>NC_137842.1:21005000-26005000 GCF_948465745.1 Chenopodium album
GATTAAGGGCTCGGTAATTGAGATACCGAGGTATTTGGACCGAATGATCAAGACCGTAAGTGGATATCCGGATTGGGCCGAAGAAATAAGCCTAATCAAAGTTCCAAGCCTCGAGGTGAAGCAAGATCGGGCAAGCTTAGCTCGATCAGGCGTGGCGCGAGAGTGTGCTGATGCGTGGCCAAAGGCGCGCCCAATTGGGTGAGCTTCTAGCTCGATCGAGCGCGGCTGTTTAGAAGATTACGCGGAGAAAAAGGCGCGCCCGATCGGGCGCGTGTTATTTTAAGGAGTTAATTTTCGGCGATTAAATTTGTTTTAGTTTAGGATTCTTGCTTAGTATAAATACTTTTCCTTAAAGCGAGTTTAGGACCTTCTTTTACTCTTTCTTAATTATTTCTTAGATTTTCTCTCTCTACTTAGCTTTCAGATTAGTATCTCTCTCATATACTTTGTTCTTAACTTTATTCTTAATTCCAGATTTCTTTGGTAACAATTTCTCTTCTCTTAATCTTAGTTATTTATTTTATTCCTTTGATCATGTCTTGTTTTATTGCTTTGATTAGTTTAGTTTTTATTATGTGTGAGTAGTTCTATTTCTAGGGTTTAAGCAGATCCATAAATAATATGAAGGGATAATTTATTGTTGTTAATTGTCAATGCAAGATTAATTTCCTATTGATTGATTTAATGCTCTGTGACTAGATTTGCACAGATCTTTTATGCATGAGTTTTACAATATTGATTCGAGATTCGACATATGAGAATTAATGTTTAGGTCTAGTTTCTATAGGCAGGTTAATTTATAAATGGTTAAGTCGAGATTTGAGAGATGAGATTTAATACCGGTAATTTAATTGTGTGATTGTAATATGTAGCGAAAGCCCTTTATGATCTGATTAATATATGCATTGATGATTGATTATTATATTTTACCCTGGAATATTATTTAATGGTGAACTTATGCCCTAGACCTTTTATTCATTGTTTTCTCCTTATTCTTAATCTTTGTAGTTTAGTTTTATATCCAAATTTACATATTGGTTACTTTATAATTTAGATTCCTTTAATTAACTAGGAATAGAAAGACTCGTTTCTCTGTGGATTCAACCCTATTTCCCTATCTACATCAGTTAGAGGATTTAGGTATTACTTTTGATTAAGGGGATACGACTTTACCCTCTCAATACAACTACACCACAATCACCCTCTTAATGGAGAAATTACCCACTAATAATGCCAATAACAAGATTATTTAACAGAAAACCAAACATCAACGAGATTAATAAGCAATACTAAAAAAAAAAACAATAATAAAAAGAACGCAATACAAATAGTGGAGAAAGAGTAAGAGATTCTCATTGATTAAAGGTGAAAGTCTACAAGCAAGATGATCAATCTTCCTCTTCAAGACCCAAGCTCAACAATGGTGAAATCCTCACTTCCTCTCTCTAAACTACTCTAATCCTAAGCTAGCTCTCCTAGAACTAGAGAAAAATATCTAATAATATGAAGAAGTCCCGTACAAAAACAAGCCCTCAAATATAAATAGAATCGCTCAAAAACGCTGAACAGGGCTCCTTATGCGCCCTCGCACTAAACTATGCGCTCGTGCAAGGCAGCTACCGCGCTAGGCGGCTGCGCGCTCGTGCCTTCGTGGGTTGGGGCTTACTGGCTGAGTTGTGCGACCGCGCAAGGGAGTGTGCGCCCGCGCACAACTTGCGCAAAGCTCTCTGCCTCTATTATGAAATTTTTATCTCTCGCCCACATTTTGCGCTCCGTCTCACATTGCTTCTTCGATTTTATTCTTGTGCTTACTTGTTATCTTGTTTGCAATCCAAGACTTCAAATAGCTAAGCACAAGCACTAAGGGAAGCAATAAGGTATAGGGAACGGTGAAAACACGCAAGAAGGGAAGCTTTTAAGCATATACGCGATTTCATCCAGTACACATCGAGACATGTATGAACACATTATTTGAACCAAACAACTACAAAACACCTTAAGACAAGCTAAAACAAAGCATAAACACTACCCTAAGAGTGACATAAATGTCACTCATCAAATTCCCCCAAGCTAAACCTTTGCTCGTCCTCGAGAAAAACAAGAACGAAACAAAAAGGAAAATGACTCACTTATTCAAAGAAAGAAAACAAAGAGAGAAAGAATGTACACTAACTCACTGCCGTAGGAATCATGGATGCATTTAGCGTATGCATCAAGCCCTTTAAACCCCCATGTCGCCGAAGTGGACGAGTAAGCTCTCGTGAGGGTTTCCTAAGAGGTTTAACCCACAAATCTTGGCAACCCAAGCAAGGCAAGGCAAATATAAACAAAAAAAAGAAAAGAAAACAAATGAACTAAAATGGACAAAGAGATAAAAACAAGCACCAATGAATGCGAAACTTTCTAAATAGACAAATGTATGCACCTTCCAAGATGTCAATGGTTGAGTGAAAGATAAACTATGCTAAGCAAAGAGAACAATAACATGCTCCACTCCCCCCCGCATTCCATACATTCTTACCGTGCTCCCTCATCTAGATTCAAATCCACCCTTGGAGGTAGCGTCTCATGACTCCATGAAGGAGCCATAACAAAGGTAAAACAATGAAAAATAGGGAAACCCGAAATTTTACCAAGTCATGCCTTCTCCATATGCTTAAAGTTTATCTCCCTCCAACGACTAGTGACTTAACTAATCCAAGTCAAAAGGACTTTAAAATGGGTTGTAACGTAGGCTAGAGGGTAAAGCTGATGAAAAATTTGAGAATTTGGTGGTAAATCCTAGTTGTGAAGAAAAAGAATGGGCCCAATTCTCAAAAACAACATAGAATATCACAAATTTCCAAGCAAAAATACATCTCCTAAAAGCTTATTTAAAAAAAAACTCAAAAAACAATAAACAAAAAGCAAAGAACCTCTCCCCCAAGCTTAAATTGAGCATTGTCCTCAATGTTCAAACTAGGGAAGACACGACATGAAATTTTTTTTGCGAATTTTCATTTTTTTTCTCTTTTTTTTTTCCTTTTTTTTTTTTTCTCTTTTGCTTTTGTCAACTTTAATTACATTATGCTTGCTTTTTATAGCTATGGACGACTTTTTCTTACATTCACATTTGCTCTTTAATAAATAAAACATTAAAAACACAACCTTACTTTCCATTCCGAACCATTACCTTTTAAGTTTTCAATCCAAAAACATAACCAACTTTCATGACCCAAAAACTTTACAAATCTAAAGATGTAAAATGAAACGAAGAGGCCTTGAGGTTTGTATTACGCTCATAAAAAAGGAGGGTTAGGCTCAACATGGCTAGCAAAGGGCAAATCCAAATAAAATTAAAAAAAGAGGCAACAAAAAAAAAGCTAAACCTAGAAAAACAAAAATAGTCACCAAAGGAAATGCCTTTGTCCTCACTAGATTTAGTTCGATCACGATCTTAGGAGCTAGATATCAAGTTCTCGATCTAAGCATGCCTTGGTAAGGATCTTACGCTGCTCATACAAGAAGTGTTGGAGGCTTGAATAATAAAGTTCACATCGGGTTACAAAAACTACCTTTAGGACTTCAAATTCCCTAATGAGAGCAACACGTTCTTACCACAAACAAGTGAATTTGGGTTCGATGGGCCTTTTGAGTTCTAAACCGGCTACCTTAGCATAGACATATCCTAGAGTAAACTAATGACACATTCAAACTGTGCAAACATTTTCCACTTAGGAAGGTACACATTTGTAAGGAGTGAGATCCCATCGTAAGGGGGTCCTTCCTTAGATTCCCATGACCATTTAAAAGCATAGGACTTTACACTTGTTAAGGTGTAGTAGTTATTGAATTCCTGACTGTTTGGGGACCTTGAGTTAGAATTGATTCCATCATCACGCTTTTTTATAAGAAACAAGTAGGAGTCGCCAATGAGTTTTGGCAAAACTCATAAACCTTGTTCATGCCTTTCTTACATATCGAGTTTATGGAATAAATAGCACAAATCGTAAGTTTACCCATTCCCAAATTGGCTACATAAACCAGAAATGAGTTCGGGAGCGAGGGTACTAAAATAACGATCCTGTTAAGGAGGAATCGCTTTTCGAGCCCTAGTACGGCCTCAACTAGCTCTTCCTTTTTTACAATTTCCTCACCAAACATATATATGCAACGCGATACCTAAAACTAAGATAGTTGATTTTATTTACACACATTAATTCACGTAGGAATTACATTGCAACGTCGTTGTTCTTTATTTAATTAAATTCATGAATATGACACGAAATAAAAAAATACTCACCTTGGCTTATATGACCAACCAACAATTAATTATTCAATTCTAATCTTATTTAACTCAAGATACTATATGGAATTGTTTAAGTAAACCTTTTAAGGTGATCAAGCAACACTAATTAATTAATTAATGTTCTTTTAAACAAGAAAATAAAAAATGATTTATCTAAGTGCTCTGGAATTTACCACTTCTATTTGCTAGATCTCCGTTTAGAACACTTATGGACTCCTTCTTGTTGGGGAACCTCAACCGTAGTAACAAAATATCAAAAGGGGTGAGTGTTTAGGTCAAGAAGGGTTAGGTAGCACAAGTTCACAAGTTTTTTGCCAGAGTTTAGGGTTGATTTATTTTTTTTTCTTTTTCTTTTTAAGCCTCGGATTATGCCTATATTTATAGGGAATGAGTGGTTTAGGGTTTTGAACATTCTACCGCAGCAGGTGTCGCGCGCAACTGGATTAGTTGCACGCGGCCACCCAGCGCAAGTGATTGAGATGCGCTGCTACAGGCAGCTCAACTAATCGTCTTGCGCGCAGCTTTATGGCAAGATTCGATTTTCGAATTTTCTTTAATTTTGAATCTTTTACGAGCGCAACTCTAGCAGTTGCGCTGAGTGTTGCGCGCAACTAGATTAGTTACGCGCGCCTGCCCAGCGCGACTCCTTGAGATGCTCGCGTTAATTTTCTACGGCAGCGCTTATTTTGACATAGGTGCTCCTAAATCCGTTATAATTGGGTTTTAAGTACGGGCATAAGCCTAATTATGATCAGATTTAATTAATTGGACTCTATTTGTCTTTGTTTCTTGGTTTGGGCTAGTCTTTTATGTTTTGTGGTTTTAACCAGTTATCCATAAGCATTCTTTACTTTGATGCAACACGAAGATAGTTTTATTTATCGTTATTGCATTTCCTATCGGGACAGAAGGCCAAAAGTAGGTGTCTATAATTAGCCCCCACTTTGATCGAGTCTAGAATAGACAATGATAGAATTAGTCAAGGAAATAAATTCGAGACTCATTCTGTGAAGTTCTCAAAGAGTAGAGAATCTGTCAATATTGCTAAGGATGTAGAAACGATCCTTGATTCGCTAAGTGTATGAAACAGGTATCTATTAAGGCCAGAAAAAGTTATTTCTAGTCTTAACTCGCTAAAGAATCTAGATTGATCCTTTGCTTTTGCAGAACAATTTTACAAGTAAAGGTGTTCTGGGTGATGTCAAATCACAAGAAGAGATTGGTTTAAAAAAGAGTAAAAGGGGGGTGATTTCCTCTCAATCATGTCATCGTTGGTCTAAAGTCCCTCGATATGTCATTGAAACTTTAGCCTAACTTTAACAAAGTAAAAAGATGAAAAAGGGTGTTTTCGACATTCGAGCCTAGATGTTTTCGGCATTCGAGCCTAAATGTTTCGGCATTCGAGCCTCAATGTTTCGGAATTCGAGCCTAAATGTTACGGCATTCGAGAATTAATGTTTCGACATTCGAGCCTCATCGGTATTTAACCCGAATGTCCACAAGATAGAAATACATGTCTCAAGACTAGAGACAAATATCCAAATCCAGTAAGAGAGAAGAAAGTTAGAAAATCTCTCAGCAGTTTTGTCCACAAGATGAGTACATGTGTCTCAGGACTGGGGGCACGTGACTACATGGGTGCGACATCGTCTCGTCGCTCTTTATACAGGCGGTGGACAGACACCCTAACTTTCCGGTAAACTAGTAAGATCACTATCTACCGTATTTGCTTCCAATCAAGAAGTGTTTGTTCCTGATGGTTCAGCGCGCCTGTCAACTCGTGAGCCAACACCTTAAGTAAAGTAATCCTCTACTTTTTAGTTCCAAGAGGTAGATCTCGCAAAGCTTGGGCTGAAGTGAAATTTTACGCAACACCTATGCCGTACAATTTTACGATATACAATACGCCTTGCATTTTCACGCTGCATGATGACGCCTTTCTTTTTTCTTTGGACGTGAAAAAAGAAGAAAATTCGGACATTTATAACGTCAGTACTTAACTAATACAAGTCACAAGGACTTTAAAAGGGGTTGTAACGTAGGCTAGGGGGTAAAGGTGAGGAAAAATTTGAAAATTTGGTGGTAAATCCTATTTGTAAAGAAAAAGAATGGGCCCAATTCACAAAAACAGCAAAGAATATCACATATTTCCAAGCAAAAATACATCTCCCCCAAGCTTATTTAAAACAAACTCAAAAAACAATAAACAAAAAGCATAGAACCTCTCCCCCAAGCATAAATTGAGCATTGTCCTCAATGTTCAAAGTACGGAAGAC
Source organism: Chenopodium album (assembly GCF_948465745.1). Taxonomy (NCBI): domain Eukaryota; kingdom Viridiplantae; phylum Streptophyta; class Magnoliopsida; order Caryophyllales; family Amaranthaceae; genus Chenopodium; species Chenopodium album. Next base: position 21,011,565 of record NC_137842.1, read on the forward strand.
ACTACATGAAAATCTTTTTGCGAATTTTCATTTTTTTTCTCTTTTTTTTTTTCCTTTTTTTTGAGATTTTGCTTTTGTCACCTTTAATAACATTGTGCTTGCCTTTTATAGCTATGGACGGCTTTTCTTACATTCACATTTGCTCTTTATTAAATACAAACATTCAAAACACAACCTTACTTTCCATTCTAAACCATCACCTTTTAACTTTTCAAACCAAAAACACAACAAACTTTCATGACCCAAAAACTTCACAAATCTAAAGATGTAAAATGAAACGAACATGCCTTGAGGTTTGTAGTATGCTCATAAACAAGGAGGGTTAGGCTTAACATGGCTAGCAAGGGGCAAATACAAATAAAATTAAAAAAAGAAGCAACAAAAGAAAATCTAAACCTAGAAAAACCAAAATAGTCACCAAAGGAAATGCCTTTGCTCTCCCTAAATTTAGTTCGATCGCAATCTTGGGAGCTAGACATCAAGTTCTCGATCTAAGCATGCCTTGGTAAGGATGTTATGCTGCTCATACAAGAAGTGTTGGAGGCTTGAATATTAAAGCTCACATCGGGTTACAAAAACTACCTTTAGGACTTTGAATCCCCTAATGAGAGCAACACATTCTTACCACAAACAAGTGAATTTGGGTTCGATGGGCCTTTCGAGTTTTAAACCGGCTACCTTTGCAAAGACATATCCTAGAGTCAACCAATGACACTCTCAAACTGTGCAACCATTTACCACTTAGGAAGGTAAACATTTGTAAGGAGTGAGATCCCATCGTAAGGGGGTCCTTCCTCAGATGCCCATGGCCGCTTACAAGCCTAGGACTTTACACTTATTAAGGTGTATTATGATTTGAATTCCTGACTATTTGGGGCACCTTGAATTAGAATTGATTCCATCATCACGCTTTTTTATAAGAAACAAGTAAGAGTCGCCAATGACTTTTGGGAAAACTCATAAACCTCGTTCATGCCTTTCTTCCATGTGGAGTGCATGGAATAATTAGCACGAATCGTAAGTTTACCCATGCCCAAATTGGTTTACATAAACAAGAAATGAGTTCGGGAGCGAGAGTAATAAATAACGTTCCTTTTAAGGAGGAATCACTATTCTAGCCCTAGTACGGCCTATACTAGCTCTTCCTTTATTACAATTTCATAACCACACAAATATATGAAACGCGATACCTAAAACTAAGTTAGTTGATTTTACTTACACACATTAATTCACGTAGGAATTACATTGCAACGTCATTATTCTATATTTATAAAATTCGTGAATATGACATGAAATAAACAATATTCGCCTTGGCTTAAGTGACCAACCAACAATTTATTATGCAATTCTAATCTTATTTAACGCAAGATACTATGTGGAATTGATTAATTAAACCTTTTAAGGTGATCAAGCAACACTAATTAATTTCTTTTAAACAAGAAAATAAAAAATAATTTATCTAAGTGCTCGGGAATTTACCACTTCTCTTTGCAAGTTCTCCATTAAGAACACTTATGGACTCCTTCTTGTTGGGGAACCTCCGCCGTAGTAATAAAATATCAAAAGGGGTGATTGTTTAGGACAAGACAGAATAGGTAGCACCAGTTCACAAGTTTTTCGCCAGAGTTTAGGTTTGATTTTTTTGTCTGTTTAAGCCTCGGATTAAGCATCTATTTATAAGGAATGCGTATGTTTAGGGTTTTGAACATTCTGCCACAGCAGGTGTCATGCGCAACTGGATTACTTGCGCGCGGCCACCCAGCGCAAGTGATTGAGATGCGCTACTACAGGCAGCTCTACTAATCGTCTTGCGCTCAGCTTTACGGCAAGATTCGATTTTCCAATTTTCTAAAATTATGAATCTTTTACGAGCGCAACTCTGGCAGTTCCGCTGAGTGTCGCGCGCAACAAGATTAGTTGCGCGCGCCTGCCCAGCGCGACTCTTTGTGATGCGCGCGTTATTTTCTACGGCAGCGCTTATTTTGACCTAGGTGCTCCTAAATCTATCATTATTAGGTTTTAAGTACGGGCTTAAGCCTAATTATAATCAAATTTAATTAATTAGACTCTATTTGGCTTTGTTTCTTGGTTTGGGCTAGTCTTTTGTGTTTTGTGGTTTTAACCAGTTATCCATAAGCAATCTTCACTTCGATCCAACACGAAGATGGTTTTATTTATCGTCATTGCATTTCTTGTCGGGACGGGAGGCCAAAAGTAGGTGTATAAAACATTCAAGAACACAAGTCCAATCAAGAAATGTCAAAAATAAGAACAAACAAAACACATTTTTGCTAAACTTCCCTCGAAGTAAACAAAAATCCTTTTGGATTTTCCAAAAGCATGAAAAACATGGAAATGAATATACTCAAGTGCGTGACATAAATGAACCAACATCCCACCAAACATGATAAAATACCCTTCCCCCAAGCTTGAATGAAACCAAGCTCTCAAATCATAAATAATGGAACCAAGGAGGGGAAAACAAGGAAAAATTAATCCAACATTACCAGCACATGATCTTCACGTTGCAATAAGTAAGAGACAGGGAAAATAAGGATATTATCGGATATGGGATAAATGCAAAATAACACAATAAACCGAAATAACCTCAATGGAGCCACAATCTCTACAAATGAGGCTTGAATTCCAGATGATAGGCAAGTTGAGGCACATTTCCTTGATTCTTGATCATCACCAATGCACTAGAGTATATCGAATTTTGTACCTAGCGAGGAACACAAACACGTCCATGAAAGAAAATCTAATCTAAAAATAAAAGAAAATAAAAGCAATAAATCACGAGTTACTTCCTGCAAAGGCTTTTTTAACGTCCAAGTGAGACCGCTCTAGAAAATAATAATTCAACACACGCAAGAGCTTGTCAAATGCACTACTACACATTTCATGGCGGTGTATATAGGCAAATGACGGAACAAGAATGTGCAACAAGATCATTGCAACAAGGGAAGAGGGAGATGCTAAAAGAGAGAAGAAGATGGATCAAAAGGAAACTCAAGAATGTAAGAAGTAAAAAAGGGAAAAGAAGAATGGAAAGAAAAGGAAAACGACAAATCCTCATCACAAAATTTTTGGTTGACAAAATTCCTATCGTCCTCAATAATGATGGGATGAGGGACATGAAAATCCTCTATAGAAGGAGGATTCCCAATAGGCTCTTTAAGATAGGAAGGAGAGAAATAGGGCAAGGAGGGATGTGGTCGAAACATAGAGAAAAAGAGTTGTGAGAAACGAGAAAAGGGATAGCAACTCCCTCACCACAAGGTCACACATTCGCCAATGAGGGCATGAAAATCAATTATAGAATCTTGAAATGAAGGGCACTTATGATGTACACTTCCCTTAAGCTCAAAAACTCTAAGTGAATCAACCTCAACCTCCTTTTCACCACAATAAACAACCTTTCCTTCAACTATCTCAAAACCTAAGGTCCCAATGTTGTGCATGAATGTTGGTAGATTTATCTCAAACTCATCTAAGTCCCAAGAAGTGTTCTCGATGAAGTCATCAAATAATCTATAAGTCCTCATATGACTCTCAAAAAGTATGTGGGAAATTACCTCAAAAGAGTCTATATACTCATAGATTGAAGGGTTACAAACATACACTTCAGACTCATCAAGATGGTAGAGGGGGTTAGGATTCACAAATTCAACATAAGCTTCATTCTCAACTCCTTCACCATCACTCAAATGCTCTCTGATGGGATCCTCACTCATATTGGGGAAGGGAGAAGGAGGGGCAATAGCTCGAGATTGAGCGAGGTGAGAGATTTGGCTCTCAAGGATCTTCATTCTAGCTTTCGTCTTCCTATTCTTAACTTCCCTCATCTCATTATCCTTCTCCCTCATCCCTTTATCAATCTCCTTCATCTTTATTAACTTCTCCATAATCTTCTCTTTCCTTAAATTTCCATAGAATTACCCTCATAAAAGGATTCATTAGAAGCATAAGGGAAATCATTTGGAGCCATGTAAGAACAACAAGATGAGGAGGGAGTATCACTCACATTATAAACATGAGCATCATCCTATTGGGGAGAGGGGGGGAATAATCAAGCGAATGAGATTCATCATCAACAATAGGAGATAAAGAGTTGAAACCACTTGTACTAGGTTCACATATAGGATCACAAGACAAATCATGGGGATTCATGCCACAAATAAAACTATTATCACATTGAGAATCAAAATTAGCAACATTACATGCCCTATTGCGTACATCCTTAGCAAACCATACAAAAAAGTTCCAAGCACTATGAACTGTTTTTGTTGATTTTGTTTTTATCATATCTTTTGATCTAGAAGTTCAAATAAGGCATATAATATGTCGTTGGAAAGCTCGTGAATTCTACCTTCCAAACCAATTAGAATCTGATTAAAATTTTATATAGATAAAAAGACAAGGCCGAAATAGTAGGAAGGTGTCAATTTTGGATAGAGTTTTATATTTCTTTCATATCTTTTTCGTTATAGCTCAGAATTAATATTATAATGTATCATTGGAAAGATAATTTCAATATTTATCCAACCATATACGATTTGGATAAATATTAAGAGGCACAAAAATAATATCTGACTGTCTTTGAACATCTTTAAATTTGAATAGAATTAGGATTGAAAAAAAGGAAATTTTTATTTAACTCAAATTCTTTAATCTTATCTTTTCAAAAATGATAATTAAGATCATTTAGAAACTTATAGAAGCTTATAATTAATCCTAATTAGTTTATGATAGGATTAGATCTTTGGACCCTCTACATGATCATTGGGCCGTAGGTAAGATCCGGTTCAAGCCCAGTTTAGTATTTTGGCCATAACTTCCTCATTATTTATCGGAATTGGGCTTATAATATATCGTTGAAAAAAAATCTTTTCAAGCCCATCAAACTACACTATTATTGGACCCATATCATGAACCAAACTAAAATGGAATGCACGTTTTTCATAAATAGGGTAAGAACAACAATATTTTCAAAAACAGAAAGAAGAGATACTTTAATAAAAACAACCACATCGCTAGACTTTTAACACTTTCTCTTTGTTTGATAATCAAATAACATGAAAGGTATTCATCACTGGGTTTGGTTTTGGGGAGACACAAATGGGTGTCTAGTGAAGCCACCACTTTGACTAAGTTTGGAGAAACTTATGTTTTGAAAACAAAAGTCAAAGTAGCGATAGGGACGGAGAATGATTCAGAACATTCTGCGATTCTAAATCATTCTTGTAAAGCCGATACCTGCAAACTAGCGTTAGTTTAAACAGATAAAAGAGTTAATAAACACGTATCTTGCAGCGTCGAGTACACGTCTCTGGAGGGTAACCGATCTATTACTGCATTTTTTGTCGTGACAACCTTCTACAAGCCAGGGAACGCCATCTTGCTGTTTTGATGTTCACTCGTCTGTGAACAATGGATCTTTTTGACGATCTTCCTCAAGCCAGGGGATACCTCCTGAAGACTGCTACTCTTGTAACTACCTCAAATTTCTGCTGTGATAGTGTTCTGCAAGCTAGAGAATACTATCGAAAATTGCTTCGCTTGAAACGACCTTCCACCGCCTTGTGACCATCTTCCTCAAGTCAGGGAATATGATCGAACATTGCTTTGCTTGAAGCCACCCTCAGTTGTTGCGATAATATTTCAAAGAAAATTACTGAATCTTTTTCCCTTTTATTTGTTTGTTTTCTCTCATATTTAAGGTTAAGATCATTGTCTAAGAATTCTTGAGGTTTCTTCCCGAGTTTTACATGGATTAAATGCGTAGTATCATCCATTTGAGGCTCAAGTATGGAGATGGGCAAGTTCCTAGTGACCATAGGTCGTGCATTCAAGTCATGGAGGCACAAATTCTCGTGTTGAACCCACCATCAAGGTCTTTTAGGGTCTTCCATGCTCCGTGTTCATCAAGCACATCAAGTGGAGCGCACAAGGAGCATCAAGAATGAAGGGGAAGAAGCTACCCTGTTCCCAGGCGCGGGCGCACGTGAACATAGCTAGGACGCGTGGATTAGAGGCGCGGCCACGTGGCTTGGAGGAGCACTCCTTGTTCCGTACCCTTTTTCTCGCGGCCGCACATCTTCAAAGTAAAGGTCGCGCCTGTACGGGTTCTTTTGGGACAACTAACTACTTTATCCTTTGTTAGTTTTACTATTTATAGTTTAACCTTCATTTTTAGAGAGGGAAGGAATTAGAAAGCTTAGAATTAGAATTAGGTTTGATTTTCTTAGAGAGAGAAACTCTAGATTTTAGATTTTGTAGAGAGAGAAACATTGAAGAATGATGGTTTATAATTGTTGATAGTTGTAATTGGTTTGAATTCAAGTATATTTCCTTTGATTTGATCAAGTTTGTAAGAATCTTCTTTACTTTAATTCAATCTTTAGCTTTTGATTTCAATTGTTTTGTTGATTGTCTAAGTATTGTTTGATTGGATTAGTTTAATGGGAATGATGTTGATGAATTTGATGAATTGCATAGCTCTGTTTTTTATTTTTTTAATGGATTGTGAGTAGTTTTCTTGCTAGGGATGTGGTGAAACATGTATTAGTGATGGATCGTTAGCTAATTAGGAAGTTTTTAATTGATTTAGCATTGTGATTAAATTGGTTTATTGATTTTGTGCATGTGTATGGATTGGAAGGAGTGATCAACCTTGTTCTTCATGCTAGATTACATTGTGTGTTTACATTGATACGGATCATTGATTTGTAGCTCACATTTATCGATTGAGTTTGGTTTGTGATGCTCCTAGTAGAGTCTTTCGTAGTTGGCGTTAGTTTGACCTCTTGGAGATAGCTTGTCGAGCTCTTTTGATTACATTATCTATCTTCCCTCGCAATACTAGAATTTATAAATCTCGAACCCAATTAGTGTGTATTCATTGCAAGTATATGTGGACCCTAATTCACTAGTGTTAGATATATCGATTTACCTTGTGATTTACCTAGTTTGCTTAGTTGAATTAGATAATCTACTCTACCTTTACGATTCGAGATAGCTTGACTTTAGCAATAGCTAACTCTCCCCCATTCCTTTGGGTTCGATCATTGACTTGCCTCTATACTTGTATTTAGGTTTGTTAAGTGTATACAAATTTAGTTTGACCGAGGGAGGATTAGTCAATGACCTAATTTCACCCCTCGTCATTGAGCAATTTTTTTTGTTTAGCATTTCATTTTTATCGATTTTATTTATGTTTGTTTTTTTGTTACCCCTCAAATACGACTCAAAATTACGAAGGGACTACTTTGTAATTGGGAACCTAAACCAAAACAGAAGAAAGAAAAAGCTATCCTAAACACGTCACACATAGTCATGTAATCACATAAGCATACAATAAGCTAAGGTTGACACAATGCATTTCTAAGGTTGTAAGCTTGGGTGTCCAAAGGTACCATACTTTAAGGAACGATGCACAAATCAATCACTCAACGTGTTGACTCATAACATACCCTCCCAATATTTTGTTGGCAAGATGGGTGGAATGATTATTATTGATTTCGAGATAGAAGCCTAGTGTTGGCAACCCCTAGTCAATGAGCCAATACCTAAAGGTTATAGTGTGCTTCGATTATGCAGGATGCAATGCTGCTTGTTTGGTTTTTACTTTTGTGAAAAGGGAAGATATTATGCGTTCAAGGCTCACTATCTAACTAGAGATTATCCAACTTAACTCTCGTTACAACCCACAGGCAACCTAGTGTTGGAAACCTTGGACCATAAATAAAAATTAATCTTGTAACCTCTAAGTCCCCAGCGGAGTCGCCACTGTAAGGAGGGTGTTCTCATCGTAGGAGATCTTTCTCCTTAAATGCCCATGGCCCCTTTAAAAGCCTAGGACTTTACACTTGTTAGGGTGTATTAGGATTTGATTTCCTGACTGTTTGGGGGACCTTGAATTAGAATGGATCCTATCATCATGCTTTTTTGTAAGAAACAAGTAGGAGTCGCTAATGAGTTTTAGGAAAACTCATAAACCTCGTTCATGCCTTCCTCCCAAGTAGAGTTCAAGGGATATTTAGCACGAATTGTAGGTTTACCCATGCCAAAATTGGTCTACATAAACCAAAAATGAGTTCGGGAGAGAGGATACTAAAAATGTTCCCTTTTAGGGGGGATCAGTATCTTAGCCCTAGTACAACCTCTACTAGCTCTTCCATTTTCACAATTTCATCACCAAACAATATAACGTGATACCTAAAACTAATTTAGTTAATTTTATTTACACGCGCGAATCACGTAGGAATTACATTGCAAAAGTCGTTATTCTTATTTAATCAATATTCGTGAAAAGAACAAAAATAAACAGGATTCGCATTGGCTTAAGTGATTAATCAACAATTAATTATTCAATTCTATTCTTTATTTAACACAAGAAACTATGTGAAATTAATTAATTAAAATTTCGTTTAAAGTGATCAAACAACACTAATTAATTACTAAAAGTTATTTTAGACAAGAAAAATAAGGTGATTGATCTAAGTGCTCGAGAATTTACCACTTCTCTTTGCTAGATCTTCATTTAGAACACTTTATACTCCTTCTTGTTTAGGAACCTCCACCGTAGTAACAAGTACTAAAGGGGGTGGGTGTTTAGGACAAGAGGGTTTGGAAGTTCACAAAGTTTCTACCAGAGTTTTAGGTTAAAATTTGTATGTTTGAGCCTTGTATTAAGCCCCTATTTAAAGGGAATAGGTGAAAGGAATGGTGTTATTTGAACAAGTGTATTTTTCTAATAGTGGGTTCAGAATTATTAGAAAGATAATATATTCAGTAAGGTCAAGTGATCGGAATGCCTAGGTGGAGGCCGCTTCCGATCAGTAATATTAATGCATAATTAATATTACAGCTTAATCTTGACTAAACCCTTCGGGTCATACCCTTAGCAGTAAACGAACCAACTCGATGAATTTATTCGAAAGAAATTAATTCGTCGCCCGAGTATTAAATATTTAGACGTCGGAAATTCGAGCTTGGAGCGTCAAAACCGAGCGTCAGAAAATCTCAAATATCGAGCCAAAATTTAGGATTTGGCGAGACAGGAGAATGCTTCAAGTAACAAGTAAAATCCTAGCCACGCGAAAGGCTAAGAAAGCGAGCCCAATAGGAGCGTGCCACGTGGAAGCACACATGGCAAAACGCCATGTGTCAGCACACGTGGCAGCCACGTTGGCAGCCGCTACGTTGGCAGCCACCAAGTGGCAGCATGCCACATATGCAGTGTGTCACGTAGGCACCGTGCCACATGGCAGCGCGCCATGGTGGCAACGTGCCACTGTGGCGACACATGTGGCAAGGGTCGTGGACCCGGGGCGATGGGTCATGGACACGGGCCAAAATAAAATGGCCCAATCGAACCCAACTTGGGGCTCAAGGTTGGGTGACATATGGTTAGTTCACATTGCATGTGAAATGCATGCCTTGGGGACCAAGTGAGAAAGTGGTCCACTCCTAACCATGTGACACTTGTTACTTGTTCCTTGGTTTATTTAATTAAGGGTTGAATTTATCAATATTTCCATGTTGGATCTTTTTGTGAAAAGTCCCACATTGAAAGATGAGTGGAATTCACAAGCTATCCTTCCTTAAATAGCGAAAGCATGGCATGAGAATTCCTTGCTTGAGTAGAAGTTCAATAGAGCATTGCATTAGCAAAAACTCTATAATACTCGGGTTTTGGTCGGACCTCGCTAACCTCGAGGTAACGGACCTAAAAGTTGCTAGTAGTTTTTGAGGGTGGATTGCCGTAGGAGGTTTGCATATTTTTGAAGATCAAGCTTTCAAGTAAGAGCCCATCTTTCAGGGAGAAGCACGCTTCAAAGGTAAATTCCGATTTTACCTTTTTGTGATTATTTGTTATGTTTTATGGTTTTATTAATTGCGAGTGGTTCCTTTGGTCGGGGTTGTTTCCGCGGTGAGTCGGACTCACCAAACCCCAACAATAGGTACATTTAGGGTTTTCAACATTCTACCACAACAAGTGTCATCTGGATGGGTTGCGCGCGACATCCTAGCGCTAGTAAATAGGTTGTGCTACTATGGACAGCGCAACTAAAAGTCTTGCGTGCGGTATTATGGTAAGATTCAATTTCATATTTTTATGAAATTCAAAATCTTCCGCAAGCGCATCACTAGCAGTTGCATTGGGTGATTCGTGCAACCTGGTGAATTGTGCAAGCCAAACCAACGTAACTCATTCAGATGCGCGCGGATTTCTCTGCGACATCATTGATTTTTAACCTACGTGCCTCTAAATCCATCATTTTTAGGTTTCAAGCTCGGGCTTAAGCCTAATTATGACCAGGCTTAGCTGATCGGACCTTCATGCATTTGTTTTTTTTTTTTTGATAGACTAGTCATTTTTGTGTTCTTGTGATTAATCAGTTACCCATAAGTATTTTTCACATCGATCCAACACGTAGATGGTTTTATTTATCGTCATAGCACTTCCTGTCGGGACAGGAGGCTAAAAATAGATGTCTACATAATGGCTTGTAAATTATCGGAATCTTTTAATTTTCTATGTATCTTGTAGTTTATTTTCTTCTTTCATAGTTTTTTGCAGCATCCTGCATGCACACCGTACTTTGTGCCTGACCAAATTATCGGAATCTTTTACTTTTCTTTGTATCTTGTAGTTTATTTTCTTCTTTCATAGTTTTTTGCATCATCCTGCATGCACACCGTACTTTGTGCCTGACCTAAGCATACGTTTTGGACGTTTTTGTGAGCGTGTCTTAAAACGTTCCGTGGTTGTGCTTTACGTAAAATCTCCCATAGAAAGGTTTGTCATTTTACTATACCAAAATTAGAAATGTCACGTTCCTTTCATTTTTTTGGTGTTCCACAACAAAAAGAATAGCGTATCGTACACAGTAAAAAATTGTATGGCATATCGTACAACGTAAAATTGTATGGCGTAGGTGATGCGTAAAATTGAACCCACATCCCCAGCAACGTGTTCTACCTCCCGTAACGAAAACGGTAGAACTTCCTTTCAACGTTATGCGTTAGCTTCAAGAGTTGACTATTGCACCGAACCATCGTGAACACACACATTCTCGATTGGAAGCAAATACGGTAGTAAGTGAGCTTACTAGCTTACCGGACAGTTAGGGTGTCCGTCCGAAATGCCGAAGTCGCACCTATTTAGACACGGGCCTCTAGCTTTGAGACGCGTGTTTTCATCTTGTGGACAAAACTGCTGAGACAGTCACTGATTTTCTTCTATCTCACTGGATTTTTGATAGATGACATGTATTTCTATCATGTGGACCCCGAATACTTCGTTTTCGTAAGCGAGTGTCAAAACACTTTCTTTTTATCATCTTTTAACTTGTTAAAATCATGGACTAAAGTTTCAATGACATATCGAGGGACTTTAGATCAACGATGCCATAATTGAGAGGATATCATCCTCTGTACTCTTTATATTAAACCGATATCTTCTCATTACATGGCATCACTTAGGACAGCCTTTACTTGTAAAAGCGTTCTACATTTACAACGGATCAATCTTGATTCTTTAGCGCGTTAAGTCTCCTTAATAGCTACTTGCCTCAAACACTTAGCAAATCAAGGATAATTTCGACATCCTTAACACTACTGAAATGTTCTCTATTCTTAGGGAACTTCGCAAAATGAGTCTCAAATTTATTTCCTAGGTTACTTTGATTCTCGTCTATTCTAGACTCGATCAAAGTGGGGGCTAACTGTAGCCATCTACTTTTGGCCTCTAGACCCGAATGGAAGTGCTATGACGAAAATAAAACCATCATTGTGCTGGGTCAACATGAAGAATGGTTATTGACAACTGATTAAGCCACAAGAATACATAACAGCTAGCCTAACCCAAAACAAAATGAATTAAAGTCCAATCAACTATGCCCGATCAGTAATTAGGCTTAAACTCAAAGTTAAAATATAATTTTGACGGACTTAGAGGCGCCTAGGTTAAAACTTAAAGCTGCTGCAGAAAAATCCGTGCGCATTGCGCTGGTCTGCGCACGCAAGTCATAAGGTTGAGCGTGACACCCAGCGCAGCCTCTAGTGATGCGCTCGCGGAAGATTCAGAATTTCATAAAAATATAAAATCGAATCTTACCATAATACTGCGTGCAAGACGTTCAGTTGCTCTGCCTATAGCATCGCACCTAAATCACTTGCGCTAAGCAGGCGCGCGTAACCCATTTAGATCCACATGACACCTGCTGCGGCAGAACACTCGAAACCCTAAACACACCCATTCCCTATAAATAGGGGCTTAATACAAGGCTTAAACAGACAGAAATTAACCTGAAATACTGGCAAAAACTTTGTAAACTTGTGTACTATCAACCCTTTTGTCCTAAAAACTCACCCCCCCCCTTTATTACTAGTTACTACAGTAGAGGTTCCCGAACAAGGAGTCCATAAGTGTTCTAAACGAAGATCTAGGAAGGAAAAGTGGTAAATTCCCGAGCACTTAGATCAATCACCTTTTGTTTTCTAATTTAAATCACCCTTAATAAATTATTAGTGTTGTTTGGTCATTCAAAATAAACTTTTAATTAATTAATTTCACATACTATTCTTTCGTTAATCAAAGAGTAGGAATTGAATAATGATTAATCACCAAAGCCAAGGCGAATCTTGTTTATTTATTGTTCTTTTCACGAATATTAATTTAATAAAGAATAAAAAACTTTTGCAATGTAATTCCTACTTGATTAATGCTTGTAAATAAAATCAACTAACTTAGTCTAAGGTATCACGTTTCATATATTGTTTGGTGATGAAAATTTGAAAAAGGAAGAACTAGTAGAGGCCGCACTAGGGCTAGAATAGCGATTTCCCCTAAAAGGAAAGTTATTTTAGTACCGTCGCTCCCGAACTCATTTCTGGTACAAGTAGACAAATGTGGGCAGGGGTAAACTTATGATTCGTGCTAGAGATCCCTTGAACTCTACTTGGGAGAAAGACATGAACAAGGTTTATGAGTTTTCCTTAAATTTATTGGCGATTCCTTACTAGTTTCTTACAAATAAAGCATATTGATAGGATCAACTCTAATTGAAGGTCCCCCAAACAATTAGGAATTTAAATCCTAATTCACCTTAACTAGTTTAAAGTCCTAGGCTTTTAAAGGGTCATTGCATATGAGAAGGATCCCCTACTATGAACACACCCTCCTTTCACAATCATTAATTAAAAAGAATAGTGGTAATGAGTTTGGGTGGGGATTATGAAAGGAGAATAATATAATATTAAAATGTAGATTTTTTACAAAAAAAAAAAAAAAAAAAAAAAAAAAAAAGGAAGTGTAACACTTTTTAAAACACGGAGAGAATATACCTCTTTTGTTTCTTAAGCCTATTCACTTCATTGTAAAAAAAAAAAAATTATATTCAATCGATTTAGTAAAAATTAATTTTAGTTCACTAAAGTTAAAGAATAATATTTGGTGAGTTAAATACAAGATAATTTTATTTTAATAATTTTATTTCAATAAAAGTTAAATTTATTTCAATAAAATTAATTTTGTTCACTAAAAATCAGTAATATTAATGAAGGAATATTAGGGAATCAGTAATTTTAATGAAGGAATGTTAGGGAACTAATATAAATAATTCATACATATTGTTCAAAAAATAAATCAATAAATAAAATCATATAACTAATATATAAAGCTAAACTTTTAGCCAGGTCACGAGACAGCGACACTTGGCGTTCCAACTTTTCGCCAAGTGTCGTGCCACGTAGGATAGAGTTATATAGAATTAAATTTGTAGGATAAAAAAGGTAGTTTAGAATGTAATTTTCAATCAAATTCTGATAGAATTTTAGAATAAAATTGTTAATTTAGAGTTTTATTTTTGATAATGTACCAATATTTCATATGTACAAATTGAGTTATAATTTTATTCAAAAAATAATTAGATTATAACTCTCATAAATTATCATATAAATTTATTTTTTGTATCGTAATATTTTTTTAAAGCGAAAGAATTAGTTCAAAATGTACCACATCCATGGTTTATAGTAATCAATTAAATTAATAAACTTCACAATCTATATAATTTTATTACTGTGTATAGACCTTTCAATCAGGTCGGGTTACGAGTCATTTCAGACAGGGTCAAAAAATGTTTTTCACCAATATTATTATTTTTAGTCATTATATGTCTACAATTTTAAATCGTCACAAAAACACGTCAATTCTTAACTAACTTTGTATCAATAATATGTTTTAAAATTTGACAAGTAGATTAAAATATATCTTAAAATTTAATAAACAACCCGGGCATTGCACGGGCACAAAACTAGTAAAATAAAAAATTTGTGCATTAGAATCTCTCTTTTAATCATGTCCATTAGACACAATACATAATTTCAAATTTAGTTAATTTAAAAAAACCATTTTATCAATTCACTCATTTGCCTGATTCATTTTTTTCGTTATATTCCATTTTTAATTTGATTATATATTTCCAAAACAAGAAATAAATAAATATGTTATATTTGTATTTTGTCAATGTTATTAAAGAATCATTTTTTAAAATCAATTATAGTGAAGTTTAGATATAAGCAAAGTTGATTTTTGTAAAGGAAAAATTGACAAAAATAATCTCAACTTTGTTTCATCCACCCAATAAAATAATCCGAACTTTGATATGAATTTACTTTCAACGGTCCCAGGTAACCGGTAACCTGCTAAAAAGGTTTTTTTTTTTTAAAAAAAAAAAAATTACACAGTCACAACATAAAAGTTCAAAATCTAATATATAATTTAAGAGTTTTTTTTTTCAACTTTCACTCACAATACTCCAATCCTTGAATGAAATAATTCTATGCATTCTCTTTTTTTTTTAATTTTTTTTTTAATAACTACCTTTTTAACTTCCATTACAATAACTTTAATTTCTCCATTTTTTTAAAAAAAAATAAAAAAATAAAAAATCTACAACTACCAATTAATTTTTTCATCCCTGAGTTCTCATGCATTTATTTTTTTTATATATTATTTTTTTATTAAAAAAAAAACAACTACCCATTCCACAAAAAAATCAATAACTACCATCCCATTATTTTTTTAAAATTTCTTTTTTTTTTTTTTTTTTTGTATTTTTTACAAGAGAATATTTGTAGACACCCATTTGTGTCTCCCAAAAACCAAACCCAGTGATGAGTACCTTTCACGTCGAATCATAATCTAATGAAGAAGGTTTAGTGTTGCGGATAGTTTTAATTTCTTTTCTCTTCTCTCTGTTTTTGAAAACTTATTTTAAGAAAATAGTCAATCCAGTTTGGTTGAACCATGATATGGGTCCAATAGTAGTGTAGTTGGATGGGGTTTGACAAGAGCTTTCCAACGATATATTATAAGCCCAATTCCGATAAATATTGAGGAAGTTATGGCCAATTTACTAAACTGGGCCCGGTTTGAGCCTTATATGCGGCCCAATGATCTAGTGAAGGGCCTAATATAGATTTATCATTCCTAATACAATTAGGAATGGTTTTAGTCTTCTAGAATCTTCTAGAAGGTTCTTTTCATTCCTAATTCAACTAGCAATGATAAATTGACTTTTGTTGACTTTTCAGAGTTTTAATTAAAATCAAAGAGTATTTTTGAGGAAAAGATACGATTTTATCCTCCTGTACGGCAAAACTTATCTGATTTTCGAAAACGCGTCAAAAGCAGGTCTGGCGCCTGACACCAGGCATTGGCGCCTGGATCTAGGCCTGGCGCCAGCCATTGGCGCCTGGCGCTAGTGTTGGTGCCTGGCGCCAATTAGCCAGGGTTGGCGCCAGCTCTGTTTTACATGCGCCAAGTGCTCTGTTTTGATATTTTATCTTTTTGGCTGATTTCTCTATAAATAACGTATTAAAAAATCCATTTTCATTCATCAACAATCAGTTTTAATTAATATTCACCTACAATCAGTTTTCATTCATCAATTCTCTCTCATTCTCTTCTATAATCATTCACCATCTCTCTCTCTTCTAAAAATTGCTTTTCACATACAAAATTCCGCATTCACAAGATCTAGAAACACCTAGCCATATTCGAAGTTGCCTTCGCCCTAGACGTGAAAGGTTTAATTTCTAAGGGTTTGGTCCCAAATCTCTCTTTCAATTATTTAATATAATTGTTTTTATTATTATTTTCCTTGAAGTTACTAACGTGTGTATTTTGTTATTAGAAAGAGGTACGAGGCATCAAAGTAAGTACTTTAATGGTTTTATTGATGTTATGATGTAGAAATCATGTTTAGATTGTTATTATGATATTCCTAGTATCATGTCTAGGGTAATTTTAATATTAAATATGATTGTTACGATGCTTCCTATGTTCTTCCTAATATTTATGATTGTTAGTATCATGTTAGGGCTAAAGATTTGATTTTTAATGCTTAGTGACATGCTAGAGTTTGTTATTAATCTTATTAGTATCATGCCTAGGATCTTGCTATTGTTATTATGCTTTAATATTAACATGAACATGATTTATGATTATAATTTTATTATTGCTATTATGAACATGATTATTATTATGATTAATATGATTATTATTATGATGATTATTTTAATTATAATTTGTTATTATGATTATTATAATGATTATTTTGATTATAATTTTATGATTATAATTTGTTATAATAATTGTTCATGATTATTATTATGTTGTTTGATATTATATATTTATTGTTATTGCTTGATCACACCTTTTATGCATGTTTAAAGGGAATTGGTACTTGTAATCACGCTTAATAAGATAATTAATAATCTTGTTTAGGGTTAATGTGATTATAATTTCAAGTGATCGCCAATAATAGTTTATTTGTGCATTTATATTCAACCAACATAGATAAACAGGTTTAGGGTTAATCCTATTGATTGCATGTTAGTTAAAAAGCGCACATGAATACGATCAGAATAAAGTAGAGGCCTATTATTAGGGCAGGTTCAATCTCTTTTAGGTTAGATTTGTACCTTCATCCCCGAACCCTTATTTGGTTCTAGACCTTATGGAGTTGACGATCTCCTGGATCGTTAAGGGGTGTAACCTTCACCCTGTGAATGGTTTACAAGTTCCTAAAACTTGTTGGCGACTCTTTTGCTTTATCTTCTTCCCTTTTGGACGCCACCGTACTTTAGTGTATGATCACAGTGGGGTTCAAGCTAGGGGTTAACGCTTGAAATTATTCTCTACAGTATTTGGTGTCTCCACTGGGGAGGATTTCTATTTTAATTCCTGAATTTATTTCGGCAATGATTTAGGATGAGTGGATGAGACTCGATACGTTCTAAGTATTTCATGTGCGTAATTTTGATTAACATTATTGTCATATGCATAAAAAAGATCTCATTGGAAAGACCATCCATAATGAGTTAAAAACATTGGATTTTACACGTAGGAAATTTGAGAAATATCTTTCACAACTAGGACTGAAATAACACCGCGCGAAACTGGAAAATTTTATCGAGCACAGAAAGCTGCTGAGGCATGTGGGAAGTAGCGCCAGGGGCCTGAGCATTGGCGCCACAATTTTAACCGTAGCGCCAGACGCCAGCATTGGCGCCAGGCGCTACAGATAAAATGTGGCGCCAGTCTCTGATTGTTGGCGCCAACTTCCCCCAATACCGAGCCAGAAATATGCGTTCTAATTTCGACTGGTTTTTCGTATTGTTTGCTCAATCCTACTTCCTAATTGAATTTTTTCTCACTTTTCTGAAACCCATATGTGTTCTACATATGGACATAACCCTCTGGGAATTCATGCTCCATCTACCTGATTGAACACTCTGTGCAACAAAGGGTACATCCGAGATTGTTGAATTCACCAAACCATGGAAGCGAGTTTTTTCTAAAACTCGCGGTGACCCATCCACTCGCGCCAACCCTTCACGGTTAGGCTTCCGCGCGGTGCATCCGGACAATTAACCATGGACCCTCTATTGACTAAACCATATCCCGGACTTTAGAAAACTAGAGTCATGGTTAGGTTGCGAACTCATTGCATCATATTGTGCCTACTTGACTAATTGTGCATTATTTGTTGTGCATATATTCTATGTTTCTCTTAACCGTTTGTTGACTTGTGTTGAGATTAAATAAATTAAGGACTTAAAGAACTTTGCCTAATTAATTTATTAATTAATTAATTTTAGTAAATAAAGTCTAATATTTTAATCGGAATTGACCTAATACGACTTTAGGCATACCCCAGTTGATTAATAACACCGAAAACAGTCCTAGATTGAAGCTTCAATATTGGCGCCAAAGTCTAAGCTGTAGCGCCACACTATGGAGTGTGGCGCCTGGCGACAGCTCTGTCGTCTGGGGCCAAGCTACACTGTGTGACGTCAGTCCTGTCGTTGGCCGACAGTTCGGATTATTGGTCGAGTCATCACCTAATGTCTAATTAACCAGTTTGCTAATTAATTCGGTTAAATTTCGCTGTCAATAACACCTTGTCGAGTCATTAATTGAGTCTAGTCACATAGTCTAGCCACATGGTCATGACACGAGTCTTAACGTACCATCTACAGTCACTAGTCTTAGCACACACTTCGAGTATATGTCACCATGACCATATTTTAGGTTCATGCATGAGTCGGTGTTTCCGTCATTTAATTTGGGGGGTATATTCTATTCCTAATTCTCCATATCCCTCCATCTACATCTAAATATTCTTCACATTCTATTCCAATATTTCTTCACTTCCTCCATCCATTGCATGTTGAATAAAGTTTGAGTCAAATAATTAACAATAAATATCCCCAAATTCCTTTTCCACAGTACTTGGTCAAGGAGAGAAGGGCGATTAATCAAGGACAACCTCTTTATTCAGGTCTTACTTTTTGATAAACCGATTCGACAAAAGAGGAAGGCTAAGAAGATAATGGCAACTCAAGAGGAAGTCAATGAGCTTAGGAACCAACTGGTTACCGTGACTAAGACACTGAAGCTTCTCACACTTAAGATCGATGATCCCGTGAAGCAACAACAGATGGACCTCATGCAAGAGAGTCTAAGCAAGCTATCTAGTGACTATAAATTTCAGGGCATGAGTTCACAAGGGGTCTCGCTAGACAAGGAACTTCTTCCGCATAAGTTCAACGCCACTGACATCCCTAAATTCAAGGCAACAGATAACCCTTACTTCCATCTAAGAGCTTTCGAAACTATAATGAGCATTAAGGGTATCCATAAGATGGTTTTCCCCTCTTTATGAGTGTCATTTATGGCACTCATAGGGTAGTCTTTTAGGGTTATTTCTTTCCCTTTTTCATTCTTTCTTCTCTTATTTTTGGTCCTTTTTCCTTTAGTTTCTCTTTCTCCTCTTTTCTTTATGGTTCTCGTGTTTTTCTCGTGTTTTCCTTTTATTTGGCTCTTTTTCCCTTTTATTTCTTTTCTTTGTTTGCTTGTGTAGGTACTTAGAGAATAACCTTTGCAAAGGAATCAAGTTGGGACCATAAGGACCAAACAAGGAAGAAGCATTTGGCTAGAGAGGGCTTAGAGAGGCCTTGGAGAGCCCTCGGAGAGGTCTCCAAGGTATTGCCAGCAGGCCGCGGGTGCGGGTCAGTAAAGCCGCGGGCGCGGGCTCAAGAAGCACAAATGGCCAGATTTTGGCAGGAACTACCCGCGGTTGCCCCGCGGGAATCTTGGAGAGGGCGCTCCGTCTCAGAGAGACCGCGGCCCCCTGATTGAGCTTTGGGAGCAGGGGATTAGTCGCGGGCGCGGCATCTTTGGCCGCGGGCGCGGGTTGATACTGCCGCGGGCGCGGGTGTTGCCCAGATAGCCCACGGAGGGTTCCGTAACCATTTCTTCGCGGTCGCGGATTCATCGGGAGAGGGCGCGGGATTTGCCGGTTTCTTCTTTGCTTATAAATAGAATTGTTATTTCTTTTTGAAACCAACTTTTTGATAATATTTCATTAGCTTAGTTTTAGAGAGAGAAGTTAGAGAGAAGTTCTTGGTTTTGGATTTGTAACTCAACATTTGATCAATCAAGTTTGGATTTCTTCATTTTCAATCATCAATATTAGTGAGAATCTCTTCCTTCTTTCATCTCTTACTTACTTGCTATTTGATTTATGCTTGTTTCTTGTTTTTCTTTGGATTTGAGTTTGATATTGTTGAATATTTTGATTTCTCTTAGATTTTGATATAGAATGATGATCAATGCAATTTCTAGTTATTTGTTCTTGAATTTCACCATGATTAGTGAGTAGATAAGTTGCTAGGGAAAAGGGGAAGCATGTTTGATTAATGAAATTGCTAGTTGATGCTCTTTGATTGATTGATTTGTTGCAATTAAATTGGTTGACATAGTTTTGCATGTGATTGATTATACTAGGAGTGATCACCCTATAAGATTAATCTAGATTGCATTGCAACTCTTAATGACATGAACAATTGATTTGAAAGTTGCTCTAATTGATTGGGTTTGCTTGTGATTCTTCTTGATTTGCCTTTCATAGTGACTCCTAGATTGGCCTATAGGAGATAGCATTTGAACTCTCTTGATTGCTACTATTGTTTGTCCATTGCAATACTTGAATTAATTGATTGAGCTCTAAACTAGCATTATCATTGAACTTGCATGTGGAACCCATATCCCTAGTGTTTAGACCTTTGATTTACTTGATTAGACTTGTTTTAGTTTACCATAGTGCCAACCATAATCTCAACTCCATCTTCAAGGTAGCTTGACTTAGACTCTAGTTTTCATCATTGCATTCCCTAGGGATCGACCCTTAACTTGCACGATATTCATATAAGGTTGGTTAGGTGTTTACAAATTTAGTTTGACTTGGGGGAAGGGTAGATAACGACATACATTTTCCTCTTGTCAAAATGGTGCCGTTGCCGGGGAATTCTATTGGTGCTTAGCTTTTGTTGTTGAGTCTAATTCATTTTAATTGAAAAATACAAAAAGATTTTGTTTCTTTAGGCTACACTTGTAGCCGTGCTACTAATATTTTCTTTGAGTTTTGCATGCATAGAGCTCGTGATCGATCCATTGTGCCTTTTGACACGGAAATCGAAAGGACTCTCTCAAGGAGAAGAATAGCTAATCGATCCTTGGGGTATAGTTCTTCAAGTGAAGAAGGGATTGAGAAGAGGAAGGCATGGGAGAAAATCCGAGAGTGGCCTTGAAGGAGCTAGGAATATCCGGTGCTTATAGGTTTGAGAGCGCTATAGCTCCGCCTACAACACTGGCAAATGATTTCAAAATTCGGTCGGCCATGATCACCTTAATTGAGAGGAGGCAATATAGTGGGGCTAAGAATGAGAGCCCGTTGAACCATCTTAAAGAATTTGAGAAATATTGCAACACCATCAAAGTCAACGGAGTTTCTCAAGAGTTCATCTGCCTCAAGTTGTTCCCCTTCTCTCTTATAGGAAGATCCTTAGAGTGGCTAGATAAAGAGGTTAAGCCCAACTCCTTGAGAACATGGGATGATGTTACAAAAGCCTTCTTGTCCCGCTTCTACCCTCAAAGGAAGACGGCGGAGGCAAGAGCCTTGATTCAAGGGTTCAAGCAAAGGCCAAATGAAAGCCTTTACGAAGCATGGGAGAGATACAAAGAGTATCAAAGGGAGTGCCCTCACCACGGAATCCCAACATACCAAGTGGTCCAAATATTCTATGGCGGTTTAAGTCCCCAAGGCAAGTCATCCATTGATTGGGGGGGGGTAGGGGGTCCTATCATGAACAAGACCGAAGAAGAAGTGGTGGACATTATTGAGGACGTGGTGACGTACTATAGAGATTAGCAAGATGGGGAGAGGGACTCTTCAAGCAAGCAATCTTCATTGTACTCGGTGGACCATCTAAATGCGATTAACAACCTTTCCTCCCAAATGACAAACTTGGGAAAGGAGGTGACCGCAATCAAAGCCAAGTTGGAGAGCGCTTCTTCTTCTTCTCAAGCTTCAAATCTTCCCTCCCAATTTAAGGGGAGAGGTACTCTTTCTAACTCTCAACCCCCTCCCTCTTCACATAATATGCCTATGGGTTGTTTGTTTTGTGATACATGTGGATCGTATGATCATGACTCTAGTAATTGTCCTAATGAATGTGTTGATGAGTTTGATAACAATGAGAGTGAGCATGTGAATTATGTGTCAAATAATAATGTTCAAAGGTTTGATAATCAAAGAGGTCAATGGAATAGGAATTACCAAAACGAAGGCAATTTTGACAACTATAACCAAGGTGGTGGTTATAGAAACCAAGGGAACCAAGGTTCTCGTGGTAGCTATAATAACCAAGGTTATAGTGGCCAAAATCAAAGCCAAAATTATGGTAATCAAAATCAAGGTTATGGAAATCATAACCAAGGTAGTGGTAATCATAATCAAGGTGGTAGTAACCATAATCAAGGTTATGGTCAAAATCAAAATAGGGGTACTTGGAACAATCAAGGGAGGGGCAATTTTCAAAATAATGCTCAAAGAGGTCCCCCACCCGGATTTGTTCCAAGGACTCAAGGTGAAAATTCCTATTCAATACCTTCTTCACCTAGGACCAATTTGGAAGAAATAATTGAGAATCAAACCAAGTTGTTGAACACATACATGACCGTTAGTGATAAAAAGTTCAATGAAATGATGACCCACAATAAAATGCTTTAAAACCAAATTTCTCAACTTGCTAATGCTTTGAAAGATCATGCAAGCCCTTCTTCTTTACCTTCCCAAGGTCTTGATCCCAAGAAACCCGTGAATGCTATTGTTACAAGCAGTGGTACGGTTCTTGAGGAGAGATTGCCTAGGAAGGGTGAAGACAAGGAGATTCCTAAGGAAGCCTTGGTTGAGAATGAGGGGGATAGGGCATCATTGGATGAGGTTGTGGTTGAGACACCTAGAGAGGTGAGAGTAGAAAAAGAAATTGTGAAACCCAAGCTCCCTTACCCACAAAAATTCATGAGACACAAATTGGATGAACAATTTGGGAGATTCATTGATATGCTAAAACAACTTCATCTTTCTCTACCTTTTACCGATGTGATCAACCAAATGCCAAATTATGCCAAATTCCTCAAGTACATTTTGAGTGGGAAAAGAACTTGTGAGGTTCTGGAGACTATCAACTTGACCGAAAATTGTAGTGCTATCATCATGAACAAAATGCCACCCAAATTGAAAGACCCCGGAAACTTCTCTATCCCTTGTGCCATTAACAAGATGCAAATTGATAATGCCTTATGTGACTTGGGAGCTAGTGTGAGCCTAATGCCATATTCGGTTTATCAAAGACTTGAACTAGGGGAACTCTAACCATCTAACATTACCTTGCAATTAGCCGATAGGTCAATCAAGTTTCCAAAAGGTAAGGTAGAAGATGTTCCATTGAGGGTTGGGAAGTTTGTGTTCCCGGTGGATTTTGTTGTGCTTGAAATGGATGAAGATGCTATCATTCCAATCATTTTAGGTAGACCCTTTCTTGCTACCTCGGGTGCTATGATTGATGTGAGGAGTGCAAAGATTTCCCTTAAGGTAGGAGATGAGGTCATTGAATTTGATTTGAATGAAAGCATAAAGTATCCATGTTTTTCTCTAGAAAATTGCATGATGATTGATTCACTTGATCATGTTGTGTCTTCCATGCTTGAGCACTTGCTCACCTCTAACGATGCTCTTGAGAATATTTTGTTGAACAAGGACAAAGTAGGTACACCATGCAAGGAAATGACATTCTATGAGGAATTGCTTAATGGAAGCATGGAGGAAGTGGATGAGCAAATGTGCTTGAAAATCTCAAGCAAAGAAGCTTGGCAAGCGGCCACATCAAAGGAAGGTAATGGTGTGCCTATGGTAGAGCTCAAACCTCTACCATCACACCTTAGGTATGAGTTCTTGGGCCCTCATTCCACTTACCCCGTGATAGTTAGTGCATCCTTGAGCGTGAGCCAAGCTCAAGCGTTATGTGGTGTTTTGAGAAAGCACCAAGGTGCTTTGGGGTACACAATTGATGATCTTAAAGGTATAAGCCCCGCCTTGTGCCAACACCACATAACACTTGAGGAAGGCGCCCTTCCTTCTATCGAACGACAAAGAAAACTACATCCCCAAATGGGAGAGGTAGTTAAGAAGGAGATCACCAAGCTATTGGATGCGGGAATCATATTCCCCATCTCTATCTCAAGGTGGGTCTCCCCCGTGCATGTCGTTCCAAAGAAGGGGGGCATGACCGTGGTTGAGAATGAGAAGGGTGAGCTCATTCCAACTAGGACGGTCACGGGTTGGCGGATGTGTATAGACTGTAGACGTCTAAACACATCCACCAAGAAGGTTAACTTCCCTCTTCCATTTATTGATAAAATGCTTGAAAGAATAACAAGGCACAAGTTTTATTGTTTCCTCGATGGATATTCGGGATTCTTCCAAATCCCCATCCACCCCGATGATCAAGAGAAAACTACCTTCACATGTCCTTATGGGACCTTTGCCTATCGAAGAATGCCCTTTGGGTTATGCAATGCACCCGCTACATTCCAAAGGTGCATGATGAGTATTTTCGGGGATATGTTGGAGGAGGAAATGGAGGTCTTCATGGATGACTTTTCGGTGGGGGGTGTCTCATTTGAGGAGTGCCTTGTGAGCCTTGAGAAGTGTTTAGAAAGATGTGTGAAGGTCAATCTTGTTTTGAATTGGGAGAAATGCCACTTCATGGTGGAGGAAGGTATAGTGCTTGGGCACAAGATTTCAAATAGAGGCATTGAGGTGGATAAGGCAAAAATAGAAGTGATTGAGAAACTTCCACCTCCGGTGAATGTCAAGGGAGTGAGATCGTTCCTTGGTCATGCGGGTTTTTATAGGAGATTCATCAAGGATTTTTCACTTATTTCTAAGCCCCTAAATAACCTTCTTCAAAAGGATGTTGAGTTCATTTTTTATGACAAATGCTTGAAGGCATTTGATAGATTGAAGAAGGCCCTAATCTCCACTCCTATTGTTCAAGCCCCAAGGTGGGATCTTCCTTTTGAATTGATGTGTGATGCGAGTGATTGGGCGATTGGAGGTGTTTTGGGACAACGTGTAGACAAGAAGCTTCATGTGATTTACTATATGTCCAAGACACTCAATGGGGCTCAAAAGAACTACACAACAACTGAAAAGGAATTTTTAGCAATTGTGCACTCTTTTGAGAAATTCCGTTGTTACTTGTTGGGTTCCAAGACCATAGTTTTCACGGATCACGCGGCCCTCAAGTATCTCTTTGCCAAGAAAGAGTCCAAGCCTAGGTTGATTCGATGGGTGCTTGAATTGCAAACTTTTGAGATTGAGATTAGGGACAAGAAGGGTGCGGAGAATGTTGTGGCGGACCATCTTTCTCGCCTTGAGGGTGATCAAATTCATGATAATGGTTCACCAATTGAGGATAGAATGCTTGATGACTTCTTATATGCCATAGAGGTGAAGGAACTCCCGTGGTATGCCGACTTGGTGAATTTTCTAGCATGTGGGGAGTTTCCACCCTCTTTCTCAAAGAACCAAAGGAAGAAAATCAAAAGGGAGGCAAGACATTACATGTGGGATGATCCCATCTTATACAAACGAGGGGTTGATGGCTTACTTAGACATTGTGTTCCAAATGAAGAGGTGCCTAGTGTTTTAAGGATATGCCACTCGGACCCTAGTGGTGGGCATATGGGTGTTTCCAAGACCGCTACCAAGGTTCTTCAATGTGGTTTGTGGTGGCCGCATCTCTTCAAAGATTCATGGGGCTTTGTGAAGTCATGCGACCGATGTCAAAGGGTTTGGAATATCTCCAAGAGGAATGAGATGCCTCAATAGCCCATTCTTGAGTTAGAGGTGTTCGATGTTTGGGAAATTGACTTCATGGGACCATTCCCATCTTCATATGGTAATCAATTCATACTTGTGGCTGTGGACTATGTTTCTAAATGGGTTGAGGTCATTGCCTCCCCTACTAATGACCACAAAGTAGTGTTGAAGTTGTTCAACAAAATCATCTTCCCAAGGTTTGGCGTGCCTAAGGCTGTGATAAACGATAACGGATCTCATTTTGTTCACAACGCCTTCCAAAAGATGTTGAGGAAACATGGAGTGCATCAACGGTTCGACCTTCCATATCATCCTCAATCGAGTGGCCAAGTCGAGGTCTCCAATCGTAAAATAAAGCTCATTCTTGAGAAGACGGTTGCAAGGAATAGAAAGGATTGGTCAGACAAGTTAGATTATTCTCTTTGGGCTTATAGGACGGCTTTCAAGACGCCTATTGGTACCACTCCATATCGCCTTGTCTATGGAAAATCATGCCATCTCCCGGTAGAGCTTGAACATCGTGCCTTGTGGGCCATCAAGAAGATAAATTTTGACTTAGCTAGCACCTACAAAGCTCGCTCCAAGGAGGTTCATGGCAAGTTGATTGAGAAAAAGGAGTTTTGTGTAGGTGACAAAGTCCTCCTCTACAATTCAAGGATGAAGTTGTTCCCCGGAAAGCTCATGTCAAGATGGAGTGGACCATTCTTGGTGAAATATGTTTTTGATAATGGTGCCGTGGAGATTTCTCCTTTGAACTCCTCATCTTCATTTAAGGTTAATGGTCATCGACTCAAGAAGTACTATGAAGGAGTGTTTGTTGGACTTGTTCACAAAATGATTCTTTTTAAGCCACCTTGAGATGATGGTGCACGTCGAGCTAACGACGTTAACCAAAAGCGCTTACGGGAGGCAACCCGGATTCTCATCTCATCTCTTTCCTTTCTTTTCTTTTATTTTTTCTTGATTGGTTTTTTATCTTATTTTGAGTTGGTTTTGTGTTTGTTTTGTAGGTCTGTAACACCCTAGAAATTCCTTTCCTTTAAATACACACTTTACTTTTTTTTTTAAAATACGTTTTAGGAATATCTAAGACATTACCGCCACCGTGAGAACGGCTAAGGCACCTATCAAATATACACAGCGGAAGAATTGAAAACCAAAACTATTTAAATAACACAATTTAAAAACCAAAGCAACGAAAATGAAGTTGAAAATAAACAAAACCAAAGTCAAATAGAACCCACCACAACTTGGAACCATTTAAGGCCCTTATTCAAAACCGAAACAACCAAATTTTGTGTTAGTCCATAAAGTAATATAATAAAATATTCAATGCATAAAACAAATCATATTCTAATGGAAGCTAGCATGATTCCCTCTTCACTCATGCCCCGTCATGAACATGCTTCAATACCTGAAAAGTGTATCTCTACTTGCCCCCACTACTCTCCATTAAAATGGATCATCGTAGGACCAAGATAAAGACATGGCCAGACACAAACAACACACACAATCAGCAAAGCTGAGTACATAAGCGTAACTAAACACACTAACATGCATTCTCCTATCATCACACACACTTACCTCGTTGCACCTGTTTACAAGCACACACAACAATCAACAAGACACAATGACTAGACACTAATTAATTCATTTTGCATTGATTACGCATCGAACGGGTTTCCACCTATTAACCTCCCCCAAATAAATTTGAGGTTAACTGGCACGGGAGCTAACCGTGCCAGCGACAAAACCACACAAAGGTGGCGGAATTCCTGCGCATAATAAATAATAAAAAGGAATATACAGCGTCCTGTACTCCATTGGAAGTTATGGTTAAATATAAAACCCCATAACCCCCCCCCATTGTTCATACTCAAGGTATATGCGTTCCAAGAGTTTTGGTGCGTAATCTCTTTCACTTTACGTTATTTACATATTATTAGACTTGGTGATGACTCTCAAAGCATAATAAATCAACCAACAATAATTATTCAATCAATCAAACATACCAATTTAATTCTTGAATAATTAGTGACCACATATTATTTATTGTTGAACCCTTTTTAATTCTACCTCAGTGTCAAAGACACCTTAGACGCATAATGCGCCAAAAATCCTATCCCTCGGTGTTAAAAAACCTTAAGTGCACAAGGGCACCAACATACAATTTATTCCTTGTGTACATAGACACTTATATAGCTCCTTTCTCATGCTCAAAGCATCAATAAAAAATTATATGGACCATAATAAAATTTCCTTTCAATATTCCAAACATAATTAAACAATTAGTTTAATTAAACATGCTCTCTATCATGCCATAAATAAATATGTAGTCCATATAATCATGCCAAAAATATAATTTCCAATCCATAAACCATCACAAATAATTCATGTTTCACAATTCAATCACCAACACCAATAATTCACAATTCAATACATAAACCTTAGCATGATACTACTTGTAATTGATTGAAATTAAACCTAGCATGACTCTACATCATCAAAATATGCTAAGTACGCGAACGTACCTTGAATACGATCTTAAAAACGTCACGACTAGTAAAAATTGCTCACTTCGAAGTCTCCTACACATTAAAATTATAATAGAGCATTAAAACCCACTCTAAACAAATTTCCAGCAATATATACTATCCTAAAACCCCTCTTAAAATAATTAGAATAAGCTGAAATTATATTTAAAACACTCTAATTAAGTCCCACTTAATGGGTAATTTAAATTTCCTTCAAAAACATAATATTAAGTGCTCTACATAAAATTCCAGCACTTTATTTCTAATTAAAACTTGCTGTAATTTAGTCTTAAAACACTTAAATTGATGATATAAACATTAATACCTCATATGCTTTCATAATTTTCATAAATCAAGGACCTAGGGTTTCAAAAATTGGGGATTTTTAATTAAAAACCAAATCTGAAAATTAATTCATACAATTACAATTATCAAACATCAAAATTAAACCCCCAAACTCATAATTTATATTTAGATCCAAGAAAAAATTAAATTAAAACAAGAAAGCTTCAATATTTTTTTTTATATGAAGTTCAAAAAAAGAAAAGGGGAAAAAAGGGAAGGAGGACGGCAGCCACCACCGGCTGCCGGCTGCTGGCGGCGGCCACCAGCCTGCCGGTGGCTGGTAGCGGTGGTGAGGGAGGGGCAGCCGAAAGATTTAAGGGGAAGGGGAAAAAGAAAAAGGAAAAAAATAAGGAAGAGAGAGAGAGAAGTTTACCTTGGGTTTTCTCCACTCTGGGCAAAGTTTGATTTGCCTCATAAGTGGGATATTTATACCCCTTCTCTACTAACCCTCTTCCTGGTTTTTCTAATCCCTTCCCTAATAAACTTGTTGAAAAATCAAACTTTCCTAAAATAAAACCCCAACTTTTAAATAAAATAATTAAATAAACTTTCCTTTAATAATATTAATTAAAATAATTACAACTATTTAAATACTTTATAAAATACATACTTTAAATAAAATACGTATAAAAATATGGGGTATTACAGTCTACCCCCCTTAAAAAAAGTTTCGTCCCGAAACTTGGGGAACGGAATTCAAACCTTTTTCCTTAATATGTATAGTATTGCTGTACTTTTTGTCACTTCTTTACTGTTTTATGTCTCTTTGAGAGCATAAATACTCGAAATACTTGTTTAATTTCGTGCAAAAGCACAAAAGTAACTGAAATATAGGGAAAACGCGTGAAATTCTACCGCATTCTACCCCCCTTACAGAAAACGAGTTACGCCCCCGTAACTCTACATACCTGAAACAACTCTGGGTATTTCTTTTTCATTTCATCCTCTGCTTCCCAAGTGGCTTCCTCATATTCTTGGTTAGACCAAAGTACCTTTACAATCTTAACGTTCTTGTTGTGTGTACTACGCACTTTACTGTCAAGAATCTTGACAGGTCTCTCTTCATAGGTTAAACTTTGATCTAACTTGATGGTTTCTGGTTGTAGCACATGGGATTTATCGGGGATGTATATTCTCAATTGGGACACATGAAATACGTCATGTACTTTACTAAGCTCCATAGGTAAGGCTAACCTATAAGCTACTTTGCCTATTCTTTGTAGTATTTCATATGGACCGATGTATTTTGGACTGAGCTTTCCTTTCTTCCCAAATCTCATCACTCCTTTCATCGGTGACACTTTTAGTAACACCTTATCGCCAATTTCAAATTCTTCTTCTCTTCGCTTTAAGTCTGCATAACTCTTTTGGCGATCTTGAGCTGCTTGGATTTTAGATTGAATTTCCCTTACTTGCTTGACTGTGTCCTCAATCATTTGAGGCCCAAGAATCATAGTTTCACTAATGTCGTTCTAACAAATTGGACTTCTACATTTTCTCCCATATAAAGCCTCGAATGGTGCCATTCCTATGCTTGCGTGGTAACTATTATTATAGGAAAACTCAATTAAATCCAAACTGTGTTCCCAACTTCCCTGGAAGTCTATTACACAAGCTCTCAACATGTCCTCCAAGGTTTGAATGGTTCTTTCGGTTTGCCCATCTGTGGCAGGGTGAAATGTTGTACTCATCTTAAGTATGGTACCAAAATTTTCTTGAACACTTTTCCAGAATTTTGAGAGAAACCTGGAATCCCTGTCAGAAACAATACCTTTTGGAACTCCATGTAACCTTACTACATGCTTTATGTAAGCCTTCGCAAGTTGCTCCATCTTCCAAGTTTTTTTCATTGGTATAAACACTGCCGATTTCGTAAGTCTGTCCACCACTACCCAAATGGTGTCATTTCCACTCCTTGACTTAGGTAAGCCAATCACGAAATCCATTGAAATGCAATCCCACTTCCATCCTAGGATTTCTAATGACTGTACAGCCCCTTGAGGCCTCTTGTGCTCTATTTTCACCTTCTGACATATTAAACACTTTGCCACAAATTCAGCAACCTCCTTTTTCATTCTAGGCCACCAAAACATCTTCTTCAAATCCTTATATAACTTGTCTCCTCCCGGGTGTACTGAGTAAGGTG
This sequence comes from Chenopodium album, assembly GCF_948465745.1. Classification (NCBI taxonomy): domain Eukaryota; kingdom Viridiplantae; phylum Streptophyta; class Magnoliopsida; order Caryophyllales; family Amaranthaceae; genus Chenopodium; species Chenopodium album. The sequence continues at coordinate 21,042,398 of NC_137842.1, forward strand.
TGTTGTGGCCTTTGTTTGGGGGTAAAAATACCCCCTATATATGTGGACCAATGCCACCTCGACACGTGTCCGCAAGCTCAGCGCTCAATGAGCCAATTAGAGCATGACACGTGTCACTCAATGATAGAAGGGTGAAAATGGGCTCTAAGCCCACAATCCTAGAGACCGTAAAACGGTGGGAAGCCAATCTACTTAGGTTGAATAACCTAAGAGGCACATATCCCATTGCTCTATAAATACTGATCATTACATCAGTTTCAAGGGATCCAATTCTCTCTCCAAGGGCAATGTCCCCCACATTTACTCTCCCTTCTCTCTACTTTCTCTCTCTAAAATACATTATTTCGGTCACTTACTTGATCGTCGGAGGCGGACCTCCGGCCCCCCCGGGGTCCGTTGTTTTGCAGGTGATCGGGCCGTTCGAGTGTTGCATTGCAGATCTGTCTCCCGAGGGACGTACACGCCCTCCATTCGGGTACGTACAAAAAACCCCAAAACATTTGGCGCCGTCTGTGGGGAGACACACCTGTAACGGCACAACGGTAGATCACCGACTCAAGAGAGAGAGCCTCCTTTAGGAGGCAGCAGGCGTCATGAGGCCGGATGTCAAGTACAGCAGGCATCATGAGGCTGAATATCGAGGGTCAGGCGGCCAAAAAGGCCTGTCAGACTAAGTCATGTATTTTTGAAGGTTAAATGGCAATGTCGTTTAATCTAAATTTTATTAGGAGAGAGACGGCTAAATTGGCCAACTCCAATATTTTAATCCGACTCATTTAATGAGCCGGCTGCATGCTCAGGTCACCCAGCCGGATCATACAGTCGGCCCTCATGCTATTTATGATTGATAGTTTGATACTATCAACATCATAGCCGCATGCTATTCATATTTGATAATTTGATACTATCAACATCATATATATTAACAAATATATATATATATGTATATGAATGCTACTAATTGTATTATACATAATATAATACAATAAATTTTTAAGAGTAAAGTCTTGTAATTAGTGGAAGGACATGCGGCAAGTGACATTCACTTCCATACTTCCATGTTTTTCACAGCTAAACAGTTCATTCAATTTATTCACTAAAGTTCACTAGCTCATTAACTAGTAGTGGAGTAAGATATTCCATCATTTTTTTTCATTTTTAGAATTGAGTAGCTGCCTTGCTTTTTACTATGGTGGCCGACACTATGCAAGTGACAGTTGGTTTTGCTCGCATTAGGATAGCCGACACTATATATCAAGCTACTCCACTATTTCAATAATAAGCTTCTCCCTATTAACATAAGCGGCATTTCTCCATTTGAGGGAATTTGTGAGCTCCATGTTAGCAATAACTCAGGCAGCAAAGCTCAAGCGGCCAAGCTATTTTCTTGTGCTAACATACACAAGCGGCCAAGCTATTTTCTTGTGTTAACATACACAAGCGGCCAAACTATACTATTTTCTTGTGTTAACATACACAAGTGGCCAAGCCTTTTTCTTGTGTTTTCATACACAAGCGGCCTACTTCTTTGCTTGCGTTATCATATACAAGCGGCAAAAATGTCGACTTATATAATGGTAACTAGTCAGGCGGCACTTAGAAAGTGGATGCCTGATTAATACAGCCGGCCTTAGAGAGTGAATCCTGAGCTAGCTTCCTATCATGGACTCGGCAATTATAGGGTCTTGCAACCATGGTCATCATGTAATGTAGGCGGCATGGGGTAGCATTGCACCAACAGTATCAACCGGCGGTCATTATCAATGGTGGCAGCCGGTAAGAGCCATGAACGGTGTCTCAATTAAACGGTTGCCATGGCTGCAATGATACTATATTCATCATTATTATGATGTAAAAAAAAAAAAAAAAAAAAAAAAAGCCGGCTGCATTATTCTTCATTAAAACCGGCTATGTCTTTGGCTTATTAAGCCTGGATGATGACCTGCTTCTTGCCTCAATCAAGCTCAACTCTGGTTTCTTTTGGCCTTAACCAAGCCCGACTGAGGGGCAGCTTTGTTCCTCAATCAAGCCCGGCTGCGGGGCTGTTTTGTTCATCCTAAAAAGCCGGCAGAAGGGGCTATTTCTTGCCTCGGTTAAGCGGCTGCCATGGCTCAAATGCTCATCAATTAATTCCGGTTGTATGAGCAGCTTCCCTCGCCAGTTGCCCCGGCTGTAGTGGCATCTTTGCTCGTCACAAAAGCCGGCTGAAGAAGCAGCATTCCTTGCCAATTCATCCCGGTTGCCAAGGCTCAATTGCTCGTCAATTAAGTCGGTTGCCAAGGCTCAATTGCTCGTCAATTAAGTCTGACTGTAAGGGCATCCTTGCTCATCAATTTACCCCGGCTGTATGGGCAGCTTTCCTCGTCAATAAAGCCGGATGTAGGGGCTGTCTATGTTCATACTTTTACCCGAAAATTTCAGGGTGAGCAAAGGTAGTGAGTCGGCCCTCAATACCGGTTGTATCATCATTGAAGAACCTCAATTGCTTGAAGTTTTCTTGAGACGGCAAAGCTGCATTTGAGGGCACAAAACGACAATAATGATATCTATATTTTGTACAATATAGTGAGTGAGGCGGCAACCATATGTAAAAATGTGAAGCGCAAAGCACCAGCTCTACATTCAAGCGGCTTTAACATGGTTAAATTACCATGGAACCTTAGTCTTCTTACCCTGCATAAGATGAGCTAGCGGCTGCTTGGCACTATCATGTCGTCTAATCGTCTATGTACTTTGGAAGCAACTTGATTACTAGAGCTTAGTTACTTGGCCTTCCATGGCCGTTTGTCAATATGAAGTTTCAAAAAGGTTGTCTTACAGTTGAATACCAAGCTCCTCCCAGTCGGGAAATGATGATGTTGAAAGAAACAATGGAGACGGATCTTGTGCCGGCTGCCATCATTTTTCTCTAATAGTGTACACAGCAAGTCAGCTCAGCACAGTTGCACTGCAGGCGGCATTGGGCATCATTGCTTGACAATTAAGCCTACTGTAGGGGCTGCTTGGTTCATACTCAAGCTCAGCCGCAGAGCAATGGCTCATTGAGCGCGAACTTACTCCAAGCCGGCTGGGTCGTAATCAATCAATCAATAATTTTTGCACTCCATACCGCCTGGGTTATAGCCAATTAAACCCGGCTGTAGGGGTTGCTTTGAACAACCTCAAAGCTGGCTGCCATGGTTGCTTTATTCAACCTCAAAGCCGGCTGTGATGTGATCTTACAAGAGAGCTCGATTGTCTGATAATCACCCATAACCGTATGTAGGGGCTGTCTCTGGTCGCATTTTCATTCATAATCGGTCTTCTTAACCGGCTATACCACTCATGAAGCAACTTAATTGCGTGAAGTTGGTTGGGTTTCATGCAAAATTGCAATCATTATTAAATCATTATTATGATTACAAAAAAAAAAATAAAAATAAAAAAAAAATAAAAATAAAAAAAAAATTATTTTGATATTGCCAACTTGGTTAGTTGGAAAGACACTCGGAAAGAAGTTATTAGTAAACTTGAGTTCTTGGCCTCAAGCTGCTATGACACAAGTCAGGCGGCATCAAAACCCATGCAAGCGCTATCTTATGATTAAGCTAAAGCTCCTCCATGTTGATCTTATACCAAGAAGCAATTATATTTGAATGAATATATTATCAAAGGGGTCAATCGACGCGTGATGAGTATGTTAACTCACCTTGTGAGAATATCCGCGTGCCATACCAGGCATACTCATCTAAATGCAGGGGATGAGCTCTTGTATAAACAACAAAAATTGATGTTTGTGTAATCAATGAGCAAATTCACTTCCCAAGCCCGGTTATTTGTTATAGAATCACTCAAACGGCTTGAAATGTCAGCCGGCTGTAGGGGCTTCTTTGATATTCAATTAATTTAAGTCCTGCAGCAAGGCTACTTTGTTCACAAAATAAGTCCGGTTGCAAAGGCAGCTTTGCTCATCAATTCAGTCAGGCGGCAAGGGCATCTTTGCTCATGAACTAACCCAGCCGTAGGGGCTGCTACCTACCTTGATTAAGCCCGGTTGTGGAGCTTTTTCCTGCTTCAATTAAATCCGGCTGCCATGGCTGCTTTGTTCTTTAACCAAGGGCGGTTGTATGTGCGGAAGGGGCTACTTTTCTCATCTATCCCTCCCGTCTGTGGGCTGCTTTGTCCTCCAATAATGTTAAATTCCACATGGCACTACATCAAGGAACTTGTGATATCTCCGGCTCCGATTCTTAAGCTTTTAAAGCAAATCAAAGCCGCGCCAAGCATTGAATGTTTGAGGTAACAGTATAATAATTACTGATTTATTCTCTTATAATAATAATTATAATGAGTTTTCATTATAATCATTATTATTATTATTATTATATTCATTATAATTATTATTATTATTATTATTATTGAATATTGATTTATTAATTCAATAAACTAAGTTTGAAACTTAGTAGCAAATTCAACGTCCGAGTGACATGCGGCCAATGGCCAGATAACTAAACTAGGCACAAAACCGCTTAGTGGCTATACAGCCGGTCTCAACCTAGACCAGAGGCCAATGGCCGGATGGTTGCATTTTTCATAAAATCGTCTGTCCCAACATGGACAATGGCGTCCGACGACACCCCTCCGGGTGCAATCGTCACAGAGAGCAGCATACTTGCTTGCTCTACGTACCTGTGCAGACGGCAAAGATTGAACGGCCAAATTGGTCAACTCATAGCCGTCTGACCAGAACAGTGTAAAGAACGACTAAGTTTTCGGAACACCGGATGTCCAAAAGTTCTAACCTAGATTACCTTCCGAAATTATACAAGTCCTCCCAATGGGGTAGAAAGACATTGAAAGTATAATTGGAATACAAGCACCCAGGCGGCCATTTGCCTCCTACCCTGTGAATAGTCAGGCAGCCATTTGCCTCCTGCCCCCCAGGCGGCCATTTGCCTCCTGCCCTGTGAATAGTCAGGCGGCCATTTGCCTCCTGCCCCCCAGGCGGCCATTTGCCTCCTGCCCTGTGAAGAGTCAGGCGGCCATTTGCATCCTGCCCCCAGGCGGCCATTTGCCTCCTGCCCTGTGAATAGTCAGGCGGCCATTTGCCTCCTGCCCCCCAGGCGGCCATTTGCCTCCTGCCCTGTGAATAGTCAGGCGGCCTCCTGCCCTGTGAATAGTCAGGCGGCCATTTGCCTCCTGCCCTGTGAATAGTCAGGCGGCCATTTGCCTCCTGCCCCCCAGGCGGCCATTTGCCTCCTGCCCTGTGAAGAGCCAGGCGGCCATTTGCCTCCTGCCCTGTGAAGAGTCAGGCGGCCATTTGCCTCCTGCCCTGTGAATAGTCAGGCGGCCATTTGCCTCCTGCCCCCCCAGGCGGCATTTGCCTCCTGCCCTGTGAATAGTCATGCGGCCATTTGCCTCCTGCCCCCCCGGCGGCATTTGCCTCCTTCCCTATGAAGAGTCAGGCAGCCATTCGCCTCCTGCCTTATGGGATCTCAAACGTCTCAAAAATATTTTAAGTCTCCCGAAGGTCATATGACCACCATAGTGGGGCTAAAAGAAATAAAAGTCGTCATCTGTCTAGTTCAGGCGGCAATCATTATTATGATTGATTAACTTAGAAAATATCATACCATTCAAGGTATCAGATTTTCCAAGTTAATCAAATCCCTCTTTTATTGAACTAGACATATGCCGCCCATAGAGCTTTTGAACAAGCGGAAAATAAAGCCTTGATTTCGAAAGGAGTAATTCCTCTCGAAAGAGAAATTACCCCTTCCGAGGGGCTAATGTTTGGGGGTAAAAATACCCCCTATATATGTGGACCAATGCCACCTCGACACGTGTCCGCAAGCTCAGCGCTCAATGAGCCAATTAGAGCATGACACGTGTCACTCAATGATAGAAGGGTGAAAATGGGCTCTAAGCCCACAATCCTAGAGACCGTAAAACGGTGGGAAGCCAATCTACTTAGGTTGAATAACCTAAGAGGCACATATCCCAATGCTCTATAAATACTGATCATTACATCAGTTTCAAGGGATCCAATTCTCTCTCCAAGGGCAATGCCCCCCACATTTACTCTCCCTTCTCTCTACTTTCTCTCTCTAAAATACATTATTTCGGTCACTGACTTGATCGTCGGAGGCGGACCTCCGGCCCCCCCGGGGTCCGTTGTTTTGCAGGTGATCGGGCCGTTCGAGTGTTGCATTGCAGATCTGTCTCCCGAGGGACGTACAGACCCTCCATTCGGGTACGTACAAAAAACCCCAAAACAACCTTCTTCTATCAACTTTTTCTTCACTTCCTCACATTTCTGTGGTACACACCATCGACCTTTATACCTCAAGCTCCCATCTTCGTGATTTTTGAAGTCTATAGCTTTTCCTTGCTTAATTTTCTCACGAATCCTATCCAACTTTACATCCCCCTCTTGGTTCTCTCGAATCACGTCGAATATTGTTGGTTGGATACTCAGATTCGCAAAAATACCTGCTGGTACTTCCCATTCCACGACTTCTAAATTCAATTTCGCCATTTCTCTACATAACTCATTAGCTACTACTAACGAGTTTAATCCATGACTAGTTTTACGACTTAGAGCATCCGCAACCACATTTGCCTTCCCTTCGTGGTATTGTATGTCTAGATCGTAATCCGTCGTATACTCTAGCCATCTCCTTTGACGAGAGTTCAAATCCTTTTGGGTGAAAATGTACTTTAAGCTCTTGTGGTCTGTGTAAATTCTACATTTCACTCCATACAAATAATGGCGCCAAATTTTCAGTGCAAAAATGATGGCGGCTAATTCCTAATCATGAGTTGGATAGTTTACCTCGTGTGTTTTTCGCTGCCTTGATGCATATGCAATCACCTTTCCATTTTGCATAAGCACACACCCCAAACCATTCTTTGATGCATCACTATATACATCATACAGTCCACTATCATCTGGAAGTGTAAGCACTGGTGCTGTAACTAATTTGTGTTTTAAGAGTTGGAACGCCTCTTCACACTTCTCATCCCATTCAAACTTCTTGTCCTTCTTCATTAGAGTAGTCATAGGTTTAGCAATCTTGGAAAAATCCTTAACAAAACGCCTATAATACCCTGCTAAACCTAAGAAACTTCTCACATCTGATACTGTTTTGGGTGTCGGCCAGCTCTTAACAGCTTCTATTTTAGCTGGGTCCACCTCTACCCCGTCCTTGGACACAAAGTGTCCTAAGAATGCTACCTTCTCCAACCAAAACTCACACTTAGAGAACTTTGCATAAAGATGGTTTTCTCTCAATGTTTGCAGAATTGTCCTCAGGTGTTCTGCATGCTCTTCTTTGTTCTTTGAGTATACCAAAATGTCATCTATGAACAGCACTACAAACTTATCCATAAATTGATGAAACACCCTATTCATCAAATCCATAAAGATTGCTGGAGCATTTGTCAATCCGAAAGGCAAAACTGTAAATTTGTAGTGTCCATATCTTGTCCTAAATGTCGTTTTAGGAATGTCTTCATCGGCAATTCTCAATTGGTGATATCCAGACCTCAAGTCAACTTTCGAAAACACTATGGCACCCTTTAGTTGGTCAAACAGATCATCTATCCTTGGTAAGGGATACTTATTCTTTATGGTCACCTTATTTAATTCCCTATAATCAATGCACAGTCTCATGCTTCCATCCTTTTTCTTTACAAATAGAACTGGTGCTCCCCAAGGGGAAGCACTTGGTCTAATGTACCCTTTGTCCAACAAATCTTGTAACTGATCCTTTAGTTCACTCATTTCTGCTGGTGCCATTCTATATGGTGCATTGGATATTGGGGCTGTTCCGGGTACTAAATCTATGGTAAAATCGATTGCCCTTTTAGGTGGCATCCCAGGGATCTCTTCCGGAAACACATCCAGAAATTTGTTGACCACTTCTATATTTCCTGGATTTGCCACCTGTTCATGGTTCATATCCCTAACGCTGCAGAAATATACTAGATGTCCCTTCTTCATGTACTTTGCTAATTTTAACACTGATATTACCCTTGGACACTTTGTTTTACCATTCATCCAGTAAGTCACTGATTCATTTCCACTTGTGATCATATTCACTTTCTGTGATCTACAACTAATCTCAGCATTATACTTACTTAGCCAGTCCATCCCCAAGATAAGGTCAAAGTCGCTCAGCCCAAACTCAATAAGATCAGACGGAAATATCTTTCCCTCTATTTCTAAAGGCACGTTTCTAAAAGTTTTGGTACAATTCACTACCCCACCTGTCGGGATGGTTATAGGTAAATCTATTGCCTCTACTATTTTTAAGCAGTCCTTAAGTTTTGGAACAATACCCTTAGAAACAAAAGAAAAAGTTGCACCATAATCAAACAATACTTTAACAGGAATAGAGTTAACAGAAAAAGTAACAGTGATAACATCTTTCGTGGCCTCTGCCTCGTGCCTACTCAAAATATTCAGTTTCCCTGCAGTTCCTCCCTTTTATTGGCTGTTACTATTGTTGGTGTTACTGTTTCTCACCCCATTCTGCTGCACTCCCTTATTCCCAGAAAAATTGTTGTTGTTCCCCTGGAAATTCTTCTGGTTTCCTCCTGAGTTATAGTTGTTCTGTTTATTCCCATTAGCATTCTTGGAGTAACACTCGTACTCCCTATGCCCCAGTTTGTTGCAAGCGCGACAAGCAACCAAATTGCCTTCACAATCCTTCCCAGGGAGATTGTTCCTACACCTCTTGCAGTAGTAAGACCTTCCATTCTTATTGTTCCCCTGGTTATTGTTTATGTACCTCCATTGTTGTTGCGTCCCCCTTGGCGGTTATTATTCTGGAAATTATTATTATTGGGGAAATTATTGTTATGGTGGTACTTCTGCTTCTTAAAACCATTCTGGTTTCCTTGTTGGTTTCCAGAAACTTGTCCCACTTCCTTCCTTTTCTCTCTTCCTTCTATTTCAGCTAACTCTTTCTTCTTCTTTTCCTCCAGAGCATAAAGGTGTGCGGCCCTTCCATATACTTCATCTAGGGTCTCAAATACCTGCCCGCACAGCTTCAACTGCAGATCAGTAGTTAACCCACTCTCAAACTTCCTAGCTTTTGCTTTCTCCGTAGAGACGGATCCTTCAGCAAAACGGTACAACTCAATAAACTTGGTGTAATATTGTAACTGTCATCTTATCCATCCTAAGGTTTGAAAATTCCTCAGCCTTCTGCTTCTGCAAAAAGCTAGGATAGAACTTGTCTCTCACTTTTTCTTGGAATTTAGTCCAGTTGAACCTAGGTAATGCTCTAATGGTAGCCTCGTTTTGTTGCCACCAAAGGTCAGCTTCACCCCTCAGATAGTAGGTAGCACAACCTACTTTGGAGTTTTCAGGGCATCCCACAGCTCCAAACAGTTTCTCAAATTCCCTTAACCAGTTTTCCAACACCACAGGATCAGGCTCGCCCTGATAGGTTGGTGGCTTGCTTTGCGCCACCTTTTTAAAGAGCTCCCCTTGAGCATCCCCGTTACCAGTTGAGTTCCTTGCCAATTGTTGGGAAACCGCTGTCAATTGTCTCACTACATCATTCAAATCATTTCCACCACTACCTGAACTTTGACCCCCTGCCATTTGGTTTCTCCTGAATATAGGACAAGGATAACTATTAGAAATGGATAGGTCTAGCTCTCAAGACGAACACCCGTATATATTTTAACGACTTTTTAAACATTTACAGTAAATGTGAAGCTAACAATTTGGGATAGCAATTGCTAAAAATTCCCTTAATGTAGCTTTATCAATTTATATTGATTACTAACCAACCATGCATTTAATAAAGCATCACAATAAATATAAAAATAATTCTCATGGACGTTTGCGGTTTATAAGTGTTTGTTGGAGATAAGTTGCTTGGAATGGTGATTAGCATCACAATAAATGCTTGGAATCAAAAACTGCTCGAAAATCGTATTTAGAGGCTGAATTTGGCCACGAGAGGGTAGTTCTCACTACCAAGGTAGTGAGTCTTTCTTAAAACGTTGTTTCCACTCGAAAAACACTACTTTTTTTTATCAAAATCGGAGGAGTTTAGAACCTGATTGGGATTAAAACGAGATTAATATTAACGAACGGAAATCTAATTATTAAAACATGAATTTGCGTGTTCAAATAATTGTGTGAAATGGAATATTTGTAAAACAAAAGAATTTATAAATAAAAATTTATCAAAGAAATAAATAAGGTTTATTAATTAAAATAGACTGAAGATATTAAAATAAAAAGTGTGTTCCAAAAACTGATGTGGTCATGCCACTTATTTGCTAAAACTGAAATAACAAATAAAATTTTTTAAAATAAAGAATATGAACTCGTTGCGAGGAAAGTCATAAGATTTAATGGTGAAATATGTTTTTGATAATTCTTGGTGAAATATGTTTTTGATAATGGTGCCGTGGAGATTTCTCCTTTGAACTCCTCATCTTCATTTAAGGTTAATGGTCATCGGCTCAAGAAGTACTATGATGGAGTGTTTGTTGGACTTGTTCACAAAATGATTCTTTTTAAGCCACCTTGAGATGATGGTGCACGTCGAGCTAACGACGTTAACCAAAAGCGCTTGCGGGAGGCAACCCGGATTCTCATCTCATCTCTTTCCTTTCTTTTCTTTTATTTTTCCTTGATTGGTTTTTTATCTTATTTTGAGTTGGTTTTGTGTTTGTTTTGTAGGTCTGTAACACCCTAGAAATTCCTTTCCTTTAAATACACACTTTACTCTTTTTTTTAAAATACGTTTTAGGAATAACTAAGACATTACCGCCACCGTGAGAACGGCTAAGGCAACTATCAAAGATACACAGCGGAAGAATTGAAAACCAAAACTATTTAAATAACACAATTTAAAAACCAAAGCAACGAAAATGAAGTTGAAAATAAACAAAACCAAAGTCAAATAGAACCCACCACAACTTGGAACCATTTAAGGCCCTTATTCAAAACCGAAACAACCAAATTTTGTGTTAGTCCATAAAGTAATATAATAAAATATTCAATGCATAAAACAAATCATATTCTAATGGAAGCTAGCATGATTCCCTCTTCACTCATGCCCCGTCATGAACATGCTTCAATACCTGAAAAGTGTATCTCTACTTGCCCCCACTACTCTCCATTAAAATGGATCATCGTAGGGCCAAGATAAAGACATGGCCAGACACAAACAACACACACAATCAGCAAAGCTGAGTACATAAGCGTAACTAAACACACTAACATGCATTCTCCTATCATCACACACACTTACCTCGTTGCACCTGTTTACAAGCACACACAACAATCAACAAGACACAATGACTAGACACTAATTAATTCATTTTGCATTGATTACGCATCGAACGGGTTTCCACCTATTAACCTCCCCCAAATAAATTTGAGGTTAACTGGCACGGGAGCTAACCGTGCCAGCGACAAAACCACACAAAGGTGGCGGAATTCCTGCGCATAATAAATAATAAAAAGGAATATACAGCGTCCTGTACTCCATTGGAAGTGATGGTTAAATATAAAACCCCATAACCCCCCCCATTGTTAATACTCAAGGTATATACGTTCCAAGAGTTTTGGTGCGTAATCTCTTTCACTTTACGTTATTTACATATTATTAGATTTGGTGATGACTCTCAAAGCATAATAAATCAACCAACAATAATGATTCAATTAAGTAAACATACCAATTTAATTCTTAAATAATTAGTGACCACATATTATTTATTGTTGAACCCTTTTTAATTATACCTCAGTGTCAAAGACACCTTAGACGCATAATGCGCCAAAAATCCTATCCCTCGGTGTTAAAACACCTTAAGTGCACAAGGGCACCAACATACAATTTATTCCTTGTGTACATAGACACTTATATAGCTCCTTTATCATGCTCAAAGCATCAACAAAAAATTATATGGACCATAATAAAATTTCCTTTCAATATTCCAAACATAATTAAACAATTAGTTTAATTAAACATGCTCTCTATCATGCCATAAATAAATATGTAGTCCATATAATCATGCCAAAAATATAATTTCCAATCCATAAACCATCACAAACAATTCATGCTTCACAATTCAATCACCAACACCAATAATTCACAATTCAATACATAAACCTTAGCATGATACTACTTGTAATTGATTGAAATTAAACCTAGCATGAGTCTACATCATCAAAATATGCTAAGTACGCGAACGTACCTTGAATACGATCTTAAAATCGTCACGACTAGTAAAAATTGCTCACTTCGAAGTCTCCTACACATTAAAATTATAACAGAGCATTAAAACCCACTCTTAACAAATTTCCAGCAATATATACTATCCTAAAACCCCTCTTAAAATAATTAGAATAAGCTGAAATTATATTTAAAACACTCTAATTAAGTCCCACTTAATGGGTAATTTAAATTTCCTTCAAAAACATAATATTAAGTGCTCTACATAAAATTCCAGCACTTTATTTCTAATTAAAACTTGCTGTAATTTAGTCTTAAAACACTTAAATTAAAGATCTAAACATTAATACCTCATATGTTTTCATAATTTTCATAAATCAAGGACCTAGGGTTTTAAAAATTGGGGCTTTTTAATTAAAAACCAAATCTGAAAATTAATTCATACAATTACAATTATCAAACATCAAAGTTAAACCCCCAAACTCATAATTTATATTTAGATCCAAGAATAGATTAAATTAAAACAAGAAAGCTTCAATTTTTTTTTATATGAAGTTCGAAAAAGAAAAGGGGAGAAAGGGGAAGGAGGACGGCAGCCACCACCGGCTGCCGGCTGCTGGCGGCGGCGGCTGCCTGCTGCCGGCGGCTTGCACTGCTGGCAGCGGCGGCCACCAGCCTGCCGGTGGCTGGCAGCGGTGGTGAGGGAGGGGCAGCCGAAAGATTTTAGGGGAAGGGGAAAAAGAAAAAGGAAAAAAATAAGGAAGAGAGAGAGAGAGAAGTTTACCTTGGGTTTTCTCCACTCTAGGCAAAGTTTGATTTGCCTCATAAGTGGGATATTTATACCCCTTCTCTACTAACCCTCTTCCAGGTTTTCCTAATCCCTTCCCTAATAAACTTGTTGAAAAATCAAACTTTCCTAAAATAAAACCCCAACTTTTAAATAAAATAATTAAATAAACTTTCCTTTAATAATATTAATTAAAATACTTTAATTAAAATAATTACAACTATTTAAATACTTTATAAAATACATACATTAAATTAAATACATATAAAAATACGGGGTATTATAAGGTCGCCTATTATCATCACTTGTTGGAAAGAAGGGGTTTGATGAAGAGTTTAGAGTGCAGGGGAGAGAGCTCCCCGAGGGCTTGGAGAGACCTCGGGGGCCTCTTCACCTTTTTGAGGCATTTTCGACCAGGAACTCCCCGCGGTTTCCCCGCAGTCTCTCCGCGGGCGCGGGAGAGATTGGAGAGGCCTCGGGAGATAAGGAGAGGGCGCGGCCCTCATTTCAAGCAAATTTGGAACTTCATTTAAGGAACTTCCTGTGGTTGCCCCGCGATCTCTCTGCGGGCGCGGGAAGTTTTGGAGAGGGCGCGGCATTTCTGGAGAGGGCGCGGCCCTCATTTCGAGCAAATTTGGACCTTCATTTCAGGAACTTCCCGCGGTTGCCCCGCTGTCTCTCCGCGGGCGCGGGAAGTTTTGGAGAGGGCGCGGCATTTATGGAGAAGGCGCGGCCCCCCGTCAGGTAAAAAAGTTCAAAAAGTAAAAGGAACTCCCCGCGGTTGCCCCGCGGTCTCTCCGCGGGCGCGCTAGAGTTGTCGCGGGCGCGGCAAAGTCGGGAGAGGGCGCGGCGAACTGGGTTTGTTATACCCGGGCGCACCCCCTCCTCTCTCTCTCTCTCCTCTCTTATTTTCTTTTCTTCTCCTTACTTTTCCCCTTTCTCTCTCTACCTCCTCTCAAACCCTAACCCCAAAACATCAATTTCTCACTTATTTCTTCAAGTTTTGCCTAAAATTTTCACAAATTCTTCCATATTCCTCCATTTTCAACACTCCTACTCTACTTTCTCGTGGTTTTTCGGGAAATTTCGGGTCTTTGAAGTGCTTTGAGCTTAATTTGAGTCTCCAATCTTGGTATACTTCTAACCTTTGTAATATTTTTGTCAATTTCAATTGATTTCTTTACATTGGTTTGTTTACCTTGATTTTGAGCATGATTTTTGTGTTTTATGGTTGATTTATGGGAAATTTGGTATATTTGGGTGATTGTTACTTTTTCTTGTTGATTCATGAATATATTGATGATTAATTGTTGATATTGTTGTTTGTTGTTGGAATTTTGGTTGCTGTGTTGATTGGAACAGGTACCTTGTAGTTTGTGGTGGTTTGGTTGGATTTGTAAGGAGGGTTGTGAGTAATTTTGGTGGTAGTTGTTTTGTTTGAGGGAGTTTGTGTTGTTCTTGTGAATTGTGTGAATTTTTTCAAAATGGATTTGTTAAGAAGAGTGAAAAGTAGCAAGAAACGCTCAAACCAATCCCCCGGCCAATCCTCAAACCCTCAACCCCAACCGCATTCCACAACACAAGATGATGCTCCTCCTCCTCCTCTACCCCCTCTCAAGTTTTGGAACCGGTCTAAACAAACCCCCATATATAACAAAATGAAAGACGAGAAGTTTAGACCTTCCCGCCATTACTTTCGTGAGGACATGGCCAAGCTAGGAATTGAGAATGACCTTGACATCCTTCTAAACAACCTAAGTTTGGGTGAGTTTATAAAGTCTTCCCCTAGAACCTATTTGGAGCCTTCCATTGAGTTTTTCTCCACATTTGAGTTCAATAAGGTGGAGGAAACCGACTTTATTATTTCCTTCCAACTCTTCAATGTCAAACACACCATGAACCTAGCCGAGTTCAATGTAGCCCTTGGTTTCAACCCCAATGGTGATATCTTTGATCCCCTTATCTCCCTAGTCCAAACTGAGTATAATGAGGTTTCTTGGTGGAGAACCATAGCCCACAAGAGGGAGTTTGATTCGAAGAAGTCTCTTTCTAGTGAGATTATCCATCCGGCCCTTAGGATCCTTCATAGAATTCTTGGGTATTCGGTCTTTAATAAGCAAGATTTGGGGAAGTTATCTCGAGAGGAGATTATGGTGTTATGGATGGCTACCAAGCCGGAGTTAGGGTCAAGGATTAATTTTGGCTATATCTTCATGCAGTGTTGTAAGGAGATAATGCATGGGGTCAAAACGGGGGAATTTCATTGTGGGGGCATGGTGACACGTCTTGTGTCGTATTTTAAGCAAGAGGGGTTCTTGAAGTCTTGCACTCCGGTTGGAAGGAGTGAAGACGTGTGGATTAGTTTGAAACAAGTTAACACTTTGCGTTTCATAACTAGCACTAGGAGAACCGGTACTTACTCTTGGCTAGTGAGAAATACCCACCATTGCCTACTCCCTAACCCGGCCGCCACCTCCATCCTTCGTGAGGCTAGAAACATTTGGATGGACCCTAGGGACAATGGGAGGATTGAAGATGAGATGGAGGAGGATGATGAGATTGATGAGGGTGTTGGGAGTGATGAGAATAATGAGGAAGAGGAGGAAGGAGGAGGAGAAGAATATGATGAAGAACAACAACAACCGCCACTACAACAACATGAGCATTTTCATGATGATGCTCAAAGAAGAAGAAGAGAAAGAAGACAACAAAGACAACAACGACAACAAGATTTCCAAGGAGATGCTTATCTCCGGGAGATGGAGGCCATGAGAGCCAACATGGAGCACATGCAATTGAGCATGCAAGGTATGTACTCAGACCACCAAACTTTATCTTATCAAACTAGCGCCTTGTATGACGCTAGTGTGCGTAGGGGGGAGGTCACACCTCCGGTCAACTACCCTTATGTGCCGCCCCAACAAGGGCCGGCACCTTCCCGGGGTGGTGACAACCTCCCTACGTACCCATATTGGCCCGGGGTTGAGGACCCCGATGTGCCAAGGCGCAACTTCCCGCCTTATGACTATAGGGTCTCGGGGGGAGTGATTATCGGGGTGATCCCGCATACTACTATGCTAACCCCAGTCACCCCGAGCTCCTTGTTAAGCGTGAGCCCTACGACCAATTGACCCAATCCCAACTTGACCTATTCAAGGGTCACTATGGATTTCCTCCCGGTTACACCGGAGGTTGGGATACGGGTGATGATGGTGCCGGTCCTAGTGGCCAATAGTCCCCTATGCATGTTTGTTTCGCTTTTTGTTCTCCCCCTTCCCTATTTTGCATGTTTGTAGGCATCGCGGTCGATGCCTTCATTTTGTGAGGGGGGAGGGTCAAAAAGGATGTTTTATGGTTGGTTTGGGGGAGGCACCTGGGGCTCGGTGGGAAGTCTTTGATAAGGTTTTTGGTGGATTTTTGCTAATGGTCTCGTTGGTTTGTTGCTTGTTGTTGTTTTGTTTCATTTCATGATGTTTTTTGGGAGTTTCTTGAAAAAAAATTTTTTGATGATGATGGGTTTCTCTAGGTTTTTGTATATAGCTTGTGTCTAAGTGTTTTATCGTTTGCTTTTGTTTGGAAGTTACTAACAATTTCATTTTGTATATATAGCCTTTTTCTTTAACTCACCTTGCTCGTAGCCTATGCTTTGGCTTGCGGAGCCTTTTGGAGAAGCACGTTCCTACTCCTTGGGTACTTTAGTTTAGCACGGACGCTTGGTGAGGCCTTTCTTATTTTACCTCTTTATTTTCACTTCTTTATTTTCTTGGTTGCTTAGATTAGGATTAGATTTAGGGGAAGTTGAACGGTTCGAGGATGTATGAATTTAACACCTAGTGTGTTTGGGGTCTTTGGCGATGTGGCCATTAGACCGCTTGTATGTCGATTGGGATAAACGTGTTATGATTGCATCTTTGCCCTTTTCCTCTTTCCCTTTCTTGTCCTTATCTAAGTTTTCCATCTTCTCTTTTCTTTTCTTTCCCTTTCTTTTATTCTTGTTTGTGTGCATAACTTTTTGAGGCTTTATTTTCACTCTTTCTCTTTTTGAAAATTGGACTTGTATGCAATGGAATTTTGCTTTTGGATAATAGTCTTCCTAGGTAATATTTGTATGCACGGTTTGAGATTACGTTTGGTTGATTCTAGGATAAAGCATGCTAAGATAGTTGTCTAAAACTAGGGGGATCATGAAACCGGATTCTACTCGTTTGTGGCATGTTGATAGTTGCTCCCTATCTTTGATTTGACAACCTTAGTGAGTGTTTGCTACAACCATGTGAGATGTATATTTGTTCAAGCTTTCATCAAATTCTTGCATGAGCGGCATGGATCCTTGATTTTCGCAAACCTAATCTAGAATCTTAGCGTATGATTCCTAAGACCGTGACCGAACTACCTAGGGAGGACAAAGGCAACTTTTCGGGGAGGTATTTTCTTTTTCTAGGATAGTCCCTTTATGTTTACTTTTTTTTGGTTTGGGATACATTTGCCTACTTGTTACCCCTTTGAACCTTTTTCCCTCTTTTCAAGCCGCATAATTAGATATCTTGAGCCTTTTGTTTCGTTCTCCTTCTTTTTGGTTTTTGTGAAGCAAGGTTCAATGTTTGGTGATTGTGGTCTATGAAGTTGGAGTTTGGTTCGAATTGGTACACATAAATGAGTTGTTTATATTTGGTAAATAATGGCAAATGCTTATGTAAAAGCCGTCCTTAGTAAAAGAGGCAAGGATGTTAATAAATGCATATTTGAAAAAGTCGTCCGAATTGAAAAAAGGCAAGGACTAGTGCTTTTAAGGAGTACAAGAAAATACAAACAAATTTATAAATGAGAAAATGCAAAAAAAAAAAAAATGAAAAACCATAAAAATTCAAGTGTCTTTCTCCTCTCTATGCATTGAGGACAATGTTTCTTTTAGCTTGGGGGGGAAAGCATTTGCGCTTTCTGTTCTTATGTTTGTAGATTGTTGCTTTGAATAAGCTTGGGGGTGTTAATACGTTTTTGTTTGGTGAATACGTTTTTGTTTGGTGAGTACTTAAGTTTGGTGTTGAGATTTGGCCGGTCTTTGCTTCACAATTTAGGATAACCACCAAATTTTAAATTTTAGCCTACCTTAACCCTTCTTGCCTTACGTTACAACCTTTGGGAAGACCTTTGGACCTAGGAGTTGAGTCTTTCATCGGTGGAGGGAATCATGGGTTGTAGACTAAGGAAAGGGGATGCGAAATCAAGATGTCGAGTAGCCCAAAATATTGATCTTTTTCCGGTTCCTTCGCGGAATCTATGAGATGCTCACTAAGGGGAGATATGAGATTAGTAGAGGGAACGCGGTAAGACCGTTTGGGATGAAAGTGGAGTGTGATAACTAGTTCCTATGTTTAGCATATTTATGTTTCAATCAACCTTAGGTATCTTATAACGTGCATACCATAATTCACTTTAAAAAGGTTGTTATTCATTTGAATTATAGTCTCTTTGTAAAGCCCATTTCGTAAAGATTTTGTTTCCTTTTTCCTCTTTCTTTTCCTTTTATGATTTGCCTCTTGGGGGTTTGGTGGAGAGTTATGGGTAAACTCTTAGATACCCTTACGAGAGCATCACTCGTCCTCTCGGGCGATCTAGGGGTTTAAATGGCTTGTTGTAGCTAAAAACAACTGTGATTCCTACGACAGTGAGTCTTAGTGTAAATTCTCGCCCCTCTTTTTATTTTTGCTTTGAATAAGCCCTTTTTTTTCCTTTTTAGCCTTTGTTTTGCTCGGGACGAGCAAAAGTCTAGCTTGGGCGAATTTGATGAGTGTCATTTATGGCACTCATAGGGTAGTCTTTTAGGGTTATTTCTTTCCCTTTTTCATGCTTTCTTCTCTTATTTTTGGTCCTTTTTCCTTTAGTTTCTCTTTCT
The DNA here is from genome assembly GCF_948465745.1 of Chenopodium album. Classification (NCBI taxonomy): domain Eukaryota; kingdom Viridiplantae; phylum Streptophyta; class Magnoliopsida; order Caryophyllales; family Amaranthaceae; genus Chenopodium; species Chenopodium album. Next base: position 21,061,266 of record NC_137842.1, read on the forward strand.
CCTCTTTTCTTTATGATTCTCGTGTTTTCATTTTATTTGGCTCTTTTTCCCTTTTATTTCCTTTCTTTGTTTACTTGTGTAGGTACTTGGAGAATCACCTTTGCAAAGGAATCAAGTTGGAACCTTAATGACCAAGCAAGGAAGAAGCATTTGGCTAGAGAGGGCTTAGAGAGGCCTTGGAGAGGCCTCGGAGAGGTCTCCAAGGTATTTCAAGCAGGCCGCGGGCGCGGTTCAATGAAGCCGCGGGCGCGGGCTCAAGAAGCACAAATGGCCAGATTTTGGCAGGAACTACCCGCGGTTTCTCCGCGGGATCTCCGTGGGCGCGGGAATCTTGGAGAGGGCGCTCCGTCTCAGAGAGACCGCGGCCCCCTGATTAAGCTTTGGGAGCAGGGGATTAGCCGCGGGCGCGGCATCTTTGGCCGCGGGCGCGGGTGTTGCCCAGATAGCTAGGAGGGTTCCGTAACCATTTCTCCACGGCCGCGGATTCATCGGGAGAGGGCGCGGGATTTGCCGGTTTCTTCTTTGCTTATAAATAGAATTGTAATTTCTTTTTGAAACCAACTTTTTGATAATATTTCATTAGCTTAGTTTTAGAGAGAGAAGTTAGAGAGAAGTTCTTGGTTTTAGATTTGTAACTCAACATTTGATCAATCAAGTTTGGATTTCTTCATTTTCAATCATCAATATTAGTGAGAATCTCTTCCTTATTTCATCTCTTACTTACTTGCTATTTGATTTATGCTTGTTGCTTGTTTTTCTTTGGATTTGAGTTTGATATTGTTGAATATTTTGATTTCTCTTAGATTTTGATATAGAATGATGATCAATGCAATTTCTAGTTATTTGTTCTTGAATTTCACCATGATTAGTAAGTAGATAAGTTGCTAGGGAAAGGGGGAAGCATGTTTGATTAATGAAATTGCTAGTTGATGCTCTTTGATTGATTGATTTGTTGCAATTAAATTGGTTGACATAGTTTTACATGTTATTGATTAGACTAGGAATGATCACCCTATAAGATTAATCTAGATTGCATTGCAACTCTTAATGACATCAACAATTGATTTGAAAGTTGCTCTAATTGATTGGGTTTACTTGTGATTCTTCTTGATTTGTCTTTCATAGTGACTCCTAGATTGGCCTATAGGAGATAGCATTTGAAATCTCTTGATTGCTACTATTGTTTGTCCATTGCAATACTTGAATTAATTGATTGAGCTCTAAACTAGCATTATCATTGAACTTGCATGTGGAACCCATATCCCTAGTGTTTAGACCTTTGATTTACTTGATTGGACTTGTTTTAGTTTACCATAGTGCCAACCATAATCTCAACTCCATCTTCGAGGTAGCTTGACTTAGACTCTAGCTTTCATCATTGCATTCCCTAGGGATCGACCCTTTACTTGCCCTATATTCATATAAGGTTGGTTAGGTGTTTACAAATTTAGTTTGACTTGGGGGAAGGGTAGATAACGACATACATTTTCCTCTTGTCACCTCTCTATTCCCACTATCTCTCGAAACCGTTTGTCAACAATGGTTCTTTTCCCTCGAGAAAGAGAAAACCTCTTCTTGGGAATCGATAACAAACGCTTTCATAGATAGATATAAGTGCAACATCCAAGACGAAACAGACCACAGACAACTTGAGATGTTAAAACAAAAAGAAAACGAAGGTTCACGTCTTTCTTCAATAAATGGAGGGAAACTTCTGCTAATATGGTCAAGGCTCCTACCGAAAAAGAATCTGTGAGGATGTTTATCAAGAATCTCCAAGGGAAGTATTCAAAGCACTTAAAGTACCAACACAACTTTAATACTTTCAAGGCTGTCTATAATATAGGCATTGACATTGAAGATGACCTTCTGAAAGATAATGGTGCGAGAGGAAAGAAGAACGACCATCCTTCTTCTTCCTCTCCCATTAATGAAGTACATGCCACGAACGCCTCTAAAACATGAATCCAAAGATCAAAAAGAGTGTTCACTCCACTTAGTATGAGTTATGAAATGGCTTTCGAGAAGCTACATCACAAAGGACTAGTCAAGCCCATAGGGCCCATCAAAGATCCAGTTCCAGAAGCCAGGCCACCTAAGTCGGACCCTAATAAGCACCGCAAATATCACCAAGGAAAGGGTCACGGCACTGAGGAGTGTTGGAAACTCAAAGAAGCTATTCAAGATTTGATCTATAACAATGAAACTTCCGAGATTCTAGCCATCGAAGATGACCAAGCATCCTTCGATCCATCACTTCTTATCACACCTGTAGGAGATCCCATGATCGAGACAGCTTATATGACCTCTCTCGATGAAGTGTCCATGATTGGGGAGGATGAAAGTCTTTTATTAGATAATACCAGGGAAAACTCGTCAAGTTTAAAAGAGGACGTTCGAAAATTACAAGATGTCGTTGCCATGCTCTTGAATGTGGTAGAAGTATTAGAAAATCGGGTAATGGCCATCGAACAAAATTCTCGCCAAGAATTTAATGAAGAACTCAATGCTCCTAAGCCACAGGCAAAACGGACCATTGAAGAATACACACCAATAGGAATGACTTACAATGAAGCTTTTGACTGTCTTCACGATCAAGGTCAAGACCCTCTACCTGAAAAACGTTTTCCCAATTGGGATCCAAATTCTTATTGTCGATACCATAGAGGTCGCGGTCACACTATCAAAAAGTGTCTCGCCATCAGGGATCGTGTTCAAGACTCCATTAATTCAAATCTCCTTCATGTTCCTCCGCGCGACAAGAAGGCCAAGATTAGTAACAATAGTAACAGTGGTTGTAAAGGGAAGAAGAACGACTATCCTTCTTCTTCCGAAAACACCTACTCTAGCAACAGCGTTGGTACTTTCGACCTTAGTGAGATCCTAGCCATGGGTAATCGGAAGCAACCGAAAAGGGAATTTACCCCTATTGGAATTAGCTACGATGAGGCTTTTGACCGACTCCATGCCAAGGGAATCATTACTCCCATTAGACCTATTCAAGATCCCCCACTTAAGAAAAGATTGCCTAGTTGGAATCCAGACGAACACTGCAAGTACCATCAAGGTAGGGGTCATGCTACTGAGAGCTGTTGGAAGCTAAAGGAAGCTATCCAACATTTGATTGATAATAACAAGCTTCCCATGCCTCCAGTTAACAAGAAGAGGGAGTGATGATAAAGGAAACAACGCAAGACAAGAGGCGGGCTTCAACGACAAGATTTTGTGACCTCTTTTTTCTATTTTCCCCAATAAGTCTAGCATAGGCACCTTTTCTTTTCCCTTAGATTAATTTTTGTAGATTCTTTCTTTTCCTTTAATAAAAATGAGCATTTATTTCCTTGCATATGGTCATTTCATTATATTGCATTAAAAAAAAATCCATGTCGAATTAAGCACAAGGTATACCAATGATTTGAGGCACCCTTGTAGCCACATCATATCTCCTTTCACCTTTCAATTTACAATCCTTTATTCATAAACCACTTTGAGTCTCGTCTAACGATAGACCTTTCATTTTTTCAACCTACATCTACCTAACTTTGGGATGGGATGATGTGCAATTTATGCAATTCTAAAAAGGCTTGAGTGATTTTAAAATATCAAAATAAAAATAAAAGCAAAAAATAAATAAAAGTGTACAAAAGGGCAAGTGTTCCAATGTCTTTGATATGAAAATATCTTCGATAAGAACACGTCTCAAATTGCGTCTCTTATCGAGTGCTCGGTACCGTGCCTGGGAAACATGAATGCCAAGTGAGTGATAGACCGCATGATCGGGATTACCCACACTTATAAAAATAAAACAGATGCTAAAGCAAAAGATAAAAGTGAGCTAAAAAAGAGTAGAACCTCAAGCATGAAAATACAAAGATTCAAAAGCGAGGTTGCACACCTTGGGGGCTATCTAGGGTCTTGAGCCTTTATCCCCTTCTTCTATAACCTTTAGCCTAACCACGTTACAACCCTTAAAAAGACCTTTTTGAGGTATACACACACTTGTGCGAGGTTCGGCTAGAGCTACGTTCGGCCTGATTCCTAACGGATACGTAGGCAACCTCACATCGAGAAAGCCGTAATAAACATGCATTCATATTTACATTCACACACTCACACCATGATCATATCAAGGGATCTCCAATGCTCATCCCTATTCATTTAGAGCTAGACTTGGGGGCTTGATCCTTATATCATTAGCTTACCTAGCCTAAGAGTCACCACCATTTGACTCTTTTCAATATATTTTCCCACACACTTAGCTCTTGCTGCCTAGCTTTAGTATCACTTTCACACACTGCACAAATACATGACCAAATATACTTCCCTTAGGAACCCTTTGTCATGAAATCTTAACACAACGTTGAAGCATGCCTTGTCATATCAAAATCGCTCATCAATCATAATTGTCATTGCATCACGAAGTATGAAGTGCTTAGCCTCCGTGCCTAAGTTACCCAAATGCTTTCATCATGGAGTCAACCATTGAGATAGCCTAGGATGGATTAATCCTTGCACCTTGAGAGATAGTATCAAACAACATTTGACTAAGCTCGTTCAACATGCACCTTCAAAACTTCGATTCTTTTTCGCGTCTTTCTTTTTCGGGAGAAAGTCGGTACCCTCCACAAAAATGACGGGAAATTTTTTCTTTTTTGCATTTTCGAGTCGCATAATCAACACTATGCACACACGGGTCATGAGTCACTTCGAGTCGAGTCAACCTCGAGTCAGTCGATCACATCGAGTCAAGTTTATACCTTGAGTCGTGTCAAGTTATTGAGTCAAGTAACATTAAACCTTAGGTCAACCCTAAGATGGTTAAAGAAATTGGCAAAGTTCTATAGTCAAAATAAATACAAGTGCAACAGAATAGGGAAGACCCTACTCCCATTCTTGACGCCAGAGATATTTCAGCAGCGACAGAGATCGAAGCCTCTCAGAAAGGTGATTTCGACCTCATACAGCAACTTCGGGTTCCTTGGTACGCCAATTAGCCCCTATAAGCAATTTGACATGATTAAGTAGCCAGTTTGATTACAATCACAATAAGTGGTCGACCTGATGAAAGATCGTCTCACTTAGCTTAAAGCGCCTAAGATTTGGCTCATCACGGAAACACCGACATACTGGTTTTAGCGGAAGCAAAGTTCAGGCGAGCTTTAGAGATCGACAAACGTTGGTCTTCGGAAATTTTTCTTCAGAATATTATCGCAACAAACGCTCAAGTACCGAAGCTCTATTGTTCAGAGACGCGTGAACATCTCTATCAAAAATCTTTGCTCCAGAGACGCGTGGGCATATCATCAAAGCTCTTTTGTTCAGAGACGCGTGGAAATTTCATTCAAGCTCTATTGTCCAGAGATGCGTGGGCATATCAATCAAGCTCTTTTGTTCAGAGACGCGTGGACAATCCTTTTCAAGCTCTTTTGTTCAGAGACGCGTGGACATGTTCTACAAGCTCTTTTCCTCAGAGACGCGTGGGCATTCTATTATAAAGCTCTTTGTTCAGAGACGCGTGGACACATCATTCAGAAGATCGTATTAAAAAGAAGCTCTTTGTTCAGAGGCGCGTGAACATATCAAAAAAAAAAAAGAAAATAAGCTCTTTGTTCAGAGGCGCGTGAACATATCAAAAAGAAGCTCTTTTTTCAAAGACGAGTGAACATCAAAACAGCAAGATGGCGTTCCCTAGATTGTGAAGAGTTGTCACAAACAACTGAGGATTGTTTAAAGTGAAACAATCTTCGATAGTGTTCCCTTGGACGTGGAATATTATCAATGCGGAGGAGGGTCGTTTCAGGCAAAGCAATCTTCTAATTTGGAAGCAGTTACAGGCGTAGCAGTTTTCAAGCGGGATGGCATTCTCTAGCTTGTAGGAGGTCATCAAAACAACAGTAAAGCGGCAACAATCAGTTACTTTCAGAGACGTGTGCTCGACGGTGCAAGATACGCGTTTCTTAACTCTTTTATCTGTTTAACTAATGCTAGTTTTGCAGGTATCGGCGTTACAAGAGTGATTTAGGATCGCAAAACGTTCTAAATCATTCTCCGTCCCTATCGATACTTTGACTTTTGTTTTCGAAACTTGCGTTTCTCCAAACTCAGTCAAAGTGGGGCTTCTGTAGACACCCATTTGTGTCTCCCCAAAACCAAACCCAGTGATGAGTACCTTTCACGTCGAATCATAATCGAATGAAGTGAAAGTGTGGAAGGTTTAGTGTTGCGGATAGTTTTAATTTCTTTTCTCTTCTCTCTGTTTTTGAAAACGTATTTTAAGAAAACAGTCAATCCATTTGGTTGGTCCATAATATGGGTCCAATAGTAGTTTAGTTGGATGGGGTTTGACAAGAGCTTTCCAACGATATATTATAAGCCCAATTCCGATGAATATTGAGGAAGTTATGGCCAATTTACTAAACTGGGCCTGGTTTGAGCCTTATATGCGGCCCAATGATCTAGGGGATGGCCTAATATAGATTTATCATTCCTAATACAATTAGGAATGGTTTTAGTCTTCTAGATTCTTCTAGAAGGTTCTTTTCATTCCTAATTTAATTAGCATTGATAAATTGACTTTTGTTGACTTTTCAGAGTTTTAATTAAAATCAAAGAGCATTTTTTTGGAAAAGATACGATTTTATCCTCCTGTACGGCAAAACTTATCTGATTTTCGAAAACGCGTCAAAAACAGGCCTGGCGCCTGACACTAGGCATTGGCGCCTGGATCTAGGCCTGGCGCCTGGCGCCAGCCATTGGCGCCTGGCGCCAATTAGCCAGGGTTGGCGCCAGCTCTGTTTTACGTGCGCCAAGTGCTCTGTTTTGATATTTTATCTTTTTGGCTGATTTCTCTATAAATAACGTATTAAAAACTCCGTTTTCATTCATCAATAATCAGTTTTAATTAATATTCACCTACAATCAGTTTTCATTCATCAATTCTCTCTCATTCTCTTCTATAATCATTCACCATCTCTCTCTCTTCTAAAAATTGTTTTTCACATACAAATTTCTGCATTCACAAGATCTAGAAACACCTAGCCATATTCGAAGTTGCCTTCGCCCTAGACGTGAAAGGTTTAATTTCTAAGGGTTTGGTCCCAAATCTCTCTTTCAATTATTTAATTTAATTGTTTTGATTATTATTTTCCTTGAAGTTACTAACGTGTGTATTTTGTTATTAGAAAGAGGTACGAGGCATCAAAGTAAGTACTTTAATGGTTTTATTGATGTTATGATGTAGAAATCATGTTTAGATTGTTATTATGATATTCCTAGTATCATGTCTAGGGTAATTTTAATATTAAATATGATTGTTACGATGCTTCCTATGTTCTTCCTAATATTTATGATTGTTAGTATCATGTTAGGGCTAAAGATTTGATTTTTATTGCTTAGTGACATGCTAGGGTTTGTTATTAATCTTGTTAGTATCATGTCTAGGATCTTGCTATTATTATTATGCTTTAATATTAACATGAACATGATTTATGATTATAATTTTATTATTGCTATTATGAACATGATTATTATTATGATTAATATTTTTATTATTATTATTATGATTATTTAAATTATAATTTGTTATTATGATTATTATAATGATTATTTTGATTATAATTTTATGATTATAATTTGTTATAATAATTGTTCATGATTATTATTATGTTGCTTGATATTATATATTTATTGTTATTGCTTGATCACACCTTTTATGCATGTTTAAAGGGAATTGGTACTTGTAATCACGCTTAATAAGATAATTAATAATCTTGTTTAGGGTTAATGTGATTATAATTTCGAGTGATCGCCAATAATAATTTATTTGTGCATTTATATTCAACCAACATAGATAAACAGGTTTAGGGTTAATCCTATTGATTGCATGTTAGTTAAAAAGCGCACATGAATACGATCAGAATAAAGTAGAGGCCTATTATTAGGGCAGGTTCAATCTCTTTTAGGTTGGATTTGTACCTTCATCCCCGAACCCTTATTTGGTTCTAGACCTTATGGAGTTGACGATCTCTTGGATCGTTAAGGGGTGTAACCTTCACCCTGTGAATGGTTTACAAGTTCCTAAAACTTGTTGGCGACTCTTTTGCTTTATCTTCTTCCCTTTTGGACGCCACCGTACTTTAGTGTGATCAAAGTGGGGTTCAAGTTAGGGGTTAACGTTTGAATTTATTCCCTACAATATTACTAATATTACACGTTTTTTTAAGTACACTAATAACATTTCACTTTGTGTTATTTTTTTTTACGTAGTATAATAGATGACATGCAGTACCACGAGTATATAGTTCATTTATCAACAATTCACCATAACACTCCAAATCCCCAACCATTTAATTATATGTATTTTTTTAGGAAGTACCCTCCAAACAACTTCGACTTCTCTAATAACCAAAAAATATATATATATATATACAACACGTTTTTTGCGAAACTGGTCCCATTGAAAAACTGTTTGCAAAAGAACAGAGTAACTCCTACATCACTGAACCAAGTTACCCCGGTAACCTCTATAGCTTTGAAAAAGTAAACCCCATAATTACTTGCCACATTGCGTGGCCACCGACATATAAGAGAAGACCCTGTTCTTTTAAGCTTTTGAGCAAGGCAAAGAACATAAGATTTCATCATAGCAATTAGCAGGGAAAACCAAGTGTCAACAAATTAATAATATTCAGTAGAGCAGAGCTACGCAAAGTTCAGCAGAACACAAGTCCACAACAGCTCAAAAGAATAGGGTCTAAGTTACAACATTAAAATCAACTTCCTGTATTCTAAGAATAATTTTTCTTATAGTATATATTTAAAATCTTTATAATAGAATATATGTTATAAGTACGGAGTAATATTTTATTTTAGGCAGATCATTAGTACTAATCAACAATGAACTAATTTTTTTTTTCTTTTTTTTTTTTTTGATAACCCCGGCACGGGAGAACTAATTCATTAAATCAGTTGAAGCAAGTTCAACAATAATTAGTGTGTGGATGGATGAACTAATTAATTTAAAACTAACTACTTATAATATAATTTTAAGAAAAACCACCCGCAACCACCCTCCCTACCCTTCACCACCGCCGATGTCCGCCTCTACCCGGCCTGCCCCTAGACTCTTCTCGCCGTCGGCCCCCTTCCCCGTTGCAACACCAACCCTCCCTTTCCCCGCAACTTCATTTCGCAACTAGTTAGTCCCCCCTTGAACTCTCTACCTAGAATCCATTTCGCCAAACAAAGAACCCATTCGAAACCCTTAACCTTGCCGACTAAAGCGGCCAAAACTGCGAAGAGTATGAACCCTCACCTTGCCCGCGAGCCGCAACCACGAACTACCCATACCCTCCACCCCTTTTTCGATTTCGTGGTTGCAGAAGGGGTTTGCAACTTGCGAGTGAGGATTAATTGGTTGCGAAATGCAGTTGCGGGGAAAGGGAAGGTTGGGGTTGCAGCGAGGATTAATTGGACGGTGGCATGGGCTGGGCAGCTGGTGTGCTAGACAGTGGCATGGGTTGGGTTGGTAAGGATGAAAGGTGGTTTTAAATTTAATTACTACGTATTTTTTTTTAAGAAAAAAAATTCTGATTTTTTTTTGGGAAATTCTCTTTGGTAACACTATACTTCTCAATTTTCTCAGTGGTAAATTGTAAAAATTCTTATTATCTTTGATAAACTCTAATTAGTTATAATTTTCCATGGTAACCTTAGTGAAACAATTTTATAAATTCTTAACCATGGTTAACCTTTTTTTTAAATAAAAACAATATGAAATTCCAAAAATGCCCTCACTTAATAGCCTCAACCAATTAAAATGTTTTTTTTACAACATAATACTTTTATTTTATAAAAAATAAAAAATAAAAAAACCCACCTTCTCCCTCCACCAGCCCGCCACTCCACTAGCCCGCCACTCCACCAGTCGGCGACAATACCCACGAAGCCTGGCTTTCCCCCAATTCGGCAGCCACTGGAGTCCCCACACACGAAACGACCCCCCTCACCATATCCCCCACCCTAACTCGACCACCTTGCCTTTGCCGGATTGCCGCCTCTTCCTCCCCTTCGAAACCCCTACGCTCCAACACCAACACCACACAATTACCCACAACTCAAAACGGCAGCACATATTCTTCATCCTCACCGTACATCACGAAAAACATCATCAATTTCAAGAACTATAAGCCGTTGATTTATTCAATCATTGAATCGTGGCCACTCGTACCAAGCTCAACAGCACCCCTTACCTCCCTCTTCTTCTCCGATCTCTCTTTCTCTCTCCTTTCCTTTCATCAGCCATTCTTTGGTACCACACACAAATTTTTTGTTCGTTGCGTCGAATTTAGTAGTCTTCTGGCGGCGGATTTGAGGAGGAAGGGCTAGGTTTCTAGGCGTTGTATTGGGTGTGGCGTCAGGGCAAGAGATGGGAGTCGCCGACGGGAATTGTTGAGAAGGATACTGTTTGTTTAGAGGAGAGAGAAGAAAGGGTGGTCGGGTGGTGTGGGCGTTTGGTGGCGGTCTAGGTGGTGTGGGCGTTGGTGGTGATCTAGCTTGTTTAGGCGTTGGTGGTGGTCTGGTTTGGTGTTCGGTCAGAGGAGAGAGATGAAAGGTTTGGTTTTTGTTTTTTTTTATAAATTTAATTATTAAAAAATAAAAGAAATTAGCCATGGTTAGTGAGTTTTGTTTAGGGTATTTTTACCCTAGACACGTGGACCAATGAGAGGTCGCCACGTGTCAAGCTCAGGATGGCCCATGTGGCTCAACATCCTCTTGACACTTGGCGCCCTCAGATATGTCTCTGAAATGGCGGCTTTCAAGGGCCCAAATCCCTAGGAGCGTCGTAAAACGGCACAGCCCACTAAAATCTAGGTCAAATGACCTAGGTAGGGGCACATTCTCCAACGACCCTATAAATAGGGAGATATTCCCCCATTTTGGGGACACACTCAATCATTTATTACACCTTTATTCTCTGACATGAGAGAAAGACCTGAGCTTGGAATCCGAGCAGATACCCACCTAAATTTCCGTTCTCTTTATTCCGTTTCAAGTTACTAACTTGACCGTTGGAGGCGGAGCTCCAACCACCCGGAGTCTCCGTTATTTTGCAGGTGCAGCTCAGCCGGATCAGACTTCGTGACGTAACTCTCCCAATGGAAAAAACACCCAAAACATTTGGCGCCGTCTGTGGGGAGAGTACCTCGAAGATGGTTCAAGAGTCTATACCACCCCCTAACCGTCTGGGCGATGACCCAAAAGTTTTTACAGACTAGAAGGATGAGGATCCTCAGCTCGAAACCTTTACAGCCGAGGATGTCTCGCTCAGAATCAAGAGCATCCGGCCCAGAGATATTCTGGAGCGGGGTGCCTCCTAGGCGGGTCCGAGCCGACCCACTGGGAAGCCGGAAGGGGAAACCCAAACGGCCGCTGGATCAGCCCCTGTCACCCGAGACGAACTCATGAGATTCATGACAAGTTTCAAGGGTGAAATTAAAGAGCTGATCACCAAAAGCCGGGCTGGCCCAAGTAAAGGTCAGTCGGCGAAGAAGACTCCTCCAGAGAAGGGGAAGTCAGTCAGAGACCGGCAGCCCACTCCTCATCCAAAGGAGAAGGCAGCCGGGACCATTGATTGGTCAAAAATTATCCTTCCTGGGAATAACACCAATAACACTCGCCGGACTCAGCAGCCGATGAGAAATAAAAAATCAACTCTTGATGCCCGGGAGATCATTAACCGGAAGAGAAACCAATCGTTGTCTGAGTCGGCTTCAACGTCGAACTTTCCAGACATCTTCAACAATATTTCTGCAGGGAGTGCACCCTCCTTGCATGAGAGCCAGACAGGCGGTAATACCGTCCATTCTGGCCCTCACATGATTGGAGTTGTACCGTATGTGCCTACTCAGGCTTACGGACAGTATCCTCCTCACTTCATGCAGCCGGCCTTCTTTAGAGGTCAGGCGGCATATCCAAATGTCCAGCCATTGGACTGGCAGCTTTGTCTGTTGCGCCTGGGTGAACAGCCTTCTGCGTTCACCCGGGAGATAACCGAGGCGGCCCAGCCGGCCAAGGTTAAGAATGTATTGGTTGGTACCTATGATGGTACCACCAATCCGGAAGACCACCTCATGGCTTACACCAACCTCATGTATCTGCAGGGGTTGGATGATGCCACTTGGTGTCGATGTTTCCCGGCTACATTGAAGGGCATTGTCCAACAATGGTTTGGTAATCTGCCAGCCGGGTCCATCGATAGCTTCAGGAATCTAGCTTTCCTGTTTTCTTCTAACTTCTCAATGAACATCCCTGCTAAGAAAACAAGCCTTGATTTGAGCACTGTTAAGCAAGGAGAGAGAGAAGGGCTGCGCTCATATGTCAGGCGGTTCAATCTGATCAGAATTCAGATTCAGGGACTGTCTGATGAGGTAGCTTTTACAGACTTTTTCAAAGGTCTGAGAGACGGGTCGACCTTTAAGTTCGACCTAGTCAGAAAAGGGGCTTTCACCCTACAGGCGGCCCTGAGGGAGGCGGAAAGCTACATTCAAGCTACCGACCTCTACTCGCCTGGTAGCCAGTCGGATTCTAAGAAGTCCGACAAGCAGAAAGACAACCGGCCTGCTCAGCCGGCTAAAAAGAAAGAAGAGAGCAAAAAGAGAAAAGAAATCTGGGCGGTTAGTGATTCTGACCAGCCGTCCCAAAAGAAGAAGAAAGAGTTTAAACCGTACGTCCCCAAGTACGAGTTTAACAAGGACTGCAATTCCATCCTCATGGAAATTAAGGACCGGCTGTCCCTAGAGAAGCCGAATCCAATGAAAAGTTCCATTCAATCAAGGAACAAAAATAAATTTTGCCAATACCATGAGGAAGTTGGCCATGACACCAACGACTGTTTCAGCCTTCAAAAGGCGTTGGACCGTCTGGCTGACAAAGGAATGCTGAAGTCCTATATTTCTAAGTCCCTAGCCGGGGCAAAGAAGAAGAATAAGGGTCAGTCCTCTAAGACTACCCCCCGGCCTACTAGTAGCTCGGATACCGACAAGGAGCCGGTCTACACAATAGCAGGCGGGTTTTCCTGTGGTGGCCCTACCATCCGGGGCACCAAGTGCCATCTTCGAAAGATGGACAAGGATGATGATGAGCAGGCGTCTGCAAGCACCTCCTTCCCAGACGTCTTGATCACTGAGAAGGACAGGGGCAGCGTCCGCCGTCCGCATGATGACCCGGTCGTCATTGAATGTAAGGTTGCCAACCAACTGGTTGGAAGAATCCTTATTGACACCGGCAGCTCATCAGACATCATCAGCCTCCGGTGCTTGCAAAAGCTAAAATACAATGTCAGCAGCATGCATCCGGTCACCCACCCCTTGGTTGGCTTTGGGGTGGGATGGTCTACCCAGCCGGAAGAATTGACTTACCCATCCGGCTAGGATAGAAGGGCCAAGGACGACACATTGTCGTCAGATTCTTGGTCGTTGAGGAGTTGACGGCCTACAACATTATCCTTGACAGGCCAACCCTCAATGTAGCCAAGGCAGTAATCATCCCATCTCTCATGCTGATCAAGTATGAGAGGGATGATGGCACTGTTGGTTCCCTGAATGGGGATCAGAAGACGGCTCGATAGTGCTATCTCTCAGCCGTCAGAGACACTGTAACCCCAGGCGGCCAGGAACCAATAGACCTTGACAATGTCAATGATGCTGACCCAGCGCCTGCCCCACCAGCCGCCGGAAAGAAAAGAAAGGCACCTATGCTGGTGGAGGTGAAGAAGGAGAAAAAGTAGCAATCACTGACCGGTGAACGGTTAGATGAGCTCCGTCCCCAACCGGCTGGTGAACATATTGACATACCTCTGGACGACAGCCGTCCGGAGCGTACTGTGAAGGTTGGAACGGTTGCTTTTGCTAAGTTAGGTGCAGACTTGCACCTTCTGCTGAAAGAATTCAATGACATTTTTGCCTTTGAAGTGGAAGAGATGCCAGGCGTCAGCCCGGATCTTGCTGTCCACAAACTCGCTGTGGACCCTAAAAATAAGCCCATACGGCAAAAGAAAAGACATCACGGCGAGAAAAGAAGTCAGGCGGCAGCTACCGAAGTAAAAAAGTTGTTGGATGCTGGGTTCATTCGGCCGTGTAATTTCCCCGACTGGGTGGCAAATGTTGTGCTTGTAAAGAAGCCGAATGGTACCTGGCGGATGTGTGTTGATTTCACAGATCTCAACAAGGCATGTCCCAAGGACAGTTATCCACTTCCTAAGATCGACAGTCTGGTCGATTCAACAGCCGGGCATGCCTTGATGAGTTTTATGGATGCCTACTCCGGCTTCCATCAGATACCCCTGTGGAAGAAAGATCAAGAAAAGACGGCCTTCGTCACTGATCAGGGGCTATTCTGTTGCACGGTGATGTCGTTTGGCTTGAAAAATGCGCCGGCTACGTTCCAACGGATGATTAATACTGTCTTTATTAATCAGATTGGGAGGAATGTAAAGGCATCCATTGACGACATGATAGTCAAATCCAAACAGCAGGCGGATCACCTTGCTGATCTCCGAGAAACCTTCACCACACTCAGGCGGCATAAGGTCATGTTGAATCCTAAGAAATGCGTCTTTGGTGTTGAGTGTGGGAAGTTTCTCGGATTCCTGATTGATCAAAGGGGGATAGAGGCTAACCTTGAGAAGATACAGGCGGTGATTGACATGAAGTCACCCCGCACTGTCAAGGAAGCACAGAGACTAACCGGTTGCCTGGCTGCTTTGGGGAGATTCCTCAGCCGGTCAGGTGACAAATGCCTTTACTTCTTCCAAGCAATCAGGAAGAAGACCAGATTTGAATGGGGGGATGAGGCTGAGGCGGCCTTTGAACGACTGAAAGAACACCTCCACTCTTTGCCAAGACTTGTTAGTCCACTGCCTAGGGAGGTGTTATACATGTACTTAGCCGTCTCAGATCATGCCCTCAGTGCCGTTCTCCTTGCTGAGAGAGACGGTGCTCAGCTTCCGGTCTATTTCATTAGCCATGTCTTAAAAAATGCTGAGCTCCGGTACCCCATGGTAGAAATATTTGGCCTTGCTCTGTATATGGCTTTCAAGAAATTGAAACCTTACTTCCTGGCTCATCCGGTGGTAATCTACACCGACCAGCCCCTCAAGCGGCCAATGTCTACTTTGGAGTCATCCGGCAGAATGTTGAAATGGGCTATTGAAATGCAAAGTCTTGAAATCACTTTTGAACCTAGAAAGGCAGTGAAAGGTCAGGCGTTTGCCGACTTCATTGTTGAAATGACACGACCGGTGCAACCGGATAATGTTGACCAGGTTTGGAAAGTGTATGTGGACGGAAGCTCAACAAAGAACGGCTGCGGTGCAGGAATTATATATGAGTCCCCTGAGGGGGACAAATTTGAATATGCACTGCGGTTTAAGTTTCAAGCCTCAAATAACGAGGCGGAATATGAAGCCCTGCTAGCCGGAATCCGCATGTGTAAGGCAGCAGGGGCAACTAAAATTGACGCCTATTTTGATTTACAATTGGTTGTTAGCCAGTATGAGGGAGCATATGAGGCAACTCATCCGGCTATGATCAAATATCTTCAGGCAGTCAAAGAAGAGACTAGGGCACTTGAGGAATTTCGTCTGAATCAAGTGCCTAGGTCAGATAACAACCAGGCGGATGCATTGTCTAAATTGGCTTCTTCCGCCTGCTGTGATACTCCTCGGTCGGTCTTTTGGGAGGTTCTTGAAAAAAGAAGCATACATGA
This sequence comes from Chenopodium album, assembly GCF_948465745.1. Lineage (NCBI taxonomy): Eukaryota > Viridiplantae > Streptophyta > Magnoliopsida > Caryophyllales > Amaranthaceae > Chenopodium > Chenopodium album. The sequence goes on from NC_137842.1 coordinate 21,077,031, forward strand.
AGAGCCCATTGGAACCTTAGACCGAAGCTCTACCTGGATGGATGGCATCCGGGCATATTTAGCAGACGGCACGCTTCCTGATTCACCACAGGAGGCAGCCGTCCTAAAAAAGCGAGCAGCAAACTTCGAGTTGAGAAATGGAGAACTCTTCAAGGCAGGTTTCCTCAAACCCTTATTGAAGTGTGTTACCCCAGAAAAGGGGAAAGAAATTCTCGAAGAATTGCATGCCGGATACAGTGCCTCTCATATAGGCGGCAGGTCTTTAGCCGTCAGAGCCAGGCGGCAATACTTTTGGCCTACTCTTGAAGCAGACGCCAAAGAGTTAGTCAAAAGATGCGACAAGTGCCAAAGGTTTGGCCCACTGATTCGCCGCCCGGCTACTGATCTGACGGCAATCCACAGCCCAGTCCCATTTGCCAAATGGGGCATGGATATCTTGGGTCCATATACGCATGCACCAGGCGGAAAGCGCTACATTTTGGTGGCTGTGGATTATTTCCCCAAATGGGTAGAAGCTGAGCCGGTTAAGAACATCAAGACAAAGGATGTCATCTCCTTCATCTGGAAGAACATCATCACCCGGTTTGGGGTACCTATGTCTATGGTGTTTGATAATGGCCCTCAGTTTGAGACCCCCCAGCTCAAGACTTGGTTGGGAGATCAGGGTATCTCACATTGTTTTGCATCAGTCGGCCGACCCCAAGCAAACGGCCAAGTTGAAGCCTTCAACAAACTCATCTCAGACGGCATAAAAAAGAAAATTGAAAGAGCCGGTGGTTTATGGGCAGAGGAATTAATTCATGTCCTGTGGGCCATTCGGACTACTGCTAAAGGGGCAACCGGGGAAACCCCATTTCTTATGGTATACGGTGCTGAAGCCGTCTTGCCCATTGAGAATTATGAGCCGACTCTCAGAGTTATGCTCTATGATGAAGAGGCAAATTGGGAGGCCATGCGGCTGGCATTGGACTCCCTCCCGGAACGCAGGGGCAACGCTGCCCTGCGCCATGAGATATACCGTCTGAGAATGACCAGAGCTTATAACAAGAGAGTGCACAAGCGTCCCCTGAAAATGGACGACTTTGTGTTACGAAAAATTGAGGCAACCGGTAAGGCCAATGAGGCTGGGAAGCTAACCCCTAATTGGGAAGGCCCCTACCGGATTTATGAAGAAGTTAGGAACGGCACCTACCGTCTGGAAACTCCGGACGGTCGCCGCCTGCCTAGAACTTGGAATGTAGACAATCTAAAAAAGTACTACTTCTGAGAAAGTATAATTTTTGTAAACAGTAAGTCAATTAATGAATATTCAGGCTTTGTTTGCAGAATTATTTTTGCCATTTTTATCATTCGTCCGCCGAGGTAATACCCAGACGGACCTAGTGTTTAACTTACTAAGTTTGATACTTAGTTTGGTTGAACATTATTTTTGCCGTGTTTACCATTTTTATTGTTTGTCAGCCTGGGTAAAACCCAAACGGACTCTTTATTTAAATTACGTTTGATAGTGTAATTTAATAATTGTTGGACCGCCTGGGTAATACTCAGACGGACTATTCGTTCAACAAGCTAAGTTCGATATTTAGTGTAAATTCAATGTTGTAATTATGCTCGGCCAAATGATCCGATTAAAAACTAAGCACAAAAACGCTTAGTAGCTATATACAACCGGTCTCAAACAAGACCAAAGGCCAATATGGCCGGATGGTTGCTTATTTTATAAAACCGCCTGTCCCAACATGGACAAGGGCGTCCGGCAACACCCCTCCGGGTGCAATCGTCGCAGAGAACAGACTATTTGTCGGTTCTACGTATCCATGCAGACTGGGAAAATTGAACGACCAAATTGGTCAACTCATAGTTGTCTGACCAGCATAATCTATGAAGAACAATTAAGTAACCAAGTACCGGATACCCTAAGGCATCAGTCGGTCATTGGTTGATATTCTTACTTGGGTTATTTATTCCAAAGTTGCACTCACTTCCCCTATTGGGGCAAAAGGTGGTGTAATGGCTACGCGTTAACCCCAGACGGAATTGACCGCCTGGGTAAGAAGCTCAAAGCACCCGCTATTATGACCGGCTGTGCACTTGGTTTGGGGCAATCACCATTGTGATTGATTGGCCTAAAAACACTCCATACTTCTCCTAGTATCAAGTGTTTTCAAGCCAATCAATCAGCTTGACATTAAACCAACCACACAGCCGCCCAGGGGCAAGAGCACCCGGATTGCAAATTGCCGCATGTTTTTTTAAGTTAGGCAAAATATTAAAGAATTGCAAATTGCCGCATGCTTTTTTAAGTTAGGCAAAATATTAAAGAATTGCAAACAGATGCAAAACTCAAAACACAAATATATATAAACACCGACTGAGTCGGAATACTTCGTTAATATTTAAAATGGCACAAGGGCCAGAGTAAGTGTTAACCGGACACATCCGGTGAAGAAAGAAAGATAAAATGTTAACCCAACTCCATAGTTGGTAAAGATACAACAATACACGGCATACAAGCCGGTAAAGAAATAGAATAGCATACTGCCGCAGAAAGTGGGGAGGCCCGCCTAAGGCTGAGGTGGAGTCTTCTCCGGCTGAGTCTGGCTGGCTTGGCCCTCATGATGATCATCCGCCGCCTCCTCATCATCAGAGACTTCATATCCCTGCTAAGCAGCCCAGTCTTTGAAGCGAGGCGGTGGAGCATCACCCAGTTGCTGGGCATCATACACCGCAGTGGCGTAATCATACCTCAGCTTGTAGACCTCAAAGTCTATCTCTGGGTAAAGGAGGCCCCAGGTGATCTTCAGCCGGGCCAAGTTGTTCCGTTCATTCTCCTCAGTCAGCCGGGTCTGCTCCTGGGCCAGCTCATCCGACTGCTTGTTGCACAGATTCATAAGCTCGACCTTCAGGCGGTCATTGTCTATCCGGAGTTGGGCATTTTCCTTGTCAGCATCCTACAATGCCTTGAGATCTGATTTGGCATCTTTCAGCTTCTTGTCAAGGTCATCAGCCCGGCTGTTAGCTTCATCGTTTGCAGCCGTCAAACTCCAGATCAGCTCCTCCTGTTTCAACTCTACTGCTTTAATCTTTAAATTACACATATAATCAGAATGTTCAGCAAAGTTGAGGTTTTCTAGGGCCCTCCGTTTGGCGTCATTTACCTCTTCTTGCTTCCACTTGAAGGGGCCCCGGAGACTGTCCACTCTCACCATAGCCTGAGACAATAACAGCCGGTTGGTGAGTTACTTAGCCAAATTAAAGATAAAAGATATCAGGGTAAAGGGATTTTTACCTCAGCCAGAGAACCCATTATCCGATCGAAGTCCACGACCTGCAGATCAGGTATGGAATTCTTCTCAGACCGGGTGAGGGTCCTCACCATCCGCTTTGCGAAGCTTGCAAGATCCGGCTGGTCAGAAGTCAGATCTGCATCAAAAATAGTGCTTTGTGAGATAGAAGTAGCGTAGTCAACATTCCTCCGTTGCCGGCTGCTGACTAACCCTTTTGAAGGATCAACCTTGGTCTTGACTCTCATAAAATCCAGTGGCCAAGGTATTTTAGTTTGTTCCTTACCTTGAGCTTCCGGATGGGTCTCCGGCTTACTCTCCTCCCCAGTGGTTGCCGCACCGACTGCAACCTCAGGTGGCTCGCCACCCTTCGATGCCGTTGAGACATCCGGCGCTTTCTGCTGTTCTGAGCTTTCGCAGAGTTTTTTCAGAACAGCAGGGGATTTGCCCCCAGTCGTTGGACGACCGGATTGGGCAGATGTTTGTTTCTGGGGGGGATCCTTCCTGGCGGCTTTGGCAGCCGGAGCCTTCTCCAGATCATCTCCCTGCCTTTTGAGCAACTTGGAGAATGATCGTGGAATCCTCTTGACGGACTCTTGAGAAAGAAGCAAAATGTAAGCATACCCAACCGGTATATATAAAAAAAAATAAAAAAATAAAAAAAAAAAAAAAGAAAACAAACATATAAAGTCAGGCGGTCTTACCCCGCCTTTCTTCGTATCCTTAGCCTCGACGGCTGCCTTTTTGGCAAGTGCCGCCTCCTTGCGCAGCAGCGCCGCAGACTTAGCAGGAGTTTTACCCTGGTCAACCATCCTCAAGGCTTCGTCTGCAAAAAAAAGAATTTCAAGTTAGAAGAAATTAAGGCAAGTTTGCAATAAAAATGAAATAACAATCATTCCGGATGAGAAGTATTCTACCCCTGGGAAACATTGTACTCAGCCCGCAGGCGGACAAGAAGCACTCGTCCTTGAAGAAGTCCGGATGGGGGATCCAGTTCTTGGGAACTATGATGTGAGTCCCATCCCCCATGGGCTCAGTTGTTGTCTAAAAAAATCCCGGCTCTATTATTTGCTCCCGGGCCTTAGTAGATAGCACCGGGAGAGGGCATTTCCGGCCTAGAAGAGCCGGCTCGGTGTTGTACCGGCGCAGTGTCCGGTTGTGTCTTAGGGTGGAGGAGGAAATCAAATAAAACTTGTCCTTCCACCCGGACCATTTGGACACTTTGTCCTAAGTCATTAAGTATTGGGGCAAGGTGGTCAGCGTATACCATGCCCCATGGCCGCCTGGAGCCTTGCTCAAATAGTGCATGTGAGCGAAGGCAGAGAAACTGGGGTTCAAATTCTGAAACTCGCAGGCGGCGATGTAACTCAATATATTTACCCACGAGTTAGGGGTGAGCTGCCAAACCCCCAGATCATACCCCTTGAGGATTTTCCTAATCCCGGGGTGGAGGGGGAACCGGAGGCCGGCTTCGATAACCGCCTCGTAGCAGATGAAGTAGTCATCTGCGTGATCAATATCGTCGCTCCAGGCCATTACAGCATCAGCCGGAGGAACAATAATCTCCCAACCCCTTCCAAAGGGGTGCTTCTCTTTGAAGGCCCTGAACCCGCTATTAAGAAGGGCAATGTTACTCGGCATCATCCGGGTCTTTTTGGGGTTGGGATTGTCAGCAACCTTGGGCGGCTGCTGATAGTCAGCCGCAAAATCACCCTGGTCGGAGCCGGAAGATTCCGCTCTTGATCCTTGGCCGGCCTCAGCATCGTCGGCTTCATTATAGGAGGCGGCTCCCTCGCCGTCTACCTCTCTTATTCCAGAGCTCCCAGAGGTAGAGGGAGCCTCTTCGTCAGATCCGCTCTCCTCCCAATCCCTCTGTTCCCCTTCCGGGAAAACCTCATCGGCTGGCACTCTCATAGTGCGCCGGCTTTTAGACCGCCTGGCCGTTTGTTTCGTTCTGGCCATTGTGTCCTGCACAGACACAGAGAGGGAGGAATTCGGAGATGAGCATATTGGTTCCGACAGTCCAGAAGAGGCACCCCCTGTTCTAGACTCAGCCGTTCCGGGGGATCGGCTGAGTGTCCTAGGCAGTGCCGAGTGGGTGGATTGGGAACTCATTTATATTCTCTTAAAAAAGTCGGGTATACAAGCGGAAAAAATGGTATGCAAATTGAAAAGGAGAAAAAGCTAAAATGGTACAGGCGGTTACCTTGCTTGAACTCTGAAAAATCTGAAAACCGCTACAGCCGGTGAACCGGGTGATGTATTGCTTGCACTCGAAAACTTGAAACTCGCTGTGATGCAGGCGGGAGCAGAGAAATCTCTCTCTAGAATCTCTCTTTTTCTCTCTCTAAAAAGTCAATGTGAGCGTAAGGTGTAAAAAGGAGGGGGGTAACTTTCTATTTATAGAAAGTGAAAGTGGGGGAAAATTTTTTTATTTGAAATTAAAAATTTTACCCGTTACTGTTCACCTATGAAAGGTGGACACGTGTCACAGGCCCCACGTGATATGCACGTGCGACCTGTGAGGGGTAAATGTTTAGGGTATTTTTACCCTAGACACGTGGACCAATGAGAGGTCGCCACGTGTCAAGCTCAGGATGGCCCATGTGGCTCAACATCCTCTTGACACTTGGCGCCCTCAGATATGCCTCTGAAATGGCGGCCTTCAAGGGCCCAAATCCCTAGGAGCGTCGTAAAACGGCGCAGTCCACTAAAATCTAGGTCAAATGACCTAGGTAGGGGCACATTCTCCAACGACCCTATAAATAGGGAGATATTCCCCCATTTTGGGGACACACTCAATCATTTATTACACCTTTATTCTCTTACATCAGAGAAAGACCTGAGCTTGGAATCCGAGCAGATACCCACCTAAATTTCCGTTCTCTTTATTCCATTTCAAGTTACTAACTTGACCATCGGAGGCGAAGCTCCAACCACCCGGAGTCTCCGTTATTTTGCAAGTGCAGCTCAGCCGGATCAGACTTCATGACGTAACTCTCCCAAGGGACAAAAACACCCAAAACAAGTTTATATGAAAATAGTTATTCTCTTTGGTAATCATAAATTCGAGTTTACCAAAGATAATAAGTTTTTTTGCAATTCACCACTGAGAAAACTTAAAAGTTTAGAGTTACCAAAGAGAATTTCCCTTTTTTTTTACTATCATATGCTGACACGTGTTAGATAACTTGTTATAATAATTTGAATAATAGGTTGGACCATAAGAAATAAATCAATATCAAAGTTTAGATTATTAAAAAATAATCTAAAGTTGGGATTATTTTAGGCGAATGAGATAAACTTGGCATTATTCTTGTCAATTTTTACTTTTTGTAAAGCAAGTGGTAGTTGGTATTATTTTCACCAACTTTTCCTAATTTTAATTCTATTGCATAATGGTTGATATGGTTTTTGAATAGGAAAAATGAAAATAAATAATCTCATCTTTGCGTGATCTAACAATAACAATCTCACTTTTTGATTATTACGAGACAATCCGACCTTGGTATCTTATCTTCTTTTAATAGACTTTTTTACCTATAACCTGTTAAACAAGTTAAAATATTTTTTTTTAAAAAAATTTTGAAGCCACGTGTCGCTCAATAATTGGTCAAAATAAAGTTAAAAAAAAAACGACTAGCCACGGAGCCACCAGCACCTGCCTAACCCTTACCCCAGCAACCACCACCAAAACCCGCCGACAGCCACCCGCCTTAACTTTTAAAAACGCCTGTCAGAACCCACCAAGACCAATAGCCATCCCGAAATCACCCCCTAACCCAATTCCCACCCTTGAAGCCACCATAACCCCACAACCTAGTCGTCGAAAACCCCACCTAGCCACCGAAACCCCCTCTAACTAACCATCCAGCCGTCGAAAACCCACCGAAACTGCCACCCAGCTCCCGGAAACTGTTGAAAACCCCAATACAGCCTTGAAAAATCCCACCCAAACTCCTTAGTCACCCCGAATATCCCATCTCATCCCTGAAAATCCCCCTTAAACACCTACATTCCAAACCTTTCTGCGAAAATTCCACCGTTTACCTGGTGGAAGGGTGTTGTCCGACCGTTTTCGGAGGTTAAGGATGGCGGCCGACCAGTTTTCGGTGGTGGCTAGGGTAGGAGCTAGGGTTTCATGGTGGGGGTTGGTGGTTGGGTTTTTTTTGTTGTTTGTATTTGTTTTTTGTTTTTTTTTTTATTATTTAAAAATAAAATGAGCCTATTAAAATTTGACATGTGGCTTGTAACCTAAAAAATAAGTCCCCAACAGGTCACAATTAGTATTATATACTTGGAGTATTATGGATCATGGTACTCCTTACACAATATATTTGAGTTATTTTCGGTACATTTTATGCTATTTTGTTTAAATGTTGAGTTATTTAGTTACAGCAATATGTTATTTACTTATTTATTACTTCATCCCCAACTCATGCTATTTTTAATTTACATTAAATAACATGTACTTATTTAAAAATAACATATATATAAATTGAAATAATAATAAATTCACATCAAAATAACATTAGCAGTGTTAGAGTTTTAAGGCATCTTGAAGAGAATCAAACAATTTAGAAGATACTAAATTTCTGGACATAAACACATTTACACTCCTAAATTACCTTCAAATCAATTGATTTCTAAGAAACACAGAAGATTAGAAGAAGAAAAGGGGAGAGAGAAAGTGTGTTCAATTTAGAGTTGGAGTAGTGAGAGGAAGAGAGTGATCTGAGAATGAGGTTGATTCCTAGAAAACCCAGAAATTTGGAAAAAGAAAGGAGAGAGAAAGTGTATGATTTTGAGTTGGAGGAATTGAGAGGAAGAGAGAGTGAGTGCGGGAGGAAGATGAATGAGAAAAATGACGAAATAACTTACATGCAATTAAAAATAACATATATATATATATAATTTGAAATAACAAAAAGTTAACATCAAAATAACATGAGTTTTATAAAACCTGGAGTACCGTGTGCATGGTACTCTAGGAGTATGCTGGAAATTGCGAACAGGCCAAGGTCCATCAAAAAGACTAATAAATTGTTGCATAGGTTTGCAGAAACTATGGTCTATGGATAATATACCAAACGGACTTCGGCTGCACCGCTGTTATACTTTCCTGCAAATATTTCAAATTTTTGAATCTCGACACATTTAGACTCCTCATGTAATATTGTGAAGCTGAATTCTTTTCAAGATTGTAAGAGTTTTATGATACAATTCATAGAGGGAAAGAATGAAAGATTCTTGATGATACAAATCATACAGTTAAGCAAGTAGAAAGGTATAAACAAAAAATGGAGATAGACCAGAATATACAAGAACAATACAGAAAAGAGATTAGAGAAGGAAAGAATATGCGTTTGCCATCTAACTACCAAAAAAAACAAAAATCAGTATGAGAATGTCATCCATGATTCCTCTACTTCTTGTGGCACTGATAGTGTCATCCACGGTTCCTCAACTGGTTGTGGCGATGTTATATAATGGAAGGTTTCGGTTTCAGGATAAGAGATGTTCTCAACTCTAGGAGGCATCAGTGAAGAGCAACAATTCTGGCACACAAAAAGAGGGGGAACTGCTTCTGTATCCTCAATGCCTGTGCATCTTGTATGTTGCCACGCTTCACAGATGTCACATGACACCATTCTCTCTCCATCATCATCTGTTGCTCCGCATGAACATCTGACTGTCCAATTGTCAGGTCCTCCCTCATACCTGAACTCACTCTTCAAATCAATACCGCTTCCTCTGACTGTAACTACAGAACCTGATTGTACTGCGCCAAAGATTACTTCTTCGTCATACAAACTTCCCAAATCCTCAATGTCAGTCACTGTATATCGCTCCATGATGCAGTAAGTGTCTCTAAAAGCTTGTTGAACTGCTACTTTCAAGTCACCAAATGAGGCATGTAATGGAAGAACAATTACTTCACCGGGAGAAAGATTCTTAGATAGTTCCATCTCTAACTCACTTGAAGTTGGCAGCACCTGGCATATGAATCTTAGTAATTGGTCATCTTCATCTTTGAAAGGCCATTCCTTCATGAAGTGCTTGCTGTCTAGTAATACTCTAACAGACAAGCCCAAAATATTTGAATCAGACTGATCCAATATCACCTGTTTGTATAAAATACATACATCTCGATATATGTCTATTCCAGAGGCTTCAGTGAGTGCTAATACAGGTTCAACAGATGCCTTTTCTCTGCTAGATTTCGTAGGAGGTGAAGCTTCACTAACTTCATGGATGGTGTACTCCAGAATCCTGCTCACTGGGTCAGTCCGACGTCGAACTATGTAATCACCCACAATCACATTATTCATGGATTTTAGGACATAATCAAGCAGCCCTGTATCTCCAATATGAGCTCTGGCAGCATCCCGGACTTCCTGTCTAGTCATTCCTTTCTTGGAGGACTTATTTCCCCTATATTCCTTCAGGGCATTAACTATAACTTCAGCTGTGAATTCTAGTCTCCGTTTGGGCCATCTGCTATCCATGGTAGCTACCAGAGCTTGAAACTTCCTGCATTTCACCATTGGCTTTGCTCTTGTATTAAGTTGCCTCTTTGACATGGAAATTTTTGGTGAGAACTTTTCAATTTGAGGTGAGGAAGCAGGAAACGCAGCATGGGCCAAGGCTACTTTAGTTTTAACTGGAGTTTTGGACTTCAGGGTCAGCATGAACTTGAGGAGATCTCTTAATGTGATGAGACGGGTCTCACTCAGATTTCTGTAGGAGTATATGATTTGTTTTACATGTGCTGACTTGTTCGATTTTGGGAGACTGCCAATCAGGTCATCCAGGTTAAGAGAGCTAAGAACTTCTACAGCTTTTTGGTGGTGGTGTGCTTTAACCCCAAAGCTACCATGGGAGAATCTGTATCCCCATCTGCCAAACCATGGGTGTCCGTATGCAACACTGTGGAGAATTCTAAGATCCATCGACCTTTTTCTAGAGGTATCCTCCACTGAGATCTTTCTAAATAACAGAATGTTACCCACATCAGTTTGTGTTCTGCATCGTATCAACATGATAAGGTCCAGCAAAAAGATAATCAAGTTATTCAATTTTTATTACCTTACATGAAGATTTGTACAGATCCGATCCCATAGATCCATTATCTCTCTTCCACAAAGATACTTGGAACCTCCTTCAATCCCATTAATGCATACTAGATGACCAAAGCCATTGCAATGAATCAGCCCATGCAGAAGATGTGTTTGAAGCTCAAGGACATCACTGTTAAGTGACTTGGTCCACTCTGAATCAAGGGGAATTATCACATGATAATTCCTTTTTGACATATAGTGATGACTCCATCCTAAGTGAATATATCAGAGGAATTAGTTACATATACATATGGTTAGATTCAGGAAACATCACTGTGTTTTTAAGTACTTCGTATTTATTATCAAGTACTATGTATTATTTATCACAAGGAAGAATTTAGAAATGCTGCATAAACATTTTAGATAAATTTTAATTTATAGATGGCAAGTTGGCATCCAGAACTATTTACAACTTGGCATTTCCAGTAGGCAAGACAAAAATCTAGTCATATTTCGATTAACTCCTCATCTGTCATCAAACTAGTAGGGCTAACAGTTCAAAAAATTGATAAACTGGAATATGTGGTTAACATCAGGAAAGAAACCCCACCACCTTATTTCCTAGACTGATGTGCTATATCCCAAGTATGAGCTATGAACACAATTATAGGATCTGTTAGTGCAAATTTATTCTAGAGTCTACAATAAGCTAAATAGTGATGATACTTCAAAGTTCAAATATTGGTGAAAGCTGATTCATATTACAGCAGATCAAGATAATGAAGAGTAATACCCCCAATGTGATATTTAGCAATAACCTTCCCCCTCTCCACAACATAAATAAAAAACATAAAAAACACTCACATTTAAATCAAGAAAATATGATCCTTAGAAACAGGATCCTATTAGCTTGATTTCTGACATATTTAAAAAACAGATCCTGTCAGCTCCTCATATTCAACACCATAATCTTTACTTCAAGTAGAATATAGCTCCTATTACACATCCTTAAACTCGAGAGAGAGTGGTAATAGAAGCATCATCGATCAGAAGTTAGAAAAATATACAGTAAGTCAAAAGCCGGAGATTTAGCAAGTTGGGTTTCATTCGTCAGTCACATACTAGTTCTGTTTTGTGGTAGACACTTCAGCTTAGATGTCCTAGGAGCTAGGGATGCATTTTAGTGAAAGCCCGACTGTTGGATACAGTCGTTATGATTTGTATAAATAGATTGGGAATACAGAACAGCAATAAAGATTTTGTTTCTTGTAGAAGGTACTCTATTGACATTATTGTTTGAAAAGATAACATACCATAACACAATATAAGAATACTTTCTACAATCAGACCTTAATTTCATGCCATAACACTACATTGAACAATAATACAGCTTGAACAAACTTTCTACAGGACAAGAAAATCAAAGAACAGCGAAGCAGTTTCAAGAACAAGAAGAAGCTAAAACTAACAGTAGAAGAATCAAAACATAAATCCCTTCAAGATTCAGTGAGTCAAACCATTTCCATGTTTCATTAACCATCTTCACACAAACATATCAACAAACACTTGTTGTGCGCAACAGAAGCTAAATTTTGCAGCATTCATAAACCAAAATCCATCAAAATAAATCAAAAACAATAGAAACCCAGATCAAGAAATCAACAAAACATCATTCCCAAGAAACAAATACAATTAAAATTAATAATAAGATCAAGAAATTACCACAACAACGACAATGATCACAAAAGGGCTGTTTTGAGTTCTTGACATTTTCTTCAATGGTATAAAGAGGAAGAACGACACCCCCACTTTCTTGAACAAGAAGAGCACACCAAACAAGCATAGAATCGATCTTGTAGTCTTCAATTTCAGCACATTCTTGAAGAAATACCCTAATATTATCTCGAAAAGCTCCAGTTGGTTTAATTGGGCAACCTGGATCGCAGAAAGTGTTGAGACCAAAGAGTTTTGGGGCTCTCTTTCTCTTCCTACATGTCTTTAAAATGGGAAGCGACATTGTTGAAGCTTCAAAGCTTAGCTTGTTTTCTGGGTTTTTGTGAGAGAGAAGAAAAATGGAGGAGAGTGAAAGAAATTGAGAGATTTGATTTGTTGAGTTTGAGCGGCAAGGAAAAGAGTTTGTTAGAGTTTTAATTTTCTGTTACAAAGTGAAGTATATTAGCGTCTGTTGGAGACATTGGTTAACTACTTTTTTCCAAGTTCGTTACAAGCTAATGACTAATGAGAAAGCTGGTGCGAGCGTGATTATTATTATCATTATTATTATTATTATTATTATTATTATTAAGAAAATTTGTAATTATTAATCCCAACTTTCGCCGATTTTCTTTCATTAATCCCAACTTTGGGGGGCATTTTCTTTCATTAGGTCAAATGACTGGTGACCTGTATAAAAGGTAACTTTTTTTTATTTATTTTCTTAAATGCCACATGTCGCAATCTCATTACTCAAAAAAATTAAAAATAAAAACTAAAAATTAAAATTAAAAAACCCAACCCAGCCACCTTCATCCCACCGCAGCCCCACCGCCTCCCACCCTAGCACCCACCGGAAACCACCACCTCCTTCTTCAACCCCACCGAAAACCATCGAATTTCCCTGAATCCGCTCGCTACGTCACTCTCTTCCCCCGAAACCACCCGCAATTTCACTCCCTTCACCTGAAACCACCCGCAGCGCCACCCATTGTCGCCGAAAACAAGCCCAGAACCACCAGCTGCGGATTCCCCCTCTAAAACAACCATCTCACGCAAACCTCGACCCCCTTTCGCCGCGGATTCCCCCTCCCCCTTTCGCCGCTGATTCCCCCTCCCCTTTGCGCCGGTGATTCCCCCTCCCCTTTTGCCGCTGATTCCCCCTCCCCATGTTTCTCGTTTTCTCAGGGTTTCGATTTTGGGGTTTCGGTGGCTGGGTTTTGGGGTTTCGGTGGCTGAGAACTTGGGCTTTCAGTGGTTGCGTGGGGGAATAGGAAGGGGTTCAGTGGGGTTCGGGAGGGAGATGGTGGTTTTCGGTGGCTGCTAGGGAGGAGGTGGTGGGGCTACGTGGGATGAAGGTGGTGGTGCTAAGGGAGGTTTTTTTTTAAAAAAAATAAAAAAAAAAAAAACTTTGATTTTTTTTTTGGACAAATTAAGTGTTGACACGTGTCCATTAACCTAGTATAACAGGTGATTGACTTTCGTTGACCAGTTTTGGCCTGATAAAAGAAGACACCCCCTAAAGTTGAGATTATTTAAAAATAATCGATAGTTGGGATTAATGAAAGTAAATCGCCCAAAGTTGGGATTAATAATTACAAATTTTCCTAATTATTATTATAATAATAATAATAATTATTATTATTATTATTATTATTATTGTTTGCAACAAAGTAAGCATACAAAACAAGAGACTACTCATACTACTTATCTCAGATCTCTAGTCCAGTATGTGGTTTCTACAGGCGTGGGTACATTGCAAAGTACAAACATTTCGCGGGAAGAACATACTATTAAAATGTAATGAACATATTACCTAGAGTGTAAAGAACATATTACGGAGTATTAAAATGGAATGAACATATAGTTTTTATTGTCATTGAAATGTACTTTTATTTGTGAAATAACTTTCATTGCTTATTGTGAAATATTTTATGAATTTTGTCTTAAAATTATGGTGAATACATATAAATAATGTTCATTAAATAAAATTGGATGTTCTTTACTAATATTAAAGATGTTCTTTAGATATAAAAAAAGGAAAATGTGCGAGGAAGGTCCTTTTAAGTAGACTTTTATGTGACAAAGACCCTTTTACATATATATATATATATATATATATATATATATATATATATATATATATATATATATATATATATATATATATATATAAATAAAAAAAAAAAGTGGCACAAAAGGTCCTTATATCATGTTCATGTTGTGAGGAGGGTCCTTTGACCATTTTCCGGCGTTCACTTTTTTTATTTCCCGGCAAAAAAAAGTCACATCTAAGTTCCCTTTTTTCTGCCTCCTCTTTTCCATCGATCGTTTTCCCTTTTTTTTCCCCCTATTAAACCCAAAATTCTAAAAACAATTAACACCAAAACTTCAATTGTAATCCCATACAATAAAATTGAAGGCTATACAAAGTAATTCCACACTAATCCTCCCCACAATGAGAGAACTCAGGAAAAAAAAAAAAAAAAAAAAAAAAAAAAAAAGTAACTTAAGAAGTCACGTGCTTTACACGTGGCTTTTTTTTGCTAGAAAATAAAAATGTCAACGCTGGAAAATGGTCAAAGGACCTTCCTCACAACCAAAACATGATATAAGGATCTTTTGTGCCAAATTTTTTTTTATAAAAGGGTCTTTGTCACAAAAAGGTCTACTTAAAAGGACATTCCTCACAAATTTTCCTGAAAAAAACATAAAATTGGATGTTATTTACTAAACAACTGTATATTCTTTACAAAACAATTGTATGTTCATTACAAAACAATTACATGTTATTTCCGTATTTTTTTCTGTAACAAGCAAGATACAAGAAGATGTACCTTAAAATTTTTATCTCTAGACATACTTGCTATATTCTGAGTAGTCTTACACGACATACAACTACTGCAATACTCCGTCCGTTTTTAAATATTTTCTCCATTTTTCTATGCGCAAAGTGTTAGGAAAATTGAAAAAAGTAATAAAATATAGAAGTAGTGGGATAGGCGAAAGAATAAAAAATTGTAAAAATAAAAGGTAATTGAGAGAATTGAAAGAGAGAATATGAAATTAATAAAATATTATTTATGTTTGGTCCAATAGTTGAGAGAAATGAATTAAATATGAGTTTTTCTACATGGTACCCCTAAATTATTGCGTTTTCTATGTTGTACCCTTTTAAATCCAAATTTCTAAATGGTGTCCAAAAGTTTTATGTATTGTTTTATATATGTCATTCCTAAGCAGCTAAGCTGTTTTGTTAACGGTAATTAACTTGTGCTTAAGATAACCACCCATCTTAGTTAATTACTAATTAAAAATTATAGGATATAAATAACAAAAATTTAAACCCCATTTTGATCAAACCCCTCACATTCCATCTCTCACGCCCCTATTTTATTGAGAACGATTATCTCATTGAATTCCCAATTGTTACAAACCCTAAGATTTTTGCTTAGAAATTCGAAACTAATAAGGATCGATTAATATATACAATACCATATCCATAATTCTTCTCTGCTACTTTTGGATAAGAATTTTAGTGTTCTTCGATCAGGCGAAGGTATGATTGAACAACATTTTTCATCCTAAATTAATAATTAATTTCTTGTTATTTTCTATGTACAATAATTGAAAATGATTACATAAACTAAAAGAGTTGGTAAATTTCATACTAGTAGTTTGATGTTGGGTTGATTGTCCAATTAATCAATCTACTGTATATTTTGATGCCATGCCATGCCTTGTGATCTAATGATTTTAGTTTTTAATTGGCTTTAATTTTTCGTATGTTTCAATTGTCGGTGTAAATTTCTGCAATGTGTCCTTTATGTTTTCCATGTTGAGAATGTCTTGAATTTGTTTTAATGGAGTTGTTGTGGTTTACAAGTATTGAATTTTATGGTTTGTTCAGAGAAAAAGAGTTCATTTTATCAATGTTTATTATGGAGAAGAAGAAGAAAGAAGCTGACAATGGTGGAAGATCGTAAATTTGGGGGAAATATAACCAAATCATATCTATCTATACTATATACTAAAGTAATCATTGAAGGGAACACTTGGAAATGTTTTCCCTCCAAAATGCTATTTTATTTTTAAATTCTATAAAAAAAAAAAAAAAATCCTTTGAATAAACTTTATTTACATATATTTGTATCACATAGGAATTCAAAGGATGGACATTAATAAATTTAAATTTCAAAAAATAAAAAGTGTTGTATAAGTCATTTAATTTCTATATAATAAAAAAAAGGGAAAAATAGCAAAAAATAATACAACATTTGGCCGATTCTTTTTTAATAATATAACCTTTGGATTATTTCTAAATATTACAACCTTTGGGGGTGTTCATTTTAAACAAGACAAAATACTTGTAACCTGTTAAACCGGTTGCACATGACACATGTTTTTTATGTAACTGGTCTAAATATTAATTTTTTAAATAAATAAATAAATTTTTATTTTTATTAATTGATAAGACTGTTTAACATTAATTATGCCTAATTATAACATTACTTTCCAGACCTATTGGAGTTAACGATCTCATGGATCGTTAAGTGGTGTAACCTTCACCCTGTGAACAGTTTACAAGTTCCTAAAACTTGTTGGCGACTCTTTTGCTCTAGCTTCCTTCCCTTTGGACGCCACCATGCTTTAGTGTATGATCACAGTGGGGTTCAAGTTTGGGGTAATGCTTGAAATATTCCCTACAGTTTTTAGCGACTCCTCTGGGGAGGATCTCTATTTTAATTCCTTAAATTTATCTCGGCAATGATTTAGAAAGAGTGGATGAGACTCAAAAATTTCTAAGTATTTCATGTGCGCAATTTTGATTAACATTATTGTCATATGCATAAAAAAGGATCTCATTGGAAAGACCATCCGTAATGAGTCAAAAACATAGGATTTTTACACGTAGGAAATTTGAGGAATATCTTTCACAACTAGAATCAAAATAATGCTGCGAAAAACTAGAAAATTTAAGAATACAGAAAGCTGCTGAGGCATGTAGGACTGGCGTCTAGAAAATAGAGCCAGTCGCCGAAGATATGGCTTTGTCGCCAGGCGACAGGGCTATATCGCGGTGACAGTCCCTGTTGGCTGGCGCTGCGTTCTTCTAATACCGAGCCAGAAATATGAGTTCTTTTTTTCGACCAGTTCTAGAACTGTTGGCTCGACTCTACTTCCAGATTGAGTTTTTCTCACTTTTCTGAAACCCATATGTGTTCTATATATGGACACAAAGCTCTGGGAATTCAAGCTCCATTTACCTGATTGAACGCTCTGAGCAACAAAGGGTACATCTGAAAGGAATGGTGTCCTTTGAACAAGTGTACTATTCCGTTAGTGGGTTCAGAATTATTAGAAAGCTAATATATTCAGTAAGGTCAAGTGATCGGAATGTCTAGATGGAGGCCGCTTCCGATCAGTAATATTAATGCATAATTAATATTACAGCTTAATCTTGATTGAACCCTTCGGGTCACACCCTTTGCAGTAAACGTACCGACTCGACGAATTAATTCGGAAGAAATTAATTCGTCGCCCGAGTATTAAATATTTAGACATCGGAAATTCGAGCTTGGAGCGTCAAAACCGAGCGTCGGAGAATCTCAAATGTCAAGCCAAAATTTAGGATTTGGTGAGACGGGAAAATGCTTCAAGTAACAAGTAAAATCCTAGCCATGCGCCCAACAGGTGCGTGCCACGTGGCGACACATGTGGCAAGGGTCGTGGACCTAGGGCGATGGGTCATGGACACGGGCCAAAATAAAATGGCCCTACCGAACCCAACTTGGGGCTCAAGGTTGGGTGACACATGGTTAGTTCACATTACATGTGAAATGCCTTGGGGACCAAGTGGGAAAGTGGTCCTCACCTAACCATGTGACACTTGTTACTTGTTCCTTGGTTTATTTAACTAAGGGTTGAATTCATCAATCTTTCCATGTGGGATCTTTTTGTGAAAAAATCCCACATTGAAAGATGAGTGGGATTCACAAGCTATCCATCCTTATAAATAGCCAAAGCATGGCTTGAGAATTCTTTGCTTGATTAGGAGTTCAATAGAGCATTGCATTAGCAAAAACTGTTAAACTCACAAAATACTCGGGTTTTGGTCAGACCTCGCTAACCTCGAGGTAACGGACCTTAAAGTCGCTAGTAGTTTTTGCGGGTGGACTTTCGTTGGAGGCTCTCGTGTGAGCGGGGCTAAGATTTCAAGTAAGAGTCCATTTGGTTTGGCGAAGCACGCTTCAAAGGTAAATTTCGATTTTATCCTTTTATGTTTATTTGTTACGCTTTATGGTATTATTAATTGTGAGTGGTTCTTTGGGTCGGTGTTGTTTCCGCGGTGAGTCGGACTCACCAAACCCCAATAGCGGTATCGGAGCCACGCTCGTGTATTTTTAAAATCATAATATTTTCAAGATGATTTTATGGCTTAATTTTTCTGGTTTAAGTTGCTAATTAGATTAGTAGCTCGTATTATCTATTTTAACCTCGTATTTATGCTACCTTCAACCCCGAACCCAGATTTCGACCCAAAAATAGTGAATTTTGGGTGGAAAAGGCGTTCAGGAAATGGTTTTACCCTTATAGAATTCGGTTTTTAGCCAAAAAACGACCAGAAATGCACTTTTTGAGAGATTTTTCGTTTTGACGAAAAAATTTAAGTCTTTCTAACCTTGAAAATTAATTGCATATTTATGGTGATTATGTAATTGGTTCAATACATATTTTATATACAATTTTTAACCTCTTTAGGCATGATTACTTGGTGGTAATTTGTGCTTGAAAGCTTGGTTTTATTTTTCACATAATTGCAAACTAATTGCATTAAGTGTGAAATTGTTGTTCTTTGAGGCTTCCAAGTACTAAAGATTCAATCTTTAATTATGTTAAGTGATTGAAACTTTGAGTTACTAAATTCCATGAATTTTTGTTAAACTTTGTTGATTTAATCAATTTTTTAGTTGATTGGAATCATAAAGTTTGAAACTTTGTGATAGAAAATTATTTATTTTCACATTGGAAGATATAATTTTTTCAAGGATTCACAAGTATTAAAGTTGGAATCTTTATTGAACTTACGTTCATTTTTTCCAACTCCCTTTTATTTTGTCAAAAACTCGATTAATTTAAACTAACTAAATTTATAGTGAGTAATTGCCCTCTTATTATTTTTGTTGCACCAAGTTAAACCAATTTAATTAAAGAATGGTTCTTGGGAATTATTTTGGTTAGATGCACTTTGAAAATTTTATTTTAAGTTAGACTTGTTTAAATTTTCATTTTTGCTCAATGAATTAATTCTAAAATTAATTAGAATTGATTAGAGATGTCGCAAAAAATCGGGAATTAATCCCGAGGCACAAGCACGCAAACCAAGGCACAATAGCCATGTGCATCCCTCGGCCAGCTGAGCTGCTCGCACAGCCCGCATGTGGCTGCCGAGGGACGAGGCTGCTGCGCTTGGTGCGTATGGTGCTAGGTGTGTGAGAGGAGCTGTGTGCTGACTTGGTGCATAAGGAGCATGCGAGATGATGCTAGGCAGCTGCAACTTGACGCGCATCGAGTGCGCGCTGCCAAGCAGCGCCCAGCAGCATCACAGCACGCAAGGCCGAGGCTGCTAGGCAAGCGCTCAGCACTTGCGTGCGTGTGAGTGCTCAAGGGTGCTAGCCTTGGGTAGCCGATGTACTTTTCTCTTGGTTTTAATTTTGCATTTTGGCCGTTTTGTTTATTTTAATTTATTTTAATTATTTTATTATTTTAATTAAAATTTTGGAGGATAGGCCTCGGGTTTTGAGCGGCATTGGCAAAATTTATTTTAACAAATTTTGGGTTTTACCGACTTAATTAATTATATTCATTTAGTTGGATGCGGAATTTAGTGGGAGCTTCAAATTTTAATTGCACTTATTTATATAATCGATTAAAACAACTTTGATTAGTTTTAATTAGGTCTGTTAATTGGATTAACCACCTAAATTAGTTACTAGTTCTCGCGTGTTTATGCATTGTTACTTGTTTATCGTTGTAAAATGCATGGGCCATTCACAAATAGTGAATTGATGAATGGAATGTATATTCTCTCACAGGTTTTATGAAATGGAAACTAGTGGGGCCCGATTAGGATAGAAAATACGGACTGCGATCCGTGATGTATTATTGTAAATCTAAATAAAGTATGCGTAACGTTGAGTATTTTTGTACCTTAATATTTAGATTAATCCAACTCGTAGATACTAGTAGTTGCATTTATTTTGGTCAAGTCTTGGAAGACGAAGCCATGAAGTTGCAAAATGAAGACCTTTTGAAGATTTGAAGATCTCAAGGGGTCATGCTAGTTGCCAAATGCATCTATATTTATGTTTATATATATATATATATATATATATATATATATATATATATATATATATATATATATATATATATATATGTGTGTGTGTGTGTGTGTGTGTGTGTGTGTGTGTGTGTGTGTGTGTGTGTGTGTGTGTGTGTGTGTGTGTTTATGTATGAATTATATGTTAGATGCATTTTTAGGATTTCGAATGTTGTGATGATTAATTAAGTTCACTTAAATCAACCAACATAGAAACTCTAGGTCCCTAAATATTGAGTAAAACTTGTCATTCCAAAACAACACTTACCAACCGAACGAGGGTAGTGGTGGGATACGCCAAAGCGAGGCATCACTACCTCTCCTAGGAGCGTAAGGCATGCCGGGTATGCAAGTTGGTTTTGGTTGTACTCAACGATATGAGTGATGAAGTCCTAACATGTCGTGGCAAAGTGAATAAATTGTTTAGAGAGCATTAGATGCGATGATTTATTCAACCAAGAGTGGCTTGGAGCCATTAGCAAAGCATTGCTTACCTTAGGAGATTGAGTGTTAAGACAAGCCAAAGCATGCTTAACCACTCTTTGTTTCTTTGGATCTTGGAATCGACTTATTCTCGCCAAATGGGGACAATTTTAATGCGTGGATAAGACGTTTAATAAGATTGAAGATTTGCATGAATACCTTTTAATTTTCAAACTTATTATGTTATTTACTTGATAAATGGTTATAATTTGCACTTATATTTGTAGAATTCCAAATCAAACTGTATTGTTTTCCATGATTGGTTCTTTGCACTTATACTTGATAAATGGTTATACTTTGCACTTATACTTGATAAATGGTTATACTTTGCACTTATACTTGATAAATGGTTATACTTTGCACTTATACTTTGCACTTATATTTGTAAATTAAATCTTTGAGAATGGTTCTCAAAGAAAAGTAAAGCATTTCTAAAATACAATTCTCATAAATGACTTTTATAACAAAGTCCGAAAGGACGGTTGGACATCATGTATTCAAAATACTAGGTAGTTTTGATAAAACATGAAGTATTGATTTGCAAACTCAAAATTGTCAATATAGACAACCAACATATCTTTTCGCTTAATACATAAATGAGTAGGACTCATTGATGTAGTAATTCAAGTGTGAATTAAAGGAAAAGATGGGACTTTGTTTTACGGCGCATTAGATGCTTAATTATGCCTAACAAAGTATAAAAGTCAAAAACTCTTAAAGAAATGGTTCTTAAAAGATTATGAGATAAAGTATGATAAGAAATATAGGAAACGAGGAACGAAGAAAGGAATAAGATTCCATTTCAACCCATGAGTTCATATTATTGTAGTTAACTTAGCAATTCGTTATCTTCACAAGTATCGGATACTGCTTGAGTGTTCAACTTTGAAAGTGACCTTAAACTATTGAATATAAGCTAAGTTATCGACTTACAAGCTAAGAATGAAGCAAGTGGTGCTACATTAGTTGTAAGGACGTATGCTTTGTTTAAAGACCTTTAAGCTAAGGCTGGAACAAATAAATGGTTATTATGTTCCATAATCAGCAATTGATCCATTTACACACGGAAAGAGTCACATTTAAAGCAATGAGCAATAGTTGCAAATTTATTTGAATGGCATGGTTGTCTAAACCATGAGTCAAGAAATATGCTTGATTATAAACAAACATTATCTTAACATGATAAACTAGCAAAAGCTCATATTCATGGGCATGATTTGCGTTCCGAACATCTTTAGCAATGTCACATCGACAAGAACGTACTCAAGGCTCTATTAGATAGGCTCTTGATAGTTGATCGATTCGGAATCATTCTAAGACAAGCAAGTCTTACTTGTTAAAACCGACAAAGTAAAGAGCTATTGTTCTTGATATAGACAATTGACTCCGAAATCTAAAGAGGATTCATTTACTTCAACTTCTCACAAAGAATTTGAAAGAATATGGCTATATTCATTAAATGTGAACAAACTTGACCTTGAATAGTTCGATAGTTTAGTGAAGTACATAATCGACTTGGAAAGATACCAAAACGTCTATATTAGATCGAGCAATGTTTGCTTGAGCCAAGTGTAACCATCACAAAGTTATGAAATTGAAATTTTCATAAATAACTCCACAAAGAACATAGTGTGTCTTCACGGAGACCTCGATGCCATTTAAAAATGACTCGAACAATGATGGATCATATCCCTTCCTATAAAGTTCTTAAGATAAGCACAAAGGACTAATGTTACACTAAACAAAATGTCGAAGCTAAGAAAGGACGCCATATTCAATTATGGATAGAATTACCTTCTAAATGTCTTTTCAAGTATGTGTCTAAAACTCTTAGCCACTGTGGGAGTTCACTGGCTCAGTGGGAGCTAAGTGACTTAGTGGGAACTCACCGGCTTAGCAAGAGCTAGATGGTTGAGTGGGAGCTTAATGGCTCATTAAAGGCTAAGATAGCTCAAGTAGGAGGTAACTGTTTGTTTTACAACAAACTTTACCCAAAGACAATATACATGTCTCTTTGTAAGCATTCAAGTGAGACCATGGGCATTATCTCCACAACCTAATTGAGAACATAGTGTTTGTTGCTCTAAGTGGTGTCTTTCTAGAAAGTAACACGTTTCCAAAACGACAAGTGGGAGGAAAATGAACTTGATGACCATCGAGCTTAGCAACAAACTAGAACTGAGAATCTCGAAAGACCTTAAAAGGGCTTCGTGAGAATACTTGATCAAGAATACTCAAAAGGACTTTACAAGTGCCTTAAAAGAGAATTCATTTCTTACAAAACTTTTGAAAAGTTGGAGTAAGATCAAGAATATCAAAGGGCTTTGGAAGCGCTTTGAAACTCAGTGTTTGATGCAATAACCCCGTGTAGGTATAGAATTTACCAAAGGCTTGGGTTGAATCCTATAAATTTTCTATTAAGTTAGAAATAAACCTAAGACTTACAAGCATACTATTTACTATTAGATAGTAAAGGAATAATGTCTTGTAAGATAGCTACAACAAATCCAAATTCCAAATAATTGTTAGAGGCCATAAAAATCCGAGATAGACTCCATGTTTGAAAATCATGTTTAAAACTTGATTAAATTGTA
The DNA here is from genome assembly GCF_948465745.1 of Chenopodium album. Lineage (NCBI taxonomy): Eukaryota > Viridiplantae > Streptophyta > Magnoliopsida > Caryophyllales > Amaranthaceae > Chenopodium > Chenopodium album. The sequence goes on from NC_137842.1 coordinate 21,100,549, forward strand.
TAAAGGGTGAAAGATCCATCGATTGAAAATAAGTTTTCAAGTAGAAAACTAACAAATGTGGAAATGTATATGCATACATAGCTAGATTGGTTGAAAAGGATACAATTAAATTCATGGAGTTGATTTTAATAAAAACCTATTCACCAATCGGAATGCTAAAGTCTTTTCGTGATTGTTTTAGCAAAATTGCTCATATGAAATATGGCAAAATAGATACCAAAACCGCCTTCCCAAACTAGGATTTTAGAAGTGACTATGGAATAGTCTAAGGGTTTTGAAAATCTAAATAATGCTAGATTTGAAAGCAAGCTCAAGGAATCCGTTATGGGATTTAAGGAAGCATTGCATATAGGAATTGGAACGTGTTTTCTCATAAAGTTAATAAGAGGATTGGCTTATGGAAAAACATAGAAATTCTTATGAATAAGAAGTTTAATGGGAGTAAAAGTAAAGGTCCAACGAGAAGTTTACGAACTCTATTGTGAAATAACTATCAAATGCTGAATGCTTAGATTTGAAAGTATTTTCGACAATGGACCAAGAAAAAGACGATACTTAGTACGCATTGGGTATTAAGTTCTATTGTATAGAATTGATAAAATGTTTGAACGTGTAAAGGAGTTTACCGTTTTAAACATGAATTGAAGGATTTTGAAAGACTTTCGCCCCGTATGTATAAAACTAAGTAAATGTTTGAACTAAGTATAAGCTAGGCTAAATACTAATTCAAACATGAAAATCTCTATTAGAGACTTTCAACCATATCACACAGCAAAATGTTTAGCATAGACTCGGTGAAACTAAATGAGCTAAAATGACAAATTGATGGAATAAGATTGAGAATTACTCTGCAATTTAATCTATCATGTACGTTGTGATATGGAATCGTCACAGGACTTACTTGCTTAGAGCATGTGAAGTCTGTATGAAGCACCAATCAACCTGAATCTATGTATTAGATCGTTAGATTATGGCCAAGAACATCCAAAGTACTTGGATAAGTAACAGGATGAGTTCTTGACTTGTGGAAACAAATACAATTTGAGAATTGATGTTGCAAGCACCAACCTTAACAAGGATTAGATCCTTAACAAGGAAGCCGTTTATAAGCACGAGCTAACAATAAGTCGTGGCTTGAGAATGGTAACATGGACGTGGATCCATGTGTAATGTGCAGGAATTTAAGGAAAATTTCCATGATCACAAGTGATTAGGGTATCCCAAATAATTGTGAGCCGTTTGGAATGAAACCCAAGCAAAGCATCATCAGGAAGTCTACTAAAATATATGCTGAGAATATTGTTACCTTAATGGCGATAATAAAGAAGATGTTCTATGGAAAGTTTGTTGATGAACGTTAATGATTGTAGGTTGTCAAGTTGAAGGTCTCAATCATGAAAATGAGTGGGAGCCATCACTTGGACAATAAATCCTAAATCACATATAATCCATGACACTCTCAAATTTTATCATCTTATTATGAAAGTGATCAGTAATGAAGATGCTAAGATTAGCAAAGTAGTTATAACTAAACCTATGCAATAAGTGAACGACAACATTCACAATTGCATGAAAGAAATCAAGCATATTAGATATGGGTGTGATTTCTATAGATGTTTTATAAAGAGTGATACTCTTAAAACATTCGGAAAAACCATTTATCATAAGATGAACCATTCAGGTTTTGGAGTAATTTAAAATTTCATGCAATTTTTATCACTTCGTTTGCTATTTAATTGTGGTTTAGAATTAAATAATGAGTCCATTCGATTCTTGGAATATTCAAAATAGGGTATCAAGACCAGTCTTGGTAAGAAAACACCAATTAAGTGAGCGTTGAATATTATAATCGAAAATTATCCCTAATCGAGGTCATTTAAACGATGGGCGATTAATGACCAATAGAGATTAGTGTGTAGTCTGATTTATAGCACCGTTTCTTGTGCTACGAGGACATGAATGTCATAAATCATTTGCACAGGTATTGGTTTAGAACCATAGTGTATTGACCTATGAGAATACTTTAAGAGATTAAAAATCGTCATAAGTATACTTCTCATTATGGCTATCGGAACCAATTTCCTCGACCATGAGTATTGTGAGTTCTCTTGTTTGAGTACTAGTCCGCTTTGATGTTGTCAAACGTCTGCCGTAAAAGGGGATTATAACAGCAACACTCGGCGGCTAGGTCCTCTTAGTAAGAGGAGCTACATTACAAGACTAGGAATGTCCCCCTACTAAAATAGGGAAGATGTCTTTGTTGTATACAAGGCCTCTCATAGAGCGAGACTGTGAAAATGCATGGCCGTGCTCGGATGGATTTTAGAAATCATCCGTTTATTGACAGTCGGACTCGGAATTGAGAAACACTTCTGGACGTAATAAGGATGACAAAATAATCTTACATTATAGTTTACGAAGAGACATTAAGTGACATAGGAAAAAGGTTGTACACTAAATGCGCACTTGTCCGGAAGGACAAGTGGGAGATTGTAAGGAATAGTGTCCTTCGAACAAGTGTACTATTTCGTTAGTCGGTTCAGAATTATTAGAAAGCTAATATATTTAGTAAGGTCAAGTGATCGGAATGTCTAGATGGAGGCCGCTTCCGATCAATAATATTAATGCATAATTAATATTACAGCTTAATCTTGATTGAACCCTTCGGGTCACACCCTTTGCAGTAAACGTACCGACTCGACGAATTAATTTGGAAGAAATTAATTCGTCGCCCGAGTATTAAATATTTAGACATCGGAAATTCGAGCTTGGAGCGTCAAAACCGAGCGTCGGAGAATCTCAAATGTCGAGCCAAAATTTAGGATTTGGTGAGACGGGAAAATGCTTCAAGTAACAAGTAAAATCCTAGCCACGCAAAAGGCTAGGAAAGCGCGCCCAACAGGTGCGTGCCATGTGGCAGCACACATGGCAAAATGCCATGTTGCAGCACACGTGGCAGCCGCCAAGTGGCAGTATGACACGTGGCAACGTGCCACGTAGGAAGCGCGCCACTGTGGCGACACATGTGGTAGGGGCCGTGGACCCGGGGCGATGGGTCATGGACACGGGCCAAAATAAAATGGCCGAACCGAACCCAACTAGGGGCTCAAGGTTGGGTGACACATGGTTAGTTCACATTGCATGTGAAATGCCTTGGGGACCAAGTGGGAAAGTGGTCCTCACCTAACCATGTGACACTTGTTACTTGTTCCTTGGTTTATTTAACTAAGGGTTGAATTCATCAATCTTTCCATGTGGGATCTTTTTGTGAAAAAGTCCCACATTGAAAAATGAGTGGAATTCACAAGCTATCCTTCCTTATAAATAGCCAAAGCATGGCTTGAGAATTTTTTGCTTGATTAGGAGTTCAATAGAGCATTGCATTAGCAAAAACTCTTAAACTCACATAATACTCGGGTTTTGGTCAGACCTCGCTAACCTCGAGGTAACGGACCTTAAATTCGCTAGTAGTTTTTGCGGGTGGACTTTCGTTGGAGGCTCTCGTGTGAGCGGGGCTAAGCTTTCAAGTAAGAGCCCATTTGGTCGGGCGAAGCACGCTTCAAAGGTAAATTCCGATTTTATACTTTTATGTTTATTTGTTATGCTTTATGGTTTTATTAATTGCGAGTGGTTCTTTGGGTCGGGGTTGTTTTCGCGGTGAGTCGGACTCACCAAACCCCAACAACATCCGAGAATGTTGAATTCACCAAACCAAGGAAGCGAGTTTAACTCGCGGGGTCCCATCCACTTGCGCCAACCCTTCCAAAGGTAGGGCTTCCGCGTGGTGCATCCGAACTCTAACCATGGACCCTCTTTGACTAACCCATATCCCGAACTTTAGAGGACTAGAACCATGGTTAGGTTGTAAACTCATTGCATCATATTGTGCCTACTTGACTACTTGTGCAATCAAATGAAGTCAAACACATTCAAACAAAGCTTTTTTAATCAAATGAAAGTGTAGGTGTCATTTGAGGTGCGCCTACGTTAAAGCATGTGTGAATATGCTTGGCACTCATAGGAAGTGGGAATTGACATAATACGATTAGGGACAAAGAAAGTAGGGTGTCGCCAACAAATTTTTAATGAACTTGTAAACCGTTCACGGATCATAAAAGGCAAACACGATTAAAGGACAACGAAGGTAACAACGATTGACCCGTGAAGGTTACACCCCATTCATAATTCATGAGATTACTAACTCCATATGCTTCGGAACCACAAAAGGAGGATCGGGGATGATGGTACGAAGTGAGTCATGGAGTCACATTCGCCCGTATTGGCCTCTACTTGATTCTTATAGTGAAAAGCATTCTTGTGATCTCAAAGGTATACAAACAGAGATTCAATTTGCTCCAAACTATTATTAAGCTAAATTGGTTGAATATTAATGCAACATATAATTCTAAAATATAAGTGATCACTTTAATTAAAAAATAAGATTAAAAAGGAACCTAAACCGGTTGTCCAAATTATCTTATTAGACGTGATTTTCAATTACATATTCCCTTTAAACATGCAATATAGTGATCATACTAAATATAATAAAATAAACATTAATATTGGAAACAATTTAACAATAAATCCAACAATATAAAATCGTTAGAAAAATAATAGAAATAAAAGGAGCATAATTCTTACTTTGATTCTGTTTGCTTGCAACTATAAAATAATAAACGAGTTAGTAACTTCAAGGAAAAACAATAAAACAATAATTAAATTAAATAAAATAGAGTCGATTTGGGGCCAAACCCTCAAATAGTTCTACCTTTCACGCCTTGGCTTAAGGATAGAACCACGAGTAAAGTATGGACTCCTTGCAGTGCTTGAAGAGGGAATTTTGAAAGAAGAAGGGTAGGCTAGTGTTTAGGTTAGAGCATAGAAGAGAGAAAAGGAGAGAATTAATTGATGCCCCGTACATCAGAAATGAGGGGATATTTATAGAAAAAAATGAGCAGAGGGAACACACGAAACCCTAAAAAGATAAAAAAAAAAAAAAAAAAAAAAAAAAAAAAAAAAAAACCCTAAAAAATAACACTGCGACACGACACTGAGCAACGTGACACGGTGCCAGGCACCGTCAGACGGGGGAAATTCCCGTGACAGGGTGGACAACAGTGTGACGCGGGAAATATTTAGGGTACGGGGAATAAAACGCGTGAAGGGTTTACGCAGAAAGGACACAGAATTGCCCCGTGTCACAGCACAGGCACCATGTCACGGGGAATTCCACCGTGGCGCGGCACTGGATCCCGTGACACGGTGCTTACTGCCGTGACGCGAGAACCTGTAGTTCGTTTTTCCATCTAGATTCATTTTACCCTAATTTCGTTCAGCTTTTTTAAGTGCCGATTGATAATTTCGGGCCATTTCTACTTTATTATTTTTTAATTGGACCAAAATAATAAAATAAATAATAAAATAAAATCAATAAAAGGTTTGGGCTGAAATTAAAAATAAACTATGCTTTGACTAAACATCAAGACTGATCCACGGACTATTTGAAAACTAAATTTAATTAAACACGATTTTTTAAGCACTCTCGGGATTAAATACTGAACCCGACCAATAATGGCGATGAAAGATTGTTCATCATCGGGTTTGATTTTGGGGAGACATTTTTAGGTGTCTACAAATCCCCCACTTTGACTGAGTTTGTAGAAACGTCAGTTTCGAAAACGATAGTCAAAGTAGTCGATAAGGACGGAGAATGATTTAAGACGTTCTGCGATCCTAAATCACTCTGTATACGCCGATACCTGCAGAAAAGTGTTAGTTCTACAGATAAAAGAGTAAAGGATAGAATACTTATCAGACATCAGTGTATCGGTGACAAATGAGTTTGGTAGCTTCTTATGCCTGAAGGAATCCACTGGATGATGTTTCGCTGAAATACTTTCCCTGCCCGAGGAAAGTCAATTGATGAACTTGGTAGCTTTCTAATCCTGAAGAAACCTACCAGATGATACTTACCATGTCTGAGGAAAGTCGACATATGATTTTGGTGTTTTTCTATACTTGAAGAAATCCACCGATAATGCTTTCCATGCTTGAGGAAAACCGACTTGATGGTTTTCTATACTTGAAGAAAAATCCACCGATAACGCTTTCCATTCTTGAGGAAAGCCGACTTGGCGGTTTTCTATACTTGAAGAAAAATCCATCGATAATGTTTTCCATGCTTGAGGAAAACCGACAACTGATATAATCGCTGAAATTTGCAAGTGCATGATGGTTCGATTATCCGCGAACGTGGGCCGCAAATGATTTACCTTTAAGTCGACTATCCGACTATATTAGGTGCTTAAAGTGTCAAAAATACAACCCTAATGCTTGATAGGGGTAAATCGGTAATTTTGGTACCCTTTAAATCCAATTAAAATTTTCCGCGCAATTCCGGTGAGAAAATAACTGACCAAAAGTTGCGGAAAATCGTTCCAACTTGGTCAAAGATGCAAAAATATCTGCCAAAAGGTTGAAAGGAGCGTGCAGGACACACAAATTGGCACCGCGCCACGTGGACAGGTCTCGTGACACGGTGCTCCCGTCCCGTCAGACGGTGCAGTTCCCCGTGCCGCGGGATTTTTTTTTGCTGAAAATGTCTACGCGCCTTCTTCAAAACACCATCCCACGCGCAGGAACACCGTTACACGGTAACGGAATACGTGGCACAGGAACGGGGTTGCATAACGGCTAATTTGCTGCTTCTTTCCCCTTTCTCACTTCTTCTTCACCATTTTCATTCTCAAAATTGTTTTGTTCTTACTTCTCCTCTCTTTTTTTTCAATTTGACGTCTCCGGCCACCGTGCCACGAAGCCCAGCACCATCACTTGTCAGGTTTCATCGTGACGCGGCGCCAGTCATCGTGACACGGTGTTTGTTCTCGATGCGTGAGAACTTGCTTCGCCGTTTTCTCGTCGTTGCTGCTGCTACCTGAGCTCCGCTGCTTCCTGTTGCTGCTACCTGAGCTCCGCCATTGTCCAGGGTTCACCGTGACATGGGGAAGCTTTACCGTTCCACGACGTTAAATCACCATGTCGCGGTGGTTGCTGCACCATTCTAGCGGGTTTTTTGAGCTTTTGTAGCTTAAATCTCCACCAAATTTGCTCCAATTTTTTGCTAATTTCCTCATTTTCGATTTCTCACAAGGATCTATGTAATTTTCCTTTGCTTTTGTCTCAAAATTTTTTATACATTCCATACTTTCTTAAAACCCTAAAAAAATCAAATTGGGGGTTTTTAATTTTGAGCTTCCATGTCAAAATTCTTGCTATGAATTGACTTGTATATACTCTATGTGTTTTTCCTAACCGTTTGATTTGACTTGTGTTTGTATATAAGTCTTAATAAACTAACCAAGGACTAAAAGACTTTGCTTAATTATTTAATTAATTAATTTGAGCTAAAAAAATATACCTTAAAATCGAGTCATAGTTCCTTTAAGTCAACCCGGATTTTTATTCACGTATACTGCACAAGCGCCAACTTGTTTTGGTCATAGCCGGAGTTCTAGGAAGAAATACGAGTCACAGATCAAAAGTTATGACTAAAATACCACAACCTGTCCAGTTTAATGCATATGCATGAAGTCTTAACTTAGTCTTTGCTTGAGTCTAGTCACATAGTCTAGCCATATGGTCATGACACGAGTCTTAACATGTCATATACAGTCACTACTCTTAGCACACACTTTGTGTATATGTCACCATGACCATGTCTTAGGTTCATGCATGAGTCGGTTTTTTCCGTCATTTGAGTTGGGGGTACATTCTATTCCTAATTTTTTTCATATCTCTCCATCTACATCATATTTCCATTCTCTACATGCTTTCCCCATATCACAATATTCATTCTTCCAACCTCCTTCCATCTATTGCATGTTGAATAGAGTTTGAGTCAAATAATTAACAGTGAATATCCCTAATTTCCCTTTCCACAGTACTTGGTCAAGGAGAGAAGGGCGTTTAATCAAGGACAACCTCTTTGTTCAAGTTCAAATTTTTGATAAACCAGTCAGTCGGAAGAGAAAATCTAAGAGGATAATGGCCACTCAAGAAGAAGTCAATGAGCTTAAGAAGCAAATGGCAGACGTGACTAAGGTGTTGAAGACTTTAACCCTCCAAATCAATGATCCTGTGAAACAACAACAAATGGAGCTCATGCAAGAAAGATTGAGCAAAATATCCAATGACAACAGGTTCCAGGGCATAAGCTCGCAAGGGGTCTCAGTGGACAAGGAGCTTCTTCCGCAGAAGTTCAATGCCAATGACATCCCTAAGTTTAAGCCAACTGACAATCCTTACTTTTATTTAAGGTCCTTTGAAACTGTAATGAATATTAAAGGGATTGATAAGAATATTTTTCACTTTTTGTTCTCGCTATCTCTTGAAACCATTTGTCAACATTGGTTCTTCTCCCTTGATAAAGAGAAGACCTCTACCTGGGATGGAATAAAAAAAATACTTTCATTGATAGATATAAGTGTAATATTCAAATTGAAACCGACCATAGACAACTTGAGATGATAAAATAAAAAGAGAACGAAGGGTTCGCCTCCTTCTTCAACAAATGGAGGAAACTTCCGCTAACATGATCGAAGTCCCTACTAAAAAAAGAATCCGTGAGAATGTTCATCAAAAATTTACAAGAAAAGTATTCAAAGCACTTAAAATATCAACACAACTTGAATACTTTCAAGGCCGTCTATGACATAGGCATCAAGATCGAAGATGACCTCGCAAAGCAAAAAGCTGCTAACAATAGTTACCACAGTGGCTGGAAAGGAAAGAAGAACAATAATCCTTCTTCTTCCGAAAATGTCCACTCTAGTAACAATGTTAGTACCTTTGATCTTAGTGAAGTTTTAGCCATGGATAACCAAGGAACTAAGAAGCAACTAACGAAAGACTTCACCCCCATTCGGATGAGCTACGATACTGCCTTCGATCGAATCCATACTAAGGGACTCATTACTCCCATTGGACCTATTCAAGATCCCGCACCTGAAAATAGATTGCCTAGTTGGAATCCAGATGCACATTGCAAATACCATCAAGGCAGGGGTCATACTACTGAGAGCTGTTGGAAGCTAAAAGAGGCTATCCAACATTTGATCGATAATAACAAGCTTTCCATACCTCCAGCTAGCAAGAAGAGCGAGTGATGATAAAGCAAACGACACAAGACAAGAGGCGAGCTTCAACGACGAGATTTCGTGACCTCCTTTTTTCTATTTCTTTTATTTATCCCTTTCCCAATAAGTCTAGCATAGGCACCTTTTTTTTATTCCCCCTAGATTTATTTTGAAGGATCATTCTTTCTTTTCCTATAATAAAATGAGCATTTATTTTCTTGCATGATCATTTCATTACATCGCATTAAATAAATAAAAATAAAATAAAATAAAAATTTCATTGTCGAACTAAGCACATTGTATACCAATGATTTGAGGCACCCCTTGTAGCCACATCATATCACCTTTCACCCTTTCAAATATGTAATCCTTTCTTGATAAACCACTTTCAGCCTCGTCTAACGATAGACCTTTCTTTCTTCAACCCACATCTACCTAACCTTGGGATGTGACAGCGTGCAACTTATGCAATTTTTTTTTTAAAAAAAAAAAAGAGATTGAGTGATTTCAAAAGATCAAAAAAAATAAATAAGAAATAATAAAAGTGTACAAAAGGGCAAGTGTTCCAATGTCCTTGATATGAAAATGTCTTCGATATGAACACGTCTCATATTGCATCTCTTATCAAGTGCTCGATACCGTGCCTAAGAAACATGAATGCTAAGTGAGTGATAGACCGCATGATCGGGATTCCCCACACTTATATAAAAAAAAATGTTAAAGCGAAAAAAAAAGAGAGCAAAAATAAATTAAAAAAAAAAGAGAGAGAGAAAGAGCTCAAAAGTGAGAAAACTCAAGAATACAAAGATTCAAAAGCAAGGTTGCACACCTTGGGGGCTTATCTAGGGTCTTGAGCCTTTATCCCCTTCTTCTTCAACCTTTAGCCTAACCACGTTACAACCCTTCAAAAGACCTCTTTGAGGTATGCACACACTTGTGCGAGGTTCGGCTAGAGCTACGTTCGGCTTGATTCCTAACGAATACGTAGGCAACATCACATCGAGGTGCGGCCATAATAAAAATGCATTCATATTTACGTTCATAATTAATCATATTTAAGAATTTCCAAGGCTCATATCTATCCATTTAGAGCTAGACTTGGGGCTTGATCCTTACATTATTAGCTTACCCAGCCTAAGAGTCACCACCGTTTGACTCTTTTCAATATATTTTCCTACACTTAGCCCTTGCGGCCTAACTTTAGTATCACTTTCACACACATCACAGATACATGACCAAATAGTCCTTCCCTTAGGTACCCTTTGTCATGAAATCATAACACAACGCTAAAGCATGCCTTGTCATACTGTAGGCGTCGTTCGAAGTGCGCCTACGTTAAAAGCATGTTGTGAATATGCTTGGCACTCATAGGAAGTGGGAATTGACATTACGATTAGGGACAACGATTAGGGACAAATAAAGTAGGGAGCCGCCAACAAGTTTTTAAGGAACTTGTAAACCGTCCACGGATCATAAAAAGGCAACCACGATAAGGGACAACGATAGGCAACAACGATTGACCCGTGAAGGTTACACCCCATTCATAATCCATGAGATTACTAACTCCATATGGTTCGGAACCACGAAAGGAGGATCGGGGATGATGGTACGAAGTGAGTCATGGAGTCACATTCGCCCGTATCGGCCTCTACTCGATTCTTATAATGAAAAGCATTCCTGCGATCTCAAAGGCATACAAACAAAATATTCAATTTGCTCCAAACTATTATTAAGCTAAATTGGTTGAATATTAATGCAACATATAATTCTAAAATATTGTGATCACTTGATTAAACAACAAGATTAAAAGGAACCTAAACCGGTTGTCCAAATTATCTTATTAGGCGTGATTTTCAATTACATATTCCCTTTAACATGCAATATGGTGATCAAAATAAATAATAGAATCAATATCAACATAAAAAGAACCAATTTAATCATAATTCTAACAACAGAAAAAATCGTTAGAAAAATAATAATAAAAAGAGCATAACTCTTACTTTGAATCTGTTTGCTTGCAACTACAAAATAATAAAACAAGTTAGTAACTTCAAGGAAATAATAAAACAACAATTAAATTAAATTAAATAAAAACAAGGTTAATTTTGGGGCCAAACCCTCAAACGATTCTACCTTTCACGCCTTGGTTTAAGGACAGAACCTCGAGTAAAATATGGACTCCTTTGAGTGCTTGAAGAGGGAATTTTGAAGTGAAAAGGGTAGGCTAGTGTTTAGGTTAAGAGCATAGAAGAGAGGAAAAATAAGAATAATAGAATTCTGGTTGTCCCGTTCATCAGAAATGAGGGGGTATTTATAGGGAAATGTGCTGAGGGAGCACACGGAACCCTAAAATGACAAAAAACCCTAAAAAATATCCCGTGACACGGTCAGACTGTACCGTGACACGGTTAAACTGTACCGTCAGACGGTACAAGTTCCCGTGACACGGTCAGTCTTTGGAGTGTCACGGGAAATTTTCAGAAAACGGAACGGAAAACGCGTTAAGGGTTTGCGCGGAAAGGACGCGGAGCTTCCCGTGTCACGGCAGACCTCCCGTGTCACGGGAAGTCCCACCGTCAGACGGGAAGTGTTCCCGTGACACGGTCAAGCTTGACCGTGACACGGTCAATTCCAGTTCACTTTTCCGTCTAAATTCATTTTAAACCCTAATTTCATTCGGCTTTTTGAGTGCCGATTGATGATTACGGGCTTTTTTTCTGACTTTTAATATTCGGGCTAAAATAAGAAAATAATAAATAAAATTAAATGAAATATTTGGGCCAAAAATAATAATAATAAAATAAAAAGGTTTGGGCTTAAAATTAATTAACAAATTAAAACTATGCTTTTACCAAACACCAAGACTGATCCATGGACCTTTCAAAAATATGAATTTAATACGATATTTTAAGCACTCTCGGGATTAAATACTAAACCCGACCAATGGCGGTGGTGAAAGGTTATTTATCATCGGGCTTGGTTTTGGGGAGACATTTTTAGGTGTCTATAGAAGCCCCCACTTTGACTGAGTTTGTAGAAACGTCAGTTTCGAAAACGATAGTCAAAGTAGTCGATAGGGACGGAGAATGATTTAAGACGTTCTGCGATCCTAAATCAATCTGTATACGCCAATACCTGCAGAAAAATGTTAGTTCTACAGATAAAAGAGTAAAGGGATAGAATGCGTATCTGACACCAGTGTATCGGTGACAAATGAATTTGGTATTTTCCTATGCTTGAAGGAATCTACCGAGTGACATTGGTTGAAACGCTTTCCATGCTTGAGGAAAGCCGACTGAAGAGTTTGGTACCTTTCTAAGCCTGAAGAAAGCTACCGGATAATACTTTCCATGCCTGAGGAAAGTCGACAAACGAATTTGGTGTCATTCTATGCTTGAAGAATTCCACCGATAATGCCTTCCATACTTGAGGAAAGCCGTCTGAAGGAATTTTGTGGTTTTCTATACTTGAAGAAAAATCCACGGATGATGCTTTCCATGCCTGAGGAAAGCCGACTTGGCGGTTTTCTATACTTGAAGAAAAATCCACCGATAACGCTTTCCAAGCCTGAGGAAAGCCGACTTGGCGGTTTTCTATACTTGAAGAAAAATCCACCGATAACGCTTTCCAAGCCTGAGGAAAGCCGACGAAAAAAATTTGATAAGTATATGGTGGTTCGATTATCCCCGAACGTGGGTCGCAGATGATTCACAATTTTAAGCCAATTATCCAACCATATTAAATATTTAAAATGCCGAAAAATAGGCTTTGGCGCTTGCCAGAGATAAAATATCAGTTAGGATTTTCTGCGTAACCGTAGCGAAAAATCATCGCCCAATAAACTCGGAAAGTGAACCAAACTGGTCAAAAAGCTAAGAATATTCCTTGACCAGGCTCAGATTTGCCGCGCCACGTCAGCAGGTTCCCGTGACACGGTCAGGGATTCCCGTCTGACGGGACTAGTATCCCGTGTCACGGGACACGTTCTTTTTTTTTTACTTTTTTGCTGTTTTGAATCAGTCAGCAACGGTTACTTTTGCTCCTTTTTGTCCTTTTCTGCCTTTAAATCCGCATGCTTGCTTTCACCATTTCACATTTCACATTTCACATTTCTTCTTCATACTTGTTTTCACACTTCACCATTTTTGCTCCTTTCTTACTAAAAACTGCCGCGCCACGTCTGAGGTTAACCGCCGGCCGGTCAAAGCTCGCCGTGACACGGTAAATGGCAACCGTGACACGGTTGTTCTGATTTTCGTTTTATTTTTTTTTTATTTTCTTTTGTCGCGTTTTGCTGCTGCTGTTGTTTTCTGCTGTTGTTGCTGTGTCCGCCGGAACTGCCGCCTAAATCACCGGAGCTCCGTCGGCTTTGAAGCTCGCCGTGACACGGAACTGCTTCGCCGTGTCACGGTTGTTGTTGACCGTGTCGCGGCAGTCGTGCTGGTGGCCGGAAATTTTTTTTTTTTTTTTTTTTTTTTTTTTTTGAATTTTGGAGTTCGATCTACCAATTTGCTGTAATTCTTCGATCTTCTCCTCATTTTCGACTTTTTACACACATCCATGTAAGTTCCCTTTGATTTTTGCTTTGAATTTGCTTCACATTAACAATTTCATGACAAACCCTAAAAAAATCAATTTGGGGATTTTTGATTTTGAAGCTTTATGTTGAAATTCTTGCCATGATTTTATTTGTATATGTGTACATGTGTGTTTGTGAGAGATTCGAGATAAAAATTGCATGATTAGATGGAGAATTGAGCAAATCACCATTTTTGGGTGCTACTTTGTGAGATAATGTTCATGCTTTGAAATGGTGAAAAAATAGTGATGAATCTTGTGAAATGATGTGTTGATGTATATGTACTATATTGTCATGGAGAACATAGTATCATGCGGCTAGGAGCACTGTAGTATTAGTTTGTCATGGAGAAACTAAATACTATAATTTTTGCCAATTTTTAGCCTTGAGGTAAAAATTTAGCGTATAATTCAATAAACAATTAAATAACTCAGGAAATGATGCCGAGTATTTAGATTATTATTTTGCAATTTAAAATGTTTAGGAAATGATGCTAAACATTTAGATTTTGATAAAATTTAGCATATAATTCAATAAACAACTAAATAGCTTAGGAAATGATGCTAAGTATTTAGATTTTATTATAAATATGCAATTTGAATTAAATGTTTAGGAAATGATGCTAAACATTTAGATTTTGACAATAGCATGCCTAGACGACGAGATTGCGACATTTCTACCCGCGGTCGGCGTCGGGCTTTTTGGGAGGACACTCCCACTGTCCCTGAGGGCGTGGACGACGACGTCTTGGAGTCCGAGCCTCGGACTTCTACGAGTAGGGGTAGGTGGGTTCCACCTCCCTGGACTCCAGACCAGTTGGTTTTCTGCCGTGAAAACCACGTTTCTCATCGTGCACTCTCCGGCATAGTCGATGGCACACTTCGCCAACATGGTTCCGGGGCCGGTGATTTGATCCCTCGACTTCACCAGGTCATTACGGAGGATCCTGCTACGAGCGCCCTATGGGAGTCGTCTGGCTTGGTCGATTTCTATGCGGCGATTGTAGGGTTTCGCAGCCCCCGGGGTTGCGGCGCGACGGTTGTTCGTGCGTTGTTGGAGTATTTTTGGGATACTACCAACACGTTTCACTTCGCCTGGGGGGAGATGACGGTGACCCCTTTAGACTTCAGCATGATCAGCGGGCTGCGCTTTACCGACCGGGCAGTAGGCCAGATGTCTGATCTATCCTGGACATCGGCTGAGGTAGCTGATTTGTTAGGTCCGATCGTTCAGCACATCAGGACTCGTCCGGTGTCACGAGGTGGTCCTAGGAGTGGACGATCGGAGTCGGCTTCAGTTCTTGCTCGCGGCTTCGATATGGAGGACACGACGGCCGAGCAGCGGGTGCGAATCTTCATCTTGATCCTGATCTCTATGACCCTCTCTCCTGACAGGAGTTCACGTGTGCTCCTCTGTTACCTCCCTTCTTTGGCCAGGATTCCCGAGATAGGATCCTACAGCTGGGCCAGTCTTGGATACGCGGATCTTCTTCTATCTCTACGTCATGGCTGCCGTCAGCTAAATGACGAATCCCCTGTCACTGTTTACGGCCTGTGGAGAGTCGTAGAGGTGATGATCTTTTCCCTTTCTTGTTCCATTTCGGCTTTTCGATTCGTATGCTAAATGTTATTTTTGTTGCAGTTATGGTTCTATGAGTACTTCCCAGGCTTGGCTCCTCGCCGGCGTCGGGGAGTGGTCCATGACTTCCCCGTCGGGGCCAGCTGGCGTGACCGAGGAGAGTCACGGGTGGAGTCTGTTCCGGCGCTTCGTGGGGTACTACGCCGAGGCACCTCTTCCGTTGGCGTAAGGATTAGCTTTGTTGCGTTTTTTCCTTCTGATGTTGTTTCTGTCGTTTCACGCCTAACATTTTATGGTTTTCAGGTTCCCATTGATGTTCAGTATCGTCCTTGGGCCGGGATGACTGATCTGCACGAGGCCCTACGTCTTTCAGTGTACCGTACCATTTTGGTTGGTACTGGGCGTTTCGTCTGGTATTTGGGGGAGCGAGTCGTCCGTCAGCATAGCGGCGATCGCTTTGTGGTGCCTTCTTCCCCGCCAGAGTCGATGCTGGACTCCCGCTTGATCAGAGGGTTGATCAACAGGGGAGAGCGCTACACTTTTCCGTGGCAGGAGCTTGTTCACATGGAGAGTGACTACGCGCGGGATTTGCTTCCCTCTCTGGCTCCTCCACCCCGTCTTCCGGAGGTATGATTTCGAGAATCTTCTTTACTAGTCTCTGTTTTAAATAGTCGAATAACTTGATTATTCGATCATATTTTCAGACGACCATTCACCCTGTGGGGAGGATTCAGATTCCTCCTCAGTCTGTCCGCTACCCTGGGCCGATCGGTATCACGGAGGACCATATTGCTGACGCGCCGGAGGGTTATAGACAGGCGCAGGAGTCAGTGCCTGAGGCTTTTGAGCCGGTGAGTTTTCTTCGACGTATTATCCACTCTTTTAATGCTGCTTATTACTGATTTTTCTTTGTTTTGTCCTCAGCCTAACCGCCCGGAGGTGATGGGAATTATGAAGCTGGTGGACGCGCTGAAGTATTGCATCATCAAGCTTCGGCGTGGTGCGAGTTGTCGGAGCTCTAGCGACGTCCTTGAGGTATCACTTATTACTTTTTCATTTCCACCATTTGTTTTGTTTTGCATCATTGACGCCTTTTGACCTTGTGTTTTTTTCAGGAGCGACGGAGGTCCCGCTCGCGCTCGAGGCCCAGAGGCTCGGACGAGGAGGAGCTTGGTCGTAGTAGACGATCTCCTGAGGCTCACCGACGTTCTCAACGAGAGCCGCGGACTACTCAGCCGCTCCAGGGGCTCAGCAGGGGCAGTCTTCTCAGCGTCCGTCATTTTCACAGCCTCCAGTTCCTGAGTTTGGGTCTCCTTTGGATCCTGGTTCATTCTCGGCCCCATTATCCGGGGTTCCTCCACCACTGTCGGGCCTATTCTCAGTTCCGCTATATGGGACGATGCCTTCGCCGACGATTCCAGTATCTTTGGGCCAGTCTACTCCGCTTTCCGGCTGGACGGGTCCTGCTTTGAGCTTGACTACTACTGGGCCTACGGGGACTAGTAGGGACGCTACTCCCCGTACTCGGATGGTCGAGGGACTCTTTGGTTCGCCGTTTCCATACACACAGGGAGGTCCACATGCACAGGGACAAGATGAGACTGATTCTGATTCTAGAGATTTTTGACCGAGGGTTTATGTGCATACTGTGATGACACTTGATACACTTATGTATTATGACTCTTTGTACATTATTTACAGTTTATATATCTACTATTGTGTGTGTTAGTGTGTTTGAGACTCTTTGTGTGTGATTGTGTACTTAGTAATGACACGATGAAAGAAGACATAAGTGGAGTAATGGAGGGTACCGACCTTCCCCAAAAGAAAAGAAATAAAATTACCTTCCCCAAAAGAAAAGAAAAGAAATAAAGATAAAATGATGAATAAATGACTAAAAAAAATCTTCCCCAAAAAGAAAAATAAAAAACAAAATAAAAAAATAAAAACCATCGTAAAATAAAGATAAAAATAAAAAATAAAAAGCATCGTAAAATAAAGATAAAAATAAAAAAAAAAAGGTGAGAATTTTATTAGGAATAGAACTCTCAGAAAAGACTGAAAAAACAAACGTTAAAGATAAGAAAATACAAAAAATCCGGATAGATACGGAAAAGATGAAACAAAAGCAGGCGCGTAAGGTGCCGTGACACGGCACTGTTCACCGTGTCACGGCAAAACCTGCCGTGTCACGGCAAAGGTTCCCGTGACACGGTGGAATTTTCCGTGTCACGGGAAGCTTATTATTCAGCATATTGTTTCACGCGTGCGAAAAGATAAAGTCTGGGCAGTTTCGAGCGCTTTTGCTATAAAATAAGACCAGGTTATTCATGATATGCTGTCTACAGAAGCCCCCGATGACATTGAAAAATATGGCCCTAACGACTTAGTCCGTAGGAAGAAGAATTATTCTGCGAACATGTCGTATGAAGATTGGAAAAATTTCTTTGCAAAGAGAGAATTTTCCATTCGTTGGGTGGTGCCTTGGTGGAGGCTTACTAGAATGGTTGGCACGAATGAAACACCATATTGCCGTGTTCCTAGTATCTCCAAATTGACCTTTTACTGTCCCTCTCGACTGATGCGGCAGTATGGACTTGAACAAGTAATTCCACGCTATAACGATAGTCCTCGTGAAGTATCGTTGCATGAAAGTAACGTTCACAAGTACGAGACTTATTGGATTGGAAGACCTTTGTGAACCGTTTCTGCAAGTGACCAAGCTCCTCCTCCCTTATCTAGTGCATACAAGGCATGGTTGAACCCTAGAAGCAAGAGGGAACGATTCGGATCACGCAAGTCTGATGTGAAGAGTCGTCTTGGAGATAAGAAAGCTCCTCTTAACGATCGCCTAGGTCCGAGAACACAAGGAATTGAGTTTAAGACTCCTAAGATGCCAAGGAAGAAGACCTATGTGAAAGGAAAGGGTAAAGAAAAGATGGTGTATAGGGAGAAACAACCAAAAAAGTTCAAGAAAGGTGAAAGGGGCGAAAGCTCGACTAGGGGTGTGACGGTTCGGGCTACAAAAGACACACTAATGGTGAGGGCCGACCTAATTGAGCAAGAGAAGGATGTTCCTAAAGAGAAGAGAGATTAGATCAATAGCGCTTTGCATTTTATTATTTAATTTTTATTTAAAATAAGGCGTATGATGCCAATATTGTAGTCGCATTTATTTTAATAATAATAGCGCATTTATTTCTTAAATAAAAATTACAATGACTTTTATATATTATCCGAGTCAAGGAGTCGGACGCAATGGAAGAACAAAGCTAATACTTGAAATTCGCAACGAATGCGCCAATAAAACTAAAAAACTGCCGTGTCATGGTCAAAAGGTCCCGTGACACGGTTGAAGTTCCCGCGTCACGGCAAAACCCCTTTTTTTTTTTTTTTTTTTTTTTTTCAGATTTTGCCGTGACACGGGATTTTCTCCCGTCAGACGGGAATTCTTCCCGTGTCGCGGCATATGTACCCTTTTTTTTTTTTTTTTTTTTTTTTTGCCGTGACACAATGTTGAACCGGGCACATATTAAATCAATGGAGGGAGTATTTAGTGTGGCCGGGCCCCCTTGAGGGGTTGCCTACGTATCCTAAAAAGGAATCAGGCCAGACGTAGCTCTATTGGGTCATGAACCCATGCGACTAGGCGTAGAACTTTTTGAGTTGATCCAAGTTGGTTAAATTATAGAAGCCGTTACCATCCATGTCTACCAATTGTGCCGCTCCGCCGGACAGAATGGCTTTAACGATGTACGGTCCTGACCAGTTTGGTCTGAATTTTCCTCTTGGATCTAACACATTTTTGCGGAGGGCCTTAAGCACTAGGTCACCCTCCTTGATGTTCCTGGTCTTGACTTTTTTATTAAAATGTCGTGCCATACGCTGTTGGTAGGTTTGGACATGATGCAAAGCTGCCAAGCGTTTTTCATCAAGCAAGACCAGTTCGTCGTATCTTGCTCTAATCCAGTCGACTTCATCTAGTTGGCTTTCCAATGCGATTCGGAGAGAAGGTATCTCGAGCTCGATTGGTTGTACCGCTTCGACGCCATAGACCAAGGAAAAGGGGGTAGCCCCTGTCGATGTACGGACAGAGGTTCGATAACCCCAAAGGGCGAAATGTAGCTTACTTGGCCAATCTTTATAATTTTCCGTCATCTTTTCGATGATGGTTTTCACGTTTTTGTTGGCCGATTCGACTGCTCCGTTTGTTTGTGGTCTGTAAGGTGATGATCGATGATGTTTGATGTGATATTTCTGCAACAATTCCGCGCATTCGGCTTGGAAATGTGTTCCATTGTCACTGATCATCTCATGTGGTACCCCATAGCGGCATATAATATTTTTCTCAATGAATTGAGCTACATGTTTTGCCGTCAGCTTGGCATATGAGGCTGCCTCAACCCATTTGGTGAAGTAATCGATTGCTACGAGAATGAATTCATGCCCCCCTTGTCCTGGTGGTGTGATTTTTCCAATGATGTCGATGCCCCAAGTGGAGAAAGGCCATGGAGAAGTATACGTGTAGAGAAGTGAAGGTGGAACATGCTGTAAGTTTGCATAGATTTGGCACTTCATACATTTCTTGACGTACTCGTGCAATCTCGCTCCATAGTAGTCCAATAGTAACCTTGTCGTTGAATCTTTTGGACTAACATCTTTGCATTCATGTGAGTTCCACATATACCAGCATGAAGGTTTTCCATGGTTTTATGTGCTTCTTTTTTAGTTACACATAAAAGATTCCTTCCTGTTGCGGTTCTCTTATGGAGTTCTCCCCTGATGAGCACATACTGTGAGGCCAGGAGCCTCAAAGCACGGCGTGCCCTTTTATCAGTATTGGGAGGATACTCTGCTCTTGTCACATAATTGAGGATGTCTGTATACCATGGTTCTTCATCTTCTTCTTGTTCATTATCAAGTGCATGAACATAAGCTGGTTCATATCTTCTCTCTATGGTAAGTGGCATTCTGATCGTGTCAGCTGGAATTCGCACCATTGATGCTAACTTAGCTAGTGCGTCGGCGAACTGGTTTTCTTCTCTTGGCAAATACGTATATTCCACTTCATCTAGTTGCTCCGTGAGAGTTTCCAGATGAGCTTGATACGTAGCGAGACTTTCACTCCTCACTTTCCATCTCTTAGAGATTTGGTTAATGATTAGTGAGGAGTCACCATAGATTCTGAGTTTCTTGATTCCCAAGGCGACAGCTGTTTCTAATCCCAAAATGCATGCTTCATATTCTGCGGCATTATTGGTGACATCAAAGTCGAGCTTCATGGAAATTGGGATGTGTTCTTCATTGGGCGATACAAGCAAGACTCCCACACCACATCCCTTTTGGTTTGAGGCTCCATCGAAATAGAGTGTCCAACTATCGTCTTCGGTCATGAGTAAATCTTCGTCAGGGAAATCGTACTCATCTTCTTCTTTTTCAGCTTCTTCTAGCGGAAAGTCTGCTAAGAAGTCAGAAACTGCAGAACCTTTGATGGCCTTTTGTGGTACGAATCTCAAGTCAAATTGAGCTAGATTGACTATCCACCTTGATAATCTGTCGTTGAGTGTTGCTTTCTCGAACAGATATTTGAGAGGATCCATCTTAGATACGACATGCACTGTATGAGTGAGCATGTAATGTCTCAGTTTTTGTGCGGCCCATACAAGTGCGAGACACAATTTCTCGAGTGGCGTGTATCGCGTCTCATATCCTTGGAGTTTCTTACTCAGGTAATAGATTGCATTCTCCTTGCTTTCGATCTCTTGTGCTAGCATCGCCCCCATCGTTTCTCTTGTGACCGTAAGGTAGAGTCGAAGAGGAAAGTCAGGTATTGCCGGCGCTAGCACGGGTGGGTTTGCCAAATACTCTTTGATTTTGTCAAAAGCCTTTTGGCAGTCATTATCCCATGTGACTGGGACATTCTTCTTAAGCTTCTTGAATATAGGTTCGCATATCGCTGTGAGCTTTGATATGAACC
The DNA here is from genome assembly GCF_948465745.1 of Chenopodium album. Taxonomy (NCBI): domain Eukaryota; kingdom Viridiplantae; phylum Streptophyta; class Magnoliopsida; order Caryophyllales; family Amaranthaceae; genus Chenopodium; species Chenopodium album. The sequence goes on from NC_137842.1 coordinate 21,121,817, forward strand.
TACTTATGTACTGCAACCTTCCAATGAAGCCTCGAATCTCCTTCTCATTTTTGGGTGGTGGCATGGCCATGATCGCTTTTACTTTTGAAGGATCTATTTCAATTCCTCGGTAACTGATCACATATCCAAGTAATTTGCCTGACGTGACTCCGAATGCACATTTTGCTGGATTTAATCTCATGTTATACTTACGGAGTCTTGCAAAAAATTTGCGAAGTGCGACAATATGGCCTGGGCGATCTTTAGACTTGACAATCATGTCATCAACATAGACCTCCACCTCTTTGTGCATCATGTCATGTAAAAGTGCTGTAGCTGCTCTTTGGTAGGTGGCACCCGCGTTTTTCAACCCGAATGGCATTACCGTATAGCAATATGTACCCCACTGTGTGATGAATGTGGTTTTCTCCATGTCTTCTTCGGCCATCAATACTTGATTATATCCGGCGTAACCATCCATGAATGACAGGAGTGCATGGTTTTCTGTATTATCGACCAGAATGTCAATGTGAGGTAGAGGGAACCCATCTTTTGGGCTTGCTTTATTGAGATCCCTGTAATCAACACACATTCTGACCCTTCCATCCTTCTTTGGAACTGGGACCACATTTGCTATCCATTCCGGATACTTGGATACTCTGATGAAACCTGCGGCCAATTGTTTCCTGATTTCTTCTTTGATTTTGAGAGCCACATCTGGTTTCATTCGGCGCAGCTTTTGTTTGACAGGCTTCATACCTGGAATGAGTGGTATCGTATGCTGAGCTATATCCCTGTCAATTCCTGGCATATCTTGGTATGACCAAGCAAATACATCAACAAATTCACTAAGCAAGTTAATTAGCTCTTTGCGTTCATCTTGACTTAGCGTTAATCCAATTTTTACTTCTTTAACAGTCGTATTATTGGAAATATTAACTGTTTCTGTATCTTCAATAACTGCTGTTTTATTTTCGTGTTCTTCCATTGCTTTTATTATTTCTTTGTCATTTTTATCATTAGCAAAGCAATATTGATCAGGGCTAGGGAAATGGCACACATCGTAAGCAAAGGTATTCATTTTATTGAATTCACTGGCTAAAACATCAAGAGAGGCAAGGTCAGCTGCGACCTCACCAGAATTATTAGGACTAGAAAGATAAGGCTCAACAAAAGACTCAGGGTTGGACTCTATAGCAGAAAGAGGGTCGGCCTCAAACTCTAAGGACTCATCTACAGACTTAGACTCAGACTCGGACTCGGACCCAGATGATTCAGACTCATCAAACATAGGACCCTCGCCAGCGGTTATTTCCAACTTCTCTCCACTTGGCGTAGCGATCCTCAATGTCTTGCGCCATCCCCTTGAAATGTTGTCAGCTTGGACGATTAACTCGGAGGGATCAAACTCCTTGTTTGCTATGACCGCTTGAACGAGCTCAGAGCTATCATTGCAGACCGGCTTGGATTCATTTCTCTCCATTCCAAAAAGAAGATTAATTCCCAGATCATCAGAGTTCAGGTTGGCTGACTTCTCGACTGTGGAGAGTTCTTCATCGAGGAAGTCACAATCGAGGAATACTTCGAATCCTGGTTCACGGATCCCATCATGGACAAATGGCTCGGGGAATTCATAGCATGGGAAGTCTTCCCCTTCTTTGATGTACTGGCCGTTGAGAGTGAACGGATATGGATCCATGGCCATTTCTGTCTTCGTGATTCGAGCATTGTTGCGAGCCTTCAATTTCAAGGCGGCCCGTTTCAAGTCTTCCTTTGTTGGTTCGAATCCTAAGCCGAAAGTGTCCTTCTTGATTGCACCAGGATGGCCCCAAGATTTAGCCATTTTCTTCTTGAGCCCAAGGGTCATTCCAGGAAAGTGACCTTGCTTCTTCATAATGGCGTTGATATTAGTGTTTGAATAAGGATCGAAGTCGAGATGACACTTTTCCTCTTCTTCGATCGCAAGAACATCATCTAAAGAAAAACCCCACAGATCTTCATCTTCCTCGTCGTGTTCAACATGGACGATAGGGGTATCAATAACTTGAATGCGCATAGGAGAAGCATCGATAGTAATCGGAATCCCTCCCACTATGGCTTTCACTTTCTGGTGGAGCGATGACGGAATCGCCTTTAGCTCATGAAGCCAAGGGCGTCCTAATAGCAGATTGAAAGAGGCCTTGATATCCACCACCTGAAACTTGGTGCGACGCTCAACGGTCCCAGTGGTTATATTCAGTATGATAGTACCCACGGCTTGACGGCGAGTATTATCGTAAGCGCGAATCCCCTGAGTGGAGGGAGTTAACTCTTCATTCTTTATACCCAACTTCTTTGCAGTACGGAGTGGGCACACATTGATTGCAGAGCCATTATCAACCAGGCTCATAGGAACATTCATCTGCCTACACACCACAGTGAGGTGTAAGGCCTTATTATGTTGATCCCCTTCCGGGGGTAGATCCTTATCAGAAAAGGAAATCAGATTGCTGGTACTCGGCAGCTCAGTAGTGAGGAAATTGACCAGTCCTTGGGGAGTCATGTCGTCATCGACTCCTATCTTCACCAGAGCATTCATTACAGCCTTTCGATGCTCGTGGGAAGTGGCCAAAAGCTTCCATACATTCATCTCCACCTTGGTCTTTTGTAGCTGTTTGACCACATCACTATTCACAGGGTCGATGGGATCAACTATCGGATTTGATTGTGGTGGAGGTGGAGGTGGGTTAGGTTGTTGCAACCGTCCACTTCTAGTGAGAACCTTGACCTCAAGGTCCCCCCAAACATCTTCACTGGTGCCGAGAGACGAACAGGCTATATCTTTGAGATAGATATCTTCATCATCGCTATCCCAAATCCCATTCACTTCTTTAGTGCTTGAGATAAATACAACTTCTGGCAGAGGTTCATTCACAGGTTGAATGAGTATTGACGGATCAAAGGAGACTTCATCTCCCATGATAGCCAGAGCATCAGAAAGAGGACCTGTTTGAATGTTAGGCTTCTTGCCCCCCGGAGGGACAGGGAGTTGGTTAGCATCTATCAGATCTTGGATTGCGTCTTTCAGCCTCCAACACTTCTCAGTGTTATGACCCTTGCCTTGATGATACTTGCAATAAGCATTGGGGTCATAACTAGCGGTCCTATTCTCAGGTCGAGGTTCTGGGAATGGTCCAATTGGCATAATCAATCCCTTACTATGAAGACGGTCATAAGCAGCATCATAAGTCATTCCCAAAGGCGTATAAATCCTCCTTTGCCTTTGGAATTTTTGAGGAGGAGCATTAAGGGCCAGCACATCACTAATGTCGATGTTGTTGGTAGCATTATTGGGCTTAGAAGATGAAGAAGAAGGAGTGTCGTTCTTCTTGTTTTTCCAAGTGCTGTTGTTATTGTTGTTACCAACAGACTTCATCAGTTCATCTTCGATATTGATTCCAATATCGTATACAGCTTCAAAGGTACTTAAAGGCAGAAACTTCAAGTGTTGCTTGTATTTATGCGTCAGATTGGAAATGAACAAGCGAACCATTTCCTTCTCCTTGGGAGGGTCTACCAGGAGTGCAGCTGTTTCTCTCCACCTACTTAGGTAAGTAGTGAAGCCTTCATTCTCTTTCTGTTTGAGAATGGAGAGTTCACGTTCAGAAGTCTTGGCCTGAATGTTGCACTTGTATCGGTTCATAAAGCTTTCAGCAACATCTTCCCAGGTCGCGACATGCTTGGATTCTAGGGAATGGAACCACTGTTGACAGGCATGCTCTAAGGAAAGAGGAAACACCGTAGGGAAGAGTGTCACATCTACTCCCTTAAGAGCCATGGTTGCAGAAAAAGCCTTCAAATGGAACAACGGGTTATCAGTAGGCTTGAACTTGGGAATATCAGCAGTTGAAAATTTTTCAGGGAGTTTCTCTCTTATGGACGTGGAAGTGACAGGCTGTTCCACATAAGTGAACTCTTCTGAAATCTTACTCATCTGTTCCTTGATCTTGTCCATCGCGGCAGCAGTAACACTGTTTTGCTTGTCTTGCTCTACAGTGCTGACTCTAGTAGTGAGTGTCTGCATCATGTCAGACAACCTTTCGATTGTCCTGTTGAGGTTCTCGATGTCTTCCTTAGTGGCCATTGGTTGAAAGTAGACTGAAGACGGATCTTGTGGAGATGACTGAGGTGGTTTCCTTGTACGCCTCTTTGGTATGAGAGGTTGTTGAGATATGGACTCGAATCGTAACAATCTACCCTTGCTTCTTGCCCAAGTGCTGTGACACCGAAACAAATACACCTTTAATGACCAAACTTGACCTTAACCTATCCGGATTAAAGAAATTTTTTTTTTATTATTGAAGCTCTACTAAAAAAAAAGAAAACATAGGAGGATACCATCCGACTTACTCCGAAAAAAAAAACGACACGAAAAAAAAAAAAAACAAAACGTCCCTAAAATACGGTCAAAAGTAGTGCATGACTAAAAAAAATGTGTGTGGAAAAAATATGTGAATGATTAGGTGAGGTTATAGACGTGTGTTTTGACCGTATAGCTAGACACGACTCAATACTGGACACAAAAATCGAGAAAAAAGACTGACGGGACACTTTCCTGGGCACCGTGTCACGGTGCAGACTGGCGTGACACGGTTAAGACTAACCGTCAGACGGTAGTTTTTACCGTGTCACGGCACTGTTCACCGTGACACGGCAGAAAATGCCGTGACACGGTGCACAGTTCCAGGTCAGTTTTGTGACTTGTTTTTATTTTAATCGATTTTAAGTCCGTACTAATTACTATGTGAGAAAAAACCCTCGGTCATGGGTCAAAAAAGCAAACACATTAGGGTTAGCACCGAACAAACACATAGCATGTAGGCACGATGATGTAAAAAAAGTTCGCAACCTAAAGTCAAGGTCTATGTTCAACTATTGGTCAAGCTTTGGGTGTCAACAGGGTACCATGGTTAAGAGTTTGGACGCGTTAGCAAGGCAGCCTCCCTTGAGGGTGTATGCCAACGGGCGGCTCCGCGAGTTCGTGATGAAATCGAACTCGACTCCATGGTTTGGGTGGATTTAATAACTCGGATGAACCCTTATTGCCATGAGCGTTTTTGGGTTGATAGAGCTTAAATTCCCCGGGGCTAAGACGCATGTAGAACACATACGTTTTTTCAGAAAAATCGAAGGAAGTCGACTGTGGAAAAAGAAAATAGGTCACCGGACAGATTTTAGGACTGCCGTGACACGACAGAAATTCCCGTGTCACGGTACAGTCTACCGTCAGACGGTACTCTGTACCGTGACACGGCAGACTCTGCCGTGACACGGAAGTCAGAAAATCTGACTGGTGCCCTGTTTGCTTTTGCGCGCAACCGAGTTATCCAATTTTTCCTACGGGACAGATCTGAATGTGACGTTAAAACGTCTATGCAGATGCAAAAATGCCAAATTAATCACAGGAATATTTTTTCAAGAATCTTTCAAGTCTCATCCACTCATCTTAATTAAATACCGATCACTTAAATCGATAAATAATTAAGAATCCTCCCCAGTGGAGTCGCCAAATTGTAGGCGTCGTTCGAAGTGCGCCTACGTTAAAAGCATGTTGTGAATATGCTTGGCACTCATAGGAAGTGGGAATTGACATTACGATTAGGGACAACGATTAGGGACAAATAAAGTAGGGAGCCGCCAACAAGTTTTTAAGGAACTTGTAAACCGTCCACGGATCATAAAAAGGCAACCACGATAAGGGACAACGATAGGCAACAACGATTGACCCGTGAAGGTTACACCCCATTCATAATCCATGAGATTACTAACTCCATATGGTTCGGAACCACGAAAGGAGGATCGGGGATGATGGTACGAAGTGAGTCATGGAGTCACATTCGCCCGTATCGGCCTCTACTCGATTCTTATAATGAAAAGCATTCCTGCGATCTCAAAGGCATACAAACAAAATATTCAATTTGCTCCAAACTATTATTAAGCTAAATTGGTTGAATATTAATGCAACATATAATTCTAAAATATTGTGATCACTTGATTAAACAACAAGATTAAAAGGAACCTAAACCGGTTGTCCAAATTATCTTATTAGGCGTGATTTTCAATTACATATTCCCTTTAACATGCAATATGGTGATCAAAATAAATAATAGAATCAATATCAACATAAAAAGAACCAATTTAATCATAATTCTAACAACAGAAAAAATCGTTAGAAAAATAATAATAAAAAGAGCATAACTCTTACTTTGAATCTGTTTGCTTGCAACTACAAAATAATAAAACAAGTTAGTAACTTCAAGGAAATAATAAAACAACAATTAAATTAAATTAAATAAAAACAAGGTTAATTTTGGGGCCAAACCCTCAAACGATTCTACCTTTCACGCCTTGGTTTAAGGACAGAACCTCGAGTAAAATATGGACTCCTTTGAGTGCTTGAAGAGGGAATTTTGAAGTGAAAAGGGTAGGCTAGTGTTTAGGTTAAGAGCATAGAAGAGAGGAAAAATAAGAATAATAGAATTCTGGTTGTCCCGTTCATCAGAAATGAGGGGGTATTTATAGGGAAATGTGCTGAGGGAGCACACGGAACCCTAAAATGACAAAAAACCCTAAAAAATATCCCGTGACACGGTCAGACTGTACCGTGACACGGTTAAACTGTACCGTCAGACGGTACAAGTTCCCGTGACACGGTCAGTCTTTGGAGTGTCACGGGAAATTTTCAGAAAACGGAACGGAAAACGCGTTAAGGGTTTGCGCGGAAAGGACGCGGAGCTTCCCGTGTCACGGCAGACCTCCCGTGTCACGGGAAGTCCCACCGTCAGACGGGAAGTGTTCCCGTGACACGGTCAAGCTTGACCGTGACACGGTCAATTCCAGTTCACTTTTCCGTCTAAATTCATTTTAAACCCTAATTTCATTCGGCTTTTTGAGTGCCGATTGATGATTACGGGCTTTTTTTCTGACTTTTAATATTCGGGCTAAAATAAGAAAATAATAAATAAAATTAAATGAAATATTTGGGCCAAAAATAATAATAATAAAATAAAAAGGTTTGGGCTTAAAATTAATTAACAAATTAAAACTATGCTTTTACCAAACACCAAGACTGATCCATGGACCTTTCAAAAATATGAATTTAATACGATATTTTAAGCACTCTCGGGATTAAATACTAAACCCGACCAATGGAGGTGGTGAAAGGTTATTTATCATCGGGCTTGGTTTTGGGGAGACATTTTTAGGTGTCTACACATACCATCATCAATCATCATTGCATAACGAAGTATGAAGTGCTTAGCCTCCGTGCCTAAGTTACAGAAAATATTTTCATCAAAGATAGCCTAGGATGAATTAATCCTTGCACCTTAAGATATAGTGTCAAATGACATTTGACTAAGCTCATTCAACATGCACCATCAAACACTTCGATTCCTTTTTGCGTCTTTCTTTTTCGGGAGAAAGTCGGTACTCTCCACAAAAATGACGTAATTTTTTTGCTTTTTTGCATTTTGAGTCAAGCACGTCACAAACGAGTTATGAGTCACACGTGTCAATTCACCTTGGGTCAACCTCAATTCATGTCAAGTCAATGAGTCAAGCAACACTAAGTCTTAGGTCAACCCTAAAGAAAGATAAGCAAAGTCATATAGTCCAAAATATAAATGCAGGTGCATCCCAGCAAGCAAGAACATTCCCGGATTTTTTGAAAAACCGCAAATATGCCACATGATATTCCTCCAAGATGAAATGAGTTTGAACAAAATTACATGGATCAGTAAATTAGAGATGAAGAGCTTTAATTTACAAAAGATTTGAGCGGATTTGGTTGAAGGAAACGACCAAGTTCAAAGTTCGAAGTGAAACCGAGCAACGAACAACAGCAGCAAGGGCAAAAAAGGGAAGACCCGACTCCAGCGCCAGACGACAAGGCTGTCTCCTGGCGACAGAAGAAAAGCGCGACGCCAGATAGTTCCAGCGAGCGCTAGTGCGACGACACAATGCGTGGCCCCCATATTAGATTATGCGGACCTAGTGCAGCAATTTCTGGGTTCCTTGGTACGCCAGTTAGCCCCTATAAGCAATTTGACATGATTGAGTAGTCGGCTTGATTACAATTGCAATAAGTGATCGACCTGACAAAAGATCGTCTCACTTGGCTTAAAGCGCCTAAGCGTTGGCTCATCGCAGGCACCGACGTAATGGTTCACAAAAAGTAAAATGCGCCAACGTACTGGCACAACAACAATTTTAGCAAGTATCTACAACAGCAAAATTTAAGTAGCATTAAGGATCAACAAGCGTTGGTCTTTAGTAGTTTCCTTTGGAATATTATCGCAACTGAGGATGACTTCAAGTGAAGTTATCTTCGATAACATTCACTAAGATTGTGGAGGTTGTCACAAAGATTTGAGAAGATAGCACGAGATGGGCGATCTTCGACAGCATTCACTAAGATTGTGGAGGTTGTCACCAAGATTTAAGAAGATAGCACGAGATGGGTGGTCTTCGATGACATTCGCAAAGATTGTGGAGGTTGTCACCAAGATTTGAGAAGATAGCACGAGATGGGCGGTCTTCGACGGCATTCGCTAAGATTGTGGAGGTTGACACCAAGATTTGAGAAGATAGCACTAGATGGGCGGTCTTCGATGACATTTTCTAAGATTGTGGAGGTTGTCACCAAGATTTGAGAAAAGCGGTTCGTGTTGAGGCGGTCTTCGACGACTTTTGCTATGATTGGGAAGGTTGTCACTATGATTCAAGAAAAAGGCTCGAGATATAGCAGCATTGATCGACGGTGTTCCCTAGCTTGTGGAGGATTGTCACAAACAACTGGAAATGATTTCAAGAGAAGTTATCTTCGATGGCATTCCCTAGCTTGTGGAAGGATGTCACAACAACGACAATGCAACAAATCGGTTACCCCCAGAGACGTGTGCTCGACGGTGCAAGATACGCGTTTCTTAAATCTCTTATCTGTTTTAAACTAACGCTAGTTTGCAGGTATCGGCGTTACAAGAATGATTTAGGATTGTAGAACGTTTTGAATCATTCTCCGTCCCTATCGCTACTTTGACTTTTGTTTTCGAAACCTAAGTTTCTCAAAACTCATTCAAAGTGGGGGCTTCTGTAGACACCCAAATGTGTCTCCCCAAAACTAAACCCAGTGATGAATACCTTTCATGAAATTTGATTATCGAACGAGGTGAAAGTGTGAAAAGTCTAGTGATGAGGATGTTTTTATTAAAATATCTTTTCCTTTTGTTTTTGAAAATATTTCTTTTCTTACCCTATTTATGAAAAACGTGTATTCCAATTTAGTTTGGTCAATGATAAGGGTCCAATAATAGTGTAGTTGAATAATGATCGAAAAGAACTTTTCAACGATATATTATAAGCCCAATTCCGATGAATAATGAGGAAGTTATGGCCAAAATACTAAACTGGGCCCGGTTTGGTTCTTATATGCGGCCCAATGATCTAGAGGAGGGCCTATTATTAATTATCATTCCTAATGCAATTAGGATTGATTATAGTCTTCTAAAATACTCTAGAAGGTTCTCTTAAATCCTAATGGAGTTAGGATTGATAATTATGTTTTAAAGAGTTTGAAATTGAATAAAACTACTCATTTTGAGAATCCTTGTTTTGAACGAAGTGGAATATATTCAGATTTTATTTTCAATACTCATAATCTTTATCAAAATTTTATATGTTTAAATAGATCTTGAAATTATCTTTCCAATGATATATTATAATATTAAATTCGAGCTATAGCGAAAAAGATATGGATGAGATATGAAACTCTATTCAAAACTGATACTCATCCACTATTTCGTCCATATATTTTTATCTGCAAAAGATTTTAATCTAATTCTAATTGGGTTGGAATGTAGATTTCAATATCTTTCCAACGACATATTATATGACTTATTTGGACTTCTGGATCAAAGGATATGATAAAAACAAAATCCGCAAAAACTGATGTCCATCGAGTTTTATTTCGATTCGAATTCGGATACTTTTCTTATTTTTCGACCCTCTTTTTTCTCTATAAATAGAGGTCATATATCTCCTTTTTCAAATCATCAACTCTCAACCAAAACTATCTAATTCTTTTCTCTCTCTAAGCTAAAACTTATTCTCTCTCTCCCTCTCTCTAAGCCTAGCCTTTTACAAACAAAATTCCTCATACGTTAGCACTAGACACACCTAGCCAAGTTCGAAGTTGCCTTTGCCCTAAACGTGAAAGGTTTGATATTTCTGAAGGTTTGGTCCCAAATCTCTATTTCAATTATTTAATTTAATTGTTTAATTTTATATTTTCCTTGAAGTTACTAACGTGTGTATTTTGTATTAGAAAGAGATACGAGGCATCCAATTAAGTAGTTTAATTGTTTAATTGATATAGAAATCATGCTTAGGTTATTATTTTGATTCCTAGTATCATGGTAGGATGCTTTTCCTAGTATCATGTTTAGGGTAATAACTAAAAGTTCCTTATATCAATTATGATTTCTATGATGCTTCTTATTTTCTTTCTTAATAACATGTTAGTATCATGTTAGGGTTAAAGCTTTGATCTTTTATTGTTTAGTGACATACTAGGGTTTGTTATTAATCTTGTTAGTATCATGCCTAGGATCTTGCTAATATTATTATGCTTTATTGTTAACATGATTATAGTTATTATTATGATATTATTGTTATGATTATTGTTATGTTGCTTGATATTTATTGTTATTGCTTGATCGCACCTTCTATGGATGTTTAAAGGAAAATTGTACTTGTAATCACGCATAATAAGATAATTAATAATCTTGTTTTGGGCTAATATGATTATAATTCAAGTGATCATCAATAATAGATTTGTTTGTGCATTAATATTCAATCAACATAGATAAACAGGTTTAGGGTAAACCTAATGATTGTATGTTAGTCAGAAAGCGTACATGAATACGAGAAGAATAAAGTAGAGGCCTATTATTAGAGCAGGTTCAATCTCTTTTAGGTTGGGTTTGTACCTTCATCCCCGAACTTCTAGTTATGGTTCCAGACCTATTGGAGTTAACGATTTCATGTATCGTTAAGGGGTGTAACCTTCACCCCAGTGAACGGTTTACAAGTTCCTAAAACTTGTTGGCGACTCTTTTGCTCTAGCTTCCTTCCCTTTGGACGCCACCATGCTTTAGTGTATGATCACAGTGGGGTTCAAGTTTGGGGTAATGCTTGAAATATTCCCTACACTAACCATGTTGGACAACATTTTATACTCTTCTGGAATACTTTATATAATCATATCACATTTTAATGTATTATAAATTATCAATCTCTTTAAGAGATACATCAAAATGTGTCACTTTCTCAAATTTGTCATTGTCAATTAGTGCTCCTTTCCTCTTCTAAGGATTCTTATTGTTGTAACCCATTAGATTACCACACTTCAGGTGTGCTAGTTCAATAGCAACTAATCTTGTCCATCTAGGATATCAACTTAATATGTACATTTATAGCTAGTATATAGGTAATGACATTTATTCATATCCATCTTTAGAATGGTATAATTTTAAATAATTGATTATCATGTGGACACCTCTTTTAAATAAATCATTGATATTTAGGCTAGTGTATGTACCAAACTGACCATTAACATATTTAATTATTCATGTGCAAGGATTACATAAAAATAATGGAATAAACACTATCTCCCCCTAATCCTTGCATATGGGGGCATAAAAATAGTCCAACAATCTTTAAATCCCTTGCTCTTTTTAAGCCATAAATTTTTTTAACAATGCATGTATCAAACATAATAAAAGTATTCTTATAAACTCATACCAGTAACTTTTGCCCAATTATATTAATCTTTATATTGAAAATTCTTAAAAATATGGGCATAATAAATACATTTTTCAAGCAAGTTGCACTACGTGAAAAAACGAAATTGGCACCGGTTCAAAACCCCTCAATGCCACCGGTTTTGAGCCGGTGCCAATGCGGGGAGTGCCAATTACTAGCATGAAAAGCCACCGGTTCAAACCGGTGCCAAAAATGGCCCAAAATTTTTTTTTCTTTGTTTTTGGCACCGGTTACCCAAAATATTAATTTTTTTTGTCTTTTTTCACTTAACAATCAAATTAACTAAAATAAATAAAACATCACAATTAAATCGACGAATTTCAATCAATATAATCCAAATTTTACAATATATAATAAAAAAAATTACAATCAACTACAACATATAAATAAATAAAAAAATTTACAATATAAATAAAAAAAAATTACAATATACTCGTAAATAAAAAAAATCCATACACATCTAAATCAATATTCTTGAATCTTGATTCTTCAATTTGAGATCTAAATCAATGTACCTACACACATTAAAACAAAAATCAATAAATAAATAAATTGATTAATATAAATAAGCTTCGAAAAACAAAAAAAAACAGAAAGTCAATCCTAAAATTCAAACCCAGAAAAAAAAGCAGGAATTCAAACCCAGAAAAAAAAAAAACCAAACCAGAAATTCAAATGTATTAAAATCGAATTGAAACCCAGAAAAAAAAAAAAAAAAAAAAACCTGAAATCGGAAAAAAAAAAATCAAAATGAAATCCAAAAAAAAAAATTCAACCCAGAAAAAAAAAAATCAACCCAGAAAAAAAATCAACCTCGTCGAAATTGAAAAAAAATTTAACCCGGAAAAAAAAATAAACCCAGAAATCCAAAAAAAATGAAAATCGAAAAAAAAAAAATAAACCCAGAAAAAAAAAATAAACCCAAAAATTGAAAAAAAAAAAAAGAAAATCGAAAAAAAAACCCAATTAAAATCGAATTGAAATGGAAAAAAAACCAGAAAAAAACCTAGAAACCACGAAAGTAAAAAATAAAAATAATAATAAATAACCCCAAATTAAAAACGCATGCATTAACCCAAAATAATAGATTATTTTAACCGAAAATTAACCCAGAAAAATCAAATTGAAATCCAAAAATCGATTTAAATCTATTAATGAAACCCAGAAAAATCGAATTAAAATCCAAAATCAAACCCAAACCCAAAAAAACACCCAAAAAACACATGCAAGAACCCTGAAAATTCGATTAATTAAGCCCAAAATCAAACCCCAAAAACATCAAACCCATCTTGATTTAATTCGGTGTTTTTCGTGGTCTTGATGGCGGTTTTGGGTGTTGGACTTAGTGGTGGTGGTCTTCGGTGGTGTAAAGGGGAACAAGGGGTTTTTTTTAGGTAGAGGAGAGAGAAGAGAGAGAGGAGAGGAGAGGAGAGAGGAGAGAGGAGAGAGAAGAGAGGAGAGGAGATTAGGAGAGAGAAAGGAGGATGGAGACCGAGTATGGGTAGGGTTAGGGGAATATAAGGGGGTTTTTTATAAATAAAAAAAGGTTTTTGCCACCGGTTCGGTTCAAACCGGTGGGAATAATGGTTTTTCCCACCTGTTTGAACCGAACCGGTGGCAAAAACCTCTTCTAAAAAATCCGCCTACTTTAACCCATGTTTTCGCCACCGGTTTTGAAGAACCGGTGGCATTAAGGTGGTGCCATTTTACTTTTTTCACCTAGTGTTGCTCAAAATATCATGTGTAATTACTTGAACTCATAACACAATTTTTTTTGTTCAAATAGATATTCTTATGAACTTTTCCATGAATAATATTATTACAAGAATATCATGCAAACATGCTTAATTTGTTTTTTTTTTTTTTTTTTAAGCATGGAATTTCTCATTCACTTTTAGGAATAAGCTAATGAGTCTAATTAGCTATCATTTACCAATTTGATCTCACACAGAATTTGCTATTAAAAATATTCAACCAAAAGAAAGATACATCAACTCTTAAAATAAAAAACTTTATATATTTTTTAACATGGTGGGTAATCTAGTCAACATACTTTAGAAATTATATTAGTCATTTCTGTTATCGTAATATTTGTGAGGGTTTTTGACCCTTGCTTTCATAATTTTAGGTAACTTCATATCCAATATATATATGAAAATTATATGTTCAAATAACTCTATTATTCCAGTAATTTAATTTTATGTAGACATATACTATCAAATACTATTGATATTGATCGCACATCAAACATCATGACAATATATTCTACAATGCTATCAACTTAAATATTTATATGACCATGATACTAAGTTCAATTCAATGGTAATTTTAAAACATGTACATGAACACAATCTAGAACTTGTAATCCAAGAATGATAGAAAGATGTATAATACAACATGTTGTGATATTATTAAAGAGTTGAGGAATGATAATACTTTCACTTATCAAAGGAAATATATTTATAATACAAGCGAATAATACAAAAGATAGCTATGCACTATAACAGAATATAATATATATACCACAAAAACTAGAATAAGTAACACACAATACACAACTGTCAAGTTGCATAGGCGATCTCTAAAATTATATAGAGCGCCTATGTAAGATAAGCACTTTGTATGTTGAACCTATAGAGCGCCTGTCAAAGTTAACCGCTCTATAGGATATATCAAATATTTACACCATATAATATAGAGCGCCTTTCTTAGTTAATCGTTCTATAATATTATAATATTTAAAAAAAAAATAAAAAAATAAAAGAAAGGAATAACCGAAAAACAGCATATACTAGTATGCACTAACTTAATAACCCTAACTCATTTTCCTATCAAGAGCTAGCCGTCACCTTCTATTTTCTTCATTCCCCATCTCTCTCCTCTAACCCTAACCCTTCCCTCTCATCTAACTTCATCCCTCATACCACTTTGTTCTGCTCTATCATCAGATTTCTCGCCTCATCCATTTCATATCGAAGATGAAGGACCAGAAATTGGCCCTTTTCCCTCAGGATGTTGCATGACTACCCTTTGCCCCAAATCCTTAATTTGAAGAGTGAATTTCATTGCTTGAAAATTCACCTTGCAGCGCAACTTTTGTATTTCGAGAGGCAACCCATTATTTGCAAGTCGGGCATCAGTTTTATTCAAGTGTACAATGTTGTTCTTCATGTCATAATTTTTTATTTTATCAATTTGCTTTGTGGGTGTTTAGTAATCATGTTATAATTTCTGATTTTTCATCTTTTATCAATCACTTTTCATGTTTTAATTTCCGATTTTATCAGTTTTCGGTCGATCTAAAATTTAGTTTTTTTTTCTAATTCAAATTTCTGATATTCATTTTACAATTCGTTTCAATTCTCAATTATTAATTTTAAATCTCAAATTTCTGATTTTCACCTTTAGATTTGGTTTGATTTTTTTTTTTTTTTCTAATTATATTAGAATAGTAACAATGACAATAATTATGTAACGTTTTTTTTTTGGCATTGTTGGCTGTTGTTGTGTAGCTTTGTGGGTGTAGTGGTTGATTCGGGGGCGTAGGTGGCAGTGGCTTGCGGCTGTTGTGATTGCAGTGGTGGTTGTCTGAAATGTTGTTGAAGAAATTAGAACGCGAGGTGTTGCAAAGGAGGTGGTTGTATCGTCGTTTGTTGTGGTGGGGTGCTTGGAAGGTGTTGATGGCAATGGTGGTTGTCTAAACTTATACTATTGTAATTTTTTTTCCTCAATTAGTCATTGTAATTGAAATACTGGTAATCTTGTATATAATTTTTGTAATTAATAAACTGTTATTATTCATTCATTATGGTTTTTTTTTTTTTTTTTTGTTTTTGTTTTTGAAAACATGGTGTTTTATTAATAATAATAATAATAATAATAATAATAATAATAACAATAACAATAACAATAACAATAATATTTTGTTTTATTTATTGTGTACTAATTATTATTATTTAATAATATTAATAATATAATTATTTTTTTTAAAAAAAAGTGTAAGGAACTAGCAATAATAATAATATACCTTATTTTTTATTTATTTTGTACCGAGAATATGAAGCGCCTATCTGAGATAGGCAATCTGTATTGTGATAGATATAGAACGCCTCTTTGAGGCGTTCTGTAGAACTTATAGGGCACCCTCTTAGAAGAACGCCTAAGAGGCGTTCTATATTCCCATTTTTGTAGTAGTATATGCACATAGCTTCAGCGAAATACAATTTACTCTGTATTATAGATTACTAGTATAACATTGCCTATCTATTCATGTGGCCAATGAACTAAATTATAATATCCAACATAAATAGTATGCTACAAACATAATGCAAAGAATTTTAATGACCGTAGCATAAGAGTATCACAAATCACTCACAAATACTTGTGACTCCCTATCAATTAATCGACATATATAATACCTTGAAGAAATCAAATTATATCAAAAAATTTGTCAACAAAAAAATTCACATTTGACAACCCTTAAATAATAAGATATAATAGATTAATGAAGCGTATTATTACACAATCACATTAATCAATATGGATCATTAACTAATACTATCACTGGTAATTGAAACACAAATCTATTGAATTACATCATCAACGTAGCTTTCAAAGTAAAATAAAAAATCGAGACATTAAACCCTTGAACAGTTGAATGATATATTAACATCATCCAATTAAGCTTATGTAATTCTTCATTATATTATAAAAATATTAGCAATGATAATCATTAAACAAGCATTAATGAATTACAGTAGAAATATTAAAGCATAATAATCATGAATATTAGAATATATGTACAAAAATCAAATTATTTAATCAATTGTATAAATAATAAAGTAGACAGCAATCATGGCTCATGGTTTGTCGGCATCTAAGCAGCACATAACTAACAAATTAAAGACTTTAATGGTTATACACCTATACATATAAGATGCATACGTTGATGCAACACAAAAGCATACGGGCTAAGACTAAAGAAGTTTAAGCTAATAGGAAAATAGAGAGAACAAATTACTATTATAAGACTTTCCTTGATTTATCTGTTTAGAATAACAAAATTTATCGTGTTCGTATTCAACTTTGGAAAATTGAACCATTAATTTAGAGATATGCAGAGGGGTTAAGTCTATAATTAAAATAGATATTCTACAATTATAGCTCTTTAACAATAATCCCCAAGCAAAACAATAATTTGTACTTTGTATATAGGACAAACAAAATATACTTACACGGTGTTAATCCGTAGGAAATATGGAAAATATGTAGAAGTTCATATTCTCTTTGATAATACATTATTAAGGCTGATCACGCTATCCAAGCTCGATGATGATTGCTATCTAATCCCGATGATGAAATTTTGTTTTTCTTTATCAGCTACGGATTGGCGTTCCACAAATATTTTCAAAGAGTTGTAGCAATTAATCACGTAATTCTCTGATTGGTTAGAGAGTGGTGTTGATAACGTGTTATAAAATAAAGAGAACAAGAGAGAAATTGAGGAGAGAATCGATTGGTATATTTCTATTCCATATGATGGGGGTATATATAAATACAATATAGATAGGGTTTGATTAGATAAGAATATAAACCTAAACCTATCTAGAATATTCTAGAATAATATAAGCAGTACAATGGGCATCCACATTATATTTCATAACAATTTTTGATATATTTAACTTATTTTCTAATACATATAACCTATTTTCTGATATATTTAACCTATTATATATATATATATATATATATATATATATAATTAGGATCATGTGCGAACTAGCTTGAATAATACGAACTGAGAACTAGCTTGAATATTCTTTTCTGTCTGTTGGGAATATTCTTTTCTGACTGTTGGGATTACGGAATTAAGTCAGTCATTAATCCCTTGATTATAGCTGATTAATTAATTCCTAGTTTCTTGCTTACGTTGTTGACTGGTTGAATGAATCTGGTCGTTTTCTTAGCCAGATTCGTACCTCGTTTTACGTTTCATGTCTCCCTTCTTCTGCCTATATATACTCGTTGCTTTTTCCAGTCAAAAACACACAACACATTCAGTTATCTCTCCTCTCTAAAATTATCTAAACACGAGTTTCTTCTGTTATGTTTTCTGGGCAAGTATTCTGAGTTCCAGTCGGGTTTGTGAGTGCACATAAACTCCGGCGCCGTGCTTATCTTGGAGGGCGACCGCTTCTAGTCTACTGCACCGGCATTGCTGTGGTTTTCTGTTTTTTAGTTTTTTGTTTTCTAAAAGTATACGATATGAGTCCCATAATGAATCAAAAATTATATAAACTTATTAAAATTATGATAATTTTGAAAACTGACAACAGAAAAGTGGAAACACCTTTTTCTTGTTTCCTGTTTTTAGTTTTTGGATTTCAAAAAAACAGGAAACTCAAAACCAAAATTGATGCCAAACAAGTCCTAAATTATTTACTTGGTTTTGTTCATACTGGTATACTTCTCATCTTGCTTTAATTTTCATGATCACAGTTCCTAGTTAGGTGATGTTTGTATCTCTTATTTTACAACTATTGGATAGGTCTTGGTAAGATACTAAGATGATATTATTTAGGTGCTTGTAATTTGAATGTCATTTGTCTAATAGTAATTATTAGTAATATTATATAACAGAGAAGGCTTTGATGCTGCTGCCTGCCACCATGCTTAGTAGCCCTTGACTCTGATTTAATGTCTATGTTGCAACTTAACACAATGATTAACTTGTCTAATTGACGTTATAATGGTAATGGTCCAAAATACCCAGTGCATGTACATATATTTTACGTAATATATTTTTTTTATTTACTTTTGAGAACTTTTTAATTACTTTTGAGTCATTTTGTTTTACTTTGAATGTTTAATATACACTAGCCTACTAGCTCAACAGATAGAGTATTGTGCATAAATGCATAAAAGATGTTGGTTCAATTCGAATCCCACGTAGATAATTCATTATACATAACTATTTTTTTTATTCACTCTACTTTTGAGATTTTTTTTAGTTCACTAGGCGAAAATATGAATTGGCCACCGGTCCAAACCCCCCACCCCCCAATGCCACCGGTTTTGAACCGGTGGTCATTTGGGGGGTGGCAATAAAGTCAAGCAAGGCCACCGGTTCAAAACTGGTGGCAAAAAGGCTTATTGCCAACGGTTAACCGGTGGCAATTTAAATGCGCGGTTTTTTTTGGGTGGAAAACTGACTTTTGCCACCGGTTAACCGGTGGCAATAATAGGGATATATATTTTTTTATTATTTATTTTTTCGTTTTAACTGCAATTATTCCTGCAACTGATCCTGCTATAATATTCTGCCATATTATTGCTATAAATTCTGCTATAATATAATTATTATTAATAATCATAATAAGAATTATAAATATATATTTAGGCATTTAATAATTAAAAACCAAGTGCAATACAACAAATAAAGTGTGATATACATAAATACAAACAATACTAACTAGTCAATATTGTAGTCTAAAAGTTAATTAACAAGATATAAATTCAAAATGATGTGACATTTACAAATTGAAGGTGATGAAAGATGCCAACATGTCTCAAACTTCATTAAGGTCCTTGCTTGTTAACGGATCTCCCTTTTGCACCTTGCAAAACTTGGAATATATAAAAATTATGTTAGAATTAATTAAATTAGTTAAGTTAAACATGCGTAAATAAATATGTAAAAAATTAAATACTTAGGTCAAAATGGTCTAAAAGAAGGCCTAAAAGACTTCTACTTTGCCCATTTTCTACATTTTTTAAATAATGACCATGTTTTTTCTCATAACATGTCAATTATACTTAGTTATAGGTGGCTAAGCCTTGAAATCAAAGAAAAAGAGCATTTTACTAAGTTTAAGGACGCATTTTCATCCTAAATAGCCTAAATAAGGCCTAAATGACATCTACTTTGTCCATTTTCTACATTTTTTAACTAATGACCATGTTCTTTCTCATAACATGTCAATTATACTTAGTTATAGGTGGTTAAGCCATAAAATCATATAAAAAGAGCAACTTACTAAGTTTAAGGACGCATTTTCACCCTAAATGGCCTAAATAAGTCCTAAATTACTTCTACTTTGCCCATTTTCTACATTTTTTAACTAATGATCATGTTCTTTCTCATAAAATGTCAATTATACTAAGTTATAGGTGGCTAAGCCTTGAAATCACGTAAAAAGAGCATTTTACTAAGTTTAAGGACGCATTTTCATCTTAAATAGCCTAAATAAGGCCTAAATGACTTCTACTTTGCCCATTTTCTACATTTTTTAACTAATGAGCATGTTCTTTCTCATAAAATGTCAATTATACTTATTTATAGGTGGCTAAGCTTTGAAATCATGTAAAAAGAGCATTTTACTAAGTTTAAGGACGCATTTTCATCTTAAATAGCCTAAATAAGGCCTAAATGACTTCTACTTTGCCCATTTTCTACATTTTTTCACTAATGACCATGTTATTTCTCATAAAATGTCAATTATACTTATTTATAGGTGGCTAAGCCTTGAAATCATGTAAAAAGAGCATTTTACTAAGTTTAAGGACGCATTTTCATCCTAAATAGCCTAAATAAGGCCTAAATGACTTTTACTTTGCCCATTTTCTGCATTTTTGAACTAATGACAATGTTCTTTCTCATAATATGTCAATTATACTTAGTTATAGGTGGCTAAGCTTTGAAATCATGTAAAAAGAGCATTTTACTAAGTTTAAGGACGCATTTTCATCCTAAATAGCCTAAATAAGGCCTAAATGACTTCTACTTTGCCCATTTTCTGCATTTTTGAACTAATGACAATGTTCTTTCTCATAATATGTCAATTATACTTAGTTATAGGTGGCCAAGCCTTGAAATCACAGAAAAAGAGCATTTTACTAAGTTTAAGGACGCTTTTTCATTCTAAATAGCCTAAATAAGGCCTAAAAAACTTCTACTTTGCCCATTTTCTACATTTTTTAACTAATGACCACGTTGTTTCTCATAACATGTCAATTATACTTAGTTATAGGTGGCTAAGCCTTGAAATCACATAAAAAGAGCATTTTACTAAGTTTAAGGACGCATTTTCATCCTAAATACCCTAAATAAGGCCTAAAAGATTTCTACTTTGCCCATTTTCTACATTTTTTAAATAATGACCATGTTCTTTCTCATAACATGTCAATTATACTTAGTTATAGGTGGCTAAGCCTTGAAATCATGTAAAAAGAGCAACTTACTAAGTTTAAGGACGCATTTTCACCCTAAATGGCCTAAATAAGTCTAAATTACTTCTTCTTTGCCCATTTTCTACATTTTTTAACTAAAAACCATGTTCTTTCACATAATATGTCAATTATACTTAGTTATAGGTGGCTAAGCCTTGAAATCACAAAAAAGGGCATTTTACTAAGTTTAAGGACGCATTTTCATCCTAAATAACCTAAATAAGGCCTAAAAGACTTCTACTTTGCCCATTTTCTACATTTTTTAATTAATGACCATGTTATTTCTCATAAAATGTCAAAATATACTTACTTATAGGTGGCTAAGCCTTGAAATCACGTAAAAAGAGCAACTTACTAAGTTTAAGGACGCATTTTCACCCTAAATGACCTAAATAAGTCCTAAATTACTTCTACTTTGCCTATTTTCTACATTTTTTAACTAATGGCCATGTTCTTTTTCATAACATGTCAATTGTACTTCGTTATAGGTGGCTAAGCCATGAAATCACGTAAAAAGAGCAACTTACTAAGTTTAAGGACGCATTTTTACCCTAAATGGCCTAAATAAGTCCTAAATTACTTCTACTTTGCCCATTTTCTACATTTTTTAACTAATGACCATGTTCTTTCTCATAACATGTCAATTATACTTAGTTATAGGGGGCTAAGCCTTGAAATCACGTAAAAAGTGCAACTTACTAAGTTTAAGGACGCATTTTCACCCTAAATGGCCTAAATAAGTCTTAAATTACTTCTACTTTGCCCATTTTCTACATTTTTTTATCTAAATGACCATGTTCTTTCTCATAACATGGCAATTATACTTAGTTATAGGTGGATAAGCCTTAAAATCACGTAGAAAAAGCATTTTACTAATTTTAAGGACGCATTTTCATCCTAAATAGCCTAAATAATGCCTAAATGATTTCTACTTTGCCCATTTTCTACATTTTTTAACTAATTACCATGTTTTTTCTCATAACATGTCAATTATACTTAGTTATAGGTGGCTTAGCCTTGAAATCACGTAAAAATCACGTAAAAAGAGCATTTTACTAAGTTTAAGGACGCATTTTCATCCTAAATAGCCTAAATAAGGCCTAAATGACTTCTACTTTGCCCATTTTCTACATTTTTTAACTAATGGCCATGTTCTTTTTCATAACATGTCAATTGTACTTAGTTATAGGTGGCTAAGCCTTGAAATCACGTAAAAAGAGCAACTTACTAAGTTTAAGGACGCATTTTTACCCTAAATGGCCTAAATAACTCCTAAATTACTTCTACTTTGCCCATTTTCTACATTTTTTAACTAATGACCATGTTCTTTCTCATAACATGTCAATTATACTTAGTTATAGGTGGCTAAGCCTTGAAATCACGTAAAAAGAGCATTTTACTAAGTTTAAGGACACATTTTCATCCTAAATAGCCTAAATAAGGCCTAAATGACTTCTACTTTGCCCATTTTTTACATTTTTTAACTAATGACCATGTTCTTTCTCGTAACATGTCAATTATACTTAGTTATAGGTGGCTTAGCCTTGAAATCACATAAAAAGAGCATTTTACTAAGTTTAAGGACGCATTTTTATCCTAAATAGCCTAAATAAGGCCTAAATGACTTCTACTTTGCCCATTTTCTACATTTTTTAACTAATGACCATGTTCTTTCTCATAACATGTCAATTATACTTAGTTATAGGTGGCTAAGCCTTGAAATCACGTAAAAAGAGGGAAAGTAAAAAAAAAAAAAAGGTGCATATTTTTGGCAAAAATAATGTATATATTTTAGGAACAAAGTATGGTATTTAAATTGGAGGATTAATATCCGACTTACCCCCCTAAAAAAATGACGGAAAAGACGCGCATACAAGACTCTCTTAGACATGGTCATAGTATGTGTATTGGTGTGTGCGTTGAGTGTAAGTGACATGCTTGGACTCTTGTGTAAGACCATGGGACTTGGTGCCTAGACTTAATTAATGACTTAACAAGGTATTATTAACAGTAAAATTTAACCGAATTACTTAGCAAACTGGTTAATTAGACATAAAGTGATGACTCGATCAATAATCCGAACTGTCGTCAAAACGACAGGATTGGCGCCTCTCTTTGTAGTGTAGCGCCAGACGACAGAGATGTCGCCAGGCGCCACACTCCACATAGTGGCGCTATAGTTCAAACTTTGGCGCCATTGCCGGAACTTCAATCTGAAACTGTTTTCGGTGTTATTAATCAACAAGGGTATGCCTAAAGTCTTACTAGGTCAATTCTGGTTAAAATATTAGACTTTATTTACTCAAATTAATTAATTAATTAAATAGGCAAAGTTCTTTTATTCATTAATTTATTTAATCTTAACACAAGTCAAACAAACGGTTAAGAAAAACACATAGAGTATGCACAACAATAATGCACAATTAATCAAGTAGGCACAATATGATGCAATGAGTTTACAACCTAACCATGGCTAATTGTCCGGATGCACCGCGCGGAAGCCTAACCGTGAAGGGTTGGCGCGAGTGGATGGGACACCGCGAGTTTTAGAAAAAACTCGCTTCCATGGTTTGGTGAATTCAACAATCTCGGATGTACCCTTTGGTTCTTAGAGCGTTCAATCAGGTAGATGGATCATGAATTCCCAGAGGGTTATGTCCATATGTAGAACACATATGGGTTTCAGAAAAGTGAGAAAAACTCAATCAGGAAGTAGGATCGAGCAAACAATGCGAAAAACTGGTCGAAATTAGAACGCATATTTCTGGCTCGGTATTGGAAGAATTTGGCGCCAGCAAACAGAGATTGGCGCCGGATTTTGGCTGTAGCGCCTGGCGACAGAGCTGTCGTCTGGCGCTACAGTTAAGATTCTGGCGCTAATTTCTGTTCGCTGACGCTAATTCCTACATGTCTCAACAGCTTTCTGTGCTCGATAAAATTTTCCAGTTTCGCGCAGTGTTATTTCGATCCTAGTTGTGAAAGATATTCCTCAAATTTCCTACGTGTAAAATCCTATGTTTTAACTCATTACGGATGGTCTTTCCAATGAGATCTTTTTTATGCATATGACAATAATGTTAATCAAAATTACGCACATGAAATACTTAGAACTTTTCGAGTCTCATCCACTCATTCTAAATCATTGCCGAAATAAGTTTCAGGAATTAAAATAGAAATCCTCCCCAGTGGAGTCGCCAAAAACTGTAGGGAATATTTCAAGCGTTAACCCCTAGCTTGAACCCCACTGTGATCATACACTAAAGTACGGTGGCGTCCAAAGGGAAAGAAGATAGAGCAAAAGAGTCGCCAACAAGTTTTGTAGGAACTTGTAAACCGTTCACGAGGTGAATGTTACACCCCTTAACGATCCAAGAGATCGTTAACTCCATAAGGTCTTGAACCAAATAGGGTTCGGGGATGAAGGTACAAATCCAACCTAAAAGAGATTGAACTTGCCCTAATAATAGGCCTCTACTTTATTCTGATCGTATTCATGTGCGCTTTTTGACTAACATGCAATCAATAGAATTAACCCTAAACCTGTTTATCTATGTTGGTTGAATATTAATGCACAAATAAATCTATTATTGGCGATCACTTGAATTATAATCAAATTAACCCTAAACAAGACTATTAATTATCTTCTTAAGCGTGATTACAAATACCAATTCTCTTTAAACATGAATAAAAGGTGTGATCAAGCAATAACAATAAAATATCATCAAGCAACATAATAATAATCATCATAATAATATATAATAATAATAATAATAATATTCATAATCATAATCATGAATCATAAAAAATAATCATAATCATAATTAATAATCATAAATCATGTTAAAGCATAATAATAGCAAGATCCTAGGCATGATACTAACAAGATTAATAACAAACCCTAACATGTCACTAAGCATTAAAAATCAAAGTTTTAACCCTAACATGATACTAACAATAAAAAATATTAGGAAGAAAATAAGAAGCATCGCACTTTTAATCATACTTGATATTAAAGTTACCCTAGACATGATACTAGGAATCATAATAACAACCTAGACATGATTTCTACATCATAATAACAATTAAACCATTAAAGTACTTACTTGGATGTCTCGTACCTCTTTCTAATAACAAAATACACACGTTAGTAACTTCAAGGAAAATAATAATTAACAATTAAATTAAATAATTGAAAGAGAGATTTGGGACCAAACCCTCTGAAATTAAACCTTTCACGTCTAGGGCGAAGACAACTTCGAATATGGCTAGGTGTTTCTAAATCTAATGAATGCGGAATTTTTGTATTTGAGAGAAGACTAGTTTAGAAAAGAGAGAGAGAGAGTAATCAAGAGAATCTTGATGAGAGTTGGTGAATGAAAACGGAGTTTTTAGGAAACTATTTATAGAGAAAATCAGCCAAAAAGATAAAAAAAAATCAAAACAGAGTTCTGACGCGTAAAACCAGATTAGCGCCAGGCGCCAAGCTTAGCGTCAGGTGCTAATGCTGGCGTTGGCGCTGACTAAGTTTTTGACGCGTTTTCTTAAAATCAGATAGAAATTGCCGTACAGGAGGATAAAATCGTATTTTCCTCAAAAACGTTCTTTTATTCTGATTAAAACTCTAAAAAGTCAACAAAAGTCAATTTATTAATGCTAATTAAATTAGGAATGAAAAGAACCTTCTAGAAGAATCTAGAAGACTAAAACCATTCCTAATTGCATTAGGAATGATAAATCCATGTTAGGTCCTCCTCTAGATCATTGGGCCGCATATAAGGCTCAAACCAGGCCCAGTTCGGTAATTTAGCCATAACTTCCTCAATATTCATCGAAATTGGGCTTATAATATATCGTTGGAAAGCTTTTTTCAAGCCCCATCCAACTGCACTATTATTGGACCCATATCATGGACCAACCAAACTGGATTGGTTGTTTTCTTAAAATAGGTTTTCAAAAACAGAGAGAAGAGAAAGGAAATTAAAACTATCCGCAACACTAAACTTTCTACACTTTCACTTCATTCGATTATGATTCAACGTGAAAGGTACTCATCACTGGGTTTGGTTTTGGGGAGACACAAATGGGTGTCTACAACCCCGTTATTAGCAATGAAAGCATTATATACTTCCGTTTCATACATAACCAAGGAGGCAAATTGTAGATCACTAAAAGAACCGGCCAAGTGCTGTGTTGGGTACTAAGAGTGCCAAATGGATTCATCCCGTCTGTGCACAACCCAAGTCTTAAATTTCTGACTTCATTACCAAACTCCAGAAACTTCAAATCAATGTTCTTCCATTGCGGGGAGTCAGCCGGATGCTTTAGCATTCTGTTTTTCTTCCTTCCCTCAGCATGTCACCTCAAGTTTTTAGCGTCTTTTGGTATTGAGAATAGACGCTTAAACCTTGGAATAATAGGAAGATACCACAACACCTTAGCAGGAGGTCCCTTCGTACCAGGATTGCAACTCATGCGCTTGTAGCGCGATTGCTTGCATCGTGGACACTCCTCCAATTGTTCATACTCATTACGATACAAAATACAATCATTAGGACAGACATGTATCTTCTTATACTCTAAACCAAATGGACACATAAGCTTCTTTGCATAATAGTAAGACTTAGGAATTTCATTCCCATCAGGCAACATCTCACTTAATGCGGTCAACAAAGAAGTAAAACTAACGTCCGTCCACCCATGCTTCGACTTAATGTTAAAAAGTGTTAGCACGGCAGAAAGTTTGGAGTATTTTTTGCACCCAGGTACAAAGACTTTTTAGAAGCCTCCGATAGTAATTCAAACACATCACCTTCGACATTATGCAACATCTCATCCACGTCCTCATCCTCGAGCTCATCCACTGGATCATCCTCAGCTCCATCCTCACCACTATCAATAACATATTCATCATTCTCGCATTCCTTGTCCACATGAATCTCATTGCTTCTATCATGCACATCATTCCCATCAAGATCCCCACTATACTCTCCACTTTCACCATGCCAAATCCACACATAGTATTTAAGTCTAAACCCACGACAAAGTACATGATCTCTAATGATTTGAACACTATTGACCACCTTCACATTATTACAATCAACACAAGGATAGTATAGGCCTTCCTCACCAATTTTGCGCTGATAAGATAAAGCCGTCTCGCAAAACTCTTGAACCCCATTTCAAAATTCCATTGTATCACGTCTACCATACATCCAACCATGATCCTTCCCCATTTGGTAAAGTGTCTCTAAACATATATAGCAACATATTATCAATAATGTACAATTGCTACATATCTTATGTAAATCAACTTCAAGTACACACCGTGAATATACCATTCATATAGTGTAAAAATGCATGTTTCCAAAGTGTCCTTATCACTCCAACCTAACCCATCCTTGAATGTCTACTCTCACTAGTGAATGTATGTCAACTTTCCAATTTTAAGGAAAATCCGGCAGCACTTACCCCCAGTTCTCCAAGTACAAGATGTAGATAATTACTTACCCACATATGTACCCAGAGAACATGGTGAAGAAATGGAAAGCCAAGATGTTCCTTAAAATCGAAAAAAAGACATACATTCACCCCCTAAGTGAGAGTAAACATTCAAGAACAGTCCCAACCGGGGACTATTCAAGACTTTCTCCTAATGAGAAAGCCTTGAACGGGTATCTAGGCATATGATGATGCAAACATTCAACATATTATTGTAATTATTTATAATTAAACAAGACACAACTTGTAATATCATGAACAAACTTTTATCAAATGGATAAATAGAAAGAAATATAGCTCCATAAAGTTTATAGTTCATACCAATATAGCAAGTACAATAGATGTAATGTCTCGAACTTCCCACTTGAATAGCTAATAAACTTGTGCTTCACTACATATGAATCTACAAAAATAAAAAATAAAATAAAAAATAAAAGTTAGTAATTTTGTCAAGAACTATAAAACAACCTAAAATTACACATTAAAACATACTGCCAAATTCAACTAATTAAGTAACAAGGTTACTAATAATCTCTAATTTATTCAAAATTTCCTAATAAAACCTAACAATCAATTTAACACCACTCCAACATATCAAATTATACTCCATAATCCATATATTTCCTAAAAGCATTAGGAAAATCATTATGTAATGTAATCTAAAATGGATTACTCCTCAATCTAACTCCAAAATAATTCAATTCATACTATAATTAACCAAAAATTAAGCGACAATAACAAATTGATAATAATAATAATATAAAAGAAATTAAAAAATTATTCAAAATACAAAATAAATTAATATACTAACCCTAGGTGGAGGTGGATAGGGAAGAGAGATGGACAGTAGAGGACAACGGTCGGTGGAGGGACCTCGGTCAGGGCCCCGACGGCAGGGCACAGTGGCGCGGCGGCTTGGGCGAATAGGTGGTGGAGTGACCACGCTTCCCCTTGCTTGCTGCTTGTGCTCAGTGGTGGAGGGAGTGCGGAGGTGGTGGATGGTGGTGCGGTGGCTGTGGCGTTACTGGTGACAGGTGGTGGAGGGACCACGCACGCTTCCCCTTGCTTGCTGCTTGTGCTCAGTGGTGGAGGGAGTGCGGAGGTGTGCGCATGTGGTGGAGGGAGTGCGGAGGTGGTGGATGGTGGTGCGGTGGCTGTGGCGTCACTGGTGGAGTTTGCGGTGGTAGGGTTTGAAGGCACGATTCAATGCTGCTCGTGGCCGTTTTGGTCGAAACTAATGAAAGTGTTCAATAGAGAATGAGGAAAGAGAAGATAAAAAGCCGCTTTTTTTTTTTATTCAAATATTGCCACCGGTTCAAAACCTGTGGTCTTGAGCATTTTTGCCACTGGTTCGGTTTGAACCGGTGGCAATAATATTTGCCTTAGCCCGCCCATTTTTTAAACCACCGGTTTACAAAAACCGGTGGCTTTTTCAATTTTTCTACTAGTGGTTACTTTTAGAATATTTTGATTCGATTAACTTTACATTCTTTTTTATTTACTATAGAGTCCATGAAACTTATTTTTTATTCTCTACTTTTGAGATCTTTTTATTTACTTTAATTTTAGAATGTTTCAATTTTCTTTAAAGTCATTTTTATTTACTTTATATTCTTTTTTATTTACTATAGAGACCATGAAATTATTTTTTTATTCACTCTACTTTTGAGATTTTTTAATTAACTTTTAAAATATTTCAATTTACTTTAAAGTTTTTTTTTTATTTACTTTATATTCTTTTTTATATACCGTAGCTATCTGTGGCTAGGGAGCAGGGGTGAGTTTAGAAAATGTACATTAATAGATAGAGCTATAGAAGTATATGAAAAAATAATACTTGTATACATAAATACAGTTAAAAATAACAGATAAATTAAGCTTTTGTCATTATATTACAAAAGAAATACATCATCAACCTCTCAAAACCAAAAGTTGAGCTGGTAAAAGTAGCGTATAATTTCAACCTAGCTAGAAGGCCTAGAACTCTATGTATTATACTATGTGATATGATGGTATAACGCTAGAGCAAAATAGCTAGGAATTGAACTGAAAAACCAATTCAAACAAGTTACATACATCAATCTAGCATATTTCACTAAACATAGTAGCAATATTATACGAGTAGCACCCAATAAGATTAATATATACCATAGTATAAGGCAAGATATCTATCTTTTTTTTATATAGCTTACCTATAATTTTTTGAAAATTTTCAGGGTAGCAGGTATCTGTAACACCCCTTGATAATCATAACCAAACACGTCGGCTGATAATGGAAGCAACGTAACAATGTGTTGCTGGTTGTTGTTGTTGAGTGGGTTAGGCAGTTGAATTGGGCATATATGTGGTCGGTTGCAAGGTACTTGAGGCTGGCAGTAAGTGGGGTGATGAGGGGTGTGATGATGTGTTGCTATATCTTTCTAGATGTATTATATATATATATATATATATATATATATATATATATATATATATATATATATATATATATATATATATATATATATATATATATATTATTTACTTCTGCGATAATTTTATTTACTTTTAACATTTTTTTTATTTACTTTCCTTTACTTCAAATGTTTAATATATACTAGCCTACTTTTTTTTTTTTTTGAGAGAATATACTAGCCTACTTTGATAGATCAGTTTATTTACTTTTAAAATATTTTGAGTTACCTTTAAGTAATTTTTCTTTACTATGAATGTTTTATATACTAGCTCTATTTATTATGTTGAATTACTTTGCATGACTTGTTTTCTTTGTTAGAATTGGTACTACATAAACATGTTAATAACACTAATCTACATACTAGCTCAATTGGTATGAAATTTTTTTTTCTGTGGAGGCGGATGCACCATGCTTGGTGCATCCGGTTTTCTTTTAAAAAAAGGCGGAATGAACATTTAGTTGTCCAGTAAAGAACATATAGTTGTTTTTATAAAGAACATATAGCTATTTTATAAAGAACATCTAGTTTTATATGTTTTTTTTGTAAATCTAAAGAACCTTTGTAATATTAGTAAAGAACATTATTCATATAGTAAATGTACATTTGGTATAAATGACCGTGTATGCATATAAAAAATTACATTTTATTGTATTATAATGTACATTGTATTATATTCTAATGAACATATATGTTATAATGTTGGTTACATGTTTAATGTACATTGTATTATTTGCATCATGTAAGTATATGAAAAAAAGAACATTTTACTGTATTTTAATGTACATTGCATTATTTGAATCTACAACTTTTTCTCAAATTGTCTATTTGCTTGCTTTTTTCTTCAAAAATGGATTAATCGAAAGATCTTGTTCAAGAACTTCATTTTATTTCTCATTGCAACAACAAAATAACATCAAAATCGCAATTAATTCCCAATAAAATCAAATATTACAATTTTCAATCAAATTTATAAAAAACAAACACTCAAACTCAAAATAAACAAGTATGAATGTCAAATAAATAAGTATGAATGTCGAATTTGGTCTTACCTTTCGTTTTTATTTGTCATCTTGAACAATTTTGGACTCAAAATTTCGAATTTCTTGAAATTTTGCTTGAGGTTTGAGGAATTTAAATGGGTTTGAAGTTTTGTTTGGAGAGAGAAAATGGACTTTTAGTAAAAAAAAAAAAAAAAAAAATTGAAATGATTTGTAATTAATGTATGGTAAAAAAAAATAATTATAGTACTATTTATCTATTTCATTATACAAAAAAATAATTATATTATTATACAAAAATAATATACAAAATCGTTGCACAAAAATCTGATGTACATTATAAATGAACACTACGTTCTTTTATGTATATCTCCATGTACATTATAAATGAACACTATGTTCTTTTATATGCCTATGTACATTAGTATATACCTGCATGTTCATTCCGCCATTTTGTACTTTGGAGCGGATGCACAATGCGGATCGTGCATCCGCCTCCACAAACCAAGCTTTAAAGTGACATTTTAAATAACTTTCAAGTGTTTCATGTTTACTTTAGGTTGGAGAGAGAAATAATAGAGCATAAGCTGGTTCTCTAATCAATCTTGGTACTGTGATTTTTTTTTTTTTTTTTTTTTTTTTAGTTTTTCAGGTTTGATGATGACAAAATATATCCAAAGCCAATTAATTTTCAATACACCTTTAAGCTAAGTTGACTTACTTTTTGGTTATTTTAATTTACTTTTGAGGTATTTTGAATGCCTTTAGAGTATTTTATATTTACTTTTAGAGATAACCTATGTAGGAATCGAACCTACACCTCTATGCATCCGCATAGTGCTCTACCATTTGAGCTAATAGGTTTAGCTTATAGTTTATTTTATTAAATTTATATTCATTTTTATTTACTTGTAGAGATAGCTTATTTATTTCTCATCATGAGATCAATGTTGATAAAGTAGAGTTATGATCATATGAAAACAAGATATAAGAAAGTTTAAACCAAGCTCTCAATTCACAATGATCTATTATACTTGCTAACCAAACTAATCATTAGCTAAAATCTGGTTCAATGGTATCATTCAATATCAAGCAAAAATTGCTCTGTTCACATATTTCCCTGTCTAGCTGCAGTTAGGTATCACTGCAATCAATGAGAAAACTCACTAAGGGGAATATTTAATGCAATCAACCAAACTCAATGGGTCTGGACATGCCAAAGTAGAAATTAGGGGGCACAATGTACTCAAGATTAGGACTGTATACAGTTTGGTCTGGACCGTAACCAAATCAGACCAAACCGCATTTTAGCTGTTTGGTTTGGTTTACGGTTTGGAAAAATATGGTTTGGTTTAGATTTTTGGGGAAATATGGTTTGCGGTTTGGTTTGGTTTTTCAAAAATTATAAACCAAACCAAACCGTAAACCAATAAACCGCATTTTAATATTTATATAATTTTTAATTAAATTAAAATAGTTATTATATATTATAAAAAAATTAAAAAAACATGAAAAATCATTAGAAGACTATACGGTCAGTATACTACTATACTCTATACTCATTCTCAAATATCAATACTTAAAATTCAATAGGTCATATAACTCATATTGCTCTTATTGTGTTAGCACTTAACACTTGATTAGTTGGTTGTTATTTTTATTAAAACTTTGTAGTAAAATGTAATCCCTTTGGACTAATTATTTAAACTTTATTATAAATTTATTAATATTTGACAATTTTTTAGGAAAAAAATGTCGTCAATTGACCAAACCGTATTTTGCGATTTGGTTTGGTTTAGACTCAAACCGCACCAAACCAGACCATATTCACCCCTACTCAAGATGTTGATTATCCATACAATTGTGAGTTTGAGAGCAAGACAAGTTAGCAAATATATAGTACACATGTACACGGCTAAGCAAGCAAATGAACATGACTTAAAATTAAAAAAGAAAGCTTATAATTAGGTCAACTAGTTTACCGACAACACTATGATAACATACCTGCGGATGCTCGGAAAAAAAAACTCAGCAATATCTTGTTTCCACCATTGGGCTTTAGCAAATCCACCATTGTTGGCTACCAGTTAATCAAAAGGTATTACCACAAAGACGAATTGAGTAGCTAATGAATCCAGCAAATCAACAAATAAAACAACTCAAATCAAAATCACTAAAATCAATTAAAATAAAACAAAATCGTGAACACTAATGAAACTATGAATCATACTGAAATAAAACAAAATCGTAAAAAATAATCGTAAAAAATGTTGATTTTAGATCTAATTTTCGCTAAATATTAACAAAAACATAAGAAATTGTAATTTATACCTGAATTAG
The DNA here is from genome assembly GCF_948465745.1 of Chenopodium album. NCBI lineage: Eukaryota > Viridiplantae > Streptophyta > Magnoliopsida > Caryophyllales > Amaranthaceae > Chenopodium > Chenopodium album. Next base: position 21,155,178 of record NC_137842.1, read on the forward strand.
ACATCAGTGTTGCAGATTCTTGTGACAGAAACTTCAGCAGCGCAATAGCATATTTCGAATTTGTATCAATTTTTCCAGTTCCCAAAAGTTAAACCTAATTTAATTTGCGTCGAAAATTGACAAAAAAATTGCATTCAAAATGCAGATTTCAACACGCAAATGATTTTTAGCAACATGAATTTCAAGATTACTTGTTCAACTAAGAGAATTTGATCTTCATTGAGCGTAAAGAGGTTGAATGTGTTTACAGAGGAGAGAGAAAATGCTCGAGCAAAAATAAAGAGGAGAGAAAAACTCAAGATTTATGTTTTGGGTGAAATAAATCTGATTTAATCCTGGCCGTTAATCGCGCGCCTTTTTGCGTTAGATCTGATGGTTCAAATTAGTTCCTAGTTCTTATTATAGGATTGGTTCTCATTATAACCTAACTATATATATATATATATATATATATATATATATATATATATATATATATAACCTACTTTCTAATATATTTAACCTATTATTAACCTATTCTCTGATATATATAACTTATTTTCTGACAATTATAATACAGTATCCAATATTTATAATCTAATTTCTTACCATTATAATCTAATTTCTTACCATTATAATCTAATTTCTAACTATTATATCTAATTTCTGACCATTAAGTTTTTTTTTCCTCAATTTTTTCTGTTTGTATGATCGAGCTCGCTTGAGTTCGTTCTACATAAAACTTTTACTATACGTAATAATCTTAATCAAACATCATAAAAATCATCACACAACCCAAAAACAATAATTAAATCAAGGCTATATTAGAATTAAAAAAAAGAGAGAGTTTTTTTTCTTGTTTTTTTTTAAAAAAAACCGCACAACTACACGGACGGGAGGGGGCTGCTGCCGCCCTCCACCCCGACGGCTGCTGCCTGCTGCAGGCAGTTGTTGCTGACGGTGGTGGCCGACCGGTGGAAAGTGGTGGTGGTGGCGGCCTGCCACCTAGCGTGTGTGTGTGGTTTGTGTAAATTAAAAGGGGAGGGGAAAACATTAGGCCGTTTGGTTGGGGGTAATGAACAAAGGGAATGGGAATAAAGTGGCCCGATTCCCTTTTTGTTGTTTGTTAAGCACATTCTTTCATTCCCTTTACCCTCCCCATTACCCCAAATCCTTCTAACTTCATTCCCCACCCCCCTAGACTTTTCCATTCCCTTTCCTTAACCACCCTCCACCACCACTCCTAGCCACCACCCTTTCACCACCCAGTCGTACCTCCACGGCTCCACCGACCTTCGTCGTCCCTTCCTCGACCGTCGCCGCCCTTTCCCTGACCGACGCCGCCCCTTCCCCGATCGACGCCGCCCCTTTCCCGAGCCTCCCCGACCATCGAAAAACCTAAAAAAACCAACCCTCTTCATTGTTAATCCATCGAACGGCCCTCCCCCACCATCGAAACCTTAGCGCCTAGGGTTTCGATGGTGGGGGAGGGTCGTTCGACATATTTCACAGGGAGTGGTGAGGTTTTTCAGCAGTTTTAGCGGTGTTAGGGTTTTTCTGGGCTAAGGAGATTTTCGGGGGAGGGATGACCTCCGCTGGGTCGACGAGGGACGGGGGAAGGCTGGCAAAGGGCGGCGAATGGTGGGGGAGGTGCGGCGACTAGTTTGGTGGTGGTTCGGTGGTGGTTTGGTGGTGGGAACGTTGGAGAGTGAATGAAACTAGTGGTTGTGTGGTGGTGGTGGGAATAGAGGGAGTGTTTCCCTTTGTTTTAAAACAAACAACATCATAAATTTTAGGTATTTTCATTCTATTCTTCTCCTTTCCCTTTGTTCATTCCATTCCGATTTCCTCGTGTGAACCAAACGACCCCTAAGGGGAAAGGAAAAATAAGAGAGAGAGAGAGAGAGATTTTACCTTTTGGGAATTCTCCACCTTGGACAAAGTTTAATTTGCTCACCTCTCCTAAAAACCCTCCTAACTTAAATTCCCTTTCTACTCTTAATGATCCCTTCTCCTATTCAAATTAGTCATTGATTTTTTTTTTTTTATAATACCATTGACTTTAAAGCTTCTTTTTATAAAATAATATGCCCCAAAGTTTCTAAATAATAAAATAAAGTATTTTCAAAACTATTAAATAAATAAAAATATAATGGACCTTTACATAAAATAAACCTTTTGATATTATTAAAATACCATAAATATTTAATTTCAAATTATTTAAATACTGTATGAAATACTAATTTAAATATAAATACATACAAAAATACGGGGTATTACAACACCAAACCCGAACCCTAAGCTCAAGCGCATTCGAAAATTCATTAACTCGGTGAACAGTTTGAACTAGGAGAAATTACTTAAAGTAACTTATGGTATATTCCCACAAACTTGGTTCGCGTTCTTACAAAAGTCCCTCGTCTAGGGTTCATATGTCCCTCGTCTAGGGCTCGTTTTTCGTGCCTCGTTTTCCTTAAATCTCTTTACTTTCCTGCAAATTTCTGCTCCATATCTCTCAATTTCTGTGTTTCTCTGCTCTTCTCTGTTCCTACAAACCCTGTCCTTTCCCTTTTTCTGACTATGGCGGATGATTTGTTGAATGATTTTGAAAAAATCAAATTAACTGATGAGGAGTCGAAAGTCATCGGTGAGAATTCGACTGGTACGGTTGATGAAGATACATAAACTGAAATTGCGTTATCTTTGGTTGGGAAACTCCTGACCACAAAACCTTTCAATGTCGAGGCTATGAAAAGAACCTTAACCTCTGTGTGGAAACTTCAAAATAATGTATCGATTAAGATGGTGGAGATGAATCTTTTTGTTTTTCAGTTCTTTAATGAAGCGGATAAGGAGAAAGTCATTGATGGGTGCCCGTGGTTTTGTCCAAACCCTCAGTCAATTATACCTTTCACGCCTTGGTTTAAGTATAGAACTTTGGGTATTGTATGAACTCCTTGGAGTGCTTAATTAGGGAAAGTATTTTGAGAAAATAGGATGGCTAGTATTTAGGCTAAAGAGGGAGAAGAGAATTATTTTATGATCAAGCTTGTTGATGATTGAAAAAAGGGTGATATGACCTCTATTTATAGAGAAAAAAGAGGGGTCGAATCAAGAAAAGATAAGAATTCGAATCGGATAAAACTCTTGCGATAGACAGCAGTTTTTGCGGTTTTTGTTTCTGTCATATCTTTTGATCCAGAAATCGGAATAAGATAAATAAGATATTGTTGGAAAGCTCTTAAAGTCTAATTTCTAACCCAATTATAATCAGATTAAAATATTTTGTATAACAAAAGATATATATGAAATAGTGAGACGGTGTCAGTTTTGGATAGAGTTTGAGATTTTATTCATATCTTTTCCGTTATAGCTCGGAATTGATATTATAATATATCATTGGAAAGATAATTTCAAGGGCTATCCAACCATATAAAATTTAAATAAAAACTATGAGGCAATGTAGGGAATAATTTCAAGCCTTAAAAATCCCACTAGCTTGAACCCCACTGTGATCATACACTAAAGTACGGTGGCGTCCAAAAGGGAAGAAGATAGAGCAAAAGAGTCGCCAACAAGTTTTTTAAGGAACTTGTAAACCGTTCACGAGGTGAAGGTTACACCCCTTAACGATCCAAGAGATCATCAACTCCATAAGGTCATGAACCAAATAAGGGTTCGGGGATGAAGGTACAAATCCAACCTAAAAGAGATTGAACCTGCCCTAATAATAGGCCTCTACTTTATTCTGCTCGTATTCATGTGCGCTTTCTAATTAACATACAATCAATAGGATTAACCCTAAACCTGTTTAACCTATGTTGGTTGAATTTAATGCACAAATAAACCATTATTGGCGATCACTTGAATTATAATCACAATTAACCCTAACAAGATTATTAATTATCTTATTAAGCGTGGTTGCAAGTACCAATTCCCTTTAAACATGCAATAAAGGTGATCAAGCAATAATAAACAATAATATGCATATCAAGCAACATAATGAATAATCAACATCATTAATAATAATAATATCAATCATAATCATAATCATATTAAAGCATAGCAAGATCCTAGGCATGATACTAACAAGATTAATAACAAACCCTAGCATGTCACTAAGCATTAAAAATCAAATCTTTAACCCTAACATGATACTAACATAAATTAATATTAGGACGAAAATAAAAGGCATCATAACAATCATATTTGATATTAAAAATACCCTAGACATGATACTAGGAATATCATAATAACAATATAAACATGATTTCTACATCATAATATCAATTAATCAATTAAAGTACTTACTTGGATGCCTCGTACCTCTTTCTAATTACAAAATACACACGTTAGTAACTTCAAGGAAAATAATAAACAAAACAATTAAATTAAATAATTGAAAGAGAGATTTGGGACCAAACCCTCAGAAATTAAAACCTTTCACGTCTAGGGCGAAGGTAACTTCGAATATGGCTAGGTGTTTCTAGATCTTGTGAATGCGGAATTTTGTATGAAAAAGCAAGAAAGAAAGAATGCCAAAAGATTAAGAATTGATGAAAGAAAGATGATGAATAAAGAGAATTGGAGAATGTTGATGATTATCGATTGTAGATTATAGATTGTAGACAAAGTGATTGTTGAATGTAGATGAATGTAGATAGATGGTGAAGACTTAAGAATAAGGAGAATTCGTGAATGAAAACGGAGTTTTTGATACGATATTTATAGAGAAAATCATCCAAAAAAGATAATTTATCAAAACAGAGTATGAAGACCACAAATCCACCTTGGCGCCAGACCTGGCTCATTGGCGCCAGGAAATGTGGCTAGCGCCAGGCGCCAATTCTGGCGTCTGGCGCTAATCTTGATTCCAGGCGCCAAGGCCTGGGGTTGGACGCCAAACCGGATTTTAACGCGTTTTCGAAAATCTGATAATTTTACCGTACTGGAAGATAAAATAATATAATTTCGGTCGAAAATGCTATTTGATCTAATTAAAACTCTGAAGAATCCTAATTGAATTAAAAATGATAAAACCTTCTAGAATGTTCTAGAAGACCAAAACCATTCCTAATTACATTAGGAATGATAAATCATATTAGGCCCTCCCCTAGATCATTGGGCCGTACTTAAAACTCAAACCGGGCCCAGTTTAGTAAATTGGCCATAAATTCCTCAATATTCATCGGAATTGGGCTTATAATATATCGTTGGAAAGGTCTTTGCGAGCCCCATCCAACTACACCACTATTGGACCCATATTATGGACCAACCAAACTGGATTGGCTGTTTTCTTAAAAATAAAGTTTTCAAAAACAGGGAGAAGAGAAAAGAAAAGAAATAAAACTTTCCGCAACACTAGACCTTTCCACACTTTCGTTTCATTCGATTATGATTCAACGTGAAAGGTACTCATCACTGGGTTTGGTTTTGGGGAGACACATTTGGGTGTCTACAGAAGCCCCCACTTTGACTGAGTTTGGAGAAACGCAAGTTTCGAAAACGAAAGTCAAAGTAACGATAGGAACGGAGAATGATTCAGAACGTTCTGCGATCCTAAATCAATCTTATAACGCCGATACCTGCAAAACTAGCATTAGTTAAACAGATAAAAGAGTTAAGAAACGCGTATCTTGCACCGTCGAGCACACGTCTCTGAAAGTAACCGATTTGCTGCCGTATGTTGTTTTGATGACCTCCTGCAAGCTAGAGAACGACATCCCGCTTGAAAACTGCTACGCCTGTAACTGCTTCCAAATTAGAAGACTGCTTCGCCTGAAACTATCCTCCTCCGCTTTGATAATATTCCACGTCCAAGGGAATACCATCGAATTGAAGATTGCTTCTCTTGAAACAATCCTCAGTTGTTTGTGACAACTCTCCACAATCTAGAGAACGCCACCTTGCTGTTTCGATGTTCACTTGTCTCTGAACAAAGAGCTTCTTTTTCCCGCTGTGATAGTCTTCGAAAAGATCACTGCTTTTTAATCCTTAATGATGCTATGCCAGTACGTCGGCGCTTTGCTGCTTGTGAACCAGTATGTCGGTGCTTTTGCTGTGATGACAATCCTCTTTTCTTTGGGAATAGTTGCCAACACAACTCTTGTATGATGTATGACAATCCGATTTAGGGAAAGTTGTCAATGCTTCGTAACAATCCATCCTTGGAAATGTTGCCACGATGAAGCGACAATCCGTATCTCAGAAAATTTGCCAAAATCCAATTTTTGGAAAAGTTGCCAATGCTTCGTAACAATCTTTCATAAGAACTTTGCTACGACCGACAATCCACATCTTGGAATATAACTCTTGAAAGCAATCCACCTTGGAAATTTGCCAACGCTATGCGACAATCCTTTTAGGAAAATATTGCCACTATTGACAATCCGCGTCTTGGAACATTTGCAAAAAAGAGTCGACCGACAATCCACTTCGGGAAAATTTGCCACTTACTGAAATAAATGACAATCCACGTTGAGGAACTTTTGCCGATATTTATGATGAGTAGAGACCTACGACAATCCTTTAGGAAATTTTGCCATAGGGAACTGGGTGTATGACAATCCAATCTCGGAAAACTTGCCAGCGAGCCGATGAATGTATGACAATCCGAACTTGGAAAAACTTGCCAATAAAAGAAGGAGCACGACAATCCACGCTTGGAAACTTTGCCAGAGATGACAATCCAATCTTGGAAAAATTGTCGTTGAAGAAGATGCACGACAATCCGTTTTTTGGAAATATTGTCAGTTGGGGATGACAATCCAATTTTTGGAAAACTTTGTCGTTTAATAAGAATGCGCGACAATCCATATTTGGAAATATTGTCGTTTAAGTGCTTGCTTTTGAACCGATTGTAATGAGCCAGTATTTTAGGCGCTTAAGCTAAGTGAGACGATTTTTTGTCAGGTCAATCACTTACTACGATTGTAATCGAGCCGACTACTAATCATGTCAAATTTCTTATAGGGGCTAACTGGCGTACCAAGGAACCCGAAATTGTTGCATGAAGTCGAAATCACCTTTTTGAGAGGCTTCGAGCTCTGTCGTTGCTGAAATATCTCTGGTGCCAGGAATTGGAGTAGGGTCTTCCCTATTCTGCTGCACCTGTATTTATTTTTGACTATAGAACTTTGCCAATTTCTTAAATTATCTTAGGGTTGACCTAAGGCTTAACGTTGCTTGACTCATCGACTTGACACGACTCAAGGCATAAACTTGACTCGATATGATTGACTGACTCGAGGTTGACTCGACTCGAAGTGTAATGACACATGTGTTAGACTCATGACCCGTGTGTGCATAGTTTCGATTATGCGACTCGAAAATGCAAAGAATTTTCCGTCATTTTTGTGGAGGGTACCGACTTTCTCCCGAAAAAGAAAGACGTGAAAAAGAAAAATCAAAAGTTTGAAGATGCATGTTGAATGAGCTTAGTCAAATGTCATTTGATACTATCTCTTAAGGTGCAAGGATTAATCCATCCTAGGCTATCTCAATGGTTGACTCCATGATGAAAGTATTTGGGTAACTTAGGCACGGAGGCTAAGCACTTCATACTTCTATGTAATGACAATTATGATTGATTTTGACGAAGCATGCTTCAGCGTTAAGATTTCATGACAAAGGGTTCCTAAGGGAAATATATTTGGTCATGTATGTGTGATGTGTGTGATAGTGACACTAAAGCTAGGCCGCAAGAGCTAAGTGTGTGGAAAAAATATATTATTGAAAAGAGTCAAATGGTGGTGACTCTTAGGCTAGGTAAGCTAATAATATAGGGATCAAGCTCCCAAGTCTAGCTCTAAATGAAAAGAGATGAGCATAGGGAATTCCTTGATATGATCATGGTGTAAGTGTGTGAATGTGAATATGAATGCATGTTTATTACGGCCGCACCTCGATGTGAGGTTGCCTACGTATCCGTTAGGAATCAGGCCGAACGTAGCTCTAGCCAAACCTCGCACAAGTGTGTATACCTCAAAAAGGTCTTTTTAAGGGTTGTAACGTGGTTAGGCTAAAGGTTTAAAGAAGAAGGGGATAAAGGCTCAAGACCCTAGATAAGCCCCCAAGGTGTGCAACCTTGCTTTTGAATATTTGTATTTTCATGCTTAAAGTTTCTCGCTCTTTTTTTATCTCTTTCGTTTGCTTTAGCATTTATTTTATTTTAATAAGCGTGGGCAATCCCGATCATGCGGTCTATCACTCACTTGGCATTCATGTTTCTCAGGCACGGTACCGAGCACTCGATAAGAGACGCAATCTGAGACATGTTCTTATCGAAGATATTTTCACATCATAGACATTGGAACACATGCCCTTTTGTACACTTTTATTTATTTTTGCTTTTGCTTATTTTTGCTATTTTTTGAATTACTCAAGCTTTTTATGAAATTGAAAATTGCATAAGTTGCACACCATCCCATCCCAAGGTTAGATAGATGTAGGTTGAAAAAAGAAAGGTCTATCGTTAGACGAGGCTCAAAGTGGTTTATGAAGAAAGGATTTGTAAATTAGAAAGGTGAAAGGAGATATGATGTGGCTACAAGGGGTGCCTCAAATCATTGGTATACCTTGTGCTTAATTCGACATGGATTTTTTTTTTTTTTTTTTTTTTAATGAAATGATCATATGCAAGGAAATAAATGCTCATTTTATTAAAAAGGGAAAAGAAAAGAAAAACTACAAAATAATCTAAAGGAAAAGAAAAGGTGCCTATGCTAGACTTATTGGGGAAAGGAAAAAAAAAGAAAAAAAAATAGACAAAAGAGGTCATGAAATCTTGTCATTGAAGCTCGCCTCTTGTCTTGTGTTGTTTGCTCCGACATCATCCAGTCTTCTCGCTAGCTAGAGGCAATGGGATCTTATTTGCTTCTATGAGATCTTGAATGAGATTTTGAAACCTGTAGCATTGATCAGTGGTATGACCGTTTCCTCGATGGTACTTGCAATAGGAATTTGGATTCCATCTCGAAGATCGATTTTCTGGTGTTGGATCCTCGGTAGGGCCAATAGGTTTGATTAATCCTCGATCATAGAGATGATTGAAAGCAGCATCGTAGGTCATTCCAATGGATGTGAACTCTTGCCTGGGTTTCTTTTTAGATCCTTGATTGTCCACGGCTAAGACATCATTATGGTCAAAGGTACTAACATTATTACTAGAGTGGGCGCTTTCGGAAGAAGAAGGATTGTCGCTCTTCTTTCCTTTCCAGCCACCGTGGTTGCTATTGTTAGTAGCTTTTTGCTTTGCGAGGTCATCTTCGATCTCGATACCTATGTCATAGACGGCCTTGAAAGTATTCAAGTTGTGTTGATATTTTAAGTGCTTTGAATACTTTTCTTGGAGATTCTTGATAAACATCCTCACGGATTCTTTTTCAGTGGGGACCTCAATCATCTTGGCGGAAGTTTCCCTCCATTTATTAAAGAAAGAAGTAAAGCCTTCATTCTCTTTTTGTCTTAGCTTCTCAAGTTGTCTATGATCGGTTTCAACTTGGATATTGCACTTGTACCTATCAACGAAAGCGTTTGCTATCGATTCCCAGGTAGAGGTTTTCTCCTTGTCAAGGGAGAAGAACCATTGTTGGAAAACGGTTTCAAGAGATAGTGGGAACAGAGAGGGGAAAACCTTCTTATCGATACCCTTAATGCTCATTATAGTTTCAAAAGCTCTTATATGGAAGTAAGGGTTATCTGTTGCCTTGAATTTAGGGATGTCAGTGGTGTTGAACTTATGCGGAAGAAGTTCCTTGTCCAACGAGACCCCTTGTGAACTCATGCCTTGAAATTTATAGTCACTAGATAGCTTGCTTAGACTCTCTTGCATGAGATCCATCTGTTGTTGCTTCACGGGATCATCAATCTTGAGGGTGAGTAGCTTCAGTGTTTCAGTCATGGTAACCAATTGGTTCCTAAGCTCATTGACTTCTTCTTGAGTTGCCATTATCTTCTTAGCCTTCCTCTTCTGACGAATCGGTTTACCAAAAAGCGAGACTTGAATAAAGAGGTTGTCCTTGATTAATCGCCCTTCTCTCCTCGACCAAGTACTGTGGGAAAGGAATTTGGGGATACTTATCATTAATTATTTAACTCAAACTTTATTCAACATGCAATGGATGGAGGAATGAAGAAAAATTGGAATAAAATGTGAAAGAAGATTTAGATGGAGGGATATGAAGAATTAGGAATAGAATGTACCCCCCAACTCAAATGACGGAAAGATCGACTCATGCATGGACCTACGACATGGTCATGGTGACGTGTACTCAAAGTGTGTGCTAAGATTAGTGAGTGTAGATGACATGTTAAGGCTCGTGTCATGACCATGTGGCTAGACTATGTGACTAGACTCAAGCAAAGACTAAGTTAAGACTTCACGTATATGCATTAAACTGGACAGACTGTGGTATTTTAGTCATAACTTTTGATCTGCGACTCTGATTGATATGAAACCAACGCCAAATTAAAGAAAAAACTCGGGGCTACAGATCCATAGGTTTTACTACTCGTAGTTCTTTCTAGAACTCCAGATATGACCAAAACAAGTTGACGTTTGTGCAGTATACGGGAATAAAAATCCGGGTTGACTTAAAGGAACTATGACTCGATTTTATGTTTATTTATTAGCTCAAATTAATTAATTAATTAATTAAACAAAGTCCTTTAGTCATTAATCGGTTTATTTAGTCTCAACACAAGTCAAACAAACGGTTAGGAAAAATCACATAGAGTATGCACAACAAATAATGCACAATTAGTCAAGTAGGCACAATATGATGCAATGAGTTCGCAACCTAAACATGGCTCTAGTTCTCTAAAGTTCGGGATATGGTTTAGTCAAATAGGGTCCATGGTTAATTGTCCAGATGCACCGCGTAGAAGCCTAACCGTGAAGGGTTAACGCGTGTGGATAGGACACCGCGATTTTTTAGAAAAAACTCACTTCCATGGTTTGGTGAATTCAACCTCTCAGATGTACCCTTTGTTGCCAGGAGCGTTCAATCAGGTAGATAGAGCATGAATTCCCAGAGGGTTATGTCCATATGTAGAACACATATGGGTTTCAGAAAAGTGAGAAAAAATTCAATCAGGAAGTAGGATCGAGCAAACAATACGAAAAATCGGTCGAAATTAGAACGCATATTTCTGGCTCGGTATTGGGGGAAATTGGCGCCAGCAAACAGAGACTGGCGCCAACTTTTAACCGTAGCGCATGGCGCCAATACTGGCGTCTGGCGCTACGGCTAAAAGTTTGGCGCCAAGCTCTGGCCCCTGACGCTACTTCCCACATGCCTCAGCAGCTTTCTGTGCTCAATAAAATCATCCAGTTTCGCGTGGTGTTATTTCAGTCCTAGTTGTGAAAGACATTTCTCAAATTTCCTACGTGTAAAAATCCTGTGTTTTTTGACTCATTACGGATGGTCTTTCCAATGAGAACCTTTTTATGCATATGCCACAATGTTAATCAAAATTACGCACATGAAATACTTAGAACTTTTCGAGTCTCATCCACTCATTCTAAATCATTGCCGAAACAAATTCAGGAATTAAAATAGAAATCCTCCCCAGTGGAGTCGCCAAAAACTGTAGGGAATAATTTCAAGCCTTAAAAATCCCACTAGCTTGAACCCCACTGTGATCATACACTAAAGTACGGTGGCGTCCAAAAGGGAAGAAGATAGAGCAAAAGAGTCGCCAACAAGTTTTTTAAGGAACTTGTAAACCGTTCACGAGGTGAAGGTTACACCCCTTAACGATCCAAGAGATCGTCAACTCCATAAGGTCATGAACCAAATAAGGGTTCGGGGATGAAGGTACAAATCCAACCTAAAAGAGATTGAACCTGCCCTAATAATAGGCCTCTACTTTATTCTGCTCGTATTCATGTGCGCTTTCTAATTAACATACAATCAATAGGATTAACCCTAAACCTGTTTAACCTATGTTGGTTGAATTTAATGCACAAATAAACCATTATTGGCGATCACTTGAATTATAATCACAATTAACCCTAACAAGATTATTAATTATCTTATTAAGCGTGGTTGCAAGTACCAATTCCCTTTAAACATGCAATAAAGGTGATCAAGCAATAATAAACAATAATATGCATATCAAGCAACATAATGAATAATCAACATCATTAATAATAATAATATCAATCATAATCATAATCATATTAAAGCATAGCAAGATCCTAGGCATGATACTAACAAGATTAATAACAAACCCTAGCATGTCACTAAGCATTAAAAATCAAATCTTTAACCCTAACATGATACTAACATAAATTAATATTAGGACGAAAATAAAAGGCATCATAACAATCATATTTGATATTAAAAATACCCTAGACATGATACTAGGAATATCATAATAACAATATAAACATGATTTCTACATCATAATATCAATTAATCAATTAAAGTACTTACTTGGATGCCTCGTACCTCTTTCTAATTACAAAATACACACGTTAGTAACTTCAAGGAAAATAATAAACAAAACAATTAAATTAAATAATTGAAAGAGAGATTTGGGACCAAACCCTCAGAAATTAAAACCTTTCACGTCTAGGGCGAAGGTAACTTCGAATATGGCTAGGTGTTTCTAGATCTTGTGAATGCGGAATTTTGTATGAAAAAGCAAGAAAGAAAGAATGCCAAAAGATTAAGAATTGATGAAAGAAAGATGATGAATAAAGAGAATTGGAGAATGTTGATGATTATCGATTGTAGATTATAGATTGTAGACAAAGTGATTGTTGAATGTAGATGAATGTAGATAGATGGTGAAGACTTAAGAATAAGGAGAATTCGTGAATGAAAACGGAGTTTTTGATACGATATTTATAGAGAAAATCATCCAAAAAAGATAATTTATCAAAACAGAGTATGAAGACCACAAATCCACCTTGGCGCCAGACCTGGCTCATTGGCGCCAGGAAATGTGGCTAGCGCCAGGCGCCAATTCTGGCGTCTGGCGCTAATCTTGATTCCAGGCGCCAAGGCCTGGGGTTGGACGCCAAACCGGATTTTAACGCGTTTTCGAAAATCTGATAATTTTACCGTACTGGAAGATAAAATAATATAATTTCGGTCGAAAATGCTATTTGATCTAATTAAAACTCTGAAGAATCCTAATTGAATTAAAAATGATAAAACCTTCTAGAATGTTCTAGAAGACCAAAACCATTCCTAATTACATTAGGAATGATAAATCATATTAGGCCCTCCCCTAGATCATTGGGCCGTACTTAAAACTCAAACCGGGCCCAGTTTAGTAAATTGGCCATAAATTCCTCAATATTCATCGGAATTGGGCTTATAATATATCGTTGGAAAGGTCTTTGCGAGCCCCATCCAACTACACCACTATTGGACCCATATTATGGACCAACCAAACTGGATTGGCTGTTTTCTTAAAAATAAAGTTTTCAAAAACAGGGAGAAGAGAAAAGAAAAGAAATAAAACTTTCCGCAACACTAGACCTTTCCACACTTTCGTTTCATTCGATTATGATTCAACGTGAAAGGTACTCATCACTGGGTTTGGTTTTGGGGAGACACATTTGGGTGTCTACAGAAGCCCCCACTTTGACTGAGTTTGGAGAAACGCAAGTTTTGAAAACGAAAGTCAAAGTAACGATAGGAACGGAGAATGATTCAGAACGTTCTGCGATCCTAAATCAATCTTATAACGCCGATACCTGCAAAACTAGCATTAGTTAAACAGATAAAAGAGTTAAGAAACGCGTATCTTGCACCGTCGAGCACACGTCTCTGAAAGTAACCGATTTGCTGCCGTATGTTGTTTTGATGACCTCCTGCAAGCTAGAGAACGACATCCCGCTTGAAAACTGCTACGCCTGTAACTGCTTCCAAATTAGAAGACTGCTTCGCCTGAAACTATCCTCCTCCGCTTTGATAATATTCCACGTCCAAGGGAATACCATCGAATTGAAGATTGCTTCTCTTGAAACAATCCTCAGTTGTTTGTGACAACTCTCCACAATCTAGAGAACGCCACCTTGCTGTTTCGATGTTCACTTGTCTCTGAACAAAGAGCTTCTTTTTCCCGCTGTGATAGTCTTCGAAAAGATCACTGCTTTTTAATCCTTAATGATGCTATGCCAGTACGTCGGCGCTTTGCTGCTTGTGAACCAGTATGTCGGTGCTTTTGCTGTGATGACAATCCTCTTTTCTTTGGGAATAGTTGCCAACACAACTCTTGTATGATGTATGACAATCCGATTTAGGGAAAGTTGTCAATGCTTCGTAACAATCCATCCTTGGAAATGTTGCCACGATGAAGCGACAATCCGTATCTCAGAAAATTTGCCAAAATCCAATTTTTGGAAAAGTTGCCAATGCTTCGTAACAATCTTTCATAAGAACTTTGCTACGATCGACAATCCACATCTTGGAATATAACTCTTGAAAGCAATCCACCTTGGAAATTTGCCAACGCTATGCGACAATCCTTTTAGGAAAATATTGCCACTATTGACAATCCGCGTCTTGGAACATTTGCAAAAAAGAGTCGACCGACAATCCACTTCGGGAAAATTTGCCACTTACTGAAATAAATGACAATCCACGTTGAGGAACTTTTGCCGATATTTATGATGAGTAGAGACCTACGACAATCCTTTGGGAAATTTTGCCATAGGGAACTGGGTGTATGACAATCCAATCTCGGAAAACTTGCCAGCGAGCCGATGAATGTATGACAATCCGAACTTGGAAAAACTTGCCAATAAAAGAAGGAGCACGACAATCCACGCTTGGAAACTTTGCCAGAGATGACAATCCAATCTTGGAAAAATTGTCGTTGAAGAAGATGCACGACAATCCGTTTTTTGGAAATATTGTCAGTTGGGGATGACAATCCAATTTTTGGAAAACTTTGTCGTTTAATAAGAATGCGCGACAATCCATATTTGGAAATATTGTCGTTTAAGTGCTTGCTTTTGAACCGATTGTAATGAGCCAGTATTTTAGGCGCTTAAGCTAAGTGAGACGATTTTTTGTCAGGTCAATCACTTACTACGATTGTAATCGAGCCGACTACTAATCATGTCAAATTTCTTATAGGGGCTAACTGGCGTACCAAGGAACCCGAAATTGTTGCATGAAGTCGAAATCACCTTTTTGAGAGGCTTCGAGCTCTGTCGTTGCTGAAATATCTCTGGTGCCAGGAATTGGAGTAGGGTCTTCCCTATTCTGCTGCACCTGTATTTATTTTTGACTATAGAACTTTGCCAATTTCTTAAATTATCTTAGGGTTGACCTAAGGCTTAACGTTGCTTGACTCATCGACTTGACACGACTCAAGGCATAAACTTGACTCGATATGATTGACTGACTCGAGGTTGACTCGACTCGAAGTGTAATGACACATGTGTTAGACTCATGACCCGTGTGTGCATAGTTTCGATTATGCGACTCGAAAATGCAAAGAATTTTCCGTCATTTTTGTGGAGGGTACCGACTTTCTCCCGAAAAAGAAAGACGTGAAAAAGAAAAATCAAAAGTTTGAAGATGCATGTTGAATGAGCTTAGTCAAATGTCATTTGATACTATCTCTTAAGGTGCAAGGATTAATCCATCCTAGGCTATCTCAATGGTTGACTCCATGATGAAAGTATTTGGGTAACTTAGGCACGGAGGCTAAGCACTTCATACTTCTATGTAATGACAATTATGATTGATTTTGACGAAGCATGCTTCAGCGTTAAGATTTCATGACAAAGGGTTCCTAAGGGAAATATATTTGGTCATGTATGTGTGATGTGTGTGATAGTGACACTAAAGCTAGGCCGCAAGAGCTAAGTGTGTGGAAAAAATATATTATTGAAAAGAGTCAAATGGTGGTGACTCTTAGGCTAGGTAAGCTAATAATATAGGGATCAAGCTCCCAAGTCTAGCTCTAAATGAAAAGAGATGAGCATAGGGAATTCCTTGATATGATCATGGTGTAAGTGTGTGAATGTGAATATGAATGCATGTTTATTACGGCCGCACCTCGATGTGAGGTTGCCTACGTATCCGTTAGGAATCAGGCCGAACGTAGCTCTAGCCAAACCTCGCACAAGTGTGTATACCTCAAAAAGGTCTTTTTAAGGGTTGTAACGTGGTTAGGCTAAAGGTTTAAAGAAGAAGGGGATAAAGGCTCAAGACCCTAGATAAGCCCCCAAGGTGTGCAACCTTGCTTTTGAATATTTGTATTTTCATGCTTAAAGTTTCTCGCTCTTTTTTTATCTCTTTCGTTTGCTTTAGCATTTATTTTATTTTAATAAGCGTGGGCAATCCCGATCATGCGGTCTATCACTCACTTGGCATTCATGTTTCTCAGGCACGGTACCGAGCACTCGATAAGAGACGCAATCTGAGACATGTTCTTATCGAAGATATTTTCACATCATAGACATTGGAACACATGCCCTTTTGTACACTTTTATTTATTTTTGCTTTTGCTTATTTTTGCTATTTTTTGAATTACTCAAGCTTTTTATGAAATTGAAAATTGCATAAGTTGCACACCATCCCATCCCAAGGTTAGATAGATGTAGGTTGAAAAAAGAAAGGTCTATCGTTAGACGAGGCTCAAAGTGGTTTATGAAGAAAGGATTTGTAAATTAGAAAGGTGAAAGGAGATATGATGTGGCTACAAGGGGTGCCTCAAATCATTGGTATACCTTGTGCTTAATTCGACATGGATTTTTTTTTTTTTTTTTTTTTTTAATGAAATGATCATATGCAAGGAAATAAATGCTCATTTTATTAAAAAGGGAAAAGAAAAGAAAAACTACAAAATAATCTAAAGGAAAAGAAAAGGTGCCTATGCTAGACTTATTGGGGAAAGGAAAAAAAAAGAAAAAAAAATAGACAAAAGAGGTCATGAAATCTTGTCATTGAAGCTCGCCTCTTGTCTTGTGTTGTTTGCTCCGACATCATCCAGTCTTCTCGCTAGCTAGAGGCAATGGGATCTTATTTGCTTCTATGAGATCTTGAATGAGATTTTGAAACCTGTAGCATTGATCGGTGGTATGACCGTTTCCTCGATGGTACTTGCAATAGGAATTTGGATTCCATCTCGAAGATCGATTTTCTGGTGTTGGATCCTCGGTAGGGCCAATAGGTTTGATTAATCCTCGATCATAGAGATGATTGAAAGCAGCATCGTAGGTCATTCCAATGGATGTGAACTCTTGCCTGGGTTTCTTTTTAGATCCTTGATTGTCCACGGCTAAGACATCATTATGGTCAAAGGTACTAACATTATTACTAGAGTGGGCGCTTTCGGAAGAAGAAGGATTGTCGCTCTTCTTTCCTTTCCAGCCACCGTGGTTGCTATTGTTAGTAGCTTTTTGCTTTGCGAGGTCATCTTCGATCTCGATACCTATGTCATAGACGGCCTTGAAAGTATTCAAGTTGTGTTGATATTTTAAGTGCTTTGAATACTTTTCTTGGAGATTCTTGATAAACATCCTCACGGATTCTTTTTCAGTGGGGACCTCAATCATCTTGGCGGAAGTTTCCCTCCATTTATTAAAGAAAGAAGTAAAGCCTTCATTCTCTTTTTGTCTTAGCATCTCAAGTTGTCTATGATCGGTTTCAACTTGGATATTGCACTTGTACCTATCAACGAAAGCGTTTGCTATCGATTCCCAGGTAGAGGTTTTCTCCTTGTCAAGGGAGAAGAACCATTGTTGGAAAACGGTTTCAAGAGATAGTGGGAACAGAGAGGGGAAAACCTTCTTATCGATACCCTTAATGCTCATTATAGTTTCAAAAGCTCTTATATGGAAGTAAGGGTTATCTGTTGCCTTGAATTTAGGGATGTCAGTGGTGTTGAACTTATGCGGAAGAAGTTCCTTGTCCAACGAGACCCCTTGTGAACTCATGCCTTGAAATTTATAGTCACTAGATAGCTTGCTTAGACTCTCTTGCATGAGATCCATCTGTTGTTGCTTCACGGGATCATCAATCTTGAGGGTGAGTAGCTTCAGTGTTTCAGTCATGGTAACCAATTGGTTCCTAAGCTCATTGACTTCTTCTTGAGTTGCCATTATCTTCTTAGCCTTCCTCTTCTGACGAATCGGTTTATCAAAAAGCGAGACTTGAATAAAGAGGTTGTCCTTGATTAATCGCCCTTCTCTCCTCAACCAAGTACTGTGGGAAAGGAATTTGGGGATACTTATCATTAATTATTTAACTCAAACTTTATTCAACATGCAATGGATGGAGGAATGAAGAAAAATTGGAATAAAATGTGAAAGAAGATTTAGATGGAGGGATATGAAGAATTAGGAATAGAATGTACCCCCCAACTCAAATGACGGAAAGATCGACTCATGCATGGACCTACGACATGGTCATGGTGACGTGTACTCAAAGTGTGTGCTAAGATTAGTGAGTGTAGATGACATGTTAAGGCTCGTGTCATGACCATGTGGCTAGACTATGTGACTAGACTCAAGCAAAGACTAAGTTAAGACTTCACGTATATGCATTAAACTGGACAGACTGTGGTATTTTAGTCATAACTTTTGATCTGCGACTCTGATTGATATGAAACCAACGCCAAATTAAAGAAAAAACTCGGGGCTACAGATCCATAGGTTTTACTACTCGTAGTTCTTTCTAGAACTCCAGATATGACCAAAACAAGTTGACGTTTGTGCAGTATACGGGAATAAAAATCCGGGTTGACTTAAAGGAACTATGACTCGATTTTATGTTTATTTATTAGCTCAAATTAATTAATTAATTAATTAAACAAAGTCCTTTAGTCATTAATCGGTTTATTTAGTCTCAACACAAGTCAAACAAACGGTTAGGAAAAATCACATAGAGTATGCACAACAAATAATGCACAATTAGTCAAGTAGGCACAATATGATGCAATGAGTTCGCAACCTAAACATGGCTCTAGTTCTCTAAAGTTCGGGATATGGTTTAGTCAAATAGGGTCCATGGTTAATTGTCCAGATGCACCGCGTAGAAGCCTAACCGTGAAGGGTTAACGCGTGTGGATAGGACACCGCGATTTTTTAGAAAAAACTCACTTCCATGGTTTGGTGAATTCAACCTCTCAGATGTACCCTTTGTTGCCAGGAGCGTTCAATCAGGTAGATAGAGCATGAATTCCCAGAGGGTTATGTCCATATGTAGAACACATATGGGTTTCAGAAAAGTGAGAAAAAATTCAATCAGGAAGTAGGATCGAGCAAACAATACGAAAAATCGGTCGAAATTAGAACGCATATTTCTGGCTCGGTATTGGGGGAAATTGGCGCCAGCAAACAGAGACTGGCGCCAACTTTTAACCGTAGCGCATGGCGCCAATACTGGCGTCTGGCGCTACGGCTAAAAGTTTGGCGCCAAGCTCTGGCCCCTGACGCTACTTCCCACATGCCTCAGCAGCTTTCTGTGCTCAATAAAATCATCCAGTTTCGCGTGGTGTTATTTCAGTCCTAGTTGTGAAAGACATTTCTCAAATTTCCTACGTGTAAAAATCCTGTGTTTTTTGACTCATTACGGATGGTCTTTCCAATGAGAACCTTTTTATGCATATGCCACAATGTTAATCAAAATTACGCACATGAAATACTTAGAACTTTTCGAGTCTCATCCACTCATTCTAAATCATTGCCGAAACAAATTCAGGAATTAAAATAGAAATCCTCCCCAGTGGAGTCGCCAAAAACTGTAGGGAATAATTTCAAGCCTTAAAAATCCCACTAGCTTGAACCCCACTGTGATCATACACTAAAGTACGGTGGCGTCCAAAAGGGAAGAAGATAGAGCAAAAGAGTCGCCAACAAGTTTTTTAAGGAACTTGTAAACCGTTCACGAGGTGAAGGTTACACCCCTTAACGATCCAAGAGATCGTCAACTCCATAAGGTCATGAACCAAATAAGGGTTCGGGGATGAAGGTACAAATCCAACCTAAAAGAGATTGAACCTGCCCTAATAATAGGCCTCTACTTTATTCTGCTCGTATTCATGTGCGCTTTCTAATTAACATACAATCAATAGGATTAACCCTAAACCTGTTTAACCTATGTTGGTTGAATTTAATGCACAAATAAACCATTATTGGCGATCACTTGAATTATAATCACAATTAACCCTAACAAGATTATTAATTATCTTATTAAGCGTGGTTGCAAGTACCAATTCCCTTTAAACATGCAATAAAGGTGATCAAGCAATAATAAACAATAATATGCATATCAAGCAACATAATGAATAATCAACATCATTAATAATAATAATATCAATCATAATCATAATCATATTAAAGCATAGCAAGATCCTAGGCATGATACTAACAAGATTAATAACAAACCCTAGCATGTCACTAAGCATTAAAAATCAAATCTTTAACCCTAACATGATACTAACATAAATTAATATTAGGACGAAAATAAAAGGCATCATAACAATCATATTTGATATTAAAAATACCCTAGACATGATACTAGGAATATCATAATAACAATATAAACATGATTTCTACATCATAATATCAATTAATCAATTAAAGTACTTACTTGGATGCCTCGTACCTCTTTCTAATTACAAAATACACACGTTAGTAACTTCAAGGAAAATAATAAACAAAACAATTAAATTAAATAATTGAAAGAGAGATTTGGGACCAAACCCTCAGAAATTAAAACCTTTCACGTCTAGGGCGAAGGTAACTTCGAATATGGCTAGGTGTTTCTAGATCTTGTGAATGCGGAATTTTGTATGAAAAAGCAAGAAAGAAAGAATGCCAAAAGATTAAGAATTGATGAAAGAAAGATGATGAATAAAGAGAATTGGAGAATGTTGATGATTATCGATTGTAGATTATAGATTGTAGACAAAGTGATTGTTGAATGTAGATGAATGTAGATAGATGGTGAAGACTTAAGAATAAGGAGAATTCGTGAATGAAAACGGAGTTTTTGATACGATATTTATAGAGAAAATCATCCAAAAAAGATAATTTATCAAAACAGAGTATGAAGACCACAAATCCACCTTGGCGCCAGACCTGGCTCATTGGCGCCAGGAAATGTGGCTAGCGCCAGGCGCCAATTCTGGCGTCTGGCGCTAATCTTGATTCCAGGCGCCAAGGCCTGGGGTTGGACGCCAAACCGGATTTTAACGCGTTTTCGAAAATCTGATAATTTTACCGTACTGGAAGATAAAATAATATAATTTCGGTCGAAAATGCTATTTGATCTAATTAAAACTCTGAAGAATCCTAATTGAATTAAAAATGATAAAACCTTCTAGAATGTTCTAGAAGACCAAAACCATTCCTAATTACATTAGGAATGATAAATCATATTAGGCCCTCCCCTAGATCATTGGGCCGTACTTAAAACTCAAACCGGGCCCAGTTTAGTAAATTGGCCATAAATTCCTCAATATTCATCGGAATTGGGCTTATAATATATCGTTGGAAAGGTCTTTGCGAGCCCCATCCAACTACACCACTATTGGACCCATATTATGGACCAACCAAACTGGATTGGCTGTTTTCTTAAAAATAAAGTTTTCAAAAACAGGGAGAAGAGAAAAGAAAAGAAATAAAACTTTCCGCAACACTAGACCTTTCCACACTTTCGTTTCATTCGATTATGATTCAACGTGAAAGGTACTCATCACTGGGTTTGGTTTTGGGGAGACACATTTGGGTGTCTACAGGCACGAAAATAATATCTGTCTATCTTTGAACATCTTTCAATTCGGATAGAAATAGGATTTTAAAAAAAAAGGAGTTTTATTCAATTTCAAACTATTTAATCTTATCTTTTCAAAAAGGCTAATTAAGATCTTTTAAAAACTTATAGAAGCTTCCAATTAATCCTAATTGGTTTAGGAATGGGATTAAATAATTTGGACCCTCCACATGATCATTGGGTCGTAGGTAAGGTGGGCTTAGGTTCGGTTTGGGCTCAGTTTAATATTTTGGCCATAACTTATTCGTTATAACTCGGATTTGGGCTTATAATATATCGCTGGAAAGCTCTTTTAAAGCCCCATCCAACTATTCAATCATTGAAACCAGATAATGGACCAAAATAAACTGGATTAAACGTTTTATAAAAAGGACACGAAATGAATGATTTTAAAGGACACGAAATGAATTATTTTGGGTTTAAAGGCACGAAAAGAGGAAAATAAGTTATGGTTTGGGAAAATGGGCTAGGAATTGGGTTGTTTTATGAAATGGAAATATGGATTTAAGCATTCCAAAAATTAAATACTCAACCCAACCAATAATGGCGGTAAAAGGTTGTTCATCATCGGGTTTGGTTTTGGGGAGACATTTTTAGGTGTCTACAGAAGGGGTCTATTTTTGGCTGTGGGTGCTTGTAGGCGTCGCTCGAAGTGCGCCTACGTTAAAAGCATGTGTGAATATGATTGGCACTCATAGGAAGTGGGAATTGACATAATACGATTAGGGACAAATAAAGTAGGGAGCCGCCAACAAGTTTTTAAGGAACTTGTAAACCGTTCACGGATCATAAAAAGGCAACCACGATAAAGGGACAACGAAGGCAACAACAATTGACCCGTGAAGGTTACACCCCATTCATAATCCATGAGATTACTAACTCCATACGGTTCGGAACCACGGAAGGAGGATCGGGGATGATGGTACGAAGTGAGTCATGGAGTCACATTCGCCCGTATTGGCCTCTACTCGATTCTTATATTGAAAAGCGATTCCTGCGATCTCAAAGGCATACAAACAAAAATTCAATTTGCTCCAAACTATTATTATGCTAAATTGGTTGAATATTAATGAAACATATAATTCTAAAATATTTGTGATCACTTATTAATTAAAAACAAGATTAAAAAGGATCCTAAACCGGTTGTCCAAATTATCTTATTAGGCGTGATTTTCAATTACATATTCCCTTTAAATATGCAATATGGTGATAATAAAAAAATAATAGAATAAACATTAATATTGGAAGCAATTTAATCACAATTTCAACAACACAAAATCGTTAGAAAAATAATAGAAATAAAAGGAACATGATTCTTACTTTGATTCTGTTTGTTTGCAACTACAAAATAATAAGCGAGTTAGTAACTTCAAGGAAATAATAAAACAATGATTAAATTAAATTAAATAAAGTAGAGTTGATTTGAGGCCAAACCCTCAAACAGTTCTACCTTTCACGCCTTGGCTTAAGGACAGAACCATGAGTAAAGTATGGACTCCTTTGAGTACTTGAAGAAGGAATTTTGAAGTAAGAAGGGTAGGCTAGTGTTTAGGCTAAAGCATAGAAGAGAGAAAAATAAATCAGAGAGTTAATTCCTGGTGCCTCGTACATCAGAAATGAGGGGGTATTTATAGGGAAAATGTGCTGAGGGAGCACACAGAACCCTAAAATGATAAAAACCCTAAAAAAGTATCCCGTGACACGGCAAATTGT
Organism: Chenopodium album; assembly: GCF_948465745.1. Taxonomy (NCBI): domain Eukaryota; kingdom Viridiplantae; phylum Streptophyta; class Magnoliopsida; order Caryophyllales; family Amaranthaceae; genus Chenopodium; species Chenopodium album. The sequence continues at coordinate 21,178,625 of NC_137842.1, forward strand.
ACCGTGACACGGGAAGTCCCACCGTCAGACGGCAAACTTTCCCGTGACACGGTACATTTTTAGTGTGACGCGGGGAATTTTCAGAAAACGGGAAAGAAAACGCATTAAGGGTTTACGCGGAAAAGACACGGAATGTCCCGTGTCACGGCGGACTTCCCGTGTCACGGGAAATCCCACCGTCAGACGGGAAGGATTCCCGTGACACGGTGGCTGTCTGCCGTAGCGCGGGAATTTCCAGCCCACTTTTCCGTCTAAATACATTTTTAACCCTAATTTCATTCGGCATTTTAAGTGCCGATTGATAATTTCGGGCCTTTTCTGACTTATTATTATTTGGGCTAAAATAAGAAAATAATTAAATAAAAATAAACAAAAGGTTTGGGCCAAAAATAAAAAAGGGTTTGGACTAAAAATTAAATAATAAGTTTGGGCTGAAATAAAAAATATGCTTTTACCAAACATCAAGACCAATCCATGGACCGTTCAAAAATATGAATTTAATCAAATACGAATTTTTAAGCACTCTCGGGATTAAATACTGAACCCGACCAATAGTAGCGGTGAAAGGTTGTTCATCATCGGGTTTGGTTTTGGGGAGACATTTTTAAGTGTCTACAGAAGCCCCCACTTTGACTTAGTTTGTAGAAACGTCAGTTTCGAAAAACGATAGTTGAAGTAGCCGATAGGGACGGAGAATGATTTAAGACGTTCTGCGATCCTAAATCATTCTGTATACACCGATACCTGCAGAAAAATGTTAATTCCACAGATAAAAGAGTAAAAGGATAGAATACGTATTTGGCACCAGTGTATCGGTGACAAACAAATTTGGCAGCTTCCTAAGCTTGAAGGAATCCACCGAGTGACATTTGTTGAAACGCTTTCCATGCTTGAGGAAAGCCGACTGAAGAATTTGGTAGCTTTCTAAGCCTGAAGAAACCTACCGGATGACACTTTCCATGCCTGAGGAAAGTCGACGAATGAATTTGGTGTCATTCTATGTTTGAAGAAATCCACCAATAATGCCTTACATGCTTGAGGAAAGCCGACAAAGGAATTTGGCGGTTTTCTATACTTGAAGAAAAATCCACCGATAACGCTTTCCATGCTTGAGGAAAGCCGACTTGGCGGTTTTCTATACTTGAAGAAAAATCCACCGATAACGCTTTCCAAGCCTGAGGAAAGCCGACTTGGTGATATACTTGAAGAAAAATCCACCGATAACGCTTTCCAAGCTTGAGGAAAGCCGACGATTGCTGAACTAAGTGTATGATGGTTTGATTATCCCCGAACATGGGCCGCAGATGATTCACACCTTTTAGTCGACTACCCGACCATATTAGGTGCTTAAAATGCCGAAAAATAGACTTTGATGCTTGCTAGGGGTAAAATGGTAATTTTAGTCCCCTTTAAGTATCAATTACAATTTTCCGCGTAATTCCAGCGAAAAATAACTGTCCAATTTATGCAAAAAATCGTGCAACCTTAGTCAAAATGTCAGGAATATTCGCAAATAACTGTACAAAGCCACCGTGTCACAAAAAATATTCCCGTGACACGGTACGGATCCCCGTCACGCGAAGCTGTTTCCCGTGACGCGGCAAGGGGGTCCCGTGGCGCGGGAATCTAGTGGCTGAAAAAACGGTCAAATGGCATCTTTGACCAGTCAAAGCTTGTGCACCACACAAAATCTGACCGTTACGTGGGAACGGGGTCCGTTGCACGGGATTTTTTGGTTTTAAATATCACACATTTTCCTCATTTTGCTCATCTTTCTCGTCCGATTTTCACCCAAAAGCTCGAATTTTTTTTTTGTTCACTCGGTTTGCCGTGTCTCGGCTGCTTCTCACCGGCGCTCGGTGTTCTTTCCTGTCGGCCGGCGTTCATCACCGTGTCACGGTGGTCCTACTTCCTCTCTCTCCTTCATTTTTTTGTTTGTTTTGGTTTTTGCTGAAACTTGCTGTTGCTGTCGTTCGTTGCTGCTTACTGCTGTTGCTGTCGCCTGAAGTTGCCGTCGGTGTCGCCGGAGCTCCGTCGGTTCTGAGGCTCACCGTGACACGGGAAATACTCATTGTGTCACGGCATTAGCCGACCGTGTCGCGGCGGTCTGCTGGGTTGCCGGAGCTTTTTCGAGCTTTTGTTGTTCGATTTTTCACCAAATTCACTCCAAATTTTTGCCATACTCCTCATATTCGAACCTCTACAAGGATCTATGTAAGTTCCTCTTAATTTTTGTCTCAAATTTGCTTCAAATGAGTAATTTCATGAAAAACCCTTAAAAATCAATTTGGGGATTTTTGATTTTGAGGTTTTAGGTTGAAATTCTTGCCATGATTTTACTTGTATATGTATGTATGTGTGTTTGTGAGAATTTTGAGACAAAAATTGCATGATTTGATGGAGAATTGAGCAAATCACCATTTTTGGGTACTACTTTTGTGAAATGATGTTCATGTTACTTCTTTGCACTTAAAATGGTGAAAAAATGGTGGTAGACCTTGTGAAATATTTCATGATGTGTTGATTCATTGTTTTTGTGCAACTTCAAAACATATTTTGCGTATGTACTATATTGTCATGGAGAACATAGTATCATGCGACTAGGAGAATTGTAGTATTAGTTTGTCATGGAGAAACTAAATACCATAATTTTGCCAATTTTTAGCCTGGAGGTAAAAATTTAGCATATAATTCGATAAATAACTAAATAACTTAGGAAATGATGCTAAGTATTTAGATCTTTATTTTTATAAAAATGCAACTTGAATTAAATGTCTTAGGAAATGATGCTAAGCATTTAGATCTTTATAATAGCATGCCTAGGCGACGGGATCGCGATCTTTCTACACACGGCCGGCGTCAGGCTTTTCGGGAGGACACTCCCACTATTCCTGAGGGTATGGACGATGATGCCTTAGAGTCCGAGCCTCGAGCTTCTACGAGTAGAGGTAGGTGGGTTCCACCTCTGTGGACTCTAGACCAGTTGGTTTTCTGCCGTGAAAACCATGTTTCTCATCGCCCACTCTCCGGCATAGTCGACGGCACGCTTCGCCACCACGGTTCTGGAGCCGGCGATTTGATTCCTCGACTTCACCAGATCATTACGAGGGATCCTGCTACGAACGCCCTATGGGAATCGGCTGGTTTAGTAGATTTCTATACGGCGGTTGTAGGGTTTCGCAGCCCCCTGGGTTGCGGTGCGACGGTCGTTCGCGCATTGTTGGAGTATTTCTGGGATACTACCAACACTTTTCATTTTGCTTGGGGGGAGATGACAGTGACCCCTCTGGACTTCAGTATGATTAGCGGGCCGCGCTTCACCGACCGGGCCGTAGCTTAGATGTCTGATCTGTCTTGGGGATCGGCTCAGGCAGCTGATTTGTTGGGTTCGATCGTTCAGCACATCCGGACCCGACCAGTGTCTCGAGGTGGTCCTAGGAGCGGGCGATCGGAGCTGGCTTCAGTTTTAGCTCGTGGCTTCGACATGGAGGATACATCGGCTGAGCAGCGAGTGCGGATCTTCATCCTGATTCTGATCTCCATGACCCTTTCTCCTGATAGGAGTTCACGCGTACTCCTTTGTTACCTCCCCTCTTTAGTCAGGATCCATGAGATAGGATCCTATAGCTGGGCCAGCCTCGGATACGCCGACCTTCTCTTATCGCTACGTCATGGGTGTCGGCAGCTGAACGACGAGTCTCCCATCACTATCTATGGTCTGTGGAGAGTCGTAGAGGTGATGATCTTTTCCTCTTTTGGTTTCACTTTAATTTGTTCGACTCATGTGCTAAAGATTACTTTTCATTGCAGCTATGGTTCTACGAGTACTTCCCAGGCTTGGCTCCTCGCTGGCGTCGTGGAGCGGTTCATGATTTCCCTGTCGGGGCCAGCTGGCGTGATCGAGGAGAGTCGCGGGTGGAGTCTGTCCCTGCGCTGCGTGGGCTGCTACGCCGAGGCACCTCTTCTGTTGGCGTAAGAATTAGTTTTGTTGCCTGTTATTTTCCCTCTGACGTTGTTTCCGTTGTTTCACGCCAACTTTTTATGGTTTTCAGGTTGCCATTGATGTCCAGTATCGTCCTTGGGCCGGGATGACTGATCTTCCTGAGGCCTTGCGTCTTTCAGCGCACCGCACCATTTTGGTTGGTACCGGACGCTTTGTCTGGTATTTGGGGGAGCGTGTCGTTCGTCAGCATAGCGGCAATCGCTTTGTGGTGCCCTCATCTTCACTAGAGTCGATGCTGGACTCACGCTTGATTAGGGAGTTGATAAACAGGGGAGAGCGCTATACTTTTCCATGGCAGGAGCTTGTGCACATGGAGGGTGATTATGCACAGGACTTGCTTCCCTCTCTGGCTCCTCCACCCCGTCTTCCTGAGGTATGATTTCTTTTGAGGATCTTTGTTACTAGTCTCTGTTTTAAATAGTCGAATAACTTGATTATTCGATCATATTTTCAGACGACTATTCGCCCTGTGGGGAGGATCGAGATTCCGCCTCATTCTGTCCGCTATCCAGGGCTGATTGGTATCACCGAGGACCATATTGCTGACGCGCCAGAGGGTTACAGACAGGCGCAGGAGTCTCTGCCCGAGGTCTTTGAGCCGGTAAGGTTTTTTTTTTTTTGATGCATTATTCATCCTTTTAACACTGCTTGTTACTGACTTTTCTTTGTTTTATCCTCAGCCTAACCGCCCGGAGATGATGAGACTCATGAAACTGGTTGACGCCCTGAAGTATTGCATCATCAAGCTTCGGCGTGGTGCGAGTTGTCGGAGCTCTAGCGACGTTCTTGAGGTATCATTCATTTTTTTTGTACTTCTATCATTTGTTTTATTTTGCATTGTTGACACCTTTTGATTTTGTATCTTTTAGGAGCAACGGAGGTCCCGCTCGCGCTCGAGGCATAGAGGCTCGGACGAGGAGGAGCTTGGTCGTGGTAGACGATCTCCTGAGATTCACCGGCGTTCTCATTCTCAGCGAGAGCCTCAGGTTACTCAGCCGTTTCAGGTGGCTCAGTGGCAACAACCTCAGTCTTCCCAGCGCTTTCCGGGCCAGAGTCAAGGGCAGCGACAGTCGTTTTCACAGCCTCCACAGCCTGAGCTTGGGTCTGTTTTGACTCCCTTGGATCCTGGTTCATTTTCAGCTCCATTGTCCGGGATTCCTCCACCGGTGTCGGGCTTGTTCTCAGTTCCGATGTATGGAACGGTGAAGATAAAATAAAATTAAAAAAAAAAATCCGGATAGATACGGGAAAAGATGAAAAAAAAAACGCGTGAGGTGCCGTGACACGGCACTGTACACCGTGTCACGGCAAAAATTGCCGTGTCGCGGCAAAAGTTCCCGTGACACGGTGGGACTTCCCGTGTCACGGTACGCGTATTCCTCAGCGGTGTGTTTTACGCGTATGAAAAGATAATTTCTGGGCAGTTTCGAGCGCTTTTGCTATAAAATAAGACCAGTATATTCATGATATGCATAATTACGAAACACAAAATAATTTAGAATTTCATATTTCAATAATCATGTCTCAGAATTTTGATAATACATTGCGCGACTGGTCTTATTCTTTGACCAATGCTGAAAAAAGAGAGTTAGAATTATTTCATGTCAGGGGTTTGCTAGCCCTGCGACATGTAGCTATTGAACATGATTTTCTTAGGGCAGCATTAGATTATTGGAGTCCAGAAACACACAGTTTTAAATTTGATTATGATGAAATCTGTCCCCTGCCGGAGGAATTCCTGCTAGAAATCTTATTGCCATGCCTACCCTACGTGAATATTATTACCAAGATTTTGAATGCCATCTGAATCTAACAGATCCAGATTTAAATAGAATTGTGTGTGGTAATGAGGTAGACTTAGAAAAACTTGCAAATTTATATTTTAATCGCACTATCTCTGAGTCTTATCATGTATATCGTAGAAGGGCATATATTTTTTGCATGTTTAGCAAGCTTTTATTTGCAAACGGTAGGGTAGGACATGCTTGTCTAGCGTCTGTGCTTGAACATGTCGAATCTGGAAGATCTCCTATGCCGACGTGCCTTGGAGAAACATTTCGTGGCCTTGACGAAGCAATAGCTGACCGGAAAGCCATCAGGAAGGGCTCTCTAGTACTGCTGCAGGTAAAAAATTCGCTCCGATTAGCCCCCGTGACACAAAACAGGCACCGTGTCACGGTGGGTGTCTGCCGTGACACGGTGAAACCTGCCGTGTCACGTGAATATGCAAACTTTTTTTTTTATTATTATTATTTTTTTTTTGCAGGTTTGGTTGATGGAGCGTTTAGAATTATTTGAAGCCCTCGACGATGTTGAAAAATATGGCCCTAACGACCTAGTCCGCAGGAAAAAGAATTACTCTGCGAACATGTCGTATGAAGATTGGAAAAATTTCTTTGCAAAGAGGGAATTTTCCATTCGTTGGGTGGTGCCTTGGTGGAGGCTTACTAGGATGGTTGGCACGAATGATACTCCATATTGTCGTGTTCCTAGTATCTCAAAACTGACCTTTTATTGCCCTTCTCGACTGATGCGGCAGTATGGACTTGAACAAGTAGTTCCACGCTATAACGATAGTCCACGTGAAGTATCGTTGCATGAAAGTAGCGTTCACAAGTATGAGACTTATTGGATTGGAAGACCTTTGTGGACCGTTTCTGCAAGTGACCAAGCTCCTCCTCCTTTATCTAGTGCATACAAGGCATGGTTGAACCCTAGAAGTAAGAGGGAACGATTCGGATCACGCAAGTCTGATGTGAAGAGTCGTCTTGGAAATAAGAAAGCCCCTCCTAAAGATCGTCTAGGTCCGAGAACACAAGGGATTGAGTTTAAGACTCCTATAATGCCGAGAAAGAAGAATTATGTGAAAGGGAAGGGTAAAGAAAAGATGGTCTATAGGGAGAAACAACCGAAAAAATTCAAGAAAGGTGAAAGGGGTGAAAGTTCGACTAGGGGTGTGACGGTTCGGGCTACGAAAGACACATTAATGGTGAAGGCTGACCTAATTGACCAAGAGAAGGATGTTCCTAAAGTGAAGAGAGATTAGATCAATAGTGCTTTGCTTTTTATGATTTATAATTTTTATTTAAAATAAGGCATATGATGCCAATAATTGTAGTCGCATTTATTTCAATAATAATAGCATATTTATTTCAGCCTTAAAAAAAAAAAAAAAAATTACAATGACTTTTATTTATTATTTATTTATCCGAGTCAAGGAGTCGGACGCAATGGAAGAACGAAAATAAAAAAAAACCTCGAACAAACAATGAATTCGCAACGAATGCGTCACTAAAAAACACGGAAAACCTAAAACTCCACCGTGTCATGGTGAAAAATTCCCGTGACACGTTACAAATTCCCGCGTCACGGCAATTCCCTTTTTTATTTTTTTTTATTTTTTTTTGCTGCACTCAGGTCCACCGCGCCACGGTGAACTTTACCGTGACACGGTGGAATGTCCCGTGTCGCGGCAACCCCCCCCCCCTTTTTTTTGTCGTGACGCAATGCTGAACTGACGCGCATATTTGATCAACAGAGGGAGGATTTTTATTTTTTAAAGTGGTCGGGCCCCCTTGAGGGGTTGCCTACGTATCCTAAAAAGGAATCAGGCCAAACGTTGCTCTATTGGGTCATGAGCCCATGCGACTAGGCATAGAATTTCTTGAGTTGATCCAAGTTGGTTAAATTGTGGAAACCGTTACCGTCCATGTCTACCAATTGTGCCGCTCCGCCGGACAAGATGGCTTTAACAATGTACGGGCCTGACCAATTCGGTCTGAATTTTCCTCTTGGATCTAACACATTTTTACGAAGTGCCTTAAGCACTAGGTCACCCTCTTTGATGTTCCTGGTCTTGACTTTTTTATTAAAATGTCGCGCCATACGCTGTTGGTAGGTTTGGACATGATTCAAAACTGCTAAGCGTTTTTCATCAAGTAAGACCAGTTCATCGTATCTTGCTCTAATCCAGTCGACTTCATCTAGTTGGCTTTCCAATGCGATTCGAAGAGAAGGGATTTCGAGTTTGATTGGCTGTACAGCTTCAACCCCATAGACCAAAGAGAAAGGGGTAGCCCCCGTTGATGTACGAACAGAGGTTCGATAACCCCAAAGGGCGAAATGTAGCTTACTTGGCCAATCCTTGTAATTTTCTGTCATCTTTTCGATGATAGTTTTCACATTTTTGTTGGCCGATTCGACTGCACCATTTGTTTGTGGTCTATAAGATGACGATTTGTGATGCTTGATATGATATTTCTGTAATAATTCCGCGCATTCGGCTTGGAAATGTGTTCCATTGTCACTGATCATCTCATGCGGTACCCCATAGCGGCATATGATATTTTTCTCAATGAATTGAGCTACATGTTTCGCCGTCAGCTTAGCATATGAGGCAGCTTCGACCCATTTGGTGAAATAGTTGATTGCTACAAGAATGAATTCATGCCCCCCTTGTCCTGGTGGTGTTATTTTTCCAATGATGTCGATGCCCCAAGTGGAGAAAGGCCATGGAGAAGTATATGTGTAGAGAAGCGAAGGTGGAACATGCTATAAGTTTGCATAGACTTGACACTTCATACATTTCTTGACGTATTCGTGACAATCTCTCTCCATAGTAGTCCAATAGTAACCTTGTCATTGAATCTTTTGGACTAACATCTTTGCATTCATGTGTGTTCCACATATACCGGCATGAAGGTTTTCCATGGTTTTATGTGCTTCTTTCTTGGCTATGCATAAGAGATTTCTTCCCATTGCAGTTCTCTTGTGGAGTTCTCCCCTGATGAGCACATACTGTGAGGCCAGGAGCCTCAAAGCACGGCGTGCCCTTTTATCAGTATTAGGAGGGTATTCTCCTCTTGTCACATAATTAAGGATATCTGTATACCATGGCTCTTCATCTTCTTCTTGTGGTTCTTGTTCATTGTCAAGTGCGTGAACATAAGCCGGCTCATATCTTATTTCTATGGTCAATGGCATTCTGATTGTATTAGTTGGAATTCGCACCATTGATGCTAATTTAGCTAGTGCGTCGGCGAATTGGTTTTCCTCTCTCGGCAAAAACGTATATTCCACTTCATCTAGTTGCTCCGTGAGAGTTTCTAAATGAGCTTGATACGTAGCGAGACTTTCACTTCTCAGTTTCCATCTCTTGGAGATTTGGTTAATGATTAGTGAAGAATCACCGTAGATTCTGAGCTTCTTAATTCCCAAGGCGACAGCTGTTTCTAACCCTAAAATGCATGCTTCGTATTTTGCGGCATTGTTGGTGACATCAAAATCGAGCTTCATGGAAATTGGGATGTGCTCTTCATTGGGTGATACAAGCAAGACTCCTACACCACATCCTTTTTGGTTTGAAGCTCCATCGAAATAGAGTGTCCAACTATCATCTTCAGTCATGAGTAAATCTTCGTCAGGGAAATCGTACTCATCTTCTTCTTTTTCAGCTTCTTCTAGCGGAAAGTCTGCTAAGAAGTCAGAAACTGCAGAACCTTTGATGGATTTTTGTGGCACAAATCTTAAGTCAAACTGAGCAAGATTGACTATCCACCTTGATAATCTGCCATTGAGTGTTGCTTTTTCGAACAAGTATTTGAGAGGATCCATCTTGGACACGACATGGACTGTATGAGTGAGCATGTAATGTCTTAGTTTCTGTGCGGCCCATACAAGTGCGAGACACAACTTCTCAAGTGGTGTGTATCGCGTCTCATATCCTTGAAGTTTCTTGCTCAAGTAATAGATTGCATTCTCCTTGCTTTCAATCTCTTTTGCTAGCATTGCCCCCATCGTTTCTCTTGTGACCGTAAGGTAGAGTCGAAGAGGAAAGTCAGGTATTGCTGGCGCTAGTACGGGCTTCTGTAGAGGTAGGTGGGTTTGCCAAGTACTCTTTGATTTTGTCGAAAGATTTTTGGCAATCATCATCCCATGTGACTGGGACATTTTTCTTGAGCTTCTTGAATATAGGTTCACATATCGCTGTGAGCTTTGATATGAACCTACTTATATACTGCAACCTTCCAATGAAACCTCGAATCTCCTTCTCATTTTTGGGTGGTGGCATGGCCATGATCGCCTTTACTTTTGTAGGATCTATTTCAATCCCTCGAGAATTGATCACGTATCCAAGTAATTTGCCTGACGTGACTCCGAATGCACATTTTGCTGGATTTAATCTCATGTTGTACTTGCGGAGTCTTTCAAAGAACTTGCGAAGTACAATAATATGGCCTGGGCGATCTTTAGACTTAACGATCATATCATCGACATAGACCTCCACCTCTTTGTGCATCATGTCATGTAACAATGCTGTAGCTGCTCTTTGGTAGGTGGCGTCCGCGTTTTTCAACCCGAATGGCATTACCGTATAGCAATATGTACCCCATTGCGTGATGAATGTGGTTTTCTCCATGTATTCTTCGGCCATCAATACCTGATTATATCCGGCGTAACCATCCATGAATGATAGGAGTGCATGGTTTGCTGTGTTATCGACCAGAATGTCAATGTGAGGTAGAGGGAACCCATCTTTTGGGCTTGCTTTATTGAGATCCCTGTAATCAACACACATTCTGACCCTTCCATCCTTCTTTGGAACTGGAACCACATTTGCTATCCATTCTGGTATTTGGATACTCTGATGAAACCTGCGGCCAACTGCTTCCTGATTTCTTCCTTGATTTTGAGAGCCACATCGGGTTTCATACGGCGCAGCTTTTGTTTGACAGGCTTCATACCTGGAATGAGTGGTATCGTATGCTGAGCTATATCCCTGTCAATTCCTGGCATATCTTGGTATGACCAAGCAAATACATCAACAAATTCACTAAGCAAGTTAATTAGCTCTTTGCGTTCATCTTGACTTAGTGTTAATCCAATTTTTACTTCTTTAACAGTCGTATCATTGGAAATGTTAACTGTTTCTGTATCTTCGATAACTGCTGTTTTATTTTCGTGTTCTTCCTTTGCTTTTATTATTTCTTTGTCATTTTTATCATTAGCAAAGCAATATTGATCAGGGCTAGGGGAATGACACGCATCGTAAGCAAAGGTACTCATTTTATTGAATTCATTGGCTAATACATCAAGAGGGGCAAGGTCGGCTGCGACCTCACCGGAATTATTAGGACTAGAAAGAGAGGACTCAGCAAGAGACTCAGGGTTGAACTCTATAGCAGAAAGAGGGTCGGCCTTAGACTCTAAGGACTCGTCTACAGACTTAGACTCAGACTCGGACTCGGACCCAGACGACTCAGACTCATCAAACATAGGACCCTCGCCAGCGGTTATTTCCAACTTTTCTCCACTCGGCGTAGTGATCCTCAATGTCTTGCGTCATCCCCTTGAAATGTTGTCAGCTTGGACGATTAACTCGGAGGGGTCAAAATCCTTGTTTTCTATGACAGCTTGAACGAGTTCGGAGTTATCATTGCGGACCGGCTTAGACTCATTCTTCTCCATTCCAAAAAGCAGGTTGATTCCTAAATCATCAGAGTTCGGGCTGGATGGCTTCTCAATTGTGAAGAGCCCTTCGTCTTTATCAACAAAGTCACAATCGAGGAACATTTCGAATCCTGATTCACGGATCCCATCATGGACGAATGGTTCAGGGAATTCATAGCATGGAAAGTCTTCCCCTTCTTTAATGTACTGGCCATTGAGGGTGAACGGATATGGATCCATGGCCATTTCCGTCTTCGTGATTCGAGCATTATTGCGAGCCTTCATCTTCAATAAGGCTTGTTTCACATCTTCTTTTGTTGGCTTGAATCCTAAGCCAAAAGTATCCTTCTTGAGTGCACCAGGATGGCCCCAAGATTCAGCCATTTTCATCTTGAGTCCAAGGGTCATTCCAGGGAAATGACCTTGCTTTTTTAGAATGGCATTGATATTGGTGTTTGAATAGGGATCGAAGTCGAGATGGCACTTTTCCTCCTCTTTAATCACGAGAACATCATCAAGTGAAAACCCCCAAAGATCTTCATCTTCTTCGTCATGTTCAACATGGACGATAGGAGTATCAATAACTTGAATGCGCATAGGAGAAACATCAATAGTAATTGGAACCCCTCCAACTATGGCTTTCACTTTCTGGTGCAGCGATGATGGAATCGCCTTTAGCTTATGAAGCCAAGGGCGTCCTAACAACATATTGAAAGAGGCCTTAATGTCCACCACCTGAAACTTAGTGCGACGTTCAATGGCCCCAGTAGTTATGTTCAGTATGATAGTACCCATGGCTTGACGGCGAGTATTATCATAAGCGCGAATCCCTTGAGTGGAGGGAGTCAGTTCTTCATTCTTTATGCCCAACTTCTTTGCAGTACGGAGTGGGCACACATTGACTGCAGATCCATTATCAACCAGGCTTGTAGGAACATTCATCTGCCTACACACCACAGTGAGGTGTAAAGCCTTATTATGTTGGTCCCCTTCCGGGGGCAGACCTTTGTCAGAAAACGAAATCAGATTGCTAGTACTTGGCAATTCAGTAGTGAGAAAGTTGACCAATCCTTGAGGAGTCATGTCATCATCAACTCCTATTTTTACCAGAGCATTCATCACAGCCTTTCGATGCTCGTGGGAAGTGGCCAAAAGCTTCCATACATTCATCTCCACCTTGGTCTTTTGCAGTTGTTTGACCACATCGCTGTTTACAGGGTCGATGGGATCAACTATCGGATGTGATTGTGGTGGAGGTGGAGATGGATTAGGTTGTTGCAACCGTCCACTTCTGGTGAGAACCTTGACCTCAAAGTCCCTCCAAACATCTTCACTTGTGCCAAGAGATGAGCAGGCTATATCCTTGAGATAGACGTCTTCATCGTCACTATCCCAAATTCCATTCACTTCTTCAGAACTCGAGACAAATACAACTTCTGGCAGAGTTTCATTCACAGGTTGAATGAGTATCGACGGATCAAAGGAGACTTCATCTCCCGTGATAGCCAAAGCATCAGAAAGAGGACCTGTTTGAATGTTAGGCTTCTTGCCCCCTGGAGGGACAGGAAGTTGATTAGCATCAATTAGGTCTTGGATTGCATCCTTCAACCTCTAGCACTTCTCAGTGTTATGACCCTTGCCTTGATGAAACTTGCAATAAGCATTGGGGTCATAGCTAGCGGTCCTATTCTCTGGTCGAGGTTCTGGAAATGGTCCGATTGGCATAATCAGTCCTTGACCATGAAAACGGTCATAAGCAGCATCATAAGTCATTCCCAAAGGCGTGTAAACCCTCCTTTGCCTTTGGAATCTTTGAGGAGGAGCATTAAGGGCCAGCACATCATTGATATTGATATTGTTGGTAGCATTATTGGGCTTAGAAGACGAAGAAGAAGGAGTGTCGTTCTTCTTGTTTTTCCAAGTGCTGTTATTATTGTTGCTACCAACAGACTTCATTAGTTCGTCCTCGATATTGATTCCAATATCGTATACAGCTTCAAAGGTACTTAGAGGCAGAAACTTCAAGTGTTGCTTGTACTTATGAGTCAGATTGGCAATGAACAAGCGAACCATTTCTTTCTCCTTGGGGGGATCCACCAGGAGCGCAGCTGTTTCCCTCCACCTGCTTAAGTAAGTGGTGAAGCCTTCATTCTCTTTCTGTTTGAGAATGGAGAGTTCACGTTTAGAAGTCTTGGCCTGAATGTTACATTTGTAACGATTCATAAAGCTTTCAGCAACATCCTCCTAGGCCGCGACATGCTTGGATTCCAAAGAATAGAACCACTGTTGACAGGCATGCTCCAAGGAAAGAGGGAACACCGTAGGGAAGAGTGTCACATATACTCCCTTAAGAGCCATGGTTGCAGAAAAAACCTTCAAATGGAAAATCGGATTATCAGTAGGCTTGAATTTGGGAATGTCAGCAGTGGAAAATTTCTCTTATGGACGAAGAGGTGACAGGCTGTTCCACATAAGTGAATTCTTCAGAAATCTTGCTCATCTGTTCCTTAATCTTGTCCATTGCAGCGGTAGTGACATTGTTTTGATTGTCTTGTTCTACTGTGCTGACTCTAGTGGTGAGTGTCTGCATCATGTCAGACAATTTTTCAATTGTCTTGTTGAGGTTCTCAATGTCTTCCTTAGTGGCCATTGGTTGAAAGTAGACTGGAGATGGATCTTGTGGAGATGATTGAGGTGGTTTCCTTGTACGCCTCTTTGGTATAAGAGGTTGTTGAGGTATTGACTCAAACCGTAACAATCTACCCCTGCTTCTTGACCAAGTGCTGTAACACCGAAACAAACACACCTTTAATGACCAAACTTAACCTTAACCCATCCGGATTTAAAAGAATAAAAAAAAAATTTTATTAAAAATATATAATTTTGAAATTCTACTTGTTTATTTTTTTTGTTTTTTTTAAAAAATATGGGAGGATACCATCCGACTTACTCCTAAAAAAAACAACACAAAAACAAGACTACCCTAAAATACGTTCAAAAAGTAGTGCACGACTTAAAGAAAAGGTGTGTGAACACGATATGTGAGTGATTAAGTGAGGTTATGGACGCGTGTTTTGACCGTATAGCTAGACATGACACCAAACTGGACACAGCAACCACATACGTACGCACAAAAATCGAAAAAAGGACTGACAGGACACTTTTCCTGGGCACCGTGTCACGATGCAGACTGTCGTGACACGGTGCAGTCTACCGTCATACGGTAGAGAGCTCCGTGTCACGGCACTGTTCACCGTGGCGCGGCAGATCATGCCGTGACACGGTGCGCAGTTCCTGGTCAGTTTTGTGATTTTTCTAGATTTTAACCGATTTTAAGTCCGTACTAATTACTATGTGAGAATAAAAACCCTCGGTCATGGGTTAAACAAAAGAGTAAACACATGAAGGTTAGCACCAAACAACCACATAGCATTTAGGCACGATGATGTAAAAAAAGTTCGCAACCTAGAGTCAAGATCTATGTTCAACTATTGGTCAAGCTTTGGGTGTCAAAAGGGTACCATGGTTAAGAGTTTGGACGCGTTAGCAAGGCAACCTCCCTTGAGGGTGTATGCCAACGGGCGGCTCCGCGAGTTCGTGATGAAATCGAACTCGACTCCATGGTTTGGGTTGATTTAATAACTCGGATGAACCCTTATTGCCATGAGCGTTTTTGGGTCGATAGAGCTTAAATCCCTCGGGGCTAAGACGCAAGTAGAACACATACGTTTTTTCAGAAAAATCGAAGGAAGTCGACTGTGAGGAAAGAAAATAAGCCACCGGACTGATTTTAGGACTGCCGTGACACGGCAAAAATTCCCGTGTCACGGTACTGTGCACCGTCAGACGGTGCACTGTACCGTGACACGGTAGATTTTGCCGTGGCACGGCAGTCAGAAGATCTGACTGGTGCCCTGTTTTCCTTCGCGCGCAACCAAGTTATCCAATTTTTCCTACGGGACAGACCTGAATGCGACGTTAAAACGTCTATGCAGATGCAAAAATGCCAAATTAATCACAAGAATATTTTTTTCAAGAATCTTTCAAGTCTCATCCACTCATCTTAATTAAATACCGATCACTCAAATCGATAAATAATCAAGAATCCTTCCCAGTGGAGTCACCAAATTGTAGGCGTCGCTCGAAGTGCGCCTACGTTAAAAGCATGTGTGAATATGCTTGGCACTCATAGGAAGTGGGAATTGACATAATACGATTAGAAACAAATAAAGTAGGGAGCCGCCAACAAGTTTTTAAGGAACTTGTAAACCGTTCACGGATCATAAAAAGGCAACCACGATAAAGGGACAACGAAGGCAACAACGATTGACCCGTGAAGGTTACACCCCATTCATAATCCATGAGATTACTAACTCCATATGGTTCGGAACCACGGAAGGAGGATCGGGGATGATGGTACGAAGTGAGTCATGGAGTCACATTCGCCCGTA
The DNA here is from genome assembly GCF_948465745.1 of Chenopodium album. Taxonomy (NCBI): domain Eukaryota; kingdom Viridiplantae; phylum Streptophyta; class Magnoliopsida; order Caryophyllales; family Amaranthaceae; genus Chenopodium; species Chenopodium album. Next base: position 21,194,528 of record NC_137842.1, read on the forward strand.
TTGGCCTCTACTCGATTCTTATATTGAAAAGCGATTCCTGCGATCTCAAAGGCATACAAACAAAAATTCAATTTGCTCCAAACTATTATTATGCTAAATTGGTTGAATATTAATGAAACATATAATTCTAAAATATTTGTGATCACTTATTATTTACAAACAAGATTAAAAAGGATCCTAAACCGATTGTCCAAATTATCTTATTAGGCGTGATTTTCAATTACATATTCCCTTTAAATATGCAATATGGTGATCATAAAAAATAATAGAATAAACATTAATATTGGAAGCAATTTAATCACAATTCCAACAACACAAAATCGTTAGAAAAATAATAGAAATAAAAGGAACACGATTCTTGCTTTGATTCTGTTTGTTTGCAACTACAAAATAATAAACGAGTTAGTAACTTCAAGGAAATAATAAAACAATGATTAAATTAAATTAAATAAAGTAGAGTTGATTTGGGGCCAAACCCTCAAACAGTTCTACCTCTCACGCCTTGGCTTAAGGACAGAACCACGAGTAAAGTATGGACTCCTTTGAGTACTTGAAGAAGGAATTTTGAAGTAAGAAGGGTAGGCTAGTGTTTAGGCTAAAGCATAGAAGAGAGAAAAATAAATCAGAGTGTTAATTCCTGGTGCCCCGTACATCAGAAATGAGGGGGTATTTATAGGGAAAATGTGCTGAGGGAGCACACGGAACCCTAAAATGATAAAAACCCTAAAAAAGTATCCCGTGACACAGCAAATTGTACCGTGACACGGGAAGTCCCACCGTCAGACGACAAACTTTCCCGTGACACGGTACATTTTTAGTGTGACGCGGGAAATTTTCAGAAAACGGGAAAGAAAACGCATTAAGGGTTTACGCGGAAAAGACACGGAATGTCCCGTGTCACGGCGGACTTCCCGTGTCACGGGAAATCCCACCGTCAGACGGGAAGGATTCTCGTGACACGGTGGCTGTCTGCCGTGGCGCGGGAATTTCCAGCCCACTTTTCCGTCTAAATACATTTTTAACCCTAATTTCATTCGGCATTTTAAGTGCCGATTGATAATTTCGGGCCTTTTCTGACTTATTATTATTTGGGCTAAAATAAGAAAATAATTAAATAAAAATAAACAAAAGGTTTGGGCTAAAAATAAAAAAGGGTTTGGACTAAAAATTAAATAATAAGTTTGGGCTGAAATAAAAACTATACTTTTACCAAACATCAAGACCAATCCATGGGCCGTTCAAAAATATGAATTTAATCACATATGATTTTTTAAGCACTCTCGGGATTAAATACTGAACCCGACCAATAGTAGCGGTGAAAGGTTGTTCATCATCGGGTTTGGTTTTGGGGAGACATTTTAAGTGTCTACAGTGCTTCCAACCCAAAGTGGATAACTCTAAAGTACAAGCGCGTAGAGGACTTTTGCTTCTATTGTGGAAGGTTGGATCACACCGAATCTGGTTGTTGTTTCAAGGATGAAGCACAAGAAGCTAATGATGAGATCGTGTATCAATATGGCCCTTGGTTACGTGCTTCACCTCGAAAACTCCCTCGTAGGCCTCAATCAGACATTGAGAAGGAAAAGAAGTGGAAGGAAGGGTTGCTCTCTGCTAGAAAGGTTCGTACCTCGAGCTATCATGACCCCGATGCAGTTAAGTTGGGCCCCCCAGGGGTGGCAAGGAAGCTGTCCTTCCCCCCTCCTCGTGCTAAGGAAGTAAAACTGGTCAGAGTGATTGATGAAACGACTTCGAAGGCTGTTTTTAGACTGAAGGGAATTAATGAAGAAATAGATTCAGAGAGGGATGGTGGAGGGGTAAGCTTTGGGGATGTAGCTCACCACACTAATATTACGTCTGCCTTGGCTGCTGAGAACATTGGTGTAGAAGTGACTGAAATGGAGCACGATTCGATCCAAGAGGGGAGTGAGCCTATTGGGAATAGAAGGATGATTAGAAAAAAGGCTGTTGTTAAAACTGATTTTGTGAGGAAACAAGTAGATGAAGAAGTCAGGGGAGTTGGACATGCTCAAAAGAGGAGTCTGGATGAATTGTTAGAAGTGGATTTAGAGGCAGTGGAGTCTCAATCAAACAAAAAACAGAAAGCTGAATTGAAGTCCTTTGCTAATGACGCAATAATTCAAGTAGGGGGTGTTGGAGTGTGCCAACCCCCTGAAGAACAATGAAAATATTGTGTTGGAATTGCAGGGGGGGCGGGCAACTCCCTTGCAATTCGTGCCCTCCGCTATTGGAGTCGTAGTGTTTGCCCTGATATTATCTTTTTGTCTGAAACTATGATTTGTAAAACTAAATCAGAAAATTTAAAAATAAAATTTAATTTTTCTATGTTTGTTGGTGTTGACAATAGGGGAAAATCTGGTGGCTTGTGTGTTTACTGGAGAGATGGGGTGGACTTTTCTTTAGTGTCTCTCTCTGATCATCATATTTGCAGGGACATTAAAGAAATTGGGGGGCGTTCTTGGAGGTTCATCGGGGTCTACGGGTGGGCAGATAAATCTCAAAAAAGTAACAGTTGGGCGCTGATGAGGGAACTTTTCTCAGCTTCTCCTTTTCCTGTCGTCTTCGGAGGAGATTTCAATGAAATATTGGGGCATCATGAGAAGATGGGGGGTGTATTGAGAGAGCAACGTGCTATAGATGCTTTTAGAGAAATGCTTGATGATTGCAACTTAAGGGATCTTGGATATGACGGGTCTTGGGTCACCTGGGAACGTGGAGGGGTTCATGAAAGGCTTGATAGATACGTGGCTTGTTCGAGGTGGTGCTCGTGGTTTGATCAGGCTCATGTCATGCATTAACGAAGTTTAAATTGGACCATGTTGCTATCCTTCTCGACACTGAAGCAAAGAGGCACTTGAAGAAGAAAAAAAGAAAGAAAAGGTTCTGGTTCGAAACCTGCTGGATGCTTGATGAGGGGGTGGAGGATGTTATTAGGCGGTCTTGGGAAGGTGCTAGTCACTTGGATATGTCGAATAAATTGCTGAACATAGCCAAGGACCTGACCGAATGGAGCAAGGAGTATTTTGACAATTTGGGGGAGAAAATTTCAGAAACTGAAGAAGCGTTGAAGGAGGCTCAACAAAAATCGAATGTGCAGCCAAACTTTGACGAATGCAACAGATTGGAGGCTATCTTGGACGACCTACATGAAAAAAACGAAGCCTATTGGTTTCTTAGATCAAGGGTGTCTGAGATAAAAGATGGGGATCACAATACAAAATATTTTCATCATAAAGCGGCACAAAGGAAGAGCAAAAATTACATTAGAGGCCTTAATAACTCTAATGGGGTTTGGTGTAATGGGAAGCAGGATGTGGAAAAAATCGTACTTGAATTTTATAGGTCCCTTTTTTCTAGGGGCGATACCAATGTAGATTTGATTGATGAGGTTCTTGAAAGTGTGCCGACTATGGTTGATGAAGGTATGAACGCTTCTCTTTGTCGATCTTATTCTAAAGCCGAAATTTTTACTGCTCTCTCTCAAATGGGTCCTTGCAAAGCCCTGGGGCCGGATGGGCTACATGCTATTTTTTATCAGAAATATTGGCATATTGTTGGTGACGATGTGACTATTTTTGTGAATAACATTATTTCTGGTAGAATTTCCATGTGTGATATTAATGGTACTAATGTGGCTTTGATCCCAAAAGTTAAAGACCCCACTTGCATTTCTCAGTTTTGACCAATTTCACTCTGTAATGTACTCTACAAATTAGCTTCGAAGGTTGTGGCGAACAGGTTGAAGCCCCTCTTACAGGGAATGGTTACGGAGAATCAGAGTGCGTTTGTCCCTAAACGCCTAATTACTGATAATGCACTGATTGCTCTGGAACTTTTCCATACTAGGAAGAAAAGATCCACTAGCAGAAGAGGGTCTATTGCTATGAAGCTTGATATGAGTAAAGCGTATGATCGGGTTGAGTGGGAGTTTCTAAGGAGATGTTGACAAAGTTAGGATTTGCCGGAGCTTGGGTTGACACCATTATGGCATTCGTATCTACTGTCAGTTACTCTTTCTTAATTAATGGGGTTCCTTCGGATTCTCTAATCCCGACAAGAGGACTTCGTCAAGGTGATCCTATTTCCCCTTATCTTTTTATTCTGGTTGCGGATGTTCTCTCTAGAATGCTACAGTTGGCTTCGGAGAAAAATTTGATCTATGGAGTACGGGCTAGCAGGAAAGGTCCGGAGATTACTCATCTGTTTTTTGCAGATGATAGTCTTTTATTTACTAGAGCCACCCGACAGGAATGTTCGATAATTGTTAATATTCTTAACAAATATGAAGCAACTTCCGGACAAAAAATTAATTTGGAGAAGTCGGAAATGTCTTTTAGTAAAGGGGTTCCCCTAGCATCAAGGATCACTTTTAGCTCTATCTTGGGTATGGAGATGGTTGATGATCATGTAAAGTACCTTAGTTTACCAACTGTGGTGGGGAGATCGAAAAAAGCGGTGTTTGCATTTGTTAAAGATCGAATCTGGAAGAAAGTTCAGGGATGGAAGGAGAAGCTTTTATCGAGAGCTGGGAAGGAAGTCTTGCTTAAATCGGTTATCCAAGCAATTCCTACTTATCTTATGGGGGTGTACAAATTTCCGGGGAGCTTGATTCAAGAAATTCATGGTATGATGGCCCGGTTTTGGTGGGGTTCGAATGAGAGAGGTAGGAAAATTCATTGGAAGAGTTGGGATTCGTTGTGTCAACCAAAATGGCTTGGAGGGTTAGGTTTTAGGGACTTGGGTGTTTTTAACGATGCCCTCCTTGGTAAGAAATTGTGGCGTTTGATCACCAATGAACATCTTTTGGTTAGCAGGGTATTTAAAGCCAAGTACTATCCTAACTCCTCGATTTTCGAGGCTGCTCTTGGCACGGCTTCTAGTTACTCATGGCAAAGTTTATGGAGCTCTAAGGCGCTTGTCAAAGAAGGGATGTTGTAGAGGGTTGGGGATGGTCGCAAAATAAATATTTGGCAAGATCCTTGGGTGTTAGACGATGAGGGACGCTTTATCACTACTGAAAGAGGTGAAAAAGAGTGCAGTCTGGTGGCGGATTTATTTGACGAGGGAGGTATCAATTGGGACAGTGGTAAGGTGGATATCATCTTTAATGAACGAGACAGGAAGGCCATCTATGCAATACCAATTAGTGAGCGTCTTCCATCTGATTCTCTCACTTGGGCGTGGTCTAAAAATGGTTGTTATGAAGTTAAATCAGCATATTTGTTGGGGAAATCTGTTTGCTTAGAAAATTTTGAACGCTATTGGGCTGAGCTGTGGAAGGCAAAAACTACTCCCAAAGTGCGCCATTTCTTATGGAGATGCTGCTCCAACTCCCTCCCCACTCGAAGTACTCTTGAGCATAGGCATCTAATTGATGATGCGTGATGTCCCTGCTGGGGAAATGCAGATGAATCTATTGCTCATGCTGTGATCTTTTGTCCTAGTGTTGCCCGTCTTTGGCATAACAGTGGTTGTGGGAAAGCGCTTGATGTTCAACAAACTGAACCTTTTGGTGACATTCTTCTTGGCTGGGCAGAATCCCTCACCGAAGAGATATACCATAGATGCCTTTTCCTTACTTGGTTTATTTGGTATCGTCGAAACAAATGGGTTTTTCAGAACTTATGGGAGGTGGATGATGTTATTCTCCAGAGACATAGTAGGCTAGTTGTTGATTTTGGCGAGTACTCTGAAAAAATTTATGGGGGAATTAATCCTAATCCCAATCCGGCTGGCAGCAAGGTGTGGTTACCTCCTCCCCGTCCTGCTATTAAAATTAATGTTGACGCTTCAATTGATGATGATGGATGGGTTGGCCTCGGAGTAGTAGCTAGAAATTTCGAGGGTCAAGTGTTGTTTGCTGCTGTCCGCAGGGTGAAAGCAAGATGGGATCCATTGGTTGCGAAGGGGAAAGCTGCGTTGTTTGGCATCAAGATGGCAAGAGCTCACCAACTTAGAGATATCACTCTGGAGTCAGATTCTCTATCCCTGATTTCTAAGCTCAAGAAGAACATATTCTCCTTCTCTGCGATTGATAGCATTCTTGAAGATATTACTTCTGTTTGTTCTTTCTTTACTTCTGTGTGTTGGTCTCATGTTAGACGTGAGGGAAATTTTGTTGCCCATCACCTAGCTAAGTTAGTGCCCGTGTGTAGTGAGCAATGTTGGGATCATCTCGTACCTAGTGGGATATCCCCGTATGTACTTATGGACACTCTTTCTTTGAGCTAATGCACTAACCGCCTTTCTTCAAAAAAAAAAAAAAAAAAAAAAAAAACTAGGAGAAATTACTTGAACCTTTACAAGACTCAAAATCAAAAGAATATTCAATGGCAGAACAACATTGAAAGAGATACTCTTAAAACATAAGAAGATCCTCTTTGCATTGTACTGTCTTTCTGGAGTTAGAACAACCTCTTAAACTTAACTTAGGTTTCCTTAATCTACTTCCCAAATACTATGGGAACGCAGGTGAGATTCCTTATAGACATATAAAAGAACTTAAGGTTGTTTGTTCTTCAATTCCACGAATCGTGAAGGTATTAGACAATGCTCTACATTAAATTACATGCATTTCCTTTTTTTCTTAGGCAAATTTAGAAAACCTTTCTTGAAAAACTATATCCCACAACACGTATTGGATCCATTATGAAGGAAATCTGTGGTATTAGACAACATGCTTAGAAATCACTTTATGAGAATTGGGAACGATTTTAGAAATCATGTTCTTCTTGTCTACAACATCAAATAAGTGATCAACTCTTAGTTCAATATTTTTATGAAGGTTTGTTGCCACGTTATAGAGGTATGATAGATGCATCTAGTGGAGGTGCATTAGTTAATAAGACACCATTTCAGGCTAAGGCTTTAATTTCTAATATAGCTCTAAATACTCAACAACATGGAAATAGGAAAGTTAGTCAAATTGATTTAAGTGGTGTTCATAGTTAATTACAGGAAAATGCACAGTAAATTGCTACTTTGAGTCTTTGACTACCTTGGTTAAAATTGTTTTTGAAAACGAGTTTAGGCTAGAGTATGTGGTGTTTGTTCTAATTTTTCTCATACTTATGATAATTATATTGATTTGCGATACGAATATGTGAATGTGTTCATTAGGTGATTTTTCTAGTCAACCAAACAGAAAAGTATGACCCTTTTCACAAACTTACAATAGTGGGTTGGAAAGACCACCCTACTCTTAGGTAAGGAAATAGACCACAATTATTGCAAAAAAATCAATCTAGGCAATTTGGTTAGCAAAACCCTTCTCCCTAGGCCAATCTCATGGTCCTTCATTAGAGAGTATGGCAAAACAATTGGCAACTCAAATAGGACAAGTGTATAATCAGAATGTTGAGTATCAAAATAAAAAAATTACCATCTCCAACAACTCGACACTCAATTAGGCCACATTTGCACTTCCTTACGTAACTTAGAGACTCCGTTATCAGGGAAATTACCGGCCAAACTCTTCCAAACTCAAAAGTAAATGTTGTGTTTATGCAGAGTAAAGCTACCATTGATGAGTCTTTAGAACATGAGTATAGGAGTAATACAAGTGCTAAAGTGGTGCAAGGGAATAAAATCTCGTTATTAGATGATGTTAAAATGGTTTTGAAGAAGTATAAATTACTATTCGAGGCTTTTCTTAATAAGACTAATGAAGAAACTGAATTTTTTTCACCCCCTCCAAAATGCGACAATCTAGGGCCTTTTCTATTTTCTGTAAAATTGATAAAAACAAGTTTTTATAAGTGCATGTTAGATTTAGGATCTTCAGTTAATATTTTACCTTTTGATATATTTGAATTAGGATCTTTGAGGAACACAACTTGAATTCTTTACATGGTTAATGCTAATAATGTTTCTCTCAATGGTTGCTTGAAAAATGTTTTGATACCAAGTTAAACATTTGTTTTTCCTTGTTGATATTTATGCTATTGATGTAGAAAATATTTTTGAAATTTTGTTGGGATGACCATTGTTGAAGATTGCAACGGCATTGATTAATGTAGCTAATGGTAGTGTCACTTTAGGAAATAATGGTCAGATTGTTAACATAAATGTTTTAGATGAACAAATGTTAATTGAATAAGCGGGTGCTAGTAATCATGTTTCTTATTGTCTAATAGTCTAATACAAATTAGAGTCGAAAATGCAGAGATTATTACTTGATGAAATGGTCAACAATGTACGGCTTAAACAATTGTTCTTTAATGCCCTGAATGAATTAAACTTTTAAGTATCAAGAAGAATGTCGAGCCAACGATGTAAACAAGAGGCACTGCTTGGGAGCAACCCAAGGCTGTTTTATGTTTTTTTTTTTTTTTTTTTTTTTTTGAAATAACCCAAGGCTATTTTATGTTATTCTTTTTTATTTGTTTTTAGTTTTTTTTTTTTTTACTACTTTAGTTGTATTCCCAAATTTGAACTTTTGAATCGAATAATTATCTTTGTTTAATTTACATGCAATTTAATAGTGTGTGGTTCCTACAGGCGTGGGTACGTTATATCGTACATTCGTTTCGTGGAAAGAACATATTATATAAATGTAAAGAATATACATCTGTAGTGAAAAGAGCATAATATTAAAATATAATAAACATATATCTAAAGGGAAAAAAAAACAAATTTACACTAAAAAAGAGTGAAAAGAACATATGTCCATGCTCTTTGATTGTCAGTGTAATGTACTTTTATTTGTAACATAATGTTCATTGTTTATTGTGAAATGTTTTTTTTTAAATTATGGCGGATATATATATATAAATAATGTTCATTACATAATATTTTTATGTTCTTTATTAGTGTTATAGATGTTCTTTAGATATATATATATAAAAAAAAAAACATAAAATTGGATGTTCTTTACAAAACATATACACGTTCTTTTCTTAACAAGTGTACATTCTGTGCAAATAAGCTACATGTTCTGTTCACGTTTTTTGTCTGTACCAAGTACAGGCTGCTAAACAATAAATTTTCACATTAAGAACTACTAATCTATTAATGAATTATGGTTGATTTGAGTAATAAAAGTAAGTGTTTCCATCAAGGTTCGATTCTCAAGCCAAACAATTGTGTATAATGATAGGATTGTACTTTACACGAGTAGGATAATTTCATCATGGTTCTGGGCTAAAATTTGGTTTTAAATGCCTGCTGCAAACCCAGTGACCTTGGTTAATGATGAAACATGAGCTCTTACACTAATCAAGGAACAGATGTAACATCATTCATAATTTCTTATATACCGCTTGAATCTCTGCCAAAGATAAATCTTCTCGTCCAATCACTAACCACCAGAGTTCGCGTACGCCAGCTAACTTGCTTGCTGAAATGGCAAAAAATGTAAATGTTAAATAGATTTAAATGCATACTGTGTGATAAGTAAGCCAAACAAGCAGGATATATATATAACCTGGCATACACAGAGTACCATAGCCACTGAGTGCTATGGCCCATTGAAACCCAATCACCAGGAAGCTCAGCAGCTGCTTGTTCTCCTCCTAATGGTGCGAATTGTCCTAGATGCTTGTACCTTGTAATCATAAATCATCAAAGCTTTAGCTCAATGGGTATGCCGCTTAAGTCATGCACTCAATTGGAGAGGGGGGAAAAACAGATACAAAAAAGAAAACTAAAACAAAATTCCTATCAACAAACCTTGCACAATGAACATTCATAAGCGTTCTTCGACGCAGCAAAAATGTGTGCGCGCAACATAATGTTAGACTTGCATCAAGATGATCTCAAATCGTTTTACATTTCATGCTATCAGGTTTTCCTCGGGGGGTTTTTACTATTCTATTAAGATAAAAATATTGCTTCTGCATTTCAGCCTTAGTCGACTATAATCAATTATTGCTCTCACTTCAGATATTTGAGAGAAATAGGTGCCAAGTTTGTTAAGCAAGAAAATTCAATGCGAGGTAAAACATAGGCCATACCTGAAGGGAAGAAACATATGGTCCCCAGAGCCTCTAAAACGACGAGGGCCTTCTGGATTAGCTTTACATTCCTCAAGACGATTAAAGCACCTTGAAAGATATTCACCTTGTTGAGCAGCAACCTAATAAAACACCACATGTGAGGCAGTCATCATATCGTTCATGTAAACCTACTGAACCAATGACTTCCAAAGCCAACATAATATATGCACCTGCGCTGTTGCTGGAAGACTCTTCAATTGTGAATCAACGTGTAAAAGGGCTGACCTAAAGCCTTCTATATCCACTTCCATCTCATTTCCTTCAGCATCCCTTAACAAATCCCTCAGGCTCTGCATATGATTAGTTTTCATATAGAGGTCTACTTGGGGATATCTAACACGTATGTCATCAATCACATCTTGGAATTCCTGTATAGTCAAGGTCCCTGAATTGTCTTTATCCGCAACAGAAAATATCGACGTAATGTCATCCTAGAAGCACAAGAGCATTATCAGCTACAGCATATGACACATATACTTCTTAGGCTCTTACAGACCTGCTACTTCCGTAGAGGCAATTCCTACGCAAATGTTAGAATCAAATGCACCTTGATCACAAAATCATGCAAGTACAATAATAATTACTCCGTATTAGATAAGCTCTTATACAAAAACTAGCATTAAGAAACCTATTTAGCAAATGTGAGTAAAAACTTGCCCAAAAATCACGACAGCTATAATAAATACGTAGAATATTGCATAAGATAATTCATTTCAATACTTGGTAAATAAGGCAGGAAGTGTCATATTGATCGCAATTCTCAGTCTCCTCGCCCCTAAAACTTTACCATGCCAGTAAAGTAGTAAATAAGGCAGGAAGTTCTACTCATTTTAATTTAATTGAGAAAATTTTCTTATTTGCTATATTGATTTGCTAACTGGCACACGTGTGTAACTCCCAGTCAGGGTTTATACTGTGTGATATACTGCAATGTCAGCTTATCAGTCCAATAAAACAAAAATATAGATAATAGAAGCAAGGAATAAAGTCAGCAGGTCACACATAAAAGCTACGCATAAAAATTTGTTAGGTATCCAAAAGATTCAGGGCGTGTCACATACAATGATTTTACGTTGATCAACTGAAGCACAGTCGCCTATGGCAAATACATCCTTACAACCCTTAACTTGCAACCACTCATCAATTGCAAGAACACGCCTGTGACCCTGCATGTAGATATATATCAGGTATATAACACAGTATTAAGATAAGGCCAGAGCAATCTACTATCATTTCCCCCTATCATATATAGATATACAATCTATAGGAGTAAATCAGCCTCAAAAAAATAAAACAGATAAATAGCATAAGTTAGCTAAAGTTGTCAGGTAAATAAGCATGTTACAAACCTGGCCAATTTGCTCCATGAAATTCTTCACAACTGGTCTTGTACCAACTCCGGTAGACCATAAGACCATTCCATACGGTAAAGCACATACTTCTCCACTCACCTTAATTTTCATTTTGATAGAGTCACAAGAAACGCTGACAACCCTGCACCCTGTTAAAACCTCAATCCCATCCCTAGAAAATTTTGTCTCAGCAAACGCACTAATCCTTTCATCAAATCTGCAAAAAAAGAGGCAATATGGCAGTAACAGATTTTAACCTTAAAGTGGCATATAATTGGCACTGCTTCAACATATAAGCAGAGAGAACTCATAAATCAACAGATGATTGTTATTTTCTGTTATGCTAATGTAACAGATATTAGGTTTGTTGCTTGAATTGCGAATGTTTATACTTGACTGTCAGAAGACTAGCACACCTGCTCTATGGTCCATATTATGCTGGTTGAATCAAGAATATCTCCAATTAGACATAATCTAAAGTTAACAAAAATAAAGTTAACTAGCATCTTCTGTATGAAGAGAGAAGAGAAAGGTGGGGATATAGAATAAAAAATTAAACAGTTCCAGGTGCCCTTACGTGTTCAAGATATGATCGCCTGATTGAATTACTGATATTTTTACAAATTTTTGAACTCCGGGATACAGTTTCACTAAATCCTCATGGATGTAATCGTGCAGTTCTGCAGCAAATTCAACACCTGTAGGACCGCCTCCAACGATTACAAAATGAAGATTCTTCCTCTTCTCTTCTTCACTCAAGTCTGGAAGGACTGCTTGTTCAAAACAATCTATCACAGATTTGCGGATTCGTTGAGCATCCTCAACCTCCTGCATGATAAGATACACTCTGCACGTCCTTAAACCAAGTGGCACACAAGATATTCAGATTTACACTAGATTCTGCACTTCATCAGTAAGGAGAAGATGGTGTCCATCTTGCAAATGTAACAACTGTACTTGATCAGTAAGTAGAAGATGGTGTCCACCTTGAAACCGTAATAACAAATCCATAGTTGCAACATTATTTGAGGCCAGCTAACATGAATTATCACAAGGAACCATCCATGAATAATTTAACAAGTAAAGTAAAGAGATAAAGTAATTAAACAAAGAAAATTGAGAAAGTGAAAGGAAGCGAGAGAATACGTAGGAAGCAAGAAATAAGATGGTGTTCATCTTGTAAAGCAACATGTTAAAATAATCAAACCAACAACAGCACCACCAAAGCCTTAAACTCAATTCCATGAACCAAGACATTTTTTCGGTGGTTGTCAACAAAGGTCATCTCCTTCCATTCCCTTTCATCAGTATCATACACACTTCTAAATTCAATTCCTTCAAATCAACTTTTACTTTAACCATATACATTATCTTTGTCCTCTCTCGTCTTCTCTGACATCCACAAGATCCTAACTACCCACTTTCCTTATTAATATAACCTTGTGGTCATCGCTTCACAAGCTCACACCAATATAATTAGTTCTCCCTTATCTTATCCTTAATAACTACATTTCCATCTCGAATATCTAAATTATCAATTATGTCCCTTAATGTTTTCCCACATATTCATATCTACATAAACATCTATGCTACACCCATCTTTCTAATAGTACATAGGAACTTATTTGATTGCCCAACATTCTAACATCTACTCTATATAATAGTGTTGGTGATAGTCATTTCATATAACTTTTTAGCTTTAAAGGTGTGCTATGATCACACAATACTACAATTACCCAACTAAATCTTTAGTGCAAGAAGATTCCATCATACAAGTGTCAACAAAACTTAATCCATGTTTAGACTCAACATTAAAGTACAATCTTCCTAATAAGAAAAAGAATACTATGAGAAGTATGAGTTATATCTTCTAATACTTGACGGTCTTGACCTAGGACATTTCCAATTATTCTCTTTATAGTAGTTCATGAAGCTATATTATAAAACTTAACTTGAAATTTTCTCAATCATATTTCATGAAATCGTATGATAAAACTCCATATTAGATTTGAAACACACCCTAATTGAAATATCTACAATAAAAATCACTCTTAAGAGAAGATCTCAAACATTACAAGAAAATATTAACAAATTTCAAGATAAAAAATATGATCAAAAATTGGTTTTTAAGTATTAGAGTGTTTTCTAATTCTCCTGGTGATGTTTAGGTTAAAAAAAGGTAATTAATATCTAGGAATATAATAAAATATTCACATTAATATAACTCGAAATGTAATAAAATAAATTGGATCTTCTTATTTTTTTTGACAGAAAGTAATAGAGTGGCTAACTCTTTCCCTCTCTCAAACAACAGAGAAGGTTAACTTTAAACAGTTTTAGTATTCACATAGGAATATTTCATCAACATAGTTTTCCTTGTTGATATGTAGTAACAAGTCAAAAGTCCCTCACAAAACCTAAAAATTTACTTTGGACATAGTTACATATAAATTTGATGATGGTGACAAGTTGCAAACAAGAAGAGCCCTTGAGTTTGAAGTTGTGTAAAAGGCATTCTATTTAGTAATGTATTAAAATATTGTGAGGCTAACACAAATATGATGTAGATAATTTGAGGTAGAAGGGTCGGAGAACTTTTGGCTATGCTTCATATCACAATTAAGTAAAACGTAGCTAATTTGGTGAGTTAATGTTTAATACTTGTCTTTTTAGTTGCAAATATTCCAAATTTAATCAGAGAGAATCATTATAGATTTATAGTTATCATAGTTGGCTTTTTACCCTTACATAGAGAATTATAGAAATAGAGACTTGCTGGATCTTTAAAACTATAATGTTATGATTGAAATGATGCTTACAAAGATTAACTTCGATCCTTATATTTATACTTTCTCAACCTCATAAATAAATTTACACGTTCAGTTACTCGTATTATTACAAGGATAGTAAATGACTTTACCTTCAGAAAGTGGCAATGTTCCATGACACCAGGAGTGTTGAAAGTGTTTACTTGTGCTCCAACTGCTATAACCAAGTAGTCATATTCCAAAGAGAAATCTCGACTTGGAGTAGGGCTATTCTCAAAAGTAGATCTGCAATGAATTTTCTTGTTTGCTGCATCAATTCTAGTGCATTCTGCCTCACAAAATTTTATTTCTCCGATTCTCTGCGACAATGTGAATATGGGAATTCAATAACTCGTTAAGTACAACTATAAAAAGATAAAGAAATAACTAGGATCCATGATCCTAAAGAATGGGATTCTGATGTGCACAAAGAACAACATTAATGCATGATTTTCAACTTAGTTATAAAGCTCCACACTTCACTCCCATCCAAATAATTGTGCAAAGTGATAGATTCATTTCAACCCCCAAATCGGCCCAAAATTATGTAGATTATTCATCCATGTTATAAGCTACATTTCTGAACATTCTGGTTGCTCAAATACAAATATTATCAGGGGTGAATCTAGCAATTGGTTCGGTGTGTCAAAAGACAGTAAAACAGCCAAATTATGTTAGGTTGTAAGGAATAAGAGGATGAATAAAACATTTTCTGCACTATGCCAACTTCATTATTCACATTTACCCATCTCAAAAATATACTATATGTCAAATGATGAGATTTGAAAATTTATAACTGTCAATCGGAAAAAGAGAAGGCTTCAAGCCTAGATGTCAAAGTCGGCGAATCTGCTTTTAAAGTAAATAGAGCACGCAAGAAGCAAGAAGCTGTCCAATTATGAAATAGCTCGACCGGCCTTTTCTCCTAATCCTCGGGAGAGGCAATGAATCAAAACCCTTTTTCAGTCCAAAGGACAAAGACATACTCAAGTGATACAGGCCTGGGAGCAACTTCATTAAAAAAAAAAATAAAGACAGGTAGTTTACTTGCTTAGTGCTTGCATTAAGGTGTGAAACTTACAAAATGATCTTTCGTAAATTTAGCAACTAAGAGCAAATTTGGCTTGGCATTGAACACGTCCATCTAAGGCAGATGACAGGGTAGGGCTTAAAAGACCTGAATTCGAGAAGAAAGATCCACGACGTCCTCGTCCAAAGTCACCACGAATAATACGACCACGGGTAGTTATAAAGGCAGTAGGGTGGGAAGAATTGGAAGAAGGAATTCTTGTTGTGAATTGTTACTCAAAGGGAAGCAATCGAGCACGAAGATCGAGAAATAAGGTGGGGAAATTTTAGATAGCAGTGACTAGCATAGCATAATCTGGGCCAAGACCACGAAGAACAGAGGTAACAAAGTCAACATTTGAGACTAGTTTGTTGATAGCAGCCAATGAATCTGCAAGGTTTTGGCATGTTGAAGATATTGAGAAATAGATTGATTTCCGGAGAGAGGTTGGAAGCAAAGATTACTAGCATTAGCAAGTGATTGTTGAGAGAAATTTGGTTGAAGACAAGACCAAACGTCGCGAAAGGTTTGTTTGAAGACCAATGACTTGAGCAAGGCAAGAACAGATTCGGTGAAAGTCGCATTGATTAGACTGACAAGAGCTTGATCAGTTTGAACCCATGAAGTATAAGATGGGTTGAGATTCATTGTTTTTCCATCATAAGGGAAAAATGGAGGGGGGTAAGTAAATGATCCATCAACGAAAGGCCAAAGACTTGGGCCTATAAGGAATGGCTGGATTTGACCTTTCCATAGAAGATAATTTGTTTCAGTGAGTTTGATGGAGACTAAGGTAGAGATATTTTGAATAGAGAAAGGAGTGGTGATACATCTCCTGATCCATTGGATGAAAATGGATAAAAAATTATAGCAATATAGAGTATCCAAAATGAAATTCCAATTGTTAGAATCATAGGCTTTCTGAAAGTCCACTTTGATGGCACAACTAGGGCAGGGGCACTCCCTATGAGAATTCCTTAGTAACTCCTGAGATAGAAAAATGTTGTCCATTAGACTTCAGCAAGGAACAAAGGCTATTTGTAATGGATCAGTCAAAATAAACCAACCAAGAAAACCTATTAGATACGAGCTTAGTGAGGCACTTATTAATGGTGTTACAACATGAAATGAGTCTGCAATTACTTGGTTTTGTGGCATTAAGGATCTTGGGAACTTTAGCAATAACGGTATATAAAACCTCCCTAAGCAAACTGTCAAAGTTTAAGAAGGAAAGGATAGCATCCATTCATCCTATACAACTTTTCCTACTCCTACTTGAATCAACATATTGGGGTGAAGCAACTATAGACCTAATTCAAAATGGAAACTTTAATTCCCTTCCTTCTCTTCTATCACCGGCACCCTTTGAAAGTGAAAGTAGCCTTTCAATCCTATAAATCTCACCTGTGGGTTTTGTTAGATTAAATAAATAATCTTGTATATAATTAGTTTGTATTTTACTAATATAGCCTTAGCCCTAACCCTAGTATACTTTGTATTTATAATCTTCTTTAATCAATGAGAAAGGCACGGCAAATAATCTCACATTCTCTCATGGTATCACGAGCTAGGTTTGCAAACCCTAACACTCTTCTTCCGCTAATTCTTTCTGATTCATCTCCTTCCTCTCTTCTCTGTATTTTTCAATTTTTTCTCATCCTCCGTGGCCGATCAGAAAATTCACCCAGCCACCCTTGTCAACAACATCAAGACTTGCATTCCAATTGTTCTTGATTACAAGGGCACTCAATACAACACTTGGTCTACTTTATTCCAACTACATTGCCGCACGAATCTAGTAATCGACCACATCATACCACTGGTGGTAAACAAGAAGGAAAAGGCTCCTAAAACTTCTGATAAAGCTCTATGGCAACGACTTGATGACATTTTTCGTCAATGGATTTACAATACTATCTCCATTGACCTACTCAATTCCATAATTGATCCCCGTGACAAGGCTATTGATGCTTGGAACCGTTTGTGTGCCTGAGCGCTCCACCTTGATGCGCAATTACCAACACCAAACTCGATCAATTCGAGGGTGTTAAATCCTGTTGTTCTCACCTCAAGTCTTTGGTCGATAGTCTAAAAAATGTAGGTGACACGGTCCCGGATAATAGGATGGCGCTTCAATTATTGAAAGGGCTTTCGGAGGATTATAAACCCTTTCGAACTTCTACAGGACATCTTAATCCTCTGCCTTCTTTTGACACTTTAAGATCGATGCTTGAACTTGAGCAGCAAAGCAACAAAATCGATGTTGCAGCCGAGTCTCTTGCGGAGGCTCATATTTCTCACACTTCTTCTGCGGTTCACAACAATTCGAGTGAGAGTGCTTCGAATTCTAGTCAGTCCCGCAATAATCAGCGCAGTGGTGGTCACAAGGGCAATAAGAACAAAGGGGGTGGCGGGAAAAATAAGCCAGCCGCCGGGAATGGTGGCCGCGACAACCAGTTGCAGCAGCAAGGCAGTGGTAGTGTAGCACAGCAGCAGCAACAATTTCCCCAAGGCTGGATGTTCCCTGCGCCTAATTGGGGTTACTGGAATCAAGCCCCTTGGGCAACTCCACCCTGTCCGTACCCAAGTCAGGGCCCAGGCCCAACTTTCTGGTCACCCAGCAGCAGCAGTCAGCACCTCGGGTTCTTGAGCCTCCTCCATAACAGGCCTACTTTATATCCGGACCTCCTTCTGCTTCGGGGTATATGCCGACTAACATCGACCAAGCAATGCACACTATGTCTCTCTCTGACCCTAATTACTATATGGACACTGTGCTACGTCACATATGACTAATTCCCAAGGTAATTTATCGTATTATTCTCATTTACACAAAAATGGTCATAATGCCATTGTTGTTGGTGATGGTAGCAAGGTTCCAATTTCCGATTATGGTCACACATGTTTAACCCCAACCAACCTTCAACTCAAAAACTTTCTTCATGTCCCAAAATTAATTAAAAATCTCATTTATGTTCATAAATTCACTATTAATAATAATGTCTCAATTGAGTTTGATCCTTTTGGGTTTTCTGTGAAGGACTTGCAGACGGGGAGCAAAATAGTGAGGTGTTATAGCAGTGGTGATCTTTACCCTTTCTTCACGGATCCTCAAGTCTATGAGTCTTCCATTCCGTCAGCTTCTTTTTCAGTTGTTTCTCTTAGTGTATGGCATTCCCGTCTAGGTCATCCGGGAAATGCAATTCTTGGTTCTGTTTGTAGTAGCAAACTCATAAATTGTAATAAGATTTTGAATAATAAGGTTTTGAAACATGTTTGTCATTCATGTCCCTTGGGGAAATTAATAAAAACTCCTTTTTACGATTCTATGTCTCATACTACTATGCCTTTCGATATAATTCATAGTGATTTATGGAACTCTCCTATTCTTAGTTCTCTCAGTCAAAAATATTATGTTCTTTTTCTTAATAATTTCACGAATTTTCTGTGGACTTTTCCCATGTCTTCTAATTCTCTAAGTCTATGAGTTATTTATTCATGTTAGAACATATATTAAGACTCAATTTGAATGCGAAGTTAAAGCTTTTCAATGTGATGATGGCCGCGAGTTTGATAATGATCCTTTAAAAAAAAATTGTGTCACAAATGAAATGACTTTTCACTTTTCTTGTCCATACTCTTCTCCCCAAAATGGCAAAGCGGAACGTAAAATCAAAACGATCAACAACATTGTTCGTACGCTCCTTTTTCATGCTTCTATACCTCCGTCCTTTTAACATCATGCCTTAGAAATGGCTACTTACCTTCACAACATCTTACCCACAAACATCTCCAACTCAAATTATATATCAAAAGCATCCCGATTATTCGCACCTTAGGGTGTTCGGTTGTCTATGCTACCCTCTTTTCCCTTCCTCTAAAATACACAAATTGAGCTCTCGATCCACTCCTTGTGTTTGGGTATCCATCCAACCATAGAGGGTATAAATGCTATGATATGTCTAGTCGAAAAATAATTATTTCTAAGCATGTGTGGTTTGATTAGTCGGTTTTCCCCTTCTCTAAGGTCCATACACCAAGTCCTCACGCATACGATTTTCTCGGTGATCTCTACCCCTCTTGATCATCCCATAGTGAGGCAACAACTTCTAGTCCGCAACATGGCTGCGGTGAACACTCACTTGCCGCAGGCATGCTGCGGAGTGTCCTGCTCCCTCCTATTTCTCCCTCGAGTAAGCAGCACACTCCCCCCTTATCTCCCTCCTCACAACCGTAGTAGCACGCAGCTAGCAGCCCTGCTCTACAGCAGCAGCACGCTGCTGCCAGCCAAGCTACCCCTTACACTTCTCATGTTGCCACACCCCTCCGGGGTAGTTTGCTCCAGCCCCCAAAGTACTACTACTCTCGCAGACAGCACAGCCCACCTCTGCCCCCTCCTCTTTCTCCCTTGAGTCAGCAGCAGTGTCCTAGCACCGACAATTTATCAGCCACGGCCCACTCGGGACCTACCCACACAGAAGGTCGAGGTGCTCATCTTGCTACTGCTACACATCCTCCTCCCTCTACTTCAGTCCGACCACCTCCTCGTCCCATGGCTACTCGTAGTAGTCATGGGATCTTAAGCCAAATCCAAAGTACCATGACAAGTCCCTTCATACTTTTACCTCCATCTCACCTATTCCAAAGAACCCGGTCCATGCTCTTCGTGATCATAATTGCTATGCAGGAAGAATATGATGCTCTCATTGATAATGGTACTTGAGAATTAGTTCCCCAACCGAATAATGTGAATATTATTCGCTCTTTGTGGATTTTTCGGCATAAAACGAAATCTGATGGTTCCTTTGAGAGACATAAAGCTCGTTTGGTTGGTGATGGTAAAACTTAGAGGGAGGGCATTGATTGTGATGAAACTTCTAGTCCAGTGGGTAAACCGACGACCATTCGGGTGGTTCTGAGCATTGCATTGTCTAAGTCATGGCCTATTTATCAACTACATGTGTAGAATGCTTTCTTACATGGAAATCTCAATGAAACTGTGTACATGTATCAACCTTTGGGATTTAAGGATCCTTCTCGGATCATGTATGTCTTCTACGTAAGTCACTATATGGTTTGAAACAGGCTCCACGGGCTTGGTATCAGCGATTTGCAGACTTTCTAGCTACTATTGGTTTTGCAAACAGCAAATGTGACAACTCACTGTTCATTTATCGCCATGGTAATGAAACTGATTACATTCTCCTTTATGTTAATGATATTGTCCTTACTGCTTCTTCATAGTCTCTTCGTTGTCATGTGAAATTAGACCTGGCAAACGGGTCATTCGGGTCGGGTATGGGTCGGGTCAAATTCGGGTCAGCAAATGTTCGGGTCGGGTTTGGGTCGGGTCGGGTCATTTCGGGCTTCGGGTCAATAAATTATCGGGTCGGGTCGGGTTTCGGGTCAATACTTCGGGTCAACTTTGGGTCGGGTCGAGTTAGGGTCGGGTCAAGTTCGGGTCGGGTCAAGTTCAGGTCGGGTCATTTCGAGTCGGGTCAAGTTCGGGTCGGGTTGACTTTGGGTCGTGTCATTTCGGGTCGATAATTTGAGTCAAGCAATTAAGCTGAAATTAGTAGATTTATAATTTTTATACGGATTAATTATTAGTTTTTTTTTTTTGTTTTTTTTTTTTAACAGAAAATATAGTTGTTTGTGTTAATATCATTGTTATTGTTGTAATAATAATAATAATAATAATAATAATAATAATAATAATAATAATATTATTATTATTATTATTATTATTATTATTATTATTATTATTATTTTGTTATATATCAAAAATAGAAAAAATCATACAACCAACATACAATTAGTGGGAAACCAAGATACAATATGGGCCCCTACTCCTCTAGGCTCTAGCTACATCAAACTCAATTATTATTTATTTATTTATTTATAATACTCCCTTTGTTTTTATTTATATACTCTATTTTCATTGGACATTTATGCAATAATGCAGATGAGTGCAAAACTTTGACATAAATTTTGTAATTATCAATAAGTATACAAATAAAATAGTTGAATTCTTAACAAACTATTCAATGTGACAATCTCATTATCTCAATAAGTATTTACAAAGTAGAGTTTAGTAGATTATATTTTTTCTTATGAGTAAATCACTAACATTGATTATAAACTCAAATTATAATATAGTATGAAATCCCAATTTAGATGTAAAAAGAAAAAAGAATGTTCTAGTTAAGCACTTAAAAAAAAAAAAGCAAAGTGGGTAACAATAGCAATACACAAGTCTTATATGTGGTTGGTCACACCGTGTGGCAAGGGTTACTAGGTAGTGTAATAGGGGTTACTTGGTCAGTGTAAAGGGGTTACTTGGTGAGTATTGTGGGGTTACTCAGTTAGTGTAGGGGTTACTCGTCAGTAGTATAGGGGTTATAGGGGTTACTTGGCAGTGTTATAGGGGTTACTTGGCAGTGTTATAGGGGTTACTTTATTCTTTTGTAAGTTGTCACACGGTGTAGCTAGCCACACACAAGACGAGCTGTTTGTCAGTGGCATTTGGTGAAATAGCCGTTTTTTAATTTTTTTTTTTTTTTTTTTTTTAAAGAAACGGATTAGTGTCTTTTATTAATCAATGGACAATTTGTCCATAAGAACATAAGATGAAACTTCCGCAGGGCAGTTGAACTCCCATACTTGTTCACTACCGAAGGGCACTAATCTAGCAAGGTGATGAGCGACAGAATTCCCATCCCTTCTAACATGAGACCAAGAAACATACTCAAGGTCTTTACAAAAAAAGAAAACATCATCTAACATAGTGTCCAAGTCCGATAAATAGGTAGCACATTTCGAGAGACGGTCAATAACAATCTTGCTGTCCGACTCGACAATGACCCTTTTGAAGCCATACCGTTGAGCAAGCTTTACCCCAAAAGCGATTGCATTACATTCTGCAATTTCCGGAGGCCATCTCCCTCTTCTTCTACGAGTACCAGCACACAGGACATCACCAGTTGAGTTTCTGATCACAGCCAGCACCCACCCACCCCTCGTCTTCCAAACAAGCATCGCAGTTTACTTTAACAAAATCTGCAGGGGGGAATCCACGCCTTAGAGCTGCGTTTAGACTTCTTGGTGACAGCATTATAGATCTTTGGTGCATACTTACCACAATCCTCAACGAGCCTCTTCACACGATCACGAACAACCATATGAGGGACATCATTATTGCTGAAAACTTTCTCGTTTCTCCGGTTCCACAGAAACCACAATAACGACACACCAATAAGCCTTCTACGAATGCTTACCTTGCCCCAATTTTCCAACACTAGCAACCAAGTCTTCACATTCGCACTCCCTCCATACATCACGAACTGCTGGCAGAGAAAGAGCGCATGGTTAATCGATTCCGTGCAATCTCCACACCATGGGCATCTATAGTGATCATGTGTCTCTTACACAGCAGCTCCCGAGTTGGTAAAGTACCAGTACACAACCTCCATAAAAATAGTTTCACTTTCGGGATAGTCTCCAAGCCCCAAATATCAACCCATGCTTTGTGAAAATTGTCGAAGTTGCATGATTTCCCAAGCATATAGGCTGTTTTAATAGAATAGCTCCCATCATTTGTGAAGGCCCACGTAAGACAATCTTTCGGAGCTCGACAACTCAAGGGGATTGCCATTATACAGTCCACATCTCTTTGGCTCAACTTTGCAGCAAGCAGACTGTAATTCCATTCATGGCTCTCACTGACAATCAAGTC
Organism: Chenopodium album; assembly: GCF_948465745.1. Lineage (NCBI taxonomy): Eukaryota > Viridiplantae > Streptophyta > Magnoliopsida > Caryophyllales > Amaranthaceae > Chenopodium > Chenopodium album. Next base: position 21,217,504 of record NC_137842.1, read on the forward strand.
CTTCACCCAGGTAATTCCTTCGACAATCGGGGTTTGCAAAAATCTGCCCTTGTCATTTGCCACCCATGGGTCAGAGAAAGCTTTGATCATCGAACCATCACCTACACGCCATATTAATCCTTCCTTGACCAGCGATTTAGAACCCCAGATTCCTTTCCATGAATAACTACCATTAAGACCAAGGGAAGCATTTAAAAAATCAGCATTGGGATAATACTTCCCTTTCATTACACGGCTATACAAAGAATCCGGATGAGAAATTAATCTCCATGCCTGCTCCCCTAAGAGAGCCTCGTTAAAGACCGCCATGTCTCTAAACCCCAAACCTCCAAGGCATTTTGGTTCACACATCGACTCCCAGCTTCTCCAATGGACCTTTCGAACAGCGTTCGAATGCCCCCACCAAAATCTCGCTGTCATGGATTTAATCTCATCTATTACAGTGATTGGAAGTTTGTATACTCCCATAATGTAGGTGGGAATAGCTTGTATCACAGATTTTACAAGGACTTCTTTCCCGGCTCTGGATAGTAATTTCTCCTTCCACCCATTGAGTTTCTTCCAAATTCTGTCTTTCAGAGCCGCAAAAACCAACCTCTTCGACCTCCCTAAAATCGTCGGAATACCCAGGTACTTGTCATGTGCATTCACCAATTTCATCTGCAAAAAGTCCACTAATTCCTCTTTTTTCGACAAACTAACACCCTTGCTAAAAGAGACCTCCGACTTATCATAGTTAATTTTCTGCCCGGAAGCTGCTTCATACACGTTGAGAATTTCAACTATTTTTGAGCATTCCTCTCGTTTGGCTCTAGCGAAGAGTAGACTGTCATCTGCAAAAAAGAGGTGAGAAATTTTCGGTCCATTCCTACTAGCCCCCGCAACATGGACAAGCCTATGATCAGTGGCTTTCTTGATCATAGTAGAGAAAGCATCAGCAATAATAATGAAAAGATACGGTGATAACGGGTCGCCTTGTCTGAGCCCTCGGGTAGGAGTCACCAAACCACAAGCATTCCGATTTATGATGAAAGAATAAGAGACCGTCGAGACACAATTCATCACAATATTAACCCAATTCTCCGCAAACCCCAATCGTAGCAGTAACTTTTCCAGAAAAGGCCACTCCACTCTATCATATGCTTTACTCATGTCAAGTTTCAAAGCAATAGTCCCCTTTTTACCCGTACTCCGCTTTTTCATAGTATGGAAAATTTCCATAGCAATGAGGGCGTTATCGGTGATTAATCTACCAGGGACAAACGCACTTTGATTTTCGGAGATAACATTCGGAAGGATCAATTTTAGTCTCATTACTATTGCTTTTGAAACAATTTTATAGAGCACATTGCACAAAGAAATTGAACGAAATTCGGAAAGAGAAGTCGGAGTTTTTACTTTTGGAATGAGGGCAATATTTGTCCTGTTGATCGATTAGAACCATGGAGGATGCTACTTACTTGGTTAACCACAGCGCCCCCAACGATATGCCAATATTTTTGAAAAAATATGGCATGAAGTCCATCCAGCCCCGGGGCTTTACACAGGTGCATTTCAAAGGACCGAAGCAGCATCTCATTATCATGGTCCGAAATTGCAGGCTTTACAGCGTCTAAAACCTTCTCACAATCATCAAGTGTCGGGTTAGTAGACTTGAACAAATTGCTATAAAACTCCTGTGCAATACCCTCAAAATCCTCTTCATCAACTCGCCATTCACCATTACTATCATAAAGGCCCCTAATTTGGTTTCGAGCTCCTCTTTGAGAAGCCTTGTGATGATAGTACTTTGTGTTTCGATGCAAGGAATCAGTATGTGAGGGAGGGGCACATTAGTCATAGCCTATTAGTAGTGTCTTGAGGAATAAGTTAGAGTTAATTATGACACTTTTTCTATAAATAGACCTCATTAGGAGGAATAATCATCATGTTGAATATTGTTGAGGTTATGTCATTGGGAGAGAGTGAACCTCTCGAAAGCTCATATTAGGAGAGAATCCACCTCTCAAAAGTGGAATTATCCTTCTATTAGTGTAATTCGCCTATTATCAATATAGTCATCATTGTTCTTCCCTAATTTCTTCCATATTTAGAGCTGTAATCTGGTTAGAAACCATGCTAATTCCTAGCATTCGATCACCATCTTTAATCTCCGAAGCCCTAGAGCGAAGATACCAGTAAGCCTCTTGTTTTTCACTAAGCTCATCTAGCTTTTTCTCTAGCTCCGAACAGAGTTGTAAATTGTCGCTTGTAGCTTTGTTCCCTTGTGGCTCCTTCAACTATTTCTCCGTCTCCTCAACTTGCTTATCTATTTCATTAAATTTCCTCCCACTCCATCTTTTCAAAGCATGAAGAGCAATCTCCAACCTTTCCCAAACAGAGAGTCCAGCAGACCCAACCAAGCATTCTGAACCTCCTTTTCATATCCTGCATCAAGTAGCCAGGCTGTTTTGAAGCGCAAAGTTCTCTTTCCCTTTTTACTCTTCTTCTGAGGTCGCTTGACACGGATAAGTATCGGAGTATGGTCTGATTTGTAACGAACCAAATTTTCCACCATTGCTCCCGGGAACAAATCCTTCCAGAGTTCATTGCAGCAGTACCTATCCAGGCGTTCTCTAATCAAGGTGCTCTCAGACAAACCCTTTTCCCACGTCCACCATTGACCCTCATAGCCTAGATCATGTAAACCACAGTCTTCAAGAGCTGCCCGAAAATCTGGAATGGCTCTTCTCTCAATGTCAACACCTCCTTCTTTCTCATCATAGCTTAAAATCTCATTATAGTCACCACCAATGATCACGGGTCCCGAATGAGAGCTACACAAATCCCTCAACAATTGCCAAGTCTTCCATTTATTACCGGTCTCCGGCCATCCATATATGCCAATAAATCACCAAAATACCCCATCACTCATATTTACATCTCCACAAATGTGGTTCTGTGAGTATGATATCAGTGAAAAGGTGATAATTTCGCTCCTCCAGAAAACACACAACCCACCCGACAATCCAACACTACTCACTCCAAACAAGCTATCAAATCCAAGTTTAAATTTTAAACTTTCAGCTACACTTTTATTAATTTTAGTCTCCGATAAGAAAACTAAATTCGGCAAAAACGAGACACACCACCTCCGTAGTGCCTTAACTGCTCAAGGGTTGCCAATCCCCCGACAGTTCCAACACAAAAGACTCATTGCTGTTCACGGGGTTAGTCTTCACCAACACCCGCTACTTCATTTTCAGTCACAAAGCCACTGCCATCCTCCTTCTTCCCTCGCTTCCCACTGCCCCCTTTAACTCCATCCAACTCAGCTATACGAGCCCCCCTTTTCATTGCATTCCCCACACCGGAATTGCTAGAAACTTCGGATACAGCTCTCTGGCGATTCTCTTCCAGCCTTTCTTGCCCCCTCCAACTTCTCCACTCACCTTCATATCCCCACTTGAAACCTCTTTGGTAGCCTTAAAAGTAAAGCCACTCTCATCATCAACCATCATATTTGTTCCTTCCTCGCTCAAACCATCGCTCCTGTTCTTAATAATATCAACAGACCCCATTGACGCCACATCCTCAAGCAAAGGGGTAGTCATATTTTCCACAGGTGTGTCAGGTTTCAGGAAGGTGGGGTCTGACTCCTTGTGATAAACAACTTCTTCTTCCCAACACCAACCTTCTCTTCTTCCTCCATAGCTTTGGCATATCCCTTTCTTGGTGATGCTCGGAGATACATGCCCCATCCCAATTTCTGCAACTTATCCTCTTCTGACACATTCGAACAATCCTTCTCGGAGTGTCCAATCATACCACAGGCAAAACAAAAATAAGGCAGCCTCTCATATTTGAACTCTACCCTAACTTCTTTCCCCTGTTTATAACGTATTCATTGGTGTCGTCTGAGAGGGTTGCGAATATCAATCATAACACGAACCCGACGAAATCGATCAAGGCTAAATTTATTTTCCTCAATTTCCATGAAATCCCCCAATTTAGCAGTTAGTATCCTCATTAGACCTACAATTAAAAGGTAGATTGTAGATCCTAATCCAGAAAGGAGAGTGATGTAACGTTACATTCTCTGGTTGTTCATCACCGGTAATTTCTTTGAGAACCAAGAGATGATTCTCCCAACACCATGGACGCCCATTCAAAGCTTTCTCCTTATCCCTCCAATGAAAAAATTGAAAGGCATACAAGTTTGTACCAATTGTTCGAATTAACAAGTCATGTGATGGTGCCCATACCTTCTGCATAGTTCTTTTGAAAGCATCAACATTATAATTTCGTTCTGTGCATAGCCTTCCAATTAACAAAAGTTCTAGGTTTTCAAGCGATTTTGGATTCCCTGATTCCCCCAAATCCACCACTCCACCTTCGTCGTCATCAAGGCGAAGAGAAGAGCACTTGGATATGAGATCGGCGGCCATAGCCGGAGGTCAGTCGTGAAAAATGGAGAGTCGTCTTTCTTTCAAGGAGGGTGCCCTTTCTTTCGAGGGAGTTTTTTTTATATAGCCGTTTTTTAAATTGTGTAGTTGAAAAGTCATTTTGTTTATTAGTTTAATACGGAATATTTGTTTAAAGTAATTTTTTCCTTTCCTAAAAAAAAAATAATAATAATTATTTCCTAGGAATTTAGTATAACCTATTTAAGATTAGATATTTATATATTTATCATTTAAAATAATAAAAAGCTTGGATATTAAATTAGAAATCATCATATTTAATTCTTGGCTACATATTTAAGAGTTAAGATTCAATACAAAGTACCTAAATTTGATATCATATTATATTGTCTTTTTAAAAAAAAGGAAAAATACACTTTAATAATCCCAACTATGGGTGATTTACCTTCAATAATCCCAACTAACGTTTATTCTACAATAATCCCAACTATTAGGTCAGTTTTCCTCCGGCAGTCCCAAACCGGTCAACAAAAGTCAACAACCTATTATTGTAGGTTGTTTGACACATGTCAGCGTGTGAATGGTTCCAAAAAAAAATAAAAAAAAATACAAAAAAAAAAAGAAAACCAAAAAAAAAAAATCTGGCAGCCATAACCACCACCACCTCCAGCCCTAACCACCACCACCACCTCCTGCCGCCCAACCCTAAAACACCACCTTCTCCCGCCACCCAAGCCGGAAACGACTACCACGACCAGCCGCACCCCCGAAACCACCGAAACACCAGCAGCACCCACGACCAGCCGCATCCCCGAAACCCTTGCCCGTGAAACCACCAGCAGCCCCAAATCGCCCCGAAACCCTTGCCCGTGAACTGATTGGAGCTTGAATCCGCTATACCTCGCCGGAAACCACTCCTCACGACACCGTTGCTTTCAATTCGTCAAGGCCTGAATCCGTGAGATCGAAGGCGGTGGTCGGATGTTAGCTACGGGGCTGGGGTTCGGGATGGTCGATCTCCCGGTGGTCGGATTGTGGTTGTCGTGGCTGAAGGGAGGAGGGGGTGGTTGTCGTGGCTGATAGGCTGATAGTTGGGATTATTGTAGGTAAATCGCCCATACTTGGGATTATTAAAGTGTATTTTTCCTAAAAAAAAAGATATCATAATATTTAAAATCTTGTACAAAGTAATTAAGATTAGATACAAAGTATCTTCCATAAAAAAAAAAGTTTCAACTTCAGAAATGATAACAATTTAATTTATTTTTTTTACTAGAGAAATCATAACATTGTAAAATCTTTTACCGCACATTTAATATTAGACACAAACAATACAAAATATATACTACATAAATTAGAAATCATAGTGTATTTTTAAAAAAAAAAAAAAATACAAATAATAACAATTTTTTATACTAGAGAAATCATAACATAACAAAATCTTGTACTACACATAATATTTGATACAAAGTATGTACAACATAATTTAAAAATCATAGTATAAATGACAAATTTTTTTTCTAAAGAAATCATAACAGTTCAAAATCTTTTACCACTACGTAAATTAGAATAATCATAGTATTATTTTTATAAAAAAATACACTACATTGCTATTTCTCGGACAAAATTAGGGGAGAAAACCTTAGAGGGATGTTAATGATAAATATACTTTCTATGTTGCAAAATTAGGGGGGGGGGGGGACCTTTAAATTTGTAACAATGAGTGTAGGGAATAGTTTCAAGCCTTTAAAATCCCACTAGCTTGAACCCCACTGTGATCATACACTAAAGTACGGTGGCGTCCAAAAGGGAAGAAGATAGAGCAAAAGAGTCGCCAACAAGTTTTTAAGGAACTTGTAAACCATCACGAGGTGAAGGTTACACCCCTTAACGATCCAAGAGATCGTCAACTCCATAAGGTCATGAACCAAATAAGGGTTCGGGGATGATGGTACAAATCCAACCTAAAAGAGATTAAACCTGCCCTAATAATAGGCCTCTACTTTATTCTGCTCGTATTCATGTGCGCTTTTTAATTAACATACGATCAATAGGATTAACCCTAAACCTGTTTATCTATGTTGGTTGAATTTAATGCACAAATAAACTATTATTGGCGATCACTTGAATTATAATCACAATTAACCCTAACAAGATTATTAATTATCTTATTAAGCGTGATTGCAAGTACAAAGTCCCTTTAAACATGCATGAAAGGTGTGATCAAGCAATAAAGAATAAATATAATATGTATCAAGCAACATAATAAATAATCAACATCATTATTAATAATATCAACCATAATCAATAATGATCAAAATCATGTTAAGACATAGCAAGATCCTAGGCATGATACTAACAAGATTAATAACAAACCCTAGCATGTCACTAAACAATAAAAATCAAATCTTTAGCCCTAACATGATACTAACAATGAATTAATATTAGGAAGAATATAGGAAGCATCGTACTTTTAATCATACTTGATATTAAAGTTACCCTAGACATGATACTAGGAATTTATTGTTGTCACCCTAAACATCAAATTAAGGAAAACATCCTAACATGATACTAGGAATCAAAATAATCTAAGCATGATTTCTACATCATAATATCAATTAAATCAATTAAAGTACTTACTTTGATGCCTCGTACCTCTTTCTAATAACAAAATACACACGTTAGTAACTTCAAGGAAAATAATAATCAAAACAATTAAATTAAATAATTGAAAGAGAGATTTGGGACCAAACCCTCATAAATTAAAATCTTTCACGTCTAGGGCGAAGGCAACTTCGAATATGGCTAGGTGTATCTAGATCTTGTGAATGCGGAATTTTGTATGTGAAAAACAAAGGAAAAAAAGAAAAGAATGGAATGCTAGAGAATGAAAGCTTGATGAATGAAGAGAATTGATGAACGATTTGTGAATGAAGAGAATGAATGAAGAAGAGAATTGATGATTCTCCGTGATTGGTTTCTTTTGAAAACGGAGTTTATTAAAACTTAAGAATAAAGAGAATTGGTGAATGAAAACGGAGTTTTTGATACGATATTTATAGACAAAATCATCCAAAAAAGATAATTTAACAAAACAGAGTCTTAAGACCACAAAAACACATTGGCGCCAGCCCTAGCTAATTGGCGCAGCGCCAGGCGCCAATGCTGGCGTCTGGCGCCAATCCCAATTCCAGGCGCCAAGGCCTGGGGTTGGACGCCAAACTGGATTTCAACGCGTTTTCGAAAATATGATAAATTTCCGTACTGGAAGATAAAATAATATAATTTCTGTCGAAAATGCTATTTGATCTTGATTAAAACTCTGAAGAGTCCTAATTGAATTAAGAATGAAAAGAACCTTCTAGAATGTTCTAGAAGACTAAAACCATTCCTAATTACATTAGGAATGATAAAGTATATTAGGCCCTCCCCTAGATCAATAGGCCGTACTTAAAGCTCAAACCGGGCCCAGTTTAGTAAATTGGCCATAAATTCCTCAATATTCATCGGAACTGGGCTTATAATATATCGTTGGAAAGGTCTTTGCAAGCCCCATCCAACTACACCACTATTGGACCCATATCATGGACCAACCAAACTGGATTAGCTGTTTTCTTAAAATAAAGTTTTCAAAAACAGGGAGAAGAGAAAAGAAATAAAACTTTCCGCAACGCTAGACCTTTCCACACTTTCGTTTCATTCGATTATGATTCGACGTGAAAGGTATTCATCACCGGGTTTGGTTTTGGGGAGACACAAATGGGTGTCTACAATGAGCATCAGAAAATATAATTATTATGTATATAAAAAAACAATCTTTTGAAATATTGATATATCAACCGTTAATTTAAATCCGATAAAATTATAAATAAATTATAATGATTAAGAGTAATTTAAATACATATTAAATTTATTTTCCTAAAAAAAAATACATATTATATTTGTTAGAAAAATATATATCTTCTTTGCGAAAAAAATGTTATATATACATTAAAATGATTAAGAGAAACAACATTATATTATTTTATATTATCTTCTTTTGAAACAATTGTTAAATCTTTGCGACCTTCAATAATTATTTTTAACTATTATAAAATTCTATAGGATTATTAAAAATAAAACCAAAAACAAAAAAATAAATCCTTCATCTTCATTCAAATGTACGTTCAATGTTATATTGTTATATATGTAGGCTTTAATCAATTTAATAAATCCTTCTTATTTTTACTCATTCAAGTGTACGTTTGATCGAATAGAAAAAAATAAATAAAAATTAAAAAAAGTGTACGTTTGTTGTACAATAAAAAAAAATAAAAATAAAAAACTAATTTACGTGGATTTAAGAATGATGTCTAGGAAGAAAGAGGAGTACAAAAGAGGTCCATCCAATTATTGGGATTTCGGTGAGTATTTTAGATTGTATTTTAAATTAATCATAGTTTCAACAAATATTAATGTATTTTAGAGCTCCTTCTAATAAACTTCGACAACCCCAAGAAGGACGAGAAGGGGTAGCAGTAACTTTGTAGCTTATGACATGAGGATACCGAGCACGGTAAATCCTTGAAACTAAAAGCTGTGGATGATGAATTAAACGCCACATTTGCTTAGCAAGCAAAGCAGAATTAAAGGAGGGTACATGACGAATACCCAAACCCCCTAAACCGCGAGGGAGATGGATGGAAGCAGAAGAAGTCAAGGCCAAACCTCTAGAGGACTTATTAGACTTCCACCAAAATCTAGCTAAGAGACGATTAATACGGTCAGCAATAGTTCCAGGAAGCCTAAAAACTGACAACACATGATTTAAAGAAGCTATGACCACCGTATTAATAAGAACTAATTTAGCTGCTGCCGACAAATGACGAGAGCTAAACGCAGACAACTTTTGCATCACTTTATCGACCAAAGGCTGAAACTGGTGACACTTGGCTCGACCTAAATCCACCGGGAGACCCAGATAAGTTCCAAGCGAAGATTTAGCTTGCATTTTCAAAGCAGAACTTAAGAAATCACGGTAATCTTCAGGAGTATTCGAGCTAAACTTAACGAAAGATTTTTGAACATTAACCATCTGGCCAGAAACAGTACAAAACCGGTCAATCACTTCCAAGAGCTGCGAACAAGCATCAGGTGTCACCCGGAAGAAAAGTAACGCATCATCAGCAAAGAATAAATGGGAGATTGAAGGAGCACGTCTAGAAATACGCAACCCTTGAAACAAACCAGCAGACTCAGCCTTTCGCAGCATAATCGAAAACACTTCCATACAAAGAACAAATAAATAAGGAGATAAAGGATCCCCTTGACGTAAACCACAAGCCGGCCGAAGAACAGAAGAGGGCTTGCCATTAATAAGGATCTGGTACGAGACCGTAGAAACACATTGTTTAATTAGCTGAATCCAATAAGGCGGGAACCCAAAAGCCTTAAGCACATCCCAAAGAAACTCCCAATTAACCCTATCATAAGCTTTGTTCGTATCTAATTTCAAAGCCGCAGAACATAATCTTGAAGTAGAGGAATTCATATATGTAAGGAGTTCATGCGCAATAAGGCTATTATCTGAGACGACCCGGAACAAAAGCCGATTGTGCCTCCGAAATCAAGAGTGGCATAAATTTTCGTAGGCGTGCCGTCATGCATTTAGCAATACATTTATACAAAACATTACACAAACCTATCGGCCGAAACTGAGAAGGAAATTCAGGATGATCAATCTTTGGTAAAAGTACCAAAAAGGTACGGTTCCAGTCTTTGAGCATATAACCTCGAGCAAAAAAATACTGGATAGCAGAAGTAACCTGGGTACCAACCACTCACCAGTGTGATTTAAAGAAACCAGCAGAGAAACCATCCGGTCCCGGTGACTTATCATTACCAATATGGAAAATTGCATCCTTAATCTCAGCTACAGTAAATGGAATCATTAATTGCTGTTGATGAAGGGAAGATAAAGAGGGAATGTCTAGATTATCCCAAAACTCAGAAATAGATGGCGCAGGAATTTTCTGACAATTATATAAGTCCGAAAAATAATCAGTTAATAGATTCTCAATCTCCAAAGTGTCAGAAATCCAAAGTCCTTGAGTATTCTTTAGGCTAAAAATTTTGTTCCTACGTTTACGCTCCTGAACCGAAGAGAAAAGCAGATGCGAACTAATGTCTCCAAAAGCATCCCATCGAACTTTAGATCTCTGTTTCCAATATAGAAATAAAGTATGAGCTTGGGAAATTTTCTGTTCACGAGATTGAAGGAATTGAGAATTCCCAGAAGCCGAAACCAAAGACTGAGCCTGTATTCCCACAGAATCCTGCAAATCTTTCCAGTCAATACCCCATGATCGTTTATGTTCCACGCACCAACGCATCAATCTATGTCTAAGATGTACCAGTTTTTGGGATAAGGCAAACATCTGGGAGCCTAAAAGAGAAATATTCCAAACATCCTGAATTAGAGACGAAACCTCACTAAACTCAAGGCACCAATTCTCAATACGGTAAGGACTTTTCTTAGGAGAATGAGGAATAGTTTCTTTTAACACAATGGCCGCATGATCCGAGAATAGGATGGGTTGATGAATAATCAAAGCATCCGGATTTCTTTCCAACCAAGAACTAGAAGCATACCCTTTATCAAGTCTTTCAAAAGTAGGGTGTCTTAATTGGCCATTAGTCCAAGTAAAAGGAGTACCCATAAAAGGAATGTCAATGAGCCCAGAAGCTATTTTCCATTCTAAAAATTCAAAGCGACCAGGGATAGAGGGGGCTCCTCCTAATTTATCAGATAAATACTCAACTTGTTCATAAAAGTGGAATTGCAACTTTATGAATTAAGATTTTCAATCAGTAATGTAGTTGAAATTTCCATTATTCTGATTTTTAATATCAATGTATGTTAATTAGGGCTGTTCACTTTTGCGGGTAGTCAAATACTCAGCCCATGACCCGACCCGCGAAATTCGGGTACCCGGTTTACCCGAAATTCTCGGGTCAAATCAAAGGGTACTCGTTAACTTTTTTTTTAAAAAAAAAAAAAAAAAAAAAAAAAAAACTGCAATTTAAAAAAGCCATACATAGCAAATACAAAAAAGTAATTCTCATATACAATCAAAGAGAATCAAAATTCAACCTACAATTTGCAAGAATTGCAACAAATAATATACAAATGCAAAATACAGAAAAACTTTATACATAACGACATTATCAGCTTTCTCCATATCATGCTGACCATTCATCTCACATTCTCACTCGAACCCGATAATGCGTCATCTCCATTGTCGATCTCCAATGACCCATACTCAGAACATTGAGCGCACCGTACTGAATACGGAGGAGAAGGCCAGGCGTTGGTGGAGGTTTTTTGTTCTTCAAAGATTCATTTTCAGTTTTTATCCTCGCCGGTAACGATGTGTGTTCGTGGGTAAAGAGGTGTTGTTGCGGGAGTGAGGGAGGGGATTAGATCGAGAGTTAAGCCTAAATTTTTGTGGTATGATGCCAAAGAATTAGATAATGCAGGTTTATGGTGGATTGAGATGTAAGAATTTGTGATTTTGATAGTCTAAGCCTTTGAGAAGGTGAGATGAGAGACAAAGTCAGTGTGCGGCGCAAGAGAGAAATGATATAGATGGAGTAAAGTCAGTAAACCCTAGACTCTTAGAGTAGAAATAAAATATTTCAGGTAATTACCGGGTACCCGCTTTACTCAACGTCCGGCCTATGACCCGACCCGAAACAAGATGTTTTTAGCGGGTCGAGTACCCGACCCGGAAAATTGAAAAAAATTATCAAATTACCCATCAGGTAGTTTGCGGGTCGGGTCAAGCAGGTCGAGTATTTTTGAAAACCCCTAATGTTAATGCCTTGTTAAAAAAATATATATATAAATGGATTATTAAACACCGTGTCCCTGTGTCCATATCCTAAATTTAGACTCTTTTAAAACGTGTCCCCGGATCCTTAATTTTAGAAATTTTTGAGTCCGACACCCGTACCCGAGTCTATGCATCCTAGCTTTTTTCCTTAACCATGGTTTTTCCCACTAGGTTTTGTGGTAAAGGTTTTAACGAGGGAGCATCTTATGCGCATTACATAATAATGTATTCTTTTTGTACGGGTTTTCCGGTAAAATTTAGTTATTTCTTTATTTAATAGTCATCCAAGGGGAGTGTTATACTACCTCCGTTACAAGTTATGTGCAACGATTTGACATAAAGCAGAGAGGGAAAATGTCTAATCGTTGCACATAACCTGTAACGGAGGTAGTAAAATGATAAGTGGATTAGTACTACCCCATGTACTATCTAGAATATTCTAGAGTTGGGTATTTGATCTTATCCAATGATAAAACTCTAGATAATACTTCCTCCGTTCTTTTTTACTTGACCCGCTTTGACTTTTATACTATTCACAACTCCTCCTTTGACCGTCTTTTATGAATAATTTGTAAGGAAAAACATGTTTATGTTGGATATTTTTGAATTCGTCTCAAGAAGTACTATCATAATATAGAACTTTTATAATTTTTACTTATGGAGAATTAAAGTTATTAATCGTTGAAGTATTGCATTGGCAAGCGTGATAAAAGAACAAAGGAAGTATATGTATGTCCCGTACTAGATTGAATAATATAAACAACAAAATTTCCTCATATATCTCTCTCTATATTTAATAGTTAGGCGATTTTTAGAACTTGGAAATTAAAGTAATCTCTTGTTCACCAAATATGTTAAACCCCCACCCCCCTAAATAAGATGATTGATTAGGTTACATTATGTTGAAAGAATACATTTTAAACTTAAAAGGTGTATGAAAGGCTTAAACCCATTAATGTAAATTTTTGGGAAAACATCACACCATGTTAGCCGCATTTCGTTCTATTCCTCCATTGCAAAGTCGTTCTACGACAATGCAACCATTATCGCGATAGCATCCACAAATTTTTTTTTTTTAATTTTTTTTGTATGGGTTCTCATCAAAATTCAAATTGAATAGCAATACCAATCGTCTGAAATGGAGCAAGCAATTTAAGACATACACTTTAGACTCACCTTCTTTACAATGCTTCTGATGGGTTCTACAATGCTCCTTGCTTCAACTGTTCCACATGTGACACTTGGAAGCAGTGGGGTAAATGCAAAATAATTTCGTGGTGAAACAACTTTGACATCATAGATTGAAGGATCCAGATCCTTCACAAAACTAATACCACCCCAGCCTGTCCCAAGCACTACCATCTTCTTCTTCTTAGGATCCATATGCTTATTTTCAGTACTTTGTGGACTATTTCCTGTATTATATTCCGAGTATGCCACCATACCTCCTGTACTGAAATAAGCAAAGTACACAAACAGATTAATATAAGAAAAAATTGTTTCTACACATATCAACAGATCAGTCCAGCACAGTATTACCTATGATTCTAATTCCCCCATGTCCCGTGAAGGGACAAAGGCGAATTATAACAAAAAAGTTTTTTTTTTTTTTACCTAATATAACAAAGTAGCAATTTACATATCGTACTGAACCTAATACTTGCATATTAAGTAACTCTGACCCTGCACTTCTACTGCAGAGCGGAGCAAGTAACTAACTTTATAAAGTTAGCAGCAAAGTTGAAGAAATTGTATATTCCAACTTATTTTAATGTTCCTAGTCATGAGATTGATTCTTAACTAGAAAGTGAGAAAGTTTAAGGAGATCAAAAGGGCACGTTATAAACATTGGCAAAGAAACAGAAATTAAAGAAACACATTTAGAGTTTAGACAGACATGTACCAAGTCGTTTACTTAAATTCTTAACAGGTAGATGTGATCTTGTTGTCTAGGTGTTTGAAGGTCCAACGATGATGGGTAGAAATTATCTTCTTTGGACCAAATTTCTTAGGAATGATAATATATTTAGTAAGCAGAACTTGCTAATCACAATACATAATCATTTGTAATCTGCATATAAAAATAGCAAAACCTTTTTACTAGCCTTCTATTATACTAAAAACATGTTCATTCCAAGGCTATGTAATAATGGATCTTCAAGTCCCTGAAATAAAAGGGAAAAAAAAAAAAATGTAATTTCAAGGTGATGATCAGTAGATATCACACAAGTCAGTGATAGTATTTGAATTTATGTAGTTTATCAAATTTTTAATAGACTGGACTAATGGGAAAGGGTTGTGTAGGAAATGCATAATTAGTTGTTAAAATTAGCATGAAGAGAAAGGAAGTCAGCTTGAGAAATTCAATATAAAGAGGAGTTTAATGAGAGAAAGACATATCCTTTGGCTTTATATTGCACTTTGGAAGAGAACACTCTTAAAAACAATTAAACTTTCTCAGCTTTATATCTTCTGTTTTCTGTAATTTTCAGCTTTTGATTCAGAATCTTCTTGTTTTAGTTTCTGCCTCTAGTCTGTTTACATTTACAGCTAACTACAGAATTGTGCTATATAGTTTCCTTGAAACTATCTGCTTCATATGTCCTGAGTCCCTATAAATTACATTGACTTTAATGTTCAGAAAGGGATTATGTCAATCCAGACAATGCATTAAAGGGTTTTATGTCAGATCATAATGAACTCATAATAAAACTAAATCAAGTTCTAAAAAAATTTGTAAAACCAAAGGGATTCCAGTACATATATAATACTTTGTAATACTTATGATTCAGCAATCTCTACTATGTGAAGGTAACGTACTTGGACCAAGATGCCCTAGGTTCAAGCCTGAGAAGTCTCCTAATAAAAATAACCTTAATAGTATATACTACCTTCGTTTTCATTCGATCTTAACAATTACTATATGCACAAATTTTTTAAGAAAATTGGTGAGTGGAGTGGGTGGTGTAAGAAAAAAATTGGTTAAGGTGAGAGGGTGGGTGGTATAAGAAAAAATTTGGTGAAGAAAAAAACATTGTGTAAGATTATTACTGGTTCTCTTTCAAGCATCATCCTCACAATCATAAAAGGAGGTGAAGGTGGAAGTGGAAGATATCTCTAGAAAAGTGTTTTTGCCATCTGATCAATATAATTTTGGTAAAAAAGTTTTAGTTACTCAGCAATCTGCACTCAGAAGTCAGAAGTAGTGATATGAAACAAAGGTGTGTTATAAGAATCAGTATACAGGCAGGGTTATTGGTTAAGGCCATTATTAATCATGTGGGAGTGTAGTTGATGATAAGTCTCAATCTCCGATCCCACTGCACGGTCCATATTTGACCATGTAATAATTAATGGTCCTATCTGTGTACAACCCTCACTCTGGCTCCAACTTATCTGATCCCTCAGAAATCAAGATGCCATTGCATATACTACGTATTAGTCCAGTCTTACTGCTCTTTGTCTCTTTTACTGCTGTCTGCCTTGGCCTCAAATTTTTACTGTCTGTTCGATCTTTGCTTGTTTTAAATGAATTGAAACATTAAAGCATATATACGGAGTATAAACAATATATAATTACGTATGCGATGTTGAAAATTCAGCATAAGTATGAACTTAAATGGGTTGTCAACTGCAGAACTAACTCAAATAAAAGTACGTGAACGTAAGAAAAAGGTTGATAAAGCAAAATAGAGCGGGTAGAAAGGTGAAAATATATTGAGGTAAGAGGGGTAATGAAGTACAAAGGGTTTGTCAAAAATGGAATAAAGTAAAGGTGTTGAGAACTTTCAGAAACGGAGGTACTCCGTAATAAATAACTAAGATGAAAAAGAAGTCGGTATATTAGGTAAAGCTTAACTTCAATGGACTCATGAGCTTTGATGCATAGAGACTGAGCTAGTGAGCCTTAAATGAAAATGAAAGTGAGATCAATGTTCCGGTACATTCACTTTATCAACAGAAAAATGTAAGTCTGACCTCTATGATGACAAGGGATTGTCTTGACTGGACCCTTGATCAAATTGAAAATCAAATTAATCACACACATATCATCGAGTTTACACTACATTTAATTTATGGTGCCCCAGACCAATCACGTATTATCATATAAGCACTCATGTTCCCATAATACAAGAATGATTGAGTTGGGACATAGGAGCACATTCAGATACTCTGCTTAGCACATACAATAGTTATCTTCAATGCTATATGGTGTGGTACCAGCTTACCACACAGATATTAGAATTCCTTCACGTCATTATTCAAGCACACGATAAATCTAGTTCTTAGACCTCCACCACATAAGAGACTAATGAACTTTGAGCTTATAGAAATACAAGCAATCAACCCTCAAACTCTCATTTAACTTCAAATAGCCATATCGGTTACTCGGCTCTCAAACATGGACACTTGGACAGTATGGACACATATTCAACAATAGGACAGTATGGACACATATTCAACACCAGCAGCTCATTCGAAGCAATATCGTTGGGTGTAAGCTATGGTGATTCTCAATGTCCTATTTCAATCTAAAGACCAAGAAATACTTCCCCCATTTCGAAAACATTGTCTGCCATTTTTGTTGATTCCCAACCATCCTATTTCATTTCAATACTGTATTATACTCCCCATGTATATAAAATATTATCAACCATGAAACTTAGACTTACATCAATGTGAGTCCAAATAGCTAGGTAGACAACTGTGGGTAGAAGTTAAAGAGTTGTTTAGTACCATTTCCTTTATTGTAAACAATAAGATCATTTGGTAACAAGATCAAGATAGTTTTTTATGACAGTTTTCAGAAGTTAAAAATTAAAAATTATATTAAATACAAGTAAATCTAAAAGTAAAAATAAATTAAAAATCCCAGTAAAATTATACATAATCATAAAAACTCATGTATAAAGTTTAGAACAGCCAACATAATTCACTAATTGATAGAAATTTCTTAATCAACATATCACATTCCAGAATTCATCCCAACAAAAGTCAACCTATAATCCTTTCCGCAAAAATTAAAAATTAAAAAAAAAAAAAAAAAAAAAAAAAACACCGTAATCTAATTTATAGAAATTCACTTTAGAAAATCCAATAAAACCCAAAATCCACATTCTTTTACTAAACAACATTATCATCAAAATCTCCACAAAATTCAACACGATGAGTAAATTTTACAAGAACCCAACATTAAAAATATATCAACAAGATGAATGGCACAAAAAATTGAAGGGATGAAAAAATTATACCTGACAGTAAAGAGAAGTAAGAGACTAGAATAAGTTGGGTAGCCATTGTAAAGCTTTGCAGTTGTTTTGAAGATTGAGAAATTCTTCATGGTTTATAAATTGTTATTTTTGATGAAATAATTTTGAAATTTTGGAAGCTCTTAGATTAAAATTTAATCAGAACGTGCTATTTTTTGCAATCTAATGGGGAATTAGGGAAAATCCTCTGATGTGCTACGCATGCAATACAATTAAACGTTGCTTCTGACTTCCTATAATAGTATTAAATATCCCACTTGATTGGAGTAGTTTCTTAATTAGTTCGTCAACTTATTTTTTTAACTGCTATTTTCAATTCTTTCTTTCTAAGAAGATGGTCAACTTAATTAAATAGGGAGGACTGACAAATGAGTTGTAATAGTCCATGAAAAGTTGTTGCTCTTTTTGTACTTTTGATTTGATAAACAGGTGTTGACATACAAAAAAACGAATCCAATAAAAAAATTACAAAAAAAAATAATCTAATATATATATAAAAAGGGAAGTTTTTTCCCGAGTTTTTAGAAATTAAATAATTCAAATGTCATGTAAGCAAAATTATGAGATTTTAAAGTTTAAATTAATTAAATACAAAATATTATCTTTTGATATTAGGAATTTAATCTAATCCAGTGCGTCTTGTGTGTGGTTGGCCACACCATGTGGCCACTTATTAAAAAAACAAAGTAACCCTTGTAACACTGACCCGGTAACCCTTTGTAATATTGACCAAGTAACCCCTATTATACTAACGAAGTAGCCCTTGTAAAAGTGAACGAGTAACCCCTATAACACTAATAAAGTAACCCTAATAATAGATGGTCACACCGTGTGACCAGCCACATATAAGACTTTGTGTAATCCAATATATTAAAACTAATATCTATCAAAAATAAATAAATATATAATAACAATTTTAATCCAAATATGAAACATATTTTTTTTAAAATACTAACAAAGGGGAGTTTTTTCCCGAGTTTTTAGAGAGCCACGTAGGATTTTATTTTCTTAGCGCGCCACACAGGATTATAAATTTTAATAGTAGCCAATAAAATAAGAGATTATTAATTTCTTTTAAAATTAAATAATTCAAATGTCATGTAAGCAAATTTGGCTAATGAGATTTTTATGTTTAAATTAATTTAATATCATCTTTTGATATTATGAATTTTATCTAAATATATAACAAATTTTAGCGCGCGCGCGCGCGCGCGCGCACACACACACATATATATAACATTAGACTCTGTATAAGATGATACCGGTACATGTATAAATTAGGTAATCGGGTCAGATTTTCGCAATTAGATCATGTCTAATATTGACCTACTACTCATATCGGCATCTTTGTAACACCCCAATAATTCTCCCTTTTTCCAAACCACTTACTTTAAATAAAAATAGAGGAGAACCATTGACGTGCTACCGCCACGTGTTAAAACGTTAAGGCTTTATCAAAGTATTGCAGCGGAAATCCAACTTAAATCTTAAAATAATATAATTTAGAAAACCAATAAGTCAAAGCTTACAAATTGGAACCATAAAGACCCTTATTTAAAAACCAATAATCAAAATCCCAAAACATAACTAGAATAGTAAAACATAAATAAGTTTAACACAAAGAACGAATACTCTCAATCACACCAATCCCTTGACAATGCGTATGTCAAATCCCCGAACTTCACATCATCAAGCTAACCTGTGCAATACTGCTCCCCAATAATACAAGTGTAATAATTGGATCATCACAGGGTCATTGAAAGGCGAAGGCCATGACCAAAAGAAAACACACAAAAGCACGCAATCAGCAAAGCTGAGTACATACAAGCTACAACGTACCAAACCTAGCATGCTCAACTAATTAAAGTAAATAAACATACAACACGAATTCATTAATCAAGACTCCACACTTAAACAATTCAATCGACTCAACGTACTTGCTAATCAATTCCAAACACTTGACTCTTTATATTTAATTTAATTAATTTAATTTGGAGTAAGCAATAGACGAGGTTGTCCAATCCACCAAATCATTTTGGTCCCAAATGACCATTTAAAATAAAAGTTTAGCGCGATGCAAGAATGAGCGCGACTCCATTCTCACAAAGTTAGTCTAGGATCCCATCTAACTTTCATTATAAAATAAAAATGTAAATACCAAAAGAAAAGAGGACATGTTGATCAAACAAGCCTCGGAAAGCCACGGGCTACCACCGTGTACCCCAACCCATAATTGTCAATACTCTAGAAGTGCACGCTTTCTAGAGTTTTATTGCTCATCCATGTTTCACTTTACGTGATTACAATTTTAATTAATAGCCGACTCAATCCAATGGACCCTACATAAAAATCATACATCAATTTACTTTTAATCTTATTCAGGACAAGGGTGATCACATCACAAATTGACCTTCAATTTCATTAAACTTCCAAATTATCCAAATTGTTGAACATAGTCAACTCATCTAGCCATTTCGGCTTAATCCACCTTTACTCAACATACTAACAATTCATGATTGAGTAATAAAATAAATAACAACCTTGTGGAATAATTAATAAATTCATTCCACTTAAACCATTTAATTTCAATCCTTTAATAATCCAAATGTGGTTAACAAACCGATCCAATAAAATATGCTTGTATCAACATTCCATACAAACAATTAATTCAATATAATTCAACATGTTTGCATCCATAATTCCATACAAACATAATCAATTCACCAAAACATGTCTCATAAACATAAGCACATGAATTAATTAAATGTATAACCAAACAATTTTCATCCAAGTGTTCTCTAATCATGAAACTAAGTTCTTTTCTTTGGTACCTAAACATGATACTACTTACAACGAAGTAGACATGTACGTACCTCGTGTAAACAATTCGGTTGGCCACTTAAAAACTAGAAATCACCTTCAATAAACTCCTCTCCTAAACCAAACAATAACATCTCAATCAATACCCAATCAATCAAATTTACAGCAACACTAACTGACTTTAAAACCTTCAAAATCCAAATCAAACAACACTTTAAAACCTTCCCTTTAGTTAAAATTAAAGGCTTATATATAGTTCTTTAAATTTTCTTCATAAAAACCTTAAAATACACTCTTATACATGAAATTACAGCAAGTTCAAAGTCTAATAAAAATCTGAAAATTATATAAAAACCCCTAAAAATCTCCCTTTTTAATGGGTGATTGAACCCTCTTTATAAAACATCAAAAGTAGTACTTAGAAACTATTTCCAACACTTAAAAATTCAATAAAAACATATATTTATGCTTAACTAACTTTAAACATAATTAATTTTATTAATCAAACTCAAGGATAATATATTAAGTATAAAAAAAACTTCGTTAAAATCAAAAACGTTGTTTCCACATGAAAAACACTACTTTTTCATCAAAATCGGATGAATTCAGAATCTGATCGGGATTAAAACGGGATTAATATTAACGAACGAAAATCTAAAAATTAAAACACGAATTTACATGTTCAAAATAATCTGGAATTAAGTTAAACTAATCATTAGTTATAATCACCAAAATTTCAAAACATCATTACTATAAAAGCCCTAAATTAATTGTTCATAAAAACCCTAAAATCATGATTTTCAATAAAAACCCTAGGTTATAAAATTTACAAAATCTGAAAATTATGATACTTATAAAATATGAAATTATAAAGTTTATTCATCAAAATACAACTTGATACTAATTAAATTACTTTCAAACAATAAAATCAAAATCCATAAATCAATAATTATAATTATACAAATTAATAAAACAAAGGAGAGAGAAAATAAGACTAACCTTTTTGTGTGGGAAAATTTTGGGGATGTATGGGGTATTTATAGGAGAGAGGGTATTAGGGTAAGTAGGGATATTGGGCCTCATTAAATTAATGGGTCAATTAAGTAAACATATGGGTTAGGCTTGTGTGATTGGACATAAATTGTAGAATAAAGGTGCATAAAATTAATAATTTGTTCAAATAAATTTCGACCCAGATTAATAATTTTGAAATTAAATTATGAAAAATAACAAATAAATATTATAAATAAAATAAATTTTCATTTATAAAATATTTAAAAATACGGGGGATTACACTATAGTCATCCATGTGGAGACTTGCTTCCAGCCACGTAAACACTCACTGTGATAAGCTAGGTTGATTTCCTTATCTAAGCTCTGATGAAACAGAACTTGGGAAATTTCTAGAAAACGAAGAAGAATATGAGGGAGAAGAGAGTGTAACAGAATAGAGAGAGGAAGAGAGAAAGTAAAGAGAGAGAGAAAGAGAAGTCAAGTTCAATGTAATTGATATTATGAATTTCAATTACAACTTAATTAGCTTAAATAAGCCAGCTCATTATACTAAGCTTCCCCTTTTCTAACAGAAAATATTCTTTTTCTAACAAACTCAGAAAACGACAAAACTTAAGACATTCAGCTCAAAAGCATTAACCAACTTAACTAACTTCACCTATATCATACCCCGTCCCCCTTTAAAAGACTTGACTTCAAGGAAAAGGAATACAAAAACCAGGAAAGAGAGCTACAAATTCATTAGCAGAAATCCAAGAGGTTTCATGTGCTGGTTTGTCCTGCCACTGAACCAAGTACTGCTCCATTTGACCAGCAGCAGTCTGCAAAGTCCTCTTATCTAACACTGCAGAAGGCACCAAAGGAGTACGGTCAGGAGAATCACTCAAGAATGGCAGCACAACAATTAGGGGCAAAGTGCCTCTAAAAACCTTTAGCTGAGAAACATGAAACACATCATGTATCTTAGCTGCACTTGGGAGTTGCAACCTGTATGCAACCTTTCCAATGATTGCAATCACTCAAAAAGGGCTAAAATACCTAGGTGCCAACTTGGTGTTGCTTCTCTGAGTGACTGATTGTTGCCTGTAATGCTGTAACTTCAGCCAAACCCAATCCCCAATCTGGAACTCCCTCTCAGATCTTTTCTTATCAGTTTGCACTTTCATTCTATGTTGTGCTTTGCCCAAGTTTTCCTTCAGCAGCTTGAGAATTTCCTCTCTTTTCTGCATGCTTCTATCAACCACAGCATTCTTTGACTCCCCAGGAAAATAAGGAAGATGCAAGGGCGGTGCTTGAATGTACACCACTTCAAAAGGAGTAACCTTAGCATCATTGTGATATTGTGCATCATACCACCATTCAGCCACAGGGAGGTACTTGCACTAGTCCTTTGGTCTGTCACTGGAAAAACACCTTAAATAAGCTTCCAAACATCTATTCACAACTTCAGTTTGTCCATCTGTCTCTAGATGATAAGCAGATGATAGCAAAAACTTAGAGCCATGTAGGGAGAACAACCCTTTCCAGAATTGACTCCGAAAGATAGGATCTCTTTCACTTACTATACTCTTAGGCCATCCATGCAACTTGAACATAAGTTTAGGTATACTTGAGCAACATCAACTGCAGTGTAGGGATGCTTTAGAGCCATGAAATGGGCATACTTACTTAACCGATCCACCACCACAAAAATCACATTCTTCCCCATAGACATATGCAAACTAGATATGAAATCCATTGAAATATCAGTCCACACATTCTCAAGAATAGGTAGAGGCTATAAAGCCCCTGGCTTAGCTGATGTATCATATTTTGAGGCCTGACATATGACACACTTCCTGAAAAATTGACTTATATCCTTTAGCATGCCCCTCCAATAAAAAAAATGCCCTGCATTCTTTTCCCAGTTTGGTGCCTACCTAAGTGACCAACTTCCAAAGAAGCATGTTTCCAATTAATTAGCTTCTTTTTCAGGTTTTCATCTTGTCCCACCACAATCCTTCCATTTTTCTTCAAAATTCCATCCTGAAAAAGGAAACCGGGAACTGATTCACCCTGCTCCAATTTCTGAACTAGGGCAACAGTGTTAATATCCAAGGCATAACTTGCAGTGATTTGGTGAGCTAGGTTGGACTCAATCACAGATATAGCCATAAACATAATCTCAGAACCTTGCACCCTTGATAGTGCATTAGCCACTATATTCTCTCTGCCAGATTTGAACTGAATCTCATAATTAAATCCCATCAACTTAGACAACCAAAATTGCTAGAAAGGGGTTGAAATCTTTTGTTGTAAAAGCCATTTCAAGCTTTTCTGGTCAGTTCTGACAATAAAGTGAGTTCCAGTTAGGTATTGTTCCCATTTCTGGACTGCAAAAACCATAGCTAATAATTTCTTCTCATATACAGACAATTTTTGCCATTTAGGACCTAGATATTTGCTAATAAAGGCAACGGGGTGATCATCTTGCATAAGAACAGCCCCAATTCCAGTTTTACAAGCATCTGTCTCAACCACAAACTGCTTGGCAAAGTCAGGTAAAGCTAGCACTGGAGCACAAACCAAAGCAGCCTTTAACTTGTCAAAAGTGCATTGAGCTACGTCAGACCACTCAAAAGACCCCTTTTTTAAGTAGATCAGTCAAGGGCTACTAAGAATTACATAGCCTTTCACAAACTTCCTATAGTATCCTGCCAGACCTAAGAAGCTTTTGAGATCTTTCACTGAAGATGGTGTAGGCCAAGAACTGATTGTATTGACTTTGCTAGGATTTGTCTCCACCCCTTTCCCGGAAATAAAGTGTCCTAGGTATTCCATTCTAAATGTGACAAAAGAATACTTTCTTAGCTTTGCATAGAGGGAGTTTTGAACCATGAATTGAAAAACTATAGAAAGATATTCCCAACGGATTTTTCACCAAATACCACTGAGTTTAAGCTTAATTCATTGTATACCACCAAAAACTTTGTAATACACCATATAACCTTCAGTTTTATGGAAATGTCACAACATGCCATTAATGACTAATGGAGGTTAACACCGTTAGTCATTAAGGTTAATAATGCCACGTGGCAGCTTGTGATTTGTTCCCTTCTAAATAATTTAATTTTAAAATAATTATTTAATTAATTATTGAAAAAATTAAAAAAAAAAGAAAAAAAACCTACCACCACCAATGTTCCCCCAGCGAGCCACCGCCAACGACACCCCCTGTCAGCCACCACCAATGAACCCCCTCGCCGGTGCGGAATCCGACCAGGACCTCCGCCGACGCTCCTCCTCTTTCCCTGAACTGTCGTTCCTCCCTCGAAAACCCCATTGAATCACCTCAAAAACCCCCCACCTCACTCGAAAAACCGTCCCCTAAACACCGGCCGACATCGAAACCCCCCTCCCCCGCGTCGGCGAACAAATTCGCCTTGTCCCGATGCCATCTCCACCCCATTGAACCACCACGTATGCCGAAACCCTAAAACCAAAATCTAGGGTTTCGATTTTGGTGTTTTGGGGTTTCGTGGTGGTGGTTTTCGGCAAGTTTTGTGGTGAAGGTTAGAGGGGTTAATCGGGGATGAGATGGAGATTTTCGGCCGTTTTGCGAAGGTTAAAGGGGTTAATCGAGGCCGGGATGGAGCTTTTCGGTGATTTGCGAAGGTTAGAGGGGTTTTTCGCGGCTGGCTGGTGTTTTAAGGGTGGTGGTTATGGTGGTTTCGGGGGTAGGATTTGGGTCAAGGGGTGATTTCGAAGTTGGACTTAGATCGGCGGGGTGGTTGTTTGTATTGGGGGGTTCTGGCCGGCCGATTTCAAGGGTTTAGGGTGGCGGTCGGCCAGTTTTAGGTGGGCCTAGGGTAAGGGTTAGGGTTTCGCGGTGGCTTGGGGGGTGGGTGGTGGGTTTTTTTTTTTTTATTTTTTTTTTACATATTTTTGTTTTTGTTTTAAATTTTTTTATTTGGACCAATTATTGAGTGCCACGTGGCATTATTAACCTTAATGACTAACGGTGTTAACCTCCGTTGGTCATTAATGGCATGTTGTGACATTTCCATAAAACTGAAGGTTATATGGTGTATTAGAAAGTTTTTGGTGGTATACGGTGAATTAAGCTTAAACTCAGTGGTATTTGGTGAAAAATCCGTATTCCCAATGCTCTGATAAAGTCTTGTTGTACACTAAAATATCATAAAAAAAAACACCAACACACATTTTCTCAAAAGTGGTTGAAAATCAGCATTCATCCAACTCTGAAAGGAAGATGGAGCATTGGTCAAACCAAAAGGTATGACTAAGAATTCAAAATGCCCTTGATGAGTCCTAAAAGAAGTTTTAAAAACATCAGAAGGGTGAATTTTAAGTTGGTGATATCCAGCTCTCAAATCCATCTTGTTGAACACCATTGCACCAGATAACTCATCAATGAGTTCATCTAGGACAAGAATAGGAAATTTATTCTTGATTGTCCTTTTATTCAGCTCCCTATAGTCCACACATAATCTCCATGTACCATCTTTCTTGCCTACCAATACTACAAGTGAAGCAAAGAGACTGGAACTAGTCTGAATTACGCCATTTATCCAACATCTCATGAACAAGTTTCTCAATGAAATCCTTCTGTTTGAGAGGATATCTGTAAGGTCTTATATTAACAGTAGTGCTGCCAGCCTCCAAATTGATCCTATGATCAAACACACCTCTACTTAGAGGAAGTGTTTTAGGTTCCTAAAAAACCATAGCATATTCTCTTTTCAAAGCCTCCAATTCCATATATTCCTCACTGTCATGAGATAACTGGAATAAGCAAGAAGAACTAGGAACATTATTCACACCTATTACCTGTAACAAGCAGAGTTAGGCTGCTCCACTCATCATTCTCACTGTTGCTCCTTCCTTTACTATCTTCAATTTCTGAGAAGGCATACCTCTCAGCTCCACCTCATCTTGCTCTAATTTGAATTTCATAGTGAGTTGCTTGAAATTCCAAGAAATAGAACCCAAGGTACTCAACCATTGTATCCAAAGGTCCATGTCACGGCTTCCTAGGGGAATGAGCATGACATCAGAGGAAAACTCATCTTCCCAATCCTCCAAGTGAAATCCTTACAGACTGAATTACAAACCAATTGATTTCCTTCACCAACTAAAATAGCCCGCCCTTCAATTTTATCCACCTTACACCCCCAGCTTCTGAGCTAATTGAATATCCAGGAAGTTATGAGTACTTACAGAATCAATTAGAGTATGTAAAATAGTACTCTGCACTTTAGCTATCACTCTCATAGTATGATAGTTTTGAGCACCAGTGAGAGCACACATAGAAATTTGAGGATCTAGGCCTATGGGTTCATCCTGATCTTCCAACTCCACCACATCTGCATCAACGACATCTAACCCTGGAATCTCCACCATAAACAGTTGAGGTTCCTTAAATTGAAAGGTATGATTTCTATCATAAGGAGCATCACAATAGTAGCAGAGCCCTGTAGCAATTTTCTCGGCTTTGACCTCTACAGGAACATATTTGTGTGGTTTAAATGTTTTAGGGTTTGTTTTATGGTAGGGTAAAGGTTTAAGTGGTGGGGTAGGCAATAAAGCAGGTAAAGGATGGGAAACATATGGTGATTGGTTAAATTTTGTGTGAGTATTGTAAGGTTTAGACTGCTTCTGGGAGTTAGCATTGACAAACTCATCTTGTAATCTGACATACTCAATTGCAGCAGCTATAGACTGAGGTTTAAAAGCTCTCACAAATGGTCTAAGTCAAGGTTTCAACCCTCCAATGAAACTCTCAAGCAAGTATTTCTCAGGCAACACAAAAGAATTTTGCAGCATTATAGATCTAAGGTTCTCAAATTCATCAATATAAGATTCAATGCTACTAGTCTGCTGTAATTTATTAAATTCCTCAACAACATTCAAACCCTTATCATCCTTAAACCTGCTAGTCGCATCAATCACAAAGTCATTCCAATCCACAACAGACCTATTAGCCAAGTAACTCGACACCCAATTCTCAGCTTTGTCGATCATATTAAGTGAGGCTAAATCCACTTTTTTATCATTAGGGATTTTACAAAGCACAAAATACTTGCAACATTTCTTAATCCAAATCCTAGGATTACTACCATCAAACATAGGAAAATCAAGTTTAGGAGTATACCCAAGCTTAGGCAGCTTAAACGATCATCAGATGACTTGTTTTCCTGAGAAACCACTATGCTGTCCTTGATTTGCTGCATCACATCATGCTTCTTCTCCAAGGCAACTAGTTAATCCTCCATTTTAGTTACTCTGGTTGTCAAACATGGTGCCAGAATGAAAAGAGTAAAGCACAGATGGCTCTGATATGATAAGGTTAATTTCCTTATCTAATCTCTAATGAAACAGAACTTGGGAAATTTCCAGAAAACGGAGAAGAATATGAGGGAGAAGAGAGTGTAACAGAACAGAGAGAGGAAGAGAGAAAGTAGAGAGAGAGAGAAAGAGAAGTCAGGTTCAATGTAATTAATATTATGAATTTCAATTACAACTTAATTAGCTTAAATAAGCCAGCTCATTATACTAAGCCTCCCGTTTTCTAATAGAAAATATTCTTTTTCTAACAAACTCAAAAAACGATAAAACTTAAGAAATACAGCTCAAAAGCAATAACCAACTTAACTAACTTCACCTATATCACACTGACCACTTAACAAAACACCCACGTGGACTAGGGATGTCAGTGGGGCGGGTCAAGTAGGAGACCCGCCCCATCCCCGCCCCAGTGGGGCGGGGATGGGTCTTGGTTTGGTGGGTGGTGGGGCGGGGATGGGGATGAAAACGATACCCGCCATGGGTGATGGGGCGGGGGTGGATTTTAAGTTGTACCCGCCCCACCCGCCC
Source organism: Chenopodium album (assembly GCF_948465745.1). Classification (NCBI taxonomy): domain Eukaryota; kingdom Viridiplantae; phylum Streptophyta; class Magnoliopsida; order Caryophyllales; family Amaranthaceae; genus Chenopodium; species Chenopodium album. The sequence goes on from NC_137842.1 coordinate 21,245,761, forward strand.
CACTTCGTACCCGCCCCATCCCCACCTCATACCCACATATACTTTTATATTATTTTATAAAAATAATTACGTGAAATAAATATTAATTATAATATTTTGTACTACACTTATGTTATAAACAAAAATGTGTGTAATATTAAGAATATTTTTTTTAATATTATAATCCGTATTAATTATGTAGGATTGTGTATTTGAGACACGGAAATTTGGTGGGTCTTGGGTGGGGATTAGGCGGGTATTTGGTGGGGATTAGGCGGGGATGGATATCCAAGTGGGGGGTGGGGCGGGGATGGTTTTGGAGTTGTACCCGCCGGGGCGGGGATGGGGATGAATATTAGACCCGCCGCGGGGATGGGGATGGGGATGGGGATGAAAATGATAGGTGGGGATGGGGATGGGAAGGCCAACATCCGCCCCGCCCCGCCCCATTGACATCCCTAACGTGGACACTCACATGGCACCTGCCAAGGGATTTCTACAAAGACCCCAACATATCTTACTTCTAAGGTCTAATATTCTTAAGGAAAATTTGTTAAATAAAACCTTTAAAATGTATTTTTTTTTAATAAAAAACAACCTTTTTATTTTTTATTTTTTTTTGCAAAATGAAACCCAAACATAATTTTTTTTTTGTAAGTTAAAACCTGTAGCCGGAATCTGGCCGTTGACTCGATTTTTCCGACATTGACTCGTCACGTGACCTATTTATTTTTTTACTCTGATATTTTCCTTGTCTCTTCTCTGTTTTACGACATTACAAGTCACAACTCCTCCATTAATTTCTTAATCTACCATTATTGAGATCGAATTAATGGTAGTAAATTGAACCAACTACCTTAGCCTTCCAAACCCAGTAAGTTCTCATCACTCGCTTCTCCTAATCTCCTCTCTTTGTCCTTTTTTATTTTTTTTTGTACTGATATCACTCGTCACTCCTCTGTACAATACTACAATGGGTAAAAGAACAGCTAAATCTGGAGCAAAACGAAGAAGGGGGCCAATTGCAAGTTATGTCATAGAAGGTAATTAATTACATTTATAGTGATTGAAAAGGGTGGATTGAATTATAAAATAATTTTTTAGGGTTTTTAATATTGCAAATTGCGTATGAGTGGTAGTGGAGAAATATGCCTTAATTTATGAATTATTCTTGAATACATAACCTCAATGTATACTTTAATTTTGTAAACTTTAAATATTTGTAAATTTTTTATCCTTAGCTTGGTTGTTGGTTGTATGTCAGTGGTCTTTTTGGATTTTTTTTTTTTTTTTTGCATTTTAATAATTGTGCAATTTAAGCCTTCAATGTATGACTTTGATATTGCTTATGTTCGTTAGATTTGAAATCCCCATGTTTCTATGTTTGTATCAGATTTAAATTGATTATCCTTTGTTTAAATTAATGGAGCCAATTAACATTAAGCTCCAAACCTTTTCCACACCAAAAAAAGTTAAGTCCGGTAACACTGTCTAATTAGGTTCTGTGCAAGATCTTGAAGTAATTGATAAGGAAGAAGAGTTGTCAATAGATGAGGAGGATAACAGTGATGTGTGTTTAAGTGAGGAGGACTATGAAGATAATAGTGATGATGACTTATTTGCTATGAATGTGGATCATGGGATTAATTTAAGGAAAGAGTGTTGAGTAATGTAGGTGGAGTGGGGGAGTTGTGATAGATGAAAAAATTGATGATGAAGCTGGTGAGGATAATAATATCTTGATTTCTATTGGTAGTGATGTTTAGTTGAATGATAGTGATGATGAAGTGGTGAATGTTCTTGAATCGGATGACGAAGCTCCAAATTATCCTATATTTAATCCAGTAGTAGACTTCAAAACTAGGATTAATCTGTATGTAGGATTAAAATTCCCATCCAACACATGCTTTAGGAAGGCTTTAAGACATCATGCTATAGAAAATGGTTACAATTCTTACTACTTGCACAACAATAACAAAAGGATCTTTGTTTATTGTGCTAAGAGGTGTGGTTGCCCATAGAAGAGAGCAAGAATATACTAGAGTGTTAATGTAAGCAAAGGAAGAAGTGCAGGTATAAGGTTCACTATAGGAAGGTAAAAAGAGAAGAAACTTGGCAAGTGAAGAGTTTGAGGTTAGAACACATATGCGGTCATCAACATGAAAATCCCAAAGTCACTTCACAGTATCTTGCTGAGAGATATTTAGATGATTAGAGAGATGACCCTACAATGAAACTAAAGAGTTTCATGAAAAGAGTTAGAAGAGAGGTGCAAGTAGAAATAAGCTATTACAGAGCTTATCATGCTAGGCAAAAGGCACTAAAAATGATTTTTGGTGATGCTGTTGTTGAGTATGAAAGGGTGTGGGATTATGCAACTACTATAAGGATATATAACCCTAGAAGCACAACCATTATTGTGAAGGTAAAAAGGTTAGAGAAACCATCTCCTTTGTTCCAAAGGATGTATATTTGTTTACAACCTTGCAAGGAAGGGTACATAGCTGGTTGTAGGCCTATCTTAGGAGTGGATGGATGTCATCTTAAGGGTCCATACCCTGGAATATTGTTAACAACAGTTGGGAAAGATGGGAACAACAACATCTTTCCAGTGGTTTAGGCAGTGGTTGAAACAGAGAGCTTTGAAACCTGGACATGGTTCTTAGAGCTTGTTGTACAAGACATAGCTTCAGTGGCATCATCTGTGACATGGGTGCACAAAAGAGGGGGAGATTTGACATACATGTCTGATAGGCAAAAGGTATTTAAGCTCTTATTCATTTATGCATTTGTTTTTATGAAATGAACTTCACTACTTACATAGTCACATGTACTAATAATGGTTTTCAACTCTTAATCAAAGGGCTTATTAGAAGCATTCAGAGCAGTAGTATTAAATGCAGAGACAAGATTCTGCTGTAGGCATATATGGTCAAATTTTAAGAACAAGTTTCCCGGGAAGATATATAGGGAACATTTCTGGAAAGCAGCTAGATCATCTACACAGGTAATTTGCATTTGTGTATTTTGTCGTTGTTGTTAAATAAGAATTATTGTTCTTGATGACTTAATCTCGTGTAATTTACTTTGGTTTGAAGCATCATTTCAAACAACATATAGAAGCAATTAAAAAGTTGAATATAGAGGCATTCAAGTACTTAGAGGCCATACCACCATGTCATTGGTCTAGGCATGCCTTTAGTTCATCTTCTAAGTTTGGTATTGTAGGGAATATTTCAAGCATTACCCCAAACTTGAACCCCACAGTGATCATACACTAAAGCATGGTGGCGTCCAAAGGGAAGGAAGCTAGAGCAAAAGAGTCGCCAACAAGTTTTAGGAACTTGTAAACCGTTCACAGAGTGAAGGTTACACCCCTTAACGATCTAGGAGATCGTTAACTCCAATAGGTCTGGAACCATGACTGGAAGTTCAGGGATGAAGATACAAATCCAATCTAAAAGAGAAAGAACCTGCCCTAATAATAGGCCTCTACTTTATTCTTCTTGTATTCACGTGCGCTTTCTGACTAACATGCAATCAATAGGTTTACCCTAAACCTGTTTATCTATGTTGGTTGAATATTAATGCACAAACAAAACTACTATTGGTGATCACTTGAATTATAATCATATTAACCCTAAACAAGATTATCAATTATCTTATTAAGCGTGATTACAAGTACAAATTCCCTTTAAACATGCATAAAAGGTGTGATCAAGCAATAAAAATAAATATAATATCAAGCAACAATAATCATCATAAAATAATAATCATAATCCAAGTCATAATCATAATTAAAATAATCATGTTAAAGCATAATATTAATAGCAAGATCCTAGGCATGATACTAACATGATTAATAACAAACCCTAGCATGTCACTAAACATCAAAGATCAAATATTTATCCCTAACATGATACTAACATGCTATTAGGAAAGAAAATAGGAAGCATCATAGAAATCATAATTGATATAAGCAAATCACCCTAAATATGATACTAGGAAGCAATAAAACATCCTAACATGATACTAGGAATCAAAATAACAACCTAAGCATGATTTCTATATCATAATATCAATTAAACAATTAAAGTACTTACTTGGATGCCTCGTATCTCTTTCTAATAACAAAATACACACGTTAGTAACTTCAAGGAAAGTAATAAAACCAAGAATCAAACTAAATAAATATTAAGAAAATTAAGAAAGTTTAGACTAGATTTGGGACCAAACCTCAGAAATATCAAACCTTTCACGTCTAGGGCGAAGGCAACTTCGAACTTGGCTAGGTGTGTCTAGATCTTGTGAATGCGGAATTTTGTATTTGAGAAAAGGCTAGTTTAGAAAAGAGAGAGAGAGTATATCAAGAATTTCTTGATGAGAGTTGGTGATTCAAAACGAAGGTTTTAGGAGGCTATTTATAAAGAAAATCAGCCGGATATGATAAAAAAAGAATCAGAGTTTCAAAAAGAATAAAACACGACGCTGTCGCCAAACACGCCCCTATCGCCGCGACGCCAGGTCTGTCGCCAGACGACAGACTGTAGTTACGACGCTGCAATTAGTTTTTCCACGCGTTTTCTTATTTTGATAAAATTTAAGCGTACGAGGGGTAAAATTGTAATTTCCTTAAAAACACTTCTTTTATTCTAAATAAAACTCTTAAAACTCAAATATCAATGCTAATCAAATTAGGATTCAAAAGAACCTTCTATAAGATTCTAGAAGACCATATAAATCAATCTTAATTGCATTAGGAATGATAAATCATAATAGGCCCTCCTCTAGATCATTGGGCCGCATATAAAAATCAAACCGGGCCCAGTTTAGTAATTTGGCCATAACTTCCTCATTATTCATCAGAATCGAGCTTATAATTGGACCCTTTCCATGGACCAAACTAAACTAGATTGGCTATTTTCATAAAATAGGCACTAGTAGAAAAAATGCTATTTGTAACGCCCTATTAGTAACTGGCGTATGTTATGCTAGTTACGAAAGCATCAGTAGTAACCGACAAAGGTAATGCCAGTTACAAATTTCATGACATTAGTAACCGACATAGTAAATGTCAGTTACTAATATGTGGTTTATCATTGCTTGAAGTTTTATTACTAACTGACTAAATAAATGTCAGTTACAAATATTTAGTCAAATAAACTTTGACTTAAAAATTTATAACTAGCTTACAAACGCCAGTTACAAATATTAAGTCAAAGAAACTTTGACCAAAGCGTTTGTAACTAGCTTACAAACGTTAGTTACAAATATTAAGTCAAAGAAACTTTGACCAAAGTGTTTGTAACTAGCTTACAAACGCCAGTTACAAATATTAAGTTAAAGAAACTTTGACCAAAAAGTTTGTAACTAGCTTACAAAACGTCAGTTACAAATATTAAGTTAATACTTCCTATTAATTTTATTTAATTTTCATTTAATTTTTATTGAAGTTAGAGGAAATAATTTTTTTTTTTTTCAAGAAAGGAAACAATTTCTCGTTGAAATACAAACAAAAGAGTTAATTTTTTTATTTTTTGTTGTTCACTTTCGCTCCATCTTCTCGCGCTTAGCTTTCCTGTCAAAAACTCCTCATTTCTCCTACAATTTCTTCTTTGCTCCAACTCACTCCATTTAGTTTGGAATTTTTGAATTTGGGTTCAGCTTTAGTGATTCTATATTAAGGTTTTAAGGTATGTAATTTTTTGAATTAAGGTTCTTGTAATTTTCCCTTTCTTAAATTCAATAACACTACTACAAATACTGCCTATTAAGGCACTTAGCTAGCCACGCAATATAAAAATATTGCTGAAAAATCACATTTATTGTTAAATTGAGGCGCAAAATAAATAGTACCGCAATATAGCGCTGCTGAAGCTAAATAAATGCGCCACTTAAAATTTTCATCAAGTGAATTGTTTCAAAGAGCAAATCCCACTATTCCCAATATCCCACTACTGCAGTCTTCCTTAATCCCTAACCTCTCGCTTTTGAGCAAATTTTCCCAATTTATGCGCTCAATTCATCAATCTTCAATTCAATTTGTGAGTTTTAATCAATCCAAATGTCAATCGCAACTCGTACTAAAGAACCCTAATCATTAAAATCGTTACTCTTTTCGCTGGATCTTTGTTTTTAATTGCTTCATTCTGCAGTTCAATTCGTGAGTTTCAAACAATCTTGTCAGCCCATACGATTTGCTGGAATATTCATCTGGTAAATTTTTTTTCATGATTATCTTCGTTTTTGTTAGATTTAACCTTTTAATTTTCCCTATAACTCTGAGTCGATTATATTTGCCAATTGAATTTTTCAACCTTATATATTGAATTTCGCTATAATTATTGAAATAATTAGAACCTTTTTCCAGAATGTTTTGGTTATTGTAGGAAATAATTTCAAGCCTTTAAATCCCACTAGCTTGAACCCCACTGTGATCATACACTAAAGTACAGTGGCGTCTAAAAGGGAAGAAGATAGGGCAAAAGAGTCGCCAACAAGTTTTTTAGGAACTTGTAAACCGTTCACGAGGTGAAGGTTACATCCCTTAACGATCAAAGAGATCGTCAACTCCATAAGGTCTAGAACCAAATAAGGGTTCGGGGATGAAGGTACAAATTCAACCTAAAAGAGATTGAACCTGCCCTAATAATAGGCCTCTACTTTATTCTGATCGTATTCATGTGCGCTTTCTAATTAACATGCAATCATTAGGATTAACCTTAAACCTGTTTATCTATGTTGGTTGAATATAATGCACAAATAAATCTATTATTGGCGATCACTTGAAATATAATAATCACAATAACCCTAAATAAGATTATTAATTATCTTATTAAGCGTGATTACAAGTACCAATTCCCTTTAAACATGCATAAAGGCGTGATCAAGCAATAAAAATAAATATAATCAAGCAACATAATAATAATCAACATCATGAATAATAATATTATAATCATAACAATAAAATAATCATCATCAAAATAATAATAATAATAATATTCATAATCATCATAATCATAAATTATAATAATTATAATCATAATCATGTTCATGTTAACATTAAAGCATAATAATAGCAAGATCCTAGGCATGATACTAACAAGATTAATAACAAACCCTAGCACGTCACTAAGCAATAAAAATCAAATCTTTAGCCCTAACATGATACTAACAATCATAAATATTAGGAAGAACATAGGAAGCATCGTAACAATCATATTTAATATTAAAATTACCCTAGACATGATACTAGGAATATCATAACAACAATGTAAACATGATTTCTACATCATAATATCAATTAAAACCATTAAAGTACTTACTTTGATGCCTCGTACCTCTTTCTAATAACAAAATACACACGTTAGTAACTTCAAGGAAAATAATAAACAAACAATTAAATTAAAGAGTTGAAATAGAGATTTGGGACCAAACCCTCAGAAATTAAACCTTTCACGTCTAGACCGAAGGCAACTTCGAATATGGCTAGGTGTTTCTAAGTCTTGCGAATGCGGAATTTTGTATAAAAAAGCAAAGTTTAGAGGAAAGAAGAGAGAATAATCAAGAAAATCTTGATGAGAATTCGTGAGGATTGGTGAATGATAGATGTAGATGATGATTGATGAACGGAGTTTTTAATACGATATTTATAGAGAAAATCAACCAAAAAAGATAAATTAACAAAACAGAGTCTGACGCTCAGGAAACAGAGCTGGCGCCAACCCTGGCTAGCTGGCGCCAGGCACCAGCCTTAGCGCTAGGCGCCAATGGCTAGCGCCAGGTGCCAGGCCTGGTTCCAGGCGCCAAGGCCTGGGGTTGGACGCCAAGCTTGATTTTAACGCGTTTTCGAAAATCCGATAAGTTTACTGTACTGGAGGATAAAATAATATAATTTCTTCGAAAATGCTATTTGATTTTAATTAAAACTCTGAAAAGTCAACAAAGTCAACTTATCAATGCTAATTGAATTAGGAATGAAAAGAACCTTCTAGAAGATTCTAGAAGACTAAAACCATTCCTAATTGCATTAGCAATGATAAATCATATTAGGCCCTCCCCAAGATCATTGGGCCGTATATAAAGCTCAAACCGGGTCCAGTTTGGTAATTTGGCCATAATTTCCTCAATATTCATCGGAATTGGGCTTATAATATATCGTTGGAAAGGTCTTTGCAAGCCCTATCCAACTACACCACTATTGGACCCATATCATGAACCAACCAAACTGGATTGGCTGTTTTCTTAAAATAAAGTTTTTAAAAACAGAAAGAAGAGAAAAGAAATTAAAACTTTCCGCAACACTTGCCAGCGATGACAATCCAAGAGAAAAGAAATTTTGCTATAGGGAACTGGGTGTATGACAATCCAATTTCGGAAAACTTGCCAGCGATGACAATCCGAACTTGGAAAAAATTGCCAAACAAAGAAGGAGCACGGCAATCCACGCTTGGAAACTTTGCCAGAGATGACAATCCAATCTTGGAAAAATTGTCGTTGAAGAAGATGCACGACAATCCATTTTTGGAAATATTGTCAGTTGGGGATGACAATCCAATTTTCGGAAAACTTTGTCGTTTAATAAGAATGCGCGACAATCCATATTTGGAAATATTGTCGTTTAAGTGCTTGCTTTTGAACCGATTGTAATGAGCCAGTGTTTTAGGCGCTTAAGCTAAGTGAGACGATTTTTTGTCAGGTCAATCACTTACTACGATTGTAATCGAGCCGACTACTAATCATGTCAAATTGCTTATAGGGGCTAACTGGCGTACCAAGGAACCCGAAATTGCTGCATGAGGTCGAAATCACCTTTCTGGGAGGCTTTGAGCTCTGTCGTTGCTGAGATATCTCTGGCGCCAAGAATTGGAGTAGGGTCTTCCCTATTCTACTGCACCTGTATTTATTTTTTACTATAGAACTTTGCCAATTTCTTTAATTATCTTAGGGTTGACCTAAAGCTTAACGTTGCTTGACTCATCGACTTGACACGACTCAAGGTATAAACTTGACTCGCTGATTGACTGACTCGAGGTTGACTCGACTCAAAGTGAAATGACACGTGTGACTCATGACCCGTGTGTGCATATTGTTGATTATGCGACTCGAAAATGCAAAAAAGCAAAAATTTTCCGTCATTTTTGTGGAGGGTACCGACTTTCTCCCGAAAAAGAAAGACGCGAAAAAGAATCGGAGTTTTGAAGGTGCATGTTGAATGAGCTTAGTCAAATGTCATTTGATACTATCTCTCAAGGTGCAAGGATTAATCCATCCTAGGCTATCTCAATGGTTGACTCAATGATGAAAGTATTTGGGTAACTTAGGCACGGAGGCTAAGTACTTCATACTTCGTGATGCAATGACGATTATGATTGATGAGTGATGTGACAAGGCATGCTTCATTGTTAAGATTTCATGACAAAGGGTTCCTAAGGGAAGTATATTTGGTCATGTATCTGTGCAGTGTGTGATAGTGACACTAAAGCTAGGCCGCAAGGGCTAAGTGTGTGGGAAAATATATTGAAAAGCGTCAAATGGTGGTGACTCTTAGGCTAGGTAAGCTAATGATGTAGGGATCAAGCCCCCAAGTCTATCTCTAAGTGAATAGGGATGAGCATTGGAGATCCCTTGATATGATCATGGTGTAAGTGTGTGAATGTGAATATGAATGCATGTTTATTACGAACGCACCTCGATGTGAGATTGCCTACGATTCGTTAGGAATCAGGCCGAACGTAGCTCTAGCTGAACCTCGCACAAGTGTGTATACCTCAAAAAGGTCTTTTTAAGGGTTGTAACGTGGTTAGGCTAAAGGCTGAAGAAGAAGGGGATAAAGGCTCAAGACCCTAGATAAGCCCCTAAGGTGTGCAACCTTGCTTTTGAATCTTTATATTTTTATGCTTGAGTTTCTACTCTTTTTTAGCTTTTTTTGTTTTTTTTTTTTAATCTTTTGCTTTAGCATTTATTTTATTTTTAATAAGTGTGGGCAATCCCGATCATGCGGTCTATCACTCACTTGGCATTCATGTTTCTCAGGCACGGTACCGAGCACTCAATAAGAGACGCAATCTGAGACGTGTTCTTATCGAAGATATTTTCATGTCAAAGACATTGGAACACTTGCCCTTTTGTACACTTTTATTTATTTTTTGCTTTATTTATTTATTTTTTGCTATTTTAATCTTTTAATATCACTCAAGCTTTTTTAGAATTGCATAAGTTACACACCATCCCATCCCAAGGTTAGGTAGATGTAGGTTGAAGAAATGAAAGGGTCTATCGTTAGACGAGGCTCAAAGTGGTTTATGAAGAAAATATTGTATATTTGAATGGTGAAAGGAGATATGATGTGGCTACAAGGGGTGCCTTAAATCATTGGTATACCTTGTGCTTAATTCGACATGGATTTCTCCTTTTTTTTTTTTTTTTTTTTTTTTTTTTTGAAATGCAATATAATGAAATGATCATATATAAGGAAATAAATGCTCATTTTATTAAAAAGGGAAAAGAAAAGAAAAACTACAAAAATAATCTAAAGGAAATGAAAAGGTGCCTATGCTAGACTTATTGAGGAAAGGGTAGATAAAAAAGAAATAGAAAAAAAGAGGTCACAAAATCTTGTCGTTGAAGCTCGCCTCTTGTCTTGTGTTGTTTCCTTTATCATCACTCGCTCTTCTTGTTAACTGGAGGTATGGGAAGCTTGTTGTTATCAATCAAATGTTGGATATCCACCTTTAGCTTCCAACAGCTCTCAGTAGCATGACCCTTACCTTGGTGGTACTTGCAGTGTTCGTTTGGATTTCAACTAGGCAATCTTTTCTTAAGTGGGGGATCTTTAATAGGTCCAATGGGAGTAATGATTCCCTTGGCATGGAGTCGATCGAAAGCATCATCGTAGCTAATTCCAATAGGGGTAAATTCCCTTTTCGGTTGCTTTCGATTACCCATGGCTAGGATCTCACTAAGGTCGAAAGAACCAACACTATTACTAGAGTAGTTATTTTCAGAAGAAGAAGGATAGTCGTTCTTCTTCCCTTTACAGCCACTGATACTATTGTTACTAACCTTCACCTTCTTGTCGCGCGGAGGAACATGAAGGAGATTTGAATCAATGAGATCTTGAACACGATCTTTGAGGGCGAGACATACTTCGGTGGTGTGACCACGACCTCTATGGTATCGACAATAAGAATTTGGATCCCAATTGGGAAACCATTTTTCAGGTGGAGGGTCTTGACTGGGACCAATGGGGTGGATAAGATCTTTATTGTGAAGACAGTCGAAAGCTTCATTGTAAGTCATTCTTATTGGTGTGTATTCTTCAATGGTCCGTTTTGCTTATGGCTTAGGAGCATTGAGTTCTTCATTAAACCCTTGGCGAGAATTTTGTTCAATGGCCATCACCCGATTTGCTAATCCTTCTACCACATTCAAGAGCATGGCAATGACATCTTGCAGTTTTCGAATGTCCTCTTTTAGACTTGACGAGTCTTCCTTTGTATTATCTAAGAAAAGACTTTCATCCTCCTCAATTATAGCCACTTCATCGAGAGAGGTCATATAAGCTGTCTCGATCATAGGCTCTTCTACAGGTGTGATAAGAAGTGATGGATCAAAGGATGCTTGGTCATCTTCGATGGCTAGAATCTCGAAAGTTTTATTGTTATCGATCAGATCTTGAATAGCTTCTTTGAGTTTCCAACACTCTTCAGTGTCGTGACCCTTTCCTTGATGATATTTGCAGTGCTTATTAGGGTCCCACTTAGGTGGCCTAGCTTCTGGAACTGGATCTTTTATGGGCCCTATGGGCATGACTAGTCCTTTGTGATGTAGCTTCTCGAAAGCCGTTTCATAACTCATACCAAGTGGAGTGAACACTCTTTTTGATCTCTGGATTCGTGGTTTAGAGGCGTTCGTGGCATGTACTTCATTAATGGGAGAGGAAGAAGAAGGATGGTCGTTTTTCTTTCCTCTCGCACCATTATCTTTCAGAAGGTCATCTTCAATGTCAATGCCTATATTATAGACAACTTTGAAAGTATCTAAATTGTGTTGGTACTTTAAGTGCTTTGAATACTTCCCTTGGAGATTCTTGATAAACATCCTCACAGATTCTTTTTCGGTAGGAGCCTTGACCATATTAGCGGAAGTTTACCTCCATTTATTGAAGAAAGAAGTGAACCCTTCATTTTCCTTTTGTTTTAACATCTCGAGTTGTCTACAGTCTGTTTTGTCTTGGATGTTGCACTTATATCTATCTATGAAAGCGTTTGTTATCGACTCCCAAGAAGAGGTTTTTTCTTTCTCGAGAGAAAGGAACCATTATTGACAAACGGTTTCGAGAGATAGTGGGAACAGAGAGGGGAAAACCTTCTTATCGATACCCTTAATGCTCATTATAGTTTCAAATGCTCTTAAATGAAAGTATGGGTTATCAGTTGCTCTGAATTTTGGGATGTTGTTGGCGTTGAACTTTTGCGGAAGGAGTTCCTTGTCCAGCGAGACCCCTTGTGAACTCATGCCCTGAAATTTATAGTCACTAGATAGCTTGCTTAGACTCTCTGGCATGAGGTTCATCTGTTGTTGCTTCACGGGGTCATCGACCCTAAGTGCGAGAAGTTTCAGTGTCTCAGTCACAGTAGCCAGTTGGTTCTTAAGATCATTGACTTCTTCTTGAGTTTCCATTATCTTCTTAGCCTTCCTCTTTTGACGAATCGGTTTATCAAAAAGCGAGACCTGAATAAAGAGGTTGTCCTTGATTAATCGCCCTTCTCTCCTTGACCAAGTATTTGATGCCTTGTACCTCTTTCTTTCACGTCTAGAGCGAAGGCAACTTCGAATATGGCTAGGTGTTTCTATGTCTTGCGAATGCGGAATTTTGTATAAAAAAAAGCAAAGTTTAGAGGAAAGAAGAGAGAATAATCAAGAAAATCTTGATGAGAATTCGTGAGGATTGGTGAATGATAGATGTAGATGATGAATGATTGGTGATGATTGGTGAATGATAGATGTAGATGATGATTGATGAACGGAGTTTTTAATACGATATTTATAGAGAAAATCAGCCAAAAAAGATAAATTAACAAAACAGAGTCTGACGCTCAGGAAACAGAGCTGGCGCCAACCCTGGCTAGCTGGCGCCGGGCACCAGCCTTAGCGCCAGGCGCCAATGGCTAGCGCCAGGCGCCAGGCCTGGTTCCAGGCGCCAAGGCCTGGGGTTGGACGCCAAGCTTGATTTTAACGCGTTTTCGAAAATCCGATAAGTTTACCGTACTGGAGGATAAAATAATATAATTTCTTCGAAAATGCTATTTGATTTTAATTAAAACTCTGAAAAGTCAATAAAGTCAACTTATCAATGCTAATTGAATTAGGAATGAAAAGAACCTTCTAGAAGATTCTAGAAGACTAAAACCATTCCTAATTGCATTAGGAATGATAAATCATATTAGGCCCTCCCTAAGATCATTGGGCCGTATATAAAGCTCAAACCGGGCCCAGTTTGGTAATTTGGCCATAATTTCCTCAATATTCATCGGAATTGGGCTTATAATATATCGTTGGAAAGGTATTTGCAAGCCCTATCCAACTAAACCACTATTGGACCCATATCATGGACCAACCAAACTGGATTGGCTGTTTTCTTAAAATAAAGTTTTCAAAAACAGAAAGAAGAGAAAAGAAATTAAAACTTTCCGCAACACTAGACCTTTCCACACTTTCGCTTCATTCGATTATGATTCGACGTGAAAGGTACTCATCACTGGGTTTGGTTTTGGGGAGACACAAATGGGTGTCTACAGTTATGCTCTTATGTAACAACCTGTTTTGTTTATTTTCGTTCCATTTCATGCAGTTAAAAAGCTTTTAGTCGTTTTTTTGGATTTTTTTTGTCGTATTTAACCTATTCATTGCTTGCTGCATTGTTGTAAGCATCATTTGAAGAACTTCATGAGAAAAAAAAGAGATTGCAAAAAAAGAGGTTTAATTTGGTATGTTTACTGCATCTTTATGATAAGATCTTTAATTGAAGGATAGCTTTTAGAATTTATTATGTGTTTTGAGTGTTTAATTCATTAGTACATCCCCTACATACTGATTCAGATCTTCATCAGATTATCAAGTCCTCTCAGGCTCTGTCGAATGATCATTGTCAGTACTTCTTGTTTCAGGTATATTTTATGGTGTCACTTCTTGTTCATTATAGCATTGAATGATTGTTTTATGTTTATGTTTATATGTGATGAATTATTTAATTATTTTCACTGTGGTGCATCTTCTAGCATGTTTTCCTGAACTCTTAGGTTCATCTCTACCTTCTGTTTTATAAAGATGCTCGAGTTTAAAAGTTTTATTGCTTATTTTTACTTCTAGATTTGGATTTCTTATATCCTGTTATGTACTTTGTATTATGTTTTGTTCTGTGTTCCAATCGATCCTCTTTATAAGCCTTCTTTATAACACCACTAAGAAAATAAGGAGGGGGTGGATAGGTTAGATCAATAGATGGTGGTGGTAAACTAAAGAGTTTTATGTCATAGAATTTGACAATTGCTCAAGATTTAATTCACTTATTATTACTGGCTAAAGAAACAGTTTTGCCAATTATAATTAGCTATAATTATAATGATGGTATGGCATAAGATGGGTGATAGAGTTTAAGAATTTACTTATATTGATGTGCCTAATCGATATGATATGAAATAGAATACATACTTTCAGTTCATAACATAATAATATTGATATAATATCTTATTAGGCATATGTCACTGTCTTTGAACTTTTATGAATGAAGGTTCTTTTTCACTCGTTCAATTTAATAATGGAGTAGCTTACTTGAGTTATGAAAGAGGTCCATTATAAATTTTGTATCTCCTACACTAGTGATTCAATGAGTAGGAAATCAGAATCTCTGAAATATCATGATAATTTATAACTTACCTATAGTAATTTTAGTCTTTATATCCGAAATAATATTGAAAGCATAGTTAACAAATTTCTATTTGTTATGAGTGCACTACAATTGTTCTCATATTTTAACTTCGATATTATACTTTTCAAACTTATTCTAGAAGTCTATCAATTTGAGTCATTATTGCCTTTTCATTTCATCTAGATTTCCACCCCAATCCAGCAATTGCTTTATTTCCAATGCCTTGTAAAGGTTCTTTCAGCCAATCACTAGTGGGAATTAATGTTGAGTTTTTCCAAGTCCTGTGCACAAGAGCACAAAATTACTCAATATGCAATAAAGAATTACTAGCACAAATGGCATCCGTAGTATGCCAAAAGAAATGGCAAAGTAGTATTGACTATGAACGAATTCATTTATGTAGACTTATCTAAAGTTGGAAACTAATTAACTAAGACAAGAACCAAAATGTGTTGTCCTTATTATCCAAAACACGGATGTACCTCTTTCCAACCCATGTTTTTTAGAATTATTTGGCATAACTACCAACTCCAAGGGCTATTTCCAAGGCTTCGGCTACATCTTCCTCAGTTGAAGGTGGACTAGCATCATTAGCTTACCTTTTCTGCCCCAAAAGTGCCATGCAGTGCTCTTCTTTCAGCAGCTCTATATATGTCACTTTGGCTTCTTGTTTTCTTACTTCTGTGTTAATTTATATATATATGTTAGCTGAGACATGGCTTTATCATACTTTTAGGCAGGTCTGCTCGGTTTCCTGTGAATCTTGTTTAGATTCACCAAACCACCCAGGGATTGGGACATTGTTTTATAGAGTTGCTGTGACTTAACATAGCTTGTGCAGTTATTAATAGCTTATATTTTTGACATGGTTTAAGCTGTGTATGTATTTTGATGGTTGCCTATTTTGCAATGCCCTTTATAATTTTGAATTCCTTTGGATTCTTAGTTGTTGCAGGTCGTGTAATAATACTTACTACACCATTAGTAGACTAGTGTAGAGTTTTAATATCGACTGTTGGAGAATATACTAATACCTATAGTGCATTGTTTAGGGAGTTCATATATATAGTCTTGCATTTGAAAATAAATATCTCCTGCTTTTGTGAATTTCCAATTAGTATACAATTTTGCAGTTATCTCAATATTCTTGTCTTTCTCCCACTCAACTTAGAAATATGCAGATTTGCTACAATATATCAAGTATCATAATCTGCATTCCACCCTACAGCAACATCCTTATACTCTTACTCTGTACAAATTTAAGTGCTTTTCCTTAAGATTTACATACACACCCTTGCAAAACTTCTCTTCTGTCTACTTTTTGCAACTTCCAATCCTTTTTATCTCTTAAGCTAGTTTAGTATTAAGTTCAAATACTTAATTTTTGGAGAAAGGTCTGGACTTTGGAGTGCTTATTTATGGTCATACTTTCATGTGAAAATTCTTCTCGTGTTTTTGTGATGTCCTTTAGCCCATCAATGTGTCATACTATTTCCAGAGGCCGTCGCAGCCATAAATTTCTGAAGCATAGTGGTGGGGGAATCTTCTTTACATCACTGAATTTAGTAACATGTTGACCTCATTGTCTTCTTTTCAGGCCAGAGTACTATGGAAAAGCCGTCTAGTTGAATTGGAATAGTCCCCAGGTAAATTTTCTTCTTATTTTGGTTTATATTCAATGAAGAAAAGTATTTTTTTTCTGCTTCGCTCTGGTGGCCAGGTTTTGATCTTAAAAGTTTTCAGATTGGGAGCAAATATATTTGCGAGTAATAGGCCGGGTATGTAATTTGCAAGAGGTTAGTGATAAATTTGCCTCTTCTTTGCAAGTTAATAAAATTCTGTATACATGTATCTTGACCGATGTTTTATATTTAAAAACTATAATGAACATGTTTTTTTTTTTTTTTATATATTTGTAGGAGTATTTGGCAAGACTTGCATGCAGCCTACAACGATGTAGAATTAGATGAGATTCGAGAACAATAGACTAAGTTTTTTAGACTTAATTTTTTTGTTGAAAGACTAGTTATTTTATTGATCAATGTTATGATCAATCGCATTTATCTATATAAAACAATTAACACATTTCTATATATCTACTTTTAATTTATTTGGCCTACTGGTTATTGTTATTACATTCCTAAATTGTAAATCAATAATTTTTTTTATTCAAGTTTTAATTGTTTTGTGGAAACTATAGTTTATTTTGTTGTATTGTTGTGGATGAATTCAAGTTATGTGGAATTATTTGGAGTGTTTGGTTTGTTGTTGAATTGTAACAGGTTGTAACAGGTTTTAACCCTTTTTACGATGGGTCGTTCAGTAGGATATACTGGTTTAGGATATTTATATAAAAAAATTAAATATATATTTATTAGTAACTAGCATAACGTCGTAAGCTAGTGCTAGTTAGGAATAGTTTTTTTTTTAAAAAGAAAAAAATTATTAGTAACTGGCGTTTGGCTATGCTAGTTACAAATAATATCGTAATTGTAACCGACGTAACTTAACGCCAGTTACGAATAATATCCTTTCTAACTTAGAAAATAGACTTTTTGTAACTGGCGTTAGGTTAAGCCAGTTACGAATAGTACATTATTTGTAACTAACATTAGCCGGTTACGAATAACTTTCACTAGTTGTAACGGTGGCATTCGCAACCAACAATGCGAGTTACAAAAAGTCAATTTTGCCAGTTACAAATAGCATTTTTTCTACTAGTGAGGTTTTCAAAAACAAAGAGAAAGAAAAGAATTAAAAACTAACCGCAACATTAGACTTTCCACACTTTCACTTCATTCAATTATGATTCGACGTGAAAGGTACTCACCACTGGGTTTGGTTTTGGGGAGACACAAATGGGTGTCTACAGGTATGCTTCTCAATAATTGTTGTAAAAGTTTCAATAATGTTTTACGAGAGGCTAGGACATTACTCATCATATCAATGATGGAATGGATTAGAAGGTATGTAATGAAACGATGTTGTGCTAAGATGGAGGGGTTGGTTAATTTTGATGGGGTTATAATGCCTTTTGTGGATAAAATGATCCAAAATGGTTTGCAAAAAGTGACAAATATGAACATAAATCAAGCTAACTTGCATGAGTTTGAAGTTGATGATGATGGAGACAGTTTTGTAGTTAATTTACAGAATAGGGTGTGTGGTTGTTACAGGTGGACATTAATGGGAATCCCTTTCTTGCATGCCTTGGAGTGTATCGTAAATAGTAGGCTAAACTATGAAGATTATATCCACCAAGCCTATCATGTCACTACATATGCAACAACTTATGCTCCTGCATTCAAAGCAATGGCCGGACATAACTAGTGGGAAACAACAACATTGCCAAAACCAATACCACCTCCATATAGAAAAATTCCTGGAAGACCCAGCAAGAAGAAAAGAGCAAAAGAGCTGGGAGAGGATAGAGAAAAATAGCAGGTGAATTGAACAGAGCAAAGGCACAAAATAAATGCTCTAACTGTGGTGCTCTTGGCCATTACAAGACCAAGTGCCAAAATATGACTTTTCCAACTACAAAGTCAAAGGGTGGGAGGCTAAAGAAAGCACCTAGTCCACCTCAGGTTGCTTCCACAACCCCCAGTCAGGAGAGAATCGAGGTTGCTGCTGAACCAAGTCTTGCACTAGCTGCAAGTCAACAACCCTCTACTACATCAACACCTACTCAATAAGGCAAGAAATCTTCTACTAGAAAGAAAGCTGCATTAATTAATGCTAAAAACCACAAAAAAAGGCAACGACCATCACTTCTGTAGAGCCAAGAAAAAAAAGGGTGATGATGCTATCCCCTCACAAACATCAACTACATCAGCCCCTCAAGATATATCATCCCAACTTACTCAAGACTAATGGACTTGATTTTAGAATTATTTGTAATTAACTTAGCAATTTATATTGCAAATTTATTTTTTTATGATTAACACCAGTTGGTTCCTTTTTTCAAACAAGTTAAGAATGTGCAACTTTATATGGAAAATTACTGGTTTCTTTTGTTTAATAGAGCAAATATATATATATTGCAGTTCTATAATTATTCTTTTAGAAATGTAAAAAAAAAAAGTGAGACAATTGGCATCACCATCATAGCTGAATATGCAACTTCATTACAGCACCATAATTGGTGAAATTAGTACACGCTATAACATTAAAATATCCATAATACTTATTTTTTGTACAATAAGCATAAAACACCATTCTGGTGAAACTAACTACTTCTAATACTCTAATACTACTGCATTGTTCATACTTTTTACTATATTTAGCTTTGAAAGATGAAACTGACAATTACAAACACAACAACACATACAACACAATCCTAAGCTACTGAATTTTTATTCTCTATGACATAGCCCTTCTTCCATTCCCTCTTTGTGCACAATTCAACCTACCTTTAGTACGAATCCAATTGAAAGCGATTCTGCCAAATTTGATTAATTCTTTAAACTAAGGTATGTTGTAATCCCGCACTTTTATCCTTGCTGCCAGCAATCATCTTTGCAAGAACCGCACCAATTGTAAAATTAAATCAAAATCCCCAAAATTTTAAGACCTAATTTGCAAAAACCCCTTTCCTATTTTCGAAATTGAATCATAAAATAGATTATAGCAATTACTTGCAACAATTATGCCGTAATTGAATTTATATATAGCAATAATTACCACTTTTTGTAATGTTGTTTGGGTTTTCAAGGAAGAACAATGAAGGTTCTATGTAACATAACTATAGAACAGAGAAGCGAGAAACGAGAGAAGGAAAAAACCGAAAAATTAGAGGAAAAATAGGGGAAATAAAATAAAAGAGTAATTAAGGGTCATGTGACGAGTCAATGCCGGAAAAATCGAGTCAACTGCCAAATTCCGGCTACAGGAACTTACAAAAAAAAATTATGTTTGGGTTTCATTTTGCAAAAAAAAAAAAAAAAAAAAAAATTAAATTAAAAGGTTGTTTTTGATAAAAAAAAAAAAATACATTTTAAAGGTTTTATTTAACAAATTTTCCAATTCTTAATTTAAACACTCAAATTACATACTTATACTTATCCTACCAGTACTGAATATAGCATTGGAATAGTTATTGTAAACACTTAAAAATGTCTCCCCAAAACTAAACCCGATGATGAACAACCTTTCACCACCATTTTTGGTCTGGTCGAGTATTTAATCTCGAGAGTGCTTAAAACCCATATTCAGTCAAATATATTCAGCCTGCATATCAGTCCAAACATGTAGTCAAACATAGTCCAACTCACATTTCAACCCAAACCCTTTTTAATTCATTTCGTGTTATTTATTAATTAATTCCGATTCATAAATATTAAAACCCTAAGCCTGAAATAAATTCGGAATAGATGAAACGGCACCTAATTATCACGTGCTTAATGATTGAGTAAAATTGTATCTGGACGTATCACACAGCCATCTTTGCCGTGTCACGACAAATTGCACTATGTCACGACAATTCTTTCCGTGACGCGGCGATTTTTTTCGCGACACGGCAAATTCTGTCGTGACGCGTCAATTTTCTAAGGTTTCTCCGCAGTGCATTTCAATTCTAGGGTTTTGTGCATCACCCTGTTAATTTTTCATAGATACGAGGCTGATTTAATTTCCTTAGTTTTGGGGCACCAAATCATTCTCTCTCTCTCTTTTATGCTTTAGCCTATATACTAGACTTCTCTATTCTTTCACAGTACATCCCTTAAGCACTCTCTTGAGTCTATACAACACCTGAAGTTGAGGGTTTGGACCAAAACAACTCTACTTTTATTTAATTTAAATTCAATTTGATTTATATTTTTATTGAAGTTACTAACAATTTATTCATGATGTAGCAATTATTTAAAGAAGCACGGAATGTGAGTAATTAATTCACTTAATTACTCTTATTTTTATTCTTGTTGCTAGTATCATGATTAGGGTAATTATTATGATTTGATTTGACTAACGATATTATGGTTAAATTGATTCCAATGTTAATGTTGATTTTATTTTATTTATTTTATCACCATATTGCATGTTTAAAGAGAATATTTAATTGAATATAACGCCTAATAAGATAATTTGGACAACTGGTTTAGGATCCTTTTTAATCTTGTTGTTTAATCGAAGTGATCAAAATATTTTTAGAATTACGGGTTGCATTAACATTCAACCAATTTAGCTTAATAATAGTTTGGAGCAAATTGAATCTTTGTTTGTATGCCTTTGAGATCGGAGGAATTACTTTTCACAATAAGAAATCGAGTAGAGGCCAATACGGGCTAGTGTGACTCCATGACTCACATCGTACCATCATCCTCGATCCTCCTTTTGTGGTTCCGAACCATATAGAGTTAGTAATCTCATGGATTATGAATAGGGGGTGTAACCTTCACGGGTTAATCGTTGTTGCCTATCGTTGTCCCTTATTTGTGGTTGCCTTAAATGATCCGTGAACGGTTTACAAGTTCCTTAAAAACTTGTTGGCGGTTCCCTACTTTGCTTTGTCCCTAATCATGTCCCTAATTGTAAATGTCAAATCCCGCTTCCTATGAGTGCCAAGCATATGCACAACATGCTTAACTATAACACCCTAGAAATTCCCTTCCTTAAAAATACATGTTTTACTCTTTAAAACTCGAATTAGGAAAATTTAAGATATTATCGCCACCGTGAAAACGGCTAAGGAAACCATCAGAGACACACAGTGGAAGACTAATTTCAAAACAAGTCAACTTAAAAAGTCAATCAAACGAAAGTAAAGTCAACCAAAGTCAAACGAAGTCAAATAAAATCCACCTACAACTTGGAACCATTATTGTAGGCCCTTATTAAAACCAAACCAAATCCAAAACATTGCGTTAGTCCCACATAATAATAATATCATAAATAATCAAAGCATTAAGCATATTATAAGCTAATAGAAACTAGCATGATTCGCTCTTCACTCATGCCCCGTCATGAATATGCTTCAATCACCTGAAAAGCTTCTCCCTACTTGTTTCCACTACTCTCCATTAAAAATGGGTCATCATAGGGCCAAGGTAAAGACAAGGCCAATAAACAAACAAACACACAATCAGCAAAGCTGAGTACATAAGCGAATTTAAACACACTAATTTAACATGCTTTCACCTATCAACACACACTTACCTCACTGCACCTGTATACAAGCACACAACATTCAACAAAACTACTAAATAATTTATTTAGCATTGATTACATATCGAACAGGTTTCCCAACCAACCTCCTCCAATAATGGGGTTTCTAGCACGGGAGCTAACCGTGCTAGCATCAAATAACCACTCATAAGTGGCGGAATTCCTGCACATAATAATAAATAAAAGGATTGTACATCGTCCAGTACTCCAGTAGAAGTTATGGTTAAATATAAAACCCCATAACTTCCCCCATGTGTTCATACTCAAGGTATATACGTTCCAAGAGTTTTGGTGCGTAATCTCTTTCACTTTACGTTATTTACATATTATTAGACTTGGTGATGACTCTTAACTATAATTATGCAATCCACAATAATTATTCAAACAAACAACGTACCAATTTAATTCTTGAATAATTAGTGACCACATAATATTTAATGTTGAACCCTTTTAAAATCTACCTTGGTGTCAAAGACACCTTAAACGCATAAAGCACCGCAAATCCTATCCCTTGGTGTTAAAAAAACACCTTAAGTGCACTAAGGCTATAAGGCACCAACATTCAATTTATTCCTCGTGTACATAGACACTTACATAGCTCCTTTCCCATGCTTTTAGCATCAATAAAAGTTATATATGAACCATAATAAAATTCATTTTCAATATTCTAAACCAAATTAAACATGTAATTTAATTAGACATGTGTAGGGAATAATTTCAAGCCTTTAAAATCCCACTAGCTTGAACCCCACTGTGATCATACACTAAAGTACGGTGGCGTCCAAAAGGGAAGAAGATAGAGCAAAAGAGTCGCCAACAAGTTTTTTAGGAACTTGTAAACTGTTGATAGGATAAAGGTTACACCCCTTAACGATCCAAGAGATCGTCAACTCCATAAGGTCATGAACCAAATAAGGGTTCGGGGATGATGGTACAAATCCAACCTAAAAGAGATTGAACCTGCCCTAATAATAGACCTCTACTTTATTCTGATCGTATTCATGTGCGCTTTTTAATTAACATGCAATCAATAGAATTAACCCTAAACCTGTTTAATCTATGTTGGTTGAATATAAATGCACAAATAAACTATTATTGGCGATCACTTGAATTATAATCACAATTAAGCCTAAACAAGATTATTAATTATCTTATTAAGCGTGATTACAGGTACCAATTCCCTTTAAACATGCAATAAAAGGTGTGATCAAGCAATAAATAATAAGCATCAAGCAACATAATAATAATCATGAATAATAATAATCATCATCATAAAAATAAATTATAATTGAAATAATCATGATAATAATCATAAAAGAAAATAATCATCATATTAATAATAATTGAAATAATTATCATAAATAAAATAATCATCAAAATAATAATAATAATATTCATAATCGTCATAAATTATAACAATTATAATCACTATCATGTTCATGTTAATATTAAAGCATAATAAAATAGCAAGATCCTAGGCATGATACTAACAAGATTAATAACAAACCCTAGCATGTCACTAAGCAATAAAAATCAAATCTTTAGCCCTAACATGATACTAACATGAATTAATATTAGAAAGAACATAGGAAGCATCGTAACAATCATATTTAATATATTAAAAATACCCTAGACATGACACTAGGAACATCATAATAATATAAGCATGATTTCTACATCATAATATCAATTAATCAATTAAAGTACTTACTTTGATGCCTCGTACCTCTTTCTTTCACGTCTAGGGAGAAGGCAACTCCGAATATGGCTAGGTGTTTCTAGATCTTGTGAATGCAGAATTTTGTATGAAAAAGCAAGAAAGAATAGAATGCTAAAGAATACTTGAGAATGAGAGAATTGGTGAATGATAGATGTAGAATTCGTCAATTGGTTAATTGGTCAATGAAAACGGAGTTTTTAATACGATATTTATAGAGAAAATCAGCCAAAAAAGATAATTTAACAAAACAGAGTCTGAAGATCGCAAAACAGGATTGGCGCCACCCCTGGCTAGCTGGCGCCAGGCACCAGTGGCTAGCGCCAAAGCGCCAAGCCTAGTTTCAGGCGCCAAGGCCTGGGGTTGGACGCCAAACTAGATTTCAACGCGTTTTCGAAAATCTGATAAATTTCCCGTACTGGAAGATAAAATAATATAATTTCTTCGAAAAAATGCTATTTGATCTTGATTAAAACTCTGAAAAGTCAACAAAGTCAACTTATCAATGCTAATTGAATTAGGAATGAAAAGAACCTTCTAGAATATTCTAGAAGACTAAAACCATTCCTAATTGCATTAGGAATGATAAATCATATTAGGCCCTCCCCTAGATCATTGGGCCGTACATAAAGCTCAAACCGGGCCTAGTTTAGTAAATTGGCCATAACTTCCTCAATATTCATCGGAATTGGGCTTATAATATATCGTTGGAAAGGTCTTTGCAAGCCCCATCCAACTAAACCACTATTGGACCCATATCATGGACCAACCAAACTGGATTGGCTGTTTTCTTAAAATAAAGTTTTCAAAATCAGGGAGAAAAGAAAAGAAATAAAACTTTCCGCAACACTAGACCTTTCCACACTTTCTTTTCATTCGATTATGATTCGACGTGAAAGGTACTCATCACTGGGTTTGGTTTTGGGGAGACACAAATGGGTGTCTACAACATGCATTCTAAAATGCCATAAATAAAAGTGTAGTTTATATAAAACATGCCAAAAATATAATTTTTCAATCCATAATCCATCACAAATATATGCTTCATAATTCAATCACCAACATCAAAATCCATGATTCCAAACATAAATCTTAGCATGATACTATTTGTAGTTCAATTAACCAAACCTTGAATATGATCTTAAAATCGCCATGAATAAGCGAAATCACTTAATTGGAATTCTCCTACAAACCAAAATCATAAGAAGGCATTAATATCTACTCCTCACAAATTTCCAGCAATATATACTCTTATTAAACCACCCAAAATTAATTAAAAACATGCTAAAATTTTATTTAAAACCTCATACTTTAATCCCAAATAATGGGTAATTAAAATTCCTTAAAGAAACTTAACTTTTAGCATACTACCAAAAATTCCAGCATTATATAATCATGAAAACTTGCTGTAACTATACTTTAAAACACTTAAATTAAAGGTTTAATCAACCCTACATCATAATCCTTCACTAAATAATAATTTATGAATCTAGGGTTTCAAAATTGGGGCATTTTAAATAGAATTAAAATCTGAAAATTAAATTGCATACTAATTATAATTAAGCATCATAATTTCATCATAAGACCCATAATTAACAATTAGATCTAGGATTAAACAAGAAATAAAACAAAATTAATTTTTTTTTCTGGAAACGGACAGCAGCCACGACACCACAGTCGGCTGCTGCCGTGCTGCTGGTGGAGCCGCTGCTGTTGTTGGTGTTGCTGGTGGTGGCCGACAGCCCACCTGTGGTGTGGTGGTGGCCGGCGGTGGTGTTAACCGAAAAGGGGGAAGGGGAAAAAGAAAGAAAAAATAAAGGAGAAGGGAGAGAAATTTACCTTGGGTTTTCTCCACTCTGGGAAAAAAAATTAATTTTCCCAAGTGTTGAATATTTATACCCTCTTTCTCTAAAAACCCTCCTTACCTAAACTTTCCTTCTTTACTCTTTTCTAATCCCGTTCCTAATAAAACTTTCCTAAAATAAACCCCAATTTTTATAAAATAAATAATTAAATAAACTTTCCTTTTATAAAATATTCCAAACTTATTAAATTAAATAATTAAAATATCTTAATTAAAAGGAAAAATTTCCCGGAATAATCCCACCTTTGGGCCGTCCGCTGAAAATAATCCCACCTTTGGATTATTTTTAAATAATCCGACCTTTATACCCAATCTGCTCGAAACGGTCCCAGGTGACTTGTAAGCGGTTGCATAAGTTTTTTTTTTTTTTTAATTACATTTAATTTACACGTGTTACTATATGGTTGGTCAATAAATAAGTTTTAATTTTAATTTATCTTAGAAATGATTATAACTAATTAACATTAATTAATTATTTTAAAACTAATTTAACAACAACCACTAGCCATCCAACTCTACGCTGCCACCATAAGCCCAGACCGCCCCGTCGCTGATTCCAGAACCCGCGCCGGTAGCCGCTTCCAGACCCACATAGATCCCCGCTCCTCCCCTTATCTTGACGTCTTTAAACCACCACACCTATTCTCGTGGTGGCTGGGGAGAGGGGATTACGTTGAAATCGACGGGGGAGGGGAAGGGGAGGGGCCGAAACTGACTAGGGAGAGGGGATTATGTCAAAATCGAAGGGGGAGGGGGAGGGGAAGGGGAGGGGTCGAAACTGACTGGGGAGAGGGGATTATGTCAAAATCGACGGGGGAGGGGAAGGGGAGGGGGCTGGAAAAGGGACATGGGTAGGGGAGGAGGCTGCCAGGCCGGAAAACCTGGTGGGGAAAGGTCGCCTGTAGTTTTCCGAAACCCTTGCCAGCTGGGTTTTCGTTGGGGAGGGATGAATGTTGGTGGTTCAGGGTGGGGGATCGGGAGTGGCCTGAGCCATTTGGTTGGTCTCCGGCGCTAGGGTTGAGTTATGGTGGCCGGCGCCACGGAGCAAGGACTCCGGCGGTAGCTTGGGTGGTTTTTAAATATTAATATTTTATTTTTATTTTTTCTTTTAAAAAAAATTAATTTATTTGTTAAAAATTTATTTTATTTTATTTTATTTTTTTTACCAATAATAGGTCGCCACGTGTCAAGTAACCTGTTATAATAGGTTACATGACCGGTTGGGACCATTTAGAGCAGATTAAGTATAAAGGTCGGATTATTTAAAAATAATCCAAAGGTGGGATTATATTCAGCGGACGGCCCAAAGGTGGGATTATTCCGGGCAATTTTTCCTAATTAAAAATATTTCAAATTATTTAAATACTTCCCAAAATACATATTTTAAATAAACTACGTATAAAAATATGGGGTATTACATTAACGTAGGCGCGCTTCGAATGACGCCTACACTTATTGCACCATTTAATTTAATCTTGATTTGGAAGAATTGTATTACTATTAAGGCTTGGACAAATCATATTTTTTATAATTGCAGTTTTAATTTATAATTACAATAGGCGCTGAAAATTAATGCATTTTAATTTGAACAAATTTAATTCGTATTGGATTGGAATAGCATTCGGATCAGATCGGATTGGAAAATAGAAAACCGAATTATATTTTCGGATCGGATTGGATTTGACCTAAATCCAAACCAAAAACCGAACAGACACCCCTACTCGGGCTAACGGGGAAATGAAAGGGGTTGGTCAATAGTGGATGTGGCTCGCCAAGGGTGGGAGAGCTAGGTGGCGAGTGGGATGTAGGAGGGGACTGCAGGCAGGGGAGGGGGTGGTTGGCTGGAGGTGGAGGTGGTTGTGGTTTTTTTATTTTTATTTATTTTAGGGTATTGTCGTGGTTTGACAGAAATTAGTGAGTATTCAAAGAATGAGAGTGTATGTGTTTGGTGAGTTGGAGTTTGGTTACGATGAGGGAGATGATGTAACACCCCAAATCTCCCTCTACGTAAATACTATATTTATATGTATACAAATATCATAGAGATAAACTTGGGCATATTACTGCCACGTGAAAACGTAAGGCTTATTTAATTACTCAAATTGCAGCGGAAAAATAACAAACTTTTATTAATAAAAAAATGAATAACCATAATAACTGTTTCAAAATAATCCAATAAAAACTCCACACATAAATAAAATTAACTCCTAACTACGTGATCCCAATCCCGACTCTAGCATGCACACGAACAACTCCACACCTAAAATCAAGACTGCGTACCAAAAATGGTTGTAACACATCCAAATCTCCCTCTACGGAAATACCAATATAATAGGTATAATTATACCATAGAGATAGACTTGGGCGTATTACCACCGCGTGATTACGCAAGGCTACAACGACTTACTACATAAAACCAATACTTTGCAGCGGAAAACTTCAATACTCTTTCTTTATTAATAACAAACCATAAATAGTAACCATTGTTATGAGTACTCAAAATAATATACAAAGACCAACATTCCTAATCTAGGTGAAGACATTCCCGAGACTCCATATGCTCAATTATTGACTCCACCTGAAATTAGTCAACACTGCTTACCATTACGGTAAACAGGGCGAACCAAAACAAACAAGAAATAAGGGTTGGCAAACTATGCTAAGTGCGATAAGTGCAAGATAATGTAAACTCAATTTATTCGCAAGCATGCATTTAAAACCAATTCCAATCCAATAATTCCAAACTCATGATTCAAAATTAATTCCAATGATTCAATATTCAAAATAATTGATAAACCAATTCCTTTTAAAATCCATTCTTTTTGAATCCAATTCCTCACCCAAGTGAGCACACCCCCAAGCTAGTCTCCTTATATTACAAGGCTATTCTTGAGGAAAGACCGGTCATACAAAGTCCAAGGTCTTATCAATAAACCAAATCCGCATAGTGGGATTACCAACATGCTTATAAAGCATTAGTAATAATAATAATAATAATTCAATTAATCTTTTTAAATAACCAATAATTCCAATATAGTTCAAAACTCCTTTTTATTAAATTCCACATGCTTCCAAAATCAAACCTTTTAAACATAAATGATAATTTTAATTATTCAAAACATGATATAAAATAAATACTCCACTTTATTTATCAAAACCAATTTATTTAAACATGCTTTTATTTCATAAATCGTAATTCAATTCAATTCAATCATCATAAAATCATTCAAAACATGCTTATTCAAACCAAACACATTCAAGGTATCTAGCCACCTAACGTACCTTGATCCTTGCTAGCAAAATCACACAAAAAGAACCTCAAGAACCTTGATTCCGAATATCAATCAACACTTCGTACTTTGAAAGTTTAATCACGCATACACCTTGCAAATAACATAACAATAAGGTTATCGAAGCATAAACTCAAATCTAATGTGCATGTACTATAAAAATCTTTTAAAATAATATTTTAATATAAAATTATAGCTTTAAAATAGGTATATGTATTTTATAAACCAACCTTGAAGAAAATAAAGGAATAGGATTAAAGAGAATTGAATTTTCGTTGGAAAGAATAGGCAGAACCTGTAGAGGCAATAACTCCTTCAATATAACTCCGAATTGGGTGATTCTTGAGCCTAACCTCAAGGATTTTTCGAGAGGAGAAATCTTTTGTGAAATTTCAATACTTCAAGAAATGACCAGGAGAACTGGCTTCAAAGATAAACGAGATGATTTGTGTAAAAAGAGGATAAGAAAAGTATGAAAAGGTTTAGGGAAAAGAAGAAGAAGAGAGATCAAGAGAATTGGGTTTTTGGTGTGAAGAATATGAGAGGTATGAAGGGGTATTTATAGGCTCATGAATGAGAGAATTATGGTCGGAGAATGTAGGATGAATTATGGTAAAAATAATTAAGGAATTACTTGGAGAAGTGTGTAAACCATAAAAAAAAGAAAAACAAAATCCTTATTAATGATGTGTAGGTTACAACTTTCGTAGATCTCTTGATTCCTCTCTTCAAAGGGCTAGGGTTTTGATATGTTTATAGTACGGGGCCTTACCGGCTTATTCCATACTATGGACCTACAATGTTTGGTAGTAGGGAGGAGATGGGGTATTGTGAGTTATTCCATCTGATCCTGATTAACCCTATAAACGACGACCTCTTTATATAGAGAGTCATAGAGTAGTTTACAAGATAATAATCATATATTCTACGAGATCTTGAAGATAAATATCTTATATTTTTTTCGATATTATCTTCTTATTTACATATACCTGACACCTGATAATCAGCATAATTTTGGTGTCAACAAATGCCCCCTCGAGACCTGTTGTGGAGATTTGACACCAGATGCAACTTGGTCTCGAATTTTTCTTGTAGAATTTGAAAGAAAATTTGGTATGCCCCTAATAAATTTATGAGTTTTGAAATTTGGAGAGTGGAGTTGAAGAGCGAAAATTGTCCCACCGAGCGTGCTAATTTGTAAACCATAAAAATTCAAACCTTTATTAAGGATTTATAGGTTACAACTCTCGTAGATCTCTGATTCCTCTCTCCAAAGATATGTTTATAGTACGGGGCCCTATCGGCTTATTCCATACAATGGACCTACAATGTTTGGTAGTAGGGATGAGATGGGGTCTTGTGACTTATTCCATCTGAGCCTGATTAAACCTAAAAATGACGACCTCTTTGTATAGAGAGTCATAGAGTAGTTTACAAGAAAACAATCAATATTCTACGAGATCTTGAAGATACATATCTTATATTTTTCGATTTTATCTCCTTATTTACATATATCTGACAACTGATAATCAGCATAATTTTGGTGTCAACAAAGTGAATAAAGAAATATGAAAACTTTTGATATTAAGGTGATTAAGAATAATAGAATTTAGGAAAGTGTGTTTGTCATGAAAATAATATGGCAAAAGAGATTACTTGGGGAATAATCAAAGATGAAATAAGGTAAGAAAATAAGATAATCAAATATTTAGTAGATGAGATATAAAAATTAAGGAAAATAAGAGATTTTAAGGAGATAATTTAAAATACAATTTACCAAAATAAATCACCCAAAAACCTATCATGGTGGCCGAAAAATTTAAGCTTTTCTAAGCTCATATTTTGCTGACCTCCCTTTAGATATTTAGGGAATTAATTTGCTAGTTCTAAGGAATAAAAAATAATTGTGTAAATAATATAAATTGTATAAAATAATTAATTAAGAAAATACCAATTATTCACTAAATAAATTAACTTATAAAATCAAATTCTCCACACTTGAAAAATCCGAAATCCCTAACCAATCATTAGGAATTTCAAGCCACTTTATTAAATAATAAAATATAATTTTTGCTTATTTAAAATATCTGAAATATATATAAATAATCCGGTTTTTAAAATAAAATAAATGGATAATAAATCTTATCCAAAATCCAAAAATAACAATTGAGTTTTAAAATACTTTTGGCGCCAAAATTCAAATATTATTTTAGCTCCAAAATTCAAATAGTAAAATAAATTACTAAAATATTCTTTTTAAGAGAATATGTTTCAAAAATATGGGGTATTACAATGGTAAATAGGGCGAACCAAAACAAAAAGGAAAACAGAGTAGCACAAATGGTAAGTACGTATAGTAAATACTTTTATTAGGCAAACATGCTTTCGAAATAACTAAATTTAAC
This sequence comes from Chenopodium album, assembly GCF_948465745.1. Taxonomy (NCBI): domain Eukaryota; kingdom Viridiplantae; phylum Streptophyta; class Magnoliopsida; order Caryophyllales; family Amaranthaceae; genus Chenopodium; species Chenopodium album. The sequence goes on from NC_137842.1 coordinate 21,277,112, forward strand.
TTTCCACAAGTCATTTTCAAAATTAGACTTTTTAAAATTTATTAAACCTTCCAAGGGTAGTAATGTTCATCAATAAAAGCTTTCCAAACCAATGGATTTCCAATTTATAAACTTTCCAATTTAAAAATATAAATCCAAACCAATTTTCCTCACCTAAGTATGCACACCCCCCAAGCAAGTTATACTATACTCGAGGAAAGACCAGATCATACAAAACTTATGGTCTTACTTAACCAGTCCTAGGTAGAGGGACAATTAAAACATCAAATACTCTGGCTCTTAATGAGCTGCAAATTAATTAAATCAACTGATTTATAAATTTAACAACTTTTATTAAATCAATCAACACTTTTAGAGATCAATCCTTTAATAAATCATAAAATTATATATTTTAACTCGTCATGAAAATCATTCACTTAAATATTCATGAGTAACATTTATTCAAACAATCATTAAAATAAACATTTACCAAAACACGCATTCAAAATTGTATCAAGCACCTAGCCACCTATACATACCTTGATCACGAGAACAATAAGGTACCCACTAAATTTGACCACAATCGAAGGACTCCTCCTACACAATTAAAATGACCTTAATTAATATAAGGTTAATAAAATACAATAGCATAAATAATACTCTATTTGTGCATGAACTACCTAAATATTAAATCTTGAGTTATGTTAACATTAAACTAGTGCTATTGGTATTGTAGTGTGACGTTAAGATTAATACTTTAGCTTTCTTGATAAAATAACATTAATATAGTATTATAGGTAATCATAGTGGGTAGTAGTATCATTTTCGTTTTTTAAGAAAACTTGCGGCAAAAGATGAAGGTGAAAGGGAAAAAGATGCTACTGCACCTTCTGGCAGCAGCCCACGGTAGGCTGGCAGCAGCGGTTGGCTGATGTGCCGGCAGTTGGGTGGCAAGAGGTGATGGCAGTGGTGGCAGCACAGTAGCAGTTGGTGGTAGTAGCTAGTTTAATTTGCGGTTTCGGTCTTGTTGTTGCACGAGTGTGGGAAAGAAAGCAAGAGGAATAGAGGGGCGTGAAGGCTTAAAAGAAAGTAGAATGTTCAGCTTTTGGTGTGAGGAATTTGTGAAGGATTGAGGATCTATTTATAGTGTTGAGAGTGTAGAAAGGATAGAGCTTAAAGTGTGATATGATTACTAGAAAATATGATAAGTTTTTGGGGTTGTTAAAGTACTTGAATCAAATTAATTTTAGATTAGTAGTTGGGTTAAAAGATAAGAAAAATTTAAATGGATACACATATGGTTGGGAGAAGGAAGATAAGAACAAAATGAGATAGTGAAGAGGGAAATTAGAGGTTAAGTTAAAATATAATTATTAACAAAGTAAAGTGATAAAATCACTCTTAAAACCATGGTCAGCTCACGTTTCACAAAAAACTGTTTTTTTTTTAATAAAAACGAAAATCATACTTAATAAATAAAATAATTAAATTAAATAAATATTTTAGATAATATCAAAATTAGTTTTAATACATAATGTATATTAGATATTACTCTTGAAATTGTTAAAATATGGGCCGACCTTTAAAAGATAATTAAACCTATATTATTAATTTAGAAATCCAAAAATAATTAATTATTCAAATGACTAAATACTTATATTTGGCGCCAAAATTTAAAATTCATTTTAGCTTCAAATTAAATAATTTAAGAACTTTTCAAAAAAAATTCTAAAATTCGGGGTATTACAGATGATGAATTCATGGTGTAGCATAATGATGCATTGACGGATGAGGGGGATAAGACGAGTGCAAGGGGGCTAGCTGGCAGCCACACGCAGCTAGCCCGTAGTTTCCAGATTTAGCCTTGCATCCAGCCCGCAAGGTTGTTGCTTTTGCTCGGGCCGCTGGAAATCCAGCGAGCGCTGGCCAAGCAACATCTCCAGCAGGCGTTGGCAGCTCGCTGGATCAGCCCCCTGCTGCGACTAATTAGGCCGCTACTGCTTTTCCAAAACCAGGTAGCTAATCTATAGGGTCCGCGAGTGAGAAACAACAGCAGCGCGGGGGGACGAGGACTGTGTAGGGGATGTTTCCGGTGAAGAAGAATTGGGCCGTGGGAAGAAAGTAAAAATTCCTTTGACAAGGTTGCGTGATTGCGTCACACACACCATTCAGAAAAGTAAGGGTTCGTCTTCATCCACAACATTGATTACTAGAAAAGTCAATGAACGGTTGAGATGGTATATATTATGCACATCCATTTAATGTACTTCCCAATTTTTAATAGCATGCAGCAACTACTAGAAAAGTACGTACCATCGACATTTTTGCTATAGGTGCGAGCATTACTTCCCAATTTTTAATAGCAGCAACTACTAGAAAAGTACGTACCATCGACATTTACTCATTTAGTAAATGTCGATGCTAAATCTGGAACCCATCTCAACCGTTCATTGATTTTGATCTATCCATCTAAAATACTCCTTTAGTAATGACATTTATGTAATTCTTTATAACTTTTTTTTACACTTTAAACAAAAATACCCTAAATCTCTCACCTCAACACTTTCTCTCTCCTCAGCATTTTCTCTCTCCTGAGCCCTATCTCTCTCCTCAGCCTTTTCTCTCTTTTCTCTCCTCTACCTCATACAAAAATTACTTGGTAAGTTTATGAATTGCTAAAAAATTCTGATTTAATTTTATTTTTTGATTGATTTGATGTATTTCTTGATTAGTTGTTAGATTTTTCATTAGAATTTTTTGTGTTTTTTTTTGCGATTTTTAGTTCGATTTTTTTATTTTTGGTTCGATTTTTTGATTTTTTTTTTTTTTTTGCGATTTTAAGTTTGATTTTTTTGGTTTTTTTTTATTTTTTAGAATATATTTTTCGATTTTCCAGTTTTAATCTGTTCCTTTTCCAGTTTTTTTTTCGATTTTCCAGTTTTTTTTTTCGATTTTCCAGTTTTTTTTTTCGATTTTTATTTTCAAGTTTTTTTTCGATTTTTCAGTTTTTTTTTCAAGTTTTTTTTCGATTTTTCAGTTTTTTTTTTTTTTTTTTTATCTATTTTCCATTTTTTTTTCGATTTTCCAGTTTTTTTCGATTTTTTATTTTCAAGTTTTTTGTTCGATTTTCCAGTTTTTTTTTTGTCGATTTTCCAGTTTTTTTTTTATTTGTTTATTTTTTTCGAGTTTTTTGCATTTTTTTTTTCGATTTCAAGTTTTTTTTTCGCTTTTTTCTCTGTTTTTTTTCCTCTATTTTTTTTTCTATTTACTTGTTTTCATTTTCAATTTTTTACTTTCCAGATTTTTTTCTTGCTTGAGTTTTTCTATTATTGGATTTTAATTTCAGATTTTTTTTTTTTTTACTAAAATTTTTATTTATGATAATTAGGTTTTTGAATATTCATGGATTTAGATGATGTTGAAGATAATTCTCCTTCTTCCACCGTTACTCATTCAGGTAATTTTCATTGTTTTAATACTTTAATTTCAATTTACTTACATGTCCTAAACTTTACTTAGTTGCATGTTTTAAAGTAATTTTGTGAATTTGTGGATTATGTTTAAAAGTTGTTTTAAGGTAATGTTCTAGAGTAATTCATTATGTTCTAAACTTTTCCACTTTATTCTATTTCAATTTACTTATATGTTCTAAACTTTACTTACATGTTCTACTTACATGTTTTAAAGTAATTTTGTAAATTTGTTGATTATGTTCAAAAGTGGTTTAATATTAAAAAAATTTTCTAGTTATGTTCTAAAGTAATTCATTATGTTCTAAACTTTACTTACATGTTTTAAAATTATTTTGTAAATTTGTTGATTATGTTCAAAAGTTGTTTAATATTCAAAAAATTTTATAGTTATGTTCTAAAGTAATTCATTATGTTCTAAATTTTTTCACTTTATTCTAAATTTTATTATGTATGTTATAAAGTAATTTACTATGTTCTAAAGTTTATTCTTAATATTCTAAACTTTTTTCTGTATGTTCTAAAGTTTTCTATGTATGTTTCTCTTTCTCTTTATGTTCTAAAGTTTATTCTTAATGTTCTAATATTTTCTTCATATTCTATGACTTTTATTGTAAGTTCTAAAGTTTAACTTCTAGTTTTAAATTTTTCTTTTTATGTTCTAATGCAATTGGTGTTATTTTTTGTACTCCTGAGGTTGTTGGATCATTTAGCCCTGGTGGTACCACTAAGGAATGGATTCCAAGTGTTCCCGAGGAGTTAAAACCTCGTTTGGGGATGATATTCAAAGATCCTGAAGAGGGTCTTAGTTTTTATAAAGCATATGCAAATGCCGATGGGTTTACTTCTAGGAAATCTACTACTACAAGGAAGAAGAATAACAAAGTTATAATTGCTTTTCAATATGGAGTTTGCAATAAGGAAGGTTTCAGGGCAACAAAAAAACCTATTGCTCAACAAACCGTTGATGAAGAAGGAAAGTTCGTATTACTAGGAAATGTTTAGTTACTCGTGTAGGATGCAATGCTCACATATGTATGAGATATGATGCCGGAAAGTATGTTGTTAGTCATTTCAAAGAAGAACATAATCATTGTTTATATACTCCAAGTTGTGCAAAATTTTTAAAAGGAAAGTAGAAAAATGCATATTATGCATAAGAAGTTGATTGTTGATAATTCAAAGGTGATTTATTTTTATGTGCCAAATATTATTTTCTTTGTTATGATTTACTATGTTCTAAAGTTGATCTTTAATCATAGTAATTTTTTTTTCTCTTTTTTTTTTGTACAAAAGTAAATGTTGGTCCTGCGAGGTCTTATACAATGATGAAAGAATTAGCTGGATCACATGATAATGTTGGTGCATCTAAACAAGATTTCAAAACCTTTTATAGAGATTTGAAGGCTTATATTGCTGGATTAGATGCCCAAATGTTTGTGGATAACTTTCAAAATAAGAAATTGCTTTGGAGTGCCTTTTTTTTTTTTTTTTTTTTTTTTTTTTTTTACTATGATGTTGATGAAGAAGGTAGACTTTGTAGAGCTTTATGGGCTGATCCTATTTGTCGAAAAAATTATGCACTTTTTGGTGATATGGTTTCTTTTGATACCACGTTCCAAACAAACAGGTGATGTTCTAAATGTAGATTTTTTTATGTTTCTAAAGTAATATCTATCATGTTTTGATGTTCTAAACATATATTGCTGATGTTCTAAACATAGATTGCTGATATACTAAACAAGATGCCTTATGTTCTATATATACATATAAATACACACACACACACACACACACACACACACACACACACACACACACACACACACATATATGCTTTCATGTAATAAAAATTATGCTTCTGTGTTTTACACTTTATGCATTTTCTTCTAAACTAATATCCATCATGTTTTGATGTTCTAAACATTATGTTTTGTGTTCTATAATATTGGCAAGTTTAATAATTAAAATAAATTTCTATGCTCTAAAGTTTATCCTTAATGTTCTAAAGTATACCTTTATGCTCCACAATTTACCTTTATGTTCTAAAGTTAATCCTTATGTTCTAATATTTTTTGCATATATAATTTGTGTATGTTACAGATATAATATGATCTTTGGTCCATTTACTGGAGTTGATCATCATAATAAATGTGTTACTTTTACGGCTTCTTTTGTAGCTCATGAAGATATATCATCTTTTGAATGGGTTTTCAAAACTTTCCTTAAATCAATGGGAAATAACGAGCATGTGTGTTTGATTACCGATCAAGACCCTGCAATGAAAGTTGTTGTTCGTAATGTTTTTCAAACTACTAAACATAGGTTTTGTATATGGCATATTATGAAAAAGGTGCCTGAAAAAGTAGGCCGGACAATTACCCAAGAACCTGATTTTTTGAAAAAGCTTTGTGCATGTGTTTGGCATTTAGAGATTGAGCCAGCAGAATTTGAAGAAAAGTGGAACAAAGTTATTTCAGAATTCAATTTGAACGATCATGAGTGGTTGGCACACATGTACAACATACGTGATATGATGATTCCGGCGCATTTCAGAGATTTATTTTTTGGTGGCATCATGAGTACCACATCTAGACCCGAAAGTGAAAATAATTTTTTCATTATGTTCACAAATCCCCATCTCACTTTGATTGAGTTCTACATGAGGTAATATGTAAATGTCTAAATATGTTCTAAAGTTAATCTTTATGTTCAAAAGTTTTTCTTTAATACTTTAAAGTTTTCTTTTTTTGTTTTATAGTTTTACCATTTTTTTCAACTCTCTTTTATTTTATAAATTTTGTCTTACATGTTTTAAAGTTTTAGTTTAATGTTTTAATAGTATTTAGATCATAATAATTATTTCATGTGTATTATTTTAATATATTCTAATGTAATTCACTTTATGTTCTAAAGTTATCTTCTATGTTCTAAAGTTAATTTTTATTTTCTATAGGTTTGAATGTGCATTGGATGCTCAAAGGCACACTTAAAATAAAATAGATAATGGTTCGAAGAATAAGCGTCCAAAGTGTAAGACTCCAATTCCTTTAGAAAAAAATGCTTCCGAGTTGTTTACAACAACAATTTTTTATGATTTTCAATATGAGCTTGAAATTGGATGTTTTAATTGTGGTGTTGAGGAGATGAAGAAGGACAATGAGATTTACATTTTCAAATTAAGGGAAGGATCTAGGAGGAGGACTTTTGATGTTGTTTTTTTATCCAACTACCTTAGATACCTAGTGTTTTTGTAAAATATTTGAACGTGATGGTGTGCCTTGTAGGCATATGATTTGGGTGTGGAAGGCAAGTAAAAAATTTGAACGTGATGGTGTGCCTTGTAGGCATATGATTTGGGTGTGGAAGGCAAGGATGTTAAAAAAATTCCCAAGAGTTACGTTCTAAATAGATGGTGTACAATGGCTTATAAGAAGACCATTTTTTATTTAGAGGGTAATGTTTTAGAGGAATGTCTTAATGCAGTAGATAAGAAGATGCTATTAAATGATTTGTGGTGTGAAATTCATGCTTGTGTGATTTTAGTGCAAAACAATGAAGATGATCTAAGTGATCTTGTCAAAAAACCTCGAGCCATGAAAATAGATTTGGAAAACAACAAATGGAAGCAACAATTTTTCTAGCAAAGTTAAAGACATTGAAATGCTTATTGGAGCTAGTTTACCTTCTGAAGTTTTTATCAAAGCTCCTAAAATTTCAAAAAACAAAGGTACGGGGGGTTCATGTTCCAAATCAGGTTAATGTTCTAAATGATACCCATGTTTCAAATGATATCAATGTTCCAAATGATACGCATGTTCCAAATAGTGACAAGAGAATGAAGAGTGACAGAGAAAAAACTGTTGAACAAAGTCAAAAGAAGAAAAGATTATGTAGAGCATGTGGAGAGCTTGGTCATCATGATAGTCATAGTTGTCTAGGGAAAGTCAAGTGATATGTAAGTAAACATTTTTTTTTCTTATGTTCTAATTAGTAATAAATTAAAATTATTATTATATAAATACTTTGAGTTTTAAATTTAATACTTTGAATTTTTAATTTAATCATTTTGTATATGTTTTAAAATGCATCAAATATGTTCTAAAATTTATAATGTGTTTATGTTCTAATTATTTTTTTTTTTCAGGTTAATGGATATCCTATTAGTATAACCGCATGGGACATTTTATTTTTAGGAAATAGCACATGGAAAAAAATTTGTGTAAATTTTTTTTAATATTTTTTTTTCTATTCTCTTTATTATTTTGAGAACATCATGGCATATTATTTTTTGTCCAATTATTCTCTATATTCTTATGTTTACAATTATATTATAACATTATTATGTTATAACTCTTATTCTTTAATTAACACAATTTTTGGCAATATTATAACATGAGAATGGGGTTGGATGAGTATGAGATAACACAATTTTTTGCAAGTAACGTGAACCATTTATTTTTGGCAAATTTTGCAAGTAACAACTGCATTTTAAAACCAAAATATCAATCCCATAAATAAGAGTATTAAAAAAAACATGTCTTATACAATATATTTATATATACATCAAAAAAAAAAAAAAAAACATGTCTTGTATAATATTCCCTCCGTCCCCGATTGATAGTCACTTTTGCCATTTTTGGTGACTCAAAATGTTAGTTACATTTGCTTTTTTCAAGTACCATTAATATTTTTTTTTTACCAAAATTCTCTAACATTTGCAAAAATATTTGTGCAAATTTAATTTTCCCATGTAAATTTTACTTTTCCATGTACTTTAATTACTTTCTCTCTCTATTTTTTTGCATACCTAATGTAAATTTACTTTTTCAATGTACTTTCTTTATTCTCCTTAATTCCCGTGATTTTTCCGCAAAAGTGACTATCAATCGGGGACGTAGGGAGTATATTTATATATAAACAAGAGTACTACAAAACATGTCTTGTATAATATATTTTTGGAGGAATATATATATATATATATATATATATATATATATATATATATATATATATATATATAATATCTTTATTCTCCTTTTCTCTTCCTTATTCGTTGTACGCAAAAAACTTATTCTTTTGTCTAAACATAATCAAAATTACTTTAGAACATGGACAAGTAATTTAGAACATAAACTTAAATGCTTTAGAACATAAACTTAAATACTTTAGAACATAATCAAAAATACTTTAGAACATTATAATAATAAATTAGAACATAATTAGAAATACTTTAAAACATTGACATGTAATTTAGAACTCAATCAAAATTACTTTAAAACATAGATTTATAATTTAGAACATCATTAGAAATAGTTTATGTAAATTAGAACATAATAAGAATTACTTTAGAACATACACATGCAACTTAGAACATATTAAGAATTACTTTATATACATTAGAACACAATCAAAATAACTTAAAATTAGGTTAATTTTCCAAATGATATTAATGTTCCAAATTATACACATGTTCAAAATAGTCATCTCCATATTTGTACAAAAATGTACTATTATATTGTTTTAAATATCTTTCTAAAGATATATCCATATTTGGTCAAAATTTGTTGATCTTTGACCACTTTCTAGCCATCTTCAACACTCTTTTCCATTCTTCATTTACTTCTGATGTTATAATCTTCCCATAATACTCCACTCGTAACCTTTTCATTTTCTCAAACTGCACAAAAAATAAAAAAATGACTTTGGAACATATACATGTAATTTAGAACATAATCAGAATTACTTTAGAACAATTACATGTAATTAGAACCTAATCATATATGTCTTGTAGTTTAGAACATGCTAAAAATAGTTGTCTTTGCAGGCATTATATAGTTTTAACTCTTTAAAGATTCATTCAAGTCCAATGCATTTAAAGGTCGTTCTACCTACAATTAATGGTAAGAGTGTACAAACCAAATTACAAAAAAAGTACTTAACACAGGATCCTAATGTTATACTTGATACGAATTCAAAATCACAGTTATACCAAGCTCATATAGTCATGTGTATGTTGAATTTTAGAGTACAATATTAGGTTAATGTTCAAAATATACATGTAATTTAGAACACGTTCAAAATAATCATCTCCATATTTAGAACATATACATGTAATTTAGAACATAATCAGAATTACTTTAAAACATTGACATGTAATTAGAACCTAATCATATATGTCTTGTACTTAAATTATCCTTCTCTAGTCCTGAATTCCATTGTTTTCAACATTGACCTTCATAGGTTTCCATGTGCTTCAACAGAAATACTCCACAATCATGTTTATTTGCGTTGCTTTTCCTTTTCATCTCAACATTTCTTGTTTCATAAGTGTAAATAATGACACTCTTCTTATCAATTTCTTCATAAAATTCATCACCAAATGCTTCCAACTAAAAAATTAATAATATAATTAGAAATTATACATGTAATTTAGAACATAATTAGAAATACTTTAGAACATTGACATGTAATTTAGAACTCAATTACAATTATTTTAAAATATTTATAATTTAGGACATCATTAGAAATAGTTTATAACATTGATATGTAAATTATAACATAGATATAAAATTTAGAACATTATTAGAAATACTTTAGAATATATACATGTAACTTAGAACATAATCATAATTACTTTGGAACATAGACAAGTAATTTAGAACATAGATATGTACATTAAAACATATTTAGAATAACTTAAAATTAGGTCAATGTTCCAATTAAGGTTAATGTAGAACATTGATATTTTAATTATAACACAGATTTATAATTTAGAACATTATTAGAAATACTTTAGAATATGGACATGTAACTTAGAACATAATCAGAATTACTTTAGAACATAGACTAGTAATTTAGAACATAGATATGTACATTAGAACATAATAAGAATAACTTAAAATTATGTTAATGTTCCAAATAAGGTTACTGTTCCATATGATATCAATGTTCCAAAATTTCTTTATAGCATAATAAAAAAATTATAATTAACTAAGTCAAAATTTTACACCTTACCATCTTTGTAAAATCATCTCCATATTTGTCTTCAACTGAAACATTTGGTGAAAGAATCATGTTATCAATGACATCGAGAGTACCTTCCATAAAGTTGAAGCAAAACAAATAATATATAGTGATCCGGTAAAACAGCCGGAAAGAAAACCTATGTTTAGAACATAATCAGATACTTTTGAAAAACATAAACAAACATGTGTTTATAACATAATCAGATACTTTAGAACATAAATAAAAAATAAATAGAACATACTTTAGAACATAATCATAGTTGTTAAATGTTGTTACTTCGGCATTTTGTCATTTCTTTTCTCATTTGATGAAACAAAGCTTTCTTTCTATCTTCCCAACTTTCAGTATTTTTGATGTATTTTTCAGTGCAAAGAATGAGCTGGGAAAAAAAAGAAATTAAAACTTAAGTAATTAGCATTGACATATAATTAAAACATAGACATGTAATTTAGAACAAAATTAGAAATACTTTAGAACATTGACATGTGATTTAGAACTAAATCAGATTTACTTTAGAACATCATTTGAAATACTTTAGAACATTGATATGTAAATTAAAACATAATCAGAATTACTTTAGAAAATAGACATATAAGTTAGAACATAATTAAAAATAAATAACTTAAAATTTCTTTATAGCATGATAAGAAAATAATAATTAACCAAGTAATTTACAAATAAACTCTTTAGAACATAATTAAAAATAACCTCTTTAGAACATAACCAAAATTATTTTAGAACATAGATATGTAGTTTAGAAAATAATCAAAAATATTTTAGAATATTGACATGTAATTTAGAATATAATAAGAATTACTTTTGAACAAAGTCATATAATAGCGTGAAAAAAAAAATTAATTAACTAAGTCAATTCTTAACACCAAAACCTTCTTTACCAAATTAAACCACAAAAAACTAATCATATGTGTCTTGTATAATCTATATGGTAAGATAATTAGAACATACATAACATTCAGTAGAGAAAAAAAATCTACTCTTCGTGTCTACACCACGCCTTTTAATTTTACAATTTAATATGAAAGCAAAAGCATCTGCAATGTTGTTGAACATGTGACTACATCCTGAAAGACTATCCATCTCATCTCTCCTAATCACCTATTGCCGCTTTGTCAGCATACAAAAGTTTCCTAAAATGAGAACAAAAACTATATTAAATCAAAACAGCATTTTGAACATAAACATAATACTTTATAACATAAGCACGTAATTTTAAACATCAGCATAGTGCTTTAGAACTAAATTTTAGAACATGGTCAAGTAATTTAGAACATGACCAGAAAAATTTTAGAACATAAACTATATTAATCAAAACATAATTTTGAACATTAGCATAATAGTTTAGAACCTAAGCACATACTTTTGAACATAAACATACAACTTTAGAACATAAGCATAGTACTTTAGAACATAAACTTGTAACATTTAGAACATTTACTTAGAAAAAATATAACCATCGAAATTGAATTTGATTAGAAGACGAAGATGAGAATTTCAAACATGTACTTTAGAACATAAGCTTCTACCTTAGAAGATAAATACAATGTTTAGAACATAAGTATATATATTTTATGACATAATCACATACTTTTATTATAAGCATATAAATATAGATGGATGAAATCTTACGCGTTATCTCCTTGAGCAAAAACATACTAAGCTATCATTTTATGATCTACATTGTTGAAGAGTTTTTCATGATTAACCATAAAAGGCAAACGCAAGTACATTGGAAGCTTATCCTTTCCTCTTTTTTTCCTTGTTTCTTCTTCTTCTTCTTCTTCTTCTTCTTCTTCTTCTTCTTGCTTCCTATTCAATTGAATAAAATAAAAACAATCAACAACTAAAATCAAATAAGTTATTCTTTTTTTCAACATGCTTCTTCTTTTCTTTTTTAGTTTTTTTGTCCTCTGCTTCTTCATTCAATGTAGGTGGATGATCTAGATTCAAAAAATTTAGAACATTAAAAGAAATTTTGACATAATAAATATTATAAATTTCCAATATACATATAAGAAAAATAAAGTTAAAATAAGTCAAACTTACCAACTATTGGTGAGGGCAACAACAAATTGAAGCTTGGAGGAGAAATATCTTTATGCATCTTTTTTGGAGGAACTGGTGTCTTTGGTGTGTCGTCATTCCTTTCCGTTTTATTCTTTGTTGTACGCAAGAAAATTTTAAGCTTATTCTTTTGTCTAAACAAAATCAAAATTACTTTAGAACATGGGCAAGTAATTTAGAACATAATAAGAAATACTTTAGAGTCCAATGGCTATATATAAGAACAAAATCAAAATTATTTTTTGTTGCTTTTCTTCTTCTTGATTTACCAATGGCTATATATAAGAATACATAAGTTAGAGTCCAATAAGGCATTTATATATGTTGAACTATTATAAATATAAAAATTACACTTTAGAACATAGGCTGAAAATAGTTTAGAACATGATTATAATACCTTTGTGGTATACTGATCCATGCCATTTATGGCACCTTTAGGCTATGTTTTCTTTATATTTCTATGCTCCTTTGTAGTCGTTTATGTCGTGATTTTAGAGAATAATCCTCGATTCGCGTGTTTTTGTGTTAGTTTAGAGAAATGCATGCTTTTAATGGCTTTCTTATAATTTTATTCATTTCTCGGCTATTTCTCTTGCTTCTCCGTTTCTTTGTCTTGTTTTGTAGGTACGTCGCGGGCTATATGCATGGGAATTGAAAATAGCACCCACTAGGATCAATATGCACTTTTCGGAATTGAATTTGAGTTTGAAACAAAGGAAAACGAAAGATTGCAAAGTATCAAATAGGACCTTTTGTGCATTGTTTTAGTCATATCTCAAGTTCCACAGATCGGATTAGGGTGATTCAAGTTGGGTTGGAAACTAGACTTGAAGAGCTTTTCAATGATAGGTCGCACGCCTTCATACAATTCTTATATCGGAAGTTACACCCTTCTGAAGTTGGCCCTGGAAAACTGCCGCGGGCGCGGGCTACAGTACCCGCGGGCGCGGGGTTGCTGCAGCTCCAAAACTGCCGTATTTGGGCAATAAGCACCCGCGGTTGTCCCGAGGGCTCCCCGAGGGCGCGGGCCTTGTCCCCGCGGGCGTGGGCTTGGGCCGCTGGCGCGGCTATCGGGATGTCCGTTCCCCTCCGCGGGCGCGGCCGATTTCTCCGCGGGCGCGGGTTTCTGGGTCTTTTACGATTTTAAGCTTCTTTTCTCCTTTTGTTTATATAGTTTTTGGTTTCCTTTATTCTTTATTCATGTAATTCTTTAGTTTTAGAATAGTTTTCTCTCTCTTAGGTTGAGAGCTTCTCTCTCTAGATTAGGCTAGATTAGGAGTAGTTTTAGAGAGAGAAAGTGAGGAATTTCAATGCTGATTGAGTGATTAAAGATGCAAGTGTGACAATTGTGTTCAAGATCTTCTCTATTATCAATGAGCATTCTTAACTCTATCTCACCTTATTTCTTTGTTTAATTTCATGTTTGTTTGGTTTAATTTTGATGTTTGATGCTTGATTAGTGTAATTGTTCTTGATATTTTGTTGATTCTTGATTTCCATAGTTGTTAGTTGATAGATGATGATTCTTGAATAGTTGTTTGGCTAGGAATTGGGTGAAACTTGTATGATTGATTAATTGTGATTAATTTGGGAATTGTGTTGATTGATTGTTGAGATTAAAGTGATTAGTGAAGGTTTGCATGTGTGTAATTCAATTTGGCCTTGAGAATTATGCTAGATTGCATTGTAATTGCTAATGACATGAACAATTGATTTAGGAATTGCAATTATCAATTGGTTTTGATTGTGATTCTCTTAGTTTGTTATTCATAGTGAACCCTAGCTTAACAATTAGGAGATAGCTCTTTGATTCCTATTGATTGCTCTTATCATTTAGTCCTCACAACCTTTGATTGGCATGCTCTTCCCAAGTTGTTGCAATTGACATGATTACTTGTTGATCCCCGTTCTTAGTGTTTTATTTCCTTGGTTACTTGTTTTGTTAGTTGTTAGTATTCTCTCTTACCTTCGTCTTCGACCTAGCTTAGGCGCCTAATTGAAAGTGCTTGAACATTACCGTTCCTTTGGGTTCGACCCTTGACTTGCCTCTATAATCGTATTTAGGTTTGTTAAGTGTTTATAAATTTAGTTCGACCGAGGGAAGATTAGATAACGACCTAGTTTTCCCCTTGTCAAAATGGCGCCGTTGCCGGGGAACGGTGTCTATGTTTGAGTGTTTTTGATTGCTTGAGTCTAGGTCTTTGTGTATATTTTTACTTTTATTTGATTTTTGTTTGTTTTGTGAAAAAAAAATGGCATGTCTATCATTTCCTCAATTTGACAATGAGCCTTTTTGTGAATATTTCAATAGACTTGAGGGATTTTTGGACTATAATTGTTGTAGTCCTTGGAAGGCTTGTGAGATTTGCTATTTTGGTTTAAATGAGCAAACTAGGGATGAAGTTGAATGCATGCATAATGGTGAATTTAGAGCATTGTCAATTGATGATGCTTGGGATTTTTATGTTTGGTTTGCTAGGGATGTTTATGATAGGGGTAATCATGAGTCTAATATTGATATGCAATGTCTTGATTCTTCTAATATTAGCATGAATTCCCATGATTTGTCACATGATCCCTTAAGTGAACCTAGAACACATGATTTCAACTTTATTTCTCCTTTTGTTCATGATAATGAAGTGCAAGCTCAAGTTGATGCTAATGGTGTGTTTCAATATTCTTCATTATTTACCATGCCTTCTTGTGATGTGCTTCATTCCCTTAATGATGAATCTCATGTTATAAATTGTGCCCCCACTCCCCAATGTGATGTATATGCTCATGATCTTAATGTTGATTCTTCCAATATTGGTTGTACTTCTTCTTCTCTTGTTGAGCCTCAACCTTCTACATCTTTTGAATCTCTTGTTGATACATTTGAGTCTCAAATTAGGCGCATTGAGCTTGATAATGAGTTTGGGCCTAGTAAGGAGATGATTCTTAATTCTATGAGAGGTCAATTAGAGATAATGAAAAAGAATGAGGAGCGTATTAAGGAGGAAAAGAGAAGAGGAGAAGAGTTAGAAAGCCAATTGTCATCCTTGATGCTTGTTTGTGATAAATCCCAATTTAATGTGTGCGTTGAGGATGATGATGATGATGATTTTGAGCAACCAAGAGAGTGTGAGGATCCCATTGGTGAGCATTTGAGGGATGGTGAAGGAGTTGAGAATGAAGAGAGTGTTGATATTGAAATTTCTAACCCTCTTTCCCATCTTGATGAGTCTCATGTGCATGTTTGTGACTCTTCTATCCATGAGTATTTCGACTCGATTGAGGTTATGACAAATGCATTCTTTGAGAGTCAAAAGAAAACCCATAGTCTTTTAAATGAGTTCATTGAGGATGCTTCATGGGAGAGAGATGAGTTTGAAATGAATTTGCATCCATTCATGCATGGTTTTGAGACCTTAGGCTTTAAAGTTGTTGAGGGAGTTGTTGTTCATAGTTGTGATGGAGGGGATTATGTTGTTCCTCTTGGAGGTTGGATGTTTGAGGGAGATGGATCTCATGAGTGTTCTTCTTTTGAGGAATCTATGATTGATTTCCATGCTCTTATTGGTGATTTGAGGCATGGTGGTGAGAAAAAGCTCATTTGTGAGACCATAGCCCCTTTTCTCTTTTCTCATACCCCTTTTTCAAGAAGATTCAACCATATCCCTTACACTCCTATTTAGCTCATTCGTCCCAAATTGAGGAAAAGGGTGATGTTGCCACCCAAAAATATTTTGAGGAGAGTTTGCCTTCTTTTTCTTTTTCTTCATATTTTGTTGAATTTTCTTTTGATTCTTCCTCTTTCTTTTCTTGACATCTCTCTCCTCATTTGCGTGCACTATCCTTGTTGCACGTACTCTTCGCGTCATTTGCCTACCTTCTCTCCTATGAAATGTGTAGTAGTGCATTTGACAAGCTCTTGCGCGCGTTGAATTATTATTTTCTAGAGCGGTCAAGCTTGGACCTTAAGCAAGCCTTTCTCGGGAAGTAACCCGTGTTTTATTGCTTTCATTTTCTTTTCTTTTTAGAATAGATTTTATCTCATGGAAATGTTTGTGTTCCTTTTGCTAGGTACATGACTTGATATACTTTGGTGCTTCTATTTGGATCAAGAATCAAGAAAGATTGGCACCACATTTGCTAACATATAGAAGGCAAGATTCAATATTAGAGGTTGTTAGCTTTGAAAGGTTAAAATTGGGTCATTTGCGGGTATTTACACCCACCTAATATCCGGTAATATCCTTCCTTGCTCTTTCTCTAGTGGATGATGACTTGTTGGACATATGTTGGTTTGATTGGATTAATCTCCTTGTTTTTCCCCTCCCGTGGTATATTTGATTTATGTTTGAGCATGTTGTCTCATTCAAGCTTGGGGGAGGGTATTCTATCATGTTTGGTGGAATGTTGATTCATATATGTCATGCACCTTTGTATATGCTTTTCCATGTTCTCATATTTTGAAAAACTCCAAAAAGATTTTTGTTTCTATCAAGGCAAAATTGCATTGTGTTTTGTTTTGTTATTGCTTTGGACATAATAACATTTGGACTTGTACACTTGAATGCTTTTCTTCCTAAATGGTAGTGGTGTGCACGGTTTGAGATACGTTTGGTTGATTCTAGGATAAAGCATGCTAAGGTAGTTGTCTAGAACTAGGGGGATCATGAAACCGGATTCTACTTGTTTGTGGCATGTTGGTAGTTGCTCCCTATCTTCGATTTAACAACCTTAGTGAGTTTTTGCTACAACCATGTGAGATTTATATTTGTTCAAGCTTCCATCATATTCTTGCATGAGCGGCATGGGGTCCTTGACTTTGCAAGCCTAATCTATAAAGCTTGATGTATGATTCTTAAACCCGAGACCGAGCTATCTAGGGAGGACAAAGGCACCTTTTTCGGGGTGGAATTTTTCATTTTTAGGTTAGTTTGATTCATATTTGTTTTTGGGTTTCCATTTGCCTTCTTGCAACCATTTGAGCCTTATACCTTCTTTTCAAGCCACATCTTTAGTTCTTTGGCCTTTTGTTTCATTTTCTTTCTATTCTTGGTTTTTTGTGAAGCAAATTGATCACGTATGATGGAGTTTGTGGTGGATAAGATGGAAATTTGGTTTTTATGAGTGCTAGTTTGTGATTAAGTCTTCTTTGTGAATAATGGCAAGTGTTTGAGTAAAAGCCGTCCTTAATCATAAAAGGCATGGACTAATAAATTGCATTATAGAAAAAGTCGTCCGAATTTAGCAAAAGGCGAGGACATTGCAAGTTTAAGTAAAAAAAAAAGAAAAAAAATTTGAAAAAAGTGAAAATTCAAAAATATTTTGATGTATTCTTTTCTCCTTCTAAGCATTGAGGACAATGCTTCATTTAAGCTTGGGGGAGAAGAGTTTATGCTTTTTGTATATATTTCTTGTGAGTATAGGTTCAAATAAGCTTGGGGGTGTTGCTTTTGCTTGGTGATTTCTTGATCGTGTTGTTAAGGATTGATCACCCTTTTGCTTCACTTTTTAGGAAAACCTCCAAATTTTAAATTTTAGCCTACCTTCACCCTTTATGCCTTATGTTACAACCTTGGGGAAAGACCTTTCGACCTAGAAAGTTGAGTCACTATTCGGGGGAGGGAATCATGGGTCATTGCCTAAGGAAAGGGGATGCGAAGTCAAGATGTCGAGTAGCCCAAAAATTTGATCTTTTTCCGGTTCCTTCGCGGAATCTATGAGATGCTCACTATGGGGAGATATGAGATTAGTAGGGGGAACGCGGTAAGACCGTTTGGGATGAAAGTGGAGTGTGATAACTAGTTCCTATGCTTAGCATTTTTATGTTTCAATCAACCTTAGGTATCTTATAGCGTGCACTCCCTTACTTGTTTAGAAAGATTTGCATTCATTGTGCTTGTACATTTGCAAAAGTCATTTCATGAACATTTGTTTGCTTTTCTTGTATTTTGTTTTCTTTTTCATGCTTTGCCTTGTTTGTATTATTATGAGAGTTATGGGTAAACTCTTAGGATACCCTTACGAGAGCATCACTCGTCCTCTACGGCGATCTAGGGGTTTAAATGGCTTGTCTTTAGTTGCTAAAATTGACCGTGATTCCTACGAAAGTGAGTTAGTGTATATTCCCATCTTCTCTAGTTTTCTCATTTCTTTCTTTGCTTGAATAATGTCATCATTTTTCCCTTGGGTTGGATTTTATTTTGCTCGAGGACGAGCAAAAGTTTAGCTTGGGGGAATTTGATCCGTGCCATTTATGGCACCTTTAGGATATGTTTTCTTTATATTTCTATGCTCCTTTGTAGTCGTTTATGTCGTGATTTTAGAGAATAATGCTCGATTCGTGTGTTTTTGTGTTAGTTTAGAGAAATGCATGCTTTTAATGGCTTTCTTATCATTTTATTCATTTCTCGGCTATTTCTCTTGCTTCTCCGTTTCTTTGTCTTGTTTTGTAGGTACGTCGCGGGCTATATGCATGGGAATTGAAAATAGTACCCACTAGGATCAATATGCACTTTTCGGAATTGAATTTGAGTTTGAAACAAAGGAAAACGAAGGATTGCAAAGTATCAAATAGGACCTTTGTGCATTGTTTTAGTCATATCTCAAGTTCCACAGATTGGATTAGGGTGATTCAAGTTGGGTTGGAAACTAAACTTGAAGAGCTTTCCAATGATAGGTCGCACGCCTTCATACAATTCTTAGATTGGAAGTTACAGCCTTCTGAAGTTGGCCCTGGAAAACTGCTGCGGGCGCGGGCTACAGTACCCGCGGGCGCGGGGTTGCTGCAGCTCCAAAACTGCCGTATTTGGGCAATAAGCACCCGCGGTTGTCCCGAGGGCTCCCCGAGGGCGCGGGCCTTGGCCCCGCGGGCTCGGGCTTGGGCCGTGGGCGCGGCTATCAGGGTGTCCGTTCCCCTCCGCGGGCGCGGCCGATTTCTCCGCGGGCGCGGGTTTCTGGGTCTTTTACGATTTTAAGCTTCTTTTCTCCTTTTGTTTATATAGTTTTTGGTTTCCTTTATTCTTTATTCATGTAATTATTTAGTTTTAGAATAGTTTTCTCTCTCTTAGGTTGAGAGCTTCTCTCTCTAGATTAGGCTAGATTAGGAGTAGTTTTAGAGAGAGAAAGTGAGGAATTTCAATGGTGATTGAGTGATTGAAGATGCAAGTGTGACAATTGTGTTCAAGATCTTCTCTATTATCAATGAGCATTCTTAACTCTATCTCACCTTATTTCTTTGTTTAATTTCATGTTTGTTTGGTTTAATTTTGATGTTTGATGCTTGATTAGTGTAATTGTTCTTGATATTTTGTTGATTCTTGATTTCCATAGTTGTTAGTTGATAGATGATGATTCTTGAATAGTTGTTTGGCTAGGAATTGGGTGAAACTTGTATGATTGATTAATTGTGATTAATTTAGGAATTGTGTTGATTGATTGTTGAGATTAAAGTGATTAGTGAAGGTTTGCATGTGTGTAATTCAATTTGGCCTTGAGAATTATGCTAGATTGCATTGTAATTGCTAATGACATGAACAATTGATTTAGGAATTGCAATTATCAATTGGTTTTGATTGTGATTCTCTTAGTTTGTTATTCATAGTGAACCCTAGCTTAACAATTAGGAGATAGCTCTTTGATTCCTATTGATTGCTCTTATCATTTAGTCCTCACAACCTTTGATTGGCATGCTCTTCCCAAGTTGTTGCAATTGACATGATTACTTGTTGATCCCCGTTCCTAGTGTTTTATTTCCCTGGTTACTTGTTTTGTTAGTTGTTAGTATTCTCTCTTACCTTCGTCTTCGACCTAGCTTAGGCGCCTAATTGAAAGTGCTTGAACATTACCGTTCCTTTGGGTTCGACCCTTGACTTGCCTCTATAATCGTATTTAGGTTTGTTAAGTGTTTATAAATTTAGTTTGACCGAGGGAAGATTAGATAACGACCTAGTTTTCCCCTTGTCATATACTTGCACCAAATGTTGTCTATAAGATGATGCATTTTCCCAGTTGTTTCTTCCTTAACAAAGAGATATTTTGCTTGGTCCAACATGATATACATCTCTTTCACATTCGATGCAAGACTCTTTTCCAAATCTCCAAATTTGCTTAAAAAGCCCTAATAATTTAGAACATAAAATAATGAATATTTAAAACATTATAGAAATAAGTAAATAAATTAATAAAAAAAATATTAAAACATTATACCATCATGTCAATTTGAGACGTTATAGAATTACAAGCCATTGATTGATTTTCCTTAACTTTCTCCTTTCCTTTGTCTTTCCTTTGTTTTTTCTATTACTTTCTTCTCCCCTTGTTTTTCTCTAATTGTCAAGGGTTGCTCTTTCTTCTTTCCTTTGTCATTCCCTTTCCTTTTTTTCCAATCCCTTTTTAAATATAAATTATTTAGAATACATGCATAAATATAATGTATAGATAAATATAAAACGATAATTACCATTGATGGACCTTTAAAACACATATACAGTAAACTTTAGAACATATATTATAAAGTTTAGAACATAAGCATATACAAAAATCATACCACATTCAATTTCATTCTTTCTAGTACTTTTCCTTTTCAAAATCCAAGGTCTTTCTCAAACTTCAATCTTGTATGAAACCTTTCTTGGTTCCACAATGATGTTAGTGGAACTTCACGTGGTATCTCTAACCCCGTCCTTTGTACCCGATCAAAATAGGATACCTACAAGAACATCATTAGAAATACTTTAGAACATTGATATGTAAATTAGAACATAGATATATAATTTAGAACTTCATTAGAAATTACCATAAGAAAGATTAAAGGACCTGTGAAGAAAGATTCTCCATTTAGCCATTTTTGTAGTAGTTTCCATCAAGTGCTCTTTAACAAATTTGCACCAATCCAACTTAACTATATTCTTTGTATCCTTGCAACTATACAAAAACTTAACGTATAGTTGGTTGCTATTAGTTGAACGGATGCAACTATTAACCACACAAACCAATAAATTCCAAATGAATTCATCCGAAACTTGTTTTTGTTCCTTATCTACCTCTTTCACCTTTTGGATCCTACTAATCAATTGTGCATTTGTTGAAGCACCCTATAAGTAATTTAGAACATGGACAAGTAATTTAGAACATAATCAGAAATACTTTTGAACATAATCAGAATTACTTTAGAACATAATCAAAAATACTTTTGAACACAATCAGAATTACTTTAGAACATAAGCAAAAATACTTTAGAAATTAAGCAGAAATACTTTAGAACATAAGTAGAAATAATTTGGAACATAAGAAGAAATACTTTAGAACATAATCAAAAATATTTTAGAACATAATCAGAAATACTTTAGAACATTATTAAAATAAATTAGAACATAAGCCAAATAACAAGTTTAGAATACAAGCACACATAAAAATATTCATACCACTTTAAGGTTAAAGTTTTTTCTCCATTTTTGCATAAAGTTTGCACATTCATTCTTGTTTTCTATTGTATCAAGAATTGCTATATCTCCCATTGGCAATCCATATGTCATGTGAACATCAATTTCATCAAAGAGTATTTCTTCTTCTCTCCTTGGTAGCATCAAGCAACATCTTTTGGAATCAAAATTCGTAAGAAGTTGTTTTGTCAACCTAGATTTAAATTAAAGGTTTAGAATACAAAATACATATAGATTATAATTTAAATAAAGATAGAAATTAACATAATAATTAAAATTTAGAACATTAATTAGAACTTTATAAGAATTAGAACATAATAGTTGATATTTAAATAATAAAAACAAAAAATAAAAGTTAATGCTAGTGCTTACCAAGAATCCGCATAATGTGGTGCATCCAATTTCAAAAAAGCTCCAAATCCAATTTTCTTAATTGCTTGTTTATGCTTATCAGAAAGACCTACCAACACTTGTTTCATCAATTCCTTAGCAGTAACTCTTTGATAAGCTAATCTCTTTTATTTTTTCCTCTTTGATTATTTTGACATCCTCATCATCCTTTTCTTTTTCAATCTTTCTTTTCATATTTTTTTTTCAAAACCACCTAAAAAAAGTAGAACATTAGAAAGAATTTTAACATAATAAAAACATAAACTTTAGAACATCAGCATATAGTTTAGAATACATGTATTTTAAAGCATGAACTTTAGAACATCAGCATAAAGATTTGAATTAGTAAATAATTTATTGTTATAAAAAAAAAAGTTTAGAACATATGTATATAATTAAAACATCAACTTGGAAACGTAAGCATGTAACTTACAAAAATCATTTACTTATTAATTAAATCATTTAATTTAGAACATAAGCATGAATGTATTAGAACATATGTATATAATTAATAAAGTTACTGTTCCAGGTATGTATCCAAGGGTTCTGCTGGGTAAGCTGGGTCCCGTCAACAACCTACACACGGCAGCACACGTAAACTGCCCTCGGGGGTGGCTCGAGGAACCCCCCTCCGAAGCTTAAGTTAAAGAGTGTTTAGAGAGAGAAAGTGTACATAGAGAGATATAGAAAGTGTAATAACTTGAGTGTCTAACCTCTTTTCCGTTGTACTTTACCCTCTATTTATAGGCGTACTATCTCCTTCGTGGAGAGTTTAGCCTGGTCAGCCCTGCGGGCTGACTCTGCCGGGCTGATGAGCCCTCCTTTAGTTGCTTATTCGGCGGTGAGTGTGCACCCTGGGGGCTGGGCGATAGTTCAGCGGGAGCTATCCTATACAACTAGCCCCTCAAGAGGTGGTATGAGGTCACTCATGCCGACTCTTTGCCTGTAAGAACGTTCTTCTCAACTGAGCCCAACTGGAAGGAATAGCTCAGCAGGAGCTATCCCCTACAACTAGCCCCTCAAGAGATGGCGTGAGGTTATTTCATGCCAGCTGTTCTGAGCGTGTAGCCTTATCGGCCCTGACTCAACGGGTTTTCTGACTGAAATAAGCTGCACACTCCTAGCCCCTCAAGTCTCTAAGGTGTTGAGGCGCCCTGGAGACTTGGGAGGTCAGGCATTGCTATTGCTGAGTCCGTTGTCATATTGCTTGTATGGTGACATTGGTTCCAGACTTAAGAAGTGACGAGCTTGCAGAGAGGAATTTCGATCACTCTTGCTGAAGTCTGAGAAATGACGAGCTTGCAGAGAGGATTTTCGATCACTCTCGCTGAAGTAAGTATGAGAAATGACGAGCTTGCATAGAGGATTTTCGATCACTCCTGCTGAAGTCTGAGAAATGACGAGCTTGCAGAGAGGATTTTCGATCACTCCTGCTGAAGTCTGAGAAATGGCGAGCTTACAGAGAGGATTTTCGATCACTCCCGCTGAAGTGCTCTCTTCTCAATTTTTTTTTCGAGGCGGGAATCGCATTTGCATGAGTGGGACACGTGTTGGCAATCCGGGCTGTCAGTTTGATTTTACTGAAGTGACATGGCGGTTTGGCTTTGCCTTGTGTCTTACTGCCCATTTAATCCATATTAATTTCACTGTCCCCCTCTTTCACTTATTTCTTTTACGCCTCCAATTTTTTCATCTTCCCTCTTCGTTACTTTGGCATTTTGAAATTTTTGCTCTTTGCTCTTCCTCTGTCAAGCGTCTCTGATCCTCCATTGTTGTGGTAAGTTCTTGCTTCTTCGTCTTTATTTTTGTCCTGACTTTCACTTTACTTGCTTTTTCTCCTTTAATTCTTGCTCTTTTGTTAATTTTTTCCCTCTTTGTTCTTCTTAATTGCAGATTCGGACTTTTGTCTTGCTTGGGCTTTTATCTCCGCCATTGTTGTTGTACTCTGTTGCTTCTGCAACTTTTTTCCTTAAAGGTACTTACTTTTTACCTTTTGTTGTTTGTATTTTCCCAATTTTGCTCTTTTTACTTTTTCTTCGCAAGATTGTGCCTTTTGATTCTTCCCAATTGTCGCTATTCCCATTTCTTCTCTTTTGTTGTTGTATTTGCATTCTTGGCTTTTTTCTACTTATTCCTTCATTGTTTCTAAACTGATTCTTTGATTTTCTCGTGCCCCATTGCTTTTTCCTTCCTTTGCGGGCCTGTATTCCTTTGTAGATTTCATAATTTCTGACGCCTCTGATAGTCAGAATATGAGTGAGCCTCAAACGGCCACAGGATCAAATTCCTCTTCTTCCCCATCCTCTTTTTCAGGTGAGCGTCCTGCGCACACTTCTTCTATTTCTCCTACTCCTTTACAAACTGTTATGCCTCCTGACCTTCCCCCCGCTGTGAGCGGGATAGGTACTGCTGCGACTCCTGCTACTGCGTCTGGGTCAGGCAGTAGTCGTCCCGCTGAGGGTAGTGCATTTCGCCCTTTCCAGCGTAGACCCCGTCCTGATTTCTTTGATCCTTACTGTGAGCGAGTGCTTACGCTGGATGAGATTCCCTTATCCCATCTTACTCGCCTGAGGTTGCGCGCAATGCGCCATAAAATGTTGGCTGATGCTGTTAAGGCCAATCCCCCTAATGTGTCTCTTGTTAGCCCCATTCCCCATGTTCAGCCTTTAAACAGTTTTTCTTGGCTTGATGACATGGCTGACATGCATCGGTTTGATCATTATGTAGTGCGCGGTGGGAATACTAGGACTCTATCACCTTCTCCTTCCCTAGCAGTTCAATCAAGTAGAATGGCTGAGTCTCCTGGTGACCGCTCATACTTCGACTGTCAGCCCACTTATGTTTTTGAGCCCGTAGAGGAGGGCAAGACTAAATTCTTCCTTGATGACAAGTGTTATGGGCCTAAGAACTGTGTGTTAGATTCCAGTTGGCGTAAGGACGCTAAGAGACTGGGCCTGGCTGCTGTTGGGCATAAGTTTTACGGTTTTGGGGAGGGCTACGAGCTGGTTCTGTGTAATACCCCTCATGATTGCTTTAAAAAGGATTTGATATACTACTCATATCAACAAGGTGCATCTTCCTTTTAGGGAGCTCATTTGCTAAGATACTCCACAGTTAAGCGTGCTTGGTTGGGAGTAGTCTTGGGATGGGTGACCTCCTGGGAAGTTTTCTCGGGGTGCGCATGAGTGAGGACAAAATGCGCCGGAAGGACTTGTGTTGGTTTGTGGGGACAGTTGTTGGCCCTCGATGCGCATTTCGTGTGCGAAGTTATCAGCCCCTCCTACAGGTCATATTGCTGTGTTTGCCTCGCAGCTAGACTTGGGCTTGAGGTTCCCCTTGGACCCTACCTTAGAAAAGCTGCTACATGCTTTTAACATCTGCATATCTCTGGTGCACCCTGCCTCCCTTCATACCCTGATTTGTCTACTGTGGTTTTTGAGGTTTCGAAGGTACCCTGAGTCTCTGCATTTGTTCAAGTCTCTCCTGAGCTTGAAAAGATCAGCCTCTGGGACTGAGTCAGGGTGGTACTATGTCGCTCCCAAAGAGAGTAGATTCTTGTCCTACCCAAAACTTGGGCGTTTCAGGGACTGGACTAGCAAGTTCTTCTGGGTGAGGGTGCCTTCCAATTTTGCTGCTCCGCGCAACTTCAGAGAGATTCGCACCAACATGGCTGGGGTCACAGTTTCTCCCTCTGAACCTGCTCGTGAGACAGAAGCTTTTGAGGCTCTGCAGGGAGCGGGGACAGGTGACTCCAAGTTTCCCAAGGTCTGGCTGCCCAACTCTATTTATATCGTGGGTAATGAGCAGCTTTCTGCCATGCGTTTGTGCCGTACACATGAGGCTGGTAAGCTCTTTCTGCCTTCTGCCTTTTTTCTATTTTCTGTCTTTTCTTCTTTTTATTTTATTTTATTTTATTTTTTTTTGCTCTTGCCTCCCTGCCTTATTTGACTTTTTGTCATTTTGTGTTTTTAAGCTATGACAAGTTGAATAAACGCATGCTCGGGCTGGCCGATAATTGGAAGGGCCCTTTGACTGCCACTCCTGAGAACCCTCCTCAGCTCTTTGATACGCTGGAAGTGTTTTCGGGTTCCCTGAAGGGCGAGGTGTGTTTGGCTCCTGCTAAGCTGCGGGCTGTAGTTGGCACTGTGGCTACTGGCGAGCGTGCTGGGTCCGGCCGCGCTGAGCCTGAGCCTTCGTCTTCTACTGTTGGGAGTAGGTGTGATACTCGCCCTGCTCCTCAAAAGGTGGCTTCAGATTCTGAGGCGTTAGTGGCGCCTGCTGCTTCCCCTGAGAAGCAGTCTGTCGCGGCTTCCAGCCAGGTGGCACCTCAGACTTCTGCTGCCAAAAGGCCACGTGAACAAGCTTCTGAAGAACCAAAGGCTACTACCGATGATTTTGCTGACAGTGTTCTCCAGTTTCCCTCTGAGGGGATTGAGACCACTGCTGCGGGTGAAAAACCCGTTTCCTCTGCTGAGCATGTTCTGCTTTTTCCTACTTCTACTGATGATACTACTGCTGCGAAGGGCACTGCAGTTCCTTCTGTTGCAGCTACTGATTTTCAGCTCCCTGATGAATCTGTCATGGAGCTTTCAAGGATTCCGCCGCGTCCCTACGGGCTGAGGGGGCGGCTCCGAAGCGCTACCCAGGGTGGGCTCTCCCGAGCTGCGGGCTCTCTCCAGCAGGATCATCCAGTGATTGACCAGGAGGACGATCCTATGTCTTCTGCCCCTGCTAGGGATGAGCCAGAGGCGAAAAAGGCTCGCACTTCTCTTGGCCCAGACCCTCTTGCTTCCACGTCTGCCAACACTGGACTTCCAGGTGGGAATGGTGGGGGAGACAGTCAGAACTCCAGTGAGCTTAACCGCTGCGTTCATCAATTCTTGGGTGATGCCTTTGAGAATCCTCTTTCGGCGTCCTCACTCTCTGTTGGAGGGACTTTTCGCCCTACTGGGGCCATTGAGTTTGCTGAGGTCCCTATTGACATTCATCTTCGCCTAATACTCTGTCCTTTTGGAGCTGAGAACGCTCCCTTTCGGCCTTTGATGAATGTGAGGGCTGATGAGTCTTTATTTGTAGACAACCCTCAGAAGGGTGGTACTCTAGGATACCGCCTGAGGGGTTCGTCTTCCTGCGGATTCAACGTGCAGCTCAGTCAGCCTTCCAGCAGCTACTGCTTGCCATGATTTGCAGAAGGTTAGTCTCTGCTTTTGGCTTTTCTTTTTCTCGTTTCAGCTTTTCTCTGCTTGTTTTGTATCTGCTGTCTTGTTTTACTTATTATATAAATATATATATATATTTATTGTTAACTTCTTTTGTTAACTCCCACTTTGGCTGACTCTTCTTTTCTGCTTTTCTTGTAGCTTGTTATGTCTGTGGGGGATTTGTCCAATGCCTTGCTGTCAGTGGAGAAGGAATATCAGAACCAGGGTATAACTCTTTCCCAGAAGACTCTGGAGGTTCAGCAGGCTCAAGCTGAGAGGGATGCTATGGCCAATGAGGTGACTCCGCTGAGGGAGAAGGCGGATGCCTTGCAACTCCAATTGGGAGAATTTCAGCTCACTCAGACCAAGCTGAAGGACTTCGAGGAGCAGTTGGGGACTTCTCAGGCCAGGGTGAAGACGTTAGAGGCGGAGGTGGCAGATTTACAGGCTGCGCATGTTGTTGCGCTGGAGGCTGCTAGGAGAGAGGCTCTCAAGTCTTTTGCGCTCTCTCCCGTTTTTGCTAAGCTCCTGGCTGACCGCCATGATGGAGGATGGGAAGCTGCGGCTCAATGCGTTAGCAGCTTGTATGGTGTGAGTGAAGAGCAGCAGGCTCGCTTTAATGCCTTCTGGGATAAGGTTGAAGCTGCAGGTGAGGCTGGTTTGTTCGATCTTCCCGCTGATCACCCTCGCGCTGCTGGCTGCAAGATCCCCAACCAGGTCGTGCTGAACTTGGAGGTGCCTCTCTGCCCTGATGTTGCTGCAGCTACTGGAGTGGAGTCTCTGACTGAATGATCAATAAAGGTTATGGCGGCTGTCACCCTCCTACTCCAGTGGTTCCTATGAGTTTCCCTCACCCAAATCTGTTGTAACTAGGTAGTTTTTGTTACTATCTTTGGGGTGTATAGCTGCCAAAGATTATGTTTCTCTGTGTACTTTCAGAATACTATTTTTTTCGTTGCTGGGTTTGTCCAGCTTAGCTTGAATTTGTGATCTTCTAACTTTACCCGCTGAGTGTTTCCTTGTCCTGGTGGATAAGGGCTCAGCTTTATTTGTTCTGTGACTGACCTGCTGAATGTTTACTCTGCCTTGGTGGGCAGGGGTTCAGCCTTATAATGTATATTCCTTATGATCTCCTCTTGCTGCTTTTCTTGCTGTTTACTTCATTGTTTGCATGCTTGCTCTTTATTACGTTTGGTGGGGCCTCGTAGGTTGGGCCTTCCTATCTTTTAATTTAGCTGCCTAGCGCTTTTCTGTTTCTTTTGCGCTCTGCTGTGCTTCAGCAGGGACCACTAGTACATAACTAACCTTAAGTAACACCCAAAAAGTGTTACATAAAGTGATAAAAGTGTTATTATAGACAATAGGTAACACTTTAGTGGGTGATACATCCGCCCATGTTACCTAAGGTCTTATGTAACACTTTGGGTCACGTATGGTATCACTTTTAAAAGTGTTACTATAAACCCTTTTATGTAACACTGTTTATACTATTTGTATCATTCTTATAGTGTTACTTTTTATTTCTTATGTAATACTTACTAATGTTTAGTAACATTTTTCAATCACATAGTAACACTTTATCTGATACTGTGTATCACTTTTGCAAACTTAAGGAACACCTTCTTGATTATTAGGTAACAATTTTCCATCATTTTTTCATCATTATTATTATATGCACCGTTTTTTTCCTTAGATCGGTCACCAGTGCCCTTTATGCCAAAAAAAATAAAATAAAAAAAAAAAACTTTTTTGCTTTTTTTCACTAAAATTGATAAACAAACCAATGTATATAGATAAACTTAGATTTTATTATTATAAATGCTTGTAATATTACAATTTCATTGTGTCAAAAAAAAATTACAATTTCATTAAAATAAAATACAACTACAATGCTTAAACAATGCTGAAACACGATCATTCACATCCTCCTTCCGCTACTGCCTCCCTTTTTGTGAGTATTGTCTGTTGGGGTGGGAGTCATATCCTCTAGAATGCAAACACAAGTGCATCAGCCAAGGTAGGTCAAATAAAATGGAGATGCTAACCACACTTACAATAATTTTAAGAAAGTTATAAGAAAGTTAAGAAAGTTATAAGAAAGTTAAGGTTCAAATTGACAGCCGCAAATAAGTATGAAAACCCTTCACCTTTATAGCTTCCCAAGATTCGATAGTCAGTTGGATAAAGAGTTAATGAATATAGGGCTGTTATGTCCTGCCAAGATTCAATATTCAGACTTTAATGCATAGTAAGACCAAGAGAATTGATTTGAGTATTGATTCATGGAATTACGAAAACAATATTAGAACATATAAAAAAGAAAAATTTTCACCTTTGCAGTTATCCAATATGGTGGACAGGTAAGTTCCACAAGCACATGGTTTACTGATATGTTTAGAACTTCTAATCGACTAAAAAGAACGGGGCACTCACAAAATCTTACAATACAAAAGAGAATGATATATATAAAAAAATCAAATGTAGACTAAAAAGAAAATAGTACTAGTCAAATTGATCAACAAAATTGCCCAGTAGGCTCCTCCAGTCTCACAGGTCACAACAAAATATCTCAAGGCCCTTGACAATTGATCGAATAGAAACTTCCTTTTGCCTTCCCTTATAAATTAGAAGTACACAGATAAAACGCTAAAAAGGCTACTAGGCTACTACCACCTACTTGACTCACAAATGTTAGAGATCAAAATTCTTTGCACTAATTATTTCACAATTAAAATTTGCAAGTAGTGAGCCTCGTGGTTCACATTTGGTTAATCACACTATCTTAATTCCAAAATTCCTTCAGTATTGATTTGTGATTTTGACTTTTGATATATTTGGATGATAATGATCTAATTTATATTAGCTCATGAAACTATATATATTTGTTAATTCATTATGTAGAAGCTAACAATTGTAGAGTATTAAATCAATAACTAATTGGTAACTCTAGCTGCAACAAGATCAGATTACGGAAATCTGCCCAATACTTTAAGAAAAAAGTATGTACGTATGACTCATTCTCTACCAAAAGAGAATTGTACCTTCAAAAAAATCATAACAAGTATAACTCAAACGCCATACTTACTCTAAAATTCTAAATTATTAGAACACTGACAATAGACAAACTAAACGTACACTTCATACCAGATTTTTGAACTAGTAAAGAGCAATTATACAGAAATAAGGAATTATAGATTTGTGTATAAAATGAACTACCATACTAGATTAAGAGGATATAGTCACATTCAGATTATGTTACGATTGCACTAAAAGTAATTTTGTAATTTTTGATACATAGCAAATATGCCCACACAATCTTTTTTGTTAGTTTCATGAGATATATTTCTTTTTTATTTAATGAATAATGATAAGTAATAATGAATTAATTAAGACCTATGTTGTATAAATAATAACATTAAATGCGTATCTAGTCATGATAATTTCCCTTTAGGATTTACATGGTTCAAAATGTGATACAAGAAACTTTAGATGGTAAAATCAAATCCGTAAAAGGCAATTTTGGCCAGCTCTACATGCATTTCATCTTTAGCATTAATAGTCATTCTACTGCATCAATCAGACAACCAGCTTATATAACAATATTTAGCTTACCTCCACTACCATCAATCAACAAAATGTTTCTATTTAGAAATAAATCATATCAAATGAAAAGAGAAAATGCACCAACTAATATGATTAATCAATCAATTTAATCGCAGACTAAACAAAACTACTAGTTAATCACACCCCACAAATTAAAAATTGTCAAGATTATAACTTTTATTAAAAATTATGAAAACCCAAATCACCAAACTTCAAGCAATAGCAAATAATTGGAAATTTAAAGCAGAAAAGGTAAAATTTGTAACCTAATCACCAACTCTCCAGCGAGTGACATTGTTGCCAAATTGAAGGATAGTTCCAGAACATTGTAGACCAGGATAGTTCCAAAGAGTCCTTCCTCTAAATGATATCTGCACGATTAAGCATAATTGCTTCAATTTTGATCAAAACTTCAACGTCTTTGATTTGGGGGTCTTCTACCTCTTCCATGGGCTTGCAACTACTACATTCATTATTAATCCTTCTACGAATCACCAATTTAACCAATTTACATGGAATTTTGAGGAAAGTCAATGAATAATATATACCCAGAAATGATTGTTAGCATTTAGAGCTGGCTAATTTAATCATACTGATCCCTTAACTAAAATTCAATTATTAGAGTTAGACCCCTAAAATCAACACTCAATTCAATTACAAACTACCTAATTCAATATATTAATTAACATATGAGAATTATTTACAAAACCCCCAATTAAGGAATCAAGCATAATCTACCCCCAATTCAGATTCAATCATAAATTAAACGCTAAACCCAATTATTTACAATCACAAATTATCAATTCATTCATCACAATTATAAAAAAATTCGAAAATTCGAAAGCCTACCTGTACAGTACTTGTCAAATATACCAGAGAAAATCCGATGCATAATTGTAAATTTAATTTATTTAATAGGAACAACAAATTAAGAAACTATAATGTTGACATCAAAGTATCAAACAGCTTGATAGGAAAACTCATAGTGACGCATCATTGCGATTAAAATGAAAATGAAGGCAAACAATGTAAAAATAATTCCAAAAATTATGAATACAGTTTAAAAATTCAACGATTGAAGAAGAAAAACAAACCAGACCTAAAAACCGTTTCTTGTTTCTTATTTTGACTGTCTTTTGCAACATTTCTCTAATTTGTTGAAGCGCTGAGAAAATTTCATTGATCTCACTGAAAATCAAGCCCGAATTTCATAAATTAAGATGAATTTTTTGAAATAAAATCACAAATTTTGTCAAGCCCTAGAATACCAAGATGGAGGAAAGAAAAAGTGAGAATTGCATAAGTAAAATCTCATAAAACTCTAGAATACCAAGCTAGAGGAGAGAGAAAAGGAAGGGGAAAAAGAATTTTTGGCCGACGATGGTTGCGGCAGCGGCAGTGGCAACAGCTCCGGCAGTGCGGCTGAGAGAGAGAACAAGTGTTTCACAGAAAATGAGGGAGGAAGATACATTAGACTGAAAAATTAAATACCAGTTATTAAAAAAAAAAAAAAGACTATAGGGTTCCGATTAGTTTTAAATTTGTATCGGTATTAACAATGTTCATTTGTATAAAACCGCTAAGTGTTACTACTAAATGATACCTAATATCAAAGTGTTACCGTAAAGTGTTACATAATATTAATGTGTTACAAAAAATGTTACCTAATACTACAATGTTACAAAAGTGTTACGTAAAAATCAAATAATCTTGAAATTTTAAAAGTGTTACCAATGGATGTTACTTAAGTTCACTTTTGTAGTAGTGGACTTTGTTGCATTTTGTCCTTCCTGCTTTATCTGCTTCAAGTGTTTGCGCGTTGTGTACTTCACTTGGCTTTGCCCAAAGGCTTCGTCTGCGTGCTGGTTGACATATTTGATTGAGCGTTATTTGACTTATCCTTGCTGAGACTTGTTTGTATCGATCAGCTTTTTCCTTATTTCGTCTGTGTCATCAGCGTGCTTTGCTGTGACTTATTTGTGTCGTTCAGCTTATCTATGCTGCGACTTGTTTATGTCGTTCAGCTTGTTTATGCTGCGACTTATTTATGTCGTTCAGCTTGTTTATGCTGCGACTTATTTATGTCATTCGGCTTGTTTATGTTGTGACTTATTTATGTCATTCAGCTTGTTTACTGCCTGCTTACTTCTTTTTGTAAGGGCTTACTGCTTGACTGTCTTCTCCTTTCCTCTCCCCCTCGAAGAGATGGGTTGTATGGGACTAAGAGAACCTTAGTGTTGCCCATGTAGCTCATCTTCTTCTTTTCTTCTCTTCTCCCCTGCTCAAGCTGAACGTGTCAGGCTCCCCCTTAGGCGTCCCCGAGGTGGTGCCTTGTTTTGCTTTTTGCAGGTGAAGTGAGGTTTTAAGGAGGGATGCTTTCACTTTGTCATTTTGCGCTAGAGTGCTTCTTGCCTCTAACACTTTAGTATTATTCTTGTTTTATTTCTGCATGTTAGTATATGATGCTTGGGCATACTATATTAAACAAATTTATGCAACATACTCCTCACGCAGAGGCTTGTATTTCATTGAATAAAAATGGCTCAAATGCCTTAGTTAACATAACATGGACTAAATAAAGGTTTATCGACTTGAAACAGCTATGTTTCAGGCTATTTAAACAAAATATTTCTTTAACACATCAGCATTGAAACTGTTTCTTAAGACCTGACCTTCTTGATCTGCAAGGAGGAACGCGCCTGGTCCAACCTGCTCGTGGATGATGAAAGGGCCTTCCCAGTTTGCTGACAGCTTTCCATGCTGATTTCCTCTTCCAACTGCTGTTGTCCTCCTGAGGACTAAGTCTCCTGGCAGGAGCTCCCTGTGCTTGACCCTTTTGTTGAAAGCTTTTGAGATCCTGCTCTTTTGGGCTGCCAGCTTAAGGGCTGCTTTTAGCCTTACTTCTGGCAGGAAGTCTAGCTCTTCCAGCATGCGCTTTTCATTTCCTTGTTGCTCATAGTGCTGTATCCTCAGGCTGGGGATTTTCACTTCTACAGGGACAACTGCATCAACCCCGTAGGCCAGGGTGAAAGGGCTTTTACCGGTTGACTCCTTCTCAGTGGTCCTATTTGCCCACAAGACCTCTGGGACTAAGTCTGCCCACAGGCCCTTGTACTCCTCCAGCTTTTTCTGTAGGGCTGTCAGGATCAGCTTGTTTACTACTTCTGCTTGGCCATTGCTCTGCGGGTGGCAGACTGAGGCACTTGCATACTTGGTGCCCATATCCCCCAGGTAGTCCTTTATAGTGTCGCAGTCAAATTGGCACCCACGATCAAAGACTATGCACTATGGCACCCCGAATCTGGTGATGATGCTCTTCCATATAAATGTTCTGACCTGGGTTGCCCTTATGTACTTGGTGGGCTCAGCTTCTATCCACTTTGTAAAGTAATCTACTGCCACAATGAGATACTTCCTGCCCGCTGACCCAGTGGTGAAAGGTCCCAATATGTCCATTCCCCACTGAGCGAACGGGACCGGGCTGAGGATTGGAGTCAGATCGTTTGCTGGCTAATTTATGACTGGTGAATATTTTTGACACTTGTCGCATTTTTTAACATATGCTAGTGCGTCTTGCGTGAGAGTTGGCCAATATGCCCCTCTTCTAAGGACCTCTACTCCCAATGCTTTCCCGCCGATATGGTTGGCACATATTCTAGAGTGGGCTTCTTCCATAATGCCCTCCTGCTCCCATTCTGGAATACACCTCAGCAGCGGCTTTGAGAAGCCTTTCTTGTTGAGCTCTCCATTCATCACTACATAGAAATTTGCGTCTTTCTTCACCTTTTTAGCTTGTACTTCATCATCGGGCAGCGAGCCATGAAGTTTGTACGCCAAGATGGCTGAGAACCAGGCTCTTTGACTCCTGACGTAGTTTACCTGCTCCTTTTCAGCGATGCTGCTTTCCTCTAACACTTCGACCATCACTGTTCTTGTGAGGCTTTGTAAGGTGGAGCTGGCTAACTTAGATAAGGCGTCAACCTAAGAGTTTCCTGCTCTGGGGACCAAGTCTATCTGGAAATGGACTAGCTGGGCTGCCAGCTCTTTCACTTTGGTTACATATTTCATCATAGTGGCTTCCCTTATCTCATACGCCCCCTGCAGTTGGCTGGCAACGAGCTGAGAATCAGTCTGCAGGTGTACTTTGCGGGCTCCGACTGCGAGGCTCATACGCAGGCCTGCCAGCGTCGCCTCGTACTCTGCTTCATTATTAGACGCTTTGAACTTGAACTTGATGGCATACTTAAATACGTTTCCTTCTGGAGACGTCATTATGACTCCTGCCCCACTCCCTATTTGGGCTGAGGATCCATCCACTTCCACCTTCCAGACCCCAATGTTATCCTCTTTCTCCTCATAAGAGGCTTCCACTATGAAGTCTGCTAAAGCTTGTGCCTTGATGGCTGCTCTAGGCTTGACCTCGAATCATACTCAGAAAGCTCGATTGCCCACTTTAAGAGTCTACCCGATGCATCCATCTTTTGTAATGCTTTCTCCAGCGGGTGGTTTGTGAGGACCTCTATTATATGCGCGTCAAAATATGGTTTTAGCTTTCATGCTGCTGTGACCACTGCGAAGGCTAGATTCTCTACCAGAGGGTATCTTTGCTCTGCCTCGGTCAGCACGTGGCTCACGAAATATATCGGCCTTTGTTGCTTATGTCTTTCTACCAGCAGAACGACTGCGATTGTCTGTATTGAAGCTGAGATGTACAACTGTAGTTTTTCCCTCAGCTCCGGGATGATCATTGTTGGGAGCTTAGTCAGATGCTCCTTAATACCCTCAAAGGCTTCTTTCTCCTTAGTCCCCCACTTTAATTCTCTGTTTCCTTTCAATAGCTGATAGAATGGCAAGGCTTTGTCTGCTGACTTGCTGATGAATCTGGTCAGTGCGACCATTCTGCCTGTCAACCGCATGATATCTTTGATGCTCTTAGGCTCGGGCAGACTGAGGATTGCTTCGACCTTTTCTAGGTTGGCATCTATTCCTCTCTCGCTGATCAGAAAACCCAAGAACTTTCCCGAGCTCACTCCAAAGACACATTTCTTCGGGTTGAGCTTGATTTTATACTTGTTCATGGTGGCAAATGTTTCCTCCTGATCCATAATATGTCCAGCCTGCGCGACGCTCTTAACAAATGAGTCATCAACGTATACTTCCACATTTCTTCCCTTCTGGTGAAGGAACACTCTATCCATTGCCTTCTGAAAAGTTGCTCCGGCGTTCTTTAGCCCGAAGGGCATAGCTATGTAATTATACACTCCCCCTTCGGTAATGAATGCAGTTTTTTGCCTGTTTGGTTCGTGCAGGCTGATCTGATGGTACCCTGAGAAGGCGTCCATGAAGCTTAGCAGGGCGTGCCCGCTGGTACAGTCTACCCGTTGGTCTATCCGTGGCAGTGGGTAACAGTCCTTCGGGCAGGCCTTATTAAGATCCATGAAATCAACACACATTCTCCATTGGCCATTTGTCTTCTTCACCATGACCACGTTGGCTAACCATTCTGGATAGTCACAGGGTTCAATAAATCCTGCTTCCAAGAGTTTTTCCACCTCTTCTTGGATTGCCTGGTTTTTCTCCGTGGAGAAGCTTCGCTTTTTCTGCCTGACTGGCCTAATATTCTCCTTCACATTCAGCCTATGCACCATGACTGCTGGGTCAATTCCGAGCATCTCATCTGCGGAAAATGCAAAAATGTCTTTATTCTTTCTCAGCAGCTCTATGAGGTGCACCCCTACTCCTGGATCAATGTCTTTCCCAATTTTCACCGTCCTCGAGGGATCACCTTCTGTGAGCTCGACTGTGACATGCTCCCCGCTGAGAAGTGGTCTGGCCATTTCTTCTTTTGCTGGCTCGAAGTTTTCCATTGCCAACTTCTGTTTATCTTTTTCCCTGTGATACTCTTCACGCTTCCTTTTCCTCGACTTCCTCTCAGGTCGCTCAGGGAGCCTTCTCTCGGAACCGGACTGCTGTCAGGGAGCCTACCCGGACTGAGAGTTCGATTATGCCTTCTGGAGTAAGCCCCGAGCCATTAAACCCGGTGACCTCGTAGTTTACTCTCTTCAGGTCTTTTCTGTCCAACTTCAGTTCATTGAACGCACTGATGTATATGATGTTGGCTGAGCTGCCTTTGTCTATCAGTATTCTATCCACCTCCCAGTTTTCAATTCTCATTGTCAACACCAGCAGGTCATCATGAGGGTAAATTATGCCCTTCTGGTCATACTCGTCAAACGTGGCTCGTGGCTGCGGGGGAAAAGGTGGCCATCTACGCTTATCATTGTCGTTTAATTGATGTATCATTGCCCGCAGGTCAGCCCGCGCTCTATTAACTGTCCCCCCATGTACTGGACCCCCGCTGATCACGTACACCCTGCCCTCTGGCTTGCCATCTCTATCATTGTCTCCAGCTGGGCCCCTATGACCTCCTCTGCGGTCAGCTCGGCCCGCTCTATCCTCCTCCCTTTTTCTGGGAGGGTCACCACGCTGCTTAAATTGACTCAAGTATCCTCTCCTGACTAAGTCCTCTATGTTGTCCTTCAATTGCGTGCATTCTTCAGTGGTGTGGCCATAGTCCCCGTGAAAGTCACACCACTTACTAGTATCACGACTCCTATTTACCATCCTTGGAGGCCTCTGCCACTTATCATCAGCCTTATTTACGCTGAATATGGTAGTAGGCCACTCTGCATTGCTAATAGGGTGACCTCCTGGCTCATATTTGGGATGGTTGTTGCCTCCTTGTTGAATCTGGTGATGAACTCCCTCAGGGGATCATCCTTTCCCTGAACCAGGGACATCAGCTCGGTTGTCATCTTGGTTCTGTCCACCAAGGTTATGAAATGCTCCATGAACATTCTCTTCAGCTGGTTGTACGAGTATACAGAACATTTGGGGATGGCGCCGTACCATTTCGCTGCCAGCCCCTCTAGAGTTGGTGGGAAAGCCTTACACCAGACTGAGTCTGTCATGGTGTAGAGTACCATATGATTCTCGAAAGCTGATATGTGGCTTTTGGGTGTTGTGGTTCCATTGTACTTGCAGCTCGGCATCTTCACCTTCTCCATGGGTTCTTCCAGAATCTCCCGGCAAAATGGGGAATCATCTAGAACAACCTGGATTCTCGCTCGTTTGTCTCTCTCCGGGCTGGGTCCTCGCTCTGCGGCCGGTGACCTACTGCGAGGGACCCGCTTCTCCGGGCTGATTCGAGCGGGGGTTATTTCCTCCACGCTCCATTCTCGATTCAGGTTGCGAGCTTCCAGCTCCAATACCTTTTTCCTCAGCTGAATGAGCTCTTTCTGCTCGGGGGTGAGAGTTGAGACTTTCGGCTTTTTCGCTGCGGGCTCTGCAGCTGCCGTTGTCGGTGATGGGCTTTCCCCCTTACCCATATTGGTAAGGACCGCTGCCATTGCAACCAGCTACTCCTTGCTGCACTTAGAGAGGTTCTGCAGAATGGCCGGCATGTTTACGGGCTGCGGTTTCTGGGTTACAGGTGCTGAAACAATAAGCTCATTGTCCGCGCCTGTTAACGACATTCCGTACTTGAAAATAGAGCTGGCTCCTACCGGATCTACTGGTTTTGCCGCTGCTTTAGCAGTGGCTGATGTCGATCCGATGGGGTTGGATTTCTGTGAGATGGTCGATTTGGGGTTTCCGGTGGATCCTTTTGGATCGCTGGTTACTGGGGGTGTTTTTTGTGGTGTTTGGCTGGTCTCGTTAGTTTTGGACGTGGGTGTTTGTACAGTTTCTTCTCCGGCCATGGTGGTTAGTTAACTAGTCCCTAGCTTAGTTGGTGAACCTCAGGTTAGATGATCCAATCCCCTCCTTCTAGCGTCAATTGTTCCAGATATGGATCCAAGGGTTCTGCTGGGTAAGCTGGGTCCCGTCAACAACCTACACACGGCAGCACACGTAAACTGCCCTCGGGGGTGGCTCGAGGAACCCCCCTCCGAAGCTTAAGTTAGAGAGTGTTTAGAGAGAGAAAGTGTACTTAGAGAGATATAGAAAGTGTAATAACTTGAGTGTCTAACCTCTTTTCTGTTGTACTTTACCCTCTATTTATAGGCGTACTATCTCCTTAGTGGAGAGTTTAGCCTGGTCAGCCCTGCAGGCTGACTCTACCGGGCTGATGAGCCCTCCTTTAGTTGCTTATTCGGCGGTGAGTGTGCACCCTGAGGGCTGGGCGATAGTTCAGCGGGAGCTATCCTATACAGTTACATATTAATTAAATCATTAACTTTAGAACATAAGCATAAATGTATAAAATATAAACATGCAATTTATGACATTAGCATATAATTTAAAACATAAACAAATAATTTAGAACCTTTTTACTATCATCGTTCACATCACCTCTTTTATCATCTTTCTCCTCCAACTTTGGTCTGTCCATCTCATCATTAATATCATGTTGATCATCATCGTCATCATCTTCTTCTTCCTTTTTTTTTCATTTTTCTAGTTGGTTGAATCCTTGATGAAAGCTTGACACTTTTTTTTTCGTTTTTGACTTTGCACATGTTTCTCAAATTCAGCTTTGTCAATTACTTCCGCTTCATTTTCAACAACTTTCTTTTAAAATCAAATATAAATGATTTAGAACATATATGATAATCTTTAAAATATAATAAAAAGTACTTTAAAACATTGACATGTAATATAAATAATTTCAAAAATATATGATAATCTTTAGAACATAATAGAAAACTTTATATCATAATAGAAATACTTTAGAACATAATAAAAAATCTTAGAACATAATAGAAATACTTTAGAACATAAGGGAAAACTTTAGAACATAAGGGAAAAAATAATAGAACATAATAGAAAACTTTAGAACATAATAGAAAACTTTAGATCATAATAGAAATACTTTAGAACATAATAGAAAATCTTAGAACATAATAGAAATAATAATTTATAACATAAGGGAAAACATTAGAACATAATAGAAAACTTTAGAACATAATAGAAAACTTTAGATCATAATAGAAATAATTTAGAACATAATAGAAAATCTTATAACATAGTAAAAATACTTTATAACAAAAGGGAAAACTTTAGAACATAAGGGAAAACTTTAGAACATAAGGGAAAAATAATACATAAACTTTAATTACCTTTTTCTTCCATAAGTAATTTTTTCATCTGGTATAATAGTAATTTCATCTTCTGATATTTCTTCATTTTGGCCTTGCATTTTGCTGCAATTTTAAAAAATAAAAAACATTAGTAACATTCCAACATTAGTATATATTTTAAACATAAGAATAGTTTAGAACATGCAGAAAATAGTTTAGAACATGCTGAAAATAGTTGTCTTTGTAGGCATTATATAGTTTTAACTCTTTAAAAGATTCATTCAAGTCCAATGCATTTAAAGGTCTTTCTACCTACAATTAATGGTAAGAGCATACAAACCAAATTACAAAAAAAGTATTCTACACAGGATCCTAATGATATACTTGATACGAATTCAAAATCACAGTTATACCAAGCTCATATAGTCATGTGTATGTTGAAGTTTAGAGTACAATGTACAAGGAAACTACCATAAGATGCTAAGTATGTACCAGATACTGTTTAATAAAATCATTTGCCCAACAATTGGACTTCAAAATATTCAACTAATGGTATAAAAGGAAAGGAGGAAATGTAGAAGAGAAATAAGATATTAGACATTTACAATCAAAACTAATAGAAACTAGAAACACAACTAACAATTAGGGAGGGAGACATAGTATGTAACTTTTATCCTAAAAATTGCCACTGCGGGGACATTAAGTCTTAACTTTAAAAATTGGATTTAGACAAGAATGAAGAAAGATGCATATATCCCAGAAATCAATTTAGTTGCATGCCAAATAAATTTGCAATGAAAGCAATACCTATACTTTCATCAATTCCTATGATCAATTATACTCCGTATTTCAAAAGGAAAAGACTTCATTTATAAGAATAACACAAAAGGAAAAGACTTCATTTATAAGAATAACTGAAACTTCCATCACCTATGAAAGCAAAGACCCTCTAATTGGGAACAGCTTGTGTATAAGCAAGAGTAGCGCCAACCAACAACCCAATAGATCATGAAATTTCTATCACTAACAATTAAGAACACAACAAGAGCGTATAACTAATTTAGAACATGCTGAAACCGAGTTTAGAACATGATGAAAACAAGTTTAGAACATGCTTTAAAATAGTTTAGAACACGCTAAGCTTATTTACATAATTACTTGCAAAAAATAATAGACACATCACATTTTGTATTTCTAAAAGAGTTCGATTCTACAGAACACTACAAAACTTAAATCACAGCAACAAAAAAAAATACAAAAACCTCAATCTCATAGTATTGGCATCAACTTCAGTTTCAGCTACAGCAGCAATCGACCCCATAGCCTACAAACCACCATTATTAAGCAAAAATATGTCAAAAAAATCATGAAATTGAGCAGATTAATTCACATAAAAGTGGGAAAAATGGAGGAAATAGAAAAAGACCGTTTGAACACGAGAAGAATCAAGCTCACGATCTTCGACTCGATCAGTAAGCTTATCGAAAGCTTTACTTTGCTGTTGCACAAGTAATCAAACATAAATAAAGCTAACATGAATAAATATATAATGAGCATTAAAAATGTCAAAAACAGACATAGAGGATAACATATAGATCAGAGAATAATAACTTTTGAGTTATAAACAAATAAAATCCTAATGAGAGGGCCTATATTTGATCATTGCTAAACAGCTCAAAAAGTAGGAGGTAAAGCTCAAAGCCCCAAAGTGTTTTGTGTTTGAGTTGAAAGATAAGGCCAAGCTACTTTGATAGGCTCGTTAGTCAGTACATTAATTACCATAAATGGGTGAGAGGTAGTTAAAATGTTGGAATACCAAAGGTAGTTAATTTTCTAATTTAGAATTAGTGTTTAATTGTACAAAAGTTTAAGCAGAGAAATGGTAACATAATAGGCACTTGTACAAGGGGTTTTTAAGTTCTTTCTAATCTCTCCAACTGACATGAAGCAACCTTAAATTGAAAACTTTGGGTCCTATCCAAGACTTGCAAGTGATCCAAACCACAACTAAACCATAACTAACCTCATCCACCTGTTTAAGGGGTCTATATGTAGCACCATATGAACCACAGAAGCTAGTAAAAGTGATTCTAAGCAAAATTACAGGACTACAGAACACAACAGAATTCATCAACCACTCATTTTAAGATACATATAGCAGTTCAAGGTGTAGTGGTATGCACAACTCACTTCCTAAGATAATCGAAACTAACTTTAATCGAGATCAGCATAAATCAAACAATGAAATTCATAAATAATAATAAAGAAAATCGAAAACTGATGAAATCGAAAAATAATTTGAACATAAATAAAAAAAATCGAACAAAAAAAAAAAGAAAATCAAAAACTGATGAAATCGGAAAAAAAAATGTCGAAGTGATGATTTATGATCTAAAAAATCGGAAAAAATCGAACATAAATCAAACAATGAAATTCATATCAAAAATCGAACATAAATCAAACATGAACAAAACGAACAAAATCGAGTATAGAATTCGCAAAAATCGAACAAAATCAACAACGAAAATCGAACAAAATCAACCCTAAAATCGAACAAAATCAACCATAAAAACGCCAAAAATTATTGAAAATCGTATCAGAATTGCATGAGAATCATGAGAAATTCATAAAATTAGAACAAAATCGAAGAAAACGTACCTGATTTGAGAAATTTAGGTTGTTTTTGGAGCAATTTGGGCTAGATTTTGGGATTTGTGGAGAGAGAAAGTAAAGAGGATTGAAAGTTTGAGGAGAGAGAAAATTTTGTACGGTTTGGTAGGGTTTAGGGGTAGGTTTTTTGTTTTAATCCCGATCGCTCATCCTAATCTAATCCTACGGATGAGATTGATTCTTATATAACTAAGATTCTTATATAACTATGGGTTCTTACCGGATCCCTCCCCTATACCC
The DNA here is from genome assembly GCF_948465745.1 of Chenopodium album. Taxonomy (NCBI): domain Eukaryota; kingdom Viridiplantae; phylum Streptophyta; class Magnoliopsida; order Caryophyllales; family Amaranthaceae; genus Chenopodium; species Chenopodium album. The sequence goes on from NC_137842.1 coordinate 21,320,290, forward strand.
AACAATCAAATTAATACAATCTCAAAAAATTAGTAAGCCAAATTACCAAGCTAATACAAATACTAGCATTCTCAATATGAGCAGATATAAGTAGGAGTATAAACGAGAGACGGACTATTCTATGCCACAACTCACAGCCACCCAACACCACAAGCAGCTGCAGACCACCAAATCACCATTCAGCTGCACCCTACGCTCTCCTAACCATCGTACCACCATTACTCACCCTCGACCTCCACCTTCACTCACCAAAAATGACGCCTAAAAGAAAAAAAATCGAAAACAATGGGCTAAAATTATCTAATAATCAAGAGCAACGGTGAATACCTCATATTGCTGAAATTCGAACACTAAAATCGCTAAAACTCGAACACTAAAATCGCTAAATTCAAACATTGAAATCGCTAAAATTCCAGCCCTAAAATTGCTTAGTTTGAACCCTAAAATCGCCGAAAATTAATGAAAATCAAATCAGAATAGAAATTCAAACTGAATAATAGGACTTAATAATCGTACAAAAAAAATCGAATAGAAATCGCTAGATGAAATCAAAAAATCAAAAGAAGCAAAACAATAAAAAAAAAGGAACAAAAATCCAACAGAAATCGCCTGGTAAAAAAACGAACAAGTCGAAAATAAAAAAAGAAATCCAAGAATTGAAGTCGAAATTCAGAAAAAATCGCACTTGATGAAATTCCGAAGAAAAAATTAGAAAAATCGCAAAAATTGACTTGAACATGATGCGAAATTTGAATAAAATCTAAAAAAAGTACCGAATTTGAATAATTTAGGTTGGTTATGCGAAATTCATGCGTAATTTGAATGAAAATACTTCGATTTGCAGAAATTTGTGCTAGATTTTGGGATTTGAGGAGAGAGAAAGTAAAGAAAATTGAAGGTTTCAGGAAAGAGAAAATTTTGGACGGTTAGGGGAGGGTTTCTGGTTTTAATCCTGACCACTCATCGTAATGTAATCCTACTAATGAGATTGTTTCTTATATAACTAAGATTCTTATATAAGGAGGGGTTCTTACCAGATCCCTCCTCGTTGGGTATATATGTATATGTGGAGCTATATTCATGACCAACTAATTGGATGCTATTATTTATATAGGTAGTTGGGTATCTTGATTCCATGTCATTTTAACTAATTATCATATCTTGGAATTAAACTAGATAGCTTGGTTGATTAAGCCACAAATTTTGCTTCGTTATTGCAAAAGTAGTAGTGCAAGAAAACTGAAGAAAACTAATCTTATTATAAATTTAGGATAATATAGATTTAGAACAAGGGGAAAAAAGTTATAAGAGATTAGAACATAGGAAGAAAAATTTAGAACATAGTCAAAATTTTAGAACATATATTTAGATTATTAGAGAAAAGTTTAGAACATAGGTATAAAAGTTTAGAATATAGGTATAAGAGTTTAGAACATAGAATAATAGTTTAGAACATAGAAAAAAAAAAAAAAATTAGAACACAGCAAAAAAAAATTTAGAACATAAGATGAGAAAAAAAAATGGATCATAGGCAAAAAAAAAAAAAAGTTTAGAACATAGGGAAGGAAAAATAATTTAGAACATAAAAGAATATTTAGAACATAGGGTGAAAATAATTTAGAATATATATTTAGAGCTTAGACAGAAAATTTAGAACATAGATAGAACATAGGAAAACATTTAGAACATAGATAATAAATGCCAAATATGAAAAAAAAAAAAAAAAAAAAAAGTTCAGAACATAGCAAAAACTTTAGAACATAGGCAAAAACTTTAGAACATATGAAAAAACTTTAGAACATATAGGAAAAAAAAAATTAGAACATAGGTAGAAAAATGTAGAACATACGAGAAAATCAGAACTTAGGCAGAAAAATTTAGCACATAAACGAAAAATTTAGAACATAGGCTTAAGCAAGGGAATATATGTGGTTTATTGTAGCTAGTGGGGAGGTGACTGATGCTTTTGCAGGTAGCTTGATGTTGCCGCTATTGGCTTGCTGCGTGCTGCCCTGCTGCTGTGCATGTCATGCTACATCGCATACTGCCTCTTTCATACTTTTATGGGTTGATGTGGTTGATTGCAGCCGGTGATTTTAGGTCATAGGGTTATTTTAATGGTTAAATTCAGGTTGGATTACACTACTTAATTGTTGGGTATGCTAAAACCTATTAGCTCAAGTAGAAGAGCTCTATCCAATTGCATAGGGGATGTAGGTTCGATTCCTACATAGGTTTCTATAAAAGTAACTAAGAAAATTTATAATGCGTAAATAAATTCAGCATTAAGTTATACGAACAAAAAATTGAGTTAAATGAGTTATTACTATGGAGACTATAATACAACTAAACTTTTAGTGAAGAACACTTCTTTATATAAGAACACTCTATGTTCTAAACTTTTTATGTTCAAAACTTTTTTCTGCTTATGTTCTAAAAAAATTTCCTATGTTCTGAATTTTTTTTCTGCTTATGTTCTAAATTTTATTCTACTTATGTTCCAAAAAAATTCCTATGTTCTAAACTTGTTTCTGCTATGTTCTAAAATTTTTTCTGCTTATGTTCTAAACTTTTTGTTTGCTTATGTTCTAAAAAAATTTCTTATGTTCTTTATGTTCTAAAAAATTTCCTATGTTCTAAACTTTTTTCTGCTTATGTTCTAAATTTTTTTCCTATGTTATAAATTTTTTCTGCTTATGTTCTAAATTATTTCTTATGCTCTATTTTATTTTCAGCCTATGTTCTAATTTTTTCTTATGTTCTATATTCAATTTTCAGCTTATGTTCTAAATTTTTTCAACTTATGTTCTAAATTTTTCCTATGTTCTAAATTTTTTTTGGCTTATATTGTAAACCGTTTTCTACTTTCTAAACTTTTTATTTTTATATATTCTAAATTTTTCTGCTTATGTTCTAAACATATTTTTTTTAAAAAAAAAAAATTATATCAGATTAACACTAAGTTATATTTTGTACGAGCAAAAAATTAGCTTGAAATGATTTATGGGAAAAATATTGGCTTGAATTGATTATTGGCTATGGAAAACTTTGTTGCATTTGAACTCTCATATAGTCATACAAACTCTTATTTTCACATTATAATAATGAACCTACGTGGGATTCGAACCCACATTTTTTGCATTTGCACAATGCTCTACCCGTTAAGCTAGTAAATTTAATTTGCTATTGAAGCTAGTAGGCTTATATATATAACACCATCTTTAGTTCATTCTTTCATAAATAATCCTAATAATTATTACATATTATGGCATATAGCGTATATATGAATCATATATACAATGATTAATAACTAATATGCAAAATCCACTAATCATCAACTAATCTACAGCAACTCCCATACAAATGATATGAGTCATATGACTTATCACTATACAAGTGGTGAATGGAAACAAGCTAGGAAAGTTATCCTTCCTGACTTTTCTTCCCAAAATCCATGGTAGGCAGTGGGCTAATTCACAAGCAATACAATTAATATTTTCTATTAAATTGATAAATGTCATCTATAATTAGATGCAGATTGTTCCATTGTACCTCATTCGACAAAATGGCATTACTTACTCCTAAATTGACAATCATCCTCAACAAGCACATTATGAATGCCAAGCTTAGTTGCAAAATGAAACCCAAAGAAAATTGCTTCATCAATTATTACCTCCCATTGTTCTACAAAGTATCACGTAACACTAGCAATTGCATCATCATTTGACAGCACCATTAGCACTAGATGGGTAAGAGAAATTAACCTATAATAGCTTCTCATAGCAACCTTCAGCAAGCTCCAAAAAAAGAAGAATGAGTCTCTAGCATCTCACCAATTCACAATTCATTCTACGCCATTCTCGCAAAGATGTAAATCTAACTAAGTACATCCCATTATTTTCCAAATCCTAGCATATTGGATTCTCTGGAAAATGAGCGGGGATACTGTTGAATAATTTAGAGTATGAGACAATATTCATGTTTGCTTTGCTTAATCAATGTTAATATAGGTGAAGGTACTAATATAGGTGAGGTGTTTTTATTAAGTATAGCAAAATAATTAGAAGCTAATAACCTTGGTTTAAAGGGAAAATCAATTGAGAGAAGGCAAAGAGGGCTGCTCTCCAACTGCCCGGATCTGGGTTTCACAGCCCTATAGGGCGCGAGTCAGACTTGGTTGAGTTTGACGGTTACTTCTTGAATTTTGGTTGGTTATTTGTCATGTTACATCGCGGCTTTTGGCGGACTAATATTGCTTCTATAAATATGTGATTAAATCATATGATGAGTGATAAGGAAAATGGCGTCAGTTCCTTTTCGTGAGATTCATTTCTCATTTTCCTAATTTTGCTTGTTTATGTTAATTATCATCATCATAATTATTATAGGTTTGGTTACATTAGATCACAAACATACTACACACTGTTGTGATTGTCTTCGTTGTATCTCCTAGTAATTTCGTGATACCCGATGTGTAAATTCAGGGTCGAAATATTACTTCGGAAAACTGATTTCGTTCAGGCCTCGAAGTGTTAATTTGTCCAATTTGTGTCATTTTTGTGACCCGATAAACCAATTTCCCCAACAATCCAAAGTAATACTATTCTATAAAGATGACATGGTGTAAGAATTGTCTTACAATTTCCATAATTTGGACAAATTAAGAGTAGTGGTTTTACGAAGATGGTAAAAGTTTATAGTTGCATTTTTGGTGTCATCTCTTGGAGTGGTGTTTATTCTCAAAGTTAATGGAGGAAAAAGACGAGTCTTTGGAGGCCACAAGGAAGAGGATCAAGCGGAAGAATGGTTTGTATGGTACCATTAAATTGATGCAATTAACGGTAATTCATTGTTGTTTTATCCATGGTGAATTGGTTAGTATTTCTAATTTTCTATATTTTTATATTGTTTTCCATGCTTAAAATGATGAATAGTTTAATTCATTGTTTGATTTTATTTTATGATTATTTAGCATGTATTATCAATTATGTTTTATTTGATGATGACTTTTTATAGAAAGTATTAACATGTATGTCGTTATGTTAATTGATATTGATTATATATATTGGTTTTATATATGCAAATTGTTATTCATGGATTAATGACTATCGAGGATAATCAATGTGGCAAAGTTGTGCTTTAATAAAGTATTTTATTAGTCTGTGCATGGTAAAATTTATTTGTAGCTCTCAATGCATCATGCGGTAATGACTAATGGCCACGGTAATTATTTTTGAGGTAATTCAAATGTCTTGATTTAATTCAAGTGATATTTATTTTGATAGGTCATGAAGTTTTTAATGTGGATAGTATGTTATATATTATTGTTTATTTAATTTATTCATGTTTTTGAATTTATTGTTTTATTTTACAAGACCATGATTTATTTTATGTTTTATTTTGTTGTCTTGTGTAATTATTTTGTGTAATTTTTTCATACTATTTCAGTTGTATAAGTGTATGTATATGAAACAAATTTGATGGAAAAGAGGAGTTTGTCAAATTTGTATATATGTTGTATTAATTCTTATGCATGAAACTGATTTTGGTTTATGATAAATGAGATAGATTAATTTATCTTTCGTGATGTCCATGTTTTGGAGGAAGAATTTAATTCTTGATTATCATGATGATAGGATAAATGTTTTTACAAAATATTGGTTTATTTTGTTGGTTTGAATATGTCATGTTATGTTGGGGTTAAGCCAACCAAGTTATGGCATATTTGTTTATTTATTATATTTCATTGGTTTTATCATGTTATTAATGTTTGTTTATTTTTAATTATCTCATTTAATCCAATGTTGAATAAGTTAATTTATTGCTTGATTAAGTGTATATGTGTTTTTCATAGCACACCTTCCTTAGGCAATATGAAGTGTTAAGCAACTATGATTGATGTTTTTCAAATATGTTGCTATGTTTATTTATTGTGTTCTAAGGATGAAGCCTATACATATTTAAAAATTCTATAAAGTGAAGTAGAGTTGCAAACTAATAGAAAGTTTATAAATTTTTGAGAAACTATATAGGAGGTGAATACTATAAGCCAAGTTATTTCCAATCTAAAGGTTTAGTACATGAAATTACCGTGGAATTTACACCAAAATAAAATGGTGTAGCGGAAAGGAAGAATAGAACACTAGAAGAAATGATTAGTTTTATGTTGTCATATTCGGTTTTAAGTGAAGCCGTTTTAACAGCTTGTTACGTGTTAAATCGTGTTCCCATTAAAGGGAAGGATGTTACCCTATATGAGCAATGGTATAAAAGGAAACCAAACTTGATTCATCTCAAAGTTTGGGGTTGTAAGGCAATTGTAAAAGTGCCGAAACTTAAATATAAAAGTTAGGTGAATGAGGAGTTGAATGTATTTTTATAGGAAATGCGGTACATAGCAAATCCTATAGTTTCTATGTCATAGAGAAAATGGCTTTTGGTCGGTTCACACCACTATTGAGTCAAGGAATGCATGGTTTGATTAAAATAGATTTTCTTTAATTCCTAGATCAAGGGATGTAACTCTGAATACCAAGGCTGAAAGTTTTGATCAAGGTTTCATTGATCAAGAGATGGATGACCAAACTCATTTAGAGGAGGCATCTACATCATCATCACAACTTAAGGAGAAGTAAGAGGGCAAGGAAGGAAATATCCTTTGGCCTGGACTAATACATGTACTTACTTGAAGGATCGAGAAAAAAAAATGTTTTTACACAATTTCCATACAATTTTAATGTGGAAGGTGATCTTTTGACCTATGATGAGGCTATGAAGTCTCGGGATGTTCCATTTTGAAATGTAGGAAGTAATTAATGATAAGATGAAATCTATCATGGGAAATAACACTTGGGTATTAGTTAATTTACCACCTAGTTTAAACCAATAGGGTGCAAATGGATCTTCAAAAGAAATTGAAGATTGATAGAACTGTTAAAAGGTTCAAGTCCCAGCTAGTGGCATAAGGAATATGCACCTGTAACTAGAATCTCAACAATTAGATGGTTAATTGCATTTGCAGCAATTAAAATTCTAGTGATCCATCAAATGGATGTCAAGACTGTGTTCTTGAATGGAGATTTGTAAGAAAAGGTTTATGTGTGACAATCGGTAGAGTTTGTTGTGGAAGGCCAAAAGGCAAAAGTTTGCAAGTTAATTAAATCACTGTATAGGCACCTAAGCAATCAAAAGTTTGATGGTTAGTGTTGTCTAATGGTTTTTAGGTAAACAATTTAGACATGTGTGTATAGCAAATTTTATGACAACGGTCAAGGTGTCATAATTTGTCTATATGTAGATGACATGTAGATCTTTGGATGGAACGGATTTGTCACAAGTTGAAATGACAAAATTCTTCCTTAGTTCATAGATTTCCGTGAAAGAATGGGAAAAATGATATCATTTTGGGCATAAGAATAAAGAAAGAAAAAGGGAAGTTGATCTTGTCACAATCTCATTATATTGAGAAAGTGCTCAAGAAGTTCAATGTTAATAAAAGTTCGACCTTTCTTTATTCAATACCTATGGATCCTAACATAAAGTTATTACCTAGTAATGCTAATGCAGTTTCACAACTGGAATATGCTATAATTATAGGATGTTTGATATATGCCATGACAAGTACAAGGCCGAATATTGATTATGCGATTGATCAATTGTAGTAGATTCACTAGTAATACTAGAATGCTACATTGTCAAATGGTTCATTGTTTGTTGAAGTACTTGAATAAAACCATGGATTATGGTTTGTTCTATAGTGAGTATTATTCGGTTGTTGAAGGTTATTCGGATGCAAGTTGGATCTCAAATAAAGATCATTCATCCACAAGTTGATGGGTATTCCCATATGGGGGAGGTGCCATTTCATGGGCATCTAAGAAGAAAATTAACTTGCATCACGGATTCTATAAGACATTGGAGTTCGTTGCATTACATTCCGCTGGTAAAGAAGCAGAATGGTTAAGGGTTTTAATGCATGTTGAGATTTCTTTGTTGCAAAAGTCAATATCACTAATAGTGATGAATTGTGATAACAATGTCATTTTTGGCTAAGGCATATAGCCGAGTGTAAAATGGTGAGTCAAGGTATATTGATGTAAGGTTTAGTTACATCAAGGACTTAACAGGGATAGTGTAAAAACTATTGTTTATTTTCGTACGAAGTTAAATCTCGCCGGTTGCTTTAAAAAGCATGGGTTAGAGATGTTAATAAATGGATGACAATCTTTTTGGGATTGGAGCCCTATGTGATCACAATTAGGAGAATCTCAACTTAACGCCCATATGACGTTGGGTCTAAATTTAAGTTCAATGAGATTAATTCTTTTATTTGATGATTGAGAACTTGTTTAATCATCCAAGGTTAAGTTCCAGTTTTCTGTGATGAAAAGAGGTTGTTTTTAACTTAATAGAATTCCTGATATACTGCTCGGTCACATGAGCAAGTTGGAAGTCTACCTATATAAGTACGAAGTTTAGCCGCTTTAAGGAGCTATTGGGGCATAGCTTTAAAGTACTTACGAAAAGATAGGGACACATGGCTTTACGTGTCAAGTATTAATGTAGTCTTGTAATTTATCTTGTGTGTGTAATATCTTCATGAATCCAATATGTATTGCTTTTGGTTCAATCGTTTTACGACACCAAATGAATACGGGTTCTTGGAATGTGTATTGCACTAAGTGGAAGTTCAAGCCTTTGTACACTTTCATTTATGCATAAGATTGACTTTATGATGATGATGTTTTTTGCAATGAGTCTAATATATACTCTAAATGGGGGAGGATTGTTGAATAATTTAGAGTATGAGACAATATTCATGTTTGCTTTGCTTAATCAATGTTAATATAGGTGAAGGTGCTAATATAGGTGAGGTGTTTTGATTAAGTATAGCAAAATAATTAGAAGCTAATAACCTTGGTTTAAAGGGAAAATCAATTGAGAGAAGGCAAAGAGGGCTGCTCTCTAACTGCCCGGATCTGGGTTTCATAGTCTTATAGGGCGCGAGTCAGACTTGGTTGAGTTTGACGGTTACTTCTTGAATTTTGGTTGGTTATTTGTCATGTTACATCGCGGCTTTTGTCGGACTAATATTGCTTCTATAAATATGTGATTAAATCATATGATGAGTGATAAGGAAAATGGTGTCAATTCCTTTTCGTGAGATTCATTTCTCATTTTCCTAATTTTGCTTGTTTATGTTAATTATCATCATCATAATTATTATAAGTTTGGTTACATTAGATCACAAACATACTACACACTGTTGTGATTGTCTTCGTTGTATCTCCTATTAATTTCGTGATACCCGGCGTGTAAATTCAGGGTCGAAATATTACTTTGGGAAACTTATTTCGTTCAGGCCTCGAAGTGTTAATTTGTCCAATTCGTGTCATTTTTGTGACTAGGTAAACCAATTTCTCCAACAGATACTTCTATAGCATATCATTAATAAATTGAAAAATATGGTTAAAAATTCAAAACATACGAAAATAACAAAAATCAGACTGAATAAATCTGTAAAAATGTAGAATATTCAGCAAAATACCAGCCTAACAATCATTCACAAGCACAAAATTAAAAAATTAAACGATATACGTAATAATCGAACACAGACAACGAACATTCATTGAATTTTATCAAAAAACATAATTTAGCCAAAAAAAGATACGGAGTAATAAGTACTAATCAAAATTGAGCCGAAAAACAAAAAAAAAAAAAAGAAAAATTGTAAAAAAAATCAACCGACTCGGAAATCTAACTCGGAAATAGCTATAATAATTACAAATTTTGATCATAATCGCAATTCTAATCGCAAAAATTGATAGTAATCGCAATAATAATCACAAAATTGGATAAAAATCGAAATAATAATCTAAAATTGCAATTAAAATTGAATTTAGAAACAAATTTGATCATAAAATTCATAAACTTACAATAATTGATCCAAAAAGCTAAGAAAATTTCCTCATGAAGCTAACGAATTTCTGCTAATATTGAGCTGAGGAGAGAGAGTGGAAGCTTACAATTGTAGAGAGAGAAAGAACTAACCTACGAAAGAAGAAAAAGGAAAAGGGATTGTATGATCCTCACAATTACAAAAATGCCATTATTAGGATTATTTTGGACGGTTAGATCAAAACTAATAAAGGGCTAAGATTGATTCTTATATAAGATTGGGTTCTTATATAAAGGAGAGTTCTTACGGGCCTTCCTCTATATATAGGAACGTCGTGTTAGAATATGATTCATCAAATTGATAAAGCACTTATTTACATCTGATCAAAGCTTTACTCTATCAAAATACATTTGTTTGTGCCCTTATTACCCAGTAAAGCTTGCTAATAAGATAATGTCTTTAATTTACAAAGACTGTTACTGCTAACACTGATTTTAATAAACCTGAAGTTATGATGATGGTTATATGAAAGGTAGTATTGTTTTATTCTTCCTTAGTTGAGGACTTGAGGTAATATGTTGTCCTTGATTGTGGCTTGTGGAGAGTAGTTGTCTACCTGTTTGGAGTGATGTACCAAGATCGTTTGTAAGTAGGTTGTTTTTGGAAGGGGGAGGCGTTGCTTCAGCTATGCAAGAAGTTGCAACTTATGGTGAACAAAATTTCCTTGTTGTCTGATTAGACTCCCTGTATCCGACATTTCTGTTTTATATGACAATGGTAAACAGGTCTCTAAAAGACAATAGAGCCCCAAGGCTGTTTTGATGGCTATGATTTAACAGCATATTAAATTCAGGCATTCATTCAATGCTACAAAAAAGCTTCTCTCTTGTGTCTAAGGTGTTAAAAAAAAAATAATAATAAACATTGTTAATTCATAATTTTCAAGTTAGAGATGCTAGCTCATCTTCCGATCTTGAGAAATGCTAAATTTGAAGATTCGAAATTGTCAAAACTTTTCTAGTCGATTGCAATATATAACTAAGTTCTAAGAAGATAAGCTCAAACCTATTAGCTCAAGTGGTAGTGTACTATGCAAATGCATAGAGAATGTAGGTTCAATTCCTACATAGGTTGTCTTATAAGTAAATAAAAAACATTCTAATGTAAATCAACATTTTACAAACTACATCATAATCATGTTAATTCCTACGTAGGTTGTCTGATAAGTAAATAGAAAACAGTCTAATGTAAATCAACAAGTAAATATCTCACAACTATATATAGAATAGATTTAATCCTGTACTTTGTATATAACTTTTGTCTCCTTACTAATAAAAAAAACTCCAAAAGTAAGTAAAAGATTAAAAGTAAATAATTTAATATCCAAAGTAAATTAATATAACAGAAGAGTAAATTAGAAAATAACACCATGGTTGGCCACATATTGATCAAAATATAAGTATCATAAAGAGTTTTAGGCAGCTAACAATCACAACATAAACAACCCTTTGCTAAAATATAAGCTCAAAAAAGTAGATTACATAATCTAATACTTCGTTTAAATCAATTGAAATATACAAACATATTAAATCCCTAATATATCAATGGAAATCACAAAATTCAAACAACAATCGCAAGAAACCCTAATTTTCCCAATCGAAAACCACAAAGCAGATTTTTGCAAAAACCCTAATATTTGCAATCAAAATCGCAAAACATGTTTTAAAATCAAGAAAATTCATAATTAAACTGAAATTTACATACCTTAACAGATTATCACGAGAAATTAAAGAGCAAAATAGAACAATTAGAAGAACGAAGAAATGGAAGAGCGAAGAAAAAAAATCGCCGCATTAGAGAACCGAGAGGAAGAGAGGGAAAATCTAGAGAAGAGAGAGAAAGAAAAAAAAGCGGCGCATGAATCAGAAGGGAGGTCATTCACTGAAGAAATTATGAAAATACCCTTAATGAAATAAAAAAAGGCGGGTGAAACGTGAGCTATATATATATATATATATATATATATATATATATATATATATATATATATATATATATATATATATATATATATATATATATATATATATAGGACCAGGTTATAATGAGAATAAATTCTATAATAGGAACTAGGAACTAATCTGGACTGTCATATCTAACACAAAAAGCGCGCGATCTAATGGCGTGGATTAATAAGATGAATTAAATGAGTTTCACAGAGTTCTAAGACTTTTAACCGCAAATTCTCTCTCCCCCGCCATTTTCTCTCTCCTCAAACATTATTCAAGCTTCCTCAATTCAATCAATAGTTCCAATATCAGAAAAAGTTGCTCCAATATCAGAAAAAGTTGCTACAATTCACATACTTCTTCAATATTGTGCTGAATCCGTTGCAAAATTTCTCGACGATAGAGGTAAGCATTGTCAATTTCATATAAATCGTTGTTTAGGGTATAATACTTAATTCGTCTAATCAGATTATATAAACATGGGCAACGGGCCGTGCCGTGCCGCCGCGGGCCGTGCCTGACCGTGCCGCGGTGGTGGGCGTGCCGTGCCGTGCCGTGCCGGCTTCGCGGCGGGCCGTGCCTAAATTTGGCACACCCCAGCCCACGGCACGGCACGGCCCACGTGCCTGGCGGGCCGTGCCGTGCCGGGCCGCGGGCCAAACCGTGCCACTTTTTTTTTTTTTTTTTTTTTTTTTTTAAATGAACGTAAAAAAAAAACGATATATAAATATTTTTTAGTACAACTTAATTTTATATAAATAATGTTATTAATTTATATTTGTGTTTATGTTAATGTTAATATATTTTGTTTTGAACAAACTTTATTTTAATTAAGGTTATAAAAATTATTTATCTAATTATGTTTAAGTTTTTATAAATAATTTTATTAATTTAGCAAAAAACAACAATACATATAATAAAAATTAAATTACCACTGTCGTGCCAGACCGTGCCACGTGTCGTGCCGGCGTGCCGACCCACGGGCCGGCCACCGTGCCTCGTGCCGTGCTCATGCCGATTCCAAGATTTTTGTTCACGGCACGGCCCACGGCCCACAGGTGGGCCGCCGTGCCGTGCCGTGCCGGGCCGTGCCGGAATCGTGCTGGGCCCGTGCCGCCCACGTGCCGGCACGGCCCATGCCCATCTTTAAGATTATATATCCTTTTAATTTGCAGCATATATTTGCAAATTCGTCAACAATTTGGTGCGTTTTTCAGTTTAGCTTAATGATTATAAATTTCTTTTATGGTGAATTTTGAAGCTATCAATGGATCATCGTTAATTATTATGTCAATTTAGGGTTCATTGTAGTGAAATTTGAGCTTTGATTTACAATTTCTGATTTTATGAATGGTTATAGTGATTGATTTTTTTTTCCCCTAAAATTCCTAAAAAACAAAAAACTATATCTTAAAGCACTGATATAGCAGAGTCTTTGAAATTTTGAGTGGTGTAGGCTTGCTAGCTCGTTTGATTGTGCAAGTTAGCTTGTTTTGGGTTATAGTTTGTTTAGCTATACTTTGTCCTTATCAATTATAAATGCCTTGCTTTCAAAGTAAACTTAGCATAATTTGGCTTATAGTTTGTTAACTAGCTTGTCAGATGCATGTACCAAGTTATTCATGTCATTTATTTTTGGGATTTTATATTGTAGTAATTGTGAAGTTTTATAGCTTCAAAATTTGAAGTAAATGAAAAACACTCAAAAGAAAATAATAAACACTAAAAGAAAATAATAAACACTAAAATAATAATAATAATAATAATAATTACTAATTTGTAGTAATTATTATAATAATTACTAATTTGTAGTAATTATTATTACTAATTTGTAGTAATTATTATAATAATAATAATAATAATAATAATAATAATAATAATAATAATAATAATAATAATAATAATAATTTGTAGTAATTTGTAATAATAATAATAATAATTACTAATTTGTAGTAATTATTATTATTATTACTAATAATAATAAACACTCAAAAGAAAATAATAAACACTAAAATAATAATAATTACTAATTTGTAGTAATTGTGAAGTTTTATAGCTTCAAAGTTTGTCATTTATTTTTTTTTTCAATGTAGCTAGTCTTGCTTTGTTCCCTTTTTATATGTTTATTTTAGCCATGTATCTTGATGCTAATTAGACTCATCATTGTATAAATTTCTTTTGGGGGATCATATATTCATATATATGTTGTTTGTTGATGGTGATTAGAAGTCTTTAACACACTTAATGTTTCAATCCAAGGTCTATTTCATTAGAAAATTTCAATTTAATTATTATGTATACATCTCATAAAAGTAAACTAAATCTCTTTAAAAGTAAACTAAACCTCTCTTAAAGTAAACTAATGCCAACAATGAGGACTTTTTGTTGTTTGTGTCTTTGGAGTGGGTGTGTGCTCATATCGAAGCTCTGTTATGTTTAATGGGACATGGTAGAGCCAGGATATTGGTCTCACTCTAAAGTAAATAGAAAAGAATATAAAATGAATTAAGGACTTTACAGCTTGTTTGGATGGAGAGAAATGTAGGGAAGAGAAGGGGAGGGAAAGGAAGGGATGAGTTTTCCTTCATGTGGATAGAAAAAATGGGAGGTGAAGGAATTGGGAGGAAGAGAAATAGAAGGAAATTATTTCCTTCCATAATTAAGAAACAAATCTTTCCAAATCAGAGAAGATTTGGAAGGAAAACTGAACCAATCTCACTACTGTTTGTCGCCTCCACCAACCACAATCCACAGGCCACGCCAATACGCCATTCTCACCACCATGTTCACCGCATCAATTGCCGCCATATCCAAACTTTTCTTCTTCTGAACCAATCTTTCCAAATTTTGTTTTCTGAAATTGATTTCAAAGTATAACAATTTCAAATGTTGAGATACAAAATTTCTAGTTTTGATTTACAAACGTTGATTTTTCATGAAATTTAGTTCTTATTTTCATGAATCAAGTTTCAGAAAATTGAGTTATGGTTCTTCACAAATTAATTTTCTGGAAAATAAAAGGATTTTTGATATTACAAAAATGATTTTTTTTTTTTATTTTCGAAAATCAATTTTGTTTTAATTTTCAAAAATCAATTTTCAGAAATTTTGGTTACAATTTTCAGGAATCAATTTTCTGAAAAATTCATTGGAAATCGGGTAAATGATTTCTGGAATTTTTTTATTTTGGAAAATTTATAGGTAAGAATTTATATTTCCAGAATTTTATATTTTGAAATTTTGATATGTGAATTATTGATTTTTAAAAATTGAATGGGAGAAATTCACAAGAACAAGCAAATTCTCTCACTCTCTCTTCTTTTCTTTTCTCTGTTATCCAAATGAGGGATTTTGTTTCCTTCACCCCTCCCCTTCCTTCATCTTCCTTCCCCTCCCTTTCCTTCCAAAAGTTCTATCCAAATACAACATTAAAGTAAACATATTAGCTCAAGCGGTAGAGCATTATACGGGTACATAAAGATGTAGGTTTGATTCCTACATAGGTTATCTATAAAAGTAAATTTAAAACACTTTAAGTTATTTAAAATGTCTCAAAAGTAAATATAAATAACTAAATATAAATCAATTTAGCTAAAACATATACGAAAAATTAATTAGATTTTATGATTAATGTCTATGAAAACTTTATTAACTTTCGAATCCGGAAGCAAAGGAAATAAAAAAAATCGCATTGTCCCTATAGAGTAGCACTGCACTGGGGGCCAGACAAACACTTCAGATGGCATTTGATGCTGGTTATAGGAACGTCGTGTTAGAATATGATTCATCAAATTGATAAAGCACTTATTTACATCTGATCAAAGCTTTACTTTATCAAAATACATCTGTTTGTGCCCTTATTACCCAGTAAAGCTTGCTAATAAGATAGTGTCTTTAATTTACAAAGACTGTTACTGCTAACACTGATGTTAATAAGCCTGAAGTTATGATGATGGTTATATGAAAGGTAGTATTGTTTTATTCTTCCTTAGTTGAGGACTTGAGGTAATATGTTGTCCTTGATTGTGGCTTGTGGAGAGTAGTTGTCTACCTGTTTGGAGTGATGTACCAAGATCGTTTGTAAGTAGGTTGTTTTTGGAAGGGGGAGGCGTTGCTTCAGCTAAGCAAGAAGTTGCAACTTAAGGTGAACAAAATTTCCTTGTTGTCTGATTAGACTCCCAGTATCCGGCATTTCTGTTTTATATGACAATGGTAAACAGGTCTGTAAAAGACAATAGAGCCTTGCCGTTTTGCTTGCGTTGACTTTTTGTTGACTTTTCTCTCTAGGCGATTTCCATGGCGATTTGAGCAGCTAGGTTGAGTTCTTCATCTGGCTTCTTCATCATCATGGCACGAAAGAAGAAAACATCAACTCCACTCCCGCAAAACACTAATCATGCTCCTTTTGACAAGATCTTAGATAATCTGAGGAAATCTGGGATTTCTTCAAATGACTCAATTCTTGAAGCTGATGAAATGGTAACTCCTCCTGCATATCTGGTGCATCCAACTGCTGGAAAGGTATCCAGAAGTGATTTGAGGACGCTAGAAAGTGTTCACAGGAATTCGATTGCCCAAAATCAAGCTCAAACCAATAGAACAGTAACTAGGGTTTCTGCGGTTAATGTTCCATTGGTTACAGGGGAAAATCAGACTTCGATGGCTACTCCTGATGTTAATCCTAAAACGTCTAAGGGATCTGATGATCCAAATCATGTTTCTGCTGAAGAATGGAAGGACTTATTCAAGGGGAAGCTTAATGCAAAAGGAACCTCCCTGTCTTTCATTGCTCCTGAGGTAAGGGATGGTAAATCAATTGCAAAACTTAGCTCTGCTGATATTCTTGAAGGCAATAGGAAATGGGGTAATGCTCTTATTTTCTATGTAGTTGGTTATTCACCCACTATTTCCGCAGTTCATAAGTTCATTGTTGATAATTGGAATTTTATAGCTAAACCAGACATTTTTTTGGCATGATGAGGGATATTTCATTGTTAATTTGAAATCTGTAGATGATAAGAATGCTATACTATGTTTTGGTCCCCATATGTTCTTTGGTAAACCTGCTATTGTGAAAGCTTGGT
This sequence comes from Chenopodium album, assembly GCF_948465745.1. Lineage (NCBI taxonomy): Eukaryota > Viridiplantae > Streptophyta > Magnoliopsida > Caryophyllales > Amaranthaceae > Chenopodium > Chenopodium album. The sequence goes on from NC_137842.1 coordinate 21,337,281, forward strand.
CTGATAAGTTTGATTTTCATGCTGAAATCTTGAGAACTATACCTCTATGGATTAAGCTACCTAATTTGCCTTTGAATTGCTGGGGTGCTGAAACTCTAAGTAGAATTGGTAGTCTGCTGGGTGTCCCTGTATGTACTGATGAGTGTACATCTAGACAGCTTAGGGTCTCATTTGCTAGGCTCCTTGTGGAAATTGATGTTACTAAACCTCTACCTGGGTTGAGAGTCGTGCTGGAGAATTAATTGAGATTAAAGTCTTTTTTGAATGGACACCACCATTCTGCAAAAAATGCAACAAGGTGGGGCATGACTGTGCTGTACCTAAGAAGCCTAAGCACAATCAAGATGATGTTCAGAAAACTGCTCTAGGTTAGAGTAAGAAAGTTTGGGTGCCTAAGAAAGCCAATCCTGCTGGTGCTAATAAAGCTGCTGAACCTGTTAAGGAAGTCTTAGTTCCTCAAGTTCAGAAACCTGAAGAATGGAAGGTCCCTGGCAAAAAATCTAAGAAAAAAGCTAACTGGCAAATCTCTTTCCCTACTACTGTTACAAACTCAAACTCTTACCTTCCTTTGATGATGAAGCTGCTGATCCTAACGGGGGTGATGGTAATCCCTCTTTGGGACCATGTTAGTGCTATCATGGAATATAAGGGGTCTTAATGACCCTGGGAAGATAGCTTCTGTCAAGAAGCTTCTTTCGGAGCAAAATATTGATGTTGTTTGTCTGCTAGAAACTACAGTAAAGCAGCAAACTAGTGTGAATATTCAGAAGAAATTTGGCTTCTCTTGGTCTTGGCACTGTAACTACTCTCACTCTCCTAAAGGTAGAATTTGGGTTGGGTGGAAAGCTGAGTGTCTTACTTTGGATGTTCTTTTTTCTGCTGAACAGTTGGTTCATTGTTTACTTAGCACTAAAGATTTGCAGACTCGGATTATGGTTACCTTTGTCTATGGTCTGCATACTATTCAAGACAAATTGCAGTTATGGAGGGGGCTCAAGGGTCTGCCTAGTACTCTCTTGCCTTGGTTATGTACTGGAGACTTCAATTCTATTTTGTCTGCTGATGATAGGTTAAATGGAGCTGCTGTCTCTGAGTATGAGACTAGAGACTTTCAGCAGTGTATTGATGATCTAGCTCTTGGTGAAATCAAAAGCAAGGGATCCTTTTTCTCTTGGTGTAACAAAGCTCATGAAGGCCCCAGAACTTTTTCTAGGATTGATAGAGGTTTTGTTAATTAAGAGTGGATTAATTGTTATGGTCATGTTGAAGATGTTTACTTGCCTCCTTCCCTTTCTGATCATAACCCTATTGTTTATGACATCTTTCATGCTTTGCCTGGGAAAGGAAGACCTTTTAGGTTTCTCAATTGTCTTGCTGAGCATGATAGTTTCTTGTCTGTTGTGGAAACTGCTTGGCAAAGCACTGATTCTAGTAATCCTATGGATGACATTTGGTGTAAGCTTAAGAATGTTAAGGCTTCTTTGAAAAATTTGAACACTCAGAAGTTTGGTGATATCAGTGCAAAGCTTGATTCTGCCCAAAACCATCTTACTGATATTCAGCAGCAAATCTCTAATGATGTTACTAATACTGATCTGTATGCTCTAAGGATGGCAGCTATTGCAAATGTGAAACATTGGTTTGGTATCCAGGAGAGTGTTTATAGACAGAAATCTAGGATTGACTGGATGCAACTTGGTGATGGGAATAATCATTATTTTTTCTTAGTCATGAAGCAAAGACAAAGCAGGAATAGGATTGATACTATCTATACTGAGCAAGGTGTTCTGCTGAAAACTCCTGGTGCTATTGAAGATGAGGTTACGGGTTTATACAAGAAACTGCTTGGTTCTAGAGCTCATGTTCTTCCTGGGGTTGATTTGAATATAATGAGAAAAGGTAGACAGCTATCTAAGTCTGCTCAAGATTCCTGATATGTCCATTTTATATAGTGTTTTACCCCCGTCCCTTGGTCGTTATTAGTAGTGTTTTTGGCTCTTTCGGGCCACTTTTATTACTAATTTGTGTGTTCTAGTGTTTTCGTAGTTTTAGTTGTATTTTACAGGAAATTGCACTCTTAGAGCATTTTCCCGGGCTTTATGGATCAACTACGGAAGTTAGAAGGACGCGACCACTTTTGGAGCCCAGGATCGGTGAGAGCCGGTGATTAAGGGCTCGGTAATTGGGATACCGAGGCATTTGGACCAAGTATTCAAGACCCGAGAGGAAACCCAGATTGGGCCGAGAAATCTAGCCCAATCGAAGTCCAAGCCTTAAGAGGAGCAAAGACCCGATCGGGCAACCTCTAGCCCGATCAGGCGCGACAAACCATAGTGTTGTGCATGCTAAGGCGCGCCCGATCGTGCGAGCATCTAGCACGATCGGGCGATGCTGCTTGGGAAGAACGCGAAGAAAAAGGCGCGCCCGATCGGGCGGCCCTTCGCCTGATCGGGCGCGCGTTTCTGGAAGACCTGATTAAGTTTAGTTTTAATTCTTGTTTTAGAAAACGTTTAAATACGATTTTGTACGGAATTATTAGATTACCTTCTTTCTTAGACTTTCTTTCTCTACTTAGTATTTTTCTCTCTCTTAAATTCTCTCTCAACTTTTGTTCTTAATTCTTCCTTAAATTCCAGATTTATTTTTGGTAACAATTTCTTCCCTTTTAATTTCAGTTATTTTATTTGTTTTCTTGATTATGCTTTTATTTATTTACTTGATTAGTTTAGTCATGATGATTTGTGAGTAGTTTAATTTTTAGGGTTTATGGGGATCTAATAAATGATATGAAGGGGTAGTTTTGTGTTTGTTAATTATCAATGCTTGGTTGATTTCCTATTGATTGATTAAATGCTATGCAATTAGGTTTGGCCAGATTTAATTGAATGAGTTTAGCAATATTAATTCAAGATTCGACAGATGAGAATTGATGTTTAGGCTTAGTTTCAATAGGCGGATTAATTTATAAATGGTTAAGTCGAGATTCGACAGATGAGATTTAATACCGGTAAATTAACTTTGTGATTATAATACGTAGCGAAAGCCCTTTATAATCTGATTAACCAATGCTTGATGATTGCTTATTATGATTTGCCCTGGAATATTGTTTATTAGTGAACCTATGCCCTAGGCCTTTTAATATTTGATTTTCTCCCTACTTTATTCCTTTCGACCTTATTCTCCGTAGTTTAGATTTTATTCATAAAAATATTGGTTACTTAGATAATTTAGAGTATAACAATTAATTAGAAGTAAAAAGACTTGTTTCCCTGTGGAGTTCGACCCTACTTCCCTATCTACTTTAGTTAGAGGATTTAGGTAATTATTTTTGATTAGGGGATACGACTTTACCTTGTCAAAATTTGGCGCCGTTGCCGGGGAAACGGTTTTATTTTTGTTTTCTGATTATATTTTTGTAGTCTAGATTATCCCCCTTTTTGCCTCAGAGAACATTAGTTCTTTGAGGTAATTCTCATATTTGTCTTTAGTTCTTTGTTTATGCCCAGGTGTTCCAGATCAGGTTACATCCCTTTTGACCCTGAGATCGAGCGTTCTTTTCATAGGCAAAGGAGACTCTATAGACAAATTCTGGCGGGTTCTGAGGAGGACAACGATCGAAGAGATCCTCCCCCTGATTCTAGTGACACAGATATTCCTTCAGATTCAGAATCAGAGATGACGGCCCAGAAGAAACTTAGTGACTATTCGCAACCGAAGCTCACAGATTTCCCGCACCTTACTCCCACTCCGGCTCTAGATGGAGTTCAATTTGAGATCAAGCCCCAATTTATCACTATGATAGAGAGGAAGCAGTTCAGCGGAGCTAAGGGTGAAGATCCTAATCTTCACATCGCTGATTTCTGCCAATATTGTAACACCATTAGACAAGCCGGGGTCACGCAAGACCAAATCAGGGAGATTCTTTTTCCCTTTTCATTATGTGGCAAAGCAAAATTATGGTTTAATGGTTTGAATAGACTTCACTTGGTATTACTGACTGGGAAACTCTTGCTTTGAATTTCTATAATAAATATTATCCTGCAGAGAGAACAGCGGTGCTAAGGAGTGCTATTCAGAACTTCGCTCAAGAGGCCGACGAAACATTATATGAGGCTTGGGAGAGGTTCAAGGATCTACAGAGAGAGTGCCCCCACCATAATCTAGCACAATGGCAATTGATCTAAGCATTCTATAATGGACTTGGAAATTCTTCTAGATCAGTACTAGATTCGGCAGCTAGTGGGAGGTTTATGAATTTAAATGTGGATGATGCAGGACAGGTTATCGAAGACATGGCAATACACAATTCCCAATATGGGAATCCGAGAGGGTTTGCAAATAAAGGAAAACATAGTGTCGATTCCGTATCCTTTTTGCAAGCTCAATTAACATATATTTGTCAAAAATTAGATAATCTTACTGCTGCTCCTAACTCTGTAGCTAATGTTTCTGCTGTTGCTAACCATGAAGCTTTTTGTGAAAATTGTGGAATTGTAGGTCATTGGGAGCAAGATTGTAGGAGCTCTATGGAACAAGTTAATGCCTTTCAAACCTATAGGCAAAATAACCCCTATTCCAATTCCTACAATGCCGGTTATAAAAATCATCCTTACCTTTCATACCGGAGCACCAATGTACAAAATCCTCCACCCCCACAACAACCCCAACAGCAAACACCACCACAGCAAAAATATTATCATCCTAATTCCGGCCAGAAAAGCCAAGCATCTATCTTCCGACCCTGCCATGACAGAAATTAGAGCAATGCTTGCCAACATGCAAAAGCATATGGAGAGTAGGGATGCGCAAATTGATTCTATCATAGCCCATAATAAAATCATGGACAATCAAATTGCACAACTTTCATCTACCCTACAATCCCGTCAGCAGGGAGCTCTACCATCACAACCTATCCATCCTACAGATCATGCTAATGCAATCACTCTAAGGAGTGGTTCACATTATGATGGACCTCCTATGCCAAAGGAAGATAGACCAGTTCCTGATCTAGATTCCTCTATACCAAATGCTAATCCTGCTAGCCCTGCAGGGCTACAAATAGATACTAACCCTACTAATGTTTCTGTGCAGGGTAAATCGCAGGATAAGGAAGGAGATGTGCAGAGCCCGGTTATCAAACTTCCATTCCCTAATAGACAATTGAAGAGTAAGTTTGATAAACAATTCGTTAAGTTTTTAGAGGTTGTGAAAAACCTGCAGGTAACAGTTCCTTTCACTGATTTAATCACTCAAGTTCCTGCTTATGCTAAATTTATAAAAGATATTCTGACTAGGAAAAGGGCCTTTAATGAAGTAGAAACTGTAGCTTTCACAGAGGAGTGTAGCTCTTTATTGCAAAACAAATCCCCTCCTAAATTAAAGGATCCCGGTAGTTTTTCTATCCCTTGTCACATTGGGAATGTTTTTATTGATAAAGCTTTGTGTGATTTGGGTGCTAGTGTCAGTGTCATGCCATCGTCTGTCTGCGCTTAATTAAATATGGGAGAATTAAAAATTACTAATATAACTTTGCAAATGGCAGATCGTTCGGTAAAATACCCCTTAGGTATTTTAGAGGACGTACCTGTCAGAGTTGGTAAATTTTTCATTCCTGTTGATTTTGTTGTTTTAGACATGGAAGAGGACACACAAATACCCATTATATTAGGTAGGCCTTTCCTCCATACTGCAGGAGCGATTATTGATGTTAAAAATGGTAAACTAACCCTTTCTATAGGTGACGATAATGTTACTTTCAACCTAGGGAAGGTTTTGAAAGGGCCTATGTTAGAGGAAAATTGTTGCTACATTGATATAATTGATATAATGGATGATATTTGTGATGATAGCTTGCCACAGGTTCTTGCGAAGGATCCTTTAGAGGAAGTTCTCTGCGGGAATTTATCTAGCGACAATGCAAGCGTTTGGGGTAATGAGGTACAGGATATTGAAAAGGCTCTTTCCTTAAAAGAGTTAAGCCCCAAGGAAACAATGAAGGTAGTAAATTTAGTTCAGGAATCAAAACCTGCAGAGGTCAAGAAACCTGAGCTAAAACCTCTCCCTTCTCATTTAAAATATGTTTTTCTGGATAACAGGAACTACACCCCGTGATCATCAGTACTGCACTCACTGATCTTCAATCTTCCCAACTTCTAGGGGTTCTCAAAACCCATAAGAAGGCTATAGGGTACAGTATCGATGGTCTCAAGGGTATTAGCCCTGACTTTTGTATGCACAGGATACATATAGAGGAAAATTACAAGCCCTGCATTCAACCCCAACGAAGATTAAATCCCAACATGCAGGAAGTAGTCAAGAAGGAGGTGATGACATTACTTGATGCAGGTATTATCTATCCTATTTCTGACTCCAAGTGGGTAAGTCCTGTGCAGGTAGTGCCAAAGAAGGGTAGGATGACTGTGATAACAAATGAAAAAAATGAATTAATTCCCACTAGAACTGTAACAGGGTGGCGTATGTGCATAGACTATCGTAGATTAAATATCGCCACTAAAAAGGATCACTTCCCTCTCCCCTTTATTGATCAAATGCTTGAGAGGTTAGCCAATCACAAATTCTTTTGCTATTTGGATGGGTATTCGGGATTTTTCCAAATTAAGATCAGGAAAAGACTACCTTTACATGCCCTTATGGCACTTTTGCATATCGTAGAATGCCCTTTGGTTTATGTAATGCACCCGCTACCTTTCAACGTTGTATGATGATCATTTTTTCTGATTTCATAGAGTCTATTATGGAGGTCTTTATGGATGATTTTAGCGTATATGGTTCTTCATTTGATTCATGTTTAATTAATCTCGCTAAAATTTTGAAAAGATGTGAAGAGTGCAACTTAGTTCTTAATTGGGAAAAATGTCACTTTATGGTGACAGAGGGAGTATTCCTAGGTCATATTGTATCTGATAAGGGCATACAAGTAGACAAGGCTAAAATATCAGTGATTGAGCAATTACCTCCCCCAGTTAATGTTAAGGGAGTTAGAAGTTTCTTGGGTCATGCGGGGTTTTATCGCCGCTTTATCAAAGATTTTTCTAAAATTGCTAAACCACTGACACAACTTTTGCTCAAGGATGCCCCATTTATTTTTACTGACGAGTGTCTTGAGGCTTTTAACAGGATTAAGCAGGCTTTGATATCGGCACCCATCATATGTGCTCCCGATTGGAACCTTCCTTTCGAGATCATGTGTGATGCAAGTGACTTTGCATTAGGAGCCGTGCTCGGACAGAGGAAGGGCAAGGTTTTGCATGCCATTTATTATGCTAGCAAAACCTTGGATGAAGCCCAAGTTAACTATGCCACTATGGAAAAGGAGTTTCTTGCTGTCATTTATGCTTTAGAAAAATTTAGATCATATCTAGTTGGTTCTAAAGTTATTGTTTTTACTGATCATGCAGCTTTGAAATATTTGATAGCTAAGGCGGAATCAAAGCCAAGGCTACTCCGGTGGGTTCTCTTGCTCCAAGATTTCAACATAGAAATAAAAGATAAAAAGGGAGCAGAGAACGTAGTGACAGACCACTTGTCACGTATCAGGTATGATGAGGGTAAGGATTCTCTACCTATAGATGATTCTTTCCCTGATGACAACCTATATGCTGTTGTAGAGCAACACCCATGGTATGCAGACTTCGCCAATTATTTAGTGGGTGGTACTCTACCTTTTGAATTGTCCTACCAACAAAAAAAAGAAATTCCTTTCTGATGTTAAACATTATTTTTGGGATGATCCTTTTTTGTTTCGTGAGTGTGCAGATGGCTTATTTCGCAGGTATGTTCCCGAATGGGAAGTCCACGGTGTGCTTACTAGTTGCCACACCTCACCATATGGAGGACATCATGGCCCCACTAAAACGGTGGCCAAGATTAATGAGTCAGAATTTTATTGGCCTACAATGTTTAAAGATGCTAACATGTTTGTGCAGGCTTGTGACTCTTGTCAGAGGACTGGCAACATCTCACGGAGGCATGAGATGCCCCAAACTGGAATTCTAGAAGTTGAGATTTTTGACGTTTGGGGTGTCGATTACATGGGACCGTTCCCTTCTTCAAAAGGGAACCGTTATATTCTTGTCGTCGTAGATTATGTATCCAAGTGGGTTGAAGCCATCGCCACTCCTACCAATGACGCCAAGGTCGTCCACAAAATTTTTAAGAAGACAATATTTCCAAGATTTAGTGTACCTAGAGCTATAATAAGTGACGGAGAATCTCACTTTCATGAACGGAAGTTGGACACCCTCCTCAAAAAGTATGGTGTCTACCATAGGACAGGTTTAGCCTACCACCCCCAAACTAGTGGCCAAGTCGAGGTTTCCAACCGCGAGATCAAGGCCATTCTAGAGAAGGTGGTGTAAAAATCAAGGAAAGATTGGAGTGACAAGTTGGACGACACTCTTTGGGCATACAGAACTGCATTCAAGACCCCTATAGGTACTACTCCGTATAGACTCGTGTATGGAAAAGCATGTCATCTCCCGGTTGAATTGGAATATAAGGCATATTGGGCTATTAAGGAGCTCAATCTAGATGCCAAACTAGCGGGGGAAAAGAGGTTACTTCAACTTAATCAACTCGATGAGTTTAGGTTGACGGCCTATGATAGTGCTCGAGTCTACAAAGAGAAGACGAAGAAGTGGCACGACAAGATGATCCTTCCGAGAGAATTCAAAGAGGGTGATAAAGTGTTACTATTCAACTCACGACTTAAAATTTTCCTAGGAAAGTTAAGGTCAAGGTGGTCGGGTCCTTTTATCGTAAAAAGGGCCAACAAATTCGGTTCTGTGGAAGTTTTCGACGAACATGGTAACGAGTTCAAGGTTAATGGCCAAAGACTCAAGCAATATCATGAGGGGGCTACAATCGGTGCGGTTGATATACTTCACCTAAGTAGTTCCGATTCACTCTGAGTTTCACTGTGGTAAGAGGGTCGTGCGGGACCTAGATAAACCAGCGCTTTGCGGGAGGCAACCCGTATTTCTTGCTTTCTAGACTAGTTTTATTTTTATTTTATTTTTATTTTTACTTTAGAGAGGCGAGGAGAGTGAAATTTTACCGTTTATAAGTGTTTTTGTACAGGTATAAGTTTAAGAGGTCAAAAGACTTAGAAGAATTTGAAGGCGAAGAAAAGCAAAGGAAACGACTGGGCACGGGCCCGATCGGGCGAAGCTCGCCCGATCGGGCGCGCAAGGGAGGTTAAAATTCATGCCTCATCTCGCTCGATCGGGCGTGGCTGCCCGATTGGGCGCGAGAAGAGAGCTGGAATCGAGCCTTATTTCGCCCGATCGGGCGCGTAAGTGCAGTCAGAAACTCGAGAAAATTTCGCCCGATCGGGCGCAAATCGAGTGGAGGAAAAGATATATCGGGCGAGCCATAGGGCGAATTTTTTGTTCGTGTTCGCGCCCGATCGGGCGCGCCTATTTTTTGGTCGTCCCTTATATTTTTCTTCTTCTTTCTTTCCTCATTTTCTTCTTACTTCATCTTCTTCTCCTTTACTTTCTCTCTCTAAAACCTCCATTTTTACACCTTCAAACTCACTTATTCTTCAAGATCTTCTCCAATCCTTCCATCAAAACTCAAAATTTTTTACATATTTCTAATCCTTTCATATTTCTCTACAATCTAGACCCAATTTCTACCATTTTCTCTAAACCCTAAGAGAGAGAAACCACTCAATTCTTATTCTTTCCACCATCAATGGCTTTCAAGAGGTCAAGAACGGTGAGGGGGGAAGGCTCAAGGAACCAAGAGACGAGAATTGACCCGGACTTGCAAATTCCGGGATGGGAGAGGGTGGTCATCACCACCCAAGAGCAAAAATAGAGGATGCTTAACCTCATCACAAGGCAGGTAATTCCCACTCGTTTGATTCATCACCCTACCCTTATTAGACTAGGAATTGATAAGCATGTAGAAAAATTATTCAAAGGAGTTGGGATGAGCGGTTTCTTTAACATGCATTACGATACTTATGATTATTTAACCTTAGAATTCGTTTATAGTTTTAATGTCATAAAATCAAATGCCTTAATTTCTCATGTTCAATTTCGGTTATTCAATAATGATATTAGATTGACATTGAAAGAGTTTGGTAAATTTTTTGAGTTGAAATCGGATAGGCCTCTTGAACCACCCCCAAGACAACATTGCCGTTGTCTATCAATCCCTTACGGGGGATCCTAACTTGAACCTCCAACATGCTAAAGATACTTGGATACAACATCCCGTGTCAAAGATTTGGCAACGGTTTGTTGGCCTTACCATTTTTGGAAGGCATGAACCCGCCAATGTTAGGCGGGATGAGCTTGAATTACGAGGGTCATACATGATCCCTAGGAGTGAAAAGCTCAATATAGTCCATAAAATGGCCAACCACTTTCAACGGGTGGCCAATGCGGCCGAGGCGGGTAGGTATAGGGTACCCATTTACTTTGGTGGCCTAGTTACACATATAGCGGTCAAACACCTTAGCTTTGTCCCTAACGATGACGGTAAGGTAGTCGGCCCAACTATTATGGACCTACCCTATCTAGGTGGCCTTAATTGGGTTAATGTCATGGGAGGGGAGACTTGGTGGGTGATTCAACGGGAATCGGGTAGGAGGGATAATGCTTTCACTTTACCCCACCCCACCTTGACCAAATTTGAGAAGGAGAAGCCTTCTTACACTTTTGAGCTTAACGGTCAAGGTGAGGTGCAACCACCTCACCCTTCACCTCAACCCCATCACTCTCCCATTGGCCACTCACCTCCTCACCATTCACCACATTATCCATCACCTCAACCCTTTACATACGATATCCCCACTTCCTCTACCAACTACAACATAGACCCTAACGCCCCTTATGACTTCTCGATTTTTAGGAGCCAATTGGATAGGATTGAGACGGGGCAAGGGAGAGTTGAGGGTTTGGTTAGGGATTTGGATTCTAGAGTAGGGTCTCTAGATAGAAGGGTAGGTCATGTGGAGAGGAACCTAGGGAGGGGTTTATACCCCATGTATGATGACTACGCCCGTCGGGGGGCTATTCCCCCCGATTCACTTGTCCCTGATGGGTTCCAAAATCTGCAGGGTGGATATATGAACCCAAGTGCCTTTGGTACCTACGTCGACTTCTCATCGGTCCATGGTTATGGGACCGATGTACCTTTTGGTGGGCTTGGGGGGAATGTGGACCCTAACTACTTTGCAGGTGGTTCGGGGTATGGAGGAGGTGGCTCTAGCCATGGAGGAGCCGTGACTAGCCACGGCGGGGGCTATTCGAGGATGGATGAGGATGAGGAGTAGGCTACTCTCCCAAGTCAATGAGGGCATTGCTTGATTTGGCTTGGGGGGGTGTTCTTTCACTTGGTAATTCTCTTCCCTTTCTCTTTTTATTTGCTTTCCTAGTGTAGTTTTTATTGCTTTCTTATATATGAAAAATACAAAAAAAATTGAAAAATAAAAAAAAATTCAAAAATATGTTCCAATGAATTATGAAACATACTTCCCTGTGCCCCGTACTTGAGAAAAATTTGTTTTGATTCTTGGTTATTGATAATGAGCATTGTGGATTTGTTGGTCATGATTTGAAGTTTAATTGCTTGGATTCCTAAACATGAGTCAATCTTGCCCAACTACTTGTGAATATAGTGCTTGACTAGTTGATTTGGTTAGGAAATGTGTGATAGTTCCATAATTCCTGGTATGTCAATGAATTTGAGTATTGATTTGCAACTATGAGTAGTGTTTCATGACTTATTATTATGCACATGAGGAGGACGAAGGCGTTCATTCTTTTAGGTAGCCTTCAGAGTATTAGATACATTTGTTCCCTTCTTGTTACCCATGTTGTTGCTTGTGCCCTTTTATTGATTATTTAGCCACATTACAAGCCTATTTGAGCCCCATTGGTTACCAGTCCCAAGCTTGGCTTGGGGGAGCTATTAGTTGGTGAGGTGAGGGAGTTGTGGTGTGCATATTATTTGCACAGTGTGGGAATAAAAGAAGAGTTGTTGTTCTTTGATTTTTGATTGGAAAATATTGATATTGTGTTTCAAAGTTGAAATTTCCAATATGAGTTAAAAAGGAAAAAAAAAGAGCAAAAGAAAAAAATTTATGCTCAAATGTTCTATTTGAAGGTTGTTCTAAAGAAAAAAAAAAAGAAAAAAATTCAAGTTTGAAAAAAAAAAAGAAAAAAAAGAATGAGTTCAAGGTTTGTTTTTCACTCAAAGTTCTACATTATCATATTTTTATGAGTGATTATTGTGAGTGTTGGGATTGTTTATGATGATTAGAGTTGTATTTGGTGGTTTTTGTTGGAGTTGGTTATGTGTATGGAGATGTATGATCATCATTATTTTGATCATGGGTTTATTAGGTTTTGGCTCCCTTAATGCATAGCTTTTCTCTCACATAATCCCAAATTTATCCTACCTTTACCCTAGCCTTACATTACAAGCTTTAAAGACCTTCCGACCTTGTGCATAGAAGTTATGTAAACGTGAAAGTGTTGTTTATCAATGCAAGTTATGACTTGGCGTATTTCGAGTCGACTAGTAGGATGAGCGTTCATTGTTTTTATACACATGAGAGTGTGAGTTGGGAGGGCATTGTTCACATTAAAGACGTTGGTTGGAGAGCGATCGAGTACATCCTTTACTCGCCACATAAATGAGAGTTGAGTGTGTGAGCACTAGTCTTGAATTCTATATGCTCTTGTGGTTTGCTCTACTTGACAATTGTTGGGGAGGAAGGGTGATTAGATGAATAAGATTGATTGATGTTGAAGCGTGTTCATTAGATTTGCCTTGAATCGTTGGTTTTTGATTTGATGATTGAGGTGAAGTATGTTTTATATGTTCATCGATGAGCTCTTTGCTTAGGGACAAGCAAAGGTTTGGCTTGGGGGAGTTTGATATGTCCATTTTATATAGTGTTTTACCCCCGTCCCTTGGTCGTTATTAGTAGTGTTTTTCGCTCTTTCGGGCCACTGTTATTACTAATTTGTGTGTTCTAGTGTTTTCGTAGTTTTAGTTGTATTTTACAGGAAATTGCACTCTTGGAGCATTTTCCCGGGCTTTATGGATCAACTACGGAAGCTAGAAGGACGCGACCACTTTTGGAGCCCAGGATCGGTGAGAGCCGGTGATTAAGGGCTCGGTAATTGGGATCCCGAGGCATTTGGACTAAGTATTCGAGACCCGAGAGGAAACCCAGATTAGGCCGAGAAATCAAGCCCAATCGAAGTCCAAGCCTCAAGAGGAGCAAAGACCCGATCGGGCAACCTCTAGCCCGATTGGGCGCGGCAAACCATAGTGCTGTGCATGCTAAGGCGCGCCCGATCGTGCGAGCATCTAGCACGATCGGGCGATGCTGCTTGGGAAGAACGCGAAGAAAAAGGCGCGCCCGATCGGGCGCGCGTTTCTGGAAGACCTGATTAAGTTTAGTTTTAATTCTTGTTTTAGAAAACGTTTAAATACGATTTTGTACGGAATTATTAGATTACCTTCTTTCTTAGACTTTCTCTCTCTACTTAGTATTTTTCTCTCTCTTAAATTCTCTCTCAACTTTTGTTCTTAATTCTTCCTTAAATTCCAGATTTATTTTTGGTAACAATTTCTTCCCTTTTAATTTCAGTTATTTTATTTATTTTCTTGATTATGCTTTTATTTATTTACTTGATTAGTTTAGTCATGATGATTTGTGAGTAGTTTAATTTCTAAGGTTTATGGGGATCTAATAAATGATATGAAGGGGTAGTTTTGTGTTTGTTAATTATCAATGCTTGGTTGATTTCTTATTGATTGATTAAATGCTATGCAATTAGGTTTGGCCAGATTTAATTGTATGAGTTTAGCAATATTAATTCAAGATTCGACATATGAGAATTGATGTTTAGGCTTAGTTTCAATAGGCGGATTAATTTATAAATGGTTAAGTCGAGATTCGACAGATGAGATTTAATACCGGTAAATTAACTCTGTGATTATAATACGTAGCGAAAGCCCTTTATAATCTGATTAACCAATGCTTGATGATTGCTTATTATGATTTGCCCTGGAATATTGTTTATTAGTAAACCTATGCCCTAGGCCTTTTAATATTTGATTTTCTCCCTACTTTATTCCTTTCGACCTTATTCTCCGTAGTTTAGATTTTATTCATAAAAATATTGGTTACTTAGATAATTTAGATTATAACAATTAATTAGAAGTAAAAAGACATGTTTCCCTGTGGAGTTCGACCTACTTCCCTATCTACTTTAGTTAGAGGATTTAGGTAATTATTTTTGATTAGGGGATACGACTTTACCTTGTCAATTCCCTTATTGCCCCTGTTACTACTGCTGAGATTGATTTGGCTCTTAAGGGTATTAACAATACTAAGGCTCCTGGGATAGATGGTTTTAATTCCTTTTTCCTTAAAAAGGCTTGGAATATTGTGAAAACTGATGTTTATGCTAGTGTTATGCATTTCTTTAATACTGGTAACATGATGAGGCATTGGAACTGCACTACTGTTACCTTAGTTCCTAAGGTGCAGAGCCCTTCTTATGCTAAGGATTATAGGTCAATTGCTTGCTGTACTGTCCTGTATAAGCGGATTTCTAAGATTTTGACTGCTAGATTGGCTGCTGTTTTGCATGAAATTATTGATAATGCTCAAGCTGGGTTTATTCCTGGTAAGCATATAGGAGACAACATATTGCTTGCAACTGAGTTAATTAAGGGTTACACTCATAAATACATCACCCCAAGGTGTATGCTCAAGGTTGACCTTAAAAAAGCTTATGATTCAGTTGAATGGAGCTTCCTTGAGACTGTTATGGCTGAGCTCAGTTTTCCTGCTCAGTTTACCAGTTGGGTTAAGAGCTGTCTTTCTACTGTTACTTTTTCAATCTTGATCAATGGTGTCCCTGCCAAACCTTTTCCAGCTAGGAAGGGGCTTAGACAAGGTGACCCTATGTCCCCCTTCCTTTTTGCAATTGGGATGGAGTATCTGTCAAGATGTCTTTTTAAGCTGAATCAGGACCCTGACTTTAATTATCACCCTAGGTGTGAAAGAATGAATCTGACTCATCTCATGTTTGCTGATGATCTGCTTTATGTTCTGCAGAGCAGATGCTGGTTCTGTCTCTCTTCTCTTCCAGGCTTTCACCAAGTTTTCTGAAGCTTCAGGGCTTTCTACAAATCTGGATAAGAGTGAGATCTATTTTGGTGGGTTAGCTGAGGATGATCAAGCTAATCTCAGGTCTCTGGTGGGTGTTGCTCCTGGGGTTATCCCTTTTAGGTACCTGGGAGTTCCTCTCTCTTCAAAGAAACTCACAATTGCTCAGTGTAAACCTTTGATTGATAAAGTGACTACTAGAATCAATGGGTGGGCTGCAAGGTTTCTTTCTTATGCTGGTAGGTTGCAACTGATCAAAAGTGTTCTTTTTGGTGTTCAAACCTATTGGGCTCAAATTTTTGTCCTTCCCAAGAAGATTCTAAAAGAAATTGAGTCAAGATTTAGGGTCTTTCTTTGGACTGGGAAAGCCAATCCCTCAAAGAAATCCTTAGTCTTTTGGTCTCAAGTCTGTCTCTCTAAGGTTAGTGGGGGGTGGAATGTCATTTCTCTCCCTGAGTGGAAACTTTCTGCTATTACTAAGCTTCTCTGGGATTTGGCTCATAAAGCTGATAGCCTTTGGGTCAAATAGGTTCATATTTATTACTTCAAAGAGAAGCCCTGGTGGGGTATGCCTGCTCCCATGAAATGTACTTGGGTTCTCAAAAGAATTTTGAAATGCAGGAATATCATTGATAATATTGGCAGTTGGGATCCTTTTATGCAAGGTGGCAAGGTTAAGATTAAGAAGATTTACTAGTGCATTACCAATCAGGTCCCTAAGGTGACTTGGAGAAGGATTATATGTAATTACATGGCTTCTCCAAGAAGTGTGTTTATTACCTGGCTTGCTGTCAGGAATAGACTAGTTACCAAAGATAGATTGCAGAGCTGGAACATTCAATGTGATCCTGTCTGCTTTTTGTGTAATCAGAGTTTGGAATCTGTGCAACATCTTTTCTTTGAATGCTCTTTCAGTAACAGTATCTGGAAACAGGTTCTTGAAGTTTTTGGCTATGTTAGAGCTGTCAAGCTTTTTGATGCTGAATTGGAGTGGATTTCAAGGATCTGCAGGAAGTCTAGACCTAAGAATAGGTTGTTGGGAATGTGCTTTGCTGAAGCTGTGTATCAGATTTGGCTGCAAAGGAATGTTGTGGTTTTTACAGGAAGCTGCAACTACTGGTGTTTTTAGAGAAATTGTATTTTCTGTAGCTTGTAGATGTTCTGTCTCTGACAGACAGTTACTTATGCTCTAATTTGGTTTGTTTCTTGGTTCTTTTTTAGTCTGTTTTGCCTTTTTGTCTAGTCCTGCTGTTTGGTTTGTCCTGCAGCTGAGTCTAGGAGAGGCTGGGTTTGTTGTTTGCCTGTTTACAGGATTGTGTAGTTTGGGGTTGCAACTTTGCTTTTGGAAGTTGTAATTTTCTTCTTTTGGTAATAATAAATTCCATTTACCAAAAAAAAAAAAAAAAAAAAGACAATAGAGCCCCAAGGCTGTTTTTGATGGCTATGATTTAACTGCATATTAAATTCAGGCACTCATTCAATACTACAAAAAAGCTTCTCTCTTGTGTCTAAGGTGTTAAAAAAATAAATAAAAATAAACATTGTTAATTCATAATTTTCAAGGTAGAGATGCTAGCTCATCTTCCGATCTTGAGAAATGCTAAATTTGAAGATTCGAAATTGTCAAAACTTTTCTAGTTGATTGCAATATATAACTAAGTTCTAAGAAGATAAGCTCAAACCTATTAGCTCAAGTGGTAGTGTAATATGCAAATGCATAGAGAATGTAGGTTCAATTCCTACATAGGTTGTCTTATAAGTAAATAAAAAACATTCTAATGTAAATCAACATTCTACAAACTACATCATAATCATGTTAATTCCTACGTAGGTTGTCTGATAAGTAAATAGAAAACAGTCTAATGTAAATCAACAAGTAAATATCTCACAACTATATGTAGAATATATTGGTGTGAAACAATGGTTACTATGTTGAAGCAATGAATTATAGATTTAATCCTATACTTTGTATATAACTTTTGTCTCCTTACTAATAAAAAAAACTCCAAAAGTAAGTAAAAGATTAAAAGTAAATAATTTAATATCCAAAGTAAATTAATATAACAGAAGAGTAAATTAGAAAATAACAAAAGTAGATGTATTATTAATTGACCCAAAGTGATAAATGGTTTTAAAAGAAACGTTAAATCATTGACTTTCAATTGCAAATAAATTGAACCATTATAATCTAATGTACAATCATGAGAATTTGTCAAAAAAAAATACGAATAAAAGGTCAAGTAAAGGTTTTCATATCCTGTCAAAAAAAAAAATAAAAAAAAAAATTAAAGGTTTTCATATAAGAAGTAAATAAAACAATACCAAAAATTAATAAAAAAAAAGTAGGAACCTAATTAAACTCAACTAAAATCTAATACAATGTTAGTCTTTACAATACTCCAAAGAACCTACGTGGGATTCGAACCCATATCTTTTGTACATTTGTACAATGTTCTGGCATTTAAGCTAGTAGGCTAGTATACATCCACTATTTGGTGTAAATGAATGTTAAAAGTAAATAAAAGAATAAAAGGTCAAGTTAAGGTTTTCATATAAGAAGTAAATAAAACAATACCAAAAGTAAATAAAAAAAATGTAGGAATCTGATTAAACTCAACTAAAATCTAATACAATGTCAATTTTCACAACACACAAAAGAACCTACGTGGGATTCGAACCCACATCTTTTGTACATTTGTACAATGCTCTTGCATTTGAGCTAGTAGGCTAGTATACATCCACTATTCGGTGTAAATGAATGTTAAAAGTAAATAAAAAAAAATTAAAAGTAAATAAAAAATTATATAAAATATACATTGTTGCTATGTTGTTTCTCCTGCATCTGAAGTGGATTAGTAAAACCCTAGGAACTTGTTGTTGCGCCATTTTTTATAGCTTTTTATTGCATGATGCTCCTTTTTTCATGGCAGAGTGAGACCACCTACATGTAATGTTCTAGACATGAGCACAAACACTAAATACATCATAATTAGAAGGTTAATTAAGTGATGTTTTAAGCAAGCATACATGGGTAGGTACTAGTTGTTGCTGCTATATGAGGTTGAGCATCATTGCTGTTGTTATATGAGGTTGAGCATCATCGCTAATTGCCAGATTCATCAAGTAATTCTTATAATGTACTTTATATATAGAGAAATTATGCAAGAGTAAGCCTCATAAATTAGACTATACAAAGAATGAAAAAGATGACAGAGTAACTCACAACAACAATAAAATCACATCAAGAACTAAACAAAACCTTCTGAATATAAAAGCCTAAAAGCCTCAATACAACAATCAAGTCCTATATTATTGCAAAATTCCACATGCACCGACACAATTTTTCCAAGATAACAAATTTAAAACTTAAATCAATAAAACAAAACAAATGATCTTGATAAACTAAAATCCCAAACTAACAAATTTAATCTTGATCTTGATAAACTTAAATCACAAACAAATGATTTTGCAATCACAAACAAAATCAATGAAACCATAGAAAGGGGATGCTCTTTTGTTCTTCAGTCTATACCAAAATGTTGTTCCTGACCAGACGAGTCTCCCGAGGCTATTTTGTGATTGAGGGTGAGAATGACAGAACACAGGAAAAGACCTTGATTATGAAGTACAATTGATAACCACTTACCCTTATTTCACATATAGCATGAGTGGTCTTTAAAGTTCCTGTCATCGTCATTTACAAGGGTACGTCCAAATGACATTGATGATTCGGCGAGTACAAGAGTGCAAATTTTACGGAGGTTGTCAGAAGTATCCATAAAGTCCACCTCCTTGTCCCCCCCACCTTGATTACGATCCAATCTTTTCCATTTCTTCTGCCCCACCTTATATTTTAAACAGAATTAGAAATAGGTGTGGTTTTTCGGAGGGTTTGTGTCTTAGTAGTAATGGTAGATCGGGTGGGATGGGTTTTTGGTGGAAGGATATTAAGGCGGAGGTTGTCTCTTATTCTAGTCATCACATTGCGGTGAACGTGCTTGATGATAATAACTCCCCTATTTGGCGAGCTATTGGGATTTACGGATGGCCGGAACAATCAAACAAACATCAAACATGGTCTCTCATGACAGATTTAAAAGCGGCATGCTCTATCCCTTGAATCATGTTTGGCGATTTCAATGAGGTGACTAGTATGACGGAGAAAGAAGGGGGGTCTGTTAGAAGTGAGCGACTTATGGATGCTTTTCGGGAGGCTATTGATAATTGCTCCTTGCGTGATATTGGTTTCAAAGGTAGTATCTTCACTTGGGAAAGGGGGAATTCGATGGCTACTTATGTTAGGGAACGTCTTGACAGGTTCCTTGCAGATGCTGATTGGTGCTCTTTGTTCCCGGATTTCGAGGTCCGTAATTTCCCCATTCACCGTTCTGATCATGCTCCTGTTATGGTTTATCTTAAGAATAAAAGTTCGAGGAACTCGGGTGGAAATTCTTTTCGCTTTGAACCACTTTGGTTGTCAAATGATGAGTGTGGGTCCATTGTTAGTAACGGCTGGGGGAGTGGACTTGATCTTAATGTGGCACAAAAAATTGCAAGATGTAGTGAGCACTTAGCTTCCTGGGCAGCTTTATCTTTTGGGTCAATAAAGAAAAAAATAAAAGATAAGGAGAAGGTGCTTAGGGAGCTACAGGAAGGGGCTATGGATGGTGTAAGGCTTGAGTTGTGCAGAAAATTGGCTATGGAGCTTGATGAGTTATATAGGTTTGAAGAGTCGTACTGGTTCACGAGAGCTAGAACAAATGAATTTCGTGATGGAGATAAAAATACAAAATATTTCCACCACAAAGCCTCACAACGTAAAGCTCGAAACCGGATTGATGGTCTTATGGATGAGAATGGGGTTTGGAAGAATAAAAAGGTCGACCTTGAACGCCTAATTTCTGCCTATTTCACTGATTTATTTGCTTCCAGCAGTCCCACGGGATTTCAAGGGGCCCTTGAGGGGCTTGGACAGGTGGTTACGGAGGAGATGAATTGCTGCCTTGATACGGAGCCTACCGGGGAGGAGATTAAAGCAGCTCTTTTCCAAATGCACCCTAATATGGCTCCGGGACCCGACGGTATGCATGCTCTTTTCTTTAAAAAATTTTGGCATATTGTTGGGAATGATATTATTTCATTTGTAAAGGGGTGGTGGAGGGGTGAAGTTGATTTATCGGAGATAAATAACACTTGTATTGTCCTAATTCCCAAGTGTGATGATCCGAAACTGATTTCTGATTTTCGGCCTTTTAGTTATTGCAATGTACTATATAAAATCATCTCAAAAACTATGGCCAATAAATTAAAAGGGTTTTTGGGTGAGATTGTGTCTCAAAATCAGAGTGCTTTTATCCCGCAGAGACTAATTACGGACAATGCTATTGTTGCTTTTGAGATTTTTCACGCTATGAAGCGTGGTGGGGAAGGGAAAGATGGTTCCATAGCTTTAAAGTTGGATATGAGCAAAGCATATGATCGGGTTGAGTGGGTGTTCCTTGAAAAAGTCATGGAAAAAATGGGATTCTCTTTAAATTGGATTGACCGAATTATGAAATGCTTACTGAGTGTAAAATTTGCTTTTAAAATTAATGGGCAAATTTCTGGTTCAGTTGTGCCAACCCGGGGTTTGAGGCAAGGGGATCCTATCTCTCCGTATCTTTTTCTATTATGTGCTGATGCTTTTTCCACTTTACTAGCCAAGGCGGCTGCAGAAAACCTTATTCATGGTGCCAAGATTTGTAGAGGAGCCCCTCGGGTTTCTCATTTATTTTTTGCCGATGACAGTATACTTTTTGCAAGAGCCAATGTGCAAGAATGCTCGGTGATAGCTGACATTATCAGCAAATATGAGAGATCATCCGGTCAGAATGTCAATTTAAGCAAGACTGAAGTCTCTTTTAGCAAAAAAGTTAATACTGATCGATGGGAAGAAATTATCAATATCCTGGGCGTGCGTGAGGTAGTGAGACACGAGAAGTATCTTGGACTCCCTACTATCATCGGAAGATAAAAAAAGGCAATTTTTGCAGGGTTGAAAGAGAGAATATGGAAAAAGTTGTTGGGGTGGAAGGAAAAATTATTATCCCAACCGGGTAAGGAGGTGCTTATTAAAGCGGTCGCTCAAGCCATACCAACATACATGATGAGCATTTTCAAAACTCCGGATACTCTCATTGATGAAATTCATGCCCTATTATCTCGATTTTGGTGGGGCTCTTCCGTGTCGACTAAGAAGCTACATTGGCAGAGATGGGATTTATTATGTCTTCCAAAGAGTCGTTGTGGTATGGGGTTTTGTGATATTAGATGTTTCAATCAAGCTTTATTGGCGAAACAATTTTGGAGACTCCACCATAATTCGGGTACTCTCTTGCATTCTATTTTAAAAGCCAACTATTTTAAAAATAGTGATGTGTTGGGTGCTTATCGGGGTTTTGATCCTAGCTATGCTTGGCGTAGTATGTGGGGTGCAAAATCTCTCTTACTTGAGGGTTTAAAATGGCGTGTTGGGAATGGAGCTAAAATTAATGTTTGGTATGACGCTTGGCTTCCGGGGAATACTTCATCAATTGTTCCTACACCGGCTATTGACAGTGATTTATCGTTGAGAGTGGCGGATTTAATTGACCATGGTAGTTATGAATGGAATTTGGAGGTTATTCAAAGCAATTTCAATAACGTGGAGCAGGCATTGATATTAACTATCCCTCTGTCACATAGGTGCACTAATGATACAATGTATTGGTGGCCCACTAAGAATGGTGTGTATAGTGTAAAGTCAGGGTATTGGCTTGCTAAACAAGGTGGGGTTGGAGCTTTGTCCAATCCAGAAGACTTGTTATGGAAGACAATTTGGAACCTTAAAGCTCCACCAAAATTGTGTCATTTCTTATGGAAGGCATGCAAAGGATTTATTGCTGTTCGAGAACGTCTTTTCCATCGCCATATTATATCTGATATGAGGTGTACTATTTGTGGGTTGGGCAATGAGTCAATTTTACATGCCATTCTTGACTGCAGGGGGGCAAAAAAAATTTGGAGGGGAAGTGCTTTTGAATCATACTTTACTCAGGCTCCTAGCTCTCACTTTAGTGATCTGTTTTTGTGGTTTGCTGCAAATGTAACCAAAGAGGAACTTCTGACTTTTGGTGCTCTGGCCTGGGCGTCTTGGCATTGCAGAAACAAGTTCACTTTCGAGAATAATGTGGTTGATCCAGTGGGCATTGCTATGGGATTTACGCGTCTTGTTCATGACTATAATGGGTATGCATCTAAGGTGTTCAAGGGGCCGAGCTGTGGTAACTTGCAGAGTAGAAACTCGTGGAGCTGCCCAAGTGAGGGAGTGATGAAGATTAACTGTGATGGCCATTGTGGTACGGTTTCGAAGGTGGGGGTGGTGGTGAGAGACGAGAATGGGTCTATAATAGTTGCTGCTGTCCGAAGGCTTGGAGCAGGGTGGAATGTGGATACCACGGAGGCTGCAGCGTGCAGGTTTGGTCCTCTCCTGACTAGACGTCTTGGCTTCTCAAAGGTGCACTTGGAGAGCGATGCTAGTACGGTGGTTGCTGGTATCAAGCGTAAAGCTACTGGGCTTACTCCTTTTTTCCTTTTGATTGATGATATTGTCTCTCTTTCTTTGTCTCTTGGTACTTTTGTTTGTTCTCATGTAAAACGGACAGGCAATACTTTAGCTCATCTAGTAGCTAGGTGGGATACTAAAGATTGTGATGAGTTTGTTTGTTTTGGTCCTTTCCCCCAAAGTTTGTTGACTTTGGCGGACTTTGATCTTATATAATTTTTGCCGCGGCCGGTTTCCTCAAAAAAAAAAAAAAAAAAAGATTATTAATTTCTTTTAGAATTAAATAATTTAAATGCCATGTAAGCAAAATTGGCGAATGAAATTTTTAAGTTTAAATTAATTAAATATTATATATTATCTTTTAATATTAGGAATTTTATCTAAATATATAACAAATTTTAGTCTCATAAATACAAAAAAAAAAAAACATTATTTAAAAAAAATCAAACAAACCGTGCATCGCACGGGCTTCATCTAGTTTATCATATTTGAAGAAAAAAACAATGCCTTCAAAGTTCAAAATAGAAGAAAGCAATATAATATGTGTGAGATTAAAAAAAATTTAAAATTAATATTCCGTGACAAAGATTGAAAAACCGCGCATGGCACGGGATTTTACCTAGTTATATATATTAAGATGTATATCACTTTCTCATGTAGACACCTAAGTGAGTCATCGCAAAATGAAGGCCCGATGGCAAAACAACCTTCACTATTTTATTGGTCCATTATTTTATAGTCCTTTATCCTTTTTCAGCATTTTTATCAGCCCAAACACTAATATTAGCCAAAAATCCATGAACTTTAAACCTATTTTCACTTTTCATAATTACAACCTAAAGCAAGCTAATTTCCTATTCTAGTTAGCCTTTTGATTTTTACATATCATATAAGTAGAATGGATAACCCTCTTTTATAATTATATAATAAGCCCTACTTCAATTTGAAACTAGAAGATATGATCAAAATTTTAAACCCTATTCAAAATAGACACCCTTGCACGATTTCAGCCATATTTAAAAATCTAAATATGATGTTTATATTGTTCTAATAAGGGTGGAGAGTAAATTTCTAGAGATTTCAATGACATTATTTTCCTTAATCTGATTTTGGGATTAAAGTTTTTGATAAAATTAGATACCATAAAACTAAATACCATAAAATTAGATACCATAAAACTAAATACCATAAAACCGCTGACCTGCACGATGCGCTCCTGAAATTCTATCTTTTTCCCAAATTTATGTATATAAAATACCAACCTATTTTCTAATATTCGAAGACACAAATTCGACATTCTTAGCCCTTCTAAAAACCATTTTATATCAACCCGAGGTATAGATGTAATAGTTCCACTATTCTAATCTCCCTATATAAGTAATTCAAAGTGCAAAACAAGATTTCAAAAGTTCTATATTCAATTTGCTCCAAACTATATTATGCAAATAGGTTGAATATTAATGAAACACATAATTCTAAAATATTTGTGATCACTTCGATTAAACAACAACATTAAAAAGTAACCTAAACCGGTTGTCCAAATTATCTTATTAGGCATGATTTTCAATTACATATTCCCTTTAAACATGCAAAATGGTGATCATAAATAATAATAGAATAAACATTAATATTGGAAGCAATTTAACAATTGTTAGTCAAATCAAATATAGATAACTAACCTAATCATGATACTAGCAACAAGAATAAAAATAAGAGTAATTATGTGATTAATTACTCACTTTCCGCGCTTCCTTGAATTTCTACATCATGAATAAACAGTTAGTAATTTCAATAAAAATATAAATCAAATTGAAACAATTAAATTAAATAAAAAGTAGATTTGATTGGTCCAAACCCTCAGTTAATTGTACCTTTGACCCCTTGGTTTAAGTATAGAACTTTGGGTATTGTATACACTCCTTGGAGTGCTTAGGGGAAGTATTTTGAGAGAATAGGGTGGCTAGTATTTAGGCTAAAGAGGGAGAAGAGAATTATTTGATAATAAAGATTGTTTATGATTGAAAAAAGGGTGATATGACCTCTATTTATAAGGAAAAATAAGGGTCTAAGAATCAAGAAAAGATTAAAATTCGAATTGGAATAATACTCTTGCGATAGACAACAGTTTTTGCGGGTTTTGTTTTTATCGTATTTTTTAATCTATAAATTGGAACAAGATAAATAATATGTCGTTGGAAAGCTGTTGAAGTCTAATTTCTAACCCAATTAAAATCAGATTAAAATATTATGTAGATTAAAAGATATTGCCGAAATAGTGGCAAATAGTGAGACGGTGTCAGTTTTGGATAGAGTTTGGTATTACAATCATATCTTTTTTGGTTATAGCTTGGAATTAATATTATAATATATCATTGGAAAAGATAATTCAAGGGCTATCCAACCGTTAAATATTTGGATAAAAATAATGACGCACGTAAATTATATCTGACTATCTTTGAACGTTTTTCAATTCGTATAGAATTAGGACTTTCAAGAAAAAAAGTTTTATTCAATTTCAAATTCTTTAATCTTATCTTTTCATAAAGGTTAATCAAGATCTTTTAGAAACTTATAGAAACTTATAATTAATACTAGTTTATTTATGGGATTAAATCCTTTGGACCCTCCACATGATAATTGGGTCGTAGGTAAGGTGGGCTTAGGCTCGGTTTTGGCTCAGTTTAATATTTTGGTTATAACTTATTCGTTATAACTCGGATTTGGGTTTATAATATATCGTTGAAAATCTCTTTTCAAGACCCATCCAACTATTCAATTGTTGGACCCAGATTATGGACCAAAATAAGATGGACTAAATGTTATAATAAAAAGGACAAGAAATGAATGATTTAAAGGACACGAAATCAATTATTTTGGGTTTAAAGGCACGAAAAGAGGGAAATAAGTTATGGTTTGGGGAAATGAGCTAGGAATTGGGTTGGTTTATGAAATGGAAATATGGATTTAAGCACTCTAAAGATTAAATACTCAATCCGACCAATAATGGCAATGAAAGTTTGTTTATCATCGGTTTTGGTTTTTGGGAGACATTTTTAGGTGTCTACAAAAGCCTCAACTTTGAATGAGTTTGTAGAAACATCAGTTTCAAAAACGATACTCAAAGTAGCCGATAGGGATAGAGAATGATTTAAGACGTTTTGTGATCCTAAATCACTCTTTATACGCCGATACCTGCATTTGAATGTTAGCTCAACATATAAAAGAGTAAAGGGATAGAATGCTTATCTGAAACCAGTTTATCGCTGGAAAATGAGTTTGGTAGCTTCCTATGATTGAAGGAATCCACTGGATGACGTTTCGTTGAGATACTTTCCATGCCTAAGGAAAGTCGATTGATGAGTTTTTGATATCTTTCAATGCTTGAAGAAATCTACCGGATGATACTTTCCATGCTGGAGGAAAGTCAACATATGAATTTTGAGGCTTCCTATGCTTGAAGAAATCTCCCAAATAATACTATTCCATGCTTGAGGAAAGTCGACAGATGAATTTGGCGGCTTACTATGCTTAAAGAAATCCACCGGACAATACTATCCACGCTTAAGGAAAGTCGACAGATGAATTTGGCGGTTTTCTATGCTTGAAGAAATCCACTGATTGAGATACTTTCTATGATTAACGAAATTCGATTGATGATATAATCGCTGACTTCGTCGCTTTGAGAAGTGACAACGATTGAGAATTTTCCATGCTTGAGGAAAAACTTGTCTAATGAGATTGCAAGTCTCTATGTATCGAGAACCTTGCGCCATGAAATGATGGTGGTTCGATTGTCCCCGAACGTGGGCTGTAGATGGTCCTCTTTGCCCTGGATGTGGGCTGTAGTTGGTTTGTTTGTCCCCGAATGTGGGCTGTAAAAGGTTCGCTTGTCCCCAAACGTGGGATGCAATTTGTTCGCTTGTCCCCGAACATGGGTTGTAGATGGTTCACTTATCCCCGAACCTGGGTTGTAAAAGGGTCTCTTGTCCCCGAACGTGGGCTGTAGATGGTCCGCTTATCCCCGGACGTAGGCTGTAATTGAGACCTGAAAAATAAAATTTGCCAAGGGACTCGTATAGACTATGATTGACTTGACCAACTGACTTAACCAATCTTGACATGACATGACATGACATATGTATAACTTGTGGTTGTGTGTGTATATGGTGTATGTGTGCAAACGCAAGCAACAGAAAATGCAAAAGCAAAGATTTTCCGTCAATTTTGTCATGAGACTAGTGGAAGGCATTGACTTTCTCTTGAAAAAGAAAGACGTGAAAAATGAAGTTATGTTTTCGAACTTCCCTCGATAAAAAATTTTGAAAAAGTTTTTGAACTTCTCTAAAAGAAAAATATGAAAAAGGGAAGAAGTTTTGAGCTTCCTCCTTGAGCAAGACGAAATGAATCATATGGATTGAATTGCTTGTCTTGAAAATAATGTATGCATGATGCATGTTCTTAGGTTAGGAGGCTAAATTACATCATGTGACGCAATAGATGAATGAACTTATGTCATGGAGATAAGCATCATATATGGTGTAAAGAAACGATCTTAAACGTCACTTAGGTCTGGAAGCTAAACACGTATATAGATGAAGTGATTGATGAGTATTGTATAATGAATGTTGCTTAGGTCAAGGAGCTAAGCATGATATGCGATGCATGAAACAATGAATATTGCTTAGGTCTGGAAACTAAACAAGTATATAATATTTTCATTTGATTAATGTTGCCTTGAAAGAATAAAACATGCACAATGTTGAAACAAGATTTCATGAAAAAGGGTTCTTTAAGAGAAAGATGATATGGATATGGACGTGTGAATTAAGTGTGCGAATGTGATACTAAGGCTGGCTGCAAAGGTTATGGTGATGGAAATATATGTGAGAAGAGTCAAAGATGATGACTCTTTAGGCTAGGTAAGCTAATGTGATGCGGGTTCAAGCCCCCAAGTCTAGCTCTAAATGGGTAGGGGTAAGCATTGGATATTCTTTTAATTACTCGATCATGTATGGATATGAATATGAATGTGGCCGCACCTCGATGTGAGGTTGTGTAGGGAATATTTCAAGCACTACCCCAAACTTGAACCCCAGTGTGATCATACACTTAAGCATGGTGGCGTCCAAAGGGAAGGAAGTTAGAGCAAAAGAGTTGCCAACAAGTTTTAGAAACTTGTAAACCGTTCATAGGGTGAAGGTTACACCCCTTAACGACCTAGGAGATCGTTAACTCCAATGGGTCTGGAACCATGACTAGAAGTTCACTAGTAGAAAAACAGTAAAGGGCACCGGTTCAAACCCGGCTTAAGACACTGGTTTGAACCGGTTACAATGTGGGGGGGGGGGGGCAATTACACCCCACTTTGCCAGCGGTTCAAACCCGGTGCCATAAACCGGTTTTGACACCGGTTAACCGGTGCCTTTATTTATTTTGGCCACCAGTTTACCGGTGCCAAAAATATACCCGCGCTTTTTTTTTTTTTGGTGGCAGCAGTTTTTGGCACCAGTTTTTGGCACCGGTTAACCGGTGCCATTTCAGTAATATTTTTTTTATTATTATTTTTTCCTTTTTTCATGCAATAATATTAAAAAAAAACCCTGTTATTCCAACAATAATAACCTGTAATTCCAACAATAATTTAAATAAAATAATTAATAATATTATTATTATAATTACTAATATTAATAATATTATTAAATATTACAATAAGATACAAATAATATTAAAAACAAGAATTCATATATTATAGATATAAATATTCCCAAATGCAATACAAAAAACAAAAAAGTGTTATATATATACACACACACACAAAGGATAGTAAGTAATTAATGAATAATAATATAGTTAAACAGTTAACATAAATTTACAATTAAAATGACATTTAAATGTTGAAGGTGATAAAAGACTCCAACATGTCACAAACTTCATTAAGTTCCTTGATTTTCAACGGACCATCCTTTTGTACCTTGCAAAACTTGAAATACAAAAAAATTATGGTAGAATTAATTAATTAGGCTAAACAATATGTATTTTATCAAATATGGTCTACCCTATTTAGCCCATTTCTTACATTTCTTATCAAATTACTATTTATTTCTCATAACATGTCAATGTTACCTAGTTTTATGTGTCTAAGCCCTAAAATTGAATCAAAAGAGCATTTTATTAAGGTTTAAGACGCTTTTTACTCAAAATGGCCCAAATATGACCCATATGACTTTACTTTGCCCATTTCCTACATTTCTTATCAAATGAACTTTATTTATCTTATAACATGTCAATATTATCTAGTTATAGGTGTATAAGGAAAGAAATCCCATTAAAAGAGCATATTAACAAAAAATGGCCCAAATATGACCTATATGACTTCTATTCAGCCCATTTTCTACCTTTCTTATCAGATGAGCTATTTCTTTATCATAACATGTCATTTTTTGGTATTATTAGTTGTATAAGGCTAGAAATCACATCAAAATAGCATTTCATTGAGTTTTACAACGCATTTTACTCAAAATGGCCCAAATATGGCCTATATGACTTCTATTTAGCCCATTTCCTACATTTCTTATCAAATGAACTATTTCTTTCTCATAACATGTCAATGTTACCTAGTTTTATGTGTCTATGCCCTAAAATTGAATCAAAAGAGCATTTTATTAAGGATTAAGACACTTTTTACTCAAAATGGCCCAAATATGGCCTATATGACTTTACTTTGCCCATTTCCTACATTTCTTATCAAATGAACTTTATTTATCTTATAACATGTCAATATTATCTATTTATAGGTGTATAAGGAAAGAAATCACATCAAAAGAGCATATTAACAAAAAATGGCCCAAATATGACCTATATGACTTTTATTCAGTCCATTTTCTACCTTTCTTATCAAATGAGTTATTTCTTTCTCATAACATGCCAATGTTGGGTAATATTAGGTGTATAAGGCTAGAAATCACATCAATAGAGCATTTCATTATATTTTAGGACTTACCTCATCAAGCTGTTGACTGTCCGTACAATGAGTCACTATGTTAAGCATGAAGCTCATCACATACAAAGCACAATCAAGTCCATTTTCTTGTTGTGCGCACTATCATATGACGAACAAATCACATCAGTGAAACATGCAAAGGAAATTAAAAAATATTTACTAACATAGATTATTAAGATAATCACAATATCATGTAAATTACCAACATGACTTCCATGTTGAACCCTAAGGAGCACGACAATGTAGCTTCTTGATAACACTGTAGTAAATAAAGTACATTCAAATTTGATTAGTCGTCTGACTACTAAATTAGTTATTATTAGCAATAATCATCACTAGGTAGCTATATATATTTACTTTTGCAATATAGACTTCACGAGCCACTTCTCCGATGATCGAGCTGAATCAAGGTGATAAATTGTGTTATTGGAATTACAAATAACCACGAGGCTCCAATGCTCCCTACATAAGTTCACAATAGACAAGCAAATTAATATTTAGGAGTCAACATATAATGAGGCCAAACGATTGCATTTGACATGTTTAGACTTACTCTCTATAGCATGGGGCGAATATGAACTTGTCTCCCGCATGCACTGATTCCCTGATACTCTGTTCAACATAGTACAACACGTTATGGGGGTTGCCTATGATTCTAGTAGTAGATAACTGCTCGGGGCATAACCACCCAACTTTACAAGGAGAATCAGTTTTAGTTAAGTGCTCCTGTAGTGCTCTACGTGCATGAACATTGAATAATTAATCAAATGAAGGATAATGACCACAAATTTGAATAACTTGAAAAAAGTGTAGATTATGTGTGCATTGAAGTACCTAATGAATGTTTAAATGAGGGAAATGTTAAGCTTTGCACCACGTAGAAATTCCTTCACATCTTCTTTGCTAATCCATGCAACTGCCTCCTCATCATAGTGGAACATTGCTTTAGGAAGTGCAATGGCTATGGGATCGACCAAATAACAAGCACGGTTGTGAAGAAAGGTCAAATCAGCAGAGAGCGATTGAAGAACAATATCTTCAACAAGTGGAGTAGGTTGCATGGGTGAACCTCTCGAAGAGTGCAACTTCGACGCTTGTTCACTCTTGGACCGTTATTCACTCAACTTCTTGTTAGGTTGATCAATGCTTTTAGGCTTCTCCACCCTCTTTCTCTTTGAAGTTTTGCTTCCATGCGAAATCTGAAACATCAACGACCGAGTGAGTTAAGAAAAAAAAATAATGGCTCAAAATAATCCCAAAAAAAGTGCAGCTTTCGCCGAGGCCGGAACAGCCGAGGGAGCCGCCGCCGAGGCCAGAACAGCCCAGGCAGCCGCCACCGAGGCTGCTCATGCCCTGGCAGTCCCCGCCGAGGCCACATCAGCCCAGGCAGCCGCCTGTCGAGGCTGCAGCAGGTCAAGCAGGCTGCTGCCAAGGCTACAGCAGCCCATGCAGGCGCTGCCGGGGCTGCTGCAGCCAAGGCAGCAGGCTGCCGAGGCTGCTTTACCCTCAACTTTATTCTTTGACGTATCCGTGGCCTTTATCTTTCCCTTTCCCTTGCTCTTCTCCTTTCCTTTTTTTAAAACATTTGCATCTTCTTTTCCCGGTTCCTTTCCCTTTCTAACCTTTCCTGAGCCCACAACTCTAGACGAATCCCCATCTCTTGCAAATCTAACCGAGTACCCTTTCAGACCTTTGTTTTTCCTTGGATATTCATAAGCGTTCCCAAAAGTGCATCACACACATTCTTCTCTATATGCATCACATCAAGATAATGCCTAACGTCATGTTCTCTCCAATACGGAAGCATTCAAAAGATTGGTTCTTTCTTAAAAAGAGCAGCTGAGACCACAATTTTTTTTTTTTTTTTTTTTTTTTCTGATTTTCCAAACACCGTTCGTATCCCTTTCACCCGAGCACAAATCTCAGCACCAGTCAATGGTCTAGGCGCAGTTCCACTATTCCATCGAAAGCCTTTTTTTGCCTACGGTACGGGTGATCACGCCTAAGGAACCTTCGAATCAAGTAGACATCTTTGCAAGAATTCTTAAGGTATACGCTTGATGTGTCAGCAATACATATGGGGCATGTTTTTTTCCCTTTGACCTTGTACCCACACAAGTTACCATATGCAAGGAAGTCATTCATGGTCCACATAAGGGCTGCACGCAATGTGAACATCTCGTTCTGATGAGCATCGAAAACGGAAACCCCTTCGTCCCACATCTTTCTCAAGTCGTCAATAAGCGACGCAAGGTAAACATCTATGTCGTTTCGAGGTTTCCTAGGCCCCGTTATTAGCAATGAAAGCATTACATACTTACGTTTCATGCACAACCAAGGAGGCAAATTATAAATCACTAAAAGTACCGACCATGTGTTGTGTTGGGTACTAAGAGTGCCAAATGGATTCATCCCGTCCGTGCACAACCCAAGCCTTAAATTTCTGACTTCATCACCAAATTTCTCAAACTTCAAATCAATGTTCTTCCACTGTGGGGAGTCAGCTGGATGCTTCAGCATTCTGTTTTTCTTTCTTCCCTCTGCATGCCACCTCAAGTTTTTAGCGTCTTTTGGTATTGAGAATAGATGCTTAAACCTTGGAATAATGGGAAGATACCACAATACCTTAGCAAGAGGTCCCTCCGTATCACGATTTCATCTCATGCACTTGTAGCGCGACAACTTGCATCGTGGACACACCTGCAATTGTTCATACTCATTTCGATAAAGAATACAATTATTAGGACATGCTGTATCTTCTTATACTCAAAACAAAAGGGACACATGAGCTTCTTTGCATAATAGTAAGACTTAGGAATTTAATTCCCATCAGGCAACATATTACTTAATGCGGTCAACAAAGAAGTAAAACTAATGTCCGTCCACCCATGCTTTGACTTAATGTTGAAAAGTGTTAGCACGACCGATAGTTTGGAGTATTTTTTGCACCCCGGATACAAAGGCTTTTTGGAAGCCTCCGATAATAACTCAAACACTTCACCTTTAACACCATGCAACATCTCATCCACGTGTTCATCCTCGACCTCATCCGCCTGATCATCATCGGCTCCATCCTCACCATTATAAACAATATAGTAATCATTCTCGTATTTCTCGTCCACATGAATCTCATTGCTTCTAACACGCACATCATTCCGATCAAGATCCCCACTGTACTCTCAACCTTCATCGTGCCAAATCCACACATAGTATTTATGTCTAAACCCACAATATAATACATGATCTCTAATTATTTCAACACTATTGGCCACATTCAGATTATTACAATCAACACAAGGAAAATAAAGGCCTTTGTCACCCAGTTTGCGTTGATAAGATAAAGCCCTCTCGCAAAACTCTTGAACCCCATTCCAAAATTCCAATGTATCGCGTCTACCATACATCCAACCACGATCCTTCTCCATTTAGTAAATCGTCTTTAAACATATATTGCAATATATAATGAATAATGTGTAATTGCTACATATTTTATGTAAATCAAATTCAAGTACACATCTTGAATATACCATTCATATAGTGAAAAAATGCATGTTTCCAAAGGGTCCTTATCACTCCAACCTAACCCATCCTTGAATGTCTACTCTCACTAGTGAATGTATGTCAACTTTCCAATTTTAAGGAAAATCCAGCAGTATTTCCCCCTAGTTCTCCAAGTACACGATGTAGATAATTAATTACCCACATATGTACCTAGAGAACATAGTGAGGAAATGGTAAGCCAAGATGTTCCTTAAAATCGAAAAGAAAACATTCATTCACCACCTAAGTGAGAGTACACATTCAAGAGCAGTCCCAACCGGGGACTATTCAAGACTTTCTCCTAATGAGAAAGCCTTGAACGGGTATCTAGGCATATGATGATGCAAGAATTCTATATATTGTTGTATTTATTTGCAATTAAAC
Organism: Chenopodium album; assembly: GCF_948465745.1. Taxonomy (NCBI): domain Eukaryota; kingdom Viridiplantae; phylum Streptophyta; class Magnoliopsida; order Caryophyllales; family Amaranthaceae; genus Chenopodium; species Chenopodium album. The sequence continues at coordinate 21,370,956 of NC_137842.1, forward strand.
AATACACTAGTTGCAATATCATGAATAAACTTTTATTAAATGGTTAAATAGATAGAAATATAGCTTAGTAAAGTTTATAAGTCATACCAGTATAGCAAGTACAATGGATGTACACTTATGAACTACCAACTTGAGCTCAATATGTAGTCCCCAAGCTATACTCGTGCTTCGCATATGAATCTATTAAAAAAAAACAAAATCAAAAATTAGGTTAAATATTATGTATGTACTATTTCTTTCTCATAACATGTCAATTCACTAATTTATTTCTAAGCTAAAACACATCATTCATCAAACTAATAATTGCTAAACTATGTATTCACTAATTTGTTCAAAATTCATCTAATTATTCAAATTTGCTAAACCAACAAGGTTACTAATCTCTAATTTATTAAAAATTACTCATCAAAACAACTTAAAAGTAACCATTAAAACATTCCAAAATTCAACTACTTTAGTAACAAGGTTACTAATCTCTAATTTATTCAAAAATACCCATCAAAACAAATTAATATTAACCATTTAAACATTCCAAAATCCAACTAAGTTAATAACAAGGTTTCTAATCTCTAATTTATTCAAAATAACCCATCCAAACAACTTAAAATTAATCATTAAAAGTAACATACCAAATTTCAACTAATTAAGTACCAAGGTTAATATATATTCTATAATTTATTCAATATTATGCACCAAAACAAATTAAATTAACCATTAAAACATAATAAAATCCAACGAATTGAGAAAAATCTCTAATATTTTCACAATTTCCCAATAAAACAACCTAAAATTGTGAAAAATTGGTGTATAATTATATTCAAACCTAAATTTTAATTTGCTAACAATGATTCAACATGAAAAAGACATTAATATAAGTATATAATTGGAAAATAATTGTGAAATAAACAAAAAAAAAGAAAGAAAAACCTTAAAGGGAAGATGGAGGCCAGTAGAAGCTTGGTGGTGAAGGAGCCTCAGGGAAGGTGGAGGGAAGCAGAAGCTCGGTGGCGCGGCGACCTTAGGGCAGCAAAAGCTCGGTGGCGTGGCGATCTTAGGGTTGTGGCGCGGCGACCTTAAGGTGGTGGCGCGGCTTCAAGACCTTGATAGCCCTCGAATTAAGAGGGAAACCCACTTGACTGCCCTTGAATTACAACAGAGAAAGAGAAGGACAGGGGAGAAAGAGCAGGGTAGGGCAGGGCAGGTGGCCGACGACGGTGGTGGCTCTAATGGAGGGAAAATGGAGAGAATGCAGGTGAGGGTTTGAATAGTGAAGGGAATGCAACAATGAAGGAGCTGAAATGAAAATGAAAGAGAGAAGGAAGAAGAAAGAACAACGCAGGGTTTTTTTTTGAATCCTGCACCGGTTCAAACCGGTGGCCTATGTATTTTTGGCATCGGTTTGAACTGAACCGGTGCCATTGTTCTTGGTTTAAAACCCCGCCCAATTTTAGGCCGGTTTTTACCACCGATTTGGCCTGAATCGGTGGCATTCGGGGGTTGCCTTTTTGTTTTTTTCTACTAGTGGTACGGGGATGAAGGTACAAATTCAATCTAAAAGAGAACGAACTCGCCTTATAAATAGGCCTCTACTTTATTCTTCTCGTATTCATGTGTGCTTTCTGACTAACATACAATCATTAGGTTAACCCTAAACCTGTTTATCTATGTTGGTTGAATATTAAATGCACAAATAAATCTATTATTGGCGATCACTTAAATTATAATCAAATTAGCCCTAAACAAGATTATTAATTATCTTATTAAGCGTGATTACAAGTACAAATTCCCTTTAAACATGCATAAAAGGCGTGATCAAGCAATAACAATAATAAATAACATATCAAGCAACATATGTAGGTTTTGCTATAGCTAGAGGAGTGGGGGCCCAGATTGTATCTCGGCTTCCCACTAATTTATTGTAGGTTGTATGACTTTTGTTTTTGAGATATAATAATAATAATAATCATGTTAAAACATAATAATATTAGCAAGATCCTAGGCATGATACTAACAAGATTAATAACAAACCCTAGCATGTCACTAAACATCAAAGATCAAAACTTAAGCCCTAACATGATACTAACATGCTATTAGAAAGAGTAAGTACCCCAAACATGATACTATAAAGCAATAAATAACATCTTAACATGATATTATGAATTAATAAACGAATCTAAGCGTGCTCTCTACATTGAAATAATATAGGGTGAATCAATTACTTACTTTGATGCCTCAAACTTCTTTCTAATAACAAAATACAAACGTTAGTAACTTCAAGGAAAAAATTAAAACAAAAAATTAAATTAAATAATTGAAATAGAGATTTGGGACAAAACCCTCAGAAATATCAGACCTTTCACATCTAGGGCAAAGTCAACTTCGAACTTTGCTAGGTGTGTCTAGTGCTAATGAGTGTGGAATTGTGTTTGTAAAAGGCTAGGCTAGAAAGAGGGAGAAAGAGAAAGCTTTTTCTTAGAGCGGGAAGAATTAGAGAATTATGGTTATTGAAAAACGGAGGTCCAAGGATCCTATATATAAGAAAATAGTCCGGAATTGATAGAAAAGAATCAGAGTTTGAAAAAGAATAAAACACCCTCCTATCGCCAACGACAAGGCTGTGCAACGCCAGGAGACGAACCTGTCGTCAGGCGGTGCAAGAGATTTTCAACGCGTTTTTAACGCGGAATCCACTTCTCAATAAAATTGAGTCGTAAAAATCCGTGTTAGGGGTAAAATCATACTTTCATATAAAACACTTCTTTTATTCCAAGTACAACTCATATACATAATTATCAATCCTAATTCCTTTAGGATTTAAGAGAACCTTCTAGATGATTCTAGAATACTATAATCAATGTAATAGCTTTAGGAATGATAATTAATAATAGACCCTCCTCTAGATCATTGGGCCGCATATAAGAACCAAACTGAGTTTAGTTTAGTATTTTCGCCATAACATCCTCATTATTCATCGGAATTTGGCTTATAATATATCGTTGGAAAGCTCTTTTCGAGCCCCATCCAACTACACCATTATTGGACCCTTGTCATGGACCAAAAATGAAATGGAATTGCTATTTTTATAAAATAGAGCAGGTTTTCGAAAAAAGAAAGAAAGATTTTTTTTTATAAAAACTAACTGCAACATTAGACTTTTCACACTTTCACTTCATTCGATTATGATTCGACGCGAAAGGTATTCATCACTGGGTTTGGTTTTGGGGAGACACAAATGGGTGTCTACAGAAGCCCCCACTTTGACTGAGTTTGGAGAAACTTATGTTTAAAAAACAAAAGTCAAAGTAGTGATAGGGACGAAGAATGATTTAGAACGTTTTGCGATCCTAAATCATTCTTGTAACGCCTATACCTGTAAACTAGCGTTAGTTAAACAGAAAAAAAAGTTGAGAAACGCGTATCTTGCACCGTCAAGCACATGACCCTGGGGTAACCGATTTGTTGCTGCATCTGTTGTTGTGACAACCTTCCACAAGCTAGGGAATGCCATCTTGCTATTTTGATGTTCACTCATCTCTGAACAATGGAGCTTTTTTGATATGTCCACGCGTCTCGGAACAAAGAGCTTTGAATGATATGCCCACGCATCTCTGAGCTAAGTGTTGGGGTTTGGTTAGTCTAACTTATCGCGGAAACAACCTTGACCCAAAGAACCACTCGAAATTAATAAAACCATAAAGCATAACAAATAAACATAAAAGGATAAAATCAGAATTTACCTTTAAAGCGTGCTTCGCCCTCAAAGTCGGGCTCTTACTTAAAAGCTTTAAGCTCCAAAAATACGCGAGCCTCCTACGGAAGTCCACCCGCAAAAACTACTAGCGACTTTTAGGTCCGTTACCTCGAGGTTAGCGAGGTTCGACCAAAACCCGAGTATTATATGAGTTTAAGAGTTTTTGCTAATGCAATGCTCTATTGAACTCTACTCAAGCACTCTTCCCAAAAACCCAAGATGGGTATTTATAGGCAAGAGGGAGAGTGAGAATTTCTATCCCATCAATGTGGGAGTCATGAAATTCCACAATTTATTTTAAAGCTAAATTAAAATAAATAAGCAAACTAATAATAAATCTACAAGTGGCACTATCATATGTAAAGGGTGGTGAGGACCACAAGGAGAGTAGGGGACCATACTTACTCCCCACTCAATACTCTCCTTGTGCCACATGTCCCTCACCCCACTTGCTTCCATATGCTCCCACTTGCTTCCCCTAGTACTCGGCCCTATGGCCCAGCCAAAGCCCGGCCGAGAGCCCAGCCCCGCACTTGATGTTGCGGGCTGCTGCTATGGCTAGCAAGCCACGCACACAAGTGCGGGCTGCTGGCCCTTGTGTGCGCTGCTAGCTGCTGCTAGCACGCATGCTTGCTGCTGCTAGCATGCTGCTAGCTATGGTGCGCTAGCACGCACCAGCCGGTCATGCATGGCTCGGCTTGGTGCGATTGCTAGCCACCTATGCTAGAACATTTTTGCCCCTAGCACTCGGATGCTCAGGGTACTCCGATGCTTGGGGTATTTTGGGAAATATTGGTGATTTATTATTATTTGCGCGTCTCTTCTTTTACTATTTTTGACTCGGCTTCCGACGCTCGGTTTCGATGCTCTAAGCTTGAATTTCCGGCGTCTAAATATTTAATTCTCGGGCAATGAATTAATTTCTTCCTAATTAATTCGTCGAGTCGGTTCGTTTACTGCTAAGGGTGTGACCCGAAGGGTTCAGTCAAGATTATACTGTAATATTAATTATGCATTATTACTTATCGGAAGCGGCCTCCACCTAGGCATTCCGATCACTTGACCTTACTGAATATATTAGCTTTCTAATAATTCTAAACCCATTAACGTTATAGTACACTTGTTTGAAGGATACCATTCCTTTCAAGTGTGCATTTAGTGTACAGCCTTTTTCCTATGTCGCTTAATGTCTTTTCATGAACTATAAGGTAAGGTAATTTTGTCATCCTTATTACATCCAGAAGTGTTTCTCGATTGCGAGTCCGACTGTCAATAAACAGATGATTTCTAAAATCCATCTGAGCACGGCCATGCATTTTCATAGTCTCGCTCTACGAGAGGCCTTGTATACAACAAAGACATCTTCCCTATTTTAGTAGGGGGACATTCCCAGTCTTGTAATGTAGTTCCTCTTACTGAGAAGACCTAGCCACCCGAGTGTTGCCGCTATAATCCCCTATTACGGCAGACGTTTGATAACATCAAAGGGAATTAGTACACAAATAAGAGAACTCATAATACTCATGGTCGAGGAAATAGGTTCCGATAGCCATAATGAGAAGTATACTTATGACGTTTTTAATCTCTTAAAGTATTCTCATAGGTCGATCCAATATGGTTCTAAACCAATACCTGTGAAAATGATTTATGACAATCATGTCCTCGTAGCACAAGAAACGGTGCTATAAATCAGACTACACACTAATCTTAATTGGTCATTAATCGTCCATCGTTTAAATGACCTCGATTAGGGATAATTTTCGATTTTAATATTCAACGTTCACTTAATAGGTGTTTCCTTACAACGACTGGTCTTAATACCCTATTTTGAATAATCCAAGAATCAAATGGACTCATTATTTAATCCTAAACCACAATTAAATAGAAAACAGAGTGATAAAATATTGCATGAAATTTATATTACTCCAAAACTTGAATGGTTTTTCTTAGTGTCTTACATTAAATGTTCAAAATTTTAACTAAAACACTAAACAAGGAAATCAAAGCCAGTCTCCTACATGCTTGATTCCCATTTCCTCAACGTGCTTGTTGTGCTTCACTTGAGGAAAAGGTTTAGTAAGTGGATCGGCTACATTGTCATCCGTTCCAACTTTGCAAATTCTGATTTCACCTTCTAATTTCAATTCTTGAATCATGTGAAGCCGCCGTTTGACATGTTTAACTTTCTGATGTTCCCTTGGCTCTCTGGCCTGAGCAATAGCTCCATTGTTGTCACAATAGAGGGCTATTGGACCCTAAATGGAGGGTACAACATCAAGTTCGCCAACGAACTTACGAATCCAAACAGCCTCCTTAGCCGCATCAACAGCTGCTAAGTACTTGACTTCAGTTGTAGAATCAGCAGTTGTACTCTGCTTGAAACTCTTCCAACTGAAGCTCCTCCATTCAGACAGATCACATATCCAGATTGCGATTTGAAATCGTTTCTGTCTGTCTGGAAGCTTGCGTCGGTTTAACCTTCCATAACTAATTCCTCTGATTCACCATACACCAGGAATTTATCCTTGTTCCTTTTCAGGTGTTTTAGGATATTCTTGGTTGCAGTCCAATGGGCCTCTCCTGGATCTGATTGGTAACGGCTCGTAGCACTCAAGGCATACGATACATCTGACCTAGTACATATCATGGCATACATGATCGATCCAATAAGCGAAGCATATGGAATCTGATTCATTCTTACCCGCTCATCAGGTGTCTGTGGACATTGCTTCTTGCTTTGGGTTATGCCATGTGACATTGGCAGGTGACCTCTCTTGGCCACCTCCATGCCAAATCAAGCAAGTACCTTATCAATATAAGTACTTTGACTCAATCCAATCATCCTTTTTAATCTATCCCTATAGATCTTGATGCCTAGTATCTACTGAGCCTCTCGTAAGTCTTTCATTGAGAAGCATTTTCCAAGCCAGGCCTTTACAGACTCTAACAACGGAATGCTATTTCCAATGAGCAATATGTCATCGACATATAAGACTAGGAAGGCGATGTCACTCCCATTGACCTTCTTGTAAACACAAGATTCATCTGGATTCTTGATAAAACCAAACTTACCGATGGCTTCATTGAATCGCAGATTCCAACTTCTGCTTGCTTGCTTTAGTCCATAAATGGACTTCTTAAGCTTACAAACCTTCCCAGCATTATTTTGGTCGAAAAAACCTTCAGGCTGTGTCATATACACAGTTTCTTCCAAAATACCATTAAGGAAGGCGGTTTTGACGTCCATCTTCCATATTTCATTATTATAATATGCATCAATCGCTAGGAGGATCCGAACGGATTTAAGCATTGCAACTGGTGAAAAGGTTTCATTGTAATCAATACCATGAACTTGTTTGTAACCTTTTGCTACCAATCTAGCTTTGTAAATGAATAAATTTCCATCTTTGTCGGTTTTCATCTTGAAAATCCACTTACAACCGATAGGTGTATAACCTTCGGGTAAGTCAACCAAGTCCCAGACTTGATTTTCAAACATGGAATCCATTTCAGATCTCATGGCCTCTTGCCATTTAGCATAGTCGGTGCTTGCCATCGCTTGCTTGTAGGTTACCGGTTCATCTCCATCCATGATCAGGATGTCCTGATTTTTGGTTAATACTAAACCAAGATATCTATCAGGTTGAGATCTCGACCTCTAAGACCTACGTAGGGTAATGGATTGAGCATTTGCATTGTCGGTTTGACTTTGCACATTTTGATCATTTTTACCTGCGTCAACAGATGCTGTTTGAGCACTTTTACTGTCATTCTGATTTTGTTGCTAATCCTTACGAACTTCTTCGAGTTTGATTTTACTCCCACTTGTCATTTTGGAAAGGTGTTCATTCTCCAAAAATACATCATTGCGAGCAACAAACACTTTGTTCTCCGATTTGCTGTAGAAGTAATACCCTTTAGTTTCTTTTGGGTAGCCCACAAAGTAAACCTTGTCAGATTTGGGATGAAGTTTGTCAGAAATCAATTTCTTGACATATGCTTCACATCCCCATATCTTTAGAAAAGACAACCTAGGAGGTTTTTTTGTCCATAATTCATATGGAGTCTTTTCTACAGCTTTTGATGGTGCACGGTTTAGTGTTAGTGCCGTTGTTAGAAGTACGTGTCCCCAGAAAGAGATAGGAAGATCACTAAGACCCATTGTTGATCGTACCATGTCTAACAAGGTCCGATTTCTCCTTTCGGATACTCCGTTCCATTGTGGAGTTCCTGGAGGTGTCAATTTTGAAAGTATACCCTTTTTTTTCAGATGGTTATCGAATTCTTGGCTCAAGTATTCACCTCCTCAATCCGATCGAAGGGCTTTGATTTTCTTGCCAAGCTGATTTTCAACTTCACTCTGAAGTTCTTTGAAATTTTCAAACGATTTAGATTAATGCGATATTAGGTATAGATAACCATATCTACTATAGTCATCTGTGAAGGTGATAAAATATCGGTGTCCATTTCTAATAAGTCTCCTGCCCTTTCTCCCAACTTGGAGAATGACTGTTTAATCATCTTGCCTAAAAAAAATCCCTCGCAATTCTCAAACGATTCTAAATTGAAAGAGTCAAGAACACCTTCATGTAGAAGTCTCTTGATGCGTTTGATGTTAATGTGGCCAAGACGACAATGCCAGAAGTAAGTTTGGTTTGACTCCATGGTCTTAGCTCTTTTGTTAATATTATTCACATTATAAACTTGTTTGTCTAGATAAAGCACATAAAGACCATTTTCAGAATTTGCAATACCATATAAAACATTATCAAGATAAAACGAACATTCATTGTCTTTTACTCGAAATTCAAAACCCTTGGCGTCCAACGTCGAAATTGAAATGATGTTTTTGGTAATGTTAGGAACATAATAAACATTATCTAGTTCAAAAACTAGCTCGGTGGGCAAAGAAAAACTAAGAGTTCCTACGGATACGACACAAATTCTGGCTCCATTGCCGACCCAGAGTTCAACCTCTCCCTTCTCTAGCCTTCTAGCGTTCCTTAGTCCCTGAGAATTGGAACAAAGGTGTGAGCCACATCCGGTATCTAATACCCATGATGCTAAGCTAGTGATGTTAAAGTCTATAACGAATATACCTGATTCAGAAGTAACAGTTCCGTTCTTCTTATCTTCCTTGAACTTGAGGCAATCTCTCTTTCAATGTCCCTTCTTCTTACAGTAGAAACATTCGGAATTAGATTTAGAAGACGCTACCTTCTTATCTTTGTTATCCTTGGTAGATTTAGACTTAGGCAGAAAGGTTTTCTTTTTTCCCTTCCCCTTAAAGCCTTTCTTCTTCTTGCCTGAGATTTGAACGGCTTGCCCTTTTTAATCAAGAGCGTATCATGCTTCCCCTAATCCTTGAGCATTTTCTCTGCTTGCTTCAACATACCATGAAGCTCGGTGAGGGTTTTCTCCATGTTGTGCATGTTATAGTTCATCTTGAACTGATCATAGCCTTTGTGCAGTGAGTGGAGAATGATGTCAATTGCCATCTCGGTTGAATACCCCGCATCAAGCCTTCCCATGTTCTTAAACAATCCTATCATTTTGAGTACATGTGGGCTGACTGGTTCTCCTTTCTTGAGCTTGCTCTCAAGGATCTATATGTGGGTTTCAAACCTTTCAGTTCGGGCCTGCTCTTGTAACATATTCTGCAGTTTAGAAATGATCTCAAAAGTTGTCTCCTTCTCAAAGAAAGTCTTTTGAAGCTCTGGAGACATTGTGGCCAACATGATGCATTTGACATCTTGATTGGCACTTTGCCATCAATTTAGGGAAACCTGAGTCACCTCCTCATTTGGATCCTCTTGCATTTCCTCATCAAGGACATATTCCTTTTGCTCTTGCATGAGAACAATTCGCAAATTCCTTTGCTAATCAAGAAAATTTGGCCCATTCAACTTCTCCTTGTCGAGAATTGAGCGTAACGAGAATTGGTTGTTTGAGTTATTTGAAGACATGATTCTATAATTGAAAGAATTTGAAATGAAAAAACATTCGTGATATTTAAATAAGATTGAATTCATGCATTTTTAATCAAACTTATTTAAAACGTCTTATTCACACATTTGAAAGTTGTCCCCATTTTGGTGAGAATAAGTCGATTCCAAGATCCAAAGAAACAAAGAGTGGTTAAGCATGTTTTGGCTTGTCTTAACACTCAATCTCCTAAGGAAAGCAACGCTTTGCTAATGGCACCAAGCCACTCTTGGTTGAATAAATCGTCGCATCTAATGCTCTCTCAACAATTTATTCACATTGCCACGACATGTTAGGACTCCATCACTCATATCATTGAGTACAACTAAAACCAACTTGCATACCCAGTATGCCTTACGCTCCTTGGAGAGGTAGTGATGCCTCGCTTTGGCGTAACCCACCACTACCCTCGTTCGATTGGTAAGTGTTGTTTTGGAATGACAAGTTTTACTCAATATGTAGGGACCTAGGGTTTCTATGTTGGTTGATTTAAGTGAACTTAATTAATCATCACAACATTCAAAATCCTAAACATGTATCTAACATATAATTCATGTACATAAACACACACACACACACACACACACACACACACACACACACACACACACACACACACTCTTTAATAATTCCCAAGAACCATTCTTTAATTAAATTGGTTTAACTTGGTGCAACAAAAATAAGAGGGCAATTACTCACTATTAATTTAAATTAATCTTGAGTTTTTGACAAAATAAGAGGGAGTTGGAAAAAATGAACAAAAGTTCAATAAAGATTCCAACTTTAATACCTGTGAATCCTTGAAAAATTTATATCTTTCAATGTGAAGATAAACAATTTTCTATCACAAAGTTTCAAACTTTATTATTTTAATCAACTAAAAAATGATTAAATCAACAAAGTTTAACAAAAATTCATGGAATTTAGTAACATAAAGTTTCAATCACTTAACATAATTAAAGGTTGAATCTTTAGTACTTGGAAGCCTCAAAGAACAACAATTTCACACTTATTGCAATTAGTTTGCAATTATGTGAAAAATAAAACCATGTTTTCAAGCACAAATTACCACAAAGTGATCATGCCTAAAGAGGTTTAAAATTGCATAAAAAATATGTATTGATAAATTACATAACCACCATAAATATGCAATTAATTATGAAGGTTATAAAGACTTAAAATATTTCGTCAAAACGAAAAATCCCTTGAAAAGTGCATTTCTGGTCGTTTTTTTTTTTGGCTAAAAACCATTTCCTGGAAGGTTAAAACCATTTCCAGAACACATTTTCCACCCAAAATTCACTATTTTTGGGTCAAAATATGGGTTTGGGGCGGATAATAGCTTTAATACGAGGTTAAAATAAATAAAACGAGCAACTAATCTAATTAGCAACTCAAAACCAGAAAAATTAAGCCATAAAAACACCTTGAAAAAATATTATGATTTTAAAAATAAACGAGCGAGGCTCCGATACCGCGGTTGGGGTTTGGTAAGTCCAGCTTACCGCGGAAACAACCTCGACCCAAAGAACCACTCGCAATTAATAAAACCATAAAGCTTAACAAATAAACATAAAAGGATAAAATCGGAATTTACCTTTGAAGCGTGCTTCGCCCTTAAAGTTGGGCTCTTACTTGAAAGCTCTAAGCTCCGAAAATACGCGAGCCTCCTACGGAAGTCTACCCGCAAAATCTACTAGTGACTTTTAGGTTCGTTACCTCGAGGTTAGCGAGGTCCGACCAAAACCCGAGTATTATATGAGTTTAAGAGTTTTTGCTAATGCAATGCTCTATTGAACTCCTACTCAAGAACTCTTCCCAATAACCCAAGATGGGTATTTATAGGCAAGAGGGAGAGTGGGAATTTCTATCCCATCAATGTGGGAGTCATGAAATTCCAGAATTTATTTTAAAGCTAAATTAAAATAAATAAGCAAACTAATAATAAATCTACAAGTGACACTATCATATGTAAAGGGTGGTAAGGACCACATGGAGAGTAAGGTACCATACTTGCTCCCCACTCAATACTCTCCTTATGCCACATGTCCCTCACCCCACTTGCTTCCATATTCTCCCACTTGCTTCCCCTAGTACTCGGCCCTATGGCCCAGCCATAGCCCGGGCGAGAGCCTAGCCCCGCACTTGATGTTGCGGGCTGCTGCTATGGCTAGCAAGCCACGCACACAAGTGTGCGCTGCTGGCCCTTGTGTGCGCTGCTATGGCTAGCATGCTTGCGGTTGCTAGCATGCTGCTAGCTATGGTGCGCTAGCACGCACCAGCTGGTCATGCATGGCTCAGCTTGGTGCGCTTGCTTGCCACCTATGCTAGGACATTTTTGCCCCTATCACTCGGACGCTCGGGGCACTCTGATGCTAGGGGTATTTTGGGAAATATTGGCGATTTATTATTATTTGCGCGTCTCGTCATTTACTATTTTTGACTTGACTTCCGACGCTCGGTTTCGATGCTCTAAGCTCGAATTTCCGACGTCTAAATATTTAATATTCGGGCGACGAATTAATTTCTTCCAAATTAATTCGTCGTGTCGGTTCGTTTACTGCTAAGGGTGTGACCCGAAGGGTTCAGTCAAGATTAAGCTTCAATATTAATTATGCATTAATATTACTGATCGGAAGCGACCTCCACCAAGGCATTCCGATCACTTGACCTTATTGAATATATTAGCTTTCTATTAATTCTGAACCCACTAACGGAATAGTACACTTGTTCGAAGGACACCATTCCTTTCACTAAGAACTTTTTTTTGTTTGATGATCTTCCTCAAGCTAGGGGATAGTGCCTGAAGACTGCTACGCCCGTAACTTCCTCTAATTTCCGCTTTGATAGTCTTCTGCAAGCAAGAGAATACTATTGAAGATTGCTTCGCCTGAAACGATCTTCTACCGCCTTGTGACCATCTTCCGCAAGCCAGGGAACATGATCAGAGATTGCTCTGCCTGAAGCCATCCCAAGCCAGGGAACATGATCAAAGAAAATTACCGAAGATCAATGCTCGTCGATCCTTAAAGCTCGCTTTAACTTTGTTGTTGCAATATTTGCTGAAATTGCTGCTATGCCAGTACGTTGGCGCATTTGCTTTTTGTGAACCATTACGTCGGTGCCTGCGATTAGCCAATGTTTAGGCACTTTAAGCGAAGTGAGACGATCATTTATCAGGTCGATCACTTTCTGTGTTTGTAATCGAGCCGATTACTAAATCATGTCAAATTGCTTATAGGGGCTAACTGGCGTACTAAGGAACCCAAGCTGCTGCATGAGGTCCACATAACCATATTACGGGGCCACACACTTTGTTGCCGCACCAGCGTTTGCTAGAAGACCCTGCCGCCGTGAAATCCTCTTGTCGCCAGAAGACAGGCTTGTCGCTAGGCAACAAATTTTCCGTCTGTCGATGCAATAGGGAATTTTCGAATAAATCCCTTTTCTTTTTCATTTGGCCGTTTGCTGCTGCGGTTGTTGTTCGCGATTTGCTCCAAGCTTCAAATTACTCGTTCTTGCTCATTTCTCAACCAAATTCGCTCAAACTTCTTGCAAATCAAAGCTTATTTCATCTAGTTTCCCGATCTATGTATGTTTTCTTCAAACTCACTCGGATTTTGCTGAATTTGCGCATGTTAGTTCACGAATTTTTTGAAAATACAAAATTTGTTTTGATTAATTTGCTTTTTTTTTATTGTATTTTATGCCACAAAATTGCTTGATTATGCTTGTATATTGCCTTGGGAGTATTTTGAGACTTGTTTGACTCAATTTGGTGGAGAAACAAACAATTCACCGTTGTTGAACCTCTCGAGGTCGTGAAAACAATGTGACTTTTTCTTTGCGTTTTTACTAGCTATTCTTGTACAATTTGTCACAACAATTGTCATAGTATTGCAAGAAATTGTTTGATTGCTTAAAAATGCTATTTATGCTTGAATTGAATTTATGCTCTGTTTTAGTACTATGTTCTTTGTTTTTTGTGAACATAGTATCATGCGGCTAGGCGAACCTTAGATACTATAGAGCCTTAATTTTTGTTATTTTGCAAAATATAGTATGGCTAGACAACGCGGCTCCGGTTCACGGTCTAGGGACACTCGCCGGGAGCACGAGCCCGTCAGCGAGGGCGAGGAGCCATCTACCACTCTAGGACCCTTCCAAGAATGGGATGAGCATACTTTGTTCTTTGCTCCCAAGCACTACATCCCAGAGCGGGTGCGACGCGGGATTGTCAGCAAGAGGACTCGTAGCCATGGCTCTGGCAACGAGACCATTGGCTCGTTGTACGACAAATATTTCCGTAACCATGAGGAGTTGCGACAGCTATGGGAGTCTTGTGTGCTGACTTCCCTGTTTCGGGTCACTTAGGCCATGTACTCATTTGACGCGAGCCACCACGTGGTTCGAGCTTTGGTGGAGTTCTTTTAGGACACCACCAACACCTTTCACTTTCCTTAGGGCGAGATGACTTTTACCCCTGCTAACTTCAGTCTTATTTTGGGACTGGAGTTCCGTTCTACTGCACTACCATTCGACAATACGATCACTGTCTTTTCTCCGATAGTTGAGGAGTTGTTGGGTCCGATTACTATTCGGGCCCGTGCCGAGGCTGAGCCGATACGACTTAGTTCTCAATGTATCCGCTGGTCCACTCTTGTGATGGCCTTTCAGGATGGTACGACCACCAGTGAACAGCGGGTGCGCATCTTCGTTCTCATTTTGCTGTTAGGGACCTTTTCTTCTGACAGAGGTAGCCGAGTACTTCTCTACTACCTACTTGCTCTCTGCGACCTTCACATGGTCGGGACTTATGACTGGGCCAGCTTAGCCTATGCTGATTTCTTGCTGGGCTTGCAATGCTTCTGTCGTCACACGGCTTTTATGGGGATATTGCACTCTCCAGTTTCTAGAGAATCGTAGAGGTATACTTTATCCCTTTTTAAAGTTAGCTCTAGATGCTTATTAGCATTCGCTGTTCTTCCTCTGTCCTTGTAGATTTGGTTCTACGAGTATTTTCCATCGCAGGCACCGGCGAGACCTTCGCCTCGCGACACTAGTGGAAAAAAGGCCATCCGTAACGGGCAAAAACTGCCCATCTGTAATGGGCAGCGGCCGTTACGTATGCGGCCGTTACGGATGGCCTTTCTTATTCGTAATGGGCACCGTCCGTTACAAATAATGGGTTATTCGTAATGGGCACCTGAAAAGCCCGTTACGAATAACCCCGTTATTCGTAATGGACAGGTTCTGCCCGTTACGAATACTATGAGATCCAATTAAAAAAAAATGCAACACATGGCTGGACAGCTAGCTTGAAAAATTATTTTATCAATTAATATTGAGTACTTTTCAGTATAAGAAATGCATGCCTTCCAGTAATCACATGGTAAAAACTTTCATCACTTTGTTTAACTATGAATTTTAAATCCAAGTGGGAACAACAATACGATATTACATCTGGGGTAATTAGCAATGGTGCAGCAAATTATGGGGCATTGACAAAGTACCTTATTAAACGGTATCTTGCTCATATCTAGAGTTGTTTATAGAAGTACAGGGAGCCAAAGCTTTAGGAACCTCAAAAGCGCTTCAGCACGTCGTGCAAGAACTTGAATCTTGTCATTATCGAATACAAGACCTTTAACCTTGCCACCCCAAGTTGCTTCTAGACTGATCTGCAAGTCTTTTCTGATCTTTCAATCTCCGGACATGAACCGATACCTCGATCCTATTAGCAACTTCCAAGATTTGATGTTCCGAAGATAAGTCAAGGCAATCAAGTAGGTAATCAGGTATGAACAGCTCAACAGTTATATAGTGGTATATGACCTCTCCTAGACAATCTTTTCCGTTCTGAAAAGGCAATGTTTATTAATTAGTAAACACATTTCTACACAGGATGCATCAATCTCAGAGAAAACCAAATTGCAAAGAAAAAGACAGGGCATATTGGACAATAACATTCAAATTTGGACGACAAGAGCACATATTCTAGCAGTAGAATTAATACCACTTCTCGATCACAGAAAAATAGACAAAGGAGGGTAAATCTACAAAACTTTACAGACTGATATCAATATCAATAAAAGCAATAACTTTCACTCAGATGAAATACAAGCATAAGGTATTAATACATATTGTACTGGACTGATCAAGGGCATAGTTTAGTGCTTGTGTATTCAAATTTAGTTGCAGCAGCCAACTGAATGACAATGAAGATTAAAATAATAATACAAGCACCATTACACCTATATCAGGCAACAATGGTAATAATAAGCTTCTCACATTAGGCAAAGACTCGAAGTAAACATCAGGAATCTCCATCTCAACAATGACACTGGTATTAATAGCCATAGCAGCCTTGAGAATCTGGTTAGTACAATCTCTACACTGCTGGAACCTTTTCCTAGCATCCTCAGACAACCCACGAGGTGGAACTTTTGTACAAGGCAACCACCACTTCTCTTCATGTCTAATAGAAGGCCGACCATTAGACACCGCTGTTTTAAGAGGATCCCGATCATCACTCTCTCAGTCAGCATACGAAAACTCTGTCTCCTTAAACCCTTCAAGCATACTAAGCAACATTAGTTTCTTAAGAGCAGGCAGATTCAAATACAAATCCGACCTCGGCCTCGTTGCCATGACCTCAAATGAACCCCCACCAGGAAACTCCTGTACCAGCGAGACAAATTCAACAATCGAGTCACTCACATAACAACCACTCCATTTCTCTGCACCACATCTTCTTCCTTTGCGACGCCATTGGCTCTAATCTCCATTACCTCCCCAAATACAGTAGCTACCCAATTTCAACAAACCAACCAAAATCAGACTAAAAATTCATCAACATACTAGACATTAAAAAATCAAATAATGTTAAATAAAACAAAGTAATTATACCAGCAAGATTGGTAATTGCATTTGAGATAGCAAGAGCAGTGCAAACACCCTTTCCACCACCAGACATGTCCTCTCCCAACAACAACTTTGCAAATCTCTCCTTCATCAACTCTACCACTGTACACATCAACAAACACAAAACCTAAAAAAAAATCCAGAAATTATTATTTAATTTTTTTCAGATATACATAGAAACAATCAATATAATGAAAAAAATAATCATAAAAGATGCTCAAAAATGGAAATAAATGCGATTTATCAATACTTTGACTTATTAGTTATTACCCATAGATTAAGCCACAGATTTATAATACAATGTCACCATTTTTTCACTGACAAAAAAAAAATAAAAATTAGACAATAAAATAAAAAGAAAATGACATTATTATGATAAATCCAATCAGTCTCCATTCGCAGAAATTTCGCCATAGATATATCTAATTTTTTTAAAAAAATAAAAAAATTATAGCCGACACATTAAACTGAAATTTCTCCCAAAAAAGCAACCCAAAACACAAAATTAGAAATGTAATTATACTAGTATGGTAAAATTGTATAAATTCACATCCAATTTTCAAGCATAAATAAAGGTAATACATAAAAAAAAGATAGTAAAAACTTCCAATTAAGTGAAAAATCACAAAAAAAATCATGAAACAAATTACATTTCTCAAACATAGAAGCAATCCTATATCATCATGTATCAATAAAACATATAAAATACCAAATAAAATTGAACGAAAAACAAAAAATCCAGAGAAAAGTAGGAAATACCCTCGAACAGTACGCCAGAAGATCTTAAAAGAAGCACGGAAATGAATAGGACCATGAGAAGGTTTGGTGTTCATCCTCTTACGAAGAAAACGAAGATACTTCATCTTCTGCATAATAAGAGCACCAGAAAGTGTGATCTCTTCGCAACGAACCACAACAACACGTTGCCTAGAAATTGTTGCGCAAATTTGAAACCCCCGTCAATAAACCCCAATCAATAAACCCCCGTCTCTTCTGGTAGCGTTGAGGAAAAACCTTGAGAAAATTCCGATGCAACCCCGTTAATAAACCCTTGGATGTATAAGCCGTGAAACCCTAATAAAAAGCCTAATAAGCTCCTCCAAGTTGGGCCAAGTTTGGGCATTTGTACGTGTAATATAGTATTTGTAACGGGCAAAATAGTGTCCGTTACGAATACTTATTTATTTGTAATGGGCACAAATTTTTCTGTTACAAATACATACGTATTCGTAATGGACACTATTTTGCCCGTTAAAAATAAATAAGTATTCGTAACGGACACTATTTTGCCCGTTACGAATATCTTAATTGTAATGGGCAAAGCTTTGCCCGTTACAAATAGCATGTTATTGTAGACACCCATTTGTGTCTCCCCAAAACCAAACCCAGTGATGAGTACCTTTCACGTCGAATCATAATCGAATGAATTGAAAGTGTGGAAAGTTTAGTGTTGCGGATAGTTTTAATTTCTTTTCTCTTCTCTCTGTTTTTAAACTTATTTTAAGAAAACAACCAATCCAGTTTGGTTGGTCCATGATATGGGTCCAATAGTAGTGTAGTTGGATGGGGCTTGACAAAAGCTTTCCAACGATTATTATAAGCCCAATTCCGATGAATATTGAGGAAGTTATGGCCAATTTACTGATCTGGGCCCGGTTTGAGCCTTATATGAGGCCTAATGATCTAGGGGAGGGCCTAGTATAGATTTATCATTCCTAATGCAATTAGGAATGGTTTTAGTCTTCTAGATTCTTCTAGAAGGTTCTTTTCATTCCTAATTCAATTAACATTGATAAATTGACTTTTGTTGACTTTTCAGAGTTTTAATTAAAATCAAAGAACATTTTTTGAGGAAAGATACAATTTTATCCTCCTGTACGACAATTTCTATCTGATTTTAAGAAAACGCGTGAATTTCTGAATCAGCGCCAAACGCCAGCTGTAGCGCCTGACGCTACGATTGGCGCCTGGCGCTAGCATTGGCGCTTGGCGCTAATGTTGGCGTCTGGCGCCAATAGCCAGCGTTGGCGCTAATCCGGTTTTTTCTGCGCCCGAACTCTGTTTTGATATTTTATCTTTTTGGCTGATTTTCTTTATAAATAACGTCGTAAAACTCCGTTTTCATTCATCAACAGTCATATACAATCTACCAACTCTCATCAAGATTCTCTTGATTACTCTTTCTCTCTCTTTTCTAAACTAGCCTTTTACATACAAAATTCCGCATTCATTAGATCTAGATACACCTAGCCATATTCAAAGTTGTCTTCGTCCTAGACGTGAAAGGTTTAATTTCTAAGGGTTTGGTCCCAAATCTCTCTTTCAATTATTAATTTAATTGTTTTGTTTATTATTTTCCTTGAAGTTACTAACGCGTGTATTTTGTTATTAGAAAGAGGTACGAGGCATCAAAGTAAGTACTTTAATGATTTTTATTGATGTTATGATATAGAGATCATGTTTATGATGTTATTATGATATTCCTAGTAACATGTCTGGGGTAACTATAATACTAAATATGATTGTTATGATTCCTTTTATGTTCTTCCTAATATTTATGATTGTTAGTATCATGTTAGGGTTAAAGATTTGATTTTTATTGCTTAGTGACATGCTAGGGTTTGTTATTAATCTTGTTAGTATCATGCCTAGGATCTTGCTATTGTTATGCTTTAACATGATTATTATGATTATGATTATTATAATTGTTATTATGATTATTATTATTTTTATGTTTATTACTTATTATGTTGCTTGATTTATATTTATTTTTATTGCTTGATCACGCCTTTTATGCATGTTTAAAGGGAATTGGTACTTATAATCACGCTTAATAAGATAATTAATAATCTTGTTTAGGGTTAATTTGATTATAATTCAAGTGATCGCCAATAATAGTTTTTTTGTGCATTTAAATTCAACCAACATAGATAAACAGGTTTAGGGTAAACCTATTGATTGCATGTTAGTCAGAAAGCGCACATGAATATGATCAGAATAAAGTAGAGGCCTACTATTAGGGCAGGTTCAATCTCTTTTAGGTTGGATTTGTACCTTCATCCCCGAACCCTATTTTGTTCAAGACCTTATGGAGTTGACGATCTCTTGGATCGTTAAGGGGTGTAACCTTCACCTCGTGAACGGTTTACAAGTTCCTAAAAGTTGTTGGCGACTCTTTTGCTCTAGCTTCCTTCCCTTTGGATGCCACCGTACTTTAGTGCATGACCACAATGGGGTTCAAGCTAGGGGATTAACGCTTGAAATATTCCCTACAGTTATGAATGAGATTTTTTCCACTAGTGCGAGCTCGTATTGGCGACTGTTGGGGAGGTCGCATCAGTAGTCAGGCCACTACTGCCTGTGTTCGAGATTTGATCCTCTCGATATGTTCTTTTGAACACTTGTCTCTTGTATTGCTTTTTAATAGATATCTATATTATAGACAGATTTTGTAGGAGTCTGATGTGGTGTATCGGCCATGGGCCGATCTGGTTATTCCTGCGCTGGCTACGCAGTAAACTACCGAGCGTCGCTACTTCCAGGGGACGTACGAGGCTGTGGTGTAACTCGGTGAGAGAGTGGCTATCCAGCACTCCTCGTATATCTTCATTGTCCCTGCTCATCCGCCTCGACACATGTTCCATGAGGCGATGTTGATAAACTTGGCGGAGAGGTGGCTTGCTGGTACTCCTTGGCGATCTCATGCTCGTAAAGGGCAGAGTTACGAGGAGGATTTGCTGTCACTGCTAGCTCCGACCCCTGCTTTATACGAGGAGGCGGTGGTATGCTTTTTATCCTTTTGTTTTTTGCTAGATAGCCCCCAAGTGGATTTTAATCACTTATTTGCTTTTTGCCAGGCTACTCCTGCAGAGTTCGTTCCTCTTTGAATGTCTATCAGCTACCAGGGGATGTACGGCCCTGTTTAGGAGATGATTCCTCCGGCTCCTTAGGATCAGCGCTTTGTCGAGCGGTCTATTCCTCGTCACCAGACTCGGGTGAGTTACCTGGTTACTGCTTATTTGTACTTGTCCAGTATTGTTACTGACTTTGTTTTTTACAGTTCTCTTGCGAGGTGGTGACAGCGATGGCGAGGTGTATAAACGTCTTTCGTAGTCAGCTGGTGAGGATGAGGAACTGAGCTACATGTCGTCGTGACGACGTTGCTGAAGAGGTATTTCTTTTTATTTATTTTGTATTATTTATCCTCCTATTTATTTGCATCTGACTTGGTTTAATTTTGCAGGGACATTCGATTCCTTCACCATGTACTCAGACGAGACCTGAGGCTAGGAGGGAGCCGTCCAGGTCTGGCTCGAGGTGTCACCGCACCGTTTCTGGTGGCTGGGGTGGCTGATATGATGCCGCTCGTACTAAGACATTGGAGGGTTAGGGTTCTTTGCCTAAGGGCGCATAGACTGGGCCGATAGGCCAAGGAGGCGCGATGGGTGGTAGGATGTAAGAGTTTTGCTCGTCATCTCAGCAGCCACATCAGCCTCAACCTTTGTTGATACAGTACCAGGGTGAGCCTGAGTGGACTGGCCTTGATTTGAGGTTCCCGCCTACTAGCAGATCTGGAGTTGGTGAGGAGCATACTCCTCGGTCTGCGATGTTCTTTGATATGATGAACATTCCTCCTCATCTGCGCCCTCCGGTACCATAGTTGTACATGTACTTTTTATTTATTTTGACTTTGTAGGACTTTGCCTATTTGTATTATATGACTTACCTTTTAGACATATTGTATATACAAACTATTATATATTTTTTCTTCATTGTATTTGCATTTTATTTTTCATTTTATGTGCATATGCGTGTGTGCCAAAAAAAAAATTGTGATTAATTTTGTGAAAAAATTTCCGTCATTTTCATTATCGATGGAGGGTATCTGACTTTCTCCCCAAAAAATAAAAAATGAAAAATAGTTTAGTTTGGACTAAAATAATCCTAAATTTAATTAAGCTCGATTAAATCCAAGAAAAAATAGAAAAAATATATTGATTTTTGTGTATGGGGTTATTGAACAAAGGGTGTAATTGTAAAGTCATTGTATAAAATCAAATCGTAGTCAGAAAAAAATGCGGTTTGCATAGCGTGTTGAGCTGGCGTTGTACCGCATCTTCGTCGTTGGGTGCTGCGTGTCTTCGCCTGGCGTTGCTCCTATCGCCAGGCGACAAGCTTTGTCGCCAAGCGATGCACCTGTCGCCTGGCACTGCAATTTTTTCCTCTGAATCCTTTTAGGAGTCAAACTGTACCAGTTTTGTGCATAAATAGCCCCCTAATCTGCCGATTTCTACATAATTCGAACAGATTAATCATTAATTATAGCCTTAGTTTATCAACAAGTAATCATGCCTTTAGCCACTAAGAATTTTAGCGATTTTACTCGTGAGTGGTGTTGGTCTTTGGCTGCTAAGGAGAGAAAAGAACTTGACTTTTTCCACTTGGGAGGTATTTATGGTATTAAGGGGGTAAATATTGACATAGATTTCATTCATACCGCCTTAGAATATTGGATCCAGACACACATTGCTTTAGACTAGGCTATGTTTAAATTAGCCCTTTACCGGAAGAATTTGGTGCCATTCTAGGCTTCCCTTTATTAGATCTTGCAGTAATTCCTAATGTTAGTGAGTATTATTATAAAGATTTTGAGCGCTTCTTTAATCTTAAAGACAGAGATCTAACAAATATTGTAGATGGTAGCATAGTTAATCTAATAGAATTTGCACGCCACTACTTTGATAGACCGTATTCTAAGTCTTTTCATGTTTATAGAAGAAGGACTTTTCATTTTTGCATGCTTAACCAATATCTTCTCACTAGTGGTAGAAATAATGAGGGTCAAGCAATTATAATATCTGTCTTGGAACAAATTGAATCGGGAAGGAATCCAATGTCATTAATTGTTGGAGAGACTATGCTTAGTCTAGATGAATTAAAGAAAAATCCAAAAGCACCTTTTCGAAGCTCTCCAATTTTATTATAGGTAGAAAAATAATATTTTTAATTACAGAAATAAAAAAACATATATTTTTGTATAGTATATTTATTATTTGCATTGAATTTTTGCAGATGTGGCTAATGGAGAGACTAGAATTCATTAGTCCTCCTGACAATATTGAAAAATACACAACAAACTTCATTGTGAGACGAAAGAAGCGTTTCTCTATAAAGATGGGTCGCCATGAGTGGAGCAAAATATTTGCCTCTTGAAATTTTGCTATCAAATGGGTCATCCCATGGTGGAAAGTTGAGAAGATGGTTAGTGTCAACAAGCAACCCTTCTGCAGTCTTCAAAGTTGAATCAAGATGACTTTTTTATTATCCCTACACGGTAAAAAGGCAGTACGGTCTCATTGAAATAATTCCTTCTGGAGATCTTCGTCGTCCCTATGAATTCCCTGTTTCTCAAGAAGTAGAGAGGTTTGACACTTATTGGAGTGCTAGGCCTTTATGGGAAGTGGTTACCCAAAAGGTTCCTCCATTTTTGCCGAATGATGTGAAGAATTGGCTTCTTAATAAGCCTAAAAAGGACAAGAAGAAAGATCGAAGTAGAACCAATGTGTAGAATTGTCTAGGTGACAAGATAACTCATGTTAAGGAACGCTTAGATGATAGAGTTGAGTTCTAAAAACCTATGATGCCTAAGAAGAAGGACACTACTAAAGGCAAATAGAAAAGAAAAGCTGACTCTTCAAAAAAGAAAGTTTGGGTGGATAAGAAACATGGTGTCCTAGCTAAAGGAGAAACTATTTACTCCAAGATTGAATGTAGGTCCTTTAAAGGATGTTTACTAGCTAAAGTTATGGATGATGAGAAAGAGCCTGACAAGAGTTGGAAAAGATCAAAGAAAGAGAAGAAAGATTGAAGCATTACTTAACTTCCAATTTATTAGACAAGTTAAATTTTTAAGTCAATTTATTTTATTAAGCTTTTATTTAAATTCCATCAATAATGTAATTTTACTTTATTTTAATAATGCAATTTCAGCTTTTTAATTAAATTAAATTAACTTTTACATTTAATTTATTAAAGCAATGAAAACAACTTAAATTATTTTCCAGAAATTTTCTCGAGTACGGAAGTCGATTTTTTTCCGAAATACACCGAAATTCCCCCAGATATTCGCATCAAATTGGCACCACAATTTTAAATCTGTCGCCAGACGCTGCATTCGTTGCCAGGCGCTGCAATTCGTCGCCTGGCACTGCAGTCTGTCTTTTGGCGACATACTTTTTTATTTTTTTTCGTTGATGCTGAGCGAATTTTGGTTGATACTGGGATGCGAGATTTGTAAAAATTAAAGTGGACGCACCCTGCAAAGGGTTGCCTACGTATCCTTTCCTAAGGAATCAGGCCAAACATAGCTTTGTTGAGTATCCTACTCAAGTAATTATGGGTAGTAATTTTTAAGGTTGTCAAGGTTCGTCATGTTTGAGAACTCATTACCATCCATATTAGTTAGTTTTGCTGCACCTCCTGACAGGATGGTTTTGACGAAATATGGTCCAGACCAATTAGGCCTAAATTTGCCTCTTGGATCCAAAACATTTTTTCTTAGCGGTTGTAGACACCTAAAAATGCTTATGAACAACCTTTCATTGCCATTATTGGTCGAGTTGAGTATTTAATCTTTGGAGTGCTTAAATCCATATTCAATCCTAATGCATTTCATAAACAAACCAATTCCTATCCCATTTCCCCAAACCATAACTTATTTTCCTCTTTTCGTGCTTTTAAACCCAAAATAATTCATTTCATGTCCCTTAAAATCATTCATTTCGTGTCCTTTTTATTAAAAACATTTGATCCAGTTTATTTTGATCCATAATCTGGGTCCAATGATTTAATAGGTGGATGGGGTTTAAAAAGATCTTTCCAACGATATATTATATGCCCAAATCCGAGTTATAACGAATACGTTATGGCCAAAATATTAAATTGAGTCCTAAACCCAATGATCATGTTGAGGGTCCAAATTATTTAATCGCATTCCTAAAAAAATTAGAATTAATTAAAATCTTATATAATTTTCTAAAAGATCTTCATTATCCCTTTTGAAAAGATAAGATTAAAGAGTTTGAAATTGAATAAAAATTTTTCTTTTTGAAAGTCTTAAGTCTATTCGAATTGAAAGACCTTCAAAGATAGACATATATTATTTTTGTGCCTCATATTTTTTATTCAAATCTTAAATGGTTGGATAGCCCTTGAAATTATCTTTCCAATGATATATTATAATATCAATTCTAAGCTATATCAGAAAACATATGAATAAAATATCAAACACTATCCAAAACTGACACCGTCTCACTATTTCGGCCATATCTTTTTTTCTACAAAATATTTTAATATGATTCTAATTGGGTTAGAAATTATACTTCAAGATCTTCCCAACAATATCTTATTTATCTTATTCCGATTTTTTGATCAAAAGATATGATAAAAACAAAAACCTCAAAAACTACAGTCTATCAAGTTTATTCCGATTTAATTCGGATCTTATCTTGATTCTTCGACCCATCTTTTTTCTCTATAAATAGAGGTCATATCTCCCCTTTTTCAATCATAGAAAATCTTGATCATCCAATCATTCTCTCTTTCTCTCTTTTACACCAAAAATCATTCTCTTCTCTCTCTCACTCTCTCTCACTCTCACTCTCTCTCATATTCTAAGCCTTAAACATATAATCCTAATTACACCATTCTTCCCCTAAGCACTCCAAGGAGTCCATACAACACCCGAGGTTCCTTCCTTAAACCAAGGCATGAAAGGTACCAATAAATGAGAGTTTGGACCAAATCAAATCTACATTTATTTAATTTAATTTCCATTTGATTTATATATTTTTTTTATTGAAGTTACTAACAATTTATTCATGATGTAGAAATTTAAAGAAACGCACGGAATGTGAGTAATGAATTAATTACTCTTATTTTATTTCAATATTGCTAGTATCATGATTAGGTATATTTATATTTAATTTTACTAACAATATTATTGTTAAATTGCTTCCAATATTACTGTTTATTCTATTATATTTATTGATCACCATATTGCATGTTTAAAGGGAATATGTAATTGAAAATCATGCCTAATAAGATAATTTGGACAACCGGTTTAGGTTTCTTTTTAATCTTGTTATTTAATTAAAGTGATCACGATATTTTAGAATTATATGTTGCATTAATATTCAACCAATTTGTCCTAATAATAGTTTGAAGCAAATTGAATCTTTGTTTGCATGCCTTTGAGATTGCAGGAATCACTTTTCACTATAAGAATCGAGTAGAGGCTAATACGGGCAAATGTGACTCCATGACTCACTTCGTACCATCATCCCCGATCCTCCTTTCGTGGTTCCGAACCATATGGAGTTAGTAATCTCATGGATTATGAATGGGGTGTAACGTTCACGAGTCAATCGTTGTTGTCTATCGTTGTCCCTTATCGTGGTTGCCTTTTTATGATCCGTGAACGGTTTACAAGTTTCTTAAAAACTTGTTGGCGGCTCCCTACTTTCCTTGTTCCTAATTGTATTATGTCAATTCCCTCTTCCTATGAGTGCCAAGCATATTCACCACATGCTTTAACGTAGGCGCACATCAAACGACGCCTACAACGCTTTTAACACCAAGTTTCCTACTTTGATGTTTTTTGTCTTTACCTTCTTATTAAAGTGTCTAGCCATACAGGTTTGATAGCATTGAGTATGATGTAGAGCTTCTAGTCATTTTTCATCGAGTAGAATTAGCTCTTCATATCTCGCCCTAGTCCATTCGACTTCATCAAGTTTACTTTTTAACGCAATGCGTAGAGAAGGTATCTCTAGCTCTACAGGTTGTACGACATCCATTCCATAGACTAAGGAGAATAGCGTATTTCCTGTTGATGTACGAATTGACGTGCAATAACCCCAAAGTGTAAAGTGGAGTTTGTCAGGCCAATCCTTGTAATTTTCTGTCATTTTCTCGATAATAGTCTTTAAATTCTTGTTAGCCGCCTCAACTGCTCCATTTTCTTGAGGTCTATAAGGAGAAGAATGATGGTGTTGAATGCCATACTTTTGTAGCAATTCTTTACATTCTGCTTGAAAGTGAGTTCCATTGTCACTTATCATCTCATGTGGGACTCCATATCGGCAAATAATGTTCCTTTCGATAAAGAGTGCTACATGTTTTGAAGTGAGTTTATCATAACGCTTAATAAGATAATTAATAATCTTGTTTAGGTTACTATGATTATAAATAAAGTGATCTCCAATAATAGTTTTATTTGTGCATTTAATATTCAACCAACAAAGATTAAACAGGTTTAGGGTTATCCTATTGATTGCATGTTATTCAGAGAGCGCACATGAATACGAGAAGAATAAAGTAGAGGCCTATTATTAGGGCAAGTTCAATCTCCTTTAGGTTGGATTTGTACCTTCGTCCCCGACCTTCTAGTCATGGTTCCAGACCTATTAGAGTTAACTATCTCCTTGATCGTTAAGGGGTGTAACCTTCACCCTGTGAACGGTTTACAAGTTCCTAAAACTTGTTGGCGACTCTTTTACTCTAGCTTCCTTCCCTTTGGACACCACCATGCTTAAGTGTATGATCACAGTGGGGATGAAGTGTAGGATGCTTCAAATATTTCCTATAGTTTTTTTGCGACTCCACTGGGGAGGATTTCTATTTTAATTCCTAAAATTTATTTTAGTAATCATTGAGAATGAGTGGACGAGACTCGAAAAGTTCAAGTATTTCATGTGCGTAATTTTGATTGACATTATTGGCATAAGCATAAAAAGTTTCGCATTGGAAATACCATCCGTAAGGCGTAATAAACATAGGATTTTTACACGTAGGAATCTAGGGAAATATATTTCACAACTAAAGTCGAAATAATGCTACGAAAAAACTCGAAAATCAAGAACAAAAATCTGTCGAGGCGTGTAGGAATTAGCGCTGAGAAAACAACGTCAGCGCCAAATGATGGCACTATTGCCTGTCGACAGTGCCAGTGTTCGGCGACAGACGCTATTTTCTCGCGCCAAATTCTTCCAATATTGAGCCAGAAATCTATCCACCTTCTTCTTTCGACTAGTTTTCTAGTACTGTTTACTCAATTTTACTTCTTGATTGAGTTTTTACCTTTTTTCTGAAACTCATATGTGTTCTACATATTTCCATCTAACCAATCGAACGCTCTTGGTAACGAAGGGTACATCCGAGTTTGTTGAATTCACCAAACCATGGAAGGGAGTTTAACTCGCGGGGTCCCATCCACTTGCGACAACCCTTCCAAAAATAAGGCTTCCGCGCGGTGCATTCGAACTCATAACCTTGGACCCTCTTTGCTGGGGTTTGGTGAGTCCGACTCACCGCGGAAACAAACCCAAAAACAAGACCGCACTCGTAATAAATAAAACCATAAACATAATTAACTTTGTGACAAGATTAAGATAATGAATATACCTTTGAAGCGTGCTTCACCCGACCACTTGAAATCTTACTTGAAAGCCAGCCTCGAAAATACGAAGGCCTCCAACGATGATCCACCCACAACACGAACACCGACTAGGTCCAATATCTTGGGGTTAGGAAAACCCGTCCAAAAAACTCGAGTAATTGAGTTCAAAGGCTTTCAAAAATTTGATACCTTTTTCCACTCTTGAGTTCACAGGTTTTCACTACTAGTGATCCCTTTTCCAACTCTTACTCAAGCAAGTAATCCCAAGCCATGCCTTAGCTATTTATAAGGAAAGCTTCCTTGTGAATTCCACTCAACTTTCAATGTGGGACTTTTTCACAAAAATATCCCACATGGAAAGATTGATGAATTCAACCCTTAGTTAAATAAACCAAGGAAAAAGTAATAAGTGTCACATGGTTAGGTGAGGATAACTTTCTCACTTGGTCCCCAAGGAAACTCACATGCATTGTGAGCTAACCATGTGTCACCCAACCTTGAGCCCCAAGTTGGGTTTGGTTGGGCCAATTTCTTTTAGCCCCTGTTCATGACCTGTCACCCGGGTCCACGGCCCCCTTGCTACATGCGCTGCTAACATGGCGCGCTGCCAACATGGCACGATGCCAACGTGGCGCACTGCCACTTGGTGGCTACCACGTGTGCTGCCACATGGCATGTTGCCATGTGTGCTGCAATGTGGCACACTCCAATTTGGCGCGCTTCCCTTGTTTTTGCGTGGCTAGGGTTTTTTTTTATTGTAACTTGAAGCATTTTCCCGTCTCGCCAATTCCTAAATTTAAGCTCGACATTTGAGATTCTCCGACGCTCGGTTTCGACACTCCAAGCTCAAATTCCCGAAGTCTAAATATAAATTACTCGGTCCACTCATTAATTACTTCCGAATTAATTCGTCTCTTCGGCTCGTTATTTTGTTGGGAGTGACCCGAAGGGTTCTATCAAGATTAAGCTGTAATATTAATTATGCATTAATATTACTGATCGGAAGCGACCTCCACCCATGCATTTCGATGACCTGACCTTACTGAATATATTAGCTTTCTAATAATTATAAACCCACTATCGAAATAATACACTTGTTCGAAGGACACTATTCCTTTCAATCTCCCACTTGTCCTTCCGGACAAGTGTGCTTTTAGTGTATAGCCCTTTTCCTATGTCGCTTAATGCCTCTTCATGAACTATAAGGTAAGATTTATTTGTCATGCTTATTACGTCCAGAAGTGTTTCTCGATTCCGAGTCTGACTGTTAATAAACAGATGATTTCTAAAATCCATCCGACACTACTACAAAATGAGTCTTTTCTCGACGCTTTAGCCTCGACGCTTAGACAAGGGCGTCAGGTGGTAAATATAATGTGCGTGTTTTCTCGACGACTAGATTGATTTTTGACATAAATAAGCGTCGAGAACAACACGTGCAAGGCTCGTGAGTTTAATTTGCTCTACCCAGGATTTCAAAATTTCGGAAATAATAAAACCGCCCATAGTACTTGAAAACCCTTTTCACTTCTCTGAGCTGTCACATCTTAACCCTAACTATTCATCTCTCCTTCCTCTTACGAAATTCTGCAAAGTGATTAAGAAAATCATGGATTTCAATGTCAGATCTTCAAGTCGTTCCCTTTGCACCGCTCATCAATAATTTTGCTTTCCCAATTTTCTCTTCCCGCCGGCCTTAAATGGTGTTTGATTTCGCCTTCTCGTTGCCGATAAAATTGAGGTACACCCTTTCCTTTTGGGATTCATTTTTTCTTCGAATTGAGTCCTATAGCTTGTTTATAGAGTTTATTTTACAATAATCTCACGAAAATTTGGTCTAAAATGGGTTTGATTCATGAGAAATTGATATTTTATGGTTTGTTTATACATATTATTAAGTTCGATTTTGTGCTACTGTTCAAATAAAATTCTAGAAAAATCAGAAAGAAATAAAGGTATTTTCTTCAAAATCCGAAAGAAATAAAGGTATTTTCTTCAAATTTATTTCTGATTTTGTTTCAATTGTATTATTGTTATGGCTTTTTGTTTTGAATTCTTAATTTGTAGGGGTTTTGGCTAAATTATATGAAAGGAGACCCTAATTTCGATCAGATCTAATCCTTTATGTTGAAATTCCAATTTCAATAAGCCCCTGATTCAATTTTCCTCTCAGGTTTGCACTCTGTTCCTCATGATGGTTTTATTTGATTATCATGTTTCTTTTGGGATTTTATTATTTATTAGTTCAATTTGCAATATTAACCGTAGGTTGTGTGTAATAACTTGCGATGTATAAATTCTTGAATATTCTTAGTGATTAGATTTTCAAATAGAATAGTTGCAATTGCTTAAGCTGATGATATTTTTTTTTTATGTTTTTTGGACTTAGAATAAATGAAGTAGTATGGTATCATTGCAGAAAAAATACTTCATTTAGAACAAAAACATTCCAGTAATCCACTAAGTTGCAATTTATGCTACACAAACTTTATAATATTCTCTTTGTAATAATTAAAATGCATAAATCAATTTCAAGATTTCTGTTCTACTAGTTCTTGTTGCTTGAGCAATGTCTTTTCTCATCTTGAATTTCCTTTTCTTTTGTTCAAGTCGCAGAGGGTTGAATTGTATAAGTATAAGGTATATATTTATGTATATTGTCAACCATAAGTTTTTGGTTTACATAATCTGCAACAAAGCAAACCATGCTTCTAAGGATACTAACGTGTACGAAGCTTGATTAGCAAAATCTTCGTACCATGCTTTTTAAGGACGTTAACGTGTACGAAGCTCTTGGTATTTAATTGTTATTCATGTTCGATGTTTGTCCATTGACACAGGTTAGAGTGATTTATTGTTTGTTAGTGGGAACTTCCTCGATTTAGGACGATGAAGTGATGTTTGCGATTGTCTATCGGCATATGTTAGTTTGTTTACTCGGGGTTGTGGGATTGTTTTAGTCGCCTTTAACAGTTGGGTATTTAATTATGTTCCTTTAAATGGGTTGAGTATGAAATTTATAGAATCATTATGTGCATTGTGCTATTTTTCCAGGTTCTTTGAAAGTGCAAGCTTACTTCTAAAGATGTACATGTGGTGGGGTGGTTAGTTTTTTCTTACACTTCAATGGAGTTATCTCTTACATTCAACACCAATCACATCATGTTTAAATCTAATTTTAAATCTAACTTAATGCAGCTGTGTCAATGAAGCCTTTTTGGGATAAATGTTTGTCCTGCTCCCTTGTTTAAATCTAATGTTAAATCTAACTTAATAAGCCTTGTCTGCCCTGCTCCCCTGTTGCATGTCTGATATTTTTTCAAGTTTTTTTTGACAATTAACTGAGGTATTTGAAATTTCTCCCTAAAGGTCATGAAGCCTTTTTGGGATAAATGTTTGTCTGCTGCATGCCTTGAAGCTTATTTATTTCTTTGAGTTCAGTTTTTTGGCCTCCTTATTCTTTCACTGCTGTAGTGTTGGCCGATGCACAAAAAAAGGTTCTTGGGGTGATGGTATTATTCACTGTTTTACTTAGCTTACTGTACATGACAACTGATTTTAATTTAGGAGTTTAGTTCTATCTTCTGGTATTATTTCCTTGTGAGCTCTCTGGGGTGATGGTATTATTCTTAGTCATAGGCCCTTATGATCTTGATATTTTGGCATCTTTTTGCATATATTTCTTTTGATTCTATACTTCATCCTCTAGACTAAGATGTGTGTTATATATTACGGTGGATATGATAACTCAACCTTTTCACTGCAATGTTTAGTGGGAAAATTGTGCTGCCGGATCTTTTTTTTTTTTTTTTTTTTTTTTTTTTTTTACAGTAGTAGCAAAGGGATTCTACTCCCTAAACAGACTAGAACTAATAGAAACACAGTAAAAAGCCGAATTTTCACAGTAGCTGCTGTACAAATGTTTGTACAGCTTCATCGAGTCAGTCTCCAAGGTGATCCTATTCAGGCCAGCCTCGATTGCAATAGAGAGACAATACTTGGCTGCCAAAGCTTCCCCAACATCCACCTCATAGCAGCCCTTAATGCACCAGCAAGTAGCAGCCATAACCTCACCCACTGAGTCACGAATCACCCCACCCAAACAAGTCATATCATCATTGGCAAAACGAGCAACATCAGAATTTAGCTTATATAAACCAATAGAAGGGGCTTTCCATTTTGTGCTTACTGCAGAAATTGAATGCCGAGGAGTAGAGCTTGCAGTATTGGCTTTCTCAATAGTATACAACTTAAGACTCTTCTATTTCACAATAACTCTCTTAAGCTTTCTAATGGACAACAAGAAAGCTTAAATAATTATAGGCCTACTTTACAGATTTATATATGTGCATTGTACATAATTAATTTCCTAGATTAAAGTATAATGTCCTTGTTATTGTCTCAAGTCGATTATGAATCTTGAGCCTATATTGTGTAATGTACTAATTTATACTTTGTTTTTTTTGTTTTTTTTTTGAAGATTGGAAAAGGCAATGTAGGTGCAACAAGAGAATAGGTCGGGACACTTGAGCGTCAAGACAAGCGATTATATCGTCTATAAGGCCATCATCTATGTATTTGGGTTTTAGTCTTATATTAGTGATGTATTTATTTAGGGACAAGCTACTATATATAATATACGACATTTTTTTTTAGTTTTATTAATTGTGTTGATGTTTTATTTTTAAAAATTTGGTAATTAATTAACTACGTACTCTTATTATATATTGTTGATTAATTATTGTATTTTTATTTTTTTAAATCTAGTTATATAGAATATTTGTTTATTTTTATTTTTATGTTATTAATTTAATATATGATAAATTTATATAACTATAATGTATGTATGTATTATGCTAATAATTTAATAAAATGAAAAAAAAGCTTTAAAAAATTCTAAACGCTTTTTAATGTCTATATATTTGCACATTTTCATATTTCAAAGAGTTTCCCGCCATACCAAAGGCTGACACGAATAAATGCAAGACAACAAAAAGCGTCGCTAAATTTGAGTATATGGACTGGTAAAAGCGTCGCTAAAAAACTACACACATTTGGGATAATGCGCGAAATACATATTTGTGACGCTTGTATATTAGTTAGGACACAAAAAAGCGTCGATATTCTCGACGCTTTTTTGTGTTCCTGAAAATTTTCGACTCACGTTTTCTCGACGCTTTTTAGCAGCGTCGAGAAATAATTTGTCGACGCTTTTTAGCGTCGATAAAAAGCTTAAAAAGCGTCCAGAAAACACGCTTTTTGTAGTAGTGCGAGCACGGCCATGCATTTTACAGTCTTGCTCTACGAGAGGCCTTGTAAACAACAAAGACATCTTCCATATTTTAGTAGGGAGGGACATTTCTACTCTTGTAATGTAGCTTCTTTTACTGAGAGGACCTAGCTGCCCGAGTGATGATGTTATAATCCCTTATTATGGCAGACGTTTGACAATCATCAAAGCGGGCTATTACTCAAACAAGAAAGCTCACAATACTCATGGTAAAGGAAAAAGGTTCCGATAGCAATAATGAGAAGTATACTTATGATGATTTTTTATCTCTTAAATTATTCTCATAGGTCAATCCAGTATGGTTCTAAACCAATACCTGTGCAAATGATTCATGACGATCATGTCCTTGTAGCAAAAGAAATGGTGCTATAAATCAAACTACACACTAATCTCAAATGGTCATTAATCGTCCATCATTTAAATGACCTCGATTAGGATAATTTTTTGATTATAATATTCAACGTTCACTTAATAGGTGTTTCCTTACCAAGAATGGTCTCGATACCCTATTTTGAATATTCTAAGAATCGAATGGACTTATTATTTAATTCTAAACCACAATTAAATAGCAAACGGAGTATTAAAAATTGCATGAAATTTTAAATTACTCCAAAATCTGAATTGTTCATCTTATGATAAATGGTTTTTCCGAATGTTTTAGGAGTAACACTCTTTATAAAACATTTATAGAAATCACACCCATATCTAATATGTCTGATCTTTCATGCAATTGTGAATGTTATCGTTCACTTATTGCATAGGTTACGTTATAATTACTTTGCTAATCTTAGCATCTTCATTACTAATCACTTTCATAATAAGATGATAAAATTTGAGAGTGCCATAGATTATATGTGATTTAGGATTTATTGTCCACGTGATGGCTCCCACTCATTTTCATGATTGAGATCTTCAACTTGACAACCTACAATCATTAACATTCAACAACGAACTTTCCATAGAACATCTTCTTTATTATTACATTTTAGGCAACAATATTCTCAACATATATTTAAGTAGACTTCCTAATGATTCTTTGCTTGGGTTTCACTCCAAACGGCTCACAATAATTTGGGATACCGTAATCACTTGTGATCATGGAAATTTTCCTTAAATTCCCGAACATTGCACATGGATGCATGTCCATGTTACCATTCTCAAGCCACGACTCATTTTTAGCTCGTGCTTATAAACGACTTCCTTGTCAAGGATCTAATCCTTGTTAAGGTTTGTGCTTGCAACATCAATTCTAAAATTGTATTTGTTTCCACAAGTCAAGAACTCATCATGTTACTTATCTAAGTACTTTGGATGTTCTTGGCCATAATCTAACGATCTATTACATAGATTTAGGTTGATTGGTATTACATACATACTTCTTATACTTCACATGTGACGATTCCATATCATAGCGTACATGATGGATTAAGTTAATGAGTAATTCTCAATCTTATTCCATCCATGTGACATTTTAGCTCATTTAGTTTCACCGAGTCTTGCTAAACTATTTGCTGTGTGATATGGTTGAAAGTCTCTATTAAATTCTTTCATGTTTGACTTAGTATTTAGCCTAGCTTATACTTAGTTCAAACATTTACTAAGCTTTATACATATGGGTCGAAAGCCTTTTAGAGTCCTTCATGTTCAACATGGTAAATTTCTTTAAACGATCAAACATTTATTAAGTCTGTACAATAGATCTTAATACCCAATCTGTACTAAGTATCGTCTTTAGCTTGGTCCATTTGTCAAAATTACTTTCAAATCTAAGCATTTCGCATTTGATAGTTATTTGTCACAATAGAGTTCGTAAAATTTTTGTTTGACCTTTATATAATTTACTTTTACTCTCTCTAAACTTCTTATTCATACGAGTTTCTATTTTTCTCCATAAGCCAATCCTTTTATTAACTTCATGAGAAACACGTTCCAATTCCTATATGCAATGCTTCCTCTAATTCCATAATGGATTCCTGGAGCTTGCTTTCAAATCTAAAATCTATTTAGATTTAAAAAACCCTTAGACTATTTTCATAATCACTTCCAAAATCCTATTTTAGGAAGGCGGTTTTGATGTCTATTATGCCATATTTCATAAGTGCAATTTTGCTAGATCAATCACGAAAAGACTTTAGCATTCCGATTGGTGACTAGGTGTAGGGAATATTTCAAGCATTATCCCTAGCTTTAACCCCACTGTGATCATACACTAAAGTACGGGGGCATCCAAAGGGAAAGATGATAGAGCAAAAGAGTCGCCAACAAGTTTTAGGAACTTGTAAACCGTTCATGAGGTGAAGGTTACATCCCTTAACGATCCAGAAGATCGTCAACTCCAATAGGTCTGGAACCATGACTGGTAGTTCGGGGATGAAGGTACAAATCCAACCAAAAAAGACTAAACCTGCCCTAATAATAGGCCTCTACTTTATTCTGATCGTATTCATGTGCGCTTTCTGACTAACATGCAATCAATAGGTTAGCCTTAAACCTGTTTATCTATGTTGGTTGAATATTAATGCACAAATAAACTATTATTGGCAATCACTTGAATTATAATCATATTAACCCTATACAAGATTATTAATTATCTTATTAAGCGTGATTACAAGTACCAATTCCCTTTCAACATGCATAAAAGGTGTGATCAAGAAATAACAATAAAAATCAAGCAACATGATAATAATAAGAATAATAATAATAACAACAACAACAACAACAACAACAACAACAACAACAACAACAACAACAACAACAACAACAACAACAACAACAACAACAACAACAACAACAACAACAACAACAACAACAACAACAACAACAACAACAACAACAACAACAACAACAACAACAACAACAACAACAACAACAACAACAACAACAACAACAACAACAACAACAACAACAACAACAACAACAACAACAACAACAACAACAACAACAACAACAACAACAACAACAACAACAACAACAACAACAACAACAACAACAACAACAACAACAACAACAACAACAACAACAACAACAACAACAACAACAACAACAACAACAACAACAACAACAACAACAACAACAACAACAACAACAACAACAACAACAACAACAACAACAACAACAACAACAACAACAACAACAACAACAACAACAACAACAACAACAACAACAACAACAACAACAACAACAACAACAACAACAACAACAACAACAACAACAACAACAACAACAACAACAACAACAATAATAATAATAATAATAATGTTAAAGCATAATAATAGCAAGATCCTAGGCATGATATTAACGAGATTAATAACAAACCCTAGCATGTCACTAAACAATAAAGATTAAATATATAGCCCTAACATGAAACTAGCATGAATATTAGAAAGAATATAGGAAGCATCACAACAATCATACTTGATTTAAGGAACTTATTCTTTACCCAAAACATGATACTAGGAAGCATTCTTTTAATCATACTTGATATTAGAAATTACCTTAAACATGATTTCTATATAAAAATATCAATTAATCAATTAAAGCACTTACTTGGATGCCTCATACCTCTTTCTAATAACAAAATACATGCGTTACTAACTTCAAGGAAAATAATAAAATCAATCAATTAAATTAAATAATTGAAAGAGAGATTTAGGACCAAACCCTCAGAAATTAAAACCATTCACGTCTAGGGCGAAGGCAACTTCGAATATGGCTAGGTGTTTCTAGATCTTGTGAATGCGGAATTTTGTATGAGAGAAGGCTAGTGAGAGAGAAATCTTGAAAACTAGAGAGAATAAGAAAATTAATTGTTGTTGATGATTCTTGATGATTGAAAACAGAGGTTTTAGGAGGCTATTATTAGAGAAAAACTGCCGGATGGATAGAAAAACAAATCAGAGTTTCAAAGAGAATAAAATAGATTAGCGCCAGACGCCAGACATTAGCGCCAGGCGCTAAGACTAGCGCCAAACGCCAAGCATTAGCGCCAGTCGCTAATCTTGTCGTCAGGCGTTAGAAAATAATTTCTCGCGTTTTCTTAATCTTGATAAAATTTAGCCGTTGTAGGCGTCGTTCAAAGTGCGCCTACGTTAAAAGCATGTTGTGAATATGCTTGACACTCTTAGGAAGTGGGAATTGACATAATACGATTAGGGACAAATAAAGTAGGGAGCCGCCAACAAGTTTTTAAGGAACTTGTAAACCATTCACGGATCATAAAAAGGCAACCACGATAAAGGACAACGATAGGCAACAACAATTGACCCGTGAAGGTTACACCCTATTCATAATCCATGAGATTACTAACTCCATATGGTTCGGAACCATGAAAGGAGGATCGGGGATGATGGTACGAAGTGAGTCATGAAGTCACATTTGCCCGTATTGGCCTCTACTCGATTCTTATAGTGAAAAATGATTCTTGCGATCTCAAAGGCATACAAACAAAATATTCAATTTGCTCTAAACTATTATTAAGCTAAATTGGTTGAATATTAATGCAACACATAATTCTAAAATATCGTGATCACTTCATTTAAATAACAAGATTAAAAAGGAACCTAAATCGGTCGTCCAAATTATCTTATTAGGCGTGATTTTCAACTACATATTCCCTTTAAACATGCCATATGGTGATCATAACAATAATAGAATAAATATTAATATTGGAAGCAATTTAACAATAATTCCAACAATATAAAATCGTTAGAAAAATAATAGAAATAAAAGGAACATAATTCTTACTTTGATTCTGTTTGTTTGCAACTACAAAATAATAAACGAGTTAGTAACTTCAAGGAAATAATAATAAAACAATAATTAAATTAAATTAAATTAAGTAGAGTTGATTTGGGGCCAAACCCTCAAACAGTTCTACCTTTCACGCCTTGGCTTAAGGACAAAACTACGAGTAAAGTATGGACTCCTTGGAGTACTTGAAGAAGGAATTTTGAAAAAAGAAGGGTAGGCTCGTGTTTAGGCTAAAGCATAGAAGAGAGAAAAAACTAGAGAATTAATTGATGCCCCGTAAATCAGAAATGAGGGGGTATTTATAGAGAAAATGTGCTGAGGGAGCACACGGAACCCTAAAATGATAAAAACCCTAAAAAAGTATCCCGCGACACGGCAAACTGTACTGTGACACGGAAAATCCCATTGTCAGACGGGAAATATTCCCAAGACACGGTGCAATTTTTGAGTGACGCAGGAAATTTTTAGTAAACGGGGAAGAAAACGCGTCAAGGGTTGACGCGGAAAGGACATGGAAATTCCCGTGTCACAGCAAGTTTCCCGTGTCACGGGAAATCCCACGGTCAGATAGGAATGATTCCCGTGACACGGTGGATTCCTTTCGTGGCGCGGGAATTTCCAGCCCACTTTTCCGTCTAAATGCATTTTTAACCCAAATTTCATTCAGCATTTTAAGTGCCGATTGATAATTTCGGGCCTTTTTATGATTTATTAAGAAAATAAGCAAATAAAATAAATAAAAGGTTTAGGCCAAAAATAAATAATAAAACAATAAAATAAAAAAGGTTTGGGCTAAAATTAAATAATAAGTTTGGGCTGAAATTAAAACTATGCTTTTACCAAACATCAAGACTAATCCATGGACTGTTCAAAAATACGAATTTAATCAAATACGATTTTTTAAGCACTCTCGGGATTGAATACTGAACCCGACCAATAGTAGCGGTGAAAGGTTGTTCATCATCAGGTTTGGTTTTGGGGAGACATTTTTAGGTGTCTACAGAAGCCCCCACTTTGGCTGAGTTTGTAAAAACGTCAGTTTCGAAAACGATAGTAGTAGTAGTTGATAGGGACGGAGAATGATTTAAGACGTTCTGCGATCCTAAATCACTCTATATACGCTGTTGAGTCACTTAAGGTTTTGAGTGATGACAAACAGCTGACTAGCTGGTTCTTGTTGGTTTTATATCATATCAACTGACATTTTGAACAGGAACAGCTATCCCAAGTACTTGAGGCAATATGAAGTCCTTTTGAATCAAAGCATTCAAGAAATATGTATCAGAATGTTCTATCAAGGAAGGCCGTCAAGACTTGAAGATTATGAAGTCTCTCAGATTAGGATAGTTGATCTTTGTAGTCTTTATAATGTTAAGTGTGCATGGATGTTTGTACGTAAGCTATTTGTATCCCTTACTTAGAATATTTAGTGTTGTAGAGATCAGGAAAAGTTGACCTGATCTCTAGGACACTAACAGGTTAGGAAACAGCTGCTTCGTAGCTTGTTTCGTGAACCTGGACATTAGTTCAGTAAATATTTTCTGGAATATATATTTCCTATCCTTAGAGAATATTTACTAAACTAATTGATTCAGTTTATGCAGAGTTGGAGATGAATTATTTCGCATATAACTTAGAATATATTATTCTACCCATTTATGGAAAGTAGAATAATATCTTAGAATATCTCTTATTTACAAAATAAAAGATATTCTATTTTCCTAAGTTATGATCTGAAAAGATCACGAAAGAATTCATCTCCCAACCTTATAAAAGCATAAACTCGATCAGAATTTCGAGTGAGCTTTTCTGAAAAACTTCTCTATCTTTGAAAGCTCGAAATACACTCTAAGGGAAATAGTTAGTTCATCTCTTACAAACTATTTATGCACACAGTAAGAATTGTTTTGTAATTATCTCTTGTAAGCCTTGAGTGGAAGCATTTAGAGGGAAACAAAGGGTTTGTATTGAATCACTAAGAGGTTAGTGATTGGGTAGCATTTACGAGTGTGAGTGCAAGTGCTTGTGAGTTCAAGTGCGAAGTGACACCTAGAGTTAGGTGTGGGGATCACGAGTGTGATCATTTGTAATTGCTTTTGTTTTTCAGAGTTGATTAATAAAAGTAATTAGGGTAGTGGAGGACGTAGGCTCAGAGTTGAGCTGAACCTCGTTAAATCTTTGTGTTGATTATTTATTGAATTTTCTGTTTCCGCTGCAGGACCAGTTCATCACCTGGTCCCCTTACTTAAATAGAGAAGAAAATCCAATAATTCTTAACACTGCCCTGTACTCAATTCAACCCCCCCCCTTCTTGAGTACCAGCTGCACTTTCAATTGGTATCAGAGCCTCGGCTTCTTGTAAGGGTAACACCTAGAGAAGTAGATCATGAGTACTCAGGAAATGAATGCTATGGGATATGACAACAAGACACCAAAGTTCAATGGGAAGAATTATGCATGGTGGAAGAACAGAATCAAGAACATCATCATTGGCATTGATTATGAATGCTGGTTGGTTGTTAAGAATGGTCCCTTGACCATTGAGAAGTCTGATCCAGAAGGGAAGCTAGTCCCAAAGGCTGAAGATGAATACATCTCCACTGATTACAAAAAGCTGGAAAAAAATGCTAAGGCTATGTCGATACTGCAACAGGCCATTGCTGAGAATGAGACAAACAGGATCTCAGCATGCACCACTGCCAAGGAGATCTGGGATACCCTTGAACTTGCCTTTGAGGGTACCAGTGAGGTAAAGAGGTCTAAAATTGATTTACTTATGTCAAAATATGAATCTTTTAATATGTTTAAGGATGAAGATATTAATACTTGTTTTGGTAGATTCATGACTATTGTAAATGATTTAAAATCTCTTGGTAAAAGCTTTACTGATGAAGATCTTGTTAGAAAGATTTTGAGAAGTTTGACAGGTGAATGGACTCCCAAGGTTACAGCCATTTATGAAGCAAAGGATCTTTCAATTCTTTCAGTTGAACAGTTGATAGGCTCCCTCATGACCCATGAAATGCTGGTTGGATCTAAGTCAGAGAAGGTACCAGCAAAAGGAATTGCTCTAAAGGGAACAGTCGAAGATGAGGATGATGAGATAGGAATGATGGCTAGAAGGTTTGAAAGAAGTTTCAGAAACCAGAAGGGAAAATTCATCAAGGGTAAGTTTAATAATGCATCAAATAAAAAATCTAACAACTTCTCTACAACAGGATGCTTTAAGTGTGGTGAGAAGGGACACCTTGTGAAGAATTGTCCTCAATGGAAGGACAACCAGTCCAAGGAAGCAGACAAGATGGCCTACAAAAAGGCCATGGTTGCTGCTGTCTGGGGAGATACAGACAGTGATGAAGAGGGAGATGATTCAAGTCAGTCAGATGTATGTATGACAGCAATACTGAATCAAAGTTCAGAAGAAGGTACCAGGAACAGCAGAGGAACTAGCTCAGATGTCCACTGCCTCATGGCAAAGAAGCACCCCTTGGATCAACATCAGGTAAACATTGATCAGATCAAAAAGGATATGCTCTTTTATGATAGAGAAAACTTGATGGAATGTGCTAGTAGTGCTTTAGATCAATGTTTAGAACTTGGAATTGCTTATCATAATTTTAAGAGAAAGTTTAAAGAAAAATCTAAAGAATATGATATTGCTAATTCAAGTTGTGATTTGTTGGAAAGTGTCTGTGCTAACTTGAAACAGGAAGTGGCTGAACTAGAGATTGCTTTAGATCAAAGCAAACTTGAAGTTCAGAGAATAAAATCTGATATGGGTCTGTGTGATGACAGTGATGATGAATGTGAGAAACAGTTTACAAGTTGTGTCATTAACGTGCTTGATTATAGTAATGATGACTTGTACGACTTTGATAGTATAAAATCTAGGGCAAGTGTTCTAAATAGGTCTAAACTGTTAGAAGGATTCAACTTGTTAGTTGATGATGTAGAGAAACTATATAAAGCATATGTCCTAGTTAAGGACAGCAAAAGTACTGGTTCTGAAACTGTTTCTAGTAATATGCATGATGAATGTGAAGCTAAAATTTGTAGCTTGCAGGTTGAGTTAGCCCAGCTTAGAAAGACTAATTCATGTGATTCTGTAGTTTTGCATGATTCAAGTATTTCAAAATTGCAAGCTGAGCTTGAAAGAGCTAAGCTTGACTTTGAGATAGTTGTTGACCAGAATTTATCCCTGCATGAGAAAATGAACTTAAAGGACAGAGAGTTCATAGAATTTAAGAAGAGAATGGATAAAGTCCTCCAATCCCAGAACTCATTGAACCAGTTAACCTTAACTGCTGGAAACAGTGGTAGAAGGGGACTTGGTTATACTGGGAAGGGGAACAGGAGGAACTGGTCTCCCAGAGATACTACATGGTTACAGGAGTATAAGAAAGGTAAGTATGTCTTAGCGAAAGACATGCATGTGTGCTATCATTGTGGCAAGAATGGCCATAAGAAATATGAGTGTAAAGACAGGAAAAGTAGATTGGATAAAAATGAGAAAAATGTTAAACAGATTTGGGTTAGAAAAGACTTGCTTGAATCTGTTGTTGGAAAGGGACCCAAAAAGATTTGGGTTCCTAAAGCTAACGTTTGAATTTCTCCTGTGCAGGCTGAAGTGAGAGACAATACCTACTGGTATTTGGACAGTGGCTGCTCAAGACACATGTCAGGGGATAGGAAACAGTTTCTCTCACTTACAGCTCATGAAGGGGGAAAGGTGACTTTTGGTGATAACAGCAAAGGTACCATTCTTGGAATTGGTAAGGTTGGTAAGTCACTTTCCCATGCTATTAGTGATGTATATTATGTTGATGGTTTACAACATAAT
Source organism: Chenopodium album (assembly GCF_948465745.1). Classification (NCBI taxonomy): domain Eukaryota; kingdom Viridiplantae; phylum Streptophyta; class Magnoliopsida; order Caryophyllales; family Amaranthaceae; genus Chenopodium; species Chenopodium album. The sequence goes on from NC_137842.1 coordinate 21,413,953, forward strand.
CTCTTGAGTATTTCACAATTATGTGATAAAGGTAATAAAGTTGAGTTCAAAGACAACCTTTGTCACATAGTGAATTTGCAAACAAATGAACTTGTCTGCCAGGGATTCAGACATGAAAACGTTTACATTTCTTATTTAAACCAAATCCCTGAGAACAAGTCCATCTGTTTGAGTGCTGTTTCTGATAGGGACCAGTGGCTTTGGCATAAAAGGATGGGACATGTCAGCTTTAGACTTCTTAACAAACTCAGGTCTCAAGAATTGGTGATAGGCCTGCCTAACATCAAGTTTGAAGCAGATAGAGTTTGTGAAGAATGTGCTAAAGGGAAACAAGTCAAATCCTTTTTTAAGCCAAAGAAAACTATCAGTACCAGCAGACCTCTAGAACTTATTCATATTGATTTATGTGGACCCATGAGAGTCCAAAGTAGAAATGGTTCTAGATATGTGTGTGTCATTGTTGATGATTATTCCAGATACACATGGATTCTATTTCTGTCTTCTAAAGATGAAACTTTTGATGAGTTTATTGTATTAGTAAAGCAGGTTCAGAACAAGATCAATCATCAACTGGCTGCCATAAGATCTGATCATGGATCAGAGTTTGATAACTCTAGCTTCATAGAGTTCTGCAGGGAACATGGAGTTTCTCACAATTTCTCTGCCCCAAGAACTCCTCAACAAAATGGAGTAGTTGAGAGGAAGAACAGGACTTTGGAAGAAATGGCAAGAACAATGCTCATTGAGAGTTGTCTCCCCAAGTCTTTTTGGGCAGAAGCTGTAAATACAGCTTGTCACATGTTAAATAGGTTGATGTTAAGGCCTCAAATGAAGAAGACTCCATACGAACTTCTTAGAGGAAGGAAACCAAACATAGCATACTTCAGAACCTTTGGTTGTAAGTGTTATGTGCATAATAATGGTAAGAACAACTTGGATAAATTTGATCCAAGAAGTGATGAAGCTGTTTTCCTTGGTTATTCTTCTCACAGTAAGGCATATAAAGTATTCAATAAGAAAACTTTGTGTGTTGAAGAAAGTGTTCATGTAGTCTTTGATGAATTTAATATGTGTTGTGAGAATGTGCAGGTTGATGACTTAGATGAGATAGGACTTTTGTATTTTACAGGAGAATCAACTGATGTCTCCTTAGAAAAACCAGGTTCACATACTGGTTCACCAGATGCTGCTGGTGAAGGACTTGGTCACAATGAAGGAGATCCTCAACAAGTGGATACTCATGAGGATGGAGATGAAGGCCCCCAAGTAAATGGAGAAAGCAACACCTCAGGGGGAACAGAAAACTTTCAGGACAAGTTTTCCACCCAGGTAAGGGAGGTAGGGGGAACATCTCAGCATACTGGTCCATCTGCGCAAAACCAATTCGATGGCACAAATGAACCAGGGATGCATGATGGTTCTGATGGATTAAATGAGAATGCACCTAGATCTAGCATTTTTAAATATAAATCTTCTCATCCTTCTGAACAAATTCTGAGTGATATCAGTAAAGGCATTCAGACTAGGAGAGCAGTTTATGAAAACTTTTGTGCATTTTTCTCATTTTTATCTAATATAGAACCAACTGACTACAAGATGGCTTTAAAAGATCCTGATTGGGTTTTGGCTATGCAAGATGAATTAAATCAATTTGAAAGAAATAAAGTGTGGCATCTTGAGCCAAGACCTGAGAACAGGTCAGTCATAGGTACCAGGTGGGTCTTCAGAAACAAATTGGATGATCTGGGTACTATAGTCAGAAACAAAGCTAGACTGGTCGTGCAAGGTTATAATCAGCAAGAAGGCATTGATTATGATGAAACCTTTGCCCCAGTAGCTAGACTTGAGGCAATAAGGATCTTGATTGCCTTTGCTGCTCATAAGAACATTAAGCTCTTTCAAATGGATGTTAAGACAGCATTTCTTAATGGTTATTTGAAAGAAGAAGTATATGTTGAGCAGCCCCCTGGCTTTGCTGATAGTCAATTCCCAAATCATGTATATAAGCTGGACAAGGCGCTCTATGGTCTTAAACAAGCTCCTAGAGCTTGGTATGAAAGGCTGTCCAACTTTCTGATGGAACATGACTATAGAAGAGGAACGGTTGATAAGACCCTCTTTATCAAAACCAGAAATTTTGATTTGATCGTAGTACAGATATATGTAGATGATATAATATTTGGTGCTACTAATCAAATTTTGTGTAGTGAGTTTGCAGATCTGATGCAAAGTGAATTTGAGATGAGCATGATGGGTGAACTAGGATTCTTCCTAGGATTGCAGATCAAGCAAACAGTTGATGGGATCATGATACATCAACAGAAGTATCTAAAGGAACTAATCAAGAAGTATGGATTGCAAGACAGTAAATCATATGCAACTCCAATTCCTACAAATGCAAAGCTAGACAGTGATGATAAAGGAGAGAGTGTGGAAGCTACACTGTTTAGAGGTATGATTGGTTCTCTTCTCTACTTGACAGCTAGTAGGCCAGATATAGTGTTTTCTGTGGGATTGTGTGCACGTTTTCAAAGCAATCCCAAAGAATCTCACCTAAAGGCTGTCAAGAGAATATTTAGATACTTAGTAGGAACAGATGACCTGTACTTGTGGTACCCCAAAGGTGGTTCAATTGAACTATTAGGATACACAGATGCAGATTATGCTGGATTCCTAGTAGACAGAAAGAGCACATCTGGTATGGCACATTTCTTAGGTCCCTGCTTGATTTCATGGGGATCAAAGAAACAAAATTCTGTTGCTTTATCCACAGCAGAATCTGAATACATAGCTGCTGCAGCTTGCTGCTCCTAGCTGTTGTGGATAAGGAACCAGTTGAAAGATTTTGGTATTTTCTATGAAAATGTACCTATTTTATGTGATAATACAAGTGCTATTAACATTTCTAAGAATCCTGTGCAGCATTCCAGGACAAAGCATATTGAGATAAGACATCATTTCCTAAGAGATAATGTTGAGAAAGGTCTTGTAGAGCTGAGTTTTTGCAACAGTGAAGAACAAATTGCAGATATCTTCACTAAGCCATTGGGTAAAGAGTCTTTCTGCAAGTTTAGAGTCATGTTAGGTCTGACTAGGTCAAACTAAGAGACCTCTCTCAGCTGTTTTCCCCAATGATTGGCTAATTAAGTATTCTTTAAATGTGTGCGTGCATCATACCTTTGCAATCTGTCTATTATCTCAATGTTAATTGCTTATCTCTATGTGAGCAATATTGCAGCTAATCACTTTCAGGATTGAAGGCCATATTGAACAGATGAGCAACTGTTTCAGTAACCCTACCAGCAGAGGAAACAGCAGCAAATACAAACGGATTAATTTTGAAATTAATTTCAAATTAAACCGTGAGAAAATATTTTTTATTCTTATTTGATTTTAAAATCTTTTAAATATGGCAGTTATTTTCCTCCAACGGCAATTTGTTCTGACAGTTGCAATTATGGGCAGTTGTTCATTTATGGAAGTTATTTCCAAATTAAAATAACTTCCAAATATCTTCTGATTCTCTGATTTTATTTCTGATTGTCTCTATAATTCCTCTTGCTATATATTTGCTTCCCTTTCCTTGCTCCGTGATTATTCATCATTCATCAAAAATTCTCAACTTCTCTCTCTACACAAGATCAATTCTTCGAAGCTTAGACAAGCAACAATGGTGAGAAAGGCTGGAACTGGAAGGAAAGGAGGAAGGAAAGGAGGTTCCAAAGCAAGTTTGGCTAGTTCCCCCTCGTCAAAATCTCAAGAAACAATCAAGGATGTTCTTATGAACGTCTCTGAGCAGACTCCTTCACAAGCAACACCAGAAATCATCCCCTCTGAAACTGAACCCATCAAGGCCGTTCCCTTGAGACAAACTCCTTCAAAAGAGAATGTCTTGAAGGAAAAACCTGCCTCAACATCAAAGACTAAAACTTTAACCCCTTCTCCACAAAAATCCAAATCCAAAAAGGCCCCAAAAGAGAAATCCATCGAAACCCTCACTCAAATAACTGAAACCGTTTCTTCAAACCCCAAATCACCTTCTGAGGGGGAACCTGTTAAAAAGATAGCCAAGAAACTTGAAAAACAGTTAGAGGAACTGGCTGATGAAGGATTGGATGAGGAGAAGGAGGACAAGAAGATGGAGGAGGATCTAGATGTAGTGGTGACCAAGGTGGTTGCTGGTACCACTACTGGTTCTGTAAGGAAAAGGCAGACTAGGGCTGCTTCAAAGGTCATTAAGGGCTCAGAAGAGAAGGAGACTACACCATCTGAGTCTAAGAGAGGAGAGAAAAGGAAAGCAACATCATCTGTTTCCCGTATCTCCAAGGCTGTTAAAGGTAAACAACCTGTTAACCCCAGTACTGGTGCAACTTCTTTAAGTTCTAGGACTGTGTTATCTGGTTGTGGTGTTGAGAATGAATATTTTGATATTCCTGCTTTGAGTCAAGTTAAGGAACTTCTTGCGTTCCAAGGATGGATGTCTCTGTTTAATGATTTAAATGATGCTTTTGTTGGTCCTGTTCGTCAGTTTTTTGTTAATCTGAAGCAAAACATTGATATGTCTGTGGCATCAACTGTTTCTGGTAGTATTGTCCATGTTTCTGAGTCTGTTTTATCTGAGTTGCTGGGTATACCTAGAGATGGTTTTGGTAGATATAGCAGTGATGGGTGGCCCCTAATGGGAGGAGTAACACCTGAGGAGGTTACTCGGTTTTTGTTTGGAAAGAAGGAAGAAGCTGGTTCCCCTAGTGACTTTAGGGAGGCAATTATGTTAGTTCTTCACTCCATGTGTTTGAAGGTCTTTCTGCCCAAAGGTCAAGGCAGAGGTACTGTTAGGATCATGGACATGGTTCTGATCTATCTGATCCTGAAAAAGGTTAAGGTTAATCTGCCTGCTCTAATGATGGAGCACATGTTGTACTGCCATGCTTCATCCCACAACTCCCTGCCTTATGGTTCCTTTATCTGCAAAATCATCAAGGAGCAGAATCCCAAGTTTTCTTTTTCTGGTGAAGTGGTGAGTCTTCAGTTGTTCTCCAAGAAAATACTCACTCAAAAGAAGATTGACTACTCTGGAAAGAGGCTGACTTTTGTAGGTCAAGAAAGTAGCCCAAGGGATGCAGGGAACCAGGAGGAAATCACTCCTGAGGATGTGGCAATGCTTCTTGCCAAGTTGGAAAGGCAGGATGAGAGGATCATAAAGTTGGCTGCCAGTCTAGTGCTGGCTGAAGAAGAAAGGAAGCTTGACAAGCTTATGAACAACAGGAAATTCCTCACTATTTGCAGGGTGATTGATCACCTGTTGCCCCCAGAGTCTGGGATGCAGTTTGACTCTACACACTGTAGGATCATTGAGACGGATGATGAGGAATCCTCCAGTGAGAAGGGTCCTGATGCTGAAAAAGGAGAGGGTTCTGAAGAAGAGGAAAATGAATCTGATGAGGAAGAAGAAGAAGAGACAGAGGAAAAGGAGAAGAAGGAAGAAGAAAAGACAGCTGAGGAAGGTTCTGACTTCGAGGAGGAGATCAACCCAGAGGATGAAGAAGAGGATGAAGATGATGATGAATGATCACTTCAGTCTCCCCCTCCCCTTCCATTAACTGCCATAATATTTGCTGTTCCCCCACACTGCTAGACTGTTTTTCATGCAGTGTGGTTTCTATTATGTTTCTAACCTTCTGGTGTGTAATCCTGACCAGTTTTAAGCTTTTTCTGTTTCATGTGATTGAATAACCTGTTTGTGCTAACCTGCAGCATTGAGATTGATCAGTGGTTGAAACTACTGATTTTTGGCTTCCTTGCGATATTTTGGTGTGCAATTCTATTTTTTGAATGCTTTTTAATGATGCCAAAAGGGGGAAAAGCAGGTTGAAGTTTCTGAAAAGGCCTTGTTAGACAATTAGATTGAGTCTTTTATTTCCTTGAGTCAGATAATCACAAAAACAAGTTAAAATAGAGAGAACAGTTAGATTAACTAACTGTTTCAGTGTCTTTTTCCAAAAATCCAAAAACAAGTTGTTTCTTTTAAATAAAGATGGCTATCCTGGTCAGTCATCAGTGTCATAAGTCTTTTACACAAGATATCCCTTGTGTAGAAAGTCTAGTAGAAAGTCTTGTCTTCTTAAGTGTAGATTAGAACTTTCTTTACTTTGCTGTTTCTCACTAACGTGCAGGTGCAGGAAACTTCAAAGTGTTTGTCATCATCAAAAAGGGGGAATTTGTTGAGTCACTTAAGGTTTTGAGTGATGACAAACAGCTGACTAGCTGGTTCTTGTTGGTTTTATATCATATCAACTGACATTTTGAACAGGAACAGCTATCCCAAGTACTTGAGGCAATATGAAGTCCTTTTGAATCAAAGCATTCAAGAAATATGTATCAGAATGTTCTATCAAGGAAGGCCGTCAAGACTTGAAGATTATGAAGTCTCTCAGATTAGGATAGTTGATCTTTGTAGTCTTTATAATGTTAAGTGTGCATGGATGTTTGTACGTAAGCTATCTGTATCCCTTACTTAGAATATTTAGTGTTGTAGAGATCAGGAAAAGTTGACCTGATCTCTAGGACACTAACAGGTTAGGAAACAGCTGCTTCGTAGCTTGTTTCGTGAACCTGGACATTAGTTCAGTAAATATTTTCTGGAATATATATTTCCTATCCTTAGAGAATATTTACTAAACTAATTGATTCAGTTTATGCAGAGTTGGAGATGAATTATTTCGCATATAACTTAGAATATATTATTCTACCCATTTATGGAAAGTAGAATAATATCTTAGAATATCTCTTATTTACAAAATAAAAGATATTCTATTTTCCTAAGTTATGATCTGAAAAGATCACGAAAGAATTCATCTCCCAACCTTATAAAAGCATAAACTCGATCAGAATTTCGAGTGAGCTTTTCTGAAAAACTTCTCTATCTTTGAAAGCTCGAAATACACTCTAAGGGAAATAGTTAGTTCATCTCTTACAAACTATTTATGCACACAGTAAGAATTGTTTTGTAATTATCTCTTGTAAGCCTTGAGTGGAAGCATTTAGAGGGAAACAAAGGGTTTGTATTGAATCACTAAGAGGTTAGTGATTGGGTAGCATTTACGAGTGTGAGTGCAAGTGCTTGTGAGTTCAAGTGCGAAGTGACACCTAGAGTTAGGTGTGGGGATCACGAGTGTGATCATTTGTAATTGCTTTTGTTTTTCAGAGTTGATTAATAAAAGTAATTAGGGTAGTGGAGGACGTAGGCTCAGAGTTGAGCTGAACCTCGTTAAATCTTTGTGTTGATTATTTATTGAATTTTCTGTTTCCGCTGCAGGACCAGTTCATCACCTGGTCCCCTTACTTAAATAGAGAAGAAAATCCAATAATTCTTAACACTGCCCTGTACTCAATTCAACCCCCCCCCCTTCTTGAGTACCAGCTGCACTTTCATACGCCGATACCTGCAGAAAAATGTTAATTCCACAGATAAAAGAGTAAAAGGATAGAATACGTATCTGGCACCAGTGTATCGGTGACAAATGAGTTTGGCAGCTTCCTATGCTCGAAGGAATCCACCGGATAACGTTCGTTGAAACGCTTTCCATGCCTGAGGAAAGTCGACTAAGGAGTTTGGTAGTTTTCTAAGCCTGAAGAAACCTAGCGGATGATACTTTCCATGCCTGGGGAAAGTCGACGTACGAATTTGGTGTCATTCTATGCTTGAAGAAGTCCACCGATGATGCTTTCCTTGCTTGAGGAAAGCCGACAAAGGAATTTGGCGGTTTTCTATGCTTGAAGAAAATATCCATCGATAACGCTTTCCATACTTGAGGAAAGCCGACCTGGCGGTTTTCTATGCTTGAAGAAAAATCCACCGATAACGCTTTCCAAGCTTGAGGAAAGCCAACTTGGCGGTTTTCTATGCTTGAAGAAAAACCCACCGATAACGCTTTCCAAGCTTGAGGAAAGCCGACTTGGCGGTTTTCTATACTTGAAGAAAAATCCACCGATAACGCTTTCCATGCTTGAGGAAAGCCGACGACTACTGTAATCGCTGAAATTTGCACGTGTATGATGGTTCAATTATCCCTGATCGTGGGCCACAGATGATTCACACCTTCAAGCCGATTATCCGACCATATTAGGTGTTTAAAATATCGACAAAAATTGACTTTAATGCTTCTAGGGGCAAAATAGTAATTTTGGTACCCTCCAACCGTTAGTTAGAATTTTTCGCGTAATTTTATTGAAAAATTAACTTTCTAATTTGCGCAGAAAATCGTGCAATTTTGGTCAAAATGCCAGGAACATTCGCAAATAGCTATGTAGGGCAGGCGCAGGACCACCGTGTCATGAAAAAGGATTTCCGTGACACGGCAGGGATCCCCGTCACGCTGAGCAAATTCCCATGACGCGGGAAATCTATTGGCTGCAAATCAGTCAACTGACATCTTTGACCAGTCCAAACCACGTGCGCCATGTCAATATGTTACCGTTATATGGTAACGGAAACCGTCGCACGGGAAACGGGATGTAACGGGATGCTTTTTTGGCTTTAAATTCGGGCTGCTCTCTTCCATTTTCTTGCTATTTCCGCACTTCCTCTTCTCCATGTTCTTTTTTTTTTCTGCTCAAATTACCGAGCCACGGCAAGGGTCATCGACGCTCGGAGTTTTTTCCCGTCAGACTGATTCCTCCTCCGTAGTGCGGCGGTTCTGCTGGTTCGTATTTTCGTTTTCTTTTTTTTTTTTTTTTTTTTTTTTTTTTTGCTGAGATTTGGCTGCTGCTCGTTTCTGCGCTTGCTGTCGCCGTCGCCTGAGGTAGCTGCTACTATTGCCGGAGTTCCTCTACAACCCAAACTCACCGTGACACGGGTCATTCTTACCGTGTCATGGCAGCTGCTGACTGTGTCACGGCGGTCGTGCTGCGGTCTTCACGACTGTTCGCGCTTTTGGAGCTCAAATCTTCATCAATTCTGCTCTAATTTTTTGCTACTTTCCTCATTTTCGATTGTCTACAGAGATCCATGTAAGTTTCCTTTGATTTTTGTCTCGAATTTGCTTCAAACGAATTATTTCATGTAAAAACCCTTAAAAATCAATTTGGGGATTTTTTGATTTTGAGGTTTATGTTGAAATTCTTGCCATGAATTTACTTGCATATGTGTGTATGTGTGTTTGTGAGCGATTTGAGACAAAAATTGCATGATTTGGTGAAGAATTGAGCAAAATCACCGTTTTTGGTACTACTTGGGGTAAATGGTGTTCCTTGTTGTTCATGTTGTTCTTTTGCACTTGAAATGATGACATGTTGGTTGTAGATCTTGCAAAATTTGCTATGATGCGTTGATCTATTGTTTTTGTGCAATTTTGAGACATATTTTGTATTGTGTATGTACTACATTGTCCTGGAGAACATAATATCATGCAATTAGGAGAACATAGTATTAGTTCGTCATGGAGAAACTAAATACTATAAATAATTCCATTATTTTGCCAATTTTTAGCCTTGAGGTAAAAATTTAGCGTATAATGCAATAAATAACTAAATAACTTAGGAAGTGATGCTAAGCATTTAGATTTTTTATCAAAATGCAACTCGATATAAATAACTAAATGTCTTAGAAAATGATGCTAAACATTTATATTTTTATTTTTATAATAGCATGCCTAGACGACGGGATCGCGATCTTTCCACTCATGTCCGGCGTCAGGCTTTTCGGGAGGACACTCCCACGATTCCCGAGGGTATGGATGACGACGCCTTAGAGTCTGAGCCTCGGGCCTCTACTAGTAGAGGTAGGTGGGTTCCACCCCCGTGGACCTCAGACCAGTTGGTTTTCTGTCGTGAGAACCACGTTTCTCATCGCCCACTTGCTGGCATAGTTGACGGCACGCTTCGCCACCACGGTTCTAGAGCCGTAGATTTAATTCCTCGACTTCACCAGATTATCACGAGAAATCCTGCTACGAACGCCTGATGGAAATCAACTGGTTTTGTGGACTTTTATTCAGCGGTCGTAGGGTTTCGCAGCCCCCGGGGTTGTGATGCGACAGTCGTTCGCGCATTGTTGGAGTATTTTTGGGATACTACCAACACCTTTCACTTTGCTTGGGGGGGAGATGACAGTGACCCCTCTAGACTTTAGCATGATTAGCCGTCTGCGTTCACTGACCGGGCCGTAGCACAGATGTCTGATCTTTCTTGGGTCCGATTTGTTAGGTCCGACCGTTCAGCATATCAGGACCCAGCTAGTGTCTCGAGGGGGTCCTAGGAGCAGGCGATCGGAGCTGGCTTCGGTTCTAGCCAGTGGTTTTGACATGGAGGAGACATCGGCTGAGCAGCGAGTGCGGATTTTCATTCTGATTCACATTTCCATGACTCTTTCTGCTGATAGGAGTTCACGTGCACTCCTTTGCTACCTCCCTTCTTTAGTCAAGATCAGTGAGATAGGATCCTTTAGCTGGCCAGCCTCGGATATGCCGACCTTCTCTTGTCGTTACGTCATGGCTGTAGGCAGCTGAACGACGAGTCTACCGTCAATGTCTACGGTCTATGGAGAGTCGTAGAGGTGACGAGCCTTTCCTCTTCTTTTTTTATTTTAATTTGTTCGACTCATGTGCTCAAAGATTACTTTTCATTGCAGCTATGGTTCTACGAGTACTTCCCAGGATTGGCTCCTCGACGGCGTCGTGGAGCGGTTCATGACTTCCCTGTCGGGGCCAGCTGGCGTGACCGAGGAGAGTCACGGGTGGAATCTGTCTCTGCGCTACGCGGGCTGCTACGCCGAGGCACCTCTTTTGTTGGCATAAGAATTAGTTTTGTAGCCTGTTATTTTCTCTTTGACGTTATTCCCGGTGTTTCATCCCAACTTTTTATGGTTTTCAGGTTACCATTGATGTCCAGTATCGTCCTTGGGCTGGGATAACTAATCTTCCCGAGGCCTTGCAGCTTTTATCGCACCGCACTGTTTTGGTTGGTACCGGACGCTTTGTCAGGTATCTGGGGGAGCGTGTCGTTCGTCAGCACAGTGGCGATTGCTTTGTTGAGCACTTATCTCCACCGGAGTCGATGCTGGACTCGCGCTTGCTTAGGGAGTTGATAAACAGGGGAGAGCGCTACACTCTTCCTTGGCAGGAGCTTGTGCGCATGGAGGGTGATTATGCGCAGGACTTTCTCCCCTTTCTGGCTCCCCCACCCCGCCTTCCTGAGGTATGATTTCTTTTGAGGAGTTTTGTCGCTAGTATCTGTTTAAATAGTCGAATAACTTGATTATTCGATCGTATTTTCAGACGGCTGTTCGCCCCGTGGGGAGGATTGAGATTCTGCCTCAATCTGTCCGCTACCCAGGGCCGATTGGTATTACCGAGGACCATATTGCTGACGCACCAGAGGGTTTCAGACAGGCGCATGAGTCTCTGCCTGAGGTTTTTGAGTCGGTAAGTTTTTGATGCATTATTCATCCCTTTTAACACCGCTTGTTACTAATTTTTATCTGTTTGGTTCTCAGCCTACCCGCCCGGAGATGATGGGATTCATGAAGCTTGTTGACGCTTTGAAATACGGCATCATTAAGCTTCGGCGTGGTGCGAGTTGTAAGAGCAAATCTGGCGACGTTCTTGAGGTATGTTCATTTTATCCCACTTCTACCATTTGTTTTGTTTTGCATTGTTGACGCCTTTTGATTTTGTATCTTTCAGGAGCAACGGAGGTCCCGCTCGCGCTCGAGGCATAGAGGCTCGGACGAGGGGGAGCCTAGTCGTGGTAGACGATCTCCTGAGGTTCATCGGCATTCTCAGTCTTCACGGGTTCCTCAGCCGTTTCAGGAGGCTCAATGGCAGCAGCCTCAGACTTCCCAGCGCTTTCAGGGTCAGGGTCAAAGGCAGAGGCAGCGACAGTCATTTTCACAGCCTTCACAGCCTGAGTTTAGGCCTGTTTTGACTCATGTGGTTCCTAGTTTATTTTCAGCTCCATCGTCTGGGATTCCTCCACCGGTGTCGAGCTTGTTTTCAGTTCCAGTGTATGGGACGATGCCTCCACCGTTGATTTCCATTTCTTTTAGTTAGTCTACACCATTTTCCAGTTGGACGGGTCCCACTAGTAGGGATAATACTCCTCGTACTCGGATGATGGCGGGACTCTTTGGGTCACCGTTCCCATATTCACAGGCTGGAGATGATACTGATCCTAACTCTTCTAGTTCTGTAGATTTTTTACCGAGGGTCTTTATTTGTACATACTGTGATGACATTTGACGCTGCTTATTTATTATGACTCAATTTGTACATTATTCACACTTTATGTATTTATTAGTGTGTGTTAGTGTGTGCTTGAGACTCATTGTGTGTGATTGTGTATTTATTAATGACGCGACAAAAAACGTAAGTAGAGTAAGTGGAGGGCACCGACCTTACCCAAAAGAAAAAGAAATAAAAAGACAAGAAGAAAATAATAAATAGAATAAATGAATATATAAATAATAAAGAAAAAATATAAATAAAAAGAATAAAATACTAAAAAAAATAATAAATACATAAATAAATAAATAAAATAAAAATAAAATGATAAAAAAAATAAATAAATAAAATAAAATAAAAGAATTAAAAAATAAAAATCGTGCAATTTTGGTCAAAATGTCAGGAATATTCGCAAATAGCTATGCAGGGCAGGCGCAGGACCACCGTGTCACGAAAAAGGATTCCCATGACACGGCAGGGATCCCCGTGACACGGAGCAAATTCCCGTGACGCGGGAAATCTATTGGCTGCAAATCAGTCAACTGGCATCTTTGACCAGTCTAAAGCACGTGCGCCATGTCAATATGTTACCGTTACATGGTAAAGGAAACCGTCGCACGGGAAACGGGATGTAACGGGATGCTTTTTTGGCTTTAAATTCGAGCTGCTCTCTGCCATTTTCTTGATATTTCCGCACTTCCTCTTCTCCATTTTTTTTTCTGTTCAAATTACCGAGCCACGGCAAGGGTCACCGACGCTCGGAGTTTTTTCCTGTCAGACGGATTCCTCCTCCGTGGCGCGGCGGTTCTGCTGGTTCGTATTTCCGTTTCTTTTTTTTTTTTGCTGTGATTTTGTTGCTGCTCGTTTCTGCGCTTGCTGTCGCCGTCGCTTGAGGTAGCCGCTGCTACTGCCGGAGTTCCGCTACAACCCAAACTCACCATGACACGGGCCGTTCTTACCGTGTCACGACAGCTGCTGACCGTGTCACGGTTGTCTTGCTGCGGTCTTCACGGCTGTTCGACCTTTTGGAGCTCAAATCTTCATCAATTCTGCTCTAATTTTTTGCTACTTTTCTCATTTTCGATTCTCTACAAGGATCCATGTAAGTTTCCTTTGATTTTTGTCTTGAATTTGCTTCAAACGAATTATTTCATGTAAAAACCCTTAAAAATCAATTTGGGGATTTTTTGATTTTGAGGTTTATGTTGAAATTCTTGCCATGAATTTACTTGCACATGTGTGTATGTGTGTTTGTGAGAGATTTGAGACAAAAATTGCATGATTTGGTGAAGAATTGAGCAAAATCACCATTTTTGGTACTACTTGGGGTAAATGTTGTTCCTTGTTGTTCATGTTGTTCTTTTGCACTTGAAATGATGATATATGCTATGATGAGTCGATCTATTGTTTGTGTGCAATTTTGAAACATGTTTTTTTGTTGTGTATGTACTACATTGTCATGGAGAACATAGTATCATGCAATTAGGAGAACATAGTATTAGTTCGTCATGGAGAAACTAAATTGTAGACACCCATTTGTGTCTCCCCAAAACCAAACCCGGTGATGAGTACCTTTCGCGTCGAATCATAATCGAATGAAGTGAAAGTGTGGAAAGTTTAGTATTGCGGATAGTTTTAATTTCTTTTCTCTTCTCTCTGTTTTTGAAAACTTATTTTTAAGAAAACAGCGAATCCAGTTTAGTTGGTCCATGATATGGGTCCAATAGTAGTGTAGTTGGATGGGGCTTGCAAAGACCTTTCCAACGATATATTATGAGCCTAATTCCGATGAATATTGAGGAAGTTATGACCAATTTACTAAACTGGGCCCGGTTTGAGCCTTATATGCGGCCCAATGATCTAGAGGAGGGCCTAATATGATTTATCATTCTTAATTGCATTAGGAATGGTTTTAGTCTTCTAGATTATTCTAGAAGGTTCTTTTCATTCCTAATTCAATTAGCATTGATAAATTGACGTTTGTTGACTTTTCAGAGTTTTAATTAAAATAAATCAAATAGCATTTTTGAGGAAAATATACGATTTTATCCTCTAGTACGGAAAACTTATCTGATTTTTGAAAGCGAGTTAAAAACAGGCTTGGTGCCTGACTCCAGGCATTGGCGCCTGGAACCAGGCCTGGCGCCAGCCATTGGTGCCTGACGCTAGTTAGCCAGGGTTGGCGCCAGCTCTGTTTTTCGTGCGCCAGACTCTGTTTTGTTAATTTTATCCTTTTGGCTGATTTTCTCTATAAATAACGTCGTAAAAACTCCGTTTTCATTCACCAATTCTCATCAACAATCAGGTTTAATTAATATTCATCTACAATCAGTTTTCATTCGCAATCATTAATTCTCTCATTCTCTTCTTTAATCAGTCATCAATTCTTTCTCTTTTTCTAAACTAATCTTTGGCATACAAAATTCCGCATTCGCAAGAACTTGAAACACCTAGCCATATTCGAAGTTGCCTTCGCCTTAGACATGAAAGGTTTAATTTATGAGGGTTTGGTCCCAAATCTATCTTTCAATTATTTAATTTGATTGTTTGTTTATTATTTTCCTTGAAGTTACTAACGTGTGTATTTTTTTATTAGAAAGAGGTACGAGGCATCAAAGTAAGTACTTTAATGGTTTTGATTGATATTATGTTGTAGAAATCATGTTTATATTGTTATTATGATATTCCTAGTATCATGTCTAGGGTAATTTTAATATTAAATATGATTGTTACGATGCTTCCTATGTTCTTCCTAATATTTATGATTGTTAGTATCATGTTAGGGTTAAAGGTTTGATTTTTATTGCTTAGTGACATGCTAGGGTTTGTTATTAATCTTGTTAGTATCATGCCTAGGATCTTGCTATTTCTATTATGCTTTAACATGATTTTATGATTATTTTATAATTGTTTTGATTATGATCATAATTTTATTATTGCTATAATTATTATAATTAATATGATTATTATTATGATAATGAGTATTGATTGTTATTATCATGATTATTTCAATTATAATTATTTATTATTTATTGTGTTGCTTGATATTTATTCTTTATTGCTTGATCACACCTTTTATTGCATGTTGAAAGGGAATTTTGTACTTGTAATCACGCTTAATAAGATAATTAATAATCTTGTTAGGGTTAATATGGTTATAATTCAAGTGATCGCCAATAATAGTTTATTTGTGCATTAAATTCAGCCTACATAGATAAACAGGTTTAGGGTTAATCCTATTGATTTCATGTTAGTCAGAATGCGCACATGAATACGATCAGAATAAAGTAGAGGCCTATTATTAGGGCAGGTTCAATCTCTTTTAGGTTGGATTTGTAACTTCATCCCCGAACCCTTAGTTGGTTCTAGACCTTATGGAGTTGACGATCTCTTGGATCGTTAAGGGGTGTAACCTTCACCTCGTGAACGGTTTACAAGTTCCTAAAATTTGTTGGCGACTCTTTTGCTCTATCTTCTTCCCTTTTGGACACCACTGTACTATAGTGTATGATCACAGTGGGGTTCAAGCTAGGGGTTAACGCTTGAAATTATTCCCTACAGTTTTTGGCGACTCCACTGGGGAGGATTTCTATTTTAATTCCTGAATTTGTTTCGGCAATGATTTAGAATGAGTGGATGAGACTCGAAACGTTCTTAGTATTTCATGTGAGTAATTTTGATTAACATTATTGTCATATGCATAAACAAAAAGATCTCATTGGAAAGACCATCCGTAAGGAGTTACAAACATAGGATTTTACACGTAGGAAATTTGAGGAATATCTTTCACAACTAGAACCGAAATAACACCGCGCGAAACTGGAAACTTTTATCGAGCACAGAAAGCTGCTGAGGCATGTGGGAAGTAGCGCAAGAGGCCACAGCTTGGCGCCAGCATTTTAGTCAAAGCGCCAGACGCGCCAGGCGCTACAGTTAAAAGCTGGCGCCAGTCTCTGTTTGCTGGCGCCAATTTCCCCCAATACCGAGCTAGAAATATGCGTTCTAATTTTGACCGGTTTTTCGTATTGTTTGCTCGATCCTACTTCCTGGTTGAATTTTTTTTTTCTCACTTTTCTGAAACCCATATGTGTTCTACATATGGACACAACACTCTGGGAATTCATGCTCCATCTGCCCGATTGAACGCTCTGTGCAACAAAGGGTACATCCGAGATGTTGAATTCACCAAACCATGGAAGCGAGTTTTTCTAAACTCGCGGTGTCCCATCCACTCGCGCCAACCCTTCACGGTAAGGCTTCCGCGCGGTGCATCCGGACAATTAACCATGGACCCTCTATTGACTAAGCCATATCCCAAACTTTAGAGAACTAGAGCCATGGTTAGGTTGCAAACGCATTGCGTCATATTGTGCCTACTTGACTAATTATGCATTATTTGCTGTGCATATATTCTATGTTTCTCTTAACCGTTTGTTTGACTTATGTTGAGATTAAATAAATTAATGACTTAAAGAACTTTGCCTAATTAATTAATTAATTAGTTTGAGTCAATAAAGTCTAATATTTTAATCGGAATTGACCTAGTACGACTTTAGGCATACCCCAATTGACTAATAACACCGAAAACAGTCCCATATCGAAGCTCCAATATTGGCGCCAAGGTCTGAGCTGTAGCGCCACACTGTGAAGTGTGGCGCCTGGCGACAGCTCTGTCGTTTGGCACCAAGCTCCACAGTGCGACGCCAGTCTTGTCGTTTGGCCGACATTTCGGATTATTGGTCGAGTCATCACCTAGGGTCTAATTAATCAGTTTGTTAACTAATTCGGTTAAGTTTTGCTGCCAATAGTACTTATTTGAGTCGATGATCGAGTTAAGGCACTAAGTCCCATGGTCTTACACAAGAGTCCAAGCATGTCACTTACACTCAACGCACACACCAATACACATACTTTGACCATGTTTAAGAGAGTCTTGTGTGCGCGTTTTTTTTCGTCATTTTTTTTAGGGGGGTAAGTCGGATATTAATCCTCCAATAAAAAAAAACTATACTTAGTTCCCTAAAAATATGTACATTATTTTTGCCAAAAATAGGCACCCATTTTTTATTTTTTTTTCCTCCTTAAAATAAACCGTAAAGTCAAGTTGATTCGAGTCAAGTAATTAAAATGCAAAATGGTTTAATTTACAGCGCGTGGTCAAGAAAGGAAGGACGGTTAATCAAAGACAACCTTTTTGTACAAGTCCAACTTTTTGACAAACCCATAGCTCGTAAGAGGAAAGCTAAGACTATAATGGCAACACAAGAAGAAGTCAATGATCTTACGAACCAACTGGTTACCGTGACTGAGATACTGAAGCTTCTCGCACTCAAGATTGATGATCCCGTGAAGCAACAACAGATGGACCTCATGCAAGAGAGTCTAAGCAAGCTGTCTAGCGACTACAAGTTTCAAGAGCTTACATCACAAGGGGTCTTGGTGGACAAAGATCTTCTTTCGCAGAAGTTCAATGCCAACGACATCCCAAAATTCAGAGCAACTGACAACCCTTACTTTCATTTAAGAGCATTCGAAACAATAATGAGTATTAAGGGTATCGATAAAAAGGTTTTCCCCTCTTTGTTCTCACTATCTCTCGAGACCGTTTGCCAACAATGGTTCTTTTCTCTCGAGAAAGAAAAGACCTCTACCTGGGAGTCCATAGCAAACGTTTTCGTTGATAGGTACAAGTGCAACATTCAAGTCGAGACTGACCATAGGGAACTTGAGATCCTCAAACAGAAAGAGAACGAAGGCTTCACCTCTTTCTTTAACAAATGGAGGGAAACCTCTGCTAAGATGATTAAGGTGCCAAGTGAAAAAGAGTCAGTGAGGCTGTTCATCAAAAATCTTCAAGAAAAATATTCCAAGCATCTCAAGTATCAAAATAATCTCCATACCTTCAAGGCCGTCTATGACATTGGGATCAATATTGAAGACGACTTGGCTAAGTTAAAAGCTGCCAATAATTAATCCAACAGTGGCTGGGAAGGAAAGAAGAACGACAATCCTTTTTCTTCCAAAACCACCCACTCAAACAACGTTAGCACTTTTAACTTAGAAGAAGTCCTTGCTATGAACAATCAAGGACAGAAGGAACCATTTAGGAGGAACTTTACTCCTATTGGCATGAGTAATGACACCGCATTTGATCGATTAAATGCAAAAGGTCTTATAACTCCTATTGGACCATTTGGGGATCCACTAGTCGAGAAGAGGTCGCCTAATTGGAATCCCAATGCACACTTCAAGTATCACCAAGGTAGGGGCCATCTCACCGAAAACTGTTGGAAGCTTAAGGAAGCTATCCAAGACTTAATCGACAACAACAAGCTGCCGTTGTCCCCTTCCAGTAAGAAGCCAAGCATTGACAATGCACCTCTCGCTCATACCCTGGCTATCTCTGATGAGGAAAACGATGTTGATCCCTCATCTCTCATTAGACCTGTCAAAGAAATCCATGCCACAGAAAAGGAAGAGGAAATATTTTTCGATGTCAAGGATAACCTTCCAGAACCGGCAAGTAAGGAAGATACACAATTGCTCACACTGTCTATGATGGAGGTATCGCATCTACTACGTGAAGCTCTCAAGGCCATAAAAGAACCCCAAAAGAAACATGACGAGGTTCCACTCCCAAAAGATAAACCTAAAAGGGAATGTACACCAGTGAGAACGACTTATGAGGCAAAGCGTTTTTCCTTACAAGTCACTGAAAAACCCAAGAAGAGTAACAAAATTTACACTCCAATTGGAATCCCATATGCACAAATGTTCGAAATGCTCTGTGAGAGTGGCGAGATCAAACCTCTTGAACCGAGACCATTCAAATCATTAAAAAGAACAGATAGATATTACTGTCAGTATCATCAATCAGGGGGTCACACTATAGAAAACTGTTCCAAATTCAAGGATTTGGTTCAGAAAATGATTGATGAAAAGAAACTAGTCCAAGTTCAGCAAGAAGAGGATGCAACCATTAATGGAGTTTGGGACAGAGATGAAGAATATGTCTATCTAAAGTACCTAGTAGGACCTCCACCTTCTGTGTCATACACCACAGATGACATTTGGGCTGAAGAAGACTCATCGATAGATGTCCTCACAAGATCCGGGAGAATGCAACCTCACGTTTCAACACAACCTATGCCAACCACGCAACAAGTTCCCATACTATCATTGAAGACAATGATATTATTAAGCAGTTTAAGAAGACAAAAGTTGAGATGAATGTATGGAAACTTCTGGCAACATCTCGAGAACATAGGTTGGCTGTAATGAATGCCTTGGACAAAATTGGGATAGATTCTGACACTACTCCTGAGGGATTAGCCAACTTCCTCACAAGTGACCTTCCTAGTCCAATTAATTTGATCACTATTTCTGACAAAGATTTACCCCAGAAGGTGACAAACATTACAAGGCATTAAACCTCACAGTAGTTTGCAAGAGAATGAATGTTCCTATGACTCTGGTAGACAATGGATCGGCCATCAACGTCTGTCCACTTAGAACTGCGAGGATGTTAGGCATAAGGGACGAAGATTTAACTCCATCTACACAAGGAATAAGGGCCTACGCAACACTCGTCGTCAAGCTCTTGGCAAAATTACCTTGAATGTAACGGCAGGAGCAATAGAACATGCTACTACTTTCCAAGTAGTAAACATTAAAGCTTCGTTCAACTTGTTGTTGGGACGCCCTTGGCTTCATGATCTAAAGGTCGTCCCTTCATCTCTCCACCAAGTAAAAGCTATAGTTGGGGGAATTCCTATTACCATCGATGCTTCGCTTATGAGGATCAAATCTATAGAAAATCCAATCATTAATGTGGAGCACGACGAGGATGATGAAGATTTATGGGGCTTTAACAAAGAATTCTCCTTAATCCAAGAGGATGAAAGGACCCCTCTTTGCCATGACCCCCATTCCAACATGATTGTAAATGCCATGCTGAAGAAACAAGGACATTTTCCTCGGATGACCCTAGGAAAGAAGAAAGGAATGGCAAAACCGCTGGAGTCACCTGGCCTCCCTAAGTTAGACACTTTCAGACTTGGTTTTGAACCGACTCGAAAAGATCTCAAGCGAGCCCAGGAAAAGTCAAAAGCACGTAGGGATGCTCGCATTCAAAAGAAAGCAATCCCAATGGATCAGTACCCTCTTACGCTTAATGGTCAATTTATAAAAGAAGGAGAGGACTATCCATGCCATGAATTTCCCGAGCCATTTGTTGTAAACGGCATAAGACAACCGGGA
This sequence comes from Chenopodium album, assembly GCF_948465745.1. Classification (NCBI taxonomy): domain Eukaryota; kingdom Viridiplantae; phylum Streptophyta; class Magnoliopsida; order Caryophyllales; family Amaranthaceae; genus Chenopodium; species Chenopodium album. The sequence goes on from NC_137842.1 coordinate 21,434,430, forward strand.
TTCGAGATTTTCTTGGATTGCTACTTCACTGATGAAATCCCAAATACCGTCTACAAGGAGAAAACACCCCCGTGCTTTGACTTTAACGTCATGGGATTACTGTTTGGGCGAGAAAAGAATGAACAAACTTGTAAAGAGGATAACTCCTTGCTCATTCAAACAGTCCTACAAAGTGAAAGCTTCGATCCCACAAAGCTAATCACTCCAGCTGAAGGATCACTACAAGGGTGGCGCAAGACTATCAAGGTGACTACTCCAAGCGGAAGGAAGATATTCATCACGACAGGGCAAGGACCGATGTTTGAAGAGTCGTTTGAGTCAGAGTCTAAGTCGGAGTCTCTCCCCTAGAGTCTTCTAGATATTTAGTAATAGCACCTCCCCCTCCTATTTCTTCTCCTAGGATAGTTAGTGATCCAGTCCCTGAGGACATATCACTCTTTGATGTAATGATCTCAGAGTATAATAATATTTCTCATTCTCCTTACTTCTCGTGTTCTTCTCTAACCCAAGATGACGAGCATTGCTTAACTAACAATGAAAAAGACAAAGAAAATATTAAAGCAATGGAAACACTCGAAAAGAAAACACTAGTAATTGAAGAAACTGAAACAGTTGATATCTCAAATGATTCAAGCCATAAAAGAGAAGTTAAAATCGGATTAACACTGAATAAACAAGAAAGAACCGATTTAATTAACTTACTTAAAGAATTTATCGATGTATTTGCTTGGTCATATGAAGATATGCTAGGCATCAATAGAGAAATAACTCAACACACTATACCACTAATTCCAAAAATGAAACCAGTAAAACAAAAGTTACGTCGAATGAAACCTGACGTAGCTCTTAAAATAAAAGAAGAAGTTCAAAAACAAATAACTGCAGGTTTCATCAAGGTATCTAAATACCCCGAATGGGTCGCCAACGTCGTCCCAGTTCCGAAGAAAGACGGAAGGGTAAGAATGTGTGTCGACTATCGAGATCTAAAAAAGGCAAGTCCAAAGGACGACTTCCCTTTGCCACACATCGATATTCTGGTAGATAACACGGAAAATCACGCTCTTCTCTCATTCATGGATGGGTACGCAGGTTACAACCAAATTCTCATGGCAGAAGAAGACATGGAGAAAACAACTTTTATAACACCATGGGGCACTTACTGCTACACGATAATGCCATTCGGGTTGAAAAACGCGGATGCTACTTACCAACGTGCAGCAACTTCCTTACTCCATGACATGATGCATAAAGAAGTCCAGGTATATGTAGACGACATGATTGTAAAATCAAAAGACCGTCCAGGCCATCAAATAGCCTTAAGGAAATTTTTCGAATGGCTAAGAAAATATAATATGAGGCTGAATCCAACTAAGTGTGCTTTCGGAGTCACCTCAGGCAAGCTTTTAGGTTACGTCATAAGCAATCATGTCAATGCCACCGCCCAAGACTGAGAAACAGATTCGAGGATTTATTGGCCGGTTACAATACATAAGAAGGTTCATATCAAAATTGACGACAATATGTGAACCAATCTTCAAAAATCTCAAGAAGAATGTACTAGTAATATGGGATGACGAGTGTCAAAAAGCCTTTGAAAAGATCAAAGCCTATCTCGCAAACCCTCTCGTATTAGCACTAGCACTTCCCGGAATACCTCTTAGGTTATATTTGACGGTTACCAAAGAGACAATGGGAGCTATGCTAGCACAATAAGTAGAAGGCAAAGAGAATGCAATCTACTATCTAAGCAAGAAGATGCTCGAATACATAGCACGCTATACACCACTCGAGAAGTTGTGCCTCGCCTTGGTGTGGACCACAACCAAGTTAAGACATTATATGCTAGTGCATACTGTCTTCGTAGTCTCCCGATTAGATCCACTCAAGTATCTATTTGAGAAATATACGCTCAACGGACGCATATCAAGATGGATAGTCAATCTAGTCCTGTTTGATGTAAGGTTCATGCCACAAAAAGCTATCAAAGGATCCGTGGTGTCAGACTTTCTAGCAGATTTTCCAATAGAAGACTCGACGCCAATACAAGACAATGAATTTCCAAACGAAGACCTAATGGTTACAGAAGATGATACTTGGACCTTGTACTTCGACGGAGCCTCGAACCAAAAGGGATGTGGCGTTGGAGTTTTACTAGTATCACCTAAAGAAGAGCATGTTCCAATCTCCATAAAGCTTGATTTCGACGTTACCAACAATGCTGCTGAATATGAAGCATGCGTGGTAGGCCTCGAAACAGCTTTGGCATTGGGAGTAAAAAAGTTAAGGATATTCGGAGACTCTTCTTGATTATCAATCAGATATCTAAAAGGTGGAGAGTAAGGAGCGAAAGTCTAGCCCCTTACCAAACCTATCTGGAAACTCTTACCGATCAGTTAGAGAAGGTAGAATATACATATCTACCTAGAGAGGAAAATCAATTTGCTGATGCCTTGGCAAGATTAGCCTCAATGGTTAAGATTCCCACGGATATCGAGAAAATACCTCTAACTATAGAAAAATGGCACAAACCAGCATACATCCAGACTATAGAAGACGATGAAGTAGTCCAAGGCGAAGAAGAAGAAGAAGAAGAAGAAGAAGAAGAAGAAGAAGAAGAAGAAGAAGAAGAAGAAGAAGAACCATGGTACACGGACATACTCAATTATGTCACCAAAGGAGAATACCCTCCTCACGCTGACAAAAGGGCAAAACAAGCATTAAGGCTTTTGGCTTCCTAATATGTACTCATAGACAACGAGCTACACAAAATGGTAAGGATGCATAAAGAGCAATGAGGATAGTCCACGAAGGAATCTGCGGAACACATATAAATGGCAAAATGTTAGTACAAAAGATAATGCGAGAAGGATATTATTGGACTACAATGAATAGGGATTGCCATCAATACGTAAAAAGATGCCTAAGTGCCAAATTTATGCCAATTTACAACATATCCCTCCATCCTTGCTCTACACCTACACATCGCCATGGCCATTCTCTAAATGGGGAATTGACATCATTGGCAAAATCACTCCCCCAGGAACAGGAAGCCATGAATACATCTTAGTAGCAATTGATTACTTCACAAAGTGGGTCGAAGCGCAATTATACGCTAAACTCACTGCAAAACATGTAGCACTCTTTATCGAGAGAAATATTATTTGTCGATACGAAGTCCCACATGAAATGATAAGCGACAATGGAACTCACTTTCAAGCCGAATGTGAAGAATTGCTACAAAAATACGGCGTTCAACATCATCATTCTTCCCCTTACAGACCTCAGGCAAATGGAGCAGTTGAGGCGGATAATAAAAACCTAAAGACTATCATCGAGAAAATGACGGAAAATTATAAGGATTGGCCTGACAAACTTCACTTCACATTGTGGGGTTACCGCACGTCAATTCGCACATCAACAGGAAATACGCCATTTTCCTTGGTATATGGAATGGATGCCGTACAACCTGTCGAACTAGAAACACCATCTCTAAGCATTGCATTAGAGAGTAAACTCGATGAAGTTGAATGGACTAGAACAAGATATGAAGAATTAATTCTACTCGATGAGAAATGACTAGAAGCTCTACATCACACTCAGTGTTATCAGACTCGTATGGCTAGGCATTTTAATAAGAAGGTCAAGACAAGAAACATCAAAGTAGGAGACTTGGTGTTAAAAGCACTAAGGAAAAATGTTTTAGATCCAAGGGGTAAATTTAGACCTAATTGGTCTGGACCCTACATTGTTAAAACAATCCTGTCAGGAAGTGCAGCAAAACTAACTGATATGGATGGCAATGAATTCTCTAACATGACAAATCTTGACCAACTTAAGAAATACTACCCATAATTACTCGAGTAGGATACTCAAGAGAGCTACGTTTGGCCTGATTCCTTAAGAAAGGATACGTAGGCAACCCCTTACGGGTGCGGCCACCTTACTTTTCGACATTCTCGCGTCCCAGAATTAATTAAAAATTAGACAGAAGATCGGCGAAATATCGGCGTCACAGATAAGAACCTGGCGCCAGCCAACAACCATCAGCGCCAGCCGATGAAATTGGCGCCTGGCGCCAGACTTCCCTGGAAGGCGCCAATCGCAAATAAGCGGCGCCAATTTGAAAATACATTCTGGGCAAATTTCGGTGTTTTTCAGAAAACTTTCGACTTCCGTACTCGAAGGATTTCTGGAAAATTAATTTTTTTTGGTTTTCATTGCTTTAATAAAACAAATTTAAAGTACATAATTTAATTAAAAGCTGAAATTTCATTAATAAAATAAAATTACATTATTGATGGAATTTAAATAAAGCTGAAATAAATTAACATTAAATTTTTTTTCTAATAATTTGGAATTAAGCAATGCTCCTAATTTTTCTTTTCTTTCCTAGCCCTTTTCCAATTTTTGTCTGCCTCCTCCTCCTCATCCATAACTTTAGCTAGTAGGCATCCTTTAGAGGACCTACATTCAATCTTAGAATAGATAGTCTCCCCTTCAGCTAGTACTCCATGTTTCTTTTCCACCCAAGCCTTTTTATCTGTGGTGTCAGCTTTCCTTTTCCCTTTATCTTTGGTAGAACTTTTCTTCCTAGGCATTGCAGGTGTTTTGAATTCAACTCTTTCACCTAAGCGTTCCTTGGCAGGAATCACCCTGTCACCTAGACGACTCTTCACATCAGTTTTATCCTGAGCTTTCTTCGAATCCTTCGAAGGCTTCTTCAGCAACCACTTCTTCACATCATTGGGCAAAGAAGGAGGAACCTTTTGAGTAATCACTTCCCATAAAGGTCTAGCACTCCAATAAGCATCAAATCTGTCTTCATCCTGGGAAACAGGGTACTCATAGGGAGGACGAAGATCCCCGGAAGGAATATTCTGAAGCAAGTCGTATTGTCTTTTTACCCTGCAGGGGTAATAATAAGTCATACGAGACAAACTTGGAAGACGGCAAAAAGGTTGCTTGTTGAAACCAACCATCCTTTCTATCTTCCACCATGGGACGACCCACTTGATAGCAAAATCGCAGGATTCGAAGACCTTTCTCCACCCATGGCGCCCAATTTTAGGGAAGCGTTTTTTCCTCCTTACGAAGCAATTGGGAGTATACTTCTCAATATTGTCCGGAGGGCTAATTAATTCTAGCCTTTCCATTAGCCACATCTGTAAAAAATTGCAATGCAAATAAATTATTATTACAATACAAAAATATATTTTTTGATTTTTGTAATTAAAAATATTATTTTTCTACATGTAATAAAATTGGAGAGCCGCGAAAAGGTGTTTTTGGGTTCCTTTTTAATTCATCAAGACTAATCATAGTCTCTCCAATTATCAATGGCATTGGATTTCTCCCTGATTCAATTTGTTCTAGTACGGTGGTTATAATTGATTGACCTTCATTATTTTTACCACTACTAAGAAAAAATTGATTAAGCATGCAAAATAAGAACGCCCTTCTTCTATATATATGAAAAGATTCAAAAAGAGGTTTATCAAAATAATGGCGTGCAAATTCTTTCAAATTAACTATGTTGCCGTCTACTATTTTTGATAAATCCCTTTGATGCCATAAATTCCCCCCAAGTGAAACAAATCTAATTCTTTTCTGTCTCTAGCATTAAGAGATCGACACCATTCATGAGTGTATTGGGTGAAAGTTTTGGTGACTAAAGACATGGTATTATTTTTCTAAGGGGGGCTATTTATACACAAATTGCAAGCAGTTTTAATCAGAATGAAATACGGAATCAGCGTCAATTAGCGTCAGAACCCGTAATTGGTGCCAGACGCCAGCGCTTGGCGCCACACGCCAAGTGTAGCGCCTGGCGCTACACATCATTGCGTGGCGCCAGCTGGCACCAAGTTGCCACATCAGGCGCGCTTGCTTAAATCGCGTTTTTATCCTAAACTCGAGTCTGCTAATGACTCTACAGCTCCGATTATCTTTTCTAAACATCTTTTTATCCTTTTTTTTTTAATTAATTAATATAGCTATTATATTAATTATATTATTCTTTATTTGGATTTTATTTGGATTAATTTCAAAGTTTTTTTTTATATACACCCGACATTTTATTTGATTTTTCCTTTTTTTTTATTTTTCTTTTTGGGGGAGAGAGTCGGATACCCTCCATCAATAATAAAAATGACGGAATTTTTTGCGCAAAATTGTTTGTCACACTTCTCTTGCACACACAAACATGCATAGAATAATAGCAAACAAAATGAACTAATAATAGCATAAATATACAAAATATGTCTAAAAATAGTGAGTCTAAGGCAAAGTTCTATAAAAAGTCAAAATAAAAATCACAGGAACAAACTACGGCGCCGGAGGACGTATACCCATCATATCGTAAAATTACGCCGTACGAGGAGTCACCTCTCCCCCAGCTCCAGCTCCAGTCTCCGCAGGAGGAGGAAAACTCAATGTAGGTCCACTCCACCCAAGATCAACCTGAGGCTGAGGCTGCGGAGGCTGCTACGATGACGAGCCTACCTCGTACATCCCACCACCTCTGAATGTCGAGGTAGCCTTTCCCTCGCTTACCGGTGCAGCTTGAGCGCCCTCAGAAGAAGATCCCGAGCCCTCTGCAACGTCAGCACGAGCAGCCTCAGAGCGACCGCCTCTACCCCCTGACGTAGTACGACGACGTCTCGAGCTAAACCTCGCCGGGTCCCTCCGCACCTCAGGTTTCGTGCGGGTGTGAGAAGCAATAGGCTGGCCTTGCAAAAAGAATGAAATCAGAAACAATGCAAAATCGAAGCGGTAATGCAAAAATATATAAAGAAAGACTACCTCTCGGACGACGTCGTCCCGACGGCAGGTGGCCGCATTGCTCATCCGGACGAGCTGGCTCTGGAAGGCATCTATACATCGTGCCATCGCCGAAACCACCTCGCGCGAAGACTGTCAGAGAAATAAGTCAGTAAATATGCATGATATATGGACAAAAATTGTGAATAACTAGGCTTACTCGAGTCTAGTAGCGAGGAATCGACCGCTCTATAAAGCGCTCGTCCTCGGGAGCCGGAGGAATCATCTCCTTGATCGGCCCATATGTCCCCTGCTAATGGATGGACATACGGGGTGGCACGAATTCAGTAGCACCGTCCTGATAAAGCAAAAAAGTCAGTAAAACATTACTTGGGGGCTACTTAATGGAAAGTAAAAGCTGAAAAATCTTACCCTCACATCCTCAGCCGGTACGGGGGCTAGAGCTAACAACGACAATAGCTCCTCACCATAGCACCGTCCAGGGATCGCGTAAGACCGCCAAGGGGTACCAGCTCCCTCGGACATGCTCAACAACCGTGCGTCGTCGAACATGTGACGGGGTGGAGGAGCAGGAACGACGAAGACATCAGAGGAATGCTGTCTAGCAACCCTCTCTCCCAAGTACGCGATCGCTCCATAAGTCCCAAGAAAATAGCGACGCTCAGCATGTGCGGTTAACCCAGGGACCGTCCAGCCGCCCCACGGCCGGTACACCACCTTAGGCCCCTGCAAAGAACATCAATCAGGCGAGAGTATAACTAAAGCGTCGCGAAAAGGCAAATAAACAAAAAAGTCGTACCGCGATGATCCATTTCCGGACATATGTAGTAGACATATCCACATGGCGACCGCCCCAAGAAGCGCTCACTGGAAATCCGCGTGGCGATGGTCTCGCCGGCGCAGCAGAGGGGAAGTGCTCGTAGAACCAGATCTACAAGGAGTAAAAAATTGTGAGTAAATGCTAGCTAATATGTAGAGCTAAAATTTATAGGGAATAATGTTTACCTCTACGACCTTCCAAAAGGAAGACAAAGCAAAATTCATCCCAAAGGACCTGTGTCGACACGAGTCCCTCAGTGCACGAATGAAGTCAGCGTAGGCCAAGCTGGCCCAGTCGTAAGTCCCGATCCGGTGAAGATCACGGACAGCAGGAAGGTAGTAAAGCAACGCCCTACTACCCTTGTCAGGAGAGAACGTCCCTGACAACAACATCAGTGCAAAGATGCGCACTCGCTGCTCTCGGGTGGTCGCATCGTCATCAAAAGTCGCTGCCAGCGTCTAGCGGCGAATCCCCCTGACACAAAACTGAGTTGTCTCGACCTCAGCTCAGGCCCGAATAGTGATCGGCCCCAACAACTCCTCGACCTCAGCAGAAAAGACGTCGATTCCACTGTCGAACGGCAGTGGCACAGAGTTGAACTCCAGTCCTATAATGAGACTGAAGTCCGTAGGGGTGACCATCATCTCGCCCCAGGGGAAGTGGAAAGTGTTGGTGGTATCCCAGAAGAACTCCACCAAAGCACGCACTATATGGTGACCCCCACTAGAGGTAACCATAGCCTTGGAGGTCTCAAACAAGGTAGCCAGTCCGCAAGACTCCCATAGGAGTCTCGTCACAAGATCCCTGGCGATGTACATCTTGTACAAATCGCCCAAACCATCACAGCCGGAACCGTGATAGCGCGTCCTTCCGACCGTGATGCTCCGTCTCACCCTCTCAGAAATGTGGTGGACGGGGGCAAAGAACAGGGTCCGCTCATCCCACTCGGGGAGCCGACCAAGCGAAGTAGATGGTGTGACGTCGTCTTCTACGGGCTCATGCTCTCGTCGAGTGTTTCGGAACCGTGAACCTGAACCTCGTTGTCTAGCCATACTACATTGTGCAAAATCATCATAAATTAAGGTTCTATAGTATCTAAGGTTTGCCTAGCCGCATGATACTATGTTCGCAAAAAAAAAAGTACATAGTACTAAAACAGAGCTCAAATTCAAATTGAGCATAACGACATTTTTCAAGAAATCACAAAATTTCTTGCAATACTATAGTAATTATTGTGACAAATTGGACAAGAACCGCTAGCAAAAACATCAAGAACAAGTCACATTGTTCTTCACGACCTTAGGAGGTCCAACAATGGCAAATTGCTCATTTCTTCACCAAATTGAGTCAAACAAGTCTCAAATTACTCCCAAGGCAATATATAAACATAATCAAGCAATTTCATGGCATAAAACTTGATAAACAAAGTAAATTGAGCATTTTTAATTTCGAATTTACATAAAATTCATGAATAAACATGTCAAAAATTCATAAAAACTGATGTGAGTTTGAAGAAAACTTACATAGATCGGGAAAGTAGATCAAAAGAGCTTTAATTTGCAACGAATTTGAGTGAATTTGGTTGATAAACAAGCAAGAAAGAAGCAAATGAAATTTTCTGGTTTTTTCGAGTAAAATCGCAACGAGCAAAGCAGCAAATGAAGAAGAAAGGGGTATTTAAGGAAAACCCCGTACTGGCGCCAAGCCCTAGGCATTGGCGTCAAAAATCAGGCTTGGCGCCTGGCGCCAATCCCAGTGCCTGGCGCTAAGGTTGATTGTGTGGCGCTGATGGCTTTTCAGCGGCGCCAGAACACCCAGCCACTCGGTGAGGTTGTTCTACCTTTTAGCAATATATTTTGGGTTCCTTGGTACGCCAGTTAGCCCCTCTAAGAAATTTGACATGATTTTTAGTACTCGGCTTGATTACATAAAGTGATCGACCTGATGAAAGATCGTCTCACTTAGCTTAAAACGCCTAAGCATTGGCTCATTAACAAAAAAGCACCGACATACAGGTTCAAAAGCAAATAAGCATCGACATACAAGTTCATTCGCAAAAGGACACTGACGTACAGGTTCAAAGCAACGGAAGCGCCGACGTACAGGCATAGCGGAAGCAAAGTTCAGGCGAATTTTTAAGGATCGACAGATGGAGGTCTTCGGTAATTTCTTTTGGAAAATTATCGCATTAAATTAGGATGACTTCAAGCGAGGATATCTTTGATGGCATTCCCTAGCTTGTGGAGAGTTGTCATAAACAACAGAAGGTAATTTTGAGAGAAGTAATCTTCGATAGTATTCCCTTGGACGTGGAATATTATCAATGCGGATGAGGATTGTTTCGAGAGAAATAATCTTCGATAGTATTCCATTGGACGTGGAATATTATCATAGCGGAGGAGGATCGTTTCAGGCGAAGAAATCTTCTAAATTGGAAGCAGTTACGGGCGTAGCGGTTTTCAAGCGGGATGGCATTCTCTAGCTTGCAAGAGGTCATCAAAACAATCGGTTACTTTCAGAGACGTGTGCTCGACGGTGCAAGATACGCGTTTCATAACTCTTTTATCTGTTTAACTAACGCTAGTTTTGCAGGTATCGGCATTACAAGAATGATTTAGGATCGCAGAACGTTCTGAATCATTCTCCGTCCCTATCGATACTTTGACTTTTGTTTTCGAAACTTGCGTTGCTCCAAACTCAGTCAAAGTGGGGGCTTCTGTAGAAACCCATTTGTGTCTCCCAAAAACTTAACCCGATGATGAGTACCTTTTGCGTCGAATCATAATCGAATGAAGTGAAAGTGTGGAAAGTTTAGTGTTGCAGATAGTTTTAATTTCTTTTCTCTTCTCTCTGTTTTTGAAAACTTATTTTTAAGAAAACAGCCAATCCAATTTGGTTGGTCCATGATATGGGTCCAATATTAGTGTAGTTGGATGGGGCTTGCAAAGACCTTTCCAACGATATATTATGAGCCCAATTCCGATGAATATTGAGGAAATTACGGTCAATTTACTAAACTGGGCCCGTTTTGAGCCTTATATGCGGCCCAATGATCTAGAGGAGGGCCTAATAAGATTTATCATTCCTAATGCAATTAGGAATGGTTTTAGTCTTCTAGATTCTTCTAGAAGGTTCTTTTCATTCCTAATTCAATTAGCATTGATAAATTGACTTTTGTTGACTTTTAAGAGTTTTAATTAAAATCAAATAGCATTTTTGAGGAAAATATACGGTTTTATCCTCCATTACGGCAAACTTATCTGATTTTCGAAAACGCGTTAAAAATAGGCTTGGCGTCTGACTCCAGGCATTGGCGCCTGGAACCAGGCCTGGCGCCTGCGCTAGTGTTGGTGCCTGGCGCCAGTTAGCCAGGGTTGGCGCCAGCTCTGTTTTTCGTGCGCCAGACTCTGTTTTGTTAATTTTATCTTTTTGGCTGATTTTCTCTATAAATAACGTCGTAAAAACTCCGTTTTCATTGAACAATTCTCATCAACAATCAGTTTTAATTAATATTCATCTACAATCAGTTTTCATTCCCAATCATTAATTCTCTCATTCTCTTCTTTAATCATTCATCAATTCGTTCTCTTTTTCTAAACTAATCTTTGGCATACAAAATTCCGCATTCGCAAGATCTAGAAACACCTAGCTATATTCGAAGTTGCCTTCGCCCTAGACGTGAAAGGTTTAATTTCTGAGGGTTTGGTCCCAAATCTCTGTTTCAATTATTTAATTTGATTGTTTGTTTAATTTATTAATTTCCTTGAAGTTACTAACGTGTGTATTTTGTTATTAGAAAGAGGTACAAGGCATCAAAGTAAGTACTTTAATGGTTTTAATTAATATTATGATGTAGAAATCATGTTTATATTGTTATTATGATATTCCTAGTATCATGTCTAGGGTAATTTTAGTGAATTGCTAAACACCACCAACAAAAATGATCATCACCGCCAACATTCGGTGTGAATGGACATTCTTACCCTTATTACTTCACCACCCCTTATCCTCCTGGCGACCCACAACTCCTTCTGATCGTTGATGACCACCACCACCCTGATCGGCGACCCACCATACCCTCCTCTATGACGACCCACCACCTTCCCTCGCCGCGCGGGAAGGTGGTTGTTTAATATATTTTTTTTATTTCAGGCAACCGCGGTAATTTAAGCCCAAAACCGGTTACCGTGCGCGATAATCGGAGCCCAAAACCGTTTATCGTACACGGTAACCGGTTTTGGGCTTCGGTTACCATGCACTGTAACCGGTTTTGTGCTCTGGTTATCGTGCACCTTAACCGATTCCATGGTTACCGGAGCCCAAAACCGGTTATCGTGCCCGGTAACCGGTTTTGAGCTCCGGTTGGTACGGTTGTTAAAAAAAAAAAACCACCACCTTTCCGCCAAAGAGGGAAGGTGGTGGGTCATCTTTGAGGGGGATGTGGTAGGTCGCCGGTCAGGGTGGTTGTGGTGGTGGTCGTCGTCGCCGCTCAGTGTGGTGGTGGTGTTAGTGATCAATTGGGGTGGTGGTGTCAAGGTGTTAGTGATTGGTGGCAAGAGGGAAGATAGTGGTAAAGTACTAAGGGTACGGTTGTCAATTCACACTAAATGTTTGCGGTTTTGATCATTTTGGATGGTGGTATATAACACCCCCCTAATTTTAATATTAAATATGATTGTTACGATGCTTCCTATGCTCTTCCTAATATTTATGATTGTTAGTATCATGTTAGGGTTAAAGGTTTGATTTTTATTGCTTAGTGACATGCTAGGGTTTGTTATTAATCTTGTTAGTATCATGCCTAGGATCTTGCTATTTCTATTATGCTTTAACATTATTTTATGATTATTTTATAATTGTTTTGATTATGATCATAATTTTATTATTGCTATAATTATTATTATTAATATGATTATTATTCTGATTATGATTATTGATTGTTATTATCATGATTATTTCAATTATAATTATTGATTATTTATTGTGTTGCTTGATATTTATTCTTTATTGCTTGATCACACCTTTTATTGCATGTTTAAAGGGAATTTGGTACTTGTAATCACGCTTAATAAGATAATTAATAATCTTGTTAGGGTTAATATGGTTATAATTCAAGTGATCCCCAATAATAGTTTATTTTTGTATTAAATTCAACCAACATAGATAAACAGGTTTAGGGTTAATCCTATTGATTGCATGTTAGTTAGAAAGCGCACATGAATACGATCAGAACAAAGTAGAGGCCTATTATTAGGGCAGGTTCAATCTCTTTTAGGTTGGATTTGTACCTTCATCCCCGAACCCTTATTTGGTTCTAGACCTTATGGAGTTGACGATCTCTTGGATCGTTAAGGGGTGTAACCTTCACCTCGTGAACGGTTTACAAGTTCCTAAATCTTGTTGGCGACTCTTTTGCTCTATCTTCTTCCCTTTTGACGCCACCGTACTTTAGTGTATGATCATAGTGGGGTTCAAGCTAGGGGTTAACGCTTGAAATTATTCCCTACATAAATTCTATAAATAATTCCATTATTTTGCCAATTTTTAGCCTTGAGGTAAAAAATTTAGCGTATAATGCAATAAATAACTAAGAAAGTGATGCTAAGCATTTAGATTTTTTACTAAAATGCAACTCGATATAAATAACTAAATGTCTTAGGAAATGATGCTAAGCATTTAGATTTTTATTTTTATAATAGCATGCCTAGACAACGGGATCGCGATCTTTCTACCCATGGTCGGCGTCAGGATTTTCGGGAGGACACTCCCACGATTCCCGAGGGTATGGATGACGACGCCTTAGAGTCTGAGCCTTTGGCCTCTACGGGTAGAGGTAGGTGGGTTCCACCTCCGTGGACTTCACACCAGTTGGTTTTTTGTCGTGAGAACCACGTTTCTCATCGCCCACTTGCCGGCATAGTTGACGGCACGCTTTGCCACCACGGTTCTGGAGCCGGAGATTTGATTACTCGACTTCATCAGATTATCACGAGGGATCCTGCTACGAACGCCTTATGGGAATCAGCTGGTTTAGTGGACTTTGATTCGGCGGTGGTAGGGTTTCGTAACCCCCCGGGTTATGGTGCGACAGTCGTTCGCGTGTTGTTGGAGTATTTTTGGGATACTACCAACACCTTTCACTTTGCTTGGGGGGAGATGACAGTGACCCCTCTGGACTTTAGCATGATTAGCGGTCTACGCTTCACTGACCGGGCCGTAGCACAGATGTCTGATCTTTCTTGGGAAACGGCTGAGGCAGCCGATTTGTTAGGTCCGATCGTTCAGCATATCAGGACCCAGCCATTGTCTCGAGGGGGTCCTAGGAGCGGGCGATCAGAGTTGGCTTCGGTTTTAGCCCGTGGTTTCGACATGGAGGAGACATCACCTGAGCAGCGAGTGCGGATCTTCATTCTAATTCTCATTTCCATGACTCTTTCTCCTGATAGGAGTTCACGTGCACTCCTTTGCTACCTCCCTTCTTTAGTCAGGATCAGTGAGATAGGATCCTTTAGCAGGGCCAGCCTCGGATATGCCGACCTTCTCTTGTTGTTACGTCATGGCTGTAAGCAGCTGAACGACGAGTCTCCTGTCACTATCTACGGTCTATGGAGAGTCGTAGAGGTGACGATCCTTTCCTCTTCTTGTTTTATTTTAATTTGTTCGACTCATGTGCTCAAAGATTACTTTTCATTGCAGCTATGGTTCTACGAGTACTTCCCAGGATTAGCTCCTTGACGGCGTCGTGGAGCGGTTCATGACTTCCCTGTCGGGGACAGCTGGCGTGACCAAGGAGAGTCACGGGTGGAGTCTGTCTCTACGCTGCGCGTGCTTCTACGCCGGGGCACCTCTTCTATTGGCGTAAGAATTAGTTTTGTATCCTGTTATTTTTTTCTTTGACGTTATTTCCGGTGTTTCATGCCAACTTTTTATGGTTTTCAGGTTGCCATTGATGTCCAGTATCGGCCTTGGGCTGGGATGACTAATCTTCCCGAGGCCTTGCAGCTTTCAGGGCACCGCACTGTTTTGGTTGGTACTGGACGCTTTGTCTGGTATCTAGGGGAACGTGTCGTTCGTCAGCACAGTTGTGATCGCTTTTTGGTGCCTTATCTCTACCATTGTCGATGCTGGACTCGCGCTTGCTTAGGGAGTTGATAAACAGGGGAGAGCGCTACACTCTTCCTTGGCATGAGCTTGTGCGCATGGAGGGTGATTATGCGCAGAACTTGATCCCCTTTTTGGCTCCTCCACCCCGCCTTCCTGAGGTATGATTTCTTTTGAGGGTTTTGTCGCTAGTCTCTGTTTAAATAGTCAAATAACTTGATTATTCGATCGTATTTTCAGACGACTGTTCGTCCCGTGGGGAAGATTGAGATTCTGCCTCAATCTGTCCGCTACCTAGGGTTGATTGGTATTACTGAGGACCATATTGCTGACGCGCCAGAAGGTTTCAGACAGATGCAGGAGTCTCTGCCTGAGGTTTTTGAGCCGGTATGCTTTTGATGCAATATTCATCCCTTTTAACACCGCTTGTTACTGATTTTTCTTTGTTTTGTTCTCAGCCTAACCGCCCGTAGATGATGAGATTCATGAAGCTAGTTGACGCTCTGAAGTACTGCATCATCAAGCTTCGGCGTGGTGCGAGTTGTCGGAGAAGTTCTGGCGATGTTCTTGAGGTATGTTTATTTTTTCCCACTTCTACCATTTGTTTTATTTTACATTGTTGAAGCCTTTTGATTTTTTATCTTTTAGGAGCAACGGAGGTCCCGCTCGCGCTCGAGGCATAGAGGCTTGGACGAGGGGGAGCCTAGTCATGGTAGACGATCTCCTAAGGTTCATCGGCATTCTCTGTCTCAGCGGGAGCCTCAGCCGTATCAGGAGGCTCAGTGGCAGCAACCTTAGTCTTCCCAGCGCTTTCAGGGTCAGGGTCAGAGGCAGCGACAGTCGTTTTCACAGCCTTCTCAGCCTGAGTTTAGGCCTTTTTTGACTCCCGTGGATCCTGGCTTATTTTCAGCTCCATCACTAGGATTCCTCCACCAGTGTCGGGCTTGTTTTCACTTCCAGTGTATGGGACGATGCCTCATCAGACGATTTCCATGTCTTTGAGTCAGTCGACACCGTTTGCCAATTGGACGGGTCCTGCTTTGAGTTTGACTGCTGCTAGAGTCACAAGGACTTGTAGGGACACTACTCCCCGTACTCGGATGATAGCGGGACTCTTTGGCTCACCGTTCTCGTATTCACAGGCTGGAGATGATACTAATCCTAACTCTTCCAGTTCTGCAGATTTTTGAGCGAGGGGCTTTATTTGTACATACTATGATGACACTTGACGCTGCTTATTTATTATGACTCATTTTGTACATTATTCACAGTTTATGTATTTATTAGTGTGTGCTTGAGACTCATTGTGTGTGATTGTGTATTTATTAATGACGCGACAAAAAACGTAAGTGGAGTAAGTGGAGGGTACCGACCTTCCCCAAAAGAAAAAGAAATAAAAAGACAAGATAAAAAAAATAATAAATAGAATAAATAAATAAATATATAAAGAAAAAAATAGAAATAAAATGAATAAAATACTAAAAAAAAAAATAAATAAAAAAAAAAATAATAAAATGATAAAAAAAAAAAAAAATTAAAATTAAAATTAAAATAAAAGAATTAAAAAAAAGGTTGAGAATTTTATTGGGAATGAAACTCTCGAAAAATAAACGGTGAAGATAAAATACTAAAAAAAAATCCGGATAGATACAGGAAAAGATAAAAAAAGAAAACGCGTGGGCGTCGCTACACGGCAATGTACATCGTATCACGGCAAAAATTTCCGTGTCGCGGCAGAAATTCCCGTGACACGGTGGGACTCCCCGTGTCACGGTGCGCGTATTCTACAACGGTGTGATTTACGCGTATGAAAGATAATTTATGAGTAGTTCTGAGCGCTTTTGCTATAAAATAAGACCAGTATATTCGTGATATGCATAATAACGAAACACAAAATAATTAGAATTTCATATTTCAATAATAATGTCTTAGAATTTTGATAATACATTGCGCGACTGGTCTTATTCTTTGACCAATGCTGACAAAAGAGAGTTAGCTAGAATTGTTTCATGTCAGGGGTTTACTAGCCCTGAGGCATGTAGCGATTGAACATGATTTTCTTAGGGCAGCATTAGACTATTGGAGTCCAGTGCACATTGTTTTAAATTTGATTACGATGAAATCTGTCCCCTACCGGAGGAATTCGGTGCCATCTGTTTCGGGGGTTTTTGTCCCTCGGGAGAGTTACAACACTGAAACTGGATTCAACTGAGGATGCATGTACCTGCAAAGCAAACGGACCGCCGGATGGTCGGTGGTCCGCCTCCAAAGATTAAGTCAGTAAACGTTCGGAGATAAAACGTGCGGAAGTAAAGTTATCTGCTTGGATTCCAAGCTCAGGTAAAGTGAGATAAGTGACGTATTGTCTCGTATTGCGTGTGCAAAATTCTCTCTCTTTTTCTGTCTCGTCATAAATGACATAATGTCCCTATTTATAGGGTCCTTTTGAAAAGTGTGCCTTCCTAGGATCTGGTGACCTAGGAATTAGGTCACGCCGTTTTGCGGTGCCTCGGGATTTGGGCCTTAGAAGGCCGCCATCCCAGGGCCAATGCCTAAGTGACACGTGTCACTGTGCCCAATGGATTTTGAAGCACTTTTTGTGTGACACGTGTCGCCACCTGAATGGTCCCTGTTGGACCTTCAGTCCACGTAGGACGGAGAAGAGTCCACCCTCCACGTGTCATCATTCCATAGGTCCAAATGGCACCTATATGGAGGACACGTGGCACTTTCTGATTGGGCCACCTGGCCGGGTATAAAATACCCAAATCATTTTCCCCTCACAGGGGTCACGTGCATTGCACGTGACTCCTGTGACAGGTGTCAGTATCTGAGTGGTCAGATTCGAAAATTTACTGGAGGGAAAAAATTAGGGTTTTACCCTCCTATAAATAGTGAGGTTTGACCCCCCCTCTTAGATTCACACCTTGGCGAATCTCTGGAGAATCCTGGACTTTTTAACTTAAAGAATCTCAAAATTCCCTAAGCATTTTTCAAGCATCCGACACTCGGCTACCAGTTCGACTGTTCTTTAGTCAACCAGGTGTCTTTCTCCCTTCTTCTAAAGGTAACGCCTGTATTTTCTTTTTACTCTTCATTTTTTCTTTGTTTTCGAAAAAATGGCTCCCCAATTGCATGCGGCACGGCGTAGGATAGTGATTAGCCGGTCACCGGGGACGGCTGAATCTAGAACTAGCAGTGTCGAATGCTTGGCCAAAGACCCTGCTTTGCGAACTTCTCCGAATCCGACCGTTTCCGTGTCTATGCAGGACACTATGGCCAGAATCAAAAGAACAGCAAGGCAGTGTAGCTCCGATGGAGTTTTCTACCATTCGGATGGGTCGACTGTTTTTTCAGACGGCTCAATAAGAGTGCCTCGAAGTGAGCTGTCGGAACACCCTGACAGCCCTACCTATTTTCCTCCTACCCCCACTTATTACCATTCGCCCACATCTAGTGGAACTCCCAGTGATGGAATCCTGGGGGAGGCGGATGAAGAATATCAACCCGGGCCTTCTTGACAGGCGCCGGAAGAGAGTCTAGGGGAGGACCCCGCTGGCACCAGTCGGCGGTCCCCTAGCTCTGATGAGAGCTCTGATGACGAGTCGACCTCGTCATCTTCTTCAGAGAATGCCTCCGTAACCTCAAAGGAGGCTAGATCAAACATAGATTCTGCCAGAGAGTCCCTGGCAGTGGATAGGGGGGAAAGCTGGGCCGAGCCGAGTGCTTCCAGGTGCTTGGAGAGAGCCCCCTACTATCAGCATGTTCCGCCAGGCAGGCGGAGCGCCATGGCGTCCGGCCTTGCCAATTTTAGGCGCAAGGTCGTCCTAGGCTATGGCTACACTTTGTCGATCGCTAACGAGGGCGACACCATAACCTGGCCGAGCCTGGCCAGCTATCAAGACAAAGCATTCGGCTGCTATGAAGCGGCCTTCCAGGCTGGCCTCCGCTTCCCTCTCCATCCGGCCGTGGAGAGGATTTTGGACGGATACCAATTGGGTATCTGGCAACTTGTACCCAACTCCTGGATCAATATTCTGGGGTACGTTGCCGCCTGTGAGATGCTGCAGGTGGAGGCGAGCTTTGAAGCGTTTGCCCACATGCACTATCTGAGCAGGGCGCCTGCTAGGGGCGGTGAAGGCTGGTACACCTTGACCACTTGCAAGGGGTACATGATGGCTGTTGGCAAAGAGAACAAGTGGAAAGACTAGAGGACTAAGTTTTACATAGTTAAGTCTGCCGACAGCCGTCTGAACCAAAAGTATAACAGGTGGAATAAGGATCCACCTCTCCTAGCAGGCAGGAGCGCATTGCCGCCTATTCCCAGGCGGGCAAAGGAGGAGATCATGGACGCGGGGTTGTTTACCGTGTCCGTGTGGACGAATGATGAGGGGGACAAGGAGGTCACCCCTCAATGCTATCTCCCTTTGTACAAGTGGTTTGAAGAAGGGACATTCTTAGCCGCCTGTGGGCTAAGTTCTGAGATGCCGAGAGGTAGTCGGCCGTCTATTTTTTATGCAATTTACTTCTGCTTTTCAGTACTTGTTTAATGATGCTAATCACTTGTTCATTTTTGCAGACAAAGCAATGGAAAAGCTCTCGGCCACAAGGAAGCCGGCTGTATCTGCTGCTCGATACAGGTCGAATGTCTTAAACAGGGCAGAAGTAACCACTCACACCAAAGTGGACGAGCAGAAAACTGGCGGCACCTCCAAGGTAGAAAATTGTTATACTTTCATTTCTGACCAATATTAAATTTGCCCGAATGATTTCTAACTTGCGTTTATCTTGTGTTGATGTAGGGTGCGCCTTCCAAATCTCCTTCAAAACCATCCGACCCTAAAATCCAAAAGACTAGGGCGGGTGATGTAAGCGCATCCGGCAAGGGCGGCCGGAAGCACATTGCTCACAGGCCCAAGAAGGGCCCAGACGCCTCTTCTCTCGATGCTGAAAAGGAGATCAGCAAACCGGATGCCCAGAGGGCATCGAAGGGTGGCTTTAAGCAACCCACCACTGCTGTCGGCTCAGCAGGAGAGAAGAGGAGCCTCGGGAGAGAGGAGGAACAGAAGGACGACGGTAAAATCCATTCGCCCCTATTGTTCTTCCATTTAGATGTACTTGAGTTATTTTTCTAACTTTCTCTCCTTCTCAGTTCCTGTGCAGAGGCCGACTGTAGTCCAGATGGCCAAGTCCATGCTGAGGACGGTTGATCCTGACGACAAGGCGTCTGTCAAAGGAGTCGGCACCCTTGACTTGAATGGCATCTTGGGGAACCTCTGCGAGGTATGAGTCTTAGCTCAAGCAAATTTTTTTTTTATTTTTTTTATTTTTTATTAAGCATTATTTCTTTTCCCGCCTGGTTTTAACCATTCGGCTCTTTTGCAGGCCATGCTACGAGTCCAAGGGCTCAGGCAACCCCTCAAGGAGAAATCCAAAGAGGTAACAGTCGCTAAAGCTCGGGCCGAGTCCGCCTTGGATCGAGCTCAATTTGATATTGCTCAGAATGAGTATCTGACGCTTGATATGATGTATTCGCAGGCGGAAGCCAATATGCAGGTGAAGAAGGACCTGGACTCGGCCCGCCTGCGCATCACTTCCCTTAAGAAAGAGATTACAACTCTTAAGGAGAAGCTCGAGCCTCTTCAAGATGCCAAAGAAGAGGTCGAGAGAGCCAAGCAGAAGGTGGGCCGCCTGGAGCAGCGCCTCAGCAACCAGGAGCATCAGCTGAAGTCCAAGTTTGAGTCCGTGGCTGATCAAGAGAGAGAGGCTCTTGTTAAGCAAATGATGAGCGATTATGAAGCCATCATGCGGGACACTTGGGCGGCTGTACAGCCGGACTCGGACTATCAGATTTGGAAATCCAAATTTGACAAAGCTAGCAAAGCATTCGACGCTCGCCTTATTGAAGAGGCTGAGAATGCTGAGGCCGAGGAAAGTTCTGGGTCCGACTCTTCTAAGGAGTCGTCCTCTGGTGGCGAGGAGGAGGATCAGGCGGAGGAGCCAGAGAAAAAGGAGGAAGAGCAGCCGAAGGACGACAAGCCGGCTGCCACTGAAAAGGCTCTCCCCTGATCACTTAAGCTTTTATGCTTTTCTGCGGCCGAATGGCCATGTACTTTTCTTTTCCGGCCTGTGTGCCGAGTATTCGTATCTTTACCGACCGAGGGGTCGGGTAATTTGACAATCTTTCTGGCTTTGCCAGATAACAATCTTAACCAATCGTCTGGTGACGATTGGTCTTTTTTAATTTAAATCATTCGGCCATTTGGCTGACGTTATCAAAATTGTTGTTGTCCTTTGCATTTTGAATTTTTCATTGCATGTTTTTTGCTAAGTATTATAACCTGTATACCATGCGAATGTTCTTGCCCCTGGACGGATGTCGAGTGGTTTCGGTTTATTGGATTGATTGACTTAGAAATTTTTGATACTTAGAAGAGTATGCATGGTTTCTAAGTCAATCAATCACTATGGTGATTGCCCCAAACCACGCGGCAGACGTCCATCCAAAATTGGCAAACATAAGTGTTCATTCGGCCATTGGCTCGAACTAACTCAAATTTCCAACTTAGCTAATTTGCTAAGGGTAAACCTCCGCTTGTTTTGCCCCATAAGCAAAAACAAGCGCCTCCGGCCATAGGCCTCTTTGAGATAAAATGCTAAGTTTGTAACTTAACCAATTTTCTTTAAAAATAATTGTCCGCCTGTCTTGCCCCATAAGCAAGGATCAGGCGTCATCCGGCCAATAGCCTCAATAAGTGCTAAGTAGTTAACTTAACTTGTATATTAATCAAAATATTCCGTCTGTTTTGCCCCTGAGCAATAACAGGCGCATCCGGCTTTATGACTCACTTAGCCTCTACTCATGAAACAGTGACAACTGCGTTAAATAGAAAATTCAGGTCTTTTAGATTTCACTTTCGATTAAAAAAACGACTGCGAATGCTGCCTTAGCATTCGGTAGGGCCGCTTGATATATTCGTAGAGCAATGTGCCACCCAAATGGGAGATGCTTCTCCTCGACGAATTCGCCCAAATGGACGTCGCCGGTTATCTGACTCATGTTGGAGCAGACGGTCATACTCATGTTGGAGCAGACTGTGACCATTCGGTCTCTTTTTGTTTATTAACATCCGGCCATGGGCGTCATCATGGTTTTATCTGGCCTTAGGCCTCTTAAATTATTAAGTAAATACTCGTCAAGTGTTGGTGTAAACTTGATGAATTTAGTAGGAACGACTGTTCTAAAACAATCGGCTCCTTCAGAGGGTTTGGGGCGTCTGCTGTTGGGACAGACGCTTTCCAAACATATTGGCCGTCTGTATTTGGTACAGGCGACACTTAAAAAACTTAAATAAAAAGATAAGTTGGGAAATGAAGTCATATTCTCATCAACAATACATGAGATTTACAAAATTGAGGTCTTTACATTCGTACTTAGAAGTAGTACTTTTTCAAGTTGTCTACATTCCAAGTTCTGGGCAGCTGCCTGCCGTCTGGTTCTTCCAGGCGGTAGGTGCCGTCTCTTACCTCCTCATAAATTCGGTAGGGGCCTTCCCAATTTGGGGTTAGCTTTCCCTGTTCATTCGCCCTACCGACTGCCTCCATTTTCCGTAGCACAAAGTCCCCCACTTTGAGAGGACGCTTGTGTACTCTTTTGTTGTAAGCTCGAGTCATTCTCAGACGGTATATCTCATAACGCAAGGCAGCATTGCCCCTGCGCTCTGGAAGTGAGTCCAATGCTAGGCGCATGGCCTCCCAATTTGCCTCTTCATCATACAACATGATTCGAAGGGTCGGCTCATAGTGCTCAATGGGCAGAACAGCTTCTGCACCATACACCATTAGGAATGGGGTTTCTCCCGTTTCCCCTTTAGCAGTCGTTCTGATGGACCAAAGGACGTGTGGTAATTCATCCGCCCAAAGGCCACCAGCCCGCTCAATTTTCTTTTTAATCCCGTCTAAGATTAACTTGTTGAAGGCTTCGACCTGGCCGTTTGCTTGCGGCCGACCGACTGATGCGAAGAAGCTTGAGACCCCCTGGTCTCCCAGCCAAGTCTTGAGTTGAGGCGTCTCAAATTGAGGACCATTGATAAAAACCATAGACATGGGCACCCCGAAGCGAGTGATTATGTTCCTCCAGATAAAGGAAATGACGTCTTTAGTCTTGATGTTTTTGACTGCCTCAGCCTCTACCCACTTGGTAAAGTAATCCACAGCCACCAATATATAGCGCTTGCCGCCTGGTGCAGTTGTATATGGCCCCAGAATGTCCATGCCCCATTTGGCAAAGGGTATTGGGCTGTGGATGGCTGTCAGGTCTGTAGCCGGACGATGGATGAGCTTGCCTAACTTTTGGCACTTGTCACATTTTTTCACCATTTCCATGGCATCCGACTCCAGAGTTGGCCAAAAGTAAAGCCGCCTGGCCTTGGCCGCGAGGGATCTGCCGCCTATATGGGAGGCGCAGAATCCCGAATGCAACTCTTCGAGAACTTCCTTCCCCTTTTCAGGGGTAACACACTTCAACAGGGGTTTCAAAAAGCCAGCCCTGAAGAGCTCTCCTTGTCGCAACTCGAAGTTAGCTGCTCGTTTTTTTAGAATAGCCGCCTCCCGTGGTGAGTAAGGGAGCGTGCCGACTGCAAGATAGGCCCGGATGCGGTCCATCAAGGTTGAGCTACGGTCAAGAATTCCAATGGGGTCTTCCTCAGATATACTTCTTTTTTCCATGACCTCCCAGAAGACTGACCGAGGCGTTTCACAGGAGGCGGATGATGCCAACTTGGACAGAGCATCCGCCTGATTGTTTGAAGACCTGGGCACTTGAGTTAGATGAAATTCTTCAAGTGTCCCAACTTCACTCTTGACCGCCTGCAAATATTTTATCATGGCCGGATGAGTGGCCTCGTACGTTCCATTAACTTGGAGTACGACCAGTTGAGAATCGGAGCAGGCAGATATCTTCTTCGCCCCTGCCGCCTTGCAATACCGGATGCCGGCCAGCAGGGCCTCATACTCGGCCTCATTATTAGAGACCTGAAACTTGAACCGTAGTGCGTATTCGTACTTATCTCCTTCAGGAGATTGACAGATAATCCTCGCACCACAGCCATTCACAGTGGAGCTCCCATCCACATACACTTTCCAGACCTGGTCCGTATTGTCCGGAACAACCGGCCTTGTCATTTCGACAATAAAGTCAGCGAATGCTTGTCCCTTTATTGCCTTCCTTGGTTCGTAAGTGATTTCTAATCCTTTCATTTCAATCGCCCATTTGAGCATTCGTCCAGAAGACTCCAAGGTTGTGAGTGGCCGTTTGATCGGTTGGTCAGTATAGACCTCTACCGCATGCGCCAAGAAGTAAGGTTTAAGCTTCTTGATGGCCATGTAAAGGGCAAGGCCGAATTTCTCAACCATGGGGTACCGAAGCTCCGCATTTCTCAAAACATGGCTTATGAAATACACAGGGAGCTGGATGCCGTCTCTTTCAGCTAAGAGGACAGCACTGAGGGCATGATCAGAGACGGCTAAGTACATGAAGAGCTTCTCTTGAGGCAAAGGGCTGACAAGCCTCGGCAAAGAATGCAGATGAGTTTTTAGCCTTTGAAAGGCCGCCTCTGCATCATCCCCCCATTCAAAGTTTGTCTTCTTTTTTATTGCCTGGAAAAAGTAGAGACACTTGTCGCCTGAACGGCTGAGGAATCTCCCCAGGGCCGCCAGACAACCTGTTAGTTTTTGCACTTCCTTCACAGTACGGGGCGACTGCATGTCGATTACCGCCTGTATTTTCTCAGGGTTGGCCTCTATTCCTCTTTGGTCAATCAAAAATCCGAGAAACTTCCCAGACTCAACACCAAAGACACACTTTTTTGGGTTAAGCATGACCTTGTGCCGCCTGAGTGTGGCGAATATTTCTCGGAGATCAGCAAGGTGATCCGCCTGCTGTTTGGATTTGACTATCATATCGTCAATGTACGCCTCTACATTCCTTCCGATTTGATTAATGAAGACCGTATTAATCATTCGTTGGAAGGTAGCAGGCGCATTCTTCAAACCAAACGGCATCACCGTATAACAGAACAACCCCTGATCAGTGACAAATGGCGTGTTTTCTTGATCTTTTTTCCACAGGGGGATCTGATGGAAACCTGAATAGGCGTCCATGAAACTCATCAGGGCATGTCCGGCTGTTGAGTCGACCAGACTGTCGATCTTAGGCAGTGGATAGCTATCCTTTGGACATGCCTTGTTGAGGTCTGTGTAATCAACACACATCCGCCAAGTTCCATTCGGCTTTTTAACTAACACAACGTTAGCTACCCACTCAGGGAAGTTGCACGGCCGAATGAACTTGGCATCTAACAGCTTTTTTACTTCGGCAGCTGCCGCCTGACTTCTTTCTTCGCCGTGGTTTCTTTTCTTTTGCCGGATGGGCTTCTTTTTAGGATCCACGGCGAGTTTGTGGACAGCGAGATCCGGGCTGATGCCTGGCATCTCTTCCACTTCAAAGGAAAAGATGTCTTTGAATTCCTTGAGCAGCTGGTGAAGGTTTTCACCCAACTTGGCAAAGGCAATCGTCCCCACCTTAACAGTCCGCTCTGGACGGCTATCATCCAGAGGGATATTAATGTGCTCTCCAGTAGGCTGGGGACAAAGATCATCCGACCTTTCCCCGGTCAGTGATTGCTATTGCTTTTCTTTTTTGACCACCACCAGCTGATCAGTCTTTCTTTTCTTTCCGGCTGGTGGGGCCGACTGTTCTTCCTTGACATCGTCGAGGTCAATCATTTGCTTGCCCCGGCCGGATGCTGCGGCCGCAGGCTTGACGTCCGAGAGATAACACTCTCGAGCTGTCTTTTGGTCCCCATTAAGGGAACCAACTGTTCCATCATCCTTCTCATACTTGAGTAGCATGAGAGCAGGGATGATGACGGCCTTACACTCATTAAGAGTGGGTCGGCCAAAGATGAGGTTGTAAGCCGTGAGCTCTTCAACCACTAGGAAACGGATGGTCATGTGCCGACCGTCTCCCCTGCTTCCCAGGCGGACAGGTAGGTCAATTCGTCCGACTGGGTGCACAAGTCCTCCCCCAAACCCAACTAAGGTGTGGGTGACCTCCATCATGCTATCCGGTTTGTACTTGAGATTGGACAAGCATTTGAGGCTGATGAGGTCAGAGGAACTTCCTGTGTCAATCAGAAATCGGCCAACCAGCTGGTTGGCGACTTTACACTCAATGACAACAGGGTCATCATGCGGCCGACGGACTTCTCCTCTGTCCTGTTCGGTGATTACAACTTTAGGGAAGGTGGATGTGCTAGCTGTATCCCCCTCCTCAACAGAATTGACCATCTTTCTCAGATGGTCCTTGGTACCCCGAATGGTCGGGCCACCACCGGAAAATCCGCCTGTTATGGTATACACCGGTTCTTCATCAGTTTTGGTACTCACAGCAGGCTGGGGAGTCTTTTTCTTGGACTGCCCCGGATTTGCTTTTGAAGTCACTTTGGACTTCACATAGGACTTCAGCTGTCCTTTGTCGGCCAGACGGTCGAGCTCCCGCTTGAGACTAAAGCAGTCGTTCGTGTCATGGCCAACATCCTCATGGAAATGGCAATGCTTGTTCTTGTTCCGATTTTCAGCGGAACCTTTCATAGCAGCCGGCTTTTCAAGAGTTAGCCGATCCTTAATTTCCAAAAGGATGGAGCAGCAGTCCATACCTTGGGGCGTACGGTTTCCACTCTTTTTTCTTCTTCTGGGCCGGTTGATCAGAGTTATCAATGGCCCAGACTTGCTTTTTCTTTTTGCTCTCTTCTGGCTTAGGAGCTGGCTGAGCAGGCCGACTCTTTTTCTGTCGGTCGGACTTCTTATGGTCCGACTGCTTATTGGAGGAGCAGAGTTCGGTCGCCTGTATGTAGGCTTCCGCCTCTCGCAAGGCTCCTTGCAGGGTAAAGATTTGTTTGCGGACGAGTTCGTACTTAAAAGTAGACCCGTCCTTCAGACCCTTGAAGAAGTCTGTGAAGGCGACCTCATCACACAGCCCATGAATCTGGATTCGGACCAGATTGAACCGCCTGACGTAGGATCGCAAACCTTCTCTATCTCCCTGCTGTACATTGCCCAAGTCAAGACTTGTCTTTTTGGTAGGGATGTTCATAGAGAAGTTTGATGCAAACAAGAACACAAGCGTCTTGAAGCTATTTATGCAGCCAGCCGGCAGGTTGCCAAACCACTGCTTGGCTATGCCCTTTAGGGTGGCTGGAAAGCAACGACACCATGCGGCATCATCCAACCCCTGTAAATACATGAGGTGGGTGTATGCTAGCAGGTGGTCTTCTAGGTTGGAGGTCCCGTCATAGGCTCCAACCAGAACGTTTTTAACTTTAGCCGGCTGTACGGCTTCAGTTATTTCCCTGGAGAAAGCAGAGGGTTGATCTCCAAGGTGTTGCTGCCTAAGCTGCCAGTCCATCGGCTGATAGCCGTATGCCGCCTGTCCTCCATAGAGGGTAGGTTGCATGTAAGGTACAACTGGCGCCTGGTACAATGGCTGTGCAATGTACTGGGCGGACTGAATCACATGCGGCCCAGACTGAACCCTTTGGCTGCTTGCTGGGGTCTTATGTACAGACTGGGAACACTTCACAGAGGTACTCCGAAAGCTATCATGATAAGTCGACGTTGAAGCCGACTCTGATTGCTGGGTTCTCCTCTCCTCAATGTATTGCCGAGCGTCAGAGAACGTCTTCTTGCTGCCATCCGGCTGTACATGCCGGATGGGCTTTCTTGTGCTCGTTTCTGGGAAACGGAGCCGAGTGAGATCAAATTGGGGCCGGGCCTTCTCCTTAGGGGAAGGATGAGGAGTCGGCTGACGGTCCCTGACCGACTTCTGTTTGCCAGCTTGGGCTGGCTTCTTGGCCGACTGCTCCTTTCTAGGGGCAGGCGACTTCTTAGAGGCGAGCTGCTTGATTTCACCCCTGAGGCTGCTCAGGAGTGACATTAGCTCATCCCGAGTGACGGGAGTTGATCCTACCGCCTGGGAAGGATCAACCGGCCGCCCCGAGGGCTTCTTTGGCTGACCAGCAGTTTTGCTTGGTCCTGCCTGAACATGGGGACGCTCTCGCCGTTCCTTACTGCGGATGCGTTTAGAGATGAGGGATCCATTTGGATCCACATATGTTTCGACATCAGCGTCGTCACTGATGAGTGGCATTTATGCCACTCTTTTATCCTTTTTCTCTATGGATTTTCTCCTCATTTGCGCTTGTTTGGCCCTTTTTCTAGGCATTTTTACTTAGTTTTGCTTCCTCTTTCCTTTTCTCCCTTATCTTCCCTTTTCTTAGTTTTCTCGCTTTGTTTTTATTTTGATCTCCATGCTTTGGTTTTGTAGGTATTATGCGCCGAAAGAAAGAGGATATCAAGAAGCCAAGTTATCTGTTGTGCGCGGGGTGCTGTGCGGCTTATGCGCGGGCGCACATGTGAGGCTGTGCGGGCGCGCAGCCCTGTCAGAACCCGCACAGCCAGACTGAAGAAACAGAGCAAAACCAGAGAGTTTGCGCGACCCTATGCGCGACCACTGTGCGGGCGCACAAACCTTTGCGCGGGCGCGCATTACCCATGTGCGGGCGCGCTCATTTTCCCCGTACCCACAAAGTTGCGGCCGCACACTACGATGAGAGGGCGCACACACATTGTGTGCGGGCGCACAGGACTCATGTGCGGGCGCGCACGACTGGGTTTAAGATTTATTTGCGCCTTGTTGTCCAAGTCTCTTTCTTTCGTGTGGAGCCACATATATATAGACGGGACTCTTTGTAAAAAAGAAGACACTTAGTACTAATTCCATAGAACACTAGCCTAATCTAGAGAGAAAAAAGAGATTGTTATTCAAGCTTCCTTTGTATTCAACTTTGCTCAAGTTTTAATCTTCCATCAATCAAGCAAGCACCAAAGTTTTCATCTTTCTTCAATCCTTTCTTTAGTAATATCTTCTCCTTTCCTTTGGTATTATTTATTTGCTTTTTTTTGTTACTTATTTTTGTCTATCTTATTAGCTCATCTTGTTGTTATTGATTTCATATATTTCAATCATGCCTTGTTTTGAGTTTTTTGTGTTTATTTCTAGTTTTGATATTATGTTTAATCTCCCTTCTCTAGGCTAAACTCTTAGCTAGGGGAAGGGGGTGGAAGATATGTATTGAATGATGGATGAATGATGATGGTTGGATTGAACTTATGCCATATATTGATGAAAGACATGATTTTTATTAGCTTGGGATTATTGTTGCGCTCTATTTGATATTTTCTAGTTCAAATGCATGAAAGTGATTTGAATTAGATTAGGATCACCTCTATTTTAACGATTGCATGAGAATGAGTTATTAAAGTGGAGTTTTTACGGATTGTGCTTCTTTATTCCCTTGATTTGGTTATAACTAATAGGATGCATGAGAATGATCCTTATTAGGGGAGACCTCTTTCATTGATTTGCCTAGACTATTGCATGAGAATGAATTGTTTAGGTAGAACCTTGTGTTATGTGGCATATGTTTCATGATAATCACCGTTATTCTCCTCTTTCTAATCATATTGGACACCCCCGAATCCCTAGCGTAATTTTCTATTGATTTTATTCATCTTTATCTTTGCTTATTCGTAGTTTTAGTGCTTTTTATCCAATATATCAACAAAAACATTTCCCCTCTTGACTCTTGCATTAGTGATACTGATGTTGGACGAGTGAGCTTCCTTAGTGGTTCGACCCTTTACTTGCCACTAACTAGTTTAGTGTAAGTTTAGGCATTATAAATTGTTAATTTGATTAGGGTCGGTAGAACCAACGACCTACTTAATCCCGATCAGTCACCTGAGTCATGGTCCGTTTGGACCAGTACATCATTTGGAGGCCGAATGGCCTCCGGATTTGGTACAGGTTCTTGTGAAGCCATTTCAGAGGTACTCTCCCCACAGACGGCGCCAAATGTTTCAGGGGTTTTTGTCCCTCGGGAGATTTACAACACTGAAACTAGATTCAACTAAGGATGCCTGTACTTGCAAAGCAAACGGACCGCCGGATGGTCGGTGGTCCGCCTTCGAAGATTAATTCAGTAAACGTTCGGATATAAAACGTGCGGAAGTAAAGTTATCTGCTTGGATTCCAAGCTCAGGTAAAGTGAGATAAGTGACGTATTGTCTCGTATTGCGTGTGCAAAATTGTCTCTCTTTTTCTGTCTCGTCATAAATGATATAATGTCCCTATTTATAGGGTCCTTTTGAAAAGTGTGCCTTCCTAGGATCTGGTGACCTAGGAATTAGGTCACGCCGTTTTGCGGTGCCTCGGGATTTGGGCCTTAGAAGGCCGCCATCCCAGGGCCAATGCCTGAGTGACACGTGTCACTGTGCCCAATGGATTTTGAAGCACTTTTTGTGTGACACGTGTCGCCACCTGAATGGTCCCTGCTGGACCTTCAGTCCACGTAGGACGGAGAAGAGTCCACCCTCCACGTGTCATCATTCCATAGGTCCAAATGGAACCTATATGGAGGACATGTGGCACTTTCTGATTGGGCCACCTGGCCGGGTATAAAATACCCAAATCACCATCTTTGGATTTCCTGCCAGAAATCTTATTGCCATGCCTACCCTGCGGGAGTATTATTACTAAGATTTTGAACGTCATTTGAATCTAACAGATCCAGATTTAAATAGAATTGTGTGTGGTAATGAGGTAGACTTAGAAAAACTTGCAAATTTATATTTCAATCGGCCTATCTCTGAGTCTTATCATGTATACCATAGAAGGGCATATATTTTTTGCATGTTTAGCAAGCTTTTATTTGCAAACGGTAGGGTAGGACATGCTTGTCTTGCGTCTGTGCTTGAACATGTTGAATCTGGGAGGTCTCCTATGCCTACGTGCCTTGGAGAAACATTTCGTGGCCTTGACAAAACAAAAGCTGACCGGAAAGCCATCAGGAAGGGCTCTCTAGTACTGTTGCAGGTAAAAATACGCTCCGAGTAGCCCCCGTGACACAATACAGGCACCGTGTCACGGTGGCTCTCTGCCGTGTCACGGTGGAATCTGAAATTTTTTTTTTGTCGTGACGCAATGCTGAACTGACGCGTATACTTGATCGACGGAGGGAGGATTTTATTTTGTAAAGTGGTCGGGCCCCCTTGAGGGGTTGCCTACGTATCCTTAAAAAGGAATCAGGCCGAACGCAGCTCTATTGGGTCATGAACCCATGCAACTAGGCATAGAATTTCTTGAGTTAATCCAAGTTATTAAAATTGTGGAAACCGTTACCGTCCATGTCGACCAATTGTGCCGCTCTGCCAGACAAGATGGCTTTAACAATGTACGGACCTGACCAATTTGGTCTGAATTTTCCTCTTCGATCCAACACATTTTTGCGGAGTGCCTTAAGCACCAGGTCACCTTCTTTGATGTTCCTAGTCTTGAGCTTTTTATTGAAATGTCGAGCCATACGTTGTTGGTAAGTTTTGACATGATGCAAAGCTGCCAAGCGTTTTTCATCAAGTAAGACTAGTTCATCATATCTTGCTCAAATCCAGTCGAGTTCATCTAGTTGTCTTTCTAACGCGATGGAGAGAAGGGATTTCGAGTTCTATTGGTTGTACAGCTTCAAATCCATAGACCAATGAGAAAGGAGTAGCCCCTGTTGATGTACGAACAAAGGTTCGATAACCCCAAAGGGGGAAATGTAGCTTACTTGGCCAATCCTTGTAATTTTCTGTCATCTTTTCGATGATAGTTTTCACATTTTTGTTGGCCGATTCGACCGCACTATTTGTTTGTGGTCTGTAAGGTGATGATCTGTGATGCTTGATATGATATTTTTGTAATAATTCCGCGCATTCAGCTTGGAAATGCATTCCATTATCGCTGATCATCTCATGAGGTACCCCATAGTGGCATATGAATATTTTTCTCGATGAATTGAGCTACATGTTTCGCCGTTAGCTTAGCATATGAGGCAGCTTCGACCCATTTGGTGAAATAGTCGATCGCTACGAGGATGAATTCATGCCCCCTTGTCCTAGTGGCGTTATTTTTCCAATGATGTCGATGCCCCAAGTGGAGAAAGGCCATGGAGAAGTATATGTGTAGAGAAGCGAAGGTGGAACATGCTGTAAATTTGCATAGACTTGACACTTCATACATTTCTTGACGTATTCGTGACAATCTCTCTCCATAGTAGTCCAATAATAACCTTGTCGTTGAATCTTTTGGACTAACATCTTAGCATTCATGTGCGTTCAACATATACCGGCATGAAGGTTTTCCATGGTTCTGTGTGCTTCTTTCTTGGCCATGCATAAGAGATTTCTCCCCATTGCAGTTCTCTTGTGGAGTTCTCCCCTGATGAGCACATACTGTGAGGCCAGGAGCCTCAAAGCACGGCGTACCCTTTTATCAGTGTTAGGAGGGTATTCTTCTCTTGTCACATAATTAAGGATATCTGTATACCATGGCTCTTCATCTTCTTCTTTTGATTCTTGTTCATCGTCGAGTGCGTGAACATAAGCCGGTGCATATCTTCTTTCTATGGTCAACGGCATTCTGATTGTATCCGTTGGAATTCGCACCATTGATGCTAATTTAGCTACTGCGTCGGCGAATTGGTTTTCTTCTCTTAGAAAATACGTATATTCCACTTCATCTAGTTGCTCCGTGAGAGTTTCTAAATGAGCTTGATACGTAGCGAGACTTTCACTTCTCACCTACCATCTCTTGGAGATTTGGTTAATGATTAGTGAAGAATCACCGTAGATTATGAGCTTCTTAATTCCTAAGGCGACAGCTGTTTCTAACCCAAAAATACATGCTTCATATTCTGCTGCATTGTTGGTGACATCAAAATCGAGTTTCGTGGAAATTGGGATATGTTCTTCATTGGGTAATACGAGCAAGACTCCTACACCACAACCTTTTTGGTTTGAAGCTCCATCGAAATAGAGCGTCCAGCTATCATCTTCGGTCATGAGTAAATCTTTGTCAGGGAAATCGTACTCATCTTCTTCCTTCTCAACATCTTCTAGTGGAAAGTCTGCTAAGAAGTCAGAAACCACAGAACCTTTGATGGCTTTTTTGTGGTACAAATTTCAAGTCAAACTGAGCAAGATTGACTATCCACCTTGATAATCTGCCATTGAGTGTTGCTTTTTTGAACAAGTATTTGAGAGGATCCATCTTGGACACGACATGCACTGTATGAGTGAGCATGTAATGTCTTAGTTTCTTTGCGGCTCACACAAGTGCGAGACACAACTTTTCAAGTGGTGTGTATCGTGTCTCGTATCCTTGAAGCTTCTTACTCAAGTAGTAGATTGCATTCTCCTTGCTTTCAATCTCTTGTGCTAGCATTTCCCCCATCGTTTCTCTTGTGACCGTAAGGTAGAGTCGAAGAGGTAAGTCAGGTATTGATGGCGCTAGCACGGGTGGGTTTGCCAGGTACTCTTTGTTTTTTTCGAAAGCTTTTTGGCAATCGTCATCACATGTGACTGGGACATTTTTCTTGAGCTTCTTGAATATAGGTTCACATATCGCTGTGAGTTTTGATATGAACCTACTTATATACTACAACCTTCCAATGAAACCTCGAATCTCCTTCTCATTCTTGGGCGGTGGCATGGCCATGATCGCTTTTACTTTTGTGGGATCTATTTCAATCCCTCGAGAGCTGATCACATATCCAAGTAATTTGCCTGACGTGACTCCGAATGCACACTTTACTGGATTTAATCTCATGTTGTACTTGCGGAGTCTTTTAAAGAACTTGCGAAGTGCAATGATATGGCCTGGGCTATCTTTAGACTTAACGATCATATCATCGACATAGACCTCCACCACTTTATGCATCATATCATGTAACAATGTTGTAGCTGCTCTTTGGTAGGTGGCACCCGCGTTTTTCAACCCGAATGGCATTACCGTATAGCAATATGTACCCCATTGTGTGATGAATGTGGTTTTCTCCATATCTTCTTCAGCCATCAATACTTGATTATATCCGGCGTAGCCGTCCATGAATGATAGGAGTGCATGGTTTGCTGTGTTATCGACCAGAATGTCAATGTGAGGTAGAGGGAACCCATCTTTCGGGTTTGCTTTATTAAGGTCCCTGTAATCAACACACATTCTGACCCTTCCATCCTTCTTTGGAACTAGAACCACATTTGCTATCCATTCTGGATACTTGGATACTTTGATGAAACCTGTGGCCAACTGCTTTCTGATTTCTTCTTTGATTTTGAGAGCCACATCCGGTTTCATGTGGCGCAGCTTTTGTTTGACAGGCTTCATACCTGGAATGAGTGGTATCATATGCTGAGCTATATCCCTGTCAATTCCTGGCATATCTTGGTATGACCAAGCAAATACATCAACAAATTCACTAAGAAAGTTAATTAGCTCTTTGCATTCATCTTGACTTAGTGTTAATCCAATTTTTACTTCTTTAACAGTCTTATCATTGGAAATATTAACTGTTTCTGTATCTTCGATAACTGCTGTATTATTTTCGTGTTCTTCCATTGCTTTTATTATTTCTTCGTCATTTTTATCATTAGCAAAGCAATATTGATAAAGGCTAGGGGAATGACACGCATCGTAAGCAAAGGTACTCATTTTATTGAATTCATCGGTTAATACATCAAGAGGGGCAAGGTCAGCTGCGACCTCACCGGAAAGAGAAGACTCAACAAAAGACTTAGGATTGGACTCTATAGCAGAAAGAGGGTCGGCCTCAGACTCTAAGGACTCGTCTATAGACTTAGACTTAGACTCGGACTTGGACCCAGACGACTCAGACTCATCAAACATAGGACCTTCGCCAGCGGTTATCTCCAGGTTCTCTCCACTTGGCGTAGTTATCCTCAATGTCTTGCGCCATCCCTTTGAAATATTATCAGCTTGGATGATTAACTCGGAGGGGTCAAAATCCTTGTTTGCTATAACAGCTTGAACGAGCTCGGAATTATCATTGCAGACGGGCTTATATTCATTATTCTTCATTCCAAAAAGAAGGTTGATGCCTAGATCATCAAAGCTTGGGCTCGCTGGTTTCTCAGCTGTGAAGAGCTCTTTGTCTTCATCAACAAAGTCACAATCGAGGAACATCTCGAATCCTGGTTCACGCTTCCCATCGTGGACGAATGGCTCAGGGAATTCATAGCATGGGAAGTCTTCCCCTTCTTTGATGTACTGGCCATTGAGGGTGAATGGATATGGATCCATGGCCATATCCGTCTTCATGATTTGAGCGTTATTACGAGCCTTCATCTTCAAGAGGGCTTGTTTCACATCTTCTTTTGTTGGCTTGAATCCTAAGCCAAAAGTATCCTTCTTGAGTGCACCAGGATGGCCCCAAAGTTCAGCCATTTTCTTTTTGATTCCGAGAGTGATTCCAGGGAAATGCCCTTGCTTCTTCATAATCGCATTAACGTTGGTGTTTGAATAGGGATCAAAGTCAAGATGACACTTCTCCTCTTCTTCGATTACGAGAACATCATCGAGTGAAAACCCCCAAAGATCTTCGTCTTCTTCGTCATGTTCGACATGGACGATAGGAGTGTCGATAACTTGAATGCGCATAGGAGAGGCATCAATGGTAATTGGAACCCCTCCAACTATGGCTTTAACTTTATGGTGCAGCGATGATGGAATCGCCTTTAGCTCATGAAGCCAAGGGCGTCCTAATAGTAGATTGAAAGAGGCCTTAATATCTACCACCTGAAACTTGGTTCGACGTTCAATGGCCCCAGTAGTTATGTTTAGTGTGATAGTACCCACGGCTTGACGGCGAGTATTATCATAAGCACGAATCCCTTAAGTCGAGGTAGTCAGTTCTTCATTCTTTATGCCCAACTTCTTTGCAGTGCGGAGTGGGCATACATTGATTGCAGAGCCGTTATCAACCAGGCTCATAGGAACATTCATCTGCCTACACACCATAGTGAGGTGTAAGGCCTTATTATGTTGATCCTCTTCCGGGGGCAGATCTTTGTCAGAAAAGGAAATTAGATTGCTAGTACTTAGCAATTCAGTAGTGAGAAAGTTGACCAGTCCTTGAGGAGTCATGTCATCATCAACTCCTATTTTCACCAGAGCATTCATCACAACCTTTCGATGCTCGTGGGAGGTGGCCAAAAGCTTCCATACATTCATCTCTACCTTGGTCTTTTGCAATTGTTTGACCACATCGTTGTTCACAGGGTTGATGGGATCAAATATCGGATGTAATTGTGGTGGAGGTGGACTAGGTTGTTGCAACCGTCCACTTCTGGTGAGAACCTTGACCTCAAGGTCTCCCCAAACATCTTCACCTGTGCCAAGAGATGAACAGGCTATATCCTTGAGATAGACGTCTTCATCGTCACTATCCCAAATTCCATTCACTTCTTCAGAACTCGAGAAAAATACAACTTCCGACAGAGGTTCATTCACAGATTTAATGAGTGTTGACGGATCAAAGGAGACTTCATCTCCCATGATAGCCAAAGCATCGGAAAGAGGACATGTTTGAATGTTAGGCTTCTTGCCCCCTGGAGGGACAGGAAGTTGATTAGCATCAATTAGGTCTTGGATTGCATCCTTCAACCTCCAACACTTCTCAGTATTAGGGCCAGCACATCATTGATATTGATATTGTTGGTAGCGTTATTGGGCTTGGAAGACGAAGAAGAAGGAGTGTCGTTCTTCTTGTTTTTCCAAGTGTTGTTATTATTGTTGCTACCAGCAGTCTTCATCAGTTCATCCTCGATATTGATCCCAATATCGTATACAGCTTCAAAGGTACTCAGAGGTAGAAACTTCAAGTGTTTCTTGTACTTATGATTCAGATTGGTACTGAACAAGCAAACCATCTCTTTTTCCTTCGGGGGATTCACCAAGAGCGCGGCTGTTTCCCTCCACTTGCTTAAGTAAGTGGTGAAGCCTTCATTATCTTTCTGTTTGAGAATGGAGAGTTCACGTTCAGATGTCTTGTCCTGAATGTTACACTTATAACGATTCATAAAGCTTTCAGCAACATTGAAAGTGCAGCTGGTACTCAAGAAGGGGGGGGGGGTTGAATTGAGTACAGGGCAGTGTTAAGAATTATTGGATTTTCTTCTCTATTTATGTAAGGGGACCAGGTGATGAACTGGTCCTGCAGTGGAAACAGAAAATTCAGTAAATAATCAACACAAAGATTTAACGAGGTTCAGCTCAACTCTGAGCCTACGTCCTCCACTACCCTAATTACTTTTATTAATCAACTCTGAAAAACAAAAGCAATTACAAATGATCACACTCGTGATCCCCACACCTAACTCTAGGTGTCACTTCGCACTTGAACTCACAAGCACTTGCACTCACACTCGTAAATGCTACCCAATCACTAACCTCTTAGTGATTCAATACAAACCCTTTGTTTCCCTCTAAATGCTTCCACTCAAAGCTTACAAGAGATAATTACAAAACAATTCTTACTGTGTGCATAAATAGTTTGTAAGAGATGAACTAACTATTTCCCTTAGAGTGTATTTCGAGCTTTCAAAGATAGAGAAGTTTTTCAGAAAAGCTCACTCGAAATTCTGATCGAGTTTATGCTTTTATAAGGTTGGGAGAGAATTCTTTCGTGATCTTTTCAGATCATAACTTAGGAAAATAGAATATCTTTTATTTTGTAAATAAGAGATATTCTAAGATATTATTCTACTTTCCATAAATGGGTAGAATAATATATTCTAAGTTATATGCGAAATAATTCATCTCCAACTCTGCATAAACTGAATCAATTAGTTTAGTAAATATTCTCTAAGGATAGGAAATATATATTCCAGAAAATATTTACTGAACTAATGTCCAGGTTCACGAAACAAGCTACGAAGCAGCTGTTTCCTAACCTGTTAGTGTCCTAGAGATCAGGTCAACTTTTCCTGATCTCTACAACACTAAATATTCTAAGTAAGGGATACAAATAGCTTACGTACAAACATCCATGCACACTTAACATTATAAAGACTACAAAGATCAACTATCCTAATCTGAGAGACTTCATAATCTTCAAGTCTTGACGGCCTTCCTTGATAGAACATTCTGATACATATTTCTTGAATGCTTTGATTCAAAAGGACTTCATATTGCCTCAAGTACTTGGGATAGCTGTTCCTGTTCAAAATGTCAGTTGATATGATATAAAACCAACAAGAACCAGCTAGTCAGCTGTTTGTCATCACTCAAAACCTTAAGTGACTCAACAAATTCCCCCTTTTTGATGATGACAAACACTTTGAAGTTTCCTGCACCTGCACGTTAGTGAGAAACAGCAAAGTAAAGAAAGTTCTAATCTACACTTAAGAAGACAAGACTTTCTACTAGACTTTCTACACAAGGGATATCTTGTGTAAAAGACTTATGACACTGATGACTGACCAGGATAGCCATCTTTATTTAAAAGAAACAACTTGTTTTTGGATTTTTGGAAAAAGACACTGAAACAGTTAGTTAATCTAACTGTTCTCTCTATTTTAACTTGTTTTTGTGATTATCTGACTCAAGGAAATAAAAGACTCAATCTAATTGTCTAACAAGGCCTTTTCAGAAACTTCAACCTGCTTTTCCCCCTTTTGGCATCATTAAAAAGCATTCAAAAAATAGAATTGCACACCAAAATATCGCAAGTAAGCCAAAAATCAGTAGTTTCAACCACTGATCAATCTCAATGCTGCAGGTTAGCACAAACAGGTTATTCAATCACATGAAACAGAAAAAGCTTAAAACTGTTCAGGATTACACACCAGAAGGTTAGAAACATAATAGAAACCACACTGCATGAAAAACAGTCTAGGAGTGTGGGGGAACAGCAAATATTATGGCAGTTAATGGAAGGGGAGGGGGAGACTGAAATGATCATTCATCATCATCTTCATCCTCTTCTTCATCCTCTGGGTTGATCTCCTCCTCGAAGTCAGAACCTTCCTCAGCTGTCTTTTCTTCTTCCTTCTTCTCCTTTTCCTCTGTCTCTTCTTCTTCTTTCTCATCAGATTCATTTTCCTCTTCTTCAGAACCCTCTCCTTTTTCAGCATCAGGACCCTTCTCACTGGAGGATTCCTCATCATCCGTCTCAATGATCCTACAGTGTGTAGAGTCAAACTGCATCCCAGACTCTGGGGGCAACAGGTGATCAATCACCCTGCAAATAGTGAGGAATTTCCTGTTGTTCATAAGCTTGTCAAGCTTCCTTTCTTCTTCAGCCAGCACTAGACTGGCAGCCAACTTTATGATCCTCTCATCCTGCCTTTCCAACTTGGCAAGAAGCATTGCCACATCCTCAGGAGTGATTTCCTCCTGGTTCCCTGCATCCCTTGGGCTAGGATGAAGCATGGCAGTACAACATGTGCTCCATCATTAGAGCAGGCAGATTAACCTTAACCTTTTTCAGGATCAGATAGATCAAAACCATGTCCATGATCCTAACAGTACCTCTGCCTTGACCTTTGGGCAGAAAGACCTTCAAACACATGGAGTGAAGAACTAACATAATTGCCTCCCTAAAGTCACTAGGGGAACCAGCTTCTTCCTTCTTTCCAAACAAAAACTGAGTAACCTCCTCAGGTGTTACTCCTCCCATTAGGGGCCACCCATCACTGCTATATCTACCAAAACCATCTCTAGGTATACCCAGCAACTCAGATAAAACAGACTCAGAAACATGGACAATACTACCAGAAACAGTTGATGCCACAGACATATCAATGTTTTGCTTCAGATTAACAAAAAACTGACGAACAGGACTAACAAAAGCATCATTTAAATCATTAAACAGAGACATCCATCCTTGGAACGCAAGAAGTTCCTTAACTTGACTCAAAGCAGGAATATCAAAATATTCATTCTCAACACCACAACCAGATAACACAGTCCTAGAACTTAAAGAAGTTGCACCAGTACTGGGGTTAACAGGTTGTTTACCTTTAGCAGCCTTGGAGATACGGGAAACAGATGATGTTGCTTTCCTTTTCTCTCCTCTCTTAGACTCAGATGGTGTAGTCTCCTTCTCTTTTGAGCCCTTAATGACCTTTGAAGCAGCCCTAGTCTGCCTTTTCCTTACAGAACCAGTAGTGGTACCAGCAACCACCTTGGTCACCACTACATCTAGATCCTCCTCCATCTTCTTGTCCTCCTTCTCCTCATCCAATCCTTCATCAGCCAGTTCCTCTAACTGTTTTTCAAGTTTCTTGGCTATCTTTTTAACAGGTTCCCCCTCAGAAGGTGATTTGGGGTTTGAAGAAACGGTTTCAGTTATTTGAGTGAGGGTTTCGATGGATTTCTCTTTTGGGGCCTTTTTGGATTTGGATTTTTGTGGAGAAGGGGTTAAAGTTTTAGTCTTTGATGATGAGGCAGGTTTTTCCTTCAAGACATTCTCTTTTGAAGGAGTTTGTCTCAAGGGAACGGCCTTGATGGGTTCAGTTTCAGAGGGGATGATTTCTGGTGTTGCTTGTGAAGGAGTCTGCTCAGAGACGTTCATAAGAACATCCTTGATTGTTTCTTGAGATTTTGACGAGGGGGAACTAGCCAAACTTGCTTTGGAACCTCCTTTCCTTCCTCCTTTCCTTCCAGTTCCAGCCTTTCTCACCATTGTTGCTTGTCTAAGCTTCGAAGAATTGATCTTATGTAGAGAGAGAAGTTGAGAATTTTTGATGAATGATGAATAATCACGGAGCAAGGAAAGGGAAGCAAATATATAGCAAGAGGAATTATAGAGACAATCAGAAATAAAATCAGAGAATCAGAAGATATTTGGAAGTTATTTTAATTTGGAAATAACTTCCATAAATGAACAACTGCCCATAATTGCAACTGTCAGAACAAATTGCCGTTGGAGGAAAATAACTGCCATATTTAAAAGATTTTAAAATCAAATAAGAATAAAAAATATTTTCTCACGGTTTAATTTGAAATTAATTTCAAAATTAATCTGTTTGTATTTGCTGCTGTTTCCTCTGCTGGTAGGGTTACTGAAACAGTTGCTCATCTGTTCAATATGGCCTTCAATCCTGAAAGTGATTAGCTGCAATATTGCTCACATAGAGATAAGCAATTAACATTGAGATAATAGACAGATTGCAAAGGTATGATGCACGCACACATTTAAAGAATACTTAATTAGCCAATCATTGGGGAAAACAGCTGAGAGAGGTCTCTTAGTTTGACCTAGTCAGACCTAACATGACTCTAAACTTGCAGAAAGACTCTCTACCCAATGGCTTAGTGAAGATATCTGCAATTTGTTCTTCACTGTTGCAAAAACTCAGCTCTACAAGACCTTTCTCAACATTATCTCTTAGGAAATGATGTCTTATCTCAATATGCTTTGTCCTGGAATGCTGCACAGGATTCTTAGAAATGTTAATAGCACTTGTATTATCACATAAAATAGGTACATTTTCATAGAAAATACCAAAATCTTTCAACTGGTTCCTTATCCACAACAGCTGGGAGCAGCAAGCTGCAGCAGCTATGTATTCAGATTCTGCTGTGGATAAAGCAACAGAATTTTGTTTCTTTGATCCCCATGAAATCAAGCAGGGACCTAAGAAATGTGCCATACCAGATGTGCTCTTTCTGTCTACTAGGAATCCAGCATAATCTGCATCTGTGTATCCTAATAGTTCAATTGAACCACCTTTGGGGTACCACAAGTACAGGTCATCTGTTCCTACTAAGTATCTAAATATTCTCTTGACAGCCTTTAGGTGAGATTCTTTGGGATTGCTTTGAAAACGTGCACACAATCCCACAGAAAACACTATATCTGGCCTACTAGCTGTCAAGTAGAGAAGAGAACCAATCATACCTCTAAACAGTGTAGCTTCCACACTCTCTCCTTTATCATCACTGTCTAGCTTTGCATTTGTAGGAATTGGAGTTGCATATGATTTACTGTCTTGCAATCCATACTTCTTGATTAGTTCCTTTAGATACTTCTGTTGATGTATCATGATCCCATCAACTGTTTGCTTGATCTGCAATCCTAGGAAGAATCCTAGTTCTCCCATCATGCTCATCTCAAATTCACTTTGCATCAGATCTGCAAACTCACTACACAAAATTTGATTAGTAGCACCAAATATTATATCATCTACATATATCTGTACTACGATCAAATCAAAATTTCTGGTTTTGATAAAGAGGGTCTTATCAACCGTTCCTCTTCTATAGTCATGTTCCATCAGAAAGTTGGACAGCCTTTCATACCAAGCTCTAGGAGCTTGTTTAAGACCATAGAGCGCCTTGTCCAGCTTATATACATGATTTGGGAATTGACTATCAGCAAAGCCAGGGGGCTGCTCAACATATACTTCTTCTTTCAAATAACCATTAAGAAATGCTGTCTTAACATCCATTTGAAAGAGCTTAATGTTCTTATGAGCAGCAAAGGCAATCAAGATCCTTATTGCCTCAAGTCTAGCTACTGGGGCAAAGGTTTCATCATAATCAATGCCTTCTTGCTGATTATAACCTTGCACGACCAGTCTAGCTTTGTTTCTGACTATAGTACCCAGATCATCCAATTTGTTTCTGAAGACCCACCTGGTACCTATGACTGACCTGTTCTCAGGTCTTGGCTCAAGATGCCACACTTTATTTCTTTCAAATTGATTTAATTCATCTTGCATAGCCAAAACCCAATCAGGATCTTTTAAAGCCATCTTGTAGTCAGTTGGTTCTATATTAGATAAAAATGAGAAAAATGCACAAAAGTTTTCATAAACTGCTCTCCTAGTCTGAATGCCTTTACTGATATCACTCAGAATTTGTTCAGAAGGATGAGAAGATTTATATTTAAAAATGCTAGATCTAGGTGCATTCTCATTTAATCCATCAGAACCATCATGCATCCCTGGTTCATTTGTGCCATCGAATTGGTTTTGCGCAGATGGACCAGTATGCTGAGATGTTCCCCCTACCTCCCTTTCCTGGGTGGAAAACTTGTCCTGAAAGTTTTCTGTTCCCCCTGAGGTGTTGCTTTCTCCATTTACTTGGGGGCCTTCATCTCCATCCTCATGAGAATCCACTTGTTGAGGATCTCCTTCATTGTGACCAAGTCCTTCACCAGCAGCATCTGGTGAACCAGTATGTGAACCTGGTTTTTCTAAGGAGACATCAGTTGATTCTCCTGTAAAATACAAAAGTCCTATCTCATCTAAGTCATCAACCTGCACATTCTCACAACACATATTAAATTCATCAAAGACTAC
The DNA here is from genome assembly GCF_948465745.1 of Chenopodium album. Classification (NCBI taxonomy): domain Eukaryota; kingdom Viridiplantae; phylum Streptophyta; class Magnoliopsida; order Caryophyllales; family Amaranthaceae; genus Chenopodium; species Chenopodium album. Next base: position 21,477,394 of record NC_137842.1, read on the forward strand.
ATGAACACTTTCTTCAACACATAAAGTTTTCTTATTGAATACTTTATATGCCTTACTGTGAGAAGAATAACCAAGGAAAACAGCTTCATCACTTCTTGGATCAAATTTATCCAAGTTGTTCTTACCATTATTATGCACATAACACTTACAACCAAAGGTTCTGAAGTATGCTATGTTTGGTTTCCTTCCTCTAAGAAGTTCGTATGGAGTCTTCTTCATTTGAGGCCTTAACATCAACCTATTTAACATGTGACAAGCTGTATTTACAGCTTCTGCCCAAAAAGACTTGGGGAGACAACTCTCAATGAGCATTGTTCTTGCCATTTCTTCCAAAGTCCTGTTCTTCCTCTCAACTACTCCATTTTGTTGAGGAGTTCTTGGGGCAGAGAAATTGTGAGAAACTCCATGTTCCCTGCAGAACTCTATGAAGCTAGAGTTATCAAACTCTGATCCATGATCAGATCTTATGGCAGCCAGTTGATGATTGATCTTGTTCTGAACCTGCTTTACTAATACAATAAACTCATCAAAAGTTTCATCTTTAGAAGACAGAAATAGAATCCATGTGTATCTGGAATAATCATCAACAATGACACACACATATCTAGAACCATTTCTACTTTGGACTCTCATGGGTCCACATAAATCAATATGAATAAGTTCTAGAGGTCTGCTGGTACTGATAGTTTTCTTTGGCTTAAAAAAGGATTTGACTTGTTTCCCTTTAGAACATTCTTCACAAACTCTATCTGCTTCAAACTTGATGTTAGGCAGGCCTATCACCAATTCTTGTGACCTAAGTTTGTTAAGAAGTCTAAAGCTGACATGTCCCATCCTTTTATGCCAAAGCCACTGGTCCCTATCAGAAACAACACTCAAACAGATGGACTTGTTCTCAGGGATTTGGTTTAAATAAGTAATGTAAACGTTTTCATGTCTGAATCCCTGGCAGACAAGTTCATTTGTTTGCAAATTCACTATGTGACAAAGGTTGTCTTTGAACTCAACTTTATTACCTTTATCACATAATTGTGAAATACTCAAGAGATTATGTTGTAAACCATCAACATAATATACATCACTAATAGCATGGGAAAGTGACTTACCAACCTTACCAATTCCAAGAATGGTACCTTTGCTGTTATCACCAAAAGTCACCTTTCCCCCTTCATGAGCTGTAAGTGAGAGAAACTGTTTCCTATCCCCTGACATGTGTCTTGAGCAGCCACTGTCCAAATACCAGTAGGTATTGTCTCTCACTTCAGCCTGCACAGGAAAAATTCAAACGTTAGCTTTAGGAACCCAAATCTTTTTGGGTCCCTTTCCAACAACAGATTCAAGCAAGTCTTTTCTAACCCAAATCTGTTTAACATTTTTCTCATTTTTATCCAATCTACTTTTCCTGTCTTTACACTCATATTTCTTATGGCCATTCTTGCCACAATGATAGCACACATGCATGTCTTTCGCTAAGACATACTTACCTTTCTTATACTCCTGTAACCATGTAGTATCTCTGGGAGACCAGTTCCTCCTGTTCCCCTTCCCAGTATAACCAAGTCCCCTTCTACCACTGTTTCCAGCAGTTAAGGTTAACTGGTTCAATGAGTTCTGGGATTGGAGGACTTTATCCATTCTCTTCTTAAATTCTATGAACTCTCTGTCCTTTAAGTTCATTTTCTCATGCAGGGATAAATTCTGGTCAACAACTATCTCAAAGTCAAGCTTAGCTCTTTCAAGCTCAGCTTGCAATTTTGAAATACTTGAATCATGCAAAACTACAGAATCACATGAATTAGTCTTTCTAAGCTGGGCTAACTCAACCTGCAAGCTACAAATTTTAGCTTCACATTCATCATGCATATTACTAGAAACAGTTTCAGAACCAGTACTTTTGCTGTCCTTAACTAGGACATATGCTTTATATAGTTTCTCTACATCATCAACTAACAAGTTGAATCCTTCTAACAGTTTAGACCTATTTAGAACACTTGCCCTAGATTTTATACTATCAAAGTCGTACAAGTCATCATCACTATAATCAAGCACGTTAATGACACAACTTGTAAACTGTTTCTCACATTCATCATCACTGTCATCACACAAACCCATATCAGATTTTATTCTCTGAATTTCAAGTTTGCTTTGATCTAAAGCAATCTCTAGTTCAGCCACTTCCTGTTTCAAGTTAGCACAGACACTTTCCAACAAATCACAACTTGAATTAGCAATATCATATTCTTTAGACTTTTCTTTAAACTTTCTCTTAAAATTATGATAAGCAATTCCAAGTTCTAAACATTGATCTAAAGCACTACTAGCACATTCCATCAAGTTTTCTCTATCATAAAAGAGCATATCCTTTTTGATCTGATCAATGTTTACCTGATGTTGATCCAAGGGGTGCTTTTTTGCCATGAGGCAGTGGACATCTGAGCTAGTTCCTCTGCTGTTCCTGGTACCTTCTTCTGAACTTTGATTCAGTATTGCTGTCATACATACATCTGACTGACTTGAATCATCTCCCTCTTCATCACTGTCTGTATCTCCCCAGACAGCAGCAACCATGGCCTTTTTGTAGGCCATCTTGTCTGCTTCCTTGGACTGGTTGTCCTTCCATTGAGGACAATTCTTCACAAGGTGTCCCTTCTCACCACACTTAAAGCATCCTGTTGTAGAGAAGTTGTTAGATTTTTTATTTGATGCATTATTAAACTTACCCTTGATGAATTTTCCCTTCTGGTTTCTGAAACTTCTTTCAAACCTTCTAGCCATCATTCCTATCTCATCATCCTCATCTTCGACTGTTCCCTTTAGAGCAATTCCTTTTGCTGGTACCTTCTCTGACTTAGATCCAACCAGCATTTCATGGGTCATGAGGGAGCCTATCAACTGTTCAACTGAAAGAATTGAAAGATCCTTTGCTTCATAAATGGCTGTAACCTTGGGAGTCCATTCACCTGTCAAACTTCTCAAAATCTTTCTAACAAGATCTTCATCAGTAAAGCTTTTACCAAGAGATTTTAAATCATTTACAATAGTCATGAATCTACCAAAACAAGTATTAATATCTTCATCCTTAAACATATTAAAAGATTCATATTTTGACATAAGTAAATCAATTTTAGACCTCTTTACCTCACTGGTACCCTCAAAGGCAAGTTCAAGGGTATCCCAGATCTCCTTGGCAGTGGTGCATGCTGAGATCCTGTTTGTCTCATTCTCAGCAATGGCCTGTTGCAGTATCGACATAGCCTTAGCATTTTTCTCCAGCTTTTTGTAATCAGTGGAGATGTATTCATCTTCAGCCTTTGGGACTAGCTTCCCTTCTGGATCAGACTTCTCAATGGTCAAGGGACCATTCTTAACAACCAACCAGCATTCATAATCAATGCCAATGATGATGTTCTTGATTCTGTTCTTCCACCATGCATAGTTCTTCCCATTGAACTTTGGTGTCTTGTTGTCATATCCCATAGCATTCATTTCCTGAGTACTCATGATCTACTTCTCTAGATGTTACCCTTACAAGAAGCCGAGGCTCTGATACCAATTGAAAGTGCAGCTGGTACTCAAGAAGGGGGGGGGGTTGAATTGAGTACAGGGCAGTGTTAAGAATTATTGGATTTTCTTCTCTATTTATGTAAGGGGACCAGGTGATGAACTGGTCCTGCAGCGGAAACAGAAAATTCAATAAATAATCAACACAAAGATTTAACGAGGTTCAGCTCAACTCTGAGCCTACGTCCTCCACTACCCTAATTACTTTTATTAATCAACTCTGAAAAACAAAAGCAATTACAAATGATCACACTCGTGATCCCCACACCTAACTCTAGGTGTCACTTCGCACTTGAACTCACAAGCACTTGCACTCACACTCGTAAATGCTACCCAATCACTAACCTCTTAGTGATTCAATACAAACCCTTTGTTTCCCTCTAAATGCTTCCACTCAAAGCTTACAAGAGATAATTACAAAACAATTCTTACTGTGTGCATAAATAGTTTGTAAGAGATGAACTAACTATTTCCCTTAGAGTGTATTTCGAGCTTTCAAAGATAGAGAAGTTTTTCAGAAAAGCTCACTCGAAATTCTGATCGAGTTTATGCTTTTATAAGGTTGGGAGATGAATTCTTTCGTGATCTTTTCAGATCATAACTTAGGAAAATAGAATATCTTTTATTTTGTAAATAAGAGATATTCTAAGATATTATTCTACTTTCCATAAATGGGTAGAATAATATATTCTAAGTTATATGCGAAATAATTCATCTCCAACTCTGCATAAACTGAATCAATTAGTTTAGTAAATATTCTCTAAGGATAGGAAATATATATTCCAGAAAATATTTACTGAACTAATGTCCAGGTTCACGAAACAAGCTACGAAGCAGCTGTTTCCTAACCTGTTAGTGTCCTAGAGATCAGGTCAACTTTTCCTGATCTCTACAACACTAAATATTCTAAGTAAGGGATACAGATAGCTTACTTACAAACATCCATGCACACTTAACATTATAAAGACTACAAAGATCAACTATCCTAATCTGAGAGACTTCATAATCTTCAAGTCTTGACGGCCTTCCTTGATAGAACATTCTGATACATATTTCTTGAATGCTTTGATTCAAAAGGACTTCATATTGCCTCAAGTACTTGGGATAGCTGTTCCTGTTCAAAATGTCAGTTGATATGATATAAAACCAACAAGAACCAGCTAGTCAGCTGTTTGTCATCACTCAAAACCTTAAGTGACTCAACAAACATCCTCCCAGGTCGCGACATGTTTGGATTCTAAAGAGTAGAACTATTGTTGACAGGAATGCTCCAAGGAAAGAGGGAACACTGTAGGGAAGAGTGTCACATCTACTCCCTTAAGAGCCATGGTTGCAGAAAAAGCCTTCAAATGAAAAAGCGGATTTTCAGTAGGCTTGAACTTGGGAATGTCAGCAGTGGAAAAATTCTCAGGAAGCTTATCCCTTTTGGACGAAGAGGTGACAGGTTGTTCCACATAAGTGAATTCTTCAGAAATCTTACTCATCTGTTCCTTAATCTTGTCCATCGCAGCGGTAGTGACATTGTTTTGATTGTCTTGCTCTACCGTGTTGACTTTAGTGGTGAGTGTTTGCATCATGTTAGACAACATTTCAATTGGCTTGTTGATATTCTCGATATCTTCCTTAGTAGCCATTGGTTGAAAGTTGACTGGAGATGGGTCTTGTGGAGATGATTGTGGTGGTTTCCTTGTACGCCTATTTGGTATAAGAGGTTGTTGAGGTATTGACTCGAACCGTAACAATCTACCCCTGCTTCTTGACCAAGTGTTGTGACACCGAAACAAACACACCTTTAATGACCGAACTTAACCTTAACCAATCTGGAAAAATAAATAAATAAAAAAAAATTGAATTTTTATTTTAAAAAAAAAATCTATAACTTTGAAATTCTATTTATTTATTTATTTATTTTTTAAAAAATGGGAGGATACTATCCGACTTACTCCGAAAAAAAGACGACACAAAAAAAAAGACTACCCTAAAATACGGTCAAAAAGTTGTGCACGACTAAAGAAAAAAGTGTGTGAACATGATATGTGAGTGATTAAGTGAGGTTATGGACGCGTGTTTTGATCGTACAGCTAGACATGACACCAAAATGTACATATACACTACATACATACGCACAAAAACCGAAAAAAGACTGACGGGAAACTTTTCCTGGGCACCATGTCACGGTGTTGACTGTCGTGACACGGTGCAGTCTACCGCCAGACGGTAGAAAGCGCCGTGTCACGGCATTGTTCACCGTGGCGCGGCAGAACTTGTCGTGACACGGTGCGCAGTTCCAGGTCTGTTTTGTGATTTTTCCAGATTTTAGTCGATTTTAAGTCCGTACTAATTACTATGTGGAAATAAAATCCTCGGTCATGGGTTAAACAAAAGAGTAAACACATGAAGGTTAGCACCAAACAACCATGTAGCATTTAGAAATGATGATGTAAAAAAAAAGTTCGCAACCTAGAGTCAAGATCTATGTTCAACTGTTGGTCAAGCTTTGGGTGTCAAAAGGGTACCATGGTTAAGAGTTTGGACGCGTTAGCCAGGCAGCCTCCCTTAAAGGTATATGCCAACGGGCGGCTCCGCGAGTTCTTGATGAAATTGAACTCGACTCCATGGTTTTGGTGGATTTAATAACTCGGATGAACCCTTATTGCCATGAGCGTTTTTTGGTTGATAGAGCTTAAATCCCCCGGGGCTAAGACGCATGTAGAACACACACGCTTTTTTAGAAAAATCGAAGGAAGTTGACTGTGAGAAGAGAAAATAAGCCACTGGACTGATTTCAGGACTACCGTGACACGGCAAAAATACCCGTGCCACGGTACTGCACACCGTCAGACGGTGCACTGTACCGTGACACGACAGATTCAGCTGTGGCACGGCAGTCAGAAAATCTGACTGGTGCCCAATTTTCCTTCGTACGCAATCAAGTTATTCAATTTCTCCTACGGGACATACCTAAATGCGACGTTAAAACGTCTATGAATATGCAAAAATGCCAAATTAATCACAGGAACATTTTTCAAGAATCTTTCAAGTCTCATCCACTCATCTTAATTAAATATCTATCACTCAAATCGATAAATAACCAAGAATCCTCCCCAGTGGAGTCGCCAAATTGTAGGCGTCATTTGAAGTGCGCCTACGTTAAAAGCATGTTGTGAATATGCTTGGCACTCTTAGGAAGTGGGAATCGACATAATACGATTAGGGACAAATAAAGTAGGGAGCCGCCAACAAGTTTTTAAGGAACTTGTTAACCGTTCATGGATCATAAAAAGGCAACCACAATAAGGGACAACGATAGGCAACAACAATTGACCCGTGAAGGTTACACCTCATTCATATTCCATGAGATTACTAACTCCATATGGTTCGGAACCATGAAAGGAGGATAGGGGATGATGGTACAAGTGAGTCATGAAGCCACATTCGCCCGTACTGGCCTCTACTCGATTCTTATAGTGAAAAATGATTCATGCGATCTTAAAGGCATACAAACAAAATATTCAATTTGCTCCAAACTATTATTAAGCTAAATTGGTTGAATATTAATGCAACACATAATTCTAAAATATCGTGATCACTTCATTTAAATAACAAGATTAAAAAGGAACCTAAACCGGTCGTCCAAATTATCTTATTAGGCGTGATTTTCAATTACATGTTCCCTTTAAACATGCATTATGGTGATAATAACAATAATATAATAAACATTAATATTGGAAGCAATTTAACAATAATTCCAACAATATAAAATCGTTAGAAAAATAATAGAAATAAAAGAAACATAATTCTTACTTTGATTCTGTTTGTTTGCAACTACAAAATAATAAACGAGTTAGTAACTTCAAGTAAATAATAATAAAACAATAATTAAATTAAATTAAATTAAATAGAGTTGATTTGGGGCCAAACCCTCAAACAGTTCTACCTTTCACGCCTTGGCTTAAGGACAGAACCACGAGTAAAGTATGGACTCCTTGGAGTACTTGAAAAAGGAATTTTGAAATAAGAAGGGTAGACTCGTGTTTAGGCTAAAGAATAGAAGAGAGAAAAAACTAGAGAATTAATTGATGCCCCGTAAATCAGAAATGAGGGGGTATTTATAGAGAAAATGTGGCGAGGGAGCACACGGAACCCTAAAATGATAAATACCCAAAAAAGTATCCCGCGACATGGCAAACTGTACCGTGACACGGAAAATCCAACCGTCAGACAGGAAACATTCCCGTGACACAGTGCAATTTTTGAGTGACGGGGAAGAAAAAGCGTCAAGGGTTTACGCGGAAAGGACACGAAAATTCCCGTGTCACAGCAAGTTTCCCGTGTCACGGGATATCCCACCGTCAGACGAGAATGATTCCCGTGCCACGGTGGATTCCTGCCGTGGCGCAGGAATTTTCAGCCCGCTTTTCTGTCTAAATACATTTTTAACCCTAATTTCGTTCAGCATTTTAAGTGCCGATTGATAATTTCGGTCCTTTTTCTGATTTATTAAGAAAATAAGCAAATAATATAAATAAAAGGTTTGGGCCAAAAATAAATAATAAAACATTAAAATAAAAAAGGTTTGGGCTAAAATTAAATAATAAATTTGGGCTGAAATAAAAACTATGCTTTTACCAAACATCAAGACTAATCCATGGACTGTTAAAAAATACGAATTTAATCAAATACGATTTTTTAAGCACTCTCGGGATTAAATACTAAACCCGACCAATAGTAGCGGTGAAAGGTTGTTCATCATCGGGTTGGGTTTTGGAGAGACTTTTTTAGGTGTCTACAGCCGTATAGAAGGGCAGAATCGTATTTTCCTTAAAAAAACTTCTTTTATTCTGAATAAAACTCTAAAAAGTCAACCAAAGTCAATTTATCAATGCTAATTAAATTAGGAATGAAAAGAACGTTCTAGAAGAATCTAGAAGGCTAAAATCAATTGTAATTGCATTAGGAATGATAAATCAATATTAGGCCCTCCTCTAGATCACAGGGCCGCATATAAAGATCAAACCAAACCCAGTTTAGTAATTTGGCCATAACTTCCTCATTATTCATCGGAATTGGGCTTATAATATATCGTTGGAAAGATCTTTTCAAACCTCATCATACTATTCTATTATTGGACCCTTGCCATTGTTAAAAACAAACTAGATTGCCTGTTTACTTAAAATAGGTTTTCAAAAAACAGAGAAAAAGAAAAGAATTAAAAGCTAACCGCAACACTAGACTTTCCACACTTTCACTTCATTCGATAATGATTCGACGTGAAAGGTGCTTATAACCGGGTTTGGTTTTGGGGAGACACAAATGGGTGTCTACAGAAGCCCCCATTTTGACTAAGTTTGGAGAAACGCGAGTTTCGAAAAAAAAAAGTCAAAGTATTGATAGGGACGGAGAATGATTCAGAACGTTCTGCTATCCTAAATCATTTTTGTAACGCCGATACCTGCAAACTAGCATTAGTTAAACAGATAAAAGAGTTAAGAAACGCGTATCTTGCACCGTCAAGCACACGTCTCTGAAGGTAACCGATTTGTTGCTGCACTGCTGTTGTTGTGATAACCTTCCACAAGCTAGGGAACGCCATCCTGCTATTTGTTTTGACGATCTTCTGCAAGCTAGAGAATACTACCTGAAGACTGCTACGCCTGTAACTGCCTCCAATTCCGCCGTGATAGAATTCTACAAGCTAGAGAACCCCATCGAAGATTGCTTCGCCTGAAATGACCTTCTAGCTCTTGTGACCATCTTCCGCAAGCCAGGGAACACGATCGAAGATAACTTCGCCTGAAATCACCTCAAGTTGTTTGTGACAACTCTCCGCAAGCTAGGGAACGCTGTCGAAGATATCCTCGCCTGAAGCTATCCTCATTTGTTGCGATAATATTCCGAGGAAGATTACCGAAGACCAACGCATGTCGATCTTTCGCTTTTGCTATGCCTGTACGTCGGTGCTTTTGCTGCTTTGAATTGTGAACCAGTATGTCGGTGCTTTCTGAATTATGAACCAGTATGTCGGTGCCTTTGCTTTGTATGAACCATTATGTCGTTTAGGCGCTTTAAGGTAAGTGAGACGATCATTCATCAGGTTGATCACTTTATGCAATTGTACTCAAGCCGATTACTAGATCATGTCAAATTTCTTAGAGGGGCTAACTGGCGTACCAAGGAACCCAAAATTGTTGTAAGAGGTTGAAATAACCGTTCTGAGTGGCTAAGCGTTCTGTCGCCGCTAAAATATTTCTGGCGCCACAATTTTGGCTATAGCGCCAGGTGTTTGAACTAGCGCCAGGCGCTAAACCTTAGCGTCTGGCGCCAAAGCTTTTCGTTAGGCGCTAGAGTCGGGATTTCCGTATATATCCTTTCTCTTCATCATTTTCGCTGTTGCTGCTTGCTTGCTTTCGAAAATCGCCAAGAATCTTCATCTTAGTCATTCTTGCTCGTTTCTCAACCAAATTTGCTCAAATTTTTGTTGCAAGTTGAAGCTTCTTTCATCTACTTCCCTGATTTATGTAAGTTTTCTCCAAACTCACTCTAGTTTTGATGAATTTTGCACATGTTTTTTCACGATTTCTTGAAAATTCGAAACTTAATTCGCTTTGTTTGTCAAATTTTATGCCATGAAATTGCTTGATTATGTTTATATATTTCCTTGGGAGTAATTTCAGACTTGTTTGACTCAATTTGGTGAAGAAACGAACAAATCACCATTGTTGGACCTCTTAAGGTCGGGAATACAATGTGGCTTGTTCCTGATGTTTTTGCTAGCAATTCTTGTCCAATTTGTCATAGTAATTACTATAGTATTGTAAGAAATTGTTTGAATGCTTGAAAAAGGCCGTGTATGCTCAATTTTAAATTGTGCTCTGTCTTAGTACTATGTACTGTGTTTTTGCGAACATAGTATCATGCGGCTAGGCGAACCTTAGATATTATAGAACCTTAATTTATGTTGATTTTGCGCAATGTAGCATGGCTAGACAGCGAGGTCAGGTTCACGTTCCCGAGACACACGACAGGAGCATGAGCCCATAGAGGAGGACGCCGACCCGTCCACTTCTCTCGGTCCCCACCCAAAGTGGGATGAGCGGACTTTGTACTTATTCACCATCCACCACATTTCAAAGAGGGTGCGGCGTGGGATTACTGCTTATAGGACGCGTTACCATGGCTCGCGCAGCGATACTCTGGGCGACCTGTATAGGATGCACGTCAGCGTCGACGGAGATGCGAGACCTCTGGGAGTCTTGTGGGCTGACTGCGCTGTTCGAGGCTACATAGGCCATGATTGCTTCTAACGGGGGTCACCACATGGATTGCGCCCTGGTGGAGTTCTTCTGGGACACCACAAACAATTTCTACTTTCCTTTGGGTGAGATGGTGGTCACCCCGACCGACTTCAGTCTCATTACAGGACTAGATTTTAGTTCTACTACGCTGCCGTATGACAGCAACATTAGCGTCGTTTCTCCTGAGGTTGAGGAGCTGTTGGGTCCGATTGCTGTTCGGGCTCGTGCTGAGGTAGAGGCGACTCAGTTCAACGCTAAGGGTATTCGCCGATCGACTCTGACGGCGGCTTTTGAGAACGATGCGACCACCCGAGAGCAGCAGGTGCGCATCTTTGCGCTTATCTTCCTGTCAGGGATGTTTTCCCGTGACAAGGGTAGTAGAGTGTTGATTTACTACCTACCTGCGATCCGTGATCTTCACTTGATCGGGACTTATGACTGGGCTAGCTTGGCCTATGCTGATTTTGTTCGAGAGTTGCGACAATCGTGTCGACACCGGTCCTTCACGGGGAACGTCACTCTGTCCAGCTTCTAGAGAGTCGTAGAGGTATACTTTTATCTCCCATAAAGTTTATCTCTAAGCTTTTGGTTAGCACATGCTTATACTTTTTGTCTTTCGTAGATCTGGTCCTACGAGTACTTTCCTTTAGTTGTACCGGCGAGACCGTCACCACGCGGGTTTCTGGTGAGCGCCTCTCAGGGAGGCCGCCACGTTGGGATGTCTACCGCTTATGTTCGAGATCAGATCCTCTTGGTATGGTTTCTTTACATAGTTGAACACTTTCTTATTATCTTTGGTAGATTCTTATCTCATAGGCATTCTTTGTAGGAGCCTAATGTGCAGTATCGGCCGTGGAACGACTTGGTTGTCCCTGGTTAGTTGCGCAGTACACCGCTGAGCGTCTCTACTTCTTAGGGATGTATGGAGCGGTTGCGTACCTTGGAGAAAGGGTTGCTATTCAGCATTCCTCGGATACTTTCGTCGTTCCTGCACCTCCGCCGCGTCATATGTTCAATGATGCGAGGTTGGTGAGCATGTCGGAGAGGGCTGACACCCTTTGGCAATCTCATGCGATCCCTGGGTAGTGCTATGAGGAGGAGCTGCTGCTGCTGTTAGCTCCGGCCCATGTTGTGTCTGAGGAGGTGGCGGTATAATTTTGATATTTTAGCTTTTGCTAAGTAGCCCCCAATTAATATTTTGCTGACTTTGATTTGCTTTTGTCAGGCTGGGCCTGCTAAGTTCGTGCCACCTCGTATGTCCATCCATTACCAGGGGACATACGGGCACATCGAGGAGATGATTCCTCCCGCACCTGAGGATGAGCGATTCGTCGCCACCAGTCTCGGGTAAGCTTATTTATTGGCAATTTGTTCATATATGTTATGCACTGTTACTAACTTTATTTCTTTTGACAGTTCTCGCGCAAGGTGGTTACGGTGATGGCACGGTGTATAGACGCCTTCCGGAGCCAGCTCGTTCGGATGAGGAATGTGGCTACGTGTCGTCGCGACGACGCTGTTCAGGAGGTAGCTTTCCTTCTTACTTTTGCATTATTGCTTCTATTTTGATTGTTTCTGACTTGGTTTCTTCTTGCAGGGTCAGCCCATTCCTTCTCATACCCGGACGAGACCGGAGGTCCGAGAGACCCGGCGAGGTCTAGCTCGAGACATTTTCGTACTGGCTCTGGCCGTCGGGGTGGTTGTTTTAAGGCTGCTCGGACCGAGGCGGTGGAGGGCTCGAGCTGTTCATCTGAGGGCGCACGTGCTGAGCTGGTAGCCCAGGGAGAGGCTACCTCGGCTCCAAGAGGTGGTGGGATGTACAAGGTCAGCTCGTCATCGCAGCGCCTCCACAGTCTCAGCTTCAGGGCGATCTTGGGTGGACAGGTCCTGTGCTGAGTTTTCCACCTCCCGAGGAGACTAGAGTTGGAGCCGTTGGAGAGGTTACTCCTCGTACTGCGTAGTTCTATGACATGATGGACGTCTCTCATCATTTGCGTCCTCCGGCGCCGTAGTTTATGCCTGTGTTTTTTTTTTAATTATTTTGACTTGTATAGAACTTTGCCTAATTGACTCATTTATTAGACACATTTGTATATACATATTACTATGAGTTTATTTATTTAGAATTATATTTATTTTTCATTTTTATGTGCATATGTGAGTGCGAAGAATTGTGATAATTAATAATTTTGCGCAAAAATTCAGTCATTTTTATTATTGATGGAGGGTATCCGACTTTCTCCCCGCAAAAAAAGAAAAATGAAAAATAAAACGCGGTTTTTGAAAAGATCGCTAATAAGACACGTCAGCGTCACGTGGCGCCACACGTTTTGTGTTGTCGCCAAACGCTGCCGCTGGCTCCAAAACCTTTTCGGGTTCAACAGTGCCGATGTTGTGTCAGTCCCTAACTACCAAGGATAGAAAAGAATTAGAATTTTTTCATATGGGGGGTATTTATGGTGTCAAGGGGGCAGATCTTGATATAGACTTCATTCATACTGCTTTAGAATTTTGGGATGTGGATACTCATTGTTTTAGACTAGGGTGTGATGAAATTAGCCCTTTACGGGAAGAATTCAGTGCTATATTAGGCTTCCCTATATTAGATCTTGCAATAACCCCTAGAATAAGCGAATATTATTATAAATATTTTGAGCGCTTCTTTAATTTAAAAGACAAGATCTAACAAAGATTGTACATGGTAGCATAGTTAATTTGAAAGAATTTGCGCACCATTATTTTGATAGACCTTATTCTGAATCTTTTCATGTTTATAGAAGATGTGCTTTTCTCTTTTGCATGCTTAACCAATATCTTCTCACTAGTGTAGAACTAATGAGGACCAAGCAATTATATCAACTGTTTTGGAGCATATTGAATCTGGGAGAAATCCAATGTCATTAATTGTTGGAGAGACTATGCTTAGTCTTGATGAATTGAAGAGAAATCCAAAAACACCTTTTCGGGGCTTTCCAATTTTATTACAGGTAGAAAAAAATTATTTTTAATTACAGAAATCAAAAACATATTTTTTTATAGTAATATTAATTTATTTGCATTGAATTTTTTGCAGATGTGGCTAATGGAGAGACTAGAATTAATTAGTCTTCCCGACAATGTTGAAAAATACACTCCAAATTTCTTTGTAAGAAGAAAGAAACGCTTCTCTAAGATGGGGCACCATGAATGGAAGAAAGTCTTTGCCTCTTGCAACATTGCCATTAAGTGGGTCATCCCTTGGTTGAAAATAGAGAAGATGGTTGTTGTCAACAAGCAACCTTTCTGTCGTCTTCCAAGCTTAACCAAGATGACTTTTTATTATCCCTGCAGGGTAAAAAGACAGTACGACCTACTTTAAACAATTCCTTCTGGGGATCTTCGTCATCCCTATGAATTCCTTATTTCTCAAGAAGTATAAAAATTTGATGCATATTGGAGCGCTAGACCTTTGTGGGAAGTGATTACCCAAAAGGTTCCTCCTTCCTTGCCCAAGGATGTGAAGAGGTGGCTTCTCAAGAAACCTTCAAAGGACATGAAGAAAAATCAGAGTAAGACTGATGTGAAGAGTCGTCTAGGTGACAAGGTAATTCCCGTTAAGGAACGCTTGGGTAAAAGGTTGAACTCAAAACACCTACGATGCCTAAGAAGAAGAGCTCCACAAAGGATAAATGGAAAAGAAAAGCTGACACTTCAGAGAAGAAGGCTTGGGTAGAAAAGAAACATGGAGTCTTAGCTAAGGGAGAAACTATTTACTCCAAAATTGAATGTAGGTCCTCTAAAGGATGCCTACTAGCTAAAGCCATGGATGATGAAGAGGATGCAGACAAAAATTGGAACAGAGCAAAGAAAGAGAAGAAAGAATAAAGCATTGCTTAACTTTCAATTATTAGACTTAGTTTTAAATTTAAAGTTAATTTGCTTTATTAAGCTTTATTTAAATTCCATCAATAATGTAATTTGTTAGTTTATTTTATTGATGAAATTTCAGCTTTTTAATTAAATCATCTTCTTTCAATTTAATTTATTAAAGCAATGAAAACAGAAAATTTAATTTTCTAGAAATTTTTTCCGAAAAACACCGAAATATGCCCAGGTACCCCCAGAATAAATGGCGCCGCTTCTTTACGACCGGCGTCGGCTGCGGCAGTCTGGCGTCAGACGACAGACGCTGTCGTCTGGCGCTAATGTTCATCGGCCGGTGACAGGTTTTTTTCGGTGTCGCCGAAGCTTCGTCGATTTTATGTCGAATTTATTTTTAAACCTGGGATGCGAGGTTTGCAAAAAGTAAAGTGGCCGCACCCATAAAGGGTTGCCAACGTATCTTTTCCTAAGGAATAAGGCTAAACGTAGCTCTCTTGATTATCCTACTCAAGTAATTATGGGTAGTACTTTTTAAGTTGGTCAAGATTTGTCATGTTCGAGAGCTCATTGCCATCCATATCAGTTAATTTTGTTGCACCTCCTGATAGGACTGTTTTAACAATATAGGGTCCAGACCAATTAGGCCTAAATTTGCTCCTTGGATCTAAAACATTTTTCCTTAATGCTTTTAAGACCAAGTCTCCTACTTTGATGTTTCTTGTCTTAACCTTCTTATTAAAATTTCTAGCCATACGAGTTTAATAGCATTGAGTATGATGTAGAGCTTCTAGTCGTTTTTCATCAAGTAGAATTAGCTCCTCATACCTCTCCCTAGTCTATTAAACCTTATCGAGTTTACTTTCTAATGCAATTCGTAGAGGTGTTATCTCTAGCTCTACAGGTTGTACGACATCCATTCCATAAACCAAAGAGAATGGCGTATTTCTTGTTAATGTGCTAATCGACGTGCGATGACCCCAAAGTGCAAAATGGAGTTTGTCAGGCCAATCCTTGTAATTTTCTGTCATTTTCTCGATGATATTATTTAGATTTTTATTAGCTGCCTCAACTGCTTCGTTTGCTTGAGGTCTATAATGAGAAGAATGATGGTGTTGAATGCCATATTTTTGTAGAAATTCTTCACGCTCGGCTTAAAAGTGATTTCCATTGTCACTTATCATTTCATGTGGGACTCCATATCGGCAAATAATATTCCTTTCGATAAACAGTGCTACATGTTTTGCAGTGAGTTTAGCATATGATTGTGCTTCAACCCACTTTGTGAATTAATCAATTGCTACTAGAATGTATTCATGACCTCCTTTTCCTGAAGGAGTAATTTTACCAATAATGTCAATTCCCCATGTAGAGAATGGCCATGGTGAAGTGTAGGTGTAGAATAGAGATGGAGGAACATGTTGTAAATTGGCGTAAATTTGGCATTTAGGGCATCTTTTTACATATTGATGACAATCCTTATTCATGGTAGTCCAATATTATCCTTCTCGCATTATCTTTTGGACTAGCATTTTTCCATTAACACGAGTTCCACAAATGCCTTCGTGGACTATCCTCATAGCTCTTTGAGCATCCTTTTCCCCTACACATAAGAGAGCTCGACCTTTAAGTACCCTTTTATGCAACTCGTTGTCTATGAGTACGTATTGGGAAGCCAAGAGTCTTAATGCTCATTTTGCTCTTTTATCAGCAAGAGGAGGGTATTCTCATTTGGTGACGTAGTTAAGTATATCCGTATACCACGGTTCTTCTTCTTCTTCATCTTGGATCACGTCATCATCATCTATAGCTTGAATATAAGACGGTTTATGCCTTTTTCTATATTTAGAGGCATTTTCTCGATTTTCGTAGGAATCCTAACCATTGAGGCTGGTCTTGCCAAGGCATCAACAAATTGATTTTCCTCTCTAGGTAGATATGTGTATTCTACCTTTTCTAACTGATTTGTGAGAGTTTCCAGATAAGTCTGGTAAGGGGCTAGACTTTCGCTCCTTGCTTTCCATCTTTTAGAAATCTGGTTGATGATCAATGAAGAGTCCCCGAATATTCATAATTTCTTCACTCCCAATGCCAAATCTATTTCAAGGCCTACCACGCATGCTTCTACTCAGCAGTGTTGTTGGTAACGTCGAAATCTAGCTTTATGGAGATTCAAACATGCTCTTCCTTAGGTGATACTAATAATACTCCAACGCCACATCCCTTTTGGTTTGAGGCTCCATCGAAGTATAAGGTCCAAGTATCATCTTATGTGACCATCAAGTGTTCGTTTTGAAATTCGTTGTCGTGTATTGGCGTTGAATCTTCAATTGGAAAATCCACTAGGAAATCTGAGACCACATATCCTTTGATAGCTTTTTGAGGCATGAATCTTACATTGAACTGGGATAAGTTGACTATCCATCTTGATATGCGCCCATTGAGTGTAGATTTCTCGAATAAATACTTGAGTGGATCCATTCGAGAAACTACAACGACTGTATGCACGAGCATGTAATGGCTTAACTTAGTTGTGGCCCACACCAATGCGAGGCACAATTTCTCAAGTGGTGTATAGCGTACTTCATACTCAAGTATCTTGTTACTTAGATAGTAGATTGAATTTCCTTTACCTTCTACTTCTTGTGCAAGAATGGCTCCCATTATTTCCTTAGTGACTGTTAGGTACAACCCAAAAGGTATTCCTGGAAGTGCTGGTGCTAATATGGGAGGATTTGCGAGATAGGCTTTGATCTTTTCAAAGGTTTTTTGACACTCATCGTCCCATATTACTGGTACATTCTTTTTAAGCTTTTTTAATATTGGTTCACATATTGTTGTTAATTTTGATACGAACCTACTTATGTTTGCAACCGACCAATAAATCCTCAAATTTGTTTCTCGATTTTAGGCGGTGGCATTGACATGATTGCCTTGATCTTTGTTGGGTCTATCTTTATTCCTCTATAGCTTATGACATAACCCAAAAGCTTGCCTAAGGTGACTCCAAATGCACACTTGGATGAATTCAACCTCATGTTGTATTTCCTTAGCCTTTCAAAGAATTTTCTCAAGCCTACTCGATTGGCTGGGCGATCTTTTGATTTTACAATCATATCGTCCACAAATACTTCAACCTCTTTGTGCATCATGTCATGGAGTAAGGCAGTCGCTGCTCATTGGTAAGTAGCATCCGCGTTTTCAACCCGAATGGCATTACCGCGTAGCAGTAAGTACCCCATGGTGTTATGAAGGTTGTTTTCTCCAAGTCTTCTTCTGCCATGAGAATTTGATTGTATCCCTCGTATCCGTCCATGAACGAGAGAAGTGCATGATTTGCTGTATTTTCTATCAAATATCGATGTGTGGTAAAGGGAAGTCGTCCTTTGGACTTGCCTTATTTAGATCTCGATAGTCGACACACATTCTTACCCTTCCATCCTTTTTCGGAACTAGGACAACGTTGGCCATCCATTCGGATACCCTAATAAAACCTGCAGTTATTTGTTTTTGAACTTCTTCTTTTATTTTAAGAGCTACGTCGGGTTTCATTCGACGCAACTTTTGTTTTATAGGTTTCATTCCTGGAATTAGCGGTATATTGTGTTGAGATATTTCTCTATTAATACCTGGCATATCTTCATATGACCAACCAAATACATCAATAAATTCTTTAAGTAGATTGATTAAATCGGTTCTTTCTTGTTCATTAAGTATTAATCCGATTTTAACTTCTCTTTTAATGGTTGTATCATTTGAGATATCAACCGTCTCAGTTTCCTCGATTATCAGTGTTCTCTTTTTAAGTGTTTCCATTGCTTTAATAATTTCTTTGTCATTTTTATTGTTATTTAAGCAATGCTCGTCATCTTGGGTTAAAGAAAAGCACGAGGAGTAAGCGGAAGAAGACATATTATTGAATTCGGAAATCATTACATCAAAAAGAGAGATTTCCTCAGGGACTTGATTAGTAACTATCCTAGGAGAAGAGGTAGAAGAAGGGGGTGCTACAACTAAGGACTTGGATGACTCTACAAGAAAAGACTCTAACTCTGACTCAGATGACTCTTCAAACATTGGTCCTTGCCATGTCGTTATGGAGATTTTCCTTCCACTTGGAGTAGTCACCTTGACTGTCTTGCGCCACCCTTGTATTGATCCTTCTGCTGGAGTGATGAGCTTTGAGGGGTCAAAATTTTCACTTTGTAGGACCGTTTGGATGAGCGAGGAGTTATCCTCTATGTACTTCGGCTCATCTTTTTCTCGCCCAAATAGTAATCCCATGACATTAAAGTCAAAGCATGGAGGTGCTTTCTCCTTGTGGGTAGGAGTTGGGATTTCATCTAGAAAATAGCAATCTAAGAAAATTTCGAATCCCGGTTGCCTTATGCCATTTACAACAAAAGGTTTGGGAAATTCATAGCACGGACATTCCTCTCCTTCTTTTATGAATTGTCCATTGAGAGTAAGAGGATACTGATCCATTGGGTTTGCTTTCTTTTGGGTGCAAGCATTCCTACTCGCCTTAGACTTTTCTTGGGCTCGCTTGAGATCTTCCCGAGTCGGTACGAAACCAAGTCCGAAAGTATCTAACTTAGGGAGGCCAGGTAATTCCAGCGGTTTTGATATTCCTTTCTTCTTTCCTAGAGTCATTCTAGGAAAATGCCCTTGTTTCTTAAGAATAGCGTTTACTGTCATATTGGAGTGGGGGTCGTGGTAAAGAGGGGTCCTTTCATCCTCCTCGATTCAGGAGACCTCTTCATTAAAGCCCCACAAATCTTCATCGTCTTCATCGTGCTCCACATTAATGATTGGATTTTCTATAGCTTTAATCCACATGGGTGAAGCATCGATCGTGATAGGGAATCCTCCAACTATGGCTTTTTCCTATTGGTGGAGAGATGAAGGGACGACCTTTAGGTCATGAAGCCAAGGGCTTCCCAACAATAAGTTGAATGAAGCTTTAATATCTACCATTTGGATGGTAATGGCATGTTCTATTGCACCCGCCGTTATATTCAAGGTAATTTTACCAAGAGCTTGATGACGAGTGTTGTCATAAGCTCTTATTCCTTGTGTTGACGGGGTTAAGTCTTTATCTCTTATGCCTAACATCCTCGCAGTTCTGAGTGGACAGACATTAATTGCCGATCCATTGTCTACAAGAGTCATTGGGACGTTCATTCTCTTGCAAACTACTGTTTGGTTTAGTGCCTTATAATGCTTGTCACCTTCTAGAGGTAAATCTCTGTCAGAAAAGGTGATCAAGTTGATAGGACTAGGGAGATCACTCGTAAGGAAGTTATCCAAACCGTCAGAAGTGGTGTCATAATCTATCCCTATCTTATCCAAGGCATTCATTACTGCTAACCTATGTTCTTGATATGTTGCTAGAAGCTTCCATACATTCATCTCAACCTTGGTCTTATTGAACTGTTTGACAATATCATTGTCTTCTATGATAGGTATGGGAACTTGCTGCGTAGTCGGCATAGGTCGTGTTGAAATGGGAGGTTGCATTCTCCTTGACCTTGTGAGGACGTCTATAGATGAATCCTCTTCAACCCAGAAATCATCTATTGAATATGACACTGAAGGTGGAGGTCCTTCCATGTATTTTAGGTAGACATTTTCTTCATCATTGTCCCAAACTCCATTGATGCTTATGTCTTCTTCTTGTGGGATTTGGACTAGCTTTTTATCATCAATCATTTTTTGAATTAAATCTATAAATTTAAAACAGTTTTCAATAGTGTGTCCCCCTGATTGATGGTATGACAATAGAATCTGTTTGTCCTCTTTAGCGATTCAAATGGTCTCGGTTCGAGAGGTTTGACCTTACCACTCTCGGAGAGCATTTTGAACATTTTAGCGTATGAAGTCCCAATTGGAGTATAGAGTTTATTACTCTTCTTGGGTTCGTCAATTACTTGTAGAGAGAAGGGTTTCTTCTTTGTGGGTGGAACCTTATCACACTTTTTCTAAAGCTCCTCTACTTGTTTGTTTGCAACTTTGAGAGCTTCACGTAGCAAACTTGATCCCTCCCACATGGACCATATAAGCATCCGTACTTCTTCTTTTCTTGCTGGTTCAGGAAAGTCATCCATGGCATCGAAAAAGATCTCCTACTCTTCTTCGATAGCATGAATTTCTTTAATAGGTTTGATGAGAGATTAGGGATCAACCTCATTTTCTTCATCAGAGATGGTCAAGGAATAAGCGAGAGATGCATTTTCAATGCTTAGCTTCTTACTGGCAGGAGGCAATGGCAGTTTATTGTTATCAATTAAATCTTGTATAGCTTCCTTAAGCTTCCAACAATTTTTCAGTAAGATAGCCCCTACCTGGTGTTATTTGCAATGTGAATTAGGGTTCACGTTAGCTATCCTCTTCTTGATTGATGGGTCCCCAAATGGTCCAATAGGAGTTATAAGACCTTTTGAATTTAGTCGGTCAAATGCGGTGTCATAACTCATGCCTATAGGAGTAAAGGTCCTCCTAAATGGTTTCTTTTGTCCTTGGTTGTTCATAGCAAGAACTTCACTCAAATTAAAGGTGCTAACATTGTTTGAGTGGGTGGTTTTGGAAGAAGAAGGATTGTTGTTCTTCTTGCCATTCCAACCACTGTTGGAGTTATTGTTAGCAGCCTTCAGCTTAGCCAGGTCGTGTTCAATATTAATTCCAATGTCATAGACGGCCTTGAAGGTATGGAGATTATTTTGGTATTTGAGATGCTTGGAGTACTTCTCTTGAAGGTTCTTGATGAACAACCTCACAGATTCTTTCTCGCTTGGTACTTTAATCATCGTCTTAGCAGAGTTTTCTCTCCATTTGTTAAAGAAAGAAGTGAAACCTTGATTCTCCTTCTACTCGAGTATTTCAAGTTCCCTATAATAAGTTTCAACTTGAATGTTGCACTTGTACCTATCAATGAAAGCGTTCACTATTGACTCCCAAGTAGAGGTTCTTTTTTTCTCAAGGGAGAAGAACCAGTGTTGGCAAATAGTTTCAAGGGATAGAGAAAACAAAGAGGGAAACACTTTCTTATCAATACCTTTAATGGTCATTATTGTTTCAAAAGCTCTTAGATGAAAATAAGGGTTATCAGTTGCATTGAATTTCGGGATGTCGTTGGCATTGAACTTCTATGAAAGAATATCCATGTCCACCGAGACCCCTTGTGAACTAATGCCTTGAAACTTATAGTCACTAGATAACTTGCTCAAGCTTTCTTGCATGAGGTCCATCTGTTGTTGCTTCACAGGGGCATCGATCTTGAGGGTTAAAACCTTTAACGCCTCAGTCACAGTAATCAATTGGTTCCTGAGTTCATTAACTTCCTCTTGAGTTGCCATTATCTTCTTAGCTTTCCTTTTTTGAGCGTTTGGCTTGTCAAAGAGTTGAACTTGAATGAAAAGGTTGTCTTTGATCAAACGCCCTTCCTTTCTTGACCACACGCTGTAAATTAAACTATTTTTGTTTTAATGACTTGACTTAAATTGACTTTGACTTTACGGGTTTATAAAAAGAAGAACAAAGCAAAAATAGGTTGTATATTTTTGGGAATTAAGTATAGGGTTCAAACAAGTGGTTTAATTGGAGGTTTAATATCCGACTTACCCCCCTAAAAAAATGACGGAAAAACACGCGCATACAAGACTCTCTTAGACATGGTCAAAGTGTACATACATATTAGTGTGTGCTTTATATGGTGAGTGCAAGTGACATGCTTTGACTCTTGTGTAAGACCATGGGACTTAGTGCCTAGACTCGATTAAGGACTTAACAAGGTGTTAATATTAGAAAAAATTAATCGAATTGATTAGCAGACTGTTGAATTAGACATAAAGTGATGACTCAAGCAACATACCGAGCTGCCGTCAAAACGACAGGACTGGCGCCTCTCTTTGCAATGTAGCGCCAGATGACAAAACTGTCGCAGGCGCTACACTCCATAGAGCGGCGTTGCAGTCCAAATCTCGGCGCCATTGCTGCAACGTTGATCTGGAACTACTTTCGGTATTATTATTCAACAGGGTATGCCTAAAGTCGTACTAAGTCAACTCTGATTAAATTATTAGACCTTGATTACTCAAATTAATTAATTAATTAATTAGACAAAGTTCTTTTTGGAATTAATCAGATTATTTAATCTTAAGACAAGTCAAACAAACGGTTAGGAAAAAACACATAGAGTATGCATAACAAATAATGCACAATTAGTCAAGTAGGCACAATATGATGCAATGAGTTTCCTACCTAACCATGGCTCTAGTTCTCTAAAGTTCGGGAAATGGGTTAGTCAAAGAGGGTCCATGTTTAATTGTCCGGATGCACCACCTGGAAGCCTAACCGTGAAGGGTTGGCGCAAGTGGATGGGCCACCGCGAGTTGAAAACTCGCTTCCATAGTTTGGTGAATTCAACATTCTCGGATATACCCTTTGTTGCACAGAGCGTTCAATCAGGTAGATGGAGCACGAATTCCTAGAGGGTTATGTCCAAATGTAGAACACATATGTGTTTTAGAAAAGTGAGAAAAACTTAATCAAGAAGTAGGATCGAGCAAACAGTGCTAAAAACTAGTCAAAATTAGAACGCATATTTCTGGCTCGGTATTGGAAGAACTTGGCGCCAGCAACCAGAGGCTGGCGCCGCAATTTGGTTTTGGCGCCTGGCGACAGAGTCAAATCATCGGCGCTAGACTCTGTTTTCTGAAGCTAGTTCCTACATGCCTCAGCAGTTTTCTGTGCTCGATAAAATTTTCCAGTTTTGCGCAACATTATTTCGATCCTTGTTGTGAAAGATATTCCTCAAATTTCCTACGTGTAAAAATCTTATGTTTTTAACTTATTGCGGAAGGTCTTTCCAATGAGATCTTTTTTATGCATATGATAATAATGTTAATCAAAATTACGCACATGAAATACTTAGAGCTTTTCGAGTCTCATACACTCATTCTTAATCATTGCCGAAATAAATTTCAGGAATTAAAATAGAAATCCTCCCCAGCAGAGTCGCCAAAAACTGTAGGGAATATTTCAAGCATTATCCCTAGCTTGAACCCCAATGTGATCATACACAAAAGTACGGTGGCATCCAAAGTGAAAGAAGATAAAGAAAAAGAGTCGCCAACAAGTTTAAGGAACTTGTAAACCATTAACGAGGTGAAGGTTACACCCCGTAACGATCCAGGAGATCGTCAAATCCAATAGGTCTGGAACCATGACAAGAAGTTCGGGGATGAAGGTACAAATCCAACTTAATAAAGATTGAACCTGCCCTAATAATAGGCCTCTACTTTATTCTGATCGTATTCATGTGCGTTTTCTGACTAACATGCAATCAATAGGTTGTCCCTAAACCTATTTATTATGTTGGTTGAATATTAATGAACTATTATTGGCGATCATTTGAATTATAATCATATTAACCCTAAACAAGATTATTAATCATCTTATTAAGCGTGATTTCAAGTACAAATTCCCTTTAAACATGCATAAAAGGTGTGATCAAGCAATAACAATACAAATAGAGCAACATGATAATAATCATAACAAAAATCATCATAATAATAATAATAATAATAATAATAATAATAATAATCATAATAATCATAATGTTAAAGCATAATAATAGCAAGATCCTAGGCATGATACTAACAAGATTAATAACAAACCCTAGCATGTCACTAAACAATAAAGATTAAATATATAGCCCTAACATGATACTAACATGAATATTAGAAAGAATATAGGAAGCATCACAACAATCATACTTGATTAAAGGAACTTATTCTTTACCCTAAACATGATACTAGGAAGCATTCTTTAATCATACTTGATATTAGAAATTACCCTAAACATGATTTTTTATATCAAAATATCAATTAATCACTTAAATCACGTACTTGGATGACTCGTACCTCTTTCTAATAACAAAATACACGCGTTAGTAACTTCAAGGAAAAAATAATAAAATCAACCAAATAAATTAAATAATTGAAAGAGAGATTTGGGACTAAATTCTCAGAAATTAAAACCTTTCACGTCTAGGGTGAAGGCAACTTCGAACTTGGCTAGGTGTCTCTAGATCTTGTGAATGCGGAATTTTGTATGAGAGAAGGCTAGTGAGAGAGAAATCTTGAAAACTAGAGAGAATAAGAAAATTAATTTTTGTTGATGATTCTTGATGATTGAAAACAGAGGTTTTAGGAGACTATTTATATAGAAAATCAGCCGGATGGCTAGAAAAACAAATCAGAGTTTCGAAGATAATAAAATAGATTAGCGCTAGACGCCAGACATTAGCGCCAGGCGCTAAGGCTAGCGCCAGACGCCACGCATTAGCACAAGGTGCTAATCCTGTCGTTAGGCGCTAGAAAAGAATTTCACGCGTTTTCTTAATCTTGATAAAATTTAGTTGTACAGAAGACCAAAATCGTATTTTCCTTAATAACACTTCTTTTATTCTGATTAAAACTCTAAAAAGTCAACCAAAGTCAATTTATCAATGCTAATTAAATTAGGAATGAAAAGAACCTTCTAGAAGAATCTAGAAGACTAAAATCAATTCTAATTCCATTAGGAATGATAAATCAATATTAGGCCCTCCTCTAGATCATTAGGCCGCATATAAAGATTAAATCGGGCCCAGTTTAGTAATTTGGCCATAACTTCCTCATTATTCATCGGAATTGGGCTTATAATATATCGTTAGAAAGCTCTTTTCAACCCCATCCAACTATTTTATTATTGGACCGTTGCCATGGACCAAACCAAACTGGATTGGCTGTTTCCTTAAAATAGGTTTTCAAAAATAGAGAGAAAGAAAATAATTAAAAGCTAACCGTAACAGTAGACTTTCCACACTTTCACTTCATTCGATTATGATTCGACGTAAAAGGTACTCATCACCGAGTTTGGTTTTTGGGAGACACAAACGGGTGTCTACAATAGGGTTTTATTAAAATCAACTCCGTGAATTTAATTGTATCCTTTTCAACCAATCTAGATATGTATGCATATACATTTCCGTGTTTTTTAGTTTTCTCCTTGAAAACTTATTTGCAATCGATGGGTCTTTCACCCTTCATGCAAATTAATCATGGTTCAAACATGATTTTCAAACATGGGGTCTGTTTCGGACTTTCATTGCCTCTAACCATTATTCGGAATTTGGATTTGTCTTAGCTATTTTACAAGACATTATTCCTTTACTATATAATAATAGTGAGTCTTAGGTTTATTTTTAACTTAATAGAAAATTTATAGGATTCAATCCAAGACTTTGGTGAATTCTATACCTATACGGGGTTATTGCATCAAACACTAAGTTTCAAGGTGCTTCCAAAGCCCTTTGATTCTCTTTTAAGGCACTTATAAATTCCTTTTGAGTATTCTTGATCATGTACTCTTATGAAGCCCTTTTAAGGTCTTCCGAAATTCTCAGTTCAAGTTTGTTGCTATGCACGATTGTTATCGAGTTCATTTTCCTCAAACTTATCATTTTGGAAATGTGGTACTTCCTAGAAAGACACCACTTAGAGCAACAAACACTATGTTCTCAATTAGGTTGTGGAGGTATTGGCCGTGGTATCACTTGAATGCTGACAAAGAGACATGTATATTGTCTTTGGGTAAAAGTTCATTGTAAAACAAACAATTGGCTCCCAGTTGAGCTATCTTGGCCTTTAATGAGCCATTATGCTCCCACGGAGCCACCTAGCTTCACTTAGCCGATGAATTCCCATTGAGCCAGTGAGCTCCCATTGCGGCTAAGAGTTTTCGACATATACTAGAAAATACATTTAGAATTTAATTGTATCCATAACTGAATATGGTGTCCTTTATTAGCTCTGACATTTTGTTTAGGGTAACATTAGCCCTTTGTGCAAATCTTGTAGAACTTTATAGGAAAGGGTCTTGTGATCCATCATTATTTGAGTCATTTTAAATGGAATTGAGGTCTCCGTGAAGACACAATATGTTTGTTGTGGAGTTATTTATGAAAATTTTAATTTCATAACTTTATGATGGCCATGCTTGGCTCAAGCAAACATCGCTCGATCTAATCTAGACTTTTTTACTGCTTACCAAGTCGATTCTGTACTTCACTGAACTCTTGAACTATTCAAGGTCAAGTTTGTTCACATTTGATGAATATAGCCATATTCTTTCAAATTCTTTGTGAAACGTTGAAGTAAATGAATCCTCTTTAGCTTTTGGAGTCAATTGTCTATACCAAGAACAATAGCTCATTAATTTGTCTGTTTCAACAAGTTAGACTTGCTTGTGTTAGAAAGATTCCGACTTGATCAATTATCAAGAGCCTATCTAATAGAGCGTGGAGTACGTTCTTGTCGATGTGACATTGCGAAAGATGTTCGGAACGCAAATCATGCCCATGACTTTGAGCTTTTGCCAGTTTATCATGTTAAGAAAATGTTTGTTTATAATCAAGCATTCCTGACTCATGGCTTGAATAACCATGCCATTCAAATAAATTTCACGACTATTGCTCATTGCTTTGAATGTGAGTATTTCCGTGTGTAAAAGGATTGTTTGCTGATTATGGAACACAATAACATTTATTTGTTCCAGCCTTAGCTTAATGGTCTTTAAACAAAGCATACGACCTTACAACTGATGTAACACCACTTGCTTCATTCTAAGCTTGTAAGTCGATAACTTAGCTTATCTTCAATAGTTTGAGGTCACTTTCAATGTGGAACACTCAAGCAGCATCTAATACTTTGTGAAGATAATTAATTGCTAAGTTAACTTCAATAACATGAATTCTTTAGTAAAATGGATTCTCATTCCTTTTCTTTGTTCCTCGTTTCCTATATTTCTTATCGTACTTTATCTCATAATCTTTAAGAACCATTTCTTTAAGAGTCTTTGACTTTAATACTTTGTTAGGCATAATTAGGCATCTAATGCACCGTATAACAAAGTTCCATCTTTTCCTATAATTCGTACTTGAATTAATACATTAATGAGTCATACTCACCAGTTTATAAAGCGAAAATATATGTTGGTTGTCAAGCATTGACATATTTGAGTTTCCAACTCAATACTTCATGTTTTATCAAAACTACCTAGTATTTTGAATACATGATGTACAACCTTCCTTTCAGACTTTGTTATAAAAGTAATTTATGAGAATTGTATTTTAGAAATGCTTTACTTTTCTTTGAGAACCATTCTCAAAGATTTCCTTTATCAATCATGGAAAACAATACCGTTTGATTTGAAATTCTACAAACATAAGTGCAAAGTATAACCATTTATCAAGTAAATAACATAATAAGTTTGAAAATTAAAAGGTATTCATGTAAATTTTCAATCTTATTAAACATCTTATCCACGCATTAAATTTGTCCCCATTTGGCGAGAATAAGTCGATTCCAAGATCCAAAGAAACAAAGAGTGGCTAAGCATGCTTTGGCTTGTCTTAGAACTTAATCTCCCAAGGTAAGAAAACGCTTTGCTAATGGTTCCAAGCAACTCTTGGTTAAATAAATCGTCGCATCTAATGCTCTCTCAACAATTTTTTCACTTTTCCACGACATGTTAGGACTCCATCACTCTTATCGTTGAGTACAACCAAAAACAACTTGTATGTGATGTCTTGGTTTAGCAAACCCATCCACATAACTTACGTATCCTAGGGAATAATAGTGATGCCTCGCTTTGGCGTAGCCCATCACTACTCTCAATAGGTCGATAAGTGTTGTTTTGGAATGGCAGTTTCACTCAATATTTTAAGGACTTAGGGTTTCTATGTTGGTTGTTTAAGTGAACTTAATTAATCATCACAACATTTGAAATCCTAAACATGCATCTAACATTTAATTCATATATAAATGATCATGAATATGTAAAGCATAAGCATTTTGATGCATATTGGCAACTAGCATAACCCCTTGAATTCTTCAAATCTTCAAAAGGTCTTCTTTGCAACTTCATGGCTTCGTCTTCCAAGAATCTCCATCTTCATGACTTGACCAAAATTATGCAATTACTAGTATCTACGATTATGACTAATCAAAATATTAAGGTACAAAAATAATCAACGGTACACAGACCATATTTAGATTTAAAAAAATGCATCACGGATCGCAATCCATATTTTCTATCCTAATCGGGCCCCACTAGTTGCCATTTTTATAAAACCTGTGAGAGAATAGACATTCCTTTCATCTATTCACTATTTGTGAATGCCCCATGCAATTTACAACGATAAAACCAGTAACAATGCATAAACACGCGATAACTAGTAACTAATCTAGGTGGTTAATCAAATTAGCACGCCTAATTAAAACTAGTAAAAGTTGTTTTAACCGATAATGTAAATAAGCGCAATTAATGTTTGAAGCTCCCACTAAATTCCGCATCCATCTTCATTAATCCAATTAATTGAGCCAGTAAAACCCAATTATTTTCTAAAATAAAATTTTGCAAATGCCGCTCATTAAACCGAGGCCTAGCCTCCAAAATTTATTAAAATAATTAAAGCCTAATTAAATTAAATAAATAAAATAATTAAAACGGCAAGATAAGAAAAAATTACGTAGTCAAAAATATCCAAGTGCCTAGCACTAAGACTTGGAGTGCTTTCAACTCGCACACAACTCGCACGATCACATTGAACCGCATTTCTTTACAAGCAATTTCTACGCATATCACCCTTAATTATGTACCAAGCTATGCACAAAAACAACCCTCAAAGGAAGCTCAAATGCAAGCGCCCTAAGCGGCTTACCCATGGAAAACAACAAGGCTTCCATGGTGCGCCAAGGGCTGCACGCACAACAGCCATACACGACACACACAGCAGCACCAAAAATTGAGGCACCCGAGCAGCCTCGGCAGCCTATGGCTGCGTGAGCAGTCTGGCTGGTTGAGAGCTAGCTCAGGCTTCTTCGGCCTTGATTTGAGGTGATCATACCTTGGGAAAAATCTCGATTTTGTATGACACATTTAATCAATTTCTAAATTAGTTTTAGAATCAATTAATTTTGAGGAAAAACAAAAATATAACAAGTCCAGCTTAAATAAATTCATCGAAGTGCATAAAACCAAAAATTATTCCAAGAACCATTCTTTAATAAAATTGGTTTAACTTGGTGCAACAAAAATAAGAGGGCAATTACTCACTATTAATTTAATCAATTTAAATTAATCTTCAGATTTTGACAAAATAAAAGGGAGTTGGAAAAATGAACATAAGTTCAATAAAGACTCCAACTTTAATACTTGTGAATCCTTGAAAAATTATATCTTCCAATATGAAGATAAACAAATTTCAATCACAAGTTTCAAACTTTATGATTCCAATCAACTTAAAAATTATTAAATCACAAAGTTCAACAAAAATTCATGGAATTTAGTAACTCAAGTTTCAATCACTTAACATAATTAAAGATGGAATCTTTAGTACTTAGAAGCCTCAAAAACAAAAATTTCACACTTAATGCAATTAATTTGCAATTATGTGAAAAAATAAAACCAAGCTTTCAAACACAAATTATTACCAAGTAATCATGCCTTTAGAGGTTTAAAATTGCATATAAAATATGTATTGAACCAATTACATAACCACCATAAATATGCAATTAATTTTCAAGGTTACACAGACTTAACGTTTTTTCATAAAAACGAAAAATCCCTCGAAAAGTGCATTTTTGTTCGTTGTTTGGCTAAAAACCGAGTTGTAAAAGGGTAAAACAATTTCTAGAATGTCTTTTCCACCGAAATTTCACTATTTTTAGGTAAAAATATGGGTTCAGGAGCTGAAGTCAACTCTAATACAAGGTTAAAATGGATTAAACGAGCTACTAATCTAGTTAGCAACTTAAAAATAGAAAAATTAAGCTATAAAAACACCTTGAAAAATATTAGGAATTTAAAAATAAACGAGCGAGGCTTTGATACCACTGTTGGGGTTAGGTGAGTCCGACTCACCGCGGAAACAAACCCAAAAACAAGACCGCACTCACAACAAATAAAACCATAAACATAATTAACTTAATGACAAGATTAAAATAAAGAATATACCTTTTAATCATGCTTCGCCCGACCACTAGGGTTCTTACTTGAAAGCTAGCCTTGAAAATACGAAGGCCTCTGTAGGGAATATTTCAAGCATTACCCCAAACTTAAACCCCACTGTGATCATACACTAAAGTACGGTGGCGTCCAAAGGGAAGGAAGCTAGAGTAAAAGAGTCGCCAACAAGTTTTAGGAACTTGTAAACCGTTCACAGGGTGAAGTTTACACCCCTTAATGATCCATGAGATCTTCAACTTCAATAGGTCTTGAACCATGACTGGAAGTTCGGGGATGAAGGTACAAATCCAACCTAAAAGAGATTGAACTCACCCTAATAATAGGCCTCTGCTTTATTCTTCTTGTATTCATGTGCGCTTTTTGACTAACATCCAATCAATTGGTTTACCCTAAACCTTTTTATCTATGTTGGTTGAATATTAATGCACAATTAAAACTATTATTGGCGATCACTTGAATTATAATCAAATTAACCTAAGCACACTAGTAGAAAAAAAGCATTAGGCACCCCCCATATGGCACCGGTTCAGCCTAAACCGGTGCCCAAAACCGGTCTAGAATTGGGCGGGTTTTTACCAAAAGAGAAAAGGCACCGGTTCAGCCTGAACCGGTGCCAAAAATAAAAAAGCACCAGTTTGAACCGGTGCCATTCCTTAAAAAAAAAAACCGGCTTTTTTTTTATTCCATTTATATATAAGGTAAGTTTCAAACCCTAAAGCTAATTCACTCACAAAACACTCTCTATGTTCGCCGCTCATCCTTTCTCTCTCATCCCTTTCTCTTTCATCTCCTCTTTCAATCTCTTTCTCGTTCTCTTTCAATCCCTTCTTTCAATCCCTTTCTCGTTCTCTTTCAAACCCTTCTTTCCATCAAATTTGATTGCATTTTTTTTTATCGATTTCTAAGTTTTTTTTTTTTTTTTTTTGTTTAAGATTTCAATTTTTTTCTGGGCTTTTGATTTTTCTTTCAATTTCAATTTTTCTTTCGATTTCAACTATTTTGATTTCTGGGTGTCTTCGATTTGTGGGTTATTCTGGGTTAATTTTTTTGATTTCGATCTTGATTTTTTTTTTCTATTTTTGGGTTTTTTTTTTTCGATTTCGATTGTTTTTTTTTCGTTTTTGATTTTGTTTTTGATTTCTGGGTTAATTTTCGGCTACAATAATCGATTTTGGGTTAATGCATGCGTTTTTGGGTGTTTTTTTTATGGATTTGTTCGAAATTGATTATTTTGGGTTAATACAAGTTGATTTGGGTTTGTTCGAAGTTAATTTTGGGTTTAATTGATTTTATGAGTGTCTTCGAAATTTTTTATGGGTTTCTTCGAATTTTTTTTGGTTTAATCCACCACGAACACATGCATGAGCAAGGTTAGGGTATTATTTCTTGATTTTAATTCGATTTATTTTTTATTTTCTGGGTTTTTAATTGATTTTCGAATTTTGTTTTATTTTAATCGATTTATTTGTTATTTTTATCGATTTTAATTTGTTTTTTTAAGTGATTTTCAATTTTCTGGTTTGGTTAATCGATTTTTAAACTTATTTTAATTCGATTTTTTTTAATTTCTGGGTTTTTTCTCTCGAAATTTTTTTATTCTCTGGGTTTTTTTTCTTCTGATTTTCGATTTTAATTTTTATTTTAATCGGTTTTTTTTTTCTGAGTTTTTTTTTTTTATATATTTTTATTTTTTGATTTTGATGTTCTGGGTTTTTTTTCTAGGTTTTAAACTGATTTTTTTTTCTTTTTTTTTTTTTTCCGATTTTCTGGGGTTTTTATTTTTTATTTTTTTCGCAGCTAAATCATGTTAATCGATTCATTTTGGTTGTTTTAATTGGTGCAGGTATATGGATTTAGATCTTAAATTGAAGAATCAAGATACAAGTATATTGTGAAGTTGTAATTTTTTTTTTTGTGATTTATATTGTAATTTTATTTATTTATTTATATGTTGTAATTGTTTTTTTTATTTATATACTGTAATTTTTTTATTGATCTATACTGTAATTTTTTTGATCATATATATATATTGAATAGATTGAATTATATTGAATGTGATGTTCGATTCATATTTGGTATTCTCATTTAATTCTAGTTTATTTAATTTAAAAAAAAAAATTGATTATTGGGGGGTTTTTGGCACCGGTTAACCGGTGCCAAAAACTTTGAAATATTTTTTTGTGGGCCTTTTTGGCACCGGTTAACCGGTGCCAATTTCGATTTTTGGCACCGGTTTGAACCGGTGCCTTTTTGGCCCCCTTTTTGGCACCCCTCACATAGGCAGCGGTTCAAACCGGTGCCTTAGACCGGGTTTGAACCGTTGCCAAATGCCTTTTTTCACCTAGTGGCAAGATTATTAATTATCTTATTATGCGTGATTACAAGTACAAATTAAATTCCCTTTAAACATACATAAAAGGTGTGATCAAACAATAACAATAATATATATATATCAAGCAACATAATAATAAAAAAAATAATAATCATAATCCAAATAGTAATGTTAAAGCATAATAATAGCAAGATCCTAGGCATGATACTAACAAGATTAATAACAAATCCTAGCATGTCACTAAACAATAAAAGTCAAAGCTTTAACCCTATCATGATACTAATATGCCATTAGGAAAGAAAATAGGAAGCATCATTGAAATCATAATTGATATTAGAAATTACCCTAAACATTATACTAAGAAAAGCATCCTAACATGATACTAGGAATCAATATAACAACCTAAACATGATTTCTATATCAAAATATCAATAAAGTAATTAAATTACTTACTTGGATGCCTCGTACCTCTTTCTAATAAAAAAATACACGCGTTAGTAACTTCAAGGAAAATATAAAATCAAACAATTAAATTAAATAATTAAAATAGAGATTAGAAAGTTTAGACTAGATTGGGGACAAAACCCTCAGAAATCATACCTTTCTCGTCTAGGGAGAAGACAACTTCGAATTATGCTAGGTGTGTTTAGTGCTAGTGTGTGAGGAATTATGTTTGTAAAAGGCTAGGCTTAGAAAGAGGGAGAGAGAGAATAAGCTTTAGCTTAGAGAGAGAAGATAATTAGAGAGTTTTGGTTAAGAGTTGATTAAAAAACGGAGGTCTAATGACGCTATTTATAACGAAAATAGTCCGGATTTGATTAAAAAAAATCAGAGTTCGAAGAGGAATAAAACACACCGCTGCCGCCACACCAGCCCCTGTCGCCGCGCGACAGGCCTGTCGTCCGGCGCTGCAAGATAGTTTTTGCAGATTTTGTTTTTATCATATCTTTTGATCCAGAAGTCCAAATAAGGGATATAATATGTCGTTGGGAAGCTCGTGAAGTGTAATTTCTAACCCAAATAGAATCAGAAAATAATCCTTTGTAAATAAAAAGATATGGCCGAAATAGTGGAAGGGTGTCAGTTTTGGATAGAGTTTCATATTCCATTCATATCTTTTCCGTTATAACTCGGATTTAATATTATAATATATCATTAGAAAGATAATTTCAAGATATATCCAACCATATAAGATTTGGATAAATGTTATGAGGCACAAAAATAATATCTGAACATATTCCATCTCGTACGAAACAAGGATTCTTAAAAGGAGTAGTTTTATTTAATTTCAAACTCTTCGAAACCTAATTATCAATCCTAACTCCATTAAGATTCAAAAGAACCTTCTAGATTATTCTAAAAGACTATAATCAATAATAATAGCTTTAGTAATGATAATTAATAATAGGCCCTCCTCTAGATCATTGGGCCGTAGGTAAGATTCGGTTTGAGCCCAGTTTAGTATTTTGGCCATAACTTCCTCATTATTTATCGAAATTGGGCTCATAATATATCGTTGGAAAGGTCCTTTCAAGCCCCATCCAACTATAATATTATTTGACCCTTATCATGGACCAAACTAAATTAGAATGCACGTTTTTCATAAATAGGTTAAGAAAATAAATATTTTCAAAAACAGAAAGAAGAGATATATTAATAAAAACATCCTCATCACTAGACTTTTCACACTTTCACCTCGTTCAATAATAAAATGACATGAAAGGTATTCATCACCGGGTTTTGTTTTGGGGAGACACGAATGGGTGTCTACAGCCTCCAACGATGATCCACCCACAACTCGAACACCGACTAGGTCCAATGTCTTGGGGTTAGCAAGACCCGACAAAAAAACCTGAGTAATTGAATTCAAAGGCTTTCACAAATGTGATACCATTTTCAACTCTTGAGTTCAAAGGTTTTCACTACTAGTGATCCCTTTTTCAACTCTTACTCAAGCAAGTAATCCCAAGCCATGCCTTGGCTATTTATAAGGAAACCTTCCTTGTGAATTCCACTCATCTTTCAATGTGGGACTTTTTCACAAAAATATCCCATATGAAAATATTGATGAATTCAATCCTTAGTTAAATAAACCAAGGAACAA
The DNA here is from genome assembly GCF_948465745.1 of Chenopodium album. Classification (NCBI taxonomy): domain Eukaryota; kingdom Viridiplantae; phylum Streptophyta; class Magnoliopsida; order Caryophyllales; family Amaranthaceae; genus Chenopodium; species Chenopodium album. The sequence goes on from NC_137842.1 coordinate 21,512,618, forward strand.
GTAACAAGTGTCACACGGTTAGGTGAGGACAACTTTCTCACTTGGTCCCTAAGGCAACTCACATGCATTGTGAGCTAACCATGTGTCACCCAACCTTGAGCCCCAAGTTGGGTTTGGTTGGGCCACTTTCTTTTGGCCCTTGTCCATGACACGTGACCCGCGCCCCCTTGCCACATGCGCTACCACGTGGAACGCTGCCACTTGGTGGCTGCCAACGTGGATGCCATGTGCGCTACCACGTGTGCTGCCACATGGTGTGCTGCTATGCGTGCTGCCACGTGGCACGCTCTTATTTGGCGCGCTTCCCTCGTTTTTGCGTGGCTAAGGTTTTTGCTTGTTACATGTAGCATTTTCCCGTCTCGCCAATTCCTAAATTTTGGCTCGACAATTGAGATTCTCCTATGCTCGGTTTTGACGCTCCAAGCTCGAATACCTGACGTCTAAATATAAATTACTCGGTCGACTCATTAATTACTTCCGATTTAATTCGTCGCTTCGGCTCGTTAGTTGCTTGGGTGTGACCTAAAGGGTTCAGTTAAGATTAAGCTGTAATATTAATTATGCATTAATATTATTGATTGGAAGCGGCCTCCACCCAGGCATTCCGATCACTTGACCTTACTGAATATATTAGCTTTCTAATAATTCTGAACCTACTATCAGAATAATACACTTGTTCGAAGGACACTATTCCTTTCACTCTTTGACTAACCCATATCCTGAACTTTAGAGAACTAGAGCCATGGTTAGGTTACAAACTCATTGCATCATATTGTGACTATATGACTATTTGTGCATTTGTTGTTGTGCATATTTTATATATGTGTTTCCCCTAACCGTTTGTTTGACTTGTGAATGAGTTAAATAAATTAATTAATTACTAAAGGGACTTTTCTAATTTGATTAATTAATTAATAAATGATAAAAATAAATTGATTGAACTTGACTTAGTACGACTTTTAGGCTTGTCCCTTTAGAGAAAAATACTGGAAACAATCCTAGATCAATGTTCCAGTAATGGCGCAGAGATTTGGACTGTGGCGTCACGCACTAGAAATTAGCTCTAGGAGACAATCTCGTCGTCTGGCGATGCCCCTTAGCGTCTGGCAACAATTCTGTTGTCTTACGATAGCCTGTATTTTTGCTTGAGTCTTCACAACGAGTCTGACTGATTAATTTGCTAAAATGGTTTAATGGATTTATTAATGACAATAATCATGTTCAGTCCTTAATTGAGTCTAGGCACATAGTCTCGTGGTGTCACACAAGAGTCAAAGTATGTCACTCACATTCACTATTAAAGCCCACACATAATATGTCACCTTTTGACCATGTCTAGAGAGTCTTGTATGTGCGTATTTTCCGTCTTTTTTTAAGAGGGTAAGTCGGATGATAATCCTCCAATTAAACCATACTTGTTAAACCCTTACTTGATCTTAAAACATACACCCTATTTTTGCTATTTGTTTTCTAAAGTTAGTAAAGTCAAAGTCAAACGTGAGTCAAGCCATTAAAACAAATAAATGGTTTAATTTACAGCGCTTGGTCAAGAAAGGAAGGGTGGTTAATCAAAGAAAATACATTCGTTCAAATACTCCTTTTCGACAAACCCATCACTCGGAAAAGAAAAACCAAGAAGATCATGGCGTCTCAAGAAGAAGTCAATGACCTCAAGAAGGAAGTGATCAATAACCTAACTGAATTGATGAAGAGTATAGCTCTTCAAGTCAATAACCCTTTGAGGCAGCAACAAATTGAGCTCATGCAAAAAAGCTTGAGCAAAATATCTAATGAATATAGATTCCAGGGCATTAGCTCACAAGGGGTCTCACTGGACAAGGAACTTCTTTCGCAGAAGTTCAATGCCAGTCACATTCCTAAGTTCAAGGCAACAGATAATCCTTACTTCCACTTAAGAGCGTTCGAGACAATAATGAACATTAAGGGGATAGATAAGAAAATTTTTCATACATTGTTTTCTTTATCACTCGAAACTGTTTCTAAACAATGGTTCTTTTCCCTTAATAAAGAGAAAACCTCTACTTGGGATGCCATTGTAAATGCTTTAATTTATAGGTACAAGTGTAATATTCAAGTTGAAACTGATCATAGAGAACTTGAGATACTTAAAAAAAAAGAATGAAGGTTTTACTTCTTTCTTTAATTAGTGAAGGGAAACCTCTACCAAGATGATTGAGGTACCTACTGAAAAGGAATCTGTTAGATTGTTCATAAAGAATCTCCAGGAAAAATATTCTAATCATCTAAAGTATCAAAGCAACTTGAATACTTTCAAGGCCGTCTATGACATTGGGATTAGTATTGAAGACGACCTTGCAAAGCAAAAAGATGCTAACACTAACTCCAACGGTGGCTGGAAAGGAAAGAAGAACGACAATCCTTCTTTTTCCAAAACCACCCACTCAAACAATGTTAGCACCTTTAATCTGAATGAAATCCTTGCTATGTGTACAAAATGAAAAAAGAAACCATTTAGGAAAAACTTTACTCCTATGGGTATGAGTTATGACACCGCATTTGACCATCTTCATGCAAAAGGTCTTATAACTCCTATTGGACCATTTGGGGATCCACCAGTCGAAAAGAGAACAACTAATTGGAACCCCAATACACACTACAAATACCATCAAAGGTAAGGGGCCATCTTACTGAGAATTGCTGGAAGCTAAAGGAAGCTATCTAGGACTTGATCGACAACAATAAAATCCTAGTGCCTCCTGCAAGCAAGAAGCTAAGCATCAACAGTGCACCACTTTATGACTCCTTGGCTGTCTCTGATAAGGAAAGTTGTGGTGATCCCTCATCTTTGATAAAACCAGTAAAAAAAACTCATGCCCTTGAAGAAGAAGAAGAAGAAGTATTCTTCGACGCCATGAGTGAACCGTCCCCAATGCAACAACCGCCCACTAAAGAAGATATGTCGCTCCTCGTATATTCGGTAGAGAAATTGGTAGGCATGTGTAGAAGAGTTCTTGAACGCACATAACAAGAAAAAAATAAACATGTCAACAAAGAAGTAACACCAATAAATACTACTATGAAGAAACCATTCTCTATTCAAGTATTCGAAACACCCAAAAGGAGCCATAAGCCCTACACTCCAATTGGGACCACCTATGCGAATATGTTCAAAATGCTCTTCGAGAGTGGCAAGATTAAACTTCTCGAACCAAGACCATTTGAATCATTAAAGTGGACGGATAGGTTCTACTGTCCATATCATTAGTTAGGGGGACATACTATAGAACACTATTTTAAATTTAAGGATTTAATTCAGAAACTGATTGATGATAAAAAGATAGTCTAAATTCCATAAGAGAAAGATGCTACCATTAATGGAGTTTGGTATAGTGCCGATGTGGACACCTACCTCAAGAATATGAAAGAGACCCCACTCTCCACAATATATCTAGTGGACGACATTTGGGATGAAGAAGATTCACCCATAGATGTCCTCACAAGATCCGGGAGAATGGAACCTCCCATTACTGTGTAACAACTAATCCCTACTACTCAGCAAGTTCCCATACCTATCATAGAAGACAACGATGTTGTCAAGCAATTAAAGAAGACTAAAGTTGATATGAACGTATGGAAACCAAAATAGGTTGCAAGTAATGAATGCTTTGGATAAAATAGGAATAGATTCTAAAACCACTCCTGAGGGGTTGGCCAACTTTCTTACGAGTGATCTTCCTAGTCCTATTAATTTAATCACCTTTTCTAACAAGGAATTACCTTTAGAGGGTGATAAGCATAACAAAGCATTAAATCTCACAATAATCTGCAAGAGGATGAATGCCCCAATGACTCTTGTATATAATGGATCAGCAATTAACGTCTTTCCACTCCGAACTGCGAGAATGTTAGGGATAAAGGATGAAGACTTGTCTCCATCTACACATTAATAAGAGCCTATGAAAACACTTGCCGCCAAGCTCTTGGTACTATCCTTATGAATGTAAAGGCAGGAGTCATAGAACATGCTACTACCACTAGTAGAAAAATACGAATAGGGAACCCCCAAATGCCACCAGTTAAGGCCAAACTGGTGGCAAAAGCCGGCCTTAAAATGGGGGGGGGGATTTTAGACCAAGAGCAATGGCACCGGTTAAGCTCAAACCGGTGCCAAAAGTATAAAGGGCACCGACCCAGTGCCATTTAAAAAAAAAAAAACCCCGCCTCTTTCTTCTTCCTTCTCTTTCTCTTTCATTAATTTTGGCTGCTTCTCTTCTCTCTTCACTGTTGGACTCCCGCAAGCACTCACCTGCGAAACCCCTCATCTCACCTGCACTCTTGCCGCTACCGTCGCCGGCCACCAACACTGCCGTCTCCCCTGCCCTTCTCTTTCTCCCCTGGCCTACTCTTTCTCCCCTGTCGTTCTGTTTCTCCCCTATACCCCCTCCACCGACCTCATCTCTTCTTTTCCCTCTTCATTCCATGGCTGTAAACGCCGCGCCACCGCACCACCGACCACGACTGCTACTCCATCTCTCCTCCCTTCAAGCTACATTAAACCACAATAATTTGAGTGTTTTAGGTATAATTTTTTTTCTTTATTCACAATAATTTTCCAATTATGTAATTATATTAATTTGTTTTGCATGTTGAAGAATTGTTAGGCAAATTAAAATTTAGGTTAGAATGTAATTTTACTTCAATTTTTATCAATTATTTGTTTTTTTATTGGGAAATTGTGAAAATAATAGAAATTAGTAACCTTGTTACTCATTTAGTTGGATATTAGTATGTTTTATGGTTAATTTAATTTGTTTTGATGTGTAATTTTGAATAAAGTAGAGAATATTAGCATTATTACTTAATTAGTTGAAAGTTTGTTTATTATAATGGTTAGTTTACGTTGTTTTGATGGATAATATTGAATAAATTAGAGATTAGAAACCTTGGTATTAAATTAGTTAAATTTTGGAATGTTTAAATGATTAATTTAAAGTTGTTTTGATGGGTATTTTTTATTAAATTAGAGATTAGTATCCTTGTTACTAAATTAGTTTAATTTTGGAATGTTTTAATGGTTAATTTTAAGTTATTTTGAATGGGTAATTTTGAAAAAATTAGAGATTAGTAACCTTGTTAGTTTAGCAATTTTGAATAAATAAAATGAATTTTGAACAAACTAGTGAATACATAGTTTAGCAATTGTTAGTTCGATAAATGATGTGTTTTAGCTTAGAAATAAATTAGTGAATTGACATGTTATGAGAAAGAAATAGTACATACATAATATTTAACCTAATTTTTGTTTTTTGTTTTTTCAATTATATAGATTTATATGTGAACTGAAGCACGAGTTTAGCTTGAGGACTATATATTGAGCTGAAGTGGGTAAATTCTATATTTGTATGACTTATAAACTTTACTAAGCTATATTTCTTTCTATTTATCCATTTAATAAAAGTTTATTCATGAAATTGCAACTTGTGTATTGTTTAATTGCAAATAAATACAACAATATATAGAATACGTGCACCATCATATGCCTAGATACATGTTCAAGGATTTCTCATTAGGAGAAAGTCTTGAATAGTCCCCGGTTGGGACTATTCTTGAATGTGTACTCTCACTTAGGCAGTGGATGTATGTTTTCTTTTCGATTTTAAGGAACATCTTGGCTTACCATTTCCTCGCTATGTTCTCTAGGTACATATGTGGGTAATTAATTATCTACATCGTGTACTTGGAATACTAGGGGGAAATGCTACCGGATTTTTCTTAAAATTGGAAACTTGACATACATTCACTAGTGAAAGTAGACATTCAAGGATGGGTTAGGTTGGAGTGATAAGGACCCTTTGGAAACATGCATTTTTTCACTATATGAATGGTATATTCACGTTTTGTACTTGAATTTGATTTACATAAAATATGTAGCAATTACACATTATTCATTATGTTATGCTATATATGTTTAGAGACAATTTACTTAAAGGAGAAGGATCGTGGTTGGATGTATAGTAGACGCGATACATTGGAATTTTGGAATGGGGTTCAAGAGTTTTGCGAGAGGGCTTTAGCTTATCAACGCAAACTGGGTGGCAAAGGCCTTTATTGTCTTTGTGTTGATTGTAATAATGTGAATGTGGTCGATAGTGTTGAAATCAATAGAGATCATGTATTATGTCTTGGGTTTAGGCATTCATACCATGTGTGGATTTGGCACGGAGAAAGTGGAGAGTATAGTGGGGATCGTGATCGGAATGATGTGCGTGTTAGAAGTAATGAGATTCATGTGGACGAGGAATACGAGAATGATGACTATATTATTGATAATGGTGAGGATGGAGCCGATGATGATCAGGCGGATGAGGTCAAGGATGAACAAGTGGTTTAGATATTGCATGGTGTTGAAGGTGGAGTGTTTGAGTTATTATCGGAGGCTTCCAAAAAGCCTTTATATCCTCGGTGCAAAAAATACTTCAATCTATCGGTCGTGCTAACACTTTTCAACATTAAGTCGAAGCATGGGTGGACGGACATTAGTTTTACTTCTTTGTTGACCGCATTAAGTGATATGTTTCTTGATGGGAATGAAATTCCTAAGTCTTACTATTACGCAAAGAAGCTCATGTGTCCTTTTTGTTTGGAGTATAAGAAGATACACGCATGTCCTAATGACTGTATTCTGTATCGAAATGAGTATGAACAATTGCAGGAGTGTCCACGATGCAAGTAGTCGTGCTACAGGCGCATGAGTTGCAATCCTGGTACGGAGGGACCTCCTGCTAAGGTGTTGTGGTATCTTCCCATTATTCCAAGGTTTAAGCGTCTGTTCTCAATACCAAAAGACGCTAAAAACTTGAGGTGGCATGCAGAGGGAAGAAAGAAAAACAGAATGCTGAAGCATCCAACTGACTCTCCATATTGGAAGAACATTGATTTGAAGTGTGAGAAATTTGGTGATGAAGTCAGAAATTTAAGGCTTGGGTTGTGCACGGATGGGATGAATCCATTTGGCACTCTTAGTACCCAACACAGCACATGGCCGGTACTTTTAGTGATTTATAATTTGCCTCTTTGGCTATGCATGAAACGTAAGTATGTAATGCTTTCATTGCTAATAACGCGGCCTAGGCAACCTTGAAACGACATAGATGTTTACCTTGCGCCGCTTATTGACGACTTGAGAAGGATGTGGGACGAAACGGTTTCCATTTTTGATGCTCATCAAAACGAGATGTTCACATTGCGTGCAGCCCTTATGTGGACCATGAATAACCTCCCTGCATATGGAAACTTGTGTGGGTAAAAGGTCAAAGGGAAAAAATCATGCCCCATATGTGTTGAAGACATATCAAGCGTATACCTTACTCATTCTCACAAAGATGTCTACTTGCGAACTCGAAGGTTCCTTAGGCGTGATAACCCATACCGTAGGAAGAAAAAAGCTTTGGATGGAACAGTGGAAGAGGATACTGCGCCTAGACCATTGACTAGTGCTGAGATTTGTGCTCGTGTGAAAGGGTTACAAACGGTGTTTGGAAAATTAGAATAAATTGTGGTCTCAGTTGCTCTGTTTAAGAAAGAATCAATCTTTTGGAAGCTTCCGTACTTGAGAGAACATGACGTTAGTCATTGTCTTTGTAACACCCCAATAATTCTCTCTTAAAACCTGTGAGTACCTGCAGGGAATAAATTTCACTGTTAACCCCTAGCTTGAACCCCACTGTGATCATACACTAAAGTACGGTGGCGTCCAAAAGGCAAGAAGATAGAGCAAAAGAGTCGTCAACAAGTTTTAGAAACTTGTAAACCGTTCATAGGATGAAGGTTACACCCCTTAACGATCCAAGAGATCGTCAACTCCATAAGGTCTAGAACCAAATAAGGATTCGGGGATGAAGGTACAAATCAAACCTAAAAGAGATTGAACCTGCCCTAATAATAGGCCTCTACTTTATTCTGATCGTATTCATGTGCGCTTTCTAACTAACATGCAATCAATAGGATTAACCCTAAACCTGTTTATCTATGTTTGTTGAATATTAATGCACAAACAAATCTATTATTGGCGATCACTTGAATTATAATCATATTAACCCTAACAAGATTATTAAGTATCTTATTAAGCGTGATTACAAGTACCAAAATTCCCTTTAAACATGCATAAAAGTTGTGATCAAGCAATAAATAAATAAGCATCATAATAAATAATCAATCATTAGAATAAACATGAATAATTATAATCATCATTAAAAAAATAATAATAATAATAATAATATTCATAATCATCATAAATTATAACAATTATAACCATAATCATATTCATGTTAATATTAAAGCATAATATTAGCAAGATCCTAGGCATGATACTAACAAGATTAATAACAAACCCTAGCATGTCACTAAGCAATAAAAATCAAATCTTTAACCCTAACATGATACTAACAATCATAAATATTAGGAAGAAAATAAAAGGCATCATAGCAATCATATTTAATATTAAAAATACCCTAGACATGATACTAGGAATATCATAACAACAATTTAAACATGATTTCTACATCATAATATCAATTAAAACCATTAAATTACTTACTTTGATGCCTCGTACCTCTTTTTAATAACAAAATACACACGTTAGTAACTTCAAGGAAAATAATAAACAAAACAATTAAATTAAATAATTGAAAGAGAGATTTGGGACCAAACCCTCAGAAATTAAACCTTTCACGTCTAGGGCGAAGGCAACTTCGAATATGGCTAGGTTTTTCTAGATCTTGCGAATGCAGAATTTTGTATGTGAAAAAGCAATTTTAGAAAAGAGAGAGAAAGAAGATGAATTAATTGATTAAAGAAATCTTAAGGAGAATTAGCGAATGATTAAAGAGAATGAAAGGGAATTGAAAACTGATTGTTGATGAGAATTGGTGAATGAAAACGGAGTTTTTTAATACATTATTTATAGAGAAAATCAGCCAAAAAGATAAAATAAACAAAACAGAGTCTGACGCACAAAAAATTGAGCTGACGCAAACCCTGGCTAACTAGCGCCAGGCACCAACACTAGCGCCAGGCGCCAGGCCTGGTTCCTGGCGTCAATGCCTGGAGTCAGGCGCCAAGCCTGTTCTTAACGCGTTTTTGAAAATCAGATAATTTTGCCGTACTGGAGGATAAAATCATATAATTTCCTCGAAAATGCTATTTGATTTTAATTAAAACTCTGAAAAGTCAACAAAAGTCAATTTATCAATGTTAATTGAATTAGGAATGAAAAAGAACCTTCTAGAAGAATCTAGAAGACAAAAACCATTCCTAACTGCATTAGGAATGATAAATCATATTACGCCCTCCTCTAGATCATTGGGCCGCATAAGGCTCAAACCGGGCCCTGTTTAGTAAATTGGCCATAATTTCCTCAATATTCATCGGAATTGGGCTTATAATATATCGTTGGAAAGGTCTTATCAAGCCCCATCCAATTACACTACTATTGGACCCATATCATGGATCAACCAAACTGGATTGGCTATTTTCTTAAAATAAGTTTTCAAAAACAGAGAGAAGAGAAAAGAAATTAAAACTATCCGCAACACTAGACTTTCAACGCTTTCACATCATTCGATTATGATTCGACGTGAAAGGTACTCATCACTGGGTTTGGTTTTGGGGAGACACAAATGGGTGTCTACAGAAGCCCCCACTTTGACCGAGTTGGGAGAAACGCAAGTTTCGAAAACAAAAGTCAAAGTATCGATAGGGACGGAGAATGATTCAAAACGTACTGCGATCCTAAACAACTCTTGTAACGTCGATACCTGCAAAACTAGCGGTAGTTAAATAGATAAAAGAGTTAAGAAACGCGTATCTTGCACCGTCGAGCACACGTCTCTGAAAGTAACCGATTTGCTGCCGCATTGCTGTTTTGATGACCTCCTGCCAAGAGAATGCCATCCCGCTTGAAAACTGCTACGCTTGTAACTGCTTCCAATATAGAAGACTGCTTCGCTTGAAACGATCCTCCTCCGCTATGATAATATTCCACGTCCAAGGGAATACCATCGAAGATTATTTCTCTTTAAATCACCTTCAGTTGTTTGTGACAACACTCTACAATCTAGGGAACGCCACCTTGCTGTTTCGATGTTCACTCGTCTCTGAACAAAGAGCTTCTTTCGGATATGTTCACGCGTCTTTGAACAAAGAGCTTATTTTTAATATGACTCCAATTTCCGTTGTGATAGTCTTCGAAAAGATCACTGCTTTTTAATCCTTAATGCTGCCATGCCAGTATGTCAGCGCTTTTCTGCTTGTGAACCAATATGTCGACAATCCTCTTTTATTTGGGAATAGTTGCCAACACAACTCTTGTATGATGTATGACAATCTGATTTAGGGAAAGTTGTCAATGCCACGTAACAATCCATCCTTGGAAATGTTGCCACGATGAAGCGACAATCCGTATCTCGGAAAATTTGCCAAAATCAAATTTTTGGGAAACGTTGCCAATGCTTCGTAACAATCTTTCATAAGAATTTTGCTACGATCTACAATCCACATCTTGGAATATAACTCTTGAAAGCAATTCACCTTGGAAATTTGCCAACGCTATGCGACAATCCTTTTTAGGAAAATATTGCCACTATTGATAATCCGCGTCTTGGAACATTTGCAAAACAGAGTCGACTGACAATCCACTTCGGGAAAATTTGCCACTTACTGAAATGAAAGATAATTCACGTTGAGAAACTTTGCCGAAATTTATGATGAATAGAGTCCTACAAAAATCCTTTGGAACTAGGTGTATGAGAATCCAATCTCGGAAAACTTGCCAGCGATCTATGAATGTATGACAATCCGAACTTGGAAAAACTTGCCAAAAAAAGAAGGAGCACGACAATCCACGCTTGGAAACTTTTCCACAAATGACAATCCAATCTTGGAAAAATTGTCGTTGAAGAAGATGCACGACAATCCATTTTTGGAAATATTGTCAGTTGGGGATGACAATCCAATTTTTGGAAAACTTTGTCGTTTAATAAGGATGCGCGACAATCCATATTTGGAAATATTGTCGTTTAAGTGCTTGCTTTTGAACCGATTGTAATAAGCCAGTGTTTTAGGCGCCTAAGCTAAGTGAGACAATTTTTTGTCAGGTCAATCACTTACTACGATTGTAATCAAGCCGACTACTAATCATGTCAAATTGCTTATAGAGGCTAACTGGCGTACCAAGGAACCCGAAATTGCTGTATGAGATCGAAATCACCTTTCTTAGAGGCTTCGAGCTCTGTCGCTGCTGAGATATTTCTGGCGCCGAGAATTGGCGTAGGGTCTTCCCTATTCTGCTGCACCTGTATTTATTTTGACTATAGAACTTTGAAAATCTCTTTAATTATCTTAGGGTTGACCTAAGGTTTAATGTTGCTTGACTCATTGACTTGACATGACTCAAGGTATAAACTTGACTCACTGTGATTGACTCGAGGTTGACTCGACTCGAAGTGAAATGACACATGTGTTAGACTCAAATCAAAGTGATATGACACGACATGACTCAATGTGTACATGACTCATGTGTGTATTGTAATGTGATCGTGCGACTCGAAAATGCAAAAAAGAAAAAATTTTCCGTCATTTTTGTGGAGGGTACGTACCGACTTTCTCCCGAAAAAGAAAGACGTGAAAAAGAAAGAAGCTTTTGAATGCATGTTGAACGAGCTTAGTCAAATGTCATTTGATACTATCTCTCAAGGTGCAAGGATTAATCCATCCTAGACTATTTCAATTGTTGACTCAATGATGAAAGCATTTAGGTAACTCAGGCATGGAGGCTAAGCACTTCATAATTCGTGATGCAATGATGATTATGATTGATGAGTGATGTTGATATGACAAGGCATGCTTCAGCGTTGTGTTAAGATTCCATGACAAAGGGTTCCTAAGGGTAATATATTTGGTCATGTATCTGTGCAGTGTGTGAAAGTGACACTAAAGTTAGGCCGCAAGAGCTAAGTGTGTGGAAAGATATTATTTGTTAAAAGAGTCCAATGGTGGTGACTTTTAGGCTAGGTAAGCTAATGATGTAGGGATCAAGCCCCCAAGTCTAGCTCTAAGTGAATAGGGATGAGCACAGGGGATCTCTTGATATGATCAATTGTGTATGTAAATATAAATGCATTTTTATTACGGCCGCACCTCGATGTGAGGTTGCCTACGTATCCGTTAGGAATCAGGCCGAACGTAGCTCTAGCCTAACCTTGCACGAGTTTGTATAGCTCAAAAAGGTCTTTTTAAGGGTTGTAACGTGGTTAGGCTAAAGGTTTGAAGAAGAAGGGGATAAAGGCTCAAGACCCTAAATAAGCCCCTAAGGTGTGCAACCTCGCTTTTGAATCTTTATATTTTTATGCTTGAGTTTCTACTCTTTTTTAGATCTTTTTTATCTTTTGCTTTAGCATCTATTTTATTTTTATAAGCGTGGGAAATCCCGATCATGCGGTCTATCACTCACTTGGCATTCATGTTTCTCAGGCACGGTACCGAGCACTCGATAAGAGACGCAATCTGAGACGTGTTCTTATCGAAGATATTTTCATATCAAAGACATTGGAACACTTACCCTTTTGTACACTTTTATGATTATTTTATTTTTGCTTATTTTATTATTTTAATTTTTTGAATCACTCAAGCCCTTTTTTAGAATTGCATAAGTTGCACACTATCCTAAGGTTAGGTAGATGTAGGTTGAAAAAAGAAGGGTCTATCGTTAGACGAGGCTCAAAATGGTTTATGAAGAAAGAATTGCATATTTGAAAGGTGAAAGGAGATATGACGTGGCTACAAGGGGTGCCTCAAATCATTGGTATACCTTGTGCTTGATTCGACATGGATTTTTATTTATTTATTTTTTTTTTGTTTTTGTTTTTTTTTAACGCAATATAATGAAATGATCATATATAAGGAAATAAATGATCATTTTATTAAAAAGGGAAAAGGAAAAAAAAACTACAAAATTAATCTAAAGGAAAAGAAAAGGGGCCTATTCTAGACTTATTGGGGAAAGGAAAAAATGAAAAAGAAATAGAAAAAGAGGTCATGAAATCTTGTCGTTGAAGCTCGCCTCTGTCTTGTGTTGTTTGCTCCGACATCATCCAGTCTTCTCGCTAGCTAGAGGCAATGGGATCTTATTTGCCTCTATGAGATCTTGAATGAGGTTTTGAAACCTGTAGCATTCATCAGTAGTATGACCGTGCCCTCGATGGTACTTGCAATAGGAGTTTTGATTCCACCTCGAAGATCGATTTTCTGGTGTTGGATCCTCGGTAGGGCCAATAGGTTTGATTAATCCTCGATCATAGATACGATCGAAAGCAGCATCGTAGGTCATTCCAATGGGTGTGATCTCTCGCCTGGGTTTCCTTTTAGATCCTTGATTGTCCATGTCTAAGACACCATTATGGTCAAAGGTACTAACATTATTACTAGAGTGGGCATTTTCGGAAGAAGAAGGATTGTCGTTCTTCTTTCCTTTCCAGCCACCGTGGTTACTATTGTTAGTAGCTTTTTGCTTTGCGGGGTCATCTTCGATTTCAATTCCGATGTCATAAACGGCCTTGAAAGTATTCAAGTTGTGTTGATATTTTAAGTTCTTTGAATACTTTTCTTGGAGATTCTTGATAAACATCCTCACAGACTCCTTTTCGGTGGGGACCTCAATCATCTTAGCGGAAGTTTCCCTCCACTTATTAAAGAAAGAAGTAAAACCTTCATTCTCTTTTTGTCTTAGCATCTCAAGTTGTCTATGGTCGGTTTCAACTTGGATATTGCACTTGTACCTATCAATGAAAGCATTTACTATCGATTCCCAACTAGAGGTTTTCTCTTTGTCAAGGGAGAAGAACCATTGTTGGCAAACAGTTTCGAGAGATAGTGGGAACAGAGAGGGGAAAACCTTCTTATCGATACTCTTAATACTCATTATAGTTTTAAAAGCTTTTAGATGGAAATAAGGGTTATTTGTTGCCTTGAATTTAGGGATGTCAGTGGCGTTGAACTTATGCGGAAGAAGTTCCTTGTCCAGCGAGACCCCTTGTGAACTCATGCCCTGAAATTTATAGTCACTAGATAGCTTCCTCAAACTTTCTTGCATGAGGTTCATTTGTTGTTGCTTCACGGGATCATCGACCTTGAGGGTGAGGTGCTTCAGTGTTTCAGTCATGGTAACTAGTTGGTTCCTAAGCTCATTGACTTCTTCTTGAGTTGCCATTATCCTTTTAGCCTTCCTCTTTTGACGAATCGGTTTATCGAAAAGTGAAACTTGAATAAAGAGGTTGTCCTTAATTAATCGCTCATCTCCCCTCGACCAAGTACTATGGAAAAGAAATTTGGGGATATTCATTGTTAATTATTTAACTCAAACTCTATTCAACATGCAATGGAAAGAGGATGTGAAGAAATATTGGAATAGAATGTGAAAGAAAAATGATGTAGGTGGAGGGGTATGAAGAATTAGGAATAGAATATACCCCCTAACTCAAATGACGGAAAAGACCGACTCATGCATGAACCTAAGACATAGTCATGGTGTGAAAAGAGTATGTACAAAGTGTGTGCTAAGACTAGTGAGTGTAGGTTACATGTTAAGACTCGTGTCATGACCATGTGGCTAGACTATGTGACTAGACACAAGCAAAGACTAAGTGAAGACTTCACGTATATGCATTAAACTGGATAGACTGTGGTATTTTAGTCATAAATTTTTATCTGTGACTCTGATTTTGATAAAACCAACGCCAAATTAAAGATAAAACTCGGGGCGACAGATCCGTAGGTTTTACGACTCGTAGTTCTTCCTAGAACTCTGGCTATGACCAAAACAAGTTGACGTTTGTGCATTATACGGGAATAAAAAATCTGGGTTGACTTAAAGAAACTATGACTCGATTTTATATTTATTTATTAGCTCAAATTAGTTTATTAATTAATTAAACAAAGTCCTTTAGTCATTAATCAGTTGATTTAGTCTTAACACAAGTCAAACAAACGGTTAGGAAAAATCACATAGAGTATCCACAACAAATAATGCACAATTAGTCAAGTAGGAACCATATGATGCAATGAGTTTGCAATCTAACCATGGCTCTAGTTCTCTAATGTTCGGGATATAGTTTAGTCAACAGAGGGTCCATGGTTAATTGTCCGGATGCACCGCGCGGAAGCCTAACCGTAAAGGGTTGGCGCGAGTGGATGGGACACCGTGAGCTTTAGAAAAAACTCGCTTCCATGGTTTGGTGAATTCAACATTCTCGGATGTACCCTTTGTTGCACGGAGCTTTCAATCAGGTAGATGGAGCATGAATTCCCAAAGGGTTATGTCCATATGTAGAACACATATGGGTTTCAGAAAAGTGAGAAAAAATTCAATCAGAAAGTAGGATCGAGCAAACAATACAAAAAATCGGTCGAAATTAGAACGCATATTTCTGGCTCGGTATTGGGGGAAGTTGGCGCCAGCAATTAGAGACTGGCGCCAGGATTTAGCTGTAGCGCCTGGAGCCAAGGCCGGCGTCTGGCGCTACAGTTAAATGCCTGGCACCAATGCTCTGGTCATTGGCGCTACTTCCCACATGCCTCATCAGCTTTCTGTGCTCGAAAAAATTTTCCAGTTTCGCGCGGTGTTATTTCAGTCCTAGTTGTGAATGATATTTCTCAAATTTCCTACGTGTAAAATCCTATGTTTTTAACTCATTACGGATGGTCTTTCCAATGAGATCTTTTTTATGCATATGACAATAATGTTAATCAAAATTACGCACATGAAATACTTAGAACGTTTCGAGTCTCATCCACTCATTCTAAATCATTGCCGAAACAAATTAAGGAATTAAAATAGAAATCCTCCGCAGTGGAGTCGCCAAAAACTGTAGGGAATAAATTTCAAGTGTTAACCCCTAGCTTGAACCCCACTGTGATCATACACTAAAGTACGGTGGCGTCCAAAAGGGAAGAAGATAGAGCAAAAGAGTCGCCAACAAGTTTTAGGAACTTGTAAACCGTTCATAGGATGAAGGTTACACTCCTTAACGATCCAAGAGATCGTCAAATCCAAAAGGTCTAGAACCAAATAAGGGTTCGGGGATGAAGGTACAAATCCAACCTAAAAGAGATTGAACCTGCCCTAATAATAGGCCTCTACTTTATTCTGATCGTATTCATGTGCGCTTTCTAACTAACATGCAATCAATAGGATTAACCCTAAACCTGTTTTTTTATCTATGTTGGTTGAATATTAATGCACAAATAAATCTATTATTGGCGATCACTTGAATTATAATCATATTATCCCTAACAAGATTATTAATTATCTTATTAAGGGTGATTACAAGTACCAAAATTCCCTTTAAACATGCATAAAATGTGTGATCAAACAATAAATAAATAAGCATCATAATAAATAATCAATCATTAGAATAAACATGAATAATAATAATAATAATAATAATAATAATAATAATAATAATAATAATAATAATAATAATAATAATAATAATAATAATAATAATAATAATAATAATAATATTAATAATAATAATAATAATATTCATAATCATCATAAATTATAACAATTATAATCATAATCATATTCATGTTAATATTAAAGCATAATAATAGCAAGATCCTAGGCATGATACTAACAAGATAAATAACAAACCCTAGCATGTCACCAAGCAATAAAAATCAAATCTTTAACCCTAACATGATACTAACAATCATAAATATTAGGAAGAAAATAAAAGGCATCATAGCAATCATATTTAATATTAAAAATACCCTAGACACGATACTAGGAATATCATAACAACAATTTAAACATGATGTCTACATCATAATATCAATTAAAACCATTAAATTATTTACTTTGATGCCTCGTACCTCTTTCTAATAACAAAATACACACGTTAGTAAATTCAAGGAAAATAATAAACAAAACAATTAAATTAAATAATTGAAAGAGAGATTTGGGACCAAACCCTCAGAAATTAAACCTTTCACGTCTAGGGCGAAGGCAACTTCGAATATGGCTAGGTTTTTCTAGATCTTGCGAATGCAGAATTTTGTATGTGAAAAAGCAATTTTAGAAAAGAGAGAGAAAGAAGATGAATTAATTGATTAAAGAAATCTTAAGGAGAATTAGCGAATGATTAAAGAGAATGAAAGAGAATGGAAAACTGATTGTTGATGAGAAATGGTGAATGAAAACGGAGTTTTTTAATACATTATTAATAGAGAAAATCTGCCAAAAAGATAAAATAAACAAAACAGAGTCTGACGCACAAAAAACAGAGCTGGCGCAAACCCTGGCTAACTAGCGCCAGGCACCAACACTAGCGCCAGGCGCCAGGACTGGTTCCAGGCGCCAATGCCTGGAGTCAGGCGCCAAGCCTGTTCTTAACGCGTTTTTGAAACTGCTATTTGATTTTAATTAAAACTCTGAAAAGTCAACAAAAGTCAATTTATCATTGCTAATTGAATTAGGAATGAAAAAGAACCTTCTAGAAGAATCTAGAAGACTAAAACAATTCGTAATTGCATTAGGAATGATAAATCATATTAGGCCCTCCTCTAGATCATTGGGCCGCATATAAGGCTTAAACCGGGCCCAGTTTACTAAATTGGCCATAATTTCCTCAATATTCATCGGAATTGGGCTTATAATATATCGTTGGAAAGGTCTTGTCAAG
Organism: Chenopodium album; assembly: GCF_948465745.1. NCBI lineage: Eukaryota > Viridiplantae > Streptophyta > Magnoliopsida > Caryophyllales > Amaranthaceae > Chenopodium > Chenopodium album. Next base: position 21,530,338 of record NC_137842.1, read on the forward strand.
CTCCATCCAACTACAGTACTATTGGACCCATATCATGGACAAACCAAACTGGATTGGCTGTTTTCATAAAATAAGTTTTCAAAAACAGAGAGAAGAGAAAAGAAATTAAAACTATTCGCAACACTAGACTTTCCACACTTTCACTTCATTCGATTATGATTCGACGTGAAAGGTACTCATCACTGGGTTTGGTTTTGGGGAGACACAAATGGGTGTCTACAGTACCCTGAATAAAATCCAAGAGAATTTTTGGCGTTCTACCGCCACGTGTTAAAACGTTAAGGCTATATCAGAAATTAGCAGCGGAAAAACTAAAACAAATATATATAAGTTTCAAAACCAATAACCAAAACCAAATTAAATCTTACAACTTGGAACCCTTAAGGCCCTTTTTTCAAAACTTAAACCAATAAAAATAGTATGAAAGTAAAATTGAGTTTCAATAACTTTAAATGTAAATAGCAATAAAAATAAGAAAAGTAACCAACTCTCCACTCAAGATCCCACCATCTAGAAACAGATGTTGCATGTGTAAGAACCTGTGGTTAATGTGCTCCCAAACATTACAAGTGTAAAAATTGGATGATCACAGGGTCATTGAAATGCGAAGGCCATGACCAAAGAAAGACACACACAAAAGCACGCAATCAGCAAAGCTGAGAACATACAAGCTGCGAAATAAATTTAGAAATCCCTAACATGCTACTAATAATCAAACATCATGCATCATTAAATTATATACTCAACACACGACTCAACTATCAATTTTATTAAGTCTTCACTGGTTGATAGTAGCTAACTTATTTATTTATTTCATTGGATTAAGCAATAGACAAGGTTGTCCAACCCATGCTCCATTTAGAACATCAATAAAAGAAAAACCCCATGCCTCCTTTCAGAAACATCAATAAACATCGATCCAACGACCACGGGCGCGACTCCGTGACCGTAGTTAGTATGAGATCTAACCTTACTCCTAGTTTAAAAAAAAAATTTTGAAATAGAAGACTCAAAGATCAGACGGCCTCAAAAAAAGTACAGGGCTAATACCCTGTGTACCCCAACCCCTGATTGTCATTACTCCAGAAGTGCACCAATCCAGAGTTTTATTGCTCATCCATCTTGCACTTTACATGATTTACAAGTTTAGACTTGGTGATGAATTATATGCAAACAATACAATCAATCCAATATCAATTCAATCAAGTAAAACAAGTTTCCAATTTCAATTCTTGATTTATTAGTGACAAGCAACATTTATTATTTGTTCCTTTAACTACCTCGGTGTATAAACACCTTTAGTGCATAAGGCACCCCTAAACCTTAACCTCGTCTTATAAGACTTGAATTCTTCCTTTACTCATCGTATTTCAATAATTATGAATGAGTAATAAATAAATCATTCCACATATTCACATACCTGTGCCTGTAAGTGCATCTTGCAAAGTTAATGCATAACCTAATGGGTGATTCCCAGTCTTCTCTATACAGGATACTAGGTTCTCGTTACGTTCCGAAACATGCTTCTAAAGGCAAGGTTTTGTAACTCATACGTACCTTGAATAAACGAATTGGTAAACCACTTTTCCAACTAAAAACACCTTCTATAAAGTCTTCTCCTAAACCAGACAACAAAATCTCAATCAATAATCAAATTTACAGCAATACTAACTTACTTTAAAACCTTTTAAATCCAAATCAAACAACACTTTAAAACCTTCCCTTTAGTTAAAATTAAAGACTTGTATATAGTTCTTTAAATTTTCTTCATAAAAAACTTAAAATACACTCTTATACATGAAATTACAGCAGGTTAAAAGTTTAATAAAAATCTTAAAATTATTTAAAAACCCCTAATATTCTCTTTTTTTTAATGGGTGATTAAACCCTATTTATAATACATCAAAAGTAGTACTTAGAAACTATTTTCAGCACTTAAAACTTAAATAAAAACATATATTTATGCTTAATTAACTTTAAACATAATTAATTTTATTAATCAAACTCAAGGATTTTATTTTAAGTATAAAAAAACTTCGTTAAAATCAAAAACTGCCCGAAAATCATATTTAGAGGTTTAATTTGGCCACGAGAGGGTGGTGCTCACCACCAAAGGTGATGAGTATTTCTTAAAATGTTGTTTCCACATGGAAAACACTACTTTTATTTTTTATCAAAATCGGATGAGTTCTGAACATGATCGTGATTAAAACGAGATTAATATTAACGCATGGAAATCTAAAAATTAAAACATGAATTTACGTGTTCAAAATAATCTAGAATCAAGTTAAACTAATCAGTAGTTATAATCACCAAAATTTCAAAACATCATTACTATAAAATCCCCAAATCAATTGTTCATAAAAACCCTAAAATCATGATTTTTAATAATTAAAAACCCTAGGTTATAAAATTTACAAAATCTGAAAATTATGACATTTATAAAATCTGAAATTTTAAAGTTTAATCATCAAAATACAATTTTACACTAACTAAATTAATTTCAAACAATAAAATCAAAACCCAAAAATCAATAATTACTATTATACAAATTAATAAAACAAAGGAGAAAATAAGACTAACCTTTTTGAGTGGGAAAATTTTGGGTATTAATGGGATATTTATAGGGGAGAATGTGGTAGGGTAAATAGAAAGATTTGGCCTCATAAAATTAATGGGCCAAATGATTGAAATGGACTAAGCTTTAGTTGTATTGAAATAAATTATAGAATGAAGGTTCATAAAATGATTTGTACCAAAATAATTTTTGACCCTAAATAATAATTTGAATATTTTGAAATTAAATTACGGAAAAATACAAAACAATATTATAAATAAATTAAATTTCATTTATAACATATTTAAAAATACGGGGGATTACAATCTACCCCTCTTAAAAGAAGTTTCGTCCCCGAAACTTAACCCAAAAAAACATTATTTCTCCAAAACCATTCAAACTTTTGTGTTTTGTATTGCTGTAAATTGCTTGATCCTCAACATGTATACTAAAAAAAACCGAACTTATACTCAATAAACTCGTACTTGGCCAAAGTTTACATACTTTAATTGCATGTAAATACAACAATAGTGCATATTAATAAGCAAAATCATGTAATAAATAGCATAATTGACGTAAAAAGTGCGAAATTACATCGCATTCTACCCCCTTAAAAGAAAAGAGTTACGCCCCCGTAACTCACCTCAATAAATAACATCACCAAGCATTTCATTAAAATTTCTTAGGCCGTAGTTCTCCTCTCAATCATCTCCCAATCCTCTACGTAATACTCGTAGTTTAATAAAGTATTCAGACTTTAATACTTATTAACTAGCTCACTAGTGCTCTTCTAATTTCCCAATTAAACTTACTCAATCCCTTCATATCATAAGCTTATTCTCAAAAATTCCCAAGTAATAATCTTTTACAAAAAAAACAAGAAAGTCATAACTCAATTCTCAATTCAATATTTCATTATCACAACATATTTCATCCATTCTTCAAGTAAAATAAACTCTCATTGGGTGTAAGGTTTGGAGTTAGTCAAATTAAAGAAAGAAATATCTTATGAATAACCCCCCAAACAATAAATAACAACATTAAATAACCACAAATCAAAACTCACATAATTTCATGCTTCACATACCACCTAATGATCAATCATAGATATTACATTGCACAAATCATCCCACATAACACATATATAATTTAAATCCCTTGCATAAATCACTTTATTCAACATTAAATAACACAAAAACTGAATACAATGCACATAGAAAGAATTCATTAACTTATATGCCCAACCTAAGACAACACAAAACTCACCGGTAAAATGACACAAATAGTACCCAAGTTAAAAGAGTGTAATGAATATTCAAACTAATTTTATTTTAAAATATTTATATAACACACTAATTTAATTATATATAAATATATACTGATTATTTTATATAAATTCTAAATTAATTAATTTTAAATAAAATAATTTTCAAAAACAACATTTTAACTTTAAATCAAGTACTTAAATCTAAAAAACAATAGGCCCCCAAAAACAATAAATTGACTTTACTAGTAATTAAATCGAACCTAAGCTCCCTAGATACTACTTTGTAAAACCCCAATAATTCTCTCTTTAAAAATGTGAGTACCCTTAACAAAATCCAAGAGAATTACTGGCGTTCTACCGCCACGTGTTCAAACGTTAAGGCTATATCAGAATTAGCAACGGAAAAACTAAAATAAATATGTATAAGTTTCAAAACTAATAACCAAAACAAAAATAAATCTTACAACTTGGAACCCTTAAGGCCCTTATTTAAAACTTAAACCAATAGAAATGGTATGAAACTAAAATTGAGTTTAAATAACTTTAAATGTAAATAGCAATAAAAGTAAGAAAAGTAACCAACTTTCCACTCAAGATCCCACCATTTAGAAACAGATGCTGCATGTGTAAGAACCTGTGGTTAATCTGCTTCCCAATATTACAAGTGTAAAAATTGGATCGTCACAGAGTCATTGAAAGGCGAAGGCCATGACCAAAGAAAGACACACACAAAATCACGCAATCAGCAAAGTTGAGTACATACAAGCTGCGAAATAAATTAAAAAATCCCTAACATGCTACTTATAGTCAAACATCATGCATCTTAAATTATAGACTCAACACACAACTCAACTATCAATTTTATTAAGTCTTCACTAGTTGATAGTAGCTAAATAATTTATTTATTTCATTAGATTAAGCAATAGACAAGGTTGTCCAACCCATAGTCCTTTTGGAACATCAATAAAAAAAAAACCCAATGCCTTCATTCGGAAACATCAATAAACATCCAACGACCACGGGCGCGACTCCGTGACCGTAGTTAGTATGAGATATCACCTAACTCCTAGTTTTAAAAAGAAATATTTGAAATAGGAGACTCGTAGATCAGACGGCCTCAAAAAAAGTACACGGCTAATACCCCGTGTACCCCAACCCCTGATTGTCATTACTCCAAAAGTGCACCAATCCAGAGTTTTATTGCTCATCCATCTTGCACTTTAAATGATTTACAAGTTTAGACTTGGTGATGACTTATATACAAACAATACAATCAATCCAATAACAATTCAATAAAGTAAAACAAGTTTCCAATTAAATTCTTGATTTATTAGTGACAAGCAACATTTATTGTTTGTTCCGTTAACTACCATGGTGTATAAACACCTTGAGTGCATAAGGCACTCCAAAACCTTAACCTCGTCTTATATCACTTGAATTCTTTCTTTACTCATCCTATTTCAATAATCATGAATGAGTAATAAATAAATCATTCCACATATTCACATACCTGTGCCTCTAAGCGCATCTTGCAAAGTTAATGCATAAATAATATGTACAAAGTAGAATAGTGCACATCATATAGAAATCACAATGTATAACCAAACAATCATTCCCAGTCGTCTCTATACATGATACTAGGTTCTCGTTACGTTCCTAAACATGCTTCTAAAGGCAAGGTTTCGTAACTCATACGTACCTTGAATAAACGAATTGGTAAACCACTTTTCCAACTTAAAACACCTTCTTTGAAGTCATCTCCTAAACAAGACAACAAATTCTCAATCAATAATAAAATTTACAGCAATACTAACTTACTTCAAAACCTTCAAATTCCAAATCAAACAACACTTAAAAACCTTCCCTTTAGTTAAAATTAATGACTTGTATATAGTTCTTTAAATTTTCTTCATAAAACCTTAAAATACACTCTTATACATGAAATTACAGCAAATTTAAAGTTTAATAAAAATCTTAAAATTATTTAAAAACCCCTAATATTCTCTTTTTTTAATGGGTGATTAAACCCTGTTTATAATACATTAAAAGTAGTACTTAGAAACTATTTTCAGCACTTAAAACTTCAATAAAAACATATATTTATGCTTAATTAACTTTAAACATAATTAATTTTATTAATTAAACTCAAGGATTTTATTTTAAGTATAAAAAAACTTCGTTAAAATCAAAAACGGCCCGAAAATCATATTTAGAGTTGTTAGAATGAAGACTCAAAAGAAAGCCATTGTAAGTTTGTGTAAATCTGATCTCAATTGAATAATAGCTCAACTCTTTTTGTAGCAATGATACTAACATTTGTTTTTATGTAGGAACTTCGAGAGAAAAATAAAAAAAATGCAGAGAAGAAGGAGTACGTCCATCGTATGGGGCCTAAGACATTTGCTGAAAAAAGACCTGAGTGGATTGAAAAGGGTTTATACCCTAAATCGCTTCTTGTGGCATCGAAGGAACCCTCTAGTTCCACGATCACTACTTTGGTGAGTCGTGCTGGTGATTTCTTTTGTTCTCTCCATACGTTTGATTAGGAAACCGGAAAATGGGTCATCAAGGGTCCGGAAACCAAAAAAATAGCAGATAAACTTGTAAGTTACCTATGACTTGTTGAATTTTAAGTCGTTTTTGCATCAAAATCACTGTACAAACCATTAATTGTATCACTGACATCCTTTTTCCTTTTGCTACATCTTGAGCACACTCAAGAGCTGGTGGAGGGCAAATTGGACCCTAGTGTGGAGAATGACCCTTTCACCATGGCTTTGGGAAGGCCATACCATCCAGGACGAGTAGTAGGTTCGGGAGGGTCATTGCTTGGATGGCAAAAGGTGATGGGTCCAGAATACACAAAATCGGGTAGATCTCGAGCCAGTGTTAACTCACCAGGGGAGTTGGATGCCAAAGTGGCATCAATTAAGGAACAAGTACGCAACGGGTTAGTAGGTGAATTCAATGCTTGGGCGGAACTTACTGACTTAGTCGTTCCTCGTGAGTACACCAGTCGACTCATGTTCAAGGAGAAGGTGATAGACATGGAGGAGATGAGATACATGGTGAAGATGTGCCACCTGAGGTAATTTCAATTAGGTTATTAAAAGTTTTAAAATACTGAGTTAATTGAGATCTGAGGTGGCATGATTAATGAACTGTTGCAGGTTCCTACTCCTACACATGTGGACTCGAGGGAGCTTGATAATCCAACACCGCATGAATATCCAGAGTTACAGGTGATTTCTAACCCTCTACCTTAATGAATTTTGTTATATTATCTATGGTGTATTAAAAGACCTATTTAACTATCTTCTTTTTATACTTGTGTAGGAAAACACCCGGTATGCACATCTAGCCCTGGGGCATGCAAATAGTATGGAGTTGAGTTTCGTGGAGTATGGTAGTGCACAAGCGACGACCGGTGCTACGGCGGGGATCACTACTCGGTTGGGATCGCTTCGGCGGTGAAGGGGTTCGAAGACAACCCATTACCCGTACCGATCGAGGAGTTTGAGATAATAAACCTTTGGAAAGCTATAGGTAGCTTCGTTGATTGGCCAAGTGCATGGGTAAGCATGATTAACGAGATAATTTATTTATTTCTCAATTTTTTTAGTGTTAAATTGTAACACCCTAGATTTTCCTTTCCTTTAAATATTTATTCTACACTTTAAAATACGATTTAGGAATATCTAAGACATTACTGCCACCATGAAAACGGCTAAGGCAATTATCAAAGATACACAGCGGAAGACTCAAAATTAAAAACCGTTTAAACAAGTCAACTCAAAAGTCAACCAAATGAAAGTAAAGTTTAAAACCAAACAAACAAAGTCAAATAAAATCAAACTACAACTTGGAACCATTAAAGGCCCTTATTAAAAACCGTTCCAAAACCAAACCTTTGTATTAGTCCACATAAAATATGTCATAAATAAATAAAGCATAAAACACATCGTAACCTAATGAAAGCTAGCAAGATTCACTCTTCTCTCATACCCCATCATGATTATGCTTCAATACCTGAAAAGTTTATCTCTACTTGTTTCCACTACTCTCCATTAAAAAGGGGTCATCATAGGGCCATTGTAAAGACATGGCCAAACACACAAACAAACACAATAAGCAAAGCTGAGTACATAAGCGTAAATTAAACACACTAACATGCTTTCACCTATCAACACACTTACCTCATTGCACCTGTTTACAAGCACACACATCAATCAACAAAACACAATGACTAGACACTAAATAATTCATTTAGCGTTGATAACGCATCGAACGGGTTTCCAACAATCATCCCCCAAATAAATTGAGGTTAACTAACACGGGAGCTAACCGTGCCAGCAACAAAACCACTCAAAGGTTGCGGAATTCCTGCGCATAATAATAAGTAAAAAGGAATGTACAGCGTCCTGTACTCCATTAGAAGTTATGGTTAAATATAAAACCCCATAACTCCCCCAATTGTTCATACTCAAGGTATATACCTTCCAAGAGTTTTGGTGCGTAATCTCTTTCACTTTACGTTATTTACCTTTTATTGGACTTGGTGATGACTCTCAAAGCATAATAAAACAATCAACAATAATTATTTAATCAACCAACATACCAAATTAATTCTTGAATAATTAGTGACCACATATTATTTAATTTTGAACCCTTTTTAATTCTACCTCAGTGTCAAAGACACCTTAAACGCATAATGCGCCAAAAATCCTATCCCTCGGTGTTAAAAACACCTTAAGTGCACAAAGGCACCAACATACAATTTATTCCTTGTGTACATAGACACTTATATAGCTCCTTCCTCATGCTTAAAGCATCAATAAAAATTATTTGAACCATAATAAAATTTCTTTTCAATACTCCAAACATAATTAAACATGTAGTTTAATTAATTATGCATTCTAACATGCCATAAATAAAAGTGTGGTCGCCGGTGTAGTTTAATTAAACAAAAGTGTGGTTTCCATAAATAACATTCTACATGTAGTTTAATTAATCATGCATTCTAACATGTAGTTTAATTAATCATGCATTCTAACCGGTGCTACCGCCGGCTGCTGCCAGCGCCGGTGGTGGCCGCTGCTTCCGGCTGGTGCTGGTGGTCGGCGGCCCACCGGTGATGGTGGTTGCCGGTAGTGGTTGTGTGCAACAAGAAGGGGAAGGGAAGGAGAGAGAAAAAGAAAAAGAAAGAAGAAAATAAAGAGAAAAGGGAGAGAAGTTTACCTTGGGTTTTCTCCACTCTAGGCAAAGTTGAATTGCCTCATAAGAGGGATATTTATACCCCTTCTCTATCACCCCTTTTACCCTAAACATTCCTCCTTTAGTTTTTCCTAATCCTTTCCCTACTAAAACATGTTAAAATCATAATTTCTTAAAATAAAACCCCAACTTCTATTAAATAATTAATTAAACAAACTTTCCTTTAATAAAATATTCCCAACTTACATGGGATAAATAATTAAAACATCATAATTAAAATACTAAAATTATTTAAATACCCTTATAAAATACATATTTTAAATAAAATGCGTATAAAAATACGGGGTATTACAGTCTACCCCCCTTAAAACAAGTTTCGTCCCAAAACTTGGGAAACGAAATTCAAAACTTTTCCTTTTTATGTATAGTATTGCTGTACTTTTTGTCATTATTTTACTCCTTTGTGTCTCTTTGAGAGCACTAATACTCAAAATACTTAATAGAATTTGTGCAAAAAGCACCAAAAATATGTAAAACATAGGGAAAAAGCGCGAAATTCTATCGCATTCTACCCCCCTTAAAGAAAAAGAGTTACGCCCCTGTAACTCAACATACCTGAAACAGCTCCGGGTATTTCGTTTTCATTTCATCTTCTGCCTCTCAAGTGGCTTCCTCATATTCTTGGTTAGACCAAAGTACTTTCACAATGTTAACGTTCTTATTACGTGTACTACGCACTTTACTGTCAACAATCTTGACAGGTCTCTCTTCAGAAGTTAAGCTTTGATCTAACTCAATGGTTTCAGGTTGTAGCACATGGGATTTATCAGGAATGTACCTTCGTAGTTGGGACACATGAAATACATCATGTACTTTACTAAGCTCCATAGGTAAGGCTAACCTATAAGCTACTTTGCCTATTCTTTATAGTATTTCATATGGACCAATGTATTTTGGACTGAGCTTTCCTTTCTTTCCAAATCTCTTCACTCCTTTCATTGGTGACACCTTCAACAACACTTTATCACCAATTTCGAACTCTTCTTCCCTTCGCTTCGAGTCTGCATAGCTCTTTTGGCGATCTTGAGCTGCTTGAATTTTAGCTTGAATTTCCCTTACTTGTTTAACTGTATCTTCAATCATTTGAGGCCCTAGGATCATAGTTTCACTAATGTCGTTCCAACAAATTGGACTACGACATTTCCTCCCATACAAAGCCTCAAATGATGCCATTCTGATGCTTGCATGGTAACTATTATTGTAGGAAAATTCAATTAAATCCAAACTATCTTCCCAACCTCCCTAGAAGTCTATTACACAAGCTCTCAACATGTCCTCCAAGGTTTGAATGGTTCTCTCAGTTTGCCCATCTGTGGCAGGGTGAAATGCCGTACTCATCTTAAGTATTGTACCAAAATTTTCTTGTACACTTTTCCAGAATTTTGAGAAAAACCTGGAATCTCTGTCAGATAGAATATCTTTTGGAACCCCATGTAACCTCACAACATGTTTGATGTAAGCTTTCGCAAGTTGCTCCATCTTTCAAGTTTCTTTCATTGGTATAAACACTGCTGATTTCGTAAGACTATCCACCACTACCCAAATGGTATCATTTCCACTCTTTGACTTAGGTAGGCAAGTCACAAAATCCATTGAAATGCAATGCCACTTCCATCATGGAATTTCTAATGACTGCACCGTCCCTTGATGGTTCCTATGCTCTATCTTCACCTTTTGACATGTTAAACACTTTGCCACAAACTCAGCAACCTCGTTTTTCATTCTAGGCCACCAAAACATGTTCTTCAAATCCTTATATAGCTTGTCTCCACCCGGTTGTACAGAGTAAGGTGTATTGTGGCCTTCTTCCATAAACTTTCTCTTCACTTCCTCACATTTCTGTGGTAAGCACCATCGATCTTTGTACCTCAAACTCCCATCTTCGTGAATCTTGAAGTCTGTAGTCTTTCCCTGCTTAATTTTCTCACGAATCCTATCCAACTTTACATCTCCCTCTTGGTTGGCTCGAATCTCGTCAAATATTGTTTGTTGGATGCTTAGACTCGCAAGAATACCCGCTGGTACTCCCCATTCTACAACCTCTAGATTCAATTTCATCATTTCTCTACATAATTCATTAGCCACTACTAACGAGTTAATTCCATGACTAGTTTTACCACTTAGAGCGTCCGCAACCACATTCGCTTTCCCTTCGTAGTATTGTATGTCTAAATCATTATCTGTCGTATACTCTAACCATCTCCATTGACGAGAGTTCAAGTCCTTTTGGGTGAAAATGTACTTTAAGATTTTATAATCTGTGTAAATTCTACATTTCACTCCATACAAATAATGGCTCCAAATTTTTAGTGCAAAAATGATTGCAGCTATTTCCAAATCATGGGTTGAATAGTTTACTTCGTGGGTCTTTAACTGCCTCGATGCATATGCAATCACCTTCCCATTTTGCATAAGCACGCACCCTAAACCATTCTTTGATGCATCAATGTACACATCATACAATCCACTATCATCCGGAAGTGTAAGTACTGGTGCTGTAATTAGTTTTAGTTTTAAGAGTTGGAACGCTTCTTCACATTTATCGTCCCACTCAAACTTCTTGTCCTTCTTCATTAAGATGGTCATAGGTTTAGCAATCTTGGAAAAATCCTTGACAAAACGCCTATAATACCCTGCTAAACCTAAGAAACTTCGGACATCAGATACTGTCTTGGGTGTAGGCCAACTCTTAACAGCTTCTATTTTGGCTAGATCTACCTCTACTCCGTCTTTTGACACGAAATGTCCCAAGAAGGCTACCTTTTCCAACCAAAACTCACACTTTGAGAATTTTGCGTATAGGTGGTTTTCTCTTAGTTTTTGCAGAATTGCCCTTAGGTGTTCTGCGTGCTCTTCCTTACTCTTTGAGTACACCAGTATGTCATCTATGAACACGACTACAAACTTATCCATAAATTGATGAAATACCCTATTCATCAAATTCATAAAGATTGCTGGAGCATTAGTCAATCCAAAAGGCATAACTGTAAACTCGTAGTGTCCATATCTCGTCCTAAATGCGGTTTTTGGAATGTCTTCGTCGGCAATCCTCAATTGGTGATGCCCAGATCTCAAGTCGATCTTTGAAAACACTGTGGCACCCTTTAGTTGGTCAAACAAATCATCGGTTCTTGGTAAGGGATACTTATTCATTATGGTTACTTTATTTAGTTCCCTGTTTTCAATGCACAACCTCATACTTCCATCCTTCTTTTTCACGAATAGAACTGGTGCTCCCCAAGGAGAAGCACTTGGTCTAATGTATCCCTTGTCCATTAAATCTTGCAATTGCTCCTTTAATTCACTCATTTCTGCAGGTGCCATTCGATATGGTGCCTTGGATATTTGGGATGTTCCGGGAACTAAATCTATGGTAAAGTCGATTGCCCTCTTAGGTGGCATTCCAGGGATCTCCTCCGGAAATACATCCAGGAATTCGTTGACTACTTCTATATTTTCTTGATTTGTCACTTGTTCATGGTTCATATTCCTAACACTACAAAAATATACTGGATGTCCCTTCTTCATGTATTTTGCTAATTTTAGCACTGATATTACCCTTGTCCCTTGGGCACTTGGTTTTACCGTTCATGTAGTAAGTCACTGATTCATTTCTGCTTGTGACCATCTTCACTTTCTGTGATCTACAACTAATCTCAGCATTACACTTACTCAACTAGTCTATTCCCAGAATAAGATCGAAGTCGCTCAGCCCAAAATCAATAAGTTCAGACGGGAATATCTTTCCTTCTATTTCTAAAGGCACATTTCTAAAGGTTTTGGTACATCTCACTACCCCACCTGTCGGAATGGTTATGGGTAAATCTACTACCTCTACTGTCTTTAAACAGTCTTTAAGTTTTGAAACAATACCCTTAGAAACAAAAGAAAAAGTTGCACCAGAATCAAACAATACTTTAATAGGAATAAAGTTAATAGAAAAAGTACCTGTGATAACATCTTTCGTGGCATCCGCCTCATGCTTATTCAGAACATTCAGTTTCCCTGCAGTTTCACCCTTTTGTTGGCTATTCCCACTGGTGGTGTTACTGTTCTTTGCCCCATTCTGTTGCACTCCCTTGTTCCTAGTAAAGTTGTTGTTGTTTCCTTGGAAATTCCTCTGGTTTCCTCCTGAATTATTGTTGTTTTGCCTGTTCCCATTGCTATTCTTGGAGAAACACTCATATTCCCTATGCCCAAGTTTATTACAAACACGACAAGCGACCAAATCGCCCTCGCAATCCTTTCTAGGGTGGTTATTCCTACACCTCTTGCAAAAATAAATTCTACCATTCTTGTTATTCCCCTGGTTATTGTTTCTAGTCCCTCCATTGTTGTTACGGTTTCCTTGACGGTTATTAACCTAGAAGTTATTATTGTTGTGAAAGTTATTGTTATGGTGGTACTTCTGCTTCTTAAAACCATTCTGGGTTCCCTGTTGGTTTCCAGAAACTTGCCCCACTTCCTTCCTCTTCTCTCTCCCTTTTATTTCAGCTAACTCCTTCTTCTTCTTTTCTTCCAAAGCATAAAGGTGTGCGGCTTTTCCATATACTTCATCCAGGGTCTCAAATACTTGCCCGCACATCTTTAACTGCAAATCAGTAGTTAAGCCACTCTCAAACTTCCTAGGTTTTGCTTTCTCCGTAGAGACAGACCCTTTAGCAAAACGGGACAACTCAATAAACTTGGTGTAGTAGTCCGTAACTGACATCCTGTCCATCTTAAGGTTTGAGAATTCCTCATCTTTCCGCTTCTGCAAAAAGCTAGGATAAAACTTGTCTCTCACTTTCTCTTGGAATTTGGTCCAGTTGAACCCAAGTAGCGCTCTATTGGTAGTCTCGTTTTGTTGCCACCAAAGGTCAGCTTCACCCCTCAGATAGTAAGTAGCACAAATCACTTTCGAATTTTCAGGGCATCCCACAGCTCCAAATAGTTTCTCAAATTCCCTCAACCAGTTTTCAAATATAATAAGGTCAGGCTCTCCTTGATATGTTGGTGGCTTAAAGAGCTCTCCTTGAGCATCCCCATTACCAGTTGAGTTTCTTGCCAATTGTTGGGCAACTGCTGCCAATTGCCTTACTACTTCATTCAAATCGTTTCCACTATTACCAGAACCTCTTCCCCCTGCCATTTTGCTTCTCCTGAATTGAGGACAAGGGTTTATATTAGAAATGGCTATGTTTAGCTCTCAAGACATACACTCATCTATTACTTAGCACTCTTTAAACATTCACAGTAAAATTTGAAGCTAACAATTTGGGATAGCGAGAGCTAAGAATTCCCTTAATTTGTAGCTTTATCAAACAATTATTGATTGCTAACCAACCATACATTTAATAAATCATCACATAGATTAAAAAAAAATAATTCCCATAGATGCCCATATCTTAGAAATATTCGTTACAATTAAGTTCCTTGGGATTTTGGTTATTGGAATAGTGATGTGAAATGGGAGATTTGAAAAACAAATGAATTTATTTATTTACATAAAAAAAATTGACAAGGAAATAAATAAGGTCTTATTAATTAAAATAGACTGAAATTACTAAAATAAATTTTTTTTTCTAGAAACTTGTGTGGTCATGCCACTTATTGATTTAAAACCGAAATAACAATAACTAAAATAAAGACTATGAATTCGTGACGAGAAAAGTTATAAGATCTAATCCTTTCGAATGTTGTCCCTTTTGTTTGTGGATTGTTTGTAGCTTGAAAGATCGAAATTAGAATCATTTGACTCCTCCATTGGTTCAGGTGACTCAGGTTCAGGTTGTACTTGTACAAACTCCCCTTCTTCCTCCTCATCCGATGAAATGTCTATTATTATTGGAGTTGGAGGTGGATTAGGATAAAAAATCTCCATAAGTGAACCATCTCCCTCTTGTTGTTCTCCATTTTCTGCCTGACCACACCCTGACGAAGAAGAAGAAGAATTTCCTGATTATTGTTTAGGAGGAGGATCGTTCCCTACTAGGTTATCGTAGTAGTAGTCAGGGTAAGGAAGATTTAAGTGCTGACAATGTGCTTTCTCCACTCTTACGAGATATTTAGTTAAGAAAATATAGTCCGGATACCATTGGCCATAATAGTCTTTGTATTTATGGTAATTTGGAACGTCTCCTGGAAGGTAAAAATCAGAAAATCTCTGTTTGACAGCAATGTAAGGGGGCTCCTCTGGAAGACAATGGACAATCATAGCCGAAATACGATCAGGGGTGTCATAAACTCTATCTTGTAAGACATTGCTCATGTAGGAACAAAAGTATCTGATCTTTTCTACAAAGTCATTGGGGTGTTCATTATGTTTCTTGACAAGAGATCCCATTTGTGTAAATTTGCTAAGAAAGATTGGCATCCTGTAGAGAAAAGGCTTAGAAAAGAATTTCCTTCCCAAAAAGAAATAAAATAAAATAAATAATACAGTCTTGTAGGAAATTAAGTTCGGTGTTCAATCATACAATTTCAAAGGATCACATAGAACAATACACATATTTCATGCTTTCATCAACAAACATCTAGTCAAACAACATGATTGAACACTCAAAATAAAATTATGCACATAGGGAATAAATTAAATTATAGCCTATATGCCCTTTCTTTTTCCTACCCAAGCTCACCAACATGTTAATTAAAGCTTTTAACACATAATTCTTACCTCAATCCTTGCTTTAAAAAAAATCGGACCAAAAAAAAAATTAAATAATTAAGAAAACATTTTGGCCCCTTATTTATTATTTTTTTTATTTAAAAAAATATATATGTATATAAAAAAAATCGGGACAATTAACGTTACATAATTAAATTAACATTTGGCCAAGTTTAAATCACAGTAAGAAAAACGTTTTCGGGTTAGTGGTAATTTAAAATCTCAACCTAAGGTCTGATACCACTTTGTAACACCCTAGAAATTCCTTTCCTTTAAATATCCATTCTACTATTTAAAATACGATTTAGGAATATCTAAGACATTACCGCCACCGTGAAAACGGCTAAGGAAATTCTCAAAGATACACGGCGGAAGACTAAAAATTAAAAACCGTTTAAACAAGTCAACTCAAAAGTCAACCAAACGAAAGTAAAGTTTAAAACCAAACAAACAAAGTCAAATAAAATCAAACTACAACTTGAAACCATTAAAGGCCCTTATTCAAAACCGTTCCAAAACCAAACCTTTGTGTTAGTCCACATAAAATATGTCATAAATAAATAAAGCATAAAACACATCGTAACCAAATGAAAGCTAGCAAGATTCACTCTTCTCTCATGCCCCATCATGATTATGCTTCAACACCTAAAAAGTTTATCTCTACTTGTTTCCACTACTCTCCATTAAAAATAGGTCATCATAGGGCCAAGGTAAGGACATGGCAAAACACACAAACACACACAATCAGCAAAGCTGAGTACATAAGCGTAAATTAAACACGCTAACATGCTTTCACCTATCAACACACTTACCTCATTGCACCTGTTTACAAGCACACACATCAATCAACAAAACACAATGAATGGACACTAAATAATTCATTTAGCGTTGATTACGCATCGAACGGGTTTCCAACAATCCTCCCCCAAATAAATTGAGGTTAACTGACACGGGAGCTAACCGTGCCAGCGACAAAACCAGATAAAGGTGGCGGAATTCCTGCGCATAATAATAAATAAAAAGGAATGTACAACGTCCTGTACTCCATTAAAAGTTATGGTTAAATATAAAACCCCATAACTCCCCCCATTGTTCATACTCAAGGTATATACGTTCCAAGAGTTTTGGTGCGTAATCTCTTTCACTTTACGTTATTTACCTTTTATTGAACTTGGTGATGACTCTCAAAGCATAATAAAACAATCAACAATAATTATTCAATCAACCAACATACCAAATTAATTCTTGATTAATTAGTGACCACATATTATTTAGTGTTGAACCCTTTTTAATTCTACCTCAGTGTCAAAGACACCTTAAACGAATAATGCGTCAAAAATCCTATCCCTCGGTGTTAAAAACACCTTAAGTGCACAAAGGCACCAACATACATTTTATTCCTTGTGTACATAGACACTTATATAGCTCCTTTCTGATCGGCATAAGATAGGTCGTTAATCTACCACCCTAACCAAATTAATCATTTATAAAGCCTAAACCTTCACTAAACTAGTTAGTGGCAAGTAAAGGGTCGAACCGCTAGGGAAGCACGCTAATTCAACATCAAATATCACTAATGCAAGAGTGAAAAGGGGATTGTTTTGTTGGTTTTGTTGAGTAGAACACTAAAACTACAAGTAAGCCAGAAAATGATGATTAAAATCAATAGAAAATGATGCTAGGGATTTGGGGGTTTCAAACATGATTAGAAAGAGGGGAACAATGATAGTTATCATGATGAACACGCCAAAGAACACAAGATTCTACCTAAACAATTCATTCTCATGCAATAGTCTAGGCAAATCAATGAAAGAAGTCTATGCTAATTAGGATCATTCTATTTCATCCTATTAGACACAAGCAAATCAAGAGAATAAAGAAGCACAATACATGAAACTCCATTTTAACAACTCATTCTCATGCAATCATTAAAATAGAGGTGATCTTAATCTAGTTCAAATCATTTTCATGCATTTAAACAAGAAGGCAATCAAATAAAGTGCAACAATTATCTCAAGCAATTAAAAATCATGTCTTTCATCAATTTAAGGCATGTAATCAATCCAACTATCATCATTCATCCACCATTCAATGCATATCTTCCACCCCCTTCCCCTAGCTAAGAGTTTAGCCTAGGGAAGGGAGAATAAACATAATATCAAAACTAGAAATAAACACAAGAAACTAAAAACAAAACATGATTGAAATATATGAAATCAATAATAACTAGATAAACTAATAAGATAGACAAAAATAAGTAACAATAAAACAAATAAATAATATGAAAGGAAAGGAGAAGAGATTACTAAAGAAAGGATTGAAGAAAGATGAAAACTTGGATACTTGCTTGATTGATGGAAGATTAAATCTTGAGCAAAGTTGAATACAATAAAGGAAGCTTGACTAACAATCTATTTTCTCTCTCTAGATTAGGCTAATGTTCTATGGAATTAGTACTAAGTGCTTTCTATTACAAAGAGTCCCGTCCATATATATGTGGCTCCCCCAAAAAGAAAGAGACTTGGACAACAAGGCGCAAACAAATCGAAAACCCAGCCGTGCGCGCCCTCACAGATGAGCTGCGCGCCTGCACTGAATGTTTGTGCGCCCTCTCAGCGTAGTGCGCGGCCGTAACTTTGAGGGTACGGGGAAAATGAGCGCGCCCGCACATTAGTCCTGTGGCCCGCGTATCAGGTGTGTTCGCCCGCACACAATTCGCGCGTAAGGTCGCGCAAACTCTCTGGTTAGGCTCTGTTTCTTCAGTCTGGCTGTGCGGTTTTTGACAGGGCTGCGCGGGCTCACATTTGCGCCCGCACAGAAGCCGCACAGTACCACGCACACAACAGTCAGCTTGGCTTCTTGATATCCTCTTTCCTTCGGCACATAATACCTACAAAACCAAAGCATGGAAATCAAAATAAAAACAAAGCGAGAAGACTAAGAGAAGGGAAGATAAGGGAGAAAAGGAAAGAGGAAGCAAAACTAAGTAAAAATGCTTAGAGAAAGGGCCAAACAAGCGCAAATGAGGGGAGAATCCTTTAAGAAAAATGATAAAAGAGTGGCATAAATGCCACTCATCAAAATCCCCCACACCTGCCTCTTGCTTGTCCACAAGCAAGGAAAACCGGAACGAAAAGACAAACACAACAAACATAACATGACAAGGTTTTCGCAAAACCAATCAAACCTCAAGGTAATGGAATGCTCAATTTGGACTCATTTGCAAATAAATGCACCAAAGAATACTTAACTTTCTCAATTCAAGGAGGGAAAACACGTTCCAAGATGCTCAAGGTTGAAAAAGACAAACCTAAGCTAAGAGTAGAGAACTAATGATTTCATTCTCCGCCCTAGCCCCAACCAAGACGGTCTGCGTTCTCTCCACTAGCTTTAATTCATCCCCTAGCTAGCTCCTAATGGTTCCTCGAGGGAACCGGAAAAAGAAAATTTTATGTGGAGTCATAAGGTCATCCCGACATCTCAACTATGCATACTCTCTCCATAGGGTTGAAATCTATCTCCCTCCACCGTCCTTTAACCACGCCCTTTTAGAATCCAAGGGTCTTAAGTAGGGTTGTAATGTCATGGCTAGGGGTTATGGTTGGGAAACAATTTGAAAACTTTGGTAGCAATTCCTAAGTGAAGCGTAAGAGTGGCCATCCCTCAAGAACATCCTAAGAATTGAACCTATTCTTCAAACTCACAACCTTTCAAAACAAACCCACCATATTACTTCAATCTTTTTCGTTTATTTTTATTTTTTTTTTTTATTTTTTTTGCTTGGTTTTCTTGAATTTCAAGTCCTTTTAACTTTCTTTCCAAGCCTTTTTGCGTACTCTTTTCATGAATAGCCTTTCAAAACCTTATTTGAATCAAATTACACAACTTTCTTGCTCAATTTCAACATTATCAAACTCGAACCTCACAAGCCAATGCTTCTATAACTACAAGGGTTGATAGAACATAGGCCGATAGGTTTGTAATATGGCTAAGTCAAGAAAGGGTAAATAAGGCTCAAATTGGTTAGCAAGAGGGTGAATGTAAAAATGAAAACCAAATTTGTAACAAAACACAAAGAAAACAAAGAAAAATGAGAAGAAATGCCCTCTTCCTCCTCTAGAGTTATATGGTCACGATCTTGGGAGCTAGACGCCAACACAAAGATAAAGACATGCATAGTTAAGGATCCTAAGTGCCGCTCACAAGAATGATGAAGGCTAGAACAAATGACGCTCACACGGGATAAGAAATATAGCAAATACTAACCAAGGGAATCCTATCCACCATAGAGAGCAGTACCATCTTACCACTTTCCCGTGAACTAGGGGTTCAAACGTCCTTAAAAGTTCTAAACTGGGCTACCTTAGCTTACAATGTGTCTAACTCAACCCAAAGCATTCTCAAACCGTGCAAACCCTCATCGATTAGGAAGATAAGCATTCAAAGACACATCGAGGCAAACCAATCCAAAAGAGTGAGCAAATTACATATCAAAAATCATTTCAAATTGTCATAATTATGCTTGTAACACAAAAAAAAAAGGGAAAATAAAACAAAAGAAAGAGGAAGAAATCAAAAGGGTTCACATACGAGGCATATAATTCAATTAAATCTCAATCGTCATACAAGTGATCGTTCGATAACAACATCAACGATCCCAGGTTCCATAGAACCAAAAGCAAACATCCTCAAACCATTCAACTTCTTCCTAAGATAAACCTAAGCTAAAAACCCAAGGAAAAAGAAAATAAAAGAGAGGAAAGGTCTCACCAAATGCCGCTTGAAATGAAGACAAGATAAATTATGCAATCTCACCGAGGGGGGCTCGAATTGCCCTTTGACTTCCTTTATCTCCATTTCCAAGCTTCAAAAGTAAGCCAAAATGAAAGAAACGACTGAGATGAAACAAAAATAAAATAAAAAGTTTAAAATCAAAGAAAGAAACTAAGAATTTAAACAAAAAGAAGAAATAGAAATAAAATAAAATAAGCTAAAAGAAATTTGGATTAAGGGAAGTTTGGACTATCGGGAGTTTGGATTTTTCCTCATGGGAGCACCATCACCTACACAACCACTTGAAAATTCATTAGCAAACACTTATCAAAATCACCTAGGGACATAATCATCCCAATAAAGTAGATAAATCAACATCAAAACATGATAAAGCCAACCGAACCATGAGAGCTCTACCACCTAAAATGAAATCCCCCCCCCCCACACTAGCATGAAGACAAGCCTTCCCCCACACTATAAAAAAAAACATCCCTTTGCCTCTTACACACCCCCCACACTAAAACAATGCACCGTCCGCGGTGCGTCAAATTAAAAACATTGGGAGGGGACAAAGGGGAGAAATAAAGAACTAGGGGGGCTAGTGGCCACTAGGGCCGGCTTCGTCATCATCTCCATCATCCTAGGTGTCATAAGAGAAACCGTCCGGAGGGATGTCGTGTGGGTCCCAACCACCGGAGTAACCCGGAGGCCAACCATAGTGACCTCGGAAGAGGTCTTGTTGCCATTGTGGAAACGGGTCGAAAGGGGCGGGAAGCTGAAGAGGGGAAGGGTGGGTAGGGTCGACATATGGATAGTTGGGGTCACCCCGAAAATCGCTCCCCCCGGGGGCACGATAATCGTACCCGGTTTCCGTCGGGTAGTCTACCCGGGGAACACCGTGGGAGGAGGGCCCTTGCCAATAGGGTCAAGTAGGTTGTGAACCCTACCACCCAGGGACCGGCCCTTTTTTGGGTGGCCAATAGGGGTAGTTTACTGGGGGTTTGACCTCACCCCTGTCCAAGGCCGCACCATAAAGAGCTTGGGTTTGCAGAAACATACCCTGTTGGTTCTCCATTATGCTTTGCATGCCAAGTTGCATGCTCATCATTTGTTGTTCAAGGCTACTCATGCCTTGATGATGTTGCTGATGATGTTGTTGTTGTTGTTGTTGTTGTTGTTGCTGCTGCTGCTGCAGTTGTTGTTGTTGTTGTTGTTTTTGTTGATGCTGGTGTTGCTGTTGCTGTTGTTGTTGTTGTTGTTGTTGTTGTTGTTGTTGTTGTTGTTGCTGTTAGCCGAATTCCAAATTCCTTAAGCCACCCAGAGCAGTGGGTAGCACACCATTATCTCGCGGAATCTTCCATACATTCCTAGCATTCCGCTCCAGGGATGTATGGCTGGGGTATGGCAAGATACAATGGTGCTCTCTGTCAACTATCCAGGCATGAAAATTGTTAGCATCTGAAGTTCCATGGAGGAACCCCGACCTTCTCATCTGCTGAATGTCGATGAATAGATCTTTTTCGGCCCCCACTTGAGTGCACGAGGGGAAGAAGCGTTCATAGTTTAGCTTCTTCGCAATCCTTGTAATCATCCCACCGAGGGCAATTTCTCCTGTCTTGTGGCCCGACTTGATTGCCTCGTAGCACAAGACGAACCAGTACCCCATATTGAGTCGCCCTTTCAATTCCTCCCTAGTGGCTACCCACAAAGTAAATAGCTCCTCATGAGAGAGCTTGCTCAAATCCTGCTTGCTAAACATCGCAAACTCCAGAATGCGGTGTACAATACGGAGCACAGGGTGGATAATATGGTTGGCCACCGAATACCTGGTGTTGAATTCTTCAAAGTCGGTAATCGTTGCCACTATCTAAATTCATTGTACTCAGGGAACAGGCTCAACAAAGGGGAAAGGAGGTCCGCCTCGGGGTTCAAATCCAACAATAAATTAAGATCACTTAGAGTCATAGAGTGCCGGTTGTTGAACAATTGAAAGGAAATCTTGAAGTCGTTCCCAAGGGTCTCTTTTTGAAAAGAGGCCAAGAATTCGAAAGTTGGCTCCTTATAAGTTCGGTATTGATGTTTGATGAACTCACTCATCCCCAAGTTATCAAGGAGCGACCTTATGTCGTCGTCAATCCCTAAATCTCTCATGGTGCAGTTATCATAGTGTCGGGAGGGATTTAACTTTCGTCCGTGAAGGTCGTTGAAGAACGTAGCATGGACCTTGTTCGGAAATCTCAATCTAGGGGGAACATTAGGTCCTTGAGCTTGAGTTTGTTGGGTACTTGGTTCTTCAACCGTTAACCTAGGCTCCTTTCTACTCTTTCTTTTGCTCATTATGTTCAACCAATACAAAAAACCCAACCAAAAGGAGAACTACCTTCGAACTTAACCAACAATTGGAAAACAACAACAACTACTCAAGTCTCAACAATATGCAAATGGGTTAGTGCTAACAATTAACCATACAAATATAACGCCCAAGACAACAAGAATCAACAACAAAGAAGTCGATCAAAACACATTATGATAACAAGCAATTCTCATGAAATTAGTTGCATTATCAACAATACAAACACCAAATTTCTCAACTTAATTTCATGAAAATGGCTTCCAAAACAATAGTATTAATAACAATGTCCCCAAAATCACCAAATTTCACCCTAATAACCAACAAATCCCTCACAAAGAAAACCAAAATCACATGCAATTCACTCAAGCTAATTCATGTTTAATAACTAAAATTTTTGCATAAATAAGTGAAATTAAGTAATAAAATAGCAAAATTTAGAGTTATACCACTTTGTAGAAGCTTGAACACCACTAAGAGCCTCCAAGAACACCACCTTCAATGAAGCTTGCAAACCATGAAAATGGGGGATTTTTTGGTATTTTGGAGAGAGAAAGTGGGTGAATTTGTGAGTAGAGTGAAAGTTTTTGATGGATTTGAAAGAAAATCAATGGAATTTGTGAAAAATAGGTGAAATTTGAAGGTTAGGGTTTGGGTTTGTGAGGAGAGAGAAGAGAGCATGAAAATTGGGTTTCG
Organism: Chenopodium album; assembly: GCF_948465745.1. Classification (NCBI taxonomy): domain Eukaryota; kingdom Viridiplantae; phylum Streptophyta; class Magnoliopsida; order Caryophyllales; family Amaranthaceae; genus Chenopodium; species Chenopodium album. The sequence goes on from NC_137842.1 coordinate 21,553,901, forward strand.
AAAATATGAGAATGAAATCGGGAGGAAGAGGGTTTAAACCCGATTTTCCTCCTCTGCGCGCCCTCACAGATGAGCTACGCGCCCGCACAGAGGTCGCGCACTAGGTCGCGCAAACTTTCTGCCTCTAGCTTCAATTTGTGAATAAATCTGTACGGGTTCTGACAGTGCCTGCGCGCCCGCACATGTCACACTGCGCGCCCGCACAGATGGCACGCACAGGGTCGCAAAGAGTAATTTTGATTTATCCTCACATCTTCGAAATAGAAAATCCTTGTTCCTTCATCATCCAAACACCTATTAACCAAAAAGGTGAAAAAAAAATCAAATTCAAATTAAAATTCAAAAAGGAGAAAGTGAAATCGGAATATTCTAAAAAAAAGTTTAGAAAGGAGTTAGAAACTCGGGTTGCCTCCCGAGAAGCGCTTCTTTATGAGGTCACTAGCTTGACCATGAAAAAATCCTTCATGTGGGAGGCTTGGGATCCAAAGGATCAAGAAATATACATTCGATGATACCAACTTCTTCCTTGCAAAAGTAATGCTTTAAACAATGACCATTAACCATAAACTTGTTACCATTCGCATCTAACTCAAAGGAGCCATAAGGAGTAGTCTTTGAAATCACAAAAGGACCCGACCACTTTGACTTGATTTTACCCGGAAACAAACGAAGCCTTGAGTTGAAAAGCAAAACCTTGTCTCCAACCTTAAAGTTCTTGTTTCGAATATGTAGGTTATGTCACCTTTTGGTCTTCTCCTTATATAACCTTGAGCTCTCATAAGCATCATCTCTAAGCTCTTCATGTTCATTGAGCTTCAACAATCTCTTCTCACCGGCCAAAGACAAATCCATATTAAGCTCCTTGATAGCCCACTAAGCCTTGTATTCCAATTCAACCGGCAAGTGACAAGCCTTTCCATAGACCAACCTATAGGGGGTAGTGCCGATTGGAGTCTTGTACGCCGTCCTTAGAGCCCATAGCGTGTCATCAAGTTTGAGAGACCAATCTTTCCTTGATTTGTTCACCATCCTTTCAAGAAGATTTTTTATTTCACGATTCGAGAACTCCACTTGTCCTTGAGTTTGAGGGTGGTAAGGTAATCCAACCTTGTGATGAACGCCATACCTCTTGAGAAGAGCTTCAAATTGCTTTTTGGCGAAATGGGAGCCTCCATCACTAATTAGCACCCTCGGAACTCCAAACCTAGGAAAGATGATCTTCTTTAGGAGCTTAAGCGCAACCTTGTGATCACTGGTAAGTGAGGGTATGGCTTTAATCCATTTTGTCACATAATCGACCGCTACCAAGATATATAGATTCCCACAAGAAGAAACGAAAGGCCCCATAAAATCTACCCCCCAAACATCAAAGGGTTCCACTTCTAGAATACTTTGTTGGGGCATTTCGTCCCTCTTGGTAATGCCTCCGCTCCTTTGACATCTATCACATTGCGCAACGAATTGGTGGGCGTCTCTATGCATTGTCGGCCACCATAATAAGGATTGAGAGATTTTTGCCACTGTTTTGTCAACACAACCATGTCCTCCACATGGTAGTGAGTGGCAATGATCAAGAACACCTTGAATTTCATGATCTGGAACGCACTTCTGATAAAGGCCATCTCCACATTGCTTGAATAGGTATGGGTCATTCCAAAAGTATCTTCTCACCTCCTTGAAAAACTTCTTCTTTTGTTGAGAAGAGTACTCCGGGGGAACGACTCCACACGCAAGATAGTTGGCTATATCCGCGTACCAAGGGGTAGAAGTTGACACCAAAGCCATGAGAGCCTCAAATCCTATCTCATCATTAATCGGTACATCCTCCTTGTTCTCAAATGGTAGCCTAGACAAATGATCTGCTACATAGTTCTCCGCTCCCTTCTTGTCCCTCATTTCCATGTGAAAGTCTTGGAGAGAGAGAACCCAACTGATCAAGCAAGGCTTTGGTTCTTTCTTGGTCATGAGATACCGCACCGCGATGTGATCCGTGTACACGATAACTTTTGAGCATATGAGATAGGACCGAAACTTATCGAATGCAAACACTACCGTTAACATATCTTTCTCCGTTGTTGTGTAATTCCTTTAAGCCTCATCTAGAGTCCGACTTGCGTAGTAGATTACACATGATTTTCCTTGTTTCTTTTGACCAAGAACGACACCTACTGCAAAGTCACTAGCATCGCACATTAGCTTAAAAGGCAAGCTCCAATCCGGAGCTTGCACAACGGGAGAAGAAATAAGAGCTTCCTTGAGCTTACGAAACGCCTCAAGGCAAGCCTCATTAAAGTAAAAAATAACTTCTTTTTTGCGTAATTCGGTCAAGGGTTTGGCGATTGAAGAAAAATCTTTGATAAACCTCCGGTAAAAACCGGCATGCCCAAGAAAAGCCCGTACCCCCGTGATGGAAGTAGAAGGGGGCAATTTTTCAATCACCGAAACCTTGGCCGGATCTACATCAATGCCATTTTTTAAAACCTTATGGCCGAGGACAATGCCCTCATTAACCATAAAATGGCACTTTTCCCAATTTAAAAAGAAACTCGTCTCTTGACACCTTTTCAAAACTTTTTCAAGGTTAAAAAGACAAGTGTCAAAAGACGAGCCACCAACACTAAAATCATCCGTGAAAACCTCAATTTCTTTTTCAAGCATCTCAGAGAAAATGGAAGTCATGCATCTTTGAAAAGTAGAGGGAGCATTGCATAATCCGAATGGCATTCTTCGGTATGCAAATGTCCCATATAGACATGTGAAAGTAGTTTTCTCTTGATCACTTGGATGGATAGGAATTTGGAAAAATCCGGAATACCCATCCAAGAAACAAAAGAAAGCATGGTTAGAAAGCCTTTCAAGCATTTGGTCCATGAAAGGGAGAGGAAAATGATCTTTCTTGGTGTTTTTGTTCAATCTCCTATAATCAATGCACATTCTCCACCCGGTCACCGTCCGGGTGGAGATTTCCTCTCCTTTTTCATCCTTGATTATGGTCATTCCACCCTTCTATGTAACCACATGAACCGGGCTAACCCATTTGCTATCAGAGATAGCATAGATGATGCCCGCCTCACGTAGTTTCAAAATTTCTTTCTTCACGACCTCTTGAAGGTGGGGGTTCAACCTTCTTTGAGGTTCAATGGAGGTGGAATGATCATCTTCAAGATGAATACGATGCATGCATAAAGAAGGGCTAATACATTTAATATCATCAATGCTATACCCTATCACATCCCTATATTTCTTAAAACATCAAGAAGTTTTTCCAAATTAAGACCATCTAAGGTAGCATTGACAATAATAGGGTATTTTCCCTCCTTATCAAGAAAAGCATATTTCAAAGAAGGGGGAAGGGGCTTGAGTTCTACCTTGGGAGGAGGCTTAGAACTCTCCTCCAATTTCTCCTCCTTGGACTCAAGCTCGGTCTCAACTTGTTGTTCAACTTCCTCCTTTGAGGATTCCTCCATTGCCACGACAAATTCTTTAGCCTCTTGAGAGTGGAACTCTTCTTTGCATGTAAGGGCTTCAATCATTGGATCTTGAGGCCTCATCACGACCCTCCCCAAGTGATCTAGCTCTTCATTCACAACATCAACTCTATAACATTTTTCAACCATGGGGGTCTTGAGCAACTTCGAAAATTCAAAGACAATTTTTTCATCAGCCACTTCACAAGTGATGGTGTTGTTCTTGCAATTGATGACCGCCCCCAAAGTTTTAAGAGCTTCACGTCCCAAAATCAAAGGAGTGTTAACATCTTCCTCCATATCCATCACTACAAAGTCATAAGGAACGTAGATGTGTCCCACTTGAATTGGAACATCCTCAAGCTCTCCACAAGGTAATTTCACTGATCGATCGGCCAATTAAATTGTCTTCCTTGTAAGGATCATCTCAATATTGAGTTTTTGAGCAATGGATAGAGGGATTAAACTAACACTTGCTCCAAGATCAGTTAAGGCGCCCCTAGCTTCCATGTTCCCAATTTTCACCGGCAAAGTGAAACTTCCTCTCCGCAAAGTGAACTTGTCATTCAATTTCCTCTCCGCAAGCCGACCGGTAAAAGGAACCGGTCCATCAAGATTCCTAGCCTCACTAGGAATTGAAGTTGTCTTCTCATTGTCGATCTTCTTCTTCTCCGAACCTCCTTCTATCTCATCACCTCCCTTGTTATCATTCAAACTCTCCTCTCCTCCCTTCTTTTCCTCACTATCCTCTTCATTTGGTCCTTCAAAGGAAGTTCCTGACCTCAATGTGATCGCCTTGCATGTATCGGGTTTTGGATTGTGAGATGGGTTAGGTTGTGGTTGTCCGGGTAGAGTGGATGATGAATTGAAAGGAATTCTCTCGGCCAATTGAGCTAGTTGTGAATCAACCATCTTGTTGTGAGCTCTTATATCTTGCATTTGTTTCCCAAAAGATTGCATTTGCGCATGCATGGCTTGGAGGAGTTGGGTTTGAGTTAGCTCCGCTTGAGGTGCTTGTTCTTGATGGTTTCTTTGAGGTGCTTGGGTTTGATTGTTGTATTGGTTCTTCCTTGGATAGCTTCCTCTTGGGTTTTGGGGTTGAGATGGAGGTGGATTTTGATATTGAGGATTTGAGTTATAAGATGGTTGAGCTTGTTGGTTCCATTGTTGAGGTTGAGGTACAAACCCAGGTGGTGGTTGTCTCCAAGCTACTCCACCGCCGCTTCCTCTAAATCCCTCTTGCCTTGTGTTGTATGCCGCTACATGTTCGGGGCTTAAACCTCCACAATAGGATGTATCATGGTTCGTTCCTCCACAATTTTGACAAGAGAAAGAGTTAACTTGAGAAGAGCTTGCTCCACCACTTGAGCTTGCATTCACACTCGTGTTGAATTTGGAAAGCCCTTTTGTTAGTTGATCAATTTGATGTTGTAATTGATCAACTTTCTCCAATTCGTAAATACCACCTCTCTTTGGAGCGTTTCTTCTTCGGCCCCCCAAGAGTAATTCTTTGCTACCTCTTCTATTATGGCTTCAACTTGATTTTGAGGGATCTGGATTAATTGAGCACGCGCCCCCGCATCCAAGTTGGCTCTTGACATGGGCTCCAATCCGTCGTAGAAAAACCGCATGAGCAACCCTTAATTGTACTCATGGTGGGGACATGCTTGCACCAACTCTTTGAATCTCTCCCATGCTTCACCAAGACTTTCATCGGCCTCTTGCTCAAATGATGCAATTTTCCTTCTCATTTCGGCGGTCTTCTCTTCGGAGATAAAGCGCTTCAAGAACGCCTTTACAACCTCCCTCCATGATGTGAGAGAGTTAGGCTTTACTTGCTTTAGCCATTTCTTTGCTCGTACGGTGAGAGATTGCTAGAAAAGGTGCATACGAATGTAGTCTTGACTCACTTCATTGGTTTGCATCATTGCGCACAATTCAAGGAATCGGTCCAAATGTTCAATAGGGTCCTCACTTGCACTTCCGGAAAATTGCTCCGATTGGACCATTCGAGTATATTGTGGATGGATTGAGAAGTTGGTTTCCGTGACGGGAAGCAAAATCCCTTCCGTGAGCTCATAATCCTCCGGATTTCCGAACTCACGAAACAAGACATCATTCTCTTGTCCAGCCATTGATTCGCGTGGTGAACTTGAAGAGTAAGTAACACTCTCACTATCAACTATATCACACAAACCTCTTCCCTCGTCTTGATAAAGCCTACGGACTTGTCTCAAGGTTCGGTTGATTTCGTGGTCAATTTGATGTGAGGGTGCTCCTTGAGACCTCCTAAGCATTCACCAAAGCTAAGAAAACAATTAGCAATGACAAGGATGATAAAACAAAAGAAACAAAAAGAAAAGAAAGCAAAATGACTCTAACAAAAGCAATAAAATTCGCTAAACAAGTCGCTTCCTCGGCAACGGCGCCAAAATTTGATCGGAATAAGATAGGTCGTTAAGCTACCACCCTAACCAAATTAATCATTTATAAAGCCTAAACCTACACTAAACTAGTTAGTGGCAAGTAAAGGGTCGAACCACTAGGGAAGCATGCTAATTCAACATCAAATATCACTAATGCAAGAGTGAAAAGGGGATTGTTTTGTTGGTTTTGTTGAGTAGAACACTAAAACTACAAGTAAGCAAGAAAATGATGATTAAAATCAATAGAAAATGACGCTAGGGATTCGGGGGTTTCAAACATGATTAGAAAGAGGGGAACAATGATAGTTATCATGATGAACATGCCAAAGAACACAAGATTCTACCTAAACAATTCATTCTCATGCAATAGTCTAGGCAAATCAATGAAAGAAGTCTATGTTAATTAGGATCATTCTCATGCATCCTATTAGACACAAGCAAATCAAGAGAATAAAGAAGCACAATACATGAAACTCCATATTAACAACTCATTCTCATGCAATCATTAAAATAGAGGTGATCTTAATCTAGTTCAAATCATTTTCATGCATTTAAACTAGAAGGCAATCAAATAAAGTGCAACAATAATCTCAAGCCATTAAAAATCATGTCTTTCATCAATTTAAGGCATGTAATCAATCCAATTATCACATTCATCCACCATTCAATGCATATCTTCCACCCACTTCCCCTATCTAAGAGTTTAGCCTAGAGAAGGGAGATTAAACATAATATCAAAACTAGAAATAAACATAAGAAACTCAAAACAAAACATGATTGAAATATATGAAATCAATAATAACTAGATAAACTAATAAGATAGAAAAAAATATGTAACAATAAAACAAATAAATAATATTAAAGGAAAGGAGAAGAGATTACTAAAGAAAGGATTAAAGAAAGATGAAAACTTGGATACTTGCTTGATTGATGGAAGATTAAAGCTTGAGCAAAGTTGAATACAATAAAGGAAGCTTGAATAACAATCTATTTTCTCTCTCTAGATTAGGCTAATGTTCTATGGAATTAGTACTAAGTGCTTTCTATTACAAAGAGTCCCGTCCATATATATGTGGCTCCCCCGAAAAGAAAGAGACTTGGACAACAAGGCGCAAACAAATCGAAAACCCAGCCGTGCGCGCCCGCACAGATGAGTTGCGCGCCCGCACAGAATGTTTGTGCGCCCTCTCAGCGTAATGCACGGCCGCAACTTTGAGGGTACGAGGAAAATGAGCACGCCCGCACATTAGTCCTGCGCGCCCGCGCATCAGGTGTGTGCCCCCGCACACAAGTCGCGCGTAAGGTCGCGCAAACTCTTTGGTTAGGCTCTGTTTCTTCAGTCTGGCTGTGCGGGTTCTAACAGGGCTGCGCGCCCGCACAGCCTCACATGTGCGCCCGCACAGAAGCCGCACAGTACCCCGCTCACAATAGTCAGCTTGGCTTCTTGATATCCTCTTTCTTTCGGCACATAATACCTACAAAACCAAAGCATGGAAATAAAAAAAAACAAAGCGAGAAGACTAAGAGAAGGGAAGATAAGGGAGAAAAGGAAAGAGGAAGCAAAACTAAGTAAAAATGCTTAGAAAAAGGGCCAAACAAGCGCAAATGAGGGGAGAATCCTTAGAGAAAAAGGATAAAAGAGTGGCATAAATGCCACTTATCACTTCCTCATGCTTAAAGCATCAATAAAAATTATTTGAACCATAATAAAATTCCTTTTCAATACTCCAAACATAATTTAACATGTAGTTTAATTAATCATGCATTCTAACATGCCATAAATAAAAGTGTGGTTCAAACACAACATGCCCAAAATATAATTTTCCAATTCATAAACTATCACAAATAATTCATGCTTCACAATTCAATCCCCAACACCATTAATTCACAATTCCATACATAAACCTTAGCATGATACTACTTGTAATTGATTGAAATCAATCCTAGCATGATTCTACATCATCAAAATATGCTAAGTACGTGTACGTACCTTGAGTACGATTTTAAAATTGCCACGACTAGTAGAAATTACTTACTTCAAAGTCTCCTACACATTAAATTCATAATAGAGTATTAATATCCACTCTAAACAAATTTCCAGCAATATATACTATTTTAAAACCCCTCATAATTTAATTAAAGTAAGCTGAAATTATATTTAAAACACCATAATTAAGTCCCAATTAATGGGTAATTAAAATTTCTTCAAGAAACATAATATTAAGTGGTCTACATAAAATTCTAGCACTTTATTATAATTAAAACTTGCTGTAATTAAGCTTTAAAACACTTAAAACAAAGGTCTACGCCATTATACATCATAATCCTTCAATAACTCATGAATCAAGAACCTAGGGTTTCAAAAATTGGGGCTTTTTAATTAAAAACCAAATCTCAAAATTAATTAACATGATTACAATAACCAAACATCAAAATTTAATCTCCAAACTCATAATTTACAATTAAATTAAAGCCTAGATTAGATTTGGGTAAGAAAGATTTGATTTTTAAAACTTTTTTTTTTCGAAGGATGTGACTGTCGACAGCAGGCCGGCCGGTGGTCGCCGCTCCTGCGGGTGGTGCTGGTGGTCGGCGGCCACCGGTGGTGGTGGTTGCCGGTGGTGGTGGTGCGCAATGAGAAGGGGAAGGGAAGGAGAGAGAAAAAGAAAGAAGAAAATAAAGAGAAAAGGGAGAGAAGTTTAGGTTTTCTCCACTCTGGGCAAAGTTGAATTGCCTCATAAGAGGGATATTTATACCCCTTCTCTATCACCCCTTTTACCCTAAACTTTCCTCCTTTAGTTTTTCCTAATCCCTTCCCTACTAAAACTTGTTAAAATCATAATTTCTTAAAATAAAACCCCAACTTCTATTAAATAATTAATTAAACAAACTTTCCTTTAATAAAATATTCCCAACTTACATGGGATAAATAATTAAAACATCATAATTAAAATACTAAAATTATTTAAATACCCTTATAAAATACATATTTTAAATAAAATACGTATAAAAATACGGGGTATTACATAAATCATCGTTACGCACTCTCTAACTGCACCTCTGAAAATAAAACCGCCGAAATAGCACGACTCCCCGGCCCCCATCTCCGATGCCAAGGAAGCAGCGGCCTCGGCTGGTGCTCCCTGCGCTACTCCGGCCTCCGGAGCGGCTGCCCGGGCAACTCTGGCCTCGGCAGCAGCCTGCCAGGGCTACTGTGGCGTCGGCGAAGGCTGCCTTCGCTGTTCCGGCTGTGGGGGCTGCTCCCTCGGGTGTTCCGGCCTCGGCGGAAGTTGCATAATTTTTCTTTTAAATCTTTTGAGCCATTTTTTTTTTCAACTCACTCGGCAGAATGGCTTCTCACATGCCTATTTTCTTCATTTCTCAATTTATGAACTTATTTTTTCTCAAACCATATCATAATTACATATTTATAAGTTAATGTGACTTGAAATGACATAAAAGAAGCTAATTTTTATATTTTTTGCTCCATTTCATCAAAATAAAGCAATTTCTTTCCAAAATGGCTTCTCACTAGCCTATTTTCTCAATTCTCAACTTATATACTTATTCTTTCCCAAAACATCTCATAATTACATATTTATAAGTGATTGTGACTTGAAATGACATAAAAGAAGCTAAGTTCTAAGTTTTTGGGTCCATTTTATCAAAATTAAGTCATTTTGAGCCGAAATGGCTTCTCACTTGCCTATTTTCTTCATTTCTCAACTTATAAAATTAAAGTAATTGTGAGTTGAAATTACATAAAAGAAGCAAAGTTCTAAGTTTTTGGGCCCATTTCATCAAAATAAAGCCATTTTAAGCCAAATTGGCTTCTTACATGCTTCTTTTCTTCATTTCTCAACTTATAAACTTATTATTTCTAAAACCATCTCATAATTACATATTTATAAGTGATTGTGACTTGAAATGACATAAAAGAAGCTAAAATCTAAGTTTTTGGGTCCATTTCATCAAAATAAACCCATTTAGAGCCGAAATGGCTTCTCACAAGCCTATTTTCTTTATTTCTCAACTTATGAACTTATTCTTTGTCAAACCATCTCGTAATTACATATTTATAAGTTAATGTGAGTTGAAATGACATAAAAGAAGCTAATTTCTATGTTTTTGGCTCCATTTCATCAAAATAAAGCCATATTGGGCAAAATGGCTTCTTACTTGCCTATTTTCTTCATTTCTCAACATATAAACTTATTATTTCTCAAAACATCTCATAATTACATATATATAAGTGATTGTGGCTTGAAATGACGTAAAAGAAGCTAATTTCTAAGTTTTTGGGTCCATTTCATCAAAATAAAGCATTTTGAGCCGAAATGGCTTCTCACTTGTCTAATTTCTTCATTTCTCAACTTATAAACTTATTATTTATCAAAAAAAATCTTAGAATTACATATTTATAAGTGATTGTGAGTTCAAATTACATAAAGAAGCTAATTTCTAAGTTTATGGGTCCATTTCATCAAAATAAAACCATTTTAAGCCAAAATAACTTATAATATGCCTATTTTCTTCTTTTCTCAACTTATAAACTTATTCTTTCTCAAACTATTTCAGCTTTTGCACGGAAGCAAAACTTCAATGACAAATAGGGTTGAGAAGACTAAATGCATTGATCAACCTAAGAAGAAACTAAGTGAACAACGGTCCAAGAGTGAACAAGCATCGAAGTTGCACTCTTCGAAAGGTTCACCGTACCCATGCAACCTACTCCACTTGTTGAAGACATTGTTCTTTAATCGCTCTCTGCTGACATGACCTTTCTTCACAATCGTGCTTTTCATTTGGTCGATCCCATGGAAGTTGCACTTCCTAAGGCAATGTTCCACTATGATGAGGATGCAGTTGCATGGATCAGCAAAGAAGATGTGAAGGAATTTCTACGTGGCGTAAAGATTAACATTTCCCTCATTCAAACATTCATGAGGAACTTCAATGCCCACATAATCTACAATGTTTTCAAGTTTTTCAAATTTATGGTGATTATCCAACATGTGATTAATTATTCAATGTTCATGCACGCAGAGCACTACAGGAGCACTTAACTAAAACTGATTCTCCTTGTAAAGTTTGGTGTTTATGCCCTGAGGAGTTATCCACTACTAGAATCATAGGCAATCCCCATGACGTGTTGTACTATGTTGAACAGAGTATCAGGGAATCAGCGCGTGCGGGAGACAAGTTCATATTCGCCCCATGTTATAAAGAGTAAGTCTAACCATGTAAAATTCTATCGATTTGGCCTCATTATATGTTGACTCCTAATTATTAATTTTATTGTCTATTGTGAACTTATGTAGGGAGCATTGGAGCCTCATGGTGATTTGTAATTCCAGTAACACAATTTATCACCTTGATTCAGCTCGATCATCGCAGAAGTGGCTCGTGAAGTCTATATTGCAAAATTAAATATATATAGCTACCTAGTGATGATTATTGCTAATAATAACTAATGTAGTAGTCAACCGACTAATAAAATTTGAATGTACTTTATTTACTACAGTGTTATGAAGAAGCTACATTGTCGTGCTCCATAGGGTCAAACATGGAAGTCATTGTTGGTAATTAACATGATATTGTGAATATCTTCAAAATCTATGTTAGTAAATATTTTTAATTTCCTTTGCATGTTTCACTGATGTGATTTGTTTGTCATATGCTAGTGCGCTCAACAAGAAAATGGACTTGATTGTGCTTTGTATGTGATGAGATTCATGCTTGACATAGTGACTCATTATACGGACAGTCAACATCTTGATGAGGTAAGTCCTAAAATTTAATGAAATGCTATTTTGATGTGATTTAATTTCTAGCCTTATACACCTAATATTACCCAACATTGACATGTTATGAGAAATAAAAAGGTCATTTGACAAGAAAGGTAGAAAATGGGCTGAATAGAAGTCATATGGGCCATATTTGGGCCACTTTGTGTTAATATGCTCTTTTGATGTGATTTCTTTCCTTTTAAACCTATAACTAGATAATACTGACATGTTATGGGATAAATAAAGTTCATTTAATAAGAAATATAGGAAATGGGCAAAGTAAAGTCATATAGCCCATATTCGGGCCATTTTGAGTAAAAAGCGTCTTAAACCTTAATAAAATTCTCTTTTGACTTAATTTTAGGAAATAGACACATAAAACTATGTGACATTAACATTTTATGAGAAAGAAATAGTTCATTTGATAAGTAATGTAGGAAATGGGCTACATAGAAGTCATATAGGCCATATTTGGGCCATTTTGAGTAAAATGCGTTGTTAAACTTAATCAAATGCTATATTGATGTGATTTCTTGCCTTAGACACCTAATATTACCCAACATTGACATGTTATGAGAAATAAAAAGGTCATTTGACAAGAAAGGTAAAAAATGGGCTGAATAGAAGTCATATGGGCCATATTTGGGCCATTTTGTGTTAATATGCTCTTTTGATGTGATTTCATTTCTTATACACCTATAGCTTGATAACATTGACATGTTATGAGATAAATAAATTTCATTTGATAAGAATTGTAGGAAATGGGCAAAGTAAAGTCATATAGGCCATATTTGGGCCATTTTGAGTAAAAAGCGTCTTAAACCATAATAAAATGATTTTTTTTTAATTCAATTTTAGGTATTAGACACATAAAACTAGGTGACATTGACATGTTATGTGAAATAAATAGTTTATTTGATAAGAAATGTAGGAAATGGGCTACATAGAAGTCATATAGGCCATATTTGGGCCATTTTGAGTAAAATGTGTTGTTAAACTTAATGAAATGCTATTTTGATGTGATTTCTAGCCTTAGACACCTAATATTACCCAACATTGACATGTTATGAGAATAAATAGGTCTCTTGACAAGAAAGGTAGAAAATGGGATGAATAGAAGTCATATGGGCCATATTTGGGCCAATTTGTGTTAATATGCTCTTTTGATGTGATTTCATTCCTTATACACCTATAACTAGATAATATTGACATTTTATGAGATAAATAAATTTCATTTGATAAGAATTGTAGGAAATGGGCAAAGTAAAGTCATATAGGCCATATTTTGGACATTTTGAGTAATAAGCGTCTTAAACCTTAATAAAATGTTTTTTGATTCAATTTTAGGGCTAAGACACATAAAACTAGGTGACATTGACATATTATGAGTAAGAAATAGTTCATTTGATAAGAAATGTAGGAAATGAGCTAAATAGAAGTCATATAGGTCATATTTGATAAAATACATATTGTTTTGCCTAATTAATTGATTCTAACATATTTTTTTTTATTTCAAGTTTTGCAAGGTACAAAAGGATGGTCCGTTGACAATCAAGGAACTTAATGAAGGTCGTGACATGTTGGTGAGTTTTATCACCTTCAACATGTAAATGTCATTTTAATTGTAAATTTATGTTAACTTTTTAACAATATTATTATTCATTATTTACATAATATCATTTATATATATATATATAACGCTTTTTTTTATTGTATTGCGTTTGGAAATTTTTATATCTATATACATATATATGAATTCTTGTTTTCAATATTATTTGTATCTTATTACAATATTTAATAATATTATTATTATTAGTAATTATAATAATAATATTATTCATTATTTTATTTTATAATATTATTATTATTAGTAATTATAATAATAATAATAATATTATTATTATTAATTATTTTATTTAATATTATTGCTGGAATTACAGGCTATTATTTCTAGAAACAGGGAGTTTTTTTTTATATTATTGCACGAAAAATGGAAAAAAACAAAAAAATGCTGAAAAGGCACCGGCTAACCGGTGCCAAAACTAGCTGCCACCAAAAAAAAACGTGGGAGATTATTTAAGGCACCGGTTAACCGGTGTCTAAAATAATTAAAGGCACTAGTTAACTGGTGCCAAAACAAATTTAGGGCACCGATATTGAACCGGTGCCAAAAGGGGGGTAATTGGCACCCCCCACATTGAAACCAGTTCAAACCGGTGCCTTAGACCAGGTTTGAACCGGTGTCTTTTGCCTTTTCTTTTTCTGCTAGTGTACTTTTCAAGTTGTAGATATTAAAGCATATTTCAACTTATTGTTGGGATGCCCTTGGCTTCACGTAGTAAAGGCCGTCCCTTCAACCCTTCATCAGCAAGTGAAGGCTATAGTTGGAGGAATCCCCGTCACAATTGATGCTTCACCAATGAGAATCAAGGCTATCGAGAGCCCCATCATAAATGTGGAGCAGGATGAAGATCACGATGACTTGTGGGGCTTTAACCAAGAGGTCTCCTTAATTGAGGAGGATGAAAGGACCCCACTTCACTACGACCTCCACTATAACATGACGGTAAATGCTATCCTTAAGAAACAGGGACACTTTCTAAGAATGAACCTCGGAAAGAAGAAAGAGATAGCAAATCAAATGGGACTACATGGCCTCCCTAAACTGGACACTTTTGGACTTGGTTTTTAACCGACATCGGAAGATCTTAAGCGAGCCCGAGAAAAATCAAATGCGCGTAGGGACACTCGTACCCAAAATAAAGCAATCCCAATGGATCATTATCCTCTTACCGTAAATGGACAATTCATAAAAGAGGAAAAGGATTATCCATGCTATGAATTTCCTAAACCCTTTGTCAAGAATAGGATAAGACAACCCTGGGATTGAAATATTTTTGGATTTTAACTTTCTAGATGATGTCCCAACTCCCGTCAATAAGAAGAAAGCACCCCCATGCTTTGACTTTAATGTCTTGGGACTCCTCTTTGGGTATGAAAAGAATGAGCCAACGCATATCGAAGACAATTCCTTGCTCATTCAAACAATACAACAGAGTGATAACTTTGATCCTTCGAAACTTATCACTCCAGTAGAAGGTCTGGTTCAAGGATGGCGAAAGACCGTGAAGGTGACTACTCCAAGTGGAAGAAAGATCTCCATAAAAACAAGAAAAGGACCAATGTTTGAAGAATCGTCTGAGTCAGAGTCCGAGTTAGAGTCTTCCCCTATCGAGTCTTCCCCTATCGAGTCTTCTAAGTCCTTAGTTATATCACCTTCTCCTAGTTCTTCTTTAGCACCTTCTACTAGAATAGTTAGTAATCAAGTCCCAACGGACATAATTTTATTTGATGTAATGGTTTCCGAATTCAATAACATGTCTTCTTTTGCTTACTCCTCGTGTCATTCTTAATCAAAGATGATGAGCATTGCTTAACTAACAATGAAAGTGAAAAAGAAATAATTAAAGCAATGGAAACACTTGAAAATAAAACACCAGTAAATGAGGATACTAAATCGGTTGACATCTCAAAAGATCCAACCATTAAAAGAGAAGTTAAAATCGGACTAACAACTAATAAAGACGAAAGAACCGATTTTATTAATCTATTAAAAGAATTTATCAATGTATTCGCTTGGTCATATGAAGACATGCTAGGTATTAATAGAGAAATAGCTCAACACACAATTCCACTAATTCTACGAATGAAACCTGTAAACAAAAGTTACGTCGAATGAAACACGACGTAGCCCTTAGAATAAAAGAAGAAGTACAAAAACAGATAACAGACGGTTTTATCAGGGTATCCAAATACCCCGAATGGGTCGCAAATGTAGTCCCAGTTCCGAAGAAGGATGGAAGGGTGCGAATGTGTGTCGACTACCGAGATCTAAATAAGGCAAGTCCAAAGGACGACTTCTCTTTGCCACACATCAATATTCTAGTAGATAATACAACAAACCACACACTTCTCTCCTTTATTGATGGATACGCAGGGTACAATCAGATTCTCATCCCAGAAGAAGACATGGAGAGGGCAACATTTATAACACCTTGGCGCACAAACTGTTACACGGTAATGCCATTTGGGTTGAAAAACGCGGGTGCCACTTACCAACGAGGAACAACTTCTTAACTCCATGACATGATGCACGAGAAAGTCGAATTCTATGTAGATGACAGGATTTTGAAATCAAAGGATCGTCCAAGGCATTTAGTAACCTTAAGAAAATTCTTTAAAAGGTTAAGAAAATACAACATGAGAGTGTGCTTTTGGAGTCACCTTAAGAAAACTCTTGGGATACGTGATTAGCTCTAAAGGAATAGAGGTAGACCCAACAAAGATCAAAGCAATCATGTCAATGCCACCGCCTAAAACCGAAAAGCCAATTCAGGGATTCATTGGCCGGTTGCAGTATATAAGTAGGTTCATATCTAAATTGACACCAACATGTGAACCAATACTTAAGAAGCTTAAAAAGAATGTGCCAGTATTATGGGACGATGAGTGTCAAAAAGCTTTTGAGAATATCAAAGTCTATCTCGCTAATCAACCTGTATTAGAATAAGCACTCCCAGGAATCCCTCTTAGGTTGTACTTACCAGTCACCAAAGAGACAATGGGGGCTATGCTCACACAAGAAGTAGAAGGAAAGGAGAACGCCATCTACTATCTAAGTAAAAAGATGGTCGAGTATGAAATACGCTATACACAACTTGAGAAATAGTGCCTTGCATTGGTGTGGGCCACAACCAAGTTAAGACATTACATGCTCGTTCATACAGTCTTTGTAATATCTCGAATGGATCCACTCAAGTATCTTTTTGAGAAATTGATAAGTGACTTTTATGCCACTTTTTAGGGTGTTTATTGAGTCGTTTTTCGGCTTATTTTTCCAATAATTTAACCCTTTTTGTCCTTTATTTCTTTATTTACTTATTCTTGTCTTTTATCTTGATTTCGAGTATTTAAGTGGTTTTTAATAGTTTTTAGCTTATTTTCTTAATTTATTTAATTTATCTTCTTTGTTTTTATTTTGATCTCCATGCTTTGGTTTTGTAGGAATTATGCGCCGAAAGAAAGAGGATATCAAGAAGCCAAGTTATCTGTTGTGCGCGGGGTGCTGTGCGGCTTATGCGCGGGCGCACATGTGAGGCTGTGCGGGCGCGCAGCCCTGTCAGAACCCGCACAGCCAGACTGAAGAAACAGAGCAAAACCAGAGAGTTTGCGCGACCCTATGCGCGACCGCTGTGCGGGCGCACACACCTTTGCGCGGGCGCGCATGACTCATGTGCGGGCGCGCTTATTTTCCCCGTACCCACAAAGTTGCGGCCGCACACTACGATGAGAGGGCGCACACACATTGTGTGCGGGCGCACAGGACTCATGTGCGGGCGCGCACGACTGGGTTTACGATTTATTTGCGCCTTGTTGTCCAAGTCTCTTTCTTTTGTGTGGAGCCACATATATATAGACGGGACTCTTTGTAAAAAAGGGGGGATCTATTATGCTATTTTCTTAGTTAGTTTAGGAGAGCTTCTCACTCTTAGGGTTAGATTAGGAGTTTCTCTCTCTAGTTTAGGAGTAGTTTAGAGAGAGAAAGCTTGGATTTTTCATGGAGTTTTTGGGATTTTGAAGAAGCAAATTTGTGGATGTTTCCTCTCATAAATTCAATGAGTCTTCCTAACTTTCTCTCACCTTTATTGCTTTCATTTATTATTGTTTTTGCTTATTTATTTGTTTATTTGAGTAGATTAATTAGTTTAGTGGTTGATTCTTGCTTTTATTATTATTTTACCTTGTTTTCCTTGTTTTTGTTCACCATGTTAGTTTAGGTTTTGTTCTAGGGAAATGGATGAAGGTCATGTTAATAAGTTGAATGATTGATTGTGATTAGTGTGGAATTGTTTCTTGATTATTGTGTATGGATGATGCTTTTATGTATTAGAATCTTTCTAGCTAATTGATTCTATGCTTTTAATTGTGTTTTCAATCGATTGTGCGAGAGTGAGTTGGTTGAGAGCCCTAAATTCTTCCATACCTTTGCTAGGCTAGTTGCACGAGAGTGAATTAGTTTAGTAGGATAATTAACATGCTTAATTGTGCGAGAGTGAGTTAAATGTGTTAATTGTTCCTAATCAAGGTCATATTCATCTAATTGTATGATGTTATTGAATGTATTGATGTAATTGGATTCCACTTTCCCTAGTTTTAGTTATTTGCTCTTAGTAGTGTTTAATTGAACCTCTCTTACCTCACAAGCTTTCCTAGTAGTCTAATTAGCATAGATTGATACACTTAGTCCTTTTGGGTTCGACCCTTTACTTACCCCTATACTCGTATTAGGGTAGTTTAGGTATTATAAATTGTTAATTTGATTAGGGTTAGTAGACTAACGACACTATTTTAACCTCCGATTAAATTTTGGCGCCGTTGCCGGGGACTAAGGCGTTCATTAGTTTGTGTTGATTAGATTAGCTAGGTTCTTGTATATAATTTGATTTGTGTTTGCTTTTCTTTGTTTGATATTTGTATAAAAATGGCATGCTTATCTTTTCCTCAATTTGATGGTGAACCCTTTTATGCTTACTTTGAAAGACTAGATGGTTTTCTTAGTTACCATGGGTGTTCTCTTAATGATGCTTGTGGTATAGCTTATTGGGGCATGAATGAGTATACTAGGGGAATGGTTGAGGACATGAATAATGGTAGATTTTGTCATTTGTCTATGCATGATGCGTGGGATTTCTTCACATGGCTTGCTAAGGATTCTTTAGATAGAGAATCTCATGTTTCTTACTTTGATTCTCAATGCCAAGATTCTTTTAATTTTTGCATGAATTCTCTTGATACTTCTTATGTGCCTAGTGATAATCCAAGTATGCAAATTGACACCTTTCCCCCTTATGCTCATTTTGATGAGGTTTGTGCTAATTTTGATGATGTGCAATTTGACTTTGATCATGAACCTCAACCCAATAACATTGAAGCCCAAATTCTTTCTCAAATGCAATATCTCACCCAACAACTCCAAGAGCTTCAAGAGGAACAAAAATTGAGAGAAGTGAGGCTTGCCCAAGTGATGAGTGCTTTGGTTGATGTAAATGGATGTGAGGCACCTCATTTGGAGTGTGAGAGTGTTTTTGAGAATGATGTGGGCCAAGGACGTGAAGTTGAGGGGAGATTTTCTTGTGATGAGGGGATTTTTGAGGATTTTGATCCTTTTCATTCCCCATTTGAGCTTGAATGCCATCCTTCCCCTTATTCACCCCTTTGAGATCTTCCCTTGGTGAGGATGTGAGTGAGCCATCTTCAATTTTGAATGAGGGATTTCATGAGGATGATGATGATGAGTTTGAGCAATCAAGAGAGATTGAAAGTCCCTTGAGTGATGGTGGAAGAGTTGTGAATGAAGAAAATATCGATTTTGAGGTTTCCAACCCCCTTCCCCATCTTGATGAGTCTACCTTGCATGTTTGTGACCCTTCTATCCATGAGTCTTTGGACTCATTTGAGGTTATGGCTAGTATGTTCATTGAAGGTTTAACAAATCATCATAGCCTCTTGAAAGAGTTCATTGGCAATGCTTCATGGGAAAGGGATGAATTTGAGAGAAACCTTTATCCTTTCATGCATGGTTTAGAGACTCTAGGCTTTGAGGATCTTGAGGGAGTTGTTGTTCATCGTTGTGATAGAGAGGAGGATGAGGTTGTTTCTATTGGAGAGTTTTTGTTTGAGGGAGATGTGAGTCATGAGTGTTCTTTTGAGGATTCTATGATTGATTTTCATGCCCTCGTTGATGATGTGAGGCTTTGTGAGACCATTTTTTCTCCTCCCCTTCCTCATGTCCCTTTCTCAAGGAGATTTGACCACATCCCCTACTATCCCATGTTCCTCCCTTCTTTTGTCAAAGAGCCTATTGAGGACCCTCTCTTGTTTGATGAGACTTTTCCTTCTCATCCTCCCATCATTGAGGAAATGGGTGATTATGCCACCCAAAAAGATTTTGAGGAGGTTTTGCCTTTTTATTCTTTTCCTTACTTTTCTTCTTCTTCCTCTTCTTATTTTCTTGATTTTTCTTTTGATTTTTCTTCTTTCTTTTGGCATCTTCCTCCTCATTTACGTGCAATAATCTTGTTGCACATCCTCCTCTCGTCATTTTCCTACTTGTTATCATATGAGATGTGTAGTAGTGCATTTGATAAGCTCTTGCGTTCGTTGCAATATTATTTACTAGAGCGGTCTCGCTTGGACGTTAAACAAGCCTTTCTCGGGAAGTAACCCGAGGTTTTTATTGCTTTCATTTTCTTTCCTTTTTAGATTAGATTTTCTCTCATGGAAATGTTTGTGTGCCTTTTGCTAGGTACATGGCTTGATATACTCTTATGCATTGGTTTGGATCAAGAACCAAGGAAGTTTGACGCCTATTTTTGCTAGCATAAGGAAATCGAGATTCAATTCAAGAGGAAATCGGCTTTGAAAGGTTAAATTGGTTCATTTGCGGGTAATTACACCCACCAATATCCGGTAATATCTTTCCTAGATCTTTCTCTAATGGTTGGTGACTCGTTGGACTTGTGTTGGTTTGTTGGATTGATTTCTTTCATTTCCCCTCCCATGGATTATTTGGTTTATGTTTGAGTATATTGTCTCATTCAAGCTTGGGGGAGGGTATCCTATCATGTTTGGTGGGATGTTGATTCGTTTATGCCATGCACTTGAGTATATGCATTTTCATGTCTTTTCTTATATTTTGAAAATTCTAAAAAGATTTTTGTGTACTTTTAAGGTAATTTTGGCAAAATGTTTTTTGTTTGTTCTTATATTGGACATTTTGTTTTGGGACTTGAATCCTTGAATGTTTTTCTTCCTAAGTGGTAAATGTATGCACGGTTTGAGAGTGTCATTGGTTGACTCTAGGATACTATATGCTAAGGTAGCCGGTTTAAGAACTTTTAGGGGTCCATGAAGCCTTAGTTCACGGGAATGTGGTAAGATGGAGTTGCTCTCTATAGTGGATTTGAAACCCTTGGTTGGTATTTGTTTGGTTATAATCCCTTGTGAGCTTCATTTGTTCTAGCCTTCATCACCTTGTTGAGCGGCTATTTAGGATCCTTGACTATGCATGTCTTAATCCTTGTTTTGACCTCTAGCTCCCAAGATCGCGACCGGGCCTCTCTAGGGGAGGAAAAGGGCACCTTTTCTCATTTTTCTTTATCTTCTTTTTATTTTGTTACAAATTTGATTTTCTATTTTGCATCAACCTACTTATTAACCAATTTGAGCCTAATGTTTCCCGCTCTTGTTTAAACCGCATTACAAACCCAATGACCTATGTTTACCAACCCTTTTAGTTAGTGAAGCATAGGCATGTGAGGTTTGAGTGTTGAGAGTGTTGATCATGAGCAAGAAAACTTTGTGAATTGGTTTAAGTACGGTATTTGAAAGTTGAGCTTGAAAAGAATATGCAAAAAGTTCGAGAAGAAAGATGCAATTCAAGAAAATCAAATGAAGTTTCAAGAAAAAGCCGTCCATGGTTAGAAAAAGGCAAGGACACATAAAAAAAATAAAAAGAAACAAATAAACACAAATAATATATTTTAGTTTGGTTTCGTTTTCTTCCCTTGTTTAAGCATTGAGGACAATGTTTCGTTCAAGCTTGGGGGGGAGCGTTCCTTCATTTTTTTTGTATATATTGTGTGTTAGTGTTGAGTAAGCTTGTGGGAGATGGCATTATTGGTATTTTTGTTTGATATTTTGCGATTTCTTGAGTTTGTTTTTGAGAGTAGGCCACTCTTTTGCTTCACTTAGGAAATATCACCAAAATTTTCAAATTTTTACCCTGCCTTAACCATTAGCCTTACGTTACAACCTAATAAAAGTCCCTTAGACTTTAGTGGGGTTAGGTCAAAGAACGGTGGAGGGAGATAGATTTCAAACCTATGGAGAGAGTATGCATAGTTGAGATGTCGGGATTACCTTCTCAAAGTTTTTCATTTCTTTATCTTTTTCCGATTCCTTCGTGGAATCATGAGAAGCTAGCTTAAGGGTTGATTTGAAGCTAGTGGAGAGAACGCGGCCCGATTGGTTGGGGCTAGGGTGGATTGAGTCCTCATTAGTTCTCTATGCTTAGCATATGTTATGTTTCAATCAACCATTGACATCTTGGAACGTGCATACATTTGTCTATTTAGAAAGGTTTGCATCCATCGGTGTTTGTTCCAATCTCTTGTCCAAATATGAACTTGTGTTTTTCTTTCTCGTTTTATGTTTCTTTTTCTTTTCTTTTTATTGCCTTGCCTTGGTTTTTATTTAGAGTTGTGGGTTAAACTCTTAGGACACCCTCACGAGAGCACACTCGTCCTCTAGGGCGATCTAGGGGTTTAAAGGGCTTGTCATTAGTTGCTAAAAGTGACCGTGATTCCTACGAAAGTGAGTTAGTGTACATTCTTGTCTCCTTAAGTGTTCTAGCTTTGCTTGAATAAATCATTCTCCTTCTTTCGTGTTTCATGTTAATTTGCTCGAGGACGAGCAAAAGGTTAGCTTGGGGGAGTTTGATAAGTGACTTTTATGCCACTTTTTAGGGTGTTTATTGAGTCGTTTTTCGGCTTATTTTTCCAATAATTTAACCCTTTTTGTCCTTTATTTCTTTATTTACTTATTCTTGTCTTTTATCTTGATTTCGAGTATTTAAGTGGTTTTTAATAGTTTTTAGCTTATTTTCTTAATTTATTTAATTTATCTTCTTTGTTTTTATTTTGATCTCCATGCTTTGGTTTTGTAGGAATTATGCGCCGAAAGAAAGAGGATATCAAGAAGCCAAGTTATCTGTTGTGCGCGGGGTGCTGTGCGGCTTATGCGCGGGCGCACATGTGAGGCTGTGCGGGCGCGCAGCCCTGTCAGAACCCGCACAGCCAGACTGAAGAAACAGAGCAAAACCAGAGAGTTTGCGCGACCCTATGCGCGACCGCTGTGCGGGCGCACACACCTTTGCGCGGGCGCGCATGACTCATGTGCGGGCGCGCTTATTTTCCCCGTACCCACAAAGTTGCGGCCGCACACTACGATGAGAGGGCGCACACACATTGTGTGCGGGCGCACAGGACTCATGTGCGGGCGCGCACGACTGGGTTTACGATTTATTTGCGCCTTGTTGTCCAAGTCTCTTTCTTTTGTGTGGAGCCACATATATATAGACGGGACTCTTTGTAAAAAAGGGGGGATCTATTATGCTATTTTCTTAGTTAGTTTAGGAGAGCTTCTCACTCTTAGGGTTAGATTAGGAGTTTCTCTCTCTAGTTTAGGAGTAGTTTAGAGAGAGAAAGCTTGGATTTTTCATGGAGTTTTTGGGATTTTGAAGAAGCAAATTTGTGGATGTTTCCTCTCATAAATTCAATGAGTCTTCCTAACTTTCTCTCACCTTTATTGCTTTCATTTATTATTGTTTTTGCTTATTTATTTGTTTATTTGAGTAGATTAATTAGTTTAGTGGTTGATTCTTGCTTTTATTATTATTTTACCTTGTTTTCCTTGTTTTTGTTCACCATGTTAGTTTAGGTTTTGTTCTAGGGAAATGGATGAAGGTCATGTTAATAAGTTGAATGATTGATTGTGATTAGTGTGGAATTGTTTCTTGATTATTGTGTATGGATGATGCTTTTATGTATTAGAATCTTTCTAGCTAATTGATTCTATGCTTTTAATTGTGTTTTCAATCGATTGTGCGAGAGTGAGTTGGTTGAGAGCCCTAAATTCTTCCATACCTTTGCTAGGCTAGTTGCACGAGAGTGAATTAGTTTAGTAGGATAATTAACATGCTTAATTGTGCGAGAGTGAGTTAAATGTGTTAATTGTTCCTAATCAAGGTCATTTTCATCTAATTGTATGATGTTATTGAATGTATTGATGTAATTGGATTCCACTTTCCCTAGTTTTAGTTATTTGCTCTTAGTAGTGTTTAATTGAACCTCTCTTACCTCACAAGCTTTCCTAGTAGTTTAATTAGCATAGATTGATACACTTAGTCCTTTTGGGTTCGACCCTTTACTTACCCCTATACTCGTATTAGGGTAGTTTAGGTATTATAAATTGTTAATTTGATTAGGGTTAGTAGACTAACGACACTATTTTAACCCCCGATTAGAAATCTACACTAAATGGTCGAATATCAAGATGGATAGTCAACTAAGCCTAATTCGATGTAAGATTTGTCCCAAAAGGCTATTAAAGGATCTGTGGTTTTAGATTTCTTAGCAGATTTTCCAATAGAAGATTCCACGCCTATACACGAGAATTATTTTCCAGACGAAGACTTGATGGTCACAGAACATGATACTTGGACTCTCTACTTCGACGGAGCCTTAAACCAAAAGGGATGCGATGAAGGAGTAATATTGGTATCACCTAAAGAAGAACATGTTCTAATCTCAATAAAGCCAGATTTCGACGTTACCAATAACACTGCAGAATACGAAGCATGCGTGGTAGGCCTCGAAACAGCATTGGCGTTGAGAGTAAAGAAACTTTGAATTTTTGGGGATTCTTCGTTAATCATCAATCAAATTTCCAAGAGATAGAAGTAAGGAGTGAAAGCTTGGCCCCTTACCAAACCTACCTGGAAACTCTCACAAATCAATTAGAAAAGGTAGAGTACACGTATCTACCTAGACAAGAAAATCAATTTGTTGATGCCTTGGCAAGACTAGCCTCGATGGTTAGGATTCCTACGGAAATTAAGCAAATGCCTTTAACAATAGAAAAGAGGCCTAAACCGACTTATGTCCAAGCAATAGGGGATGAAGACGTAACCTAAGAAGAAGAAGAAGAGGAAGAACCTTGGTATACAGACATCCTCAACTAGAAAAAGAATATCCACCCCATGCTGACAAAGAGCAATAAGAGCCTTAAGACATGAGAATAGTCCACGAAAGGGGTGTGTAGAACACATGTAAATGGCAAAATGCTAGTCCAAAAGATAATATGCGAAGGGTATTGTTGGACTACCATGAATAGGGACTATCATCAATATGTCAAATGATGCCCTAAATGCTAAATATATGCTAACTTGCAACATGTTCCTTTGTCTCTTCTCTACACCTATACATCACCACGGCTATTCTCGACACGGGGAATAGATATTATTGGAAGAATTACTCCTCCAGGAACAAGAGGCCATGAATACATATTAGTAGCAATTGATTATTTCACTAAATGGGTTGAAGCAAAATCGTATGCAATACCCACCGCGAAACATGTAACACTCTTTATCGAAAGAAAAATTATTTGTCGGTATGGAGTCCCACATGAAAAGATAAGTGACAATGGAACTCACTTTCAAGTAGAATAAAGAAGAACTATTACAAAAGTATGGAATCCAACACCATCATTCTTTTCCATATAAACCTCAAGCCAATAGTGCAGTTGAGGCAACTAATAAAAATCTGAAGACAATCAACGAGAAGATGATAGTTTATTACAAAATTGGCCTGACAAACTCCACTTTGCTCTGTGGGGTTATCGCACATCAATTCGTTCATCAACAGGGAATACGCCATTTTCCTTAGTCTATGGGATGGATGTCGTACACCCTGTAGAGCTAGAAATATCTTCCCTATGCATCGCGTTTGAAGGTAAACTCAATGAAGTAGAATGGACTAGAGCGAGATATGAAGAGCTAATTCTACTTTATGAAAAGTAACTTGAGGCTCTACATCATACTTAATGTTATCAGACTCGTATGGCTAGACACTTCAACAAGAAAGTCAAGACAAGGAATATTAAAGTAGGAGACTTGGTGCTAAAAGCATTGAGGAAAATGTTTTAGACCTAAGAGGAAAGTTTAGACCCAATTGGTCTGGGCCATACATTATCAAAACTATCCTATCAAGAGGTGCTTCAAAAGTGACTGATATGGATGGCAATGAGTTCTCAAACATGACAAATCTTGACCAACTTAAAAAGTACTACCCATAATTACTCGAGTAGGATACTCAAAAGAGATACGTTTGGCCTAATTACATAAGAAAGGATACGTAGGCAACCCCTATAGGATGCAACCACTTTAATTTTTACAAACCTCGCATCTTAGGAAATCAACTCAGCAAAATTAACGCGGAAGTTTGCAAACGCATCCCAAAAAAGTTGTGGCGTAGAGAAAGAAATCAGCGTCGGCCAGAGTCTGGTGAAGAGAACAACGCTAGGCGACGAACTGCAGCGTCTGGCGACGAGGACAGCGCTAGATGACGAACATCAGCGTTTGGCGACAGATATGATGGCTTAAAGAGAATTAAAGCTATAACTATTATTTTAATATGTTTGAAATCTACAAAACTCGGCAGATTTGGGGGCTGTTTATACACAAAACTGGTACAGTTTGTTTCCCGAAAGGATTCGGAGAAAAAAAAAGTGCAGCACCAGATGACAGGAACAACGTCTAGCGACGAGGCCTATTATAGCTATTTTTCTCGAAAGGTCAGCGTTTGGTGACAACGTCAGCGTTTGGCGATAAAAAGTCGGTTCAACGACAGCTTCTTCGCGCTTTGCAAATCATATGTTTTTTTTTTAAATTACGACTCGATTTTGTACATTGACTTTACATTCTTTTGATCCCTTTCAAACACTTTTCAATTAATTTAAGCTTAATTAATTGGAACAATTGACAAAAATAATCCCAACTTTCGCCGATTCGCTCAAAATAATCCCATCTTTGAATTATTTTCAAATAATTCGAACTTTGGGGGGAATTCGCTCCAAATGATCCCAACCAGTTACCTAACTTGCTATAACAGGTTAGGTGACATGTGTCACCACATCATTGGTTGAAAAAAAAAATTAAATTATAAAAAAGAAAGCAGCTTTCCCAATTCCCACCCATGAACCACCCTCCCCACCACCACGAACAACTCACTACCGGCAGCACTATTCCCACCGGCACATACTAGATCGGCAGCCACCCTCGATCCGCCATATTTCTTCCCCCGCGCCGGCACCGCCCTCCCCTACCCCCATTCTCCCGAAAACACAAACCCCTAACAATTGAAATCTCTAAAAATACCCTCCACCACCGCGTTAAACGCCCAATTACAACTTTTCCCACCCTTGAAACCCTAGCTCTTAGAGTTTTCAGGCTGGGGGAAGGTCGATTGTGGTGTTTTGTGGTGGGGCTAGGCATGTTTAAGTGTTTGGGGTTGTTGATTATGGTGGTTTGGGGTTTCGGGTTTTGGGAATTTAGGGGGTAAGGGAGGCGACAGAGCGGACACCAGCGCAGGGGAGGGGACGCCAAGAGCAGCGTTTTGGGGCGGATGAGGAACTTGGGTTAGACGGCTGGAGAAGGCTGTCGGTGTTGGTGGGGGTTGTCGTGGGTTGGGGCTGATTTTTTGTTTTTTGTTTTATATTTTTTATTTTTTATTTTTATTTTTATTTTTTTTGTTTTTGTTTTTATTTTTATTTTTATTATTTTTTATTTTCAATGAATCACGTGATGACAAGTGTTACTTAAATAAAAAAAAAAAAAGAATATATTACCTCTTTAACAGGTTACCGGTCACTTGGGATCATTTTGAGCGAATACCCTCCAAAGTTCGGATTATTAAAAACTAATCCAAAGTAGTGATTATTTTATGTAAATCGGCGAAAGTTGAGATTATTTTCGTTAATTTTTCCTAATCAATTTTAGGCTTATGTTAGTCAAAATATATTTTATTTTCCATTTTTTTTATTTCATTTCTTTTTGGGGGAGAAAGTCGGATACCCTCCATTGATAATAAAAATGATGGATATTTTTTGAGCAAAAATTAGTCACAATTTTTTTACACCCTCACATGCCCATAAAATAAAAAATAAAATGCAAAGATAAAATAAGCATAATAAGTTTGTAAATAAAACATGTTTAATGTAGAAGTCATATACTACATGTTTGCAAAGTCCTAGCAGTCGAATAAAATAAATACAGGTACAACTACGGTGCCAGAGGACGCAAATGGGGAGGCGCTCCCAAAGTGTCAAAGAACAAGGTGGATCGTGGAGTATGCCCCTCACCGGCTCCACGATCGCCAAAAGTCGGAATCGACAAAGTATGGCCAGCCTATCCAGGCTCACCCTGATGCTCAACAGCCAATGGAAGAGGCTGCGACGACGAGCCAACCTCGTGCGTCCCACCACCCCCTAAAGGAGTCGATGGTACGCCTCCTTAGCCTGCTAGCCTAGCATATGCACCCTCAGATGAAGAGCCTGAACCCTCCGGTCTCTCAGCTGGAGCTGTCTCTGACCGACAACCCTCACCCCTGAAAGAGGTATGACGACACCTCGAGTCGGACTTGGACCTCTCTCTCCTAGCCTCAAGTCTCGCTCGAGTGTGCGGAGGAGGAATAAACTGTACTTGTAAAAGTAAATCATGTTAGATGCTAAATGAGTAAATAAAGCATGAGATAAGGATAAGAGAAATACCTCTGCAATTTCGACACGGTGACAAGAAGCTTGAACCCTCATTCTCACCAGCAGGTAACGAAAGGCGTCTAAACCCCGTCATCCTCGTTACCACCTCGCGAGAGAACTGTCAAGAGACAAGTAAGTAATAAAAAAAATATTATGTGCAAGTAAAAGGGAAAATAAATGACTCACCCAAGTTTGGTCTCGAGGTCTTGAATGCTCAATAAAGTGGTGATCCAAAGGAGTCAGAGGAATCATCTCCTCGACCGGGCCATACATCTCCTGATAAGTGATGGATACGGGAAGAGCAACGATCTCCGAATGGCCATGTTCTAAAATAAACTGCGTAATCAATACCTACTTGGGGGCTATACAAGAGACAAATGCAGAAAATAAAGAATACCTCCTCCGCCTCCTCTAGCAAAGCAGGTGGTGGAGCCAATAGCGGAAGTAGTGCCTCTGTGTAGCATAGCTCGGGATGGGCGTTTGTCTGCCAAGGTGTTCCCTTTGGCGACCTACTCGCCAAGGTCCTCCTCACCTTACGGAACATAATGCGAGAAAGGCGAGCAAGAAAAACAAAAGCCTCCTAGGAGTGATGAATAGCCACTCTCTCGCCTAGATACACCGCAGCATTTTACGTCCCCTGGAAGTACCGACGCTGAGCAGTGTACTGTGTAGCAAGCGCATGAATGTCAAAATTGGCCCACGGCCAAAACACTACGGTTGGCTCCTACAAAATGCATACTCATAGGGCGAAATGCTTCTAAAGGTATAAAAAGGAAAATATCATAGGAACATAACGAGAGGATCAACTCTCAGATGCGCCTTGTATTAGCATATGCTCTGTAACGACCTCCCCGCAATGGGGAGCTCGCGAGGTGAAGGTCTCGCCGGCGTAAGAGATGGAAAGTATTCGTAGAACCAGATCTATGAAAATAAAGAAATGTCAGCAAATGCTAAAACAAATCTAGAGCTAACTTTGGAAATTAAGGGTTACCACTACGACTTTCCAAAAGCTTGAAAGCGCGAGGTCTGTCTCGAAAGAGCTATAACGACTAGGAAGTCCGCGTAGGCCAAGCTGGCCCAATAATACGACTCGACCATCAGAAGGTCGCGAAGAGCAGTAATGTAGTAGAGTAGCACTCGACTACCCCTATCAGGCGAAAAGGTCCCCGACAACAAGATAAGAGCAAAAATACACACCCGCTGCTCAGGGGTGGTCGCATTGTCCTGAAAAGTCACCGCGAGCATGGTCCGGCCAATGCATCTAGAGCTATGCTGCGTCGGATCAGCCTCACCACGAGCTCAAATGGTTATAGGAACCAACAGCTCGAGTACCTCTGGAGAAAAGACAGAGATCTTGCTATAAAAAAAAAAAAAAAAAAAAACAAGACCGAAGTAAACTTCAATCCCGTGATGAGACTGAAGTCAGTAGAGGTAACGGTCATCTCACCCCAAGGAAAATGGAAGGTGTTGGTGGTGTCCCAAAAGAACTCCACAAAAGCTTGGAATACGCAGTGGCTATGTCCGAAAGAGTTCATGGCCCAAGTGGCTCGCAGCAAAGAAGTCAAGCCACATGACTTCCACAAGACGCGCAGACCGTTATGGTCGCGGAAGTAAGTATCGTACGAAGAGTCGTTGGTCGTGTTGCCGGTACCATGGCTACAAACCCTCCCACTGTGAATCCCACTGTGAAATGTGAAACTCAGGTGCGAAGTACAGAGTGCGCTCGTCCCACTCTGGAAACCTCCATAGAGAAGAAGAGGTCCCTACGCTTGTGTCATCGGGATTGTCCTTCCGATGAGCCTCCCTATAACGAGAACTGGAATCTTATCGTCTAGCCATGCTATATTATGCAAAATAACAGAAAATTAATGTTCTATAGTATCTAAGGTTCGCCTAGCCGCATGATACTATGTTCGCAAAAAAAAAAAAAAAAGAGTACGTAGTATTAAAACAGAACATGATTTCAATTCAAGCATAAATGGCAATTTTTAACAATCAAACAATTTCTTGCAATACTATGACAAATATTGTGACAAATTTTGACAAGAATGGCTAGCAAAACAAGAAGAACAAGTCACAATGTTCTCAAGAACTCAAGGGGTTCAACTATGGCAATTTGCTCATTTCTTCACCAAATTGTGTATAAAAAGTCTCAAAATTCTCTAACCATGATGTATTAACATAGTCAAGCAATTTCAAGGCATAAAATTTGACAAACAAAGAAAATTAAGCATAATTGGGTTCGCTTTTTTCAGAAACCCGCGCAATATGTTTAAATTCAGCAAATGCCGAGATAAGTTTGAGAAAAACTTACATAGATCGGGAATATAGATTATGAAAAATACACTTTAATAATCCCTTTTTTTCTCAATTTACTTTAAATAATCCCAACTTTTGATTATGCAACAATGATCCAAACTTTCACCTGTGCTTTCTTTCTTCAGTCCCAAAAACAGGCAACCTGCTTAAAAAGTTAATTTTTTTAAAAAATTCCAATATGCCATGTGTTGAGCATTTATTAGTCCAAAAAACGAAAATCTAAAAATAAAAATAAAAATTATAAAAGAAAAGAAAAAAGAAAAATCAATAGAAACACCAGCGTCGCCGTACTCCCTCACATTTCCTTCTCTCCATTCCCAACTAGAACCCAACACTTCCTCCTCACCGGCGATTGAGCAAGATTCCGGCGCCACATTATGATTTCTCGCCATTTTCACTGGAGTTTGGCGGAGTATCGGCACCGATCAGATTTACCTCGCCGCAGATTGAAGGAGTTCACTGTATTCACCAGATTTTGAACAAATGTCGACGTTTTCAGCCTAGAATGACGGATTTTTGGTGCCAATAAACGTATTCTTACAAGAAACACCGGCACCTTCAGCAACTCACCGTCAGTAGAAGCATCAATTGGGTTAGGGTTGTTTCAGGGTGCGTGGAGGTTTCGTTTTGAGGTGAATTTCGAGTTATTTTACGGTATTTTGGGTAAGGTTTTGACTTTAGGGTGATTTTGGAGGCGGCCTGGGGAGGGGGGATGTTCTGGTCAATTTTATGTGAACGGAGTTAGTTTCAGCGGCGGGGTAGGCAGTGGGGGTAGTTGTCGGGGCTGAGCTCAGGCTGGGTAAGGGGTGGTTAACTAGTTATTAGGCTGGGTTTATTTTATTTATTTTTTATTTTTTTTTGTATAATTTATTTTTGAACCACTCACATATCGACATGTGTCAAGTAACATACAATAATAGGTTGTTGACTTTTGTTAACCGGTTTGGGATTGTTGGAAGAAAATTGAGGTGAAAGTTGGGATTATTGCAGAATAATCGAAAGTTGGGATCATTTAAAGTAAATCAGGCAAAGTTGGGATTATTAAAGTGTATTTTTCCTATAGATTAAAGAAGCTTTGATTTGCAAAACGTTTGAGCGAATTTGGTGAACAAATGAGACAGAACGACCAATTTGAAGTCTCGAATGCAAACGAACAACAACAACAAGCTGTCACGACAAATGAAGAAGATAGGGGTTTTATTTCGGAAAACCCGACGTTAGCGCCAGAAGACAAGTTCGTCGCTAGGCGCTGACCTTTGTCGCCTGGCGACAGAGAAAAATCCTAGCGACAGTATGTTCCGGCGTGCGGTGGTGCAGCGACAGGATATGTGGCCCTCATAAATGGTTGTGTGGACCTTAACCAGCAATTTCGGTTCCTTGGTACGCAAGTTAGCCCCTATAAGCAATTAGACATAATTAGGTAATCGGCTCGATTAAAATCATAGTATGTGATCGACCTGATGAAAGATCGTCTCACTTAGCTTAAAGCGCCTAAACATTGGCTCATTGCAAGCACCGACCTAATGGTTCACAAGCAGCAAAATGCTCCGACGTACTAGTACCGCGGAAATTTCAGCAAATATCACTGCAGCAAAGTTCAAGCGAGCTTTAAGGATCAAGAAGCATTAGTCTTTGGTAATTTTCTTCGAAATATTATCACAAAAACTGAGGATGGCTTCAAATAGAGTTATCTTCAACGACATTCCCTAAGATATGGAAGGTTGTCAGACAACTAAGGATGGCTTCAAGTGGGGTTATCTTCGACAGCGTTCCCTAGGATGTGGAAGGTTATCAGAAATAGGAGATGATATCAAGTGAACTTATCTTCGATCATGTTCCCTAGGATGTGGAAGATGGTAATAAAATAGCGGAAATTGAAGGCAGCTACAAGCAAGATAGTCTTCAGGCGGTATCCTCTAGCTTGAGGAAGATCATTAAACAAAATCGGTTACTCTAGAGACGTGTGATCGACAGTGCAAGATACGCGTTTCATAACACTTTTATTTGTTTTAATTAATGCTAGTTTGTAGGTATCGGCGTTATAAGAATGATTTAAGATCGTAGAACATTCTGAATCATTTTCCATCCATATCGCTACTTTGACATTTGTTTATGAAACTTGCATTTCTCCAAACTCAGTCAAAGTAGGGGCTTCTATAAACACCTAAATGTGTCTCCCCAATACCAAACCTAATGATGAATACTTTTCACGTTATTTTATTATCGAACAAAGTGAAAATGTGAAAAGTGTACTGGTGAGGATATTTTTTTTAGAATATTTCTCTTTATGTTTTAAAAAATATTTCTTTTATTACTCTATTTATGAAAAATAGTCATTCCAATTTGGTTTGGTCCATGATAAGGGTCCAATAATAGTGTAGTAGGATTTGGCTTGCAAATAGCTTTCCAACAATATATTATAAGCCCAATTTCGATGAATTATGAGGATGTTATGGATTAAATTAAATTAGGCCCAATGATTTTAAATGTGGCCCAATGATCTGGAGGAGTGCCTATGAATTATTATTTCTAAAGTGATTAGGATTAATTTTAGTCTTCTAGGAATATCTAGAAGTTCTTTTTTATTCTAATAAGATTAGGATTGATAATTATATTTTCTAAAGATGTTTTATTTTGAATAAAATATATTATTCATCACAAACCTAATTTTAAATCTGTTTTGACACGGAATTAACTGTTAACCGGGTTAAAAGATAATTCCGCGTACGAAAGCGCGTTGAACTTGTGAATCAGCGAGAGACAACAGAGTCGTCGCCTGGCACTGGCAGCTTTCGCTTGGCGATGCAGCTGTCGCCTGGCAACGAGCTTGTCGTCTAGCTCGGACTCTTGTTGTTGGCAACAAGAGGTATTTTATTCAGAAAATGATTTTCTTTGATCTCGTGTTATTTTTCCTATAAATAGGGGTCGTATTTCCCCGTGTTTATTCATTCACAATTCATTCACAACCATTATCTCTCTCTCTATTCTTTTTCTTAACCTTCCCTCTCTCAAAATTCCATACTCATTAGCTCAAGACACACCTAGCCAAGTTCAAAGTTGCCTTCGCCCTAGACGTGAAAGGTTTGTTATTTCTGAGGGTTTGGTCCCAAATTCTATTTAATTTCTTTAATTTAATTTAATTGTTTGATTTGTTATTTTCCTTGAAGTTACTAACGTGTGTATTTGTTATTTGAAAGAGATACGAGGCATCAAAGTAAATACTTTAATCGTTTTATTGATCTTTCGATATAGAAATCATGCTTAGATTATTCTATTGATACCTAGTATCATGTTAGGATGTTATATTATTGCTTCTAGTATCATGTTTAGGGCATTAACTAAAATTTCTAATATCAAGTATGTTTATTATGATGCTTCCTATTTCTTTCCTAATATCATGTTAGTATCATGTTAGGGCTAATTGATCTTTAATGTTTAGTGACATGCTATGGTTTGTTATTAATCTTGTAAGCATCATGCCTAGGATCTTGCTATTAGTATGCTTGAACATGATTATGATAATTATGATTATTATGTTAATTATGATAACTGTAATGATTACAATTGGTATTATGTTTGATATATTATTATTGTTATTGCTTGATCCCACCTTTTATGCATGTTTAAAGGGAATTTGTACTTGTTATCACGCTTAATAAGATAAATAATAATCTTATTTAGGTTGATTTGATTATAATTCAAGTGATCGTCAACAATAGTTTTATTTGTGCATTTAATATTCAACCAACATAGATTAAGTAGGCTTAGGGTTAACCTATTGATTGCATGGTAGTCAAAAAGCGCATATGCATACGAGAAGAATAAAGTAAAGGCATATTATTAAATAAAGTTCAATCTCCTTTAGGGTTGGATTTGTACCTTTATCCCCAAACTTCCAGTCATGGTTCCAGACCTATTGGATTTAACGATCTCCTGGATCGTTAAGGGGTGTAACCTTCACCATGTGAACGGTTTACAAGTTCCTAAAACTTATTGGTGACTCTTTTACTCTAGATTCCTTCCCTTGAGACGCCACCATGCTTAAGTGTATAATCACAGTGGGGCTCAAGTGTGAGATGCCTAAAATATTCCCTACACTTGTGGTTTAGGACATAGCAATGTGCAGTATCACGCCCAACACCTCTATGATAAGTACAATAAGCATTGCCATCCCATTGGGCGTATGTTTTTTTTTTCTGGTAGAGTGGGTAGTGTTGGCCCTTTTGGTGCAAGTAAACCATTTTCGCTTAATTTTTCTAGCAACTCTTTGTAACTCACAGGGAATTGTGTAAATTTTCTTTCTTTTGTCAATCTTTTTCGAGGATCATTATTGTGATATTGAGTCGTGCTATTGTATGCGTAGAATTAACAAATACATCAATAGAGGATGAAGAGTTATCAATCCTCTGTTTGTAGTTATTCTTAGGTTAATGATGATGAGGTTTATTTGCTTTTTCTTAAGCAAGATCATCTTTAATCCTAGTTGCCACAAAATAGACCTTTAGAAAAGTGTCTAAACCAAGGTAGCGTAGATGTTTTTTGTACTTTTCACGGCAATTTTCAAAGAACTTTTGTACTAAATCGAGTTCAAGTGGCCTTTGGGCATGGTGAGCTGCTTTTTCTTGCCATCTACAATAGAAAGCAAGAAAACCTTCATCATCGCCTTGCTTAAGAATATCAAATTCACGTAGAGTCGATTTGAACTCTATGTTACTCTCATATTGGGTAATGAAAGCCGAAACTACATCTTACCATGTTGTTTTGAATTTTGGATCTAACCCATAGTACCACTCTCTTGCGGTTGGGTCTAGAGATAAAGTGAAAGTCAAAGCATAAAGCTTAGGATCAACTTCCTTTAATGCCATGGTGCAAGGGAAACACATTAAATGGTTTTGTGGATTATTGGTCACCTTGAATATCGGTAAGTCCGTAGCTATGAACTATTCTGGTAAAGCAAGTC
This sequence comes from Chenopodium album, assembly GCF_948465745.1. NCBI lineage: Eukaryota > Viridiplantae > Streptophyta > Magnoliopsida > Caryophyllales > Amaranthaceae > Chenopodium > Chenopodium album. The sequence continues at coordinate 21,589,296 of NC_137842.1, forward strand.
CTGTATGAGGAGCAAACTTTTATACGTTGAAATACTTGTTCCCCATTGTAGAACGAAGAATAAGCTTCTCCAACGACTTTTCTTTAATGGATAGTTGTTCCATCTTTTGTTGCAAGGCTAGAGCTTCGGCATTTTTGTTTTAAGCCTTTTAAAGTTTCTTAATTCTTCTCTCCTCGGCCTCTTGAGCCTTTTCTTCTCTCAATTGAGCAATCTCTTCTTGAAGTTTCTCTATAATTGAGATTGTTGTTGGACTAAAACTAGTTGTCGAGGGAAGGTGGTTTGAAAGGGGTGGATTGTTTGATGGTAAACGTAGAATATGAGCACCCGGGAGACTTTGTTCCCAAGCTTGAAAATCGGCCCTAAAAGAAGTACGAAGAGATAACTAAATCGATATGCTTGTTTAGGAGACAAAAGAAGAAGAATGAACAGAAGATATGTTCGAACGGGTAACATCACCTTTAAACGATTCTTCAATGAAGATATTGTTTGAACGAGCGAATTTTTTTTCGAAAAAAAAGGCTCGTAATAATAGGAGCGTAAAAGTAACCAGGTAGGGCTCGGAAGGCGCTCGCATCCCTAGCTCTTGCATTAGACGTGGTTGCGCAACTCAATTAGTTGCACGCGCCACCTGTTCGTGCAACTTTTATTTTAATTCGAGTAGTTTTTTTTTTTTTTTTTTTTTTTGTTTCATCATTTTTTAATATTTTTTAATGTGTTTTTTTATGTTACCTCTCGAATACGACTCAAAATTACGTAGGGACATCTTCATAATTGGGAACCTAAACCAAGTTAAAGGGAAAAAAAAAAAAAGCTATCCTAAACACGTCACACATAGTCATGTAATCACATCAGCATACAATAAGCCAAGGTTCACACAATGCATTTCTAAGTTTGTAAGCTTAGGTGTCCAAAGGTACCATATCTTAAGAGACGATGCACAAATCAATCACTCAATGTGTTGGCTCATGACATAGCCCTCCCCAAATTTTGTTGGCGCTATGGGTGGGATGATTGTTAATGATTTTGGGATAGAAGCCTAGTGTTGGCAACCCCTAGTCAATGCTCCAATCTCTAGAGGTTATAGTGTGCTATGAGTATGCATGATGCAATGTTGCTTGTTTGGTTTTTACTTTTGTAAAAAAAGGAAGATACTATGCGTTTGAGTCTCGCTCTCTTACTAGAGATTATCTAAGTTAATTCTTGTTACAACTCATAAGATACCTAGTGTTGGAATCCTTGAACCATAACTAAGAACTAATCTAGTAACCCCTAAGTCCCTAGTGGAGTCGCCACTGTAAGAAGGGTGTTCCCATTGTAGGGGATATTTCTCCTTAAATATTCATGGCTCTTTAAAAGCCTAGGACTTTGAACTTGTTAGGGTGTATTAGGATTTGAATTCTTGACTGTTTGGGGGACCTTGAATTAGAGATGATCCTCTCATCACGCTTTTTTTTTTTTTTTAAGAAACAAGTACGAGTCGCTTATGAGTTTTTAGAAAACTCATAAACCTCGTTCATGCCTTTCTCCCAAGTAGAGTTGAAGGATAATTAGCACGAATCGTAAGTTTACCCATGCCTAAATTGGTCTACATGTACCAGAAATGAGTTCGGGAGCTAGGGTACTATAATAACGTTTCTTTAAGGGAGGAATCTCTATTATAGCCCTAATTACAACCTCTACTAGCTCTTCCTTATTCATAATTTCAGCACCAAACATTATATGTAATGTAATACCTAAAACTAAGTTAGTTGATTTTATTTACACGGATAAATGATGTAGGAATTACATAGCAAAGTTGTTATTCTTTATTTAATTCAAATTTGTGAAAAGAACAAAATAAACAAGATTCTCCTAGGCTTAAGTGATCAACCAACAATTAATTATTCAGTTTTATTCTTATTTAACGCAAGATACTATGTGGAATTGATTAATTAGAAATCCGTTTGAAGTGATAAAACAACACTAATTATTTAATTAAAGTTATTTTAAATAACAAAATAAAGGTGATTGATCTAAGTACTCGGGAATTTACAACTTCTCTTTGCTAGATCTTCGTTTAGAACACTTATGGACTCCTTCTTGTTCGGGAACCTCCACCGTAGTAACAAGTATTAAAGGGGGTGAGTGTTTAGGACAAGAGGGTTTGGTAGCACACAAGTTCACAAAGGTTAATTACTGTCTATTTTAGCCTCTTATTAAGCCTCTATTAATAGGGAATGAGTACTATTACAGTTTTGAACATTCAGCTGCAGCAGGTGACGCGCGCATGTGAATGGGTTGCCGCAGCATCCTAGCGCAAATAAAGTTGCACTGCTATAGGCAGCAAAACAAATTATCTTGAGCGCATTATTATGGTATGATTCGATTTCATATTTTTATGAAATTCTGAATCTTCCGCAAGCGCATCACTAGCAGTTGCGTTGGTGTTATGCGCAACCATGTGAGTTGCGTGCGCCAGACCAACGCGACTCAGTGAGATGCGCGAGGATTTCTCTACGGTATTATTGATTTTTAACCTAGGCGCCTCTAAATCTGTCTTTTTTAGGTTTTAAGCTCGGGCTTAATTGTTTGGACCTTATTTTTTTTTTTGTTAGGATACTTTCTTTTTATGTACTTGCAATTTAAAAAGTTATCCATAAGTGTTCTTCACGTTAATTCTATACGAATATGGTTTTATTTATTGTCATTACACTTCCTGTCGGGCAGGAGCCCAAAAGTAGATGTCTACACTATCCGTACCTCCCGATCCAACGAGGACCTATCCCTTAATGGGAACCCTTTGACCCATCCATTGGACTTAGACTTTGTTACCCCTATTAGGAGGGTCCTAATATCCATCCTAGTGCTATTGTTGGCACCACCCCGACCACTTACGATTATATATAGGAGGCCTGGTTCATGTGACTATACTTATGATCCAGCAAACCCTATATATGCATTTCCCGAACCCCAAGACTTTTGGTAGGTGGGGATTGTCGTGCGAGCCAGTCTTGGATGATTGGTCTCATTTCTTCGCAATAGATCATGCTAGGAGGGATGGGAGGTTAAGGGTAAAGGCCCCTATGGAGGTGAGTGAGATGGCTAGCTGAAATCATGTTTTAGAGACTAGTGAGGGAAGTTCCCACTCTACCCCTTACTATATTGCGAAGTGAGACTATCGTAACTACTCCCTTATCGTATGTGCTTTATATGTTGCTCTCTTTTTTCCTATATGTTCTTCAGATTAGAGTTTTGGGGTAGTTCATTTCAAGCTTGGGGATGATTTATGTTGTTTGTGTGCTTCATAGTTTCCCCTTCGCTCTTATAGTTCACTCTAGGTCTCTTTTGCTAGTTGGTATTGATCACTGTTTGTCTCTTGGTTCTCTAATATTCTTTATGGATGATGATGTTTCTCTTGCTGATGGTTACTATGCTTCTGTTCCTGGTTTTGTTGCTTGTTTTACTAATTGCTGTGTGTTGTGTTTCTCTACTTCCTTCTGATTATGCTTCCTAATTCTATTCTCGATGTTTCTGCTGCTATCTTGCATTACTGTGTCCCCATTGAGTACCTATATCTCTTTTATTTCTTTCTTTTCTTTTATCTTGAACTTACTAACTTTTTTCTTTGTATATAGTCTATTCTCTTTCTCACCTTGCCTCGTAGTTTGTGCTATGGTTATTGGTGCTCCATGAAGGTGGTTGTTCTTTCACTTTATTTGTTATAGCATAGCTTGGACGCCCGGTGAGATCCTTCTAATTTTCTTTATTTTATTTCTTTACTTTTCTTCAATGCTTAGTTTACACTAGGTGAAAAAACAAAATTGGCACCGGTTCAAAACCCCTTAATTCCACTGGTTTGAACCAGTGCCAATGTTGGGGGGGGGGGGTGCCAATTACTAGTTTGAAAAGCCACCGGTTCAAACAAGTGGCAAAAATGGTTATTGTCATCGGTTAACCGGTGCCAAAAATGGCCCAAAATTTTTTTTCTAATGTTTTTGGCACTGGTTAACCGGTGCCAAAAGTGCCCAAAAATTTTAAAAAAATTTTTTCACTTAACAATTAAATTAACTAACAAAAATAACATCACAATATAAATCGAATCGGTTTCAATATAATCCAAAATTTACAATATATAACAAAAAAAAATTACAATATAGATCAATTACAACATAAAAAAAATAAAAAAATTACATTATAAATCGTAAAAAAATTACTCCGTACAATATACTGTAAATAAAAAACAAATACAATAAAAATAAAAAAAACACATAAAAATATCAATATTCTTGAATAATCAATGTACCTGCACCAATTAAAACAAAAAAAAATTAAAAAAAATGAATTAATAAAAATAAGCTTCAAAAAAAAAAACCAGAAATGAACGAAAAAAATACAAACCTAGAAAAAAAAAAGCAGAAATTCAAATGGAAAATCAAAATCGGAATTTAAAAAATCAAAATAAAAAAAAAAAATTAAAATTTGAAACCCAAAAATCAAAATCGAAATTAAAAAAAAAAGTGAAAATCGAAAAAAAAAGAACCAAAATTGGAATCGAAAAAAAAAAACAAAATCTAAAAATAATACCAATTAAAATTGAAACTCAAAAATCAAAATCAAAATTGAAACCCAAAAATCAAAATCGAAATAAAAAATAAATAAAAATCGAAATAAAAAATTAAAATAAAAAAAAAAAAAACCTGAGATCGAAAAAAAAAAATCGAAAAAAAAAGCTTAGGGTTTGGGTGGTTGTGTTTTTTTTAATATGAAATGGCATTGGTTCACTTGAACCGGTGGGCTTTATGTTTTTGCCACCGGTTTGAAGTGAATCGGTGCCTTATATACTGGTTCATTAGGTCGCCAATTTTTTAGCCCATTTTTGCCACCGGTTTGGACTGAACCAGTTGCAATAAGGGGGTGCCTTTTTGATATTTTCTACTAGTGTTAGGTTTAGATTAGGAGAAGTTGAACGGTTCGAGGTTGTTTTCAATTTAACACCTTAGCGTGTTTGGATCATTGGCTTTGTAGTTGAATGTTCACTTGTTTGTCGATTGGGACATATGTGTTAGCTTGCTTCTTTGTGACTTTTTTTTTCTCTTTTGTTTTTCTATCTTTCTTTTTCATTTCTTTATCCTGTTTTTCTATTTTCCTTTTGTTTTTAATTTTTCTTTTTGCTATCTTTATCTCTTTTGTTTTACATTTCTTTTTGCATTTTGTAATAATATGTTAAAATTTGATTTTAATATAATTTTAAAATAAAAATTAAAAAAAATAATAATAAAAAAAAAACAAACTATTTGAGGCATTGCTCTTCTTTCTTAATCGTTTTGCTTTTGCTTTGGACTTAGTACCATTTGGACTTGCACTTTTGGTTATCACCCTTCCTAAGGACAATGGTTTGCACGATTTGAGAGTGTGTTTGGTTGACTCTAGGATAGAGCATGCTAAGGTAGTCGTTTAGAAGTCTTGGGACCTTGAAGCCGGATTCTATTGCAGGTATCGGCGTTACAAGAGTGATTTAAGATCGCAGAACGTTCTGAATCATTCTCCGTCAAAGTGGGGGCTTCTGTAGACACCCATTTGTGTCTCCCCAAAACCAAACCCAGTGCTGAGTACCTTTCACGTCGAATTATAATCGAATGAGGTGAAAGTGTGGAAAGTTTAGTGTTGCGGATAGTTTTAATTTCTTTTCTCTTCTCTCTTTTTTTGAAACCTATTTTAAGAGAACAGCTAATCCAGTTTGGCTGGTCCGTGATATGGGTCCAATAGTAGTGTATTTGGATAGGGCTTGAAAAGATCTTTCCAACGATATATTATAGGCCCAATTCCGATGAATATTGAGGAAGTTATGGCCAAATTACTAAACTGGGCCCGGTTTGAGCCTTATATGCGGCCCAATGATCTAGGGGAGGGCCTAATATAGATTTATCATTCCTAATGCAATTAGGAATGGTTTTAGTCTTCTAGATTCTTCTAGAAGTTTCTTTTCATTCCTAATTCAATTAGCATTGACAAATTGACTTTTTTTTACTCTTTAGAGTTTTAATCAGAATAAAAGAATGTTTTTGAGGAAAATACGATTTTATCCTCCTATACGGCAATTTCTATCTGATTTTAGAAAACGCGTCAATAATAAAGTTAGCGCTAAATGCCAGCATTAACGCCTGACGCTAAGCTTGGCACCTGGCGCTAATGTCAGCGTCTGGCGCTAACCTGGTTTTACGCGTCAGAACTCTGTTTTGATTTTTTATCTTTTTGGCTGATTTTCTCTATAAATAGCCTTCTAAAAACTCCGTTTTCATTCACCAACTCTCATCAAGTTTCTCTTGATTACTCTCTCTCTCTCTCTCTTTTCTAAATTAGCCTTTTCTCAAATACAAAATTCTGCATTCGCAAGACTTAGATACACCTAGCCATATTCGAAGTTGCTAGTATGATTAAAAGTATGATGCTTCTTATTTTCTTCCTAATATTTATGATTGTTAGTATCATGTTAGGCCTATATATTTGATTTTTATTGTTTAGTGACTTGCTAGGGTTTGTTATTAATCTTATTAGTATCATGCCTAGGATCTTGCTATTGTTATTCTTTAACATGATTATTTTAATTGTTATAATTATTGTTATGATTATTATAATGTTGCTTGATATTTATTGTTATTGCTTGATCACGCCTTTTATGCATGTTTAAAGGGAATTGGTACTTGTAATCACGTTTAATAAGAAAACTAATAATCTTGTTTAGGGTTAATTTGATTATAATTCAAGTGATCGGCAATAATATTTTTTTTTGTGCATTAATATTCAACAAACATAGATTACACAGGTTTAGGGTAATCCTATTGATTGCATGTTAGTCAGAAAGCGCACATAAATACGATCAGAATAAAGTAGAGGCCTATTATTAGGGCAGGTTCAATCACTTTTAGGTTGGATTTGTACCTTCATCCCCGAACAACTAGTCATGGTTCAACACCTATTGGAGTTGACGATCTCATATATCATTAAGGGGTGTAACCTTCACCTCGTGAACGGTTTACAAGTTCCTAAAAAAAAATTGTTGGCCACTATTTTGCTCTATCTTCTTTCCCTTTGGACGCCACCGTAATTTAGTGTATGATCACAGTGGGGTTCAAGCTAGGGGATTAATGCTTGAAATATTCCCTACAGTTTTTTGGCGACTCCACTGGGGAGGATTTCTATTTTAATTCCTGAAATTTATTTCGGCAATGATTTAGAATGAGTGGATGAGACTCGAAACGTTCTAAGTATTTCATGTGCGTATTTTTTATTAACATTATTGACATATGCATAATAAAGATCTCATTGGAAAGACCATCCGTAATGAGTTAAAACATAGGATTTTTACACGTAGGAATTAGAGGAATATCTTTCACAACTAGGACCGAAATCACACTGCGCGAAACTGGAAAATTTTATCGAGCACAGAAAGCTGCTGAGGCATGTAGGAATTAGCGTCAGCGAACAGAAGTTAGCGCCAGAATTTTGGCTTTAGCGCTAGACGACAGCTCTGTTGCCAGGCGCTAAAGCCAAAAGTTGGCGCCAACCTCTGTTTGCTGGCGCCAAATTCTTCCAATATGAGCTAGAAATATGCATTCGACCAGTTTTTAGCATTATTTGCTCGATCCTACTTCCTGATTGAGTTTTTCTCACTTTTTTGAAACCCATATGTGTTCTACATATTGACATAACCCTCTGGGGATTCATGCTCCATCTACCTGATTAAACGCTCTGAGCAGCAAAGGGTACATCCGAGAATGTTGGATTCACCAAACCAAGGAAGCGAGTTTTTCTAAATTCGCGGTGTCCCATCCACTCGCGCCAACCCTTCACGGTTAGGCTTCCGCGCGGTGCATCCGGACAATTAACCATGGACCCTCTATTGACTAACCCATATTCAAAACTTTAGAGAACTAGAGCCATGGTTAGGTTGCAAACTCATTGCATCATATCGTGCCTACTTGACTAATTGTGCATTATTTGTTGTGCATACTTTATGTGTTTTTCCTAACCGTTTGTTTGACTTGTGTTAAGACAAAATAAATTGTTTAATGGCTAAAAAGACTTTTCTTAATTAATTAATTAATTAATCTTGGTAATTAGAGTCTAATAATTTAATCAGAGTTGACTTAGTACGACTTTAGGCATACCCTGTAGAGTAATAATACCGAAAGAAGTTCCTGATCAACTATCCAGCACTAGCGCCAAAATTTGGACTGCAGCGCCACTCTGTGGAGTGCAGCGCCTAGCGACAGCTCTGTCATCTGGCGCTACACTATACAGTGCGGCGCCAGTCCTGTCATTTTGGCGACAGTTCGGTTTACTGCTCGAGTCATCGCTTTGTGTCTAATTCAATAGTTTGTCTAATTAATTCGGTTAATTTTTACTGTTAATTATACCTTGTTATGTCATTAATTGAGTCTAGTCACATAGTCTAGCCACATGGTCATGACACGAGTCTTAACATGTCACCTACACTCAGTAGTCTTAGCACACACTTTGAGTATATATATCACTATGACCATGTCTTAAGTTCATGCATGAGTCGGTTTTTTCCGTCATTTGAGTCGGGGGTACATTTTATTCCTAATTTTCCACATCTCTCCATCTACATGCTTTCTCCATATCACCACCCTCATTTTTTTCTACCTTCTTCTATCCATCGCATGTTGAATAAAGTTTGAGTCAAACAATTAACAATGAATATCCCCAAATTCCTTTTCCACAGTACTTGGTCGAGGAGAGAAGGGCGATTAATCAAGGATAACCTATTTATTCAAGTCTTACTTTATGATAAACCGATTCGTCAAAAGAGGAAGGCTAAAAAGATAATGGCGACTCAAGAGGAAGTTAATGAACTTAGGAGTCAATTGACTGACGTGACTGAGGTGTTAAAGGCTTTAACCCTCAAAATTGATGACCCTGTGAAGCAGCAACAAATGAACCTCATGCAAGAAAGCTTAAGCAAGCTATCTAGTAACTATAAATTTCAGGGCATTAGTTCACAAGGGGTCTCGCTACACAAGGAACTTCTTCTACATAAGTTCAATGCCAACGACATCCCAAAATTCAAGGCAACAGATAACCCATACTTTCATCTAAGAGCTTTTGAAACTATAATGAATATTAAGGGGATTGATAAGAAAGTCTTTCATTCTTTGTTTTCTTTATCCCTTGAGACCGTTTTTCAACAATGGTTCTTTTCCCTTGACAAAGAGAAAACCTCTTCTTGGGATTCCATAACAAATGCTTTCATATATAGATATAAGTGTAACATTAAAGATGAAACAGACCACAGACAACTTGAGATGTTAAAACAAAAAGAAAACGAAGGGTTCACTTCTTTCTTCAACAAATGGAGGGAAACTTCTGCTAATATGGTCAAGATTCCTACCGAAAAAGAATCTGTGAGGATGTTTATCAAGAATCTCCAAGGGAAGTATTCAAAGCACTTAAAATACCAACACAATTTGAATACTTGTAAGGTTGTGTATAATATTGGCATTGACATTGAAGACTACCTTCTGAAAGATAATAGTGCGAGAGGAAAGAGGAACGACCATCCTTCTTCTTCCTCTCCCATTAATGAGGTACATGCTACGAACGCCTCTACATCGCGAATCCAAAGGTCAAAAAGAGTGTTCACTCCACTCGGTATGAGTTATGAAACAACTTTCGAGAAGCTACATCATAAAGGACTAGTCATGCCCATAGGGCCCATCAAAGATCCAGTTCTAGAAGCCAGGCCACCCAAGTGGGACCCTAATAAGCACTGCAAATATCACCAAGGAAAGGGTCACGACACTGAGGAGTGTTGGAAACTCAAAGAAGCTATTCAAGATCTGATCGATGACAATAAAACTTCCGAGGTTCTAGCCATTGAAGAAGATCAAACATCATTCGATCCATCACTTCTTATCACACCTGTAGGTGAGCCCATGATCGAGACAGCTTATATAACCTCTCTCGATGAAGTGGCCATAATTGAGGAGGATGAAAGTCTTTTCTTAGATAATACCAGGGAAGACTCGTCAAGTCTAAAAGAGGACGTTCGAAAACTACAAGATGTCGTTGCCATGCTCTTGAATGTGGTAGAAGGACTAGAAAATCGGGTGATGATTATCGAACAAAATTCTCGCAAAGGATTTAATAAAGAACTCAATGCTCCTAAGCCACGGGAAAAACGGACCATTGAAGAATACACAACAATAGGAATGACTTACAATGAAGCTTTTGACTGTCTTCACGATCAAGGTCTCATTCACCCCATTGGTCCCAGTCAAGACCCTTCGCCTGAAAAACGGTTTCCCAATTGGGATCCAAATTCTTATTGTCGATACCAGAGAGGTCGTGGTCACACCACCGAAGTATTTCTCGCCCTCAAAGATCGTGTTCAAGATCTCATTGATTCAAATCTCCTTCATGTTCCCCCGCGCGACAAGAAGGCCAAGCTTAGTAACAATAAAAACAGTGGCTGTAAAGGAAAGAAGAACGACTATCCTTCTTCTTCCGAAAACACCTACTCTAGTAACAGTGTTGGTACTTTCGACCATAATGATGTCTTAGCCATGGACAATCAAGGATCTAAAAGGAAACCCAGGAGAGAGTTCACACCCATCGGAATGACCTACGATGCTGCTTTCGATCGTCTCTATGATCGAGGATTAATCAAGCCTATTGGCCTTAATGAGGATCCAACGCCAGAAAATCGATCTTCGAGATGGAATCCCAACTCTTATTGCAAGTACCATCGAGGACGCGGTCATACTACTGATGAATGCTACAGGTTTCAAAATCTCATTCAAGATCTCATAGAAGTAAATAAGATCCTATTGCCTCTAGCTAACGAAAAGACTGGGTGATGATGAAGCAAACAACACAAGACAAAGGCGAGCTTCAACGACAAAATTTCATGACCTCTTTTTTCTATTTATTTTATTTACCCTTTCCCCAATAAGTCTAGCATAGGCACCTTTCTTTTCCCTTAGATTAATTTTATAGATTATTTCTTTTTCCCTTTTAATAAAATGAACATTTATTTTCTTGCATATGATCGTTACATCACAAAAAAAAAAAAAAAAAAAAAAACAAATCCATGTAAAACTAACCACAAGGTATACCAATGATTAGAGGCACCCCTTGTAGCCACATCATATTGCCTTTCACCCTTATAATTTATAATCCTTTCTTCATAAACCACTTTGAGCCTCGTCTAATGATAGACCTTTCATTTTTTCAACCTACATCTGCCTAACCTTGGTATGGGATGGTGTGCAACTTATGCAATTTTCAATTTCATAATAAGCTTGAGTGACTTAAAATAGTAAAAAATAAGCAAAAAATACATAAAAGTGTACAAGAGGGTAAGTGTTCCAATGTCTTTGATATGAAAATTTCTTTGATAAGAACACGTCTCAGATTGCGTCTCTTATCGCGTGCTCGGTACCGTCCCTGAGAAAAATGAATGCCAAGTGAGTGATAGACCGCATGATTGAGATTGCCCACACTTATAAAAATAAAAAAAAAGAAAAAGAGATATGAGAGCTAAAAAAGAGTTAATAGCCTCAAGCATAAAACCATACAGATTCAAAAGCAAGGTTGCACACCTTGGGGGCTTATCTAGGGTCTTGAGCCTTTATCCCCTCCTTCTTCAAACCTTTAGCCTAACCACGTTACAACCCTTAAAAAGACCTTTTTGAGGTATACACACACTTGTGCGAGGTTCGGCTAGAACTACGTTCGGCCTGATTCCTAACGGATACGTAGGCAACCTCGCATCGAGGTGCGGCCGTAATAAAAATAAATTCATATTCACATTCACACACCATGATCATATGAAGGGATCTCCAATGCTCATCCCTATCTACTTAAAGCTAGACTTGGGGGCTTGATCCCTACATCATTAGCTTACTTAGCCTAAGAGTAACCATCATTTGACTCTTCTTAAAATAATATCTTTTTTCACACACTTAGCCCTTGCGGCCTAACTTTAGTGTCACTTTCACAAACAACACAGATACATGACCAAATATACCTTCCATTAGGAACCCTTTGTCATGAAATCTTAACACAACGTTGAAGCATGCCTTGTCATATCAATATCACTCATCAATCATAATTGTCATTGCATCACGAAGTAGGAAGTGCTTAGCCTCCGTTCCTAAGTTACCCAAATGCTTTCATCATTGAGTCAACCATTGAGATAGCCTAGGATGGAATAACCCTTGCACCTTGAGAGATAGTATCAAACAATATTTCACTAAGCTCATTCAACATGCATTCAAAAACTTCGATTCTTTTTTCGTGTCATTCTTTTTCTGGAGAAAGTCGGTACCCTCCACAAAAATTACTGAAATTTTTTGCTTTTTTGCATTTTTGAGTCGCACGATCACATTACAATGCACACAAGAGTCATGTACACATTGAGTCATGTCGTGTCATATCACCTTGATTTGAGTCTAACACATGTGTCAAACACTTTGAGTCGAGTCAACCTTGAGTCAATCACAACGAGTCAAGTTTATGCCTTGAGTCGTGAGTCAAGCGACATTAAACCTTAGGTCAACCCTAAAATAATTAAAGAGATTAGAAAAGTCCTATAGTCAAAGATATATACAGGTGCATCCCAGCGACAACAAGAGCAGGATAGGGAAGACCCAACTCCAGCGTCAGACGACAAAATCTAGCGTCTGAAAAAACAGATTTCAGCGCTAGAGGCAATTGCAGCAACGATAGAATGCTCAACCACTCAGGGCAGTTATTTCAACCTCTTTCAGCAATTTTGGGTTCCTTGGTACGCCAGTTATCCCCTATAAACAATTTGACATGATCAAGAAGTTTACTTGATTACAATCGCAATAAGTGATCGACCTGACGAAAGATCGTCTAACTTAGCTTAAAGCGCCTAAACATTGGCTCGTCGCAAGACATTGATGTACGAGTTCATAAATAACAGAGACACCGACATACTGGTTCATTCAGGCACCGACATACAGGTTCACAATTCAAGCACCTACATACAGATTCAAAAGCATCAAAAGCGCCGACGTACTGGCATAGCGGAAGCAAAGTTCAAGCGAGCTTCGAAGATCGACAAGGTTGGTCTTCGGAAATTTTTCTTCGTAATATTATCGCAATAAACAATAAAGCTCTTTTGTTCAGAGACGCGTGGACATATCATCAAAAGCTCTTTTGTTCAAAGACGCGTGGACATATCATCAAAATCTCTTTTGTTCAGAGACGCGTGGACATATCATCAAAAGCTCTTTTGTTCACAGACGCGTGGACATATCATCAAAAGCTCTTTTGTTCAGAGACGCATGGACATATCATCAAAAGCTCTTTGTTCAAAGGCGCGTGAACATATCCAAAAAAAAGAAGCTCTTTGTTTAGAGACGAGTGAAAATCGAAATAGCAAGATGGCGTTCCCTAGATTGTGGAGAGTTGTCACAAACAACTGAAGGTAATTTCAAGCGGAGTTGTCTTCGATCATGTTCCCTAAGATGTGGAAGATGGTCACAAAGCGGAAGAGGATCGTTTCAAGCGAAGCAATCTTCGATAGTGTTCCATGGCTTGCGGAAGATTATCATGGCGGAATTGGAGGCAGTTACAAGCGTAGCAGTTTTCAAGCAGGATGGCATTCTCTAGCTTTCAAGAGGTCATCAAAACAAAAAGCAGCAACAAATCAGTTACTTTTAGAGACGTGTGCTCGACGGTGCAAGATACGCGTTTCTTAACTCTTTTATCTGTTTAACTAACGCTAGTTTGCAGGTATCGGCGTTACAAGAGTGATTTAAGATCGCAGAACGTTCTGAATAATTCTCCGTCAAAGTGGGGGCTTCTGTAGACACCCATTTGTGTCTCCCCAAAACCAAACCCAGTGCTGAGTACCTTTCACGTCGAATTATAATCGAATGAGGTGAAAGTGTGGAAAGTTTAGTGTTGCGGATAGTTTTAATTTCTTTTCTCTTCTCTCTTTTTTTGAAACCTATTTTAAGAGAACAGCTAATCCAGTTTGGCTGGTCCGTGATATGGGTCCAATAGTAGTGTATTTGGATAGGGCTTGAAAAGATCTTTCCAACGATATATTATAGGCCCAATTCCGATGAATACTGAGGAAGTTATGGCCAAATTACTAAACTGGGCCCGGTTTGAGCCTTATATGCGGCCCAATGATCTAGGGGAGGGCCTAATATAGATTTATCATTCCTAATGCAATTAGGAATGGTTTTAGTCTTCTATATTCTTCTAGAAGGTTCTTTTCATTCCTAATTCAATTAGCATTGACAAATTAACTTTTGTTGACTTTTTAGAGTTTTAATAAGAATAAAAGAATGTTTTTGAGGAAAATACGATTTTATCCTCTTGTACAGCAATTTCTATCTGATTTTAGAAAACGCGTCAATAATAAAGTTAGCGCCGAACGCCAGCATTAGCGCCTGGCGCTAGCGTTAGCGCCTGACGCTAATGTCAGCGTCTGGCGCTAACCTGGTTTTACGCGTCAGAACTCTGTTTTGATTTTTTATCTTTTTGGCTGATTTTCTCTATAAATAGCCTTCTAAAAACTCCGTTTTCATTCTCCAACTCTCATCAAGATTCTCTTGATTACTCTCTCTTTCTCTTTCTTTTCTAAACTAGCCTTTTCTCAAATACAAAATTCCGCATTCGCAAGACTTAGATACATCTATTCATATTCAAAGTTGCCTTTGCCCTAGACGTGAAAGGTTTGATTTCTGAGGGTTTGGTCCCAAATCTAGTCTAAAGTTTCTTAATCTTTATTTCAATTATTTAATTTTATTTAATTGTTTTGTTGTTTATTATTTTCCTTGAAGTTACTGACGCGTGTATTTTGTTATTAGAAAGAGGTACGAGGCATTTAAGTAAGTACTTTGATGGTTTAATTGATATTTTGATATAGAAATCAAGCTTAGATTGTTATTTTGATTCCTAGTATCATGTCTAGGTTAACTTTAATATCAAGTATGATTAAAAGTATGATGCTTCCTATTTTCTTCCTAATATTTATGATTGTTAGTATCATGTTAGGGCTATATATTTGATTTTTATTATTTAGTGACATGCTAGGGTTGTTATTAATCTTATTAGTATCATGCCTAGGATCTTGCTATTGTTATGCTTTAACATGATTATTTTAATTGTTATAATTATTGTTATGATTATTATAATGTTGCTTGATATTTATTGTTATTGCTTGATCACGCCTTTTATGCATGTTTAAAGAGAATTGGTACTTGTAATCACGTTTAATAAGATAATTAATAATCTTGTTTAGGGTTAATTTAATTATAATTCAAGTGATCGCCAATAATAGTTTTATTTGTGCATTAATAATTAACCAAAATTGATTAAATAGGTTTAGGGTAATCCTATTGATTGCATGTTAGTCAGAAAAGCGCAAATGAATATGATTAGAATAAAGTAGAGGCCTATTATTAGGGCAGGTTCAATTTTTTTTAGTTTGGATTTGTACCTTCATCCCTGAACTACCAGTCATGGTTCAAGACCTATTGGAGTTGACAATCTCATGGATCGTTAAGGGGTGTAACCTTCACCTCGTGAACGGTTTACAAGTTCCTAAAAAAAACTTGTTGGCGACTCTTTTGCTCTATCTTCTTTCCCTTTGGACGCCACCGTACTTTAGTGTATGATCACAGTAGTGTTCAAGCTAGGGGATTAACGCTTGAAATATTCCCTACAGTTTGTATCCTTTAATATTGTATGTTTTATCTACAATTTGACTTTCATCTCCCTAGATCGCGACCTAGCCATTTAGGAAGGACAAAGGCATCTTTTCAGGGTGGTAATTTTTCTTTTTCGAGGATAGTTTTCTATATATTTATTTTGGGTTTTCATTTGCCTACTTGCTAACCATTTGTGCCATATACCCTTCTTTTCAAGCCACATCTTTAGTTCTTGGGCCTTTTGTTTCATTTTTGTTCCCATCTTTGGTTTTTGTGAAGCATTTGGTCTCTTATGTTAGAGTTTCGGTGGATGAGATTGGTTGTATGGTTCTTATAATGAAAGCAAGTTATTGTTGTGAATGTTTTGTGAATAAAATGCAAATGCAAATGCAAAGGATGAAAAAGCCGTCCATAGTTAAAAGAGGCAAGGACAATAAAGTGAAATGAAAATTGAATACATGAAAAAAAATGAGAAAACCTAAAGCACATTCAAATGCTTTGGAAAAAAAAAAGAAGTGAAAAGTGAAAAAGTTTAAAAATATTTTGATGTAGATTTCTTTCTCCCTTATTCAAGCATTGAGGACAATGCTTTATTCATTCTTGGGGGGGAGTGTCTTACGCTTTTTGTACATATGTTTGTGATTCTTAGCTTCGAATAAGCTTGGAGGTGTTGTGTTTTTGTTTGGTGTTTACTTGGTTTTGGTGTTGATATTTGGCCAATATTTGCTTCATGGTTTAGGTATACCACCAAATTTTTAAATTTTAGCCTACTCTCACCCTTCTCGCCCTTGCATTACAACTCTTTCCAGGACCTTTTGACCTTTGTGGTTGAGTCACTAGTCGGTAGAGGGAGATGTAGGTCAAGCTTATAGAGCGGCATGCAATAGTTGAGATATCAAGAAACCTCAAATCTATTTCCTTTGCCGGCTCCTTCGAGGAACTATAGAGATGCTTGCTAAAAGTAGATTTAAAGGCAATTGGGAGAATATGCTAAACATGTTTTGAGATGAAAGTGAATAGAGTCTTGATAGTTCTATATACTTAGCATGTCCTATGTTTCAATCAACCCTAGATATCTCGGAACGTGCTTACCATTATTTGTTTAGGAAGCTTGGTATCTACTTGTGTTTCGGCCATTTGCAAAAGTCCTTGTAAAAGTACCTTTCTTCATTTTGTTTTTAACTTTCTCTTTTCTCTTTTTTTGCTTTGCCTCATTTTACTTGAGATTTATGGGTTGATCTCTTAGAAAACCCTTACGAGAGCATTACTCGTCCTCTAGAGCGATCTAAGTTTAAAGGGCTTGTCAATTGTTGCTAAAATTGACCGTGATTCCTATGATAGTGAGCCTTAGTGTATATTCTCATCACTTGTCTTTCTCTTTCCTATTTTAATAAGTCTTTCATCCTTATTCTGCTTTCTTGGTTTTGCTCGAGGACTAGTAAAAGTTTAGCTTGGGGGAATTTGGTGAGTGTCATTTCTGGCACTCATTTGATCCCATTTATGGTGAATTTCATTCTCTTTTATAGCTCTTTTTATTCCCTTTTACTTAATTTTGCTCTTTATTTCTTTATTTTTCATTTTTTTAGTTGATTTTCCTTTTCTTGCATTTCTTAGTTTATTTCGCCTTTTTCCCTTTTATTTGTTTGTTTGTTTACTTTTATTTTTCTGGAGATGATCGTTTTCGAGGTCTTTTCTCGGGTTTTGCATTGTTTGGGATGCTTAGTGTCCTTTATTTAAAGCCTAAGTATGGAGATATGAAAGTTTCAAGTTTACTTAGGGCGTGCATTCAAGCAATGGGGCACCAATTTTGGTGTTGAACACACTTTCAAGGTGTTTGGAATCTGCCATGTTCGTGTTCATCAAGCACACCAAGTTGGAGCACACGAGGAGCATCAAGTTGAAGTGGAAGAGAGCTTCCCTGCTCCTAGGCGGGGGCACGCGCGCCAATAGCGCGATTGCGCCTGTTGCTCCCCTTATTCTGTATGCTCTTCTTCGCGGACGCACTTGTACGGGTTTTTTTGGGACAACCAACAACTTTCTCCTTTGTTAGTTTTACTATTTATAGTTTTCTCTTCATTGTTGGAGGAAGAGTTGGAGAATAAGAATTAGGTTTGATTTTCTTAGAAAATGAATTTCTAGGTTATGGGCATATGTAGAACACATATGGGTTTCAGAAAAAAGGAAAAAACTCAATTAGGAAGTAAAACCGAGCAAACAGTACTAGAAAACTAGTAAAACCAAGAAGGTAGATTTATGGCTCAGTATTGGAAGAATTTAGCGCGAGAAAATAGTGTCTTTAGCCAGACAATGCGACTGTCGCCAGACGACAAGTACTATCGCCAGGCGACAAGTACTATCGCAAGGCGACAGAGCCATCGCTCAGCGATGACGTTGTTTTATCAGCGCTAATTTCTACATGCCTCGGTAGCATTTTGTTCATTAATTTTCCAGTTTTTTTCGTAGCTTTTTTTTCGATATTATTTATGAAAGATATTTCCCTAATTTCCTACGTGTAATAGTCCTATGTTTTTGACGAATTATGGATGGTCTTTCAAATGCGAACCTTTTTATGTTTATGCCAATAATATTAATCAATATTACGCACATGAAATACTTAGAAAGTTTCGAGTCTCTTCCACTCATTCTAAATATTTGCTAGAATAAATTGTAAGAATTAAAATAAAAATCCTCCTCAGTGGAGTCGCAAAAAAACTGTAGGGAATATATTTCAAGCATCTCACACTTGAGCCTCACTGTGATCATACACTTAAGCATGGTGGAGTCCAAAGGGAAGGAAGCTAGAGTAAAAGAGTCGCCAACAAGTTTTAGGAACTTGTAAACCGTTCACTGGGTGAAGGTTACACCCCTTAACGATCCAGGAGATTGTTAACTCCAATAGGTTTGGAACCATGACTAGATTTTCGGGGATGAAGGTATAAATCCAACCTAACAGAGATTGAACGTGCCCTAAAAATAAGCCTCTTCTTTATTCTTCTCATATTCATGTGCGCTTTTTGACTAACATACAATCAATAGGTTAATCCTAAACCTGTTTAATCTATGTTGGTTGAAATGTAATGCACAAGCAAACCTATTATTGGCGATCACTTGAATTATAATCATATTAACCTAAACAAGATTATTAATTATCATATTATGCGTGATTACAAGTAGAAATTCTCTCTAATAAACAAGCATAAAAGATGTGATCAAGCAATAAAAATAATAATATCAAGCAACATAATAATCATCATCACCGTAAAGCATAATAATATTAGCAATATCCTAGGCATGATATTAAAAATATTAATAACAAATCATAGCATTTCACTGAACAATAAAAATCAAAGCTTTAAACCTAACATGATAGAAAGAAAGAATACGGAGCATCCTAGGATCATATACATGATATTAGAAATTTTAGTTATTACCCTAAACTTGATACTTGGAATCATAAAGACATCGTAACATGATACTAGGAATTAAAATAATTAAAGCATGATTTCTATATCAAAAGAATAAAAAAGTAAATTACTTACTTAGATGACTCGTATCTCTTTCTGATAACAAAATACACACATTAGTAACTTCAAGGAAAATAATAATTCAAACGATTAATTTAAATAATTGAAATAGGGATTTGGGACCAAACCCTCAGAAATTTTCAACTTTTTATGTTTAGGGCAAAGACAACTTTGAACTTGGCTAGGTGTATCTAGAACTTGTGAATGTGGAATTTTGTAAACGGGGAAGGTTTAGAAAAAGGGAGAAAGAATAAGATTTTAGCTTGAGAGAGGGAAGAATAGAATCGGATGAATGTTGATGATGAAAAACAGAGGCCAAGGACCCTATTTATGGTAGAATAGTCCGGAAACCAATCGAAAAGAAATCGAGTCCCATTCAAAATTGAAAACCTCCTGTCGTGAACGACAGGAGTTAGCGCCAGGCGACAGACCTATCGTTTGCGCTGGGACAGTTTTTTACCCGATTAGAATCTTTTGTAAATAGAAACATATGGCCAAAATAGTGGAAGGGTGTCAGATTTGGATAGAGTTTTGTATTTCTTTCTTATCTTTTTCGTTATAGCTTGGTTTTAATACTATAATATATCATTGGAAAGATAATTTCAAGATCCATCCAACCATATAAGATCTGAATAAAAATAATGAGGAACAAAAATAATATCTGACTGTCTTTGAACATCTTTTAATTCGAATAGAATTAGGACTTAAAAAAGCAATGTTTTTAAAAAAGGAAGGTTTTTATTCAATTTCAAATTCTTAAATTTTATCTTTTTAAAAATAATAATTAAGATCTTGTAGAATACCTTAAAAGCTTATAATTAATCCTATTTAGTTTAGGAATGGGATTAAACCTTTGGACCCTCCACATGATCATTGAGTCGTAGGTAAAATCTGGTTTGGGCCAAGTTTGGTATTTTGGCCATAACTTTCTCATTATTCATCAAAATTGTGCTTATAATATATCGTTAGAAAGGTCTTTTCATGCCCCATACAACTACATCATTATTGGACCGTTATCATGGACCAAACTAAATTAGATTGGACGTTTTTAATAAATAGGGTACGAAAAGGAATATTATCGAAAACAGAAAGAAGTATTTTTATTAAAAACAACCACATCACTAAACTTTTTACATTCAACCTTGTTCGATAATCAAGCGAAGTGAAAGATATTCATCATTGGGTTTTGTTTTTGGGGAGACACAATTCGGTGTCTACACTTTCACTCTTTATTTTCTTTATCTCTTAAAACTGTTTGTCAACAATGGTTCTTTTCTCTTGATAAATAGAAGATCTCTACTTAGGATGGAATAGTAAACTCTTTCATTGATAGCTAAAAATGTAAAATTCAAGTTGAAATTTACCATAGACAACTTGATATGCTAAAGCACAAAGAAAACGAAGGGTTCACCTCTTTCTTAAACAAGTGGAAGCAGACTTCCGCTAATATGGTCGAGGTTCCCACTGAAAAGGAGTATGTTAGGATGTTCATCAAGAACCTCTAAGAAAAGTATTAAAACAGTTCATATATCAACATAATGTGAATACTTTCAAGGCCATCTATGACATAGGTATTGAAATCGAAGATGACCTTGCAAAGTAAAAAGCTACTAGTAATAGTAACAACAATGCTTGGAAAGGGAAAAAGAGCGACAATCCTTCTTGGCCATGGAGAAACATCCATTCTAGTAAAAATGTTAGTACCTTTGACCTAAATGATATCTTAGCCATGGATAATCAAGGACTTAAAAAGCACCTAAGGAAAGAGTTCACTCCTATTGCAATGAGCTATGATACCGCCTTTGATCGACTCCATGCCAAGGGACTCATTACTCCCATTAGACCTATTCAAGATCCCGCACCTGAAAAGAGGTTGCCTCGTTGGAACTCAAATGCACATTGCATGTACCATCAGGTTAGAGGTCATAATACTGAGAGCTGTTCAAAGCTAAAAAAAAGCCATCCAATATTTGATCGATAATAACAAGGCTCCCATACCTCTAGCTGGCAAGAAGACCGAGTGATGATGAAGCACAAGACACGAGACGAGTTTAACAACCAGATTTCGTGACCTCCTTTTTCTTCTTTTTTCAAACCTTTCCCCCAATATATCTTGCATAGGCACCTTTTACTTTCCTTAGATTTATTTTGTAGGATTTTTCATTTTTTTCCTTTTAACAAATGATCATTTCTTTTCTTGCATATGATCATCGCATTGCATTACATTAAAAAAAATAAAAAATAATCCATGCCAAATTAAGCACAAGGTATACCAATGATTTGAGGCGCCCCTTGTAGCCACATCATATCACCTTTCAAATATACAATCATTTCTTGACAAACCACTTTGACCCTTGTCTAACGATAGACCTTTATTTTCTTCAACCCACATCTACCTAACTTTGGGATGGTTTGGTGTGCAACTTATGCAAATTGCTTAATAAAAAAACGTGAGTGATTTCAAAATATTAAAATAGCAAAAAGGCAATAACGATATAAAAGTGTATAAAAGGCCAAGTGTTCCAATGTCATTGATATGAACATGTCATTGATATGACACGTCTTAGATTGCGTCTCTTATCGAGTGATTGGTACCGTACCTGAGAAGCATGAATGCCAAGTGAGTGATAGACCTCATGATCGAGATTGCTTAAACTTATCAAAAAAATGTAAAAGAAAAAAGAGAGAGAGCAAAATATATAAGAAAAAGAGTACAAAAGTGAGAAACCTCTAGCATACAAATACAAAGATTAAAAAGCAAGGTTGCATACCTTGGTGGCTTATCTAGGGTCTTGAGGTTTTTATCCCCTTCTTCTCTAACCTTTATCCTGATCACATTACAACCCTTAAAAGCCCGCTTTGAGGTACACAAACACTTGTCAAGGTTCGGATAGGGCTATGTTCGGACATATTCCTGAGGGATACTGTAGGCGTCGCTCGAAGTGCGCCTACGTCAAAGCATGTGGTGAATATGCTTGGCACTCATTAGAAGTGGGAATTGACATAATTCGATTAGAGAAAAGGAAAGTAGGGAGCCGCCAACAAGTTTTTAAGGAAGTTGTAAATCGTTCACGGATCATAAAAGGCAGCCACGATAAAGGGACAACGATAGGCAACAACGATTGACCCGTCAAGGTTACACCCCATTCATAATCCATTAGATTACTAACTCCATATGGTTCGAAACCACGAAAGGAGGATTGAGGATGATGGTACAAAGTGAGTCATGAAGTCACATTCGCCCGTATTGGCCTCTACTTGATTCTTATAGTGAAAAGTGATTTCTGCGATCTCAAAGGCATACAAACAAAATATTCAATTTGCTCCAAACTATTATTAAGCTAAATTTTTTTAATATTAATGCAACACATTATTCTAAAATATTAGTGATCACTTGATTTAATAACAAGATTAAAAGGAACCTAAACCGGTTGTCCAAATTATCTTATTAGGCGTGATTTTCAATTACATATTCCTTTTAACATGCAATATGGCGATCAATAAATATAGAGTAAACATCAATATTTAAAGCAATTTAACAATAATAGCGTTAGTCAAATCAAATATAAAATCAACCTAATCATGATACTAGCAATATTAAAATAAAATAAGAGTAATTAAATTAACTAATTACTCACATTCTGCGCATTCCTTTAAATTGCTACATCATGAATAAGCTGTTAGTAACTTCAATAAAAAATAGAAATTAAATTAAATAAAAAGTAGATTTGATTTGGTCCAAACCCTCATTTATTTGTACCTTTCACGCCTTGATTTAAGGACGGAACCTCAGATGTCGTATGGACTCCTTGGAGTGCTTAAGGGAAGAATGGTGTAATTAGGAATTTAGGTTTAAGGCTTAGAATATGAGAGCGAGAGAAGAGAATAATTTTTGGTGTAAAAGAGAGAAAGAGAGAAGGATTTGATGCCCCGAACTGCATATATGAGGGTCTTATTTATAGGGAAATTGAGTAGAGAGAACACGCGGAACCCTAAAAAGATTAAAAACTCTAAAATTTAACACCGCGACACGGCAGAAAACACTGTGACACGGTGCCAGGCACTGTCAGACGGGGGAAGCATCATCATACGGGGGAAAATCCCATGACACGGTGGACAAGTGGAGTGACACGGGAAATATTTGACCTACGGCAAGTGAAAACGCGTGAAGGGTTTACGCGGAAAAGACACGAGAAAATTCCGTGACACGGCACACGTACCGTGACACGGCAGTGTCCACCGTGGCGCGGTACAGTACATCGTGTCATGGTATGGAAAATGCAGAAATTACACGGAAAAGCACTGTGACACGGTGAGAAATACCGTGTCACGACAACGGGTACCGTGCCACGATGGAATTTGACGCGAAAAAGCTTCAAAAATGGCACCGTGACACGATGTAGAGTACCGTGTCACGACACCAGGAACCGTCAGACGGGGGAAGGCACCGTCAGACGGGGGAAGGCACCGTCAGACGGGGCACACTCCCGTGACACAATGCTTTTGCACTATGCGCGGTGATTCCAGTTTTTTACCCTTTTTTAAAATCATCATAACTTTTGATCCGTAACTTGGAATAAGGCATATTATATATAATTGGAAATATTATCAAGTCTACTTTCTAAAACTATTAAAATTAGGTCAAAATAATATGTAGAGTTTAGGATATGGCTGTTTTAGTTGAAGGGTGTTGGTTTTTGGCCGAGTTTCGTGTTTAGCTCATATCTTATTCGTTATAGCTCGGAATTAGGCTTATGATATATGGTTGGAAAGCTTATTTCATGTCCTATCCAACCAAATAATAGTTGGGTCAAAATTATATATCCATAAAATCAGTTCAGCTCGGTTTTTTGATGTGGATACGAAAAGTGGAAAATAGGTTATGGTTTAGGGAAATGAGTTAGGAAATGGATTGGTTTATGAAATGTATTGGATAGAACATGGATTTAAGCACTTCAAAGATTAAATACTCAACCCGAACAATATTGGCGGTGAAAGGTGTTCATCATCGGGTTTGGTTTTGTGGAGACATTTTTAGGTGTCTACAGAAGCCCACACTTTGACTGAGTTGGTACAAACTCCAGTTTTGAAAACGATAGTCAAAGTATTTAATAGGGATGGAGAATGACTTAAGGCGTTCGGTGATCTCAAATCACTCTTTATACGCCGATACCTGCAGAAAAATGTTAGTTCTACAGATAAAAGAGTAAAGGGATAGAATGCTTACCTAACACCAGTGTATCGGTGGCAAATGAGCTTGGTAGCTTCCTATGCTTGAAGGAATCCACCGAATGAAGTTTTTTTGAAATACTTTCCATGCCTGAGAAAAGTCGACTGATGAGTTTGGTAGCTTTCTAAGCCTGAAGAAACCTACTAGATGATACTTTCCATGCTTGAGGAAAGTTGACATATGAATTTGCTGTTTTTCTATGCTTGAAGAAACCCACTGATAATACTTTCCATGCATGAGGAAAGCCGACAAAGGATGAGATTGCAAGTCTCTCTGTATGGAGAACCTTGAGTCATGAAATGATGGTGGTTCGATTGTCCCCAAACGTGGGCTGTAGTTAGTTTGCTTGTCCCCGAACGTGGGCTGTAAATGGTCCGCTTGTCCCCGGACGTGGGATGTAGATGGTCCGCTTGTCCCCGCGCGTGGGCTGTAGATGGTCCGCTTGTCCTCGGACGTGGGATGTAGATGGTCAGCTTTTCCTCACATGTGGGATGTAGATGGTTCTCTTGTCCCCGGACGTGGGTTGTAGATGGTCCACTTGTCCCCGGGCGTGGGTTGTAGATGATCCGCTTATCCCCGGACGTGGGCTATAGATGGTCCGCTTGTCCTCGAACGTGGGCTGTAATTGAGACTTGAAAAATAAAATTTGCCAAGGGACTCGTATAGACTATGATTGGCTTGACCAACCGACTTGACCAAGTTTGACTTGACACGACATGACATGACATGAGTACGACTTGTGATTGTGTGTGTGCAGACACAAGCAACCGAAAATGCAAAAGCAAAAATTTTCCAACATTTTTGTCATGATACTAGTGGAGGGTACCGACTTTCTTCCAAAAAAGAAAGACGTGAAAAATGAAGTTTTGTTTTCAAACTTCCCTTGATGAGAAAATTTTGAAAAAGTTTTTGAACTTCCTTAAAAGAAAAGACATGGAAAAGGGAAGAATTTTTTAACTTCCTTGTTGAGCAAGACAAAATGAATCGTACGGATGGAATTGCTTGTCTTGAAAATAATGTATGCATGATGCATGTCCTTATGCCAGGAGGCTAAGGACAATCACATCATGTGACACGATAGAAGAATGAACTTAGGTCATGGAGCTAAGCATCATATATGGTGTAAAGAAATGATCTTGAACGTCACTTAGGTCTGGAATCTAAGCACGTATATAGATGTAGTGTTTATGAACGTTGCTTAGGTCAAGGAACTAGGCACGATATGCTTTTATGATTACAAATCAAGACGATATGCTTTGTATGATTACAAATCATTGATACATTATGCGATGAATGAAACAATGAACATTGCTCAGGTCAGGAAGCTAAGCAAGTATACAACGTTTCTTCTAATGAATGTTATCTTGAAAGATGATGAATCATGCGCGGTAGGGAAACATTGGATATTCTTGATAAAGGGTTCCTAAGGGAAAGATGATATGGCTATGTATGTTTGAAAGAAGTGTATGAAAGTGATACTAAGGTGAGGTTGCAAAGGCTATGGTGAGGGAAATAGATGTGAGAAGAGTCGAGATGGTGACTCTTTAGGCTAGGTAGGCTAAATTATGTAGGTTCAATCCCCCAAGTCTAGATCTAAATGGGTAGGGGTAAGAATTGGATATTCTTTGACTCGATCATGCATGGATATGAATATGAATGTTGTCGCACCTCGATGTGAGGTTGCCTACGTATCTATTAGGAATTAGGCCAAACGTAGCTCTAACCGAACTTTACACAAGTGTGTGTACACCTCAAAGAGGTCTTTCAAGGGTTGTAAGTTTATTAAGCTGAAGATTTAAGGAAGAAAGGGGTAAAAGGCTCAAGACCCGAGAGAAGCCCCCAATATATGCAATTGTGAATTTGAAATTTTTTATTTTTCAAGTTTATTTTCATTTTTTTATTTTTTTTTGAATTTCTTTTTTTTTCATTCTTTTGAATCAATGTGGGCAATCTCAGATCATGCAGTCCATCACTCACTTACCATTCATGTTTCTCAGGCACGGTACCAAGCACTCGATGAGAGACGCAATTTGAGACGTGTTCATATCAAAGACATTGGAACACTTGCCCTTAGACATTCTTTTATTGTTGCTTTGCTGCTTTTTTTTTTTACTTGCTTTTTCAGTGTTATATAATTACACATCTTCTAATCCCAGGGTTAAGTGAATGTGGGTTGAAGAAATGAAGGCCAAACGTTAGACGAGGCTCAAAGTGGTTGATGAAGAAATGGAATGTGATTAAACAGTTAACAGGAAATGACAGGATTGCAAAGGTGCCTCAAGTCATTGGTGTACCTTGTGTTTAGTTCGGTAATTGATTTTTTTTTTAGAATGTGTGAATGAAAAATGCTATGATCAAGATGTAAAGAAAATTGCTCATTTTATTAATGGAATAAAGGTGAACGAAACACAGGAAACATATAAAAATTTGAAATGGGAAACCTATGCTAGACATGAATGGGGGAATGGAGATGAATGATTAAAAAAAAAATCATGAAATCTTGCACAAAGGATCTATTGTGCGCCTTGTGTTCATTAATTCTTGCCGCATGGAGGGACAGGAAATTTGTTTACATCCACCAAGTCCTGAATGACGTCATTCAAATTTCAACGTTGCTCCGTAGTGTGGCCCCATCCTTGATGGTACTTGCAATGGGCATTGGGATTCTATTTGGCGCTCCTTTCTTCGGGTTTTGGCTCTGGAAATGGCCCAATAGGTGTGATCAAGACTTGACCGTAAAGGCGATCAAAGGTAGCATCATAAGTCATTCTTAAAGGAGTGTAAGTTCTTTTCTTCTTAAACAATGGAGCATCAAGAGCTAACACTTCATTGAGATCAACTTGGCTTATATTGTTTGTAGTATTTTCGTGCTTAGAAGATGAAGAAGAAGGATGGTCGTTTTTCTTGTTTTTCAAAGTGTTATTATTGTTACTACCACACCGTGGCGCAGCAGTGAGCCCCGTGACACGGTGCTTTTTTCCGTTACGCGGCAAACTTTGTGTCCATTTTTCCATCTAAATATATTTTTGCCATAATTTCGTTCAGCCTTTTCAAGTGCCGATTGATAATTTCGGGCCAGTTCTTATTTACTATTTATTAATTGGGACAAAATAATAAAGAAAATAAAAAAGGTTTGGGCCAAAATAATAAATAAAATAAAAAAAAAAAGGTTTGAGCCAAAATTAAAAATAAACTACGCTTTGACTAAACATCAAGACTGATCCATCAACTATTAAAAACTGAATTTAACTAAATATGATTTTTTTTATGTATTCTCGGGATTAAATCATGAGCCCGACCAATAATGGCAATGAAAGATTGTTCATCATCAGGTTTGGTTTCGGGGAGACATTTTTAGGTGTATACAGAAGCCCCCACTTTGCTTGAGTTTGTAGAAACGTGATCAGCTTCGAAAATGATAGTTAAAGTAGTCGATAGGGACGGAGAATGATTTAAGACGTTCTGCGATCCTAAATCCCTCTGTATACGCCGATACCTGTAGAAAAATGTTAGTCCTAGAGATAAAAGAGTAAGGGGATAGAATGCTTATCTGACACCTGTGTATCGGTGACAAATGAGTTTGGTAGCTTCCTATGCTTGAAGGAATCCACCGGATGATGTTTCGCTGAAACACTTTCCATGCTTGAGGAAAGTCGACAGATGAATTTGGTAGCTTTCTAAGCCTAAAGAAACCTACTGGATGATACTTTCCTTGCCTAGGGAAAGTCGACATATGATTTTGGTGTTTTCCTATGCTTGAAGAAATCCACCAAGAATGCTTTCCATGCTTGAGGAAAGTCGACTTGGCGATTTTCTATACTTAAAGAAAAATTCACCGCTAAAGCTTTCCATGCTTGAGGAAAGCCGACTTGGCAGTTTTCTATACTTCAAGGAAAATCCACCGATAACGCTTTCCGTGCTTGAGGAAAGCCGACTTGGCAGTTTTCTATACTTGAAGAAAAATCCACCGCTAATGTTTTCCATGCTTGAGTAAAACCGACAACTGATATAATCGCCGACTTCTTTATTTTAAGAGGTGACAATGACCGACAATTTTCCATGCTTGAGGAAAAAACTTGTCGAATGAAATTTGCAAGTTTCTATGCACCGAGAATCTTGCGCCTTGAAATAATCACTACTAGAAAAACCTCATTTACCGATAGGA
Organism: Chenopodium album; assembly: GCF_948465745.1. Classification (NCBI taxonomy): domain Eukaryota; kingdom Viridiplantae; phylum Streptophyta; class Magnoliopsida; order Caryophyllales; family Amaranthaceae; genus Chenopodium; species Chenopodium album. The sequence goes on from NC_137842.1 coordinate 21,617,913, forward strand.
AATACCGAGGACCAATAAAAGCCATCGGTAAAAATAGAATTTATCGATGGTTTTATCAAGCCATTGGTATTATAAGAAATACTGATGGCTAAGCCATCTGTATAATTTTACCGATGGCCTTTTTCCATCGTAATTTTTTATTTAAAAAAAATGCAATTTTTTACCGATGGTAAAAAGCCATCGGTAAAAAAAAAATACCGATGGCTACAATTAAAAAGAGGAAAACCCTAACAGCCCTAAATTTTATTGCGCCTCTTTTTCTCTTACTCTCTCCTCTTTTTTCCTCTCGTTCTCTCTCCTATCTTCTCCTTAACCTCTTCTCCTTCTCTTCTCTAACATTCCTCATCCCCTCTCCTTCTCTTATATGACGTTCCTCTTCCTCTCTCCTTTCCTCTCAACGTTTCTCCTCTCACGGTAAGCTTGATTTCTCTCTCTTCTATTTCGATTTCTTTCTCCCCCCTCTACTCCCTCATCAAAACTACCACCACCGCCACCACCACAAACGTCACGAAGTTTTTGGGTTACCTCTGTCACCATCAAGAGGTTATGCAAAGTTTATGGTTTTTTTTTTTGGTCAAACTCGACCATGAAAATTCCAGATCTGGAATTTTCATGGTCGAGTTTGACCATTTAAACCCAAAAAAGAAGAAATTTGAAAGGTATGTTGATTTTTGTTTAATATTGTGATGAGTTAGTTTCATTTTTGTGTGGTTTAATTTTGATTTTGTTGTTTAATTTGGGTTTATTTTGGGATTTCATTGATTGATGTTTAGTATTTATGGGTTGTTTTTAGTGGGTTTATTTGAGTGATTTTTGTGGGTTTACAGATATGAGATCGATTTTAGTGTTTTTCCATATTTTTTTGTTTTCAAATCTGTAATTTTACATTTTTTGCTTGTTTTTTCGAAGTTATGGTGATTTTAAGTTAGTGGTGGTGGGTGGTTCACGTTGACTGGTGGTAGTAGGTGGTGGGAGGTTAAAAGAGAGGTGGTGGAAGGTAGTGGTGGTGGTTTATGTGGAGGTGGGAGGCTGTAAGGGGGTATGTGGTAGGGAGGTAGTGGACAGGGGGGTCAGGGTAATTTTTTTTTAACTTTTTTTATAGCAATTTTTCGATGGCTAAAGACCATCGGTAATCGAAAATACTAATGGCTTTTTGCCATCGGTAAAAAATACCGATGGCTTTTCCCATCGGTATTTTTAAAAAATACGACGATGATTTTCCATAGCTAAAACCTGCGGTATTTTATTTATCGATGGCTTTTCCATCGGTATTTCTTATTTTTCCGATGAATGGTTTTCCATTGGCCAAATACCGATGGCAGCCATCGGTAAACTATATACCGATGGTTTTTGACCATCAGTATTCGGCTCATTTCTTATAGTGAATGATGGTTCGATTGTCCCCGAACGTGGGCCGTAGATGATTTACCTTAAAGTTGACTATCCGACCATATTAGGTGTTTAAAGTATCGAAAATGAAACCCCAATGCTTTGTTAGGGGTAAATCAGTAATTTTGGAAACCTTTAAATACCAATTAGAACTTTTCGCATAATTCCGGTGAGAAAATTACTGTCCAAAATTTGCGAAAAATCATTCCAACTTGGTCAAATATGCCAAAATATTCACCAAGAGGTTTAAGGAGTGTGCAGGACACACAGGTCAGCACCGCGCCACAAGGAATAATCCCGCGACACGGTGGAAAGCCCCGTCAGACGGTGGAGAACCCCATGACGCGGGAATTTCCTTTTGTTGAAATATTAAACATGCCTCGAAAAAAATGTCGTGCCACTCCAAAGACGTCATTACCCGGTAACGGGATAAGTGGAACGGGATTCTAGGACCATGTAACGGGATTCCCCTTTTGGTTTTAATTTCCCCTTTTTGTTTTAAACAAGCAGTATTCTCATTCCTCTTCTTCGCCCTTTCCATTTTCTCACTCTTCTTCTGCTCTCTCTTTTCCCTTTTTTTTTAAATTTAAACAGTTCTCGTGCCACGGGATTCCTCCACCGGTACACGGGCATTTCCACCATGTCACGGCGTCGGTCAGCGCGACACGGCTGTCCTGATTCGCTGTTTTTACTTCAATTTAGCCGATGTTTCTCGCCGATGCTGTCTGAGGTCGCCGCTGTTTCTCGCCGCTGTTTTCTGAGGTCACTGCTGCTGTGCAGGATACACCGCGACACGGACCCCAATCACCGTGTCACGACTGTTTTTTTTACCGTGCCGCGGTGGTTGCGCTGCTGCCTTCACAGTTTTTTTAGCTTTTGGAGCTTAATTCTACACCAAATTTGCTCCAATTTTTTGCTATTTTCCACATTTTCAATTTCTCACAAGGATCCATGTAAGTTTCCTTTGCTTTTGTCTCAAATTTTGTTGTAAAATGCCATCTTTGCTTGAAACCCTAAAATAATTAAATTGAGGGTTTTTTATTTTGAGCTTCTATGTCAAAATTTCTGCTATGAATCAACTTGTATATGAATGTATGTTTGTTTGTGAGCAATTTGAGACCAAGTTTGTGTGATTTGGTGAAGAATTGAGCAAATCACCATTTTTTTTTGTATTACTTGTGTGAAATGGTGTTCTTGTTGTTCATGTTATTTCTTTGCACTTGAAATAGTTATATACTGGTTGTAGATCTTTTAAAATATGCGATGATGTGCTGATCTATTGTTTTTGTGCAATTTCGGAATGTGCTCTATTTTGTGTATATACTATATTGTCATGGAGAACATAGTATCATGCGATTAGGAGAACTATAGTATTAGTTCGTCATGGAGAAACTAAATACTAGAAATAATTCTATTATTTTGCTAATTTTTAGCCTTGAGGTAAAAATTTTGCGTATAATAGAAAATGCAACTTAAGGTAGCTGTTAAGCCGCTTTTGAATAAATAACTACATAACTTAGGAAAGGAAGCTAAGTATTTATATTTTTATTATTGTAATAGCATGCCTAGATAATGGGATCGCGGCCTGCGTCAGGCTTTTCTAGATGACACTCCCAAAGTTCCTGAGGGCATGGATAACAATTCCTTAGAGATCGAGCCTCGCCCTTCTTCGAGAAGGGGTAGGTGGATTCCACCTCCGTGGACACCGGACGGGTTGGTTTTCTGTCGTGAGAATCACATTTCTCGTCGTCCATTTGCCAGCATAGTCGATGGCACGCTTCACCATCATGGATCCAGAGCTAGGGATTTGATTCCCCGGCTATACGGGATTATAACGAGGGATCCTGTCACTAACGCCTTGTGGTAGTCTACTGGTTTAGGAGATTTTTATTCAGCGGTCGTAGGATTTTGCAACCCCCGGGGTTGTGGCTCGACAGTTGTTCATGCGTAGTTGGAGTATTTTTGGGATACTACTAACACTTTTCACTTTGCTAGGGGGGAGATGACAGTGACCCCTCTGGATTTTAGCATGATCAGCGGCTTACGCTTCACCTAGCGGGCCGTACAGCAGATTCCTGACCTCACTTGGGGGGCGGCTGAGGTAGCAGATTTGTTAGATCCGATCGTTCAGCATATCAGGACTCAGCCTGTGCCTCGGGGTGGTCCTTAGAGCGAACGATCAGAGTTGCTTCTGTTCTTTCCCATGGCTTTGACATGGCTGAGACGACACCTGAGCAACAAGTGCGGATCTTTATCTTGATTCTCATTTCCGGGACTCTTTCTCATGATAGGAGTTCACGTGCGCTCATTTGCTACCTTCCTTCTCTGATCGGGATCGGCGGGATAGGGTCCTATAGTTGGGCTGGCCTTGGATATGCTAATCTACTCACGTCCCTGCGTCATGGGTCCAGGCAGTCTAAAGACCAGGCCCTGTTGTTGTCTATGGTTTATAGAGAGTCATAGAGGTTACGATCTTTCTTCTTATTGTTTTGTTTTAACTAGTTTAACTCATGTACTTGGAGATTAATTTTCATTACAGCTGTCACTAGTAGAAAAATATAAAAGGGCACCGGTTAAAAACCCCCCTATAGCACCGGGTTTGAACCGGTGCTCATTTAAGGGATGCCAAAAAGTGAGAGCTTTTGGCACCGGTTCAGAACCGGTGCCAATAACATAGTTATTAGCCAGAACCGATGCAATACCATAGTTATTAGCACCGGTTTGGTTCAAAACCGGTGCCCTAATGCCCCAAAAAAATAATTTTTTTTTTTTTTTTACTTAAATTGATATATAAACACATACATATATATAAACTTATAATTTCATTAATATATAAAGCTGTAACATTACAATTTTAATTAAAAAAATCACAAAATATAGTTTTATATTGGAAATAGACCGACTGTAATAATATTACAACAGTAGCGTAGAGCAGTTTAGCAGCAGTGGCGTAGAGCGTAGTAGCAGCATCAGCGTAGACCAAAACATCAGCAAGAGCATGGAAGCATGCAGCAGCAACCTTGTGATGTGAGGCAGCAGCCTTTTGAGGCAGCAGCAGCCTCCTTGGGAGGCAGAAGCTGCAGTGGTTGCACAGAAAAAGAATAAGGCATACCCTTGTTTTGAACAAGACATAAGCTATCCCTTTTTCAAGACTTCTTTGCTTAGACTTTTTGCTATCTTCTGACATAATATAGAACTGTTATTTTCCTCTCATAGCCAAGTATTTTCTCCTCCTCCACTAACTCTATAAAAAGTCAACTTTGAAAAACTAGGAACGCGACAATACAGAGTATCATTCGTGCCAACCATCCAAGTAAGCCTCCACCAAGGCACCACCCACCGAATGGAAAACTCTCTCTTTGCAAAGAAGACCTTCCAATCATCATATGACATGTTTGCAGAGTAATTCTTCTTCCTACGGACCAGATCATTAGGCCCTTATTTTTCAATATCGTCGGGGGCTTCAAAAAGTTCTAAACGCTCCATCAACCAAATCCACAAAAAAAAAAATCAGTAGAAAAAAAAAAGTGCAGAAAGCACCGTGACACGGCAGAATGCACCATGTCGCGACAAACATGTACCGTGACACATTGCCTGCAATGTGTCACGGGGGCTAATCAACGCGCATTTTTTCCTGCAACAGTACTAGAGAGCCCTTCCTGATGGCTTTTCGGTCAGATTTTGCTTCGTCAAGGTGACGCAAAGTTTCTCCAAGGCAAGTAGGCATAGGAGATCTTCCAGATTAAACATGTTCAAGCACAGACGCTAAACAAGCATGTCCTACCCTACCGTTTGCAAATAAAAACTTGCTAAACATGCAAAAAAATATAAACCCTTCTACGGTATACATGATAAGACTCAGAGACAGGACAATTGAAATAAAAATTTGCAAGCTTTTCTAAATCTACTTCATTACCACACACAATTTTATTTAAATCTGGATCTGTCAGATTTAGATGGCGTTCAAAGTCTTGATAACAATACTCATGTAGGGTAGGCTTTGCAATGAGAAATCTGGCAGGAAAACCAAAGATGGCACCGAATCCCTCCGGCAGGGGACATATTTCATCATAATCAAATTTGAAACAATGAGTTTCTAGACTCCAATAATCTACAGCTGCCCTAAGAAAATCATGTTCAATTGCTACATGCCTTAAGGCTAATAAGCCTCTGACATGAAACAATTCCAGCTCTCTTTTGTCCGCATTGGTCAAAGAATAGGACCAGTCACGCAATGTATTATCAAGATTCTGAGACATTATTATTGAAATATGAAATTCTAATTATTTTATGTTTCGTATGCATATCACGAATAAACTGGTCCTATTTTACAGCCAAAACACTTGGAAACACTCAAAATCTATCTTTCTATACGCGCAAATTTCACCACTTCATAATACGTGCACCGTGACACGGGAAATCCCACCGTATCACGGGAATTAGAGCCGCGACACGACATGTTTTTCTGTGACACGCTATATACTGCCGTGTCGCGGTGCCCACGCGTCTTCATATTTTTATCCTTTACCTATTTTTATCCGGTTTTTTATTATTTTTCCTTCACCGTTTATCTTCTAATCTTGTTTTTTGAGAATTTCATTCCTAATAAAATTTTCCATTTATTTTATTTATTTATTTTTATTTGTTATTTTTTTTATTTTGTCTTTATTATTATTTTTTTTTTTTTTTTTTTTGGGGAAGTTGTAAAACTTGTCCCATTTTAATTTTTTTTTCTTTTTCTTTTGGGGAAATTGCAAAATCTGTCCCATTTTTGTTTTGGGGAGAGTTATAAACTTGTCCCATTTTTATTTTTATTTATTTTTTCTTTTTAGGGAAATTGCAAAATTTGTCCCATTTCTCAATTTCTTTTTCTTTTGGAGAAGTTTGCTGTAGATACCAAAATGTGTCTCCCCAAAATCAAACCCAGTGTTGAATACCTTTAATGTCATTAGATTATCGAACGAAGCGAAAATGTGAAAAGTCTAGTGATGAGGATGTTTTTATTAAAATATCTCTTCTTTCTGTTTTTGAAAATATTTCTTTTCTTACCTTATTTTTGAAAAACGTGCATTCCAGTTTAGTTTGGTCCATGATAAGGGTCCAATAATGGTGTAATTTGATGGGGCTTGAAAAGACCTTTCCAACGATATATTATACGGAAATTTCATGAAATGCCTCTGAGTAATTTTTATATTCACCAAATACCCATCAAAACTTTCAAATTCACCAAATAATCCCGAGTTTAAAAAAATTTCACCAAATGCCCTTAATGACTAACGACGGTTAACACCGTTAGTCATTAATGACTAATACGCCACGTGGCAGCCTCCAATTGGTTGTTATAATATAAATAAATTAATTATTAAAAAGCTTTAAAAATTAAAAAAAAAAAAAAAACTTAAAATTTTTTTTAAAAAAATACCCCCACCACCCCTAGACCCACCCCGCCCCACCACCAGCCCTTGCAGACGGCGCCGACGCCGGCTGCCAGGTCCCAGCCGGAACCGGCGCCAGTCGCCGGCGAGGCCAGCCCCCCCACCCTCGACACCCCTCCCCTACCCCCAGCCCCTCTCCCTTTGTTTCCCCTCCCCTTAAACCCTTCCCCATCCCTCAAAAACACCCCCTTCGCGGCCGGCGTCCAAACCCCCTCCCCGGTGCCGGCGAACCTTTTTCACCCCACCCCCCACCCCCGCCATCCCCACCTCCTTTCCCCCCTAAACCACCACCCAAAAAACCCTTTAATAGAAAAAACCCCAAATCGAAATCTAGGGTTTCGATTTGGGGGTTTTTCGGTTTTTAAGGTGGTGGTTTAGGGGGGAAAGGGGGTGGGGCGAAAGTGGTTTGCCGGCGTCGGGGAGGAGGTTTGGGCGCCGGCCGCGAAAGAAGGGGGGTGTTTTCGAGGTTGGGCAGGGGTTTAAGGGGAGGGGAAACGAATGAAGAAAGGGGGCTGGGGGTAGGGGAGGGAGTGTCGGAGGGTGGGGGGCTGCCCTCGCCGGCGAAAAGGGACCACCGGCGCAGGGGAAGGGGTGGGATCTAGAGGTGGTGGTTGGTGGTCGGCCGTTGGGGGTGGGGTGGGTCTTGGGTGGTTGGGGTGTTTTTTAAATTTTTTTTTAATTTTTAATTTTTTTTAATAATTAATTAATTAATATTACAACAACTAATTAGAGGCTGTCACGTGGCGTAGTAGTCATTAATGACTAACGCTGTTAACCGCCGTTAGTCATTAAGGGCATTTGGTGACATTTTTCTTAAACTCAAGTGTATTTGGTGAATTTGAAAGTTTTGATGGGTATTTGGTGAATAAAAAAATTACTCAGGAGAATTTCATGAAATTTCCGTATATTATAAGCCCAATTCCGATGAATAATGAGGAAGTTATGGCCAAAATACTAAACTATGCTCGTACCGTGTTTTACCTACGACCCAATGATCATGTGGAGGGTCCAAAGGTCTAATCCTATTTCTAACCTAATTAGGATTAATTAGAGGCTTCTATAAGTTTTTAAAAGATCTTAATTATCCTTTTTGAAAAGATAAGATTAAAGAATTTGAATTAAAAAAAAAACTTTCCTTTTTTAAAACTTTCCGTTTTCTTTAATCCTAATTCTATTCGAATTTAAAGATGTTCAAAGACAGTCATATTTTATTTTCATGCTCATAATCTTTATCCAAATTTTATATTTTTGTATAGATCTTGAAATTATCTTTCCAATGATATATTATAATATTAAATCCGAGTTATAACGAAAAAGATATGAATGAGATACAAAACTCTATCCAAAACTGACACCGTCCTACTATTTCGGCCATATATTTTTATCTACAAAAGATTTTGATCTTATTCTAATTGGGTTAGAACGTAGTATTCAAGAGCTTTCCAACGACATATTATATTCCTTATTTAGACTTCTGGATCAAAAGATATGATAAAAACAAAATCCGCAAAAACTGTTGTCCATCGAGTTTTATTTTGATTCGAATTTGGATTCTTTTCTTATTCTTCGACTCTCTTTTTTCTCTATAAATAGAGGTCATATATCCTCTTTTTCAATAACCAACCCTCATCAAGAGATTCTTGATTCTCTCTCTCTTTCTAAGCCTAGCCTTTTACAAACACAATTCCTCATACATTAGCACTAGACACACCTAGCCATGTTCGAAGTTGCCTTCGCCTTAGACGTGAAAGGTTTTAATTTCTAAGGGTTTGGTCGCAAATCTCTATTTCAATTATTTAATTTAATTGTTTGATTATATTTTCCTTGAATTTACTAACGTGTGTATTTTGTTATTAGAAAGAGGTACGAGGCATCTAAGTAAGTGCTTTAATTGATTTATGATTTATTGATTTTATGATATAGAAATCATGCTTAGATTGTTATTTTGATTTCTAGTATAATGTTAGGATGTTTTATTGATTCCTAGTATCATGTTTAAGATGTTTCTAGTATCATGTTAGGATGTTTTCTTTAGTATGATATTTAGGGTGATTTGCTTATATCAATTATGATTCATGTGATGCTTTCTATTTTCTTTCCTAATATTCATGTTAGTATCATGTTAGGGTTAAATCTTGGATCTTTGATGTTTAGTGACATGCTAGGATTTTTTATTAATCTTGTTAGTATCATGCCTAGGATCTTGCTATTATGCTTTAACATGATTGTGATAATAATGATTATTTTAATTATGATTATTATTATGTTGCTTGATGCTTATTATTGTTATTGCTTGATCACACCTTTTATGCATGTTTAAAAGGAATTTGGTACTTGTAATCATGCTTAATAAGATCATTAATAATATTATTTATGTTAATATAATTATAATTCAAGTCATCCCAAATAATATATTTATTTGTGCACTAATATTCAAACAACATAGATAAACAGGTTTAGGGCTAAACCTATTGATTGCATGTTAGTCAGAAAGCGCACATGAATACGATTAGAATAAAGTAGAGGCCTATTATTAGGGCAGGTTCAATCTCTTTTAGGTTGGATTTGTACCTTCATCTCCGAACTACCAGTCATGGTTCCAGACCTATTAGAGTTGACGATCTCTTGGATCGTTAAGGGGCGTAACCTTCACCCTGTGAACGGTTTACAAGTTCCTTAAACTTGTTGGCGACTCTTTTGCTCTAGCTTCTTTCCCTTTGGACGCCAACGTACTTTAGTGTATGATCACAGTGGGGTTCAAGCTAGGGGTAATGCTTGAAATATTCCCTACAGTTGGTACCCTCCACTTACGATTTTTTTTCGCGTCATTAATAAATACACAATCACACACAATGAGTCTCACGCATACACCAATACACACTAATAAATGCATAAAATTTGAATAAAATATGCAAAGTGAGTCATGATGCATAAACAGTGTCAAGTGTTATCAATTAAAGTTCATAACAAAAACCCTCGATAAAATATCTGCAGAACTAGAAGAGTTAGGATCAGTGTCATCTCCGGCCTGCGAATATGGGAACAGCGGACCAAAGAGTCCCTCTATCATCCGGGTACGAGGAGTAGTATCCCTACTAGTCCCTATAGCTCCAATAGCAGACAAACTCAAAGAAGGACCTGTCCAACTGGGAAACGACGTAGGCTGACTCCAAGAGGTAGGAAGCATCGGTGGAGGCATCGTTCAAGACAATAGAACAAAAAGTAAGCCGTGCACCAATGGAGGCAGCGCCCCAAACAATGGAACTGAGTGTAAATCCTGGTCCACAAGAGTAATGACTGGCCTGAGCTCAGGCTGTAAAGGCTTGGAAGATGAAGGTCGCTGCCACTGACTATGAAAGTGCTGGAATGGCTGAGAAGACTGAGGCTGCTGCCACTGAGCCTCTTAAAACGGCTAAGAAGGTCGAGGCTGCCGCTGAGACTGAGAATGCCGACGAACCTCAAGAGATCGTCTGTCGCAACTAGGCTCCCCCTCGTCCGAGTCTCTGCGCCTCGAGCGCGAGCGAGACCTCCGTCGCTTTTAAAGACACAAAATGAAAAGATGTCAATAGTGCAAGATAGAACAAATGGTAAATATGGGAAAAAAAAAAGGGGAATATACCTCGAGAAAATCGCTAGAACCGCCCCAACAACTCGCACCGCGTCGAAGCTTGATGATGCAGTACTTCAAAGCGTCAACCAACTTCATAAATCCCATCATGTCCGAGTGCGTACGTTGAGAACAAAGAAAAATCAGTAACGAGCGGTATTAAAAAGGATGAATAACGTGTCAAAAAGCTTACCGGCTCAAGCACATTAGGCAGAGACTCCTGTGCCTGTCTAAAACCCTATGGCGCATCAGCAATATGATCCACAGTAATACCGATCGGCCCCGGGTAACAGACAGATTGAGGCGGGACCTCAATCTTCCCCCTACGATGAGTAGTCGTCTTAAAATATGATCCAATAATCAGGTTATTCGACGATTTAGATAGAGACTAGTGACAAAATTCTCAAAAGAAATCATACCTTGGGTAGACGGAGCGGAGGAGCCAAAGAAGGAAGCAAGTCCAGTGAATAATTGCCCTCCATACCCACATGCTCCTTCCAAGGAAAAGTGTAGCGCTCCCCCCTGTTTATCAACACCCCAAGTAAACGTGAGTCCAGCATCGACTACAGTGGAGGCAAAGGCATCACAAAGCAGTCAGCGTTGTACTGAAGAACAACGCGCTCCCTAAGATACCAAGCAAAGTGTGCAGTACCAACAAAAACAGTATGGTACACCAAAAGCTGCAAGGCCTTGGGAAGATCCGTCATCCCAACCCAATGCCGGTACTGGATATCAACAGCAACCTGAAAACCATAAAAAAAAACAATGAATGCCAAAGAATAACATCAAGGTAGAGAATAACATGCTGCAAGATCAATTCTTACACCAACAGAAGAGGTGCCTAGGCGCAGCAGCCCACATAGCAGCCCGCGCAGCGTAGTGACGGACTCCACTTGTGACTCGCCTCGGTCACGCTAGCTGGCTCCGACAGGGAAATCATGGACCGCTCCGCGTCGCTGTCGAGGGGCCAATCCCGGAAAGTACTCGGAGAAGCAATTAACTTAATAAATTCTAGTATCAACACTGTACTGGACTCTAGTAATATGGTTAACTTGTTGATTGTCAGTCTCTCTAACTTTCATATTTTACAATAGAACCTTAGTTGTATGTTGCTATGTGTCCATTGCTTTGTTTTTTTCTTTTTCCAATGCATAACATTTCTCCAAACACATTATAAGTAATAATTGAGGTCTAGACACTTTTACAGTCTCGCTCTTTATAGTATTTGCATTCTAACATTGCAGTCCCAACCACTTTCTCATACTCTTTCTGTATCAAACTATCAACTTGAATCTAGTCAATACCATTGCTATATTTGTGAGAAGTAGGCGCTCACGTGCTGTTAACCCAGCTATAGCAAGTCTGTAGAGTTATACACTTGTGTTTATGTTCGTCTTGCTAGCATTAGCTGTTAATTTTATTAGCTTGTACCTACTGCCCTAATTAAATGACTAAATTAAATGATCATTGGCTGCTTTCAAAACCAGATGATGAAATTTATTAGTTGTTTTGCAACACCAACTTTTGCCTTGTAAAAAATATTCTATAGCTCGCCAATTACATCGTTCTTCTATTGGACACATAATGTAGAAGAATGAAAGACATAATAGTTGGTGATATAGTCTCCTTTGTGAGATTTAGTACAAATGCACATCTGCTAGGTTTTGAAATTTGCATCATGAATTGGCCATTGGTGCTGATTTAATAGAAACCATGATGTTTTGTGTACATACTAGAAATTTTCTACATGATGTCTTGATTTGTTTCGTGTCATGATGGGGAATGCTCTCATTCTGCTGAAACGATAGTATTGCTGATTACCTTTCCAGTTTGAGTTGGCTACTTGAAGTTTAATATTGAGATTGCTTCGTTGCTGTCTCCTGCAGAGCTCTTGTGGATAGCAAAATATGGAAGATGAGAGCACGTACATAGCTGAAGTAGAAGATAACTCACAACAAAATCAGAGGATTTCTCCTGTTTTATAATTGATCATACAGGAAAATGGAAAATTTGGCAATTCAAGTCAAAATTTACAAACTCCTGAGAGTGTTGTTGTAGGTAAATATACCTATACTTTTGTACATGATGCTGCCTCTAATCCATTAAACCAATTACATATCATTATTTAGTTTCTACTATCCTTTTGCCGTTTAATCTAAAATTTGTGCTCCAAAAGTTTTTTATAGAAAGATTTTCATTGTAGGATCAGGTACTGTTGCGTACAATAGTAACAATGTAATAATTGAAGATCAAAAGGTAAAACAACAAAGTCGTGAGGAGAATGTGACTTTCTACACAGAAGATAATGATATCATGAATGTTTACCCCAATTCTTCAAGAGAAGCCATTGATCTGATTATAGCTCTAGATAGCCATTCTAATCACAACGTGTGCTTAAATGACGATAAAAACATATCAGAGCCCTCTCAACAGTTGGATCTCAGAGGAGATTCTATCCTGATGTTATTAAAAATAAGAGTAGTAATGAAAATCAAATGCCGAATCATTTCAACTCATCAGCTTTTACTTAGTGTGTTACTTCCTTCCTTTATGATGAGTCATGTGTAATATGCTTCTAGGCTGCTACTCAAGTAAAGAATTAGTAGCAAAACAGGTTTTTATGGTTTTCAAATTTTCTAAATTATGTTGTTGGTTCTATAGGTATGTGAACAAGGCATCACATATGTCAAATTCAAATCCAAGTTCCATTTAAAGTCCTAAAGACAAAATAGGCAAACCTGTTGATCACTCATCAGACAATGCTCTAGAGAGAAGCTACAGTGCTAAGGATCCTCTGCTTTGCAACTGTTCCATAAGAAATTCCCACTCAAGGACCTGAATATAAATTCAAAGAAGAAATTATTGTCCTTCTCGATTGATGCGACAATATGGACTTGAACAAGTAGTTCGACGCTATAACGATAGTCTTCGTGAAGTATCGTTGCATGAAAGTAATGTTCACAAGTACGAGACTTATTGGATTGGAAGAACTTTGTGGACCGTTTCTGCTAGTAACCAAGCTCCTCCTCCCTTGTCTAGTGCATACAAGGCATGGTTGAATCCTAGAAGTAGAAGGGATCGAGTCGGATCACGCAACTTTGATGTGAAGGGACGTCTTGGAAGTAAGGTAGCGCCTCCTAAAGATCGTCTAGGTCTGAGAACAAAAGGAATTGAGTTTAAGACTCCTATAATGCCTAAAAATAAGAATTATGTGAAAGGAAAAGATGGTTTATAGAGAGAAGCAATCGAAGAATTCTAAGAAAGGTGAAAGGGGTGAAAGTTCAACTAGAGGTGTGACAGTTTGGGCTACAAAAGACACATTAATGGTGAAGGCTAGCCTAGTTGAAAAAGAGAAGGAGGTTCCTAAAGTGAAGAAGGATTAGATTGATATTGCTTTGATCATATGATTTAAATTTTTAATTTTTAAATAAGGCGCATGATGCCCATAATTGTAGTCGCATTCATTTCAATACTAGTTGCATATTTATTTTCGCCTTAAATAAAAATTGCAATAACTTCTTTTTTTTATTATTATTATCCAAGTCAAGAAGTCGGACACAATGGAAGAATAATAAAAATCGTCAAACAAATATTCGTAAAACAACAGAATTTTCAAAGTCCAGAGTTTGTCGCGCAACGGAAAAATCTGCCGCGTCACGCTGGAAAATACTGTGACGCGGGGAATGTTTGCTGTATTTTTTTGCTGGAAATTCCATCGTCCCACGGTGAAAATTGCCGTGACACGGTAATAATTCCTGCAGCGCGGTGGATGCTGACGTGGCACAACACTTTTTTCTCTATTTTTTTGTCGTGCCACGGGGTATTCTACCATGCGGCGGTGGTTGCTACAGTGGCGCGGTGGATGCTGAACTGGCGAAATAGCTATTAATGTAGGATTTTCTTGTTTTTAGCTTCGTTTAGCTGTCTTGTGTGTTATACTTGTTCGACAGAGGAAGGATTTTATTTTTAAAGTGGTCGGGCCCCCTTGAGGGGTTGCCTATGTATCCTTAAAAATGAATCAGGCCAAACGTAGCTCTATCGGGTCATGAACCCATGCAACTAGGCATAAAATTTCTTAAGTTGATCCAAGTTTGTTAAATTGTGGACACCGTTACCGTCCATGTCTACCAATTGTGCCGCTCCGCAAAGAAAAAATGGATTTAACAATGTACGGACCCGACCAGTTTGGTCTAAATTTTCCTCTTGGATCCAACACAATTTTGGGAAGTGCCTTAAGCACCAAGTCACCTTCCTTGATGTTCGTAGTCTTGACTTTTTTTATTGAAATGTCGTTCCATACACTGTTGGTAGGTTTGGACATGATGCAAAGCTGTCAAGCGTTTTTCGTCAAGTAAGACTAGTTCATCATGTCCTGCTTTAATCCTATCGACTTCATCTAGTTGGCTTTCCAACGCGGTTCGGAAAGAAGGGATTTCGAGCTCTATTGGTTGTACAGCTTCAACTCCACAGACCAAAGAGAAAGGGGTAACCCTCGTTGATGTATGAACAGAGGTTTGATAACCCTAAAGGGCGAAATGTAGCTTACTGGACCAATCTTTGTAATTTATTGTCATCTTTTCGATGATAGTTTTCACATTCTTGTTGGCTGATTCAACCGCACCATTTGTTTATGGCCTGTAAGGTGATGATCTGTGATGCTTGATATGATATTTCTTTAATAGTTCTGCGCACTCGACTTGGAAATGCGTCCCATTATCACTGATCATTTCATGAGGTACCCTATAGCGGCATATGATATTGTGAATCGAGCTACATGTTTTGATGTGAGCTTAACATATGAGGCAGCTTCGACCTATTTAGTGAAGTAGTTTATCGCTACAAGGATGAACTCATGTCCCCCTTGTCCGGGTAGCGTTATCTTTCCAATGATGTCGATACTCCAAGTAGAGAAAGGCCATGAAGAAGTACATGTGTAGAGAAGCGAAGGTGGAACGTGCTGTAAATTTGCATAGACTTGACACTTCATACATTTCTTGACGTATTCGTGAAAGTCTCTCTCCATAGTAGTCCAATAATAACCTTGTCGTTGAATCTTTTGGACTAACATTTTAGCATTCATATGCGTTCCATATATTCCGGCGTGAAGGTTTTCCATGGTTTTGCGCGCTTCAATCTTCGCTATGCACAAGAGATTTCTCCCTTGAGCGGTCCTTTTGTAGAGTTATCCTCTGATGAGCACATATTGTGAGGCCAGGAGCCTCAAAGCACGGTCTGCCCTTTAATAAGTATTAGGAGGGTATTCTCCCTTCATCACGTAATTAAGGATATATGTATACCATGGCTCTTCATCTTCTTCTTGTGCTTCTTGTTCATCATCAAGTGCGTGAACATAACCCGGCTCATATCTTCTTTCTATTGTCAATGTCATTCTAATTGTGTCCGTTGGAATTCGCACGTTTAAGTGTTGCTTTTTCGAACAAATACTTGAGAGGGTCCATCTTGGATACAACATGCACTGTATAAGTGAGCATGTAATGTCTTAATTTCTGCGCAGCCCACACGAGTGCAAGACATAACTTTTCAAGTGGTGTGTACCTGGTTTCATAACCCTGAAGCTTTTTACTCAAGTAGTAGATTGCATTTTTCTTACTTTCGATCTCCTGAGCTAGCATTGCTGTAATACCCCGTATTTTCATACGTATTTTCCTAATTAATTATTATTTTCTAAAAAGGGTATTTTAGTAATTCAATTTACTACTTAAATCTTGGAGCCAAAATGATATTTGAATTTTGGCGCCAAAAGTATTTTGAAAACTAATCATTATTTTGGATAAGATTTATCATCCATTTATCCTATTCTAAAAACCGGATTATTTATATATTTCGGATATTTTAATTAAGGCAAAAGCTATATTTTATTATTATTTTAATAAGTCCGAAAATCCCATTTATTTAGCTAATAATTTCATATTTTCTTATGTATAAAATCTGATTTTTATTAGTTAAATTATTTAGTGAATATTTGATATTTTATTATTTAATTATTTATTACAATAAATATTATTTACACAATTATTTTTAATTCCTTTAAACTAGCAAAATATATTCCTAAATACTAAATAGGAAGGCCGAAAATATGAGTTAGGAAAGCTCAATAATTTCGGCCATCCCACAAAGATTTTGGGAAAATATTTTGGTAATTTGTATTTTTAATTATCTCCCTAACATCTCCTATTTTCCATAATTCTAATTCTCCATCTTTTTGATATCCAATTATTATATTTTCTTGCCATTCATTCTTCTTAATTATTCCCCAAGCAATTCCAATTTCCTTAACATTTTTCATGATATACATACCTTCCATATTCAATTATACACAATCCCTTCAAATATCAAAACTTTCCTTAAATTTTTGCTCACTTCTCCAAGTAATCTTTTAAACCCTAATTACCATAATTCTTCCTACATTTTCCTACCATAATTCATGCCCATACTAGCCTATAAATACCCCTTCATACCTCTCACATTCTTCACACCAATTCTCTTCTTTTTTCTTCTCCTCAATTTTACACAAATCATCCCGTTCATCTTTGAAGCCAATTTTCGGGCACTTCTGTTCAGTTTTTGGGGTAGTGACGTTTAAAGTTGTTCCTCTCGAAAAATCCTTGAGGTTAGGCTCAAGAATTACCCAATTCGGAGCTATATCGAAGGTGTTATAGCCTCTAAAAGTTCTGCCTTTTATTTCCTACGCAAATCCAATTCTTTTCTTCTCCTTTTCTTTTATTCAATTATTATTATTATGGGAGATTAATATAAAATTATTATGAGTAGTTTTAATTATATAAAATCAGATTTTAATAATGTTCATGTTGAATTAATTTAAGAGGTTCATGTACATTTAGTTGGGAGGGTTTAATTTAATTATTTGTGATTATTTGTTAACCTTATATTGATTAAGGTTATATTTATTTGTAGGGTGTTTTTGATCAAGATACTTGAGAGTAATTTTGAAGTGTTGTTGGCTAAGTGAAGATCAAGGTACGTTAGGTGGCTAGATACCTTGGAAGTGATCGATTTGAATGAAACTGTTTGAATGATTTATGTTGTTTGAATTAAATTGAATTGAATTATGGTTTATGAAATAAAAGTATGTTTAAAAGATTGTTTTTAATAATTAAATTGGAGTATTAATTTTTATAACATGTTTTGATTAATTAATTTATTATTCATGTTTAAAAAGGATTGATTTTGAAAGCAAGTTGGATTTATGGAAAGGGAGTTTGGATTGTTTTCATTAAAGGTTTAATTATTGGATTTAAAAGAGGATTTATTGAATCATGGATTTATTAATATTTATGCTTTATAAGCAAGTTGGTAATCCCACTATGCGGATTTTGTTTATTGATAAGGCCTTGGACTTTTCATGACCGGGTCTTTCCTCAAGAATAGCCTTGTAACATAAGGAGACTAGCTTGGGGGGTGTGCACACTTGGGAGAGGAATTGGTTTTAATATGAGGAATTGGTTTTTAAATAATTGAAATTGGTTTTATTGATTATTGATATTGGAATTATTGAGAATTGGTTTTAAACCATGAGTTTGGAATTATTAGATTATTTATTGGAAATTGGTTTTAAAGCATGTTTGCGAAATAATTGAGTTTAATTATCTTGCACTTATCGTACTTAGCATATTTTGCTAACTCTTACTTCTTTTTTGTTTTGGTTCGCCCTGTTTACCGTAATGGTAAGCAGTGTTGCTTATTTTCAGGTTGGAGTCAATAAATGATGCATTAGAGTCCCGGGATTGGTTTTCACTAAATTAGGAATTTGGTCTTGTATCTATTTTTAGTACTCATAACATTGGTTACTATTATGGTTATTATTAATAAAGAAGTGTATTGAAGTTTCCGCTGCAAAGTATTGTTATTTTTAGTAAGTTTGAGTAGCCTTGCGTTTTCACGCGGCGGTAATACGCCTAAGTTTATCTCTACGATATAATTATACGTATTATACTAGTATTTCCGTAGAGGGAGATTTGGGGGTGTTACAATTGCACCCATTGTTTCTCTTGTGACCGTAGGGTAAAGTCTAAGAGGAAAGTCAGGCATTGCGATGCTAGCATGGGTGGATTTGCCAAGTATTCCTTGATCTTGTCGAAAACTTTTTGACAATTATCATCCCATGTAACTGGAACGTTCTTCTTGAGTTTCTTGATTATAGGTTCACATATCGCAGTGAGTTTGGATATGAACCTACTTATATATTGCAATCTTCCGATATAACCCCGAATTTCCTTCTTAGTCTTAGGTGGTGGCATGGCCATGATTGATTTGACTTTTGCGGGATAAATTTTGATTGCTTGTTAACTAATCACATAGCCAAGTAGCTTGCCTGATGTAACTACGAATGCACATTTTGCTGGATTCAACCTCATATTATATTTGCATAGTCTCTCAAAAAATTTGCGAAGTGCAATGATGTGGAGTGGCCGATCTTTTGATTTGATGATCACATCGTCAACATATACCTCCACCTCTTTATGCATCATATCATGTAATAATGTTGTGGCTGCTCTTTGGTAGGTGGCACCCGCGTTTTTTAACCCGAATGGCATTACCATATAGCAATATGTACCCCATTGTGTGATGAATGTGGTGTTCTGCATGTCATCCTAGGCCATAAATACTTGGTTATATCCAGCGTAGCCGTCCATGAATGATAGGAGTGCATGGTTTGTTGTGTTATTAATAAGAATGTAAATGTGAGGTAGAGGGATTCCATCTTTCGGGCTTGCCTTGTTGAGGTCCCTGTAATCAACACACATTCTAACCCTTCCATCCTTCTTCAAAACTAAAACCACATTAGCTATCCAATCCGGATACTTGGTGTAGACACCTAAAAATGTCTCCCCAAAACCAAACCCGATGATGAACACATTTCACCGCCATTATTGGTCGGGTTGAGTATTTAATATTTTGAGTGCTTAAATCCATGTTCAATCCAATATATTTCATGAACCAATCCAATTTCTAGCTCATTTCCCTAAGCCATAACCTATTTTCCACTTTTCGTGTCCACATCGCAAAACCGAGAGAAACTGATTTTATGGCTATACAATTTTGATCCTATTATTTTTTCTTTGGATAGGCCTTTAAATAAGATTTCCAACCATATATCATAAGCCCAATTCCGAGCTATAACGAAAATGATATGAGCAAAACACTAAACTTGGCCTAAAACCGACACCCTTCCACCAAAACGGTCATATCTTAAAATTTACAAATTATTTTGACATGATTCTAATTGGATTAGAAATTATACTTGATAAGCTTTCCAATGATATATTATATGCCTTATTCCGAGTTACGTATCAAAAGTTATGATTATTTTAAAAACGGATAAAAAAGAGAAATTACCGCGCAGCAGCTAAAATGTCGCGACGCGGCAAATGTTGACGTGTCACGAGCCTTATTCCCTTGACACGGTGCCCTTTTGTGTAAATCTGCACATTTAATCCACCGTGTCATGGGAATTTTCACCGTGTCACGGGATTTTGCACTGTGTCACGGTGCAATTTCCCGTGTCACGATGCCCATTCCGTGACACGGGGATATTCCGTGTCATTTCCACGTACTTTTTACACCGTGACACGACATACTGCACTGTACCATGGTGGAAAATGTCGTGTCACGACATGTCTTCCCGTGTCACGGTGCACATCCCGTGACACGGGATTACTCCGTGTTTTCTCCGCGTAATCCCTAGTAAACGCGTTTTCACTTCCCGTAACCTAATTATTTCCCGCGTCACTCAGTTTTCCCCCGTGTCACGGGATCTGATGGTGCCTAGCATCGTGTCACGGTGCTCTTTTTGCCGTGACACGGTGTTATTTTTTAGGGTTTTTATCTTTTTAGGCTACGTTCCGCGTGTTCCCTCTGCTCATTTTCCCTATAAATTGGAACCCCCTTTATGCAGTTCGGGGCACTAATAATCATTCTCTCTCACCTTACACCAAAAATCATTCTCTTCTCCCTCTTTAACCTAATTTCTAGCCTCCTTATTCTTCCATAATAATTCCCCTAAGCGCTCCAAGGAGTCCATAGTTGACCCGAGGTTCTGTCCTTAAACCAAGGCGTGAAAGGTACAAATAACTGAGGGTTTGGACCAAATAAACTCTACTTTTTAATTTAATTTAATTTAATTTTCATTTACTTTTTTTTTATTGAAGTTACTAACAGTTTACTCATGATGTAGCAATTTAAAGAAACGTGCGGAATGTGAGTAATTAATTAATTTAATTACTCTTATTTTATTTTAATATTGCTAGTATCACGATTAGGGTTATTTTATATTTGATTTGACTAACGCTATTATTGTTAAATTGTTTCCAATATTGATGTTTATTTTATTATATTTTTTATGATCACCGTTTTGCATGTTTAAAGGGAATATGTAATTGAAAATCACGCCTAGTAAGATAATTTGGACAACCGGTTTAGGATCCTTTTTAATCTTATTGTTTAATCAAGTGATCACGATATTTTAGAATTATATGTTGCATTAATATTAAACCAATTTAGCTTAATAATACTTTAAAGCAAATTTAATATTTTGTTTGTATGCCTTTGAGATCGCAGGAATCACTTTTCACTATAAGAATAGAGTAGAGGCCAATACGGGTGAATGTGACTCCATGACTCACTTCGTACCATCATCCCCGATCCTCCTTTCGTGGTTCCGAACCATATGGAGTTAGTAATCTCATGGATTATGAATGGGGTGTAACCTTCAGGGGTCAATCGTTGTTGCCTATCGTTGTCCCTTTATTCGTGGTTGCCTTAAATGATCCGTTTACGGTTTACAAGTTCCTTTAAAAAACTTATTGGCGACTCCCTACTTTCCTTGTCCCTAATCGTATATGTCAATTCCCACTTCCTATGAGTGTCAAGAATATTCACACATGCTCTAACGTAGGCGCACTTTGAACGACGCCTACAATTTGGCGACTGCACTAGGGAGGATTCTTGGTTATTTATCGATTTGAGTGATCGGTATTTAATTAAGATGAGTGGATGAGACTTAAAAGATTCTTGAAAAATATTCATGTGATTAATTTGGCATTATTGCATAAGCATAGCCGTTTTAACGTCGCATTTAGGTCTGTCCCGTAGGAAAAATTGAATAACTTGATTGCGTACGAAGGAAAAAAAGGGCACCAGTCAGATTGTCTGACTGCCGTGCCACAGCAGAATCTGCCGTGTCACGGTGCTCTCTGCCGTGTCACGACAATCCTAAAATTAGTCTGGTGGCTTGTTTTATCTTCTCACAGTCAACTTCCTTCGATTTTTCTGAAAAAACGTGTGTGTTCTAAATGCGTCTTAGCCCCGGGGGTTTTAGGCTCTATCAACCCAAAAACGCTCATGGCAATAAGGGTTCATCCGAGTTATTAAATCCACCCAAACCATGGAGTTGATTTCGATTTCATCACGAACTCGTGGAGCCGCCCGTTCGCATACACCCTCAAGGGAGGCTGCCTTGCTAACACGTCCAAACTCTTAACCATGGTACCCTATTGACACAAATAAACCTGACCATAGTTGAACGTAGAACTTGACCTTAGGTTGCGAACTATTCTTTGCATCATTGTGCCTACGTGATTTATGTGTGTATATTTGGTCGTTTTGATCTTAACCTTAACGATCTTTCTTTGTCTATGGTGGATTATTTTATGACTAACGATTGTCAATGGACCGTACTCACATACTAATTAGCGCCAAATAAAAAAAATAATAATTCACGTGCCACGTCAGCATTCACCGTGGCACGGGAAAGTTCACCGTTTCACGGAAGTTTCCACCGTGGCACGGTGGATTTCCAAAAAAAAAAAAAAAAATTCCCTTGCCACGTCAGCATCCACCGTGCCACCGGAAAGTTCACCGTGTCATGACAGTTTCCACCGTGCCTTTCCGGCAAAAAAAAAAAAAAAAAAACTGGAAATGGTCACCGCGTCACGACAACTTTTGCCGTGACACGGTACATTTTTCCGTATCACGGTTCCTAGGAAATAAGTCCAGTCAGTTTTGTTTTTAGTCTTCTGTGTTAATTTGGTCCTCACGTCAGTCATTTTGGTTACTGTTCACATGTCTAGCCATACGATTATACCACGAGTCTTATAACATCACTTAATCACTCACGAGTCAAGTATAGTCCACACACTTTATTTATTTTTTTTTTTACTCGAGTCATACACCATGTCGTTTATGATCGTATACTAGGTTCATGCACCCCCGTTTCCGTCATAAGAAAAGATGAGTGGATCGGAGTTATTCTCACCTATTTTCAAATGACTTTTTTTTTCCTATCTTGAGCAATGTGTCAAACAATTAAGTGCGGTTTTTTTTATTTCACAGCACTTGGTCAAGGAGTAGGGGTATATTGGTACGGTTTGAGTTATTACTACATCAACCTCTTAAACCTAAGAGGCGTTTAAAGAGAACTTTGCCATCTCCACGTCACTCATCACCTTCAAACTACTTTCAGTTTGTCCCGATGGCCACTAAGGAAAATATTGAGAACATTAACAAGTCCATTGAGACAATGTCTAACATGTTACAAGCACTCACTACCAGAGTCAACACAGTAGAGCAAAACAACGTTACTGCGGCTGCGCTGGACAAGATCAAAGAACAAATGAGCAGGATTTCTGGAATTTCACCTATGTGGAACGGCCTCCCACTCCTTTGAATGTGAAGGACAGACTCCCTGAAAAGTTCTCCAGTGTTGATATTCAAAAGTTCAAGCCTACTAACAATCCAATATTCCATTTCAAGGCGTTCTCTACAACCATCGCTCTTAAGAGATTGGACATAACACTCTTCCCTACGGTGTTCCCTCTCTCCTTAGAACATGCTTGCCAACAATGGTTTTATTCCTTAGATGTCAAGCGTACTGCGACTTCGCAAGATATCCCCGACAGTTTCATGAACCGTTGTAAGTGTAACATTCAAAGTAAAACTTCTTAACGTGAACTCTCCATTCTCAAACAGAAAGAGAATGAAGGCTTCACTGCTTATCTGAAGAGGTGGAGGGAAACAGCTACACTCTAGGAAGATCCTCCTGAAGAAAAAGAGATGATTCGCCTCTTATCCAAAATTTGAGTCATAAATACAAGCAACATCTCAAATTTCTTCCTTTGAACAATAATAACTCTTGGAAAAACAAGAAGAACGACCATCCTTCTTCTTCGTCTTCTAAGCACGAAAATACTACATATAATATAAGCGAAGTTGATCTCAATGAAGTGTTAGCTCTTGATGCTCCATTACCCAAGAATAAAAGAACTTACACTTCTTTAGGAATGACTTATGATGCGGCCTTTGATCGCCTTTACGGTCAAGGCTCGACTATTGGGCCATTTCCAGAGCCAAAACCCGAAGAAAGGAGCTCCAAATGGAATCCCAATGCCTATTGCAAGTACCATCAAGGAAGGGGCCACACTACAAAGTAATGTAGGAATTTAAAGGACGTCATTCAAGACTTGGTTGATGCAAACAAACTTCTTGTCCCTCCAGGCGGCAAGAAGTAATGAATACAAGGCGCACAACAGATCCTTTGTGCAAGATTTCATGATTTTTTTTTTCTTTATCATTCATCTCCATTCTCCCATTCATGTCTAGCATAGGTTTCCCATTTTGAATTTTTATATGTGTTTCGTTCACCTTTTCCATTAATAAAACAAGCAAATTTCCTTTAAATCTCGATTATAGCATTCACTCATTCTAAAAAAAAATATCAATTACTGAACTAAACCCAAGGTACACCAATGACTTGAGGCACCTTTGCAACCCTGTCATTCCCTGTTAACCGTTCAATCACATTCCATTTGTTCATCAACCATTTTGAGCCTCGTATAATGTTTGGCCTTCATTTCTTCAACCCACATTTACTTAACCCTGGGATTGGAAGATGTGTAATTATATAACAGTCAAAAAGCAAGTAAAAAAAAAGAGGCAGCAAAGCAACAATAAAAAACTGTCTAAGGGCAAGTGTTCCAATGTCTTTGATATGAACACGTCTAAAATTGTGTCTCTCATCGAGTGCTTGGTACCGTGCCTGAGAAAGATGAATGCTAAGTGAGGGATGGACCGCATGATCTGAGATTTCCCACATTGATCCAAAAAAATATTAAATAAATAAAAGAAAAGAAAGAAGAAAAAAAGAAAATAAACATGCAAAATTGAAAACAAAAAAAATATATGAAAAAATTAAACTTGCAAAGTCTAATACACAATTGCATATCTTGGGGGCTTCTCTCTGGTCTAGAGCCTTTTACCCTTTTCTTCCATAAACCTTCAGGTTAACCACCTTACAACCCTTGAAATACCTCTTTGAGGTGTACACACACTTGTGCAAAGTTCGGTTAGAGCTACGTTCGGCCTGATTCCTAACGGATACGTAGGCAACCTCACATCGAGGTGCGACAACATTCATATTCATATCCATGCATGATCGAGTCAAAGAATATCCAATTCTTACCCCTACCCATTTAGAGCTAGACTTGGGGGCTTGAACCCACATCACATTAGCTTACCCAGCCTAAAGAGTCATCATCTTTGACTCTTCACACATATATTTCCATCACCATAACCTTTGCAGCCAGCCTTAGAATCACATTTCCACACTTTACTCACACATACATAGCCATATCATCTTTCCCTTAGGAACCCTTTATCGTGAAATCTTGTTTCCCTGCTGTGCATAGCTTCATCATCTTTGAAGACAACATTCATTAAAAGAAACATTGTATAATTGCTTAGCTTCCTGACCTGAGCAATGTTCATTGTTTCATACATCGCATAATGTGCTGAGCAACATTTATATATCAATGATTTGTAATCATACAAAGCATATCGTTCTTAGCTCCTTGACCTAAGAAACTTTCATTATGCAATAATCACTTCATCTATATACGTGTTTAGCTTCAACACCTAAGTGACTTTCAAGATCGTTTCTTTACACCATATATGATGCTTAGCTCCATGACCTAAGTTCATTCATCTATCGTGTCACATGATGTAATTTTCCTTAGCCTCCTAGCCTAAGAACATGCATCATGCATACATTATACTCAAGACGAGCATTTCAATATGACAAGAAGAAAATCCATGTGATTCATTTCGTCTTGCTCAACAAGGAAGTTCAAAACTTCTTCCCTTTTTTATCATGACTTTTATTTTGGGGAAGTTTAAAAACAAAACCCTATTTTTCACGTCTTTCTTTTTCGGCATAAAGTCGGTACCCTCCACTCATGACAAAAATGACGGAAAATTTTTTCTTTTGCATTTTTAATTGCTTGTGTCAGTGCACACACTCACTCAAGACACACACAATCACAAGTCATACACATGTCATGTCGAGTCAAAAACTGGTCAAGTCAGTTGGTCAAGTCAATCATAGTCTATACAAGTCCCCTGGCAAATTTTATTTTGCAGGTCTCAATTACAGCCCCAGTATGGAGACAAGAGGAACATTTACAACCAGCCCACATTCGGGGACAAGCGGACCATTTACAGCCCACGTTCGGGGACAAGCAGACCATTTACAACCAGCCCACGTCCGAGGACAAGCGGACCATTTACAGCCCACGTCCGGGGACAAGCGGACCATCTACAACCCACGTTTGGGGACAAGCAAACCATTTATAGCCCACGTTCGGGGACAAAAGAACCAACTACATCCCACGTTCGAGGACAATCGAAACACCATCATTTCACGGCGCAAGGTTCTCGATACACAGAGACTTGCAATCTCATCATTTATCGACTTTCCTCAAGCATGGAAAGTATTATCCGGTGGATTTCTTCAACCACAGAAAACCGCCAAATTCATATGTCGGCTTTCCTCAAGCATGGAAAGTATCATCTGGTAGATTTCTTCAAGCATAGAAAGCAACCAAAATCGTCAGTCAACTTTCCTCGGGCATGGAAAGTATTTCAACAGAACGTCATTTGGCGGATTCCTTCAAGCATAGGAAGTTACCAAGCTCATTTGCCACCGATACACTGGTGTTAGATAAGCATTCTATCCCTTTACTCTTTTTTCTGTAGAATTAACATTTTTCTGCAGGTTTCGGCGTATATAAAGTGATTTAGGATTGCAGAACGTCTTAAATCATTCTCCGTCCCTATCGACTACTTTGACTATCGTTTTCGAAACTAACGTTTCTACAAACTTAGTCAAAGTGGGGGCTTCTGTAGACACCTAAAAATGTATCCCCAAAACTAAATCCGATGATGAACACCTTTCACCGCCATTATTGGTCGGGTTGAGTATTTAATCTTTGGAGTGCTTTAATCCATGTTCTATCCAATATATTTCATGAACTAATCCAATTTCTAACTCATTTCCCTAAACTATAACCTATTTTCCACTTTTCTTGTCCACATTGCAAAACCGAGAGAAACTGATTTTATGGATAAAAAATTTTGATCCAATTATTATTTTTTTGGATAGGCCTTTAAATAAGCTTTCCAACCATATATCATAAGCCCAATTCCAAGCTATAACGAAAAAGATATGAGCAAAACACTAAACTCAGCCTAAAACCGACACCCTTCAACTAAAACGGTCATATCATAAAATTTACAAACTATTTTGACCAGATTCTAATTGTATTAGAAAGTATACTTGATAAGGTTTCCAATGATATATTATATGCCTTATTCCAAGTTACGGATCAAAAGTTATGATTATTTAAAAAACGGGTAAAAAACATAAATTACCGCACAACAGCTAAAATACCGCGACGCGACAAATGCTGACGTGTCACGGGGCTTATTCCTGTGACACGGTGACCTTTTGTGTAAATCTGCACATATGATCCACCGTGTCATGGGATTTTGCACCGTGTCACGGTGCAATTTCCCGTGTCATGATGCCCATTCCGTGACACGGGGATATTCCGTGTAATTTCCGCGTACTTTTTACACCGTGACACGGCATACTGCACTGTACCAAGGTGGACAATGTCGTGTGTAGACACCCATTTGTGTCTCCCCAAAAAAAACCCAGTGATGAGTGTCTTTCACGTCGAATCATAATCGAATGAAGTGAAAGTGTGAAAAGTTTAGTGTTGCGGATAGTTTTAATCTCTTTTCTCTTCTCTCTGTTTTTTAAAACTTATTTTAAGAAAACAGTCAATCCAGTTTGGTTGGTCCATGATATGGGTCCAATAGTTGTGTATTTGGATGCGGCTTGACAAGAGCTTTCCAACGATATATTATAAGCCCAATTCCGATGAATATTGAGGAAGTTATGGCCAATTTACTAAACTGGGCCCGGTTTGAGCCTTATATGCGGTCCATTGATCTAGGGGAGGGCCTAATATGGTTTATCATTCCCAATGCAATTAGGAATGGTTTTAGTCTTCTAGATTCTTCTAGAAGGTTCCTTTCATTCCTAATTCAATTAGCATTGATAAATTTACTTTTGTTGACTTTTCAGAGTTTTAATTAAAATCAAAGAGCATTTTTTGAGGAAAGATACGATTTTATCCTCCTGTACGGCAATATTTATCTGATTTTAGAGAACGCGTGAAAATCTGAAATCAACGCCAAGGGGCCAGCCCTTGGCGCCTTGCGCTAGTGTTGGCGCCTGGCGCCAACAGCCAGCGTTGGCGCTGGTTCGTTTTTCTGTGCGCCAGACTCTGTTTTGTTAATTTTATCTTTTTGGCTGATTTTCTCTATAAATAACGTATTAAAAACTCCGTTTTCATTGACCAACAACCAGTTTTCATTCGCAATCATTAATTCTCTCATTCTCTTTTCATTCATCTTTCTCTTTTCTAAACTAGTCTTTTATATACAAAATTCCGCATTCGCAAGATCTAGATACACCTAGCCTTATTCGAAGTTGCCTTCGCCCTAGACGTGAAAGGTTTAATTTCTGAGGGTTTGGTCCCAAATCTCTATTTCAATTATTTAATTTGATTGTTTTGTTTATTATTTTTCTTGAAGTTACTAACGTGTGTATTTTGTTATTAGAAAGAGGTACGAGGTATCCAAGTAAGTACTTTAATGGTTTAATTTATATCATGATATAGAAATCATGCCTTAAATTGTTATTTTGATTCCTAGTATCATGATAGGATGTTTTCCTTAATTTGATGTTTAGGGTGACAACAATAAATTCCTATTATCATGTATAGGGTAACTTCAATATTAAGTATGATTAAAAGTACGATGCTTCCTATGTTCTTCCTAATATTTATGATTGTTAGTATCATGTTAGGGTTAAAGCTTTGATTTTTATATGCTTAGTGACATGCTAGGGTTTGTTATTAATCTTGTTAGTATCATGCCTAGGATCTTGCTATTTTTATTATGCTTTAACATGATTTATGATTATTTTTATAATTGTTTTGATTATGATTATAATTTTATTATTGCTATAATTATTATTATTATGATTTACACGATTATTATAATGGTTAATATGATTGTTATTATGATGATTATTGTTACCATTATGAATATAATTATTATTTTTATTATTGTTATTATCATGATTATTATTATGTTGCTTGATATTATTTATTTTTATTGCTTGATCACACCTTTTATGCATGTTTAAAGGGAACTGGTACTTTTAATCACGATTAATAAGATAATTAATAATCTTGTTAGGGTTAATTTGATTATAATTTCAAGTGATCGCCAATAATAGTTTATTTGTGCATTAATATTCAACCAACATAGATAAATAGGTTTAGGGTTAATCCAATTGATTGCATGTTAGTCAGAAAACGCACATGAATACGATCAGAATAAAGTAGAGGCCTATTATTAGGGCAGGTTCAATCTCTTTTAGGTTGGATTTGTACCTTCATCCCCGAACCCTTATTTGGTTCAAGACCTTATGGAGTTGACGATCTCTTGGATCGTTAAGGGGTGTAACCTTCACCTCGTGAACGGTTTACAAGTTCCTAAAACTTGTTGGCGACTCTTTTGCACTATCTTCTTCCCTTTTGGACGCCACCGTACTTTAGTGTATGATCATAGTGGGGTTCAAGCAAAGGGGTTTAACTCTTGAAATTATTCCCTACAGTTTTTGGGGACTCCACTAGAGAGGATTTCTATTTTAATTCCTGAATTTGTTTCGGCAATGATTTAGAATGAGTGGATGAGACTCGAAACGTTCTAAGTATTTCATGTGCGTAATTTTGATTAACATTATTGTCATATGCATAAAAAAGATCTCATTGGAAAGACCATCCGTAATGAGTTAAAAACATAGGATTTTACACGTAGGAAATTTGAGGAATATCTTTCACAAGTAGGACCGAAATAACACCGCGCGAAACTGGAAAATTTTATCGAGCACAGAAAGCTGTTGAGGCATGTGGGAAGTAGCGCTAGGGGCCAGAGCATTGGCGCCAGACTTTTAGCCGTAGCGCCAGACGCCAGCATTGGCGCCAGGCGCTACAGTTAAAAACTACCGCCAGTCTCTGTTTGCTGGCGCCAACCTCCCCTAATACCGAGCCAGAAATATGCGTTCTAATTTCGACCGGTTTTTCGTATTGTTTGCTCGATCCTACTTCCTGATTGAATTTTTTCTCACTTTTCTGAAACCCATATGTGTTCTACATATGGACATAACCCTCTGGGAATTCATGCTCCATCTACCCAATTGAACGCTCTGTGCAACAAAGGGTACATCCGAGAATGTTGAATTCACCAAACCATGGAAGCGAGTTTTTCTAAAACTCGCGGTGTCCCATCCACTCGCGCCAACCCTTCACGGTTAGGCTTCTGCGCGGTGCACCCGGACAATTAACCATGGACCCTCTATTGACTAAATCATATCCCGAACTTTAGAGAACTAGAGCCATGGTTAGGTTGCAAACTCATTGCATCATATTGTGCCTACTTGACTAATTGTGCATTATTTGTTGTGCATATATTCTACGTTTCTCTTAACCGTTTGTTTGACTTGTGTTGAGATTAAATAAATTAATGACTTAACGAACTTTGCCTAATTAATTAATTAATTAATTTGAGTCAATAAAGTCTAATATTTTAATCGGAATTGACCTAGTACGGCTTTAGGCATATCCCAGTTGATTAATAACACCGAAAACAGTCCCAGATTGAAGCTCCAATATTAGCGCCAAAGTCTGAGCTGTAGCGCCACACTGTGAAGTGTGGCGCCTGTCGACAGCTGTGTCGTCTGGCACCAAGCTACACAGTGTGACGCCAGTCATGTCGTTTGGCCGACAGTTTGGATTATTGGTCGAGTCGTCACCTAGTGTCTAATTAATCAGTTTGTTAATTAATTAAGTTAAGTTTTGCTGTCAATAGTACTTGTTTGCGTCGTTAATCGAGTTTAGGCACTAAGTCCCATGGTCT
This sequence comes from Chenopodium album, assembly GCF_948465745.1. Lineage (NCBI taxonomy): Eukaryota > Viridiplantae > Streptophyta > Magnoliopsida > Caryophyllales > Amaranthaceae > Chenopodium > Chenopodium album. The sequence continues at coordinate 21,648,711 of NC_137842.1, forward strand.
TACACAAGAGTCCAAGCATGTCACTTACACCCAACGCACACACCAATACACATACTTTGACCATGTCTAAGAGGGTCTTACATGTGCGTTTTTTCCGTCATTTTTTTTAATGGGGTAAGTCGGATATTAATCCTCCAATTTAAAAACTGTACTTAGTTCCCTAAAAATATGTACATTATTTTTTGCCAAAATATGGACCCATTTTTTTTATTTTTTATCTTAAAATAAACCGTAAAGTCAAGTTGATTCGAAGTCAAGTAATTAAAACGCAAAATGGTTTAAATTACAGCGCGTGGTCGAGGAAGGAAGGACGGTTAATCAAAGACAACCTTTTCGTATAAGTCCAACTTTTCGACAAACCCATAGCTCGTAAGAGGAAAGCTAAGACTATAATGGCAACACAGGAAGAAGTCAATGATCTTAGGAACCAACTGGTTACCGTGACTGAGACACTGAAGCTTCTCACAATCAAGATTGATGATCCCGTGAAGCAACAACAGATGGACCTCATGCAAGAGAGTCTAAGCAAGCTATCTAGCGACTACAAGTTTTAAGGGCTTGCATTACAAGGGGTCTCGGTGGACAAAGATCTTCTTCCGCAGAAGTTCAATGCCAATGACATCCCAAAATTTAGAGCAACCGATAACCCTTATTTTCATTTAAGAGCATTCGAAACAATAATGAGTATTAAGGGTATCGATAAGAAGGTTTTCCCCTCTCTGTTCTCACAATGGTTCTTTTCTCTCGAGAAAGAAAAGACATCCACCTGGGAGTCCATAGCAAACGCTTTCGTTGATAGGTATAAGTGCAACATTCAAGTCGAGACTGACGATAGGGAGCTTGAAATCCTCAAGCAGAAAGAGAACGAAGGCTTCACCTCTTTCTTTAACAAATGGAGAAAAACCTCAGCTAAGATGATCGAGGTGCCGAGTGAAAAAGAGTCTGTAAGGTTGTTCATCAAAAACCTTGAAGAAAAATATTCCAAGCATCTCAAGTATCAAAACAATCTCCATACCTTCAAGGCCGTCTATGACATTGGAATCAATATTGAAGACGACCTGGCTAAGTTGAAAGCTGCCAACAATAACTCTAACAGTGGCTGGAAAGGAAAGAAGAACGACAATCCTTCTTCTTCCAAAACCACCCACTCAAACAACGTAAGCACTTTTAACTTAGGTGAAGTCCTTGCTATGAATAATCAAGGACAAAAGAAACCATTTAGGAGGAACTTTACTCTTATTGGCATGAGTTATGACACCGCATTTGATCGATTAAATGCAAAAGGTCTTATAACTCCTATTGGACCATTTGGGGACCCACCAGCCGAAAAGAGGTCGGCTAATTGGAACCCCAATGCACACTGCAAGTATCACCAAGGTAGGGGCCATCTCACCGCAAACTTTTGGAAGCTTAAGGAAGCTATCTAAGACGTAATTGATAACAACAAGCTACCATTTCCCCCTGCCAGTAAGAAGCCAAGCATTGATAATGCACCTCTCGCTTATGCCTTGGCTATCTCTGATGAGGAAAACGAGGTTAACCCCTCGTCTCTCATTAAACATGTCAAAGAAATTCATGCCATCGAAGAAGAGGAGGAGATCTTTATTGACGCCATGGATAACCTTCCAGTTGCAGCAAGCAAAGAGGAAATACAATCGCTCACATTGTCTATGATGGAAGGATCGCACTTGCTACGTGAAACTCTCAAGGCTATAAAGGAACTTCAGAAGAAATATGACGAGGTTCCACTCCTAAAAGATGAACCTAAGAGAGAATTCACACCCATGGGAACGAATTATGAGGCAAAGCGTTTCCCTTTACAAGTCACCCAAAAACCCAAGAAGAGTAATAGAATATAGACTCCAATTGGGATCCCATATGTAAAAATGTTCGAAATGCTCTCCAAGAGTGGCGAGATCAAACCTCTCGAACCGAGACCATTCGAATCACTAAAGAGGACAGATAGATATTACTGTCAGTATCATCAATCAGGGGGTCACACTATCGAAAACTGTTTTCAATTTAAGGATTTAATTCAGAAAATGATTAATGAAAATAAACTAGTCCAAGTTCCACAAGAAGACGATGCAAGCATTAAAGGAGTTTGGGACAGTGATGAAGAAGACGTCTACTTAAAAGACATAGTAGGATCTCCACCTTCTGTGTCATACGCCATTGATGACTTTTGGGATGAAGAAGACTCATCAATAGACGTCCTCACAAGATCCGGGAGAATGCAACCTCCCGTTTCAACACAACCCATGCCAACCACTCAACAAGTACCCATACCTATCATTGAAGACAATGATATCGTCAAACAGTTTAAGAAAATAAAAGTTGAAATGAACGTATAGAAACTTTTGGCGACATCCCGAGAACATAGGTTGGCTGTAATGAATGCCTTGGACAAAATAGGGATAGATTCTGACACCACTCCTGAGGGGTTGGCTAACTTCCTCGCGAGTGATCTTCCTAGTCCAATCAATTTGATCACCTTTTCCGACAAGGATTTACCTCTAGAAGGTGACAAACATTACAAGGCATTAAACCTCACGGTAGTTTGCAAGAGAATGAATGTCCCTATGACTCTTGTAGACAATGGATTGGCCATCAACGTCTGTACACTTAGAACCGCGAGGATGCTAGGCATAAGGGATGAAGATTTAACTCCGTCTACACAAGGAATAAGGGCCTACGACAACACTCATCGTCAAGCTCTCGGTAAAATTACCATGAATATAACGGCGGGAGCGATAGAACAGGCTACTACTTTCCAGGTAGTAGACATTAAAGCTTCATTCAATTTGCTGTTGGGACGCCCTTGGCTTCATGACCTAAAATTCGTCCCCTCATCTCTCCACCAACAAGTAAAATCTATAGTTGGGGGAATTCCTATCACCATCAATGCTTCACCTATGAGGATCAACGTGGAGCACGATGAGGATGATGAAGACTTATGGGGCTTTAACAAAGAAGTCTCCTTAATCCAGGAGGATTAAAGGACCTCTCTTTGCCATGACCCCCATTCCAACAAGATCATAAATGCTATTCTGAAGAAACAAGGACATTTTCTTGTGATGACCTTAGGAAAAAAGAAAGGAATAGCAAAACCGCTGGAGTCACCTGGCCTCCCTAAGTTAGACACTTTCGGACTTGGTTTCGAACCGACTCGGAAAGATCTTAAGCAAGCCCAGGAAAAATTAAAGGCACGTAGAGACGCTCGCACTCAAAAGAAAGCAATCCCAATGGATCAGTACCCTCTTACACTTAATGGTCAATTTATAAAAGAAGGAGAGGACTATCCATGCCATGAATTTCCCGATCCATTTGTAGTAAACGACATAAGGCAACCGGGATTTGAAATTTTCTTGGATTGTTATTTCATAGAGGAAATCCCAACTCCTGTCCATAAGGAGAAAACACCCCCATGCTTTGACTTTAACGTCATAGGATTATTATTTGGGCGAGAAAAGAATGAGCCGACTTACAAAGAGGATAACTCCTCGCTCATTCAAACAGTCCTATAAAGCAAAAGCTTCGATCCCTCGAAGCTAATCACTCCAGCGAAAGGATCACTACAAGGGTGGCACAAGACTATCAAGGTGACTACTCCAAGTGGAAGAAAAATATCTATCACGACAGGGCAAGGACCAATGTTTGAAGAGTCGTCTGAGTAAGAGTCTGAGTCGGAGTCTCTCCCTATAGAGTCATCTAGGTCTTTAGTAGTAGCACCTCCCCCCTCTATCTCTTCTCCTAGAATAGTTAGTGATCAAGTCCCTGAGGACATATCACTCTTTGATGTAATGATCTCAGAGTACAATAATATTTCTTCTTCTCCTTATTTCTTGTGTTCTTCTCTAACCCAAGATAACGAGCATTGCTTAACTAACAATGAAAAAGAAAAAGAATTTATTAAAGCAATGGAAACACTCGAAAAGAAAACACCGGTAATTGAAGAAACTGAGACGGTTGATATCTCAAATAATTCAACCAATAAAAGATAAGTTAAAATCGGACTAACACTTAACGAACAAGTAACTTAAAGAGTTTATCGATGTATTTGCTTGGTCATACGAAAATATGCCAGGCATTAATAGAGAAATAGCTCAACACACTATACCACTAATTCCAGGAATGAAACCTGTAAAACAAAAGTTACGTCGAATGAAACCCGACGTAGCTCTCAAAATAAAAGAAGAAGTCCAAAAACAAATAACTGCATGTTTCATCAAGGTGTCTAAATACCCTTAATGGGTTGCCAACGTCGTCCCAGTTCCGAAAAAAGATGGAAGGGTAAGAATGTGTGTCGACTATCGAGATCTAAATAAGGCAAGTCCAAAGGACGACTTCCCTTTACCACACATCGACATTCTAGTAGATAACACGGCAAATCAAGCGCTTATTTCATTCATGGAAGGATACGCAGGTTACAATCAAATCCTCATGGCAGAAGAAGACATGGAGAAAAAAACTTTTATAACACCATGGGGCACTTAATGCTACACGGTAATGCCATTCGGGTTGAAAAACGCGGGTGCTACTTACCAACGTGCAACAACAGCCTTACTCCATGACATGATGCATAAAGAAGTCGAAGTATATGTCGACGACATGATTGTAAAATTAAAAGACCGTCCAGGCCATCAAGTAGCCTTAGGAAATTTTTCGAAAGGATAAGAAAATATATATGAGGTTGAACCCATCTGAGTGTGCTTATGGAGTCACCTCAGGCAAGCTTTTGGGTTATGTCATAAGCTCTAGAGGAAAAGAGATAGACCCAGCCAAGATTAAAGCAATCATGTCAATGCCACCGCCCAAAACTGAGAAACAAATTCGAGGATTTATTGGTCGGTTGCAATACATAAGTAGGTTCATATCAAAATTGACGATGATATGTGAACCAATATTCAAAAAGCTCAAGAAGAATGTACCAGTGATATGGGATGACGAGTGTCAAAAAGCCTTTGAAAAGATCAAAGCCTATCTCGCAAATCCTCCCGTATTAGCACCAGCACTTCCCGGAATACCTCTTACGTTGTATTTGACGGTTACCAAAAAGATAATGGGAGCTATGCTAGCACAAGAAGTAAAAGGAAAAGAAAATGCAATCTACTATCTAAGCAAGAAGATGCTCGAATACGAAGCACGTTACACACCACTTGAGAAGTTGTGCCTCGCCTTGGTGTGGGCCACAACCAAGTTAAGACATTACATGCTAGTGCATACCGTCTTCGTAGTCTCCCGATTAGATCCACTAAAGTATCTATTCGAGAAATCTACACTTAATGGACGCATATCAAGATGGATAGTCAATTTAGCCCAGTTTGATGTAAGGTTTATGCCGCAAAAAGCTATCAAGGGAGCTGTGGTGTCAGACTTTCTAGCGGACTTTCCAATAGAAGACTCGACGCCAATACAAGACAATGAATTTCCAGATGAAGACTTGATGGTTACTGAAGATGATACTTGGACCTTGTACTTCGACGGAGCCTCAAACCAAAAGGGATGTAGCATTGGAGTATTACTAGTATCACCTAAAGAAGAGCATGTTCCAATCTCCATAAAGCTTGATTTCGACGTTACCAACAACGCTGCTGAATATGAAGCATGCGTGGTAGGCCTTGAAACAACTTTGGCATTGGGAGTAAAAAAGTTAAGAATATTCGGAGACTCTTCATTAATCATCAATCAAATATCTAAAAGGTGGAAAGTAAGGAGTGAAAGTCTAGCCCCTTACCAAACCTATCTGAAAACTCTTACTGATCAATTAGAGAAGGTAGAATATACATATCTACCTGGAGAAGAAAATCAATTTGCTGATGCCTTGGCAAGACTAGCCTCGATGGTTAGGATTCCCACGGAAATTGAGCAAATGCCTCTAACTATAGAGAAAAGGCACAAACCAGCATACATCCAGGCTATAGAAGATGACGAAGTAGTCCAAGACGAAGAAGAAGAAGAAGAAGAAGAAGAAGAATAAGAAGAAGAACCGTGGTACACGGATATACTCAATTATGTCACCAAAGGAGAATACCCTCCCCATGCCGACAAAAGAGCAAAACGAGCTTTAAGACTCTTGGCTTCCCAATATGTACTCATAGACGACGAGCTACATAAAAGGGTACCTAAGGGTCGAGCTCTCTTATGTGTAGGAAAAAAGGATGCACAAAGAGCAATGAGAATAGTCCACGAAGGAATTTATGGCACTCATATAAATGGCAAAATGTTAGTCCAAAAAATAATGCGAGATGGATATTATTGGACTACAATGAATAGGGATTGCCATCAATATGTAAAAAGATGCCCTAAGTGCCAAATCTATGCCAATTTACAACATGTTCCTCCACCCTTGATCTACACCTACACGTCACCATGTCCATTCTCTACATGGGGAATTGACATCATCGGCAAAATCACTCCACCAGGAACAGGAGGCCACGAATATATACTAGTAGCAATTGATTACTTCACAAAGTGGGTCGAAGCACAATCATACGCTAAACTCACTGCAAAACATGTAGCACTCTTTATCGAGAGAAATATCATTTGTCGATACAGAGTCCCACATGAAATGATAAGTGACAATGGAACTCACTTTCAAGCCGAATGTGAAGAATTGCTACAAAAATATGGCATTCAACACCATCATTCTTCCCCTTATAGGCCTCAAGCAAATGGAGCAGTCGAGGCAGCTAATAAAAATCTAAAGACTATCATCGAGAAAATGACGAAAAATTATAAAGATTGGCCTGACAAACTTCACTTCGCATTGTGGGGTTACCACACGTCAATTCGCACATCAATAGGAAATACACCATTTTCCTTGGTATATGGAATGGATGTCGTACAATCTGTCGAACTAGAGATTCCATCTCTACGCATTGCTTTAGAGAGTAAACTCGATGAAGTTGAATGGACTAGGGCAAGATATGAAGAGCTAATTCTACTTGCTGAAAAACGACTAGAAGCTCTGCATCACACTCAGTGTTATCAAACTCGTATGGCTAGGCATTTTAATAAGAAGGTCAAGACAAGAAACATTAAAGTAGGAGATTTGGTGTTAAAAACATTAAGGAAAAATGTTTTAGATCTAAGGGGTAAATTTAGACCTAATTGGTCTGGACCCTATATTGTCAAAACAATCCTGTCAGGAGGTGCAGCAAAATTAACTGATATGGATGGCAATGAGTTCTCGAACATGACAAATCTTGACCAACTTAATAAATACTACCCATAATTACTTGAATAGGATACTTAAGAGAGCTACGTTTGGCCTAATTCCTTAAGAAAGGATACGTAGGCAACCCTTTATGGGTGCGGCCACTATTTTTTTAGGAAAAAATTTCGCGCCCCAGAATTAATTAAAAATTCGACAGAAGATTGGCGAAATATCGACATCGCAGAAAAAATTTTGGCGCCAGACAATGACCATCAGCGCCAGACGACGGCGACCGTCGCCAGACGCCAGACTGCCGTGGCCGGCGTCAGTCTCGAAATCGTGGCGCCAATTCACAGTTAGATTCTGGGAATATTTCGGTATTTTTCGGAAAATTTTTGACTTCCGTACTCGAAAAATTTCTGGAAAATTAATTTCTTTCGGTTTTCATTGCTTTAATAAAATAAATTTAAAGTAAACAATTTAATTAAAAGCTGAAATTTCATTAATAAAATAAAATTACATTATTGATGGAATTTAAATAAAGCTTAAATAAATTAACTTTAAATAAAAAAATAAACTAAGTCTAATAATGGGAAATTAAGCAATGCTCCTAATTTTCTTTTTCTTTCCTAGCCCTTTTCCAATTTTTGTCTGCTTCCTCCTCCTCATCCATAACCTTAGCTAGTAGGCATCCTTTAGAGGACCTACATTCAATCTTGGAATAGATAGTTTCCCCTTCAGCTAGGACCCCATGCTTCTTTTCCACCCAAACTTTTTTCTCTGTGGTGTCAGCTTTCCTTTTTCCCTTATCTTTTGTAGTACTTTTCTTCCTAGGCATTGCAGGTGTTTTGAATTCAATTCTTTCACCTAAGCATTCCCTAACAGGAACCACCTTGTCGCCTAGAGGACTCTTCACATCAGTTTTACCCTGATTTTTCTTCAAGTCCTTTGAAGGTTTCTTCAGCAGCCACTTCTTCACATCATTGGGCAAGGAAGGAGGAACCTTTTGGGTAATTACTTCCCATAAAGGTCTAGCGCTCCAATAAGCATCAAATTTGTCTACTTCCTGGGAGACAGGGAACTCGTAGGGAGGACGAAGATCTCTAGAAGAAATAGTCTGAAGTAGGCCGTATTGTCTTTTTACCCTGCAGGGATAATAATAAGTCATACGAGACAAGCTTGGAAGATGGCAGAAAGGTTGCTTGTTGACACCAACCATCCTCTCTATTTTCCAGCAAGGGATGACCCACTTGATGGCAAAGTTGTGAGATTCGAAGACCCTCTTCCATTCGTGGCGCCCCATCTTAGAGAAGCGTTTCTTCCTCCTCACGAAGCAATTCGGAGTGTACTTCTCAATATTGTCTGGAGGGCTAATTAATTCCAGCCTTTCCAATAGCCACATATGTAAAAATAAATAAAAATAAATAAATAAAAAATAAATAAATAAATCCAATGCAAATAAATTATTATTATTACTATACAAAAATATATTTTTGATTTCTGTAATTAAAAATATTATTTTTCTACCTGTAATAAAATTGGAGAGCCCCGAAAAGGTGCTTTTGGGTTCCTTTTTAATTCATCGAGACTAATCATAGTCTCTCCGACTATCAATGGCATTGGATTTCTCCCTGATTCAATTTGCCCTAATATGGTGGTTATAATTGATTGACCCTCATTATTTTTAACACTAGTAAGAAAAAAATTGATTAAGCATACAAAATAAGAAAGCCCTTCTTCTATAAATATAAAAAGATTCGGAGTGAGGTTTATCAAAATAATGGCGAGCAAATTCTTTCAAATTAACTATGTTGTCATCTACTATTTTTGATAGATCCCTTTCTTTTAAATTGAAGAATCGTTCAAAATCCTTATAATAATATGCATCTACCCTAGGGATTACTACAAGATCTATTGCAGGGAAACCTAAAATAGCACCAAATTCTTCCGGCAAAGGGCTAATTTCATCATACCCTATTCTAAAGCAATGAGTATCAACATCACAATATTCTAGGGCGGTATGAATAAAATCCAAGTCAAGATCTACCCCTTTGATACCATAAATTCCCCCCAAGTGAAACACATCTAATTCTTTTCTTTTCTTTGGCATTAAGAGACCTACACCATTCATGGGTATATTTGGTGAAAGTTTTGGTGACTAAAGACATGATATTATTTTTTCTAAAGCTAAGAAATATTTTATCTGCTGAAATTATGAAAAGAATCGGCTGGGCAGGGGGATATTTATGCACGAAATCGGAGCAGTGGATCAGCGCTCTTTAGCGCCAGACGCTGCTATTGGCGCCTGACGCCAGAGCTTGGCGCCAAACGCTAAGTGTAGCGTCTGGCGCTGCACCAGAACGCGTGGCGCCAGCTGGCGCCAATTTGCCTCATCGTACGCGCTTTGTAAAACCGCGTTTTTAACTTAATTCGAGTCTGCTAATGACTTTCCGGCTTCCTTATCTTTTTCTAAACATCTTTTTATTCCTTTTTTTAATTAATATAGCTATTATATTAATTATATTATTTTTTTTTTTTGGATTATTATTTTGACTAATTTTCGAGTTTTTATAAATCCAATATTTTACTTGCCTTTTCCTTTTTTCATTTTTTTTCTTTTTTGGGGGAAAAAGTTTGATACCCTCCATCAATAATAAAAATGACGGAATTTTTGCGCAAAATTATTTGTCACATTTTTCTTGCACACACAAACATGCACATAATAATAATTAAAAATGAAAAAACATGATAAATAAAATAAACTCATAATAGTATGTATATACAAAATAAGTCTAAAAAATGAGTCTAACTAAAAGGCAAAGTTCTATACAAAGTCAAATAAATAAGTAAAAAGCACAGGTACAAACTACGGCGTCGAGGGAGGTAAACCCATCATCGCATAAAACTCTGTCGTACGAGGAGTAACCTCTCCACCAGCTTCAGCTCCAATATCAGCTCCAGTCTCCGCAGGAGGAGGAAAACTCAACGTGGGACCAGTCCACCCGAGATCAACCTGAGGCTGAGGCTGCGGAGGCTGCTGCGATGACGAGCCAACCTCGTACATCCCACCACCTCTAAGAGCCAAGGTAGCCTCTCCCTGGCCTACCGGCGCATCATGAGCACCCTTAGAGGAGGAACCTGAGCCCTCTACCACATCAGTACAGGCAGCCTCAGAGCGACCGCCTCTACCTCCTGAAGTAGTGCGGCGACGTCTCGAGCTAGACCTCGTCGGATCCCTCCGCACCTCAGGTCTCGTGCGGGTACGAGAAGGAATGGGTTGACCCTGCAAAAGAAATTAAAATCAGAAGCAAGGCAAATCGAAGCAGTAATGCAAAAACATATGAAAGGAAGACTACCTCCCGCGTCGTCCCGACGGCAGGTAGCCACGTTCCTCATCCGGACAAGCTGGCTCCGGAAGGCATCTATGCATCGTGCCATCGCCGAAACCACCTCACGTGAGAAATGTCAAAGAAATAAGTCAGTAAACATGCACAATGTATATGGACAAAAGTTGCAAATAAACAAGCTTACCCGAGTCTGGTGGCGAGGAATCGACCGCTCTACGAAGCGCTCGTCCTCAGGAGCAATCACCTCCTCAATCGGCCCATATGTCCCCTGGTAATGGATAGACATACGGGGTGGCACGAACTCAGCAGCATCGTCCTGGTGAAGCAAAACAAAGTCAGTGAAGCATCAGTTGGGGGCTACTTAACGAAAGGTAAAAGATGAAAAATCGTACCACCATATCCTCAGCCGGTACAGGAACTGGAGCTAACAACGGCAGTAGCTCCTCCGCATAGCATCGCCCAGGGATCGTGTAAGATTGCCAAGGGGTACCAGCTCCCTCTGACATGCTCAACAACCTCGCGGCGTTAAACATGTGACGTGGTGGAGGAGCAGGTACGGCAAAGGTATCGAAGGAATGCTTTCTAGCAACCCTCTCTCCAAGATATGCGATCGCTCCATAGGTCCCCAAGAAATAGCGACGCTCAGCAGAATACTGCGCGGCTAACCCAGGGACTGCCAGGTCGACCCATGGTCGGTACAACGCCTCACGTTCCTACAAAGAGCGTTAATCAGGAAAGAGTCTATCTAAGGCATCTTAAAATGTCGAATGACTAGAATCATACCGAGATGATCCAATCTCGAACATATGCAGTGGACATTCCCACACGGCGGCTGCCCCAGGAAGCACTAACTGGAAACCTGCGCGGCGACGGTCTCGCCGGCGCAGCAGAATGGAAGTACTCGTAGAACCAGATCTACAAGGAGTTAAAATTATCAGCAAATGCTAGCTAAAATTTAGAGCTAAACTTTATAGGGAATAAGGTTTACCTCTGCGACCCTCCAAAAGCTGGACAAGGCAACATTCGTCCCAAAGGACCGATGTCGATACGAGTCCCTCAGCGCTCAAATGAAATCAGCGTAGGCCAAGCTGGCCCAGTCATAAGTCCTGATCCGGTGTAGATCGCAGACGGCAGGAAGGTAGTAAAGCAGCGCTCTACTACCCTTGTCAAGGGAGAACGTCCCTGACAACAAGATGAGTGCAAAGATGCGCACCCGCTGCTCTCGGGTGGTCGCACCATCGTCCAAAGCCGCTAATAGAGTCGAGCGGCGAATCCCCCTAGCGCTGAACTGAGACGACTCTACCTCAGCTCGAGCCCGAATAGCAATAGAACCCAATAGCTCCTCGACCTCAGGGGAAAAGACGTCGATCCCGCTGTTGAATGGCAGTGGCACGGAATTAAACTCCAGTCCTGTGATGAGACTGAAGTCGGTAGGAGTGACCATCATCTCACCCCAAGGAAAGTGGAAAGTGTTGGTGGTGTCCCAAAAGAACTCCAACCAGAGCACGAACTACATGGTGACCCCCGCTGAAGGCAACCATTGCCTCGGAGGTCTCATACAGCGCAGTAAGACCGCAAGACTCCCATAGAAGTCTCGTTTGATCGTCTTTGGCGATGTACATCTTGTACAAATCGCCCAAACCGTCACAGCCGGAACCATGACAGTGCGTCCTCCCAACGGTGATACCCCGCCTCACCCTCTCAGAAATGTGGTGGACGGGGGAAAAGAACAAGGTCCGCTCATCCCACTCGGGGAGACGACCAAGCGAAGTGGACGGCTCGGCATCGTCCTCCACGGGCTCATGCTCCCGTCGAACGTCTCGGGACCGTGAACTGGAACCTCGCTATAGAGCCACGCTACATTGTGCAGAATTATCATAAATTAAGGTTCTATAGTGTCTAAGGTTCGCCTAGCCGCATGATACTATGTTCGCAGAAAACAAAGTACGTAGTACTAAAACAGAGCACAAATTCAAATTGAGCATAACGGCATTTTCAAGCAATCAAACAATTTCTTGCAATACTATAGTAATTATTGTGACAAATTGGACAAGAATTTCTAGCAAAAACATCAAGAACGAGCCACATTGCATTCCCGACCTTAAGAGGTTCAACAATGGCAATTTGTTCATTTCTTCACCAAATTTAGTCAAACAAGTCTCAAATTACTCCAAAGGCAATATATAAACATAATCAAGCAATTTCATGGCATAAAATTTGACAAACAAAGAGAATTAAGCATTTTAAATTTTGGATTTTCATGAAATTCGAGAATAAACACATGCAAAATTCATAAAAACCGGTGTGAGTTTGAAGAAAACTTACATAGATCGGGAAAATGGATGAAATAAGCTTTGATTTGCAACAATTTTGAGCGAATTTGGTTGAGAAACGAGCAAGAACGAAGCAATTGAAGTTCTGGGAATTTTCGAAGCCGAAATGCGAAGAGCAGCAGCGAAAATGAAGAAGAGAAGGGTATTTAAGGGAAACCCGACTCTGGCGCCAAGCGCCAGACCTTGGCGTCAACAGATAGGCTTGGCGCCTGGCATTAATTCCAGCGTCTGGCGCTAAGGCCAGTTGTGTGGCGCTGATGTTATTTGAGTGGCGCCAGAACAGTCAGCCACTTAGTTCGGTTTCTAAATATATTTTGGGTTCCTTGGTACGCCAGTTAGCCCCTCTAAGCAAATTGACACGATTTTTAGTAATCGGCTTGATTGCATAAAGTGATCGACCTGATGAAATATCGTCTCACTTAGCTTAAAGCGCCTAAGCATTGGCTCATTAACAAAAGGCACCGACATACTGGTTCATTCGAAAAGGCACCGACGTATTGGTTCATTAATTTTGCAAAGGGCACCGACATACAGGTTCAAGCAGTAAAGCGCCGACGTACATGCGTAGCGGAAGCAAAGTTCAAGCGAACTTTTAAGGATCGACAAGTGGAGATCTTCGGTAATTTCCTTTGGAAAATTATTGCAACAAGTGAGGATAGCTTCAAGCGAGGATATCTTCGGCAACATTCCCTAGATTGTGGAGAGTTGTCAAAAACAACTGAAGGTGATTTCAAGCAAAGTTGTCTTCGATCATGTTCCCTTAGACGTGGAAGATGGTCACAAAGCGAAAGAGGATTGTTTCAAGCGAAGCAATCTTCGATAGTGTTCCCTTAGACGTGGAATATTATCAAAGCGGAAGAGGATCGTTTCAAGCGAAGCAATTTTCTATATTGGAAGCAGTTACAAGCGTAGCAGTTTTCAAGCGGGATGGCATTCTCTTGGCAGGAGGTCATCAAAACAACAAAATATAGCGGAAAATCGGTTACTTTCAGAGACATGTGCTCGACGGTGCAAGATACGCGTTTCTTAACTCTTTTATCTGTTTAACTAACGTTAGTTTGAAGGTATCGGCGTTACAAGAGTGATATAGGATCGCAGAACGTTCTGAATCATGCTCCGTCCCTATCGATACTTTGACTTTTGTTTTCGAAACTTGCGTTTCTCCAAACTCAGTCAAAGTGGGGGCTTCTGTAGACACTCATTTGTGTCTCCCCAAAACCAAACCCATATATGAGTATCTTTCACGTCAAATCATAATCGAATGAAGTGAAAGTGTGGAAAGTTTAGTGTTGCGGATAGTTTTAATTTCTTTTCTCTTCTCTCTGTTTTTTGAAAACCTATTTTAACAAAACAGCCAATCCAGTTTGGCTGGTCCATGATATGGGTCCTATAATAGTGTAGATGGATAGGGCTTAAAAACAGCTTTCCAACGATATATTATAAGCCCAATTTCGATGAATATTGAGGAAGTTATGGCCAAATTACTAAACTGGGCTTGGTTTGAGCCTTATATGCGGCTCAATGATCTAGAGGAGGGCCTAATATGGATTTATCATTCCTAATACAATTAGGAATGGTTTTAGTCTTCTAGATTCTTTTAGAAGGTTCTTTTCATTCCTAATTCAATTAGCATTGATAAATTGACTTTTGACTTTTTAGAGTTTTAATCAGAATCAAAGAACGTTTTTCGAGGAAAATACGATTTTATCCTCCTGTACGGCAATTTCTATCTGATTTTAAGAAAACGCGTGAAATTCTGAGTTAGCGCCAAACGCCAACTGTAACGCCTGACGCTACGCTTGGCGCCTGGCGCTAGCCTTAGCGTCTGGCGCCAAAGTCAGCGTTTGGCGCTAACTTGGCTTTTTGCGTCAGAATTCTGTTTTTGATGTTTTATCTTTTTGGCTGATTTTATTTATAAATAAAGTGTTAAAAACTCCATTTTCATTCACCAACTCTCATCAAGATATTCTTGATTACTCTCTCTCTCTCTCTCTCTTTTCTAAACTAGCCTTCTCTCAAATATAAAAATTCCGCATTCATTAGATTTAGATACACCAGCCATATTCGAAGTTGTCTTCGCCCTAGACGTGAAAGGTTTAATTTCTGAGGGTTTGGTCCCAAATCTCTTTTTCAATTATTTAATTTAATTGTTTTGTTTTATTATTTTCCTTGAAGTTACTAATGTGTGTATTTTGTTATTAGAAAGAGGTACGAGGCATCCAAGTAAGTATTTTAATGGTTTAATTGATATTATGATGTAGAAATCATGATAAGGTTGTTATTATGATATTCCTAGTATCATGTCCAAGGTAACTTTAATATCAAGTATGATTGTTATGCTGCTTCCTATTTATCTTCCTAATATTCATGTTAGTATCATGTTAGGGTTAAAGCTTTGATTTATATGCTTAGTAACATGCTAGGGTTTGTTATTAATCTTGTTAGTATCGTGCCTAGGATCTTGCTATTATTATGCTTTATTTTTAACATGAACATGATAATGAATATTATTATTTTGATTATTATTATTTTAATTATTATAATAATTATATTATTATGTTGCTTGATTATATTTATTGTTATTGCTTGATCACGCCTTTATGCATGTTTAAAGGGAATTTGTACTTGTAGTCACGCTTATATAAGATAATTAATAATCTTGTTTAGGGTTAATTTGATTATAATTCAAGTGATCACCAATAATAGTTTTATTTGTGCATTAATATTCAGCCAACATAGATAAACAGGTTTAGGGTAATTCTATTGATTGTATGTTAGTCAGAAAGCGCACATGAATACGATCTGAATAAAGTAGAGGCCTATTATTAGGACAGGTTCAATCTCTTTTAGGTTGGATTTGTACCTTCATCCCCGAACCCTATTTGGTTCAAGACCTTATGGAGTTGACGATCTCTTGGATCGTTAAGGGGTATAACCTTCACCTCGTGAACGGTTTACAAGTTCCTAAAAAACTTGTTGGTGACTCTTTTGCTCTATCTTCTTTCCCTTTGGACGCCACCGTACTTTAGTGTATGATCACAGTGGGGTTCAAGCTAGGGGTTAACGCTTGAAATATTCCCTACAGTACTGCTATAAAGTTATGTCGTTTGGTCTCAAGAATGCCCCATCTACTTTTTAGAGACTTGTCAATACAATTTTTAGAGATCAGATCGGCCGAATATGGAAGCAAATATCAATGACATGATTGTCAAGTCAAAAGAGCCGGTCGACCATCTCAAGGATCTCCGAGAAACATTTACCAAACTAAGCCGGTATAAGATGATGTTAAATTCAAACAAATGCGTCTTTGGTGTTGAGTCCGGCGAATTTCTCGGGTTTTTTATCGAACAGTGAGTAATTAAGGCCAATCCTGAAAAAGTTGAAGCTGTTTTAGATATGAAGTCGTCGAGGACGATCAAAGAAGTGCAAGGATTGACTGCCTATTTAGCTGCACTCGGCCGATTTTTGTCAAAATCAGGGGATAAGTGTCGATACTTTTATCAGACTATCAAGAAGAAAGCTAAGTTTGAGTGGACCGAAGAAGCCGAGGAAGCCTTTATACAGCTGAAAAGTCATCTGCATACACTGCCTCGGCTTGTTAGTCTACTCAAAGATGAAAAGCCACTAGTGGAAAAAAGTCTATTCGTAACGGGCACTAGCCGTTACGTATGCAGCCGTTACGGATAACCCCTTGTATTTGTAACGGTCGCTGCCCATTACGAATAAGTGAATATTTGTAACGGGCGGTTGAAATGCCCGTTACGAATAACCCATTATTTGTAACAGACAAAACAAGTATCCGTTATGAATAACGGGTTATTTATAACGGGCATCTCCACTGTCCGTTACGACACTGTCCGTTACGAATAACGAATTATTTGTATCAAACATCTTCAATACCCGTTACAAATAACCCCGTTATTCGTAACAGGCACCTATTTTGCCGTTACAAATAATATATAACCCAATTAAAAAAAAATCCAACACGTGATGGATAGCTAGCTAGCACAAACTTTATGATAAAATTATATTTTATACAAAGTATAGTGTACATTTTCAGTGCTTTCATTCATTTTCGCCTTATAACTAAAACTTAAAAAAAAAAAAAAAAAAAAAAAAAAAAAAAAAAAAAAAAAAAATCTCAATTGAAATTCTATGAGGCCTTTTCAACGTCTTTATAAGAGTACTCCAAAGTTGATAATCTCCATTGAGCATTACATCAACTTTCTCTAATTGTGAAGCCTCTTTCGTCTCTTTACTTCTCTTGCATCTTATATAAAACTAAATTGAATCAACTGCAGAAATTTACCAAACAAA
This sequence comes from Chenopodium album, assembly GCF_948465745.1. Taxonomy (NCBI): domain Eukaryota; kingdom Viridiplantae; phylum Streptophyta; class Magnoliopsida; order Caryophyllales; family Amaranthaceae; genus Chenopodium; species Chenopodium album. The sequence continues at coordinate 21,665,867 of NC_137842.1, forward strand.
ATTATTAGTAATTTTAGAAGAATTTGATATGGAGAAACTAAATGAAATTCAAAACTAATTATATATGAAATGGTAATTTACCAAAGGTACAGTTAACATAACCTCCAATGCTACATGGCATGAATTTCCAAGAGAGAAGGGCAAGAAATATGGAAAGCAATTGATTTGACAAGAGAATGAAGAATGTCGAATAAAAAAGTCAATGTGACCCTAGCATAACTCAACAATGGTTGGACTGGAGGCACTCGTTGCTCCCACAAAAACCAAAAACCCAAAGAAGGAGCAACTAAGTTACTGAAAAGACTTGAGTTTAATCTGCTAGCATATGGATAACAACAACATTATATAAAAGCAATCTATCTGAAGAACTAATATGCTTACATGCGACAATCAGTCATATAGCAAAGATGTTCAGCAACAACTTCTTTAGAAAATATGCTACAGGGTTAAGAAATAGATAGAGTAAAAAAGCTAATGTAAGAGATAATATTCTTAGGCAAAAGGAAAAAAAAAAGGCACAGAGAATTTATAAATCTAATATACAGTTTAAAGCCATGACACAATATGGCAGTATGTCAATTATAACCGATGCAAAAGGTATAGGGCAAAAGATTCACAGTAATAGTGGCATGACACATGCACAATGAGAGAGAGAAGAAGATAATATTTTTTAAAAAAGGGTAACTACCTAGAAGTCTCTGGCCAAGGCCTACTAGAAGAGAGCTTCAATACTTTCTCCATATCACCACTAAAAAGTGTTCGTACATGCCTAGAGGAGTACATGACAACCACATACAAAACAAAAATTAGTTAAGATCAACAAGGAAAAACAAATCAGGAACAAGAAAAAATAGTAAGACATACTTTGTTGATAATATAGCATGCACAAAGACAAATTCAAATGCTAGTTGGCCTTTCCTACAAAATCCAACCACTCTCACCGACTCCTTCAAATGGTAATGCATCAACAGTCAGCTGTATCATAAGAAAATAGCAAGCAATCTTTTGTCAGAGGAAAAAAAATTGATTTTCTTTTGCAAAATTGATTAAAGGAAATGAATAATTACATATTTACATGCAAGATAGTGTCAATTTTATTATATATGTATAAGTAAGAATGACAATGACATACAAAAAAAAAACACAAGTCTAGGATCCAAATCAGAATCATAGAAGATTACTACGAGGTATTATCTTATGGAAAGGATAATTCCATGTTGAGATAACAAGGACAATTGCAAAGTGGACATAGAGTATTATTTTCAAAAGTATAACCAACACATATTATTCTTAGGCAAAGTCAGATTTGATTGTATTTCAACAATACAAGTGCTTTAGCACGACAGGTTTCCGTCCTCATTCTCAGCTCGTATTATTTGACCTGCAACCTAAACCTAATAGAAGGAAAAAAAAAAGTATTTCTGGAAATGTTAGAAATGATTTGCACGAATGATCAACCATCATGGAATATCTCCTAATTTGTTTCCAAATTAGAAAGTCAAAAATTGAGCCAGAAGGTACATACTGTAGGGTTTTAGGTACTCTAAGCGGAATTTCATGAATCTCATTCATACGCACCTAAACAAGATCTCATGCATATACAAATAAAGGATCACATAATAGTTTAGAATTAACCTTTGATGCGTGAATTCCCTAGCTTTCTTCTACCTTCTTGCGGAGATTAGAGCCCCAGTTGTTGCTCCACTAATATTGGTCCACAAGTGTAGAACGAACCTCCACCAATGCTAGTTGGACGGGAGAGATTAACCTCCTCTTCTATGGAGAGTTTCCAACCGGTTGTAGAGAGAGAGAGAGAAAAAAAAAATATTACGTTGTTTCTTTTTTTAGAGATGAACGTCTATTTTAATTTTCCCCAAGCCCTTTATTATATAGAATCATATTATCTAATTAGGGCAAGACTTATTCCTATCTTACTCCTTATGGCCAGTCATTCACTAAGCCCAACTTTTGGACTCGGTATTCATGTTCGACCTAACACTGTAACGTGTGACCTCATAGGATCCATTTAGTTGGCATTGGTTTAACCCAATGATCAATATTGGTCTCTAGCAAGACGTAAAGACGACCCAACTAAACGAACTTATTTTCTCCATAATACGATCCATATTATATTAGTAATTGCACGAGAGTCGAGGACACATTTCCTGTCTGAGACAAGCGTGCAATCTTCAAATTCCTTAAGTCTCTTAGTGTCCAATTTGATAGTATGATTACATCTCTATGTTATCCATACTAGTGTTCAAATTATTTCTTGAAATCCGAGTTCGAATTGGTAAACAAATGATTATCTAGTAATCCATTTGAGCACGGCCATGCATTTCCAATCCTTACTCTTCAAGAGGCCAAGACACTCATCCTATCTAACATAGGAGGACCTATTCAATCTTGTGGCAACCAAAACTCTTACTCAACTTTTAGCGCAACCCGAGTGTCGCCTTTATAGTCCCCTTTTACGGCATGACGTTTGACAACATCAAGGTTACATTAATCATTGAATTGAGTAGTGTTCCACTCATGTCTAAGGAATCCACTAATATAATTTGCGAAGTTTTTCAAAACTTCTAAGTAGGTCAGTTCAATCTGTATCAACCATACAAATCCATATAATTGACTGAACATCTCTATGTTCCCATAGCCCATGAAACTGCGCCATCAATCAATCTTATATGCTAATCCTTTTCAATAAGTCGTTTATGTCCAGTTTAACGACTTGGATTAGGAACTTAAATATTCCATGAATTCAGTTCACTTATGGGGTTTCATTCATCAAATCACGCATTTGACAAACCCTTTGAAATTCATAAAATATATTGGACATTTTATTTAATACTAAACCATGATTAAATAAGTATGAAACTTTGTTTCACATTTATAAACATAGGGAGAACACAATTGATAGTTTTGCAACTATGTCCAATACACAATCAAAGCCATCTAATATGTTCAATTTCTATTGAACCTAATATGACTTTCATATTTAGGCTTCTGAAATAGTTTAGTTAACAAATTTTGAGACATTCTCATCCATATGAACTTTGCGACCTTTTCTTTTATGATAGTTTATCTCCATATACTTAGACATTGCTTTTTGTTCTTCTCCATGTACTTCAGGAAACTCTTAATTCTATAATTTCCAATACCACATATCAGAATTCGATTTGAAAATTGCATACATGCATCTAATGATTATAATGCGTAGCCTTTATGACGAATCCTTTGCAATTGCAAAGGGAATGTCACTCATTCGCTAAATCTCATCAGACCTTGCTTTGCACTAAGTCTTGATAAGCAATGTGCTATGCCACATGAGAGTGAAACCTCATTTAACGTAGAGAACCTCATCTATATAAGTTTCTCAATCAAGTTCAATCCTCTTCCAAGACCAATCTCAATAAATCTTGATTCCCAAGATGTACTCATTTAAACCTTCAAGGTCTTTCATACAATAACAATTCATTAGCCATTACTTGACCTATTCAAGTATGGAAACATCGTATCTTGTAATAAGTATGTCATCTACATACAAAACCAAGAAGACTACATAGCTCCCACTAAACTTCTTGTATGTACAGGCTTCTTCATTTATAAGACTATCAACCAATTTGATTAACTTAGTAAATCGAAGATTTTGCTCCATGATGCTTATTTCAATCCACTAATGGACTTATGAAACTTACATGCATTTCTAGGACTTTCTGGTTCTTCAAAACGTTAATGTGTATATCACATACACATTCCCTTTCATGAACAATTTAAGGAAAGTGTTTTGAACTCCATCAACTATATCACATAGAGTTGAAATCACTAGAAGAGTCTGTGAACAATATGATGTCTTATCTACATTGTGATTTGACGCAGTTTTAGTTAGTGTAAAAAGCTCATTTTAAAAGTGTATCCTTAGAAATATTGTTTGGAAGATAGGTACAGTTCATCATGAATTATGCTATATCTTATATAGTCTAATTCCTCCATTTGAAAAACATTTTCTCTTAGTGGAGTAGGTTGTAAACAAATTTTACAATCCTTAGGATGATCATCAAGTTTTGGCTCCAATGCTCATCACTACGATCACATCGTAAATGCTTTTGAATTCTTGCCAAGTTAACAAGTGAACCGTTACGATCATATCGCAATGTTTGCTAAGTCCTTTTATTCTTCTTTTGAACCTTATTGAACTCCTTCAAAATGTTCAGATTCATGCTTCATGTAAGCATGTGTGATCATATTCAAATGAAGGATCCATGTTCATCTCTAGCCTGTGATCCTTAGGTTTCTTAATTACATCGTTATGTATTCAACCATGGGTTCACGTCACCTTTTCTCCAAAAGATAAACTTTTCAATCATCAAACTACAATAAGATTTGCATGCATCAATGGATTCATAATCTTATGATGTTAGAAGTCCATCCCCTCGGAGCTTCCGTATGCAATTCTATTCGTATTTTGATCAAATTGACATTTCTAGAAGTGATTCATACATAGAAATGGTTCATCTATATCTAATATATAGAACTCTTTAACCTATTTAGCATTTCAAAACATCCCTTGATTCAACTAAGCACAAAATAACATTTGTTCGATGCTTTGAATCTTTGACATTCAGTGGTAACTGCTGGAATGATGTTTTGATTATAGCAAGTATATAATAACGATTATTTATGTCGATGCTAAATTATATATAGTTAAGTGAAATGTAAAGTCATACATTTAAAACAACATTTGTTTCTCACATTGTAGATTTACTTTTCCCTTATCCAAGTTTCAACTCTTTAACTCAACCTCATTCTTCAACAAGAGAGTTAATCTTGACATCACATGTCAAATAAGTAGATTTTTGCTAAATCAATTTCCATAACTACTTGATGTGGAACATTTCCATTCTTTACCTTCCAACTGTACTTTATGGGGTAGTTTTCAATCTCTTGGAGCCAGTCCTCAATTTAAACATTTGATATTCATAATAGCACTCAATTTAGTAGCCTTGTGATTAATAATTGACAATTTATTTGTCTTTTCTTTATCCTTTGGCTTTTATTATAGTCCCCATCCTTCTTAACCCTTTCTCATTTGAACCATCTTGAACATTTCTTTCAAACTCAAAATGATACTATGCTCAACTACTTTAAGCATCTTACATAATTTTGCCAAAACCATTCAACACAATTCATATTGGAGTTTAATCTTGTATTTAACACCGCATGTAATGAGTGATGAATGATGTCACTTAAATTAGTCAACATTTGACCGTATGAAAATCCAAGTCATTCTCCATGTTCAATCATATTGATCAAGGAAAAATATTGGGTTCTTCATGTGAGTCGTACTCATGTTGTCTTTAGAGGTCTTGTACCTCTCCTTCGAGTCCAATCACTTGAAACGTTTTTCAAAATGAGTCAATGGTGGAGCCATTCAATTATTCAAACTTTTTTTGAGTTCTTGGAAGCTATCATTAGACATGTGACATTATTAAATAAGTTTTTAACACTCCTTTAGCCTTTAAAACCCTTTTAGCAAAGCATGGATAATGGTTTACGGATACTCTTTTAGTTTTGAGAACGTTTCTCAATATTTCTTTCAATCAAGGAGATATACATAACACGAAAATTAATCAATAAAGGCATAATATTTGCAAATAAATACAAAGTTCAACTATGTTTATCAATGTAGTTTATGATTCAAACATCCTTTGAAATCATTTTAGCTACTTTACACTATATTCATTTTGTGTCCCTTTATGAATAATGTGATTCCAAGATCCTATCCCTATGTAGCATTAAGCGGACGGAGGCCCTTCCTTAAGGTTACATTTTCAAGGTAAGTAAACTCCTTTACTAATTACAACTTCTTGTAATTCTTGGTTGGATAGATAACATCATATGTTCAACTATCCCCTTGCTTCAAAATCCAAAACGCTCTTGAAATCATTTTAGCTACTTTACACTATATTCATTTTGTGTCCCTTTATGAATAATGTGATTCTAAGATCCTATCCCTATGTAGCATTAAACGGACGGAGGCCCTTCCTTAAGGTTACATTTTCAAGGTAAGTAAACTCCTTTACTAATTACAACTTCTTGTAATTCTTGGTTGGACAGATAACATCATATGTTCAACTATCCCCTAGCTTCAAAATCCAAAACGCTTCTGATGATTTTGTTGAGGGTGACCAAATTAAGTATGTAAAATTCGCAATTTCACCTTACCTCCCAAGATGAATAATAATACCCTGCGGAGGCATGACCCATTACCATTAATCAAGAGTTTAATAAGTACTTTATATTTGGAAAAGCGAGCCTCAATATTTGTGGGACTTAAGTTTATTATGTTGTTATAAATTAGTGAACTCTAGCGCATTTGATAACAACACTCAATAACCTTATAAACATTATAAGAATAATAATAAATTGAATAAAATTAAATATGAGCTAGTATAACCCCTAATCTTAAGAACTAAGCTTGATTAGGCATCTCTTTGAACTCTTCATGAATCTCCATCCATCTTCATCGTGGGCCTTCTCATCTTTGGCTCTTCTTTGGATTAATCAAGTATTTAAATAATTAAACTAATTCATAATTAAAATAAATTACAAAAATACTTAACGATACGCAGATCGTACTTAAATTACAAAAATACACAACGATACGCAGATCGTATTTTCTAATTTAAACTTTGGGTCATTCTAGTCATTTATAGCAATAATAATATATCATATATAACATACAATTGCCACATCACAAATCACATAGCATACTTTGCCTAAATTAAAATATCAAATATTCTTAATTAAGGCAACGTATATTACAAAATATCACATATTTTAGGACATGATTAGATACTATCTCCATATTATTCATTACCATAATCAAAATATCATATATTTAAATTAGGAATGAGATGAAATCAAATAAATATATAATCTAAGAAAATAAATCACATTTATATTCTAGGATTATCTTAACCAATTTAAAAATATTCCATCCTAATCATTAGTTAACCATCTAATTTTAATTTGATTAAAAAATCAAATTATGGATGATCACATAAACCAAGTCAAATAACCATAATTGGAATTGCTCATTTATCTCCTTGAAAACAGATTTTCAAACATTTATCCATAATTAAATTTAAATCCATAATTTAAAATTAATTAAAATACTTTATTTTTATCAAATTTTTTTTTTAAAGCTGGAAACAGGGGACTGCCGTCACTGTGACGGCTGCCGTAGCCAGGCCGGAGCCCAGCCGCAGCAGCGGCCTGCCGCCGCCAAGCAGTTGCCCAGCCACAGCAGCGCTCGCTGGCGCACTAGCAACCCAGCACACCAACCACCCCTAAAAACGCCACTGCCCTCCCCTGAAAACGCCGCCTGCTTCCCCTGAAAACGCCGCCTGCTTCCCTGCGCCCCTGACGACCACCGGAGCAGCCACGGTGGACCACCGACGGGCGGTTCTGCCACCCAGTCGTGGTTGCTCCCACTCAGCTTCTTAATTTCCTTTTTTTTTTAGTTTAATTAATTCCACAACTCTTGCAAAATTAATTTGGTGATCTAATTAAATTAAACATAAACTCCTTTATGCATAATTTCAAAAAATTAATCTAAAATCTCCATTTTAAATAATATAGGGCTTTTAATAAAATTTGATTTCTAATTCATATAAAACTAACACTAAAAACCTTTTAAGTATGAGATATTAAATCAAATAATATGAAATTAACACATTAATATTCGAAATTAGGGTTCATAACACAACAAAAATTAGAAAATTAATTAATGCATTTGGGGCTACAAAATTCAGCTAGGGTTAATAAAAAAAATGAGCAATTGAATCAACATTTGACCAATTCCAATCAATCAAAATCATATTTTAATTGGGTTATTAGATCCATAATTCAATTCCTCCCCTTAATCAAATTAAAATTAACATAAAATACATCGAAATAATCATATTATTGTGACTAATAATTATATGCAAGGGGCTAACTGATACCACTGTAGGGTTTTAGGTACTCTAAGCGGAATTTCATGAATCTCATTCATAAGCACCTAAACAGGATCTCATGCATATACAAATAAAGGATCACATAATAGTTTAGAATTAACCTTTGATACGTGAATTCCCAAGCTTTCTTCTACCTTCTTGCGGAGATTAGAGCTCCAGTTGTTGCTCCTCTAATATTGGTCCACAAGTGTAGATCGAACCTCCACCAATGCTAGTTGGACGGGAGAGATTAATCTCCTCTTCTATGGAGAGTTTCCAACCGGTTGTAGAGAGAGAGAGAAAAAAAAAATATTACGTTGTTTCTTTTTTTAGAGATGAACGTCTATTTTATTTTTCCCCAAGCCCTTTATTATATAGAATCATATTATCTAATTAGGGCAAGACTTATTCCTATCTTACTCCTTATGGCCAGTCATTCACTAAGCCCAACTTTTGGACTCGGTATTCATGTTCGACCTAACACTGTAACGTGTGACCTCATAGGATCCATTTAGTTGGCATTGGTTTAACCCAATGATCAATATTGGTCTCTAGCAAGACATAAAGACGACCCAACTAAACGAACTTATTATCTCCATAATACGATCCATATTATATTAGTAATTGCACGAGAGTCGATGACACATTTCCTTCACATACCCCCAAAATAACAATATATCTCACCCATTATGATATCATATTTACTTGATAAGCTTTAATTTAAATCAAAATAAGCTTTAACTACTACTAAGTCAAATTAATTCAACATATAAACTACTTAATTCTTATTTCATTAAGATAAATCTCACAATAATATAATCAACCAACAATCTAAAAGATTCAATTGCAGCACAAAAACATAATTCAGCCCAAAAACTTGAAGTTCATATCAAGACCCACAAATATAAATTGAAAGAAAAAATTCGAGAAAAAGTCAAAAATTACGAGAAATACCTGTAAAACACCCAAAATCAATAAAGCCAACACTTATAAAAATCAAATTGTACCACCATTTAAGCTAAAGTTGAAAAAACACTAATAAATCGAAATGGAGGGTAATATAGGAGAGAGAAAGTAAGAATAATTATCCATTTTCTTTGATGGGAGTACAAAGAAACTATAATTTGTGCATGATAAGGTTACCAGGAAAGGGGGTAGTGAGAGGGCGAAGAAGAAGTGGATCTCTTCAATTTGCCTTGAAATTATCGAGCTCCATCAACAAAACCGTCATTTTTACTATCTTCATTATCTCAATCAACATTAATCCAGTCTTCAAAAGCCATCAGGTCTTCAAGATCTAACAAAATTCATTAAATAAAACTTCACAAAATCCCAAATGTAAGCTAAAAAAATCAAAATCCAAAAACATAATTTATTAAGATATCATACCTTAGAGAAAAAGATACGAAATTCGTCTCTTTGTTTCGAATCTCTAACACAATTGCACCAAAATGAAGAAAACCACTTGAATTTCTTAGTAGAAACGAAGGAAGGAGATTGAGAATGGATAGAGATAATGAAGAGAGAGAGCACGAGATAGAGAGAAGTGAAATCAGAGAAAGTGGTACTTTACTTGACGGCTATGTTTTGAAACCCTAATACTCTAGTGTAATGGGCTTACTCCTTTCAGTGAATTTCGCCCCATTAAAATCCTTTTTGTATCGGGCAGTATATTGTCTGTTACAATTAAATGATTATTCGTAATGGGCATTATTTTGCCCGTTACAAAAAGTTGTTATTTGTATCGGTCATGTATATTGCTTGTTACGAATAATCTTTTTGTAACGGATTTAATAATGCCCATTACAAATGAGGTGTTACGAATGATGTTTTTTCCACTAGTGAGCTATACATGTATCTTGCTATTTCAGATTACTCCTTAAGCGTCGTCCTTCTTGTTGAAAGGGACGGCAATCAGATCCTTGTCTATTTCATCAGCCACGTGCTGCGTAATGCCGAACTTAGGTACCCGCCCATCGAGAAGTTTGGTCTGGCCTTGTTTATGGCATCCAAGAAGCTGCGGCCGTATTTTTTAGCCCACTCGATTATTGTTTATACTGATTAGCCGCTTAAGAAGCCGTTAACAACCTTGGAAGCCAGTGGTCGAATGCTTAAGTGGCCTTTGGAGCTTAGGGATTTTGACATCACATTCGAACCCAGAAAAGCGATCAAGGGGCAAGCCTTTGCTGATTTTTTGGCAGAAATGACTAGGCCGAACTTACAGCCGGTCGGGGATCAGATATGGAAAGTCTTTGTGGACGGAAGTGCAACAGCAACCGGATGCGGTGCTAGAACTATTTGTTAGTCTCCCGAAGGAGATAGGTTTTAATATGCGCTGAGATTTCAATTCCAAGCCTCTAACAACGAGGCTGAGTATGAAGCTCTCCTGGCCGGCCTTAGAATGTCTAAGGTGACAGGAGCAACAAAGATTGATATGAGCTCGGATTCCCAGCTAATTGTCAGCTATGTGAATGGCGACTATGTGGCTTGGGAGCCGGCTATGATGAAGTATTTGAAAATGGTTAAAGAAGAGGTCGAGAGCCTAGAGCATTTTACTTTGCATCAAGTACCCCGTTCGTCCAATCATCAAAGGGACGCCCACTCCAAATTAGCGTCCTCGACATCATGTGATACTTTGAGATCGATGTTTTGGGAAGTGAAGGAAAAGAGGAGTATTGATGCCGAGCCAATACAGACCATTGATAGAAGCTCAACTTGGATGGACGGAATTATTTCCTATCTGAGGGATGGATTGCTTCCGGTTGATCCAAAAGAGAGCTGGTTGATGTAAAAGAGAGCGGTTTGGTTCGATATGAAGAACGAGGAGTTATTCAAGAAAGCCTTTGTGAACCCTTACCTGAAATGTATAACCCTAGAGAAAGGGAATGGTGTGTTGGACGACCTCCACCTAGGATATTGCGGTTCGCATATTGGAGGACGAGCCTTGGCCGAGAAGGCCACCCACCTAGGGTATTACTGGCCGAGTTTAAACGCAGGCGCCATGCAGTCGACTACTTCACAAAGTGGGTTGAAGCCGAGGCCGTCCGAGGAATTAAGTGGACGGACGTGTCAACTTTCATTTGGAAAAATATAATTACTCGCTATGGAGTTCCACAGTCAATGGTGTTCGATAATGGACCCCAATTCGAAATGCACCAGCTCAAAGAATGGTTGGGAGACAAGGGCATCACTCACTGCTTTGCCTCGGTCGGCCAACCACAAGCAAACGGCCAAGTTGAGGCCTATAACAAGCTAATCTCCAATGACATCAAGCGCAAGCTTGAAAAAGTAGGCAGCCTATGGGAAGATGAGCTGGTTAATGTGTTATGGTCCATACGAACAACAGTAAAAAATTCCACAAGAGAGACCCCATTCTTTTTGGTCTATGGTGTCGAAGCAGTACTCCCAATTGAAATGTACGAGCCTACCCTTCGGGTGATATTATATGATGAATCGGCCAATTTGGAGGCCATGAAGACCGCTCTAGACTTCTTTCCAGAAGTCAGGGGCAATGCGGCACTCAGGCACAAAATCTATCGTTTGAGGATTACAAGGGCATATAACCGCCGAGTGTCTAAGCGTCCGCTAAAGATGGGGGATTTAGTTCTAAGGAAGATGTAAGTGGTAGGTCGAGCTAACGAAGATGGGAAATTGACCCCAAATTGGGAAGGGCCCTACCGGATTACCGAAGAAGTGAGAGATGGAACCTATCGTCTTGAAGCCTTGGATGGCCGTCCTATTCCTCAAACATGGAATACGGACAATCTAAAAAAATATTTTGTTTAAAGCTTACCAGCCAAATTTTGCATCAGTCTTTATGACCAAGTAGTTTAACTAAGCCTTCATGGCCTAATGATGTAATTAAGCAAAACAACCACCAACAATGTAAAATTGTGACAAATATTAATGAAAAGTCAAGCATTGTTGTTAATTTCATTTTCTATATTTATGATCATAATTATAGCAAGCTGGAAATGCCGAATGAAATTGAAAGCATGGTGGCTCACAGATATGCTGGTCGGCCACCACAAAATAAGCCTGACGACCGCCTAAAAAGAGAAACCAATGTTGCCTCAACATAGCAACTCGGTCTTTCCAAAGAAGGGCAAGAAGTGTGCGCCGAGTAGGACCTCAATGAGAGTCCAACATAACAGATTGGCTCGGCCACACTGCATCAAACGATGATCAGCATCGGCCGAGTGAAAATCCTAACACTAGATATTCGGCTACCAGCCATGTGTTGGCCGACTATAAAGTTAGGAAAGGGAATGCTTAGCCAAATCACTCGGCCGCGTTCTAATAAAATGTCGACTACTGAATGAGGCAAGGGCACAATTTGATTAGCCACTCGGCCAACAAGCCTAAGGGACAGCCTAACCGTTCGACCCCATCAGGACGAATAGTAGACCAGAAGGGAAATAAAAATGGCCTAAGGCGTAAATTGCCCAGCTAAGAGAAAAGATTTCCCTAGGAAACCGAGCCTAATGAATGGAAATTCACAAGTTGAGACCATACATGGAATTTCTTGAGTCTGTTCGAGCGATAGCTTCAACGGACGACTCAACCAAAGCTAGCAAAGGTTGTATACTCTAAAAATTGATTCGGCGTTAACCTAGTCTAAGGGCAATCATTATACTCCCTCCGTTTTTAAATACTTGCTCTATTTCTATTTTTTACACTATTTATTTATCCTACTTTGACTAATGTTTGTGATTTATACATAAGAAAAAATATAGTCTTGTGGGTACTTGTTGGAATCATCTCAATGAATAAATTATTAATTTTCAATTGTTAAAATTTATACTTATTGATCATTAAAGATATTAGTAATAAAAGATTAACATCGACATGCGTGTCCAAGAGAAATGGAGCAAGTATTTAAAAACGTAGGGAGTACATGATTTGATTAACTAACTAGTAATCATACCCTTCAAGGTATAAATCTACTAAGTTAATCAAACTACTCGGAATTTAGACTAGGCAAACGCCGAATAAAGCGGCATACCCCCAGTACTCGTACGAAAAAACAATAAGCACGGAAAAAATTGCTATTTTATATATATATATATATATATATATATATATATATATATATATATAACAAAAATTGCTAAGTACAAAATGCAGAAAAACCGCTTAGAAGGTGACAAATTGGCATAAATTAAAACCGCTCAGAAGGCGGTAAAATCCTTACAACAACAGCTCAAAACAGGCGGCAAATAAAAATTATTCAGAAATATAAGAATTAAAATAAAAAAATTAGTAATAAGCATTAGGTTTTTTTTCACTTTCCTCCTTTGTAAAAATAAAAAATAAAAAATAAAAAGATTAACGACGAAAAGCTTACAACAAGTTGCAGAAGAGGCTCCTCACTCGGTCGCATCATTACTCCCATTATCGGCATTGGCCGCATTATTGGCATTGGCCGCATTATCGGCATTGGCTGCATTATCATCAAGGGGGGCCTCATCCTCGGCCGCCTTTTCATCTTCACCCTCGGCTTTGTTATCACTATAGCCGGGAGTTTCGACAAAGGGACAGAAGGGCATACTGACAGCCTCGCACTCTTCCTTCATGGTGAGGAAGTCTAGCCTTCTGGTGAACCGCTCATAATAATAAGCAAGTTCGTCCGGTTCCACCATCATGGCAAAGGCATCCTCAAGAAGGTTTTTGAGGCGAGTGAGTGTCGTATGTTCGATGCGGACGACAACAGCTGGAGGAATAGGGCTTGGAGCGCTTAGCTAGTTTTTCAGCTCTTCTACCTCCTTCCTTGAACATCGGCCTCCTGGTTGCTCTCGTCTGCAGCCTGAAGAGCTGCATTCAAGGCTTCCCGGCTGGTCTCCATCTTGGTCCTCAGCTGATCCGAGGCCTCGGCCGCCTCCTGCCTACTGGCCGCCAGAGCAACGACATTATCCCTCTCCATTATGAGAGCCTCGTTCGCCAGCCTCTCCAGCTTAAGGGCATCGCCCATCTTAACGAGGTCCTCAGTTTGCCGAGTAGTTTTCTCGCACAGAACATTCATCGCCGTTTGGTGGCGAGCCCTCTCTATGGCCAGCAGACTGGTGTTCACATCCTGCAGCTTATGGAGATCCGCCCAGGCCGACTCAAGTTTGCGTCTCTGCCTCAGACGCCAGTCTTGGAAGGCGAAAAGCCAAAGGAGAAGCTGTGGACGAACGGGAAAAATTAGTAAAGGAAAACAAAATAACTTAAATTTGGATAAGTAAATTAGCCAAAGAACCAAAAGACTACCTTAACGCAGCTGTTGATCATTGGACCGAGATGCCTATCATAAATACCCCAATATTTGTGCCGAGTCTCAGCCGGGACGATCTTTTGAATAGCGTCCCGGAAAGTCTTGCGTTCGACCCCAGTTAAGGAAGAACTAGGGGGACGAACGTCCAAATTCTCAGAAGTTTGTGCAAAATAAAAATAAGTTAGAACTCTACAGAAAAGAAAGAGTTATAAAGGGGACGAAGAGGTATAAGTACCTTCTGAGAGATTTGCAAAGCACGGACGCCCCTCAGGAGGAGGCGTCAGCTAAGTCTGCTCGACCACCTTAGGCGGAGAGGGCAGCTCCCATTTAGTTTGGGAACCATAAGGCTTAGTTCCCAAAAACTCAACATGCGGAGTTGAGTCTTGGCCAGCCGTGTTTTCTAGGGTCGGCACATCCCCTCAGTCCTTGCGGATAGGCTCATTTCGGGCCACCTCGGACGAAGGTGGCTCCGAGGGCTTGGAGTCCCCACCAAGAACCATCTGGGGTTGCTCTCCTTTAGGTTGCACCGGCGTAACCCGCGACCTTGCCTTGGCCGCCGGCGTTTCGGGTGCCAAAACCTTACAAGCCTTGGACGACTCATCATCCTTCGAAGCAGGTGCCGGCCGCTTCCTCGCAGGTCTAGGGGTAGCTGACTGAAAAGATAGAAAAAGAGTTCAGTTAAAAACCACTGTTCGAATAGCATTAAGGGAAAGAAGCATGAAAAGAAAGTTATTCGGCATGAGTACTTAAAGAACCTGGACGAGTAGAATTGCAGTAAAGAATATACAATTCAAGTCCACTCGGCCAGGGGTGAAGTTTCAGCTAATATATTAGCCGTTCGAGTAGGATTGTAGCAACATACCTACAGTCTAAATTCACTCGGCCAAAAGTGGAAAACATGTAGCGACCGACTCAAGTTAAAAACGAAGTCCATTGAAGTGTATCAAGTCGGACGCAACAGGAAAAAAGAAGAAGTAAAAATTCAAGGCAAAGAGAGCAGCAGTACCCCTTTTGCCGCCTCATATTGAACTCGCATGAGCTTGTAGCGCTCCATGTTGAACTCGTTCATGTCCATTTCACCCTTCTGAGTCAGATCAAGCTGAGACATGGCTTCCTCTGTTATAAACAAGAGAACAAGAGTTAGAAGAATTTTCTAAGTAAAAGCATAGTTAATGATGCATGATGCAAAAGTAAACCTGCAGGGAAGTTTCGGAGCAGGCCGAATGAGGACATGAACAGAGGATCCTTCAACCAATTCACCAAGGGGATCCACCTGGGAATAACAGGTAACCGGTGCCCTTCTCTAAATACCTGTTTGACCCTAAAATTGTCAAGCTGATCAACATGGTTTGGGTGAATTGGGGGGCGAGTCGGCCGCTGATCCCCTCGTCCAAGATGAACGGGGGAAGAGTTGAAATTGTTCATTTTTCTATTGAACTCCTTGTCCCCTGTCTTTATGAGGTAGAACCTTTGCTTCTAGCCGCGCCACTTGGACGACTTGTTCATGCACACCATGAACTCTAGCCGGGTGCTCAAAACAAACCACCAGTCCGAGAAAGCGTCCAGCTTCACCATGTTGTGCATGGTGTAGAAGACCGAGAAGTTAGGGGTGAAACCTATCCTTAGACAGATCACCAAGTAGCCAAAAATATTGGCCAAGCTGTTCGACGCAAGCTCGACCATGTCAATTTGATATTCGTCCAACAGCTCCTAAAAGAATGGATGAAGAGGGAAGCGGAGACCAAGCTCAAGGGCTGCCCTATATACATTGAAGCCTTGGCGGATGATCCTAGGGTCTTACAAGGCAGCTACAGACCCAGAAGTTCAAGGAGGCCGTATATAAAAGCCTTCACCGAACATGAGGAATTCCCTCTATTCCTTAAATCGTTCGTTGAGGTACGCTAGGGCTATGTCTCCAATCATACAACCATAGCGGCAGTTAAAGTCATTCTCTTCTTCCTCTGCCTTGGCGGCAACATTTTCAGCTTGCTGTTTGGCTGGCTGAGGTTCAGGGTCCCTCGCTGAACCAAAGTCTTGAGATAAGACCCTGTCCAGTTCGTCCGCCTTAGCGAAACTGCCTCTGACCGAGCCTTGCCTTAGCTCGGCCATTCCTGGTTCCTCGGCCACT
Source organism: Chenopodium album (assembly GCF_948465745.1). Lineage (NCBI taxonomy): Eukaryota > Viridiplantae > Streptophyta > Magnoliopsida > Caryophyllales > Amaranthaceae > Chenopodium > Chenopodium album. Next base: position 21,682,248 of record NC_137842.1, read on the forward strand.
AAAAGGGCCTTGCCCTTATCTTTTGCCCCAACCCCAGAACTGTGACTTCAAAATGGAAGGGGTGGGGAGAGTCGATGGGTTCGACAATTACTATGCCGACCCTAGGTCTTGCTGACTTGAGAGATTGAGAAAAGGAGGGAGCAAGAGTTTGCCTGGCCTGGCTGATTTTTGGTATTGTGCCTAAGTAGCCACTGAAGTCTATGGCCGATTTTGGCCAAATAGAATATGGTGGTGGTGCAATGACTGCTTGGGCTGATCTTGTTCAGGTCGACCTGCGACCGTCCTAGGAGAAGAGCGGGGCAAAGAAGTCGGTAACTCTTCCGCTCCAAGGATCGAGTTAGCAAATAAAGCGCGGTTTACACTCGAACCCCTCCCAGAAGTGGAGGTGCCTAATTGATTCTAGCGCTCTTCAAAAGAGGTGGTCGCCTCGACCACTGAGCACGCACTACCATCAATAGTAGTGGTGGTGTCTGTGTTTGTGTTTAAGGGGTTAGTCCCCACGCCCGAGTTGTCCGGATCATAGGAGGCCAAAGGTTGAACAAGAGTGCCGTCAGGACTTCTGGCAGCATGAAGGTCGTGCGTTTGCCTCGTACGCGCCATGTTCGACTGCAGGGACACAGAAGAATTGGTGGGGGTGAGTTGGTACACACTAAAAATGGACCCACTCCATATAGACGAGGACTCGTCCCCGTCCACTCTAGATTCCTCACTCCCAAGCGAACAGACGACCTCATGAGGAGAAACGCACGAGGCCGAGTGTTGATCTAGGATGTTTTGAAAAATTAAGCAAAAAGTGAAAAGAAAATTAAAGAAGAAAGGAAGAGTATTCGGTTACCTTCGTCCGAGTAGAAGGTTGAAAAACTTGAAGAGTGCTTAGGAGGTCTTGAATGAAGAAAGGCCGGAAAACTCAAAGTCTTGAACAGAAAACTCGAATGTGCGGCGGAGCTCTCGAAGAATCCGGGAAGAAGTAACTTTCTTTCTCTAGAGGCTCTGAATTCTCTCTAGAAAGCAAGAAAATCCAAAGTAAAAAAAAGAAGGTCATACCCTTGCTATTTATAGGCAAAATTTGGAGGGGTAAAATGGTAAAAATAGTTCGCGCCTAAAGAATGCCAAAGGATTAAAGTTCAAAGAATTAAACCTAGAAGTCAAACGGTTAAAATCTTCTGTTTGACGGAATCCGCGTAAATGCTCTACTATTTATGACGGAATGCGACGGGCGTCATAAACACCCGTAACTCTTTGCATGTACCTCGGAAGTTGAACCACTTCCTTGGAAAATGCAATACAAATAAATGTCAGAAAAAGTCTCTTCGGCCGCTGATGATTGACCGATCACTCGGCAATATTCCTTAAAAGAGCCAAGACAAGGAAATTAAGGCATTCAGCCCAATTCTAGGTCGCTCGGCCCACTCTATCCGAATGATTTGGCCAAGCTCATAAAGAGCGACAAGGCATTCCGACTAGGTGTTCAGCCCGATTAGGCGGACGGACGCTCTTGTCCGGTTCCTGTTTATAATTTGAAATACTTCAAATGCGCCTAAGGTACTCAAACTAGTGAAGGTTAGAGGAGGCGGCCTAGTTGGGACGAGCGACCCTCTCTGAGGGGCAAATGTTTAGGGTAAAAAATATCCCAAGTACGTGGAACAATTCCATGATGACACGTGAACCAATAAAAGGCCGACACATGTCACCATAGGAAGATGACACCTACTATGAATAAGAGAGCACCTGAAATAAAAAATGTCATAAAGGCCTCTTTACATCAGGAGGCCCAAAAGCAACTAGAATGCCTTAAAACGGCGCCCCCCAGAGGACACATGTCATTCGCTGATTGCACAGCTAATCAAGGACCCTAAATTCTAGGTCATTTACCCTAAAGAGCACAAATTCCCACCCCTATAAATACCCCAATCATTGCTGATGGGAGGGGTGGATTGTGACATAACACTTAATAGAGCACAAAAAGCTCAAACTTCTCTCTACTTTCTCTCTCTACATTTATTCCGTTTCTGGTCACTAACTTGATTGTCGAAGGTGAATCTCCGATAACCGGAGATTCATGTTTTGTAGGTGTCCGCGTCCCGTTGCCAGATCAGAACATGACCAGTATCCCAAGGGAAAAACCCCTTTTCTCAGTTTTAAGTCAATAGTATGAGGTTATAAATATTATGTGTGCATATTTCATGCTTTTGGACAAGGCTTGGTGGTTAGTTGACTTTGAAACCACCAACGATGATCACGGGATGATTGCTATAATTTTGAGTTTAAAAATAAAAACAAAATAGCTTTATTACGTTTTTTGGGAATTTAGAAACCATTATATTATTAAATTTTATATAATAGCTACAATATACCATTATAATTACAGCTTACTCGTACAAGGTACAGTGTTCAAATCTAGTAAATTAATACACCGTTATAAAAACCTGCAATCATTCATCCCTAGTATGACAAATTATACACCAAACAAGCTAAGAGTAGTCACAATTAAACTCCTCACACTCAATCGGGTGCTCCAATATTGCATCACATACCTTCTTACTCCTTTGTAGCTTCTTCCCCGGCAAGCAATTACGACGATCATCGAACACGACTCCTTTCGATGTCAAGTTCCCACACAGTCCTTGCTCCTCACAGAAAAAGTTGTAAGAAAGTGTAAAGTTTGTTAAGTTTGGCAGTACACATATTCCATCAGATACTTCTCCACTCATTATATTATGAGCAAAATTTAGCTGCTCCAAGTGAGCTAATCCTGCTATACTATAGGGTATCCGACCAACTAATTGATTGTAACTCACGTCTAACACCCTCAACTTATACAAGTATCCAACTTCTTCTGGCAAACACCCTGTTAAACTCGTGTTGATCAGTAAAAGTTCTTCGATGGAGTTAGCGAAATTTGCTATGCTTGGAGGTAAACACCCACCAAATTTGTTATTAGCGAAAACAACCACCGAGGCTGTGGACATACCTAAGTTAGATGGGATTACACTAGTGAAGCGGTTGTTATTGACAAAGATTGCATCAAGGGACTTATTATTGAACAGTTCAGAAGGAACTGGTCCTTCAAACTCGTTGTATCGAAGATCAAGGTATTTCAGGGAGGGCAGGGAGAGTACTACAGATGGAAATGGCCCAACAAAGCGGTTGTTACTAAGATCAAGCTCATACAAAAGGGTAAGGTTAGACAGAGTTAGAGGAAGGACCCCACAAAAGCGGTTGCTGTTTATATGGAGCAGAGCGAGGTCAGCAAGAAGGCCGACTTCATCTGGAAGGAAGCCAGCTAAGTCCAGGTGATTAAGGTCAATACCCGAGACAACAGTGGTGGTGTTGTCGTCGATTGCAGGTCCACAGTATATTCCTCTGTAGCGGCACACAGAAGGTCCTACCCAGTTGGAAGTGTAGTTTGTTGGGTCAGAGTAGATGACCTTTTTCCATGCTTGGAGAGCAATGTAAGCTTGGTTGAGCTTGGGATTAGCAGCAGAAGATTGCGAGTTCTTGTGATTGTGATGAGGGTGGGAATGATGAGTATTGTGTTTTGTTTCGAGTTTGTGTAACAGCGAAAACAGAGATAAAACAAGAAGAAGAAAAGAAGTTTTTGATCTTTGTGAACCCATTTTGGTGTATGCTGTTGAAAATACTTTATGACCTTGCAGTGCTTTTGTAAGGTTTTTAAAACTTCATTTTCAATCAATCATAGTCTTTTCGGTCTTCTGTATAATCATCCTGTGACAATCCAAAAGACGGCCAATTCATTCAATGATATCATATCAGTGAGTACAGTATCAGTTGTTTTCCATGGTAGTTGAAGATTAACACTCGTAAAGGATATTGTTGTTGGGATATGGTTCGTAACCATAAGTGTGTCGTTTGAACAAAAGTAGTCCGTAGTCTGTACATTCAGAACTACCAAGCTTGAACATCAGATAGGAATATATGTTGTCGACAACGATTTACCTCCTTCCAGTGTTGCTTTTGGTGCTCTTAGTAGTGGAATTGGAGAAAGACTGCATGTCCTCCCAGCACTAATATGAAAAGGCAGGATATAACTTCATATTTAAGGAAAGGGATAATTGAAAGTCTTGCAAATGAGCAAATTTTCCTCTAAAACCACCTGAAGCTTGTTAGTTTCAAAGATAATTTATGATTACTGCAGATAAGTCAAGCTACAGGCTCCAAGTTCATACCAATATTTACCAAATGTTTCTAATATCATCTTAGATTGGCAGGAGCCACTACCTAGAAACTGGATAACAATTTGATAATGCTGGAAAAATGTAGTTCAACCGAGGTGCCTTAAATATAATTATGATCTTTTACAGATTAATGATAAATCAGTTGAGTTAAATGATTGATGTTTTTGTTTGAGAACCGCTACCAACTACATGACTTGTAACTTAACGAAACTAATCTTATTGTTAGATAGAAAATACTCTGAGAGTGAGGCTCAAGTGGTTAGAGCTTTCCTCCCGATTCTAGGAGGTCTTGGGATCGATTCTCAACCCCGCATTTGTGGCTCTCTAAAGACCAAAAAAATATAGAAAATACTCTAATGAATATCTATAATCATAACTATGGTACAAAAACACTTACATCACCTTTGTTGTAATATAAGAAGTGATCTCTTATAATCAATGGAACAATAATGGTGTGTCAGTGAAGAAAATTCACTGACTTGAAAACGAAATTGCGGCGCAACCGAGGTACACAATTGTATTCGCCATCACGTTCCCTAAGGTTAACACACCACTTCTACTCAAAGACACTTTTTGGTGAAAGGTTCGAGTTGTATAAACTTATGCCCAAAAAGAAGAATGTGTTTAGCTTATTAATGTGTTTGGATGTAATCTTGTAATATGAAAATCTCAACCATGAAAGATGGGATAATCAAGAGTTGAACAATCCAAAGAGACAAAACCTTAATAAGAAATAAAGGATAGTAAAACCCCTTAAACACATTATTAAGGAGGAGTTACATGGAGGTTATATAAAAACAAAGAATGAAAGGAGAAGATATGAAGAGGCGTAGCCAAGTGAGTCTCGGGCATGACGATCTCTGCCCGATGGCGCGCCTGGCAAGGCGATTAAACGACGAAAATCAACTGTACTCTCACGCTCGTCGGATGACCACTGCTCAGCCAGGCGCTTAATCGTATCAAAAAACACTTGTTCTCGCGCACGGTTGGGCAAAAGGTCAGGTACCTTTCCTCTTTTTACTCCAACAACCTTATGCGCATGTTATTTTCTCATGAAATTTTTTTTACCAAAATTACTTGTCATGTTTCCTCTTTCCTTTTCTTTTGTCATTCCAAATTCAAGATTGGAAAATAATTCTTAAGAAAAAAAATAATAAAAACTAAAGTGTAAACTGTTGGGTTTTGATGAGTACGACTCATCGCGGAAAATAAAACTCGAGTCAAGATCGCACTCACAATTAATATAATCCAAAGACATAATTAACAAGAATTAAGGAAAGACAAAATTACCTTTGACGCGTGCTTCGCTCGTACCCCGAGCTCTTACTGGAAAAAGCTTAAATCTCGCAACGGGCGAAAACCTACTACGGTATCCACCCGCAACACGATCCCAACTAGGTCCATTGCTTGGAGGTTAGCCAAGCCCGACCAAACTACTCGAGTAAATATGAGTTTAAAGGTTTTCTCAATGGAGATGCTTTTTCTAACTCTTACTCAAGTGAGTTTTCTCATACCCCAAGCTGGGTATTTATAGGGAAACTCATGAGTGAAATCTTCTCTCCCATCAATGTGGGAGAGTTGGTAATCAATAATATTTTTTTATTTTTAAATCAAAAATAAAATTAAATAGCCAACAACTAATAAATCAACAAGTGTCACACTTAAAGGAGGGATTAGGTAAGAACCACAAGGGAAAGGGAGGATTGATCTCCAAACACTCACAATAACCGACCACCTACCCAAACACCCCCAATCACTCACTGCCACATGACACCCACCCTTTGGCACAAAGGCAGCTTGGGTGTGGGATGCTGCCTCGGCTTAGCTAGTTGCTGCTTCCATTAGCGTGGCTGCTTGGGTGCGCTACTACTGCCTCAGCCTAGCAATCTACGCACACAAGTGCAAGCTGCTGCCCGAGGCCTGCTGCTGTGCCAATGCTAGCACACACAACCTAGCAATCTACGCTACTAGCTAGCTGCGTTGTGCTTGGCGCGCCAGCAGCAAGGCACTAACACACCTGCCCCGCACACAAGCGCACATGCGGGTTGCTTGTGCTATGTGCGTGGCTTGGTATATGCTAGGTATGTGCTCTAAGAACATTTTGCCCCTGGCACTCAGCTTACTCGGGGCATTCTGATGCTAGGGGTATTTTAGATAAATTGTTGATTAATTAGTGATTCTACCGTCTCGTCTTTTATTAATTCGACTCGACTTACGACACTCGTTTTTGACGCTCCAAGCTCGATTTCCGACGTCTAAATATTAATTACTCGAGTGACTCATCGATTCCTTCTAAATTAATTCGTCGTGTCGTATCTTTTGTTGTTTGGGTGTGACCCAAAGGGTTCAGTCAATATTAAGTTGTAATATTAATTACTCATTAATATTACTGATCGGAAGCGGCCTCCACCTAGGCCTTCCCATCACTTGACCTCACTTAATAATTAGATTTCTAATAATTTCGTACCCTCTAACGGAATAATACACCTGTTCAAAGGACACCATTACTATCAATCTCCCTTTTGTATAGTCTTTTTCCTATGTCGCTTAATGTTTCTTCATGAACTATAAGGTAAGATTTATTCATCATCCTTATTACGTCCGGAAGTGTTTCTCGATATCCGATTTCGATTTTCAACAAACAGATAATTTCAAAAATCCATCCTAGCATGGTCATGAATTTTCACAGTCTCGCTCTTCGAGAGGCCTTGTAAACAACAAATACATCTTCCATATTATTAGTAGGGGGACATTCCCAGTCTTATAATGTAACTTCTCTGACTAAGAGGACCTAGCCGCCCGAATTTTTCCGTTATAATCTCCTTTTAAGGCAAACGTTTGACTAACATCAAAACGGACTAGTAATCAAACAAGAGAACTCTGAATACTCATGGTCAAGGAAAGAGGTTCCGATAGCCATAATGAGATATATACTTATGACGATTTTTAAATCTCTTAAAGTATTCTCATAGGTCGATCTAGTATGGTTTTAAACCTATACATGTGCAAATGATTTATGGCAATCATGTCGCTTTAGCACAAAAAACGGTGTTATAAATCAAACTACACACTAATCTCAAGTGGTCATTAATTAATCGTCCATCGTTTAAATGACCTCGATTAGGGATAATTTTCGACTATAATATTCAATGCTCACTTAATAGGTGTTTCCTTATCAAGACTGGTCTTGATACCCTATATTGAATATTTTTATCATCCGATGGACTCATTATTTAATCCTAAACCACAATTAAATAGAAAATGGAGTGATAAAATTGCATGAAATTTAAATTACTCTAAAACCTAAATGGTTTTTCTTAGTGTCTTACATTAAAATGTTAAAAATTAATTAAAATACTAAACAGGGAAATCAAAGCCAATCTCCAATGTGCCTGATTCCTATTGCCTCAACGTGCTTGTTGTGCTTTACTTGAGGTAAAGGTTTAGTAAGTGGATAAGCTACATTGTCATCCGTTCTAACTTTACAAATTCTGATTTCAATTCTCTTACCATGTGAAATCGCCGCTTGACATGTTTGACCTTTCTGATGTTCTCTTGGATCTGTGGCCTTAGTAATAGCTCCATTGTTGTCACAATAGAAGGCTATTGGACCATTAATTGACAGTACAACATCCAGTTTACCAACGAACTTACAAATCCAAATAGCCTCCTTAGCCGCTTCAGCATCTGCCAAGTATTCGACTTTAGTTGCAGAATCTGCAGTTATGCTCTGCTTGGCACTCTTCTAACTAAACGCTCCTCCATTTAGACAAAACACGTATCCAGATTGCGATTTGAAATCGTTTCTGTTTGTTTGGAAGCTTGCATCGGTAAAACCTTTAACAACTAATTCTTCTGAGCCACCATATACCAGGAATTTATCCTTGTTTCTTTTCAGGTACTTTAGGATATTCTTGGCCGCATCCAATGCGCCTCTCTTGGTTCATATTGGTATCGACTCGTAGCACTCAAGGCATACAATACATCTGGCCTTGTACATATTATGGCATACATGATCGATCCAATTAGTAAAGCATATGGAATCTGATCATCCTTTCTCGCTCATCAGGTGTCTTTGGACACTGCTTCTAGCTCATGTTTATGCCATGTGACTTGGGTAGGTGACCTCTCTTGGCCTCCTCCATGTTGAACCGTGCTAGGACCTTATCAATATAAGTACTCAGGCTCAATCTAATCATCCTTTTCGATCTATCCCTATAGATCTTGATACCCAATATGTACTGAGCCTCTCCCAAGTCTTTCATTGAGAAACACTTTCCAAGCCAGGTCTTTAAAGACTCTAATATTGGAATGCTGTTTCCAATGAGGAATATGTCATCGACATATAAGACTAGGAAGGCACTCCCACTGACCTTCTCGTAAACACAAGATTCATCTGGATTTTTGATAAAACCAAACTTACTGATGGCTTCATCGAATCGCAGATTCCAACTTCTACTAGCTTGCTTTAGCCCGTAGATGGACTTTTAAAGCTTACACGTTTTCCCAGCATTGTTTTGGTCGACAAAACCTTCAGGCTGTGTCGTGAACATAGTTTCTTTAAATACCCCATTGAGGAAGACGGTTTTGACGTTCGTTGAAGCTTAAAGGTTTTGATAATGATGAACTAAAACTCAAGCAAACTTTGATTAATGATGGTTTTTCTAAGTGTGTGACTAGAACATGTGAAGTTGACTTTGAAAGTGGAAGAGTAGCCTAATCTAAGAAGACATGAAGAGATTCCATAGAAATATTAAACAAGATAAAAGAAGAGTTCCCTAACAGGAACTTAGTTCTCTAACAAGAACTATCTAAGTTCTCTAACAGGAACTTGGAGACAGCAAGTTAAGGTGTTGACATGGTTTGCGTTGAAGACAACAAGTTCTGGAGGAACTTGGCCTACGAAGTTCCAGTTTCAAACTGGAGTACAATTGACAGCATGAACTTAGTCCTGGACTGCGTGAAGCCCAAGCATCCTATGTTTACAGAATATTGGCGCAACAGATTTATTTAGCTAAGATTTTTTCTTTTAGATTTGTTGTAAATATGTTAAGTATTATTGCGCGTGAAACATATTATAAGCGTGGCAAAGGGCTTGGAAAATCTAATTAAATAGGAAAGTTTAGAAAAAGATAAGTATTTAAGAAAAGGGATTTTCTAAAAAGATTTGTTTCTTAAAAACTGACTATCAAAAGATATTATTCGATTGGTTATGTATCTTTAATAAGTTTTCCAAAAAGATATTCTTTAAATTAGACTTACTAAAAACCGTGTTATGAGATTTTGTTAATTTAACATACTTATATTTTGAAAACCCTACTTGCTATACAAGCTAGTCTTGTATAAATAGTAGAAATCTCATTTCATAATTTTAGGGGTAAGTCTATGCGTGAGGGAATTGTATTGTGCTTAACTGTGAAAGTTTTCCAAGATTATAAACTTTGTCATATTAGTTTCGGGTTTCAAGTGTGACTTACCTTTCATATACTAGGAGTCATGTATTTTGTATTGGTTGGGTTCTTGGTTGAGAGTGAAATATACTTTGCACACAGTTGTGTAAGCTTCTAGTGTGAAGCTGAGAGGTATTACTTAGAGAGTACGAGTTAATCTATATGTGGGACTTAGATTGGGTAGGATAGGGTCCTACTGTGTAGCAAGTTCAGTCTGGAACTTGTGAGTAAAGTTCTGAGTATAATAGGTTGTAACTTGTGTGCTTTCCCTATTATAGTGAAGTGGTTTAATTTTGGAAATCCCTTAGAAGGATCAAGGTTTTACTTTTTGTAGGGCCCTGGAAGGTTTCCTCGTAAAATCCGTGTGCATTGCAAGGTCCTTTACATTCTGTTTTATATTTCACAAAAGTAGGCACAAGGAACTCACATACAATTCACCCCCTCTTGTAGTGTTTGTCTCAACTAACAATTGGTATCAGAGGACGGTTCTCACGTGCAAGCAGATAACTTTGCTTAGTAAGTTCCTGAGGAGAGATGAATTAAAAGGAGAAACTTGAAGAAGGGTACTCTATCCAACGTCCACCTATGTTTAATGGTAAGTTTTACACCTATTGGAAGAATAGGATGAAAATCTTCATCAAGGCTGAAAATTACCCGATATGGCGTGTAATTGAATCTAGTGATTTTGAGGTAACTTCAACCAATGAGAAAAATGAGGTAGTTCCTAAACTCATTTCTGATTATGAAAAGGAAGACTATCAGAAACTTAAATTAAATGCTTTAGCTATTAAATATTTGCATTGTGGACTTGGACCCCATGAGCACAATCGTAACACTACTACAAAAGGTGTGCTTTTTAGACCCTTTTTAGCTTTATTTTCGACACTAAAAAGCGTCGCAAAATTTTCTCTCGACGCTTCTAAAAAGCGTCGAAAATAAGTGAGTCGAGAATTTTGTTGGACATAAAAAGCGTCGCGAATCTCAACGCATTATTGTGTCTAAATTTTATACGAAGCGTCGCAACTTGCAACAGTTGGCGCACTTTCTTAACTTTGGAGACGCTTTTTGTAGTCAAGAATTTAGGATTGGTGACGCTTTTCTATGTCCAGATTTTCATACATTTGTTATCTAACATTCTGAGGACGCTTTTTTCTGTCCACGTTTTCTAATTTGGGGACGCTTTATCTTGTCCATATTCTTTTTAAAAATATAAAAAATAATAAAATAAAATATTTCATTCACTGACAATGATTTCTAGTATACTAATATATATTACCAAAAAAAATTAAGAAGTACAACAAAGTTATACCAAAATTTTTATATTGTATATATAAATATATTATAGCGTATATACAATATCTCATAGTATAATAGAATTCATTCGTGACTAGTTGTAGTGGAACAAATCCCGAATCACTAATTGAAATCTTTAAAGAGCTTAAATATATCTTTCTTCAATCCTTAAAATATTGCAGTGTTAGTTGCCAACCTTTTTCTATTGTTTCTCGGTATTCATACATGGATGTCTACATAATCTTTTGACCCTGCAACACATTAAAGCATATGCATCGATCAATACATCAACAAGTGAATCTAAATAAAATATTAGATAAAAACTACTAACACTAGGGAGCCATCTCTCTTCCTCCCTAAGTTCACATTTTGTAGCCAAAGCCTCCTAATCCCTACATAGCGTTAAAAACTAATAAGCTGAGAAGCCAATAAATTTATAATTTATGATGGCTGTAGAAATGTAGGAATGATCTCCATTATCTTCTTACCAAGATGAATGTCATAACCAATAAACTAAATCAGCAAGTACTAACATACAAAGAATAGATAAGCTTTATAATTTAAGGAGTTATTTTTTAGGGTAATTAGTGTACCTGCAGTTGTTGTTGACTAAATAAATGAAGATATCCTGATTATGGGCAAGCAACAAGCTCAATCAACTCGACAAACCTGTCAGGAACCTCAAACAACTCAACTAATGAAACAGACACCTGCAAACATAGTTACAAGTGGAGTTCAGGATCTAGTGATTACAAACAATAGGCACATTTAGCCATTCAAATGCAAGTGATAGAAAATTTGAGTGGCTACCAGTACCATAACACACTTACCTGCATGTAGCGTAGAATAAATTCTGGAAGACAATACCTATGACAGACAATGTGTTGACTTTAAAGACCTCCGTGGAATGTTCATAGAACAAAATTCCAAATAAATTCAAACCTTCATAGAGTTGCTAACATGGAAAGAAGGTAAACACAAATGTAAAGTGCATATGAAGAAGGTTCATGAGTACATACCTTCGAGTTAAACCCTTAGAGTTAAGAAAAAAAAACATTTGCTTTAAGTTTCAAATCAAGATCCCTGAAAACCTCATTGCTTGTAAGAATAGAGACTGCACTACAGGTAGAGGTAGAAGGAATACCTGACTTTTCTGCAACTGAGACAGTACTGGCAGAAGTAGCTAGCCCAAAATATTTAGCATCATGATCCAACACCGCATTCTTATTTGTTGAGACATACCTTGAGACCATCCTTGGCGGTGAACCCCGATCTACCACAGGTGTCACATCACACTGTGGTAGTGGAGACCTAGAATTATGATGCACTGAATCAGGAGACACTGAAGCACCACATGGACTAAGTGACCGCTGCTTCCTCGGTTGCCCAGATACATCTTCACTAGAACACTTTCTTTTATGAGACCTTCAACCATAAACTTCATCTTTTGGACTACTAGAACTTTGTACTCGCTGGTCACCTAGAGACCTTGATAATTAAGAACGCTTATATCCCTATGGAAAAATAAAAGCTGGAAGCAGTTTTTTACGGACATGGGACACATATATATCCATTCCTGGTTTCCAGTAAGAGTACATATTTATTGAATTCCTAAACTCATCAACTGTTGCGCAAATATCAAATTGTTATCCCTCTTGAACAACCTCGCCTTGCTTCCTTTGCAAACCCATAAAAAATGCACAATGAGCCTTTTGCCTGAATGGATCAAACAAGTCATGTGGACAGGGATGGCACTGCGGTTTCCCAAGAGTATCACGTTCTATCTGAAAAGTACAACAGATAAAACAAGACCTATTCAGACAAAAACCAACAACGAAATGCAGAAGAGACAACTGGAATTCATAAGATAACAAATAACAATTGTGTGTAATGTAAAACAATTGACAAGCACCAATAAAGCTTAAGCCCCAGCAAAGACCAATAAAGCCACCACTAGTCCATTGCAGACAAAAACAAAAATTTCTTACCATCAGAGTCAACTGTCTAAATCGGGATTCTACCCAACCTTTCCAAGAACGCAAATCATCAGCATCAGCAGCAATTATGTTAACTTGTAGATGGATTTTATAGCTCTCAAAGAAAAAATATGGCTCAAACAGAGAGCCCCAGCGTGCCTTGTTAAGCTCAATATCCTATGATAATCAAGTAAAAAAAACTACATTAGTGTCTTCCGAGTTATCTTTAAAAAAGAAGAAAAAACAGGCTTCAAACCACCTTACCTAACAAATCTTGTTACCAAACTCGAGCTGCTCTATCATTATCCGGAGAGTACTAGGCAAAACATTGTAGCTAGAATTCATGCTAAGGTATGTAGGCGTAATGATAGGCATGTGATGAGTACGGTCCCGATGATTTTTACAAGGATCCCAAACTGGAAATCCAAGATCTTTCTCTTCAATGTCACAAAGCATCACAGGGTTGGGCCAGCGCCACTGGGGTAAAGACCCTAAAAAATCGAGAAACCAGCATACTTGGTACTGCATTTGGATACAGCTGACAAACTCGAGCAACTAGAATTGCCCAATTTACATCTCCAAGAAATCTAGCCACCAAAGCCAACAGATTGATGGAATTAGCAAAGAGGAAGAAGAAGAAAAAAAAAGTAAATTGGGAATATAATCAACAATAGCAACTTGGAACAGCATAGAAACTCACATTTGAGTAAACACCTCGTTTTTTCGCCCAAAACATAAGACACCGAAGCGCAGTGCAGAAATGCTGAAAATGGAAGATAATTTATAATTTATAATCATTCAAGGATCAAAGCAACTGCAAATAAAAGCTGCTAGTGGACCAGGACTATAATCATATTATACTAAAAATACAAATCTAAAATACAACAAAAAATCATTAATAACAAAAAAAATGAAGGAATATAAAGCATTGCAAGGCTAAAGAAACCAAGTTTTCATGTGTACCTTGATGTTAGGAACTAACTTAAGAATTTGATCTGCAACCCTGCATCCATTTAAACTTCGAAGAGTAGCTTCGTCAACATTGTTTAGAACCGTAACATCGGAAATATCCAAGTCTTGCAACAATACTCTTTTTAATTATCATGCTGGAGGAACACTATTAATAATAATAACTTATAGGAAAAGAAAACAGTCACAATACTACCAATGTACAATCTTATTCGTGACTAAGTTAACCAACTGAAGCTATGGCTCCTAGAATTCAAGGGATATATAACAGGCCACTAGGTAGTTTTGTAGAAATATAACAGGAACTGTGTAAATTTCATACATTGCTTACTTTGACCTCTAAGAGGCAATTGTAGTCACTGAGCAAATGTCAATAATATTTCAGTTTCTTGATCCAAAATAAGAGCTAAAATATGGGCAATGAAAGAGAGCTAGGCCAGGGGAGGCCGCAGTAGTGAGCGATTTATAATAGTGTCACAAGTTTCATGCATTATCATTTATCAAGCTCTGAATTAGACTCTGTAAATGTATTTCAACTTATAATTAATCTTCACACCTGCTAATTATCACAACCTTCATTATCAACTCAACGCAATTCTTCAGCAATATACATATCATCTTAACCAAGAAACAAACTTATACATTCTTAACAAGAAGACTTGATTCATTAGCAGTAGGCCGTGAGTATTGGGGTTCTTGTTTAATAATTTATAAAGGAATGTGTATTGTTTCTAAGAGCGGAGCATGTGAAGACAAAATGCAATCATTAGCCACCAAATTACCCTAGAAAATTCATATTAAAAACCCATAATATTCAAAAACCAGAAAATTCAAAGCCTATTAAATTGATATCAAAAACCAGAAAATTCGAAGCCTATAAAATTCATATAAAAAACCCATAAAATTTTAAACTAAAACCCTAAAAAACGCCATAAAAATCATAACAAAAACCAAAAAACTACATAAAAAAAATAAAAAAATGGAAATCTTGGATTTGCAAAAAGAATTCACGAAAAAAACAACATAAGAAGAAATTAAATTATCTAATTAAGGGCAAAAAGTTACCTCGCAATAAGAGATCGATTCTTGTTTTACACCAACACAAAATCGAAGACATGCAAGTAATAATTCCCAATTTTAACGAAATTTAGAGAATTGTGAGATATTAGGGTAACAAAAATGATAGATATGTACCTAGCAACAATATTGTATAGCAAATTGTAAGTAGATACCTGAAATTTATGAAAGTGACGAGCAAAAAAACCCCCAATTCCTTGAAGTTTAGCAAGCAAAACCCAGAAATTAACCAAAAACGAATGATTTTTTTTTTTGTCGCTGATGATGGAGTTCAGGTTTAGAGGAGAGCATAATAGTGGGAGGTTTAATTAGGAATTTTGGGGAATTTGAGAACCTGATTCAAGTGAGGAGCGAAAATTCAACCCGCTAAATGTTTCATTAAAAATTTCAAAATTGCTAAAACAATAACTCACGTGTATAGCACGTGATTTTTCCGACGCTTTTAAGTGTCGAGACAATCTTCGACCAGATTAAGCGTCGAGAAAAGGCGATATTAAAAACCATACGCTGACGCCACATCAAAAGCGTCAAACCAAAAGCGTCAAAAAAGCACGCTTTTTGTAGCAGTGTATCATGGGATGCAAATCTGCTAAACAGATTTGGGATCTACAAGAGGTTACTCATGAAGGTACAAATGAGGTAAAACGTTCTAAAATAGATTTATTGATGTCTAGATATGAAAGGTTTGAAATGCTATCTAAAGAAACCATAGAAGAAATGTTTACTAGGTTTAATGATATAATTAGCGAAGTGAGTTCCCTTGGCAGACATATTCCTATAGATGAATAGGCTAGAAAGATATTGAGGAGTCTACCACAAGATGAATGATGGAGATCCATGGTTACTGCTATGTAGGAAGCTAAGGACTTCACAAAGTTCAACATGGAATAACAGGCAAGATCATTGATGACACATGAACTTCACCTAAGTTCCAAAATGTAGAAAGTTCCAAGAACAAGAGTCTTGCGTTTAAAGCACAAAATTCAGAGGAATCTGAAGTTGATGAGGAAGAAATGGCAATGCTGGTTGAAAAGTTCAAGTGGATGATGAACAACATGAAGTTTGATAGGAACAAGAAGGTTATAGGTTCCAAAGACACTACCTGTTTTAAGTATGGCTCAAAAGGTCATTTTATAAAAGACAGTGCACTCACGAAAGGTGACAAAGGAAAGATCAAAGGAAAAGATCAATCCAAAGATTCCAGAGTCTAGAAGCCTTATTTCTCGAAAGAAAATGTTAAGAAGGCTATGATGGCTACCTAGGGAGACACAGATTCAGATGAAGAAGAAGACCAATCTTCTGAAGAAACTGCACATTTATGCCTTATGGTCAAAACTGATGAAAGGCCACTTAAGGAACTAGAGGTTGAGGTATGGTTTCCTCAAAATAAATTAAGACAGTTTTCTAAAGAGAAACTAATATGTGTTGTTTTGGAAATCTAAGAAGACTTAAAAGAAGTTTACAGATCCAAATAGCAAAGTGACAAGGCTTTATTAACTTACAAAGAACACAATGAATGGCTAGACAATATGAAGTTTGATATTCAAAGCAAATTCTTTAGTCTCTTTGACGATAATGTTATTCTAAGAGAAACTATTGAAAAACTCAAACATGATAACATTGTTTTAAATGTGGAACTATCCTTGTTAAAACTCAGTGTAGATACTCCTAACTCTTAAGTTCCTCAATTTGTCCAATAATCCGAATTTTGAAAAACTGAAACTAGATTTGGAGGAATTAAAAACGGATAAATCAAGACTTGAGGGAGAACTTGAGAGGGCTAGGAAAGGCAAGCAACCCATAGAATATAAAGTTCCAGACTGGATTGCAAATGCTCAGACTAAAAAATAGGAGGTTTAGGTTTTAAGAAGAAGTTCTAAAAGGAGAAAAAGTATGTTGATCTGCCTAGTAGTATTGTTTGTTATTTCTATGGTAAGACAGGACATAAGCAAGTTAAGTGTCCTAAGAATGAAAAAAGCACTCAGAAGAATGAAAAAACATGTAGAACATATATGGATTAAGAAAGATGATCTACATATGTTACACAGGAACCCAAGGAAACCTGGGTTCCTAAGACTAACGTTTAATTCTTCACGCGGATTCTAGTGAGAGGGAAGAACACTTGGTACCTCGACAGTGGTTATTATAAGCACTTGACTGGAGATAAAACTAGATTTCTCTAACTGGATGCCTACTATGGTGGGACTGTGACCTTTGGTGATAATGTGAAAGGTGATATAGTTGCTATTGGTAAAGTAGGAAGGTCAAGTTCTCATGCTATTGATAATGTATTTTTGTTTGAGGGTCTTAAACACAACTTGTTAAGTATTTCACAATTTTTTGACAAAGGTAACTCTGTTAGCTTTGCCTCTAATAAATGTAAAATCATCCACAATGACATTGGGAACATATTTCTAAAAGGAACTCGTAAAGGAAGCACATATATTGTTGATCTAAACGAGGCTCCTAATAGCTTCTTAACATGTCTTAGTGTTATTGAGGATGATCCTCTATTATGGCATAAGAGATTTGGTCATGCAAGTTTTACTTTGCTTGATAAGCTTAAATCCAAGAAATTAATGAAAGGACTTCCTTGCATTAAGTTCCTATATGATAAAGTGTGTGATGCCTGTGTTAGAGGAAAATAGACTTGAATTTCCTATAAATCTAAAAAGATGGTAAGCACTAAAAGACCTTTGTAACTTATTCATATGGATCTTTGTTGTCCAATGAAAATCAAAAGCAGAAGTGGTAAGAGATATGTAATGGTTATTGTTGATGATTATTCAAGGTATACTTGGGTATTCTTTCTTGTTAGTAAAGATAAAACTTTTAATGAGTTTAATTTGTTATTTTTGTGAAGAAAGAACAGAGAAGAACAGGTAATCAATTGATTTATCTCAGATTGGATCATGGAACAGAATTTGAAAACTCCAAGTTTGATGAATTCTTACTGAACATGGAATGGATCACAACTTCTCTGCCCCAAGAACTCCACAACAAAATGGTGTGGTGAAACGCAAGAATAGAAGCCTTGAAGACATGGCTATAGCTATGCTGATTTCAAGTGGATTGCCTAAGAACTTCTGGGCAGAAGCAGTAAACACATCATGCTACTGTAGACACCTATTTGTGTCTCCCCAAAACCAAACCCAGTGATGAGTACCTTTCACGTCAAATCATAATCTAATGAAGTGAAAGTGTGGAAAGTCTAGTGTTGCGATTAGTTTTTAATTCTTTTCTTTCTCTCTGTTTTTGAAAACCTTTTTTATGAAAATAGCTAATATAGTTCAGTTTGGTCCATGGCAAGGGTCCAATAATGGTGTAGTTGGATCGGGTTCGAAAAGAGCTTTCCAACGATATATTATAAGCCCAATTCCGATGAATAATGAGGAAGTTATGACCAAATTGTTAAACCTGGACCGGTTTGATTTTTATATGCGGCCCAATGATCTAGAGGAGGGCCTATTTTGATTTATCATTCCTAATGCAATTAGGATTGATTATGGTCTTATAGAATCTTCTAGAAGGTTCTTTTGAATCCTAATTTGATTAGCATTGATAAATGAGTTTTAAGAGTTTTATTTGGAATAATAGAAGTGTTTTTAAGGAAATTACAGTTTTACCCCTCGTACGCTTAAATTTTATCAAAATATGAAAACGCGTGAAAAAACTGATTGCAGCGCCGTAACTACAGTCTTTCGCCTGACGACAGGCCTGGCGTCGCGGCGACACGTCTGTCGCCTGGCGACAACCCTGTCGTTTGGCGACAGAGGCGTGTTTGGCGATAACGTCGTGTTTTATTCTTTAAGAAACTCTGATATCTTTTTTATCATATCCGACTGATTTTCTTTATAAATAGCCTCCTAAAACCTCCGTTTTCAATCACCAACTCTCATCAAGAAATTCTTGATATTCTCTATCTCTCTTTTCTAAACTAACCTTCTCTCAAATACAAAATTGCTTTATTGATATTATGATATAGAAATCATGCCTAGGTTGTTATTTTGATTCCTAGTATCATGTTAGGATGCTTTTCTTAGTATGATGTTTAGGGTGACAACAATAAGTTCCTAGTATCATGTTTAGGGTAAAGAATATAATGTCAATTATGATTTCTGTGATGCCTTTTATTGTCATCCCTAATATGGCTATATATTTGATCTTTAATGTTTAGGGACATGCTAGGGTTTGTTATTAATCTTGTTAGTATCATGCCTATGATCTTGCGATTATTATGCTTTAACATGATTATGATAAATATGATTATTATTATTATTATTATTATTATTATTATTATTATTATTATTATTATTATTATTATTTTTTTTTTTTTTTTTTTTTTTTTTTTTTTATGATTATTATGTTGCTTGATAAATATTTATTGTTATTGCTTGATCACGCCTTTTATGCAAGTTTAAAGGGAACTTGTACTTGTAATCATGCTTAATGAGATAATTAATAATCTTGTTTAAGGTTAATTTGATTATAATTCAAGTGATCGCCAATAATAGATTTATTTGTGCATTAATATTCAACCAACATAGATTAAATAGGTTTAGGGTTAAACCTATTGATTGCATGTTAGTTAGAAAGCGCACATGAATACGAGATGAATAAAGTAGAGGCCTATTATTAGGGCAGGTTCTTTCTCTTTTAGATTGGATTTGT
Organism: Chenopodium album; assembly: GCF_948465745.1. Lineage (NCBI taxonomy): Eukaryota > Viridiplantae > Streptophyta > Magnoliopsida > Caryophyllales > Amaranthaceae > Chenopodium > Chenopodium album. Next base: position 21,701,880 of record NC_137842.1, read on the forward strand.
ACGTTCATCCCCGAACTTCCAGTCTTGGTTCTAGACCTATTGGAGTTAACGATCTCTTAGATCATTAAGGGGTATAACCTTCACCCTGTGAACGGTTTACAAGTTCCTAAAACTTGTTGGCGACTCTTTTGTTCTAGCTTCCTTCCCTTTGGACGCCACCATGCTTAAGTGTATGACCATTGTGGGGTTCAAGTTTGGGGTAATGCTTGAAATATTCCCTACAGTTACACTCTTAATCGAGTATCTGTTAGAGCCATCACCAACAAAACTCCTTATGAACTCATTAAAGGGAGAAAGCCTAATGTTTCTTGACGAGGGGAAAAACTAGGTTGTTGACTAATCATCCTTAAGCCAAACAAAATTTATAATCACTTAACAAACCTAAATACAAGTATAGAGGTAAGTCAAGGGAAGAACCACTAGGAACGGTTATGATCAGTGCTTTCAATAATGTGCCTAAGCTAGATTTAAGTCTAAGGGTAAAGAGGTAAAACTAACAACTATCCTAACAAAGAACCAAACACATAAAGCAGTAGGGAATGAGGATCAACAAGTAATCATGACAATTGTAGCAACTCGGGCACAACATGCAAGTCAAAGGTTGCGAAGACTGATGGTAAGAGCAATCAAAATAACTCAACAAGCTATCTCCTAGAGGTCTAGCTAGCGCCAACTACGAAAGACTCTAACTAGGAAGGCCACTAACCAAGCTCAATCGACAATTGCAATTCCTAAATCAATGGTATGTATCATTAGAAACTACAATGCAATCTAGCATAATTCTCAAGTCCTATCGAATTACATACATGCACAATTTCCATTAATCACTTTAATCTCAACAATTAATCAACATAATCCCCAAATTAAGCGTAATCAATCAATCATACAAGTTTCACCCAATCCCTAGCCAAACAACTACTCTAACATAATCATCTAATCAACTAACAACTACGGAAATCAAGAATAAAAAAAATATCACGAACAACTACACTAATCAAGCATCAAACATAAAATCAATTCAAACAAACATGAATATTAAACAAAGCAATAAAATGAGATATAGTTAGAAATGCACATTGATAATAGAGAAGATCTTCAACGCGGTTGTCACCATTAAATCTTCAATCTCTCAATCACCATTGAAATTCCTCACTTTCTCTCTCTAAATCTACTCCTAAACTAAGCCTAAAACTAGAGAGAGAAGCTCTCAACTAAGATAAGTTTATGATAAAAGATTATCTCTAATTTCTTCTCATTTTCACTTCCAAAAATCGGGTTACAAGGTATAAATAGGAGGCGTGAAATGAAACCGAGCAAAAAAGGGACCTAGGGCGGCACGCCCGCGTCCGCGCTCCTCTAGGTTCCTTCAGTTCATCTCAAGGCTTCGTGCGTTCGCTAATGGCTTTGAATGAGTGCACCAAATGATGATGATGGACACAAAGGTGGAAGATCCAAAAGCACTGGACAGTGGGTTCAACACCACTCCTTCATGAGAGAGCGACTTGACAGCGCAAGAGCTAGAACTTGGAGAATCCACTTCCTTGCATCTTGAGCTTTCCTATTGCCATGAGCTTATTCCAAAACCATCTTCAACCTTATTTAACCACCAATATCAAGACCCGGTCCTTGTAAAATACATACAATCACAAAAGAGAGTAAATAAAGGAGAAAAGACTAGAAAAACCATAAAAATGCACAAAACCATAAAATAAGAGAGGAAAGGTAAAACAAAGAGCAAATGCATAAAAATAAGCATTTATTAAGAAGGAAAGCTATGAAAATAAGGTAAAAACAACCTAAATACTCATCAAATGGGTGCAATTTATGACACCTATCATTTCTTACTTTAGATCTTTTAGTTGTAAATGCTTTGTACATAACAATGGTAAAAGGAATTTAGGAAAGTTTGATGAACGTAGTGATGAGGCAGTATTTTTAGGATATGCCTCAAATAGTAAGGCGTATAGAGTCTATTATAAAAGAATAATGTGTGTTGAAGAATCAGTACATATTATATTTGATGAAACTGAACAGTTGATTGATGTACAGAATTATGATGATGATTTTGAAATTGGACTTTTACGCAAGTATGATCTCGATGAAGAATCTACATCATTGCAAAAGCAGTAGGTTGTAAATGAAGGAGAAGCAAATCATGAAGCAAATGAAGAACCTACAGTGGAGAATGCACTAGGAACTCCACCTCAAGAACAGAATGAAGGAAATGAGGAAGGTCCTGAAGAAGTACCAACTGAAAATTAAGATAGAGTTCCTACAGAAGTACTAGTCAACAATAATCAAGAAAGATTATATTCTATCAAGGACTTCAAGCAAAATTCATGGAAACATCAAAGTTCACATCCAGTAGATGCAATCATGAGCGATATCACTAAAGGAACTCAGACTAGATCTCAGCTTAGGAACTTCTGTGCATTGTATGCATTCCTTTCCATAAAAGAACTATGTTGAAGCTTTAACTAACTCTAACTGGATTAATGCTATGCACGCTGAACTAAATGAGTTTGAAAGAAATAAAGTGTGGCATCTAGAACCTAGACCTGAAAAGAAGAAGACTATCGGGTTAAAATGGGTGTTTAGGAACAAACTAGATGAGCATAGTATTATTGTCAGGATCAAAGAAAGACTTGTTGTACAAGGTTTCAATCAACAAGAAGGAATTGAATATGAAGAAACATTTGCTCCAGTATCCAGGTTAGAGGTTATTCGATTACTTATTGCTTTTGCTGCTTATAAGGGATTCAGGTTGTTCTAGATGGATGTTAAATGTGCTTTCCTAAACATATTTCTTGAAGAGGAAGTCCATGTAAAATAACCTCCTGGATTTGAAAATCCAGAGTTCCCTAACCATGTTTATAAGCTTGACAAGTCTCTTTATGGGTTGAAGCAAGCTCCTAGAGCATGGTATGAAAGACTATGAAAGTTCCTTTTGAAATATGAATTTAAACATGGTAAAATTGATAAAACTTTGATTTTGAAATAAAATGGAGAATTTGAAATGAGTGGAGAATTTGAAACTTTATGTAAGTATTTTTCTGACCTAATGAGTGGAGAATTTGAAATGAGCATGATGGGTGAGTTAACCTTCTTCCTTGGTTTGCAAATCAAGCAAACTGAAGAAGGAATCATGATCCATCAACAAAAATATATCATGGAACTAATCAAGAAATATAAGCTAGACAATGCAAAAACAAATATAACTCCTATAGGGGTTGTGTAGACACCTACTTTTGGCCTCTTGTCTCGAAAGGAACTGCGATGATGTTACAAAAATCCGTTCTTCATGCTAGATCAAAGTTAAAGTGTTTATGGACTACGAAATACATTATGAAGTAATTTAAAACTCATATTTGAGACCAAGTTATATTATAGCCTTGTTAGATTACTAATTAGGCCTTAAATGTGCTAATACATGTTTACACGTGATTAATAACGAATCTAAATGCGGCAAATGCAATGATTCGATCTAATGGATCTTACATTGTTTAAAATCAAGACAAATAGACAAACAAACCGTCATACTTACATGCATGTACTAGGTTGATGGATAGTCCTTTCAAAGGGATTTCCAACGGTATATTATATGCCCAATTACGAGCTAAAACGAAGAAGTTATGATTAAAACACTAAATCGAGCCCCAAAAACCGACACCCTTTCACTCCAACGACCATAGTTGTTGATCCATAACAGATTTTAACCTAATTATAACTGCATTAGAAATTATACATTCATAGTTTTCCAATGATATCTCACACGCCTAATCTGACTTCTCAATCAAAAGTTATGGAAGTTTTAAAAACGTGTTGTCGTATAAGGCAAACCGTATCGCAGCGCATCTTAGTAAGTTGTGCGCGCCTGATTAGGATGCGCTCGGCATCCAGCGTGACTTAGCGAGTTGCGCGCGCCACCTGACGGCATGGCTCTAAAACCCTAAACCTAGATCCCTACGCCTATAAATCGGGGTCTTCGTTCAACTCGAAGGAGGACCGAAAAATCAGAATTCTAACCCTAGCATTCTCAAAACCCTAATCTCTCAATTTCTCTTACTATCACACTACATTTTTCTCTTTCTTCCTAACTACTCTTCAACCATAATCCATCCATTGAATCTCTTGGAGGTACAAAGAAGAAATAAATTCCATAAACGCATTAAACGGAGATTTAACATAAAAGAAGAACGGTTAGTTTCCTGAGCACTTAGATAAATCACTTTTCTTTTATTGTTTAAATAACTTTAATTGATTAAGGCCTGTTATCTTACGTTGAAATTCAGTTCAGTTCAGTTCAGTTTAGTACAACTCAGTTCAGTTCAGTTCAGTTCAGTTTAGTTTAGTTCAGTTCAGTTCAGTTCAGCTCCTAATTTCCTTCTCTTATAAAATATTCATTTCAGTTCAGTTCAGTTCAGTTCAGTTCAGTTCAGTTTAGTGCAGTTCAGCTCAGCTCAGTTCAGTTCAGTTCAGTTCAGTTCAGCTAAATTCAGTTCAGTTCAGTTCAGCTGAGTTCAGTCAATGAGAACAGGCCCTAAATAGTGTTGTTTAATCACTTTAAACAAACTTTTAATTAATTAATTCACATAGTATTCTTTCGTTAATCAAGACTATAATTTGATAATTAATTGTTGTTTTATCACTTAAGACAAGGAGAATATTGTTTATTTTATTCTTTTCATGAATTTGAATAACAAAAGAATAACGACTTTTGTAATGTAATTCCTACGTGATTGACGCTTGTAAATAAAACCAACTAACTTAGTTTTTAGGAACCACGTTGCATATATTGTTTGGTGATGAAATTGTTAAAAAGGAAGAGCTAGTAGAGGCCGTAACTAAGGCTAGAATAGCGATTCCTCCCTAAAAGGAACGTTATTTTAGTACCCTCGCTCCCGAACTCATTTCTGGTACACGTATACCAATTTGGGCATGGTTAAACTTACAATTCCTGCTAACTATCTCTTGAACTCTACTTAGGAGAAAGACATGAACGAGGTTTATGAGTTTTCCTAAAACTCATTGGCGACTCCTACTTGTTTCTTACAAAAAAGTGTGATGAGAGTATCATTTCTAATTCAAGGTCTCCAAAAAATTCAGGAATTCAAATCCTAATACACCCTAACAAGTGTAAAGTCCTAGGCTTTTAAAGGGCCATGAGCATTTAAGGAGAAGGATCCCCTACGATGGGAACACCCTCCTTACAGTGGCGACTCCACTGGGGACTTAGAGGTTACAAGATTAGTTCGTAGTTATGGTTCAAGGTTTCCAACACTAAGTTACCTATGAGTTGTAACGAGAATTAAATTGGTTAATCTCTAGTTAGAGAGCAAGACTCGAACGCATGATATCTTCCTTTTTCACAAAAGTAAAAATCAAACAAGCAACATTGCATCATGCATAATCATAGCACAATTTAACTATTGGGGATTAGCTCATTGACAAGGGGTTGCCAACACTAGGCTTCTATCCTAAAATCAATAACAATCATCTCACCCATATCGCCAACAAAATGTTGGGAGGGCTATGTCATGGGTCAACAACTTGAGTGATTGATTCGTGCATCGTCCCTTAAGATATGGTACCTTTGGATACCCAAGCCTTGACCTTAGAATGGCATTATATGCTTTAACAGTTCCTTTTATGTGTTTATGTGACTACGTGAATATGTGTTTCGTGTCTAATCTAACGAATTCCAACTTGTTACCTAGAGATATAATAAAAAAAATCGCAAAAATTATGGTTCGACAAAGAAAAAAAAAAGTTTGAAAAATTTTCGAACCTACGAGGTGGCACGCGCAACTGTCAAAGTTGCCTGCGCCCTCCAAGTGCAAGTACATAAGTTGTGCCGGCACATCCGCGCAACTCTATGTCTTGCGCACGCCTAATGTTCAACGTTAACTTTGACTCGTTACGAGATAACGATACGGAGAAAACGATATTACCGCTTCAAGGTTAATCGTTAAGTAGGTGCTAAAAATATTTATTTGGTTAACAATGTTGTCTAACTTAGTTACTTGTACTTTGATCGTTTGTTTTTGTTTTTCCTTTTTAAAAAAATAAAAAAAAAATGTTTTTTATCGTTCTTTTTTGCGTTTTCAAAAAAAAAAAAAAAAAAAAAAAGGATGCATGTGGCAGATTACTCTTGAAGTTGCACTTTCTACCTTAGTGCAAGATGGAAAATTTCGCGCGATACTATTTTTTATTATGATGATTCGTTTACGTACTTTATAATCTAACTAATGACATTACTTCTTATGAGGTTCGTCATTAGAAGTCGCATCCCTTAATAGGACGTCATCAATATGTTTATTCTTAAACGTGCATATTTTCGTGTTCATCATGTTTTAGTTGTAATTGGTCAACCTTGATTTAAGAGTATAATTTATTTACCTCTTCTATGGTTTAAAAAGAAAACCCTGAGAACCTTACTTGTGATGTTTGCCTCACACAAAAAAAGAAGAGTAATAGAACGAAAGAAAAAAAAAATGTTCTTAAATAAATAAATAAAGTATCATGCAAAAAAAAGTTATTATTATTATTCTCGAAAAAAAAGAGAGAGAAAAGATAATGAATGATAAAATCGAGAAAATGATTTAATTATTTCTTGGATTTTACATTCGATTCAGAGGCCATCATTTTTGTTAGCAAATAGTAATATATTATCCTTTAAAGATGAGCAATATGAGAATCATAATTGAAAATAAATGATATAGATCTCTATTGCAATCTAAATAATCAACAAATATTATAGTATATTTGGTCATTTTAAGGAGTATGTTCGGGTTGATTAATATTCCTAAAAATTTGATGAACGTTTTCAATCCAACTTTCTTGTCTTTCCTTTCTACCTTTGTCGAAAGCAATTCATTTAGAGTGAAATCCTTAGATGATTACATTGTTGAAGTCAACACAAATCATGACATTCCATTAATGATTGTTCGTGACTTTTTTGACATTCTTTATCAACAAACTTGCGTAAAGTGAATTCATATTACAAGGATTAAAAATAAAAAAATAAAACAATCATTTTGACTTTGATTCATTGTTTGAATACTTGGCAGAAAAAGGTTTGAGTGAACACGCTCAATTTCTCGTGACACACATTACTAGGCCATATTCCACATTCGCATACTAGTCATATAATGAGTGACAAAGCAGCAATGGAGAAACTTACACTACTACAAAACTTGGAAAAAAGACCCCTAATTAAAGACACAATTTTTAACTAACGGGCCTATTTGATGTAAAAGACCCAATTTTAATTATAACGGGTCTCTTATGTATATTAGAAAAAAAAAGTAAAAAATAAAAGACCCGTTGCCAAACCTAACGGGTCTCTTCATTATATTAGGTCCCACATCTCTGATAAGAGAGGAAAATGTGAGATCTGTTATATAACTTCACGGGTCTCTTCCATTTGCTCCTCCTGACTATAAGATATCTGACCCTTTGACACTCCATTTTTTTTATTAATCGTTAAAAACCTTCCAATTCATTCAGCGCTCTCTCTCTCTTCAAAACCTCTACCCAACCGTAACCCTAAGTCGTCCTCTTGTTATTCAGCCGCCTGATATATCCAATTTATATAGTGTTTTACCCCCTTCCCACGGTCATAATTAGTAGTGTTTTTGGCTCTTTATGGCCACTTTTATTACTAATTTGTGTTTTCTAGTGTTTTCGTAGTTTTAGTTGTATTTTACAGGAAATTGCACTTTTGGAGCATTTTCCTGGGTTTTCATGGATCAACTACGAAAGCTAGAAGGACACGACCACTCTTGAAGCCCAGGATCGGTGAGAGCCGGTGATTAAGGGCTCGGTATGAGATATCGAGGCTATTAGATCGATTAATCAAGACCCGATGAGGAAACTTAGATTGGGCCGAGGAATTGAGCCCAATCAAAATCCAAGCCTCGAAGAAGAAGACCAGGCCTGATCGGGCAAGCATACGCCCGATCGGGCGACTGCGCGCATAAGAACCCTCAAGGAAGAGGCGCGCCCGATCGGATGAGCGTAAGCTCGATCGGGCGCGGCACACCAGTAGCGGGCAAGGAAAAAACGCGGGCCGGATCGGGCGGCCCTTCGCCCGATCGGGCACTTGTTTTTCTCAGAGCTGATTAGATTAGTTTTAATTTTATTTTTGAGGAATGTTTAAGTACGAATTATGTACATAATTTTGGATTACCTTCTTCTTTAGATTTTCTCTCTCTACTTAGGATTTTTATCTCTCTTAAATTCTCTCTCAACTTTTGTTCTTAATTACTTTCATTAATCCAGATTTCTTTTGGTAACAATTTCTTCTCTTTTAATTTCAGCTATTTTATTTACCTCTTTGATTATGCTTTGCTTTATTTTTTTGATTAGTTTAGTTATGATGATGCTTGAGTAGTTTTATTTCTAGGGTTTATGGGGATCTAATAAATGATATGAAGGGGTAATTTTGTGATTGTTAATTATCAATGCTTGGCTAATTTCCTATTGATTGATTTAATGCTATGCAATTAGGTTTGGCCAGATTTAATTGTGTGAGTTTAGCAATATTAATTCGAGATTCGACAGATGAGAATTGATGTTTAGGCTTAGTTTCAATAGGCGGACTAATTTATAAATGGTTAAGTCGAGATTCGACAGATGAGATTTAATACCGGTAAATTAACTCTGTGATTATAATACGTAGTGAAAGCCCTTTATAATCTGATTAATCAATGCTTGATGATTGCTTATTATGATTTGCCCTGGAATATTGTTTATTAGTGAACCTATGCCCTAGGTCTTTTAATAATTAATTTATCCCTATTTTATTTCTTTCGACCTTATTCTTCGTAGTATAGAATTTATTCACAATAATATTGGTTACATAAATAATTTAGATTATAATAATTAATTAGGAGTAGAAAGACTTGTTTCCCTGTGGAGTTCGACCCTACTTCCATATCTACTTTAGTTAGAGGACTTAGGTAATTACTTTTGATTAGGGGATACGACTTTACCCTGTCAAAATTTGGCGCCGTTGCCGGGGAAACGGTTTTATTTTTATTTTTGATTAATTTTTTGTAGTCTAGATTATCCCCTTTTGTCTCAGAGAACATTAGTTCTTTGAGGCAATTCTCATATTTGTCTTTTAGTTCCTTGTTTATGCCTAGGTGTTCCAGATCAGGTTACATCCCTTTCGATCCTGAGATCGAGCGCTCTTTTCATAGGCAAAAGAAAATCTATAGACAAATTCTGGCGGGTTCCAAGGAGGACAACAGTCGAAGAGATCCTCCCTCTGATTCTAGTGACACAGATATTCCTTCAGATTCAGAATCAGAGATGACGGCCCAGAAGAAACTCAGTGACTACTCGTAGCCGAAGCTCATAGATTTCCCGCACCTTACTCCCACTCCGGCACTAGATGGAGTTCAATTCGAAATCAAGCCCCAATTTATCACTATGATAGAGAGGAAGCAATTCAGTGGAGCTAAGGGTGAAGATCCTAATCTTCACATCGCAGATTTCTGTCAGTATTGTAACACCATTAGACAAGCCGGGGTCACGCAAGACCAAATCAGGGAGATTTGTTTTCCTTTTTCATTATGTGGCAAAGCTAAATAATGGTTTAATGGTTTGAATAGAACAGCACTTGGTATTACTGTCTGGGAAACTCTTGCTTTGAATTTCTATAATAAATACTATCATACAGAGAGAACAACGGTACTAAGGAGTGCTATTTCGAGGCCGACGAAACGCTACATGAGGCTTGGGAGAGGTTCAAGGATATATAGAGAGAATGCCCCCATCACAATCTAGCACAATGGCAATTGATCCAAGCATTCTACAATGGACTTGGAAATTATTCTAGATCAGTGCTAGATTCTGCAGCCAGTGGGAGGTTCATGAATTTAAATGTGGACGATGCAGGACAGGTTATCGAAGACATGGCAATACACAATTCCCAATACGGGAATCCGAGAGGGTTTGCAAATAAAGGAAAACATAATGTCGATTACGTATCCTTTTTGCAAGCTCAATTAACGTCTATTTGTCAAAAATTAGCTAATCTTACTGTTGCTCCTAACTCTGTAGCTAATGTTTCTGCTGTTACTAACAATGAAGCTTTTTGTGAAAATTGTGGAATTGCAGGGCATTGGGAGCAAGATTGTAGGAGCTCTATGGAACAAGTTAATGCCTTTCAAACCTATATGCAGAATAACCCATATTCCAATTCCTACAATGTTGGTTATAGGAACCATCCATATCTTTCATACCGGAGCACCAATGTACAAAACCCTCCACCTCCACAACAACCACAACAGCAAACCGCACTACAGCAAAAATATTATCACCCTAATTCAGGCCAGAAAAGCCAAGCATCACCCTCATCATCTTCCGACCCTGCCATGACAGAAATTAGAGCAAATTCTTGCCAATATGCAAAAGCATATGGAGAGTAGGGATGCGCAAATTGATTCCATTTTAGCCCATAATAAAATCATGGACAATCAAATTGCACAACTTTCATCTACCCTACAATCCCGTCAGCAGGGAGCTCTACCATCACAACCTATCCATCCTACAGATCATGCCAATGCAATCACTCTAAGGAGTGGTTCACATTATGATGGACCTCCTATGCCAAAGGAAGATAGACCAGTTTTTGATCTAGATTCCTCTATACCAAACGCTAATCCTGCTAGCCATGCAGAGCTACAAATAGATACTAACTCTACTAATGTTTCTGTGCAGGGTAAATCGTAGGATAAGGGAGGAGATGTTAAGAGCCCGGTTATCAAACTTCCATTCCCTAATAGACAATTGAAGAGTAAGTTTGATAAACAATTCGGTAAGTTTTTAGAGGTCGTGAAAAACCTGCAGGTAACAGTTCCTTTTACTGATTTAATCACTCAAGTTCCTGCTTATGCTAAATTTATGAAAGACATTCTGACTAGGAAAAGGGCCTTTAATGAAGTAGAAACTGTATCTTTCACAGAGGAGTGTAGCGCTTTATTGCAAAACATATCCCCTCCTAAATTAAAGGATCTCGATAGTTTTTCTATCCCTTGTCATATAGGGAATGTTTTTATTGATAAAACTTTGTTTGATTTGGGTGCTAGTGTCAGTGTCATGCCATCGTCTGTCTGTGCTAAACTTAATATAGGAGAATTAAAAGTTACTAATATAACTTTGCAAATGGCAGATCGTTTAATAAAATACCCCTTAGGTATTTTAGAGGACGTCTCTGTCAGAGTTGGTAAATTTTTCATTCCTGTTGATTTTGGTTTGTTAGACATGGCAGAGGATACGCAAATACCCATTATATTAGGTAGGCCTTTTCTCCATACTGCAGAAGCAATTATTGATGTTAAAAATGGTAAACTAACCCTTTCTGTAGGTGACGACAATGTTACTTTTAATTTAGGGAAAGTTTTGAAAGGGCCTATGCTAGATGAAAATTGTTGTTATATTGATGTAATTGATATAATGGACGATATTTGTGATGATAGCTTGCCACAGGTTCTTGCGAGGGATCCCCTAGAGGAAGTTCTCTGCGGGAATTTATCTAAAGACAATGCAAGCGTTTGGGGTAATGAGGTACAAGATATTGAAAAGGCTCTTTCCTTAAAAGAGTTAAGCCCTAAGGAAACAATGAAGGTTGTAAATTTAGTTCAGGAATCAAAACCTACAGAGATCAAGAAACCTGAGCTAAAACCTCTCCCTTCTCATTTAAAATATATTTTTCTTGATGAACAGGAACTATACCCCGTGATCATCAGTACTGCACTTACTGACCTACAAACTTCCCAACTTCTAGGGGATCTCAAAACCGATAAGAAAGCTATTGGGTACAGTATTTATGATCTCAAGGGTATTAGCCCTGATTTTTGTATGCACATGATACATCTAGAGGACAACTGTAAGCCCTGCATTCAACCCCAACGAAGATTAAATCCCAACATGCAAGAAGTAGTCAAGAAGGAGGTTATGAAATTACTTGATGCAGGTATTATCTATCCTATTTTTGACTCCAAATGGGTAAGTCCTGTGCAGGTAGTGCCAAAAAAAGGTGGGATGAATGTGATTACTAATAAAAAAAAGGAATTAATTCCCACTAGAATTGTCACAGGGTGGCGTATGTGCATTGATTATCGTAGATTAAATATCGCCACTAAAAAGGACCACTTCCCTCATCCTTTTATAGATAAAATGCTTGAGAGGTTAGCTAACCATAAATTCTTTTGCTATTTGGATGGGTATTCGGGATTTTTCCAAATTCCGATTCACCCTGAAGATCAGGAAAAGACAACTTTTACATGTCCTTATGACACTTTTGCATATCGTAGAATGCCTTTTGGTTTATGTAATGCACCTGCTACCTTTCAACGTTGCATGATGAGCATTTTTTCTGATTTCATAGAGTCTATTATGGAAGTCTTTATGGACGATTTTAGCGTGTATGGTTCTTCATTTGATTCATGTTTAATTAATCTCGCTAAAATTTTGAAACGATGTGAAGAGTGCAATTTAGTTCTAAATTGGGAAAAATGTCACTTTATCGTGACAGAGGGAGTAGTTCGAGGTCACATTGTATCTGATAATGGCATACAAGTAGACAAAGCTAAGACATAAGTGATTGAGCAATTACCTCCCCCAAATAATGTTAAGGGAGTTAGAAGTTTCTTGGGTCATGCGGGGTTTTATCGCCGCTTTATCAAAGATTTTTATAAAATTGCTAAACCACTGACTCAGCTTTTGCTCAAGGATGCTCCTTTTATTTTTACTGACGAGTGTGTTGAGGCTTTCAACAGGATTAAGCAGGCTTTGATATCGGCACCCATCATATGTGATCCCGATTGGAACCTTCCTTTCAAGATCATGTGTGATGCAAGTGATTTTGCGTTAGGAGCCGTGCTCAGACAGAGAAAGAACAAGGTTTTGCATGCTATTTATTATGCAAGAAAAACTTTGGATGAAGCCCAAGTCAACTATGCCACTACGGAAAAGGAGTTTCTTGCTGTTATTTATGCTTTAGAAAAATTTAGATCATATCTTGTTGGTTCTAAAGTTATTGTTTTTACTGACCATGCAACATTAGCATTGATAAATTTTAAGAAAACAGTCAATCCAGTTTGTTTGGTCCATGATATGGGTCCAATAGTAGTGTAGTTGGATGGGGCTTGACAAGAGATTTCCAACGATATATTATAAGCCCAATTCCGATGAATATTGAGGAAGTTGTGGCCAATTTACTAAACTGGGCCCGGTTTGAGCCTTATATGCGGCCCAATGATCTAGGGGAGGGCCTAATATAATTTATCATTCCTAATGCAATTAGGAATGGTTTTAGTCTTCTAGAATCTTCTAGAAGGTTCTTTTCATTCCTAATTCAATTAGCATTGATAAATTGACTTGTTGACTTTTAAGAGTTTTAATTAAAATCAAATAGCATTTTCGAGGAAATTATATGATTTTATCCTCCAGTACGACAAATTTATCTGATTTTCAAAAACGCGTTAAAACCAGGCTTGGCGCCTGACCCCAGGCTTTGGCGCCTGGAACCAGGCCTGGCGCCTGGCACTAGCCATTGGCGCCTGGCGCCAGTGTTAGTGCCTAGCGCCAGTTAGCCAGGGTTTGCGCCAACTCTGTTTTGTTTATTTTATCTTTTTGGCTGATTTTCTCTATAAATAGCGTATCGAAAACTCCGTTTTCATTCACCAATATTCACCAATTCACCAATTTTCACCAATTCACCAATTCTCACCAATTCTCCTCATTCACGAGTTCTCATCTACAATCAGTTTTAATTAGCATTATCTAATTCTTTCATTCTCTTAATCATTCAATTCTTTCTTTCTATTTTCTTTAAACTTTGTTTTCACATACAAAATTCCGCATTCGCAAGATCTAGAAACACCTAGCCATATTCGAAGTTGCCTCTGCCCTAGACGTGAAAGGTTTAATTTCTGAGGGTTAGGTCCCAAATCTCTATTTCAATTTTTTAATTTAATTGTTTTGATTATTATTTTCCTTGAAGTTACTAACGTGTGTATTTTGTTATTAGAAAGAGGTACGAGGCATCAAAGTAAGTACTTTAATGGTTTTCGATTGATATTATGATGTAGAAATCATGTTTACATTGTTGTTATGATATTCCTAGTATCATGTCTAGGGTAATTTTAATATTAAATATGATTGTTGTGATGCTTCCTATGTTCTTTCTAATATTTATTCATGTTAGTATCATGTTAGGGTTAAAGACTTGATTTTTATTGCTTAGTGACATGCTAGGGTTTGTTATTAATCTTGTTAGTATCATGCCTAGGATCTTGCTATGTTTATTATGCTTTAACATGATTTTTGATTATGATTATGATTATAATTGTTATAATTTATGATTATTATGACTATTATTAGTATTATTATTTTGATGATGATTATTTTATTTATGATTATTATTATTTATTTATTATGTTGCTTGATGATTTTTGTTATTGCTTGATCACACCTTTATTGCATGTTTAAAGGCAATTGGTACTTGTAATCATGCTTAATAAGATAATTAATAATCTTGTTAGGGTTAATTGTGATTATAAATTCAAGTGATCACCAATAATAGTTTATTTGTGCATTAATATTCAACCAACATAGATAAACAGGTTTAGGGTTAATCCTATTGATTGCATGTTAATTAAAAAGCGCACATGAATACGATCAGAATAAAGTAGAGGCCTATTATTAGGGCAGGTTCAATCTCTTTTAGGTTGGATTTGTACCTTCATCCCCGAACCCTTATTTGGTTCTAGACCTTATGGAGTTGACGATCTCTTGGATCATTAAGGGGTGTAACTATCATCCTATGAACGGTTTACAAGTTCCTAAAAAACTTGTTGGCGACTCTTTTGCTCTATCTTCTTCCCTTTTGGACGCCACCGTACTTTAGTGTATGATCACAGTGGGGTTCAAGCTAGTGGGATTAAAGCTTGAAATTATTCCCTACACCTACCAACAAAAAAAAAATTCCTTTATGATGTTAAACATTATTTTTGGGATGATCCTTTTTTTGTTTCGTGAGTGTGCAGATGGATTGTTTCGGACGTGTGTTCCCGAATGGGAAGTCCACGGTGTGCTTACTAGTTACCACACCTCACCATATGGAGGAAATCGCATCATGGCCCCACTAAAACGGTGGCCGAGATCAATGAGTCGGGTTTTTATTGGCCTACGATGTTTAAGGATGCTAACATTTTTGTGCAGGCTTGTGACTCTTGCCAGAGGACTGGCAACATCTCGCGGAGGCATGAGATGCCCCAAACAGGAATTTTAGAAGTTGAAATTTATGACGTTTGGGGTGTTGATTACATGGGACCGTTCCCTTCTTCAAAAGGGAACCGTTATATTCTTGTCGCCGTCGACTATGTATCCAAGTGGTTTGAGGCCATCGCCACTCCTACTAATGATGCCAAGGTGGTCCACAGACTTTTCAAGAAGACCATCTTTCCAAGATTTGGCGTACCTAGAGCAATAATAAGTGACGGAGGATCTCACTTTCATGAATGAAAGTTAGACACCCTCCTCAAAAAGTATGGTGTCTACCATAGGACAGGTTTAGTCTACCAACCCCAAACTAGTGGCCAAGTTGAGGTTTCTAACCGTGAGATCAAGGCCATTCTAGAGAAGGTGGTGGAAAAGTCAAGGAAAGATTGGAGCGACAAGTTGGACGACACCCTTTGGGCGTACAGAACTGCATTCAAGACCCCTATAGGTACTACTCCGTATGGACTCGTGTACGGCAAAGCATGTCATCTCCCGGTCGAATTGGAATATAAGGCATATTGGGCTATTAAGGAGCTCAATTTAGATGCCAAACTAGCGGGATAAAAGAGGTTACTTCAACTTAACCAACTCAATGAGTTTAGGTTGACGACCTATGATAGTGCTCGAGTCTACAAAGAGAAGACGAAGAGGTGGCACGACAAGATGATCCTTCCGAGAGAATTCAAGGAGGGTGATAAAGTGTTACTATTCAACTCTCGACTTAAACTTTTCCCAGGAAAGTTAAGGTCAAGGTGGTCGGGTCCTTTTATTGTAAAAAGGGCTAATAAATTCGATTTTGTGGAGGTTTTCGACGAACATGGTAACGAGTTTAAGGTTAATGTCCAAAGACTCAAGCTATATCATGAGGGGGCTACAATTGGTGCAGTTGAATTACTTCACCTAAGCGGTTCCGATTCACTCTGAGTTTCGCTGTGGTAAGAGGGTCGTGCGGGACCTAGATAAACCAGCGCTTTGCGGAAGGCAACCCGTATTTCTTGCTTTCTAGACTAATATTTTTCTTTATTTTTTATTTTTACTTTTTCTTCGAGAGGTGAGGAGAGTGAATTTTACCTTTCATGAGTGTTTTGTACAGGTTTTGGATCACAAAGTACGGAGATTTTCAAGAGAACAAGGCGAAGAAAGAGAAGCTCCAGATCTAGGTATGGGCCCGATCGGGCTAGGCTCGCCCGATTGGGCGCGCACCTAAGGTCCAAAATTCGAGTTTATTTTGCCCGATCGGGTGAGGAGTCCCGATCGGGCGCGCACCTACAGTTCAGATTTGAGGAAAATTTCGCCCGATCGGGCGCGAATAATTGATTTTATCGGAGCCTAATTTCGCCCGATTGGGCGAGGCCGCCCGATGGGGCGGATTTTCGGAGAAATTGAGTGCCAAAAAAGAAATATCGGGCGAAGCTCGCCCGATCGGGCGGGCAAAATGGCGATTCCAAGGTTCGTGTTTGCGCCCGATCGGGCGCGCACTTTGCAAATCAACATAAGCCACCTTCGCCTGATCGGGCGAGGCTCGCTCGATCGGGCGCGCCTATTTCTATCTGGGGTTTTAACCCCCCTTCTCCCTTCCTCTTTTCTTTTTCTTTCTTCTTCTTTCTCCTTCACACTTTCTCTCTCTAAAACCTCCATTTTCAAACCTTCAACTCCACCTTCAATCCAAGATCTCCTCAAATTCACCCATCAAAACCTCAAATTTCTTACATATTCTTAATCCTCACACCTTCCTCTACATTTTCCACCCATTTTCTCCCACTTTCTCTCATACTTCCTTCAAACCCTTAGAGAGAGAAAGCTCCAAATACCCAATTTTCCACATGTAATGGCTTCAAAGCGTTCAAGGACACAAAGGGGTGAAAGTTCGAGGGCACAACAACCAACGGTCGACCCGGAGCTTCAAGTACCGGGATGGGAGGAGGTTGTTATCACCTCGGAGGAGCAACGAGCTAGGATTCTAAACCTCATTGATCGACAGGTAATCTCAACCTGATTTGTTCATCATCCCACATTAGCTAGATTAGGCCTAGATAAATATGTGGAAAAATTGTTTAAAGGTACAGGTATGAGTGGTTTATTTCAAATGTGCCATGATACATATGACTATTTAACATTAGAATTTATCTCAAGTTTTAATGTTATTAAAATGAATGCATTAATCACTCATGTGCAATTCCGATTATTGAACAACGATGTGAGATTAACTCTTAAAGAATTTGGAAAGTTGTTTGATTTGAAATCGGATAAACCAATCGAACCCTCTCAAGACCACACTGTCGTGGTCTACAAGAGGCTAATTGGGGAGGATTTGGCTAACCTCCAATACGCCAAAGGGACGTGGATTCAACATCCCGTCCCAAAATTTTGGCAGAGATTTGCCGGCCTCACTATTTTTGGGAGGCATGAACCGGCAAATGTGAGGAGGGATGAATTGGAACTATTGGCATCCTATGAAATTCCTAACGCTGAAAAATTGAACATACCCCATAGGATAGCCAATCACCTCCAAAGGGCAGCCAATGCGGCCGAAGCGAGTAGGTCTAGGGCACCTATTTATTTTGGGGGGTTAGTGACCCATATCGCCAAAAAACACCTAGGTTGGAACCCGGATGGGCATAGGAAAGTTGTAGGCTCTAACCTCATGGACTTAGCCTATTTAGGGAGTCTAAACTGGGTGCAACCCGTGGGAGGTGACACTTGGTGGATAGTCCACCGACAATCGGGTAGGAGGGACCAAGCTTTACCTTACCCAACCCCGCCTTGACCAAATTTGAGAAGGGGAAGCCTTCTTATACATTTGAGATTAACGGTCAAGGTGAGGTTCAACCACCTCACCCTTCACCACAACCCCACCAATCTCCCCAAGACCAATCCCCCCAACACCTTTCACCACACTACCCACCACCTCCACCCTTCACCTATGGCATACCCACTTCCTCGGTCGACTATAACGTCGACCCCAATGCCCCTTATGACTTTTCGGCTTTTAGGAGCCAATTGGACCGTATAGAGATGGGGTAAGGGAGAGTTGAGGGTATGATGCAAAACCTAGATTCTAGGTTAAGCACCTTGGATGGTCGGGTAGGTCACATAGAGAGGAACCTTGGGAGGGGTCTTTACCCCATGTATGATGACTATGCTCGCCGAGGGGCTATTCCCCCCGAGGCATTAGTTACCGACTGGTTCCAATACCCCCAAGGAGGGTATTCTCACCCCGGTACATTTGGTACTTATGTGGACTATTCTTCAGTCCATGGATATGGGGGTGACGCTCCTTTTGGGGGTATGGGGGGGGGGGGAATGTGAACCCTAACTACTTTGCAGGTGGTTCGGATCATGGTGGTGCTGGAACGAGCCAGGGTGGTGCCGGATTGAGCTATGGAGGACGGTACGAGAGGATGGATGATGATGAGGAGTAGCTTCTCCTAGCTACTCTCCCAAGTCAATGAGGGCATTGCTTGATTTGGCTTGGGGGAGATTTCTTGTATATATGGTAACTTCCTTTCTCTCTTCTCTATTTATTGCTTTCCTAGTGTAGTTTTTATTTATTTCCCTTATGAAAAAAATACAAAAAAATTTGAAAAATAAAAAAATCCAAAAATACGTTCCAATGAATTATAATTCATGCTTCCCTGTGTCCCATACTTAGAAAATATCGTTTTGATTCTGGGTATATGATAATGAGCTTTGTGAATTTGTTGATCATGATTTGAAGTTTAATTGTTTGGATTCCTAAACATGCGTCGATTTTGCAAACTATTTGTGAATATAGTGCTTGACTAGTCCCACGGTCATAAATAGTAGTGTTTTTGGCTCTTTAGGGCCACTTTTATTACTAATTTGTGTTTTCTAGTGTTTTCGTAGTTTTAGTCGTATTTTACAGGAAATTGCACTTTTGGAGCATTTTCCCAGGTTTTCATGGATCAACTACGGAAGCTAAAAGTACAAGACCACTCTTGAAGCCCCAGATCGGTGAGAGCCGGTGATTAAGGGCTCGATATGAGATACCGGGGCTATTGGATCGATCAATCAAGACCCGATGAGGAAACTTAGATTGGGCCGAGGAATTGAGCCCAATCGAAATCCAAGCCTCGAAGAAGAAGACCGGGCCCGATCGGGCAATCATACGCCCGATCGGGCGGCTGCGCGCATAAGAACCCTTAAGGAAGAGGCGCGCCCGATCGGGTGAGCGTAAGCTCGATCGGGCGCGGCACACCAGTAGCGGGCAAGGCAAAAAGGCGGGCCCGATCGGGCGCGTGTTTTTTTCAGACCTGATTAGATTAGTTTTAATTTTTGTTTTGAGGAATGTTTAAGTACGAATTATGTACGTAATTTTGGATTACCTTCTTCTTTAGATTTTCTCTCTCTACTTTGGATTTTTCTCTCTCTTAAATTCTCTCTCAACTTTTGTTCTTAATTACTTTCATTAATCCAAATTTCTTTTGGTAACAATTTCTTCTCTTTTAATTTCTGCTATTTTATTTACCTTTTTTATTATGCTTTGCTTTATTTATTTGATTAGTTTAGTTATGATGATGCTTGAATAGTTTTATTTCTAGGGTTTATGGGGATCTAATAAATGATTTGAAGGGGTAATTTTGTGATTGTTAATTATCAATGCTTGGTTAATTTCCTATTGATTGATTTAATGCTATGCAATTAGGTTTAGCCAGATTTAATTGTATGAGTTTAGCAATATTAATTCGAGATTCGACAGATGAGAATTGATGTTTAGGCTTAGTTTCAATAGGCGGACTAATTTATAAATGGTTAAGTCAAGATTCGACAGATGAGATTTAATACCGGTAAATTAACTCTGTGATTATAATACGTAGCGAAAGCCCTTTATAATCTGATTAATCAATGCTTGATGATTGCTTATTATGATTTGCCCTGGAATATTGTTTATTAGTGAACCTATGCCCTAGGTCTTTTAATAATTAATTTCTTCCTATTTTATTTCTTTCGACCTTATTCTTCGTAGTATAGAATTTATTCACAATAATATTGGTTACTTAGATAATTTAGATTATAATAATTAATT
Organism: Chenopodium album; assembly: GCF_948465745.1. Taxonomy (NCBI): domain Eukaryota; kingdom Viridiplantae; phylum Streptophyta; class Magnoliopsida; order Caryophyllales; family Amaranthaceae; genus Chenopodium; species Chenopodium album. The sequence goes on from NC_137842.1 coordinate 21,722,224, forward strand.
AGGAGTAGAAAGACTTGTTTCCCTGTAGAGTTCGACCCTACTTCCCTATCTACTTTAGTTAGATGACTTAGGTAATTACTTTTGATTAGGGGATACGATTTTACCCTATCACCGCTGTCCCTTCTTCTTCCCTTCTCCATTTCAAAACACATCAACACAATAATTGATTCAACATCTCTAAAAAAATCATTAATCTCATTCAATTTTTCCAAACATCGAACTTTAACTCAAGGTCTACTTCAATTTTTTACAGGCAGATAGAAGCTTAACCTCCTATGCTAATAGATCTGGAAATTATGAAGAATTGTTGTCTAATTGATGACCTAACTTGTGATCAAAATTGAGGTAATTAATCTATAAATTGATTTTCTGCTTTAATTTTGTAAATTGGACTGTATATCTTAAGATATCTTTGATTGGAGATGTCGGGTGTATGCCATAGCAGTAGATATCGGCAATGTCACTTATATACTTGTCACTTGTTTTATGCTTTCACCAATATCTACATTCAATGAGGTCTAATGAGTTTTTCTTTGCATTGTTTCACTTTTCTGTTTTTTTTTTTTTTTTTTTGTTTTTTTTTGTTACAGACACCAAGACGCATTTTAGTTTCCTTAATCTTACCCTTTCTTTGTCGATTTCAATCTTTTTCTAATTTTTTTTGATGATGGATGTTATATTGTTCTTGTTAGATTGCTATTGGTTTGTAATAGTCATCGAAGGTTTTTTTTTTTATTTATTTTTTATTTTTTTAAGGGGAATAGTCATTGAAGTTTTTTGTTCTAGGTTAGTGGGTTTATATATTTGTGGGTATTTTTGGTTATTACTTTGATTTTTCCAATTTCCCATTTTATTTTTATGCATGGTCTGAGTGCATTTTACATTGTTGATTAAGGGGATAACTTTAATCATGTAATAATCTCCCTATGTATTTTCTGTGAGTTATTCCCTTTTACAGCCTGTAGTTGCTGGTGTTCTTCAATTCTCCCCCTTTGTCAAGTGGGTAACTATGTTGTTTATTAGAGTGTTGGTTATTGTTTTCTTAATGAAAAGTATTAATTTGTCTTTTTTTGTTAGGTTTGCATGATTTCTTCCCACTATATTCTCAAACAAAGAAGATAATGGAGTATTCAAGTCTTAGCTTTTTGCTATAACGTACTATAATTGTAAATTTAAGTTAATTCGAATGTTCTTTATTTATTTTTTTATTTATTTTTTGTAAAATTATGTAGAATGAATATTTTTTGTATCACATTAATTTAAATTTAATCCATTGCTATTTTCTATGGTCTTAAAATGTAACTTACAATTTATGAATTATTAAGCAATTTTAACATAGCATAAAAACAAAATTTTCAAAATTCAAACAAAAAACCTCACCTCTCAAGCCACATCAAATAAAAAGAAAAAATAATTTTTTTTTTTTTAAAATAAACTAACAAAGAGACCCGTTATTTGACATGATACGTCTGGTAGATACCCACTAAACAGACCCCATATCTCAAATAACAGGTCTTTTTTCTATCTAAATTATTAATTTAATCACTTACATAATAGACCTGTTATCTACATAACAGACCTGTTATCACTTACAACGGGTCTCTTTGTTCTCAAAAATAGACCCCCCTAATGAACGGGTTTCTTTATCAAACAGACCCCTGAGATAGAGAGGCGGTCTCTCAGGCATATTTTAATAGGTCTCTTTGCCAATTTTTGTAGTAGTGTTAGACAGGAACTCCAAAACCTAAAGGCCCTACAAGAAGAAGAAAGAGCTCAAATGAATGCTCATATAAAAAAGCAGAAAAGGCTAAAATAAAATCAAAAAAAGAAAAAAACAAAACATTATGCAATAAAAAGCAAGAGCTAAAAAAGACTAGAGGCCTTGGAGAAACTTGTCCTTCGAGCTAGCTCAGGGACTAAGTACTTCAATTATGAGCTTGCACCACAACCTAGTCGTAAGACTCTCCCAGAAAAGTTCTTGACCACGGATTTACAAACCTGTAAGGTTACAGTCAATCCTAGGACTCACTTAATGAGCTTTATGTGAATTATAGCATTGAAAGGGGTTGAACAAAGTCTATATGTGTAGACACCCATTTGTGTCTCCCAAAAACCAAACCCAGTGATGAATACATTTCATGTTATTGATTATCGAACAAAGCGAAAGTGTGAAAAGTCTAGTGATGAGGATGTTTTTTTTAAAATATCTCTTCTGTTTTTGAAAATGCTTCTATTCTTACCCTATTTATGAAAAATGTGCATTCCAGTTTAGTTTGGTCCATGATATGGGTCCAATAATAGTGTAGTTGGATGGGGCTTGAAAAGACCTTTCCAACGATATATTATAAACCCAATTCCGATGAATAATGAGGAAGTTATGGCCAAAATACTAAACTGGGTCCGGTTTGGTTCTTACATACGGCCTAATGATCTAGAGGAGGGCCAATTATTAATTATCATTCACACAGCTATTAGAATTGATATAGTCTTCTAGAATACTCTAGATGGTTCTGTTATATCCTAATGGAGTTAGGATTGATAATTATGTTTCAAAGAGTTTGAAATTGAATAAAACTACTCATTTTGAGAATCCTTGTTTTGTACGAAATGGAATATATTCAGATATTATTTTTGTGCCTCAAAATTTTTATCCAAATCTTATATGGTTGAATATATCTTGAAATTATCTTTCCAATGATATATTATAACATTAAATCCGAGCTATAACGAAAAAGATATGAATGGAATATGAAACTCTATCCAAAACTGACACCCTTCCACTATTTCGGCCATATCGTTTTATCTACAAAAGATTTTTATCTAATTCCAAATGGATTTGAAAGTAGACTTCAATATATTTCCAACGACATATTATATGACTTATTTGGACTTCTGGATCTAAAGATATGATAAAAAAAAAATCAGCAAAAACTGTCTTGCAGCACCGGACGACAGGTCCTGTCGCCTGGCGACATGTCCTGTTGTTGGCAACAGAGGCGTGATTTATTACTTTTCAAAATCTAATTCGTTTTTATCAATTCTGGACTATTTTATTATAATGAGGGTCCCTGGACCTCCGTTTTCAATCATAAAAAATAACAAAAATTCTCTAATTCTTCTGTCTCTTTAAAGCTAAAGCTTATTCTCTCTCTCCCTCTTTCTAGCCTAGCCTTTTTCAAATACAATTCCTCATACATTAGCATTAGACACACCTAGCCAAGTTCAAAGCTGCCTTCGCTCTGGACGTGAAAGGTTTGGTATGTTTGAGGGTTTGGTCCCAAATCTTTCTTTCAATTATTTAATTTAATTGTTTGATTTTATTATTTTCGTCGAGGTTACTAACATGTGTATTTTTTTATTAAAAAGAGGTACGAGTCATCCAAGTAAGTGCTTTAATTGATTTATTGGTATTTTGATATATAAATCATGTTTTGGTTTCTATTTTGATTCCTAGTATCATGTTAGGTTGCTTTCCCTATTATCATGTTAGGATGCTTTTCTTAATATGATGTTTAGGGTAAAGAATAAGTTACTTATGTCAATTATGATTTCTGAGATGCTTCCTTTTTTTTTCTTAATAGCATGTTAGAATCATGTTAGGGTTAAAGTTTTGATTTTTATATGTTTAGTGACATAATAGGATTTGTTATTAATCTTGTTAGTATCATGCCTAGGATCTTGCTATTATTATGCTTTATTTTTGACATGATTGTTATAATTATTGTTATTATGATTTTTAACATGATTATTTTTATTATGATGATTATTATTATTATGTTTCTTGATTATATTTATTGTTATTGCTTGATCACGCCTTTTATGCATGTTTAAAGGGAATTGGTACTTGTAATCACGCTTAATAAGATAATTAATAATCTTATTTAGGCTTAAAAATATTATAATTCAAGTGATCGCCAATAATAGATTTATTTGTGCATTAATATTCAACCAACATAGATTAAACAAGTTTAGGGTAAATCTTTTGGTTGCATGTTAGTTAGAAAGCGCACATTAATACGAGAAGAATAAAGTAGAGGCCTATTATTAGAGCAGGTTCTTTCTCTTTTAGAATTGATTTGTACCTTCACCCCCAAACTTCCTGTCTTGGTTCCAGACCTATTAGAGTTAACGATCTCTTGGATCGTTAAGGGGTGTAACCTTCACCCTGTGAATGGTTTACAAGTTCCTAAAACTTGTTGGCGACTCTTTTGCTCTAGCTTCCTTCCCTTTGGACGCCACCATGCTTAAGTGTATGATCACAGTGTGGTTCAATTTTGGGGTAATGCTTGAAATATTCCCTACAGGTTTTGGCGACTCCACTGGGGAGGATTTCTATTTTAATTCCTGAAATTTATTTCGGCAATGATTTAGAATGAGTGGTTGAGACTTGAAAAGTTCTAAGTATTTCATGTGCATAATTTTGATTAACATTATTGTCATATGCATAAAAAAGGTTCTCATTGGAAAGAGCATCCGTAATGAGTAAAAAACATAGGATTTTTACACGTAGGAAATTTGAGAAATATCTTTCACAACTAGAATCAAAATAATACTGCGAAAACTGAAAATTCTAAGAACACAGAAAGTTGCTGAAGCATGTAGGAACTAGCGTCTAGAAAACAGAGCCTGTCGCCAATCATATGGCTCTGTTTCTTGGCGACAACATTGTCATCTAGAGACAGGGCTTATATCCTGGCAATGGACTCTGTTGTCTGGCGTCGTGTTCTTCCTATACCGAGCGAGAAATCTGCTTTCTTGTTTCGACTAGTTCTAGCACTGTTGGCTCGATTCTACTTCCTGATTGAGTTTTTCTCTTTTTTCTAAAACCCATATGTGTTCTACATATGGACATAACCCTTTGGGAATTCATACTCCATCTACCCGATTGAACGCTCTGAGCAACAAAGGGTACATCCGAGAATGTTGAATTCACCAAACCATAGAAGCGAGTTTAACTAGCGGGGTTCCATCCACACGCGCCAACCCTTCCAAAGGTAAGGCTTCTGCGCGGTGTATCCGGACTCATAACCATGGACCCTCTTTGACTAACCTATATCCTCGAACTTTAGAGAACTAGAGCCATGGTTAGGTTGCAAACTCATTACATCATGTTGTGACTACTTGACTACTTGTGCATACTTATTATGTGACTACTAACCGTTTGGTTTGACTTGTGTTTGTAAATAAGTCTTAATAAACTAACCAATGACTAAAGGACGTTTCTTAATTAATTTATTAATTAATTTGACCTAAAAAAATATATCTTAAAAGAGTCATAGTTCCTATAAGTCAACCCGGATTTTTATTCCCGTATATTGTACAAGAATCAACTTGTTTTGGTCATAGTTGGAGTTCTAGGAAGAACTAAGAGTCTTACATCCTATGGATCCATAGCCCCAAGTTTTATCTTTAATGTGGCGTTGGTTTCATCCAAATCAGAGACACAGATCAAAAGTTATGACTAAAATACCACAGCCTGTCTAGTTTAATGCATAGTCTTAACTTAGTCTAGCCACATGGTCATGACACGAGTCTTAACATGTCACCTACACTCATTAGTCTTAGCACACACTTTGTATATGTCACCATGACCATGTCTTAGGTTCTTGCATGAGTCGTTTTTCCATCATTTGAGTTGAGGGTCCATTCCATTTCTATTCTCTTCCATATCCTCTTTCAATCTATTGCATGTTCAATTGAGCTTGACCCAAAAATAATAAAAAGCTTATCCTTAATTTCCCTTTCCAAAGTACTTGGTCAAGGAGAGAAGGGCGATTAATCAAAGACAACACCTTTATTCAAGTTCAAATTTTTGATAAACCGATTCATCAAAAGAGAAAAGCTAAGAAGACAATGGCAAGTCAAGAAGAAGTCAATGAGCTTAAGAAGAAAATGGCATACGCGACTGAGGTGTTGAATGCTTTAACCCTTCAAATCAATGATCCTGTGAAACAACAACAAATGGAGCTCATGCAAGAAAGCTTGAGCAAAATATCCAATGACTATAGATTCTAGGGCATAAGCTCACAAGGGGTCTCAGTGGACAAGGAGCTTCTTCCGTGGAAGTTCAATGCCAATGACATCCCTAAGTTTAAGCCAACTAACAATCCTTACTTTCATTTAAGGTCCTTTGAAACTGTAATGAACATTAAAGGGATTGATAAGAATATTTTTCACTCTTTGTTCTCGCTATCTATTGAAACCATTTGTTAACATTGGTTCTTCTCCCTTGATAGAGAGAAGACCTCTACCTGGGATGGAATAAAAAATGCTTTCATTGATAGATATAAGTGTAATATTCAAATTGAAACCGACCATAGACAACTTGAGATGATAAAAAAAAATGAAGGGTTCACCTCCTTCTTCAACAAGTGGAGGGAAACTTCCGTTAACATGATCAAAGTCCCTACTGAAAAAGAATCCGTGAGGATGTTCATCAAAAATTTACAAGAAAAGTATTCAAAGCACTTAAAATATCAACACAACTTGAATACTTTCAAGGCCGTCTATGATATAGGCATCGAGATCGAAGATGACCTCGCAAAGAAAAAAGCTACTAACAATAGTAACCATAGTGGCTGGAAAGGAAAGAAGAACGACAATCTTTCTTCTTTAGAAAACGCCCACTCTAGTAACAATGTTAGTACCTTTGATCTCAGTGAAGTTTTAGCCATGGATAACCAAGTATCTAAGAAGCAACTAAGGAAATACTTAAACCCCATTGGGATGAGCTACGATGTTGCCTTCGATCGACTCCATACTAAGGGACTCATTACTCCCATTGGACCTATTCAAGATCCCGCACCTGAAAAGAGATTGCCTAGTTGGAATCCAGATGCACATTGCAAGTACCATCAAGGTAGGGGTCATACTACTGAGAGCTGTTGGAAGCTAAAAGAGGCTATCCAACATATGATCGATAATAACAAGCTTCCCATCCCTCCAGCTAGCAAGAAGAGCGAGTGATGATAAAGCAAACGACACAAGACAAGAAGCGAGCTTCAACGACAAGATTTCATGACCTCTTTTTCTATTTCCTTTTCATTTTTTCCTTTCCCCAATAAGTCTAGCATAGAAACTTTTTTCCCCTTAGATTTACTTTGTAGATTTATTCTTTCCCCCTTTTAATAAAATGAGTATTTTATTTCTTGCATATGATCATTTGATAAGTGACTTTTATGTCACTTTTAGGGTGTTTATTGAGTCGTATTCCGGCTTATTTTCTAATAATTTCACCATTTTATCCTTTATTTCTATTATTTTCTTATTCTCGTCTTTTATCTTTATTTTGTGTATTTTTGCCCTTTTTATTAGTTTTTAGTTTATTTTTTTAGTTTTAGTTAATAATTTCCCGCTTCTCTCATTTTATTTATTTTCTTTTAGTTTCTAGTTTCTAGTTTATTTTATTTTATTTTATTTTATTATTTCTTTAGTTTTAGCATTTTATTTTATTTTATTTTACTTTATTTATCTTATTTTATTTTATTTTATTTTATCTTCCGATTTCCCCTCGTGTTGTTTTTGGTTGTAGGTGTTCCGAGTTTCAAAGTCAAGTTTGTGTTCGGGGTCCAAGGTTCGAGCACATTCACAAGCTTCCAAGCAACACCCTAGCTGCTGCCCTGTTATCCTTCACCACACAATCACCTTACCCTACACCACAACACAACAGCAACAACACACAACCTCCCCTGCACTTCCCCTGCTCCCACCAGCAACACACCACCACGCAACACCAACAGCTACAACAACAAACACCAACACCATCTGCAACAACAATCTGCAATAACAACTCCAACAACACCAATTTCAACCACCGCCGATCACCCCAATCCAACCATCAGCCGTTCTCACAGCCCAGCATCACCGCAACCAACACCACAGCCATCGTGCAACCCCACAACAACGACCAGCCCGCAACACCTGCTACGCCTCCTAATTAAACCACCAACACCACCGTCACCTCCCATTTCGCCACCAAACTGCCAACAATTACAACCTCCAATCAACAACAACCACCCAAATCACCACCAAATTACTCACCTCATAGCCGCGCAACTCATACCATCTCAAGCCTCCTCTGCGGCCGCGCAGCCCTGTCAGAAGGCGCACACAATTGGAGTCCAAATTCAGAGTCGAGGCAGTAAGTTTGCGCGACCTCTGTGCGATGTCTGTGCGGGCGCGCAATTGTGGGTCAATCACGAGCTTCTCACGCGAGTTTTAATAAAAATTTAACGGCCTTGATTGATTTGCTGGTTGATGAAGATGTCGGTGATGATGGTGTTTCGATTTGAGCCGTTGATAATGCGTGGTGGTGATGTTGATGATGAAATCAAGAGTAGGGAATTTAAGGAAGAAGAGAAGGGGAAATCGGGTCTGATGGGATTTTGGGGCTTTTGGGATTTTAATTTCTTTTAATTTTACTTTTATTTTCCTTTTCTATTTCCTTTTTCTTTTTTTCTTTTGTTTGTTTTATTTTATTTTCCATTTCATTTTCTCTTTTCTTTTATTTTCATAGCTTGTATATAAATACCCATTTTTGGGGTAATTAGGGAGAAGGCCATTATGCTATTTTCTTAGTTAGTTTAGGAGAGCTTCTCTCTCTTAAGGTTAGATTAGATAGTTTTTAGAGAGATAAAGTAGATTATTGCTCAATTTTCTTCCAAGGAATCAATTTTTGGTCAAGTTTAATTTCCAATCAAGCAATTCCTTCAAGTTTTCATCTTTCATTAATCCTCTCTCTAGTAATCTCTAATCCTTTCCCTTAGCTTTATTTATTTGCTTTATTGTTGCTTATTTTTGTTATCCTTTTAGTTTATCTATTTATTATTATTTTCATTGTTCTTAATCATGTTTTGTTTTGTGTTTCTTGAATTTATTTTTGGTTTTGCTATTATGTTTAATCTCTCTTCTCTAGGCTAATTTCTTAGCTAGGGGAAGGGGGTGGAAAATATGTGTTGAATGTTGGATTAATGATGATGGTTGGATTGAATACATGCCTTAAATTGATGAAAGATATGATTTTTGATGGCTTGAGATTATTGTTACACTTTATTTGATTTCCCTCTAGTTTAAATGCATGAAAGTGATTTGAACTAGATTAAGATCACCTCTATTTTAATGATTGCATGAGAATGAGTTGTTAAAATTGAGTTTTATGAATTGTGTTTCTTTATTCTCTTGATTTGCTTGTGTCTAATAGGATGCATGAGAATGATCCTAACTAGCATGGACTTCTTTCATTGATTTGCCTAGACTATTGCATGAGAATGAATTGTTTAGGTAGGACCTTGTGTTCTTTGGCATATGTTTCATGATAATCACCGTTATTCTCCTCTTTCTAGTCATGTTTGACACCCCCGAATCCCTAGCGTAATTTTCTATTGATTTTATTCATCTTTATCTTTGCTTATTCGTAGTTTTAGTGCTTTTTATCCAATATATCAACAAAAACATTTCCCCTCTTGACTCTTGCATTAGTGATATTGATGTTGGACGAGTGAGCTTCCTTAGTGGTTCGACCCTTTACTTGCCACTAACTAGTTTAGTGTAAGTTTAGGCATTATAAATTGTTAATTTGATTAGGGTTAGTAGAACCAACGACCTATTGAAACTTCGATCATCATTACATTAAAAAAAAATTCGTCGAACTAGGTATAAGGTATTTCAATGATTTGAGGCATCCCTTTGTAGCCATATAATATCTCCTAACACCCTTTCAAAAATACAATCCTTTCTTCAAACATCACTTTGAGCCTCGTCTAACGTTGGACTTTTCTTTCTTCAACCCACATCTACTTAACCTTGGGATGGAATGGTGTGTAACTTATGCAATTTCAAAAAATTGAGTGTAGACACCTAAAAATGTCTCCCCAAAACCAAACCCAATGATGAACAACCTTTCACCGCTACTATTGGTTGGGTTTAGTATTTAATCCCGAGAGTGCTTAAAAAATCGTATTTGATTAAATTCAATTTTTGAATAGTCCATGGATTAGTCTTGATGTTTGGTCAAAGCATAGTTTTAATTTCAAACCAAAATTATTATTTAATTTTAGCCCAAACCTTTTTTTTTTAATTTTATTGTTTTATTATTTATTTTGGCCCAAACTTTTTATTTATTTTAGCCCAAATAATAATAAAATCAGAAAATGGCCCGAAATTATCAATCGCCACTTAAAATGCTGAACGAAATTAGGGTTAAAAATGAATTTAGACGGAAAAGTGGCAAGAAAATTCCAGCGCCACGGCAATAGTCCACCGTGTCACGGGAAACTTTCCCGTCTGACGGTGGGGTTCCCCGTGACACGGAAAACCTGCTGTGACATGGGAATTTCCGTGTCCTTTCCGCGTAAACCCTTAACGCGTTTTCTCCCCCGTTCACTAAATATTTCCCGCGTCACACAAAATGTGCACCGTGTCACGGGAATATTTCCCGTCTGACGGTGGGATTTCCCGTGTCACGGTACACTTTGCCGTGTCGCGGGATACTTTTTTAGGGTTTTTATCATTTTAGGGTTCCGTGTGTTCCCTCAACACATTTTTTTGTATAAATACCCCCTCATTTCTGGTGTACGGGGCATCAATTAATTCTCTATTTTTCTCTCTTCTATGCTCTAGCCTAAACACTAGCTTACCCTTCTTCTTTCAAAATTCCTTCTTCAAGTACTCCTAGGAGTCCATACTTTACTCGTGGTTCTGTCCTTAAGCCAAGGCGTGAAAGGTAGAACTGTTTGAGGGTTTGGCCCCAAATCAATTATATTTAATTTAATTTAATTATTGTTTTATTAAAATTTCCTTGAAGTTACTAATTCGTTAATTATTTTGTAGTTGCAAACCAAAAAAATCAAAGTAAGAATTATGTTCCTTTTATTTCTATTATTTTTCTAACGATTTTGTATTGTTAGAATTATTGTTAAATTGCTTCAAAATATTGATGTTTATTCTATTATTTTTATGATCACTATATTCCATGTTTAAAGGGAATATGTAATTGAAAATAACGCGTAATAAGATAATTTGGACAACCGGTTTTGGTTCCTTTTTAATCTTGTTGTTAATTTAAGTGGTCACAATATTTTAGAAATATATGTTGCATTAATATTCAACCAATTTAACTTAATAATAGTTTGGAGCGAATTGAATAAATTGTTTGTATGCCTTTGAGATTGCAGGAATCACTTTTCATAATAAGAATCGAGTTGAGACCAATACGGGCGAATGTGACTCCATGACTCACTTCGTACCATCATCCCCGATCCTCTTTTTGTGGTTCCAAACCATATGGAGTTAGTAATCTCATGGATTATGAATGGGCTGTAACCTTCACGGGTCAACCGTTGTTGCCTTCGTTGTCCCTTATTCGTGATTGCCTTAAATGATCAGTGAATGGTTTACAAGTTTCTTAAAAACTTGTTGGCGGCTCCCTACTTTCCTTGTCCCTAATCGTATACATCAATTCCCACTTCCTAAGAGTGCCAAGCATATTCACACATGCTTTTAACGTAGGCGCACTTCAAGCGACGCCTTTAATTTGGCGACTCCACTTGAAAGGATTCTTGGTTATTTATCGATTTGAGTGATCGGTATTTAATTAATATGAGTGGATGAGACTTGAAAGATTCTTGAAAAATATTCCTGTGATTAATTTGGCATTTTTGCATAAGCATAGACGTTTAAACGTCGCATTAGGTCTATCCCGTAGGAGAAATTGAATAACTTGATTGCGTACGAAGGAAAACAGGGCGCCAGTCACATTTTCTGACTGTCGTGCCACGGCAGAATCTGCCGTGTCATGGTACAGTGCACCGTCTGATGGTGTGCAGTACCGTGGCACGCGAACCTTTACCGTGTCACGGCAGTCCTAAAATCAGTCTGGTGGCTTGTTTTCTCTTCTCACAGTCAACTTCCTTCGATTTTTCGGAAAAAAACGTTCGTGTTCTACATACGTCTTAGCCCCGGGGGATTTAAGCTCTATCAACCCAAAAACGCTCATGGCAATAAGGGTTCATCCGAGTTATTAAATCCACCCAAACCATGGAGTCGAGTTCGATTTCATCACGAACTCGCGGAGCCGCCAGTTGGCATACACCCTCAAGGGAGGCTGCCTTGCTAACGCGTCCAAACTCTTAACCATGGTACCCTTTTGACACCAAATAATCTTGACCATAGTCGAACATAGAACTTAACCTTAGGTTGCAAACTATTCTTTGCATCATTGTGCCTACGTGTTTTATGTTTGGTCGTTTTGATCCTAACCTTAACGATCTTTTTTTGTCTATGGTGGATTATTTTATGACTAACGATTGCCAATGGATTGTACTCACTTATTAATTAGCAAAAAAAAAAAATAGGGAAGGGTTTACGCGACACGGGACTTTCCACCATGGCGGGTTGGACCTGCAGCAAAAAAAAAAAAAAAAAAAACAAGTCTACCGCACCACGGGAAACTCTACCGTGTCACGGCAAATTTCCACCGTGACACGGTGGTTTTCCCAAAAAAAAAAAAAAAATTTTCCCGTGCCACGTCAACATCCACCGTGGCACGGGAAACTCTACCGTGTCACAGCAATTTCCACCATGGCACGGTGGATTTCAAAAAAAAAAAAAATTCCCGTGCCACGTTCGCATCCACCGTGGCACGGGAAAGTTCACCGTGTCACGACAATTTCCACCATGGCACGGTGGATTTCCCAAAAAAAAAAAAAAACCCACCGCCTCACGGCAGCTTGTACCGTGACACGGTACAATTTTCCGTGTCATGGTGCCCTTGAAACAAGTCCTGTCAAGTCTTCCGTGATTATTTGGTCCTCACGTCAGTTATTTTGGTTATTGTTCATATGTCTAGCCATACGATCATACCACGAGTCTTATGACATCACTTAGTCACTCACGAGTCAAGTATAGTCCTTACACTCTCTTTATGTTCCAACTCGAGTCGTGTACCAGGTCGTTTATGATCTTATACTAGGTTCATGCACCCTTTTTTTGTCATAATAAAAAAATGAGTGGAGTTTTCTCACCTGTTTTCAAATGGCTATTTTTTTTCCTTCTTTTCCTATCTTGAGCAATGATTCAAACAATTAAGTGAATTATTTTATTTCACAGTACTTGGTCAAGGAACAGGGATAGATTAATAAGGTTCGAGTCATTATCGCAACAATCTATCAGATCTAATAGGCGTTCCAAGAGAACTTTGACATCTCCACATTACTTATCACCTTTCAATGGCCACTAAAGAGGATATTGAGAACATCAACAAATCCATCGAGGCACTGTCTGCCATGATGCAAACCCTTACCACTAGGGTCACTACCATGGAACAAAACAAGGTCACTGTTTTCACCCTTGACAAATTGAAGGAACAAATGAGTAAGATTTATGAGGATTTCACTTATGTGGAACGGCCTCCCACTCCTTTGGATGTGAAGGACAGACTCCCTGAAAAGTTCTCCACTGTTGATATTCAAAAGTTCAAGCCTACTGACAATCCAATATTCCATTTGAAGGCGTTCTTTGCAACCATGGCTCTTAAGGGATTGGACGTAACACTCTTCCCTACGGTGTTCCCTCTCTCCTTAGAACATGCTTGCCATAAATGGTTTTATTCCTTAGATGCCAAGCATACTGCGACTTGGCAAGATGTCACCGACAATTTCATAAATCGTTACAATAGTAACATTCAAACTAAAACTTCTGAACGTGAACTCTCCATTCTCAAACAGAAAGAGAATGAAGGCTTCACCGCTTACCTGAACAGGTGGAGGGAAACAGCTTCACTCTTAGTAGATCCTCCCAAAGAAAGAGAGATGGTTCGCCTCTTTATTCAAAATCTGACTCATAAGTATAGGGAACATCTCAAATTTCTTCCATTGAACACTTTTGAAGCTGTATACGACATCGGCATCAATATCGAGGATGAGCTAATAAAGTCTGCTAGTAGTAACAATAATAACACTTGGAAAGACAAGAAAAACGACCATCCTTCTTCTTCGTCTTCTAAGCATGCACGAAAATACTACCAACAATATAAGCCAAGTTGATATCAATGAAGTGTTAGCTCTTGATGCTCCATTGCCCAAGAAGAAAAGAACTTACACTGCTTTAGAAATGACTTATGATGCGGCCTTTGATTGCCTTTACGGTCGAGGCTTGATCACTCCTATTGGGCCATTTCCAGAGCCAAAACCTGAAGAAAGGAGCGCCAAATGGAATCCCAATGCCCATTGCGAATACCATCAAGGAAGGGGCCACACTACGGAGCAATGTTGGAATTTGAAGGACGTCATTCAAGACTTGATGGATGCAAACAAACTTCTTGTCCCTCCAAGCGGCAAGAAGTAATGAATACAAGGCGCACAACAGATCCTTCGTGCAAGATTTCATGATTTCTTTCTTTATCATTCATCTCCATTCCCCTATTCATGTATAGCATAGGTTTTCCACTTTGAATTTTTATATGTTTCATGTGTTTCGTTTTCCATTAATAAAATAGCAAATTTCCTTTACATCTAGATCATAGAATTTTTCATTCATTCATTCATTCTAAAAAATAAAATTAAAAAAATAAAAAATCAATTACCGAACTAAACCCAAGGTACACCAATGACTTGAGGCACCTTTGCAACCTTGTCATTCCCTGTTAACCGTTCAATCACATTCCATTTCTTCACCAACCACTTTGAGCCTCGTCTAACGTCTGGCCTTCATTTCTTTTATCCACATTCACTTAACCCTGGGATTCGAAGATGTGTAATTGTGAAACATTAAAAAAAAAAGTAAAAAAAAAAAAGTGGCAAAGCAACAATAAAACAATGTCTAAGGGCAAGTGTTCCAATGTCTTTGATATGAACACGTCTCAAATTGTGTCTCTCATCGAGTGCTTGGTACCGTGCCTGAGAAACATGAATGCTAAGTGAGTGATGGACCACATGATCTGATATTGCCCACATTGATTCAAAAGAATGAAAAAAAAAAGAAAAGCAAAAAAAAAAAATAAAAAAATAAAAAAAAAGAAGAAAAAAATAGAAAATAAACTTGCAAAAATTTCAAATTCACAATTACACATCTTGGGGGTTCTCTCGGGTCTTGAGCCTTTTACCCCTTTCTTCCTTAAACCATCAACTTAACCATATTACAAACCTTGAAAGACCTCTTTGAGGTGTACATACACTTGTGCAAAGTTCGGTTAGAGCTACGTTCGGCCTGATTCCTAATGGATACGTAGGCAACCTCACATTGAGGTGCGGCCATATTCATATTCATATCTATGCATGATCGAATAAAAGAATATCCAATGCTTATTTCTATATCACTACCCATTTAGAGCTAGACTTGGGGGCTTGAACCCACATCACATTAGCTTACCCAGCCTAAAGAGTCATCATCTTTGACTCTTCACACATATATTTCCATCACCATAACCTTTGCAGCCTCACCTTAGTATCAATTTCACACACTTCTTTCACACATACATATCCATATCATCTTTCCCTTAGGAACCCTTTATCATGAAATCTTGTTTCCCTACCACGCATGCTTCATCATCTTTCAAGACAACATTCATCAGAAAAAACGTTGTATACTTGCTTAGCTTCTTGACCTGTGCAATGTTCATTTTTCATGTATTGCATAATATGTTGAGCAACATTTATATACAAAGCATATCGTTCTTAGCTCCTTGACCTAAGCAACGTTCATTATGCAATAATCACTTCATCTACATACGTGCTTAGCTTCCAGACCTAAGTGACGTTCAAGATCGCTTCTTTACACCATATATGATGCTCACCTCCATGACTTAAGTTCATTCATATATCGTGTCACATGATGTAATTGTCCCTAGCCTCCTGGCCTAAGAACATGCATCATGCATACATTATTTTCAGGACAAGTAATTCAATCCATACGATTCATTTCGTCTTGCTCAAGGAGGAAGTTCAAAACTTCTTCCCTTTTTCATTATTTTCTTTTGGGGAAATTCAAAAACTTTTTCAAAATTTTTATCGAGGGAAGTTCAAAAATAAAATTTCATTTTTCACGTCTTTCTTTTTCGGGAGAAAGTCGGCACCCTCCACTCATCTCATAACAAAAATGTTTGAAAATTTTTGCTTTTGCATTTTCGATTGCTTGTGTCTGCACACACACACTCAAACTATACACACACAATCACAAGTCATACTCATGTCATGTCATGTCGTGTCAAGTCAAACTTGGTCAAGTCAGTTGGTCAAGTCAATCATAGTCTATACGAGTCCCCTGACAAATTTTATTTTGTAGGTCTCAATTACAGCCCACGTTCGGGGACAAGCGGACCATCTACATCCCACGTCTTGGGACAAGCGGACCATCTACAGCCCACGTCCGGGGACAAGCAAACCATTCACAACCCACGTCCGGGGACAAGTGGACCATTTATAACCAGCCCACGTCCGGGGACAAGCGGACCATTTACAGCCCACGTCCGGGAACAAGCGGACCATTTACAACCAGCCCACGTCCGGGGACAAGCGGACCATCTATAGCCCACGTTCGGGGACAAGCGAACCATTTACAGCCCACGTCCGGGGACAAGCGGACCATCTGCAACCCACGTCTGGGGACAAGTGGACCATCTACAACCCTGTTCGGGAACAAGCGAACCAACTACAACCCACGTTCGGGGACAATCGAACCACCTTCTTTCACGGCGCAAGGTTCTCGACACAGAGAGACTTGCAATCTCATCATCTGTCGACTTTCCTCAAGCATGGAAAGTATTATCCGGTGGATTTCTTCAAGCATAGAAAACCGCAAAATTCATATGTCGGCTTTCCTAAAGCATGGTAAGTATCATCTGGTAGATTTCTTCAAGATTAGAAAGTTACCAAATTCATCAGTCGGCTTTCCTCAAGCATGGAAAGTGTTTCAACAAACGTCATCCGGTGGATTCCTTCAAGCATAGGAAGCTGCCAAATTCATTTGTCACCGATACGCTGGTGCCAGATACGTATTCTATCCTTTTACTCTTTTATCTATGGAATTAACATTTTTCTGCAGGTATCGGCGTAAACAGAGTTGTTTAGGATCGCAGAGCGTCTTAAATCATTCTCCGTCCCTATCGGCTACTTTGACTATCGTTTTCGAAACTGACGTTTCTACAAACTCAGTCAAAGTGGGGGCTTTTGTAGACACCTAAAAATGTCTCCCCAAAACCAAACCCGATGATGAACAACCTTTTACCGCCACTATTGGTCGGGTTCGGTATTTAATCCCGAGAGTGCTTGAAAAATCGTATTTGATTAAATTCAATTTTTGAATAGTCCATGGATTAGTCTTGATGTTTGGTCAAAGCATATTTTTAATTTCAGCCCAAACTTATTATTTAATTTAAGCCCAAACCTTTTTTATTTATTCTACTGTTTTATTAATTATTTTGGCCAAAAATTTTTATTTATTTTAGCCCAAATAATAATAAAATTAGAAAATGGCCCGAAATTATCAATCGGCACTTAAAATGCTGAACGACATTAGGGTTAAAAATGAATCTAGACGGAAAAGCGGAATGAAAATTCCCGCGCCACGGCAACAGTCCACCGTGTCACGGGAAACATTCCCGTCTGACGGTGGGGTTCCCCGGGACACGGGAAACCTGCCGTGACACGGAAATTTCCGTGTAAACCCTTAACGCGTTTTCTCCCCCGTTCACTAAATATTTCCCGCGTCACACAAACTGTGCACCGTGTCACGGGAATATTTCCTGTCTAACGATGGGAATTCCCGTGTCACGGTGCACTTTGCCGTATCGCGAGACACTTTTTTAGGGTTTTTATCATTTTAGGGTTCCGTTTGTTCCCTCAACACATTTTTTCTATAAATACCCCCTCGTTTCCGATGTACGGGGCATCAATTAATTCTCTATTTTTCTCTCTTCTATGCTCTAGCCTAAACACTAGCCTACCCTTCTTCTTTCAAAATTCCTTCTTCAAGCACTCCCAGGACTCCAGACTTTACTCGTGGTTCTGTCCTTAAGCCAAGGCGTGAAAGGTAGAACTGTTTGAGGGTTTGACCCCAAATCAATTTTATTTAATTTAATTTAATTATTGTTTTATTATAATTTCCTTGAAGTTACTAATTCGTTTATTATTTTGTAGTTGCAAACAAACAGAATCAAAGTAAGAATTATGTTCCTTTTATTTCTAATATTTTTCTAACGATTTTGTATTGTTATAATTATTGTTAAATTGCTTCAAATATTGATGTTTATTCTATTATTTTTATGATCACTATATTGAATGTTTAAAGGGAATATGTAATTGAAAATAACGCCTAATAAGATAATTTGGACAACCGGTTTAGGTTCCTTTTTAATATTGTTGTTAATTCAAGTGGTCACAATATTTTAGAAATATATGTTGCATTAATATTCAACCTTAGCTTAATAATAATTTGGAGCGAATTGAATATTTTGTTTGTATGCCTTTGAGATCGCATGAATCACTTTTCATAATAAGAATCCAGTAGAGGCCAATACGGGCGAATGTGACTCCATGACTCACTTCGTGCCATCATCCCCGATCCTCCTTTCGTGGTTCCGAACCATATGGAGTTAGTAATCTCAAGGATTATGAATGGGGTGTAACCTTCACGGGTCAATCGTTGTTGCCTTCTTTGTCCCTTATTTGTGGTTGCCTTAAATAATCCGTGAACGGTTTACAAGTTCCTTAAAAGCTTGTTGGCGGCTCCCTACTTTCCTTGTCCCTAATCGTATACGTAAATTCCCACTTCCTAAGAGTGCCAAGCATATTCACACATGCTTTTAATGTAGGCGCACTTCGAGCGACGCCTACATTGAGCGATTCAAAAAATTAAAATTGATAAGAAATAAGCAAAAATAAAAAGTGTACAAAAGGGCAAGTGTTCCAAAGTCTCCGATATGAAAATATCTTTGATAAGAACACATCTCGGATTACGTTTCTTGTCGAGTGCTCGGTACCGTGCCTGAGAAACATGAATGCCAAGTGTTTAATAGACCGCATGATCGGGATTACCCACTGTAGTCACCTAAAAATGTCTCCCCAAAACCAAACCCGATGATGAACAACCTTTCACCGCCACTATTGGTCGGGTTCAGTATTTAATCCCGAGAGTGCTTAAAAAATTGTATTTGATTAAATTTGTATTTTTGAACAGTCCATGGATTAGTCTTGATGTTTGGTAAAAGCATAGTTTTAATTTCAGCCCAAATTTATTATTTAATTTCAGCCCAAACCTTTTTTTATTTTATTGTTTTATTATTTATTTTTGGCCCAAACGTTTTATTTATTTTATTTGCTTATTTTCTTATTTTAGCCCAAATAATAATAAATTAGAAAAAGCCCGAAATTATGAATCGGCACTTAAAATGCTGAACGAAATTAGGGTTAAAAATGTATTTAGACGGAAAAGCGGGCTGAAAATTCCTCACCACGGTAGGTACCCACCGTGTCACGGGAATCATTCCCGTCTGACGGTGGGATTTCCCGTGAAACGGGAAACCTGCTGTCACACGAAAATTTCCGTGTCCTTTCCGCGTAAACCCTAACGCGTTTTCTTCCCCGTTTACTAAAAATTTCCCGCGTCACTCTAAAACTTCATCGTGTCACGGGAATGTTTTGTTGGGGTTAGGTGAGTCCGACTCACCGCGGAAACAACCCCGACCCAAGGAACCACTCGTAATTAATAAAACCATAAAACATAAATAAATAAGCACAAGAAAAGGAATAACGAATCATACCCTTAAAGTGAGCTTCTCCCTCTCAAAACGGGCTCTTACTTGAAAGCCTTGAGCACCGCAAATGCCGTGCCTCCAACGGTATCCACCAACAAAGGACGAACATGACTTTTTAGGTCCGCTACCTTGGAGTTAGCAAGGTCCGACCAAAACTCAAGTGTTAATGGAGTTTAAGAGTTTTTCCAAAATATGGAATGCTCTTTCTATTTCCCACTCAAGCACTTTACTCCAAATCCCAAGGTTTGTATTTATAGAGGAAAGTATGAGTGGGAATTTCTATCCCATCAATGTGGGATTCATGAAATTCCACAAATTAATTTAAAGCTAAATTAAATTAAATATATAAGCAAGTAATAAATCAACAAGTGTCCTAGTCATATGTAAAGAGGAGTATAGACCACTTGGAGAGGAGGGGACCATACTTGCTCCCCACTCCTTCCACTCCTTGTGACACTTATCCACACCAAAAAGCAAGCATACTTACTAGCTTCCCCTTTCTACCCAACCTAGGCCCACGACCCAGCTAGCCTCACACCGTGCGGGCTACTAGCTGCTGCCAGCTCGGCCCAGCATGCCCACGCAAATCAGTGCGGGCTGCTGATGCCGAGGGCGCTGCTAGCTAGCCACGCACATGTGTGGGCTGCTAGCAGCAGCGCACGCCAGCACGCCACGCACTGCTTGCGGGCTGCTGGCCGTGATGTGATAGCATGCCTCGCACACGGTGCGGGCTGCTAGCCACGCCTTGCAAGCCTGTCTCGCACATGGTGTGGGCTGCTAGCTCGGTTAATCCCCTAGCACTCGGGATTCCGATGCTAGGGGTATTTTGGTCATTGTTGATTTATTACAAATTTGCCGTCTCGTCTTTTTATTATTTTTGACTCGGCTTCCGACGCTCGGTTTCGAAGCTCTAAGCTCGAATTTCCGACATCTAAATATTTAACACTCGGGCGACGAATTAATTTCTTCCGAATTAATTCGTCGAGTCGGTTCTTATATTTTGCTTGGGTGTGACCCGAAGGGTTCAGTCAAGATTAACCTGTAATATTAATTATATTAATATTACTAATCGGAAGCGACCTCCACCCAGGCATTTCGATCACTTGACCTTACTGAATATATTAGCTTTCTAATAATTCTGAACCCGCCATCAGAATAATACACTTGTTCGAAGGACACCATTCCTTTCATGTTTCCTGTTTTACGGTGGGTTTTCCCGTGTCACGGTACAGTTTGCCGTGTCGCGGGATACTTTTTTAGGGTTTTTATCATTTTAGGGTTTCGCGTGTTCCCTCAGCACATTTTCTCCATAAATACCCCCTCATTTCTGATGTACGGGGCATCAATTAATTCTCTAGTTTTTTCTCTCTTCTATGCTCTAGCCTAAACACTAGCCTACCCTTCTTATTTCAAAATACCTTCTTCAAGCACTCCAAGGAGTCCATACTTTACTCGTGGTTCTGTCCTTAAGCCAAGGCATGAAAGGTAGAACTGTGTGAGGGTTTGGTCCCAAATCAACCCTACTTAATTTAATTTAATTTAATTATTGTTTTATTAATATTTCCTTGAAGTTACTAAATCGTTTATTATTTTTTAGTTGCAAACAAACAGAATCAAAGTAAGAACTATGTTCCTTTTATTTCTATTATTTTTCTGACGATTTTAAATTGTTGGAATTATTGTTAAATTGCTTCCAATATTAATGTATATTCTATTATTTTTATGATCACCATATGGCATGTTAAAGGGAATATGTAATTGAAAATCACGCCTAATAAGATAATTTGGACAACCGGTTTAGGTTCCTTTTTAATCTTGTTGTTTAATTCAAGTGATCACAAATATTTTAGAATTATATGTTGCATTAATATTCAACCACTTTAGCTTAATAACAGTTTAGAGCAAATTGAATCTTTTTTTGCATGCCTTTGAGATCGCAGGAATCAGTTTTCACTATAAGAATCGAGTAGAGGCCAATACGGGCGAATGTGACTCCATGACTCACTTCGTACCATCATCCCCGATCCTCCATTCGCAGTTCCGAACCATATGGAGTTAGTAATCTCATGGATTATGAATGGGGTGTAACCTTCACGGGTCAATCGTTGTTGCCTTTCGTTGTCCCTTAATCGTGGTTGCCTTTTATGATCCGTGAACGGTTTACAAGTTCCTTAAAAAACTTGTTGGCGGCTCCCTACTTTTCTTGTCCCTAATCGTATACGTCAATTCCCACTTCCTAAGAGTGCCAAGCATATTCACAACATGCTTTAACGTATGTGCACTTCGAACGACGCCTACAATTTGGCGACTCCACTGGGGAGGATTCTTAGTTATTTATCGATTTAAGTGATCGGTATTTAATTAATATGAGTGGATGAGACTTGAAAGATTCTTGAAAAAAAATTCCTGTGATTAATTTGGCATTTTTGCATATGCATAGACGTTTTAACGTCGCATTTAAGTCTGTCCCGTAGGAAAAATTGAATAACTTGGTTGTGTAGGAAGGAAAACAGGGCACCAGTCAGATCTTTGACTGCTGTGCCACGGCAAAATCTGCCGTGTCACGGTACAGTGCACCGCCTGACAGTGCAGAGTACCGTGGCACGGGAATTTTTGTCGTGTCACGGCAGTCCTAAAATCAGTCCGGTGGCTTATTTTCTCTTTTCACAGTCAACTTCCTTCGATTTTTCTGAAAAAAACGTATGTATTCTACATGCGTCTTAGCCCCGGGGGATTTAAGCTCTATCAACCCAAAAACGCTCATGGCAATAAGGGTTCATCCGAGTTATTAAATCCACCCAAACCATGGTGTCGAGTTCGATTTCATCACGAACTCGCGGAGCCGCCCGTTGGCATACACCCTTAAGGGAGGCTGCCTTGTTATCGCGTCCAAACTCTTAACCATGGTACCCTTTTGACACCCAAAGCTTGACCAATAGTTGAACATAGTTCATGACTCTAGGTTGCGAACTTTTTTACATCATCGTGCCTAAATGCTACATGGTTGTTTGGTGCTAACCTTCATGTGTTTATTCTTTTTTTTAACTCATGACCGAGGATTTTTATTTTCACATAGTAATTAGTACGGACCTAAAATCGATTAAAATCTGGAAAAATGACCTGCAACTGTGCACCGTGTCACGACATGTTCTGCCGCGCAACGATGAACAGTGACGTGACACGGGGCTTTCTACCGTTTGACGGTAGACTGCACCGTGTCATGACAGTCAGCACCGTGACATGGTGCCCAGGAAATGTTTCCCGTTAGTCTTTTTTCGGTTTTTGTGCGTACGTATGTAGTTTACATGTCCAATTTGGTGTCATGCCTAGCTGTACGGTCAAAACATGCGTCCATAACTTCACTTAATCACTCACATATCGTGTTCACACACTTTTTTCTTTAGTCGTGCACCACTTTTTGACCGTATTTTAGGGTAGTCTTGTTTTTGTGTCTTTTTTTTTTGAGTAATTCGGATAATATCCTCCCAAATTTTTTAAAAAAATAAACAAATAGAATTTCAAAATTATTGAATTTTTTTGAAAACTCAATTTTTATCCAGATAGGTTAAGGTTAAGTTTGGTCATTAAAGGTATGTTTGTTTCGGTGTCACAACACTTGGTCAAGAAGCAGGGGTAGATTGTTACGGTTCGAGTCAATACCTCAACAACCTCTTATACCAAAGAGGCGTACAAGGAAACCAACACAATCATCCTCACAAGATCCATCTCCAGTCTACTTTCAACCAATGGCTACTAAAAAAGACATCGAGAACATCAACAAGACAATTGAAATGTTGTCTAACATGATGCAGACACTCACCACTAGAGTCAACACGGTAGAGCAAGACAATCAAAACAATGTCACTACCGGTGAAATGGACAAGATTAAGGAACAAATGAGTAAGATTTCTGAAGAATTCACTTATGTGGAACAGCCTATCACCTCTTCGTCCATAAGGGACAAGCTTCCTGAGAAAGTTTCCACTTCTGACATTCCCAAATTCAAGCCTACTGATAATCCGCTTTTCCATTTGAAGGCTTTTTCTGCAACCATGGCTCTTAAGGGAGTAGATGTGACACTCTTCCCTACTGTGTTCCCTCTTTCCTTGGAGCATGCCTGTCAACAGTTGTTCTACTATTTGGAATCCAAACATGTTGCGACCTGGGAAGGTGTTGCTAAAAGCGTTATGAATCATTACAAGTATAACATTCAGGCCAAGACTTCTGAACGTGAACTCTCCATTCTCAAACAGAAAGAAAATGAAGGCTTCACCACTTACTTAAGCAGCTGGAGGGAAATAGCCGTGCTCTTGGTGGATCCCCCCAAGGAAAAGGAGATGGTTTGCTTGTTCATTGCCAATCTGACTCATAAGTACAAGCAACACTTGAAGTTTCTGCCTTTGAGTACCTTTGAAGCTGTATACGATATTGGAATCAATATCGAGGACGAACTAATGAAGACTGCTGGTAGCAGCAATAATAACAGCACTTGGAAAAACAAGAAGAAAAACACTCCTTTTTCTTCGTCTTCCAAGCCCAATAATGCTACCAACAATATCAATATCAATGATGTGCTGGCCCTATGCTCCTCCTAAAAGATTCCAAAGGCAAAGGTGGGTTTACACGCCTTTGGGAATGACTTATGATGCTGCTTTTGACCGTTTGCATGGTCAAGGACTGATTATGCCAATTGGACCATTTCCAGAACCTCGACCAGAGAATAGGACCGCTGGCTTTGACCCCAATGCTTATTGCAAGTTTTATCAAGGCAAGGGTCATAATACTGAGAAGTGTTGGAGGTTGAAGGACGCAATCCAAGACCTAATTGATGCTAATCAACTTCTTGTCCCTCCAGAACATTCAAACAGGTCATCTTTCTGATGCTTTAGCTATCATAGGAGATGAAGTCTCCTTTGATCCGTCAATACTCATTCAACCTGTGAATGAACCTCTGTCGAAAGTTGTATTTGTCTCGAGTTCTGAAGAAATGAATGGAATTTGGGATAGTGACGATGAAGACGTCTATCTCAAGGATATAGCCCGTTCATCTCTTGGCACAAGTGAAGATGTTTGGGGAGACTTTGAGGTCAAGGTTCTCACCAGAAGTGGACGGTTGCAACAACCTAGTCCACCTCCACCTCCACCACAATCACATCCGATAGTTGATCCCATCGACCTTGTGAACAGCGATGTGGTCAAACAATTGCAAAAGACCAAGGTGGAGATGAATGTATGGAAGCTTTTGGCCACCTCCCACGAGCATCAAAAGGCTGTGATGAATGCTCCGGTGAAAATAGTAGTTGATGATGACATGACTCCTCAAGGACTGGTCAACTTTTTCACTACTGAGTTGCCAAGTACTAGCAATCTGATTTCGTTTTCTAACAAGGATCTGCCCCCGGAAGGGGATCAACATAATAAGGCCTTACACCTCACTGTGATGTGTAGGCAGATGAATGTTCCTATGAGCCTGGTTGATAACAGCTCTGCAATCAATGTCTGCCCACTCCGCACTGCAAAGAAGTTGGGCATAAAGAATGAAGAATTGACTCCCTCGACCCAAGGGATTCGTGCTTATGATAATACTCGCCGTCAAGCCATGGGTACTATCACACTAAACATAACTACTGGGGCCATTGAACGTCGAACCAAGTTTCAGGTTGTAGATATTAAGGCTTCTTTTAATCTGTTGTTAGGACACTCTTGGCTTCATGAGCTAAAGGCGATTCCATCATCGCTGCACCAGAAAGTGAAAGCCATAGTTGGAGGGGTTCCAATTACCATTGATGCCTCTCCTATGCGCATTCAAGTTATCGACACTCCTATCGTCCATGTCGAACATGACGAAGAAGTCGAAGATCTTTGGGGGATTTCACTCGATGATGTTCTCGTGATTGAAGAGGAGGAAAAGTGCCATCTCGACTTCGATCCCTATTCAAACACCAATATTAATGCCATTCTGAAGAAGCATGGGCATTTCCCTAGAATGATCCTCGGACTCAAAAAGAAAATGGCTGAATTTTAGGGCCATCCTGGTGCACTCAAGAAGAATACTTTTGGCTTAGGATTCAAGCCAACAAAAGAAGATCTGAGACAAGCCTTCTTGAAGATGAAGGCTCGCAATAATGCTCGAATCACGACGACGGAAATGGCCCTGGATCCATATCCATTCACCCTCAATGGCCAGTACATCAAAGAAGGCGAAGACTTCCCATGCTATGAATTCCTTGAGCCTTTCGTCCACGATAGAAAGCGTGAACCAGGATTCGAGATGTTCCTCGATTGTGACTTTGTCGATGAAGGCGAAGAACTCTTCACAACTGAGAAACCAGCTAGTCCAAGCTCTGATGATCTAAACATTAACCTTCTTTTTGGACTAGAAAAGAATGAATCCAAGCCTACCTGCAATGATGATTCCGAGCTCATTTAAGCTGTTATATCAAACAAGGGTTTTGACCCCTCCGAGTTAATCGTCCAGGCTAATGATATTTCAACGGGATGGCGCAAGACATTGAGGATCACTACGCCAAGCGGAGAAAAGTTGGAAATAACAGCTGGCGAAGGTCCTATGTTTAATGAGTCTGAGTCGTCTGGGTCCGAGTCCGAGTCTGAGTCTAAGTCTGTAGACAAGTCCTTAGAGTCTTAGGCCGACCCTCTTTCTGTTATAGAGCCTAATCCTGAGTCTCTTGTTGAGTCTTCTCTTTCCAATGAGGTCGCAGCTGCCCTTGCCCCTCTTGATGTATTAGCCAATGAATTCAATAAAATGAGTACCTTTGCTTACGATGCGTGTCATTCCCCTAACCCTGATCAATATTTCTTTGCTAATGATAAAAATGACAAAGAAATAATAAAAGCATTGGAAGAACACGAAAATAAAACAACAGTTATCGAAGATACAGAATCAGTTAACATTTCCAATGATACGACTGTTAAAGAAGTAAAAATTGGATTAACACTAAGTCAAGATGAACGCAAAGAGCTAATTAACTTGCTTAGTGAATTTGTTGATGTATTTGCTTGGTCATACCAAGATATGCCAGGAATTGACAGGGATATAGCTCAGCATACGATACCACTCATTCCAGGTATGAAGCCTGTCAAACAAAAGCTGCGCCGTATGAAACCGGATGTGGCTCTCAAAATCAAAGAAGAAATCAGAAAGCAGTTGGCCGCAGGTTTCATAAAAGTATCCAAGTATCCAGAATGGACATCAAATGTGGTTCCAGTTCCAAAGAAGGATGGAAGGGTCAGAATGTGTGTTGATTACAGGGACCTCAATAAAGCAAGCCCGAAAGATGGGTTCTCTCTACCTCACATCGACATTCTGGTCGATAACACAGCAAACCATGCACTCCTATCATTCATGGACGGTTACGCCGGATATAATCAAGTATTGATGGCTGAAGAAGATATGGAGAAAACAACATTCATCACACAATGGGGTACATAATTCTATACGGTAATGCCATTCAGGTTGAAAAACGTGGGTGCCACCTACCAAAGAGCAGCTACAGCATTGTTACATGACATGATGCACAAAGAGGTGGAGGTCTATATCGATGATATGATCGTTAAGTCTAAAGATCGCCCAGGCCACATCGTTGCACTTCACAAGTTCTTTGAAAGACTCCGCAAGTACAACATGAGATTAAATCCAACAAAGTGTGCATTCGGAGTCACGTCAGGCAAATTACTCGGATATGTGATCAGTTCTCGAGGGATTAAAAAAGATCCCACAAAATTAAAAGCGATCATGGCCATGCCACCGCCCAAGAATGAGAAGGAGATTCGAGGTTTCATTGGAAGGTTACAATATATAAGTAGGTTCATATCAAAACTCATAGCGATATGTGAACCTATATTCAAGAAGCTTAAGAAAAATGTCCCAGTCACATGGGATGATGATTGCCAAAAGGCTTTCGACAAATCCAAGAGTACCTGGCAAACCCACCCGTGCTAGCGCCAGCAATACCTGACTTTCTTCTTCGACTCTACCTTACGGTCACAAGAGAAACGATGGGGGCAATGCTAGCACAAGAGATTGAAAGCAAGGAGAATGCAATCTACTACTTGAGTAAGAAGCTTCAAGGATATGAGACACGATACACACCACTTGAAAATTTGTGTCTCACACTTGTGTGGGCCGCACAGAAACTAAGACATTACATGCCCACTCATACAGTGCATGTCGTGTCCAAGATGGATCCTCTCAAATACTTGTTCGAAAAAGCAACGCTCAATGGCAGATTATCAAGGTGGATAGTCAATCTTGCTCAGTTTGACTTGAAATTTGTACCACAAAAAGCCATCAAAGGTTATGCGGTTTCTGACTTCTTAGCAGACTTTCCGCTAGAAGAAGTTGAGAAAGAAGAAGATGAGTACGATTTCCCTGACGAAGATTTACTCATGACCGAAGATGATAGCTGGACGCTCTATTTCGATGGAGCTTGAAACCAAAAAGGATGTGGTGTAGGAGTCTTGCTTATATCACCCAATGAAAAGCACATCCCAATTTCCATGAAGCTCGACTTTGATGTCACCAACAATGCTGCAGAATATGAAGCATGTATTTTGGGGTTAGAAACAGGTGTCGCCTTCGGAATTAAGAAGCTCAAAATCTACGGTGATTCTTCACTAATCATTAACCAAATGTCCAAGAGATGGAAAGTTAGAAGTGAAAGTCTCGCTACCACTACTACAATTTCCTTGTTTTTGCGACGCTTTTAAGGCTGATTTTGGACGCCAAAAAGCGTCGCAATTTTTTCTCTCGACGCTTTTTTAAAGCGTCGAAAATCAATGAGTCGAGAATTTTGTAAGACACCGTAAAGCGTCGATAATCTCGACGCTTTTTTGCGTCCAAATGTTTGTACTAAGCGTCCCAAATTTGATTGGTGCGCGCAATTTCTTAAAATTTGCGACGCTTTTATGTGTCTAAAATCAAAAAATTGTCGACGCTTTTTATTGTCCTTTTATCCTTTTCCTGTCTATATTTTCAAGAAATTTGGTGACGCTTTTTAGCGTCCATGTCACTAAAATACCAAGCATCGAGAATTTTTAACTTTTCAAAATTAATACTTCTGTTAGCGCTTTTTAACGAATATAAATATCAGGGCAGGTAATTGTAAACAACTTTGTAACCTTGTGCAAAATTGACAAAAATCTCATTTTATTTGATAAAAATTAATTACTCCATAACATATTCCCTTGCACTCAAATATTCATACAAGCAAAACTAGCACAACAATGTTTCCACGAAATTTATTTATATTATTGTAACAACACATTTTGATTTCAAGAATTTCTTCTTAATCAATGAGTTCATACGCTGTCCAGCAGACTACTCCGTTCATTTCTTCACAAAAAAAATTTTGATCTCCAATTAGCTGCTCTTTAATCTGCTTGCAGGAGGGCATAAAGCAAAGTTCAAATCATATTTTAGACCAGTGCATTGAACCTAAACATCAAAAATACGGTGCCTTAGTGGGGGTAGTTGAAGCAAGTTCCATAGTTTGTATGCTGGCTACAATTTTGGTTTAACAAATACTAAATTAAATTAGAACAAACAACATATTGCACATGTAAAAAAGAAACAATTCTTACAAGTCAATTGTCATGTTCACAAATCACTTGACAAGCATTATATATATATAATCATATATGAAGTATCATACCTTAAAAAAATATGCTAACATCTTGAATTATTAATCTACAAATTTTTGAAAGAAAGTAGAGAACCTCATTAATTATATTAGTAGAATGCTCAACAATTTCAATCAATTAGTGAAGCGAAAATGTAGTATTAATTCAACGATAGTCTAACTCTTTCATTGATGCAAAGCAAGATAAGGTGATATTTATATTATATATCTGGGCATTGTTCTTTGACATTCAATACGAGTATATGTTAATTTATTATACAAATAATTACTTTATTTATTTTCAAAAGTAAATTGAGTAGCTAGGTCTTAGGCCATATGATCAGTTCATAGTTTTGAAGAGTGTTTTAAAACTAAAGGAATAGATAAACAAAACGATACGGTAAAACTAGTGAGCAAAAAATAATAAAACATATTTAGATAAAAAAAAATACACTAGAGTAGATTATAAACAGACTAAACAAAAGATACAACTCATAAATCCTCCAACTATAACTAAAATATCAAACACACTCTCACAAACAGAAAATTAACAAGGAAAACAAAGAAATAGAGAGTAAACTGTGAGCCACACTAAGAAAATTGTGTACCGTTCCTAAGCACAAATAAGGCTTATGCAGCTCTTTGCAATTCTCCGTGTATCGTTCCTAATCTCTTGAAGTATTCGTTGTCTTGAAATCTAAATGAAAAATAATACAGAGCACTTGGTTAATAAAGATGTAATGTGCATAAAAAAAGTGGACAAGTACATGAAGTAGAGCAGTAGACTAGTGGCCTAGTGGGTAAAAAAAAAAATAGCAGCAAGACAAAAATAGAAGGAATATACAAAAGAAAACAAGCCAATCGGCCTAAGACTTGAAAAGATACGAGATTTAGTGGTGGGAGTTCTAAAATTGAGCTCCTACTTAAATCAGACCTTGACCTTCAATAGACTAATGAGGATTATTGTAGAACAAATAAAGCTTAAAAGAATTAAGCTAAAGTCTGAAAATTTATTCTTCAAATTGTATTTCAACCATAAATAAAAGTTTTCATGCAAGTTAATCTCTAAGACAAATCGGACAAATAATGCACCATTAGTTTAATACCCCATTTGTTCTAATATGTCTCTAAATTATCATGTATGATAATAGATACTAGTACTTACTACTTAGTCTGCTTACTAGGCAGTCCGTTTATGCCAGTCTGATTTCAAAATGAATAAATAACCAGGAAAGGGACATGAAACTCATAATCCTTCAAATTAAATATAGTCAGGTCCGAGTTTTCGTACGTGTTCTGTCATGGCCCCATTTGGATTTTGAGGAAGAATAGCTAGTGTTTTGATGGTCCTTTTAAATGCCACCATCCTGACAGCCAAAATGAACCCAGATATGTAATGGAAATAAAATAACAACAAAACATAAGCTCATTAATCAAGTATGTCTTGATAGGTACCTTTAGATTAAGGATAGATACTGAAGTTCTCGAAGACTTGATGTGAAGTGTTTATGTAGTCCATCTACAACTTTTGCTCCATCAAGAAAATTAGGATTTGATATGTTTACATAGTCCATCTCAGCTAGAAGCCTAGAAGTCTAGATTAAACACCAAAAATGAAACATCAATTGCAAATGTATGTACACAACATATTACAAGTTGAAGTGCATACAAATAAAGACAACTACAAACATGCAAAAGCCAAAGTCCAAACACCAAAGACACAATCAATTGATGTCTGGTCACAGGAAGGAAAGAAAGAAAGAAAAAAAAAAGCCAACATGCATTCATAAAGAATATATAACGGGTCAGTGAGCATATTGAATTATAAACATCTATCAGTCATATAAAATCACATTCCACCAAACTAATCACCTCTCGGGGTAAATGAATCAAAATATACATGCTTTACCCCATTAAAATGATTAAGCATAGCTATCAAACGGGCACTAGTAGAAATATTAGCATAGCCAACTGAAGTGATAATGGTTTAACACACAATCCCAATTTTCATCGATCATAGAAATTTAGCAACCCTTATTATATCAATCCACACTAAATCACCAACCATATGAAACAGAGCCGCATTGAATCCTGATTTAACCAGCCCAACACTCTAGATTCGGCTGATTAAATCAAAACTAATATTAATTCAATGAATAAGTACAATTTAATTGAACATATAAATCTTCTACATTAAACTTTTATAAATTGAGTCAAGGAACTTGTAGTGAGTACTCTACTACACCACCTGATCGTTTAATATATTGCTCTTCAAAGAACTTAAGGTATTTTCTTATCCCAAATAACTATTGCCACCAAGATTAAATAAGCTAATTAATACAACTTCTCACACAATTTATCTCTATACAACTAATTTATCAAATTACAAGCTCCATTAATTTCTAGCAATGTAAAAAAAAAAATCATAGAATTCTAGTAATATTAAACATAAGAAAACTAATAAACATATAAAAATCGGAGAAATGAAGTCACCTCGACAAAATTGAGCTTCAAACAACATTAAGCCCATCAACATTGTGCTTCAACTGCAAAGCAACAAAAGGCTAATTTTTAAAAATTGAATTAAAACATTAGCACAAAAAAAAAACCCTATTATCTCTATTGTGCATGAATCAAACTCACAAATGACCATGATTTTTTAACATTATTAAAAAAATAAAATTAAAAAACAATTCCACAAAACTAAAAAAAAGTAAAATTGAATCCAAAAAAGAAATGATGTACCTCAATGTTATCTGCAGTAAAAGGGACGAAGTTGATTTTAATTGTAGATGAAGATCTAGATTTGAAATTGATATACCTCAATGCTAAATTGATTAAGAGACGAAGATCTAAATTTTCAATTGGTGTACCTTATTTCAAATTATTTCGAAATTGAACCAGGCGGACGAAGATCTAAAGACGAAATTGATTCAAAGAGAGTCGAACATCTGAATTTGAAACTGATATGACATATAAAGTATCTCATTCGAAATTGATTAGAAGAGGAACAAAGATCTGAGTTGTAAAATCCATGGTTCCATGAGTAGATTTGTACTCTAAATGAAAGAGAAGAATAGTTAGGGTTTGTGTTTATGTTCAGCAGTTTATTTTTTCACTAAACTCGCTATCGTGCGTTTTCTATTCACGTGTGAGCACGTGAGTTGAACTCGACGCTTTTTGGAGTTGAAAATTAATTTCGACCCTAAAAAGCGTCGCGAATATGTGCATAGTATGTACCCTAGTTGACGCTCCTTCCCCAGCGTCGAGGGTCTAGCGTCGAGAAAGCACTCGTTTTGTAGTAGTGTACGTATCAAGCTCATTTAGAAACTCTCACGGAGAAACTAGATAAAGTGGAATATACGTATTTGCCGAGAGAAGAAAACCAATTCGCCGACGCACTAGCTAAATTAGCATCAATGGTGCGAATTCCAACGGATACAATCAGAATGCTGCTGACCATAGAAAGAAGATATGAACCGGCTTATGTTCACGCACTCGACGATGAACAAGAACAACAAGAAGAAGATGAAGAGCCATGGTATACAAATATCCTTAACTATGTGACAAGAGAAGAATACCCTCCTAATACTGATAAAAGGGCACGCCGTGCTTTGAGGCTCCTGGCCTCACAGTATGTGCTCATCAGGGGAGAACTCCACAAGAGAACTGCAATGGGGAGAAATATCTTATGCATAGCCAAGAAAGAAGCACACAGAACCATGGAAAACCTTCATGCTGGTATATGTGGAACGCACATGAATGCAAAGATGTTAGTCCAACAGATTCAACGACAAGGTTATTATTGGACTACTATGGAGAGAGATTGTCACAAATACGTCAAGAAATGTATGAAGTGTCAAGTCTACGCAAATTTATAGCATGCTCCACCTTCGCTTCTCTACACATACACTTCTCCATGGCCTTTCTCCACTTGGGGCATCGACATCATTGGAAAAATAACACCACCAGGACAAGGGGGGCATGAACTCATCCTCGTAGCGATCAACTATTTCACCAAATGGGTCGAAGCTGCCTCATATTCTAAGCTGACGGCAAAACACGTAGCCCAATTCATTGAGAAAAATATCATATGCCGCTATGGGGTACCACATGAGATGATCAGCGATAATGGAACACATTTCCAAGCCAAATGCGCAGAATTATTACAGAAATATCATATCAAGCATCACAGCTCAACACCTTACAGACCACAAATAAATGGTGCGGTCGAATCGGCCAACAAAAATGTGAAAACTATCATCGAAAAGATGACAGAAAATTACAAGGATTGGCCAAGTAAGCTACATTTCGCCCCTTTTGGGTTCTCGAACCTCTATTCGTACATAAATGGGGGCTACCCCTTTCTCTCTAGTTTATGGAGTTGAAGCTGTACAACCAATAGAACTCGAAATCCCTTCTCTTCGAATTGCATTGGAAAGCCAACTAGATGAAGTCGACTGGATTAGAGCAAGATATGATGAACTAGTCTTACTTGATGAAAAACGCTTGGCAGCTTTGCATCATGTCCTAACCTACCAATAGCGTATGGCGCGACATTTTAATTAAAAAGTCAAGACTAGGAACATCAAAGAGGGTGACCTGGTGCTTAAGGCACTTCGTAAAAATGTGTTAGATCCAAGAGGAAAATTCAGACAAAATTGGTCAGGCCCGTACATTGTTACAGCCATCTTGTCTAGAGGAGCGGCACAATTGGTAGACATGGACGGTAACGGTTTCCACAATTTAACCAACTTGGATCAACTCAAGAAATTCTATGCCTAGTCTCATGGGTTCATGACCCAATAGAGCTACGTTCGGCCTGATTCATTTTTAAGGATACGTAGGCAACCCCTCAAGGAGGCCCGACCACTTTAAAAAATAAAAATCCTCCCTCCGTCGATCAAGTATACGCGTCTGTTGAGCATTGCGTCACGAAAAAAAAGGGTTTTTTTTGCCGCGACACGGGACATTCTACTGTGTCACGGTGGACCTGAGCAAAAAAAAAGGGGGATTTTTTCCGCGACACGGGACATTCCACCGTGTCACGGTACAGTCCACCGTGTCACGGTACAGTCCACCGTGGCATGGTGGACCTGAGCAAAAAAAAAATAATAAAAAAATTGCCGTGACACGGGAATTTCCAATGTGTAACGGAGATTTTCACCGTGGCACGGTGGAATTTCAGATTTCCGATTTTTTAAGTGACGCGGTCTTTGCAAATTCATTATTTGTTCGATGTTTTTTTATTTTCATTCTTCCATTGCGTTCGACTCCTTGACTCGGATATTATAAAAACAAAAAAAAAAGTCATTGTAATTTTTTATTTAAGGCTAAAATAAATGTGACTACAATTATTGGCATCATACGCCTTATTTTAAATAAAAAATTATAAATCATAAAAGCAAAACAATACTGATCTAATCCCTCTTCACTTTAGGAACCTCATTCTCTTTTTCAATTAGGTCGGCCTTCACCATTAATGTGTCTTTTGTAGCCCGAACCGTCACACCCCTAGTCGAACATTCACCCCTTTCACCTTTCTTAAAATTCTTCGGTTGTTTCTCTCTATAGACCATCTTCTCTTTACCCTTCCCTTTCACATAATTCTTCCTTTTCGGCATTATAGGAGTCTTAAACTCAATCCCTTGTGTTCTTGGACCTAGACGATCTTTAGGAGGAGCTTTGTTATTGCCAAGACGACTCTTCACAACAGATTTGCGTGATCTGAATCGTTCCCTCCTATTTCTAGGGTTCAACCATGCCTTGTATGCACTAGATAAAGGAGGAGGAGTTTGGTTACTTGTAGAAAGGGTCCACAAAGGTCTTCCAATCCAATAAGTCTCGTATTTGTGAACGTTATTCTCATGCAACGATAATTCACGAGGACTATTGTTATAGCGTGGAACTACTTGTTCAAGTCCATACTGCCGCATCAGTCGAGAAGGACAATAAAAAGTCAGCTTTGAGATACTAGGAACACGACAATATGGAGTATCATTCGTACCAACCATCCTAGTAAGCCTCCACCAAGGCACCACCAAACGAATGGAAAATTCTCTCTTTGCAAAGAAATTTTTCCAGTCTTCATACGACATGTTCACAGAGTAATTCTTCTTCCTGCGGACTAGATCGTTAGGGCTATATTTTTCAACATCGTCGGGGGCTTCAAATAGTTCTAAATGCTCCATCAACCAAATCTGCAAAAAAAAAAATGCAGATTCCCTTGACACGGCAGACTTCACTGTGTCACGGCAGAGAGCCACCGTGAGACGGTGCCTGTTTTGTGTCACGGGGGCTACTCGGAGCGTATTTTTACCTGCAACAATACCAGAGAGCCCTTCCTGATGCCTTTCCGGTCAGCTTTTGCTTCCTCAAGGCCACGAAACGTTTCTCCAAGGCACGTAGGCGTAGGAGATCTCTTAGATTCAACATGTTCAAGCACAAACGCTAGACAAGCATTTCCTACCCTACCGTTTGCAAATAAAAGCTTGCTAAACATGCAAAAAATATATGCCCTTCTACGATATACATGATAAGACTCAGAGATAGGGCGATTAAAAAATAAATTTGCAAGTTTTTCTAAGTCTACCTCATTACTACACACAATTCTATTTAAATCTGGATCTGTTAGATTCAGATGGCGTTCAAAATCTTGGTAATAATATTCACGTAGGGTAGGCATGGCAATAAGATTTCTAGCAGGAAATCCAAATATTGCACCGAATTCCTCCGGCAGGGGACAAAATTCATCGTAATCAAATTTAAAACAATGTGTTTCTAGACTCCAATAATCTAATGTTGCCCTAAGAAAATCTTGTTCAATCGCTACATGCCTCAGGGCTAGTAAACGCCTGACATGAAATAATTCTAACTCTCTTTTGTCAGCATTGGTAAAAGAATAAGACCAGTCGCGCAATAAATTATCAAAATTCTGAGACATTATTATTTAAATATGAAATTCTAATTATTTTGTGTTTCGTAATTATGCATATCACGAATATACTGGTCCTATTTTATAGCAAAAGCGCTCGGAACTACTTAGAAATTATCTTTTTGTACTCGTAAACCACACCGTTGTAGAATACGCGCGCCGTGACACGGGGAATGCCACCGTGTCAAGGGATTTTTTGTCGCGATACGGCAGATTTTGCCGTGACACGGTGTACAGTGCTGTGTCGCGGCACCCACTTTTTTCTTTTTTTATCTTTTCCTGTATCTATCCGGATTTCTTTTAGTTTTTTTATCTTCACCGTTTACTTTTCTGCTTTTCGAGAGTTTCATTCCCAATAAAACTCTCAACCTTTTTTTTTTTTATCATTTTATTATTTTATTTTTATTTATTTATTTAATTATTTATTTATTATCTTTTTTAGTATTTTATTCATTTTATTCCTATTTTTTCTTTATATACTTATTTATTTATTCTTGTCTTTTTTATTTCTTTTTATTTTGGGGAAAGTCGGTACCCTCCACTTACTCCACTTACGTTTTTTTTTTCGCGTCATTAATACATACACAATCACACACAATGAGTCTCAAGCACACACTAACACACACTAATAAATACATAAATTAAACTGTGAATAATATACATAATGAGCTATAATAAATAAGAAGTGTCAAGTGTCATCACAGTGTGTACAAATAAAGACCCTCGGTCAAAAATCTTCAGAACTAGAAGAGTTAGGATCAGTATCATCTCCAGCCTGTGAATACGGGAACGGTGAGCCAAAGAGTCCCGCCATCATCCGAGTACGGGGAGTAGTGTCCCTACTAGTCCCTGTGACTCCAGCAGCAGTCAAACTTAAAGCAGGACCCGTCCAACTGGCAAACGGTGTAAACTGACTCAAAGACACGGGAATCGTTGGCGGAGGCATCGTCCCATACATTGGAACTGAGAACAAGCCCGACACTGGTGGAGGAATCCCAGACAATGGAGCTGAAATAAACCAGGAACCACAGGATTCAGAACAGGCCTAAACTTAGGTTGAGAAGGCTGTGAGAACGACTGTCGCTGCCTCTGACCCCGACCCTAAAACCGCTGGGAAGATTGAGGCTGCTGCCACTTAGCCTCCAGAAACGGCTGAGTAATCTGACTCCCACTGTGATTGAGAATGTCGATGAACCTCAGGATATCGTTTACCACGACTAAGCTCCCCCTCGTCCGAGTCTCTATGCCTCGAGCGCGAGCGGGACCTCCGTTGCTCCTGAAAAATACAGAATGAAAAGGCGTCAACAATGCAAAATAAAACAAATGGTAGAAGTGGAAAAAATGAGCATACCTCAAGAACATCGCTAGAACTGCTCCGACAACTCGCACCACGCCGAAGCTTGATGTTGCAGTTCTTCAGAGCGTCAACCAGCTTCATGAGTCCCATCATCTCCGGGCGGTTAGGCTTAGAACAAAACAAAGAAAAATCAGTAACAAGCGGTGTTAAAAGGATGAATAATGCATAAGAAACTTACCGACTCAAAAACCTCGGGCAGAGACTCCTGCGCTTGTCTGAAACCCTCTGGCGCGTCAGCAATATGGTCTTCGGTAATACCAATCGGCCCTGGGTAGCGGAAAGATTGAGGCGGAATCTCAATTCTCCCTATAGGGCGAACAGTCGTCTGAAAATACGATCGAATAATCAAGTTATTTGACTATTTAAACAGAGACTAGTGGCAAAAATCCTCAAAAGAAATCATACCTCAGGAAGGCGCGGTGGAGGAGCCAAAGAGGGAAGTAAGTCCTGCGCATAATCACTCTCCATGTGCACAAGCTCCTGCCAAGGAAAAGTGTAGCACTCTCCCCTGTTTATTTACTCCCTAAGCAAGCGCGAGTCCAGCATCGACTCCGGTGGAGATAAGGGCACCACAAAGCGATCACCACTGTGCTGATGAACAACATGCTCCCCCAAATACCAAACAAAGCGTCCGGTACCAAACAAAACAATGGGGTGCGCTGAAAGATGCAAGGCCTCGGGAAGATTAGTCATCCTAGCCCAAGGACGATACTGGACATCAATTGCAACCTGAAAACCATAAAAAGATGGCATGAAACACCAGAAATAACGTCAAAGAGAAAATAACAGGCAACAAAACTAATTCTTACGCCAACAGAAGAGGTGCCTCAGCATAGCAGCCCGCGCATCGCAGAGACAGACTTCACCCGTGACTCTCCTCGGTCACGCCAGCTGGCCCCGACAGGGAAGTCATGAACCGCTCCACGATGCCGTCGAGGAGCCAATCCTAGGAAGTACTCGTAGAACCATAGCTGCAGTGAAATGTAATCTTTGAGCATGTGAGTCGAACTAATTAAAATAAAACAAGAAAAGGAAAGGATCGTCACCTCCACGACTCTCCATAGACTGTAGACAGTGACGGGAGACTCGTCGTTCAGCTGCCTACAGCCATGACGTAACGACAAGAGAAGCTCGGCGTATCCGAGGCTGGCCAAGCTAAAGGATCTTATCTCACTGATCCTGACTAAAGAAGGGAGGTAGCAAAGGAGTGCACGTGAACTCTTATCAGGAGAAAGAGTCATGGAAATAAGAATCAGAATGAAGATCCCCACTCGCTGCTCAGCTGATGTCTCCTCCATGTCAAAACCACGAGCTAGAACCGAAGCCAGCTCCGATCGCCCGCTCCTAGGACCACCTCGAGACACTGGCCGGGTCCTGATATGCTGAACGATCAGACATATGTGCTACTGCCCGGTCAGTGAAGCGCAGCCCGCTAATCATGCTAAAGTCCAGAGGGGTCACTGTCATCTCCCCCCAAGCAAAGTGAAAGGTGTTGGTAGTATCACAAAAGTACTCCAGCAATGCGCGAACAACTGTCGCACCGCAACCCCGGGGGCTCATAACCCTACGACCGCCGAATAAAAATCCGCTAAACCAGCCGATTCCCATAAGACGTTCGTAGCAGGATCCCTCATGATTATCTTGTGAAGTCGAGGAATCAAATCTTCGGCTCCAGAACCGTGGTGGCGAAGCGTGCCGCCAACTATGCCGGCAAGTGGGCGATGAGAAACGTGGTTCTCACGACAGAAAACCAACTGGTCTGGAGTCCACAGAGGTGGAATCCCACCTACCTCTACCTGTAGAGGCCCGAGGCTCAGACTCTAAGACGTTGTCGTCCATACCCTCGGGAATCGTGGGAGTGTCCTCTCGAAAAGCCTGACGCCGGCCATGGGTAGAAAGATCGCGATCCCGTCACCTAGGCATGCTATTATAAAAATAAAAATCTAAATGCTTAGCATCATTTCCTAAGACATTTAGTTCGAGTTGCATTTTAATAAAAAATCTAAATGCTTAGCATCACTTCCTAAGTTATTTAGTTATTTATCGCATTATACGCTAAATTTTTACCTCTAGGCTAAAAATTGGCAAAATAATGGAATTATTTATAGTATTTAGTTTCTCCATGACGAACTAATACTATGTTCTCCATGACAATGTAGTACATACACAATACAAAGCATGTCAAAAAATTGCACAAAAACAATAGATCGACAAATCATAGCATATTTTACAGGATCTACAACCAACATGTCATCATTTCAAGTGCAAAAGAAACAACATGAACAACAAGGAACACCATTTACCACAAGTAGTACCAAAAATGGTGATTTTGCTCAATTCTTCACCAAATCATGCAATTTTTGTCTCTAATCGCTCACAAACACGCATACATACATGTGCAAGAAAATTCATAGCAAGAGTTTCAACATAAACCTCAAAATCAAAAAATCCCCAAATTGATTTTTAAGGGTTTTTCATGAAATTACTCATTTAAAGCAAATTCGAAGCAAAATCAGGGGAAACATACATAGATCCTTCTAGAGAATCCAAAATGAGGAAAGTAGCAAAAAATTAGAGCAGAATTGATGAAGATCTGAGCTCCAAAAGCTCGAAAAACCGTGAAGATCAGAGCAGCCGTCGCGACACGGTCAGGAAACGCCGCGGCGCGGTGATCAGTAAACGTGTCACGGGGACAAACTCCCGTGTCACGGTGAGTCTAAGGGTCGCCGGAGCTCCGATAAACAGCAACAGCAGCACGACAGTGAGCAGCGAGCAGCAACAAAATCTCAGCGAAGAAAAAAAAAAAGGAAATGGGAATACGAACCAGCAGCACCGCCGCGCCACGAAAGAGAACTCCGTCTGACGGGAAATAACTCCAAGCGCCGGTGAGCCGCCGCCGAGACACGGGAATCCGAGCAGTTAAAAATGAAAATTTTTTGGATGAAAACAGGACAAGAAAGAGAAATGGTGAATGAGAAATATGGGAGAAATGGTTGATATTTAAAGCCAAAAGCAACCGTTGCATGACCCTGTTACCGTTCCACATTTTCCGTTATTAAGCAACGGTGTTGAGGCGCGTGAAAAGAAGCGCGTGGAATTTTTTTTTTGTTCCAAAAATTCCCGCGACACGGGAATTGCTCCCGTCTAACGGCAAAAAACTACCGTGTCGCGGGATGTGCCCACGTGGCACGGGGTTAAGGATGTTATTTTGCACATTTTTCGAAGCTAGCAGCGAATATTTCTGGTATTTTTGACCAAAGCTACACGATTTTCCGCGCAAATTGGACAGTTAATTTATCGGTAAAATTACGCGGAAAATTCTAACTGACGGTAGGAGGGTACCACAGTTACTATTTTGCCCCTAGAAGCATTAAAGTAATTGTGTCGATATTTTAAAGCACCTAATATGGTCGGATAATCGACTTGAAGGTGTGAATCATCTGCGGCCCACGTTCCGGGATAATCGAACCATCATACACTTGCAAATTTCGGGCGATTACAGTAGTCGTCGGCTTTCCTCAGTCTTGAAAAGCGTTACCGGTGGATTTTTCTTCAAGTATAGAAAACCGCCAAGTCGGCTTTCCTCAAGCTTGGAAAGCTTTATCGGTGGATTTTTCTTCAAGTATAAAAAACCGGCACGTCGGCTTTCCTCAAGCTTGGAAAGCGTTATCGGTGGATTTTTCTTCAAGTATAGAAAACCGCCAAGTCGGCTTCTGACAAGGGAATAAACGCGTCGTCAATTGTCTATCCCTAGATCAAATACAATTTATACAACCTAAACAAACCTAATACGAGTATAAGGCAAGCATAGGGGTCGAACTACAGAGAACGGTAAACACCACCAAATGTTATCGACAATTAAGCTAGTCCGGAATAGGAGATAAATAAACTAAAGTCTAAAAATGCTAAAACAAGAAATAAAACATTAAGGGAAATGGTTTTGGTATAGCATTCACTTGAACATAAACAAAGGCATAGAAATTAAATTAATTATGAACTAAACATGCTCGAATATCGAAATAAAGGATCCAATCTAGCCGCCTTCCGGGGTCAATTGGCTTCTCCTAACATAGCCTCTATAATTCCACATTAGAACCATATACTAGGAGGTACTATTAAATAACAATCGATAGTAATGAACCTTAACTAAGTCAACTTCCGTTTCTTGTTAGCAAAGATTCACCTTTAATCAACCAACAATGTGCACTTGCAAGAAGATTAAAGAATATCAATCATATAAAGACTTTAATCACAAATAAATCAATTCTAAACCCTAGAACATGCTCAAGGTCCAACTACACCACAACCATCCCCTTAATGGGGAAGTTACTCACTAATCATGTTAATAACAAGATTAATTAACAAACAATCAAGGATAAACATGATTAACAAGCAATACCAAAAAACTAAAATAATAATCAAAATAAAACAAATAAAAATAGAGGAGAGAGAGTAAGAGATTGCTCATTAATAGAAGATGAAGGTCTACAAAGGATTGAACAAGCTCCTTCTTCAAAATCCAAGTTCATTAATGAAGAAAACCTCACTTTCTCTCTCTACCAATGAAGACTAATCCTAACCTAACCTAAAACTAATTAGAGAGAAGAATAGATAGTTCTTCAATGTTCAATTACCCCAAAAAATGGGTATTTATACTAACTTAATAAAACTAGGAAAAAAATAGAAAAAGAAAATAAAATAAAATAAATTAAAAGGAAAAGTAAAAATAGAAAACTAAAATAAGAATAAAAAAATAAAAGAAAGAAGATAAGAAAAAGATAAAATAAAACAAAGAAAATAAAAATAAAAGAAAAACAAAATTAAATCCCCAAAAGCCAAAA
Organism: Chenopodium album; assembly: GCF_948465745.1. Lineage (NCBI taxonomy): Eukaryota > Viridiplantae > Streptophyta > Magnoliopsida > Caryophyllales > Amaranthaceae > Chenopodium > Chenopodium album. The sequence goes on from NC_137842.1 coordinate 21,764,738, forward strand.
ACAATCAGACGGTTTCATTCCATCTTTATGGCTGCTCTGATTTTCGATTCTCCTACCACCATCATCAACCATTATCATTAAATCAATGCTCCAAATCAATGGCTATCAACACCAATTGCATCATCATCGTTCGATCCTCATTAAAAATCATGTGCGAGGCTCGTGAAATGGTTCGATCGAACCGGTGGCTGGTTCGACCGAACTACGGGGTTGGTTCGGTCGAACCAAGGGTATGTTCGACCACTCCTCTTCGAATAACAAAACCCCCAAAGTCTCTGACTCGAAGTTCGGTCGAACCACCAACGGTATGCTCGAACTTGATTGATTTTCTATTTGTTCTGATTTGGGGCTGTTGATGTGCGAATTGGTGACGATGTGGCGCAATTGTTGCTGTAATTGATGCTGGTGGTGGCTGCTCTGTTGTGCGGTGGTGTTGCGGGGTGATTGCGTGGCTGCTCTGATTTGGGGCGCTGCAGTGTCGGCTTTAATTGGTGGTTGCGGTGGTCGGGTGCGTGGTTATTGTTGATGTTGTGTTCGTTGTTGTTGCTGTTGTTGGTGGTTGAGAACGGTGGCGCGGCTGGTGGTAATTGGGTTGATTGGAGGTGGTGGTTGTTATGGAGATGATTGGTAGTGTATTGGTTGGTTTGGTTGATGTGGCTGCACGGATTGGTATGGGGGTGATTGGTGGTGTTGGTTGGTGGCAGCTGGTGGGCTGTGGTGGTGTTTGATTGGTGGCAGCAGGGGAGAAGCAGAGGAGGTTGGCTGAGGGGCTGCTGTGGTTGATGTGGTGGAGGATAAGGAAGGGTGCGGTGATGGATAAGGTGCAGCAAGTTTGTTTAGCGTTTGACTCAATTTGGAACCCGAACCCACTTGACATAAAACCCGAACCCCTACACACAAAACCAAGGAGAAATCAAGACAAATAAGAATGAAATAAATAAATTAGGAATAAAATAAAGTAAAATAGGAAAAGAGAAATAACACTAAACTAATAAAAGTTAAATAAAACTATACGAGTAAATAAAATCAAATAAATAACAAAATAAAATTAAAACTATTAAAAACTAAACAAAAACTATACAAGCAAAGAAGTGAAATAAAATAGACTAAAAACCAATTAAAATAAATAAAAGTAAATTAGAAAACTTTCAACGAAAAATAAAGAACGAAATATAACAAATCAAAAGCAAATAAAGTAAAATAAAATACAAAAATAAACTAAAGCTAATAAAATAAAGAAAATAAACTAAAACGCTCCAAAATTACCAAATAAACAAGAAAATTTATTAAAGAGAAAACAAGAGAAAGAAAGGGAAAATAAGATAAAATAAACACGAAAAAGACTCTAAAACTACTCCTTAGGAGTGACATAAATGTCACTCATCAAATTCCCCCAAGCTAAACCTTTGCTCGTCCTTGAGCAAAGCTAAGGCAAAAGAGAACAAGAAGGAATTATTTAAGGCAAAAGAAACAAAATAGAAACAAAGAGAAAGAATGTACACTAACTCACTGTCGTAGGAATCACGGATGCATTTAGCGTATGCATCAAGCCCTTTAAACCCCTATGTCCCCAGAGAGGACGAGTAAGCTCTCGTGAGGGTTTCCTAAGAGGTTTAACCCACAACTCTTGGCAACACATAACATTCAAGGCAAAGGTGAAATCAAGAAAACTCGAGTTTTGATATTTCAAACCAAACACAAACAATGGGCTAAATGCACAAGAATACAATCCTTTCTAGACATTAAAGGTAGCCAAGCAAAAGAATAGCTAAGGTTGATGCACACATAAAGCATGCAAAGGGTAGAGAACTTAGGGGGACTTACACTCCTCCTTATCTCCGACCAAACTCCCGCATCCTCACTAGTTTTGCATCCACTTTTAAGGTGATGTCTCGAGATTCCTCGAAGGAATCGGAAGAAATAATCAATGAAAAACATTTAGGCTACCCGACATCTTGGCATTGATAGCTCGCTCAATAGGCTTGGCTTGATTACCCTCCATCGGTAGTAACTAAACCTCACTAAGGTCAAAAGGTCTTAAAAGGGTTGAAACGTTTAGGCTAGGGTAAAGGGTGTGGAAATAAATTTGGAAATTGGTGGTAAACTTAGAAGAAGCAAGGTTGATCATTCCTCAATTCAAACTCAATAAACTACCAACTTTCAAATCCAAAATTCTAGCAACTCCTCCCCCAAGCTTATTCTTTTTCAACCAAACAACAAATATTTTTGTATTTTCTCAATATTTTCTTCTTTTTTTTTTTCATTTCTTTTTATTCTTTGCTCTCGCCTCTTTTAACTTTGAGCGGCTTTTTCTTTCATTTCCTTTATTTTCTTCTCATTTACTCAAACCATTCAACATAACAAATATAAACACAAGTACCAAAATTTGAGTTTTTCACTTCTTTTTCATTCTTTTTCTCACTTTCATTAACTAAAAATACAAATCAAGTCCCAAGAATGCTTCACAAAAACTAATAAAGGTGAAAATAAAGCAAAGGTCCATTGGTTTGTAATTTGGTTATGCCAAAGAAGGGAAAATGGCTCAAATTGGGTTAATAAATGAGCAAATGCAAAAGAAAAATAAAATAATAGAAAATAGTAAAACAAAACAAAAATCCTAATTGCCTTCGTCTTCCCTTAGGTTGGTTCGGTCTCGATCTTGGGTAGATTAAGCCAAATTCTCGATATAAGCTAGCAATGCCAAGGATCCAAACGCCACACATGCAAGAAATGTAGAAGGCTAGAACAAAATAGACACATCCTCACAAAAATGACGGTAGTGGAGTAGCAAAAATCACCTTTAAAGCGTCAACTAGCTAGAGAGCGACAACCATCTTACCACAAACCAAGTGAGCTAAGGTCTCATAGCCCTTAAGTTCTACTACCTTGGCAATGTTATATGTGTGAACCAACCTCGACATTCAAGTTCATGAAAACCTCTAACAACTAGCAAAGAGGGTATTCTAGGTGCTAAAGCCCAATTATGTCCAAGTTTAAAACAAAACATTTTGAAACTTGCCTTGAATGCCATGGAAAGACACTATACACACAAATATTCACAAAACCAACAATACTCAAGAATGCATATACAATTGTGCAATATGAAAGCATGATCAATCAAAACTACATATACCAAAAGTCAACTCAATAAGGCGCTCATGGCCATCAAAACATAGAAAACCAATCTCAATAATAGACTTTGGCTAGTATGAGAGAAATAAATCAAGCAATCATGAGACTATGGATTAAGAAACCACCAAGAGATATAGATAACCCCCCCCCCCCCCAAGCTAGCGAATAGCTACTCCCCCAAGCTAGAATGGAGCATTGTCCTCAATGCTCAAAATAAAGGCACAAAGGGTGGGTGGGAGGGGAAGAAAGAAAACACATTCACACAACAATTCATATTCATTCAATCCAAATGCAATTAAGAAAGAAAATCCAAGATGAGGGAAGAAGGAAAGAGTAAACCAAATGTGAGGTGGGTGTTGAAACCCGCAATTGAGCACATTGTCCACAATTTCATCTAATTCCTCGTCTTTGTTGCTTTTCCAAATGCAAGCAATCATTGGTGTGCTTCTTCTCAAGGAGCTCAATCCAAAATCCTTGCACATGAGTATATGCATCGAGTACCTATACACATAGACAAGAGAGTAAACAAAAATGAGAAACACAAAAGAAAGAAAAAGAAAGCAATAAAACACGGGTTACTTCCCGCAAAGGCTTGCTTAACGTCCAAGCATGACCAATCTAGTAAATAACCCGACAAAGAACGCAATAGCTTGTCATATGCACCGGCAAACATATCAAGAAATAGAGCATACACGATGCTCATATGACAAGAAAACATAAAGTACAAGGAGACTTTATGCTTGAGAGAAGGGAGAAAAGAAAAAGTAAAAGAATCAAAAGAAAAATCAAGAAGATAAGAAGAAAAAGTAGAAGAAGAAAAAGAAAACTCCTCACAAAAATCTTTTTGGTTGGCATTATAACTCTTTTCCTCATCAACAATGAAAGAGTTGGGGGCTTCGGAAGCATGAATAGGAAGAGGATCCCTAAGAGGTTCTTTGAGAAAAGAAGGGAGGAACAAAGGATAGTAAGAGATATGGTTAAACCTTTGGGAAAAACGTGTATGAGAAAGGCTAAAAGGGGTAGCTAATCCCTCATCACAAGATCTCACATAACTAATGAGGGAATGAAAATCAATCATGGAATCCTCAAATGAAGAACCCTCATGTTCTACATCTCCTTCAAGCTCAAAAACTCCAAGGTAATCAACCTTATCCTCCTTTTCACCACAATAAACAACCTTTCCTTCTACTATCTCAAAATCAAGAGTGAATGGGGGCAAATTTCTCTCAAACTCATCTCTTTCTAATGAAGCCTTATCAATGAACTCACTCATAAGGTTATGGGCTACCGTTTGAAACTCAAGAAATATTTGGGCCATAATCTCAAATGAGTCCAAGTCATCATGAATAGACGAGTCAAAGGCTTGCTCATTGGAATCATCTAGGGGACTATGGGGCACACCTTTAGAATTCATGCAAAAATCGGATGCAATATGAGAAAGAGAATGCACTTCATCATCATTAGAATGTACCTCATTACATTGAGCTATAGAGGGAGGGGAGTTGAAATCATACATTACATGGTCACTATGGGGAGCATCAAGCACATCATGGGAATTCATATTAGACAAATCATGACAATTAGCATCAACATTAAAAGCATGAGAATCCCGAACATAAGTCTCAGGATTGGCCCTCTCCCAATCATAATTATCCCTAGCTAACCATGAATAGAAATCCCAAGCTTCATCCAAAGACATGTCTTGAAATTTACCATTTAACATATTATCAACTACTCCTCTAAAATTCTCATTTAATCCCAAATTGATGATTTCACAATAATCACCCTTGGCAAAACCTTTAACACCATCTAGGAAATCCTCAAGTCTATTGAAATACACCCAAAACGGTTCATTATCAAATTGAGGAATAGAAATATAAGCCATTTTTTCTCAAACAAAACAAAGAGAACAAAAACAAATCAAAAGAAAATATATACAATGGACTAGTCTCAATAAGATAACATAACGGTAACGGAAGCCGTTCCCCGGCAACGGCGCCAATTTGACAAGGGAATAAACGCGTCGTCAATTGTCTATCCCTAGATCAAATACAATTTATACAACCTAAACAAACCTAATACGAGTATAAGGCAAGCATAGGGGTCGAACCACAGAGAACGGTAAACACCACCAAATGTTATCGACAATTAAGCTAGTCCGGAATAGGAGATAAATAAACTAAAGTCTAAAAATGCTAAAACAAGAAATAAAACATTAAGGGAAATGGTTTAGGTATAGCATTCACTTGAACATAAACAAAGGCATAGAAATTGAATTAATTATGAACTAAACATGCTCGAATATCGAAATAAAGGATCCAATCTAGCCGCCTTCCGGGGTCAATTGGCTTCTCCTAACATAGCCTCTATATTTCCACATTAGAACCATATACTAGGAGGTACTATTAAATAACAATCGATAGTAATGAACCTTAACTAAGTCAACTTCCGTTTCTTGTTAGCAAAGATTCACCTTTAATCAACCAACAATGTGCACTTGCAAGAAGATTAAAGAATATCAATCATATAAAGACTTTAATCACAAATAAATCAATTCTAAACCCTAGAACATGCTCAAGGTCCAACTACACCACAACCATCCCCTTAATGGGGAAGTTACTCACTAATCATGTTAATAACAAGATTAATTAACAAACAATCAAGGATAAACATGATTAACAAGCAATACCAAAAACTAAAATAATAATCAAAATAAAACAAATAAAAATAGAGGAGAGAGAGTAAGAGATTGCTCGTTAATAGAAGATGAAGGTCTACAAAGGATTGAACAAGCTCCTTCTTCAAAATCCAAGTTCATTAATGAAGAAAACCTCACTTTCTCTCTCTACCAATGAAGACTAATCCTAACCTAACCTAAAACTAATTAGAGAGAAGAATAGATAGTTCTTCAATGTTCAATTACCCCAAAAAATGGGTATTTATACTAACTTAATAAAACTAGGAAAAAAATAGAAAAAGAAAATAAAATAAATTAAATTAAAAGGAAAAGTAAAAATAGAAAACTAAAATAAGAATAAAAAAATAAAAGAAAGAAGATAAGAAAAAAAGAAAAGAAAACAAAGAAAATAAAAATAAAAGAAAAACAAAATTAAATCCCCAAAAGCCAAAAACAATCAGACGGTTTCATTCCATCTTCATGGCTGCTCTGATTTTCTATTCTCCTACCACCATCATCAACCATTATCATTAAATCAATGCTCCAAATCAATGGCTATCAAGACCAATTGCATCATCATCGTTCGATCCTCATTAAAAATAATGTGCGAGGCTCGTGAAATGGTTCGATCGAACCGGTGGCTGGTTCGACCGAACTACGGGGTTGGTTCGGTCGAACCAAAGGTATGTTCGACCACTCCTCTTCGAATAACAAAACCCCCAAAGTCTCTGACTCGAAGTTCGGTCGAACCACCAACGGTATGCTCGAACTTGATTAATTTTCTATTTGTTCTGATTTAGGGCTGTTGCTGTGCGAATTGGTGACGATGTGGCGCAATTGTTGCTGTAATTGATGCTGGTGGTGGCTGCTCTGTTGCGCGGTGGTGTTGCGGGGGGATTGCGTGGCTGCTCTGATTTGGGGCGCTGCAGTGTCGGCTTTAATTGGTGGTTGCGGTGGTCGGGTGCGTGGTTATTGTTGATGTTGTGTTCGTTGATGTTGCTGTTGTTGGTGGTTGAGAACGGTGGCGCAGCTGGTGGTAATTGGGTTGATTGGAGGTGGTGGTTGTTACGGGGATGATTGGTGGTGTATTGTTTGGTTTGGTTGATGTGGCTGCACGGATTGGTACGGGGGTGATTGGTGGTGTTGGTTGGTGGTAGCTGGTGGGCTGTGGTGGTGTTTGATTGGTGGCAGCAGGGGAGAAGCAGAGGAGGTTGGCTGAGGGGCTGCTGTGGTTGATGTGGTGAAGGATAAGGAAGGGTGCGGTGATGGATAAGGGGCAGCAGGTTTGTTTGGCGTTTGACTCAATTTGGAACCCGAACCCACTTGACATAAAACCCGAACCCCTACACACAAAACCGAGGAGAAATCAAGACAAATAAGAATGAATTAGGAATAAAATAAAGTAAAATAGGAAAAGAGAAATAACACTAAACTAACAAAAGTTAAATAAAACTATACAAGTAAATAAAATCAAATAAATAACAAAATAACCATAAAACTAATAAAAACTAAACAAAAACTATACTAGCAAAGAAAGTGCAATAAAATAGACTCAAAACCAATTAAAATAAATAAAAGTAAATTAGAAAACTTTCAAGGAAAAATAAAGAACGAAATATAACAAATCAAAAGCAAATAAAGTAAAATAAAATACGAAAATAAACTAAAGCTAATAAAATAAAGAAAATAAACTAAAACGCTCCAAAATTACCAAATAAACAAGAAACTTTATTAAAGAGAAAACAAGAGAAAGAAAGGGAAAATAAGATAAAATAAACACGAAAAAGACTCTAAAACTATGGAAAGCTTTATCAGTGGATTTTTTTTCAAGTATAGAAAACCGCCAAGTCGGCTTTCCTCAAGCTTGGAAAGCGTTATCGGTGGATTTTTCTTCAAGCATTGAAAACCGCTAAATTCCTTTGTTGGCTTTCCTCAAGCATGGAAAGCATTATCGGTGGATTTCTTCATGCATAGAAAAACGCCAAAATCATATGTCAACTTTCCTCAAGCTTGGAAAGTGTCATCCGGTAGGTTTCTTCAGGCTTAGAAAACTACCAAACTCATCTGTCGGCTTTCCTCAAGCATGGATAGCATTTCAACAAACGTCATCCGGTGGATTCCTCCAAGCATAGGAAAATACCAAACTCATTTGTCACCGATACACTGGTGCCAGATACGTATTCTATCCTTTTACTCTTTTATCTGTAGAACTAACATTTTTCTACAGGTATCGGCGTATACAGAGTGAATTGGGATCGTAGAACGTCTTAAATCATTCTCCGTCCATATAGACTACATTGACTATAGTTTTCGAAACTGACGTTTATACAAACTCAGTCAAAGTGGGGGATTTTGTAGACACCTAAAAATGTCTCCCCAACACCAAACCCGATGATGAACAACCTTTCACCGCCACTATTGGTCGGGTTCAGTATTTAATCCCGAGAGTGCTTAAAAAATCGTATTTGATTAAATTTGTATTTTTGAACAGTCAATGGATTAGTCTTAAAAAAGCATAGTTTTAATTTCAGCCCAAACCTTTTTTATTTTATTGTTTTATTATTTATTTTAGGCCCAAACCTTTTATTTATTTTATTTGCTTATTTTCTTATTTTAGCCCAAATAATAATAAATAAGAAAAAAGCCCGAAATTATCAATCGACACTTAAAATGCTGAACAAAATTAGGGTTAAAAATGTATTTAGACGGAAAAGCGGGCTGAAAATTCCTGCGCCACGGCATGTATCCACCGTTTCACGGGAATCATTCCCGTCTGACGGTGGGATTTCCCGTGACATGGGAAAACCTGCTGTGACACGGGAATTTCCGTGTCCTTTCCGCGTAAACCCTTAACACGTTTTCTTCCCTGTTTACTAAAAATTTCCCGCGACACACTAAAACTGCACCGTGTCACGGGAATGTTTCCCGTTTGACGGTGGGTTTTCCCGTGTCACGGTATAGTTTGACGTGTTGCGGGATACTTTTTTAGGCTTTTTATCATTTTAGGGTTCCTCGTGTTCCCTCAGCACATTTTCTCTATATATACCCCCTCATTTCTTATGTACGGGGCATCAATTAATTCTCTTGTTTTTTCTCTTTTCTATGCTCTAGCCTAAACACTAGCCTACCCTTCTTATTTAAAAGTTCCTTCTTCAAGTACTCCAAGGAGTCCATACTTTACTCGTGGTTCTATCCTTAAGCCAAGGCGTGAAAGGTATAACTGTTTGAGGGTTTGGTCCCAAATCAACCATGCTTAATTTAATTTAATTTAATTATTGTTTTATTATTATTTCCTTGAAGTTACTAACTCGTTTATTATTTTGTAGTTGCAAACAAACAGAATCAAAGTAAGAATTATGTTCCTTTTATTTCTATTATTTTTCTAACGATTTTACATTGTTGGAATTATTGTTAAATTTCTTCCAATATTAATGTATATTCTATTATTTTTATGATCACCATATTGCATGTTAAAGAGAATATGTAATTGAAAATCACGCCTAATAAGATAATTTGGACAACCGGTTTAGGTTCCTTTTTAATCTTGTTGTTTAATTCAAGTGATCACAAATATTTTAGAATTATGTGTTGCATTAATATTCAACCAATTTAGCTTTATAATAGTTTGGAGCAAATTGAATCTTTGTTTGCATACCTTTGAGATCGCAGGAATCACTTTTCACTATAAGAATCGAGTAGAGGCCAATACGGGCGAATGTGACTCCATGACTCACTTCGTACCATCATCCCCGATCCTCTTTTCGTGGTTTCGAACCATATGGAGTTAGTAATCTCATGGATTATGAATGGGGTGTAACCTTCACGGGTCAATCGTTGTTGCCTTTCGTTGTCCCTTAATCGTGGTTGCCTTTTTATGATCCGTGAATGGTTTACAAGTTCCTTAAAAAACTTGTTGGCGGCTCCCTACTTTCCTTGTCTCTAATCGTATACGTCAATTCCCACTTCCTAAGAGTCCCAAGCATATTCACAAGATGCTTTAATGTAGGCGCACTTCGAACGACGCCTACAATTTGGCGACTCCACTGGGGAGGATTCTTGGTTATTTATCGATTTGAGTGATCGGTATTTAATTAAGATGAGTGGATGAGACTTGAAAGTGTCTTGAAAAAATATTCCTGTGATTGATTTGGCATTTTTGCATATGCATAGGCGTTTTAACAACGCATTTAGGTCTGTCCCGTAGGAAAAATTGAATAACTTGGTTGCTTACAAAGGAAGACAGGGCACCAGTAAGATCTTCTGACTGCCGTGCCACGGCAAAATATGCCGTGTCACGGTACAGTGCACCGTCTGACAGTGCACAGTACCATGGCACGGGAATTTTTGCTGTGTCACGGCATTCCTAAAATCGGTCTTGGTGGCTTATTTTCTCTTCTCACAGTAAACTTCCTTCGATTTTTCTGAAAAAACGTATGTGTTCTACATGCGTCTTTGCCCCGGGGGATTTAACCTCTATCAACCCAAAAACGCTCATGGCAATAAGGGTTAATCCGAGTTATTAAATCCACCCAAACCATGGAGTCGAGTTCGATTTCAGCACGAACTCGCGGAGCCGCCCTTTGGCATACACCCTCAAGGGAGGCTGCCTCGCTAACGCGTCCAAACTCTTAACCATGGTACCCTTTTGACACCCAAAGCTTGACCAATAGTTGAACATAGATCTTGAATCTAGGTTGCGAAATTTTTTACATCATCGTGCCTAAATGCTACATGGTTGTTGGGTGCTAACCTTCATGTGTTTATACTTTTATTTAACCCATGACCGAGGTTTTTTTTTTCACATAGTAATTAGTACGGACCTAAAATCGATTAAAATCTGAAAAAATGACCTGGAACTGTGCACCGTGTCACGGCATGTTCTGCCGTGCCACGGTGAACAGTGCCGTGACACGGGGCTTTCTACCGTCTTACGGTAGACTGCACCGTGTCACGATAGTCAGCACCGTGACACGGTGCCCAGGAAATGTGTCCCGTTAGTCTTTTTCGGTTTTTTTGCGTACGTATGTAGTTTACATGTTCAGTTTGGTGTCATGCCTAGCTGTACAGTAAAAACACGCGTCCATAACTTCACTTAATCTCTCACATATCGTGTTCCCACATTTTTTCTTTAGTCGTGCACCACTTTTTGACCGTATTTTATGGTAGTCTTGTTTTTGTGTTGTTTTTTTTTTTGGAGTAAGTCGGATAGTATCCTCCCATATTTTTTTAAAAAGTAAACAAATATAATTTCAAAATTATAGATTTTTTTTAAAAATTCAATTTTTATCCGAATAGGTTAAGGTTAAGTTTGGTCATTAAAGGTGTGTTTGTTTCGGTGTCACAGCACTTGGTCAAGAAGCAGGTGTAGATTATTACGGTTCGAATCAATACCTCAACAACCTCTTATACCAAAGAGGCGTACAAGGAAACCACCACAATCATCTCCACAAGATCCATCTCCAGTCTACTTTTAACCAATGACTACTAAGGAAGACATCGAGAACATCAACAAGACAATTGAAATGTTGTCTAACATGATGCAGACACTCACCACTAGAGTCAACACAGTAGAGCAAGACAATTAAAACAATGTCACTATCGCTGCAATGAAAAAGATTAAGGAACAGATGAGTAAGAATTTTGAAGAATTCACTTATGTGGAACAGCCTGTCACCACTTCGTCCATAAGGGACAAGCTTCCTGAGAAATTTTTCACTGCTGAAATTCCCAAATTCAAGCCTACTGATAATCCGTTTTTCCATTTGAAGGCTTTTTCTTCAACCATGGCTCTTAAGGGAGTAGATGTGACACTCTTCCCTACAGTGTTCCCTCTTTCCTTGGAGCATGCCTGTCAACAGTGGTTCTACTATTTGGAATCCAAACATGTTGCGACCTAGGAAGATGTTGCTGAAAGCTTTATGAATCGTTACAAGTGTGACATTCAGGCCAAGACTTCTGAACGTGAACTCTCCATTCTCTAACAGAAAGAGAATGAAGGAGTCACCACTTACTTAAGCAGGTGGAGGGAAAAGGAGATGGTTCGCTTGTTCATTGCCAATCTGACTCATAAGTACAAGCAACACTTGAAGTTTCTGCCTCTCAGTACCTTTGAAGCTGTATATGATATTGGAATCAATATCGAGGGCGAACTAATGAAGACTGCTGGTAGCAACAATAATAATAGCACTTGGAAAAACAAGAAGAACGACACTCCTTCTTCTTCGTCTTCCAAGCCAAATAATGCTACCAACAATATCAATATCAATGATGTGCTGGCCCTTAATGCTCTTCCTAAAAGATTCCAAAGGCAAAGGAGGGTTTACACGCCTTTGGGAATGACTTATGATGCTGCTTTTAACCGTTTGCATGGTCAAGGACTGATTATGCCAATTGGACCATTTCCAGAACCTCGACCAGAGAATAGGACCGCTAGCTATGACCCCAATTCTTATTGCAAGTTTCATCAAGGCAAGGGTCATAATAATGAGAAGTGTTAGAGGTTGAAGGATGCAATCCAAGACCTAATTGATGCTAATCAACTTACTGTTCCTCCAGAACATTCAAACAGGTCCTCTTTCTGATGCTTTGGCTATCATGGGAGATGAAGTCTCCTTTGATCCGTCAATACTCATTCAACCTGTGAATGAACCTCTGCCGGAAGTTGTATTTGTCTCGAGTTCTGATGAATTGAATGGAATTTGGGATAGTGACGATGAAGACGTCTATCTCAAGGACATAGCCTGTTCATCTCTTGGCACAAGTGAAGATGTTTGGGGAGACTTTGAGGTCAAGGTTCTCACCAGAAGTGGACGGTTTCAACAACCTAGTCCACCTCCACCTCCACCACAATCACATCTGATAGTTGATCCCATCGACCTTGTGAACAGCGATGTGGTTAAACAATTGCAAAAGACCAAGGTGGAGATGAATGTATGGAAGCTTTTGGCCACCTCCCACGAGCATCAAAAGGCTATGATGAATGCTCTAGTGAAAATAGGAGTTGATGACGACATGACTCCTCAAGGACTGGTCAACTTTCTCACTACTGAATTGCCAAGTACTAGCAATCTGATTTCGTTTTCTGACAAGGATCTGTCCCCGGAAGGGATCAACATAATAAGGCCTTACACCTCACTGTGGTGTGTAGGCAGATGAATGTTCCTATGAGCCTTGTTGATAACGGCTTTGCAATCAATGTATGCCCACTCCGCACTGCAAAGAAGTTGGGCATAAAGAATGAAGAACTGACTCTGTAGGCGTCGCTCGAAGTGCGCCTACGTTAAAAGCATGTTGTGAATATGCTAGGCACTCATAGGAAGTGGGAATTGACATAATACGATTAGGGACAAATAAAGTAGGGAGCCGCCAACAATTTTTTAAGGAACTTGTAAACCGTTCACGGATCATTATAAGGCAACCACGATAAGGGACAACGATAGGCAACAACGATTGACCCGTGAAGGTTACACCTCATTAATAATCCGTGAAGATTACACCTCATTGCACAGGATTTTTATGTTTTAAATACCAAACACTTTCTCATTTTGCTCATTCTTTTCCTCGTCCGATTCTCATCCAAACAGCTCAAAAAAATTTTTGGTTTGCCGTGCCTCGTCAACTTCTCACCGGCGCTCGGTTTTTCTTTACGTCGACCGGCTTTCACCACCGTGTCGCGGCGGTTTGCTTCCTCTTTCTCTCTCTTTTTTTTTTTATTTTTTTTCTGCGACTTGCTGCTGCTGTTATTCGCTGCTGCCTACTGCTGTTGCTGTTGTTATTTACCGCCTGAGGTTGCCGTCACAGTCACCGGAGCTCTGTCTCCTCTTAAGCTCACCGTGACACGGGACAGCCTCGCCGTGTCACGACTTTATTTGACCGTGTCGCGGCGGTCTGCTGGTGACTGGAGTTTTTTTTCGAGCTTTTGCTGCTCGATTTTCCACCGAATTTGCTCCAAATTTTTGCCATATTCCTCATATTCGAACCTCTACAAGGATCTATGTAAGTTCTTCTTAATTTGTGTCTAAAATTTGCTTCAAGTAAGTAATTTCATGAAAAACCCTTAAAAATCAATTTAGGGATTTTTGATTTTGAGGTTTTATGTTGAAATTCTTGCCATGATTTTACTTGTATATTTATGTATGTGTGTTTGTGAGAAATTTGAGACAAAAATTGCATGATTTGATGGAGAATTGAGCAAATCACCATTTTTGGGTACTACTTTGTGAAATGATGTTCATGTTACTTCTTTGTACTTGAAATGGTGAAAAAATGGTGGTAAACCTTGTGAAATATTTCATGATGTGTTGATTCATTGTTTTTGTGCAACTTCGAAACATATTTTGCGTATGTACTATATTGTCATGGAGAACATTGTATCATGCGGCTAGGAGAATTGTAGTATTAGTTTGTCATGGAGAAACTAAATACCATAATTTTGCCAATTTTTAGCCTGGAGGTAAAAATTTAGCGTATAATTCGATAAATAACTAAATAACTTAGGAAATGATGCTAAGTATTTAGATCTTTATTTTTATAAAAATGCAACTTGAATTAAATGTCTTAGGAAATGATGCTAAACATTTAGATTTTTATAATAGCATGCCTAGGCGACGAGATTGCGATCTTTCTACCCACGGCCGGCGTCGGGCTTTTTGGGAGGACACTCCCACTATTCCTGAGGGTATGGACGACGATGCTTTAGAGTCCGAGCCTCGGGCATCCACGAGTAGAGGTATGTGGGTTCCACCTCCGTGGACTCCAGACTAGTTGGTTTTCTGCCGTGAAAACCATGTTTCTCATCGTCCACTCTCCAGCATAGTCGATGGCACGCTTCGCCACCACGGTTCTGGAGCCGGCGATTTGATCCCTCGACTTCACCAGATCATTACGAAGGATCCTGCTACGAACGCCCTATGGGAATCAGCTGGTTTAGTAGATTTCTATACGGCGGTTGTAGGGTTTCGCAGCCCCTGGGGTTGCGGTGCGACGGTCGTTCGCGCATTGTTGGAGTATTTCTGGGATACGACCAACACTTTTCATTTTGCTTGGGGGGAGATGACGGTGACTCCTCTAGACTTCAGTATGATTAGCGGGCTGCGCTTCACTGACCGGGCTGTAGCTCAAATGTCTGATCTGTCTTGGGGATCTGATGAGGCAGCTGATTTGCTAGGTCCGATCGTTCAACACATTAGGACCCGACCAGTGTCTCGAGGTGGTCCTAGGAGCGGACGATCGGAGCTGGCTTCAGTTTTAGCTCGTGGCTTCGACATGGAGGATACGTCGGCTGAGCAGCGAGTGCGGATCTTCATCCTGATCCTGATCTCTATGACGCTTTCTCCTCATAGGAGTTCACGCGTACTCCTTTGCTACCTCCCTTCTTTGGTTAGGATCCATGAGATAGGATCCTATAGCTGGGCCAGCCTAGGATACGCCGATCTATTCTTATCGCTACGTCATGGCTGTCGGCAGCTGAATGACGAGTCTCCCATCATCGTCTATGGTCTGTGGAGAGTTGTAGAGGTGATTATCTTTTCCCTTTTTGTTTCACTTTAACTTGTTCGACTTATGTGCTAAAGATTACTTTTCATCGCAGCTATGGTTCTACGAGTACTTCCCAGGCTTGGCTCCTCTCTGGCATCGTGGAGCGGTCCATGATTTCCCTGTCGGGGCCACTTGGCGTGATCGAGGAGAGTCGCGGGTGGAGTCCGTCCCTGCAATGCGTGGGCTACTACGCCGAGGCACCTCTTCTGTTGGCGTAAGGATTATTTTTGTTGCCTGTTATTTTTCTTCTGACGTTGTTTCCGTTGTTTCACACCAACTTTTTATGGTTTCCAGGTTGCCATTGATGTCCAATTTCGTCCTTGGGCCGGGATGACTGATCTACCTAAGGCCTTGCGTCTTTCAGCGCACCGTACCATTTTGGTTGGTACCGGACGCTTTGTCTGGTATTTGGGGGAGCGAGTCGTTCGTCAGCATAGCGACGATCGCTTTGTGGTGCCCTCATCTCCACCAGAGTCGATGCTGGACTCACGCTTGATCAGAGAGTTGATAAACAGGGGAGAGCGCTATACTTTTCCATGGCAGGAGCTTGTACACATGGAGAGTGACTATGCGCGGGACTTGCTTCCCTCTCTGGCTCCTCCACCCCGTCTTCCTGAGGTATGATTTCTTTTGAGGATCTTCGTTACTAGTCTCTGCTTTAAATAGTCGAATAACTTGATTATTCGATCGTATTTTCAAACGACTATTCGCCCTGTGGGGAGGATCGACATTCCTCCTCAGTCTGTCCGCTATCTAGGGCCGATTTGTATCACCGAGGACCATATCGCTGACGCGCCAGAGGGTTACAGACAGGCGCAGGAGTCTCTGCCCGAGGTCTTTGAGCCGGTAAGTTTTTTGATACATTATTCATCCTATTAACACCGCTTGTTACTGACTTTTCTTTGTTTTGTCCTCAGCCTAACCGCCCGGAGATGATGGGACTCATGAAGATGGTTGACGCCCTGAAGTATTGCATCATCAAGCTTCAACGTGGTGCGAGTTGTCAGAGCTCTAGCGACGTTCTTGAGGTATCATTCATTTTTTACTTCTACCATTTGTTTTATTTTGCATTGTTGACACCTTTTGATTTTGTATCTTTCAGGAGCAACGGAGGTCCCGCTCGCGCTCGAGGCATAGAGGCTCGGACGAGGAGGAGCTTGGTCGTGGTAGACGATCTCCTGAGATTAACCGGTGTTCTCATTCTCAGCGAGAGCCTCAGACTACTCAGCCATTTCAGGAGGCTCAGTGGCAGCAGCCTCAGTCTTCCCAGCGCTTTTCGAGCCAGAGTCAGGGGCAGCGGCAGTCGTTTTCACAGCCTCCACAACCTGAGCTTGGGTCTGTTTTGACTCCCTTGGATCCTGGTTCATTTTCAGCTCCATTGTCCGGGATTCCTCCACCGGTGTCGGGCTTGTTCTCAGTTCCGATGTATGGGACGATGCCTTCACCGAAGATTCCAGTGTCTTTGGGCAAGTCTACACCGTTTTCCGGCTGGACGGGTCCTGCCTTGAGTTTGACTACTGCTGGGTCACAGGGACTAGTAGGGATACTACTCCCCGTACTAGGATGATGGAGGGACTCTTCGGCTCACCGTTCCAATATGCGCAGGGTGGAGATGATACTGATTCTGGCTCTAGAGACTTTTGACCGAGGGTTTTTATTTGTACATACT
The DNA here is from genome assembly GCF_948465745.1 of Chenopodium album. NCBI lineage: Eukaryota > Viridiplantae > Streptophyta > Magnoliopsida > Caryophyllales > Amaranthaceae > Chenopodium > Chenopodium album. The sequence goes on from NC_137842.1 coordinate 21,781,753, forward strand.
ATGATGACACTTGACATGTTTATTTATTATGACTCTTTTGTACATTATTCATAGTTTATGTATTTATTATTGTGTGTTAGTGTGTGCTTGAAACTCATTGTGTGTGATCGTGTATTTATTAATGACGCGACAAAAAATATAAGTGGAGTAATGGAGGGTACCGACCTTCCCCAAAAGAAAAAGAAATAAAAAGACAAGCAAAAATAAATAAAATGATGAAGAAATATTAAAGTGATAAATGAATAAAATTACCTTCCCCTAAAAGAAAAAGAAATAAAAAGACAAGAAAAAATAAATAAAATTATAAAGAAATATTAAAGTAATAAATAAATAAATAAAATTACCTTCCCTAAAAGAAAAGGAAATAAAAAGACAAGCAAAAATAAATAAAATGATAAAGAAATAAAATATTAAAGTAATGAATAAATAAATAAATAAAATAAAGGTAATAATAAAAAAATAATAATAATAATAGAGATAAAAAAGCTGAGAATTTGATTAGAAATAAAACTCTCAGAAAACTGAAAAATAAACGGGGAAGATAAAATTCTATAAAAAAATCCGGATAGATACAGGAAAAGATGAAAAAAGAAAGCACGTGAGGTGCCGTGACACGGCACTCTGCACCGTGTCACGGAAAAACTTGCCGTGTCGCGGCAAAAGTTCCCGTGACACGGTGGGACTTCCCGTGTCACGGTACGCGTATTACTCAGCGGTGTGTTATACGCGTATGAAAAGATAATTTCTGGGCAGTTCCGATCACTTTTGCTATAAAATAAGACCAGTTTATTCATGATATGCATAATTATGAAACACAAAATAATTTAGAATTTCATATTTCAATAATCATGTCTCGGAATTTTGATAATATATTGCGCGACTGGTCTTATTCTTTGACCAATGTTGAAAAAAGAGAGTTAGAATTATTTCATGTTAGGGGTTTGCTAGCCCAGCGACATGTAGCTATTGAACATGATTTTCTTAGGGTAGCATTAGATTATTGGAGTCCAGAAACACACTGTTTTAAATTTGTTTATGATGAAATATGTCCCCTGTCGGAGGAATTCGGTGCAATCTTTGGATTTCCTGCTAGAAATCTTATTGCCATGCCTACCCTACGTGAATATTATTACCAAGATTTTGAACGCCATCTGAATCTAACAGACCCAGATTTAAATAGAATTGTTTTCTGTAATGAGGTAGACTTAGAAAAACTTGCAAATTTATATTTTAATCGCCCTATCTCTGAGTCTTATCATGTATATCGTAGAAGGGCATATATTTTTTGCATGTTTAGCAAGCTTTTATTTGCAAACGGTAGGGTAGGGCATGCTTGTCTAGCGTCTGTGCTTGAACATGTCGAATCTGGAAGATCTCCTATGCCGATGGCCTTGGAGAAACATTTCGTGGCCTTGACGATGCAAAAGCTAACCGGAAAGCCATCAGGAAGGGCTCTCTGGTACTACTGCAGGTAAAAATATACTCCGACTAGCCCCCGTGACACAAAACAGGCACCGTGTCACGGTGGATGTCTGCTGTGACACGGTGAAACCTGCCGTGTCACGGGAATCTGCAATTTTCCTTTTTTTTTTTTTTTTTTAACGACTGATTTTTTCTCTCTTTTTTTGCAGATTTGGTTGATGGAGCGTTTAGAATTATTTGAAGCCCCCGACGATGTTGAAAAATATGGCCCTAACGATCTAGTCCGTAGGAAAAAGAATTACTCTGCGAACATGTCGTATGAAGATTGGAAAAATTTCTTTGCAAAGAGGGAATTTTCCATTCGTTGAGTGGTGCCTTGGTGGAGGCTTATTAGGATGGTTTTCACGAATGATACTCCATATTGCCGTGTTCCTAGTATCTCAAAGCTAACCTTTTATTGCCCTTCTCGACTGATGCGGCATTATGGACTTGAACAAGTAGTTCCACGCTATAACGATAGTCCTCGTGAAGTATCGTTGCATGAAAGTAACGTTCATAAGTACGAGACTTATTGGGTTGGAAGACCTTTGTGGACCGTTTCTGCAAGTAACCAAGCTCCTCCTCCTTTATCGAGTGCATACAAGGCATGGTTGAACCCTAGAAGTAGGAGGGAACGATTCGGGTCACGCAAGTCTGATGTGAAGAGTCGTCTTGGAAATAAGAAAGCTCCTCCTAAAGATCGTCTAGGTCCGAAAACACAAGGGATTGAGTTTAAGACTCCTATAATGCCAAGAAAGAAGAATTATGTGAAAGGAAAGGGTAAAGAAAAGATGGTCTATAGGGAGAAACAACCGAAGAAATTCAAGAAAGGTGAAAGGGGTGAAAGTTCGACTAGGGGTGTGACAGTTCGGGCTACGAAAGACACATTAATGGTGAAGGCCGACCTAATTGACCAAGAGAAGGATGTTCCTAAAGTGAAGAGGGATTAGATCAATAGTGCTTTGCTTTTTATGATTTATAATTTTTATTTAAAATAAGGCATAAGATGCCAATAATTGTAGTCGCATTTATTTTTATAATAATAGCACATTTATTTCAGCCTTAAAAATAAAAAATTACAATGACTTTTATTTATTATTTATTTATCCAAGTCAAGGAGTCGGACGCAATGGAAGAACGAAAATAAAAAAAACTCGAACAAACAATGAATTCGCAACGACTGCGTCACTAAAAAAACGGAAAACCTGAAATTCCATCGTGTCACGGTGAAAAATCCCGTGACACGTTACAGATTCCCGCGTTATGGCAATTTCCCTTTATTTTTTTTTGTCGCTCAGGGCCACCGTGTCACGGTGAACAGTACCGTGACACGGTGGAATGCCCCGTGTCGCGGTAATTTCCCTTTTTTTTTTTTTTTGTCGTGACGCAATGCTTAACTGACGCGCATACTTGATCAACAGAGGGAGGATTTTTATTTTTTTAAAGTGGCAGGGCCCCCTTGAGGGGTTGCCTACGTATCCAAAAAAGGAATCAGGCCAAACGTAGCTCTATTGGGTCATGAACCCATGCGACTAGGCATATAATTTCTTGAGTTGATCCAAGTTAGTCAATTGTGGAAACCGTTACCGTCCATGTCTACTAATTGCGTCGCTTCGCCAGACAGGATGGCTTTAACAATGTACGGGCCTGACCAATTCGGTCAGAAATTTCCTCTTGGGCCCCGTTTGGTTTAATGTAAAACATTTTCAATGGAAAATTAGTTTTCATGGAAAACATATTTTCAAGGAAAAACACAATTGCAAATTAGTTTTCCTTTGTTTGGTTGCTTACAAGAAAAGTCCAAGAAAAATAAAAAATAAGAGTGAAAATGTAAGGATGAATGAGAGGGAAGTAAAAAAAGAGGTAAGGAGGAGAGAAGAAAATGTGGCTTCCCTTGTTTTTGGAAGGAAAATGTTTACCATCATTAAGGATGGAATTTTCCACCCTTGTAAAATTGTTTTCCACTCCTTAACAAACCAAACAAAGGAAAATGGGAAAAAATGAAAAATTCATTTTCCATGAAAACATTTTACATCAAATCAAACAGGGCCTTGGATCCAACACATTTTTACAAAGTGCCTTGAGCACTAGGTCACCCTCTTTGATATTCCTGGTCTTGACTTTTTTATTAAAATGTCGCGCCATACGCTGTTGGTAGGTTTGGACATGATGCAAAGCGGCCAAGCGTTTTTCATCAAGTAAGACCAGTTCATCGTATCTTGCTCTAATCCAGTCGACTTCATCTAGTTGGCTTTCCAATGCGATTCAAGGAGAAGGGATTTCGAGTTCGATTGGTTGTACAGCTTCAACTCCATAGACCAACGAGAAAGGGGTAGCCCCCGTTGATGTACGAACAGAGGTTCGATACCCCAAAGGGCGAAATGTAGCTTACTTGGCCAATCCTTGTAATTTTTTGTCATTTTTTCGATGATAGTTTTCACATTTTTGTTGGCCGATTCGACTGCACCATTTGTTTGTGGTCTGTAAGGTGACGATCTGTGATGCTTGATATGATATTTCTGTAATAATTCCGCGCATTCGTCTTGCAAAATGTGTTCTATTATCTCTGATCATCTCATGTGGTACCCCATAGCGGCATATGATATTTTTCTCAACGAATTGAGCTACATGTTTCGCCGTCAGCTTAGCATATGAGGCCGCTTCAACCCATTTGGTGAAATAGTCGATTGCTACGAGAATGAATTCATGCCCTCCTTGTCCTGGTGGTGTTATTTTTCCAATAATGTCGATGCCCCAAGTGGAGAAAGTCCATGGACAAGTATATGTGTAGAGAAGCGAAGGTGGAACATGCTGTAAATTTGCGTAGACTTGACTTTTCATACATTTGTTGACGTATTCGTGACAATCTCTCTCCATAGTAGTCCAATAGTAACCTTGTCGTTGAATCTTTTGGACTAACATCTTTGCATTCATTTGTGTTCCACATATACCGACATGAAGGTTTTCCATGGTTTTATGTGCTTCTTTCTTGGCTATGCATAAGAGATTTCTTCCCATTGCAGCTCTCTTGTGGAGTTCTCCCTTGATGAGCACATACTGTGAGGCCAGGATCCTTAAAGCACGGCGTGCCCTTTTATCAGTATTAGGTGGATATTCTCCTCTTGTCACATAATTAAGGATGTCTGTATACCATGGCTCTTCATCTTCTTCTTGTGGTTCTTGTTCATCGTCAAGTGCGTGAACATAAGCCAGTTCATATCTTCTTTCTATGGTCAATGGCATTCTGATTGTATCAGTTGGAATTCGCACCATTAATGCTAATTTAGCTAATGCGTCGGCGAATTGGTTTTCTTCTCTTGGCAAATACGTATATTCCACTTTATCTAGTTGCTCCGTGAGAGTTTATAAATGAGCTTGATACGTAGCGAGGCTTTCACTTCTCACTTTCCATCTCTTGGAGATTTGGTTAATGATTAGTGAAGAATCACCACAGATTCTGAGCTTCTTAATTCCTAAGGCGACAGCTGTTTCCAATCCCAAAATGCATGCTTCATATTCTGCGGCATTTTTGGTGACATCAAAGTCGAGCTTCATGGAAATTGGGATGTGTTCTTCATTGGGTGATACAAGCAAGACTCCTACACCACATCCTTTTTGGTTTGAAGCTCCATCGAAATAGATCGTCCAACTATCATCTTCGGTCATGAGTAAATCTTCGTCAGGGAAATCGTACTCATCTTCTTCTTTTTCAACTTCTTCTAGCCGAAAATCTGCTAAGATTTAGAAACCACAGAACCTTTGATGGCTTTTTGTGGCACAAATCTCAAGTCAAACTGAGCAAGATTGACTATCCACCTTGATAATCTGCCATTGAGTGTTGCTTTTTCGAACAGGTATTTGAGAGGATCCATCTTGGACACGACATGCACTGTATGAGTGAGCATGTAATGTCTTAGTTTTTGTGCGGCCCATACAAGTGCGAGACACAACTTCTCAAGTGGTGTTTATCGCGTCTCATATCCTTGAAGTTTCTTGCTCAAGTAATAGATTGCATTCTCCTTGCTTTCTATCTCTTGTGCTAGCATTTCCCCCATCGTTTCTCTTGTGACCGTAAGGTAGAGTCGAAGAGGAAAGTCAGGTATTGCTGGCGCTAGCACGGGTGGGTTTGCCAAATACTCTTTGATTTTGTTGAATATAGGTTCACATACCGCTGTGAGCTTTGATATGAACCTACTTATGTACTGCAACCTTCCAATGAAACCTCGAATCTCCTTCTCATTTTTGGGTGGTGGCATGGCCATGATCGCCTTTACTTTTGTAGGATCTATTTCAATCCCTCGAGAACTGATCACATATCCAAGTAATTTGCCTGACGTGACTCCGAATGCACATTTTGTTGGATTTAATCTCATGTTGTACTTGCGGAGTCTTTCAAAGAACTTGCAAAGTGCAATAATATGGCCTGGGCGATCTTTAGACTTAACGATCATATCATCGACATAGACCTCCACCTCTTTATGCATCATGTCGTGTAACAATGCTGTAGCTGCTCTTTGGTAGGTGGGACCCACGTTTTTCAACCTGAATGGCATTACCGTATAGCAATATGTACCCCATTGCGTGATGAATGAGGTTTTCTCCATGTCTTCTTCGGCCATCAATACCTGATTATATCCGGCGTAACCATCCATGAATGATAGGAGTGCATGGTTTGTTGTGTTATCGACCAGAATGTCAATGTGAGGTAGAGGGAACCCATCTTTTGGGCTTTCTTTATTGAGATCCCTGTAATCAACACACATTAGAGCACTCACATCAGTGAGCATTTTTTTGCTCATGAGCATTTCACAATTTGCTCATAGGATGAGCAAATTTCATGATGAATAGTAATGTCGTGGGCCCCAGCATTCATCCAAAATTGATGAGCAAAAATGATAGAAATGTTACTACATCAATGAGCAAAATAAAATATGCTCATGAGCAATTCAATTAATTTTTTATCACTAGTGGGATAAAATTTCCTCACCAAAAATGCTCATGAGAAAATTTGGTTGGGAAGAGAGAGAAAGTGGCTAGAGAGAGAATGAACAATTTTTTTTTTGCTCAATAATGTGAGTGCTCTTATGACCCTTCCATCCTTATTTGGAACTGGAACCACATTTGCTATCCATTCTTGATATTTGGATACTCTGATGAAACCTGCGGCCAACTGCTTCCTGATTTCTTCCTTGATTTTGAGAGCCACATCGGGTTTCATACGGCGCAGCTTTTGTTTGACAGGCTTCATACCTGGAATGAGTGGTATCGTATGCTGAGCTATATCCCTGTCAATTCTTGGCATATCTTGGTATGACCAAGCAAATACATCAACAAAGTCACTAAGCAAGTTAATTAGCTCTTTGCGTTCATCTTGACTTAGTGTTAATCCAATTTTTACTTCTTTAACAGTCGTATCATTGGAAATGTTAACTGTTTCTGTATCTTCGATAAGTGTTGTTTTATTTTCGTGTTCTTCCATTGCTTTTATTATTTCTTTGTCATTTTTATCATTAGCAAAGCAATATTGATCAGGGCTAGGGGAATGGCACGCATCGTAAGCAAAGGTACTCATTTTATTGAATTCATTGGCTAATACATCAAGAGAGGCAAGGTCGGCTGCGACCTCACCGGAATTATTTGGACTAGAAAGAGAGGACTCAACAAGAGACTCAAGATTGAACTCTATAGAAGAAGAGGGTTGGCCTCAGACTCTAAGGACTCGTCTACAGACTTAGACTCAGACTCGGACTCGGACCCTAACGATTCAGACTCATCAAACATAGGACCCTCGCCAGCGGTTATTTCCAACTTCTCTCCACTTGGCGTAGTGATCCTCAATGTCTTGCGCCATCCCCTTGAAATGTTGTCAGCTTGGACGATTAACTCGAGGGGTCAAAATCCTTTTTTGCTATGACAGCTTGAACGAGCTCGGAGTTATTATTACAGACCGGCTTGAACTTATTCTTCTCCATTCCAAAAAGGAGGTTGATTCCTAGATCATCAGAACTCGGGCTAACTGGCTTATCGGTTGTGAAGAGCTCTTCGTCTTCATCAACAAAGTCACAATCGAGGAACATCTCGAATCCTGGTTCACGGATCCCATCATGGACGAATGGCTCAGGGAATTCATAGCATGGGAAGTCTTCCCCTTCTTTGATGTACTGGCCATTGAGGGTGAACGGATATGGATCCATGGTCATTTCCGTCTTCGTGATTCGAGCATTATTGCGAGCCTTCATCTTCAATAAAGCTTGTTTCACATCTTCTTTTGTTGGCTTGAATCCCAAGCCAAAAGTATCCTTCTTGAGTGCACCAGGATGACCCCAAGATTCAACCATTTTCTTCTTAAGTCCAAGGGTCATTCCAGGGAAATGACCTTGCTTCTTCAGAATGGCATTGATACTGGTGTTTGAATAGGGATCGAAGTCAAGATGGCACTTTTCCTCCTCTTCAATCACGAGAACATCATCAAGTGAAAACCCCTAAAGATCTTCATCTTCTTCGTCATGTTCAACATGGACGATAGGAGTATCAATAACTTGAATGCGCATAGGAGAAGCATCAATAGTAATCGGAACCCCTCCGACTATGGCTTTCACTTTCTGGTGCAGCGATGATGGAATCGCCTTTAGCTCATGAAGCCAAGGGCGTCCTAACAACAGATTGAAAGAGGCCTTAATGTCCACCACCTGAAAGTTGGTGCGACGTTCAATGGCCCCAGTAGTTATATTCAGTATGATAATACCCACGGCTTGACGACGAGTATTATCATAAGTGCGAATCCCTTGAGTGGAGATAATACTCGCCATCAAGCCGTGGGTACTATCACACTAAACATAACTACTTGGGCCATTGAACGTTGCACCAAGTTTCAGGTGGTAGATATTAAGGCGTCTTTTAATCTGTTGTTAGGACGCTCTTGGCTTCATGAGCTAAAGGCGATTCCATCATCGCTGCACCAGAAAGTGAAAGCCATAGTTGGAGGGGTTCCAATTACCATTGATGCCTCTCCTATGCACATTGAAGTTATCGACACTCCTATCGTCCATGTCGAACATGACAAAGAAGACGAAGATCTTTGGGGGTTTTCACTCGATGATGTTCTCGTGATTGAAAAGGAGGAAAAGTGCCATCTCGACTTCGATCCCTATTCAAACACCAATATTAATGCCATTATGAAGAAGCAAGGGCATTTCCCTAGAATGACCCTCGGACTCAAAATGAAAATGGCTGAATTTTGGGGCCATCCTGGTGCACTCAAGAAGAATACTTTTGGCTTAGGATTCAAGCCGACAAAATAAGATGTGAGACAAGCCCTCTTGAAGATGAAGGCTCGCAATAATGCTCGAATCACGAAGACGGAAATGGCCATGGATCCATATCTATTCACCCTAAATGGCCAGCACATCAAAGAGGGGGAAGACTTCCCATGTTATGAATTCCCTGAGCCATTCGTCCACGATGGGAAGCGTGAGCCAGGATTCGAGATGTTCCTCAATTGTGAATTTTTTGATGAAGACGGAGAGCTCTTCGCAACTAAGAAACCAGCTAGCCCAAACTTTAATGATCTAGGCATCAACCTGCTTTTAGGAATGGAGAAGAATGAGTCTAAGCCTGTCTGCAATGATAACTCTGAGCTCGTTCAAGCTGTTATAGCAACCAAGGATTTTTACCCCTCCGAGTTAATCGTACGAGCTGATAATATTTCAAAGGGGTGGCGCAAGACATTAAGGATTACTATACCAAGCGGAGAGAATTTGGAAATAACAGCTGGCGAAGGTCCTATGTTTGATGAGTCTGAGTCGTCTAGGTCCTAGTCCGAGTTTGAGTCTAAGTCTGTAGACGAGTCCTTAGAGTCTGAGGCCGACCCTCTTTATGTTATAGAGCCCAATCCTGAGTCTCTTATTGAGTCTTCTCTTTCCGGTGAGGTCGCAGCTGACCTTGCCCCTCTTAATGTATTAGCCAATGAATTCAATAAAATGAGTACCTTTGCTTACTATGCGTGTCATTCCCCTAACCCTAATCAATATTGCTTTTCTAATGATAAAAATGACAAAGAAATAATAAAAGCAATGAAAGAACACGAAAATAAAACAGCAGTTATCGAAGATACAGAAACAGTTAACATTTCCAATGATACGACTGTTAAAGAAGTAAAAATTGGAATAACACTAAGTCAAGATGAACGCAAAGAGCTAATTAACTTGCTTAGTGAATTTGTTGATGTATTTGCTTGGTCATACCAAGATATGCTAGGAATTGACAAGGATATAGCTCAGCATACGATACCGTTCATTCAAGGTATGAAGCCTGTCAAACAAAAGCTGCGCCGTGTGAAACCGGATGGGGCTCTCAAAATCAAAGAAGAAATCAGAAAGCAGTTGGCCGCAGGTTTCATCAAAGTATCCAAGTATCCAGAATGGATAGCAAATGTGGTTTATGTTCCAAAGAAGGATGGAAGGGTCAGAATGTGTGTTGATTACAGGGACCTCAATAAAGCAAGCCCGAAAGATGGGTTCCCTCTACCTCACATCGACATTCTGGTCGATAACACAGCAAACCATGCACTCCTATCATTTATGGACGGTTACGCCAGATATAATCAAGTATTGATGGCTGAAGAAGATATGGAGAAAACCACATTCTTCACACAATGGGTTACATATTGGTATACGGTAATGCCATTCGGGTTGAAAAACGCGAGTGCCACCTACCAAAGAGCAGCTACAGCATTGTTACATGACATGATGCACAAAGAGGTGGAGGTCTATGTCGATGATATGATCGTTAAGTCTAAAGATCGCCCAGGCCACATCGTTGCACTTTGCAAGTTCTTTGAAAGACTCCGCAAGTACAACATGAGATTAAATCCAGCAAAGTGTGCATTCGGAGTCACGTTAGGCAAATTACTCGGATATGTGATCAGTTCTCGAGGGATTGAAATAGATCCCACAAAAGTAAAAGCGATCATGGCCATTCCACCGCCCAAGAATGATTAGGAGATTCAAGGTTTCATTGGAAGGTTGCAATATATAAGTAGGTTCATATCAAAACTCACAGCGATATGTGAACCTATATTCAAGAAGCTTAAGAAAAATGTCTCAGTCACATGGGATGATGATTGCCAAAAAGCTTTCGACAAAATCAAAGAGTACCTGGCAAACCCACCCGTGCTAGCGCCAGCAATACCTGACTTTCCTCTTCGACTCTACCTTACGGTCACAAGAGAAACGATGGGGGCAATGCTAGCACAAGAGATTGAAAGCAAGGAGAATGCAATCTACTACTTGAGTAAGAAGCTTCGAGGATATGAGACACGATACACACCACTTAAAAAATTGTGTCTCGCACTTGTGTGGGCCGCACAGAAACTAAGACATTACATGCTCACTCATACAGTGCATGTCGTGTCCAAGATGGATCCTCTCAAATTCATGTTCGAAAAAGCAACGCTCAATGGAAGATTATCAAGGTGGATAGTCAATCTTGATCAGTTTGACTTGAAATTTGTACCACAAAAAGCCATCAACGGTTCTATGGTTTCTGACCTCTTTGCACACTTTCCGCTAGAAGAAGTTGAGAAAGAAGAAGATGAGTACGATTTCCCTGACGAAGATTTACTCTTGGCCGAAGATGATAGCTGGACGCTCTATTTTGATGGAGCTTCAAACCAAAAAGGATGTGGTGTAGGAGTCTTGCTTGTATCACCCAATGAATAGCACATCCCAATTTCCATGAAGCTCGACTTTGATGTCACCAACAATGCCGCAGAATATGAAGCATGTATTTTGGGGTTAGAAACATATGTTGCCTTGGGAATTAAGAAGCTCAGAATCTACGGTGATTCTACACTAATCTTTAACCAAATCTCCAAGAGATGAATAGTGAGAAGTGAAAGTCTCGCTACGTATCAAGCTCATTTAGAAACTCTCACGGAGCAACTAGATAAAGTGGAATATACGTATTTGCCGAGAGAAGAAAACCAATTCGCCGACGCACTAGCTAAATTAGCATCAATGGTGCGAATTCCAACGTAACAATCAGAATGCCGCTGACCATAGAAAGAAGATATGAAACGGCTTATGTTCACGCACTCGACGATGAACAAGAACCACAAGAAGAAGATGAAGAGCCATGGTATATAGACATCCTTAACTATGTGACAAGAGGAGAATACCCTCCTAATACTGATAAAAGGGCACGGCGTGCTTTGAGGCTCCTGGCCTCATAGTATGTGCTCATCAGGGGAGAACTCCACAAGAGAACTGCAATGGGGAGAAATCTCTTATGCATAGCCAAGAAAGAAGCACACAGAACCATGGAAAACCTTCATGCTGGTATATGTGGAACGCACATGAATGCAAAGATGTTAGTCTAAAAGATCCAATGACAAGGTTATTATTGGACTACTATGGAGAGAGATTGTCACGAATACGTCAAGAAATGTATGAAGTGTCAAGTCTACGCAAATTTACAGCATGTTCCACCTTCGCTTCTCTACACATATACTTCTTCATGGCCTTTCTCCACTTGGGGCATCGACATCATTGGAAAAATAACACCACCAAGACAAGGGGGTCATGAACTCATCCTCGTAGTTATCGACTATTTCACCAAATGGGTCAAAGCTGCCTCATATGCTAAGTTGACGGCGAAACACGTAGCCCAATTCATTGAGAAAAATATCATATGCCGCTATGGGGTACCACATGAGATGATCAGCGATAATGGAACGCATTTCCAAGCCGAATGCGCGCAATTATTACAGAAATATAATATCAAGCATCACAGATCATCACCTTACAGACCACAAACAAATGGTGCGGTCGAATCGACCAACAAAAATGTGAAAACTGTCATCGAAAAGATGACAGAAAATAACAAGGATTGGCCAAGTAAGCTACATTTCGCCCTTTGGGGTTATCGAACCTCTGTTTGTACATCAACGGGGGCTACCCCTTTGTCTCTGGTTTATGGAGTTGAAGCTGTACAACCAATAGAACTCGAATTTCCTTCTCTTCAAATCGCATTGGAAAGCCAACTAGATGAAGTCGACTGGATTAGAGCAAGATATGATGAACTAGTCTTACTTGATGAAAAACGCTTGACAGCTTTGCATCATGTCCAAACCTACCAACAGCGTATGGCGCGACATTTTAATAAAAAAGTCAAGACTAGGAACATCAAAGAGGGTGACCTGTTGCTTAAGGCACTTCGTAAAAATGTGTAAGATCCAAGAGGAAAATTCAGACCGAATTGGTCAGGCCCGTACATTGTTAAAGCCATCTTGTCTGGCGGAGCGGCACAATTGGTATACATGGACGACGGTAACGGTTTCCACAATTTAACCAACTTGGATCAACTAAAGAAATTCTATGCCTAGTCGCATGGGTTCATGACCCAATAGAGCTACGTTCGGCCTGATTCCTTTTTAAGGATACGTAGGCAACCCCTCAAGGGGGCCCGGCCACTTAAAAAAATAAAAATACTCCCTCCGTCGATCAAGTATACGCGTCAGTTCAGCATTGCGTCACGACAAAAAAAAAGGGGTTTTTTTTTCCACGACACGGGACATTCCACCGTGTCACGGTGGACCTGAGCAAAAAAAGAAAAGGGGGATTTTTGCCGCGACACGGGACATTCCACCGTGTCACGGTAAAGTCCACCGTGGCACGGTGGACCTGAGCAAAAATAAATAAATTGCCGTGACACGGGAATTTCCAACGTGTCACGGAAATTTTCACCGTGGCACGGTGGAATTTTAGATTTCCGATTTTTTAAGTGACACAGTCTTTGCGAATTCATTATTTGTTCGATGTTTTTTTTAAATTCATTCTTCCATTGCGTCCGACTCCTGGACTCGGATATTATTAAAAATAAAAAAGTCATTGTAATTTTTTATTTAAGGCTAAAATAAATGTGACTACAATTATTGGCATCATACGCCTTATTTTAAATAAAAATTATAAATCATAAAAGCAAAACAATACTGATCTAATCCCTCTTAACTTTAGGAACCTCATTCTCTTTTTCAATTAGGTCCGCCTTCACCATTAATGTGTCTTTTGTAGCCCGAACCGTCACCCCCCTAGTCGAACTTTCACCCCTTTCACCTTTCTTAAAATTTTTCGGTTGTTTCTCTCTATAGACCATCTTCTCTTTACCCTTCCCTTTCACATAATTCTTCCTTTTCGGCATTATAGGAGTCTTAAACTCAATCCCTTGTGTTCTTTGACCTAGACGATCTTTAGGAGGAGTTTCTTATTGCCAAGACGACTCTTCACAACAGATTTGCGTGATCCGAATCGTTCCCTCCTACTTCTAGGGTTCAACCATGCCTTGTATGCACTAGATAAAGGAGGAGGAGCTTGGTTACTTGCAGAAACGGTCCACAAAGGTCTTCCAATCCAATAAGTCTCGTATTTGTGAACGTTACTTTCATGCAACGATACTTCACGAGGACTATCGTTATAGCGTGGAACTACTTGTTCAAGTCCATACTGTCGCATCAGTCGAGAACGACAATAAAAAGTCAGTTTTGAGATACTAGGAAAACGACAATATTGAGTATCATTCGTACCAACCATCCTAGTAAGCCTACATCAAGGCACCACCCAACGAATGGAAAATTCTCTCTTTGCAAAGAAATTTTTCCAGTCTTCATACGACATGTTCACAGAGTAATTCTTCTTCCTGCGGGCTAGATCGCTAGGGCCATATTTTTCAACATCGTCGGGGGCTTCAAATAGTTCTAAACGCTTCATCAACCAAATCTGCAAAAAAAAAAAAAAAAATGCAGACTCCCATGACACGGCAGACATCACCGTGTCACGGCAGAGAGCCACCGTGACACGGTGCCTATTTTGTTTCACGGGGGCTACTCAGAGCGTATTTTTACCTGCAGCAATACCAGAGAGCCCTTCCTGAAGGCTTTCCGGTCAGCTTTTGCTTCGTCAAGGCCACGAAACATTTCTCCAAGGCACGTAGGCATAGGACATCTCCCAGATCAACATGTTCAAGCACAGACGGTAGACAAGCATGTCCTACCCTACCATTTGCAAAAAAAAGCTTGCTAAACATGCAAAAAATATATGCCCTTCTACGATATACATGATAAAACTCAGAGATAGGGCGATTAAAATATAAATTTAAAAGTTTTTCTAAGTCTACCTCATTACCACACACAATTCTATTTAAATCTCGATCTGTTAGATTCAGATGGCGTTCAAAATCTTGGTAATAATATTCACGTAGGGTAGGCATGGCAATAAGATTTCTAGCAGGAAATCCAAATATTGCACCGAATTCCTCCTACAGGGGAAAGATTTCATCGTAATCAAATTTAAAACAATGTGTTTCTAGACTCCAATAATCTAATGCTGCCCTAAGAAAATCATGTTCAATCGCTATATGATTCAGGGCTAGTAAACCCCTGACATGAGATAATTCTAACTCTCTTTTGTCAGCATTGGTCAAAGAATAAGACCAGTCGCGCAATGTATTATCAAAAGTCTGAGACATTATTATTGAAATATGAAATTCTAATTATTTTGTGTTTCGTAATTATGCATATCACGAATATACTGGTCCTATTTTATAGCAAAAGCGCTCGGAACTACTTAGAAATTATCTTTTCGTACGCGTAAACCACACCGTTGTAGAATACTCGCACCGTGACACAGGGAATCCCACCGTGTCACGGGATTTTTTGCCGCGACACGGCAGATTTTGCCTTGACACGGTTTACAGTGCCGTGTCGCGGCACCCACGGGTTTTCTTTTTTTATCTTTTCCTGTATCTATCCGGAATTTTTTTAGTTTTTTTATCTTCACCGTTTACTTTTCTCTTTTTCGAGAGTTTCATTCCCAATAAAACTCTCAACGTGTTTTATCATTTTATTATTTTATTTTTATTTATTTATTTAATTATTTATTTATTATCTTTTTTAGTATTTTATTCATTTTATTCCTATTTTTTCTTTATATACTTATTTATTTATTCTTGTCTTTTTTATTTCTTTTTCTTTTGGGGAAGGTCGGTACCCTCCACTTACTCCACTTACGTTTTTTGTTTTCGCGTCATTAATACATACACAATCACACTGTATGAGTCTCAAGCACACACTAACAGACACTAATAAATACATAAACTGTGAATAATATACAAAATGAGCTATAATAAATAAGAAGTGTCAAGTGTCATCACAGTGTGTACAAATAAAGACCCTCGGTCAAAAATCTGAAGAACTAGAAGAGTTAGGATCAGTATCATCTCCAGCCTATGAATACGGGAACGGTGAGCCAAAGAGTCCCGCTATCATCCGAGTACGGGGAGTAGTGTCCCTACTAGTCCCTGTGACTCCAGCAGCAGTCAAACTCAAAGCAGGACCCGTCCAACTGGCAAACGGTGTAGACTAACTCAAAGACACGGGAATCGTCGGCGGAGGCATCGTCCCATACATTGGAACTAAGAACAAGCCCGACACCGGTGAAGGAATCCCTGACGATGGAGCTGAAAATAAACCTGGAACCACGGGAGTCAAAACAAGCCTAAACTCAGGTTGAGAAGGCTGTGAAAACGATTGTCGCTGCCTCTGACCCTGACCCTGAAAGCGCTGGGAAGACTTAGGCTGCTGTCACTTAGCCTCCTGAAACGGCTGAGTAATCTGAGGCTCCCGCTGAGACTGAGAATGCAGATGAACCTCAAGAGATCGTCTACCACGACTAAGCTCCCCCTCATCCGAGCCTCTATGCCTCGAGCGCGAGCGGGACCTCCGTTGCTCCTAAAAGATACAAAATCAAAAGGCGTCAACAATGCAAAATAAAACAAATGGTAAAGTTGAAAAAATGAGCATACCTCAAGAACATCGCTAGAACTGCTCCGACAACTCGCACCACGCCGAAGCATGATGATGCAGTACTTTAGAGCATCAACCAGCTTCATGAGTCCCATCATCTCCGGGCGGTTAGGCTTAGAACAAAACAAAGAAAAATCAGTAACAAGCGGTGTTAAATGGATGAATAATGCATCAAAAACTTACCAGCTCAAAAAACTCAAGCAGAGACTCCTGAGCTTGTCTGAAACCCTCTGACGCGTCAACAATATGGTCCTCAGTAATACCAATCGGTCCTGGGTAGCGGAAAGATTAAGGCGGAATCTCAATCCTCCCCATAGGGCGAATAGTCTTCTGAAAATACGATCGGATAATCAAGTTATTCGCTTATTTAAACAGAGACTAGTGGCAAAACTCCTCAAAAGAAATCATACCTCAGGATGGCGCGGTGGAGGAGCCAAAGAGGGAAGTAACTCTTGCGCATAATCACCCTCCATCTGCACAAGCTCCTACCAAGAAACCATAAAAAGATGGCATGAAACACCAGAAATAACGTCAAAGAGAAAATAACAGGCAACAAAACTAATTCTTACGCCAACAGAAGAGGTGCCTCGGCGTAACAGCCCGCGCAGCGCAGAGACAGACTCCACCCGTGACTCTCCTCGGTCACGCCAGCTGGCCCCGACAGGGAAGTCATGAACCGATCCACGATGCCGTCGAGGAGCCAATCTTGGGAAGTACTCGTAGAAACATAGCTCCAGTGAAATGTAATCTTTGAGCATATGAGTCGAACAAATTAAAATAAAACAAGAAAAGGAAAGGATCGTCACCTCCACGACTCTCAATAGACTGTAGACAGTGACGAGAGACTTGTCGTTCAGCTGCCTACAGCCATGACGTAACGACAAGAGAAGGTCGGCGTATCCGAGGCTGGCCCAGCTAAAGGATCCTATCTCACTGATCCTGAGTAAAGAAGGGAGGTAGCAAAGGAGTGCACGTGAACTCCTATCAGGAGAAAGAGTCATGGAAATAAGAATCAAAATGAAGATCCGCACTCGCTGCTCAGCCGATGTCTCCTCCATGTCATAACCACGAGCTAGAACCGAAGCCAGCTCCAATTGCCCGCTCCTAGGACCACCTCGAGACACTTGGCGGGTCCTGAAATGCTTAACGATCGGACCTAACAAATCGGCTGCCTCAGCCGCTCCCCAAGAAAGATCAGACATCTATGCTACGGCCCGGTCAGTGAAGCGCAGCCCGCTAATCATGCTAAAGTCTAGAGGGGTCACTGTCATCTCCCCCCAAGAAAAGTGAAAGGTGTTGGTAGTATCCCAAATATACTCCAACAATGCGCGAACGACTATCGCACCGCAACCCCGGGGGCTGCAAAACCCTACGAACGCCGAATAAAAATCCACTAAACCAGCCAATTCCCATAGCAGGATCCCTCGTGATAATCTTGTGAAGTCGAGGAATCAAATCTCCGGCTCCAGAACCGTGGTGGCGAAGCGTGCCGTCAACTATGCCAGCAAGTGGGCGATGAGAAACGTAGTTCTCACGACAGAAAACCAACTGGTCTGAAGTCCACAGAGGTGGAACCCACCTACGTCTACCCGTAGAGGCCCGAGGCTCAGACTCTAAGACGTCGTCGTCCATACCCTCGGGAATCGTGGGAGTGTCCTCCCGAAAATCCTGACGCCGGCCATGGGTAGAAAGATCGCGATCCCGTCGTCTAGGCATGCTATTATAAAAATAAAAATCTAAATGCTTAGCATCATTTCCTAAGACATTTAGTTCGAGTTGCATTTTAATAAAAAATCTAAATGCTTAGCATCACTTCCTAAGTTATTTAGTTATTTATCGCATTATACGCTAAATTTTTACCTCTAGGCTAAAAATTGGCAAAATAATGGAATTATTTATAGTATTTAGTTTCTCCATGACGAACTAATACTATGTTCTCCTAATTGCATGATACTATGTTTTCCATGACAATGTAGTACATACACAACACAAAGCATGTCTCGAAATTGCACAAAAACAATAGATCGACGTATCATAGAATATTTTACAGGATCTACAACCAACATGTCATTATTTCAAGTGCAAAAGAAACAACATGAACAACAAGGAACACCATTTACCACAAGTAGTACCAAAAATGGTGGTTTTGCTCAATTCTTCACCAAATCATGCAATTTTTGTCTCAAATCACTCACAAACATGCATACATACATGTGCAAGAAAATTCATAGCAAGAATTTCAACATAAACCTCAAAATAAAAAATCCCCAAATTGATTTTTAAAGGTTTTTCATGAAATTACTCATTTGAAGCAAATTCAAAGCAATATCAAGGGAAACTTACAATGATTCTTGTAGAGAATCGAAAATGAGGAAAGTAGCAAAAAATTAGAGCAGAATTGATGAAGATCTGAGCTCTAAAAGCTTGAAAAACCGTGAAGATCAGAGCAGCCGCCGCGACACGGTCGGGAAACGTCGCGGCGCGGTGATCAGTAAACGTGTCACGGGGACAAACTCCCGTGTCACGGTGAGTCCAAGGGTCGCCAGAGCTCTGATAAACAGCAATAGTAGCACGACAGTGAGCAGCGACAGCAATAGCAGCGAGCAGCAACAAAAATCAGCGAAGAAAAATAAAAGAAAATAGGAATACGAACCAGCAGCACCGCCGCGCCACGGAGGAGAACTTTGTCTGACGGGAACTAACTCCGAGCGCCGGTGAGCCGCCGCCGAGACACGGGAATTCAAGTAGTTAAAAAAGAAAATTTTTTGGGTGAAAACAGGACAAGAAAGAGAAATGGTGAATGAGCAAAATGGGAGAAATGGTTAATATTAAAATCCAAAAGTAACCGTTTCACATTTTCTGTTATTAAGCAACGGTGTTAAGGCACGTGAAAAGAAGCGCGTGGAATTTTTTTTTGTTCCAAAAATTTCCGCGACACGGGAATTGCTCCCGTCTAACGGCAAAACACTACCGTGTCGCGGGATGTGTCCAAGTGGCACGGGGTTAAGGATGTTATTTTGCACATTTTTCGAAGCTAGCAGCTGACAAAGGAATAAACGCGTCGTCAATTGTCTATCCCTAGATCAAATACAATTTATACAACCTAAACAAACCTAATACGAGTATAAGGCAAGGATAGGGGTCGAACCACAGAGAACGGATAAACACCACCAAATGTTATCGACAATTAAGGTAGTCCGGAATAGGAGATCAATAAACTAAAGTCTAAAGATGCGAAAACAAGAAATAAAACATTAAGGCACCAAGGGAAATGGGTAGGTGAAGTTGACACTTCCGTTACTTGTTAGTAAAGACTCATCTTTGATCAACTAACAATGTGCACTTGCAAGAAAGACCAAAGAATATCAAGCATGCAAAGACTTTAATCACCATTAACATAACCCCAACATTAAAAGCATGAACAATTAGCAACTACACCATTCCCACACCCTTGGCTAGGTGACTACTCACATATCATGTTGAAAACAATATCAATCATCAAATCAATAAGCATCAACATGATTAACAAGCAAAGAAGAAAAATAAAATCAAATAAGCAAAATAAAAAACAAAGGTAAAGAGAAAGAGTAAGAGATTGCTCATTAATTGAAGATGAAGGTCTACAAAGGATTGAACAAGCTCCTTCTTCAAAATCCAGGTTCATTAATGAAGAAAATCACACTTTATCTCTCTACCAATGAAGACTAATCCTAACCTAACCTAAAACTAATTAGAGAGTAGAATAGATAGTTATAGAATATATTTAATTACCCCAAAAATGGGTATATATACTAAGCTAGGAAAAATAGAAAAAGAAAAGAAAATAAAATAAATTAAAAAGGAAAAGTAAAAATAAGAAACTAAAATAAAAATAAAAATAAAAGAAAGAAAATAAGAAAAGGGAAAAGAAAACAAAGAAATAAAAATAAAAGAAAATGAAAAAATAAACCCACAAATCCTAATTCTCACCAAACCAACAAACCCCTAAGCTTCTTCTTCGACCTTAATGGTTGCTCAGATTTTTTTGATCATCATACCACCATCATCAACCATTATCATTAAATCACCACCGTCAATCATCATCTCTTATCATTGAGCATCAATCAAGGCCGTTCGATCTTCATTAAACATCATGTGCGAGTCTCGTGAAATGGTTCGATCGAACCAATGGTTGGTTCGACCGAACTATGGGGTTGGTTCGGTCAAACCATGGGTATGTTCGACCACTCCTCTTCGAATAAAAAAACCCCCAAAGTCTCTGACTCGACGTTCGGCCGAACTCTTATTGGTTTGCTCGAACTTGATTAATTTGTGATTTGCTCTGATTTTTGGGTTGATTGGGGTGCCGAATTACTTAATTGTTGCTGGTTGTTGACGGTGGTGCATGTGCGGCTGATTGCGGGTGTAAATTGGGGTGGTGGTGAAGTTGGTTGCTGCGGTTTGGGCTAGTGGAGATGCGGCTGCAATTTGGTGATGGTGGTAGGCGTGGTGGTTGATGCGTGAGTGAAGGAGAGGGAATTGTGATGGTGGCTGTTACGGGGTGTTGGTGCGGATTGGAGCAGGGGAAATGGAGGTGAGTGGTGGAGTGTGGTGTGCGCTGTTGCGGCTGGTGGTGCTGGTGTGTGTGGTGATTGCGGGGTTGCAGCGTTGGTGTGAGAACAAGGGGTAGTGGTGGCTGTGATGCGTGGTAGAGCTGTGGGTTTTCGTGGCTGCGCGGATTGGTGGTTGTGGGGTTGTGCATTGGTGTTGCAATTGCGGGGTGTTGAAGGTGGCATGGCTGGTGAGTGGTGTTGTTGTTGGTAAGGCTGGAATGAATGGTGGGCTGTGGTGTGCGTGAGGGAGCAGGGGAGATGGAGGTGCTGTTGTGGTGGAGGATAAGGGGGTGTGGTGATGGTTAAGATTGGGCAGCAGCTTTGGGGCTTGAAAGCTTCTTGGATTGACACCTTTGACCCGAGCCTCCGACCTCCGAGCACGATCCTACACAACCAAATAAAAAAAAGGGAGAATCGGGACAAAGATAAAATAAAATAAAATGAAAATAAACAAAGGACGAAATAAAACAAAACCACGACAAATAGAATAAAATAAATAAATTAGAAATAAATAAAATGAAATAGAAAATAAGAGACATAAAACTAAACTAATAAAAATAAAACAAAAACTATACAAGCAAATAAAGTAAAATAAAATACGAAAATAGACTAAAACTAATAAAATAAAGAAACTAAACCAAAACACTCCAAAATTACCAAAATAAACCAGAAACTTTATTAAAGAGAAAACAAGAGAATAAAAGGAATATAAGGGAAAATAAACACGGAAAAGACTCTAATACTACTCCTTAGGAGTGACATAAATGTCACTCATCAAAAGCGAATATTTCTGGTATTTATGACCAAAGCTGCACGATTTTTCGCGCAAATTGGACAGTTAATTTTTCGATAAAATTACGCGAAAAATTCTAACTGACGGTTGGAGGGTACCAAAATTACTATTTTGCCCCTAGAAGCATTAAAGTCATTTTGTCGATATTTTAAAGCACCTAATATGGTCGGACAATCGACTTGAAGGTGTGAATCATCTGCGGCCCACGTTCGGGGATAATCGAAACCATCATACACTTGCAAATTTCAACGATTACAATAGTCGTTGGCTTTCCTCAAGCTTGGAAAGCATTATCGGTAGATTTTTCTTCAAGTATAGAAAACCGCTAAGTCGGCTTTCCTCAAGCTTAAAAAGCTTTATCGGTGGATTTTACTTCAAGTATAGAAAACCCGCAAGTCGGCTTTCCTCAAACTTGGAAAGCGTTATCGGTGGATTTTTCTTCAAGTATAGAAAACCGCCAAGTCGGCTTTCCTCAAGCTTGGAAAGCTTTATCGGTGGATTTTACTTCAAGTATAGAAAACCCGCAAGTCGGCTTTCCTCAAACTTGGAAAGCGTTATCGGTGGATTTTTCTTCAAGTATAGAAAACCGCCAAGTCGGCTTTCCTCAAGCTTGGAAAGCTTTATCGGTGGATTTTTCTTCAAGTATAGAAAACCGCCAAGTCGGCTTTCCTCAAGCTTGGAAAGCGTTATCGGTGGATATTTCTTCAAGCATAGAAAACCGCGAAATTCCTTTGTCGGCTTTCCTCAAGCATGGAAAGCATTATCGGTGGATTTCTTCAAGCATAGAAAAACGCCAAAATCATATGTCGACTTTCCTCAAGCATGGAAAGTGTCATCCGGTAGGTTTCTTCAGGCTTAGAAAACTACCAAACTCATCTGTCGGCTTTTCTCAAGCATGGTTAGCATTTCAACAAACGTTATCCGGTGGATTCCTCCAAGCATAGGAAAATACCAAACTCATTTGTCACCGATACACTAGTGCCAGATACGTATTCTATCCTTTTACTCTTTTATCTGTAGAACTAACATTTTTCTGAAGGTATCGGCGTATATAGAGTGATTTAGGATCGCAGAACGTCTTAAATCATTCTCCGTCCCTATCGACTACTTTTGACTATCGTTTTCGAAACTGACGTTTCTACAAACTCAGTCAAAGTGGGGGCTTCTGTAGACACCTAAAAATGTCTCCCCAAAACCAAACCCGATGATGAACAACCTTTCACCGCCACTATTGGTCGGGTTCATTATTTAATCCCGAGAGTGCTTAAAAAATCGTATTTGATTAAATTTGTATTTTTGAACAGTCCATGGATTAGTCTTGATGTTTGGTAAAAACATAGTTTTAATTTCAGCCCAAATTTATTATTTAATTTCAGCCCAAACCTTTTTTATTTTATTGTTTTATTATTTATTTTTGGCCCAAACCTTTTATTTATTTTATTTGCTTATTTTCTTATTTTAGCCCAAATAATAATAAATCAGAAAAAGCCCGAAATTATCAATCGACACTTAAAATGCTGAACAAAATTAGGGTTAAAAATGTATTTAGACGGAAAAGCGGGCTGAAAATTCCCGCGCCACGGCAAGTACCCATCGTGTCACGGGAATCATTCCCGTCTGACGGTGGGATTTCCCGTGACACGGGAAACGTGCTGTTACACGAGAATTTCCGTGTCCTTTCCGCGTAAACCCTTAACGCGTTTTCTTCCCCGTTTACTAAAAATTTCCCGCGTCACACTAAAACTGCACCGTGTCACGGGAATGTTTCCCGTTTGAATGTGGGTTTTCCCATGTCACGGTACAGTTTGCCGTGTCGCGGGATACTTTTTTAGGGTTTTAATCATTTTAGGGTTCCACGTGTTCCCTCAGCACATTTTCTCTATAAATACCTCCTCATTTCTGATGTATGAGGCATCAATTAATTCTCTCGTTTTTTCTCTCTTCTATACTCTAGCCTAAACACTAACCTACCCTTCTTATTTCAAAATTCCTTCTTCAAGTATTCCAAGGAGTCCATACTTTACTCGTGGTTCTGTCCTTAAGCCAAGACGTTAAAGGTAGAACTGTTTGAGGGTTTGGTCCCAAATCAACCCTACTTTATTTAATTTAATTTAATTATTGTTTTATTATTATTTCCTTGAAGTTACTAACTCGTTTATTATTTTGTAGTTGCAAATAAACATAATCAAAGTAAGAATTATGTTCCTTTTATTTCTATTATTTTTCTAACGATTTTACATTGTTGGAATTATTGTTAAATATCTTCCAATATTAATGTATATTCTATTATTTTTATGATCACCATATTGAATGTTAAAGGGAATATGTAATTGAAATGCACGCCTAGTAAGATAATTTGGACAACCGGTTTAGGTTCCTTTTTAATCTTGTTGTTTAATTCAAGTGATCACAAATATTTTAGAATTATGTGTTGCATTAATATTCAACCAATTTAGCTTAATAATAATTTGGAGCAAATTGAATCTTTGTTTGCATGCCTTTGAGATCGCAGGAATCACTTTTCACTATAAGAATCGAGTAGTGGCCAATACGGGCGAATATGACTCCATGAATCACTTCGTACCATCATCCCTGATCCTTCTTTCGTGGTTCCAAACCATATGAAGTTAGTAATCTCATGGATTATGAATGGGGTGTAACCTTCACGGGTCAATCGTTGTTTCCTTTCGTTGTCCCTTAATCGTGGTTTCCTTTTACGATCCGTGAACGGTTTACAAGTTCCTTAAAAACATGTTGGCGGCTCCCTACTTTCCTTGTCCCTAAAAATATACGTCAATTCCCACTTCCTAAGAGTGCCAAGCATATTCACAACATGCTTTAATTTAGGCGTGCTTCGAACCATGCCTACAATTTGGCGACTCAACTAGGGAGGATTCTTGGTTATTTATCGATTTTAGTGATCGGTATTTAATTAAGATGAGTGGATGAGACTTGAAAGATTCTTGAAAAAACATTCCTGTGATTAATTTGGCATTTTTGCATATGCATAGACGTTTTAACGTCGCATTTGGGTCTGTCCCGTAAGAAAAATTGAATAACTTGGTTGCTTACGAAGGAAAACAAGGCACCAGTAAGATCTTCTTACGTTACACCAATAACACGGTGCACTGTACCGTGACACGGCAGATTTTGCCATGGCACGGCAGTCCTAAAATCAGTCCGATGGCTTAGTTTTTTCTTCTCACAGTCAACTTCCTTCGATTTTTCTGAAAAAACGTATGTGTTCTACATGCGTCTTAGCCTCGGGAGATTTAAGCTCTATCAACCCAAAAACGCTCATGGCAATAAGGGTTCATCCGAGTTATTAAATCCACCCAAACCATGGAGTCGAGTTCGATTTCATCACGAACTCGCGGAGCCGCCCGTTTGCATACACCCTCAAGGGAGGCTGCCTTGCTAACGCGTCCAAACTCTTAACCATGGTACCCTTTTGACACCCAAAGCTTGACCAAAAGTTGAACGTAGATCTTGACTCTAGGTTGCGAACTTTTTTACATCATCGTGCCTAAATGCTACATGGTTGTTTGGTGCTAACCTTCATGTATTTATTCTTTTGTTTAACCCATGACCGAGGGCTTTTATTTTCACATAGTAATTAGTACGGACCTAAAATCGAATAAAATCTGGAAAAATGATCAGGAACTATGCACCGTGTCACGGCATGTTCTGCCGCGCCACGGTGAACAGTGCCATGACACAGGGCTTTCTACCGTCTGATGGTAGACTGCACCGTGTCACGACAGTCAGCACCGTGACACGGTGCCCAGGAAATGTGTCCCGTTAGTCTTTTTCGGTTTTTGTGCGTACATATGTAGTTTACATTTCCAGTTTGGTGTCATGCCTAGCTGTACGGTTAAAACACGCGTCCATAACTTCACTTAATCACTCACATATCGTGTTCATACACTTTTTTTTTAGTCGTGCACCACTTTTTTACCGTATTTTAGGGTAGTCTTGTTTTTGTGTCTTTTTTTTTTTTTATGGAGTAAGTCGGATAGTATCCTCCTATATTTTTTTAAAAATTAAACAAATAGAATTTCAAAATTATAGATTTTTTTTTTTAAATTCAATTTTTATCCGGATAGGTTAAGGTTAAGTTTGGTCATTAAAGGTGTGTTTGTTTCGGTGTCACATCACTTGGTCAAGAAGCAGGGGTAGATTGTTACGGTTCGAGTCAATACCTAAACAACCTCTTATACCAAAGAGGCGTACAAGGAAACCACCACAATCATCTCCACAAGATCAATCTCCAGTCTACTTTCAACCAATGGCTACTAAGGAAGACATCGAGAACATCAACAAGACAATTGAAATGTTGTCTAACATGATGCAGACACTCACCACTAGAGTCAACACGGTAGAGCAAGACAATCAAAACAATGTCACTACCGCTGCAATGGACAAGATTAAGGAACAGATGAGTAAGATTTCTGAAGAATTCACTTATGTGGAACAGCCTGTCACCTCATCGTCCATAAGGGACAAGCTTCCTGAGAAATTTTCCACTGCTGACATTCCCAAAATTCAAGCCTACTGATAATCCGCTTTTCCATTTGAAGGCTTTTTCTGCAACCATGGCTCTTAAGGGAGTAGATGTGACACTCTTCCCTACAGTGTTCCCTCTTTCCTTGGAGCATGCCTGTCAACAGTGGTTCTACTATTTGGAATCCAAACATGTTGCGGCCTGGGAAGATGTTTCTGAAAGCTTTATGAATCGTTACAAGTGTAACATTCAGGCGAAGACTTCTGAACGTGAACTCTGCATTCTCAAACAGAAAGAGAATGAAGGCTTCACCACTTACTTAAGCAGGTGGAGCGAAACAGCCGCGCTCTTGGTGGATCCCCCCAAGGAAAAGGAGATGGTTCGCTTTTTCATTTCCAATTTGACTCATAAGTACAAGCAACACTTCAAGTTTCTGCCTCTGAGTACAATTAAAGCTGTATACGATATTGGAATCAATATCGAGGACGAACTAATGAAGACTGCTAGTAGCAACAATAATAACATCACTTGGAAAAATAAGAAGAACGACACTCCTTCTTCTTCGTCTTCCAAGCCCAATAATGCTACCAACAATATCAATATCAATAATGTGCTGGCCCTTAATGCTCCTCCTAAAAGATTCAAAAGGCAAAGGAGGGTTTACACGCCTTTGGGAATGACTTATGATGCTGCTTTTAACCGTTTGCATGGTCAAGGACTGATTATGCCAATTGGACCATTTCCAGAACCTCGACTAGAGAATAGGACCGCTAGCTATGACCCCAATGCTTATTGCAAGTTTCATCAAGGCAAGGGTCATAATACTGAAAAGTGTTGGAGGTTGAAGGATGCAATCCAAGACCTAATTAATGCTAATCAACTTCCTGTCCCTTCAGAACATTCAAACAGGTCCTCTTTCTGATGCTTTGGCTATCATGGGAGATGAAGTCTCCTTTGATCCGTCAATACTCATTAAACCTGTGAATGAACCTCTGCCGGAAGTTGTATTTGTCTCGAGTTCTAAAGAAGTGAATGGAATTTGGGATAGTGACGATGAAAACGTCTACCTCAAGGATATATTCTGTTCATATCTTGGCACAAGTGAAGATGTTTGGTGAGACTTTGAGGTCAAGGTTCTCACCAGAAGTGGACGGTTGCAACAACCTAGTCCACCTCCACCTCCACCAAAATCACATCCGATAGTTGATTCCATCGACCTTGTGATTAGCGATGTGATCAAACAATTGCAAAAGACCAAGGTGGAGATAAATGTATGGAAGCTTTTGGCCACCTCCCACGAGCATCGAAAGGTTGTGATGAATGCTCTGGTGAAAATAGGAGTTGATGATGACATGACTCCTCAAGGACTGGTCAACTTTCTCACTACTGAATTGCCAAGTACTAGCAATCTGATTTTTTTTTCTGACAAGGATCTACCCCCGGAAGGGGATCAACATAATAAGGCCTTACACCTCACTGTGGTGTGTAGGCAGATGAATGTTCCTATGAGCCTTGTTGATAACGGCTCTGCAATCAATGTATGCCCACTCCGCACTGCAAAGAAGTTGGGCATAAAGAATGAAGAACTGACTCCCTCGACCCAAGGGATTCGTGCTTATGATAATACTCGCCGTCAAGTCGTGGGTACAATCACACTAAACATAACTACTGGGGCCATTGAACGTCGCACCAAGTTTCAAGTGGTAGATATTAAGGCTTCTTTTAATCTGTTGTTAGGACGCTCTTGGCTTCATGAGCTAAAGGCGATTCCATCATCGCTGCACCAGAAAGTGAAAGCCATAGTTGGAGGGGTTCCAATTACCATTGATGCCTCTCCTATGCGCATTCAAGTTATCGACACTCCTATCGTCCATGCCGAACATGACGAAGAAGACGAAGATCTTTGGGGGTTTACACTCGATGATGTTCTCGTGATTGAAGAGGAGGAAAAGTGTCATCTCGACTTCGATCCCTATTCAAACACCAATATTAATGCCATTCTGAAGAAGCAAGGGCATTTCCCTTGAATGACCCTCGGACTCAAAAGAAAATGGCTGAATTTTGGGGCCATCCTGTTGCACTCAAGAAGAATACTTTTGGCTTAGGATTCAAGCCGACAAAAGAAGATGTGAGACAAGCCCTCTTTAAGATGAAGGCTCGCAATAATGCTCGAATCACGAAGACAGAAATGACCATAGATCTATATCCATTCACCCTCAATGGCCAGTACATCAAAGAGGGGGAAGAATTTCCATGTTATGAATTCCCAGAGCCATTCGTCCATGATGGGAAGCGTGAACCAGGATTCGAGATGTTCCTCAATTGTGACTTTTTTTATGCAGACGAAGAGCTCTTCGCAACTGAGAAACCAGCTAGCCCTAACTCTGATGATCTAGGCATCAACCTGCTTTTTTGAATGGAGAAGAATGAGTCGAAGCCCGTCTGCCATGATAACTCTGAGCTCGTTCAAGCTGTTATAGCAAACAAGGATTTTGACCCCTCTGAGTTAATCGTCCGAGCTGATAATATTTTAAAGGGGTGGCGCAACACATTAAGGATTACTATACCAAGCGGAGAGAAGTTGGAAATAACCGTTGGCGAAGGTCTTATGTTTGATGAGTCTGAGTCGTCTGAGTCCGAGTCCGAGTTTGAGTCTAAGTCTGTAGACGAGTCCTTAGAGTCTGAGGTCGACCCTCTTTCTGTTATAGAGCCCAATCCTGAGTCTCTTGTTGAGTCTTCTCTTTCCGGTGAGGTCGCAGCTGACCTTGCCCCTCTTAATGAATTAGCCAATGAATTCAATAAAATGAGTACCTTTGCTTACAATGCGTGTCATTCCCCTAACCCTTATCAATATTGCCTTGCTAATGATAAAAATAACAAAGAAATAATAAAAGCAATGGAAGAACACGAAAATAAAACAGCAATTATCGAAGATACAAAAACAGTTAATATTTCGAATGATACGACTCTTAAAGAAGTAAAAATTGGATTAACACTAAGTCAAGATGAACGCAAAGAGCTAATTAACTTGCTTAGTGAATTTGTTGATGTATTTGCTTGGTCATACCAAGATATGCCAAGAATTGACAGGGATATAGATCAGCATACGATACCACTCATTCCAGGTATGAAGCCTGTCAAACAAAAGCCGCGCCGTATGAAACCGGATGTGGCTCTCAAAATCAAAGAAGAAATCAGAAAGCAGTTGGCCGCAGGTTTCATCAAAGTATCCAAGTATCCAGAATGGATAGCAAATGTGGTTCCAGTTCTAAAGATGGATAGAAGGGTCAGAATGTGTGTTGATTACAGGGACCTCAATAAAGCAAGCCCGAAAGATGGGTTTCCTCTACCTCACATCGACATTCTGGTCAATAACACAGCAAACCATGCACTCCTATCATTCACGGACGGTTACGCCGGATATAATCAAGTATTGATGGCTGAAGAAGGTATGGAAAAAACCACATTCATCACACAATGGGGTACATATTGCTATACGGTAATGCCCTTCGGGTTGAAAAACGCGGGTGCCACCTACCAAAGAGCAGCTACATCATTGTTACATGACATGATGCACAAAGAGGTGGAGGTCTATAACGATGATATGATCGTTAAGTCTAAAGATCGCCCAAGCCACATCGTTGCACTTCGCAAGTTCTTTGAAAGACTCCGCAAGTACAACATGAGATTAAATCCAGCAAAGTGTCCATTCGAAGTCACGTTTGGCAAATTACTCGGATATGTGATCAGTTCTCGATGGATTAAAATAGATCCCACAAAAGTAAAAGCGATCATGGCTATGCCACCGCCCAAGAATGAGAAGGAGATTCGAGGTTTCATTGGAAGGTTGCAATATATAAGTAGGTTCATATCAAAACTCACAGCGATATGTGAACCTATATTCAAGAAACTTAAGAAAAATGTCCCAGTCACATGGGATGAAGATTGCCAAAAAGCTTTCGACAAAATCAAAGAGTACCTGGCAAACCCACCCGTGCTAGCGCCAGCAATACCTGACTTTCCTCTTCGACTCTACCTTACGGTCACAAGAGAAACGATGGGGGCAATGCTAGCACAAGAGATTGAAAGCAAGGAGAATGCAATCTACTACTTGAGAAAGAAGCTTCAAGGATATGAGACACGGTATACACCACTTGAAAAATTATGTCTCGCACTTGTGTGGGCCGCACAGAAATTAAGACATTACATGCTCACTCATACAGTGCATGTCGTGTCCAAGATGGATCCTCTCAAATACATGTTCGAAAAAGCAACGCTCAGTGGCAGATTATCAAGGTGGATAGCCAATATTGCTCAGTTTGACTTGAAATTTGTACCACAAAAAGCCATCAAAGGTTCTGCGGTTTCTGACTTCTTAGCAAACTTTCCGCTAGAAGAAGTTGAGAAAGAAGAAGATGAGTACGATTTCCCTGACGAAGATTTACTCATGACCGAATATGACAGTTGGACGTTCTATTTCGATGGAGCTTCAAACCAAAAAGGATGTGGTGTAGGAGTCTTGCTTGTATCACTCAATGAAGAGCACATCCCAATTTCCATGAAGCTCGACTTTGATGTCACCAACAATGCCGCAGAATATGAAGCATGTATTTTGGGGTTAGAAACAGCTGTCGCCTTGGGAATTAAGAAGCTCAAAATCTACGGTGATTCTTCACTAATCATTAACCAAATCTCCAAGAGATGGAAAGTGAGAAGTGAAAGTCTCGCTACGTATCAAGCTCATTTAGAAACTCTCACGGAGCAACTAGATGAAGTGGAATATACGTATTTGCCGAGAGAAGAAAACCAATTCTCCGACGCACTAGCTAAATTAGTATCAATGGTGCGAATTCCAACGGATACAATCAGAATGCGCTGACCATAGAAAGAAGATATGAACCGGCTTATGTTCACGCACTCGACGATGAACAAGAACTATAAGAAGAAGATGAAGAGCCATGGTATACAAATATCCTTAACTATATGACAAGAGGAGAATACCCTCCTAATACTGATAAAAGGGCACGCCGTGCTTTGAGGCTCCTGGCCTAACAGTATGTGCTCATCAGGGGAGAACTCCACAAGAGAACTGCAATGGGCAGAAGTCTCTTATGCATAGCCAAGAAAGAAGCACACAGAACCATGGAAAACCTTCATGCTGGTATATGTGGAACGCACATGAATGCAAAGATACTAGTCCAAAAGATTCAACGACAAGGTTATTATTGGACTACTATGGAGAGAGATTGTCACGAATACGTCAAGAAATGTATAAAGTGTCAATTCTACGCAAATTTACAGCATGTTCCACCTTCGCTTCTCTACACATATACTTCTCCATGGCCTTTCTCCACTTGGGGCATCGACATCATTGGAAAAATAACACCACCAGGACAAGGGGGGCATGAACTCATCCTTGTAGCAATCGACTATTTCACCAAATGGGTCGAAGCTGCCTCATATGCTAAGCTGACGGCGAAACACGTAGCCCAATTCATTGAGAAAAATAACATATGCCGCTATGGGGTACCACATGAGATGATCAACGATAATGGAACGCATTTCCAAGCCGAATGCGCAGAATTATTACAGAAATATCATATCAAGCATCAAATATCATAACCTTACAGACCACAAACAAATGGTGCAGTCGAATCGACCAACAAAAATGTGAAAACTATCATCGAAAAGATGACAGAAAATTACAAGGATTGGCCAAGTAAGCTACATTTCGCCCTTTGGGGTTATCGAACCTCTGTTCGTACATCAACGGGGGCTACCCCTTTCTCTCTGGTTTATGGAGTTGAAGCTGTACAACCAATAGAACTCAAAATCCCTTCTCTTCGAATCGCATTGGAAAGCCAACTAGATGAGTCGACTGGATTAGAGCAAGATATCATGAACTAGTCTTACTTGATGAAAAACGCTTGGCAGCTTTGCATCATTTCCAAACCCACCAACAGCGTATGGCGCGACATTTTAATAAATAAGTCAAGACTAGGAACATCAAAGAGGGTGACCTGGTGCTTAAGGCACTTCGTAAAAATGTGTTGGATCCAAGAGGAAAATTCAGACCGAATTGGTCAGGCCCGTACATTGTTAAAGCCATCTTGTCTGGCGAAGCGGCACAATTGGTAGACATGGACGGTAACTGTTTCTACAATTTAACAAACTTGGATAAACTCAAGAAATTCTATGCCTAGTCGCATGGGTTCATGACCCAATAGAGCTACGTTCGGCTTGAATCCTTTTTAAGGATACGTAGGCAACCCCTCAAGGGGGCCCGACACGGGACATTCCACTGTGTCACGGTGGACCTGAGCAAAAAAAAAAGGGAAATTTTTGCCGCGACACGGGACATTCCACCGTGCCACGGTGGACCTGAGAAAACAAAAATAAAAAATTGCAGTGACACGGGAATTTCCAACGTGTCACGGAAATTTTCACCGTGGCACGGTGGAATTTCAGATTTTCGATTTTTTAATTGACGCGGTCTTTGCGAATTCATTATTTGTTTGATGTTTTTTTTATTTTCATTCTTCCATTGCGTCCGACTCCTTGACTCGGATATTATTAAAAAAAAAAAAAGTCATTGTAATTTTTTATTTAAGGCTAAAATAAATATGCTATTATTATTGAAATAAACGCGGTATTTGTGAACGTTACTTTCATGCAACGATACTTCACGAGGACTATCGTTATAGCCTAGAACTACTTGTTCAAGTCCATACTGTCGCATCACTCGAGAAGGACAATAAAAAGTCAGTTTTGAGATACTAGGAACACGACAATATGGAGTATCATTCGTACCAACCATCCTAGTAAGCCTCCACCAAGGCACCACCCAAGGAATGGAAAATTCTCTCTTTGCAAAGAAATTTTTCCAGTCTTCATACGACATGTTCACAGAGTAATTCTTCTTCCTGCGGGCTAGATCATTAGGGCCATATTTTTCCACATCGTCGGGGGCTTCAAATAATTCTAAACGCTCCATCAACCAAATCTGCAAAAAAAAAAAAAAAAAATGCAGATTCCCGTGACACGGCAGACTTCACCGTGTCATGGCAGAGAGCCACCGTGACACGGTGCCTGTTTTGTGTCACGGGGGCTACTCACACCGTATTTTTACCTGCAGCAATACCAGAGAGCCATTCTTGATGGCTTTCCGGTCAGCTTTTGCTTCGTCAAGGCCACGAAACGTTTCTCCAAGGCACGTAGGTATAGGAGATCTCCCAGATTCAACATTTTCAAGCACAGACGCTAGAAAAGCATGTCCTACCCTACCGTTTGCAAATAAAAGCTTGCTGAACATGCAAAAAATGTATGTCCTGATTTTTTTTAGTTTTTTTTATCTTCACCGTTTACTTTTCTGTTTTTTGAGAGTTTCATTCCCAATAAAACTCTCAACCTTTTTTATCATTTTATTATTTTATTTTTATTTATTTATTTATTTAATGATTTATTTAATTATTTATTTATTTATTATCTTTTTTAGTATTTTATTAATTTTATTCCTATTTTTTCTTTATATACTTATTTATTTATTCTTGTCTTTTTTATTTCTTTTTCTTTTGGGGAAGGTCGGTACCCTCCACTTACTCCACTTATGTTTTTTTTTTCGCGTCATTAATACATACACAATCACACACAATGAGTCTCAAGCACACACTAACACACACTAATAAATACATAAACTGTGAATAATATACAAAACGAGCTATAATATTGCACCGAATTCCTCCTACAGGGGAAAGATTTCATCGTAATTAAATTTAAAACAATGTGTTTCTGGACTCCAATAATCTAATGCTGCCCTCAGAAAATCATGTTCAATCGCTATATGATTCAGGGCTAGTAAACCCCTGACATGAGATAATTCTAACTCTCTTTTGTCAGCATTGGTCAAAGAATAAGACCAGTCGCGCAATGTATTATCAAAATTCTGAGACATTATTGTTGAAATATGAAATTCTAATTATTTTGTGTTTCGTAATTATGCATATCACGAATATACTGGTCCTATTTTATAGCAAAAGCACTCGGAACTACTTAGAAATTATCTTTTCGTACGCGTAAACCACACCGTTGTAGAATACTCGCACCGTGACACGGGGAATCCCACCGTGTGACGGGATTTTTTGCCGCGACACGGCAGATTTTGCCGTGACACGGTGTACTGTGCCGTGTCGCGGCACCCACGGGTTTTCTTTTTTTATCTTTTCTTGTATCTATCCGGATTTTTTTTAGTTTTTTTATCTTCACCGTTTACTTTTCTCTTTTTCGAGAGTTTCATTCCCAATAAAACTCTCAACGTGTTTTATCATTTTATTATTTTATTTTTATTTATTTATTTAATTATTCATTTATTATCTTTTTTAGTATTTTATTCATTTTATTCCTATTTTTTCTTTATATACTTATTTATTTATTCTTGTCTTTTTTATTTCTTTTTCTTTTGGGGAAGGTCGGTACCCTCCACTTACGTTTTTTGTTTTCGCGTCATTAATACATACACAATCACACTGTATGAGTCTCAAGCACACACTAACACACACTAATAAATACATAAACTGTGAATAATATACAAAATGAGCTATAATAAATAAGAAGTGTCAAGTGTCATCACACTGTGTACAAATAAAGACCCTCGGTCAAAAATCTGCAGAACTAGAAGAGTTAGGATCAGTATCATATCCAGCCTGTGAATACGGGAACGGTGAGCCAAAGAGTCCCGCCATCACCCGAGTACGGGGAGTAGTGTCCCTACTAGTCCCTGTGACTCCAGCAGCAATCAAACTCAAAGTATGACCCGTCCAACTGGAAAACGGTGTAGACTGACTCAAAGACACGGGAATCGTCGGTGGAGGCATCGTCCCATACATTGGAACTGAGAACAAGCCCGACACCGGTGGAGGAATCCCAGACGATGGAGCTGAAAATAAACCAGGATCCACGGGAGTCAAAACAGGCTTAAACTTAGGCTGAGAAGGCTGTGAAAACGACTGTCGCTGCCTCTGACCCTGACCCTGACCCTGAAAGAGCTGGGAAGACTGAGGCTACTGCCACTGAGCCTCCTGAAACGGCTGAGTAATCTGAGGCTCCCGCTGAGACTGAGAATGCCGATGAACCTCAGGAGATCGTCTACCATGACTAAGCTCCCCCTCGTCCGAGCCTCTATGCCTCGAGCGCGAACGAGACCTCCGTTACTTCTGAAAGATACAAAATCAAAAGGCGTCAACAATGCAAAATAAAACAAATGGTAGAAGTGGAAAAAATGAGCATACCTCAAGAACATAGCTAGAATTGCTCTGACAACTCGCACCACGCCGAAGCATGATGATGTAGTACTTCAGAGCGTCAACCAGCTTCATGAGTCCCATCATCTCCGGGAGGTTAGGCTGAGAACAAAACAAAGAAAAATCAGTAACAAGCGTTGTTAAAAGGATGAATAATGCATCAAAAACTTACCGGCTCAAAAACCTCAGGCAGAGACTCCTGCGGCTGTCTGAAACCCTCTGGCGCGTCAGCAATATGGTCCTCGGTAATACCAATCGGCCCTGGGTAGCGGAAAGATTGAGGCGGAATCTCAATCCTCCCCACGGGGCGAACAGTCATCTGAAAATACGATCGAATAATCAAGTTATTCGACTATTTAAACAGAGACTAGTGCATAAATCCTCAAAAGAAATCATACCTCAGGAAGGCGCGGTGGAGGAGCCAAAGAGGGAAGTAAGTCCTGTGCATAATCACTCTCCATGTGCACAAGCTCCTACCAAGGAAAAGTGTAGCGCTCTCCCCTGTTTATCAACTCCCTAAGCAAGCGCGAGTCTAGCATCGACTTCGGTGGAGATCAGGGCACCACAAAGCAATCACCACTGTGCTTACGAACAACACGCTCCCCCAAATACAAGATAAAGCGCCCGGTACCAACCAAAACAATGCGGTGCGCTGAAACATGCAAGGCCTCGGGAAGATTAGTCATCCCAGCCCAAGGACGATATTGGATATCAATGGCAACCTGAAAACCATAAAAAGATGGCTTGAAACACCGGAAATAACATCAAAGAGAAAATAACAGGCAACAAAACTAAATCTTACGCCAACAGAAGAGGTGCCTAAGCGTAGCAGCCCGCGCAGCGCAGAGACAGACTCCACCCGTGACTCTCCTCGGTCACGCCAGCTGGCCCCGACAGGGAAGTCATGAACCGCCTAACGACGCCGTCGAGGAGCCAATCCTGGGAAGTACTCGTAGAACCATAGCTGTAGTGAAATGTAATCTTTGAGCATATGAGTCGAACAAATTAAAATAAAACAAGAAAAGGAAAGGATCGTCACATCCACGACTCTCCATAGACTATAAACAGTGACGGGAGACTCGTCGTTCAGCTGCCTACAGCCATGACATAACGACAAGAGAAGGTCGGCGTATCCGAGGTTAGCCCATCTAAAGGATCATATCTCACTGATACTGACTAAAGAAGGGAGGTAGCAAAGGAGTGCACGTGAACTTCTATAAGGAGAAAGAGTCATGGAAATAAGAATCAAAATGAAGATCCGCACTCGCTGCTCAGCCGATGACTCCTCCATGTCAAAACCACTAGCTAGAACCGAAGCCAACTCAGATCGCCCGCTCCTAGGACCACCTCGAGACACTGGCCGGGTCCTGATCTGCTGAACAATCGGACCTAACAAATCGGCTGCCTCAGCCGCTCCCCAAGAAATATCAAACATCTATGCTACGGCCCGGTCAGTGAAGCGCAGCCCGCTAATTATGCTAAAGTCTAGAGGGGTCACTGTCATCTCCCCCCAAGCAAAGTGAAAGGTGTTGGTAGTATCCCAAAAATACTCCAACAATGCGCGAACGACTGTCGCACCACAACCCCGGGGGCTGCGAAACCCTACGACCGCCGAATAAAAATCCACTAAACCAGTCGATTCCATAAGGCGTTCGTAGCAGGATCCCTCGTGAAAATCTTGTGAAGTCGAGGAATCAAATCTCCAGCTCCAGAACCGTGGTGGCGAAGCGTGCCGTCAACTATGCCGGCAAGTGGGCGATGAGAAACGTGGTTGTCACGACAGAAAACCAACAGGTCTGGAGTCCACAGAGGTGGAACCCACCTACCTCTATCTGTAGAGGCCCGAGGCCCGAGCTTCAGACTTTAAGACGTCGTCGTCCATACCCTCGAGAATCGTGGGAGCGTCCTCCCGAAAAGCCTGACGCCGGCCATGGGTAGAAAGATCGCGATCCCGTTTCCTAGGCATGCTATTATAAAAATAAAAATCTAAATGCTTAGCATCATTTCCTAAGACATTTAGTTCGAGTTGCATTTTAATAAAAAATATAAATGCTTAGCATCACTTCCTAAGTTATTTAGTTATTTATCGCATTATACGCTAAATTTTTACCTCTATGCTAAAAATTGGCAAAATAATGGAATTATTTATAGTATTTAGTTTCTCTATGACGAACTAATACTATGTTCTCCTAATTGCATGATACTATGTTCTCCATGACAATGTAGTACATACACAATACAAAGCATGTCTCAAAATTGCACAAAAACAATAGATCGACGCATCATAGCATATTTTACAGGTTCTACAACCAACATGTCATCATTTCAAGTGCAAAAGAAACAACATGAACAACAAGGAACACCATTTACCACAAGTAGTACCAAAAATGGTGATTTTGCTCAATTCTTCACCAAATCATGCAATTTTTGTCTCAAATCGCTCACAAACACACATACATACATGTGCAAGAAAACTCATAGAAAGAATTTCAACATAAACCTCAAAATCAAAAAATCCCCAAATTGATTTTTAAGGGGTTTTTATGAAATTACTCATTTGAAGCAAATTCGAAGCAAAATCAAGGGAAACTTACATAGATCCTTGTAGAGAATCGAAAATGAGGAAAGTAGCAAAAAATTAGAGCAGAATTGATGAAGATCTAAGCTCCAAAAGCTCGAAAAACCATGAAGATTAGAGCAGCCGCCGCGACACGATCAGGAAACGCCGCGGCGCGGTGATCAGTAAACGTGTCACGGGGACAAACTCCTGTGTCACGGTGAGTCCAAGGGTTGCCGGAGCTCAGATAAACAACAACATCAGCACGTCAGTGAGCAGCGGCAGCAATAGCAGCGAGCAGCAACAAAATCTTAGCAAAGAAAAAAAAAGGAAATGGGAATACGAAGTAGCAGCACCGCCGCGCCACGGAGGAGAACTCCTGACGAGTGGAAAACTAGGTCGTTATCTAAACTT
This sequence comes from Chenopodium album, assembly GCF_948465745.1. Classification (NCBI taxonomy): domain Eukaryota; kingdom Viridiplantae; phylum Streptophyta; class Magnoliopsida; order Caryophyllales; family Amaranthaceae; genus Chenopodium; species Chenopodium album. Next base: position 21,820,227 of record NC_137842.1, read on the forward strand.
CCCTCAGTCAAACTAAATTTATAAACACTTAACAAACCTAAATAAGAGTATAGAGGCAAGTCAAGGGTCGAATCCAAAGGAACGGTAATGTTCAAGCACTTTCAATTATGCGCCTAAGCTAGGTCGAAGACGAAGGTAAGAGAGAATACTAACAACTTAAAAAACAAGTAACCAAGGAAATAAAACACTAGGAACGGGGATCAACAAGTAATCATGTCAATTGCAACAACTTGGGAAGAGCATGCCAATCAAAGGTTGTGAGGATTAAATTATAAGAGCAATCAATAGGAATCAAAGAGCTATCTCCTAATTGTTAAGCTAGGGTTCACTATGAATAACAAACTAAGAGAATCACAATCAAAACCTATTGATAATTGCAATTCCTAAATCAATTGTTCATGTCATTAGCAATTACAATGCAATCTAGCATAATTCTCAAGGCCAAATTGAATTACACACATGCAAACCTTCACTAATCACTTCAATCTCAAAAATTAATCAACACAATTCAAAAATTAATCACAATTAATCAATCATACAAGTTTCACCCAATTCCTATCCAACAACTACTCAAACAACATCATCAAATCAACTATCAACTATAGAGAACAAGAATCAACAAAATATCAAGAACAATTACTCTAATCAAACATCAAATATCAAAATCAAACCAAACAAACATCAAATTAAACAAAGAAATTGAATGAGATAGAGTTTAGAAATGCTCATTGATAATTAAGAAGATCTCCAACACAATTGTCACACTTGCATCTTCAATCTCTCAATCACCATTGAAATTCCTCACTTTCTCTCTCTAAAACTACTCCTAATCTAGCCTAATCTAGAGAGAGAAGCTCTCAACCTAAGAGAGAGAAAAATATTCTAAAACTAAAGAATTACATGAGTGAAGAATAAAGGAAACCAAAAACTATATAAACAAAAGGAGAAAAGAAGTTTAAAATCGTAAAAGACCCAGAAACCCGCGCCCGCGGAGAAATCAGGCGCGCCCGCGGAGGGGAACGGACACCCCGATAGCTGCGCCCGCGGCCCAAGCCCGCGCCCGCGGGGCCAAGGCCCGCGCCCTCGGGGAGCCCTCGGGACAACCGCGGGTGCTTACTGCCCAAATACGGCAGTTTTGGAGCTGCAGCAACCCCGCGCCCGCGGGTACTGTAGCCCGCGCCTGCGGCAGTTTTCCAGGGACATTTTCAGAAGGCTGTAACTTTCGATCTAAGAATCTTATGAAGGCGTGCGACCTATCATTGGAAAGATCTTCAAGTCTAGTTTCAAATTCAACTTGAATCACCGTAATCCGATCTGTAGAACTTGAGATATGACTAAAACAATCGACAAAGGTCCTATTTGATACTTTGCAATCCTTTGTTTTCCTTTGTTTCAAACTCAAATTGAATTCCGAAAAGTGCATATTGATCCTAGTGGGTGCTATTTTCAATTCCCATGCATATAGCCCACGACGTACCTACAAAACAAGACAAAGAAATGGAGAATCAAGAGAAATAGCCGAGAAATGAATAAAATGATAAGAAAGCCATTAAAAGCATGCATTTCTCTAAACTAACACAAAAACACGCGAATCGAGCATTATTCTCTAAAAACACGACACAAACGACTACAAAGGAGCATAGAAATATAAAGAAAACATAGCCTAAAGGTGCCATAAATGGCACGGATTAAATTCCCCCAAGCTAAACTTTTGCTCGTCCTCGAGCAAAACAAAATCCAACCTAAGGGAAAAATGATGACATTATTCAAGCAAAGAAAGAAACGAGAAAACTAGAAAAGATGGGAATATAAACTAACTCACTTTCGTAGGAGTCACGGTCAATTTTAGCAACTAAAGACAAGCCATTTAAACCCCTAGATCGCCCTAGAGAACGAGTGATGCTCTGGTAAGGGTATCCTAAGAGTTTACCCATAACTCTCATAATAATACAAACAAGGCAAAGCATGAAAAAGAAAACAAAATACAAGAAAAGCAAACAAATGTTCATGAAAGGACTTTTGCAAATGTACAAGCACAATGAATGCAAATCTTTCTAAACAAGTAAGGGAGTGCACGCTATAAGATACCTAAGGTTGATTGAAACATAAAAATGCTAAGCATAGGAACTAGTTATCACACTCCACTTTCATCCCAAACGGTCTTACCGCGTTCCCCCTACTAATCTCATATCTCCCCATAGTAAGCATCTCATAGATTCCGCGAAGGAACTGGAAAAAGATCAAATTTTTGGGCTACTCGACATCTTGACTTCGCATCCCTTTAAAATTTAAAATTTAAAATTTGTAGGTTTTCCTAAAAAGTGAAGCAAAAGGGTGATCAATCGTTAACAACATGATCAAGAAATCACCAAGCAAAAGCAACACCCCCAAGCTTATTTGAAGCTATACTCACAAGAAATATATACAAAAGGCGTAAACGTTTCTCACCCAAGCTTAAATGAAGCATTGTCCTCAATGCTTAGAAGGAGAAAAGAATACATCAAAATATTTTTGAATTTTCACTTTTTTCAAATTTTTTTCTTTTTTTTACTTAAACATGCAATGTCCTCGCCTTTTGCTAAATTCGGACGGCTTTTTCTATAGTGCAATTTATTAGTCCATGCCTTTTATGGTTAAGGACGGCTTTTACTCAAACACTTGCCATTATTCACAAAGAAGACTTAATCACAAACTAGCACTCATAAAAACCAAATTTCCAGCTTATCCACCACAAACTCCATCATACGTGATCAATTTGCTTCACAAAAAACCAAGAATAGAAAGAAAATGAAACAAAAGGCCAAAGAACTAAAGATGTGGCTTGAAAAGAAGGTATAAGGCTCAAATGGTTGCAAGAAGGCAAATGGAAACCCAAAAACAAATATGAATCAAACTAACCTAAAAATGAAAAATACCACCCCGAAAAAGGTGCCTTTGTCCTCCCTAGATAGCTCGGTCTCGGGTTTAAGAATCATACATCAAGCTTTATAGATTAGGCTTGCAAAGTCAAGGACCCCATGCCGCTCATGCAAGAATATGATGAAAGCTTGAACAAACATAAATCTCACATGGTTGTAGCAAAAACTCACTAAGGTTGTCAAATCGAAGATAGGGAGCAACTACCAACATGCCACAAACAAGTAGAATCCGGTTTCATGATCCCCCTAGTTCTAGACAACTACCTTAGCATGCTTTATCCTAGAATCAACCAAACGTATCTCAAACCGTGCACACCACTACCATTTAGGAAGAAAAGCATTCAAGTATACAAGTCCAAATGTTATTATATTCAAAGAAATAACAAAACAAAACACAATGCAATTTTGCCTTGATAGAAACAAAAACCTTTTGGAGTTTTTTTCAAAATATGAGAACATGGAAAAGCATATACAAAGGTGCATGACATATATGAATCAACATTCCACCAAACATTATAGAATACCCTCCCCCAAGCTTGAATGAGACAACATGCTCAAACATAAATCAAATATTCCACGGGAGGGGAAAACAAGGAGATCAATCCAACAAACCAACATATGTCCAACAAGTCATCATCCACTAGAGAAAGAGCAAGGAAGGATATTACCGGATATTAGGTGGGTGTAAATACCCGCAAATGACCCAATTTAACCTTTCAAAGCTAATTTCTCAAGAATTAAACCTTGTTTCCATATGCTAGCAAAAATAGGAGTCGAACTTCCTCGATTCTTGATCCAAATCGAAGCACCGAAGTATATCAACTCATGTACCTAGCAAAAGGCACACAAAAATTTCCATGAGAGAAAATCTATTCTAAAAAGAAAAGAAAATGAAAGCAATAAAACATGGGTTACTTCCCGAGAAAGGCTTGCTTAAGGTCCAAACTTGACCGCTCTAGAAAATAATAATTCAACGCGCGCAAGAGCTTGTCAAATGCACTACTACACATTTCATAGGAGAGAAGGTAGGCAAATGACGCGAAGAGTACGTGCAACAAGGATAGTGCACGCAAATGAGGAGAGAGATGCCAAGAGAAGGAAGAACAATCAAAAGAAAACTCAACAAAATAAGAAAAGGAAAAAGAAGAAGAAGGCAAACTCTCCTCACAATATTTTTGGGTGGCAACATCACCCTTTTCCTTAATTTGGGACAAATGAGCCACATACAAATCATCATAGACAAGAAGGTCCCCAATAGGCTCATTAACAAAGGAAGGGAGGGATATAGTAGTGTAAGGGATATGGTTGAATCTTCTTGAAAAAGGGGTATGAGAAAAGAGAAAAGGGGCTATGGTCTCACAAATGAACTTTTTCTCACCACCATGCCTCAAATCACCAATAAGAGCATGGAAATCAATCATAGAGTCCTCAAAAGAAGAACACTCATGATATCCATCTCCCTCAAACATCCACCCTCTAAGAGGAACAACATAATCCCCTCCATCGCAACTATGAACAACAACTCCCTCAACAACTTTAAAGCCTAAGGTCTCAAAACCATGCATGAATGGATGCAAATTCATTTCAAACTCATCTCTCTCCCATGAAGCATCCTCAATGAACTCATTTAAAAGGCTATGGGTTTTCTTTTGACTCTCAAAGAATGCATTGGTCATAACCTCAATCGAGTCGAAATACTCATGGATAGAAGAGTCATAAACATGCACATGAGACTCATCAAGATGGGAAAGAGGGTTAGAAATTTCAATATCAACACTCTCTTCATTCTCAACTCCTTCACCATCACTCAAATGCTTACCAATGGGATCCTCACACTCTCTTTGTTGCTCAAAATCATCATCATCATCCGCAACACACACATTAAATTGGGATTTATCACTAACAAGCATCAAGGATGACAATTGGCTTTCTAACTCTTCTCCTCTTCTCTTTTCCTCCTCAATACGCTCCTCATTCTTTTTCATTATCTCTAATTGACCTCTCATAGAATTAAGAATCATCTCCTTACTAGGCCCAAACTCATTATCAAGCTCAATGCGCCTAATTTGAGACTCAAATGTATCAACAAGAGATTCAAAAGATGTAGAAGGTTGAGGCTCAACAAGAGAAGAAGAAGTACAACCAATATTGGAAGAATCAACATTAAGATCATGAGCATATACATCACATTGGGGAGTGGAGGCACAATTTATAACATGAGATTCATCATTAAGGGAATGAATCACATCACAAGAAGGCATGGTAAATAATGAAGAATATTGAAACACACCATTAGCATCAACTTGAGCTTGCACTTCATTATCATGAACAAAAGGAGAAATAAAGTTGAAATCATGTGTTCTAGGTTCACTTAAGGGCTCATGTGACAAATCATGGGAATTCATGCTAATATTAGAAGAATCAAGACATTGCATATCAATATTAGACTCATGATTACCCCTATCATAAACATCCCTAGCAAACCAAACATAAAAATCCCAAGCATCATCAATTGACAATGCTCTAAATTCACCATTATGCATACATTTAACTTCATCCCTAGTTTGCTCATTCAAACCAAAATAACAAATCTCACAAGCCTCCAAAAAATTACAACAATTATACTCCAAAAATCCCTCAAGTCTAATGAAATATTCACAAAAAGGCTCATTGCTATATTGAGGAAATGATAGACAAAGACCTAGACTCAAGCAATCAAAAACACTCAAACAAAGACACCGTTCCCCGGCAACGGCGCCATTTTGAAGAGTGGAAAACTAGGTCGTTATCTAGTCTTCCCTCGGTCAAACTAAATTTATAAACACTTAACAAACCTAAATACGAGTATAGAGGCAAGTCAAGGGTCGAACCCAAAGGAACGGTAATGTTCAAGCACTTTCAATTATGCGCCTAAGCTAGGTCGAAGACGAAGGTAAGAGAGAATACTAACAACTAACAAAACAAGTAACCAAGGAAATAAAACACTAGGAACGGGGATCAACAAGTAATCATGTCAATTGCAACAACTTGGGAAGAACATGCCAATAAAAGGTTGTGAGGACTAAATGATAAGAGCAATCAATAGGAATCAAAGAGCTATCTCCTAATTGTTAAGCTAGGGTTCACTATGAATAACAAACTAAGATAATCGCAATCAAAACCAATTGATAATTGCAATTCCTAAATCAATTGTTCATGTCATTAGCAATTACAATGCAATCTAGCATAATTCTCAAGGCCAAATTGAATTACACACATGCAAACCTTCACTAATCACTTTAATCTCAACAATTAATCAACACAATTCCAAAATTAATCACAATTAATCAATCATACAAGTTTCACCCAATTCCTAGCCAACAACTACTCAAACAACATCATCAAATCAACTATCAACTATAGAGAACAAGAATCAACAAAATATCAAGAACAATTACTCTAATCAAACATCAAATATCAAAATCAAACCAAACAAACATCAAATTAAACAAAGCAATTGAATGAGATAGAGTTTAGAAATGCTCATTGATAATTAAGAAGATATCCAACACAATTGTCACACTTGCATCTTCAATCTCTCAATCACCATTGAAATTCCTCACTTTCTCTCTCTAAAACTACTCCTAATCTAGCCTAATCTAGAGAGAGAAGCTCTCAACATAAGAGAGAGAAAACTATTCTAAAACTAAAGAATTACATGAGTAAAGAATAAAGGAAACCAAAAACTATATAAACAAAAGGAGAAAAGAAGCTTAAAATCGTAAAAGTCCCAGAAACCCGCGCCCGCGGAGGGGAACGGACACCTCGATAGCTGCGCCCGCGGCCCAAGCCCGAGCCCGCGGGGCCAAGGCCCGCGCCCTCGGGGAGCCCTCGGGACAACCACGGGTGCTTACTGCCCAAATACGGCAGTTTTGGAGCTGCAGCAACCCCGCGCCTGCGGGTACTGTAGCCCGCGCCCGCGGCAGTTTTCCAGGGCCATTTTCAGAAGGCTGTAACTTTCTATCTAAGAATCTTATGATAGCGTGCGACCTATCATTGGAAAGCTCTTCAAGTATAGTTTCCAAACCAACTTGAATCACCCTAATCCAATCTGTAGAACTTGAGATATGACTAAAACAATGCACAAAGGTCCTATTTGATACTTTGCAATCCTTCGTTTTCCTTTGTTTCAAACTCAAATTCAATTCCGAAAAGTGCATATTGATCCTAGTGGGTGCTATTTTTAATTCCCATGCATATAGCCCGCGACGTACCTACAAAACAAGACAAAGAAATGGAGAATCAACGGAAATAGCCGAGAAATGAATAAAATGATAAGAAAGCCATTAAAAGCATGCATTTCTCTAAACTAACACAAAAACACGCGAATCGAGCATTATTCTCTAAAAACACGAGATAAACGACTACAAAGGAGCATAGAAATATAAATAAAACATAGCCTAAAGGTGCCATAAATGGCACGGATCAACTTCGTCTGACGGGAACTAACCTCGAGCGCCGGTGAGCCGCCGCCGAGACACGGGAATCCGAGCAGTTAAAAAAGAAATTTTTTTGGGTGAAAACAGGACAAGAAAGAGAAATGGTGAATGAGCAAAATGGGAGAAATGGTTGATATTTAAAGCCAAAATTAACCGTTGCATGACCCCGTTACCGTTCCACATTTACCGTTATTAAGCAACAGAGTTCAACCGCGTGAAAAGAAGCGAGTTGAATTTTTTTTTGTTCCAAAAATTCCCGCGACACGGGAATTGCTTCTGTTTGACGGCAAAACACTACCGTGTCGCGGGATGTGTCCACGTGGCACGGGGTTAAGGATGTTATTTTGCACATTTTTCGAAGCTAGTAGCGAATAATTTTGGTATTTTTTACCAAAGCTGCACGATTTTCTGCGCAAATTGGACAGTTAATTTTTCGGTAAAATTACGCGAAAAATTCCAACTGACGGTTGGAGGGTACCAAAATTACTATTTTGCCCCTAGAAGCATCAATGTCATTTTATCGATATTTTAAAGCACCTAATATGGTCGGATAATCGACTTGAAGGTGTGAATCATCTGCGGCCCACGTTCGGGGATAATCGAACCATCATACACTTGCAAATTTCAGCGATTACAGTAGTCGTCGGCTTTCCTCAAGCTTGGAAAGCGTTATCGGTGGATTTTTCTTCAATTATAGAAAACTGCCAAGTCGGCTTTCCTCAAGCTTCGAAAGCTTTATCGGTGGATTTTTCTTCAAGTATAGAAAACCGATAAGTCGGCTTTCCTCAAGCTTAGAAAGCGTTATCGGTGGATTTTTCTTCAAGTATAGAAAACTGCCAAGTCGGCTTTCCTCAAGCTTGGAAAGCTTTATCAGTGGATTTTTCTTCAAGTATAGAAAACCGGTAAGTCGGCTTTCCTCAAGCTTGGAAAGCGTTATTGGTGGATTTTTCTTCAAGTATAGAAAACTGCCAAGTCGGCTTTCCTCAAGCTTGGAAAGCTTTATCGGTGGATTTTTCTTCAAGTATAGAAAACCGCCAAGTCGGCTTTCCTCAAGCTTGGAAAGCGTTATCGTTGGATTTTTCTTCAAGCATAGAAAACCGCCAAATTCCTTTGTCGGCTTTCCTCAAGCATGGAAAGCATTATTGGTGCATTTCTTCAAGCATAGAAAAACGCCAAAATCATATATCGACTTTCCTTAAGCATGGAAAGTGTCATCCGGTAGGTTTCTTCAGGCTTAGTAAACTAACAAACTCATGTATCGGCTTTCCTCAAGCATGGAAAACATTTCAACAAATGTCATCCAGATGATTCCTCCAAACATAGGAAAATACCAAACTCATTGGTCACCGATACACTGGTGCCAGATAAGTATTCTATCCTTTTACTCTTTTATCTGTAGAACTAACATTTTTCTACAGGTATCGGCGTATACAGAGTGATTTAGGATCGCAGAACGTCTTAAATCATTCTCCGTCCCTATCGACTACTTTGACTATCGTTTTCGAAACTGACGTTTCTACAAACTCAGTCAAAGTGGGGGCTTCTGTAGACACCTAAAAATGTCTCCCCAAAACCAAACCCGATGATGAACAACCTTTCACCGCCACTATTGGTCGGGTTCAGTATTTAATCCCGAGAGTGCTTAAAAAATAGAAATTGAGTAAATTTGTATTTTTGAACAGTCCATGGATTTGTCTTGATGTTTGGTAAAAGCATAGTTTTAATTTCAGCCCAAACCTTTTTTATTTTATTGTTTTTTTATTTATTTTTGGCCCAAACCTTTTATTTATTTTATTTGCTTATTTTCTTATTTTAACCCAAATAATAATAAATCAAAAAAATGCGCGAAATTATCAATCGACACTTAAAATGCTGAACGAAATTAAGGTTAAAATGTATTTAGACGAAAAAGCGGGCTGAAAATTCCCGCGCCACGGCAGGTACCCACCATGTCACGGGAATCATTCCCGTCTGACAGTGGGATTTCCCGTGACACGGGAAACCTGCTGTGACACGGGAATTTCCGTGTCCTTTCCGCGTAAACCTTAACGCGTTTTCTTCCCCGTTTACTAAAAATTTTCCGCGTCACACTAAAACTGCACCGTGTCAGGGGAATGTTTCCCGTTTGACGGTGGGTTTTCCCGTGTTACGGTACAGTTTGCCGTGACGCGGGATACTTTTTTAGGGTTTTTATCATTTTAGGGTTCCGCGTGTTCCCTTAGCACATTTTCTCTATAAATACCCCCTCATTTCTGATGTACGAGAAATCAATTAATTCACTAGTTTTTTCTCTCTTCTATGCTCTAGCCTAAACACTAGCCTACCCTTCTTATTTCAAAATTCCTTCTTCAAGTACTCCAAGGAGTCCATACTTTACTCGTGGTTCTGTCCTTAAGCCAAGGCGTGAAAGGTAGAACTGTTTGAGCGTTTGGTCCCAAATTAACCCTACTTTATTTAATTTAATTTAATTATTATTTTATTATTATTTCCTTGAAGTTACTATCTCATTTATTATTTTGTAGTTGCAAACAAACAGAATCAAAGTAAGAATTATGTTCCTTTTATTTCTTTTTTTTTTTCTAACGATTTTACATTGTTGGAATTATTGTTAAATTGCTTCCAATATTAATGTATATTCTATTATTTTTATGATCCCCATATTGCATGGTAAAGGGAATATGTAATTGAAAATCACGCCTAATAAGATAATTTGGACAACCGGTTTAGGTTCCTTTTTAATCTTGTTGTTTAATTCAAGTTATCACAAATATTTTAGAATTATGTGTTGCATTAATATTCAACCAATTTAGCTTAATAATAGTTTGGAGCAAATTGAATCTTTGTTTGCATGCCTTTGAGATCGCAAGAATCACTTTTCACTATAAGAATCGAGTAGAGGCCAATACGGGCGAATGTGACTCCATGACTCACTTCGTACCATCATCCCCGATCCTACTTTCGTGGTTCCGAACCATATGGAGTTAGTAATCTCATGGATTATGAATGGGGTGTAACCTTCACGGGTCAATCGTTGTTCCCTTTCCTTGTCCCTTAATCGTGGTTGCCTTTTATGATTCGTGAACGGTTTACAAGTTCCTTTAAAAACTTGTTAGCGCCTCCCTACTTTCCTTGTCCCTAATCGTATACGTCAATTCCCACTTCCTAAGAGTGCCAAGCATATTCACAACATGCTTTTACGTAGGCCCACTTCGAACGACGCCTACACCCACACTTATTGAAAAAAGATTCAAAATAAAAAATATGCAAAAGCGAAAAAAAAGAAAGAGAGTAAAAAAAAAAAATTATAAACAAAAGAGAGTTCAAAAGTAAGAAACCTCAAGCATAAAAATACAAATATTCAAAAGCAAGGTTGCACACCTTGGGGGATTATTGAGGGTTTTACGCCTTTATCCCCTTCTTCTTTAGACATTTAGCCTAATCACGATACAACCCTTAAAAAGATCTCTTTGAGGTATACACATACTTGTGCGAGGTTCGGCTACAGCTACATTCGGCCTGATTCCTAACGGATACGTAGGCAACCTCACATCGAGGTGCGACCTTAATAAAAAATGCATAATTGATCATATCAAAGGATCTCCAATGCTCATCCTTATTCACTTAGAGCTAGACTTGGGGGCTTGATCCTTACATTATTAGCCTACCCAGCCTAAGAGTCACCACCATTTGACTCTTTTCAATATATTTTTCCTCACACTTAGCCCTTGCGGCCTAACTTTAGTGTCACTATCACACACATCAAAGATACATGACCAAATATACTTCCCTTAAGAACCCTTTGTCATGAAATCATAACGCAACGTTGAAGCACAGTTTGTCATAACAAAATCACTCATCACTCATCACTCATCACTCATCATTGCATCACAAAGTACGAAGTGCTTATCCTCTGTGCCTAAGTTACCCAAATACTTTTATCATGAAGTCAACAATTGAGATAGCCTAGGATGAATTAATCCTTGCACCTTGAGAAATAGTTTCAAACAACATTTGACTAAGCTCATTCAACACGCATTCAAAAACTTCGCTTCTTTCTTTTTTGGGGTCTTTCTTTTTCTGGAGAAAGTCGTTACCCTCCACAAAAATGACGAAATTTTTTGTTTTTCTGCATTTTGAGTCATGTACATATTGAGCTTCATGAGTCAACACTATGCACACACGAGTCACACAAAGTGAGTCATCATTAAGTCAAGCTTGTACCTTGAGTCATGTCAAGTCAATGAGTCAAGCAACACTAAGCCTTAGGTCAACCCTAAGATAATTACAAAGATGAGCAAAGTCCTATAGTCCAAAATATAAATGCAGGTACATTCCAAAGAGCAAACGAGTAAGAATATTCCCGGATTTTTTAAAAAAAACCGTGAATATAAATGCATGATATTCTTCTAGGGAGAAGAGGAGGTTAAGCAAAACTTACATATTAGAGATGAAAAGCTTTAATTTGAGCGGATTTGGTTGAAAGGAAACAACCAAGTTCAAAGTTCGGAGCCAAACCGAGTAACAAACAGCAGTAGCAAGAGCAAAATAAGGAAGACCCGACTCCGGCGCCAGAGGACAAGGCTGTCGCCTGACGACAACATCTGTCGTCTGGCGACAGAAAGATTTTGCGGCGATAGCAACTTCCAGCGGCTGCTGGTGCGACGATAGAATGTGAGGCCTTGTAAAATGGTTATGTGGACCTCGTGCAGAAATTTTTGGGTTCTTTGGTACGCCAGTTAGCCCCTCTAAGAATATTTACATGATTTAGTAATTGGCTCGATTACAATCACATAAAGTGATCGACCTGATAAAAGATTGTCTCACTTAGCTGAAAGCACCTAAACATTGGCTCATAGCAAAGGCACCGACATAATGGTTCACAAGCAGTAAAAAGCACCAAAGTAATGGTTCACAAACAACGAAAATTTGCCGACGTATTAGCACCGCGGAAATTATAGCAAAAAATTGTAACATCAAAGTTCAAGCGAGCTTTAAAGATCGACAAGCGTTGGTCTTCGGTAATTTTCTTTGGAACATTATTGTAACAGCTGAGGATGACTTCACGCGAAGTTATCTTCGACAGCGTTCCTTAGGATATGGAAGGTTTTCAGAAAGTTAAGGATGGCTTCAAGACAAGTTATCTTCGACGACCTTCGCTAACATTGTGGAGGTTGTCATTAAGATTTTAGAAGATAGGACGAGATGGGCGGTCTTCGACATCATTCGCTAAGATTGTGAAGGTTGTCATTAAGATTTGAGAAGATAGCACGAGATGGGCGGTCTTCGATGGCATTCGCTAAGATTGTGGAGGATGTCACCAAGATTTGAGAAGAGCGGTTCGTGATGAATACCTTTCATGTCATTTGATTATCACCAACATAATTTTCTCCAAACTCAGTTAAAGTGGGGGCTTCTGTAGACACCCATTTGTGTCTCCCCCAAAACAAAACCCAATGATGAATACCTTTCATGTCATTTGATTATCGAACAAAGAGAAAGTGTGAAAAGTCTAGTGATGAGGATGTTTTTATTAAAATATCTCTTCTTTTTTTTTTAAAAAATACTTCTTTTCTTACCCTATTTATGAAAATTGTGCATTCCATTTAGTTTGGTCCATAATATGGGTCCAATAATAGTGTAGTTTGATGGGTATTTAAAAGACCTTTCCAATGATATATTATAAGCCCAATTCCGATGAATAATGAGGAAGTTATGACCAAAATACTAAACTGGGCCCGGTTTGGTTCTTACATATGGCTTAATGATCTAGAGGAGGGCCTATTATGAATTATCATTCCTAAAGCTATTAGGATTGATTGTAGTCTTCTAGCATACTCTAGAAGGTTCTCTAAAATCCTAATGGATTAGGATTGATAATTATGTTTCAAAGAGTTTGAAATTGAATAAAGCTACTCCTTTTGAGAATCCTTGTTTTGTACGAAATGGAATATATTCAGATATTATTTTTGTGCCTCATGATCTTTATCCAAATCTTATATGGTTGGATAGATCTTGAAATTATCTTTTGAATGATATATTATAATAATAAATCCGAGCTATAACGAAAATGATATGAATGGAATATGAAACTCTAGCCAAAACTGACGCCCTTCCACTATTTCCGCCATATCATTTTATCTACAAAGTTTTTTAATCTGAATCTAATTGGTTTGGAAAGTAGACTTCAATAGCTTTCCAACGACATATTATATGACTTATTTGGACTTCTGGATCAAAAGATATGATAAAAACAAAATCCGCAAAAATTGTCTTACCTACAGGTTTGTTTTATCTACAGGTTTGTTTTATTCCTTTTCAAACCTTTCGCCTGGCAACAGAGGCGTGTTTTATTCCTTTTCAAACTCTGATTCATTTTTATTGATTTTGGACTATTTTATTATAAATAGGGTCCTTGGACCTCCGTTTTCAATCATAAAAAATAACAAGAATTCTCTAATTCTTCTCTTTCTCTAAAGCTAAAGCTTATTCTCTCTCTCCCTCTTTCTGGCCTAGCCTTTTACAAACACAAATTCTCATACATTAACACTAGACACACCAAACCAAGTTCGAAGTTGTCTTCTCCCTAGATGTGAAAGGTTTGGTAATTCTGAGGGTTTGGTCCCAAATCATTCTTTCAATTATTTAATTTAATTGTTTGATTTTATTATTTTCCTTGAAGATACTAACGTGTATATTTTGTTATTAGAAAGAGGTACAAGGCTCCCAAGTAAGTGCTTTAATTGCTTTATTGATATTTTGATATAAAAATCATGTTTAGGTTGTTATTTTGATTCCTAGTATCATGTTAGGATGCTTTCCCTAGTATCATGTTAGGATGCTTTTCTTGAGTATGATGTTTAGGGTAGAGAATAAGTTACTTATGTCAATTATGATTTCTGAAATGCTTCCTATTTTTTTTCTTAATAGCATGTTTGTATCATGTTAGGGTTAAAGCTTTGATTTTTATATGTTTAGTGACATGCTAGGATTTGTTATTAATCTTGTTAGTATTATGCCTAGGATCTTGCTATTATTATGCTTTTTTTTTTAGATGATTATTATAATTAGTGTTATTATTTTAACATGATTATTTTTATTATGATGATTATTATTATCATGTTGCTTGATTATATATATTTTGATTGCTTGATCACTCCTTTTATGCATGTTTAAAGGGAATTGGTACTTGTAATCACGCTTAATAAAATAATTAATAATCTTGTTTAAGGTTAATATGATTATAATTCAAGTGATCGCCAATAATAGATTTATTTGTGCATTAATATTCAACCAACATAGATTAAACAAGTTTAAGGTAAATCTATTGATTGCATGTTAGTGAGAAAGCGCACATGAATACGAGAAGAATAAAGTAGAGGCCTATTATTAGGGCAGGTTCTTTCTCTTTAGATTGGATTTGTACCTTCATCCCCGAACTTCAAGTCTTCGTTCCAGACCTATTGGAGTTAATGATCTCTTGGATGGTTAAGGGGTGTAACCTTCACCCTGTGAACAGTTTACAATTTCCTAAAACTTGTTGTTGACTCTTTTGCTCTAGCTTCCTTCCCTTTGGACGCCACCATGCTTAATTGTATGATCACAGTGGGGTTCAAGTTTGGGGTAATGCTTGAAATATTCCCTATAATATGCATGTACTTTTCCTCTTTCATTGGTTCCAACTGCTAGATCATGGTTTTATAACCTTGATGCAAAACAAACCTCCGCTTGGAGTGACGTTGTAAAAGCGTTTTTAACCCAATATGGAGATAACATCGCGCTCATAACTAGCTTGCGCGATCTTGAATTGCTTAAGCAAGGGGAAAATAAAGGCTTCATTGCTTTCTTTTCCAGGTCGCGATCAAAGGTTGCTCTTATTTCACAAAGACCCACGGATCATGAAATTGTCCCAAAGTTCATAGACATTATGTCTCCACCATACAAGTGCCATTTATAATACTTTAGTTTAGACACATTTCGAAAGTCTATACCGTGGGAACATCAATTGAAAGGGACTTGATAAATGAAACCATGAATCATATCAATGGACTAGATTTTTAGAGAGGATTTCACCTACGTTGGAAACGGACAAACATTGAAGACATAATCATAAGAAGTTGTCAACAATTCAAGATGTAGCACCCTAGGTCTAGTTTTGTTTCTTTCCTTTTATGATAGACTAGTAGATTCATGCTGTCGAATCTACTTATTTTCTACTATCATTAATTAATGAATAACAAATTTATATTTTCAAGTACGTCCATCTTGTTCTCTTTTCAATCTCTTTGTTGTTATTAGATCAAATTAAATGAAACATATACATACAAACAGGCATTATCAAAAAGGCATACATACTCAACACTTTGTGAATCTTGATGAGTTTTGGCTTAAAAGATGGATTGAATGAAAAGAGGCCCATCTTTGCCCCATAAAAAAAGGATATGATGATTTGACCAACACAGGAGGCAACTTGAAACTCCACAAATATAATCTTATATTCTTAACCGTAGAGATTATCCATCATTTTGGCAGTACATTTGAGCCTCGTCAATTGAGCCTTAGTTATTCAACTTACACTATTCCATACCTTGGGATGAGAATGGTGCAAAGAAATACAAATAGGAAATTGGGGGAATAAAACATAAGAGGGGGACACAAAGTTAGTCTAAAACTAAAGGCCCAATGCAAAAGAAAGAAAAATCGTTCTAAACCCAAAACAAAACTTGTCAAAAAAAGAAAAAAAAAATAAAGAGGACAAGGAAAAGACACATAATATAGGAATTTTCATGCAAAGTATAAAGGTTTTAATGTCAAAAGCACCAAAAGTAAGGGATTTTGAGAGTATACTTGAGCCTGTCCATTCTTCATAACCCCAAGCCTAGCCACGCTACAACCTTGGAAAGACCCTCCTTGAGGTAGACTATAACCATGTACCAATATCATCATTCCATGAAAATATGGCCAATCTTAGGCCTTTGCACATATGTACCTACTATTGAGTAGTCATTCCCATATATATAATGCATGAAATGTTGAGTTATGATTACAAAATCATACAAAAAAATCAAATGATTTGGATGATTTGATAGCCATTGGCTTGACGACACCTGTAGACACACAAATGTATCTCCCCAAAAACCAAACCAAGTGATGAATACCTTTCACTTTGTTTGATTATCGAATGAAGTAAAAGTGTGGAAAGTCTAGTGATGAGGATGTTTTTATTAAAATATTTCTCTTTCTGTTTTTTTTTTAAATATTTCTTTTCTTACTCCTATTTATGAATAGCCAATCCAATTTAACTTGGGCATGATAGGGGTCTAATATTAGTGTAGTTGGATTGGGCTCGGAAATAGCTTTCCAATGATATATTATTAGCCCAATTCCGATGAATTATGAGGAAGTTATGGATTAAATTAAATTAGACCTAATGATTTTTAAAGGTGGCCCAATGATCTAGAGGAAGTCCTATTAATTACTATTCCTAAAGTGATTAGGATTGATTTTAGTCTTCTAGAAATATCTAGAAGGTTCTTTTTAATTCTATTGAGGTTATGATTGATGATTATATTTTAAAGATGTTTTATTTCGAATAAAATATATTAAATCTGATTTCGAAAACTGCTTGGACGCTTAATTACCTGCAACCGGTTGTTAAGGTAATTACAGGTGGAAAAGTGTGTTGACTTTAAGCCAGCATAAGACGAAAAAGTCGTCGCTAGGCACTGACCTCCGTCGCCTGGCGCTGGTCTTCGTCGTCTGGCAACGAGCTTGTCGTCTGGCGTTGACTCCTGTCATTTGCGACAGGAGGTATTTTATTCCGAATATGATTTTCTTTGATCCCGTGCTATTTTTTCTATAAATAAGGGTCGTATCTCCCTATTTTCAAATCATCAACACCTAGAATTCTCTTCTCTCTCTCTAAAAGCTAGAAGCTTTCCTTCTTTCTATATTCTTTTTCTAAACCTTCCCTCTCTCGATATTCCTCATACATTAGCTCTAGAAACACCTAGCCAAGTTTGAAGTTTCCTTCGCCCTAGACGTGAAAGGTTGATAATTTCTGAAGGTTTGGTCCCAAATCTTTATTTCAATTATTTAATTTAATTGTTTATTTTATATTTTCCTTGAAGTTACTAACGTGTATATTTTGTTATAAGAAAGAGATACGACGCATTGAAGTAAGTACTTTAATTTTTTTATTGATCTTTTCATAAAGAAAGCATGCTTAGATTGTTTTATTAAATTCCTAGTATCATGTTAGGATGTTATTATTGCTTTCTAGTATCATGTTTAGGATACTTTTTATGCCTTCTTAATATCATGTTAGTATCATGTAAGGGCGAATGATTTGATCTTTAATGTTTAGTGACATGCTAGGGTTTGTTATTAATCTTGTTAGTATCATGCCTAGGATCATGTTAATAATATTATGATTTAACATGATTATTGTTATGATGATTATTATGTTGCTTGATATATTATTATTGTTATTGCTTGATCACACCTTTTATGCATGTTTAAAGGGAATTTGTATTTGTAATCACGCTGAATAAGATAATTAAAAATCTTGTTTAGGATAATATGATTATAATTCAAGTGATCGCCAATAATAGTTTTATTTGTACATTAATATTCAACCAACATAGATTAAACAGGTTTAGGGTCAGTATATTGATTGTATGTTAGTCAGAAAGCGCACATGAATATGAGAAAAATAAAGCAGAGGCCTATTTTTTGGGCAGATTCATTCTCTTTTAGCTTGGATTTGTACCTTCATCCCCGAACTTCTTGTAATGGTTCCAGACCTATTGGAGTTAACGATCTCCTGGATCGTTAAGGGGTGTAACCTTCACCCTATGAACGGTTTATAAGTTCCTAAAACGTTTTGGCGACTCTTTTTTCTCTAGCTTCCTTCCCTTTGGAAGCCACCATGCTTAAGTGTATGATCATTGCGGGGCTCAAGTGTGGGATGACTTGAAATATTCCCTACAGCACCATTTTAGTAAAGCAATCGAATCAAATTAAATTCGATATTTTCCATATCTTTTTTCCAAAGAAAAATGAAATGACTGTCACTTAAAAAAAAACAATCATCTTATTTTCTTTTAATAATAGGGCTATTTATTACCAAGGTAATTCAATATCTATATACATTTCCTAGATAGAAAAAGAGTTAGTTAATACAATAAATTAATATATCGACAGCCTCGACGTTACCTTTAGATGTCTTTTACAACTCTTGACAATTGGTCTTTTCACTTGTCATGAGCAACCAAAATGTATGCCTACGTGGGATGTCTCCATCTTCTCTAAGTGTGGAACATTGATTGAACATGATCGCTACATGAAAAAATGATCGTTATCGCTATCACACGTATACCTTACTGCCAAGTCATCACGATGATTCAAATATTAAGTTAATAATTCCTGTTTTTCAAAAACATGTTTGATTCTCTTTATTTATTCTTTTATGGGAAGGTTGGATTCCCTTTCCTTTTTATACAAATCCATCTTTTTTGTCCATTTCTTTTTTAGGGGGTAAGTCGGGATGATCCCTCCCATGTGGGAACTAAATACTTGAAAAATAGTATAATTTTTTCGCTCTTTGCCTCAAACTGGGGGCTAAAAAGGCCTGGACATCCCCACTTCTCTCTATTTATAGATTTGAACACGTTTTTTATGTTGCGAAATCAATGTCATGCAAAGTTTATTACGAAACATCTTAATAACTTTAAATGACAAAGGGAAGAATACCACTTCCTATTATTTGACGAAGATAATTAATTATGTTACTTGATCATACAATTCATGATAAACATATGCAATATTCCACAAATTTAAAATACTAATTTTAGGGCTTCAAATAAACATGAGAAATATCCCCTAGCATGTGTATACATGAATTGCAAAAGTCACCTAAGATTACACTTGGGGGCTACAAAAATATAGGTCTCTCCACAACTTTCGTTTTGAAATAAGTCCATATTTTGGAAAGTGATTAGAACGATTTTATAAATTATTCTAACACTCTACCAAACCTAAGTTTGATAAATATTCATTTTCAAACTACTGTGCTTATTTAATTGAAAGAACTTCACTTTTAGTTAGCAAAATATGATAATGATGACAAACACTAAAAGGAAAAAAAACATAAACAAAATTAGATACACGAAAGTTTGCTCACATTTTCATATCCCTGTTAAAATAAGTTGCAAATTACAACTTACCTTCATCAGTCATGGACAAAAAAGGTCACACTCAATTACGAGCTAGACTTTTCTTTCCATTTTGGGTCCAGTTTGAAAATAATATGATTATGTATTTTGCATACTAGAAAAAGTTGCAATTCAAAACATTGGACCCTTTTCAAATTTTGAATTCTTATTCAAAATAATATGTTTCTAACAAAAAATAGTATTCAAAATTTCCTTTCTGAATTTTTGAATCATTTTCTCGAATAAATAAATTTTCAGATTCTCAATAATTGTTTGGATAATACATGTACAAACATAACTATTTCCAAAAGGAATGAACTAAGATTCGACTTCTTCTTGACTTGAAATTATTCTCATTGGCTTAGGGATGGTAAACAAACCACCTGCAAGACCAAAATCAAAGATTGATAAGAACAAAGAAAATATTTGATGTTCAAAATCAACTTTGAGAATAAAATCACCGCAATGATTTTTACAAACTTTAGACATTAGGTAAGATTAATAAACCTTAAACGCAATTGTTTTTGGTTTATAAACAAGCAAAGAACTAACTTGCTTTCTTGAATATGACTTTAACTAAAATGCGAAAGCCGTATCATTTTCCTAAATATCTTAAAACAAAAAAAAAAGGATATATACATAGGTCCATCTCAACATCATGATTATGTGAATGGCCTAAACAATAGCAAGTCATTAGAACTACCCCAAATTAGTGGCTCCAACACTTGTCAAATAGCAAGAATGCGCATAACCCGATACATGGGGGCTCCAATATCCATAAAAAATTAGATATTCATGCATTCGAGCTACTTTCGAGAATCGCCTTACGTAGATCTTGAGCCTTACAATTTTCAAATGTATCATAATGATTTAATAATCATGTTGTTCTTTTGAAAACTAAGTTTGCAACTGAATTTGGCCATTAAACAGGTTAAATACTCGAGCTATATTCAATTTCAACTTCAAAAACTAATCTTAGTGCATAATTGTTGTTTCAATACTTCTAATTTACTATAGATATTAGAGAGTATGACTAGTATAGAACAAAATTAACAAAATCATGATGCATAAAACATACTTGCTCATACGAAAGTTAAGTACTCAATCATTCATCATGAAAATTGTATCACGACACTTTATTAACGTAAGACAAACAATTTCATGAGTTAGAATGTAAACAAAGACTCCTAAATATTAAATTAAGGAGTCTTCGATTAAAATTATTCCTCCATTGTTGCACACATTGGAATTTCCTTGTTAAAACTACGAATGTAGCAAGAATAGATTCGCTCTTACTTATTCTAATGAATGACCAATACTACTAGGCTTAGCATATTTCCTTGTTAAAACTACGAATGGTAAAAAACGATTTAAACACACTAGTTTAATCGTTTCTAAGATCATAATTGTTATCATAATTAGATGAAACAAGATTTCTAGACCCATTTCAAGCGACATGAAAGGGTCTAATTATTAAAAAACAATTCATGGAAGTCACCCAACATTGGGGATTACAATATTCGAAAAATACAAAATGGGGGCTACAATATTTAAAAACATAAAATGGGGGCTCAAAAGCCCGAAGTATAGCTAAACTACTCTAGTTCGATGATGTCTTAAATAATTTCCTAAACTAACTAGTTTTGTGCAAATCTTGAAATAACTGTTTTATAAGTGATTAGTGATAACCATCAGCTATTTTTATCATTAATAAAACCAATTTTGCAACTAACGCGTGAAAAAAAATAAAAAAAAGTAAACATGAGTCGCAAGAACAATTTCATGCTATTATCAAAGTTCAAAATTTCATTTATAATTTTTTGCATAATTGTTGTTCTAAACACTTCAATTTACATTAAAATTAACAACTATAGTCTATATGAGCAAAAAAAAAATGAGAAATAAAGTTCAAACACAAATTCAAAATTAAAAAACACATTTATACTTGTACATGCTCATACAGGATCAATAATTTACCACTTCACATGAAATTTGCTGCAATATATTGCTTAAACATGTAACAACAACAAACAAACAAACAAGTTCATGAAAACAAGTCGAATAAAAAATTCCAACTTAAAGTTAGGATCTTCATTCGTTTTCTCCATTTCATTGACTAAAATAAAAGTCTGGTAAAATAAAAGGAGCAAGATTTACTTTCCTTAGCCTTAAACGACAACCAGAAATAGAAAGAGATCAAAATTGGGAGGAGAAGAATAAAGTGAGCTTCTGATCGCGCTTCTCTAATTCTTTTACTAATTCAAATGTTGCACACAACGCATCAAGTTACGCGTGGCATCCCAACGCAGCCTAGTTTCTTGTGCGTGCCTGGCCAGTGCGACCTACTAAGTTGCGCGCAGATACTTGTCACTTAAATGAACGGTATTCAAATTTTTATCCTTTTAACCAATTTACAACGTTTTTTGTTCGTCATAAGACGTAATGGCGCGCAAGTTATCAAAATATTTTTAATTGCTTTACATCCAGTAGTTTCTTTTCTTCTTTGATAGTTTTTTACATCATCCTACATGCACACCGTGCTTTGTGCCTTCCCTAAGCATACGTTTCAAAAGTTTTTCGTAAGAGTATTTTAAGACGTTCCGTAGTGGTGCTTTACGTAAAACCTCCCATAGATAGGTTTGTCATTTTACTGTACTGACTTTATAAATGTCTGGTCTTTTCTTATTTTTTCACGTCCACAGCAAAAAGGAAGGCATTATCGTACAACGTAGAAATGTATGGCGTAGGTGTAAAGTAAAATTTCACCTCTTCCAAGATAAAAGTGATCTACCTCTTGTAACTAAAAGGTAGAATTTCTGTACTTTACTTAAGTCGTTAGATAACGAGTCGACAGGCACGCCGAACAATTCGAGAACACACACTTCTTGATTGGAAGCATATACGGTAGTTAGTGAGCTTACTGGCTTACCGGACAGTTAGGGTGTTGTAGACACCCAAATGTGTCTCCCCAAAATCAAACCCAGTGATGAATACCTTTCACGTCATTTGATTATCGAACGAGGTGAAGTGTGGAAAGGCT
Organism: Chenopodium album; assembly: GCF_948465745.1. Taxonomy (NCBI): domain Eukaryota; kingdom Viridiplantae; phylum Streptophyta; class Magnoliopsida; order Caryophyllales; family Amaranthaceae; genus Chenopodium; species Chenopodium album. The sequence goes on from NC_137842.1 coordinate 21,842,875, forward strand.
AATGATGAGGATGTTTTTATTAAAATATTTCTCTTTCTGTTTTCTAAAAATATTTCTTTGCTTACTCCTATTTATGAAAAATAGCCAGTAAAATTTGGTTTGGTCCATAATAAAGGTCCAATAATAGTGTAGTTGGATTAGGCACAAAAAGAACTTTCCAATGATAGATTATAGGCCCAATTCCGATGACTTATGAGGAAGTTATGGATTAAATTAGATTAGGCCCAATGATTTTTAATGATGGCCCGATGATCTAGAGGAGGGCCTATTAATTAATTATTATTTTAAAAGAATGTTTTATATAGAATAAAATATATTAAATCTGATTTCGAAAATTGCTCGAATGCTTAATTACCTACAACCGGTGTTAAAGGTAATTACGCGTGGAAAAGCGCGTTGACTTTTGGACTAGCGCAAGACAACGGAGTCGTCGCTAGAGGCTGACTTTCATCGCCTAGCGTTGGCCTAGTCGCCTAATGACGAGGTTCGTCGTCTGGCGCTGGCTCCTATCGTTTGCGACGGGAGGAGTTTTAATCCGAATATGATTTTCTTTTATCTCGTGCTATTTTTCTTATAAATAGGGGTTGTTTTTCCCTGTTTTAAAATCATCTACATCTACTATCGACACCAAGAATTCTCTCTCTTTCTCTTTGTAAAAGCTAGAAGCTTTCTTTCTCTCTTTTCTTTTTCTAAACCATCTATTTTGGGTAATTTTACCCATGCCACGTGGCCCAATTAGGCCTTGACATGTGTCATACTTTGGTTGGTCCAAATTGAGCCAATCTCCTTTTAACACGTGTCTCTCCTCAAACCTGGGAAGAAAAGGTTGCCTTCATCTGCCCAAATCCCTGGAAAGCCGCAATGCGGCGCAACCTATAATAATTAGGTCAAAATGACCTAATCAGGGGCACATTTACCAAAGACCCTATAAACTGGGATATTTCCCCCTATTTTGGGACATCTACATTTAATACAGCATACCCTACGTTATCTTACATTAGAGAATCCCCTGATCTTGGAATTCGAGAAGATCTTACCTCTTTTTCCGTACTTTCTCCCATTATTCTTCAAGTACTAACCTGATCGTCGGAGGAAGAGCTCCAACCACCTAGAGTCTCCGTTGTTTTGCAGGTATAGGCCGCGAGCAACTAGTCTCTGAGCTGTAACTCTCCTGAAGGACAAAAACACCTAAAACATTTGGCGCCGTCTGTGGGGAGAGTACCTCAAGGATGCTTCAAGAGTTTGTACCACCTCCTGACCGTCCAGTTGACCAGCAGGAGGTCTTTACTGACCAAGAGGATAATGATCCTCAAGTAGAAACTTACATTTCCAAAGATGGCTACCTGGAGCAGGGCGAGAGCTAGGCGGGTACAAGCCGACCCCTTGGTCAGACGGAAGGGGAAACCCGTACGGCAGGTGGACCCGCCCTAGTCACCCGGGACAAACTCATGAAATTCATGACTAGTTTCAAGGGTGAAATCAAGGAACTGATCACCAAGAGTAAGGCTGGCCCAAGCAAGGGTCAGTCGGCAAAGAAGAGTCCTCAGGGAAGAAAAAGCTAATCAAGGATAGGCAGCCGACTCCGCATCTAAAGGATAAGGCAGCCGGGACCCTTAACTGGCCCAAGATTCTTCTGCCCCAGAAGAACACAAGAAACCCCCGCCGGTTTGAACAGCCAAAGGGAAATAAAAAATCAACTCTTGACGCTCGGGAAATTATTGCCCGCAGAAGAGGTCAGCAGCTGTAACACCCTAGAAATTCCTTTCCTTTAAATACACACTTTACTCTTTTTAAAATATGTTTTAGGAATATCTAAGACATTACCACCACCGTGAAAACGGCTAAGGCAACTATCAAAGATACACAGCGGAAGACTTGAAAACCAAAACTATTTAAATAACACAATTTAAAAACCAAACCAACAAAAGTAAAGTTGAAAATCAACAAAACCAAAGTCAAATAAAATCCACTACAACTTGGAACCATTTAAGCCCCTTATTCAAAACCGAAACAACCAAACTTTTGTGTTAGTCCATAAAGTAATATAATAAAATATTCAATGCTAAAACACATCATATCCTAATGGAAGCTATCATGATTCTCTCTTCACTCATGCCCCGTCATGAACATGCTTCAATACCTGAAAAGTGTATCTCTACTTGCCCCCACTACTCTCCATTAAAATGGATCATCGTAGGGCCAAGATAAAGACATGGCCAGACACAAACAACACACACAATCAGCAAAGCTGAGTACATAAGCGTAATTAAACACACTACCATGCATTCTCCTATCATCACACACACTTACCTCATTGCACCTGTTTACAAGCAAACTCATTAATCAACAAGACACTTTAACTAGACACTAAATAATTCATTTAGCGTTGATTACGCATCGAACGAGTTTCCAACTATACCTCCCCCAATAATTTGAGGTTAACTGACACGGGAGCTAACCGTGCCAGCAACAACCTGTGCCACACATAGGTGGCGGAATTCCAGCGCATAATAATAATACAAAGGAATATACAGCGTCCTGTACTCCATTAGAAGTTATGATCAAATATAAAGTCACATAACTCCCCCCATATGTTCATACTCAAGGTATATACGTTCCAAGAGTTTTGGTGCGTAATCTCTTTCAATTTACGTTATTTACATATTATTAGACTTGGTGATGACCCTCAAAGCATAACAATTCAATCATCAATAATAATTCAATCACTCAAACACACCAATTTAATTCTTGAATATTTAGTGACCACATAATATTTAATGTTGAACCCTTTTTAATTCTACCTCAGTGTCAAAGACACCTTAAATGCATAAAGCGCCAAAAATCCTATCCCTCGGTGTTAAAAACACCTTAAGTGCACAAAGGCACCAACATACAATTTATTCCTTGTGTACATAGACACTTATATAGCTCCTTTCTCATGCTTAAAGAATCAATAAAAGTTATATGAACCATAATAAAATTTCTTTTCAATATTCCAAACATAATTAAACAATTAGTTTAATTAAACATGCTCTCTATCATGCCATAAATAAATATGTAGTCCATATAATCATGCCAACATATAATTTTCCAATCCATAAACCATCACAAATATTTCATGCTTCACAATTCAATCACCAACACCAATAATTCACAACTCAATACATAAACCTTAGCATGATACTACTTGTAATTGATTGAAAATAAACCTAGCATGATTCTACATCATCAAAATATGCTAAGTACGCGAACGTACCTTGAGTACGTTATTAAAACTGCCACAACTAGTAGAAATCGCTTACTTCAAAGTCTCCTACACATTAAATCCATAATAGAGTATTAATATTCACTCTAAACAAATATTCAGCAATATATATTATTTTAAAACCCTTTATAAATTAATTAGAATAAGCTGAAATTATATTTAAAACACCCTAAATTAAATCCCAATTAGTGGGTAATTAAAATTTCTTCAAGAAACCCAATATTAAGTGTTCTACATAAAATTTCAACACTTTATTATACTTAAACCTTGCTGTAATTTGGTTTTATAACACTTAAAACAAAGGCCTACCCTATTATACATCATAATATTTCAATAAATCATGAAACAAGAACCTAGGGTTTCAAAAATTGGGGCTTTTTAATTAAAAACCAAATCTGAAAATTAATTCATACAATTACAATTATCAAACATCAAAATTAAATCCCAAAACTCATAAATTATAATTAGATCTAAGCATAGGTTAAATTAAAATAAGAAAGCTAAGTTTTTTTTAATTTTTTTTTTAATTTATATATATATATATATATATAGTTCGAAAAAGAAAGGGGGAAAAAGAGGAGGAAGAACAACAGCCACCACTGGCTGCCGGCTGTTGGCGGCTTGCGCTGCTGGCAGCGGCGGCCACCAGCTGCCGGTGGCCGGCAGCGGTGGTGAGGGAGAAGGGCAGCCGAAAAAATAAGGGGAAGGAGAAAAAGAAAAAGAAAGAAAAATAAGGAGGAGAGAGAGAAGTTTACCTTGGGTTTTCTCCACTCTGGGCAAAGTTTGATTTGCCTCATAAGTGGGATGTTTATACCCCTTCTCTACTAACCCTCTTCTCTAAACTTTCCTCTTTTAGGTTTTCCTAATTCCTTCCCTAATAAAACTTGTTGAAAATTAAATTTTCCATAAATAAAACCCCAACTTTTAAATAAAATAATTAAATAAACTTTCCTTTAATAATAATATTAATTAAAATACTTTAATTAAAATAATTACAACTATTTAAATACTTTATAAAATACATACTTTAAATAAAATACGTATAAAAATACGGGGTATTACAGTCTACCCCCCATAAAAAAAAGTTTCATCTCGAAACTTGGGGAACGAAATTCAAACCTTTTTCCTTAATATGTATAGTATTGCTGTACTTTTTGTCACTCCTTTACTGTTTTATGTCTCTTTGAGAGCATAAATACTCGAAATACTTATTTAAATTCGTGCAAAGAGCACAAAAATAACTGAAATATAGGGAAAAAGCGCGAAATTCTACCGCATTCTACCCCCCTTAAACAAAACGAGTTACGCCCCCGTAACTCTACATACCTGAAACAACTCTGGGTATTTCTTTTTCATTTCATCCTGTGCCTCCCAAGTGGCTTCCTCATATTCTTGGTTAGACCAAAGTACTTTTACAATATTAACGTTCTTGTTGCGTGTACTACGCACTTTACTGTCAAGAATCTTAACAGGTCTCTCTTCATAGGTTAAACTTTGATCTAACTCGATGGTTTCGGGTTGTAGCACATGGGATTTATCGGGGATGTACCTTCTCAATTGGAACACATGAAATACGTCATGTACTTTACTAAGCTCCATAGGTAAGGCTAACCTATAAGCTACTTTGCCTATTCTTTGTAGTATTTCATATGGACCAATGTATTTTGAACTGAGTTTTCCTTTCTTTCCAAATCTCATCACCCCCTTCATTGGTGACACCTTTAACAACACCTTATCACCAATTTCGAACTCTTCTTCCCTTCGCTTCGAGTCTGCATAGCTCTTTTGGCGATCTTGAGCTGCTTGAATTTTAGCTTGAATTTCCCTTACTTGTTTAACTGTGTCTTCAATCATTTGAGGCCCTAGGATCATGGTCTAACTAATGTCATTCCAACAAATTGGACTTCTACATTTTCTCCCATATAAAGCCTCAAATGGTGCCATTCCTATGCTTGTGTGGTAACTATTATTATAGGAAAATTCAATTAAATCCAAACTGTCTTCCCAACCTCCCTGGATGTCTATTACACAAGCTCTCAACATGTCCTCCAAGGTTTGAATAGTTCTTTCAGTTTGCCCATCTGTGGCAGGGTGAAATGTTGTACTCATCTTAAGTATGGTACCAAAATTTTCTTGAACACTTTTCCATAATTTTGAGACAAATCTGGAATCCCTAATAGAAACAATATCTTTTGGAACTCCATGTAACCTTACTACATGCTTGATGTAAGCCTTCGCAAGTTGCTCCATCTTCCAAGTTTCTTTCATTGGTATAAACACTGCTGATTTTGTAAGTCTGTCCACCACTACCCAAATGGTATCATTTCCACTCCTTGACTTAGGTAAGCCAGTCACGAAATCCATTGAAATGCAATCCCACTTCAATCCTGGAATTTCTAGTGACTGTACTGTTCCTTGAGGCCTTCTGTGCTCTATCTTCACCTTTTGACATGTTAAACACTTTGCCACAAACTCAGCAACCTCATTTTTCATTCTTGGCCACCAAAACATCTTCTTCAAATCCTTATATAGTTTGTATTTGGAAATCAGTAGTCTTTCCCTGCTTAATTTTCTCGCGAATCCTATCCAACTTTACATCCCCTTCTTGGTTGACTCGGATCTCGTCAAAGATAGTTGGTTGGATGCTTAGATTTGCAAGAATACGCGCTGGTACTCCCCATTCCACAACCTCCAGGTTCAATTTCATCATTTATCTGCATAGTTCATTAGCCACTACCAACGAGTTGATTCCATGACAAGTCTTACGACTTAGAGCGTCCGCAACCACATTCGCTTTCCCTTCGTGGTATTGTATGTCTAAATCATAATCTTTCGTATAATCTAACCATCTTTGATGACGGGGGGTTAAGTCCTTTTGGGTGAAAATGTATTTTAAGCTTTTTTGGTCTGTGTAAATTCTACATTTCACCCCATATAAATAATGGCGCCAAATTTTTAGTGCAAAAATGATTGAAGCTAATTCAAGATCATGAGTGGGGTAGTTTACTTCATGCTTCTTTAACTGTCTCGATGCATATGCAATCACCTTCCCATTTTGCATAAGCACGCATCCTAAGCCATTCTTTGATGCGTCACTGTACACATCATATAGTCCACTATCATCCGGGAGTGTAAGTACTGGTGCTGTGATTAGTTTCTGCTTCAAGGTTTGGAATGCTTCCTCACATTTATCGTCCCACTCAAACTTTTTGTCCTTCTTCATCAAGGTGGTCATGGGTTTAGCAATTTTGGAGAAATCTTTAACAAAACGTCTATAATACCCTGCTAAGCCTAGGAAACTTCTCACGTCAGATACTGTCTTGGGTGTCGGCCAACCCTTAACTGCTTCTATTTTGGTTGGATCTACTTCCACTCCTTATGTCCAAAGAAATCTACCTTTTCCAACCAGAATTCACACTTAGAGAATTTTGCGTAGAGGTGGTTTTCTCTTAGTGTTTGCAGAATTGCCCTTAGGTGTTTTGCGTGCTCTTCCTTACTCTTCGAGTACACCAGTATGTCATCTATGAATACAACTACAAACTTATCCATAAATTGATGAAACACTCTATTCATCAAATCCATAAAAATTGCTGGGGCATTGGTCAATCCAAAAGGCATAACTGTAAATTCGTAATGCCCATATCTTGTCCTAAATGCAGTGTTTGGAATGTCCTCATCGGCAATCCTTAGTTGGTGATACCCAGATCTCAAGTCGATCTTTGAAAACACAGTGGCACCCTTCAGCTGGTCAAACAGATCATCTATTCTTGTCAAGGGATACTTATTCTTTATGGTTACTTTATTTAGTTCCCTGTAGTCAATGCACAACCTCATACTTCCATCCTTCTTTTTCACAAACAGAACAGGTGCTCCCCAAGGAGAAGCACTTTGTCTAATGTACCCTTTGTCCAACAAATCTTGTAACTGATCCTTTAATTCACTCATTTCTGCAGGTGTCATTCTATATGGTGCCTTGGATATTGGGGCTGTTCCGGGAACTAAATCTATGGTAAAGTCGATTTCCCTCTTAGGTGACATCCTAGGGATCTCTTCCGGAAACACATCCAGAAATTCGTTGACCACTTGTATATTTCCTTGATTTGCCACTTGTTCATGGTTCATATCCCTAACGCTGCAGAAATATACTGGATGTCCCTTCTTCATGTACTTTGCTAATTTTAGCACTGATATTACCCTTGGGCACTTTGTTTTACCATTCATCCAGTAAGTCACTGATTCATTTCCACTTGTGACAATCTTCACTTTCTGTGATCTACTACTAATATCAGCATTATACTTACTCAGCCAGTCCATCCCCAAGATAAGGTCAAAGTCGCTCAGCCCAAACTCAATAAGATTAGACGGAAATCTTTCCCTCTATTTCTAAAGGCACATATCTAAAAATTTGGTACATTTCACTACCCCACCTGTCGGGATGGTTATAGGTAAATCTACTGCCTCTACTGTTTTTAAGCAGTCCTTAAGTTTTGAAACAATACCCTTAGAAACAAAAGAAAAAGTTGCACCAGAATCAAACAATACTTTAACAGGAATAGAGTTAATAGAAAAAGTACCAGTGATAACATCTTTCGTTGCCTCTGCCTCGTTCCTACTCAAAACATTCAGTTTCCCTACAGTTCCTCCCTTTTGCTGGCTGTTACTATTGTTGGTGTTACTGTTTCTCACCCCATTCTGCTGCACTCCCTTATTCCCAGAAAAATTGTTGTTGTTCCCTTGGAAATTCTTCTGGTTTCCTCCTGAGTTATAGTTGTTCTGTTTATTCCCATTAGCATTCTTAGAGTAACACTCATACTCCCTATGCCTTTGTTTGTTGCAAGCGCGACAAGCAACCAAATTTCCTTCACAATCCCTCCCAGGGTGATTGTTCCTACACCTCTTGCAGAAGTAAATCCTTCCATTCTTATTATTCCCCTGGTTATTGTTTCTAACCCCTCCATTGTTGTTACGGTTCCCTTGACGGTTATTACCATGGAAGTTGTTATTGTTGTGGAAGTTATTGTTATGGTGATACTTCTGTTTCTTAAAACCATTCTGGTTTCCCTGTTGGTTTCCAGAAACTTGTCCCACTTCCTTCCTCTTCTCTCTTCCTTCTATTTCAGCTAACTCTTTCTTCTTCTTTTCTTCCAGAGCATAAAGGTGTGCGGCCCTTCCATATACTTCATCCAGGGTCTCAAATACCTGCCCGCACAACTTCAACTGCAGATCAGTAGTTAACCCACTCTCAAACTTCCTAGCTTTTGCTTTCTCCGTAGAGACGGATCCTTCAGCAAAACGGGATAACTCAATAAAATTGGTGTAATATTCCGTAACTGTCATCTTTTCCATCCTAAGGTTTGAAAATTCCTCAGCCTTCTGCTTCTGCAAAAGCTAGGATAAAACTTGTCTCTCACTTTTTCTTGGAATTTGGTCCAATTGAACCCAGGTAATGCTCTAATGGTAGCCTCGTTTTGTTGCCACCAAAGGTCAGCTTTACCCCTCAGATAGTAGGTAGCACAACTCACTTTGGAGTTTTCAGGGCATCCCACACCTCCAAACAGTTTCTCAAATTCCCTTAACCAATTTTCCAACACAACAGGATCAGGCTCGCCCTGATAGGTTGGTGGCTTGCTCTGCGCCACCTTTTTAAAGAGCTCCCCTTGAGCATCCCCGTTACCAGTTGAGTTCCTTGCCAATTGTTGGGCAACCGCTGCCAATTGCCTCACTACATCATTCAAATCATTTCCACCACTACCTAAACTTCGTCCCCCTGCCATTTGGTTTCTCTTGAATATAGGACAAGGATAACTATTAGAAATGGCTAGGTTTAGCTCTCAAGACGAACACCCGTATATACCTAACGACTTTTTAAACATTTACAGTAAAATTTGAAGCTAACAATTTGGGATAGCAATTGCTAAAAATTCCCTTAATGTAGCTTTATCAATTAATATTGATTGCTAACCAACCATGCATTTAATAAAGCATCACAATAAATATAAAAATAATTCCCATGGACGTTTGCGGTTTATAAATGTTTGTTGGAGATAAGTTGCTTGGAATGGTGATTACTGGAATAATGGTGTGAAATGGAATATTTGTAAAACAAAAGAATTTATAAGTAAAAATTTATCAATGAAATAAATAAGGTTTTAATTAAAATAGACTGAAGATATTCAAATAAAAAGTGTGTTCCAAAAACTGATGTGGTCATGCCACTTATTTGCTAAAACTGAAATAACAAATAAATTTTGAAATAAAGAATATGAATTCGTGGCGAGGAAAGTCATCAGATTTAATCCTTTCGAACGTTGTCCCTTTTGTCGGTGGATTGCTTGTAGCTTGAAGGATCGAAGTTAGAATCATTTGACTCCTCCATTGGTTCAGGTGATTCAGGTTCAGGTTCTAATGGAACAAACTCCCCTTCTTCCTCATCCAATGAAATATCTATAATTATTGGAGTTGGAGGTGGGTTTGGATCAGAAATGTCCATAAGTGAACTATTACCCTCTTGTTGTTCTCCATTCTCTGCTGGATTACCCCCCGACAAAGAAGAAGAAGAAGAAGAAGGAGAAGAGGAATTTTCTTGTTGTTGATTTGGAGGAGGATTGTTCTCTGCTGGGTTATCAAAGTAGTAGTCAGGGTAGGGAAGGTTTAAGCGCTAACAATAAGCTTTCTCCACCCTTACGAGATATTTGGTTAAGAAAATATAGTCTGGATACCACTGGCCATAATAGTCTCTGTATTTATGGTAATTTGGGATGTCTCTTGGAAGATAAAAATCAGAAAATCTTTGTTTGACAGCAAAGTAAGGGTGCTCCTCTAGAAGACAATGGACAATCATTGTCGAAATACGATCAGGGGTGTCATAAACTTTCTCCCGTAGGACATTGCTAATGTAGGAACAAAAGTATCTGATCTTTTCTACAAAGTCATAGGGGTGTTCATGATTTTTCTTTACGAGAGATCCCATTTGGGTAAACTTGCTAGGAAAGATTGACATCCTGTAGAGAAAAGGTTTAGAAAAGATTTCCCTTCCCTAAAGAAATAAAATAAAATGAAATAAATAATACAAAGTTCAGTGTTCAATCAAACAATCTTTAGGGTTCACATAGAATAATACATATTTTGCATGCCTCGTCAACGAACATCTAGTCAAAACACATGCTTGATACTCAAAATAAAATTATGCACTTAGGGAGAAATTTAAATCTTAGCCTATATGCCCTTTCTTTATCCTACCCAAGCTCACCAACATGTTAATAAAAGCTTTTAACACATAGTACTTACCTTAATCCTTGCTTCCTGCAATACATAAAAAAAATAAAGTGTACATATTTCCCCCAAAAATAATCAAATTTTGGCCCAAATTTTTTTTTTTTTTTTTTTTTTTTTTTTTTTTGACACAAAAAAAAATTTCGGACCATAATTAAATAAATTAAAAATAATTTTTGGCCCTTAAAAAAAATATAAAATTAGAACAATCATCGTTTAATAATTAAATTAACAGTTGGCCAAGTTTAAATCCAGTAAAAAAAATGTTTTCGGTTTAGTGGTAATTTAAAATCTCAACCTAAGCTCCCAGATACCACTTTGTAACACCCTAGAAATTCCTTTCCTTTAAATACACACTTTACTCTTTTTAAAATACGTTTTAGGAATATCTAAGACATTACCGCCACCGTGAAAACGGCTAAGGCAACTATCAAAGATACACAACGGAAGACTTGAAAACCAAAACTATTTAAATAACACAATTTAAAAACCAAACCAACGAAAGTAAAGTTGAAAATCAACAAAACCAAAGTCAAATAAAATCCACTACAACTTGGAACCATTTAAGGCCCTTATTCAAAACCAAAACAACCAAAGTTTTGTGTTAGTCAATAAAGTAATATAATAAAATATTCAATGCATAAAACACATCATATCCTAATGGAAGCTAGCATGATTCTCTCTTCACTCATGCCCCGTCATGAACATGCTTCAATACCTGAAAAGTGTATCTCTACATGCCCCCACTACTCTCCATTAAAATGGATCATCGTAGGGCCAAGATAAAGACATGGCCAGACACAAACAACACACATAATCAGCAAAGCTGAGTACATAAGCGTAATTAAACACACGAACATGCATTCTCCTATCATCACACACACTTACCTCATTGCACCTGTTTACAAGCACACACAACAATCAACAAGACACTTTAACTAGACACTAAATAATTCATTTAGCGTTGATTACGCATCGAATGGGTTTCCAACTGTAGGGAATAGTTTCAAGCCTTTAAAATCCCACTAGCTTGAACCCCACTGTGATCATACACTAAAGTACGGTGGCGTCCAAAAGGGAAGAAGATAGAGCAAAAGAGTCGCCAACAAGTTTTTAAGGAACTTGTAAACCGTTCACGAGGTGAAGGTTACACCCCTTAACGATCCAAGAGATCGTCAACTCCATAAGGTCATGAACCAAATAAGGGTTCGGGGATGATGGTACAAATCCAACCTAAAAGAGATTGAACCTGCCCTAATAATAGGCCTCTACTTTATTCTGCTCGTATTCATGTGTGCTTTCTGACTAACATACAATCAATAGGATTAACCCTAAACCTGTTTAATCTATGTTGGTTGAACATTAATGCACAAATAAATCTATTATTGGCGATCACTTGAATTATAATCACAATTAACCTAACAAGATTATTAATTATCTTATTAAGCGTGATTTCAAGTACCAATTCCCTTTAACATGCAATAAAAGGTGATCAAGCAATAAAGAATATATAATATATATCAAGCAACATAACAAATAATCAACATCATTAATAATAATATTACTAATCATAATCATAATCATCATAATCATGTTAAAGCACAGCAAGATCCTAGGCATGATACTAACAAGATTAATAACAAATCCTAGCATGTCACTAAGCAATAAAAATCAAATCTTTAGCCCTAAAATGATAATAACATAAATTAATATTAGGAAGAACATAGGAAGCATCATAGCAATCATATTTGATATTAAAATTAACCTAGACATGATACTAGGAATATCATAACAACAATATAGACATGATATCTACATCATAATATCAATTAATCAATTAAAGTACTTACTTGGATGCCTCGTACCTCTTTCTAATTACAAAATACACACGTTAGTAACTTCAAGGAAAATAATAAACAAAGCAATTAAATTAAATAATTGAAAGAGAGATTTGGGACCAAACCCTCGGAAATTAAAACCTTTCACGTCTAGGGCGAAGGCAACTTCGAATATGGCTAGGTGCTTCAAGATCTTGTGAATGCGGAATTTTGTATGAAAAAGCAAGAAAGAAAGAATGCCAAAAGATTAAGAATTGAGAATTGATGAAAGAAAGATGATGAATAAAGAGAATTGGAGAATGTTGATGATTATTGATTGTAGATTGTAGAAAATTGATAATCGGTGATTGGAGATAATTGGTGATTGTTGATTGTAGATGCATGAAAACGGAGTTTTTGATACGATATTTATAAAGAAAATCGGCCAAAAAAGATAATTTATCAAAACGGAGTCTGAAGATCACAGAAACAACTTGGCGCCAGCCCTGGCTCATTGGCGCCAGGACCAGTGGCTAGCGCCAGGCGCCAATGGCTGGCGTCTGGCGCCAATCCTGGTTCCAGGCGCCAAGGCCTGGGGTTGGACGCCAAACCGGCTTTTAACACGTTTTCGAAATTATGATAATTTTACCGTACTGGAAGATAAAATAATATAATTTCAATCGAAAATGCTATTTGATCTAATTAAAACTCTAAAGAATCCTAATTGAATTAAGAATGATAAGAACTTCTAGAATGTTCTAGAAGACCAAAACCATTCCTAATTACATTAGGAATGATAAATCATATTAGGCCCTCCCCTAGATCATTGGGCCGTACGTAAAACTCAAACCGGGCCCAGTTTAGTAAATTGGCCATAACTTCCTCAATATTCATCGGAATTGGGCTTATAATATATCGTTGGAAAGGTCTTTGCAAGCCCTATCAAACTACACCACTATTAGACCCTTATCATGGACCAACCAAACTGGATTGGCTGTTTTCTTAAAATAAAGTTTTCAAAAACAGAGAGAAGAGAAAGGAAAAGAAATAAAACTTTCCGCAACACTAGACCTTTCCACACTTTCGTTTCATTCGATCATGATTCGACGTGAAAGGTACTCATCACTGGGTTTGGTTTTGGGGAGACACAAATGGGTGTCTACAGAAGCCCCCACTTTGACTGAGTTTGGAGAAACACAAGTTTCGAAAACGAAAGTCAAAGTATCGATAGGGACGGAGAATGATTCAGAACGTTCTGCGATCCTAAATCAATTTTATAACGCCAATACCTGCAAAACAATGTTAGTTAAACAGATAAAAGAATTAAGAAACGCGTATCTTGCACCGTCGAGCACACGTCTCTGAAAGTAACCGATTGTTTTGATGACCTCCTGCAAGCTAGAGAATGCCATCCCGCTTGAAAACCGCTACGCCTTTTAACTGCTTCCAAATTAGAAGATTGCTTCGCCCGAAACGATCCTCTCCGCTTTGATAATATTCCACGTCCAAGGGAATATCATCGAAAATTATTTCTCTTGAAATAATTCTCATCCGCATTATGATCACGTTCCATGCCTTAGGAACTATGATCGAAAACAATTTCGCCCGAAATTACCTTCAGTTGTTTGTGACAACTTTCCGCAAGCTAGGGAATGATGCCGAAGACATCTTCTCTTGAAGTCGTCCTCATTTGATGCGATAATCTCCTAAAGGAAAAAACCGAAGACCCACGCCCGTCGATCTTTAAAAGTTCGCCTGAACTTTGCTTTTGCTATGCCTGTATGTCGGCGCTCTTTGCTCTTGAACCTATATGTCGGTGCCTTTTGCTAATGAACCTGTATGTCGGTGCCTTTTGCTAATGAACCTGTATGTCGGTGCTTTTTGCTAATGAGCCAATGCTTAGGCGCTTTAAGCTTAGTGAGACGATCTTTTCATCAGGTCGATCACTTCATGTAATCAAGCCGATTACTTAATCATGTCAAATTGCTCATAGGGCTAACTGGCGTACCAAGGAACCCAAAACATATTGCAGAAGGCTAGCACAACCCTAGAAGGTGGCTGGCTGCTTTGGCGTCGCTGAAAATCGATCAGCGTCAGCTTTTCGCATTAGCGCCATGCGCTGATATTGGAGTCTGGTGCCAAGCACATAATGTGACGCCAATGCCTAGGGACTGGCGCCAGCACGGGAATCACTTTAAATTCCCGTTTCAGTTCGTTTCGTGCTCTGGTTTGTTGCGAACGCTGCTCGAAAGAAGCCTAAACTTCAATTGATTGTTGCTCATTCATTTCTCAACCGAATTCGCTCAAATTTGTTGCAAATCAAAGCTCTTTTCATCCATATTCCCGATCTATGTAAGTTTCCTTCCAACTCACACCGGTTTTTATGAATTATTGGTATGTTCATTCACGAATTTCATGAAAATTCAAAACTTATAATGCTCAATTTGCTCTATTAATCAAATTTTATGCCATGAAATTGCTTGTTTATGTTTGTATATTGCTTTGGGAGTAATTTGAGACTTGTTTGACTCAATTTGGCGAAGAAATGAGCAGTCCGCCATTGTTGGACCTCCTAAGGTCGTGAAGAACAATGTGGCTCGTTCTTGATGTTTTTTGCTAGCAATTCTTGTTCAATAATCACTATAGTGTTGCAAGAAATTGTTTGATTACTTGAAAAATGCTTGTCATGCTCAATTCGAATTTGTGCTCTATTTTAGTACTACGTACTCTGTTTTTGCGAACATAGTATCATGCGGCTAGGCAAACCTTTAGATACTATAGAACCTTGATTTATGATGATTCTGCACAGTGTAGCATGGCTAGACAACGAGGCTCCGGTTCACGGTCCTGAAACACTAGACGGGAGCATGAGCCCGTGGAGGATGACACTACACCATCCACTTCGCTTGGTCAGTTCCCAGAGTGGGATGAGCAGACATTGTTTTTTGCCCCTGTCCACCACATTTCTAAGAGGGTGAGACGGGGAACCAAGCTAGGAAGGACACGACATCACGGCTCTGGCTGCGATGGTCTCGGTGATTTGTATAGGATGCATATCGCCAGAGATCGAGAGACGAGACTCCTATGGGAGTCTTGCGGGTTGGTTGCCCTGTTTGAGACCTCCGAGGCTATGGTCGCCTCCAGCGGGGGTCACCACGTAGTACGCGCTTTGGTGGAGTTCTTTTGGGACACCACCAACACATTTCATTTTCCATGGGGTGAGATGATGGTTACTCCTACAGACTTCAGTCTCATCACAGGACTGGAGTTCTCTTCTGTGCCGCTGCCATTCGACGGTAGTATCGACGTCTTTGCTCCAGAGGTCGAGGAACTACTGGGACCGATTGCTAATCGGGCCCGAGCTGAGGTCGAGACGACTCAGTTTTGTGCTAGAGGGATTCGCCGCTCGACGCTGGCAGCGGCTCTTGATGACGATGCGACCACCCGAGAGCAGCGGGTGCGTATCTTCGTGCTGATGTTATTGTCAGGGACATTCTCCCCTGATAGGGGTAGTAGGGCATTGCTTTACTATCTTCCTGCTATTCGCGATCTCCGGCGGATCGGGACTTATGACTGGGCCAGCTTGGCCTATACTGACTTCGTTCGCGCACTGAGGGACTCGTGTCGCCACCGGTCTCTTAGGACGAATGTCGCTTTGTCCGCTTTCTGGAAAGTTGTAGAGGTAAACGTTATTCCCTATAACATTTAGCCCTATATGTCTAATTAGCATTTACTCATGCTTTAGCCTTTTGTAGATCTGGTTCTATGAATACTTTCCTTCCATTGCGCCGGCGAGACCATCGCCGAGGGGGTATCCGGTGAGCGCCTCTTGGGGCGGCCACCATGTGGACCTGTCTACTGCACGTGTCCGGAGTCGGATCATCTCGGTATGATTCTTGGTTCTTATCTTGCTCTTCTGCGATGTTTCACACATGTTCTTACCCGATTGGTATTTTTATAGGGACCTGAGGTAGCATACCGGCCATGGGGTGGTTGGACAGTCCCTGGATTAGCCGCACAGTACTCTGCTGAGCGCCGTTATTTTCTGGGGACCTACGGAGCAGTTGCGTATTTAGGAGAGAGAGTTGCTAGACAACACTCTTCCGATGTCTTTGTCGTTCCTGCTCCTCCACCACGCCACATGTTCGACGAGAGAGAGTTGTCGAGCATGGCTGAGGAGCCTGGTTCTCTTTGGTGATCCCATCTGATCCTTGGGCGGAGTTATGCTGAGGAGCTACTTCCTTTGTTAGCTCCAGCCCCCGTGCCGGCCGAGGATGTGAGGGTAAGATTCTTAGCTTTTGTTTGGCACTGAGTAGCCCCCAAGTAATACCTTACTGATTTCTTTTTTCTGTTATATCAGGATGGTCCCACTGAGTTTGTGCCACCCCGTATGTCCATCCATTACCAGGGGATGTACGGGCCGATCGAGGAGATGATTCCTCCGGCTCCTGAGGGCGAGCGCTTCGTGGAACGATCGATTCCTCGTCATCAGACCAGAGTAAGTCTAGCTCTAATCCAGAATCTTGTATTCAGTTATCATGCATTTTTACTGACTTAACTTTCCTTGACAGTTCTCACGCGAGGTGGTTTAGGTTATGGCACGATGCATTGATGCCTTCCGGAGCCAACTCGTCCGGATGAGGAACGCAGCTACCTGTCGTCGAGACGACGCCGTCCGAGAGGTAACTTTTCTTTACTTATTGTTTCTGCACTTACGCTTCAGTTTTCACCTTGTTTCTGTTTTATTTCTTTTTGCAGGGTCAGCCAATTGCTTCTCACACCCATACGAGGCCTGAGGGGCGAAGAGAGCCGGCGAGGTCTAGCTCGAGACGTCGTCGCACTTCGTCAGGAGGTAGAGGTGGCCGTTCTGAGGCTGCTCGAGCCGACGTTGCTGAGGGCTCAGGGTCTTCTTCTGAGGAGGTTCCGGTTGCGCCGTTAGGAGAAGCTACCTCAGCTTTCAGAGGTGGTGGGATGTACGAGGTTGGCTCGTCATCGCAGCAGCTTCCGCGATCTTAGCCTCAGGTTGGCCTTGACTGGAGCGGTCCTGTTTTGAGTTTCCCTCCTCCCACGGAGACTGGAACTGGTGCTGGGGCTGGAGCTGGTGGAGAGGTGACTCCTCGAACAGCGCAGTTTTATGGCATGATGGGCCTACGTCCTCCGGCGCCGTAGTTTATTTCTGTATATGCATTTTATTTTGACTTTTTATAGAACTTTGCCTTTGACTTGTTATTTAGACACTTTGTTCTGTAAATCTACTATTATGTATTATTATTATGTTAGTGTATGTTAGTGTGTGCAAATGTGATAACAAAAAAATTCCGTCATTTTTATTATTGATGGAGGGTATTATCCGACTCTCTCCCCCAAAAAGAAAAAAATAAAAAGGAAAAATAAAACGGAGAGAAAGGTCGATTTTTTGAATTTTAATAAAAGATCCAAAAAAAAGAATAAACAATTAACTAAACATAATTGCTATATTTAATTAATTAAGAGAAGGATAGAAAGATATTTAGAAGAAAATAAAACGGGGCCATAAAGTCATTAACCGACTCCAATTTAATATCAAAACGCAAACTGAGCACACGCGGCTGTCCTGCTGACTTGGCGCCAGCTGGCGTCAGCCTGTGGCGCGTGGCGCCAGGCGCTATTGTTAGCGTGTGGCGCCAAGAGCAGATGGGTGACGCCAATTTCAGGTGTGTGACGCCAATTGGCGCTGACTGTATTCCAGTCAGGTTGAAAGTCCTCGCAATTTGTGTATAAATAGCCCCCTGCTCAGTCGATTATTCACATAATTCCAGCGAAAAAAAAAAATTATTCTTCTCTTTAGAAAAAATAGTAATCATGTCTTTAGCCACTAAAACCTTCACCCAATATTCTCATGAGTGGTGTCGATCTCTCAATGCTAGTGAAAGAAAAGAATTGGATTTATTCCACTTGGGGGGAATATATGGCATTAAAGGGGTAGATCTAGACATAGACTTCATTCATACCGCTTTAGAATATTGGAACATTGACACACATTGTTTTAGAATAGGGTATGATGAAATTAGCCCTTTGCCAGAGGAATTTGGTGCTATTTTAGGCTTCCCTGCAATAGACCTGGTGGTGATCCCTAGAGTAGATGCATATTACTATAAGGATTTTGAGCGCTTCTTTAATTTGAAGGAAAGGGATTTATCAAGGATAGTGAATGGCAACGTGGTGAACTTAAAGGAATTCGCACGCTATTACTTTGATAAACCGCTTTCTGAATCTCTTCACATATATAGAAGAAGGGCGTTCTTATTTTGCATGCTTAATCAATATTGTCTTAGTAGTGGTAAAATTAACGAGGGTCGATCAATTATAACCACTGTGCTAGAACAAATTGAATCAGGGAGAAATCCGATGCCTTTAATAGTTGGAGAGACTATGATTGGTCTAGATGAATTGAAAAGGGACCCAAAAGCACCTCTTCGCGGTTCTCCAATTTTATTACAGGTAGAAAAATAATATTTTTAATTACAGAAATTAAAAACTTATTTTGTATTGTAATTTTAATTACAGAAACTATTTTTTTTTTTTTTTTTTTTTTCAGATGTGGCTAATGGAAAGATTAGGATTAATTAGCCCTCCGGACGACATTGAAAGTTACACGCCCACTTGCTTTGTAAGAAGAAAGAAACGCATCCCTAAAATTGGGCGCCATGGGTGGAAGAAAGTCTTTGAATCACGTGACTTTGCTATCAAGTGGGTCATCCCATGGTGGAAAATAAAAAGGATGGTTGGTGTTAACAAGCAACCTTTCTGCCGTCTTCCAAGCTTGTCTCTCATGACATATTATTATCTCTGCAAAGTAAAGAGACAATATGGCTTGCTTCAAAATATTCCTTCCGGGGATCGTCGTCCTCCCTATGAGTATCCCATATCTCAAGAAGTAGATAAATTTGACACAACTGGAGCGCTAGACCTTTATGGGAAGTGATTACCCAAAAGGTTCCCCCTTCTTTGCCTAATGATGTAAAGAAGTGGTTGCTGAAGAAGTCTTCAATTGATCAGGGTAGGACTGATGTGAAAAATCGTCTAGGTGACAGGGTGACACCGGCCAAGGAATGCTTAGGTGCAAGAATTGAGTTCAAGACACCTATAATGCCTAAGAAGAAGAATTCTACTAAAGACAAGGGGAAGAGGAAAGCTACCACTGCAGACAAAAAGGTTTGGGTGGAAAAGAAGCATGGGGTGCTAGCGGAAGGGGAAACAATCCATTCTAAGATTGAATGTAGGTCCTCTAAAGGATGCCTACTAGCCAAAGTAATGGATGAAGAGGAGGAGACAGAAAAGAATTGGAAAAGAGCAAAGAAGGAGAAGAAAGATTAGAATATTGCTTAGCTTTCGATTTATTAGATTCTTAGTTTTTATTTAAAGTTAATTTATTTCAGCTTTATTTAAATTCCATTAACAATGCAGTTTTATTTTATTAATGAAATTTCAGCTTTCAATTAAATTGTTACTTTAAATTTGTTTTATTAAAGCAATGAAAAATCGAAAAAATTGATTTTCCAGAAATTCTTCGAGTACGAAAGCCGAAAATTTTCCGAAAAACCCCGAAATTCGCACATATTTTATTACTGAATTGGCGTCAATAATTTCGAATTGGCGCCGGATATTGAGATTCGGCGCCAGGCGCCAATACTGTCGTCTGGCGCTAATGGCCTTTCGCTGGCGCCAGGCTCTGTTCTGCGACGCCAGTTGCTTTTCCGACTTTTGTTGATACTGAGTGTGATGTAGAGCTTCTAGTCGTTTCTCGTCGTGTAGGATCAATTCTTCGTATCGTGCCCTAGTCCATTCGACTTCATCGAGTTTACTTTCTAGCGCAATACGTAGAGATGGCATTTCTAGTTCGACAGGTTGTACGACATCCATTCCATAAACCAAAGAAAATGGTGTATTTCCTGTTGACGTACGGATTGACGTGCAATAACCCCACAATGCAAAGTGAAGCTTGTCAGGCCAATCCTTGTAATTTTCTGTCATTTTCTCGATGATAGTCTTTAAATTTTTATTAGCTGCCTCGACTGCTCCGTTTGCTTGAGGTCTATAAGGGGACGAATGATGATGTTGGATACCATATTTATGTAGCAATTCTTCACATTCGGCTTGAAAGTGAGTTCCATTGTCACTTATCATTTCATGTGGGACTCTATATCGACAAATGATATTTCTCTCGATAAAAAGTGCTACATGTTTTGCGGTGAGTTTAGCATATGATTGTGCTTCAACCCACTTCGTAAAGTAATCAATCGCTACTAGAATAAATTCATGGCCTCCCGTCCCTGGAGGAACGATCTTTCCAATTATGTCAATTCCCCATGTAGAGAATGGCCATGGTGATGTATAGGTGTAAAGCAAAGATGGAGGAACGTGCTGTAAATTGGCATAAATTTGACACTTAGGGAATCTTTTTACATATTGATGGCAATCCCTATTCATGGTAGTCCAATAATACCCCTCTCGCATTATTTTCTGGACTAATATTTTAACATTTATATGGGTTCCACAGATTCCTTCGTGGATCATTCTCATTATTCTTTGTGCATCCACCTTCCCTACGCATAGGAGAGCTCGAACTTTAGGTACCCTTTTATGTAGCTCGTTGTCTATGAGTACATATTGAGAAGCCAAAAGTCTCAAGGCTCGTTTTTCTCTTTTGTCAGCATGAGGAGGGTATTCTCCATTGGTGACATAGTTGAGGATGTCTGTGTACCATGGTTCTTCTTCTCGTTCTTCATCTTCGTCTTGGACTGGGTCGTCGTCTTCTATAGCCTGTACATATGCTGGTTTGTGCCTTTTTTCGATAGTTAGAGGCATTTGCTCGATATCCGTGGGAATCCTAACCATTGAGGCTAGTCTTGCCAAGGCATCAGCAAATTGATTTTCTTCTCTTGGTAGGTATGTGTATTCTACCTTCTCTAACTGATCGGTAAGAGTTTCCAGATAAGTTTGGTAAGGAGCTAAGCTTTCGCTCCTAACTTTCCACCTTTTAGATATTTGATTGATGATTAGAGAGGAATCTCCGAATATCCTTAACTTCTTTACTCCCAATGCCAGGGCTGTTTCAAGGCCTACCACACATGCTTCATATTCAGCAGCATTGTTGGTAACGTCGAAATCAAGCTTTATTGAGATTGGGACGTGTTCTTCTTTGGGTGATACTAGTAGCACTCCGACACCACATCCCTTTTGGTTTGAGGCTCCGTCAAAGTACAAGGTCCAAGTATCATCTTCAGTGACCATCAAATCTTCATCTGGAAATTCACTGTCCTGTATTGGTGTCGAGTCTTCTATTGGAAAGTCTGCCAGAAAGTCTGACACCACGGATCCTTTAATAGCTTTTTGTGGCATAAACCGTACATCGAACTGGGCTAAGTTGAGTATCCATCTTGAAATACGTCCATTGAGTGTTGATTTCTCGAACAAGTATTTGAGTGGATCCAATCGAGATACCACGAAAACGGTATGCACCAACATGTAATGTCTCAACTTAGTTGTGGCCCACACCAAAGCGAGGCACAATTTCTCGAGTGGTGTATAGCGTGTTTCGTATTCGAGCATCTTCTTACTTAAGTAATAGATTGCATTCTCTTTGTTTTCTACCTCTTGTGCTAGCATGGCTCCCATTGTCTCTTTGGTAACCGTCAAATATAACCTAAGAGGTATTCCGGGAAGTGCTGGCGCTAATACGGGAGGATTTGCGAGATAAGCTTTGATCCAGTCAAAGGCTTTTTGACACTCTTCATCCCATATTACTGGTACATTCTTCTTGAGCTTTTTGAAGATTGGTTCACATATCGTTGTTAATTTTGATATGAACCTACTTATGTATTGTAACCGGCCAATGAATCCTCGAATCTGTTTCTCGGTCTTGGGCGGTGGCATTGACATGATTGCTTTAATCTTCGTTGGATCTATCTCTATTCCTCTAGAGCTTATGACGTATCCCAAGAGCTTGCCCGAGGTTACTCCAAAAGCGCATTTTGAGGGATTTAACCTCATATTATATTTTCTTAACCTTTCGAAAAATTTCCTTAAGGCTACTTGATGGCCTGGACGGTCTTTTGATTTTACAATCATGTCGTCTACATATACCTCAACTTCTTTGTGCATCATGTCATGGAGCAAGGCAGTTGCTGCACGTTGGTAAGTAGCACCTGCGTTTTTCAACCCAAATGGCATTACCATGTAACAGTAAGTGCCCCATGGTGTGATAAAAGTTGTTTTCTCCATGTCTTCTTCATCCATGAGAATCTGATTGTACCTTGCGTATCCATCCATGAATGAGAGAAGCGCGTGATTTGCTGTGTTGTCTACCAGAATATCGATGTGTGGCAAAGGGAAGTCGTCCTTTGGACTTGCCTTATTTAGATCTCGATAGTCGACACACATCCTTACCCTTTCATCTTTCTTTGGTACTGGGACGACGTTAGCGACCCATTCGGGGTATTTGGATACCTTGATGAAACCTGCAGTTATTTGTTTTTGAACTTCTTCTTTTATTTTTAGTGCTACGTCGGGTTTCATTCGACGTAGTTTTTGTTTTACAGGTTTCATTCCTGGAATTAATGGTATAGTGTGTTGGGCTATTTCTCTGTTAATGCCTGGCATATCTTCATATGACCAAGCAAATACATCGATAAATTCTTTAAGCAAATTAATTAAATCGGTTCATTCTTGTTTATTCAATGTTAGTCCGATTTTAACTTCTCTTTTATGAGTTGAATCATTTGAGATGTCAACTGTTTCAGTCTCTTCAATTACTGGTGTTTTCTTTTCAAGTGTTTCTATTGCTTTAATAAATTCTTTATCTTTTTCATCGTTAGCTAAGCAATATTCGTCATCTTGAGTTAGGTAAGAACACGAGAAGTAAGGAGAATGAGCGATATTATTATACTCTGAGATCATTACATCAAAGAGTGATATGTCCTCAGGGACTGGATCACTAACTATCCTAGGAGAAGAAACAGGAAGGGAAGGCGTTATAACTAAAGACTTAGAAGATTCTAAAGGGAAAGACTCTGACTCAGACTCTAACTCTGACCCTGACGATTCTTCAAACATTGGCCCTTGTCCTGTCGTGATTGATATCTTCCTCCCACTCGGAGTAATCACCTTGATAGTCTTGCGCCACCCTTGCAGTAATCCTTCAGCTGGAGTAATTAGCTTCGAGGGATCGAAGTTTTCACTTTGTAGGACCGTTTGAATGAGTGAGGAGTTGTCTTCCTCATAAACTGATTCATTCTTTTCTTGCCCAAACATTAATCCCATGACATTAAAGTCAAAACATGGAGGTGCTTTCTCCTTATGGACGGGAATTGGGATTTCATCAGTGAAATAGCAATCCAAGAAAATCTCGAATCCTGGTTGTCGTATGCCATTTACAACAAATGGTTCGGGAAATTCATAGCATGGATAGTCCTCTCCTTCCTTTATAAACTGACCATTAAGCGTAAGAGGGTACTGATCCATGGGAATTGCTTTCTTTTGAATGCGAGCGTCCCTACGTGCTTTTAATTTGTCCTGGGCTCGCTTGAGATCTTTCCGAGTCGGTTCGAAACCAAGTCCGAAAGTATCTAGTTTAGGGAGGCCAGGTGACTCTATTGATTTTTCTATCCCTTTCTTCTTTCCTAAGGTCATCCCAGGGAAGTGTCCTTGTTTTTTCAGCATAGTGTTGATAATCATGTTGGAATGGGGGTCGTGGCAAAGAGATGTCTTTTCATCCTCTTGGATTAAGGAGACTTCTTCGTTAAAGCCCCATAGGTCTTCATCATCTTCGTCGTGCTCCACGTTGATGATTGGATTCTCTATTGACTTGATCCTCATTGGTGAAGCATCAATAGTGATGGGGATTCCTCCAACTATAGCTTTCACTTGTTGATGGAGAGATGAAGGGACAACCTTTAGATCATGGAGCCAAGGGTGTCCTAACAACAGATTGAATGAGGCTTTGATGTCTACCACTTGAAAAGTAGTAGCATGTTCTATTGCTCCTGCCGTCACATTTAGGGTTATTTTGCCAAGAGCTTGACGTCGAGTATTATCGTAAGCTCTTATTCCTTGTGTAGACGGAGTTAAATCCTCATTCTTTATGCCGAGCATCCTCGCAGTCCTAAGTGGACAGACGTTAATAGCCGATCCATTGTCTACCAGTGTCATGGGAACATTCATTCTTTTACAGACTACTGTGAGGTTTAACGCTTTGTAGTGCTTGTCACCTTCCGGGGGTAAATCTTTATCAGAGAAGGTGATTAGATTAATTGGACTAGGGAGATCACTCGTGAGGAAGTTAACTAGTCCCTCAGGAGTGGTGTCAGAATCGATCCCAATTTTATCCAAGGCATTCATCATAGCCAACCTATGTTCTCGAGATGTTGCTAGAAGCTTCCATACATTCATCTCGACTTTTGTCTTCTTGAATTGTTTAACAATGTCATTGTCCTCGATGACAGGTATGGGAACTTGTTGTGCGGTAGGCATGGGTTGCGTTGAAATAGGAGGTTGTATTCTCCCGGATCTTGTGAGGACGTCTATTGATGTATCTTCTTCAGCCCAAATATCGTCTGTGGTGTATGATATGGAAGGTGAAGGTTCTAATATGTCTTTTAGATAGACATCTTCTTCATCACTATCCCATTCTCCATTAACATTTATATCCTCTTCTTGTTGAACTTGGACTAATTCCTTTCTATCAATCATTTTCTGCACCAAATCCTTGAATTTGAAGCAGTTTTCTATGGTGTGTCCTCCTGACTGATGGTATTGACAGTAATATCTATCTGTTCTTTTTAATGATTCAAATGTTCTTGGTTCGAGAGGTTTGACCTTGCCACTCTCGGAGAGCATTTTAAACATTTGTGCATACGGGATCCCAATTGGAGTATAAATTTTATTGCTCTTCTTGGGTCTTTCGGTGACTTGTAAGGGAAAGTATTTTGCCTCATAAGTCGTTTTTACTGGTGTGGATTCTCTCTTAGGTTCTTGATCATATTCCTTGCGAAGTTCATTCAGAATTTTGAGAGTTTCATGTAACAGTTTTGATGTCTCCCTCAGATATAGTGTGAGTATTCGTATCTCTGCCTCATTTGCTAGTTCTGGAGGATTATCCTCGACATCTAAAAGATCTCTTCTTCTTCTTCTTCGGTCACTCTTACAGGCTTAATGAGAGATGAGGGGTCGACTTCGCTTTCTTCATCGGAAATAGCAAATGTGTGAGCTAGAGGTGCATTATCAATACTCGGTTTCTTACTGGCAGGAGGCAACGGCAGTTTATTACTGTCAATCAAGTCTTGGATAGCTTCCTTAAGTTTCCAACAGCTTTCGGTAGAATGGCCCCTACCTTGATGATACTTGCAATGTGCATTGGGGTTCCAATTAGGCGACCTTTTCTCGACTGGTGGATCTCCAAATGGTCCAATGGGAGTTATAAGACCTTTTGCATTTAGCCGATCAAATGCGGTGTCATAACTCATGCCAATAGGAGTGAAGTTTCTCCTAGACAGTTTCTTTTGTCCTTCGTTGTTCATGGCAAGGACTTCTCCTAGATTAAAGGTGCTAACATTATTTGAGTGGGCGGTTTTGGAAGAAGAAGGATTGTCGTTCTTCTTTCCTTTCCAGCCACTGTTGGAGTTATTGTTGGCAGCTTTTGATTTAGCTAAGTCATCTTCAATATTAATCCCAATATCATAAACAGCCTTAAAGGTATGAAGGTTATTTTGATATTTAAGATGTTTTGAGTATTTTTCTTGGAGATTTTTAATGAACAATCTCACGGACTCTTTTTCACTTGGTACCTGAATCATTTTAGCTGAGGTTTCTCTCCACTTGTTAATGAAAGATGTGAAGCCTTCATTCTCCTTCTGCTTGAGAATTTCAAGTTCTCTATGGTCAGTTTCGACTTGAACATTGCACTTGTACCTATCAACGAAAGCGTTTGCTATGGATTCCCAGGTAGAGGTCTTTTCTTTTTCAAGAGAAAAGAACCATTGTTGGCAAACGGTCTCGAGAGATAGCGAGAACAGAGAAGGGAAAATTTTCTTATCGATACCCTTGATACTCATTATTGTTTCAAATGCCCTTAGATGGAAGTAGGGATTGTCGATTGCCCTAAACTTTGGGATGTCGTTGGCACTGAACTTCTGCGGAAGAAGATCCTTATCCAGCGAGACCCCTTGGGATGTGAGTTCTTGAAAATTGTAGTCACTGGACAACTTGCTTAGGCTTTCTTGCATGAGGTCCATCTGTTGTTGCTTCGCGGGATCCTCGATCTTAAGTGCGAGAAGCTTTAGTGTCTCAGTTACAGTAGCCAATTGGTTCTTGAGATCGTTAACTTCTTCCTGAGTTGCCATTATAACTCTTGCTTTCCTCTTGCGGGGTATAGGTTTGTCGAAAAGTTTGACTTGTACGAAGAGGTTATCTTTG
This sequence comes from Chenopodium album, assembly GCF_948465745.1. Lineage (NCBI taxonomy): Eukaryota > Viridiplantae > Streptophyta > Magnoliopsida > Caryophyllales > Amaranthaceae > Chenopodium > Chenopodium album. The sequence goes on from NC_137842.1 coordinate 21,869,680, forward strand.
ATTAATCGTCCTTCCTTTCTTGACCACGCGTTGTAGATTAAGCCAATTTGCGTTTTAATTACCTGACTCGAATCAGTTTGACTTTATGGCTTTTATTTAAATAGAAGAAAAAAAAAAGGTATGTATATTTTTAGGGAGCAATAATGTACATGTGTTTAGGGAACTTAAGTACTATTATTTATTGGAGGATTAATATCCGACTTACCCCCCCTAAAAAAATGACGAAAAACAACGCGTGCACATAAGACTCCCTTAATCATGGTCAAGACATGTGTAATAGTGTGTGTATTGAGTGTAAGTGACATGTTTGGACTCTTGTGTAAAACCATGGGACTTAGTGCCTAAACTCGGATATTGACTCAATTAAGCAGAATTAACCGAATTAACAGGTTACTGAATAATTAGACATTAGGTGATGACTCGACAAATAATCCGAACTGTCGGCCAAGCGACAGGACTGGCGTCACAATATGGTGGTTGGCGCCAGACTTTTTAGTAAATGTCTGGCGCTACGCACCATACAGTGGCGCTACAGCCCAAATTTTGGCACCAACATTGGAGCCTCGGTTTGGGACTGTTTTCGATATTATTAGTCAACTTGGGTATGCCTAAAGTCGTACTAGGTCGATTCCGATTAAAAGAAGAAAAAACTTTATTGACTCAAATCAATTAATTAATTAATTAGGCAAAGTTCTTTAAGTCATTAATTATAATCTCGACACAAATCAACAAACGGTTAGGAGGAGCATAGAAAATATATACACAACAAATAATGCACAATTAGTCAAGTAGGCACAATATGATGCAATGAGTTCGCAACCTAACCATGGCTCTAGTTCTCTAAAGTTCGGGATATGGTTTAGTCAAACAGGGTCCATGGTTAATTGTTCAGATGCACCGCGTAGAAGCCTAACCGTGAAGGGTTAACGCGTGTGGATAGAACACCGCAAGTTTTTAGAAAAAACTCGCTTCCATGGTTTGGTGAATTCAACATCTCAGATGTACCCTTTGTTGCCAGGAGCGTTCAATCGGGTAGATAGAGCATGAATTCCCAGAGGGTTATGTCCATATGTAGAACACATATGGGTTTCAGAAAAATGAGAAAAAAATCAATCAGGAAGTAGGATCAAGCAAACAATACGAAAAACCGGTCGAATTTAGAACGCATATTTCTGGCTCGGTATTGGGGGAAATTGGCGCCAGCAAACAGAGACTGGCGCCAACTTTTAACTGTAGCGCCTGGCGCCAATACTGGCGTCTGGCGCTACGGCAAAAAGTATGGCGCCAAGCTCTGGCCCCTGACGCTACTTCCCACATGCCTAGTTGTGAAAGACATTTCTCAAATTTCCTACGTGTAAAATCCTCTGTTTTTTACTCATTACGGATGGTCTTTCCAATGAGAACCTTTTTATGCATATGACAATAATGTTAATGAAAATTACGCACATGAAATACTTAGAACTTTTCGAGTCTCATCCACTCATTCTAAATCATTGCCGAAACAAATTCAGGAATTAAAATAGAAATCCTCCCCAGCGGAGTCGCCAAAAACTGTAGGGAATAGTTTCAAGCCTTTAAAATCCCACTAGCTTGAACCCCACTGTGATCATACACTAAAGTACGGTGGCGTCCAAAAGGGAAGAAGATAGAGCAAAAGAGTCGCCAACAAGTTTTTAAGGAACTTGTAAACCGTTCACGAGGTGAAGGTTACACCCCTTAACGATCCAAGAGATCGTCAACTCCATAAGGTCATGAACCAAATAAGGGTTCGGGGATGATGGTACAAATCCAACCTAAAAGAGATTGAACCTGCCCTAATAATAGGCCTCTACTTTATTCTGCTCGTATTCATGTGCGCTTTCTGACTAACATACAATCAATAGGATTAACCCTAAACCTGTTTAATCTATGTTGGTTGAACATTAATGCACAAATAAATCTATTATTGGCGATCACTTGAATTATAATCACAATTAACCTAACAAGATTATTAATTATCTTATTAAGCGTGATTGCAAGTACCAATTCCCTTTAACATGCAATAAAAGGTGATCAAGCAATAAAGAATATATAATATATATCAAGCAACATAATAAATAATCAACATCATTAATAATAATATTACTAATCATAATCATAATCATCATAATCATGTTAAAGCACAGCAAGATCCTAGGCATGATACTAACAAGATTAATAACAAATCCTAGCATGTCACTAAGCAATAAAAATCAAATCTTTAGCCCTAACATGATACTAACATGAATTATTATTAGGAAGAACATAGGAAGCATCATAGCAATCATATTTGATATTAAAATTAACCTAGACATGATACTAGGAATATCATAATTACAATATAGACATGATATCTACATCATAATATCAATTAATCAATTAAAGTACTTACTTGGATGCCTCGTACCTCTTTCTAATTACAAAATACACACGTTAGTAACTTCAAGGAAAATAATAAACAAAGCAATTAAATTAAATAATTGAAAGAGAGATTTGGGACCAAACCCTCAGAAATTAAAACCTTTCACGTCTAGGGCGAAGGCAACTTCGAATATGGCTAGGTGCTTCAAGATCTTGTGAATGCGGAATTTTGTATGAAAAAGCAAGAAAGAAAGAATGCCAAAAGATTAAGAATTGAGAATTGATGAAAGAAAGATGATGAATAAAGAGAATTGGAGAATGTTGATGATTATTGATTGTAGATTGTAGAAAATTGATAATCGGTGATTGGAGATAATTGGTGATTGTTGATTGTAGATGCATGAAAACGGAGTTTTTGATACGATATTTATAAAGAAAATCGGCCAAAAAAGATAATTTATCAAAACAGAGTCTGAAGATCACAGAAACAACTTGGCGCCAGGACCAGTGGCTAGCGCCAGGCGCCAATCCTGGTTCCAGGCGCCAAGGCCTGGGGTTGGACGCCAAACCGGCTTTTAACACGTTTTCGAAACTATGATAATTTTACCGTACTGGAAGATAAAATAATATAATTTCAGTCGAAAATGCTATTTGATCTAATTAAAACTCTAAAGAATCCTAATTGAATTAAGAATGATAAGACCTTCTAGAATGTTCTAGAAGACCAAAACCATTCCTAATTACATTAAGAATGATAAATCATATTAGGCCCTCCCCTAGATCATTGGGCCGTACTTAAAACTGAAACCGGGCCCAGTTTAGTAAATTGGCCATAACTTCCTCAATATTCATCGGAATTGGGCTTATAATATATCGTTGGAAAGGTCTTTGCAAGCCCTATCCAACTACACCACTATTAGACCCTTATCATGGACCAACCAAACTGGATTGGATGTTTTCTTAAAATAAAGTTTTCAAAAACAGAGAGAAGAGAAAGGAAAAGAAATAAAACTTTCCGCAACACTAGACCTTTCCACACTTTCGTTTCATTCGATCATGATTCGACGTGAAAGGTACTCATCACTGGGTTTGGTTTTGGGGAGACACAAATGGGTGTCTACACCAACTATACCTCCCCCAATAATTTGAGGTTAACTGACGCGGGAGCTAACCGTGCCAGCAACAACCTGTGCAACACATAGGTGGCGGGATTCCAGCGCATAATAATAATAAAAAGGAATATACAGCGTCCTGTACTCCGTTAGAAGTTATGATCAAATATAAAGTCACATAACTCCCCCCATATGTTCATACTCAAGGTATATACGTTCCAAGAGTTTTGGTGCGTAATCTCTTTCACTTTATGTTATTTACATATTATTAGACTTGGTGATGACCCTCAAAGCATAACAATTGAATCATCAATAATAATTCAATCACTCAAACACACCAATTTAATTCTTGAATATTTAGTGACCACATAATATTTAATGTTGAACCCTTTTTAATTCTACCTCAGTGTCAAAGACACCTTAAACGCATAAAGCGCCAAAAATCCTATCCCTCGGTGTTAAAAACACCTTAAGTGCACAAAGGCACCAACATACAATTTATTCCGTGTGTACATAGACACTTATATAGCTCCTTTCTCATGCTTAAAGAATCAATAAAAATTATATGAACCATAATAAAATTTCTTTTCAATATTCCAAAAATAATTAAACAATTAGTTTAATTAAACATGCTCTCTATCATGCCATAAATAAATATGTAGTCCATATAATCATGCCAACATATAATTTTCCAATCCATAAACCATCACAAATATTTCATGCTTCACAATTCAATCACCAACACCAATAATTCACAACTCAATACATAAACCTTAGCATGATATTACTTGTAATTGATTGAAAATAAACCTAGCATGATTCTACATCATCAAAATATGCTAAGTACGCGAACGTACCTTGAGTACGTTATTAAAACTGCCACAACTAGTAGAAATCGCTTACTTCAAAGTCTCCTACACATTAAATCAATAATAGAGTATTAATATTTACTCTAAACAAATTTCCAGCAATATATATTATTTTAAAACCCTTCATAAATTAATTTGAATAAGCTGAAATTATATTTAAAACACCCTAAATTAAGTCACAATTAGTGGGTAATTAAAATTTCTTCAAGAAACCCAATATTAAGTGTTCTACATAAAATTTCAGCACTTTATTATACTTAAAACTTGCTGTAATTTGGTTTTAAAACACTTAAAACAAAGGCCTACCCTATTATACATCATAATCTTTCAATAAATCATGAAACAAGAACCTAGGGTTTCAAAAATTGGGGCTTTTTAATTAAAAACCAAATTTGAAAATTAATTCATACAATTACAATTATCAAACATCAAAATTAAATCCCAAAACTCATAAATTATAATTAGATCTAAGCATTGGTTAAATTAAAATAAGAAAGCTAAGTTTTTTTTTTTATATATATATAGTTCGAAAAAGAAAGGGGGGAAAAGAGGAGGAAGAACAGCAGCCACCACTGGCTGCCGGCTGCTGGCGGCTTGCGCTGCTGGCACCGGCGGCCACCAGCTGCCGGTGGCTGGCAGCGGTGGTGAGGGAGAAGGGAAGCCGAAAAAATAAGGGGAAGGGGAAAAAGAAAAGGAAAGAAAAATAAGGAGGAGAGAGAGAAGTTTACCTTGGGTTTCCTCCACTCTAGGCAAAGTTTGATTTGCCTCATAAGTGGGATGTTTATACCCCTTCTTTACTAACCCTCTTCCCTAAACTTTCATCTTTTAGGTTTTCCTAATTCCTTCCATAATAAAACTTGTTGAAAATTAAACTTTCCTAAAATAAAACCCCAACTTTTAAATAAAATAATTAAATAAACTTTCCTTTAATAATAATATTAATTAAAATACTTTAATTAAAATAATTACAACTATTTAAATAATTTATAAAATACATAATTTAAATAAAATACGTATAAAAATACGGGGTATTACAGCAGCTGTCTGAGTCAGCCTCTACATCGAGCTTTCTTGACAGCTTCAAGAACACATCAGCAAGAATTACTCAATCCTTTTATGAGAGCCATATAGGTGGCTACTTTCCAACGGATGATTAATACAATCTTCATTAATCAGATTGGAAGGAATGTTGAGGCGTACATTGATGACATAATAGTAAAATCTAAGCAACAGACGGATCACCTTGCTGATCTCCGAGAAACAATCACCACCCTCAGGCAGCACAAGGTCATGTTGAATCCTAAGAAATGAGTCTTTGGTGTTGAGTCTGGGAAGTTTCTTGGATTCCTGATTGATCAAAGGGGGATAGAGGATAACCCCGAGAAGATACATGTGGTGATTGACATGAAGTCACCCCGCATTGTTAAAGAAGCTCAGAGACTTACCAATTGTCTGGCTGTGCTGGGGAGATTCCGCAGCCGGTCAGGTGAAAAGTGCCTTAATTTCTTCCAGGCAATCCGGAAGAAGACTAGATTTGAATAGGAGGATGATGCTGAGGCGGCTTTTCAGAAACTGAAAAAACATTTGCACTCCTTGTCAAGGCTTGTTAGCCCTCTGCCAAAGGAGACGCTCTTCATGTAACAAGCTGTCTCAGATCATGCCCTCAGTGCTTTTCTCCTTGCTGAGAGAGACGGTAATCAACTCCCAGTCAATTTTATTAGCCATGTGCTTAGAAATGCTGAACTTCGGTACCCCATGGTTGAAAATTTTGGCCTCGCACTTTACATACATTGCTGTTAAGAAGTTAAAACCATACTTCTTGGCACATCCGGTGGTGATCCATACCGATCAGCCCCTCAAGCGGCCAATGACAACTCTGGACTCTTTCGGAAGAAAGCTTAAATGGGCTATTGAAATGCAGTCTCTTTAAATCTCCTACGAACCGAGAAAAGCAGTGAAGGGTCAGGCGTTTTCCAACTTCATTGTCGAAATGACAAGGCCGGTTGTTCTGGATAACCTTGATCAGGCTTGGAAGGTGCATGTAGACGGGAGCTCTACTATGAACGACTGTGGTGCAGTCATAATCTGTGAATCCCCGGAAGGGGACAAATACGAGTATGCACTACGGTTCAAGTTCCAAGCCTCAAACAATGAGGCAAAATATGAAGCTCTGCTAGCCGGTATCCGCATGTGTAAGGCGGCAGGGGAAACAAAAATTGACGCCTGCTCAGATTCTCAATCGGTTGTTAGCCAATACCATGGTGAGTTCGAAGACACCCATTCGGCTATGATCAAGTATCTGTAGGCGGTCAAAGCTAAAGCGGGGACACTTGAAGAATTTCATTTAAGTCAAGTGCCCCGGTTGAAGAACAATCTGGCGGATGCTCTGTCAAAACTGGCATCCTCCGCCTCTTGTGGTGCGCCTCGATCAGTCTTTTGGGAGATAATGGAAAAACGAAGTGATTTGGGTATTTTTACCCAACCAGCTGGCCCAATCTGAGCTAACCACGTGTCACTGGAAGGGGCGCCAACCTTGCCCTTCCAAATGGTGACACGTGGTAGGCAGATTTGGCCCCCTGGGAATGGCGGCTTTCAAGGCCCAAATCCCAAAGGGCCCCTACAAAAACGGCGTGCCCTTTCTTAGGGCACGAAACCCTAGAAACGGCACATATTCCTAGATCCCTATAAATAGGGAACATTCCCCTCGTTTATTGGGATCAGATTCTTTTCTAAGACAACTTTTATGACCTAACCTTGATTGAATACCAATCATTGTCTGAATTGTCACTCTCAAGATACAGTACGCCTGAGCTTGGAAAAATCCAAGCAGATAACTTTATTTCAGCACGTTTTACTCCGAGTACATTACTAACTTAATCTTCGGAGGCGGACCACCGACCATACGGCGCTCCGTTTGCTTTGCAGGTACAGGCGCCCCTTGCTGGATCCAGTCTTAGTGTTGTAACTCTCACGAGGGACAAAAAACCCCCGAAACGTTTGGCGCTGTCTGTGGGGAGAGTACCTCTAAGATGGCTTCACAAGCACCTGTACCGAATCCTGAGACCAATCGGCCTCCATAAGACATAGTGGTCACGACGGACCATGACTCAAGGGACGACGCTGATGTCGAAACCTATGTGGATCCTAATGGATCCCTCATCTCTAGACGCATCCGTAATAAAGAAAAGCGGGAGCGCCACCATGATCAGGCGGGGCCAAGCAAAACTGTTGGTCAGCCAAAGAAGCCCTCGGGGCGGCCGTGTGATCCTTCTTAGGCGGCAGGATCAACCCCCGTTACCAGAGACGAACTTATGAAACTCCTGAGTAGTCTGAGGGGTAAAATCAAACAACTTGCCACCAAGAGGTCGCCTACTCCTAGAAAGGAGCAGTCGACCAAGAAGCCAGCTCAAGCTGGTAAACAGAAGTCGATCAGGGACCGCCAGCCGACTCCTCATCCTGCCCCCAAGGAGAAGGCTCGGCCCCAATTTGACCTCACTAGACTCCGTTTTCCAGAAACGGGTACTAGAAAAGCCATTCGACAAATACAACCGGATGGTAGCAAGAAAACATTCTTCGATGCTCGACATTACATTGAGTGGAAGAGAACCCAGCTATCAGAGTCGGCTTCTACGTCGACCTACCATGATAGCTTTCGGAGTACCTCTGCAAGGTATTCCCAGTCTGTACATGAGACTCCAGCAAGAAGCCCTCGGGTTAAGTCTTGCCCTCATATGATACAGTCGGCCCATTACATGGCTCCGCCATTGTACCAGTCGCCTGCTTTACCTTACATGCAGCCTGCCCTCTTTGGAGGCCAGGCGAGATACGTCTATCAGCCGATGGATTGGCAGCTCAAGCTGCAACACCTTGGAGATCAGCCCTCTGCTTTCTCTAGGGAAATAACCAAAGTCGAACAACCGGCCAAGGTTAAAAATGTTTTGGTTGGAACCTATGATGGGACCTCCAACCCGGAAGACCACCTACTAGCATACGCCCACCTCATGTATTTAAAAGGGTAGGATGATGCCGCATGGCGTCGCTGTTTTCTAGCCACCCTGAAGGGCATAGCCCAACAGTGGTTCGGCAATCTGCCGGATGGTTGTATTAATAGCTTCAAGGCGCTTGCGTGCTTGTTTGATTCAAACTTCTCTATGAACATCCTTGCCAAAAAGACAAGCCTCGATTTGGGCAACGTATAACAGGGAGATAGAGAAGGCCTGCGTTCCTATTTCATGCGGTTCAATGTGGTGCAAATCCTGATTCATTGGTTGTCTGATGAGGTCGCCTTCACAGACTTCTTTAAGGGTCTGAAGGACGGGTCTACTTTCAAGTATGAACTCGTCCGCAAATAAATTTTCACTCTGCAGGGAGCATTACGAGAGGCGGAAGCCTATATACCGGCGACCGAACTCTACTCCTCCAACAAGCAGTCGGACCCAAAGAAGTCCGACCGACAGAAGGAGAGTCGGCCTGCTCAGGCGGCTCCTAAGCCAGAAGAGAGCAAAAAGAAAAAACAAATCTGTGCCATTGATAACTTTGATCAACCGGCCAGAAGAAGAAGAAAGAGTGGAAACCGTACGTTCCAAGGTACGAGTTCCACAAGGACTGCTGCTCCATTCTCTTGGAAATCAAGGATCGACTGCCTCTCTAGAAGCCGACCCCTATGAAAGGTTCCGCTGAAAATCGGAACAAAAGCAAACACTGCCATTTCGACGAGGATGTCAGCCATGACACGAACGACTGCTTCATTCTCAAGCAGGAGCTTGACCGTCTGGCCGACAAGGGACAGCTGAATTCCTATGTGAAGTTCAAAGTGACTTCCAAAGCAAATCCAGGGCAGTCCAAGAAGAAGACTCCTCAGCCTGCAATTAGTGCCGAAACCGATGAAAATCCGGTATATACAATAGCAAGCGGATTTGCCGGGGGTGGCCTGACCATTCGGGGCACCAAGGACCATCTGAGAAAGATGGTCAACTCTGTTGAAGAAGGAGAGGCGGCAGGCACATCCGCCTTCCCTACAGTTGTCATCACCAATAAGGATAGAGGCTAGGTTCGTCGGCCGCATGATGACCCTGTGGACATTGAATGCAAAGTGGCCAACCAAGTGGTTGGTCGAATTTTGATTGAGACCGGCAGCTTCTCTGACCTCATCAGCCTAAAATGCTTAACCAATCTCAAATACAAACCAGATAGCATGATGGAGGTCTCTCACACCCTTGTTAGGTTTGGGGGAGGACTTGTGCACCCAGATGGACGAATTGACTTACCCGTCCGCCTGGGGAATAGGGAAGACGATCGGCACATGATCATCTGCTTCCTAGTAGTTGAAGAGCTCACAGCTTACAACCTCATCTTCGGCCGACACACTCTAAACGAGGGTAAGTCTGTCATCATTCCTGCTCTCATGCTGCTCAAGTATGAGAAAGATGATGGAACAGTCGGTTCCCTCAATGGGGACCAGAAGACGGCTCGTAAGTGTTATCTCTCGGACGTCAAGCTCGCGGCCGCAGCATTCGGTCGGGGCGCGCAGACAATCGACCTTGACGATGTCAAGGAGGAACAGTCGGCCCCACCATCCGTTAAGAAAAGAAAGACTGATCAGCTGGTGGTGGTCAAAAAAGAAAAACAATAGCAATCACTGACTAGGGAACGGTCAGATGATCTTCGTCCCCAGCCTGCTGGCAAACACATTGATATCTCTCTGGACGACAGTCAGCCAGAGCGGACGGTTAAGGTTGGGACGGTTGCATTTGCTAAGTTGGGTGAGAGCCTGCACCAGCTGTTGATAGAATTCAAAGACATCTTTGCCTTTGAAGTGGAAGAGATGCAAGGCATCAGCCCGGATCTCGTTGTTTACAAACTCGCCGTTGATCCTAAAAAGAAGCCCATTCGGCAAAAGAAAAGAAACCACGACGAGGAAAGAAGTCAGGTGGCAGTTGCCGAAGTAAAAAAGCTGCTGGACGCCAAGTTCATTCGTCCATGCAATTTCCCTGAGTGGGTAGCTAACGTTGTGTTAGTAAAAAAGCCGAATAAAACTTGGCGCATGTGTGTTGATTACACAGGTCTCAACAAGGCATGTTAAAGGATAGTTATCTACTGCCTAAGATCGACAGTCTAGTCGATTCAACAGCCGGACATGCCCTGATGAGTTTTATGGATGCCTATTAAGGTTTCCATCAGATCCCCATGTGGAAAAAGGATCAAGAAAAGACGGCATTCGTCACTGATTAGGGGTTGTTCTGTTATACGGTGATGTCGTTTGGTTTAAAGAATGCGACTGCTACTTTCAAACGAATGATTAATACGGTCTTCATTAATCAAATCAGAAGGAATGTAGAGGCGTAAATTGACAACATGATAGTCAAATCCAAACAACAGGCGGATCATCTTGCTGATCTCCGAGAAACATTCGCTACACTCAGGCGGCAAAAGGTCATGCTAAACCCAAAAAAGTGTGTCTTTGGTGTTGAGTCTGGGAAGTTTCTCGGATTTTTTATTGACCAAAGGGGAATAGAGGCCAATCTTGAAAAAATACAGGCGGTAATCAGCATGCAGTCGCCCCGTACTATGAAGGAAGTGCAAAAGTTAACAGGTTGTCTGGCGGCCTTGGAGAGATTCCTCAGTCGGTCAGGTGACAAGTGTCTCTACTTCTTCCAGGCAATAAAAAAGAAGACCAACTTTTAATGGGGGGATGATGCAGAGGCGGCCTTTCAAAAGCTAAAAACTCATTTGCACTCTTTGCCAAGGCTTGTTAGCCCTTTTCCCAAAGAGAAGATCTTCATGTATTTAGTCGTCTCCGATCATGCCCTCAGTGCCGTTCTCTTAGCTAAAAGAGACGGCATCCAGCTCCCGGTGTATTTCATTAGCCATGTTCTTAGTAACGCAGAGCTTCGGTACCCTATGGTTGAAAATTTTGGCCTTTCCCTTTACATGGCCATCAAGAAGCTAAAACCTTATTTCTTGGCGCATGCGGTAGATGTCTATACTGATCAACCTATCAAGCGGCCACTCACAACTTTGGAGTCTTTTGGACGAATGCTTAAATGGGCGATTGAAATGCAAGGATTGGAAATCACTTACGAACCAAGGAAGGCAATAGAGGGGCAAGCATTTGCCGACTTTATTGTTGAAATGACAAGGCCGATTGCACCGGACAATACTAACCAGGTTTGGAAAGTGTATGTGGACGGGAGATCCACTTCGAACGGCTGTGGTGCAGGAATTATCTGTCAATCTCCTGAGGGAGATAAGTACGAATATGCATTACGGTTCAAGTTCCAGGTCTCTAACAATGAGGCCGAATATGAGGCCCTGCTAGCCGGCATTCGGTATTGCAAGGCGGCAGGGGCAAAGAAAATTGACGCCTGCTCTGATTCCCAACTAGTCGTACTCTAGGTCAATGGAACGTACGAGGCTACTCATACGGACATGATAAAATATTTGCAGGCGGCCAAAAATGAAGTCGGGACACTTGAGGAGTGTCATCTAAGTTAGGTGCCCAGGTCCTTAAATAATTAGGCGGATGCTTTGTCAAAACTGGCATCATCTGCCTCTTGTAAAATGCCCCGGTCAGTTTTCTAGGAGGTCATCGAAAAAAGAAGTATATCTAATGAAGACCCCATTAGAATTCTTGACCGAAGCTCAACCTGGATGGACAACATCCGGGCCTACCTTGCAGATGGCACGCTCCCTGATTCAACTCAAGAGGCGGCTGTTCTGAAGAAGAAAATGGAAAACTTCAAGTTGAGACAGGGAGAACTCTTCAAGATTGGTTTTTTAAAACCTCTGTTGAAGTGTGTTACCCAAGAGAATGGTAAAGAAGTCCTCGAAGATTTGCATGCGGGTTTCTGCACCTCCATATAGGCGGTAGGTCCTTAGCTGCCAAGGCCAGGCGGCTCTCTTTCGCCGACTCTGGAGTCGGATGCAATGGAAATGGTCAAAAAATGTGACAAGTGCCAAAAGTTTGGCAAGCTCATCCATCGTCCGGCCATAAACCTGATGGCCATCCATAGCCCAATACCCTTCGCCAAATTGGGCATGGACATACTTGGGACTTACACAGCCGCCCCAGGCGGCAAGCGCTATATATTGGAATCTGTGGATTACTTTACCAAGTGGGTAGAGGCAGAGGCGGTCAAAAACATTAAGACTAAATATGTCATTTCCTTCATATGGAGGAATATTATCACTCGTTTCAGGGTGCCTATATCTATGGTTTTTGATAACGGTCCTTAGTTTGAGACGCCTGAGCTCAAGACTTGGTTGGGAGACCAGGGGGTCTCGAGTTTTTTTGCATCAGTCGGCCGACCCCAAGCAAACGGCCAGGTCGAAACCTTTAACAAGTTAATCTCAGACGGGATCAAAAAGAAAATAGAGCGAGCTGGTGGCCTTTGGGCGGATGAATTACCACATGTCCTCTGAGCCATCAGAACAACCGCCAAGGGGCAACTGGAGTAACCCCATTCCTCATGGTGTATGGTGCAGAAGCTGTCCTGCCCATCGAACACTATGAGCCTACTCTTCGAATCATGTTGTATAACGAAGAGGCAAACTGGGAGGCCATGCGGCTAGCATTGGACTCACTTCCAGAGCGCAGGGGCAATGCTGCCTCGCGCCATGAGATTTACCGTCTAAGAATGACTCGGGCCTACAACAAAAGAGTACACAAGCATCCTCTCAAAGTAGGGGACTTTGTGCTACGGAAAATGGAGGCAGTCGGTAGGGCGAGTGAGCAGGGAAAGCTAACCCCAAATTGGAAAGGCCCCTAGCAAATCTATGATGAAGTAAGAGACGGCACCTACAGACTAGAAGAACCAGACGGTAGGCGACTGCCTAGAACTTGGAATGTAGACAACTTAAAAAAGTACTACTTCTAAGAATTTTTGTAAATGTTTCAATGTACTACTTCTAAGAATTTTTCTGCTAATTTTTGTAAATTATGCTAAAAAGTACTACTTCTAAAAAAGTATGTCTTCATTTCCCGAACTTGTCTTTTCTGCTAATTTTTGTAAATTATGCTAGTGTCGCCTGTACAAAGTACAGACGACCACCCTATTTTTAAACGTTTGTCCCAACAGCAGACGCCCCATTCCGTCTGAAGGAGCCGACTGCACCAAAGCAGTCGACCCTACTAATTAATTTTTAAGTTAAGTCCAACACTTAACGGCTATTCACCATTTTTAAAGAGGCCGATGGCCGAATATTAATAAAACAATAGAGGGCGACGGCCACAATCTGCTCCGACATGAGTATGACCGTCTGCTCCAACATGAGTCTGATAACCGACGACGTCCATTCGGGCGAATTCGTCGAGGAGAAGCATCTCCCATTTGGGTGGCACATTGCTCTACTAATACATCAAACGGCCCTACCGAATGCTAATAACGCATCCGCAGTCGTTTGAATAAATCGAAAGTGAAATCTAAATGGCCGAAAGTCTTTCAAATTGTTCTAGTACAATTGGAAAGAGGTCACTATTTCATGATTAGAGGCTATCGAGGCATAAGGCCGGATGCGCCTGTTTTTGCTCTGGGGCAAGGTAGGGGGAGAACTCTTTTTCAACCAGGCGGAATACTTTCTCTTAACAAATAAGCTAAGCTAAAACTTAGCATTTTTTTTAATGAGGCCTATGGCCGAATGAAATTAAAGAATCGACTGCTCTGCATGGCCGTCTGTCACTTTGTTTGGGGAAATCACCATAGTGATTGATTGACTTAGAAACCATGCATACTCTTCTAAGTATCAATAATTTCTAAGTCAATCAATCCAATCAATCGAAAACAATCGACATCCATCCAGGGGCAAGAACATTCGCATACTATACGGGCTAAAATACTTAGATAAAATTCTATGCATAAAAATAAGGTTTGAAAATTTTTAAAGGATGCATAAACACCAATATAAATAAAATTGGCCAAACGACCGGATGCTTCATAAAAATTTATAGCCGTCAAAATTGACGACTGAAAAAGTGTTAATTGGCTAAGCCAGGAGAATTGTTGAGTTACCTGACCCCTTGGTCGGTAAAGATACATTTTTTACTCGGCACACAGGCCGAAAGATTAGATACATGGCCATTCGGCCGCAGCAGAAAATTATAAAAAGCTTAAGTAGCAGGGGAGAAGTTCTCAACATTGGCAGCCGCATCATCCGTATTTTCACCCGCCGGCTGCTCAACATTTTCTTCATCCTCCTCGTCTCCCTACTCGTCCCCAGAAGAGCCCGATGAGGAGTCAAACTCTTCACCCTCAGCAGCAGCCTTGTTCGCCTCCTCTTGAGATTGTCAAAGAAGGTCAGCATTGAATTCTTCGTTGGCTTGGTCAAATTTGGATTTCCAAGTGCTATAGTCAGCACCCGGCTGTACCGCCTTCCATGCCATCCGCATGATAGCCTCATAATCTTCCATCATTTGTTGGACAAGGGCCTCCTTCTCCTCCTCAACTCGGACTTAAGCTTGGCCTTCAGCTGCTTATCCTAGTTTGCCAGGCCCATCTCTAGGCGGCCAACTCGCTCCTTGGCCCTCTCGGCTTCTTTCTTAGCCTCTTGTAGAGGCTCAAGCTTTTCCTTAAGACCTTTAATTTCGGCCTTAAGATCATTAATTTTAGAGCGAGCTAAATCCATGTCCTTCTTTACCTGCAGGTTGGCATCCGCTTGGGAATACATCATATCAAGGGTCCATAGCTCATTTTGAGCAATTTCAAATTGAGCTCGATCTAAGGCGAACTCGGCCCGAGCTTTAGCGGCTGTTACCTCTTTGGACTTTTCCTGGAGAGAGGCTTCCTTAGCCCCTGAATGCGCAGCATAGCCTTGATATGAGTAAAGAGCCGAATGGTTAAGACCAGTCAGATATATACTTAATAATAAGTAAATCAAGATAATTCTCTACCTCACAGAGAATCCCCAAGATGGCATCCATGTTAAGGGTGCCGACTGCTCTCACGGATGCCTTGTCCTCTGGATCAAGCACCCTCAGTATCTCCTTGGCCATTTGGAGGACGGTCGGCCTTTGTACAGGAGCTGGAAGATTAAAATTAGTCAAGGAAATTCTAAGAAACTATCTATATGATGGTATTCAATACCAAGGCAGTTTATACCATCCGGCAGAACCTCTTCCTCCTTCCCATGACGCCTCTTCTCTCCTGCTGAGTCGACAGCAGTAGTGGGTTGCCTACAACCACCCTTCGATGCATGATTGGCATCGGGTTTGCTGACCTCCTTGTCAGCTTCGAGAGTAGAGCCGTCTCCTCTTTTAGGCTTGTGAGCAATGTGCTTCCGGTTCTTGCCGGATGCACTCACATCACATGTCCCAGTCTTTTGGATTCTGGATTGGGATTCCTTATAGGGAGAAGGTCTGGTGGAGCCACTCTGCATTAGCAAAAGGAAAAGGCGTAAAAAAACAGGCAGGCAAAAAATTAACCTTGCTCAAAAATATCAAGTTTTACATACAACTACCTTGTGGGTCCCGACTGTTTTCAGCTCGTCAACCGCTCGATTAAGGACGTTCAAGCGATATTTTGCCGCAGATACGGCAGCCGGCTTCCTCATTGCTGAGATCTTTTCCATGGCTTTGTCTGCACCAAAAGCAGGAGTTAGAATTTGTAAACAAGCATTGAAAAGCAATTTAAAAGTTGCATAAAACCAAATGGCCAACTACCTCTCGGCATCTCAGAACTTAGCCCATAAGCGGCCAAGAACACCCCATCCTCTAACCACTTGTATAGGGGAATGTAGCTCTGAGGGACGACTATTTTCTCCCCCTTCTCATTTGTCCGAACGGACACTTTGAACAAACCCCTGTCAAAAATTTCCTCTTGGGCCCGCCAAGGGAGCGGGGGCAAGGCACTCTTGCCAGCCAGGAGGTGCGGATCCTTGTTCCACCTATTGTATTTCCGATTTAGTCGGCTATCAGAGGAGTGCACTATGTAGAACTTTATTCTCCAGTCCTTGCACTTGTTTTCCTTGCCAACTGCCATCATGTACCCATTGTAGGTGGACAAGGTGTACCAGCCTTCGCCGCCCTTGTCCGGCGCTCGGCTGAGATAGTGCATGTGGGCGAATGCCTCAACGCTGGGTTCCACCTCCAGCATTTCACATGCGGCAACATACCCTATAATATTAATCAAATAATTTGGGAAAAGTTGCCAGATACCCAGTTGGTATCCGTCCAATATTTTCTCCACGGTCGGATGGAGAGGAAAGCACAGACCAACCTGGAGGACCGCCTCGTAGCAGCCGAATGCTTGGTCCTTATAGCTGGGCAAGATCGGCCAGGTTATTGTATCATCCTTGTTCGGCACAGACAAGGAAAAGCCATGACCCATTACGGTCTTGCGCCTAAACTTGGCAAGGCCGGATGTCATAGAAGTCCGCTTACTTTGTGGAACATGGTAATAGTAGGGAGCGCGTTCCAAGCGCCTAGAAGCACTCGGCTTGGCCCAGCCTTCACCCCTCTCCACTGACAAGGATTCCCTTGCACTGCTTATCTTTGCTCTAGCCTCCTCTTAAGTAATGGAGGCATTTTCAGAGGATGACGAGGCCGAATCATCATCAGAGCTCTCCCCAGAGCTAAGGGACTACCGGCTGGGGCCAGCAGGGTCCTCCCCTAAACTCTCTTCCGACACCTTTTCTGAAGGCTCGAGCTTGTATTGACTATCGGTTTCCCGTAGTATGGTATCGGGGGTGACGCTCGAAGAAGGGAAAGAATAATAAGTTGGTGTTTGGGGAAGGTCAGATGAAGGGTTTGGGGGGTTTTCAGAGATTTCACTGGCAGGCACCCTAATGGAGCCATCAGAGTTGACAGTCTCACTTTCCGAATAAGTAAAAGGAACCGTCCGCCCTATATCATGTCCTGCAGATGCACATACACTGTCGGATTTGGAGATGTACTTAAAGCAAAGTTCTCTAACGAGCATTCGGCACTCCCAGTTCTAGATTCAGCCGTCCCCGGTGACCGGCTGATCGCTAACCTAGGTCATGCAGGGTGCGTTTGGGAAACCATTTTGATAAAGAAAAATGCAAAATATTATTAAAAGAAGAGAATAGGCGGTTACCTTAGAAGAAGGTACTAGGAGACGCTTGGTTTGCTGGAACAGACGGACAGAAAGCCGAGCGTCGGATGCTTGATAATTTAAGTCTTTGAGAGTCTTTGAAAGTCAGAAGTCCAAAGATTCTCCAAGATTCGCAAAGGTGTGAATCCAAGGGGGGGGGGTCTAACCTTTTCTATTTATAGAAGGGGTAAAACCCTAATTTTTCCCTTCAACAGTAAATTTGAAATCCGGCCAGCCAGATTCTGACACCTGTCATAGGCGAAACGTGGCAAGCGCGAGTCCTTTGTGAGGGGCAAATTATTTGGGTTTTTTCCCAACCAGTTGGCCCAATCCGAGCCAACCACGTGTCACTGAAAGGGGTGCCAACCTGGCCCTTCCAGATGGTGACACGTGGTAGGCAGATTTGGCCCCCTAGGAATGGCGGCTTTTAAGGCCCAAATCCCAAGGGGCCCCTGCAAAAACGGTGTGCCCTTACTTAGGGAACAAAACCCTAGAAAGGGAACACATTCCTAGAGCCTTATAAATAGGGAACATTCCCCTCATTTATGTGGATCAGATTCTTTTCAGAGACAACTTTTGACCTAACCTTGATTGAATACCAATCATTGTCTAAACTGTCACTCTCAAGATACAGTACGTCTGAGCTTGGAGTCCAAGCAGATAACTTTATTTTCGCACGTTTTACTCCTAGTACATTACTAACTTAATCTTCAGAGGCGGACCACCGACCATCCAGCGGTCCGTTTGCTTTGCAAGTACAGGCGCCCCTTGCTGGATCCAGCCTTAGTGTTGTAACTCTCCCGAGGGACAAAAAACCCCCGAAACACGAAGCATATTTTATGATGAGCCCAATGGAATTTTGGACCAAAATTTGACTTGGATAGATGACATCTCGCCCGGACGGCACGCTCCCAGATTCATCCCAAGAGGCAGCCGTGCTGAAAAAGCGTGCAGCAAACTTTAAGATCAGAGATAGAGAGCTCTTCAGGGAGGGTTTTTGAAGCCCTTATTGAAATGTGTTACATTAGAAAAGGGGAGAGAAGTTCTCAAAGAGTTGCACGCGGGATACTGCGCCTCCCACTCAGGCGGCAGATCCCTGGCCGTTAAAGCCAGGCGACATTATTTATGGCCCACTCTAGAGTCAGATGCCATGGAATTTGTTAGAAAGTGTGACAAGTTCCAACGATTTGGCAAGCTTATCCATCGCCCGGCTACTGATCTAACGGCAATCCACAGCCTGGTCCCGTTTACTAAATGCGGCATGGACATCTTAGGTCCGTATACGCTTACACCAGGTGGGAAACGCTATATACTTGTTGCTGTGGACAATTTCACCAAGTGGGTGGAAGCAGAGGTGGTAAAGGGCATCAAGACAAAGGATGTTATCTCCTTTATTTGGAAGAACATTATCACCCGGTTTGGGGTACCTATGTCTATGGTATTTGATAATTGTCTATAATTTGAGATGGCTCAGCTCAAAACTTGGTTGGGAGATCAAGGGATCTAACACTGTTTTGCATTAGTCGACTGACCCCAAGCAAACGGCCAGGTTAAAGCCTTCAACAAACTCATCTCAAACGGTATTAAGAAGAAGGTTGAAAGAGCCGGTGGTTTGTGGGCTGAAGAATTAATTCATGTCCCGTGGGCCATCCGGACCACTAAAAAAGGGGCAATCGGCGATACCCCGTTTCTCATGGTTTACGGCGCCGAAGCCGTCTTGCCCATTGAACATTATGAATCGACTCTTCGAGTCATGTTATATGATGAAGAGGCAAACTGGGAAGCCATGCGGCTGGCATTAGACTCGCTCCCGGAGCGTAGGGGCGATGCCGCCTTGCGTTATGAGATTTACTGTCTGAGGGTTACTCGTGCTTACAACAAGAGAGTGCACAAACGACCCTTGAAAGTTGGGGATTTTGTGCTACGAAAGATGGAGGTAACCAGTAAGGCCAATGAGCAAGGGAAGCTAACTCCCAATTGGGAAGGCCCCTATCGAACTTAGTAAGAAGTAAGAAATGGTACCTACTGCCTGGAAACTCCAGACGGCATACGGTTGTCTTGAACTTGGAATGTAAATAACTTGAAAAACTACTACTTCTGAGGCCTGTGAATATTTGTAAATAAAAAGCCTATCAATGAAAAGATGCTTTTTATTTCAATATAAATTTAATTGCTTTGTATTTATGCATGCACAATTTGAATTACTGTCTGTGAAAAACACAGGCGGACAACAACTTAAATAAGCTAATTAAAACTTAGCGGCTAACGTAATGTTTGCAACAGAACCTCCATCTAGGTAATGCACATACAAACATTAAAATATGAAATTAAACTAAGTTAAAAAACATAGTGGCTAAAATTAGAATTAAGATTGAGGCCAATGGCCGGATGCAAAACTTTTTTTATAAATTCGTCTGCTCCGATTTGAGTAAGGCGTCCGGCGACGCCCCTCTGGGGCGCATTCTACCATTTGCTCTAACAGAATATGCAGACTGCAAAGATTGAACTACCAAATTGGTCAACTCATAGTTGTCAGACAAAAATAGTCTAAAAGAATGATTAAGTTTAGGAGCCGGATGTCAAGAGACATCAGCCGGCAACTAGTGAAGTTCTCCGTTAGACTTTTGAACAAGTTGTGCCAACTGCTCCAATGGCGCATGCGATTAAGGTGCAATGGATTGAGAATGTCCCAGACGGCCTCTATGCTGTCTAAGACTCGACTAATAGGAAAACAACGTGTCTCCTATTCCATAAACAGCCAGGCAGAAGCATCTTGCTTGCTAACAATGAAATACCAATTACCCCAATGAAGGTACACCGCACGGCCTTTACGCCGTGTGAAGGCTATCGGATAGGCGGACAATGTCCCCTGTGTTAATGACTGGCAAACGGTAGTCGTCCGTTTGACTAGTAGAGAATCCTATGTGGATACTCGGATTAGGTATAACGGCTGCTAGTTGCTGTAAGCAGGCTGTTCCCATCGTAAGGGGTCCTCTCTTTAAATGCCCATGGCCCTTTAAAAGCCTAGGAGTTTACACTTGTTAGGGTGTAGTAGGATTTGAATTCTTGACTGTTTGAAGGACCTTGAATTAGAATTAATTCCATCATTACTCATTTTTGTAAGAAACAAGTAGGGAGTCGCCAATGAGTTTTAGGAAAACTCATAAACCTCGTTCATGTCTTTCTTCCATATGGAGTTCATGGAATAATTATCACAAATCATAAGTTTACACATGCCCAAATTGGTCTACAAACAAGAAATGAGTTCGGGAGCGAGGGTACTAAAATAACGTTCCCTTTAGAGAAGAATCGTTATCCTAGCCCTGGTGCGACCTCTACTAGCTCTTCCTTTTTTACAATTTCATCACCAAAAAATATACGCAACGCGATACCTAAAACTATTTTTTGTTTATTTTATTTACACATACCAATTCACGTAGGAATTACATCGTAATGTTGTTATTCTTTTTTTTATCAAATTCGTGAAAAGGACAAGAAAATAAACAATATTTGCCATGGCTTAAGTGATCAACCAACAATTATTTAATTCAATTCTAATCTTTATTTAACGCAAGATACTATGTGGAATTGATTAATTAATTATTTTAAAGGTGATCAAACAACACTACTTAATTAATTAGGGTTCTTTTAAACAAGGAAATAGATGTGATTTAACTAAGTGCTCGGGAATTTACCACTTCTCTTTTCTAGATCTCCGTTTAGAACACTTATGGACTCCTTCTTGTTAGAGAACCTCCGCCGTAGTAACAAAATACTAAAGGAGTGAGTGTTTAGGAAAAGAGGGTTTAGGTAGCACAAGTTCACAAGTATTTCGCCAGAGTTTTAGGTTATTTTTTTGTGTATTTAAGCCTCGATTTAAGCTCTTATTTATAGGGAATGATTAGGTTTAGGGTTACGAGCACTCTTCCATAGCAGGTGTTGCGCGCAACAGGATGAGTTACACGCGGCACCCCAGCGCAAGTGACTAGGTTGCGCTGCTACGGGCAGCGCAACTAATTGTCTTGCGAGCGGCTTTATGGTAAGATTCGATTTTATATTTTATTTGTAAAATTATAAATCTTCCACTGTGAAACTCTAGAGGTTACGCTGGGTGTCGTGTGCGGCAGCCCAGCGCGACTGTTTGAGATGCCCGCGGCTTTTTCTGCGGCAACATTTTAATTTAACCTAGGCGCTCCTACATCTGTCATTATTGGGTTTTAAGCACGGGTTTAAGCCTAATTATGAATGGGTTTAATTAATTGGAACTTTATTTTGGCTTTATTCTTTAATTTCTGGCTAGTCTTTTTGTGTTTTGTGGCTTAACTAGTTCTCCATAAGTATTCTTCACTTCGATCCAACACGTAGATGGTTTTATTTATCGTCATTGCATTTTTTGTTAGGATAGGAGGCCAAAAGTAGATGTCTACAGTTAGCCCCTACTTTGATGATGATCAAAGTAGTCAAGGAAATAAATCCGAGACTCATTCTGCGAAGTTCTGTAACGATAGAGAATCTTTCAGTAATGTTTAAGGATGTCGAAACAATCCTTGGTTCGCTAAGTGCTTGAAACAAGTAGCTATTAAGGATAGGAAAAGTTTTTCCTAGTCTTAACGCGCTAAGACTCTAGATTAATCTTTTGCAATCGTAGAACACTTTTACAAGTAAAGGTGTTCTGGGTAATGTCAAGTCATGAGAACATATCGGTTTTAAAAGGATTAAAGGGGATGATTTCCTCTCAATTGTTTCATCGTTGGTGTAAAGTCCCTCGATATGTCATTGAAACTTTAGCCTGACTTTAACAAAGTGAAAAAGATGAAAAGGGTTTTTAATATTTGAGCCGGAATGGTCCGATATTCAAGACGGATGTCCACAAGATAGAAATACATGTCTCAGGACTGGAGGCATATATCCAAATCCAGTGACAGGGAAGAAAGTCAGCAACTCTCTCAACAGTTTTGTCCACAAGATGAGTACATGTGTCTCAAGACTGGGGGCACGTGACTACATAGGCGCGACATCGTCTCGTCGCTTCTTTATATAGGGGGTGGTCGGACACCCTAACTGTCCGGTAAGTTAGTAAGCACACTAACTACCGTATTTGCTTCTATTCAAGAAGTTCCTGTTCCAGATGGTTCGGCGTGCCTGTCGACTCATAAGCTAACGCCTACAGTAATTCTCTACCTTTTAGTTCCGAGAGGTAGATCTCGCAAAGCTTGGGCTTAAGTGAAATTTTACGCAACACCTACGCCGTACAATTTTGCGTCGTACGATATGCCATTTGCAGTTTTACGCTGCATGAAAACGCCTTCCTTATAGCTTCGGACGTGAAAAAATAAGAAAGCCCGGACATTTGTAACATCAGTACAGTAAAATGACAAACCTGTCTATGGGTGCTTTTACGTCTTAAGGTACTCTTACAAAAAACGTTCAAAATGTATGCTTGGGGAAGGCACAAAGCACAGTGTGCATGCAATATTATACAAAAAACTAACAAAGATGGAAAAAAACTACAGAATGCTAAGAAATTTAAAAGATTTTGATAATTTGCACGCCATTACGTCTAATGATGAGAAAAAACCGTTGAAAAATGATCTAACAGATCAAAATCCGGATACCGGTCATTTTAGTGACCAGTATCCGCGCGCAACTCAGTAGGTCGCGCTAGCCAAGCGCGCGCATCTTTCTAAGTTGCGCTGGTCTGTCACGCACAACTGATTCAGTTGCGCGCGACACTTAGTTCAGCAAAAAGAAAATCGCAAAATGCGATTTTTCATTTTGCTTTCTCTTTCTTTCCTTCATCTTTTTTTGCCTCTTTCTCTTTCTAAAGAGCTCGATTTCTTGTGATTTTTGAAGCTAAGGGAAGCAAAATTCATCCTTAATTCATATTTTCCATAGTCCAATGTAAGTTTTTTTGCTAAAACTTGTTCTTTCCCGGCTGAATTTGAACGATTTTCGCATAGTTAAACCCCAAATTTCGAATTTGGGGGTTTTTGATTCAGTCCATTATTCTTGAAATTGTTTTCTCTTGTTGTCATGCTATGTTTAAGGAGTGTTTTGCAACAAATTTCATGAAAAATGGTTAAGTATTGAACCTTGTATGAGTATTTCTTCGTTTGAGTACGTTTTTTTTTTTTTTGTACAATTCTACTCGGATTTGGTTTGATTTTCTGTTATTTTGTTTGCTCATTTTGGTTATATTTTTCAATTATGTAGTAATTGTAGTATTAGAACTAGTTTTACTTCCATAACTAATATTTTGAAAATTTTGAGTCCGAAAAAATTGGTGCGAAGTGTATACTTAACCTATTTTTGCCATATTCGAACTTAAAGATTGTTTGGTAGACGATAATTGTGTTATTGCTATTATTATTTGCCTGGGAATAGTTGATTCTTTGAGATTTTGAAATACAATCCATTGAATGCTTAGTCAAAACTGGTATAGGGTGGCTTTTGTGGGTGTTAAAAGCCTCCATTTACTGAGTTTAACTGCAGGAGCCCCCAATTATGGGTGGCATTCGATTTTTGTGTTTTTCCCTATCGGCAGCCGTTATGCTGCCGAAATGGATCTAGAACAGATATATTAGTTTAGTTTAGGAAATATAAACTAATAAAGAAACTCTATCTATCATAGCATGGACTCGCCTCCATTTGTCGATGCTGAGGAGATTCTAGGGGGTCCTGACGAGGCGGTTCGCCATCGAAAGAGGGTGACCCGTCCTCAAGAGGAGGTTCGAGAGCGGAGATCACGTATACCAATGCTGTAGGATCGGTAATTCGTGAGATCCTTCCAGCAGCGCAGGATGATGAGGGGATACCGTTTGTACCTGAGACGGTTGAGTCGGTATGTCTTTTTTGAATATGTACTTAAACATTTCTATTTATTTTTTGTTTCATATACATTTGTTTACTACCTGTCCTTGTATTCTTGGAACAGGTTCCGCAGGAAACCTTTAACGACATGGTGAGGACTATACATGCTTTCCGAGCTGCTTATCGGAGAGCCCTCGTGACTTTGTCATGTCGTGATCATCGGTTAATCGCGGTAAGTTTTATTTCTTTTTCTTTTCAACAAAGTTATTACATTTCATGTATTAATATTCGTTTTGGATTTTGCAGGATGTGCAGCAACTGTCTAGTAGTCGTCGAGCACCCTGATTCCTTTTGTACACATATTATTATTTATTTTAGGAAACAGATGTACATATTTTTTTTTGCATTGTTATACATATTACATATTTGTATATATGTCATCATTATTATTATTATTATTTTTGTTTCCATGTGTACTTATTTATTATTATTTTCATTTTTAAAAAAAAGCAAAAAAATTTCGAGGGAGGGAAAGGGTTCCCGACTTACCCCCCTCGAAAAAATAACCAAAACTCGACAAAGGAAGGAGAAAAGAAAGCAAAAAGGAAGAAAAAGAGAAATAAGAAAATAATAATAAAAAAAAAAAGAAAATAAGGAAGCAAGAAAAAAATAAAAAATAAAAAGAAAATAAGAAAGTAAGAAAGAAAAGGGACATAAAGGGTTAAAAGGCAAGCGTATGATTTGTCTTAAGATTTCATGAAGATTTCGTCATTATGTGAGCCAAAATACGGAAATAAATCTAATTCACATGCTGCGACAAGGGAGACGCGCGCAACTGAATGAGTTGCGCGTGGCTGTCGCGCGCATATCAATTGGTTGCGCGCGGATGTTGAGCGCAAATCATGAGTTGCGCGCACCATCTGTTGGTGAACTTTCTTTTGAGCCAAATTTGCAGAAAATTTGCCCCTCTTGTGTCTATTTAAACGTGGTTTCTTGTAGGCTTTTGATCATCTCGCATTCATTCGCTTAGTAATATCATAAGAAACTAAAAAGAATTAACCTCTCTAAATTCTTCTCTTTTTTTTTTTTTATTATTAATGGTGAAGACCTTTGAACAACGTTTGAAGAAATGGGTCACTTCCCTTTCAACCGAGGAAAAACAAGCTTTCAAAATTTACCACCTAGACCCTCTATTGAATTATATGCAACTAATTATTAATTTTGATTTTCTTCATGCCGCAGTCAACCATTGGGACTCTAACCACGATCTTTTCTTGTTTAAAGGGGATGAAATTGTCCCCCTACCCGGTGAGTTCGAGGCCTTGCTAGAGTTCCCTACAAATACTCTCCCTCTTACTTATTCGCCTACCTTGTCAGATCCCAAACCTATATTCCAAAGATTTTTCGGCTTGTCCGACAATGATATGACCAATATTGGAAGGCGTGAACTTGATTCAATTTATTGAACATTTCGTCGCCCCTCGTGACAACGTGACTAGACAACGCTTTAAAATTCGTGTTTTATGTTATTGTCTTGTTGTTAATTGTTTACATAGGACAGGCAAAGAATATGGAGATTATATCATGGTGTCAATAGTAGAGCAAATAGTGGGATGTCATTCACCAGCTCCTTTGGCTTTGGCGGAAACCGTTCTATGTTTGAATCGCCTTAGAGGATACCCTAACGAAAACAGTTTAACGGGAAATCCACTCCTATTAGATGTACGTTTTTTTTCGTCATTTATCAGCGCAAGTTACGAAGTTGCGCTGGCATGACCAGCGTAATCTTTAGTGCTGCGCGCGGATGGCGCGCGCATCTGGTTTTGATGCACGCGCCACCTGCTTGTGTAAAAATCGCAAACTAATTTTTTTTTCTTTTTTTTTTCAGATTTGGCTCATGGAGCGTTTGCGAATTGTTGATCAGCCGCAAAACCTTGAGGCTAATGGAGTAAGGACATTCCCTAGACGTCGAATCCTTTATCTATTATGGGGTTTTTAACATACGCTTTGTGATTCCTTGGTGCAACATAAATAGTATGGTTGGGAATAGTCTTAATTGCCCTTACATTAGGCTTTTAGGCTTATCTAGTACTACTTATATATATTTTTCCTTGTAGAGTAACGAGACAATACGGGATGAAACAAATTATTCCCCCGCAAGATTATGATGCCCCTAAAGATGTGATTTTTAAACCCGAGTGAGTTTTTCATTTGATGGAGTAATTGTCAAGTCTTCCTAGATGGGTAGTACAAAATCCTACTGCGAGTATTGTATTATCATCCTTTTACAAAGCTTGGATGAATGCGGCGGATAAGGGCGAATTAAACAAGGCTCGATATCAATATTAAGCCGCCACGGCTTGCAATCCACCTTAGTCTTTGAAGCATTCGGCCACCACTACTCCTCCTAGTGGCCAAAACAAAGGAGTGAGAAGAAAATTAGACTTCTCATCTCCTAAGGCGCGTTCGAAGGAAACAAAAAGGAATGCTCCCTCCAAACCAGCACAACAAGGTGTGATAACCAAGGAACCTTCGCAACAAACTCGAAAAAGGACTCTAACGAAAGCTTCGAAAAAGGGAAAAAAGGTTGAAAAGACCCCAATTCCCAAATTGAAGAACAATGTATGGGTTAAGAAGAAGAGCGTAGGAGAAAGCTCTAAGGTTTCTGAAAATAATGGGATGAAAACTACTCCTCCATCGTCCGTGACAATTGAGGACATGGTAAAACCTTAGAGTGTTACTCAGTTTTGTTGTTAGTTTTAAATTGAATAAAAAGTGTAATCACTAGTTTTTTTTTTTTTCTTTACAATCTAGTTCAACAATGTCTCTCTTTTCCTTGAAATTTGAATGACATAAAATGAGCTTTATATTTTTATATTTTG
This sequence comes from Chenopodium album, assembly GCF_948465745.1. Classification (NCBI taxonomy): domain Eukaryota; kingdom Viridiplantae; phylum Streptophyta; class Magnoliopsida; order Caryophyllales; family Amaranthaceae; genus Chenopodium; species Chenopodium album. Next base: position 21,896,778 of record NC_137842.1, read on the forward strand.
ATATGACCGAATCATGAAGATTGCCTATGTATTCGCATTACAAAATCAGGTCTTTGCGTAGTTATAATTTTTTTTTTTATTCTGCATTTTTTTTCTTTAATCTCTTGGTAGAAATTAAATGAAAAATTAATCAAACCTTGTTTAAAAAGAATTAAATCAAATTTTAATTTTATTTTCCGAGTATATGTTATATTTAAGAAACACCCACTTTTTGCCGCAAGTAGAAGTCGCAACTTCGTTGAAACGTAAATTCAGGTTCGCAGTTCGTCATCAGGTGGCGTGCATAACATATGTAGTTGCGCGAGCCTGTCCCGCGCAACGACTTTTGTTGCGCGTGACATCCGCACGCAACTATTCCAGTTGCGCGCGACACCTGCTACGAATGTCTCGAATTTTTTTTTAATTCTGTATTATTACCTCCCCAAGTGTGAAGATTTTTTCGTGATGTTCGAAAAAAAATCTGAACACTTAGAACGATCTATAATTTCTAAATTACCCCCCAAGTGTTATGTATTTTACCGTGTTATTTGGTAAATGCATAACACTTAATGCTAATTTAAATTGGTTGTATGAGTGAACGAGTTTATCCGGATTTCATATGTAATATTTCTTAAGTCGATCAATGTTTATTAATTAGCGAATTTCATCTCCTCCGATATCCATTAATTTGACGGCTCCTCCTGATAGGATTTCAATTACGCGATAGGGACCTGTCCAATTAGGTTTGAATTTCCCTCTTGGATTGGTTGGTGGACCTCTAACCTTCTTTAGTACAAAGTCATCTTCTTTTATATTTCTGGGTTTTACTCTTTTATTGAAATGACGCACAATGCGCCTTTGGTAGACTTGTACATGATGCAAAGCTCTTAATCGTCGTTCATCGAGGAATAAAAGCTCTTCATACCTCGCTCTTACCCATTCAGCTTCCGGTAGCTTACTTTCAAGTACGATGCGTAGGGATGGTATTTCCAGTTCGACTGGTTGAACAGCGTCCATTCCGAAAACTAAGGAGTATGGAGTTACTCCTAATGATGTTCGTATAAACGTTTTATAACCCCATAATGCGAAGTGTAGTTTATTCAGCCAGTCTTTATAATTTTCTGCCATTTTCTTAATGATGACTGTTATATTTTTATTTGCCGACTCTACAGCTCCATTTATTTGAGGTCTGTATTGGGCTGAGTGATGATGTTATACTTTATAACGAGTTAAGAGGGTCTCGTCTTCAGCTTTGAATTGAGATCCCTGATCACTAATTAGTTCATGTGGAACTCCATATCTACAAAATATATTTCGTTCGAGAAACTTTGCGACATGTTTAGAAGTTATATTCATGTAAGAAGCAGCCTCAATCCACTTGGTGAAGTAATCAATGGCTACTAATAAGTACTCGTGCCCTCCTGCTCCTACTGGAGAGATTTTTCCAATTATGTCAATTCCCCAAGTTGAAAAGGGCCAAGGGGAAGTGAGATTGTATAGTTCGGATGGTGGAAGGTGTTGTAAATTAGCGAACATTTTGCACTCTTGACATTTTTTAACATATTGTATGCAATCATGTTCCATAGTGGACCAATAGTACCCTTGTCGTGAAATTATTTTTGAAAGCATTTTACCATTCATGTGAGGTCCACAAACACCTTTGTGAGAATTTTCCATAAGGCGTGTGGCTTCAGGTTGGTCTATACACAATAAACTTTGACCATTAGGTCCTTTTTTGGATAATTGACCATTTAATAGACCATATTGGGCCGCAAGTGTTCGTAAGGCTCGTTGGTCTTTCGATGAAGTATTTTCGGGATATGCGTCATGGGTAATATATTGGAGGATATGATCATACTATGGGTTGTCTCCTTTGATGTCATTTTTTTCCTCTATTGTGTTGCAATATGCTGGTTCTTCTCTTCTATCAACGCATAATGGCATCATATTTAAGTGATCTGGAATGTTGATCATTGAGGTTAATTTTGCTAGCGCATCGGCAAATTGATTGTCATCCCTTGGGAAATAATTAAAATCAATATGTTCAAAATGCTCGATGAGTTGCTCTAGGTGTGCTTGGTATAACATCATTGTGGAGTTATTTATTTTCCATTTTTTTAGTATATGATTTATAATCAAAATGTAATCTCCATATACCTATAATTTTTGCACACCTATGCTAGTTGCTGCTTCTAATCCAATAATGCACACTTCACATTTTGCGGCATTATTGGTAACCTCAAAGTCTAGTTTATTAGAGATTGGAGTATGTGCTCCCTCTGGACTTTTGATTGGACGCACCGTCGAAGTACATTACCCATTTTTCATCTTGTGTCATGAGAATCTCTTCATCCGGAAGATGAGTAGTTTCTGCACGACTTGTTTGAATTGGATGTTGGGCCAGAAAGTCAGAAATTACTTTTCCTTTCATTGATTTTTTAGGAATATATTTTAACTCAAATTCGGCCAACATCACCAATCACTTAGATATTCTTCTTTGTATAAGTGGTTGTTAAACAAATACTTTATCGGGTTTTGTTGAGAAATCACATGAGTAGTGAGTGGTAGCATATATTGTCGTAATTTTTTAGTTGCCCGCACTAATGCTAGGCTTGTCTTTTCCAAGGTGCTATATTTTGTTTCATATTGAATGAATTTTTTACTTATGTAATATATTGCACGCTCAACTTTTTATACCTCTTGTGCTAACATGGCGCCTGTGGCCGTGTTTGTAACTGTAATGTATAGCCTAAGAAGTAGTTTGGGTACTGGTGGTGCTAAATTGGTTGACTTTTGAGATAATCTTTGATTTTCTCAAAGGCCTTTTGGCATTGATCATCCTATTCATGTTTCTCCTCTTTTTTCAATTTTTTAAATATTGGCTCACAAGTCATAGTCAATTTGTTGATAAATTGACTAATGTATTGCAGGTTGCCAAGGAATCTCCTAATTTCTTTTTCTGTTTGAGGGGGAGGCATGCCAACAATTGCCTTTATTTTAGAGGGATCGATCTCGATGCCACGTGTGCTTAATACGTATCCGAGTAACTTGCCAAAAGTTACCCCGAAGACGCATTTTTGTTAATTCAATCGCATTTTGTATTCTTGTATGCGAGTGAAAAATTTGCGTAAAGCTTTTATATGTCCCATTCTATCTTTGGACTTTATGATCATTTCATCTACATACACTTCTATTTCTTTATGCATCATATCATGCAAGAGAGTCGTAGCCATTCTTTGGTACGTAGCTCCTGCATTTTTTAAACCAAATGACATGACTGTGTAGCAATACGTACCCTAAGGGGTAATAAAGCATGTCTTTTCTTCGTCTTCTTTTGCTATTTAAATTTGGTTGTGACCTGCGTATCCATCCATAAAGGATAACATCGCATGTTCAGCCGTGTTATCTACCAATATATCAATATGTGGTAGAGGAAAATCGTCGTTAAGGCTAGCTTTATTAAGGTCCCTAAAGTCCACACACATGCGAACTCGTCCATCCTTTTTAGGGACTGGGATGATGTTCGCTACCCATTCTAGGTAATTACATACGCGAATAAAACCCGCATCCAATTGTTTTTGTACTTCTTCTTTTATTTTTAATGTGACATCAGGTTTCATTCATCGAAGTTTTTGTTTTACTGGTTTAGAGGTAGGGTTCAAGGGAATGGTATGTTCCAAAATTTCCCTATCTATTCCAGGCACGACCTTGTATGACCAAGCAAACACGTCTTCGAATTCTTTGAGCGACGATATGAGGGTCGATCGCTCTTCCGGATTTAGAGGTAAGCCAATTTTTACTTCTCTTTTATTTTATTTAGTTCCTATATTAACTATTTCAGTTTCTTCAACGATAGAGTTCTTTTGTTCTCGTTCATTCATTAGTTCAACCAATTTATTAATGTTATCATCTTCATTAGATTGATTGTTATAGCATTCAAAAGATTCAAGAGAAGGCATATACTCAGAAATAGAGCTCATATTATTAAAATAAAAAAAGAATACATCAAGAGAAGAATCCTTTTTGGGATCTTTGTCCTTAGAAATAGAAAATAAAGACTCAGTAATAGCCACAAGGCCTAGAATTTCATCTTCCCTAGAGTCTATAATAGATTCATCGTCCGATTCTTCTAATATCTTCCCTTCGCCTGTGACAATTTTCAGCTTATCGCCTTTGTGATTGGTCCATTTGAAAGATTTCCTCCATCATATCCATGCTCAAAAGTTTCATTTGAAGGGGTGATCCACGAGGTTGGATCAGAAGCTTGATCTTGAATGACATTTTGATTAGTCATTGTAGCGACATGATTTTGCTCTAGTCCAAATAACAAGTTAAATGCTTGCTCATCATAGCACCCTAGAGTTGGGTGTTTTGATTTAACGATACTAAGATCGTCATCCATGAAGTAGCAATCATGAAATATTTCAAATCCAGGCTTCTTGATTCCTTTCGTCGAATCAAAAATGGATGTTGACATCTTTAAATAACTTCTAATAAAGGTATACCCTTAGGGCATGCTCTCCAATTTGCTAAATTCATTCAAGAACGGAAATCACTCCTTATATTGCTCGGAAGGAATCTACAGATGCTCTTACCCCACCACACTTCCCAACAACTTCCAGCAAGTCAAAGTAAAGTAAGCTCATTTTCGGGCTTAAGGGTTATAGAAAGTCATAGCATGGGTTATCTTCTCCCTCCCCAATGAATTTTCCATTAAGGGTTTGTTGGTACGATGGGAGTAAAGTGATTATCCCTTTCTTATTATTGTCTCTACGTGCTTTGTTTTTCATATCGTGAGAATTCAATTCTTCTTTAGTTGGTTTATATCCCAATCCAAAGGAGAAGCTTTTCTTTGGGATATGAAGTAAGAGAGATTTCACTCCTATTCCTAAAGGCATCCCAGGAAAGTAACTACTCATGAGTAAGATGTTGTTTACTATCCGGGTGGAATATGGATTAAGCTTGAATGATTCTTCAAAGTCTTCTTCCATTTCAATTATGCAGATTGGCTCCGCGGCAAATCCCCACATGTCCTCTTCATCATTATCATGGTTTATTTCTAGGAATGATTGATCATTTATTGCTATTTTGAGTGGAGAAGCATGTATAGTCATAGGAAGCCCTTGATAGTTCAACCTAATCATTTGATGAAGTGAGGATGGTATTGCACCAAGCTCATCTATCCAAGGACGTCCAAGTAGAAGGTTGAATGTAGGTTTTATGTCCATAACATGGAATTCAACCATCTTTTGAATTGGGCTTGTGGTAATTGGTAGCTTAACAGTTCCACACACCGATCTTCTCGAATTGTCATTGGCCCTAATGCTATTTGTTGTTTATTGAAAATATTTTTCTTGATTAAGGCCTAAGTATTTTGTAGTTTGCAATGGGCATACGTTTACATCTGACCCATTGTCTACCAAAGTTAGAGGGATATTGTATCCCTTGCACCCCACGGTTAACTATAATGTATTGTTGTGGGTAGTGTCTTTTGAAGGTAAATCATCATTAGTGAAAATGATTGATTTGTCGGATTTCTCGCTAGTAATCAAGCTAACGAGATCCTGAGGGGTTGTGTCTGTTCTTATAGACAAAGTCGGTAGAGCGTTCATGAGAGAATTCCTATGTTCTTTAGAAGTACTTAGGAGTTCCCAAATGCTAACATTCGCCTTGGATTGGCGAAGTTGTTTGACCAATGGATCTTCCACTTCAAGTGGAGGTGGTATTGGATTTTTTACTTGACCTTGAAATTGATTTTGTGTGGTTGAAGATCCATTTGGTGGTGGTGCTTGGTAGACTCGCCCAGAACGAGTTAAATGATCTATCTCATTTGGGTTAGTTGTAGGACTCACAAACCATCTTTCTTCTAGAGGCTTTGGATGTGCCTCCATTTCAATATGTTCCATGAGTTGTGCTTGATGACATTGTTCATCCAAGGAGAGATTCGATAAATCTTGCGACTTCCCCAAGAAATTATCCCAATCAAGCGCTCCATTTGTTTCATTTAATAAACAAGATGGAGGTGGGACGACGGCATACTTAGAGACGTATAAGTCTTGAAAGTCGTTGTCCCATAGTCCACATACTTCATTAGTTACCCCTATGAGTATTGTGGATAGAGGTTCTCCGATAGGTGTGATATAGTCCAAATGATTGAACATATCACTTCCCGTATGGTCGTCATCGATATGAAACACCCCTAAGGGGGATGCATTATTGTTAGGTTTAGGCGTAGGAATTCTCGCATCGTCTACTAAATCTTGTATTTTGTGCTTTAAGACATAGCAACGTTCAGTATCATGTCCAAAGCCTCTATGACAAGCACAATAAGCATTACCATCCCATTGAGGAAATCTTCTTTCCAGTGGAGTGGGTGGTGTCGGCCATGTTGGCGCAAGTAAGCCTTTTTCATTTAATTTTTTTAACAATTGTTTATAGCTTACAGGAAATGGAGTAAATTTTCTTTCTTTTGTCCATCTCTTTCTAGGATCATATCGATTTGTGTTATTGTATTGCGTGGTAGTCACAAATACGTCAATAAAGGATGATGCATTATCATCCCCTTCATGTAGTTATTCTACTAGCCACAGAATAGACCTTTTGAAAAGTGTCTAAAACAAGGTAACGTAGATGTTTGTTGTACTTTTCATGACAGTTGTCAATGAACTTTTGTACTAACTCGAGTTCAGGCGGCCTTTAGGCAAGGTGGGCAGCCTTTTCTCGCCATCTACCATAGAAAGCAAGGAAACCTTCATCGTCGCCTTGCTTAAGCACCTCGAGTTCACGTACATCTTCCCACGTTGCCTTAAATTTTGGATCTAGCCCACAGTACCACTCTCTCGCGGTTGGGTCTAGAGATAAAGGGAAAGTCAAAGCATAAAGCTTAAGATCAACTCCCTTTAATGCCATGGTGCCAGTAAAACACAATAAATGGTTTTGTTGATTTTTGGTCACCTTAAATATTGGCAAGTCCTTAGCTACGAACTTTTCCGGTAAAGCAAGTCCTGCGGGAGGAGCAAACTTTTTTGCGTCGAAGTACTTGTTCCCCATTGTAGAACGAAGAACTAGCTTCTCCAACGATTTTCTTTGGGTGGATAATTGTTTCATCTTTTCTTGCAAGACTAAGGTTTTAGCATTTTTCTTTTCAACATTTTCCATTTTCTTAATTCTTCTCTCCTCGGCCACTTGAGCCTTTTCCTCTCTCAAACGAAGAATCTCTTGTTGAAGTTCTTCGATGGTTGGCATTGTTATTGGACTAGGATTAGTTGTCGAAGAAAAGTGGTTAGAAAGGTGTTGGTCTTTTGGTGGTAAACGTAGAATGCGAGTGCCCGGGAGTCTTCTTTCCCAAGCTTGGAAACCGGCCCTAAAAGGAGAAAGAAAGGATAAGTGAATCGATGCGCTTGTATAAAAAGGGAGAAAAAAGGAAAGACGCAAAATATATTCAAACGGATAACATCACCCTTAACAATTCTTTGATGAAGATATCGTTCGGACGACTCAATTTATTTTTTGAGAAATCAAAGTTGACTCGTTCAGTGGGCGCAAGCAAGTGATTTTGTTATGGGCGGCTATCGCGCGCAGAGGAATCTCTTGCGCTAGGAGGGGTCGCGCAACTCACTGAGTTGCGCGCGCCACCTTTTTGTAGGATTTTATTTTTTAATTCAAGCGTTTTTTTTTTTGTCATCGTTTTTTTTATTGTTTTTTTATGCTATCCTTTGAATATGACTCTAAATCACGAAGAGACAACTTTGTAATTGGGAAACTAAACCAAACTATAAAAAAAAAAGAAGACTATCCTTACACGTTGCATATAGTCACATAATCACATAAGCATGCCATAAGTCAAGATTCACGCAATGCCATTCTAAGGTCAAAAAAGGCTTGGGTGTCCAAAGGTACCATATTTTAAGAAACGACGCACAAATCAATCACTCAATGTGTTGACTTATGGCATCGCCCTCCCATCATTTTGTTGGCGATATGGGTGGGATGATTGTTATTGATTTTGGGATAGAAGCATAGTGTTGGCGACCCCAAGTCAATGAGCCAATCCCCAATGGTTTAAGTGTGCTATGATTATGCATGATGCAATGTTGCTTGTTTGGTTTTTACTTTTCTGCAAAAGGAAGATATTATGCGTTCAAGTCTCGCTCTCTAACTAGAGATTATCCAAGTTAATTCCCGTTACAACCCATAGGCAACCTAGTGTTGGAAACCTTGGATCATAACTACGAACTAATCATGTAACCTCTAAGTCCCCAATGGAGTCACCACTATAAGGAAGGTGTTCCCATCGTAAGGGGTCCTCTCCTAAAATGCCCATGGCCCTCTAAAAGCCTAGGACATTACACTTTTTAGGGTGTAGTAGGATTTGAATTACTTACTGTTTGGGGGACCTTGAATTAGAATTGATTCTATCATTACGCTTTTTTTAAGAAACAAGTAGGGAGTCACCAATGAGTTTTAGGAAAACTCATAAACCTCGTTCATGCCTTTCTTCCATGTGGAGTTCATGGAATAATTAGCACAAATCATAAGTTTACCCATGCCCAAATTGGTATATAAACAAGAAATGAATTTGGGAGCGAGGGTACTAAAATAATTTTCCCTTAGAGGGGAATTGTTATCCTAACCCTAGTGCGGCCTCTACTAGCTCTTCCTATTTTACAATTTCATCACCAAACAATATATGCAACGCGATACCTAAAACTATGTTAGTTGATTTTATTTACACATACCAATTCACGTAGGAATTACATCGTAATGTCATTATTTTTTATTTAATCAAATTCGTGAAAAGGACAAGAAAATAAACAATATTCGCCTTGGCTTAAGTGATCAACCAATAATTATTTAATTCAATTATAATCTTTATTTAACGCAAGATACTATATGGAATTGATTATTTAATTATTTTAAAGATGATCAAACAACACTAATTAATTAATTAGGTTTCTTTTAAATAAGAAAATAAATGTGTATTAACTAAGTACTCGACAATTTACCACATCTCTTTGCTAGATCTCCGTTTAGAACACTTGTTGGGGATAGGCAAAAAATTTGAAAATGAAGAATATATATATGCATACATCGAGACAAAATAAAATTTTATAAAGCCTACTTAGTCGGCATACTTTCATTCAAAACCGGCAAAAAGCCAGATAAATATTGTTACCGGATCACATCCGGGAGGAGAAAATAAATTGTCAGCCGACTCCATAGTCGGCAAAGAACACAAATACTCGGTTCGCAAGCCGAAAAAATAAGAACATAAAATGGCATACTGCCGCTGAAATCTTGGCTGAGGAAGGTCCGCCTGGTTTTCCGGATATTGAGCCCCTTCGTTGGTAGCCGCCAGGTCCTCTTTGGGGTTCTCCCTGTCAAAAGGGACATCGATGGCTTCCCCTTGCCCAGGCTGGTCTCCAGGAGGCTCAGCGAACTCTTTGTTCAACTAGGCAGAGAAGGATTCTGGCTCCAGCTCACCCTTCTCCCTTAAATAGACTACAGTTTCGGCATACAGAAAAGCCATAGACCAGAGGCGGTAGTCATTGTCTTGATAAAGGGTAGCCTAGGCGATTTTCATCCGGGTGTCAGCATCCTCCTCGTTCTCGGCAATCACCCGCTCCTCAACCGCCTCAATGGTTGCCTTGAGGTTTTTCTGGACCTGCTCCGTGTACACACCCATTTGTGTCTCCCCAAAACCAAACCCAGTGATGAGTACCTTTCACGTCGAATCATAATCGGATGAAGTGAAAGTGTGGAAAGTCAAGTGTTGCAGTTAGTTTTTAATTATTTTCTTTTTCTCTGTTTTTGAAAACCTATTTTTTGAAAATAGCCAATCCATTTTAGTTTAGTTCATGGCAAGGATCCAATAATAGTGTAGTTGGGTTGGGTTCGAAAAGAGCTTTCGAATGATATATTATAAGCCCAATTTCGATGAATAATGAGGAGGTTATGGCCAAATTACTAAACTGGGCCTGGTTTTTATTTTTATATGTTGCCCAATGATCTAGAGGAGGGCCTATAATGATTTATCATTCCTAATGTAATTAGGATTGATTATAGTCTTCTAGAATTTTCAAGAAGGTTCTTTTGAATCTGTAGGCAATATTTCAAGCATTATACCTAGCTTGAACCCCACTATGATCATACACTAAAGTACGGTGGCGTCTGAAGGGAAAGAAGATAGAGCAAAAGAGTTGCCAACAAGTTTTAGGAACTTGTAAACCGTTCACAGGGTGAAGGTTACACCTCTTAACGATCCAAGAGATCGTTAATTCCAATAGGTCTGGAAGCAAGACTGGAAGTTCGAGATGAAGGTACAAATCCAATCTAAAAAAGGAAGAACCTGCCCTAATAATAGGCCTCTACTTCACTCTTCTCGTATTCATGTGCGCTTTCTGACTAACATGAAATCAATAGGTTTACCCTAAACCTGTTTATCTATGTTGGTTGAATATTAATGCACAAACAAATCTATTATTGTCGATCACTTGACTTATAATCATATTAATCCTAAACAAGAATATTAATTATCTTATTAAGCGTGATTACAAGTAGCAATTCCCTTTAAACATGCATAAAAGGCGTGATCAAGCAATAACAACAAAAATAATCAAGCAACATAATAATAATAAGAACAATTATAAAATAATCATGTTAAAGCATAATAATAATAATAGCAAGATCCTAGGCATGATACTAACAAGATTAATAACAAATCCTAGCATGTCACTAAACATCAAAGATCAAATATATAGCCCTAACATGATACTATCATGAAGATTAATAACAAACCCTTGCCACGTTCGAATGTCTACCGCTTATGTTTGAGATCAGATCCTCCTGGTATGGTTCTTTACATAGTTGAACACTTTCGTATTATCTTTGGTAGATTCCCATCTCATAGGAATTCTTTGCAGGAGCCTGATGTGCAGTACCGGCCATAGAACGACTTAGTTGTCCCAGGGTTAGCTACGCAGTACATTGTTGAGCGTCGCTACTTCTTAGGAACGTATGGAGCGATTGCGTACCTTGGAGAGAGGGTTTCTATTCAGCATTCCTCGGATACTTTTGTCGTTCCTATACCTCCGCCGCATCATGTGTTTAATGACGCGAGGCTGGTGAGCATGTCGGAGAGGGCTGGCACCCCTTGGCGATCTCATGCGATCCCTAGGCACTGCTATGAGGAGGAGCTGCTGCCGGTGTTAGCTCCGGCCCCTGTTTTGTCTGAGGAGGTGGCTGTATAATTTTTATATTTTACTTTTTGCTAAGTAGCCCCCAAGTGATATTTTACAGACTTTGATTTGCTTTTGTCAGGCTGGGCCAACTAAGTTCGTGCCACCTCGTATGTCTATCCATTACCAGGGGACATACGAGCCCATCGAGGGGATGAGTCCTCCGGCTCCTGAGGATCAACGCTTCGTGGAGCGGTCGATTCCTCGCCATCATTCTCAGGTAAGCTTATTTATTTGCAATTTGTTCATATATGTTATGCATTGTTACTGACTTTATTTCTTTGATAGTTCTCGCGCGAGTTGGTCACGGTGATGGCACGGTGTATAGACGCCTTTCGGAGCTAGCTCGTTCGAATATTTAATGTGGCTACGTGTCGTCGCGACGACGCTGTGCAGGAGGTAGCTTTCCTTCTTATTTCTGCATTATTAACTTTTATTTTGATTGTTTCTGACTATGGTTTCTTCTTGCAGCACTAGTGGAAAAATAGCTATCCGTAACGGGCAAAAATAGCCTATCCGTAACAGGCAACGGGCGTTACGTATGCTTCCGTTACGGATAGGCTATGTTATTCGTAATTTTGACTGCCCGTTACGAATAACGGGTTATTCGTAACGGGCAGTTTGACCGCCCGTTACGAATAACGGGTTATTCGTAACGGGAAGTTTGACCGCCCGTTACGAATAACGGGTTATTCGTAACGGGCAGTTTGACCGCCTGTTACGAATACAATTGAACCCAAATTTTAAAAAAATGCAGCAGGTGATACCTGCTAGTCTGCTATCCTGATAATCTTCTATGATGCCAAATTTTAATCACTATTATCAATAATAATAATAAATGTAAAATTGAATTAATTATAAAATCAAAGATACAACTTTCACAAATGTCCAAATTGACTTTACAACAACTCTCAACATGAGTCAAAAGCTACTAAATAAATAATACTCTGTAATACAACATGATAATTTAAACAAGTTTTATATTCCATATAGTAGACTAAGAACTTGAAAAATCTTGTAGAATTGTATACTGTCTTGATGAAGCTTAAATTTTGTACAGCCATCTTTTATGAATCGGTCAATGAGGTAGCCATGGGCTCCATGGATCTCCACTCCATCAAAACCTGATAACGCAGTTTATTCACTACAAATAAATAACCTATTAAGACATAAAATTGAAGCATTCTCCTCATATAACAAACTAAATCAGCAACAACCCATATTACATTCAGAGCAAAACAATGAACACTTCTTCTACAGTCAGAAAATACAAAACACTTTGTGTGTAGGCAACCCCCGCTTGCCCTACAACAATTTCAGAAAATCAAGCGAACCCTAGAACACAAAAACCAGAGTTTTCAAACAGGTAGCAATGATGCAGCAAATAGGAGCAAGAAAGACAGTTTTCAGCAAGATCCTACAACGAAATTCGAAAGAGCGAGCCCTACCTTAAAATTTAGAGGTTACACATTTGGGTTGGTACTTAAAATTTCTTAAAACAAACCTGGCATGGCAAACCCATAGTCATGGAAATTAATAGTACATGCCCAATTGAGGTTATTAATCCCGGAAAATAAAAGATGGCACCAAATCTAACAAGAAATGTCCAAGGAAATAGACATGGTAAACATAAACTCACTCACTTAACTGAGGTTATGGGAGAAAAGGAGTATATAAAAGAACACACAATATGACCACACAAGACAAGATATGGCATAACATCGATCCATTAACAAGAGTATGGATATATACCTTTTCCTTTATCAAAGGAAAGTAGATATTCGGATCCAGCTTCAATTGCTTGGTTCCTGATCTAGTTCTTAGCCCAAAAGTTACATGACTAAGGCTCTCACCATGGTCAGCAGTCACACTCTCAGTTTCTTCAAGGGAGAGCTTAGTCACCTAAAATGTAAGTAGGTGATTGTGTAAGAATCTCAAGAAACTTTCAACAATAAAATCCAGTTTATATTCACAAATTCCAAAAAAAAAGAAAGACACATATTGAGAGGTTGAAGAGCTTACAACAGGGAACACTAAATGACGCAATAAACTAGTAAAATCCATCCCAATAAAATCAACTTAAATATTATCTAATTTCTTACTCCATTATCTAAAATTAAATCTTCAAACTGACAGTTAAACAATTTTTCATATTCTATTCACATAAGACACCTTAACATATCTTATTGTTGAATTTCCTTGAAAAAATTCTGATTGTTCTTCAACTACTACATTTATTTTAATTATAAGAAAAAAAAAAGTAACATCATTATTAACACCAGCAGCAGCCAATGATGGCTTCAATCAGAATTTCTGAGAATAGATCAGAAAAAAAAAAGAAGAACAATATAATCACTAATAGAGAGTATAACAAAGCGCTGAATCATTATTCTTTGGATTTTGAGAATAGATCACAGCCAAGAGACCTTAACCATGCTAGCATATAATGTTCTGTAAAATAAATTAGTTTAAAATTCAATAAAACCAGGTCAGATTCAACAAAATCTTATCAAATATAAACAAAGGTATGAATGAAGACCTTAACCATGCTAGCATATAATGCTCACCTAATTCTAAGGTATGAATGAAGACTCTTGTCTATTATTTAATCACGGGAGAAGACCTCCTCTTTTTATTCAGTTTTTGACTGCTTATTTAATTCCACAAACTTTACAAGAGAAATTTAAATTATAAAAAAAAGGGAAATCGAAAAGAGCAAAAATCAAGTGGAAAAGCGAGAGAACTGAGCGCATCGGAGGAGGATGGTTCTATAGTTTGTTCAGTCTTCCACTTTACTTTTCATCTTCTATTATTATCCCAACACATTATTCATCAAAATATTTCAAGAGACACCATGAAAACGCAGCAAAAAATCGGGATATAATAAAAAATATGTAGCTGTCATACACCCGAAATAAAATAACAATCAATCACGAGTAAACAAATAAACCTCAAAGAATTAATTCCTTTTACACAGTTTGAATTAACAATACTAGCTAAAACCCCAGAAAAACATTCAATCCCTTCCACCCAAAAACATCAAAATTAGCTTCAACTCACCAAATCTGGGTAAATCAAACTCCAAAAACCTCGAAAAATCACGAGTCATATCATAAGCCATAAAATTAAATCACAAAAATCATCAAAACAATACCAGTTTAAACCTTTAGCTTAGAAACAAAGATCTGTAGTATATAATTTGCGGTGCTGCAGGTATTTGAATAAGGCATAATTTTTATGGAAAAAAAATTAAATTAAAATCTAAAAGCAGAAAAACCCTTGTTTCGAGAACATAATTTCAGGATAAATTATCAAATTAGGCTCGAAAAAACACATAAATTTAGGCATGTTTGATTCAATTATCAAATTACGCTCGGAAAATCACATAATTTAAGGCATATTTGATAAAATTATCAAATTCGGGTCATAATTTTATTTTCTAACAACATAATCGCTGGTTATGATCTTTCATAATCTTACTAATTTGAACCATTCAGATATTCGAACCTTAAACAATTAAATTAAATCAAAGATAAACCCTAGATTGTGAAATTGATAAGATTAGAAAAAGAAACTTTAACTTACTTCAGAAGCTGCTTCAATGGAGAACGTCAAGTGCGCTTCAATGGAACGCTTCAATTGTTTGGACCGACGAAATTCAATTTGATTTTATTTTATTTCTTTTACAAAGAGGAAAGCTGGGTTGACTAAGCTAGATCTAGCGAGTTGGAGAATGGAGAAGCCTTAGAGCAAAATCAATAAACCCTCCGATCTAAAAATCATCAAAACCCCCAATTTCACCATTTTTTCTCTCTCCTCGTCCCATATTGCCATTTTTCTCGCCTTGTTTCATCACCAATTGAATGGGGAAGATTGACGGAGGAGAGGAGAGGAGAGGAGAGGAGAGAGAGTAACTGAGTGTGAAATGAGAGAAAAGAGGTGAATGACGGCTAGGTAAACCCTAATAAAAAGCCAAAGCCAAGTAATGGGCTCCTCTCATCATTTGGGCCACGCTCAAGCAGTTGTATCGGGCTCAATATGCCCGTTACTTGAAATATAATATCCGTAACGGGCAAATGATGACGGTTACAACTAAATAAGTATTCGTAACGGGCAATATTTTGCCCGTTACGAATAACTAAGTATTCGTAACGGACACTATTTTGCCCGTTACGAATAACTAAGTATTCGTAACGGACACTATTTTGCCCGTTACGAATATATTTAATGTAACGGGCATAGCTTTGCCTGTTACAAATAGCCTGTTACGAATGAGATTTTTTCCACTAGTGCAGGGTTGTAGACACCTAAAAATGTCTCCCCAAAACCAAACCCGATGATGAACAACCTTTCACCGCCACTATTGGTCGGGTTCAGTATTTAATCCCGAGAGTGCTTAAAAAATCGTATTTGATTAAATTCGTATTTTTGAACAATCCATGGATTAGTCTTGATGTTTGGTAAAAGTATAGTTTTAATTTCAGCCCAAACTTATTATTTAATTTTAGCTCAAACCTTTTTATTTTATTGTTTTATTATTTATTTTTGGCCCAAACCTTTTATTTATTTTTATTTAATTATTTTCCTTTTTTAGCCCAAATAATAATAAGTCAGAAAAAGCCCGAAATTATCAATCGGCACTTAAAATGCCGAATGAAATTAGGGTTAAAAATGTATTTAGACGGAAAAACGGGCAGGAATTTCCCGCACCACGGAAGGTACCTACCGTGTCACGGGAATCCTTCCCGTCTAACGGTGGGATTTCCCGTGACACGGGACATTCCGTGTCTTTTCCGCGTAAACCCTTAACGCGTTTTCTATCCCGTTTTCTAAAAATTTCCCGCGTCACACCAAAAATGTACCGTGACACGGGAAAGTTTACCGTCTGATGGTAGGGACTTCCCGTGTCACGGTACAGTTTGCCGTGTCACGGGATACTTTTTTAGGGTTTTTATCATTTTAGGGTTCCGTGTGCTCCCTCAGCACATTTTCCCTATAAATACCCCCTCATTTCTGATGTACGGGGCACGGAGTAATTCTCTTATTTTATTTTCTCTCCTCTATGCTATAGCCTAAACACTAGCCTACCCTTCTCTACTTCAAAATTCCTTCTTCAAGTGCTCAAAGGAGTCCATACTTTACTCGTAGTTCTATCCTTAAGCCAAGGCGTGAAAGGTAGAATTGTTTGAGGGTTTGGCCCCAAAATCAACTTTACTTTATTTAATTTAATTTAATTATTGTTTTATTATTCCCTTGAAGTTACTAACTCGTTTATTATTTTGTAGTTGCAAACAAACAGAATCAAAGTAAGGATCATGTTCCTTTTATTTTTATTATTTTTCTAACGATTTTATGTTGTTGGAATTGTGATTGAATTGGTTTTAATATTAATGTTATTCTATTATTTTTATTATCACCGGGTTGCATGTTTAAAGGGAATATGTAATTGAAAATCACGCCTAATAAGATAATTTGGACAACCGGTTTAGGATCCTTTTTAATCTTTGTTTAATCAAGTGATCACCAATATTTTAGAATTATGTGTGCATTAATATTCAACCAATTTAGTTAAATAATAGTTTGGACCGAATTGAATTATTGTTTGTATGTCTTTGAGATCACAGGAATGTTTTTCACTATAAGAATCGAGTAGAGGCCAATACGGGCGAATGTGACTCCATGACTTACTTCGTACCATCATCCACGATCCTCTTTTCGTGGTTCCGAACCATACGGAGTTAGTGATCTCATGGATTATGAATGGGGTGTAACCTTCACGGGTCAATCGTTGTTGCCTTCGTTGTCCCTTTATCGTGGTTATCTTTTATGATCCGTGACCGGTTTACAAGTTCCTGAAAAACTTGTTGGCGGCTCCCTACTTTATTTGTCCCTAATCGTTGTCCCTAATCGTAATGTCAATTCCCACTTCCTATGAGTACCAAGCATATTCACAACATGCTTTAACGTAGGCGCACTTCGAACGACGCCTACAATTTGGCGACTCCACTGGGGAGGATTCTTAGTTATTTATCGATTTGAGTGATCGGTATTTAATTAAGATGAGTGGATGAGACTTGAAAGATTCTTGAAAAAATATTCCTGTGATTAATTTGGCATTTTTGCATTTGCATAGACGTTTTAACGTCGCATTCAGGTCTGTCCCGTAGGAAAAATTGGATAACTTGGTTGCGCGCGAAGGAAAGCAGGGCACCAGTCAGATCTTCTGAATGCCGTGCCACGGCAGAATCTGCCGTGTCACGGTACAGTGCACCGTCTGACGGTGCACCGTACCGTGACACGGAAATTTTTGCCGTGTCACGACAGTCCTAAAATCAGTCCAGTGGCTTATTTTCTTTCCTCACAGTCGACTTCCTTCGATTTTTCTGAAAAAACGTATGTGTTCTACATGCGTCTTAGCCCCGGGGAATTTAAGCTTTATCGACCCAAAAACGCTCATGGCATTAAGGGTTCATCCGAGTTATTAAATCTACCCAAACCATGGAGTCTAGTATGAAGCCTATCAAACAAAAGTTGCGCCGTATGAAACCCGATGTGGCTCTCAAAATTAAGGAAGAAATCAGGAAGCAGTTGGCCGCAGGTTTCATCAGAGTATCCAAATATCCAGAATGGATAGCAAATGTGGTTCCAGTTCCAAAGAAGGATGGAAGGGTCAGAATGTGTGTTGATTACAGGGATCTCAATAAAGCAAGCCCAAAAG
Organism: Chenopodium album; assembly: GCF_948465745.1. Lineage (NCBI taxonomy): Eukaryota > Viridiplantae > Streptophyta > Magnoliopsida > Caryophyllales > Amaranthaceae > Chenopodium > Chenopodium album. The sequence continues at coordinate 21,914,712 of NC_137842.1, forward strand.
ATGGGTTCCCTCTACCTCACATTGACCTTCTGGTCGATAATACAGCAAACCATGCACTCCTGTCATTCATGGATGGTTACGCCGGATATAATCAAGTATTGATGGCCGAAGAAGACATGGAGAAATCCACATTCATCACGCAATGGGGTACATATTGCTATACGGTAATGCCATTCGTGTTGAAAGACGCGGGTGCCACCTACCAAAGAGCAGCTACAACATTGTTGCATGACATGATGCACAAAAAGGTGGAGGTCTATGTCGATGATATGATCGTTAAGTCTAAAGATCGCCCAGACCATATTATTGCACTTCGCAAATTCTTTGAAAGACTCCGCAAGTACAACATGAGATTAAATCCAGCAAAATGTGCATTCGGAGTCACGTCAGGAAATTACTGGGGTACGTGATCAGTTCTCGAGGGATTGAAATAGATCCTACAAAAGTAAAGGCGATCATGGCCATGCCACCACCCAAAAATGAGAAGGAGATTTGAGGTTTCATTGGAAGGTTGCAGTATATAAGTAGGTTCATATCAAAGCTCACAGCGATATGTGAACCTATATTCAAGAAGCTCAAGAAAAATGTCCCAGTCACATGGGATGACGATTGCCAAAAGGCTTTCGACAAAATCAAAGAGTATTTGGCAAACCCACCCGTGCTAGCGCCAGCAATAACTGACTTTCCTCTTCGACTCTACCTTACGGTCACAAGAGAAACGATGGGGGCAATGCTAGCACAAGAGATCGAAAGAAAGGAGAATGTAATCTATTTCATGAGCAAGAAACTTCAAGGATATGAGACGCGATACACACCACTTGAGAAGTTGTGTCTCGCACTTGTATGGGCCGCACAGAAACTAAGACATTACATGCTTACTCATACAGTGCATGTCGTGTCCAAGACGGATCTTCTCAAATACTTGTTCGAAAAAGCAACACTTAATGGCAGATTATCAAGGTGGATAGTCAATCTTGCTCAGTTTGACTTGAGATTTGTGCCACAAAAAGCCATCAAAGGTTCTGCGGTTTCTGACTTCTTAGTAGACTTTCCGCTGGAAGAAGTTGAAAAAGAAGAAGATGAGTACGATTTCCCTGACGAAGATTTACTCATGACTGAAAATGATAGATGGACACTCTATTTCGATGGAGCTTCAAACCAAAAAGGATGTGGTGTGGAAGTCCTGCTCGTATCGCCCAATGAAGAGCACATCCCGATTTCCATGAAGCTCGACTTTGATGTCACCAACAATGCCGCAGAATATGAAGCATGCATTTTGGGGTTAGAAACAGCTGTCGTCTTGGGAATTAAGAAACTCAGAATCTATGGTGATTCTTCACTCATCATTAACCAAATCTCCAAGAGATGGAAAGTGAGAAGTGAAAGTCTTGCTACGTATCAAGCTCATTTAGAAACTCTCACGGAGCAACTAGATGAAGTGGAATATACGTATTTGCCAAGAGAAGAAAACCAATTCTCCGACGCATTAGCTAAATTAGCATCAATGGTGCGAATTCCAGCTGATACAATCAGAATGCCACTGACCATAGAAAGGAGATATGAGCCGGCTTATGTTCACGCATTTGACGATGAACAAGAACCACAAGAAGAAGATGAAGAGCCATGGTATACAAACATCCTTAATTATGTGACAAGAAGAGAATACCCACCTAATACTGATAAAAGGGCACGCCGTGCTTTAAGGCTTCTGGCCTCACAGTATGTGCTCATCAGGGGAGAACTCCACAAGAGAACTGCAATGGGAAGAAATCTCTTATGCATAGCCAAGAAAGAAGCACATAAAACCATGGAAAACCTTCATGACGGTATATATGGAACACAGATGAATGCAAAGATGTTAGTCCAAAAGATTCAACGACAAGGTTACTATTGGACTACTATGGAGAGAGATTGTCACGAATACGTCAAGAAATGTATGAAGTGTCAAGTCTACGCAAATTTACAGCATGTTCCACCTTCGCTTTTCTACACATATACTTCTCCATGGCCTTTCTCCACTTGGGGCATCGACATCATTGGAAAAATAACACCACCAAGACAAGGGGGGAATGAATTCATTCTCGTAGCAATCGACTATTTCACCAAATGGGTCGAAGTTGCCTCATATGCTAAGCTGACGGCGAAACATATAGCTCAATTCATTGAGAAAAATATCATATGCCGCTATGGGGTACAACATGAGATGATCAGTGATAACGGAACACATTTCCAAGACGAATGCGCGGAATTATTACAGAAATATCATATCAAGCATCACAGATCATCACCTTACAGACCACAAAAAAATGGTGCAGTCGAATCGGCCAATAAAAATGTGAAAACTATCATCGAAAAGATGACAGAAAATTACAAGGATTGGCCAAGTAAGCTACATTTTGCCCTTTAGGGTTATCGAACCTCTGTTCGTACATCAACGGGGGCTACCCCTTTCTCGTTGGTCTATGGAGTTGAAGCTGTACAACCAATCGAGCTCGAAATCCCTTCTCTTCGAATCGCATTGGAAAGCCAACTAGATGAAGTCGACTGGATTAGAGCACGATACGATGAACTGGTGTTACTTGATGAAAAACGCTTGGCAGCTTTGCATCATGGCCAAACCTACCAACAGCGTATGGCGCGACATTTTAATAAAAAAGTCAAGACCAGGAATATCAAAGAGGGTGACCTAGTGCTTAAGGCACTTCGTAAAAATGTGTTAGATCCAAGAGGAAAATTCAGACCGAATTGGTCAGGCCCGTACATTGTTAAAGCCATCCTGTCTAGCGGAGCGGCACAATTAGTAGACATGGACGGTAACGGCTTCCACAATTTAACCAACTTGGATCAACTCAAGAAATTCTATGCCTAGTCGCATGGGTTCATGACCCAATAGAGCTACGTTTGGCCTGATTCCTTTTTAGGATACGTAGGCAACCCCTCAAGAAGGCCCGACCACTTTAAAAAATAAAAATCCTCCCTCTATTGATCAAATATGCGCGTCAGTTCAGCATTGCGTCACAAAAAAAAAAAAAAAAAAAAAAAAAGGAATTGTCGCGACACGGGATACTCCACAGTGTCACGATACTGTTCACCGTGGCACGGTGGCCCTGAGCGTAAAAAGAAAAAAAAATAAGAAAAAAAGGGAATTGCCGCGACACGGGATACTCCACCGTGTCACGGTACTGTTCACCGTGGCACGGTGGCCCTGAGCGTAAAAAAAAAAACAAAAAAAAGGGGAATTGTCGCAACACGGGATACTCCACCGTGTCACGATACTATTCACCGTGGCACGGTGGCCCTGAGCGAAAAAAAAAAAGAGAAATTGCCGTGACGCGGGAATTTGTTACGTGTCACGGGATTTTTCACCGTGACACGGTAGAATTTCAGTTTTTCCGTTATTTTTTTAATAACGCATTCGTTGCGAATTCATTGTTTGTTCGATTTTTTTTTTTTTTTTTAATTTTCGTTCTTCCATTGCGTCCGACTCCTTGACTCGGATAAATAAATAAAAGTCATTGTAATTTTTATTTTTAAGGCTGAAATAAATGTGCTATTATTATTAAAATAAATGCGACTACAAGTATTAGCATCATATGCCTTATTTTAAATGAAAATTATAAATCATAAAAAGCAAAGAACTAGTAATCTTTCTTCACTTTAGGAACATCCTTCTCTTGGTCAATTAGGTCGGCCTTCACCATTATTGTGTCTTTCATAGCCCGAACCGTCACACCCCGAGTCGAACTCTCACCCCTTTCACCTTTCTTGATTTTTTTCGGTTGTTTCTCCCTATACACCATCTTTTCTTTACCCTTTCCTTTCACATAATTCTTCTTTCTTGGCATTATAGGAGTCTTAAACTTAATCCCTTGTGTTCTTGGACCTAGACGATTTTTAGGAGGGGCCTTCTTATTTCCAAGACGACTCTTCACATCAGACTTGCGTGATCCGAATCGTTCCCTCCTACTTCTAGGGTTCAACCATGCCTTGTATGCACTAGATAAAGGAGGAGGAGCTTGGTCACTTGCAGAAAGGGTCCACAAAGGTCTTCCAATCCAATAAGTCTCGTACTTGTGAACGTTACTTTCATGCAACGATACTTCACGAGGACTATCGTTATAGCGTGGAATTACTTGTTCAAGTCCATACTGTCGCATCAGTCGAGAAGGGCAATAAAAGGTCAGTTTTGAGATACTAGGAACACGGCAATATGGAGTATCATTCGTGCCAACCATCCTAGTAAGCCTCCAACAAGGCACCACCCAACGAATAGAAAATTCCCTCTTTGCAAAGAAATTTTTCCAATCTTCATATGAGATGTTCGCAGAGTAATTCTTTTTCCTGCGGACTAGGTCGTTAGGGCCATATTTTTCAAAATCTTCGGGGGCTTCGAATAGTTCCAAACGCTCCATCAACCAAATCTGCAAAAAAAAAAAAAAAAGAAAAAAAAAATTGCAGATTCCCGTGACACGACAGGTTTCACCGTGTCACGGCAGACACCCACCGTGACACGGTGCCTGTTTTTTGTCACGGGGGCTACTCGGAGTATATTTTTACCTGCAGCAATACCAGAGAGCACTTCCTGATGGCTTTCCGGTCAGCTTTTGCTTCGTCAAGGCCACGAAATGTTTCTCCAAGGCACGTCGGCATAGGAGATCTTCCAGATTCGACATGTTCAAGCACAAACGCTAGACAAGCATGTCCTACCCTACCGTTTGCAAATGGAAGCTTGCTAAACATGCAAAAAATATATGCCCTTCTACGATATACATGATATGACTCAGAGATAGGGCGATTAAAATATAAATTTGCAAGTTTTTCTAAGTCTAACTCATTACCACAAACAATTCTATTTAAATCTGGATCTGTTAGATTCAGATGGCGTTCAAAATCTTGGTAATAATATTCACGTAGGGTAGGCATGGTAATAAGATTTCTAGCAGGAAATCTAAAGATCGCACCGAATTCCTCCGGTAGGGGACAGATTTCATCATAATCAAATTTAAAACAGTGTGTTTCTGGACTCCAATAATCTAATGTTGCCCTAAGAAAATCATGTTCAATAGCTACATGTCGCAGGGCTAGAAAACCCCTTACATGAAATAATTCTAACTCTCTTTTTTCAGCATTGGTCAAAGAATAAGACCACTCGCGCAGTGTATTATCAAAATTCTGAGACATGATTATTGAAATATGAAATTCTAAATTATTTTGTGTTTCGTAATTATGCATATCATAAATATACTGATCTTATTTTATAGAAAAAGTGCTCGACACTGCCCAGAAATTATCTTTTCGTACGCGTAAAACACACCGCTGAGTAACACGCGTACCGTGACACGGGAAGTCCCACCGTGTCACGGGAACTTTTTCCGCGACACGGCAAGTTCTGCCGTGACACGGTGCACAGTGCCGTGTCACGGCACCTCACGCGTTTTCCTTTTTCATCTTTTCCCTTATCTATCTGGATTTTTTATAGTATTTTATCTTCACCGTTTATTTTTCAGTTTTCTGAGAGTTTTATTTCTAATAAAATTCTCAACTTTTTTATCTCTATTATTATTATTTTTCATTATTATTATCTTTATTTTATTTTAATATTTTGTTTCTTTATCATTTTATTTATTTTTGCTTGTCTTTTTATTTCTTTTTTCTCTTGGAGGTAATTTTATTTATTTATTTATTCATCACTTTAATATTTTATTTCTTTATCATTTTATTTTTGCTTGTCTTTTTATTTCTTTTTCTTTTCGGGAAGGTAATTTTATTTATTTATCTTTTTATTTATTTTTGCTTGTCTTTTTATTTCTTTTTCTTTCGGGGAAGGTCAGTACCCTCCATTACTCAATTTACTTTTTTGTCGCTTCATTAATAAATACACGATCACACACAATGAGTTTCAAGCACACACTAACACACAATAATAAATACATAAACTGTGAACAGTGTACAAAAGAGTCATAATAAATAAACATGTCAAAGTGTCATCATAGTATGTACAAATGAAAACCCTCGGTCAAAAATCTCTAAAGCCAGAATCAGTATCATCTCCACCCTGCGCATATGGGAACGCTGAGCCGAAGAGTCCCTCCATCATCCGAGTACGGGGAGTAGTATCCCTACTAGTCCCTGTGACCCCAGCGGTAGTCAAACTCAAGGCAGGACCCGTCCAGCCGGAAAACGGTGTAGACTGGCTCAAAGACACAGGAATCGTCGGTGAAGGCATCGTGCCATACATCGGAACTGAGAACAAGCCCGACACCGGTGGAGGAATCCTGGACAATGGAGCTGAAAATGAACCAGGATCCAAGGGAGTCAAAACAGACCCAAGCTCAGGCTGTGGAGGCTGTGAAAACGACTGACGCTGCCCCTGACTCTAGCCCGGAAAGCGCTGGGAAGACTGAGGCTGCTGCCACTAAGCCTCCTGAAACGGCTGAGTAGTCTGAGGCTCTCGCTGAGAATGAGAACGCCGGTGAATCTCATGAGATCGTCTACCACGACCAAGCTCCTCCTCGTCTGAGCCTCTGTGCCTCGAGCGCGAGCGGGACCTCCGTTGCTCTTGAAAGATACAAAATCAAAAGGTGTCAACAGTGCAAAATAAAACAAATGGTACAAAATCAAAATGAATGATACCTCAAGAACGTCGCTAGAGCTCCGACAACTCGCACCACGCCGAAGCTAGATGATGCAATACTTCAGGGCGTCAACCAGCTTCATGAGTCCCATCATCTTCGGGCGGTTAGGCTGAGGTAAAACAAAGAAAAGTCATTAATAAGCGGTGTTAAAAGGATGAATAATGCATCGAAAAAAAAAAAACAAACTTACCGGCTCAAAGTCCTCGGGCAGAGACTCATGCGCCTGTCTGTAACCCTTTGGCGCGTCAGCGATATGGTCCTCGGTGATACCAATCGACCCTGGATAGCGGACAGACTTAGGCGGAATCTCGATCCTCCCCACAGGGCGAATAGTCGTCTGAAAATACGATCGGATTATCAAGTTATTCGACTATTTATAACAGAGACTAGTAACGAAGATCCTCAAAAGAAATCATACCTCAGGAAGACGGGGTGGAGGAGCCAGAGAGGGAAGCAAGTCCCGCGCATAGTCACTCTCCATGTGTACAAGCTCCTGCCATGGAAAAGTATAGCGCTCTCCCCTATTGGTCAACTCTCTGATCAAGCGTGAGTCCAGCATCGACTCTGGTGGAGATCAGGGCACCACAAAACGATCGCCGCTATGCTGACGAACGACTCGCTCCCCCAAATACCAGACAAAGCGTCCGGTACCAACCAAAATGGTGCGGTGCGTGGAAAGACACAAGGCCTCAGGTAGATCAGTCATCCCGGCCCAAGGACGATACTGGACATCAATGGCAACCTGGAAACCATAAAAAAGTTGGCGTGAAACAACGGAAACGACGTCAGAAGGGAAATAAAAGGCAACAAAACTAATCCTTACGCCAACGGACTCCACCGCGACTCTCCTTGATCACGCCAGCTGGCCCCGACAAGGAAATCATGAACCGCTCCACGACGCCGGCGAGGAGCCAAACCTGGGAAGTACTCGTAGAACCATAGCTGCAATAAAAAGTAATCTTTAGCACATGAGTCGAACAAGTTAAAGTGAAACAAAAAGGGAAAAGATCATCACCTCTACGACTCTCCAGAGACCATAGACGGTGATGGGAGACTCGTCATTCAGCTGCCGACAGCCATGACGTAGCGATAAGAGAAGATCGGCGTATCCAAGGCTGGCCTAGCTATAGGATCCTATCTCATGGATCCTGACCAAAGCGGGGAGGTAGAAAAGGAGTACGCGTGAACTCCTATCAGGAGAAAGGGTCATAGAGATTAGGATCAGGATGAAGATCCGCACTCGCTGCTCAGCCGACGTATCCTCCATGTCGAAGCCACGAGCTAAAACTGAAGCCAGCTCCGATCGTCCGCTCCTAGGACCACCTCGAGACACTGGTCGGGTCCTGATATGCTGAACGATCGGACCCAACAAATCATCTGCCTTAGCCGATCCCCAAGATAGATCAGACATCTGAGCTATAGCCCAGTCGGTGAAGCGCAGCCCGCTGATCATACTGAAGTCTAGAGGGGTCACCGTCATCTCCCCCAAAGCATAATGAAAAGTGTTGGTAGTATCCCAGAAATACTCCAACAATGCGCGAACGACCGTCGCACCGCAACCCCGGGGGCTGCGAAACCCTACAACCGTCGTATAGTAATCTACTAAACCAGCCGATTCCCATAGGGCGTTCGTAGCAGGATCCTTCGTAATGATCTAGTGAAGTCGAGGAATCAAATCGCCGGCTCCAGAACCGTGGTGACGAAGCGTGCCACCGACTATGCCGGAGAGTGGGCGATGAGAGACATGATTTTCACGGTAGAAAACCAACTGGTTTGAAGTCCACGGAGGTGGAACCCACCTACCCCTACTCGTAGAAGCCCGAGGCTCGGAATCAAAGACATCGTCGTCCATACCCTCAGGAATCAAAGACATCGTCGTCCGGCCGTGGGTAGAAAGATCACAGTCTCGTCGCCTAGACATGCTATTATAAAAATCTAAATGCTCAGCATCATTTCCTAAGACATTTAATTCAAGTTACATTGTTATAAAAATAAAGATCTAAATACTTAGCATCATTTCCTAAGTTATTTAGTTATTTATCGAATTATACGCTAGATTTTTACCTCCAGGCTAAAAATTTGCAAAATTATGGTATTTAGTTTCTCCATGACAAACTAATACTACAGTTCTCCTAGCCACATGATACTATGTTCTCCATGACAATATAGTACGTACGCAAAATATGTTTCGAAGTTGCACAAAAAAAAAAGAATCAACACATCATGAAATATTTCAGAAGGTTTACCACCATTTTTCACCATTTCAAGTACAAAGGAGTAACATGAACATCGTTTCACAAAGTAGTACCCAAAAATGGTGATTTGCTCAATTCTCCATCAAATCATGCAATTTTTGTCTCAAATTTCTCACAAACACACATACATGCATATACAAGTAAAATCATGGCAAGAATTTCAACATAAAACCTCAAAATTAATAATCCCCAAATTGATTTTTAAGGGTTTTTCATGAAATTACTTGAAGCAAATTTGAGATAAAAATTAAGAGGAACTTACATAGATCCTTGTAGAGAGTCAAAAATGAGGAAAGTAGCAGAAAATTAGAGCAAAATTGGTGAAAATTTGAGCTACAAAAGCTCAAAAAATTGCGAAAATCCGCGCAGCCGCCGTGACACAATTGAGCTTGGCCGCGGCTCAGTGGAAGGATGACGTGTCACGGTGAGCATGAGAGGCGACGGAGCTCTGGTGACTCCGATGGCAATAGCAGGCAGTAAACAGCAACAGCAACAGCAACAGCAGTAAGCAGAGCGAATAACAGCAGCAACCCGCAGAGAGAGGATGGATGCAGGACCGCCGCGACACGGTGGTGAAAGCCGGCCGACGGGAACAAAAACCGAGCGTCGGTGAGCAGTCGACGAGGCACGGCAAACCAAAAAAAAAATTTTGAGCTGTTTGGATGAGAATCGGACGAAGGAAAAGAATGAGCAAAATGGGAAAGTGTTGGGTATTTAAAACATAAAAATCCCGTGCAACGGACCCCGTTCCCACGTAATGGTCAGATTTTTGTGTGGTGCACAAGCTTTGACCAGTCCAAGATGCTTTTTTGACTGTTTTTCAGCCATTTGATTCCCGGGACACAGGACCCCCTTGTCGTGTCACGGGAAGTAGCTCCGCGTGACGGGGGCCCCTTGCCGTGTCACGGGAATGTTTTTGTGACACGGCGGTTTTTGTATAGTTATTTACGAATATTCTGACTTTTTGACTGAAGTTGCACGATTTTTTGCATAAATTGGACAGTTATTTTTTGCTGGAATTACGCGGAATATTCTAACTGATACTTAAAGGGGACTGAAATTACCATTTTACCCCTAGCTAGCATCAAAGTCTATTTTTCGGCATTTTAAGCACCTAATATGCTCGGATAATCGACTTAAAATTGTGAATCATCTGTGGCCCACGTTCGGGGATAATCGAACCATCATACAAATTTCAGCAATCGTCGGCTTTCCTCGGGTTTGGAAAGCATTATCGGTGGATTTTTCTTCAAGTATAGAAAACCGCCAAGTCGGCTTTCCTCAGGCTTGGAAAGTGTTATCGGTGGATTTTTCTTCACGTATAGAAAACCGCCAAGTAGGCTTTCCTCAGGCATGGAAAGTATTATCGGTGGATTTTTCTTCAAGTATAAAAAACCGCCAAATTCCTTTGTCGGCTTTCCTCAAGCATGGAAGGCATTATCGGTGGATTTCTTCAAGCATAGAATGACACCAAATTCGTTCATCGACTTTCCTCAGGCATGGAAAGTATTATCCGGTAGCTTTCTTCAGGCTTAGAAAACTACAAAACTCTTCAGTCGGCTTTCCTCAAGCATGGAAAGCGTTTCAACAAATGTCACTCGGTGGATTCCTTCAAGCTTAGGAAGCTGCCAAATTCGTTTGTCACTAATACACTGGTGTCAGATACGTATTCTATCCCTTTACTCTTTTATCTGTGGAATTAACATTTTTCTGCAGGTATCGGCGTATACAGAGTGATTTAGGATCGCAGAACGTCTTAAATCATTCTCCGTCCCTATCGGCTACTTTGACTATCTTTTTCGAAACTAACGTTTCTACAAACTCAGTCAAAGTGGGGGCTTCTATAGACACCTAAAAATGTCTCCCCAAAACCAAACCCGATGATGAACAACCTTTCACCGCCACTATTGGTCGGGTTCAGTATTTAATCCCGAGAGTGCTTAAAAAATCGTATTTGATTAAATTCGTATTTTTGAACAATCCATGGATTAGTCTTGATGTTTGGTAAAAGTATAGTTTTAATTTCAGCCCAAACTTATTATTTAATTTTAGCCCAAACCTTTTTATTTTATTGTTTTATTATTTATTTTTGGCCCAAACCTTTTATTTATTTTTATTTAATTATTTTCTTATTTTAGTCCAAAAAATAATAAGTTAGAAAAATCCCAAAATTATCAATCGGCACTTAAAATGCCGAATGAAATTAGGGTTAAAAATGTATTTAGACAGAAAAACGGGCTAGAATTTCCCGCGCCACGGCAGGTACCTACCGTGTCACTGGAATCCTTGCCGTCTGACGGTGGGATTTCCCGTGACACGGGAGGACACGGGACATTCCATGTAAACCCTTAACGCGTTTTCTATCCCGTTTTCTAAAAATTTCCCGCGTCACACCAAAAATGTACCGTGACACGGGAAAGTGTACTGTCTGACGGTAGGGACTTCCCGTGTCACGGTACAGTTTGTCGTGTCACGGGATACTTTTTTAGGGTTTTTATCATTTTAGGGTTCCGTGTGATCCCTCAGCACATTTTCCCTATAAATACCCCCTCATTTCTAATGTACGGGGTACGGAGTAATTCTCTTATTTTATTTTCTCTGCTCTATGCTTTAGCCTAAAAACTAGCCTACCGTTCTCTTCTTCAAAATTCCTTCTTCAAGTACTCAAAGGAGTCCATACTTTACTCATAGTCCTATCCTTAAGCCAAGGCGTGAAAGGTAGAATTGTTTTAGGGTTTGGCCCCAAAATCAACTTTACTTTATTTAATTTAATTTAATTATTGTTTTATTATTTCCTTGAAGTTACTAACTCGTTTATTATTTAGTAGTTGCAAAAAAACAGAATCAAAGTAAGGATCATGTTCCTTTTATTTTTATTATTTTTCTAACGATTTTATGTTGTTGGAATTGTGATTGAATTGGTTTTAATACTAATGTTATTCTATTATTTTTATGATCACCGTACTGCATGTTTAAAGGGAATATGTAATTGAAAATCACGCCTAATAAGATAATTTGGACAACCGGTTTAGGATCCTTTATAATCTTATTGTTTAATCAAGTGATCACCAATATTTTAGAATTATGTGTGCATTAATATTCAACCAATTTAGTTAAATAATAGTTTGGAGCGAATTGAATTATTGTTTGTATGTCTTTGAGATCAAAGGAATGCTTTTCACTATAAGAATCGAGTAGAGGCCAATACGGGCGAATGTGACTCCATGACTCACTTCGTACCATCATCCCCGATCCTCCTTTCGTGGTTCCGAACCATATGGAGTTAGTAATCTCATGGATTATGAATGGGGTGTAACCTTCACAGGTCAATCGTTGTTGCCTTCGTTGTCCCTTTTATCGTGGTTGCCTTTTATGATCCGTGAACGGTTTACAAGTTCCTTAAAAACTTGTTGGCAACTCTCTACTTTATTTGTCCCTAATCGTTGTCCCTAATCGTAATGTCAATTCCCACTTCCTATGAGTACCAAGCATATTCACAACATGCTTTAACGTAGGCGCACTTCGAAAGACGCCTACAAGGGTCAACCCATTCCTTCTCGTACCCGGACAAGACTTGAGGTCCGGAGAGACCCGGCGAGGTCTAGGTCGAGACGTCGTCGTACCGGCTTATGCGGTCGGGGTGGTCGTTCGGAGGCTGCTCGGAACGATTCGGTGGAGGGCTCGGGATTTTCATCTGAGGGCGCACGTGCTGAGCCGGTAGGCCAGGGAGAGGCTACCTTGGCTCCAAGAGGTGGTGGGATGTACGAGGTCGGCTCGTCATCGCAGCAGCATCCACAGCCTCAGCCTCAGGACGATCTTGGGTGGACGGGTCCTGTGCTGAGTTTTCCACCTCCCGAGGAGACTGGAGTTCGAGCTGGTGGAGAGCTTACTCCTCGTACTGTGTAGTTCTATGACATGATGGGCGTCTCTCATCATCTACGTCCTCCGGCGCCGTAGTTTATACTTGTGTGTTTTTTATTTTGACTTGTATAGATGTTTGCCTAATTGACTCATTCATTAAACATATTTGTATATACATATTACTATGAGCTTATTTATTTAGAATTTATTTTTCATTTTGATGTGCTTATTTGTGTGTGCGAAGAATTGTGATAATTAATAATTTTGCGCAAAAATTCCCTCATTTTTATTATTGATGGAGGGTATCCTACTTTCTCCCCAAAAAAAGGAAAAAATGAAAAATAAAAATTGGATTTACGACAAACTTAAAATTAAGTCTTAATAATATCCAAAAAATAAAAAAAATTATAATTAATATATAAATTAAAAGGGTATAAGAAACAATAATAAAAAAAAAAATTGTAAAGCCAGTTTTCAGATTTGAATTAGCAAAAATACGCAGTTTTTCAAAAGCTCGCTGATAAGACACGTCAGCGTCACGTGGCGCCACGCGTTTTGCTTGGCTCTTGACGCTAATGCAGGCGCTTGGCGCCAGACTTTGGCGTTTAGCGTTGGTGAGCGCTGACTCCGAATCCTTTCCGGATTGAAACTGTGCCGATGTTTTGTATAAATAGCCCCATGGTCTGCCGATTTTCTTCATAATGTCACCAGATTAAACATAGTACTAGCTTTTGAAAAATAATCATGTCTTTAATTACTAAGAGTTTTACCAAATTCACTCACGAATGGTGTTGGTCTCTAACTGCCAAAGAAAGAAAAGAATTAGAATTTTTTCATATGGGGGGTATCTATGGTATCAAGGGGGTAGATCTTCATATAGACTTCATTCATACCGCCTTAGAATATTGGGATGTGGATACTCATTGTTTTAGACTAGGGTGTGATGAAATTAGCCCTTTACCGGAAGAATTCAGTGCTATCTTAGGCTTCCCTGCATTAGATCTTGCAGTAATCCCTAGTATAAATGAATACTATTATTAAGATTTTGAGCTCTTCTTTAATTTAAAAGACAAAGGTCTAACAAATATTGTAGATGGTAGCATAGTTATTTTGAAAGAATTTGCACGCCATTACTTTGATGGACCTTATTAAAAATCTTGTCATGTTTATAGAAGAAGGGCTTTTCATTTTTGCGTGCTTAACCAATATCTTCTCACTAGTGGTAGAACTAATGAGGGCCAAGCAGTTATATCAACTATTTTGGAGAAGATTGAATCTAGGAGAAATCCAATGCCCTTAATTGTTTGAGAGACTAAGCTTAGTCTTGATGAATGGAAGAGAAATCAAAAAGCACCTTTTCGGGGCTCTCCAATTTTATTACAGGTAGAAAAATAATTTTTTTAATTACAGAAATTAAAAACATATTTTTGTATAGTAATGTTAATTTATTTGTATTGAATTTTTTTTTGCAAATGTGGCTAATGGAGAGACTAGAATTAATTAGTCCTCCCGACAATGTTGAAAAATGCACTTCAAATTGCTTTGTGAGAAGAAAGAAACGCTTCTCTAAGATGGGGCGCCATGAATGGAAGAAAGTCTTTGCCTCTTGTAACTTTTCCATCAAGTGGGTCATCCCTTGGTGGAAAAAGAGAGGATGGTTTGTGTCAACAAGCAACCCTTCTGTTGTCTTCCCAGCTTAACCAAGATGTCTTTTTATTATCCCTGCAAGGTAAAAAGACAGTACGGCCTACTTCAAACAATTCCTTCTAAGGATCTTCGTCGTCCCTATGAATTCCTTGTTTCTCAAGAAGTAGAAAATTTTGATGCATATTGGAGCACTAGACCTTTATTGGAAGTGATTACCCAAAAGGTTGCTCCTTCATTGCCCAATGATAGACGCTGTCGTCTGGCACTATGGTTCATTGGCCGACGACAGAGCTTTTTCTGTGACGCCGATGCTTCGTCGAATTTATTTTTAAATTTGGGATGCAAGGTTTGCAGAAAGTAAAGTGGCCGCACCCGTAAAGGGTTGCCTACGTATCCTTTCCTAAGGAATGAGGCCAAACGTAGCTCTCTTGAGTATCCTACTTAAGTAATTATTGGTAGTACTTTTTAAGTTGGTCAAGATTTGTCATGTTCGAGAACTCAATGCCATCCATATCAGTTAATTCTGCTTCACCTCCTGATAGGATTGTTTAGACAATATAGGGTCTAGACCAATTAGGCCTAAATTTTCCCCTTGGATTTAAAACATTTTTCCTTAATGCTTTTAACACCAAGTCTCCTACTTTGATGTTTCTTGTCTTGACCTTATTATTAAAATTCCTAGCCATACGAGTTTGATAGCTTTGAGTATGATGTAGAGCTTCTAGTCGTTTTTCATCAAGTAGAATTAGCTCCTCATATCTCACCCTAGTCCATTAAACTTCATCGAGTTTACTTTCTAATGCAACGCATAGAGATGGTATCTCTAGCTTTACAAGTTGTACGACATCCATTCCATAAACCAACGAGAATGACGTATTTCCTGTTGATGTGCGAATGGCGTATTTCCTGTTGTTGTGCGAAATGGTGTTTGTCAGGCCAATCCTTGTAATTTTCTGTCATTTTCTCGATAATAGTCTTTAGATTTTTATTAGTTGCTTCAACTGATCCATTTGCTTGTGGTCTATAAGGTGGAGGTGGAGGTCCTTCTCATGATCTTTCTGAAGGTGGAGGTCCTTTCATGACACTGAAGGTGGAGGTCCTTCCATGTCTTTTTATCATCAATCATTTTCTGAATTAAATCTTTAAATTTAAAACAGGTTTCAATACTGTGTCCCCCTGATTGATGGTATTGACAGTAGTATCTATCTGTCCTCTTTAGCGATTCAAATGGTCTAGGTTCGAGAGGTTTGACCTTACCACTCTTAGAGAGCATTTTGAACATTTTAGCGTATGAAGTCCCAAATGAAGTATAGAGTTTATTACTCTTCTTGGGTCCGTCAGTTACTTTTTTTGAAGCTCCTCTACTTGTTTCTTTGCGACTTTGAGAGCTTCACGTAGCAAACTTGATCCCTCCCACATGGACCATATAAGCATCCATCCATCTTCTTTGCTTGCTGGATCAGGGAAGTCATCCATGGCATCGAAAAAGATCTTCCCACATGAGTTTCTTTAATAAGCTTGATGAGAGATGAGGGATCGACCTCGTTTTCCTCATTAGAGATGGCCAAGGAATGAGCGAGAGGTGCATTATCAATGCTTGGCTTCTTACTGGCAGGAGGCAATGGCAGTTTATTGTTATCAATTAAATCTTGGATAGCTTCTTTAAGCTTCCAATAATTTTCAATAAGATGGCCCCTACGTTGGTGATATTTGCAATGTGCATTGGGGTTCCAATTACCCGTCCTCTTCTCAACTAGTGGGTCCCCAAATGGTACAATAGGAGTTATAAGACCTTTTGCATTTAGTCAGACAAATGCGGTGTCATAACTTATACCCTATAGGAGTAAAGTTCCTCCTAAATGGTTTCTTTTGTCCTTAGTTATTCATAGCAAGGACTTCACTCAAATTAAAGGTGCTAACATTGTTTGAGTGGGTGGTTTTGGAAGAAGAAGGATTGTCGTTCTTCTTGCCTTTCCAGCCACTGTTAGAGTTACTGTTAGCAACTTTCAGCTTAACCAAGTCGTCTTCAATATTAATTCCAATGTCATAGATGGCCTTGAAGGTATGGAAATTATTTTGGTTATTGATATTCTTGGAGTACTTCTCTTGAAGGTTCTTGATGAACAACCTCACAAATTCTTTCTCGCTTGGTACTTCAATCATCTTAGCAGAGGTTTCTCTCCATTTGTTAAAGAAAGAAGTGAAACCTTCATTCTCCCTCTGCTTGAGTATTTCAAGTCCCTTATAATCAGTTTCAACTTGAATGTTGCACTTGTACCTATCAATGAAAGCGTTCACTATTGACTCTCAAGTAGAGGTTCACTCTTTGTCAAGGGAGAAGAACCATTGTTGGCAAACGGTTTCAAGAGATGGAGAAAATAAAGAGGGAATTACTTTCTTATCAATACCCTTAATAATCATTATTGTTTCAAAAGCTCTTAGATGAAAGTAAGGGTTGTCAGTTGCTTTGAATTTCGGGATGTCGTTGGCATTGAACTTCTGCAGAAGAAGCTCCTTGTCCATCGAGACCCTTTGTGAACTAATGCCTTGAAACTTGTAGTCACTAGACAACTTGCTAAAGCTTTCTTGCATGAAGTCCATCTGTTGTTGCTTCACAGGGTCATCGATTTTGAGGGTTAAAACATTTAACGCCTCAGTCTCAGTAATCAATTGGTTCCTGAGTTCATTAATTTCCTCTTGAGTTTCCATTATCTTCCTACTTTCCTTTTTCGAGCGATTGGCTTGTCAAAAAGTTGAACTTGAATGAAAAAGTTATCTTTGATCAAACGTCCTTCCTTTCTTGACCACGCGCCGTAAATTAAACCATTTTTGTTTTAATGACTTGACTTAATTGACTTTGACTTTACGGGTTTTAAAAAAAAACAAAAATAAGCTGTATATTTTTGGAAATCAAGTATAGGGTTCAAACAAGTGGTTTATTTGGAGGATTAATATTCGACTTACCCCTAATTATTATGACGGAAAACATGCGCATACACGACTCTCTCAGACATGGTCAAAGTGTACATACATATTAGTGTGTGCTTTATATGTTGAGTTCAAGTGACATGCTTTGATTCTTGTGTAAAACCATGGGACTTAGTGCCTTGACTCGATTAAGGACTTAATAACAAGGTATTATTATTAATAAAATTAATCGAGTTGATTAGCAAACTATTTAATTAGACACAAAGTGATGACCCGAGCAACATACTGAACTGTCGTCAAAATGACAGTACTAGCGTCGTAATGTGCAGTGTAGCGCCAATCGACAGAACTGTCGTTAGGCGATGAACTCCACAAAGTGGCGCTGCAGTCCAAATCTCGGCGCCATTGCTGGAACATTGATCTAGGACTGCTTTCGGTATTATTACTCTACATGGTATACCTAAAGTCGTACTAAATCAACTCTGATTAAATTATTATACTTTAATTACTCAAATTTAATTAATTAATGAATTAGGCAAAGTTCGTTTGGTCATTAATTAGTTTATTTAGTCTTAACACAAGTCAAAAGTCAAACAAACGATTAGGAAAAAACACATGGAGTATGCACAACAAATAATGCACAATTAGTCAAGTAGGCACAATATGATGCAATGAGTTTGCAACCTAACCATGGCTCTAGTCCTCTAAAGTTCGGGATATGGGTTAGTCACATAGGGTCCTGATAAGTGACTTTTATGTCTCTTTTGGGGGTGTTTATTGAATAGTTTTGTAGCTTATTTTCCAATAATTTAACTGTTTTTATCCTTTATTTCTATTATTTTCTTATTCTTGTCCTTTGTCTTTTATTTGAGTGTTTTGGTAATTTTCAGTGTTTTTGTGTTTAGTGTCTTTATTTGAGTAGTTTTAGTTTATTTTCTTATTTTTATTTTATTTGATTTTATTGTTTATCTTTATTTATTTTTTTAGTCTTTAGTTTTATTCATTTGTCATAATTTTATTTTTAGTTTATTCAGTTTTTTTTATTATTTATTTTCTTTTATTTGTCTTGGCTTCACCCTCAGTTTGGTTGATCTGTAGGTACGTGTTCGAGTCAAGGCATGGGTTTTAAATAAAAGCCATTTTTGGAGCTTCAAGGGTCGATTCAACAAGCAAGTGAACAACGTATTACTGCCCCGACCGTATCCTACACTCCACCATCACCTAAACTTTCACCACACACTCTTTGCACCAACATCCCCTGCTCCCCTCAACAACGCCAACAACACCAGTAGCCTCTCCCCTAATCCAATCTCTTCACGCAGCTCCCATCAGCAGCAACGCTGCCAGCCAAAACCCCCGCAACACCAAAGCATAAACCACACTAGCCCACAACTCCACCAAATTCACTCCCCTGATTTCCCTCTCCTCTTCTAATCCTCACGCAACAACAACAACCACCCAAACCACCAGCAACCACAACCTCACCAATTAAACCACCCAACATCACCATCACTCACAATCCTAGATTCTCACCTCCCTCAATCAAACACTACCTCCACCCAGCCACCACCAGCCGCCGCAAACAGCAGCGTTTTAAGCGAAGCCAACGACCTCCATACAGAGCAACCCTTAATACGAAACAACATAATTTAGCCCCAATTCGATTGGAGCTTAACGACCTATCTAACCCTCGATCAAATTTTGGCGCCGTTGCAGGGGAAGCGGCTTGTTTAGTATTTATTTTTGCTATTGTTAGAGCCTTTTTATTTGCTTTCCTTTTATTTTGCTTGTATAATCCTACTTGTCATTGCTAATCGTGTGCTTAGCTTTGTTATATTTAAAGAGAGATATGGCAAGACAAGAGGATGACCTTCTTTTTAGGGAGTTTGGAAACCCGGAAATCTATGAGCTCACGAGTGGTATACTTCTCCCGACCACCGAGACTAATTTTACAATTCATCCACAATATGCTAGGATGGTGCAAATTGAGCAATTTTCCGGAGGCGTAAGTGAAGACCCCATTGAGCATTTGAACCGATTCCTTGAGTTGTGTGCAATGATGCAAACAAATGAAGTGAGCAAAGATTACATTCGTATGCATCTCATTCAGAAATCTCTCACCGGAAGAGCAAAGAAATGGCTCAAGCTTTTGAAGCCCAACTCTCTCACCACATGGAAGGAAGTTGCGAAGGCATTTCTCAAGAGGTTCATTTCCGATGAGCAAACCGCAAAAATGAGGAGGAAGATAGCTTCCTTTGAGCAAGAAATGGATGAAACTCTTGGGGAAGCATGGGAAAGGTTGAAGGATTTGATTACAGCATTCCTCATCATGAATTCAACCATAATTTGCTCATGAGATTCTTCTATGATGGCTTGGAGCCAATGTCAAGGACCAATCTTTATGCGGGTGCCGGTGGCCAGTTGATTAAGATCCCTCAAAGCCAAGTTGACGCTACAATTGAAGAAGTGGCTACTAGCTATTCTTGGGGAGGCCAAAGAAGGTCCCCAGGGAAGCAAGGAGATCTTTATGAGTTGGAGAAAGTCGGCCAACTAAAGCACATAGTTGATCTCTTGAATGAAGGTCTTTCCAAGTTGAACTCAAGTGTTGGTTTGTGTTCAAAACATTCACAAATCATTGATTTCTCATGTGCTTGTTGTGGTGGGACGGATCATGATGCATCGTATTGTAGAGAGTTCAATCTCAAGCATGGTGAAGTTTTGACTTTGAGGGAAAAAGAGTTTGTAACACAAGCTAAATCGTAACAACTTCAACAACCTCCAAGGCAAGAAAACTCCTACCCCCAAGATGGACCTGTCTTCAATCCACCAACCCAAAACTTTTCCTACCTTTCCTACCAAGTAGAGAACTCTAAAGATCAAAATCATGACCTATGTTCTCAAGCGTATGAAGAAAAATCCCCACCCGACCACACACAAACCAAAATTCTTCAACAACGTCAAATTATCACTCAACAATTCCAAGAAATCAAATCTTACAATGAATTTGTTGACTCCCAACTAGGCAAAACTTCTTCTCTCCATTTAACCACAAAACTCCCCTTACAATCATCTACTAACCCTTCACACGCTTATCAAACCGAAACTTGCAAGGAGGACAAGGTTGTAGATGATGTGGTTGAGAAGAAGGTTCAAGAACAAAATGAGGAGCCATTTGATTTTAGTGAACCAAACAAGTTTGAAAGCCCGGTTCCCTTTCCTTGTAGGTTAGTTGAGAATGTCGTTTTGAATAGCCCTATGGCGGTGAGCGTATGTAGTGTTGATGTGGTCGATGATGTGATGGCTACTGAGAGCTCACCTCCACTTGATGATAAGGTGACAATGAGGTATGATGACTTCCTTGAAGTTCCCGATTGGTTTGAAGGCTCTCTTGAGGAAGGTGAGGTTGCCCTTCCTAATATTGAGGATTCCAAGCTCGATCTCCCTTTTAGAAGGAAAAGAAAGAACAGTGAAAAAAGAAGAAGAATCAACAAGAAGAAGAGAAAGGGAAAAGATGAGCCACCATTGGCTCTTCATTCATTGCCTCCTTTTCCTTGTGGTGATGTGAGACCTCAAGGAGTGCTAGTTCTCAAGCTTAGGGGCATCTATGATTCAATCCTCAAGTTGATGAGGGTAATGTTCTTTAATCCACCTTGAATGAGGTGAAGAGTCAAGCTAGAGACCATAAATAAGCGCTTCCCGGGAGGCAACCCGGAGGATTTCTAACCCTTTTTATCCCCCTCCTTTCTTTTTGTTTTTCTTTTATTTCTTTGTTCTCTTTTAATGTTTTCTTTTGTGTCTTTTCTTGCCTTGTAGGTTGCCTTTTAGAAGTTTGGAGCGGAGTGACATTTAGTGAACTCTATTTTATGTCCTTAATTCTTTTAAGCCAACCTCCCGGTGAAACCTTTCTCATTTTTACTCTTTTACTCTTTCTTTGAGTACTTAGTTTAGTACTAGTTTAAAAAGAAGTTGAATGGTTCGAGGTTGTTTGCATTGGTTCTATGGAACCTGGGATCGTTGATGTTGTTATCAAACGATCAATTGTTTGACGATTGGGATTTATTTGGATTATATGCCTCGTTTGTGAACCTTTTGATTTCTTCCTCTTTCTTTTTTTTTTGTTTTTTTTTTGGTGGCAAAAATGACTATGGAAAGATTAAATGAATTTGTTTTGGGATTCGCTCATGCATTTTGAATTGATTACTTTGATAATGTGCCAAAGAATGTTTTTCTTCCTAATTGATGATGGCCTACACGGTTTGAGAGTGCTTGTGGTTGAGATAGACAAATTTTAAGCTAAGGTATCAAGGTTAAGAATTATTGAGGAAGTTTGAACCCTTAGTTCACGGAAAAGTTGTAAGATGGTGTTGCTCTCTATAGTGGATATGAAGCTCTTTAGTTAGTGTTTGATTACTTCCCATCCCTTGTAAGGTTTAAACTGTTCAAGCCTTCATCAATTTTGTTGAGCGGCGTTTAGGATCCCTGACTATGCATATCTTAATCCTTGTGTTGTCCTCTAACTCCCAAGATCGTGGCCAAGCAGCTCTAGGGGAGGAAAAGGGCACCCTTTTCTCATTTTTCTTTATCTTCTTTTTGTTTTGTTACATATTTTGTTTTTATTTTGCATTTGCTCCTCTTTCCAACCCTTTGAGCCTATTCCCTTTATTGATTATGAGCCACATTACAAGCCTTATGACCTTTTGTTTCCCTAACCCTTAGATTGTGAAGCATTTTGGTTTGAGAGTTTGTTTTGTGTTGTAATGAAAATGAGAAAGTATTATGCTCTTTGTACCAAGAAAGAAAGTAAATTGTATATATTGTGTGTAATAAAGCAAACGCATCCCAGAAAAAGCCGTCCTTAGTTAAAAAAGGCAAGGACATCAAATAAGGAAAAAAAAAGAGTAGGTTTTGTTTTCTTCCCTAAGTTAAGTATTGAAGACAATGCTTCGTTCAAGCTTGGGGGGGAGCGTTATTTCGTTTTTGTTTTTATGGAATGTTGGTGTTGAGTAAGCTTGGAGGAGATGACATTATTGGTATTTTTGTTTGATGTTTGGTGATTTCTTGAATTTGTTTTTGAGGTTTGATCACCCTTTTGCTTCACTTAGGAAATATCACAAAAATTTTAAAATTTTTACCCCACCTTAACTCTTTGCCTTACGTTACAACCCTACTTAAGACCCTTAGACTTTAGAGGGGTGAGGTAAAATTCCGGTGGAGGGAGATAGATTTCAACCCTATGGAGAGAGTATGCATAGTTGAGATGTCGGGATAACCCACTAATTCCACAAATTGAATCTTTTTCCGGTTCCTTCGTGGAATCATGAGGAGCTAACTAGGGAGTGATTTGAAGCTAGTGGAGAGAAAGTGGACCGTCTTGGATGGGGCTAGGGCGAAGAATTAATTCTCTAGTTCTCTATGCTTAGCTTTGGTTTGTCTCTTTCAACCATGAGCATCTTAGAACGTGTTTTCCCTCAATGTATTGAGAAAAGTGAGTATTCTTTGGTGCATGTCTCTTCTTTTTGAGTCCAAATGGAGAATTTTCCGCCTTTGAGCTTGATTGATTTTCCTAACCTTGCTATGTTATGTTGGTTATGGTTGTGTTTTTTTTTTTGTGTTTTCTTTTCTTTTTCTTTTTGCTTTGCCTTGGTTTTTATCTAGAGTTGTGGGTTAAGCTCTTATGAAACCCTCACGAGAGCATACTTGTCTTCTAGGGTGATCTAGGGGTTTAAAGGGCTTGTCTTTAGTTGCTAGAATTGACCGTGATTCCTACGAAAGTGAGTTAGTGTACATTTTTGTCTCCTGTAGTGTCTTAGATTTGCTTGAATAAATCACTCTCCTTCTCCCGTGTTTCATTTTAATTTGCTCGAGGATGAGCAAGAGGTTAGCTTGGGGGAGTTTGATAAGTGACTTTTATGTCTCTTTTGGGGGTGTTTATTGAATAGTTTTCCAGCTTATTTTCCAATAATTTAACTGTTTTTATCCTTCATTTCTATTATTTTCTTATTCTTGTGCTTTGTCTTTTATTTGAGTGTTTTGGTAATTTTTAGTGTTTTTGTGTTTAGTATCTTTATTTGATTAGTTTTAGTTTATTTTCTTATTTTTATTTTATTTGATTTTATTGTTTATCTTTATTTATTTTTTTAGTCTTTAGTTTTATTCATTTGTCATAATTTTATTTTAGTTTATTTAGTTTTTTTTTATTATTTACTTTCTTTTATTTGTCTTGGTTTTACCCTCGGTTTGGTTGATCTGTAGGTACGTGTTTGAGTCGAGGCATGGGTTTTAAATAAAAGCCATTTTCGGAGCTTCAAGGGTCGATTCAACAAGCAAGTGAATGATGAGTGTCATTTATGGCACTCATAGGGTAGCCTTTTAGGATGATTTCATCTTCCTTTTTATGCTTTCTTATCTTATTTTCGGTCCTTTTTCCTTTAATTACTTTCTTTCTTTCTGTCCTTGTGTTTTTCGTGTTTTCTCCGTGTTTTCCTTTTATTTGGTTCTTTTTCCCTTTTATTCCTTTTCGTTGTTTGTTTTTATAGGTATCTAGGATTTGTCCTTGAGTTACACCATGATTAGTGAGTAGATTAGTTGCTAGGGAGAAGGTGTAGCATGCTTGATTGATAATTTGTGCTAGTTGATGATCTTTGATTGATTGAATTGTTGCAATTAAATTGGTTGACATAGTTTTGCATGTGATTAATTAGATTAGGAATGATCAACCTATAAGATTAATCTAGATTGCATTGCATTTCTTAATGACACGACCCATCAATTTGAGAATTGCTTTAATTGATTGAGTTTGATTGTGAATTTCCTTGATTAGCCATTCATAGTGACCCCTAGTTTGGCCTCTAGGAGATAGCTCTTGAACTCTCTTGATTGCTACTATTGTTTGTCCTTTGCAATGCTTGAATCAAATGAAGAAATTGTCGATTAGCGCGATTATTGAATTAGCATGTGGAACCAATATCCCTAGCATTTAGCTTTTTGAATTACTTGATTAGTCTAATTTTGCTTTCATAACACCAACCATTTTCTCACTTCAATCTCCGAAATAGCTTGATTTAGGCTAAAGATAACACCAACTAACTCCTTTGGGTTCGACCCTATACTTACCTATACTTGTTATAGGTTGGTTTAGGATTTTATAAATAGTGTTTGATTTTGGGATAGGCAATTAACGACTAGTTTATTCCTCAATCGGTGAACAACGTATTACTGCCCTGACCGTATCCTACACTCCACCATCACCTAAACTTTCACCACACACTCTTTACACCAACTTCCCCTGTTCCCCTCAACAACGTCAACAACACCAGCAGCCTCTCCCTTTCTCCCATCTTTTCACGCAGCTCCCATCAGCACCAACAGCAGCAACGCTGCCAGCCAAAACCCCCGCAACACAAAAGCATAAACCACACTAGCCCACAACTCCACCAAATTCACTCCCCTGATTTCCCTCTCCTCTTCTCACCCTCACGCAACAACAACCACCCAAACCACCAGCAATCACAACCTCACCAATTAAACCACCCAACATCACCAGCACTCACAATCCTAGATTCGCACCTCCCTCAATCAAACACCACCTCCACGCAGCCACCACCAGCCGCCGCAAACAACAGCGTTACAAGCCAAGCCAACGAACTCCATACAGAGCAACCCCCAATACGAAACAGCCCAATTTAGCCCCAATTCGATTGAGACTACTCGCGGCCGCGCAGTACTGTCAGAAGGCGCACAAATGGAGTCCAAAATCATAGTTGAGGCAGTAGCATTTGCGCGATCTCTGCGCGAATTTTTCGCAAGCGCGCAAATGTGGGTTCAATCACGAGCTTCTTACGCGAGTTTAATGATAATTGAACGGCCTTGATTGATGCTGGATTGATGACGTTGAGGATTAACGGTGGTGATACTGTGATGATGTGTGGTGATGGTGTTTATGGAAGATCAGAGCAGCCATGAAATGAAGGGGGTTTGGGGATTTTCGTGGCATTTTATGGGATTTTGGGGGTTTTTTGGGGTTTTACTTTCCTTTTTATTTTCTTTTTATTTTTTATTTTTTTTATTTTAGTTTTGTTATTTATTTAATTTTAGTTAGTTTTCTTTATTTTATTTTCTTTTGTTTTGTTTTTCTTTTCTTTTTCTTTTATTTAGCTTAGTATAAATACCTATTTTTGGGGTAATGAAAGGGAAATTTTTTAAGGATGCTATTTTCTTAATTAGTTTTGGGAGAGCTTCTCTCTCTTAGGGTATTAGATAATTTTTATAGAGAGAAAGTAGATTATTGCTCAATTTTCTTCCAAGTATTTAACTTTGCTCAAGTTTTAATCTTCAATCAATCAAGCAAGAATCCAAGTTTTCATCTTTCATTAATCCTTTCTTTAGTAATATCTTCTCCTTTCCTTTAGTATTATTTATTTGTTTTATTGTTGCTTATTCTTGTTAATCTTATTAGTTCATCTAGTTGTTATTGATTTCATCGATTTTAATTATGTTTTGTTTTGAGTTTCTTGAGTTTATTTCTAGTTTTGATATTATGTTTAATCTCCCTTCTCTAGGCTAAACTTTTATCTAGGGGAAGGGGGTGGAAGATATGAGTTGATATTGGATGAATGATGATAATAGGATTGAACTTATGCCATAAATTAATGAAAGACATGATTTTTATTAGCTTGAGATTATTGTTGCACTCTATTTGATGTTTTCTAGTTTAAATGCATGAATGTGATTTGAACTAGATTAAGATCATCTCTATTTTAATGATTGCATTAGAACGAGTTATTAGAGTGGAGTTTTTATGGATTGTGCTTCTTTATTCTCTTGATTTGATTGTAACTAATAGGATGCATGAGAATGATCCTTATTAGTGTAGACCTCTTTCATTGATTTGCCTAGACTATTGCATGAGAATGAATTATTTAAGTAGAATCTTGTGTTCTTTGGCATTTGTTTCATGATAATCACCATTTTCCCCCTCTTTCTAATCATATTGGACACCCCCGTATCCCTAGCGTCATTTTCCCCTGATTTTAATCATCATTTTCTTGCTAATTTATAGTTTTAGTGTCCTTACTCAACAAAACCAACAAAAACAATCCAATTTTCACTCTTGCATTAGTGATTCATGATGCTGAATTAGTGTGCTTCCCTAGTGGTTTGACCCTTTACTTGCCACTAACTAGTTTAGTGTAGGTTTAGGTATTATAAATGATTAATTTGATTAGGGTAGTAGCTGAACGATCTATCTAACCCTCGATCAGGTCCATGGTTAATTGTCCGTATGCACCGCGCGGAAGCCTTACCTTTGAAGGGTTGGCGCGAGTGGATGGGACACCGCGAGTTTAAAAAATCTCTTTCATGATTAGGTGAATTCAACATTCTAGGATTGAGCAAATAGTGCTAAAAACTGGTCAAAATTAGAACGCATATTTCTGGATCGGTATTAAAAGAACTTGGCGCCAGCAAACAGAGGCCGGCGCCGCGATTTGTCTTTTGTGCCTGGCGCCAGATGTAATACCCCGTATTTTAATGTATTTTATATATATTTTTATTTAATAATAAAATATATTTTGGGTCAAACTATTTTAATTATTGGAATATATAAATAAAACAAGTTTTGGGTCAATAACTAATTAATCTAAATGTAGCCCATTTTCACTATAAGGCTAATCATTTTATTTACTTATTTATTTGGGCCAATTATTCTTCCCATCATACCATTTCTTATGAGGCCCAAATAATTATAATTTACCCTATTCTATAAATATCCCTTTGATCCCCAAATTTGCCACACAAAAGTCAAAGGGGTAAGCTTTTTTTTTTTTTTCTTTTCCTTCCTTATTTTCTTTCTCTTGTTCTTACTTTTGTTTTCCCCTGCTACACGTGAACTGCTCACAATGCAAGGAGAAGTTGGAAGCTTTGCTCCTCCACGTCACCCGCCACCTCACACCTGCCACGTCACCAGCCACCTCCGGCCGCCCAACAGCCTCCGGCGAACAGCCGACCACCACCACGGGTCACCTCCTTCTTCCCTTTTCATTCTAGCTATTTTGATGATTTTATTTATGGGTTTTGGTTTTAATTATTCAAAGTATGTTTGATTAGTGTCATAATTATGTTTTGATGATTAAAGATTGTAAATTTTAAATAATAAAGTGTTTTATTTTAAGATTTCATAAAATTATAAGTTAGGGTTTTAAAATTATTAAAGACTTGATTTTTGGGGTTTTTATGAACAATTGATTTAGGGCTTTTATAGTAATGATTTTTTTGAAATTTTGGTGATTATAACTACTAATTAGTTTAACTTAATTCCAGATTATTTTGAATACGTAAATTCATGTTTTAATTATTAGATTTCCGTTCGTTAATATTAATCCCGTTTTAATCCCGATCAGGTTCTAAAATCCTCCGATTTTGATAAAAAACAAAGTAATGTTTTTTGAGTGTAAACAACGTTTTAAGAAAGACTCACTACCTATGGTAGTGAGCACCACCCTCTCGTGGCCAAATTCAGCCACTAAATACGATGTTCGAGCAGTTTTTTATTTTTAACGAAGTTTTTTTTTATGCTTTAAATTCTATCTTTGAGTTTAAAAGGGGTAAGAGATAATTGAATGTTTATATGGATAATTTAAGTATAAAGATGTATTTTGATGAAGTTTTAAAAGATTTTTGATTAGTTTAAAATGCTGGAATTTTATTTAAAGTAGTATAATTGTGATTTTAATACAAGGGTGTGATAACCTATTAAAAAGGAGTTTAATTAGGGGTTTTTAAATAATTTTCAGATTTTTTTTAAATGGTTTAAAGTGAGTTTAATTTGCTGGAAATTGTGTATACAAGGGTAATTAATTTAGTATTATTGTCCCTTTATGTAGGAGACTTGATTCGGGAATTGTTGTAGTGTTTTCGGCCACTTTAAGGGCGTTATTGAGGTACGTACGCGTACTTAGCATATTTTGGTGATGTAGAATCATGCTAGGTTTGATTTCAATTGATTACAAGTAGAATCATGCTAAGGTTTATGTATGGAATTGTTAATTTATGGTGTTTGTGATTGAATTGTGAAGCATAAATTATTTGTGATGGTTTTAGATTGGAAGATTATATTTTGGGCATGTTGCGTTTCAACCACAATTTTATTTATAGCATGTTAGAAGGCATGATTAATTAAACTACATGTTTAATTATGTTTGGAATCTTAAAAAGGAATTTTATTATGGTTCAAATAATTTTTATTGATGCTTTAAGCATGAGGAAGGATCTATATAAGTGTCTACGTACACAAGGAATAAATTGTATGTTTGTGCCTTTGTGCACTTAAGGTGTTTTTAACACCGAGGGATAGGATTTTGGCACTTTATGCGTTTAAGGTGTCTTTGACACTGAGGTAGAATTAAAAAGGATTCAACAATAAATAATATGTGGTCACTAATTATTCAAGAATTAAATTGGTATGTGTGTTGATTGAATAATAATTGTTGATTGATTTATTATGCTTTGAGAGTCATCACCAAGTCTAATAATATGTAAATAACGTAAAGTGAAAGAGATTACGCACCAAAACTCTTGGAACGTATATACCTTGAGTATGAAAAATGGGGGGAGTTATGGGGTTTTATATTTAACCATAACTTCCAATGGAGTACAGGACGCTGTATATTCCTTTTTTATTATTTATTATTATGCGCAGGAATTCCGCCACCTTTGTGTGGTTTTGTTGCTGGCACGGTTAGCTCCCGTGCCAGTTAACCTCAAATTTATTTGGGGGAGGTTAATAGGTGGAAACCCGTTCGATGCGTAATCAATGAAAAATGAATTAATTAGGGTCTAGTCATTGTGTTGTGTTGATTGGTGTGTTTGTGAACAGGTGCAATGAGGTAAGTGTGTGTTGATAGGTGAAAGCTTGTTAGTGTGGCTATCTTACGCTTTTGTACTCAGCTTTACTGATTGTGTGTGTTTGTGTTTTTGGCCATGTCTTTATCTTGGCCCTATGATGACCCATTTTTAATGGAGAGTAGTGGAAACAAGTAGAGATAAACTTTTCAGGTATTGAAGCATGATCATGATGGGGCATGAGTGAAGAGTGAATCCTACTAGTTTTCATTAGATTACAATGTGTTTTATGCTTTATTTATTTATGATATATAATGTGTGGACTAACATAAAGGTTTGATTTGGGAACGGTTTTTGAATAAGGGCCTTTAATGGTTCCAAGTTGTAGTTTGATTTTATTTAACTTGTTCGTTGGGTTTTAAACTTTATTTTTGTTTGGTTTTTAAACTTTATTATTGTTTGGTTGACTTTGGGTTGACTTGTTTAATCGTTTTAAAATTTGAGTCTTCCGCTATGTATCTTTGATAATTGCCTTAGCCGTTTTCACGGTAACGGTAATGTCTTAGTTATTCCTAAATCGTATTTTTAAAAGAGTAGAATGGGTATTTAGAGAAAAGGAATTTCTAGGGTGTTACACCAAAAGTTGTCGCCTGGCGCCAGAAGCTGTCGCCTGGCGCCAGAGTCAAAACACCGGCGCTAGACTTTGTTTTCTTACGCTCGTTCCTACATGCCTCAGCAGCTTTCTGTGCTCGATAAAATTTTCCAGTTTCACGCAGCATTATTTCGATCCTAGTTGTTAAATATTTTCCTCAAATTTCCTACGTGTAAAAATCCTATGTTTTTAACTCATCTCAGATGGTCTTTCCAATGAGATCTTTTTTATCCATATGACAATAATGTTAATCAAAATTATGCACATGAAATACTTAGAAATTTTCGAGTCTCATTTACTCATTCTAAATCATTGCCAAAATAAATTTTAGGAATTAAAATAGAAATCCTTCCTAGTTGTAAACACCTAAAAATGTCTCCCCGAAACCAAAACCGATGATAAATAACCTTTCATCGCCACTATTGGTCGGCTTTAGTATTTAATCCCGAGAGTGCTTAAAAAATCGTATTTTATTAAATTCATACTTTTGAATGGTCCATGGATTAGTCTTGATGTTTGGTAAAGGCATAGTTTTAATTTCAGCCCAAACTTATTAATTAATTTTAAGCCCAAACCTTTTTTATTTTATTGTCTTATTATTTTTTTTTTGGCCCAAACCTTTTATTTATTTTTATTTTAATTATTTTCTTATTTTAGCCCGAATAATAAAAGACAGAAAAGGCCCGAAATTATCAATCAACACTTAAAAAGCCGAAGGAAATTAGGGTTAAAAATGTATTTAGACGGAAAAATGGACTGGAAATTCCCGCGCCACGGCAGACTGCCACCGTGTCACAGGAATCCTTCCCGTCTGACGGTGGGACTACCCATGACACGGGAAGTCTGCCGTGACACGGGACATTCCGTGTCCTTTCCGCGTAAACCCTTAACGCGTTTTTCATCCCGTTTTCTGAAAATTTCCCGCGTCACTCCAAAAGTGTACCGTGTCACGGGAAAGTGTACCGTCTGACGGTAGAGCTTCCCGTGTCACGGTACAGTCTGACCGTGTCACGGGATACTTTTTTAGGGTTTTTATCATTTTAGGGTTCCGTGTGCTCCCTCAGCACATTTTCCCTATAAATACCCCCTCATTTCTGATGTACGGGGCACGGATTTTTTTTATTGATTTTATTTTCTCTCTTCTATGTTATTAGCCTAAACACTAGCCTACCCTTTTCACTTCAAAATTCCTTCTTCAAGCACTCAAAGGAGTCCATATTTTACTCGAGGTTCTGCCCTTAAACCAAGGCGTGAAAGGTAGAATTGTTTGAGGGTTTGGTCCCAAAATCAACTTTATTTTATTTAATTTAATTTAGTTATTGTTTTATTATTTCCTTGAAGTTACTAACTCGTTTATTATTTTGTAGTTGCAAACAAACATAATCAAAGTAAGGATCATGCTCCTTTTAGTTTTATTATTTTTCTAACGATTTTATGTTGTTGGAATTGTGATTAAATTGGTTTTAATATTAATGATGTTTTATTATATTTATGATCACCATATTGCATGTTTAAAGGGAATATGTAATTGAAAATCACGCCTAATAAGATAATTTGGACAACCGGTTTAGCATCCTTTTAATCTTGTTAATTAATTCAAGTGATCACAAATATTTTAGAATTATGTGTTGCATTAATATTCCACCAATTTAGCATAATAATAGTTTGGAGCAAATTAAATATTTTGTTTGTATGCCTTTGAGATCGCAGGAATTACTTTTCCCTATAAGAATCGAGTAGAGGCCAATACGGGCGAATGTGACTCCATGACTCACTTCGTACCATCATCCCCGATCCTCCTTTCGTGGTTCCGAACCATATGGAGTTAGTACTCTCATGGATTATGAATGGGGTGTAACCTTCACGGGTCAATCGTTGTTGCCTTCGTTGTCCCTTTATTCGTGGTTGCCTTTTATGATCCGTGAACGGTTTACAAGTTCCTTAAAAACATGTTGGCGGCTCCCTACTTTCCTTGTCCCTAATCGTTATGTCAATTCCCACTTCCTAAGAATGCCAAGCATATTCACACATGCTTTTAACGTAGGCGCACTTCGAGCGACGCCTACACTAGTAAAGTCGCCAAACACTGTAGGGAATATTTCAAGCATTATCCCTAGCTTGAACCCCACTATGATCATACACTAAAGTACGGTGGCGTCCAAAGGAATAGAAGATAGAGCAAAAGAGTCGCCAACAAGTTTTAGGAACTTGTAAACCGTTCATAGGGTGAAGGTTACACCCATTAACGATACAAGAGATCATTAACTCCAATAGGTCTAGAACCAAGACTGGAAGTTGGGGGATGAAGGTACAAATCCAATCTAAAAAAGAAAGAACTTGCCCTAATAATAGGCCTCTACTTCATTCTTCTCATATTCATGTGCGCTTTCTGAATAACATGCAATCAATAGGTTTACCCTAAACCTGTTTATCTATGTTGGTTGAATATTAATGCACAAACAAATCTATTATTGGCGATCACTTGAATTATAATCATATTAACCCTAAACAAGATTATTAATTATCTTATTAAGCGTGATTACAAGTACCAGTTCCCTTTAAACATGCATAAAAGGCGTGATCAAGCAATAATAATAAAAATAATCAAGCAACATAATAATAATCAGAACAATTATAAAAATAATCATGTTAAAGCATAATAATAATAGCAAGATCCTAGGCATGATACTAACAAGATTAATAACAAACCTTAGCATGTCACTAAACATTAAAGATCAAATATATAGCCCTAACATGATATTATCATGAATATTAAAAAAGAAAATAGGAAGCATCGTAGGAATCATAATAAACATATTTGATATTATAACCTTTTCCCTAAACATGATACTAGGAATCATTATAACAACCTAGACATGATTTCTATTTCATAATATTAATAAATCAGTTAATGCACTTACTTGGATGCCTCGTATTTCTTGCTAATAACAAAATACAAGCGTTAGTAACTTCAAGGAAAATATAAAATCAAACAAATAAATTAAATAATTGAAATAGAGATTTAGGAATAAACTCTTAGAAATATCTAACCTTTCACGTCTAGGGTGAAGGCAACTTCGAATTTGGCTAGGTGTTTCTAGATCTTGTGAATGCGGACTTTTGTATGCAAAAAGCTAGAGAGAGAGAGAACATCAAGATATTCTTGAAAACTAGAGAGAATAAGAAAATTTATCGTTGTTGATGATTGAAAACGACGGTTTTAGGAGGCTATTTATAGAGAAAATCAGCCCAGTGGATAGAAAAAAGAATCAGAATTTCGAAGAGAATAAAACTACTTAACGCCAGATGCCAGTTATTAGTGTCAGGCGCTAAGGCTAGCGCAAGACGCCAACTATTATGGCCACTCGCTAATCCTATCGTAAGGCGCTAGAAACCAGTTTTCACGCGTTTTCTAAATTTTGATAAAATTTAGCCGTACAGAAGGGCAAAATCGTATTTTCCTTAAAACACTTCTTTTATTCTGATTAAAACTCTAAAAAGTTAACTAAAGTCAATTTATCAATGCTAATTAAATTAGGAATGAAAAGAACCTTCTAGAAGAATCTAGAAGACTATAACAAATTCTAATTGCATTAGGAATGATAAATCAATATTAGGCCCTCCTCTAGATCGTTGGGCCGCACATAAATATCAAACCGGGCCAAGTTTAGTAATTTGGCCATAACTTCCTCATTATTAATCAGAATTGGGCTTATATTTATCGTTGGAAAGATCTTTTCGAACCTGACCCAACTATACTATTATTGGACCCTTGCTATGGACCAAACCAAACTGGATTGGCTGTTTTCTTAAAATAAGGTTTACAAAAACAAAGAGAAAGAGAAGAATTATAAACTAACCGCAACACTAGACTTTCCACACTTTTACTTCATTCGATTATGATTCGACGTGAAAGGTACTCATCACCTGGTTTAGATTTGGGGAGACACAAATGGGTGTCTACAGAAGCCCCCACTTTGACTGAGTTTGGAGAAACGCAGGTTTCGAAAACAAAAGTTAAAGTATCGATAGGGACGAAGAATGATTTAGAATGTTCTGCGATCCTAAATCATCCTTGTAACGGTAATACCTGTAAAACTAGCGTTAGTTAAATAGATAAAAGAGTCAAGAAACATGTATCTTGCACCATCGAGCACACGTCTCTGAAAGTAACCGATTTGTTGCTGTTGTGACAACCTTCCACAAGCTAGGGAATGCCATCCTGCTATTTGTTTTGACGATCTTCTACAAGCTAGAGAATACCACCTGAAGATTGTTATGCCTGAAACTGCCTCCCATTCCGTCGTGATAGACTTCTGCAAGCTAGAGAACCCCATCAAAGATTGCTTCGCCTGAAACGACCTTCTAGCACTTTATGACCATCTTTCGCGACCCAAGGAACACGATCGAAGATAACTTCACCTGAAATCATCTCCAGTTGTTTGTGACAACTCTCCACAAGCTAGGTGAATATTCCGAGGAAAATCACATCCAGTTGTTTGTGACAACTCTCCACAAGCTAGGTGAATACGCCTGGAACTAGTGTCTGGCGCTAAACTCTAGCGTTTGGGGCCAAAGCTGTTGTTTGGCTCTAGAGTTGGGATTTCCGTATATATCCCTTTTCTTCGTCATTTTCGCTACTGCTGCTCTTGCTCTTCGAAACTCGCCGCGGAACTTCGTCTTGGTCGTTCTTGCTCGTTTCTCAACCAAATTCGCTCAAATTTGTTGCAAATTGAAGCTTCTTTCATCTACTTTTCTGATCTATGTAAGTTTTCTTCAAACTCACTTCAGTTTTGATGAATTTTACACATGTTTGTTCACGAATTTCTTGAAAATTCGAAACATAAATTGCTTAATTCGCTTTGTTTGTCAAATTTTATGCCATGAAATTGCTTTATTAGGTTTATATATTGCCTTGGGAGTAATTTGATACTTGTTTGAATCAATTTGGCAAAGAAACGAACAAATCACCATTGTTGGACCTTTTAAGGTCAGGAAGACAATGTGGCTTGTTCAAGATGTTTTTGCTAGCAATTCTTGTCCTATTTATCACAATAATTACCATAGTATAGCAAGAAATTTTTTGGATGCTTGAAAAATGTCGTATATGCTCATTTTGAAATCGTACTCTTTTTAGTACTACGTACTCAGTTTTTGCGAACATAGTATCATGCGATTAGGCGAACCTTAGACACTATAGAACCTTAATTTATGTTGATTTTGCACAATGTAGTATGTCTAGACAACGAGGTTTGAGTTCACGGTCCCGAGACACACGACGGGAGCATGAGCTCCTAGAGGAGGACGCAGACCCTTCCACTTCTCTCGGTCCCCTCCCGGAGTGGGATGAGCAGACTTTGTACCTTTCCCCTGTCCAACACATTTTTGACAGGGTGTGGCGTGGGATTTCTGCTAGGAGGACGCGTTGCCATGGCTCGGGCAGCAATACTCTGGGCTACCTATATAGGATGCACATAAGCGTCGACAGAGATGATGGTGAGATGATGGTCACCCTGACCGACTTTAGTCTCAATACGGGACCGGAATTTAGTTTTACTTTCCACTTTCCTTGGTGTGAGATGATGGTCACCCTGACCGACTTCAGTCTCATTACGTTCTACTACGCTGCATTTTGAATGCAACATCTACGCCTTCTCTCTTGAGGTTGAGGAGCAGTTGCGTCCGATTGCTGTTCGGGCTCGTGCTGAGGTAGAGTCGACTTAGTTCAATGCTAAGGGTATTCGCCGATCGACTCAGACAGCGACTTTTGAGGATGATGCGACTACCCGAGAGTAATGAGTGCACATCTTTACACTTATCTTGTTGTCAGGGACGTTTTCCTCTGACAAGGGTAGTAGAGTGCTGCTTTACTACCTTCCTGCGGTCCGTGATCTTTACTTGATCGGGACTTGTGTTTGGGCCATCTTGGCCTATGCTGATTTTGTTCAAGCGTTGCGAGACTCGTGTCGACACTTATCCTTCACGGGGAACGTCGCTCTGTCAAGCTTCTGGAGAGTCATAGTGGTATACTTTTATCTCCCATAAAGTTTAGCTCTAAGCTTTTAGTTAGCACTTGCTGATACTTTTTGTCTTTTATTGATCTGGTTCTACGAGTACTTTCCTTCGGTTGCGCCAGCGAGTCCATCGCCACGCGGGTTTCCAGTGAGCGCCTGTTGGGGAGGACGCCACGTTCGGATGTCTACCGCTTATGTTTGAGATCAGATCCTCTTGGTATGGTTCTTTACATAGTTGAACACTTTCGCATTAGGTTTGGTAGATTCCAATATCAAAGGCATTCTTTGCATGAGCCTGATGTGCAGTACCGGCCATGAACGGCTTGGTTGTCCCTGGGTTAGCTGCGCAGTACACCGTTGAGCGTTGCTACTTCTTAGGGACGTATGGAACGGTTGCGTACCTTAGAGAGAGGGTTGCTATTCAGTATTCCTCGGATACTTTCGTTGTTCCTGTACCTCCGCCGCGTCATATGTTCAATGACATGAGGCTGGTGAGCATGTCTGAGAGGGATGGCACCCTTGGCGATCTCATGCGATCCCTGGGCAGTGTTGTGAGGAGGATCTGCTACTGCTGTTAGCTTTGGCCCCTGTTCTGTCTGAGGAGGTGGTGGTATGATTTTTATATTTTACCTTTTGCTAAGTAGCCCCCAAGTAATATTTTACTGACTTTGATTTGCTTTTGTCATGCTGGGCTTACTGAGTTCGTGCCACCTCGTATGTCTATCCATTACTAGGGGAAATACGGGCCCATCGAGGAGATGATTCCTCCGGCTCCTGAGGATCAGCACTTCGTGGAGCGGTGATTCCTCGCCACCAGTCTCGGGTAAGCTTATTATTTTGCAATTTGTTCATATATGTTATGCATTGTTACTAACTTTATTTCTTTGATAGTTCTCGCGTGAGGTGGTCACGACGATGGCGTGGCTTATAGACGCCTTCCAGAGCCAGCTCGTTCGGATGAGGAATGTGGCTACGTGTTGTCGCGACGAACCTGTTTGGGAGGTAGCTTTCCTTCTTATTTCTGCATTATTATGATTCTATTTTAATTGTTTCTGACTTGTTTTCTTCTTGCAGGGTCAGGCCATTCTTTTTAATACCCGGACGAGACCTAAGGTCCGGAAAGACCCGGCGAGGTCTAGCTCGAGACGTCGCTGTACTTGCTCATGCGGTCGGGGTGGTCATTCTCAGGCTGCTCAGACCGAGGCGGTGGAGGGCTCAGGCTCTTCATCTAAGGGCGCACGTGCTGAGCCAGTAGGCCAGGGAGACGCTAGCTCGACTCCTAGAGGTGGTGGGATGTATGAGGTCGGCTCGTCATCGCTGCAGTCTCCGCAGCCTCAGCCTCAGGGCAATCTTGGGTGGACGGGTCCTATGCTGAGTTTTCCACCTCCCGAGGAGACTAGAGCTGGAGCTGGTGGAGAGCTTACTCCTCGTACTACGCAGTTCTACGACATGATGGGCGTCTCTCATCATCAGCGTCCTTCGGCGCCGTAGTTTATACCTGTGTGTTTTTTTATTTTGACTTGTATAGAGCTTTGCCTAATTGACTTATTTATTAGACATATTTGTATATACATATTACTATGAGCTTATTTATTTAGCATTTATTTTTCATTTTTATGTGCATATTTGTGTGTGTGAAGAATTGTGATAATTAATAATTTTGCGCAAAAATTCCATCATTTTTATTATTGATGGAGGGTATCCGACTTTCTCCCCCAAAAAAGGAAAAACTGAAAAATAAATAATGGATTTACAACAACCTTAAAATTAAGTCTGAATAAAATCCAAAAAATAAAAAAATATAATTAATATATAAATTAAAAGGGTATAAGAAATGATACAAAAAAAATTGTAAAGCCATTGTTTAGATTCGAATCAGCAACAAAACGTGGTTTTTTAAAAGCTCGCTGATAAGACACGTCAGCGTCACGTGGAGCCACGCGTTTTACGTTGGCGCCAGACGCTAATGCTGGCGCTTGGAGCCTGAATCTTGCGTTTGGCGCCAGATTCTGGAGTATGGCGCTGGTGAGCGCTAACTCTGAATCCTTTCCGGATTGAAACGGTGCTGATGTTGTGTATAAATAGCCCCTGTTCTGCCGATTTTCTTCATAATTTCAGTAGATTAAACATAGTCCTTGCTTTTGAAATATAATCATGTCTTTAATAACTAAAAGTTTTACCAACTTCACTAACGAATGGTGTCGGTCTCTAACTTCCAAATTAAAGAGAGAAAAAAATTAGACTTTTTCATATGGGGGGTATCTATGGTGTCAAGGAGGTAGATCTTGATATAGACTTCATTCATACCGCCTTAGAATATTGGGATGTGGATACTATTTGTTTTAGACTAGGGTGTGATGAAATTAGCCCTTTACCGGAAGAATTCGGTGCAATCTTAGGCTTCCCTGCATTAGATCTTGCAGTAATCCCTAGAATAAATGAATATTATTATAAAGATTTTGAGCGCTTCTTTAATTTAATAGACAAAGATCTAACAAATATTGTAGATGGTAGCATAGTTAATTTGAAAGAATTTACACGCCATTACTTTGATAGACCTTATTCTGAATCTTTTCATGTTTATAGAAGAAGGGATTTTCATTTTTGCATGCTTAACCAATATCTTCTAGCTAGTGGTAGAACTAATGAGGGCCAAGCAGTTATATCAACTATTTTGGAGCAAAATGAATCTGGGAGAAATCAAATGCCCTTAATTGTTGGAGAGACTATGCTTAGTCTTGATGAATTGAAGAGAAATCCAAAATCACCTTTTTCGGGGCTCTCCAATTTTATTACAGGTAGAAAAATAATATTTTTAATTACATAAATTAAAAACATACTATTGTATAGTACCATTAATTTATTTGCATTGATTTTTTTTTTTTTTTTTTTTTTTTGCAGATGTGGCTAATGGAGAGACTAGAATGAATTAGTCCTCCCGACAATGTTGAAAAATACACTCTAAATTGCTTTGTGAGAAGAAAGAAACGCTTCTCTAAGATGGAGCGCCATGAATGGAAGAAAGTCTTTGCCTCTTGTAACTTTCCCATCAAGTGGGTCATCCCTTGGTGGAAAATAGAGAGGATGGTTAGTGTCAACAAACAACCCTTCTGCGGTCTTTCCAACTTAACAAAGATGACTTTTTATTATCCCTACACGGGTAAAAAGGCAATACGACCTACTTCAAATAATTCCTTCTAGGGATCTTCGTCGTCCCTATGAATTCCTTGTTTCTCAAGAAGTAGAAAATTGTGATGCATATTGGAGCGCTAGACCTTTATGGGAAGTGATTACCCAAAAGGTTTCTCGTTCATTGCCCAATAATGTGAAGAGATGGCTTATCAAGAAATCTTCAACGGACGTGAAGAAAAATCAGAGTAAAACTGATGTGAAGAGTCGTCTAGTTGACAAGGAATTCCTGTTAAGGAACGCTTGGGTGAAAAGGTTGAATTCAAAACGCCTACAATGCCTAAGAAGAAGAGCTCTACAAAAGATAAAGGGAAAGGAAAAGCCGAGACTTCAGAGAAGAAGGCTTGGGTAGAGAAGAAACATGAAGTCCTAGCTAAGGGAGAAACTATTTACTCCAAAATTGAATGTAGGTCATCTAAAGGACGCCTACTAGCTAAAGCCATGGATGATGAAGAGTATGCAAAAAAAAATTGGAAGAGAGCAAAGAAAGAGAAGAAACATTAAAGCATTGCTTAACTTTCAATTATTAGACTTAGTTTTAAATTTAAAGTTAATTTGTTTTATTAAGCTTTATTTAAATTCAGTCAATAATGTAATATGTAAGTTTATTTTATTAATGAAAGTTCAGCTTTTTAATAAAATCATCTCCTTTAAATTTAATTTATTAAAGCAATGAAAACAGAAAATTTATTTTTCCAGAAATTTTTTTTCAAGTACGAAAGTAAAAAATTTTCCGAAAAATACCGAACTATTCCCATGTGCTCCAAGAAGAAATGGCGCCACTTGTTTACGACTGGCGCCGGCTGCGGCAGTCTGGCGTCTGACGACAGACGCTGTCGTCTGGCGCTAAGGTTCATCGGCCGGCGATAGAGCTTTTTCTGTGACGCATATGCTTCGTCGAATTTACGTCGAATTTATTTTTAAATTTGGGATGCGAGGTTTGCAGAAAGTAAAGCGGCCGCACCCGTAAAGGGTTGCCTACGTATCCTTTCCTAAAGAATGAGGCCAAACGTAGCTCTCTTAAGTATCCTACTCAAGTAATTATGGGTAGTACTTTTTAAGTTGGTCAAGATTTGTCATGTTCGAGAACTCAATGCCATCCATATCAGTAAATTTTGCTGCACCTCCTGATAGGATTGTTTAGACAATATAGGGTCTAGACCAATTAGGCCTAAATTTTCCCCTTGGATCTAAAACATTTTTCCTTAATGCTTTTAACACCAAGTCTCCTACTTTGATGTTTCTTGTACGTCTTGACCTTATTGTTAAAATGCCTAGCCATACGAGTTTGATAGCATTGAGTATGATGTAGAGCTTCTAGTCGTTTTTCATCAAGGAGAATTAGCTCCTCATATCTCACCCTAGTCCTTTCAACTTCATCGAGTTTACTTTCTAATCTAATGCATAGAGATGGTATCTATAGCTTTACAAGTTGTACGACATCACTTCCATAAACCAACGAGAATGGCGTATTTCCTGTTGATGTGCGAATTGAAGTGCGATAACCCCAAAGTGCGAAATGGTGTTTGTCAGGCACATCCTTGTAATTTTCTGTCATTTTCTCGATGATAGTCTTTAGATTTTTATTAGCTGAATCAACTGCTCTGTTTGCTTGAGGTCTACAAGGAGAAGAATGATGGTGTTGAATGCCATATTTTTGTAATTCACACTCAGTTTGAAAGTGAGTTCCATTGTCTTTTATCATTTCATGTGGGACTCTATATCGACAAATAATATTCCTTTCGATAAAGAGTGCTACAAGTTTTGAAGTGAGTTTAGCATATGATTGTGCTTCAAACCACTTTGTGAAGTAATCAATTGCTACTAGGATGTATTCATGACCTCCTGTTCCCGGAGAAGTAATTTTACCAATAATATCAATTCCCCATGTAGAGAATGGCCATGGTGAAGTGTAGGTGTAGAGTAAAGATGGAGTAACATGTTGTAAATTGGCGTAAATTTGGCATTTAGGGCATCTTTTTACATATTGATGACAATCCATATTCATGGTAGTTCAATATTATCCTTCTCGCATTATCTTTTGGACTAGCATTTTGCCATTAACATGAGTTCCACAAATTCATTCGTGGACTATCCTCATAGCTCTTTGAGCATCCTTTTTCCCTACACATAAGAGATTGAGCCTTAGGTACCCTTTTATGTAACTCGTTGTCTATGAGTACATACTGGGAAGCCAAAAGTCTTAATGCTCGTTTTGCTCTTTTGTCAGCATGAGGAAGGTATTCTCCTTTGGTGACATAGTTAAGTATGTCTGTATACCACGGTTCTTCTCCTTCTTCTCCTTCATCTTTGATCACTTCGTCATCTTCTATAGTTTGAATATAAGCCGGTTCCAGATGAGTTTGGTAAGGGGTTAGACTTTCGCTCCTTACTTTCCACCTTTTAGAAATCTGGTTGATGATTAATGAAGAGTTCCTGAATATTTGTATTTTCTTCACTCCCAAGTCCAAAGCTGTTTAAAGGCCTACCACACATGCTTCATATTCAGCAGCGTTGTTGGTAACGTCGAAATCTAGCTTTATGGAGATTGTAACATGCTCTTCCTTAAGTGATTGTAATAATACTCCAACGCCACTTCCCTTTTAGTTTGAGGCTCCATCGAAGTATAATGTCCAAGTATCATCTTCTGTGACCGTCCAGTCTTCGTCTAGAAATTCATTGTCGTGTATTGGCGTTGAATCTTCTATTGGAAAATCCGCTAGGAAATCTGAGACTACAGATCCTTTGATATCCTTTTGAGGCATGAATCTTACATCGAACTGGGCTAAGTTGACTATTTATCTTGATATGTGCCCATTGAGCGTAGACTTCTTGAATAAATACTTAAGTGGATCCATTCGGGAAACTGCAAAGACTGTATGCATGAGCATGTAATGTCTTAACTTAGTTGTGGCCCACACCAATGCGAGGCACAATTTCTCAAGTGGTGTATAACATTCTTCATACTCGAGCATCTTTTTACATAGATAGTAGATTGCATTTTGTTTCCCTTCTACTTCTTGGGCAAGCATGGCTCCCATTGTTTCCTTGGTGACAATTAGGTACATCATAAGAGGTATTCCTAGAAGTGCTGGTCCTAATACGGGAGGATTTGCGAGATAGGATTTGATCTTTTCAAATGCTTTTTGACATTCATCGTCCCATATTACTGGTACATTCTTTTTGAGTTTCTTAAATATTGGTTCACATATTGTTGTTAATTTGGATATAAACCTACTTATGTATTGCAACCGGCCAATAAATCCTCGAATTTGTTTTTCGCTTTTGGGTGGTGGCGTTGACATGATTGCCTTGATCTTTGTTGGGTCTATCTCTATTCCTCTAGAGCTTATGACATAACCCAAAAGCTTGCCTGAGGTGACTCCAAAAGCACACTTGGATGGATTCAACCTTATGTTGTATTTCCTTAGCCTTTCAAAGAATTTTCTCAAGGCTACTTGATGGTCTGGGCGATCTTTTGATTTTATAATCATACTATACACATATACTTCAACTTCTTTGTGCATCATGTCATGGAGTAAGGCAGTCGCTGCTCGTTGGTAAGTAGCACCCGCGTTTTTCAACCTAAATGGCATTACCGTGTAGCAATAAGTACCCCATATTCTTATGAAGGTTTTCTTCTCCATAGCTTCTTCTGCCATGAGAATTTGATTGTATCTCGCGTATCCGTCCATAAACGAGAGAAGTGCATGATTCGCTGTATTATCTACCAAAATATCGATGTGTGGTAAAGAGAGGTTGTCCTTTGCACTTGCCTTATTTAAATCTCGATAGTCGACACACATTCTTACCCTTCCATCCTTTTGCGGAACTGGTTCAACGTTGGCAACCCATTCGGGGTATTTGGATACCCTGATAAAACCTGTAGTTATTTATTTTTTAACTTCTTCTTTTATTTTAAGAGCTACGCCGAGTTTCATTCGACGCAACTTTTGTTTTACAGGTTTCATTCCTGGAATTAACGGTATAGTATGTTGAGCTATTTGTTTATTAATACCTTGCATATCTGGTAGGGATAGGATAGGTCGTTGGGACTACTAACCCTAACCAAATTAGAAATTTATAATACCTTAACCTCCACTAAACTAGTTAGTGGCAAGTAAAGGGTCGAACCCTAAAGGACTAAGTGTATGAATTTGTGCTGACTATACTAGTAGGAAATCTTGTGAGATAGAGAGAGGTTCAACTAAACACAACTAAGAACAAATAACTAAAACTAGGGAAAGTGGAATCCAATTACATCAATACATTCAATAACATCATACAATTAGATGAAAATGACCTTGATTAGGAACAATCAACACATTTAACTCACTCTCGCACAATTAAGCATGTTAATTATCCTACTAAACTAATTCACTCTCGTGCAACTAGCCTAGCAAAGGTATGGAAGACATTAGGGTTCTCAACCAACTCACTCTCGCACAATCGATTGAAAGCACAATTAAGAACATAGAATCAATTAGCTAGAAAGATTCTAATCCAAAAAAGCATCATCCATACACAATAATAATCAAGAAACAATTCCATACTAATCACAATCAATCATTCAATTTATTAACATAACCTTCATCCATTTCCTTTGAACAAAATCTAACCTAACATAATGAAGAAAGACATGGAAAACAAGGTAAAATAAGAATAAAAACAAGATTAAACATATAAACTAATTAATCTACTCAAATCAATAAACAAAAAGCAAAAACTAAGAATTAAGCAAGAAATAAAGATGAGAGAAAGCTAGAAAATGCTCATTGAATAGATGAGAAGAAGTTCCACAAAGTTGCTTCTTCAACCTGTCAAAAACTCCATGGAAATTCAAGCTTTCTCTCTCTACACTACTCCTAAACTAACCCTAAGAGAACGAAAGTAAAGGCTAAACTAAAACTAGTCTATCTAAA
Source organism: Chenopodium album (assembly GCF_948465745.1). Taxonomy (NCBI): domain Eukaryota; kingdom Viridiplantae; phylum Streptophyta; class Magnoliopsida; order Caryophyllales; family Amaranthaceae; genus Chenopodium; species Chenopodium album. The sequence continues at coordinate 21,958,653 of NC_137842.1, forward strand.
ATTAAATGTTGATTCCCAGTTCTTTAGAAAATAACCCAAAGAGGGTATTTATAATACAAGCTAAAATAATGTAAAAGAAATTAAAAAGAAAATAAAACTAAACTAAAACAATTAAAATACTAAACTAAAAATAAACAAAACAACCATAAAATAAAATAAAAGTAAAATGAAAATGAAAAAGAAAAAAATTCCCAAAATTCCCACCCAAACCACGAAAAATAATCAGACCCCCAAACTCCTTCCACTTTCGAATTCCCCTGCTCCAATTCAAGCACCCATTCACGCATCATCATCACCGTTCATACTCCATCATCATCAGCAATTATCACTTTGCAGCCGTTCGATTTTCATTAAAAGTCACGCGCGAAGCTCGTGAAATGGTTCGGTCGAACCGTGGGTTAGTGCAGCCGAACTACGGGGTTGGTTCGGTCGAACCATGGGTGTGTTCGACCACACCTCTTAAAAATACAAAACCTCAAATGTTTCTGACTCGAACTTCGACCGAACTCCTTTGGTCTGCTCGAACTTGATTAATTGTTATTTGCTCTGATTTTGGGCGCTTGATTGAAGTGAATTGTTGCAATTTGTTGGCTGCTACTATTGCGGTGGTTTTGGCGGATGACGGAGTGCGAGTTGGCTAGGATTGGTGGCGAATTGTATGGCTGAAGGTGGTTCTTGGTGTGAGGTGAGCAGGTGCGCTGTGGGTGGTGATTTTTGTGGCGAAATGGGAGGTGAGGCTGGGTTTGAGTGGCGCTGCTGGTTGTTGTTGTTGCAAGTGGAAACAGGGGAAGGTGGCGGAGGTTGTGATGCGGGCTACGAGCAGAGGTGGTTATTGGTTGTTGCGGCATTGGTGGGTGATGGTGGTGGTGATTGATGGCGGTTTTGCGTGGCTGTGGAGGCTGTTGGTGTTGTTTGCATGTGGTTGGGATGGTGGTGCGCTGGTGAATGTGTGGTGAAGGGGGCTGCATTGGTGGAGCTGGTGGTTTGGGTGGCTGAAGGTGGTGGTGTGCGGCTGTTGTGGTTTAGTGTGGTGGAGGTTGTTGTGGTTGAGTGTGGTGGAGGTTGTTGTGGTTTAGTGTGGTGGAGGTTGTAGGTGGATACGGTTTTGTGTGGTGATTTATGGTGGTTTTGGCGGTGGACCGCGGACCTTGAACCCGATCGACCACGGACCCGAAAACACCTACAACCAAAAACAATACGAGGGGAATTTTAAAAGATAAAATAAAATAAAATAAAATAAGATAAATAAAATAAAATAAGATAAGATAAATAAAGTAAAATAAAAAGCTAAAACTAAATAAATAATAAAATGAAATGAAATAAAATAAAATAAAATAAAACAAACTAGAAACTAAAAGAAAATAAAATAAATAAAAAGAGAGAAGTGGGAAATTATTAACTAAAACTACAAAAATAAACTAAAAACTAATAAAAACTAGTAAAATACTCAAAATAAAGATAAAAGACGAGAATAAGAAAATAAAAGAAATAAAGAACATGATGGGCTAAATTATTGTAAAATAAGCCGGAAAGCGACTCAATAAACACCCTAAAAGTGACATAAAAGTAACTTATCAAACTCCCCCAAGCTAAAGTTTTGCTAGTTCTCGAGCAAATTAACATGAAACACGAGAGAAGGAGAATGATTTATTCAAGCAAATCTAAGACACTAAAGGAGACAAGAATGTACACTAACTCACTTTCGTAGGAATCACGGTCAATTTTAGCAACTAAAGACAAGCCCTTTAAACCCCTAGATCGCCCTAGAGGATGAGTGTGCTCTCGTGAGGGTGTCCTAAGAGTTTAACCCACAACTCTAAACAAAAACAAAGGTAAGGCAATAAAAAGAAAAGAAAACGAAACATAAAAAGAGAAAGAAAACACAAAGTTCATATTTGGACGAGAGATAGGATCAAGCACCAATGAATGCAAACCTTTCTAAATAGACAAATGTATGCACGTTCCAAGATGTCAATGGTTGATTGAAACATAACATATGCTAAGCATAGAGAACTAATGAGGACTCAATCCACCCTAGCCCCAACCAATCGGGCCGCGTTCTCTCCACTAGCTTCAAATCAACCCTCAAGCTAGCTTCTCATGATTCCACGAAGGAACCGGAAAAGATAAAGAAATGAAAAACTTTTAGAAGGTAATCCCGACATCTCAACTATGCATACTCTCTCCATAGGTTTGAAGTCAATCTCCCTCCACCGTTCTTTGACCCAACCCCACTAAAGTCTAAGGGTCTTTTATAAGGTTATAACTTAAGGCTAAGGGTTAAGGCGGGGTAAAAATTTGAAAATTTTGGTGATATTTCCTAAGTGAAGAAAAAGAGTGCCCTACTCTCAAAAACAAACTCAAGAAGTCACAAAATATCAAACAAAAATACCATCTCCCCCAAGCTTACTCAACACTAAAAAAAATAAAGGAACGCTCCCCCCCAAGCTTGAGCGAAGCATTGTCCTCAATGCTTAAACTAGGGAAGAAAACGAAACCAAATTAATAAATATTTTTGTGTTTTTTGTTTCTTTTTCAAAATTTTTTTTGACGGCTTTTTCTTGAAAATTCATTTGATTTTCTTGAATTGCATCTTTCTTCTCAAACTTTTTTGCATTTTCTTTTCAAGCTCAACTTTCAAGACCTTACTTAAACCAACTCACAAAATGTCTTGTTCAATTTCAACACTCTCAAAACTCAAACCTCACATGCCAATGCTTCACTAACTAAAAGGGTTGGTGAACATAGGCCATTAGGTTTGTAATGCGGTTTAAACAAGAGCGGGAAACATTAGGTTCAAATTGGTTAATAAGTAGGTCGATGCAAAATAGAAAACCAAATTTGTAACAAAATAAAAAGAAGATAAAGAAATATGAGAAAAAGTGCCCTTTTCCTCCCCTAGAGTGGCTCGGTCACGATCTTGGGAGCTAGAGGTCAAAACAAGGATTAAGACATGCATAGTCAAGGATCCTAAATAGCCGCTCAACAAAGTGATGAAGGCTAGAACAAATGAAACTCACAAGGGATTATAACCAAACAAATACCAACCAAGGGTTTCAAATCCACTATAGAGAGCAACTTCATCTTACCACATTCCTGTGAACTAAGGCTTCATGGACCCCTAAAAGTTCTTAACCCGACTACCTTAGCATATAGTATCCTAGAGTCAACCAATGACACTCTCAAACCGTGCACACATTTTCCACTTAGGAAGAAAAACATTCAAGAATTCAAGTCCCAAAACAAAATGTCCAAAATAAGAACAAACAAAACACATTTTGCCAAAATTACCTTGAAAGTAAACAAAAATCTTTTTGGACTTTTCAAAATATAAGAAAAGACATGGAAATGCATATACTCAAGTTTATGGCATAAATGAATCAACAACCCACCAAAGCATGATAGAATACCCTCCCCCAAGCTTGAATGAGACAATATACTCAAACATAAACCAAATAATCCATGGGAGGGGAAAAGAAAGAAATCAATCCAACAAACCAACACAAGTCCAACGAGTCACCAACCATTAAAGAAAGAGCTAAGAAAGATATTATCGGATATAGGTGGGTGTAAATACCCGCAAATGACCCAATTTAACCTTTCAAAGCCGATTTCCTCTTAAAATTGAATCTCGATTTCCGTATGCTAGCAAAAATAGGAGTCAAACTTCCTTGTTTCTTGATCCAAACCAATGCATAAGAGTATATCAAGTCATGTACCTAGCAAAAGGCACACAAACATTTCCATGAGAGAAAATCTAATATAAAAAGAAAAGAAAATGAAAGCAATAAAAACCTCGGGTTACTTCCCGAGAAAGGCTTGTTTAACTTCCAAGCGAGACCGCTCTGGTAAATAATATTGCAACGAACGCAAGAGCTTATCAAATGCACTACTACACATTTCATATGATAACAAGTAGGCAAATAAAGGAAGGAGGACATGCAACAAGATTATTGCACGTAAGTGAGGAGGAAGATGCCAAAAGAAAGAAGAAAAATCAAGAAAATAAGAAGAGAAAGAAGAAGAGAAATAAGGAAAAGAATAAAAAGGCAAAACCTCCTCAAAATCTTTTTGGGTGGCACAATCACCCATTTCCTCAATAATAGGAGGATGAAAAGGAAGAGTCTCATCAAACAAGAGATGGTCCTCAATAGGATTTTTGACAAAAGAAGGGAGGAACATGGGATAGTAGAAGATGTGGTCAAATTTCCTTGAGAAAGGGACATGAGGAAGGGGAGGAGAAACAATGGTCTTACAAAGCCTCACATCACCAATGAGGGCATGATAATCAATCATAGAATCCTCAAAACAACACTCATGACTCACATCTCCCAAAAACAAAAACTCTCCAATAGAAACAACCTCATCCTCCTCTCTATCACAACGATGAACAACAACTCCCTCAAGATCCTCAAAGCCTAGAGTCTCTAAACCATGCATGAAAGGATAAATGTTTCTCTCAAACTCATCCCTTTCCCATGAAGCATTGCCAATGAACTCTATCAAAAGGCTATAGTGATTTGTTACACCTTCAATGAACATACTGGACATAACCTCAAATGAGTCCAAACACTCATGGATAGAAGGGTCACAAACATGCAAGGTAGACTCATCAAGATGGGGAAGGGTGTTGGAAACCTCAAAAACGACATTTTCTTCATTCACAACTCTTCCACCATCACTTAAGGGACTCTCAATCTCTCTTGATTTCTCAAACTCATCATCATCATCCTCATGAACTTCCTCATTCAAACATGAAGATGGCTCACTCACATCCTCACCAAGGGTAGCTCTCAAAGGGGGTGAATAAGGGAAAGAATGACATTCAAGCTCAAATGGGGAATAAAAGGATCAAAATCCTCAAAAATCCTCTCATCACAGGAAGATCTCCACTCAACTTAACACTCTCACACTCCAAATGAGGTGCCTCACGTCCAAATGAGGTGCCTCACGTCCATCTAAATCAAACATAACACTCATCACTTGGGCAAGCCTCGCTTCTTTCATCTTTTGTTCCTCTTGAATCTCTGGGAGTTGTTGGGTGAGATATTGCATTTGAGAGAGAATTTGGGCATCAATGTTATTGGGTTGAGGTTCGTGATCAAAGACAAATTGCACATCATCAAAATTAGCACAAACCTCATCAAAATGAGCATAAGGGGGAAAGGTGTCAATTTGCATACTTGGATCATCACAAGGCACATAAGAAGTATCAAGAGAATTCATGCAAAAATTAAAAGAATCTTGGCATTGAGAATCAAAATAAGAAACATGAGATTCTCTATCTAAAGAGTCCCTAGCAAGCCATGTGAAGAAATCCCAAGCTTCATGCATATACAAATGACAAAATCTACCATTATTCATGTCCTCAACCATTCCCCTAGTATACTCATTCATGCCCCAATAAGCTATACCACAAGCATCACTAAGAGAACACCCATGGTAACTAAGAAAACAATCTAGTCTTTCAAAGTAAGCATAGAAGGGTTCACCATCAAATTGAGGAAAAGATAAGCATGCCATTTTTATACAAAGAACAAAGAAAAGCAAACAAAATCAAATAATATACAAGAACCTAGCTAATCTAATCAACACAAACTAATGAACGCCTTAGTCCCCGACAACGGCGCCAAAATTTGATAGGGATAAGATAGGTCGTTGGGACTACTAACCCTAACCAAATTAAAAATTTATAATACCTTAACCTACACTAAACTAGTTAGTGGCAAGTAAAGGGTCGAACCCAAAAGGACTAAGTGTATCAATTTGTGCTAACTAGACTAGTAGGAAAGCTTGTGAGATAGAGAGAGGTTCAACTAAACACAACTAAGAACAAAAAACTAAAACTAGGGAAAGTGGAATCCAATTACATCAATACATTCAATAACATCATACAATTAGATGAAAAAGACCTTGATTAGGAACAATCAACACATTTAACTCACTCTCGCACAATTAATCATATTAATTATCCTACTAAACAAATTCACTCTCGTGCAACTAGCCTAGCAAAGGTATGGAAGACATTAGGGTTCTCAACCAACTCACTCTCGCACAATCGATTGAAAGCACAATTAAGAACATAGAATCAATTAGCTAGAAAGATTCTAATCCATAAAAGCATCATCCATACACAATAATCAAGAACCAATTCCATACTAATCACAATCAATCATTCAATTTATTAACATAACCTTCATCCATTTCCCTAGAACAAAATCTAAGCTAACATAATGAAGAAAGACAAGGAAAACAAGGTAAAATAAGAATAAAAACAAGATTAAACATATAAACTAATTAATCTACTCAAATCAATAAACGAAAAGCAAAAACTAAGAATTAAGCAAGAAATAAAGATGAGAGAAAGCTAGAAAATGCTCATTGAATAAATGAGAAGAAGTTCCACAAAGTTGCTTCTTCAACCTGTCAAAAACTCCATGGAAATTCAAGCTTTCTCTCTCTACACTACTCCTAAACTAACCCTAAGAGAGAGAAAGTAAAGGCTAAACTAAAACTAATCTATCTAAAATTAAATGTTGATTCCCAGTTCTTTAGTAAATAACCCAAAGAGGGTATTTATAATACAAGCTAAAATAATGTAAAAGAAATTAAAAAGAAAATAAAACTAAACTAAAACAATTAAAATACTAAACTAAAAATAAACAAAACAACCATAAAATAAAATAAAAGGAAAATGAAAATGAAAAAGAAAAAAAATTTCAAAATCCCCAAAATTCCCACCCAAACCACGAAAAATAATCAGACCCCCAAACTCCTTCCACTTTCGAATTTCCCTGCTCCAATTCAAGCACCCATTAACGCATCATCATCACCGTTCATACTCCATCATCATCAGCAATTATAACTTTGCAGCCGTTTGATTTTCATTAAAAGTCATGCGCGAAGCTCGTGAAATGGTTCGGTCGAACCGTGGGTTGGTGCGGCCGAACTACGGGGTTGGTTCGTTTGAACCATGGGTGTGTTCGACCACACCTCTTCAAATTACAAAACCTCAAATGTTTCTTACTCGAACTTCGACCGAACTCCTTTGGTTTGCTCGAACTTGATTAATTGTTATTTGCTCTGATTTTGGGTGCTTGATTGAAGTGAATTATTGCAATTTGTTGGCTGCTACTGTTGCGGTGGTTTTGGCGGATGACGGAGTGCGAGTTGGCAAGGATTGGTGGCGAATTGTGTGGTTGAAGGTGGTTCTTGGTGTGAGGTGAGCAGGGGCGCTGTGGGTGGTGATTTTGGTGGCAAAATGGAAGGTGAGGCTAGGTTTGAGTGGCGCTGCTGGTTGTTGTTGTTGCGAGTGGAAACAGGGGAAGGTGGCGGAGGTTGTGATGCGGGCTGCAAGCAGAGGTGGTTATTGGTTGTTGCGGCATTGGTGGGTGATGGTGGTGGTGATTGCTTGCGGTTTTGCGTGGCTGTGGAGGCTGTTGGTGTTGTTTGGATGTGGTTTGGATGGTGGTGCGCTGGTGAATGTGTGGTAAAGGGGGCTGCATTGGTGGAGCTTGTGGTTTGGGTGGCTGAAGGTGGTGGTGTGCGGCCGTTTATGGTTCAGTGTGGTGGAGGTTGTTGGTTGAGTGTAGTGGAGGTTGTTGTGGTTGAGTGTGGTGGAGGTTGTAGGTGGATGCGGTTTTGTGTGGTGGAGGTTGTTGTGGTTGAGTGTGGTGGAGGTTGTAGGTGGATGCGGTTTTGTGTGGTGGTTTTGGCGGTGGACCTCGGACCTTGAACCCGATCGACCACGGACCCGAAAACACCTACAACCAAAATAAAAAGCTAAAACTAAATAAATAATAAAATAAAAAGCTAAAACTAAATAAATAATAAAATAAAATAAAATAAAATAAAACAAACTAGAAACTAAAAGAAAATAAAATAAATAAAAAGAGAGAAGCCGGAAATTATTAACTAAAACTACAAAAATAAACTAAAAACTACTAAACTACTCAAAATAAAGATAAAAGACGAGAATAAGAAAATAAAAGAAATAAAGAACAAAATGGGCTAAATTATTGTGAAACAAGCCGGAAAGTGACTTAATAAACACCCTAAAAGTGACATAAAAGTGACTTATCAATATCTTCATATGACCAAGCAAATACATCGATAAATTCTTTGAGCAGATTGATTAAATCGGTTCTTTTTTTTCATTAAGTGTTAATCCGATTTTAACTTCTCTTTTAATGGTTGAATCATTTGATATATCAACCGTCTCATTTTCCTTGATTATCGGTGTTTTCTTTTCAAGTGTTTCCATTGCTTTAATTATTTCTTTTTCATTTTCATTGTTAGTTAAGTAATGCTTGTCATCTTCGGTTAAAGAGAAACACGAAGAGTAAGCGGAAGAAGACATATTATTGAATTCAGAAATCATTACATCAAACAGAGAGATGTCCTCAGGGACTTGATTGCTAACTATCCTAGGGAAAGAAATAGAAGAAGGGGGTGCTACAACTAAGGACTTGGATGACTCTATAGGAAAAGACTCTGACTCTGACTCTGACTTAGACAACTCTTCAAACATTGGTCCTTGCCCTGTCATTACGGAGATTTTCCTTCCACTTGGAGTAGTCACCTTTACTGTCTTGCGCCACCCTTGTATTGATCCGTCTGCTATAGTGATGAGCTTCGAGGGGTCAAAGTTCTCTCTTTGTAGGACGGTTTGGATGAGCGGGGAGTTATCCTCTATGTATCTCGGCTCATTAATTATTGGATTTTCTATAGCTTTAATCCTGTTTGGTGAAGCATCGATAGTGATAGGAATTCCTCCAACTACGACTTTTACCTGTTGATGGAGAGATGAAGGGACGGCCTTTAGGTCAAGAAGCCGAGGGCATCCCAACAATAAGTTGCCTGAAGCTTTGACATATACCACTTGAAATTTAGTATCATGTTCTTTTGCTCCCGCCGTTATATTCATGGTAATCTAACCAAGAGCTTGACGACGAGTGTTGTCATAAGCTCTTATTCCTTGTGTTGACGGGGTTAAGTCTTCATGCCTTATGCTTAACATCCTCGCAGTTCTGAGTAGACAAACATTAATTACCGATCCATTGTCTAAAAGAGTCATTGGGACGATCATTCTCTTGCAAACTACTGTGACGTTTAGTGCCTTATAATGCTTGTCACATTTTGGAGGTAAATCTTTGTCAGAATAGGTGATCAAGTTGATAGGACTAGGGAGATCACTCGTAAGGAAGTTTGTCAACCCCTCTGGAATGGTGTTAGAATCTATCCCTATCTTATCCAAGGCATTCATTACTGCCAACCTATGTTCTCGAGATGTTGCTAGAAGCTTTAATAAATTCATCTCATCCTTGGTCTTCTTGAACTGCTTGACAATATCATTGTCTTCTATGATAGGATTGGGAACTTGCTTCGTAGTCGGCATTGGTAGTGTTGAAATGGGAGGTTGCATTCTCCCTGACCTTGTGAGGACGTCTATAAATGAATCCTCTTCAACCCAGAAATCATCTAAGGAATATGACACTGAAAGTGGAGGTCCTTCCATGTCTTTTAGGTAGACATTTTCATCATCCCTGTCCCAAACTCCATTGATGCTTATGTCTTCTTCTTGTGGAATTTGGACTATATTTTTATCATCAATCATTTTCTGAATTAAATCTTTAAATTTAAAACAATTTTCAATAGTGTGTCCCCCTGATTGATGGCATTGACAGTAGAATCTATCTGTCCTCTTTAGCGATTCAAATGGTCTTAGTCCGAGAGTTTGACCGTACCACTCTCGGAGAGCATTTTGAACATTTTAGCGTATGAAGTCCCAATTGGAGTATAGAGTTTATTACTCTTCTTGGGTCCGTCAGTTACTTGTAGAGAGAAGGGTTTCTTCTTCGTGGGTGGAACTTTATCACACTTTTTCTGAAGCTCCTCTACTTGTTTCTTTGCAACTTCGAGAGGTTCACGTAGCAAACTTGATTCCGCCTACATGGACCATATAAGCATCTGTACGTCTTCTTTTCTTGCTGGTTTAGGGAAGTCATCCATGGCATCGAAAAAGATCTCCTCCTCTTCTTTAACAGCACGAGTTTCATTAATATGCTTAATGAGAGATGAGGGATCGACCTCGTTTTCCTCATCAGAGATTGCCAAGGAATGAGCGAGAGGTGAATTGTCAATGCTTGGCTTCTTACTGGCAGGAGGCAAATGCAGGTGTCATAACTCATACCTATAGGAGTAAAGTACCTCCTAAATGGATTCTTTTGTCCTTGGTTGTTCATTGCAAGGAATTCATTCAAATTAAATGTGCTAAAATTGTTTGTGTGGGTGGTTTTTTAAGAAGAAGGATTGTGGTTCTTCTTCCCTTTCCAGCCAATGTTGGAGTTACTGTTAGCAGCTTTCAGTTTAGCCAAGTCATCTTCAATATTAATTCCAACGTCATAGACAACCTTGAAGATATGGAGATTATTTTGGTATTTGAGATGCTTGGAGTACTTCTCTTGAAGGTTCTTGATGAACAACCTCACATATTCTTTATCGCTTGGTAGTTCAATCGTCTTAGTAGAGGTTTCTCTTCATTTGTTAAAGAAAGAAGTGACACTTTCATTCTCCCTCTGCTTGAGTATTTCAAGTTCCCTATAATCAGTTTGAACTTGAATGTTGTACTTGTACCTATTAATGAAAGCGTTCACTATTGACTCCCAAGTAGAGGTTCTCTCTTTGTAAAGGGAGAAGAACCATTAGTGACAAACGGTTTCAAGAGATAGAGAAAATAAAGAGGGAAACACTTTCTTATCAATACCCTTAATACTCATTATTGTTTCAAAAGCTCTTAGAAGAAAGTAAGGGTTGTCAGTTACTTTGAATTTCGGGATGTTGTTGGCATTGAACTTCTGCTGAAGAAGCTCCTTGTCCACCGATACCCCTTGTGAACTAATGCCTTGAAACTTGTAGTCACAAGACAACTTTCTCAAGCTTGTTTGCATGAGGTCCATCTGTTGTTGCTTCACACAGTCATCGATTGTGAGAGTTAAAACCTTCATCGTCTCAGTCACAGTAATCAAATTGTTCCTGAGCTCATTAACTTCCTCTTAAGTTGCCATTATCTTCTTAGCTTTCCTTTTTCGAGTGATTGGCTTGTCAAAAAGTTGAACTTGAATGAAAAGGTTGTCTTTGATCAAACGCCCTTCCTTTCTTGACCACGCGTTGTAAATTGAACCATTCTTGTTTTAATTACTTGACTCAATTGACTTTGACTTTACAGGTTTAAAAAAAAAAAGCAAAAATAAGGTGTATATTTTTGGGAATCAAGTGTAGGGTTTAAACAATTTGTTTAATTGGAGGATTAATATCCGACTTACCCCCCTAAAAAATGACGGAAAACACGCGCATACAAGACTCTCTTAGACATGGTCAAAGTGTACATACATATTAATGTGTGCTTTATATGGTGAGTGCAAGTGACATGCTTTGACTCTTGTTTAAAAACATGGGACTTAGTGCCTAGACTCGATTAAAGACTTAACAAGGTATTATTAATAATAATAATCGAGTTGATTAGCAAACTTTTTAATTAGACACAAAGTGATGACTCGAGCAACATACCGAACCTTCGTCAAAACGACAGGACTGACACCGCACTTTGCAGTGTAGCGCCAAACGACAAAACTATCGCCAGGCTGTGCACTCCACAAAGTGGCGCTCCAGTCCAAATCTCGGCGCCATTGCTGGAACGTTGATCTGGGACTGCTTTTGGGATTATTACTCTACAGGGTATGCCTATTGTCGTACTAAGTCAACTTTGATTAAATTATTAAGCTTTAATTACTCAAAGTTAATTAATTAATTAGTTAGGCAAAGTTCTTTTGGTCATTAATAAGTTTATTTAATCTTAACACAAGTCAAACAAACGGTTAGGAAAAAACACATAGAGTATGCACAACAAATAATGAGTTTGCAATATGATACAATGAGTTTGCAACCTAACCATGGCTCTAGTTCTGTAGAGTTTGGGATATGGGTTAGTGAAAGAGGGTCTATCGTTAATTGTCCAGATGCACCGCGCGAAAGCCTTACCTTTGAAGGGTTGGCGCGAGTGGATGAGACACCGAGAGTTAAATAACTCGTTTCCATGGTTTGGTGAATTCAACATTCTCTGATGTACCCTTTGTTGAACAGAGCGTTCAATTAGGTGAGAAAAACTCAATCAAGAGGTAGGATCGAGCAAACAGTGCAAAATCTGGTCAAAATTAAAACGCATATTTTGTTGGGGTTTGGTGAGTCCGACTCACCGCGGAAACAACCCCGACCCGAGGAACCACTCGCAATAATTAAAATCATAAAGCATAAATAAATAATCACAAAGAAAAGATAACGAATCTTACCCTCGAAGCGAGATTCGCCCAAAAACCGGGGCTCTTACTTGAAAGCTACGAGCACGTCAAGCGTCGCGCCTCCGACAGTATCCACCCACAAAAAGGCGAACACAACTTTAAGGTCCGCTACCTTGGGGTTAGCAAGGTCCGACCAAAACCCGAGTGTTATAAGAGTTTAAGAGTTTTTCCACAAATTATGGAATGCTCTTTTTAACTCCCACTCAAGCAAAGAATTCTCAAGTCATGCCATGACTATTTATAAGAAAGTATGCCTTGTGAATTTCACTCATCTTTCAATGTGGGACTTTTCACAAAAAGATCCCACATGGAAAGATTGGTGAATTCAACCCTTAGTTAAATAAACAAAGGAACAAGTAACAAGTGTCACATGGTTAGGTGTGGACCACTTTATCACTTGGTCCCCAAGGCATTTCACATGCAATGTGAACTAACCATGTGTCACCCAACCTTGAGCCCCAAGTTGGGTTCGGTTGGCCCATTTTATTTTGGCCCGTGTCCATGACCCATCAACACGGGTCCACGGCCATTGCCACATGTGTCGCCACCGTGGCGCGCCGCCACCATGGCGCTGCCACGTGGCACGCTGCCAACGTGGCACACTGCCACGTGGCACGCTGCGACTTGGTGGCTGCCACTAGGTGGCTGCCAATGTGGCGGCTGCCAACGTGGCTGTTGCCACTTGGAGGCAGCCATCGTGGCGACCACGTGTGCTGCCACGTGTGCTGCCACATGGCGTTTTGCCATGTGTAGTGCCACGTGGCATGCTCCTATTGGGCATGCATTCCTAGCCTTTCGCGTGGCTAGGATTTTACTTGTTACTTGATGCATTTTCCCGTCTCGCCAAATCCTAAATTTTGTCTTGACATTTGAGATTCTCCGACGCTCGGTTTCGACGCTCCAAGCTCGAATTTCCGACGTCTAAATGTTTAACACTCGGGCGACGAATTAATTTCTTCCGAATTAATTCGTCGAGTTGGTTCGTATATTTTGCTTGGGTGTGACCCGAAGGGATCAATCAAGATTAAGCTGTAATACTAATTATATTAATATTACTGATCGGAAGCGGCCTCCACCCAGGCATTCCGATCACTTAACCTTACTGAATCAGAATAATACACTTGTTTGAAGGACATCATTCCTTTCATATTTCTGGCTCAGTATTGGAAGAACTTGGTGCCAGCAAACAGAGGGCGGCACTGCGATTTGGCTTTGGCCCCTGGGGGCTGTCGCCTGGAGCCAGAGTCAAATCATCGGCGCTAGACTCTATTTTCTTACGCTCGTTCCTTCAAGCCTCAGTAGCTTTCTGTGCTCGATAAAATTTTCCTGTTTCGTGCAACATTATTTCGATCCTAGTTGTGAAATATATTCCTCAAATTTCCTACGTGTAAAAATCCTATGTTTTTAACTCATTACGGATAGTATTTCCAATGAGATCTTTATTATTCATACGACAATAATGTTAATCAAAATTACACACATGAAATACTTATAAATTTTCGAGTCTCATCCACTCATTCTAAATCATTGACAAAATAAATTTTAGGAATTAAAATAGAAATCCTCCCTAGTGGAGTCGCCAAAAAATGTAGGGAATATTTCAAGCATTATCCCTAGCTTGAACCCTACTGTGATAATACACTAAAGTACGGTGGCGTCCAAAGGGAAAGAAGATAGAGCAAAAGAGTCGCCAACAAATTTTACGAACTTGCAAATCGTTCACAGGGTGAAGGTTACACACCTTAACGATCCAAGAGATCGTTAACTCCAATAGTTCTGGAACCGAGACTGGAAGTTCGGGGATGAAGGTATAAATCCAATCTAAATAAGAAAGAACCTGCCCAAATAATAGGCCTCTACTTCATTCTTCTCGTATTCATATGTGCTTTCTGACTAACATGCAATCAATAGGTTTACCCTAAACCTGTTAATCTATGTTGGTTGAATATTAATGCACAAACAAATATATTATTGGCGATCACTTGAATTATAATCAAATTAACCCTAAAAAAGATTATTCATTATCTCATTAAACGTGATTACAAGTATCAATTCCCTATAAACATGCATAAAAGGCGTGACCAAGCAATAATAATAAAAATAATCAAGCAACATAATAATAATCAGAACAATTATAAAAATAATCATGTTAAAGCATAATAATAATAATAGCAAGATTCTAGGCATATACTAACAAGATTAATAACAAACCCTAGCATGTCATTAAACATCAAAGATCAAATATATAGCCCTAACATGATACTATCATGAATATTAAGAAAGAAAATAGAAAGCATCGCAGGAATCATAATAAGCATATTTGATATTATAACCTTTTCCCTAGACATGATACTAGGAATCATTATAACAACCTAGACATGATTTCTATATCATCATATTAATAAATCAATTAAAGCACTTACTTGGATGCCTCGTATCTCTTTCTAATAACAAAATACACGCGTTAGTAACTTCAGGGAAAAATAAAATCAAACAATTAAATTAAATAATTGAAATAAAGATTTGGGATTAAACCATCAGAATTATCAAACCTTTCACGTCTAGGGCGAAGGCAACTTCTAATTTGGCTAGGTGTTTCTAGATCTTGTGAATGCGGAATTTTGTATGCAAAAAGCTAGATAGAGAGAATATCAAGAGATTCTTGAAAACTAGAGAGAATAAGAAAATTAATAGTTGTTGATGATTGAAAGCGACGGTTTTGGAGGCTATTTATAGAGAAAATTAGCCAGATGGATAAAAAAATGAATTAGAGATTTGAAGAGAATAAAACGACTTAACGCCAGACGCCAGTATTAACGCTAGGCGCTAAGGCTAGCGCCAGACGCCAATTATTATCGCCAGGCGCTAATCCTATCGTAAGGCACTAGAAACCAGTTTCACGCGTTTTCTTAATTTTGATAAAATTCAGCCGTACAGAAGGGCAAAATCGTATTTTCCTTAAAAACAATTCGTTTATTCTAATTAAACTCTAAAAAGTCAACTAAAGTCAATTTATTAATGCTAATTAAATTATGAATGAATAGAACCTTCTAGAAGAATCTAGAAGACTATAACCAATTTTAATTGCATTAGGAATGATAAATCAATATTAGGCCCTCCTCTAAATCATTGGGCTGCACATAAATATCAAACCGGGCCCAATTTAGTAATTTGGCCATAACTTCCTCATTATTCATCGGAATTTGGCTTATAATATATCGTTGGAAAGCTCATTTCGAACCCGACCCAACTATACTGTTATTGGACCCTTGATATGAACCAAACTAAATTGGATTGGCTATTTTCTTTAAAAAGGTTTACAAAAACAGAGAGAAAGAAAAGAATTAAAAACTAACCGCAACACTAGACATTCCACACTTTTACTTCATTTGATTATGATTCGACGTGAAAGGTACTCATCATCGGGTTTGATTTTTGGGAGACACAAATGGGTGTCTACAGAAGCCCCCACTTGGACTGAGTTTGGAGAAATGCAAGTTTCGAAAACAAAAGTCAAAGTATCGATAGGGACGAAAAATGATTCAGAATGTTCTGCGATCCTAAATGATCCTTGTAACGCCAATACCTGCAAAACTAGCGTTAGTTATATAGATAAAAGAGTCAAGAAACACGTATTTTGCACCGTCGAGCACACGTCTATGAAAGTAACCGATTGTTGTGACAACCTTCCACAAGCTAGGGAACGTCATCCTGCTATTTATTTTGACGATCTTCTACAAGTTAGATAATACCGCTTGTAACTGCCTCCAATTCCGCCGTGATAGACTTCTGCAGGCTAGAGAACCCCATCGAAGATTGCTTCCCCAGAAACGACCTTCTAGCACTTTGTGACCATCTTCCGCAAGCTAGGGAACACGATCGAAGATAACTTCGCCTGAAATCACCTCCAGTTTTTTGTGATAACTCTCCAAAAGCTAGGGAACGCTGTCGATGATATCCTCGCCTGAATATTCCGAGCAAAAATACTAAAGACCAACGCCTGTCAATCTTTTGCTTTGCTATGCCTGTACATCGGCTCTTTTGCTGCTTGTGAACTATAAACTAGTATGTCGGTGCTCATGCTGCTTATGAACCATTATGTCGGTGCCTTTGTTGTATGAACCATTATGTCGGTGCCTCCGATGAGACAATGCTTAGGCGCTTTAAGCTAAGTGAGACGATCATTCATCAGGTCGATCACTTAATGCAATTGTAATCAAGCCAATTACTACATCATATCAAATTGCTAAGAGGTGCTAACAAGCGTACCCAGGAACCCAAAATTGATGTATGGGGTCGAAATAACTGTTCCGAGTGGCTAAGTGTTTGTCGCCGCTAAAATATTGTCGGCGCCACAATTTTGGCTCTAGCGTCTGGTGCCAAAGCCGTCGTTTGGCGCTAGAGTCGGGATTTCCGTATATATCCCTTTCCTTCGTCATTTTCGTTACTGCCGCTCTTGCTCTTCGAAACTCGTCGTGGAACTTCATCTTGGTCGTTCTTGCTCGTTTCTCAACCAAATTCGCTCAAATTTGTTGCAAATCGAAGCTTCTTTCATATATTTTCCCGATCTATGTAAGTTTTCTTCAAACTCACTCCGGTTTTGATTATGTTTATTCACGAATTTCTTGAAAATTCAAAACTTAAATTGCTTAATTCGCTTTGTTTGTCAAATTTTATGCCATGAAATTGCTTGATTATGTTTATATATTTCCTTGGGAGTAATTTGAGACGTGTTTGACTCAATTCGGCGAAAAAACGAACAAATCACCATTGTTGGACCTTTTAAGGTCGGGAAGACAATATGGATTTTTTTTTATGTTTTTGCTAGCAATTTATGTCCAATTTGTCACAATAATTACCATAGTATTGCAAGAAATTGTTTGGATGCTTGAAAAATGTTGTATATGCTCATTTTGAAATTGTGCTCTGTTTTAGTACTACGTACTCTAATTTTGCGAACATAGTATCGTGCGGCTAAGGAAACCTTAGATACTATAGAACCTGAATTTATGTTGATTTGCAAAATGTAGTATGGTTAGACAGCGAGGTTCAGGTTCACGGCTCGAGACACACGACCGGAGCATTAGCCCGTAAAGGAGGATGCCGACCCGTCCACTTCTCTTGGTCCCCTCTCGGAGTGGGATGAGGGGACTTTTTACCTCTCCCCCATCCACAACATTTCTGAGAGGGTGCGGCGTGGGATTACTGCTGGTAGGACGCGTTGCCATGGCTCGCGCAGAGAAACTCTAGGCAACCTCTATAGGATGCACATCAGCATCGACAGAGATGTGAGACTTCTTTGGGAGTCTTGTGGGCTGACTGCGCTGTTCGAGGCCGCGGAGGCCATGATTGCTTCTAACGGGAGTCACCGCGTGGCTCGCGCCCTGATGGATTTCTTCTAGGACACCACCAATACTTTCCACTTTCATGGGGTGAGATGATGGTCACCCTGACCGACTTCAGTCTCATTACGAGACCAGAGTTTAGTTATACTGCGCTGCCGTTTGACAGCAACATCAGCGTCTTCTCTCATGAGGTTGAGGAGGTGTAGGGTCCGATTGCTGTTCGGGCTCTTGTTGAGGTAGAGTCGATTCAGTTCAGTGCTAAGGGTATTCTCCGATTGACTGTTACGGCGGCTTATGAGGATGATGCGACCACCCGATAGTAGCGGGTGCGCATCTTTGCGCTTATCTTGCTGTCAGGGACGTTTTCCCCTGACAAGGGTAGTAGAGTGCTGCTTTACTACCTTCCTACGGTCCGTGATCTTCACTTAATCGGGACTTATGACTAGGCCAACTTGGCCTATGCTTATTTTGTTCGAGTGTTGCGAGACTAGTGTCGACAGCGATCCTTCACGGGGAACGTCGCTCTGTTCAGCTTCTGGAGAGTCGTAGAGGTATACTTTTATCTCTCATAAAGTTTAGCTCTAAGGTTTTGGTTAGCACTTGCTGATACTTTTTATCTTTTGTAGATCTGGTTGCGCCGGCAAGTCCGTAGCCACGCGGGTTTCTAGTGAGCGCTTGTTGGGGAGGCCGCCACGTTCGGATGTCTACCGCTTATGTTCAAGATCAGATCCTCTCGGTATGGTTCTTTGCATAGTTGAACATTTTCGTATTATCTCTGGTAGATTCCCATCTCATAGGCATTCTTCGCAAGAGCCTGATGTGCAGTACTGGCCATGGAACGGCTTGGTTGTCCTTGGGTTAGCGGCGCAGTACACCGCTGAGCGTCGGTACTTCTTAGGGACGTATGGAGCGGTTGCGTACCTTGGAGAGAGGGTTGCTATTCAGCATTCCTAGGATACTTTCGTCCTTCTTGTACCTCTACCGCGTAATATGTTCAATAACGCGAGGCTGGTTAGCATGTCGGAGAGGGCTGACACCCCTTGGCGATCTCATGAGATCCCTGGGTAGTGCTATGTGGAGGAGCTGTTGCCATTGTTAGCTCCAACCCCTATTCCATCTAAGGAGGTGGCGGTATGATTTTCATATTTTACCTTTTGTTAAGTAGCCCCCAAGTGATATTTTACTGACTTTGATTTTCTTTTGTCAGGCTGGGCCTACTAAGTTCGTGCCACCTCTTATGACTATCCATTACCAAGGGACATACGGGCCCATTGAGGAGATGATTCCTCCGGCTCCTGAGGATCAGCGCTTCGTGGAGCTGTGATTCCTCGCCACCAGTCTCGAGTAAGCTTATTTATTTGCAACTTTTTCATATATGTTATGCATTTTTACTGACTTTATTTCTTTGATAGTTATTGCGCGAGGTGGTTGATCGGGGATAGATAGTGTCGTTAGTCTACTAACCCTAATCAAATTAACAATTTATAATACCTAAACTACCCTAATACGAGTATAGGGGTAAGTAAAGGGTCGAACCCAAAAGGACTAAGTGTATCAATCTATGCTAATTAGACTACTAGGAAAGCTTGTGAGGTAAGAGAGGTTCAATTAAACACTACTAAGAGCAAATAACTAAAACTAGGGAAAGTGGAATCCAATTAAATTAATGCATTCAACAACATCAAACAATTAGATGAAAATGACCTCAATTAGGACGATTTACACATTTAACTCACTCTCGCGCAATTAAACATGTTAATAATCCTACTAGACTAATTCACTCTCGTGCAACTAGCCTAGCAAAGATATGGAGGAATTTAGGGTTCTCAAACAACTCACTTTCGCACAATTGATTGAAAACACAATTAAAAGCATAGAATCAATTAGCTAGAAAGATTCTAATCCATAAAAGCATCATCCATACACAATAATCAAGAAACAATTTCATACTAACCACAATCAATCATTAAATTAATTAACATAACCTTCATCCATTTCCCTAGAACAAAACCTAAACTAACATGGTGAACAAAAATATGGAAAACAAGGTAAAATAATAATAAAAGCAAGAATCAACAACTAAACTAATTAATCTACTCAAATAAACAAATAAATAAGCAAAAACAATAATAAATGAAAGCAATAAAGGTGAGAGAAAGTTAGGAAGACTCATTGAATTTATGAGAGGGAAAATCCACAAATTTGCTTCTTCAAAATCCCAAAAACTCCATGAAAAATCCAAGCTTTCTCTCTCTAAACTACTCCTAAACTAGAGAGAGAAACTCCTAATCTAACCCTAAGAGAGAGAAGCTCTCCTAAACTAACTAAGAAAATAGCATCATAGATCCCCCCTTTTTTTCAAAGAGTCCCGTCTATATATATGTGGCTCCACACAAAAGAAAGAGACTTGGACAACAAGGCGCAAATAAATCGTAAACCCAGTCGTGCGCGCCCGCACATGAGTCCTGTGCGCCCGCACACAATGTGTGTGCGCCCTCTCATCGTAGTGTGCGGCCGCAACTTTGTGGGTACGGGGAAAATAAGCGCGCCCGCACATGAGTCATGCGCGCCCGCGCAAAGGTGTGTGCGCCCGCACAGAGGTCGCGCATAGGGTCGCGCAAACTCTCTGGTTTTGCTCTGTTTCTTCAGTCTGGCTGTGCGGGTTCTGACAGGGCTGCGCGCCCGCACAGCCTCACATGTGCGCCCGCGCATAAGCCGCACAGCACCCCGCGCACAACAGATAACTTGGCTTCTTGATATCCTCTTTCTTTCGGCGCATAATTCCTACAAAACCAAAGCATGGAGATCAAAATAAAAACAAAGAAGATAAATTAAATAAATTAAGAAAATAAGCTAAAAACTATTAAAAACCACTTAAATACTCGAAATCAAGATAAAAGACAAGAATAAGTAAATAAAGAAATAAAGGACAAAAAGAATTAAATTATTGGAAAAATAAGCCGAAAAACGACTCAATAAACACCCTAAAAAGTGGCATAAAAGTCACTTATCAGTGGTCACGGCGATGGCGCGGTGTATAGACCCCTTCCAGAGCCAGCTCGTTTGTATGAGGAATGTGGCTACGTGTCGTCGCGATGACGCTGTTCAGGAGGTAGCTTTCTTTCTTATTTCTGCATTATTATGCTTCTATTTTGATTGTTTCTGACTTGGTTTCTTCTTGCAGGGTCAGCCCATTCCTTCTGTACCCGGACGAGACCTGAGGTTCGGAGAGACCCGGCGAGGTCTAACTTGAGACGTCGTCGTACTAGCTCTGGAGGTCGGAGTGGTCGTTCTGAGGCTGCTCAGACCGAGCCGGTGGAGGGCTCGGGCTCTTCATCTGAGGGCGCACGTGCTAATCCGGTAGGCTAGGGAGTGGCTACCTCGGCTCCTAGAGGTGGTGGGATGTACGAGGTCGGCTTGTCATCGCTGCAGCCTCAGCCTTAGGGTGATCTTGGGTGGACGGGTCCTGTGCTGAGTTTTTCACCTCTCGAGGAGACTAGAGCTGGAGCTGGTGGAGAGCTTACTCCTCGTACTGCGCAGTTCTATGACATGATGGGCGTCTCTCATCATCTGCGTCCTCCGGCGCCGTAGTTTATACCTATGTGTTTTTTTATTTTGACTCGTATAGAACTTTGCCTAATTGACTTTTTTATTAGACATATTTGTATATACATATTACTATGAGCTTATTTATTTAGCATTTATTTTTCATTTTTATGTGCATATTTGTGTGTGCAAAGAATTGTGATAATTAATCTAATTTTGCGCAAAAATTTCGTGATTTTAATTATTGAATTAGGGTATCAAACTTTCTCCCCCAAAAAAGGAAAAAATGAAAAATAAAAATTGGATTTACAACAAACTAAAAATTAAGTCTGTCTAAAATCCAAAAAAGAAAAAGATATAATTAATATATAAATTAAAAGGGTATAAGAAAGGATAAAAAAAATTGTAAAGCCATTGTTCAGATTCGAATCAGCAAAAAAACGCGGTTGTTGAAAAGCTCGCAAATTAAACATAGTCCTAGGTTTTGAAAAATAATCACGTCTTTAATTACTAAGAGTTTTACCAACTTCACTAACGAATGGTGTCGGTCTCTAACTGCCAAAGAGAGAAAAGAATCAGACTTTTTTCACATGGGGTGTATCTATGGTGTCAAGGGGGTACAGCTTGATATAGACTTCATTCATACTGCCTTAGAATATTGGGATGTGGATACGAGGGATCCTGCTACGAACGCCTTATGGGAATCAGCTGGTTTAGTGGACTTCTATTCAGTGGTCGTAGGGTTTCGCAGCCCCCGGGGTTGTGGTTCGAAAGTCGTTCGCGCATTGTTGGAGTATTTTTGGAATACTCCCAACACCTTTCACTTTGATTGGGGGGAGATGACAGTGACCCCTCTGGACTTTAGCATGATTAGTGGTCTACGCTTCACAGACCGGGCCGTAGCACAGATGTTTGATCTTTCTTGGGGAGCGGCTGAGGCAGCCGATTTGTTAGGTCCGATCGTTCAGCATATCAGGACCCAGCGAGTGTCTCGAGGTGGTCCTAGGAGCGGGCGATCGGAGCTGGCTTCGGTTCTAGCCCGTGGTTTTCACATGGAGGAGACATCAGCTGAGCAGCGAGTGCGGATTTTCATTCTGATTCTCATTTCCATGACTCTTTCTCTTGATAGGAGTTCACGTGCACTCCTTTGCTACCTCCCTTCTTTAGTCACGATCATTGAGATAGGATCCTTTAGCTGGGCCAGCCTTGGATATGCCGACCTTCTTTTGTCGTTACGTCATGGCTGTAGGCAGCTAAACGACGAGTCTCCCATCACTGTCTACGGTCTATGGAGTGTCGTAGAGGTGACAATCCTTTCCTCTTCTTGTTTTATTTTAATTTGTTCGACTCATGTGCTCAAAGATTACTTTTCATTACAGCTATGGTTCTATGAGTACTTCCCAGGATTGGCTCCTCGATGGCGTCGTGGAGCAGTTCATGACATCCCTGTCAGGGCCAGCTAGCGTGACCGAGGAGAGTCACGGGTGGAGTCTGTCTCTACGCTGCGCGGGCTGCTACGCCAAGACACCACTTCTGTTGGCGTAAGAATTAGTTATGTAGCCTGTTATTTTCTCTTTGACGTTATTTTCGGTGTTTCATGCCAACTTTTTATGGTTTTCAGGTTGCCATTGGTGTCCAGTATCGTCCTTGGGCTGGAATGACTAATCTTCCCGAGGCCTTGCAGCTTTCAGCGCACCACATTGTTTTGGTTGGTACCGGACGCTTTGTCTGGTATCTGGGGGAGCGTGTTGTTCATCAGCACAGTGGTGATCGCTTTGTGGTGCCCTTATCTCCACCGGAGTTGATGCTAGACTCGCGCTTGCTTAGGGAGTTCATAAACAGAGGAGAGCGCTACACTCTTCCTTGGCAGGAGCTTGTGTTCATGGAGGGTTATTATGCGCAGGACTTACTCCCCTTTCTGGCTCCTCCACCCCGCCTTCCTAAGGTATGATTTCTTTTGAGGAGTTTTGTCGCTAGTCTCTATTTAAATAGTCGAATAACTTGATTATTTGATCGTATTTTCATACCACTATTCGCCCCGTAGGGAGGATTGAGATTTCGCCTCAATCTGTCCGCTACCCAGGGCCGATTTGTATTACTAGGACCATATTGCTGACGTGCCAGAGGGTTTCAGACAGGCGCAGGAATCGCTGCCTGAAATTTTAGAGCCGGTAAGTTTTTGATGCATTATTCATCCCTTTTAACACCGCTTGTTACTGATTTTTATTTGTTTGGTTCTCAGCCTACCCGCCCGGAGATGATGGGATTCATGAAGCTTGTTGACGCTTTGAAGTACTTCATCATTAAGCTTCGGCGTGGTGCGAGTTGTCGGAGCAGTTCTAGCGATGTTCATGAGGTATGTTCATTTTTTCCCACTTCATCCATTTATTTTATTTTGCATTGTTGACGCCTTTTAATTTGTATCTTTCAGGAGCAACGGAGGTCCCGCTCGCGCTCGAGGCATAGAGGCTCGGAAGAGGGGGAGCCTAGTCGTGGTAGACGATCTCCTGAGGTTCATCGGCATTCTCAGTCTCAGCGGGAGCCTCAGCCGTTTAAAGAGGGTCTGTGGCAGCAGCCTCAGTCTTCCCAGCGCTTTCAGGGTTAGGGTCAGAGGCAGCTAGCGGCAGTCGTTTTCACAGCCTGAGTTTAGGCCAGTTTTGACTCCCGTGGATACTGGCTTATTTTCAGCTCCATCGTCTAGGATTCCTCCACCAGTGTCGGGCTTGTTTTCAGTTCTGGTGTATGGGACGATGCCTCCACCGACGATTTCCATGTCTTTGAGCCAGTCAACACCGTTTGCCAGTTGGACGGGTCCTGCTTTGATTTTGACTGCTTTTGGAGTTACAGGACTAGTAGGGACACTACTCCCCGTACTCAAATGATGGCGGGACTCTTTGGCTCATCGTACCCGAATTCACAGGTTGGAGATGATACTGATCCTAACACTTCTAATTCTGCAGATTTTGGACCGAGGGTCTTTGTTTGTACATACTGTGTTGACACTTGACGCTGCTTATTTATTATGACTCATTTTGTACATTATTTACAGTTTATGTATTTATTAGTGTGTGTTAGTGTGTGCTTGAGACTCATTGTGTGTGATTGTGTATTTATTAATGACGCGACAAAAAACGTAAGTGGAAGAAGTGGAGGGTACCGACCTTCCCCAAAAGAAAAAGAAATAAAAAGACAAAAAAAATAATAAATTGAATAAATAAATAAATATATAAATAATAAAGAAATAAAATAGAAATAAAATGAATAAAATATAAAAAAATAATAAAAAAATAAAAAAATAAAAATAAAATAATAAAATGATAAAAACAAAAAATAAAATGATAAAAATACAAAAATAAAATAAAAGAATTTAAAAAAGTTGAGAATATTGTTAGGAATGAAACTCTCGAAAAACAGAAAAATAAACGGTGAAGATAAAATACTAAAAAATATCCAGATAGATACAAGAAAAGATAAAAAAAGAAAATGCATGGGTGCCGCGACACGACACTGTACACCGTGTCACGGCAAAATATGCCATGTCGCCGCATAAATTCCCATGATACGGTGGGACTCCCCGTGTCAAGGTGCGCGTATTCTACAACGGTGTGGTTTACGCGTATGGAAAGATAACTTCTGAGTAGTTCCGAGCGCTTTTGCTATAAAATAGGACCAGTATATTCGTGATATGCATAATTACGAAACACGAAATAATTAGAATTTCATATTTCAATAATAATGTCTCAGAATTTTTATAATACATTGTGCGACAGGTCTTAATCTTTGACCAATGCTGACAAAAGAGAGTTAGAATTTTTTCATGTCAGGGTTTACTAGCCCTGAAGCATGTAGCGATTGAACATGATTTTCTTAGGGCAGCATTAGACTATTGGAGTCCAGAAACATAGTGTTTTAAATTTGATTACGATGAAATCTGTCCCCTGCCGGAGGAATTTGGTGCCATCTTTGGATTTCCTGCTAGAAATCTTACTGCCATGCCTATCCTACGGGAGTATTATTACGAAGACTTTGAGCGCCATCTGATTCTAACAGATCCATATTTTAAATAGAATTGTGTGTGGTAATGAGGTAGACTTAGAAAAACTTGCAAATTTATATTTTAATCGCCTTATCTCTCAGTCTTATCATATATATCGTAGAAGGGCATATATTTTTTGCATGTTTAGCAAGCTTTTATTTGCAAACGGTAGGGTATGACATGCTTGTCTTGCGTCTGTGCTTGAACATGTTGAATCTGGGAGGTCTCCTATGCCTACGTGCCTTGGAGAAACATTTCGTGGCCTTAACGAAGCAAAAGCTGACTGGAAAGCAATCAGGAAGGGCTCTCTAGTACTTCTGCAAGTAAAAATACGCTCCAAGTAGCCCCCGTTACACAAAACAGGCACCGTGACACGGTAAACTCTGTCGTGTCACGGTGGAATCTGCTGTTTTTTTTCGACAATTTTTTTATTTTTTTTTCGCAGATTTGGTTGATGGAGCGTTTAGAACTATTTGAAGCCCCCGACGATATTGAAAAATATGGCCCTAACGATCTAGTCCGCAGGAAGAAGAATTACTCTGTGAACATGTCGTATGAAGACTGGAAAAATTTCATTGCAAAGAGAGAATTTTCCATTCGTTGGGTGGTGCCTTGGTGGAGGCTTACTAGGATGGTTGGTACGAATGACACTCCGTATTGCCGTGTTCCTAGTATATCAAGACTGACTTTTTATTGTCCTTCTCGACTGATTCGGCAGTATGGACTTGAACAAGTAGTTCCACGCTATAACGATAGTCCTCGTGAAGTATCGTTGTTTGAAAGTAACATTCACAAATACGAGACTTATTGGATTGGAAGACCTTTCTGGATCGTTTCTGCAAGTAACCAAGCTCCTCCTCCCTTATCTAGTGTATATAAGGCATGGTTGAATCCTAGAAGTAGGAGGGAACGAGTTGGATCACGCAAATCTGATGTAAAGAGCCGTCTTGGAAATAAGAAAGCACCTCCTAAAGATCGTCTAGGTTCAAGAACACAAGGGATTGAGTTTAAGACTCCTATAATGCCGAAAAGGAAGAATTATATGAAAGGGAAGGGTAAAGAGAAGATGGTCTATAGAGAGAAACAACCGAAGAACTTTAAGAAAGGTGAAAGGGGTGAAAGTTCGACTAGAGGTGTGACGGTTTGGGCTACAAAAAACACATTAATGGTTAAGGCCGACCTAGTTGAAAAAGAGAATGAGGTTCCTAAAGTGAAGAGAGATTAGATCAGTATTGCTTTGCTTTTATGATTTATAATTTTCTAAAATAAGGTGTATGATGCCAATAATTGTAGTCACATTTATTTAAATAATAGCATATTTATTTTAGCCTTAAATAAAAAATTACAATGATATTTTTTTTTTAATATCCTAGTCAAGGAGTCGGACGCAATGGAAGAATGAAAATAAAAAAAACATCGAACAAATAACGAATTCGCAAAGAGTGCGTCACTAAAAAAAATCGGAAAATCTGAAATTCCACCGTGCCACGGTGAAAAATTCCGTGACACGTTGGAAATTCCCGTGCCACGGCAATTTTGTATTTTATTTTATTTTTTTTGCTCAAGTGCACCGTGACACGGTGGAAAATCCCATGTCGCGGTAAATCTCCCCCCCTTTTTTTTAATTTTTTTTTTTCAAGTCCACTGTGCCACGGTGGACTGTGCCGTGACACGGTGGAAAGTCATGTGTCGCGGCAAAAACTCCCTTTTTTTTTTTGCTCAGGTCCACCGTGCCACGGTGGACTGTGCCGTGACACGGTGGAAAGTCCTGTGTCGCGGCAAAAACACCCCCTTTTTTTTTGTCGTGATGCAATGCCGAACTGACGCGTATACTTGATCAACGGAGGGAGGATTTTATTTTGTAAAGTGGTCGGGCCCCCTTGAGGGGTTGCCTACGTATCCTTAAAAAGGAATCAAGCCGAACGTAGCTCTATTGGGTCATGAACCCATGCAACTAGGCAAAGAATTTCTTGAGTTGATCCAAGTTGGTTAAAATGTGGAAACCTTTACCGTCCATGTCGACCAATTTGGTCTGAATTTTCCTCTTGCATCCAACACATTTTTGCGGAGTGCCTTAAGCATCAGGTTATCTTCTTTGATGTTCCTAGTCTTGACCTTTTTATTGAAATGTCGCGCCATACGCTGTTAGTAGGTTTGGACATGATGCAAAGCTGCCAAGCGTTTTTCATCAAGTAAGACTAGTTCATCATATCTTGCTCTAATCCAGTCGACTTCATCTAGTTGGCTTTCCAACGTAATTCGGAGAGAAGAGATTTCGAGTTCTTTTGGTTGTACAGCTTCAACTCCATAGACCAAAGAGAAAGGAGTAGCCCCTATTGATGTACGAACAGAGGTTCGATAACCCCAAAGGGCGAAATGTAGCTTACTTGGCCAATCCTTGTAATTTTCTGTCATCTTTTCGATGATAGTTTTCACATTTTTGTTGGCCGATTCGACCGCACCTTTTGTTTGTGGTATGTAAGGTGATGATCTGTGATGCTTGATATGATATTCCTGTAATAATTCCGCCCATTCGGCTTGGAAATGCGTTCCATTATCGCTGATCATCTCATGAGGTACCCCATAGCGGCATATGATATTTTTCTTAATGAAAGGAGCTACAAGTTTCGTCGTTAGCTTAGCATATGAGGCAGCTTCGACCAATTTGGTGAAATAGTCGATCGCTACGAGGATGAATTCATGCCCCCCTTGTCCTGGTGGCGTTATTTTTCTAATAATGTCGATGCCTTAAGTGGAGAAAGGCCATTGAGAAGTATATGTGTAGAGAAGCGAAGGTGGAACATGCTGTAAATTTTCGTAGACTTGACACTTCATACATTTCTTGACGTATTCGTTACAATCTCTCTCCATAGTAGTCCAATAATAACCTTGTCGTTGAATTTTTTGGACTAACATCTTCGAATTCAGGTGTGTTCCACATATACCGGCATGAAGGTTTTCCATGGTTTTGTATGCTTCTTTCTTTGCTATGCATAAGAGATTTCTCCGCATTGCAGTTCTCTTGTGGAGTTCTCCCCTGATGAGCACATACTGTGAGGCCAGGAGCCTCAAAGCACAGCGTGCCCTTTTATCAGTATTAGGAGGGTATTCTCCTCTTGTCACATAATTAAGGATATCTGGATACCATGGCTCTTCATCTTCTTCTTGTGATTCTTTTTCATCTTCGAGTGTGTGAACATAAGCCGGTTCATATCTTTTGTCTATGGTCAACGGCATTCCGATTGTATCCATTGGAATTCGCACCATTGATGCTAATTTAGCTAGTGCGTTGGCGAATTAGTTTTCCTCTCTAGGCAAGTACGTATATTCCACTTCATCTAGTTGCTCCGTGAGAGTTTCTAAATGAGCTTTATACGTAGTGAGACTTTCACTTCTCACCTTCCATCTCTTGGTGATTTGGTTAATGATAAGTGAAGAATCACCGTAGACTCTGAGCTTCTTAATTCCCAAGGTGACAGCTGTTTCTAACCCCAAAATACATGCTTCGAAATTGGGATATGTTCTTCATTGGGTGATACGAGCAAGACTCCTACACCACAACCTTTTTGGATTGAAGCTCCATCGAAATAGAGCGTCCAGCTATCATCTTCGGTCATGAGTAAATCTTCGTCAGGGAAATCGTACTCATCTTCTTCTTTCTTAACTTCTTCTAGCGGAAAGTCTGCTACGAAGTCAGAAACCGCAGAACCTTTGATGGCTTTTTGTGGTACAAATTTCAAGTCGAACTGAGCAAGATTGATTATCCACCTTGATAATCTGCCATTCAGTATTGCTTTTTCGAACAAGTATTTGAGAGGATCCATCTTGGACACGACATGCACTGTATGAGTGAGCATGTAATGTCTTAGTTTCTGTGCGGCCACACAAGTGCGAGACACAACTTTTCAAGTGGTGTGTATCGTGTCTCGTATCCTTGAAGCTTCTTACTTAAGTAGTAGATTGCATTCTCCTTGGTTTCAATCTCTTGTGCTAGCATTTCCCCCATCGTTTCTCTTGTGACCGTAAGGTAGAGTCGATTTGGAAAGTCAGGTATTGCTGGCGCTAGCACGGATGGGTTTGACAGGTAATCTTTGATTTTGTCGAAAGCTTTTTAGCAATCGTCATCCCATGTGACTGAGACATTTTTCTTAAGCTTCTTGAATATAGGTTCACATATCGCTATGAGTTTTGATATGAACCTACTTATATACTGCAGCCTTCCAATGAAACATCGAATCTCCTTCTCATTCTTGGGAGGTGGCATGGCCATGATCGCTTTTACTTTTGTGGGATCTATTTCAATCCCTCGAGAACTGATCACATATCCAAGTAATTTGCCTGACGTGACTCCGAATGCACACTTTGCTGGATATAATCTCATGTTGTACTTGCGGAGTCTTTTAAAGAACTTGTGAAGTGCAATGATATGGCCTGGGCGATCTTTAGACTTAACGATCATATCATCGACATAGTCCTCCACCTCTTTGTGCATCATATCATGTAACAATGCTGTAGCTGCTCTTTGGTAGGTGGCACCCGCGTTTTTGAAACTGAATGGCATTACTGTATAACAATATGTACCCCATTGTGTGATGAATGTGGTTTTCTCCATATCTTCTTCATCCATCAACACTTGATTATATCCGGCGTAGCCGTCCATGAATGATAGGAGTGCATGGTTTGCTGTGTTATCGACCAGAATGTCAATGTGAGGTAGAGGGAACCTATCTTTCGGGCTTGTTTTATTGAGGTCCCTGTAATCAACACACATTCTGACCCTTCCATCCTTCTTTGGAATTGGAACCACATTTGCTATCCATTTTGGATACTTGGATACTTAGATGAAACCTGCGGCCAACTGCTTCCTTATTTCTTCTTTGATTTTGAGAGCCACATCCGATTTCATACGGCACAGCTTTTGTTTGACAGGCTTCATACCTGGAATGAGTGGTATCGTATGCTGAGCTATATCCTTGTCAATTTCTGTCATATCTTGGTATTACAAAGCAAATACACCAACAAATTCACTTAGCAAGTTAATTAGCTCTTTGCGTTCATCTTGACTTAGTGTTAATCCAATTTTTACTTGTTTAACAGTCGTATCATTGGAAATATTAACTGTTTCTATATATTTGATAACTGCCGTTTAATTTTCGTGTTCTTCCATTGCTTTTATTATTTCTTTGTCATTTTTATCATTAGCAAAGCAATATTGATCAGGGCTAGGGGAATGACATGCACCGTAAGCAAAGGTACTCATTTTATTGAATTCATTGGCTAATACATTAAAAGGGGCAAGGTTAGCTACGACGTCACCGGAAAGAGAAGAATCAACAAGAGACTTAGGGCTGCAGAAAGAGGGTCGGCCTCAAACTCTAAGGACTCGTCTAAAGATTTAGACTCAGACTCGGACTCGGACTCGGACCCAGACAACTCAGACTCATCAAACATAGGACCTTCGCCAACGGTTATTTCAAACTTCTCTCCACTTGGCGTAGTGATCCTTAATGTCTTGCGCCATCCCTTTGAAATATTATCAGCTTGGACGATTAACTCGGAGGGGTCAAAATCCTTGTTTGCTATAACATCTTGAACGAGCTCGAAATTATCATTGCAGACGGGCTTAGATTCATTCTTCTCCATTCCAAAAAGAAGGTTGATGCCTAGATCCTCAGAGTTTTAACTACCTGGTTTCTCAATTGTGAAGAGCTCTTCGTCTTCATCAACAAAGTCACAATCGAGGAACATCTCGAATCCTGGTTCACGCTTCCCATCGTGGACGAATGGCTCAGGGAATTCATAGCATGGGAAATCTTCCCCTTCTTTGATGTACTGGCCATCGTTGGTTAATGGATATGGATCCATGGCCATTTCCGTCTTCATGATTCGAGCGTTATTGTGAGCCTTCATTTTCAAGAGGGCTTGTTTCACATCTTCTTTTGTTGGCTTGAATCCCAAGCCAAAAGTGTCCTTCTTGAGTGCACCAGGATGGCCCCAAAGTTCAGCCATTTTCTTTTTGAGCCCATGGGTCGTTCTAGGGAAATGCCCTTGCTTATTCATAATCGCATTAATGTTGGTGTTTGAATAAGGATCAAAGTCGAGATGACACTTCTCCTCTTCTTCGATCACGAGAACATCGTCAAGTGAAAACCCCCAAAGATCTTCGTCTTCTTCGTCATGTTCGACATGGACGATAGGAGTGTCGATAACTTGAATGCGCATAGGAGAGGCATCAATGATAATTGGAACCCCTCCAACTATGGCTTTCACTTTCTGGTGCAGCGATGATGGAATTGCCTTTAGCTCATGAAGCCAAGGGCGTCCTAACAACAGATTGAAGGAGGCCTTAATATCTACCACCTGAAACTTGGTGCGACGTTCAATGGCCCCAGTAGTTATGTTTAGTGTGATAGTACCCACGGCTTGACGGCGAG
This sequence comes from Chenopodium album, assembly GCF_948465745.1. Lineage (NCBI taxonomy): Eukaryota > Viridiplantae > Streptophyta > Magnoliopsida > Caryophyllales > Amaranthaceae > Chenopodium > Chenopodium album. The sequence goes on from NC_137842.1 coordinate 21,990,370, forward strand.
TATTATCGTAAGCGCGAATTCCTCGAGTAGAGGGAGTCAGTTCTTCATTCTTTATGCCCAACTTCTTTGCAGTGCGGAGTGGGCATACATTGATTGCAGAGCCGTTATCAACCAGGATCATAGGAACATTCATCTGCCTACACACCACAGTGAGGTGTAAGGCCTTATTATGTTTGTCCCCTTCCGCGGGCAGATCCTTGTTAGAAAACGAAATCATATTGCTAGTACTTAGCAATTCAGTAGTGAGAAAGTTGACCAGTCCTTGAGGAGTCATGTCATCATCAACTCCTATTTTTACCAGAGCATTCATCACAGCCTTTCGATGCTCTTGAGAGGTGGCCAAAAGCTTCCATACATTCATCTCCACCTTGGTCTTTTGTAATTGTTTGACCACATCGTTGTTCACAGGGTTGATGGGATCAACTATCGGATGTGATTGCGGTGGAGGTGGAGGTGGACTAGGTTGTTGCAACGGTCCACTTCTGATGAGAACCTTGACCTCAAGGTCTCCCCAAACATATTCACTTGTGCCAAGAGATAAACATGCGATATCCTTAAGATAAACGTCTTCATCATCACTATCCCAAATTCCATTCACTTCTTCAGAACTCGAGACAAATACAACTTTCGACAGAGGTTCATTCATAGGTTGAATGAGTATTGACGGATCAAAGGAGACTTCATCTCCCATGATAGCCAAAGCATCGGATAGAGGACCCGTTTGAATATTAGGCTTCTTACCCCCTGGAGGGACAGGAAGTTGATTAGAATCAATTAGGTCTTGGATTGTATCCTTCAACCTCCAACACTTCTCAGAATTATGACCCTTTCCTTGATGAAACTTGCAATAAGCATTGGGATCATAGCTAGCATTTCTATTCTCTTGTCAAGGTTCCGGAAATGGTCTAATTGGCACAATTAGTCCTTGACCATGCAAATGGTCAAAAGCAGCATCATAAGTCATTCCTAAAGGCGTGTAAACCCTCCTTTGCCTTTGGAATCATTGAGGAGGAGCATTAAGGGCCAGCACATCATTGATATTGATATTGTTAGTAGCGTTATTGGGCTTGGAAGACGAAGACGAAGGAGTGTCGTTCTTCTTGTTTTTCCAAGTGCTGTTATTATTGTTGCTACCACCATTCTTCATCAGTTCATCCTCGATATTGATCCCAATATCGTATACAGCTTCAAAGGTACTCTGAGACAGAAACTTCAAGTGTTGCTTGTACTTATGAGTCAGATTGGCAATGAACAAGCGAACCGTCTCTTTTCCCTTGGGGGGATCCACCAAGAGTGTGGCTGTTTCCCTCCACCTGCTTAAGTAAGTGGTAAAGCCTTCATTCTCTTTCTGTTTGAGAATGGAGATTTCACGTTCAGAAGTCTTGGCCTGGATGTTACACTTGTAACGATTCATAAAGCTTTCAGCCACATCCTCCCAGGTCGCGACATGTTTGGATTCCAAAGAGTAGAACCACTGTTGACAGGCATGTTCCTAGGAAAAAGGGAACACTGTAGGGAAGAATGTCACCTCTACTCCCCTAAGAGCCATAGCTGCTGAAAAAGCCTTCAAATGGAAAAGCGGATTATTAGTAGGCTTGAATTTGGGTGTCTACAGTGGAAAACTTCTCAGGAAGCTTGTCCCTTATGGACGAAGAGGTGACAGGTTGTTCCACATAAGTGAATTCTTCAGAAATTTTACTCATTTGTTCCTTAATCTTGTCCATTGCAGCAGTAGTGACATTGTTTTGATTGTCTTTCTCTACCGTGTTGACTCTAGTGGTGAGTGTTTTCATCATGTTAGACAACATTTCAATTGTCTTGTTGATGTTCTCGATATCTTCCTTAGTAGCCATTGGTTGAAAGTAGACCGGAGATGGATCTTGTGGAGATGATTGTGGTGGTTTCCTTGTACACCTCTTTGGTATAAGAGGTTGTTGAGGTATTGACTCGAACCGTAACAATCTACCCCTGCTTCTTGACCAAGTGCTGTGATGCCGAAACAAACACACCTTTAATGACCGAACTTTACCTTAACCCATCCGGAAAAATAAATAATAAAAAAAATATTTGAATTTTAAAAATCCATAACTTTGAAATTCTATTTATTTACTCATTTTTTTAAAAAAAAAAGAATAAATAAATAAAAATATGGGAGGATACCATCCGACTTACTCCGAAAAAAAACGACACAAAAAAAAAAAAGACTACCCTAAAATACGGTCAAAAAGTGGTGCACGACTAAAGAAAAAAGTGTGTGAACACGATATGTGAGTGATTAAGTGAAGTTATGGACGCGTGTTTTGACCGTACAGCTAGCCATGACACAAAACTGGACATATAAACTACATACGTACGCACAAAAACCGAAAAAAACTAACGGGACACTTTTCCTGGGTACCGTGTCACGGTGCTGACTGTCGTGACACGGTGCAGTCTACCGTCAGACGGTAGAAAGCGCCGTGTCACGGCACTGTTCACCGTGGCGCGGCAGAACTTGCCTTAACACGGTGAGCAGTTCCAGGTCTGTTTTGTGATTTTTCCAGATTTTAGTTGGTTTTAAGTTCGTACTAATTACTATGTGGAAATAAAAACCCTCGGTCATGGGTTAAACAAAAAAAAGTAAACACATGAAGGTTAGCATCAAACAGCCATGTAGCACTTAGTCACGATGATGTAAAAAAAGTTCGCAACATAGAGTCAAGATCTATGTTCAACTATTGGTCAAGTTTTTGGTGTCAAAAGGGTACCATGGTTAAGAGTTTGGACGCGTTAGCAAGGCAGCCTCCCTTGAGGGTGTATGCCAATGGGCGGCTCCGCGAGTTTGTGATGAAATCGAACTTGACTCAATGGTTTTGGTGGATTTAATAACTCGGATGAACCCTTATTGCCATGAGCGATTTTGGGTTGATAGAGCTTAAATCCCCCGGGGCTAAGACTCATCTAGAACACATACGTTTTTTCAGAAAAATCGATGGAAGTTGACTGTGAGAAGAGAAAATAAGCCACCGGATTGATTTTAGGACTGCCGTGACACGAATAAAATTCCCGTGCCACGGTACTGCACACCGTCATACGGTGCACTGTACCGTGACACGACAGATTCTGTTGTGGCACTGCAGTCAGAAAATCTCACTGGTGCCCAATTTTCCTTCGTACGCAATCAAGTTATTCGATTTCTCCTACGGGACAGACCTAAATACGACGTTAAAACGTCTATGCATATGAAAAAATGCCAAATTAATCACATGAATATTTTTCAAGAATCTTTCAAGTCTCATCCACTCATCTTAATTAAATATCGATCACTCAAATCGATATATAACAAAGAATCCTCCCTAGTAGAGTCGCCAAATTGTAGGCATCGTTTGAAGTGTGCCTACTTTAAAGCATGTGTGAATATGCTTGGCAATCATAGGAAGTGGGAAATGACTTAATAAGATTAGGGACAAGGAAAGTAGGGAGCCGCCAACAAGTTTTTAAGGAACTTGTAAACCGTTCACGGATCATAAAAAAGCAACCACGATAAGGGACAACGAAAGGCAACAACGATTGACCCGTGAAGGTTACACCCCATTCATCATCCATGAGATTACTAACTCCATATGGTTCGGAACCACGAAAGGAGGATCGGGGATGATGGTACGAAGTGAGTCATGGAGTCACATTCGCCCGTATTGGCCTCTACTCGATTCTTATAGTGAAAAGTGATTCCTGCGATCTCAAAGGCATACAAACACAATATTCAATTTGCTCCAATCTATTATTAAGCTAAATTGGTTGAATATTAATGCAACACATAATTCTAAAATACTTGTGATCACTTGAATTAAATAACAAGATTAAAAAGGAACCTAAACCGGTTGTCCAAATTATCTTATTAGGCGTGATTTTCAATTACATATTCCCTTGAAACATATAATATGGTGATCAATAAATATAATAGAATAACATCAATATTGGAAGCAATTTAACAATAATTCCAACAATATAAAATCGTTAGAAAAATAATAGAAATAAAAGGAACATAATTCTTACTTTAATTATGTTTGTTTGCAACTACAAAATAATAAACGAGTTAGTAACTTCAAGGAAATAATAATAAAACAATAATTAAATTAAATGAAATTAAGTAGAGTTTATTTGGGGCCTAACCCTCAAACAGTTCTACCTTTCACGCCTTGGCTTAAGGACAGAACCACGAGTAAAGTGTGGACTCCTTGGAGTACTTGAAGAAGGAATTTTGAAATAAGAAGGGTAGGCTAGTGTTTAGGCTAGAGCATAGAAGAGAGAAAAAAATAGAGAATTAATTGATGCCCCGTACATAAAAAATGAGGGGGTATTTATAGAGGAAATGTGTTGAGGGAACACACTGAACCCTAAAATGATAAAAACCCTAAAAAAGTATCCCGTGACACGACAAACTGTACCGTGACACGGCAAGTCCCACCGAAAGACGGGAAACATTCCCGTGACACGGTGCAATTTTTGAGTGACGCGGGAAATATTTAGTAAATGGTGAAGAAAATGCGTTAAGGGTTTACGCAGAAAGGACACGGAAATTCCTGTGTCACAGCAGGTTTCCCGTGTCACGGGAAATCCCACCGTCAGACGGGAAAGATTCCCGTGACACGGTAGACTTCTGCCGTGGCGCGGGAATATTCAGTCCGCTTTTCCGTCTAAATACATTTTTTAACCCTAATTTCGTTCAGCATTTTAAGTGCCGATTTATAATTTCGGGCCTTTTTCTGATTTATTATTATTTGGGGTAAAATAAGAAAATAAGCAAATAAAATAAATAAAAGATTTAGGCCAAAAATAAATAATAAAACAATAAAATAAAAAAGGTTTGGGCTGAAATTAAATAATAAGTTTGGGCTGAAATTAAAACTATGCTTTTACCAAACATCAAGACTAATCCATCGACTATTAAAAAATATGAATTTAATCAAATACGATTTTTTAAGCACTCTCGGGATTGAATACTGAACCCGACCAATAGTGGCGGTGAAAGGTTGTTCATCATCGGGTTTTGTTTTCGGGAGACATTTTTAGGTGTCTACAAATAGTATGTCCCCCCGATTGATGGTATTGACAGTAGAATCTATCTATCCTCTTTAGCGATTAAAATGGTCTCGGTTCGAGAGGTTTGACCTTACCACTCTCTGAGAGCATTTCAAACATTTTAGCGTATGAAGTCCCAATTGGAGTATAGAGTTTATTACTCTTCTTGTGTTCGTCAGTTACTTGTAGAGAGAAGGTTTTCTTCTTCGTGGGTGGAACCTTATCACACTTTTTCTGAAGCTCCTCTACTTGTTTCTTTGCGACTTCAAGATCTTCACGTAGTAAACTTGATCCCTCCCACATGGACCATATAAGCATCCGTACATCTTCTTTGCTTGGTGGTTCAGGGAAGTCATCCATGGCATCGAAAAATATCTCCTCCTCTTCTTCAACAACATGAGTTTCTTTAATAGGCTTGATGAGAGATGAGGGATCGACCTCATTTTCCTCATCATAGATGGCCAAGGAATGAGCGAGAGGTGCATTGTCAATGCTTGGCTTCTTACTGGCAAGAGGCAATGGCAGATTATTATTATCAATTAAATCTTGGATAGCTTCCTTAAGCTTCCAACAATTTTCAGTAAGATGGCCCCTACCTGGGTGATATTTGCAATGTGCATTGAGGTTCCAGTTAGTCGTCCTCTTCTTAACTGATGGGTCCCTAAATGGTCCAATAGGAGTTATAAGACCTTTTGCATATAGTCGGTCAAATGCGGTGTCATAACTCATACCTATAGGAGTAAAGTTCCTCCTAAATGGTTTCTTTTGTCCTTGGTTGTTCATAGCAAGGAATTCACTCAAATTTAAGGTGCTAACATTGTTAGAGTGGGTGGTTTTGGAAGAAGAAGGATTGTCGTTCTTCTTGCCTTTCCAGCCACTGTTGGAGTTACTGTTAGCAACATTCAGCTTAGCCAGGTCGTCTTCAATATTAATTCCTATGTCATAGACAGCCTTGAAAGTATGGAGATTAAATTGGTATTTGAGATAATTGGTGAACTTCTCTTGAAGGTTCTTGATGAACAACCTCACAGATTCTTTCTCGCTTGGTACTTCAATCATCTTAGCAAAGGTTTCTCTCCATTTGTTAAAGAAAGAAGTGAAACCTTCATTCTCCCTCTGCTTGAGTATTTCAAGTTTCTTATAATCAGTTTCAACTTGAATGTTGCAGTTGCACCTATCAATGAAAGCGTTCACTATTGAATCCCAAGTAGAGGTTCTCACTTTGTCAAGGTAGAAGAACCATTGTTGGCAAACGGTTTCAAGAGATAGAAAAATAAAGAGGGAAACACTTTCTTATCAATACCCTTAATACTCATTATTGTTTCAAAAGCTCTTAGATGAAAGTAAGGGTTGTCAGTTGTTTTGAATTTCCGGATGTCGTTGGCATTGAACTTTTGCGGAAGAAGGTCCTTGTCCACCGAGACCCCTCGTGAACTAATGCCTTGAAACTTGTAGTCACCAGACAACTTGCTCATGCTTTCTTGCATAAGGTCCATATGTTGTTGCTTCACAGGGTCATCGATTTTGAGGGTTAAAACCTTCAAAGCCTCAGTCACAGTAATCAATTTGTTCTTGAGTTCATTAACTTTCTCTTGATTTTCCATTATCTTCTTAGCTTTCCTTTTTCGAGCGATTGGCTTGTCGAAAAGTTGAACTTGAATGAAAAGGTTGTCTTTGATCAAACGCCCTTCCTTTCTTAACCGCGCGCTGTAGATTAAACCATTTTTGTTTTAATGACTTGACTCAAATTGACTTTGACTTTACGGGTTTATAATTAAAAAAAAAAAAAAGCAAAAATAAGGTGTATAGGTGTATATTTTTGGGAATCAAGTGTAGAATTTTAAATAAGTGGTTTAATTGGAGGAGTAATATCCGACTTACCCCCCTAAAAATAAAATGACGGAAAACACGCGCATACAAGATTCTCTTAGACATGGTCAAAGTGTACATACATATTAATGTGTACTTTATATAGTGAGTGCAAGTGACATGCTTTGACTCTTGTGTAATACCATGGGACTTAGTGCCTAGACTCGATTAAGGACTTAACAAGGTATTATTATCAATAAAAATAATCGAGTTGATTAGCAAACTGTTCAATTAGACACAAAGTAATGACTCGAGCAACATACAAAACTTTTGTCAAAACAACAGGACTAGCGCCGCACTGTGTAGTGTAGCGCCAAAAAACAGAACTGTCGCCAGGCGCTGCACTCCACAAAGTGGCGCTGCAGTCCAACTCTCGCCACCATTGCTGGAACGTTGATCTGGGACTGCTTTCGGTATTATTACTCTACAGGGTATGCCAAAATTCGTACTAAGTCAACTCTGATTAGGCAAAGTTCTTTTGGTCATTAATCAGTTTATCTAGTCTTAACACATCTCAAACAACCGGTTAGGAAAAAACACATAGAGTATGCATAACAAATAATGCACAATTAGTTAAGTAGGAACAATATGATATAATGAGTTTGCAACCTAACCGTGGCTCTAGTTCTCTAAAGTTCAGAATATGGGTTAGTCAAAGAGGGTCCATGGTTAATTGTCCGGATGCACCGCGTGGAAGCCTTACCTTTGAAGGGTTGGTGCGACTGGATGGGACACCGTGAGTTAAAAAACTCGCTTCCATTGTTTGGTGAATTCAACATTATCGGATGTACCCTTTGTTGCACAGAGCGTTCAATCAGGTAGATGGAGCATGAATTCCCAAAGGGTTATGTCCATATGTAGAACACATATGGGTTTTAAAAAAGTGAGAAAAACTCAATCAGGAAGTAGGATCGAGCAAACAGTGCTAAAAACTAGTCAAAATTAGAACGCTCAGTATTTTGAGAATTTGGCGCCAGCAAATAGAGGCCGGTGCCGCAATTTTGCTTTGGCACCTGGCAACAGAAGCTGTCGCCTGGCGCCAGAGTCAAATTATCGGCGCTAGACTCAGTTTTCTGACGCTAGTTCCTACATGCCTCAACAGCTTTCTCTGCTCGATAAAATTTTCCACTTTCGCGCATCAATATTTCGATCCTAGTTGTGAAATTTATTCCTGAAATTTCCTACGTGTAAAAATCCTATGTTAATCAAAATTACGCATATGAAATACTTAGAACTTTTCGAGTCTCATCCACCCATTCTAAATCGTTGCCAAAATAAATTTTAGGAATAAAAATAGAAATCCTCCCCAATGGAGTCGCCAAAAACTGCAGGGAATATTTCAAGCATTATCCCTAGCATGAACCCCACTATGATCATGCACTAAAGTACGGTGGCGTTAAAAGGGAAAGAAGATAGAGCAAAAGAGTCGCCAACAAGTTTTAGGAACTTGTAAACCTTTCACAGGGTGAAGGTTACACCCCTAAAAATCAAAGAGATCGTTAACTCCAATAGGTCTGGAACCAAGACTGGAAGTTCAGGGATGAAGGTACAAATTCAATCTGAAAAAAAAAGAACCTGCCCTAATAACAGGCCTCTACTTCATTCTTCTCGTATTCATGTGCGCTTTGAGACTCACATGTAATCAATAGGTTTACCCTAAACCTGTTAATCTATGTTGGTTGAATATTAATGCACAAACAAATCTATTATTGGCGATCACTTGAATTATAATCATATTAACCCTAAACAAGATTATTAATTATCTTATTAAGCGTGATTACATGTACCATTTCCCTTTAAACATGCATAAAAGACGTGATCAAGCAATAACAATAAAAATAATCAAGCAACATAATAATAATCAGAAAAATTATAAAAATAATCATGTTAAAGCATAATAATAATATCAAGATCCTAGGCATGATACTAACAAGATTAATAACAAACCCTAGCATGTCACTAAACATCACAGATCAAATATATAGCCCTAACATGATGCTATCATGAATATTAAGAAAGAAAATTGGAAGCATCGCAGGAATCATAATAATCATATTTGATATTATAACCTTTTCCCTAAACATGATACTATGAATCATTATAACAACCTAGACATGATTTCTATATCAGAATATTAATAATTCAATTAAAGCACTTACTTGGATGCCTCGTATCTCTTCCTAATAATAAAATACACGCGTTAGTAACTTCAAGGAAAATATACAGTCAAACAATTACATTAAATAATTGAAATAGAGATTTGGGACTAACCCTCATAAATATCAAACCTTTCACATCTAGGGTGAAGGCAACTTTGAATTTGGCTAGGTGTTTCTAGATCTTGTGAATGCGGAATTTTGTATGCAAAAAGATATAAAGAGAGTATATCAAGAGATTCTTGAAAACTAGAGAGAATAAGAAAATTAATCGTTGTTGATGATTGAAAACGGTGGTTTTAGTAGGCTATTTATAAAGAAAATCAGTCGGATGGATAGAAAAACGAATCAGAGTTTCGAAGAGAATAAAACGACTTAGCGCCAGACGCCAAGTATTAGCGCCAGACGCCAAGTATTAGCGCCAGACGCCAAGTACTAGCGCCAGGCACTAATCCTGTCGTAAGGCGCTAGAAACCAGTTTCACGCGTTTTCTTAATTTTGATAAAATTTAGCTATACAAAAGGGCAAAATCGTATATTTCTTAAAAACACTTCTTTTATTTTGATTAAACCTTTAAAAAGTCAACTAAAGTAAATTTATAAATGCCAATTAAATTAGGAATTAAAAAAACCTTCTAGAAGATTTAGAAGACTATAACCAATTCTAATTGCATTAGGAATGATAAATCAATATTAGGCCCTCCTCTAGATCATTGGGCCGCACATAAATATCAAACCGGGCCTAGTTTAGTAATTTGGCCATAACTTCCTCATTATTCATCGGAATTGGGATTATAATATCGTGAGAAAGCTCTTTTCAAACCCGACCTAACTGTACTATTATTGGACCCTTGCTATGGACCAAACCAAACTGGATTGGCTGTTTTCATAAAAAGGTTTTCAAAAATAGAGAGAAAGAAAAGAATTAAAATCTAACCGCAACATTAGACTTTCCACACTTTTACTTCATTCGATTATGATTCGACGTGAAAGGTACTCATCACCGGGTTTGTTTTTGGGGAGACACAAATGGGTGTCTACAGAATCCTAATTTTATTAGCATCGATAAATGAGTTTTAAGAGTTTTATTTAGAATAAAAGAAGTGTTTTTAAGGAAATTACATTTTTACCCCTCGTACGCTTAAAAATTTATCAAAATATGAACACGCGTGGAAAAACTGATTGCAGCGCCGCAATACCGTATGTCGCCTGGCGACAGGCCTGGCGTCGCGGTGACACGTTTGTCGCCTGGCGATAGCCCTGTCGTTTGGCGACAAGGGCGTGTTTGGCTACAGGGGCGTGTTTGGCTACTTTTTGAAACTCTGATTCTTTTTTATCATAATCCTCCTGATTTTCTTTATAAATAGCCTTCTAAAATCTCCGTTTCAATCACCAACTCTCATCAAGAAATTCTTGATATACTCTCTCTCTATTCTAAACTAGCCTTTTCTCAAATAAAAAATTCTGCATTCACAAGATCTAGACACACATAGCCGTGTTTGAAGTTACCTTCTCCCTAGACGTGAAAGGTTTGATATTTCTGAGGGTTTGGTTTCAAATCTAGTCTAAACTATTTTTTATCTTTATTCGATTTAATTCTTTAAATATTTTATATTTTCCTTAAAGTTACTAACGCGTGTATTTTGTTATTAGAAAGAGGTACGAGGCATCCCAGTAAGTGCTTTAATTGCTTTATTGATATTTTGATATAGAAATCATGTCTAGTTTGTTATTTTGATTCCTAGTATCATGGTAGGATGTTTTTCTTAATTTCAAGTTTAGGGTGACAACAATAAGTTCCTAGTATCATGTTTAGGGTAAATAATATAATGTCAATTATGATTTCTATGATCCCTTTTATTGTCTTTCCTAATATTCATGTTAGTATCATGTTAGGGCTATATATTTGATCGTTGATGTTTAGTGACATTCTAGGGTTTGTTATTAATCTTGTTATTATCATGCCAAGGATCCTGCTAGTAATATTATACTTTAACAAGATTGTTGATTATAATAATGGTTGTTATTATGATTATTGTTGTAATTATTGTTTTAATGATTATTAATATGTTGCTTGTGTTTGGGGTTGATAAGTCCAACTTACTGCGGAAACAACCCCGACCCAAAGAACCACTCGCAATTAATAAAACCATAAAGCAAAACAAATAAACATAAAAGGATAAAATCAGAATTTACCTTTGACGCGTGCTTCGCCCGACCCAATAGGCTCTTACTTGAAATCTTTGGCTCCGAATATACTGAGCCTCCAACGGTATCCACCTACAAAGGACGAACACCGACTTTTTAGGTCCGCTATCTTGGAGTTAGAAAGGTTAGACCAAAACCCAAGTGTTAAGGGATTTTAAAAGTTTTTGCCAAAATGCAATGCTCTTTCTAACTCCCACTCAAGCACTTTTCTCCAAAACCCAACATGAGTATTGTTTTGGGTGTTTTTTTCCCTTGGGAGAGTTACGTCACAAAGTCTGGTCCACGCGTGAGCTGTACTTGCAAAATAAGGAAAACCGCAGGTTGATAGAGCTCCGCCTCCGACGATGAAGTCAGTAACTTGAATAGGAGTAAAAAGGTGCGGAAATTTAGGTGGGGATCTGCTCGGATTCCAAGCTCAGGATGTCTCTATCAAAGAGTAAATGTGTAATAAATGGTAAAACGTGCCTCCAAAATAAGGAAATCTCTCTATTTATAGGGTCCTCGGGAATTGTGCCCCTGATTAGGTCATCAAGCCCTAATAATTGGTGGGCTGCGCCGCATTGGGCTTTCTCGGGATTTGGGCAATGAAGGCCGCCTTTTTTCCATTTCCTTGGGAGGATACGTGTCAAACAGGGATTGACCCTATTTGGACTAACCCTAAGGTGACGCGTGTCACACTCTGACTAGACCACGTGTTAGGGTAAAATATCTCAAATATATGCCCCTCACAGATGTGACGTGGCATATGTGACATGTGTCATTCTTCCATTGGGGGTGATTTTACCGCCAATTTTTTACTGTTCACCGGAAATTACGGAGGTACCCCTGAATTTACCCCCTATATGTAGCCGTTTACCCTCATTTTTTATACGTTTTACAAAAATTTTAAGAGAGATAAACTTTAGAGAGAGAGAGTCTACTTTCACGTCTGAGGCAAGCGCAAGCAATCAAGCTCGTTTCCGCCTGCCCCAGACGATTTCGCCTAACCTTCAGTCATCAACTTTTAAAGGTACCGCCTCTGTCTCTTTCTCAGCTCTTTTCATTTCTTCCAGCTTGTATATACTCTTTGCAATAAATGGATGCATCAACAACACACACGACACAACCTAGGTTAGAGTCCAGCCGGTCACCTAGTACGGTTGAGTCTAGGACTGGGAGTGCTGCCTTAGGGTGTTAGGACCACCCTTATGCTTGGAATCCGACCTTCATTGTGTCTGTGCAGGGCACAATGGCTCGAACAATGCAGATGGCAAGAGATCCTAACTATAGGAGCGAGGGCTCAGGCGGGCAATCGCCTGAGGGGGAGACGTCAGGTAGGGAAACCTAGACGGCAACTGAGAGGTCTCCCCCGGGTGCCCCTTCAACCCCTGGGGATTCATTCCTTGATGAGTGCGATCAAGGAGACGGTGAGGAGGTCGTCTCTATGCCCTGCTCGCAAGATGAGAACTGATCCAGGGAAACCTCCGCCTCTAGCTCCGAGAGCAGTGACGAGCCTATGTCACCGCATGAGGATAGTGAGGTGGGGGAGAGGAAAAAATGAAGTGAGAAAGATGACCCCTTCCAAATCCACGTCTCTTCCAAAGACAGGTAAGACATGGATAAAGATTTGGAAAACTTCAAGCTCATGCGCCCCCTAGCCTGTAATTATACCATCTGGGTTCCGCCTGCAGAAGGCACCGTCTCTTGGAAAGATGACGAGAGGAACGCCAACGCCTACTTTGGCTGTTATGTGGCGGCGTTCCTGGTTAGGCTAAGATTTCCACTTCACGAGGCGGTGAAGGCAATTCTAAGAGGCTATGACCTGGGAGTCTGACAACTTACTCCCAATTCTTGGGCTAACATTCTGGAGTAAGTCAATTGGGATAGGAAGTCGACTAAGTCAAGCAATGCAAGGGAGGATCAATCATGCAACAAAAAGAGCATATCAAGCTATTCTCCTAGAGGTCTAACTAGCGTCAACTACGATAAACTCTAGCTAGGACACGTCACAAGACACCTTAATCGTGTAAATGCAAGCCACAAATCAATGGTCCGTATCAATGTGAACTAACAATGCAATCTAGTGTTAATAACTAGGGTGATCAAGCCTAAATCAAACACACACATGCACATAATCAATTAACCAATTTAATCACATCATCAACTCCATAAATTTCCCCCAATCTACATCAATCCATCACATAATATAAGCTTCACCATCAGCGTAGCAAAGAAACTACTCTAACAACATCATCAAATCATCAAACAACAAAAGGAATCAAGAATCAACAAAATATGAACAACAATTACACTAATCAAGGATCAAACATCAAAATCCAATCAAATCAAATCAAACAAACATGAATAAACTAATCAAAACAATAAATGAGATAGAGTTAGAAATGCTCATTGTTAATAGAGAAGATCTCCAATACAATTATCACCCTTGCATCTTCATTCTCTCAAATCACCATTGAAATTCCTCACTTTATCTCTCTAAAATCTACTCCTAAAACTAACCCTAAAACTAGAGAGAGAAGCTCTCCACTAAGCTAAGAATATGATCAAAATCTTCTTCTAAAACTTGCTACAAAAATCAGGTTTAAAAAGATATATATAGAGGCGCGAAATCACCAAAAAAACAAGCATAAAATACCCACAAAGGCGCGCCCGGGCAGCAGGGGAGGTGCACCCGCGCATGCAAGGGGTGCGCCCGCGCCACCCTTAGGTGTGGCCGCGCCACCCCTAGGTGCGCCCGCGCCTCCCTGTTGTGCGCCCGCCCTAGCTAGGTTCCTTCGAGATTCTCGCGACTTCGTGCGTTTGCTAAGGTCGCGCGACTATGATGATGATGAACACTAGGAATGGCAGTAGCTAAAGCTCTAGATTAGTGGGTACACAACTTCTTAATGGTAGCACGACATGAGAGCGCAAGAGCCAAGACTTGGAATTTCCACTTCCTTGCATCTTGAGCTTTCCAAATGCCGTGAGCTTGCTCTAAAGGCTTTCTCCACCTTAGTAGATCACCAATATCAAGACCTGAACCTCGTACAATACCTACAACCACGGAAATAGAGCAAATAAAGGTGAAAAGGCTAGAAAACCAACGAAATACACAAAAGCTACAAAATAAGAGAGGAAAGGTAAAAGTAAGCAACAAAGAATAAAACTAAGCATTTATTGAGCAAGAAAGCTATGAAAAGAGGATGAAAACAATCTAAATACTCATCAAATGGGTGCCATTTATGACACCCATCACTGGTTTAGAGACGAGGCATTTTTATCCGCTTGCGCGCTCAGCACAATGTTCACCAAACGTATGCGCCTGACCTTAAGACCGTTTGGGGTACTTTCGTGCCAAATTTGGCAATTACTAATGTTTTTTGCTCTTTTTTGCAGAGGAAGCTTTAGCCATGCTCCCAGACGAGAAGACACCCAAAAGGTCCTTCGCCGCCATCCACCAAGATTTGGCGAAAAAGCAGGTGGCAGCTATCAGGGCCAAGGTAAGACGCCTGGACCCTTTTTTTTTACTTCACAAGTTTCATTTCCGGATGCATAACTAACTTGCATCAACTTTACAGAGAGGTGAAATCCCAAAAAAGTTTGAGAAGACTCTCAAACGGGCCAGGGATGACTCTGCCTCTACCCCCTCAAAGAAAAAGACTGGCTCCTCCCAGACTCCTGGAGCCAGAGCCGGGAAAACCTAAATGTGTCTTGGGGGAAACATGCAGGAGGTAGACGGCGACTTTGGCCTTGATCTCGTCAACCCCTTGTCCATTGGAAGAGGGGTTACAACGGCTGCAAATGGCTCTTGCCAGGCCGTCTTTGAAGGTAAGGCTAACCCATTTGAGTCCCCGCCTGAGTTAGGGTGGCCTTTGCGAGTGAAATCCCACTCCCAACAAAATTTTTCCTCAGACGGTTGGCAACAGATTGGTGCCGCATGCTTTTCGCACTCATCAAATGTTGATCTAACCTCATTCATTCTATGCAGGCTCTGTTGCGGGTAGACGGTCTCAAACGTCCATACTCCCGCAAGCGGGAAGAGGTAAAGAGAGCCAACAAATCCGCCAAAGACGCTGAAAACGTTGCTCTATACTCTTGTAAAATAAATAAACTTTAGACTAAAGGCACAATGATGACGCAGGAGTCGAAGATTGATCAGCTCGAGAAGGACCTGGAGGCGTTCAAGCAGAAAGCCGGGGATGCTGAGATGACACTTAAAAATGCCAAAGAGGAGCTTGACAAAGCCAAGACGGAGCTGGACTCTCTAAAGGGGGTCTCCTAAGAGAACAGCGATCTCAAGGCCAAGGTCAAGGAGCTAGAGGAGGCGGCGGCCCAGGCGCAGCTAAACTTTAAAGCAACCTTGGTGGCTGAACAAGAACGCCTAGTTGCTGAGAGTGAGGCTGACAACGACACCCGGATGAAGATTGCCTGGAACGCCTTGTATCCAAACAAGGATTATGGCATCTGGGCACTGGCTCACAAATATGCAGAGGAAGTTGTATATTTAAGGGAGAAGGGCGTGCCAGAGCTGGAGTCGTTCAAAGCCTGGGCGCAAGCTGAGCTTCCAGAACCTGGTCACCCCGTCCCGACTCAGGCGCACGAGGTTCCTTCTGACGAGGAGGATGAGGAAGAGGGGGGCGATGACCAGGTAGACCCGTCTACAGCTCAACAATAAGTTTTTGCGGCAGTATGGCATTTTTATTATTTTCCTTTTTTAGTGGTTGTATGTCAAAATACTTTCTTTCCAGCCTGCGTGCCGTGTATATGTTGTTTTTACCGGCTGAGGAGCCGGGTTAATTAACAGTTTGCTTCACTTCCCAGACGAGGGCTGGTTAACAATTTCCTATCACAACCGATTTGCTAGGTAGTTTTTTTTAATGAATGCCCCGACTAAGTCTGTTTTGATCACTTCTCTTTTGAATTTTGCATTTTTACTTTTTTCAAGTATGCTAGAAATTTTTTCTTTTGCCTAACTTATGAAAAGCATGCGGCAACAGATAATCCGGCTGCTCTTGCCCCTGGGCGGCTGTGTGGTTGGTTTCACCTTTAAATCAATTGATTGACTTGGAAACGTCTAATGCGTTAAAGAGCATGATATGTTTGCAAGTCAATCAATCACAATAGTGATTGGCCCAAACCAAGTGCACAACCGCTCATGTGACAGACGCTTAGGATCAGACGGAAAAAGGCCGTCTGGAAATCAAACGAAAGGCGAAGGACCGTTTGTACTGTCATGAGACAAGGGGCAAATTGCCGCCTAGGGGTCTTGCAACCCAATTAGGGTTTTCCTCCTTGGGAAAACGTTTAATTTCGAAGGGTGATACATTTTACCCAGGCCAGGCGGCTATGAGTTGGACCATGCCGCCTATGTAAACAAGTGCACTCTGATAGTGCTTGTGATGATTGCACCCGGAGGGGTGTTACCGGCCGTCTTAATACTCATGGAGTAGACGAAATTCGAATAACCCTCTGGTCATCGGCCACATTTTCTTTTTGACGGTTGCGTAGATGTTGCACAACCCTTGATGCCCCGGTGGGGTGGGTTGGTGCAACTTTAGAATGAAAAGCTTGGGAACTACGGTCGGTCACCGGCTGATGTATGAGGACATCCAGTATTTTGAAAACTTAATCGTTCTTCTAACTTTTCTTGTCAGACGGCTATGAGTTGACAATTTAGTCATTCAATCTTTGCCGTCTGCATAAGTACGTATAGCAAACATGTATGCCGCTCTCTACGACGATCGCACCTAGAGGGGTGTCGCCGGAAGCCTTTGTCCATGTTGGGTCAGGCGATTTTACAAAACGGACAGTCGTTCGGCCATTGGCCTCTTGTCTTAGTAGAGACCGGCTGTATAGCCACCAAGCGGTTTTGTGCATAGTTTAGTGATCCGACCAGTGGCCTCATGTGAAATGAACGCTGAATTGTCTACTAAGTTTTAAACTTAGAGACTTCACTAATTGGGTCGCCTCTGTATTTCTCAGACGGCCTTTAACTTGAAAAAGGAAAACATAATTGAAAACAAAAAGCGATTTCTCATTAATAGACTTTTTTCTTACTAAATTTAATAACTCAGAAGTAGTACTTTTTCAAATTGTCTACATTCCAAGTCCTAGGAAGGTGCCTGTCGTTTAGGGTTTCCAGGCGGTTGCTGTCGTTTCTAACTTCCTCATAGATCCGGTAGGGGCCTTCCCAATTTGGAGTCAGCTTTCCAAGCTCATTGGCCCTACCGGTTGCCTCCATTTTTCGTAACACAAAGTCGCCAACTTTCAAAGGGCGCTTGTGCACTTTCTTGTTCTAGGCTCTTGTCATTCTCAGACGGTATATCTCATGACACTAGGCGGCATTGCCCCTACGTCCTTGGAGAAAGTCCAAAGCCAGACGCTTGGCCTCCCAATTTTTCTCCTCATCATAAAGCATTACTCAGAGGGTAGGTTCGTAATGTTCGATGGGCAAGACGGCTTCAGCACCGTAAACCATGAGAAATGAGGTTTCCCCGGTTGCCCTTTTGGCTGTTGTCCGGATGGCCCATTGGACATGAATCAATTCTTCTGCCCATAAACCACCGGCTCTTTCAATTTTCATTTTTATGTCGTCTGAGATGAGTTTGTTGAAGGCTTCAACCTGGCCGTTTGCTTGGGGTCGATTGAGTGATGCAAAAAAGTTGGGGATCCCTTGATCCCCCAACCAAGTCTTGAGCTGAGGCGTCTCAAACTGAGGGCCATTATCAAACGCCATAGACATAGGTACCCAAAACCGGGTGATGATGTTCTTCCAAATGAAAGAGATGACATCCTTAGTCTTGATGTTCCTGACCGCTTCCGCCTCCACCCACTAGGTGAAGTAATCCACAGCAACTAGGATGTAACGTTTTCCGCCTGGAGCAGGCGTATAAGGACCTAAAATGTCCATGCCCCATTTTGCAAACGGGACTAGGCTGTCGATGGCCGTCAGATCAGTAGCCAGGCGGTGGATAAGTTTGCCAAATTTCTGACATTTATCACATTTCTTCACCAGCTCTTTGGCATCTACCTCAAGGGTAGGCCAAAAGTAGTGTCTCTTGGCTCTGACGTCTAGGGATCTGTCGCCTATGTGGGAGGCACAGTACCCCGCATGTAATTCTTCGAGAACTTCCTTCCCCTTTTCTGGGGTAACACACTTCAGAAGAGGCTTCAGAAACCCCACCTTGAAGAGTTCTCCGTTTCTCATCTCAAAGTTTGCCGCTCTCTTTTTCATGACGGCTGCCTCATGTGGCGAATCAGGGAGCGTGCCGTCTGTCAAGTATACTCGGATGCCATCCATCCAGGTAGAGCTTCGGTCCAGAGTTCCAATGGGCTCTTATATGCTTCTTTTTTCAAGAACTTCCCAAAAGACTAACCGAGGTGTATGACAACAGGCGGAAGATGCTAATTTGGACAAGGCATCCGCCTGGTTGTTACCAGACCTGGGCACTTGGCTCAAAGTGAACCCTTCGAGTGTCCTAGCCTCTTCTTTGACCGCCTAAAGATATTTGATCATTGCCGGATGGGTAGCCTCATATGTACCTTCGTACTGGCTAACGACCAATTGAGAATCAGAGTAGGCGTCAACTTTGGTTGCCCCTGCTGCCTTACACATGCGGATTCCAGCCAGCAAGGCTTCGTATTCTGCCTCATTGTTTGAGGCCTGAAATTTGAACCGTAGTGCATACTCATATTTATCTCCTTCCGGATATTCATATATTACGCCTGAACCACAACCGTTCTTTGTTTAGCTCTCGTCTACATACACTTTCCAAACCTGATCAAGATTATCCGGATCCACCGGACGGGTCATTTCAACAATGAAGTCGGCAAACGCCTGACCCTTTATTGCCTTTCTTGGTTCGAAAATGATTTCAAGACTTTGCATTTCAATTGCCCATTTAAGCATTATGCTGGATGACTCCAAGGTAGACATTGGCCGTTTGAGTGGCTGGTCAGTGTATATCACCACCAGATGTGCCAGAAAGTAAGGCTTCAGTTTCTTGAATGCCATATACAAAGCAAGGCAAAGTGTTTCAGCCATGGGGTACCGGAGTTCAGCATTTTGTGGACATGACTAATGAAATAAATCGGGAGCTGAACGCCGTCTCTTTAAGCAAGGAGAATGGCACTGAGGGCGATTTGAGACGGCTAAGTACATGTACAGCGTCTCTCTGGGCAGAGGACTAACGAGCCTTGGCAAGGAGTGCAAGTGCTCTTTTAGCCTTTGAAAGGCCGCTTCAGCATCATCCCCCCATTCAAATCTGGTCTTCTTTCTGATTGCTTGGAAGAAATAAAGGCATTTGTCACCTAGCCGGCTGAGGAACCTCCCTAGTGTCGCCACGCAACCGGTTAGTCTCTGTGCTTCCTTGACAGTGCGGGGTGACATCATGTCAATTACCGCCTGTATCTTCTCGGGGTTAGCCTCTATCCCCCTTTGATCAATTAGGAATCCGAGAAACTTCCCACACTCAACACTAATGACGCATTTCTTAGGATTCAACATGACCTTGTGCTGCCTGAGGGTGGTGAATGTTTCTCGAAGATCAGCAAGGTGATCCGTCTGTTGCTTGCATTTGACTATCATGTCATCAATGTATGCCTCCACATTCCTTCCAATTTTTCAAGCCAAACGACATCACAGTTTAACAGAATTACCCCACATCAGTGACGAAGGCCGTCTTCTCTAGATCGTTTTTCCACAGGGGTATCTGATGGAAGCCGGAATAGGCATCCATAAAGCTCATCAAGGCATGGTCGGCTGTTGAATCGACCAGGCTGTCGATCTTTGGAAGCGGATAACTTTCCTTGGAACACTCCTTGTTGAGGTATGTGTAATCAACACACATACGCCAGGTCCCATTCGGCTTCTTTACAAGCATAACATTGCCCACCCAGTCGGGAAAATTACATGGCCAAATGAACCCAGAGTCTAGCAGCTTTTTTACTTCGGCAGCTGCCGTCTGACTTCTTTCCTCGCCGTGATTTCTTTTCTTTTGTTGGACGGGCTTCTTTTTAGGATCCACGGCGAGTTTGTGGACAGCAAGATTCGGGCAGACGCTTGGCATCTCTTCCACTTCAAAGGATAAAATGTCTTTGAATTCTTTCAGCAAAAGGTGCAAATCTTCACCCAACTTAGTATAAGCAACCATCCCAACCTTTATAGTACGCTCTGGACGGCTTTCGTCCAGAGGTATATCAATATGTTCTGATGTGTCTATTTTATATAGTATTTTACCCTCGTCCCTTGGTCGTAATTAGTAGTGTTTTTGGCTCTTTAGATCCACTTTTATTACTAATTGGTGTTTTCTAGTGTTTTCGTAGATTTGGTTGACTTTTACAGGGATTTGCACTTTTGGAGCATTTTCCCGAGATATTATAGAGCAAATACAATCACTGAAGCAGCACGACCAGTTTTTGTAGCCCAGGGCCGGTTAGAGCCATCAAACCGGTGAAAATGGGCTCTGTATGTGTGATACCGAGGCATTTGGACCGAGTATTCATGACCCGAAGAGGGAACCCAGATTGGCCCAAAGAATTGGAGCCCAATAGTAGTCCAGATAGTGGCCCAAGAGAGTCGCCCGGCCAAAAAGGCTAGCGACGGGAGGCGCGCCCGGCCGGGCGAGAGAAGCAAAGGTTGGCGCCCAGTGACGCGCCCGGCTGGGCGCGAGAAGCGTAATGATGAGCAAAAAGGCGCGCCCGATCGGGCGGTGCCTCGCCCGATCGAGCGCGTGTTATTATTAGGAGTTAATTTCGACGTTTAAGTTTGTTTTAGTTTAGGATTTGTACGAAGTATAAATACTTCTCCGTAAAACGATTTTACTCTCTCTCTTCTTTTACACTCTTTTAATTATTTTCTTAGATTTTCTTTCTCTACTTAGATTTTAGATTAGTTTCTCTCTCTTATACATTTGTTCTTAATTCCATATTTATTTGGTGATTATTTCTCTTCTCTTAATCTTAGTTGTTTATTTTATTCCTTTGATCATGTCTTGCTTTATTGCTTTGATTAGTTTAGGTTTTATTATGTGTGACTAGTTCTATTTCTAGGGTGTATGGGGATTCATAAATAATATGAAGGGGTAATTTATGGTTGTTAATTGTCAATGCTAGATTAATTTCCTATTGATTGATTTAATGCTCTATGAATAGATTTGCGCAGATCTTTTATGCATGAGTTAAACAATATTGATTCGAGATTCGACATATGAGAATTGATGTTTAAGTCTAGTTGCAATAGGCAGGTCAATTTATAGATGGTTAAGTCGAGATTCGAAAGATGAGATTTAATACCGGTAAATTAATTGTGTGGTTGTAATACGTAGCGAAAGCCCTTTATGATCTGATTAATGTATGCAATGATGAATGATTATTATATTCTACCCTGGAATATTATTTATTGGTGAACCTATGCCCTAGATCCTTTTATATATTACTTTCTCCTGACTCTTAATCTTCGTAGTTTAGTTTTTTAGATTACTGGTTACTTTGTAATTTAGATTACTTTAATTGATTAGGAATAGAAAGTCTCGTTTCTCTGTGGATTCGACCCTAATTCCCTATCTACATTACTTTTGATTACGGGATACGACTTTACCTTGTCAAAATTTGGCGCCGTTGCCGGGGAAACGGTTTTATTTTTATATCTGATTATTTTTGTAATCTAGGTTATTTCTCTTTGTCTCAGAGAACTTTAGTTCTTTGAGGCAAATCTCACATTTGATTTTAGTTTTTTTTGTTTATGCCCAGGTGTTCCAGATCAGGGTACATCCCATTCGATCCTGAGATCGAACGATCCTTCCATAGAAAGAAAAATCTTTACAAGCAAATCCTAGGGATTCTGGTGATAATAATAATCACCGGGACCCCCCATCTAGTTCTAGCGATTCAGAGGTATCATCAGATCCATAATCAGAGATGACGACTCCAAAGAAGCTTAGTGATTACTCACAACCAAAGCTCACAACTTTTCCACATCTCACTCCCACTCCAGCTCTTGATGGGGTACAATTTGAAATTAAACCGCAATTTATAACGATGATAGAGAGGAAGCAATTTAGTGGAGCTAAGGGTGAAGACCCAAATCTTCACATTGCAGACTATTGGTAATATTGTAATACCATCAGGCAAGCCGGGGTCACACAAGACCAAATCAGGGAGATTCTTTTTCCTTTCTCTTTTAACTTGAAAAGCCAAATTATGGTTTAATGGTTTAAATAGAACTGCACTTGGTATAACTGATTGGGAAACTCTTGTTTGAATTTTTATAACAAGTATTATCCTGCAGAGAGAACAGACGTACTACGGAGTGCAATTCAGAACTTTGCCCAAGAAGCCGATGAAACTTTATATGAGGCTTGGGAGAGGTTCAAGGGCCTACAAAGAGAATGCCCCCGCCATAATTTGGTACTATGGAAGTTAATCCATGCCTTTTACAATGGCATTGGAAATTCATCTAGAATAATTTTAGATTATGCAACTAGTGGGAGATTTATGAATCTTAATGTTGATGATGCAGGTCAGGTTATTGAAGATATTGCGATACATAATTCCCAATATGGGAATCCTAGAGGATTTGCTAACATGGGGAAGCATAGTGTTCAATGTGTATCCTTTTTTCAAGCTCAATTGACCTCTAACTGCCAAAAATTAGATAATCTTAGCACTGCTAATCTAGCTAATGTTTCTGCAATTAATAATAATGCTAATGAGGTTTTTTGTGAAAATTGTGGAATTTTAGGTTATTGGGAACAAGATTGCAGGAGTTCCGTGGAGCTAGTTAATGCCTTTCAAGCTTATAGGCAGAATAACCCATACTCAAACACCTACAATCCTGGGTATCGGAATCATCCGTACCTTTCCTACCGGAGTACTAATGTTCAAAATCCACCACCACAAGAACCACAGGCGCCGCAACAACAATAGCAGAAATATTACCATCCCAATGTTGGCCACAAGAACCAACCACAACAACCCTCCTCATCTTCCGACCCCACTTTGGTAGAAATAAGAATGATGCTGGTTAATATGCAGAAGCACATGGAGAGTAGAGATGCACAAATTGTCTCAATTCTAGCACATAATAAAATCGACATAATCAAATTGCGCAACTTTCCGCTACTCTACAAGCCCGCCATCAGGGAGCTCTGCCAGCACAGCCGACAAGGCCTACGGATCAAGCCTATGAAATTACTCTGAGGAGTGGTTCAAACTATAAAGGGCCCCCTATGCCCAGAGTTAATGAACCTGTTTTATTAAATAATGCTAATCTTGATTTCGTTAAACCTGACAATGTAGCTACTAACCCTGCAGGGCTAAAGCATAGTACTAATATATCTAATTCTACATTGCAGGGTACAACTCCAGAGAAGGTGGCCACTCTAGATAAGAGCAATAATGCTCCAAAGCCAGTTATCAAACTTCCATTCCCCAATCGTCACTTAAAGACAAACTTGGAAAAGTAGTTTGGTATGTTCCTGTAGATGGTAAAAGATTTAAAGGTAACAGTTCCCTTCACGGAATTAATCACACAAATTCCTTCATATGCAAAATTTATGAAAGAAATAATGACAAGAAAAAAGGTCTATTAGTGAGGTAGAGACAGTAGCTTTCACTACAGAGTGTAGTGCCGTACTCCAAAATAAATCTCCACCTAAATTAAAAGATCCGGGTGGCTTTTCTATCCCTTGTCATATAGGCAATCTAATGATTGATAATGCATTGTGTGATTTGGGTGCTAGCGTTAGTGTTATGTCATTATCTGTGTTTTCCAAGTTTAATATGGATAAATTAAAAGCTACTAATATTACTCTACAAATGGCCGACCGTTCTTTTAAATACCCCTTAGGTATCTTAGAGGATGTCCCCGTTAGATTAGGTAAATTTTATATACCTGTTGATTTTGTTGTTCTTGATATGGCTGAGGATATGCAAACCCCGATTATTTTGGGTAGACCATTCCTTAACACTGCAGGAACAATTATAGATGTGAGAAGTGGTAAATTAACACTATCAGTAGGGGACGATAAAATTATTTTTAATCTCAATAATACCCCTAAAAGCCCCATCACAGAGGAGAAGTGTTTTAGTGTTAATGTGGTTCATAATTATTCTAACAAGCCCCAAGCTCTATTAAAAGATCCCTTGGAGGCGGTATCTTGTGTTGCATCCCTTTCAGATAAGATAGACAAATGGCAGAAGGAAGTTGATGCAATAGAAAGAGCCCTCTACACTGTTGGTCTTTGTTTTGAGGACAAAAAGGTGGAATCAATCAAGTAAGATGTGCAATTTGAGCCTACGGTAAGTGTTCCGCCAAATCGAGTTGCAAGTGTTAAATGCAATGAAAATTTGAAGCAACTCTCGATCAAAGAAGGATCTTTAGTGTGTAGCATTGAAGAAATCCCAATCCAAGTCAAGGAAGATCTACAAGACAAAGTAAATTGGTGTCCCACAGGACATGTTAGGAAGCCGCGACGTAGCCATAACACCGCTCGACCGGGTGAGAAACTGCACGATCAAGCATTAGGACAAGGGTTCTAGTTCTTGTACTTTGTAAGAAGGTCGTGCGGGACCTAGATAAACCAGCGCTTTGCGGGAGGCAACCCGTATTTTTAATTCTTTTTAGACTAGTTTTTCATTATTTTTCTTATGAGAGGAGAGATGAGGGAATTTAATGAGTTTTTATGAGTGTTTATACAGGTTTGAAGGAAAAGAGTTAGCCAAAATTTGAAGAAAAGAAGAAAATAAGAAATTCGATAACTAGCCTCGAGCCCGACCGGGCGCGAGAGCTGGATAAAAAAATCAGGTCCTTTTCTCCCGACCGGGCGCAAAAATCGTCGTACACGGACATATTCGTCTGCCTGACCGGGCAAACCTCTCCCGACCGAGCGCGAGAAGAGGTGAAAATTACATCATCAGATCGGCCGATGGGGCGATAGGCGCCCGACCGGGCGCGAGAATTTACGAAATTGGGTAATTTAGATCGCCCGATCGGGCGAGTTCAGCCCGACCTGGCGCGAGAGCAAAACATAATTACAAATTCAGATCGCCCGACCGGGCGAACACCAGCTCGACCGGGCGAGACACACCCGACCTACTTCTTCTTCTTCTTTCTTCGTTTTTTCTCATTTCAATCTCTTTCCTCCATAACATTCTCTCTCTAAAAAATTTAAATCCTCTACCTTCTCTCTAAGATTTCTTCACCAATTATCACCCAAATAAAAAACGTTTTACATATTATTACTCCTCTCTTCATCCTCTACATTTCTATATAAAAATTTTCGAATTTCATTTAAATAAATTTTCATACCCATTTTTACCATGGCTTCAAAGAGGGCTCGGTCTATTTTCGGTAGGAGTTCTAGTTCGAGGGAGGAATATGATCCGGATTTAAAACTCCCGTACTGGCCAACGATCCGTATTGCTAGCCAGGAGCAAAAGGAGCGGCTAGAACACCTAGTTGGGCGCGAGGTAATTCCTTCACGGTGGTTACACCTACTTTAGAATCATATGGTTTGTATGATTTTGTGAAACGATTTTTAAGTGACATATGCATGAGAAAGTTCGTTGATATGCACTATCCTACATACCGTGAATTAACTTGTGAATTCTTGTCCTCTTTAAAAGTTGTAAATAGTAGAATAGACCAAATTTAATTTTTAGGTTGAACAATAGGAATATTAGTTTAACTGATGTGGAATTTTGTAAATTGTTTGAATTAAATTCTGAGTTACCTCACCAATGGCATGCTGACTATAAAATGGGTGACATTTATTATGCTCTGACTGGTTTGCCTACTCCCGACCCCCAACATGCTAATACCAAACCTATTCATCACCCTATCCCAAAAATCTGGCAAAGAAATGCGGGTTTGGGTTATTTAGGTAGGAACGAGCCCCATAACGCCCAAACTAACGAGCTAGCTGTTAAAGGTCACTATGTGTCTGGGTTTGGGAAATTGAACATAGGTATGTACATTATTCACCATCTGAGCAGACATGCCACGACCAGTACCCAATCTCACACCCCCATTCATATAGGAGGCCCTATAACTAGAATAGCAGTGAAAAAGGCCGGTTTTGTTGAGGGTGGACCCCACCAACTGACCACCTATGGACCAGATACCTATATGACTGCTAGGTATTTTGAGGAGTTGGGGTGGGTACGACCGGATAGTGAGCAGACACCCTAATGGTGTATTAGGACTGGAACCGAGCAGCCTTTGCCCATATTTCCCCTACCTAGTCCTGACTTGATCGCCTTTCCCCCAGGGAAACAATCCTACACGTATGACCTTTTAGTTGCCAACTCTAGGGGGCAAGCACCACTAGTACCACCACCAATTCCACCACCCCAGCCTCAGCCTCAGCCCGAGGTGGCGTTTTCTCCACCTCGCATGTCTCACTCCGTCCCTCATGTTGACTCTAACCTACATTGGGACCTTCAGAATATAAATTAGGCTTTAAGCCGTATCGAGCATTCTCACACTGACCTTAGGAGGATGGTAGGCTATATAGACCAGAGTTTAGGGTATCTGAAGAGGAACAAGGGTAGAGCTCTCTACCCTATGTACGATGATTATGCTCGTCGGAGCAACATTCCCGATGATGTTATTTACCCTAACTGGTTTTAGCCTCCACCCCGGGGATACAATAGCGATCCCACTGCCTATGGTATTTACACTGACTATTCTGCCTTCCATGGGTACGGCCAGGACATTCCTTTCGGGGGACCGGCGGGGGGGAGTTTTCATGCTGATTATTTTGGTGGTAGCTGTTCTGGTGCGGGTGGTGCAGGTGGCAGTGGAGGTGCAGGGTTCGGCTCCATGGATGAGGATGATCAGGACTAGCTATGATGGGCTAGTTCCCGAGCCAATGAGGACATTATCCTATTCTGGCTTGGGGAAGATTTTGGATTTGGTATCTTTCATTTTCTCTTTTATTTTATTTTTGGTGTGTTTTCTTAGTCTAGATTTATTGCTTTCTAGGTTAGTTTTATTGCTTTCTTATATATGAAAAATACAAAAAAAATTGAAAAAATAAAAAATCCAAAAATACATTCCAATGAATTGTAAATCATGCTTTCCTGTGCCCCATACTTGAGAAATTTGTTTTGATTCTTGGTATATGATGATAATCATTGTGGATTAGTTGATCATGTTTTGATGTTTGATTGCCTTGAGACCTTAACATGAGTCAATTTTGTCCAACTGCTTGTGAATATAGTGCTTGACTAGTTGATTTGGTAAGGAATGTGTGTTAGTTCCTGGTATGTCAAGGAATTTTAGTATTGGTTTGCAAATAAAAGTAATGTTTATATGATTCATTATTATGCACATTGAGGAGAACGAAGGCGTTCATTCTTTTAGGTAGCCTCTAGATGATTGTAGATACATTTGTTCCCTTCTTGCTAGCCATGTTGTTGCCTTGGTTTTTTGTTGTTTATTAGCCACATTACAAGCCTATTTTGCGCCATTGGTTACTAGTTCCAAGCTTGGCTTGGGGGAGCTATTAGTGAGTGAGGTGAGGGATTTTGTAGTGTGCTTATTATTTGCACAATTTGGTTGGGTTTTTGAGAAGTTGTTTTGTTTTTTATCATGTTTATTTTGATGAGTTTGAAAGTTATTTTTTCCTAAAAAATAAAGCATGATGTTATGAAAAAAAAAGAGAAGTTCAAGAAAAAAAAAATGTGAAAAAATAAGTGAACTTCAATAGAAAAAAAAAAGAAAAAGCAAAATAGAAAAAAAAAGTGTTCAATGTTCAAATGTTCTAGTTGGAGGTTGATCAAAAGAAAAAAATGGAGTTTCTATGAAAAATTCAAGTTTGGAAATAAAGTTTGTTTATTCACTCCACTTCTTCATTATTATATTTTTATGAGTGAAATTGTAAGAGTTGGGATTGTTTATTATGATTGGAGTATATTTGGTGGATTGATGTTAGAGTTAGTTATGTAGGAGATGTTGATCATTATTTATTTTTATCATGGGCTTTATTAGGATTTTCTCCCTTAAGCATAGCTTTTCTCTCACTTGTTCCCAAATGATTCCTACCCTTTACCCTAGCCTTACATTACAAGCTTTAAAGACCTTCCGACCTTTGTGCATAGAGTGGTATGAATGTGAAAGTGTTGTTTATCAATGCCAGTTATGATTTGACATATTTCGAGTCGACTAGTAGGTTGAGCGTTCATTGTTTTATACACACGAGAGTGTGAGTTGGGAGGGCATTGTTCACATAAAGGGGTTGGTTGGAGAGCGATCGAGTACATCTTTTACTCGCCACATAAATGAGAGTTGAGTGTGTGAGCACTAGTCTTGAATTCTATATGCTCTTAAGGTTTGCTCTATTTGACAATTGTTAGGGAGGAAAGGTAATTAGATGGATTTGATTCGTTTATTTTGAAGCATGTTTATTTGATTTACCCTGAATTGTTTGTGCTTGATTTTTTTTACTTTTTGGGGTGAAGCATATTTATTGATTCATTGATGAGATCTTTGTTTAGGGACAAGCAAAGGTTTGGCTTGGGGGAGTTTGATGTGTTTATTTTATATAGTATTTTACCACAGTCCCTTGGTCGTAATTACTAGTGTTTTTGGCTCTTTAGAGCCACTTTTATTACTGTAGACTCCTAAAAATATCTCCCCAAAACAAAACCCGATGATGAATAACTTTTCACCGCCACTATTGGTCGGGTTCAGTATATAATCCCGAGAGTGCTTAAAAAATCGTATTTGATTAAATTCGTATTTTTGAACAGTCCATGGATTAGTGTTGATGTTTGGTAAAAGCATAGTTTTAATTTCGGCCCAAATTTAATTTTATTATTTTAGCCCAAACCTTTTTTTTATTTTATTGTTTGGTAAAAGCATATTTATTTTTGGACCAAACCTTTTATTTATTTTATTTGCTTATTTTCTTATTTTAGCCAAAATAATAATAAATCAGAAAAAAGCCCGAAATTATCAATCGACACTTAAAATACTGAACGAAATTAGGGTTAAAAATGTATTTAGACGGAAAAGCGGGCTGAAAATTCCCGCGCCATAGAAGGTACCCACCGTGTCATTGGAATCATTCCCGTCTGACGGTGGGATTTCCCGTGACACGGGAAACCTGCTGTGACACGGGAATTTCCGTGTCCATTCCGCGTAAATCCTTAACGCGTTTTCTTCCCCGTTTACTAAAAATTTCCCGCATCACTCTAAAACTGCACCGTGTCACGGGAATGTTTCCCGTATGACGGTGGGAATACCCGTGTCATGGTACGGTTTGCCGTGTCGCGGGATACGTTTTTAGGGTTTTTATCATTTTTGGGTTTCGTGTGTTCCCTCAGCACATTTTCTCTATAAATACCCCCTCATTTCTGATGTACAGGGCATCATTTATTTCCTATTTTTTCTCTCTTCTATGCTCTAGCCTAAACACTAGCCTACCCTTCTTATTTCAAAATTCCTTCTTCAAGTACTCTAAGGAGTCCATACTTTACTCGTGATTATGTCCTCAAGCCAAGGCATGAAAGGTAGAACTCTTTGAGGGTTTGGCCCTAAATCAACTCTACTTAATTTAATTTAATTTAATTATTGTTTTATTATTATTTCCTTGAAGTTACTAACTCGTTTATTATTTTGTAGTTGCAAACAAACAGAATCAAAGTAAGAATTATGTTCCTTTTATTTCTATTATTTTTCTAACGATTTTATATTGTTGGAATTATTGTTAAATTGCTTCCAATATTAATGTTATTCTATTATTTTTTTATGATCATCATATTACATGTTTAAAGGGAATATGTAATTGAAAATCACGCCTAATAAGATAATTTGGACAACTGGTTTAGGTTCCTTTTAATCTTGTTGCTTAATTCGAGTGATCACAAATATTTTAGAATTATATGTTGCATTAATATTAAACCAATTTAGCATAATATTAGTTTGGAGCAAATTGAATCCTTGTTTGTATGCCTTTGAGATCGCAGGAATCACTTTTCACTATAAGTAGAGGCCAGTACGGGCAAATGTGACTCCATGACTCACTTCTTACCATCATCCTCGATCCTCTTTTCGTTGTTCCGAACCATATGGAGTTAGTAATCTCATGGATTATGATTGGGGTGTAACCTTCACGGGTCAATCGTTGTTGCCTTCTTTGTCCCTTATCGTGGTTGCCTTTTTATGATCCGTGAACGGTATACAAGTTCCTTAAAAACTAGTTGGCGGCACCCTACTTTATTTGTCCCTAATCGTATTGTGTCAATTCCCACTTCCTAAGAGTGCCAAGCATATTCACAACATGCTTTAACGTAGGCGCACTTCGAGCGACGCCTACAATTTGGCGACTCCACTGGGGAGGATTCTTGGTTATTTATAGATTTGAGTGATCGATATTTAATTAAGATGAGTGGATGAGACTTGAAAGATTCTTGAAAAATATTCCTGTTATTAATTTGGCATTTTTGCATATGCATAGACGTTTTAACGTCGCACCTAGGTCTGTCCCGTAAAAGAAATTGAATAACTTGATTGCGTACGAAAAAAAATTGGGCACCAGTTAGATTTTCTGACTACCGTGTCACGGTACAGTGCACCGCCTAACGTTGTGCAGTACCGTGGCACGGGAATTTTTGCCGTGTCACGCAGTCCTAAAATCAGTCCGGTGGCTTATTTTCTCTTCTCACAGTTAACTTCCTTTGATTTTTCTGAAAAAACGTGTGTGTTCTACATGCGTCTTAGCCCCGGGGGTTTTAAGCTCTATGAACCTAAAAACGCTCATGGCAATAAGGGTTCATCCGAGTTATTAAATCCACCCAAACCATGGAGTCGAGTTCGATTTCATCACGAACTCGCGGAGCCACCCGTTGGCATACACCGTCAAGGGAGGCTGCCTTGCTAACGCGTCCAAACTCTTAACCATGGTACCCTTTTGACACCCAAAGCTTGACCAATAGTTGAACATAGATCTTGACTCTAGGTTGCGAACTTTTTTTACATCATCGTGACTAAATGCTACATGGTTGTTTGGTGCTAACCTTCATGTGTTTACTCTTTTGTTTAACCCATGATCGAGGGTTTTTTATTTCCACATAGTAATTAGTACGGACCTAAAATCGACTAAAATTTGGAAAAAAAATCACAAAACAAACCTGGAACTGCGCACCGTGTCACGGCATGTTCTGCCGCGCCACCGTGACACAGTGCCCAGGAAAAGTGTCCTGTTAGTCTTTTTTTGGTTTTTGTGCGTACGTATGTAGTTTATATGTCTAGTTTGGTTTCATGTCTAACTGTACGGTCAAAACACGCGTCCATAACCTCACTTAATCACTCAAATATCGTGTTCACACACTTTTTTCTTTAGTCGTGCACCACTTTTTTACCGTATTTTAGGGTAGTCTTTTTTTTTGTCGTTTTTTTTTCGGAGTAAGTCGGATAGCATCCTCCCATATTTTTATATAAAAAAAATATAAATAAATAAATACAATTTAAAAGTTATAGATTTTTTTTTTTAAAAAAAAAATTCAATTTTATTTTATTTATTTATTTTTCCTTATGGGATAAGGTTAAGTTTTGTCATTAAAGGTGTGTTTGTTTCGGTGACACAACACTTGGTCAAGAAGCAGGGGTAGATTGTTACGGTTCGAGTCAATACCTCAACAACCTCTTATACCAAAGAGGCGTACAAGGAAACCACCACAATCATCTCCACAAGATCCATCTCCAGTCTACTATCAACCAATGGCTACTAAGGAAGACATCGAGAACATCAACAAGACAATTGAAATGTTGTCTAACATGATGCAGACACCCACCACTACCGCTGCAATGGACAAGATTAAGGAACAGATGAATAAGATTTCTGAAGAATTCACTTATGTGGAACAACCTGTCACCTCTTCATCCATAAGGGACAAGCTTACTTAGAAGTTTTCCACTGCTGACATTCCCAAATTCAAGCCTACTGATAATCCGCTTTTCTATTTGAAGGCTTTTTCTGCAACCATGGCTCCTAAGGGAATAGATGTGACACTCTTCTCTATAGTGTTCCCTTTTTCCTTGGAGCATGCCTGTCAATAGTGGTTTTACTCTTTAGAATCCAAACATGTCGCGACCTAGGAGGATGTTGCTGAAAGCTTTATGAATTGCTAAAAGTGTAACATTCAGGCCAAGACTTCTGAACGTGAACTCTCCATTCTCAAACAGAAAGAGAGTGAAGGCTTCACCACTTACTTAAGCAGGTGGAGGGAAATAACCGCACTATTAGTGGATCCCCCCAAGGAAAAAGAGATGGTTCGCTTGTTCATTGCCAATCTGACTCATAAGTACAAGAAACACTTCAAGTTTCTGCCTCTGAGTACCTTTGAAGCTTTATACGATATTGGAATCAATATCGAGGACGAAATAATGAAGACTGCTGGTAGCAACAATAATAACAGCACTTCGAAAAACAAGAAGAACAACACTCCTTCTTCTTCGTCTTCCAAGCCAATAATGCCACCAACAATATCAATATCAATGATGTGCTGGCCCTTAATGCTCCTACTCAAAGATTCTAAAGGCAAAGGAGGGTTTACACGCCTTTGGGAATGACTTATGATGCTGCTTTTGACCGTTTGCGTGGTCAAGGACTGATTATGCCAATTGAACCATTTCCAGAACCTCGACCAGAGAATAGGACCGCTAGCTATGACCCTAGTGCTTATTGCAAGTTTCATCAAGGCAAGGGTCATAATACTGTGAAGTGTTTGAGGTTGAAGGATGCAATCCAAGACCTAATTGATGCTAATCAACTTCCTGTCCCTCCAGGGGGCAAGAAACCTAACATTCAAACAGGTCCTCTTTCCGATGCTTTGGCTATCATGGCAGATGAAGTCTCCTTTGATCCGTCAATACTCATTTAACCTGTGAATGAACCTCTGCCGGAAGTTGTATTTGTCTCGAGTTTTGAAGAAGTGAACGGAATTTGGGATAGTGATGATGAAGACGTATATCTCAAGGATATAGCTTGTTCATCTCTTGGCACAGGTGAAGATGTTTGGGGAGACCTTGAGGTCAAGGTTCTCACCAGAAATGGACGGTTGCAACAACCTAGTCCACCTCCACCTCCACCATAATCACATCCGATAGTTGATCCCATCGACCCTGTGAACAACGATGTGGTCAAACAATTGCAAAAGATCAAGGTGGAGATGAATGTATGGAAGCTTTTGGCCACCTCCCACGAGCATTGAAAGGCTGTGATGAATGCTCTGGTGAAAATAGGAGTTGATGATGACATGACTCCTCAAGGACTGGTCAACTTTTTTTTTTTTTTTTGGAAAATATGAGAAATTTTATTACCAAAAGGAAAGTTACAACTTACAAAAGCTAAGTTATAACAAACACCAAACCCACAAGACCCGAAAAGGAAACAGGCCAACCAACCACCAAAGAGTTCAAGCTCAATCTCCTGCCACCTTCTAGGAAGGGTTCAGGAGAAAGAGACAAGAACAACTGGAGCTCAAGTTTCCAGCCACCTTCTAGGAAGGGTTGGGTTCAGGAGACTAAGCCCGGGAACACAGAACAAACACAGAGCAAGAAAGACCTGCAAGCAAAAACCCCACTCATGCAGATTATAAAAAAAAAAAAAAAAAAAAACCTCCACCTAGACTCAGCTGCAAAAATAGCAGGGCTAGACAAAAGAAGGTATAACAGCAGTGAAAGAAAAACAGTCAACTAAGCACCACAACAAAGTGCTGGCCTAAAACCAGCAAAACCAACAAACCAGACCAGCAATTGCACCAAAAATCAGCAACAGACTGGTCAACTTTCTCACTACTGAATTGCCAAGTACTAGCAATCTGATTTCGTTTTCTGACAAGGATCTGCCCCTGGAAGGGGACCAACATAATAAGGCCTTACACCTCACTGTGGTGTGTAGGAAGATGAATGTTCTTATGAGCCTGGTTGATAACGGCTCTACAATCAATGTATGCCCACTTCGCACTGCAAAGAAGTTGGGCATAGAGAATGAAGAACTGACTCCCTCGACTCAAGGGATTCGTGCTTATGATAATACTCGTCGTCAAGCCGTGGGTACTATCATACTAAACATAACTACTAGGGCCATTGAACGTCGCACCAAGTTTCAGGTGGTAGATATTAAGGCCTCTTTCAATATGTTGTTAGGACGCCCTTGGCTTCATAAGCTAAAGGTGATTCCATCAACGTTGCACCAGAAGGTGAAAGCCATAGTTGGAGGGGTTCCAATTACCATTGACGCATCTCCTATGCGAATTCAAGTTATCGACACTCCTATTGTCCATGTCGAAAATGATGAAGAAGACGAAGATCTTTGGGGGTTTTCACTCGATGATGTTCTCGTAATCGAAGAAGAAGAGAAGTATCATCTTGACTTTGATCCCTATTGAAACACCAACGTTAATGAAATTATGAAGAAGCAAGTGCATTTCCCTGGAATGACCCTCGGGATCAAAAAGAAAATGGTTGAACTTTGGGGCAATCCTGGTGCACTCAAGTACTTTTGGCTTGGGATTCAAGCCAACAAAAGAAGATGTGAAACAAGCCCTCTTGAAGATAAAGGCTCGCAGTAATGCTTGAATCACGAAGACTGAAATGGCCACGGATCCATATCCATTCACCCTCAATGGCCAGTACATCAAAGAGGGGGAAGACTTCCCATGCTATGAATTCCCTGAGCCATTCGTCCACGATGGGAAGCGTGAACTAGGATTCGAGATGTTCCTCGATTGTGACTTTGTTGATGAAGACGAAGAGCTCTTCGCAACTGAGTAACTAGCTAGCCCAAAATCTGATGTTCTAGACTTCAACCTGCTTTTTGGAATGGAGAAGAATGAGTCTAAGCCCGTCTTCAATGATAACTCCGAGCTCGTTCAAGTTGTTATAGCAAATAAGGATTTTGACCCCTCTGAGTTAATCGTCCAAGCCGACAATATTTCAAAAGGATGGCGCAAGACATTGAGGATCACTACGCCAAGAGGAGAGAAGTTGGAAATAACCGGTGGCGAAGGTCCTATGTTTGATGAGTCTGAGTCGTCTGGGTCCGAGTCCGAGTCCGAGTCTGAGTCTAAGTCTGTAGACGAGTCCTTAGAGTCTGAGGCCGACCCTCTTTTTGCTATAGAGACCAATCCTGAGTCTCTTGTTGAGTCTTCTCTTTCCGGTGAGGTCACAGCTGACCTTGCCCCTCTTGATGTATTAGCCGATGAATTTAATAAAATGAGTACCTTTTCTTACGATGCGTGTCATTCCATTAACCCTGATCAATATTGCTTTGCTAATAATAAAAATGACAAAGAAATAATAAAAGCAATGGAAGAACACGAAAATAAAACGACAGTTATCGAAGATACAGAAACAGTTAATATTTCCAATGATACGACTGTTAAACAAGTAAAAATTGGATTAACACTAAGTCAAGATGAACGCAAAGAGCTAATTAACTTGCTTAGTGAATTTGTTGATATATTTGCTTGGTCATACCAAGATATGCCAGGAATTGACAGGGATATAGCTCAGCATACGATACCACTCATTCCAGGTATGAA
The DNA here is from genome assembly GCF_948465745.1 of Chenopodium album. Lineage (NCBI taxonomy): Eukaryota > Viridiplantae > Streptophyta > Magnoliopsida > Caryophyllales > Amaranthaceae > Chenopodium > Chenopodium album. Next base: position 22,026,194 of record NC_137842.1, read on the forward strand.
GCATGTCAAACAAAAGATGCGCCGCATGAAACCGGATGTGGCTCTCAAAATCAAAGAAGAAATCAGAAAGTAGTTGGCCGCAGGTTTCATCAAAGTATCCAAGTATCTAGAATGGATAGCAAATGTGGTTCCAGTTCCAAAGAAGGATGGAAGGGTAAGAATGTGTGCTGATTATAGGGACCTTAATAAAGCAGGCCAGAAAGATGGTTTCCCTCTACCTCACATTGATATTCTGGTCGATAACACAGCAAACCATGGACTCCTGTCATTCATGGACGGTTGCACCGGATATAATCAAGTATTGATGGCTGAAGAAGATATGGAGAAAACCATATTCATCACACAATGGGGTACATATTGCTATACGGTAATGCCATAAGGGTTGAAAAACGCGGCTGCCACCTACCAAAGAGCAGCTAAAGCATTGTTACCTGATATGATGCACAAAGAGGTGGAGTTCTATGTCGATGATATGATCGTAAAGTCTAAAGATATTCCAGGCCATATCATTGCACTTCGCAAGTTCTTTGAAAGACTCCGCAAGTACAACATGAGATTAAATCCAGCAAAGTGTGCATTCGGAATCACGTCAGGCAAATTACTCGGATATGTGATCAGTTCTCGAGGGATTGAAATAGATCCCACAAAAGTAAAAGCGATCATGGCCATGCCACCGCCCAAGAATGAGAAGGAGATTCGAGGTTTCATTGTAAGGTTGCAATATATAAGTAGGTTCATATAAAAACTGACAGCGATATGTGAACCTATATTCAAGAAGCTTAAGAAAAATGTTCCAGTCACATGGGATGACGATTGCCAAAAAACTTTCGACAAAATCAAAGACTACCTGGCAAACCCACCCGTGCTAGCGCCAGCAATACCTGACTTTCCTCTTCGACTCTACCTTACGGTCGCAAGAGAAACGATGGGGGCAATGCTAGCACAAGAGATGGAAAGCAAGGAGAATGCAATCTACTACTTGAGTAAGAAGCTTCAAGGATACGAGACACGATACACACCACTTGAAAAGTTTTGTCTCGCACTTGTGTGGGCCGCACAGAAATTAAGACATTACATGCTCACTCGTACAGTGCATGTCGTGTCCAAGATGGATCCTCTCAAATACTTGTTCGAAAAAGCAATACTCAATGGCAGATTATCAAGGTGGATAATCAATCTTGCTCAGTTAGACTTGAAATTTGTACCACAAAAAGCCATCAAAGGTTCTGTGGTTCCAGACTTCTTAGCAAAATTTCCGCTAGAAGAAGTTAAAAAAGAAGAAGATGAGTACGATTTCCCTGACAAAGATTTACTCATGAACGAAGATGATAGCTGGACGCTTTATTTCGATGGACGCTCAAACCAAAAAGGTTGTGGTGTAGGAGTCTTGCTTGTATCACCCAATGAAGAGCACATTCCAATTTCCATGAAGCTCGATTTTGATGTCACTAAAAATGCAGCAGAATATGAAGCATGTATTTTGAGGTTAGAAACAGTTGTCGCCTTGGGAATTAAGAAGCTCAGAATCTACAATGATTCTTCACCAATCATTAACCAAATCTCCAAGAGATGGAAGGTGAGAAGTGAAAGTCTCGCTACGTATCAAGCTCATTTAGAAACTCTCACGGAGTAACTAGATGAAGTCGAATATACGTATTTGCCGAGAGGAGAAAACCAATTCGCCGAAGCACTCGCTAAATTAGCATCAATAGTGCGAATTCCAACGGATACAATTAGAATGTCGTTGACCATAGAAAGAAGATATGAACCGGCTTATGTTCATGCACTCGACGATGAAAAGAATCACAAGAAGAAGATGAAGAGCCATGTTATACAGATATCCTTAATTATGTGACAAGAGGAGAATACCCTCCTAATACTGATAAAAGGGCACGCCGTGCTTTGAGGCTCCTGGCCTCACAATATGTGCTCATCAGGGGAGAACTCCACAAGAGAACTGCAATGGGGAGAAATATCTTATGCATAGCCAAGAAAGAAGCACACAAGACCATGGAAAATCTTCATGCCGGTATATGTGGAACGCACATGAATGCGAAGATGTTAGTCCAAAAGATTCAACGACAAGGTTATTATTGGACTACTATGGAGAGAGATTATCACGAATACGTCAATAAATGTATGAAGTGTCAAATCTACGTAAATTTACAACATATTCCACCCTCGCTTCTCTACACATATACTTCTCCATGACCTTTCTCCAGTTGGGGCATCGACATCACTGGAAAAATAACGCCACCAGGACAAGGGGGGCATGAATTCATCCTCGTAGCGATCAACTATTTCACCAAATGGGTCGAAGCTACCTCATATGCTAAGCTGACGGCGAAACATGTAGCTCAATTCATTGAGAAAAATATCATATGCTGCTATGGGGTACCTCATGAGATGATCAGCGATAATGGAACGTATTTCCAAGCCGAATGCGTGGAATTATTACATAAATATCATATCAAGCATCACAAATAATCACCTTACAGCCCACAAAAAAATGGTGCGGTCGAATCGGCCAACAAAAATGTGAAAACTATCATCGAAAAGATGACAGAAAATTACAAGGATTGGCCAAGTAAGCTACATTTCGCCCTTTGGGGTTATCGAACCACTGTTCGTACATTAACGGGGGCTACCCTTTTCTATTTGGTCTATGGAGTTGAAGCTGTACAACCAATAGAACTCGAAATCCCTTCTCTTCAAATCGCATTGGAAATCCAACTAGATGAAGTCGACTGGATTAGAGCAAGATATGATGAACTAGTCTTACTTGATGAAAAACGCTTGGCAGCTTTGCATCATGTCCAAACCTACCAACAGCGTATGGCGCGACATTTTAATAAAAAAGTCAAGACTAGGAACATCAAAGAGGGTGACCTGGTGTTTAAGGCAATTCGTAAAAATGTGTTAGATCCAAGAGGAAAATTCAGACCAAATTGGTCAGGCCCGTACATTGTTAAAGCCATCTTGTCTGGCGGAGCGGCACAATTGGTAGACATGGAAGGTAACGGTTTCGAGAATTTAACCAACTTGGATCAACTTGGATCAACTTGGGTCGCATGGGTTCATGACCCAATAGAGCTACGTTCGACCTGATTCCTTTATAAGGATACGTAGGCAACCCCTCAAGGGGGATCGGCCACTTTACAAAATAAAATCCTCCCTCCGTCAATCAAGTATGCACGTCAGTTCAATATTGCGTCACAACAAAAAAAAAAGGAGTTTTTGCCACGACACGGGAGTTTCCACCGTGTCACGGCACAGTCCACCGTGGCACGGTGGATCTAAGCCAAAAAAAAGGGGTTTTTGTCGCGACACGGGACATTCCACCGTGTCACGGCACAGTCCACCGTGGCACGGTGGACCTGAGCAAAAAAAAATAATTAAAAATAAAAATAAAAAATGTCGTGACACGGGAATTTCAAACGTGTCACGGAATTTTTCACCGTGGCACGGTGGAATTTCAGATTTCCGATTTTTTTAGTAACGCAGTCTTTGCGAATTCATTATTTGTTCGATGTTTTTTTTATTTTCATTCTTCCATTGCGTCCGACTCCTTGACTAGGATATTTAAAAAAAATCATTGTAATTTTTTATTTAAGGCTAAAATAAATATGTTATTATTGTTAAAATAAATGTGACTACAATTATTGGCATCATACGCCTTATTTTATAAAATTATAAATCATAAAAGCAAAGCAATACTGATCTAATCCCTCTTCACTTTAGGAACTTCATTCTCTTTTTCAACTAGGTCGGCCTTCACCATTAATGTGTCCTTTGTAGCCCGAACCATCACACCCCTAGTCGAACTTTCACCCCTTTCACCTTTCTTAAAATTTTTCAGTCGTTTCTCTCTATAGATCATCTTCTCTTTACCCTTCCCTTTCACATAATTCTTCCTTTTCGGCATTATAGGAGTCTTAAACTCAATCCCTTGTATTGTTGGACCAAGACGATCTTTAAGAGGCGCTTTCTTATTTCCAAGACGGCTCTTCACATCACATTTGCGTGATCCGACTCGTTCCCTCCTACTTCTAGGATTCAACCATGCCTTGTATGCACTAGATAAGGGAGGAGGAGCTTGGTTACTTGTAGAAACGGTCTACAAAGGTCTTCCAATCAAATAAGTTTCGTATTTGTGAACGTTACTTTCATGCAACGATACTTCACGAGCACTATTGTTATAGCGTGGAACTACTTGTTCAAGTACATACTGTCGCATCAGTCGAGAAGGAAAATAAAAAGTCAGTTTTGAGATAATAGGAACACGGCAATACGGAGTATCATTCGTACCAACCATCCTAGTAAGCCTCCACCAAGGCACCACCCAACGAATGGAAATTCTCTCTTTGCAAAGAAATTTTTCCAGTCTTCATACAACATGATCACACAGTAATTCTTCTTCTTGCGGACTAGAACGTTAGGGCCATATTTTTCAATATCGTCGGGGGTTTCAAATAGTTCTAAATGCTCCATCAACCTAAACTGCGAAAAAAAAAATTAGTCGAAAAAAAAGGGCAGAGTTCACCGTGTCACGGCAGAGAGCCACCATGATACGGTGCCTGTTTTGTGTCATGGGGGCTACTCGGAGCGTATTTTTACCTGCAGCAGTACTAGAGAGCCCTTCCTGGTGGCTTTCCGGTCAGCTTTTGCTTCGTCAAGGCCACGAAATGTTTCTCCAAGGCACGTAGGCATAGGAGACCTCCCAGATTCAACATGTTCAAGCACAGATGCAAGACAAGCATGTCTTACCCTACCGTCTGCAAATAAGAGCTTGCTAAACATGCAAAACATATATGCCCTTCTACGGTATACATGATAAGACTAGAAGATAGGGCGACTAAAATATAAAGTTGCAAGTTTTTCTAAGTCTACCTCATTACCACACATAATTCTATTTAAATATGGATCTGTTAGATTCAGATGGCGCTCAAAGTCTTGGTAATAATACTCCCGTAGGGTAGGCATGACAATAAGATTTCTGGCAGGGAATCCAAAGATGGTACTGAATTCCTCCGGCAAGGGACGGATTTCGTCGTAATCAAATTTAAAACAATGTGTTTCTGGACTCCAATAGTCTAATGCTGCCCTAAGAAAATCATGTTCAATCTCTACATGCCTCAGGGCTAATAAACCCCTGAAATGAAACAATTCTAACTCTCTTTTGTCAGCATTGGTCAAAGAATAAGACCAGTCGCGCAATGTATTATCAAAATTCTAAGACATTATTATTGAAATATGAAATTCTAATTATTTTGTGTTTCGTAATTATGCATATCACGAATATACTGGTCCTATTTTATAGCAAAAATGCTCGGAACTACTCAAAAATTATCTTTCCATACGCGTAAACCACACCGTTGTAGAATCAAGCACCGTGACACAGGGAGTTCCACCGTGTCACGGGAATTTGTGCCGCGACACGACAATTTTTGCCGTGACACGGTGTACAATGCGTGTCACGGCGCCCACGCGTTTTCTTTTCTTTTTTTTTTATCTTTTCCTGTATTTATCTGGATTTTTTTTAGTATTTTATCTTCACCGTTTATTTTTCAGTTTTCTGAGAGTTGCATTCCTAATAAAATTCTCAACTTTTTTTTATTTCTTTTTTTTTATTTATTCTTTTTTTTTTATTTTTATCATTTTATTTTTATTATTTAATTTTTTCATTTGTTTATTATTTTTTTTAGTATTTTATTCATTTTATTTCTTTTTTTTTATAATTTATATATTTATTTATTTATTCTATTTATTTTTTTTCTTGTCTTTTTATTTCTTTTTCTTTTGGGGAAGGTCGGTACCCTCCACTTACTCCACTTACTTTTTTTGTCGCATCATTAATAAATACACAATCACACACAATGAGTCTCAAGCACACACTAACACACACTAATAAATACATAAAATGTGAATAATGTACAAAATGAGTCATAATAAATAAGCAGCGTAAAGTGTCATCACAGTATGTAAAAATAAGGACCCTCGGTTAAAAATCTGCAGAACTGGAAGAGTTAGGATCATTATCATCTCCAGCCTGTGAATATGGGAACTGTGACCCAAAGAGTCCCGCCATCATCTAAGTACGAGGAGTAGTATCCCTACTAGTCCCTGTACCTCCAGCAGCAGTCAAACTCAAAGCAGGACCCGTCCAACTGGAAAACGGTGTAGACTGACTCAAAGACATGGGAATCGTCGGTGGAGGCATCGTCCCATACACTGGAACTGAAAACAAGCCCGACACTAGTGGAGGAATCCCAGACGATGGAGCTGAAAATAAACCAGGATCCACGGGAGTCAAAACAGGCCTAAACTCAGGATGTGAAGGCTGTGAAAACGACTGTCGCTGCCTCTGACCCTGACCATGAAAGCGCTAGGAAGGCTGAGGCTGCTGCCATTGAGCCTCTTGAAATGGCTGAGTAATCTGAGGCTCCCGCTGATATTGAGAATGCCGATGAACCTCAAGAGATCGTCTACCACGACTAGGTTGTCCCTCGTCCAAGCCTCTATACCTCGAGCGCGAGCGGGACCTCCGTTGCTCCTGAAAGATACAAAATCAAAAGACGTCAATAATGCAAAATAAAACAAATGGTAAAAATGGGAAAAAGTGAACATACCTCAAGAACATCGCTAGAACTGCTACGACAACTCGCACCCCGCCGAAGCTTGATGATGCATTACATTAGAGCGTCAACCAGCTTCATGAGTCCCAGCATCTCCGGGCGGTTAGGCTGAGAACAAAACAAAGAAAAATCAGCAACAAGTAGTGTTAAAAGGGATGAATAATGCATCAAAAACTTATTGGCTCAAAAACCTCGGGGAGAGACTCCTACGCATGTCTGAAAACCACTAGCGCGTCAGCGATATGGTCCTCGGTAATACCGATCGGCCCTGGGTAGCGGACATATTGAGGCGGAATCTCAATCCTCCCCACGGGGCGAAAAGTCGTCTAAAAATACGATCAAATAATAAAGTTATTAGACTTTTTAAATAGAGACTAGTGACAAAAATCCTCAAAAGAAATCATACCTCAAGAAGGCGGGGTGGAGGAGCCAGAGAAGGAAGCAACTCTTGCGCATAATCACCCTCCATGTGCACAAGCTCCTGCCAGGAAAAAGTGTAGCGCTCTCTCCTGTTTATCAACTCCCTAAGCAAGCGCGAGTCCAGCATCGACTCCGGTGGAGATAAGGGCACCACAAAGCGATCACCACTGTGCTGACGAACGACACGCTTCCCCAAATTCCAGACAAAGCGCCCGGTATAAACCAAAACAGTGCGGTGCGCTGAAAGATGCAAGGCCTTAGGAAGATTAGTCATCCCAGCCTAAGGACGATACTGGACATCAATGGAAACCTGAAAACCATAAAAAGTTGGCATGAAACACCGGAATTAACGTTAGAGAGAAAAAAACAGATTACAAAACTAATTCTTACGCCAACAGTAGAGGTGTGAATCAATTATGTTGATATTTCGAACGCCTAATATGGTCGGATAATCGACTTGAAGGTGTGAATCATCTGCGGCCCACGTTCGGGGATAATCGAACCATCATACACTTACAAATTTCAGCGATTTCAATAGTCGTCGGCTTTCCTAAAGCTTGGAAAGCGTTATTGGTGGATTTTTCTTCAAGTATAGAACACCGCCAAGTCGGCTTTCCTCAAGATTGGAAAGCGTTATCGGTGGATTTTTCTTCAAGCATAGAAAACCGCCAGGTCGGCTTTCCTCAAGAATGGAAAGCGTTATCGGTGGATTTTTCTTCAATCATAGAAAACTGCCAGATTCCTTTGTCTGCTTTCCTCAAGCATGGAAAGCATCATCGGTGGATTTCTTCAAGCATAGAATAACACCAAATTCATATATCGACTTTCCTCAGGCATGGAAAGTATCATCCGGTAGGTTTCTTCAGGCTTAGAAAACTACCAAACTCCTCAGTCGGCTTTCCTCATGCATGGAAAGCGTTTCAACAAACGTCATCCGGTGGATTTCTTCAAGCATAGGAAGCTGCCAAACTCATTTGTCACCGATACACTGGTGCCAGATACATATTCTATTCTTTTACTCTTTTATCTGTGGAATTAACATTTTTCTGCAGGTATCGGCGTATACAGAGTGATTTAGGATCGCAGAACGTCTTAAATCATTCTCCGTCCCTATCGACTACTTTGACTATCGTTTTCGAAACTGACGTTTCTACAAACTCAGTCAAAGTGGGGGCTTCTGTAGACACCTAAAAATGTCTCCCCAAAACCAAACCCGATGATGAACAACTTTTCACCGCCACTATTGGTCGGGTTCAGTATTTAATCCCCAGAGTGCTTAAAAAATCGTATTTGATTAAATTCCTATTTTTGAACAATCAATGGATTAGTCTTGATGTTTGGTAAAAGCATAGTTTTAATTTCAGCCCAAATTTTTTATTTAATTTTAGCCCAAACCTTTTTTTATTTTATTATTTTGTTTTGGCCCAAACCTTTTATTTATTTTATTTGCTTATTTTCTTATTTTAGCCCAAATAACAATAAATCGGGAAAAGGCCCGAAATTATCAATCGGCACTTAAAATGCTGAACGAAATTAGAGTTAAAAATGTATTTAGACGGAAAAGCGGGCTGAAAATTCCCGCACCACGGCAGGTACCCACCGTGTCACGGGAATCATTCCCGTCTGACGGTGAGATTTCCCGTGACACGGGAAACCTGCTGTGACACGGAAATTTTCGTGTCCTTTCCGCGTAAACCCTAAACGCGTTTTCTTCCCCGTTTACTAAAAATTTCCCACGTCACTCTAAAACTGCATCGTGTCACGGGAATGTTTCCCGTCTGACGGTGGGACTTCCCGTGTCACGGTACGGTTTTCCGTGTCGCGGGATACTTTTTGGGGGTTTTTATCATTTTAGGGTTCCGTGTGTTACCTCAGCACATTTTCTCTATAAATACCCCCTCATTTCTGATGTGCAGGGCATCAATTATTCTCTATTTTCTCTCTCTTCTATGCTCTTGCCTAAACACTAGCCTACCCTTCTTATTTCAAAATTCCTTCTTCAAGTACTCCTAGGAGTCCATACTTTACTCGTGGTTCTGTCCTTAAGCCAAGGCGTGAAAGGTAGAACTGTTTGAGGGTTTGGCCCCAAATCAACTCTACTTTATGTAATTTAATTTAATTATTGTTTTATTATCATTTCCTTGAAGTTACTAAATCGTTTATTATTTTGTAGTTGCAAAGAAACAGAATCAAATTAAGAATTATGTTTCTTTTATTTCTATTATTTTTCTAACGATTTTATATTGTTGGAATTATTGTTAAATTGCTTCCAATATTAGTGTTATTCTATTATTATTTTATGATCACCATATTGCATGTTTAAAGGGAATATGTAATTGAAAATTACGCCTAATAAGATAATTTGGACAACCGGTTTAGGTTCCTTTTAATCTTATTGTTTAATTCTAGTGATCACAAATATTTTAGAATTATATGTTGCAATAATATTAAACCAATTTAGCATAATAATAGTTTAGAGCAAATTGAATCTTTGTTTGTATGCCTTTGAGATAGCAGGAATCACTTTTCACTATAAGAATCGAGTAGAGGCCAATACGGGCGAATGTGACTCCATGACTCACTTCGTACCATCATCCCCGTTCCTCCTTTCGTGGTTCTGAACCATATGAAGTTAGTAATCTCATGGATTATGAATGGGGTGTAACCTGCACGGGTCAATTGTTGTTGCCTTCTTTGTCCCTTATCGTGGTTGCGTTTTTATAATCCGTGAACGGTTTACAAGTTCCTTAAAAACTTGTTGGCGGCTCCCTACTTTATTTGTCCCTAATCGTATTGTGTCAATTCCCACTTCCTATGAGTGCCAAGCATATTCAAAACATAGTTTAACGTAGGCGCACTTTGAGCGACGCCTACAATTACTTATTGGTGTTTTCGTAGATTTGGTGGACTTTTGTAGGGATTTGAATTTTTGGTAATTATTTCTCTTCTCTTAATCTTAGTTGTTTATTTTATTCCTTTGATCATGTCTTGCTTTATTGCTTTGATTAGTTTAGTTTTTATTATGCGTGAGTAGTTCTATTTCTAGGGTTTATGGGGATCCATAAATAATATGAAGGGGTAATTTATGGTTGTTAATTGTCAATGCTAGATTAATTTCCTATTGATTGATTTAATGTTCTGTGACTAGATTTGCGCAGATCTTTTATGCATGAGTTTAACAATATTGATTCGAGATTCGACAGATGAGAATTAATGTTTAGGTCTAGTTTCAATAGGCAAGTTAATTTATAAATGGTTAAGTCGAGATTGGAAAGATGAGATTTAATACCGGTAAATTAATTGTGTGGTTGTAATACGTAGCGAAAGCCCTTTGTGATCTGATTAATGTATGCATTGATGAATGATTATTATATTCTACCCTGGAATATTGATTATCGGTGAACCTATGCCCTAGATCCTTTTATATATTATTTTCTCCTTACTCTTAATCTTCGTAGTTTAGTTTTTCATATTCAAATTCACATACTGGTTACTTTGTAATTTAGGTTACTTTAATTGATTAGGAATAGAAAGACTCGTTTCTCTGTGGATTCGACCCTACTTCCCTATCTACATTAGTTAGAGGATTTAGGAATTACTTTTGATTAGGGGATACGACTTTACCCTGTCATGTTCTCCAGCCGGATGGGGACGGAGCTCATTTGACCGTTCCCCGGTCATTGATTGCTATTTTTTCTCTTTCTTCACCTCCACCAGCAGAGGGGCCTTTCTTTTCTTCCCGGCTGCTGGTGGGGCTGGGGCTGGGGCTGGGGGGTCCTTGACATTGTCAAGGTCTATTGGTTCCTGCCCTTTGCCGTCTGGGCCATAGTATCCTTGACGGCTGAGAGGTAGCACTCCCTGGCCATTTTTTTATCCCCATTCAAGGAACCAACAAAGCCGTCATCCCTCTCATACTTGATGAACATGAGAGAAGGGATAATTACAGCCTTGGCTTCGTTGAGGGTTGGCCAACCCAGAATAATGTTATAGGCGTTCAACTCCTCAACGACCAAGAACTTGACGACCAGGTGTCGTCCTTTTCCTTTCTCACCCAGCTGGATTGGTAAATCAACCCTTCCGACTGGGTGAACCATTCCACCCCCAAAACCAACCAAGGGGTAGGTAACTGGAGGCATGCTGCTTACGTTGTATTTAAGCTTTTACAGGCACCAGAGACTGATGATGTCTGATGAGCTGCCGGTGTCAATAAGGATTCGTCCAACCAGTTTGTTGGCAGCCTTTCATTCAATGACGACCGGGTCTTCATGAGGACGGCGAACGCTGCCCCTATCCTTCTTAGTGATCAGAACGTCTTGGAAGGTGGAGCTAGCAGACGCCTGCTCATCATCATTTTTTTCCATCTTTCGAAGATGGCTCTTGGTGCCCCAAATGGTAGGGCCACCGCACGAAAACCCGCCTGCTATGGTGTAGACCGACTCCTTATCAGTGTCCGAACTACTAGCAGGATAGGGTGTCTTCGACGACTGCCCTGGGTTCTTCTTATTAGTCCCTTTGGACTTAGAGATATAGGAATTTAACATCCCCTTTTCAACCAGACGGTCCAATGCCCGTTGAAGGCTGAAGCAGTCGTTGGTGTCATGACCAACTTCTTCATGGTATTGGCAGAATTTATTTTTGTTCCTTGATTGAATGGAACTTTTCATTGGATTCGGCTTCTCTAGAGACAGCCGGTCCTTGATCTCCATGAGGATGAAGTTGCAGTCCTTGTTGACCTCGTACTTAGGAACGTACGGTTTACATTCTTTCTTCTTCTTCTAAGACGGCTCGTCAGAATCACTAACCGCCCAGACTTCTTTTCTTTTCTTGCTCTCTTATTTTTTCTTGGCCGGCTGAGCAGGCCGGCTGTCTTTCTACTTGTCAAACTTCTTAGAGTCCGACTAGTTCCCAGGCGAGCAGAGGTCGGTTGCTTGAATATAGCTTTCCGCCTCCTGAAGGCCGCCTGTAAAGTGAAAGCCCCTTTTCTGACTAGGTCGAACTTTAAAGTCGACCCATCTCTCAGACCCTTGAAAAAGTCTGTAAAAGCAACCTCGTAAGACAGTCCTTGAATATGGATTCTGATCAGATTGAATCGCCTTACATAGGAGCGCAATCCTTCTCTCTCCCCGTGCTTAATGGTGCTCAAGTGAAGACTTGTTTTCTTCGCAGGGATGTTCATAGAGAAGTTGGAAGCAAACAGAAAGGCAAGCTTCTTGAAACTATTAATGGACCCGGTTGGTAAGCTGCCAAACCATTATTGGGCAATGCCCTTCAATGTAGCCGGGAAGCATCGACACTAAGTGGCATCATCCAACCCCTGTAAGTACATGAGGTTGGTGTAAGCCATGAGGTGATCTTCCGGGTTGGAGGTACCGTAATAGGTGCCTACCAACACATTTTTAACCTTGGCCGGCAGTGCCGCCTCGGTTATCTCCCGGGTGAACGCAGAAGGTTGTTCACCTAGGCGGAGCAGACGAAGCTGCCAGTCCAGTGGCTGGACGTTGTTGTATGCCGCCTTACCTCCAAAGAGGGCCGGCTGCATGAAATAGGGAGAATACTGATCGTAGACCTGAGAAGGTACATACGGTGAAGTCCCAATCATTTGAGGACCTGAATGGACGGTTTTACCGCCTATTTGGCTCTCATTCCCTGTAGAGGTTTTGTTGAAGCTGTCTGGAAAGTTCGACGTAGAAGCCGACTCAGATAACTGCTTATTTCTCATGCGGGTGATGATCTCGCGGGCGTCAAGAGTTGATTTTTTGCTTCCCACTGGCTGTTGAGTCCGGTGGGGATTGTTGACATTCCTCTTGGGCAGAAGAATCTTGGACCAATCAATGGTCCCGGCTGCCTTCTCCTTTAGATGAGGAGTTAGCTGCCGATCTCTGACTGACTTCCCCTTCTCAAGAGGAGTCTTTTTTGCCGATTGACCCCTGCTTGGGCCAGCCTGTCTCTTCGTGATCAGATCTTTTATTTCACCCTTGAAACTTGTCATGAACTTCACGAGTTCATCTCGTGTGACGGGAGCTGATCCGCTTGATGTATGGGTTTCCCCTTCCGGCTACCTAGGGGGTCGTTGTGTACCTGCCTTGCTGGCACCCCGTTCCAGAGTGTCTATGGGACGAATGCGCTTGGTTATCAGGGAGACATCATTGGCTATATAAGTTTCAACCTGAGGATCTTCATCCTCTTGGTCAGTGAAAACTTCTAGGTCATCGCTTGGACGCTTAGGGGGTGGTACAGACTTTTAAACCATCTTTGAGGTACTCTCCCCACATACGGCGCCAAATATTTTGGGTGTTTTTGTCCCTTGGGAGAGTTACGTAACAAATTCTGGTCCACGTGTGAGCCGAACCTGCAAAATAACGGAGACCCCTGGTGGTTGGAGCTCCGCCTCCGACGATCATGTTAGTAACTTGAATAGGAGTAAAAAGGAGAGGAAATTAAGGTGGGGATCTACTCGGATTCCAATCTCAGGATGTCTCTATCAAAGAGTAAATGTGTAATAAATGGTAAAACGTGCCTCCAAAAGGAGGAAATCTCCCTATTTATACAATCCTCGGGAATTGTGCCTCTGATTAGGTCATCAAGCCATAATCATTGGTGGGCTACGCCGCATTGCGTCTTTCTCGGGGTTTGGGTCATGAAGGCCGCCTTTTTTCTATTTCTTAGGGAGGACACGTGTCAAATAGGGATTGGTCCTATTTGGACTAACCCTAAGGTGACACGTGTCACACTCTAACTGGACCACGTGTCAGGGTAAAATTACCCCAAACAGGTATTTATAGAGAAAAGTGGGAGTGAGAATTTCAATCCCATCAATGTGGGATCATGAAATTCTACAATTTAATTTAAAGCTAAAATAAATTAAATAGGCAAGTAAGTAATAAATCAACAAGTGTTCTTGTTGTATGTAAAAAGAAGTGAGGACCACTTGGAGAGGAGGGGACCATACTGGCTCCCCACTCCTTCCTCTCCTTGTGCCACTTGTCCTCACACAAATACACTCCCTTCACATACATCCCCAATGACCCCCCTAGCACTCAGCCAAGCCTAGCCCCGCACACGTGGTCTGCTAGCTGCAGCATTCTCGGCCCAGCACGCCCACGCACATATGTGCGGGCTGCTGCTGCCGATGGGTTTTGCTAGCAAGCCACGCACATGTGCGGGCTGCTAGAAGTAGCGCGCGCCAGCAAGCCACCCAATGCTTGCGGGCTGCTGGCCGTGGCTCGCTAGCAAGCCTCGCACATGGTGCGGGCTGCTAGCTTGCCTACTCCCCTAGCACTCAGGATTCTGATGCTAGGGGTATCTTAGTTATTGTTGATTTATTACTAGTTTTGTCGTCTCGTCTTTTACTATTTTTGACTCGACATCCGACGCTCGGTTTCGACGCTCTAAGCTTGAATTTTCGACGTCTAAATATTTAACACTCGGGCGACGAATTAATTTTTTCCGAATTAATTCGTCGTGTTGGTTCGTATATTTGGTTGGGTGTGACCCGAAGGGTACAGTCAAGATTAAGCTGTAATATTAATTATACATTAATATTATTGATCGCAAGCGGCCTCCACCCAGGCATTCTGATCACTTGACCTTACTGAATATATTAGATTTCTAATATTTCTGAACCCGCTATCAGAATAATATACTTTTTCGAAGAACACCATTCCTTTCAATCTCCCACTTGTCCTTCCGGACAAGTGAGCATTTAGCGTATAGCCCCTTTCCTATGTCACTTCATATCTCTTCATGAACTATAAGGTAAGATTTTTTCGTCATCTTTATAACGTCCATAAGTGTATCTCGATTTCGAGTCCGACTGTCAATAAACAAATGATTTCTAAAATCTATCCAAGCACGGCCATGCATTTTTACAGTCTCGCTCAACGAGAGGCCTTGTATACAACAAATACATCTTCACCATTTTATTAGGGGGACATTCCCAATCTTGTAATGTAGCTCCTCTTACTGAGAGGACCTACCCGCCCGAGTGTTACCATTATAATCCTCTATTATGGCAGACGTTTGACAACATCAAAGCGGACTAGTACTCAAATAAGAGAACTCACAATACTCATGGTCAAAAAAATAGGTTCCGATTGCCATATTGAGAAGTATATTTATGACGATTTTTAATCTCTTAAAGTATTCTCATAGGTCGATCCAGTATGGTTCTAAACCAATACCTGTATAAATCATTTATGACAATCTTGTCCTCGTAGCACTAGAAACAGTGCTATAAATAAGACTACACATTAATCCCAATTGGTCATTAATCGTCCATCATTTAAAAGACCTCGATTAGGGACAATTTTCGATTATAATATTCAACGTTCACTTAATAGTTGTTTCCTTGCCAAGACTGGTCTTGATACCCTATTTTGAATATTCCGAGAATCAAATAGACTCATTATTTAATCCTAAACCACAATTAAATAGCAAACGGTGTAATAAAATATTGCATGAAATTTATATTACTCTAAAACTTGAATGATTTTTCTTAGTGTCTTACATTATATGTTTAAAAATTTAACTAAAACACTAACCAAGGAAATCAAAGCCGGTCTCCTACATGCCTGATTCCCATTGCCTCAACGTGCTTGTTGTGCTTTACTTGATGCAAAGGTTTAGTAAGTTGATCGGCTACATTGTTTTAGGGAATAATTTCAAGCCTTAATCCCACTAGCTTGAACCCCACTGTGATCATACACTAAAGTACGGTGGTGTCCAAAAGGGAATAAGATAGAGCAAAAGAGTCGCCAACAAGTTTTTAATGAACTTGTAAACCGTTCACGAGGTGAAGATTACACCCCTTAACGATCCAAAAGATCGTCAACTCCATAAGGTCTAGGACCAAATAAGGGTTCGGGGATGATGGTACAAATCCAACCTAAAAGAGATTGAACCTGCCCTAATAATAGGCCTCTACTTTATTCTGATCGTATTCATGTGCGCTTTCTAATTAACATCCAATCAATAGGTTAACCCTAAACCTGTTTAATATATGTTGGTTGAATATTAATGCACAAACAAACCTATTATTGGCGATCACTTGAATTATAATCACATTAAATCTAACAAGATTATTAATTATCTTATTAAGCGTGATTACAAGTACCAATTCCCTTTAAACATGCATAAAAGGTGTGATCAAGCAATAAATAATATCGTATCAAGCAACATAATAATCAAAGTATAAAATATAATCATGATCATAAAATTATAACAATGAAATTATCATCATAATAACAATCATATTAACCATAATAATAATCGTGTTAATATTAAAGCATAATAATAGCAACATCCTAGGCATGATACTAACAAGATTAATAACAAACCCTAGCATGTCACTAAGCAATAAAAATCAAATATTTAACCCTAACATGTTACTAACAATCATAAATATTAGGAAGAACATAGGAAGCAACGTAACAATCATATTTAATATTAAAGTTACCCTAGACATGATACTAAGAATATCATAATAACAATATAAACATGATTTCTACATCATAATATCAATTAATCAATTAAAGTACTTACTTTGATTCTTCGTACCTCTTTCTAATAACAAAATACACACGTTAGTAACTTCAAGGAAAATAATAATCAAAGCAATTAAATTAAATAATTAAAATAGAGATTTGGGACCAAACCCTCAGAAGTTAAAACCTTTCACGTCTTGGGCGAAGGCAACTTCGAATATGGCTAGGTGTATCTAGATCTTGTGAATGCGGAATTTTGTATGAAAACAAAGCAAGAAAGAATTGAATGTATTAAAGAATGCTAACTAAAACTTGTGAATGAAGAGAATTGGTGAATGATAGATGTAGATGATGAATGATCCCCCAAAACGTAGTTTTTAATACGATATTTATAGAGAAAATCAGCCAAAAAAGATAATTTAACAAAACAGAGTCTGACGCTCAGGAAACAGAGCTGGCGCCAACCCTGGCTAGGTGGCGCCAGGCACCAACGGCTAGCGCCAGGCGCCAATGGCTAGCGTCTGGCGCCAAGCCTGGTTCCAGGCGCCAAGGCCTGGGGTTGGACGCCAAGCTTGATTTCAACGCGTTTTCGAAAATCTGATAAATTTACCGTACTGGAGGATAAAATATTATAATTTCTTCGAAAATGCTATTTGATTTTAATTAAAACCCTGAAAAGTCAACAAAGTCAACTTATCAATGCTAATCGAATTAGGAATGAAAAGAACCTTCTAGAATATTCTAGAAGACTAAAACCATTCCTAATTGCATTAGGAATGATAAATCATATTAGGCCCTCCCCTAAATCATTGGGCCGTACATAAAGCTCAAACCGGGCCCAGTTTGGTAAATTGGCCATAACTTCCTCAATATTCATCGGAATTGGGCTTATAATATATCGTTGGAAAGGTCTTTGCAAACCCCATCCAACTACACCACTATTGGGCCCATATCATGGACCAACCAAACTGGATTGGATGTTTTCTTAAAATAAAGTTTTCAAAAATAGAAAGAAGAGAAAAGAAAATAAAACTTTCCGCAACACTAGACCTTTCCACACTTTCGTTTCATTCGATTATGATTCGACGTGAAAGGTACTCATCAGTGGGTTTGGTTTTGGGGAGACACAAATGGGTTTCTATAATTGTCATCCGTTCTAACTTTGCAAATTCTTATTTCACCTTCTGATTTCCATTCTCGAATCATGTGAAACCGCCGTTTGACATGTTTGACTTTATGATGTTCCCTTGGCTCTCTAGCCTGAGCAATAGCTCCATTGTTGTCACAATAGAGGGCTATTGGACCCTTTATAGAGGGTACAACATCAAGTTCACCAATGAACTTACTAATCCAAAGAGCCTCCTTAGCCGCTTCAACATCTGCTAAGTACTCGACTTCAGTTGTAGAATCTGCAGTTGTACTCTGCTTGGCACTCTTCCAACTGAACGCTCCTCCATTTAGACATAACACATATCTAGATTGTGATTTGAAATTGTCTATGTCTGTCTGGAAGCTCGCGCCGGTATAACCTTCAATAACTAATTCCTCCGAACAACCATACACAAGGAATATATCCTAGTTCCTTTTCATGTACTTTAGGATATTCTTGGCCGCAGTCCAATGGGCCTCTCCTGGATCTGATTGGTAACGGCTCGTAGCACTCAAGGCATACGATACATCTGTCCTAGTACATATCATAGCATACATGATCGATCCAATAAGCGAAGGATATGGAATCAAATTCATTCTTTCCCACTCATTAGGTGTCTGTGGACACTACTTCTTGCTTAGGGTTATGCCATGTGACATTGGCAGGTGACCTCTCTTGGCCCCTTCCATGCTAAATCGAACAAGTACCTTATCAATATAAGTACTTTGACTCAATCCAATCATCCTTTTTGATCTATCCCTATAGATCTTGATGCCTAGTATATATTGAGCCTCTCCTAAGTCTTTTATTTAGAAACATTTTCCAAGCCAGGCCTTTACAGACTCTAACAATGAAATGATGTTTCCAATAAGCAATATGTCATCGACATATAAGACTAAGAAGGCTATGTCACTCCCACTGACCTTCTTGTAAACACAAGATTCATCTGAATTCTTGATAAAACCAAACTTACCGATGGCTTCATCGAATCGCAGATTCCAACTTCTGCTAGCTTGCTTTAGTCCATAAATTGACTTCTTAAGCTTACAAATTTTCCTAGCATTGTTTTGGTCGACAAAACCTTCAGGTTGTGTCATGTACACAGTTTCTTCCAAAATACCAATTGGACTTAATGATTTTGATGATGACACAACCTCACTTACTTACAACAAATAAGTACTTGATTGTTTAAGTGTGTACTCAGTTGCAAAGACCAAGAGAATTAAGTGTCTTGTAAAAATACCATGAGGAACAAGAAGGCCAAAAGTAGAGCTATCCATAAAGAAGAGTTCCTTTGCAGGTGCTTCAGAAATTAAGACTTGAGAAGAGAAGGTTCCCCTCAGGGAACAGAAGCTTCAGAAAAGAAGCCTCATCAGAGAAGAGAAGTTCCTTCCAAGGAACAGGAAGCCTCGGAGTAGAAGCTTCATCATAGAATCATGAAGAAAAAAATTATTATTATATTATAGGATTCATGTAAGTATGAGAAATTAATTACACTCAAACAATCTGTGTGGAATTGCTCTTAGGAGAAAATATTGTGCATGATAGTTTTTAGGAAAATGGTTAAGTTGTTAAACGATTATCTTTTTCTCCAAAAAGATTTTATTTTCGAAAATATCTTTTGCAAAAAGATTTTATCTATTTTTTGATTTTAAAATATATTTGTAAAATAAGATCTTCACGTTTTCTAAAAACTTGCGTCCTACTCCTCCATGATCTTCTTCAAGTCATTGTCTTGCACATTGAGGAGTTCATGTTTCCTAAATTTTAGAGACGTGATATTCTTAGTGCGTTGGAGTAGTGGAGTAATGGATTTGCTGCACAAAAAGGTTTTTCCAATATGTTTATTGCTCTATAAATAGTCTTTGAAATCTGATGGAAAAACTCACCCTTGCTCACATAAGTTTTCTAGCTTTTAATTAGTTTTTTTTTCTTTTGAGTTGTAATTTGGGGAATGGGAAGTTTGAGTGAACTTTTGTGTATGTATGAGAAAGAGAAGTGAGAAAGTGAAGTGAGAAAGAGAAGAGAAAGAGAAGAGAGAACAGAGAAGTGAGAAGAGAAGAATGACAAGTTGGGTGACTTGTTCCTCAGGGTTTCAAGTTCGTAGAGGAACTTGAGTTTGAGTCTTTAGTTTGTAATAGGACCATTTGCCCTATTATTGTGAAGATTCTTTTCCCAAAATCCCAAGTGGTCGTGGTTTTTCTCCTTGTTAGGGCCAAGGAGTTTTCCACGTAAAAATCTCTCTTGCATTCTTTAGTTCCTTTAGTAAATCTTTCTGTTCCTTTAGCTAAAGTAGTTTTAATTCCGCAAAAAGTTTGGCTAAACTTTCACACTACAATTCAATCCCCCCTTTTTGTAGTATTCTTTGAAACAACAATTGGTATCAGAGCCTAACTTCTAGGAAAATCAGTAAACCCTGAAGAAGAAAGGTCTTGGAGAAAATGAATACTCATGAAAAACTCGAGGAAGGATACTCAACTCAAAGGCCTCCTATGTTCAACGGAAAGTTCTATACCTACTGGATGAACCGCATGGAGATCTTTATCAAGGCGGAGAACTACCAAGTCTGGAGGGTCATCGAGGTTGGTGATTTTGAAGTCACAAAAACAAATGCTGCGAAAGAGGTAAACCTTAAGCCTATGTCTGAATATGTAAAAGAGGACTTTGGTAGAATGGAAATAAATGCTATGGCTATGAAATTGCTCCACAGTGGACTTGGACCTCATGAACACAATCGTGTTATGGGGTGCTAGAACGCTAAGGAAATCTGAGATTTGCTGCAGATTACTCATGAAGGAACCAATGAGGTTAAACGCTAAAAAATCGAGCTACTTATGTTTAAGTATGAAATATTTGAAATGCGGCCTAAGGAAACCATTCAAGAGATGCTAACCCATTTTACTAACTTTATAAATGAGTTGGTTTCCCTTGGTAGACAGATTCCTACATATGAGCAGGTTAGGAAGGTTCTTAGAAGTCTTCCACAAGATGAGAGATGGAGAGCTAAGGTGACAGCCCTTCATGAAACGAAAGGCTTTACTAAGTTAAATATTGAACAACTAGCAGGTTCTATCATGACTCATGAGCTACACCTTGGAGTCAACAATGAACCCATGAGGAACAAGGGATTGGCTCTTTAGGCTGATGAGGAGGAAGACCCTAAAGTGGTTGAGGATGAGGCAGCCCTAATTCTGCGAAGATTCAAGAAGATGTTCAAGAAAGGTCGAACCTTAAGGAACTTCGAGAAAAAGGCCTCAAACCCAAAACCTGACTACAGCTGCCACAAGTGTGGATCCCCAGATCACTTTATCAGAAACTATCCCCTCTAGGAAAATGCTAAAGGAAAAGGAAAGGCTAAGGAACATGGAAGAGAAAAATTCAGCAAAGCAAACTATGAAAAGTCAGACATGAGTAAGGCCATGATAGCAGCCTGGGAAGACTCAGACAGTGAAGAAGAAGAGGATGACCAACCAGAAGAGTAGACGGCCAATCTTTGTCTAATGGCTAAATCAGATGATGAAAAGGCTTACCTTGAGGAACTTCAGAAAGAGCTATTTCTTGATCCTAAACATCTTAAACTTCTCTCTAAAGATGTCTTAATAGATATATGTCTAGAAAAAGAAGAATTCTTTAGAGATACATGTGTAAAGTTGAATAAATGTGAAAAATCTCTTAAGGTTTGCAAAGAACATAGTGCTTGGTTGGAAACAGCCTATGCCAAGTCTCAAAGCAAATAAAGAGAGCTTTATTTTAAATACAAACACATAACTGAGATAGCTGATAGAATTAAGAATGAAAGTATTCTTCTTAATGTTGAATTAACTAAGTATAAGCTCATAAATTCTGATATAAGTTCCTCAAGCGATCAGTTGCTTAAATTCAATGTTGATTTTGAAAATTTGAAAAATGAGCTTCTACTTTAAAAAACCAAAAGGATCAACTTGAATCAGAACTGAATGCTAGAAAGGATAAAAGTATTGACCCAAAAGTCATACCTAAGTGGATAGCTGAAGCTAAAGGAAAAAGAACTGAAGGCCTTGGTTACATGACCAAGAGGAAAGGTAAGCAAAAGAAATATGTTGAGCTTCCTAGCATGAAGGTATGTACTTTTAGTGGTAAGACTGGACATCTCTATGAACAGTGTAGGATAAGAGAATAAGCAGAAAAAAGAAATGTAAAACAAGTGTGGGTCAAGAAAACTGATATTGCATCCACGTCTAAGGAACCCAAAGAAACCTGGGATCCTGAACCTAATGCTTAGTTTTCTTGCAGGTCCTAGTGAGGGGGAACAACTCGTGGTATCTCGATAGTGGTTGTTCAAAGCATATGACAGGTGATAAATCAAAATTCCTCTCACTAGAAGACTACCCTGGAGGAACAGTAACCTTTGGGTATGTAAGAAGGGCGAGATCATTGGAAAAGGAAAAATTTGAAGATCTAAATCTCATTCCATTGATAATGTGTTCTTGGTCGAGGGCTTAATGCACAATCTGCTCAGTATATCACAATTCTGTGATAAGGGAAACTCTGTAAGGTTTACTTCTGATTCTTGCAACATAATCAACAACAAGTCAGGAAAGGTTGTTCTAGAAGGAGCAAGAAGGGGAAACACTTATACAGTTGACCTTAACTTAATCCCAAGGAACAACCTTACGTGTCTGACTATTGTTGAAGATGGTCCCCTGCTATGGCATAAACGTTTTGGACAAGCTAGCTTTTCATTACTAGACAAGCTGAGGTCAAGGAACTTGGTTGTGGGACTTCCTATTATCAAGTTCCTACAGAACAAAGTTTGCGATGCATGTGTGAAAGGCAAGCATGTTCGTTCATCTTTTAAATTGAAGAAAATGGTAAGCACTACAAAGCCTTTGGAATTAATCCATATGGATTTGTGTGGCCCCATGAGAATTCAAAGCAGGAGTGGCAATAAATATGTGTTGGTTATTGTTGATGATTATTATAGATTCACTTGGGTTATTTTTCTTACTATTAAAGATGATACTTTTAACGAGTTTGTTGTCTTTGCCAAGAAAATACAGAAAATTAGTGGTCACTCCATAGTCCATCTCAAATCAGATCACGGAACTGAATTTGATCACTCAAGATTCGATGAGTTTTGCAGGGAAAATGGCATGAATCACAATTTCTCAGCTCCAAGGACTCCCTAACAGAATGGAGTTGTAGAAAGGAAGAATCGAACCCTTGAGGAAATGGCTAGGACGATGTTGATTGCAAGTGGATTGCCAAGGAAATTCTGGGCTGAAGCCGTGAATACAACATGTTACATTCTTAACAGAGTAACAATCAGATGTATCATCAACAAGACTCCCTATGAACTATTTAAGGGAAGGAAGCCAAACATATCTCATCTTAGAGCCTTTGGTTGTAAGTGCTTTGTACATAATAATGGTAAGAAAAACCTAGGGAAATTTGATGAAAGAAGTGAAGAGGCCATATTTCTAGGATAAGCCTCTAATAGCAAAGCTTATAGAGTTTACAATAAAAGCTCAATGTGTGTTGAGGAAAGCATTAACATAATATTTGATGAAGTTAACCATTTTGTGAGAGTGCAGGAACAAGAAGATGATAATGATTTTGAAATTGGATTGATAAGAGACAGGGATGAAGAAGAGACTCAGAAGCAAACCAAGGAAAAGCAGCCTGTTCCACAAGAGGATCATCAAGAAAATGGAGAAGTTCCTCAACTAGATGTACAGGTGAATGAGGAACAAGCAGAAGAAGTAGGAGGAACAGATCCAGAAGCTCCTCAAATTGGAGTTCCAACAAGGGAATTTCAACCTAGGCCATTCAAGTATCAAGGTTCCCATCTAACTGATCTCATTATTAGTGATATAGGAAAAGGAACTCAAACAAGATCACAAATGAGGAACTACTGTGCATTCCATGCTTTTCTGTCAATCCTAGAGCTAACAAATCATCAAGAAGCCTTAGGAGATGTTGATTGGATAGTGTCCATGCAAGAGGAACTCAATGAGTTCGAAAGGAACAAAGTCTGGCACCTTGAGACAAAGCCTAAGGGAAAAAAGTTATTGGGCTCAAATGGGTGTTTAGGAACAACCTTGATGAACATGGCACCATAATAAGGAACAAGGCCAGATTGGTTGTGAAGGGCTACAACCAACAGGAAGGTATTGATTTCGATGAAACCTTTGCTCTTGTAGCTAGATTAGAAGCTATTAGAATCCTAGTAGCTTTTGCTTCTTTTATGGGTTTCAAACTCTATCAAATGGATGTGAAATGTACTTTTCTTAATGGTTTCTTAAATGAGGAGGTGTTTGTTGAACAACCTCCGGGTTTTGAATATCCTAAATTTCCAAATCATGTTTTTAAGCTTGATAAAGCTCTCTATGGGCTTAAAAAAGCTCCAAGAGCATGGTATAAAAGGCTTTCAAAGTTCCTACTAAAAAATGATTTCAAAAGAGGAAAAGTAGACAAAACTCTTTTTCTTAAATTTCGAGGAACTGATTTGTTAGTTGTACAGATCTATGTAGATGATATTATATTTGGTGCTACTAACAATGGTTTGTGCAAGTACTTTGCTAAGCTAATGGGTGGTGAGTTTGAGATGAGCATGATGGGTGAATTAAATTTCTTCCTTCGACATCAAATAAAGAAAACAGCTGAAGGAATAATGATTCACCAACAGAAGTATGTCAAGGAACTTCTAAAGAAGTACACCATGGAGAATGCCAAGAAAAATCACACACCTATGGGAACAACAACAAGACTTGATGAGGATCCACAAGGAACAAGTGTGGATCAAACCACTTACAAAGGTATGATTAGATCATTTCTATATCTAACACCCTGTAGGTCTGATATTTCCTTTAGTGTTGGATTATGTGCTAGATTTCAGTCTAATCCTAAAGAATCACATCTAACGGCTGTTAAGAGAATTTTTAGATGCCTCAAAGGAACATATGACCTGTGTCTGTTCTATCCTAGAAGTGATGACTTTATGCTAAGAGGATTCACAGATGCTGACTATGCAGGTGACTTAGTCAACAGGAAAAGCACCTCGGGTATGGTTCAGTTCCTTAGCTCTTGTCTAGTTTCTTGGGGCTCCAAGAAACAAAATATTGTTGCATTGTCTACTGCAGAGGCTGAGTATGTAGCAGCAGCTGCTTGCTTCTCTTAAGTCCTTTACATCAAACAACAGTTGCATGACTTTGGTATTAAATTTAATTGCATTATTATCTACTGTGATAACACTAGTGCAATTTTCATATCTAAAGATCCAGTCCATCATTCAAGAGTCAAGCATATTCATATAAGGCATCATTTCCTTAAGGATAATGTTGAAAAGGGTTTGATTAAATTAGATTTCTGCCAAACTGACAATCAAGTTGCAGATATTTTAACACAACCCTTGAATAGAGAAAGGCATGAGAAGATGAGAATGGAACTTGGGATGATTAAGTTGTACTAAGAAAATGGCATCAAGTGCCCTCAGGGATGAAACTTAAACTGACGTGCTTAAACTATTGTATACTATACACAACTGTTATATGTTTAATTACATAGTTAAGACAAGTTGTGAGCAGCAGTAATATTTTCTAAGGGCATGTAATTGTGAAAGATATTGAATAAGAAAGTCCAAAATTGGTTGCATGAGCCTTGTTGAATGGTTCCGTGTACCAAGTTGCGTTTACAAGGGTTCTTTATTGAAAATCAAAAGATAATTTTCTTGTGTTTAACTGATTTTTTAAATTCCTATTTTTTCTCTCTAAACACAATATCTGATGAATGCATCTAATATTCATCTCTATCTTTTGTTCAAAAAGCTACCCACATTCATTTATCTAAACACGGTTTGCGTTTCCCTATGCAATAAGTAGAGTGTCACATCATCTAAATACTCTTCACCCCCCAAACGACACCTCATAAATTAACCTCACCAAGTTACCTCCATCATAAAAAGGATGTCAGCCTCACCAAATTTTACACCACTTAAAAATTACCTTCTCACTCCTCACTCAGATCAAAATTTCTCTCCTATGGATACATCACCAAAAACCCAAGCTGAAATTGAACCCATTTCAAAACCCATTCAAGATACCACCATGGAAACGCTTCCGGAAAACTCAACCAAAGAAATTTCTGAACCTCCAAAGAACGAGTCAACCACCAAATCTCAATCCTCTTACCATGCAAGAGGAAGAGGAAAGTGCTCCAGAACTGGGGGTAAACTATCGAGACGAACCTGCCGCCATGTATAAGCAAGAGAAATTGGGCGAACACTTCGTGACAGGTTTGGCACTCAATTTACCTTGGTGTAGATCTATGAAATTATATGAACTACTTGATTTGCTTGAGTTTCAAAATTAGGTGAATTTGTTGGGAAAATGTTTTAATCGAAGCTTGTATGTTGATGCCATGAAGGATTTTTACAAAAGCTTTAAGTACTCTAAAGGTACTATTCATTGTTGTGTGTATGAGGAGGAAATTGAATTTGATGCTGTGCATTTGGCTGAATTGTTTGACATTCCAAATTTTTGGTATGATATGTATTTTATGAGTAATGTGATAAGAAACCCTCTCCTGATGCTAATATTGATGAAATTGTGGAGTTTTTAGGAGGTGACCCTGAGGAAACCTACATAAATCTTAATGACCTAACCCCTCTTGACAAAATCCTGCTAAAATTTGTCTTCAATGACATAATCCCTCGCTCCCAAAATCGAGACAGTGCCAACAAACTTGATTCCGTCCTCATCTACTGCCTAGCAAAAAATATTCAAATTAATTTTCCCTCTATCATGATCCAACACCTTTCCCACTGTGTTCCAAAAGGATGGAAGGTGGGATATGGAAACCTGTTAACATATGTGTTTGAAAGCTTTGGAATCTCCTTTGCCAACAAAGAACCTTCCTCTCAAAAACACCGAATATATACAACCCATATTCCTGGAAAACCATATGTTTAAGGTTGTAGAGGGAAGTTTTGAAGTAGTAGTAGAAGAAAAAGAAAAAAGGCCAAAGGAGGTGAGTGCAGGAGTTGAGGGGGAAAAAAAGATGGTAGTGAATGCTATTGAGATATTTGTTGAGGAGATTCAAGATGAGGGAGAGCAGGAGGAAGAAGAAAAGGAAGATGTAGGGGAAATACTAGAAACAAGGGGAGAGGAAAAAGAGAAAGAGTCTGAGGTTGAGGAAAAAGAAGGGGAATACTTCTCCCGTGTGCATTGATCTCTCTGGTGCCCAGGGAGATTTACAAAAGCTTCACAGTACTCCTACTTTGTTAGACATGTATCTGCAGGTTTTGCCGCCGAGGAGGGTCTGAAAGAGGTGAAGGGATTAATCTAGAAGGTAGTCAAAGAACAAGAGAAGTTCCGAGCAGAGATGAAGGATGTGAAGAAGAGTGTGCTCATCCTTACTACTGAAGTAAAGAAGCTGGTCACAAGCACTGACAAAGGGAGACAGTCCATTATTAAGGACATTGTGTCTCAAATTAGCAAGAAGCTGGAGGATCTTGCTGTTGATGATGACTAGAGTGCCGCTTCATGATTTCACCTTGTCTTTCGGCCTTCCTATTTTGATGAAACTCTGTTTTATTTGTTTCTGGGAACAATTTCTTTTGGTCTGTAACTATTGGGTACTTTTGTTTCTTTTGCTAAACATGTGAATTTGGTACATTTGGCCGATGTTTTAAATCGGTTTTGGATGTTTAATACCTATGTTTATTATGCTTATATGCTTTGTGAATATTTTCTCTCTATGCATGCTTCTTATCTTAACACTAAAACACTAAATGTTGCTGTGTTATGGTATACTATATGCTTGTATGTTGGTTTTTTATAATGCCAAAAGGGGGAAAAGGATGCAAACTATCAAGGAAACTTAATCATTCTATGGTCCTTGTTCGAAATCTTCACAAGCTGCCTACTCTCTACAAACAGGTATAATGTATATACAAGTTTTTTTTCTAGTTTTTCTAGTTTTTCCTTAAGTTATTTATTTAAGCATTGTTTTATTTCTTTAACATTAGTTCCCTTTCTGCATTGTACTTAGTTTTCGTATTTTCTTTCCCTTTAGGAATAAGTTGGATTATTTTTGTTCCCTTGTAAGTAAGTTTGGTTTGTTTTTCATCATCAAAAAGGGGGAATATTGTTGGACAATGATTTTGATGATGACACAACCTCACTTACTTACAAACTAATAAGTGCTTGATTGTTTAAGAATGTACTCAGTTGCAAAGACCAGAAGAATTAAGTGTCTAGTAAAAATACCATGAGGAACAAGAACGCCAGAAGCAGAGCTGTCTATAAATAAGAGTTCCTTTGCAGGAACTAGTGCTTCAGAAATGAAGACTTGAGAAGAGAATGTTCCCCTCAGGGAACAGAAGCTTTAGAGAAGAAGCCTCATCAGAGAAGAGAAGTTCCTTCCAAGGAACAGGAAGCCTCGGAGTAGAAGCTTCATCAAAGAATCATGAAGACTAAATATATTCTTATATTTTGGAATTCATGTAAGTATGAGAAATTAATTACACTCGAAAAATCTGTGTGGAAAATATTGTGCATGCTAGTTTTTAGGAAAATGGTTAAGTGGTTAAACGATTATCTTTTTATCCAAAAAAAATTATTTTCGAAAATATCTTTTGCAAAAAGATTTTATCTATTTTGTGATTTTCAAAATATCATTGTAAAATAATATCTTCACGTTTTCTAAAAACTTGCGTCCTACTCCTCCATGATCTTCTTCAAGTCATGGTCTTACACATTGAGGAGTTCATGTTTCCTAAATTTTGGGGATGTGATCTTCTTAGTGGGTTGGAGTAGTGGCGTAATGGATTTGCTGCACAAAGAGGTTTTTCCAATATTTTTATTGCTCTAAAAACAGTCTTTGAAATCTGATGGAAAAACTCAACCTTGCTCACATAAGTTTTCTAGCTTTTAATTCGAGTAAAGTGTCAATTCCTCACAAGTTCATTAGAGTGTTCTTAATGTTCTTATACTAGAGTTTGTTTTTCTTTCGAGTTGTAATTTGGGGAATGGGAAGTTTGAGTGAACTTTTGTGTATGTATGAGAAAGTGAAGTGAGAAAGAGAAGAGAAAGAGAAAAGAGAACAGAGAAGTGAGAAGAGAGAAAGAGAAGAGAAGAGTGACAAGTTGGGTGACTAGTTCCTCGGGGTTTCAAGTTCGTAGAGAAACTTGAGTTTTAGTCTTTAGTTTGTAATAGGACCATTTGCTCTATTCTAGTGAAGATTCTTTTCCCAAAATCCCAAGTGGTAGTGGTTTTTCTCCTTGTTAGGGCCAAGGATTTTTCCACGTAAAAATCTCTCTTGCATTCTTTAGTTCGTTTAGTAAATCTTTCTGTTCCTTTAGCTAACTTAGTTTTAATTCCGCAAAAAGTTTGGCTAAACTCTCATACTAAAATTCAACCCCCCCACCCTTCTTGTATTATTATTTGAAACAACAATACCATTTAAGAAGGCGGTTTTGACGTCCATCTGCCATATTTCATTGTTATAATATGCAGCAATCACTAGGAGGATTCGAACGGATTTTAGCATTGCGACTGGTGATAAGGTTTCATCGTAATCTATACCATGAACTTGTCTATAACCTTTTGCCACAAATCTAGCTTTGTAAATGAATACATTTCCATCTTTGTCGGTTATCATCTTGAAAATCCACTTACAT
Organism: Chenopodium album; assembly: GCF_948465745.1. Lineage (NCBI taxonomy): Eukaryota > Viridiplantae > Streptophyta > Magnoliopsida > Caryophyllales > Amaranthaceae > Chenopodium > Chenopodium album. The sequence continues at coordinate 22,055,540 of NC_137842.1, forward strand.
AGGATAGGTGTATAATCTTCGGGTAAGTCAACCAAGTCCCAGACTTGATTTTCACACAAGAAATCCATTTCAGATCTAATGGCCTCATGCCATTTAGCAGAGTCAGTGCTTGCCATCACTTGCTTATAGGTTACCGGTTCATCTCCATCCATAATCAGGATGTCCTCTAAGATCTCGGTTAATACTAAACCAAGATATCTATTAGGTTGAGATCTCAGCCTCTGAGACCTACGTAGGGTAATGGATTGAGCATTTGCATTGTCGGTTTGACTTTGCACATTTTGATCATATTTACCTGCGTCAACAGATGTTGTTTGAGCTCTTTGACTGTCATTTTGATTTTGTTGCTCATCCTCACGAACTTCGCCGAGTTCGATTTTCCTCCCACTTGTCATTTTGGAAAGGTGTTCCTTCTCAAAAAAGACATCATCGCAAGCAACAAACACTTTGTTCTCTGATTTGTTGTAGAAGTAATACCTTTTGGTTTCTATTGTGTAGTCCAAAAAGTAAACCTTGTCAGATTTGGGATGAATTTTGTCAGAAATCAATTTCTTGACATATGCTTTGCATCCCCATTTCTTTAAAAAAGACAACCTAGGAGGTTTTCTTTGTCCATAATTCATATGGAGTCTTCTCTACAGGTTTTGATGGTGCATGGTTCAGTGTTAGTGCCGCAGTTAGAAGTGCGTGTCCCCAGAAAGAGATAGGAAGATCACTAAGACCCATTGTTGATCGTACCATGTCTAACAAGGTCCGATTTCTCAATTCGGATACTCCGTTACATTGTGGAGTTCCTGGAGGTGTCAATTCTAAAAGTATACCTTTTTTCTTTCAGATGGTCGTCGAATTCTTGGCTCAAGTATTCACCACCTCGATCTGATTGAAGGGCATTGATTTTCTTGCTAAGCTGATTTTGAACATCACTCTGAAATTCTTTGAACTTTTCAAAAGATTCAGATTTATGCGACATTAGGTAGACATAACCATATCTACAATAGTCATCTGTGAAGGTGATAAAATATCGGCGTCCATTTCTTGTGGTTGAGCTCATTGGTCCACATACATCAGTGTGTATTAGACCTAATAAGTCTCCTGCCTTTTCTCGTAGCTTGGAGAATGGCTGCTTAATCATCTTGCCTAATAAACATCCCTCGCAATTCTCAAACGAAGCTAAATCGAAAGAGTCAAGAACACCTTCTTGTAGAAGTCTCTTGATGCGTTTGATGTTAATGTTGCCAAGACGACAATGCCACAAGTAAGTTTGGTTTGACTCTATTGTCTTAGCTCGTTTGGTATTATCATAAACAATTTTGTCTAAACACACAAATGGTGTAATTTCCATAAATATAAACAAGACATTTAAACAAAAGGTCTTGTGATCAAGGTTTAAAATGACGTCCAACGTCGCAAGATCAAAGTATGGTAGATAAAACTTAACAAGTTTTAAAATTTTGACAAAATACATGAGATTACAAACTTTCTTTGGAAAGATTTACTTCTTCTTCCACTTGTGTACTTATTACCACTTCAAAAAATGCCGCTCATTTCGTTCCTGAAATAAGAGCATAAAATGAGTCAATATTCCAGTATCTAATACCTTATAAATTGCTTATTTTCAAGTTTGTGGATGATAACTAAGATTGTGGCCATCTTTTCTCTTGCCTCATCTTCCAGATACTGGCTACATTCTCTTTTGTAGTGGCCTTACTTACTACAATAGAAGCAGCGCATCTTTGCCTTGTTTTTGAACTCCTTTTTCTTGAGCCTCTAAGCAAACGTAGCCACCTTGCATGAATAGGTTTTCTGGAGCTCTTGGACAACTTCCTTGTAGATCAGTTTGTTCCGATTGTTGGTAAGTCGCATCTTAATTGCAACATACCCGAGTGGAGTGAGCTTAAAAGTATATGAGCCGCTTGCTCATCCTCCACCGGTTTACCAATCAGTTCCAGATGGTTAAATAACCTTGTCATCTTTTGCACATGGGCTTGAAGTGGCATCCCGGGTCTAAGTCTTGCACTATAGACCGTAGCCCATACTTCTTACCTTTCTTTGCTAAGACATCCATCTTGCGGTGGCTTGATCCTCATGTTAGACAATGACCTAGTCTCTTCTTCCACGAGTCCATCATAGTTTCCCTTATCACTCTTTGTTACCCTCAAATTGACCACATCTTCTAGAGCCTTGAGAAGTACATCCGGAAGGTAGTTGGAGAATTTCTTCTTCCACTGTTCCGGAATGGAGTTTTCCATGTGTTGAGAGACTCTCTTGAAATCATAACTCCACTCCTCATGAGCCATATCTCTCATAATCCCTTTTGAGTAGAAACTCGAGATGGGCGTATCCATGATATGCTCTAGGTAGCAATTGCGGAGGGTTAAACGGAGTTCCTCTTCCCATTCCTTAAAGTTTACCAAATTCATGTTATATGATAACTTCTCGGGAAGTTCTGGGAACATAAGTTTCTTGTCGATAGTTGAAGACATGATTCTACATTTGAAAGAATTTTGAAAATGAAAAACCATTCAACTGATGAATTAATTGTTGAATCCCGCAAAGATTCGCGCTCGCTCTAAAAAATCGACTATCCTGAAATTTAAATAAGATTGAATTCATGCATTTTAATCAAACTTATTTAAAACATCTTATTCACACATTTAACTTGTGCCCAATTTGGTAAGAATAAGTCTATTCCAAGATCCGAAGAAACAAAGAGTGGTTAAGCATGCTTTGGCTTGTCTTAACACTCAATCTCCTAAGGTAAGCAACGCTTTGCTAATGGCTCCAAGCCACTCTTTGTTGAATAAATCGTCGCATCTAATGCTCTCTCAAAAATTTATTCACTTTGCCACGACATGTTAGGACTCCATCACTCATATCGTTGAGTACAACCAAAACCAACTTCCATACCTGGTATGCCTTACGCTCCCAGGAGAGGTAGTGATGCCTCGCTTTGGCATAGCCCACCACTACCCTCGTTCGGATGGTAAGTGTTGTTTTAAAATGGCAAGTTTTTACTCAATATTAAGGGACCTAGGGTTTCTATGTTGGTTGATTTAAGTTAACTTAATTAGTCATCAAAACATTCGAAATCCTAAATATGCATCTAACATATAATTAATATACATAAACATATATATATATATATATATATATATATATATATATATATATGTATGTATTGAAAAACATAAATATAGATGCATTTGGCAACTAGCATGACCCCTTGAGATCTTCAAATCTTCAAAAGGTCTTCATTGCAACTTTCATTGCTACGTCTTCCAAGAACCTCCATCTTCAAGACTTGACCATAATTAAATGCAGGTAGTAGTATCTACGATTAGGACTAATCTAAATATTAAGGTACAAAAATACTCAACGGTACGCAGACCGTATTTAGATTTACAAAAACACATCACGGATCGCAACCCATATTTTCTATCCTAATCGGGCCCCACTAGTTGCCATTTCATAAAACCTGTGAGAGAATATACATTTCATTCATCCATTTACTATTTGTGAATGGCCCATGCATTTTACAATGATAAACAAGTACCAATGCATAAACATGCGTGAACTAGTAACTAATCTAGGTGGTTAATCCAATTAACACGCCTAATTAAAGCCAATCAAAGTTGTTTTAACCGGTTATGTAAATAAGCGCAATTAACATTTGGAGCTCCCACTAAATTCCGCATCCAACTTAATTAATCCAATTAATTAAGGCGGTAATTCCCAAAATTTGTCAAAATAAATTTTGCCAATGCCGCTCAAAACCGAGGCCTAGCCTCCAAAATTTATAAAAATTATTAAAACAAATTAGATTAATAAAATAATTAAAACGACAATTTTTAAGCAAAAATACGTAGTCCAAAGTGTCTAAGTTCCTAGCACTAAGACATGGAGTGCTCACATTTTGCATATCCGTTTGATGCTCAATGAACGTGGGAGTGGGCCCGATGTCTCTAAGCGTTACACCGCCCACATCAGCGAACTTTCACACATCAATAATGTGGCCCTTAATGGCCATGTTGAACAAATTCATTGCACTACATTGCTTCGCTAGCAACGTCTACGCATACCTCTAATTACACGATGCATGCACCAAGTCCTAAGCGATGCACGATGTGCTCGTGCTTGAACAAGCAGTGGCCAGCCACGCAAGGCAACACGCACAGGCGCGCACAACACCTTGTTGCTGTTGTGCCGTGCTGCTGCTTGGTGCTTGCCGGCGCGCCATGCTGCTGGCAGCAAGCAACAGCCACGCATCGGCTCGCACGCAAGCTCGGGGCTGCATCCTTGGCAGCCACATGCGGGCTGCTATGCAGCCCAGCAAGCTAAGTGACGTCTTGCCTCGTTTTACGTGCCATAGCCTCGGGATTTTGATCCCAATTTTCCGTGACATTAATATTAATTCTAAATTAATTTTAGAACTAATTCATTTGAGCAAAAATAAAAATTTATACAGTTTTAACTTAAATAAAATTTTTAAAGTGCATGTAACCAAAATAATTCCCAAGAATCATTCTTCAATTAAATTGGTTTAACTTAATGCAACACAAATAATAAGGCAATTACTCACTATTAATTTAATTAATTTAAGTTAACCTTAAGTTTTTGACAAAATAAGAGGGAGTTGGAAAAATGAACATAAGTTTAATAAAGATTCCAACTTTAATACTTGTGAATCCTTGAAAAATTATATCTTCCAATATGAAGATAAACAATTTTTTTTATTACAAATTTTCAAACTTTATGATTCCAATCAACTGAAAAATGATTAAATCAACAAAGTTTTACAAAAATTCATGGAATTTAGTAATATAAACTTTCAATTACTTAACATAGTTAAAGATTGAATCTTTAATACTTGGAAGCCTCAAAGAACAACAATTTCACACTTATTGCAATTAGTTTGCAATTATGTTAAAAAATAAAACCAAGCATTCAAGCACAAATTACTACCAAGTAATCATACCCAAAGAGGTTCAAAATTGCATATAAAATATGTATTAAACCAATTACATAACCACCATAAATATGCAATTAATTTTCAAAAATTTTCGTAAAAACGTAAAAACCCTCAAAAATTGCATTTCTGGTCATTTTTTGGCTAAAAACCGTCCCGAAGAGGAATCAAAGAATTTCCAGAACACATTTCCCACCCAAAATTCACTATTTTTGGGTTGAAATCTGTGTTCGGGGCTGAAGGTAGCTTAAGTACGAGATTAAAATAGATAATACGAGCTACTAATCTAATTAGCAACTTAAACCAGAAAAATTAAGCCATAAAAATCACCTTGAAAAATATTATGATTTTAAAAATAACAAGCGTGGCTCCGATACCGCTGTTGGGGGTTGGTAAGTCCAACTTATCGCGGAAATAACCCGGACCTAAAGAACCACTCGCAATAAATAAAATAATAAAGCATAACAAATAAACATAAAAGGATAAAATCGGAATTTAACTTAAAGGCGTGCTTCGCTCGACCCAATGGGCTCTTACTTGAAAGCTTTAGCTCCGAAAATACCGAGCCTCCAACGGTATCCACCCACAAAAGACGAACACCGAATTTTTAGGTCCGCTAACTTGGAGTTAGCAAGGTCCAACCTAAACCTAAGTAATAATGGAGTTTAAGAGTATTTGCCAAAATGCAATGCTCTTTCTAACTCCCACTCAAGCACTTTTCTCCAAAACCCAACATGGGTATTTATAAGGAAAAGTGGGAGTGAGAATTTCAATCCCATCAATGTGGGATCATGAAATTCCACAATTTAATTTAAAGCTAAAATAAATTAAATAGGCAAGCAAGTAATAAATCACCAACTGCCCTTGTTGTATGCAAAGAGAAGTGAGGACCACTTGGAGAGGAGGGGACCATACTTGCTTCCCACTCCTTCCTCTCCTTGTGCCACTTGTCCTCACACAAACACACTCCCTTCACATGCTTCCTCAATGACCCGCCCTAGCACTCGGCCCAGCCTAGCCCCGCACACGCGGGCTGCTAGCTGCAGCCTTCTCGGCCCAGCACGCCCATGCGCATATGTGCGGGCTGCTGCTGCCGATGGGCGCTGCTAGAAAGCCACACACATGTGTGGGCTACTAGCAATAGCACGCGCCAGCAAGCCACCCAATGCTTGCGGGTTGCTGGCCATGGCTCGCTAGCAAGCCTCGCACATGGTGCGGGCTGCTAGCTTACCTAATCCCCTAGAACTTGGGATTCCGATGCTAGGGGTATTTTAGTCATTGTTGATTTATTACTAATTTTGTCGTCTCGTCTTTTAATATTTTTGAATTGACTTCCGACGCTCTAAGCTCGAATTTCCGACGTCTAAATATTTAAAATTCGGGCGACGAATTAATTTCTTCTGAATTAATTCGTCGAGTCGGTTCATATATTTGCTTGGGTGTGACCCGAAGGGTTCAGTCTAGAATAAGCTGTAATATTAATTATACATTAATATTACTGATCGGAAGCGGCCTCCACTTAGACATTCCGATCACTTGACCTTACTGAATATATTAGCTTTCTAATAATTTTGAACCCGCTATTAGAATAATACACTTGTTCGAAGGACACCATTCCTTTCAGCTTGCTTTATATTTATTGTTATTGCTTGATCACGCCTTTTATGTATGTTTAAAGGGAATTGGTACTTGTAATCACGCATCGTAAGATAATTAATAATCTTATTTAGGGTTAATGTGATTATAATTCAAGTGATCACCAATAATAGATTTATTTGTGCATTAATATTCAACCAACATAGAATAAACAGGTTTAAGGTTAATCTTATTGATTGTATGTTAGTCAGAAAGCGCACATGAATACGAGAAGAATAAAGTAGAGGCCTATTATTAGGGCAGGTTAAATCTCGTTTAGGTTGGATTTGTACCTTCATCCCTGAACTTCCAGTTATGGTTCCAGACCTATTGGAGTTAACGATCTCTTGGATCGTTAAGGGGTGTAACCTTCACCCTGTGAACGGTTTACAAGTTCCTAAAACTTGTTGTCTACTCTTTTTCTCTAACTTCCTTCCCTTTGGACGCCACCATGCTTTAGTGTATGATCACAGTGGGGTTTAAGTTTAGGGTAATGCTTGAAATATTCCCTACACTCCGCGTCCTGCTTCAGCCTCTCAATCTCCGCCTTGAGGTCAACATTCTCTTTGGAGACTCCCTGCAAGGTCAGTAGATCTTCCTCTGCCTTCTTGAGTTTGGTCTCAACCGTGCTGGTTTTCTCTTTAGCCTCCTCCAGAGCCTGCTTGAGACCCTTAACATCCTCCGCCTGTTGCATCAAGATGGCTTTGTCAAATGGGTATTTATAAGAGGCGCGAAACGAAGAAGAGTGAAGCGGAAGCCCGCAGAGGAGCGCCCGTGCAACAATAGTGCGCGCCCGCACAACAGGCCTGCGCACCCGCGCTCTTCTTGGTTTCTTCGAATCTTCTCGCGGCTTCGTGTGTTAACTAAAGTTTTCAAACGAACGCATAAAATGATGATGATGAACACTAAGAGAGGCAGTCCCATTAGCACTTGATTGTGGGTTCAACACCCCATCTTCATGAGAGCACGGCTTAAGAGCGCAAGAGCTAGAACATGGAGAATTCACTTCCTTGCATCTTGAGATTTCCAATTGCCATAAGCTTGCTCCAAAAGCATCTCCCACCTTAGTAATTCACCAATATCAAGACCTAAACCTCGTAAAATACCTACAACCATGAAAAAAGAGCAAATAAAGGAGAAAAGAGTAAAAAAAAAAACCAACAAAATGCATAAAAGCTACAAAATAAGAGAGGAAAGGTAAAACAAGGACCAAATGCATAAAACTAAGCATTTTTTAAGCATGAAAGCCATGAAAAGAATGTGAAAATAACCTAAAAATGCTCATCAAATGGGTGTTATTTATGACACCTATCACATTCTGTGTAGTAAGACCTGGAGTAAAAACAGCATTAACATTCCTAGCAATAGACCCAGGTATAGAATTGCCAGAACTAGTTTCCTCAGTAGCAACAAGATTATTAGAGTCAGGCATAGCAGTTTTGGTTTTAACAATCCAAACTTGCTTAGGCTTTGGATCCTGTTTCTTCTGAGGTTGAGGTTTAGATTTTGGAGCAGATTTGGCACTTTTATGCCCAACCAAGTTACATTTTGCACAAAAAAGGGGAGTCCATTCAAAGACCACTTTCTATTTAATAATTTTCCAGTTGCACTTTCAATCCACACACTAGCAAGAAGAGCTTTAGTAATATCCACCTCAATTTGAAACTTAGCAAAAGAGACCCTCAATTGTCTAGAGGTGCATTCATCAGCATAGATAGGAACACCTAACATAGTCCCAATTCTACTAAGGGTTTTAGCATTAAAATTGAATTTATCAGATCAAGGCTTAACAATGGCTGGCTTCCCAAAGAAAATATGAGGTCCAGCACTGAAAATACTATTCTTATCATCAGATTTTTGCAAATTCACAAGAAAATAACCATCATCATGCAAAAAGATTTCAAGCTTAGCAATATTACCCAGTTCTTAGAGATATACCTGTGAACAGCTGCTACTGTGGGATAATAACCCACAACATAGAACACTAGTGCATTCCTCCACCTAGCATTACCCTATTCTAGTTCAGCATTTTGCAACTTAGCCACAACTTTGCCATCCTTGATAATAGGAGCAACAAAAGTCAAATTTAGCCCCTTAGTAGTGAGTTTCCCCGAAAACACCCTTTTCCATAAATCATCATTCCGAGCTCGATTATCTATCCCATGTTATTTATGAGGTTGGTCTCCCTCTATAACACCAACAACTGGAGCTTCAGAAGGAGTATCGGGCCTAGGATCCAATGGAACAGTAACCGGGGAAACCCTATACTATTTTATAGGAATCCTTCCAAATCGAGCCAAAATTGATCCCTTAATTTGAAGCAATGATCTGCATATCACTTCTGGGTAGTAATCTAGCACATGGATGGACTAATCCATGAGTTGGAGTAACCAGTTCATCAACTTCATCAATCAAAGCTAATTTAAAAGTAGACCCAGAATTCCTTAAACTTTCTAAACTCTCATCAATTGGAGCTATATGAGCTTTTTTAGGAGCATATTGGGGAAGAGGAATAGCTTGTTTCTTCTTTCTCGCTATAAAAACCGACCTCAAGGAAGAAAAACCGTCAAAAATGAAGCACCATGGAAGGAGAGAGAAAAGAGAAAAGTCAAATATAAGTCAACGTTCCCCAAATAATAATGTAATGTGCTTAAAATGTGTTTGAATTTCATTTGATTTAAAAAGCATTGATTAAATGTGTTTAACTTTCATTTGATTTAATTAACTTCGTTGAATGCATTTGACTTTCATTCGATTAAAAATGCTTTGTTTGAATATGTTTGACTTTTATTTGATTTAAAAAAACATTGTTTGAATGTGTTTAACTTTCATTTGATTCAAAAAGCTTTGTTCTAATGTGTTTGACTGTCATTTGATTCAAAAAATTTTGTTTGAATTTTTTTGACTTTCATTTTTTTCAAAAAGCATTGTTTCAATGTGTTTGACTTCCATTTAATTCCAAAAGTTTTGTTTAAATATGTTTAACTTTCATTCAATTTAAAAATCTTTGTTTTAATGTATTTGCTTTCATGCGGTTCAAAAAGATTTGTTTGAATTCGTTTGAGTCTCATTTGATTCCAAAAGCTTTGTTTTAATGTGTTTGTCTTTAATTTGATTATAAAAGCTTTTTTCGAATGTGTTTAACTTTCATTTGATTTAAAAACCTTTTTTGGAATGTGTTTTGACTTTCATTTGATTCAATTAGCTTCGTTGAATGCATTTGTCTTTCATTCGATTAAAAAACCTTTGTTTGAATGTCTTTGGCTTTCATTTGATTTAAAAAGTTTTTTTTTAATGTGTTTAACTTTCATTCAATTAAAAAAGCTTTGTTTGAATGAGTTTTCCTTTCATTTAATTAAAATATCTTTGTTTGAATGTGTTTGACTTTCATTTCATTAAAAAAGCTTTGTCTGAAATTGTTTGACTTTCATTTTATTCACTTATCTTCGTTGAATGCATTTGACTTTTATTTGATTCAAAAGGCTTTGTTTGAATGTATTTGACTTTCATTTGATTCAAAAAACTTTGTTTGAATGTGTTTCACTTTCATTTGATTCAATGAGTTTCGTTGAATGCATTTGACGTTTATTAGATTCAAAAAGCTTTTTTTGGATGTCTTTGAATTTCATTTGATTCAATTAGCTTCGTTGAATGCAACTGACATTCATTCGATTCAACAAGCTTTATTTGAATGTGTTTGATTTTCATTTGATTCTATAAGCTTTGTTTGAATGTGTTTGACTTTCATTCGATTCAAAAAGCTTTGTTTTAATATGTTTGACTTTCATTTGATTAAAAAAAATTTGTTTAAATGCATTTGACTTTCATTTAATCTAAAAAGCATTGTTTGAATATGTTTGACTTTTACTTGATTTAAAAAGCTTCGTTTGAATGTGTTTGACTTTTATTTGATTCAAAAATCTTTGTTTAAATGTGTTTGAATTGCATATGATTCAAAAAGCTTTGTTTGAATTTGTTTGACTTTTATTTCATTTAAAAAGCTTTGTTTTTATGTGTTAGACTTTTATTTGATTCAAAAATTTTTTTTTGAATGAGTTTAACTATCATTTTATTCAATTAGCTTTGTTTAGTACATTTGACTTTCATTCGATTCAAAAAGCTTTGTTTGAATGTTTTTACTTTCATTTGATTCAAAAAGCTTTGTTTCAATGTTTTTGACTTTCATTTGATTCAAAAAGCTTAGTTTGAATGTGTTTGACTTTCATTCAAATAAAAAAGCTTTGTTTTAATGTTTTTAACTTTTTTTCGATTCAAAAAGCTTTGATTGAATGCGTTTGACTTTCGTTTGATTCAAATATCTTCGTTGAATGCATTTTACTTTCGTTAGTTTCAAAAAGCTTTGTTTGAATGGGTTTGACTTTCATTTGATTTAAAAAGCTTTGTTTGAATGTTTTTGACTTTCATTTGATTCAATTAGTTTCGTTGAATGCATTTTACTTTCATTAAAATTTAAAAAAGCTTTGTTTGAATGTGTTTGACTTTCATTTGATTAAAAAAGGTTTGTTTGAATATTTTTTACTTTCACTCAATTCAGAAAGATTTGTTTTAATGTGTTAGACTTTGATTTCATTCAAAAGGCTTTGTTTGAATGAGTTTGAATTTTATTTTATTCAATTAGCTTCTTTGAATACATTTTTCTTTCATTCAATTCAAAATGCTTTGTTTAAATGTTTTGGACTTTCATTTGATTGAAAAAGCTTTGTTTCAATGTGTTTGACTTTCATTTGATTCAAAAAGCTTTGTTTAAATGTGTTTGACTTTCATTCTATTCAAAAAGCTTTGTTTAAATGTGTTTGACTTTCATTTTATTCAATTCTCTTCGTTGAATGCATTTGATTTTCATTAGATTAAAAAAGCTTTGTTTGAATGTGTTTGACTTTCAATTGATTCAAAATGCTTTGTTTAAATGTGTTTGACATTCACACAATTTAAAAAGCTTTGTTTTAATGTGTTAGATTTTGATTTGATTCAAAAAGCTTTGTTTAAATAAGTTTGACTTTCATTTTACTCAGTTATCTTCGTTGAATACATTTGACTTTCATTCGATTCAAAAAGCTTTGTTTGAATGTTCTTTAATTTCATTTGATTCAAAAAGCTTTGTTTCAATGTGTTTGATTTTCATTTGATACAAAAAGCTTTGTTTGAATGTAATTAACTTTCATTCAAATAAAAAAGCTTTGTTTTAAAGTGTTTGACTTTCATTTAATTCAAAAAGCTTTGTTTGAATGCGTTTGACTTTCGTTTGATTTAATTATATTCGTCGAATGCATTTGACTTTCATTCGTTTCAAAAAGCTTTGTTTGTATGTGTTTGACTTTCATTTAATTTAAAAATCTTTGTTTAAATATGTTTGACTTTCATTCAATTCAAAAAGCTCTGTTGAATGCATTTGAGTTTCATTCAATTTAAATGGCTTTGTTTTAATGTGTTGCACTTTCATTTAATTCAATTACCTTCGTTGAATGCATTTGACTTTCATTCGATTCAAAAAGCTTTGTTTGAATGTGTTTGACTTTCATTTGATTTAAAAAGCTTTGTATGAATGTGTTTGACTTTCACTCAATTCAAAAAGCTTTGTTTTAATGTGTTAGACTTTGATTTGATTTAATAAGTTTTGTTTGAATAAGTTTGACTTTTATTTTATTCAATTAGCTTCGTTATAAACATTTGACTTTCATTCGATTCAAAAAGCTTTGTTTGAATGTGTTTGACTTTCATTTGATTCAAAAAGCTTTGTTTCAATGTGTTTTACTTTCATTTGATTCCAAAACTTTGTTTAAATGTGTTTGACTTTCATTTATTCAAAAAGCTTTGTTTGAATTTGTTTGACTTTTATTTGATTCAAAAAGCTTTGTTTTTATTTGTTTCACTTTCATTTGACTTAATTAGCTTTGTTTGAATGTATTTGACTTTCCCTCAATTCAAAAAGCTTTGTTTTAATGTGTTAGACTTTAATTTAATTCAAAAAGCTTTGTTTGAATGAGTTTAGGCGTTGGACACGATATTGAATTGAAAGGAATGGTGTCTTTTGAACAAGTGAACTATTCCGTTAGTGGTTCCGAATTATTAGAAAGCTAATATATTAAGTAAAGTAAAGTGATCGGAATGCCTGGGTGGAGGCCGCTTCCGATCAGTAATATTAATGTATAAATAATATTACAGGTTAATCTTGACTGAACCCTTCGGATCACACCCAAGCAACTAACGAACCAAAGCGACGAATTATTAGGAATTAATTAATAAGTCGACCGAGTAATTAATATTTAGACGTCGGAAATTCGATCTTGGAGCGTCGAAACCGAACGTCGGAAGTCGAGTCAAAATAGTAAAAGACGAGACGTGAAAAATAATAAAAAATCAACAATGACCGAAATACCCCTAGCATCGGTAAATCCAAGTGCTAGGGGCGCGGCAAAAAGCTAGCAACCCGCACCAAGTGTGCGTGGAAATGCTAACTGTAGGGAATATTTTAAGCATTACCCCAAACATGAACCCCACTGTGATTATTTTAGGAACTTGTAAACCGTTCACGAGGTGAAGGTTACACCCCTTAATGATCTAGGAGATCGTCAGTTCCAATAGGTCTTGAACCATGATTGGTAGTTCGGGGATGAAGGTACAAATCCAACTTAAAATAGATTGAATCTGCCCTAATAATAGGCCTCTACTTTATTCTGATCATATTCATGTGCGCTTTCTGACTAACATGCAATCAATAATATTACCCTAAACCTGTTTAATCTATGTTGGTTGAATTTAATGCACAAATAAAAATACTATTGGCAATCACTTGAATTATAATCATATTCACCCTAAATAAGATTCTTAATTATCTTACGATGCGTGATTACAAGTACCAATTCCCTTTAAACATACATAAAAGGTGTGATCAAGCAATAACAATAAATATATATCAATCAACAATAATCATCAATAATAATAATCACAATAATAATCATCAAAATAATCATGATCACAATTAGAATCATAACAATTATAATCATGTTAACGCATAATATTATTAGCAAGATCCTAGGGATGATACTAACAAGATTAATAACAAACCCTAACATGTCACTAAACAATAAATATCAAATATTTAACCCTAACATGGTACTAACATGAATATTAGGAAAAGAATAGGAAGCATTGCAGGAATCACAATTGTCATATTTGATATTAGACATTATAGTTTTTATCCTAAACATGATACTAGGAAGATCAAAACACCCTAACATGATACTAGGAATCATAATAACAACCTAGACATGATTTCTATGTCATAATATCAATAAATCAATTAAAGCACTTACTTTGATGCCTTGTAGCTCTTTCTAATAACAAAATACACGCGTTAGTAACTTCAAGGAAAATAATAAACAAAACAATTAAATTAAATAATTGAAAGGGAGAATTGGGACCAAACACTCAAAAATTAAAACCTTTCATGTCTAGGGCAAAGGAAACTTCGAACTTGTCCAGGTGTTTCTAGATCTTGTAAATGCGGAATTTTGTATGCAAAAGCTAGTTTAGAAAAGAGAGAGAGAGAGTAATCAAGAGATTCTTGATGAGAGTTGTTGATGGAGAGAATTAGAAAACTAGAGAGTTGATGATTAAAAAAACTGAGGTTTTAGGAGGCTATTTATAGAGAAAATCAGCCGGATGGATTTAAAAACAAATAAGAGTTTCGCCGAAAATAAAACAGCTTAACACTAGACGCCAAAGATTAGCGCCAGGCACCAATGCTAGCGCCAGGCGCTAATCCTTTCGTCAGCCGCTAGAAACAATTTTCACGCGTTTTCATAATTTTGATAAAATTTAGCCGTACAAAAGGGCAAAATCGTATTTTCCTTAAAAACACTTCCTTTAAACTCATTTAAACTCTAAAAAATCAACTAAAGTCAGTTTATCAATGCTAATTAAATTAGGAATTAAAAGAACCTTCTAGAAGAATCTAGAAAACTATAATCAATTCTAATTGCATTAGGAAAAATAAACCAATATTAAACCCTCCTCTAGATCATTGGGCCGTATATAAATATCAAACCGGGTTAAGTTTAGTAATTTGGCCATAAATTCCTTATTATTCATCGAAATCGTGCTTATAATATATCGTTGGAAAGCACTCTTCGAACCCGACCCTACTACACTATTATTGGACCATTTCCATGGACCAAACTAAACAAGATTGACTGTTTTCTTAAAATAGGTTTTCAAAAACAGCGAGGAAAAAAGAAATAAAAACTATCCGCAACACTAGACTTTCCACACTTTCACTTAATTCGATTATGATTCGACGTGAAAGGTACTCATCACTAGGTTAGGTTTTGGGGAGACATAAATGGGTGATTACTGAAGCCCCCACTTTGACTTATTTTGGAGAAACGCATGTTTTGAAAACTAAAGTCAATGTATCGATTGGGACGGAGAATGATTTAGAACGTTTTGCGATCCTAAATCATTCTTGTAACGCCGATACCTGCAAACTAGCGTTATCTAAACAGATAAAAGAGTTTAAGAAACGTGTATCTTGCACCGTCGAGCACACGTCTCTGAAGGTAACCGATTTGTTGTTGTTGTTATGACAACCTTCCACAAGCTAGGGAATGCCATCCTGTTGTTTGATGTTCACTTGTCTCTGAACAATAGAGCTTTTTTGGATATGTTCACACGTCTCTGAATAAAGAGCTTTTGAATGATATGCCCACGCGTCTCAGAGCAATAGAGCTTCTTTTTTAGGATTGTCCACTCGTCTCTGAACAAAAAGCTTCTTTTTTGTTTGACGATCTTCCTCAAGCTAGGGGATACCGCCTGAAGACTGCTACACCTGTAACTGCCTCCAATTTAAGCTGTGATAGTCTTTGAAAAGACCACTACTTGTTGATCCTTGATGCTGTTATGCCAGTGCGTCGACCCTTTGCTGCTTGTGAACCAGTATGTCGCTGCTTTTGATGTGATGAAAATCCTCTTTTCTATGGGAATAGTTGCCAACACAACTCTTCAATGATGTATGACAATCTGATTTAGGGAAAGTTGTCAATGCTTCATAACAATCCGTCCGGAAATGTTGCCACGATGAAGCGACAATTCGTATCTCGGAAAATTTGCCAAAATCCATTTTTGGGAAAAGTTTCCAATGGTTCGTAACAATCTGTTATAAGAATATTGCAACGATCGACAATCCACATCTTGGAATATAACTCTTGAAAGCAATCCACCTTGGAAATTTGTCAATGCTATGCGACAATCCATTTAGGAAAATATTGCCACAATTGACAATCCGTGTGTTGGAACATTTGCCAAAAAAGAGTCGATCGACAATCCACTTCAGGAAAATTTGTCACTTGCTGAAATGAATGACAATCCATGTTTGGGAATCTTTGCCGAAATTTA
Source organism: Chenopodium album (assembly GCF_948465745.1). Lineage (NCBI taxonomy): Eukaryota > Viridiplantae > Streptophyta > Magnoliopsida > Caryophyllales > Amaranthaceae > Chenopodium > Chenopodium album. The sequence goes on from NC_137842.1 coordinate 22,071,555, forward strand.
TGATGAGTAGAGACCTATGACAATCCTTTTGGAAATTTTTCCATAGGGAACTGGGTTTATGACAATCCAATCTCGGAAAACTTGCCAAAGACTTATGAATGTATGACAATAGGAACTTGGAAAAACTTGCCAAACAAAGAAGGAGCACGAAAATCCACGCTTGGAAACTTTGCCAAGGATGACAATAAAATTTTGGTAAAATTGTTTTTTGAAGAAGATGCGCGACAATCCATATTTTTGAAATATTCTCACAATCCAATCTTGGAAAAATTGTTGTATAAGTGATGCGCTTGCATTTTGAACCGATGCCTTGGTGTTTGTAATGAACCAATGCTTAGGCGCTTAAACTAAGTGGGACACTTTTTTGTCAGGTCAATCACTTACTACGATTGTAATCGAGCAGACTACCAACCATGTCAATTTTCTTGTAGGGGCTAACTGGCGTACCAAGGAACCCGAAGTTGCTTTATGAGGTCAAAATAACCATTTTGAGAAGCTTCGAGCTCTATCGTTGCTGAAATATCGCTGGCACCAAGAATTGGCTTTGTCGCCAGACGTTGGGATCTAGCGTCAGTCACTGAACTCTGTTGCCAGACGACAGATATTATTGTCAGGCGACAGCCTTGTCATCTGGCGCTGGAGTCGGGTCTTCCCTATTCTGCTTCTGCTACCGCTGTTGCTTGGTTTTGCTTTGAACTTTGAACTTGGCCGTTTCCTTTCAACCGAATTCGCTCAAATCTTTTGTAAATTAAAGATCTTCATCTCTAATTTACTGATCTATGTAAATCCTCTTATCTTGGAGGAATCTCCTATGTCATATTCGCCGGTTTTTCGAAAAAAAATCGGGGAATGTCCTCGCTTGCTGGGGTGCACCTGCATTTATATCTTTGACTATAGGACTTTTCTTATCTTTCTTTAGGGTTGACCTAAGACTTAGTGTTGCTTGACTCATTGACTTGACATGACTCAAGGTATAAACTTGACTCACTATAATTGACTGGCTCGAGGTTGACTCGACTCAATGTGACTCGTGTGTATGTAGTGTTGACTCATGAAACTCGATATGTACATGACTCGAAATGCAGAAAAACAAAAATTTCCGTCATTTCAAAAAAAAAAAAAAGAAGCGAAGTTTTTGAAGGTGCATGTTGAATGAGCTTAGTCAAATGTTGTTTGATACTAATTCTCAAGGTGCGAGGATTTATCCATCCTAGGTGATCTCAATTGTTGACTCCATGAAAGTAGTTGGGTAACTTAGGCACAGAGGCTAAGCACTTCATACTTTGTTATGAAATGACGATTATGATTCATCACAAGAAAAAGGTGAATTAGCAACTGATTTTTGCGACTACCATAATAATTAGTTGCAAAAAAAATTTTAGCGACTGAATAAGACGAGTAGTCGCAAATTTTGCAACCGAATTTGCAGTAGTTGCTATGCGGTCGTTAATTAGCAACTGATTTTTGCAACTACAATAATAATCAGTTGCAAAAAAAATTTTTGCCACAGAAAAAAAGAGTAGTCGCAAAATTTGCAACTGAATTTATAATAGTTGCTATGTGGTTGCTAATCTGCGACACTCTTATAATAATTTTTAAATAACACGGTAGTCGCTACTATTATTTTTAATATTTATTAAAAAGAAAAAATAAAAAACCCTGAGTATAATAAAAAAACCCTTAGTATAATAAAAAAAACCCCTTATTCCGCCAAAAAAAAAAACAAGTTATTGCCGCCAAAAAAAAAAGAATTATCATCAGTATTCACCGTCAAAAACAAGAGTATCATACTCTTCCTCAAAAAAAAAAAAAGTTTAGAACCTCAAAGCAAGCCAGCCATCACCGTCGTCTTCCTCTGCTGCTGTTGCGCCACCACCACTACACCCAGGTTAGTACGCGTTCTTCTTCTTCATACCTTCCATTCAATCTTTCTCTTACTGCATTATGTCAATTGCGAATTTAAGGTTTATCTTTGAGATTTTGTCCAATTTTTTATTTTAATTTTTTTCAATTGCGAATTGATATTAATCTGATTATTGATTGAATTGCAAATTGGTTTTAATCTTATAATTTCACAGATTCGAGAATTTTTCTTGAAAGTTTGGTCGAATTTAGTAACTAGAATTAGGAATTAGTATTTCTCAATTATGTTTATGGGTTATTAGGGGCTATTCTTGAAAATAATACGTAATAAGTTAGTAGGATTAGGAATTGCGAATTTTAGGGTTTATTGAGTTTTTTTGTTCAATTTTTTTTTTAATTTGGTTTCTATTGCAAATTGCGAATCTAGAAATATAATAAACTACTGGAAAGTCCATACTTTTCACCAAGCAAAACCCCCAAATGTCTATTGTTCACCTGCAGTTTGATTTTAGTGTTACAGTGATCTAGGCCTTTGAATCCTCCCAACACCATAGCAACAAATATTTGATTCAAAACATGGTAATGCATACTAGACTTTATGGTGGAGCCTTGGAGGACTGGAATTCTTCGATTATTGTTGTCAAAATTTGACTTAGTAAACAGACGAATAGTTGCTTTAAGAATTTATAACCTGCATAATTCCTTTTTTTTTTATATTATTATATACACCTGCATAAATCATTTGCATACTAAGGAACCTAGTTCTATCGAATACATTAGTTCTTGCTTGAAAGGAGGGGAATCATATGAAGATCTTTAATTTTCCAGAGAAGTTCCAGTCTTGTATGTATAAGGGGTTTGTAGTTTTTGTCATTTCAGACTCTTGCCTTAACAAGTTAGTAGGGAAGGAACAAAGAAAATTGTGGAGAGTGACAATAACATTGGGCTAGCTTCATGTCTTTTTATGTGTTATTTAACCATGAATTATCTTGTTTAGTTTAGGAATTTTTACTTTGTGTTTTCAAAAAAAAAACTATTACATTTTTATTAATGTATATGCACATGTATATATCCACGTACACGTTGGCTCTCTTTCTTACCAAAAATAATATAAATCAACGTATCGTTTGTGGGATAAAGTAGCAAACATCGGTATAGATTTATTGTACATATTCACTGCAGGCGTGCAACATTATTACCTCGTAATCTTACAGTTTTGGTCTTGCTTTCTCACTTTCTGTTTTTGAAGTCAAAAACTTTGTTATGTACTTTTCTAATGTAATTATTCAACTGAAGATTGATGCTGCTGTTTTCCCTTTTATTTCCTAGTGTAATTATTTAACTGTCTTCCCTTTTATTATTTTTTGTTTTTTTTTCTTACATATTGTCTTCACATTAGAGTTACAATTAAGCTTAGAGATTCATCAGTGTTCTCAGCTCTTTCTCAAAACTTCAAGGAAAACAACCCTTACTAGCATACTGTTTTTTTATGTGGGGTCATGAATCAAAATCTGTCACATTGTTATCAGCATTCCTAGTTGTTATCTTCCATACTTTAGTGGCTTGTATTGTTTGAAGCTTTATTAAAATGGAAGGAATGGGCATTTGGGAACCAATTTATTGCTCGGTCTTAGCATTTTTGCCGTTGCAGTCTTTGTATTTGTCTGTTCTTCAGTAGCTTTAGTGGTCTAATTCAGTTCAACTCTCTTTTTCTCAATGGCTTGTGTACATCAGGAACAATGCACATATTGGTTCACAAATGTAGCAGTTAGATACTATAGATAACACAACACCTGCAACATCAAATAAAAATCCAAATGTCTACATAAATTAATTTTAAAACATATAATAACTTATGTTTCAGAATTTAGGCCTTTAAATAGGCTATAGTTGTGTGAGTAAAATGTATAAAACAGAGCAAAGAAATTGCATAAAACATCAAGGAAAAAAATCCTTACTAGCATACCATGTTTTTTAGATTTTTCAGTTGTACCCCTTGACAAAAGCTAACTTAAAACCCTATATAATATTTTTAGATTATTTTTCTTATATTTTTCCTTAACACTAGATATCCTATTCTTATATATATGCTGCTTCATATTGATATATGTAGTTTCCGCTGTTTTTAAATTTTGTTTCTAGATTTGGTAAAATATATTGAGTTATACCTATCATTGTTTTGTTCTGCTTGTTTCACTATAAGCATATGCAAAACGTGGATATCATACACTGATGCATTAAGTTTGTTTTTTTTGTTCCTATTAAGTTTATTTTTTTGGTTTGTCTCTATTTATGTTGTCCCACCAAATGAATATTGAACACTTGTTTTTCCATTGTTTCAAAAACAAAGAAAAAGGATTGTGTATACACTATATGACTTAACTGCTGCACCTTTTCTTGCTTATCATTCTTTTGTCTTCTAAGTAATTGCCTAAATAACGAAGTAACGTATATAATAATTAAAAATAAATTACATATATAAGATGACTATATTACATATGTGTGTATGATTAACAATGTCGTGTAGCAGTTAGGATCATGGAGAAATTGAATCGAAAATGGATGTATAAGAGATTAGAAGGTCGACTACTAAGAAAAGAGTTCACAATTGGCGTGCGAGGGTTTATTGATTTTGCTAAACAACACCGTGATTTTCAAGAATCTTCAAAGATCAGATGCCCTTGTTCAAAGTGTAAAAATGTTCCTTTTTTAGATGTTGAAAGTGTAAGAGAGCATTTGTATAAAAAAGGATTTCTTAATGACTACTACGAATGGGTGTGTCATGGAGAGGATTTTGATTCTTTAAAAGCATCAGATGAGCCATCAGATCCGTAAGTTGACATGATTATTGATGCATTTGGTCAAGTTGATGGTGATCCAATGCATGAAGATATTCGGAATGTTGAAGAAGAACCTAATTCTTAAGTTAAGAAACTTTTTGAGATGTTAGCGGCCGCACAAAAACCATTGTATGAAGGAAGTCGATTATCTGTTTTAGAGATGGCTTCAAGGATTACGAGCTTGAAGTGTGAATACAACTTGCCCCATAGATGTGTCGATAGTATTTCCTCGCTCAAGAATTCAATGTCCAAGACGTACTACGACACTAAAAAAGTAGTAAAGGGCCTTGAACTTCCTCGTGAGAAGATACATGCATGCCCTAAAGGATGCATGTTATTTTGGAAGGATAAAGCTCACCTTGAAAAGTGTTCGAAATGCGGGGGGGAGCGTTATAAGAAGACTTCTCGTGGAAAATGTGTGCCGGCCAAAGTGTTATTCTACTTCCCGATCGTGCCAAGATTGCAAAGGCTCTATGCGACCAAAGACCTTGCACATGAAATGTAGTGGCATTCACAAAATCCTAGGGTAAGTGGAACACTTGCCCACCCAAGTGATAGTGAAGCATGGAAACATCTTGATAACACATACAAGGATTTTTCAAGTGAGCCTCGTAATGTTAGATTGGGTCTATGCACAGATGGTTTCTCAGCACGTGGAAAATTTGGAAGGCAATATTCTTGTTCGCCAGTAATTGTTACCCCATATAACTTGCCTCCATGGCTATGTATGAAGAAGCCGTTTATGTTTTTATCCTTGCTCATTCTGGGTACTAAAAATCCAAAAGGGAACTTGGATGTGTACATGCAACCCTTGATTGACGAATTAAAATCTTTATGGGAAGTAGGTACAATGACATATGATGTATCCACAAAGCAAAATTTCAAGTTACGAGCTGCCCTTTTATGGACGGTTAGTGACTTTCCTGCGTTTGGGATGTTATCTGGTTGGACTACATCGGGAAAGATGGCGTGTCCATATTGCATGGACAAGCATATGTCTTTTTGGCTAGACAATGGCTCTAAAGTATCATGGTTTGATAGTCACCGTCAATTTCTCCCACCTACACATCCTTTTAGAAAAAACCGCACTGCTTTTTTCAAAAAAAGAGCAAAACCTTGATCGCCTCCTCCAATATTGACGGGTCATCAACTATGGGAGCAGGTTAAGGAGATTCCAAAGTCCATTGACCCAAAAATCCGTTCGACAAAATCAAAAAAGGTTAAGACAGGGTGGCATAAACAAAGCATCTTTTGGGAGCTTCCTTATTGGAAAGATTTGTTGATTCGACATAATTTAGATGTTATGCACATTGAAAAGAATTTTTTTGAGCAACTCATCCACAAAATAATGAATGTGAAAGATACCGCATTTGATACAGATAAGGCTTGCCTAGATGTTCAGCGATATTGTAAGCGGAGTAGCTTAAAGCCTATTTAATCTGATGATGGGAGCTTGATCTTCCCCAAAGCACCATACACTCTTGATAAAGCACAACGTAGTGTGTTGTGTGAATGGATAAAAGATCTTAAGTTTCCAGATGGATATGCTTCTGATTTTTGTAGATGTGTTGATTTCCAAGCCTGTAAGATACATGGAATGAAAAGCCATGATTGTCATGTGTTCATGGAAAGGTTGTTGCCCGTTGCAATGAGAGAACTTCTTCTTGATAATGTTTGGAAAGCAGACACTGAAATCAGCCAATTTTTTCGCGATATATGCTCTTACACTATTAAAGTTGATGATGTGACTCGTTTAGAAAAAAAACATTCCAGAAATCTTATGCAAGTTGGAGAAAATATTCCCACCTGCATTTTTCAATTCAATGGAGCATTTACCTGTTCATTTGCCACATGATGTAAAAGTGGGTGGTCCTGTGCAATATAGATGGATGTATCCATTTGAGAGGTAATATACATTTTCCCAAGACACTCCATTGTTTTTAAGTTTCTTCTATATGATTTATAATTTTACATGTAAATGAGTCAATTTAACTTATTTTGTAGATTTCTTAATCATCTGAAGAAGAAAATTGGTAATAAGGCACGAGTTGAAGGCTCAATTTGAAAGGCTTATGTTGAAGAAGAGATTTTTAACTTTTGTTCTTATTACTTTCAACCACATGTTGATACGAAATCTAGAGATCTAGGACGCAATGTTGTTGATGATGATGATCTAGATGCAACTATACCAGAATTATTCAAATTTAGCAAAGGTCGTGCCAAAGGTGTCCAAACAAGGTTTTTAGATTCGAAAGAAGTCAAGCATGCACACCACTATGTTCTTTCTAATTGTGGGGTGTTAGGAGAATATGAAAGGTACAAATTTCTATAATTGGTAGTTATTTTATATAATTTGCTAGATAATTAACGTTTTAAGGTTTATAGGAAGTTTGAAGAGTAGATGATGCAAGAATATCCTGATACTGACCTACATGATATTTGGAGCAAGTTTTCACATGAATTTTCCAAATGGTTTCAAGATTTCGTAAGTTTTTACAATCACGTTTCAATATATCATTTGCTAAATGTGACTAAGGTTATATATTTTATTAATTAATGGTTTGAATTTGAAATTAGGTTATCGAATCTAATGAGACTGATGAAGTGATTCGAGCACTTTCCATGGGTCCGTCTAGACAAGTTAAAACTTGGAGGTAATTTGGCATCAATGGCTTTAAGTTTCACACTTTTGATTATGGAAAGCACAAGGCAACTATGAATTATGGTGTAATGGGATATAAGTGAGGAGGAAATTGATTACTTTGGCATTTTAGAAGAAGTCATTGAGCATGTCTACTTGGGGACCATCTTGTTTAAATGTAATTGGATGGATTCAGTGAATGGCATGAATATTCATGAGTAGTATAGATTAGTTGATGTGAACCACTCTAAGAAATACCCTGGATATGATCCTTTTTTTCTAGCACATCAGGTTTATCAAGTGTATTTTACCTCATAACCAAGCTTAAAGAAAGATAAGAGTCAATGGTGGGCTTTTTTTAAGACTAAAGCTAGGTCAAGTGTGGATGCCCCAATCGATGAGTCAATTTTCCAAGTAGACATTGCTGAGACCCCAACCCTTTGTTCGTCAGATGATGATGATGGTGTTATGTACGAGGATATGGATGAAATGGAGGAGGCCGGCTCAGGTGGTGAAGAGGAAGAACAACATGAAGAAGATGAATGGGATGATACTGAATCTGAATCTGAAGAAGAGGTTGATGGAGAGGTAGGATATACTGACAGCGATAACGAGGATTATGATGATTATGATAAGGATGAAGAAGAAGAATAATTTCTAAGCTTGTAGTTTTCAATGTGTTTTCTTTGTTACGGGCTTATTTGTTTGATAGACAATGTGTTTTGCTTATTTGTTTGATATATGATAAATGTTTTAAAAAAATTTTATCATGTTTGTGAGCTTACCTTGTTTTTTTAAAAAAATTTATTATGGGTTATTATATATAAATTAAATTTTGAGCTTCTGATCTTTCTAGTTCTTTGGTAATGAAATCCTTCATGAAAAATTCAAAAACTGGTCGGGGAGGTAATCATGGCGGTGTCCGAGCCAATAATCAATTGGTTGATCAAGAAGATCCTGTGGTCACACGACCGACACCACCATCTTCTAATGAACAGGTACAAGTAAATTCTAATGCTGATGTTGCTGTTGATAATGATAATGATGTGGCACCACAAAATTTGAATGGAGTGGAACAAGGAAAGACTGAGCTTTCACCAGATGGGCTATGGTCAATTATATTTATCTATGTATTATATTTGTTCTCTTAGTAGCTTATTATCAATTTTTATACTTGTGCTTAATCTTTCTTGCATCATGTTTGATGACCATACCGTTAGTGGAAATGTCACAAAATCTTGGAAGGCACACTACAACCACCCATACATGAATTTTACTGATGTGCCACTTATGGTTAGGGATCGATGGTTCACTGAGTTTAAGGTATGTTTAGAATTTGAGACATTCTCTAGTATTCATTGCTCTTAAATCATATTAGCCTTAATCAAGTTTTGTATGCTGTTCCTTTTGCTATATCTGTCAAGGACCGATAATTATCAATGTAATTATGCTCAAATTAACTAAGAATTGAGAGGAAAGCTTGATTGATCACTAATTTCTTTTTGGTGCATTGACTTAATGAACTTCGTAATTCTATCAGTCCTAGAAGACTTAGGTTTGATCCTTCTATAACGGAACAACTGTCATCGTTAAATTTCTGTTATGGCCTTAAAAAGTACTGAATGGTAAACATGATCTCTACTTGAACAGATGTCTCTTGCTCTTGCTCTTGCTCTTCCTCAGTCCCTCTCATAGTCTCACTTGCAATTCTGGTGCACTAGTATCATCCCTAAGCACTGTAGGTCTGTTGTTTTTTTTTTAAAAAAAAAAGCGCTCAAGGAGCAGGATTAGTATTAAATCACAAGATTCTGGTGCACATAGAAGTCTGCATTTATCTTAATTTTCTGGTACTAACATAGAAATTGGATATACTAATGCTAGATTAGCTCTTGCTGCCTTCATCACTCTATGATTGGCTATCTGTCATCACTCATCAGCCTTGTAGCTGTAGAAACTTCCTTAAACTACTACTATAATCTATATTTAAAAGTACTTCTGATGCCTGAGAATATTTTCTGAAACAACTTCCTTGATCTGTATCTTTATTGAAAAAAGGGATGCTCGCTCAAGTCCCTTGTGTGTTTATAATGAGTACTTAAGTATAGTTTATGCAATTTTTCTTATGATCCTGCTTATCTAGCAGTAGCCAAATATAATGATTTTACTCGCAATCCTCTAAAACATACCATACAAGATATCATGAGGTTCCCACCTTTAGAAGTTGTCATCTTAGATATTTTTATAGTGTTAGTTATATTACCCTTGGAGTTGGAATTTGCAAAGAGGTGGTTATGATATCTACTAGACCTTTGATTGTAAAGGCTATTATTTTACCTCTGTTTCAACATTAACAAGTATTGGGAAAGCAGTGAGCCTATTACTTATTCTACAAATCCTTCAATGACCATTTATCAAGGAGTGCCTGCCTCAGTAAGAATTGTAGTTCTCTCACAAACCTTGCAGAAATTTGTTATATTTGGCTTGCATTTTTTACTCTAAAACTAAGTGATGTAGCTAACCACATTTGAATTAGAGCTTTTGGGTGTTCTAGAGTTATGTATATATTGTTTATAGTTATATTTATTACGGAGTCCAGAAAAAATGGAGAAATTTGATTTAAGGCTAAAAATGACTCAATCTTGACAGGTGTCTTTCACATGCTATGAATATTACTCCCTCTGACAGCCTAACTCAGTAGCCAAAACCACCCCCATTCGTGCTGCGAAAGCCTCTGCCATAGCGACACGGACCTGAGCACTCACGTGACGAACCATCACAGCCATAACGCTGCCATCAGAGTCCCTAATCACAGCCCCCAAGCTCACACCCCACCCTTCCAACACCGCTGCATCAGCGTTGATGCGCACAGTGCCCGCAGCAGGGCACCCCCAACAGCCACAACCCACATCAGCAGCACTTCTAACCCCACCAGAGACAACATTCGTGTATTCCTTGTTGTTGTTTTTGTTCTTAACCTGCTGCTGTTTCTGTCTCCTCGGATAAGTGAGAGTAACGGGTGGTGGTGGTGAGTGTGTTGCGTATATTCAATAAGGTACCAGAGAGTAGTGGCCTTAAGCCACAATTGTTGCAATATTTGATCTTTATTCAATGAAACATCTGCCTATTTCCCTCAAAGTTCTGTTCTTTATTGCTTTTCTATTTCATTCTTGCATTATTGATCTAAGATGAGTGTTACATGATCATTAGCACAAACTATGTATATATAAAAAATGCTAAGCACAAAGCTTCATAAAAACAGTAACGACTTTTTTAGACCATATAGGTAGCAGACAATTATTAAATTAATGCATATAACTTTGTTGCCCTTTTGGAGTGTTGGCACAATTGTATCTAATTTATACTCTGTTGCCCTTTTGGAGTGTTGGCACAATTGTGTCTTATTTATACCAGAGAGTGGTAAGATTTCTATCATCCACCTTTTTTATCCTTGTTAAATCTTACCGTATGCTTGGTTTACTAATCAGGCCTCAGGCTTTAATTAGTTGCTTGTATGATCCGTAGAATGTAACCTGAAATAATTACCACTTACCAGATGTCTCCAAAGAGATTAACATTATGCATCCAGGTTCTTAAATTATGCTTTATTCTATCGGAGTGGTTTGAGAAATGAGAACATTTAGTTGTGGGGATAAATTAAAATGCAACCTAAAGTGTTTATGTTACTCTGTAATTATGATAAGCAATTATTATGATAAGCGATAATCTTGTTGTTCCATGCTAGTGAGAATATGTTTGCTGAATAGGTCATTATATGCTTTTAAAATAAGATCTTTTCATGTATATTTATGGCTGTAAAGTTGGTATCTTTGATTTTTTTATCCAGTGTTTAATTCTTGAAAATCCAAGGCCTATCTTTTCACATGAATGAGACTAATGAGGAATTTGGAAAATACTTAGAGAAGAGGGACAGCTGGAAAAATGTGTAGTAATCTTTCATTTGTGAGTATAAACTTAGGTTACAGCTTACTAGAGTATTAATTCACGAGTTGCCCATGGTTTTCGACATGCAAATATTTTAGTGTATCTTAATGAGATAGATCATTAAACATTGGTAGTTAGTTGAGCTTTGGCTTACTATAATGTGCTGTTGTGTAATATCCTGCACTCCAGCAGCCATATCAGGTTGTAAATTAGAAATAAAATTATTTATGTATAATATGCTATTTTGAGTTAAGTTATAAACTTTACATGTTAATTCTAATGCAGCGTACATATACTTGGAGACCTGAGTTCGATGCTAAGGCTAGGAGAGAATTTGACAAAAAAGTTGGGGACCGACTTAGGGGCACATTGAACCAAGTTTACAAAATGGCTCTGCATAAGCAAGTTGGTTTCATGACTGACACTGTTCGAGCTGAATTCATAAATAAGCGTAAGCATCCTGATTTTGTAAAACGTTCTAACCAAGCAAGTGATAATCGGTTATCTGGCCAAACATTAGAGAAGTTTGACCCTGGCCATCGCCAAGGTAGCGTATCTACTCCTCAAGTGGTTAAAAAAAATGATAAGTGTATCATTTTAGCAGCAAACTTATGATTTTTAATATAAGATAGAAGCAAGTGGAAACTTTTCAGCCACTAATATAGATGACTATAACTAGTCTTTATTACAATTTGCTCTGTAGTCTATGTCCCCCTATTTTTTGTTGTTTTTCTTTAAGTGATAACAACTTCTTTTAATACAAGGCAAAGAAAAAGGATGGAATTTTACCAACTGATGCTGAAGTCTATGAGAGCACTCATTCTATTTGTGTGGGCAATGATGAAGTTGAATTGATGGGTGACAAGTCTCAAAAAGTTATGGTATGAGTATACTTCTATATTTTTCTAAGATTACAAAAAAATATATGGTAGTTAATGTTTGGAGATATTATGGATTGTTTATTTGTTTGTGTGATTGAGTTGGAGGATGAGAATGATTTGTCGGTATTAATCATATGATTAATGTGGTATGGCATAATGTGAATTGAAACAGGTGTATTTTGAAGCCATACCCTATAGGAGGGAATTCTTCAATTTACAAAGGAGACTCTGTCGAAATTTTTACAAATAACTGCTTACATAAATTAGGTGCAAATATTTAGCGACTGCAAATTTGGTTTAGAGACTAATTGGTTAGTTGCAAAATCATTAGTCTCAGTAGTGGCTAATCTGTCACAAATAATTAGTTTTGTAGTCGCAAATATTTGGTCTCATATGTAGTTGCTAATCCGTCACAAAAAATATTAGTCTCAATCGTCGCAAATCCGTCACAATAAAACTAGTCTCCGTAGTCGCAAAAGTTTAGTCTCGTAGTCGCAAAAATTTGGTCTTGTAGTCGCTAATCCGTCGCAAAAGTAGTCTTAGAACATTGATCTCTGTAGTTGCTAATCCGTCGCAAATAAATTACGACGGACAATAATTTAGTTGCTAAATTTTGAAATTTAGTCGCTAAATGATAGTTGCAAAGGCGTTGCAAACCTGTCGCTATATTTGCGAATGTTCAAAAATTAGTCGCAAAAATGGATTTGCGACGAGGTCTTTGGCAACGAACCAAAGTAGTTGCAAATCCGTCACAAATCCATTTTTGCGACGGATTTGCGACTAATTTGGCCGTCGCTAATTACCCTTTTTCTTGTAGTGATTAATGAGTGATGTTGATATGACAAGGCATGCATCAACGTTGTGTTAAGGTTTCATGAAAAAGGATTCCTAAGGGAAGTATGTTTGATCATGTATCTGTGCAGTGTGTGAAAGTGACACTAAAGTTAAGCTGCAAGGGCTAAGTGTGTAAAATATATTTAAAAGATTCAAATGATGGTGACTCTTAGGCTTGGTAAGCTAATGATATAAGGATCAAGCCGCTAAGTCTAGCTCTAAATGAATAGGGATGACCAAAGAGGATCCCTTGATATGATCATGGTGTGAGTGTGTGAATGTTAATATGAATACATTTTTATTACGGCCGCACCTCGATGTGAGGTTGCCTACGTATCCGTTAGGAATCAGGCCTAACGTAGCTCTAGCCGAACCTCGCACAAGTGTGTATACCTCAAAAAGTTCTTTTTATGGGTTGTAACGTGGTTAGGCTAAAGGTTGAAGATGAAAGGGGATAAATGGCTCAAGACCCTAGACAAGCCCCCAAGGTGTGCAACCTTGCTTTTGAATTTTTAAATTTTTATGCTTGAGGCTTTCTACTCTTTTTTCGCTCTCGTTTCTCTCTCTCTCTCTCTCTTTTTTTTTTTCTTTAGAATTTATTTTAGTTTTATAAGTGTGGACAATCCCGATCATTCGGTCTATCACTCACTTGGTATTCATGTTTCTCAGGCACTGTATCGAGCACTCGATAAGAGACGCAATCTGAGACATGTTCATATCAAAAACATGTTCATGTCCAATACATTGGAACACTTGCCCTTTTGCACACTTTTATTTTTAATATTATTATTTTTTTTCTATTTTGATATTTTGAAGTCAGTCAAGCTTTTTTTGAAAATTGCATAAGTTGCACACGTTCCCATACCAAAGTTAGGTAGATATGGGTTGGAAAAAATGAAGGGTCTATCGTTAGACGAGGCTCAAAGTGGTTTACCAAAAAAGGATTGCATATTTGAGGGTGAAAAGTGATATGATGTGGCTACAAGGGGTGCCTCAAATTATTGGTATACCTTGTGCTTAGTTCGACAATGATTTTTTATTTTTTTTTCCCAATGTAATGAAATGATCATATGCAAGAAAATAAATGCTCATTTTATTAAAAGAGGAAAAAGAAAGAATCTACAAAATTAATCTAAGGGAAAAGAAAGGTGTCTATGCTAGACTTATTGGGGAAAGAAAAAAATGAAAAAGAAATAGAAAAAAAGGTCATGAAATCTTATCGTTCCAGCTCGCCTATTGTCTTGTGTTGTTTGCTTCATCATCACCTAGTCCTCTCTTTAGCTAGAGGCAATGGGATCTTATTTGCTTCTTTGAGATCATGAATGAGATTTTTAAACCTGTAGCATTCATCAGTAGTATAACCGCGTCCTTGATGGTACTTGCAATAAGAGTTGGGATTCCATCTCGAAGATCGATTTTCTGGCGTTGGATCCTCAGTAGGGCCAATAGGTTTGATTAATCCTCTATCATAGAGACGATCAAAAGCAGCATCATAGGTCATTTCAATGGGTGTGAACTCTCTCCTGGGTTTCTTTTTATATCCTTGATTATTCATAGCTAAGACATCGTTATAGACAAAGGTACTAACATTATTACTAGAGTGGGTGTTTTTGGAAGAAGAAGGATTGTCGTTCTTCTTTCCTTTCCAGCCATTGTTGTTGCTGTTGTTAGTAGCTTTTTGCTTTGCGAGATCATCTTTGATTTCAATTCCGATGTCATAAATGGCTTTGAATGTATTCAAATTATGTTGATATTTTAAATGCTTTAAATACTTCTCTTGGAGATTCTTGATAAACATCCTTACAGATTCTTTTTCAGTGGGCACCTCAATAATCTTAGCGGATGTTTCCCTCAACTTAGTGAAGAAAGAAGTAAAGCCTTCATTCTCCTTTTGTCATAGCATCTCGAGTTGTTTATAATCGGTTTCGACTTGAATGTTGCATTTATACCTATCAATGAAAGCGTTTACCATCGATTCCTGGTAGAAGTTTTCTCTTTATTAAGAGAGAAGAACCATTGTTGGCAAACGGTTTCAAGAGATAGAGAAAATAAAGAGGGAAATACTTTCTTATCAATACCCTTAATACCCATTATTGTTTCAAAGGCTCTTAAGTGAAGATAAGGATTATCTGTTGCCTTGAATTTAGGGATGTGATTGGCATTGAACTTCTACGAAAAAAGCTCCTTATCCACCGAGACCCCTTGTGAACTAATGCCCTGGAATTTGTAGTCACTAGATAGCTTGCTCAAGCTTTCTTGCATGAGCTCCATTTGTTGTTACTTCACAGGGTCTTTGATTTGAAGGGTTAAATCCTTCAACACTTCAGTTACATTAGTCAATTGATTCCTAAGTTCATTGACTTCTTCTTGAGTTGCCATTATCTTTTCAGCTTTCCTCTTTGGACGAATTGGTTTATCAAAAAGTAAGACTTGAACAAAGAAGTTGTCCTTGATTATTAATCGCCCTTCTCTCCTTGACCAAGTACTGTGGAAAGGGAAATTTGACAAGGGTCGGACTAGGTCGTTCAAACTAAACCTACCCTAGGCTAAAAAAAAATGTGTAATCTCTCTACACACCCTTATACAATTATAATGGTATGTCGAGGGTCGAACCACTAAGGAATGGAGGGCGATCTTACATTGTCAAGTCAAGCTATTCCGGAAAGGTGAGGTAAGGGTGTGAATGCTAAACAACTAAACAAGCTAGGTTGGGACAAATGTAATAAACACTAGGGCTCGGGATCAACATATACTTGTAACAGATTCCGCTAATTGGGAAAGAGTTGACTAAGTCGAGTGATACGAGGGAAAACCAATCATGCAACCAAAAGAGCATATCAAGCTATTTTCCTAGAGGTCTAACTAGCGTCAACTACGATAAACTCTAGCTAGGAATGTGATCACGGGTTAAATAAGTCGTTAAGCTACTACCCTAATCAAATTAATCATTTATAATACCAAGGCTTACACTAAACTAGTTAGTGGCAAGTAAAGGGTCGAACCACTAGGGAAGCACACTAATTCAACATCAATAATCACTAATGCAAGAGTGAAAAGGGGATTGTTTTTGTTGGTTTTGTTGAGTAAGAACACTAAAATTATAAATAAGCACGAAAATGATGACTAAAATCAAAGGAAAATGACGCTAGGGATACGGGGGTGTCCAATATGATTAGAAAGAGGGGAATAATGGTGATTATCATGAAACACATGCCAAAGAACACAAGATTCTACCTAAACAATTCATTCTCATGCAATAGTCTAGGCAAATCAATGAAAGAGGTCTACGCTAATAAGGATCATTCTCATGCATCCTGTTAGTTACAATCAAATCAAAGAGAATAAAGAAGCACAATCCATAAAAACTCCACTTTAATAACTCATTCTCATGCAATCATTAAAATAGAGTTGATCTTAATCTAGTTCAAATCACTTTCATGCATTTAAACTAGAAAACATCAAATAGAGTGTACAAATAATCTCAAGCTAATAAAAATCATGTCTTTCATCAATATATGGCATAAGTTCAATACAACCATCATCATTCATCAAATATCAACTCATATCTTCCACCCCCTTCCCCTAGCTAAAATTTTAGCATAAATAAGGGAGATTAAACATAATATCAAAACTAGAAATAAACTCAAGAAACTCAAAACAAAACATGATTAAAATCAATGAAATCAATAACAACTAGATAAACTAATAAGATTAACAAGAATAAGTAACAATAAAATAAATAAATAATACTAAAGGAAAGGAGAAGAGATTACTAAAGAAAGGAATAATGAAAGATGAAAACTTGGATTCTTGCTTGATTAATTGAAGATTAAAACTTGAGCAAAGTTGAATTCAATAAAGGATGCTTGAATAACAATCTATTTTCTCTCTCTCAATTAGGCTAATGTTCTATGGAATTAGTACTAAGTGTCCTTTATTACAAAGAGTCCCGTCTACATATATGTGGCTCCCCTAAAAGAAAGAAACTTGGACAACAAGGCGCAAAGAAATCAGAAACCCAATGGTGCGCGCCCGCACACGACATATGCGCGCCCGCGCAGTAGATTTGTGCACCCTCTCAGCATAGTGCGCGGCCGCAACTTTTGGGGTACGGGGAAATCAAGCGCGCCCGCACAGAAGCCGCACAATAGGTCACGCAAACTCTCTGGTTTGGCTCTGTTTCTTCAGCCTGGCTGTGCGGGGTTCTGACAGGGTTGCGCGCCCGCACAGCAGCCGCACAACACCCCGCGCAGAACAGTTTTCTTGGCTCCTTGAAATCCTCTTTCGTTCGGCACAAAATACCTACAAAACAAAAGCATGGAAATCAAAATAAAATGAAGTTGAGAACACAAAGAAAAGGGAAGATAAAGGAGAAAGGAAAAGAGGAAGCAAAACTAGGTAAAAATGCTTAGAAAAAGGGTCAAACAAGTGCAAATGAGGGGAGAATCCTTAGAGAAAAAGTATAAAAGAGTGGCATAAATGCCACTTATCAAAATTCCCCACACTTGCCTCTTGCTTGTCCTCAATAAAAAGACAAACACAACAAACATAACATGACAAGGTTTTAGCAAAAGCAATCAAGCCTCAAGGTAATGAAATGCTCAATTTGGAGTCACATGCAAATAAATGCACTAAAGAATACTTATCTTTCTCAATTCAAAGAGGGAAAACACGTTCCAAGATGCTCAAGGTTGAAAAATACAAACCTAATCTAAGCATAAAGAACTAATGATTTCATTCTCCGCCCTAGCCCAAACCAAGACGGTCCACGTTCTCTCCACTAGCTTCAATTCATCCCCTAGCTAACTCCTCATGATTCCTCGAGGGAACAGGAAAAAGAAATTTTTATGTGGGATCATAAGGTCATCCCGACATCTCAACTATGCATACTCTCTCCATAGGGTTGAAATCTATCTCCCTCCACCGTTCTTTGACCACACCCCTCTAGAATCCAAAGGTCTTTAGTAGGGTTGTAATGTCATGGCTAGGGGTTAAGGTTGGGAAACAATTTGAAAATTTTGATGGCAATTCCTAAGTGAAGCGTAAGAGTTGCCATCTCTCAAGAACATCCTAAGAATTGAACCTATTCTCGAACTTACAACCTTTCAAAACAAACCACACCACATTACTTCAATCTTTTTCATATTTTTTTTCTTTCACCCTTTTATTTTTTTTTAATTTTTTTTTGCTTGGTTTTCATGAGTTCAACTTTCTTGCCAAACCTTTTTGCATACTCTTCTCATAAATAATCTTTCAAAACCTTATTTGAACAAAATTACACAACTTTCTTGCTCAATTTCAACATTATCAAACTCGAACCTCACAAGCTAATGCTTCACTAACTATAAGGGTTGGTATAACATAGGCCGATAGGTTTGTAATATGGCTAAGTCAAGAAAGGGGAAATAAGGCACAAATTGGTTAGCAAGTGGGTGAATGTAAAAATGAAAACCAATTTTGTAACAAAACACAATGAAAAATGAGAAGAAATGCCCTCTTCCTCCTCTAGAGTTATATGGTCACGATCTTGGGAACTAGACACCAACACAAAGATTAAGATATGCATAGTTAAGGATCCTAAATGCCGATCACAAGAATGATGAAGGCTAGAACAAATGACGCTCACACGGGATAAGAAATATAGCAAATACCAACAACGGGAATCCTATCAACCATAGAGAGCAACACAATCTTACCACTTTCCCGTGAACTAGGGGTTCAAACGTCCTCAAAAGTTCTAAACCGGGCTACCTTAGCTTACAATGTGTCTAATTCAACCCAAAGCATTCTCAAACCGTGTAAACCCTCATCAACTAGGAAGATAAGTATTCAAAGACACATCGTCAAGAGAGGCAAACCAATCCAAAAGAGTGAGCAAATTACAAATAAAAAACCATTTCATTCAAATTGTCATAATTATGTTTGTAACACAAAAAGGGGAAAACAAAACAAAAGAAAGAGGAGGAAATAAAAAAGGTTCACATACGAGGCATATAATACAATTAAATCCCAATCGTCATACAAGTGATCGTTTGATAACAACATCAACGATCCTAGGTTCCATAGAACCAAAAGAAAACATCCTCGAACCATTCAACTTCTTCCTAAGATAAACCTAAGCTAAACACCCAAAGAAAAAGAAAATAAAAGAGAGGAAAGGTCTCACCAAACGACGCTTGAAATGAAGACAAGATAAATTATACAATCTCACCGAGGGGGCTCGATTTTCCCCTTAACTTCCTTTATGTCCATTTCCAAGCTTGAAAAGTGAGCCAAAATGAAAGAAACGACTGAGATAAAAAAAAATAAATAAAAAAAGTTAAAAATCAAAGAAAGAAACTAAGACTTTAAACAAAATGAAGAAATAGAAATAAAATAAAACAAACTAAAAAAAATTTGGATTGAGGGAAATTTGGACTATCGGGAGTTTGGATTTTTCTTCATGGGAGCGCCATCACCTACACAAACACTTGAAAATATATTAGCAAAAGCATATCAAAATCACCCAGAGACATCATCATCATAATCAAGGAGATAAATCAACATCAAAACATGATAAAGCCAACCGAACCATGAGAGCTCTACCACCTACAATGAAATCCCCCCCCACACTAGCATGATGACAAGCCTTCCCCCACACTATAAAAAAAACATCCCTTTGCCTCTTACACACTCCCCCACACTAAAACAATGCACCGTCCGCAGTGCGCCAAATTAAAACATTGGGAGGGGGCAAAGGGGAGAAATAAAGAACAAGAGGGGCTAGTGGCCACTAGGGCCGGCTTCGTCATCATCTCCATCATCCTCGGTGTCGTAAGAGAAACCGCCCAGAGGGATGCCGTGTGGGTCCCAACCACCGGTGAAACCCGGAGGCCAACTATAGTGACCTCGGAAGAGGTCTTGTTGCCATTAAGTCAACGGGTCGAAAGGGGCGGGAAGCTGATGAGGGGAAGGGTGGGTAGGGTCGACATATGGATAGTTGGGGTCACCCCTAAAATTGCTCCCCCCGGGGGCACGATAATCGTACCCGGTTTTCCTTGGGTAGTCTATCCGGGAAACACCGTGGGAGAAGGGCCCTTGCCAATAGGGCCAAGTAGGTTGCGATCCCTGCCACTAAGGGATCGGGCCTTGTTGGGGTGGCCAATAAGGGTAATTTACCGGGGGGGTGACCTCACCCTAATCCACGGCCGCAACATAGAGAGCTTGGGTTTGCATAAACATACCCTGTTGGTTCTCCATCAGGCTCTGCATGCCAAGTTGCATGCTCATTATTTGTTGTTCAAGGCTAATCATGCCTTGATGTTGTTGATGTTGCTGATGATGTTGTTGTTGTTGTTGTTGTTGTTGCTGATGTTGTTGTTGCTATTGTTGCTTGACTACCGTATTCCTTGCGCCACGCAAAGCAGTGGGTAGCACACCATTGTCTCGCAAAATTTCCATACATTCCTAGCGTTTGGCTGCAAGGATGTACGGCTGGGGTAAGGCAAGATACAATGGTGCTCGCGGTCAACCATCCAAGCATGAAAATTGTTGGCATCTGATGTTCCTTGGAGGAACCCCGACCTTCTCATTTGTTGTATGTCAATGAATAGATCTTTTTCGGACCCAATTTGAGTGCATGAGGGGAAGAAGCGTTCATAGTTGAGCTTCTTGGCAATCCTTATAATCATCCCACCAAGGGCAATTTCTCCCGTCTTGTGACCCGAATTGATTGCCTCGCAACACATGACGAACCAGTACCCCATATTGAGCCGCCCTTTCAACTCTTCCCTAGTGGAAACCCACAAAGTAAAGAGCTATTCATGTGAGAGCTTACTCAAGTCTTGCTTGCTAAAAACCGCAAACCCCATAATGCGGTGAAGAATACGGAGCACAAGTTGGATAATATGGTTGGCCACCGAATACCTAGTGTTGAACTCTTCAAAATCGATAATCGTTTGCTACCATTGAAATGCATTGTACTCTGGGAATAGGCTCAATGAAGGGGCAAGGAGGTCCGATTCGGGGTTCAAATCCAACAATGTATTAAGATCACTAAGAGTCATAGTGTGCTGGTTGTTGAACAGTTGGAAGGAAATTTGGAAGTCGTTGTTCCCATAAGGCTCCTTCTCAAATGAGGCCAAGAATTCGAAGGTGGGCTCTTTATATGTTCGAAATTGATGCTTGATGAACTCACTCATCCCTAAGTTGTCAAGGAGCGACCATATGTCATCGTCAATCCCCAAAGCTCTCATGGAGCGTTGATCATAGTGTCTCGAGGGGTTTAACTTTCGTCATTGAAGGTCATTAAAGAAAGTAGCATGGACCTTGTTCAAGGATCTCAATCGAGGGGGAACATTTGGTCCTTCAACTTGATTTTGTTGAGTTTAAGTACTCGGTTCCTCAACCCTTAACATGGGCTCCTTTCTACTCATCCTTTTGCTCATTGTGGTCACAAGCAATACAAACAACCAAACCAAAAGAGAACTCCCTTCGAACTCACCAATAATTGAAACACAACAACAACAACCCAAGCCTTAACAATTTGAAAAAAGGTTAGTACAAACAACTAACTAGACAAATATCGCTCCAAAAACAACTAGAATCAACAACAAAGCACTCAATCATAATACATTATGATAATAAGAAATTTTCATGAAAATAGTTGGATTATCATCAATACTAACACAAAATTGCTCAACTTAATTCCATGAAAATAGCTTCCAAATCCATAATGTTAACAACAATGTCCCAAAATCACTAAATATCACACTAATAACCAACAAATCCTTAACAAAGAAAATCAAAATCGCATGAAACTCACTCAAGCTAATCCATGCTTAATAACTAAAAATTTTGCATAAACAAGTGAAACTAAGTAATAAAATAGCAAAATTTAGAGTTATACCACTTAGTAGAAGTTTGAACACCACTAAGAACCCTCAAGAACACCACCTTCAATTAAACTTGCAAACCATGAAAATGTAGGATTTTTGGGTATTTTGGAGAGAGAAAGTGGGTAAATTTGTGAGTAGAGTAAATATTTTTGATAGATTTGAAGGAAAATCAATGGAATTTGTTAGAAATGGGTGAAATTGGAAGGTTATGGTTTGAGTTTGTGAGGAGAGAGAAGAGAGCATGAAATGAGGTTTGTGAAAATATGAGGGCGAAATGGGGAAGAAGGGGTTAAAACTCGATTTTCCCAGCTCTACGCGCCCGCACAGGAGTGCTGCGCGCCTGCATTGGGGTCGCGCACTAGGTCGCGCAGACTCTCTGTCTCGATTCTCCAATTTCAAAATAAAGTGTGCGGGTTCTAACAATGCTTGCGCGCCCGCACACCTTCCCCTGCGCGCCCGCACAGAGGTCCCGCAATAGGTCACGCAAACCTTCTATCTCGAATCTCCAATTTTGAATAAAAGTGTGCGGGTTCTGACAGGGCTGCACGCCCGCACAGGGGTCGCGCAGAGCAACTTCAATTTCTTTCTCCTCTCATCTTCAATATAGAAAATCCTTTGCTCCTTCATCATCCAAAAACCTATCAACCAAAAAGGGAAAAAATGAAATTCAAATTCAAATTCAAAAAAGAAAGTGAAATCGGAATATTTTTAAAAAATATATAGAAAGGAGTTTAAAACTCGGGTTGCCTCCCCAGAAGCGCTTCTTTATGAGGTCACCAGCTTGACCATGAGGAAAATTCTTCAATGGGATGCTTCGGATACAAAGGATCAAGCATTATACATTCGATGATACCAACTTCTTCCTTGCAAAAGTAATGCTTTAAACGATGACCATGAACCATAAACTGGTTACCATCCGCATCTAACTAAAAGGGGCCATAAGGAGTAGTCTTTGATATCACAAAAGGCCCCGACCACTTTGATTTGAGTTTACCCGGAAACAAACGAAGCCTTGAGTTGAAAAGCAAAACCTTGTCTCCAACCTTAAAGTTCTTGTTTCGAATATGTTGGTCATGCCACTTTTTGGTCTTCTCCTTATATAACCTTGAACTCTCATAAGCATCATTTCTAAGCTCTACAAGTTCATTGAGCTTAAGCAATCTCTTCTCACCAGCCAACGATAAATCCATATTTAGCTCTTTCATGGCCCACCAAGCATTGTATTCTAACTCAACCGGCAAGTGACAAGCCTTTCCATAGACCAACCTATAGGGGGTCGTGCCGATTGGAGTCTTGTACGCCGTCCTAAGAGCCCATAGTGTGTCATCAAGTTGGAGAGACCAATCTTTCGTTGAATTGTTCACCATCCTTTCTAGAAGATTTTTTATTTCACGATTCGAGACCTCCACTTGTCCTTGAGTTTGAGGGTGGTAAGGTAATCCAACCTTGTGATGAACGCCATACCTCTTAAGAAGAGCTTCAAATTGCTTTTTGGCGAAATTGGAGCCTCCATCACTAATTAGCACCCTCGAAACTCCAAACAAAGGAAAAATTATCTTCTTTAGAAGCTTAAGCACAACCTTGTGATCATTGGTAGGTAAGGGTATGGCTGTAACACCATAGAAATTCCTTTCCTTTAAATATCCATTCTACTCTTTAAAATACGATTTAGGAATATCAAAGACATTACCGCCACCGTGAAAACGGCTAAGGAAATTATCAAAGATAGACAGCTAAAGACTCAAAATTAAAAACCGTTTAAACAAGTCAACTCAAAAGTCAACCAAATGAAAGTAAAGTTTAAAACCAAACAAACAAAGTCAAATAAAATCAAACTACAACTTGGAACCATTAAAGGCCCTTATTCAAAACCGTTCCAAAACTAAACCTTTGTGTTAGTCCACATAAAATATGTCATAAATAAATAAAGCATAAAAAAAATCGTAACCTAATGAAAGCTAGCAAGATTCACTCTTCTCTCATGCCCCATCATTATTATGCTTCAATACCTGAAAAGTTTATCTCTACTTGTTTCCACTACTCTCCATTAAAAATGGGTCATCATAGGGCCAAGGTAAATACATGGCCAAACACACAAAAACACACAATCAGCAAAGCTGAGTACATAAGCGTAAATTAAACTCACTAACATGCTTTCTTCTATCAACACACTTACCTCATTGCACATGTTTACAAGCACACACATCAATCAACAAAACACAATGACTAGACACTAATTAATTCCTTTAGCGTTGTTTACGCATCGAACGGGTTTCCAACTATCCTCCCCAAATAAACTGAGGTCAATTGACACGGAAGCTAACCGTGCAAGCGACAAAACCACTCAAAGGTGGCGGAATTCCTGCGCATAATAATAAATAAAAAGGAATGTACAGCGTCCTGTACTCCATTAGAAGATATGGTTAAATATAAAACCCCATAACTCCCCCCATTGTTCATACACAAGGTATACACGTTCCTAGAGTTTTGGTGCGTAATCTCTTTCACTTTACGTTATTTACCTTTTATTGGACTTGGGGATGACTCTCAAAGCATAATAAAACAATCAACAATAATTATTCAACCAACCAACATACCAAATTAATTCTTGAATAATTAGTGACCACATATTATTTAATGTTGAACCCTTTTTAATTCTACCTCAGTGTCAAAGACACCTTAAACGCATAATGCGCCAAAAATCCTATCCCTCGGTGTTAAAAACACCTTAAGTGCACAAAGGCAGCAACATACAATTTATTCCTTGTGTACATAAACACTTATATAGCTCCTTCCTCATGCTTAAAGCATCAATAAAAATTAGTTGAACCATAATAAAATTCCTTTTCAATACTCCAAACATAATTAAACATGTAGTTTAGTTAATCATGCATTCTAACATGCCATAAATAAAAGTGTGGTTCAAACACAACATGCCCAAAATATAATTTTCCAATTCATAAACCATCACAAATAATTCATGCTTCACAATTCAATCACCAACACCATTAATTCACAATTCCACACATAAACCTTAGCATGATACTACTTGTAATTGATTGAAATCAAGCCTAGCATGATTCTACATCATCAAAATATGCTAAGTACGCGTACGTACCTTGAGTTCGATTTTAAAATTGCCACGACTAGTAGAAATTGCTTACTTCAAAGTCTCCTACACATTAAATTCATAATAGAGTATTAATATCCACTCTAAACAAATTACCAGAAATATATACTATTTTAAAACCCCTTATAATTTAATTAAAGTAAGCTGAAATTATATTTAAAACACCATAATTAATTCCCAATTAATGGGTAATTAAAATTTCTTTAAGAAACATAATATTAAGTGTTCTACATAAAATTCCAGCACTTTATTATAATTAAAACTTGCTGTAATTAAGCTTTAAAACACTTAAAACAAAGGTCTACCCCATTTTACATCATAATCCATCAATAACTCATGAATCAAGAACCTAGCGTTTCAAAAATTGGGGCTTTTTAATTAAAAACCAAATCTTAAAATTAATTAACATGATTACAATAACCAAACATCAAAATTAAATCTCGAAACTCATAATTTACAATAATATTAAAGCCTAGATCAGATTTGGGTAAGAAAGATTTGATTTTTAAAACTTTTTTTTAATTTTTTTTTTCAAAGGATGTGATTGCCGAAAGTAGGTCGGCGCCACTGCCGGCTGCTGCCAGCGCCGGTGGTCGCCGCTGCTGCCACCTGGTGCTGGTGGTCGGCGGCCCACCGGTGGTGGTGGTTGCCGATGTGGTGGTGCGCAACAAGAAGGGGAAGGGAAGGAGAGAGAAAAAGAAAAAGAAAGAAGAAAATAAAGAGAAAAGGAAGAGAAGTTTACCTTGGGTTTTCTCCACTCTGGGCAAAGTTGAATTGCCTCATAAGAGGGATATTTATACCCCTTCTCTATCACCCCTTTTACTCTAAACTTTCCTCCTTTAATTTTTCCTAATCCCTTCCCTACTAAAACTTGTTAAAATCATAATTTCTTAAAATAAAACCCCAATTTCTATTAAATAATTAATTAAACAAACTTTCCTTTAATAAAATATTCCCAACTTACATGGGATAAATAATTAAAACATCATAATTAAAATAATAAAATTATTTAAATACCCTTATAAAATACATATTTTAAATAAAATACATATAAAAATACGGGGCATTACAGTCTACCCCCCTTAAAACAAGTTTCGTCCAGAAACTCGGGAAACGAAATTCAAAACTTTTCCTTTTTATGTACAGTATTAATGTACTTTTTATCATTATTTTACTCCTTTGTGTGTCTTTGAGAACACCTAATACTCAAAATACTTAATAGAATTTGTGCTAATAGCACCTAAAATATGTAAAATATAGGGAAAAAGCGCGAAATTCTATCGCATTCTACCCCCCTTAAAGAAAACGAGTTACGCCCCCGTAACTCAACATACCTGAAACAGCTCCGGGTATTTCTTTTTCATTTCATCTTCTGCCTCCCAAGTGGCTTCCTCATATTCTTGGTTAGACCAAAGTACTTTCACAATGTTAACATTCTTATTGCATGTACTACGCACTTTACTGTCAAGAATCTTGACAGGTCTCTCTTCATAAGTTAAGATTTGATCTAACTCAATGGTTTCGGGTTGTAGCACATGGGATTTATCAGGAATGTACCTTCGCAGTTGGGACACATGAAATACATCATGTACTTTACTAAGCTCCATAGGTAAGGCTGACCTATAAGCTACTTTGCCTACTCTTTGTAGTATTTCATATGGACCAATGTATTTTGGACTGAGCTTTCCTTTCTTTCCAAATATCATCACTCCTTTCATTGGTGACACCTTCAACAACACTTTATCACCAATTTCGAACACTTCTTCCCTTCGCTTCGAGTCTACATAGCTCTTTTGGCGATCTTGAGCTGCTTGAATTTTAGCTTGAATTTCCCTTACTTGTTTAACTGTATCTTCAATCATTTGAGGCCCTAGGATCATAGTTTCACTAATGTCGGTTCAATAAATTGGACTACGACATTTCCTCCCATACAAAGCCTCAAATGGTGTCATTCCTATGCTTGCATGGTAACTATTATTATAGGAAATTCAATTAAATCCAAACTATCTTCCCAACCTCCCTGGAAGTCTATTACAAAAGCTCTCAACATGTCCTTCAAGTTTTGAATGGTTCTCTCAGTTTGCCCATCTGTGGCAGGTTGAAATGCCGTACTCATCTTAAGTATTGTACCAAAATTTTCTTGTACACTTTTCCATAATTTTGAGATAAACATGGAATCTCTGTCAAATACAATATCTTTTGGAACCCCATGAAACCTCACAACATGTTTGATGTAAGCTTTCGCAAGTTGCTCCATCTTCCATGTTTCTTTCATTGGTATAAACACTGCTGATTTCGTAATTCTATCCACCACTACCCACATGGTATCATTTCCACTCTTTGACTTAGGTAGGCAAGTCACAAAATCCATTGAAATGCAATCCCACTTCCATACTGGAATTTCTAATGACTGCACCGTCCCTTGAGGCCTCCTGTGCTCTATCTTCACCTTTTGACATGTTAAACACTTTGCTACAAACTCAGCAACCTCGATTTTCATTCTAGGCTACCAAAACATCTTCTTCAAATCCTTATATAGCTTGTCTCCTCCCGGGTGTACAGAGTAAGGTATATTGTGGCCTTCTTCCATCAACTTTCTCTTCACTTCCTCACAATTCTGTGGTACGCACCATCGATCTTTGTACCTCAAACTCCCATCTTCGTGAATCTTGAAGTTTGTAGCCTTTCCCTGTTTAATTTTCTCGCGAATCCTATCCAACTTTACATCTCCCTCATGGTTGGCTCGAATCTCGTCAAATATTGTTGGTTGGATGCTTAGACTCGCAAGAAACCCGCTAATACTCCCCATTCTACAACCTCTAGATTCAATTTCATCATTTCTCTACATAATTCATTAGCCACTACTAACGAGTTGATTCCATGATTAGTTTTACGACTTAGAGCGTCCGCAACCACATTCACTTTCCCTTCGTAGTATTGTATGTCTAAATCATAATCTGTCGTTTACTCTAACCATCTCCGTTGACGCGAGTTCAAGTCCTTTTGGGTGAAAATGTACTTTAAGCTTTTATGATCTGTGTAAATTCTACATTTCACTCCAGACAAATAATGGCGCCAAATTTTTAGTGCAAAAATGATTGCAGCTAATTCCAAATCATATGTTGGATAGTTTACTTCGTGGGTCTTTAACTCCCTCGATGCATCTGCAATCACCTTCCCATTTTGCATAAGCACGCACCCTAAACCATTCTTTGATGCATCGCTATACACATTATACAGTCCACTATCATCCAGAAGTGTAAGTACTGGTGCTGCAATTAGTTTTTGTTTCAAGAGTTGGAACGCTTCTTCACATTTATCGTCCCACTCAAACTTCTTGTCCTTCTTCATCATGGTGGTCATAGGTTTAGCAATCTTGGAAAAATCCTTGAAAAAACGCCTATAATACCCTGCTAAACCTAATAAACTTCGCACATCAGAGACTGTTTTGGGTGTAGGCCAAATCTTAACAGCTTCTATTTTGGCTGGATCTACCTCCACTCCGTCTTTTGACACGAAATGTCCCAAGAAGGCTACATTTTCCAACCAAAACTCACATTTAGAGAATTTTGCGTAGAGGTGGTTTTCTCTTAGTGCTTGTAGAATTGCACTTAGGTGTTTAGCGTGCTCTTCCTTACTCTTTGAGTACACCAGTATGTCATCTATGAACACGACTACAAACTTATCCATAAATTGATGAAATACCCTATTCATCAAATCCATAAAGATTGCTGGAGCATTAGTCAATCCAAAAGGCATAACTGTAAACTTGTAGTGTCCATATCTTGTCCTAAATGCGGTTTTTGGAATGTCTTCGACGGCAATCCTCAATTTGTGATACCCAGATCTCAAATCGATCTTTGAAAACACTGTGGCACCCTTTAGTTGGTCAAACCAAATCATCGATTCTTGGTAAGGGATACTTATTCTTTATGGTTACTTTATTTAGTTCCCTGTAGTCAATGCACAACCTCATACTTCCATCCTTCTTTTTCACGAATAGAACTGGTGCTCCCCAAGGAGAAGCACTTGGTCTAATGTATCCCTTGTCCAATAAATCTTGCAATTGCTCCTTTAATTCACTCATTTCTGCAGGTGCCATTCGATATGGTGCCTTGGATATTGGGGCTGTTCCGGGAACTAAATCTATTGTAAAGTCGATTACCCTCTTAGGTGGCATTCAAGGGATCTCCTCCAGAAATACATCCAGCAATTCGTTGACTACTTCTATATTTTCTGAATTTGTCACTTGTTCATGGTTCATATTCCAAACACTACAGAAATATACTAGATGTCCCTTCTTCATGTATTTGTTAATTTTAGCACTGATATTACCCTTGGGCACTTAGTTTTACCGTTCATCCAGTAAGTCACTGATTCATTTCCGCTTGTGACCATCTTCACTTTCTGTGATCTACAACTAATCTCAGCATTATACTCACTCAACCAGTCCATTCCCAGAATAAGATCAAAGTCGCTCAGCCCAAACTGAATAAGTTCAGACGGGAATATCTTTCCTTCAATTTCTAAAGGCACATTTCTAAAGGTTTTGGTACATCTCACTACCCCACATGTCGGAATGGTTATGGGTAAATCTACTACCTCTACTGTCTTTAAACAATCTTTAAGTTTTGAAACAATACCCTTAGAATCAAAAGAAAAAGTTGCACCAGAATCAAACAATACTTTAACAGGAATAGAGTTAATAGAAAAAGTACCAGTGATAACATCTTTCGTGACATCCGCCTCATGCTTACTCAGAACATTCAGTTTCCCTACAGTTCCACCCTTATGTTGGCTATTCCCACTGGTGGTGTTACTATTCTTTGTCCCATTCTGTTGCACTCCCTTGTTCCCAGTAAAGTTGTTGTTGTTTCCTTGGAAATTCCTCTGGTTTCCTCCTGAATTATTGTTGTTTTGCCTGTTCCCATTGCTATTCTTGGAGAAACACTCATATTCCCTATGCCCAAGTTTATTACAAACACGACAAGCGACCAAATTGCCCTCGTAATCCTTTCCAGGGTGGTTATTCCTACACTTCTTGCAAAAATAAATTCTTCCATTCTTGTTATTCCCCTGGTTATTGTTTCTAGTCCCTCCATTGTTGTTACGGTTTCCTTGACGGTTATTACCTTGGAAGTTATTATTGTTGTGAAAGTTATTGTTATGGTGGTACTTCTGCTTCTTAAAACCATTCTAGGTTCCCTCTTGGTTTCCAGAAACTTGCCCCACTTCCTTCCTCTTCTCTCTCCCTTCTATTTCAGCTAACTCCTTCTTTTTCTTTTCTTCCAAAGCATAAAGGTGTGTGGCCCTTCCATATACTTCATCCAGGGTCTCAAATACTTGCCCGCACAGCTTTAACTACAAATCAGTAGTTAAGCCACTCTCAAACTTCCAAACTTTTGCTTTCTCCGTAGAGACAGACCCTTCAACAAAACGGGACAACTCAATAAACTTGGTGTAGTAGTCCGTAACTGACATCCTGTCCTTCTTAAGGTTTGAGAATTCCTCAGCTTTCTGGTTCTGCAAAAAGCTAGGATAAAACTTGTCTCTCACTTTCTCTTGGAATTTGGTCCAGTGGAACCCAGGTAGCGCTCTAATGGTAGTCTCGTTTTGTTGCCACCAAAGGTCAGCTTCACCCCTCAGATAGTAAGTATCACAACTCACTTTCGAATTTTCAGAGCATCCCACAGCTCTAAATAGTTTCTCAAATTCCCTCAACCAGTTTTCCAATATAATAGGGTCAGGCTCGCCTTGATATGTTGGTGGTTTACTTTGTGTCACCTTCTTAAAGAGCTCTCCTTGAGCATCCCCATTACCAGTTGAGTTTCTTGCCAATTGTTGGGCAACTGCTGCCAATTGCCTTACTACTTCATTCAAGTCGTTTCCACCATTACCAGAACCTCTTTCCCTGCCATTTTGCTTCTCCTGAATTGAGGACAAGGGTTTATATTAGAAATGGCTATGTTTAGCTCTCAAGACATACACTCATCTATTACTTAGCACTCTTTAAACATTCACAGTAAAATTTGAAGCTAACAATTTGGGATAGCAAAAGCTAAGAATTCCCTTAATTTGTAGCTTTATCAATCAATTATTGATTGCTAACCAACCATACATTTAATAAAGCATCACATAGATAAAAAAAAAATAATTCCCATAGATGCCCATATCTTAGAAATATTCGTTGGAATTAAGTTCCTTGGGATTTTGGTTATTGGAATAGTGATGTGAAATGGGAGATTTGGAAAACAAATGAATTTATTTATTTACATAAAAAAAATTGACAAGGAAATAAATAAGGTCTTATTAATTAAAATATACTGAAATTAATAAAATAAAAATTGTTTTCTAGAAACTTGTGTGGTCATGCCACTTATTGATTTAAAACTGAAATAACAATAACTAAAATAAAGACTATGAATTCGTGACGAGGAAAGTTATAAGATCTAATCCTTTCGAACGTTGTCCCTTTTGTCAATGGATTGTTTGTAGCTTGAAAGATCGAAATTAGAATCATTTGATTCCTCCATTGGTTCAGGTGACTCAAGTTCAGGTTCTACTTATACAAACTCCCCTTCTTCCTCCTCATCTGATGAAATGTCTATTATTATTGGAGTTGGAGGTGGATTAGGATCAGAAATCTCCATAAGTGAACTATCTCCCTCTGGTTGTTCTCCATTTTCTGCCTGACCACCCCCTGACGAAGAAGAAGAAGAATTTCCTGATTATTGATTAGGAGGAGGATTGTTCCCTACTAGGTTATCGTAGTAGTAGTAAGGGTAGGGAAGATTTAAGTGCTGACAATGAGCTTTCTCCACTCTTACGAGATATTTAGTTAAGAAAATATAGTCTGGATACCACTGGCCATAATAGTCTTTGTATTTATGGTAATTCGGAACGTCTCCTGGAAGGTAAAAATCAGAAAATCTCTATTTGACAGCAATGTAAGGGGGCTCCTCTGGAAGACAATGGACAATCATAGCCGAAATACGATCAGGGGTCACTACAAGAAAATAACCTTTTCGTAGCGATTATTTTAACCTTTAGTATCGATTGTAATTGCAACAAAAAGCTTTCCCAACGAATGGTCATTCGATACAATATCCCCCGTTGCCTTTGCCTTTAGTAGTGGTTATCAATATCGCTGGGGTTGGACTCAATAATCGATACAAAAAACTACATCCAATCGTGGTGCTTATTGTAGCGATTACCATCGGTATAAATATTTAAGTCATTTTCTTCAAAAAAAAAAAAAACATGCATATGATCTTTACGAGATTCGAACATGCAACCTCAAACTCTTATATTAAATATTTCACCAATAAGCTATGACATATTTTATGTACTCTTTGTCAAACAATATTTACATATCTAGTGTTGAAAAGGCTTTTCGTATCGATTTTTAGGATTTAGTAGCGATTGTAAATGTTACGATTTCTAAAAATTAAATAAATGTGTAAAAATAGTGTTGATATGTATTATTATGTTTTCCGTATCGATTTTATATGGGAAAACCATGGCGAATGTAAAAATGATACGACATCCTTAATTATTTCACAAACATACTTGCATATTGTAGCGAATGTACAATCGCTACGAAATAATCGCTACAAAAAATGATTTTTCTTGTAGTGGGTGTCATAAACTCTGTCTCGTAAGACATTGCTCATGTAGGAACAAAAGTATCTGATCTTTTCTACAAAGTCACAGGAGTGATCATTATGTTTCTTTACAATAGATCCTATTTGTGTAAATTTGCTAGGAAAGATTGGCATCCTGTAGAGAAAAGGCTTAGAAAAGAATTCCCTTCCCAAAAAGAAATAAAATAAAATAAATAATACATTCTTTTAGGAAATTAAGTTCGGTATTCAATCATACAATTTCAAAGGATCACATAGAACAATACACATATTCTAGTCAAACAACATGCTTGAACACTCAAAATAAAATTATGCACATAGGGAATAAATTAAATTCTAGCCTATATGCCCTTTCTTTTTCCTACCCAAGCTCACCAACATGTTAATAAAAGCTTTTAACACATAATTCTTACCTCAATCCTTGCTTCCTGCAATACATTAAAAAAAATATATATTTACCCTTTAAAAAAAAACTTTTTTTTTTTTTTGAATTTAATGAGAAGAGGGCCAAAATTTCGGCCCTAAAAAAAAATTTTCACGACATTAAAAAAAATTGAGTGTCCCGTAAAAAAAATCGGACCAAAATAAAATAAATAAATAATTAAAAAAGATTTCGACCCCTTATTTAATTTTTTTTATTTTAAAAATATTATAAATGCATATATAAAAAAAAAATTAAATCGGGACAATTAACGTTACATAATTAAATTAACACTTGGCCAAGTTTAAATCACAGTAAGAAAAACGTTTTCGGGTTAGTGGTAATTTAAAATCTCAACCTAAGCTCCCAGATACCACTTTGTAACACCCTAGAAATTCCTTTCCTTTAAATATACATTCTACTCTTTAAAATACGATGTAGGAATATCTAAGACATTACCGCCACCGTGAAAACGGCTAAAGCAATTATCAAAGATACACAACGGAAGACTCAAAATTAAAAACCGTTTAAACAAGTCAACTCAAAAGTCAACCAAACGAAAGTAAAGTTTAAAACCAAACAAACAAAGTCAAATAAAATCAAACTACAACTTGGAACCATTAAAGGCCCTTATTCAAAACCGTTCCAAAACCAAACCTTTGTGTTAGTCCACATAAAATATGTCATAAATAAATAAAGCATAAAACACATCGTAACCTAATGAAAGCTAGAAAGATTCACTCTTCTCTCATGCCCCATCATTATTATGCTTCAATACCTGAAAAGTTTATCTCTACTTGTTTCCACTACTCTCCATTAAAAATGGGTCATCATAGGGCCAAGGTAAAGACATGGCCAAACACACAAAACACATAATCAGCAAAGCTGTGTACATAAGCGTAAATTAAACACACTAACATGCTTTCACTTATCAACACACTTACCTCATTGCACCTGTTTAATAGCACACACATCAATCAACAAAACACAATGAATAGACACTGAATAATTCATTTAGAGTTGATTACGCATCGAACGGGTTTCCAACTATCCTCCCCAAAATAAATTGAGGTTTACTGACAGGAGCTAACCGTGCCAGCGACAAAACCACAAAAAAGGTGGCGGAATTCCTGCGCATAATAATAAATAAAAAGGAAGGTACATCGTCCTGTACTCCATTAGAAGTTATGGTTAAATATAAAACCCCATAACTCCCCCCATTGTTCATACTCAAGGTATACACGTTCCTAGAGTTTTGGTGCGTAATCTCTTTCACTTTACGTTATTTACCTTTTATTGGACTTGGTGATGACTCTCAAAGCATAATAAAACAATCAACAATAATTATTCAATCAACCAACATACCAAATTAATTCTTGAATAATTAGTTACCACATATTATTTAATGTTGAACCCTTTTTAATTCTACCTCAGTGTCAAAGACACCTTAGACGCATAATGCGCCAAAAATCTTATCCCTCGGTGTTAAAAACACCTTAAGTGCACAAAGGCACCAACATACAATTTATTCCTTATGTATATAGACACTTATATAGCTCATTCCTCATGCTTAAAGCATCAATAAAAATTATTTGAACCATAATAAAATTCCTTTTCAATACTCCAAACATAATTAAACATGTAGTTTAATTAATCATGCATTCTAACATGCCATAAATAAAAGTGTGGTTCAAGAACAACAGGCCCAAGATATAATTTTCCAATTCATAAACCATCACAAATAATTCATGCTTCACAATTCAATCACCAACACCATTAATTCACAATTCTATACATAAACCTTAGCATAATACTACTTGTAATTGATTGAAATCAAGCCTAGCATGATTCTACATCATCAAAATATGCTAAGTACGCGTACGTACCTTGAGTACGATTTTAAAATTACCACGACTAGTAAAATTGCTTACTTCAAAGTCTCCTACACATTAAATACATAATAGAGTATTAATATCCACTCTAAACAAATTTTCAGCAATATATACTATTTTAAAACCCCTCATAATTTAATTAAAGTATGCTTAAATTATATTTAAAACACCATAATTAAGTCCCAATTAATGGGTAATTAAAATTTTTCAAAAACCATAATATTAAGTGTTTTACATAAAATTCCAGCACTTTATTATAATTAAAACTTGTTGTAATTAAGCTTTAAAACACTTAAAACAAAGGTCTACCCCATTATACATCATAATCCTTCAATAACTCATGAATCAAGAACCTAGGATTTCAAAAATTAGGGCTTTTTAATTAAAAACCAAATCTGAAAATTAATTAACATGATTACAATAACCAAACATCAAAATTAAATCTTCAAACTCATAATTTAAAATTATATTAAAGCCTTGATTAGATTTGGGTAAGAAAGATTTGATTTTTTAAACTTTTTTTTTTCCAAGGATGTGACTGCCGACAGCAGGTCGTCGCCACTGCCGGCTGCTGCCTGCGCCGGTGGTCGCCGCTGCTACCGGCTGGTGCTAGTGGTCGGCGGCCCACCGGTGGTGGTGGTTGGCGGTGGTGGTGGTGCACAACAAGAAGGGGAAGGGAAGGAGAAAGAAAAAGAACAAGAAAGAAGAAAATAACGAGAAAAGGGAGAGAAGTTTACCTGGGGTTTTCTCTACTCTGGGCAAAGTTGAATTGCCTCATAAGAGAGATATTTATACCCCTTCTCTATCACCCCTTTTACCCTAAACCTTCCTCCTTTAGTTTTTCCTAATTACTTCCCTACTAAAACTTGTTAAAATCAAAATTTCTTAAAATAAAACCCCAACATCTATTAAATAATTAATTTAACAAACTTTCCTTTAATAAAATATTCCCAACTTACATGGGATAAATAATTAAAACATCATAATTAAAATACTAAAATTATTTAAATACCCTTATAAAATACATATTTTAAATAAAATACGTATAAAAATAAGGGGTATTACAATTTCTTCAATCCATTTCATCACATAATCAACCGCTACCAAGATATATAGATTTCCACAAGAAGAAACTAAAGGCCCCATAAAATCCACCCCCCAAACATCGAAGGGTTCAATTTCTAAAACACTTTGTTGGGGCATTTCGTCCCTCTTGGTAATGCCTCCGCTCCTTTGACATCTATCACATTGTGCAATGAATTGGTGGGCGTCTCTATGCATTGTCAGCCACCATAATAAAGATTGAGAGATTTTGCCATGGTTTTGTAAACACCACCATATCCTCCACATGGTAGTGAGTGGCAAAGCTTAAGAACTCCTTGAATTTCATGATCTGGAATACACTTCCGATAAAGGCCAACTCCAAATTGCTTGAATAGATATGGGTCATTCCAAAAGTACCTTCTCACTTTCTTAAAAAACTTCTTCTTTTGTTGATAAGAATACTCCGGGGGAAAGATAGTTGGCTATATCCACGTATCAAGGGTTATAAGTTGACACCAAAGCCATGAGAGCCTCGAATCCTATCTCATCATTAATCGGTACATCCTCCTTGTCCTCAAATGGTAGCCTAAACAAATGATCCGCTACATAGTTCTACGCTCCCTTTTTTTCCCTCATTTCCATGTGAAAGTCTTGGAGAGAGAGAATCCAAAGGATCAAGCGAGGCTTTGCTTCTTTCTTGGTCATGAGATATCGCACCGCGATGTGATCCGTGTACACAATAACTTTTGAGCATATAAGAAAAGCTTTTCAATAACCGAAACTTTGGCCGGATCAACCTCAATGCCATTTTTTGAAACCTTATGGCCGAGGACAATGCCCTCCTCGACCATAAATGACACTTTTCCCAATTTAAAACCAAACTCATCTCTTGACACCTTTTCAAAACTTTTTCAAGGTTAAAAAGATAAGTGTCAAAAGACGAGCCACCAACACTAAAATCATCCATGAAAACTTCAATTTCTTTTTCAAGCATCTCAGAGAAAATGAAGGTCATGCATCTTTGAAAAGTAGAGGGAGCATTGCATAATCCGAATGGCATTCTTCGGTAAGCAAATGTCCCATATGGACATGTGAAAGTAGTTTTCCCTTGATCACTTGGATGGATAGGGATTTGGAAAAATTCGAAATACCCATCCAAGAAACAAAAGAAAGCATGGTCAGAAAGCCTTTCAAGCATTTGGTCAATGAAAGGGAGAGGAAAATGATCTTTCTTGGTGTTTTTGTTCAATCTCCTATAATCAATGCACATTATCCACCCGGTCACCGTCTAGGTGGATATTTCCTCTCCCTTTTCATCCTTGATTATGGTCATTCCACCCTTCTTTGGAACTACATGAACCGGGCTAACCCATTTGCTATCGGAGATATCATACATGATGCCCGCCTCACGTAGTTTCAAAATTTCTTTCTTCACTACCTCTTGAAGGTTGGGGTTCAACCTTTTTTAAGGTTCAATGGAAGTGGAATGATCATCTTCAAGATGAATAAGATGCTTGCATAAAGAAGGCCTAATACCTTTGATATCATCAATGCTATACCCTATCACATCCTTATATTTTCTCAAAACATCAAGAAGTTTTTCAAAATTAAGACCATCTAGGGTAGCATTGAACATAATAGGGTATTTTCCCTCCTTATCAAGAAAAGAATATTTCAAAGAAGGGGGGAGGGGCTTGAGTTCTACCTTAGGAGGAGGCTTAGAACTCTCCTCCAATTTCTCCTCCTTGGACTCAAGCTCGATCTCAACTTGTTCTTCAACATCCTCCTTTGAGGATTCCTCCATTGCCATGACAACCTCTTTAGCCTCTTGAGAGTGGAACTCTTCTTTGCATGTAAGAGCTTCTATCATTGGATCTTGAGGCCTCATTACAACCCTCCCCAAGCGATCTAGCTCCTCATTCATAACATCAACTTTATAGCATTTTTAAACCATGGGGGTCTTAAGCAACTTAGAAAACTCAAAGATAATCTTCTCATCGGCCACCTCACATGCGATGGTGTTTTTCATGCAATTGATGACCGCCCCCAAAGTTTTAAGAGCTTCACGTCCCAAAATCGAAGGAGTGTTAACATATTCCTTCATATCCATCACTACAAAGACACAAGGCACGTAGATGTGTCCCACATGAATTGGAACATCCTCAAGCTCTCCACAAGGTAATTTCACCGACCGATCGGCCTATTGAATTGTCTTCCTTGTAGGGAT
Organism: Chenopodium album; assembly: GCF_948465745.1. Taxonomy (NCBI): domain Eukaryota; kingdom Viridiplantae; phylum Streptophyta; class Magnoliopsida; order Caryophyllales; family Amaranthaceae; genus Chenopodium; species Chenopodium album. Next base: position 22,109,789 of record NC_137842.1, read on the forward strand.
CATCTCTATATTGGGTTTTTGAGCAATGGATAGAGGGATTAAACTAACACTTGCTCCAAGATCGGCTATGGCGCCCCTAGCTTCCATGTTCCCAATTCTCACCGGCAAAGTGAAACTTCCCGTGTCTTTTTCATTCTTGGGCATCTTATGTTGGACAAGAGCACTCACTTGATGTGGAAGGGTGATAATCTCATCATTGAGCTTCCTCTTTTTGGTGAGAATATCTTTGACGAACTTGGGGTAAGATGGCATTAGTGTCACAACTTCAAGAAAAGGGAGGTTGATATGCAAATTCTTCATGACACTAAGAAATTTTGCAAACTTGTCATTCAACTTCCTCTCCGCAAGCCAACCGGGAAAAGGAACCGGTCCATCAAGGTTCCTAGCCTCATTAGGAATTGAAGTTGTCTTCTCATTGTCAAGCTTCTTCTTCTCCGAACCTCCTTCTATCTCATCACCCTTTTCTTTCTCACCTCCCTTGTTTTCATTCACACTCTCCTCTCCTCCCTTCTTTTCCTTACCATCCCCTTCATTTGACCCTTCATAGGAAGTTCCCGACCTCAATGTGATCGCCATGCATGTATCGGGTTTTTAGTTGTGAGATGGGTTAGGTTGTGGTTGTCCGGGTAGAGAAGATGGTGAATTCAAAGGAGTTCTCTCGGCCAATTGAGCTAGTTGTGAATCAACCATCTTGTTGTGACATCTTATCTCTTGCATTTGTTGCCCAAAAGATTGCATTTGCACATGCATGGCTTGGAGGAGTTGAGTTTGAGTTAGCTCCGCTTGAGGTGCTTGTTCTTGATGATTTCTTTGAGGTTCTTGGGTTTGATTGTTGTATTGGCTGTTCCTTGGATAGCTTCCTCTTAGGTTTTGGGGTTGAGATGGAGGTGGATTTTGATATTTATGGTTGGAGTTGTAGGAAGGTTGAGCTTGTTGGTTCCATTGTTGAGGTTGAGGTACAAACCCGGGTGGTGGTTGTCTCCAAGCTACTCCACCACCGCTTCCTCTAAATCCCTCTTGCCTTGTGTTGTATGCTGCTACATGTGCCAGGCTTAAACCTCCACAATACGATGTATCATGGTTCGTTCCTCCACAATTTTGACAAGAGAAAGAGTTAACTTGAGAAGAGCTTGCTCCACCACTTGAACTTGCATTCAAACTCGTGTTCAACTTGGAAAGCCCTTTTGTTAGTTGATCAATTTGATGTTGTAATTGATCAACTTTCTCCAACTCGTAAATACCACCTTTCTTTGGAGCATATCTTCTTCGGCCCCACAAGAGTAATTCTTTGCTACCTCTTCTATTGTGGCTTCAACTTGATTTTGAGGGATTTTGATTAATTGACCACCCGCCCCCGCTTCCAAATTGGCTCTTGACATGGGCTCTAATCCGTCGTAGAAAAACCGCATGAGCAACCCTTGATTGTACTCATGGTGGGGACATGCTTGTACCAACTCTTTGAATCTCTCCCATGCTTCACCAATACTTTCATTGGCATCTTGCTCAAATGATGCAATTTTCCTTTTCATTTCAGCAGTCTTCTCTTCGGAGATAAATCGCTTAAAGAACGCCTTTACCACCTCCCTCCATGTTGTAAGGGTGTTAGGCTTTACTTCCTTTAGCTATTTCTTTGCTCGTCCGGTGAGAGATTGCCGGAAAAGGTGCATACGAATGTATTCTTGACTCACTTCATTGGTTTGCATCATTGCGCACAATTTAAGGAATCGGTCCAAATATTTAATAGGGTCCTCACTTGCACTTCCGAAAATTGCTCCGATTGGACCATTCTAGTATATTGTGGATGGATTGAGAAGTTGGTTTGCGTGACGGGTAGCAAAATCCCTCCCGTGAGCTCATAATCCTCCGGATTTCCAAACTCACGAAACAAAACATCATTCTCTTGTCCCGCCATTTATCCGCTTGGTGAACTTGAAGAGTACGAATCACTCTCACTATCAACTATATCACCAAAACGTCTTCCCTCGTTTTGATAAAGCCTATGGACTTGTCTCAAGGTTCTGTTGATTTCGTGGTCAATTTGATGTGAGGGTGCTCCTTGAGACCTCCTAAGCATTCACCAAAGCTAATCAAACAATTAGCAATGACAAGGATGATAAAAAAAAAACAAAAAGAAAAGAAAGTAAAATAACTCTAACAAAAGCAATAATAGACGCTAAACAAGCCACTTCCCCGGCAACGACGCCAAAATTTGACCACGGGTTAGATAGGTCGTTAAGCTACTACCCTAATCAAACCTAGACCTACACTAAACTAGTTAGTGGCAAGTAAAGGGTCGAACCACTAGGGAAGCACACAAATTCAACATCAATATTCACTAATGCAAGAGTGAAAAGGGGATTGTTTTTTTTTTTTTTTTTTTTTGGTAAGTAAGAAAGTATATTACTATAAAAAAACTGGATAAAATGTACAAAGAATACAAGCCTGACAAGCAGGCATCTCCAAAACTACACAAGACCAAAAATGACCACCCCCACCTCAAGCTTTAATCTCCTTAGTTGCCACCTTCAAGGAAGGGTTCAACTGATGGAGAAAAAAGTAACCTGAACAGAAGCAGCCTGCTGCCCTCTAGGAAGGACACAAACCACAACTATAAAGGACTAACAAAACAAAAAAAAACAAAAACAACACAGCATCAAACCAAAAAGAAAAAAAAAACTAATTGGAAATGCTGCTGCACAGTTCCTGTATCCATTTGCACTGCAACCTGCTCCAATTCTTGTTAATAAGCTGCTTGACTCTATCCATGCTCACCCTACCAATAGCCTTACAGAGCTTGAAAGGGTGAATAACAGCTTTCTGCCAAAACGTTGTATTCCTAGCAAACCAAATATGGTAAACAACAGCTGCCTGAACTGCCAGAACAACCTTCTACTACACAATATCTTTTATTTCTCTGAGCCATTTCTTCCAAACTTCATCAATGCAAAAATTCTGAACTGGAATTTGGAGCCAATGAGCAACTCTCAGCACACACTCTTGGCTGTATCTGCAACTAAAAAACAAATGCTGTCTATCCTCAGTTTTAGCACCATACATCAAACACTTATCTTCAGCACAAGCATTATATTTCCAAAGCTTTTCCCTTGTTCTGAGCCTATCATGCATAGCAAGCTAGAGAATAAAGGAATGCTTGGGAATATTGAACTTATTCCATACCCATTTACACAAATCCACCTTTGTGCCAGCACCCTGCAGCCATTTATAACAATCATAGATTTTATAAGTGTCACTCAGCCAGCTATTTTGCTCAAAACCTTCTTTTAATTGGTCCTTAAATGCACACAGTCTCCTCCAAGCCTATCCTGCAGATCTCTTAGGACTATAGACCCACTAGCCATGTCCTTTAATGTATAGAGCATGAACCCATTTCACCCAAAGTGAATCCTCTTTTTTAGCTATTTTCCACACATAGCTGCCCTGTTCCACATGCCACAGTCCCTAATCCCTAAACCACCATCAACTTTGCTCTTGCAAACCCAATCCCAACCAAGGGGGGGTGCCTTGGACAAAACAACATCTCCACACCAAAGGAAAGCTCTGCAAAGCTGATTAATCCTCAAGATAACTGATTTAGGCAACAACACACACTAAGCCCAGTAAGTGTGCAAACTAATCAAAATAGAGTTCACCAGCACTACTCTTGCAGCATATGACAAATTTCTGCTAGACCAACAAATTATTCTAGCCAGCATTTTATCTACAATAGCATCAAAGTCAGAAACTCTCAAATACTTAGCATTTAAAAGGGATGCCAAGATATTTAAAAGGGGTTTCTCCTATTACAAAACCAGAACCAGTCACAATTCCTTGCTGTACTTCAGGCTGCACACTACCAAAATAGATAGCAGACTTATCAGCATTAGCCTGTAATCCATAACAACCCTCAAAAGCTTTCAGAGCCCTTACTAAACGGGAGACAGATTTCTTATCAGCATAGGATAAAGGGGATTGTTTTTGTTGGTTTTGTTGAGTAAGAACACTAAAACTACAAATAAGCACGAAAATGATGACTAAAATCAAGGGAAAATGATTAGAAAGCGGGGAATAATGGTGATTATCATGAAACACATGCCAAAGAACACAAGATTCTACCTAAACAATTCATTCTCATGCAATAGTCTAGGCAAATCAATGAAAGAGGTCTAAGCTAATAAGGATCATTCTCATGCATCCTGTTAGTTACAATCAAATAAAAGAGAATAAAGAAGCACAATCCATAAAAACACCACTTTAATAACTCATTCTCATCAAATCATTAAAATAGAGATGATCTTAATCTAGTTCAAATCACTATCATGCATTTAAACTAGAAAACATCAAATAGAGTGCAATAATCTCAAGCTAATAAAAATCATGTCTTTCATCAATATATGGCATAAGTTCAATACAACCATCATCATTCATCCAATATCAACTCATATCTTCCACCCCCTTCCCCTAGCTAAAAGTTTAGCCTAGAGAAGGAAGTTTAATCATAATATCAAAACTAGAAATAAACTTAAGAAACTCAAAACAAAACATGATTAAAATCAAAGAAATCAATAACAACTAGATAAACTAATAAAATTAACAAGAATAAGTAATAATAAAACAAATAAATAATACTAAAGGAAAGCAGAAGAGATTACTAAAGAAAGGATTAATGAAAGATGAAAACTTGGATTCTTGCTTGATTGATTGAAGATTTAAACTTGAGCAAAGTTGAATTCAATAAAGGATGCTTGAATAACCATCTACTTTCTCTCTCTAGATTAGGCTAATGTTCTATGGAATTAGTACTAAGTGTCCTTTATTACAAAGAGTCCCGTCTATATATATGTGGCTCCCCCAATAGAAAGAAACTTGGACAACAAGGCGCAAAGAAATCAGAAACCCAGCATTGCGCGCCCGCACAGTAGATGTGTGCGCCCTCTCAGCATTTTGCGCGGCCGCAACTTTGAGAGTACAGGGAAATTAAGCGCGCCCGCACAGTTAACCTGCGCGCCCGCGTTGCAGATAGCGCGCCCGCACAGAAGCCGCACAATAGGTCGCGAAAACTCTCTGGTTTGGCTCTATTTCTTCAGCCTGGCTGTGCGGGTTTTGACAGGGCTGCGCGCCCGCACAGCCAAGGGTGCGCGCCCACACAGCAGCCGCACAGCACCCTGCGCAGAACAATTTGCTTGGCTCCTTGAAATCCTCTTTCTTTCGGCACAAAATACATATAAAACAAAAGCATGGAAATCAAAATTTAAAAAGAAGGCGAGAAGACTAAGAAAAGGGAAGATAAAGGTGAAACAAAGAGAGGAAGCAAAGCTAGGTAAAAATGCTTAGAAAAAGGGCCAAACAAGTGCAAATGAAGGGAGAATCCTTAGAGAAAAAGGATAAAAGAGTGGCATAAATGCCACTCATCAGAATGTCACAAGACACCTCAATCATTAAATGCAAGCCACAAATCAATGGTCCGTATCAATGTGAACCTACAATGCAATCTAATGTGAATACCTAGGGTGATCAAGCCTAAATCAAACACACGCATGCACATATTCAATAAACCAATTTAATCACATCATCAACTAAATAAATTTCCCCAAATTAACATTAATCCATTACTCATATATGTTTCACCATTACCCTAGTAATTAAACTACTCACAATCCATAGAAATCAAGATTAAAACAAAGGTAAACAACAAATTCATCATGATCAAATTAAACAAACAAAAATTAAATCACAAATCAATCAAACTTCAATCAAACTTGAACATTCAACAAAGCAATTGAAATCAAACTAAATATCAAACTAAAGATTGAATTAAAGAAAAGGAATCGTTACAAACTTGATCAAAAATTAAAGGAAATGGAGAAATCTTCAATCATCATCAACAATCCACCATGAAATTCTCTCACTAAAACCTAGAGTTTTTCTCTCTAAAATCTCTCTAATTTGATCTAAAACTAATTGTAATTATATTCTAATCCTCCTCTAAAAATAGAAGGAAAAACAATATATAGTAAAACTAATAAGAGAAAAGTTAGTTAGATCGTCCAAAAGAAACCCCAGAATGTGCGTTCGCAACAAGGGAGAGGCGCGACCGCGAGAAAAGGGGTACGGAACAAGGGCCCTGGCAGGCGCGCCCGCACCTGTATCAGGCGCGCCTGCGCCACCTAGGTGCGCGGCCGCACCTGGCAGCAGGGGAGCTCCCTCTTCTTCGTCCTAGCTCATCCTCGTGCGCTCGTCTTGGTGATGATGATGAACACTAAGGTAGGAAGTCTTGAAATGGCTCTTTTGGTGGAATCATGCCAAAGATAATGCCCCCACCACATGTATGCACCGATCTCATGAACCTGCTCCTTGCATTCCTTCAAACTTGAGCTCCAAATGACAAGAAAGAGGCATCCAAAATGATGAGAAATATGAGAGGAAGGCTCGGGAATCCTTAGAACACGATCATAACCTAAAAATACATGAAAACAAGCAAATAAAAGGGAAAAAGACCAAACAAACAAAGAAATGCACAAAGAAAGAAAACTAACTAAGGAAAGCACAAACTAAAGAAATAAATAACAAATCTAAAGAAAACTAAAGAAAAGATCTATAAAAGAGCATGAAAATCATCCTAAAAGAAGCTAAATGAGTGCCATAAATGAAACTCATCAAAATTAGGGATATTGACTGCTAATTATTTGACTCAAATTCTATTCAACATGCATAGATGGAAGAAGATGAGAAAAATGAAGGTTGTGATATAGAGAAAGCATGTAGAGAATGGAAAGATGATGTAGATGGAGAGATAAAAAAATTAGGAATAGAATCTACCCCCAACTCAAATGATGGGAAAAACGACCCATGCATGAACCTAAGACATGGTCATGGTGACATATACACAGAGTGTATGCTAAGACTAGTGAGTGTAGGTGACATGTTATGACTCGTGTCATGACCATGTGGGTAGACTATGTGACTAGACTCAAACAAAGACTAAGTTAAGACTTCATGTATATGCATTAAACTAGACAGGTTGTAATATTTTAGTTATATCTTTTGATATGTGACTCCGATTGGGATGAAACCAACGCCAAATTAAAGATAAAACTCGGGGCTACGGATCCATATGCTGTACGACTCTTAGTTCTTCCTAGAACTCCGTCTATGATCAAAATAAGTTGACGTTTGTGCAGTCTACGGGAATAAAAATCCAGGTTGACTTAAGGGAACTATGACTCCATTTTAGGTATATTTTTTTAACTCAAATTAATTAATTAATAAATTAAACAAAGTCCTTTGGTCATTAATTAGTTTATTTTATCTTAAACACAAGTCAAACAAACGGTTAGGAAAAACACATAGAGTATGCACAAGCAAAAAATGCACAAGTAGTCAAGTAGTCACAATATGATGCAATGAGTTTGCAACTTAACCATGGATCTATTTCTCTAAAGTTCAGGATATGGGTTAGTCAAAGAGGGTCCATGTTTAATTGTCCGATTGCACCGCGCGGAAGCCTTACCTTTAAAGGGTTGGCGCGAGTGGATGGGACACCGCGAGTTAAAAACTCGCTTCCATGGTTTGGTGAATTCAACATTCTCGGATGTACCTTTTGTTGCAAATAGCGTTCAATTAGGTAGATGGACCATGAATTCCCAAAGGGTTATGTCCATATGTAGAACACATATGGGTTTCAGAAAAGTGAGAAAAACTCAATCAGGAAGTAGGATCGAGCAAACATTGATAAAAACTGGTCAAAATTAGAACGCATATTTCTTGCACGGTATTGGAAGAACTTGGCGCCAGGAAACAGAGGTCGGCGTCGCAATTTCGCTCTGGCGCCTGGCGCCAGAGTCAATTCCTTGGCGTTAGACTCTGTTTTCTGACGCTAGTTCCTACATGCCTCAGCAGCTTTCTATGCTAGATAAAATTTTCTAGTTTCGCGCAGCATTATTTCGATCCTAGTTGTGAAAGATATTCCTCAAATTTCATACATGTAAAAATCCTATGTTTTTAACTCATTACAGATGGTCTTTCCAATGAGATCTTTTTTATGCATATGACAATAATGTTAATCAAAATTACGCGCATGAAATACTTAGAACTTTTTGAGTCTCATCCACTCATTCTTAATCATTGCCGAAATAAATTTCAGGAATTAAAATAGATATCCTCCCCAGTGGAGTTGCCAAAAAACTGTAGGGAATATTTCAAGCATTACCCCAAACTTGAACCCCACAATGAACATACACATAAGTACGGTGGCGTCCAAAGGGAAAGAAGATAGAGCAAAAGAGTTGCCAACAAGTTTTAGGAACTTGTAAACCGTTCACGAGGTGAAGGTTACACCCCTTAACGATCTAGGAGATCGTCAACTCCAATAGGTTTGGAACCATGGCTGGTAGTTCGGGTATGAAGGTACAAATCCAACCTAAAAGAGATTGTACCTGTCCTAATAATAGGCCTCTACTTTATTCTGATCGTATTCATGTGCGCTTTCTGACTAACATGCAATCAATAAGATTACCTTAAACCTGTTTAATCTATATTGGTTGAATTTAATGCACAGATAAAACTATTATTGGCGATCACTTGAATTATAATCATATTAACCCTAAATAAGATTATTAATTATCTTATTAATCGTGATTACAAGTACCAATTCCATTTAAACATGCATAAAAGGAGTGATCAAGCAATAACAATATATATATCAAGGAACAATAACCATTAATAATAATAATCATAATCATAATAATCATGATCAAAACTAAAATCATAACAATCATAATCATGTTAAAGCTTAATATTATTAGCAAGATCCTAGGCATGATACTAACAAGATTAATAACAAACCCTAGCATGTCACTAAACAATAAAGATCAAATATTTAACCCTAACATGAATATTAGAAAAAGAATAGAAAGCATCGCAGGAATCACAATTGCCATATTTGATATTAGAAATTATAGTTGTTACCCTAAACATGATACTAGGAATATCAAAACACCCTAACATGATACTAGGAGTCATAATAACAACCTAGACATGATTTATATATTATAATATCAATAAAACAACTAAAGCACTTACTTGGATGCCTTGTACCTCTTCGTAATAACAAAATACACGCGTTAGTAACTTCAAGGAAAATAATAAACAAAACAATTAAATTAAATAATTCAAAGGCAGAATTGGGACCAAACCCTCAGAAATTATAACCTTTCACGTTTAGGGAGAAGGCAACTTCGAACTTGGCTAGGTGTTTCTAAACTTGTGAATGCGGAATTTTGTATGCAAAAGCTATTTTAGAAAAGAGAGTGAGAGTAATCAAGAGATTCTTGATGACAGTTGGTGATGGAGAGAATTAGAAAACTAAGGAGTTGATGATTGAAAACGGAAATTTTAGGAGGCTATTTATAGAGAAAATAAACCAGATGGATAGAAAAACAAATCAGAGGTTTGACGAGATTAAAACAGCTTAGCGCTAGACGCCATACATTTGCACCAGGCGCCAAGGCTAGCGCCAGACGCTAAACCTTAGCGCCGGGCGTTAATCCTATCGTCAGGCGCTAGAAACAGTTTTCATGCATTTTCTTAATTTTGATTTTAGCCGTACAGAAGGGAAAAATTTTATTTTCCTTAAAAACACTTCTTTTAAACTCATTTAAACTATAAAAAGTAAACTAAAGTCAATTTATCAATGCTAATTAAATTAAAAATGAAAAAGAACCTTCTAGAAGTATCTAGAAAACTATAATAAATTCTATTTGCATTAGGAATAATAAACCAATATTAGACCCTCCTCTAGATCATTGGGCCATAACTTTCTTATTATTCATCGGAATTGGGCTAATAATATATTGTTGGAAAGCTCTTTTCGAACCCGGCCCAACTAACTATTATTGGACCCTTGCCATGGACCAAACCTAACCGGATTGACTGTTTTCTTAAAATTGGTTTTCAAAAACATCAAGAAAGAAAAGAAATAAAAATTATCTGCAACACTAGACTTTCCACACTTTCACTTCATTCGATTATGATTCGACGTGAAAGGTACTCATCACTGGGTTTGGTTTTGGGGAGACACAAATGGGTGTCTACACTAGCATGCGGCAGCTAGCAGCCCGCACACTTGGCGCGTAGCTTGCTAGGCCGTGGCAGCTAGTAGCCAACACTTTTTGGCGCAAGTGAGGTGGGCCGAAGCCTCACAACCACCCCATGGCAGCCCACAAGGCAACCAGGGGTGCCCAAGTGAGCTACCATGTGACGCACCTCAAATGGAGGAGAAGAAAGGGAGGTGGCCGGTTATGGGGGCATGAGTGGGTGGGCAAGTTTGGTCCCCCCCTCCTCCAAGTGGCCCTCACCTACTCCTCCTTGTATGCTTGCCACTTGTTGTTTTATTACTAGTTTGATTATTAATTTTATTTTGGATTTAAAATAAATGGGAAAATCAAATTCTCCCACATTGATGGGAGAGCTTTTCACACTCATGCATTTCCCTATAAATACCTAAGTTGGGGTATTGGGAAAATAACTTGAGTAAGAGTTGAAAAAGGCATCACCATTGTGAAAACCTTTAAACTCATTAATTACTCGAGTTTTGGTATGGCCTTGCTAACCCCAAGGCTTTGGACCGTTTTCGGTGGTCGAGTTGTGGGTGGACTATCGTTGGGGCCGTCGTAATTTCGAGGCTTGCTTTCGAAGTAAGAGCCCCATCCGGTCGGGCGAAGCACGCTCAAAAGGTAATCGTTTTATCTTAATCTTGTGATTAATTTAATTATTTTTATGGTTTTATTTATTGCAAGTGCGGTCTTGTTTTTTTAGGGTTTGTTTCCGCGGTGAGTTGAACTCACCAAACCCCAAAAGTGGTATCAGAGCCTCGCTCATTTATTTTAAAAATCATAATATTTTTCAAGGTATTTTTATGGCTTAATTTTTCTGGTTATAAGTTGCTAATTAGATTAGTAGCTCGTTTTATCCATTTTAACCACGTATTAGAGCTGACTTCATCTCCCGAACCCAGATTTCGACCCAAAAATAGTGAACTTTGGGTGGAAAAGGCGTTATGGAAATGATTTTATCCTTTTAGGTCTCGGTTTTTAGCCAAAAAAACGTCCAGAAATGCATTTTTTGAGGGGTTTTTGGTTTTTACAAAAACATTAAGTCTTTTTAACATTGAAAATTAATTGCATATTTATGGTGATTATGTAATTTGTTCAATACATATTTTATATGCAATTTTAAACCTCTTTAGGCATAATTACTTGGTGGTAATTTATGTTTGAAAGCTTGGTTTTATTTTTCACATAATTGCAAATTAACTGCATTAAGTGTGAAATTGTTATTCTTTGTGGCTTCTAAGTACTAAAGATTCAATTTTTTATTATGTTAAGTGATTGAAACTTTTAGTTACTTAATTCCATAAATTTTTGTTAAACTTTGTTGATTTAATCATTTTTTAGTTGACATGAATCATAAAGTTTGAAACTTGTGATAGAAATTTTTTTATCTTCATATTGGGAGAGATAATTTTTTTTTTCAAGGATTCACAAGTATTAAAGTTGGAATCTTTATTGAACTTATGTACATTTTTCCAACTCCCTTTTATTTTGTCAAAAACTCAAGATTAATTTAAATTAATTAAATTGATAGTGAGTAATTTCTTTCTTATTTTTGTTGCACCAAGTGAAACCAATTTTATTAAAGAATGGTTCTTGGAATAATTTTGGATTTATGCACTTGGATGAATTTATTTATGTTGGACTTGTTATAATTTTCATTTTTCCTCAAAATTAATTGATTCTAAAATTAATTTAGCAATTGATTAAATATGTCACACAAAGTCGGGATTTTTTTCCGAAGCATTAGCACCAAATCGAGGCATAAGAGCCCCAAGCATGCTCTTGGCCAGCCGGGTTGCTCACGCAACCCACATGAGGCTGCCGTGGCTACTAGGCGCCTCAAAATTGTGCACATGCGCGTGGTGGATGTTGCTTGTGCAAACTTTTGCGCACCATGGCAGCCTTGTGGCTTGTCGTAGGTAAGCGACCTAGGGTGCTTGCATTTGAGCTTACTTGAGGATTGTTTTTTGTGCATACCTTGGGACATCATTAAGAGGAATATGCGTAGACATTACTTGTGAAACAATGTGGTGCAAAGAGATTGTGCGAGTTGTGAGCATTCCAAATTTTAGTTCTAGGCACTTGGATATTTTGGACTACGGAAAGTTTTGCTTTTTTTGCCATTTTAATTATTTTATTAATCTAATTTGGTTTTAATTATTTTAATAAATTTTTGGAGGCTAGGCCTCGATTTTATGAGTGGCATTTGTAAAATTTAATTTTGGCAAATATTTGGGTATACTGACTTAATTAATTGGATTAATTAAGTTGGACGCGGAATTTAGTGGGAGCTTCATTTATTATTTTCATAACCGGTTATATCAACTTTGACTAGTTTTAATTAGGCGTGTTAATTGGATTAACCACCTAGATTAGTTACTAGTTCTCGCGTGTTTATGCATTGTTACTTGTTTATCGTTTTAAAATACATGGGCCATTCACATATAGTAAATGGATGAATGGAATGCATATTCTCTCAAAGGTTTTATGAAATGGCAACTAGTGGGGCCCGATTAGGATAGAAAATACGGACTATGATCCTTGATGTATTTTTGAAAATCTAAATACGATATGCGAACTGTTGTGTATTTTTTGTACCTTAATATTTATATTAGTCCTAATCGTAGATACTAGTAGTTGCATTTATTTTGGTAAAGTTCTTGGAAGACGAAGTCATGAAGTTGCAAATGATGACCTTTTGAAGATTTGAAGATCTCAAGGGGTCATGCTAGTTTCCAAATGCATCTCTATTTATGTTTTTCGATATATATATGTTCATATATATGATTTATATGTTAGATGTATGTTTAGGATTTCGAATGTTGTGATGAGTAATTAAGTTCATTTAAATCAACCAACATAGAAAACCTAGGTCCCTAAATATTGAGTAAAACTTGCCATTCCAAAACAACACTTACCAACCGAACGAGGGTAGTGGTGGGCTACGCCATAGCGAGGCATCACTACTTCTCCAAGGAACGTATGGCATACCGGGTATGCAAGTATGTTTTAGTTGTACTCAACGATGTGAGTGGTGGAGACCTAACATGTCGTGGCAAAGTTAATAAATTGTTGAGAAAGCATTAGATGCGATGATTTATTCAACCAAGAGTGGCTTGGAGTCATTAGCAAAGCGTTGCTTACCTTAACAGATTGAGTGTTAAGACAAGCCAAAGCATGCTTAACCACTCTTTGTTTCTTTGGATCTTGGAAACGACTTTTCTCGCCAAATGGGGACAATTTTAATGCGTGGACAAGACGTTTTAATAAGATTGAAGATTTGCATGAATACCTTTTAATTTTCAAACTTATTATGTATTTACTTGATAAATGGTTATACTTTGCACTTATATTTATTGTATTCTAAATAAAATAATATTGTTTCCATGATTGGTAAAGGAAATCTTTGAGAATGGTTCTCAAAGAAAAGTAAAGCATTTCTAAAATACAATTATCATAAATGACTTTTAAGGACGGTTGGACATCATGTATTCAAAATACTAGGTAGTTTTTATAAAACATGAAGTATTGAGTTGCAAACTCAAATTGTCAATATTGACAAACAACATATCTTTTTGCTTAATACATAGATGAGCAGGACTCATTGATGTAGTAATTCAAGTGTGAATTAAAGGAAAAGATGGAACTTTGTTTTACGGCGCATTAGATGCTTAATTATGCCAAACAAAGTATAAAAGTCAAAGACTGTTAAAGAAATGGTTCTTAAAAGATTATGAGATAAAGTATGATAAGAAATATAGGAAACGAGGATCGAAGAAAAGGAATAAGATTCCATTTCAACCCATAAGTTCATGTTATTGTACTTAACTTAGTAATTCGTTTTCTTCAAAAGTATTGGATACTGCTTGAGTGTTCCACTTTGAAAGTGACCTCAAACTATTGAAGATAAGCTAAGTTATCGACTTACAAGCTAAGAATGAAGCAGGTGGTGCTACCTTAGTTGTAAGGTCGTATGCTTTGTTTAAAGACCTTTAAGGTAAGGGCGGAACAAATAAATGGTTATTGTGTTCCATAATCAGCAATTGATCCGTTTACACACGGAAAGACTCACATTCAAAGCAATGAGAAATAGTTGCAAATTTATTTGAATGGCATGGTTGTCTAAACCATGAGTCAAGAATGCTTGATTCTAAACAAACAATTTTTTAATATGATAAACTGGAAAAAGCTCAAAGTCATGGGCATGATTTGCATTCCGAAAATCTTTGGCAATGTCACATCGACAAGAACGTACTCAAGGCTCTATTAGATAGGCTCTTTATAGTTGATCGATTCAAAGTTATTCTAAGATAAGCAAGTCTTACTTGATGAAACCGACAAAGTAAAGAGCTATTGTTCTTGGTATAGATAATTGACTCCGAAAGCTAAAGAGGATTCATTTACTTCAACGTTTCGCAAAGAATTTGTAAGAATATGGCTATATTCATCAAACGTGAACAAACTTGACCTTGAATAGTTCAAGAGTTCAGTGAAGTACAGAATCGACTTGGCAAGATATCAAAACGTATAGATTAGATCGAGAGATGTTTGCTTGAGCCAAGCGTGACCATCACAAAGTAATGAAATTGAAATTTTCATAAATAACTCCACAAAGAACAAAGTGTGACTTCACGGAGACCTCGATGCCATTTAAAAATGACTCGAACAATGATAGATCACATCCCTTCTTATAAATGTTTTTAAGATTTGCACGAAGGACTAATGTTACACTAAACAAAATGTCGAAGCTAAGAAAGGACGCCATATTTAGTTATGGATAGAATTATCTTCTAAATGTCTTTTTAAGTATATGTCTAAAACTCTTAGCAACAGTGGGAGTTCATTGGCTGAATGGGAGCTAAGTGACTCAGTGGGAGCTCACTGGCTTAGCAAGAGTTAGGTGGTTGAGTAGGAGCTTAATAGCTCATTAAAGGCTAAGATAGCTCAAGTGGGAGCTAACTGTTTGTTTTACAACGAACTTTTACCCAAAGACAATATACATGTCTCTTTGTAAGCATTCAAGTGAGACCATGGGCATTACCTCCAAAACCTAATTGAGAACATAATGTTTGTTGCTCTAAGTGGTGTCTTTCTAAAAAGTAACACGTTTCCAAAACGACAAGTGGGAGGAAAATGAACCCGATGACCATCGAGATTAGCAACAAACTAGAACTAAGAATCTCAGAAGACCTTAAAAAGACTTCGTGAGAATGCTTGATAAAGAATACTCAAAAGGAATTTACAAGTGCCTTAAAAGAGAATTCATTACTCACAAAACATCAGAGATGTTGGAGTAAGATCAACATAATAAAAGGGCTTTGGAAGCGCCTTGAAACTCAGTGGTTGATGTAATTGCCCTGTATAGGTATAGAATTCACCAAAGGCTTGGATTGAATCCTATAAATTTCTATTAAGTAAGAAATAAACCGAAGACTTACAAGCATACTATTTACTATTAGATAGTAAAGGAATAATGTATTATAAGATAGCTACGACAAATCCAAATTCTGAATAATGGTTAGAGGCCATGAAAATCCAAAACAGACCCCATGTTTGAAAATCATGTTTGAAACTTTATTAATTTGCATGAAGGGTGAAAGACCCATCAATTGCAAATAAGCTTTCAAGGAGAAAACTAACAAATGTGGAAACTTATATGCATACATAGCTAGATTGGATGAAAAGGATACAATTAAATTCACGGAGTTGATTTTAATAAAAACCCATTTACCAATCGGAATGCTTAAGTCTTTTTGTGATTGATATATATAAAACTAAGTAAATGTTTTAACTAAGTATAAGCTAGGCTAAATACTAAGTCAAACATGAAAGACTCTAATAGAGACTTTCAACCATATCACATAGCAAACAATTTAGCAAAGACTCAGTTAAACTAAATGAGCTAAAATGACAAACTGATGGAATAAGATTGAAAATTACTCTGCAATTTAATCCATCATGTACGTTGTGATATGGAATCGTCGCAGGACTAACTTGGTTAGAGCATGTGAACTATGTATGAAGCACCAATCAACCTGAATCTAAGTATTAGATCTTGAGATTATGGACAAGAACCTCTAAAGCACTTGGATAAGTAACATGATGAGTTCTTGACTTGTGGAAACAAATACAATTTGAGAATTGATTTTGCAAGCACAAGCCTGAACAAGGATTAGATCCTTAACAAGGAAGTTGTTTATAAGCACGAGCTTAAAATGAGTCGTGGCTTGAGAATGGTAACATGGACGTGGATCCATGTGTAAGGTGCAGGAATTTAAGGAAAATTTCCATGATCACAAGTGATTAGGGTATCCAAAATCATTGTGAGCCGTTTGGAATGAAACCCAAGCAAAGCATCATCAGGAAGTCTACTAAAATATATGTTGAGAATATTGTTGCCTTAATGGCGATAATAAAGAAGATGTTCTATGGAATGTTCGTTGCTGAACGTTAATGAGTGTAGGTTGTCAAGTTGAAAGTCTCAATCATGAAAATGAGTGGGAGCTATCGCTTGGACAATAAATCCTAAATCAAATATAATCCATGACAATCTCATATTTCATCATCTTATTTTGAAAGTGATCAGTAATGAAGATGGTAAGATTAGCAAAGTACTTATAACTAAATTTATGCAATGAGTGAACGACAACATTAAAAATTGCATGAAAGAAATCAAGCATATTAAATATGGGTGTGATTTCTATAAATATTTTATAAAGAGTGATACTCTTAAAACATTCGGAAAAACCATTTATCATAAGATGAACCATTCAGGTTTTGGAGTAATTCAAAATTTCATGCAATTTTATTATCACTCCTTTTGCTATTTAATTGTGGTTTAGAATTAAATAATGAGTCCATTCGATTCTTGGAATATTCAAAATAGGTTATCAAGACCAGTCTTGGTAAGGAAACACCAATTAAGTAAACATTGAATATTATAATTGAAAATTATCCCTAATTAAGGTCATTTAAACGGTGGACGATTAATGACCAATTGAGATTAGTGTGTAGCCTGATTTATAGCACCGTTTCTTGTGCTACGAGGACAGGATTGTCATAAATCATTTGCACAGGTATTGGTTTAGAACCATACTAGATCGACCTATGAGAATACTTTAATAGATTAAAAATCGTCATAAGTTTACTTCTCATTACGGCTATCGGAACCTATTTCCTCGACCATGAGTATTGTGAGTTCTCTTGTTTGAGTACTAGTCCGCTTTGATGTTTTCAAACGTCTGTCGTAATAGGGGATTATAACGGCAACACTCGGGCGGCTAGGTCCTCTCAATAAGAGTAGCTACATTAAAAGACTGGGAATGTCCCCCTAATAAAATAGGGAAGATGTCTTTGTTGTATACAAGGCCTCTCGTAGAGCGAGACCGTGAAAATGCAAGGTCGTGCTCATATGGATTTTAGAAATCATCTGTTTATTGACAGTCGGACTCGGAATCACGAAACACTTCTGGATGTAATAAGGATGACAAAAAAATCTTACCTCATAGTTCATGAAGAGACATTAAGCGACATAGGAAAAAGGATGTACACTAAATGCGCACCCTTCCGGAAGGACAAGTGGGAGATTGAAAGGAATGGTGTCCTTTGAACAAGTGTACTATTCCGTAAGTGGGTTCAGAATTATTAGAAAGCTAATATATTCAGTAAGGTCAAGTGATCGGAATGCCTAGGTGGAGGCTCCTTCCGATCAGTAATATTAATGCATAATTAATATTACAACTTAATCTTGACTGAATCCTTCGAGTCACACGTAAGCAACTAAAGAACCAAAGCGACGAATTAATTAGGAATTAATTAATAAGTCGACCGAGTAATTAATATTTAGACGTCTGAAATTCGAGCTTGGAGTGTCGAAACTGAGTGTCGAAAGTCGAGTCGAAAATAGTAAAAGACAAGACGTGAAAAATAATAATAAATCAACATTGACCGAAATAACCCTAGCATCAGAAAATTCGAGTGCTAGGGGCGCGGCAAAAAGCTAGCAACCCGCACCAAGTGTGTGTGGCAATGCTAGCATACAACAGCTAGCAGCCCGCACACTTGGTGCGTGGCTTGCTAGGCCGTGGCAGCTAGCAGCCCACGCTTTTGGGCGCAAGTGAGGTGGGCCGAAGCCTCACAACCACCCCATGGAAGCCCACAAGGCAACCATGGGTGCCCAAGTGAACTGCCATGTGTCGCAACTCAAATGGAGGAGAAGAAAGGGAGATGGCTGGTTATGGGGGCATGAGTGGGGGCCAAATTTGGTCCCCCCCTCCACCAAGTGGTCCTGACCTACTCCTCCTTGTATGCTTGCAACTTGTTGATTTATTACTAGTTTGATTATTAATTTTCTTTTAGATTTAAAATAAATGGAAAAATCAAATTCTCCCACATTGAAGGGAGAGCTTTTCACACTCATGCATTTCCCTATAATTACACAAGTTGGAGTATTGGGAAAAGAACTTGAGTAAGAGTTGAAAAAGGCATCACCATTGTGAAAACCTTTGAACTCATTAATTACTCGGGTTTTGGTCGGGCCTTGCTAACCCCAAGGCATTGGACCGTTTTAGGTGGCCGAGTTGTGGGTGGACTATCGTTGGAGGCCGTCGTAATTTCGAGGCTTGCTTTCGAAGTAAGAGCCCCTTCCAGTCGGGCGAAGCACGCTCCAAAGGTAATCATTTTATCTTAATCTTGTGATTAATTTAATTATGTTTATGGTTTTTTTTATTGCGAGTGTGGTCTTGTTTTTTTTGGGTTTGTTTCCGCGGTGAGTCGGAATCACCAAACCCCAACATGAACGTTACTATGTTTTAAAGCATAAAATACAAGATTTAGTAGACGATGGGAGAATTTCCATGCCTAAACCTAACAATAATGCATCCCCCTTAGGGGTGTTTCACATCGATGAAGACCTTATGGGAAGTGATACGCTCAATACTTTGGACTATATCACACCTATAGAAGAACCTCTATCCACAATACTCATAGGGGCAACTAATGAAGTATGTGGACTATGGGACGACGACTTTCAAGACTTATATGTCTCTAAGTATGCCGCCGTCCCACCTCCATCTTGTTTACAAAATGAAACAAATGGAGCGCTTGATTGGGATCATTTCTTGGGGAAATCGCAAGATTTATCGAGTCTCTCCTTGGATGAACAATGGCATCAAGCACAATTCATAGAACATCTTGAAATGGGGGCACATCAAAATCCTCTAGAAGAAAGTTGGTTAATGAGTCCTACAACTAACCCAAATGAGATAAGTCATTTAACTCGTTCGGGGCGAGTCTACCAAGCACCACCACCAAATGGATCTTCGACCACACAAAATCAAACTCAAAGTCAAACACAAAATATAATACCACCTCCACTTGAGGTTGAAGATCCATTAGTCAAACAACTTCGTCAATCCAAGGCGAATGTTAGCATTTGGTAACTCCTAAGTACTTCTAAAGAACATAGGAATTCTCTCATGAAAGCTCTAACGGCTTTGTCTATAAGCACAGACATAACCTCTCAGGATCTCGTTAGCTTTCTTACTAGCGGGAAATTCGACAAGTCAATCATTTTCATTAATGATGATTTGCCTTAAAAGACACTACCCACAACAATGCGTTATACTTAACTATGGGATGCAAGGGATACAATATCCCTCTGACTTTTGTAGACAATGGGTCGGCTGTAAACGTATGCCCATTACAAACGGCAAAATACTTAGGCCTAAATCTAGAAAATGATTTCCAATCAACAAAACAAAGCATTAGGGCCTATGACAATTTGAGAAGATCGATGTGTGGAACTGTTAAGCTACCAGTTACCACAGGCCCAATTCAAAAGATAAAGAATTCCATGTTATGGACATAAAACCTACATTCAACCTTTTACTTGGACGTCCTTGGATACATGAGCTTGGTGCAATACCATCCTCATTTCATCAAATGATTAGGTTGAACTATCAAGGGCTTCCTATGACTATACATGATTCTCCACTCAAAATAACAATAAATGATCAATCACTCTTAGAAATAAACCATGATAATGATGAAGAGGACATGTGAAGATTCGCCGTCGAGCCAATCTTCACAATTGAAATGGAAGAAGACTTTGAAGAGCCATTCAAGCTTTATCCATATTCCACTCGGATAGTAAACAACATCTTGCTCAAGAGTAGTCACTTTCCTGGGATGCCTTTGGGAATAGGAATGAAGAAGTCTCTCTTAATTCCTATCCTAAACAAAAGCTTCTCCTTTGGATTGGGATATAAATCAACCAAAGAAGAATTGGAGTCTCACGATGCAAAAAACAAAGCAAGTAGAGATAATAATAAGAAAAGGATAATCACTTTACTCCCATCGTATCACAAAACCCTTAATGGACAATTCATTAGGGAGGGAGAAGATTACCCATGCTACGACTTTCAGGAACCCTTAGTTTTGGAAAGAATCAAGAAGCCAGGATTTGAAATATTTCATGATTGCTACTTCTTGGATGACGATCTTAGTATCATTAAATCAAAACACCCAATCCTAGGATGCTATGTTGGGCAAGCATTTAACTTGCTATTTGGACTATAGCAAAATCATGTCGCAACAATGACCAATCAAAACGCCATTTAAGATGAAGCTTTTGACCCAACCTCGTTGATCACCCCTTCAAACGAAACTTTTGAGCATGGATGGAGGAAATCTTTCAAATGGACCAATCACAAAGGCGATAAACTGGAAATCGTCACAGGCAAAGGGAAGATGTTTGAAGAATCGAATGATGAATCTATTATAGACTCTAAGGAAGCTGAAAATTTAGGCCTTGTGGCCGTTACTGAGTCTTTATTTTCTAGTTCAAAGGACGAAGATCCCAAAAAGGATTCTTCTCTTTATGTACTCTCTTTTGATTTTAATAATATGAGCTCTATTTCCGAGTATATGCCTTCTCTTAAATCTTTCGAATGCTATAACAATCAATCTAATGAAGATGATAACATTAATAAATTGGTTGAACTAATGAATGGACGAGAACAAAAGAACCCTATCGTTGAAGAAACTGAAATAGTTAATATAGGAACTAACGAGAATAAGAGATAAGTCAAAATTGGCTTAACTCTAAATCCGGAAGAGCGATTGACTCTCATATCGACGCTCAAAGAATTCGAAGACGTGTTTGCTTGGTCATATAAGGACATGCCTGGAATAGATAAGGAAATCGCGGAACATACCATTCCCTTGAACCCTACTACTAATCCAGTAAAACAAAAACTTCGACGAATAAAACCTGATGTCACATTAAAAATAAAAGAAGAAATACAAAAACAGTTGGACGTCGGTTTTATTCGCGTATGTAATTACCCAGAATAGGTAGCGAACATCGTTCTAGTCCCTAAAAAGGACGGACGAGTTCGCATGTGTGTCGACATTAGGGATCTTAATAAAACTAGCCCTAAAGACAATTTTCATCTACTACATATTGATATATTGGTAGATAGCACGGCATAACATGCGATATTATTCTTTATGGATGGATACGTAGGTTACAACAAAATTTTAATGGCAAAAGAAGATGAAGAACAGACATGTTTTATAATCCCTTGGGGTACGTATTGCTACACAGTCATACTATTTGGTTTAAAAAATGCAGGAGCTACGTACCAGAGAACGGCTACGACTCTCTTAATTGGATGATATGATGCATAAATAAATAGAAGTGTATGTGGATGATATGATCGAAAAGTCCAAAGATAGAATGGGACATATAAAGATTTTATGCAAATTTTTCACTCGCATCAAAGAATATAAAATGCAATTGAATCCACAAAAATGAGCCTTCAGAGTAACTTTTGGTAAGTTACTCGGATACGTAGTAAGCACACATGACATCGAGATCGATCCCTCTAAAATAAAGGCAATTGTTGACATGCCTCCCCCTTAAATAGAAAAAGAAATTAGGGGATTCCTTGGCAAATTGCAATACATTAGTCGATTTATCAACAAAATGACTATGACTTGTGAGCCAATATTTAAAAAATTGAAAAAAGAGGAGAAACATGAATGGGACGATCAACGCCAAAAGGCCTTTGAGAAATTCAAATATTATCTCAAAAGTCCACCTATTTTAGCACCACCAGTACACAAACTACCTCTAAGGCTATACATTACAGTTACAGACACAGCAACTGGCGCCACGTTAGCACAAGAGGTAAAAAAAGTCGAACGTGCAATATATTACATAAGTAAAAAAATTCATCCAATACGAAACAAAATATAGCACCTTGGAAAAGACAAGCCTAGCGTTAGTGTGGGCAACCAAAAAGTTATGACATTATATGTTACCACACACTACTCATGTGATTTCTCAACCAAATCTGATAAATTATTTGTTTGAACAACCACCCATACAAGGAAGGATATCTAAGTGGTTGGTGATGTTGGCCGAATTTGAACTTAAATATATTCCCGAAAAATTAATGAACGGAAAAGTAATTTTCGACTTTCTGGGGCAACATCCAATTCAAACAAGTCGTGCAGAAACTACTCATGTTCCGGATGAGGAGATTCTCATGACACAAGATGACAAATGGGTAATGTACTTCGACGGTGCGTCGAATCAAAAAGGATGTGGCATAGGAGTGTTACTCATAAGTCCAGAGGGAGCATATACTCAAATCTCTGTTAAATTATACTTTGAGGTTACTAATAATGCCGCAGAAGGTGAAGCGTGCATTATTGGATTAGAAGCAGTGGCTAGCATAGGTGTGCAAAAATTAGAGGTATATGGAGACTCCATTTTGATTATAAATCATATATTATAAAAATGGAAAATAAAGAACTCCACAATGATATTATACCAAGCACACCTAGAGCATCTCATCGAGCATTTTGAACATATTGATTTTAAATATCTCCCAAGGAATGATAATCAATTTGCCGATGCTCTAGCAAAATTATCCTCAATGATCAACATTCCATATCACTTAAATATGATGCCATTATGGGTTGATAGAAGAGAAGAACCAGCATATTGCAACGCAATAGAGGAAATAAATGACATTGAAGGAGACAATCCTTGGTATGATCATATCCTCCATATATTACTCATGGCACATATCCCAAAAATACTTCATCGAAAGACCAACGAGCCTTACGAACACTTGCGGCCTAATATGGTCTAATAAATAGTTAATTATGCAAAAAAGGACCTAATGGTCAAAGCTTATTTTGTATAGGCAAACCGGAAGCAACACGCGTTATGGGAAATACTCACAAAGGTGTTTGTGGACCTCACATGAATGGTAAAATGCTTTCAAAAATAGTTTCAAGACTAGGGTACAATTGGTCCACTATGGAACATGATTGCATACAATATGTTAAAAAATGTCCACAGTGCCAAATGTTCGCTAATTTACAACACCTTCCACCATTCGAACTATACAATCTCACTTCCCCTTAGCCTTTTTCGACTTGGGGAATTGACATAATTGGAAAAGTCTGTCCAAAAGGATTAGGAGGGCACGAGTACGTATTAGTTGCCATTGATTACTTTACTAAGTGGATTGAGGCTGCTTCTTATGTGAATATCACTTCTAAACATGTCGCAAAGTTTCTCAAACGAAACATATTTTGTAGATATGGAGTTCCACATGAACTAATTAGTGATCAGGGATCTCAATTCAAAGATGAAGTCGAGACCCTCTTTACTCGTTATAAAGTAAAACGTCATCACTCATCCCCATACATACCCTAAATGAATAGAGTTGTAGAGTCGGCAAATAAAAATATAACACTCATCATTAGAAAAATGGAAGAATATTATAAAAACTTGCCGAATAAACTACACTTCGCATTATGGGGTTATAGAACGTCTATACGAACATCAATAGGAGTAACTCCATACTCCTTAGTTTTTGGAATGGACGCAGTTCAACCAGTCGAACTAGAAGTACCATCCCTACGCAGCGTACTTGAAAGTAAGCTACTAGAAGCTGAATGGGTAAGAGCGAGGTATGAAGAGCTTTTATTTCTTGATGAACGACGATTAAGAGCTTTGCATCATGTACAAGTCTACCAAAGGCGCATTGCGCGTCATTTCAATAAAAGAGTAAAACTTAGAAATATAAAAGAAGGTGACTTTTTACTAAAGGAGGTTAGGGGTCCACCAACTGATCCAAGAGGGAAATTCAAACCTAATTGGATAGGTCCCTATCGCGTAATTGAAACCCTTTCTGGAGGAGCCGTCATAGTAATGGATATTGGAGGAGATGAAATTCGTTAATTAATAAACATTGATCGCCTTAAGAAATATTCCATATGAAATCCGGATAAAACTCGTTCACTCATACAACCATTTTTAATTAGTATTCAATAGAAAGATTCTAAGTGTTATGCATTTTACCGAATAACAAGGTAAAATACATAACACTTGGGGGTTAATTTAGAAATAATAAACCGTTCTTAGTGTTCAAATTTTTTCGAACATTAGGAAAAAACTTCATAGTTGGGGGGTAACAATAATACGAATTTTTTAAAAAATATATAAAAAATAATTTTCGAGACATTCGTAGCACATGTATCGCGCTCAACAGGAATAGTTGCGCGCGAAGGCCTCGCACAACTGATTTTGTTGCGCGCGACAGGCTCGCGCAACTCCAGACGTTGCGTGCGCCACCTGATGACGAACTGCGAACTCGAATTTTTGCGTTTGAATGAAGTTGCGATTTCTACTTACGGTAAAAAGAGGGTGTTTCTTATATATAACATATACTCGGAAAATAAAAATAAACTTTGATTTAATTCTTTTAAACAAGGTTTGATTAATTTTTTCATTGAATTTCTATCTAAGAGATTAAAGAAAAAATAAAATAAAAAATACATAATATATATATATAAAAAACCATTAGAACTACGCAAAGACCTGATTTCGTAATGTGAATACGTAGGAAATTTTTAAGATTTGGTCATATCAAAATATAAAAATATAAAGCTCATTTTATTTCATTCAAAATTCAAAAGAGACATTATTGAATTAGATAGTAAACAAAAAAAAAACATAGTAGTGATTACACTTTATTCGAAGAAAAACTAATGATAAAACTATGTAATACCCTAAGGTTTTACTATGTCCTCGATAGTCACAGATGATGGAGGAGTATTTTCCATTGCAGCATTTTCAGAAACCTTGGAGCTTTACCCTACACTCTTCTTCCTCACCCAAACATTGTTTTTCAATTTAGGGATTAGGGCCTTTGCAATCTGTTTTCCTTTCCCTTTGACTATTGGAGCTTTGTTGCGAGTATTTGGTGAAGGTTCTTTGATCTTCACACCTTGTTGCGCAGGTTTGGAGGGAGATTTCCTTTTTGTTTCCTTCGAATGAGCCTTAGGGGATAAGAAGTCTAATTTTCTTCTCACTCCTTTGTTTTGGCCATTAGGAGAAGTAGTAGTGGTTGAATGCATCAAAGGCTTAGGTGGATTGCGAGCGGTGGCGGCTTGAAGTTGAGATCGAGCCTTGTTTAATTCACCCTTATCCGCCGCATTCATCCAAGCCTTGTAAAAAGAAGATAATGTAATACTCGCGGGAGGATTTTGTATTACCCACTTAGGAAGGCTTGACCAATATTCCATCCAACGAGCAATCCTTTCGGGTTTAAAGGTCACATCTTTAGGGGCATCACAATCTTGCGGGGGAATAAATTGCCTCGTCCCATATTGTCTCATCACCCTACAAGGAAAAAAATAAGTAGTACTAGATAGGCCTAAAATCCTAATGTAAGGGCAATTGAGACTACTCCCAATTATACTATTTATGTTCCACCAAGGAATCACAAAACGTATGTTAGGAACCCCATGACAGAAAAACAACGTCCATTTCTCTTCATTCTTATGCTTATAAATGATTCGACATCCGGGGAATGTCTTTACTCCATTATCCTAATGGATTTGCGGCTGATCAACAATTCGCAAACGCTCTATAAGCCAAATCTGGAAAAAAAAAGGAAAAAAAAAAAAATTATTTTGCGATTTTTTACACAAGCAGTTGGCGCGCGCAACTAAATCAGTTGCACGCACCCTCTGTGCGCATCGTAGAAGATTGCGGCGGTCATGACAGCGCAACTTCGTGATTTGCGCTGATAAACGCCGAAAAAAAAACGTACGTGTAATAGGAGTGGACTTCCCGTGAAACTGTTTTCGTTAGGATCTCCTCTAACGCGATTCAGCACAGAACGGTTTCTGCAATAACCAAAGGAGCGGATGAATGACATCCCTCTAATTCCTCTACTATAGACACCATGGAATAATTTCCGTATTCTTTGCCTGTCCTAAGTAAACAATAAACAACAAGACAATAACATAAAGCACGAATGTTAAAGTGTTGTTTATTCATGTTGTCACGAGGGGCGACGAAGTGTTCAATAAATTGAATTAAGTTCACGCATTCTTCAGTTCCTATGTTGGTCATATCATTGTCGGACAAGCCAAAAAATCTTTGGAATATAAGTTTAGAATCCGACAAGGTAGGCGAATAAGTCCCAGGGAGAGTGTTTGTAAGGAAACCTAGCAAGGCCTCGAATTCACCAGGAAGGGGGACAATTTCGTCCCCTCTAAACAAAAAAAGATGTTGGTTAGAATCCCAATGGTTGACTGCGGCATGAAGAAAATCAAAGTTAACCACTAGTTGCATATAATTCAATAAAGGGTCCAAGTGGTAAATTTTGAAAGCTAGTTTGTCCTCGGTTGAAAGGGAAGTGACCCATTGCTTCAAACCTTTTTCAAAGGTCTTCACCATTGTTAAAAAAAAAAAAGAGAATAAGAATTTAGTAAGATTAATTCTTTTTTGTTTCTTATAAAGCGAATGAATGCAAGATGATCAAAAGAATACACGAAACCACGTTTCAATACACCCAAGAGAGGCAAATTTTCGGCAAATTCGGCTTAAAGGAAAGTTCACTAACAGGTGGCGCGCGCAACTCATGAGTTGCGCGAGACATCCGCGCGCAACTGACTTACATGTGCGCGACATACGCGCGCAACTCACGCAGTTGCGCGCCGCGCGTCACCCCTGACGTGGCATATAAGTTGGGTTTATTTCCGTATTTTGGCTCATATAATGACAGAATCTTCACGAGATCTTAAGATGAATCATACGCTTGCCTTCTAACACTTTGTGTCCCTTTTTCTTGCCTACTTTTTAATTTTCTTTTTATTTTCTTTTATTACTTTCTTATTTTCTTATTTTCTTTTTATTTTCTTTTTTTTTCCATTATTATTTTCCTACTTTATTTTTCTTCTTATTTTCTTTATTATTATTTTCCTACTTCTTTATTTTCTTTTTTATTTTCTTATTTTCTTTTTCCTTCTTTTCTCCTTCTTTTTCGAGTTTGTTTATTTTTTCGAGGGGGGTAAGTCGAGAACCCTTTCCCTCCCTCGAAAAATTTTCACATTAATAATAATGTACACATGGAAACAAAAAAAATAATAATGACATATATATACAAATGTGTCATATATACAAAAAAATACAAAAAAAAAAATAAATATACATCGGTTTCCTAAAAAATATAGTAAAATGCGTACGGGATGAATCAGGGTGCTCGGCGACTACTAAACGGTTGCTGCACATCCTGCAAAATCCAAAACAAAGATTAATACATGAAATGTAATAACTTCGTGCAAAGAAAAAAGAAATAAAACTTACCTCGATCATCCGATGATCACGGTATGATAAAGTCACGAGGGCTCTCCGATAAGCAGCTCGGAAAGCGCGTAAAGTCCTCACCATGCCGTTCACGGCCTCCCGCGGAACCTGTTCCAAGAATACAAGGACAGTTAGGAAACAAATGTATATGAAACAAAAAATAAATAGAAATATTTAAGTACATATACATAAAAGACATACTGACTCAACCGTCTCGGGTTCGAACGGTATCCCCACGTCATCCTCGGCTGCTGGAAGGGTATCACGAATTACCGATTCGACAGCATCGGTGTAAGTGATCTCCGCTGTAGGAGGCACCCAACCACCTAGCTCGACCCGCTAAAAATACATGTGACAAAAAACGATAAAAGGGTCAAAGTTCCAAAAAATAAATAGAAACACGGAAAAAAAAAGAGTTAGAGTACTAACCGGAACAAAAACCGAAAAATGAGTCGGCCTAGATGCTATAAAAGCCGGATAAGAAGCATCCGACATCACCAGCTGCTCCGCTGGATAACCAAGGATCGCCTGAGCTCGACCCTCGGTACACATCAGGTCCGGAGCAGCATCCGGATTGGGGGATCCGCAGGAACCAAAGGGTCCTCGGACGAAAGCTGCCAGAGAACACGCTCACCTAAAAACCAAGTGTCGGTCCTCTAAAACACCGAGAGTCCCGTATAGAGGGCCCAGAAATGGCGACAAACCATGCTAGACCGGATAGCCTCAGGGACTCAAACGATCAAATTCTAAGGACGGAGATCGATCTATAAAACACAACCACATAAAAAGTTGTTAGAAAATGAATAAAATAAAAAAACGAAAAGAGCACATGTAGTTGGAATACTCACCGACGCACGAGTCGCCGAAAGGATCCTCGGGCGAAAGTCGCCAGTACAAGTAGCTCGTCTTCTCTTAATAGCGACCAATCGATGTCCGATAGGAAAACGAGCAGCCCCGAGCACCCTGGGGGCTAAGAATGGCAGGTACGAGTATCCCCAAGCCTGAAACCGAGAAAAGATAAGCCTAAAGGAAAAGGCGAAAGTAATAACCGAAAAAAGCTTAAAACATGTACCTCAAGGATACGACTGTGCCACGTAAGAGAGATCTAAGGCACCTCAGTAGCTGCCACGGAATCTATGACCTGGGTCGTCTTGCCCATAGCCGTAAGCATACGGGCATACGACACCTGCGCCAAACTCCTGTCACCTACTTGCCCCAAATTGCTGAGGCAAATAAGTAACTGAATGGCAAAATGCTGTCCTCGATCACTCAAGATGGTGACGGAAAAAACGTGGGCAATGTATATCTGAGCCAGCTGCTCAGGTGTACACTGCCGGTCAAGCTCGTCAGCCGACAACTCATCGGCAAGAACCGAGTACGGATAAGATTGCGCGTACACATGAAGGGCCAACGCAAGACGGTCCCCCACAAGGTCACGTAATATCTCGTCTTACCCCATAACGAGCTCTATAACTACAGGCTCGCCTCCGAAAGGAAAACCCGTAATCATAGAGAAATCGAAAGGGGTAACCGTAATCTCTCCCCATGAAAAGTGGAAATTATTGGTTGAATTCCACCAAAACTCCAACAATCCAAGGAGGAAAGCTGACGCTGCAGACCAGCTCGATAAATCCCAAAGAGCCGCCTGCTGGGAGTCAATCCCTAAAAGGGCTACAATCTCCTTTGCCACCTCGGGAAAGCTCCCGAAACGCACTCGCAGGTCACCAGATCTATACAAACGTATGCTAGGCTCACTCTAAATAGAAATAAAAAAGAAACGGTTATGGTTTAAAAAGGAGAAAAAACAAAGGAAAGGAGAAAGAAATGAAAGTGCGGAAAACTCACGAAGTCGTGCCACCCTCTGATCGAAACGTGGTTGTCTGGGTCCCACTTAAGGACAATAGGGTCCAAGTTAGGAGGATCCTCCCAAATCACCTTCTCCTGAAGACGTCGATCGGCCGCGACGCGTCGCTATCGAACTTCCTCTCGCGGAAGGGTCACCCTCTTCTGAGGGCGAACCGCCTCGTCCGGACCACCGAAAACCTCCTCAGCATCGACAAACGGAGGCGAGTCCATGCTATGACAGATAAAATTTCTTCAATTAGTTTATTTTATTTCCTAAACTAAAAAAATATACGAATTCTAGACCCATTTTGGCAGCATAACGGCTACCGACAGGGCAAAACACGAAAATCGAATGCCACCCATACTTGAAGGCTACGATACCTGCAGTTAAACTCAGTAAATGGGGGCTTCTAACACCCACAAAAGCCATCTTATACCAGTTTCAACTAAGCATTCAGGGATTATATTCCAAAATCTCAAAGAATCAACTAATTCTAGACGAATAACAGTAATATAAACATAATTATCGTCTACCAAACAATTTTGAAGTTCGAATATGGCAAAATAAGCTAAGAATATGTTTCGAGCCACTTTTCAACAATTCAAAATTCACAAAAAATGAATTATGAAAGTTATATTAATTCCATCACTATAATATGCTTCATAATCAGCAATTATAACAAAAATGAGCAAGAAAAGCAATAAAATCAAGCAAAAATTCGAAAAAAAAGCAAGAACGAACTTGAACAAAGAAATGCTCTTACAAGATTTAATACTTAACCATTTTTCATGATATTTGTCGCAAAACACTCCTTAAACATAGTATAATAACATGGAGAAAACAATTTCAAGAAAAATAAACCGAATAAAAAACCCCCAAATTTGAAATTTTAGGTTTGACGATTCGAAAATCGTTCGAATTCAGCCGAAAAAGAACAAATTTTAGCAAAAAACTTACATTGGATTATGACAAATATGAATTGAGGACGAAATTTGCTTCCTTTACCTTCAAAATTCACGAAAAACTGAGCTTCCTAGAGAGAGAAAGAGTCGAAAATGGCGAAGGAAGGAGAAAGGGTGAAGTGAAAAATCACGTTTGCGATTTTCACTTTACTGACAAAAATGTCGCACGCAATTGAAGATGTTGCGCGTGACATACCAGCTCAACTCAGAAAGATGCGCGCGCCTGGCCAGCGCGACCTTTTAAGTTGCGCGCGGATACTGGTCACTTAAAGACCAGGATTTTGATTTTGATCTGTTGATCATTTTTTTGAACGGTTTTTGCTCGTTATTAGACGTAATGGCGCGCAAATTATCAAAATCTTTTTAATATGCTTTGCATATTGTAGTTTGTTTTCTTTTTTGTTAGTTTTTTGCATCATATTGCATGCACACCGTGCTTTGTGCCTTCCCCAAGCATACGTTTTGAATGTTTTTCGTAAGAGTGAATTAAGATATTTTGTGGTGGTGCTTTTCGTAAAAGCACCCATAGACAGGTTTGTCATTTTACAGCACTGACGTTACAAATGTCTGGGTTTTCTTCTTTTTCACGTCCGAAGCAAAAAGGAAGGCGTTTTCATGCAGCGTAAAAATGCAAATGGTGTATCGTATGGCGCAAAATTGTACGGGGTAGGTGTTGCGTAAAATTTCACTCAGCCCAAACTTTACAAGATCTACCTCTCGGGACTAAAAGGTAGAGAATTACTGTAGGCGTTAGCTTAACGAGTCGACAGGCGTGCCGAACCTTCAGGAACAAGCACTTCTTGAATGGATACGGTAATTAGTGCGCTTACTAACTTACCGGACAGTTAGGGTGTCGAATCCACCCCCTGTATAAAGAAGCGACGAGACGATGTCGAGCCCATGTAGTCACGTGCCCCTAGTCTTGAGACATGTTTACTCATCTTCTGGACAAAATTGATGAGAGAGTTGTTGACTTTCTTCAGTCTCACTGAATTTGGATATATGCCTCCAGTCTTGAGACATGTATTTCTATCTTGTGGACTTCCTGCTCGAATACCGGGCATCACCCAGAACACTTTTACTTGTAAAATCGATCTCTTCTCATGACCTGACATCACCCAGAACACTTTTACTTGTAAAAGCGTTTTACAATTGCAAAGGATCAATCTAGATTCTTTAACGCATTAAGACTACGAAGAACTTTTCCTAGCCTTAATAGCTAATTGTTTCAAACACTTAGCAATCCAAGGATTGTTTCGACATCCTTAAACATTTCCTTGACTACTTTGATCATCGTCTGTTCTAGACTCGGTCAAAGTGGGGGCTAACTGTAGACATCTACATTTTGGCCTCCTGTCCCGACAGGAAGTTCAATGACGATAAATAAAACCATCTTCGTGTTGGATCGAAGTGAAGAATACATATAGGTAACTGGCTAAGCCACAAAACACAAAAGACTAGCCCAAATTAAAGAAAAAGCCAAAACAAGGGTCCAATTAACTAAACTCGATCATAATTAGGCTTAAGCCCGTGCTTAAACCCTAATAATGACGGATTTAGGAGCGCCTAGGTTAAATCTTAGTGCTGCCGCTGGAAAAGCCGCGCGCATCTCAAAGATCCGCGCAGGGCTGCCGCGCGCAACTAATTTAGTTACGCCCGACACCCAACGCAACTTCCAGAGTTGCGCTGCGAAAGATTCAGATTTATTTGGAATTATACGGAAAATAAAAAATCGAATCTTACAATAAAGTCGCGCGCAGACAATTAGTTGTGCTACCCCTTGCAGCGCAACTCAATAACTTGCGCAAGGTTGCCGCGCGCAACACATCCTATTGCTCGCGACACTTGCTCCGGCGGGACGCTCAAAACCCTAAACCTAATCATTCCCTATAAATACGAGCTTAGACTAAGGCATAAACATACAGAAATTCACCTAAAACACTGGCGAAATAACTTGTGAACTTGTGCAACCTAGCCCTCTTATCCTAAACCCTCACCATTTTGATATCATGTTACTACGGTGGAGGTTCCCCAACAAGAAGGAGTCTATAAGTGTTCTAAACGGAGATCTAGCAAAGAGAAGTGGTAAATTCCCGAGCACTTAGATAAATAACCTTTATTTTCTTGTTTAAAAGGACTTTAATTAATTAATTAGTGTTGTTTGATCACCTTTAAAATAGTTAATTAATCAATTCCACATAGTATCTTGCGTTTAAATAAATATTAGAATTGAATTAAATAATTGTTGGTTGATCACTTAAGCCAAGGTGAATCTTGTTTATTTTCTTGTCCTCTTCACAAATTTAATTAAATAAGAATAACGACGTTATGATGTAATTCCTACGTGAATTAATGTTTGTAAATAAAATCAACTAACATAGTTTTCGGTATCGCGCTGCATATATTGTTTGGTGATGAAATTGTAAAAAAGGAAGAGCTAGTAGAGGCCGTACTAGGGCTAGGATGACGATTCCCCTATAAAAGGAACGTTATCTTAGTACCATCGCTCCCAAACTCATTTGTGGTTTATAGACCAATTTGGGCATGAGTAAACTTATGATTTGTGCTAACTATTCCGTGAATTCCACATGGAAGAAAGACATGAACGAGGTTTATGAGTTTTTCCTAAAACTCATTGGCGACTCCTACTTGTTTCTTACAAAAAAGCGTAATGATAGAAAAAATTCTAATTCAAGAGCTTTTAAATGGCCAAGGGCATTTAAGGAGAGTACCCCTTACGATGGGACCACCCTCCTTACAGTTTGAATGTTTCTTACATTCATTTGATTCAAAAAGCTTTGTTTCAATGTGTTTGACTTTCATTTGATTCAAAAAGCTTTGTTTGAATGTGTTTGAATTTCATTCAAAAAAAAAAGCTTTGTTTTAATGTGTTTGAATTTCATTCGATTCAAAAAGCTTTGTATGAATGCGATTGACTTTTGTTTGATTCAATTATCTTTGTTGAATGCATTTGACTTTCATTCGATTCAAAAAGCTTTGTTTGAATGTGTTTGAATTTCATTTTATTCAAAAATATTTGTTTGAATGTGTTTGAATTTCATTTGATTCAATTAGCTTCGTTGAATGCATTTTACATTCATTAAAATTCAAAAAGCTTTGTTTGAATGTGTTTGACTTTTAATTTATTGAACAATCTTTGTTTGAAGGTGTTTGACTTTCATTCAATTCAAAAAGTTTTGTTTTATTGTGTTTGACTTTTATTTGAATCAAAAAGCTTTGTTTAAATTTGTTTTACTTTTATTCGATACAAAAAGCTTTTTTTTATTACGTTTGACTTTCATTTAATTCAAAAAGCTTTGTTTGATTGTGTTTGATTTTTTTTATTCAATTAGCTTCGTTGAACGCATTTGACTTTCATTCGATTCAAAAAGATTTGTTTGAATGTGTTTCACTATCATTTGATTCAAAAAGCTTTGTTTTAATGTGTTTGACACAGAGCGAGAACGTGGCGACAATATGTTTTGGCAAGCGTCGGTGCAGCGACGAGATGCGTGGTCCCATATTAAATTATGCTGACCTCATACAACAATTTCGAGTTCCTTGGTACACAAGTTAGCCCCTATAAGCAAATTGACATGATTAGTAGTTGGCCTTATTACGATCCAGTAAGTGTTTGACCTGACGACGATCGTCTCACTTAGCTTATGCGCATAAGCATTGGCTCATTACAAGCACTAAGGCAACGGTTCAAAAGAAAGCACTTACACGACAATTTTTTCAAGATTGGATTGTCATCCCCAACTGATAATATTTCCAAAATATGGATTGTCGCGCGTCTTCTTCAACGACTATTTTTCCAAAATTAGATTGTCATCTCTGGCAAAGTTTCCAAGCGTAGATTGTCGTGCTCCTTCTCTGTTTGGCAATTTTTCCAAGATTAAATTGTCATCTCAGGCAAGTTTTTCCGAGATTGGATTGTCATGCACATAGTTCCCTATGGAAAAATTTCCCAAAGGATTGTCGTAGGTCTCTACTCATCATAAATTTCGGCAAAGGTTCCTCAACGTGAATTTTCATTTATTTCAGTAAGTGGCAAATTTTCCCGAAGGGGATTGTCGATCGACTCTTTTTTTGCAAAAGTTCCTAGACGCGGATTGTCAATAGTGGCGATATTTTCCTAAAAGGATTGTCGCATAGCGTTGGCAAATTTCCAAGGTGGATTGATTTCAAGAGTTATATTCCAAGATGTGGATTGTCGATCGTAGAAAAGTGCTTATGACAGATTGTTACGAAGCATTGGCAACTTTTTCCAAAAATGGATTTTGGAAAATTTTCCGAGATACGGATTGTCGCTTCATTGTAGCAACATTTCCAAAGGATGGATTGTTACGTGGCATTGACAATTTTCCCTAAATAGGATTGTCATACATCATACATGAGTAGTGTTAATAGTAAAATTCAAGCAGCATTAAGGATCGATAGGCGTTAATCTTCAGTAATTTTCTTCGGAATATTTTCGCAACAACCGAGGATGGCTTCAGGCGAAGCAATCTTCGATCATGTTCCCTGGCCTGTGGAAGCTGGTCACAAGGCGGTAGAAGGTCTTTTCAGGAAAAGCAATCTTCGATTGTATTCCTTAGCTTGCGGAAGATTATCATAGCAGAAATTGGAGGCAGATACGGGCGTAGCAGTCTTTAGGCGGTATCCCCTCGCTTGAAGAAGATCGTCAAAGATCTTTGTTCAAAGACGCATGGACGTATCAAAAAGCTCCCTTGTTCAGAGATGAGTGAACGTCAAAACTGCAAGATGGCGTTCCCTAGGTTGTGGAAGGTTGTTAAAACAGCAAATGCAGCAACAAATCGGTTACCTCCAGAGACATGTGCTCGACGACGCAAGATTCGCGTTTCTTAACTCTCTTATCTGTTATAACTAACGCTAGTTTGAAGGTAACGGCGTTACAAGAATGATTTAGGATCGCAGAACGTTCTTAATCATTCTCCGTCCCTATCGCTACTTTGAATTTTGTTTTTGAAACATAAGATTCTCCAAACTCGGTCAAAGTGGGGGCTTTTGTAGACACCCATTTGTGTCTCCCCAAAACCAAACCCAGTAATGAATACCTTTCGCGTCGAATGATAATCGAATGAAGTGAAAGTGTGAAAAGTCTAGTGTTGCGGTTAGTTTTTATTAAATCTTTCTTTCTGTTTTCAAAAAACCTGCTTTATTTTATGAAAATGGTCAATCAAGATTATTTTGGTCCATGATAATGGTCCAATAATAGTATTGTTAGATAGGTATCGAAAATATATTTCTACACGATATATTATAAGCCCAATTTCGATGAATTTTGAGGAAGTTATTGCAAAAATACTAAACTGGGTCTGGTTTGGTTCTTACATACGGCCCAATGATCTAGAGGAGGGCCTATTATTAATTATCTTTCCTAAAGCTATTAGGATTGATTATAGTCTTCTAGAATACTCTAGAAGGTTCTCTTAAATCCTAATACAGTTAGGATTGACAATTATGTTTCAAAGAGTTTCAAATTAATTAAAACTACTCCTTTTGAGAATCCTTATTTTGTACGAAATGGAATATATTCAGATTTTATTTTTGTGCTACGTAATCTTTATCAAAATTTTATATGGTTGGATAGATCTTGAAATTATCTTTCCAATGATATATTGTAATATTAATTCCGAGATATAACGAAAAAGATATGAATGGAATACGAAACTCTATCCAAAACTAACACCCTTCCACTATTTTGGCCATTTCTTATTATCTACAAAGTATTTTAGCCATGTTTGGTAATTAGTGTTTTGACCAAAAATGAGCTTATTTGACCAGGTTAGAGGTTTGACTACATAAATCATCTAATTTGGTTGTTTGGTAAAAGAGCTTTTTAAATGAGCTTATTAAGGCAAATAAGCTAATTTGTAAAAATCTAAAAAACATAGCTTTTTAGATTAGCTTATTGAGTAATGGATGTCAAAAGACAATTTTATCCTAAAAGGTACTCTAATTCACATTCTTGCCCTCCCAATTTCTTACCTTAATCAAGTAAAAAAAAAAATTATCAATGTCCTAAATTGTCATTTCATATGTTCAACTATCGAACAAACTACAAATAATAATCTAATTTTACCAAAAAACTCTACATAAAAAGCTCTTATAAATCATCTAGTCAAAACAGCTAATGCAACCAGCTAGTCAAAACAGCTAATGCAACCAGCTCTTGTCAATCAGCTAACCGCTAATTACCAAACAGGACCTTAATCTTATTCTAATTGTGTTGGAATGTAGACTTAAAGAGCTTTCCAACGACATATTATATGCCTTATTTGGACTTTTGGATAAAAATATATGATAAAAACAAAATCCGCAAAAACTTTCTTGCACCACCTGGCGACAAGTTCGTCGCATGGCGACGAGCCCTATCGCTGGCAACAGAGAGGTGTACTCTGATTTGTTTCTATCGATTCTTGACTATTTTCTTATAAATAAGGTCCCTGAACCTCCGTTTTTCATTAACAACAATCATCTCTCTCTTTCTCTCTCTAAAAGCTAGAAGCTTTTTCTCTCTCTATTCTTTCTCAAAACCTTTCCTCGTACATAATTCCTCATACATTAGCAACAAACACACCTAGCTAAGTTCGAAATTGCTACGTGAAAGGTTTGATATTTCTGATAGTTTGGTCCCAAATCCCTATTTCAATTATTTAATTTGATTCTTTAATTTTATTATTTTCCTTGAAGTTAATAATGTGTGTATTTTGTTATTAGAAAGAGATACGAGGCATCCAAGTAAGTGCTTTTATTGTTTAATTGATCTTTTGATATAGAAATAACGCTTAGATTATTATTGTGATTCCTAGTATCATGTTAGGATGTTTTATTGCTTCCTAGTATCATGTTTAGGGTAAATTATTAAGTTTCTTATATCAATTATGATTTCTATGATGCTTCCTACTTTCTTTCCTAATACCATGTTAGTATCGTGTTATGGCTAAAGCTTTTATCTTTATTGTTTACTAACATGATAGAATTTGTTATTAATCTTGTTAGTATCATGCCTAGGATCTTGCTATTATTGTTATGCTTTAACATGATTATTTTAATTATGATTATAATTATTTGTTATTATGATGCTTATTATCATGTTGGTTGATGTTATTATTGTTATTGCTTGATCACGCCTTTTATGCATCTTTAAAAGAAATTTGTACTTGAAATCACGCTTAATAAGATAATTAATAATCTTGTTTAGGTTAATTTGATTATAATTCAAGTGATCGCCAATAATAGCTTTATTTGTGCATTAATATTCAACCAACATAGATAAACAGGTTTAGGATAACATAGAAAAAATGCTATTTGTAACGCCCTATTTGTAACTGGCCTGATTTATGTTAGTTACAACAAGATTATTTGTAACTAACATAAATATTGTTGGTTACAAATTAAATAGTATTAGTAACTGGCATAACAAAGGTCAGTTACAAATAGTATCTAGGTCAATGATAGACTGACCAACTACTAGTAATGAAAATAAAGAAGGTTAGTTACAAATAATAAGTCAAACTTTATTGACCTTATCACTTGTAATGGACATTATTTAGGTCGGTTACTAATTTTAATTTTTTTTTACTGTAGTTTTTCTATTTTTGAGAAATTTGTACTTGTCTGCACTTCCTCTAACCTTCACCTATCCCTTTTTCACATAAACTGATATACTCGCAACTTCTCTCACACCTCTATAACTCGTTTAAAGCTTATTCATCATGAATATGATCAAGGTATGCTCTTGATCTCCTCTCAATGTATGGATTTTTAGTTATTTATGCAGGATTATTTGTTAAAAAGAACTTATAAGATTTCTAGGGTTTGTTCTTTTGGTTGTTAATTTAATTTAATGGAAGTTTTGGGCTATTATTACTAAAAACTTGCAAATTCGAGTTTCAAGTAAATTGAAATTAGAGAACATCCACCTTTGAGAAGTTGGGTGGCGATAGTTTTGAGTGAGCGCAAGAGAGAAATTGAAACTTGTGATTTCTAGACCAATGCCTTGTTGAACAATTTGCAGGGCTGGAAGATTTGGTATGGCTTTTCAATTTTGGGAAAAATCTTTTATTGTTATATATTGTGTGTTTGATATTATACTTCTTTGAGAAATTTGAATATTTGATTATCACTACATTAAGGACGGGAAACAAAATCGACGATCTTTTCTTTAAAAAAATGACGAACATGAACAAGCTCTTGATTTTAGTAATCTCGGCTTAAATTAAAGTTATTAGCAAATCAAGTTGTAGCATGTATATATTGGAAAATGCTCATGTTAATATTTTGATATAATTATGAACTTAAGCACGACTAATAATGTTCCTGTTCATGTTTAGAGAAGAAAAGTCGATCCATGTCTGGTTTCGTAAAGCTCACCTTTTCTAGCTACAAGATGATTATGGAACTATCTTGGTCTTCTTCTCTTCATTATTTTACTCACTATTTTTGTAATAGAAAACAATTTGTCTTGTGAGAAGTACTCTAAGAAATATATGAATCCAGGATTTGAAGTTGTTAATATGTATCTGGCTTGTTAGAAATGGCAACATGGAGAAATTGATAAGTCTGAGAAATTTATTCAGAATTTGAAGTCAAAGTTTGTACGTGTGACTATGAATTCCTCATCATAGCACTACGTAGTACTTCCTCTAGACATGAAGTTTGTTATCCTAGAACACATAAATACATGTACATATAGGTCTCAACTTTACAATTATAATTAAAAGACTGAGAAAATACATATTCTATAGTTTTGGTTGCAACGCCAAAGCTACTTATGCTTCTTTTTGTTATTTGACGATCAGCATTCATCAGGGGTTTTTTCCCATGCTCCTGGAGTGGAGAAACCACTTTTTAACTGCTTAGATTCACTAAAGAAGTCTTATGGACATATGAAGGTACAGAAAGAAGTTCCTCTAGTTTCTTACTTCTATTGTATACAATGCTGTGAAGCATGTTAGTTAGGATCAAGATACATTATTACATGTATTTAATTTTGTACCATAGCACATGTGATACCTCATCTTTCTCTTTGAAGTTGAAAATATGAAAAGTAACAACTTTATCAATATTTCATCCTCATTACTATTTTATTTATTCTCATCTTTTGTGCTTGTTGTATCAGGATTCTGTTGTCTCTGATACGAGGAAATTACATGCATTACCAGTGTTATCCTTTCTTTTTTAGTTATTAGTGGATGAATCAACTGTGTGATTTTTGCTTTAATCATATGAATACAAGCAATGTGAAAATCCATAAAGGGAGTTAGGTTTATGACTTTTAATAAAAAATAACAATTTAATTCTAAGTTTGGCACAGCTGGAGGTGAACCCCATGGTCTTCTATGATTCTTCACACATACTATATGTGATGATTAACTTTCATGAAAAAAAAAGTCAAACAGATCTTGGACTTCACCTTTCCTTAGGCGGACTTTTGTAATTGGTGCAAGGTTGGGGTGTGAGTGTGAGACTTTGATTTCCTCTGGGTCTTTTGTTATTCTACTGTTAGTTTATCATTATTAAGGGGAGAAGCTGTCATGCATGATATGTGTTAGTGTGAATCTTACAATAACTTCATGCAAATAATACCCACATAATAAAGAGTGTTGCATTTTAGATGGTTGGTCAACTAACATTGATCAATTGAAACTACCTCCCTGATTAAATTACCATGCTTAATGATGCTCTTGAGTTGGCCATAGCAACAAATTGTACTTGTCTCGGAAGACAATGATGGATTTGAGTGATAAATCTCTTTCTCTTTTTTCTTTTTTTTTGGCCTGCTTGTAGTGATAGATAAGTTCTATTGTTCTTGCTTAACAAACCTTGCCTGTCATAAACCACAACTAAACTGTGGTTAATTAGGATTCTGGGAGATTAAAAAATAACTAGTATGACTTAGGTTGTACAACAATCAGGATTAGGCAATTTTATGCAATAGAATGCCATTAATTTAGTTGCACAGTACACCATATGTTCGATAAAATGTCTAGGTGAATCTCGTTAGAACAGTTTAGAGGTCTGACTTCACTGGGCTTGTTCTCCTACGTACGTTACAAATGATTTTTAGATGATTCTTTTTTTGATTTTGGGTGATTTTTTGTCTACTCTTTGCCTGT
The DNA here is from genome assembly GCF_948465745.1 of Chenopodium album. NCBI lineage: Eukaryota > Viridiplantae > Streptophyta > Magnoliopsida > Caryophyllales > Amaranthaceae > Chenopodium > Chenopodium album. The sequence continues at coordinate 22,150,537 of NC_137842.1, forward strand.
AAAATTTCAGAATTATTTGAGTTTGTTTGCTATTAAACGGGGTTGTTTTCTGAAAGCTGGTCAATTTTGGTTCTATTTGGTTATTGCTTCTGTTTTAGTGCGTTTTTCATAGAGCTATTTTGAGATATTTGCTTGGATATTCCTGTGGTTTAGGGTGTTTTAAGACTGTTTTACTCGTATAAAATTTCATCTATGCTACTGCTACACTTTGTGTGTTTTTTTGCTCTGATTTGTGTACATATTTTGTGTTTAAAACATGGGTGAAGAGGCTATAAACAAACTTATGTAAAATTTCTTGTGAAATTCGATATAGTGGAGGAAAAGTTGATTGATAGATCGGAGGCTAGGTTTGATGCATTTGCCAAATTTTTACAAGTTTGTAAGAAGAAAAAAAAATGGAAAGATAATGATGATAAGTATTCAGGTATTCTTTGCATAATCTGAAGCAAATGACATATAGTACTAAGTATTCTTAGCAGATTTTGAGAAATGGATACTTTTTTTTTCTTTTTTTTTTGTTTAGATGCATGTACAAATATTATTACTGTTCATAATAAGTAGAGAAACTCAAATATCAGACTTGAAATAGCAAGTATGGGTGCTTTAATTGTGTTTTCTACTATTTCTGTTATGTAAATTTAATAACTTTCTTAGTATGGTAGTACTTTATATGATGGTACTTCATACCATATGCAAAAGAAATATCCACCTTGTTTGCAATACCTAATAAAATAAAATTTAATGTGTTCCAGTGCCAATACATGTTTTTTAAAACACTCTGCGATGCCGAAGCTGTTAGTGTTGATCTCCTTTTTCCAGTGGCTTACTATCGAACTTTAATTTAAGTTATACACTTTAAATTTTCATTTTCAGGACATGAAATGTCAATTCGAGTTCAAGAGGCTAGTAGATCAAGGCGGTGCATGTTTTCTAGTAAGTTTCCGAGCAATGGTCAGCTCTGATTTTTCATGCAATTAAAATATAATACGAAGAGACAAAATAGTCAAATGTGAATAGTAGTCAGAGATATGTGAGAGACAATTAAATTGGGCCTTCTGAGAGATATGTGTGTAATTTTAAGTACATCATTTTCTTATTGTAGAGTTGATGATGTATATGTAAATTTTAATTAAATTGAGCCTTAAATGGTTTAGTGGCCGGGATTTATAATCTTTGTATTTATCATAAAAGTGAATTAATATTTTTGGTGTTTCACATATTTGGAGTATGTGTTTTGTTGGTCGAACAGGTTTTAACCATTTGAGGATGGGTTGCTCGGTAGGATATACTACCAAGCTTGTTATATTGGGATATATATATATATATATATATATATATATATATATATATATATATATATATATATATATATATATATATATATACTAGTTACTGGCATAATCTAATACTAGTTACTAATAGAATTTTTTTTAAAAAAATAAAAAACTATTTGTAACTGGCGTTAGGATGTGATAGTTACAAATAATACACTATTTGTAACCGGCGTAACTTAACACCAGTTACTAATAATATGCTTTCTAACTTAGAAAATAGACTATTTGTAACTGGCATTTGGTTAAGCCAGTTACGAATAGTATATTATTTGTAACTAACATTAGCCGGTTACGAATAATTTTCATTAGTTGTAACGGTGGCATTCGCAACCAACAATGCCAGTTACAAAAAGTCAATTTCGCCAGTTACAAATAGCATTTTTTCTACTAGTAATGATTGCATGTTAGTTAGAAAGCGCACATGAATACGAGTAGAATAAAGTAAAGGCCTAATATTGGGGTATTTTCTTTCTCTTTTAGACTGAATTTGTACCTTCATCCTCGAACTTCCATTCTTGGTTCCAGACCTATTGGAGTTAATGATCTCCTTGATCGTTAAGGGGTGTAACCTTCACCCTATGAACGGTTTACATGTTCCTAAAACTTGTTGGCGACTCTTTTGCTCTAGCTTTATTCCCTTTGGACGCCACCATGCTTAAGTGTACGATCACAGTGAGGTTCAAAATTGGGGTTATACTTGAAATATTCCCAACAACTATCATTCGGACCAAAAAGCTTTGTTTGAATGTGTTTGACTTTCATTGGATTAAATTAGCGTCGTTGAATGCATTTGTCTTTCGTTCAATTCAAAAAGCTTTATTTGAACGTGTTTGACTTTCATTTGATTGAAAAAGCTTTGTTTGAATGTGTTAGTCTTTCCTTCAATTCAAAAAGCTTTGTTTAAATATGTTTAATTTTCATTCACATTAAAAAGCTTTGATTGAATGTGTTTGACTTTCATTTGATTCAATTAGTTTTGTTGTATGCATTTGATCTTTATTAAATTCAAAAAGCTTTGTTTCAATGAGTTTTACTTTCATTTGATTCAATTATCTTCGTTTAATGCATTTGATTTTCAATCGATTCAAAAAGATTTGTTTGATTGTGTTTGACTTTCATTTTATTCAAAAAGCTTTGTTAGAATATGTTTGACTTTCATTTGATTTAATTAGCTTCGTTGAATGCTTTTTACTTTTATTAAATTCAAAATTCTTTTTTTTTTTAAAATGTGTTTGACAATCATTTCATTGAATAAGTTTATTTCGAATGTGTTTGACTTTCATTCAATTCAAAAAGCTTTTTTTAACGTGTTAACTTTCATTTAATTCAAAAAGCTTTGTTTAAATGGGTTTAACTTTCATCTGATTCAATTAGTTTTGTTGAATGCATTTGACTTTCATTCGATTCAAAGCTTTGTTTGAATGTGTTTTAGTTTCACTTGATTCAATTAGCTTCGTTGAATGCATTTGATTTTCATTCGATTCAAAAAGATTTGTATGACTTTCATTTAATTCAATAAGCTTTGTTGAATGAATTTTACTATTATTAAATTCAAAAAGCTTTGTTTGAATGTGTGAATTTCATTTGATTGAAAAAGCATTATTTGAATGTGCTTGACTTTCATTCGATTAAAAAAGTTTTGTTTTAATGTGTTTAACTTTCATTCAATTCAAAAAGTTTGTTTGAATGTGTTTGACTTTCATTGGATTCAATTAGCTTTGTTGAATTCATTTGACTTTCATTAAATTCTAAAAGCTTTATTTGTACGTGTTTGACTTTCATTTGATTGAAAAATCTTTGTTTGAATGTGTTGGACTTTCCGTCGATTCAAAAAGCTTTGTTTAAATGAGTTTAATTTTCATTCAATTTAAAAAGCTTTGATTGAATGTGTTTGACTTTCATTTTATTCAATTAGCTTTGTTGCATGCATTTGACCTTTATACGATTCAAAAAGCTTTGTTTCAATGAGTTTTACTTTCATTTGATTCAATTATCTTCGTTTAATGCATTTGATTTTCAATCGATTCAAAAAGATTTGTTTGATTGTGTTTGACTTTCATTTGATTCAAAAAGCTTTACTTGAATATGTTTGACTTTCATTTGATTTAATTAGCTTCCTTGAATGCTTTTTACTTTTATTAAATTCAAAATTCTCTTTTTTTAATCTGTTTGACTTTCGTTTCATTGAAAAAGTTTTTTTTTAATGTGTTTGACTTTCATTCGATTCAAAAAGCTTTTTATAATGTATTAACGTTCATTCAATTCAAAAAGCTTTGTTTCAATGTGTTTGACTTTCATTTAAATCAATTAGCTTCGTTGAATGCATTTGACTTTCATTTGATTCAAAAAGATTTGTAAGAATGTGTTTGATTTTCATTTAATTCAATAAAGCTTCGTTGAATGAATTTTACTTTTATTAAATTCAAAAAACTTTGTTTGAATGTGTTTGACTTTCATTTGATTGAAAAAGCATTATTTTAATGTGTTTGACTTTCATTCGATTTAAAAAGTTTTGTTTTAATGTGTTTAACTTTTATTCTATTCAAAAAGCTTTGTTTGAATGTGTTTGACTTTCATTTGATTCAATTAGCTTCGATGAATGCATTTGACTTTCATTCGATTCAAAAAGCTTTGTTTGAATGTGTTTGACTTTCATTTAATTCAATTAGCTTCGTTGAATCCATTTGACTTTAATTAGATTCAAAAAGCTTTGTTTGAATGCGTTTTACTTTCATTTGATTAATTTAGCTTTGTTTAATGCGTTAGATTTTCATTCAATTTAAAAACATTTGTATGAATGTGTTTGACTTTTATTTGATTCAATAAGCTTCGTTGAATGAATTTTACTTTTGTTAAATTCAAAAAGCTTTGTTTGAATGTGTTTGACTTTCATTTGATTGAATAAGCATTGTTTGAATGTCTTTAACTTTCATTCGATTTAAAAAGTTTTGTTTTAAGGTGTTTAACTTTCATTCTATTCAAAAAGCTTTGTTTGAATGTGTTTGACTTTAATTTGATTCAATTTGCTTCGTTGAATGCATTTGACTTTCATTCAATTAAAAAAGCTTTGTTTAAATGTGTTTTACTTTCATTTGATTCAATTATCTTTGTTGAATGCATTTAATTTTCATTCAATTCAAAAAGATTTGTTTGAATGTTTTTTACTTTCATTTGATAAAAAAAGTTTTGCTTAAATGTTTTTCACTTTCTATTGATTCAAGTAGCTTTCGAATTTATTTGACTTTCAATCGATTGAAAAACTATTTGAATGTGTTTGACTTTCATTTGATTAAAAAAGCATTGTTTGAATGTGTTTAACTTTCATTCGATTTAAATAGCTTTGTATTAATTTGTTTGACTTTCATTTCATTCAATTAGCTTTATTGAATGCATTTGACTTTCGTTCATTTCAAAAAGCTTTGTTTGAATGATTTTGACTTTTATTTAATTCAAAAATCTATGTTTGAATGTGTTTGACTTTCATTTGATTCATTCAGCTTCCTTAAATGCATTTGAACTTCATTAATTCAAAAAGCTTTATTTGAATGTGTTTGACATTCTTTTGATTCAATCAGCTTTGTTAAATTCATTTGACATTCAATCGATTCAAAAAGCTTTGTTCTAATGTGTTTGACTATCATTTTATTCCAAAAGCTTTGTTTGAATGTGTTTAACTTTCATTTGATTCAAAAAGCTTTGTTTAAATGTGTATGACTTTCATTTGATTTAAAATGCTTTGTTTGAATGTGTTTTTTTTAATTTGATTCAATTAGCTCGTTGAATGCATTTGGCTTTCATTTGATTCAATTAGCTTTGTTGAATGCGTTTGACTTTATTCGATTAAAAAAGCTTTGTTTGATTATGTTTGACTTTAATTTGATTCAAAATGCTTTATTTGAATGTATTTGACGTTCTTTTGATTTAATAAGCTTCTTTGAATGCATTTGACTTTCATTCGATTCAAAAGCATTGTTTGATCTAACTTTCACTTGATTCAATTAGCTTTCTTCATTGCATTAAACTTTCATTCTATTCAAAAAGCTTTGTTTTAATGTGTTTAACTTACATTTGATTCAAAAACCATTATTTGAATGTGTTTAACTTTAATTTTATTCAAAAAGCTTTGGTTGAATTTGTTTGACTTTCATTTTATTAATTTAGCTTTGTTGAATGCGTTAGATTTTCATTCGATTTAAAAAGATTTGTATGAATGTGTTTGACTTTTATTTGATTCAATCAGCTTCGTTGAATGAATTTTACTTTTGTTAAATTCAAAAAGCTTTGTTTGAATGTGTTTGACTTTCATTTGATTGAATAAGCATTGTTTGAATGTGTTTAACTTTCATTCGATTTAAAAAGTTTTGTTTTAATGTGTTTAACTTTCATTCAATTCCAAAAGCTTTGTTTGAATGTATTTGACTTTAATTTGATTCAATTTGCTTCGTTGAATGCATTTGACTTTCATTCAATTCAAAAAGCTTTGTTTAAATGTGTTTTACTTTCATTTGATTCAATTATCTTTGTTGAATGCATTTAATTTTCATTCAATTCAAAAAGATTTGTTTGAATGTTTTTTATTTTCATTTGATAAAAAATGTTTTGTTTAAATGTTTTTCACTTTTTATTGATTCAAATAGCTTTCGAATTTATTAGACTTTCAATCGATTGAAAAACCTATTTGAATGTGTTTGACATTCATTTGATTAAAAAAGCATTGTTTGAATGTGTTTAACTTTCATTCAATTTAAATGGCTTTGTTTTTATTTGTTTGACTTTCGTTTCATTCAATTAGCTTTATTGAATGCATTTGACTTTCGTTCGATTTAAAAACCTTTGTTTGAATGATTTTGACTTTTATTTAATTCAAAAATCTATGTTTAAATGAGTTTGACTTTCATTTAATTCAATCAGCTTCCTTAAATGCATTTGAACTTCATTAATTCAAAAAGCTTTGTTTGAATGTGTTTAACATTCTTTTGATTCAATTAGCTTTGTTAAATTCATTTGACATTTATTCGATTCAAAAAGCTTTGTTCTAATGTGTTTGACTATCATTTTATTTAAAAAGCTTTGTTTGAATATGTTTAACTTTCATTTGATTCAAAAAGCTTTGTTTAAATGTGTATGACTTTCATTTGATTTAAAATGCTTTGTTTGAATGTGTTTTCTTTCATTTGATTCAATTAGCGTCGTTGAATGCATTTGGCTTTCATTTGATTCAATTAGCTTTGTTGAATGCGTTTGACTTTACTCGATTTAAAAAGCTTTGTTTGAGTATGTTTGACTTTAATTTGACTCAAAAAGCTTTATTTGAATGTATTTGACTTTCTTTTGATTTAATAAGCTTCGTTGAATGCATTTGACTTTCATTTGATTCAAAAGCATTGTTTGAATTATCTAACTTTCACTTGATTCAATTAGCTTTTTTAATTGCATTAAAATTTCATTCGATTCAAAAAGCTTTGTTTTAATGTGTTTAATTTACATTTGATTCAAAAACCATTATTTGAATGTGTTTGACTTTAATTTGATTCAAAAAGCATTTGTTGAATTTGTTTGACTTTCATTCGATTAAAAAAGTTTTGTTTTAATGTGTTTTACTTTCATTCAATTCTAAAAGCTTTGTTTGAATGTGTTTGACTTTCATTAGATTCAATTAGGTTCGTTGAATGCATTTGACTTTCATTAAATTCAAAAAGCTTTATTTGAACGTGTTTGACTTTCATTTTATTAAAAAAGCTTTGTTTGAATGTGTTGGACTTTTCTTTGACTCAAAAAGCTTTGTTTTAATGTGTTTAATTTTCATTCAATGTAAAAAGCTTTGATTGAATGTGTTTGACTTTCATTTTATTGAATTAGTTTCGTTGTATGCATTTGACCTTTATTCTATTCAAAAAGATTTGTTTCAATCTGTTTTGATTTCATTTGATTCAACTATCTTCGTTTAATGCATTTGATTTTCAATCGTTTCAAAAAGATTTGTTTGATTGTGTTTCACTTTCATTTGATTCAAAAAGCTTTGTTTGAATATGCTTGACTTTCATTTGATTTAATTAGCTTCGTTGAATGCTTTTTACTTTTATTAAATTTTAAATTTACTTTTTTTAATGTGTTTGACTTTCATTTCATTGAAAAAGTTGTTTTTTTTTTAATGTGTTTGACTTTTACTCAATTCAAAAAGCTTTTTATAATGTGTTAACTTTCATTCAATTCATAAAGCTTTGTTTCAATGTGTTTGACTTTCATTTGAGTCAATTAGATTTGTTTAATGCATTTGACTTTCATTCGATTCAAATTTTTGTTTGAATGTGTTTTAGCTTCATTTGATTCAAATAGCTTCGTTGAATGCATTTGATTTTCATTCGATTCAAAAAGATTTGTAAGAATGTGTTTGATTTTCATTTAATTCAATAAAGCTTTGTTGGATGAATTTTACTTTTATTAAATTCAAAAAGCTTTGTTTGAATGTGTTTGACTTTCATTTGATTGAAAAAGCATTATTTTAATGTGTTTGACTTTCATTCGATTAAAAAAGTTTTGTTTTAATGTGTTTAAATTTCATTCAATTAAAAAAGCTTTGTTTGAATGTGTTTAACTTTCATTTGAATCAATTAGCTTCGTTGAATGCACTTGACTTTCATTCGATTCAAAAAGCTTTGTTTGAATGTGTTTGACTTTCATTTGATTCAATTAGCCTCGTTGAATCCATTTGACTTTAATTCGATTCAAAAAGCTTTGTTTAAATGTGTTGTACTTTCATTTGATTAATTTAGCTTCGTTGAATGCGTTAGATTTTCATTCGATTTAAAAAGATTGTATGAATGTGTTTCACTTTTATTTGATTCAATAAGCTTCGTTCAAAGAATTTTAATTTTGTTAAATTCAAAAAGCTTTGTTTGAATGTATTTGACTTTCATTTGATTGAAAAAGCATTGTTTGAATGTGTTTAACTTTCATTCGATTTAAAAAGTTTTGTTTTAATGTGTTTAACTTTCATTCAATTCAAAAAGATTTCTTTGAATGTGTTTGACTTTAATTTGATTCAATTTGCTTCATTCAATGCATTTGACTTTCATTCGATTCAAAAAGCTTTGTTTGAATGTGTTTTACTTTCATTTGATTCAATTATCTTTGTTGAATGCATTTAATTTTCATTCAATTCAAAAAGTTTTGTTTGAATGTTTTTTACTTTCATTTGATAAAAAAAGTTTTGTTTAAATGTTTTTCACTTTCTATTGATTAAAGAAGCTTTCGAATTTTTTTGACTTTCAATCGATTGAAAAACCTATTTGAATGTGTTTGACTTTCATTTGATTAAAAAAGCATTGTTTAAATGTGTTTAACTTTCATTCGATTTAAAAAGCTTTGTTTTTATTTGTTTGACTTTCATTTGATTCAATTAGCTTTATTGAATGCGTTTGACTTTTGTTTGATTCAAAAACCTTTGTTTGAATGATTTTGACTTTTATTTAATTCAAGAATCTTTGTTTGAATGTCTCTGACTTTCATTTGAGTCAATCAGGTTCCTTAAATGCATTTAAACTTCATTAATTCAAAAAGCTTTGTTTGAATGTGTTTGACATTCTTTTGATTCAATTAGCTTTGTTAAATTCATTTGACATTCATTCGATTCAAAAAGCTTTGTTCTAATGCTTTTGACTATCATTTTTTTCCAAAAGCTTTGTTTGAATGTGTTTAACTTTCATTTGATTCAAAAAGCTTTGTTTAAATGTGTTTGACTTTCATTTGATTAAAAATGCTTTGTTTGAATGTGTTTTCTTTCATTTATTTCAATTAGCTTCGTTGAATGCATTTAGCTTTCATTTGATTCAATTAGCTTTGTTGAATGCGTTTAACTATATTCGATTTAAAAAGCTTTGTTTGAGTATGTTTGACTTTAATTTGATTCAAAAAGCTTTATTTGAATGTATTTGACCTTCTTTTTATTTAATAAGCTTCGTTGAATGCATTTGACTTTCATTTGATTCAAAAGCATTGTTTGAATTATCTAACTTTCACTTGATTCAATTAGCTTTCTTCAATGCATTAAACTTTCATTCGATTCAAAATGCTTTGTTTTAATGTGTTTAACTTACATTTGATTCAAAAACCATTATTTGAATGTGTTTGACTTTAATTTTATTAAAAAAGCTTTGGTTGAATTTGTTTGACTTTTATTTGATTTAAAAGGCTTTGTTTGAATGAGTTTGAATTTTATTTATTTCAAAAAGCTTTATTTAAATGTGTTTCACTTTAATTTGATTTAATTAGCTTTGTTGAATGCATTTGACTTTCATTCTATTCAAAAAGCTTTGTTTGAATGTGTTTGACTTTCATTTCATTCAAAAAGCTTTGTTCGAGTGTGTTTGACTTTTATTCGATTGAAAAAGCTTTGTTTAAATGTGTTTGACTTTAATTCAATTTAAAAAACTTTGTTTGAATGTGTTTACTTTCATTTGATTTAATTTGCTTTGTTGAATTCATTTGACTTTAATTCGATTCAAAAAGCTTTGTTTGAATGTGTTTGTCTTTTATTTGATTCGAAAAGCTACGTTTGACTGTGCTTGAATTTTATTTAATTCTAAATACTTTATTTAAATGTGTTTGACTATCAACGATTCAAAAATCTATGTTTTAATGTGTTTGAATTTCATTTGATTTAAAAAGCTTTGTTAGAATGTGTTTGACGTTCATTTGATTCAATTATCTTCGTTGAATGCTTTTTACTTTCATTCGTTTCAAAAAGCTTTGTTTCAATGTGTTTGAGTTTCATTTTATTAAAAAATTATTGTTTGTATGTGTTTAACTTTCATTTAATTCAAAAAGCTTTGTTTGAATGTGTTTCACTTTCATTTGATTCATTTATCTTTGTTGAATGCATTCGACTTTCATTCGATTCAAAAAGCTTTGTTTTAATGTCTTTGACTTTCATTCAATTCAAAAATCTTTGTTTTAATTTGTTTAACTTTCTTTCCATTCAAAAAGCTTTGTTTTAATGTGTTTGACTTTGATTTCATTCATTTATCTTCGTTGAATGCATTTGACATTCATTTGATTCAAAACGCTTTATTTAAATGTGTTAGACTTTCATTTGATTCAAAAAGCTTTGTTTGAATGTGTTTAACTTTCACTTTATTCAATTAGCTTCGTTGATGGCATTTGATTTTTATTCGTTACAAAAAGCTTTGTTTCAATGTGTTTGACTTTCATTTAATTAAAAAAGCTTTGTTTAAAAGTGTTTGACTTTCATTCGATACAAAAAGCTTTATTTTAAAATGTTTGGCTTTCATTTAATTCAAAATGCTTTGTTTGAATGTGTTTGACTTTGATTTGATTTAATTATCTTCGTTGAATGCATTTAACTTTCATTCTATTCAAAAAGCTATCTTAAAATGTGTTGGACTTTCATTTGATTTAAAAAGCTTTATTTGAATAAATTTAACTTTCATTTCATTTAATTAGCTTCGTTTATTGCATTTGATTTTCATTTGATACATATAGCTTTGTTTGAATGAGTTTGACTTTAATTTGAAAAAAAAAGATTTGTTTGAATGTGTTTTGACTTTCATTCAATACAAAAAGCTTTATTTTAATATGCTTGACTTAAATTTAATTCAAAAAGCTTTGTTTGAATGTGTTTGACTTCATTTGATTCAATAAGCTTCGTTGAATATATTTGACTTTTATTCGATTTAAAAAGCTTTGTTTTAATGATTTTGACTTTCATTTGATTCAAATAGCTTTGTTTCAATGTTTTAAATTTTCATTTGATTCAAAAAGCTTTGTTTGAATGTGTTTGACTTTCATTCAAATCCAAAAGCTTTGTTTTATTGTGTTTGACTTGCATTCAATTCAAAAAGCTTTATTTGAATGTGCTTGACTTTCATTCGATTCAAAAATATTTGTTTTAATGTGTTTGACTTTCATTTAATTCAAAAAGCTTTGTTGAATGAATTTTAATTTTTTTCGATTCAAAAAGCTTTGTTTGAATGTGTTTGAATTTAATTTAAGTGAAACAGTTTTGTTTAAATGTATTGGACTTTCATTCGATTCAAAAAGCTTTGTTTTAATGTGTTTAATTTTCATTCAATTCAAAAAGATTAGTTTTAATGTGTTTGACTTTTATTTGATTCAATTTCTCTCATTGAATGCATCGATACAAAAAGCTTTGTTTGATTGTGTTTTACTTTCATTTGAATCAATTAGCTTCATTGAATGCATTTGATATTCATTCTATTAAAAATGATGCGTTTTAATGTTTTTGATTTTCATTTGATTAAAAAAGCTTTATTTTAATTTTTATTTTCATTTGATTAACTAATCTTCGTTAAATGCATTTTACTTTAATTAAATTCAAAAAGCTTTGTTTGAATGCATTTTACTTTCATTTTATTGAAAAAGCAATGTTTAAATGTGATTGACTTTCATTCGATTCAAAAAGCTATGTTTTAATGTGTTTAACTTTCATTCAATTCAAAAAGCTTTGTTTGAATGTGTTTGACTTTCATTTGATTCAACTAGCTTCGTTGATTGTATTGGACTTTCATTCGATTCAAAAAGCTTTGTTTGAATGTGTTTTACTTTCATTTGATTCAATTAGCTTTGTTGAACGCATTTGATTTTCATTCGATTCAACAAGATTTGTTAGAATGTGTTTGACATTCATTTGATTCAAAAAGCTTTGTTTGAATGTGTTTTACTTTTATTTAATTCAATTATCTTCATTGAATGCATTTTACTTTCATTAAATTCAAAAAAAATTGTTTGAATGTGTTTAACTTTCATTCGATTTAAAAAGTTTTGTTTGAATGTGTTTGACTTTCATTTGATTCAAAAAGATTTGCTTAAATATGTTTTCTTTCATTTGATTCAATTAGCTTCGTTGAATGCATTTGACTTTCATTTTATTCAATTAGCTTCGTTGAATGCGTTTGACTTTATTCGATTTAAAAAGCTTTGTTTGAGTACGTTTGACTTTAATTTGATTTAATTTGCTACCTTAAATGCATTTGAACTTCATTTGATTCAAAAAGATTTGTTTGAATGTGTTTGACTTTCATTATATTTAAAAAGCTTTGTTTAAATATGTTTGACTTTCATTCGATTCAAAAAGCTTGGTTTTAATGTGTTTGACTTTATTCAATTCAAAAAGATTTGTTTTAATGTGTTTTCTTTCATTTGATTTATTTAGCTTCGTTGAATGTATTTGACTTTTATTTCAATCAATTAGCTTCGTTGAATGTATTTGACTTTAATCGATTCAAAAAAGCTTTGTTTAAATGTGTTTGACTTGCATTTGATTCAAAAAGCTTTGTTTGAATGTGTTTGACTTTCTTTTGATTCAATTAGCTTCGTTAAATGCATCTGACTTTCATTCAATTCAAATAACTTTGTTTGAATGTGTCTAACTTTCATTCAATTCAAAAAGCTTTGTTTGAATGTGTTTGACATAAATTTGATTCAATTAGCTTCGTTGAATGCAATTGACTTTTATTCGAATAAAAAAGCTTTGTTTGAATGTGTTTGAGTTTTATTTGATTTTAAAAGCTTTTTTTGAATGTGTTTGACTTTCATTTGATTCAAAAATCTTTTTATAATGTGTTTGACTTTCATTTAATTTAAAAGTTTTGTTTGAATGTGGTTAAGTTTCATATGATTCAAAAAGCTTTGTTTTAATGTGTTTGACATTCATTTGATTCAATTAGCTTCGTTAAATGCATTTAACTTTTATTTGACTCAAAAAGCATTGTTTGAATGTCTTTGATTTTAATTTGATTTAAAAAGCTTTGTTTGATTGTGTTTGACTTTCATTTGATTCAATTAACTTCGTCGAAAGCATTTGACTTTCATTCTATTTAAAAAGCTTTGTTTGAATGTGTTTGACTTTCATTTGATTCTATGAGCTTTGTTTTAATATGTTTGAATTTCATTCGATTAAAAAAGCTTTGATTTAATGTATTTGACTTTCATATGCATTAAAAAGCTTTGTTTTAATGTGTTTAACTTTCATCTAATTTAAATAGTTTTGTTGAATGCATTAGACTTTCATTAGATTCAAAAAGCTTTGTTTGAATGTGTTTGACTTTTATTTGATTAAAAAAGCTTTGTTTGAATGTGTTTGAATTTCAATTGATTCAAAAAGCTTTGTTTGAATGTGTTTGACTTTCATTTATTTCAAAAGGCTAGGTTTGAATTTATATGACTTTCATTTGCTTCAAAAATCTTTATTTTAATGTGTTTGACTTTCATTTTATTTAAAAAGCTTTGTTTGAATGTGTTTGACTTTCAATTGATTGAAAAAGCTTTGGTTGAATGTGTTTGACTTTCATTTGATTCAATTAGATTCGTTGAATGCATTTGTCTTTGATTCAATTAAAAAACCTTTGTTTGACTGTTTTAACTTTCATTAGATTTAAAATTTTTTTTTTGAATTTGTTTGACTTTCGATCTTTTGATTTAATTAGCTTCGTTAAATGCATTTTACTTATATTAGATTCAAAAAGCATTAATTTGATGTGTTTGACTTTCATTTGATTCAAAAAGCTTTTATAAATCGATTTTTTATCATAATTTTAGCTTAGTGGAGAGCTTCTCTCTCGAGTTTTAGGGTTAGTTTAGGAGTAGATTTTAGAGAGACAAATTGAGGAATTTCAATGGTGATTGAGAGATTGAAGATTCAATGGTGACAATTGTGTTGAAGATCTTCTCTATTATCAATGAGCATTCTTAACTCTACCTCATTATATTGCTTTGTTTAATATTCATGTTTGTTTTGATTAATTTTGATGTTTTATGCTTGATTAGTGTAGTTGTTCTTCATATATTGTTGATTCTTGATTTCTTAAGTTGTTAGTTGATTTGATGATGATGTTAGAGTAGTTGTTTGCTAGGAATATGGTGAAACTTGTATGATTGATTGATTGTGCTTAATTTTGGGATTGTGTTGATTCATTTTTGAGATTAAAGTGATTAATGGAAGTTTGCATGTGTGTAATTCGAATAGGCCTTGAGAATTATGCTAGATTGCATTGTAGTTTCTAATGATACGGACCATTGATTTAGGAATTGCAACTGTCGATTGAGCTTGATTTGTGATGCTCCTAGTTAGATTCTCTCGTAGTTGGCGCTAGTTTGACCTCTAGAAGATAACTTGTTGACTCTTTTGATTGAGCTTTCCATTAATCTTCACAACCATTTACTTGCATGTATTTTCGAGTTGTTACAATTGTCATGATTACTTGTTAATCCCCGTTCCTAGTGCTTACTTTCATTTCATGGCTTCTTTCCTTTCCTTCATCACCATCACCACGAATCATCACCCTCCATCAACCATCAACAACAATCATCAACGGTAACCATCAAGCATCACCCTTCACCTTCAATATCAACCGTTCGATCTCATTAATTACCATGTGCGAGGCTCGTGAAGTGGTTTGGTCGAACCATGGGTTGGTGCGGCCGAACTACGGGGTTGGTTCGGTCGAACCATGGGTGTGTTCGACCACACCTCTTCAATTTACAAAACTTTGAAAGTTTCTGACTCGTACTTTGAGCGAACTCTTATCGGTTTGCTCGAACTTGATTAATTTGTCATTTGCTCTAATTTTGCTCTATTTTTAGCTGATGCTTGTGCGAATTGGTGATTAGAGCTGCGGGAATTTGCGATTTGTTGCTTAATTGTTGCTGGTTGTTGACAGTGGTCCGGGGGTTGATGTAGGTTCAGGTGCGTGGCAACTCTCGTTTTGTGGCTTGTGTTGCTGTGCGCGAAGGGTGGATGGAGGAGATTAATTGGTGGCTGAAATTGAGTGGTTGCGGTGAATTAGAGTTGAGGTGCTGGTGCGGTTGTTGGGTGGGCTGATAGTTGTTGTTGTTGCGTGTGAGTGGAGGACTGATGGAGTCGGGGAATGGTGTTAAGGGTGGCTGAAGGTGGCGTTGGTTGCGGATTGGTGGTGGGTGGCTGGTAAAGTGGTGATGTTAGGGATGTTGCAGGGTGTTGATGTATTGGAGGTGAGTGGTGGCTGCTGTTTTGTGTGGTGAAGGGGGCAGCAGTGGTGGAGCTGGTGGTTGTTGTTGATGTGCTTGGTTGCGTGCCAGCAGGATATGGGCCAGCAGCAAGTAGCAGTTCGGGGCAGCAGCTTGCTTAGTTCAATTTTGTGCCTCGAACCTCGGACCTTGAACTCAAATATGACTTTGAAACTTGACCAAGAATCCGAAAACACCTACAAACAAAAACAACACGAAGGTAGGATCGAGAACAAAGTAAAAATAAAATAAAGATAAAATAAAGTAAAGTAAAACACTAAAACTAAAAGAAAATAAATAAAATCAAAAGAAAATAAATAAAAGAAAATAAAGAAAACAAACTTGAAAATAAAAGAAAAATAAGAGGAAAACGAGAAGAAAAATATTAACAAGAATTTAGACTAAGAACATAAGAAAATAAGAAACATAAATAAATTACAAAATTAAACTAAAAACTACAATACTCAAATAAAAAGATAAAAGACGAGAATAAGCAAATAATAGAAATAAAGGATAAAATGAGCTTAATTATTGAAATAAGCCGGAAAAGTATTCAATAAACACCCCTAAAAGTGACATAAAAGTCACTTATCAAACTCCCCCAAGCTAACCTTTTGCTCGTCCTCGAGCAACTTAACATGAAACACGGGAGAAGGAGAGTGATTTATTCAAGCAAATCTAAGACACTAAAGGAGACAAGAATGTACGCTAACTCACTTTCCTAGGAATCACGGTCAATTTTAGCAAGTAAAGGCAAGCCCTTTAAACCCCTAGATCGCCCTATAGCATAAGTGTGCTCTCGTGAGGGTGTCCTAAGAGTTTAACCCACAACTCTAAACAAAAACCAATGAAAGGCAATAAAAAGAAAAGAAAAAGAAACATAAAAAGAGAAAGAAAACACAAAGTTCATATTTGGACAAGAGATAGGAACAAGCACTAATGAATGAAATCCTTTCTAAATAGACAAATGTATGCACGTTCCAAGATGTCAATTGTTGATTGAAACATAACATATTCTAAGCATAGAGAACTAATGGGGACACAATCCACCCTACCCCAACCGATCGGGCCGCGTTCTCTCCATTAGGTTCAAATCAACACTTAAGCTAGCTTCTCATGATTCCACAAGGGAACCGGAAAAAGATAAAGAAATGAAAAACTTTGAGAAGGTAATCCCGACATCTCAACTATGCATACTCTCTTCATAGGTTTGAAGTCTATCTCCCTCCACCGTTCTTTGACATAACCCCACTAAAGTCTAAGGGTCTTTTATTGGGTTTTAACGTAAGGCTATGGTTTAAGGCGGGGTAAAATTTTGAAAATTTTGGTGATATTTCCTAAGTGAAGCAAAAGAGTAGCCTACTCTCAAAAACAAACTCAAGATCGAAGTCACAAAATATCAAACAAAAATACAAAAAATGCCATCTCCCCCAAGCTTATTCAACACTAACACAATATATACCAAAACCGAAGTAACACTCCCCCCCAAGCTTGAACGAAGCATTGTCCTCAACGCTTAAATTAGGGAAGAAAACGAAACCAAACTAATATATTTTTTTGTTTTTTTTTTTTTTTTTGGCATAGCTCTTATTTGATGTCCTTGCCTTTTTTTTTAACTATGGACGACTTTTTCTTGAAACTTCATTTGATTTTGTTGAATTGCATCTTTCTTCTCAATTTTTTTTTTTTTTTTGCATTTTCTTTTCAAGTTCAACTTTCAATACCGTACTTAAACCAATTCACAAATTGTCTTGTTCAATTTCAACACTCTCAAAACTCAAACCTCACATGCCAATGCTTCACTAACTAAAAGGGTTGGTAAACAAAGACCATTAGGTTTGTAACGCGGTTTAAACAAGAGCGGTAAACATTAGGCTCAAATTGGTTAGCAAGTAGGTTAATGCAAAATAGAAAATCAAATTTGTAACAAAACAAAAAGAAGATAAAGAAAAATGAGAAAATGTGCCCTTTTCCTCCCCTAGAGTGGCTCGGTCACGATCTTGGGAGCTAGAGGTCAAAAAAAGGATTAAGACATGCATAGTCAAGGATCCTAAATAGCCGCTCAACAAGGTGATGAAGGCTAGAACAAATAAAGCTCACAAGAGATTAGAACCAAACAAATACCAACCAAGGGTTTCAAATCCATTATAGAGAGCAACTCCATCTTACCACATTCCCGTGAACTAAGGCTTCAAGGACCCCTAAAAGTTCTTAACCCGACTACCTTAGCATAAAGTATCCTAGAGTCAACCAATGACACTCTCAAACCGTGCATACATTTACCACTTAGGAAGAAAAACATTCAAGGATTCAAGTCCCAAAACAAAATGTCCAAAATAAGAATAAACAAAACACGATTTTCCAAAATTACCTTGAAAGTAAACAAAAATCTTTTTTGGATTTTTCAAAATAAAAGAAAAGACATGAAAATGCATATACTCAAGTGCATGGCATAAATGAAACAACATCCTACCAAACATGATAGAATACCCTTCCCCCAAGCTTGAGTGAGACAATATACTCAAATATAAACAAAATAATCCATGGGAGGGGAAAAAAAAGAAATCAATCCAACAAACCAACACAAGTCCAACGAGTCACCAACCATTAGAGAAAGAGCTAGGAAAGATATTACCAGATATTGGTGGGTGTAATTACCCGCAAATAAATCAATTTAACCTTTCAAAGCCGATTTCCTCTTAAATTGAATCTCGATTTCCATATGCTAGCAAAAATAAGCATTAAACTTCCTTGATTCTTGATTCAAACCAATGCATAAGTGTATATCAAGTTATGTACCTAGCAAGGGGCACACAAACATTTCCATGAGAGAAAATCTAATCTAAAAAGAAAACAAAATGAAAGCAATAAAAACCTCGTATTACTTCCCGAGAAAGGCTTGTTTAACGTCCAAGAGAGACCGTTCTAGTAAATAATATTGCAACGAACGCAAGAGCTTATCAAATGCACTACTACACATTTCATATGATAACAAGTAGGCAAATGGCGGGAGGAGGACGTGAAACAAGATTATTGCACGTAAGTGAGGAGGAAGATGCCAAAAGAAAGAAGAAAAATCAAAAGAAAAATCAAGAAAATAAGAAGAGAAAGAAGAAGAAAAATAAGGAAAAGAATAAAATGGCAAAACCTCCTCAAAATCTTTTTGGGTGGCACAATCACCCATTTCCTCAATAATAGGAGAATGAAAAGGAAGAGTCTCATCAAACAAGAGAAGGTCCTCAATAGGCTCTTTCACAAAAGTAGGGAGGAACATGGGATAGCAGGAGATGTGGTCAAATTTCCTTGATAAAGGGACATGAGGAAGGGGAGGAGAAACAATGCTCTCACAAAGCCTCACATCATCAACGAGGGCATGAAAATCAATCATAGAATCCTCAAAATAACACTCACGACTCAAATCTCCCTCAAACAAAATTTTCCAATAGAAATAACCTCATCTTCCTCTCTATCACAACGATGAACAGCAACTCCCTAAAGATCGTCAAAGCCTAGAGTCTCTAAACCATGCATGAAAGGATAAAGGTTTCTCTCAAACTCATCCCTTTCCCAAGAAGCATTGCCAATGAACTCTCTCAAAAGGCTATAATGTTTTGTTACACCTTCAATGAACATAGTAGCCATAACCTCAAATGAGTCCAAAGAATCATGGATAGAAGGGTGACAAACATGTAAGGTAGACTCATCAGGATGGGGAAAGGGGTTGGAATCCTCAAAATCGACATTTTCTTTATTCACAACTCTTCCACCATCACTCAAGGGACTCTCAATCTCTCTTGATTTCTCAAACACACCATCATCATCCTCATGAACTCCCTCATTCAAACATGAAGATGGCTCACTCACATCCTCACCAAGGGAAGCTCTCAAAGGGGGTGAGTAAGGGGAAGGATGGCATTCAAGCTCAAATGGGGAATGAAAAGGATCAAAATCCTCTCATCACAAGAAAATCTCCCCTCACCTTCACACCCTTGCCCTACATCATCCTCAACAGCACTCTCACACTCCAAGTGAGGTGCCTCACGTCAAACATAGCACTCATCACTTGGACAAGCCTCACTTCTCTTAACTTTTGTTCCTCTTGAAGCTCTTGGAGTTGTTGGGTGAGATATTGTATTTGAGAGAGAATTTGGGCATCAATGGTATTGGGTTGAGGTTCATGATCAAAATCAAATTGCATATCATCAAAATTAGCACAAACCTCATCACAATGAGCAGAAGAGGGAAAGGGGTCAACTTCCATACTTGGATCATCACAAGGCACATAAGAAGTATCAAGAGAATTCATGCAAAATTTAAAAGAATCTTGGCATTGAGAATCAAAAAAAGAAACATGAGATTCTCTATCTAAAGAATCCCTAGCAAGCCACGTGAAGAAATCCCAAGCATCATGCATAGACAAATGACAAAATCTACCATTATTCATGTACTCAACCATTCCCCTAGTATACTCATTCATGCCCCAATATGCTATACCACAAGCATCACTAAGAGAACATCCATGGTAACTAAGGAAACCATCTAGTCTTTAAAAGAAAGCATAGAAGGGTTCACCATCAAATGCAGGAAAAGATAAGCATGCCATTTTTATACAGAGAACAAAGAAAAGCAAACAAAAATCAAATAATATACAAGAACCTAGCTAATCTAATCAACAAAAACTAATGAACGCCATAGTCCCCGGCAACAGCGCCAAAATTTGATCGAGGGTAAAAGTAGGTTGTTGGTCTACTAACCCTGACCAAATTAGAAATTTATAATACCTAAACTTACACTAAACTAGTTAGTGGTAAGTAAAGGGTCGAACCACGAAGACTAAGTGTATCAATTTGTGCAAATTAGACTAGTAGGAAAGGTTCTGAGATAGAGAGAGGTTAAACTAAACACGACTAAGAGCAAACAACTAAAACTAAGGAAAGTGGAATCCAATCACATCAATGTATTAAACAACATCATACAAATAGATGAAAATGACTTCGATTAGGAACATCAACACATTTAACTCACTCTCGCACAATTAAGCATGTTAATTATCCTACTAAACTAATTCACTCTCGTGCAACTAGCCTAGCAAAGGTATGGAAGAATTTAGGGCTCTCAACCAACTCACTCACGCACTATTGATTGAAAGCACAATTAAGAGCATAGAATCGATTAGCTAGAAAGATTCTAGTCCATAAAAGCATCACCCATACACAATAATCAAGAAACAATTTCATACTAATCACAATCAATCATTCAATTCATTAATATAACCTTCATCCAATTCCCTAGAACAAGACCTAAGCTAACATAATGAAGAAAGACATGGAAAACAAGGTGAAATAAGAATAAAAACAAGATTAAACAAACAAACTAATTAATCTACTCAAATCAACAAAACAAAAAGCAAAAAACTAACAATTAAGCAAAGAAATAAAGATGAGAGAGAGTTAGAAAATGCTCATTGAATAGATGAGAAGAAGTTCCACAAAGTTGCTTCTTCAACCTCTCAAAAACTCCATGGAAATCCAAGCTTTCTCTCTCTAGACTACTCTTAAACTAGAGAGAGAAAATCCTAATCTAACCCTAAGAGAGAAAAATAAAAGAGACTAAACTAATCTAATACTAGGTAAAATAATGTTGATTAAAAGTTGTGAGAAAATAACCCCAAAGGGGTATTTATAATACAAGTTAAATAAAAATAAAATAAAATAAAAATAAAACTAAATTCAAAAACAAAACTTAAATAAAATAAAATGAAATGGAAAAAGAAATGGAGAATAACCCTAAAACCCCCAAAATTCCCCACCAGACCACGAAATCTACCCATTTCATGGCTGCTTTCTTTTCCTTCATCACCATCACCACGCATCATCACCCTCCATCAACCATCAACAACAATCATCAACGGTAATCATCAAGCATAATCCTTCCCCTTCAATATCAACCGTTCATTCTCATTAATTATCATGTGCGAGGCTCGTGAAGTGGTTCGGTCAAACCATGGGTTGGTGCGGCCGAACTACGAGGTTGGTTCGGTCGAACCATGGTTGTGTTCGACCACACCTCTTCAATTTACAAAACTTTGAAAGTTTCTGACTCGTACTTCGACCGAACTCTTATCGGTTTGCTCGAACTTGATTAATTTGTCATTTGCTCTGATTTGCTCTATTTTTAGCTGATGCTTGTGCGAATTGGTGATTAGAGATGCGGGAATTTGCGATTTGTTGCTTAATTGTTGCTGGTTGTTGATGGTGGTGTAGGGGTTGATGTTGGTTCAGGTGCGTGGCTGCTCTGGTTTTGTGGCTGGTGTTGCTGTGAGCGAAGGGTGGACATAGGAGATTAATTGGTGGCTGAAATTGAGTCGCTGCGGTGAATTGGAGTTGAGGTGCTGGTGCGGTTGTGGTGGGCTGATAGTGGTTGTTGTTGCGTGTGAGTGGAGGACTGATGGTGTCGGGGAATGGTGTTAAGGGTGGCTGAAGGTGCTGTTGGTTGCGAATTGGTGGTGGGTGGCAGGTGAGAGTGGTGATGTGATGAATGTTGCGGGGTGTTGGTGTATTGGAGGTGAGTGGTGGCTGCTGTTTTGTGTGGTGTAGGGGGTAACAGTGGTGGAGCTGGTGGTTGTTGTTGATGCGCTTGTTTGCGTGGCAGCAGGATATGGGCCAACAGCCAGTAGCAGTTCAGGGCAACAGCTTGCTTAGTTTAATTTTGTGCCTCGAACCTCGAACCTCGGACCTTGAACTCGAATATGACTTTGAAACCTGACCAAGAATCCGAAAACACCTATAACCAAAGACAACACGAGGGTAGGATCGAGAACAAAATAAAAATAAAATAAAGATAAAATAAAGTAAATTAAAATACAAAAAATAAAAGAAAATTAATAAAATCAAAAGAAAATAAATAAAATAAAATAAAAAAAACAAACTTGAAAATAAAAGAAAAATAAGAGGAAAACGAGAAGAAAAAAATTAACAAGAATTTAGACTAAGAACATAAGAAAATAAGAAACATAATTAAATTACAAAATTAAACTAAAAACTACAAAATACTCAAATAAAAAGATAAAAGACGAGAATAAGCAAATAATAGAAATAAAGGATAAAATGAGCTTAATTATTGAAATAAGCCGGAAAAGTATTTAATAAATACCCCTAAAAGTGACATAAAAGTCACTTATCAATTTTACTTTATTAAATTCAAAAAGCATTGTTTTAATGTGTTTGACTTTCATTTGATTGAAAAAGCATTATTTGAATGTTTTGACTTCCATTCGATTAAAAAAGTTTTGCTTTAATGTGTTGAACTTTCATTCAATTCAAAAAGCTTTTTTTGAATGTGTTTGACTATCATTTGATTCAATTAGCTTCATTGAATGCATTTGACTTTTATTCAATTCAAAAAGCTTAGTTTGAATGTGTTTGACTTTCATTTGATTCAATTAGCTTCGTTGAATCTATTTGACTTTAATTCGATTCAAAAAGCTTTGTCTGAATGTGTTTTACTTTCATTTGATTCAATTAGCTTCGTTGAATGCTGATCGGGATAAGATAGGTCGTTGGAACTACTAACCCTAATCAAATTAACAATTTATAATACCTTAACTTACACTAAACTATTTAGTGGCAAGTAAAGGGTCGAACCCAAAAGGACCAAGTGTATCAATTTGTGCTAATTAGACTACTAGGAAGGCTTGTGAGATAGAGAGAGGTACAACTAAACACAACTAAGAACAAATAACTAAAACTAGGGAAAGTGGAATCCAATTACATCAATACATTCAATAACATCATACAATTAGATGAAAATGACCTTGATTAGGAACAATCAGCACATTTAACTCACTCTCGCACAATTAAGCATGTTAATTATCCTACTAAGCTAATTCACTCTCGTGCAACTAGCCTAGCAAAGATGTGGAAGAAATTAGGGCTCTCAACCGACTCACTCTCGCACAATCGATTGAAAGCGTAATTAAGAACATAAAATCAATTAGCTAGAAAGATTCTAATACATAAAAGCATCATCCATACATAATAATCAAGAAACAATTCCATACTAATCACAATCAATCATTCAATTTATTAACATAACCTTCATCCATTTCCCTAGAACAAAATCTAAGCTAACATAATGAAGAAAGACATGGAAAACAAGGTAAAATAACAATAAAAACAAGATTAAACAAATAAACTAATTAATCTACTCAAATCAATAAACAAAAAGCAAAAACTAAGAATTAAGTAAGAAATAAAGATGAGAGAAAGTTAGAAAATGCTCATTGAATAGATGAGTAGAAGTTCCACAAAGCTGCTTCTTCAACCTCTCAAAAACTCCATGGAAATTCAAGCTTTCTCTCTCTACACTACTCCTAACCCTAAGAGAGAGAAAATAAAGACTAAACTAATCTAATCTATCTCAAAAAATAAAATGTTGAGTGATTGTTCCTTTTGAAAATAACCCAAAGAGGGTATTTATAATACAAGCTAAAGTAAAATTAAAATAAAA
The DNA here is from genome assembly GCF_948465745.1 of Chenopodium album. NCBI lineage: Eukaryota > Viridiplantae > Streptophyta > Magnoliopsida > Caryophyllales > Amaranthaceae > Chenopodium > Chenopodium album. Next base: position 22,174,401 of record NC_137842.1, read on the forward strand.
GAAAGAAAACTAAAAAGAAATAAAAACTAAACTAAAATAATTAAAATAACTAAACTTAAAAACAAAAAAAAAAACAAAACTAAAAATAAAATAAAATAAAAAGGAAAATGAAAAGGAAAAAGAAAAACAAACAAAACCAACTAATTTCCCCCAAAACCCACAAAACAATCAGACCCCCCAAACCCCTTCACTTTCTCATTTCTTGGGATGTAATCCCCTACTTCACGCCACACCAAACTCCATCATCAATCATCACGCAACCATCATCACCACCATAGCAAGCATCCATCATCATCTAGCATCAAATCGTGGCCATCCAATTCTCATTAAAAATCACGTGAAAAGCTCGTGATTGACCCACGTTTGCGCGCCCGCACAGAGGTCGCACAGCAAGTCGCGCAAAGCTTCTGCCTCAACTCTATTTTGGACTCGATTTCGTGCGCTTTCTGACAGGGCTGTGCGCCAGCGGTGGTCTAGGTAGCCTCTTGCTGTGAATTGTTGCGGTTTGGTGATGCGGGGAGGAGTTGTGAGAATGCGTGGCTGATGTAATTAATGGTGGTGAGATGGAGGTCGCAGGTGGCGCTGCTGTTTGCGGCAGCTGGTGGTTGAAATTGGTGGTTTGATTGATTGGCAGTTTGCGGTTTGTGATTGGGTAATCGCTGCTGCTCAGTTTGTGTTTGGTGATAGGTGCAGCGTAGCAGCGGTTGCGCGTGAGTGGTGGTGGGTGGCTGTAAGTTGCGATTGGTTGCGGGCTGCTGGTGAATTAATGGTTGTGGTGCTGTTGGAGTTGTTATTGGTGAGTGTGAGGTGGAGATGGAAGCAGGGGAGATGTGTTTTGGTTGTGTTGTGGTGTAGGGTAAGGTGAGGTGTGGTGAAGGTTTATGGGCAGCAGCTTGTAAGACATTTTGTTGAACTTGATTGACTCGGGTCCCGAACTTCCAATGCAAACCATTTGACTTTGAAATTCGTGCTTCAACCCGAAAACATACCTACACAACCAAAAATACACATGGGAGAATTGGGACAAAGACTAAAATAATAAAATAAAACGAAGTAAAATAAAAGGTTAAATTAAAATAAAATAAAATAAGAAAAAGAGAGAAACTAGGAATTATTAACTAAAAATACGAAAATAAACTAAAAACTATTAAAAACAACAAAAATGCTCAAAATAAAGATAAAAGTCGAGAATAAGTAAATAAAAGAAATAAAGGATAAAAAGGGTGAAATTTTTGGAAAATAAGCCGGAATACGACTCAATAAACACCCTAAAAGTGACATAAAAGTCACTTATCAAATGCGTTAGATTTTCATTCGATTCAAAAAGATTTGTATGAATGTGTTTGACTTTTATTTGATTCATTAAGCTTCGTTTAATAATTTTACTTTTGTTAAATTCAAAAAGCTTTGTTTAAATGTGTTTGACTTTCATTTGATTGAAAAAGCATTGTTTGAATGTGTTTAACTTTCATTCGATTAAAAAAGTTTTGTTTTAATGTGTTTAACTTTCATTCAATTCAAAAAGCTTTGTTTGAATGTGTTTGACTTTAATTTGATTCAATTATCTTTGTTGAATGCATTTAATTTTTATTCGATTTAAAAAGATTTGTTTGAATGTTTTTGACTTTCATTTGATTAAAAAAGTTTTGTTTCAATGTGATTCAATTAGCTTTGTTGAATGCATTTGTCTTTCATTTCATTCAGTTAGCTTCTTTCGTTTGACTTTATTCGATTTAAAAAGCTTTGTTTGAGTATGTTTGACTTGAATTAGATTCAAAAAGCTTTATTTGAATGTATTTTATTTTCTTTTGATTTAATAAGCTTCGTTGAATGCATTTGACTTTCATTTGGTTCAAAAGCATTGTTTGAATTATCTAACTTTCACTTGATTCAATTAGCTTTCTTCAATGCATTAAACTTTCATTTGATTCGAAAAGCTTTGTTTTAATGTGTTTAACTTTAATTTGATTCAAAAAGCTTTAGTTGAATTTATTAGACTTTTATTTAATTCAAAAAGCTTTGTTTGAATGAGTTTTAATTTCATTTGATTCAAAAATCTTTATTTAAATGTGTTTCACTTTAATTTGATTTAACTAGCTTTGTTGTATGCATTTGACTTTCATTCTATTCAAAAAGCTTTGTTTGAATGTGTTTGACTTTCATTTCATTCAAAAAGCTTTGTTTGAGTGTGTTTGACTTTTATTCGATTCAAAAAGCTTTGTTTAAATATGTTTGACTTTCATTCAATTCAAAAAGCTTTGTTTGAATTTGTTTTCTTTTATTTGATTAAATTTGCTTCGATGAATGCATTTGACTTTAATTCAATTCAAAAAGCTTTGTTTGAATGTGTTTGACTTTTTTTTATTCGAAAAGCTTTCTTTGATTGTGCTTGAATTTTATTTGATTCTAAATACTTTATTTAAATGTGTTTAACTATCAACGATTCAAAAATCTATGTTTTAATGTGTTTGAATTTCAGTTGATTTATAAAGCTTTGTTAGAATGTGTTTGACCTTCATTTGATTCAATTATCTTCGTTGAATGCTTTTGACTTTCATTCGATTCAAAAAGCTTTGTTTCAATGTGTCTGAGTTTCGTTTTATTAAAAAATAATTGTTTGTATGTGTTTAACTTTCGTTTGATTCAAAAAGCTTTGTTTGGATGTGTTTCACTTTCATTTGATTCAATTATCTTAGTTGAATGCATTTGACTTTCATTCGATTCAAAAAACTTTGTTTTAATGTCTTTGACTTTCATTCAATTCAAAAATCTTTGTTTTAAAATGTTTAACTTTCTTTCAATTTTAAAAGCTTTGTTTGAATTTGTCTGACTTTGAATTCATTCATTTATCTTCGTTGAATGCATTTGACATTCATTCGATTCAAAAAGCTATATTTAAATGTGTTAGACTTTCATTTGATTATAAAAGATTTGTTTGAATGTGTTTAACTTTCATTTGATTCAATTAGCTTCGTTGATAGCATTTGATTTTCATTCAATACAAAAAGCTTTGTTTCAATGTGTTTGACGTTCATTTAATTAAAAAAGCTTTGTTTAAATGTGTTTAACTTTCTTTCGATTCAAAAAGCTTTATTTTAAAATGTTTGACTTTCATTTAATTCAAAATGCTTTGTTTGAATGTGTTTGACTTTGATTTTATTCATTTATCTTCGTCGAATGCATTTAACTTTCATTCTATTCAAAAACCTATCTTAAAATGTGTTTGACTTTCATTTGATTCAAAAAGCTTTATATGAATAAGTTTAACTTTCATTTGATTTAATTAGCTTCGTTTATTGCATTTGATTTTCATTTGATACATAAAGCTTTGTTTGAATGAGTTTGACTTTAATTTGTTTAAAAAAGCTTTGTTTGAATGTGTTTGACTTTCATTCTATACAAAAAGCTTTATTTTAATATGTTTTACTTTAATTTAATTCAAAAAGCTTTGTTTGAATGTATTTGACTTCATTTGATTCAATTAGCTTCGTTGAATACATTTGACTTTTATTCGATTTAATAATCTTTGTTTGAATGATTTTGACTTAAATTTGATTCAGATATCTTTGTTTCAATGTTTTTAACTATCATTTGATTAAAAAAGCTTTGTTTGAATGTAATTGACTTTCATTCAAGTCAAAAAGCTTTGTTTTAATGTGTTTGACTTTCATTCGATTCAAAAAGCTTTATTTGAATGTGTTTGACTTTTATTCGATTCAATAATATTTGATTTAATGTGTTTGACTTTCATTCGATTCAAACAGCTTTGTTGAATGCATTTAAATTTTATTCGATTCAAAAAGCTTTATTTGAATGTATTTAACTTTAATTTAATTGAAAAAGCTTTGTTTAAATGTGTTCGACTTTCATTTGATTCAAAAAGCTTTGTTTTAATGTTTTTAATTTTCATTCAATTCAAAAAGATTTGTTTTAAGGTGTTTTACTTTTATTTGATTAAATTACCTTCATTGAATGGATTGATTCAAAAAGCTTTGTTTGATTGTATTTTACTTTCATTTGAATCAATTAGCTTCATTGAATGCATTTGATATTCAATCGATTAAAAAAGATGTGTTTTAATGTTTTAGACTTTCATTTGATTAAAAAAGCTTTATGTTAATGTTTTTTACTTTCATTTGATTCAATTAGCTTCGTTGAATGCATTTTACTTTAATTAAATTCAAAAAGCTTTGTTTGAATGTGTTTGACTTTCATTCGATCCAAAAAGCTTGGTTTTAATGTGTTTTGACTTTATTTCAATTCGAAAAGCTTTGTTTGAATGTGTTTTGTTTCATTTGATTCAATTAGCTTCGTTGAATGCATTTGACTTTCATTTGAAGCAATTAGCTTCGTTGAATGTATTTGACTTTAATCTATTCAAAAAGCTTTGTTTGAATGTGTTTGACTTGCATTTCATTCAAAAAGCTTTCTTTCAATGTGTTTAACTTTCTTTTGATTCAATAAGCTTCGTTGAATGCATTTGACTTTCATTCGAGTCAAAAAACTTTGTTTGAATGTGTCTAACTTTCATTTAATTCGAAAAGCTTTGTTTGAATGTGTTTGACATAAATTTGATTCAATTAGCTTCGTTAAATGCACTTGACTTTTATTCGAATAAAAAAGCTTTGTTTGAATGTGTTTGACTTTTATTTGATTTAAAAAGCTTTGTTTGAATGTGTTTGACTTTCATTTGATTCAAAAATCTTTTTATAATGTGTTTGACTTTTATTTAATTTAAAAGCTTTGTTTGAATGTGGAAAAATTTCATATGATTCAAAAAGCTTTGTTTTAATGTGTTTGACATTCATTTCATTTAATTAGCTTCGTTAATAGCATTTGACTTTTATTTGATTCAAAAAGCATTGTTTGAATGACTTTGACTTTAATTTGATTCAAAAAGCTTTGTTTGATTGTGTTTGACTTTCATTTGATTCTATGAGCTTTGTTTTAATATGTTTGACTTTCATTCGATTCAAAAAGTTTTATTTAATGTATTTTACTTTCATTTGCATTATAAAGCTTTGTTAGAATGTGTTTAACTTTCATCTAATTTAGTTAGCTTTGTTAAATGCATTAGACTTTCATTAGATTCAAAAAGCTTTGTTTTAATGTGTGTGACTTTTATTTGATTAAAAAAGCTTTGTTTGAATGTGTTTGACTTTCAATTGATTCAAAAAGCTTAGTTTGAATGTGTTTGACTTTCATTTATTTCAAAAGGCTTGGTTTGAATTTGTATGACTTTCATTTGCTTCAAAAATCTTTATTTTAATGTGTTTGACTTTCATTTGATTCAGAAAGCTTTGTTTGAATGTGTTTGACTTTCATTTGATTTAAAAAGCTTTGTTTGAATGTGTTTTACGTTCTTTTGATTTAATAAGCTTCGTTGACTGCATTTGACTTTCATTTTGTTCAAAAGCATTGTTTGAATTATCTAACTTTCACTTGATTCAATTAGCTTTCTTCAATGCATTAAACTTTCATTCGATTCAAAAAGCTTTGTTTTAATGTGTTTAACTTTAATTTGATTCAAAAAGCTTTAGTTGAATTTATTTGACTTTTATTTAATTCAAAAAGCTTTGTTTGAATGAGTTTGAATTTCATTTGATTCAAAAAGCTTTATTTAAATGTGTTTCACTTTAATTTGATTTAACTAGCTTTGTTGTATGCATTTAACTTTCATTCTATTCAAAAAGCTTTGTTTGAATGTGTTTGACTTTCAATTCATTCAAAAAGCTTTGTTTTAGTGTGTTTGATATTTATTCGATTCAAAAAGCTTTGTTTAAATATGTTTGGCTTTCATTCAATTCAAAAAGCTTTGTTTGAATGTGTTTTCTTTCATTTGATTTAATTCGCTTTGTTGAATGCATTTGATTTTAATTCAATTCAAAAAGCTTTGTTTGAATGTGTTTGACTTTTTTTTTATTCGAAAAGTTTTCTTTGATTGTGCTTGAATTTTATTTGATTGTAAATACTTTATTTAAATGTGTTTGACTATCAACGATTCAAAAACTTATGTTTTAATGTGTTTGAATTACATTTGATTTATAAAGCTTTGTTAGAATGTGTTTGACCTTCAATTGATTCAATTATCTTCGTTGAATGCTTTTGACTTTCATTCGATTTAAAAAGCTTTGTTTCAATGTGTCTGAGTTTCGTTTTATTTAAAAATAATTGTTTGTATGTGTTTAACTTTCGTTTGATTCAAAAAGCTTTGTTTGAATGTGTTTCACTTTCATTTGATTCAATTATCTTTGTTGAATGCATTTGACTTTCATTCGATTCAAAAAGCTTTGTTTTAATGTCTTTGACTTTCATTCAATTCAAAAATCTTTGTTTTAAAATGTTTAACTTTCTTTCAATTCAAAAAGCTTTGTTTGAATCTGTCTGACTTTGATTTCATTCATTTATCTTCGTTGAATGCATTTGACATTCATTCGATTACAAAAGCTTTTTTTAAATGTGTTAGACTTTCATTTGATTCAAAAAGATTTGTTTGAATGTGTTTAACTTTCATTTGATTCAATTAGCTTCGTTGATAGCATTTGATTTTCATTCAATACAAAAAGCTTTGTTTCAATGTGTTTGACGTTCATTTAATTAAAAAAGCTTTGTTTAAATATGTTTAACTTTCATTCGATACAAAAAGCTTTATTTTAAAATGTTTGACTTTCATTTAATTCAAAATGCTTTGTTTGAATGTGTTTGACTTTGATTTGATTCATTTATCTTCGTTGAATGCATTTAACTTTCATTCTATTCAAAAACCTATCTTAAAATGTGTTTAACTTTCATTTGATTCAAAAAGCTTTATTTGAATAAGTTTAACTTTCATCTGATTAAATTAGCTTCGTTTATTGCATTTTATTTTCATTTGATACATAAAGCTTTGTTTGAATGAGTTTGACTTTAATTTGTTTTAAAAAGCTTTGTTTGAATGTGTTTGACTTTCATTCTTTACAAAAAGCTTTATTTTAATATGTTTGACTTTAATTTAATTCAAAAAGCTTTGTTTGAATGTATTTGACTTCATTTGATTCAAATAGCTTCGTTGAATACATTTGACTTTTATTCGATTTTATAAGCTTTGTTTTAATGATTTTGACTTAATTTTAATTCAGATAGCTTTGTTTCAATGTGTTTAACTTTCATTTGATTCAAAAAGCTTTGTTTGAATGTAATTGACTTTCATTCAAGTCAAAAAGCTTTGTTTTTATGTGTTTGACTTTCATTCGATTCAAAAAGCTTTATTTGAATGTGTTTGACTTTCATTCGATTCAAAAATATTTGATTTAATGTGTTTGACTTTTATTCGATTTAAACAGCTTTGTTGAATGCATTTTAATTTTATTCGATTCAAAAAGCTTTGTTTGAATGTGTTTAACTTTAATTTAATTAAAAAAGCTTTGTTTAAATGTGTTGGACTTTCATTTGATTCAAAAAGCTTTGTTTTAATGTTTTTAATTTTAATTCAATTCAAAAAGATTTGTTTTAAGGTGTTTTACTTTTATTTAATTAAATTACCTTCATTGAATGGATCGATTCAAAAAGCTTTGTTTGATTGTATTTTACTTTCATTTGAATAAATTAGCTTCTTTGAATGCATTTGATATTCAATCGATTAAAAAAGATGTGTTTTAATGTTTTAGACTTTCATTTGATTAAAAAAGCTTTATGTTAATGTTTTTTACTTTCATTTGATTCAATTAGCTTCGTTAAATGCATTTTACTTTAATTAAATTCAAAAAGCTTTGTTTGAATGTGTTTGACTTTCATTTGATTAAAAAAGCAATGTTTAAATGTGTTTGACTTTCATTCGATTCAAAGAGCTATGTTTTAATGTGTTTAAGTTTCATTCAATTCAAAAAGCTTTGTTTGAATGTGTTTGACATTCATTTGATTCAACTAGCTTCGTTGAATGTATTTCACTTTCATTCGATTCATAAAGCTTTGTTTGAATGTGTTTTACTTTCATTTGATTCTATTAGCTTTGTTGAACGCATTTGATTTTCATTCGATTCAACAAGATTTATTTGAATGTGTTTGACATTCATTTGATTCAAAAAGTTTTGTTTGAATGTGTTTTACTTTTATTTAATTCAATTAACTTCGTTGAATGCATTTTACTTTCATTAAATTCAAAAAAATTTGTTTGAATATGTTTGACTTTCATTTGATTCAAAAGGCTTTGTTTGAATGTGTTTGACTTTCATTTGATTCAAAAAGCTTTGCTTAAATGTGTTTTCTTTCGTTTGATTCAATTAGATTCTTTGAATGCATTCGACTTTCAATTTATTCAATTAGGTTCGTTGAATGCATTTGACTTTATTCGATTTAAAAAGCTTTGTTTGAGTATGTTTGACAAGAGGAAAATGTATGTCGTTATCTACCCTTCCCCCAAGTCAAACAAAATTTGTAAACACCTAACCAACCTTATATGAATATAGGGCATGTTAAGGGTCGATCCCTAGGGAATGCAATGAAGAAAACTAGAGTCTAAGTCAAGCTACCTCGAAGATGGAGTTGAGATTATGGTTGGCACTATGGTAAACTAAAACAAGTCTAATCAAGTAAAACAAAGGTCTAGACACTAGGGATATGGGTTCCACATGCAAGTTCAATGATAATTCTAGTTTTGAGCTCAATCAATTAATTCAAGTATTGCAATGGACAAACAATAGTAGTAATCAAGAGAGTTCAAATGATATCTCCTATAGGCCAATCTAGGTGTCACTATGAAAGGCAAATCAAGAAGGATCACAAGCAAACCCAATCAATTAGAGCAACTTTCAATTCAATTGTTCATGTCATTAAGAGTTGCAATTCAATCTAGATTAATCTTATAGGTTGATCACTCCTAGTCTAATCAATCACATGCAAAACTATGTCAACCAATTTAATTGCAACAAATCAATCAATCAATCAAAGAGCATCAACTAGCAATTTCATTAATCAAACATGCTTCCCCCTTTCCCTAGCAACTAATCTACTCACTAATCATGGTGAAATTCAAGAACAAATAACTAGAAATTGCTTTAATCTTCATTTCTATATCAAAATCTAAGAGAAATCAAAATAATCAACAATATCAAATTCAAATTCAAATTCAAAGAAGAACAATCAACAAGCAAAAATCAAATAGCAAGTAAGTAAAAGATGAAAGAAGGAAGAGATTCTCACTAATATTGATGATTGAAAATGAAGAAATCCAAACTTGATTGATCAAATGTTGAGTTACAAATCCAAAACCAAGAACTTCTCTCTAACTTCTCTCTAAATTCTCTCTCTAAAACTAAGCTAATGAAAAATTATCAAAAAGTCCCCTTTTGAAAAAGGAATTACAATTCTATTTATAGGTAAAGAAGAAACCGGCAAATCCCGCAGTCTCTCTCGATGAATCCGCGGCCGCGGAGAAATGGGTACGGAACCCTTTGCGGGCTTTCTGGGCAGCACCTGCGCCCGCGGCCAATCCCCTGCTCCCAAAACTCAATCAGGGGGTCGCGGTCTCTCTGAGATGGAGCGTCCTCTCCAGATTTCCCGCGCCCGCGAAGAGCCCGCGGGGCAACCGCGGGAAGTTCCTGCCAAAATCTTGCAATTTTCTCTTCTTAAGCCCGCGCCCGCGGCTCCACTGACCCGCGCCCGCGGCCTGCTGGAAATACCTTGGAGACCTCTCCGAGGCCTCTCCAAGGCCTCTCTAAGCCCTCTCTAGCCAAATGCTTCTTCCTTACTTGATTATTAAGGCCCCAACTCGATTCCTTTGCAAAGGTGATTCTCCAAATACCTACACATGCAAACAAAGAAAGGAAATAAAAGGAAAAAGAGCCAAATAAAAGGAAAACACGAGAACCATAAAGAAAAGAGGAGAAAGAGAAAACTAAGGAAAAAGGACCAAAAATAAGAGAAGAAAGCATGAAAAAGGGAAAGAAATAACCCTAAAAGACTACCCTATGAGTGCCATAAATGACACTCATCAATGTTTGACTTTAATTTTATTCAATTTGCTACCTTAAATGCATTTGAACTTCATTTGATTCAAAAAGATTTATTTGAATGTGTTTGACTTTCATTGTATTTAAAAAACTTTGTTTGAATGTGTTTGACTTTCATTCGATTCAAAAAGCTTGGTTTTAATGTGTTTTGACTTTCTTTCAATTCGAAAAGCTTTGTTTGAATGTGTTTTCTTTCATTTGATTCACTTAGCTTCGTTGAATGTATTTGACTTTCATTTGAAGCAATTAGCTTCGTTGATTGTATTTGACTTTAATCGATTCAAAAAGCTTTGTTTGAATGTGTTTGACTTGCATTTCATTCAAAAAGCTTTCTTTAAACGTGTTTGACTTTCTTTTGATTCATTTAGCTTCGTTGAATGCATTTGACTTTCATTCGATTCAAAAAACTTTGTTTGAATGTGTCTAACTTTCGATTAATTCAAAAAGCTTTGTTTGAATGTGTTTGACATAAATTTGATTCAATTAGCTTTGTTAAATGCACTTGACTTTTATTCGAATCAAAAAGCTTTGTTTGTATGTGTTTGACTTTTATTTGATTTAAAAAGCTTTGTTTAAATGTGTTTGACTTTCATTTGATTCAAAAATCTTTTTATAATGTGTTTGACTTTCCTTTAATTTAAAAGCTTTGTTTGAATGTGATAAATTTCATATGATAAAAAAAGCTTTGTTTTAATGTGTTTGACATTCATTTCATTCAATTAGCTTCGTTGAATGCATTTGACTTTTATTTGATTCAAAAAGCATTGTTTGAATGACTTTGATTTTAATTTGATTCAAAAAGCTTTGTTTGATTGTGTTTGACTTTCATTTGATTCAATTAAATTCGTTTAAAGCATTTGACTTTCATTCTATTAAAAAGCTTTGTTTAAATGTGTTTGACTTTCATTTGATTCTATGAGCTTTGTTTTAATATGTTTGACTTTCATTCGATTCAAAAATTTTGATTTAATGTATTTGACTTTCATTTGCATTAAAAAGCTTTGTTTGAATGTGTTTAACTTTCATCTAATTTAGTTAGATTTGTTGAATGCATTAGACTTTCATTAGATTCAAAAAGCTTTGTTTGAATGTATGTGACTTTTATTTGATTAAAAAAGCTTTGTTTGAATGTGTTTGACTTTCAATTGATTCAAAAAGCTTTGTTTGAATTGTTTTGACTTTCATTTATTTCAAAAGGCTTGGTTTGAATTTGTATGACTTTCATTTGCTTCAAAAATCTTTATTTTAATGTGTTTGACTTTCATTTGATTCAAAAAGCTTTGTTTTAATGTGTTTGACTTTCATTTGATTTAAAAAGTTTTGTTTGAATGTGTTGGACTTTCATTTGATTGAATTAGATTCGTTGAATGCATTTGTCTTTGATTCGATTAAAAAACCTTTGTTTGACTGTTTTAACTTGTATTAGATTGAAAAAGTTTTTTCGAATTTGTTTGACTTTCTTTTGATTTAATTAGCTTCGTTAAATGCATTTTACTTTCATTCGATTTAAAAAGCTTTTTTTTTTTTTTTTTTTTTTTTTTTGGTAAATAAGAAGAATTTTATTACCAAAAGAAGGAGTTACAACTTACAAGAGCTAAGAAGTAACAAACACCAAACCCCACAAGTCATGAAACACAGGCCAACCAACCACCAAACAGTTCAAGCTCAATCTCTTGCCACCTTCTAGGAAGGGTTCAAGAGACAAGAGACAAGAACAGCCTGAGCCCAAGCTTCCAGCCACCTTCTAGGAAGGGTTCTGGAAACCAGACCCAAGAACACAAAAACAAACACAGACCAGGACACTCCTGCAAACAAGAAACACCAACCCAGCAAGAAGAAAGCAAACCCCCACCTAGACTCAGCTGCAAAAGCAACAGGACTAGGCAAAAGAGGGAAAACAACACCCATGAAATACAACCAAGCAAAACACCCAAAAAAAAGAAACAAAACGAAATTCAATATGCTGACTAAAAATAGCAGAAGCAGCAGACCAAACAGCAGCAGCACATCCAAGAACAGCAACAACACCAGCTCAAGGACAACAACTAGAACAGCAGCAGACCCAAACAGCAACTGTACCAGCTGCCAGAACAGCAGCAACAAGAACATCAGCAACCAGAAACCAGCAACCAGAATAACAGCAACTAGAACAACAGCAAGCAGAACAGAAGCACCAGAACAGCTGCCACCAGAGCCAAGCAACAGCAGCAGCTAGGAACAGTAACAGTAGAAGAGCAGAACCACCAGCTGCCACCCTAACCACTACAGCAGACCAAAAGCAGCACACAGCACTACAACAACAACAAATAGCAACAGCACCAGAACAGAAACAACACTGCAGGAGCAACAACAGCAACAACACACAACACTACAACAGCAACAAACAGCAACAACAACAGAACAGAAGCAGCACTGCAACAGCAACAAGACAGCAACAGAAACATAACAGTAACAGCAACAGAGCAGCAACAGCAACCCAATAGCGGCCAGCTGCCAAAACCAACCAAACCAGGCTGCTGACCAGCTGCCACCCAACCTGAACACACCATAAACAACAGACAACTTCAACACCAAAATTCAGTGAAGCAAAAGAAGCTTCCTGTCTGTTCATTTACACCTAATAGCAACATGATATATAATGTCATTAAAGACATTATCTGTAGGTTTACAGTCACCTGTAAACATCAAACTATTCCTCTACAGCCATATACTGTAGATAGCCTCAGCAAAACACATAGAGTATACTCTACCTTTGCTGCTAGACTTCCTGCAATTCTTAACTATCCATTGATGTTCAATGTGAAAAGATTGAACTGCTTTTTTCACATCAAGAAGCTTCAAAATCTATTCCCAAATAGTCTTAGAGTAGGGACAGCAGAAGAACAAGTGAGAGACATTTTCACAAGAGTTCTGGCAGAAAGCAAATAGGATCACAACTTGCATTCCACTTAACAATTCTGTCCTTAGTGGCAAGTTTGTCAAGCAAAGCTAACCAAGTAATGAAAATACTCTTAGGAGCGGCTTGGTTATTGCAAACAATTCTTTTCCACCCTACTTTAGGAGCCTGTGGTCGAATCCGGGCATAGAGTTTAGCATTACTCATTTTCCCATTTTCCATAATAGAGGACCCGCCACCAATATCATCAATAATATCTCTTCAAGTCAAGATTTTCTTCAAAACCCAGGAGCATTTCTTGGGAATAGTGGCAGTCCAAATATTCCTATTATTGAAATAATAGTTATGCACCCATTTCACCCACATATTGTCAGATTTGTGAGCAAGATCCCAAAGAACCTTGCAAATAGCAGTTTTATTCCAATCACCAAGAGAGGTAATATTCCAGCCACTACAAATGATGCGGTTCCAAGGCATCAATATTGTTATTATAATTATTTTTATTGTTATTTTTAGTTTATTATTAGATGACCGAATTTATTAGGATATTTTTGTTAGTTTAATTCGGTTAGTATAAGATAAGCTTAACTTTAAAGATCATATTTGCAAAATATTATCTTTACAAGTTAGAGTTAGTTTCCTAGTTAGATTAGAATTTGTTTTACCGATTTTTAGGCTAATTATTTAGCTTATAAATACGTGATGGTGTTTAACGAAAAGTATGATTGATTGATTTGAAATTTATAAAGTTTTACGTAAGCTTGTGCTTGTGTATTCTTGGCCTAGTTTAGGTTTTAAGCTCGTGTTGCTTAGCGTTTCTTGACCGAGACTCAAGATTCCAAACCTTTCAACTGCATAACCTTCAATCGCAGTTGAAAGGTTTGGAATCTTGAGTCTCGGTCAAGAAACGCTAAGCAACACGAGCTTAAAACCTAAACTAGGCCAAGAATACACAAGCACAAGCTTACGTAAAAGTTTATAAATTTCAAATCAATCAATCATACTTTTCGTTAAACACCATCACGTATTTATAAGCTAAATAATTAGCCTAAAAATCGGTAAAACAAATTCTAATCTAACTAGGAAACTAACTCTAACTTGTAAAGATAATATTTTGCAAATATGATCTTTAAAGTTAAGCTTATCTTATACTAACCGAATTAAACTAACAAAAATATCCTAATAAATTCGGTCATCTAATAATAAACTAAAAATAACAATAAAAATAATTATAATAACAATATTGATGCCTTGGAACCGCATCATACTCCCCCTCTTGAAAAAAACTTGTCCCAAGTTTTAGCAAATCATGGAACCAAGATATCATCCAAATTAATCGAACATGAGCTATAAGAATATGTCTCCATCCAACCACGTCATGCTTATATTTTACACCAATGAATGCACCACAAACTTCAATTGAATGCTCCAAAATTTTAATTGATGACACACCTTTGTCAATGCAATCAATATAATGGAAATAATACGTGAAAATATTTGTATCCCAATTATCACCATAAAAGGAAGTTGTAGAAATTTGAATTTTTGCTACCAACTTAGATAGTTCAAATGTAACCTCCTCGTCAACAAAACTAGAAAAATATACACTTTTGTGCTCCATAATTTCTTGTTCTTCTACTAGTTGTTCATGAGATTGCTCTAAAATTGGATTTGTAAGATTATCACTCGGTAAAGATACAATCTTTTCCTCGTATATAGCCTCAACAATTGGTTGCTCTAGTTTCTCTTTCTCATAAGACATATCTTGTACACCACATCTCACGTCACGAATTTGAAAACGAGCATCAATTCTATCCAAACATTCATTCATTTTCTTGATTTCCATCATAAATGCTTCAAACCAACTTTTATTTTCCATGTTTATGTGGATGAGAAAACACACAAAACCAGTCCATAAATTGATCGGAAGTACGAGGACCAAAACCCAAGGAAAACACCTCCATATATTCTGAAATTTTGTATATTGCTAGCCCTATTAGTCTAAAATACTCGACCAAAAATTCAGAAAACAATTCCCAGCCGAGTAATCGCAGTTTATTTTTTCCTCAACAATGGCAGATTAATTTGATTTTTGACCAGGTGTAAACAACGAACCCAGTTTAATAGCTATGCTTCTCGAAAAATTCTCAAATTTTGCAGGTGAAAACTAGAAAAAAAATTAACCAATTTGAAAAAAAGAATCACCTCAAAATATTTAGAAACAAAGGAGAACCAAGTCGATCAATCTGCCATTGTTTTTTTGAAACTGAGTTTTTTTGCCACAAATTGTCAAACTCGTCCCTCGTCAAACAGCAGCCACACCAATTTGATATGAATTTTGATGGATATAACCTTCAATCGCAGTTGAAAGGTTTGGAATCTTGAGTCTCGGTCAAGAAACGCTAAGCAACATGAGCTTAAAACCTAAACTAGGCCAAGAATACACAAGCACAAGCTTACGTAAAACTTTATAAATTTCAAATCAATCAATCATACTTTTCGTTAAACACCATCACGTATTTATAAGCTAAATAATTAGCCTAAAAATCGGTAAAACAAATTCTAATCTAACTAGGAAACTAACTCTAACTTGTAAAGATAATATTTTGCAAATATGATCTTTAAAGTTAAGCTTATCTTATACTAACCGAATTAAATTAACAAAAATATCCTAATAAATTCGGTCATCTAATAATAAACTAAAAATAACAATAAAAATAATTATAATAACAATATTGATGCCTTGGAACCGCATCAACAAACCTTAGGAAGAGTCATATGATGCCAGGAGACAGGGGCCTTTTTTGCATAAGTGTTCTTCCCAGTCCAAAGGAAAACCCTGAACTTAGTTTCAATTTCCCTAAGAATCTTCTTAGGAAGAATGAAAATCTGAGCCCAATAAGCCTGAATACCAAAGAGAACACTTTTGATAAGCTGTAACCTGCCAGCATAAGACAAGTGTCTAGAAGTCCAGCATCCAATCCTAGTAGTAACCCTTTCAACCAAAGGCCTACACTGAGCAACAGTAAGCTTTTTAGAAGACAAGGGCACCCCAAGATATCTAAAAGGCAAACTACCTCTACTCATACCAAGAACAGTTTGCAGCTGATCTTTATCAGAATCAGAGATACCTCCAAAATAAACCTCACTCTTACTTAAATTAGCCATCAGACTAGAAGCACAAGAGAATTTCTGGAAAGCCTGCAAGAGAAGCTGAATAGAGATGGAATCAGCCTTAGAGAAGAGGAAAAGATCATCAGCAAACATCATGTGGGTAATACCTAATTTCTCACATCTAGGATGAAAATTGAAATTAGGATTCCCAGTCATTTCCTTAAGGCACCTAGAGAGGTACTCCATACATAGAGCAAAAAGAAAAGGAGACATAGGATCTCCTTGCCTAAGGCCTTTTTTTGCAGAAAAAGGTTTAGCAAGAAAGCCATTAACTATCACAGAGTAAGAAACAGAACAGGCACAAGTCATAATCCATTTCACAACAGAATGGGGGAAACCAAGCTCTTCTAAAACAGTCTGCAAAAAGGGCCATTCAACAGAGTCATAGGCCTTCCTCAAGTCAATCTTGATCATGCATCTAGGAGAAACAAACTTATGAGAGTAGCCTTTGATCAATTCAGTAGCCAGGAGAATATTGTCACCAATGTGCTTACCCGGGATAAACCCAGCTTGAGCATCATTAATAACAGTCCCCACCACTTTAGAAATCCTGTTTGTGAGAACTTTGGAGATCAGCTTGTACAACATGGTACAACAAGCAATAGGCCTAAACTCTCTGACATAAGAAGGATGCTGAACCTTAGGCACTAAGGTGATTGTTGTACAATTCCACTGCTTAGCAATGACACCAGTCTCAAAGAAAGAGAAGATAGCAGCATAGATATCAGTTTTGATCATAGGCCAAGCCTTTTTGAAGAAAACAACATTGAAACCATCAATTCCAGGCGCCTTATCATCTCCAATCTGAGCTAGAGCATTATCAATCTCAGAAGTAGTAACCACAGAAGTCAAAATATCAATAGAGCTAGAGCTGAGTTGAGAACCTCTCCTAATAGTGGCTAAGTCAACAGCAGGGAGAGAACTAGCACTAGAACCAAGGAGCCCTTTATAGAACCCCACAATCTCATTTTCAATAAGAACAAGATCTTTCAAAAGGACATCGTCTTCAATGAAGATAGAATCAATTCTATTTCTACCTTGTCTGTGCTTCATAACAGAAAAGAAGTAGTGAGAACTGGAATCCCCCAGCTTAATCCAATCAACCCTAGATTTCTGCTTATAAATGGACTCCTGGATATACATCCAATGCGATTCAAAAAGCTTTGATTGAATGTGTTTGACTTTCATTTTATTCAAAAAGCTTTGTTTGTTACCCGATTTTTTATCATAATTTTAGCTTAGTGGAGAGCTTCTCTCTCGAGTTTTAGGGTTAGTTTAGGAGTAGATTTTAGAGAGAAAAATTGAGGAATTTCAATGGTGATTAAGAGATTGAAGATTCAATGGTGACAATTGTGTTGAAGATCTTCTCTATTATCAATGAGCATTTTTAACTTTACTTGATTATATTACTTTGTTTAATATTCATGTTTGTTTGGATTGATTTTGATGTTTGATGTTTGATGCTTGATTAGTGTAGTTGTTCTTCATATATTGTTGATTCTTGATTTCTTAAGTTGTTAGTTGATTTGATGATGATATTAGAATAGTTGTTTGCTAGGAATTGGGTGAAACTTGTATGATTGATTGATTATGCTTAATTTGGGGATTGTGTTGATTCATTGTTGAGATTAAAGTGATTAATGGAAATTTGCATGTGTGTAATTCGAATAGGCCTTGAGAATTATGCTAGATTGCATTGTAGTTTCTAATGATACGGACCATTGATTTAGGAATTGCAATTGTCGATTGAGCTTGATTAGTGATGCTCTCGTAGTTGGCGCTAGTTTGACCTCTAGAATATAGCTTGTTGACTCTTTTGATTAAGCTTGCCATTAATCTTTACAACCATTGACTTGCATGTATTTCCGAGTTGTTACAATTGTCATGATTACTTGTTGATCCCCGTTCATAGTGTTTATTTGTTTGATTCTTTGTTTTGTTAGTTGGTTAGTGTTTAACTTTAATCCTTAGACTTCGACCTAGCTAAGGCGCATAATTGAGAGCGCTTGAACATTACCGTTCCTTTTGGTTGACTCTTGACTTGCCTCTAAACTAGTATATAGGTTTGTTAAGTGTTTATAAATTTAGTTTGACCGAGGGATGATTAGATAACGACCTAGTTTTCCTCTCTTCATTTGTTTAAATGTGTTTGACTTTAATTTTATTCAATTAGCTTTGTTGAATGCAATTGACTTTCTATAGATTCAAAAAGCTTTGTATGATTGGTTTCGACTTTCATTTGATTTTATAAGCTTTGTTTGAATGTCTTTGACTTTCATTCGATTTAAAAAGCTTTTTATTAATGTGTTTGACTTTCATTTGATTTAAAAAATTTTGTTTGAATGTGTTTAACTTTCATTTGATTCAATTAGCTTCGTTGAATGCATTTGACTTTCATTCGATTCAAAAAACTTAGTTTGAATGTGTTTGACTTTTATTTGATTAAAAATGCTTTGTTTGAATGTGTTTGACTTTCATTTGATTCAAAAACCTTGGTTTGATTGTGTTTGACTTTCATTTGATTTAAAAAGCTTTGTTTGAGTTTGTTTAACCGTCATTTGATTCAAAAAGCTTTGTTTTAATGTGTTTGACTTTCATTCGATTCAAAAAGCTTTGTTTGAATGTATTTGACTTTCATTTGATTTAAAAAGCTTTGTTTGAATGTGTGGTAATTTCATTTGCTTAAGTGAGCTTCGTTGAATACGTCTGACTTTTATTCGATTCAAAAAGCTTTTTTTGAATGTCTTTGATTTTCATTTGATTCGAAAAGCTTTGTTAGAATGTGTTTTACTTTCATTTGATTTAATTAGCTTCGTTGAATGCATTTGACTTTCATTAGATTCAAAAAGCTTTGTTTGAAAGTGTCTACTTTCATTTGATTCTGTAAGCTTTTTTTGAATGTGGTTAACTTTCATTTGATTCAAAAAGCTTTGGTTGAATTTTTTTGACTTTAATTTGATTCAAAAAGGTTTGTTTTATTGTGTTTGAATTTCTTTTAATTTAAAAAGCTTTGTTTGAATGTGTTTGACTTTCACTTAGTTTAATTAGCTTCGTTGATTGCATTTATGTTGATTGCATTTGTCTTTCTTTTGATTAAAAAACCTTTATTTGAATGTTTTCATTTTCATTTGATTTAAAAATTTATTCTTGAATGTGTTTGAATTTCTTTTGATTTAATTAGCTTCGTTGAATGCATTTTCCTTTCATTTGATTCATAAAGCTTTGTTTAAATGTGTTTGACTTTCATTTGATTCAAAAAGCTTTGTTTTAATGTGTTTAACTTTCATTTGATTCAATTAGCTTCGTTGAATGCAATTGACTTTCATTAGATTCAAAAAGCTTTGTATAAATGTGTTTGACTTTCATTTTATTCCATAAGCTTTGGTTGAATGTGTTTGACTTTCATTCCAATTAAGAAACTTTGTTTTAATGTGTTTGATTTCCATTCGATTTAAAAAGCTTTGTTTTAATGTGTTTGACTTTCATTTGACTTAAAAATTTTTGTTTGAATGTGTTTAACTTTCTTCTGATTCAATAAGCTTCGTTGAATTCATTTGACTTTCATTCGATTCAAAAAGCTTTGTTTGAATGTGTTTTGCTTTTATTTGATTTAATAAGCTTTGTTTTAATGTGTTTAACTTCATTTGATTCAAAAACCTTTGTTTAATTGAGTTTGACTTTCTTTTGATTCAAAAAGCTTTGTTTGAATTTGTTTGACTTTCTTTTGATTCAAAAATCTTTTTTTGAATGTGTTTGACTTTCACTTAGTTCAATTAGCTTCGTTGATTGCATTTATGTTGATTGCATTTGTCTTTCATTCGATTAAAAAACCATTATTTGAATGTTTTCACTTTCATTTGATATAAAAAGTTATTTTTGAATGTGTTTGTATTCCTTTTGATTTATTTAGCTTCGTTGAATGCATTTTACTGTCATTCGATTCAAAAACCTTTGTTTGAATGTGTTTGACTTTCATTTGATTCAAAAAGCTTTGTTTAAATGTGTTTAACTTTCATTTGATTCAATAAGCTTTGTTGAATGCATTGACTTTCATTAGATTCAAAAAGCTTTGTATGAATGTGTTTGACTTTTATTTGATTCTATAAGCTTTAGTTGAATGTGTTTGACTTTCATTTAAATTAAGAAACTTTGTTTTAATGTGTTTGACTTTCATTCGATTTAAAAACCTCTGTTTTAATACGTTTGACATTCATTTGACTTAAAAAATTTTGTTTGAATGTGTTTAAATTTCATTTGATTCAATAAACTTCGTTGAACTCATTTGACTTTCATTCGATTCAAAAAGCTTTGTTTGAATGTGTTTTACTTTTATTTGATTTAATAACCTTTGTTTGAATGTGTTTAACTTCATTTGATTCAAAAAACTTTAATTGATTGAGTTTGACTTTCTTTGGTTTTAAAAAGCTTTGTTTGAATTTGTTTGACTTTCATTTGATTAAAAAAGCTTTGTTTTAATGTGTTTGACTTTCATTTGATTCAAAAAGCTTTCTTTAAATGTGTTTGACTTTCATTTGATTCAAAGATCTTTGTTTAAATGTGTTTAACTTTCATTTGATTGAATTAGCTTCGTTGAATGCATTGACTTTCATTAGATTCAAAAAGCTTTGTATGAATGTGTTTGACTGTTATTTGATTCTATAAGCTTTGTTTGAATGTGTTTGACTTTCATTCGAATTAAGAAACTTTGTTTTAATGTGTTTGACTTTCATTCGATTTAAAAAGCTTTGTTTTAATGTGTTTGACATTCATTTGACTTAAAAAATTTTGTTTGAATTTGTTTAACTTTCATTTGATTCAATAAACTTCGTTGAACTCATTTGACTTTCATTCGATTCAAAAGGCTTTGTTTGAATGTGTTTGACTTTTATTTGATTTAATAACCTTTGTTTGAATGTGTTTAACTTCATTTGATTCAAAAACCTTTGTTTGATTGAGTTTGACTTTCTTTTGATTCAAAAAGCTTTGTTTGAATTTGTATGACTTTCATTTGATTCAAAAAGCTTTGTTTTAATGTGTTTGACTTTCATTTGATTTAAAAAGCTTTGTTTGAATGTGGATGACTTTCATTTAATTCAAAAAGGTTTGTTTGAATATTTTTTTACTTTTATTTGAACTCATTTGACTTTCATTCAATTAAAAAACCTTTGTCAGAATGTATTTGACTATCATTTAATTTGATTTAAAAAGTTTCTTTTTAATGTATTTGACTTTCTTTTAATTTAATTAACTTCGTTGAATGTATTTGACTTTATTCGATTTAAAAAGCTTTGTTTGAACGTTTTTTACTATTATTTGATTCACTAAGATTTGTTTGAATGTGTTTGCCATTCATTTTATTTAATTAGCTTAATTAAATGCATTTAACTTTCATTCGATTAAAAAATCTTTGTTTAAATGTGTTCGGCTTTCATTCAATTCAAAGAGCTTTGTTTGAATGCGTTTGACATTCATTTTATTTAAAAATCATTGTTTGAATGTGTTTGACTTTCATTTGATTCAAAAAGCTTTGTTTGAATGTGTATGATTTTCATTTGATTTAAAAAACCTTTGTTTGAATATTTTTTTACTTTTATTTGATTCAATTAGCTTCGTTGAAAGCATTTGTCTTCCATTCGATAAAAAAACCTTCGTTTGAATGTCTTTGACTTCCATTTGATTTAAAAAGTTTCTTTTTAATGTATTTGACTTTCTTTTGATTTAATTAGATTCATTAAACGCAATTGACTTTCATTCGATTCAAAAAACTTTGTTTGTATGTGTTTGACTATTATTTGATTCACTAAGCTTTGTTTGAATGTGTTTGACATTCATTTTATTTAATTAGCTTTGTTAAATGCATTTAACTTTCATTCGACTAAAAAATATTTGTTTGAATGTGTTAAACTTTCATTCAATTAAAAAAGCTTTGTTGGAATATGTTTGACTTTCATTTGATTCAAATCGCTTCGTTAATTACATTTGACTTTTATTTGATTCAAAAAGCTTTGTTTTTATTTATTTGACTTTAATTTGACTCAAAAAGCTTTGTTTGAATGTGTTTGACTTTCATTTGATTCAATGAGCTTCGTTGAATGCATTTAACTCTTATTTGATTCAAAAGGTTTTGTTTGATTGTCTTTGACATTCATTTGATTCAAAAAGCTTTGTTTGAATGTGTTTCACTTTCATTTGATTCAATTAGCTTCGTTGAATGTAATTGACTTTTATTCGATTCAAAAAGATTTGTTTGAATGTGTTTGAGTTTCATTTGATTCAATTAGCTTCGTTGAATGTAATTGACTTTTATTCGATTCAAAAAGATTTGTTTGAATGTGTTTGAGTTTCATTTGATTCAATAAGCTTTGTTTGAATGTGTTTGACTTTCATTCTATTGAAAAAGCTTTGTTTTAATGTGTTTGACTTTCATTTGATTTTAAAATCTTTGTTTGAATGTGTTTGAGTTTTATTTGATTCAAAAAACATTGTTTGAATGTGTTTGACTTTCATTTGATTTAATAAGCTTTGTTTGAATTTGTTTGACTTTCATTTGATTCAAAAGGCTTTGTTTTAAAGTGTTTCTGTTGGGAATATTTCAAGCATTACCCCAAACTTTAACCCCACTGTGATAATAAAATTAAGCATGGTTGCGTCCAAAGGGAAGGAAGCTAGAGCAAAAGAGTCGCCAACAAGTTTTAGGAACTTGTAAACCGTTCACAAGGTGAAGGTTACACCCCCTTAACGATCCAGGAGATTGCTAACTCCAATAGGTGTAGAACCATGACTGGAAGTTCGGGGATGAAGGTACAAATCCTATCTAAAAGAGATTGAACCTGCCCTAATAATAGGCCTCTACTTTATTCTTCTCGTATTCATGTGCGCTTTCTGACTAACATGCAAGCAATTGGTTTACCCTAAACCTGTTTAATCTATGTTGGTTGAATATTAATGCACAAACAAAACTATTATTAGCGAGCACTTAAATTATAATCAACTTAACCTTAACAAGATTATTAATTATCTTATTAAGCTTGATTACAAGTACAAATTCCCTTTAAACATGCATAAAAGTAGTGATCAAGCAATAACAATAAATATAAAATATCAAGCAACATAATATAACAATAATTATAATCCAAATAATAATCATAATAATAAAAATCATAATTAAAATAATCATTTTAAAGCATAATAATAGCAAGATCCTAGGCATGCAATTAGAATTAATTATAGTCTTCTAGAATCTTCTAGAAAGTTCTTTTGAATCCTAATGTGATTAGCATTGATAATTGGTAATTAAGAGTTTTAATTAGAATAAAAGAAGGGTTTTTAAGGAAATTACAATTTTACCCTTCGTACGCTTAAATTTTATCGAAATATGAAAACGCGTGAAAAAACTGACTGCAGCGCCGCACCACAGGTTGTCGCCTGGCGACAGGCCTGGCATCGCGGCGACACATCTTTCTCTTGGCAACAGGCGCTGTCGTTTGGCGACAGGGGCGTGTTTGGCAACCGCGTCGTATTTTATTCTTTTCGAAACTTTGATTCTTTTTTATCATAATCCGGCTGATTTTCATTATAAATAGCCTCCTAAAACCTCCGTTTTCAATCACCAACTCTCACCAAGAATTTCATGATTCTCTATCTCTTTCTAAACTAACCTTTTACAAACACAATTCCTCACACATTAGCACTAGACAGACCTAGCATAAATTGAATTTGCCTTCGCCCTAGACGTGAAAGGTTTGATTTCTGAGGGTTTGGTCCCAAATCTTTATTTCAATTAATTAATTTAATTGTTTAATTTTTTTTTTATTTTCCTTGAAGTTACTAATGTGTATATTTTGTAATTAGAAAGAGATACGAGGCATCCAAGCAAGTGCTTTAATTGTTTAATTGATATTATGATTTAGAAATCGTGTCTAGGTTGTTATTTTGATTCCTAGTATCATGTTAGGATGCTTTTCCTAGTATCATGTTTAGGGTGATTTGCTTATATTAACTATGATTTCTATGATGCTTCCTATATTCTTTCTTAATATCATGTTAGGTCTAGAGCTTTGATTTTTGTTGTTTAGTGACATGCTAGGGTTATAATGTGTTTGACTTTCATTTTATACAATTAGCTTCGTTGAACGCATTTGACTTTTTTTCGATTCAAAAAAGCTTTGTTTGAATGTGTTTTATTTTCATTTGATTCTAAAACCTTTGTTTGAATGTGTTCGACTTTCATTCAATTCAAAAAGCTTTGTTTTAATGTGTTAACTTCCATTTGATTTAAAAAGCTTTTGTTAGGAAATAGGGTGTAAGTGTGTTTGATTAATGCGGAACAAGTCAACGAAATTAAGGACGAGAAAAGCAATAAAGAAGATAAACAAACAACACAAAGATTTACGTGGTTCGGTCAAAATAGACCTACATCTACGGGTGCGGGCTTCGAGAGCTTCTTCACTATTACGGAGAAAGAAACAAGAGAATAATACAAGGAGTCTTAAATCTAATGGTTCAAAAAAGGTATATCTAATTTATCGACTAAAGGGTCTTTTTATAAAACAAGAAAACCCTTATTATAAAACTCTAAGATTGTTCCCCAAGTATACTCAAATAGCTGTCATAGAAAAGATATAATTTTAGAAAATATTCCATAAATTATTTTAGAATAACCTAACTACCGAGCTATAGCTCGGCAGCTAGCTTATGCCTGCCGCAAGTCCTCAAAGGGCCGAGCTATAGCTCACTCGCATAGAGCTATAGCTCGCAGCCTCGTTGCAAATTTCCAGCATCGTCAGGTTTTTGTAAAACGGTCATAACTTTCTTGTTTCTTATTGGAATTGGGCATATGACCTATCGTTGAAAGGTTCTTGAACCAAGCTATCACTTCCAACTTGAATAAACTCAAAATCAGTTGTAGTTTGAGAGAGATAATCGTTCAAAGTCAGCCCTACTAGATTTTGAGTCACAATTTAACAATCTCCACCTTGACTTGAAATTTACCAAAAACAAGGTAACTCCACCTTGAACCAAAAACCAAGAAGTAATGCTCATAATAAAACATAAAACCTCCACCTTAAACAAAACTCCATAAGCCTACTTACATTAGGCTATCAACAAACGGACATCTTTCATAACTTGTGAACCGGTGCGTCTCCGAACACAAAATTCCGTACACAAAACCATCACATGGCCTAGATTGAGAGTATAATGTCCCAACACCAAGCATGCTTATCAAAAATTGACCAAACTCTCTTCAAACACTTCTTCATCTCAAAAAAAAAAAAAAATCAAACTAAAAAACTTAAGCAATTCTAGAAAAATAAAAATTACGTCAAGAATTTCTAAATTGCAATTGTACTTGGTAAATCACAAAAGTACAAAAATTGAGATAAGAAATAGTATAAGTAGAACAAAATCTAATGCATAACCATGATTTCTACTTTATTACAAACGAAAATCAAAAGCAATCTTTCATAGACTCCATACCAAAAATCCACACGGTTTCTCGTTTTACCAAGAGATCTCAAAGGGGAACTTATCATGAATAGATCGTAGAAACCGCAACCCCAAAGCTCGTAACCCTAAAGTGCATAATCATCATCATCATCGTTGTTGGCCATATTTGCGGATTTGTCCTCATTGGACTTCTCCTCATTCTTCTTCTTTAATTTCCAACACTCGGCTTTGATATGACCCTTCACATGACAATAGTTACAAACTTATCCTTTACCAAAATTCTTATTACCAACATGAGCAACTAAAGCATTATTTTGAGCCGGATTATTAGATTTATTAACCAATTTATTGTCAATTAAATCTCTTTGGGTTAAGGCATCCATAACATCCTCCAAACTCAAATCATCTCTACCATACAATAAAATATCTTGAAAATGCTTATACGTAGGGGGTAAAGAACACAACAACCTAATAGCCATATCTTCATTATCGATCTCAACATCGATGTTTTGCAAATCCATAATAATAGAGAAGAATTCATCTAAATAAGACTTAAGCGGTTTACCTTCTTCTAGACGAAGATCATGAAGTCTTGATTTGAGTAGTAGACGGTTGGTCACGCTCTTTGTCATATAAAGTGACTCCAACTTCAACTACAAACCCGCAGAAGTCGTCTCCAATGCAACCTCTCTCAAAACATCATTAGAGAGACATAATTGAATTGCCGAAAGAGCCTTCAAATCGATCTCCTCCCAGGTATCCAGCGTCATGCCCGAACGCTTGTTTGATACACCTTAAAGAGCCTTGTGACAGCCACTTTGAACCAAGATGGCTTTCATCTTCAATTGCCATAGGCCAAAATTCAATTGCCTATTGAATTTCTCAATGTCAAATTTCATTGGCATAGTTTAATCAAACTAATCTACAAACACCTAAACCTTAAGACCTTAAAACCTTGGCTCTAGATACCACTTGTTAGGAAATAGGGTGTAATTGTGTTTGATTAATGTGGAACGAGTCAATGAAATTAAGGACAAGAAAATCAATAAAGAAGATAAACAAACAACACAAGGATTTACGTGGTTTGGTCAAAATAGACCTACATCCACGGGTGGGGGATTCAAGAGATTCTTCACTATAATGGAGAAAGAATCAAGAGAATAATACAAGGAGTCTTAAATCTAATGGCTCAAAAAAGGTATGATCTAATTGATCGACTAAAAGGTGCTTTTAAATAAAAGGAAACCCTAATAAAACTCTAAGATTGTTCCCCACGTATACTCAAATAGCTGTCATAAAAAAGATATAATTTTAGGAAATACTATAATTGATGGCCTCGTTGCAAATTTCCTACTTCGTCAGGTTTTTGTAAAACGGTGATAACTTTCTTGTTTCTTATGGAAATTGGGCATATGACCTATCGGTGGAAAGCTCTTGAACCAAGTTATCACCTCCAAATTTAACCACCTCAAAATCAGTTGTAGTTTGAGAGATATAAGTGTTCAAAGTCAGCCCTACTAAATTTTGAGTCACAATTTAACAACTTTGTTTGAATGGGATTAAATTTGATTTGGTTCAATTAGCTTCGTTGAATGCATTTGTCTTCTAATAGATTCAAAAAACCTTGTTTGAATGTGTTTGACTTTCATTTGATTAATAAATCTTTGTTTGAAATTGATTGACTTTCATTTGATTAAAAATCTTTGTTTGAAATTGATTGACTTTCATTTGATTCAAAATGCTTTGTTTTAATTTGTTTGACTTTCATTCGATTTAATAAGCTTTGTTTTAATGTGTTTGACTTTCATTTGATTCAAAAACCTTTATTTTAATGTGTTTGTCTTTAATTCGATTTTAAAAGTTTTGTTTTATTTTGTTTAACTTTGATTTGATTCAAAAAGCTTTGTTTGATTGTTTTTTACTATCATTTAATTCAATTAGCTTCGTTGAACGCATTTAAATTTCACTCGATTCAAAAAGCTTTTTTTGAATGGGTTGATTTTTATTTAATTCTAAAAGCTTTGTTTGAATGCATTTGACTTTCATTCGATTCAAAAATCATTGTTTGAATGTGTTTGAATTAAATATGATTCAAAAATCTTTGTTTGAATGCGTTTGACTTTGATTTTATTCTATTTGCATTGTTGAATGCATTTGACTTTTATTTAATTCAAAAAGATTTGTTTGAATATATTTGACTTTCATTTGATTCAAAAAGCTATGTTAGAATGTGTTTGACTTGCATTTGATACAATTAGCTTCGTTGAACACATTTGACTTTCATTTAATTCAAAAAGCTTTGTTTGAATGTTTTTTATTTTCATTTGATTCTAAAAGCTTTGTTTGAATGTGTTCGACTTTAATTCAATTCAAAAAGCTTTATTTTTAATGTGTTAACTTCCATTTGATTTAAAAAGCTTTGTTTGAATGTGATAAACTTTGATTTAGTTAACTTAGCTTCGTTGAATGCATTTATCTTCTAATCGATTCAAAAAGCTTTGTTTGAATGTGTTTGACTTTCATTTGATTAAAAAATCTTTGTTTAAATGTATTTGACTTTCATTTTATTCAAAATGCTTTGTTTTAATTTGTTTGACTTTCATTTAATTAAATAAACTTTGTTTTAATGTGTTTGACTTTCATTTGATTCAAAAAGCTTTATTTTAATGTGTTTGACTTTCATTCGATTTAAAATGCTTTGTTTTATTGTGTATGACTTTGATTTGATTCAAAAAGCTTTGTTTGATTGTTTTTTACTGTCATTTGATACAATTAGCTTTGTTCAACGCATTTGACTTTTATTCGATTCAAAATGCTTTGTTTGAATGTGATTGATTTTTATTTAATTCTAAAAGATTTGTTTGAATGCATTTATATTTCATTCGATTCAAAAATCATTGTTTGTATTAGTTGACTTACATATGATTCTAAAATCTTTGTTTGAATGTGTTTGACTTTTATTTTATTCGATTCACATTGTTGAATGTATTTTACTTTTACTTGATTCAAAAGATTTGTTTGATTGTATTTCACTTTTATTTGATTCAAAAAGCTTTATTAGAATGTGTTTGACTTTCATTTGATACAATTAGCTTCGTTGAGCACATTTGACTTTCATTCGATTCAAAATTCTTTGTTTGAATGTGTTTGACTTTCATTCGATTCAACAACCTTTGTTTGAATGTGTTTGATTTTCATTTGATTCAAAAAGCTTTGTTTGAATGTGTTTGACTTTCATTCGATTCAAAAAGCTTTGTTTTAATGTGTTTGACTTCCATTTGATTTAAAAAGCTTTGTTTAAATGTGATTAACTTTGATTTTTTTCTATAAGCTTCGTTGAATGCATTTGTCTTTCATTCAATTCAAAAAGCTTAGTTTGAATGTATTTGACTTTCATTTGATTCAAAAAGATTTTTTTGAATGTGTTTGACTTTCATTTAATTCAAAAAGTTTGTTTTAATTTTTTTAACATTCATTTGATTTAAAAAGCTTTGTTTTAATGTGTTTGATTTGGATTTGATTCAAAAAGTTTTGTTAATATGTGTTTAATTTTCATTTTATTCAATTAGTTTCGTTGAATGCATTTGAATTTCATTCAATTATAAAGCTTTGTTTTAATGTGTTTGACTTTGATTAGATTCAAAACGCTTTGTTTGAATGTGTTCAATTTTCAGTTGATTCAATTAGCTTCGTTGAATGCATTTGAATTTAATTCATTATAAAGCTTTGTTTTAATGTGTTTGACCTTGATTTGATTCAAAAAGCTTTGTTTGAATGTGTTTAATTTTCATTTGATTCAATTAGCTTCGTTAAATGCATTCGACTTATGTTCGATTCAAAATGCTTTGTTTTAATGTGTGTGACTTTGATTTGATTCAAAAAGCTTCGTTTAATGCATTTGACTTTCATTCGATTCTGAAAGATTTGTTTGAACGTATTTGACTTTCTTTTGATTCAAAGCTTGATTAGAATGTGTTTGAATTTCATGTAATACAATTAGCTTCGTTGAGCGCATTTGACTTTCATTCGATTCGAAATTCTTTGTTTGTATGTGTTTAACTTTCATTCGATTCAAAAAGCTTTGTTTGAATGTGTTTGATTTTAATTTGATTCTAAAAGTTTTTTTTGAATGTGTTTGACTTTCATTCGATTCAAAAAGATTAGTTTTAAGGTGTTTGACTTCCATTTGATTTAAAAAGCTTTGTTTAAATGTGATTAACTTTGATTTTTTTTATTAGCTTCGTTGAATGCATTTGTCTTTCATTCGATTCAAAAAGCTTACTTTGAATGTATTTGAATTTCATTTGATTCAAAAAGCTTTTTTTTAATGTGTTTGACTTTCATTTAATTTAAAAATTTTGTTTTAATTTTTTTAACATTCATTTGATTTAAAAAGCTTTGTTTTAATGTGTTTGATTAGGATTTGATTCAAAAAGTTTTGTTTGTATGTGATTAATTTTGATTTGATTCAATTAGCTTCGTTGAATGAATTTGAATTTCATTCAATTATAAAGCTTTGTTTTAATGTGTTTGACTTTGATTTGATTCAAAAAGCTTTGTTTGAATGTGTTAAATTTTCATTTGATTCAATTAGCTTCATTGAATGCATTTGAATTTCATTCATTATAAAGCTTTGTTTTAATGTGTTTGACTTTGATTTGATTCAAAAAGCTTTGTTTGAATGTGTTTAAGTTTCATTTTATTTAATTAGCTTCGTTGAATGCATTTGACTTTCATTCGATTCTAAAAGATTTGTTTGAATGTATTTGACTTTCATTTGATTCAAAAAGCTTTATTAGAATGTGTTTGACTTTCATTTGATACAATTAGCTTCGTTGAGCGCATTTGACTTTTATTCGATTAAAAATTCTTTGTTTGAATGTGTTTGACTTTCATTCGATTTAAAAACTTTGTTTGAATGTGTTTGATTTTTATTTAATTATAATAGTTTTGTTTGAATGTGTTTGAATTTTATTCGATTCAAAAAGTTTTGTTTTAATGTGTTTAACTACCATTTTATTTAAAAACCTTTGTTTGAATGTGATTAACTTTGATTTTGATTCCATTAGCTTTGTTGAATGCATTTGTCTTTCTTCCAATTCAAAACGATTTGTTTGAATGTATTTGACTTTTATTTGAATTAAAAAGCTTTGATTGAATGTGTTTGAATTTCATTTGATTCAAAAAGCTTTGTTTTAATTTGTTTGAATTTCATTCGATTTAAAAAACTTTGTTTTAATGTGTTTGACTTTGATTTGATTTAAAAAGCTTTGTTTGAATGTGTTCAATTTTCATTTGATTCAGTTAGCTTCGTTGAATGCATTTGAATTTCATTTGATACAATTAGCTTCGTTGAACGCATTAATTTGACTTTCATTCGATTCAAAATGCTTTGTTTGAATGTTTTTTATTTTCATTTGATTCTAAAAGCTTTGTTTGAATGTGTTTGACTTTCATACGATTCTAAAAGCTTTGTTTTAATGTGTTCACTTCCATTTGATTTAAAAAGGATTATTTGAATTTGATTAATTTTGATTTAGTTCAATTAGCTTCATTGAATGCATTTGTCTTTCAATCGATTCAAAAAGAATTTTTTGAATGTGTTTGACTTTCATTTGATTCAAAAAGCTTTGTTTAAGGGTGTTTGACTATCATTTGATTCAAAAAACTTTGTTTGAAAGTGTTTGACTATCATTTGATTCAAAAAATTTGTTTGATTGTGTTTGACATTTATTTGATACAATTAGCTTCGTTGAACGCATTTTACATTCATTCGATTCAAAACGCTTTGTTTGAATGTTTTTTATTTTCATTTGATTCTAAAAGCTTTGTTTAAATGTGTTCGACTTTAATTCAATTAAAAAAGCTTTGTTTTTAATGTGTTAACTTCCATTTGATTTAAAAAGCTTTGTTTGAATGTGATTAACTTTGATTTGGTTCAATTAGCTTCGTTGAATGCATTTATGTTCTAATCAATTCAAAAAGCTTTGTTTAAATGTGTTTGACTTTCATTTTATTAAAAAATCTTTGTTTTAATGTATTTGACTTTCATTCGATTCAAAATGCTTTGTTTTAATTTGTTTGACTTTCATTCAATTAAATAAACATTGTTTTAATGTGTTTGACTTTAATTTGATTCAAAATGCTTTATTTTAATGTGTTTGAGTTTCATTCGATTTAAAAAGCATTGTTTTATAGTGTTTGACTTTGATTTGTTTCAAAAAGCTTTGTTTGATTGGTTTTTACTATCATTTGATACAATTAGCTTCGTTGAACGCATTAATTTGACTTTCATTCGATTCAAAATGCTTTGTTTGAATGTGTTTGACTTTCATACGATTCTAAAAGCTTTGTTTTAATGTGTTCACTTCCATTTGATTTAAAAAGGATTGTTTGAATTTGATTAATTTTGATTTAGTTCAATTAGCTTCATGGAATGCATTTGTCTTTCAATCGATTCAAAAAGAATTTTTTTAATGTGTTTGACTTTCATTTGGTTCAAAAAGCTTTGTTTAAGGGTGTTTGACTTTCATTCGATTCTAAAAGCTTTGCTTTAATGTGGTTGACTTCTATTTGATTTAAAAAGGTTTGTTTGAATGTGATTAACTTTTATTTGGTTCAATTAGCTTCGTTGAATGCATTTGTCTTTCATTCGATTGAAAAAGCATTGTTTGAATGTGTTTGCCTTTCATTTGATTTAAAAAGCTTTGTTTGAATGTGTTTGACTATCATTTGATTCAAAAAGCTTTATTTCAATTTGTTTGACTTTCATTCGATTTAAAATACTTTGTTTTAATGTGTTTGACTTTGATTTGAGTCAAAAAGCTTTGTTTGAATGTGTTTAATTTTCATTTGATTCAATAAGCTTTGTTGAATGCATTTGACTTTCAT
Source organism: Chenopodium album (assembly GCF_948465745.1). Lineage (NCBI taxonomy): Eukaryota > Viridiplantae > Streptophyta > Magnoliopsida > Caryophyllales > Amaranthaceae > Chenopodium > Chenopodium album. The sequence goes on from NC_137842.1 coordinate 22,206,795, forward strand.
TCGATTAAAAAATCAATGTTTGAATGTGTTTTCCTTTTATATGATTCAAAAATCTTTGTTTAAATGTGTTTGACTTTCATTTAATTCAATTAGCCTTGTTAAATATATTTGACTTTTTTTTAATTCTAAAAGATTTGTTTGAATTTATTTTATTTTCATTTAATTAAAAAAGATTTTTTAGAATGTGTTTGACTTTCATTTAATGCAAATAGCTTCGTTGAATGCATTTGACTTTCATTGATTCAAAATGCTTTGTTTGAATGTGTTTAATTTTTATTTGATTCTAAATGCTTTGTTTGAATGTGTTTGACTTTCATTTGATTCTAAAAGCTTTGTTTTAATGTGTTTGACTTTCATTTAATTTAAAAAGGTTTGTTTGAATGTGATTAACTTTGATTTGGTTCAATTAGCTTCCCTGAATGCATTTGTCTTTCATTCGATTCAAAAAGCTTTTTTTGAATGTGTTTGACTTTTATTTGATTCAAAAAACTTTGTTAAAATAAGTTTGACTATAATTTGATTCAAAAAGCTTTGCTTGAATGTGTTTGACTATCATTTGATTCAAAAAGCTTTGTTTGAATGTGTTTAATTTTCATTTGATTCAATTAGCTTTGTTGAATGCATATGACTTTCATTCGATGAAAAAATCAATGTCTGAATGTGTTTGCCTTTCACATGATTCAAAAATCTTTATTTGAATGTGTTGACTTATAATTGATTCAATTAGCTTTATTAAATGTATTTTACTTTTTTTTTTATTCAAAAAAATTTGTTGAATTTATTTTATTTTTATTTGATTAAAAAAGCTTTGTTAGAATGTGTTTGACTTTCATTTGATGCAATTGGATTCGTTGAACACATTTGAATTTCATTTGATTCAAAATGTTTTTTTTGAATGTGTTTAATTTTCATTTGATTCCAAAAGCTTTGTTTGAATGTTTTTTACTTTCATTTGATTCTAAGAGCTTTGTTTTAATCTGTTTGACTTCCATTTGATTTGAAAAGGTTTGTTTGAATGTGATTAACTTTTATTTGGTTCAATTAGCTTCGTTGAATGCATTATTCTTTCATATGATTCAAAAAGAATTTTTTTAATGTGTTTGACTTTCATTTGATTCAAAAAGCTTTGTTTGAATGTGTTTGACTATCATTTGAAATAAAGAGCTCAATTTGAATGTGTTTTCCTATCATTTGATTCAAAAAGCTTTGTTAGATTGTGTTTGACATTTATTTGTTAAAATTAGCTTCGTTGAACGCATTTTACTTTCATTCTATTCAAAATGCTTTGTTTGAATGTGTTTGATTTTCATTTAATTCTAAAAGCTTTGTTTGAATGCGTTTGACTTTCATTCGATTCTAAAAGCTTTGTTTAATGTGTTTGACTTCCATTTGAATTAAAAAGGTTTGTTTGAATGTGATTAATTTTTATTTGGTTTAATTAGCTTCGTTGAATGCATTTGTCTTTCATACGATTCAAAAAGCATTGTATGAATGTTTTTGACTTTCAATTGATTCAAAAAGCTTTGTTTGAATGTGTTTGAGTATCATTTGATTCAAAAAGCTTTGTTTTAATTTGTTTGACTTTCATTCGATTTAAAATGCTTTGTTTTAATTTGTTTGACTTTGATTTGATTCAAAAAGCTTTCTTTGAATGTGTTTAATTTTCATTTGATTCAACTAGCTTCGTTGAATGCATTTGACTTTCATTCGATTAAAAAATCAATGTTTGAATGTGTTTTCCTTTTATATGATTCAAAAATCTTTGTTTAAATGTGTTTGACTTTCATTTAATTCAATTAGCCTTGTTAAATGTATTTGACTTTTTTTTAATTCAAAAAGATTTGTTTGAATTTATTTTATTTTCATTTAATTAAAAAAGATTTTTTAGAATGTGTTTGACTTTCATTTAATGCAAATAGCTTCGTTGAATGCATTTGACTTTCATTGATTCAAAATGCTTTGTTTGAATGTGTTTAATTTTTATTTGATTCTAAATGCTTTGTTTGAATGTGTTTGACTTTCATTTGATTCTAAAAGCTTTGTTTTAATGTGTTTGACTTTCATTTAATTTAAAAAGGTTTGTTTGAATGTGATTAACTTTGATTTGGTTCAATTAGCTTCCCTGAATGCATTTGTCTTTCATTCGATTCAAAAAGCTTTTTTTGAATGTGTTTGACTTTTATTTGATTCAAAAAACTTTGTTAAAATAAGTTTGACTATAATTTGATTCAAAAAGCTTTGCTTGAATGTGTTTGACTATCATTTGATTCAAAAAGCTTTGTTTGAATGTGTTTAATTTTCATTTGATTCAATTAGCTTTGTTGAATGCATATGACTTTCATTCGATGAAAAAATCAATGTCTGAATGTGTTTGCCTTTCACATGATTCAAAAATCTTTATTTGAATGTGTTGACTTATAATTGATTCAATTAGCTTTATTAAATGTATTTTACTTTTTTTTTATTCAAAAAAATTTGTTGAATTTATTTTATTTTTATTTGATTAAAAAAGCTTTGTTAGAATGTGTTTGACTTTCATTTGATGCAATTGGATTCGTTGAACACATTTGAATTTCATTTGATTCAAAATGTTTTTTTTGAATGTGTTTAATTTTCATTTGATTCCAAAAGCTTTGTTTGAATGTTTTTTACTTTCATTTGATTCTAAGAGCTTTGTTTTAATATGTTTGACTTCCATTTGATTTGAAAAGGTTTGTTTGAATGTGATTAACTTTTATTTGGTTCAATTAGCTTCGTTGAATGCATTATTCTTTCATATGATTCAAAAAGAATTTTTTTAATGTGTTTGACTTTCATTTGATTCAAAAAGCTTTGTTTGAATGTGTTTGACTATCATTTGAAATAAAGAGCTCAATTTGAATGTGTTTGCCTATCATTTGATTCAAAAAGCTTTGTTAGATTGTGTTTGACATTTATTTGTTAAAATTAGCTTCGTTGAACGCATTTTACTTTCATTCGATTCAAAATGCTTTGTTTGAATGTGTTTGATTTTCATTTAATTCTAAAAGCTTTGTTTGAATGCGTTTGACTTTCATTCGATTCTAAAAGCTTTGTTTAATGTGTTTGACTTCCATTTGAATTAAAAAGGTTTGTTTGAATGTGATTAATTTTTATTTGGTTTAATTAGCTTCGTTGAATGCATTTGTCTTTCATACGATTCAAAAAGCATTGTATGAATGTTTTTTACTTTCAATTGATTCAAAAAGCTTTGTTTGAATGTGTTTGAGTATCATTTGATTCAAAAAGCTTTGTTTTAATTTGTTTGACTTTCATTCGATTTAAAATGCTTTGTTTTAATTTGTTTGACTTTGATTTGATTCAAAAAGCTTTATTTGAATGTGTTTAATTTTCATTTGATTCAACTAGCTTCGTTGAATGCATTTGACTTTCATTTGATTCGAAAAGATTTGTTTGAACGTATTTGACTTTCATTTGATTTAAAAAGGTTTGTTTGAATGTGATTAAATTTGATTTGGTTCAATTAGCTTCCCTGAATGCATTTGTCTTTCATTCGATTTAAAAAGCATTTTTTGAATGTGTTTGACTTTTATTTGATTCAAAAAACTTTGTTTAAATAAGTTTGACTATAATTTGATTCAAAAAGCTTTGTTTGAATGTGTTTGACTATCATTTGATTCAAAAAGCTTTGTTTGAATGTGTTTAACTTTCATTTGATTCAATTAGCTTTGTTGAATGCATATGACTTTCATTCGATGAAAAAATCAATGTCTGAATGTGTTTACCTTTCACATGATCCAAAAATCTTTGTTTGAATGTGTTGACTTATAATTGATTCAATTAGCTTTATTAAATGTATTTTACTTTTTTTTTATTCAAAAAAATTTGTTTGAATTTATTTTATTTTTATTTGATTAAAAAAGCTTTGTTAGAATATGTTTGACTTTCATTTGATGCAATTGGATTCGTTGAACGCATTTGACTTTCATTCGATTCAAAATGTTTTTTTTTTTAATGTGTTTAATTTTCATTTGATTCCAAAAGCTTTGTTTGAATGTTTTTACTTTCATTTGATTCTAAGAGCTTTGTTTTAATGTGTTTGACTTCCATTTGATTTGAAAAGGTTTGTTTGAATGTGATTAACTTTTATTTGGTTCAATTAGCTTCGTTGAATGCATTATTCTTTCATTCGATTCAAAAAGCATTTTTTTAATGTGTTTGACTTTCATTTGATTCAAAAAGCTTTGTTTGAATGTGTTTGACTATCATTTGAAATAAAGAGCTCAATTTGAATGTTTTTGCCTATCTTTTGATTCAAAAAGCTTTGTTAGATTGTGTTTGACATTTATTTGTTAAAATTAGCTTCGTTGAACGCATTTTACTTTCATTCGATTCAAAATGCTTTGTTTGAATGTGTTTGATTTTCATTTAATTCTAAAAGCTTTGTTTGAATGCGTTTGACTTTCATTCGATTCTAAAAGCTTTGTTTAATGTGTTTGACTTCCATTTGAATTAAAAAGGTTTGTTTGAATGTGATTAATTTTTATTTGGTTTAATTAGCTTCGTTGAATGCATTTGTCTTTCATACGATTCAAAAAGCATTGTATGAATGTTTTTTACTTTCATTTGATTCAAAAAGCTTTGTTTGAATGTGTTTGAGTATCATTTGATTCAAAAAGCTTTGTTTTAATTTGTTTGACTTTCATTCGATTTAAAATGCTTTGTTTTAATGTGTTTGACTTTGCTTTGATTCAAAAATCTTTGTTTGAATGTGTTTGATTTTCATTTGATTCAACTAGCTTCGTTGAATGCATTTGACTTTCATTTGATTCGAAAAGATTTGTTTGAATGTATTTGACTTTCATTTGATTTAAAAAGGTTTGTTTGAATGTGATTATTTTTTTTTTTGGTTTAATTAGCTTCGTTGAATGCATTTGTCTTTCATACGATTCAAAAAGCATTGTATGAATGTTTTTTACTTTCATTTGATTCAAAAAGCTTTGTTTGAATGTGTTTGAGTATCATTTGATTCAAAAAGCTTTGTTTTAATTTGTTTGACTTTCATTCGATTTAAAATGCTTTGTTTTAATGTGTTTGACTTTGATTTGATTCAAAAAGCTTTGTTTGAATGTGTTTAATTTTCATTTGATTCAATTAGCTTCGTTGAATTCATTTGACTTTCATTTGATTCGAAAAGATTTGTTTGAACGTATTTGACTTTCATTTGATTCAAAAAGATTTGTTAGAATGTTTTTGTCTTTCCTTTGATACAATTAGATTCGTTGAACAAAGCCTGAAACAGGCAACAAACCCCAAAACAGGCAACAAACCCCAAAACAGGTCCTGCAACTAAGGTCCCACCTTCTAGGAAGGGTTCACCTTAGAAGCAAGACCAGAGCCTGTCCCCAAACAGAAAAAGGAAGAAAAGGAGCAGGGGACAAGACAGCAACAGAACAAGAGCCCTTTCCAGACTCAGCTAAACCAATAGCAGGACTGAACAAACAGGCTATACAACAAACCAACAGCAGACAGACACTAGCTAACAAGTAAAGCACAGTCTGACTCAGAACACCTACAAGCCATATTAAAAATAGTATCTCGGACATCAATTTCAGCAGGTTTACAGACTCCATTAAAAACAACCAAGTTTCTTTGAATCCAGATGTTGTAAACTGTCTCAGCAAAAGCCATAATCAGCAACCCTTTCTTAGCTCTGCAATTCTTCATCAACCACTTGATTTCATCAGCAAAGTGCAGAATTTGCCTATTATAATGCAGAATCTTTAAGACAGCTTTCCACACTCTATGAGCATAGGAACATTCAAAGAACAAGTGCTGAACTGTTTCAGCTTTCTGTAAGCAAAGCAAACATATATGATCACATTGGATATTCCAAGTTAATAACCTATCCTTTGTCACCAACCTGTTCCAAAGAACAAGCCACAAAATGAAGACACTCTTAGGAGTAGCTCTATTATTGCAAATCAGTCTTCTCCAATCAACTTTCTGACTTTGGGGTCTAAGCAAGGCATATAGCTTCCTAATATTCATCACAGTACCTTGAACAAAGTTACCCCATCCCCCTACACTATCTAAAACCTCTCTACACTGCAGGATTTTCCTAAGCACCCAAGAGCACTTCTTAGGAACAGGGAAATCCCAGCAATCCTTTCCTTTGAAGTAGTAGATATGAACCCATTTCACCCACAAATTATCAGCTTTGTGAGACAAGTCCCAAAGTAGCTTAGTCACAGCTGCTTTGTTCCAAATTGGAAGAGAAAGGACATTCCACCCCCCACTTACTTTAGGCAAACAAACTGTATCCCAAGCCACCAGAGCTCTCCTTGAGAAATTAGTTGTTCCAGTCCAAAGAAAAGCCCTAAACCTAGCCTCAAGTTCTTTAAGGATTTTCTTTGGAAGGATAAAAATTTGAGCCCAATAAGTTTGGATCCCAAAAAGCACCCCTTTCACCAATTGGATCCTACCAGCATAAGAAAGATGCCTAGCTGCCCAGCTTGTGATTCTAGCAGTAACTTTTTCAACCAAGGGCCTACATTGGCTTATAGTAAGCTTCTTTGAAGACAAAGGTACCCCAAGATACCTAAAAGGATGATTGCCCTGGGACATACCAAGAGCATCTCTTAAAATCTGTTGCTCATCTTCACTAACACCACCAAAGAACACTTCACTCTTGTCCAAATTAGCAGACAAACCAGATGCCTTAGAAAACTTCTGAAAAGCTTGAAAAAGAAACTAGACAGAGACCAAATCAGCTCTAGCAAACATCAATAAATCATCTGCAAACATAAGATGAGTGTTACTCATTTTCTCACATCTGGGATGATAGTTAAAGTCAGGAGTAGACTTCAAATCATGTAAGCACCTTGTGAGATACTCCATCCCAATAGCAAAAAGAAAGGGAGACATAGGGTCTCCTTGACTTAACCCTTTCCTTGCATCAAAAGGAACACTAGGAAACCCATTTAAGAGAATTGAGAAGGAAACAAAAGTAATACACCCCTTAACCCAATCAATAAACTGCTTAGGGAAACTCATCTCTTCCATAACAACCCTTAAGAAGCTCCATTCAAGGGAATCATAGGCCTTTTTCAAATCTATTTTGAGAATGCACCTTGGGGTGATGAATATATGAGAATAACCTTTAATTAACTCAGTAGCAAGCAAGATATTATCCCCAATATGCTTCCCAGGAATGAACCCTGCCTGAGCATCATCAACAACCTCCCCAATGACCTGAGTTAGTCTTGCTGTTATCACCTTAGAAATTAACTTATACAGCACAGTACAACAAGCTATAGGCCTGAACTCTTTCACATAAGAAGGATTTGGAACTTCAGGAACTAAAGTAATGGTAGTACAGTTCCAATGCCTCTGCATAATCCCAGTATCAAAGAATTCCTGCACCCCAGCATAAACATCTGATTTAACATCATTCCAGACTTGCTTAAAAAAGTAAGCATTAAAACCATCTATCCCGGGAGCTTTTGAGTCATCAATGCCTTTTAAAGCTTTATTAATCTCATCATGAGTGATAGGGGCAATCAAAAGCTGTTGAGAAGCAAAGCTTAACTGCTTCCCTTTTCTCATAGTCACCAAATCAACAGCAGGCAACCAGTCAGCTTTATCACCAAGAAGCTTCTTATAAAAATTGCACACTTCAGCAACCACTTGACTTGGATCTCTAATAAGCATATCCTGCTCATTATAGATTGAGTCAATTCTATTCCTAGAGTGTCTTTGCTTCATCATAGAAAAGACGTAATGGTTATTAGCATCACCCAGTTTCACCCATTCCACTCTAGATTTCTGCTTATAAATACTTTCCTGGATTTTAGTCCAGTACTTGACTTGAGCAATGGCTTCAGTCTCTTTCAGTTGAAGCTCAAGATTATCAGTATTAACAGCAATATCACTCTGAATACTATCCAAATCAACAAGAGCAGCTTCAAGCCTTTCAGCAGTTTTAGCAAAATGCTTCAAATGCAAATCCTTAATTTTGCTTTTAACATTTTTAAGTTTATTCCACACTCCCAGCATTGCATTTCCAGCCACAGCATTACCCCAAGCATCCCTAACAGTATTAGAAAACTGATCATGCTTTGCTATACAGTTCAAGAATCTGAAAGGCCTTCCTTGGGAAGAAGGAGTAGAACAAAGCTCAATCAAGACAGGGCTATGGTCAGAAAGAGCAGGATTAAGATAAAAGGCCTCAACATGCCCATAAATATCCAACCACCTCTGGTTGACAAAACCCCTATCAATTCTAGTACAGGTCCTAGGCCCTTCATGAGCCTTATCAGACCAAGAATAAAAAGGACCTTTGCTTTTAATCTCACAAAACTCCATAATATCTACAAAACCTTGAAAATCTCTCACCTCATAATCTGAGACAAGATTGCCATTGATTATATCAGCAGAACATAGAACAGAATTGAAGTCCCCAACACAAATCCAAGGATCCTGCTGCAAACCAAGAGTCTGAATCCCAGTCCATAAAGCTTTCCTATCATGAATAGAGTGGAGACCATAAACAAAAGTGCAAAGGATTTGAGCTGTAGAATCTCTATGACTAACAGCACAATGAATAAACTGCTCATGAACTGTTAGAACATCAAGATTAAGAACATCTAAATTCCACCCAACCCAAATTCTACCTTTCTAACAGTAGGAATAGTTATCAACCCAAGACCAAGATATCCCAAACTTCTTTTGGAGAGTCTTGAATTTTCCCTGCTTTACCTTAGTCTCAAGTAAGCCAATGATCTCAATTGAATGATTCCTAAGTAGCCTTTTAACATTAGCTACCCTGCCAGGGTCATTCAAACCCCTGACATTCCAGGAGCAGATGATCATAAAACAGGAGGGGGTATTGACTGACCCCCGCTAGTGTTGATGAAAAACCCACCATCTTCAACATTGAGAGCCAAAAAAGCACTAGATTGTGCAATTGGCTGTGAATTTCTGACACTGTGGCTGCTTCTGTTCTTCCTTCCCACTACTCTCCAGCCATCATCAGGATTAACATTTCCAGGAGCAGCAGCTGGAGTAGCTTGAACCTGCTCAGGGTCAGGTGGGCCTTCAGCAGGAACAGTCTGCATCTGCTTAGGCACCCACACCTTTTCCTGAGCTAGAGGCTTATTTGCTGGTTTTTGTTTCTGAGTGTGAGTTTGCTTGCCACTTTTAACAGCAGCACAATCATGTCCTGCCTTATTACACTTCTTACAGAAAGGCGGCTTCCACTAAAAAATAGCCTTTAATTCAATTATCTCACCAGTAGGGCTTTCAAGTAGAACAAAACTAGGCAATTCTTTGGTTATATCAACCTCAATTAACACCCTACCAAAAGAAACCCTCAACTGTCTAGTAGTACATTCATCTGCACAGATAGGCACTCCCAACAGACTACCTATTCTACTAAGAGTGTCCACTCCCCAACAATTTAAGGGAAGATTGGGGAACTTAACCCATAGGGGAACAGTCCTCAGAACTTCAGCCTGAAAATCAAACTTGGAACTCCAAGCTTTAACTATAGCTGGCTTACCATAAAACATATGAGGTCCAGAGCATAAAATCATATTCATATCATCCTCAGACTTCAGATTAATAACAAAATAACCATCATCATGCCAATATATTTCAGGTCTTCCTATACTACTCCAGTTCTCAGCAAAATATCTATGAACAGAAGCAATAGTAGGGTAATACCAAACAACATAGAACACAATAACATTTTTCCATCTCAAGTTACCTGCATTCAGTTCAGATTCCTGTAATTGAGCAATTCTTTTACCCTCTTGAACCTTTGGAGCGACAAAAGACAGGGGAGCTCCTTTAGTAGTAAGCTTCCCGTCCCATTTCCCTTCACCTCCTGCACGCATGGCTGCAGGAACTTCAGATGGTTGATTACCTTGATTCTCAGTCAGAATCGAGCTCATAGAACAAGCAGGATTCACCGGAACAGTAATCGGGCTTGGATCAGCAACAGGATTCAATGGAATAGTAACCGGGGAGACCCTAGTGACTGATTCAGTCGATTTCTTCTGTTGACTAGCCATTTCTTGATTACCTTTATTCTCAGTTAGAATCGAGCTCATAGAACGAGAAGGATCCACCAGAACAGTAATCGGGCTTGAATCAGCAACAGGATTCAATGGAACAGTAACCGGGGAGACCCTAGTGACTGATTCAGTCGATTTCTTCTGTTGACTAGCCATTACCGATTGATGATGGATCTCAAGCAATCGGAGGTCAGCCTTTGATATCATCCCAGCAGATTTGTAAACCAAATGAGGCGGCGGTGTGACTAGATCTTCAGCACCACATTCTGGGATAGGACCAAATGAAGTCACAACACCTAATGATCTATCATTCGACAATTGCATAGATTTTTTTTGTGTTTTTGATGCATTATTAGGGCATGGAGTGAATTGCTTCTTCTTCTTTGCCATTGATGATCAAGCTTAGAAAAGGAACCAGCTCAGAAAATCGCCATTGGAGAAGAGAGAGAAGAGAGAAAAGTCAAGAAAAGTCAAGCCCTGAATGAATGCATTTGACTTTAACGCATTTGACTTTCATTCGATTCAAAATGCTTTGTTTGAATGTGTTTGATTTTCATTTGATTCAAAAAGCTTTGTTTGAATGTCATTGATTTTCATTTGATTCTAAAAGCTTTGTTTGAATGTTTTTTACTTTCATTTGATTCAAAAAGCTTTGTTTTAATGTGTTTAACTTCCTTTTTATTTAAAAAGCTTTGTTTTAATGTGATTAATTTTGATTTGGTTCTATTAGCTTCATTGAATGCATTTGTCTTTCATTCTATTCAAAAAGCTTTGTTTGAATGTATTTGACTTTAATTTGATTTAAAAAGCTTTGTTTGAATAAGTTTGACTCTCATTTAATTCAAAAAGCTTTGTTCTAATTTGTTTAACTTTCATTCAATTTAAAAAGCTTTGTTTTAATGTGTTTAATTTGGATTTGATTCAAAAAGTTTTGTTTGTATGTGTTTGATTTTCATTTTTTTAAATAAGCTTCGTTGAATTCATTTGACTTTCATTCAATTAAAAAATCATTGTTTGAATGTGTTTGACTTTCATATGATTCAAAAATCTTTGTTTAAATGTGTTTGACTTGCATTTGATTTATTTTTTATTTTATTTTTTTTTTTTTTTTTTTTGGAAAGTAAGCAAGTATATCACTATCAAAAAAATTATACAAAATGTACAAATTTTACAAGCCTGTCTGACGAGGGGAAAACTAGGTCGTTATCTAATCTTGCCTCGGTCAAACTAAATTTATAAACACTTAACAAACCTAAATACGAGTATAGAGGCAAGTCAAGGGTCGAAACCAAAGGAACGGTAATGTTCAAGCACTTTCAATTATGCGCCTAAGCTAGGTCGAAGACGAAGGTAAGAGAGAATACTAACAACTAACAAAACAAGTAACCAAGGAAATAAAACACTAGGAACGGGGATCAACAAGTAATCATGTCAATTGCAACAACTTGGGAAGAGCATGCCAATCAAAGGTTGTGAGGACTAAATGATAAGAGCAATCAGTAGGAATCAAAGATCTATCTCCTAATTGTTAAGCTAGGGTTCACTATGAATAACAAACTAAGAGAATCACAATCAAAACCAATTGATAATTGCAATTCCTAAATCAATTGTTCATGTCATTAGCAATTACAATGCAATCTAGCATAATTCTCAAGGCCAAATTGAATTACACACATGCAAACCTTCACTAATCACTTTAATCTGAACAATTAATCAACACAATTCCAAAATTAATCACAATTAATCAATCATACAAGTTTCACCCAATTCCTAGCCAACAACTACTCAAACAACATCATCAAATCAACTATCAACTATAGAGAACAAGAATCAACAAAATATCAAGAACAATTACTCTAATCAAACATCAAATATCAAAATCAAACCAAACAAACATCAAATTAAACAAAGCAATTGAATGAGATAGAGTTTCGAAATGCTCATTGATAATTAAGAAGATCTCCAACACAATTGTCACACTTGCATCTTCAATCTCTCAATCACCATTGAAATTCCTCACTTTCTCTCTCTAAAACTACTCCTAATCTAGCCTAATCTAGAGAGAGAAGCTCTCAACCTAAGAGAGAGAAAACTATTCTAAAACTAAAGAATTACATGAATAAAGAATAAAGGAAACCAAAAACTATATAAACAAAAGGAGAAAAGAAGCTTAAAATCGTAAAAGACCCAGAAACCCGCGCCCGCGGAGAAATCGGCCGCGCCCGCGGAGGGGAACGGACACCCCGATAGCCGCGCCCTCGAGGAGCCCTTGGGACAACCGCGGGTGCTTACTGCCCAAATACGGCAGTTTTGGAGCCGCAGCAACCCCGCGCCCGCGGGTACTGTAGCCCGCGCCCGCTCCCGCGGCAGTTTTCCAAGGCCAACTTCAGAAGGATTTAACTTCTGATCTAAGAATTGTATGAAGGCGTGCGACATATAATTGGAAAGCTCTTCAAGTCTAGTTTCCAACCCAACTTGAATCACCCTAATCCGATCTGTAGAACTTGAGATATGACTAAAACAATGCACAAAGGTCCTATTTGATACTTTGCAATCCTTCGTTTTCCTTTGTTTCAAACTCAAATTCAATTCCGAAAAGTGCATATTGATCCTAGTGGGTGCTATTTTCAATTCCCATGCATATAGCCCGCGACGTACCTACAAAACAAGACAAAGAACCGGAGAAGCAAGAGAAATAGCCGAGAAATGAATAAAATGATAAGAAAGCCATTAAAAGCATGCATTTCTCTAAACTAACACAAAAACACGCGAATCGAGCATTATTCTCTAAAAACACGACATAAACGACTACAAAGGAGCATAGAAATATAAAGAAAATATAGCCTAAAGGTTTCATAAATGGCACGGATCAAATTCCCCCAAGCTAAACTTTTGCTCGTTCTCGAGCAAAACAAAATCAAACCCAAGGGAAAAATGATGACATTATTCAAGCAAAGAAAGAAACGAGAAAACTAGAGAAGATGGGAATATACACTAACTCACTTTCGTAGGAATCACGGTCAATTTTAGCAACTAAAGACAAGCAATTAAAACCCCTAGATCGCCCTAGAGGACGAGTGATGCTCTCGTAAGGGTATCCTAAAAGTTTACCCATAACTCTCATAATAATACAAACAAGGCAAAGCATGAAAAAGAAAACAAAATAAAAGAAAAGCAAACAAATGTTCATGAAAGGACTTTTGCAAATGTACAAGCACAATGAATGCAAATCTTTCTAAACAAGTAAGGGAGTGCACGCTATAAGATACCTAAGGTTGATTGAAACATAAAAATGCTAAGCATAGGAACTAGTTATCACACTCCACTTTCATCCCAAACGGTCTTACCGCGTTCCCCCTACTAATCTCATATCTCCCCATAGTGAGCATCTCATAGATTCCGCGAAGGAACCGGAAAAAGATCAAATTTTTGGGCTACTCGATATCTTGACTTCACATCCCCTTTCCTTAGGCAATGACCCATGATTCCTTCCCCCGAATAGTGACTCAACTTTCTAGGTCGAAAGGTCTTTCCCCAAGGTTGTAACATAAGGCATAAAGGGTGAAGGTAGGCTAAAATTTAAAATTTGGAGGTTTTCCTAAAAAGTGAAGCAAAAGGGTGATCAATCCTTAACAACACGATCAAGAAATCACCAAGCAAAAGCAACACCCCCAAGATTATTTGAAGCTATACTCACAAGAAATATATACAAAAAGCGTAAACGCTTCTCCCCCAAGCTTAAATGAAGCATTGTCCTCAATGCTTAGAAGGAGAAAAGAATACATCAAAATATTTTTGAATTTTCACTTTTTTCAAATTTTTTTCTTTTTTTTTTTTACTTAAACTTGCAATGTCCTCGCCTTTTGCTAAATTCGGACGGCTTTTTCTATAATGCAATTTATTAGTCCATGCCTTTTATGATTAAGGACGGCTTTTACTCAAACACTTGCCATTATTCACAAAGAAGACTTAATCACAAACTAGCACTCATAAAAACCAAATTTCCATCTTATCCACCACAAACTCCATCATACGTGATCAATTTTCTTCACAAAAGACCAAGAATAGAAAGAAAATGAAAAAAAAAGGCCAAAGAACTAAAGATGTGGCTTGAAAAGAAGGTATAAGGCTCAAATGGTTGCAAGAAGGCAAATGGAAACCCAAAAACAAATATGAATCAAACTAACCTAAAAATGAAAAATTCCACCCCGAAAAAGGTGCCTTTGTCCTCCCTAGATAGCTCGGTCTCGGGTTTAAGAATCATACATCAAGCTTTATAGATTAGGCTTGCAAAGTCAAGGACCCCATGCCGCTCATGCAAGAATATGATGGAAGCTTGAACAAATATAAATCTCACATGGTTGTAGCAAAAACTCACTAAGGTTGTCAAATCGAAGATAGGGAGCAACTACCAACATGCCACAAACAAGTAGAATCCGGTTTCATGATCCCCCTAGTTCTAGACAACTACCTTAGCATGCTTTATCCTAGAATCAACCAAACGTATCTCAAACCGTGCACACCACTACCATTTAGGAAGAAAAGCATTCAAGTATACAAGTCCAAATGTTATTATGTCCAAAGCAAGAACAAAACAAAACACATTGCAAATTTGCCTTGATAGAAACAAAAATCTTTTTGGAGTTTTTCAAAATATAAGAACATGGAAAAGCATATACAAAGGTGCATAGCATATATGAATCAACATCCCATCAAACATGATAGAATACCCTCCCCCAAGCTTGAATGAGACTATACACTTAAACATAAATCAAATAATCCATGGGAGGGGAAAACAAGGAGATCAATCCAACCAACCAACATATGTCCAACATGGCATCAACCATTAGAGAAAGAGCAAGGAAGGATATTACCGGATTTTAGGTGGGTGTAAATACCCGCAAATGACCCAATTAGACCTTTCAAAGCTAAATTCTCAAGAATTGAACCTTGTTTCCATATGCTAGCAAAAATAGGTGTCAAGCTTCCTTGATTCTTGATCCAAATCGAAAAACCAAAGTATATCAAGTCATGTACCTAGCAAAAGGAACACAAATATTTCCATGAGAGAAAATCTATTCTAAAAATAAAAGAAAAAGAAAGAAATAAAACACGGGTTACTTCCCGAGAAAGGCTTGCTTAAGGTCCAAGCTTGACCGCTCTAGAAAATAATAATTCAACGCGCGCAAGAGCTTGTCAAATGCACTACTACACATTTCATATGAAAGCAAGTGTGCACATGACAAAAATAAGGCATGCAACAAGCTTAGTGCAAACCTATGAGGAGAGAGATGCCAAGAGAAGGAAGGACAATCAAAAGAAAACTCAACAAAATAAGAAAAGGAAAAAGAAAAAGAAGAAGAAGGCAAACTCTCCTCACAATATTTTTGGGTGGCAACATCACCCTTTTCCTCAATTTGGGACAAATGAGCCACATACAAATCATCATAGACAAGAGGGTCCCCAATAGGCTCATTAACAAAGGAAGGGAGGGATATAGGAGTGTAAGGGATATGGTTGAATCTTCTTGAAAAAGGGGTATGAGAAAAGAGAAAAGGGGCTATGGCCTCACAAATGAACTTTTTCTCACCACCATGCCTCAAATCACCAATAAGAACATGGAAATCAATCATAGAGTCCTAAAAAGAAGAACACTCATGATATCCATCTCCCTCAAACATCGACCCTCCAAGAGGAACAACATAATCCCCTCCATCACAACTATGAACAACAACTCCCTCAACAATTTTAAAGCCTAAGGTCTCAAAACCATGCATGAATGGATGCAAATTCATTTCAAAATTCATCTCTCACCCATGAATCATCCTCAATGAACTCATTTAAAAGGCTATGGGTTTTCTTTTGACTCTCAAAGAATGCATTGGTCATAACCTCAATCGAGTCGAAATACTTATGGATAGAAGAGTCACAAACATGCACATGAGACTCATCAAGATGGGAAAGAGGGTTAGAAATTTCAATATCAACACTCTCTTCATTCTCAACTCCTTCACCATCACTCAAATGCTCACCAATGGGATCCTCACACTCTCTTGGTTGCTCAAAATCATCATCATCATCCTCAACACACACATTAAATTGGGATTTATCACAAACAAGCATCAAGGATGACAATTGGCTTTCTAACTCTTCTCCTCTTCTCTTTTCCTCCTCAATACGCTCCTCATTCTTTTTCATTATCTCTAATTGACCTCTCATAGAATTAAGAATGATCTCCTTACTAGGACCAAACTCATTATCAAGATCAATGCGCCTAATTTGAGACTCAAATGTATCAACAAGAGATTCAAAAGATGTAGAAGGTTGAGGCTCAACAAGAGAAGAAGAAGTACCACCAATATTGGAAGAATCAACATCAAGATCATGAGCATATACATCACATTGGGGAGTGGGGGCACAATTTATAACATGAGATTCATCATTAAGGGAATGAAGCACATCACAAGAAGGCATGGTAAATAATGAAGAATATTGAAACACACCATTAGCATCAACTTGAGCTTGCACTTCATTATCATGAACAAAAGGAGAAATAAAGTTGAAATCATGTGTTCTAGGTTCACTTAAGGGATCATGTGACAAATCACGGGAATTCATGCTAATATTAGAAGAATCAAGACATTTCATATCAATATTAGACTCATGATTACCCCTATCATAAACATCCCTAGAAAACCAAACATAAAAATCCCAAGCATCATCAATTGACAATGCTCTAAATTCACCATTATGCATACATTCAACTTCATCCCTAGTTTGCTCGTTCAAACCAAAATAACAAATCCCACAAGCCTCCCAAATATTACAACAATTATAGTCCAAAAATCCCTAAAGTCTAACGAAATATTCACAAAAAGGCTCATTGCTATATTGAGGAAATGATAGACATGCCATTTTTTTTTTCACAAAAAAAAACAAAAATCAAATAAAAGTAAAAATATACACAAAGACCTAGACTCAAGCAATCAAAAACACTCAAACAAAGACACTGTTCCCCGGCAACGGCGCCATTTTGACGAAGGGAAAACTAGGTCGTTATCTAATCTT
Organism: Chenopodium album; assembly: GCF_948465745.1. Lineage (NCBI taxonomy): Eukaryota > Viridiplantae > Streptophyta > Magnoliopsida > Caryophyllales > Amaranthaceae > Chenopodium > Chenopodium album. Next base: position 22,223,921 of record NC_137842.1, read on the forward strand.
CCCTCGGTCAAACTAAATTTATAAACACTTAACAAACCTAAATACGAGTATAGAGGCAAGTCAAGGGTCGAACCCAAAGGAACGGTAATGTTCAAGCACTTTCAATTATGCGCCTAAGCTAGGTCGAAGACGAAGGTAAGAGAGAATACTAACAACTAACAAAACAAGTAACCAAGGAAATAAAACACTAGGAACGGGGATCAACAAGTAATCATGTCAATTGCAACAACTTGGGAAGAGCATGCCAATCAAAGGTTGTGAGGACTAAATGATAAGAGCAATCAATAGGAATGAAAGAGTTATCTCCTAATTGTTAAGCTAGGGTTCACTATGAATAACAAACTAAGAGAATCACAATCAAAACCAATTGATAATTGCAATTCCTAAATCAATTGTTCATGTCATTATCAATTACAATGCAATCTAGCATAATTCTCAAGGCCAAATTGAATTACACACATGCAAACCTTCACTAATCACTTTAATCTCAACAATTAATCAACACAATTCCAAAATTAATCACAATTAATCAATCATACAAGTTTCACCCAATTCCTAGCCAACAACTACTCAAACAACATCATCAAATCAACTATTAACTATAGAGAACAAGAATCAACAAAATATCAAGAACAATTACTCTAATCAAACATCAAATATCAAAATCAAACCAAACAAACATCAAATTAAACAAAGCAATTGAATGAGATAGAGTTTAGAAATGCTCATTGATAATTAAGAAGATCTCCAACACAATTGTCACACTTGCATCTTCAATCTCTCAATCACCATTGAAATTCCTCATTTTCTCTCTCTAAAACTACTCCTAATCTAGCCTAATCTAGAGAGAGAAGCTCTCAACCTAAGAGAGAGAAAACTATTCTAAAACTAAAGAATTACATGAATAAAGAATAAAGGAAACCAAAAACTATATAAACAAAAGGAGAAAAGAAGCTTAAAATCGTAAAAGACCCAGAAACCCGCGCCCGCAGAGAAATCGGCCGCGCCCGCGGAGGGGAACGGACACCCAGATAGCCGCGTCCGCGGCCCAAGCCCGCGCCCGCGGGGCCAAGGCCCGCGCCCTCTGGGAGCCATCGGGACAACCGCGGGTGCTTACTGCCCAAATACGGCAGTTTTGGAGCCGCAGCAACCCCGCGCCCGCGGGTACTGTAGCCCGCGCCCGCGGCAGTTTTCCAGGGCCAACTTCAGAAGGCTGTAACTTCCGATCTAAGAATCTTATGAAGGCCTGCGACCTATAATTGGAAAGCTCTTCAAGTGTAGTTTCCAACCCAACTTGATTCACCCTAATCCGATCTGTAGAACCTGAGATATGACTAAAACAATGCACAAAGGTCCTATTTGATACTTTGCAATCCTTCGTTTTCCTTTGTTTCAAACTCAAATTCAATTCCGAAAAGTGCATATTGATCCTAATGGGTGCTATTTTCAATTCCCATGCATATATCCCGCGACGTACCTATAAAACAAGACAAAGAAATGGAGAAGCAAGAGAAATAGCCGAGAATTTAATAAAATGATAAGAAAGCCATCAAAAGCATGCATTTCTCTAAACTAACACAAAAACACGTGAATCGAGCATTATTCTCTAAAAACACGACATAAAAGACTACAAAGGAGCCTAAAGGTGCCATAAATGGCACGGATCACTGTCAAACAGACATCTCCAAAACTACACAAGACCACAAAAGTCCCCACACTCCCCAAACTCTGAACTCCTAGGTTGCCACCTTCTAGGAAGGGTTCAACTTAGAGAGAAAAGAGCAACCTTAACAGAAGCAGTCTACTGCCTTCCAGGAAGGACTCAGACAACAACTGGAAAGGGAACAAAAACCTAATTTGGTATGCTGTTGCACAGTTCTTGGATCCATTTGCAATGCAATCTGCTCCATTTCTTGTTGATTAGTTGTTTGGCTCTATCCATGCTAACTCTACCAATAGCTTTACAGAGCTTGGAAGGGTGAATAATAGCTTTTTGCCAAAATGCAGTATTTCTAGAAAACCAAATGTGGTACACAACAGCTGCTAGAACTACCAAAACAGTCTTCTGTTTCACAGTATCTTTGATTTGTCTTAGCCAATTCTTCCAAACTACATCAATGCTGAAATTCTAAACTGGAATTTGAAGCCAATGAGCAATTCTCAGCACACACTCTTGGCTATATCTGCAAGTGAAAAACAAATGATGTCTATTCTCAATTTCAGCAGCACACAACAAACATTTGTCTTCATCACAAGCATTATACTTCAAAAGCTTTTCCCTTATTCTAAGTCTATCATGCATAGCATAGCAAGCCATAAAATAAATGAATGCTTTGGAATATTGAACTTGTTCCACACCCATTTACACCAATCCACCTTTGTGTTAGTTCCCTGGAACCATTTATAGCAATCAGAGATCTTATAAGTGCCCCCAAGCCAGCTATTCTGTTCAAAGACTTCTCTTAGATGTTCCTTAATTGTACAAAGTATTCTCAAGCCCATCCTGCAGATCTCTTAGGACTATAAGCCCACCAGTCTTGTCCTTTAATGTACACAACATGAACCCATTTTACTCAAAGTGAATCCTCTTTTTTAGACATCTTCCACACATATTTCCCAAAGAAGCCCAATTCCACATACCACAATCCCTGATCCCAAAGCCACCAGCAGGTTTGTTCTTACAAACCCAATCCCAAGCAAGAGGAGGTGCCTTGGACAGAACAACATCTCCACACCAAAGAAAAGCTCTACAGAGTTGATTGATCCTCAAAATGACTAAATTAGGCAAAAGCACACACTGAGCCTAGTAAGTGTGTAGGCTAATCAAGACAGAGTTCACCAACACTACTCTTGCAGCATAAGACAAATTTCTGCTAGACCAACAAGTAATCCTAGCCAGCATTTTATCTATGATAGCATCAAAATCAGGATCTCTCAAATACTTAGCATTCAGAGGAATGCCAAGATATTTAAAAGGGGTTTCTCCTAGAATAAAGTGAGAATCATGCATAATCTCTTGCTGCACTTCAGGCTGCACACTGCCAAAATATATAGCAGACTTACCAGTATTAGCCTGTAACCCAGAACAACCCTCAAAAGCCATAAGAGCCCTAGTTAAAAGGGACAGAGGCTTCCTATTAGCATAGGAAAACAACATCAAATCATCAGCAAAAATTAGATGATTTAACTTCAAAGTCTTGCATCTCTGATGAAACTTGAAGCCTCTCTTTGCTCCCACCTTATTCATCAACCTTGACATATATTCCATCACAATTACAAAGACTAGAGGAGACATTGGATCACCTTGTCTAATCCCTCTCTTTCCTTTAAAAAATCCATTCAACCCAACATTAATCATGAGAGAAAAGGAAGGGGAAGTAACACACTCTATGACCAAAAAGGTGAATCTATCTGGGAATTTCAAAGCAAGCAACATATCATGATAAAGGACCAATGCACAGAATCATAGGCTTTCCTCAAATCAACCTTGACAGTGCATTTAGGTGTTCTTCTCTTATTATTAAACTCTTTTAACATGTCCTGGCAAACTAGAATGTTATCTAAAATATACATTCCAGCAATAAAAGCACTTTGATTCTCACTAATCAAACCAGGCAACACCTCTTTGAATACTTGCATTTGATTCAATTACCTTGTTGAATGTATTTGTTTTTCATTTGACTGAAAAAGATTTGTTTGAATATATTTGACTTTCATTTGATTGAAAAAGCTTTGTTAGAATCTGTTTGATTATCATTTGATACAATTAGCTTCGTTGATCGCATTTGACTTTCATTCGATTCAAAAAGTTTGTTTGAATGTGTTTTATTTTCATTTGATTTTAAATGCTTTGTTTGAATGTGTTTTACATCCATTCGATTCATAAAGCTTTGTTTTAATATATTTGACTTTCATTTTATTTAAAAAGCTTTGTTTTGATGTAATTAACTTTGATTAGGTTGAATTAGCTTCGGTGAATGCATTTGTCTTTCATTCGATTCAAAAAGCATATTTTTAATGTGTTAGACTTTCATTTCATTCAAAAAGCTTTGATTGAATGTGTTGACTATCATTTGATGCAAAAAGCTTTATTTGAATGTGATTGCCTATCATTTGATTCAAAAAGCTTTGTCAGATTGCGTTTGACTTTCATTTGATACAATTAGCTTCGTTGAACGCATTTGACTTTCATTCGATTTAAAATACTTTGTTTGAATGTATTTGATTTTCATTTGATTCTAAAAGCTTTGTTTGAATGTGTTTGACTTTCATTTGATTCTAAAATCTTTGTTTTAAAGTGTTTGACTTCCATTTGATTTAAAAAGGTTTATTTGAATGTAATTAGCTTTTATATGGTTCAATTAGCCTTGTTGAATGCATTTGACTTTCGTTCGATTCAAAAAGCATTTTTTGAATGTGTTTGACTTTCATTTAATTCCAAAAACTTTGTTTGAATGTGTTTGAATTCCATTTGATTCAAAAATATTTGTTTGAATGTGTTTCACTTTAATTTGATCCAATTAGCTTCGTTGAATGCATTTGACTTTCGTTCGATTCAAAAAGCTATGTTTGTATGTGTTTGGCTTTCATTTGACACAAAAAGTTTTGTTTTAATGTGGTTTACTTTCATTTGATTCAATTAGCTTCATTGAACGCATTTTGCTTTCATTCAGTTTAAAAAGCTTTGTTTGAATGTGTTTGACTTTTGTTTGATTCAAAAGATTTGTTTCAATGGGTTTGACTTTCATTCGATTTAAAAAGCTTTGTTTTAATGTGTATCACTTTGATTTGATTCAAAAAGCACTGTTTGAATGTTTTTTACTCTCATATTATTTAAAAAGCTTCGTTTAATGCAAATAACTTTCATTCGATTCAAAAATATTTGTTTAAATATGTTTGACTTTCATTTGATTTAAAAAGCTTTGTTTGAATGTGTTTTACTTCAATTTGATTTAGTTAACTTCGTTGAATGCATTTGACTTTCATTCGATTCGAAAAGATATGTTTGAATGTGTTTGACTTTCTTATTATTCAAAAAGCTTTGTTTAATGTGTTTTACTTTTATTTGATTCAAAAATCTTTGTTTGAATGTGTATAACTTTCATTCGATTCAAAAAGCTTTGTTTTAATGTGTTTGACTTTTATTTGATTAAAAAGCTTTGTTTCAATGTGTTTGATTTTCATTTGATTCAATTAGCTTCGTAGAATGCATTTCACTTTCATTCGATTCAATAATCAATGTTTGAATGTGTTTGACTTACATATGGTTCAAAATTTTTGTTTGAAAGTGTTTGACTTTCATTTGATTCAATTAGCTTTGTTGAATATATTTTAATTTTATTTGATAAAAAAAGATTTGTTTGAATGTATTTGACTTTCATTTGATTCAAAAAGAATTGTTAGAATGTGTTTGACTATCATTTGATACAATTAGCTTCGTTGAACGCATTTGACTTTCATTCGACTCAAAAAGTTTTTTTTTGAATGCGCTTTAATTTCATTTGATTCTAAAAGCTTTGTTTGAATGTGTTCGACATTCATTCAATTTAAAAAGCTTTGTTTTAATGTGTTTAACTTCCATTGGATTTAAAAAGCTTTGTTTGAATGTGTTTGACTATCATTTGATTCAAAAAGCTTTGTTAGATTATGTTTTACATTCATTTGATACAATTAGATTCGTTGAGCGCATTTGACTTTCATTCGATTCAAAATGCTTTGTTTGAATGTGTTTGATTTTCTTTTAATTCTAAAAGCTTTGTTTGAATGTGTTTGACTTTCATTCGATTCTTAAAGCTTTGTTTTAATGTGTTTGACTTTCATTTGAATCTAAAAGCTTTGTTAGAATTTGTTTGACTATCATTTGATACAATTAGCTTCGTTGAGCGCATTTGACTTTCATTCGATTCAAAATGCTTTGTTTGAATGTGTTTGATCTTCATTTAATTCTAAAATCTTTGTTTGAATGTGTTTGACTTTCATTCGATTCTAAAAGCTTTGTTTTAGTGTGTTTGACTTTTATTTTATTTAAAAAGGTTTGTTTGAATGTGATTAACTGTTATATGGTTCAATTAGCTTCGTTAAAAGGCATTGTCTTTCATTCGATTCAAAAAGCATTTTTTGAATGTGTTTGACTTTCATTTGATTCAAAAAGCTTTGTTTGAATGTGTTTGACTATCATTTGATTCAAAAAGCTTTGTTTAATTTATTTGACTTTCATTCAATTTAAAAATCCTTATTTTAATGTGTTTGACTTTTATTTGATTCATAAAGCTTTGTTTGAATGTATTTCACTTTAATTAGATTCAATTAGTTTCGTTGATTGCATTTTACTTTCATTCGATTCGAAAAGGTTTGTTTGATTGTGTTTGGCTTTCATTTGACACAAAAAGCTTTGTTTGAGTGTGTTTTACTTTTATTTGATTCAATTAGCTTCATTGAACGCATTAAGCTTTCAGTCAATTTTAAAAGCTTTGTCTTAATGTGTTTGATTTTTATTCGATTGAAAAAGCTTTGTTTTAATGTATATCACTTTAATTTGATTTAAAAAGCTTTGTTTGAATGTATTTTACTCTCATTTGATTTAATAAGCTTCGTTTTATGCATTTGACTTTCATTCGATTTAAAAAATTTGTTTAAATGTGTTTCACTTTAATTTGATTTAAAAAGCTTTGTTTGAATGTGTTTACTTCAATTTGATTCAATTAGTTTTGTTGAATGTATTTGACTTTCATTCGATTCGAAAAGCTTTGTTTGAATATGTTTGACGTTCATTTTATTCAAAAAGCTTTGTTTGAATGTGTTTTACTTTCATTTGATTCAATTAACTTCTTTGTCTGCATTTGACTTTCATTCAATTAGAAAAGCTTATTTTGAATGTGTTTGACTCTCATTTGTTTCAAAAAGTTTTGTTTGAATGTGTTTTACTTTAATTTGATTCAATTAGCTTCGTCGAATGCATTTGACTTTCTTTCGATTAAAAAGGCTGTTTTTAATGTGTTTTACTTTCATTTGATTCAAAAATCTTTGTTTGGATGTATTTTACTATCATTCGATTCAAAAAGCTTTGTTTTAATGTGTTTGACTTTAATTTGATTCAAAACGCTTTGTTTGAAAGTGTTTGGTTTTCATTTGACTCAATTAGCTTCGTAGAATGCATTTGACTTTCATTCGATTCAAAAATCAATATTTGAATGTGTTTGACTTACATATGATTCAAAAATCTTTGTTTTAATGTGTTTGACTTTTATTTGATTTAATTAGCTTTGTTGAATGTATTTGCCTTTTGTTTGATTCAAACAGATTTGTTTTAATGTAATTGACTTTCATTTGATTTAAAAAGTTTTGTCAGAATATGTTTGACTATCATTTTATACAATAACTTCGTTGAACGCATTTGACTTTCATTCGATTCAAAATGCTTTGTTTGAATGTGTTTGATTTTCATTTGATTTTAAAAGCTTTGTTTGAATGTGTTTAACTTTCATTGGATTTAACAAGCATTTTTTGAATGTGTTTTACTTTCATTTGTTTCAAAAAGCTTTGTTCGAATGTGTTTGACAATCATTTGATTCGAAAAGCTTTATTTTAGTTTATTTGACTTTCATTCGATTTAAAAATCTTTGTTTTAATGTGTTTGACTTTAATTTGTTTCAAAAATCTTTGGTTGATTGAGTATGAATTTCATTTGATTCAAAAAGATTTGTTTGAATGTGTTTCACTATAATTTGATTCAATCAGCTTCCTTGAATGCATTTGACTTTCATTCGATTCGAAAAGCTTTTTTTGAATGTGTTTGGCTTTCATTTGACACAAAAAGCTTTGTTTGAATGCGTTTTACTTTAATTTGTTTCAAAAATCTTTGGTTGAATGAGTTTGAATTTCATTTGATTCAAAAAGATTTGTTTGAATGTGTTTCACTATAATTTGATTCAATCAGCTTCCTTGAATGCATTTGACTTTCATTCGATTCGAAAAGCTTTTTTTGAATGTGTTTGGCTTTCATTTGACACAAAAAGCTTTGTTTGAATGCGTTTTACTTTCATTTGATTCAATTAGATTCATTGAACGCATTTAGCTTTCATTCGGTTTAAAAAGTTTTGTTTGAATGTGTTTGACTTTCATTTGATTTAAAAGCTTTGTTTTAATGTGTTTGACTTTTATTCGATTTAAAAAGCTTTTTTTTATTTGTATCACTTTGATTTGATTCAAAAAGGTTCGTTTGAATGTTATTTACTCTCATTTGATTAAAAAAAAAAGCTTTGTTTAATGCATTTGACTTTCATCCGATTCCAAAATATTTGGTTAAATGTGTTTGACTTCCATTTGATTCAAAAAGCTCTGTTTAAATGTGTTTTACTTCAATTTAATTTTATTAGCTTCGTTAAATGCATTTAACTTCCATTCGATTAGAAAAGCTTTGTTTGAATGTGTTTGACTTTCTTTTTATTCAAAAAGCTTTGTTTGAATGTGTTTTACTTTCATTTTATTCAATTAGCTTTGTTGCAAGCATTTTACTTTATTTCTATTCGAAAAGCTTACTTTGAATGTGTTTCACTCTCATTTTTTCTAAAAGCTTTGTTTGAATGTGTTTTACTTTAATTTTATTCAATTAGCTTCATTGAATGCATTTTACTTTCGCTGTATTCAAAAAGCTTTGTTTAATGTGTTGTACTTTCATTTGATTCAAAAATCTTAGTTTGAAAGTTTATAACTTTCATTCGATTCAAAAACCTTTGTTTCAATGTGTTTCACTTTGATTTGATTTATAAAGCTTTGTTTGAATGTGTTTTATTTTTATTTGATTCAATTAGCTTCGTATAATGCATTTAACTTTCATTCGATTCAAAAATCAATGTTATAATGTGTTTGACTTACATATGATCCAAAAATCTTTGTTTGAATGTGTTTGACTTTCATTTGATTTAAAAATCTTTGTTGAATTTATTTGACTTTTATTTGATTCAAAAAGATTTTTTTGAATGTATTTGACTTTCATTTGATTCAAAAAGCTTTGTTATAATCAGTTTGACTATCATTTGATACAATTAGCTTCGTTTAATGCATTTGTCTTTCAATCGATTCAAAAAGCTTTGTCTGAATGTGTTTGACTCTCATATGATTAAAAAATCTTTTATTTTTAGTGTGTTTGACTTTCATTTTATTCAAAATACTTTGTTTTAATTTGTTTGACTTTCATTCGATTTAATAAGCTTTGTTTAAATGTGTTTGACTTTCATTTGATTTAAAAAGCTTTATTTTAATGTGTTTGACTTTCATTCGATTTAAAAAGCTTTGTTTTATTGTGTTTGACTTTGATTTGATTCAAAAATCTTTGTTTGATTGTTTTTTACTATCATTTGATACAATTAGCTTCGTTGAACGCATTTGACTTTCATTCGATTCAAAAAGCTTTGTTTGAATGTGTTTCTCTTTCATTTGATTCAAAAAGCTTTGTTTTAATTTAGTTGAATTTCATTCGATTTAAAAAGCTTTGTTTTAATGTGTTTGACTTTGATTTGATTCAAAAATCTTTTTAGAATGTGTTTCATTTTCATTTGATTCAATTAGCTTCTTTGAATGCATTTTACTTTCATTCGATTCAAAAATTATTGTTTGAATGTGTTTTTCTTTTATATGATTCAGAAATCATTGTTTAAATGTGTTTGACTTTCATTCGATTCAAAAAGCTTTGTTTGAATGTGATTAACTTTAATTTGGTTCAATTAGCTTCGTTGAATGCATTTGTCTTTTTTTCAATTCAAAAACCTTTGTTTGAATGTGTTTGACTTACATTTGATTCAAAAAGCTTTGTTTGAATGTGTTTGACTATCATTTGAATTTAAAAGCTTTGTTTGAATGTGTTTGACTATCATTTGATTCAAAAAGTTTTGTTTAATTTATTTGACTTTCATTCAATTTAAAAATCCTTATTTTAATGTGTTTGACTTTTATTTGATTCATAAAGCTTTGTTTGAATGTATTTCACTTTAATTTGATTCAATTAGTTTCGTTGATTGCATTTTACTTTCATTCGATTCGAAAAGGTTTGTTTGATTGTGTTTGGCTTTCATTTGACACAAAAAGCCTTGTTTGAATGTGTTTTACTTTTATTTGATTTAATTAGCTTCATTGAACGCATTTAGCTTTCAGTCAATTTTAAAATCTTTGTTTGAATGTGTTTGACTTTCATTTGATTCAAAAGCTTTGTTTTAATGTGTTTGATTTTTATTCGATTGAAAAAGCTTTGTTTTAATGTATATCACTTTAATTTGATTTAAAAAGCTTTGTTTGAATGTATTTTACTCTCATTTGATTTAATAAGCTTCGTTTTATGCATTTAACTTTCATTCGATTTAAAAAATTTGTTTAAATGTGTTTCACTTTCATTTGATTTAAAAAGCTTTGTTTGAATGTGTTTACTTCAATTTGATTCAATTAGTTTTGTTGAATGTATTTGACTTTCATTCGATTCGAAAAGCTTTGTTTGAATATGTTTGACGTTCATTTTATTCAAAAAGCTTTGTTTGAATGTGTTTTACTTTGATTTGATTCAATTAGCTTCTTTGTATGCATTTGACTTTCATTCAATTAGAAAAGCTTACTTTGAATGTGTTTGACTCTCATTTGTTTCAAAAAGTTTTGTTTGAATGTGTTTTACTTTAATTTGATTCAATTAGCTTCGTCGAATGCATTTGACTTTCTTTCGATTAAAAACGCTTTTTTTAATGTCTTTTACTGTCATTTGATTCAAAAATCTTTGTTTGAATGTATTTTACTATCATTCGATTCAAAAAGCTTTGTTTTAATGTGTTTGACTTTAATTTGATTCAAAACGCTTTGTTTGAAAGTGTTTGGTTTTCATTTGACTCAATTAGCTTCGTAGAATGCATTTGACTTTCATTCGATTCAAAAATCAATATTTGAATGTGTTTGACTTACATATGATTCAAAAATCTTTGTTTTAATGTGTTTGACTTTTATTTGATTTAATTAGCTTTGTTGAATGTATTTGCCTTTTATTTTATTCAAACAGATTTGTTTTAATGTAATTGACTTTCATTTTATTTAAAAAGTTTTGTTAGAATATGTTTGACTATCATTTTATACAATAACTTCGTTGAACGCATTTGACTTTCATTCGATTCAAAATGCTTTGTTTGAATGTCTTTGATTTTCATTTGATTTTAAAAGCTTTGTTTGAATGTGTTTAACTTTCATTGGATTTAACAAGCATTTTTTGAATGTGTTTTACTTTCATTTGTTTCAAAAAGCTTTGTTTGAATGTGTTTGACAATCATTTGATTCGAAAAGCTTTATTTTAGTTTATTTGACTTTCATTCGATTTAAAAATCTTTGTTTTAATGTGTTTGACTTTAATTTGTTTAAAAAATCTTTGTTTGAATGTGTTTGAATTTCATTTGATTCAAAAAGCTCTGTTTAAATGTGTTTTACTTCAATTTAATTTAATTAGCTTCGTTAAATGCATTTAACTTCCATTCGATTAGAAAAGCTTTGTTTGAATGTGTTTGACTTTCTTTTTATTCAAAAAGCTTTGTTTGAATGTGTTTTACTTTCATTTTATTCAATTAGCTTTGTTGCAAGCATTCTACTTTCATTCTATTCGAAAAGCTTACTTTGAATGTGTTTCACTCTCATTTTTTCTAAAAGCTTTGTTTGAATGTGTTTTACTTTAATTTTATTCAATTAGCTTCATTGAATGCATTTTACTTTCGCTCTATTCAAAAAGCTTTGTTTAATGTGTTGTACTTTCATTTGATTCAAAAATCTTAGTTTGAAAGTTTATAACTTTCATTCGATTCAAAAACCTTTGTTTCAATGTGTTTCACTTTGATTTGATTTATAAAGCTTTGTTTGAATGTGTTTTATTTTTATTTGATTCAATTAGCTTCGTATAATGCATTTAACTTTCATTCGATTCAAAAATCAATGTTATAATGTGTTTGACTTACATATGATCCAAAAATCTTTGTTTGAATGTGTTTGACTTTCATTTGATTTAAAAATCTTTGTTGAATTTATTTGACTTTTATTTGATTCAAAAAGATTTTTTTGAATGTATTTGACTTTCATTTGATTCAAAAAGCTTTGTTATAATCAGTTTGACTATCATTTGATACAATTAGCTTCGTTAATGCATTTGTCTTTCAATCGATTCAAAAAGCTTTGTCTGAATGTGTTTGACTCTCATATGATTAAAAAATCTTTTATTTTTAGTGTGTTTGACTTTCATTTTATTCAAAATACTTTGTTTTAATTTGTTTGACTTTCATTCGATTTAATAAGCTTTATTTAAATGTGTTTGACTTTCATTTGATTTAAAAAGCTTTATTTTAATGTGTTTGACTTTCATTCGATTTAAAAGGCTTTGTTTTATTGTGTTTGACTTTGATTTGATTCAAAAATCTTTGTTTGATTGTTTTTTACTATCATTTGATACAATTAGCTTCGTTGAACGCATTTGACTTTCATTCGATTCAAAAAGCTTTGTTTGAATGTGTTTGACTTTCATTTGATTCAAAAAGCTTTGTTTGAATGTGTTTCTCTTTCATTTGATTCAAAAAGCTTTGTTTTAATTTAGTTGAATTTCATTCGATTTAAAAAGCTTTGTTTTAATGTGTTTGACTTTGATTTGATTCAAAAATCTTTTTAGAATGTGTTTCATTTTCATTTGATTCAATTAGCTTCTTTGAATGCATTTTACTTTCATTCGATTCAAAAATTATTGTTTGAATGTGTTTTTCTTTTATATGATTCAGAAATCATTCTTTAAATGTGTTTGACTTTCATTCGATTCAAAAAGCTTTGTTTGAATGTGATTAACTTTAATTTGGTTCAATTAGCTTCGTTGAATGCATTTGTCTTTTTTTCAATTCAAAAACCTTTGTTTGAATGTGTTTGACTTACATTTGATTCAAAAAGCTTTGTTTGAATGTGTTTGACTATCATTTGAATTTAAAAGCTTTGTTTGAATGTGTTTGACTATTATTTGATTCAAAAAGTTTTGTTTAATTTATTTGACTTTCATTCAATTTAAAAATCCTTATTTTAATGTGTTTGACTTTTATTTGATTCATAAAGCTTTGTTTGAATGTATTTCACTTTAATTTGATTCAATTAGTTTCGTTGATTGCATTTTACTTTCATTCGATTCGAAAAGGTTTGTTTGATTGTGTTTGGCTTTCATTTGACACAAAAAGCTTTGTTTGAATGTGTTTTACTTTTATTTGATTTAATTAGCTTCATTGAACGCATTTAGCTTTCAGTCAATTTTAAAATCTTTGTTTGAATGTGTTTGACTTTCATTTGATTCAAAAGCTTTGTTTTAATGTGTTTGATTTTTATTCGATTGAAAAAGCTTTGTTTTAATGTATATCACTTTAATTTGATTTAAAAAGCTTTGTTTGAATGTATTTTACTCTCATTTGATTTAATAAGCTTCTTTTTATGCATTTAACTTTCATTCGATTTAAAAAATTTGTTTAAATGTGTTTCACTTTCATTTGATTTAAAAAGCTTTGTTTGAATGTGTTTACTTCAATTTGATTCAATTAGTTTTGTTGAATGTATTTGACTTTCATTCGATTCGAAAAGCTTTGTTTGAATATGTTTGACGTTCATTTTATTCAAAAAGCTTTGTTTGAATGTGTTTTACTTAGATTTGATTCAATTAGCTTCTTTGTATGCATTTGACTTTCATTCAATTAGAAAAGCTTACTTTGAATGTGTTTGACTCTCATTTGTTTCAAAAAGTTTTGTTTGAATGTGTTTTACTTTAATTTGATTCAATTAGCTTCATCGAATGCATTTGACTTTCTTTCGATTAAAAACGCTTTTTTTAATGTCTTTTACTTTCATTTGATTCAAAAATCTTTGTTTGAATGTATTTTACTATCATTCGATTCAAAAAGCTTTGTTTTAATGTGTTTGACTTTAATTTGATTCAAAACGCTTTGTTTGAAAGTGTTTGGTTTTCATTTGACTCAATTAGCTTCGTAGAATGCATTTGACTTTCATTCGATTCAAAAATCAATATTTGAATGTGTTTGACTTACATATGATTCAAAAATCTTTGTTTTAATGTGTTTGACTTTTATTTGATTTAATTAGCTTTGTTGAATGTATTTGCCTTTTGTTTGATTCAAACAGATTTGTTTTAATGTAATTGACTTTCATTTGATTTAAAAAGTTTTGTTAGAATATGTTTGACTATCATTTTATACAATAACTTCGTTGAACGCATTTGACTTTCATTCGATTCAAAATGCTTTGTTTGAATGTCTTTGATTTTCATTTGATTTTAAAAGCTTTGTTTGAATGTGTTTAACTTTCATTGGATTTAACAAGCATTTTTTGAATGTGTTTTACTTTCATTTGTTTCAAAAAGCTTTGTTTGAATGTGTTTGACAATCATTTGATTCGAAAAGCTTTATTTTAGTTTATTTGACTTTCATTCGATTTAAAAATCTTTGGTTTAATGTGTTTGACTTTAATTTGTTTAAAAAATCTTTGTTTGAATGTGTTTGAATTTCATTTGATTCAAAAAGATTTGTTTGAATGTGTTTCACTATAATTTAATTCAATCAGCTTCCTTGAATGCATTTGACTTTCATTCGATTCGAAAATCTTTTTTTGAATGTGTTTGGCTTTCATTTGACACAAAAAGCTTTGTTTGAATGCGTTTTACTTTCATTTGATTCAATTAGATTCATTGAATGCATTTAGCTTTCATTCGGTTTAAAAAGTTTTGTTTGAATGTGTTTGACTTTCATTTGATTTAAAAGCTTTGTTTTAATGTGTTTGACTTTTATTCGATTTAAAAAGCTTTTTTTTATTTGTATCACTTTGATTTGATTCAAAAAGGTTTGTTTGAATGTTATTTACTCTCATTTGATTAAAAAAAAAAAAGCTTTGTTTAATGCATTTGACTTTCATCCGATTCCAAAATATTTGGTTAAATGTGTTTGACTTCCATTTGATTCAAAAAGCTCTGTTTAAATGTGTTTTACTTCAATTTAATTTAATTAGCTTCGTTAAATGCATTTAATTTCCATTCGATAAGAAAAGCTTTGTTTGAATGTGTTTGACTTTCTTTTTATTCAAAAAGCTTTGTTTGAATGTGTTTTACTTTCATTTTATTCAATTAGCTTTGTTGCAAGCATTTTACTTTCATTCTATTCGAAAAGCTTACTTTGAATGTGTTTCACTCTCATTTTTTCTAAAAGCTTTGTTTGAATGTGTTTTACTTTAATTTTATTCAATTAGCTTCATTGAATGCATTTTACTTTCGCTCTATTCAAAAAGCTTTGTTTAATGTGTTGTACTTTCATTTGATTCAAAAATCTTAGTTTGAAAGTTTATAACTTTCATTCGATTCAAAAACCTTTGTTTCAATGTGTTTCACTTTGATTTGATTTATAAAGCTTTGTTTGAATGTGTTTTATTTTTATTTGATTCAATTAGCTTCGTATAATGCATTTAACTTTCATTCGATTCAAAAATCAATGTTATAATGTGTTTGACTTACATATGATCCAAAAATCTTTGTTTGAATATGTTTGACTTTCATTTGATTTAAAAATCTTTGTTGAATTTATTTGACTTTTATTTGATTCAAAAAGATTTTTTTGAATGTATTTGACTTTCATTTGATTCAAAAAGCTTTGTTATAGTGTATTTGACTATCATTTGATACAATTAGCTTCGTTTAATGCATTTGTCTTTCAATCGATTCAAAAAGCTTTGTCTGAATGTGTTTGACTCTCATATGATTAAAAAATCTTTTATTTTTAGTGTGTTTTACTTTCATTTTATTCAAAATACTTTGTTTTAATTTGTTTGACTTTCATTCGATTTAATAATTTTTGTTTAAATGTGTTTGACTTTCATTTGATTTAAAAAGCTTTATTTTAATGTGTTTGACTTTCATTCGATTTAAAAGGCTTTGTTTTATTGTGTTTGACTTTGATTTGATTCAAAAATCTTTGATTGATTGTTTTTTACTTTCATTTGGTACAATTAGCTTCGTTGAACGCATTTTACTTTCATTCGATTCAAAAAGCTTTGTTTGAATGTGTTTGACTTTCATTTGATTCAAAAAGCTTTGTTTGAATGTGTTTCTCTTTCATTTGATTCAAAAAGCTTTGTTTTAATTTAGTTGAATTTCATTCGATTTAAAAAGCTTTGTTTTAATGTGTTTGACTTTGATTTGATTCAAAAATCTTTTTAGAATGTGTTTCATTTTCATTTGATTCAATTAGCTTCTTTGAATGCATTTTACTTTCATTCGATTCAAAAATCATTGTTTGAATGTGTTTTTCTTTTATATGATTCAGAAATCATTGTTTAAATGTGTTTGACTTTCATTCGATTCAAAAAGCTTTGTTTGAATGTGATTAACTTTAATTTGGTTCAATTAGCTTCGTTGAATGCATTTGTCTTTTTTTCAATTCAAAAAGCTTTGTTTGAATGTGTTTGACTTTCATTTGATTCAAAAAGCTTTGTTTGAATGTGTTTGACTATCATTTGAATCTAAAAGCTTTGTTTTAATTTGTTTGACTTTCATTCGTTATAAAAAGCTTTGTTTTAACGTGTTTGACTTTGATTTGATTCAAAAAGCTTTGTTTATATGTTTTTAATTTTCATTTGATTCAATTATCTTTGTTGAATGCATTTGACTTTCATTTGATTAAAAAATCATTGTTTGAATGTGTTTATCTTTCATATGATTCAAAAATCTTTGTTTGAATGTGTTTGACTTTCATTTGATTCAATTAGCTTTGTTAAAAGTATTTGACTTTTACTTGATTCAAAAAGATTTGTTTGAATGTATTTGACTTTCATTTGATTCATTAAGCTTTCTTAGATTTTATTTGACTTTCATTTGATACAATTAACTTTGTTGAACGCATTTGACTTTCATTTGATTTAAAATACTTTGTTTGGCTGTGTCTGATTTTCATTTGATTCTAAAAGCTTTGTTTGAATGTGTTTGACTTTCATTCGATTCAAAACGAATTGTTTTAATGTGTTTACCTTTTTTTGATTTAAAAAGCTTTGTTTGAATGTGATTAAATTTTATTTGGTTCAATTAGCTTCGTTGAATGCGTTTGTCTTTCACTCGATTCAAAAGGCTTTGTTTAAATGTGTTTGACTTTTATTTGATTAAAAATGTTTTGCTTGAATGTGTTTGGCTTTCATTGGAACCTAAAAGCTTTGTTTTAATTTGCTTGACTTTCATTCGATTTAATAAGCTCTGTTTTAATGTGTTTGACTTTCATTTGATTCAAAAAGCTTTGTTTTAAGGTGTTTGACTTTTATTCGATTTAAAATGCTTTGTTTTTATGTGTTTGACTTTGATTTGATTCAAAAAGCTTTGTTTGATTGTTTTTTACTTTCATTTGATAAAATTAGCTTCGTTAAACGCATTTGCCCTTCATTTGATTAAAAATGCTTTATTTGAATGTTTTTTATTTTTTTTTTATTCTAAAGGCTTTGTTTGAATGTGTTTGACTTTCATTCGATTCAAAAAGCTTTACTTTAATGTGTTTAACTTCTATTTGATTTTAAAAGCTTTGTTTGAATGTGATTAAATTTGATTTGGTCCAATTAGCTTTGTTGAATAAATATATCTTTCACTCGATTAAAAAAGCTTTGTTTGAATGTATTTGACTTTCTTTTGATTAAAAAAACTTTTTCATTTGATTAAAAAAGCTTTGTTTTAATTTGTTTGACTTTCATTCGATTTAATAAGCTTTGTTTTAATGTGTTTGACTTTCATTTGATTTAAAAAGCTTTGTTTTAATGTGTTTGATTTTTATTCGATTTATAAAGCTTTGTTTTAATGTGTTTGACTTTCATTTGATTCAAAAAGATTTTTAGAATGTGTTTAATTTCCATTCGATCCAATTAGCTTCTTTGTATGCATTTTACTTTCATTCGATTCAAAAATCATTGTTTGAATGTGTTTGACATTCATATGATTCAAAAATCATTGTTCGAATGTGTATGACTTTCATTCGATTCAAAAAGCTTTGTTTGAATGTGATAACTTTAATTCGGTTCAATTAGTTTCGTTGAATGCATTTGTCTTTCTTTCGATTCAAAAAGCTTTGTTTAAATGTGTTTGACTTTTATTTGATTAAAAATGCTTTGTTTGAATGTGTTTGAGTTTCATTTGAACCTAAAAGCTTTGTTTTAATTTGTTTGACTTTCATTCGATTTAATAAGCTCTGTTTTAATGTGTTTGACTTTCATTTGATTCAAAAAGCTTTGTTTTAATGGGTTTGACTTTCATTTGATTTAAAAAGCTTTGTTTTAATGTGTTTGACTTTGATTTGATTCAAAAAGCTTTGTTTGATTGTTTTTTTCTTTCATTTGATAAAATTAGCTTTGTTGAACGAATTTGACCTTCATTTGATTTAAAATGCTTTGTCTAAATGTGTTTGATTTTCATTTGATTCTAAAGGCTTTGTTTTGATGTGTTTGACTTTCATTCGATTAAAAAGCTTTATTTTAATGTGATTAACTTCTATTTGATTTAAAAAGCTTTGTTTGAATGTGATTAAATTTGATTTTATTCAATTAGCTTCCTTGAATGCATATGTCTTTCACTCGACTAAAAAAGCTTTGTTTTAATGTATTCGACTTTCATTTGATTAAAAAAACTTTATTTGAATGTGTTTGACTTTCAATTGATTCAAAAAGATTTGTTTTAATTTGTTTGACTTTCATTCGATTTAATAAGCTTTGTTTTAACGTGTTTGATTTTCATTTGATTCAAAAAGCTTTGTTTTAATGTGTTTGATTTTCGTTCGATTTAAAAAGCTTTGTTTTAATGTGTTTGACTTTGATTTGATTCAAAAAGCTTTTTAGAATATGTTTAATTTTCATTCGATTCAATTAGCTTCTTTGTATGCATTTTACTTTCAATCGATTCAAAAATCATTGTTTGAATATGTTTGACTTTTATATGATTCAAAAATCATTGTTTGAATGTGTATGACTTTCATTAGATTCAAAAAGCTTTGTTTGAATGTGATTGACTTTAATTTGGTTCAATTACCTTTGTTGAATGTATTTGTCTTTCTTTTGATAGAAAAAGCTTTGTTTGAATGTGTTTGACTTTCATTTGATTCAAAAAGCTTTGTTTGAATGTGTTTGACTTTCATTTGAATCTAAAATCTTTGTTTTAATTTGTTTGACTTTCATTCGATTTAAAAATCTTTGTTTTAACATGTTTGACTTTGATTTGATTAAAAAGCTTTGTTTAAATGTTTTTAATTTTCATTTGATTCATTTATCTTTGTTGAATGCATTTGACTTTCCTTCGATTAAAAAATCATTGTTTGAATGTGTTTGCCTTTCATATGATTCAAAAATCTTTTTTTGAATGTGTTTGACTTTCATTTGATTCAATTAGCTTTGTTAAAAGTATTTGACTTTTACATGATTCAAAAAGATTTGTTTGAATGTATTTGACTTTCATTTGATTCATTAGGCTTTCTTAGAATTTATTTGACTTTCATTTGATACAATTAACTTTGTTGAACGCATTTGACTTTCATTCGATTTAAAATACTTTGTTTGGCTGTGTCTGATTTTTATTTGATTCTAAAAGCTTTGTTTGAATGTGTTTGACTTTCATTCGATTCAAAACGCATTGTTTTAATGTGGTTAACTTCTATTTGATTTAAAAAGCTTTGTTTGAATGTGATTAAATTTTATTTGGTTCAATTAGCTTCGTTGAATGCGTTTGTCTTTCACTCGATTCAAAAGGCTTTGTTTAAATGTGTTTGACTTTTATTTGATTAAAAATGTTTTGCTTGAATGTGTTTGGCTTTCATTTGAACCTAAAAGCTTTGTTTTAATTTGCTTGACTTTCATTCGATTTAATAAGCTCTTTTTTAAATGTGTTTGACTTTCATTTGATTCAAAAAGCTTTGTTTTAAGGTGTTTGACTTTCATTCGATTTAAAATGCTTTGTTTTTATGTGTTTGACTTTGATTTGATTCAAAAAGCTTTTTTTGATTGTTTTTTACTTTCATTTGATAAAATTAGCTTCGTTGAACGCATTTGCCCTTCATTTGATTAAAAATGCTTTATTTGAATGTGTTTGATTTTTTTTTATTCTAAAGGCTTTGTTTGAATGTGTTTGACTTTCATTCGATTCAAAAAGCTTTACTTTAATGTGTTTAACTTCTATTTGATTTAAAAACTTTTGTTTGAATGTGATTAAATTTGATTTGGTCCAATTAGCTTTGTTGATTGCATATGTCTTTCACTCGATTAAAAAAGCTTTGTTTGAATGTAATTGATTTTCATTTGATTAAAAGAACTTTGTCATTTGATTAAAAAAGCTTTGTTTTAATTTGTTTGACTTTCATTCGATTTAATAAGCTTTGTTTTAATGTGTTTGACTTTCATTTGATTTAAAAAGCTTTGTTTTAATGTGTTTGATTTTCATTCGATTTAAAAAGCTTTGTATTAATGTGTTTTACTTTGATTTGATTCAAAAAGATTTTTAGAATGTGTTTAATTTCCATTCGATCTAATTAGCTTCTTTGTATGCATTTTACTTTCATTCGATTCAAAAATTATTGTTTGAATGTGTTTGACTTTCATATGATTCAAAAATCATTGTTCGAATGTGTCTGACTTTCATTCGATTCAAAAAGCTTTGTTTGAATGTGATAACTTTAATTCAGTTCAATTAGCTTTGTTGAATGCATTTGTCTTTCTTTCGATTCAAAAAGTTTTGGTTGAATGTGCTTGACTTTCATTTAATTCAATATGCTTTGTTTGAATGTGTTTGACTTTCATTTAAATCTAAAAGCTTTGTTTGAATTTGTTTGACTTTCATTCGATTTAAAATGCTTTGTTTTAATGTGTTTGACTTTGATTTGATTCAAAAATATTTGTTTGAATGTGTTTAATTTTTATTTGATTCAATTAGGTTTGTTGAATGCATTTGACTTTCATCCGATTCAAAAATCATAGTCAGAATGTGTTTGCCTTTCATATGATTCTAAAATCTTTGTTTGAATGTGTTTGACTTTCAATTGATTCAATTAGCATTTTTAAATGTATTTGACTTTTACTTGATTCAAAAAGATTTGTTTGAATGTATTTGACTTTCATTTGATTCAATAAGCTTTGTTAGAATGTATTTGACTTTCATTTGATACAATTAACTTCGTTGAACGCATTTGACTTTCATTCGATTAAAAATACTTTGCTTGACTGTGTCTGATTTTCATTTGATTCTAAAAGCTTTGTTTGAATGTGTTTGACTTTCATTCGATTCCAAACACTTTGATTTAAAAAGCTTTGTTTGAATGTGCTTAAATTTTATTTGGTTCAATTAGCTTCGTTGAATGCATTTGTCTTTCACTCGATTAAAAAAGTATTGTTTAAATGTATTTGACTTTAATTTGATTAAAAATGCTTTGTTTGAATGTGTTTGACTTCCATTTGAACCTAAAAGTTTTGTTTTAATTTGTTTGACTTTCACTCAATTTATTATGCTCTGTTTTAATGTGTTTGACTTTCATTTGATTAAAAAAACTTTGTTTTAATGTGTTTAACTTTCATTCGATTAAAAAAGATTTGTTTTAATGTGTTAAACTTTCATTTGATTAAAAAAGCTTTGTTTGATTGTTTTTTACTTTCATTTGATAAAATTAGCTTCGTTGAACGCATTTGACCTTCATTTGATTCAAAATGCTTTTGTTTGAATGTGTTTGATTTTCATTTGATTCTAAAGGCTTTGTTTGAATGTGTTTGACTTTCATTCGATTCAAAACACTTTGTTTTAATGTGTTTAACTTCTAATTGTTTTAATAAGCTTTATTTGAATGTGATTAAAGTTTATTGGGTTCAATTAGCTTCGTTGAATGCATATGTCTTTCACTCGATTAAAAAAAGCTTTGTTTGAATGTATTTGAATTTCATTTGATTCAAAAAACTTTGTTTGAATGTGTTTGACTTTCATTTGATTCAATTAGCTTTGTTAAAAGTATTTGACTTTTACTTGATTCAAAAAGATTTGTTTGAATGTATTTGACTTTCATTTGATTCATTAAGCTTTCTTTGAATTTATTTGACTTTCATTTGATACAATTAACTTTTTTGAACGCATTTGACTTTCATTCGATTAAAAATACTTCGTTTGGCTGTGTCTGATTTTCATTTGATTCTAAATGCTTTGTTTGAATGTGTTTGACTTTCATTCGATTCAAAACGCATTGTTTTAATGTGTTTAACTTCTATTTGATTTAAAAAGCTTTGTTTGAATGTGATTAAATTTTATTTGGTTCAATTAGCTTCGTTGAATGCATATGTCTTTCACTCGATTAAAAAAAGCTTTGTTTGAATGTATTTGACTTTCATTTGATTCAAAAAACTTTGTTTGAATGTGTTTGACTTTCATTTGATTCAAAAAGCTTTGTTTTAATTTGTTTGAATTTCATTCGATTTAATAAGCTTAGTTTTTATGTTTTTGACTTTCATTTGATTGAAAAAGCTTTGTTTGAATGTGTTTGACTTTTATTTGATTCAAAAAGATTTGTTTGAATGTTTTTGTCTTTCATTCGATTCAAAAAGCTTTATTTGATTGTATTTAACTTTCATTTGATTCATAAAGATTTGTTTGATTGTGTTTGTTTTTCATTTGATTAAATTAGCTTTGTCAAAAGCATTTGACTTTATTTCGATTGAAAAATCTTTGTTTAAATATGTTTGACTTTCATTTGATTCTAAAAGCATTGTTTGAATGTGTTTGACTTCCATTTGATTAAAAAAGATGTGTTTGAATGTGTTTCACTTTCATTTATTTCAAAAAGCTTTATTTACACGTATTTTACTTTCATTTGATTCAAATAGCCTCGTTGAATGCATTTTACATTCATTCCATTCAAAAGGCTTTGTTTAAATGTGTTTGATTTTTATTTGATTCAAAATGCTTTGATTGAGTGTGTTTAACATTCATTTGATTCAATTAAATAGTTGATTGCATTTTACATTCATTTAATTTAATTAGCTTTGTTGAATGCATTTGACTTTCGTTCAAATAAAAAAGATGTGTTTAAATGTGTTTAACCTTCATTTTATTAAAAAGCTTTGTTTGAATGTGTTTGACTTTTATTTGATTCAATTAACTCCGTTGAATGCATTTGTCTTTCATTCGATTCAAAAAGCTGTGTTTGAATGTGATTGACTTTGATTTGATTCAAAAAGTTTTGTTAAAATGTGTTAGACTTTCATTTGATTCAAAATGCTTTGTTTTAATATATTTGACTTTCATTCTTTTCTAAAAGCATTGTTTGAATATGTTTGACTTTCATTTCATTCAAAAAGCTTTGTTTGAATGTGTTTGACTTTCATTTGATTCAATTAGCTTCGTTGAATGCATTTATCTTTCATTCGATTCAAAAAGCTTTGTTTAAATGTGTTTGACATTCATTTAATTCAAAAAGCTTTATTTGAATGTTTATGACTTTCATTTGATTTAAAAAGGTTTGTTTCAATGTGTTTGACCATTTTATTCAAAAAGATTTGTTTAAATGTGTTTAACTTTTCTTTGATTCAAAAAGATTTCTTTGAAATTGTTTAATTTTCATTTTATTCAATTAGCTTCGTTGACTGCATTTGACTTTCATTCGATTCAAAAAGCTATGTTGAATGTGTTAAACTTTCGTTTGACTCGAAAATCTTTGTTTCAATGTGTTTTACTTTCATTAGACTTAAAAATCTTGGTTAGAATGTTTTTTACTTTCTTTTTTTATTCAAAAAGATTTGTTTGAATGTGTTTAATTTTCATTTGATTCAATTAGCCTCGTTAAATGCATTTTACTTTCATTCGATTCAAAAAGCTTTGTTTGAATGTGTTTAACTTTCATTTGATTCGAAAATCTTTGTTTGAATATGTTTGACTTTCATTAGATTTAAAATTCTTTGCTTGAATGTGTTTGACTTTTATATGATTCAAAAAGGATTGTTTGAATGCATTAGAATTTTATTCGATTCAAAAATCTTTTTTTTTTTTATTGTTTTTACTTTCATTTTATTTAAAAAGTTTTTTGAATGTGTTTGACATTCATTTTATTGAATTAGCTTCGTTGGATGCATTTTACTTTCATTCAATTTAAAAAGTATTGTTTTAATGTGTTTGACTTTCCTTTAATTCAATTAGGTTCGTTGAATGCATTTAACTTTCATTCAATTCAAAAAGCTTTGTTTGATTGTGTTTGACTTTCATTTGATTCAAAAAGCTTCGTATGAATGCGTTTGTCTTTCATTTGATTCAATTAGCTTCATTAAATGCATTTCACTTTCATTCGATTGAAAAAGCTTTGTTTAAATATGTTTGACTTTCATTCAATTCTAAAAGCTATGTTTGAATGTGTTTCACTTTCGTTTGATTCAAAAAGCTTTGTTTGCATGTATTTTACTTTTGTTTGATTCAATTAGCTTCATTGAATGCATTTTACTTTTGTTTGATTCAAAAAGTTGTGTTTGAATGTGTTTCACTTTCCTTTGATTCAAAAAGCTTTGTTTGCATGTATTTTACTTTCATTTGATTCAATTAGCTTCGTTGAATGCATTGTACTTTCATTCGATTCAAAAGGCATTGTTTGAATGTGTTTGACTTTCATTTGCTTCAAAAAGCTTTGATTGAGTGTGTTTGACATTCATTTGTTTGAATGTGTTTAACTTTCATTTGATAAAAAAAAACATTGTTGAATGTGTTTAACTTTTATTTGATTCAATTGGCTCCGTTGAATACATTTGACTGTCATTCGATTCAAAAAGCTTTGTTTGAATGTGTTTGACTTTAATTTGATTCAAAAAGTTTGGTTTGAATGTGTTAGACTTTCATTCGATTCAAAAAGCTTTGTTTGAATGTGTTTAACATTTATTTAATTTAAAAAGGTTTGTTTGAATGTGCTAGACTTTCAATTGATTCAAAAAGTTTTGTTTGAATGTGTTTGACCATTTCATTCAAAATGATTTGCTTAAATGTGTTTGACTTTCCTTTGATTCAAAAAGATTTCTTTGAATGAGTTATATTTTTCATTTGATTGAATTAGCTTCGTTGAATGCATTTGACTTTTAATCGATTCAAAAAGCTTTGTTTGAAAGTGTTTGACTTTCACTTGATTCGTAAATCTTTGTTTGAATGTGTTTGACTTTTGTTAGATTTATAAATCTTTGTTTAAATGTGTTTGACTTTTATTTGATTCAAAAAGCTTTGTTTGAATGTGTTTGACTTTCTTTGATTTTAGAAGATTTGTTTGAATGTGTTTGACTTTCTATTGATTCAATTAATTTCTTTTAATGCAATTGACTTTTATTCCATTCAATAAGCTTTGTTAGATTGTTTTTACTTTCACTTGATTTAAAAAGCTTTGTTTGAATGTGTTTGACTTTCATTTAAATTCAGTAGCTTCGTTGATTGCATTTTACTTTCATTCAATTCAAAAAGCATTGTTTGAATTTTATTGACTTTCCTTAAATTTAAAAATAATTATTTGAATGTGTTTAACTTCAATTTGATTCAATCAGTTTCGTTGAATGCATTTGACTTTCATTCGATTCAAAAAGCTTTGTTTGATTGTGTTTGACTTTCATTTGATTTAAAAAGCTTCGTTTAAATAAGCTTGTCTTTAAATTGATTCATTTAGCTTCATTAAATGCATTTGAATTTTATTCGATTGAAAAAGCTTTGTTTAAATATGTTTGACTTTCATTCGATTATAAAAGCTTTGATTGAATGTGTTTAACTTTCATTTGATTCAAAAAGCTGTATTGGAATGTGTTAACTTTCATTTGATCAAAAAATCTTTATTTGAATGTGTTTGACTTTTATTTGATTCAATTAGCTTCATTGAATGCATTTGACTTTCATTCGATCAAAAAAGCTTTGTCTGAATGTATTTGACTTTCATTAGATTCAAAAAGTTTTTTTTTAATGTGTTAGACTTTCGTTTGATTGAATTAGCTTCGTTGATTGCATTTGCCTTTCATTCGATTCGAAAAGCTTTGTTTTAATGTGTTTGACTTTCATTTGATTAAAAAAGTTTTGTTTGAATGTGTTTCACTTTCAGTTGATAAAAAATCTTTGTTTGAATGTGTTTGAATTTTTTTTTATTCAATTAGCTTCGTTGAATGCATTTGACTTTTATTCGATTAAAAAAACTTTGTTTGAATGTGTTTGACTATCATTTGATTCAAAAAGTTTTATTTGAATATGTATGACTTTTATTTGATTCAAAAAGCTTTGTTTGAATGCACTTGACTATCATTTTATTTAAAAAGTTTTGTTTGAATGTTTGACTTTCATTTGATTCAATTAGCTTCATTGAATGCAATTTGCTTTCATTCGATTCAAAAAGCTTTCTTTGAATGTGTTTGACTTTCATTTGATTTAAAAAGCTTTGTTTGAACGTGTTTGACTTTTATTTGATTCAAAAAGCATTGTTTGAATGTGTTTGACTTTTATTGATTAAAAACGTTTTGTTTGAATGTGTTTAACTTTCATTTGTAACAAAAAGCTTTGTTTGAATGTGTTTGGCTTTTTTTTTTTTTTTATTCAAAAAGGTTTTTTTGATTGTGTTTGACTAACATTTGATTTAAAAAGCTTCTTTTGAATGTGTTTGTCTTTAATTTGATTCAATTAGCTTCGTTAAATTCATTTGACTTTCATTCAATTCAAAAAGCTTTGTTTAAATATATTTATGTAGGGAATATTTCAAGCATTACCCAAAACTTGAACCCCACTGTGATCATACACCTATGCATGATGGCGTCCAAGGGGAAGGAAGCTAGAGCAAAAGAGTCGCCAACAAGTTTTATGAACTTGTAAACCGTTCACAGGATGAAGGTTACACCCCTTAACGATCTAGAAGATCGTTAACTCTAATAGGTTGGTTTATTCTAGTCGTATTCATGTGCGCTTTTTGACTAACATGGAATTATTAGGTTTACCCTATGTTGATTTAATATTAAAGCACAAATAAATCTATTATTGGTGATCACTTGAATTATAATCATATTATCCTAAACAAGTACATATTCCCTTTAAACATGAATAAAAGGTGTGATAAAGCAATAACAATAAATATAACAAGCAACATAATAATAATAATAACAATAATAATCATAATAATTATAATCATAAATCATAAAAATAATCATAATCATGTTAAAGCATAATAATAGCATGATCCTAGGCATGTTACTAACAAGATTAATAACAAACCCTAGCATGTCACTAAACATCAAAGATCAAAGATTTAGCCCTAACGTGATACTAACATGCTATTAGGAAAGAAAATAGGAAGCATTATAGAAATCATAATTTATGTTAGAAACTTATTCTTTACCCTAATCATGATACTAAGAAAAGCATCCTAACATGATACTAGGAATCAAAATAATAACCTAAACATGATTTCTATATCAAAATATCAATTAAACAATTAAAGCACTTAAATGGATGCCTCATATCTCTTTTTTATAACAAAATACACGCGTTAATAACTTCAAGGAAAATAATAAATAATTAAAATAATTAAATTAAATAATTGAAATAAAGATTTGGGACCAAACCCTCAGAAATATCAAACCTTTCATGTCTAGGGCGAAGGCAACTTCGAACTCGGCTACGTGTGTCTAGTACTAATGTATGAGGAATTGTGTTTGTAAAAGGCTAGGCTAGAAAGAGGAAGAGAGAGAATAAGCTTAAGATTAGAGAGAGAGAAGAATTAGAGAATTCTGGTTTAGAGTTGTTTGGTAACGGAGGTCCAGGGACCCTATTTATAAGAAAGTAGTCTGGAATTGATAAAAACAAATCAGAGTTTGAAAAGGAATAAAACACGCTTCTTTCCCCAACAATAGGGCTTGTCGTCGGGCGACGAAATTGTCGCCATGCGACAAACCTGTTGTTTAGCAATAGAGAAGGTTTTCCATGTGTTTTCAACGCGGAATCTATTTTTCAATAAAATCAAGTCGTAAAATCCGTACGAAGGGTAAAATCGTAATTTTATTTAGGTTATTTTAGATTTTAACACCTGCTAAAAACCCGAAAATGGTTTTTAACACCTCCAAAAAAAAAATGATTTTAACACCACCCAAATTTCAAAAAATTGGGTATTACCACCACGTAACTGATTCCGTTTACAAATCCGTTAAGTAGGGCCATATAGACACGTGTCGCTTTGTTATTGGCCAAAAAAATAAAAAAAATAATAAAAAATTAAAAAACAAAAAATAAAAATTTAAAAAAAAATAAAAAATAAAATAAAAAAACCTAAAACTACCCCAGCAAGCCCAGCCCCACCCACCGCGCCACCACCGGAGTCCCCAAACCAACCCCCTGCCGGCGTCCGGCGTCCCAGAGAATCGCCCGGCGCCGGCGACCCCGCCCCCACCACCCTTTCCTCCACCTACGCACCCCACCCCTTTCCTTTCCCCATTTTCATTTCTCGACCCACCACCCCGAAACCACCCTAAACGCCCCCTCCCCCGGAAAACGCCCCTCCTCCTCTTCCTCCTCCCCCGGAAACGCCCTCCCTCTCCTTTCCCCCTCCCTTAATCGATTCCCTACCACCCCAAACGAAACCCTAAAACCCGTTTAGGGTGGTTTCGGGGTTGTGGATCGGGAACGAAAATGGGGAAAGGGAAGGGGTGGGGTGCGTAGGTGGAGGAAAGGGTGGTGGGGGTGGGGTCGCCGGTGCCGGGCGATTCACTGGGACGCCGGACGCCGGAAGGGGGTGGGTTTGGGGACGCCGGTGCATGGTGGCGCGGTGGGTGGGGCTGGGGTAGTTTTAAGTTTTTAATTTTTTTTTTATTTTTTTTAAACAAATAAAATAGTGACACGTGTCACTGTGGACCACATTTAACGGAATTTTTTAACGGAAACCGTTAAGTGGTGGTAATACCAATTTTTTGAAAATTTGTATGGTGTTAATACCCATTTTTTTTTGGAGGTGTTAAAAACCATTTTCTTGTTTTTAGCAGGTGTTAAAATTTAAAAAAACCTTTTATTTAAAACACTTTTTTTATTCCAAACAAAACTCATAAAACATAATTATCAATCCTAATCCCATTAGGATTCAAAATAACCTTCTAGAAGATTCTAGAAGATTATAATCAATCCTAATTGCATTAGGAATGATAATTCATAATAGGCCCTCCTCTAGATCATTAGGATGCATATAAAAACCAAACTGGCCCTAGTTTAATATTTTAGCCATAACTAGCTCATTATTCATCGTAATTGGGCTCATAATATATCGTTGGAAATCTCTTTTTGAGCCCTATCAAACTACACCATTAATGGACCCTTGTCATGGACCAAACTAAACTAGATTGGCTATTTCCATAAAATAGAGTAAGTTTTCAAAAACAGAAAAAAAGATATTTATAATAAAACCAACCACAACATTAGACTTTTCACACTTTCATTTCATTCGATTATGATTCGTTATGAAAGGTATTGATCACCAAATTTGGTTTTGGGGAGACACAAATGGGTGTCTACAATTTGACTTTCATTCGATTCTAAAAGCTTTGTTTGAATGTGTTTGACTTTAATTTGATTAAAAAATCTTTTTTTGAATGTGTTTCACTTTCATTTGAATCAATTATCTTCGTTGAATGCATTTGACTTTCATTCGATTCACAAAGATTTGTTTGAATGTGTTTGACTTTCATTTGATTCAATTTTCTTCGTTGAATGCATTTAACTTTCATTCAATTCAAAAAGCTTTGTTTGAATGTTTTTGAATTTCCTTAAATTCAAAAAGATTTGTTTGAATGTGTTTGACTATCATTTCATTCAAAAAGCTTTGTTTGAATGTGTTTGACTTTCATTTGATTTAATTAGCTTCGTTGAATGCATTTATCTTTCATTCAATTCAAAAATCATTGTTTGAATGTGTTTGACATTCATTTGATTCAAAAAACAATTATTTGAATGTTTATGACTCTCATTTTATTTAAAAAGGTTTGTTTGAATGTGCTTAACTTTTATTTGACTCAAAAAGCTTTGTTTAAATGTGTTTGAACATTTTATTCAAAAAGATTTGTTTAAATCTTTTTGACTTTCCATTGATTCCAAAAGATTTGTTTGAATTTGTTTAACTTTCATTTGATTCAATTAGCTTCATTGAATGCATTTGAGTTTCATTCGATTCAAAAAGTTTTGTTTTAATGTGTTTAATTTTCATTTGATTTGAAAATCTTTGTTTGAATGTTTTTGACTTTTATTTGATTCAAAAAGCTTTGTTTGAATATGTTTGATTTTCATTTGATTATATTAGTTTCATTTAATGCATTTGACTTTTATTCGATTCAAAAAGCTTTGTTTAATATTTTTTACTTTCATTTGATTAAAAAAGCTTTGTTTGAATGTGTTAGACTTTCATTTGAATCAATTAGCTTCGTTGAATGCATTTTACTTTCATTCAATTCAAAAGCATTGTTTTAATGTGTTTTACTTTCCTTTAATTCAAAAAGATTGGTTTGAATGTATTTTTACTTTCATTTGATTCATTTAGATTTGTTGAATGCATTTGACATTCATTTGATTTAAAAATCTTTGTTTGAATGTGTTTGGATTTCCTTTGATTCAAAAAGATTTGTATAAATGGTTTTAACTTTCATTTGATTCAATTAGATTCGTTGAATGCATTTTACTTTCATTCGATTCAAAAATCTTTGTTTGAATGTGTTTGACTTTACTTTGATTCGAAAAGCCTTGTTTGAATGTCTTTCACATTCATTTGATTCAAAATAGCCTCTTTGAATGCATTTGACTTTCATTAAATTTAAAAAACTTTGTTTGAATGTGTTTGACTTTCATTTGATTAAAACTAGGGGTGTTCAAATCCGGGCACCCGGGTTTTCGGGAGTTTCGGGTAGTTGATAATTCGTCCCATGTCCCGACCCGAATATCTCGGGTACCCGGGTTTCGGGTACCCGAATTATTCGGGTCGGGACATCAGGTACCCGGATGTTCTCATTCTCTATTTGGCATTCCCTCATTCTCAAAAAGCTTCCTATTTAAAAAAAAAGAAAAAAAAAACTCAAAAAGCTCAAACACCAAGAAAACCACGCATACAAGCATAATATAACCATAAACATCACCAATAAAAACTAGAGAATGAATAAAATAACCTCAATCAAACAAATACTTAGTAAATTAATAATCTTTTAATAAAATTCAATTACAAGAATAAGAGAACAATATTGGAATCTTTCTCTTGAAAACTTTGTGGAGTTCAGGTAGAAGACCCCATATGCTGCTTCATCTTCTTCTCCAGAATAGCCGCTGCTTCATCTTCATTTTTTTCGTGGCGATTCGGCTTCAAAACTTAGGGGTTAGCAGAAGAAGGGATAATTAATTAATTAGGCGTTGAAATTGGTGGATGAAAATGAAGGAAGGTTCAACAATGGCGTAAAGAGAGAGAAGATGGAGGTAATGAGAGTGAAGTGAGACCAAATTCAGCATTGAAGGAAGCATATCTATGAGGAGAGAGAGAGAGAGAGAGAGCAGCATAGGGGTATTTTTTTGCTGAGTAATGAGAACCCTAATGGCTAATGGGCTGGGTTAAAGTTTGAGGGTTTTTTTTTTTATTTTTTATTTTTTATTTTCGGGAATTCGGGTACCCGGGTATTAAAAAATGTGGCCCATGTCCCGACCCAGATAACATGTAATATTCTCGGGTCGGTACCCGTCCCGAAAAAACAGTTTTTTCCCCCAAATTTCCCATCGGGTAATTAACGGGTCATCGGTAAATCGAGTCGGGACAATCGGGTCGGGTTTTTTTGAACACCCCTAATTAAAACTGTTTTGTTTGAACATGTTTCACTTTCATTTGATTCAAAAAGTTTTGTTTGAATGTGTTTGAATTTCATTTAATTCAAAAAATTTTGTTTGATTGTGTTTGACTTTCACTTGATTAAAAAACCATCGTTTGAATGTATTTGTCTTTCATTTGATTCAATTAGCTTCGTTAAATGCATTTGACTTTCATTTGATTGAAAAAGCTTTTTTTAAATATGTTTGACTTTCATTCAATTCTAAAAGCTTTGTTTGTATGTGTTTGACTTTAACTTTATTAAAAAAGATTTGTCTTAATTTGTTTCACTTTCTTTTGATTCAAAAAGCTTTGTTTGCATATATTTTATTTTCATTCGATTAAAAAGGCTTTGTTTGAATGTGTTTGACTTTCATTTGATTCAAAAAGGTTTGATTGAATGTGTTTGACTTTCATTTGATTCAATTAGCTACGTTGAATGCATTTGACTTTCATTTGATTCAATTTGCTTTGTTGAATGAATTTTACTTTCGTTCGATTCAATAAGATTTGATTGAATGTGATAACTTTCATTTGATTAAAAAGAGTTGTTTAAATGTGTTTGTCTTTTACTTGATTCAATTAGCTCCGTTGACTGCATTTGACTTTTATTCTGTTCAAAAGCTTTGTTTGAATGTGTTTGACTTTCATTAGATTCCAAAAGTAATGTTTGAATGTGTTAGACTTTCATTTGATTTAATTAGCTTCGTTGATTGCATTCGCCTTTCATTAAATTCGAAAAGCTTTGTTTGAATGTGTTTGACTTTCATTTGATTCCAAAAGTAATGTTTGAATGTGTTAAACTTTCATTTGATTCAATTAGCTTCGTTGATTGCGTTTGCCTTTCATTTAATTCGAAAAGTTTTGTTGAATGTGTATAACTTTTATTTGATTAAAAAATCTTTTTTTGAATGTGTTTGACTTTTATTTTAGTTAATTAGCTTCGTTTAATATATTTGACTTTTATTTGAACACAAAAAGCTTTGTTTGAATATGTTACCATTAGATTCAAAAAGCTTTATTTAAATGTGTATGACTTTTATTTGATTTAAAAAGCTTTGTTTGAATGCGTTTGTGTAGACACCCATTCATTTCTCCCCAAAACCAAACCCAGTGATGAGTACCTTTCACGTCGAATCATAATCGAATGAAGTGAAAGTGTGGAAAGTTTAGTGTTGCGGAAAGTTTTAATTTCTTTTCTCTTCTCTCTGTTTTTGAAAACCTATTTTAAGAAAACAGCCAATCCAGTTTGGTTGGTCCATGATATGGGTCCAATAGTAGTGTAGTTGGATGGAGCTTGAAAAGAGCTTTCCAACGATGTATTATAAGCCCAATTCCGATGAATATTGAGGAAGTTATGGCCAAATTACTGAACTGGGCCTGGTTTGAGCCTTATATCCGGCCCACTGATCTAGAGGAGGGCCTAATATAGATTTATCATTCCTAATGCAATGAGGAATGGTTTGAGTCTTCTAGATTCTTCTAGAAGGTTATTTTCATTCCTAATTTAATTAGCATTGATAAATTGACTTTTGTTGACTTTTTAGAGTTTTAATCAGAATCAAAGAACGTTTTTGAGGAAAATACAATTTTATCCTCCTGTACGGCAATTTCTATCTGATTTTAAGAAAACGCGTGAATTTCTGAGTAAGCGCCAAACGCCAGCTGTAGCGCCTGACGCTACACTTGGCGCCTGGCGCTAAGGTCAGTGTTTGGCGCTAACCTGGCTTTTTGCGTCATAACTCTGTTTTTGATGTTTTATCTTTTTGGCTGATTTTCTCTATAAATAGCGTGCTAAAAACTCCGTTTTCATTCACCAACTCTCATCAAGATTTTCTTGATTACTCTCTCTCTCTCTCTTTTCTAAACTAGCCTTCTCTCAAATATAAAAATTCCGCATTCATTAGATTTAGATACACCTAGCCAAATTCGAAGTTGCCTTCGCCTTAGACATGAAAGGTTTAATTTCTGAGGGTTTGGTCCCAAATCTCTCTTTCAATTATTTAATTTAATTATTTTATTTATTATTTTCCTTGAAGTTACTAACATGTGTATTTTGTCATTAGAAAGTGGTACGAGGTATCAAAGTAAGTATTTTAATAGTTTTTATTGATGTTATGATATAGAAATCATGCTTAGATTGTTATGTTGATTCCTAGTATCATGTCTAGAGTAACTTTAATAGTAAGTATGATTAAAAGTACGATGCTTCCTATTCTCTTCCTAATATTTTTGTTAGTATCATGTTAGGGTTAAAGCTTTGATTTTTATATGCTTAGTGACATGCTAGGGTTTGTTATTAATCTTGTTAGTATCATGATGAGGATCTTGCTATTAATATTATGCTTTAACTTGATTATTATAATTTTAATTATTATGATTGTAATTTTAATAATTTATTTTAATTATTTTGATTATGATTATTTATTATGTTGCTTGATATTTATTGTTATTGCTTGATCACACCTTTTATGCATATTTAAAGGGAATTTGTACTTGTAATCACGCTTAATAAGATAATTAATAATCTTATTTAGGGTTAATTTGATTATAATTCAAGTTATCGCCAATAATAGTTTTATTTGTGCATTAATATTCAACCAACATAGATAAACAGGTTTAGGGTTAATCCTATTGATTGCATGTTAGTCAGAAAGCGCACATGAATACGATCAGAATAAAGTAGAGGCCTATTATTAGGGCAAGTTCAATCTCTTTTAGGTCTGTAGACACCCATTTTTGTCTCCCCAAAACCAAACCCAGTGATGAGTACCTTTCACGTCGAATCATAATCGAATGAAACGAAAGTGTGGAAAGGTCTAGTGATATGGAAAAATTTATTTTAAGAAAACTTTATTTCTTTTCTTTTCTCTTCTCCCTGTTTTTGAAAACTTTATTTTAAGAAAACAGCCAATCCAGTTTGGTTGGTCCATGATATGGGTCCATTAGTTGTGTAGTTGGATGGGGCTTTCAAAGACCTTTCCAACGATATATTATAAGCCCAATTCCGATGAATATTGAGGAATTTATGGCCAATTTACTAAACTGGGCCCGGTTTGAGCTTTAAGTACGGCCCAATGATCTAGGGGAGGGCCTAATATGATTTATCATTCCTAATGTAATTAGGAATGGTTTTGGTCTTCTAGAACATTCTAGAAGGTCTTATCATTCCTAATTCAATTAGGATTCTTCAGAGTTTTAATTAGATCAAATAGCATTTTCGACTGAAATTATATTATTTTATCTTCCAGTACGGTAAAATTATCAGATTTTCGAAAACGCGTTAAAATCCGGTTT
Source organism: Chenopodium album (assembly GCF_948465745.1). Classification (NCBI taxonomy): domain Eukaryota; kingdom Viridiplantae; phylum Streptophyta; class Magnoliopsida; order Caryophyllales; family Amaranthaceae; genus Chenopodium; species Chenopodium album. The sequence goes on from NC_137842.1 coordinate 22,259,098, forward strand.
GGCGTCCAAACCCCAGGCCTTGGCGCCTGGAACCAGGATTGGCGCCAGACGCCAGCCATTGGCGCCTGGCGCTAGCCACTGGTCCTGGCGCCAATGAGCCAAGGCTGGCGCCAAGTTAGTTTTGTGATCTTCAGACTCTGTTTTGATAAATTATCCTTTTTTGGATGTTTTTCTCTATAAATATCGTATCAAAAACTCCGTTTTGATTCACGGATTGTCAATATTCATTCACCGTTTTCATCTACAATCATCAATCATCAACAATTACTTTATGAATTATTAATCTTCTAGCATTCTTTCTAAACTTTGCTCTTTAATACAAAATTCCGCATTCATTAGATCTTGAAACACCTAGCCATATTCGAAGTTGCCTTCGCCCTAGACGTGAAAGGTTTTAATTTCTGAGGGTTTGGTCCCAAATCTCTCTTTCAATTATTTAATTTAATTGTTTTGATTATTATTTTCCTTGAAGTTACTAACGTGTGTATTTTGTTATTAGAAAGAGGTACGAGGCATCCAAGTAAGTACTTTAATTGATTTTATTGATATTATGATGTAGATATCATGTTTAGATTGTTATTTTGATTCCTAGTATCATGTCTAGGGTAATTTTAATATCGAATATGATTGTTATGATGCTTCCTATGTTCTTCCTAATATTTGTTCATGTTAGTATCATGTTAGGGTTAAAGATTTGATTTTTATTGCTTAGTGACATGCTAGGGTTTGTTATTAATCTTGTTAGTATCATGCCTAGGATCTTGCTATGTTTATTATGCTTTAACATGATTATAATTATAATTTATGGTTATCATGGTGATTGTGATTATTTTAATGATGATTATTTTATTCATGATATTGATTATTTATTTATTTATGTTGCTTGATATGTATTGTTTTATATTGTTATTGCTTGATCACCTTTTATTGCAGGTTAAAGGGAATTGGTATTTGCAATCACGCTTAATAAGATAATTAATAATCTTGTTTAGGGTTAATTGTGATTATAATTTCAAATGATCGCCAATAATAGATTTATTTGTGCATTAATATTCAACCAACATAGATTAAACAGGTTTAGGGTTAACCTATTGATTGTATGTTAATCAGAAAGCGCACATGAATACGAGCAGAATAAAGTAGAGGCCTATTATTAGGGCAGGTTCAATCTCTTTTAGGTTGGATTTGTACCATCATCCCCGAACCCTTATTTGGTTCATGACCTTATGGAGTTGACGATCTCTTGGATCGTTAGTGGGTGTAACTTTCACCTCGTGAACGGTTTACAAGTTCCTTAAAAACTTGTTGGCGACTCTTTTGCTCTATCTTCTTTCCTTTTGGACGCCACCGTACTTTAGTGTATGATCACAGTGGGGTTCAAGCTAGTGGGATTTTAAAGGCTTGAAACTATTCCCTACAGGGGGTAAGTCGGATATTAATCCTCCAATTTAAATATCATAGTTAGTTCCCTAAAAATATATACATTATTTTTACTTAAAATATGCACCTATTTTTCCATTTTGCCTCTTTAAAACCGTAAAGTCAAGGTCGATTTGAGTCAAGTATTTAAAACGCAAAATGGTTTAAATTACAGAGCGTGGTCAAGAAAGGAAGGACGGTTAATCAAAGACAACCTTTTCGTACAAGTCCAACCTTTTGACAAACCCATAGCTCGTAAGAGGAAAGCTAGGACAGTAATGGCAACACAAGAAGAAGTCAGTGAGCTTAGGAACCAACTGGTTACCGTGACTGAGGCACTGAAGCTCCTCACACTTAAGATTGATGATCTCGTGAAGCAACAACAGATGGACCTCATGCAAGAGAGTCTAAGCAAGCTATCTAGCGACTACAAGTTTCAAGGGATTAGTTCACAAGGGGTCTCGGTGGACAAAGATCTTCTTCCGCAGAATTTCAATGCCAACGACATCCCGAAATTCAAAGCAACTGACAACCCTTACTTTCATTTAAGAACCTTCGAGACAATAATGAGTATTAAGGGTATCGACAAGAAGGTTTTCCCCTCTCTGTTCTCACTATCTCTCGAGACCGTTTGCCAGTAATGGTTCTTTTCTCTCGTTAAAGAAAAGACCTCCACCTGGGAGTCCATAGCAAACGCTTTCGTTGATAGATACAAATGCAACATTCAAGTTCAGACTGACAATAGGGAACTTGAAATCCTCAAACTGAAAGAGAACGAAGGCTTCACCTCTTTCTTTAACAAATGGAGAGAAACCTCAGCTAAGATGATCGAGGTGCCGAGTGAAAAGGAGTCTGTAAGGTTTTCATAAAAAACCTTCAAGAAAAATATTCCACGCATCTCAAATATCAAACAATCTACATACCTTCAAGGCCGTCTAGGACATTGGAATCAATATTGAAGACGACCTGGCTAAGTTAAAAGCAGCCAACAATAACTCCAACAATGGCTGGAAAGGAAAGAAGAACGACAATCCTTCTTCTTCCAAAACCACCCCCTCAAACAACGTTAGCACTTTTAACCTAGGGGAAGTCCTTGCTATGAATAATCAAGGACAAAAGAAACCATTTAGGAGGAACTTTACTCCTATTGGCATGCGTTATGACACCGCATTTGATCGATTAAATGCAAAAGGTCTTATAACTCCTATTGGACCATTTGGGGACCCACCAGTCGAAAAGAGGTCGGCTAATTGGAGCCCTAATGCACACTGCAAGTATCACCAAGGTAGGGGCCATCTCACCGAGAACTGTTGGAAGCTTAAGGAAGCTATCCAAGACATTTGTCTCAACGACAACAACAAGCTTCCATTGCCCCCTGCCAGTAAGAAGCCAAGTATTGATAATGCGCCTCTCGCTCATGCCTTGGCTATCTCTGATGAGGAAAACGAGGTTGACCCCTCTTCTCTCATCAAACCTATTAAAGAAATTCATGCCATCGAAGAAGAAGAGGAGACCTTTTTTGACGCCATGGATAGCCTTCCAGAACTAGCAAGTAAAGAAGACATACAATCGCTCACATTGTCTATGATGGAAGGATCGCATTTGCTACGTGAAACTCTCAAGGCTATAAAAGAACTTCATAAGAAATATGACGAGGTTTCACTCCCGAAAGATGAACCTAAGAGAGAATTCACACCCATGGGAACGACCTATGAGGCAAAGCGTTTTCCTCTACAAGTCACCGAAAAGCCCAAGAAGAGTAATAGACTCTACACTCCAATTGGGATCCCATATGTACAAATGTTCGAAATGCTCTCCGAGAGTGGCGAGATCAAACCTCTTGAACCGAGATCATTCGAATCATTAAAAAGGACAGATAGATATTACTGTTAGTATCATCAATCAGGGGGTCACACTATCGAAAACTGTTTTAAATTTAAGGATTTAATTCAAAAAATGATTGATGAAAAGAAACTAGTCCAAGTTCCACAAGAACAGGATGCAAATATTAATGGAGTTTGGGACAGGGATGAAGAAGACGTCTACTTAAAACACATGGTAGGACCTCCACCTTCGGTGTCATACGCCATGGAAGACTTTTGGGTTGAAGAAGACTCATCGATAGACGTCCTCACAAGATCCGGGATAATGCAACCTCCCGTTTCAACACAACCCATGCCAACCACACAAAAAGTTCCCATACCTATCATTGAAGATAATGATATTGTCAATCAGTTTAAGAAAACAAAAGTTGAAATGAACGTATGGAAACTTTTGGTGACATTTCGAGAACATAGGTTGGCTGTAATGAATGCCTTGGACAAAATAGGGATAGAATCTGACACCACTCTTGAGGGGTTGGCTAACTTCCTCACGAGTGATCTTCCTAGTCCAATCAATTTAATCACCTTTTCTGACAAGGATTTACCTCCAGAAGGTGACAAACATTACAAGGCATTAAACCTCACGGTAGTTTGCAAGAGAATGAACGTCCCTATGACTCTTGTAGACAATGGATCGGCCATCAACGTCTGTCCACTTCGAACTGCGAGGATGCTAGGCATAAGGGATGAAGATTTAACTCCATCTACACAAGGAATAAGAGCCTACGACAACACTCGTCGTCAAGCTCTTGGAAAAGTTACCATGAATGTAACGGCAGGAGCAATAGAACATGCTACTACTTTCCAAGTAGTAGATATTAAAGCTTCATTCAATCTACTGTTGGGATGCCCTTGGCTTCATGACCTAAAGGTCGTCCCCTCATCTCTCCACCAACAAGTGAAAGCCATAGTTGGAGGAATTCCTATCACCATCGATGCTTCACCTATGAGGATCAAGTCCATAGAAAACCCAATAATTAACGTGGAGCACAACGAGGATGATGAAAATTTATGGGGCTTTAACAAAGAGGTCTCCTTAATCCAGGAGGTTGAAAGGACCCCACTTTGCCACGATCCCCATTCTAACATGATTGTAAATGTTATTCTGAAGAAACAAGGACATTTTCCTAGGTTGACCCTAGGAAAGAAGAAGGGAATAGCAAAATCGCTAAAGTCACCTGGCCTCCCTAAGTTAGACACTTTCGGACTTGGTTTCGAACCGACTTGGAAAGATCTCAAGCGAGCCCAGGAAAAATCAAAGGCACGTAGGAACGCTCGCACTAAAAATAAAGCAATCCTAATGGATCAGTACCCTCTTACACTTAATGCTCAATTTATAAAATAAGGAGAGGACTATCCATGCCATGAATTTCCCGAGCCATTTGTTGTAAACGTCATAAGGTTACCGGGATTTGAAATTTTCTTGGATTGTTATTTCACGGATGAAATCCCAACTCCTGTCCATAAGGAGAAAGCACCCCCATGCTTTGACTTTAACGTCATGGGATTACTATTTGGGTGAGAAAAAAATGAGCCAACTTACAAAGAGGATAACTCCTTTCTCATTAAAACAGTCCTACAAAGCGAAAGCTTCGATCCCTCGAAGCTAATCACTCCAGCGGAAGGATCACTACAAGGGTGGCGCAAGACCGTCAAGGTGACTACTCCAAGTGGAAGAAAGATATCTATCACGACAGGGCAAGGACCAATGTTTGAAGAGTCGTCTGAGTCTGAGTCTGAGTCGGAGTCTCTCTCTATAGAGTCATCTAGGTCTTTAGTAGTAGCACCTTGCCCTCCTATCTCTTCTGCTAGAATAGTTAGTGTTCAAGTCCCTAAGCACATATCACTCTTTGATGTAATGATCTTAGAGTATAATAATATATCTCCCTGAGCACATATAACTCTTTGATGTAATGATCTCAGAGTATAATAATATATCTTCTTCTCCTTATTTCTTGTGTTCTTCTCTAACCTCAGATGACGAGCATTGCTTAAATAACAATGAAAAAGACAAAGAACTTATTAAAGCAATGGAAACACTCGAAAAGAAAACACCGGTAATTGAAGAAACTGAGACGGTTGATATCTCAAATGATTCAACCAATAAAAGAGAAGTTAAAATCGGACTAACACTTAACGAACAAGAAAGAACCGATTTAATTAACTTACTTAAAGAATTTATTGATGTATTTGCTTGGTCATACGAAGATATGCCAGGCATTAATAGAGAAATAGCTCAACACATTATACCACTAATTCCAGGAATGAAACCTGTAAAACAAAAGTTACGTCGAATGAAACCCGACGTAGCTCTTAAAATAAAAGAAGAAGTCCAAAAACAAATAACTACAGGTTTCATCAAGGTATCTAAATACCCTTAATGGGTCGCCAACGTCGTCCCAGTTTCGAAAAAAGATGGAAGGGTAAGAATGTGTGTCGACTATCGAGATCTAAATAAGGCAAGTCTAAAGGACGACTTCCCTTTACCACACATCGATATTCAGGTAGATAACACGGCAAATCACGCGCTTCTCTCGTTCATGGATGGATACGCAGGTTATAATCAGATCCTCACTGCAGAAGAAGACATGGAGAAAACAACTTTTATAACACCATGGGGCACTTACCAACGTGCAGCAACTGCCTTACTCTATGACATGATGCATAAAGAAGTCGAAGTATATGTTAACGACATGATTGTAAAATCAAAAGACCGCCCAGGCTATCAACTAGCCTTAAGGAAATTTTTCGAAAGGCTAAGAAAATATAATATGAGGTTGAACCCATCTAAGTGTGCTTTTGGAGTTACCTCAGGCAAGCTTTTTGGTTATGTCATAAGCTCTAGAGGAATAGAGATAGACCCAACCAAGATTAAAGCAATCATGTCAATGCCACCGCCCAAAACTGAGAAACTGATTCGAGGATTTATTGGCCGGTTGCAATACATAAGTAGGTTCATATCAAAATTGACGACGATATGTGAACCAATCTTCAAGAAGCTTAAGAAGAATATACTAGTAATATGGGATGACGAGTGTCAAAAATCCTTTGAAAAGATCAAAGCCTATCTCGCAAATCCTTCCGTATTAGCACTAGCACTTCCCGAAATACCCCTTAGGTTGTATTTGACGGTTACCAAAGAGACAATGGGAGCTATGCTAGCACAAGAGGTAGGAGGCAAAGAAAACGCAATCTACTATCTAAGCAAGAAGATGCTCGAATATGAAGCAAGCTATACACCACATGAGAAATTGTGCCTCGCCTTGGTGTGGGCCACAACCAAGCTAAGACATTACATGCTAGTTCATACCGTCTTCGTAGTCTCCCGATTAGATCCACTCAAGTATCTATTAGAGAAATCTACACTCAATGGACGCATATCGAGATGGATAGTCAATTTATCCTAGTTTAACGTAAGGTTTATGCCGCAAAAAGCTATCAAAGGATCTGTGGTGTCAGACTTTCTAGCGGACTTTCTAATAGAAGACTCGACGCCGATACAAGACAATGAAATTGCAGATGAAGACTTAATGGTCACTGAAGATGATACTTGGACCTTGTACTTCGACGGAGCCTCAAACCAAAAGGGATGTGGCGTTGGAGTATTACTAGTGTCACCTAAAGAAGAGCATGTCCCAATCTCCATAAAGCTTGACTTCAACATTACCAACAATGCTGCTAAATACGAAGCATGCGTGGTAGGCCTTGAAACGGCTTTGGCATTAGGAGTAAAAAAGTTAAGGATATTCGGAGACTCTTCATTAATCATCAATCAAATATCTAAAAGGTGGAAAGTAAGGAGCGAAAGTCTAGCCCCTTACCAAACCTATCTGGAAACCCTTACTGATCAGTTAGAGAAGGTAGAATACACATATCTACCTAGGGAAGAAAATCAATTTGTTGATGCCTTGGCAAGACTAGCCTCGATGGTTAGGATTCCCACGTAAATCGAGCAAATGACTCTTACTATAGAAAAAAGGCACAAGCCAGCATACATCCGGGCTATAGAAGATGACGAAGTAGTCCAACACGAAGAAGATGAAGAAGAAGAAGAACCGTGGTACACAGATATTCTCAATTATTTTACCAAAGGAGAATACCCTCCCCATGCTGACAAAAGAGCAAAACGAGCTTTAAGACTCTTGGCTTCCCAATACGTACTCATAGACAACAAGCTACATAAAAGGGTACCTAAGGGTCGATCTCTCTCTTATGTGTAGGAAATAAGGATGCATAAAGAGCAATGAGGATAGTCCACGAAGGAATCTGTGGCACTCTTATAAATGGCAAAATGTTAGTCCAAAAGATAATGCGAGAAGGATATTATTGGACTACAATGAATAGGGATTGCCATCAATATGTAAAAAGATTGCCTAAGTGCCAAATCTATGCCAATTTACAACATGCTCCCCCATCCTTGCTCTACACCTACACGTCGCCATGGCCATTCTCTACATGGGGAATTGACATCATTGGCAAAATCACTCCCCCAGGAACAGGAGGCCATCAATATATCTTATTAGCAATTGATTAATTCACAAAGTGGGTCGAAGCGCAATCATACACTAAACTCACTGCAAAACATGTAGCACTCTTTATCGAGAGAAATATTATTTGTTGATACGGAGTCCCACATGAAATGATAAGTGACAATGGAACCCACTTTCAAGCCGAATGTGAAGAATTGCTACAAAAACATGGCATTCAACACCAACATTCTTCCCCTTATAGGCCTCAAGCAAATGGAGCAGTCGAGGCAGCTAATAAAAATTTAAAGACTATCATCGAGAAAATGACGGAAAACTACAAGGATTGGCCTGACAAACTTCACTTCGCATTGTGGGGTTATCGCACGTCGATTCGCACATCAACAGGAAATACGCCATTTTCCTTGGTATATGGAATGGATATCGTACAACCTGTCGAACTAGAGATTCCATCTCTACGAATCGCGTTAGAGAGTAAAATCGATGAAGTTGAATGGACTAGGGAAAGATATGAAGAGCTAATTCTACTCGATGAAGAACGAGTAGAAGCTCTACATCCCACTCAGTGTTACCAAACTCATATGGCTAGGAATTTTAATAAGAAGGTCAAGACAAGAAACATCAAAGTAGGAGACTTGGTGTTGAAAGCATTAAGGAAAAATGTTTTAGATCCAAGGGGAAAATTTAGACCTAATTGGTCTGGACCCTACATTGTCAAAACAATCTTGTCAGGAGGTGCAGCAAAATTAACTGATATGGATGGCAATGAATTATCGAACATGACAAATCTTGACCAACTTAAAAAATACTACCCATAATTACTTGAGTAGGATACTCAAGAGAACTACGTTTGGCCTGATTCCTTAAGAAAGGATACGTAGGCAACTCTATACGGGTGCGGCCACTTTATTTTTGTAAAAATCTCGCATCCCAGAAATAATTAAAAATACGACAGAAGATCGACGGAATATCGGCGTCACAGAAAAAAACTCTAGTGCCAGACGACGGCGTCCGTCGCCTGACGCAAGACTTCCGCGGCCGGCGCCAGTCTCGAAATGGTTGAGCCAATTTACAATTAACAGTATGGGAATATTTCGATGTTTTTCGAAAAATTTTAGACTTCCGTACTCGAAACATTTCTGGAAAATTAATTTTTTTCGGTTTTCATTGCTTTTATAAAATAAATTTAAAGTAAATAATTTAATTAAAAGATGGAATTTCATTAATAAAATAAATTACATTATTGATGGAATTTAAATAAAGCTTAAATAAATTAACTTTAAAAAAAAAAAAACACAAACTAAGTCTAATAATTGGAAATTAAGCAATGCTCTTAATCTTCTTTTTCTTTCTTAGCTCTTTTCCAATTTTTGTCTGCTTCTTCCTCCTCATCCATAACTTTAGCTAGTAGGCATCCTTTAGAGGACCTACATTCAATCTTGGAGTAGATAGTTTCCCCCTTAGCTAGGACTCCATGCTTCTTTTCTACCCAATCTTTCTTCTCTGTGGTGTCAGCTTTCCTTTTTCCCTTATTTTTTGCAGTACTTTTCTTCCTAGGCATTGTAGGTGTTTTGAACTCAACTCTTTCACCTAAGCGTTCCTTAACATGAACCACCTTGTCACCTAGACGACTCTTCACATCAGTTTTTCTCTGATTTTTCTTCACGTCCTTTGAAGGTTTCTCCAGAAGCCATTTCTTCACATCATTGGGCAAGGAAGGAGGAACCTTTTGGGTAATTACTTCCCATAAAGGTCTGGCACTCAAATAAGCGTCAAACTTGTCTATTTCCTGGGAGACAGGGAACTCGTAGGGAGGACGAAAATCTCCGGAAGGAATAGTCTGAAGTAGGTCGTATTGTCTTTTTACCCTGCAGGGATAATAAAAAGTCATACGAGACAAGCTTGAATGATGGCAGAAAGGTTGCTTGTTGGAACCAACCATCCTTTCTATTTTCCACCAAGGGATGACCCATTTGATGGAAAAATTGTAGGATTCGAAGACTCTCTTTCATTCGTGGCGCCCCATCTTAGAGAAGCGTTTCTTCCTCCTCACGAAGCAATTTGGGGTGTACTTCTCAATATTGTCTGGAGGGCTAATTAATTCCAGCCTTTCCATTAGCCACATCTGTAAAAAAAAAAATTGCAATGCAAATAAATTATTATTACTATACAAAAATATATTTTTGATTTCTGTAATTAAAAATATTATTTTTCTACCTGTAATAAAATTGGAGAGCCCCGAAAAGGTGCTTTTGGATTCCTCTTTAATTCATCTAGACTAATCATAGTCTCTCCAACTATTAAAGGCATTGGATTTCTCCCTGATTCAATTTGTTTTAATACGGTGGTTATAATTGATTAACCCTCATTATTTTTACCACTTGTAAGAAAAAATTGATTAAGCATACAAAATAAGAAAGCCCTTCTTCTATAAACATGAAAAGATTCGGAATAAGGTTTATCAAAATAATGGCGAGCAAATTCTTTCAAATTAACTGTGTTGCCATCTATTATTCTTGATAAATCCCTGTCTTTTAAATTGAAAAAATGTTAAAAATCCTTATAATAATATGCATCTATTCTAGGGATTACTACAAGATCTATTGCAGGGAAACCTAAAATAGCACCAAATTCTTCCGGCAAAGGGCTAATTTCATCATACCCTATTCTAAAGCAATGACTATCTACATCCCAATATTCTACAGCGGTATGAACAAAATCTGAGTCTAGATCTACCCCTTTGATACCATAAATACCCCCCAAGTGAAACACATCTAATTCTTTTCTTTCTTTGGCATTAAGAGACCGACACCATTCATGGGTGTAATTGGTAAAAGTTTTGGTGACTAAAGACATGATATTATTTTTCTAAAAGCTAAGAAATATTTTATCTGCTGAAATTATGAAGAGAATTGGCTGGGCAGGGGGCTATTTATGCACGAAATCGGAGCAGTTTTAATCTGGGAAGGATTTGGAGTCAGCGCTAATTAGCGCCAGACGCTACTATTGGCGCCTGACGCCAGAGCCTGACGCCAAACGCTAAGTGTAGCGCCTGGCGCCTACACAAAAACACGTGGCGCCAGCTGACGACAATTTGCCTCATCGCACGCGCTTTCTAGAAACCGCGTTTTCGACTTAATTTGAGTCTGCTAATGACTTTACGGCTTCCTTATCTTTTTCTAAATATTCATTTATTCCTTTTTTTATTAATATAGCTATTATATTAATTAAATTATTTTTTGGATTTTATTTAGACTAAATTCCAAGTTTTTATAAATCCAATATTTTATTTGACTTTTCCTTTTTTCATTTTTTTCTTTGTGGGGGAGAAAGTCGGATACCCTCCATCAATAATAAAAATGACGGAATTTTTGCGCAAAATTATTAGTCACATTTTCTTTCCCACACAAACATGCACATAATTATAATAATAAAAAATGAAAAAAAAACATGATAAAAAAATAAACTCATAATAGTATGTATATACAAATATGTCTACAAAAAATGAGTCTAACTAAAAGGCAAAGTTCTATACAAAGTCAAATAAATAAATAAAAAGCACAGGAACTAACTACGGCGCCGGGGAACGTAAACCCATCATCGCATAAAACTCCGCGGTACGAGGAGTAACCTCTCCACCAGCTCCGGCTCTAGCTCCAGCATCAGCTCCAGTCTCCGCAGGAGGAGGAAAGCTCAACGTAGGACCCGTCCACCCGAGATCAACCTGAGGCTGAGACTGCAGAGGCTGCTGCGATGATGAGCCAACCTCGTACATCCCACCACCTCTAAGAGCCGAGGTAGCCTCTCCCTGGCCTACCAACGCAGCATGTGCACCCTCAGAGGAAGAACCTAAGCCCTCTACCACCTCAGTACGGGCAGCCTCAGAGCGACCGCCCCTACCTCTTGAAGTAGTGCGGCGACGTCTCGAGCTAGACCTCGCCGGATCCCTCCGCACCTTAGGTCTTGTGCGGGTACGAGAAGGAATGGGCTGACCCTGCAAAAGAAATTAAAATCGGAAACATGCAAAATTGAAGCGGTAATGCAAAACATATAAAGGAAAGACTACCTCCTGAACAGCGTCGTCCTAACGGCAGGTAGCCACGTTCCTCATCCGAACAAGCTGGCTCCGGAAGGCATCTATACATCGTGCCATCGCCGAAACCACCTCGCGTGAGAACAGTCAAAGAAATGAGTGAGTAAACATGCATAATAAATATGGACAAAAGTTGCCAATAAACAAGCTTACCCAAGTCTGGTGGCAAGGAATCAACCGCTCTACGAAGCGCTCGTCCTCAGGAGCCGGAGGAATCATCTCCTCAATCGGCCCATAAGTCCCCTTGTAAAGGATAGACATACGGGGTGGCACGAACTCAGTAGCTTCGTCCTGATAAAGCAAAACAAATTCAGTTAAGCATCACTTGGGGGCTACTTAATGAAATGTAAAAGCTGAAAAATCGTACCGCCACATCCTCAGCCGCTACAGGAACTGGAGCTAGCAACGACAGTAGCTCCTCCGCATAGCATCGCCCAGGGATCGTGTAAGATCGCCAAGGGGTTCCAGCTCCCTCTAACATGCTCAACAACCTCGCGGCGTTAAACATGTGACGTGGTGGAGGAGTAGGAACGACAAAGGTATCGGAGGAATGCTGAATAGCAACCCTCTCTCCAAGATACGCGACTGCTCTATAAGTCCCTAAGAAATAGCGATGCATCAGCAGAATACTGCGCGGCTAACCCAAAGACTGCCAGGTCGTCACACGGTCGGTTCAGCACCTCAGGCTCCTGCAAAGAACGTCAATCAGGCAAGAATCTATTTAAAACATCTCAAAATGTCAAAAAGACTAGAATCATACCGAGATGATCCAATCTCGGACATATGCAGTGGACATCCCCACACGGCGGCTGCCCCAGGAAGCACTAACTAGAAACCTGCGCGGCGACGGTCTCGCCAGCGCAGCAAAAGGGAAGTATTCGTAGAACCAGATCCACAAGAAGCTAAAGTTATCAGTAAATTCTGACTAAAATGTAGAGCTAAACTTTATAGGGAATAAGGTTTACCTCTACGACCCTCCAAAAGCTGGACAAAGCAACATTCGACCCAAAGGACCGATGTCGACACGAGTCCCTCAGCACTCGAATGCAATCAGCATAGGCCAAGCTGGCCCAGTCATAAGTCCCGATCTGGTGTAGATCGCGGACGGTAGGAAGGTAGTAAAGCAGCGCCCTACTGCCCTTGTCAGGGTAGAACGTCCTTGACAACAAGATGAGTGCAAAGATGCGCACCCGCTGCTCTCGGGTGGTCGCTACATCGTCCAAAGCCGATGCTAGAGTCGAGCGGTGAATCCCCCTAGCGCTGAACTGAGTCGACTCTACCCCATCTTGAGCCCGAATAGCAATCGGACCCAACAGCTCCTCGACCTCAAGGGAAAAGACGTCGATCCCGCTGTCGAACGACAGTGGCACGGAACTAAACTCCAGTCTTGTGATGAGAATGAAGTCCGTAGGAGTGACCATCATCTCACCCCAGGGAAAGTGGAAAGTGTTGGTGGTGTCCCAAAAGAACTCCACGAACTACATGGTGACCCCCGGTGGAGGCAACCATTGCCTTGGAGGTCTTGTACAACGCAGTAAGACCGCAAGACTCCCATAGAAGTCTCGTCAGATCATCTCTGGCTATGTACATCTTGTACAGATCGCCCAAGTTGTCACAGCCGGAACCATGACAGCGCGTCCTCCCAACGGTGACGCCCTGTCTCACCCTCCCACAAATGTGGTGGACAGGAGAAAAGTACAAGGTCCGCTCATCCCACTCGGGGAGTCGACCAAGCGAAGTGGACGGCTCGGCCTCGTCCTCCACGGGCTCATGCTCCCGTCGAACGTCTCGGGACCATGAACCGGAACCTCGCTGTCTAGCCATGCTACATTGTGTAGAATTATCATAATTTAAGGTTCTATAGTATATAAGGTTCGCCTAGCTGCATGATACTATGTTCGAAAAAACAGAGTACGTAGTACTAAAATAGAGTACAAATTCAAATTGAGCATAACGACATTTTTCAAGCAATCAAACAATTTCTTGCAATACAATAGTAATTATTGTGACGAATTGGACAAGAATTGCTAGCAAAAACATCAAGAACGAGTCACATTGTATTCCCGACCTTAAGAGGTTCAACAATGGCAATTTCATTTCTTCACCAAATTGGGTCAAACAAATCTCAAATTACTCCCAAGGCAATATATAAACATAATCAAGCAATTTCATGGCATAAAATTTGACAAACAAAGAGAATTAAGCATTCTAAGTTTCGGATTTTCATGAAATTCGAGGCAAAATTCATAAAAATTAGTGTGAGTTTGAAGAAAACTTACATAGATCGGGAAAATGGATGGAATAAGCTTTTATTTGCAACAAATTTGAGCAAATTTTATTGAGAAACGAAAAAGATCGAAGCAAATGAAATTCTGAGATTTTTCGAAGCTGAAATGCGAAGAGCAGCAGCGGAAATGAGGAAGAGAAGGGTATTTAAGGAAAACCCGACTCTAGCGCCAAGCGTCAAACCTTGGCGTCAGCATATAGGATTGGAGCCTGGCGCTAACTCCAGCGTCTGGCGCCTACAGTCAGTTAATTGGCGATGATGTTATTTCAGCGGCGCCAGAACAGTCAACCACTCAGTACGGTTGTTCTAACCTGATGCAGTATATTTTGGGTTCCTTGATACGCCAGTTAGCCCCTGTAAGCAATTTGACACGATTTTTAGTAATCGGCTTGATTGCATAAAGTGATCGACCTGATGAAAGGTCGTCTCACTTAGCTTAAAGCGCCTAAGCATTGGCTCATCGCAAAAGGCACCGACATACTTGTTCATTTGCAAAAGGCACCAACATCTTGGTTCATAATTCAAAAGTCACCGACATACAGGTTCAAGCAGCAAAAGCGCCGACGTACAAGCGTAGCGGAAGCAAAGTTCAAGCGAACTTTTAGAGATCGACAAGCGGAGATCTTCGGTAATTTCCTTGCAAAATTATCGCAACAAATGAGGATACCTTCAAGCAAAGATATCTTCGACAGTGTTCCCTAGATTGTGGAGAGTTGTCAAAAACAACTGAAGATGATTTCAAGCGAAGTTGACTTCAATCATGTTCCCTTAGACGTGGAAGATGGTCACAAAGCGGAAGAAGATTGTTTCAAGCGAAGCAATCTTCGATAGTGTTCCCTGGTTTGTGGAATATTGTCAAAACGGAAGAAGGTCGTTTCAAGCGAAGCAATCTTCTATGTTGGAAGCAGTTACAACCATAGCGGTTTTCAAGCGGGATAACATTCTCTTGGCAGGAGGTCATTAAAACAACAGTAAAGCGGCAGCAAATCGGTTACTTTCAAAGACGTGTGCTCGACGGTGCAAGATACGCGTTTCTTAACTCTTTTATCTATTTAACTAACGCTAGTTTGCAGGTATCGGCATTACAAGAATGATTAAGGATCGCAGAACGTTCTGAATCATTCTCCGTCCCTATCGATACTTTGACTTTTGTTTTTGAAACTCACGTTTCTCCAAACTCAGTCCAAGTGGGGGCTTTTGTAGACACCCATTCGTGTCTCCCCAAAACCAAACCCTGTGATGAGTACCTTTCACGTCGAATCATAATCGAATGAAGTGAAAGTGTGGAAAGTTTAGTGTTGCGGAAAGTTTTAATTTCTTTTCTCTTCTCTCTGTTTTTGAAAACCTATTTTAAGAAAACAGCCAATCCAGTTTGGCTGGTCCATGATATGGGTCCAATAGTAGTGTTGTTGGATGGGGCTTGAAAAGAGCTTTCCAACGATATATTATAAGCTAAATTCCGATGAATATTGAGGAAGTTATGGCCAAATTACTGAACTGGGCCTGGTTTGAGCTTTATATGCGGCCCAATGATCTAAAGGAGGCCCTAATGTAGATTTATCATTCCTAATGCAATTAGGAATGGTTATAGTCTTCTAGATTCTTCTAGAAGGTTCTTTTCATTCCTAATTTAATTAGCATTGATAAATTGTCTTTTGTTGACTTTTTAGAGTTTTAATCAGAATCAAAGAACGTTTTTGAGGAAAATACGCATTTATCCTCCTGTACGGCAATTTCTATCTGATTTTAACAAAACGCGTGAATTTCTGAGTAAGCGCCAAACGTCAAGTGTAGCGCCTGATGCTACACTTGGCGCCTGGCGCTAAGGTTAGTGTTTGGCGCTAACCTGGCTTTCGTCATAACTCTGTTTTTGATGTTTTATCTTTTTGGCTGATTTTCTCTATAAATAGCGTGCTAAAAACTCCGTTTTCATTCACCAGCTCTCATCAAGATTTTCTTGATTACCCTCTCTCTCTCTCTTTTTTCTAAACTAGCCTTCTCTCAAATATAAAAATTCCGCATTCATTAGATTTAGATACACCTAGCCAAATTCGAAGTTGCCTTCGCCCTAGACGTGAAAGGTTTAATTTCTGAGGGTTTGGTCCCAAATCTCTCTTTCAATTATTTAATTTAATTATTTGATTTATTATTTTCCTTGAAGTTACTAACATGTGTATTTTGTTATTAGAAAGAGGTACGAGGCATCAAAGTAAGTATTTTAATGGTTTTTATTGATGTTATGATATAGAAATCATGCTCAAATTGTTATTTTGATTCCTAGTATCATGTCTAGGGTAACTTTAATATTAAGTATGATTAAAAGTACGATGCTTCCTATTCTCTTCCTAATATTTTTGTTAGTATCATGTTAGGGTTAAAGCTTTGATTTTTATATGCTTAGTGACATGCTAGGGTTTGTTATTAATCTTGTTTGTATCATGTCAAGGATCTTGCTATTAATAGTATGCTTTAACATGATTATTATAATTTTAATTATTATGATTGTAATTTTTATAATATATTTTAATTATTTTGATTATGATTATTTATTATGTTGCTTGATATTTTTTGTTATTGCTTGATCACACCTTTTATGCATATTTAAAGAGAATTTGTACTTGTAATCACGCTTAATAAGATAATTAATAATCTTATTTATGGTTAATTTGATTATAATTCAAGTGAACGCCAATAATAGTTTTATTTGTGCATTAATATTCAACCAACATAGATAAACAGGTTTAAGGTTAATCCTATTGATTGCATGTTAGTCAGAAAGCGCACATCAATACGATCAGAATAAAGTAGAGGCCTATTATTAGGGCAGGTTCAATCTCTTTTAGGTTGGATTTGTACCTTCATCCCCGAACCCTATTTGGTTCAAGACCTTATGGAGTTGACGATCTCTTGGATCGTTAAGGGGTGTAACCTTCATCTCGTGAACGGTTTACAAGTTCCTAAAAAACTTGTTGGCGACTCTTTTGCTCTATCTTCTTTCCCTTTGGACGGCACCGTACTTTAGTGTATGACCACAGTGGGGTTCAAGCAAGGGGATTAATGCTTGAAATATTACCTACAGTTTGACTTACATATGATTCAAAAAGTTTTATTTGAATGTGTTTGACTTTAATTTGTCAATTAGCTTCATTGAATGCATTTGCCTTTTATTCGATTCAAAAGCTTTCTTTAGATGTGTTTGGCTTTCATTTTATTCAAAAAGCTTTGTTTGAATGTGTTTGAATTTCATTTTATTCAAAAAGCTTTGTTTGAATGTGTTTAACTTTTATCGATTAAAAACGTTTTGTTTGAATGTGTTTCACTTTCATTTGATTCAAAAAGCTTTGTTTGAATGTGTTTGACTTTCATTTGATTCAAAAAGCTTTATTTGATTGTGTTTTACTTTCATTTGATTCAAAAAGCTTCGTTTGAATGTGTTTGTCTTTCATTTTATTTAATTAGCTTCGTTAAATGCATTTGAAATTTATTTGATTGAAAAAGCTTTGTTTAAATATGTTTGACTTTATTTGATTCTAGAAGCTTTGTTTTAATGTGTTTGACTTTCATTTGATTCAAAAAGCTTTGTTTGAATATGTTTCCCTTTCATTTGATTTAATTAGCTTCGTTGATTGCATTTTACTTTCATTCGATTCAAATGGATTTTTTGAATGCGTTTGACTTTCATTTGATTCAAAAATCTTTGATTTAATGTGTTTGACTTTCATTAGATTCAGTTAACTAAGTTGAATGCATTTGACTTTCATTTCAATCAATTAGTTTTGTTGAATGCAATTGACTTTTATTCGATTCAAAAAGAATTGTTTGAATGTGTTTATGTTTCATTTGATTAAAAAAGCTTTGTTTAAATGTGTTCGACTCTTACTTGTTTCAATTAGCTCCGTTGAATGCATTTGACTTCCGTTCAATTCAAAAAGATATGTTTGAATGTGTTTGACATTCATTTGATAAAAAAATTTTGTTAGAATGTGTTAGACTTTTATTAGATTTAATTAGCTTCATTGATTGCATTTGACTTTCATTCGATTCGAAAAGATTTGTTAGAATGTGTTTGAGGTTCATTTAATTCAAAAAGTTTTGTTTGAATGTGTTTAACTTTCATTTGATTAAAAAATCTATGTTTGAATGTGTTTGAGTTTTATTTGGTTCAATTAGATTTGTTGAATGCATTTGACTTTCATTCGATTTAAAATGTTTTGTTTGAATGTGTTTGACTACCATTTAATTCAAAAGGCATTATTTAAATGTGTGTGACTTTTATTTGATTTAAAAAGCTTTATTTGAATGTGTTTGACTTTCATTTGATTCAAAAAGCTTTGTTTGAATGTGTTTGACTTTAATTTAATTCAATTAGCTTCGTTGAATGCATTTGCTTTTCATTCGATTTAAAAAGCTTTATTTAGTTGTATTTGACTTTCAATTGATTTAAAATGCTTTGTTTGAATGTGTTTTACTTTTATTGATTAAAAACGTTTAGTTTGAATGTGTTTGACTTTAATTTGATTCATAACGCTTTGTTTGAATATGTTTGACTTTCATTTGATTCAAAAAGCTTTGTTTGATTGTGTTTAACTTTCATTTGATTTAAAAAGTTTCGTTTGAATGAGTTTGTTTTTCATTTTATTTAATTAGCTTCGTTAAATGCATTTGACATTCATTCGTTTAAAAAAGCTTTGTTTAAATATGTTTTAATTTCATTCAGTTCTAAAGGCTTTCTTTAAATGTGTTTAACTTTCATTTGATTAAAAAAGCTTTCTTTGAATATGTTACCCTTTCATTTGATTCAAAAACCTTTGTTTCCATGTATTTTACTTTCATTTGATTTAATTAGCTTTGTTGAATGCATTTTACTTTCATTCGATTCAAAAGGCTTAATTTGAATGCGTTTGACTTTCATTTGATTCAAAAAGCTTTGATTGAATGCGTTTGACTTTCATTTTATTCAAAAAGCTTTGATTGAATGTGTTTGACTTTCATTAGATTCAATAAGCTACGTTAAATGCATTTGACTTTCATTTGTTTCAATTAGCTTCATTGAATGCATTTGACTTTCGTTCGATTTAAAAGATTATTTGAATGTGTTTCATTTTCATTTGATTAAAAAAGCTTTGTTTAAATCTGTTTGACTTTTACTTGATTGAATTAGCTCCGTTGAATGCATTTGACTTTCATTCGATTCAAAAAGCTTTGTTTGAATGTGTTTGACTTTAATTTGATTCAAAAAGTTTTGTTAGAATGTGTTAGACTTTCATTTGATTTAATTAGCTTCATTGATTGCTTTTGCCTTTCATCAGAGTAGAAAAGCTTTGTTAGAAAGTGTTTGACTTTCATTTGATTTAAAAAGTTTTAATTGAATGTGCTTAACTTTCATTTGATTAAAAATTCTTTGTTTGAATGTAGTGTTTGAATTTCATTTGATTCTATTAGCTTTGTTGAATGCATTTGACTTTCATTCGATTAAAAAACCTTTGTTTGAATGTCTTTGACTTCCATTTTATTCAAAAAGCTTTATTTAAATGTGTATGACATCATTTGATTCAAAAATCTTTGTTTCAATGCGTTTGGCTTTCATATGATTCAAAAAGTTTTGTTTGAATGTGTTTTACATTAATTTGAATCAATTAGCTTCATTGAATGCATTTGCCTTTCATTCTATTCAAAAAGCTTTTCTTGGATGTGTTTGACTTTCATTTGATTCAAAAAGCTTTGTTTGCATGTATTTTACATTCATTTGATTTAATTATCTTCGTTGAATGCATTTTACTTTCATTCGATTCAAAAGGCTTAGTTTGAAAGCGTTTGACTTTCGTTTGATTCAAAAAGCTTTGATTGAATGTGTTTGACTTTCATTAGATTCAATTACCTACGTTGAATGCATTTGACTTTCATTTGATTCAATTAGCTTCGTTGAATGCAATTGACTTTGTTTCGATTCAAAAAGATTTGTTTGATTGTGTTTAACTTTCATTTGATTAAAAAAGCTTAGTTTAAATGTATTTGTCTTTTACTTGATTCAATTAGATCCGTTGAATGCAATTGACTTTCATTCGATTTAAAAAGTTTTGTTAGAATATGTTAGACTTTCATTTAATTTCATTAGCTTCATTGGTTGCATTTGCCTTTCATTCGATTTGAAAAGCTTTGTTAAAATGTGTTTGACTTTCATTTGATTCAAAAATTTTTGTTTAAATGTGTTTAACTTTCATTTGATTAGAAAAGCTTTGTTTGAACGTGTTTGACTTTCATTTGATTCAAAATGCTTTCTTTTAATGTGTTTGACTTTTATTGATTAAAAACATTTTGTTTTAATATGTTTGACTTTCATTTGATTCAAAAAGCTTTGTTTGAACGTGTTTGACTTTCATTTGATTCAAAACGCTTTGTTTGAAAGTGTTTGACTTTCATTTGATTCAAAAAGCTTTGTTTGATTGTGTTTGACTATCATTTGATTTAAAAGCTTCGTTTGAATGTGTTTGACTTTTATTTGATCCAAAAAACTTTGTTTGAATGTGTTTGACTTTCTTTGATTTAAAAAGATTTGTTTGAATGTGTTTGACTTTCATTTGATTCAACTAGCTCCGTTAAATGCATTTAACTTTCATTCGATTCAAAAAGCTTTGTTTAAATATATTTGACTTTCATTCGATTCTAAAAGCTTTGTTTGAATGAGTTTCATTTTCATTTGATTCAATTTGATTCGTTGAATGCATTTGACTTTCATTCGATTCAAAAAGTTTATTTTAAGTTGCTTGACTTTCATTTAAATCAATTAGCTTCGTTGAATGCATTTAACTTTCATTCAATTCAAAAAGCTTTGTTTGAATGTGTTTTACTTTCATTTGATTCAAAAAGCTTTGTTTAAACATGTTTGCCTTTCATTTGATTCAAAAAGCTTTGTTTGAACGTGTTTGACTTTCATTTGATTCAAAATGCTTTTTTTGAATGTGTTTGACTTTTATTGATTAAAAACGTTTTGTTTGAATGTGTTTGACTTTGATTTTATTCAAAAAGCTTTGTTTGAATGTGTTTGACTTTCATTTGATTCAAAAAGCTTTGTTTGATTGATTTTGACTTTCATTTTATTTAAAAAATTTCGATTGAATGAGTTTGTTTTTCATTTTATTTAATTAGCATCGTTAAATGCATTTGACATTCATTCGATTAAAAAAGCTTTGTATAAATATGTTTGAATTTCATTCGATTCTGAAGGCTTTCTTTAAATGTGTTTGACTTTCATTTTATTTAAAAAGCTTTCTTTGAATATGTTACCCTTTCATTTGATTCAAAAACCTTTGTTTCCATGTATTTTACTAACATTTGATTTAATTAGCTTCGTTGAATGCATTTTACTTTCTTTCGATTCAAAAGGCTTTGTTTGAATGCGTTTGACTTTCATTTGATTCAAAAAGCTTTGATTGAATGTGTTTGACTTTCATTAGATTCAAAAAGCTACATTGAATGCATTTGACTTTCATTTGTTTCAATTAGCTTAGTTGAATGCATTTGACTTTCGTTCGATTTAAAAGATTTGTTTGAATGTGTTTAACTTTCATTTGATTAAAAAAGCTTTGTTTAAATTTGTTTGACTTTTACTTGATTGAATTAGCTCCGTTGAATGCATTTGACTTTCATTCTATTCAAAAAGCTTTGTTTGAATGTGTTTGACTTTTATTTGATTCAAAAAGTTTTGTTAGAATGTGTTAGACTTTTATTTGATTTAATTAGCTTCATTGATTGCTTTTGCCTTTCATCAGAGTCGAAAAGCTTTGTTAGAAAGTGTTTGAATTTCATTTGATTTAAAAAGTTTTAATTGAATGTGCTTAACTTTCATTCGATTAAAAAATATTTGTTTCAATGTAGTGTTTGAGTTTTATTTGATTCTATTAGCTTCGTTGAATGCATTTGACTTTCATTCGATTCTAAAACCTTTGTTTGAATGTGTTTGACTTCCATTTTATTCAAAGAGCTTTATTTAAATGTGTATGACTTTCAATTGATTCAAAAAGCTTTGTTTGAATGCGTTTGGCTATCATATGATTCAAAAAGTTTGTTTGAATGTGTTTTACATTAATTTGAATCAATTAGCTTCGTTGAATGCATTTGCCTTTCATTCTATTCAAAAAGCTTTTCTTGGATGTGTTTGACTTTCATTTGATTCAAAAAGCTTTGTGTAAATGTGTTTGACTTTTATTTTATTTAAAAAGCTTTGTTTGAATATGTTGGACTTTCATTTTATTTCAAAAGCTTTGTTTGAATGTGTTTGACTTTTATTGATTTAAAACATTATGTTTGAATGTGTTTGACTTTCATTTGATTCTAAAAGCTTTGTCCGAATCTGTTTGACTTTCATTTTATTCAAAAACTTTGTTTGAATGTTTTTAACTTTTATTTTATTCAAAAAGCTTTGTTTGAATGTGTTTGCCTTTCATCTGATTCAAAAAGCTTAGTTTTATTGTGTATTATTATTATTTGATTCAAAAACCTTCGTATGAATTTGTTTGTCTTTCATTTTATTTAATTAGCTTCGTTAAATGCAATTGACATTCATTCAATTAAAAAAGCTTTGTTTAAATATGTTTCACTTTCATTTGATTCTAAAAGCTTTGTTTGAATGTGTTTGACTTTCATTTGATTCAAAAAGCTTTGTTTGATTGTGTTACCCATTCATTTGATTCTAAAAGCTTTGTTTGCATGTATTTTACATTCATTTGATTTAATTAGCTTCGTTGAATGCATTTTACTTTCATTCGATTCAAAAGGCTTAATTTGAATGCGTTTGACTTTCATTTGATTCAAAAAGCTTTGATTGAATGTGTTTGACTTTCATTAGATTCAATTAGCTACGTTGAATGCATTTGACTTTCATTTAATTCAATTAGCTTCGTTAAATGTAATTGACTTTCTTCCGATTCAAAAAGATTTGTTTGATTGTGTTTAACTTTTATTTGATTAAAAAAGCTTAGTTTAAATGTGTTTGACTTTTACTTGATTCAATTAGCTCCGTTGAATGCAATTGATTTCATTCGATTCAAAAAGTTTTGTTAGAATATGTTAGGCTTTCATTTGATTTAATTAGCTTCATTGGTTGCATTTGCCTTTCATTCGATTCGAAAAGCTTTGTTAAAATCTGTTTGACTTTCATTTGATTCAAAAATTTTTGTTTGAATGTGTTTAACTTTAATTTGATTAGAAAAGCTTTGTTTGAACGTGTTTGACTTTCATTTGAGTCAAAATGCTTTCTTTGAATGTGTTTGACTTTTTTTAATTAAAAACGTTTTGTTTTAATGTGTTTGACTTTCATTTGATTCAAAAAGCTTTGTTTGAACGTGTTTGACTTTCATTTGATTCAAAACGCTTTGTTTGAATGTATTTGACTTTTACTGATTAAAAACGTTTTGTTTGAATGTGTTTGACTTTCTTTTTATTAAAAAAAAGCTTTGTTTGAATGTGTTTGTCTTTCATTTGATTCAAAATGCTTTGTTTGATTGTGTTTGACTTTCATTTGATTTAAAAAGCTTTGTTTGAATGTGTTTGTCTTTCATTTGATTCAATTAGCTCCGTTAAATGCATTTAACTTTCATTCAATTCAAAAAGCTTTGTTTAAATATATTTGACTTTCATTCGATTCTAAAAGCTTTGTTTGAATGAGTTTCACTTTCATTTGATTCAGTTTGATTCGTTGAATGCATTTGACTTTCATTCGATTCAAAAAGTTTGTTTTAAGTTGTTTGACTTTCATTTGAATCAATTAGCTTCGGTGAATGCATTTACCTTTCATTCAATTCAAAAAGCTTTGTTTGAATGTGTTTTACTTTCCTTTAATTCAAAATGATTTGTTTGAATGTGTGTGACTTTTATTTCTTTCAAAAAGATTTGTTTGAATGTGTTTGACTTTCATTTTATTCAATTTGCTTTGTTGAATGCATTTTACTTTCATTCGATTAAAAAAGCTTTGTTTGAATGAGTTTTACTTTCTTTTGATTCGAAAATCTTTATTTTAATGTGTTGACTTTCATTAGATTTAAAAAGCTTTGTTTGAATGTGTTTTACTTTTATTTGATCCAAAAAACTTTGTTTGAATGTGTTTGACTTTCTTTGATTTAAAAAGATTTGTTTGAATGTGTTTGACTTTCATTTGATTCAATTAGCTTTGTTAAATGCATTTAACTTTCATTCAATTCAAAAAGCTTTGTTTAAATATATTTGACTTTCATTCGATTCTAAAAGCTTTGTTTCAATGACTTTCACTTTTATTTGATTCAATTTGATTCGTCGAATGCATTTGACTTTCATTCGATTCAAAAAGTTTATTTTTAGTTGCTTGAGTTTAATTTGAATCAATTAGCTTCGTTGAATGTATTTAACTTTCATTCAATTCAAAACGCTTTGTTTAAATGTGTTTTATTTTCATTTGATTCAAAAAGCTTTGTTTGAACGTGTTTCAATTTCATTTGATTCCAAAAGCTTTGTTTGAACGTGTTTGACTTTCATTTGATTCAAAATGCTTTGTTTGAATGTGTTTGACTTTTATAGATTAAAAACGTTTTGTTTGAATGTGTTTGACTTTACTTTGATTCAAAAAGCTTTGTTTAAATGTGTTTGACTTTCGTTTGATTCAAAAATCTTTGTTTGATTGTGTTTGACTTTCATTCGATTCTAAAAGCTTTGTTTGAATTAGTTTCACTTTCATTTGATTCTATTTGATTCGTTGAATGCATTTGACTTTCATTTGATTCAAAAAGTTTGATTTTAGTTGCTTGACTTTCATTTGAATCAATTAGCTTTGTTGAATGTATTTAACTTTCATTCAATTCAAAAAGCTTTGTTTTAATGTGTTTTACTTTCATTTGATTTAAAAAGCTTTGTTTGAACGTGTTTCACTTTCATTTGATTCAAAAACGTTTGTTTGAACGTGTTTGACTTTCATTTGATTCAAAATGCTATGTTTGAATGTGTTTGGCTTTTATTGATTAAAAACGTTTTGTTTGAATATGTTTGACTTTAATTTGATTCAAAAAGCTTTGTTTGAATGTGTTTGACTTTCATTTGATTCAAAAAGCTTTGTTTGATTGTGTTTGACTTTCATTTGATTTAAAAAGTTTCGTTTGAATGAGTTTGTTTTTCATTTTATTTAATTAGGTTCGTTAAATGCATTTGACATTCATTCGATTAAAAAAGCATTGTTTAAATAAGTTTGAATTTCATTCGATTATAAAGGCTTTGTTTAAATGTGTTTGACTTTCATTTGATTCAAAAAGCTTTCTTTGAATATGTTTCCCTTTCATTTGTTTCAAAAACCTTTGTTTCCATGTATTTTACTTTCATTTAATTTAATTAGCTTCATTGAATGCATTTTACTTTCATTCGATTCAAAATGCTTTGTTTGAATGCGTTTTACTTTCATTCGATTCAAAAAGTTTTGTTAGAAAATGTTAGACTTTCATTTGATTTAATTAGCCTCATTTATTGCATTTGCCTTTCATTCGATTCGAAAAGCTTTGTTAGATGTTTGACATTCATTTGATAAAATTTTTTTTGTTTGAATGTGTTTAACTTTCATTTGATTAGAAAAGCTTTGTTTGAACGTGTTTGACTTTCATTTGATTTAAAATGCTTTCTTTGAATGTGTTTGACTTTTATTGATTAAAAACGTTTTGTTTTAATGTGTTTGACTTTCATTTGATTCAAAAAGCTTTGTTTGAACGTGTTTGACATTCATTTGATTCAAAATGCTTTGTTTGGATGTGTTTGACTTTTAATGATTAAAAACGTTTTGTTTGAATGTGTTAGACTTTAATTTTTTCTAAAAAGCTTTGTTTGAATGTGTTTGACTTTAATTTGATTCAAAAAGCTTTGTTTGATTGTGTTTGACTATCATTTGATTCAAAAACTTCGTTTGAATGTGTTTGTCTTTCAATTGATTCAAAATGCTTTGTTTGATTGTGTTTGACTTTCATTTGATTTAAAAAGCTTTGTTTGAATGTGTTTGTCTTTCATTTGATTCAAAATGCTTTGTTTGAATGTGTTTAACTTTCATTTGATTTAAAAAGCTTTGTTTAAATGTGTTTGTCTTTCATTTGATTCAATTAGCTCCGTTAAATGCATTTAACTTTCATTCGATTCAAAAAGCTTTGTTTAAATATATTTGACTTTCATTTGATTCTAAAAGCTTTCTTTGAATGAGTTTAACTTTCATTGGATTCAAAAAGTTTGTTTTAAGTTGTTTGACTTTCACTTGAATCAATTAGCTTCGTTATATGCATTTAACTTTCATTCAATTCAAAAAGCTTTGTTTGAATGTGTTTGACTTTCCTTTAATTCAAAATGAATTGTTTGAATGTGTGTGACTTTTATTTCATTCAAAAAGATTTGTTTGAATGTGTTTGACTTTCATTTTATTCAATTTGCTTCGTTGAATGCATTTGACTTTCATTCGATTCAAAAAGTTTTGTTTGAATGTGTTT
The DNA here is from genome assembly GCF_948465745.1 of Chenopodium album. Classification (NCBI taxonomy): domain Eukaryota; kingdom Viridiplantae; phylum Streptophyta; class Magnoliopsida; order Caryophyllales; family Amaranthaceae; genus Chenopodium; species Chenopodium album. The sequence goes on from NC_137842.1 coordinate 22,285,746, forward strand.
GACTTTCATTTGATTCGAAAATCTTTGTTTTAATGTGTTGAGTTTCATTGGATTTAAAAAGCTTTGTTTGAATGTGTTTCACTTTTATTTGATCCAAAAAACTTTGTTTGAATGTGTTTGACTTTCTTTGATTTAAAAAGATTTGTTTGAATGTGTTTGACTTTCATTTGATTCAATTAGTTTCGTTAAATGCATTTAACTTTCATTCGATTCAAAAAGCTTTGTTTAAATATATTTGACTTTCATTCGATTCTAAAAGCTTTGTTTGAATGAGTTTCACTTTAATTTAATTCAATTTGATTCGTTGAATGCATTTGACTTTTATTCGATTCAAAAAGTTTGTTTTAAGTTGCTTGACTTTCATTTGAATTAATTAGCTTCGTTGAATGCATTTAACTTTCATTCAGTTCAAAAAGCTTTGTTCGAATGTGTTTTACTTTTATTTGATTCAAAAAGCTTTGTTTGAACGTGTTTGACTTTCATTTGATTCAAAAAGCTTTGTTTGAATGTGTTTAACTTTCATTTGATTCAAAATGCTTTGTTTGAATGTGTTTGACTTTTATTGATTAAAAACGTTTTGTTATAATGTGTTTGACTTTTATTTGATTTAATTAGCTTTGTTTGAATGTGTTTGACTTTCATTTGATTAAAAAATCTTTGTTTGATTGTGTTTGACTTTCATTTGATTTAAAAAGTTTCGATTGAATGAGTTTGTTTTTCATTTTATTTAATTAGCTTCGTTAAATGCATTTGACATTCATTCGATTAAAAAAGCTTTGTTTAAATAAGTTTGAATTTCATTCCATTCTAAAGGCTTTCTTTAAATGTGTTTGACTTTCCTTTGATTCAAAAAGCTTTCTTTGAATATGTTACCCTTTCATTTGTTTCAAAAACCTTTGTTTCCATGTATTTTACTTTCATTTGATTTAATTTGCTTCGTTGAATGCATTTTACTTTCATTCGATTCAAAATGCTTTGCTTGAATGCGTTTGATTTTCATTTGATTCAAAAAGCTTTGATTGAATGTGTTTGACTTTCATTAGATTCAATAAGCTACAAAGAATGCATTTGAATTTCATTTGTTTCAATTAGCTTCGTTGAATGCATTTGACTTTCGTTCGATTTAAAAGATTTGTTTGAATGTGTTTAACTTTCATTTGATTAAAAAAGCTTTGTTTAAATCTGTTTGACTTTTACTTGATTGAATTAGCTCTGTTGAATGCATTTGACTTTCATTCGATTCAAAAAGCTTTGTTTGAATGTGTTTGAATTTCATTTGATTTAAAAAGTTTTAATTGAATGTGCTTAACTTTCATTCGATTAAAAAATCTTTGTTTGAATGTAGTGTTTCAGTTTCATTTGATTCTATTAGCTTCGTTGAATGCATTTGACTTTCATTCGATTCAAAAACCTTTGTTTGAATGTGTTTGACTTCCATTTTATTCAAAAAGCTTTATTTAAATGTGTATGACTTTCAATTGATTCAAAAAGCTTTATTTGAATGCGTTTGGCTATCATATGATTAAAAAAGTTATGTTTGAATGTGTTTTACATTAATTTGAATCAATTAGCTTCGTTGAATGCATTTGCCTTTCATTCTATTCAAAAAGCTTTTCTTGGATGTGTTTGACTTTCATTTGATTCAAAAAGCTTTGTTTAAATGTGTTTGACTTTTATTTTATTTAAAAAGCTTTGTTTGAATGTGTTTGACTTTCATTTTATTTAAAAAGCTTTGTTTGAATGTGTTTGACTTTTATTGATTAAAAACATTATGTTTGAATGTGTTTGACTTTCATTTGATTCTAAAAGCTTTGTCTGAATGTGTTTGACTTTTATTTTATTCAAAAAGCTTTGTTCAAATGTTTTTAACTTTTGTTTTATTTAAAAAGCTTTGTTTGAATGTGTTTGACTTTTATTGATTAAAAATGTTTTGTTTAATGTGTTTGGCTTTCATTTGATTCAAAAAGCTTTATTTGAATGTGTTTGCCTTTCATCTGATTCAAAAAGCTTAGTTTTATTGTGTATTATTATTATTTGATTCAAAAACCTTCGTATGAATGTGTTTGTCTTTCATTTTATTTAATTAGCTTCGTTAATGCATTTGACATTAATTAAATTAAAAAAGCTTTGTTTAAATATGTTTCACTTTCATTTGATTCTAAAAGCTTTGTTAGAATGTTTTCGACTTTCATTTTATTCAAAAAGCTTTGTTTGATTGTGTTACCCATTCATTTGATTTAAAAAGCTTTGTTTTCATGTATTTTACATTCATTTGATTTAATTAGCTTTGTTGAATGCATTTTACTTTCATTCGATTCAAAAGGCTTAGTTTGAATGCGTTTTACTTTCATTTGATTCAAAAAGCTTTGATTGAATGTGTTTGACGTTCATTAGTTTCAATTATCAACGTTGAATGCATTTGACTTTCATTTGATTCAACTAGCTTCGTTGAATGCAATTGACTTTCTTTTGATTCAAAAAGATTTGTTTGATTGTGTTTAACTTTCATTTGATTAAAAAAGCTTAGTTTAAATGTATTTGACTTTTACTTGATTAAATTAGCTCCGTTGAATGTATTTGACTTTCATTCGATTCAAAAAGTTTTCTTAGAATATGTTAGACTTTCATTTGATTTAATTAGCTTCATTGATTGCATTTGCCTTTCATTCGATTCGAAAAGCTTTGTTAGATGTTTGACTTTCATTTGATTCAAAAATTTTTGTTTGAATGTGTTTAACTTTCATTTGATTAGAAAAGCTTTGTTTGAACGTGTTTGACTTTCATTTGATTTAAAATTCTTACTTTGAATTTGTTTGACTTTTATTAATTAAAAAAGTTTTGTTTTAATGTGTTTGACTTTCATTAGATTCAAAAAGCTTTGTTTGATTGTGTTTTACTATCATTTGATTCAAAAGCTTCGTTTGAATGTCTTTGTCTTTCATTTGATTCAAAATGCTTTGTTTGAATGTGTTTGACTTTCATTTGATTTAAAAAGCTTCGTTTGAATGTGTTTGTCTTTCATTTGATTCAATTAGCTCCGTTAAATGCATTTAACATTCATTCGATTCAAAAAGCTTTGTTTAAATATATTTGACTTTCATTCGATTCTAAAATCTTTGTTTGAATGAGTTTCACTTTCATTTGATTCAAATTGATTCGTTGATTGCATTGGACTTTCATTCGATTCAAAAAGTTTGTTTTAAGTTGTTTGACTATCATTTGAATTAATTAGCTTCGGTGAATGCATTTATTTTCATTCAATTCAAAAAGCTTTGTTTTAATGTGTTTGACTATCCTTTAATTCAAAATGATTTGTTTGAATGTGTGTGACTTTTATTTCATTCAAAAAGATTTGTTTAAATGTGTTTGACTTTCATTTTATTCAATTTGCTTCGTTGAATGCATTTTAATTTCATTCGATTCAAAAAGCTTTGTTTGAATGTGTTTGACTTCCATTTGATTCGAAAATCTTTGTTTTAATGTGTTTAATTTCATTAGATTTAAAAAGCTTTGTTTGAATGTGTTTTACTTTTATTTGATCCAAAAAACTTTGTTTTAATGTGTTTGACTTTCTTTGGTTTAAAAAGATTTGTTTGAATGTGTTTGACTTTCATTTGATTCAATTAGCTCCATTAAATGCATTTAACTTTCATTCGATTCAAAAAGCTTTGTTTAAATATATTTGACTTTCATTCGATTCTAAAAGCTTTGTTTGAATGAGTTTCACTTTCATTTGATTTAATTTGATTCGTTGAATGCATTTGACTTTCATTCGATTCAAAAAGTTTGTTTTAAATTGCTTCACTTTCATTTGAATCAATTAGCTTTGTTGAATGTATTTAACTTTCAATCAATTCAAAAAGCTTTGTTTGAATGTGTTTTACTTTCATTTGATTCAAAAAGCTTTGTTTGAACGTGTTTGACTTTCATATGATTCAAAAAGCTTTGTTTGAACGTGTTTGACTTTCATTTGATTCAAAAAGCTTTGTTTGAACGTGTTTGACTTTCATTTGATTCAAAATGCTTTGTTTGAACGTGTTTGACTTTCATTTGATTTAAAATTCTTACTTTGAATTTGTTTGACTTTTATTGATTAAAAACGTTTTGTTTTAATGGTTTGACTTTCATTTGATTCATAAAGCTTTGTTTGAACGTGTTTGACTTTCATTTGATTCAAAATGCTTTGTTTGAATGTGTTTGACTTTTATTGATTAAAAACGTTTTGTTTGAATGTGTTTGACTTTAATTTGATTAAAAAGCTTTGTTTGAATGTGTTTTACTTTCATTTGATTCAAAAAGCTTTGTTTGATTGTGTTTTAATTTCATTTGATTTAAAAAGTTTCGCTTGAATGAGTTTGTTTTTCATTTTTTTTTAATTAGCTTCGTTAAATGCATTTGACATTCATTCGATTAAAAAAGCTTTGTTTAAATATGTTTGAATTTCATTCTATTCTAAAGCCTTTCTTTCAATGTGTTTGACTTTCATTTGATTCAAAAAGCTTTCTTTGAATATGTTACCCTTTCATTTGATTCAAAAACCTTTGTTTCCATGCATTTTTCTTTCATTTGATTTAATTAGCTTCGTTGAATGCATTTTACTTTCATTCGATTCAAAAGGCTTTGTTTGAATGCGTTTGACTTTCATTTGATTCAAAAAGATTTGATTGAATGTGTTTGACTTTGATTAGATTCAATAAGCTACGTTGAATGCATTTGACTTTCATTTGTTTTACTTACCTTCGTTGAATGCATTTGACTTTCGTTTGATTAAAAAGATTTGTTTGAATGTGTTTAACTTTCATTTGATTAAAAAGGCTTTGTTTAAATCTGTTTGACTTTTACTTGATTGGATTAGCTCCGTTGAATGCATTTGACTTTCATTCGATTCAAAAAGCTTTGTTTGAATGTATTTGACTTTCATTTGATTCAAAAAGTTTTGTTAGAATGTGTTTGACTTTCATTTGATTTAATTAGCTTCATTGATTGCTTTTGCCTTTAATCAGAGTCGAAAAGCTTTGTTAGAAAGTGTTTGACTTTCATTTGATTTAAAAAGTTTTAATTGAATGTGCTTAACTTTCATTTGATTAGAAAATCTTTGTTTGAATGTAGTGTTTGAGTTTCATTTGATTCTATTAGCTTCGTTGAATGCATTTGACTTTCATTCGATTCAAAAACCTTTGTTTGAATGTGTTTGACTTCCATTTTATTCAAAAAGCTTTATTTAAATGCGTATGACTTTCAATTTATTGAAAAAGCTTTGTTTGAATGCGTTTGGCTTTCATATGATTCAAAAAGTTTTGTTTGAATGTGTTTTACATTAGTTTGAATCAATTAGCTTCGTTGAATGCATTTGCCTTTCATTCTATTCAAACCGCTTTCTTGGATGTGTTTGACTTTCATTTGATTCAAAAAGCTTTGTTTATATGTGTTTGACTTTTATTTTATTTAAAAAGCTTTGTTTGAATGTGTTTGACTTTCATTTTATTTAAAAAGCTTTGTTTGAATGTGTTTGACTTTTATTGATTAGAAACATTATGTTTGAATGTGTTTGACTTTCATTTGATTCTAAAAGCTTTGTCTGAATGTGTTTGACTTTTATTTTATTCAAAAAGCTTTGTTCAAATGTGTTTAACTTTTGTTTTATTTAAAAAGCTTTGTTTGAATGTGTTTGACTTTTTTTTTTTATAAAAATGTATTGTTTGATAGTGTTTGACTTTCATTTGATTCAAAAAGCTTTTTTTGAATGTGTTTGCCTTTCATCTGATTCAAAAAGCTTAGTTTTATTGTGTATTATTATTATTTGATTCAAAAACCTTCGCATGAATGTGTTTGTCTTTCATTTTATTTAATTAGCTTTGTTAAATGCATTTGTCATTCATTTAATTAAAAAAGCTTTGTTTAAATATGTTTCACTTTCATTCGATTCTAAAAGCTTTGTTTGAATGTGTTTGACTTTCATTTGATTTAAAAAGCTTTTTTTTATTGTGTTACCCATTCATTTGATTCAAAAAGCTTCGTTTGCATGTATTTTACATTCATTTGATTTAATTAGCTTCGTTGAATACATTTTACTTTCATTCCATTCAAAAGGCTTAGTTTGAATGCGTTTGACATTCATTTGATTCAAAAAGCTGTGATTGAATGTGTTTGACTTTCATTAGATTCAATTAGCTACGTTGAATGCATTTGACTTTCATTTGATTCAATTAGATTTGTTGAATGCAATTGATTTTCTTTCAATTCAAAAAGATTTGTTTGATTGTGTTTAACTTTCATTTGGTTAAAAAAGCTTAGTTTAAGTGTGTTTGACTTTTACTTGATTCAATTAGCTCCGTTGAATGCATTTGACTTTCATTCGATTCAAAAAGTTTGTTAGAATATGTAATACTTTCATTTGATTTAATTAGCTTCATTGATTGCATTGGCCTTTCATTCGATTCGAAAAGCTTTGTTAGAATGTGTTTGACTTTCATTTGATTCAAAATTTTTTTTGAATGTGATTAACTTTCAGTTGATTAGAAAAGCTTTGTTTGAACGTGTTTGACTTTCATTTGATTCAAAATGCTTTGTTTGAATGTGTTTGACTTTTATTGATTAAAAACTATTTGTTTGAATGTGTTTGACTTTCATTTTTTTTAAAAAGCTTTGTTTGAATGTGTTTGTCTTTTATTTGATCCAAAAAAATTTGCTTGAATGTGTTTGACTTTCTTTGATTTAAAAAGATTTGTTTGAATGTGTTTACTTTCTTTGATTCAATTATCTCCGTTAAATGCATTTAACTTTCATTCGATTCAAAAAGCTTTGTTTTAATATATTTGACTTTTATTCGATTCTAATAGCTTTGTTTGAATGAGTTTCACTTTTATTTGATTCAATTTGATTCGTTGAATGCATTTGACTTTCATTCGATTAAAAAAGTTTGTTTTAAGTTGCTTGACTTTCATTTGAATCAATTAGCTTCGTTGAATGCATTTAACTTTCTTTCAATTCAAAAAGCTTTGTTTGAATGTGTTTTACTTTCTTTTGATTCAAAAAGCTTTGTTTGAACGTGTTTGACTTTCATTTGATTCAAAAAGCTTTGTTTGAACATGTTTGACTTTCATTGATTAAAAACGTTTTGTTTGAATGTGTTTGACTTTAAGTTTTTTCAAAATGCTTTGTTTGATATGGTTAACTCTCATTTGATTCAAAAAGCTTTGTTTGATTGTGTTTGACTTTTATTTGATTTAAAAAGCTTCGTTTGAATTTGTTAGTCTTTCATTTGATTCAATTAGCTCCGTTAAATGCATTTAATTTTCATTAGATTCAAAAAGCTTTGTTTAAATATATTTGACTTTCATTTGATTCTAAAAGCTTTGTTTGAATGAGTTTCACTTTCATTTGATTCAATTTGATTCGTTGAATGCATTTGACTTTCATTCGATTCAAAAAGTTTGTTTTAAGTTGTTTGACTTTCATTTGAATCAATTAACTTCGTTGAATGCATTTAACTTTCATTCAATTCAAAAAGCTTTGTTTGAATGTGTTTGAATTTCCTTTAATTCAAAATGATTTGTTTTAATGTGTGTGACTTTTATTCCATTCAAAAAGATTTGTATGAATGTGTTTGACTTTTATTTGATTCAATTTGCTTCGTTGAATGCATTTGACTTTCATTCGATTCAAAAAGCTTTGTTTGAATGTGTTTGACTTTCATTTGATTCGAAAATCTTTGTTTTAATGTGTTGACTTTCATTAGATTTAAAAAGCTTTGTTTGAATGTGTTTGACTTTTATTTGATTCAAAAAACTTTGTTTGAATGTATTGACTTTCTTTGATTTAAAAAGATTAGTTTGAATGTGTTTGACTTTCATTTGATTCAATTAGCTTCGTTAAATGCATTTGACTTTTATTTGATTCAAAAAGATTGGTTTGATTTTCTTTTTTTACTTTTATTTGATTCAAAAAGCTTTGTTTGAATGTGTTTGAGTTTCATTTGAATCAATTAGCTTTGTTGAATGCATTTGACTTTTATTCAATTACAAAAGCATTGTTTGAATGTGTTTAACTTTTCTTTAATTCAAAAATATTTGTTTGAATGTGTTTGATTTTTATTTGATTCAAAAATCTTTGTTTCAATGTGTTTGACTTTCATTTGGTTCAATTAGTTTCGTTGAATGCATTTAACTTTCATTTGATTTAAAAATCTTTTTTTTTTTTTTTTTTTTTGTAAATAGGAATTTCATTACCAAAAGGAAACAAGAAACAGAATACAAAGTTACTGCTTATAGAAGCTAATAAATAACACCAACAAACACCACAAGACCACAGAGGCCAAACAAACACTAAAACAGTCCCCATTATACTCCTTGCCAACTTCTAGGAAGGGTTCTAGGAGAAACTCCGAACAACTACTGGACTTAGGCAACTGGCCACCTTCTAGGAAGGGTTCAAGAAGCTAGGACCAAATAGACAGCCTAAAAAAAAAAAAAATGAACCAACCATGGAGCAAAAGCAAATTCCAGTCAGCAGCAGGGCATCTGCAGGCAACTCTAAATACAACATTCCTAATTACAGTTTCTGCAGGTAAACAACAACGTGAAAACATAGTGATGTTTCTTTGAATCCAGATATCATAAACTGTCTCAGCAAGAAACATCATTAACAATCTTCCAGCAGCTGTAGTCTTCCTACAAAACATTATACTTTAGGCAACTTCTTGATTAAAGTTCTGCACATTTTTCTTGCATTTGGACTCTCTGCCAGATTTGCTTAGAGTAGCTACACTGAAAGAATAAGTGATTGACAGTCTTAGCAACTGTAAGACATAAGACACAAATTTTGTCACACTGTAAGTTCCAAGACAGAAGCTTGTCTTTAGTCATCAATATGTTCCAAAGAGCCAGCCAAATTATAAAAATGCTCTTAGGAGAAGCATGGCTATTACAAACTAACCTTTTCCAAGGCACTTCAGGAGCTTGAGGTCTCAAACACCTATAAATTTTCTTAATTTGCACTCCAAGCCCTTTTCTTACCTTATCCCAGCCACCAATATCATTGATAACCTGCCTACATTTGAGAATTCTTCTCAAAACCCAGGATTCTCAATACCTAGGAGCTTTTCTCAAGGTTAGTAGCTTCCCAACAATCTTTGTTCTTGAAATAATACATGAACCCACTTTACCCAAAGAGATTCAGCCTTATGATTACTATCCCTTAAGAGCTTAGAAACAACTTGAATGTTCCACTCAAGGATAGAAATAATATCCCACCCTCCACCGACTTTGGGTAAACACATAGAATTCCAAGCAACAAGGGATTTCTTGGAAGGGTTAGAGTGACTGGTCCATAAGAATACCTTAAACCTAGCTTCAATTTCCTTCAAGATCTTCTTAGGGAAAACAAAAATTTTGCTCCAGTAAGTCTGAACCTCAAATAATACACTCTTAATCAATTGCATTCTGCCAGCATAAGAAAGGTGCCTAGCAGCCCAACCATTAATCCTTGTTGTAACTCTATCAATAAGGGGCTTGCATTGTCTAATAGTGAGCTTTTTAGAGGACAGAGGTACACCAAGATACCTAAAAGGGATGGAACCAGGGACCATACCGAAGATATGCAAAAGAGTAGCCTGAGTTTCATCTGAATTTTCACCAAAATAAGCTTCACTTTTATCTAAATTAGCAGAGAGGCAAGAAGCTAAAGAAAACTTATTAAAAGATTGAAGAATCAACTTGACTTAATATTCATCAACTCTAGCAAACAACAGCATATCATAAGCAAACATGAGATGACTCAAATTAAGTTTTTCACATGTAGAATGAAAGTTGAAATCAGGGACTGTATCAAGCTCATGTAAGCATCTTGAGAGATGCTCCATACCAATAGCAAAGAGAAGGGGGGACATAGGATCACCCTGTCTAAGCCCTTTCCGAGCCACAAAAGGAGGAGAAGGGATGCCATTAATGAAAATAGAAAAGGAAACAGTAGTAATACAACTCATAATCTAACCAATAAAGCTTCTAGGGAATCCTCACTCAGCCAAAACAATTTCCAAGAAACTCCATTCAATGGAGTCAAAAGCTTTCATCAAATCCACTTTGATCAAGCACCAAGGAGTTATGTGCTTATGAGAGTAACCCTTGATCAACTTAGTCGCCAAAAGGATATTGTCAGATATGTGTTTACTAGGAATAAAGCCAGCCTAAGGCTCATCAACAACTTCCCCTACAATCCTTGCAATTTTAGCTGTCAGAATCTTTGAAATGATTTTATACAACATTGTACCGCAAGCAATGGGTCTGAAATCCTTAGGAAAGGAAGGATTCTAAACTTTAGGAACCAGAGTAATAGTTGTGTAATTCCAAGCTTAGAACATGACCCCAGTTCTAACAAATTCTAACACAACAGCATAAATATCACTCTTGACAATATGCCAGGATTTGTGAAAAAAGAATGAACTAAAGCCATCAATACTAGGAGCTTTGGTGGCTTCAATTCCCTTAATAGCTTCATCAATCTCATCAGTGGTCACATCAGCAAATAGAGATTGTTGAGCAGAATCAGACAGTTTCCTCCCTTTTCTCAAAGTGACAAGATCAACTGTAGGCAAGGAGCTGGCACCAAATCCCATCAAGTTCTTGTAAAACCCCACTATCTCATGCTCAACCTCATCTGGTTTCTTTAATAAAATGTGATTAGTAGTGTAAATAGAATTAATTCTATTAACACTCATTTTATGCTTCATGACAGAAAAGAAATAATGAGTATCACCATCTCCCAACTTGATGCATTCAATTCTAGATTTCTGTTTATTGATATTTTCCTGAACAGATTTCCAATATTTCACTTGTTGTATATAGTCATTCTCAACAAGGATCAAAGCAGGATCAAAATCATCATTTAACTTCACTTGCACCTCTTCCAAAGCTGACTGAGCAGCATCAATTCTAGTATCAACATTGCTAAAGTGCTTAGAATTAAACTCCTTCACTTTACCTTTGACACACTTCAGTTTTTCCAAACTTGACCCATAGTAGAGCCATATCAAGAACTATCCCAATCTTCTTTCACAGAATCATCAAAATCAGCATGAAAAGCAATACAATTACGAAATCTGAAGGGTCTTCCCTTTCCAGGACAAGAAGTAAAAACATTAAAGAGCATAGGGCTATGATCGGACAAGGAGGGAGCCAAGTAAATAGCCTCAACATGAGCATAGTGATCAAGCTAACTCTTATTAACTAGGCCCCTATCAATCCTAGTACAAGTTCTGGGCCCTGAATGTGCCTTATTTGACCGAGAATAAAAGAAACCTTTACTCTTGATTTGAAGAAGCTCCATATCATCAATAAATTGCCTCAAATCCTTAACTTCATAGTCAGTAACCTCGGTTTCATTCAATCTATCATCAGTGTTTAAGACAGAATTAAAATCCCCCGCACAAAGCCAAAGAAGATTAGGGATATTCAACCCTTTAATGCCACCCACAAGATACTTCTTGTCATGAATAGAATGTAGTCCACACACAATTGTACAAGAAATTTCTTTTTGAATATCCTTAGAACAGATAATACAACGAACATACTGCTCACTCACAGTCAGAACTTGGAGAGTAAGCCTATCATTTTTCCAGCCTATCAAGATTCTACCTTTGTGAGAACAAGAATATTTATCAGTTCAAGCCCAACCTCTGCCAAATTTCCTTTGTATACCCACCTGATTCTTATTTTTTATTTTTGTTTCAAACAAGGCAAAAACATCAACACTTTGCTTATAAAGGAGCTATTTTACATCAGCCACCTTATTGAGGTCATTAAGACCCCTTGTGTTCCATGTAAGGACTATCATGACCCCAGAGGGGGATTACCATCACCCCGTTAGGAAATAGCCCAAGAGTATCATCCAAGGCAAAATATGAGTTTGAATTAGCAATTCCAGTAGCAACATGAGAAGAACCATGAGTCTTATGCCTTCTCCCTACTATTCTCAAATCATCTGAGTTATGTTGATGAGCATTAGTAGTAGGAGTAATAATAGAAGCACCATGAACAGAGTTATCACCAGTATTAGAAAGACCAGCAGTAACAGGAACGGCTACAGGAACTGCAGGAGCAGTAGCGGCAGGGCCAGTCTTAGGCTTTGGAACCTAAACCTTAAATCATTCCTTTGCAGGTTGCTTATTAGCAATTGGTTTCTTAGCTGGTGGCTTAGCAGGAGCATCACAGTTATGGACAACCCTATTACCTTTTTTTGCAAAAAGGAGGATCCCACTCAAATATAATTTTTTGCTCAATCAGTTCACCTGCAGGACTCTCAACCCATATACTAGAAGGAAGGGGTTTAGTAGCATCCACCACAATGAGTAGCCTAGCAAAAGAGACTCTCATTTGCTTAGATGTACACTCATTACCACAAAAAGGGTACCCAAATAACACTCTGTAGTCTGCTAAGAGTCTCAATACCCCAGCAATTAAGAGGCAAATTGGGGAGCTTAACCCATTGAGGAATTATTCTAAGAACTTCATCATGAAAATTAACTTTCATAGGCCATGACTTAACAATAGCAGGTCTGCCCATAAAAATATGAGGCCTAACATTCAGAATAGTATCCTTGTCCTCAAAATTTTGCAAATTAATGAGGAAATAGCCATCATCATGCCAATATATATCAAGATAAAGAAAACTACTCTAATTTTCAGAAATGTACCTGTGTACAGCAGTAATGGTGGGATTGTATCCCAGAACATGGAAAATTATAGTGTTCCTCCATTTGGTATTACCCTGCTCCAGATTTGAAGTCTGAATCTGAGCAACAATCTTCCCATCTCTAATTAGAGGGGCAACAAAGGACAGGCTAATCCCCTTAACAGTTGCTTCTCCTCAAGAACTTTTTTCCAAGGATTGCTATTGTGAGGTTGATGCACTGTCTCAGGCTGTCTAGCTGGCTGAATACCACCTATAGGAACCTTCCCAAAGCAATCGAAGGAGAATCGGGCTTGGAATCAAATGGAACAGTAATTGGTGAAACCCTAGGCATTGTTGGAATTAAAATCATTAAAATTGATCTAAAATTCATAGCATTACTACCTTAAGGCAACTCAATAATACTATGTGAAGCAGCTCTTGTAGCAGTTCCAGCGGAATCAGATCCAAAAACCAATGGAATAGTAGAATGAGGTACTGTTGCATTGGATTTGAACATCTAAGCACTCAACGCATGACATTTCTAAAAAGATACCAAATCTGCTCTAGTAATCTTTCCAACAGAAGGATGAACTAAATGAGTTGGAGGAGTAACCAGTTGATAAATATTATCAGTTTCCTCAGGGATTGAAGCAGAACCAGAAATTCCATGAACATTAAATTACTTTAAACCATCATTCAAAGTAATTGATGAAGCTACACTAGATTGATTAAGGATATTTTGAGGTATAAGGGTGGATTGTTTCTTCTTTCGAGCCATTAAAACCGATTGAGCTAAAGAAAAACCAGCAAAATCAAATTACCATGGAAGGAGAGAGAAGAGACAAAAGTTAAAGCAGGTGAACGCCACTAATAGAATGTGTTGTCTTTCAATTCAAAAAGATTTGTTTGAATATGTTTGCCATTCCTTTAATTCAAAATGATTTGTTTAAATATTTTTTACTTTCATTTGATTCAATTAACTTCGTTGAATGCATTTAACTTTCCCGATTCAAAATTTTTTGTTTGAATGTCTTTCACTTTCATTTAATTCAATTAGCTTTTTTGAATGCATTTGACTTTCATTAGATTAAAAAAAGCTTTGTTTGAATGTGTTTGACTTTCATTGATTAAAAAGCATTATTTGAATTTGTATGACTTTCATTTGATTTAAAATGCTTTGTTTGAATGTGTTTGACTTTTATTTGATTCAAAAAGCTTTGTTTGAATGTGTTTAACTTTCATTTGATTCAATTAGCTTCGTTGAATGCATTTGACTTTCATTCGATTCAAAAAGCTTTGTTTAAGTGTGTTTGACTTTCATTTGTTACAAAAATCTTTGTTTGAATGTGTTTGATTTTCATTTCATTTAAAAAGCTTTGTTTGAACTGTTTAACTTTAATTTTATTCAAAAATCTTTATTTGAATGTGTTTGACTTTCCTTTGATTTTAAAACATTTGTTTGAATGTGTTTAACTTTCATTTATTTCATTTAGCATAGTTGATCGCATTTGACTTTTATTCGATTCAAAAAGCTTTGTTTGATAGTTTTCTGTTTTTCATTTGATTCAAAAAGCTTTGTTTGAATGTTTTTGACTTACATTTGATTCTTTTAGACTCGTTGAATACATTTTACTTTCATTCGATCAAAAAGCTTTGTTTAAATGTGTTTGACTATCCTTTGATTCAAAAAGCTTTGTTTGAATGTGTTTTACTTTTATTTGATTCAATTAGCTTCGTTGAATGCATTTGACTTTCATTCGATTCAAAAAGCTTTGTTTAAATGTGTTTGACTTTCATTTGTTACAAAAATCTTTGTTTGAATGTGTTTGATTTTCATTTCATTTAAAAAGCTTTGTTTGAACTGTTTAACTTTTATTTTATTCAAAAATCTTTATTTGAATGTGTTTGACTTTCCATTGATTTTAAAACATTTGTTTGAATGTGTTTAACTTTCATTTATTTCATTTAGCATAGTTGATCGCATTTGACTTTTATTCGATTCAAAAAGCTTTGTTTGATAGTTTTCTGTTTTTCATTTGATTCAAAAAGCTTTGTTTGAATGTTTTTGACTTACATTTGATTCTTTTAGACTCGTTGAATAGATTTAATTTTCATTCGATCAAAAAGCTTTGTTTTAATGTGTTTGACTATCCTTTGATTCAAAAAGCTTTGTTTGAATGTGTTTTACTTTCAATTGATTCAAAAAGCTTTTTTTAAATGTGTTTGACTGTCCTTTGATTTTAAAAACATATGTTTGAATGTGTTTGAATTTCAATTAATTTAATTAGCTTCGTTGTGTGCATTAGACTTTCATTCAATTTAAAAAGCTTTGTTTGAACGTGTTTGACTTTCATTGATTCAAAAAGTTTAGTTTGAATGTGTTTGACTTTCATTTGAATTAATTAGATTCATTGAATGCATTTGACTTTCATTTAAATTAAATAGCTTTGTTTGACTCTTGTTTTATTTAAAAACCTTTGTTTAAATGAGTGTTTCTTTCATTTGATTTGAAAAGCTTTGTTTTATTGTGTTTGACTTTCCTTTGGTTCAAAAATATTTGTTTGAATTTTCTTAACTTTCATTTGATTTTATTAGATTCATTTAATGCAATTGACTTTCATTCATTTAAAAAAGCTTTGTTTGAATGTGTTTGACTTTCATTTGATTAAAAAATCTTTGTTTAATTGTGTTTGACTTTCATTAGATTTAAAAATTTTGTTTGAATGTGTTTGACTTTCATTTGATTCAAAACGCTTTGATTGAATATGTTTGACATTCTGTTGGTTCAAAAAGATTTGTTTAAAAGTGTTTGACTTTCATTTGATTCAATTAGCGTTGTTGAACACATTTAACGTTTATTCGATTTAAAAAGATTTATTTGATAGTTTTTGTCTTTTATTTTATTCAAAAAGCTTTGTTCGAATGTGTTTGAGTTTCATTCTATTCTATTAGCTTCGTTGAATGCATTTTACTTTCATTCGATTCAAAAAGCTTTGTTTAAATGTGTTTGACTATCCTTTGATTCAAAAAGATTTGTTTGAATGAGTTTGACTTTAATTTGATTCAATTATCTTCGTTAAATGCAATTGAATTTCATTCGATGTAAAAAGCTTTGTAAGACTATGTTTGACTTTCATTTGATAGAAAAATCTTTGTTTGAATATGTTTGAATTTCATTTGAATAAATTAGCTTCGTTGAATTCATTTGTCTTTCATTCAATTCTAAAAACTTTGTTTGAATGTGTTTGACTTTCTTTTTAATTAAAAAGCTTTGTTTAAATATGTTTTACTTTACATTTGATTCAAAAAGCTTTGTTTTATTGTGTTTAATTCTCCTTTGATTCAAATAGATTTGTTTCAATATGTTTGACTTTCATTTGATTCAATTATATTCGTAGAATGCTATTGATTATCATTTCATTCAAAAAGATTTGTTTTTTGATGTTTGACTTTCATTGGATTCAAAAAGCTTTGTTTGAATGTGTTTCACTTTCATTTGATTCAATTAGCTTCGTTGAATGAATTTTACTTTCATTCGATTCAAAAAGCTTTGTCTGAATGTGTTTGACTATCATTTGAATCAAAAGGCTTTATTTGAATGTGTATGACTTTCATTTGATTTAAAAAGCTTTGTTTGAATGTGCTTGTCTTTCATTAGATTCAAAAAGCTTTGTTTGAATGTGTTTGACCATTTTAATCAAAAAGATTTTTTTGAATGTGTTAAACCTGCATTTGATTCGAAAATCTTTAATTGAATGTGTTTGACTTTCACTTGATTCCAAACACTTTATTTGATTTTGTTTTACTACTTTCCTTTGATTTAAAAAGATTTGTTTGAGTTTTTTTTACTTTCATTTGTATTAATTAGCTTCATTGAATGCATTTAACTTTCATTCAAAGAAAAAAGCTTTGTTTAAATTTGTTTCACTTTCGTTTTATCTAAAAAAATTTAGTTAAATGAGTTTTTCTTTTATTTGATTCAAAAACCTTTGTTTTATTGTGGTTAACTTTACTTTGATTCAAAAAGATTTGTTTGAATGTATTTTACTTTCATTTAATTCAATTAGCTTCGTTGAATTCATTTCACTTTCTTTCGATTTAATAATCTTTGTTTAAATGTGTTTGACTTCCATATGATTCAAAAAGCTTTGTTTCAATGTGTTTGACTTTCATTTGATTTAAAAAAACTTTTTTTGAATGTGTTTTACTTACATTTGATTCAAAAAGCTTTGTTTGAATGTGTTTGACTTTCCTTTAATTCAAAAAGATTAGTGTGAATGTTTTTGACTTTCATTTGATTCAATTAGCTTCGTTCAATGCATTTGACTTTCATTCGATTCAAAAATATTTGTTTAAATGTGTTTGACTTTCATTTGATTAAAAAAAGCATGGTTTAAATGTGTTAGACTTTCATTTGATTCAATTAGCTTTGTGGAATGCATTTGACTTTCATTCCATTTAAAAAGCTTTGTTGACTTTTATTTGATTCAAAAAGTATTGTTTAAATGTGTTTAACTTTCATTTTAATCGATTAACGTTGTTGAATACATTTGACTTTCATTCAATTCAAAAAGCTTTGTTTGAATGTGTTTGACTTTCATTTGATTTTAAAACCTTTTGTAAATGTGTTTTAGCTTTCATTTGATTCAGAAAGCTTTGTTTGAATGTGTTTGACTTTCATTTTATTTAAAAATCTTTGTTGGAATGTGTGTTATTTTTATTTGATTCAAAAAGCTTTGTTTGAATGTGTTTGACTTTCCTTTAATTCAAAAAGATTTGTTTGAATATGTTTGACTTTCATTTGATTCAAGTAGCTTCGTTGAATGCATTTGACTTTCATTCGATTCAAATAGCTTTGTTTGACTGTTGTAGACACCTAAAAATGTCTCCCCAAAACCAATCCTGATGATGAACAACCTTTCACCGCCACTGTTGGTCGGGTTCAGTATTAAATCCCGAGAGTGCTTAAAAAATCGTATTTACTTAAATTCAATTTTTGAATAGTCTATGGATCAGTCTTGATGTTTAGTCAAAGCATAGTTTTAATTTTAGCCCAAACTTTTTTTATTTTATTGTTTTATTATTTATTTTGGCCCAAACTTTTTATTTATTTTATTTACTTATTTTCTTATTTTAGCCCAAATAATAATAAATCAGAAATGGCCCGAAATTATAAAACGACACTTAAAATGATGAACGAAATTGGGGTTAAAAATTAATTTGGACGTTAAAATGGGCTAAAATCTCCTGCGTCACGGCATTGTTCTACCATGTCACGAGAATCTCTCCCGTCAGACGGTGAGATTCCCCGTGACACGGGACACCTGCTGTGACACGGGGGTTTCCGTGTCCTGTTCGCGTAAATCCTTAACGCGTTTTCTCCCCAGTTCACCAAATATTTCCCGCGTCACACAATAGTACACCGTGTCACGGGAATGTTTCCTGTCTGACGGTGGGATTTCCCGTGTCACGGTACACTTTGCCATGTCGTGGTATACTTTTTTAGGGTTTTTATCATTTTAGGGTTCCGTGTGTTCCCTTAGCACATTTTTTCTATAAATACCCCCTCAGTTCTGATATACGGGGCTTCAATTAATTCTCTATTTTTTCTCTCTTTTATGCTCTAGCCTAAACACTAGCCTACCCTTTTTCTTTCAAATTCCTTCTTCAAGCACTCCAAGGAGTCCATACTTTACTCGTGGTTCTGTCCTTAAGCCAAGGCGTGAAAGGTAGAACTGTTTGAGGGTTTGGCCCCAAATCAACTCTACTTTATTTAATTTAATTTAAATATTGTTTTATTATTATTTCCTTGAAGTTACTAACTCGTTTATTATTTTTTAGTTGCAAGCAAACAGAATCAAAGTAAGAACTATGTTCCTTTTATTTCTATTATTTTTCTAACGATTTTATATTATTGGAATTATTGTTAAATTGCTTCCAATATTAATGTTTATTCTATTTTTTTTATGATCACAACATTGCATGTTAATGGGAATATGTAATTGAAAATCACGCCTAATAAGATAATTTGGACAACCGGTTTAGGATCCTTTTTAATGTTGTTGTTTAATCAAGTGATCACGATATTTTAGAATTATGTGTTGGATTAATATTCAACCAATTTATATTAATAATAGTTTGGAGCAAATTTACTATTTTGTTTGTATGCCTTTGAGATCATAGGAATCACTTTTCACTATAAGAATCAATTAGAGGCGTATACGGGCAAATGTGACTCCATGGTTCACTTCGTACTATCATCCCCGATCCTCCTTTCGTGGTTCCGAACCATATGGAGTTAGTAATCTCATGGATTATGAATGGGGTGTAACCTTCATGGGTCAATCGTTGTTGCCTATCGTTGTCCCTTATTCGTGGTTGCCTTTTATGATCCATGAACGGTTTACAAGTTCCTTAAAAACTTGTTGGCGGCTCCGTACTTTCCTTGTCCCTAATCGTATAATGTCAATTCCCACTTCCTATGAGTACCAAGCATATTCACACATGCTTTAACGTAGGCGCACTTCAAACGACGCCTACAATTTGGCGACTCCACTGGGGAGGATTCTTGGTTATTTATCGATTTGAGTGATCGATTTTAATTAAGATGAGTGGATGAGACTTGAAGGATTCTTGAAAAATATTCCTGTGATTAATTTGGCATTTTTGCATAAGCAAATACGTTTTAACGTCGCATTGAGGTCTGTTTGGTAGGAAAAATTGAATAACTTGATTGCGTACGAAGGAAAAACAGGGCACCAATCAGATTTTCTGACTGCCGTGCCACGGCAAAATATGCCGTGTCACGTTGCAGTACACCGTCTTACGATGTGCAGCACCGTGTCACGGCAGTCCTTAAATCAGTCTAGTGGCTTGTTTTCTCTTCTCATTGTCAACTTCCTTCGATTTTTCTGAAAAAACGTGTGTATTCTACATGCGTCTTAGCCCCGGGGAATTTAAGCTCTATCAACCCAAACACGCTCATGGCAATAAGGGTTCATCCGAGTTATTAAATCCACCCAAACCATTGTGTCGAGTTCGATTTCATCACGAACTCGCGGAGCCGCCCGTTGGCATACACCCTCATGGTAGGCTGCCTTGCTAACGCGTCCAAACTCTTAACCATGGTACCTTTTTGACACCTAAATCTTGACCAATAGTTGAACATAGATCTTGAGCTTAGGTTGCGAACTCTTTTTCTACATCATCGTGACTAAATGCTACATGTTTTGTTTGGTGCTAACCCTCATGTGTTTGCTCTTTTTGTTTAACCAATGACCGAGAGTTTTTATTTCCACATAGTAATTAGTACGAACCTAAAATCGATTAAAATCTGAAAAAACACACAAAAAAGAACTGGAACTGAGCACCGTGAACAGTGCTGTGACACGGCGCTTTCTACCGGCTGACGGCAGACTGCACCATGTCACGACAGTAAGCACCATGACACGGTGCCCAGGAGAAGTGTCACGTTAGTCTATTTTTAGTTTTTGTGCGTACGTATGTGGTTTATGTGTCCTGTTTGGTGTCATGTCTAGCTGTACGGTCATAACACGCGTCAATAACCTCACTTAATCACTCACATGTCGTGTTCACACACTTTTTTTGTTAGTCGTGCACCATTTCATGACCGTACTTTAGGGTAGTCTTTTGTCGTTTTTTTTTGTGTCATTTTTTTTTCGGAGTAAGTCGGATGGTATCCTCCCATATATATATTTTTTTTAAAAAAATAAAAAAATAGAATTTCAAAATTCAAAATTTTTATTAATTTTTCCGGATGGGTTAAGGTTAAGTTTGGTCATTAAAGGTGTGTTTGTTTCGGTGTCACAGTACTTGGTCAAGAAGCAGGGGTAGATTGTTACGGTTCGAGTCAATACCTCAACAACCTCTTATACCAAAGAGGCTTACAAGGAAACCACTACAATCATCTCCGCCAGATCCATCTCCAGTCTACTTTCAACCAATGGCTACTAAGGAAGATATCGAGAACATCAACAGGACAATTGAAATTTTTTCTAATATGATGCAAACACTCACCACTAGAGTCAACACGGTATAGCAAGACAATCAGAACAATGTCACTACTGCTGCAATGGACAAGATTAAGGAATAGATGAGTAAGATTTCTGAAGAATTCACTTATGTGGAGCAACCTGTCGCCTCTTCGTCCATAAGGGACAAGCTTCCTGAGAAGTTTTCCACTGCTGACATTCCCAAGTTCAAGCCTACTGATAATCCGCTTTTCCATTTAAAGGCCTTTTCTGCGACCATGGCTCTTAAGGGAGTAGATGTGACACTCTTCCCTAAGGTGTTCCCTCTTTCCTTAGAGCATGCCTGTCAACAATGGTTCTACTCTCTGGAATCAAAACATGTTGCGACCTGGGAGGATGTTGCTGAAAGCTTCATGAATCATTACAAGTGTAACATTCAGGCCAAGACTTCTGAACGTGAACTCTTCATTCTCAAACAGAAAGAGAATGAAGGCTTCACCACTTGCTTAAGCAGGTGGAGTCGAAACAGATGCGCTCTTGGTTGATCCCCCCAAGGAAAAAGAGATGGTTCGCTTATTCATTGTCAGTTTGACTCATAAGTACAAGCAACACTTGAAGTTTCTGCCTCTGAGTACCTTCGAAGCTGTATACGATATTGGAATCAATATTGAAGATGGACTGATGAAGACTGCTGGTAGCAACAATAATAAAAACAACACTTGGAAAAACAAGTAGAACGACACTCCTTATTCTTTGTCTTTCAAGCCCAATAATGCTACCAACAATATCAATATCAATGATGTGCTGGCCCTTAATGCTCCTCCTCAATGATTTCAAAAGGCAAAGAAGGGTTTACATGCTTTTGGGAATGACTTATGATGCTTCTTTTGACCGCTTGCATAGTTAAGGATTGATTATGCCAATTGGACCATTTCTAGAGCCTCGACCAGAGAACAGAACCGCTAGCTATGACCCTAATGCTCATTGCAAGTTTCTTCAAGGCAAAGGTCATAATACTGAGAAATGTTGGAGGTTGAAAGATGCGATCCAAGACGTGATTGATGCTAATTAACTTCCTGTCCCTCCAGGGGGCAAGAAGCCTAACATTGAAACAGGTCCTCTTTCTGATGCTTTGGCTATCATGGGAGATGAAGTCTCCTTTGATCCGTCAATACTCATTCAACCTGTGAATGAACCTCTGCCGGAAGTTGTATATGTCTCGAGCTATGAAGAAGTGAATGGAATTTGGGATAGTGACGATGAAGACGTCTATCTCAAGGATATAGCCTGTTCATCTCTTGGCACATGTGAAGATATTTGGTGAGACCTTGAGGTCAAGGTTCTCACCAGAAGTGGATGGTTGCAACAGCCTAGTCCACCTCCACCTCCACCGCAATCACAACCGATTGTTGATCCCATCGACCCTATGAACAACGATGTGGTCAAACAATTACAAAAGACCAAGGTGGAAATGAATGTATGGAAGCTTTTGGCAACCTCTCATGAGCATCGAAAGGCTGTGATGAATGTTCTGGTGAAAATAGGAGTTGATGATGATATGACTCCTCAAGGACTGGTCAACTTTATCATTACTGAGTTGCCAAGTACTAACAATTTGATTTCCTTTTCTGACAAGGATCTGCCCCCGGAAGGGTACCAACATAATAAGGCCTTACACCTAACTGTGATGTGTAGGAAGATGAATGTTCCTATGAGCCTGGTTGATAATGGCTCTGCAATCATTGTATGCCCACTCCGCACTGCAAAGAATTTGGGCATAAAGAATGAAGAACTGACTCCCTCTACTCAAGGAATTCGTGCTTATGATAATACTCGCCGTCAAGCCGTGGGTACTATCATACTAAACATAACTACTGGAGCCATAGAACGTCGCACCAAGTTTCAGGTGGTGGACATTAAGGCTTCTTTCAATCTATTGTTAGGACGTCCTTGGCTTCATGAGCTAAAGGCGATCCCATCGTCATTGCACCAGAAAGTGAAAGCCATAGTTGGAGGGGATCCAATTACCATTGATGGCACCCCCATGCGCATTCAAGTTATCGATACTCCCATCGTCCATGTTGAACATGACGAAGAAGATGAAGATCTCTGGGGGTTTTCGCTCGATGATGTTCTCATGATCGAAGAAAAGGAGAAGTGTCATATTGACTTTGATCCATATTCAAATACCAATGTTAATGCCATTATGAAGAAGCAAGGGCATTTCCCTGGAATGACCCTTGGACTCAAAAAGAAAATGGCTGAACTTTAGGGGCATCCTGGTGCACTCAAGAAAGATACCTTTGGCTTGGGATTCAAGCCAACAAAAGAAGATGTGAAACAACCCTATTGAAAATGAAGGCTCGCAATAATACTCGAATCATGAAGACGAAAATGGCCATGGATCCATATCCTTTCACCCTCAATGGCCAGTACATAAAAGAAGGGAAAGACTTCCCATGCTATGATGTCCCTGAGCCTTACGTCCACGATGAGAAGCGTGAACCAGGATTCGAGATGTTCCTCGATTGTGACTTTGCCGATGAAGGCGAAGAACTCTTCACAACTGAGAAACCAGCTAGTCCAAGCTCTGATGATCTAAACATTAACCTTTTTTTTGGACTACAAAACACTAGTAGAAAAAACGTTATGGGAAGCGGTTCAAACCCCCTAATGGGAAGCGGTTCTGAACCGCATGGGTTTAGGGGGCTTGCCAATTGCCATGTAAATGGCAAGCGGTTCAGAACCGCTTCCCATTAGGGGGGAAAGGGAAGCGGTTTGGCGCCAAAACCGCTTTCCATTTGCACTTGACATAATATTATGTCCAGTGCAAATGGCAAGCGGTTTTGGCGCCAAACCGCTTTCCATTTTTTATTTTTTTTTATACTAGTCGTTGGAGCACGCGCGTTGCGCGTGCCCTCCGAACGGGTAGATAAGGAAATTTCTGGAAATTGTCTAATCAAATATGTACCCGTGGCTCTGTTTTGGTTATGCTATATTAAGGTTGTTTATAAGCTATAGCCTTGGCTTTAGTTTATGTTATTTTATGTGTAAAAAGGTGTATAGTTAAAGGGTATCTTAATACATTATGTAATAATATTGCTACTTTGTCGCGAAGCTTGTGATGTTGTAATTTGCTATTATTTGTTTTTTGTAAAAATGTTTCGTGTTACTGATTAAATTATGAAAAGTCGACATATTGCACAAGGTTATATATTTGTAGCACATAATGAAATTGCTATTACGTATCAATGCTACAGTTATTTGATACTGCTATGTGAGGGAATCTATTGTTCATAAATAGACAAAAGATGGGATGCAAATGAAATGATGGACTGCAAATCTCTTATAAGATAAGGCTATCAACTTATAATAACAATTTGGGAGTTTTCTGATGTCCAATTATTAGCCTGTTGAAAAATATAAAGGAATCTAAGAAGCTGTAAAAAACATAGAGATATGGAATCTTATACTTCAGTTTTTTTTGCCAAAATAAATTACAGCAGTACTGGCCTTAAATTTCTTGTATTAATATGTTAAGTAGTCTAACAGTTACAAACTCTTAACTCTATCTATAAATAGAAACACTTTCTATAGGTCAGTAAGCATACAACGATTTGTATTTGCCTTTTTTCTTTGGGTTTTGTTTCTTCATTTCATAATTTAGAGTGTATTTTCATTAGAGAATAGGGGTCTAGCATAGGAATTCAATGGCAGAATTTCCAATAGTATTTATAGTACGATATGGGAGTGATGATGATCATCATAAGAAGCTTGTATACAAGTATATTATTAGTGGCTTTATTGTTGTTGCAAGTGCATCTAAACTGTATTTTGTTGTTTGTATATGGATGCCTTCATTTTTGTCCTTGTCCTAACAATTGCTGAGTCTATGTATTACCTTGCATAGTCTTGCTAATGTATAAATACTACTTTATGTGCAGCGTATCCCTGATGGTTTCAGAGACGTTCCTGAGGATGGTTTTTTAAATATCGAACTATTTGTGTGTGATGGGCACAGATCTTGGTTAGTAACTCTAGTGCATGAAGAATGCAGTATTGATTGGGGAATATATCTTGATGCAGGGTGGAGTGATTTTGTTGGAGATAATGGCTTAGATGTAGGTGATGTCCTAGTGTTTACCAATTTAGGGGACAACTCATTTAGTATCAGAATTCAGGCTGATAGGGAAGCAAAGAAGATAGAAAAAAGACATGATAACACCTCAAGTAGTTCTCATAAAAAGCGTGGGCGGAAACCAGCCATTGAAGGACTTTCACCTAAAATGATTAAGACCAATGCTTGTCTTACTCAACTTACACCTGCTTGTCAGGAATATTATGTCCTGTTTTCATTTTCAGCAGCATTTATTCAGCAAGGAGTTATAGTATGTTTTCTAAGATGTTGTTATTCAGTTCTTGGTATGCCTATTATGTGTGTGTGCATGGATTAATACAGTGCTATTTTGTTACTGTGCTGCTTGCAGAACGTTCCATTGGATTTTGCTAGGGTGCATTTTTAGGATTTCCTTGACACTACAGATGTAATTCTCCAGAATGGCAACACAAAGTTCAGCGCTCAGCTGAAGGTTACTAAGATTGGGAACACAATTAGTACCTGCTCTATTAAGAACGGGGTTAACAAATTCATTGATTACTTCAGTGTTCAGGTAGAGGAAGGTGCTTTGATTAAGCTCAGAAAAAGGAACCTAATAATCTTTGATGTCAATCTAGTCCTAGTCTAACTGTTTGGATCCACTTGTCAATCTAAAATTAAATCTGATTAGGATTGTTTGTTTTTTGTCTTTTTTTTTTTTTTTTTTTTGGGGTGTTTTTCTTTTTTTCTCCTAGGTTGTGTTTTGAGAGTAATAGACTCAGTATAATAAGTAGGGGTTTTTCCTGTTCTAAGATAGAATAAGCGTAGGCACTATGTAAGTTCCTTGGTTACATATTTTATGATCTGATAACAGATCTAATTCGAAGATAGTACTGAAATCTTTCATTTGCTTATTAACTTATTATGCAGCATATTGTTCAAAGCAACTAACCAGTTCAATTTCAGCAACTAATATATGGTTGTATAGTGAAATATTCAAATTGCACAAAACGAATCAAAAGTCTATTCCATTAGCGATATTATAGCTATATATGCAAACAAGGCAAATGCACAGCCTCCTCAGTCTCACATGCAATAAAAGTTTACTTTTTTGCTAATGAAGGGAAAATGGATCCGAAAAATAGCGAACTGCTGTTGAAATTACATATAGGCAGATGGCTGCTCTTACAAAATGGATTTGTATACTAAAGCTGACTAATAACAAGTGAAAAGTTGTTAGCAGAATCCATAGCCTGTGTAAAAGCATTAGCAGCTATGTTCCATAATTTGATATATATTTCTCTTTGCATTGCTTTTTATGTGAAGGCCAAGAGTTTCTATGTTACAAAAAGTACCATGAATTGTATACCATGCAACATTAAACTGAAGTGTAAGTTCGATCATTCTGATTATCTTAAAGGAAAAATAGTAAGGGAATGCACACATAGGCAGGAATATAGTCACACTGATATTAATAGAGAAAATGACATTTATAAATATAAATTAGATGGCAATTTGTTTTGCCCTTTTATCAGATTAATAGCAAACTGCACTATTAGCTACAACCTATAGTGCTTAAAAGGGTGCCAATGAACTGTGATTAAAAACTGAAGAGAAAGAACGTATAATAACTTAACTTATATTGTAGATAAGTACCCTGATTTAAGGATACAAGCTAGTACATCATAGTTACCCCTGCATTACTATATACATAATATAAGATTTTAGGCATACTAAGTTGAGTGTCCAACAGAGAACTGCAGATCAGCATTTGTTACAGAGGTTTAGTACTATATACATACTTGATGTTTATAGGGAACACAAGATGTCCAAAATGTTCCTTCTAAACAACCAAAAGACATCCTAGATTTAGCAAATTACCATATAAAGGCAATTGATTAAAATCCACATTCTAACAGCAAAAGGTGGCACACACATATATATATATATTTTTTAGTCTGGCTTCTAACAAAAGTCACAAAGGAGGCTTCAAGACGCGTCTTCAGTGTCACAACTTTCTTTCTCAGAATTGTTTTTGAAAAGAGCTGTTCGGAGCTTCTTTCTAGGGACATGCTCCTCATCATCTAATTCCTACATCTTCTCAGCAGGCATTGGTTCTTTGTTTTTAGCATTGCTGCGGGAACGAGTAAGCCTGCTCCATGTAGGCAATTCAGTGGTTGGTGCTGGTGCTTCTGTGATTGTGATTCCTTTACTTGGTGGTTGAAACGGTGCATCAAAGGAATCTGTGTCGAAGGCCTGAGAAGCTAGCCTGAACTCATGGAGTTGAGCTATCTCAGCAAGAACCTCATCACTCATTTCTGTATTGTCTTCAATGTCAGTAGCATTTCTCTCTGTGTTACAGAAAGATGGTGGTTTGCCATGCATTTTGGCTCTCTCAGAAACTGCATCCTCATTCATGGAAATTTTCTGTATTTTCTGTCCTTGATTAACTACAGAAACAATCTCCTCTTTGTTAAGAATTGAAGATGATGAACCTAGAACCTGGGCACTTGGTTCTACATCCTCCACTTTAATGGCTTTCAGAGTCCAAAGGAGAACACTGTTCCTTGCAAGTTCCAAAGTTGGCGTCACTTGAATGAAAAAAGGCTTGGTCGACAGAACTTCTTGTACAGCCTTGAAAGCATCAAAATTGCCCTGCAATATTTAAAGTATCACATAAATAGGCAGTAGACGATAGGCATTGCATACATACTCGAATGTCACTCAGCAGCACTAAAAGCCATGTAAAATGCAAAGTTGCAGCAAATAGGTTCTAATTTAGAATAGAAGGTCATTTAAATAATGAGTAGTATATCGAGTCAACCATGGCCATTGAATGTAATTTTATAGTGCAGATAAGTATCTATATATAACAAGTATGCTCGAAAAAAGTCTTTACAAATTTAGAAAGGTGTGTATTCTTACAGTGGTTTTCATCTCCCAAATTTCAGCTGCTGTCTTTCGGAAAAGCTTTTCTGTGTCATCATTAAAGGTTGTGAATGACATAGTTCCACTGGCATCAATAGCTTCAAACTTGAACGTTAGTCTGTAAAATAATACAAGTTAGTGAAGGCACGTGTAATAATTACTTTATCGTAAAGCATAAATGAAACTGAATAACAGGACTATACTTGTGGACAGCAGTAGCATCGGCTTTTTTGCATGAAATGCAAGGAAAGCGAGTCCCAAGCGCAAGATGTGTTCGCTTTCCACAGCCAAGACAACCTATGTAGGCATTCACCCTTTGCAAGTCAGCTTCTTGTATAGTCACTCTAATCCAAGCTATCTCATCAGGAGTTGCATTAGCTGCCTGCATTAGTAGCATTAATCATATATTAGATATCAGGTGACAATTATGTCTATAGGAAATGCTGTGAATCATTATTTATGGCCTTTTTTTTCCCAGTTAGTTTTCTAAATTTAATTAGAATAGTGTGTAGAGGACCTTTTTGTTTCGGAGTTCAGCTATTGTTACAACTTTCTTCTCAGTGCCTGGGTATCTAACATTCAAAATCCTCTCCTGGCGATCTAGCAATACATGCTGATACAATTGAACCCTGAAACAGAGAGGTAGACATAACTATGTTGGTATTCTGAGAAGGCATAAATGTACATTCACTATATATGCAATACAAGACTCACCACTCACGAAGCATGTCTGCCCGTGCTCCTTTAGGATTTAGGATGATTCTTGTCGACATAGTAGTATTAAGAGTAAATCCTAGAAAGAAAACGCAAAATGAGTAGCTATTTGACAGTCAATTATAGCTGTAAAGATGTAGATGATACCTCTTGTATGGCGGGTTTTCAGTGCTGTAAATCCAACAACATTGAACTTTTCAGCCCAATTCATCATAGCATCGCAAGGCTTTCTAGTGAGATCATTCCATGCTGAAATTGTCATAGCATGGTCTTGGCTGATTTACATTCAAGCATTGGCAAAAAGTTAGCTAACTACTAATGTATGTATGAGCTATAATAAAAAAAACACTGAAATTGCATTTTCACCTTGTGTCTGTAATAGATATCTCTCGCACTGGACTGTCACGACCACGTGTGTTAGGGATCAGCCTTGGTGCTTCTTCAACAAACAAAATCACTCCAACTATATCTGTGTCAATAAAAAGGATACTATTACATAATATGGAAAGCACTTGTGCAATGTAGACCTTGAATAAACAATCTAAGGCAGAAAAATATCATAGCAGATTTATAAGAAGCGAACCAAATCTGCCATTCGGATCAGGTGATCTAGGAATAGTTGATAGAGGTTGATATTTCGGCTCAATTGGTCCACTCTCTGGATTTAACCGCTGAATAATAGTTTGTTGCCCAACTGTCATTTGGTATGGAAGTTCTTCAAGGTTGAATTTGTACTGATCATCCACAAGTGATATAGGAGCCTTTGAAATCTCGTACTAACCAGATGGTTTGAGAACATCTTCATATGCTTCGATCTGGTCTCCAAAAAGAGCACATCGCATCTTGTTTTTCTGGTTAAATAGCCACCATATGAATTATTTAGACACTTACACTGCAGAAATCTACTACTCTATACAGAAAGCAAAAGAACATTCATATTAGCAGATTATTTCTAATTAAAAAGAGACCTTTAAGTAAACATCATGTCCTTCATTTCTCTCGTTTAACAGGTTATCTATACTGTTGTACATACAAATGTTCTTTAAAAAATTAAAATGGCAATCATAACAGAATTATGGTAGGTGAAAAAAGGCCGCGCATTACAAGCACATAACAATCTAATTTTTTTTGTAAAAAATAGACTTGTAAATAAAATTCTTTCCCCCCCTTCCCCTCCCCCTCCCCCCCTACCCCTCATGAGGTAATCTACACTCCTGCACTTACAAATGTTCCCTTTAAATTCAAAAAAAAAACCATAACAGAAAGTTACTATAGGAAAAGAGGTCATGCATAAAAAGCACATAACAAGCTTAAGATATACTGTTAAAACTAAATCTTACAAAGCATAGTTACCTTTTCATCTTGTAGAATTATCGTTTGAAAGATCACACCAGGTTTTTTAGGCGAAGGCTGAGCTCTTCCCTTTTCAGTCACAGTCACTTTCACTTTGTATTCCTTACTCTGAGATGTTAGTTCATCTAAGTATACAGGTTCCAGCTTCATCTGTGGTGGTGTATTCATAGTCTGTGATTTGTGGAACGTAAAATAGTAAGCATGTATACATTAGCAAGCTATAGCATGAAGCATACATCTAAATTGATTGTAAAAATTTGATCTTAATAAGAAAAATGTAGCCCTAAAGCAGTATATATTTGCATGTACAGAGTATAATGTATGTATACATGCATGATCGTGTGAGGTGCACTAATATAATCTAACCATTTTTACTGATTCCTTTTTCTACCTAGGATTTATTCTAAACAATTCAATGGCAAAATATCAAAACAATAAAAGGGAAAGAAAGGATGTACAAATGAACATAAAATCATAGACTTGTAGGGATAAATTTTAAAGGGTCTATGTAAAAAGCAGCAATAAGCATGACAAACATAATACATTAAAATGAAAGCTTATATATAGAAATTAAATAAACAAGAGTCTCAGCTACAGCTTTAATAAGGCAATATGTATCTATAGAGATTCTGTTGTATTTGTATGAACAGGAGCTACACTTTAAGGATTCACTCTTTCATGTGAAAACCCTAAAAATAAAAACCCGAGGGAAAACGGAGAATATACCACAGCTAAGGAAGAAAGTTCAGAGAATAATTTGATGCTTCAAAAGGGCTGAACTAATTTGGTATTTATAGGGTGAAAAAGTACGTAAGCAAGCTAAAAAAACCCTTTTCTTAATAGTAACCGTTTGGTTACAGTTAACTCTCTTTTTCCTCAAGTATAATTACAGCTAGCAAGCATAATAATCTGAGTTGTACTTTTTTTCTTCTACAATAAGTAAAAATTAAGTAATTATTATGGCTAACAAAACACCTAGGCACTTAAATGGGCAATCAAAATTCTTTTTTGTGTCTGAAATAAGGAGAAAGTACAAAACTGATATTTTATAACCTTGTTTACTATGAATAGTGCCTATGACTTGTACTTCTTCTCTTGTATCTATGCAAATGAGCTGTACTCATATTTCATTTATAAAGAGTAACTAAGCATGAAAAGTTTGCAATTTTAATTGTATGGGCTACAATAATAAAGCCCAAACATATTCAGTTTAAAACACAATACAAACTTTATTAAAAATTTAAAAGGCACAAGAATTACTACTCTAAGGAACCTAAATTCTCCCGAACCTACGGGCTACGTTACTTGCGATTGCTAGCATTTTTTTTGACTTGGTTAATCTATTCTAAGCAACAAATTATTTTACTCTATGCATACTAAATGAAAAAAAAATGAAATCTTATTTGTGAGTATAGTATTCGAATAGATACTTCTAAGCTAATATA
This sequence comes from Chenopodium album, assembly GCF_948465745.1. Taxonomy (NCBI): domain Eukaryota; kingdom Viridiplantae; phylum Streptophyta; class Magnoliopsida; order Caryophyllales; family Amaranthaceae; genus Chenopodium; species Chenopodium album. The sequence goes on from NC_137842.1 coordinate 22,316,939, forward strand.
AAGAGTGTATCACAACTGTAGCATACTTAAGTCGAGGAAAATCTGTAGTGCAACTGCAAAGGCAATACTACTAAGCTCTAATGGACTATTCTAGTCTTAAAAATAAACCGAGTATATTCTGGTGACCAAAAATTGCATAATCATAACAGAAGGGTCGTTATAGCTACACAGAATTACCTGTGCAATGTAACCGAAATAACAAACCTACATTGCTCACTGTGACGAGGAAACCTAACTGAAGGAAAAACACTCGAAGACAAAAGGCATAAACAATTTACAGAATCTGACTAACCAGTGAGAACGGCTGCTATGCTCATTAACATTATTAGACCCAACAACCCTTGCATTACTCCCAGCCCTCAGTACTTCCCACACTTGTTTTGTATTCTCCACTTTTGCTTCAACAAGTCCAGGAACGTGGTGCGAGCCTTCAGAAGCTTGCTTTATCTCTAACCTGAACACCAGGAGAGAAAAGCACAGATCAATAAGCAGTCTTTTAGGTGCAAAGAGAAACAGCAAGCTACAAAATATAAAATGACTTTGAAAAAATGAACTTGAATGCCATTGCCTATAGCCCATATGTTACACCAGGAGAGAAAAGCACAGATCAATAAGTAGTCTTTTAGGTGCAAAGAGAAACAACAAGTTACAGAATATAAAATGACTTTGAAAAAATGAACTTGATTGCCATTGCCCATACCCCATATGTTACTATTGTTTCAAAAGGAAAAAGTGAAATGCATAGCAACAGGACACAAGAAAGGGGTCAATATTTACTTTTTAGATGTTGGCGAGGAGCCCAAGAGATCCCTGATCTGCTCATTATAGACTTCAAGCACACTAACTGATAAGTCATACGTGTAGGTATCACTCCTCTCCTGGGCAATTTTAAACAGCATCTCAAGAGTTCTATAATTCACACCACGATTTTGCTATGTGCCCTCCATTGTAAAGGTCTTCCCAGTTCCAGTTTGACCATAAGGAAATATGCAAACATTATACCCATCCAAACCGATGTTTCCATTGGAGAAGCATCCATGAACACATCAGCTGCATAGCAAAAACACAACTTAGTTAATCTCTTAGACGTACAACATGAACAAGTAACCTTCAACTCCAAGTAAGAAGTCGGTACAATAGCTTTATAGCATTAAATTAAACCCTCAACAGTGTACCTTGATCATCTTTTGGTGTGTAAACTCTGTCAAATTTGAACATCTTGTTATTTGATCCGCCATTCAAAATAGCAAGTTCTCCATCTTTGGCTCCTTCAAAATTAACTATAGTTGCATATCCAGCTGTTTGTTCCTTCTTACTGAGAGGCCGGCAACGGCAGAAGACCCTGATATTCCCTGAAATTAAGAGTGATAGTCAGAATCTTCATTTTAAATTTTTATCTTGGAAAATTTGTATGGTGGTTATATCAGGATTTCTCCATTACTGAATAAGCTTCAAACTGCAATATAAAAATCACATGCCTTTGGCCTCTTGAACTTCATTAAAAAGCTTCTTTATCTTCTTTTGTTCTTCAATATACTTTTGTTTGAATTCCTCACACTGAGCAAATGCAGAAAAATTGAATGCAATCTCTTAACATCCACAAATAGGAGAACAATTCTGTGTCTTTAATAATCCAAACCTACCTAGCATCTGAACTGCTGAAACCATATTGGATAACTCGGGAATTGAATCAGCAGTTTCATGTGCATCATGGGCAAGTTGAGAATGTTCTTCCTTCATATTCTGTGTAAGTTTGCAACTCATCATTTGCTTGATAAAGGCATTGCAGATGAAGCTCAATTAATAAAAAATGTGGGTGCAAAGTACTTGTATAGTATACCTTAATTTTTTCTTCTAAACCAGATATTGTTGTCATCTAGAACTTCTTATCCTGCTCATACCTGCTAGATATGGCTTTTAAACTTTCAGCCTGTTTCTCCACAGTCTGGTCTATAGACAAAAAAGAAAAAAATATCAGGGAGGTAATATACAACATTTAAGCATGGCTTTGTATCTAAATTTAAAATATTTGGAGAATATACTTGACTGAATAATCACAATATCAATTCATAATTTGCCAAAACCACACAGAAAATTATCAGCAGAAGGCTCATACATAAAACTCTCATTTATGAAAATTTTCAGTGAGTTGACATAAAATAAGGACTTAAAACTAAGAAGCAATCTCACAATTTGATTCAAACAAGAAAAAAGCACCGGAAGAATTACGAATCAGATACATGAAGATGACAAAGTACTTTTTCATATATTGGACATCAGATGGCAGAAAAAATATATTAAGGTACAAATTTATAGTGTCCTGTTGTAGTTAACATAATTCCATAAACAAGGGCTTTGCGAAGTTTTTACATAGAGAATAAGACTTGAACACTCTGTTGTCAAGCTCCATTCTAACCTTTTCCAGCTAGTCGTTTGCTGCTGTCAAAGACATCCAGGCTTGATAGCATTCATCTATTTTGCGCTGACACTGCTGACTTAATTCTTCTATCTTTTTCTCATACTTAGCTGTCGATTTACGTCGCAAGCCCTTTTCTTGATGTGAAGTGTCATTACATGATTCAGAAGTAGCAATAAAACCTTAACATTAGAAATCGAGAACTGCACTGTGCCCATTCATTACCTGAGCTAGAACTTCTATTTCAACTGCACAATTCTGACACCTAAATACTTCATGTTTCACCTGAGAATCTATGTCAAAGTAGAAGTAAATATGATAAAATTAGAATCAGTTGCATCTTTGTGAAGTCAGATTTGGAATAACCCATAAATTCTAGGTGGAATCTACCTGCCAACTTTGGTGCTTTGCGAATGCAAATTCCGGTAACTATCGGTTTTCCAGTAACACCTTCAAACCTAATTAGGATCATACCATCCTCCTTAAAAGTGACTCTACAGTCAAACCCTGCACTGAGCAGAATATACTTGTCAATAGTGCTGGACAATGTACATAACTGCCGAAGGATATTTTCTTTTACACCAGGGCAGAGCTTGTTAATTAATTCAGTACGGTATATACTGCATCTGAGTTAGTCCTGCTAATAAAATGCTGAAGTACAGAAGAGAATGCATTGCCTACCTAAAGAGAGTTAATAAGAGCAGCTCTGATGGTCTTACCTTTATTCCAAGAAAGACAATACAAAAACCACACTATACTGTATCTGCTGGAATAATGCCTGCTAGAAGTAGAAACTCAAATGACACTACATTCTTAACACTATTAGCAGAGTGCTGATCTGTATCACTCGTGGTAAAAATGGAAATATCTTTCGATTTCTTGGCTCTTGATAATGCAACATAAAGCTACCCATGAGAAAAGCATGAACGTGGAAGATAGACGGATACTTGGTTGAGAGTTTGCCCTTGAGACTTGTTAATAGTCATTGCAAAGCATAATTTTATAGGAAATTGTTTCCGTTCAAACATAAACGGGTAGTTCACAGATTTAGAAGGTCTTAAATTTATCTTGTGTATGAATACTTCTTCCCCCTTGTAATGACCAACTGCTATCGTACACTGGATTACATTCGGATAAAACTTTTTACAGATTAACCTGGTACCATTGCATAACCCTGATGATGGCAGCAAGTTCCTCAGCAGTATAACAGGGCAGTTCTCTTTTAACACAAGCTCGTGTGGACTCATTCCACCAGGGCAAAGCTTGTTAATTAATTCAGTAGGGTATATGTTGCATGTATCGTTAAGGATTGCATCAAAACTCTTGTACGTAACAGCTTGTCCAGGAAACTTCTCAATCATGAATGTATTTATACAATCAACGTCATCATTCATGGGCGTCAAGATTGCCTTTCTAGTGAAAACCTCACTGTCAAAGGAGCCATGACCAATTTCGGGGAATGTTGTTGCAGTAACAGTAGGCACTAAGTCTGCAATGTTTTCAGTGCACTGTACAATCTGTTCTGGCAAATTGACCAAAGCATTTTCTGTTCGCTGTAATTCACCATTACCTAACCCAAGCAAAAAATCAGCATACACTGGATCTTCTCTCGCTCTAATATTTTCTGTTTGCTTAAATTTCCTAAACTTGGGCCACAGATAAGAAGTAACGATTGTTGCTTGAACTGCTTCTTTCATAGTCTTCCGAGGAACGACTGGAAGAACCTGCCTGAAATCTCCGCCAAATACAACAACCTTCCCTCCAAAGACCACCTTATTCCCACATATATCCTGTAATAAAAGATCTAAAGACTCTAGATTTTCCTTTTTAGCCATAGAAGCTTCATCCCATATTATCAATGTAGTTTCCTTCAACAATGCTGCTAAACAACCCTGTTTTGGAACATCACACACTAATGACCCCTCATGGTCAATTGGAATCTTAAATCGGGAATGTGCAGTTCTACCCGAAGGAATGTTTGCTGCAGCAATTCCTGGTGTAGCTGTAGGCAATACAATCTTGTTCATCTGTCGTATTTCTGCATATAGAGCATTGTACAAGAAAGTCTTGCCTGTGCCTCCATGACATCAATAAAGAAAGGGCCACCTTTCTGCTGCATCACATGTTCCATTATGCATTCAAAAGCTACATTCTGTGCAGCATTTAGCTTTGACCGACAACCTAAGCATTCCTCTGGGATCGGTGCATCAAGAGCATCTATGATATCTTTTGTACGGCTAAATTCATCACTAACTTCTAATGTTAAGTGTTCCAGTCCAAAAAAAGCAAGAGATCTTCCCATGGCTTCAAGGTGCTGCTCAACAGCTCTAACAGTGAGTTGTTGTATCTTCACCAGCTGATTTGGAAACCTATGACAGAAATCTTCAGCAAGGAAGGAATAATAGGTATTCCAAAAAACAGCAGGATCTCTTGGCTGACAGAACATCAGAATCGTTGCAAAAAGGCGACGTAAAGCAACAGGCATATGAGTTTCACATGCTTCAGCCATTCTCGAATTAGCTATATCATCATCTTCAATAAGACCCCGCTTCAAAGCAGCTTCTTGAAAATTTGGATACACACAACCATTCAAATTGCGTAAATCTTCAAATGACGTAGGGCTCCTTACATTCAACAATAGCAATCTAAGGAAGAATCTCTAACCTTCTACAGGAAAGACAAACGCTAACCGCCTAATTGAAATCCTGTTCTGAACTCTTTGTTTCCAAATCTTATCACTTTGATGCCACGTGTAGTTCTCGCAAAATTCACCATACAAATATCCTAAGCCGTGTTCAGAAGCAGCATTCATGGCAAAAAATTCAGTTAGCTGAGTTCTTGACCGCTTACCATCTGAAACAACAGACTGTAACCTTTCATGAGGATGAACACGAACAGTCTGCATGTTAGGTAAATGCACTTGTAAAGGCAAAACGGAAGAATACATGTCAAACATATCAAAACTGAATGGTTGTGTGTAACCCACTGGTTGTCTAGCTCTGCATTTCTTATAGTAACCTTTTCTCCAGTTTCTCTTCTGCAATACATAGGATAACCATCCTTATTATTTGTTGTTTCGCTGCAGAACTGCTTAGGGTACATGTTTTTACAGCTACGCCTAAGTCCATTTTTGCGCATGCAATGAGACTCTGGATTCAGTATACCACAAGGGTCATGCATCATATGCGCCAATACAATTCTTCTCAAACGGAGATTAGTCTCAACAGGAATTTCAGTACAAACAAATCTATCATAGTCAGTAGGAGATTTGAGCTTGTATTCGGGTTTTAGAATAATCAGGAAATGAGCATGTGGGAGCCCTCTTTTCTGAAACTCGATTACATAGACCATGGCAGCAACTTCCCCAAACACTTTTTTCTCCATTATCTCTTTTTTCAGTGCAAGTAGCTTTGCTCTAAAAATCCTTGCAACCAGATCGGGTCTATCCTGTCCAGTTTCACCAGCACCAAGCTCAGCCTTTATTTCAGGCCAATTAGCATTACATGTAATTGTTACAAAAAGATCTGGCTTGCCGAATCTCTGGACTAAATCCATAACATTTAAATAACGCTTCTTCATATCACGAGGACCACCAATATAAGTAGGAGGAAAAATAACTCTACGACCAACATTTTCCTCAAGAGTCTCCCCGGCATCCAGTGAATCCAAAATACCTTTATACAAATCGGCTCTTATTTGTCCTGATTGTTTCGAAAGTAATCATGCCTTGTATTTTCAATCTTCACATACATATCGACAATATACTGTTGGAAACACCTTCCTGCTCGCAGCATCATATTATTAGGCCTGATCTACAACCTGTACGCATAATACTCCCTAGTAGAGATAAACTTGTCTGCTTTAGTATTCTTCCTCTCTTTGAACCTACAGTGAGAAGGGCAGCCTAAAGGTTTCAAATCCCGAAATATAAGAACACCAAAAATGCAATTAGATAGCTTAGGCTAAGAAATGCTTACGGGTTTCTTCCTGATTTAATAATTCAGTTGTTGTATGGACAGCGCAAGACATAATAGGATCTGGAATCGCATCTGTTGCTGTCCGACTTAGATGAGAATTCTTTTTAAGCCCCTGAGTCCAGCCACATTCTCCCCGAGGAAATAACAAAGGATATTGGAGCGGATCATAGCAACCATAATTATGGTAGATTCGGTGAGACTCATTAGATGTCGCTGTCACTAATATATGAGGGCCCAAGCTTTGGCTAGATGAAGCACTTTCTGGCCAGATGACAGCAACATCATCAGTAGCAGGAGCATTATAGATGCGTTGATCAAGAACCGTTGCTTGATTTAGCACAATTCTTGTATCTGCATGAATAATTTTATCTCTTAAAGTCCGAAAGAACACAGCATAAGGATTTTGTTGAGATACCTACATTACAATACTGATCACATATTCTCTTAACTCAAGAAAACAACCCAGCCTATGTTCTGCCTCATGCTGGCCATCATAAAAGTAGAGCTGCAGGTATTTTGGATTACCCTCATCAGGCAATAAATCTGGAACAAAATGATACATTTGCCCATGCAATTTGAATACATAAATCCCTTTGTAAGTGTTTGCATAGTAATGACCCCCAAGCGAACTAAATGCAAACAAGTTGTTATATAGCCTAGCATATTTTCTAAAATGCACAGCACCTTCATCTTTAGAAGTAAACAAGTACACAAGTTCATGAGGATAGGCATTCTCAGCTATTGTAATGTCTCCATTCCCACATAAAAAATGTAAGGACTCAAACATAAATTTTTTTGCACCGCATTTGTCACAGAAGAAAGGCAGAGCAAGTCTGAAAGGTTCTGCTGGTAACTGTCTATCCATAGAAGCAGCAAGAACATCTACCAAAAAAACCAAGAGCAGAAAAAAAACACACATGAGAAATCTCATAAGAGCGCAAAGCAAAGAAAGCAATATATATAACCACAGAATCATTTACCTTCTAGGTTAGCTTGTTTCTGTGTTTTTTTAAGACCATTTTTTTCGGTTCTGCTACTTTGCATGAATCAGAGGCTTCATCATGCATGGTATATCACAGCTAAAGACAAACTTTCCAAGATAATGTAACACAGTATAGCCACTACCAGGGAAAAAGACAGCATGCTAGCATTTATTTACAAAAAAAGAAGGCTTAATTTAAACAGCAGAAAAGATGACAATAAAAGGGGCTATTCAGTTAATATGGTATACCTATCCACCTGAGGCATAGCAAGTTCTTGTATACATTTCTGTCGCTTTGATGTACAAGTCCGTGGACGACATTTAACACCAAGTTGGGTGTCTGGTAAAGGCGAGCTGCGTTTAAAGATATTGATTATTTTTTTGTTTTTTTTTTTTTCCGAAAACCCTTGCTAGCATTCCTAAGTAATACATCATTGCCAAATGTATGTACCTAGCGAATGCTGACTGTGATTGGGAAGCCTTATTTAATCTACTGCATCGCTTTCGAGATAGTTGAGGTATGCCATAGTGACAATCTACCAAACACCAGGTTACAATTACACAAAGCAGTAAATCAAACCAAGGACAACACTTTAACTGGTAATGCATCAAGCTAAAACAATACTCATAAGTACGACCACAAAACTGGTTGTATACTTTGCCGAGTAACAGGAATTCGTGAAACCTTCTGCAGATCAAATCCGCAGTTGATGACAAATTTTGAGCTTTGGATCTGCCAAATTAGTGAGAAAAAGGGTTTCAGAGCAAGAAGAGTCCGACTGACAAGAGCAATCGCGCAAAGCAAATTAAAGCATCAGGCAAAAATATAGACCTATGGAAGTACATCAGAACATCTTCTGGCATCAGATCAAAACAATAATAAGCAAAAATATCCCCTGCTGAAACAAAGCCATAGGAAAATCTAACAAGGAAAACTCTTTAAATAAGGCAAAGCTCAAAACTTGACATGATAAACACTAAATAAATAATAATTTCATTCATTAAAAGGTAGCCATAATAGGCAATATATGAATAGGCTTCATTACAGGCCCAAAATTCCAGCTACATCATACCAGCTAGCACCTCTAGTTCAGACAAGCATAAGTGCTAAACAAAAGATAGCTACAAAGCTGACCACAACACCAGTAAAATCCTAACAACTGGTCACACACCCCTAACTATATAAATTCCAAAAGAAGCTAGACCTTCTACACAGAGCAATCAGTCCTAGCACATTTTTAAACAGCAGATAACTCAGCTGGACCAGTAACCATCTGATCAGAAATATGGACTCCTACGCCACTTGCATTTGGCTCATTTCTCTCGATCATACGCTTCACCGGTAGACTTGGCGGAAGCGCCAGAACTGAAATCTAGTTTGCCTCGTCAGTTCATGTCACACATGAATCGCTAGCCAAACAGGTAGCAGGATGAGGCTGAACAACATTCCTTTCCAAACATTCAATATGGCCTTTCAGCACCAAATACCTCTCCCTTATTAGAGAACATTCTCCACTCATCTTTGCTGCAGCACCATAGTTAACATCAACTATTTCTAGATTGAACACAGAAGCTATAAAGAAGCATGCTTTCTTTACAACCCTTTGCTCAGCAATTGCTGGTTCAGTACAAGGGTCACTGAAAATGCATTCCATGGCAATACTATTGTGAGCATAGGTAACCATCAGCCAAGACATATAGCCATGTCCATCTAACCTAGTGGTCTCAATACCGGTCACAGTGACACCAGTCTTTCTCGCTAAGACTCCCAAATATTGTGCAAAATCCATTGCAACATGAACATCATGAAACGATACATCCTCTCTTGTACTGCACTCTGCACGTATGGAATTCAAATCTTCTCTGTGTTTTACTAATTCAGCGCATCTATTTTTATATAATTTTACACACAGACGGTACATCTTAATCCGTTCATAGGTGAAATCAGACACACGAACATTAAAACGGCTGACTAATCTCTTCAAGCCTTATGAGCTGCTCTCTCGCGAGATTCTTCAACAGAAGCAGCATCTCCACCGTAGAAAATTAATTTCGTACGGCAGTTTGGCTTATTAACCCGCACAAAAACATTGTTCTTAGCAGCATCTATAAAGCCATAAACCAGAGATGGAAACTGTAGCCAAGCAACCACCTTTTCCAAAAGAGGCTGGAAAGGAACAAAGACTCTATTTGATCCTCTAGCCATAACCTGTAATGGCAAAAATTATGTTCAGGACAAAGTATGTAGAACAGGACACACTTTCTCTCGCACAGAAAGCACTAAGCCCTATCTACAATAACTAACATAAACTGTAATCAATCAAAGGGCAAAAAAGAAGTCTATACAAAGAGAACCCTAGAATACAAGGACATTAAGTCCATGTTTAATGGCAATATAAGTAACAACACATCAATTATACCCTTAACTTACAATAAGTAATAAGGATAAAAAAACCAACAACTGGAAAGGTGTAAAGAAGCCAACCAGTATATATTTCAATTAAACATGTGCCACATGATTCCTTCAATCTTCCTTCCTCCTACATACTCCTTTGTAAATGCACATCATCACCCTAATCCCTCAATTCTATAATACATTAAGCCTTAAACTTATAACAACATAACAGCGATCACCCATCCAAGAGTGTGGTTTCCTTGCTTAAACCATCTCACTAACTAATGCACTAAGTCTAACAAATGAATGCAATACCATATTCTTCATGTTACCAAACAAAACAGGCAACCTTAACTCTTCTCAAAAATTGACACAATTTTGTGCCTTTTTTTTTTCTTTTTTTTTTTAAAAAAAAACCTAAACAAACATATAAAAAATCATGATATACCCAAAGCTAATAGCAACACATCAGAAAACAAGCATACTATCAAACAAAGGGGTTCAACAGCAAGAGGCAAGATTAGCATAACAAGCACCTTAAAAAGTCTTGTAAGCTGAAGAAGGAAAATGAGCTGCCACCAGCAGCAATGCAAATATCACAACCAGCAAACCTGTAACCCCACAAACAACCACAGTAAGAATAAACCAATCCAGATGTTCATTAATAAGTATTCCCACTAATTCTTTCCTTCACAAAGTATTCAAATTACTACGGTCATTTAAGGACACAGAGACCTATTTTATGACTCAAATAATTCCTACACACCACAGAGCAATTGTACCACTAAAGAACCACTTCCAACACCACAAGAAAACACAAAAACGAAGATCAAACCATTATCATGGGTAGTCAAACAGCAAAAGCACACTAGTGAAGATATTACCATGAATTAAGTTTCGATAATCTTAGGTCCAATTTGTCAGGGAATCCGAAAAAAACTACATATTCACAAAGCAAGTCGATCAAATACAGAATATAATGTCATCTATAACAAAGCACAACCTCTTAAAAATACACTCCTCCAGAAGAAATTCAGATCGCCCACACTCAGAAAAGGAACACTCTCCCCCTCTATATATAGACAACGGTAACCAAGGCCACCCCAATTACATAACCCTGGAACTACAAGACTTTTTGATTCATATTCAAAGTCAAAGTGTTTTTTAATTACAGAAAATAGGACATTGAAGTAACGGCCAAGTAAATGACTCCCTTAAGGTAACACAAAGGCTACACCAAAGACAACATAACCTACACCACGATCCAGAGGAACAAGAGAACATACCAGCCACTGTGCGAGAAACAACCATACCCAAATCAAAAGAAATCCATTCCAGACCTCATCATCAACCCAAAAGTGTACGCAACAAACCCAGCTACAAGAAAGACCCAAAGCAAAATAACAAAGCAAGAACAAAACTAACCTTCAAAACCACTACGAACAACAACACCTTAGCTGGCAGGCAAAGACAAAACGAAGGACAACTGTAGGCTTCAGCACACATGGCAAACAATTGCAATAAAGCTAAGCAAGGGCAATATCAGAAATGCATTAAAATTAAGGGCAAGGTTGTAATAGCACCACACAACACTATTCACCAGCTACAGTAATTACATTTGCATGTTTATAAGGGTTATAGATATATAAATTAATTAATTAATTAATAATAATATTATTAGTGACCTGTTTTGATATGCACATTAATCTGTAATTTTAAAAATTATTATTATATTAATATTATTATTAAATAATATTAATAATTAATAATAAATAATTTAAAATATTACAAATTTAAGAATAATAATTCAATAACAATAAAATGAATAATAATAATAACATTATAAAACTCATAAATAATATATAGTACTAATTAAAAATAAGTAATATAATGTACATATATATTTAACAAAAAAAAAAGATAGTAACTAAATATTAATTGTTTATAATAAAAAAATACTCAATCTCATTCATTATCTAACTAACACATATATATTACATATTCTACCTAGATTCCATCAAATGTCACAAAAAAAGCCCACATGTCGCGAATTTCATCAACTTCTTCCCTTGTCAAAGGGCCTTTCCTTTGAATCTTACAAACCTTTGAAAAGAAAAAAATACCAAACATTAAACATCATTCATATATTACATAAAATTCAAACTAATAATTAAATAATAATGTATATGTTAAATATTTCAACCATCATTCATATTAGTGACTTGTTTTGATATATTAAATATTTCAAAAATACCAAACATTAAACATCATTCATATTCATATTACATCACTGTATTAATTAGGTGTCCAAGTTTTGAAATCACATCAAAAGAGGGTTTTGTAATTTATAGGACGGTCGTTATCCAAAATCTCCCAAAAAAGCCCCATTTGACTTCTACTTTGCCCGATTTCTACATTTCTTATCTAAGAACTATTTCTTTATCCTAACATTTCAATTACAAGTAGTCTTAGGTGTCTAATGTTTGAAATCATAGCAAATTAGCATTCTACTAAGTTTTAGGACGGCTTTTACCAAAAATCGCCTATTTGACTTCTAACTTGCCCGATTTCTACATTTATTATTTAATGAACTATTTATTCATCATAACATGTCAATTATAACTAGTCTTAGGTTTCTAATGTTTTAAATCATAGCAAATTAGCATTCTACTAGGTTTTAGGACGGCTTTTACCAAAAATTGCCTATATGACTTCTAACTTGCCCGATTTCTACATTTCTTATCTAATGAACTATTCCTTTATCATAACATGTCAATTATAACTAGTCTTAGGTTTCTAATGTTTGAAACCATAGCAAATTAGCATTCTACTAAGTTTTAGGACGGCTATTATCCAAAATCGCCTGTTTGACTTCTACTTTTCCTGATTTCTACATTTCTTATCTAATGAACTATTTCTTTATCATAACATGTTAATTATAACTAGTATTAGGTGTCTAATGTTTGAAACCATAGAAAATTAGCATTCTTCTAAGTTTTAGGATGGCTTTTATCCAAATCGCCTGTTTGACTTCTACTTTGCCCGATTTCTACATTTCTTATCTAATGAACTATTTCTTTATCATAACATGTCAATATTAACCAGTCTTAGGTGTCTAACGTTTGAAACCATAGCAAATTACCATTCTACTAAGTTTTAGGAATGCTATTTTGAGTCGATGAGGATTTCTGATCCTGACTTTCAGTCCAAAATGTGTACCCATTTATGTCATATCCCTCAAATGAATGAACATCTTCCTTTGGACCATAAGCTAGCCACTTTATTGTATCAGACACAGTCTCATCCAATTGACGCATCACACGATCATGGAACCACTTCACAAACATCTTATTATGCAACTGCATTAGTGCTCTTTCCCCTTTTGATGGATATTCAACACGCAAACTATCCATGTGCTCTTCTAAGTATGGGTGAACCTCCTCAATATGATGAAGCACAAATAGGTGAGCTTGCATGATTTGATCTCGAGTAGCCCAGATCCTTTTTGACCCGATTGTGCCATGACCATCAAGTCTCCCTTCATGTCGGGAAGTGGGAAGCCCAATAGGTTCGGCAACGGCAACATACTCTGCCACGAAATTCCCAATCTCCTCGGACACAATTCCTTGTATCATACTGCCTTCCGGATGGGCTGGATTTCTTACTTTATCTTGCAGTGTACCCATGTGTCGTTAAAAAAGGTAGCACCACCTCATAAATACTAGACCGCACAACTTAATCTCACGAACCAAATGCAGAATCAAATGCACCATTATGTCAAAAAGTGAAGGTGGGAAAAACATCTCAAATTTTCACAAAGTTACCACAACATTCGTCTGGAGAGCATCAAGTGTAAAAGGATCAAGAACTTAGCTGCAAATAGTATTGAAAAACCCACATAGGCTTGTTATAACTTCTTTAACGTGCTTTGGTAAAATACCATGAATTGCAATCGGTAGGAATACATCCATCATCATGGGATTTCATACTTGTCTATTTCAATTCTCCATTTAAGGAAACAAACCTTTTCATGTTTGATGAGAACCCAGATGGAAGCTTAATGTCATACAAACAAGCACAAAACCTCCGTTTTTCTTCCTTTGATAATGTGTAGTAAGCTGGAGGTAAATAAACCTTTTAGTTCTTTCCTTTTCCATCACCTTTCTTCTTTGCGATACCCGTGGCCTTTTCCTTGCCCTTCCCCTTACGGTTTTGACCACCATCTTCATTTCCCTTTTCCTTAACCTTCGCCATCCTTACCCGAGCTTAAACCCACAACTCCGGACGAACACCCACGCTTGCAAATCTAACCGCGCACTCTTTCCATCCTTCGTTTTTCCAGGAATGTTCATAATTGTCCCCATAATTGCATCACAAACATTCGTCTCTATATGCATCACATCGAGACAATGTCTAACATCATGTTCTTTCCAGTATTCAAGCTTCCAAAAGATTGATTCCTTTTTAAAGAGAACGTGTGGGTCAATTGGTTTCGTTGTTTTACCAAAAACACATGGAATACCCTTCACTCTTGCATAAACCTCCTTTCCACTCAATGGCCTAGGCGCAACCCCATCCTTAACTTTCCCATCGAAGGCCTTTTTCTGCTTACGATACGGGTGATCGCGCCTAAGAAATCTTCGGGTCCTCACGTACATATCTTTGTCATAGTGCTCAAGGTACACGTTCGGTGTGTCATCAATACAAATGGGACATGCTTTATGCCCTTTGTTCTTGTACCCGGACAGATTGCCATATGCGGGAAAATCATTGATGGTCCACATAAGGGCAGCACGCAAAAGAAACATCTTGTTCTTATGGACATCATAAATGGTAACACCTTCGTCCCTCATCTTTCTCAAATCATCAATAAGGGGCTCAAGGTAAACATCAATGTCGTTTCCAGGTTATCAAAAGTGAAAGCATTATATATTTCCGTTTCATACACAACCACGGAGGCAAGTTGTAAATCACCAAAAGTACCGGCCATGTGCTATGTTTAGTACTAAGAGTGCCAAATGGATTCATACCGTTCGTGCACAACCCAAGCCTTAAATTTATGACTTCACCACCAAATGCCCTAAACTTCATATCGATATTCTTCCATTGTGGAGAGTCAGCAGGATGCTTCAAAAAACCATTTTTCTTTCTTCCCTCAGCATGTCATCTCAGGTTCTTGGCGTCTTTTGGTATTGAAAATAGACGCTTTAACCTTGGAATAATAGGAAGATACCACAACACCTTGGCAGGAGGTCCTTTAATACCAGCATTGAAGCTTGCTCGCTTGTAACGCGACTTACTGCAACGTGGACATTCTCCAACTCTTCATATTCATTTCGATACAAGACACAATCATTCGGACATGCATGTATCTTCTTATACTCTAAACCAAATGGACACATTAGTTTCTTTGCATAATAATAGGAATTAGGAAGTTCATTCCCATATGGCAACATATCACATAACGCAGTCAACAAAGAAGTGAGACTAGTGTCATTCCAGTTATGCTTAGACTTAATGTTAAATAGTGTAAGCACGGCTGAGAGTTTTGTGTATTTTTTGGACCCGGGATACAAAGGCTTTTTGGCAGCCTCTGATAGTGACTCAAATACATCAGGTCGGTCACCAAATTCACCTTCAACATCACGCATCATCTCATCCAAATGATCATCACCACCATCCTTGGTGTCATCCCCTTCACCACCATTATTACTCCAATTTTCTTCTTCAACATGAATCTCGGCACTTTCAACATGCGTCTCATTTCCAACAACATTCTCCCTATACGATTCCTTCTCACCATGCCAAACCCAAACATGATATTGAGGCCTAAACCCATGACATTGTACATGAGCCATGATGGTATCAACACTATTGACCCTAGTGACATTATTATAATTGACACAAGGACAATAAAGGTAATTGACACTCGTTCTAAGCTGATACTGTGAAACACTCTTGCAAAACTCTTGAACCCCATTAAAAAATTCCAATGTATCATGTCTACCATACATCCAACCGCGATCCATTGACGCTTTAAATTGCCTTTAAACATACCAACACATTTCAAACAATGATAAATGTAACATATATTATGTCAATCAAAGTACATAGCATATATATCATCCATATAATGTAAAAATGAATGCTCCCAAAAGGTCCTTATCACTCCAACCTAACCCATCCTTGAACGTCTAATCTCACTAGTGAATGTATGTCAACTTTTCAATTTTGAGGAAAATCCGGCAGCATTTCCCCCCAGTTCTCCAAGTACACGATGTAGGTAATAACTTACCTACATATGTACCCAGAGAACATGGTGAGAAAATGAGAAGCCCGTATATTCCTTAAAATCGAAAAAGAGACATACATTCACTACCTAAGTGAGATTAAACGTCCAAGAACAGTCCCAACTGGGGACTATTCAAGACTTTCTCCTATTGAGAAAACTCGAACGAGTATCTAGGAAGATGATGATGCAAGCATTCAATTATTTGTATTTATTTGACATTCAACAATAAACAAGTTCATTCATTTAAATAGTGTTAATAATTAAATTAACGTACATACAATCAATATAGCAATTCATTATATTCATACATTGCAATTTACTAACCACATTTAATTTAACAAACTAAAATGTTAACTAATATAAATTCTATTAAAAAATTTCACTTTAAAACTACTCAAATTCAAACAATATATATATACATATATATAACATTTAAACAATTAAAGCAACAATAAACATTATCTAATATACAAACAAATGATATAAAATTGAGTTAACTACTTGAAACCCTAACTTGAAATTTTATAATAAACAAACAATTAATACAAATTAATACATATGAAACTTAAAATCATCTATGCAAGTAAGGGCTTGACTTTTCTTGACTTTTCTCTCTTCTCTCTCTTCTCCAATGGCGATTTTCTGAGCTGGTCTCTTTGCTCAGCTTGATCATCAATGGCAAAGAAGATGAAGCAATTTACTCCATGCCCTAATAATGCATCACAAACACAAAAACAATCTATGGAAGTGTTGAATGATAGATCATTAGGTGTTGTGACTTCATTTGGTTCTATCCCAGAATGTGGTGATGAAGATCTAGTTACACCGCCGCCTCACTTGGTTCACCAATCTGCTGGGATGATATCAAAGGCTGACCTCTGATTGCTTGAGATCCATCATCAATTGGTAATGGCTAGTCAACAGAAAAATCGACTTAATCAGTCATTAGGGTTTCCCCGGTTACTGTTCCATTGAATCCTGCTGCTGATTTAAGCCCGATTACTGTTCCGGTGGATCCTGTTCATTCTGTGAGCCCGATTCCAACTGAGAATCAAGGCAATCAATCATCTGAAGTTCCTGAAGCCATGTATGCAGGAGTTGAAGGGAAATGGGATGGGAAGCTTACTGCTAAAGGAGCTCCCCTGTCTTTTGTTGCTCCGAAGGTTCAAGATGGTAAAAGAATTGCTCAATTGCAGGAATCTGAACTGAATGCAGGTAACTTGAAATGGAAGAATGCTATTGTGTTTTATGTTGTTGGGTATTACCCTACTATTGCTGCTATTCATAGATTCTTTGCTGAGAACTTGAGTAGTATAGGGAAACCTGAAATATATTGGCATGATGATTGTTACTTTATTATTCATCTGAAGTTTGAGGATGATATGAATATGATTTTATGCTCTGGACCCCATATGTTTTCTGGTAAGCCAACTATAGTCAAAGCTTGGAGTTCCAAGTTTGATTTTCAGGCTAAAGTTCTAAGGACTGTTCCCCTATGGGTTAAGTTCCCCAACCTTCCCTTAAATTGTTGGGGAGTGGACACTCTTAGTAGAATAGGTAGTCTGTTGGGAGAGCCTATCTATGAAGATGAATGTACTACTAGACAGATGAGGGTTTCTTTTGCTAGGGTGTTAATTGAGGTTGATATAACCGAAGAATTGCCTAGTTATGTTCTGCTTGAAAGCCCTAATGGTGAGATAATTGAATTAAAGGTTGTTTTTGAGTGGAAGCCGCCTTTCTGTAAGAAGTGTAACAAGGCAGGGCACGATTGTACAGCTATTAAAAGTGGCAAGCAAACTCAAACTCAGAAAAAAAACCCAGCAAATAAGTCTCTAGCTCAGGAAAAGGTGTGGGTGCCTAAGCAGAAGCAGGTTGTTCCTGCTGAAGCTCCACCTGACCCTGAGCAGGTTCAAGCCACTCCAGCTGTTGCTCCTGGTAATTTTAATTCTGATGATGGATAGAGAGTAGTGGGAAGGAAGAAAAGAAGCAGCCACAGTGTCAAGAATTCACAGCCAATTGCACAGTCTAGTGCTTTTTTGGCTCTCAATGTAGAAGATGGTGGGTTTTTCATCAACACTGGCAGGGGTCAGTCAATACCTCCTCCTGTTACATGATTATCTGGTCCTGGAATGTCAGGGGTTTGAATGACCCTGACAAGGTAGCTAATGTTAAAAGGCTACTTAGAAATCATTCAATTGAGGTCATTGGTTTACTTGAGACTAAGGTAAAGCAGGGAAAATGCAAGATTCTCAAGAAGAAGTTTGGGTTATCTTGGTCTTGGGTTGGTAACTATTTCTACTCTTAGAATGGTAGAATTTGGGCTGGGTGGAATTCTGATGTTCTTAATCTTGATGTTCTAACAGTTCATGAGCAGTTTATTCGCTGTGCAGTTAGTCATAGAGATTTTACAGCTCCAATCCCTTACACTTTTGTTTATGGTCTCCACTCTATCCATGATAGGAAAGCTTTATGGACTGGGATTCAGAATCTTGGTATGCAGTAGAATCCTTGGATTTGTGTCGGGGACTTCAATTCTGTTTTGTGTTCTGATGATATAATCAATGGCAATCCTGTTTCAAATTATGAGGTGAGAGATTTTCAAGGCTTTGTAGATATTATGGAATTTTGTGAGATTAAGAGCAAAGGTCCCTTTTATTTTTGGTCTGACAAGGCTCATGATGGGCCTAAGACCTGTACTAGAATTGATAGAGGTTTGGTCACCCAGAAGTGGTTGGATATTTACGGGCATGTTGAGGCTCTTTACCTTAATCCTGCTCTTTCTGACCATAGCCATGTCTTGATTGAGCTTCATTCTGCTCCTCCTTCTCAAGGAAGGCCTTTCAAATTCTTGAATTGTATAGCAAAGCATGATCAGTTTCAGAATACTGTCCGGGATTCTTGGGGTAATGCTGTGACTGGAAATGCAATGCTTAGAGTGTGGAATAAACTTAAAAATGTTAAAAGCAAAATTAAGGGTTTGCACTTGAAGCACTTTGCTAAAACTGCTGAAAGGCTTGAAGCTGCTCTTGTTGATTTGGATAGCATTCAGAATGATATGGCTGTAAATACTGATAGTCCTGAGCTTCAAATTAAATAGAATGAAGCCATTGCTCAGGTCAAGTACTGGACTGGAATCCAGGAAAGTATTTAAAAGCAGAAATCTAGGGTGGAATGGGTGAAACTGGGTGATGCTAATAACCACTACTTCTTTTCTATGATGAAGCAAAGGCACTTTAGGAATAGAATTGACTCCATTTATAATGAGCAAGATGTTCTTATTAGAGATCCTAATCAAGTGGCTGCTGAAGTGTGCAACTTTTATAAGAAGCTTCTGGGTGATAAAGCTGTCTGGTTGCCTGCTGTTGATTTGATTGCCCCTATCACTCATGCTGAGATTGACAAAGCTTTAAAAGACATTGATAACTCAAAAGCTCCAGGGATAGATGGTTTTAATGCTTACTTTTTTAAGCAAGTCTGGAATGATGTTAAATCAGATGTCTATGCTAGGGTGCAGGAATTCTTTGCTACTGGGGTTATGCAGAGGCATTGGAATTGTACTACCATTACTTTGGTCCCTAAAGTTCCAAATCCTTCTTATGTGAAAGAGTTCAGACCCATTGCATGCTGTACTGTGCTGTATAAGTTAATTTCTAAGGTGATAACAGCAAGACTAGCTCGGGTCATTGGAGAGGTTGTTGATGATGCTCAGGCAGGGTTTATTCCTGGGAAGCATATTGGGGATAACATCTTGCTTGCTACTGAGTTAATTAAAGGTTATTCCCATAGATTCATTACCCCAAGGTGCATTCTCAAAATAGATTTGAAAAAGGCTTATGATTCCCTTGAATGGAGTTTATTAAGGGTTGTTATGGAAGAGATGAGTTTCCCTAAGCAGTTTATTGATTGGGTTATGGGGTGTATTACTTCTGTTTCCTTCTCAATTCTCTTAAATGGGTTTCCTAGTGTCCCTTTTGATGCAAGGAAAGGGTTAAGACAAGGAGACCCTATGTCTCCCTTTCTTTTTGCTATTGGGATGGAGTATCTTACAAGGTGCTTACATGATTTGAAGTCTACTCCTGAATTTAATTATCATCCCAGATGTGAGAAAATGAGTATCACTCATCTTATGTTTGCAGATGATCTACTGATGTTTGCTAGAGCTGATATGGTCTCTGTTCAGTTGCTTTTTCAAGCTTTTCAAAAGTTTTCTAAGGCTTCTGGCTTGTCTGCTAATTTGGATAAGAGTGAGGTGTTCTTTGGTGGTGTTAATGAAGATGAGCAATAGATTTTAAGAGATGCTCTTGGTGTTTCCCAAGGCACTTTTCCATTTAGGTACCTTGGGGTACCTTTGTCTTCAAAGAAACTTACTATCAACCAGTGTAGGCCCTTGGTTGAAAGAGTTACTGCTAGAATCACAAGCTGGACAGCTAGGCATCTTTCTTATGCTGGTAGGATCCAGTTGCTGAAAGGAGTTCTTTTTGGAATCCAAACTTATTGGGCTCAAATTTTTATTATTCCAAAGAAAATTCTTAAAGAAATTGAAGCTAGGTTTAGAGCTTTTCTTTGGACTGGAACAACTAATTTTTCAAGGAAAGCTCTGGTGGCTTGGGATACAGTTTGTTTGCCTAAAGTAAGTGGAGGGTGGAATTTCCTTTCTCTTCCAATTTGGAACAAAGCAGCTGTGACTAAGTTACTCTGGGACTTATCTCACAAAGCTGACAATTTGTGGGTGAAATGGGTGCATATCTACTACTTTAAAGGCAGGGATTGCTGGGATTTCCCTATTCCTAAGAAATGCTCTTGGGTGCTTAGGAAAATCCTGCAGTGTAGAGAGGTTGAAGATAGTGTAGGGGGGTGGGGTAACTTTGTTCAAGATACTGTGATTAAGATTAGGAAGCTTTATGCCTTGCTTAGACCCCAAAGACAGAAAGTTGATTGGAGAAGATTGGTATGCAATAATAGATCTACTCCTAAAAGTGTCTTCATTCAGTGGCTAGTTCTTTGGAACAGGTTGGTGACAAAGGATAGGTTATTAACTTGAAATATCCACTATGATCCTATCTATTTGCTTTGTTTACAAAAAGCTGAAACAGTTCAGCACTTGTTCTTTGAATGTTCCTATGCTCAGAAAGTGTGGAAAGCTGTTTTAAAGATCCTGCATTATAATAGGCAAATTTTGAATTTTGCTGATGAAATCAAGTGGTTGATGAAGAATTGCAGAGCTAAGAAAGGGTTGCTGATTATGGCTTTTGCTGAGACAGTCTACAACATTTGGATTCAAAGGAACTCTATTGTATTTAATGGAGTCTTTAAACCTGCTGAAATTGTTGTCCGAGATATTGTTTTTAATATGGCTTGTAGATGTAATGAGACAGACTATGCTTTACTTATTAGCTAATGTTTTTGTCTGCTGTTGGTTCTGGTGTATAGCCTTTTTGTTCAGTCCTGCTATAGGGTATAGCTGAGTCTGGAAAGGGCTTTTGTTCTGTTTGCTGCCCTATCTCCTGCTCTCTTTCTTCCTTTCTGTTTGGTAGTTTGAGATTGGAGACAGGCTCAGGTTCTGCTACTAAGGTGAACCCTTCCGAGAAGGTGGCACCTTTGTTCCAGGACCTGATTTGGGGATTAGTTGCCTGGTTCAGGCTTATAGTTTGGGGGTTGCAATTAGCTCTTTGTAAGTTGTTTTTCTTGTGCTATTTTGGTAATAAAATTTTATTTACCAAAAAAAAAAAATACATATGAAACTTAAATTTAGCAAAACTTACCCTAATTTGAGAGTGAGAAAGAGAAAGATTGAGGGATGAGGAAGAGTAGTGGTGTGTGTTGGGCTCGGTTCACCACCACCCACGAAGACCACCACCCAATGCAACCAATCCAACAACACCACCAGCAACTAGGAGCAGCAACCACCACATGCAACTAACCCATCCACGAGAAGCCTCGAGCAACACCCACAACCCGGTCGAGCAGCCTCGAGCAACACCCACACTCGAGCAGCACCCTAAACACCCTCAAAACAGCCCCTACACGCGAGCCCGCAACAACCACAATCACCCTCAAAAGCAAGTGAATAGAGTGGTGGTGGTGGTGGCCGGAAAAGGTAGATGAAGTGAGAAGAGAGGGTAAGGAGAGACAGGGAGGAGGAGTGTACAGTGAAGGTGGGAGTTGAAAATTTTGGGAAAAATGATTAAGTGAAGAAGTCAGAAAGGGTAAGGAGAGAAGAGCCCGCTTTTTTTTTTTTAATTAGGAAGCGGTTTGGGGTTGAACCGCTTGCCAATTTAACTAATGGTAAGCGGTTCAACCCTAAACCGCTTGCCATTAGTTAAATAGCAAGCGGTTCGCGCCAAAACCGCTTGCCATTTTATTGGTTTTATTTTTTTTATTTTTTATTAATAATGGGAAGCGGATTATTAAAACCGCTTGCCAATAATTGCATCCCATCACATTTATTCTACTAGTGAAAGAATGAATCCAAGCCTATCTGCAATGATGATTCCGAGTTCATTCAAGCTGTTATATCAAGCAAGGATTTTGACCCCTCCGAGTTAATCGTTCATGCTGATGATATTTTAAAGGGATGGCGCAAGACAGTAAAGATCACTACGCCAAGTGGAGAGAAGTTGGAAATAACCGCTGGCGAAGGTCCTATGTTTGATGAGTCTGAGTCGTCTGGGTCCGAGTCCGAGTCTGAGTCTAAGTCTGTAGACGAGTCCTTAGGGTTTGAGGCCGACCCTATTTCTGCTATAGAGTCCAATCCTGAGTCTCTTGTTGAGTCTTCTCTCTCTAGCCCAAATAATTTCGGTGAGATCGCAGCTGACCTTGCCCCTCTTGATGTATTGACCGATGAATTCAATAAAATGAATACCTTTGCTTACGATGCGTGTCATTCCCCTAACCCTGATCAATATTGCTTTGCTAATGATAAAAATGACAAAGAAATAATAAAAGCAGTGGAAGAACAAGAAAATAAAATGACAGTTATCGAAGATACAAAAACAGTTAACATTTCAAATGATACGACTATTAAAGAAGTAAAAATTGGATTAAAACTAAGTCAAGATGAACGCAAAGAGCTAACTTGCTTAGTGAATTTGCTGATGTATTTTCTTGGTCATACCAAGATATGCCAAGAATTAACAGGGATATAGCTCAGCATACGATACCGCTCATTCCAAGTATGAAGCCTGTCAAACAAAAGCCGCGCCATATGAAACCGGATGTGGCCCTTAAAATCAAAGAAGAAATTAGAAAGCAATTTGCAGCAGGTTTCATCAAAGTATCCTAGTATCCAGAATGGATAGCAAATGTGGTTCCAGTTCCGAAGAATGATTGAAGGATCAGAATGTGTTTTGATTACATGGACCTTAATAACACAAGCCCGAAAGATGGGTTCCCTCTACCTCACATTGACATTCTGGTCGATAATACAGCAAACCATGCACTCCTATCGTTCATGGACGGCTACGCCGGATATAACCAAGTATTAATGGCCGAAGAAGATATGGAGAAAACCACATTCATCACACAATGGGGTACATATTGCTATACGGTAATTCCATTCAGGTTGAAAAACGCGGGTGCAACCTACTAAGGAGCAGCCACAGCATTGTTACATGATATGATGCACAAAGAGGTGGAGGTCTATGTCGATGATATGATCGTTAAGTCTAAAGATCGCCCAGGCCACATCATTGCACTTTGCAAGTTCTTTGAAAGACTCCGCAAGTACAGCATGGGATTAAATCCAGTAAAGTGTGCATTTGGAGTCACGTCAGGCAAACTACTTGGATACGTGATCAGTTCTCAAGGGATTGAAATAGATCCCACAAAAGATAAAGCAATCATGTCCATGCCACCGACAAGAATGAGAAGGAAATTCGGGGCTTCATCGGAAGGCTGCAATATATAAGTAGGTTCATATCAAAACTCACGGCGATATGTGACCTATATTCAAGAAGCTTAAGAAAAATGTCCCAGTCACATGGGATGATGATTGCTAAAAAGCCTTCGACAAAATCAAAGAGTACCTGGCAAACCCACCCGTGCTAGCGCCAGCAATGCCTTATTTTCCTCTTCGACTCTACCTTACGGTCACAAGAGAAACGATGGGAGCAATGCTAGCACAAGAGATCGAAAGCAAGGAGAATGCAATTTACTATTTGATCAAGAAATTTCAAGGATATGAGACAGGATACACACCACTTGAAAAATCGTGTCTCGCACTTGTGTGGGCCGCACAGAAACTAAGACATTACATGCTCACTCATACAGTGCATGTCGTGTCAAAGATGGATCCTCTCAAGTACTTGTTTGAAAAAGCAACACTCAATGGAAAATTATCAAGGTGAATAGTAAACCATCAAAGGTTCTGCAGCATTTGACTTGAAATTTTTACCGAAAAAAGCCATCAAAGGTTCTGCAGTTTCATACTTCTTAGCAGATTTTCCGCTAGAAGAAGATGAGTACGATTTCCCTGACAAAGACTTACTCATGACCGAAGATGATAGCTGGACGCTCTATTTCGATGGAGCTTCAAACCAAAAAGGTTGTGGTGTAGGAGTCTTGCTTGTATCACCCAATGAAGAGCATACCCCAATTTCCATGAAGCTCGTCTTTGATGTCACCAACAATGCCGCAAAGTACGAGGCATGCATTTTGGGATTAAAAACAATTGTGGCCTTGGGAATTAAGAAGCTCAAAATCTACGGTGATTCTTAACTAATAATTAACCAGATCTCCCAGAGATGGAAAGTTAGAAGTGAAAGTCTCGCTACGTATCAAGCTCATCTAGAAACTTTCACGGAGCAACTAGATGAAGTGGAACATAAGTACTTGCCAAGAGAAGAAAACCAGTTCGCCGACGCACTTGCTTAATTAGCATCAATGGTGCGAATTCCAACGGATACAATCAGAATGCCGTTGACCATAGAAAGAAGATATGAACCAGCTTATATTCACGCACTTGATAATGAACAAAAATCGCAAGAAGAAGATGAAGAGCCATGGTATACAGATATCCTTAACTACTTGACAAAAGGAGAATACCCTCCTAATAATGATAAAAGGGCACGCCGTGCTTTGAGGCTCCTCGCCTCACAGTATGTGCTCAATAGAGGAGAACTCCACAAAAGGAGTGCACTAGGGAGAAATCTCTTATGCATAGCCAAGAAAGAAGCACACAAAGCCATGGAAGATCTTCATCCCGACATATCTGGAACGCATATGAACGCTAAGATGTTAGTCCAAAAGATTCAACGATAAGGTTATTGTTGGACTACCATAGAGAGAGATTGTCACGAATACGTCAAGAAATGTATGAAATGTCAAGTATATGCAAATTTACAGCACGTTCCACCTTCGCTTCTATACACATACACCTCTCCATGGACTTTCTCTACTTGGGGTATCGACATCATTGGAAAGATAACGCCACTAGGACAAGGGGGCATGAATTCATCCTCGTAGCAATCGACTATTTCACCAAATGGGTTGAAGCTACCACATATGCTAAGTTAATAGCAAAACACGTAGCTTAATTCATTGAGAAAAATATTATATGCCGCTATTGGGTACCTCATGAGATGATCAGTGATAATGGAACGCATTTCAAAGCCGAATGCGCGGAATTATTACAGAAATATCATATCAAACATCACAGATCATCACCCTATAGACCACAAACAAATGGTGCGGTCGAATCGGCCAACAAAAATCTGAAAACTATCACCGAAAAGATGACGGAAAATTACAAATATTTGCCAAGTAAGCTACATTTTGCCCTTTGGGGTTATCGAACCTCTGTTCATACATCAACGGGGGCAACCCCTTTCTCTTTGGTCTATAGAGTTGAAGCTGTACAACCAATATAGCTCGAAATCCCTTCTCTCCGAATCGCGTTAGAAAGCCAACTAGATGAAGTCGACTAGATTAGAGCAAGATATGATGAATTAGTCTTACTTGACGATAAACGCTTGGCAGCTTTGTATCATATCCAAACCTACCAACAGCGTATGGCGCGACATTTTAATAAAAAAGTCAAGACTAGGAACATCAAAGAAGGTGGCCCGGTGCTTAAGGCACTTTGCAAAAATGTGTTGGATCCATGAGGAAAATTTAGAGCAAATTGGTCAGGCCCGTACATTGTTAAAGCCATCTTGTCTGGTGGAGCGGCATAATTGGTAGACATGGATGGTAACGGTTTCCACAATTTAACCAACTTGGATCAAGTCAAGAAATTCTATGCCTAGTTGCATGGGTTCATGACCCAATAGAGCTACGTTAGGCCTGATTCCTTTTTAAGGTTACGTAGGCAACCCCTCAAGGGGGCTCGGTAACTAAAAAAAAAAAATCCTCCCTCTGTCGATCGAGTACACGCACCAGTTCAGCATTGCGTCACGACAAAACGGAGCTAAAAAAAACGGTTGCCGCGTCACGGGAATATTTACCGCGTCACGGCAAAGTCCACCGTGGCGCGGTGGAATTGCAGCCAAAAAAAAAAAGTTGTCGCGCTACGGGAATTTCCAATCGTGTCACGGAAGTTTCCACCGTGGCACGGTGGAATTTCAGAATTTGCGATTTTTTTTTAGTGACGTAGTCTTTGCAAATTCATTTATTTGTTCGACGTTTTTTATTTTCATTCTTCCATTGCGTCCGACTTCTTGACTCGGATTATAAAAAAAAAAAAAAAGTCATTGTAATTTTTAAGGCGAAAAAAAACATGCTATTATTATTAAAATAAATGTGACTACAATTATTGGCATTATGCGCCTTATTTTAAATCATATAAGCAAAGCAATATAGATCTAATCCTTCTTCACTTTAGGAACCTCCTTCTCTTTTTCAACTAGGTCGGCCTTCACCATTAATGTGTCTTTTGTAGCCCAACCGTCACACCCCTAGTCGAACTTTCACCCCTTTCACTTTTCTTAAAATTCTTTGGTTGCTTCTCTCTATAAACCATCTTCTCCTTACCCTTCCCTTTCACATAACTCTTCCTTTTAGGAATTATAGGAGTCTTAAACTCAATCCCTTGTGTTCTCGGACCTAGACGATCTTTAGGAGGCGCTTTCTTATTTCCAAGGCGGCTCTTCACAACAAAGTTGCATGATCCGACTCGATCCCTTCTAATTCTAGGATTGAACTATGCCTTGTATGCACTAGATAAGGAAGGAGGAGCTTGGTTACTTGCGGAAACGGTCCACAAAGGTCTTCAATCCAATAAGTCTCGTACTTGTGAACGTTACTTTCATGCAACGATACTTCACGTGGACTATCGTTATAGCTTAGAACTACTTGTTCAAGTCCATACTATCGCATCAAGTGAGAAGGACAATAAAAAGTCAGCCTTGAGATACTAGGAACACGGCAATACGAAGTATCATTCGTCGCAACCATCCTAGTAAGCCTCCGCCAAGGCACCACCCAACGAATGGAAAATTCTCTCTTTGCAAAGAAATTCTTCCAATCTTCATACGACATGTTCACTGAGTAATTCTTCTTCCTGCGGACTAAATCGTTGGGACCATATTTTTCAATATCGTCGGGGGCTTCAAAAAGTTCTAAACGCTCCATCAACAAAATCTGCAAAACAAAAAGAAATAAAAAAATTTAAAAAAAAAATTACTGATCCCACCGTGACACGGCATAATTCCCCGTGTCACGGCAGAAGTGCACCGTGGCACGGTGCCTATTTTGTGTCACGAGGGCTACTCGGAGCATGTTTTTACCTGCAACAGTACTAGAGAGCCCTTCTTGATAGCTTTCCGATCAGCTTTTGCTTCGTCAAGGCCGCGAAAAGTTTCAACATGTTCAAGCACAGATGCTAGACAAGCATGTCCTACCATACCATTTGCAAATAAAAGCTTGCTAAACATGCAAAAAATATAAGCCCTTCTACGGTATTCATGATAAGACTCAGAGACATGGCGATTGAAATATAAATTTGCAAGTTTTTCTATGTCTACCTCATTACCACACACAATTCTATTTAAATCTGGATCAGTTATATTCAGATGGCGTTCAAAGTCTTGGTAATAATACTCACGTAGGGTAGGTATAGCAATAAGATTTCTAGCAGGAAATCCAAAGATGGCACCGAATTCCTCCGGCAGGGGACAAATTTCATCGTAATCAAATTTAAAACAATGTGTTTCTGGACTCCAATAGCCTAATGCTGCACTAAGAAAATCATGTTCAATCGCTTCATGTCTCAGGGGTAATAAACCCCTGACATGAAACAATTCCAACTCTCTTTTGTCAGCATTGGTACAAGAATAAGACTAGTCGCGCAGTGTATTATCAAAATTTGAGACATTATTATTGAAATATGAAATTCTAATAATCTTATGTTTCGCAATTATGCATACTACGAATCTATCTTTCTATACGCGTAAACCACACTGTTATAGAATACGCGCACCATGACACAGGAATCCCACCGTGTTACGGCAACTTATGCCGCGACACGGCAGATTTTTCCGTGACACGGTGTACAGTGCCGTGTCGCGGCGCCCACGCATTTTCTATTTTTATCCTTTTCCTATATCTATCCGGATTTTTATTGTTTTTTCTACATCGTTTATTTAATATTTTTTTTAATTCTGTTTTTCGAGAGTTTCATTCCTAATAAAATTCTCAACTTTTTTTTTATTAATATTTTTATTTTTATCATTTTTTTTTACTTTATTATTATTTCCATTCATCTTTATTATTTATTATTTTATTTTATTATTTACTCTTTTTTCTATTATTATTATTTTATTTTTTTTTCTTTCTTTGGGGAAGTTATAAACCTTGTCCCATTTCCATACATATTTATTTTGGAGGAGTTGTAAAACTTGTTCATTTTTTCTTTTCTTTTTATTTCTTTTTTTCTTTCGGGGAAGGTCGGTACCCTCCACTTACGTTTTTTTTTCGCATCATTAATACACAATCAAACACAATGAGTCTCAAGCACACACTAACACACACTAATAAATACATAAGCTGTGAATAATGTACAAAATTAGTTATAATAAATAAGCAGCGTCAAGTGTCATCACAGTATGCACAAATAAAGACCCTCGGTAAAAAATCTGTAGAACTAGAAGAGTGAGGATCAGTGTCATCTCCACCCTTTGAATATGGGAGCGGTGAGCCAAAGAGTCCCGCCATCATCCGGGTACGAGGAGTAGTATCCCTACTAGTCCTTGTAACTCCAGTAGTAGTCAAACTCAAAGCAGGACCCGTCCAACTGGCAAACGGTGTAGACTGACTCAAAGAAGTAGGAAACGTCGGTGGAGGCATCGTCCCATACACTGGAACTGAAAACAAGCCTGGCATTGGGGGAGGAAGCACCCAGACGATGGAGCTAAGTATAGGCCCTCATCCACGGGAGTGATAACTGGCCTGAACTCAGGCTGTGAAGACTGTGAAAATGACTGTCGCTTCCACTGACCCTGACCCTGAAAGCGCTGGAATGCTTGGGAAGACTGAGGCTGCTGCCACTGAGCCTCCTGAAACGGATGAGAAATCTGAGGCTGAGACTGAGAATGCCGATGAACCTTAGGAGATCGTCTGCCACGACTAGGCTCCCCCTCGTCCGAGCATCTATGCCTTGAGCGCGAGCGGAACCTCCGTCGCTCCTGAAAGACACAAAATCAAAAGATGTTAATGGCGAAAGACAAAACAAATGGTAAAAATGAAAAAAGTGAACATACCTTAAGAACATCGCCAGAACCACCAAGACAACTTGCACCACGCTGAAGCTTGATGATGCAGTACTTCAAAGCATCAACCAGCTTCATGAAGCCCATCATCTCCGAGTGAGTAGGTTGAGAACAAAGCAAAGAAAAAAAATCAGTAACAAGCGGTATTAAAAAGGATGAATAATGTATCAAAAGCTTACCGGCTCAAAAACATCAGGCAAAGACTCCTGCGCCTGTCTGAAACCCTTTAGCGCGTTAGCAATATGGTCCTCAGTAATACCAATCGCCCTTGGGTAGCGGATAGATTGAGTCGGAATCTCAATCCTCCCCACACGGCGAACAGTCGTCCGAAAATACGATTGAATAATCAAGCTATTCGACGGTTTAAACAGAGACTTGCAACAAACTCTTCAAAAGAAATCATACCTCAGGAAGACGAGGTGGAGGAGCCAAGGAGGGAAGCAAGTGTTGCGCATAATCGCCCTCCATATGCACAAGCTCATGCCAAGGAAAAGTGTAGCGCTCTCCCCTGTTTATCAACTCCCTAAGCACGTGAGTCCAGCATCGACTTTGGTAGAGACAAGGGCACCACAAAGCGATCACCACTGTGCTGACGAACGACACGCATGCTTTCCCAGATACCAGACAAAGCATCCAGTACCAACAAAAAAGTGCGGTACGTTGAAAGCTGCAAGGCCTCGGGAAGATTAGTCATCCCAGCCTAAGGCCGATACTGGACATCAATAGCAACCCGAAAACCATAAAAAGTTACAATGAAGCGCCGAAAATTACGTCGAGATAAAAAATAACAAGCTACAAAAGTAATTCTTACACCAACAGAAGAGGTGCCTCGGCGTAGCTGCCCGCGTAGCGCAGAGACAGACTCCACTCGTGACTCGCCTCGGTCACGCCAGCTGGCTCCGACATGGAAGTCATGAACCGCTCCACGACGCCATCGAGGGGCCAATCCCGGAAAGTACTCATAGAACCATAGCTGCAATGAAAAGTAATCTTTGAGCACATGAGTCGAACAAATTAAAACAAAACAAGAAGAGGAAAGGATCGTCACCTCTACAACTCTCCTTAAACCGTAGACAGTGACAGGGGACTGGTCGTTCAGCTGCCTACAGCCATGATGTAACGACAACAGAAGATCGGCATATCCAAGGCTGGCCCAGCTAAAGGATCCTATCTCACTTATCCTAAGCAAAGAAGGAATGTAGCAAACGAGCGCACGCAAACTCCTATCTGAAGAAAGAGTCATGGAAATGAGAATCAAAATAAAGATTCGCACTCGCTGCTCAGGTGATGTCTCCTCCGTATCTTAACCACGGGCTAGAATAGAAGCCAACTATGATCGCCCGCTCCTAGGACCACCTCTAGACACCGGCTGAGTCCTGATATGCTGAACTATCGGACCTAACAAATCGGCTGCCTCAGCCGCCCCCCATGAAAGATTGGACATCTGCACTACGACTCGGTCGGTGAAGCGTAGACCACTGATCATGCTAAAATCCAGAGGGGTCACTGTCATCTCCCCCCAAGCAAAGTGAAAGGTGTTGGTAGTATCCCAAAAATACTCCAACAACGCGCGAACGGCTGTCGCGCCACAACCCCGGGGGCTGCAAAACCCTACGATCGCCGAATAAAAGTCTACTAGACTAGTAGATTCCCACAAGGCGTTCGTAATAGGATCCCTCATGATAATCCCATGAAGTCGAGGATCAAATCTCCGGCTCCAGAACCGTGATGGCGAAGTGTGCCATCGACTATGCCGGTAAGTGGACGATGAGAAACGTTGTTCTCACGACAGAAAACCAACTGGTCTGGTTTCCACGGAGGTGGAGCCCACCTACCCCTTTTCGTAGAGGGTTGAGGCTCAGACTCTAAGATGTCGTCATCCATACCCTCGAGAATCGTGGGAGTGTCCTCCCGAAAAGTCTGACGCCGGCCATGAGTGGAAAGATCGCGATCTCGTCGTTTAGGCATGCTATTACGAAAATAAAAATCTAAATGCTTAGCATCATTTCCTAAGTTATTTAGTGATTTATTCTAAACAGCTTAATGGCTATTTAAAGTTGCATTATACGCTAAATTTTTACCTCAAGGCTAAAAATTAGCAAAATAATGGAATTATTTCTAGTATTTAGTTTCTCCATGACAAACTAATACTACATTCTCCTAATTGCATGATATTATGTTCTCCATGACAATGTAGTAAATATACAACACAAAACATGTTTCAAAATTGCACGAAAACAATAGATCAACACATTATGGCATATTTTACAAGATCTACAACCAATATATCATCATTTCAAGTGCAAAAAAAAAAAAAACAACATAAACAACAAGAACACCATTTTACACAAGTAGTACCCAAAAATGGTGATTTACTCAATTCTTCACCAAATCATGCAATTTTTTTCTCGAATCGCTCACAAACACACATACATACATACATATACAAGCTAATTCATGCCAAGAATTTCAACATAAATCTCAAAATAAAAAAATCCCCAAATTAATTTTTAAGGGTTTTTACACAAAATTACTCATTTGAAGCAAATTCAAGACAAAAGGCAAGAAAATTTACATGGATCCTTGTAAGAAATCGGAAATGAGGAAGATAGCAAAAGATTGAACGGAATTTAGTAAAGAATTGAACTCCAAAAACCCGAAAAACTACTGGATTTTATGTAGTGCGACCGCCCAACCACCGCGGCACGGTGGTTAAATCCCGCGGCACGACAACAACTCCCGTGTCACGTTGACCCCCAGCAGCGGCGAAAACACTCCGGTAGTAGCAAAAAGCACCCAGACAGCAGCAACGAGCAGTAGCGAAAAAAAAAAACGCAGCACAACCGCCATGTCACGGTGAAGACAATCGTGCGCTGGTGCAGCCATGCCGTGGTTCGGGAATCTGAGCAACTTAAAATGAAAAAAAAAATTATTAAAAAAAATAGAGAAGTGAAAGAGCAGAAAAGGCAAGAAAATGGTGAAAAGCATCTCGAATTTAAAGAGAAAAAGTTTAGGCGCGTGGTACAGTATGGTGCACGTGGCGCGTGGGATTTTTGAGCCAAAATAAAATCCCGCGGCACAGGAATTTCACCGTCTGACGGGAATGGTGCACCGTTTCGCGAGAATTGTCCACGTGGCGCGGAGCTCTGGCTGCAGTTCTGCACACTCCTCGAAGCTGACAGCGAATATTCCTGGCATTTTGACCAAATTTACACGATTTTCCGCACAAATTGGACAGTTAGCTTTTCATTAAAATTACACGGAAAATTCTAACTGACATTTAAAGGGTATCAAAATTACTATTTTGGCCCCTAGGAAGCGTCAAAGTCAATTTCGTCGATATTTTAAACACCTAATATTGTCGGTTAGTCGACTCGAAGGTGTGAATCATCTGCGACCCACGCTCGGGGATAGTCGAACCATCATACAAATTTCAGCGATTATATCAGTTGTCGGTTTTCCTCAAGCATGGAAAACATTATCGGTGGATTTTTCTTCAAGTATAGAAAACCGCCAAGTCAGCTTTCCTCAAGCAAGAAAGCGTTATCGGTGGATTTTTCTTCCAGTATTGAAAATCGCCAAGTCGGCTTTCCTCAAACATGGAAAGCGTTATCGGTGGATTTTTCTTCAAGTATAGAAAACCGCCAAGTCGGCTTTCCTCATGCATGGAAAGCGTTATCGGTGGATTTTTCTTCAAGTATAGAAAACCGCCAAGTCGGCTTTCCTTAAGCATGGAAGGCATTATCGGTGGATTTCTTCAAGCATATAATGACCCCAAATTCATACGTCGACTTTCCTCGGGCATGAAAAGTATCGGTAGGTTTCTTCAGGCTTAGAAAGCTACCAAATTCCTCAGTCGGCTTTCCTCAAGCATGGAAAGCGTTTTAACGAATGTCATCCGGTGGATTCCTTCAAGCATAGGAAGCTGCCAAACTCATTTATCACCGATACACTGGTGGCAGATACGTATTCTATCCTTTTACTCTTTTATCTATGGAATTAACATTTTTCTGCAGGTATCGGCGTATGCAGAGTGATTCAGGATCGCAGAGCGTCTTAAATCATTCTCCGTCCTAATCGGCTACTTTGATTATCGTTTTCGAAACTGACGTTTCTACAAACTCAGTCAAAGTGGGGGCTTCTGTAGACGCCTAAAAATGTCACCCCAAAACCAAACCCGATGATGAACAACCTTTCATCGCCACTATTGGTCGGGTTCAGTATTTAATCCCGAGAGTGCTTAAAAAATTGTATTTAAATAAATTCAATTTTTGAATAGTCCATGGATCAGTCTTGATGTTTAGTCAAAGCATAGTTTTAATTTTAGCCCAAACCTTTTTTATTTTATTGTTTCAATATTTATTTTGGCCCAAATTTTTTTTTATTTTATTTACTTATTTTCTTATTTTAGCCCAAATAATAATAAATCAGAAATGGCCCGAAATTATCAATCGGCACTTAAAATGCTGAACGAAATTAGGGTTAACAATGAATTTAGACGTTAAAACAGGCTAAAATCTCCTGCGTCACGGCATTGTTCTACCGTGTCACGGGAATCTCTCCCGTCTGACTGTGAGATTCCCCGTGACACGGGACACCTGCTGTGACACGGGGGTTCTCGTGTCCTTTCCGCGTAAACCCTTAACGCGTTTTCTCCCCCGTTCACTGAATATTTCCCGCGTCACACAATAGTACACCGTGTCACAAGATTGTCTCCCGTCTTACGGTGGGGTTTCCCGTGTCACGGTACACTTTGTCGTGTCGCGGTATACTTTTTTAGGTTTTTATCATTTTAGGGTTCCGTGTGTTCCCTTAGCACATTTTTTCTATAAATACCCCCTCATTTCTGATGTACGGGGCATCAATTAATTCTCTATTTTTTCTCTCTTTTATGCTCTAGCCTAAACACTAGCCTACCCTTCTTTTTTCAAAATTCCTTCTTCAAGCACTCCAAGGAGTCCATACTTTACTCGTGGCTCTTTCCTTAAGCCAAGGCGTGAAAGGTAGAATTGTTTAAGGGTTTTGGCCCCAAATCAATTCTACTTAATTTAATTTAATTTAATTATTGTTTTATTATTATTTCCTTGAAGTTACTAACTCGTTTATTTTTTTGTAGTTGAAAGCAAACATAATCAAAGTAAGAATTATGTTCCTTTTATTTCTATTATTTTTCTAACGATTTTATATTGTTGGAATTATTATAAAATTGCTTCCAATATTAATGTTTATTCTATTTATTTTATGATCACAACATTGCATGTTAAAGGGAATATGTAATTGAAAATCACGCCTGTTTATTCTATTTATTTTATGATCACAACATTGCATGTTAAAGGGAATATGTAATTGAAAATCACGCCTTATAAGATAATTTGGAAAACCAGTTTAGGATCCTTTTTAATCTTGTTGTTTAATCAAGTGATCACGATATTTTAGAATTATTTTGTTGCATCAATATTCAACCCATTTAGCTTAATAATAGTTTGGAGCAAATTTAATATTTTGTTTGTATGCCTTTGAGATCGCAGGAATCACTTTTCACTATAAGAATCGAGTAGAGGCCAATACGGGCGAATGTGACTCCATGACTCAATTCGTACCATCATCCTCGATCCTCCTTTTGTTTTTCAGAACCATATGGAGTTAGTAATCTCATGGATTATGAATGGGGTGTAACCTTCACGGGTCAATCGTTGTTGCCTATCATTCGTGGTTGCCTTTTATGATCCGTGAACGGTTAACAAGTTCCTTAAAAACTTGTTGGCGGCTACCTACTTTCCTTGTCCCTAATCGTATGATGTCTATTCCCTCTTCCTATAAGTACCAAGCATATTCACACATGCTTTAACGTAGGTGAAATTCGAGCGACGCCTACAAATGTGTTTGACTTTCATTTGATTTGAAAAGATTTGTTTGAATGTGTTTGACTTTCATTTTAATCAATTAGCTTCGTTGAATGCATTTGACATTCATTCGATTCAAAAATCTTTTTTAAAATTTGTTTTACTTTCGTTTTATTTAAAAAGCTTTGTTTAAATGAGTTTTTCTTTCATTTGATTCAAAAAGCTTTGTTTTATTGTGGGTAATTTTTCTTTGATTCAAAAAGATTTGTTTGAATGTTTTTGACTTTCATTTGATTCAATTAGCCTCGTTAAATGCATTTGACATTCATTCGATTTTAAAAGCTTTGTTTGTATGTGTTTTACTTTCCTCTAATTTAAAAAGATTTGTTAGAATGTGTTTGCCTTTCATTTTATTCAATTAACTTCGTTGAATGCATTTGACTTTTTTCGATTCAAAAAGGTTTGGTTTACTATGTTTGAGTTCATTTGATTCAAATAGCTTTGTTTGAATGTGTTTGACTTTCATTTGTGTTTTGGGTGTTTTTGTCCCTTGGGAGAGTTACGTCAAAAAGACTTGTCCAGCTCGAGCTGTACCTGCAAAAACACGGAGACTCCGGTTGTAATAGCTCCCCCTCCGACGATCAACTTAGCAACTTGAAAAGGAACAAAGAGTGTAGAAATTTAGGTGGGTATCTGCTTGGATTCCAAGCTTAGGTGTTTCTCATATGTGAGAGAATGTAGGTGTAATAAATGATTGATTGCGTCCCCAAAATGGGGGAATATCTCCCTATTTATAGGGTCGTTGGAAGGTGTGCCCTAATCTAGGTCACTTGAAGGCCGTAATTTCAGGAAATATCTGAAGGGGACACGTGTAAGATGGCTATCGGTCCACTTTGACTAGCCTAGGCTGGACATGTGACCTTCTCTCATTGGTCCACATGTCTAGGTTATTTTACCCTAAACTTTGTCCCCTCACATGGGTCACGTGGCGGGCCACGTGACGCTGTGACACGTTTTCACCTGTGAGAGGTGAACAGTGAAAATGGCTAGTAAAATCTGGGGTATGACGGGGATGCCCCCGTTTCTCCCCTTTATAAATAGGGGTTTACCCCCCGCCCTTCCCTCACTATTTTCTTTACTTTGACTTTCTAGAGAGAGAAAGAGAGATTCTTAGAGAGAGATACTTTGATCTCGTCTGCGTCAGATTCTCAAGATTTCCGTGTGCTCACTTTTACAACACCCGATCACCCGTCTGTAGTAGTTTTCAGAGTTTTCAGAGCTAAAGTAAGGTAACCGCCTGTACCATTTTTTATCTTTTCCTACATTTAAATTTGTAAACATTCTCTTTTCCGTCTGTATACATAGTCTTTAAAAATAAAAATGAGCTCTCAATTTACACACTTGGCATTGCCTAGGACATTCAGCCAGTCTCCCAGCACGACTGAATCTAGAACATGGGGTGCCTTTTCTGGACTGTAGGAACATTTGTGCTCATCCCCGAATTCCTCTCTCTCCGTGTCTGCGCAGGACACAATGACTAGAGTTAAACAAACGACTAATAAGCCTAGAAGCTGGAGTGCTATGGAAGTGCCCACCAATGAGGTTGTTGCGGATGGGGAACAAGTGGAATCGGAGGAGAAAAATGGTTCCGATGATGAGACTCCCTCCTCCTTCGGCAGATCAAGCTTGATGGAGGTAGGCAACAAAGAGGTCGCCTCCTCTCATGGGTTAGGAGAGGAGGCAGGCGGCAACGATGCCGCCGAAATATCGGGGGGAGAAGCACCTAGCTCCAATCAGGATAATTTTGCGGCTTACTATCTGTAGACACCCATTTGTGTCTCCCCAAAACCTAACCTAGTGATGAATACCTTTCACGTCATTTGATTATCGAATAAAGCGAAAGTGTGAAAAGTCTAGTGATGAGGATGTTTTTATTAACATATCTCTTCTTTCTGTTTTTGAAAATATTTCTTTTCTTACCTTATTTTTGAAAAAAGTGCATTCTAGTTTAGTTTGGTCCATGATAAGGGTCGAATAATGGTGTAGTTGGATGGGGTTTGAAAATACCTTTCCAACGATATATTATAAGCCCAATTCCGATGAATAATGAGGAAGTTATGGCCAAAATACTAAACTATGCCCGATTTGGTTTTTATATGCAGGCCAATGATCTAGAGGAGGGCCTATTATTAATTATCATTCCTAAATCTATTAGGATTGATTATAGTCTTTTAGATTACTCTAGAAGGTTCTCTTAAATCCTAATGGAGTTAGGATTGATAATTATGTTTTAAGAGTTTGAATTTGAATAAAACTACTCCTTTTGAGAATCCTTCTTTTGTACGAAGTGGAATATATTAAGATTTTATTTTTGTGCCTCATAATCTTTATCCAAATTTTATATGGTTGGATAGATCTTGAAATTATCTTTCCAATGATATATTATAATATTAAATCTGAGTTATAACGAAAAAGATATGAATGAGACATGAAACTCTATCCAAAACCGACACCCTTCCACTATTTCAGCAATATCATTTTATCTACAAAATATTTTAATCTGATTCAAATTGTGATGGAAATTAGACTTCAAGAGCTTTCCAACGACATATTATATGCCTTATTTGATCTTCCGCATCAAAAGATATGATAAAACAAACGCGTGAAACTGATTATTAGCGTCTGACGCTAAGCATTAGCGCCTGGCGCTAAGGCTTGGCGCCAGGCGCTAACCTTCAGCGCCTGACGCTAATTTCCAGCGTCGACGCTAATCATGTTTTATGCGCGTCAGAACTCTGTTTTGATTTTATATCTTTTTGGCTGATTTTCTCTATAAATAGCTTTCTAAAAACTCCGTTTTCATTAACCAACTCTCACCAAGATTTTCTTGATTACTCTCTCTCTCTTTTTTCTAAACTAGCCTTCTCTCAAATACAAAATTCCGCATTCGCAAGACTTAGATACACCTAGCCATATTTGAAGTTGCCTTCGCCCTAGACGTGAAAGGTTTTAGTTTCTGAGGGTTTGGTCCCAAATCTCTCTTTTAATTATTTAATTTAATTGTTTTAATTATTATTTTCCTTGAAGTCAATAACATGTGTATTTTGTTATTAGAAAGAGATACGAGGCATCCAAGTAAGTACTTTAATGGTTTAATTGATATTATGATGTAGAAATCATGCTTAGATTATTGTTTTGATTCCTAGTATTATTTTAGGATGTTTTCCTTAATTTGATGTTTAGGGTGACAACAATAAATTCCTAGTATCATGTCTAGGGTAACTTTAATATCAAGTATGGTTAAAAGTATGATGCCTTTTATGTTCTTCCTAATATTTATGATTATTAATATCGTGTTAGGGTTAAAGCTTTGATTTTTAATGCTTGGTGACATGCTAGGGTTTGTAATTAATCTTGTTAGTATCATGCCTAGGATCTTGCTATTATTATGCTTTATTGTTAACATGATTATTATGATTATTTTAATTATAATTTGTTATTATGATTATTGTTTATGATTATTATGTTGCTTGGTGCTTATTTATTGTTATTGCTTGATCACACCGTTTATGCATGTTTAAAGGGAATTGGTACTTGTAATCACGGTTAATAAGATAATTAATAATCTTGTTTAGGGTTAATATGATTATAATTCAAGTAATCGCCAATAATAGTTTACTTGTGAATTAATATTCAACCAACATAGATAAACAGGTTTAGGGTAAACCTATTGATTATATGTTAGTCAGATAGCGCACATGAATACGATCAAAATAAAGTAAAGGCCTATAATTAGGGCAGGTTCAATCTCTTTTAGGTTGGATTTGTACCTTCATCCCCGAACTACCAGTCATGGTTCCAGACATATTGGAGTTAACAATCTCCTAAATCGTTAAGGGGTGTAACCTTCACCTCGTGAACGGTTTACAAGTTCCTAAAACTTGTTGGCGACTCTTTTGCTCTATCTTCTTTCCCTTTGGACGCCACCGTACTTAAGTGTATGATCATAGTGGGGTTCAAGTTTGGGGTAATTCTTGAAATATTCCCTACACTATCAACAGCCGGCTAAGACTTCAGCTAACCCTGACCCGAAGAAGATAAGGATGCTTCTGGGTGATAAAGCCTTGTTGAAGAGCGACTTCAAGGCCTTCAAAGAAAAACACCCCATTGGAAAGGGGTGGTATATTATAGTTCCTCCTGGGATACGTTCATAGCCAGGAAGGACAACATTATGTAGAAAACTACTTTGTCTACTACGAGGCGGTAATAGAAGCCGGACTCCGATTTACCCTCTATACTGGGATTAGGAAAATCCTAAAGGGGTATGATCTGGGTGTCTAGCAGCTTACCCCAAACTCGTGGGTGGATATTCTGAGTTACATTGCCGCCTGCGAGCCCCGAAATATAGCCCCCAACTTTTTAGCCTTTGCTCATATGCACTATCTGCGCAAGGCCCCAAACGGTCATGGGGCGTGGTATACTCTTACCACTTTGCCCCAATATCTAATGACCTTGGACAAGGTGTCCAAATGGTCCAGGTGGAAGGAGAAGATTTATTTTATCTCCTCCCACACTCTAAAACACAACCGAACGCTGCGCCGGTACAATAAAGAACCGGCTCTCCTAGGTAGGGAATGTCCTCTCCCGGCATTTTCTTCTAGAGCCTGGGAGCAAATAATGGACCCGGGTTTCTTCGAGACCACAACTGAGCCCCTGGGGGATGGGACTCATATTATTGTGCCAAAGAACTGGATCCCCAAGGATGAAATATTCCTGTCCGCCTGCGGGTTAAGCACCATGTTTCCCAAGGGTAGATCCACTTTGCATCCGTCAATTCTGTTGTTTTTTGTTTTTGTACTTCAACTTTTTATTATTTTAACTAATTCCCCGTTTTCCCCTTGCAGCCAAAGCCTTTAAGATGGTAGATCCGGAGAAGACCCCGGCTAAACCTGTTGCGCTGCTGCGCAAAGAGAGAGCGCTCTCCAAGAGAGCAGTCGTTTAGGCTAAAGAGGCCAAGAAAGCGGGGTATGATAGCCTGACCTGTCTTATTTTCTTTAAATTTCTTCTAAGTGCTTTTGTCGGCTAGTAACTTTTGATCCTCTATTTGCAGGATGCCAACAAACGTGTTCCATGCTCCATCTCCAAGCTTTTCAAAAGACAGGGGGAGGAACTGGATAAAACTCCGGCTGCCAAGGCCGCAAAGAAGAACCCTACCTAGTCAACTTCCTTGGCTAATCCGAATCGTCCTACGACCGACATCAAGTCTCCATTAGTTATGAAGGTTTTAAGTGAAAGCTCAGAACGTTCAGGGAAAAAAAGTGTCGGATGCCTCTACGGCATCGAAGGGTGGCCAACCACCTAATGTTGCAGGCGGTGCGACAACGACAGGGGAGGAGGAAGCCTCAAAGCCCCATCCATAAACCCAAGGTAAGAATAAGATTGAACTTCCTTGGCCACTTGACTTTATGCGAGTCAAGACTAAGGTTGACCCTTTGGGGGGTTC
Organism: Chenopodium album; assembly: GCF_948465745.1. NCBI lineage: Eukaryota > Viridiplantae > Streptophyta > Magnoliopsida > Caryophyllales > Amaranthaceae > Chenopodium > Chenopodium album. The sequence continues at coordinate 22,358,050 of NC_137842.1, forward strand.
AGTTAGCAGCCGACTATAAATGAATGACAACTACGCTGCATCCCTCTCACCAAGTACTTCATATGATGCAGATCTTACATTCGACAAGCAAGATCTTCCTGGGTTTGCAAAACGAATGGTGAGGACCCTCACCCAATCTGAAAAAAACTTCATACCTGATCCGCAGGTACTGGACTTCGAGCGGATAAGAGGCAAACTGGCCCGGTTGGGGTTGGAGCTGGTCAACCTGCAAAACCAGTATAAGGAGGAAATTGTAAAGGAGCAGACCTGGCTAGTGGAGGAGAATGAGCGAGATAATACGACCCCCTGAAGATAGCCTGGGGGCTCCTCTATCCGGATATTGAATTAGAAGTCTATAGGCTTAGGAGAGGCAGCTCCGTGTCACTTTAAAGACAATGATGAGGAGCCGGCGAAGGGCCAACAAAACCAAGACAGCCAGCCTTAAGCGGCTGAGGATCAATCAAGAGCCCTCCCTACCGGTCAGGACCGGCCAGAGCAACAGCTTCCCCCTCAGCCTTGAATCAGCCTCCCCAAATTCTACGACAGTATGCCATTTATTTTCTTTTCCGGCTTGTAAGCCGAGTATATTGTAATTTTACCGACTATGGAGTTACGTTGACAATTATTTTTTTTTTCTTTACCAGATGTGATTCTTGTTAATAATCATTCTTGTCTTTGTACAAGTTTTAATTTTATGAAGTATTCCGACTCAATCGATTTTTTATTCATGTTTGCATTTGTGTTTGAATTTTAATTTTTGAATTAATTTTGCGTACATATTGCAATTCTTTGATATTTTGCCTATCTTATAAAAAGCATGCGGCAGATTGTAATCCGGTTGTTCTTGCCACTGGACGGCTGTGTGGTTGGTTTCATTTCAAATTGATTGATTGGCTTGAAAATATTTGATACTTTGAGAAGTATGGGATGTTTTTAGGCCAATCAATCACAATGGTGATTGCCCAAAACTAAGTGCACATCCGTCCATTTAAACCGGTGCTCCCAGCCTCTTACCCAGGCGGTAAAATTTTGTCTGGGGTGGTTGCATAGCCATCACACAATTCTTTTACCTCTATGGGAGAGTCTGTGCAATTTCGTAATGAAAAGCCTAAGAACTTTGGTCGAGAACTGGCTGAGGCTTTAGGGCATCTAGTATTTCCAAAACATAATCGTTCTGTAGACTATTCTTGTCAGACAGCTATGAGTTGACCAATTTGGTCGTTCAATCTTTGCCGTGTGCGTAGATACGTAGAACTAACTGATAGTCTTCTCTCTACGACGAATGCACCCGGAGGGGTGTCGCTGGACGCCGTTTTCCATATTGGGACATGCAATTTTTTGAAATAAGCAACCATCCGGCCATGGGACTTTGGTCTTGTTTTATGCCGGTTGCATAGCTACTAAGCGTTTTTGTACCTAGTTTATTGATTTGGCCATTGGCCGCATGTCACTTGGATGTTGAATTCGCTACTAAGTTTCCAACTTAGTTGGTTTAGCAAATAATCCATCTGAACATAGCCTAGGCGGAATAATAATTACAAAGATGACAGCACAATTAAAAACAAAGCCTGATTTCTCATTAATAAACTTTTTGTTTACAAAAAATTTACAATTCTAAGAAGTAGTACTTTTTTTAAGTTATCTACATTCTAAGTTTTGGGCAGGCGTCTTCCATCTAATGTTTCCAGGCGGTAGGTGCCATCCCTAACTTCTTCATAGATCCGGTAGGAGCCTTCACAATTGGAAGTTATCTTTCCAAGCTCATTGGCCCTACCAGTTGCCTTAATTTTTCGTAACACGAAGTCGCCAAATTTCAAAGGGCGCTTGTGTACTTTCTTGTTGTAGGCTCTCGTCATTATCTGACGGTATATCTCATGACGCAGGGCAGCATTGCCCCTGCGTTCCGGGAAGGAATCCATTGCCAGCCACATGGCCTCCCAATTTGCCTCTTCATCGTAAAGCATCACTCTGAGAGTCGGCTCGTAATGTTCGATGGGCAAGATGGCTTCAGCACCGTATACCAGGAGAAATGGGGTTTCACCGGTTGCACCTTTGGCAGTTGACTTGATGGCCCATAAAACATGAATCAATTCTTCTGCCCATAAGCCACCGACTTTTTCAATTTTCTTTTTGATGCCGTGTAAGATGAGTTTGTTGAAGGCTTAAACTTTGCCGTTTGCTTGGGGTCGGCCGACTAATGCAAAGCAGTGTGAGATCCCTTGATCCCCTAACCAAGTCTTAAGGTGAGGCATTTCAAATTGAGGCCATTATCAAACACCATAGACATAGGTACCCTAAACCGGGCGATGATGTTCTTCCAAATGAAAGAGATGACATCCTTTGTCTTGATGTTCTTGACCGCCTCCGCCTCCACCCACTTGGTGAAGTAATCCACAACCACCAGAATATAACGCTTTCTGCCTGATGCAGGCGTATAAGGATCCAAGATGTCCATGCCCCACTTAGCAAACGGGACTAGGCTGTGGATTGCCGTCAGATCAGTAGTCGGGTGGTGAATAAGCTTGCCAAACCTCTGACATTTGTCACATTTCTTCACCAACTCTTTGGCATCTGCCTCAAGAGTAGGCCAAAAATAATGTCTCTTGGCTCTGACAGCTAGAGACCTGTCGCCTATATGGGAGGCACGGTAACCCGCATGCAATTCTTTGAGAACTTCTTTCCCCTTTTCTCGGGTAACACACTTCAATAAAGGTTTAAGTAAACCCTCCTTGAAGAGCTCTCCGTTCCTTATCTCGAATTTTGTTGCTCGTTTCTTCATGACGCCTGCCTCCTGTGGTGAATCAGGAAGCGTGCCGTCTGTTAAATATGGCCGGATGCCATCCATTTAGGTAGATTTTCGGTCCAGGATTCTAATGGGTTTTTTTATATATACTTCTTTTTTCCAGAACTTCCCAAAAGAGTGACCGAGGCGTATCACAGTAGGCGGAAGATGCCAGTTTGGACAATGCATCCGCCTGGTTGTTGTATGACTTGGGCACTTGACTCAGACGGAATTCTTCAAGTGCCCCTGCCTCTTCTTTGACTGCCTGAAGATATTTGATCATAGCCGGATGAGTTTCCTCATATTTTCTCTCATACTGGCTTACGACCAAGTGCGAATCAAAATAGGCGTCAATTTTTGTTGCCCCTGCCGCCTTACACATGCGGATTCCGGCTAGCAGGGTGTTGTACTCCGCCTCGTTATTCGATCCTAAAACTTAAACCGAAGTGCATATTCAAATCTGTCCCCCTCAGGAGACTCATATATAATTTTTGCACCATAGCCGATTTTTGTCGAGCTCCCTTCTACATACACTTTCCAAACCTGATCAATGTTATCCGGAGGAACCGGTCGTGTCATTTCAACGATGAAGTTGGGAAACGCTTGACCGTTCACTGCCATTCTTGGTTCGAAAGTGATTTCAAGACTTTGCATTTCAATAGCCCATTTCAACATTATGTCGGATGACTCCAAGGTAGACATTGGCCGCTTGAGGGGCTGATCGGTGTAGATTACAACCAAATGTGCCAGAAAATAAGGCTTCAGCTTCTTGAATGCCATATATAAAGCATGGCAAAAAATTTCAACCATGGGGTACTGGAGTTCTGCTTTTTTTGGCACATGACTAATGAAATAGACCGGGAGCTAGATGTCTTCTCTCTCAGTAAGGAGAACAGCACCGAGGGCATGGTCTGAGACGGCTAGGTACATATATAACGTCTCTTTGGGCAGAGGGCTAACAAGCCTTGGCAAAGAGTGCAAGTGTTCTTTCAGCTTCTGAAAGGCCGCCTCAGCATCATCCCCCCATTCAAATATAGTCTTCTTCCGGATTTCATGGAAGAAGTAAAGGCATTTGTCCCCTGACCGGCTGAGGAACCTTCCAAATGCTGCCAGGCAACCGGTTAGTCTCTATACTTCCTTAACAGTGAGGGATGACTTCATGTCAATAACCGCCTGTATCTTCTCAAGGTTAGCCACTATCCCCCTTTGATCAATCAGGAATCCGAGAAACTTCCCATACTCAACACCAAAGACGCATTTCTTGGGATTTAACATAGCCTTATGCCCCCTAAGGGTTGTGAAGGTTTCTCGGAGATCAGCAAGGTGATCCGTCTGTTGCTTGGAATTGATTATCATGTCATCAATGTACGCCTCTACATTATTCCTTCCAATTTGATTATTAAAGATTGTATTAATCATCCGTTGGTATGTAATCGGCGCATTCTTCAAGCTAAACGGCATCACATTATAGCATAATAACCCATGATCAATGACGAAGGCCGTCTTCTCTTGATCTTTTTCCCATAGGGGTATCTGATGGAAGCCGGAATAGGCATCCATAAAACTCATCAAGGCATGCCCGGTTGAGAGTCGACCAGACGGTCGATCTTTGGGAGCGGATAGTTGTCCTTTGGACATATCTTGTTGAGGTTTGTGTAATCAACACCCATACGCCAAGTACCATTCGGCTTCTTTATAAGCACAACATTCGCCACCCATTCAGGGAAATTACATGGCCGAATGAATCCAGCATCCAGCAGCTTTTTAACTTCGGCAGCTGCCGCCTGACTTATTTCCTCACCGTGATTTCTTTTCTTTTTCCGGATGGGCTTCTTTTATAGATCTACAGCGAGTTTATGGACAACGAGATTCGGGCTGACGCCTGGCATCTCTGCAACTTAAAAGGCCAAAATGTCTTTGAATTCTTTCAGCAATAGGTGCAAATCTGCACCCAGGTTAGCAAAGTAGTCGTCCCAACCTTAACAGTACGCTCTGGACGGCTGTCATCCAGAGGTATATCAATATGTTCACCAGCCGGCTGGGGACGGAGCTCATCTGACCGTTCACCAGTTAGTGATTGCTATTTTTTCTCTTTCTTTACCTCCACCAGCTGATGAGCCTTTCTGTTCTTTCCGGCCGATGGTGGGGGTAGGCTGACGTCCTTGACATTGTCAAGGTCTATTCGTTCCTGTCCTTGACCGTCTGAGGCCACTATGGACTTGACGGCTGTGAGATAACAATCCCGGGCTATCTTTTGATCCCCATTCAAGGAAGAAACAAAACCGCCATCCTTCTCATATTTGATCGGCATAAGGGAAGGAATGATTATCGCCTTGGCCTCGTTAAGAGTTGGCCGACCTAAATAATGTTATAGCCAGTCAACTCCTCAACAACCTAGAATTTGACGGCCAGGTGTCGTCCTCATCCTTTCTCTCCTAGCCGGATGGGTAGATCAATTCTACCGACTTGGTATACCATCCCCCCTTAAAAGCCAACCAGGAGGTGGTTTACCGGGTGCATGCTGCTGGGCTTATACTTCAGCTTCTGCAAGCACCTCTAACTGATGATGTCTGACGAGCTACCGGTGTCAATATGGATCCGCCCAACTAGCTGATTGGCGACCTTACATTCAATGACAACCGGGTCGTCATGCAGGCGGCGGACGCTGCCCCTATCCTTCTTAGTGATCAAAACATCTGGGAAGGTGGATCTAGTTGACGCCTGCTCATCATCATCATTTTCCATCTTTCAAAGATGGCTCTTGGTGCCCCGGATGGTAGGGCCACCACATGAGAACCCGCCTGTTATAGTGTAGATCGGCTCTTTGTCAGTTTCTGAGCTACTAGCAGGCTGGGGTGTCTTAGATGACTGCCCCGTGTTCTTCTTATTAGTCCCTTTGGAAGCAGAAATGTAAGACTTAAACGTCCATTTGTAAGTCAGACGGTCCAACGCCCGTTGAAGGCTGAAGCAGTCGTTGGTGTCATGGCAAAATTCCTCATGGTATTGGAAGTATTTATTTCTGTTCCTTGATTGAATGGAACTTTTCATTGGGTTCGGCTTTTCTAAAGATAGCCGGTCCTTGATCTCCATGAGGATGGAGTTGCAATCCTTGTCAAACTCGTACTTTTCGGACGTGTGGTTTAAATTCTTTCTTTTTCTTCTAGGACGGCTGGTTAGAATCACTCACCGCCCAGACTTCTTTTCTCTTGTTATTCTCATGTTTTTTCTTTGCCGACTGAGCAGGCCGGCTGTCTTTTTGTTTTTCAGACTTCTTGGAGTCCGAATGACTACCAGGCGAGCAGAGGTCGGTTGCTTGAATATAGCTTTCCGCCTCCCTCACGGCCGCCTGTAGGGTAAATTCTCCTATTCTTACAAGGTCGAACTTAAAGGTCGACCCGTCTCTCAGACCTTTAAAGAAGTCTATGAAAGCTACTTCATCAGACAATCGCTGAATCTGAATTCTGGTCTGATTGAACCGCCTGATGTAGGAGCGTAATCCTTCTCTCTCCCCCTGCTTAATGGTGCTGAAGTAAAGATTTGTTTTCTTCGCAGGGATGTTCATTGAGAAGTTGGAATCAAACAAGAAGGAAAGCTTCTTGAAACTATCAATGGAACCGACTTGCAAGTTGCCAAACCATTGTTGGTCAGCCCTTTAATGTAGCTAGGAAGCATCGACACCAAGTGGCATCATCCAACCCCTGTAAATACATGAGGTTGGTGTAAGCCATGAGGTGATCTTCCAGGTTGGAGGTACCATCATTAGTACCTACCAACACATTTTTAACCTTGGCTGGTTGTGCCACCTTGGTTATTTCCCGGGTGTACGCAGAAGGTTGCTCACCCAGGCGGAGCAGACAAAGCTACCAGTCCAGTGGCTGGACATTGCTGTATGCCTCCTAACCTCCGTAGAAAGCCGACTACATGAAATGAGGAGAATAAGGGTCATAGACCATAGGCGGTACGTGCGGTGCATTCCCAATCATCTGAGGGCCAGAATGTACGGTATTACCGCCTATATGGCTCTCATGCAAGGATTGTACATTCCCTGTAGATGTATTCTGAAAGCTTTCTGGAAAGCTTGAAGTGGAAGCTGACTGTTGAGTCCTCTTGCGGGTGATGATCTCCCGGGCATCAAGAATGGATTTTTTGTTTCCCACCGGCTGTTCACTCTGGCGGGTATTTTTGGTATTCTTCTTGGGCAAAAGAATCTTGGACTAGTCAAGGGTCATGACTGCCTTTTCCTTTGGATGCAGAGTTAGCTGCCTGTCCCTTATTGGCTTCTTCTTTTCTAGAGGAGTCTTCCTTGATGAAAAACCATTACTTGGGCCAGCCCGGCTCTTGGTGATTAGATCCTTGATTTCACCCTTGAAACTAGTCATGAATTTCATGAGTTCATCTCGAGTTACTGGAGCAGATCCACCGACCGTAAAGGTTTCCCCTTCCGGCTGACCAGGGAGACGACTTGTACCTGCCTGGCTTGCACCCCGTTCCAGAGTGTCCCTAGGACGGATGCTGTGGAGAATATTTCAAGCATTACTCCATGCTTGAACCTTACTGTGATCATACACTAAAGTACGTTGACGTCTAGAGGGAAAGAAGATAGAACAAAAGAGTCGCCAACAAGTTTTAGGAACTTGTAAACCGTTCACGAGGTGAAAGTTACACCCCTTAACGATCCATGAGATCGTCAACTCCAATAGGTCTGGAACCATGACTGGTAGTTCGGGGATGAAGGTACAAATCAAACCTAAAAGAGATTGAACCTGCCCTAATAATAGGCCTCCACTTTATTCTGATCGTATTCATGTGCGCTTTCTGACTAACATGCAATCAATAGGATTAACCTAAACATGTTTATCTATGTTGGTTAAATATTAATGCACAAATAAACTATTATTAGGGATCACCTGAGTTATAATCATATTAACCCTAAACAAGATTATTAATTATCTTATTAAGCGTGATTACAAGTACAAATTCCCTTTACACATACATTAAAGGCGTGATCAAGCAAAAACAATAAATATAATCATCAAGCAACATAATATTAACAAATAATCATAATAATAATAATAAAAATCATAATCATGTTAAAGCATAATATTAATAGCAAGATCTTAGGCATGATACTAACAAAATTAATAACAAACCCTAGCATGTCACTAAGAAATAAAGATCAAAGCTTTAACCCTAACATGATACAAAGATGATATTAGGAAAAGAATAAGAATTATCGCAGGAATCATAATAAGAATATTTGTTATAATAAACTTTTCCCTAAACATAATACTAGGAATCATTGTTGTCATTCAAAACATCAAGCATCCTAACATGATACTATGAATCATAATAACAACCTAGACATTATTTCTATATCATAATATCAATAAATATATTAAAGCAGTTACTTGGATGCCTCGTATCTCTTTCTAATAACAAAATATACGCGTTAGTAACTTCAAGGAAAATAATAAAATCAAACAATTCAATTAAATGATTAAAAGAGAGATTTGTGACCAAACCCTCAGAAATTAAACCTTTCACGTTTAGGGCAAAGGCAACTTCGAACAACGCTAGGTGCTTCTAGATCTTTTGAATGCGGAATTTTGTATGCAAAAGGGTAGGGTTAGAAAGAGAGAGAGAATAAAGAAATTCTAGATGAGAGTTGGTGATTGAAAAAGATAGATATGACCTCTATTTATAGAGAAAAAAAGAGGGTCGAAGAGTAAGAAAAGAATATGAATTCGAATCGAAATAAAACTCGATGGACAACAGTTTTTGCGGATTTTGTTTTTATCATATCTTTGGATCTAGAAGTCCAAATAAGGAATATGATATGTCGTCGGAAAGCTCTTGAAGTCCACTTTACAACCAAATTAGAATCCGATTAAAATATTCTGTAGATAAAATGATATGGCCGAAATAGTAGGATGGTGTCAGTTTTGGATATAGTTTCATATCTCATTCATATCTTTTTCTTTATAGCTCGGATTTAATATTATAATATATCATTGGAAATATAATTTCAAGATCTATCCAACCATATAAATTTTTGATAAAGATTATGAGGCACGAAAATAAAATCTAACTGACTTTGAATGATTTCAAGGAATGTTTTAAAAAAAGGAAAGTTTTTATTTAACTCAAATTCTTTAATCTTATCTTTTCAAAAAAGGATAATTAACATCTTTTAGAAACTTATAGAAGCTTCTAGTTAATCCTAATTAGTTTAGGAATAGGATTAGACCTTTTGACCCTCCACATGATCATTGAGTCGTAGGTAAAATCCGGTTTGGGCCCAGTTTAGTATTTTGGTCATAACTTCCTCATTATTAATCGAAATTGAGCTTATATTGTATCGTTGGAAAGGTCTTTTCATGGCCCATCCAAATACACCATTATTTGACCCATATAATGGACAAAACTAAACTGGAGTGCACGTTTGTCAAAAATAGGGTAAGAAAAGAAACATTTTCAAAAACAAAACGAAGAGATATTTTAATAAAAACATCCTCATCACTAGACTTTTCACACTTTTGCTTCATTCGATTATGATTTGACATGAAAGGTACTCATCACTGGGTTTGGTTTTGGGGAGACACAAATGGGTATCTACAGATGCGCTTGGTTATCAGAAACTCTATCTAAAATTGTCACCCTTCCACTATTCCGGCCATATATTTTTATATACAAAAGATTTTAATCTGATTCTTATTGGGTTGGAAAGTAGACTTCAATACCTTTCCAACGACATATTATATGCCTTATTTAAACTTCTAGATCAAAAGATATGGTAAAAACAAAATCCGCAAAAACTGTCTTGCAGCGCCGGACGACAGACCCTATCGCATGGTGATAGACCCTGTCGTGCGGCGATAGACCCTGTTGTTGGCGACAGAGGCGTGTTTTATTCCTTTTCAAACTCTGATTCGTATTATCAATTCCGGACTATTTTACTATGAATAGCATCCTTAGACCTCCGTTTTAAACCACCAACTCTCATCAAGAATTTCTTGATTTTCTCTCTCTCTCTCTCTCTCTCTCTCTCTCTCCCTCTCTCTCTCTCTTTCTCTCTCTCTATCTCTCTCTCTCTCTCTCTCTCTCTTTCTCTCTAAACTAGCTTTTTACAAAATAAAATTCCGCATTAACAAGATCTAGACACTCATAGCCAAGTTTGAAGTTGCCTTCGCCCTAGACGTGAAAGGTTTGATATTTCTGAGGGTTTGGTCCCAAATTATCTATTTCAATTATTTAATTTAATTCTTTAATTTTATTATTTTCCTTAAAGTTACTAATGCGTGTATTTTATTATTAGAAATAGATACGAGGCATCCAAGTAAGTGCTTTAATTTATTTATTGATATTATGATTTAGAAATCATGCTTAGGTTGTTATTTTGATTCCCGCTGTCATGTTAGGATGTTTTATTGCTTCCTAGTATCGTGTTTAGGGTAACAACTATAATTTCTAATATCAAGTATGATTGTTATGATGCTTCCTATTCTTTTTCTAATATCATGTTAGTATTATGTAAGGCTTAAAGCTTTGATTTTTATTGCTTAGTGACTTGTTAGGGTTTGTTATATATCTTTTTAATATCATGCCTAGGATCTTGTTATTATTATGCTTTAATATGATGATATTATTATTAATTATAGTTATTATTATGATTATAATTGTTATGATTATTATGATGTTGCTTTATGATTATTGTTATTGCTTAATCACACCTTTTATGCATGTTTAAAATGAATTGGTACTTGTAATCGCACTTATTAAGATAATTAATAATTTTATTTAGGGTTAATATGATTATAATTCAAGTGATCGCCAATAATAGATTTATTTGTGCATTAATATTCAACCAACATAGATAAACAAGTTTAGGGTAATCGTAATGATTGCATGTTAGTTAGAAAGCGCACATGAATACGAGAAGAATAAAGTAGAGGCCTATTGTTAGGGCAGGTTCTTTCTCTAATAGATTTGATTTGTACCTTCATCCCCGAACTTCCAGTCTTGGTTCAAGACCTATTGGAGTTAACGATTTATTGGATCGTTAAGGGGTGTAACCTTCACCCTGTGAACGGTTTACAAGTTCCTAAAACTTGTTAGCGACTCTTTTGCTCTAGCTTCCTTCCCTTTGGACGCCACCATGCTTAAGTGTATGATCACAGTGGGGTTCAAGCTTGGGGTAATGCTTGAAATATTCCCTATAGTTTTTGGCGAATCCTGTGGGAAGGATTTCTATTTAAATTCCTGAAATTTATTTTGGCAATGATTTAGAATGAGGGGATGAGACATGAAAATTTCTAAGTATTTCATGTGCGTAATTTTGATTAACATTATTTTCATATGCATAAAAAAGGTTATCATTTGAAAGACCATCCGTAATGAATAAAAAAAAAAGGATTTTTAGGAAATTTGAGGAATATCTTTCACAACTAGAATCGAAATAATACTTCGAAAACTTGAAAATTCTAAGAACGCAGAAAGCTGCTGAGGAATGTAGGAACTAGCGTTTAGAAAACGGAGCCTGTCGCCAATGATATGGCTCTGTCGCCTAGCGACAATTCTATCGTCTGGCGACAGAGCTTATATCCTGGCGACGGACTCTGTTGTCTGGCGCCGTGTTCTTCCAATACCGAGCCAAATATCTGCCTTCTTGTTTCGACTAGTTCTAGCACTTTTGCCTCGATTATACTTCCTGATTGAGTTTTTTTTTCTCTTTTTTGAAACCCATATGTGTTCTACATATGGACATAACCCTCAGGGAATTCATGCTCCATCTACCCGATTTAACATTATGAGCAACTAAGGGTACATCCGAGAATGTTGAATTCACCAAACAACAGAAGCGAGTTTAACTCGCGTGGTCCCATCCACACACGCCAACCCTTCCAAAGGTAAGGCTTCCGCGTGGTGCATCCAGACTCATAACCATGGACCCTCTTTGACTAACCCATACCCCGAACTTTAGAGAGCTAGAGCCATGGTAAGGTTGCAAACTCATTGAATCATATTATGACTACTTATGCATTCTTTGCTTGTGCATACTCTATGTGTTTTTCCTAACCATTTGTTTGACTTGTGATTAAGTTTAAATAAACTATTAAATGGCTAAAGGACTTTGCTTAATTAATTAATTTGAGCTAAAAAATATACCTTAAATCGAGTCATAGTTCCTTTAGGTCAACCTGGATTTTTATTCCAGTATACTACACAAGCGTCAAATTGTTTTGGTCATAGCTGGAGTTTTAGAAAGAGTTACGAGTTGTAAAAACCTATGGATCTGTAGCCCCGAGTTTTATCTTTAATTTGGCATTGGTTTTGTCCCAATCTAAATCACAGATAATAAGGTATGACTAAAATACCACATTCTGTCCAGTTTAATGCATATACATGAAGTCTTAACTTAGTCTTTGCTTGAGTCTAGTCACATAGTCTAGCCACATGGTCATGACACGAGTCTTAATATTTAACCTACACTCACTATTCTTAGCACACACTTTGTATATGTCACCATGACCATGTCTTAGGTTCATGCATGAGTCGTTTTCTGTCATTCGAGTGGGGGTCCAAACTATTCCCATTCTCTTCCATGTTGAATAGAGCTTGAGTCAAAATAAATAATAAAAAACTTACCCCTAATTTCCTTTTACACAGTACTTGGTCAAGGAGAGAAGGGCAATTAATCAAGGACAATACCTTTGTTCAAGTTCAAATTTTTGATAAACAAGTCGGTCAAAAAAGAAAAGCTAAGAAGATAATGGCAATTCAAAAAGAAGTCAATGAGCTCAAGAAGCAAATGACAGACGTGACTGAGGTGTTGAAAGCTTTAACCATTCAAATCAATGACCCTGTAAAAAAACAACAAATGGAGCTCATGCAAGAAAGCTTGAGCAAAATATCCAATGATTATAAATTCCAGGGTATAAGCTCACAAGGGGTCTCAGTGGACAAGAAGCTTCTTCCGCAGAAGTTCAATGCCAATGACATCCCTAAGTTTAAGCCAACTGACAATCCTTGCTTTATTTAAGGACCTTTGAAACTGTAATGAACATTAAAGGGATTGATAAGAATATTTATCACTCTTTATTCTCGCTATCTTTTGAAACCGTTTGTCAACATTGGTTCTTCTCCCTTGATAAAGAGAAGACCTCTACCTGGGATGGAATAAAAAATTCTTTCATTGATTTATATAAGTGTAATATTCAAATTGAAACCGACCATTGATAACTTGAGATGCTAAAACAAAAAGAAAACAAAGGGTTCACCTCCTTCTTCAAAAAATGGAGGGAATCTTCCGCTAACATGATCGAAGTCCCTACTGAAAAAGAATCCGTGAGGATGTTCATTAAAAATTTACAAGAAAAGTATTCAAAGCACTTAAAATATCAACACAACTTAAATACATTCAAGGCTGTCTATGACATAGGCATCGAGATCGAAGATGACCTTGCAAAGAAAAAAGCTACTAACAATAGTAACCATAGTAGCTGGGAAGGAAAGAAGAACGACAATCCATCTTCTTCCGAAAACGCCCACTCTAGTAACAATGTTACTACCGTTTATCTCAGTGAAGTTTTAGCCATGGATAACCAAGGATCTAAGAAGCAACTAAGGAAGACTTCACCCCCATTGGGATGATCTATGATGCTGCCTTTGATCGACTCCATACTAAGGGACTCATTACTCCCATTGGACCTATTCAAGATCCTGCACCTGAAAAGAGATTGCCTAGTTGGAATCCAGATGCATATTGCAAGTACCGTCAAGGTAGGGGCATATTACTGAGAGCTGTTGGAAGCTAAAAGAGGTTATCCAACATTTGACCGATAATAACAAGCTTCCCATACCTCCAGCAAGCAATAAGAGCAAATGATGATAAAGCAAACAACATAAGGCGAGCTTCAACGACAAGATTTCGTGACATCTTTTTTTTATTTTTATTATTTATCCCTTCCGCAATAAGTCTAGCATAGGCACCTTTTTATTCCCCTAAGATTTATTTTGTAGGATCATTCTTTCTTTCCCTTTAATAAAAATGAGCATTTATTTTCTTACATATGATCATTTCATTACATCGCATAGAAAAAAAATCCATGCCGAACTAAGTGCAAGGTATACCAATGATTTGAGGCACCCCTTGTAGCCACATCATATCATGATTTGAGGTTGCCTACGTATCCGTTAGAAATCAGGCCGAACGTAGCTCAAACCGAACTTTGCACAAGTGTATGTACACCTTAAATAAGTCTTTCAAGGGTTGTAATATGGTTAAGTTGATGGTTTAAAGAAGAAACGGGTACAAGGCTCAAGACCCGAGAGAATCCCCAAGATGCGTAATTGTGAATTTGAAAATTTTGAATTTTGCAAGTTTATTTTCTTTTTTTTTTTTGGTTTTGATTTTTTTTTTTTTTGAATCAATGTGGGCAATCTCAGATCATGCGGTCCATCACTCACTTAGCATTCATGTTTCTCATGCACGGTTCCAAGCACTCGATGAGAGACGCAATTTGAGACGTGTTCATATCAAAGACATTGGAACACTTGCCCTTAGACATTGTTTTATTGTTGCTTTGCTACTTTTTTTTTACTTGCTTTTTGAATGTTATACAATTACACACCTTCCCATTCTAGGGTTAAGTGAATGTGGGTTGAATAAAAAAGGTCAACCGTTAGACGAGCCTCAAAGTGGTTGATGAAGAAATGGATATGTGATTGAACGGTTAACAGGGAATGACAGGGTTGCAAAGGTGCCTCAAGTCATTGGTGTACCTTGTGTTTAGTTCGGTAATTGATTTTTTTTCTTTTTTTTTTTGGCGAATGACATGATCGAATGCAAAGGAAAAGAAATACACATTGATGGAACTTGGCATATAGACATAAGGATAAGGAAAACCTATGCTAGACTTATTAGGGGAAAAGGGTTGAAACGAAAGAAGAAAAAAAAACATGAAATCTTATATGGGAACTTGTCTTGTGGTTTGTCTTCAGGGTTTCTTATGAATTACTTCTTGCCCCCTGGTACTCGGATTGGAAAGGAAAAGTGTATGAAAGAATTTTGAAAACTGATGGGAAAAACTCCTCTCATTCCTATTACGACGGAAAACGACGCATGCATGGTCCTAATATACGATCATAAACAATATAGTGCATTACTCGAAGGCAAAGTGTGTGAAACGACTCAACATGTGTGATTAGGTGAGTTTATTAAGACTCGTGGTATGATCGCATGGCTAGACATGAGGACGTTGTGAAAAAACAAAGGACCCAATGACCAAATAGCATGGAAGACTAAAAGACAAACTAACTTGATTAATTTTGTCCAATTTTAATGTTTATGCTATTTAATAGGTGAAAACGGTCCATTGGCAATCATTAGTCATAAATAAGATCAACCACAATCAAAGACAAAGAACACATGTTAAGGTTAGCACTAGGAAGAGGACTACAATTCTAGAAGAATTAGGACTCAAGGGTATTAAAATATAAATAAATAAAATAAAAATCTATAATCCTATTTTATATGAGTTGACACGGATTAAAGGATTTGGCTAATACTAGCTTGACACGAAAAGATATAAAAAAATTTTAAAAAATAAAACAAAAGAAAGTTGACGCTAAAAAAAAATATAAACTGGACAGGCTGTAGTATATCGGTTATAAATTTTGATCTGTGACTTTGATTTGGACGAAACCAACTCTAAATCAAAGATAAAAATCGGGGCTACAGATCCATAGGTCACACGACACGTAACTTTTTGAAGAACTCCGTCTATGACAAAAACATGTTGACTCTTGTGCAGTATACGGGAATAAAAATCCGGGTGACTCAAAAATAAAAAAGTAAAAAAAAAATCTATGGCTCGACTCTAATAATAAAAAAAAGGGTTTGATAAGAGAAATTTTTTTTTAAAAAACTTCAATAAAAAAAAATGCACATATAAGCATATCGTCACGCATGATGCAATGAAGTTCGCAACCTAAAGTCAAGTTCTATGTTCTATTATGGTCAAGCTTTTGGGTGTCAAAGGGTACCATGGTTAAGAGTTTGGACGCGTTAGCAATGCAGCCTCCCTTGAGGGTGTATGCCAACGGGCGGCTCCGCAAGTTCGTGATGAAATTGAACTCGACTCCATGGTTTGGGTGGATTTAAAAACTCGGATGAACCCTTATTTCCATGAGCGTTTTCGAGTTGATAGAGCATAAATCCCCCGGGCTAGCCACATACGTAGAACACGTACTATTGTGGCAAAATGGGTAAGCTAAAATGCATATGCATATGTGACAATGCCAATTAAATCACAGGTATATTCTTCAAGAATCTTTCAAGCCTCATCCACTCATCTCAATTAAATACCGATCACTCAAATCGATAAATAACCAAGAATCCTCCCCAGTGGAGTCGCTAAAGTGTAGGCGTCGTTCGAAGTGCGCCTACGTTAAAGCACGTGTAAGTATGATTGGCAATCATAGGAAGTGGGAATTGACATTACGATTAGGGACAAAGCAATGTAGGGAGCCGCCAACAAGTTTTTAAGGAACTTGTAAACCATTCACGGATTATAAAAGGCAACCACGAATAAGGGACAACGATAGGCAACACCGATTGACCTGTGAAGGTTACACCCCATTCATAATCCATGAGATTACTAACTCCATATGGTTCGGAACCACGAAAGGAGGATCGGGGATGATGGTACGAAGTGAGTCATGGAGTCACATTCGCCCGTATTGGCCTCTACTCGATTCTTATAGTGAAAAGTGATTCCTACGATCTTAAAGGCATACAAACAAAATATTCAATTTGCTCCAAACTATTATTAAGCTAAATTGGTTGAATATTAATGCAACACATAATTCTAAAATATCGTGATCACTTGATTAACAACAAGATTAAAAAGGAACCTAAGCCGGTTGTCCAAATTATCATATTAGGCGTGATTTTCAATTACATATTCCCTTAAACATGCAAAATGGTGATCATAAAAAATATAATAGAATAAACATTAATATTGGAAGCAATTTAACAATAAATTATTAGTCCAATCAAATAATAATAATAACCCTAATCATGATACTAGCAATATTAAAATAAGAGTAATTAAATTAATTAATTACTCACATTCCGCACGTTCCTTTAAATTGCTACATCATGAATAAACTGTTAGTAACTTCAATTAAAATATAAAGTAAATGAAAATTAAATTAAATAAACATAGATATGATTTGGTCCAAACCCTCGGTTATTTATACCTTTCACGCCTTGGTTTAAGGACGGAACCTCGGGTTTAGTATAGACTCCTTGGAGTGCTTAAGGGAAGAATGGTGTAATTACGAATATAGGTTTGAGGCTTAGAATATGGGAGAGAGAAAGAAGAGAATGATTTTTGGTGTAAAAGAGAGAAAGAGAGAATGATTTGATGATCAAGCTTGTTAATCCCTGAAAAAGGGGTGATATGACCTCTATTTATAGGGAAAAAAGAGGGTCAAAGAATCAAGAAAAGATAAGAATTTTAATCGGATAAAGCTCTTGCGATAGACAATAGTTTTTGCGGTTTTTGTTTTTATCATATCTTTTGATCAAGAAATCGGAATAATATTAATAAGATATCGTTGGAAATCTATTGAAGTCTACTTTCTAACCCAATTAGAATAAGATTAAAATATTTTATAGAATAAATATATAGCCGAAATAGTGAGACAGTGTCAGTTTTGGATTGAGTTTGACATTTTATTCATATCTTTTCCGTTATAGCTTGGAATTGATATTATAATATATCATTGGAAAGATAATTTCAAGGTCTATCCTACCATATAAAATATGGATAAAAACTATGAGGCAAGAAAATAATATCTTTCTATCTTTGAATGTCTTTTAATTCGGATAGAAATAGGACTTTCAAAAAGAAAAGTTTTATTCAATTTCAAACTCTTTAATCTTATCTTTTCAAAAAAGATAATTAAGATCTTTTAGAAAATTGTAGAAGCTTCTAATTAATACTAATTGATTGAGGAATTGGATAAAATCATTTGGACCCTCCACATGATCATTGGGTCGTAGGTAAGGTGGGCTTAGGTTTGGTTTGGGCTTAGTTTAATATTTTGGTCATAACTTATTCGTTATAACTCGGATTTGGGCTTAAAATATATCGTTGGAAATCTCTTTTAAATCCCCATCCAGATATTAAATCATTGGACCCAGATTATGGACCAAAATAAACTGTATTAAACGTTTTTATAAAAACGACACGAAATGAATGATTTTAAAGGACACGAAATAAATTATTTTGGGTTTTAAGGCATGACAAGAGGAAAATAAGTTATGGTTTGGGGAAATGGGCTAGAAATTGGGTTGGTTTATGAAATGAAAATATGGATTTAAGCACTCCAAGATAAAATACTCAACCCGACCAATAATGGCGGTGAAAGGTTGTTCATCATCGGGTTTGGTTTTGGGGAGACATTTTTAGGTGTCTACAGCAATATATGAACGGAAGAAAGAAAAGAGAGCTAAAAAAGAGTTGACAGCCTCAAGCATACAAATATAAAGATTCAAAAGCAGGGTTGAACACTTTGGGGGCTTATCGAGGGTCTTGAGCCTTTATCCCCTTCTTCTTCAAACCTTTAGCCTAACCACGTTACAACCCTTAAAAGACCTCTTTGAGGTATACACATAATTATGCAAGGTTCGGCTAGAGCTACATTTGGCCTGATTCCTAACGGATACGTAGGCAACATCACATCGAGGTGCGGCCGTAATAAAAATGCATTCACATTCACACACTCACACCATGATCATATCAAGGGATCCTTTATGCTCATTCTTATCCATTTAGAGCTAGACTTGGGGGCTAGATCCTTACATTATTAGCCTACCCAGCCTAAGAGTCACCACCATTTGACTCTTTCAATATATATTTTTCCACACACTTAGCCTTTGCGGCCTAACTTTAGTGTCACTATCACACACATCACAGATACATGACCAAATAAACTTCTCTTAGGAACCCTTTGTCATGAAATCTTAACACAACGTTGAAGCATACTTTGTCATAACAAAATCATTCATCAATAATCATTGCATCACAAAGTATGAAGTACTTAGCCTCTGCGCCTAAGTTACCTAAATACTTTCATTACCGAGTCAACTAGGATAGTCTAAGATGTTCCAATCCTTGTACTGTGAGAGACAACGTTAACAAATTAAACGCATTTTACATGCACCCTCTAACACTTTGATTCTTTTTTTCGCGTCTTTCTTTTTTGGGAGAAAGTCGGTACCCTCCACAAAAATGACGGAAATTTTTTGAATTTTTGCTTTTTTGCATCTTGAGTCAAGCACATCACAATACAATGCACACATGAGTCATGAGTCACACGTGTCAACTCACCTTGGGTCAACCTCAAGTTAGTCAGTGACATTGAGCCAACCTTAAGTCAATGAGTCAAGAAACACTAAGCCTTGGGTCAACCCTAAGATAATTAAAGAGATGAGAAAATTCTTATAGTCCAAAATATAAATGCAGGCACACCCAAGCAAGCAATAACATTCCCGGATGTTTTTCGGAAACCTCGAATATGACCACATGAGATTCTTCCAAGATGAGAGGAGTTACATAGATCAATTAATTAGAGATGAAGAGCTTTAATTTACAAAAGATTTGAGCGGATTTGGTTGAAAGGAAACGACCAAGTTCAAAAGTTCGGAGCAAAACCGAGCAACGAACAGCAGCAGCAAGAGCAAAATAAGGAAGACCCGACTCTAGCGCCATATGACAAGGTTGTCGCCTGGCGACATAAGCAAAGTACGATGACGCATTTTCCAAGCAGGCGCTGGTACGACGACACAATGCGTGGCCCCCATATTAGATTATGCAGACCTGGTGTAGAAATTTTCGGGTTCCTTGGTACGCCAGTTAGCCCCTCTAAGCAATTTGACATGATTTAGTAATTGGATCATTACAATCACATAAAGTGATCGATCTGATAAAAGATCATCTCACTTAGCTTAAAGCGCCTAAAAATTGCCTCATAGCAAAGGCACCGACATAATGGTTCACAAGTAGTAAAAGCACCGACATAAAGGTTCAAAAGAAGTAAAAAGCATCGACGTAATGGTTCACAAACAGCAAAAATGCGCCGACGTATTGGCACCGCGGAAATTACAGCAAAAAAAAAAATTTTGCAACAGCAAAGTTCAAGTGAGCTTTAAAGATCGACAAGTGTTGGTCTTCGGTAATTTTCTTTGGAACATTATCGTAACAACTGAGGATGACTTCAAGCGAAGTTATCTTCAACAGCGTTGCCTAGGATATGGAAGGTTGTTCGAAAGCTGAGGATGGTTTCAAGAGAAGTTATCTTCAACGACGTTCACTAAGATTGTAGAGGTTGCCATTAAGATTTGAGAAGATAGCACGAGATGGGCGATCTTCGACGACGTTCGCTAAGATTGTGGAGGTTGTCATTAAGATTTGAGAAGATAGCACGAGATGGGCGGTCTTCGAAAGAATTCGCTAAGATTTTGGAGGTTGTCACCAAGATTTAAGAAGATAGCATGAGATGGGCGGTCTTCGATAGCATTCGCTAAGATTGTGGAGGTTCACCAAGATTTGAGAAGATAGCACGAGACGGGCGGTCTTCGACAACATTCGCTAAGATTTTGGAGGTTGTTACCAAGATTTGAGAAGATAGCACGAGATGGGCGGTCTTCGACGACATATGCTAAGATTGTGGAGGTTGTCAGCAAGATTTGAGAAGAGCGGTTCGTGATGAGGCGGCCTTCGACGACTTTTGATATGATTGGGAAAGTTTTCATTATAATTCAAGGAAAAGGCTCGAGACGTAGCAGCATTGATCGACGACGTTCCCTAGCTTGTGAACGGTTGTCACAAAAACTGGAGGTGATTTCAAGCGAAGTTATCTTCAATCATATTCCCTGGCTTGCGGAAGATGGTCACAAGGTGGTAGAAGATAGTTTCAAGCAAAGCAATATTTGATAGTGTTCTCTAGCTTGCAGAAGACTACCAGAGCGGAAAATAGAGGCGGTTACAAGCGTAGAAGTCTTTAGGCGGTATCCCCTAGCTTGAGGAAGATCGTTAAAACAGCAAGATAGCGTTCCCTAGCTTGTGGAAGGTTGTCGCAACAGCAAATGAAACAAAATGGTTACCTCCTGAGACGTGTGCTCGACGGTGCAAGATACGCGTTTCTTAACTCTCTTATCTGTTTTAACTAACGCTAGTTTCAGGTATCGTCGTTACAAAAATGATTTAGGATTGTAGAATGTTCTGAATCATTCTCCGTCCCTATCGATACTTTGACTTTTGTTTTCGAAACTTGCGTTTCTCCAAACTCAGTCAAAGTGGGGGGTTCTGTAGACACCCAAATGTGTCTCCCCAAAACCAAACCTAGTGATGAATACCTTTCATGTCATTTGATTATCGAACATAGCGAAAGTGTGAAAAATCTAGTGATGAGGATGTTTTTATTAAAATATCTCTTCTTTCTATTTTTGAAAATATTTCTTTTCTTACCCTATTTATGAAAAACGTGTATTCTATATTAGTTTGATCCATGATATGGGTCCAATAATAGTGTAGTTGGATGGGGATTGAAAAGACATTTCCAACGATAATTATAAAGCCAATTAACTAGGGTTGAAGCTAGGTCATTGAAACTAACCCCTACCCAAAGCCAAATGAAATTTGTAAACACTCAACACACCCCTACACAAGTATAATGGTAAGTTGAGGGTCGAACCCAAAGGATTGGTGGGCGAATATCTATTGTCTATGGTCAAGATATTTCGAAATGTAATGATTAGGTGTGAATGTTATGGTAGGACAAAGATGACTTGCTATCCTCTCCTGCAAAATGAATTCCTCATTAATAGGATGTTCCTGAATTTTTCCTGAATATCCAGAAGCTTCTTTTATGCAATAGAATCAGCAGTCTCAACACAAGTAAACTTATACAAATCTATACTTTTAAGATGCTTCTTGGTTTCAGATAATTTTTTGACAACCTGGAACATAGCAGTCCCCTGGAACATAGTATTCTAGGCTTCCTTTACAGTCTACAAAAATCCTGGGGCATCAATCAAAATATTGAAAAATCTAAAAGGTTTCTTCATAGTCATACCACTCCCAAATAGTTGGATCACACAAGGACAATGATCCATCAAGCCCTTAGGGAAGAATCAGCCTTCAAATCAGCAAATTCATCCAAACAAGCAGTATTGACTAAAACACTATCGATTTTAGTACTCACCCTATTATTTCCATCCTGTTCATTGTTCCAGGTATAGAACTTACCCCCAGTTTGCCAATCAAAAAGCTGAGCATCTCTCACACATTGCCTAAAAGGTTCAATCTCAGAAAGTGAGACAACATAGCCCACTCTATCTTCCAAATTCAGCACATTATTAAAATCACCACCAATCAGCCAGGCCTTTTGGACAGTCCCAGCTAAATTTTTAATGTGTTCCCATAACTCTCTTCTTTGACTAGCTTCATTCAAATAATAAACAAAGGTAATTTCAAACTGAGTACAAGTAGCTCTATGCACCACTTCGCAATGAACAAGCTGAACCTCCACCTTGATTACAGTCACATCAAATATTTGGGGTAACCAAATAACCTAAATTCTACCCCCTTTATGTTTACTGTAATTAGCACAAACTGACAAGTCACCCCCTACTCTATAAAAAATAGTCCCAAATTTCCTATCCTTCATTTTTGTTTCCAGAAGCACAAACATGCCCATACATTTTTGTCTTAAAAACCATAGAACATCACACATTCTACTAGGAATATTCAAACCCCTCACATTCCAGAATCCTACTTTATCCATTAAAGGGATTAGAACATTCCCCCTCCTTCAATACACTAAATCTACTTCCACTTCTACTCACCATGAACACACCAGTCTGGGTCCTAGGCACCACACAGGCACCTTATCCGTATCAGCATTCACTGCATTAGCTTCTGATATGTTCCTTTCATCTGGAGCAACAACTATCTTAGCTGGTTTCTGCACTGGTCTCCATTCTTTCCTTGAAGCACCATGCTTCTACCTCCGAGATTGCTGCTTTTCCTGCACCCCTTTAGCTTGCTTATTTCAAGATTGAACCTTGTGATTTTGACATTGTGGCTCCTCATGTCCTATGCCTTTGCACATTGTACACACCACTAGCTTCCACTCAAACACAATTTGATGAGTTACATTATTTCCCAACTCATCCAGAAACTCAATCTGGTTTGGAAATTCATCATTAAACTTCATTTCCACCATAACTCTAGCAAAATCCAGCCTCTCTTTAGTCATAGTAGCCCTATCAGTTTTGATAGATTTACCAAGTTGAGAGATCAATTTCATCAGTGTTCTGACCTCAGTACTTCAAGTCCAAACCAGGCAGCCTTATCTAGAGAGCAATCTCATTAACAGCTGCTTTGGAGAGGTCTAAATCAGGTGCCCATGGCTTAATAACCATTGGCTTTTTATCAAACAGTATAGGTGCAGTCTTCATAGCCTTCTCTTTACCTTCATGTGAACGAAATCTCACTAAAAAAAACACCATTAGAGTGCAATGAGACTTTATCCACTCCAAACTTACCCCAACTTCATCTCACAAACCCATTTATCACTGCAAAAGGAGGTGTAACCCCAACTATATAGCAAACCAGAGCATTAGCCCAAAAATCAATTTCAGGTTGAATATCCTCTATAGTAATCTGAACCTTATCTCCATTGTTACCAACATTAGCCCCAAACTCAGAAAAATTATACCTCTCATCTTCATTACCCTCAAACAATCGTTCCCTCCAATTTAATTTATGCAAAGGATAATCGGGCAAAACAGGGGATTGGATTGGGGGAACAACATTAGGGGTCTTATCAATTGGGGAAAATCTATTACTAGCACAACAATCAGTGTTATGAACCTCCTCATCAATGAAAGAGGACGAAGAATGTAGTACCTTCAGCCATTGATTAAAAGCATCTTGGTGTTGCTCACGTTCTTCTAGAGTAACTTCTTTCACTGGAATCTCAATCTCCGTCATTGAATCAAGCCAACTTGCAGCAGAAACATCATCCGATTTCATACTCTATTCCTGCCGCTTAGTAAAATACCTCGTTCTAGGCCCTGAATTCTGCTCTGCTTTTTGTTTTTTCATTGACTTTGATCCAGAATTCTTGTTTCCTTTGCCTTTCTTTCTCTTTGCCACGAAAATTGAGCTTAAAAACTGAGATCAAAATCGTGGGTTTCAATCGGATTTTGCACTTTCATTCTCTAGTTCTTGAGACTTTCTCTCTTTAACTTTCTACTCTCTTTTTACTTTCATTTGATTCAATTAGATTCGTTATTTTTATTTGATTCAATAAGCTTCGTTGAATGCATTTGACATTCATTTGATTTAAAAATCTTTGTTTGAATGTGTTTGACTTTAAATTTTGTTCAAAAAGCTTTGTTTGAATGGGTTTGACTTTCATTTGATTCAAAATTCTTTGTTTGAATGTGTTTGACTTTCATTTGATTCAATAGCTTTGCTGAATGCATTTAACTTTTGTTCAATTCTAACTTTATTTGAATATATTTGACTTTCATTTGATTCATAAAGCTTTGTTTGAATGTGTTTAATTATCATTTGATTCCATTCAATTCAAAAGGCTTTGTTTGAATTTTTTTACATTCATTAGATTCAAAAAGCTTTGTTTGAATGTGTTTGACTTTCATTTGATTAAATTAGGTACGCTGAATGCATTTGACTTTCGTTTAATTCAAAAAGATTTGTTTGAATGCATTTGACTTTCATTCAATTTGAAAGGCTTTATTTGAATGTGTTTGACTTTTATTTGATACAAAAAGCTTTGTTTGAATGTTTATGACTTTCATTTGATTAAATTACCTTCGTTGAATCCATTTAACTTTCATTTGATTCAAAAAGCTTTGTTTGAATGTGTTTGACTATCATTTGATACAAAAAGCTTTGTTTGAATGTGTTTGACTTTCATTTGATTCAATTAGCTTCGTTCAATGCATTTACCTTTCATTTGATTCAAAAAAATTTGTTTAAATGTGTTTGACTTTCATTTTATTTGATTCAAAAAGCTTTGTTTGAATGTGTTTGACTTTCATTAGATTCAAAAAGATTTATTTGATTGTGTTTGACTTTCATTTGCTTCAATTAGCTTTGTTAAATGCATTTTATTCTCCAAACTCAATCAAAATGGGGGCTTCTGTAGACACCCATTTGTGTCTCCCCAAAACCAAACCCAGTGATGAGTACCTTTCACGTCGAATCGTAATCGAATGAAGTGAAAGTGTGGAAAGTCTAGTGTTGCGGATAGTTTTAATTTCTTTTCTCTTCTCTCTATTTTTGAAAACCTATTTTAAGAAAACAGCCAATCTAGTTTGGTTGGTCCATGATATGGGTCCAATAGTAGCGTAGTTGGATAGGGCTTGAAAAGAGCTTTCCAACGATATACTATAAACCCAATTCCGATGAATATTGAGGAAGTTATGGCCAAATTACTAAACTGGGCCTGGTTTGAGCCTTATATGCGGCCCAATGGTCTAGAGGAGAGCCTAATATGGATTTATCATTCCTAATGCAAAAAGGAATGGTTTTAGTTTTCTAGATTCTTCTAGAAGGTTCTTTTCATTCCTTATTCAATTAGCTTTGATAAATTGACTTTTGTTGACTTTTTTTAGTTTTAATAAGAATAAAAGAAAGTTTTTGAGGAAAATACGATTTTATCCTCCTGTACAGCAATTTCTATCTGATTTTAAGAAAACGCTTCAATAATTAAGTTAGCGCCAAACGCCAAAATTAGCGCCTGACGGCTAAGCTTGGCGCCTGGCGCTAGCGTTAGCGCCTGGAGCTAATGTCAGCGTCTGGCGCTAACCTCGTTTTGCGCGTCAGAACTCTGTTTCGATTTTCTATGTTTTTGGCTGATTTTCTCTATAAATAGTCTTCTAAAAACTCCGTTTTGATTCACCAATTCTCTCTATTCACCAACTCTCATCAAGGAATTCTTTATCTCTCTTTCTCTCTCTCTCTCTTTTCTAAACTAGCCTTTTCTCAGAATACAAAATTCCGCATTCGCAAGATTTAGATACACCTAGCCATATTCGAACTTGCCTTCGCCCTAGACGTGAAAGGTTTTAATTTCTAAGGGTTTGGTACCAAATCTCTCTTTTAATTTAATTTAATTGTTTCTTATTATTTTCCTTGAAGTTACTAACGTGTGTATTTTGCTATGAGAAAGAGGTACGAGGCATCCAAGTAAGTAATTTAATGGTTTTTAATGATGTTATTATGTAGAAATCATGCTTAGGTTTTTATTATGATTCCTAGTATCATGTTAGGATGTTTGCCTTAATTTGATGTTTAGGGTGACAATAATAAATTCCTAGTTTCATGTCTAGGGTAACTTTAATATCAAGTATGATTAAAAGTATGATGCCTTTTATGTTCTTCCCAATATTTATGATTGTTAGTATCATGTTAGGGTTAAAGCTTTGATTTTTATTTCTTAGAGACATGCTAGGGTTTGTTATTAATCTTGTTAGTATCATGCCTAGGATCTTGCTATTAATATTATGCTTTAATATGATTTTGATTATTATTATAACTGTTATGATTATTTTAATTATGATTATCATTATGTTGCTTGATGTTATTTATTGTTATTTCTTGATCACACCTTTTATGCATGTTTAAAGGGAATTGGTACTTGTAATCATGCTTAATAAGATAATTAATAATCTTGTTAGGGTTAATATGATTATAATTCAAGTGTTCGCCAATAATAGATTTATTTGTGCATTAATATTCAACCAACATAGATTAAACAGGTTTAGGGTTAATCCTATTGATTGAATGTTAGTCAGAAAGCGCACATGAATACAATAAGAATAAAGTAGAGGCCTATTATTAGGGCAGGTTCAATCTCTTTTAGGTTGGATTTGTACCTTCATCCCCGAACTACCAGTCATGGTTCATGACCTATTGGAGTTGACGATCTCTTGGATCGTTAAGGGTGTAACCTTCACCTCGTGAACGGTTTACAAGTTCCTAAAACTTGTTGGCGACTCTTTTGCTCTATCTTCTTTCCCTTTGGACGCCACCATACTTTAGTGTATGATCACAGTGGGGTTCAAGCTAGGGATAACACTTGAAATATTCCCTACAGTTTTTGGCAACTCCACTGGGGAAGATTTCTATTTTAATTCCTAAAATTTATTTCGGCAATGATTTAGAATGAGTGGATGAGACTCGAAAAGTTCTAAGTATTTCATGTGCGTAATTTTGATTAAAATTATTGTCATATGCATAAAAAAAGATCTCATTGGAAAGACCATCCGTAATGAGTTAAAACATAGGATTTTTACACGTAGGAAATTTGAGGAATATCTTTCACAACTAGGATCGAAATAACACTACGCGAAACTGGAAAATTTTATCGAGCACCGAAAGCTGTTGAGGCATGTAGGAACTAGCGTCAGCGAACAAAGTTTGGCGCCAGTATTTTGACCTTAGCGCCAGATGACAGCCTCTGTCGCCAGGCGCTAAAGCTAAAAGCTGGCGCTAGCCTCTATTTGTTGGCGCCAAGTTCTTCCAATACCGAGCCAGAAATATGCGTTCTAATTTTGCCTAGTTTTTAGCATTGTTTGCTCGATCCTACTTCCTGATTGAGTTCTTCTCATTTTTCTAAACTCCATATGTGTTCTACATATGGACATAACCCTTTGGGAATCCATGCTCCATCTACCTGATTGAACGCTCTATGCAATAAAGGGTACATCCGAGAATGTTGAATTCACCAAACCATGGAAGCGAATTTTTCTAAATTCGCGGTGTCCCATCCACTCGCGCCAACCCTTCACGGTTAGGCTTCCTCGCGGTGCATCCAGACAATTAACCATGGACCCTCTATTGACTAACCCATATCCCGAACTTTAGAGAACTAGAGTCATGGTTAGGTTGCAAACTCATTGCATTAAATCGTGCCTACTTGACTAATTGTGCATTATTTGTTGTGCATATGGTATATGTTTTTCCTAACTGCTTGTTTTGACTTGTGCTAAGATTAAATAAATTAATTACTAAAAGAACTTTGCCTAATTAATTAATTAATTAATTTGAGTAAATAAAGTCTAATATTTTAATCAGAGTTGACTAAATATGACTTTAGGTATACCCCTGTTGATCAATAATAGCGAAAACAGTTTCTGATCGACGCTCCAGCAATGGCGCCAAGGTTTGAACTGTAGCGCCACTCTGTGGAGTGTGGCGCCTGGCGACAATTCTGTTGTCTGGCGCTAGACTGCAAAGAGAGGCACCAGTCATGTCGTTTTGACGACAGTTCGGTTTATTGCTCGAGTCATCACTTTGTGTCCAATTAACCAGTTTGCTAATTAATTCGGTTAAATTTTACTGTTAATAATACCTTCTAAGTCATTAATTGAGTCTAGGCACCAAGTCCCATGGTCTTACACAAAATTCCAAGCATGTCACTTAAACTCACCACATAACACACACACCAATACACACTTTTGACCATGTCTAAGAAAGTCTTGTATGTGCATTTTTTCCGTCATTTTTTTTAGGGGGGTAATTCGGATATTAATCCTCCAATTTAAATACCATACATGGTTACTAAAAATATATACCTTATTTTTGCCAAAAATATGCACCTATTTTTTTATTTTTCCTCTTTAAAACCGTAAAGTCAAGGTCGATTTGAGTTAAGTAATTAAAATTAAAACGGTTTAAAGTACAGCGCGTGGTCAAGAAAGGAAGGACGGTTAATAAAAGACAATCTTTTTGTACAATTGCAAGTTTTCGACAAACCCATCGCTCGTAAGAGGAAATCTAGGACAGTAATGGAAACACAAGAAGAAGTCAATGAGCTCAGGAACCAACTGGTTACCTTGACTGAGGCACTAAAGATTCTAACCCTCAAGATCGAAGATCCCGTGAAACAACAATAGTTGGACCTCATGCAAGAGAGTCTGAGCAAGCTATCAAGCGACTACAAGTTTCAAGGGATTAGCTCACAAGGGGTCTCGGTGGACAAGGATCTTCTTCCGCAGAAGTTCAATGCCAACGACATCCCGAAATTCAAAGCAACTGATAACCCTTATTTTCATTTAAGAGCCTTCGAAACAATAATGAGTATTAAGGGTATCGACAAGAAGGTGTTCCCCTCTCTGTTCTCACTATCTCTCGAAACCGTTTTCCAGCAATGGTTCTTTTCTCTCGAGAAAGAAAAAACCTCTACCTAGGAGTCCATAGCAAACGCTTTCGTTGATAGATACAAATGCAACATTCAAGTTGAGACCGACCATAGAGAACATGAAATCCTCAATCACAAGGAGAATGAAGTCTTCACCTCCTTCTTTAACAAATGGAGAGAAACCTCAGCTAAGATGATTGAGGTGCCAAGTGAAAAAGAGTCTGTAAGGTTATTCATAAAAAACCTTCAAGAAAAGTACTTCAAGCATCTCAAATATCAGAATAACCTCCATACCTTCAAGGCCGTCTACGACATTGGAATTAATATTGAAGACGACCTGGCTAAGTTGAAAGCCGCCAACAATAACTCCAACAGTGGCTGGAAAGGAAAGAAGAACGACAATCCTTCTTCTTCCAAAACCACCCACTCAAACAATGTGAGCACTTTTAACCTAGGTGAAGTCCTTGCTATGAATAATTAAGGACAAAAGAAACCATTTAGGAGGAACTTTACTCCTATTGGCATGCATTATGACACCGCATTTGATCGATTAAATGCAAAAGGTCTTATAACTCCTATTGGACCATTTGGGGACCCACCAGTCGAAAAGAGGTCGGCTAATTGGAGCCCTAATGCACACTACAAGTATCACCAAGGTAGGGGCCATCTCACCGAAAACTGTTGGAAGCTTAAAGAAGTTATCCAAGACTTAATCGACAACAAAAAGCTACCATTGCCCCCTGCCAGTAAGAAGCCAAGTATTGATAATGCGCCTCTCGCTCACTTCTTCGCCATCTCTGATGAGGAAAACGAAGTTGATCCTTCATCTCTCATCAAACCTGTTAAAGAAATTCATGCCATTAAAGAAGAGGAGGAGATCTTTTTCGACACCATGGATAGCCTTCCAGAACTAGCAAGTAAAGAGGACTTAAAATTTCTTACACTGAATATGATGGAAGGATCACACTTGCTACGTGACGAGGTTCCACTCTCGAAAAATAAACCTAAGAGAGAGTTCACAACCATAGGAATGACCTATGATGCTACTTTTGATCATCTCTATAATCAAGGACTAATTAAACCTATTGGCCCTACTGAAAATCCAACACCAGAAAAGCGATCTTCAAGGTGGGATCCCAAGTCCTACTGCAAATACCATCGAGGAAACGGTCATACCACAAATGAATGTTATAGGTTTCAAAACTTCATTTAAGATCTTATAGAAGCCAATAAGATCTTATTACCTCTAGCTAGCAAGGAAACGAGGAAACACTTTTCTTTGCAAGTCACCGATAAACCTAAGAAGAGTAATAGACTCTACACTCCAAGTGGGATCCCCTACGTACAAATGTTAGAAATGCTCTCCGAGAGTGGCGATATCAAACCTCTCGAATCGAGACCATTTGAATCATTGAAAAGGACAGATAGATATT
This sequence comes from Chenopodium album, assembly GCF_948465745.1. Lineage (NCBI taxonomy): Eukaryota > Viridiplantae > Streptophyta > Magnoliopsida > Caryophyllales > Amaranthaceae > Chenopodium > Chenopodium album. The sequence continues at coordinate 22,388,515 of NC_137842.1, forward strand.
ACTGTCAATATCATCAATCAGGGGGTCATACTATCAAAAACTGTTTTAAATTCAAGGATTTAATTCAGAAAATGATTGATGATAAAGAGCTAGTCCAAGTTCCACAAGAAGAGGATGTAAATATTAATGGAGTTTGGGACAGCGAGGAAAAAGAAGTCTACTTAAAAGACATGGTAGGACCTCCACCTTCAGTCTCATATGCCATGAATGACTTTTGGGTTGAAGAAGATTCATCAATAGACGTCCTCACAAGATCCGGGAGAATGTAAACTCATGTTTCAACACAACCCATGCCAACCACACAGCAAGTTCCCATGCCTATCATTTAAGATAATGACATCGTCAAACAGTTCAAGAAAACAAAAGTTGAAATGAACGTATGGAAACTTCTGGCCACGTCTCGAGAACATAGGTTCGCTGTAATGAATGCCTTGGACTAAATAGGGATATATTCTAACACCACTCCTGAGGGGTTGGATAACTTCCTCACGAGTGATCTCCCTAGTCCCATCAATTTGATCACCTTTTCCGACAAGGATTTGCCCCCAGAAGGTGACAAACACTATAAGGCATTAAACGTCACACTGGTTTGCAAGAGAATGAACGTCCCTATGACTCTTGTAGACAATGGATCAGCCATTAATGTCTGTCCACGTAGAACTGCGAGGATGCTAGGCATAAGGGATGAAGACTTAACCCCGTCAACGCAAGGAATAAGAGCCTACGACAACACTCGTCGTCAAGCTTTTGGTAAAATTACCATGAATGTAACAGCGGGAGCAATAGAACACTCTACTACTTTCCAAGTAGTAGATATTAAAGCTTCATTCAATCTATTGTTGGGACGCCCTTGGCTTCATGACCTAAAGGTCGTCCCCTCATCTCTCCACGAACAAGTAAAAGCTATAGTGGAAGGAATTCCAATTACCATCGATGCTTCGCCTATGAGGATTAAAACTATAGAAAATCCAATAAGTAACGTGGAGCACAATGAAGACAACAAAGATTTGTGGGACTTTAATGAAGAGGTCTCCTTAATCCAAGAGGATGAAAGGACCCTTCTCTGCCACGACCCCCATTCCAACATGATCGTGAATGCTATTCTGAAAAAGCAAGGACATTTTCCTAGGATGACCCTAGGTAAGAAGAAAGGAATAGCAAAATCGCTAGAATCACCTGGCCTCCCTAAATTAGATACTTTCGGACTTGGTTTCGAACCGACTCAGAAAGATCTTAAGCGAGCCCATGAAAAGTCGAAGGCACATAGGGACGCTCGCATTCAAAAGAAAGCAATCCCAATGGATCAGTACCCTTTTACACTTAATGGTCAATTCACTAGGTGAAAAAATGCATTTGGCAGCGGTTCAAACCCGGTCTAAGGCACCGGTTTGAACCGCTGCCTATGTGAGGGGTGCCAAAAACATGGTTTTTGGCACCGGTTCAAAACCGGTGCCATAGGGTGTAATAGGCACCGGTTAACCGGTGCCAAAAAGGCCCACTAAATTTTTTTTCAAAGTTTTTGGCACCGGTTAACCGGTGCCAAAAAACCCCCAAAAATATTTTTTTTTTTTTTTTTTGCTTAAAAATTAAATAAACTAATTTAAATAAAAACACAAAATATAAATCAAACATCACAATCAATATAAACGTCTAAACGATTCTGTTTAATATATAATCAATAAAATTTTACAACATAGATCAATAAAAAAAATTACTTATAAATCAAAAAAAATTACAACATATAAATAAATAAAAAAAACTACAATATAAATCAAAAAAAAAAATATTACAACATCACAATCTAAAAATCCCCATATTCTTGATTCTTGATTCTTGGATTATGTATACCTGCTCCAATTAAAACATCAAAAATAAATTGATTAAAATGAACAAGCAACGAAAAAAAATAAAAAAAACCCAGAAAAAAAAAATCGAATTAAAATCGATTAAATTAAAAATAAAATCGAAAAAAACCCAGAAATCAAAACATCAAAACAAAATAGAAATAATAAAAACAAAATCCAAGAAAAAAAATTTAATAAACCCAAAAATCATAAAAATAAAAACAAAATCGAACAATTAAAAAACCCAGAAATCAATTAAAATAAAAACAAAAACAAAAAAAAATTGAAATCGGAAAAACCCAGAAAAAATTGAAAATCAAAATCGAAAAACAAAAATCAAAATCAAAATAAGACAACGAAAGTTAAATCGAAACATAAAAATCAAAATCGAAAAAAAAAGAAAAACAAAAATCAAGATCGAAAAACAAAAATCAAAAATCAAAATCAGACAACAAAAGTAAAAATCGAAACACAAAAATCAAAATCGATAAAAAAGAAAATCAAAAATCAAAAATCAAAAATCAAAATCGAAAAACAAAAATAAAAATTGAAAAACCCAGAAGTCGAAAAAATAAAAACAAAAACGAACAAATAAAAAAACCCAGAAATCAATTAAAATAAAACAAAAACGAAAAAAAATTGAAATCGAAAAAACCCAGAAAAAATCGAAAATCAAAATCGAAAAACAAAATTCAAAAATAAAAAATCAAAATCACAACACAAAAACCCAGAAATTGAGGGAGGAGGAGTGGTCTTCGTGGTGTTGTTGCATGTGCTTGCGGTGGTGTTCGTGGTGGTGTTTGTGGTGTTCTCCGTGGTGGTGTTCGTAGTGGTCTCCGTGGTGGTCTTCGTGGTGAGCTTGAAGGAGGAGATGAGAACGAAGAAAGGGAAGGAGGAGATGAGAAGGAGGAGATCGATGAGAAAGGGAAGGAGGTTAAGTGGAGTGAAAGAGGAGGAGAGGAGAGAGAAATAGTAGGAAAGAAGAGGAGAGGAGAATGAAGCGGCGAGCTAGTAGTGAAGCAAAATAGGGTTTCATATTTATATGGCCGTTTTTTTTTTTTTTTTTTTTAAGTTTAACCGGTTTTTTTTAAAGTAAGGAACGGTTCAATTGGCACCAGTTCAAACCGGTGCCTTTTTAATTTTTGGCACCGGTTCAGGCCAAACCGGTGCCTTTTCTCTTTTGGTAAAATCCCGCCCATTTCCAGACCGGTTTTGGGCACCGGTTTAGCCTGAACCGGTGCCATATGGGGGGTGCCCAATGCTTTTTTTCTACTAGTGATTCGTAAAAGAAGGAGAGGACTATCCATGTTACGAATTTTTCGTAAATGACATAAAGCAACCGGGATTCGAAATTTTCTTAGATTGCTATTTCACAGACGAAATCCCAACTCCTGTCCATAAGGAGAAAGCACCCCCATGCTTTGACTTTAATGTCATGGGATTATTATTTGGGCGAGAAAAGGATGAGCCGACATACAAAGAGGATAACTCCTCGCTCATTCAGACAGTGCTACAAAGTGAAAACTTCGATCCCTCGAAGCTAATCACTCCAGCGGAAGGATCACTACAAGGGTGGCGCAAGACCGTCAAGGTGACTACTCCAAGTGGAAGGAAGATCTCCATCACGACAGGGCAAGGACCGATGTTCGAAGAGTCGTCTGAGTCAGAGTCAGAGTCTCTCCCTATAGAGTTATCTAGGTCTTTAGTTTTAGCACCTTCCCCTTCTATCTCTTCTCCTAGAATAGTTAGTGATCAAGTCCCTGAGGACATATCACTCTTTGATGTAATGATCTCAGAGTATAATAATATGACTTCTTCCCCTTATTCCTGGTGTTCTTTTTTAACCCAAGATGACGAGCATTGCTTAACTAACAATGAAAAAGACAAAGAACTTATTAAAGCAATGGAAACACTTGAAAAGAAAACACCGATAATTGAAGAAACTTAGACGGTTGATATCTCAAATGATTCAACCAATAAAAGAGAAGTTAAAATCGGACTAACACTTAATGAACAAGAAAGAACCGATTTAATTAGCTTGCTTAAAGAATTCATCGATGTATTTTCTTGGTCACACGAAGATATGCCAGGCATTAATAGAGAAATAGCTCAACACACTATACCACTAATTCCGGGAATGAAACTTGTAAAACCAAAGTTACGTCGAATGAAACCCGACGTAGCTCTTAATATAAATGAAGAAATTCAAAAACACCCCGAATGGGTCGCCAATGTCGTCCCAGTTCCGAAAAAAGATGGAAGGGTAAGAATGTGTGTCGACTATCGAGATCTAAATAAGGCAAGTCCAAAGGACGACTTCCCTTTACCACACATCGATATTCTGGTGGATAACACAGCAAATCACGCACTTCTCTCGTTCATGGATGGATACGCAGGTTATAATTAGATTCTCATGGCAGAAGAAGACATGGAGAAAACAACCTTCATAACGCCATGGGGTACTTACTGCTACACGGTAATGCCATTCGGGTTGAAAAACGCAGGTGCTACTTACCAACGTGCAGCGACTGCCTTACTCCATGACATGATGCATAAAGAAGTCGAAGTATATGTGGACGGCATGATTGTAAAATCAAAAGATCGCCCAGGTCATCAAGTAGCCTTAAGAAAAATTTTCGAAAGGCTAAGAAAATACAATATGAGGTTGAACCCATCTAAATGTGCTTTTGGAGTCACCTCAGGCAAGCTTTTGTGTTATGTCATAAGATATAGAGGAATAGATATAGACCCAACCAAGATCAAGGCAATCATGTCAATGCCACCGCCCAAAACCGAGAAGCAGATTCGAGGATTTATTGGCCGGTTGCAATAAATAAGTAGGTTCATATCAAAATTGACAACATTATGTGAACCAATCTTTAAAAATCTTAAGAAAAATGTACTAGTAATACGGGATGACGAGTGTCAAAAAAGCCTTTGAAAAGATCATCAAAGCCTATCTCGCAAATCCTCCCGTAATAGCACCAACACTTCCAGGAATACCTCTCAGGCTATATTTAATAGTTACCAAAAAGACAATGGGAGCTATGCTAGCACAAGAAGTAGAAGTCAAAGAAAATGCGATCTACTATCTGAGCAAGAAAATGCTCGAATAGGAAGCTCGTTATACACCACTTGAGAAATTGTGTCTCGCCTTGGTGTGGGCCACAACCAAGTTAAGATATTACATGCTAGTGCACACAGTCTTCATAGTCTCCCAACTAGATCCACTCAAGTATCTATTCGAGAAATCTACAATCAATGGGCGCATATCGAGATGGATAGTCAATTTAGCTCAGTTTGATGTAAGGTTTATGCCACAAAAAGCTATCAAAGGATTTGTGGTGTCAGATTTTCTAGCGGACTTTCCAATAGAAGACTCGACGCCAATACACGACAATGAGTTTCCAGATGAAGACTTAATGGTCACTGAAGATGATACTTGGACCCTGTACTTGTAGACACCTAAAAATGTCTCCCCAAAACAAAACCCGATGATGAACAACCTTTCACCGCCATTATTGGTCGGGTTGAGTATTTAATTTTTGGAGTGCTTAAATCCATATTTCCATTTCATAAACCAACCCAATTCCTAACCCATTTCCCCAAACCATAACTTATTTTCCTCTTTTCGTGCCTTAAAACCCAAAATAATTCATTTCATGTCCTTTAAAATAATTCATTTCGTGTCCTTTTTATAAAAATATTTATTTCCGTTTATTTTGGTCCATTATCTGGGGCCAATGATTAAATAGTTGGATGGGGCTTGAAAAGAGCTTTCCAACGATATCTTATTAATCTTATTCTAGATCAAAAGATATGATAAAAACAAAAACCAAAAAAGCTGCAGTCTATCGAGTTTTATTCCAATTTAATTCGGATCTTATCTTGTTTTCTTCGACCCTTCTTTTTTTCTCTATAAATAGAGGTCATATCTCCCTTTTTTAAAACATCAACAAGCTTGATCATAAAATAATTCTCTTCTCCCTCTTTAGCCTAAATACTAGTCATCCTATTTTCTCAAAATACTTTCCCTAATTAAGCACTCCAAGGAGTTCATACAATACACAAAGTTCTATACTTAAACCAAGGCGTGAAAGGTATAATTGACTGAGGGTTTGGACCAAATCAACTCTACTTTAATTTAATTTTCATTTGATTTATATTTTTATTGAAGTTATTAACAGTTTAATCATGATGTAGCAATTTAAAGGAACGCGCAGAATGTGAGTAATTAATTGAGTTAATTACTCTTATTTTATTTTTAATATTGCTAGTATCATGATTAGGGTTGTTATTATTATTATTTGATTTGGCTAACACTATTATTGTTAAATTGCTTCCAATATTAATGTTTATTCTATTATATTTTTTACTGATCACCATATTGTATGTCTTAAGGGATTATGTAATTGGAAATCACGCCTAATAAGATAATTTGGATAACTGGTTTAGGTTCCTTTTTAATCTTGTTGTTAATTCAAGTGATCACAAATATTTTAGAATAATGTGTTGCATTAATATTAAACCAATTTAGCCTAATAATAGTTTGGAGCAAATTGAATCTTTGTTTGTATGCCTTTGAGATCACATGAATCACTTTTCACTATAAGAATCGAGTTGAGGCTAATACGGGCGAATGTGACTCCATGACTCACTTCGTACCATCATCCCCGATCCTCCTTTCGTGGTTCCGAACCATATGGAGTTAGTAATCACATGGATTATGAATGGGGTGTAACCTTCACGGGTCAATCGTTGTTGCCTTTGTTGTCCCTTATTCGTGGTTGCCTTTTTATGATCCGTGAACTGTTTACAAGTTCCTTAAAAACTTGTTGGCGGCTCCCTACTTTATTTGTCCCTAATCGTATTATGTCAATTCCCACTTCCTAAGAGTGCCAAGAATATTCACAACATGCTTTAACGTAGGCGCACTTCGAGCGACGCCTACAATTTGGCGACTCTGCTTGGGAGGATTCTTGGTTATTTATCGATTTGAGTGATCGGTATTTAATTGAGATGAGTGGATGAGACTTGAAAGATTCTTGAATTGTATCCTGCGATTTAATTGGCATTGTCACATATGCATATGCATTTTAGGTCACCTATTTTTCCACAATAGTACGTGTTCTACGTATGTGGCTAGCCCGGGGGATTTAAGCTCTATCAACCTGAAAACGTTCATGACAATAAGGGTTCATCCGAGTTTTTAAATCCACCCAAACCATGGAGTCGAGTTCGATTTCATCACGAACTCGCGGATCCGCCCGTTGGAATACACCCTCAAGGGAGGCTGCCTTGCTAACGCGTCCAAACTCTTAACCATGGTACCCTTTGACACCCAAAAGCTTGACCATAGTGGAACATAGATCTTGACTCTAGGTTGCGAACTTCATTGCATCATTCGTGACGATGTGCTTATATGTGCATTTTTTTATTGATTTTTTTTAATTATTTTTTTTATTAAACCCTTTTTATTTTTTTTTATTTTTTTTTGGAGTCGAGTCATAGATTTTTTTTAATTTTTGAGTCACCCGGATTTTTATTCCCGTATACTGCACAAGAGTCAACTTGTTTTGGTCATAGCCGGAGTTCTAGAAAGAGTTACGTGTGGTACAACCTATGGATCTGTAGCCCCGAGTTTTATCTTTCATTTGGAGCTGGTTTCGTTCTAATCAGAGTCACAGATCAAAAGTTATAACCGATAAACTACAACCTGTGCAGTTTAGGTGTCTTTTTAATGTTACCTTTTTTATTTTATTTTTTTTAAAAAAAAAAAAAATCGTGTCAAGCTAGTCTTAGCCAAGTCCTTTAATCCGTGTCAACTCGTATAACATAGGATTATAGACTTTTATTTATTTATTTGTGTTTTTATACCCATGAGTCATAACTCTTCTAGAATTCTAGTCCTCTTCCTAGTTTCTTGTGATCGTTTTTTTGTGTTAACCTTAACATGTGTTCTTTGTCTTTGATTATGGTTGATCTTATTTATGACTAACAATTTCCAATGGACCGTTTTCACCTAGTAATAGCATAAACATTAAAATTGGACAAAATTAATCAAGTTAGTTTGTCTTTTAGTCTTCCGTGCTATTTTGTCATTGGGTCCTTTGTTTTTCACAACGTCCTCATGTCTAGCCATGCGATCATGCCACGAGTCTTAATAAACTCACCTAATCACACATGTTGAGTCATTGCACACACTTTGTCTTCGAGTAATGCACTATATTGTTTATGATCGTATACTAGGACCATGCATGCATCGTTTTCTGTCGTAGTAAAAATGAGTGGAGATTTTTCTCACTTGTTTTCAAATGTCTATTTTTTCCTTTCCTTTCCTATCTTGAGCAATGAGTCGAACAATTAAGTGAATTATTTTATTTTACAGTACTTGGTCAAGGAGCAGGGATAGATTAATACGGTTCGAGTCATTACCGCAACAATCTCTCCGATCTAATAGGCGTTCAAAGAGAACTTTGCCATCTCCACATTACTTATCACCTTTCAATGGCCACTAAAGAAGATATTGAGAACATCAACAAATCCATCGAGGCACTGTCTGCCATGATGCAAACCCTTACCACTAGGGTCACTACCATGGAACAAAACAAGGTCACTGTTTCCACCCTTGACAAATTAAAAGAGCAAATGAGCAAGATTTCTGAGGATTTCACCTATGTGGAACGGCCTCCCACTCCTTTGGATGTGAAGGACAGACTACATGAAAAGTTCTCCACAGCTGATATTCCAAAGTTCAAGCCTACTGACAATCCAATATTCCATTTGAAGTCGTTCTCTGCTACCATGGCTCTTAAGGGATTGAACGTAACACTCTTCCCTACGGTATTCCCTCTCTCCTTAGAACATGCTTGCCAACAATGGTTCTATTCCCTAGATGCCAAGCGTACTGCGACTTGGCAAGATGTCACCGAAAGTTTGATGAATCGTTACAAGTGTAACATTCAAACTAAAACTTCTGAACGTGAACTCTCCATTCTCAAACAGAAAGAGAATGAAGGCATCACCGCTTATCTGAACAGGTGGAGGGAAACGGCTTCACTCTTGGTAGATCCTCCCTAAGAAAGAGAGATGGTTTGCCTCTTTATTCAAAATCTAACTCACAAGTATAGGGAACATCTCAAATTTCTTCCATTGAACACTTTCTAAACTGTATACGACATCGGCATCAATATCGAGGATGAGCTTATAAAGACTGCTGGTAGTAACAATAATAACACTTGGAAAAACAAGAAGAACGACCATCCTTCTTCTTCGTCTTCTAAGCACAAAAATACTACCAACAATATAAGCCAAGTTAATCTCAATGAAGTGTTAGCTCTTGATGCTCCATTGCCCAAGAAGAAAAGAACTTACACTCCTTTAGGAATGACTTATGATGTGGCCTTTGATCGCCTCTACGGTCAAGGCTTGATCACACCTATTGGGCCACTTTTAGAGCCAAAACCTAAAGAAAGGAGCGCCAAATGGAATCCCAATGCCCATTGCAAGTACCATCAAGGAAGGGGCCACACTACTGAGCAATGTTGGAATTTGAAGGACGTCATTCAAGACTTGGTGGATGCAAACAAACGTCCTGTCCCTCCAGGCGGCAAGAAGTAATGAACACAAGGCGCATATTAGATCCTTTGTGCAAGATTTCATGATTTCTTTTTTGTCATTCATCTCCATTCCCCCATTCATGTCTAGCATAGGTTTTCCATTTCAAATTTTTATATGTCTCATGTATTTCGTTCACCTTTTCCATTAATAAAATGAGCAAATTTCCTTTACATCTCGATCATAGCATTTTTCATTTACTCATTCTCAAAAAAAAATATAAAAAAAAAAAATCAATTACCGAACTAAACACAAGGTACACTAATGACTTGAGGCACCTTTGCAACCCTGTCATTCCCTGTTAACCATTCAATCACATTCCATTTCTTCATCAACCACTTTGAGCCTCGTCTAATGTTTGGCCTTCATTTCTTCAGCCCACATTCACTTAACCCTGGGATTGGAAGATGTGTAATTGTATAACATTCAAAAAGCAAGTTAAAAAAAAAAAAAAAAAAAAAAAAACAGCAAAGCAACAATAAAACAATGTCTAAGGGCAAGTGTTCTAATGTCTTTGATATGAACATGTCTCAAATTGCGTCTCTCATCGAGTGCTTGGTACCGTGCCTGAGAAACATGAATGCTAAGTAAGTGATGGACCGCATGATCTGAGATTGCCTACATTGATTCAAAAGAATGAAAAAAAAAACGAAAAGCCAAAAAAAAAAAAAAGAAAAGAAAATAAACTTGCAAAGTCCAAATTTTCAAATACACAATTACACGTCTTGGGGGCTTCTCTCGGGTCTTGAGCCTTTTACCCCTTTCTTCCTTAAACCTTTAGCTTAACCACATTACAACCCTTGAAAGACCTCTTTGAGGTGTACACACACTTGTGCAAAGTTCGGTTAGAGCTACGTTCGGCCTAATTCCTAACGGGTACGTAGGCAACCTCACATCGAGGTGCGGCCACATTCATATTCATATCCATGCATGATCGAATCAAATAATATCCAATGCTTACCCCCACCCATTTAGATCTAGACTTGGGGGCTTGAACCCACATCATTTAGCCTACTTAGCCAAAAGAGTCATCATCTTTGACTCTTCTCACATCTCTTTTCATCGCCATAACCCTTGCAGCAAGCCTTAGTATCACATTCACACACTTCACTCACACATCCATATCCATATCATCCTTCCCTTTAGGAACCCTTTATCATAAAATCTTATTTCCTTACCGCGCATGCTTCATCATCTTTCAAGATAACATTCATTAGAACAAACGTTGTATACTTGCTTAGCTTCCTGACATGAGCAATATTCATTGTTTCATGCATCGCATAATGTGCTGAGAAACATTTATATATCAATGATTTTTTATCATACAAAGCATATCGTGCTTAGCTCCTTGACTTAAGCAACGTTCATTATGCAATAATCACTTTATCTGTATACGTGCTTAGCTTCCAGACCTAAGTGACGGTCAAGATCGTTTCTTTACACCATAAATGATGCTTAGCTCCAAGACCTAAGTTAATTCATTTATCGTGTCACATGATGTAATTTTCCTTAGCCTCCTGGCCTAAGGACATGCATCATGCATACATTACTTTCAACAAAAGCAATTCAATCCATGCGATTCATTTTGTCTTGCTCAACGAGGAAGTTCAAAACTTCTTTACTTTTTTCGCGTCTTTTCTTTTGGGGAAGTTTTAAAAAACTTTTCCAAAATTTTCTCATCGAGGAAAGTTCAAAAATAAAAGTTCAGTTTTCACATCTTTCTTTTTCGGGTGAAAGTCAGTACCCTCCACTCATGACAAAAATTGACGGAAAATTTTTGCTTTTGCATCTTCGTTTGCTTGTGTCTGCACACACACATATACACACACACACACAATCACAAGTCATACACATGTCATGTCACATCAAGTCAAACTCGTTCAAGTCAGTGGTCAAGTCAATCATAGTATATACGAGTCCATTAGCAAATTTATTTTTGCAGGTCTCATTTACAGCCCACGTCCGAGGACAAGCGGACCATCTACAACCCACGTCCGGGGACAAGCGGATAATTTACAACCCACGTCCGGGGACAAGCGGACCATTTACATCCCACGTCTGGGGACAAGCGGTCCATTTGCAACCAGCCCACGTCTGGGGACAAGTGGACCATCTACAACCCACGTCCGGGGACAAGCGGACCATCTACAGCCCACCTTCGAGGACAAGCGGACCATTTACAGCCCACGTCCGGGGACAAGCGGACCATTTACAACCAGCCCATGTCCGGGGACAAGTAGACCATCTACAACCCACGTCGGGGGACAAGCGGACCATCTACAGCCCCCGTTCGGGGACAAGCGAACCAACTACAGCCCACATCCGGGGACAAGCGGACCATCTAAAGCCCACGTTCGGGGACAATCGGACCACCATCATTTCATGACGCAAGGTTCTCGATACACAGAGACTTGCAATCTCATCATCTTTCGACTTTCCTCAAGCATGGAAAGTATTATTCGGTGGATTTTTCTTCAAGTATAGAAAACCGCCAAATTGGCTTTCCTCAAGCACGGAAGGCATTATTGGTGGAATTCTTCAAGCATAGAATGACACCAAATTCTTCAGTCGACTTTACTCAGGCATGGAAAGTATCATCCGGTAGGTTTCTTCAGGCTTAGAAAGCTACCAAATTCATCAGTCGGCTTTCCTCAGGCATGGAAAGCGTTTCAACGAACGTCATCCGGTGGATTTCTTTGAGCATAGGAAGCTACCAAGCTCATTTGTCACCGATACACTGGTGTCAGATAAGCGTTCTATCCCTTTATTCTTTTATCTGTGGAATTAATATTTTCTGCAAGTATCGGCGTATACAGAGTGATTTAGGATCGCAGAACGTCTTAAATCATTCTCCGTCCCTATCGACTACTTTGACTATCTTTTTCGAAACTTACGTTTCTACAAACTCAGTCAAAGTGGGGGCTTCTGTAGACACCTAAAAATGTCTCCCCAAAACCAAACCCGATGATGAACAACCTTTCACTGCCATTATTGGTCGTGTTGAGTATTTAATTTTTGGAGTGCTTAAATCCATATTTCCATTTCATAATCCAACCCAATTCCTAACCCATTTCCCCAAACAATAACTTATTTTCTTCTTTTCGTGCCTTAAAACCCAAAATAATTCATTTCGTGTCCTTTAAAATCATTCATTTCGTGTCCTTTTTATAAAAATGTTTATTTCCGTTTATTTTGGTCCATAATCTGGGTCCAATGATTAAATAGTTGTATGGGGTTTGAAAATAGCTTTCCAACGATATCTTATTCATCTTATTCCGATTTCTAGATAAAAAGATATGATAAAAACAAAAACCGCAAAAACTGCAGTCTATCGAGTTTTATTCCGATTTAATTCGGATCTTATCTTGTTTTCTTCGACCCTTCTTTTTTCTCTATAAATTGAGGTCATATCTCCCTTTTTTAAAACATCAACAAGATTGATCATAAAATAATTCTCTTCTCCCTCTTTAGCCTAAATACTAGTCATCCTATTTTCTCAAAATACTTTCCCTAATTAAGCACTCCAAGGAGTTCATACAATACCCAAAGTTCTATACTAAACCAAGGCGTGAAAGGTATAATTGACTGAGGGTTTGGACCAAATCAACTCTACTTTAATTTAATTTTCATTTGATTTATATTTTTATTGAAGTTACTAACAGTTTATTCATGATGTAGCAATTTAAAGGAACGCGTAGAATGTGAGTAATTAATTAATTTAATTACTCTTATTTTATTTTTAATATTGCTAGTATCATGATTAGGGTTGTTATTATTATTATTTGATTTGGCTAACACTATTATTGTTAAATTGCTTCCAATATTAATGTTTATTCTATTATATTTTTTATTGATCACCATATTGCATGTTTAAAGTGAATATGTAATTGGAAATCACGCCTAATAAGATAATTTAAACAACCGGTTTAGGTTCCTTTTTAATCTTGTTGTTAATTCAAGTGATCACAAATATTTTAGAATAATGTGTTGCATTAATATTAAACCAATTTAGCCTAATAATAGTTTGGAGCAAATTGAATCTTTGTTTGTATTCCTTTGAGATCACAGGAATCACTTTTCACTATAAGAATCGAGTAGATGTCAATACGGACGAATGTGACTCCATGACTCACTTCGTACCATCATCCCCGATCCTCCTTTCGTGGTTCCGAACCATATGGAGTTAGTAATCTCATGGATTATGAATGGGGTGTAACCTTCACGGGTCAATCGTTGTTGCCTTTGTTGTCCCTTATTCGTGGTTGCCTTTTTATGACCCGTGAACGTTTTACAAGTTCCTTAAAAACTTATTGGCAGCTCCCTACTTTATTTGTCCCTAATTGTATTATGTCAATTCCCACTTTCCTAAGAGTGCCAAGCATATTCACAACATGCTTTAACGTAGGCGCACTTCGAGCGACGCCTACAGTACTTCGACGGAGCCTCAAACCAAAAGGGATGTGGTGTTGGAGTATTGCTAGTATCACCTAAAGAAGAGCATGTTCCAATCTCCATAAAGCTTGATTTCGACGTTACCAACAACGATGTTAAATACGAAGCATGCGTGGTAGGCCTTGAAACAGCTTTGGAATTGGGAGTAAAAAAGTTACGGATATTCAGAGACTCTTCATTCATCATCAATCAAATATCCAAAAGGTGGAAAGTAAGGAGCAAAAGTCTGGCCCCTTACCAAACCTATCTGGAAACCCTTACTGATCAGTTAGAGAAGGTAGAATACACATATCTACCTAGAGAAGAAAATCAATTTGCTGATGCCTTGGCAAGACTAGCCTCAATGGTTAGGATTCCTACGAAAATCGAGCAAATGCCTCTAACTATAGAAAAAAAAGGCACAAACCAGCATATATTCATGCTATAGAAGATGATGAAATAATCCAAGACGAAGAAGAAGAAGAAGAAGAAGAAGAAGAAGAAGAAGAAGAAGAAGAACCGTGGTGTACGGATATACTCAATTATGTCACCCAAAGGAGAGTACCCTCCCCATGCTGACAAAAGAGCAAAACGAGCATTAAGACTCTTAGCTTCCCAATACGTGCTCATAGACAACGAGCTACATAAAAGGGTATCCAAGGGTCAAGCTCTCTTATGTGTAGGAAAAAAGGATGCCTAGAGAGCAATGAGGATAGTCCACAAAGGAATTTGTGGAACTCACGTAAATGGCAAAAAGTTAGTCCAAAAGATAATGCGAGAAGGATACTATTGGACTACAATGAATAGTGATTGCCATCAATACGTAAAAAGATGCCCTAAGTGCCAAATCTATGCCAATTTACAACACGTACCTCCATCCTTGCTCTACACCTACACGTCGCCATGGCCATTCTCTACATGGAGAATTGACATCATCGGAAAAATCACTCCCCCAGGAAAAGGAGGTCACGAATATATCCTAGTGGAAATTGATTACTTCACAAAGTGGGTCAAAGCGCAATCATACACTAAATTCATTGCAAAACATGTAGCACTCTTTATCGAAAGAAATATTATTTGTCGATACGGAGTCCCACATGAAATGATAAATGACAATGGAACTCACTTTCAAGCCGAATGTGAAGAATTGCTACAAAAATATGGCAATCAACATCATCATTCTTCCCCTTATAGACCTCAGGAAAATGGAGCAGTCGAAGCAGCTAATAAAAATCTAAAGACTATCATCGAGAAAATGATAGAAAATTACAAGGATTGGCCTGACAAACTTCACTTTGCATTAAGGGGTTATCGCACGTCAATTCTCACATCAACAGGAAATACGTCGTTTTCCATGGTTTATGGAATGGATGTCGTACAACCTGTCGAACTAGAGATTCCATCTCTACGCATCACATTAGAAAGCAAATTCGATGAAGTTAATTGGACTAGGGCAAGATATGAAGAGCTTATTCTACTCGATGAAAAACGACTAGAAGCCCTACATCACACTTAGTGTTACCAAACTCGTATGGCTAGGCATTTTAATAAGAAGGTCAAGACAAGAAACATCAAAGTGGGAGACTTGGTGTTAAAAGCATTAAGGAAAAATGTTTAAGATCCAAGGGGAAATTTCAGACCTAATTGGTCTGGACCCCACATTGTCAAAACAATCCTGTCAGGAGGTGCAGCAAAACTAACTGATATGGATGGCAATGAGTTCTCGAACATGACAAATCTTGACCAACTAAAAAAATATTACCCATAATTACTTGAGTAGGATACTCAAGAGAGCTACGTTTGGCCTGATTTCTTAAGAAAGGATACGTAGGCAACCCTTTACGGGTGCGACCACTTTATTTTTTTCAAATCTCGCATCCCAGATATAATAAAAAATTCAACAGAAGATCGACGAAACATCGGCGTCACAGAAAAAATTCTGGCGTCAGACGACGGCATCCGTCGCCTGACGCCAGATTGCCGCAGCTGGCGCCAGTCGCAGAATTGTGGCGCCAATTTACAGTTAAATGTCTGAGAATATTTCGGTGTTTCTCGGAAAATTTTCGACTTCCGTACTCGAAAAAATTTCTTGAAAATTAATTCTTCGGTTTTCATTGCTTTAATAAAATAAATTTAAAATAATTTAATTAAAAAGATGGAATTTCATTAATAAAATAAATTACATTATTGATGGAATTTAAATAAAGCTTAAATAAATTAACTTTAAATTTTAAAACTAAGTCTAATAATTGGGAATTAAGCAATGCTCTTAATATTTCTTCTCTTTCTTAGCCCTTTTCCAATTCTTGTCTGCATATTCTTCCTCATCCATAACCTTAGCTACTATGCATCTTTTAGAGGACCTACATTCAATCTTGGAGTAAATAGTTTCCCCCTTAGCTAGGACCCCATGCTTCTTTTCTACCCAAGCTTTCTTTCCTGTGGTGTCAGCTTTCCTTTTTCCTTTATGTTTCGCAATACTCTTCTTCCTAGGCATTATAGGTGTTTTGAACTCAATTCTTTCACCCAAGCGTTCCTTAACAGGAATCACCTTGTCACCTAGACGACTCTTCACATCAGTTTTACTCTGATTTTTCTTCACGTCCTTTGAAGGTTTCTTCAAAAGCCACTTTTTCACATCATTGGGCAAAGAAGGAGAAACCTTTTGGGTAATTACTTCCCATAAAGGTCTAGCGCTCCAATAAGCATCAAATTTGTCTACTTCTTGGGAGACAGGGGACTCATAGGGACGACGAAGATCACCGAAAGGAATAGTCTGAAGTAGGCTATATTGTCTTTTTACCCTGCAGGGATAATAAAAAGTCATGCAAGACAAGCTTGGAAGACGGCAGAAAGGCTGTAACACCCTAGAAATTCCTTTCTTTTAAAATACTTGTTTTTTCTAGTTTAAAAATTTAAATAGGAATATCTAAGATATTACCGCCACCATGAAAACGGCTAAGGCAACCATCAAAGACACACAGCGGAAGACTAATTTCAAAACCATTCAAAACAAGTCAACTTGAAAAGTCAACCAACGAAAGTAAAGTCAAAACCAAAGTCAAACGAAGTAAAATAAAACCATCCTACAACTTGGAACCATTGTAAGCCCTTATTAAAACCAAACAACCTTTAAAACTTTTGCATTAGTCATGCATGATAATAATATCATAAATAATTAAAGCATTAAACACATCATATGCTTATAGAAACTAGCATCATTCGCTCTTCACTCATGCCCATTCATGAATATGCTTCATCACCTGAAAACCTCCTCTCTACTTGTCCCCACTACTCGCCATTAGAAAATGGGTCGTCGTAGGGCCAAAGTAAAGACATGGCCAAACACACAAACACACACAATCAGCAAAGTTGAGGACATAAGCGTAATTAAACACACTAACATGCTTTCACCTATCAACACACACTTACCTTAATGCACCTGTTTACAAGCACACACAACAATCAACAAGACACATTAACTAGACACTAAATAATTCATTTCACGTTGATTACGCATCGAACGGGTTTCCAACTATACCTCCCCCAAATAAATTGAGGTTAACTGACACAGGAGCTAACAGTGCCATCGACAAAACCACTCAAAGGTGGCGGAATTCCTGCGCATCATAATAAATAAAAAGGAATGTACAGCGTCCTGTACTCCATTATAAGTTATGGTTAAATATAAAACCCCATAACTCCCCCCATTGTTCATACTCAAGGTATATACGTTCCAAGAGTTTTGGTGCGTAATCTCTTTCACTTTACGTTATTTACGCGTTATTGGACTTGGTGATGACTCTCAAAGCATAATAAATCAATCAACAACAATTATTCAATCAACCAAACATACCAATTTAATTCTTGAATAATTAGTGACCACATATTATTTAATGTTGAACCCCTTTTCATTCTACCTCAGTGTCAAAGACACCTTAAACGCATAAAGCGCCAAAAATCCTATCCCTCGGTGTTAAAAATACCTTAAGTGCACAAAGGCACCAACATACAATTTATTCCTCGTGTACATAGACACTTATATAGCTCCTTCCTCATGCTTAAAGCATCAATTAAAATTATTTGAACCATAATAAAATTCCTTTTCAGTATTCCAAACATAATTAAACATGTAGTTTAATTAATCATGCATTCTAACATGCCATAAATAAAAGTGTGGTTCAAACACAACATGCCTAAAATATAATTTTCCAATCCATAAACCATCACAAATAATTCATGCTTCACAATTCAATCACCAACACCATTAATTCACAATTCCATACATAACCTTAGCATGATACTACTTGTAATTGATTGAAATCAAGCCTAGCATGATTCTACATAATCAAAATATGCTAAGTACGCGAACGTACCTCAAATAAGCCCTTAAAGTAGCCGATTACACTACAACAATTCCCGAATTAAGTCTCCTACATAAAGGGACAATAATACTATATTAATTCTCCTTGTATACACAATTTCCAGCAACTTAAATTTACTTTAGACTACTTAAAATAATCTGAAACTTATTTAAAAACCCTTAATTAAACTCATTTTTTAATGGGTAAATACACCGTTTTATTAAAATCACAATTATACTACTTTAAATAAAATTCCAGCATTTTAAACTAATAAAAAACCCTTTAAAACTTCATCAAAATAATCTTTGTACTTAAATTATCCATAGAAACATTAAATTATCTCTTACCCCTTTTAAACTCAAGGATAAAATTTAAAGCATAAAAAAAACTTCGTTAAAAATCAAAAACTGCCCGAATATCATATTTAGAGGATGAATTTGGCCACGAGAGGATGGTTCACACTACCAAAGGTAGTGATTCTTTCTTAAAACGTTGTTTCCACATGGAAAACACTACTTTTTTTTTATCAAAATCGGACGAGTTTAGAACCTGATCGCGATTAAAACGGGATTAATATTAACGAACGGAAATCTAATTATTAAAACATGAATTTACGTGTTCAAAATAATCTGAAATTAAGTTAAACTAATCAGTAGTTATAATCACCAAAATTTCAAAACATCATTACTATAAAATCTCTAAATCAATTGTTTATAAAAACCCTAAAATCATTATTTTCAATAATTAAAAACCCTAGGTTATAAAATTTACAAAATCTGAAAATTATGACATTTATAAAATCTGAAATTATAAATTTAATCATCAAAATACAATTTGATATTAATTAAATTAATTTCAAACAATAAAATCAAAACCTATAAATCAATAATTATAATTACACAAATTAATAAAACAAAGGAGAGAGAAAATAAGACTAACCTTTTTGTGTGGGAAATTTTTGGGGATTCATGGGGTATTTATAGAGTAGAGAGTGTAGGGTTAAATTTGGGCTTATAAAAATGTGGGTTTGAGTTATGGGATAGGCCTTAAGTTATGGGTTTTGGAATGGGTTATTCCAATAAGAGTATGTAGGAATAATTTACATTGCCCAATAATTAATAAACGTTTGGCCCAAAACATATTTTAGTTTTATAAAACTTTATATTTAAAATACTTTAACCTTTTAAAATATTTAATTAAAATATTTGAGCCCTTGACAATACATTATATTAATACTTAAATACTTTATAAAAATACATAAAAATACGGGGTATTACAAAGGCTGCTTGTTGACACCAATCATCTTTTCTATTTTCCACCAAGGGATGACCGACTTGATGGCAAAATTACAAGACTCGAAGACCTTCTTCCATTCATGGCGCCCCATCTTAAAAAAGCGTTTCTTCCTTCTCACGAAGCAATTTGGAGTATACTTCTCAATGTTGTCCGGAGGGCTAATTCATTCCAGTTTTTCCATTAGCCATATCTATAAAAATTGCAATGCAAATAAATTATTATTACTATACAAAAATATATTTTTCATTTTTGTAATTAAAAATATTATTTTTCTACCTGTAATAAAATTGGAGACCCCGAAAAGGTGATTTTGGATTTTTCTTTAGTTCATCAAGACTAAGCATAGTCTCTCCAACTATTAAGGGCATTGGATTTCTCCCAGATTCAATTTGTTCTAAAACAGTGGATATAATTGATTGACCCTCATTATTTTTACCACTAGTAAGAAAAAATTGATTAAGCATGCAAAACAAGAAAGCCCTTCTTCTATAAACATGGAAAGATTCAGAATAAGGTCTATCAAAATAATGGCGAACAAATTCTTTCAAATTAACTATGCTACCATCTACTATTTTTGATAGATCTCTGTCTTTTAAATTGAAGAAGCGTTCAAAATCCTTATAATAATATTCGATAATTCTAGGGATTACTACAAGATCTAGCGCAGGGAAGCCTAAAATAGTACCGAATTCTTCCGGCAAAGGGCTAATTTCATCATACCCTATTCTAAAGCAATGAGTATCTACATCCCAATATTCTAGAGCGGTATGAATAAAATTTGAATCAAGATCTACCCCTTTGACACCATAAATACCCCCCAAGTGAAACACATCTAACTCTTTTATCTCCTTGGCATTAAGAGACCGACACCATTCATGAGTGTAGTTGGCAAAACTTTTGGAGACTAGAGACATGATGTTATTTTTCTAAAGCTAAGGAATAAACTTTATTTGCTGAAATTTTGATGAAAATCGGCTGGGCAGGGGGCTATTTATACACAAAATCGAAGCAGTTTTAATCCAGGAGGGATTCGGAGTCAGCGCTCATTAGCGCCAGACGCCAAATATTGGCGCCTGACGCCAGAGCTTGGCGCCAAATGCTAAGTGTAGCGCCTGGCGCTACACAAAAATGCGTGGTGCCAGCTGGCGCTAATATGTCTCATCGTACGAGCTTTCCAAAAAACCGCGTTTTCGACCTGATTCGAGTCTGCCAATGACTTTACGGTTTCCTTATCTTTTTCTAAAAATTCATTTATTCTTTCCTCTTAATTAATATAACTATTATATTATTTTTCGGAGTTTATTTAGACTAACATTCAAGTTTTTCTAAATCCAATATTTTTTATGTGACTCTTATTTTTTCATTTTTTCTTTTTTGGGGGAGAAAGTCGGATACCCTCCATCAATAATAAAAATGACGGAATTTTTGCGCAAAATTATTTTTCACAATTATTTGCACACACAAACATGCACATAACAATAATATAAAATGAAAAAAAAAACACGATAAATAATGAATAAACTCATAATAGTATGTATATACAAACATGCCTAAATAATGAGTCTAATAAAAGGCAAAGTTCTATACAAAGTCAAAATAAAATAATAAAAAGCACAGGAACAATCTACGGCGCCGGGGGACGTACTCCCATCATCTCACAAAACTGCACCGTACGAGGAGTAACCTCTCCACCAGCTCCGGCTCCAGCTCCAGTCTCCTCGGGAGGAGGAAAACTCAGCACATGACCCGTCCACCCAAGATCAGCCTGAGGCTGAGGCTGCGGAGGCTGCTGCGATGACAAGCCAACCTCGTACATCCCACAACTTCTAAGAGTCGAGGTAGCCTCTCCCTGGCCTACCGGCGCAGCATGTGCACCATCAGATGAAGTGCCCGAGCCCTCTACCGCCTCGGTACGGGCAGCCTCAGAACGACCGCCCCGACCACCCGAACTAGTGCGGCAACGTCTCAAGCTAGACCTCGTCGGATCCCTCCGCACCTCAGGTCTCGTGCAGGTACGATAAGGAATGGGCTGACCTTGCAAAATAAACTAAGATCAGAAACATGAAAAATAGAAGCGGTAATGCTAAAAACATAAGAAGGGAAGCTGTCTCCTGAACGGCGTCGTCTCGACGGCAGGTAGCCACGTTCCTCATCTGGGCAAGCTGGCTATGGAAGGCATCTATGCATCGTGCCATCGCCGAAACCACCTCGCGTGAAAACTGTCAAAGAAATAAGTGAGTAAACATGCATAACATATATGGACAAAAAGTCGCAAATAAATAAGCTTACCCGAGTCTGGTGACGAGGAATCGACCGCTCCATAAAGCGCTCGCCCTTAGGAGCCGGAGGAATCATCTCCTCAATCGGTTCATATGTCCCCTTATAGTGGATGGACATACAGGGTGGCACGAACTCAGCAGGATCATCCTGACAAAGCAAAACAAAATCAATGAAGCATTACTTGGGGGCTACTTTACGAAAGGTAAGAGCTGAAAATCATACCGCCACATCCTCAGCAGCTACAAGAACTGGAGCTAACAACGGCAGTAGCTCCTCCCCATAGCATCGCCCAGGGATCGTTTAAGATTGCCAAGGGGTGTCGGTTCTCTCCGACATGCTCACTAACCTCGTGGCGTTAAACATGTGACGTGGTGGAGGAGCAGGAACGACAAAGGTATCTGAGGAATGATGTATAGCAACCCTCTCCCCAAGATATGTGACCGCTCCATAAGTCCCTAAGAAATAGCGACGCTCAGCAGAATACTGCGCGGCTAGCCCAGGGACCGCCAAGCCGACTCACGATCGGTACAGCACCTCAGGATTCTGAAAAGAGTGTCTATCAGACAAGAATCTATCTAAGGCATCACAAAATGTTCAAAAAAGTAATGAACCGTACCGAGATGATCCAATCTCAGACGTAGGTAGTAGACATCCCCACGCGGCGGCTGCCCCAAGAAGTACTAACTGGAAACCTGCGCGGCGACGGTCTCGCCGGCGCAGCTGAGAGGAAGTACTCGTAGAACCACATCTACAAGAAGAAAACGTTATCAGCAAGTGCTAACTAAAATGTATAGCTAAACTTTATAGGGAATAAAGTATACCTCTACGACCCTCCAAAAGCCGAATAAAGCAATGTTCCCCGCAAAGGACCGATATCAACACGAGTCCCGCAACGCTTGGATGAAATCAACATAGGCCAAGCTGGCCCAGTCATAAGTCCCGATCCGGTGTAGATCACGAACAGCAGAAAGGTAGTAAAGCAGCGCCCTACTACCCTTGTCAGAGGAGAACGTCCCTGACAGCAAGATAAGTACAAAGATGTACACGCGCTGCTCTTAGGTAGTCGCACCATCATCGAAAGCCGCTGCTAGAGTTGAGCGGCGAATACCCCTAGCACTGAATTGAGTCGTCTCTACCTCAGCTCGAGCCCGAACAACAATCGGACCCAACAGCTCCTCGACCTCGGGAGAAAAGACAATAATATCGCTGTCGAACGGCAGCGCCACAGAGCTAAACTCCAGTCCGGTAATGAGACTGAAGTCGGTAAAAGTGACCATCATCTCACCCCAAGGGAAGTGGAAAGTGTTGGTGGTGTCCCAAAAGAACTCCACCAGAGCACGGACTATATGGTGACCCCCGCTAGAGGCAATCATGGCCTCTAAGGTCTGAAACAGTGCAGTAAGCCCGAAAGATTCCCATAGAAGTCTCGTCTGATAGTCTTTGGCGATGTACATCTTGTACAGGTCGCCCAAACCGTCGCAACCAGAGCCGTGGAAACGTGTCCTCCCAACTGTGACGCCCCGTCTCACCCTCTCAGAGATATGGTGGACGGGAGAGAAGTACAAGGTCCGCTCATCCCACTCAGGATGTTGGCCGAGCGAAGTGGACGGTTCAGCGTCGTCCTCTACGGGCTCATGCTCCCGTCGAACGACTAAGGACCGTGAACCAGAGCCTTGTTGTCTAGCTATGCTACATTGTTGTAGAATTATCATAAATTAAGGTTCTATGGTATCTAAGGTTCGCCTAGTCGCATGATACTATGTTCGCAAAAAACAGAATACGTAGTACTAAAACAGAGCACAAATTCAAATTGAGCATACACGACATTTTCAAGCAATTAAACAATTTCTTGCAATACTATGGTAATTAATGTGACAAATTGGACAAGAATTGCTAGCAAAACATCAAGAACAAGCAACATTGTCTTCCCGGCCTTAAGAGGTTCAACAATAGTGATTTGTTCATTTCTTCACCAAATTGAGCCAAACAAGTCTCAAATTACTCCCAAGGCAATATATAAACATATTCAAGCAATTTCATGGCATAAAATTAGATAAACAAAGAGAATTAAGCAATTCTAAATTAGAATTTTCAAGAAATTCGTGGATAAATGCATGCAAAATTCATTAAAATCGGCGTAAGTTTGGAAGAAACTTACATAGATCAGGAAAATGGATGGAATAAGCTTTGATTTGCAACAAATTTGAGCGAATTTGGTTGAGAAACGAGCAAGAACGAGTGAATTGAAGTTCTGAGAATTCTCGAGCAAGAAACGCGAACAACAGCGACAGAAATGAAGATGAGAAGGGTATTTAAGGAAAACCCGATTCTAGCGCCAAGCGTCAGACCTTGGCGTCAGTCGATAAGCTTTAGCGCCTGGCGCTAGTACCAGCGCCTGTCACTACAACCAAATAAGCGGCGCCAACGTTGTTTTAGCGACGCCAGAACGTTCAGCCACTCAGTACGGTTGTTCCAACCTTGTGCAGTATATTTTGGGTTCCTTGGTAAGCCAGTTAGCCACTCTAAGCAATTTGACACGATTTTTAGTTATCGGCTTGATTACATAAAGTGATCGACCTGATGAAAGATCGTCTCACTTAGCTTAAAGCGCCTAAGCATTGGCTCATTGCAAAAGGCACTGACATACTGGTTCATTCAGAAAGGCACCGACATACTGGTTCATTCAGCGAAAGGCACCAACATACAGGTTTAAAAGCAGCAGAAGCGCCGACGTACAGGCATAGCGGAAACAAAGTTCAAGCGAGCTTTTAAGGATCGACAAGCGGAGGTCTTCCGTAATTTTCTTTGAAATATTATCGCAACAAATTAGGGTAGCTTCAAGCAAGGATATCTTCGGTAGCATTCCCTAGCTTGCGGAGAGTTGTCACAAACAACTGAAGATGATTTCAAGCGAAGTTGTCTTCGATCGTGCTCCCTAAGATGTGGAAGATGGTCATAAAGCGAAAGAGGATCGTTTCAAGCGAAGAAATCTTCGATAGTGTTCCCTGGCTTGCGGAAGATTATCAAGGTGGAATTGGAGGCTGTTACAAGCGTAGCAGTCTTCAAGCGGGATGGCATTCTCTAGCTTGCAGGAGGTCGTCAAAACAGAATACAACAGCAAATCGGATACTTCAGAGACGTGTTCTCGACGGTGCAAGATACGCGTTTCTTAACTCTTTTATCTGTTTAACTAACGCTAGTTTGCAGGTATCGGCGTTACAAGAGTGATTTAGGGTCGCAGAACGTTCTGAATCATTCTCCGTCCCTATCGCTACTTTGACTTTTGTTTTCAAAACTTGCGTTTCTCCAAACTCAGTCAAAGTGGGGGCTTCTGTAGACACCCATTTGTATCTCCCCAAAACGAAACTCAGTGATGAGTACCTTTCACGTTGAATCGTAATCGAATGAAGTGAAAGTGTGGAAAGTCTAGTGTTGCGGATAGTTTTAATTTCTTTTCTCTTCTCTCTATTTTTGAAAACCTATTTTAAGAAAATAGTCAATCCAGTTTGGTTGGTCCATGATATGGGTCCAATAGTAGTGTAGTTTGATAGGGCTTGAAAAGAGATTTCCAACGATATATTATAAGCCCAATTCCGATGAATATTGAGGAAGTTATGGCCAAATTACTAAACTGGGCCTAGTTTGAGCCTTATATGCGGCCCAATGATCTAGAGGAGGGCCTAATATGGATTTATCATTCCTAATGCAATTAGGAATGGTTTTAGTCTTCTAGATTCTTCTAGAAGGTTCTTTCATTCCTAATTCAATTAGCATTGATAAATTGACTTTTGTTGACTTTTTAGAGTTTTAATCAGAATAAAAGAATGTTTTTGAGGAAAATACGATTTTATCCTCCTGTACAACAATTTCTATCTGATTTTTAGAAAACGCGTCAATAATTAAGTTAGCGCCAAACGCCAGCATTAGCGCCTAACGCTAAGCTTGGCGCCTGGCGCTAATGTCAGCGTCTGGCGCTAACCTCATTTTGCGCGTCAGAACTCTGTTTTGATTTTCTATCATTTTGCCTGATTTTCTCTATAAATAGTCTTCTAAAAACTCTGTTTTGATTCACCAATTCTCTCTATTCACCAACTCTTATCAAGAAATTCTTGATCTCTCTCTCTCTCTTTTCTAAACTAGCCTTTTCTCAAAATACAAAATTCCGCATTCGTAAGACTTAGATACACCTAGTCATATTTGAAGTTGCCTTCGCCCTAGACATGAAAGGTTTTAATTTCTGAGGGTTTGGTCCCAAATCTCTCTTTTAATTTAATTTAATTGTTGCTTATTATTTTCCTTGAAGTTACTAACGTGTGTATTTTGTTATTAGAAAGAGGTACGAGGCATCCAAGTAAGTACTTTAATGGTTTTTATTGATGTTATTATGCAGAAATCACGCTTAGGTTGTTATTATGATTCCTAGTATCATGTTAGGATGTTTTCCTTAATTTGATGTTTAGGGTGACAACAATAAATTCCTAGTTTCATGTCTAGAGGAACTTTAATATCAAGTATGATTAAAAGTATGATGCCTTTTATGTTCTTCCCAATATTTATTATTGCTTAGCGACATGCTGGGTTTGTTATTAATCTTGTTAGTATCATGCCTAGGATCTTGCTATTAATATTATGCTTTAATATGATTTTGATTATTATTATAATTGTTATGATTATTTTAATTATGATTATCATTATGTTGCTTGATGTTATTTATTGTTATTGCTTGATCACACCTTTATGCATGTTTAAAGGGAATTAGTACTTGTAATCATGCTTAATAAGATAATTAATAATCTTGTTAGGGTTAATATGATTATAATTCAAGTGATCGCCAATAATAGATTTATTTGTGCATTAATATTCAACCAACATAGATTAAACAGGTTTAGGGTTAATCCTATTGATTGCATGTTAGTCAGAAAGCACACATGAATAGGATTAGAATAAAGTAGAGGCCTATTATTAGGGCAGGTTCAATCTCTTTTAGGTTGGATTTGTACCTTCATCCCCGAACTACCAGTCATGGTTCAAGACATATTGAAGTTGACGATCTCTTGGATCGTTAAGGGGTGTAACCTTCACCTCGTGAACGGTTTACAAGTTCCTAAAACTTGTTGGCGACTCTTTTTCTCCATCTTCTTTCCCTTTGGACGCCACCATACTTTAGTGTATGATCACAGTGGGGTTCCAGCTAGGGATAACGCTTGAAATATTCCCTACAGTTTGACTTTGATTTGATTCAAAAACCTTTGTTAAAATGTGTTTGACTTTCATTTGTGTTAAAGAGCTTTATTTGAATGTGTTTGACTTTCACTGGATTCAATTAGCTTCATTAAATGCATTTAACTTTCATTCGATTCAAAAAGCTTTGTTTGAATGTGTCTAACTTTCATTTGATTCAAAAAGCTTTGTTTGAATTTGTTTTACTTTCATTTAATTAAAATATCTTCGTTGAATGCATTTAACTTTCATTCGCTTTAAAAAGCTTTGTTTTAATATGTTTGACTTTCATTTAATTCAAAAGGCTTTGTTTTAATATGTTTGACTTTCATTTTATTCAAAATGCATTGTTTGAATGTGTTTGACTTTCATTTGATTCAATTAGCTTCGCTGAATGCATTTAACTTTCGTTTAATTGAAGCATTATTTTAATGTGTTTGACTTTCATTTGATCCAACAAGATTTGTATGAATGTGTTTAATTTTCATTTGATTCAATTAGCTTTGTTGTATGCATTTGACTTTCATTCGATTCAAAAAGCTTTGTTTAAATGTGTTTGACATTCATTTGATTCAAAAAGCTTTGTTTGAATGTGTTTAACTTTATTTGAATCAATTAGTTTCGTTGAATGCATTTGACTTTCGTTCAATTCATAAAACTTTGTTTGAATGTGTTTGACTTTCATTTGATTCAAAAAGCTTTGTTTGAATACGTTTGACCCTCATTTGATTTAAAAAACTTTGTTTGAATGTGTTTGACTTTCTCTTGATTCAAAAAGCTTTGTTTAAATGTGTCTGACTTTCATTTGATTTAATTAGCTTCGTTGAATGCATATGACTTTCATTCAATTAAAAAGGCTTTGTTTGAATATGTTTGACTTTCATTTGATACAAAAAGCTTGTTTAAATGTGTATGACTTTCATTTGAGTCAATTAGCTTCGTTGAATAATTTAACTTTCATTTGATTCAAAAAGCTTTGTTTGAATGTGTTTAACTTTATTTGAATCAATTAGTTTCGTTGAATGCATTTGACTTTCGTTCAATTCATAAAACTTTGTTTGAATGTGTTTGACTTTCATTTGATTCAAAAAGCTTTGTTTGAATACGTTTGACCCTCATTTGATTTAAAAAACTTTGTTTGAATGTGTTTAACTTTCTCTTGATTAAAAAAGCTTTGTTTAAATGCGTCTGACTTTCATTTGATTCAATTAGCTTCGTTGAATGCATATGACTTTCATTCAATTAAAAAGGCTTTGTTTGAATATGTTTGACTTTCATTTGATACAAAAAGCTTGTTTAAATGTGTATGACTTTCATTTGAGTCAATTAGCTTCGTTGAATGCATTTAACTTTCATTTGATTCAAAAAAATTTGTTTAAATGTGATTGACTTTCTCTTGATTCAAAAAGCTTTGTTTGAATGTGTTTGACTTTCATTTGATACAAAAAGCTTGTTTGAATGTTTATGACTTTCATTTGAGTCAATTAGCATCGCTGAATGCATTTAACTTTCATTTGATTCAAAAAGCTTTGTTTGAATATGTTTGTCTTTTATTTGACACAAAAAGCTTTGTTTGAATGTATATGACTTTAATTTTATTTAATTAGCTTCGTTGAATGCATTTAAATTTCATTTTATTTAAAAAGCTTTGCTTAAATGTGTTTTACTTTCATTTGATTCAAAAAGCTTTGTTTGAATGTGTTTGACCTTCATTTGATTCAAAAAGCTTTGTTTGAAAGTGTTTGACTTTCATTTGTTTCAAAAAGCTTTGTTTGAATGTGGTTTTCCTTCATTTGATTATGAAAGCATTGTTTGAATTCATTTGACTTTCATTTTATTTTAAAAAATTTATTTGAATGTTTTTTACTTTAATTTGATTCAATTAGCTTCAGTAAATGCATTTGACTTTCATTTAATTCAAAAAGTTTTGTTTGAATGTGTTTGACATTCATTTGATTCAAAAACCTTTATTTTAATGTGTTTGACTTTCATTTAATTCAAGAATTTATTTTATTATGTTTGACTTTCAATTGATTCAATTAGCTTTGTTAAATGCATTTGACTTAAATTCGATAGAAAAAGCTTAGGTTGAATGTGTTTGACTTTCATTTGATTCAAAAACATTTGTTTTAATGTGTTTGGATTTCATTTGATTTAAAAAGCTTTATTTGAATGTGTTTGTCTTTCATTTGATTCAATTAGCTTTATTAAATGCATTAGACTTTCATTTGATTCAAATAGCTTTGTTGAATGCATCTGACTTTCCTTGGATTTAAAAAGCTTTGTTTGAATGTGTTTGACTTTCATTTGATTCAAAAAGCTTTGTTTGAATTTTTTTGACCATCATTTGATTTAAAAAGCTTTGTTTGAATGTGTTTGACTTTCTCTTGATTCAAAAAGCTTTGTTTGAATGAGTTAAACTTTCATTTGATTCAATTAGCTTCATTGAATGCATTTGACTTTCATTCAATTAAAAAGGCTTTGTTTGAATGTGTTTGACTTTCATTTCATTCAAAATGCTCTATTTGATTGGTTTTGTATTTCATTTGATTCAATTAGCTTCGTTAAATGCATTTGACTTTAATTCTATTCAAAAAGCTTAGGGCTTGTTTGGCATCAATTTTGGTTTTCAGTTTCATGTTTTTTTGAAAACCAAAATCAGAAAATAAGAAAAAGGTGTTTTCACTTTTCTGTTGTCAGTTTTCAAAATTATCATAATTTTAATAAGTTTATATGATTATTGATTCATTATGGGACTCATATCATATACTTTTAGAAAATAAAAAACCAAAAAACAGAAAACCACAACAATGCCAAACGAACACTTAGTTTAATGACTTTGGCTTTCATTTTATTTAAAAACGTTTGTTTTAATGTGTTTGACTTTCATTTGATTTAAAAAGCTTTATTTGAATGTGTTTGTCTTTCAGTTGATTCAATTAGCATTATTAAATGCATTTGACTTTCATTCGATTCAAAAAGCTTTCTTTGAATGTGTTTGACTTTCATTTGATTCAAAAAGCTTTATTTGAATTCGTTTGACTTTCATTTGATTCAAATAGCTTTGTTGAATGCATTTGACTTTCATTCGATTAAAAAAGCTTTGTTTGAATATGTTAGGCTTTTACATGATTCAAAAACCTTTGTTTATATGTGTTTGATTTTCATTTGATTCGATTAGCTTTGTTAAATGCATTTCACTTTCATTTTATTTAAAAAGCTTTGTTTGAATGTGTTTGACTTTCATTTTGTTTAAAAAGCTTTGTTTGAATGGGTTTGACTTTCATTTGATTCAAAATTCTTTGTTTGAATGTGTTTGACTTTCATTTGATTGAATTAGCTTCGTTGAATGCATTTAACTTTCGTTCAATTCTAGCTTTATTTGAATATATTTGACTTTCATTTGATTCAAAAAGCTTTGTTTGAATGTGTTTAATTTTCATTTGATTCCATTCGATTCAAAAGCCTTTTTTTGAATTTTTTTACATTCATTAGATTCAAAATGCATTCTTTGAATGTGTTTGATTTTCATTTGATTCAATTAGGTACGTTGAATGCATTTGACTTTCGTTCAATTCAAAAACCTTTGTTTAAATGCATTTGACATTCATTCAATTCTAAACGCTTTGTTTGAATGTGTTTGACTTTCATTTTATATAAAAAGCTTTGTTTGAATGTGTACGACTTTCATTTGATTCAATTAGCTTTGTTGAATGCATTTAACTTTCATTTGATTCAAAAAGCTTTGTTTGAATGTGTTTGACGATCATTTGATACAAAAAGCTTTATTTGATTGTGTTAGACTTTCATTTGATTCAATTAGCTTCGTTGAATGCATTTAACTTTTATTTGATTTAAAAAGCTTTGTTTAAATGTGTTTGACTTTCATTTGATTTAAAAAGCTTTGTTTGAATGAGTTTGAATTTTATTGATTTAAAAAGCTTTGTTTGAAAGTGTTTGACATTCATTTGATTCAAAAAGCTTTGTTTGAATGTGTTTGAACTTTATTCGGTTCAAAAAGCTTTGTTTGAATGTGTTTGACATTCATTAGAATCAAAAAGCTTTGTTTTAATGTGTTTCATTTTCATTTGATTCAATTAGTTTCGTTGAATGCATTTTACTTTCATTAGATTATAAAAGCTTAGTTTATATGGGTTTGACTTTCATTTGATACAAAATGCTTTGTTTGATAGTGTTTGACTTTCATTTGATTCAATAAGCTTTGCTGAATGCATTTAACTCTCGTTCAATTCAAGCTTTATTTGAATATGTTTGACTTTCATTTGATCTAAAAAGCTTTGTTTGAGTGTGTTTAATTTTCATTTGATTCAATTAGCTTCGTTGTATGAATTTAACTTTCATTTGATTTAAAAAGCTTTGTTCAAATGTGTTTGACATTCAATTGATTCGAAAAACTTTGTTTGAATGTGTTTGACTTTTATTTTATTCAATTAGTTTTGCTAATTGCATTTGACTTTCGTTCAATTCAAAAAGCTTTGTTTGAATGTGTTTGACTTTCATTTGATTCAAAAAGCTTTGTTTGAATTTGTTTGACTTTCATTTGATTCATAAAGCTTTGGTTGAATGTGTTTGACTTTCTCTTGATACAAAAATCTTTGTTTGAATGTGTTTGACTTTCATTTGATTCAATTAGCTTCGTTGAATGCATTTGACTTTCATTCAATTCAAAAGGCTTTTTTTGAATGTGTTAGACTTTCATTAGATATAAAAAGCTTTGTTTAAATGTGTCTGACTTTCATTTGATTCAAAAAGCTTTATTTGAATGAGTTTGACTTTTACTGATTCAAAAAGCTTTGTTTGAAAGTGTTTGACTTTCATTTGATTCAAAGAGATTTGTTTGAATGTGTTTGTCTTTCATTTGATTCCTAAAGCATTGTTTGAATGCATTTGACTTTCTATTGATTCTAAAAGCTTTATTTGATTGTGTTTGACTTTCATTTGATTCAATTAGCTTTGTTAAATGCATTTGACTTAAATTCGATACAAAAAGCTTAGTTTGAATGTGTTTGACTTTCATTTGATTCAAAAACATTTGTTTTAATGTGTTTAACTTTCATTTGATTTAAAAAGCTTTATTTGAATGGGTTTGTCTTTCATTTAATTCAAAAAGCTTTATTAAATGCGTTAGACTTTCATTTGATTCAAAAAGGTTTGTTTGAATGTCTTTGACTTTCATTTGATTTAAAAAGCTTTGTTTGAATTTGTTTGACACTCATTTAATTCAAATAGCTTTGTTGAATGCATCTGACTTTAATTCGATTTAAAAAGCTTGTTTAAATGTGTTTAACTTTCATTTGATCCAAAAAGCTTTGTTTGAACTTGTTTGACCATCATTTGATTTAAAAAGCTTTGTTTGAATGTGTTTGACTTTCTCTTGATTCAAAAAGCTTTGTTTGAATGAGTTAAACTTTCATTTGATTCAATTAGCTTCGTTGAATGCATTTGACTTTCATTCAATTAAAAAGGCTTTGTTTGAATGTGTTTGACATTCATTTCATTCAAAATGCTTTATTTGATTGGTTTTGTATTTCATTTGATTCAATTAGCTTCGTTAAATGCATTTGACTTTAATTCGATTCAAAAAGCTTAGGGCTTATTTGGCATCAATTTTGGTTTTCAGTTTCCTGTTTTTTTTTAAACCAAAATAAGGAAATAAGAAAAAGGTGTTTTCACTTTTCTGTTGTCAGTTTTCAAAATAATCATAATTTTAATAAGTTTATATAATTTTTGATTCATTATGGGACTCATATCATATACTTTTAGAAAATAAAAAACCAAAAAATAGAAAACCACAGCAATGGCAAACGAACCCTTAGTTTAATGAGTTTGGCTTTCATTTTATTCAAAAACGTTTGTTTTAATGTGTTTGACTTTCATTTGATTTAAAAAGCTTTATTTAAATGTGTTTGTCTTTCATTTGATTTAATTAGCATTATTAAATGCATTTGAATTTCATTCGATTCAAAAAGTTTTGTTTGAATGTGTTTGACTTTCATTTGATTCAAAAAGCTTTGTTTAAATTTGTTTGACTTTTATTTGATTCAAATAGCTTTGTTAAATGTATTTGACTTTCTCTTGATACAAAAAGCTTTGTTTGAATGTGTTTAACTTTCATTTGATTCAATTAGCTTCGTTGAATGCATTTGACTTTCATTCAATTCAAAAGGCTTTTTTTGAATGTGTTGGACTTTCATTAGATATAAAAAGCTTTGTTTAAATGTGTTTGACTTTCATTTGATTCAAAAAGCTTTGTTTGAATGAGTTTCACTTATATTGATTCAAAACGCTTAGTTTGAATTAGTTTCACTTTTATTGATTCAAAACGCTTTGTTTGAAAGTGTTTGACTTTCATTTGATTCAAAAAGCTTTGTTTGAATGTGTTTGTCTTTCATTTGATTCCAAAAGCATTGTTTGAATGCATTTGACTTTCAATGTATTTAAAAAGCTTTATTTGAATGTGTTTGACTTTCATTTTATACAATTAGCTTCGTTAAATGCATTTGACTTTCATTCGATTCAAAAAGTTTTGTTTGAATGTGTTAGAATTTCATTTGATTTAAAAACCTTTGTTTTTGTTGTGTTTGACTTTTATTGAATTCAAAAAGCTTTATTTGATTGTGTTTGACTTTCATTTGATTCAACTAGCTTCGTTAAATGCATTTGACTTTAATTCGATTCACAAAGCTTAGTTTGAATGTGTTTGACTTTTATTTGATTCAAAAACGTTTGTTTTAATGTGTTTGACTTTTATTTTATTTAAAAAGCTTTATTTAAATGTGTTTGTCTTTCATTTGATTCAATTAGCTTTATTAAATGTATTTGACTTTCATTTGATTCAAAAATCTTTGTTTGAATGTGTTTGACTTTCATTTGATTCAAAAAGCTTTGGTTGAATTTGTTTAACTTTTATTTGATTCAAATAGTTTCGTTGAATGTATTTGACTTTCATTCGATTTAAAAAGCTTTGTTTGAATATGTTAGACTTTCATTCTATTCAAAAATATTTGTTTTAATGTGTTTAACTTTCACTTGATTCAAAAAGCTTTGTTTATATGTGTTAGATTTTCATTTGATTCAATTAGCTTCGTTGAATACATTTAACTTTCATTTGATTTAAGAAGCTTTGTTTTAATGTGTTTGACTTTCATTTTGTTCAAAAAGCTTTGTTTGAATGGGTTTGACTTTCATTTTATTCCAAATGCTTTGTTTGAATATGTTTTACTTTCATTTGATTCAATTAGCTTCGCTGAATGTATCTAATTTTCGTTCAATGCAAGCTTTATTTGAATATATTTGACTTTCATTTGATTCAAAAAGGTTTGTTTGAATTTGTTTTACATTCGTTAGATTCTAAAAGCTTTGTTTGAATGTGTATGACTTTCATTTGATTCAATTTGCTTCGTTGAATGCATTTAACTTTCATTTGATTCAAAAGGCTTTGTTTGAATGTGTTTGACTTTCATTTGATACAAAAAGCTTTGTTTGAATGTGTATGACATTTATTTGATTTAATTAGCTTCGGTAAATGCATTTGATCGCGGGTAAAAGTAGGTCGTTGGGACTACTAACCCTAACCAAATTAATCATTTATAATACCTAAACTTACACTAAACTAGTTAGTGTCAAGTAAAGGGTCGAAACCAAAAGGACTAAGTGTATCAATTTGTGCAAATTAGACTAGTAGGAAAGGTCGTGAGATAGAGAGAGGTTAAACTAAATACGACTAAGAACAAACAACTAAAACTAGGGAAAGTGGAATCCAATCACATCAATGTATTAAACAACATCATACAAATAGATGAAAATGACCTCGATTAGGAACATCAACACATTTAACTCACTCTCGCACAATTAAGCATGTTAATTATCCTACCAAACTAATTCACTCTCGTGCAACTAGCCTAGCAAAGGTATGGAAGAATTTAGGGCTCTCAACCAACTCACTCTCGCAAAATTGATTGAAAGCACAATTAAGAGCATAGAATCGATTAGCTAGAAAGATTCTAATCCATAGAAGCATCACCCATACACAATAATCAAGAAACAATTTCATACTAATCACAATCAATCATTTAATTCATTAATATAACCTTCATCCAATTCCCTAGAACAAAACCTAAGCTAACATAATGAAGAAAGACATGGAAAACAAGGTAAAATAAGAATAAAAACAAGATTAAACAAATAAACTAATTAATCTACTCAAATCAACAAACAAAAAGCAAAAACTAAGAATTAAGCAAAGAAATAAAGATGAGAGAAAGTTAGAAAATGCTCATTGAATAGATGAGAAGAAGTTCCATAAATGTGCTTCTTCAACCTCTCAAAAACTCCATGGAAATCCAAGCTTTCTCTCTCTACACTACTCCTAAAACTAACCCTAAGAGAAAGAAAATATAGGCTAAACTAATCTAATCTATCTAAAATAAAATGCTGATTGAAAGTTTTTAGAAAATAACCCCAAAAGGGGTATTTATAATACAAGGCTTAAAATAAAACAAAAGAAAATAAAATGAAAATAAAACTAAATAAAATAATTAAAATAACAAAACTAAAATAAATAAAAAGGAAATAAAAATGAAAACAAAACACACAAAAAAAACCCCAAAATTCCCACCCAAACCCACGATTTCTACCAGACCACCCAATTCAATCCCTTTTCTCTTCGTGGCTGCTCTGAACTTTCATCACCAATTCACGCCTCATCATCACCGTTCATACTCCATCATCATCAGCAATTATCACTCAATCACCACCGTTCATCAACCACAATCATCTAGCATCACCAGATTCTCGGCCTTTGGATTAATTGAAGAAATCGTGGCCGTCCAATTTTCATAAAAATCGCGTGAAAAGCTCGTGATCGACCCACAATTGCGCGCCCGCACAGAAGTCGCGCACGGGTCGCGCAAAGCTACTGCCTCAACTCGATTCTGGACTCCAATTTGTGCGCCTTCTGACAGGGGTGCGCGCTCGCGGTGGTCTGGATTGCTACAGATGCTGATTTGGGCGAATTCGGAGGTTCGATTGAAGCGGCTTCTCTGATTGGTGGGTGGTGTTGTATGCGGCGGACTGGAGGCGAGGTAAATGCGGTGTCTGGGAGCAGCGTGGGTGGTGTTTGCATGGGTTTGGTTGGAAGTGGTGAATGGAGATGAATTTGAGGTGAGTTGGAGGTGGTGAATGGAGATGAATTTGAGGTGAGTTGGAGGTGAGGTGGTTCGAGTTGCGCTGCTGATTGTTGTTGTTGCGAGTGGAAACAGGGGAAGGTGGCGGAGGTTGGTGGCGCAATGGGTTGCGTGAGGTGTGAGGATGCGGTGGCTGATGGTGTTGTGTTTGTTGTTGTAGCTGTTGGTGTTGGTGAGGAAAGCAGGGGTGGTGAATTGGTGGGCTGATTTGTGTGAGGTTGATGTGGTGGAGGATAAGGAAGGTGGGGTGTATGATAAGTTGGCAGCAAAAGGAGGTAAGGGGCAGCAACTTTCTTGGCTCAAATTATGTGCCTCGAACCTCGGACCTTGAACTTGAATATGACTTTGAAACCCGAAACACCAAACTCGACCTACAACAAAAACACGAGGGTAATACCAAGAGATAAAATAAAATAAAATAAGATAAAATAAAATCAAATAACTTAAAAATAAAATCAAATGAAATAAAATAAAATAAAATAAAAAAAACAAATATGAAAATAAAATAAAATAAGAAAATGAGAGAAACTACGAATTATTAACTAAAAATACGAAAATAAACTAAAAACTATTAAAAATTACAAAAATACTCAAATTAAAGATCAAATAAGGAAAATAAGAAAGTGAGATAAATAAAGCCTAAAACTAGGAAAATTATTAGAAACTAAATCGAAAAATAAGTATAAATACCCTAAAAGTGACATAAAAGTCACTTACGCAAAAAAGGCCCCTGTCTCCTGGCATCATATGACTCTTCCTAAGGTTTGTGGTGGCTGGAATATTACCTCTCTTGGTGATTGGAATAAAGCTGCTATTTGCAAGATTTTGTGGGATCTTGCTCACAAATCTGACAATATGTGGGTGAAATGGGTGCATACCTATTATTTCAACAATAGGAACATTTGGACTGCCACTATTCCCAAGAAATGCTCATGGGTTTTGAAGAAAATCTTGACTTGCAGAGATATTATTGATGATATTGGTGGCTGGTCCTCAATTTTGAAAAATGGGAAAATGAGTATTGCTAAACTCTATGCCCGGATCCGACCTCGGGCTCCTAAAGTAGAGTGGAAAAGAATTGTTTGCAATAACCAAGCTGCTCCTAAGAGTATTTTCATTACTTGGTTAGCTTTGCTTGATAAACTTGCCACTAAGGATAGAATTGTTAAGTGGAATACAAGTTGTGATCCTATTTGCTTTTTCTGCCAGAACACTTGTGAATCTGTGTCTCACCTATTCTTTTGCTTCCCTTACTCTAAGACTATTTGGGAACAGATTTTGAAACTTCTTGATGTGAAAAAAGCAGTTCAACCTTTTCACATTGAACAGTAATGGATAGTTAAGAATTGCAGGAAGTCTAGCAGCAAGGGTAGAGTTTACTCTATGTGTTTTGTTGAGGCTATCTACAGTATATGGCTGCAGAGGAATAGTTTGATGTTTACGGGTGAATGTAAACCTACAGATACTGTCTTTCGTGACATTATCTATCATGTTGCTATTAGGTGTAAAGGAATAGACAGGAATTTACTTTTGCCTCACTGATCTAATGTTGCAGCTGTCTATTTTTAGTATGTTTTGGTTGGGTGGTAGCTGGTTTGCAGCCTGGTTTTGGTTGTTTTGGCAGTTGGCTTTTGTTGGGCTGCTGGTGCTGCTCTGTTGTTGTCTGTGTTGTTGTGCTTGCTTGCTGCTGCTGTTATCTGTTTCAGCTGCTGTCTCTGTTGCTGTTCTGTGTGTTGCTGCTGCTTGCTGTTATTGTATTTGTTCTGTGCAGCTGCTTGCTGCTGCTATTATCTGCTTCAGCTGTTGTGTCTCTGTTGCTGCTGCTTGCTGTTGTTGTTTCTGTTCTGTGCAGCTGCTTGCTGCTGCTGTTGTCTGCTTCAGCTGCTGTGTCTCTGTTGCTGGTGCATGTTGTTGCTGTCTGTTCTGTGCAGTTGATGCTGCTGTTTTCAGCAGGTCTGCTCTGTTTTGGTTTTGTTGTTGTGCTGCTGTTTTGTTCTGTGTGTTGTTTCTGTCTGCTGCTGCAGTGCTGTGCTGGTTGTGTTGCTGTTGTAATTGTTTGCAGTTGCTGTTCTGGTTTCTGCTAGGCTGCTGTTTGGTTTGGTTGCTGCTGTTTAGCAGGTGGTGCAGTTTTTGGTTCTGTTCTTGTTGTTGTTTGCTTGCTCTTGGTGGCAGCTGGTCTGGTGCTTGCTAGGTGCTGCTGTTCTGGGTTTGGCAGAGGTTTCAAGCTTGCAGTTTGCTTGTAGATGTCTAGTCTTTAATAGAAATCCTTTGTTTATTTAGGCTTTTGTTGTTTTGGTGGTTTTTAAGTTGTTTGCCTTGTTGTTTGTTGCTTGTGTTGTTGTCTGGTCCTGGTTTCCAGAACCCTTCCTAGAAGGTGGCTGGAAATCTGAGTCCAGTTTGTTCTTGGCCCTTCCTAGAACCCTTCCTAGAAGGTGGCTAGGTAGGATCTAGAACTAGTTTTGGGGGGTTGGCCTGTTATACAGATCTTGTGGTGTTCTGGTGGTAGTTATAACTTAGCTCTTGTAAGTTGTAACTTTCTCTCTTTGGTAATAAAATCTTATTTACCAAAAAAAAAAAAAAAAAAAAAAAGTCACTTATCAGCATTAAACTTTCATTCGATTCTAAAAGCTTTGTTTGAATGTGTTTGACTTTCATTTGATTCAAAAAGCTTTGTTTGAATGTGTTTTACTTTCATTTGATTCAATAGCTTTGTTGAATTCATTTAACTTTCAATTTAATCAAAAAGCTTTGTTTGAATTTGATTGACTTTCATTTGATTCAAAAATCTTTGTTTGAATATGTTTGATTTTCTCTTGATTCAAAAAGCTTTGTTTGAATGCGTTTAACTTACATTTGATTCAATTAGCTTCGTTGAATGTATTTGACTTTCATTCAATTAATAAGGCTTTGTTTAAATGTGTTTGACTTTCATTTGATAAAAAAATCATTGTTTGAATGTGTATGATTTTTATTTGATATAATTAGCTTCGTTGAATGAATTTTACTTTCATTTGATTCAAAAAGCTTTGTTTAAATTTGTTGGACTTTTATTTGATTCAAAAAGCTTTGTTTGAATGTGTTTGACCTTCATTTGATTCAAAAAGCTTTGTTTGAAAGTGTTTTACTTTCATTTGATTCAAAAATCTTTGTTTGAATGTGTTTGTCTTTCATTTGATTAAAAAAGCATTGTTTGAATGCTTTTGACTTTCATTTAATTCAAAAAGCTTTATTTGAATGTTGTGTTAAATCTTCTAATGTTGGCATGATTTCCCATGATTTGTCACATGATCCCATAGTTAAACCTAGAACAAATGATTTCAATTCTATTTCTTCTTTTGCTCAGGATGATGAAGTACATGCTCAAGTTGATGCTAATTTTGTGTTTCAATATTCTTTATTATTTACCATGCCTTCTTGTGATGTGCTTCGATCCCTTAATGATGAATCTCATGTGTTTTATTGTGCCCCCACTTCCCAATGTGATGTATATGCTCATTATCGTAATGTTGATTCTTCCAATCTTGGTTGTACTTCTTCTTCTCTTGTTGAGCCTCAACCTTCTACACCTTTTGAATCTCTTATTGCTACTTTTGAATCTCAAATTAGGTGCATTGAGCTTGATAATGAGCTTGGGCCTATTAAGGAGATGATTCTTAATTCTATGATAGGTCAATGAGAGATAATGAAAAAGAATGAGGAGCGTCTTGAGGAGGGAAGGAGAAAAAAAGAAGAGTTAGAAAGCCAATTGTCATCCTTAATGCTTGTTTGTGAAAAATCCCAATTTAATGAGTGTGTTGAGGATGATGATAATGATTTTGAGAAACCAAGAGAGTGTGAGGA
Source organism: Chenopodium album (assembly GCF_948465745.1). Classification (NCBI taxonomy): domain Eukaryota; kingdom Viridiplantae; phylum Streptophyta; class Magnoliopsida; order Caryophyllales; family Amaranthaceae; genus Chenopodium; species Chenopodium album. The sequence goes on from NC_137842.1 coordinate 22,428,613, forward strand.
TCCCATTGGTGAGCATTTGAGTGATGGTGAAGGAGTTGAGAATGAAGAGAGTATTAAATTTGATAACCTCAACCCTACTTCCCATCTTGATGAGTCTCTTATGTATGATTGTGATTCTTCTATCCATGAGTATTTGGACTCGATTGAGGTTATGACCTATGTGTTCTTTGAGTGTCAAATGAAAGCCCATAGCCTTTTGAGTGAGTTCATTAAGAATGCTTCATTGGAGAAAGATGATTTTGAAATAAATTTACATCCATTCATGCATGGCTTTGAGACTTTAGGCTTTAAGGAAGTTGAGGGAGTTGTTGTTCATGATTGTAGTGAAGGGGATTATGTAGTTCCTCTTGGAAGTAGATGTTTGAGGGATATGGTGATCATGAGTGTTCTTTTGAGGATTCTATGATTGATTTCCATGCTCTTATTGGTGATTTGAGGCATGGTGGTGAGGAAGGGTTTATTTGTGAGACCATAGCCCTTATTCCCTCCTCTCATATCCCTTTTTCAAGGAGATTCAACCATATCCCCACACTCCTATATCCCTTCCTTCCTTCATTAATGAGCCTATTAGGGACCCTATAGACACCCATTTGTGTCTCCCCAAAACCAAACCCAATGATGAGTACCTTTCACGTTGAATCATAATCGAATGAAGTGAAAGTGTGGAAAGTTTAGTGTTGCGGATAGTTTTAATTTCTTTTCTCTTCTCTTTGTTTTTGAAAACTTATTTTAAGAAAACAGCCAATCCAATTTGGTTGTTCCATTATATGGGTCCAATAGTAGTGTAGTTGGATAGGGCTTGAAAAGAGCTTTCCAACGATATATTATAGGCCCAATTCCGATGAATATTGAGGAAGTTATGGCCAAAATACCAAATTGGGCCCGGTTTAAGCTTTATATGTGGCCCAATGATCTAGAGGAGGGCCTAATATAGATTTATCATTCCTAATTCAATTAGGAATGGTTTTAGTCTTCTAGATTCTTCTAGAAGGTTCTTTTCATTCCTAATTCAATTAGCATTGATAAATTGACTTTTGACTTTTTAGAGTTTTAATCAGAATCAAAGAACGTTTTTCGAGGAAAATACGATTTTATCCTCCTGTACGGCAATTTCTATCTGATTTTAAGAAAACGCGTGAAATTCTGAGTCAGCGCCAAACGCCAGCTGTAGCGCCTGACGCTACGCTTGGCGCCTAGAGCTAGCCTTAGCGTCTGGCGCCAAGGTCAGCGTTTGGCGCTAACTTTGCTTTTTGCGTCAAAATTCTGTTTTTGATGTTTTATCTTTTTGCCTGATTTTCTTTATAAATAACGTGTTAAAAACTCCGTTTTCATTCACCAACTCTCATCAAGTTTTCTTGATTACTCTCTCTCTCTCTCTCTCTCTCTCTCTCTTTTCTAAACTAGCCTTCTCTCAAACATAAAAATTCCGCATTCATTAGATTTAGATACACCTAGCCATATTCGAAGTTGCCTTCGCCCTAGACGTGAAAGGTTTAATTTCTGAAGGTTTGGTCCCAGATCTCTCTTTCAATTATTTAATTTAATTGTTTTGTTTTATTATTTTCCTTGAAGTTACTAACGTGTGTATTTTGTTATTAGAAAGAGGTACGAGGCATCAAAGTAAGTACTTTAATGGTTTTTATTGATGTTATGATATAGAATTATGCTTAGATTGTTATTATGATTCCTAGTATCATGTCTAGGGTAACTTTAATATCTAGTATGATTAAAAGTATGATGCCTTTTATGTTCTTCCTAATATTTATTCATGTTAGTATCATGTTAGGGCTAAATATATGATTTTTATTGTTTAGTGACATGCTAGGGTTTGTTATTAATCTTGTTAGTATCATGCCTAGGATCTTGCTATTATTATGCTTTAACATGATTCATGATTATTTTTATAATTGTTTTCATTATGATTATAATTTTATTATTATGATTTTTATAATTGTTGTAATTATTATAATTATATTATTATGTTGCTTGATTATATTTATTGTCATTGCTTGATCACGCCTTTATGCATGTTTAAAGGGAATTTGTACTTGTAGTCACGCTTAATAAGATAATTAATAATCTTATTTAGGGTTAATTTGATTATAATTCAAGTGATCACCAATAATAGTTTTATTTGTGCATTAATATTCAACCAACATAGATAAACAGGTTTAGGGTAATTCTATTGATTGTATGTTAGTCAGAAAGCGCACATGAATACGATTAGAATAAAGTAGAGGCCTATTATTAGGGCAGGTTCAATCTCTTTTAGGTTGGATTTGTACCTTCATCCCCGAACCCTATTTGGTTCAAGACCTTATGGAGTTGACGATCTTTTGGATCGTTAAGGGGTGTAACCTTCACCTCGTGAACGGTTTACAAGTTCCTAAAAAACTTGTTGGCGACTCTTTTGCTCTATCTTCTTTCCTTTTGGACGCCACCGTACTTTAGTGTATGATCACAGTGGGGTTCAAGCTAGGGGTTAACGCTTGAAATATTCCCTACAGACCCCCTCTACTATGATGATTTTCATGTCCCTTATTTGTCTTATATTGAGGAAAAGGGTGATTTTTCCACCAAAAAAGATTTTTGTGAAGAGTGTTTGCCTTTCTATTCTTCTTCTTATTTTCTTGAATTTTCTTTTGATTCTTCTTCTTGGCAACTCCCTCCTCACTTTCTTTTGCATGCACTAATCTCGTTGCATGCTCTTCTAATATCATTTGCCTACTTGTTATCATATGAAATGGGTAGTAGTGCATTTGACAAGCTCTTGCGTGCGTTGAATTATTATTTTCTAGAGCGGTCAAGCTTGGACCTTAGGCAAGCCTTTCTCGAGAAGTAACCCGTGTTTTATTGCTTTCATTTTCTTTTCTTTTTAGAATAGATTTTCTCTTACGAAGCAAAACCGAAATGTGAAAACAACAAACCTTAGAATGTGAAAACCAAAATTGCAATGCAGCCACAACCCAAACTCCACACAACCACGCCATAGAACAATTTACCCCAAAAAAACAAGACACGTTGGAGCACCATCTAATTTGAAACCAATCGATCTCTGCCGGCATCACCATAGCTGTTGAAGACTCCGGCACTGTAATCCCCCATATTTTTTTAAAATAAATAATAATATATTTCCTCATTATTTAAACAAATATTTTATTTTGTTTTCATTAAATAAATTATTTTATTTAAAACTTAATTAAACTTTATTAAATTAATAGGCACTAATTTAATTTAAATTTCTCTTTCTATTCACCAATTTATTTTGTCAATAATGTTGGTAGCCCAATTTTTAATAAAAGAAGCTTAAAATCCCATTTAAGCCCAATCTACAAATTCCTACTCCCACTTAAGTTTGGATACCAAGCCCACATGCACAAAAAAAAAAAAAAAAAAAAAAAAAAAAAAAAAAAAAAAAAAAAAAAAACCCTCAAAATTCCCCTTCTCACTCACGTAAGATTCAATTGCTTCCTCCCTCACTTCTTTCTCCTATTTCATGAAAAAAAAAGAGAATTTACTGCTGCCTTTTTCCGTACGCCGCTGCTGCCGGAGCCACCAGACCGCCGCGCACATCCACCACCGGTTGCTGGCCGCCGCTGCTCCATCGTAGCCCACCAATTTGCCCATTCTCTCTCTTTTCTTTCCTTTCCTCTCTTTTGTAAATTTAACTCAAGTTCTAACCTTTATTAATAAATTTTCTTAAATTATTATAACTATGATTTGATTATGCATATAAATTAGAAAAGGTTATAAATTTGTGAATTTTGCTATGTTTAATTTAATGACAAAATTTCAGATTTGGTTTAATCAAGAATTAAGGGTTTAAATGTTGATTTTTCATGGTTTTAGGGTTTGAAACATGTTGATTAAGTTACCTAATCATACTATGTCTAAATTATGTTTATGCATAATTATTTTGATTTTATATAAAATTTTAGATTTATTAAAGTTTAAATTTTATGTTTAAATTGTATTTATTTTATATTTTTATGTTCCTAATCTCATAAAAAAAAAAAATTTGATTATGGGTATTTTGTGATTATAAAGCCTTAAACTTTAAAGTCTAATCTTAAGAACAAATTTTCAAATTATTGTTTCACGTTTTTAAGCCTCTAATTACACTGAATTGGTGTATTTTTGGGTTTAAAGTTTACTAACTTAATCTATAATGTAGATAGTTTCGAAGATTACTATAATTCCAAGATTTTATGCATAAAGTTAATTTTCATATTTTTTACAAAGATCTAAACTTGTTGTAAATTCATGTATAAGGGTGTATTTTAAGGTTTTTATGAAGGAAAATTAAAGAACTATATATAAGCTTTTGATTTTAATTAAAGGGAAGGTTTTAAAGTGTTGTTTAATTGGATTTTGAAGGTTTTAAAGTAAGTTAGTATTGTTGTAAATTATATTGGTTGGGCATTGATTGAATTATTATTGTTTGGTTTAGGAGAGGACTTCATTGAAGGTGATTTCTAGTTAGGAAAATGGCATACTAGTTTGTTTACTCAAGGTACGTACGAGTTACAAAACCTTGCCTTTAGAAGCATGTTTAGGGATGTAACGCGAACTTAGTATCATGTATAGAGAAGACTGGGAATGATTGTTTGGTTTTTGTAAGGATGGTGATCCCATCGCAAGGGTACTCTCCTTAAATGCCCTTGGCCACTTAAAAGCCTAGGACTTTACACTTGTTAGGAAGTAGTAGGATTTGAATTCCTAACTGTTTGGGGGACCTTGAATTAGAATTGATTCTATCATCACGCTTTTTTGTAAGAAACAAGTAGGAGTCGCCAATGAGTTTTAGGAAAAACTCATAAACCTCGTTCATGCCTTAATTCCATGTGGAGTTCATGGAATAATTAGCACAAATCATAAGTTTACCCGTGCCCAAATTGGTATATAAACCATAAATGAGTTCGGGAGCGAGGGTACTAAGATAACGTTCCTTTTAGAGGGGAATCGTCATCCTAGCCCTAGTACGGCCTCTACTAGATCTTCCTTTTTTATAATTTCATCACCAAACAATATATGCAACGCCATACCTAAAACTATGGTAGTTGATTTTATTTACAAACATTAATTCACGTAGGAATTACATTGCAAAAGTCGTTATTCTTATTTAATAATATTCGTGAAAGAACAATAAAAAAACAAGATTCGCCTTGGCTTAAGTGATCAACCAACAATTATTTAATTCAATTCTAATCTTTATTTAATGCAAGATACTATGTGGAATTGATTAATTAATTATTCAAACAACACTAATTAATTAATTAAAGTCCTTTTAAACAAGAAAAGGAAGGTGATTTAACTAAGTGATCGGGAATTTACCATTTCTCTTTGCTAGATCTCAGTTTAGAACACTTTATGGGCACCTTCTTGTTGGGGAACCTTCACCGTAGTAACAAAGTATTGAAAGGGTGAGTGTTTAGGACAAGAGGGCTAGGTTGCACAAGTTCACAAGTTATTTCGCCAGAGTTTTAGGTTAATTTCTGTCTGTTGAAGCCTCGGTTTAAGCTTGTATTTATAGGGAATGATTAGGTTTAGGGTTTCGAGCATTCTGCCGCAGCAGGTGTCGCGCGCAATAGATTGATTTGTGCGCGGAATCCCAGTGTAAGTTATAGAGTTGCAACTGCTGTGTGCAGCGCAACTAATGGTCTTGCGCGCGGCTTTATGGTAAGATTTGATTTTATATTTTCCGTATAATTTCTGAATAACTACAAATCTTCCGCAGAGCAACTCTGAAAGTTGCGCTGGGTGTCGCGCGCAACTAGATTAGTTGCGCGCGGCAGACCAGCGCGACTCTGTGAGATGCGCGCAGCTTTTCCAGCGGCAGCACTAAGATTTAACCTAGGCGCTCCTAAATCCGTCATTATTAGGGTTTAAGCACGGGCTTAAGCCTAATTATGATCGCGTTTAGTTAATTGGACCTTTGTTTTGTCTTTTCCTTTAATTTGGGCTAGTCTTTTGTGTTTTGTGGCTTAACCAGTTATCCATAAGTATTCTTCAATTCGATCTAACACGAAGATGGTTTTATTTATCGTCATTGCACTTCCTGTCGGGACAGGAGGCCAAAAGTAGATGTTTACAATTAGACCCCACTTTGATCGACTCTAGAATAGACGATGATCAAAGTAGTCAAGGAAATAAATCCGAGACTCATTCTGCGAAGTTCTTTAAGGATAAAGAATCTTTCAGTAATATTTAAGGATGTCGAAACAATCCTGGGTTCGCTAAGTGATAAGTGACTTTTATGTCACTTTTAGGGTGTTTATTGAGTCGTTTTCCGGCTTATTTTCCAATAATTTAACCCTATTTATCCTTTATTTCCATTTTTCGCTTATTCTCGTCTTTTATCTTTATTTTGAGTATTTTAGTAGTTTTTATTAGTTTTTAGTTTATTTTTGTAGTTTTAGTTAATAATTTCCCGCTTCTTTCATTTTATTTATTTTATTTTCTTTTAATTTCTAGTTTGTTTTATTTTATTTTATTTTATTTTATTTTATTTTTTATTTAGTTTTAGCTTTTTATTTTACTTTATTTGTCTTGTCTTATTTTATTTTATTTATCTTATTTTATTTTTATTTTATTTTATTTTATGTTTATTTTATTTTATTTTGTGGTAATACCCTCGCATTTTTGGTTGTAGGTGTTCCGGGTTTCAAGTTCAAATCGTGTTCAAGGTCCAAGCCGAGGCTTTTTGATTGCCACCCAACACCAACTCCCCTGGCAACAACCTACCACCAAAATCACCACTCACCAGCCACTAGCTCCACCACTGCTGCCCCCTTCACCACACAGCAACAGCAGCGAACACAACCACCATCATAACCTGCCACAATTAACCCACGCATCCACCACACCACCAAAACCGCAGCAGCCGCAATTAGCAGCCCCCAAACTCACCAACACCAACTCACACCACCTCCAATAGCCACCGAAACCACCATCTATCCCCACCATCAACCACACACCTCCACCATTGCAGCCTTCACGCAAACCACCAAAACCCACACCAATTAACCTTCTTCAGTCACCGCTGCTACTAAACCCACATCGCACCACCACAATCACACCGACACCACCCAATACCAGCAGCAACCCGCAACAATTGCAGCACCTAACCAGAAAAACCGCGTCAATCGAACCCGAATCTGCAACAATTGCATTCCCCAAGCTACCCAGACCTTCGCGGCCGCGCAGCCCTGTCAGAAAGCGCACAAAATGGAGTCCAAAATCAGATTCGAGGCAGAATCTTTTCGCGACCTGTGTGCGTCTTCTGTGCGGGCGCGCAATTGTGGGTCAATCACGAGCTTTTCACGTGATTTTTAATGAGAATTGGACGGCCATGATTTTGGATGCTAGATGACGATGATGCTGATGAACGGTGATGATGGTTGCGTGATGATTGATGATGGAGTTTGGTGTGGCGTGAAGCAGGGGATTACATCCCAAGATTGAAGCAGCCAAAAAAATCGAATAGGAAGAAGATTGTGGGTCTGATGGGATTTGGGGGCTTTTGGGGTTTTATTTTCTTTTAATTTTATTTCTATTTACTTTTTCTTTTGTTTATTTTATTTTATTTTCTATTTTATTTTTCTCTTTTCTTTTATTTTCTTAGCCTTGTATTATAAATACCCCTTTGGGGTTATTTTCAAAAAAACTATCAATCAACATTTTTATTTTAGATAGATTAGATTAGTTTAGCCTTTACTTTCTCTCTCTTAGGGTTAGTTTAGGAGTAGTGTAGAGAGAGAAATCTTGGATTTCCATGGAGTTTTTGAGAGGTTGAAGAAGCAACTTTGTGGAACTTCTTCTCATCTATTCAATGAGTATTTTCTAACTTTCTCTCATCTTTATTTCTTGCTTAATTCTTAGTTTTTGCTTTTTGTTTATTGATTTGAGTAGATTAATTAGTTTATTTGTTTAATCTTGTTTTTATTGTTATTTTACCTTGTTTTCCATGTCTTTCTTCATTATGTTAGCTTAGATTTTGTTCTAGGGAAATGGATGAAGGTTATGTTAATAAATTAAATGATTGATTGTGATTAGTATGGAATTGTTTCTTGATTATTGTGTATGGATGATGCTTTTATGGATTAGAATCTTTCTAGGTAATTGATTCTATGTTCTTAATTGTGCTTTCAATCGATTGTGCGAGAGTGAGTTGGTTAAGAGCCCTGATTTCTTCCATACCTTTGCTAGGCTAGTTGCACGAGAGTGAATTAGTTTAGTAGGATAATTAACATGCTTAATTGTGCGAGAGTGAGTTAAATGTGTTGATTTTTCCTAATCAAGGTCATTTTCATCTAATTGTATGATGTTATTGAATGAATTGATGTAATTGGATTCCACTTTCCCTAGTTTTAGTTATTTGTTCTTAGTTGTTTTTAGTTGAATCTCTCTCTATCTCACAAGCTTTCCTAGTAGTATAATTAGCACAAATTGATACACTTAGTCCTTTTGGGTTCGACCCTTTACTTGCCACTAACTAGTTTAGTGTAAGTTTAGGTATTATAAATTTCTAATTTGGTTAGGATGGTAGCATAACGACCTATCTAATCCCGATCAAATTTTGGCGCCGTTGCCGGGGACTAAGGCGTTCATTAGTTTGTGTTGATTAGATTAGCTAGGTTCTTGTATATAATTTGATTTTTGTTTGCTTTTCTTTGTTCTTTGTATAAAAATGGCATGCTTATCTTTTCCTCAATTTGATGGTGAACCCTTCTATGCTTACTTTGAAAGACTAGATGGTTTTCTTAGTTACCATGGGTGTTCTCTTAGTGATGCTTGTGGTATAGCTTATTGGGAGATGAATGAGTATACTAGGGGAATGGTTGAGGACATGAATAATGGTAGATTTTGTCATTTGCCTATGCATGAGGCTTGGGATTTCTTCACATGGCTTGCTAGGGACTCTTTAGATAGAGAATCGCATGTTTCTTGCTTTGATTCTCAATGCCAAGATTCTTTTAATTTTTGCATGAATTCTCTTGATACTTCTTATGTGCCTTGTGATGATCCAAGTATGCAAATTGACACCTTTCCCCCTTATGCTCATTTTGATGAGGTTTGTGCTAATTTTGATGATGTGCAATTTGACTTTGATCATGAACCTCAACCCAATAACATTGACGCCCAAATTCTTTCTCAAATGCAATATCTCACCCAACAACTCCAAGAGCTTCAAGAGCAACAAAAATTGAGAGAAGTGAGGCTTGCCCAAGTGATGAGTGCTTTGGTTGATGTAAATGGATGTGAGGCACCTCATTTGGAGTGTGAGAGTGTTTTTGAGAATGATGTGGGCCAAGGGTGTCAAAGTGAGTGGAGATTTTCTTGTGATGAGAGGATTTTTGAGGATTTTGATCCTTTTCATTCCCCATTTGACCTTGATTGCCATCCTTCCCCTTATTCACCCCCTTTGAGAGCTTCCCATGGTGAGGATGTGAGTGAGCCATCTTCATGTTTGAATGAGGGAGTTCATGAGGATGATGATGATGAGTTTGAGCAATCAAGAGAGATTGAGAGTCCCTTGAGGGATGGTGGAAGAGTTGTGAATGAAGAAAATGTCGATTTTGAGGATTCCGACCCCCTTCCCCATATTGATGAGTCTACCTTGCATGTTTGTGACCCTTCTATCCATGAGTCTTTGGACTCATTTGAGGTTATGGCTAGTATGTTCATTGAAGTGTAACAAAACATCATAGCCTTTTGAGAGAGTTCATTGGCAATGCTTCATGGGAAAGGGATGAGTTTGAGAGAAACCTTTATCCTTTCATGCATGGTATAGAGACTCTAGGCTTTGAGGATCTTGAGGGAGTTGTTGTTCATTGTTGTGATAGAGAGAAGGATGAGGTTGTTTCTTTTGGAAAGTTTTTGTTTGAGGGAGATTTGAGTCATGAGTGTTCTTTTGAGGATTCTATGATTGATTTTCATGCCCTCATTGGTGATGTGAGGCTTTGTGAGACCATTGTTTCTCCTCCCCTTCCTCATGTCCCTTTCTCAAGGAAATTTGACCACATCTCCTACTATCCCATGTTCCTCCTTTCTTTTGTCAAAGAGCCTATTGAGGACCTTCTCTTGTTTGATGAGACTCTCCCTTTTTATCCTCCTATTATTGAGGAAATGGGTGATTGTGCCACCCAAAAAGATTTTGAGGAGGTTTTGCCTTTTTATTCTTTTCCTTATTTTTCTTCTTCTTTCTCTTCTTATTTTCTTGATTTTTATTTTGATTTTTCTTCTTTCTTTTGGCATCTTCCTCCTCATTTACGTGCAATAATCTTGTTGCACGTCCTCCTCCCGTCATTTGCCTACTTGTTATCATATGAAATGTGTAGTAGTGCATTTGATAAGCTCTTGGGTTCGTTGCAATATTATTTACTAAAGCGGTCTCGCTTGGACGTTAAACAAGCCTTTCTCGGGAAGTAACCCGAGGTTTTTATTGCTTTCATTTTCTCTTCTTTTTAGATTAGATTTTCTCTCATGGAAATGTTTGTGTGCCTTTTTCTAGGTACATGACTTGATATACTCTTATGCATTGGTTTAGATCAAGAAACAAGGAAGTTTGACTCCTATTTTTGCTAGCATATGGAAATCGAGATTCAATTCAAGAGGAAATCGGCTTTGAAAGGTTAAATTGGGTCATTTTCGGGTATTTACACCCACCAATATCCGGTAATATCTTTCCTAGCTCTTTCTCTAATGGTTGGTACCTCGTTGGACTTGTGTTGGTTTGTTGGATTGATTTCTTTCTTTTCCCCTCCCATGGATTATTTGGTTTATGTTTGAGTATATTGTCTCATTCAAGCTTGGGGGAGGGAATTCTATCATGCTTTGATGGGATGTTGATTCATTTATGCCATGCACTTGAGTATATGCATTTCCATGTCTTTTCTTATATTTTGAAAAGTCCAAAAAGATTTTTGTTTACTTTCAAGGTAATTTTGGCAAAATGTGTTTTGTTTGTTCTTATTTTGGACATTTTGTTTTGGGACTTGCATTCTTAAATGTTTTTCTTCCTAAGTAGTAAATGTGTGCACGGTTTGAGAGTGTCATTGGTTGACTCTAGGATACTATATGCTAGGGTAGTCGGTTAAGAACTTTTAGGGGTCCATGAAGCCTTAGTTCACGGGAATGTGGTAGGATGGAGTTTCTCTCTATAGTGGATTTGAAACCCTTGGTTGGTATTTGTTTGGTTATAATCCCTTGTGAGCTTCATTTATTCTAGCCTTCATCACCTTGTTGAGCGGCTATTTAGGATCCTTGACTATGCATGTCTTAATCCTTTCTTTGACCTCTAGCTCCCAAGATCCTAACCGAGCCACTCTAGGGGAGGAAAAGGGCACCTTTTCTCATTTTTCTTTATCTTCTTTTTATTTTGTTACAAATTTGATTTTCTATTTTGCATCAACCTACTTATTAACCAATTTGAGCCTAATGTTTCCCGCTCTTGTTTAAACCGCGTTACAAACCCAATGGCCTATGTTTACCAACCCTTTTAGTTAGTGAATCATTGACATGTGAGGTTTGAGTTTTGAGAGTGTTGATCATGAGCAAGAAAACTTTGTGAATTGGTTTAAGTAAGGTATTGAAAATTGAACTTGAAAAGAAAATGCAAAAAAAGTTTGAGAAGAAAGATGCAATTCAAGAAAATCAAATGAAGTTTCAAGAAAAAGCCGTCCATGGTTAAAAAAAAGGCGAGGACATCAAATAAGAGCTAAAAAAAAAATTGAAAAAGAAACATAAAACACAAAAATATTTTAGTTTGGTTTCGTTTTCTTCCCTAGTTTAAGCATTGAGGACAATGGTTCATTCAAGCTGGGGGGGAGCGTTACTTCGTTTTTGGTATATATTGTGTTAGTGTTGAATAAGCTTGGGGGAGATGGCATTATTGGTATTTTTGTTTGATATTTTTTGACTTCTTGAGTTTGTTTTTGAGAGTAGGCCACTCTTTTGCGAGTAGGCCACTCTTTTGCTTCACATAGGAAATTTCACCAAAATTTACAAATTTTTACCCCGCCTTAACCCTTAGCCTTACGTTACAACCCAATAAAAGACCCTTAGACTTTAGTGGGGTTGGGTCAAAGAACGGTGGAGGGAGATAGACTTCAAACCTATGGAGAGAGTATGCATAGTTGAGATGTCGGGATTACCTTCTCAAAGTTTTTCATTTCTTTATCTTTTTTCCAGTTCCTTCGTGGAATCATGAGAAGCTGGCTTAAGGGTTGATTTAAAGCTATCGGAGAGAACGCGGCCTGATCGGTTGGGGCTAGGGTGGATTGAGTCCTCATTAGTTCTCTATGCTTAGCATATGTTATGTTTCAATCAACCATTGACATCTTGGAACGTGCATACATTTGTCTACTTAGAAAGATTTGCATTCATTGGTGTTTGTTCCTATCTCTTGTCCAAATATGAATTTGTATTTTCTTTCTCTTTTTATGTTTCTTTTTCTTTTCTTTTTATTGCCTTGCCTTGGTTTTTGTTTAGAGTTGTGGGTTAAACTCTTAGGACAGCCTCACGAGAGCACACTCGTCCTCTAGGGCAATCTAGGGGTTTAAAGGGCTTGTCATTTGTAGCTAAAATTGACCGTGATTCCTACGAAAGTGAGTTAGTATACATTCTTGTCTCCTTTAGTGTCTTAGTTTTGCTTGAATAAATCATTCTCCTTCTCCCGTGTTTCATGTTAATTTGCTCTAGGACGAGCAAAAGGTTAGCTTGGGGGAGTTTGATAAGTGACTTTTATGTCACTTTTAGGGTGTTTATTGAGTCGTTTTCCGGCTTATTTTCCAATAATTTAACGCTATTTATCCTTTATTTCTATTTTTCGCTTATTCTCGCCTTTTATCTTTATTTTGAGTATTTTAGTAGTATTTATTAGTTTTTAGTTTATTTTTGTTGTTTTAGTTAATAATTTCCCGCTTCTCTCATTTTATTTATTTTATTTTCTTTTAGTTTCTAGTTTGTTTTATTTTATTTTATTATTTATTTAGTTTTAGCTTTTTATTTTACTTTATTTGTCTTATCTTATTTTATTTTATTTATCTTATTTTATTTTATTTTATTTTATCTTTATTTTATTTTATTTTGTGGTAATACCCTCGCGTTTTTTGTTGTAGGTGTTCCGGGTTTCAAGTTCAAATCGTGTTCAAGGTCCAAACCGAGGCTTTTCGATTGCCACCCAACACCAACTCCCCTGGCAACAACCTACCACCAAAATCACCACTAGCTCCACCACTGTTGCCCCCTTCACCACACAACAACAGCAGCGAACACAACCACCATCATAACCTGCCACAATTAACCCACACATCCACCACACCACCAAAACCGCAGCAGCCGCAATTAGCAGCCCCCAAACTCACCAACACCAACTCACACCACCTCCAATAGCCACCGAAACCACCATCTATCTCCACCATCAACCACATACCTCCACCATTGCAGCCTTCACGCAAACCACCAAAACCCACACCAATTAACTTTCTCCAATAACCGCTGATGCTTAACCCACATCGCACCACCACAATCACACCGACACCACCCAACACCAGCAGCAACCCGCAACAATTGCAGCACCTAACCAGAAAAACCGCGTCAATCGAACCCGAATCCGCAACAATTGCATTCCCCAAGCTACCCAGACCTTCGCGGCCGCGCAGCCCTATCAGAAAGCGCACAAAATGGAGTCCAAAAATAAGATTCGAGGCAGAAGCTTTGCGCGACCTGTGTGCGTCTTCTGTGCGGGCGTGCAATTGTGGGTCAATCACGAGCTTTTCACGTGATTTTTAATGAGAATTAGACGGCCATGATTTTGGATGCTAGATGACGATGATGCTGATGAACAGTGATGATGGTTGCGTGATGATTGATGATGGAGTTTGGTGTGGCGTGAAGCAGGGGATTACATCCCAAGATTGAAGCAGCCAAAAAAATCGAATAGGAAGAAGATTGTGGGTCTGATGGGATTTGGGGGATTTTGGGGTTTTATTTTCTTTTAATTTTATTTCTATTTACTTTTTCTTTTGTTTATTTTATTTTATTTTCTATTTTATTTTTCTCTTTTCTTTTATTTTCTTAGCCTTGTATTATAAATACCCCTTTGGGGTTATTTTCAAAAAAACTATCAATCAACATTTTTATTTTAGATAGATTAGATTAGTTTAGCCTTTACTTTCTCTCTCTTAGGGTTAGTTTAGGAGTAGTGTAGAGAGAGAAATCTTGGATTTCCATGGAGTTTTTGAGAGGTTGAAGAAGCAACTTTGTGGAACTTCTTCTCATCTATTCAATGAGCATTTTCTAACTTTCTCTCATCTTTATTTCTTGCTTAATTCTTAGTTTTTGCTTTTTGTTTATTGATTTGAGTAGATTAATTAGTTTATTTGTTTAATCTTGTTTTTATTGTTATTTTACCTTGTTTTCCATGTCTTTCTTCATTATGTTAGCTTAGATTTTGTTCTAGGGAAATGGATGAAGGTTATGTTAATAAATTAAATGATTGATTGTGATTAGTATGGAATTGTTTCTTGATTATTGTGTATGGATGATGCTTTTATGGATTAGAATCTTTCTAGCTAATTGATTTTATGTTCTTAATTGTGCTTTCAATCGATTGTGCGAGAATGAGTTGGTTGAGAGCCCTGATTTCTTCCATACCTTTGCTAGGCTAGTTGCACGAGAGTGAATTAGTTTAGTAGGATAATTAACATGCTTAATTGTGCGAGAGTGAGTTAAATGTGTTGATTTTTCCTAATCAAGGTCATTTTCATCTAATTGTATGATGTTATTGAATGTATTAATGTAATTGGATTCCACTTTCCCTAGTTTTAATTATTTGTTCTTAGTTGTGTTTAGTTTAATCTCTCTCTATCTCACAAGCTTTCCTAGTAGTCTAATTAGCACTAATTGATACACTTAGTCCTTTTGGGTTCGACCCTTTACTTGCCACTAACTAGTTTAGTGTAAGTTTAGGTATTATAAATTTCTAATTTGGTTAGGATGGTAGCATAACGACGACCTATCTAATCCCGATCACTAAGTATTTGAAACAAGTAGCTATTAAGGCTAGAAAAAGAACTTCCTAGTCTTAACACGCTAAAGAATCTAGATTGATCCTTTGCAATTGTAGAACGCTCTTGCAAGTAAAAGTATTCTGGGTGATGTTAGGTCATGAGAAAAGATCGGTTTTAAAAGGATAAAAGGGGAGGATTTCCTCTCAATCATGTCATCGTTGGTCTAAAGTCCCTCGATATGTCATTGAAACTTTAGCCTTACTAAAACAAAGTAAAAGATGAAAAAAGCGGTTTTCGGTATTCGAGCCGAAATGGTCCGGTATTTGAGTCGGGTCCGGTATTTGAGCCGGAAGTCCACAAGATAGAAATACATGTCTCGCGATTTGAGGCATATATCCAAATTCAGTGAGAAGGAAGAAAGTCAGCAACTCTCTCATCAGTTTTGTCCACAAGATGAGTACACGTGTCTCAGGACTGGGGGCACGTGACTACATGGGTGCGGCATCGTCTCGTCGCTTCTTTATATAAGGGATGGATTCGACACCCTAACTGTCCGGTAAGTTAGTAAGCGCACTAACTACCGTATCCATTCAAGAAGTGCCTGTTCCTGAAGAATCGGCGCGCCTGTCGACTCGTTGATCTAACGCCTATAGTAATTCTCTACCTTTTAGTCCCGAGAGGTAGATCTCGCAAAGCTTGGGCTGAGTGAAATTTTAAGCAACACCTACGCCGTACAATTTTGCGCCGTACGATACGCCATTTGCACTTTAACGCTGCATGAAAATGCCTTCCTTTTTTGCTTCGGACGTGAAAAAAGAAGAAAACCCGGACATTTGTAACGTCAGTACAGTAAAATGACAAACCTGTCTAAGCGTGCTTTTACGTAAAGCAGCACCACGGAACGTCTTAAGGCACTCTTACGAAAAACGTTCAAAATGTATGCTTGGGGAAGGCACAAAGCACGGTGTGCATGCAATATGATGCAAAAAACTAACAAAAAAGAAAACAAACTACAATATGCAAAGCAATTAAAAAGATTTTGATAATATGCGCGCCATTACGTTTAAAAACAAGCAAAAACCGTTTAAAAAATTTTCAAACGGATCAAAATCAAAAATCCCGGTCTTTTAGTGACGGTATCCGCGCGCAACTCAGAAGGTCACGCTGGCCAGGCGCGCGCATCTTTCTGAGTTGTGTTGGTATGTCACGCGCAACATCTAAAGTTGCGCGTGACATTTATGTTAGTAAAGTGAAAAATCACAGACGCGATTTTCACTTCACCCTTTTCTCCTTCCTTCGCCATTTTCGACTCGTTCTCTCCCTAAAAAGCTCGGTTTTTTGCGATTTTTGAAGCTAAAGGAAGCTAATTTCATCCTCAATTCATATTTGCCGCAATCCAATGTAATTTTTTTGCTAAAATTTGCTCTTTTTCAGCTGAATTCGAACGATTTTCGAATCGTTAAACCCTAAATTTCAAATTTGGAGGTTTTTGATTCGGCTTATTTTTCTTGAAATCGTTTGCTCTATGTTGTTATGCTATGTTTAAGGAGTGTTTTGTAACAAATTTCATGAAAAATGGGTAAGTATTGAACCTTGTATGAGCATTTCTTTGTTCAAGTTCGTTCTTGCTTCTTTTTTCGAATTTTTGCTTGATTTTGTTGCTTTTCTTGCTCATTTTGGTTATATTTGCTAATTATGAAGTATATTATAGTGATGGAATTAATATAACTTTCATAATTCATTTTTTGTGAATTTTGAATTGTTGAAAAATGGCGCGAAACATACTCTTAGCTCATTTTGCCATATTCGAACTTCAAAGTTGTTTGGTAGACGATAATTATGTTTATATTACTGTTATTCGTCTAGAATTAGTTGATTCTTTGAGATTTTGGAATATAATCCGTTGAATGCTTAGCTGAAACTGGTATAGGATGGCTTTTGTGGGTGTTAAAAGCCTCCATTTACTGAGTTTAACTGCATACATCGTAGCCCACAAGTATGGGTGGCGTTCAATTTTCGTGTTTTGCCCTATCGGTAGTCGTTATGCTGCCGAAATGGGTCTAGAATACGTATATTAGTCTAGTTTAGGAAATAAAATAAACTAATTAAAGAAATTTTATCCGTCATAGCATGGACTCGCCTCCGTTTGTCAATGCCGTGGAGGTTCTCGTTGGTCTGGACGAGGCGGTTCGCCCTCGGAAGAGGGTGACCCGTTCTTGAGAGGAGGTTCGAGAGCGATGCGTCGCGGTCGATCGACGTCGTCAGGAGGAGGTGGTTTGGGAGGATCCTCCCAACTGGGACCCTTGGGTCCTTAAGTGGGACCTAGACCAGCATGTTTCGATCCGAGGGTGGCGCGGCATCGTGAGTTTTCCGCGCTTTCGTTTCTTTCTCTTTTCTTTTGTTTCTTCTCCTTTTTAAAACATAACCTTTTTTTTATTTAGAGTGAGCCTAGCATGCGTTTGTACGGCTCTGGTGACCTGCGAACCCGTTTTGAGAGTTTTCCCGAGGTGGCAAAGGAGATGGTAGCACTTTCTGGGATTGACTCCCAGCTGGCGGCTCTTCGGGATTTATCGAGCCAGTCTGCATCATCAGCTTTTCTCCATGGATTGCTGGAGTTTTGGTGGGATTCCACCAACACTTTCCACTTTCCATGGGGAGAGATGACGATTACCCCTTTCGATTTCTCTATGATTACAGGTTTTCCTTTCGGAGGCGAGCTTATAGTTATAGAGCTCGTTAAGGGGTCAGACAAGAGATTGCGCGACCTTGTGGGGGACCATCTTGCGTCGGCCCTTCACGTGTACGCGCAATCTTATCTGTACTAGGTTCTTGCCGACGAGTTGTCGGCTGACAAGCTTGACCGGCAGTGTACACCTAAGCAGCTGGCTCGGATATACATTGCCCACGTTCTTTCCGTCACCATCTTAAGTGATCGAGGAGAGCGTTTCTCCATTGGGTTACTTATTTGCCTCAGCGATTTTGAGCAAGTAGGTGACCTGAGTTGGGCGGAGGTGTCGTATACCCGTATGCTTACGGCTATGGGAAAGGCGAGCCAGGTCATGGATTAATATTTCTATTTATTTTTTTGTTTCATATACATTTGTTTACTAATTGTCCTTGTATTCTTGGAATAGGTTCCGCGGGAGACCGTGAACGGCATGGTGAGGAATTTACGTGCTTTCCGAGCTGCTTATCGGAGAGCCCTCGTGACTTTGTCATGCCGTGATCAACAGATGATCGTGGTAAGTTTTATTTCTTTTTTTTCTTTGCAACAGTTATTACATTTCATGTATTAATCTTCGTTTTGGATTCTACAAGATGCGCAGCAACCGTCTAGTAGTCACCGAGCACCCTAATTCCTCTTGTACACATTTATTATATATATTCTTTTTAGGAAACTTATGTATATATATTTTTTGTATTTTTTTGTATATATGACACATTTGTATATATGTCATTTTTTTTTTTTTTTTGTTTCCATGTGTACATCAATGAGAAAATTTTTCGAGGGAGGGAAATGAAAGGAATCGTGTCCTTCGAACAAGTGTACTATTCCGTTAGTGGGTTCAAAATTATTAGAAAGCTAATATATTCAATAAGGACTAGTGATCGGAATGCCTGGGTGGAGGCCGCTTCCGATCAGTAATATTAATGCATAATTAATATTACAGCTTAATCTTGACTGAACCCTTCGGGTCACACCCAGCAACTAACGAACCGAAGCGACGAATTAATTAGGAATTAATTAATTAGTGGATCGAGTAATTAATATTTAGACGTCGGGAATTCGAGCTTAAAGCGTCAAAACCGAACGTCGGAAATCGAGTCGAAAAATAGTAAAAAGACAAGACGTGAAAATAATAATAAATCAACAAAGACCAAAATACCCCTAGCATCGGAACACCGAGTGATAGGGGGTATAGCCAAGCTAGTAGCTCGCACCAAGTGCAGGGCTTGCTAGGATGCTGCGGCTAGCTGCCCGCACCTAGTGCGTGGCGCTAGCATGCTCCAGCTAGCAGCAGCTCTCGGCAGCAGCAGCCCGCACGCAAGTGCATGGGGTGCCGATCGAGAGAGTGCGAGCAGCAGCCCGCATTTTGTGTTGCGGGGATGGCTAGGTTGAAAGAAGGGCAACAGATAATGGGAAGCCCACTTGGGTGCCTTGGTGCCCAAGTAGGAATTGCCAAGTGGCGCAAGGTGAGGGAGAGAGTGGGGAGCAAGTTTGGTCCCCCCCCCCCCTCCAAATGGTCCTCACCTAACCTCTCACATGAGCTTGCCACTTGTTTTATTACTAGTTTGATTATTAATTTTATTTTAGCTTTAAAATAAAATGGGAAAATAAAATTCTCCCATATTGATGGGAGAGCTTTTCACACTCATGCATTTCCCTATAAATACCAAAGTTGGGGTATTGGGAAAAGCACTTGAGTAAGAGTTTAAAAAGGCATCACCATTGTGAAAACCTTTGAACTCTAATTACTCGAGTTTTGGCAGGGCCTTGCTAACCCCAGGGCATTGGACCGTTTTCGGTGGTCGAGTTGTGGGTGGACTATCGTTGGAGGTCGTCGTAATTTTGTGGCTTGCTTTCGAAGTAAGAGCCCCTTCCGGTCGGGCGAAGCACGCTCCAAAGGTAATCGTTTTATCTTAATCTTGTGATTAATTTAATTATGTTTATGGTTTTATTTATTACGAGTGCGGTCTTGTTTTTTTGGGTTTGTTTCCGCGGTGAATTGGATTCACCAAATCCCAACAGTGGTATTAGAGCCTCGCTCGTTTATTTTTAAAATCATAATATTTTTCAAGGTGTTTTTATGGCATAATTTTTCTGGTATTAAGTTGCTAATTAGATTAGTAGCTCGTTTTATTTATTTTAACCTCGTATTAGAGCTGTCTTTAGCCCTGAACCCATATTTCAACCCAAAAATAGTGAATTTTGGGTGGAAAAGGCATTCTGGAAATGGTTTTATCCTTTTAGCTCTCGGTTTTTAGCCAAAAAACGACCAGAAATGCACTTTTCGAGGGATTTTTCGTTTTGACGAAAAATTTAAGTCTTTCTAACCTTGAAAATTAATTGCATATTTATGGTGGTTATGTAATTGGTTCAATACATATTTTATATGCAATTTTAAACCTCTTTAGGCATGATTACATGGTGGTAATTTGTGTTAGAAAACTTGGTTTTATTTTTCATATAATTGCAAACTAATTGCATTAAGTGTGAAATTGTTGTTCTTTGAGGCTTCCAAGTACTAAAGATTCAATCTTTAATTATGTTAAGTGATTGAAACTTTGAGTTACTAAATTCCATGAATTTTTGTTGAACTTTGTTGATTTAATCATTGTTTAGTTTATTGGAATCATAAAGTTTGAAACTTGTAATAGAAATTTGTTTATCTTTATATTGGAAGATAAAATTTTTTCAAGGATTCACAAGTATTAAAGTTGGAATCTTTATTGAACTTATGTTCATTTTTCAACTCCCTTTTATTCTGTCAAAAAACTCAAGATTAATTGCCCTCTTATTTTTGTTGCACCAAGTTAAACCAATTTTATTAAAGAATGGTTCTTGGAAATAATTTTGGTTACATGCACTTGGATGATTTTTTATTTAAGTTAGACTTGTTTAAATTTTCAATTTTGCTCACGAAAATTAGTTCTAAAATTAATTTAGAATTAATAAATTGTCACGCAAAATTTGGGATTAAAATCCCGAGGCTATGGCACGCAAATCGAGGCAACGCCTCCCTTGGCTAGCCGGGCTGCATAGCAGCCCGCATGTGGCTGCCAAGGGCATGCTCGATGCGTGCAGCCATGTGCGTGGGGTGTGCGAGCATTTAGTGCGTGTATGTGCTTGGTGTTTTGGTGTAAAGGGGCAAGCAGTCGTGGCCTTGTGTCTAGCACCTTGTAACCCGTAGAAAACGCTACTAGGGTGTACCTAGCTAGTGCTACGTGGGGTGGTGAAGGCACGTGCGCCAAGCCGTATAGTGTGGGGTTGTTATACAACCTTGACTTTCATGTGGCACGTATGTAGTGCGTGAACCACTTGAGTACGGTTGGCGTCGTGTTTGCTTATTTTGCCGTTTTAATTTTTTTATTAATCTAATTTGGTTTTAATTATTTTAATAAATTTTGGAGGCTAGGCCTCGGTTTTTAAGCGGCATTGACAAAATTTATTTTGACAAATATTTGGGTTACCGACTTAATTAATTGGATTAATTAAGTTGGATGCAGAATGTAATGGGAGCTTCATTTATTATTTTCATAATCGGTTAAACAACTTTGCCTAGTTTTAATTAGGCGAGTTAATCGGATTAACCACCTAGATTAGTTACTAGTGCGCGCGTTTGTTTAATGCATTGTTACTTGTTTACCGTTGTAAAATGCATGGGCCATTCACAAAGAGTGAATGGAATGTATATCCTCTCACAGGTTTTATGAAATGGCAACTAGTGGGGCCCGATTAGGATAGAAAATACGGACTGTGATCCGTGATGTATTTTTGTAAATCTAAATACGGTCTGCGAACTATTGAGTATTTTTGTACCTTAATATTTAGATTAGTCCTAATCGTAGATACTAGTAGTTGCATTTATTTTGGTCAAGTCTTGGAAGATAAAGCCATGAAGTTGCAAATGAAGACCTTATGAAGACTTGAAGATTTCAAGGGATCATGCTAGTTGCCAATATGCATCTTATACTTATGCTTTATATTTATGCTAGTGCTTATATATGAATGATATGTTATATGCATGTTTAGGCTTTCTTTATGTTGCGATGATTAATTAAGTTCACTAAAATCAACCAACATAGAAAACCTAGGTCCCTAATAATATTGAGTTAATCTTGCCTTTCCAAAACAATACATGCACACCGAATGAGTGTAATGGTGGGCTACGCCAAAGTTAGGCACCATTACTACTTTGAGGAACGTAAGGCACACCGGGTGTGCATGATGGTTTTGGTTGAACTCATCGGTAAGAGTGAGGATTCCTCACATGCCGTGGCAAAAGAGATAAATTGTCATGAGAGCATTAGATGCGATGATTATCTAACCAAGAGTGGCTTGGAGCCATTAGCAAAGAGTTGCTTACCTTAGAAGATTGAGTGTTAAGACAAGCCAAAGCATGCTTAACCACTCTTTGTTTCTTTGGATCTTGGAATCGACTTATTCTCGCCAAATGGGGACAAATTTAATGCGTGGATAAGACGTTTAATAAGATTGAAGTTTGCTTGAATGCTCTTAAATTTCAAACTTATTATATTCTTGATAAATGGTTATACTTTGCACTTATATTTATAGTATTCTAAATCAAATAATATTGTTTCCATTATTGGTAAAGAAAATCTTTGAGGATAGTTCTCAGAGAAAGGGAAAGCATTTCTAAAATACAATTCTCATAAATGACTTTTATAACAAAGTCCGAAATGACGGTTGGACATCATGTATTCGAAATACTAGGTAGTTTTGATAAAACATGAAGTATTGAGTTCCAAACTCAAATTTTTAATACTTGACAACCAACATATATTTTCGCTTCATACATAAATGAGTAGGAATTATCGATGTAGTAATTCAAGCGTGAATTAAAGGAAAATATGGAACTTTGTTTTACGACGCTTAGATGCTTAATTATGCCTAACAAAGTATAAAAGTCAAGGTACTTAAATAAATGGTTCTTAAAGTAAGGTCATGAGATATTGTATGATAAGAGATATAGGAAACAAGGAACGAAGAAAATGAATAAGATTCCATTTCAACACATGAGTTCATGTTATTGTAGTTAACTTAGCAACTTGTTATCTTCACAAGTATCGGATACTGCTTGAGTGTTCCACTTTGAAAGTGACCTCAAACTATTGAAGTTAAGCTAAGTTATCGACTTACAAGCTTAGAATGAAGCAAGGAGAGATACATAAGTTGTAAGGTCGTATGCTTTGTTTAAAGACCTTTTAAGCAAAAGGCTAGAACACGTAATGGTTATTATTATGTTCCATAATCAGCAATTAATCCGTTTACACACAGAAAGACTCACATTCTAAGTAAAAGCAATAGTTGCGAATTTATTTGAATGACATGGTTATCCAAGCGTTAAGTCAAGAATGCTTTATTATAAACAAACATTTCCCTAACATGATAAACTCATTAAGTTCAAGTTTTACGTTCCAAACATCTTTAGCAATGTCACATCGAAAAGAACATACTCAAGGCTCTATTATATAGGCTCTTGATAGTTGATCGATTCGGAATCATTCTAAGACAAGCAAGTCTTACTTGTTGAAACCGACAAAGCAAAGAGCTATTGTTCTTGGTATAGACAATTGACTCCGAAGGCTAAAGAGGATTCAATTACTTCAACGTTTCACAATGAATTTGAAAGGATATGGCTATATTCATCAAATGTGAAAAAACTTGACATGAGTAGCTCAAGAGTTTAGTGAAGTACAAAATCGACTTGGCAAGATATCAAAACATCTAGATTAGATCGAGCGATGGTTGCTTGAGCCAAGCATGACCATCACAAAGTTATGATATTGAAATTTTCATAAATAACTCCACAAAGAACATAGTGTGAGACCTCGATGCCATTTAAAAATGACTCGAACAATGATGGATCACATCCCTTCCTATAAAGTTCTTAAGATTTGCACGAAGGACTAATGTTACACTAAACAAAATGTCGAAGATAAGAAAGGACGCCATATTCAGTTATGTATAGAATTATCTTCTAAATGTATTTTCATGTATATGTCTAAAACTCTTAGCCATAGTGGGAGTTCACTGGCTCAGTGGGAGCTAAGTGACTCTGTGGAAGCTCACCGGCTTAGCAAGAGCTAGGTGGTTGAGTGGGAGCTTAATGGCTCATTAATGGCTAAGATAGCTCAAGTGGGAGCTAACTATTTTTCCTACAACGAACTTTTACCCAAAGACAATATACATGTCTCTTTGTAAGCATTCAAGTGACACCACGGGCATTACCTCTACAACCTAATTGAGAACATAGTGTTTGTTGCTCTAGGTGGTCTCTTTCTGGAAAGTAACACATTTCCAAAACGACAAGTGGGAGGAAAATGAAATCGATTAAAATTGAGCTTAGAAACAAACCAAAACTGAGAATGTTGGAAGACCTTAAAAGGACTTCGTGATAATGCTTGATCAAGAATACTCAAAATGACTTTACAAGTGCATTAAAAGAGAATTCATTACTCACAAAACATCAGAAATGTTGGAGTAAGATCAACATAATAAAAGGGCTTTGGAAGCGCCTTGAAACTCAGTGGTTGATGCAATTGCCCCGTATAGGTATAGAATTCACCAAAGGCTTGGATTGAATCCTATAAATTTCTATTAAGTTACAAGCATACTATTTACTATTAGATAGTAAAAGAATAATGTCTTGTAAGATAGCTACGACAAATCCAAATTCCGAATAATGGTTAGAGGCCATAAAAATCCGAGATAGACTCCATGTTTGATAATCATGTTTGAAACTTGATTAATTTGCATAAAGGGTGAAACACTCATCGACTGCAAATAAGTTTTTCAAGGAGAAAACTAACAAATGTGGAAATGTATATGCATACATAGCTAGATTGGATGTAAAGGATACAATTAAATTCACGGAGTTGATTTTAATAAAAACCTATTCACCAATCGGAATGCTTAAGTCTTTTTGTGATTGATCTAGAAAAATTGCACATATGAAATATGGCAAAATAGATACCAAAACAGCCTTCCCAATATAGGATTTTGGAAGTGAATATGGAATAGTCTAAGGGTTTTGAAAATCTAAATAATTCTAGATTTGAAAGAAAGCTCAAGGAATCTTTCATGGGATTAAATGAAGCATTGAATAAAGGAATTGGAACGCGTTTTCTCATAAAGTTAATAAGAGGATTGGCTTATAGAGAAACATAGAAATTCTGATGAATAAGAAGTTTAGTGGGAGCAAAAGTAAAGGGCCAACGAGAAGTTTACGAACTCTATTATGAAACAACTATCAAATTCTAAATGTTTAGATTTGAAAGTATTTTGACAATGGACCAAGCTAAAGGCGATACTTAGTATACATATTGGGAATTAAGTTTTATGATATAGACTTAATTAAATGTTTAAATGAGTAAAGGAATTTACTATATTAAACATGAAGGACTTTGAAAGGCTTTCGACCCATATGTATAAAACTAAGTAAAATGTTTGAACTAAGTATAAGCTAGGCTAAATACTAAGTCAAACAAGAAAGACTCTAGTAAGAGAGTTTCAACCATATCACATAGCGAACAATTTAGCAAAGACTCAGTGAAACTGAATGAGCTAAAATGTCAAATTGATGGGATAAAGATTTAGAATCATTCTACAATTAAATTCATCATTTAAATCTATGATATGGTATCGTCATACGACTTACTTGCTTAGAGAATGTGAAGTACGTATATAGTACCAATCAACTTGAATCTAAGTATTAGATTATAGTCAAGAACATCCAAAACACTTGGATGAGTTAGAGGATGAGTTTTTGACGCATGGAAACAAATATAATTTGAGCATTGATGATGCAAACAGAAACCTTAAATAAGGATGAAATCTTTAATAAGGAAGCCATTTGTAAGCACGTGGTAAGAAGCGTCGTGGCTTGAGAAATGGTAACATGGATGTGCATCCATGTATAATGTGCGGAAATTTAAGGTAAATTTCCATGATCACAAGTGATTAGGGTATTCCAAATCATTGTGAGCCGTTGGGAGTGAAACCCAAGCAAGGCATCATTAAAAATTCTACTAAAGTATATGATGAGAATATTGTTGCCTTAAAAGACAATAGTAAAGAAGATGTTAAGTGGAAAGTTCGTTGTTGAATGTTGATGATTGTAGGTTGTCAAGCTGAAGGTCGCAAATCATGAAAATGAGTGGGAGCCATTTCTTGGACAATAAATCCTAAATCACATGTAATTCATTAACACTCTCAAAGTTTTATCATCTTATTGTGGAAATGGTCGATAATGAAGACGCTAAGATTTGCAAAGTAATTATAACTAAACCTATGCAATAAGTGAATGACAACATTCACAAATTGCGTGAAAGAAATCAAGCATATTAGATATGGGTGTGATTTCTATAAATTTTTTATGAAGAGTACTGCTCTTAAAACATTTGGGTAAACCATTTATCATAAGATGAAACATTGTGAAGTTTCATAGTGGAGCAAAATTTTTCTAAATATTCCACAAAACTATTTAATTGAGGTTTAAAATTAAATAATGAGTCCATTCGATTTTAAAGAATATTCAAAATAGGGTATCAAGATAATGTCTTGGATAAAGAAACACCTATTAAGTGAACATTGAATATTTTAATCGAAAATTATCCCTAATCAAGGTCATTTATATGGTGGACGATTAATGACCAATAGAGACTAGTGTGTAGTATGATTTACGGCACCGTTTCTTGTGCTATAAGGACGTAAATCATTTGCACAGGTATTGGTTTAGAACCATACTGGATCGACCTATGAGAATACTTTAAGAGATTCAAAATCGTCATAAGTATATTTCTCATTATGGATATCGGAACCTATTTCCTTGACCATGAGTATTGTGAGGTCTCTTGTTTGAATACTAGTCCGTTTTTTATGTCGGTTAAACGTCTGCTGTAATTGGGGATTATAACAACGGCTATCAGGCAGCTAGGTCCTCTCAGTAAGAGGAGCTACATTACAAGACTGGGAATGTCCCCCTACTAAAATAGGGAAGATGTCTTTTTTGTATACAAGGCCTCTCGTAGAGCGAGACTGTGAAAATGCATGGTCGTGCTCGGATGGATTTTAGAAATCATCTGTTTATTGACAGTCGGACTCGGATTTCGAGAAACACTTCTGGACGTAATAGGGATGACAAATAATCTTACCCTATAGTTCATGAAGAGACATGAAGAGACATAGCAAAGGGGTTGTACACTAAATGCGCACTTGTCCGGAAGGACAAGTGGGAGATTGAAAGGAATGGTGTCCTTCGAAAAAGTGTACTATTCCGTTAGTGGGTTCAGAATTATTAGAAAACTAATATATTCAGTAAGGTCAAGTGATCGGAATTCTTGGGTGGAGGCTGCTTCCGATCAGTAATATTAATGCATAATTAATATTACAGCTTAATCTTGACTGAACCCTTCGGGTCACACCCAAGAAACTAACGAACTGAAGCGACGAATTAATTAGGAATTAATTAATAAGTCGACCGAGTAATTAATATTTAGACGTCGAGAATTCGAGCTTGGAGCGTCGAAACCGAACGTCGGAAGTCAAGTCGAAAAATAGTAAAAGACGAGATGTGAAAATAATAATAAATCAACAAAGACCAAAATACCCCTAGCATCGGAACACCGAGTGATAGGGGGTATAGCCAAGCTAGCAGCCCGCACCAAGTGTAGGGCTTGCTAGGAAGCTGCGGCTAGTTGCCCGTACCTAGTGCATGGCGTGCTAGCATGCTGCAACTAGCAGCCCACACTAGGTGCGCGGCATGCTAGCAGCAGCCCGCACGCAAGCGCATGGGGTTCTGGTCGAGAGATTTCGAGCAGCAGCCCGCATTTTGTGTTGCGGGGATGGCAGGGTCGAGAGAAGGGCAGCAGCAAATGGGAAGCCCACTTGGGTGCCTTGGTGCCCAAGTAGGAGTTGCCAAATGGCGCAAGGTGAGGGAGAGAGTGGGGAGCAAGTTTGGTCCCCCCCTCCTCCAAATGGTCCTCACCTAACCTCTCACATGAGCTTGCCACTTGTTGATTTATTACTAGTGTTATTATTAATTTTATTTTAACTTTAAAATAAAATGGGAAAATCAAATTCTCCCACATTAATCGGAGAGATTTTCACACTCATGCATTTCCCTATAAATACCCCATTTGGGGTATTGGGAAAAGCACTTGAGTAAGAGTTGAAAAAGGCATCACCATTGTGAAAACCTATGAACTCATTAATTACTCGGGTTTTGGTCGGGCCTTGCTAACCCCAAGGCATTGGACCGTTTTCGGTGGTCGAGTTGTGGGTGGACTATCGTTGGAGGTCGTCATAATTTCGAGGCTTGCTTTCGATGTAAGAGCCCCTTCCGGTCGGGTGAAGCACGCTCCAAAGGTAATTGTTTTATCTTAATCTTGTGATTAATTTAATTATGTTTATGGTTTTATTTATTACGAGTGCGGTCTTGTTTTTGTGTTTGTTTCCGCGGTGAGTCGGACTCACCAAACCCCAACAGGAAAAGGTTCCCAACTTACCCCCTCAAAAAAATAAACTAACTCGAAAAAGAAGAAGGAAAAAAGAGAAAAATAAAATAAAGAAGTAAGAAAATAAAAAGAAAAAGAAAGTAGGAAAATACTAAGGAAAAAAGAAAATAAGAAAGAAATAAGAAAAAAATAAAATAAAAGAATATAAAAGAAAATAAAAAGAAAATAAGAAAGTAGACAAGAAAAGGGACAAAAAGTGTTTGAAGGCAAGCGTATGATTCGTCTTAAGATCTCGTGAAGATTCCGTCATTATATGAGCCAAAATACGGAAATTATCCCAACTTACATGACGCGTCAGGGGAGACACGCACAACTTCGTGAGTTGCGCGCGGCTGTCGCACGCATATAATCCTGTTGCGTGCGGGTGTCTCGCGCATGTAATCCTGTCTATGAACTTTCCTTTAAGCCGAATTTGCCAAAAATTTCCCCTCTTGGGTCTATTTAAACGTGGTTTTGTGTAGGCTTTTGATCATCTCGCATTCATTCGCTTATTAACATAAGAAATTAAAAAGAACTAATCTCTCTAAAATCTTATTCTCTCTCTTTTTGTTTGAACAATGGTGAAGACCTTTGAACAACGTTTGAAGCAATGGGTCACTTCTCTTTCAACCGAGGACAAACTAGCTTTCAAAATTTACCACTTAAACCCTTTATTGAATTATATGCAACTAGTGGTTAACTTTGATTTTCTTCATGTCGCAGTCAACCATTAGGACTCTAACCACTATCTTTTCTTGTTTAGAGGGGACGAAATTGTCCCCCTTCCTGGTGAGTTCGAGGCCTTGCTAGGTTTCCCTACAAACACTCTTTCTGTGACTTATTCGTCTATCTTGTTGGATCCTAAATCTATATTCCAAAGATTTTTTGGTTTGTCCGACAATGATATGACTAACATAGGAACTAAAGAAGGCGTGAACTTAATTTAATTTATTAAACACTTCGTCGCCCCTCATGACAACATGACTAAACAACGCTTTAAAATTCGTGCTTTATGTTATTGTCTTGTTGTTAATTGTTTACTTAGGACAGGCAAAGAATACGGAGATTATTCGATGGTGTCCATAGTAAAGCAAGTAGAGGGATGTCATTCACCCGCTCCTTTGGTTTTGGCGAAAACCGTTCTGTGCTTGAATCGCCTTAGAGGAGATCCTAATGAAAACGGTTTCACGGGAAGTTCACTCCTATTACACGTACTTTTTTTTCGACGTTTATCAGCGCAAGTCAAGAAGTTGCACTGGCATGACCAACGCAATCTTCTAAGTTGCACGCGGAGGGTGCGCGCAACTGGTTTAGTTGCGAGCGCCACCTGTTTGTGTAAAAAATCGCAAACTAATTTTTTTCTCCTTTTTTTCAGATTTGGCTCATGGAGCGTTTGCGAATCGTTGATCAGCCTCAAAACATTGAGGCTAATGGAGTAAAGACATTCCCTAGACGTCGAATCCTTTATAAGCATAAGAATCAAGAGGAATGGACGTCGTTTTTTTGTCATGGGGCTCCTAACATACGGTTTGTGATTCCTTGGTGGAACATAAATAGTATGATTGGGAATAGTCTCAATTGCCCTTACATTAGGCTTTTAGGCCTATCTAGTACTACTTGTATTTTTCCTTGTAGGGTGATGAGAAAATATGGGATGAGGCAATTTATTCCTCCGCAAGATTGTGATGCCCCCAAAGATGTGACCTTTAAACCCGAAAGGATTGCTCATTAGATGGAATATTGGTCAAGTCTTCCAAGGTGGGTAATACAAAATCCTCTTGCGAGTATTACATTATCTTCCTTTTACAAGGCTTAAATGAATGCGGCGGATAAGGGTGAATTAAACAAGGCTAGATCTCAACTTCAATCCGCCACCGCTCGCAATCCACCTAAGCCTTTGATGCATTCAACCACTACTACTCCTCCTAGTGGCCAAAACAAAGGAGTGAGAAGAAAATTAGACTTCTCATCTCCTAAGGCTCGTTCGAAGGAAACAAAAAGGAAAGCTCCCTCCAAACCTGCACAACAAGGTGTGAAGATCAAAGAACCTTCACCAAATACTCGCAAGAAAGCTCCAATAGTCAAAGGGAAAGGAAAACAGGTTGCAAAGGCCCCAATCCCTAAATTGAAAAACAATGTTTGGGTGAAGAAGATGAGTGTAGGGGAAAGCTCCAAGGTTTCTGAAAATGTTGCGATGGAAACTACTCCTCCATCATCTGTGATAATCGAGGATATAGTAAAACCTTAGAGTGTTACACAATTTTATCATTAGTTTTTTTTTCGAATAAAGTGTAATCACTACTATGTCTTTTTTTTCGTTTACTATCTAGTTCAATAATGTCTCTCTTTTGAATTTTGAATGAAATAAAATGAGCTTTATATTTTTATATGTTGATATGACCGAATCATAAAGATTGCCTACGTATTCTCATTACGAAATCAGGTCTTTGCATAAAAACTATTTTTTTATATTATTATGTATTTTTTTCTTTAATCTCTTAGATAGACATTAAATGAAAAAATTAATCAAACCTTGTTTAAAAGAATTAAATCAAAGTTTAATTTTATTTTCCGAGTATATGTTATATTTAAGAAACACCCTTATTTTACCGTAAGTAGAAATCACAACTTCATTCAAACGCAAAATTCGGGTTCGCAGTTCGTCATCAGGTGGCGCGCGCAACTTCTGAAGTTGCGCGAGCCTGTCGCGCGCAACAAAATCAGTTGTGCGTGACATCTGCGCGCAACTATTCCAGTTGCGCGCGACACCTGTGCTACAAATGTCTCGAAAAAAATTTCTTTAAAAAAAATTGTATTGTTACCCCCCCCCCCCCCAAGTTGTGATGTTTGAAAAAATTTGAACACTTAGAACGGTTTATTATTTCTAAATTACCCCCCTAAGTGTTATGTATTTTACCGTGTTATTCGGTAAAATGCATAACACTTAGAATCTTTCAATTGAATGCTTAATTAAAAATGGTTGTATGAGTGAACGAGTTTTATCCGGATTTCATATGTAATATTTCTTAAGGCGATCAAAGTTTATTAATTGGCGAATTTCATCTCCTCCAATATCCATTAATCTGACGGCTCCTCCTGATAGGATTTCAATTACGCGGTAGGGACCTATCCAATTAGGTTTGAATTTCTAGGTTTTACTCTTTTATTGAAATGACGAGCAATGTGCCTTTGGTAGACTTGTACATGATGCAAAGCTCTTAATCGTCGTTCATCGAGGAATAAAAGCTCTTCATACCTCGCTCTTACCCATTCAGCTTCCGGTAGCTTACTTTCAAGTACGATGCGTAGGGATGGTATTTCCAATTCGACTGGTTTGACTGCGTCCGTCCATTCTGAAAACTAAGGAGTATGGAGTTACTCCTATTGATGTTCGTATAGACGTTCTATGACCCCATAATGCGAAGTGTAGCTTATTCGGCCAGTCTTTGTAATTTTCTGCCATTTTCTTAATGATGGCTGTTAAATTTTTATTTGTCGACTCTACAGCTCCATTCATTTGAGGTTTTTATGGGGATGAGTGATGATATTTTACTTTATAACGAGTAAAGAGGGTCTCGACTTCAGCTTTGAATTGAGATCCCTGATCACTAATTAGTTCATGTGGAACTCCATATCTAAAAAATATGTTTCGTTCAAGAAACTTTGCAACATGTTTAGAAGTGATATTCATGTCATAAGTAGCCTCAATCCACTTAGTAAAGTAATCAATGGCAACTAATACGTACTCGTGCCCTCCTGATCCTGTTGGAGAGACTTTTCCAATTATGTCAATTCCCCAAGTCGAAAAAGGTTAAGGGGAAGTGAGATTGTATAGTTCGGATGGTGAAAGGTGTTATTGGCGAACATTTGGCACTGTGGACATTTTTTAACATATTGTATGCAATCATGTTCCATAGTGGACCAATAGTACCCTTGTCGTGAAATTATTTTTGAAAGCATTTTACCATTCATGTGAGGTCCACAAACACCTTTGTGAGTATTTTCCATAAGGCGTGTGGCTTCCGCTTGGCCTATACATAGTAAACTTTGACCATTAGGTCCTTTTTTGCATAATTGACCATTTATTAGACCATATTGGGCCTCAAGTGTTCGTAAGGCTCGTTGGTCTTTCGATGAAGTATTTTCAGGATATGTGCTATGAGTAATATATTGGAGGATATGATCATACCAAGGATTGTCTCTTTCAATGTCCTTTATTTCCTCTATTGCGTTACAATACGCTGGTTCTTCTCTTTTATCAACGCATAATGGCATCATATTTAAGTGATCTGGATTGTTGATCATTGAGGCTAATTTTGCTAGCGCATCGGAAAATTGATTGTCATCCCTTGGGAGATATTTAAAATCAATATGTTCAAAATGCTCGATGAGTTGCTCTAGGTGTGCTTGGTATAATATCATTGTGGAGTTCTTTATTTTCCATTTTTTTAATATATGATTTATAATCAAACTGGAGTCTCCATATACCTCTAATTTTTGCACACCTATGCTAGCCGCTGATACTAGTCCAATAATGCACGCTTCACATTCTGCGGCATTATTAGTAACCTCAAAGTCTAATTTGATAGAGATTGGAGTATGTGCTCCCTCTGGACTTATGAGTAACACTCCTACGGCACATCCTTTTTTATTGGACGCACCGTCGAAGTACATTACCCATTTGTCATCTTGTGTCATGAGAATCTCTTCATCATGAAGATGAGTAGTTTCTACACGACTTGTTTGAATTGGATGTTGTGCTAGAAAGTCGGAAATTACTTTTCCTTTCATTGATTTATTTTAGCTCAAATTCGGCCAACATCACCAACCACTTGGATATCCTTCCTTGTATGGGTGGTTGTTCAAACAAATACTTTATCGGATTTTGTTGAGAAATCACATGAGTAGTGTGTGGTAACATATAATGTCGTAACTTTTTGGTTGCCCACACTAATGCTAGGCTTGTCTTTTCTAAGGTGCTATATTTTATTTCGTATCGGATGAATTTCTTACTTATATAACATATTGCACGTTTGACTTTTTCTACCTCTTGTGCTAACATGGCCCCTGTGGCTGTGTCTGTAACTGTAATGTATAGCCTAAGAGGTAGTTTGGGTATTGGTGGTGCTTAAATTGGTGGACTTTAAAGATAATCTTTGATTTTCTCAAAGGCCTTTTGGCATTGATCGTCCCATTCATGTTTCTCCTCTTTTTTCAGTCTTTTAAATATTGGCTCACAAGTCATAGTCAATTTGTTGATAAATCGACTAATGTATTGTAATTTGCCAAGGAATCCCCTAATTTCTTTTTCTTTTTGAGGGGGAGGCATGTCAACAATTGCCTTTATCTTAGAGGGATCGATCTCGATGCCACGTGTGCTTACTACGTATCCGAGCAACTTACCAGAAGCTACTACGAAGGCGCATTTTTGTGGATTCAATCGCATTTTTTATTCTTTTATGCGAGTGAAAAATTTGCATAAAGCTTTTATATGTCCCATTCTATCTTCGGACTTCACGATCATATCATCCACATACACTTCTATTTCTTTATGCATCATATCATGCAAGAGAGTCGTAGCCGTTCTTTGGTATGTAGCTCGTGCATTTTTTAAACCAAATGGCATGACTGTGTAGCAATACGTACCCCAAGGAGTAATAAAGCATGTCTTTTCTTCATCTTCTTTTGCCATTAAAATTTGGTTGTAACCTGCGTATCCATCCATAAAGGATAACATCACATGTTCAGCCGTGTTATCTACCAATATATCAATATGTGGTAGAGGAAAATCGTCTTTAGGGCTAGCTTTATTAAGATCCCTAAAGTCGACACACATACGAACTCGTCCATCCTTTTTAGTGACTGGAACGATGTTCGCTACCCATTCTGGGTAATTACATACGCGAATAAAACCGGCGTCCAACTGTTTTTGTACTTCTTCTTTTATTTTTAATGCGACATCAGGTTTCATTCGTCGAAGTTTTTGTTTTACTGGTTTATAAGTAGGGTTCAAGGGAATGGTATGTTCCGCGATTTTCCTATCTATTCCAGGTATGTCCTTGTATCACCAAGTGAACACGTCTTCGAATGCTTTGACTTCTCTCTTATTTTCGTTAGTTCCTATATTAACTATTTCAGTTTCTTCAACGATAGGGTTCTTTTGTTCTCGTTCATTCATTAATTCAACCAATTTATTAATGTTATCATCTTCATTAGATTGATTGTTATAGCATTCGAAAGATTCAAGAGAAGGCTTATACTCAGAAATAGAGCTCATATTATTAAAATCTAAAGAGAGTACATCAAGAGAAGAATCCTTTTTGGGCTCTTCGTCCTTAGAACTAGAAAATAAAGACTCAGTAATGGCCACAAGGCCTAAATTTTCAGCTTCCCTAGAGTCTATAATAGATTCATCGTCCGATTCTTCAAACATCTTCCTCTTCATCATTTTCATGGTTTATTTCTAAGAGTGATAGATCATTTATTGCTATTTTGACTGGAGAAGCATGTATAGTCATAGGAAGCCCTTGATAGTTCAACCTAATCATTTGATGAAGTGAGGATGGTATTGCACCAAGCTCATTTATCCAAGGACGTCCAAGTAAAAGGTTGAATGTAGGTTTTATGTCCATAACATGGAATTCAACCATCTTTTGTATTGGGCCTGTGGTAATTGGTAGCTGAACAGTTCCACACACCGATCTTCTCAAATTGTCATAGGCCCTAATGCTTTGTTTTGTTGATTGGAAATCTTTTTCTAGATTTAGGCCTAAGTATTTTGCCGTTCGTAATGGGCACACGTTTACCACCGACCCATTGTCTACCAAAGTTAGGGGGATATTGTATCCCTTGCATCCCACAATTAAGTATAACGCATTGTTGTGGGTAGTGTCTTTTAAAGCACTACTACAAAATTGGCTAAAAGACCATATTAAAATGGCCAAAGAGACTACCTCAGGGGTGGTCTCTAGCTCACATGTCTCTTTGGCCTAAGAGACCATTTCATCAAAAGTGGTCTCTTGTTTTAAAAAGAGAGACCACTTATTTAGAATAGATGGTCTCAATTTTTTCAAAAACTAAGACCACCTATTTCAAATAGATGGTCTTAGTTTTTCAAAATCTAAGACCACCTATTTCAGATAGATGGTCTCTTTCTTTCTTTTTTATTAAAAAAAATTATTAGTATTTTAATATATATAATATCAATCAAACAAAAATACAATTCATTAATATTAAAAACTATACACGTAGTTTACACTTACAAAAAATATACAAAACTAATAGTAAAAAATTCATTAATACTACAATCAATAATTCAATATTATTCAAAAATTATACAAAACTCATTAATGCTACAATCAAGACCTTTTAAGCATATCTTGTGCCACCAACCGAACAATTCAACAAACACAAGCATTAATCTTCTTCAATTACAGTCTTGAATCCCTGAAAATTATCCAAGAAAAATCCAAATTTATCACACAATTATAAAAAAAAATTAAACAAACTTTTAAATTATCAATTAAATTTACAAAAACCGAAATTAAAAAATTACAAAAAATTAAAACAAAAATGAAGGCAAACAATTAGACACCATGACAATACCATTCACCTTATATCAGCAACAACAACACACCTTAGCAGCAGCTCACTCCCTGCTGCCCCACCCACGACCCCTCAACATCACCAACAACCCACCACCGCAGCAACACACGCATACAACAGTTGTTGGTCCCTCTCCCCGGCTCCCCGCACAAACAACAGAACAACATACAACCCACTTCTTCCATTCCATCTCGCACTCACTCCCACCAATTTGTCATTCTCCTTCACCTATTAGAGCACAACAACTGCAGCAATTCATCACCCGCAATCGACAATTTGATCGGCAAAATGAAAGTGAGAATTGCAGAATTAAAAGGTCTTAAAAACCCTAGAATACCAAGCTAAAGGAGAGAGAAAAGGAAAGAGGAGAACGAATGTGGCCGGTGGTGGGTTGTGGTTGCGGCTGCGGTAGTGCGTCGTCACCCTCCAAACCCACACCACCAACAACCCACGCTCAGGCTCACGTACACGCACACACCCACGCCCACGACCCAACACTAAATCCTGATCTACACCCACCCGCAAATTCTAATTTACCCGCAAATAAGTTAAAAAAAAAACCTAATTAAAACCCAAAAAAACAAAGAAATCATAAATCAACACTATTGGCAAACCCAAACTATCCTAATCAAAGTGATTCCATGTCAATCAAATTCTGGAAATTGAAATAAATCCACCCACAAGTCTAAACAATCAGATTCCAATTCCAATCAATGCAAATTTATACACAATTAAATCAGGCGAAATTCGAAACCAAAATCCAGAAAACAATGAAATAAAAAATCATACCTAAAGAAGAACAATTTTCTACACCTTCAAGAAACCAAATCACAAAATCCAAACCCTAAATTAAAACTAAATGAAATCGAAATCGAAACCCTAACCAAATTATACAAAGTAACAACAAATAAATAAAAGAGAAAAACCTGGTTAGGAGCAGCGCTGCCATAAGAGATCTAGAGGAGGGCCGGGCTGCGGTGGGTGAGGGCACGGCGGGGCGAAGCTGCACTCATCTTTGAGGAGAATGGAAATTAGGGGAGAATGGAGAAGGATCAAAATGTTGAAATTTAAAACCAAAAAAATAATAAAATGGAGAGACCATTTATTTTAGGGAAGTGGTCTCTCATTTTTTAAAAAATTTAAAACGAAAAAATAATAAAATGGAGAGACCATTTATTTTAGGACAGTGGTCTCCCATTTTTTAAAAAAATTTAAAATCAAAAAAATAATAAAATGGAGATACCATTTATTTTAGGGAATGGTCTCTCATTTTTTTAATTTAATTAAAAAATAAATAGGAGAGACCATTTATTTCTAATAAATGGTCTCCAGTATATTTTTATTTTCTAAGATACTACCTAAGAGACCATTTATTTGAAATATTTAGTCTCTTGAAACATAGAGACCATATATTTAATTAAATGGTCTCTTATTTGAGGTCTCTTTGAATGTTTTGTAGTAGTGAAGGCAAATCATCATTAGTGAAAATGATTGACTTGTCGGATTTTTTGCTAGTAAGAAAGCTAACGAGATCCTGAAGGGTTGTGTCTGTGCTTACAGACAAAGCCGTTAGAACGTTCATGAGAGAATTCCTATGTTCTTTAGAAGTACTTAGGAGTTCCCAAATGCTAACATTCGGGTTGGATTGGCGAAGTTGTTTGACCAATGGATCTTCCACCTTAAATGGAGGTGGTATTGTATTTTGTGTTTGACCCTGAGTTTGATTTTGTGTGGTCGAAGATCAATTTGGTGGTGGTGCTTAGTAGACTCGCCCAGAACGAGTGATCTATCTCATTTGGGTTAGTCGTAGGACTCATAAACCAACTTTCTTCTAGAGGCTTTGGATGTGCCTCCATTTTAAGATGTTCCATGAGTTTTGCTTGATGTCATTGTTCATCCAAGGAGAGATTCGATAAATCTTGCAATTTCCCCAAGAAATGATCTCAGTCAAGCGCTCCATTTGTTTCATTTTGTAAACAAGATGAAGGTGGGACGGCGGCATACTTAGAGACATATAAGTCTTGAAAGTTGTCGTCCCATAGTCCACATACTTCATTAGTTGCCCCTATGGGTATTGTGGATAGAGGTTCTCCTATGGGTGTGATATAGTCCAAAGGATTGAACGTATCACTTCCCAAATGGTCTTTATTGATGTGAAACACCCCTAAGGGGGATGCATTATTGTTAGGTTTAGGTGTGGGAATTCTCCCATCGTCTACTAAATCTTGTATTTTGTGCTTTAAAACATAGCAACGTTCATTATCGTGTTTGCTTTTTCTTTAGCAAGATCATCTTCAATCCTAGTAGCCACAGAATATACCTTTTGAAAAGTGTCTAGACCAAGGTAACGTAGATGTTTATCGTACTTTTCATGACAGTTGTCAATGAATTTTTGTACTAACTCAAGTTCAGGAGGCCTTTGGGCAAGGTGGGCCGCCATTTCTCGCCATCTACCATAGAAAGCAAGGAAACCTTCATCGTCGCCTTGCTTAAGCATCTCGACTTCACGTAAAGTTGACTTGAACTCTACGTTACTCTCGTATTGGGTGATGAAAGCCGAGACTACATCTTCCCATGTTGCTTTAAATTTTGGATCTAGCCCATAGTACCACTCTCTCGCGGTTGGGTCTAGTGATAAAGGGAAAGTCAAGGCATAAAGCTTAGGATAAACTCCCTTTAGTGCCATAGTGCCAGTAAAACACATTAAATGATTTTGTGGATTACTGGTCACCTTAAATATTGGTAAGTCCGTAGCTACAAACTTTTCTGGTAAAGCAAGTCCTGGGGGAGGAGCAAACTTTTCTGCGTCAAAGTACTTGTTCCCCATTGTAGAACGAAGAACTAGCTTCTCCAACGACTTTTCTTTAATGGATAATTGCTCCATCTTTTCTTGTAAGGCTAACGCTTCAAATTTTTTCTTTTCAACATTTTTCATCTTCTTAATTCTTCTCTCCTCTGCCTCTTGAGCCTTTTCCTCTCTCATACGAAGAATCTCTTGTTGAAGTTATTCGACGGTTGTCATTGTTGTTGGACTAGGATTAGTTGTCGAAGGAAAGTGGTTTGAAAGGGGTTTGATCTTTTGGTGGTAAACGTAGAATGCGAGTGCCCGGGGGTCCTCTTTCCTAAGCTTGAAAACCGGCCCTAAAGGAGTACAAAAAGATAAGTAAATTGATACGCTTGTTTTTTTAAAGGAAAAAAAAAAAGAAAAAAGAGGCAAAATATATTCAAACAGATAACATCGCCCTTAACAATTCTTCAATGAAGATATTGTTCGGACGAGTCAATTTGTTTTTTGAGAAATCAAAACTGACTCGTCCAGTGGGCGCACACAATAAAATTACTTGCGTTGGGAGGGGTCGCGCAACTTCTTGAGTTGCGCGAGCCACCTGCTCGTAACATTTTTTTTAATTCGAGCGTTTTTTTACTTAACCCTTTTTTTTATGTTATCCTTTGAATATGACGCTAAATCACAAAGAGACAACTTCGTAATTGGGAACCTAGACCAAACTAAAAAAAGAAAAAAAAAAGACTATCCTAACACGTTGCACATAGTTACATAATCACATAAGCATGTCATAAGTCAAGATTCACGCAATGCTGTTCTAAGGTCAAAAAAGGCTTGGGTGTCCAAAGGTACCATACCTTAAGAAACGACGCATAAATCAATCACTCAACGTGTTAACCCATGACATCGCCCTCCCAACATTTTGTTAGTGATATGGGTGGGATGATTGTTATTGATTTTGGGATAGACGCCTAGTGTTGGCGACCCCTAGTCAATGAGCCAATCCCTAATGGTTTAAGTGTGCTATGCTTATGCATGATGCAATGTTGCTTGTTTGGTTTTTACTCTTGTGCAAAAGGAAGATATTATGCGTTCAAGTCT
Organism: Chenopodium album; assembly: GCF_948465745.1. Classification (NCBI taxonomy): domain Eukaryota; kingdom Viridiplantae; phylum Streptophyta; class Magnoliopsida; order Caryophyllales; family Amaranthaceae; genus Chenopodium; species Chenopodium album. The sequence continues at coordinate 22,468,357 of NC_137842.1, forward strand.
TGCTCTCTAACTAGAGATTATCCAAGTTAATTCTCGTTACAACCCATAGGCAACCTAGTGTTGGATACCTTGGACCATAACTACGAATTAATCATGTAACCTCTAAGTCCCTTGTGGATTCGCCACTGTAAGGAGGGTGATCCCGTCGTAAGGGGTACTCTCCTTAAATGCCCTTGGCCACTTAAAACCCTAGGACTTTACACTTGTTAGGGTGTAGTAGGATTAGAATTCCTGACTGTTTTGGGGACCTTGAATTAGAATTGATTCTATCATCACGCTTTTTTGTAAGAAACAAGTAGGAGTCGCCAATGAGTTTTAGGAAAAAATCATAAACCTCGTTCATGCCTTTCTTCCATGTGGAGTTCATGGAATAATTAGCACAAATCATAAGTTTACCCATGCCCAAATTGGTCTATAAACCAAAAATGAGTTCAGGTTCGAGGGTACTAAGATAGCATTCCTTTTAGAGGGGAATCGTCATCCTAGCCCTAGTATGGCCTCTACTAGCTCTTCCTTTTTTACAATTTCATCACCAAACAATATATGCAATGCGATACCTAAACCTCTGTTAGTTGATTTTATTTACAAACATTAATTCACGTAGGAATTACATTGAAAAAGTCGTTATTCTTATTTAATAATATTCGTGAAAGAACAATAAATAAACAAGATTCGCCTTGGCTTAAGTGATCAACCAACAATTATTTAATTCAATTCTAATCTTTATTTAACGCAAGATACTATGTGGAATTGATTAATTAATTATTTTAAAAGTGATCAAACAACACTAATTAATTAATTAATTAAAGTCCTTTTAAACAAGAAAAAGAAGGTGATTTAACTAAGTGCTCGGGAATTTACCACTTCTCTTTGCTAGATCTCCGTTTAGAACACTTATGGACACCTTCTTGTTGGGGAACCTCCACCGTAGTAACAAAGTATCGAAAGGGTGAGTGTTTAGGACAAGAGGGCTAGGTTGCACAAGTTCACAAGTTATTTCGCCAGAGTTTAGGTTAATTTATGTCTGTTGAAGCTTCGGTTTAAGCTCGTATTTATAGGGAATGATTAGGTTTAGGGTTTTGAGCATTCTTCCGCAGCAGGTGTTGCACGCAATAGATGGAGTTGCGCGCGGCATCCCTGTGCAAGTTATAGAGTTGCGCTACTATGTGCAGCGCAACTAATGGTCTTGCGCGTGGCTTTATGGTAAGATTTGATTTTATATTTTCCGTATAATTTTCGAATAACTACAAATCTTCCGGTGTCGCGCGTAACTGGATTAGTTGCGGGCGGCAGCCCAGCACGCCTCTGTGAGATGCGCGCGGCTTTTCCAGCGGCAACACTAAGATTTAACCTAGGGGCTCCTAAATCCGTCATTATTAGGGCTTAAGCCTAATTATGATCGGGTTTAGTTAATTGGACCTTTGTTTTGGCTTTTTCTTTAATTTGGGCTAGTATTTTGTGTTTTGTGGGTTAACCAGTTATTCATAAGTATTCTTCACTTCGATTCAACACGAAGATGGTTTTATTTATCAACATTGCACTTCCTGTCGGGACAGGAGGACAAAAGTAGATGTCTACAGTTATACATTGTGATTTCCGTACGATGTGCACTATTTTACTTTGCAAATATTTTTATGCATTAACTTTGCAAGATGCGATTAAAGGCAAAGGTCGTATGTGAATATGTGGAATGATTTATTTATTACTCATTCATGGTTTTTGAAGTAGAATGAGTAAAGGAAGAATTCAAGTCTTATAAGACGAGGTTAATGTTTTGGGGTGCCTTATGCACTCAAGGTGTTTATACACCGAGGTAGTTAAAGGAATAAATAATAAATGTTGCTTGTCACTAATAAATCAAGAAATGAAATTGGAAACTTGTTTTACTTGATTGAATTGATATTGGATTGATTGTATTGTTTGCATATGAGTCATCACCAAGTCTAAACTTGTAAATCACGTAAAGTGCAAGATGGATGAGCAATAAAACTCTGGATTGGTGCACATCTGGAGTAATGACAATCAGGGGTTAGGGTACACAGGGTATTAGCCGTGCACTTTTCTCGAGGTCGTCTGATCTACGAGTCTCTTATTTCAAATACTTTTCAAATAATACTAGGAGTTAGATGAGATCTCATACTAGCTACAGTCACAAAGTCACGCCCATGGTCGTTGGATGTTTATTGATGTTTCCAAAAGGAGGCATGGGGTTTTCTTTTATTGATGTTCCAAATGGAGCATGGGATGGACAACCTTGTCTATTGCTTAATCCAATGATTAAAATAAAATGATTTAGCTACTATTAACTAGTGAAGTCTTAGTAAAACTGATAGTTGAGTCGTGTGTTAAGTCTCTAATGTAATGATGTGTGATGATTTATTATTAGTAGCATGCTAGGGATTTCTTATTATATTTCGCAGCTTGTATGTACTCAGCTTTGCTGAGTGCGTGCTTTTGTGTGTCTTTCTTTGGTCATGGCCTTCGCCTTTCAATGACCCTATGATGATCCAATTTTTACACTTGTAATATTGGGGAGCAGCTTAACCACAGGTTCATACACATGCAGCATCCGTATCTAGGTGGTGGGATCTTGAGTGGAGTGTTGGTTGCTTTTCTTTTTTTTATTGCTGTTTACATTTGAAGTTATTTAAACTCAATTTCACTTTTATACTACTTTTATTGGTTTGAGTTTTGAATAAGGGTCTTAATGGTTCCAAGTTGTAAGACTTAATTTAATTTTGTTTGGTTGTTTTGAAACATATTTAAAGCTGATTTAGTTTTTTTTTTCCGCTGCTAATTTCTGATATAGCCTTAACGTTTGAACACGTAGCGGTAGCACGCCAGTAATTCTCTTGAATATTGTTCAGGGTCCTCACAGGTTTTTGAGAATTATTGGGGCGTTACAGCCACAAAGTAGTACGACTTTATTAGGAGGGAAAGGAAAAAAATGGAAGAAAAAGATCAGTAGCGGTCATGCAAAGCACCCATAACTAACAAGGTAAGAGAAGAGGACACGTCACGCCAAGCTAGAAATCAGACAAAACTAACCCTCCAAAAAAAAAAGGGAGAAAAAGGGGAAACGAAAAGACATAACTAACCCAGGTGATTTGGGTGGTCAAATTCAGGGGGCTAAGGGTAGAAAAGGGAAGTCACTATTGCTAAGTGAATAGTAAATTTGGTGCTTGGGACTTTTGTATATGTTATTGTAGATTAAATGCATAAATTTTATAAAGTCTTGTCTTAAGAAAATTTAAAAGTAATTTGCTAATGTCATGTATAGTTTCAAGACTTAGAGCTAATCTCGCTCTGAGATATTTAACTAACCGATAATGATTTGGATAGAGAAATTAGAGATTTGTTTGTTTATTTTTTGGAAAAATTGATTCTAATAATCCCACCTTTGGCTGATTCGCTGTTAATAATAATCCTACTTTTAGATTATTATTTAATAACCCCATCTTTACATAAGATCTTCTTCTATTGGTCCTTCACTTGTTTGTAACTGATTTTAATAGGTTAACATGCCACGTGTAACTTTGTGATTGGTTGTAAAATTATATAAAAAAACTAAATGAATTCAAAGTTTTTTTTTTCAAAAAGATAATAAAATCAAACTAGCCATTTTGAACCCCCCACAGCGCATTCCATCCCCACCTCCCATCCACCCTCCGGCGTCCCCTATCCCCTCTCCTCCCCACCACCGCAAAACCCCCTTCTTCAACCCTACGCGACGAATCGCCTCCCCTTCCCCTAAAACCACCATGATTACCGCCCTCTTCCCCACGATTACCCTCCATTTTACTTTATTATATAATTATTTCTTCCCTTCATTTTTTATTTCTGGGTTTTAAGCAAGCCTTTTAATTTTTTTAGAATCGCAATTTTTTCATCAAAATATCAACATAATTTGATCAGGTTTTTTCTTAATCAAATAAATTCCCACCCAATTTCACCTTTAGATCTAATGAGTTCTATTTTAAGGGTAATTTCGAGCAACTAAATGTGTCATTTTTTTAAGACTCTTCTGCCACTGCTGATTTGCAATCATTGTTAAAAATCGTGAAGTTGTCATGTTTGTTACAACCTCCATTGTTGTACTCACTGGTGATGATTTCTTGCTCATATGGAAGAAATCCAACTGTGGAAAATTTTTAGTTTTGTATCATAACTTTTTAAAATTAAACAAACGTTTTTAACGTCGGGGAAGGGGAAATGGTGTTTTCTAGGGTGGGGGTGGGAATCATGGGGGTTTAATTTTATGAAGGGTTAAAGAGGAATGGTTGCTACAAGTGTTGATGGGGGTGGCGTTGGTGTTTGGGGTGGTTAAGCTTCTTTGTTTTTTTAATTTTTAAAATTTTTATGTTTTATTGTTTCTTTTTATTTTTGACCATTTATATAGTGACACGTGTCACTTTAATCACACACATAAAAAATCAACCTAATGTACAGGTTACTGGTTACAAGGGATCAATAGAAGAAGATCCCATATAAAGGTGAGATTATTAAATAATAATTTAAAGGTGGGATTATTAACAGCAAACCGGTAAAAGGCGGTATATCAATCTAATATATATATTTAAAAGGGAGTTTTTCCTCGAGTTTTTAAGCCACGTAAGATTTAATTTTCTTAGCACGACATGTAGGATTATAAATTTAAGTGGTAGTGTAGGGAATATTTCAAGCATTACCCCAAACTTGAACCCCACTGTGATAATACACTTAAGCATGGTGGCGTCCAAAGAGAAGGAAGCTAGAGCAAAAGAGTCGCCAACAAGTTTTAGGAACTTGTAAACCATTCAAAGGGTGAAGGTTACACCCCTTAATGATCCATGAGATCGTCAACTCCAATAGGTCTGGAACCATGACTGGTAGTTCGGGGATGAAGGTACAAATCCAACCTAAAAGAGATTGAACCTGCTCTAATAATAGGCTTCTACTTTATTCTGCTCGTATTCATATGTGCTTTCTGACTAACATGCAATCAATAGGATTAATCTCAAACCTGTTTAATCTATGTTGGTTGAATATTAATGCACAAATAAAACCTATTATTGGCGATCACTTGAATTATAATCAAATTAACCCTAAAAAAAGATTATTAATTATCTTATTAAGCGTGATTACAAGTACAAAATCCCTTTAAACATGCATAAAAGGTGTGATCAAGCAATAACAATAAATATAATCAAACAACATAATAATCATCATAATAAACATAATTATAATAATCATAATTATGTTAAAGCATAATATTAATAGCAAGATCCTAGGCATGATACTAACAAGATTAATAACAAACTCTAGCATGTCATTAAGCAATAAAAATCAAAACTTTAACCCTAACATGATACTAACATGAAATTTAGGAAGAAAAGGAAGCATCGCAGGAATCACAATTGTCATATTTGATATTATAAATTATAGTTGTTACCCTAAACATGATACTAAGAAGATCAAAACGCCCTAACATGACACCAGGAATCATAATATCAATAAATCAATTAAAGCACTTACTTGGATGTCTCGTATCTCTTTCTATTAACAAAATACACACGTTAGTAACTTCAAGGAAAATAATAAACAAACAATTAAATTAAATAATTGAAAGAGAGAATTAAGAAAGTTTAGACTAGATTTGGGACCAAACCCTCAGAAATATCAAACCTTTCACGTCTAGGGAGAATGCAACTTCGAACTATGCTAGGTGTGTCTAGTGCTAATGTATGAGGAATTGTATTTGTAAAGGCTAGTTTAGAAAGAGGGAGAGAGAATCAAGAAATTCTTGATGAGAATTGGTAGAGAGAATAAGAATTGATGATGGAAAACGGAGATTTTAGGAGGCTATTTATAGAGAAAATCAGCCGGAGGTGATAAAAAACGAATCAGAGGTTTGAAAAGAATAAAACACAACCGCAGCGCCAAACACGTGCCTGTCGCCAGACGCTAGGCCTGGCGTCCGGCACTGCAAGACAGTTTTTGCGGATTTTTTTTTATCATATCTTTTGATTCAGAAGTCTAAATAAGTCATATAATATTGGAAATCTCTTGAATTCTTCTTCCCAACCCAATTGGAATCAAATTAAAATCTTTTGTATATAAAAATATATGGCAGAAATAGTGGAAGGGTGTCAGTTTTGGATAGAGTTTCATATCTCATTCATATCTTTTTCGTTATAGCTCGGATTTAATATTATAATATATCGTTGGAAAGATAATTTCAAGATCTATCCAACCATATAAAATTTGGATAAATATTATGAGGCACGAAAATAAAATCTGAATATATTCCACTTCGTACAAAACAAGGATTCTAAAAAGGAGTAGTTTTATTCAATTTCAAACTCTTTGAAACATAATTATCAATCCTAACTCCAGTAGGATTTAAGAGAACTTTATAGAATATTCTAGAAGACTATAATCAATCCTAATAGCTTTAGGAATGATAATTAATAATAGGCCCTCCTCTAGATCATTGGGTTGTAGGTAAAATCCGGTTTGAGTCCAGTTTAGTATTTTGGCCATAACTTCCTCATTATTCATCGGAATTGGGCTTATAATATATCGTTGGAAAGGTCTTTTCAAGCCCCATCCAACTACACTATTATTGGACCCTTTTCATGGACTAAAATAAACTGAAATGCACGTTTTTCATAAATAGGGTAAGAAAAGAAATATTTTCAAAAACAGAAAGAAGAGATATTTTAATAAAAACATCCTCATCACTAGACTTTTCACACTTTCGCTATGTTCAATAATCAAATGACATGAAAGGTTTTCATTACTGGGTTTGGTTTTGGGGAGACACATTTGGGTGTCTACAGGTAGCCAATTAAAAAAGAGATTATTGTTATGAAATATTGTTTGGATGCCCATTATACTCCTTGTATCATTCCAAAATATTCTAGATAGATCTAGGGTTTATATTCTTATCTAAGAAAACCCTAATTATATTGTATCTATATACCTATAGGCGTCGCTCGAAGTGCGCCTACATAAAAGCATGTTGTTAATATGTTTGGCACTCATAGGAAGTGGGAATTGACATAATACGATTAGGGACAAATAAAGTACGGAGCCGCCAACAAGTTTTTAAGGAACATGTAAACCATTCACGGATCATAAAAAGGCAACCACGATAAGGGACAACGATAGGCAACGATTGACCCATGAAGGTTACACCCCATTCATAATCCATGAGATTACTAACTCCATATGGTTCGGAACCACGAAAGGAGGATCGGGGATGATGGTACGAAGTGAGTCATGGAGTCACATTCGCCCGTATTGGCCTCTACTCGATTCTTATAGTGAAAAGTGATCCTGCTATCTCAAAGGCATGCAAACAAAATATTCAATTTGCTCCAAACTATTATTAGTCTAAATTGGTTTAATATTAATGCAACACATAAAAAAAATATTGTGATCACTTGATTAACAACAAGATTAAAAAGGAACCTAAACCGGTTGTCCAAATTATCTTATTAGGCGTGATTTTCAATTACATATTCCCTTTAAACATGCAATATAGTGATCATAAAAATAATAGAATGAACATTAATATTGGAAGCAATTTAACAATAATTCTAACAATACAAAATCGTTAGAAAAATAATAGAAATAGAAGGAACATAATTCTTACTTTGATTCTGTTTGTTTGCAACTACAAAATAATAAACGAGTTAGTAACTTCAAGGAAACAATAAAACAATAATTAAATTAAATTAAATAAAGTAGAGTTGATTTGGGGCCAAACCCTCAAACAGTTCTACCTTTCACGCCTTGGCTTAAGGACAGAACCACGAGTAAAGTATGGACTCCTGGGAGTGCTTGAAGAAGGAATTTTGAAAAAATAAGGGTAGGCTAGTGTTTAGGCTAAAGCATAGAAGAGAGAAAAACTAGAGAATTAATTCCTGCCCCGTACATCAGAAATGAGGGGTATTTATAGAAAAAAAGTGTTGAGGGAACACACGTAACCCTAAAATGATAAAAACCCTAAAAAAGTATACCGTGACATGGGAAATCCCACCGTCATACGGGAAAAATTCTCGTGACGCGGTGAACAGTTGTGTGACGCGGGAAATAAATTAGAATACGGGGAATAAAACGCGTGAAGGGTTTACGCAGAACGGACACGGAAACTCCCGTGTCACAGCAGGTTTCCCGTGTCACGAGAGATCCCACCGTCAGACGGGACAGTTTCCCGTGACACGGTTGACTATTGCCGTGACGCGGGAATTTGTTGTACGTTTTTTCGTCTAAATTAATTTTTAACCCTAATTTCGTTCAGCATTCTAAGTGCCGATTGATAATTTCGGGTCATTTCTGATTTATTATTATTTGGGCTAAAATAAGAAAATAAGTAAAAAAAATAAAAATAAAAAGTTTGGGCCAAAAATAAATAATAAAACAATAAAATAAAAAAGGTATGGGCTAAAATTAAATAATAAAACAGGAAAATAAGTTTGGGCTGAAATCAAAACTATGCTTTGACCAAACATCAAGACTGATCCATGGACTATTAAAAAATTGAATTTAATTGAATACGATTTTTTAAGCACTCTCGGGATTAAATACTGAACCCGACTAATAGTGGCGGTGAAAGGTTGTTCATCATCGGGTTTGGTTTTGGGGAGACATTTTTAGGTGTCTACAGAAGCCCCCACTTTGACTGATTTTGTAGAAACGTCTGTTTCAAAAACGATAGTCAAAGTAGTCGATAGGGACGGAGAATGATTTAAGACGTTCTGCGATCCTAAATCACTCTGTATATGCCGATACCTGCAGAAAAATGTTAATTCCACATATAAAAGAGTAAAAGGATAGAATATGTATCTGGCACCAGTGTATCGATGACAAATGAGTTTGCTTGAAGGAATCCACTGAATGACGTTCGTTGAAACGCTTTCCATGCTTGAGGAAAGCCGACTGATGAATTTGGTAACTTTCTAAGCCTGAAGAAATCAACCAGATGATACTTTCCATTGTCGAGGAAAGCCGACATATGAATTTGGCGGTTTTCTATGCTTGAAGAAATCCACCGGATAATACTTTCCATGCTTGAGGAAAGTCGCCAGAAGATGAGAGTGCAAGTCTCTGTGTATCGAGAACCTTGCGCCGTGAAATGATGGTGGTTCAATTGTCCCCGAACGTGGATTGTAGATGGTCCGCTTGTCCCCGGACGTAGGCTGTAAATGGTCCGCTTGTCCCCGGACGTGGGCTGGTTGTAAATGGTCCGCTTGTCCCCGGACGTGGGCTGTAGATGGTCCGCTTGTCCTCGGACGTGGGCTGTAGATGGTCCGCTTGTCCCCGGACGTGGGCTGTAGATGGTCCGCTTGTCCCCGGACGTGGGCTGTAATTAAGACCTGCAAAATAAAATTTGCCAGGGGACTCGTATAGACTATGATTGACTTGACCAACTGACTTGACCAAGTTTGACTTGACACGACATGACATGACATGAGTATGACTTGTGATTGTGTGTGCATAGTTTGAGTGTGTGTGTGCAGAAACAAGCAACCGAAAATGCAATTTTCCATATTCACAACATGGCGCACTTCGAGCGACGCTTACAATTTTCCATCATTTTTTTGTCATGAGACGAGTGGAGGGTACCGACTTTCTCCCGAAAAAGAAAGACGTGAAAAATAAAATTTTATTTTCGAACTTCCCTCGATAAAAATTTTTAAAAAGTTTTTGAACTTCCCCAAAATAAAATAATGAAAAAGGGAAGAAGTTTTGAACTTCCTCCTTGAGCAAGACGATATGAATCGTATGGATTGAATTGCTTGTCCTAAAAATAATGTATGCATGATGCATGTCCTTAAGCCAGGAGGTTAAGGACAATTACATCATGTGACACGATAGATGAATGAACTTAAGTCATGGAGCTAAGCATCATATATGGTGTAAAGAAGCGATTTTGAACGTTTCTTAGGTCTGGAAGCTAAGCACGTATATAGATGAAGTGATTATGAATGTTGCTTAGGTCAGGGATCTAAGAACGATATGATTTGTATTATTACAAATCATTGATATAGAAATGTTACTCAGCACATTATGCGATGCATGAAACAATGAACATTGCTCAGGTCAAGAAGCTAAGCAAGTATACAACGTTTCTTCTGATGAATGTTATCTTGAAAGATGATGAAGCATGCGCGGTAGGGAAACAAGATTTCATGATAAAGGGTTCCTAAGGGAAAGATGATATGGATATGTATGTGTGAAAGAAGTGTGTGAAAGTGATACTAAGGTGAGGCTGCAAAGGTTATGGTGATGGAAATATATGTGTGAAGAGTCAAAGATGATGACTCTTTAGGCTAGGTAAGCTAATGTGATGTGGGTTCAAGCCCCCAAGTCTAGCTCTAAATGGGTAGGGATATAGAGATAAGCATTGGATATTCTTTGACTCGATCATGCATAGATATGAATATGAATGTGGCCGCACCTCAATGTGAGGTTGCCTACGTATCCGTTAGGAATCAGACCGAACGTAGCTCTAACCGAACTTTGCACAAGTGTGTGTACACCTCAAAGAGGTCTTTCAAGGGTTGTAATGTGGTTAAGCTGAAGGTTTAAGGAAGAAAGGGGTAAAAGGCTCAAGACCCGAGAGAATCCCCCAAGATATGCAATTGTGAATTTGAAAATTTTGAATTTTGCAAGTTTATTTTCAACATTTTATTTTTGCTTTGATTTTTTTTTTCATTCTTTTGAATCAATGTAGGCAATCTCAGATCATGCGGTCCATCACTCACTTAGCATTCATGTTTCTCAGGCACGGTACCGAGCACTCGATGAGAGACGCAATTTGAGACGTGTTCATATCAAAGACATTGGAACACTTGCCTTTAGACATTGTTTTATTGTTGCTTTGCTGCTTTTTTTTTTACTTTCTTTTTGAATGTTATACAATTACACATCTTCCAATCCCAGGGTTAAGTAAATGTGGGTTGAAGAAATGAAGGCCAAACTTTAGACGAGGCTCAAAATGGTTGATGAAGAAATGGAATGTGATTGAACGGTTAACAGGGAATGATAGGGTTGCAAAGGTGCCTCAAGTCATTAGTGTACCTTGGGTTTAGTTCGGTAATTGATTTTTTTTATTATTTTTTTTTTTTTTTTTTTTTTAGAATGAATGAATGAATGAAAAATTCTATGATCGAGATGTAAAGTTAATTTGCTCATTTTATTAATGAAACACATGAAACATATAAAAAATTCAAAATGGAAAACCTATGCTAGACATGAATGGGGGAATGGAGATGAATGATAAAGAAAGAAATCATGAAATATTGCACGAAGGATCTGCTGTGCGCCTTGTATTCATTACTTCTTGCCACCTGGAGAGACAGGAAGTTTATTTGCATCCACCAAGTCTTGAATGACGTCCTTCAAATTCCAACATTGCTCCGTAGTGTGGCCCCTTCCTTGATGGTACTTGCAATGGGCATTGGGATTCCATTTGGCCCTCCTTTCTTCAGGTTTTGGCTCTGGAAATGGCCCAATAGGTGTGATCAAGCCTTGACCGTAAAGGCGATCAAAGGCTGCATCATAAGTCATTCCTAAAGGAGTGTAAGTTCTTTTCTTCTTGAGCAATGGAGCATCAAGAGCTAACACTTCATTGATATCAACTTGGCTTATATTGTTGGTAGTATTTTCGTGCTTAGAAGACGAAGAAGAAGGATAGTCGTTCTTCTTGTTTTTCCAAGTGTTATTATTGTTACTACCAGCAGTCTTTATTAGCTCATCCTCGATATTGATGTCGATGTCGTATACAGCTTCGAAAGTGTTCAATGGAAGAAATTTGAGATGCTCCCTATATTTATGAGTCAGATTTTGAATAAAGAGGCGAACCATCTCTCTTTCTTTGGGAGGATCTACCAAGAGTGAAGTTGTTTCCCTCCACCTGTTCAGGTAAGCGGTGAAGCCTTCATTCTCTTTCTGTTTGAGAATGGAGAGTTCACGTTCAGAAGTTTTAGTTTGAATGTTACACTTGTAACGATTCATTAAACTGTCGGTGACATCTTGCCAAGTCGTAGTATGCTTGGCATCTAAGGAATAAAACCATTGTTGGCAAGCATGTTCTAAGGAGAGAGGGAACACCGTAGGGAAGAGTGTTACGTCCAATCCCTTAAGAGCCATGGTTGCAGAGAACGCCTTCAAATGGAATATTGGATTGTCAGTAGGCTTGAACTTTGTAATATCAGCAGTGGAGAACTTTTCAGGGAGTCTGTCCTTCACATTCAAAGGAGTGGGAGGCCATTCCACATAAGTGAAATCCTCATAAATCTTACTCATTTGTTCCTTCAGTTTGTCAAGGGTGGAAACAGTGACCTTGTTTTGTTCCATGGTAGTGACCCTAGTGGTAAGGGTTTGCATCATGGCAGACAGTGCCTCGATGGATTTGTTGATGTTCTCAATATCTTCTTTAATGGCCATTGAAAGGTGATGAGTAATGGAGATGGCAAAGTTCTCTTTGAACGCCTATTAGATCTGAGAGATTGTTGCGGTAATGACACGAACCGTATTAATCTATCCCTGTTCCTTGACCAAGTACTGTGAAATAAAATAATTCACTTAATTGTTTGACTCATTGCTCGAGATAGGAAAGGAAAGAAAAAAAACACTTGAAAACAGGTGAGAAAACTCCACTCAATTTTTCATGACAAAAAAAAGGGTGCATGAACCTAATATACGATCATAAACGACCTGGTGCACGACTCAAGTCGGAACATAAAGAAAGTGTGTGGACTATACTTGACTCGTGAGTGACTAAGTGATGTTATAAGACTCGTGGTATGATCGTATGGCTAGACATGTAAACAATAACCAAAATGACTAACGCGAGGACCAAATTAACATGGAAGACTTAAAAAAAGCTGACTGGACTTATTTCAAGGGCACTATGACACGGAAAACTGTACCGTATCACGGTACAAGCTGCCGTGACGCGGTGGTTTTTTTTTTTTTGGAAATCCACCGTGCCACGGTGGAAACTGCCGTGACACGGTGAACTTTCCCGTGCTACGGTGGATGCTGACGTGGCACGGGATTTATTTTTTTTTTGGTGTTGGAAATCCACCGTGGCACGGTGGAAATTTGCCGTGACACAATAGATTTTCCCGTGGCGCGGCAAATTCCCTTTTTTTTTTTTAGAAATCCACCGTGCCATAATGGAAACTGCCGTGACACGGTGAACTTTCCCGTGCCACGGTGGATGCTGACGTGGCACGGGATTTTTTTTTTTTTGGTGCTGGAAATCCACCGTGACACAGTAGATTTTCCCGTGGCGCGGAAAATTCCCTTTTTTTTTTTTTTTTTTGCAGGTCCACTGTGCCACGGTGGAAATTTGCCGTGACACGGTAGATCTTCCCGTGGCGCTGCAATTTTTTTTTTTTTTGCACTAATTACTAAATGAGTACGGTCCATTGGAAATCGTCAGTCATCAAATAATCCACCATAAAGAAAGATCGTTAAGGTTAGGATCAAAACGACCAAGTATAACACGTAGGCACAATGATGCAAAGAATAGTTCGCAACCTAAGGTCAAGTTCTATGTTCGACTATGTTCAAGTTTATTTGGTGTTAATAGGGTACCATGGTTAAGAGTTTGGACGTGTTAGCAAGGCAGCCTCCCTTGAGGGGGTATGCCAACGGGCGGCTCCGCGAGTTCGTGATGAAATCGAACTCGACTCCATGGTTTGGGTGGATTTAATAACTCAGATGAACCTTATTGCCATGAGCGTTTTTTGGTTAATAGAGATTAAATCCCCCGGGGCTAAAACGCATGTAGAACACACACGTTTTTTCAGAAAAATCGAAGGAAGTTGACTGTGAGAAGATAAAACAAGCCACCGGACTGATTTTAGGACTGTCGTGACACGGCAAAGATTCCCGTGCCACGGTACTGCACACCGTCAGATGGTGCACTGTACCGTGACACGGCAGATTCTGCCGTGGCACGACAATCAGAAAATCTGACTGGTACCCTGTTTTCCTTCGTACGCAACCAAGTTATTCAATTTCTCCTACGGGACAGACCTAAATGCGGCGTTAAAACGTCTATGCATATGCAAAAATGCCAAATTAATCACAGGAATATTTTTCAAGAATCTTTCAAGTCTCATCCACTCTTCTTAATTAAATATCGATCACTTAAATCGATAAATAACCAAGAATCCTCCTCAGTGGAGTCGCCAAATTGTAGGCGTCGCTCGAAGTGCGCCTACATAAAAGCATGTTGTTAATATGCTTGGCAGTTGGCACTCATAGGAAGTGGGAATTGACATAATACGATTAGGGACAAATAAAGTAGGGAGCCGCCGACAAGTTTTTAAGGAACTTGTAAACCGTTCACAGATCATAAAAAGGCAACCACGATGAGGGACAACGATAGGCAACAACGATTGACCCGTGAAGGTTACACCCCATTCATAATCCATGAGATTACTAACTCCATATGGTTCGGAATCACGAAAGGAGGATCGGGGATGATGGTACGAAGTGAGTCATGGAGTCACATTCGCCCGTATTGGCCTCTACTCGATTCTTATAGTGAAAAGTGATCCTGCTATCTCAAAGGCATGCAAACAAAATATTCAATTTGCTCCAAACTATTATTAGTCTAAATTGGTTTAATATTAATGCAACACATAAAAAAAAAATATTGTGATCACTTGATTTAACAACAAGATTAAAAAAGAACCTAAACCGGTTGTCCAAATTATCTTATTAGGCGTGATTTTCAATTACATATTCCCTTTAAACATGCAATATAGTGATCATAAAAATAATAGAATGAACATTAATATTGGAAGCAATTTAACAATAATTCTAACAATACAAAATCGTTAGAAAAATAATAGAAATAAAAGGAACATAATTCTTACTTTGATTCTGTTTGTTTGCAACTACAAAATAATAAACGAGTTAGTAACTTCAAGGAAACAATAAAACAATAATTAAATTAAATTAAATTAAGTAGAGTTGATTTGGGGCCAAACCCTCAAACAATTTTACCTTTCACGCCTTGGCTTAAGGACGGAACCACGAGTAAAGTATGAACTCCTGGGAGTGCTTGAAGAAGGAATTTTGAAAGAATAAGGGTAGGCTAGTGTTTAGGCTAAAGCATAGAAGAGAGAAAAACTAGAGAATTAATTCATGCCCCGTACATCAGAAATGAGGGGGTATTTATAGAAAAAAAGTGCTGAGGGAACACACGGAACCCTAAAATGATAAAACCCTAAAAAAGTATACCGCGACACGGCACTGTGTACCGTGGCACGGAAAATCCCACCGTTAGACGGGAAAAATTCCGGTGACGCGGTGAACAGTTGTGTGACGCGGGAAATATTTTAGAGTACGGGGAATAAAACGCGTGAAGGGTTTACGCGGAACGGACACGGAAACTCCCGTGTCACATCAGGTTTCTCGTGTCACGGGAGATCCCACCGTCAGACGGGACAGTTTCCCGTGACACGGTGGACTATTGCCGTGACGCGGGAATTTTTTGTCCGTTTTTCCGTCTAAATTCATTTTTAACCCTAATTTCGTTCAGCATTCTAAGTGCCGATTGATAATTTCGGGCCATTTCTGATTTATTATTATTTGGGCTAAAATAAGAAAATAAGTAAATAATAAAAATAAAAAGTTTGGGCCAAAAATAAATAATAAAACAATAAAATAATAAAGGTTTGGGCTAAAATTAAATAATAAAACAATAAAATAAGTTTGGGCTGAAATTAAAACTATGTTTTGACCAAACATCAAGATTGATCCATGGACTGTTAAAAAATTGAATTTAATTGAATACGATTTTTTAAGCACTCTCGGGATTAAATACTGAACCCGATTAATAGTGGCAGTGAAAGGTTGTTCATCATCGGGTTTGGTTTTGGGGAGACAATTTTAGGTGTCTACAATACCCCATTATATGGAATAGAAATAGACTGATCTATTCTCTATCAATCTCTCTTATATTTCTCCCTATTTTATAACACGTTATCAGCACCAAATCTCTAGCCAATTGAGCATACAATACAAATAGCACTATAACCAAGAAAGCCATTACGAGAACCTTGCACGTTTGATATGTTTTATTATAGTCATATATAACAAAGGTATATGCATATACTCCATAGTTGTTTATTAGTTTCTCTAAATCTGTGTAGATATATACGAAGAACATATTATGTAGTTGGATTGAATGTGTTATATTTCACGACAAACGATATTTCGTATGAGAAATTTTGATGTACTATGATTAATTTGCCTAACTTGTATTGATTATTTGAGTTCTGTAGTTTGTATTAATAGAGTCACTATTATTTACACGTTCTTTGCATAGTTATATTATTTATTTGATTAATTGAATTGAATATGATCAAATCAATAGTCGCTTACTTCTGTGATTGATCAAATAAATGACATAATTATTGGCCTTATATATTGATACCAGGTGGTCTGTTTAACCCAATTACCCACTAAAATCTTGCTTTATTGGATTTACTTTTTTTAATTTTATTAATCAATACATTATCAATTATATTTTGCGTCAATTCTTTACGTCGATGGCCCGATAATGTTACAAATTAAATCTTTCAGTGTACAATAATTTACTTCCTTATCTTTTGATTAATGATTTGTATGGTTATATCAATTACCCATTACTTGTGGGTTTGGTGTTTTAATGAATTAAATTCTTTTTCAGGTTATAAGTTGTAGGATCGATAATTGTAAATTTGTAATTGTATATCGATAATTGTAAATATGTAATTGTATGTCGATAATTGTAAATTTGTAATTGTATATCGATAATTGTAAATTTGTATTTGTATATTGATAATTGTAAATTTGTAATTGTATAATTACGAAGTCTGCGATTTTATATAATAGTTTGATATATGTATTATTAGATTCTCTCTAATTTCTGTATAACTTACTACCTTTGAGTGATTAATTAATCGTTCATTAATTTATTTAGTATGCTATACACCTCTATATATACCTTTATAATTTCTTTACGGACTAAAGTTTCTTAAAGATCTTTGTGGATGGCATCTCTTGACTTGATGCCTGAGCATCATGTTATTATTTCTTTATATACACTGTATATTTATTATTTTGTATACTTTCAATAACAAATTATGCTACTCGTTATTAAACGGTCTAGCATACAAGAAATCAATGTAGCCGGTACAATAAAATGATCAAACCTTGACCACTCTTGATTTTACTTAAACAATAACGTGATGACTCCTTTATGTTGTTGGGTCTCCTAGCTGTATCCAAAACAATTGTCTTTTGTCTTATATAGTTCCTTATAAATGTATTGCTAAGTGTGATAAATGATAGCAAAGTTTTTAATCTTTGACTCTGTTAGAATATACTTATCATTATATTCTATATATATGTATCATATTACTCATAATTATCTTGAGTCATTGTATTCTTATCATTTTGCTAGCAATTATTTAGGTTTGCTTGGTCAAAATTTATCCCACTTGTAAAGGGATTCGGTTAGGATATTTAGCCTAACTTCATAGCTTGTATTTTGTATATTTTCTAGTTTTGATAATACAATCTCCACAGAATTAATTTTCTTCAATCTGTTTTGAAGAGGCTATGGATCTTGAAAATGGTAGCTAGGACTTTATAACAATTATGAAATGCTATATACCGTACTTGTAGATATTTCAATCAAATAATACTCGTTCATTGATTAAATGGATAATTATGCCACTATAATTTATCTGTTTTATGATTTGGCCGCCTTATTTTTAGGGCTATCATGAATTAGCCTTATCGTATGATTTTATATTTTGTTATGTGTATGTCATTTGTTCACTAATAATAATTTAAGAAGATTTCAATCACTCGTGATATGACTTATTTTGAATATATCTATTTAAGATATTCCTAAATCCGCATTTATAATTTTTACTTGTTATGCTATGTTTATATCTTATACTCCATATTATAGATTACATGCATTTGGTATATAGGTATAGTAAGTTCACTCCTAAGGAAAGTCGAACTAATTTTGATTTGTTACGGAAAGTACATATTGGGTGATAAGTCTATCTAGAAAGTTGCTCAAGGAGCTTAACTTTGATTAAATTAATTAGTGAATTTGATGAATATGAATTGTGGCCTTATAATTTATGAGTATGATTTGGTTCTTTGATGATATGTAACATTGTTTTTAATCACCCATATTAGTGAGATTGCTAATATTTGCATGATGTCATAACATCCATTAATTGATGTGTAATTCTATAAATAGAATGTCAGGAGAAAGAATACACAATTTTATTTTGGATATTGAAAGCGAATTTAGAATTATGAATCAATGTTAATTTTGTTTACTTATGTTTCCAAATATTAATTTTAACTTGGCTAGTATAGTTGAGTGGATCGAACAAGGTATGTTTTGATTAAAGCTCGAACTGATTATGTCATGTCTTATTTTACCTTTTCTTTCTGAAAAATGTAGATGGATTGGTATATATTCTTGTACATATGGACTTGAAGTTCCTTAATTAATTAAATATATAGCAAAAAGTGTGTTATGCGTTCAAGTAATTAAACAAGACATTGTGAGAAACTTGCTTGAAAAATGTATTTATTATGCCCATAATTTTAGAATTTTCAATATAAAGATTAAAAAAATTGGGCAAGAGTTACGAGTAAGAGTTTATAAGAATAATTTTATTATGTTTGACACATGCATTGCTAAAAGAATTTATAGCTTGAGAAGAGAATGGATTTAAAGATTGTTGGACTACTTTTATACCTCCATATGCAAGGATTAGGGGGAGATGGTGTTTATTCCATTGTTTTTATGTAATCCTTGCACATGAATAATTAAATATGTTAATGGTAAGTTTGGTACATACACTAGCCTAAATATCAATAATTTATTTAATAGAGGTGGCCACATAATAATCTAATATTTAGAAAGATACCATCCTGAAGATGGATATGAATAAATGTCATTACCTATATACTAGCTATAAATGTTTATATTAAGTTGATGTCCTAGTTGGATAAGACCAGTTGCTATTGAACTAGCACACCTGAAGTGTGGTAATGCAAAAGGTTACAACGATAAGAATCCTTGGAAGAGCACTAATTGACAATGACAAGTTTGAGAAAGTGACACATTTTATGTATCTTCTGAAAAGATCATTTCTAATACATTAAATGTGATATGATTATATAAAGTACTCCAGAAGAGTATAAAAGGTTGTCCAACAAGGTTAGCATGTATCAAGATTACAATCAATGCTCCAGTGGAGTATGATATTAGATAATTGTCTTGCCAATTGTAGAAAGAAACACATTGGTGTACTTATATTACATCATATTCATGGCCATGCATAAGGTATCTCTAATAAGGTGATCACCAATATTATAAAATTGACCATAATTTAAATACTAAAGGAAAAGTGATTGGATGTGATAATTAATAATTAGGCCATCCGGGATTTAATAAATTCCCGTTATGAAAACCTGAAGTTTCATTTGATATTAAAGAAATAATGTGCTGACGGTCTTTCATGTTAAATATATGAAATAAATTGAATGGCAAGACATAACATTGAGATTGAGCTATATTTAGATTGTGATTTTTAATAGTTTGTGTTAAAAGAAAAGTTCAAGAGATAATATATTGATATTTCTGAATAATTGGTGACCAGAAGTTCACTAGAATAATTTATATGTTGACAAATATTAGGTGGCCAGAAGCTCATCACGTACAAGTTATATGTGAAAATTTTAAGTAACTAATATTACTATCAGTGTTTCTAGTGATCCCGAAGATCACCACCTAGTGAAATTACAAGAAAGTTTATATTTGTATAACAATTCTCTTGATTGGGGCTATTGTATGTCAGCACATAAGGAATAGATAAGAAATTAGCAACTACACAATTTATTACCCCTATTAATATTGATCTCTAGAAGAGAACAAAATTTCATTATTCTCCGGAAGAGATAGATCTTTGTTGAATATATATGATTATCCTACGAGATGAAATTTGATGCACATGAAATTATATTCTAAGTTGGTGAAGAATTGCCCCAATGATGTGTCTATTTTATATAGTACTTTACCCCCGTCCCTTGGTCATAATTAGTAGTGTTTTTGGCTCTTTAGAGCCACTTTTATTACTAATTGGTGTTTTCTAGTGTTTTCGTAGATTTGGTTGACTTTTGCAGGGATTTATGATTTTGAAGTATTTTCCCGAGATATTTTGGAGCAATCACGAGCATTGGAGAAACACGACCAGATTTTATAGCCCAGGGCTGGTTAGAGCCATCGAATCGGTGATTAAGGGCTCGGTATAGGTGATACCGGGGCATTTGGACCGAGTATTCAAGACCCAAAGAGGAAACCCAGATTGGCCCGAAGAATTGGAGCCCAATCGTAGTCCAAATAGTGGCCCAAATGAGCCGCCCGGCCAAAGAGGCTGGCGCCCGGAGGCGCGCCCGGCCGGGCGGGAGAAGCTTAGGCTGGCGCCCGGCCGGGCGCGAGATTAGTAGTAATGAGCAAAAAATGGCGCGTGTTTTATTAGTTGACGATTAACGAAGTTTTAATTTGTTTTAGTTTAGGATTTTTGTACGGAGTATAAATACTCCTCCGTAATACGTTTTGATTACTTCCTTTTCTCTTCTTCTCCTCTTTACTTTTTCTTTACTCTCTTAATTATTCTCTTAGAATTCTCTCTCTAAACTTTTGTTCTTAATTCTTCCATTAATTCCAGATTACTTTTTGGTAACAATTTCTTCCCCTTTAATCTTAGTTATTTACTTTATTCCTTTCATCATGATTTATTTTATTACTTTGATTAGTTTAGTTTTTACCATGTGTGAGTAGTTTAATTTCTAGGGTTTATGGGGATCTAATAAATAATATGAAGGGGTAAATTATTGTTGTTGATTATCAATGCTAGATTAATTTCCTATTGATTGATTTAATGCTCTGTGACTAGATTAGGCCTATCTTTTATGCATGATTTTGACAATATTGATTCAAGAATCGAGAGATGAGAATTGATGTTTAGGTCTAGTTTCAATAGGCAAGTTAATTTATAAATGGTTAAGTCAAGATTCGAGAGATGAGATTTAATACCGGTAAATTAATTGTGTGATTGCGCCAAATTTTGACAGGGTAAAGTCGTATCCCCTAATAAAAAATAATTACCTAAATCACTAACTACAGTAGATAGGGAAGTAGGGTCGATCTCCACAGGGAAACAAGTCTTTTTACTCCTAATTAATTATTATAATCTAAATTATTTAAGTGACCAATATTTATAAATAAGTAAGAAACTAAACTACTAAGGTTGAGAATAGGAAGAAAAATAATATATGAAAGGATCTAGGGCATAGGTTCACCAATAAATAATATTCCAGGGTAAAACATAGTAATCAATCATTGACATTGCATAAATAACATGATTAACAGGCTTTCTCAATTTATTAATCAACATAGATCTAACAGGCTCTCGCAATTTACTAGATCTAAGTTCTTATTGAAAATAGCCTTTAATATCAAATTAACATCTGCTCGATTCATTAATTTAATATTGCTATACTTTTACAAGCCGCAATTGTAAAACATTAAAACAATCCAATAAGAAATTATCATGCAATACCAACAATCAATAATAGTCAATCATCAATGCATCAATTAACCAAATTGTAAAGGGTTCTCGTTACGTATTACAATCACACAATTAATTTACCGGTATTAAATCTCATCTCTCGAATCTTGACTTAACCATTTATAAATTAACTTGCCTATTGAAACTAGACCTAAACATCAATTCTCATCTCTCGATTCTTGAATCAATATTGTCAAACTCATGCATAAAAGATATGCCTAATCTAGTCACAGAGCATTAAATCAATCAATAGGAAATTAATATAGCATTGATAATCAACAACAATAATTTACCCCTTCATATTATTTATTAGATCCCCATAAACCCTAGAAATTAAACTACTCACACATGGTAAAAACTAAACTAATCAAAGTAATAAAATAAATCATGATGAAAGGAATAAAGTAAATAACTAAGATTAAAGGGGAAGAAATTGTTACCAAAAAGGTATCTGGAATTAATGGAAGAATTAAGAACAAAAGTTTAGAGAGAGAATTCTAAGAGAATAATTAAGAGAGTAAAGAAAAAGTAAAGAGGAGAAGAAGAGAAAAGGAAGTAATCAAAACGTATTACGGAGGAGTATTTATACTCCGTACAAAAATCCTAAACTAAAACAAATTAAAACTTCATTAATCGCCAACTAATAAAACACGCTCCCGATCGGGCGAGGCACCGCCCGATCGGGCGCGCCTTTTTTTGCTCATTACTACTAATCTCGCGCCCGGCCGGGCGCGTCACCGGGCGCCAGCCTAAGCTTCTCCCGCCCGGCCGGGCGCGCCTCCGGGCGCCAGCCTCTTTGGCCGGGCGGCTCATTTGGGCCACTATTTGGACTACGATTGGGCTCCAATTCTTCGGGCCAATCTGGGTTTCCACTTTGGGTCTTGAATACTCGGTCCAAATGCCCCGGTATCACCTATACTGAGCCCTTAATCACCGGTTCGATGGCTCTAACCAGCCCTGGGCTATAAAATCTGGTCGTGTTTCTCCAATGCTCGTGATTGCTCCAAAATATCTCGGGAAAATACTTCAAAAGCATAAATCCCTGCAAAAGTCAACCAAATCTACGAAAACACTAGAAAACACCAATTAGTAATAAAAGTGGCTCTAAAGAGCCAAAAACACTACTAATTATGACCAAGGGACGGGGGTAAAATACTATATAAAATAGACACATCAAACTCCCCCAAGCCAAACCTTTGCTTGTCCCTAAGCAAAGATCTCATCAATGAATCAATAAATATGCTTCACCCCAATAAGTAAAAATCAAGCACAAACGATTCAGGGTAAATCAAACAAACATGCTTCAAAGTCAACCAATTAAATCCATCCAATTACCTTTCTTCCCTAACAATTGTCAAACAGAGCAAACCACAAGAGCATATAGAATTCAAGACTAGTGCTCACACACTCGACTCTCATTTATGTGGCGAGTAAAAGATGTACTCGATCGCTCTCCAACCACCCCTTTATGTGAACAATGCCCTCCCAACTCACACTCTCGTGTGTATAAAACAATGAACGCTCAACCTACTAGTCGACTCGAAATATGTCAAATCATAACTTGCATTGATAAACAACACTTTCACATTTATACAATTCTATGCACAAAGGTCGGAAGGTCTTTAAACCTTGTAATGTAAGGCTAGGGTAAAGGGTAGGAATCATTTGGGAACAAGTGAGAGTAAAGCTATGCTTAAAGGAGCCATATCCTAATAAAACCCATGATCAAAATAAATAGTGATCATACATCTCCTACATAACCAACTCTAACATCAACCAAATATACTCCAATCATAATAAATAATCCCAACTCTTACAATTTCACTCATAAGATATAATAATGGAGTAATAGAGTGAATAAACAAACTTTATTTTCAAACTTGAATTTTTTCATTGAAGCTCTATCATTATTCTTTTGATCAACCTCAAACTAGAACATTTGAACACTTTTTTTCTTTTGAAGTTCACTTTTTTTTTTTTACATTTTTTTCTTCTTGAACTTCTCTCTTTTTTTTCATAATATCATGCTTTATTTTTTTCAAGAAAATATAACTCTCAAACTCATCAAAAATAAACATGAATAACAACAAAACAACTTCTCAAAGTCCCACCCAAGTTGTGCTAATAATAAGCACACTACAAACTCCCTCACCTCACTCACTAATAGCTCCCCCAAGCCAAGCTTGGGTCTAGTAACCAACGGGGCAAAATAGGCTTGTAATGCGGCTAATAAACAACAAAAGGTCAAGGCAACAACATGGGTAGCAAGAAGGGAACAAATTTATCTACAATGTCTGGAGGCTACCTAAAAGAAAAAATGCCTTCGTCCTCCTCAATGTGCATAATAATGAATCATATAAACATTACTTATAATTGCAAACCAATACTCAAATTCATTGACATACCAGGAACTATGGAACTATCACACATTCCTTACCAAATCAACTAGTCAAGCACTATATTCACAAGTAGTTGGACAAAATTGACGCATGTAAAGGTTTCAGGGCAATCAAACCTCAAATCATGATCAACTAATCCACAATGCCTATCATCAAATACCAAGAATCAAAACAATTTTCTCAAGTAAGGGGCACAGGGAAGCATGATTTACAATTCATTGGAACGTATTTTTGGATTTTTTTATTTTTCAATTTTTTTTTTTTTTTTTTTTTGTATTTTTCATATATAAGAAAGCAATAAAACTAACCTAGAAAGCAAGAAATCTAACCTAATAAAACACACCAAAAATAAAAGAAAAGAGAAAAAGAAAAATGCCAAACCAAAATCTCCCCCAAGCCAGAATCAGACAATGTCCTCATTGGCTCGGAAACTAGCCCAGCATAGCTAGTCCTCATCATCCTCGTCCATCGAGCCAAAACCCGCACCTCCACTGCCACCTGCACCACTTGCACCACCTGCACCAGAAGAGCTACCACCAAAATAATCAGCGTGAAAACTCCCCCCCGCCGGTCCCCCGAAAGGAATGTCCTGCCCGTACCCGAAAAAGGAAGAATAGTCAGTGTAAATACCACGGGCAGTGGGATCCCTATCGTATCCCTGGGATGGTGGCTGAAACCAGTCAGGGTGAATAGCGTCGTCGGGAATGTTGCCCCGACGAGCATAATCATCGTACATAGGGTAGAGGGCTCTACCCTGGTTCCTCTCTAGGTACCCTAACCTCTGGTCTAAGGAGCCTACCATCCTCCTAAGGTCAGTATGTGAATGCTCGATACGTCCTAGGGCCTGACCTATACTCTGAAGATCCCAAACTTGGTCAGAGTCAACATGAGGGACAGAATGGGACATACGAGGTGGAGAGAAAACCACCTCGGGCTGAGGCTGGGGTGGTGGAACTGGTGGTGGTTGCCCCCTAGCGTTGGCAACTAAAGCATCGTAAGTGTAAGAAAGTTGCCCTGGGGGAAAGGCGGTCAAGTCTGGACTGGGTAAGGGAAAAATGGGCAAGGGTTGCTCGTTCCCAGTCCGAATACACCAAAATGGTGTCTGCTCGCTATCCGGTCTAACCCACCCCACATCCTCAAAATACCTAGCAGTCATGTAGGTATCAGGTCCACAATTTGTCAGCTGGTGGGGTCCGTCTACTACAAAACCGACCTTTTTCACCGCTATGCGAGTGATAAGGCCACCTAAACAGATAGGGGACTTGGAAGTGGTGCTGGCTGTGGCATGCCTACTCAAATGGTGAACTATAAACCTGCCTATGTTCAATTTCCCGAACCCGTACACATAATGTCCAATGACAGCTAGTTCGTTAGTTTGAGCGTTATGAGGCTCGGCCCTACCTAAAAAACACAAGCCCGCAAATCTTTGCCAGATTTTTGGGACAGGGTGGTGAATAGGTTTGGTACTAGCATGTTGGGGGTCGGGGGCAGGTAAACCAGTCAAAACATAATATAAGTCACCCATTTTATAGTCTGCATGCCACTGGTGAGATAATTCAAAATTTAATTCAAAAATTTTACAAAATTCAACAAAAGTTAAACTAATATTTCTATTATTTAACCTGAAAAATAAATTAGGCCCATTCCTACTACTAACAACATGAAAAGTGGACAGGAATTCACAGGTAAGTTCTCGGTATGTAGGATAATGCATGTCAACAAATTTTCTCATGCCAATATCATTCAAAAATCGTTTAACAAAATCGTACAAACCATATGATTCTAAGGTAGGGCGGTGTAACCACCGAGAAGGAATTACCTCACGACCGACCAAATGCTCCAATCGTTCCTTTTGTTCCCGGCTCACGATCCGGATCGTCGGCCAATACGGGAGCTGCAGGTCTAGGTCGTACTCCTCCCTCGAACTGGAGCTCCTACCAAAAATGGACCTAGCCCTCTTTGATGCCATGTTCAAGAAATGGGTTTAAAATTTTGTGAATTAAAACTGAAAAATTTTTATATGAGAGTGAAGAGGGTGAAGAGAGGATCACAAATATGTAAAGAGTTTTGAATTTGGGTAAGAAATGGAGGAGAAATCTTATAGAGAAGTTAGAGAAAATTTGAGTTTAGAGAGATAAAGTAATGGAGATTGAAGAAATGGAGGAAGAAAGAAGAAGAGAGGGAAGAAGAAGACGCGGAAATAAATCGCGCCCGGTCGGGCGGTGGGTCGCCCGGTCGGGCGATCTGGAATATGTGCATGCTGACTCTCGCGCCCGGTCGGGCGATCTAATTTACTTTTTATTCGCGCCCGGTCGGGCGCCACTCGCCCGGTCGGGCGATCTGCCGACCTTAAATTTTGTAGCTCTCGCGCCCGGTCGGGCGCCATTCGCCCGATCGGGCGATCTTTAGGCCCAAAAATGCTCCCTTCTCGCGCCCGGTCGGGCAAGGCATGCCCGATCGGGCAAACAATTAAGTCCGTAAACGTCAAATTTCGCGCCCGATCGGGCGCCACTCGCCCGGTCAGGCCAAATTTCTTAATTTTAGAGCTTTTCTCTCGCGCCCGATCGGGCCCGAGACTAAATCGGGGATTGTTAATTTTCTTCTTTTCTCCAAAAATTGGCTAACTCTTTTCCTTCAAACCTGTACATACACTCATAAAACTCATTAAATTCCCTCATCTCTCCTCTTATAAGAAAAAAAAAAGAAAAGAAAAACTAGTCTAAAAAGCATTAAAAATACGGGTTGCCTCCCGCAAAGCGCTGGTTTATTTAGGTCCCGCACGACCTTCTTACCAAGTACAATTTCTAGGACCCTTGGACTAACGTTTGATCGGGTGGTTTCCCACCCGGTCTAGCGATGTTTAGGCTACGATGCGGCTTCCTGACATAACCTGTGGGGTGCCAAGTCGCCTTATCTGGTGGATCCTCCTTGACTTGGACTGGGGGATCTTCAATGCTACGCACTAAAAACCCTTCTTCGATCGAATGTTGCTTCAAATTGTCATTGCGTTCAACACTTGCAACTCGATCTGGCGGAACACTTACCGTAGGCTCGATTCGCACAACTTGCTCGATCGGTTCCACTTGTTCATCCTCGAAACCAAGACCAACGTTGTAGAGTGCTATTTCTATTGCATCGACTTCCTTCTGCCACTTGTCTATCTCATCTGAAAAGGATGCAACACAAGATACCGCCTCCAAGGGATCTTTTTCAAGAGCTTGGGGCTTGTTAGAATAGTTTACAACCACATTAACACTGAAACATTTCTCCTCAGTCATGGAGCTTTTAGGGGCATTAAAAACTCCATTATTCAGATTAAAAACAACTTTATCGTCCCCTACTGATAGTGTTAACTTACCACTTCTTACATCTATGACTGCTCCTGCAGTGTTAAGGAATGGTCTACCCAAAATAATTGGGGTTTGCATATCCTCAGCCATATCAAGAACAACAAAATCTACAGGTATATAAAATTTACCTACTCTAACGGGGACATCCTCTAAAACACCTAAGGGGTATTTGAAAGAACGGTCGGCCATTTGTAGAGTTATATTGGTAGCTTTTAACTTACCCATATTCAACTTAGAACACACATATAATGGCATGACGCTAACACTAGCACCCAAATCACATAATGCATTATCAATCAAGAGATTGCCAATATGACAAGGGATAGAAAAACTACCCGGATCTTTTAATTTAGGTGGAGACTTATTTTGGAGTACGGCACTACACTCTGCAGTGAAAGCTACTGTCTCTACCTCACTAATAGACCTTTTTCTCGTCAATATTTCTTTCATAAATTTCGCATATGAGGGGATTTGTGTGATCAATTCAGTAAATGGAACTGTTACCTTCAAATCTTTAACCACCTCCAGGAACTTACCAAACTGCTTATCCATGTTTGTCTTCAATTGACGATTGGGGAAAGGAAGTTTGATGATTGGCTTTGGAGCATTCTTATTCTTGTCTGGAGTAGCCACCTTCTCTGGGGTTGTACCCTGCAATGTAGAATTAGATATGTTAGTAGGCCTAGAGTCAATTTGCAATTACTCTAAGGAGTGGTTCGAACTATGAAGGGCCCTCTATGCCCAAAGTTGATGAGCCTGTTTTACCAAATAATGCTAATCTTGATTCCATTAAACCAAACAATGTAGTTGATAGCCCTGCAATTACTCTAAGGATTGGTTCGAACTATTGTAGATAATCAATTTGCAATTACTCTAAGGAGTGGTTCGAACTATGAAGGGCCCTCTATGCCCAGAGTTGATGAACCTGTTTGCAATTACTATGAATATGGGTAAGTTAAAAGCTACCAATATAACTCTACAAATGGCCGACCGTTCTTTCAAATTGATTATCTACAATTGGTTAGTAGGCCTAGAGTCAATTTGCAATTATTCTTGTCTGGAGTAGCCACCTTCTCTGGGGTTGTACCCTGCAACTCTTGGCTGTGCCGGCAAGGATCCCTGTTGGCGGGCTTGTAGAGTAGCGGAGAGTTGCGCAATTTGATTATCTACAATTTTATTATGCGCTAAAATTTGATCAATTGTCGCATCTCTGCTCTCCATGTGCTTTTGCATATTGACCAACATTGCCCTAATTTCCGCCAAAGAAGGGTCGGAAGATGAGGAGGGTTGTTGTGGTTGGTTCTTCTGGCTAGCATTGGGATGATAATATTTCTGTTGTTGTTGCTGTGGCGCCTGTGGTTCTTGTGGTGGTGGATTTTGAACATTAGTGCTCCGGTAGGAAAGGTATGGATGATTCCGATACCCAGGATTGTAAGTGTTGGAGTATGGGTTATTCTGCCTATAAGCTTGGAAGGCATTAACTTGCTCCACGCAACTCCTGCAATCCTGCTCCCAGTGACCTACAATACCACAATTTTCACAGAAATCCTCATTAGAATTATTATTAATTGCAGAAACATTGGCTACATTAGCAGTACTCAGATTATCTAATTTTTGGCAAATTGAGGTCACTTGAGCTTGCAAAAAGGATACAGAGTCGACACTATGCTTCCCCTTGTTAGCAAATCCTCTCTGATTCCCATATTGGGAATTGTGTATCGCCATATCTTCAATAACCTGACCTGCATCATCAACATTAAGATTCATAAATCTCCCACTAGCTGCAGAGTCTAAGATTATTCTAGAGGAATTTCCAATGTCGTTATAAAAGGCTTGGATTAACTGCCATTGTGCTAAATTATGGTGAGGGCATTCTCTTTGTAAGTCCTTGAACCTCTCCCAAGCCTCATATAAAGACTCATCGGCTTCTTGGGCAAAGTTCTGAATCGCACTCCGTAATACTGCTGTTCTCTCTGCAGGATAATACTTGTTATAGAAATTCAAAACAAGAGTTTCCCAGTCAGTTATACCAAGTGTAGTTCTATTTAAGCCATTAAACCACAATTTAGCTTTTCCAGTTAAAGAGAAGGGAAAGAGAATCTCCCTGATTTGGTCTTGAGTGACCCCAGCTTGCCTGATGGTGTTGCAATATTGACAATAGTCGGCAATGTGAAGATTCGGGTCTTCACCCTTGGCTCCACTTAATTGCTTCCTCTCTATCATCGTTATAAATTGAGGTTTGATTTCGAATTGAACCTCATCAAGGGCCGGAGTAGGGGTGAGATGTGGAAAATCCGTAAGCTTTGGTTGTGAATAATCACTAAGCTTCTTAGGAGCCGTCATCTCTGATTCTGCGTCTGATGATGCCTCTAAATCGCTGGAATCAGTTGGAGGATCGCGGTGATTATTGTTATTATCACCAGAATCCGCCAGGATTTGCTTGTAGAAGTTTTTCTGTCTATGAAAGGAACGTTCGATCTCAGGATCGAATGGGATGTAACCTGATCTGGAACACCTGGGCATAAACAAAAAAAAACTAGAAGCAAATATGAGATTTGTCTCAGAGAACTAACGCTCTCTGAGACAAAAGAGAAATAATCTAGACTACAAAAACAATCAGAAATAAAAATAAAACCATTTCCCCGGCAACGGCGCCAAATTTTGACAGGGTAAAGTCGTATCCCCTAATAAAAAATAATTACCTAAATCACTAACTACAGTAGATAGGGAAGTAGGGTCGATCTCCACAGGGAAACAAGTCTTTTTACTCCTAATTAATTATTATAATCTAAATTATTTAAGTGACCAATATTTATAAATAAGTAAGAAACTAAACTACTAAGGTTGAGAATAGGAAGAAAAATAATATATGAAAGGATCTAGGGCATAGGTTCACCAATAAATAATATTCCAGGGTAAAACATAGTAATCAATCATTGACATTGCATAAATAACATGATTAACAGGCTCTCGCAATTTATTAATCAACATAGATCTAACAGGCTCTCGCAATTTACTAGATCTAAGTTCTTATTGAAAATAGCCTTTAATATCAAATTAACATCTGCTCGATTCATCAATTTAATATTGCTATACTTTTACAAGCCGCAATTGTAAAACATTAAAACAATCCAATAAGAAATTATCATGCAATACCAACAATCAATAATAGTCAATCATCAATGCATCAATTAACCAGATTGTAAAGGGTTCTCGTTACGTATTACAATCACACAATTAATTTACCGGTATTAAATCTCATCTCTCGAATCTTGACTTAACCATTTATAAATTAACTTGCCTATTGAAACTAGACCTAAACATCAATTCTCATCTCTCGATTCTTGAATCAATATTGTCAAACTCATGCATAAAAGATATGCCTAATCTAGTCACAGAGCATTAAATCAATCAATAGGAAATTAATCTAGCATTGATAATCAACAACAATAATTTACCCCTTCATATTATTTATTAGATCCCCATAAACCCTAGAAATTAAACTACTCACACATGGTAAAAACTAAACTAATCAAAGTAATAAAATAAATCATGATGAAAGGAATAAAGTAAATAACTAAGATTAAAGGGGAAGAAATTGTTACCAAAAAGTAATCTGGAATTAATGGAAGAATGAAGAACAAAAGTTTAGAGAGAGAATTCTAAGAGAATAATTAAGAGAGTAAAGAAAGAGTAAAGAGGAGAAGAAGAGAAAAGGAAGTAATCAAAACGTATTACGGAGGAGTATTTATACTCCGTACAAAAATCCTAAACTAAAACAAATTAAAACTTCATTAATCGTCAACTAATAAAACACGCGCCCGATCGGGCGAGGCATCGCCCGATCGGGCGCGCCTTTTTTTGCTCATTACTACTAATCTCGCGCCCGGCCGGGCGCGTCACCGGGCGCCAGCCTAAGCTTCTCCCGCCCGGCCGGGCGCGCCTCCGGGCGCCAGCCTCTTTGGCCGGGCGGCTCATTTGGGCCACTATTTGGACTACGATTGGGCTCCAATTCTTCGGGCCAATCTGGGTTTCCTCTTTGGGTCTTGAATACTCGGTCCAAATGCCCCGGTATCACCTATACCGAGCCCTTAATCACCGGTTCGATGGCTCTAACCGGCCCTGGGCTATAAAATCTGGTCGTGTTTCTCCAATGCTTGTGATTGCTCCAAAATATCTCGGGAAAATACTTCAAAAGCATAAATCCCTGCAAAAGTCAACCAAATCTACGAAAACACTAGAAAACACCAATTAGTAATAAAAGTGGCTCTAAAGAGCCAAAAATACTACTAATTATGACCAAGGGACGGGGGTAAAATACTATATAAAATAGACACATCACCCAACATTTGAGATATTTTACCAACTTAGAGGGAAGAATTGAAGTAAGTTGGCAAAATTATAATACTATAAACAGTTGATCCCTCTAATGATACTTTGTAAAGTTACATGCCAACTTTTGTATCAATATATGTTGCATATCTATGATTTGATTTGTATACCGTTATGACCCATCTAGAGGAATAGAAAGATATATTTTTATTATGGTGATAATGATATTATGTGCATACATTAAGATAGATCTTGCCAATTTACTTTAAATCACTACACCTGAAGTGTAGTTTGTATAATCGGTTCCAATAGAAATATGCGATATATGGCAAGATAGTGCAGTTGATACTTTTAAAGTATAATAATAGTATATTAATACCGTAGTGTGAGAAACAACCTTGATAGGTGGTATAGATATCTGAATTATTATAATAGATGGCCTATTATGTAAGAAAAGTTATGATGGTACCAATGAGAAATGCATTATATATCATAGTAAAATAGCATGTGAAATGTACGCAATTGGAATTTTATGATACCGGCATACAATGGAACCGACAAATAATATGCATATGCATGATAGAATGGACTAGTGAATAAGGGATCTGAAATATATGTCCATTTTGTTGTCGACATAATGATAATGATCAAAAGTTTATTATGGACCAAAAGTCCAATGAAATAGTGATTTCTAAATCCACACTGTACATTGTCTTACATTATTTTGAGTCTTAATTATGTATATGTCATGTATGAGTCATAGGTTAATGAATTACTTATTGCATGTGTAGGAAGTTGTTAGATACATTACTCATTATATGTTTTTCTCAATATCTTTTCATGATTTCTATATCTCATATTGCATGCACTAGTTTATATATAATAATTGTGGTATGTGTTAATATTCGTCCAAAGTATAGTAAGGCGTAATAACAACATTGATGGGAACTTACAAAGAAATATTCCAATGGGCTTAAAGTTGTGATGAAATTATTGATGACGTTGATTTAATAACATGTTATGAATCATGTAAAAGGGGTTCTTGAATAACTTATATACGACGTATTAAATGCCCAGCCCTACAAATTTTTATGCCTTGAATATTGCAATTATTATCAAACTCTTGAAAAGTCTATGTGACTACATTATTGACATCTCAACCTGAAATTTGAGCATATGAGAGTTAATAAGATTTACTATTTGTATTTACAAGAGAGCTATCATGTCAATTATGAAACGTCTAAATAATATCAATGGAATACTTATGCGCGAGAATGTTTTCTCATGGTCCAGAAGAACCATAATTAGCGTACATAATTATATATGTTATATTATAATTCATATGAGATTAAAGAATGACACTAATAATATCAAGTTTTGTCATCAAATTATTATTAATGAATGTTAAATCAAATAATGATCACTAATATTTATTATTAACTAACGACTTCCAGAAGAAGTCATAACCGCATGAGTTTAACCTTTATAATCAACTATTAAATAGAGATTTGCAAGGGTGGTATTAGATATAAACACATATATGGTGAAATGAAGACACTTTACATGTCCACATGATCGAAAAAGAGTGCAGCGCTTATTTTCTCCCCCTGATGAATACATAACTTGAGATCTTCTAGTGTCGCAGCAATGAATCCAATATGTTGGATATCTTCTAATAAGTTGGTAAAATATCACTTGTTGATCTTCGATCCTCCTAAACTGAAATTGCATTTTCAAGTCTTCAATTCCCTTGACCATGGTTTTGTCCCACATTGGGTTTTCTTGATAAGGTTTTAACGAGGCACAGTCTTC
Source organism: Chenopodium album (assembly GCF_948465745.1). NCBI lineage: Eukaryota > Viridiplantae > Streptophyta > Magnoliopsida > Caryophyllales > Amaranthaceae > Chenopodium > Chenopodium album. The sequence goes on from NC_137842.1 coordinate 22,501,921, forward strand.
GATAATGGACATCAAAGGGGGAGTGTTATGAAATATTGTGTGGATGCCCATTATACTCCTTGTATCATTCCAGAATATTCTAGATAAATCTAGGGTTTATATTCTTATCTAAGACAACCCTAATTATATTGTATATATATACCCCATTATATGGTATAGAAATAGACTGATCTATTCTCTATCAATCTCTCTTATATTTCTCCCTATTTTATAACAATTATTAATTTCTTTTACAATTAAATAATTCAAATGCCACGTAAGCAAAATTGGCGAATGAGATTTTAAAGTTTAAATTAATTAAATACAAAATATTACTCCCTCCGTCCCTAAATTACATTCCTGTATGTAAAATTGCACGGGAATTAAGGAGGAAAGAAAAAGATAAATAACAATAATGAAATATTTCAATGGGAAATACAAAACATTAAATGATGTTTTTGAGTAAAACAAAGATAGATTAATGATTAATGATGTCATGTCATCAATCCTTTGCAAAAAAAAAAAAAAAAAAAAAAAAAAAAAAAAAAAAGGACCAATAACATGCTTCTAATTGAAAATTAAGAACCAATCATATCCATTAGGTTAGTTATGAGAAGGAGGAAGTACTAATGAAGGTTTAATATGTATTTGCAAATACATATCAAACCTTAAAATATTAAAAAGTATTGTAAGCACATGGGGGTGAGAGAAAGGAGGAGAGAGATTGGAAAGTGAGACCAATTTTTAAATATACCACTAAAAGCTTATATAATAACATTGAATATGTAGTGATATTATTTCTATACGTAGCTGGTACCACTAAATTAATATACAGTACCATTGAATGAATATATAGTACCACTGAATATTCAATGATACTATTTGATCATCTAGTGATACTATTAATCACCCAGTGGTACACTTAAATCCAACACGTGAGGGTGAGAGAAAATAAGGAGAGAGATGGGTAAATTTTATGCCAAATGTCTCAAATGCCCCTTGATATATATATACAAGTACCTATCAAACTTCCGTTTGGAAGGCCTCTTATGAGAAGTACAAACTTGAGAAAAAAGATGGAGAGAGAAAATAAAAGTGAGATTAGGATAGTAAGAGTGAGAAAACATTAAATATACAACAGAAAAAGAGACTTGATTTTGGATATTTGGAAAAAAAAAAAACTTACTAAATATGAAAAGGAGGAATGTAATTTTGGAAATACCTAAAATAGAAACCAAGAATATAATTTAGGGACGGTAAGAGTATATTTTGAGATTAGGAATTTTATCTAATATTTTAAAACTAATATAATAACAATTTTAATTACATAAATATGAAAATATTTTTTTTTTTTAAATACTAACAAATTGTATATCGCATTAGTTTTTCCTTATTTTTTTCATTCATGGGTGAATGAAGAAAACCTGCCGTATCATTCACTGGGTCGTGATGGGCCGCTACCCGGTATGGACACGTGTGTCCAATACCAGGGGCAAATACGTAAAATCGGCACAAAAGAAGGGGCAGTAACTCCTGCATGTTACTGGACTGTAAAAAGCCATTACTGTCCTCTCTCTAGAATTTACAGCCCTTGTTTTTCTCTCTCTAAAACGCTCCCCACCGGAAAACCTCACCGGAAACCAAAAGCCAGGTTTTTCAAAGCTCCACGCGAACGCCCTTAAAACGCCCCGAAAACAGAAATTGCAGTCGTAATTACGGTAGGTTTGTCGTTGTTTGGAGGTCGTTGAACAGATCTCGCTTAAGGCAAATTTCGAAGGCAAATTTCAAAGGCCCTTAAGGCTAATTTCAAAGGCGAATTTCAAATCGCAGGCTCGACCATGGCAGGTAAACGATGTTATTTTACAATTACATTTCATGAGTAGGGTTTATGTATTTAACAAACCTAGGGTTTATACTAGGTGGTAGAAGCGGTGCAAGGAGGGGTCGGAGGGGCGGTAGAAGAGGAGGTCGTTCTACTGTCCAAGAAAAGGTATAGATTGATTTTGTGAAGTTTTAGTATATTTTGTATGTTTAGTTGTTGTTAAAGTTAGTACAAATGTACAATTTAAGTATTTAAGCTTGATTATTGATGCAGACCTTTTGGAATTGTGATTGTGTTTACTTGAGAATGCTGCTTGAATTGTGGATATTGATGTGGATATAATGTTTGAATTGTGGTTTGTTATTGATGTGAATTGTGGTTTGTTTCGAAAGTGCAGTGGAAATAGTGTTTGTTTGTAGAGTTTGAAAAATCCCTATCAATCTTCCATGTCAGTTAGTTGTATTATATAGAGCGAGTTGTTGCTTCATTGTTGGTGACATCTTCCATGTCATCCCTATTTGTTGTGGGTGTGGACCCAGTCCCTTAAATCCCTTTTTGTGTTAATTATACCTTAATAATAAGTTGTTGGGTAATATCTTTATTTATGTACCTACCTGTAGAGTGTTTGTTTTGATTTTTAATACTTGTATATATGTAAATTTGAAGAATGTAACCGAAGCTGACTTTGAAGCTGACTTTCAATGTGACTTTGAATCGGTTGGTGCGAAGCAGAAGGTAATGTTTTTGACACACATTATTAGTCAATTAATTAGTTTTTGACTGATCATATTTATAATTTATTTATTTGGTTGCACATTTTAGGTTTGCAAGAAAATTGATGAAGCCGTATACCGGGTGAGTTTTTATTTGTATATTCCACATGTGTTGTTATTGTTGTGTCAAATTGTTGGTGGTTGTAATATATTTTGGTTTGTGTTGTGTTCTTTTTAGGATAATAAACTTAGTGAAGGAGGGAAGATGAAGGAAAATGGTAAAGTGATTGAACGATGCAAGGTGGAGGTGACAAAGCGGAGGGTAAAAATCCATGATTCTTGTTTAGTAGTTGATGAATAAATTGCTTCTCCTTGTTTAATTATTGATCTATTATCAGTTATGTGTGTTGTATTGATAATTGTACTTTTATTGTAGCCTGAAAATGTAAATTGTCGGGTGGAGTATTTTGGTATGATTCTTAATGAGTTTTGTGAGAAAAAAAGGAAGATAGTGAAGAATATGGGATTTTCTGGACTGTTTGGTTTAGTGGACAAGCAGCTTCCTAGGGAGTTGTGTTATTGGCTTGCTACTAGGGTAGATGTACCCTCATACTGTTTGATAACTCCTAATGGGATGGAGTTTACATTTGATCCCATTCAAGTCCATTGGGTTCTAGGTATTCCTAAGGGGCATTTGGTTGTTCCGAAGGAAGCTGTCGACGAGGAATCGAAGCATTTTCTTGAAGGTGTACTTGCACGCTTTAGCAATGTTGAAGGGATATCGAGGAAAAACTTGGTACAAGCAGTTGAAGCTCCACTTGAAGATGAGTATGAGTTTAGGGTGGCTTTTTTGCTGCTAGCCCTAGTGGATATACTGTGTCCCACAACCTCATATAGGCTCTGCCCCAAGTTACTTCCAGCAACAATTGCAGCAGGGGACCCTGAGTCTTATGACTGGTGCTCCTTAGTGCTCAAAAAACTTATGTATTTTGTCTCAAGCTTTGCAAGGAGGTTCTATCCATCGGGGTTTTCAAAGGGTTGTGGTGGCTGTACAATTTTTCTTGCGGTAAGTTGTTTTATTTTTAAATTGTTTGTTGTTGCATTTATTGGACATTGTATTTTAATAAAAGTTGTATATGGGTGCAGATAATGTATCTTGATCGTCTGAGAAGGCCCCCTGTGAAATGGGGGGTGTTTCCTCGGCTGAAGGCGTGGACAGAAGCTGAGATTAACAAGGCAAAGAAGGCTGATCGCATAATCGGTGGAGATTTTGGGAAATTGGGTGTAAGTCTTAATTTTGTTCTTATCTTTGGTTAAATTGTGTTTGTGTGTTTGTGGAATATCAGTTTGAGCTGTCTGAATCAGTTGCACCTTTTCACTTTATTTTGTGTAGTGTGTCAATGCGTCATATGGGAGGCCACATGAAAGGGCTGCATTGGACCGTATGCCGGTGAAAAGAAGTGTTATGGCTGCAGAGGTGAGTTGAGTGTATATGTGGTTTGAGTTGAGTGTATATGTGGTTTGAGTTGAGTGTAATTGAAACAGATCGTTGAAGAGCTAATGAAAGTTGTTGATGTTGAAGAGGAGGAATTAGAGTGTGATCTTGTATCCACTCAAGGTTTTAAAAAGCGTCCAAGGGAAGGACCAGGGTATTTTGGATGGAATAATAATAAGGCTTCAGGTAAGGGTTCTTAATTTTGTGGAATAATAATATTAACTTCTAAATCTGTGTTTTTAATTTTGTGGTATCCATCTCTTTTTTTAATTTTTTGCAAAAGGTTCTTGTTCAGCATCTGGTGTGCATGATATGTCAGAGCCGGAACAAGACATGGACATGAATGTTAATGACATGAATGTTAATGACATTAATGCTGATGACATGAATGGTAATGGCATGAATGTTAATGACATGAATGCTAATGACATGAATGGTAATGACATGAATGTAAATGACATGAATGCTGATGACATGAATGGTAATGACATGAATGCTAATGATATCCATAGGAATGACATCAATGTGAATGACTACATAGCAACTGGGTTAATGTGTTCAACACTTGTTATTAATAATGAGTGGGAGGACTCTCAGAGGAGGGAGAGAGAGGAGAAAGAAAGAAAGAGGCTGGAATTAGAAGAAAAAGAGAGGACAGAGAGGCTGGCCATGGAGGAAAGAGAGAGGCTGGCTTCCAAGGAAAAGGAGAGGTTGGTTGCCATGGAGGAGGAAAAGGATAGGCTGGCTGCCAAGGAAAAGGAGAGGCTGGCTGCCATGGAGGAGGAAAAGGAGAGGCTGGCTGCCATGGAGGAGGAAAAGGATAGGCTGGCTGCCAAGGAAAATGAGAGGCTGGCTGCCATGGAGGAGGAAAAGGAGAGGTTGGCTGCCAAGGAAAAGGAGAGGCTGGCCATGGAGGAGAAGGAGAGGCTGGAAAGGGAGAGGGCAGAGAAAGAGCAAGAGGCCTTGGAAAGGCGTGAGAGGCTGGCTATGGAGGAAAAGGAGAGGCTGGAAAGGGAGAGGGCAGAGAAAGAGCAAGAGGCCTTGGAAAGGCTTGAGAAAGAGAAAGAGGAATATGAAAAGCTCAAGGATATGGAGGAGAAGAAGAAAGAGAAAGAGGAATCTGAAAGGCTGAACAAGAACAAGAGAGTAGTCCGAGGACCAGAGAGTCCGGAAAGAATCGAACAAGAGATTGGTTTCAGTTCAGACGAAGATTGTGAGGACAACTGTGGGGGGTTATCATTGAGCTTGGTTGGTCAAGGTGAACGAAGTCGTCGGAAACGGAAGACAACGCCATCACCGAGCCTATTAGTACAAGGATATGTTCTTACTTAGCGGCCTAAGAAGAACCGAAGATATCGGCATGCAATTTCAGATTATGTTAGACTGAACAGCAGTTGTTCTCCAAGGAGGCAGCAAATTGACATGTATGTACTTTTGCATTGATGTGATAATGAATTTGCTGCATGATTAATAAGGATGTGATTAATAAGTAAGTGCTTTTGCTAACAAACTGCTACCAAACAATTTATGTTTTTGTAGGGGAGATGATTCGGTTATGCTAAGTTGTGATGGCCATATAGCAAGGCTTAGTCTTTGTGCTGGTATTGCTCTGTCTAGGGGGCAGGTTGTAGACTAGGTAAATTTAAGGAATTTGACACGTATAGTATGATTTGTTTGTTTTGTGGTAAGCAGGCTACCAAAACAATTTATGTTAGATTGTTTTAAAATTTTTATTACGTGTTGATACGAGTTTATCATTATGTGTGTAGTATGTAAGGGTTGCTGCTAAATTGTATGAAAAAGTTTGGGCTCATCGATTCGAAGGCCGGAGTCGACGATTCATGCTGGACCCTGCATTCTCGGTAAATGCCTGCCAATACATGCTTTTTAATGCCTGTCTGTATGTCAGTATGTATAAAAGGTTACAATTTTTGGTCATTCACTCTTAAGGTGCTCTATTGTCGTCAAGAAAAAAGGTTAGCTAGCTACTAGCCAGATCGAGTTGCATTGCATCATTGCATGTAGATATATCAAAATTGTTATATCAAGATTCAAGAATGTAAAAATAAAATACAAAGATATCAAAATTGTAAAATACAAGCATTACATAATAATCGGTACATTGTTATGAATACCAAACATTTATTAGTTAGAAAGGTACACCTACCTACATATCTCACATATATTAGCTTTTCAATTTTTTTTTTCTCCTGAATTTTTTTAGTAACACTTCCTTTAGTTGTTGCTACAAACAAGATTAAAATGAAAAAAATACTTTAATTAGTCGGATGGCATTCTTTTTTAATATCGAACGTGTATTTGATCTCCAAGTAAAATTTGTTGTCATCGTCAAGAAACTGAAACAATCAAAATACATATACATCACATTATTAGTCATAAGATCTCTATCATTATCGAGACTTTATTAATTAAACAAAGTATTTAGAAATAATCACGGTACAAACAAGTAGTACTACGTATATAAGAGTCGATTTCAAACTTGCTGAAAATTTTCATTCACCTTAGACTTAGCACTGTATGAGCCTCTTGCAAAAAAACCCGAAGGTGTAGTTTCCTCAGGGATCTCATGTGTATAAGGTTCTAATTGAGGGGCTAAATGTTCCAATCATTTCTTAAGGTGCTCTATTGTCCTCAAGAAACCTTTATCCCCTTCTGCTTTGTGCTTTTACTTACAGGATCATGCACCCTTAGGAGACCCCACTCATTTGTAGAAAAATACAAAATAAAAGGATCATGCAGTCTTTGAAACGTCATCTCTAGAATGTTTTTGGCTTTTTGAAGTAAATGTATGTTGCTTTGTTGTTGGTACTGAATTGATTTCCGAATTGGTTTTTGCTAGAATGGTGTGTTAAACATGGAGTACCCTCAGGAGTTGGACAGGACCACAAGGGTGTATAGTCGGCAAATGATAGGTTTATCTCCAAACCGCATTAATGTGGTAAGCAGTCTGAGGTTTATAAAAATTTTATAAATATGGTCTCGTTTTTCTGTAATAGTTTCATAATTATGGCGACACTGGTGCTGTATCAGGTTTTTGTGCCTGTAGTGAGATTGAATCATTGGTGGTGTGTGGCATTCTCACTAAATCGGGAAGAGATACTAGTTATGGACTCCATGGAGACGTCGACGGCTGCAGATGTCCACTCGATTAATGTTCAGAAACTGGTATCCGTTGTGTGTTGCAAAATGATTCATTTCAGCTGCTCTCCACACTCACCTCTCTTGTTTTCTTGACTTTTAGGCATATGCAATGGATCTGGTCTTTCAGTTTCTTGACGAAGATTGGCCTCTCGGCACTGTTGGTAGTTGGACTAAGTCATCGCTAACAATGGATCAACAGGGAGACTTGTATGTGTTGTTATCTGTGTCCCATTTATGACTAGTACTACAATTGTTCTTAATTAGATCAATTATTTTACCAGGCACAGCTGTGGAGTGCATATGCTTGCTGCAATAAAGCAAAATGCGGACAGACTATTGACCAATTTGAGATTGGTGAGTGAACCTTGGTTTACATCCACTCCTCTCCTCCCCGTTTTGCGTTAGCTTCATTTTGCCTAAGTCTGTGGTGTTGCTTTAACCCAGGATCCAGACATCAACGTTGAGCGTTCGTGGCTGTTGTATGAGGACTTAATGTCTGATTTCAACGAGGCTCGAGATGCTGTGTTAGAAGCTGTGAGCAAATGATGGGGGACATGGCTGCATATTAGTGTAGAAGAAGGATGATTGGGTTTAATTTTGGTCTTTTAAAAACCCTTATATTAGTAGTAGGTTTGTAATTATTGATGGGCCAGGCCTGTTATTTCGTTGCATATTTTGGACTAAGGTTTAAGTGTAATGTTAAACTTCGAAGCATCACCCCCTACCAGGTTTGGTTGTAAATTTTGGACTCAAAGGGTGGGACCCACTGTTGATAATATTGGCTAATTATGACTCATTATTAATTATTAGAAATATTGGCTAATTATTAACTATTACTATTATTGTTGGAACTAACTTAACTCATTAGTTGAAGTGGTGACATTTTGTTGACTAACTTAACTCATTAGTTGAAGTGGTGACTAATTATTAACTATTACTATCATAAAATGCAATCACCTCACGTATACCAACTGAACTCATTCTGTTGCAATACCATAACATAGTAAAACTCATTACATAAGGCCCAAATTATTTAATTAGGACTAAGCCACTTAACTCATTAGTTGAAGTGGTGACATTTTTAAAGGAAAATTGATTGTTAAAGGTCAGTACTGCAATGCCTCCGCAGACCCCTTGTGGCTCAGCGAGTGATAACGTGTACGGCTTCAAGTCCCTCAACACCCAACGAGCTACGACATTAGAGACCCGTGACTCCGCAACAATTAAGATGTCCGGGTTAATTAGATCGATTAATTGTGATGCTCGAGTTGGGAAATCCTTATGAGATAATCCCTTGCAATTCCAGATTAGTATTCTGTAATTTCCAAAAGATACATCATTCATCATCGTTGAAGTTGGGTGCACCTCCTCAATGAGCTTCATAGTTAAAACACGTCCATCCCTTCCATCTGAAGTCGCATTGCATGACTTCAAAGCCACACGAATGGTTTTTGGAAGGCGATGAGTGACCACCAGCCTAATTTCATCTGTAGAGCTATGCATTGAAGTCGAATACTCACCGTCGGTAATGGTGCTTCTTTTAATATTGTTAGGCATAGGACTTGTGTAAGCTAGGACTTCATCTAACGTTGTCAACAAGTTGGCCAGCGTTGTATTCCCAATTAGCCACTCGAAGTAAACCTTTAGCGGCTTTGGTAGCAATGAGAGATCACTTAAATCAAGTATGTGGAAAGGTAATATTCGACCCTTGTTGGAAAGCTGGACAATATTTGTGGAAGTGTGTTCCGGGGTTTCTGGATTAAGGATGAAATTTAACAGCTCCCTTTTACGAAGGAACTTAATTTTGACAATTGTTTTAGAAGAGCTTTGACATAATAGAACGGCTATTGATTTCGGTTTCTTGTTTGGTGATTCAAAGGTGGTAGGGAGTGACCTTTTATTTTTGATTTTGTGTGTGTCCAACATCACCGAGCTCATAATGATTTCTTCCATGGTGGGTTGTTTACTTTGAGTAAGAAGAGCTAACAAATGAAGATTTGTTTAAGAAGAGCTAACAAATGGTGAGTTGTTTACCTTTAAGGAAGGATATGTCTTATATGAAATGTCTATGGCGCGCAAATTTCTCAAACTCTCAAACTTTAGGCGGGGTATTTTTAACTATCAATTTCTCATATGTCTTTGTTTTAATAACAGAATTCGAACAATCAATAACAAAACTTATACAATATTAACAACATTTATATATTAATATAACAGAATATATTTCCATAATAGTAAAAAGTAAGTGAAACTTGTTAAATTATAAAAGAATCGACTAGAATAATAAGATAATAACTAAAAGAATAAGATAATAACTAAAACTTGTTAAAATATAACAGAATGTACGAGTAAAATAATAAGTTTGACAAGATCTAACTGTAGCCTGTTATAACTGACATCTATCTATTTGTAGGTTAGTATCAATAACATTATATAATCACTAGTTGAATGTATATATTCTTAGGATTACAGTATTAATGAGCACTACTGTATTATTGATTTATCTTGGACAAGTCTAATCCAAGATAAAGATAAAATACGAGTTTTGTGAAGTTAATAATGCGGAAATTAAGATTTACTAATACTGCATAAATTAAATTTACTAATAATATTGCATAAATATTAATTTCTAATAAAAATATTAATTACTACTAATAATAATATTAATAATAATACTAAATTTACTATACTAAATTTACTAATTACCACTACCACTAATAAGTACTAACTAATTATGTTAGTATCAATAACAGTATATAATCACTAGTTGACTGTATATATTATTAGGTTTACAGTATTAATGAGCACAACTGTATTATTGATTTATCTTGGACAAGTCTAATCCAAGATAAAGATAAAATACGAGTTTGACAAGCACACATAAGATAATATTGCATAAATTAAAAATTACAATTAAAAATTATGAAGTTAATAGTGCGGAAATTAAGATTTAATACTGCATAAATTAAATTTACTAATAATATTGCATAAATATTAATTTCTAATAATAATATTAATTACTACTAATAATAATATTATTAATAATACTAAATTTACTATACTAAATTTACTAATTACCACTAATAAGTACTAACTAATTATTATAGTTCTCATCAACTTGAATCATAAACAGAAGCTTGAAACCACAACATTTACCACTCCTCATCACTATCGTCGCTTGAATCGCCACCATTATAATCTGAATCGGATGAACCCCTTGGTAAATTGTCTGCAATCTTCTCGGCGTAAGTCAAAATAGCATTGGCCATATTATCCTTATACACAGGGGGAAAGCCTTCTTCACTATATGCTGCACGATTGATTAACTCTGGGTAGTCGGCGATGTTAACTCCATTCATAGCACACATTGTGGCCATAAACTTGTTACATTCAGCTTGGTTTTGTTGAACAACATCAGCAAAATCAAGGGGCCCAAATTTAATCCATTCCATCGACACAACCTCGTCGTTAGTCCCAGTAACTAACCCAGTAGTAAACTCCCTTCCAACTGCCAACAATGCCAAAGTCTCTGCCCCATGTGTGTTAATGAGTTCTTCCACAATGTCGGTTAATCTACCCACACTTGAGAACATATAGAAGAACCTGATTAAGTACCTGTACCTAACCTCCCAATTGGTACATAGCCATAAATAACGACGCAACTCTCCTAGGTTGATTGAAAAACAAATTTTATACAAATCGAGACAATAGTACATGAAGCAAAAGGCCTCTTTTCGGAATTCCACGGGCTTTGTTAACTTTAAAGGACAAAGATACGGAAAATATGGATGAAATTGCAGACCTTTTAGTGCAAAATAGCCACGGCCTAGCGTTGCAAGTTGATGCGAAAACATCAAAGAACGGTTACGTCTTTTTAGAGTAACAAACGCCACCAAACTCGATATAATTGGAGGCCCATTTTTAATGCCCTCCTGCAAGGTCTCCACATCTTCCTGTGGTTCAAATGTGGGGTCACAGCGGCGTCGGAATGGTGGCGACAAGAAATCGTACGATGTGGGGTCAAATGGCTTGATCATTGATAATAATATTAACAACGCAGATGAAGAGGGGGACGCCATTTTCAGTGTTTGATAAGAAAGGAAATGAAATGATATGGGAGGGAGTAAAAACCACTATTTATATACATAATTTAATATTGTATATTTCAATTTCAGTTCATAACTGAATATATAAATAAGAAACCAGTTCTTTATTCATTTATAACAGTATTTATAAGTAAATAAAGATTAACTAGAATAACAGTATTTAGTAACATTACTTCTGTATGTAAGTAGTAAATAACTAGTTAATATAACAGTTTTATCAAATAACATTGGGTTATGCATTTTTGATTCATAATGTAATATCAAATAACATTGGATGAATAAGTGATTGTTGATCTTTTTGATCTGATCTCAATAGGATACAAGATGCTTAACATAAAAGAGGGCTTAGAATGTTGTCTTTTTCTGTAACTGTTGTAATGTTGTTGTATCTACTGTTATTCTATTTTACAAACTGTCTAAATATATGTAAATAAAATTATTAAGTTTGACAATACTATTTGTAAAAGGGAGCTTCAATATCAATATGACATTCATAAACTGGTACTTATTTAGAATCTAAGTACGAACTGTATGATTGGACTTTTTTTATAGAATCTACAACTACAAAAAGTGCCTTAAAGGCTGTCCAGACTTGCAAAACACCAAATGACATAGAATCTACAAGAACGAAAGTGTTTAAATGCATTACAAAACCATTAATCTCTAATTATATTTTGGTATATTGTTGTTACATAATGTTTTTCATATATTGAATACCGTTAAATGAAATATGTTACCAAAGCATGTCCCAAATGTCATTCACAGACTGGTATGACATTACTAATATGTCCCATCAAAGGTCATTCCATAAATTTTTGGACATAAGTATATTAACTGTTGAAGGATCAAATACTATTACACGAAGTATATTAACTGTTATTAGTTTTACATAACCTGCTAACATGTATTTCAATACAGTTGTTAATATTGTAATGGTTTTGAATAATGTAATCATTAAGTTTACGCATATATAAGGGCTTGCTATGTTGTGATCAAAGGATCAAAAACTACGAAAATGGCAGATCATCAACAAATCCAATTGCCTTCGGTGCCGTTGGTAAATGAAATGATACGCATACTTATTTTCAGTACATGGTTCGTCTGAGTATTCTTATAAGTCTCCATGTAATTGTTTGTTTTTTTTTAGGTTCGAAAAGAGGACGTTTCTGAAGTGCGACGCAGAAAGCTAATGATGCAAATGATGGCCGAGATGGAAATAGGGAAGAAACAGAAAACGCATCACAAATGAAGCTCATTAAAGACCACGTGGCCAGATTATTAGGTCAATTGTAATGTTTTTACTAAATGTATGAAGTAGTTTTAATCATTTATGAATAAAGTTACTTATTATAATTTATGTAAACGATACATAAAATGACTTCAACTAAAATCATAAAAACCATATATAAAACAAATTCTTAGAACATAAAACAAGATCAAGATACATAAAATAACTAGAATTACTAATAACTATAATTAATAACATATAACATTTATGAATCAATCATCAAGGCTGGTGCACGGCCCTCCAAAATCATCTTCATTGTCATTGTCTTGAGGGGGAAGTGCCTGTAGGGGAAAATATAAAATGGAAATTAAAAATGTATACATAAGTCCATGTATTTTTTTATTAATTGCAAAAATAAACAATTTACAAATACCATCAGTGTCCCGTCAATTCGAATGGGGTATGTTGTTGTACAAACTGATATGTTGCCGATGGTTGTCCTGGTTTTGTCCCACAAAACAATAGAACCTCCATTTAACCCGATGCTTGAATCAAGTTCCCATTCCAAGTGGTCACCCCCAAAATTTTTAAGGTTCCCCATTCCTTTAAGAGAAATCCTACACTCCATTAAAATAAACAAAATTGGGTTGTGAATTGCCATAAGCTTATCAAAGTTCTCTTCGAACGAGGGTCGAGTGACACCACGACAATTCCATATAATTATGGAAGACCCTAATGGGAATATGGTGGCCCCACCCTGGTAATCTGGTAGGAGTCCAATTTTTTGGAACCGTCGAAGTGGATCCTCTTTCAGGCTTGATCTCCTTAATATAAAAAATATGGAGGACAACGGGGCATCGGTGTAAAATATCTGTAAGCCATCAGTGAAGCAGCCCATAACAATATCCACATTTTGTAGCTTTAGTGAATACACGGGTCCTTCAAAAAGCAATTCTGGAGTTGGATCTATTATATCTTCGAGAAATAAAGGCACAATTTCAGATTCACATTCACTTCTGAATTGAAGGTAACAACGGGTTAACCGCCATATCACGTCTTGCAAATTCATTTTTCCAATGACATCAACATAGTTTGGAAGATGAACAGGTTTTGGCTCCCCACCATATTCACCAACCATAACCATGGACAACAACTTCTTGTCCCAAGCATTGGATGGCCGGACAAAAAGTTCCCTCACAACCTCATCTTTAACTTCTACCAAATCACCATCATCTTTGCGCATGAAATACTTGTAGGAATTGAAATCCAATTCCGGTATAGTGCCTGATGGAGGTTCCCAAAATTCAGAGTGTTGTGGTGTAGGAACAACAAAGTAACCAGCGGGGATTAAGTTGGTTAGGTTGGTTGCCATGGTTGGATGAGTGTTTTTAGAAATGGTTCAAAAGTGGTTATTTCTATATGTTCAAGTACGTATATATATTACATGGAAATGCTTTAATGTTTACATGGATGTGACATGCAAATACTGTTTACTAACGTAACACATGTTGTCATTCCAAATACAGATACAGTTATATTTAAAAATATTGGGAAACACATACTACACGTAAGAAAGGACGAATCTAGGGGTACACAAAGTTAAAAAGTAAAACCGCATAGGATAAGGATACTAGAGACACTTATTTATTGATATAAACTGTTATAAATTTTAATATTATGTTATATTTATTGGTATTATAAAATAATACACTAATAAAATAGGGACAATGGACATAAAATAGGGACAATGCACAATAAGGCACTTGAAGATGTAAGTACAGTTATATATGTACAGTTAGTGTTATTAGTTATATTTACGGAACTGTATTGTTATTAGTTAAATAAGTACAGTTATATATGTAACAATTCAGTTAGAGGAAAGAGTAATAGTGTTCAAAGTAATAATAAATAATAATAAGATTACGAAACAAAATACCTATCACTAAACTGTACTATTTAAAGTTATAATAATCCATTTAACTGTATTTATCAATATAATAACAGTAATGTAACTCATAGAACAGTAGTTGTTTGAATAAAAAAATGTATCCGTATGTTAATTAAATTTGTCAAATCATTTAAACAATAGGTAGGTAGAACGAAAATAAATATATGAATTAACTTGTCAAATCAAATGAATGTGTCACCGTAACTTTTTATATTACCAATCCCCGAGATAGTCACATACGCGTAGTTTGCGTTTTTGTAATTTCAATTAAATGTTGTAGTTGGAAAAGAGTAAATGCTATCTTACTTTACTTTGTATAATATGCAAAGTAGTACGGTGTCCCACTAGCATTTTGGTGGAATAGATCAAATGCAAACTAATTAAATATCATCCCTTACTTCTCAGTGTTGCATTTTCAACATTGTATTGCACTTTCAATTACGAAACGTCAAATATGTCATCTTCATCATCCTCTGAAGGCACAGACAAAAGCGGTGATAGTGTTGTGTTGGTTGGATTACCTCTTCTCACCATGTGTGATTTACTTGTCAAAGGTGGCGATGTTGATGATGTAGGGATCACATACAAAGTCCCTATTGACCAAACCTTCAACTCAATTTTTCTACACTACGCAAAAAGTGTCGGCGTCCTCCCAAGGGAGCTTCGGTTGTATAACAGGGGTTAGCTTATTACACCAACGGAGACACCGTACCAAAGAGATTTTTGCAAGGATGAAATTGTGCTAGCATATAATAACGTAAGCTCTTACTTGACCCTCAAGACACTCCTAATACGTACACTTACCACCTTTCTAATACTAATACTAATGTAATAGTGTTGTTTTGTTTCGCAGGAAGGTGTAGCCGTTGCGGTGAACCCAGTTGGTGTTACTACAAAGGAAAAGAAGGTTTTCCATATCTCCGACTTATTTGAACGTCGTAACACCTTCTAATTCAGAGCGAGGAACGAAACTCCGATGGAAACGGTGTACACACGTTGGGGAACAGATAATCGTGTGGATCCTCAACGAGTACGGCTATGGCTTAATGGTAAGGACTTGGATGACCGGTTGAACGTCGAATAAGCGGGAATTAAGGATGGGTCATACGTGTATGCACATATCGAGCCCGAGGGATTCGAAAGGCGACGATACCATCACTTCCTACGCCTAAACTAGTCGTGAGAACTACTCCATTTGAAGTTTTAATGAAGTTTAAAAGCAATATTTAAATTTATACATTATTTAAATTTAACTAATCAAATTAGGTAAAAAATCAAATACATATATATAATCAACTATTACAAATACAAATGAAAGTATTTTACATAAACAAAATTAAAGTATTTTTAAATATAAAATTAAGGTTTTTTAAATATAAAATTAAACTATTTTAAATATTTTTAAATGTAAAATGAAAGTATTTTTATATATAAAATTACTGTATTTTAAATTAAAGTATTGAATATAAAATTAAAGTATTTACTACTTATATATATATTAAAGTATTTTTAATTACAGTATTTTAAATATTGAATTAAAGTGGTAACAAAAGTCAAATATATATATATATAACAAGTCTTACATAAGTATCAAAATGTTCCTTCTGTATTCGATTAGTTAAGGTGTACTAATTTTATGTGACTTATGTGCTAATTTTATGGGATTGATTGTGACCTAATTTTATGACAATGTGTACTAATTTTATGTCAATAATTTTATGTTCATAGATTTTGATACATTTATTTGCCATTCGTAAATCGCAATGCAAATTTTTTTTACAATAAGTCTCCATTGGTAAGATTCAATTCATTACTTGTAAACTTCAATTCAATTCATCTGATATAGCAGGATAAAAGTATATTATAGTTGTATGCTATTAGCAAATTACAGTATATAATTATTTATAACAGCGGGCACAAAGTTTTATGCGGTAATTAATAAATTAATTGAAGTCACCAGCCATCACTTCAACTATAGACCCTAGTGATGTTTTGACCATCCACTCATCCAATAAATACAAATACATTCATTAAAACAGTCTTTCCATCTCCAAATATATCCCCTTTCTTTCAAAACCTCCAATAGAACATGTCAAGGATTACTAGGCGATGCGGATGTGGATTGCCAGCAGCAAAGAGGACGAGTTGGACTCATGATAACCCGGGAAGGAGATTTCTGGCGTGCAAGTTCTACAATTTCGAAACTGGCGCGAAGGGGTGCGATTTTTTTGAGTGGGTTGACGAGGAGGTGGTCGATTGGCAAAGGGATGTAACCAACGTCCTTCTCGATGAAAAACACAAGCTAACTACAAAAATAAGCATAATGAAGGGAAGATTGGAATGTATGGCTGCTGAAAATGACAGGCTGTCAAGGGAAAGTCGAAGATTTAATCAAAACCGAAACACCGCAACCAACGACTCAACATTACTCTTACTATGCATTTTCTTTTTTGTTCTTGTTAGTGTCAGTGTTATGAAGATCTTAAGTTAGTGTCATTAAGATGTATTAAAAAAGATCATGAGATGAGATGTATGAAAATGAAAAATATGAACTACATTACAAATTCTGGGAAAAAAAGAAAATTGAAGTTCTTTTGCGTGTCGAATGACCGATCATAACAACTAGTTTCTTCAATACAGTTATATTATAATAATTTCTGTTATATTCATCTTTAATTCGTTTTAAAATTACATTACATGATAATAAAATTAAATGATAAAATTACAAATTCTGGGAAAAAAGAAAAAAGAATTAAAATTACAAATCCTCATTATAATAAAATTAAATGATAAATAAATATGAACTACATTACAAATTCTGGGAAAAAAAGAAAAAAGAAAATTGAAGTTCTTTTGCGTGTCAATAAGAATGACTGATCATAACAACTAGTTTCTTCAATACAGTTATATTATAATACTATCTGTTATATAGATCTTTAATTCGTTTTTTTTTTAATTATTTTGTCCTCATTATAAGAATGACCGATCATAACAACTAGTTTCTTCAATACAGTTATATTATAATACTTTCAGTTATATAGATCTTTAATTTGTTTTTTTTAAAATTATTTTGTCCTCATTATAAGAATAACCGATCATAACAACTAGTTTCTTCAATACAGTTATATTATAATACTTTCTGTTATATAGATCTTTAATTTGTTTTTTTTTAAATTATTTTGTCATTATAAGAATGACCGATCATAACAACTAGTTTCTTCAATACAGTTATATTATAATACTTTCAGTTATATAGATCTTTAATCCGTTATATAATAACATTAAGAAAACTACAAACAAAAATTATTAACTACAAACATAATCAGGAACAAAACTACAACCGAAATAATAACTTTAAATTTCAAAGGAAGCATTAGGTGACAATTTGACATAAGCTGTATTACATATCAGAGGTTTATTATTGTAAACCTTGTTCGACAATTAAGTGACAATTTGACATAAGCTGTATTACATATCAGAGGTTTATTATTGTAAACCTTGTTCGACAATTAGGTGACAATTTGACATAAGTTATATTACATATCAGAGGTTTATTATTGTAAACCTTGTTCGACAATTAGGTGACAATTTGACATAAGCTGTATTACATATCAGAGGTTTATTATTGTAAACCTTGTTCGACAAACATACATAAGTTGAGTCTTTTCACGTAATAATATCTACATGCAACAGTTTGACTTTTTCAATATTAGCTTTAAAGTTTGACTTTTTCAATATTGATGATTTAAAGTTTGACTTTTTCAATATTGATGATTTAAAGTTTGACTTTTTCAATATTGATGATTTAAAGTTTGACTTTTTCAATATTGATGATGAAAAGTTTGACTTTTTCAATATTGATGATTTAAAGTTTGACTTCAATAATAAATAATAAAAAAAAGAGGTTATTTTTACAAACTCCTTTTGTTAGGCTCACATATAGGCTCCATGTGGGATCTTGTATTACATATGTATATAATTAGCAATAATAGATTACTCATTGAAACATAAAATATTCATACTTACTGGTAAATATATGTCCAAAATACTGTTATTTATATATAGAATATTGTTATTCATATTAATATACATATGTTTGTGTTATTATAATAATTATTATATAAATATAATTTTTATATAAATATAATTTTTTTAATTATTTATTTATATGCGTATTTTATTTTTTACATTTATTGTTAATTTTAGGGGCAACATTTAGGGACAAATACATTTTGAGTTAATGACTTGTTTTACATTACTTGGCCATACTGTCAAATGTTTTAAGGCACAAAATTAAGCTTGCTTGCATGCTTAGCCTAATACTTCCTAAACTAATACATAAACTAATACTTCACCAAATTATAGTGTCCCAAATACATAAACTAATACCCATTATAGTGCTGAACATAAGAAGCTGCACTAATGCTTGCACCAGTAAATTGCAACACATCCCGGGCAACCCACTCGGGACATGATTGAATTGACCTGGTAAAGTACCCAAGCTCACCATAAGCTGGACCATACCCAATCCCTCCAACCCACATCGTAGGGACAGTTCCATCCACCTGCACATGTCCAAAGGCAAACCATTCAAAACAAGAACAAAGTTTTCATTTTATATAATGTATGTTTATTTTTAAAAAATAATCACACAATAAGCACATACAGCCATAGAAGTTGCAGGAGCTTGCTGCTCTTTCACCTTCCTTGGCCTTCCTCTTTTTTTGTACCCTTGTTCCCTTTAGGCTGACCACAGTTCCCCTACAATCAAGTTTAGCAAAAATGAAACACAAAGTTTTATAATAATGGCAGATTTTTAATAAGGTTTGGCAAAAATGAAACACAAAGTAAGTTTTATAATAATGACAGATTTTTAATAAGGTTTGGCAAAAATTATACACAAAGTTTTATAATAATGACAGATTTAAAATAAGGTTTAGCAAAAATTAAACTCAAAGTTTTACCACATTGTTTGCCTTAGTACGAGCCGACGATGCTTTTTTGGCACATTTCTCTGCAAATGAAAGGAAACGCTTAGCCCTGGGTCTATGTGGTGTTTTCCGTGATATAGGATCACCAACAGACAAGGGCTTTTGCACCGATCCATCACCAGAAAGGTTCTCATTCACAGAACTTCCGGAATAAAACCCACCCTCATTAGGCACCAGCTCCATTGGAGATGGAGTGTTATGTACTAGGTCCATTGATATTTCATCAAGCCCCAATGCAAAGCTCTCGTTCACAACAGAATCATGAAGCAGCATCACAGAATCCGAATCCTTATCAACATAAACCTTATTCACCGACGGAGATGATTCCATACCAGTATTATCACATTCAACATCCTTTTGGATAGTATCAGTGCCACTTTCCTTGAGGATAGTATCACTGCCACTATCCTTGAGGATAGCATCGTCCAATGCTTTGTCAAGCTTGCTTATTGCATCAAATGCAATTTTAACATACTCTGGACGGCTGGCTGCCTTGAGACACACATTCTCAAACTGCACCATTAATCTATCATACCTCTTCACTTCATCGGTTTTGGAAGGATCATGGTATGCAACCTTGACCCGTGTGTGGCGTCTATGGACGTCCTTACACCACCGCCTCAATATATATTTTGAAGGAACTTCTTTTACCCCATTATCATCAAACACCTTAAACTGATGCCTACACATGATTCCATGACATTCAAAAAGCTTGCACTCACATAATGCATCATTGGTTTCGGAGTTGAAAGTTACAGAGTACACTCTCTTCCTATCCATAGGAATCTCCTTTTTCAACTCCTTATCAAAGAACCAGACCCGATCTTGTACCAAATGCTCCATAACACTGTCAGACACCTCCCTTTTCCCAACAACGCTCAAATACATAAGCCTTGTGCATTGTTCCTGTATCTCAACGAACTTTGCATCCGTATAGACTTTCTGGAAGGCTTTCTCATATGAAAAACCAGTGATAGCATGCCTCGTTCTCATTGCGCTGTTTGCATCAGCTTCTTTCTCGGCGTTCGACCTGTTTTCCATGGCATCACAGTACCTTTCCACAAACTGGTACAAACGAGTATCCCTCTTCACGTACTTGTCAAAAAAACTATTAATGCTCTCTGAACGCTGCGTGGTCTTCATCCCTGCCCAAAACAGGTGTTTCATGTACGCTGGAATCCACATATGCCTCTCCTCATACAGACCTACATAATATCAGTTTAAGCAAAAGCACTGATATCAGTTTAAGCAAAACAGCACTGATATCAGTTTAAGCAAAAGATAAGTTAATCAGAAGCATAGAGGACTTGACTCATGTCATATGGAACTGCAATGTTGACTCTAATATAATCAAACACATAAGTAAGTTAATCAGAAGCATAAGTTAATCAAAGGGGTCTATGGTCTATGAAGCAAAACAATGCATAACAAATCAAAAATACGTACATTTCTTCAAAGTTACAGTTCAAACTGCCCTTGCCCCATTTATTAATACTCGATGAAAACACAAAAATGTTGAACAAATAACAAATAATTCAATTCTCATTTCCTTAAGGATTCATCTAATAAAATGAAAGATATACAAATAATCAATTGCACTCTCAATCAGATAAAGGTATTTAATTTCAAAATGAACAAATACATCAAAGACATGGAGGAGGGAAAATAAAAAAAATAAAAAAAAAATTAACCTGAGAGCCACTCATCATTTCCAAGTCCATAGGACTCCATTGCTAATGTCCAATTAAGCTCAAACTCATCTTCATTTAAACTGTCATAGATAACATTTAGTAAATCATCATGAAATTCCTGGTAGTTACCATAGCTTCCAAGCTTGGTACCAAACTTATTCACAATATGCCACAAACACCACCTATGCCTGGCATTGGGCATCACTTTACTAAGAGCTTTCCTCATGGCGGGACATTGATCTGTCAAGAACCCCCCAGGTTCCTTTCCACCCATGCAATCAAGCCAATTTCTAAACAACCACTCAAAAGTTTCTGTGTTCTCATGGGAAACTAGAGCACAGCCCAAAAGAATGGTCTGTCCATGGTGATTTACACCAACAAAATTTGCAAAAGGTAGCTCGTGTTCGTTTGTAACATATGTCGAGTCAAAACAGACTACATCCCCAAACTCTTCATAAGCTACCCTACTACGAGCATCCACCCACATCACATCCGTTAGGCGCCCCTCATCTAATCTGTACTTGTGAAAAAACTTCTGATTATCAGAACTCATCTTGTCAAAATAGGCAAGCATGGCATTAGCATCACCCCTCATCATCTGCAACTTCTTCTCACGAGCCAGTACATTCCTCAAGTCCCTCTCCGTAAGGGCCATGTTCTCTACCCCCCCTCGCTCCTTTGCTAAACTACGATGGACTTGTGTAACCTGAGTACCAGCACTACAATCATTGAACAACCTCCTCCTAACCGCATTTGTAATTTCTTCCTGCCGGTACATAGAAATATATCGAGACTTTCTGGGAGTTGGATTGTGATTCACATGTTTTGTGATTGCCTTCCTCACTTCCCAACAACCATCGGGTTTACAAACACACCTCATTTCCACAGGACATCCACACTTCTTAGTCTTCCTCCTATTTAGATCCAAAGATAAGCCACCACCATATACCCTTTTCCCGTTTACTCTTCTACGCAAGTCTGCCTTACCAGCGCATTCACAACGCCAAATGTAGCTCCTCCTCTTACTCTTGTCTGTTATTCCATTCTCTATCTTGAAATTCCCAGCAGCTCGGTATACTCCAAATCCCCTTTGTTTGCCATATTTCCTATAAAACTTATCGGCATCCTCCCAACTACTAAACACCATACCAACTTGAGGATGGTCAAGCAAATCTTCATAAGCCCCTTCAT
The DNA here is from genome assembly GCF_948465745.1 of Chenopodium album. Classification (NCBI taxonomy): domain Eukaryota; kingdom Viridiplantae; phylum Streptophyta; class Magnoliopsida; order Caryophyllales; family Amaranthaceae; genus Chenopodium; species Chenopodium album. The sequence continues at coordinate 22,524,247 of NC_137842.1, forward strand.
CACCCTCAACTACACACCGAAGTGGTGTTGTTGCTGCATTACCATCATTATCCTCAAACACACCCCCATACTCTAAAACATCAACCACTGGGGTGTCCATCACCACACCAACCTGTAGAAATCATATATTACAGTTTATCACAACTAAATCAATCACCTAAAAAACCAGAACAATCATGCATTTGAAGTAAATTTAAAGTTAACTATCAAACTTTGTAACAGATTTTTATAGCTAACAAAAATCATTTCTATCACCGTGCATATAAAATTTCCAGCACTAAACATAACCCCTAAAGCTTCAATTTTGCTAAACTCACAGCTATAAACTTTCTAAAGCTTAAATTTTGCAAAAATGACAGATGTAAAGATTCAAACAATTATACCAATTCGCTCCGCTAAACAGTACATAAAATGAAACAAAGCAACAAAGCAACAATTCATTACCTCCTCAGCAACTTCCAGATCCAAATCAAACACATCGATTTCATGGTCAGCAACCTCCTCGCAACTTCCACCTAAACCTTCAGTCAATTCCATTTACAATTCTTCCTCTAAAACTACAAAAAAAAGCACATTTTCAAATTACAATACTTACTTCAGTCAACCCTAAATTACAAAAATTAACAATTTTCCAAAAATGAATTGAACAAACCTTACTCAGGCCACACTGCAGATTTTACCGACAAAACCGTCAAAAATTCACCAGGATAGGATGAGATGAGAGCGGCGCGCCACGTTTCTCTCTCTAACGCCGGTGCCGGAGTTCAATTTTGCGGGAAAAATATTATAATTGGAGGTGATATGTCTATTTTATATAGTATTTTACCCCCGTCCCTTGGTCATAATTAGTAGTGTTTTTGGCCCTTTAGGACCACTTTTATTACTAATATGTGTTTTCTAGTGTTTTCGTAGTTCTGGTTAAGTTTTGCAGGGAATTGCACCTTTGGAGCATTTTTCCCGGGATTTTTATGAAGCGACTACGAGCATTGGAGGAACACGACCATTCTTGGAGCCCAAGGCCGGCTAGAGCCATCGAGCCGGTGATTAAGGGCTCGGTTATTTGGATCACGAGGCAATTGGACCATGTATTCGAGACCCAAGAGGAAATATGGATTGGGCCGAGAAATCTAGCCCAATCGAAGTCCAAACCATGAAGATGAAGCCGGGCCCGATCGGGCAAGCATACGCCCGATCGGGCGAGCTGCGCGCATGCCAGCTATCAAGGAAAGGCGCGCCCGATCGGGTGAGCGTAGGCTCGATCGGGCGCGACACTTTAGGCTGGGCATAGAGAAAAAAGGCGGGCCCGATCGGGCGCCCCCTTCGCCCGATCGGGCGCGTGTTTTTCTAGAACCTGATTAAGTTTAGTTAATTCTTGTTTTAAGAGAAGTATATATACGTTTTGTACGGATTAATTTCGTATTCTCTTCTCTTAGACCTCTTCTTCTTCTCTTAATTCTTCTTCCTTAGACTTCCTCTCTCTACTTAGACTTCTCTCTCTAAACTCTCTCTCTAAACCTTTGTTTTTATTTCTTTGATTAATTCCAGATTATTTTGGTAACGATTTCTCTTCCATTAATCTTAGTTATTTATTTTATTTCTTTCATCATGATTTATTTTATTATTTTGATTAGTTTAGTTTTTAATATGTGTGAGTAGTTTAATTTCTAGGGTTTGTGGGGATCCATAAATAATATGAAGGGGTAATTTATTGTTGTTGATTATCAATGCTAGATTAATTTCCTATTGAATTGTTTTAATGCTCTGTGACTAGATTAGGCCTATCTTTTACGCATGAGTTTGGCAATATCGATTCAAGAATCGAGAGATGAGAATTAATGTTTAGGTCTAGTTTCAATAGGCAAGTTAATTTATAAATGGTTAAGTCAAGATTCGAGAGATGAGATTTAATACCGATAAATTAATTGTGTGATTGTAATAAGTAGCGAGAGCCCTTTACAATCTGCTTAATTGATGCATTGATGATTGACTATTATTGATTATTGGTATTGCATGATAATTTCTTATTGGATTGTTTTAATGTTTTACAATTGCGGCTTGTAAAAGTATAGCAATATTAAATTGATGAATCGAGCAGATGTTAATTTGATATTAAAGGCTATTTTCAATGAGGACTTAGATCTAGTAAATTGCGAGAGCCTGTTAGATCTATGTTGATTAATAAATTGCGAGAGCCTGTTAATCATGTTATTTATGCAATGTCAATGATTGATTACTATGTTTTACCCTGGAGTATTATTTATTGGTGAACCTATACCCTAGATCCCTTTATATATTGTTTTCTCCCTACTCTTATTCTTTGTAGTTTAGTCTCATACTTAATTATAAATATTGGTTACTTAAATAATTTAGATTATAATAATTAATTAGAAGTAAAAAGACTTGTTTCCCTGTGGAGATCGACCCTACTTCCCTATCTACCTTAGTTAGTGATTTAGGTATTTATTTTTGATTAGGGGATACGACTTTACCCTGTCAGGAGGCCAGGTAACTTTCTCTCTCCTCACTCCTCTTTTTTTACCCAACTTTAACTTTTTTACCCAACCTTTTTTAATTTCTCTTTTTTTAATTTAAAAATATTATTATTTTATTCGGGTATTGGGCACGGGGAGCCAATACCTGGTAGTGGGTGATACTTCCTCATCATTCACTCACTTAATACGAGAGAAAATCTCTTATTCCATTTTTCCAAAACTTTGAAAAACCGATTTAATTTATTCATTATTTGAAAAAGTAAACAAATAGCGCCCATCATTTGATTTTTGAAACCCTAATTACTTTTTATTTATTTATTTTTTTTTCCTTTTCAGGGTCTTGTTTCAACACGCTACCAGTTACGCGATTTGACTCAGTTCAACCTTTCAAGGTCCCAAATAATTTCTTGTGATTTTGAGATTCTGGGTATTTTCCGATTCTTAAATCTATTGTTTAATTTCCTCCAAATTACGTGGGTTTTTGATTGCTTTAAGATTGGTTAATGAATTTTGATGGGCTGGAAAGTGCATAAATGTAATACTTGGTGCGATTTAGAAGCAAGTTTTGAGCTGTGAATTTGTTGAGTTTTTGGGAATTGTTAGATTTTCTATAATTTTGTGGTGTTTTTGCATAATTTGTTGTTGATTGGAGGTGAGTGAACGTATGTACATATTAAATTGAGCGTTCAATTTAGCTGTGTCATTGATACACCAATGGGGTGTGTAAGTAGTAAGCCCAAGGCTGTGGAAGATGGTGGTGGGAGTCCTAGGCAGAGAGTACCGAGTAAGAGACTGTCTCGAACGACGTCTTCGAGTAGAGAAGGAGGTCCCCAAATGATGAGCAGAAGTGATAGTAGAACTTCTTTGATTGATAGAAAAGCAAACACTTCGATTCGATTATGTGAGGACCGTTCTGAGAAGAGTAGACTGAAACCTGAAGATGTTTTGGTGCATCAATCAGATATTATCGTAGTTCCTAAAGCTTGGGAAGGTGAGCAGGTTGCTGCTGGTTGGCCTTCTTGGCTTGCTAAGGCGGCTGGCGAAGCTGTCTTAGGTTGGATTCCTCGGCGTGCAGACTCTTTCGAGAGATTGAACAAAGTATGCGCCTTCTTTCCAATTTACTCGCGTTTCTACTTTCTTAATGTCCCCCTTACCTCTATTTAAGAACTTTGATGTTCCTAAGTCATTATTGTGTGTTTGTATACTTATAAAGTTGTAAGTAGTGGACCAGTGACTCTTCTTCATTTGGTTAGTTTTGTGATATAAATTAAGAAGAGATACCTAAAGGGAATAATTCAGGCTAGTTAGCATGGAGACTTACAAAAGATCTTATTTGGTTTCCATGCCTTTATCTCTAAAACTCTAGATGTTTAAAGCTAAGCCGAGATAAAGCTTTGATTTCGAGTGGTGCCTTGAGCTTTTTTGAACTTAAATTCTCAACATCGACCTACATTAAAATTCAACTTGAATTTTTAATCTTTTTTGTTATGTTAGCTCATATAATTTTATTTTTGCTATTGCTTTTGGATTTCTTAATAATATTGTAACAATATTTACTATTTATTTTAGGTGAGCTGTTATAATATGAAAAATAAATACTTATAACGTAATTCTAAGCTTTTTATCCTGTGAATGAGCTTTTCAAGTCAAGCAATTGTGTCTTGTAATATTTTTGAGCCGTTTAGGAGCTAGTTAGGATCATAAATGCCCCTAAGTTTAGACAGATGGCTAATATTTTTTATGTGTATCTGCTTGAAAATTTTGTAATTGGATTGGACCTAAGGTGAAATCGATGGCAAATATCAACTACCTGCCATTGTATTAAATCTTAGCCTTATCAACACATTGCGATCATTGTAAAGGAATTTGAGCATACTGCGACACATATATTAGGTTGCAACTACCGCATTCCACCCACATTGCTCGCAAAAGTGGTTATGTGGCTGTTACTGTGATCGCGACCGCATTTGAAATTTAACACCATGCTACTTGCTTCTTACAATTTTTCTTGTGTCATGATGATAATACGAGTGTGATGACTATTATCTTGTGCTAACTTTTGTTGCAACCATTTCAATTACATTTTCCCATTGAAGTATCAATATTGGTGAGATAATCATGGACTAAAAATTATCTTCTCACGTTTCTCTCACACCCCACTAAGATTGACCCATGTCACTCTTTTTGTTTCTTGTGGTTGTTCATGGAGGAGGGGGGGGGGGGGGTTAGGCGGAAATGCTTATTGGTTTTCGTGATGTTTGACATCACGCGGAACAAAACCCTGCCAAAAACCGCATACAAATTAAAGTAACTAAACATGCATATTAGTTAATTGTCAAAGAGAGAGAAAGAGGAAAAGACGGTCATACCCTTGATGCGTGCTTCGCTCTTTCTTAGAGCTCTAACTTGAAAGCGTAGTGCCCCGCAAATGCGCAAGGCTCCAATGTTTCACACCCTCGAGACCCGACTGGAACGGCCCCTACCCTAAAGCTTAGTCGGGGCTAGCCAAGAAAAATACTAGATTATTACAAACTTAAAGGTTTTCTCACGGGGAGATGCTTATTGAGTTCAACTCAAGTGTATAATCCCAGTTCCTAAAGTTGGTATATATAGGCAAGGCTCCTAAAAAGGCAAAAAGTTCAATCATCTTTCCATGTGTGAGAAATGATAGAGTGAGAAAAGTAAGTTATTAAATAACAAGACAAATAGTCAAACATTACTTTGCATACATGGGAGGGGTTAGGTGAGGAGACTAAGGACCACAAGGGGAGGACCACTTTCCCCTTGCTCCCCAAGCAACACCTGAAAACTGGCTCCCCACTCCGGCCAACGAGGGCGCGCCACGGTGGCACCCAGGCACCAAGGTGCGCCATGCTCGATTGGCTGCTAGTGTGCCCGCATGCTTGTGCGGCCCAGCAGGCACGCCTCACATGCTTGTGCGGCCCAACAGGTACGCCTCGCATGCTTGCGGGCTGCTAGTGCTGGGCACGACATGCTTAGCGAGGCCCCCGACCAAGCCCAACAAGCTTGCCGGAATGTCGGGTGCCTTGAATGCTAGCTAGCTATGGTAGTGAGCTAGCAGCTGGTTGGCCATGCCTTGCACGCAAGGCTCACTCAGGCGAGCATGCTCGGCCATGCAGCTTGCATTCGAGCCTTGCCTTGCGGCCATGGCTCTGGCTATCCATGCTAGCCATCCTAGCCCTCAATTGGCTAGGCCATTTTGAGGCTAGGTTTCGTCCGCGCTATGACGGGCCTGTTCTCATTACTAAACTGGCTGAACTGAACTGAATATTTTATAAGAGAAGGAAATTAGGAGCTGAATTGAGCTGAGTTGAGCTGACTGAGCTCATTGAACTGAATTTCAACGTAAGAGAACATACCCTTAATGTTTGCTAGATTTCTCGTCTCGTCGATTCATAAAGTCGACTCGACTTACGACGCCTGGTTTCGACGCTCTAAGCTCGAAATCCAACGTCTTTGTTTGTAATACTCTTATGACTCATTTAATCTTTTGGATTAATTTGTGGTTTCGGTTTGGTTACTCGGTTGAGTGTGACTCGGGTTTAGCCAAGATTAAACTGAAATACTAATTAAGCGGCCTCCAGCTAGGCATTCATTAATAATTATCTTTCTAATAATTCCAAACCCTCTATCGGAATAATACACTTGTTCGAAGGACACCATTCCTTTCAACGTTATCATAGGAATGGGGCAAACTCAATGGGACATCCATACCTTTATCTCAACATTAAAACAGTAGGTTCATATAAATTTGAGTAGGAATTTATATTTTTACTACTACAAATGAGTTCTAGTAACTTTAATTTAGGCCCTATTCTTTAAAATTATTTTTATTGATTAAAACTTATTTTTACTGATACTATATTATATTTGTTCTTTAATGTTACTGATTTTTACTTGCTTTATTTAACTAATCTAATTTTAACTAATTTTTGTTGAACTTAGCTTAGTTTTATTGAAATTATTTTAGCGAATTTAAATTATTTTTGCTGTTTAATATTTCAATATGGGTAAGAGAATAAGTCCAGTGAGATAAAGGGTTTTCACGTGGAAAAATTGAAGCCGGATACATTTTCAATTTCGTGCACAAATTTTATCCTTTAGTAATTTTCCTGATCCCAGCAGTACAAACCTTTAGACATGACTCTTTTCACACTTCCTAGAAAAATTTAAATTATTGTGGCTCGAGTTTCTCTATGACTATTACTTGGGGATTTAATTTACTACTTTAGAAGCTAATTTATATCTCATGTGTTAACTATGTAGAGATGCTCGTGACGTGAATTTTTAGGGTTTCTTTAATATTTTGTCCTGCTTGCAAAGCAAAGCTATACAGGACAAAGTCTTTTGCTCATATAGTCTTATTATGGAGAAAACTTAATTGTCTATTAGTGTTTTACTCTTATAGTCTTATTGCGGAGAAAACTTTATTGTCTATTATTAACTACTATTCTTTTTTCCTTATAATTTTACGTCAATGTTAAAAATTGTGTTTGTTGCTCTGTAATTTGCTACCAATCTGCTACTCTATAATTAAATCTAGAATACTACCTTCATTAATTATACATAAGTAAATTACAGTGGTTAGATTATGCATATTTAGTTAAGGTATATTTGTATCTATTCTTGCAGATTGGGGAGGGAACTTATAGTAGTGTCTACAAGGCACGGGATCTTATTAATGGCAAGATCGTTGCCTTAAAAAGAGTAAGATTTGATAATCTCGATCAGGAGAGTGTAAGGTTCATGTCAAGAGAAATCCTTATACTACGTAGACTTGATCACCCTAATGTAATTAAATTGGAAGGCCTAATTGCATCTGCTACGTCTAGCAGCTTATATCTTATATTTGAGTACATGGAACATGACCTTACAGGAATTGCATCACTTCCAGGCCTGAAGTTTACAGAGCCACAGGTACCAGCATTATAATTGTTTGCTTGTGTACTTGTTTTTATACTATATTTGTTGAATGTATTATTCCTCATTTCAAATAGGTTTTCTTTGTTAGGTAAAATGTTTTATGCATCAGCTTCTTTCTGGCCTTGAATATTGTCATAGACATGGTGTATTGCATCGTGACATAAAGGGTTCAAATCTCTTGATTGATGATTGTGGAATCTTGAAAATTGCGGATTTTGGGTTAGCAACTTTCTTCGATCCTTCGAAGAGCCTGCCATTAACAAGTCGGGTGGTAACTTTATGGTATCGACCACCTGAACTTTTGCTTGGAGCAACTCATTATGGGGTTTCAGTAGATTTGTGGAGTGCTGGTTGCATTCTTGGAGAATTATATACTAGAAAACCCATTATGCCTGGAAGGACAGAGGTAATATACATGGTGTGTGTGTGTGTGTGTGTGTGTTTTGGTGGGGGGGGGGGGGTGTGTGGAGTTTGTTATTTTTGTAACTAGTAAAGTTATGTGGTAATGAAGGGACAAAAGACTGGTAGAAAAATGTTTGAAACTGTAGAAACCCACATAAAATTGCAAGGAGTGGCCACTAAAGACTCTCGTTCTTATTCCCCTTTGACCTTTTCAATTCAAAATATGCCTTTCTTTTAATTGGTTTATCTTTACAGATCCACTGCTTGAGAAACTAATCAAACAATAAATTAACCCACCTATTAATTACTGCTTCACTAGTATAGTTTAATGAGTTAGAGCACTGAGCAAAATTCCTATGGTGAATTATAATCTAAAAATGTATACTGAAAAACCCCACTCCATGAATTGAAAAATCACCAACCTTTGAATTTTGATTCTATTCCCATTCTGCATACTTAAGAGATTTGTGATGTAGGTAGTTCTTAGTGAAGGCAAAAGGAGAGCAAATACAATAAAAAGAATGTGTTTGTTTACCAAAACACTTAATAAGGTGTATGTGGAATATGATATGGGATGAGGGGATTGCTGCAGTGCTGCTTGTACTGGGTAAATGCTTAAATAGTCATTCTAACATGTTTGTCATGGTACAGGGATTTTTTTTTAACAAACTCCCAAGGTATTAAAAGAATTATGACTGTTGAACATTTATATTTCTTTTTTTTCCTACTTATGCTGCATCAAAGTTGCATTGTGAATGTTCAATGCCTTAGGAAGAAGATGACAAACAGCTAAAGTATTTATTGTATGAATTTATTGATTTTTGGCTACTGAGTTTATAAGCTGATAAAATAGGCTTGTATGTTGTGTTAGGGACTTCTTATAACTAAAGTTTTTCCTTTTGGTAAAATTATTTTCTAATGGAAGTTTGGATATGTTAATAGGTTGAACAGCTGCACAAGATTTTCAAACTTTGTGGCTCTCCACCCGAGGAATTTTGGGAAAAATCAAAGTTACCCCATTCAACGGCTTTCAAACCTCAAAGACCTTATAGAAGATGTGTTGCTGAAAGATTTCAAGAAATATCTGCTCCTGCATTGTCCCTTGTCGAGACTCTACTCTCTATAGACCCTGCCTCTCGTGGAACTGCTGCTTTTGCTCTTGATAGTGAGGTGTGTGAATTGATTGATGAAGTAAATTGAATCCTTATAAACTCTGGAAATTAGGATCTGGTATCATGTTATGAAATAATCACTTTGCAATTACACTTAAAATTGAATCTGAAGTATCTTAGATTGTGATTTGTGAGTGCTCTCAACATTATATTATTAATTTCCTGTTATTTAATTTTGTAATCAAATGTCCTTCTGTTTACCAGACATTACAAAACATCCTTGGAATTATCAATAACATGTAGCTGATACCATCCTCAAAAACACTAGTTGTTGTAGCATGTTGAACTCATTGTTGTATATTTGAGCGCAATTTTGTCAAAAGATGGTCTTGCTCACTTTGTTTGGTTGACTATTGGTCTTAAAGTACTTCATCCGTTTTTTTAGTTGCATCACTTTTGTAATTGGGGACTCCTACGCGATATTTGGATTAGAGGGAGATAGAGAGAAAAATAAAGAGGGCCTATGTGATAGGAGAGAGATAGGGAGAATAATGTAACCTAAAGGGAAAGTGATGCATGTAAATTGAAGCTTCTATTTTTAGAAAGTGATCATCTAATAAAAAACGAAGGATGTATTGATTCTTTATCCTTTTGATCGAGTATGTTAACTTTGCACTGAGCTAAACAAAGAGGAGATTGCTTGCAGGGTTCCCCCCCTCCCCCTTCTCTATCCTCCCGTTGTTTCCCCTGTTATGGATGATAAAGAGTAAGGGATGGTTGGTGAGGTTATTGATTATGCTGTTTGAGTGTTCGATTTATATGGTCTTTCTCTATTATTTCCTGGCAGAAGATATTGTGATTCTCAAATTTGTTTGACTGTTAGCAAGGCGAATGGGACTCTAGATAAGCCTGTAAAGATTAGTGAAAGGCTGTTGAGGTTAAGGGAGAAGCAAGAACGGATGCATAATATTCTACAAAATCGAATGCGGACGATACTTCTAAGGTGTCAACTCATAAATAGATTCTTCAGATTTTTTTTCTAAAGGCTGATGTGGCTCTAGAAAAAATCTGGGATTTTGATTTTTATGAAGATGAGTCTTTGTGAGAAGCAGATTGTTATTTGGAAAAAGGTCTGTTGTTAGAAAAACATAGGAGTAGAGACTCCCATGTCTTGGACTTGCCAATGGTGGATTGACAGTGTCAAATTGTTTCATGATGATGTGCCTTGCACTGAATACCAGTCAAGCAATATGAATTCTTAAAACCCCTTGTATGCTAGTCCTAGTGAGGAGATTCCTAAGATCTTTCATATCTCTTCTTATATAATTATTGATTATTCTCTCACATCACACCACAACATTTGCTACCGTCTCCTCATAATTAAGGCTTTGTTTCTGTGGCTTGCAATTGTCAAATTCCTCAGAGTTGCAAAAATAGGACAGATTTTGTTGTCTTAAACTAAACGGTAGCCGATATAACAGTACAGGTCCGTTTGCATTATATTAGTGTCGAAATGAGCTAGGTGCAGCTCCCAAATTGTTTTAGACCATTTAAAGTGCATTTTATCTCAAACTAATTTTCATCCAAGACTTTTGACTGTTGGAACACCTTGTCAAACTTGTAATACTATTATTTCATTTCTCTTGAGCTAAAAATTCTTTCTTTTTGATCGAGAACTACTGCCTGTTTTACGCTTTTATTTCATCTTGCTTTGTACTCATATGCCTTGCTCTACCATGTGAATGTACTTGATTTTGTTTGTCTATCTTGCTTTGGATCTTCAATGAGCACATATCAAAATAGGTAGTTGCTTTTCACTTTTTCAGTTGGTTAATTGTGTCGTACCTGCTATTATTTCTTGATGTCATTTGATGTTTTAATTTGCAGTTTTTTACGTCAAAGCCCCATGCTTGCGATCCTTCAACCTTGCCTAAATATCCCCCTAGCAAAGAGATAGATGCAAGAAGACGTGAGGAAGAAATCCGAAGGTACTTTCCATTTTCTGGAGCTTATTGTTATTATATTACTGTCCTCTGTCTGTAATCATATTTCGTAATGATCTATATTTGATGAATCACCTGCTCTTTACCATAAAGAAAATTTGATGAATGGAGGGGAGATAAAATACGGATTTAGATAGTCTTGTGTTGATATCAAGAGTCAACTGATAGGAAAAATGGTCAGCAATTGGGGTAATAAGCTGATTTGTATTCTGTTATGGGCAGTTACGAGTTTATGACAAACCTCAGCCTTTGAGAACGTTTGGAAAAAGGATTTCGATGCGTGATGGTATCAGTTCTAGAAACCAGAAGTTAATGCATGGTTCCAGAAATCCAGAGTATTTACCCCTTACAACAAGTAGTTTGTGCTCTAAAAAATTGGTGTCAACCTTTTCTTGAGGGGAAGGAGCTTTGGTCTACTATTATTTTTTGCAATAAAAAAGTGAAGTATACAAGCTATTACAGACCATTATTTTTTAACAAGCTGCTTAAGTAAGCTTTTACAAACAAATGTTTATTAATATTTTTATCATTTTTTTTGGGGGCGGGGGTGGACGCTGGCTAGGGGTCTTAGACTCTGCACTAAGATAATGATGCCAAGTTGACTGTGGAGCAATAATCAAATCTGATTAAAAATTATTAAAAATTGCTTACAGCCCAAAGTATTAGATATTATTTCCTTATCTGGCGTTAAAGAACATACATCAAGTGAAATTTTAAAATCTAAATTCAACTCAAGAAGAGAAAAAAGAAAACATAATTTTGGAAGGAACAAATCACTTTTTACTAACTCAAATACCAAGTCAAATTTGTTATGGATTATTCCCTTGTCTTTATAGAACTACATACCTAAAGAAAGGTTAGAAATAGTAAACTAAAATCTGAAATTTTTTATAAATATCAAACATATATATATATATATATATATATATATATATATATATATATATAAACTGATATGTTCCTTGTTAGACTCCTTAATCTACCCAAAGTAAGAAGAAAATAGTCAACTCATTTGTTAACTTTTCAAAAGTTTTGATGAGAAACAGTCTTAGGTTAGGCAATAGAATACGTTACCGTGTTGACTTTAAATTCATAATGCCATAACTTCATCCTTATAATATTAAAGTTATTGATTACTCGCTGGAAAAGTTTGTGAATTCTACTTTCACCTTCAAGAAAAATCCGGATATATAAAGTGATTTCCCTGTGCATTCATACTATTTACAAGCAATGCACAGCCACCTGTGTTTTACAAGCTGTTCCTTTGGAAGAGTAACTTTCTTTCAAGAATATCTGAATTGGTTTTATTGTGTCAGTTACTTGTAATTGCTCCCAAATCATTATGGTAGAATTAAATTTATCCTATTTAGGATTTTTTTTGGCGGTTGGGCATGGCCAGTTGCTAATTTAGTATTCTGATATTGGCTGATCCACAATGCCCAAATCTCAAATTTACTTACAATTTCAGTTATTAGACTAAGATTGAGTACTTGTAATATAGGTATTGTCATGGTTGATTACTTGTAATTTTGTATTCCTTCTAAGGAAGCAATAATATTAATCCCTTAATCTGAATTTCAAATTTGAATTTTGCATGAAGAAGTTTTGACTATTGGATAGAAAGAATAAAAAAAGTAAGAGAAATTGTGGAGATAAAGAAAGAATATATTGTTGGGAAGCAGAGAAAAAGAAAAAGTTCAAAATTTTAAAGCTTGCTTGAAACACAAAATTGAAGTTTATTTTGCACATCCTAAAATATGCAAAGTGAAAAGTGAGTAAGATGATTATAAGACATAGCCGTTCTTTTTTGGTTTGTTTTGTTTCAAACTTCTTGTCACTCTATAATATATTAATATCAATGAAACCTTAAATGTCAATGTAAGATTAGCCATTTAAAACCATCAACATCTATGTCATTTTACATTATTATTTTTAGGGAAAAACTCAATGGTAGTCCTCTACTTTTGCTATAATTTTTTTTTTTTCATTGGTATTAATTTTTTATTTTATTTATTGATTATCAATGGTAGCTTTAAACATTTATAATTTATCAAATTTGGCTTTAATGATGTATTTTTAGTTAGAAACTAGTTTTTAGCCCGAAGGTCATTATAATATGAGGTTAGAATTGCTGTCAAGTATTTGTATTTCTAATGCGTTGGATATTAATATGTTGTCAATAATGTTATGAGATTAAACATAGTGGTCAGATTTTACAACAAGAACAAGAACAATAACAAAACCAAGTGATACCACGAACCAAACTTTTGAGAATTATGGATAAATAAAAAATAATACAAGACATAACATGTATATGTAATGGAAAAAAAAGACTTATTATTAGTGCATTGAGATTAATTATTGCTTGAGATTTTGTTGTTGTTTAATTATTGAATTTAAGTCCCTTACATATAAAATTCAAGATAGTAGTTATGATGAATGAATGGATATAAAATAATATAGCTTAGATGGTAAGTTAGATATATTATTAGTGAAAGGTTTTAAGTTCAAATCTTAAAAACTTTTTTTTAGAATGATAAAGTAATTGTAGATTGAAGATTAATATAAGACTTGCACTCGCCATGTCATTGCTCATGTGGCACCAAATAATGTTGGAGGATGGATGACACATAATAATAACTTATTGTTCTTTGGAGTTTTAATATGGTTATAGATTCTATTAAATCTTACTTTTTAAAAATGAAGGCAAACTCAGTAAATAATTTATTAATATGAAAGCCCTTGTCAACCCCACTCAATTCTCCTTTTCCCCCCTCAATTCCTTATCAAACCACCACCTCTATTATAAGACCTAACCTCCACTACTGCATAAGCTTCCACCGCTGCCACTACTACCCCCTTGTCTGGTTTGTATATTTCATAGGAGTGAAGACCATTCTGTAATCCTAGCTATATGATTTATGATGATGATAAGGTTGTGTTGTTGGGATTTGTGATAAAAAATATAATGTGGATGATGGTAATGTATTGAGGTGTACTGCAAATCAAAGAGCAAAGTAAAAATGGAGTACGGTTAAATCAATGCTTTGAAAATCCAAAAAAGAAATCTGAAAATTTCCTTGAAAAATCCCCAATATTAATATCAAAAACTTCTTTGAATGAAAAAATCAGAGGGTTGGCGTAGAATGAATTGAGAAAGATTAATTGGTTTTTTGTTATATTTTGAATTATATTAGATTTTTAAAAGAAGAGAGAGAGACACGAGATGGAGGTGAAGGCAGAGGAGAGAGAAAATAATGGTGATAGTGGGAAGTTGATGTAGGGTAGTAGACAATGGAGATAGTTCACCATGGTTAATTAAAGTTAGTTTTAACATATAGCTAACCATTCATGAAAGTAAAAAAATACGGGGCTACCATTGAGAGTTTCTGGTGTTTTTTTTTTTTCAGCCTTTGAGTAGATTAATCAATATATCTAAATTTATTATAGTATTTGCTCGTGACATATTATGTCATTATACATGTTTAAATGCTGTTAAGTGCCAACTTTTAATTCCCAAGCACCTCTCATACAAAACTGGTAACTTTTACTGCTGGTTAATACAACTTAATTTGGTATTCAAGTTCTGATTATTTTCATGAAGTTCATTAGAATTTAGAACCAATCATTTTGGTTATATACTGAGTGATTTGGCGCAAGTGTTTGAATGAGTTAAAAGGCAGGTTTGATCTAGGTTGCACTGATACGGATACGGGTACAAAAAAAGGGAACAAATACGGCAAAATCAAAATTCCCAAAAACGGGTACGGCTAGGATACGGCAAATAAAAATTCAGCAAAACGTAAATCCTTAAATTTTTTTTTTTTTTTTTTTTTTTAATCCATAAACTCATAACAACAATTCATAACTCATGAAATTCATAATTAAAGTACCATAATCATAATCATAATCACATTGCCATTTAAAATGAAATATGGGGGTTTAAAAAAAAACAAAATATGGGAAAGAAAAAGCACCATGTGATTTCTACCTACTGCCATCTATATTCTACAGTAACTTTAAGTTAAAAAAAAAATAAAATCAAGTAATCACATGCTTTGTAGAAAACATCACTCCATTATTCACATAAAGAAAAAAAATAGTTCGAAGAAAGAGAAAAAAGGAAACCAGAAGCAGAAATGTTGAATCAGGCCGGTTGCTGGTGTCGGAGGGGTCGCAGCAGACGGTTGAATCAGGCCGCACAATCAACGTTCGCAATTTTAGGGTTTTTGATAATTGGGGGAAATCGACATTTTGGTGAGTAATTTTGGGCTTTTTTTTAAAACATGGGATGGGCTTTAATGGAAACGTCAGAAAATGGGCTTCCCCATCCCTGATACGTTTCCAAGCAAGAGGTTAAACGTCCCCAAAATTGCTTGCCGTACCACTTTCGACGGGGACAGCTTAGGGACGTTTCCATGGCGTATCCGCACCGTACTCGTCCCCGAAACGTATCGGGTACGGGAGACGGCAACAAGATGGCGTATCTGGTTTGATCATGATCTAGTTTGGTGTATCTGTGGATAGATTGAGTTATGCTTTGGGAAATTCTTTCAAATTATGTTTTCTTTGCCAATTTAGGGTTTTTGTGTAGTTCACAACTAATAAAATCAGCCTTCTCGTGTAAATCATTGTGCTGTTATTTTTGGCATGCAAGTTATATTCCATTTGCTTCCAAAAGATTTATAGTCCTCGTTAGTTGTGCTTTCTTTTGGTCTGACTAATGCAATTATCTCTTATGTTTAATTTTGTTACTTGCATAATATTTACATGTTTAATTGTGTTCTAAAGATTTGACAATTTATAGCTAAGATCTTTATTCTTTATGATTAATTTCACATGTGTAGCTTGCAATCCTCAGTGTCTCCAAACCCCCCCCCCCCCCCCCCTCTCTCCCTCCTCTCTTTTCATCAGGTATGATTTCCCTAACTTTGGTCAGTTATGTTTTTTTGGTTGATTTTGTAGACGTCATGCTTCAGGAGGCAGGCATGATAGGGTTGACCAAGGAAAACTAAACTCACAAGAATCTATTGCTACTGTATCTGCCAAAGTTAATGCGGACTTTGTTTCATCATTGCAGGTAGTGTAAACTATACATGTTCTTTCAGTATGAAGTATGAGGCTATATTACATACATAATTTGTTAGCTGAGTTATCTCTTGCTGCTCAATTTAAGCTGAACTAACTTGTGTACAGAGTGTTGGAATGAATCCCAGTAATCACATTAGAGGATGCAGTCCCAAGGATTTACAATGATTAAAAAAATAATCAGACTTCGAAAATAGAAATAACAGAACTTTAATGTGGCTCAGCCTTTTCACTTGGTTACCATTTACCAATAATAATAGACTAAAGAGTTATTACAACAACAATGCCAACAAAAATAAAGCCTGAATCCCAAAAAGATGAGGTTGGCTACATGAACTAAGATATTATCTATTGTGGTCCTCCAAGAATATTTTTCCTTCATTCACTCCTATCTACTATCTAGTGCTATATTGATGTTGGAGCAAGTATACGACTTTTATTAATTATTATATGTATATACATAGTTATCAGAATTGGGATTCTACCTTGAATCGGTGAGTGGGGTAGAATTAAATCAGTAAAATCAAATCGTAGAATCGTACAATTCTACAAAATTGTAAAATTGGGCTTCAAAAGTAACAAGTGACTATATACATAATTTTTAAGCAATGAGAATGATAACAATGTAAATTGTTGATAATATAGTATTGACAATAAAAAAAAAAAAAAAAAGTTTTGGAAGTAATTTTGCACGCGCATAACTCAAACAAATACACAATACACTATAAACTATAGAGTCAGATTATTGGTACACATTCTTAAGCATGAGCGTACGAGACAATTGTTGTTAAATAATGAAAAGATAAAAAAAAAAGTTGTTGACTCGCAAAATTATTTCCCTTAATAAAAAATCCAATAATAATAGAAAATTAAGTGTCAAGTTGACTCATTTAATGGGATTGCTAAAGAAGGACAACTTCAACAAACTCATGTTATATAAGTGTTTTTTATATGCCCTGAGTGCATTTGACTCATGAATACATTCTTATGCCTACAAAATTTAAGTGGTTGGATAAGATCTTAAAAGTTATTTAAATTGATGTTTCATAAGCTTTATTATGATTTAGATTGAATGATATATTAGTCATTGACTAAATTTAGACTCAACTATGATACCCTTACACTCTTTAGGCTATAACATAAAATATATAAATTATATGGTACATGACCAATTTTGTTAGAAAGTAGACTCTAAGATCTTTCCAATGATATATTATAAGCCCAATTATAACTTCGCAATTAGAAGATATGGGTTTTGGAAAATTAGACTTTTTGCAAGAGTGGAATCGTTAGAATCGGTACCGATTTCAACAATTCTAACCGATTCTATGAGCGATTCTACGGCCGACGATTTGCACAGTTTAGGTGGATGTATGATTCTACTGCCGAATCGCGGTTTAAATAACATCGTATATATATATATATATATATTTATATATAAGTGTTTTTTTTTTTTTTTTTTTAAAAAAAACGGAATAAATATATAGTTTGATCATCATTTTATTTATTTGATTTATTTCATTAGGAATCTAAATTTATGTTAGGAAATTATCAAGGAAATTATCAATGGTGCTCTTAAGTTTTTTATTTTTCTCAATGGTAAACATCAAATAATCAAATTATTTTTGGTCATCGACAATGTGTAATTAATTCAGTGGTGACATTAATGAGATTAATCTAATATTATAAGCTTAACTATAGTTAATTAAAGGCAAAATGACTAACATATCCTTGAAAATCAGATTTTTCTTTGTTATTTTAACAATTAAATTATTTTTTAAAAAAACCATTAACCACACTTTCCTCCGCCACCACATCCAGCCAATCACCCTCCCAACCTCAATCCCCCTTCCTCCAACGTTGGCCGCGCTCAGAGCACGAACCACGAAACTCTATACCCTTAGGGCACAACCCTAACCCTCGAAAAAACCCCAACCATCCCCAACCAACCCTAACCCAGTAACCCCAACCTCGTCGATTTCGACCTAGGGTTCGTGAAGTTAGCTCTAGAGTCATGTTACCGATGGCAAAACCTCCAACGAACATCTAGAAGCAAATCTGCATCAAAACCACGCTCTCCAACAATCTAAAATCGATTTCTGACCGTCGTAGTCAAGATACGCCTACGGAAATTGACCCGATTCGTTGAACCGGAAATGTTTTAGCTCAGTTTGATCTTCATCGAAACCTAGCAATGTTGTTAATGGTGAAAATGATGATGATGATGATGGTGGGTGTTATGTTAATGGTAAAAATGATGATGATGGTGGTGGGTGTCGCGAAAGAGAGAAAGAGGAAATGACAGGTGGGGTTGCGCTAGCGTTGGGGTCGTGGGTACTGGGTAGGCCGAGGCTAGCTGGGTTGGGGAGGGGGAAGAAGTTGGTTGATTTTTTATTTTAATGTTTTTAAAATAGGGGTATTTTAGGCATTTCACTATTCACTCCATTTTAAAACGTTAACCATGGTTAATATTTTCTAAAAATGCTTTACTAATGTTATCACTGAATTAGTTTTTTAAAATTATAGATTACCGAAGTTAATTTGATATTTTATTGTTTACCATTTCATCGAAAACGAAGAAGACCGAGAATGTCAATCTTTCTTTCGAAAGAAGGGAACACGCCTTTTCGGCCGCGGTGGGCCAAGATTTTGACCGGATACGAAATCACTGGTGTTCGATCTAGTGGTATTTTTATGGGGATTCTTTTTATCGCTGTAGGATCCCTATTCAAGATCACTGCAGTTCCTTTTCGGGCGGCTGTAGGACGGACGGCCGCCTATAAGTGGATTCAGGAAAATAATCCAGGATGAACGCTTTTTTCGTTCGCTATGTGCTGACTGGACATTATTAAATATAATACCATTAAAAATTTCTTTTATCTTATTATTTTTAAGATTGATTTTAGCTGAATAGAGCTTTAATGCTTAAATCTAAGTGAGAGGATTATCGTAAAGAGTTCGAACATGTTATTAACCTGGAATTCAACGTAGTTGCCATTACAGTCACCCTTAGAACCCTTAGAAGTTGTTGTCTTCTAATTTATATCCTAAGGTCGTCAAGATCGGCATCATATATGCTCATGTAAATTCATTTTCATCACTAGGTTTTCATTGTTGGTGCATCTATTGCTCGCTATTGCACATCCCAAACAAAACTTGCAGAATCACTCTTATTATATCCTCAAATGTTCAACTTTTATTCATAAGGAATTTGATGCATTTGAACTAAGATTAAAAATCTTCTCTCAATTTTCAAAATGCAAGGGTTATAAATCTAATTTAGAGCTTCACATATCTGAATTATATAATTGAGGTTTAATTACTTATTTAAATTCTAGTATTTTTCTTCAAAGCCTAGACTAAACATAAACAACCAATCATTAACTGGGTTTAGACTTGATAAGGAATTTTTGATAGAGTTGTAACGTTCGAGTTATATATTACTGTAATATTGAAGGAAAAGCAATAAAGATGAATTCTTTAGGGAAGTAGGAAGCTATTTCATTGATTAATAAAGGGAAAATCTTTCACACACTAGGAGGCTTGAGGCCATCACTCTCTCACTAGTACGTTGAGGGCACAAATCTCTACACTCAAGTGTTTACAAATTACCAGCTACCTAGCACACTCCTACCCCCTTTACTTATATGTACACAATCAGCCAAAAGAGTAAGATCACAAAAGCTGCAGCTGTCGCCTGGGGCTGCTGCCAGCCTTCATTCACAGCAGTCCTTGGCTGCTCTGATTTGGTGGCTGCTCCTTCCCTGATTCCTTGCTGCTGTCTTTTCTTCTTCCTTCACTCATACGTGATCCAACCTTTGTTCTTGTTGTTCAAGGCATTCGTTACATTTCCTTCCCCTACGAGAGTCACCTTGTCCTCAAGGTGAAAGGATAGAAACCTCTCTTGAATTGTAGCAGCTTCTTCCTTGGTGGCTTCAATTACGGGCAGCCCATTGCCACTGAATTAGGACCTCCAGAATTTCAGGGTTGCTCTGGGAAGTCTTGATATCCAACACGCTTTCAGGTTTAACTCTGAGTTCCAACTCCACGGTCAATTGGGTAGGAATCATGGGGTTAGCCACTTGATCCCCTAGTGCCCTTTTGAGTTGGGACACATGGACAACCAGGTGGATACGACACGTTCCTGGCGGTTCCAGCTTATTGACCGATGCGCTGCACCATCTTGAAGGGCCCATGGAAACGCGGAGCCAACTTTTCATTCGGTCTTTTTGCAAGAGATTTCTTCCTATAAGACTGGAGTTTCAAATAAACCCAGTCCCATGAAATTCCTCTTCTTATTAGCGTTAAATTTCATCCGTTGTTGGGCTCGAACCAAGTTCACGTTGTTTGGTATGTTGGGCCCTGTCTTTTAGCATGCGGGAGAAGTGTGTTCCTAACTTGCTATTGTGAATTCCCTCCTGAATGTGAGACCTTATTGCTGAATGGCATTTTATCTGGAGAATTATTGACCTATACAGGTCTCTGGAACAACCTTTTAACCTTCACATTTTGAGTATTTTGATTCAAATTTTGCTGCCTCCGGTTTTGCAAGTCCCATATTAATTTGCAAATGATGTTGTGTATATATTTATGGATAGGCAATTTTGTCTATCCTCTTTTGTATATCATTTTGTTCTTGTATTTCTCCTTCTTTAGAAAGTTCCTCCAATTTGTTGCTTGACTTGCTCATATGCCCTCTTGCTCATTATACCATGATTAAATTGCAGAAAAAGAAGAGTCAATCCCAATTAAAGCCTCAAAATGAGTTATGGCCTGTTCAAGTGGATTTTTCTTCTGGTTCTATGGGTAATTCAGAAGCTGTCAAAGAAGTGAGTAAAGAAATCTTTGACCGCCTTCACCAGAGAGGTGTTTATTCAGGTCCATTAGCTCGTGTGGATCGATGGTCAAATGGTGAGAAGAAATTGAATAATCCTCCATCATTTTCAAGGCTGCCAATTGTAACTTCATCTACTTTGGTGCCGAGTAGGACTTCAGTTATTGATGATAATCGCCGAAGATTTGGCCTTTTGAAAAATAAAAATCAAAAGGCAACTGATGCAGCAGAAAGATTTTCAGGGCCTATTAATGGGTTGGATGGAGTAAGAAATGATGATTGGTTGCATTACTCTGGAAGTATGATGGGTTCCCATCAGCTTGAGGAAAATACACATCCAAGGAGACCGGCTTTGGTAAGTTTAATCCTTTGTGTGCGTTACATTAGTCAATTATCGAGTTTGAGTGTAAACTGCATCATTTGATTTGAGTCATCATATTGAAACTTCCTTTCCTTCAACATATGTAACAACATTTATATGCTCTGCTGGCTGTCTTCTACTTGGAAACTCAAAATTTTTCTGGAAAGTACACTAGAAATGTTTAACTGTCAATTCATGCATTATTTCTTCTGTTTCCGTCTATCCAGCAAAGTCTTGCACCTGACAGTGACAGAATTCACTTATCTGGCCCACTACTCTATCCTTCAAAAGATCTGGATCAGATGCTTAAAGAGCATGATCGTCAATTTCAAGAGGCAGCTCGTCGTGCTCGTCATGGTAAATTAAAGCACAACAAAGTGCTGGCTAGGTGATCCGAATAGATGCTTTAAGAGCATGATTAGTCATTAGTGATTTCAAGAGGCAGCTCGCCATGATAAGTTTAAGCACAACAAATTGCTGACTAGATAATCTGATTAATTCATACTGATACAGGTCAAGTTTCATTCAACCTTCCATGTAAATACACATATCATCAACTTGTTGGGTGGTGATGAAGAAGTTATATATCAAGCAATATATATGTATATGCAACTTGGGTATTATTATTGTTATTGTTATTGTTGTTGTAGATATTGTTAAAATATAAATATAGACGATTCAAATAAGATTCCCCATGACTATGTTTTATTATATCTATAAATCACCAAAGCGAGTAAAAGTGTACTATGTGAATAGTATAAA
This sequence comes from Chenopodium album, assembly GCF_948465745.1. Taxonomy (NCBI): domain Eukaryota; kingdom Viridiplantae; phylum Streptophyta; class Magnoliopsida; order Caryophyllales; family Amaranthaceae; genus Chenopodium; species Chenopodium album. The sequence continues at coordinate 22,546,245 of NC_137842.1, forward strand.
AGTCAGGTGTCAACTAAAAAAAAAGGAGCAAGTGTATTATATTTTATTTTATATACTTCCTCCGTTCCATTATAATTGCACTCACTTGCTTTTTAGTGAAATTTCATAAATATTGCACTATTTCCATTTCAAGAAACAAAATATGTGTGTTCAAACTGTAAATATCTTACTTTTAACACTTGATTCTTTACTTTATGTTTACATCACATGACTATTTTTGTGCTTTCCCAAAGAAATGTGTGCGCCCTTCAACAACAGTCAAAAGCTAACTCGACCTGAAATACCAACCCGAACCCGATTATTAACCGACTCGCCTGAACCTGAAAAAATAGTGACTCGAACCCGAGCAGATCCGACTTGAAACCAGCCCTAGATCCGAGTTAACTCGAGTATTACAGACCTGAACCCGAAAATAAACTGACCTGAAGATGACCCGACACGAATATAACTCGAAAATTATTGACATGAATCGAATCTGACCTGAACCAAAATTGACCCAAACCTGTTTTAACCCGTCTTTAACCCGACTTGAATTTAACCCGGTCTGTTATTTAACTGATTCGAATTCAACCCGACCTTGGATTTTACCCGACCTATGACTAACTCGACCTGAATTTCAATCGAATCTGTTACTAACTTGACTCAAAATCAAAACGACTTGTTTTTTACCCGAACTAAATTCAACCCGAATTGTTTCGACCCATTTTAGAACTCAACCTAACCTGTTATTGGCCTGACCCGATTTCAAATAATCTTATTCAATTTAGAACACCTTATTAATATTGATAAAAGTATAGTTATATAGTTATGTTGTCACTTATTATATCTTATGTATATCTTATCTAAACTTATCTGAAATTATTTCTCTTACAATAAATGAAGGAATTGAATCATTCCATGAACTGTTAACAAACTGACCTAAAAAATGTACCTAAACCCGATATGACCTTACCTGAAATCAACCCGAAACCCAGACTAACCCAATATTTGAGACTTGAACTCGAACATGACCCGACTTGGAAATGACCTGAACTGATTGTAACCCACAAATTATTGACTTGAATCAAACTAGACTTGAACTCGAGAATGACTCGGCCTGATTATTTTGCAAATTATTGAGTTGAATCGAACTCGATTCAAACCAAATAATGATCCGACTTGATTATAACCCGCAAATTATTGACTTGAATCGAACCCGAGAATGACCCTAGCCTGTCTAGCTTATTATTATCCGACCCGAATGTAACTGACCTGTTATTAACCCAACCTTAACCCAACCCAAACCCGATAAAATGTATGACCAAACATGACTCAATTCAAGCATGACCTAACCCGAACCTGATCCGCATAGGTTACGACATTAACCCGAATTGATCAGACCATAGTTGACCCGATTCACACTTACCCGACCCAAACCCGACTTGTTTACCCAAATTGATTGCTCTATGCCCAACATTTATGGTGCAATAAAAAAAAAAAAACAAAAGAAGTATTAAAAGGTGTTTCTTTCAAAGAAAGGGAGTCACGTGACAAGTTCAAAGTATATGCACAAAGCCACGTCACTATCCAAAGTATATGCGTCACGTAAGCTTGCCACTTCATTTAACAAAATAAATTATGATTTGAGCTAGATTAGAACCTATATCCTCCAACACATAAAGGTTATACATTTATCTTCTCAACCAACATTAATTAATATTTTAAATTTCACATAATTAACATTTTATATTCTTTTCATTTATTAGTAAATTAGAGGTTATACAATTCATTTATTTTCATAACATTATAAAATAAATACATATGAGGTAAAACAACAGAAACACAAGAGACAAAGTCCGAACCACACACTAACTATATAAATAGTCAAACACAATTATAAATTAAAGAAGTACAAACTGGTAATCTGAGGCATCACTCTGGCCACACACTAGTTAACTATAATAAAGAAAGATAATGTAGGAAGTATTTTAAACGTCCCACACTTGAGCCCTACTGTGATCATACACTTAAGTATGGTGGCGTTCAAAGGGAAGGAAGCTAGAGCAAAAGAGTCGCCAACAAGTTTTAGGAACTTGTAAACCATTCACAAGGTGAAGGTTACGCCCCTTCAAGATCCATGAGATCGCTAACTCCATAGCGGTCTGAACCATGCCCTAAAAATAAGCCTATACTTTATTCTTCCTCATATTCATGTGCGCTTTCTGACTAACATACAATCAATATATTAATCCTAAACCTGTTTAATCTACGTTAGTTGAATATTAATGCACAAACAAAACTATTATTGGCGATCACTTGAATTGTAATCATATTAGCCTAAACAAGATTATTAATTATCTTATTAAGTGTGATTACAAGTACAAATTCCCTTTAAACCTACAAGAGAGGGTGTGATCAAGCAATACCAATAATATATCAAGCAACATGATAATATTAATCATAATAATCTCAATCTCATCAAAGCATAATAATAATAGCAAGATCCTAGGCATGAAACTAACAAGACCTAGCATGTCACTAAACATTAAAGATCAAATCTTTAGCCCTAACATGATACTAAAATGATAGAAGAAATAGGAAGCAACCTAAACATGGTACTAGAAAGCAATAAAAGTATCCTAACATGATACTACGAATTAAAATAATATAAACACGCTTTCTAAAGAAATATAGCAATTAAAGCAACTAACTTTGTTGCCTCGTATCTCTTTCTAATAACAAAATACACACGTTAGTAATTTCAAGGAAAATATTAAATTAAACAATTAATTTAAATAATTGAAATAGAGATTTGGGACCAAACCCTCAAAAATTATCAACCTTTCATGTCTAGGGCGAAGACAACTTTAAGCTTGGCTAGGTGTGTCTAGAACTCGTGAACGCGGTATTTTATTTGAAAAGGGAAGTGTAGACACTCAAATGTGTCTCCCCAAAACCAAACCCAGTGATGAATACCTTTCATGTCATTTGATTATCGAACAAAGAGAAAGTGTGAAAAGTCTAGTGATGAGGATGTTTTTATTAAAATATATCTTCTTTCTGTTTTTGAAAATATTTATTTTCTTACCCTATTTTTGAAAAACGTGCATTCCAGTTTAGTTTGGTCCATGATATGGTTCCAAAAATGGAGTAGTTGGATGGGGCTTGAAAAGACCTTTCCAATGATAGATTATAAGCCCAATTCCGATGAATAATGAGGAAGTTATGGCCAAAATATTAAACTGGGCCCAAATCGGTTTTTACCTACGACCCAATGATCATGTGGAGGGTCCGAAGGTCTAATCCTATTCCTAAACTAATTAGGATTAATTAGAAGTTTCTATAAGTTTCTAAAAGACCTTAATTATCCTTTTTGAAAAGATAAGATTAAAGAATTTGAGTTAAATAAAAACTTTCCTTTTTTTAAAATCCTAATTCTATTCGAATTTAAAGATGTTCAAAGACGGTCAAATTTTATTTTCGTGCCTCATAATCTTTATCCAAATCTTATATGGCTGGATATATCTTGAAATTATCTTTCCAATGATATATTATAATATTAATTCTGAGCTATAATGAAAAAGATATGAATGAAATATAAAACTCCATCCAAAACTGACACCATTCCACTATTTCCTCCATATATTTTTTATCTACAAAAGATTTTAACCTGATTCTAATTGGGTTGGAAAGTAGACTTCAAGGTATTTCCAACGACATATTATATTCCTTATTTGGACTTCTAGATAAAAAGATATGATAAAAACAAAATCCGCAAGAACTGCTGTCCATCGAGTTTTATTTCGATTCGAATTCAGATTCTTTTCTTATTTTTCGACCCTCTTTTTTCTCTATAAATAGAGGTCTTATATCCCCTTTTTCAAATCACCAATTCTCATCAATAATTTCTTAATTCTCTCTCTCTCTTTCTAAGCCAACCCTTTTACAAACAAAATTCCTCATACATTAGCACTAGACACACCTAGCCAAGTTCGAAGTCGCCTTCGCCCTAGACGTGAAAGGTTTTAATTTCTGAGGGTTTGGTCCCAAATCTCTCTTTCAATTATTTAATTTAATTGTTTGATTTTATTATTTTCCTTGAAGTTACTAACGTGTTTATTTTGTTATTAGAAAGAGATACGAAGCATCCAAGTAAGTACTTTATTTGATATTATGATATAGAAATCATGTTTAGGTTGTTATTTTGATTCCAAGTATCATGTTAGGATGCTTTCCTTAGTATGATATTTAGGGTGATTTGCTTATATCAATTATGATTTCTATGGTGCTTCCTACTGTCTTTCTTAATAGCATGTTAGTATCAAGTTAGGGCTATATATTTGATCTTTTATGTTTAGTGACATGCTAGGGTACGTTATTAATCTTGTTAGTATCATGCCTAGGATCTTGCTATTATTATGCTTTAACATGATTATGATTATTTTAATTATTATTATCATAATTATTGTTTTGGGTGTTTTCGTCCCTCGGGAGAGTTACGTCACAAAGATTGGTCCGATTGAGCTGTACCTGCAAAAACAACGGAGACTCCGGGTGGTGAAGCTCCGCCTCCGACAATCAAGTTAGTAACTTGAAAGGGAATAAAGAGTACGGAAATTTAGGTGGAGATCTGCTTGGATTCCAAGCTCAGGTGTTTCTCTGATGAGAGAGAAAGTAGGTGTAATAAATGATTGAATGTGTCCCCAAAATTATCTCCCTATTTATAGGGTCATTGGTAGAAGTGCCCCTTTCTAGGTCACTTGACCTAGGTTTTAGTGGGCTGCGCCGATTTACGGCGCTTCTTGGGATTTGGGCCCTTGAAGGCCGCCATTTCAGAAGCTTATCTGAAGGGGACACGTGTCAGGAGGCTATTGGGCCACTTGGGCCATCCTGAACTTGACACGTGGCCTCCTCTCATTGGTCCACATGTCTAGGGTATTTTTACCCTAAACAATTATGATTATGATTATGATTATGGTTATTTTTATAATTGTTATTATTTTGATTATTTATTATGTTGCTTGATATTTATTGTTATTGCTTGATCACACCTTTTATGCATGTTTAAAAGGAACTAGTACTTGTAATCACGCTTATATAAGATAATTAATAATCTTGTTCAGGGCTAATGTGATTTTAATTCAAGTGATCGCCAATAATAGATTTATTTGTGCATTAATATTCAACCAACATAGATAAACAGGTTTAGGGTTAACCTATTGATTGCATGTTAGTTAGAAAGCGCATATGAATACGATCAGAATAAAGTAGAGGCCTATTATTAGGGCAGGTTCAATCTCTTTTAGGTTGGATTTGTACCTTCATCCCCGAACTACCAGTCATGGTTCCATACCTATTGGAGTTGACAATCTCCTGGATCGTTAAGGGGTGTAACCTTCACCCTGTGAACGGTTTACAAGTTCCTAAAACTTGTTGGCGATTTTTAGCTCTAGCTTCCTTCCCTTTGGACGCCATCATGCTTCAGTGTATGATCACAGTGGGGTTCAAGTTTGGGGTAATGCTTGAAATATTCCCTACTGGAAGGCTTAGAAAAAGGGAGAAAGAAAAACTATTAGCTTGAGAGAGAAGAGAATAGAAGATTGTTAATGATTGTGAATGATGTTGATTGATAAAAACGGGGTATACGACCCTATTTACAGAGAAAATAGCCCGGAGATGATAAGAAAAAGACCGAATCCTATTAGGAATAAAACTGCCCCTGTCGCAGAACGACAAGGTCCAACGCGACGCGACAGCCCTATCGCTGTGCGAAAGGCTTGTCGTTTAGCGTTAGCTTTGTCGTTCCGCGCTGATTCACGCGTTTTCTAAAAACTCGTACGGAATCCTTAATTTAATTAAATTTGATTAACAAAGTCCATACTTTGAAAATCAGATTTAATCTATTTAAAAACACTTGTTTTAATCGAAATACAATTCATTATTTTCATAAAAGATATAATTATCATTCCTAATCTCATTAGAACTCAAAACAACCTTTAGATTATTCTGGAAGATTAAAATCAATCCTAATAACTTTAGGAATATGAATTAATGGGCCCTCCACTAGATCATTGGGCCATAAAACCATTTCAGGCCCAATTTAGCATTTTGGGCACAACTTCCTCATTATTCATCGAAATTGGGCTTATAATATATCGTCGGAAAAGGTCTTTTCGAGCCCAACCCAACTACACTATTATTGAACTCTTATTATGGACCAAACTAAATTGGAATGAAAATTTTCAATAAATAGAGTACATTTTCGAAAACAGAAAGAAAAGTAATTTTTATAAAAACAACTGCATCACAAGACTATTAACACTTTCACTTCGTTCGATAATCAAGCGACGTGAAAGGTACTCATCACTGATTTTGGTTTTTGGAGAGACACAATTAGGTGTATACAGATACCCAACTTCTCCTTTCAAACAATAAGGGCAGATACAAGTTTTATCAGCCAGATAAATGATTTTTTTTGTTAATCTTTGTTAATCTGGTGGCATTTCTGTAAATATATTCAAAAAGCATGGTCATTTATTCAGTACTTTTGGTGAGCTGTCCAAAGACTATTTGCAACTTGCATTTAGGAAATTGCACATGTACCCCTCAACTTCTATATAAAAAGATGCATGTACCCCCCCAATTGTACTTGAAAAGACTATTATACCCCAGATAAACAAATTTATATGGAAAATAAATTGGGCACAACTCATAGAATAAGAACTATTTTAATTGAAATAAATTGTCTAAAACAAAAATAATTTATTAATTTTTTCGTGTATTGTACATTAATTTTCCCAAAAAAAAAAGAATTGTAAAAAATAATACAAAGTTTGAACGGTCCGCTAAAAACAAGTCAATATTTTAATTATTTCTAAATAATACAAACTTTGAGGGATACCTGTTTTAAAACAAGTAATTTTACCTACAACTTGTTTGGCCGGTTAATTTTTTTTATTTATCTTATAAAGTTGTTTAATAGTTTTAAAAAAAAATACAATGTCACGTGCTCCATAAAACCTGTTCATGAGATAACTAATCAGTTTTAACTTGTTTTAAGCGGATGCCCTCAAAATTTGTATTATTCAAAACTAATTAAAAGATTGAATTGTTTTTGGTGGACAGCTCTAAATTTGTATTACTTTTGACAATTTTTTCAAAAAAAAAAAAAAGCAAACCTACATCATTAAACTATATCTTAAATTAATATTTCAATAACAACTGAATTTTACAACTACATATGTAACTTATTATGCGAAGTACAATTGGAAGGATAACGCAAATTTAGGGTATACTTTAATTTGAGTAATGCAACAAAAAATAACGATTAAAATGAAAAACAAACCCAAATCAAACAAAAAAAACAAGTGTAAATTAACCAAGAATTGTAGTAGATGATTTACCTCTTTGAAGATAATGTTTATTTAAAAAACGAACATAGGACAGAATCTGATCGCTAGATTTGACTAGAGTCAATAGGACAACATCTAGATTAATAAAGATGCTAATAATTATGTAGGCTCAATGAATAAGGATAAATAACCTACAAAAGATGAACAAAGGGGGAAGACATGGAAGAAGAGACACAAGATGATGATACTGAAAAACCCAGGAATAAGGGTAAAAACCGCAAGGGGCGTTGACTCCACCAATCTACTAGTACGTAGGCGTAAAGCCAGTGAGTACAATTACATTGCATATATGATATTTGATAGTATAAAGTTGTGAGTTAAAAAATACAAAAGGTTTTAAAAGGAATGAGATTAGAGAATATACGGTGCTTTGATGACGATCGGAGGAACAACTGGAGGATTATTATTTGTGTATTATTTAAATGCATGTCAGAGGGGTCTTCGCATATATATAACTTTAGATAAATTATAGTAGGTTGGTTAGTGGATTATACAAATGCATATTGGAGTAACAAGATAGCATTGACAAGAGTATTTACCAGGCTACGAGTGGTAGAAGGTTTGGCATATATTTTTTAGTGGAATGTCTAAATGGATGCAGTGGTTATTTAGGGAGTTAGTGTACGTAGGAATGAATTGGATTTTGTGGGAGAAGACTTCTCTATTTTTAAGGTACTTAGGTAGTAGTGGGAGAGCTACATGAATGCAGTGGTTATTTAGGGAGTTAGTGTACGTAGGAATGAATTGGCTTTTGTGGGAGAAGACTTCTCTATTTTTAAGGTGCTTAGGTAGTAGTGGGAGAGTAGTGGGAGTGTCCTCGGAGAAGTAGTTTGGCTCTTTGATTTGGTCTTTGACGAATGTGGACTGGTTTGTGGTGCGGATACAATTTACACTTCCAATTAACTTATTCATGTTGGGAAATATCCCTTCCTTGATTGTAGGAAAACTTATAACAAGTTTAACTTGTTCAAATTTGGATTTTCTTAGAATATTCCTTGGTAATATATTCATTTAACTTTCTTGGACTTCTGGTAACCTAGTCGTTGACATCGTATCAACCTGTAACATGCAATCTAACAACCTACAGACATCTGAAACTGTAGTGAAAATTTTGGCATAATAGTTTGCCCTTAGCTTGTCTGTTGTGTTTTGGGTATTTTTACCCTACCACTTGGACCTCTCAGAGCGTGACACGTATCACCCTAGGAAGGTGTCCAAATGGACCAAATAGGGTACGACACGTGGCAGGCGGATACCCCATAAGGGATAGGCGGCCTTCAAGGCCCAATTCTCAAGATCCCTGCAAAACGGCGCAGCCCATGTTCCTAGGTCACCAAACCCTAGGATAAGGGCATAAACTTCTACGACCTTATAAATAGGTAGATTCCCTTAATATTGGGGCAACTTACAATCATTACATCATTTATTACTCTCGAAAACAGAGAAACAACTGATCTTGGAATCCGAGAAGATATTTACTTTTCCGCATTCTTTACTTCAAACCTCAACTAACTTGATCGTTAGAGGCGGAAATCCGACCAACTGAAGCATCAATTGTTTTGGAGGTACAGACGGCCTGATTCCAGTCTTAGTGATGTAACTCTCTCGAGGGACTAGAAAAACCCCAAAACATTTGGCGCTGTCTTTAGGGAGAGTATCTCTAAGATGGTTTCACAACACTCTGTACTGCTTCCTGATCCCACACAACTGGCGGTTGATAGGGAGGTCCATTCGGACCATGATACTGATAATGACGTTAAAGTGAAACATGTGTGGCCTCTGACGGGTCACTCAGAACAAGGCGCATCCGTCGCAGGGATAACTTGGAACAAGGCAAAATCCAAGCAGGTCCGAGCAAACCATCCGGACAGCTGACTAGGGAAACCTAGGCGGCAAGAAGGAAGACTCCCGTCTCTAGAGACGAACTCATGAAATTCATGACTAGTTTAAAGGGAAGATCAAGGACTTGATCATCAAAAGGACATCTAGCTCAAGCAAGGGTCAGTCGGCCAAAAAGTCTCCTCATGCTGAGGGGAATTAATAAGTCCGTCAGGGACCGACAACCAACTCCACACCATAGTCATAGGAAGAAGGCCAGGACCTTGATTGATTGGTCTAAAGTCCGTATGCTCGAGATGGACCACAAGAAGGTCATTCGGCAAATTCAGCCGGACGGTAGCAAAAAATCATTTTTTGATGCTCAACATATCATCGAGCAAAAGAAAAATAAGACGATGTCTGACTTGTCTTCACGTCGAGCTTCCTAGACAGCTTCAAAAATACCTCGGCTAAGTATTCTCATTTTGTTCATGAGAGCCATTCAGGTGACAAGTCCATCCATACATGCCCTCAAATGATAAACTCAGCCCCAATTGTGCCCCAGATGTCATACGGGCCATAAGGGCAACCTTACATGCAGCCGGCCCTCTTCGAAGGTCAGGCAACACTTAACATCCAACCTTTATAATGGCAGCTTTGTCTGCTTAGACTTGGTGAACAACCCTCTGTGTTCACCAAGGAAATAACCAAGGCGGCACAACCGACAAAGGTTAAAAATATATTAGTGGGCGCCTATGATGGTACCACCAACCCTGATGACCACCTCATGGCCTAAGCCAACCTCATGTATTTACAAGGGTTGTATTATGCCAGCTGGTGCAAATGGTTCCCGACTTCATTGAAGGGTATTGCCCAACAATGGTTTTGTAGTCTGATGGCTGGATGTATTGGCAACTTCAAGAGGCTTACCTTCTTGTTTGCTTCTAATTTCTCTAATGAACATCCCAGTAAAGGTCTTACTTGAGTATGATAAGTGACTTTTATTTCACTTTTAGGGGTCCGTATATGGTCATTTTCTAGTTATTTTTCTAATAATTTCACTCTTTTTATCCTTTATTTCTATTATTTTCTTATTCTTGTCTTTCGTCTTTTATTTGAGTGTTTTGGTTAAGTTTCTAGTTTTTTTTTTTGGTAATTTTGGAGTGTTTTAGTTTAACTTCTTTATTTTATTAGTTTTAGTTTTATTTCTCTTATTTTTATTTTGTTTGTTTTTATTTTTACTTTATTTATTTTCATTTTATTTTTATTTTACTTCTCTTCTCGATTTTCTTGATGTGTGTAGGTATGCGCTTGGGTCAAGGTTCGTGTTCTAATTTGAGGCCGTGTTCGGAACTCCAAAGTTCGGGCTTTAATCCAAGCACTCATTTACTAGGCTGCTTCCATTTCCTATCCTTCACCCCACCCTTCTTAACCCCCACTACACCAATCAGATCCCCCCTGCTCCAGCAAGAACCGCAGCAACCCACACATACCTCCACCAACAGCAGCAACTCAATCTTCAGCCACCACCACAGCTGCGTCCTCTCACAGTCTCACCACCGAAACCACAGAGAAGCCCCTGTACTTCTCTCACGCATCTAGCAGCCCTGACCCACCTTCATTTACCACCACAATCAACCACTTTCAGCCACCCAAATCGGCAGCCACAACAAACCACCGTCCAACCCGCAACATCTCTGCGCACTCCCTCCTCACGCACCACCGCAACTCAGAGCAGCAGCCACCGCAAACCCGAATCAACCCCATCTCTCCTCTCGTTGCCCCTAAATTGCAGCAACATCTTCTCCAACCACAACAACAAATCGCACAGCAACAGCCCCAAATCAAAGAAAATTCAATTTCAATTGGGTTTGAGCAAACCGCATAGAAGTTCGATCAAAATGCCAAAAAGTGTGAAAAGAGTCAGAAACATTGGATGTTTTCTTATTTGAAGAGGAGCGGTCGAACACACCCACGGTTCGACCGAACCAACCTCGTAGTTCGGTCAAACCTGCTCTCGGTTCGATCGAACCATTTCACGAGCTTCACACATGATAATTAATAAGATCGAATGATTGAGATTGAAGATCGAAGATGATGCTCCATGATAGCCATTGATGATGTGATGTGCGGCGGTGATGCGTGATGATGAAGAGTAAGAGTAGCTGAAATTCAAAGAAATTAAGGGTCACGTTTTGATGGGGGGGGGGGGGAATTCGTTTTTTTATTAATTTTGTTTTCCTTTTATTTATTTCCTTTTATCTTATTTTTCTTTCTTAGTTTAATTTAATTTAATTTATTTTTATTTGCCTTTTCTTTCCTTCCTTTATTTTTCTATTTTCTTAGCTTAGTATAAATACCCATTTTTAGGGTAATTAAGGGGAGGAACCAATTATTCTATTCTCTTAATGAGTTTTAGGAGAGCTTCTCCCTCTTAGGGTTAGATTAGATAATTTTAGAAAGAGAAAGTAGATTATTGCTCAAGTTTCTCTACTGTATTCAACTTTTGGTCAAGTTCATTTCAATCAAGCAATTCTTCCAAGTTTTCATCTTTAATCAAGTTCATCTTTAGTAATCTCTAAACCCTTCTTTTAGCTTTTTTTTATTTGCTTTATTGTTAATTATTTTCATTCATCGTTTTAGGTGAACTAGTTGGTATTGTTTTCACTGTTCTTCATCATGCTTAGTTTTGTGCTTCTTGAATTCATGTTTAGTATTGTTATTAAGCTTAATCTCCCTTCCCTAGGCTAATTTCTTAGCTAGGGGAAGGGGGTAGAAAATATGTGTTGATATTGGATAAATGATGATGGTTGGATTGAAAGACATGATTTTTGATAGCTTGAGATTATTGTGGCACTTTATTTGATGTTCTCTAGTTTAAATGCATGAAAGTGATTTGAACTAGATTAAGATCATCTCTATTTTAACGATTACATGAGAATAAGTTGTTAAAGTGGAGTTTTATGGATTGTGCTTCTTTATTATCTTGATTTGATTGTAACTAATATGATGCATGAGAATGATCCTAATTAGTATAGACCTCTTTCATTGATTAGCCTAGACTATTGCATGTGAATGAATTGTTTAGGTAGAATCTTGTGTTCTTTGGCATGTTCGTCATGATAACCATTATTGTTCCCCTCTTTCTAATCATGTTTGACACCCCCGTACCCCTAGCGTCGTTCTATCTAGATTTTAATCATCATTGTCTTTGCTTGTTTGTAGTCTTGGTGCTTTTTATCAAAAAACCGACATAAACATTCCCCTTTTTACTCTTGCATTAGTTAAAATTGATGTTGAATGAGTGAGCTTCCTTAGTGGTTTGACCCTTTACATGCCCCTATACTTGTATTAGGGTAGTTTAGGAATATAGATGGTTAATTTGATTAGGGTAGTAGTTTAACGACCTATCTAACCTTCGATCAAATTTTGGCGCCGTTGCCGGGGAAGCAGCTTGTTTAACATTTATTTTTTCTATTGTTAGAGTCATTTTATTTGCCTTCTTTGTTTTTTATTTCGCTTGTTTAATCCTGCTTGTCGTTGCTAATCGTGTGCTTAGCTTTGTTGTATTCAAAAAGAGATATGGCAAGGCAAGAGGATGACCTTCTTTTTAGGGAGCTTGGAAATCCGGAAATATATGAGCTCACCAGTGGAATACTTCTCCCAACCACCGAGACTAATTTCACTATCCATACACAATATGCTAGGATGGTACAAATTGAGCAATTTTCCGGAGGTGCAAGTGAAGACCCATTGAGCATTTGGACCGATTCATTGAGTTGTGTGCAATGATGCAAACCAATGAAGTGAGCCAAGATTACGTTCGTATGCATCTCTTTCGGCAATCTCTCACCGGAGGAGAAAAGAAATGGCTCAAGCTTTTGAAGCCCAACTCTCTCACCACATGGAAGGAAGTTGCGAAGGCCTTTCTCAAGAGGTTCATTTTGGATGAGCAAACCGCAAAAATGAGGAGGAAGATAGCTTCTTTTGAGCAAGAACCGGATGAAACTCTTGGGGAAGCATGGGAAAGGTTTAAGGATTTGATTAGAGCATGTCCTCATCATGAATTCAACCATAATTTACTCATGAGACTCTTCTATGATGGCTTGGAGCCAATGTCAAGGACCAATCTAGATGCGGGTGCCGGTGGCCAATTGATTAAAATCCCTCAAAGCCAAGTTGAAGCTACTATTGAAGAAGTGGCTACTAGCTATTAATGGGGAGGCCAAAAAAGGTCCCAAGGGAAGCAAGGAGATCTTTATGAGTTGGAGAAAGTCGGCCAACTTAAGCACATAATTGAGCTCTTGAATGAAGGTCTTTCCAAGTTGAACTCAAGTGTTGGTTTGGGTTCAAAACCGTCACAAATCATTGATTTCTCATGTGCTCGTTGTGGTGGGACGAATTATGATGCATCCTATTGTAGAGAGTTCAATCCCAAGAATGGTGAGGTTTTGACTTTGAGGGAAAAAGAGTTTGTAACCCAAACTCAATCTCAACAACTTTAACAACCTCCAAGACTAGAAAACTCCTATCCCCATGATAGACCTCTCTTTAATCTACCAACCCAAATTTTTTTCAACCCTTCCATCCAAATAGGGAAATTTCAAGATCAACATCATGACCAAAATCCTCAAGCGTATGAAGAACAATCCCCACCCGACCACACACAAACCCAAATTCTTCAACAACGTCAAATTATCACTCAACAATTCCAAGAGATCTAATCTCACAATGAAGTTGTTGATTCCCAATTAGCCAAAATTTATTCTCTCCATTTAACCACAAAAATCCCCTTACAATCATCTACTAACCCTTCACATACTTATCAACCCAAAACTTGCAAGGAGGATGAGAGCAAGGAGGACAAGGTTGTAGAGGATGTGGTTGAGAAGAAGGTTCAAGAACAAAATGAGGAGCCATTTGATTTTAGTGAACCAAACAAGTTTGAAGGCCCGGTTCCCTTTTCTTGTAGGCTAGTTGATAATGTTGTTTTGAAGAGCCCTATGGCGGTGAGCGTATGTAGAGTTGATGTGGTCAATGGTGTGATGGCTAATGAGAGCTTACCTCCATGTGATGATAAGGTGACAATGAGGTATAATGACTTCCTTGAAGTTCCCGTTTTGTTTGATGGCTCTTTTGAGGAAGGTGAGGTTTCCCTTCCTAATATTGAGGATTCCAAGCTTAATCGCCCATTTAGATGGAAAAGAAAGAAGAGAGAAAAAAAGAAGAAGAAACAACAAGAAAAAGAGAAAGAGAAAAGATGAGCCACCATCGGCTCTTGATTCATTCCCTCCTTTCCTTTGTGGTGATGTGAGACCTCAAGGAGTGCTAGTTCTCAAGCTTGGGGGCATCTATGATTCAATCCTCAAGTTGATGAGGGTGATGTTCTTTAATCCACCTTAAATGAGGTGAAGGGTCAAGCTAGAGACCATAAACAAGCGCTTCCCGGATGGCAACCCGGAGGATTTCTAACCCTTTTTCTCCCCCTCCTTTCTTTTTCTTTTTATTTCCTTTATTTTTTCTCTTTTAATGTTTTCTTTTGTGTCTTGTCTTGCCTTGTAGGTTGCTTTTTGGAAGCTTGGAGCTGAGTGACATTTGGTGAACTCTATTTTATGCTCCTTTATTCTTTTAAGCCAACCTCCCGGTGAGACCTTTCTTGTTTTCACTCTTTTAATTTTTCTTTGAGTGCTTAGATTAGGATTAGTTTAGGAAGAAGTTGAATGGTTCGAGGTTGTTTGCATTGGTTCTATGGAACCCGGGATCATTGATGTTGTTATCGAACGATCAATTGTTTGACGATTGGGACTTATTTGGAATTTATGCCTCGTATGTGAACCTTTTAGATTTCTTTCTCTTTATTTTATTTTTTTTTCTTTCTTTTTTGTGTGACAAGAGTGACTATGTCAATATGAATGAATTTGTTTTGGAAATCGCTCATGGATTTGGAACTGATTACTTTGATAATGTGCCAAAGAATGTTTCTCTTCCTAATTGTTGATGGCCTACACAGACTGAGAGTGCTTGTGGTTGAGATAGACAAATTTTTTAGATAAGGTAGCAAGGTTAAGAACTATTGAGGACGTTTGAACCCTTAGTTCACGGGAAAGTGGTAAGATGGTGTTGCTCTCTATAGTGGATAGGATTCCCTTTAGTTGGTATTTGCTTACTTCCCATCCCTTGTGAGGTCTAATATTGTTCAAGCCTTCATCAATCTTGTTGAGCGGCATTTAGGATCCTTGACTATGCATATCTTAATCCTTGTGTTGTCCTCTAGCTCCTAAGATCATGACCCAACAACTCTAGGGGAGGAAAAGGGCACCCTTTTCTCATTTTTCTTTATCTTCTTTTTGTTTTGTTACATATTTTGTTTTTATTTTGCATTTGCTCCTCTTTCTAACCCTTTGAGTCTATTCCCTTTCTTGATTATGAGCCACATTACAAGACTTATGACCTTTTGTTTCCCTTACCCTTAGTTTTGTGAAGAATTTTGGTTTGAGAGGTTGTTTTGTGTTGTAATGAAGATGAGAAAGTATTATGCTCTTTGGACCAAGCAAGAAAGTAAATTGTATATTTTTTGTGTAATAAAGCAAATGCATCCCAAAAAAAATCCGTCCATAGTTAAAATATGCAAGGACATCAAATAAGAGTAAAAAAAAATAATTAGTAGGTTTCGTTTTCTTCCCTAAGTTAAGCATTGAGGACAATGCTTCGTTCAAGCTTGGGGGGGAGCGTTACTTCGTTTTTGTTATTATGGAGTGTTGGTGTTGAGTAAGCTTGGGGGAGATGGCATTATTGGTATTTTTGTTTGATGTTTGGTGACTTCTTGAGTTTGTTTTAAAGTTTTGATCTCCCTTTTGCTTCACTTAGGAAATATCACCAAAATTTTCAAATTTTTACCCCGCCTTAACCCTTTGCCTTACGTTACAACCCTAGTTAAGACCCTTAGACATTAGAGGGGTGAGGTCAAATTCCAGTGGAGGGAGATAGATTTCAACCCTATGGAGAGAGTATGCATAGTTGAGATGTTGGGATGGCCCACTAATTCCACAAATTGAATCTTTTTCGGTTCCTTCATGGAATCACGAGGAGCTAACTAGGGGGTGATTTGAAGCTAGTGGAGAGAACGTGGACCGTCTTGGATGGGACTAGTGCAGAGAATGAAATCACTAGTCCTCTATGCTTATCTTAGGTTTGTCTCTTTCAACCATGAGCATCTTGGAACGTGTATTCCTTTGTTTAATTGAGAAAGGTGAGTTTTCTTTGGCGCATGACTCTTCGTTGAGTCCAAATGAAGCATTTTCCGTCTTAGTGCTTGATTGGTTTTCTTAAACCTTGTCATGTTATGTTGGTCATGGTTGTTTTTGCTTTTCTTTTTCTTTTTGTTTTGTTTTGGTTTTGTCTAGAGTTGTGGGTTAAGCTCTTAGGAAACCCTCACGAGAGCACACTTGTCCTTTAAGGCGATTTAGGGGTTTAAAGGGCTTGTCTTTAGTTGCTAAAATTGACCGTGCTTCTTGAAAGGAATGGTGTCCTTTAAACAAGTGTATTATTCTGATAATAGGTTCAGAATTATTAGAAAGCTAATATATTCAGTAAGGTCAAGTGTTCGGAATGCCTAGGTGGAGGCCGCTTCCGATTAGTAATATTAATGTATAATTAATATTACACCTTAATCTTGACTGAACCCTTCGGGTCACACCCAAGCAATTAACGAACTGACTCGACGAATTAATTCGGAAGAAATTAATAAGTCGGCCGAGTAATTAATATTTAGACGTCGTAAATTCGATCTTGGAGCGTCGAAACCGAGCATCGGAGAATCTCAAATGTCGAGCCAAAATTTAGGATTTGGAAAGACGGGAAAATGCTTCAAGTAACAAGTAAAATCCTAGCCACGCGAAAGGCTTGGAAAGCGCGCCCAATAGCAGCGTGCCATGTTGGTAGCGTGCCACGTGGCAGCACGCCATGGTGGCAGCGCACCACAGTGGTAGCGCGCCACGGTGGCGGCACGTATGGCAAGAAGGCCGTGGACCCGGGTGACGGGTCATGGACACGGGCCAAAAGGAAATGGCCCAACCGAACCCAACTTGGGGCTCAAGGTTGGGTGACACATGGTTAGTTCACAATGCATGAGAAATGCCCTGGGGACCAAGTGAGAAAGTGGTCCTCACCTAACCATGTGACACTTGTTACTTGTTCCTTGGTTTATTTAACTAAGGGTTGAATTCATCAATCTTTCCATGTGAGATATTTTTATGAAAAAGTCCCACATTGAAAGATGAGCGGAATTCACAAGCTATCCTTCCTTATAAATAGCCAAAGCATGGCTTGAGAATTCTTTGCTTGAGTAGGAGTTTAATAGGGCATTACATTTGCAAAAACCCTTAAACTCATATAATACTCGGGTTTTGATCGGACCTCGCTAACCTCGAGGTAACGGACCTAAAAGTCGGTAGTCATTTTTGCGGGTGGATCTCCGTCGGAGGCTCTCGTGTTTTCGGGGCTAAGCTTTCAAGTAAGAGCCCAAACCGGTCGGGCGAAGCACGCGACAAAGGTATATTTCCTATTTTGCCCTTTTGGTGTTTATTTTATGCATTAGTGATATTATTTATTGCGAGCGTGATCCTTGGCTCGGGTTTTTTCCGCGGTGTGTATGACTCACCAAACCCCAACAATGGTATCGGAGCCTCGCTTGTTTATTTTTAAAATCATAATATTTTTCAAGGTATTTTTATGGCTTAATTTTTGAGGTTATAAGTTGCTAATTAGATTAGTAGCTCGTTTTATCCATTTTAACCTCGTATTAGAGCAGACTTCAGCTCCTAAACCCAGATTTCAACCCAAATATAGTGAATTTTGGGTGAAAAAGGCATTTTAGAAATGGTTTTACCCTTTTTGTACTCGTTTTTTTAGCCAAAAACGACCATAAATGCATTTTTCGAGGGGTTTTTTGTTTTAACGAAAAATTTAAGTCGTTCTAACCTTGAAAATTAATTGCATATTTATGGTGGTTATGTAATTGGTTTAATACATATTTTATATGCAATTTTAAACCTCTTTAGGCATGATTACTTGGTGGTAATTTGTGTTTGAAAGCTTGGTTTTATTTTTCACATAATTGCAAATTAATTGCATTGAGTGTGAAATTTTTGTTTTTGAGGCTTCTAAAGTGATAAAGATCCAATCTTTAATTATGTTAAGTGATTGAAACTTTAAAAGCTACTGAATTCCATGAATTTTATGTTGAACTTTGTTGTTTTAATCATTTTTGGTTGATTGGAAACATAAAGTTTCAAACTTTGTGATAGAAATTTGGTTATCTTCATGTTGGAAGATATAATTTTCAAGGATTCACAAATGTTAGTAGTTGGATTTTTCATTTGAACAGTAAAGTTCATATTTTCCAACTCCCTCTTACTTTGTCAAAATCTCAAGATTAATTTAAATTGATTAAATTAATAATGAGAAATTGCCTTATTTATTTTGTTGCACCTAGTTAAACCAATTTAATTAAAGAATGGTTCTTGGGAATTATTTTGGTTGAATGCACCTTGATAAATTTTATTTTAGTTAGACTTCTTTAAATTTTCAATTATTGCACATTGAATTATTTCTAAAATTAATTTAGAATTAATTATATGTCACGCGAAATTGGGATTGAAATCCCGAGGCTATGAAACGCAAAACGAGGCAAGAACATCACTTGGCTAGCCGGGCTGCATAGCAGCCCGCATGTAACTGCCAAGGATGCAGTCCGTACGTGCGTGTAGCCATGTGCGTGGCTAGTGCACCCAGCCATAGCAGCAGCACCAGCCAAGCAGCAGCGTGCTGCGGCAGTGCTGTGTGCGTGCGTGTGTGCGTGCGTGTATTTTATGCATGGTTACTTGTTTATCGTTGTAAAATGCATGGGCCATTCACATATAGTGAATGGATGAACGGAATGTGTTTAGGGTAATTTCACCCTGCCACGTGGCCCAATCAGAGGGTGACACGTGTCAGCCCCAAATTGGTCTAAAATGGACCAATCCCTGCTCGACACGTGTCATTCCAGAAATCAAGGGAAAAGGCGGCCTTCAGGCCCAAATCCCGAGAATGCCGCAAAACGGCGCAGCCCACCAATGATTTGGGTTCAGTGACCTAATCAGGGGCACAATTCCCAATTACCCTATAAATAGAGAGATGTCCCTCATTTTGAGGGCACGTTTTGATAATCTAATACACCTGCATTCTCTTACATCAGAGAAACACCTGAGCTTGGAATCCGAGCAGATACCCACCTAAATTTCCGTACTCTTTATTCCTTTTCAAGTTACTAACTTGATCGTTGGAGGCGGAGCACCACCCAACAGGTGTCTCCGTTTGTTTTGCAGGTACAGCTCATCCCGGATAAGTCTTCGTGTTATAACTCTCCCGAGGGACAAAAACACCCAAAACATTTGGCGCCGTCTGTGGGGAGAGTACCTCGAAGATGGTTCAAGAGTCTGTACCACCTCCTAACCGTCTGGGTGAAGACCCAGAATTTTTATAGGCCATGAGGAGGATGAGGATCCTCAGGTCGAAACCTCCACAGCCGAAGACGGCTCTCTTAGAGTCAAGCACATCCGGACCAGGGAAACTCTGGAGCGGGGTGCCTCCCAGGCAGGTCCGAGCAGGCCCACTGGGCAGCCGGATGGGGCAACCCAAACGGCAGCAGGATCAGCCCCTGTCACCCGAGACGAACTCATGAGGTTCATGACGAGTTTCAAGGGTGAAATCACAGAGCTGATCACCAAGAGCCGGACTGGTCCAAGTAAAGGCCAGTCGGCGAAGAAGACTCCTCCAGGGAAGGGGAAGTCAGTCAGAAACCGGCAGCCCACTCCCCATCCAAAGGAGAAGGCAGCCGGGACCATTGATTGGTCAAAGATTCTCCTTCCTGGGAACAATACCAACAACACTCGCCGGCCTCAGCAGCCGGTGAGAAGTAAAAAATCAATTATTGATACCCGGGAGATCATCAACCGGAAGAGAAATCAATCGCTGTCTGAGTCGGCTTCAACGACGAATTTCCCAGACAGCTTCAAAAACATTTCTGCAGAAAATGCACCTTCCTTGCATGAGAGTCAGACGGGCGGTAATACCGTCCATACTGGCCCTCATATGATCGGAGCTGTCCCGTATGTGCCTACTCAGGCCTACGGGCAGTATCCTCCTCACTTCATGCAGCCGGCCTTCTTTGGGGGTCAGGCGGCATACCCAAACGTCCAACCATTGGACTGGCAGCTTCGCCTGCTGCGCCTGGGTGAACAACCTTCAGCGTTCACTCGGGAGATAACCGAGGCGGCTCAGCCGGCCAAGGTTAAGAATGTGTTGGTTGGTACCTATGACGGTACCTCCAACCCGGAAGACCACCTCATGGCGTACACCAACCTCATGTATCTGCAGGGATTGGATGATGCCACGTGGTGTCGGTGTTTTCCGGCTACATTGAAGGGCATTGCCCAACAATGGTTTGGCAATCTGCCAGCCGGATCCATCGATAGCTTCAGGAAGCTCGCCTTCCTGTTTGCTTCCAACTTCTCAATGAACATCCCTGCTAAGAAAACGAGCCTTGATTTGAGCACTGTTAAGCAGGGAGAGAGAGAAGGGCTGCGCTCATATGTCAGGCGGTTCAATCTGATAAGAATTCAGATTCAAGGACTGTCTGACGAGGTAGCTTTTACAGACTTTTTTAAGGGTCTGAGAGACGGGTCGACCTTTAAGTTCGACCTCGTCAGAAAAGGGGCTTTCACCTTACAGGCGGCCCTGAGGGAAGCGGAGAGCTACATCCAAGCTACCGACCTCTGCTCGCCTGGTAGCCAGTCGGACTTTAAAAAGTCCGACAAGCAGAAAGACAGCCGGTCAGCTCAGCCGGCCAAAAACAAAGAAGAGAGCAAGAAAAGAAAAGAAGTCTGGGCGGTTACTGACTCTGACCAGCCGTCCCAGAAGAAAAAGAAAGAGTTTAAACCGTACGTTCCCAAGTACGAGTTTAACAAAGACTGTAACTCCATCCTCATGGAGGTAAAGGACCGGCTGTCCATTGAGAAGCCGAATCCTATGAAGAGTTCTGTCCAATCGCGGAACAAAAATAAATTCTGTCAGTTCCATGAGGAAGTTGGCCATGACACCAACGACTGCTTTAGTCTTCAGCGGGCGTTGGACCGTCTGGCTGACAAAGGGCTGCTGAAGTCCTACATTTCTAAGTCCCCAGCCGGGGCAAAAAAGAAAAACAAGGGTCAGTCCTCCAAGACTACCCCCAGCCTGCTAGTAGTTCGGATATCGACAAGGAGCCGGTCTACACTATAGCAGGCAGGTTCTCATGTGGTGGCCCTACCATCCGGGGCACCAAGAGCCATCTTCGAAAGATGGACAAAGATGATGATGAGCAGGCGGAAGCCAACTCCTCCTTCCCAGACGTCCTGATCACTGAGAAGGACAGGGGCAGCGTCCGCCGCCCGCATGATGACCCGGTGGTCATTGAATGTAAGGTTGCCAACCAACTGGTTGGACGGATCCTTATAGACACCGGCAGCTCATCAGACATCATCAGCCTCCGGTACCTGCAAAAGCTGAAATACAATGTCAGCAGCATGCATCCAGTCACCCACCCCTTGGTTGGTTTTGGGGGTGGGATGGTCTACCCAGCCGGGAGAATTGACTTACCCATCCGGCTGGGGGAGAAAGGCCAGGGACGACACATTGTCGTCAGATTCTTGGTCGTTGAGGAGTTGACCGCCTACAACATCATCCTTGGCAGGCCAACCCTTAACGTAGCCAAGGCCGTAATCATCCCGTCTCTCATGCTCATCAAGTATGAGAGGGATGACGGCTCTGTCGGTTCCTTAAATGGGGATTAGAAGACGGCCCGGGAGTGCTATCTCTCAGCCGTCCGAGATACTGTGGCCCTAGGCGGTCAAGAACCAATAGACCTTGACAATGTCAAGGATGCCGATCCGGCTCCCGTCCCACCAGCAGCCGGGAAGAAAAGAAAGGCACCTCTGCTGGTGGAGGTGAAGAAAGAGAAAAAATAGCAATCACTGACCGGTGAACGGTCAGATGAGCTCCGTCCCCAACCGGCTGGCGAAAGCATTGATCTCGTTCTGGATGACAACCGTCCAGAACGAACTGTTAAGGTTGGGACGGTTGCTCATGCTACCTTGGGTGCAAGCTTGCACCTTCTGCTAAAAGAATTCAAAGACATTTTTGCCTTTGAAGTGGAAAAGATGCCAGGCGTCAGCCCGGATCTTGCTGTCCACAAGCTCGCCGTGGACCCCAAAAAGAAGCCCATCCGGCAAAAGAAAAGAAATCACGGCGAGGAAAAAAGTCAGGCGGCAGCTGCCGAAGTCAAAAAGCTGCTAGACGCCAGGTTCATTCGGCCTTGTAACTTTCCCGACTGGGTGGCCAATGTGGTCCTTGTTAAGAAACCGAATGGGACCTGGCGCATGTGTGTTGATTACACAGATCTTAACAAGGCGTGTCCAAAGGACAGTTATCCGCTTCCAAAGATCGACAGTCTGGTCGACTCTACAGCCGGCCACGCCTTGATGAGTTTTATGGATGCCTATTCCGGCTTCCATCAGATACCCCTGTGGAAAAAAGATCAAGAGAAGATGGCCTTTGTCACTGATCAGGGGTTATTCTGTTATACTGTGATGCCGTTTGGCTTGAAAAATGCGCCTGCCACTTTCCAACGGATGATTAATACGGTCTTCATTAATCAGATTGGGAGGAATGTGGAGGCGTACATTGATGACATGATAGTCAAATCCAAGCAGCAGGCGGATCACCTTGCTGATCTCCGAGAAACCTTCACCACACTCAGGCGGCATAAGGTTATGTTAAATCCTAAGAAATGCGTCTTTGGTGTTGAGTCTGGGAAGTTTCTCGGATTCCTGATTGATCAAAGGGGGATAGAGGCTAACCCTGAGAAGATACAGGCGGTGATTGACATGAAGTCACCCCGTTCTGTCAAGGAAGTCCAGAGACTCACCGGTTGCCTGGCCGCCTTGGGAAGATTCCTTAGCCGGTCAGGTGACAAATGCCTCTACTTCTTCCAAGCAATCAGGAAGAAGACCAGATTTGAATGGGGGAATGATGCTGAGGCGGCGTTCCAGAGGCTGAAAGAGCATTTACACTCTCTGCCTAGGTTGGTCAGTCCTTTGCCTAGGGAGACGTTGTACATGTACTTAGCCGTCTCAGACCATGCCCTCAGTGCCGTTCTCCTTGCTGAGCGAGACGGCGTGCAGCTCCCGGTTTACTTCATTAGCCATGTTCTTAAAAATGCTGAACTCCGGTACCCCATGGTTGAAAAATTTGGTCTTGCTTTGTATATGGCATTTAAAAAATTAAAGCCTTACTTTTTGGCACATCCGGTGGTGATCTACACAGACCAGCCACTCAAGCGGCCAATGTCTACCTTGGACTCATCCGGGAGAATGTTGAAATGGGCTATTGAAATGCAAAGTCTTGAAATCACTTACAAACCAAGAAAGGCAGTGAAGGGTCAGGCGTTTGCCGACTTCATTGTAGAAATGACTCGTCCGGTGGCTCCGGATAATCTTGATCAGGTTTGGAAAGTGTATGTAGACGGGAGCTCTACAAAGAACGGCTGTGGTGCAGGCGTAATTTATAAGTCTCCTGAAGGAGACAGATTTGAGTATGCACTACGCTTCAAGTTTCAGGCCTCTAACAATGAGGCGGAATATGAAGCCCTGCTAGCCGGCATGCGTATGTGTAAGGCGGCGGGGGCTATGAAAATTGACGCCTACTCTGATTCTCAATTGGTTGTTAGCCAGTATGAGGGAAGTTATGAGGCTACCCATCCGGCTATGATCAAATATCTTCAAGCAGTCAAAGAGGAGGCCGGGGCACTTGAGGAATTCCGGCTGAACCAAGTGCCTAGGTCTGAAAATAACCAGGCGGATGCGTTGTCAAAACTGGCATCTTCCGCCTGCCATGATACGCCTCGGTCCGTCTTTTGGGAAGTTCTGGAAAAGAGAAGCATCAATGAAGATCCCATTGGAGTTTTGGACCGAAGCTCTACCTGGATGGATGGCATCCGGGCTTATCTCTCAGACGGCACACTTCCTGATTCGCCACAGGAAGCAGTCGTCCTGAAGAAGCGAGCTGCAAGCTTCGAGTTTAAAAATGGAGAACTCTTCAAGGCGGGGTTTCTGAAGCCTTTGTTGAAGTGTGTCACCCCAGAAAAAGGGAAAGAAGTTCTCGAAGACTTGCACTTGGGATTCTGCGCCTCCCACATAGGCGGCAAGTCCCTAGCCGTCAGAGCCAGACGACATTACTTTTGGCCCACTCTTGAGGCAGACGCCAAGGAATTGGTGAAAAAATGTGACAAGTGCCAAAAGTTTGGAAAACTTATTCATTGTCCGGCTACTGATCTGACGGCCATCCACAGCCCAATCCCGTTTGCAAAGTGGGGGATGGACATTTTAGGTCCTTACACGACTGTTCCAGGCGGAAAGCGCTATATCTTAGTGGCTGTGGATTATTTCACCAAGTGGGTTGAGGCTGAAGCGGTTAAAAACATCAAGACCTCAGACGTCATTTCCTTCATCTGGAAGAATGTTATCACCCGGTACGGGGTACCCATGTCTATGGTGTTTGATAATGGTCCTCAGTTTGAGACGCCTCAGCTAAAAACTTGGTTGGGAGATCAGGGGATCTCAAGTTATTTTGCATCTGTTGGCCGGCCCCAAGCAAACGGCCAAGTTGAAGCTTTCAACAAAATCATCTCAGACGGCATTAAAAAGAAAATAGAAAGAGCCGGTGGCTTATGGGCAGAAGAATTAATCCATGTCCTATGGGCCATCCGGACAACAGCGAAAGGGGCAACCGGTGAAACCCCGTTTCTCATGGTTTACGGTGCTGAAGCCGTCTTGCCCATCGAGCACTACGAGCCGACTCTCAGAGTCATGCTGTATGATGAAGAGGCAAATTGGGAAGCAATGTGCCTGGCATTGGATTCACTCCCAGAATGCCGGGGCAATGCCGCCTTGCGTCATGAGATTTACCTTCTGAGAATGACTAGAGCCTACAACAAAAAAGTACACAAGCGTCCTTTGAAAGTTGACGACTTAGTGTTACGAAAAATGGAGGCAACCGGTAGGGCCAATGAGTTGGGAAAGCTAACACCAAATTGGGAAGGTCCCTACCGGATCTATGAAGAAGTAAGGGACGGCACCTACCGCCTGGAAACCCCAGACGGCAGGCGCCTGCCTAGAACTTGGAATGTAGACAATCTAAAAAAGTACTACTTCTGAGAATGTAACTTTTTGTAAACAATGAGTCAATTATTGAAGATTCAGTCTTTGTTTGCAAAATTGAGTTATTGTTTGATTATCCATCCGGGTAATATCCAGGCGGATTCCCCATCTACCTAACTAAGTTCGAAACTTAGTGAAGGTTACATTTGTTTATCCGCCTGGGTAATGCTCGGATCCCTTGTTTATTTAAGTTGGATACTTAGTTTATTCAACTGCTTGACTATCAGCCTGGGTAATACTTAGACGGATTCTCCAATTTAAGTTGGATACTTTGTTTATTCAACTGCTTAACTATCCGCCTGGGTAATACTCAGACGGATTCTCCATTTATCTAACTAAGTTTGATACTTAGCATGATCAAGTATTTGCCCGTCCGTCTGGGTAATACCCAGACAGACTCGTTTGCTTAAAAAACCAAGTTCGATACTTAGTGTAAATTCAACACTGATTAAGAAACTAAGCACAAAAACGTTTAGTGGCTACACAACCGGTCTCAAACAAGACCAGAGGCTAAAATGGCCGGATGGTTGCTCTTTTTATAAAATCGCCTGTCCCAACATGGACAAAGGCGTCCGGCGACACCCCTCCGGGTGCAATCGTCGCAGAGAACAGATTATCTGTCGGTTCTACGTATCCATGCAGACGGCAAAAATTGAACGACCAAATTGGTCAACTCATAGCCGTCTGACCGAAATAACCTACGAAGAACGAATAAGTTCCTAAATACCGGATGCCCATAGGCATCAGTCGGTCACCGACTGAAGTTCTCACTTAGGTTATTTATTCCAAAAATTGCACCTCACCCCAATTGGGGCAAGAGTTCAATGGCTATGAAATCTCTACCAATACGGGCATAAGCCGTCTGGGTAGTGACCGAATCGCCTGTTGGTGTACGGCTGTGCACTTGGTTTGGGGCAATCACTACTGTAATTGATTGACTTACAAACATATCATGCTCTTTGCAGCATCAGACGTTTTCAAGTCAATCAACCAGCTCCAATTGAAACCAATCACACAGCCGTCCAGGGGCAAGGACAGCCAGACTATTGACTAGTTAGGCAAGAAATCGCCGCATGCTTTTCATAAGTTAGGCAAAAATTAAAAACTCAAATGCAAAATGATCAAAACCGACTTAGTCGGTGCATTTCATAAAAGTCCATTCAACCAAACGGTTGCAATGGATCAAATGTTAACCGGACCCCTTCCGGGAGAAAGTAATTGTTAATTAACCCGGCTCCACAGCCGGTAAATACAAGGATACTCGGCATGCAGGCCGGAAAAAGTAAGTTTTGGCATACAGCCGCTGAATAAAAAGAAAATTAAAAGAAAGCAAAGATTGGCATACTGCCGCTGAAGGGTCACTTCTGGCCTGCAGACGGAGCCTCCTGGTCCTCTCCCTTCTCCTCATTATCTGAGGGAATTTCCTGCGCTTCACCAGGACCAGGAAGCTCAGGCGCGGACGGCTCATTGTTGCTGAGCCAGGCTTAAAAGGAGGCAGGCTCTGGCTCGCCTTGCTCTCTCAAGTACACCACGTACTCGGCATAGCTGTGCGCCATTGCCCAGATGCTATAATCAGCGTCTGGATACAAGGCAGCCCAAGCAATCTTCATACGGGCGTCGTTGTCAACATCACTCTCAGCAACAAGGCGGTTTTGCTCCGCCTCCAGGGTTGCTGCAAAGTTTTTCTGAGCTTGAGCAGCATCCTGCTCCAGCCTCTCAACCTTGGATTTCAGTTTGCCAAGGTCCGCCTGGGTCTTCTTGAGCGCCTCTTCAGCCTGTTTGGCCCTCTCGTCTGCTTTCTTCTGGGCCTCCTCCGCCCTCTTCCTGGCCGTCTCAGCATCCGTTACCCGCTGGTCGGCCGCCTTCACATCTAGCTCCAGCTGCTGGATTTGAGACGCCTGTGTCATAATTATTGCCTTAGTTTCAAGTTCATTTACGATAGTTGAGTGGAAAGCAATATTATCAGCGTCTATGGCGGACTTCTTGGCCCTTTTTACCTCTTCCCGTTTGCAGGAATAAGGACGTTTGAGCCCGTCCACCCGCAGCATGGCCTGCAAAAAAGCAGGCGGTATAAGTTTTGCAGGCGGGGTAAAACTCTTGGAAAAAATAACATTGAATTGACAAGTTTCTTACCTCAGCCAGAAGGGATAGAATGCGTTCAAGATTGAACGTCTCTATCCCAGGGATATTGTCCTTATCCCTCTTCCGGACGGCATCCAGCATGGCCTTGGCGTGCTTCTCGACGTCTGGCCAGCGGGGAGATTGATCTGCACCACAATCAATACGTGATGAGTGCGAAACTAAGGCAGCACCTATCTGTTGCCGACCGTCTGAGGATGACGTCTGTTGGGAGTGGGATTTCACCCGTAAAGGCCACCCCAGCTCAAGCGGGGATTCAAAAGGGTTCTTACCTTCAGAGTCGGCCAAGCGGGAAACGCTTGCAGGCGTGGTGAACCCCGCGGCTGCTGAGGGGTTGACAAGATCAAGGCACAGGCTGCCGCCTACCTTCTCGAGTCGCCCCGCTATCCGCATCGTCTTAGCCCCGGCCGAGGCGCCAGGAGTTGACGCAGAGGCGGACTTTTTTATCTTGTTAAGAACGGCTGGGGCCTCCTCTCTAGCCCGTTTGAGGTTCTTCTCAAACGATTTCCCAACTTCTCCCCCCTGTGAAAATAAACAAGTCAAGGTTAGTATCCGGGCAAGACAGTTTATAGAATAAACTTAAGAAAGGGTCTGGCGCTCAATACCTTGGCCCTGAGCTCGGCCGCAGCTTTCTCCGCAAGCTCTTTGCGGATGGCCGCAGAAGACCGCTTGGGGGTTTTCTCCGTCTGCAGCATGTTCAATGCTTCTTCTGCAAAAAGAAAGAAATTGGTCAACATCATAAATCAATACCGATAGAAAAATACTACAGACGGTATGAACTCAGGTGCATACGTTTATTAAACATGTGCCCTAGCCCGCAGGCGGCTAAGAAACATTCATCCCTGAACCAGGCGCTCTTGGGAATCCAGTTCTTAGGGACTTTTATAGTTTCCCCGGTTGACAGAGTTGCGTCTGTGAGGCCGAAAAAGTCTGCCTCAATTATTTTGTCAAAGTCGTCCTTTGGGATCCGGGGAAGAGCGCACTTCCTGCCCAACAAGTCAGGCTTCTTATTGTACAGACGGAATTCATAGTTTTCCCGTCTGGTTGGGCTGACATCAGGTAGAACCTGTGTTTCCAGCCATCGAACTTGGAGACCTTGTCCAAGGTCATCATATATTGCGGCTGCGTGGTTAGAGTGTACCACGCCCTCCAGCCGCCTGGGCTCCTACTGTGGTAGTGCATGCTTGCAAAAGCCTCCCAGCCGGGGTTAAGCCCTTGGAACTCGCAGGCGGCAACATACCCCAGAATGTTTGTCCAGGAGTTGGGGGTAAGTTGCCAGAGCCCAAGGCCGTAGCCTCTCAAAATTGCCTTCACCGCCTGGTGAAGGGGGAAGCGATGGCCGGCTTTGAACGCCGCCTCATAACAGCCAAAATAGCTGTTGGCGTTCTCTTGATCATCCCCCCAAGCGATGGTGCCCAGCTCAGGCGGCACCCGGATCTTATACCCGTCTCCAAGCGGGTGCATTTTCTTAAAGTTCTCTAAGTTCTCCCCCATTTGGATCCGGTCTTTGGAGGAGACGTGGATGCTAAAGGGATCGTCCTTCTCACTCCACTTTTTCCTTTCTTCCTCCTCGCTATCCGGAAGAGGGGGCAAGTCATCGCTGCTCTCAGAGGTAGAGGCGGAGCTGTCACTCTCCGTCTCCCCCTCACTTTGGTCCATGGGGGCAGAGGCGGCCTCGTCGCCGCCTTGATCACACTCTTCCAAGAAAGAGTCAGCAGGGGTTGAAGGGGCGCGCGGAGGGGATCTCTCCAGAGCCGTCTGGTCTCCCTGACCAGACGTTTCTCCCTCAGGCGTTTGGCCGCCTGAGCCTTCGCTTCTGTAATTTGGATCAGTGGCCGTCTGCATTGTCCGAGCCATGGTGTCCTGCACAGACACATAACTGGTCGGAATCCATGGCAAAGGGTGGTCCCAACACCCCGAGCCGGCACTCCCAGTCCTAGACTCAGCCGTCCCTGGTGACCGGCTGGACTCTAACCTAGGCTGTGCCGTGTGTGTTGGTGATGCATCCATTTATTGCAAGAAATATGTACAAGCGGTGAAAAAAGAAAAGAGCTGAGAGAGACAGAGATGGTACCTTTGGATTTGATATCTGAAGGAAGGCGGGTCCGGCTGGGTTGTGGAAGAACAAAGTTTCTTGCTCGCGCCTGACTCAAACGGATGACTTCTGCTCTCTCAAAGTTTCTCTCTAGAAAATTTTTGTAAACGTACAAAATTATGAGGGTAAAACGGCTATATATAGAGGGTAAATATGGGGGCATTTCCGTAATTTACCCGGAAGGTGAACGGTTACTCTGTAACGGTAAAATTACCACCAACCGAAGCGTGACATGTGTCACAGATGCCACGTGGCGTGCCACGTCACATCTGTGAGGGGCAAATGTTTAGGGTAATTTCACCCTGCCACATGGCCCAATCAGAGGGTGACACGTGTCAGCCCCAAATTGGTCCAAAATGGACCAATCCCTGCTCGACACGTGTCATTCCAGAAATCAAGGGAAAAGGCGGCCTTTAGGCCCAAATCCCGAGAATGCTGCAAAACGGCGCAGCCCACCAATGATTAGGGTTCAGTGACCTAATCAGGGGCACAATTCCCAATTACCTTATAAATAGGGAGATGTCCCTCATTTTGAGGGCACGTTTTGATCATCTAATACACCTGCATTCTCTTACATCAGAGAAACACCTGAGCTTGGAATCCGAGCAGATACCCACCTAAATTTCCGTACTCTTTATTCCTTTTCAAGTTACTAACTTGATCGTTGGAGGCGGAGCACCACCCATAGGTGTCTCCGTTTGTTTTGCAGGTACAGCTCATCCCGGATAAGTCTTCGTGTTATAACTCTCCCGAGGGACAAAAACACCCAAAACAGAATGTATATTCTCTCACAGGTTTTATGAAATGACAACTAGTGGGACCCGATTAGGATAGAAAATACGGACTACGTGTCGTGATGTATTTTTGTAAATCTAAATACGGTCTGCGTATCGTTGAGTATTTTTGTACCCTAATATTTAGATTAATCCTAATTGTAGATACTAGTAGTTGCATTATTTTGGTTAAGTCTTGAAGACGGAGGTTCTTGGAAGACGAAGCCTTGAAATTGCAAGAGAAGACCTTTTGAAGACTTGAAGAATTCAAGGGGTCATGCTAGTTGCCAATATGCATCTTATGCTTATGCTTTATATATTTATGCTTGTGCTTATATATGAATGATATGTTAGATGCATATTTAGGTTTTCATTATGTTGCGATGGTTAATTAAGTTCAATTATATCAACCAACATAGAAAACCTAGGTCCCTAATAATATTGAGTAAAACTTGCCTTTACAAAACAACACTTGCACACCGAATGAGGGTAATGGTGGGCTACGCCAAAGCGAGGTACCATCACTACTCCAAGGAACGTAAGGCACACCGGGTGTGAATGTTGGTTTTGGTTGTACTCAACGATATGGTGATGGAGTCCATACATGTCGTGGCAAAAGAGATATATCGTCATGACGCATTAGATGCGACGATTATCTAACCAAGAGTGGCTTGGACCCATTAGCAAAGAATTGCTTACCTTGGGGTATCAAGTGGTAGGACAAGCCAAAGCATGCCTAATTACTCGTTGATCCCTTAGATCTTGGAATCGCCTTATTCTCGCCAAATAGGGACAATTTTATGCTTGAATAAGACGTTTAATAAGATTGAAGTTTGCACGAATGCTCTTAAATTTCAAACTTATTATATTCTTGATAAATGGTTATACTTTGCACTTATATTTATAGTACTGTAAATAAAATAATATTGTTTCTATGGTTGGTAAAGGAAATCTTTGAGAATATTTCTCAAAGAAAGGAAAAGCATTTCTAAAATACTATTCTCATCAATGACTTTTATAAAAGTCGGAAAGGATGGTTGGACATCATGTATTCAAAATACTAGGTAGTTTTGATAAAACATGAAGTATTGAGTTGTAAACTCAAATTGTCAATATTTGACAACCAACATCCCTTTTCGCTTCATACATAAATGAGTAGGACTTATTGATGTAGTAATTCGAGCATGAATTAATGGAAAAGTTGGAACTTTGTTTTATGGCGTACTAGATGCTTGATTATGCCTAACAAAGTATAAAAGTCAAAGACTCTTAAAGAAATGATTCTTATAGATTATGAGATAAAGTATGATAAGAAATAAAGGAAACGAGGAACAAAGAAAAGGAATGAGATTCCATTTTACTAAAGAATTCATGTTATTGAAGTTAACTTAGCAACTCATTATCTTCACAAAGTATCGGATACTGCTTGAGTGTTCCACTTTGAAAGTAACCTCAAACTATTGAAGTTAAGCTAAGTTATCGACTTACAAGATTAGAATGAATCAAGGAGAGCTACATAAGTTGTAAGGTCGTATGCTTTGTTTAAAGACCTTTTAAGCAAAAGGCTGGAACAAGTAATGGTTATTATCATGTTCCATAATCAGCAAATGATCCGTTCACACACAGAAAGACTCACATTCAAAGTTAAAGAGCAATAGTTGCAAATTTGTTTGAATGGCATAGTTATCCAAGCGTTGAGTCAAGAATTCTTAATTATAGACAAAAATTTTCTTAACATGATAAACTAGCAAAAGCTCAAAGTCATGGGCATGATTTGCGTCCCAAACATCTTTAGCAATGTCACATTGACAAGAACGTACTCGAGGCTCTATTAGATGGGCTCTTGTTAGTTGATAGATTCGGAATCGTTATAAGACAAGAAAGTCTTACTTGTTGAAACTGACAAAGCAGAGAGCTATTGTTCTTGGTATAGACAATTGACTCCGGAAGCTAAAGAGGATTCAATTACTTCAACGTTTCACAAAAGATTTTGAAAGAATATGGCTATATTCATCAAATGTGAACAAACTTGACCTGAGTAGCTCAAGAGTCCAATGAAGTACAAAATCGATTTGGCAAGATATCAAAACGTCTAGATTAGATCGAGCGATGTTTGCTTGAGCCAAGCATGACCGTCACAAATTTATGAAATTGAAATTTTTATAAATAACTCCACAAAGAACATAGTATGTCTTCACGGAGACCTCGATGCCATTTAAAAATGACTCGAACAATGATGGATCACATCCCTTCCTATAAAGTTCTTAAAGATTTGCACAACTGACTAATGTTACACTAAACAAAATTTCGAAGCTAAGAAAGGACGCCATATTCAGTAATGGATATAATTATCTTCTAAATGTCTTTTCAAGTATATGTCTAAAACTCTTAGCCACAGTGGGAGTTCACTGGCTCAGTGGGAGCTAAGTGACTCAGTGGGAGCTCACCAGCTAAGAAAAAGCTAGGTGGTTGAGTGGGAGCTTAATGGCTCATTAAAGGTTAAAATAGCTCAAGTGGGAGCTAACTGTTTGTTTTACAACGAACTTTTACCCAAAGACAATATACATGTCTCTTTGTAAGCATTCAAGTGAGACTATGGGCATTACCTCCATAACCTAATTGAGAACATAAAGTCTGTTACTCTAAGTAGTGTCTTTCTAGAAAGTAACACGTTTCCAAAACGACAAGTGGGAGGAAAATGAACTCGATGACCATCGAGCTTAGCAACAAACTAGAACTGAGAATCTCAGAAGACCTTAAAAGGACTTCGTGAGAATGCTTGATCAAGAATACTCAAAAGAACTTTACAAGTGCCTTAAAAGAGAATTCATTACTCACAAAACATCAGAAATGTTGGAGTAAGATCAACACAATAAAAGGGCTTTGGAAGCGCCTTGAAACTCAATGGTTGATGCAATTGCCCCGTATAGGTATAGAATTCACCAAAGGCTTGGATTGAATCCTATAAATTTCTTTACTATATAATAAAAGTCTTTACTATAGAATTCACCAAAGGCTTGGATTTAATCCTATAAATTTTTTTAGTGCCTAATACAATTATAAAAATAAAGCTTTACTATAAATAAAAGTCTTCAAAATCACAATTAAAATAAATAGTTCAACGTCAAGTCATTAATTAATTAAAAGTCTCTCTAATTTATTTTATGTAATAGTAAGTATTTGAGCTAAACTTCAAAATATACAGAAATCCATATTTATACAAGCTTAATTTTACAATTCGGTTTTCGATTTGGATTGGATCCAATTAGGGTCAATCCGATCCAATCCGAAAATCCGAATTCCCAAAAAATCTCAATCCAATACAATCCGATTTAAAGTTCGGATCCGATCCGAATTGATAATTCGGTTTGGATTGGATTGGATTTCGGTTTTTATCCGAATTATGGACACCCCTAAATAAACCTAAGACTTACAAGCATACTATTTACTATTAGATAGTAAAGGAATAATGTCTTGTAAGATAGGTCGACAAATCCAAATTCCGAATAATGGTTAGAGGCCATGAAAATCCAAAATAGACCCCATGTTTGAAAATCATGTTTGAAACTTGATTAATTTGCATGAAGGGTGAAGAACCCATTGATTGCAAATAAGTTTTCAAGGAGAAAACTAACAAATGTGGAAATGTATATGCATACATAGCTAGATTAGATGAAAAGGATACAACTAAATTCACGAAGTTGATTATAATAAAAACCTATTCACCAATCGGAATGCTTAAGTCTTTTCGTGATTGATCTAGAAAAATTACACATATGAAATATGGAAAAATAGATACCAAAACTGCCTTCCCAAAATAGGATTTTGGAAGTGATTATGGAATAGTCTAAGGGTTTTGAAAATCTAAATAATGCTAGATTTGAAAGCAAGCTCAAGGAATTCGTCATGGGATTAAAGGAAGCATTGCATATAGGAATGAGAACATGTTTTCTCATAAATTTAATAAGAGGATTGGCTTATGGAGAAACATTTATAGAAATTCTTATGAATAAGAAGTTTAGTGGGAGCAAAAGTAAAGGTCCAACGGGAAGTTTACGGACTCTATTGTGAAACAACTATCAAATGCTAAATGTTTAGATTTGAAAGTATTTTGACTATGGACCAAGCTAAAGTCGATACTTAGTATACATATTGGGAATTAAGTTCTATGGTATAGACTTAATTAAATGTTTAAACAAGTAACGGAATTTACCATATCAAACATGAAGGACTTTGAAAGGCTTTCGACCCATATGTATAAAACTAAGTAAATGTTTGAACTAAGTATAAGTTAGGCTAAATACTAAGTCAAACAAGAAAGACTCTAGTAAGAGACTTTCAACCATATCACATAGCGAACAATTTAGCAAAGACTCAGTGAAACTTAATGAGCTAAAATTTCAAATTGATGGGATAAAGATTTAGAATCATTCTACAATTAAATCCATCATGTAAAGCTATGATATGGAATCGTCACACGACTTATTTGCTTAGAGCATGTGAAGTACGTATATAGTACCAATAAATTTGAATCTAATTATTAAATTATAGTCAAGAACATCCAAAACACTTGGATGAGTTAGAGGATGAGTTCTTGACGCATGGAAACAAATATAATTTAAGAATTGATGTTGCAAGCACAAACCTTAACAAGGAAGCCGTTTATAAGCACGAGCTAACAATAAGTCGTGGCTTGGGAATGGTAACATGGATGTGCATCCATGTATAATGTGCGGAAATTTAAGGTAAATTTCCATGATCACATGTGATTAGGGTATTCCAAATCATTGTGAGCCGTTGGGAGTGAAACCCAAGAAAGGCATCATCAAGAAGTCTACAAAAGTATATGATGAGAATATTGTTGCCTAAAAAAGCAATAATAAGGAAAATGTTAAATGGAAAGTTCGTTATTGAACGTTGATGATTGTAGGTTGTCAAGCTGAAGGTCACAAATCATGAAAAATGAGTGGGAGCCATTGCTTGGACAATAAATCCTAGATCACATGTAATCCATTAACACTCTCAAAATTTTATCATCATATTATGGAAATGGTGGATAATGAAGATGCTATGATTTGCTAAGTAATTATAACTAAACCTATGCAATAAGTGAACGACACTATAAGAAATCAAGCATATTAGATATGGGTGTGATTTTTATAAATGTTTTATGAAGAGTAATACTCTTAAAACATTTAAGAAAACCATTTATCATAAGATAAAACATTGTGAAGTTTCATAGTGGAATAAAATTTTTCTAAATATTCCACAAAACTATTTAATTGTGGTTTAGAATTAAATAATGAGTCCATTCGATTTTAAAGAATATTCAAAATAGGGAAGCAAGACAATGTCTTGGATAAAGAAACACCTATTAAGTGAACATTGAATATTTTAATAAAAAATTATCCCTGATCAAGGTCATTTAAATGATGGACGATTAATGACCAATAGAGATTGGTGTGTAGTATGATTTATAGCACCATTTCTTGTGCTACGAAGACATAAATCATTTTCACAGGTATTGGTTTAGAACCATATTGGATCGACCTATGAGAATACTTAAAGAGATTCAAAATCGTTAAAAGTATATTTCTCATTATTGCTATCGGAACTTTTTTCCTTGACCATGAGTATTGTGAGGTCTCTTGTTTGAGTACTAGTCCGTTTTAGATATTGGTCAAACGTCTGCCGTAATTGGGGATTATAACGACAGCTATCAGGCGGCTAGGTCCTCTTAGTAAAAGAAGCTACATTACAAGACTGGGAATGTCCCCCTACTAATAATAGGGAACATGTATTGTTGTTTACAAGGCCTCTCGAAGAGCAAGACTGTAAAAAGGCATGGCCGTGCTCAGATGGATTTTAGAAATCATCTGCTTATTGACAGTCAAAATCGAATTTTGAGAAACACTTCTGGACGTAACAGAGATGACGAATAATCTTACCCTGTAGTTCATGAAAAGACATGAAGAGACATAGGAAAGGGGATATACACTGAATGCTCACTTGTCCGGAAGGACAAGTGGGAGATTGAAAGGAATGGTGTCCTTCGAACAAGTGTATTATTCTTATAGTGGGTTCAGAATTATTAGAAAGCTAATATATTCAGTAAGGTCAAGTGATCGAAATGCCTAGATGGAGGCCGCTTCCGATCAGTAATATTAATGTATAATTAATATTACAGCTTAATCTTGACTGAAACCTTCGGGTCACACCCAAGCAATTAACGAACCGACTTGACGAATTAATTTGGAAGAAATTCATGAGTCGCCTGAGTAATTAATATTTAGACGTCGAAAATTCGAGCTTGGAGCGTCAAAACCGAGCGTCGGAGAATCTCAAATGTCGAGCCAAAATTTAGGATTTGGTAAGATGGGAAAATGCTTCAAGTAACAAGTAAAATCCTAGCCACGCGAAAGGCTAGGAAAGCGCGCTCAATAGCAGCGTGCCATGTTGGCGGTGTGCCACGTGGCAGTAGGCGTGTTCAAATTCGGGTACCCGGGTTTTTGGGTACCCAAAAACCCGGGTACCCGGAGTTTCGGGTATTTGTTAATTTGCCCCATGTCCCGAACCCGGGTACCCGAGATATTCGGGTCGGGACATGGGTACCTGGATTTTGGAATGATTGTAATTAATTTGCTCCAAAAAGATAAAAAATTGAAAAACACTTTAGATCTAATATTTAAACTCCACACAATCGAACAACCAAGATACAAAATAACCAATTACACATAGCTTTGTTTCAATAATAATAATAAAATTTGAAATATACAAAGAATTAGAAGAAAAAAAATATATAATTAGAAATTGCAAGTCTAACAGAAATTATTTAGACGGGAATTACGGGACATGCAGAGAAGAGATGACAATATACACAAAAAACCTATACTACATCTAATTTTTTAAAGGACTACATCTTCTAATCTACCTACGAGGATTCAATCCCTCAGCTAACAATTATGTAATAATAATATACAAGCTACCAATATGCCTAATTACACAACCAATTGCTCCGAGGTCATCCAAAGTAAATAACCATTGTGGGCAACACAAATTTCCAATTCACCTTCTCTATGGTGGCGGCTTCCCTTTCTTCATGGCTCTGCTATCACTTTGGGCAAAGCAGCGGAGTTAGGAGTGGGAGATTGCAGATCGAGAGTGAGGAAATTGAATGAGAAGGCGGTTGAGGAGAGGTTTTTAGAGTTTGAGAATAGAGAAGTAGGAATAAGCAATGGAAGTAGGAAGAACAGAGAAGGAACTTAAGGAGGAAGAAGAAGGAAGAGAGAGAGAGAGAGATGCAGGAAGAGAGAAAGGCAGGAAGAGAGAGAGGCAGGAAG
This sequence comes from Chenopodium album, assembly GCF_948465745.1. Lineage (NCBI taxonomy): Eukaryota > Viridiplantae > Streptophyta > Magnoliopsida > Caryophyllales > Amaranthaceae > Chenopodium > Chenopodium album. The sequence goes on from NC_137842.1 coordinate 22,584,093, forward strand.
AGAGAGGAGCGGCGGAGAACCCGAATATTGTTTCAAAATAGAAGGGGTATGTGGGCTGGGCTTAGTAGTCACTCTAGTCAATAGCGATTTTTTTTAAAAATATTAATTTATTTTTGGGAAATCGGGTACCCGGGTATTAAAAATGCGACCCATGTCCCGACCCGGATAACATGCAATTTTCCAGGGTCGGGTACCTGTCCCGAAAAAACTGTTTTTTTCCCCAAATTTCCCATCGGGTATTTACCGGGTCATCGGGAAATCGGGTTGGGACAATCGGGTCAGGTTTTTTTGAACACCCAGCACGCCACGGTTGCGGCATGTATGTCAAGGAGGTTGTGGACCTGGGTGACGGGTCATGGACACGGGTCAAAAGGAAATGGCCCAACCGAACCCAACTTGGGGCTCAAGGTTGGATGACACATGGTTAGTTCACAATGCATGTGAAATGCTTTGGGGACCAAGTGAGAAAGTGGTCCTCACCTAACCATGTGACATTTCTTACTTGTTCCTTGGTTTATTTAACTAAGGGTTGAATTCATCAATCTTTCCATGTGGGATCTTTTTTTTAAAAAGTCCCGCATTGAAAGATGAGTGTAATTCACAAGCTATCCTTCCTTATAAATAGCCAAAGCATGGCTTGAGAATTTTTTGCTTGAGTAGGATTTTAATAGGGCACTGCATTTGCAAAAACCCTTAAAATCGTATTATACTCGGGCTTTGGTCGGACCTCGCTAACCTCGAGGTAACGGACCTAAAAGTCGGTAGTCGTTTTTGCGGGTGGATCTCCGTCGGAGGCTCTCGTGTTTTCGGGGATAAGCTTTCAAGTAAGAGCCCATATCGGTCGGGTGAAGCACGCGACAAAGATATATTTCCTATTTTTCCCTTTTGGTGTTTATTATATGCATTAGTGATATTATTTATTACGAGCGTGATCCTTTGCTCGGGTTTTTTCCGCGGTGAGTAGGACTCACCAAACCCCAACAATTCCTACGAAAGTGAGTTAGTGTATATTATTTCTCATTTTAGTTTTTCTTGTTTGAATAAATCATTCTCCTTATCTTGTGTTTCATGTTAATTTGCTCGAGGACGAGCAAAAGATTAGCTTGGGGGAGTTTGATAAGTGACTTTTATTTCCCTTTTAGCGGTCTGTATATGGTCATTTTCTAGTTATTTTTCTAATAATTTCACTCTTTTTATCCTTTATTTCTATTATTTTCTTATTCTTGTCTTTCGTCTTTTATTTGAGTGTTTTGATTAAGTTTCTAGTTTTTTTTTGGTGATTTGGGAGTGTTTTAGTTTAAATTCTTTATTTTATTAGTTTTAGTTTTATTTATCTTATTTTTATTTTGTTTGTTTTTATTTTTACTTTATTTATTTTCATTTTATTTTCAGTTTACTTCTCTTCTCGGTTTTGCTTGATGTGTGTAGGTATGCGCTTGGGTCAAGGTTCGTGTTCTAATTTGAGGCGATGTTCGGAACTCAAAAGTTTGGGGTTCAATTCAAGCACTCATTTACTAGGCTGCTGCCAATTCCTATCCTTCACCCCACCTTCTTAACCTCCACCACACCAATCAGATCTCCCTTGCTCAAGCAGGAACCGCATCAACCCACACATACCTCCACCAACTGCAGCAACTCAATCTTCAGCCACCACCGCATCTGCCTCCTCTCACCACTAAAAGCACAGAGCAGCCCCTGTACTTCTCTCACGCATTTAGTAGCCCTGACCTACCTTCATTTACCACCACAATCATTTACTTTCAGCTACCCAAATCGCAGCCACAACAAACCACCGCCCAACCCGCAACATCTCTACGCACTCCCTCTTCACGCAACACCGCAACTCAGAGCAGCAGCCACCGCAAACCCGAATCAACCTAATCTCTCCTCTCGTTGCCCCTAAATTGCACAGCAACAACCCCAAATCAAAGCAAATTCAATTTCAATCGAGTTTGATCAAACCTCATAGAAGTTCGATCGAAATGCCAATAAGTGTCAAAAGAGTCTGAAACATTGGATGTATTCTTATTTGAAGAGGAGCGGTCGAACACACCAATGTTTCGACCGAAGTAACCCTGTAGTTCGGTCGAACCTGCTCTCGGTTCGATCGAACCATTTCACGAGCTTCTCAAATGATAATTAATAAGATCGAACGGTTGAGATTGAAGATCAAAGATGATGCTCCAATGATAGCCATTGATGATGTGATGTGCGGCAGTGATGCATGATGTTGAAGAGTAATAGTAGTTGAAATTCAAAGGAATTAAGGGTCATGTTTTGGTCTTGGGAGGGGGGGGGGGGGGGGGGGGGGAATTTGCTTTTTATTAATTTTGTTTTCCTTTTCTTTATTTCCTTTTTATCTTATTTATCTTTATAAGTTTTATTTTATTTTATTTATTTTTATTTTCCTTTTCTTTCCTTCCTTTATTTTTCTATTTTCTTAGCTTAGCATAAATACCCATTTTTGGGGTAATTAAGGGGAGGAATCAATTATTCTATTCTCTTAATGAGTTTTAGGAGAGCTTCTCCCTCTTAGGGTTAGATTAGATCATTTTAGAAAGAGAAAGTAGATTATTGCTCATGTTTCTCTATTGTATTCAACTTTTGGTGAAGTTCATTTCAATCAAGCAATTCTTCCAAGTTTTCATCTTTAATCAAGTTCATCTTTAGTAATCTCTTATCCCTTCTTTTAGCTTTATTTATTTTCTTTATTGTTGATTATTTTCATTCATCTTTTTAGTTGAACTAGTTGGTATTGTTTTCACTATTCTTAATCATGCTTAGTTTTGTGCTTCTTTCATTCATGTTTAGTATTGTTATTAAGCTTAATCTCCCTTCCCTAGGCTAATTTCTTAGCTAGGGGAAGGGGGTGGAAAATATGTGTTGATATTGGATGAATGATGATGGTTGGATTGAACTCATGCCATAAATTGATGAAAGACATGATTTTTGATAGCTTGAGATGATTGTGGCACTTTATTTGATGTTCTCTAGTTTAAATGCATGAAAGTGATTGAACTAGATTAAGATCATCTCTATTTTAACGATTGCATGAGAATGAGTTGTTAAAATGGAGTTTTATGGATTGTGCTTCTTTATTCTCTTGATTTGATTGTTGATATGTCCGATTTATATAGTGTTTTACCCCCGTCTCTTGGTCATAATTAGTATTGTTTTTGGCTCTTTAGAGCCACTTTTATTACTAATTGGTGTTTTCTAGTGTTTTCGTAGATTTGGTTGACTTTTGCAGGGACTTGCACTTTTGGAGCATTTTCCCGAGATATTATGGAGCGATTACGAGCACTAGAAAAGCACGACCAGTTTCTATAGCCCAGGGCCGGTTAGAGCCATTGAACCGGTGATTAAGGGGTCGGTAATCGGAATACCGAGGTATTTGGACCGAATGATCAAGACCCTAAGTGGATATCCGGATTGGGCCAAAGAAATAAGCCCAATCAAAGTTCCAAGCCTCGAGGTGAAGCAAGGGCCCGATCGGGCGTGGCGCGAGAGTTGTGCTGGTGCGTGGCCAAAGGCGCGCCCGATCGGGTGAGCTGTTAGCAGAATCGGGCGCGGCTGTTTAGAAGAGTACGCGGAGAAAAAGGCGCGCCCGATCGGGCGCGTGTTATTTTAAGGAGTTAATTTTCGACGATTAAGTTTGTTTTAGTTTAGGATTCTTGCTTAGTATAAATACTTTTCCGTTAAGCAAGTTTAGGACTTTCTTTTACTCTTTCTTAATTCTTTCTTAGATTTTCTTTCTCTACTTAGCTTTAGATTAGTTTCTCTCTCTTATACTTCGTTCTTAACTTTATTCTTAATTCCAGATTTCTTTGGTAACAATTTCTCTTCCCTTAACCTTAGTTATTTATTTTGTTCCTTTGATCATGTCTTGTTTTATTACTTTGATTTGTTTAGATTTAATAATGTGTGAGTAGTTTTATTTCTAGGGTTTATGGGGATCCATAAATAATATGAAGGGGTAATTTATTGTTGTTAATTGTCAATGCTAGATTAATTTCCTATTGATTGATTTAATGCTCTGTGACTAGATTTGCGCAGATCTTTTATGCATGAGTTTGACAATATTGATTCGAGATTCGAAAGATGAGAATTGATGTTTAGGTTTAGTTTCAATAGGCAGGTTAATTTATAAATGGTTAAGTCGAGATTCGAGAGATGAGATTTAATACCGGTAAATTAATTGTGTGATTGTAATACGTAGCGAAAGCCCTTTATGATCTGATTAATGTATGCATTGATGATTGATTATTATGTTTTACCTTGGAATATTATTTATTGGTGAACCTATGCCCTAGACCTTTTATTCATTGGTTTCTCCTTATTCTTAATCTTCGTAGTTTAGTTTTATAACCAAATTTACATATTGGTTACTTGATAATTTAGATTATATTAATTAATTAGGAATAAAAAGACTCGTTTCTTTGTGGATTCGACCCTACTTCCCTATCTATTATTAGTTAGTGGTTTTAGGAATTACTTTTGATTAGGTGATACGACTTGAGCCTGTCAAAATTTGGCGCCGTTGCCGGGGAAACGATCTTATTTTTATTTCTGATTATTTTTGTAGTCTAGGTTATTTCTTTTTGTCTCAGAGAACGTTAGTTCTTTGAGGCAAGTCTCATATTTGCTTTTAGTATTTTTTGTTTATGCCCAGGTGTTCTAGATCAGGGTACATCCCATTCGATTCTGAGATCGAACGATCCTTCCATAGACAGAAGAATTTCTACAAGCAAATTCTGGCGGATTCTGGCGATCATAATAATCTCCGAGATCCTCCAACTGATTCTAGCGATTCAGAGGTATCATCAGATCCAGAATCAGAGATGACGGCTCCAAAGAAGCTTAGTGATTACTCACAATCAAAGCTTACAGATTTTCCACACCTTACTCCCACTCCGGCTCTTGATGGGGTACAGTTTGAGATTAAACCCCAATTTATAATGATGATAGAAAGGAAGCAATTTAGTGGAACTAAGGGTGAAGACCCAAATCTTCATATTGTAGACTATTGTAAGTACTGTAATACCATCAAGCAAGCTTGGGTCACACAAGACCAAATCAGGGAGATTCTCTTTCCTTATTCTTTAACTGGAAAAGCCAAACTATGGTTTAAATAGAACTGCACTTGGTATAACTGACTGGGAAATTCTTGTTTTGAATTTTTATAACAAGTATTATCCTACGGAGAGAACAACCGTACTACGGAGTGCAATTCAGAACTTTGCCCAAGAAGCCGATGAAACTATATATGAGGCTTGGGAGAGGTTCAAGGACCTACAAAGAGAATGCCCCCACCATAATTTGGCACAATGACAGTTAATCCAAGCCTTTTACAATGGCATTGGAAATTCATCTAGAATAATCTTAGATTTTGCAGCTAGTGGGAGGTTTATGAACCTTAATGTTGATGATGCAGGTCAAGTTATCGAAGGTATGGCGATACATAATTCCCAATATGGGAATTCCAGAGGCTTTGATAACAAGGGGAAGCATAGTGTTGACTCTGTATCCTTTTTGCAAGCTCAATTAACCTCTATCTACAAGAAATTAGATAATCTTAGCATTGCTAATATAGCTAATGTTTCAGCAATTAATAATAATGCTAATGAGGCTTTCTGTGAAAATTGTGGAATTTTAGGTCATTGGGAACAAGATTGCAGGAGTTCCGTGGAGCAAGTTAATGCCTTTCAAGCTTATAGGCAGAATAACCCATACTCCAACACCTACAATCCTGGGTACCAGAATCATCCGTACCTATCCTACCGGAGTACTAATGTTCAAAATCCACCACCACCACAAAAACCACAGGCGCCACAACAACAACAGCAGAAATATTACCACCCCAATGCTGGCAAGAAGAACCAACCACAACAACCCTCCTCATCTTCCGACCCTTCTTTGGTAGAAATTAGAGCGATGCTGGTAAACATGCAGAAGCACATGGAGAGAAGAGATGCCCAAATTGATTCAGTTCTAGCACACAATAAAATTGCAGATAATCAAATTGCGCAACTTTCCGCTAATCTACAAGCCCGCCAACAGGGAGCTCTGCCAGCGCAGCCGACCAGGCCTACGGATCAAGCCTATGCAATTACTCTAAGGAGTGGTTCAAACTATGAAGGGCCCCCTATGCCCAGAGATGATGAACCTGTTTTAATAAATAACGCTAATCTTGATTTCGTTAAACCTAACAATGTAGCTAATAGCCCTGGAGGGCTAAAGCATAGTACTAATAAATCTAATTCTACATTGCAGGGTACGACTCCAGGGAAGGTAGCCACTCCAGATAAAAGCAATAATTCTCCAAAGTCGGTTATCAAACTTCCATTCCCCAATCGTCACTTTAAAACAAATTTGGACAAGCAGTTTGGTAAGTTTCTGGAGATGGTAAAAGATTTGAAGGTAACAGTTCCCTTCACTAAATTAATCACACAGATTCCTGCATATGCAAAATTTATGAAGGAAATATTGACAAGAAAAAGGTCTATTAGTGAGGTAGAGACAGTAGCTTTCACTACAGAGTGTAGTGTCGTACTTCAAAATAAATCTCCACCTAAATTAAAAGATCCGGGTAGTTTTTCTATCCCTTGTCACATTGGCAATCTAATGATTGATAATGCATTGTGTGATTTGGGTGCTAGCGTTAGTGTTATGCCATTATCTGTGTGTTCCAAGTTAAATATGGGTAAATTAAAAGCTACTAATATTACTCTACAAATGGCCGACCGTTCTTTCAAATACCCCTTAGGTGTTTTAGAGGATGTTCCTGTTAGAATAGGTAAATTTTATATACTTGTTGATTTTGTTGTTCTTGATATGGCTGAGGATATGCAAACTCCAATCATTTTGGGTAGACCATTCCTTAACACTGCAGGAGCAGTTATAGATGTGAGAAGTGGCAAATTAACACTATCAGTAGGGGACGAAAAAATTATTTTTAATCTTAATAATACCCCTAAATTCCCCATGACAGAGGAGAAGTGCTTTAGTGTTAATATGGTTCATAATTATTCTAACAAGCCCCAAGCTCTTGTAAAAGATCCCTTGGAGGCAGTATCTTGTGTTGCATCCTTTATCGATGAGATAGACAAATGGCAGAAGGAAGTTGATGCAATAGAAAGAGCCCTCTACATTGTCGGTCTTGGCTTTGAGGATGAAAAGGTGGAATCAATCGAGCAAGTTGTGGAAATTGAGCCTGTAGTGAGTGTTCCGCCAGATCAATTTGCAAGTGCTAAATGCAATGAAAATTTGAAGCAACCTTCGATCGAAGAGGGATCTTTAGTGCATAACATTGAAGAGCCCCCAATCCAAGACAAGGAGGATCCACCAGACAAGGTGAATTGGCGTCCCATAGGGTATGTCAGGAAGCTGCGTCGTAGCCTAAACAATGCTCGACCGGGTGAGAAACCACCCGACCAAGCGATAGGTTAAGGGTCCTAGTTCTTGTTCTTGGTAAGAAGGTCATGGGGGACCTAGATAAACCAGCGCTTTGCGGGAGGCAACCCGTATTTCTTGCTTTCTAGACTAGTTTTTCTTTTATTTTACTTTATTTTTATTTTTATTTTCTTTTTCTTTTTAGAGGAGAGGAGAGTGCAATTTTACCTTTTGCAAGTGTTTTTGTACAGGTAAGATTTGACAGGTACGAAGACTTAAGAAGGAAGTTGAAAATAAAGAAGAGATCCGATTTGGGCACGGACCCAATCGGCGCGCAAGTAAAGAAAATTATAGCTTTATTTTTGCCCGATCGGGCGCGCAAGTGAGGTTGGAAATCAAGCTATTTTCGCCCGATCGGGCGAAATTTTTGAAAAATCGAGTAAGGAGAAAAGATATGTCGGTCGAATCTCGCCCGATCGGGTGAGCAAAGGGCGAAAATTCCCTTCGCATTCGCGCCCGATCGGGCGGAGCTTGCCCGATCAGGCGCGCATTTAAACTTTCAAAACAAACTATTTTCGCCCGATCGGGCGCGCCACTTTTTGGCCGACCTATTACTTTCTTTTCTTCCTCTTCTTTTCTCACTTTCTCCTTATTTCATCTTCTTCTTCATCACTTTCTCTCTCTAAAACCCTCATTTTCATACCTTCAAACTCTACTTCTTTTCAAGATCTTCTCTAATTCTTCCATCCAAACTCAAATTTTTTTACATATTCTTAATCCTCTCATCTTTCCCTTCGATCTACACTAAATTTCTACCACTTTCTCTCAAATTTTTCCAAAACCCTAAGAGAGAGAAAGCTCAAATTCCACCATTTCTCATAAAAATGGCCTCCAAAAGATCTAGAATCGTAAGGGGTGAAAGCTCAAGGCAACAACAACCACCATTGGTTGACCCGAAGCTGCAAATTCCGGGATGGAGCGAGGTGGTAATAACCTCACAAGAACAACGACAAAGGATGCTCAACCTCATCTCGAGGCAGGTAATTCCTACACGTTTTGTTCATCATTCTACGCTTTCTAGATTAGGAATCGATAAACCGGTAGAAAAATTGTTTAAGGGTATTGGAATGAGTGGTTTATTTCAATTGCATTATGATACTTATGACTATCTAACTTTGGAATTTATTTCTAGTTTTAATGTGATAAAATCTAATGCTTTGATTACTCATGTCCAATTCCGTTTGCTTAATAATGATGTGAGATTAACTTTGAAAGAGTTTGGTAAATTATTTGAGTTGAAATCGGATAGGCCTATTGAACTGTCCCAAGACAACATTTCCGTTGTCTATCAATCCCTCACGGGGGATGTTAATCTAAACCTCCAACATGCCAAGGGAACTTGGATACAACATCCCGTGCCAAAATTTTGGCAACGGTTTGTTGGCCTCACTATCTTTGGGAGGCATGAACTCGCCAATGTAAGGAGGGATGAACTAGAGTTGTTAGGGTCTTACATGATCCCTAGGAGTGACAAGCTAAACATACCTCATAGGATAGCCCAACACTTCCAACGGGCGGCCAACACGGCCGAGAGTGGTAGGTCTAGGGCCCCTATTTATTTTGGTGGTTTAGTCACCCACATAGCGGTCAAGCACCTTAACTTTGTTCCTAACGACTTTAGGAAGGTAGTAGGCCCAACTTTTATGGACTTACCCTACTTAGGTAGCCTCAACTGGATCAATGTCATAGGGGGTGAAACTTGGTGGGTAATCAAAAGGGAGTCGGGTAGAAGGGACAATGCCTTTACGTTGCCTAACCCCGTTTTGACTAAGTTTGAGAAGGGTCAACCTTCTTACACCTTTGTTTTAGGTAACCAAGGTGAGGCTCAAGCGGCTCACCAAGCACCACCTTCACCACAACCTCAATTTCACCTTCAACCACCACCCTATACCTACTCTTATGACATCCCCACTTCTTCCACGAACTATAACATCGACCCAAACGCCCCTTATGACTTCTCGGCTTTTAGGAGCCAAATAGATAGGATTGAGATGGGGCAAGGGAGAGTGGAGAGTATGGTGCGAAACTTAGATACTAGAGTAGGGTCTCTAGAAAGGTGGGTGGGGCATGTGGAGAGAAACCTTGGGAGGGGTTTATGCCCCGTGTATGATGACTACGCACGTCGGGGGGCTATTCCCCCCGACTCACTTGTTCCCGATTGGTTTCAATATCCTCAAGGAGAATATTCGGACCCAAGTGCCTTTGGTACCTATGTGGACTACTCTTCGGTCCACGGTTATGGGACCGATGCTCCTTTTGGTGGGCTTGGGGGGAATGTAGACCCTAACTATTTTTCAGGTGGTTCGGGTTATGGAGGAGCCGGTTCTAGCCATGGGGGAGGCTTTTCGAGGATGGATGAAGATGAGGAGTAGTTACTCTAGCTACAATCCCAAGTCAATGAGGGCATTGCTTGATTTGGCTTGGGGGGATGATCTTGTTTTGGGTACTTCTCTTCCTTTTCTCTATTTATTTGCTTTCTAGTATAGTTTTATTTGCTTTCTAGTGTAGTTCTTTATTGTTTTCCTATATTAAAAATACAAAAAAAATTAAAAAATAAAAAAATTCCAAAAATAAGTTCCAATGAATTATAAATCATGCTTCCCTGTGCCCCTTACTTGAGAAAATTGTTTTGATTCTTGGTATATGATGATCATGATTTGAAGTTTGATTGCTTAGATTCCTTAATATGAGTCAATTTTGCCCAGTGCTTGACTAGTTGATTTGGTTAGGAATGTGTGTTAGTTCCGGGTATGTCAATGAATTTGAGTATTGGTTTGCAACTATAAGTAATGTTTGTATGACTCATTATTATGCACATTGTGGAGGACGTAGGCGTTCATTATTTTAGGTAGCCTTCAGATGATTGTAGATACATTTGTTCCCTTCTTGCTACCCATGTTGTTGCCTTGACTTTTTGTTGTTTATTTAGCAATATTACAAGCCGATTTGCCCAATTTGTTACTAGTGCCAAGCTTGGCTTGGGGGAGCTATTAGTGAGTGAGGCGAGGGAGTTTGTAGTGTAATTATTATTTGCACAATTTGGGTGGGTTTTGAGAAGTTATTTTGTTTTTGATCATGTTTATTTTTGATGAGTTTGAAAGTTATATCTTCTTGAAAAAATAAAGTATGATGTTATGAAAAAAAAATAAGTTCAAGAAAAAAAAGTGAAAAAAATAAGTGAACTTCAATAGAAAAAAAAAAGCAAAAGAGGAAAAAATATTGTTTAATGTTCAAATGTTCTAGTTGGAGATTTATCAAAAGGAAAAAAAATTGAGCTTCTATGAAAAATTTAAGCTTGGAAAATAAAGTTTGTTTATTCACTCCAGTTCTTTATTATTATATCTTATGAGTGAAATTGTAAGAGTTGGGATTGTTTATATTGTTTAGAGTTGTATTTGGTGGATTTTTGTTAGGGTTGGTTATGTAGGAGAAGTTGATCATTATTTATTTTGATCAAGGGTTTTACTAGGATTTACTCCCTTAAGCATAGCTATTCTCTCACTTGTTCCCAAATGATTCCTACCCTTTACCCTAGCCTTACATTACAAGCTTTAAAGACCTCCCGACCTTTGTGCATTAGAGTTGTATGAATGTGAAAGTGTTGTTTATCAATGCAAGTTATGATTTGACATATTTCGAGTCGACTATTAGGTTGAGCGTTCATTGTTTTAAACACACGAGAGTGTGAGTTGGGAGGGCATTGTTCACATTAAAGGGGTTGGTTGGAGGGCGATTGAGTACATCTTTTACTCACCACATAAATGAGAGTTGAGTGTGTGAGCACTAGTCTTGAATTCTATATGCTCTTGTGGTTTGCTCTAATTGACAATTGTTAGGGAAGAAGGGTAATTGGATGGATTTGATTGGTTGGCTTTGAAGCATGTTTATTTGATTTACCTTGAATTGTTTGTGCTTGATTTTTAAATTGGGTGAAGCATATTTATTTATTCATTGATGAGATCTTTGCTTAGGGACAAGCAAAGGTTTGGCTTGGAGGAGTTTGATATGTCCGATTTATATAGTGTTTTACCCCCGTCTCTTGGTCATAATTAGTAATGTTCGTTTTTGGCTCTTTAGAGCCACTTTTATTACTAATTGGTGTTTTCTAGTGTTTTCGTAGATTTGGTTGACTTTTGCAGGGACTTGCACTTTTGGAGCATTTTCCCGAGATATTATGGAGCGATTACGAGCACTAGAGAAGCACGACCAGTTTCTATAGCCCAGGGCCGGTTAGAGCCATCGAACTGGTGATTAAGGGCTCGGTAATCGGGATACCGAGGTATTTGGACCGAATGATCAAGACCCTAAGTGGATATCCGGATTGGGCCGAAGAAATAAGCCCAATCAAAGTTCCAAGCCTCGAGGTGAAGCTAGGGCCCGATCGGGCAAGCTTAGCTTGATCAGGCGTGGCACGAGAGTTGTGCTGGTGCGTGGCCAAAGGCGCGCCCGATCGGGTGAGCTGCTAGCTCCATCGAGCGCGGCTGTTTAGAAGAGTACGCGGAGAAAAAGGCGCGCCCGATCGGGCGGCCTTTAGCCCGATCGGGCGCGTGTTATTTAAAGGAGTTAATTTTCGACGATTAAGTTTGTTTTAGTTTAGGATTCTTGCTTAGTATAAATACTTTTTTGTTAAGCAAGTTTAGGACTTTCTATTACTCTTTCTTAATTCTTTCTTAGATTTTCTCTCTCTACTTAGCTTTAGATTAGTTTCTCTCTCTTATACTTCGTTCTTAACTTTATTCTTAATTCCATATTTCTTTGGTAACAATTTCTCTTCCCTTAACCTTAGTTATTTGTTTTGTTCCTTTGATCATGTCTTGTTCTATTACTTTGATATGTTTAGATTTAATTATGTGTGAGTAATTTTATTTCTAGGGTTTATGGGGATCCATAAATAATATGAAGGGGTAATTTATTATTGTTAATTGTCAATGCTAGATTAATTTCCTATTGATTGATTTAATGCTCTGTAACTAGATTTGCGCAGATCTTTTATGCATGAGTTTGACCATATTGATTCGAGATTCGAAAGATGAGAATTGATGTTTAGGTTTAGTTTCAATAGGCAGGTTAATTTATAAATGATTAAGTCGAGATTCGAGAGATGAGATTTAATACCGGTAAATTAATTGTGTGATTGTAATACGTAGCGAAAGCCCTTTATGATCTGATTAATGTATGCATTGATGATTGATTATTATGTTTTACCCTGAAATATTATTTATTGGTGAACCTATTCCCTAGACCTTTTATTCATTGTTTTCTCCTTATTCTTAATATTCGTAGTTTAGTTTTATATCCAAATTTACATATTGGTTACTTGATAATTTAGATTATATTAATTAATTAGGAATAAAAAGACTCGTTTCCCTGTGGATTCGACCCTACTTCCCTATCTATTATTAGTTAGTGGTTTTAGGAATTACTTTTGATTAGGTGATACGACTTGAGCCTGTCAATTGTAACTAATAGGATGCATGAGAATGATCCTAATTTGTATAGACCTCTTTCATTGATTAGCCTAGACTATTTCATGTGAATGAATTATGTAGGTAGAATCTTGTGTTCTTTGGCATGTTCTTCATGATAACCATTATTGTTCCCCTCATCTCATCATGCTTGACACCCCCGTACCCCTAGCGTCGTTCTCTCTAGATTTTAATCATCATTGTCTTTGCTTGTTTGTAGTCTTAGTGCTTTTTATCCAAAAACCAACACAAATATTCTTCTTTTTACTCTACATTAGTTAAAATTGATGTTGAATGAGTGAGCTTCCTTAGTGGTTCGACCCTTTACATGCCCCTATACTTGTATTAGGGTAGTTTAGGAATATAAATGATTAATTTGATTAAGGTAGTAGTTTAACGACCTATCTAACCTTCGATCAGAGTACAATACAACAGGGGGAGAGAGAAAGGCTTTTCTCATATGTCAGCCGGTTCCATCTGGTGAGAATTTAGATTCAAGGGTCGTCTGATGATGTAGCTTACATAGACTTTTTCAAGGGTCTGAACGAATGGTCAACTATTAACTTTGAACTCATCAGGAAGAGAGTCTTCACTCTCCAAGAAGCATTGATGGAGGCAAAAGCCTATGTATAAGCGACCAAGATTTGTTCCTCCAACAAACAATCAGACTCCAAGAAGCCCAACAAATAAAAAGAGGGTCGGCCAGTTCAACCAGCTTAGAAAGCTGAAGAGAGCAAAACGAGAAAAGAGATTTGGGCGGTTGTTGATTCTGATCAGCCGTCCAAGAACAAAAAGAAAGAGTTTAAACCGTACGTCCAAGGTACGAGTTTAACAAAGACTGCTACTCCATCCTCATGGAGATAATAGACCGGGTGACCATCGAGAAACCCGCTGCTGTTTAGGGATTTTCTATTTCCCTCGGGAGAGTTACGTCACCAAGACTAGATTTTAGATCGTTTGTATCTGCAAGACAATGGAAGCTCCGGTTGGTCAGAGGTCCACCTATGACGATCTAGTTAGTCGAGGTTGGGAGTTATAAAGAAGCGGAAATGTAAATATCTTCTTGGTTTTCAAAATCAAGTCTCTCTCTGTTTTCGAGAGTAATAAATGATGTAATGATTGAACGTGTCCTAATAATGGGGGGAATCTCTGTAACACCCCCAAATCTCCATCTACAAAAATGCTAGTATAATACGTATAATTATACCGTAGAGATAGAATTGGGTGTATTACCGCCGCGTGATTACGCAAGGCTACTCAAAATACTTAACTCAACAAAACTTGCAGCGAAAACTCAATTTTCTTTTATTAATACTTATAAAAATAGTAACGTTGTTATGAGTGCTCAAATATAAAGACAAGACCAACATTCCTAAACTAGGTACGAACCAAAACAAATAGGAAATACGGATTAGCAAATTATGCTAAGTACGATAAGTGCAAGATAGTATAACATCAATTTATTTGCAAACATGCTTTTAAAACCAATTCCAATAATTAATCCAATAAATTCAAAACTCATTATTCCAAAACCGATTCCAATGATTCATATTCAAAATAATAGTTAATAAAACCAATTCCTTTATTAAGAACCAATTTCTTTTGATCCAATTCCTCACCCAAGTGTGCACACCCTTCAAGCTAGTCTCCTTATATTACAAGGCTATTCTTGAGGAAAGACCCGGTCATACAAAGTCCAAGGCCTTATCAATAAACCAAATCCGCATAGTGGGATTACCAACATGCTTATAAAGCATTAATAATAATAATAATTCAATGGTTCAATAAATCCTTTTAATATCCAATATGTCCAATATAATTCAAAATCCTTTTTAATTAATTCCACATGATTTCAAAATCAAACCTTGTAAATAAATAATTGAGAATAAAATCTCATATTAATAACTTTTCAAAGTCAACAACTCTTCCTTGAAAAACCTCTATTTAATTCAACAAACCTTTTAAAATCAATTCCTTCATTGAATCACGATAAGTAATCCAAATCATTCAAAACATGATTTAAAAATCAATCATTCAAAATACTATTTTTTTAAATAAATACCTTCAAACATAATTTATTTCAAAATCATAATTCAAATCAATGTAATTTAATCGCCAATCAAATCATGTAAAACATGTTATTCAAACCAATCACTTTCAAAGGTATCTAGCCACCTAAACGTACCTTGATCCTTGCTAGAAAAACCACACTAAAAAAAAACCTCAAGAACCTTGATCAAAAACACCCTAAAAATAAATATAACCTTAATCAATATAAGGTTAACAAATAATTAAAAACCCCCAACTACATGTATATGAACCTTTTAAATTAGTTTCTCGTAAACATCATTAAAAATCTGATTTTATATAATTAAAACTACTCATAATAATTATTTATAAATCCCTAATAATAATAATAATAATTGAATAAGATAAGAGAATAAGAAAAGATAAGAAACCAAGGAAAATAAAAGAATTGGATTTGTGTTGGAAAGAATATGCAGAATTTGCAGAGGCCGTAAATCCTTCAATATAACTCCAAATTGGGTGGTTCTTGAGCCAAACCTCAAGGATTTTTCAAGAGGAACAATCTTATGTGAAACAACAATACCCCAAAAACTTACCAGAAGTACCGGAAAAGTAGCTTCAAAGATAAACGGGATGATTTGTGTAAAAAGAGGAGAAGTAGAGAATTGGTGTGAAGAATGTGAGAGGTATGGAGGGGTACTTATAGGCTAGCTCAGGCAAGAATTATGGCAAGAGAATTTGGGAAGAATTATGGTAAGTAGGGTTTAAGGGATTACTTGGAGAAGTGAGTTAGAGAATTAAGGAAAGTTTGGATATTAAGGTTATTGTGTATACTTGAATATGGAAGGTATGCATGTCATGCAAAATAATAAGGAAATTAGAATTACTTGGGGAATAATTAAGAATAATGAATGGAAATAAAATATGATGATTATATATTAAAAAGATGGAGAATAAGAATTAAGGAAAATAAGATATTTTGGGAGATAATTAAAAATATAATTTTACCAATTAAATTCCCCCAAAATAATTCAATAGGGCCGAAAATATTGAGCTTACCATAGGTCAAATTTTCGGACTCCTATAAATATATTTAGGAAGATTTTTCTCGGTTTTTAAGGAATAAAATAATTGTATAAATAATATAGAATAAATAAATAAATAATTAATTAATTAATTAAATACCAATTATTTACCAATAAATAATCAAGAAAAATCTGATTTTCATACATGGAAAATCCAAAAATTCTAGCTAATTATTCAAAAATTTCTGGCATAATAAAATAATTAATAAAATATTATTTTTCGTTAATTAAAATATCTGAAATATGTAAATAATTCAATTTTTAAAATAGGATAAATGGATAATCTATCTTATCCAAAAAAAAAATGAATAATTTTCAAAATACTTTTGGCGCCAAAATTCAAATATTATTTTTGCTCCAAATAATAAATTTACTAAAATACCCTTTTGTTAAAGTAATTCTTAATTAATTAATTAGAAAATAAGTATGAAAATGCGGGGTATTACAATCTCCCTATTTATAGGGTCCCAGAATTGTGTGCCTTTATCCTAGGTTTTGGCGGGAAATGTGGGCTGCGTCGTTTTGCGACTATCTTGGGTATTGGGCCTTGAAGGCCGCCATTTCCCTTATTGGGTATCTGCCTGTCATGTATCGTACCCTAATTGGTCCACTTGATGACCTTCCAAGAGTGACACGTTTCATGCTCTGAGAGGTCCATGTGGTAGGGTAAAAATACTAAAAACATTCTCTCTTCACAAGGGTGACATGGTGTGCCACGTAGCATCTGTGACAAGTGTCACACATGTATTGGTGCAAATTTTCACCATTTATCTGGAGTGAAATTTAGGATTTTTTTTCACCCCTCTATTAAAAGACTTTGACCCCTCCCCCTTTTCACACGTTTACGAAAAGTCTTTGAGGGAGAATCTTTGACTTTGAAAGAATTTGTCTTTTTCTAAGAAGAATTTGTTGACCGCCTGCACCCTGTCCGCCTGCCCCTTTAGACGAACAAGTTTCTCAAGCGTCTTTGATATGTCCGACTACAAGGTAACCTCTTGATTTCTTTTCTCTTTTTCTTTTCTTTTTATTTTTTTTTTTGAAAATAGTTTCCCAAACGAGCACGGCACGACCGCTGGTCACCGGGGACGATTGAATCTAGAACTAGGAGTGCCGAATTATTCCTCTTGGATTCCCCTTGTGAACTTCCCCGAATCCGACCGTCTCTGTGTATGTGAAGGGTACCATGGCCGGAACCAAACAAAGGCGTAATCCAGATGGCTCCTTTTACGCTTGTCATCGATATTTCTAATCATTCGCCTAACACTCTTAGCATCCCTAGTGATTCAATTCTAGAAGAATTAGGGGAGGATTTGAGAGATGATGCTTCCGGGTCGATTGATCAGGATCCGGAAAGGGAATTGAGGGAGGACGCCTTTGGCCTTGCCCATTGGGCTTCTTATTCGGACTCAGAATCCGATAGTTTTGATGGCGAATCTGAGCTGTCCACTTTAGTAGAGCCTCTACGGACTCTGAGGAGGTAGGCTCCCGGTTGGAAACAACAAGGGAGTCTTTATATGTTGATAGGGGCAAGGGTTAGGCCGAGCCCTCAGCCTCTCGCCGAAAAGAATATGCCGCCTACTATCAGCACGTTGTTGCAGGCAGGCGGAAGACCATTGTAATACCCCGTATTTTTATACGTATTTTATTTAAAGTATGTATTTTATAAAGTATTTAAATAGTTGTAATTATTTTAATTAAAGTATTTTAATTAATATTATTATTAAAGGAAAGTTTATTTAATTATTTTATTTAAAAGTTGGGGTTTTATTTTAGGAAAGTTTAATTTTTCAACAAGTTTATTAGGGAAGGAATTAGGAAAACCTGGAAGAGGGTTAGTAGAGAAGGGGTATAAATATCCCACTTATGAGGCAAATCAAACTTTGCCCAGAGTGGAGAAAACCCAAGGTAAACTTCTCTCTCTCTCCTCCTTATTTTTCTTTCTTTTTCTTTTTCCCCTTCCCCTTATTTTATTCGGCTGCCCTCCTCCCTCACCACCGCTGCCAGCCACCGGTAGCTGGTGGCCGTCGCTGCCAGCAGCGCCAGCCGCCGGCAGCAGGCAGCCGGTGGTGGCTGCCGTTCTTCCTCCCCTTTTTCCCCCTTTTTCGAACTATATATATATATAAAAAAAAAAAACTAAGCTTTCTTGTTTTAATTTAATCTATTCTTGGATCTAAATATAAATTATGAGTTTGGGGGTTTAATTTTGATGTTTGATAATTGTAATTGTATGAATTAATTTTCAGATTTGGTTTTTAATTAAAAAGCCCCAATTTTTGAAACCCTAGGTCCTTGATTTATGAAAATTATGAAAGTATATGAGGTATTAATGTTTAGATCTTCAATTTAAGTGTTTTAAGGCTAAATTACAGCAAGTTTTAATTAGAAATAAAGTGCTGGAATTTTATGTAGAGCACTTAATATTATGTTTTTGAAGGAAATTTAAACTACCCATTAAGTGGGACATAATTAATGTGTTTTAAATATAATTTCAGCTTATTCTAATTATTTTAAGAGGGGTTTTAGAATAGTATATATTGCTGGAAATTTGTTTAGAGTGGGTTTTAATGCTTTACTATAATTTTAATGTGTAGGAGACTTCGAAGTGAGCAATTTTTACTAGTCGTGACGATTTTAAGATCGTATTTAAGGTACGTTTGCGTACTTAGCATATTTTGATGATGTAGAATCATGCTAGGCTTGATTTCAATCAATTACAAGTAGTATCATGCTAAGGTTTATGTATGGAATTGTGAATTAATGGTGTTGATGATTAAATGGTGAAGCATGAATTATTTGTGATGGTTTATGGATTGGAAAATTATATTTTTGGCATGTTGTGTTTGAACCACATTTTTATTTATGGCATGTTAGAAGGCATGATTAATTAAACTACATGTTTAATTATGTTTGGAATATTGAAAAGGAATTTTATTATGGTTCAAATAATTTTTATTGATGCTTTAAGCATGAGGAAGGAGCTATATAAGTGTCTATGTACACAAGGAATAAATTGTATGTTGGTGCCTTTGTGCACTTAAGGTGTTTTTAACACCGAGGGATAGGATTTTTGGCGCATTATGCGTTAAAGGTGTCTTTGACACTGAGGTAGAATTAAAAAGGGTTCAACAATAAATAACATGCGGTCATTAATTATTCAAGAAGTAAATTGGTATGTTTGTTTGATTGTATAATTATTGTTGATTGACTTATTATGCTTTGAGAGTCATCACCAAGTCTAATAATATGTAAATAACGTAAAGTGAAAGAGATTACGCACCAAAACTCTTGGAACGTATATACCTTGAGTATGAACAATGGGGGGAGTTATGGGGTTTTATATTTAACCATAACTTCCAACGGAGTACCGGACGCTGTATATTCCTTTTTATTTTTATGCGCTGGAATTCCGCCACCTATGTGTGGCACAGGTTTGTTGCTGGCACGGTTAGCTCCCGTGTCAGTTAACCCCAATTTATTGGGATAGGTATAGTTGGAAACCCGTTCGATGCGTAATCAACGCTAAATGAATTATTTAGTGTCTAGTTAGAGTGTCTTGTTGATTGTTGTGTGTGCTTGTAAACAGGTGCAATGAGGTAAGTGTGTGTGATGATAGGAGAATGCATGTTAGTGTGTTTAATTACGCTTATGTACTCAGCTTTGCTGATTGTGTGTGTTGTTTGTGTCTGGCCATGTCTTTATCTTGGCCCTACGATGATCCATTTTAATGGAGAGTAGTGGGGGCAAGTAGAGATACACTTTTCAGGTATTGAAGCATGTTCATGACGGGGCATGAGTGAAGAGAGAATCATGCTAGCTTCCATTAGAATATGATGTGTTTTATGCATTGAATATTTTATTATATTACTTTATGGACTAACACAAAAGTTTGGTTGTTTCGGTTTTGAATAAGGGCCTTAAATGGTTCCAAGTTGTAGTGGATTTTATTTGACTTTGGTTTTGTTGATTTTCAACTTTACCTTCGTTGGTTTTGTTTTTAAATGGTGTTATTTAAATAGTTTTGGTTTTCAAGTCTTCCGCTGTGTATCTTTGATAGTTGCCTTAGCCGTTTTCACGGTGGCGGTAATGTCTTAGATATTCCTAAAACGTATTTTAAAAAGAGTAAAGTGTGTATTTAAAGGAAAGGAATTTCTAGGGTGTTACAACCATGGCTGAAAAGATAAGGTGAATTTCGGCATAAACATGTCATAAGCCATGGCATCATTCTTAGCGTCTTGGATGCTGAGGATATTGTAGTCTGGCCAAAAGGGTCCAGCTATAGGGACAAATGTTTTGGCTATTTTGAGGCGATAATTCAAGCTGGTCTTTGCTTCCCTCTCTACACGGTTGTGGACCAATTAGGTATGTGGCAACTTTCCCCAAAAATCTTGGGTCAACATCTTGGGCTTTATTGCCGCCTATAATATGCTAGAAGTAGAGCCTTGCTTTAAGGCCTTTGCCCAAATGCATTACCTTAGTCGGAACCCACAATCAAGCGGGACCGGATGGTTCACCCTGACTATCCACAAGGGTCACATGATGGATATCGAAAAAAATTCCAAATGGAAGGACTAGAGGAGGAATTTTTACATTATGTAGACACCTACTTTTGGCCTTTTCTCACGACAGGAAGTGCGATGATGATACAAAAATCCGTTCTTCATGATAGATCAAAGTTAAAGTGTTTATGGACTATGAAATGCATTATGAAGTAAGTTAAAACCCATATTTGAGATCAAGTTATCTTAGTGCCTTGTCCAATTACTAATTAGGTCTATAACGTGCTCATACATATTTAAACTTGATTAATGACGAACCCAAATGCGTCAAATGTAATGATTGGATCCAATGAGTCTTACATTGTTAAAAACTAAGCCAATCAGATCACCCGACCATAAAATTTATATGCAAGGCCAATACAAATGGATATCCCTTTCAAAGAGCTTTCCAACGATATATTATATAAGCCCAATTCCGAGTTAAAATGAAGAAGTTATGATCAAAACACTGACAGGGTAAAGTCGTATCCCCTAATCAAAAGTATTACCCAAGTCTTCTAACTAATGTAGATAGGAAAGTAGGGTCGAATCCATACGGAAACAAGTCTTTCTACTCCTAATTAATTATTATAATCTAAATTATCAAGGTAACCAATGTTGTTGTAATTAAATACTATACTACGAAGAATATGATCAGGGAAAATAAAGTAGGGAGAAATTAAATATTAAAAGGCCTAGCGCATAGGTTCACTAATAAACAATATTACAGGGCAAATCATAATAAGCAATCATCAAGCATCGATTAATCAGGTTATAAAGGGCTTTCGCTACGTATTATAATCACAGAGTTAATTTACCGGTATTAAATCTCATATGTCGAATCTCGACTTAACCATTTATAAATTAGTCCGCCTATTGAAACTAAGCCTAAACATCAATTCTCATCTGTTGAATCTCGAATTAATATTGCTAAACTCATACAATTAAATCTGGCCAAACCTAATTGCATAGCATTAAATCAATCAATAGGAAATTAACCAAGCATTGATAATCAACAATCACAAATTTACCCCTTCATATTATTTATTAGATCCCCATAAACCCTAGAAATAAAACTACTCAAGCATAATTAAATCTAAACTAATCAAATCAATAAAGCAAGACATAATCAATGAATTAAATAAAATAACTGAATTTAAAAGAGAAGAAATTGTTACCAAAAGAAATCTGGATTAATGAATATAATTAAGAACAATGTTGAGAGAGTTTAAGACAGAGAAAATATTCTAAGTAAAGAGAGAAAATCTAAAAAAGAAGGTAATAAAAAATTACGTACAAAAACGTACTTAAACATCCCTAAAACAATCCTTAAACGAAAACTAATAAGGTCCTTAGAAAAACACGCCCCCGATCGGGCGAAGGGACGCCCGATCGGCCCGCCTTTTTCACTACGCCCTTGCTAGTGTGCTGCGCCCGATCGAGCCTACGGTCACCCGATCGGGCGCGGCTTCTTCGTTGATGATACTATGCGCGCACCCGCTAGATCGGGCGTATGCTTGCCCGATCGGGCCCGACTTCTTCTTCGAGGCTTGGATTTCAATTGGGCTCGATTTCTCGGCCTAATCCGGATTTCCTCATCGGGTCTTGTTTACTCGATCCAATTGCCCCGGTATCACATACCAATCCCTTTAATCACCGACTCTCACCGATCCTGGGCTTCAAGGATGGTCGTGTCCTCCTAATGCTCGTAGTTGCTTCGTGAAAAACCCGGAAAACGCTCCAAGTGTGCAATTTCTTACAAAACTCAAGAAAAACTACAAAAACACTAGAAAACACAAATTAGTAATAAAAGTGGCCCTAAAGAGCCAAAAACACTACTAATTATGACCATGGGACGGGGGTAAAACACTATATAAATTGGACATATCAAACTCCCCCAAGCCAAACCTTTACTTGTCCCTAAGCAAAGAGCTCATCAATGAACATATAAAACATGCTTCATCCCAATAAACAAAATCAAGCACAAACGATTCAAGATAAATCTAATGAACATGCTTCAATGTCAATCAATCTCATTCATCTAATCACCCTTCATCCCCAACAATTGTCAAGTAGAGCAAACCACATGAGCATATAGAATTCAAGACTAGTGCTCACACACTCAACTCTCATTTATGTGGCGAGTAAAAGATATACTCGATCGCTCTCCAACCAACCCCTTTATTTGTGAACAATGCCCTCCCAACTCACACTCTCGTGTGTTTAAAACAATGAACGCTCAACCTACTAGTCGACTCGAAATATGTCAAATCATAACTTGCATTGATAAACAACACTTTCACATTCATACAACTCTTATTCACAAAGGTCGGAAGGTCTTTAAAGCTTGTAATGTAAGGCTAGGGTAAAGGGTAGGATAAGTTTAGGAAAATGTGAGAGTAAAGCCATGCTTAAGGGAGCCAAATCCTAATAAAACCCAAGGTCACAACAAGTGATGACCAAAAACATCTCTAATCACAACTCAACTCCACAAAAGTTCACCAAACAATCATATACACAACACAATCCCAACACTTACATATTCACTGACAAGATATGATAATATGAAATAGAGTGAATTAAAACAAACTTTGAACTACTTATTCTTTTTCTTTCTTTTTTTTTTTTCAAACTTGAACTTTTTTTTTCCTTTTGAATTTTTTCTTTTTTCTTTTTCTTCTTGAGCAACCTTAAAATAGAACATTTGAACATATGAAACAACTTTTTTTCTTTGCTCTTCTTTTTTTTTTTCCTTTTTACCAAATTTTTGAAATTTTCAACTTTGAAACACAAAACATCAATATTTTCCAATCATAAAATCAAAGAACAATCACTCTTCGTTTATTCCCACATTGTGCAAATAAAGTGCACATCACAACTCTCTCACCTCACCAACTAATAGCTCCCCCAAGCCAAGCTTGGGACTAGTAACCAATGGGGCTCATATAGGCTTGTAATGTGGCTAAATAAATAATAAAAGGGCACAAGCAACAACATGGGTAGCAATAAGGGAACAAATGTATCTAATATCGTCTGAAGGCTTCCTAAGAGAACAAATGCCTTCGTCCTCCTCAATGTGCATAATATTGAGCTATATAAACATTACTAATAGTTGCAAACCAATACTTAAATTCATTGACATACCAGGAACTATCACACATTCCTAACCAAATCAACTAGTCAAGCACTATATTCACAAATAGTTGGAAAAATTGACGCATGTTTAGGAATCCAAACAATTAAACTTCAAATCATGATTAACAAATTCACAGAGCTCATTATCATATACCAAGAATCAAAACAATATTTTCTAAGTATGGGACACAGAGAAGCATAATTTACAATTCATTGGAACGTATTTTTGAATTTTTTTTTTTTGAATTTTTTTGTATTTTTTCATAAAGGAAAGCAATAAAAACTAAACTAGAAAAGCAATAAATAGAGAAAAGAGAGAGAGAGTTACCATATATACAAGAAATCTCCCCCCAAGCCAAATTAAGCAGTTCCCTCATTGACTTGGGAAGGTAGCTAGGAGAAGCTACTCCTCATCATCATCCATCCTCTCGTACCTTCCTCCATAGCTCGAGCCGGCACCACCATGGCTCGTTCCAGCATCACCATAACCCGAACCACCTGCAAAGTAGTTAGGGTTCACATTTCCCCCCATACCCCCAAAAGGAGCATCACCCCCATATCCATGGACTGAAGAGTAGTTCACATAAGTACCAAAAGCTCCGGGGGTGGAATACCCTCCTTAGGGGTATTGGAACCAATCGGGAACTAATGCCTCGGGGGGAAAAGCCCCTCGGCGTGCATAATCGTCGTACATCGGGTATAAACCCTTCCCGAGGTTCCTCTCTATATGACCCACCCGACTATCCAAAGTGCCTAACCTAGAATCTAGGTTTTGCACCATGCCCTCTACTCTCCCTTGCCCCATCTCTATATGGTCTAGCTGGCTTCGAAAAGCCGAAAAGTCATAAGGGGCAATGGGGTCGATATTATAATCGACGGAGGAGGTGGGCATGCCATAGGTAAAGGGTTGGGGTGGTTGTTTGGGGTAGTGTGGTGAATGGTATTGGGGGGAATGGTGTGGTTGTGGTGAAAGGTGAGGTTCTTGAACCTCGCCTTGACCGTTTGTCTCGAATGTGTAAGAAGGCTTCCCCTTCTCAAATTTGGTAAAGGCGGGGTTGGGTAGGGTAAAAGCTTCGTCTCTCCTACCCGATTTCCGGTGGGCTATCCACCAAGTCACCGCCCATGGGTTGCATCCAGTTTAGGCTCCCTAAGTAAGCTAGGTCCATGAGGGTTGAACCCACTACTTTCCTATGCCCATTTGGGTCCATCCTAGGTGTTTAATAGCAATATGGGTCACCAACCCCCCAAAATAGATAGGCGCCCTAGACCTACCCGTTTCGGCCGTATTGGCCGCCCTTTAAAGTGGTTGGCAATCCTATGGGGTATGTTTAATTTCTCAGCATTAGGGATCATATAGGATGCCAACAATTCTAGTTTATCCCTCCTCACGTTTGTCGGTTCATGTCTCCCAAAAATTGTGAGGCCGGCAAACCTTTGCCAAAACTTTGGGACGGGATATTGAATCCACGTCCCTTTGGCGTGTTGGAGGTTAATCAAAACCTCCCCGGTGAGTCTCTTGTAGACCACGGCAATGTGGTCTTGGGAGGGTTTGATAGGTTTGTCCGATTTTAGCTCAAACAATTTACCAAATTCTTTTAGAGTTAATCGCACATCATTGTTTAGCAATCGGAATTGTACATGAGTGATCAAAGCATTCATTTTAATAACATTAAAACTTGACTAAAACTTGAAATAAATTCTAATGTCAAGTAATCATAAGTATCATGATGCATTTGGAAAAAACCACTCATGCCTTTACCCTTAAATAATTTCTCTACATGTTTATCAAGACCTAATCTAGGTAATGTAGGATAATGAACAAAACGGGTAGAGATTACCTGCCTCTCGATGAGATTGAGCATCCTTGCCCGTTGTTTCGTTGAGGTGATAACAACCTCCTCCCATCCCGGTATTTGAATCTCTGGGTCGACCATTGGTTGTTGTTGCCTCAAACTTTCGCCCTTTTGTTGTCTAGATCATTTGGAAGCCATTTGTAGATAGAAATTTGGGTATTGAAGCTTTCTCTCTCTAAGGGTTTTAAGAAATTATGAGAGAAAAGTGGGAGAAAGTGGGTGGAAAATGTAGAGGAAGGTGTGAGGATTAAGAATATGTAAAAATTTTAAGGTTTTGATGGATGAATTTGAGAAGATCTTGGAAAGAAAGTGAGGTTGAAGGTTTGAAAATGGAGGTTTTAGAGAGAGAAAGTGTGAATAAGGAAGAAGAAGTAATAAAGAAAAAGAAAAGAAAGGGGGAGAAGGAGGATTTAATCCTCCAGAATATAGGCGCGCCCGATCGGGCAAGCCTCGCCCGATTGAGCGAATATGGTTTCCTCCGAAATGAGAAGTGCGCGCCCGATCGGGCGCGAACTGGAAGCTCGAAATCGCCAAAGTTGCTCGCCCGATCGGGCGAGCTTTGCCCGATATTTCTTTTGTGGTACTCGATTTCTCCAAAATTCCTCCCGATCGGGCGAAATTACCCTTGTTTTTCTTCCTTACTTGCGCGCCCGATCGGGCGTGCTTAGCCCGATTGGGCGATTATATGCTCCGATAAAATCCATATTTTGCGCCTGATCGGGCTTCCTTGCCCGATCGGGCGAAAATTATCTCGATTCTGACCCTCAGGTGCGCACCCGATCGGGCGAGCCTCGCCCGATCGGGCCTGTACCCAATCTGGAGCTTATCTTTTCTTCGCCTTTTTCTCTTGAAAACTCTGTACTTTGTGATCTAAAACCTGTACAAAACACTCATGAAAGGTAAAATTTCACTCTCCTCACCTCTCTAAGGAAAAGGATAAAAATAAAAATAAAAAAAGAAAAACTAATCTAGAAAGCAAGAAATACAGGTTGCCTCCCGCAAAGCGCTGGTTTATCTAGGTCCCGCACGACCTTCTTACCACATTGAAACTCAAAGTGAATCGGAACCGCTTAGGCGAAGTAATTCAACTGCACCAATCGTAGCCCCCTCATGATATAGCTTGAGTCTTTGGCCATTAACCTTGAACTCGTTACCATGTTCATCGAAAACCTCCACTTAACCGAATTATTGGCCCTTTTTACAATAAAAGGACCCGACCACCTTAACCTCAACTTTCCTGGGAATAGTTTAAGTTGAGAGTTGAACAATAACACTTTATCACCATCTTTGAATTCTCTCGGAAGGATCATCTTGTCGTGCCACCTCTTTGTCTTCTCCTTGTAGACACGAGCACTATCATAGGCCGTTAACCTAAACTCATCGAGTTGGTTAAGTTGAAGTAACCTCTTTTCTCCCGCTAGTTTGGCATCCAAATTGACCTCCTTATTAGCCCAATATGCCTTATATTCTAATTCGACCAGGAGATGACATGATTTACCGTACACGAGTCTATATGGAGTAGTACCTATAGGGGTCTTGAATGCAGTTCTGTACGCCCAAAGGGTGTAATCCAACTTATCGCTCCCATCTTTCCTTGACTTTGCTACCACCTTCTCTAGAATGGCCTTGATCTCACGGTTAGAAACTTCAACTTGGCCACTAGTTTGGGGGTGGTAGGCTAAACCTGTCCTATGGTAAACACCATACTTTTTGAGGAGGGTGTCTAACTTTCGCTCATGAAAGTGAGATCCTCCGTCACTGATTATCGCTCTAGGCACGCCAAATCTATGGACCACCTTGGCATCATTAGTAGGAGTAGCGATGGCCTCAACCCACTTGGATACATAGTTGACGGCGACAAGTATATAGCGGTTCCCTTTTGAAGAATGGAACGGTCCCATGTAATCAACACCCCAAACATCAAAAATTTCAACTTCTAAAATTCCGGTTTGAGGCATCTCATGCCGCCGCGAGATGTTGCCAGTCCTCTGGCAAGAGTCACAAGCCTGCACAAAAATGTTAGCATCCTTAAATATTGTAGGCTAATAAAAACCCGACTGATTAATTTTGGCCACCGTTTTAGTGGGGCCATGATGTCCTCCATATGGTGAGGTGTGGCAACTAGTGAGCACACCATGGACTTCCCATTCGGGAACACACCTGCGAAATAATCCATCTGCACACTCACGAAACAAAAAAGGATGATCCCAAAAATAATGTTTAACATCAGAAAGGAATTTCTTTTTTTGTTGGTAGGACAAGTCAAGAGGTAGAGTACCACCCACTAAATAATTAGCAAAGTCGGTGTACCATGGGTGTTTCTCTACAACTGCATATAAGTTGTCATCAGGGAAAGAATCATCTATAGGAAGAGAATCCTTACCCTCATCATACCTGATACTTGACAAGTGGTCTGCCACTACGTTCTCTTCTCCCTTTTTATCTTTTATTTCGATGTTAAAATCTTGGAGCAAAAGAACCCATCGGAGTAGCCTTGGCTTTGATTCCGCCTTAGCTATCAAGTACTTCAACGCTGCATGGTAAGTAAAAACAATGACTTTGGAACCAACAAGATATGATCTAAATTTTTCTAAATCATATATAACAACAAGAAAATCCTTCTCCGTAGTGGCATAGTTGACTTGGGCTTCATCCAAAGTTTTGCTTGCATAATAAATAGCATGCAAAACCTTGTTCTTTCTTTGTCTGAGCACGGCTCCTAGTGCAAAGTCACTTGCATCACACATGATCTCAAAAGGAAGATTCCAATCGGGAGCACATATGATGGGTGCCGATATCAAAGCCTGCTTAATCCTATTAAAAGCCTTAAGACACTTGTCAGTAAAAATAAAAGGAGCATCCTTGACCAAAAGCTGAGTTAGTGGTTTAGCAATTTTAGAAAAATATTTGATAAAGCGACGATAAAACCCCGCATGACCCAAGAAACTTCTAACTCCCTTAACATTAAGTGGGGGAGGTAATTGCTCAATCACTGAAATCTTAGCTTTGTCTACTTGTATGCCCTTATCAGATACAATGTGACCTAGAACTACTCCCTCTGTCACCATAAAGTGACATTTCTCCCAGTTTAGAGTTAAGTTGCATTCTTCACTTCGTTTTAAAATTTTAGCGAGATTAATTAGACATGAATCAAATGAAGAACCATACACTCTAAAATCATCCATAAAGACTTCCATAATAGACTCTATGAAATCAGAAAAGATGCTCATCATACAACGTTGAAAGGTAGCGGGAGCATTACATAAACCGAAAGGCATTCTACGATATGAAAAAGTGCCATAAGGGCATGTAAAGGTTGTCTTTTCCTGATCTTCGGGGTGAATCGGAATTTGGAAAAATCCCGAATACCCATTCAAATAGCAAAAGAACTTATGGTTAGCTAACCTCTCAAGCATTTGATCTATAAAGGGGAGGGGGAAGTGGTCCTTTTTAGTGGCGATATTCAGTCTACAATAATAAATACACATACGCCACCCAATTACTGTTCTAGTTGGAATTAATTCATTTTTTTCATTAGTGATTACAGTCATCCCACCTTTTTTAGGCACTACCTGCACAGGACTTACCCACTTGGAGTCTGAAATAGGATAGATAATACCTGCATCAATTAATTTCATAACCTCTTTCTTGACTACTTCCTGCATGTTAGGATTCAATCTTCTTTGGGGTTGAATGCAGGGCTTATAGTTATCCTCTAGATGTATCCTGTGCATACAAAAATCAGGGCTAATACCCTTGAGATCATCAATACTGTACCCAATAGCTTTCTTATGGGTTTGAAGAACCCCTAGAAGTTGGGAAGTTTGTAGGTCATCAAGTGCAGTACTAATGATCACAGGGTATAGTTCTTGTTCATCTAGAAAAATATATTTCAAATGAGAAGGGAGAGGTTTTAGTTCAGGTTTATTGACCTCTGCAGGTTTCGATTCCTGAACTAAATTTACTACCTTCATTGTTTCCTTGGGGTCTAACTCTTTTAAGGAAAGAGCTCTTTCAATATCCTGTACCTCATTACCCCAAACGCTTGCATTGTCCGTAGATAAATTCCCACAAAGAATTTCCTCCAGGGAATCCCTTGCAAGAACCTGTGGCAAGCTATCATCACAAATATCGTCCATTATATCAATATAACAACAATTTTCCTCTAGCATAGGCCCTTTCAAAACTTTCCATAGATTAAAAGTAACATTATCATCACCAACAGAAAGGGTTAGTTTGTCATTTTTCACATCAATAATGGCTCCTGCAGTATGGAGAAAAGGCCTACCTAATATAATGGGTATTTGTGTATCCTCTGCCATGTCTAAAACAACAAAATCAACAGGAATAAAAAATTTACCAACTTTGACAGGGACATCCTCTAAAATACCTAGGGGTATTTTACAGAACGATCTGCCATTTGCAAAGTTATATTAGTAACTTTTAATTCTCCCATATTAAGTTTAGCACAGACAGACGATGGCATAACACTGACACTGGCACCCAAATCACACAAAGCTACCGGGATCCTTTAATTTAAGATGAGATTTATTTTGCAATAGAGCGCTACACTCCTCTGTGAAAGCTACAACTTCTACTTCATTAAAGGCCCTTTTCCTAGTCAGAATGTCTTTCATAAATTTAGCATATGCAGGAACCTGAGTGATTAAATCAGTGAAAGGAACTATTACCAACATGTTTTTCACAACCTCTAAGAACTTACCAAATTGTTTATCAAACTTACTCTTTAATTGTCTATTAGGGAACGGTAGTTTAATAACCGGGCTCTGCACATCTCCTCCCTTATCCTGAGATTTACCCTGCACAGAAACATTAGAAGGGTTAGTATCTGTTTGTAGCCCTCTAGGGCTAGCAGGATTAGCATTTGGTGTAGAGGAATCTAGATCAGGAACTGGTCCATCTTCCTTTGGCATAAGAGGTCCATCATAATATGAACCACTCCTTAGAGTGATTGCATTGGCATGATCTATAGGATGGATAGGTTGTGATGGTTGAGCTCCCTGCTGACGGGATTGTAGGGTAGATGAACGTTGTGCAATTTGATTATCCATGATTTTATTGAGGGCTAAAATAGAATCAATTTGCGCATCCCTACTCTCCATATGCTTTTGCATATTAGTAAGCATTGCTCTAATTTCTGTCATGGCAGGGTCAGAAGATGATGAGGGTGATGCTTGGCTTTTCTGCCAGAATTTGGGTGGTAATATTTTTGTTGTGGTGGGGGTTGTTGTTGTGGTTGTTGTGGAGGTGGAGGGTTTTGTAATTGGTACTCCGGTACGAAAGATATGGATGGTTCCGGTAACCAACATTATAAGAGTTGGAATATGGGTTATTCTGCCTATAGGTTTGAAAGGCATTAACTTGTTCCATGGAACTCCTACAATCTTGCTCCCAATGCCCTACAATTCCACAATTTTCACAAAAAGCTTCATTGTTAGCAACAGCAGAAACATTAGCTACAGAGTTAAGAGTAGTAGTAAGGTTATCTAATTTTTGACAAATAGGCGTTAATTGAGCTTGCAAAAAGGATACGGAATCGACATTATGTTTTCCTTTATTTTCAAACCCTCTCGGATTCCCGTATTGGGAATTGTGTATTGCCATGTCTTCGATAACCTGTCCTGCATCGTAAACCTTTGCTCGTCCTCGAGCAAAGCTAAGGCAAAAGAGAACAAGATGGAATTATTTAAAGCAAAAGAAACAAAAAATAGAAACAAAGAGAAAGAATGTACACTAACTCACTGTCGTAGGAATCACGGATGCATCTAGCGTATGCATCAAGCCCTTTAAACCCCTATGTCGCCAAAGAGGACGAGTAAGCTCTCGTGAGGGTTTCCTAAGAGGTTACCCCACAACTCTCGACAAAAACCAAGGCAAGGCAACAAAAGGAAAAAGGAAAAAGGAAAAGAAACACTAAGAGAAAAAGCGAAACACAAGCTCATGTATGGACAAGAAATAAGGACAAGTACTAATGAATGCAAACCTTTCTAAATGGACAAATGTATGCACGTTCTAAGATGTCAATGGTTGGTTGAAACATAACACATGCTAAGCATAGAGAACTACTTAGGACTCAATCCACCCTAGCCCTAACTAATCGGGCCACGTTCTCTCCACTAGCTTCAAATCAACCCTTAAGCTATCTTCCAAGATTCCACGAAGGAACCGGAAAAAGATAAAGAAATGAAAAATTTTGAGAAGGTAATCCCGACGTCTCAACTATGCATACTCTTTCCATAGGTTTGAAGTCTATCTCCTTCCACTGTTCTTTTGACCTAACCCACTAGAGTCTAAGGGTCTTTTAATTGGTTGTAGCGTAAGGCTAAGGGTTAAGGCGGGGTAAAAATTTAAAATTTGGTGATAATTCCTAAGTGAAGCAAAAAGTGCGTCCGACACTCAAAAATAACTCAAGAATTCACTAAATATCAAGCAAAAATACCACTAATGCCATTCCCCCAAGCTTATTCAACACAAACACACAATATTCCCCCCAAGCTTGAACAAAGCATTGTCCTCAATGCTTAAACTAGGGAAGAAAATGAAACTAACGAAAATATTTTTGTTGTTTTGTTTCTTTTCCAATTTTTTTTTTTTTTTTTTTTTTTTTTTTTTTTTTTTACTTTATTCATTGTCCTTGCCTTTTTTTTTTTTTTTTTTTTTTTTAATTTTGGACGACTTTTTCTTGAAACTTCACTTGATTTCCATGAATTTGCATCATTCTTTACAAGCTCAACTCTAACCAAATCTCAAAGTGCTTCTTGTTTATGATCAACAACTCAAAACTCAAACCTCACATGCCAATGCTTCACTAACTAAAAGGGTTGGTAAACATAGGCCATTAGGTTTGTAACATGGTTTAAACAAAAGCGGGAAACATAAGCTTAAATTGGTTAGCAAGTTGGTTTATGCAAAATACAAAATCAAATTTGTAACAAAACAAAAAGAAGATAAAGAAAAGAAAAAAAATAATGAGAAAGAAGTGCCCTTTTCCTCCCCTATAGTGCTTCGGTCACGATCTTGGGAGCTATAAGTCAAAACAGGGATCAAGACATGCATAGCTAAGGATCCAAATGTGCCACACAACAAAGTGATGAAGGCTAGAACAATGTTACCTCACACGGGATTATAACTAAGCAAATTCCAACTAAGGGTGCCAAATCAACTATAGAGAGCAACACCATCTTACCACATACCCGTGAACTAGGGCCTCATGGATTCCTAAAAGTTCTTAACCCGGCTACCTTAGCATGTAATATCCTAGAATCAACCAATGACACTCTCAAATCGTGCACACATTAACCACTTAGGAAGAAAGGCATTCAAGAGTAAACAAATCCAAAAGATATAATGTCCAATTAAGAACAAACAAAACACAATTTTGCTAAACTTGCCTTGAAGTAAACAAAAATCTTTTTGGATTTTCCAAAAGCATGAAAAACATGGAAATGCATATACTCACGTGCATGGCATATATGAATCAACATCCCACCAAACATGATAGAATACCCTCCCCCAAGCTTGAATGAAACCAAGCTCTCAAATCATAAACAATAAGACCAAGGAGGGGAAAACAAGGAAGAATTAATCCAACATTACCAACCCATGATCTTCAAGTCACAATAAGTAAGAGAGAGAGGGAAAAGAAGGATATTACCGGATATGGGATAAATGAAAAATCACACAAAAAACCCGAAATAACCTCATATGAGCCATAATCTCTACAAATAAGGCTTGAATTCCACATGATAGGTAAGTTGAGGCACATTTCCTTGATTCTTGATCATCACCAATGCGCAAGAGTATATCAAGTTGTGTACCTAGCGAGGAACACAAACACGTCCATGTGAGAAAATCTAATCTAAAAACAAAAGAAAATGAAAGCAATAAAACACGGGTTACTTCCCGCAGAGGCTTGTTTAACGTACAAGCGAGACCGCTCTAGGAAATAATAATTCAACGCACGCAAGAGCTTGTCAAATGCACTACTACACATTTCATGGGGGTGTAAATAGGCAAATGACGGAATAAGAATGTGCAACAAAATCATTGCACGCAATTGAAGAGGGAGATTCCAAAAGAAAGAAGAAGAAGGATCGAAAGGAAACTCAAGAAAGTAAGAAGTAGAAGAAGGAAAAGAATAATGGAAAGAAAAGGAAAAAGGCAAATCCTCATCACATAATTTTTGGTTGATAAAATTCCTCTCTTCCTCAATAATGATGGAATGAGGGACATGAAAATCATCCATAGAGGGCGGCTTCCCAATAGGCTGTTTGAGATAGGAAGGGAGAGAAGTAGGGTAAGGAAGGATGTGGTCGAACCTTAGAGAAAAAGGGGTATGAGAAACGGGAAAAGGGGTAGCTACTCCCTCACCACAAGGTCTCACATCGCCAATGAGGGCATGAAAATCAATCATAGCATCCTCAAATGATGGGCACTCACGATCTAAACCTCCCTAAAGCTCAAAAACTCCAAGGGAGTCAACCTTATCCTCCTTTTCACCACAATAGACAACCTTTCCTTCAACTATCTCAAAACCCAAGGTCCCAAAATCGTGCATGAATGGAGGTAGATTCATCTCAAACTCATCTAAGTCCCAAGAAGCGTTCTCGATGAAATCATCCAATAATCTATAAGTCCTCATATGACTCTCGAAAAATATGTGGGACATTACCTCAAAAGAGTCTATATACTCATAGATTGAAGGGTCACAAACATACACTTGAGACTCATCAAGATGGGAAGAAGGATTAGGATTTTCAAAATCAACACTCTTTTCATTTTCAACTCCTTCACCATCACTCGAATGCTCTCTAATGGGATCCTCACTCATATGGGGAAGAGAAGAAGAAGGAAGGGCATTTTCTTGAGAGTTGGCTAGTTGGAGAATTTGGCTCTCAAGCATCTTCATTCTAGCTTCCGTCTCCCTATTCTCAACTTCCCTCATCTCGTTATACTTCTCCATCATCTCCATTATCTTCATTATCTTCTCTTCCTTCAAATTTTCCATAGAATTACCCTCATAAAAGGACTCATTAGAAGCATAAGGGAAATCATTTGAAGCCATGTAAGAACAAGAAGATGAGGAGGGAGGATCATTCACATTATAAACATGAGCATCATCATATTGGGGAGAGGGGGTATAATCAAGCAAATGAGATTCATCATCAATAATAGGAGATAGAGAGTTGAAATCACTTGTACTAGGTTCAGAAATAGGATCACAAGACAAATCATGGGGATGCATGCCACTAATAAAACTATTATCACATTGAGAATCAAAATTAGCAACATTACATGCCCTATTGCGTACTTCCTTAGCAAACCGTACAAAAAACCAAGCACTATGAACCGATAATGCTTGTAATTCGCCATTAAACCTACTTTCAACTTCATATCTCGTTTGTTCATTCATGCCATAGTAACAAATCTCACAAGCTTCACAAGGATTACAACCATTATAGTTCAAAAACCCCACAAGTCTATAGAAGTAGACATAAAAAGGCTCATCATCATATTAAGGAGAAGAAAAATGTGCCATTTTTCAAAAACAAAACAAAGAGAACAAAAACAAATCAAAAGAAAATATATACAATGGACTAGTCTCAATAAGATAACATAACGGTAATGGAAGTCGTTCCCCGGCAACGGCGCCAATTTGATAAGGGAATAAACGCGTCGTCAATTGTCTATCCCAAGATCAAATACAATTTATACAACCTAAACAAACCTAATACGAGTATAAGGCAAGCATAGGGGTCGAACCAAAGAGAACGAATAAACACCACCAAATGTTATCGACAATTAAGCTAGTCCGGAATAGGAGACAAATAAACTAAAGTCTAAAGATGCTAAAACAAGAAATAAAACATTAAGGCACCAAGGGAAATGGGTAGGTGAAGTTGACGCTTGATCATGCAATAACAAAGTAGCATATCAATGGTAAACTAAACATGCATGAATATCGAAGTAAAGGGTCCAATCTAGCCGCCTTCCGGGGTCAATTGGCTTCTCCTAACATAGCCTCTATGTTTCCACATTAGAACCATATACTAGGAGGTACTATTAAATAACAATCGATAGTAATGAATCTCAACTAAGTCAACTTCCGTTACTTGTTAGTAAAGACTCATCTTTGATCAACTAACAACGTGCACTTGCAAGAAGACCAAACAATATCAAGCATGCACTACGTGAAAATATGAAATTGGCACCGGTTCAAACCCGGCCTAAGGCATCGGTTTGAACCGGTGCCAATGTGGGGGGTGCCAAAAGTGGTTTAATAAGGCACCGGTTCAAACCGGTGCCAAAAATTGGAAATAGCACCGGTTAACCGGTGCCAAAAATGGCCAACAAAAATTATTTTGTTGTTTTTTGCACCGGTTAACCGGTGCCAAAAATGCCCAAAAATATATATATATTTTTTGTTTTGTTTTTTCCAGCAAATTTGCGACATATCAACAAGAATCGAAAATTTGGAATATATCAACAAGAATCGAAAATTTGCAACATATCAACAAGAATCGAAAATTTGCAATATATGATAAAAAAAAAATACAACAAAAAAAAAAAAAAAAAAACTCATTCATTCTTGCTTGTATCTTGCTTCTTCGATTTCAGATCCAAATAACATACCTGCACCAATTAAAACAAAAAAAAAATCGATTAATATAATTAAACTTCGAAAAAAAAAGCCCAGAAATTTAATCCCAAAAATTGAAAAAAAATTCAAACCCATAAAAAATTGAAATCCAAACAACCCAGAAAAAAAAAACTTGAAATCGAAAAAAAACCAGTTTTCGAATAAACCCAGAAAACGAAAAAAAAAATTGAAATAAAAAAAACCCAGAAAAAAAATTAAAATAAAAAAAACCAATGCAAAAATTAAAATTAGAATAAACCCAGAAATTGGAAAAAATTAAAATAAAAAAAACCAATGCAAAAAAATTAAAATCGAATAAACCCAGAAATTGGAAAAAATTAAAATAAAAAAAACCAATGCAAAAAAATTAAAATCGGTGTTCGAAAAACCCAGAAACAAAAAATAATTGAAATCGAAAATAAATCCGATTAAAATCTAAAAAAAAAAATCAAAATCGAAATTAATTAAAAAAAAAAAGATTAAAAATTCAATTCAAATTAAAATCGATTAAAATTTAAAAAAAAAACCCAAAAATTTGATTGAAATCAAAACAATAACCCAGAAATTTGATTGAAATCGATCTAACCAATAACCCAGAAAAAAAAAATTTAAATCGATTAAAATTTTTAAAAAAATCGATTAAAAAATAAATTAAAACAAAAACCCAGAAAATTAAAACAAAACCCATAAATTCCCTCACAAATCGGTGTTGCATGTGGTCTTCAAAAACCCAGAAAATCGAGATGTTGCATGTTGCATGTGGTCTTCAAAAACCTAGAAAATCGAGATGTTGCATGTGTTCTTCGTGATTGTGAGGGAGAAGAAGATCGAAAAATTAAAGAGAATTAGAAGGAGAAGAAGGAGATCGAGAAAGATAAATAGAAATAAAACTGGTTCAGTTTGAGGAGAAGGATATCGAGAATGGAGAAAGAGGAGGAGATGAGAGGAGAGAGAAAGAGGATGCGAGGAGAGAGAAAGAGAAAGAGGATGAGAGGAGTAGTTTTAGGGTTGGGGTGGATACATGGGTTTAAAAGGACCGTGTTTTTTTTTGTTTTTTTTTTTTTTTAATGGCTCCGGTTCAAAAGGCACCGGTTCAAACCGGTGGCCTATTTGTTTTTGGCACCGGTTTGAAGTGAACCGGTGCCTTTTACTCTGGTTCAGTTTCCCACCAATTTTGTAGGCCATTTTTGGCACCGGTTTGGACTGAACCGGTGCCAATTAGGGGGTTCCTTTTTGATATTTTCTACTATTGATGCAAAGACTTTAATCACCATTAACATAACCCCAACATTAAAAGCATGAACAATTAGCAACTACACCATCCCCACACCCTTGGCTAGGTGACTACTCACAAATCATGTTGAAAACAATATCAATCATCAAATCAATAAGCATCAACATGATTAATAAGCAAAGAAGAAAAATAAAAGCAAATAAGAAAAATAAAAAACAAAGGTAAAGAGAAAGAGTAAGAGATTGTTCATTAAATGAAGATGAAGGTCTACAAAGGATTGAACAAGCTCCTTCTTCAAGATCCAAGTTCATTAATGAAGAAAATCACACTTTCTCTCTCTACCAATGAAGACTAATCCTAACCTAACCTAAAACTAATTAGAGAGTAGAATAGATAGTTATTGAATATTTTTAATTACCCAAAAAAATGGGTATATATACTATGCTAGGAAAAATAGAAAAAGAAAAGAAAAGAAAATAAAATAAATTAAAAAGGAAAAGTAAAAATAAG
Organism: Chenopodium album; assembly: GCF_948465745.1. NCBI lineage: Eukaryota > Viridiplantae > Streptophyta > Magnoliopsida > Caryophyllales > Amaranthaceae > Chenopodium > Chenopodium album. The sequence continues at coordinate 22,622,050 of NC_137842.1, forward strand.
AAACTAAAATAAAAATAAAAATAAAAGAAAGAAAATAAGAAAAGGGAAAAGAAGAGAAAGAAATAAAAATAAAAGAAAAAGAAAATGAAATAATAAACCCACAAATCCTAATTCTCACAAAACCATCAGACCCCCCGTTTCCCTTTCTTCGATATTCATGGCTGCTACTATCATCATCATCGAACAACCATCATCAACGGCTCAAAATCATCACCGACATCTTCATCAACCAGCAATCAATCAAGGCCGTTCAATTTTCATTAAAACTCGCGTGAGAAGCTCGTGAAGTGGTTCGGTCGAACCACGGGCTGGTGCGGCCGAACTACGGGGTTGGTTCGGTCGAACCATGGGTGTGTTCGACCACTCCTCTTCGAATAACAAAACCATCAAAGTCTCTGACTCGACGTTCGGCCGAACCCTCAACGGTTTGCTCGAACTTGATTGAAATCAAAATTTAATCTGATTTTTGCTTAATTGAGGGGCCGAATTGCTTGTGCGAATTGGTTGCTTAATTGTTGTTGGTTTAGGTGCGGCTGATTGCGGGTGTAAATTGGGGCGGTGGTGAAGTTGGTTGCTGCGGTTTGGGCTAGTGGAGATGCGGCTGCAATTGGGTGATTGTGGTAGGCGTGGTGGTTGATGCGTGAGTGAAGGAGAGGGAATTGTGATGGTGGCTGTTACGGGGTGTTGGTGCGCATTGGAGCAGGGGAAATGGAGGTGAGTGGTGGTGTTGGTGGTAAGGCTGTTGCGGCTGGTGGTGCTGGTGTGTGTGGTGTTTGCGGGGTTGCAGTTGCGGAATCGGGTGAGTAATTGTGGTGGACTGGTGGCAGCAGGGGGTTATGGTTGTTGGGTGCGAAGGGTTGCTGTGGTTGTGTATTGGGTTGCAGGCTGTAAATTGGTGGTTGAAGGTTGGACTGGTGGTGAGTGATGTTGTTGGTGGTAAGGCTGGAATGAATGGTGGGCTGCTATGTGCGTGAGGGAGCAGGGGAGATGGAGGTGCTGTTGTGGTGGAGGATAAGGGGGTGTGGTGATGGTTAAGATTGGGCAGCAGCTTTGGGGCTTGAAAGTTTCTTGATTGACACCTTTGAACCGAGCCTCCGACCTCCGAGCACGATCCTACACAACCAAATAAAAACAAGGGAGAATCGGGACGAAGATAAAATAAAATAAAATGAAAATAAACAAAGGACGAAATAAAACAAAACCACGACAAATAGAATAAAATAAATAAAATAGAAATAAATAAAATGAAATAGAAAATAAGAGACATAAAACTAAACTAATAAAAATAAAACAAAAACTATACAAGCAAATAAAGTAAAATAAAATACGAAAATAGATTAAAACTAATAAAATAAAGAAACTAAACCAAAACACTCCAAAATTACCAAAATAAACTAGAAACTTTATTAAAGAGAAAACAAGAGAATGAAAGGAAAATAAGGGAAAATAAACACGGAAAAGACTCTAAAACTACTCCTTAGGAGTGACATAAATGTCACTCATCAATCGTCCACATTTAAATTCATTAATCTCCCATTGGCTGCAGAATCTAGAACTGATCTAGAAGAATTTCCAAGTCTGTTGTAGAAAGCTAGGATTAATTGCCATTGTGCTAGATTGGGGTGGGGGCATTCTCTTTGTAGATCCTTGAACCTCTCCCAAGCCTCATATAGCGTTTCATCGGCCTCTTGAGCAAAGTTATGAAGAGCACTCCTTAGTACCGCTGCTCTCTCTGTAGGATAATATTTATTATAGAAATTCAAAGCAAGAGTTTCCCAGTCAGTAATACCAAGTGCAGTTCTATTCAAACCATTAAACCATAATTTAGCTTTGCCACATAATCAAAAGGGAAGAAGAATCTCCCTGATTTTGTCTTGCGTGACCCCGACTTGTCTAATGGTGTTGCAATACTGGCAGAAATCTGCGATGTGAAGATTAGGATCTTCACCCTTAGCTCCACTGAATTGCTTCCTCTCTATCATAGTGATAAATTGGGGCTTGATCTCAAATTGAACTTGATAAGTGACTTTTATGTCACATTTAGGGTGTTTATTGAGTCGTTTTCCGGCTTATTTTCCAATAATTTAACCCTATTTATCCTTTATTTCTATTATTCGCTTATTGTCGCCTTTTATCTTTATTTTGAATATTTTTGCATTTTTATTAGTTTTTAGTTTATTTTTGTAGTTTTAGTTAATAATTTCCCGCTTCTCTCATTTTATTTATTTTCTTTTAGTTTTTAGTTTGTTTTATTTTATTTTATTATTTCTTTAGTTTTAGCATTTTATTTTACTTTATTTATCTTGTTTTATTTTATTTTAGTTTTTGTCCCTATTTCTCTCATTTTTCTTAGTTTGTGTAGGATTGTGCTCGGAGGTCCAAGGTTCGAGGTTCAATATTCGTGTCTCAAGTTTTGAGTCATAAATGGAGTCTCGAATTCAATATCAAACACGATTCCCCTGCTCCCATAAACCGCAACCAACACCACCTTCAGCCACCCCTAACAGCAGCCCTGCCACCAATCCACACCCAATTCAGCCCACCAATCAACCAACCAAACCAGACCCAACAACACCAACACCAACATGATCCAAGCTCCCACACACCAAGCAACCACCTACCAACCTCCACCGTCAGCCACTAAGCTCCCCTGCTCCACCAATTGCAGCTCACCTCCATTTCCCTTGCTCCTGGACCACCAATCAACCACCACGCAATCCAACACCTCATTGGACTCCAATTCACACTCACCATCAACAGCCACCACAACTACAACCACCAGCACCCTACCTCCAATACACCACCTAAACCACCAATTCTCCTGCTCCCTCACAACAACCCAGCCTCACCTCCCATTTCGCCACCAAAATCACCACCAACAGCCTCCACAACCACGCAATTCTCCCCTGTTCCACCACTTTCACCACACAAAACCGCAACCAACATCACCAGCCAATCCCCTTCTCCCATAAACCGCAGCCTCCTTCACACACAATCAACCACCGCATCAATTCGACAACCACCAGCCCTTCACCCACAATCGACCACCGCATCAATTCGACAACCACTAGCCCTTCACCCACAATCGACCACCAATCTCCAACCTAATTACTCACCAATTACAGCCGTTCGATTTGCCCAACACCCAAACTCACAGAGCAGCTACTCGCAGCTGCGCAACCCTGTCAGAAAGCGCACACAATTGGAGTCCAAAACAGAATGATACAGTAGCTTTGCGCGACTTGCTGTGCGACTTCTGTGCGGGCGCGCAATTGTGGGTCAAGCATGAGCTTTTCACGTGATTTTTAATGAAAATCGAACGGCTGCAAAGTGATAATTGCTGATGATGATGGAGTATGAACGGTGATGATGATTCATGAAGGAGTGATGAAAAAGTTCAGAGCATCCACGAAGAGAAAGGAAGAAGAGGGTAGTCTGATGTTTCGTGGTTTGGGTGGGAATTTTGGGGATTTTGGGGTTTTTCTTTTTCCTTTTCATTTCCTTTTTATTTTATTTTATGGTTGTTTTGTTTATTTTTGGTTTTTAGTTTAGTATTTTAATTGTTTTAGTTAAGTTTTATTTCTTTTAAATTTCTTTTATATTATTTTAGCTTGTATTATAAATACCCTCTTTGGGTTATTTTCAAAAGAACTTTCAATCAACATTTTATTTTAGATAGATTAGATTAGTTTAGCCTATATTTTCTCTCTCTTAGGGTTAGTTTAGGAGTAGTGTAGAGAGAGAAAGCTTGGATTTCCATGGAGTTTTTGAGAGGTTGAAGAAGCAACTTTGTGGAACTTCTTCTCATCTATTCAATGAGCATTTTCTAACTTTCTCTCATCTTTATTTCTTGCTTAATTCTTAGTTTTTGCTTTTTGTTTATTGATTTGAGTAGATTAATTATTTTATTTGTTTAATCTTGTTTTTATTCTTATTTTACCTTGTTTTCCATGTCTTTCTTCATTATGTTAGCTTAGATTTTATTCTAGGGAAATGGATGAAGGTTATGTTAATAAATTGAATGATTGATTGTAATTAGTATGGAATTGTTTCTTGATTATTGTGTATGGATGATGCTTTTATGGATTAGAATCTTTCTAGCTAATTGATTCTATGTTCTTAATTGTGCTTTCAATCGATTGTGCGAGAGTGAGTTGGTTGAGAGCCCTAATTTCTTCCATACCCTTTCTAGGCTAGTTGCACGAGAGTGAATTAGTTTAATAGGATAATTAACATGCTTAATTGTGCGAGAGTGAGTTAAATGTGTTGATTATTCCTAATCAAGGTCATTTTCATCTAATTGTATGATGTTATTGAATGTATTGATGTAATTCGATTCCACTTTCCCTAGTTTTAGTTATTTGTTCTTAGTTGTGTCTAGTTGAACCTCTCTCTTTCTCACAAGCTTTCCTAGTAGTCTAATTAGCACAAATTGATACACTTAGTCCTTTTGGGTTCGACCCTTTACTTGCCACTAACTAATTTAGTGTAAGTTTAGGTATTATAAATTTCTAATTTGGTTAGGGTTAGTAGTCCCAACAACCTACTTCCAACCCCGATCAGAACTCCATCCAGAGCCGGAGTGGGAGTAAGGTGCGGGAAATCTATGAGCTTCGGTTGCGAGTAGTCACTAAATTTCTTTTGGGCCGTCATCTCTAATTCTGAATCCGAAGGAATTTTTGCGTCACTAGAATCAGAGGGAGGGTCTCTTCGATTATTGTCCTCCTCAGAACCCGCCAGAATTTGTCTATAAATTTTCCTTTGCCTATGAAACGAGCGTTCGATCTCAGGATCGAATGAAATGTAACCTGATCTGGAAAACCTGGGCATAAACAAGGAACTAAAAGAAAAATATAAGAATTGACTCAAATAATTAACGTTCTCTGAGACAAAAGGGGATACTCTAAACTACAAAAAATAATCAGAAAATAAAAATAAAACCGTTTCCCCGGCAACGGCGCCAAATTTTGACAGGGTAAAGTCGTATCCCCTAATCAAAAGTATTACCTAAGTCCTCTAACTAATGCAGATAGGGAAGTAGGGTCGAATCCACAGGGAAACAAGTCTTTCTACTCCTAATTAATTATTATAATCTAAATTATCAAGGTAACCAATGTTGTTGTAATTAAAGACTATACTACGAACAATATGATCAGGGAAAATAAAGTAGGGAGAAATTAAATATTAAAAGGCCTAGGGCATAGGTTCACTAATAAACAATATTCGAGGGCAAATCATAATAAGTAATCATCAAGCATCGATTAATCAGGTTATAAAGGGCTTTCACTACGTATTATAATCACAGAGTTAATTTACCGGTATTAAATCTCATCTGTCGAATCTCGACTTAACCATTTATAAATTAGTCCGCCTATTGAAACTAAGCCTAAACATCAATTCTCATCTGTCGAATCTCGAATTAATATTGCTAAACTCATACAATTAAATCTGGCAAAACCTAATTGCATAGCATTAAATCAATCAATACGAAATTAACCAAGCACTTATAATCAACAATCAGAAATTTACCCCTTCATATTATTTATTAGATCCCCATAAACCCTAGAAATAAAACTACTCAAGCATAATTAAATCTAAACTAATCAAATCAATAAAGCAAGACATAATCAATTAATTAAATAAAATAACTGAATTTAAAAGAGAAGAAATAGTTACCAAAAGAAATCTAGATAAATGAATATAATTAAGAACAATGTTTAGAGAGTTTAAGAGAGAGAAAATATTCTAAGTAGTGAGAGAAAATCTAAAAAAGAAGGTAATAAAAAATAACGTACAAAAAACGTACTTAAACATCCCTAAAACAATCCTTAAACGAAAACTAATTAGGTCTTTAGAAAAACACGCGCCCGATCGGGCGAAGGGCCGCCCGATCGGGCCCGCCTTTTTTACTACGCCTTTGCTAGTGTGCTGCGCCCAATCGAGCCTACGCTCACTCGATCGGGCTCGGTTTCTTCCTTGATGCTGCTATGCGCGCGCCCGCCCGATCGGGCGTATGCTTGCCCGATCAGGCCCGATTTCTTCTTCGAGGCTTGGATATCGATTGCGCTCGATTCCTCGGCCCAATCCGGATTTCCTCATCGGGTCTTGATTACTCGATCCAATTTCCCCGGTATCACATACCGAGCCCTTTAATCACCGGCTCTCACCGGTCCTGGGCTTCAAGGATGGTCGTGTCCTCCTAATGCTCGTAGTTGATTCGTGAAAAACCCGGAAAACGCTCCAATTCAAGTGTGCAATTTCTTACAAAACTCAAGCAAAACTACAAAAACAGTAGAAAACACAAATTAGTAATAAAAGTGGCCCTAAAGAGCCAAAAACACTACTAATTATGACCATGGGACGGGGGTAAAACACTATATAAATAGGACATATCAAACACTAAACCGGGCCCTTAAACCAACAACCTTGCAATCCAATGGCCATATCTTTTGTTCCATAACATATTTTCACCTAAATCTAACGGAATTGGAAAGTAGACATTCAAATATTTGCAGCGATATCTCACAAGCCTTAATCCGACTTCGCAATCAAAATTTATGGAAGTTTTAAAAACGGGTTTTTGTATAAGGCAAATTGCACCGAGCGCAACTCATTGAGTTGCGTGCGCTTGGCGCGCGCAATTCATTGAGATACACGTGTCACCCAGCGTGACTCAAAGAACCGCGCACGCCACCTGAAGGTGCGGCTCTAAAATCCTAAACCTATATTCCTACGCCAATAAATAGGGGTCTTCGTTCAACCCTAAGGGGGACGGAAAAATCAGAACACTAACCCTAACATTCTCAAAACACTAATCTCTCAAGTTCTCTTACTATCATACTACTTTTCTTCGCTCTTCCAAAGTACTTTCCAACCCTAATTAAATTTATTCAAGTCCTAGGAGGTACGAAGAAGAAAAAAAGTCCATAAACGCATTAAATGGAGATTTAACATAAAAATAACGGCTAGTTTCCTGAGCACTTAGATAAATCACTTTTCTTTTATTGTTTAAATTGACTTTAATCGAATAAATAATGTTGTTTAATCACTTTAACAAACTTTTAATTTACTTAATTCACATAGTATTCTTGTGTTAATCAAGACTAGAATTAGAATAATTAATTGAATATTTTATCACCTAAGTGAAGACAAACATTGTTTATTTGTTGTTCTTTTCACGAATATTGATTAAATAAGAATAACAACTTTTGCAATGTAATTCCTACATGATTGACACGTGTAAATAAAATCAACTAACATATTTTTTAGGTAACACGTTGCATATGTTGTTTAGTGATGAAATTATGAAAAAGGAAGAGCTAGTAGAGGCCGCTCTAGGGTTAGGATAGCATTTCCCCCCTAAAGGGAACGTTATTTTTGTACCCTCGCTCTCGAACTCATTTCTGGTACACGTAGACCAATTTGGGCATAGGTAAACTTACTATTCATGCTAAATTTCTTAAACTCTACTTGGGAGAAAGGCATGAACGAGGTTTATGTGTTTTCCTAAAACTCATTGGCAACTCATACTTGTCTCTTACAAAAAGCATAATGATAGGATCAATTCCAATTCAAGGTCCCCCAAAAAGTCAGGAATTCAAATCCTAATACACCCTAACAAGTGTAAAGTCCTAAGCTTTTAAAGGGCCATGGGTATTTAAGGAGAAGGATCCCTTACGATGGGCACACCCTCCTTACAAGCGACTCCAATGGGGACTTAGAGTTTACAAGATTAGTTCTTAGTTATGGTTCAAGGTTTCCAACACTAGGTTACCTATGGGTTGTAACGAGAACTAATTTGGATAATATCTAATTTGAGAGCGAGACTTGAACGACTTGAACACATAATATCTTCTTTTTTCAAAAAAGTAAAAGCCACACAAGCAACATTGCATCATGCATAATCATAGCACACTTTAACCATTGGGGATTGGCTCATTTACTAGGGGTTGCCAACACTAGGTTTCTATCGCGAAATCAATAATAATCATCCCACCTATATCACCAACAAAATGTTGGGAGGGTTATGTCATGGGTCAATACGTTGAGTGATTTATTCGTGCATCGTCCCTTAAGACATGGTACCTTTGGACACCCAAGCCTTGACCTTAGAATAGTATTGTATGCTTTGACGGTTTCTTTTATATGCTTATGTGACTACATGAATATGTGCTTATTATGTGTTTCGTGTCTAATCTAATTAATTCCAACTTGTTACCTAGGGATATTAAAAAAACTCACAAATAAATGTGGTTCGACAAAAAAAAAAAAAAAAAAAAAAAAACAAAAAAAAAAGCACTTTGTTTTTTCGCAAAAAAAAATGTCGAACCTACCAGGTGGCACGTGCAACTGTCAAAGTTGCGCGCGACCTCAAAGCGCAAGTCCAGGAGTTGCGCACAGCCCTTCCGCGCAACTCTATGTCTTGTGCGCTTGCCACTGTTCAATGTTAACGTTGACTAGTTACGAGAAATGTTATCCGAAGAAAACGATATTACCATTTCAAGGTTAATCATTAAATAGGTGCTAATAATATCTCTTTGGCAAACAATGTTGTCTAACTTAGTTGTTCTTCTTTTCGTTTGTTTTTTAAAAAAATTTATTTAATCATTCTTTGTTTAAAAAAAAAACGTGTCTTTTAATCGTCCTTTTCATTTCCCAAAAAAATAAAAAAGGTCTTTTACATTCGGAGTATGATACAAAAAGATTATTATCTTATGAAAAAAGAGAGAGAAGATAATGAATGATAAAACCGAGAAAATGATTTAATTATTTCTTGGATTTTACATTCGGAGGCCATCATTCTTTTAAGCAAATAATAATATACTATCCTTTAAAGAATAGCAATATGATAATTATAATTAAAAAAAACGAAAAATATCTCTATTGTAATCTAAATGATCAAAAAATACCATATTTCTAGTATATTTATCATTTTAAAGAGTGTACTAAGGTTTACTAATATTTCTACAAATTTGAGCATGTCAATCCAACTTTCCCTTTATTTCTCTTCTAACCTTTTTTTTAATACAATTCATTTAAAGTAAAATCCTTAGATGATTACCTTGTTGAAGTCAACACAAATCATGACATTCCATTGTTCGTGAATTTTTGACATTTTTTTTTCATCAACAAAACTTGTTTAAAGTGAATTCGTATTACAGGGATTTTAAAAAAAGAAAGAAAACAATCATTTTGACTTTTGATCGTTGTTTAAATGCTTGGCAAAAAAGGTTTAAGGGTACGCGCTCAGTTTCTCGTGATACACATTACTAGATTATGTTCCACATTCGCATACTAGTTCAATCATGGGTGACAAAGCAGCATTGGAGAAACTTAGAGAGGAACTCCAAAACCCAAAGGCCCTAAGAGAAGAAGAAGCCCAAATGAAGGCTCATAAAAAAGCAGAAAAGACTAAATAAAAGCAGAGAAAAAAAAGAAAACAGTCTATAAGAAAAAGCAAGAGCCGAAAAAGTAGAGGCCTTGGATAAACTTATCCTTCGAGCTAGCTTAGGGAATAAGTAATTCCTTTATGAGCTTGCACCACAACCTAGTGGCAAGACTCTCCCAGAAAAGTTCTTGACTACGGATTTACCAACCTTTAAGGTTACAGAAAATCCTAGGACTCAGTTAATCAGCTTTATTGAGATTATGGCATTGAAACGGGTTGAGCATAGCTTATATGTGTAGACACCTAAAAATGTCTCCCTAAAACCAAACCCGATGATGAACAACCTTTCACCACCATTATTGGTCGGGTTGAGTATTTAATCTTGCAGTACTTAAATCCATATTTCCATTTCATAAAATAACCCAAATACTATCCCATTTCCCCAAACCATAACTTATTTTCCTCTTTTCGTGCCTTTAACCCAAAATAATTAATTTCGTGTCCTTTAAAATCATTCATTTTTTGTCCTTTTTATAAAAACGTTTATTCCAATTTATTTTGGTCCATTATCTGAGTCCAATGATTTAATAATTGGATGGGTCTTGAAAAGAGATTTCTAACGATATATTATAAGCCCAAATATGAGTTATAACGAATAAGTTATGGCCAAAATACTAAACTGAGTCCAAACCGAACCTAAGTCCACCTTACCTATGACCCAATGATCATGTGGAGGGTCCAAAAGCTTTAATATCATTCCTAAACCAATTAGGATTAATTAGAAGCTTCCATAAGTTTCTAAAAGATCCTAATTATCCTTTTTGAAAAGATAAGATTAAAGAGTTTAAAATTGAATAAAACTTTTCTTTTTGAAAATCCTATTTCTATCCGAATTGAAAGACGTTCAAAGATAGTCAGATATGATTTTTTTGCCTCATATTTTTTATCCAAATTTTATATGGTTGGATATCCCTTTAAAGTATCTTTCCAATGATATATTATAATATCAATTCCGAGATATAACGGAAAACATACGAATAAAATATCAAACTCTATCCAAAACTGACACCCTTCCACTAAAACGGCCATATATTAAAATTTAAATTTTTTTTTGACCTTATTATAATTGGGTTGGAAAGTAGACTTGATAAGATTTCCAATGACATATTATATGCCTTATTTCGAGTTACGGATCAAAAGTTATGAAGATTTTAAAAACGGATAAAAAACTGAAATCACCGCGCACAGTGCAAAAGCACCGTGTCACGGGAGTGTGCCCCGTCTGACGGTGCCTGGTGCCGTGACACAGTGCTCTACATCGTGTCACGGTGCTCTATATTGTGTCACAAGGCTATTTTCAAATCTTTTTCGTGTCAAATTCCACCATGGCACGGTACCTATTGTCGTGACACGGTGCTTTTTCCGTGTAATATCTGCGTTTTCCCATATCATGACACAGTGTGCTATACCGTGCCACGGTGGACACTGCCGTGTCACGAAATTTTCTCGTGTCTTTTCCGCGTAAACCCTTCACGCGTTTTCACTTCCTATAGGTCAAATATTTCCCGCGTCGTACTGTTGTCCACCGTGTCACAGGAGTGTGCCCCGTCTGATGGTACCTGGCACCGTGTCACGGTGTTCTTTGCCGTGTTACGGTGTTAATTTTTAAGGTATATATCTTTTTAGGGTTCCGTGTGTTCCCTCTACTCATTTTCCCTATAAATACCCCCCTCCTTTCTATAGTTCGGGGCATCAAATCCTTCTCTCTTTCTCTCTTTTACACCAAATATCATTCCCTTACCTTTATCTCATATTCTAAGCCTCAAACCTATATTACTAATTACATCATTATTCCCCTAAGCACTCCAAGGAGTCCATACAACACCCGAGGTTCCGTCCTTAAACAAAGGCCTGAAAGGTACCAATAACCGAGGGTTTGGAACAAATCAAAACTACATTTATTTAATTTAACTTTCCATTTGATTTGTATTTTTTTATTGAAGTTACTAACAATTTATTCATGATGTAGCAATTTAAAGGAACGCGTGGAATGTGAGTAATTAATTAATTTAATTACTCTTATTTTATTTTAATATTGCTAGTATCATGACTAGGTTAATTTTATATTTGATTTGACTAACGCTATTATTGTTGAATTGCTTCCAATATTGATGTTTATTTTATTATATTTATTGATCACTATATTGGATGTTTAAAGGGAATATGTAATTGAAAAATCACGCCTAATAAGATAATTTGGACAACCGGTTTAGGTTCCTTTTTAATCTTGTTATTGATCGAAGTGATCATTAATATTTCAAAATAATATGTTGCATTAATATTAAACCAATTTAGCTTAATAATAGTTTGGAGCAAATTGAATATTTTGTTTGTATTCCTTTGAGATCGCAGGAATCATTTTTCACTATAAGAATCGAGTAGAGGCCAATACTGGCGACTGTGACTCCATGAATCACTTCGTACCATCATCCCCGATCCTCCTTTTTTGGTTCCGAACCATATGGAGTTAGTAATCTCATGGATTATGAATGGGGTGTAACCTTCACGGGTTAATCGTTGTCCCTTAAACGTGGTTGCCTTTTATGATCCATGAACGGTTTACAAGTTCCTTAAAAACTTGTTGGCGGCTCCCTACTTTTCTTTGTCCTTAATCGTTGTCCCTCCCACTTCCTATGAGTGCCAAGCATATTCACACATGCTTTAACGTAGGCGCACTTCAAACGACGCCTACAATATGTATGTACTTTTCCTTTTTCATTGGACCCAACTACTAGATCATGGTTTTATAACCTCAATGCAAAACAAACTTCCACTTGGAGTGACGTTGTATATGCGCTTTTCGCCAAAGATGGAGACAACATCGAGCTAACAACTACCTTGCGAGATCTTGAATTGCTTAAGAAAGAGGAAGAAGAAGGCTTTATTGACTTCTTTTCCAGGTTGTGATCAAAGGTTACTCTTCTTTCACAAAGACCTCGGGATCATGAACATGTCCCAAAGTTCATGGACAATATGTCTCCACCATACAAGTGTCATTTACAGTACCCTGTTTTAGACACATTTCAAAAAGTCTATACCGTGGGAACATTAATTGAAAGGTACTTGATACACTACTATAATTCGGTCAAATTGGCACCATTTTTATACGACCATCAGTAAAACGGTCGCAAAACTAGAAATTAGCGACCGTTTTAAAGGCGATCGCAATTTTACGACCGTTTTACAGGCGATTGCAATTTTGCGACCGTTTTTTTTACCATTTACACCATCTCAATTATATTTAAATAATTATTTTATAATAAATATATGAGAAAATTAAATAAAAATAAAAATAAAGTAGTTGCGACCGCCTAAAACAGTCGCAGATTACGACCGTTTGACACAAAGTAGCTAGTTGCGATCGTTTTCAGCAGTCGTAAGTAGGCTTTTTTTTTTAAAAAAATATGGGGTATAGAAGAGGTTCCCCACTAACCCTAGCCCTAAATTCTTTTCAACTCTTTCAGCAGCCGCTCTTTCTCTCTCTTATCTCTCTTCTCACGTTAGTCTTCATCTTCCGTTCTTTCCTTCTCTCCATTCCTCTGCTCCTCCATTATTCCTCCTCTCCTCCTTCATTATCTGACATTTATCGCCGTAAATTAGACACACTTCAAAGAAATAGATCGAAAATCACCCAAACATTCAACCGACACCAACCGTCACCACCATGACCTCCGCTGTCACAATCTTATGGCTAAACAAGTTCATGGCTTTTAAGGTCAAATTCGACCATGAAAAGTCTAGATATAGACTTTTCATAGTTGAATTTGGCCTTATTAAACCAAATTTGAAGTGAAATTTGAAGTCAACTCGAGGTTTAAGGTATGTTATCGAGTTTATACTTGTTTGTCTGATTTTTTATTCGAATTCGTTTTGATTTTTTGTTCGAATTTCATTATTCGAATGTTGATTTTTGTTCATTTTGGGATTGATTTTCGATTTCATTTTTTTTGTTAACTTTTTTGTTTTATTTTTGTTATTTTTGGGTTTGATTTTCGTTTTGAATTTGAGTTTGATATTTGTGGTTTGTTTTTGGTTGGTAATTTAGGTTGTATTTTTTTGGGTTTTTTTTTTAATTATTTGATTAGCAATTTTTTTTATTAATTTTGATTTTCGTTTGAATTTTGGTTTAATTTGTGGGTTTAATTTTTTGGTTTTTTGGGGTAAGGTTGGCGGTGGTAGCGGGTACTAGTGATTTAAAGTGGGAGGTTGGCGGTGGTTGTGGGGGGGGGGGGGAAAGGTTTTTTAGGGAATGTTGTTGGCGGTGGGTACAGGGAGTGCAGGCTGTGAATTGTCGAAGGTACAGGTTGAGGGTGCTGCTAGCTTTGGTTTTGTTTGGTTCCAGTTTTTTTTTAATTTTTTTAAAAAATATTTAGCAACCTCATATAGCTGTTGCAAATGTCAATTTTGCGACCGCTTCTATGCTGGTCGTAATTAATTATATTTGCGACCGTTATTATAACGGTCATTGAAAATAAAGGAAGCGGTCGCAAGATTATTGCGACCATCAACCAGTCGCAATTAGGACTAGTTGCGACCAAGTGAATAACGACCACCATGTTACGACCATTGACGGTCGCAACTATATTTAGCGACCGTTTTTTTTTTTTCCGCGACCGTTTACGACGGTCGCAAAAAAATAATAATTTTTAGTAGCGTATATAAATGAAACCATGAATCATATATATGGACTAGATTTTTAGAGAGGATTTCACCTACGTTGTAAACGAACAAAGCTCGAAGACACAATCTCAAGAAGTTGTCAACAATTCAAGATGTAGCACCCTAGGTCTTGTTTTGTTTCTTTTATTTTCTTTCTGATGGACTAAGAGATTCATGTTGTCGAATCTTCTTATTATGTACTCTCATTAATAAATGAATAAATTATATTTTCAAGTATATCTATCTTGTTCTCTTTTCAATCTCTTTGTTGTTATTAGCTCGATTTGAATAAAACATATACATGCAATTAGGCAATATCAAAAAAGGCATACATACTCAACACTTTAAGAATCTTGATGAGCTTTGGCTTACAAGATGTATTGGATGAAAAGAGGCCCATCTATTGGCCCACTAAAAAGAGATATGATGACTACACCAACACATGATGCAACTTGAAACTGCACGTAGATAATCCCATGTTAATAACCTTAGAAAAATCCGTATTTATTAGCCTTTTTAAGCTTTGTCAATCGAGCCTTTCTTATTCAACCTACATTATTCCAAACCTTAAAGAGATACAAATGAAAAAATTTGGGAAACAAAACATAAGAGGGGGACACAAAGTTAGTCTAAACCCAAAAGAAAAGATCTAATGCAAAAGAAAGAAAAAATATTCATTCTAAACCCAAAACCAAGCTTGTTAAAAAGGAGAGAAAAAAAAAAAGGAAAGAGAGGGAAGACAAGAAAAAGACAACTATTGTAGGAGTTGTCACACAAAACAGAAAGGTCTTAATTTGAGAAGCACCAAAAGTAAGGGATAAAGGGAGTATACTTGAGCCTGTCCGTTTTTCATAACCTTAATCCTAGCCACATTAAAACCCTGGAAAGGACCTCCTTGAGGTAGATTATAACCATATACCAAAATCATCATTCTATGAAAATATGGCCCACTTTAGGCCTTTTGCACACATGGACCTACTATTGAGTAGTTATGCACATACATAAAATGCATGAAGTGTTGAGTAAATGATTACAAAATCATGTTATAAAAATAAAATAATTTGGATGATTTGATTGTCATTGGCTTGATTACATCACTTTAGTAAAACAATCGAATCAAACTAAATTTGATGTTTTCTATATCCTTTGCCAAGAAAAATGAGCCAATCATCTTACATTCTTTTAATAATAGGGATATTTATTACAAAGGTGATTCAAGTTCTATATGCATTGCCTAGAAAGAAAACGAGTTAATACAGTAAATTGACTTGATATATCGACAGCCTCGAAGTGAACTTTAGATATCTTTTACAACTCTTGAGCATTGGTCATCTCACTTATCATTAGCAACTAATATGTCCGCCTATGTGGGATATTGTCATCCTCTCTAAGCAAGGAGCATTGATTGAACACGATCACTACATGAAAAAATGATCGTTATCGCTATCACACGTATACCTCATTGCCAAGTCATCACGATGATTCAAAATTAAGTCAATAATCCTTGATTTTGAAAACAAGTCTATTTCTCTTTTTTTTTCTATGGGAAATTTGGATCCCCTTAATTTTTATGCAAATCATTCTTTTTTTGTTCATTTCTTTTTTAGGGGGTAAATCGGGAAAATCCCTCCCATTTGGCAACTAAAATACTTGTAAAAAATAGTGTAATTTTTTTGCTCTTTGCCTCAAACTGGGGGCTAAAACGCCAAGACATCCCCACTTTTTGAAGGATTTATGTCTTCGTCGTGTGCAATTACTAGATATATCAATGGATTAAATTATGGAGATAATTAAGTTCGGACATTTGGGTCGTCGTTTTATCATAGATAGAGGTACTAACGATCTTTGGGCTAGTAAAATAGCTCAAATCCCAATTGGACAGATCCTATAAGGTCACACAAAGGGTCTAGATCGGGCACGAGAAGACAAGGCACATGATGGGCCTCATCCTCTAGTATAGCCGGCCACATGGAGTCGATTGAAGGGTTTTGGGCTTCCTAACCCTAGTCTAATTATAATGTGATTATAAATAGACTAGGTGCCTAGGGTTTACATGCAAGTAATTCAAGTGATCAGTAAGATCAAACCCGAATTAGCAAACACGAGACCAAACCCTCTCATACTCCTCTCTCTCACGACACTCTCTCTCCTCCTCGGCGCCGGTTGTGGTGGTTCGTGGTGGTCGGCCTAGTCCAATAAAGGCAGTGATCGCGGTTTTCCTCAATCACTCGATCAATCTTGTATTGGTGGACGGCTCATTTGAAGCTCGTGGACTAAGTAGAGGAGCAACGCTTGGGGTTCTATTCTCTCCCTGATTTGTCAATCAAATTGCTACTTGGAATTCACGCTTCAAATGTATGATTATGCGTCTTGTGTGTTATGCATGTGATTTTGGGATTAAGTACTTGATTGAATGTGATTCATTATTTTCCGCTGCGTAGTACCTATAAACTGTTACAGTGGTACCAGTTAACCTCTTACATGAACGCGCTTGATCATATTAATACGATTAAATTGAAGTCCATGTTAATTTTATAATCAATTAAGAGGGAGAAATTAATTTAATTATGGTTCAATTATTATATTTAATATGATTAAACTTTTGGAATTGATGAAAAGTGATTTAATTATGCTCAAAATAACCATGAAGAGGACCGCATTAAGCCCTAGATCATTCGAATTGTTTTATGCTTCATAATTTTAATCGGATTGATTTATGCATTAGAATGTTTTTTGTATGATCATCGATTAAATTTTAAGAGTTAGAATTAAATTGGGATTAATTTTATGATGAACCCTAATTTTAAAATTGAATGATGATTTAATTTTAATTTTTTGGACAAATTTGATTTCTTTTTTTTTTATAAAAGTTATTTTAATTAAATAAAAAAAAATAGCTTTAAGGTCGGCAACCGCGGCTGGGTGACGCAGCTACAGTGGCTGCCGACCTTGTAGCAGTCTAAGAGGAAGGGGAAGGGAGGGTGGCGGTCCATGGTGGCTGGGGCAGCAGCTGTGCAAGCGTTGCATGCTGCTACGGGTGCACTGTGGCTAGCCTCGGTTAGCCAACCACGGTGGCCAGCAACCGTATAGTACGGTTTTTTCAAAAAAAAAAATTAAATTATTTTATTTTAAAAATATTTCAAGATAACTATGATTTATTTTAGGATAAAATAAAATATTTTGAAAGATAAAATCGGTTTTATTTTTGATAAAATCTTTTATTTTAGGATAAAATCAAATATTCAAAAGTTGTTCTATTTTATATTATCCATATTTAAAGTTTTTAGATTGGTAATTATCCATAATTAAAGTGGTTAATTTTGGATAAGATTGATTAGGATATTCTGAGCATATTCTAAAAGGATAATAATTGATTTAAATACTGTGATTATCCCATAATTAGATTAGGATATAATTGATTTTAAAATTATTTGATTGGCTAGTAATTAGGATAAAATCTCCTAAAGTTGTTAGGATAATCATGGAAGATTAAATATGATTTATCTTTCTAGATTAAAATAATATTTGATTCTATATCATGCCTAAATTAAAATATATGATATTTTATGATTGATCATGAATAATAAATGATATTATTAAATTATGATTTAAATATGAGATATTTTAGGAAATGTGTTGCCTTAATTATGAACATTCGATGTTGTAGTTTAGACAAGCATGTTGAGTGATTTATTATATGCCATTTTATAATATATGACATTATGTTGCTATATATAGACAAGTGTGGCCCGTAGATTCTAAAATACGATCTGCGCATCGTGATGTATTTTTGTAATCTAAATACGGTCTGCGTACCGTTAAGTATTTTTGTAACTTTTATTTAAAGTAAAGATATTAGTTATTTAAATAGTGTTAGTCCAAAGAAGCCCATGAAGTGAAGACCCAAAGGATCAAGGTGGATGGAGATCCATGATGATTCAAGTGGGAGCTTTTCATTAATAGTTTTCTTAGGACTAAGGGGTTATAGTATGTCATGTCTTATTGCATTAGTAGATTATGCAGAGCGTCACTTGTTATTTAAGGTAATTGTGGGGTAGATCACGTTCTACATATTTAATTGGTTACGCTCAACAAGGTTACCTAAAGAGTTTAGAACCTTGAAGCAAAGGGTGATAATTAAACATGTGATGGTTAATTATTCAACCAAAAGTTACAAGAGTTGTAATTAGTAAAGAGTTTACTCACCTTGAAAATGTAATGCTTGATGGTAGGGCCTCAGTCCGTCAACTATTACACAAATAAAGGATCTTGGAATCACTTAAAATTCAATTGGGATCAATTAATGTTGAATAAGTGTCTTTAAAGTTACTAATTTAATCGTTTATGTCACTTTAATGTTAAATTAAACATAATTATTAAACTTTCCCTTATTTTGACATAGATGGGTAACCGTAATCACAACGACAACAACATTTACAATCTTCGACCATTCCTTGAGAAGGATAGGCTGACAGGAGAAAACTTATCCACTTGGGAAAGAATGTTAAGGCTCGTTCTGAAATCTGAAAGTAGAGAGATGTCATTGACACCCCATTGCCAGGACCTCTGCCAGAAATTGCAACTGTGGCAGAAGTCAAGAAGCACAAAGAAGCTCATGATAGAGCTGTGCCTATCACTTGCTTGATGATTGCTACCATGGAACCTAGTCTTCAAAAGCGTTTTGAGGATCAGGATGCGTACACAATCATGCAAGAACTCAAAGCTTTGTTTAAGAAACAAGCTAGAGTTGAAAGGTACGAGCTCCATCGTGAGATTCTAGATTGTAGGATGGAGAAGGGTGCCACAGTTCATGATCATGTTTTCAAAATGATCGGCCTTATTCAAAATATGAAGAAATTGGGGCACCTATACAGTGATGAGATGGCAACTGACATAATTCTCTACTCACTTCCATAAATTTTTAACCAATTTATCATGAACTTTAACATGACTGCGACTGCAAAGACTATGAATCAATTGCACGCAATGCTAGTTAGTGCTGAAAAGCAAATCCCTAAGGAACCTAAGAAGAAAGTTTTTATGATTCAAAAGGGAAAGGGGTTGAAGAATAAGGGGAAAAAGTCTAGTGCCAAGAGCAAGGGCAAGCAAGTTGCCATTGCCAAGGCTCCTGAGAAGCCTAAGGCGAATCCAAAACCCAAGGCTGCAAGTGAAAGTGAATAATTTTACTGCAGGAAGAAGGGGCATTGGACCAATTATCAGAAATAACTTGACTTCCTCAAGAAGAATGGAGCATCAACCTCAGGTATTATGTTATAAACATTTTAACTTTCACTTAGGTATGTGATACCAAGTTGCAGTGCTTAACATTATGAATGTTGCGCAGGAACTGCAAACAAGTGAAGCTAGCATGGAAATGGAGCTTGAAGGTGCACTAGAAGTGTTCGAGTGGCCAGAGATAGCTTCATAGTTTTAATTTCAGAATTTTTATTATGATTTTAGACAATTTCCAATTTTGATGAGACAATTTTCGATGTTAGTTTGAATACTGATTTGGTTTTACTTGGCTTGGATAAGTGTTGATCCATGACCAAGGTAATAAATTGTTTTCATTTTTCTAGATATGAGTTATTTTGTTTTATTACATTGGTATAAGTAGATCACAAAAGCAAAATTAGATGATTTAAAGTAAACTTACTTAAAACAAAGTAAGATTAGGTCACATAACCAAGTTGCACATCCAAAGTAACAATTGGATGGACTCTTATTCTTATTTGATTATGAATCACTTGAGAATTAGAAGTCATGCTTGATAAGGTAAGATGACCAAGTTGCCTTTTATTTGAAAGGGTAAAAGAGCTAAAATGACCTTTTGGAACACAACACATGATGTCTGTGAACCAATAAGTTCAAGAATTAGCAAAAAGATTTAACTATTTCATTACTTTTACTAACGATTTAAGTAACTATATTGATAATTACTTAATGAAGTAAAGTTTGGAATCATTGAAATGTTCAAAATTCCAAAAATGAAATGGTTAAATCAGTTTGAGATAAGCAATTTAACACCACGATATGATTGTTGTGATAAATATTTTACTCGAAAGGAATGATCATCTAAAAGGGAATTGTTGAATTAGTTCACAATCCAGAAACAATACAAATGTATGTTTATGAAGAAGGAATCAAAACTTGCTTGCCATTATTCGATCCAAAATTTAATGATTTACAAATATCATTTTGAGGATATGCATTACAACAACAATTGTAAAATATACTAAATAGGAAACTTAACCAAAGCAGAAGAAAAGATGTCATAAGAGTTATGATTTGGAAATGTTCCAAAAGTTATCTTTTCAAAACAGGATTAAAAGTTATGAAATCAATGTAAAATGTTTACAAAGATGACATAATGCACCCTAAATCAGACAATAGTTCTTCATGGGTTTTCTCATGGAAACTTAGAGGTATTATTCCTACAATCGCGTAGAAAACAAAGTGTTTGTTGCTCGCGATAATGTCTTTATAGAAAGAAATCTCTTCCTACAAAGCCAAGTGGGAGTAAATTTAGATCTTGATGAGATTCGAGACGAGCAACAAATGGATGTGGATAACACTACATCAGAGACGAAGGCATATGAAATGAGCTAATTTGATAAACCATATGTCGAAGCAAGCTAATTCCACTAGTAAGGCTTCTATCGTTCCACTTGAATGAACGGCTTCAAAGAGTTGAAGAGAATAATTCTATTGTTGCTCATACCTATCGTAGGTCACTTGGGATCAAAACAAACAGTTTCTTGAAATTCTGAGTAAAGGTGGATTGTAAAGTTTTCCTATTGGAATGGTTGCAATCCATGCCCTACAAGCAAGCTTTGGATAAGTGCCAACTCAGGAAATGGCTTAAAGTCAAGAAATCCAATATGAATCCATGTCTATAAAGATATGTTAGTCCATGATAGTCTTACAAATAGGATCAAACCTATTAGTTGCGTAAGCTTATTCGGATTCTTCTAGTGATTGCTAATTTTGATTACGAAGTTTAGCATTGGATACCAAAATCACCTTCATGAAATGTTCTTGATGGATGACATGTATATGATACAACCTAAGAGTTTTGAAATCCTAAATTGAAAGAAAGTTTTGCAAACTTCAGAAATTCATTTAATGGATTGAAGTAAGCGTCAGGGAGTTGGAATATTCGTTTCGGTTAGGCAATCAAACAGTTTGATTTCCTTAAAGAACGATAAGGAATATTGTAGAGACAAGAAGTTTTATGGGAGAAATTGATGTTATTATTCATGTATGTAGATGACATACAGCTCATATGAAATGACATATCAATGCTTGAGTAAGTCAAGCAGTGGTTACAGAGTTGTTTCCATATGAAAGACTTAGAGATGTTGAGTGCACAATGGGAATCATGATCCATGAAGTGAATCTCGAAGATTGATTGGAATGAATCGAGAAACTTATGTTGATAAGGATCTTGACAATTTCATGAAGAAAGACTCTAAGAGAGGATGGTTTCCCATGTTTCATAATAATACACTCTGTAAAAACTAAGTGCCTTCAAAAGCTAGTAGAGTTGAGTTGTATGGATAGTGTACCTTATGCTTTTGCAAAAAGGGTCCATTATATGTACCATGATATGTACAAAGCAAGATGTTACATATGACTTGTGCATGTGTAATGGGTTTCAATTAAATTTAGAACAAGCATACTGAAAGTTGCAAAGAGCAAATCCTTGATACTTGAGAAGGAATAAAGGAATTTTTCTAGCTAATGGTGTTAAATGTAAACAAGTTGTCAAAAGGTTATACAGATGCATGTTTACCAAACAGGCAAGATGACTCTAGATGTTGATCTAGATGCATGTTCATGTCTGTATGAAGAAGGACAGTAAGCTTGAAGAGTTCAAAGTAGAATACTTTTGCATAATCAAAGTCAGAATATATATATGTAGCTACAGTAAGAGTAGTTAAGGAGGAAGTTTGGATCAAATTGTCTTGTGACTAAATTGACACCTTTGCCGAAGTAAAGGAGTCAGGGTTACACCACAAATCCAAACAAATAGATATGAGATATCACCTCATTTATGAGATCAATGACAAGCAGAATGTTATGATCTGCAAAGTTTTATTGTGTTTGAAAAATCACTAAACCCCTTCCATAGACTAAGGTATGAGAGTCATATTAAAGTCTTGGATTAAAGCAAGTTATGTAATTCAAGTTGTATATGTTTTGAGAAAACATGTTACATAAGGAATGCATCAATTTGAAAAATTATGTTTAAATAGAAATTTCATTTCTCTTATTTAATTATGGTTTTGGAAATTAAATAAAATGTCCAAATAATTATGAATTGATGGGCTCATCAAGTTGATGACCTTGTGAATGAAACCCCACAGGTGAACAAAATTCATATATTATTTGAGTTCCTAGTTCAAAATCATTAAAGTGGACATAAATGATTTCAATAAATGGACTATCATGTAAGATTGATTAGATAGCGCAATTTCATGGGCTATAGGGGCATAGTGATGCTCGGTCAGTCACTTGGATATGCATGAATGATGCATGATCGAACTTATGACCTACTTTGAAGTTCAGGTGTAGAGATTCCAGATTTATTAGTGGATTCCTTTGACATGAGTAGAACATTGATATCATTCAATGGATGTTGTGACTGTGGTACACTCAAACGTCTGCCCGTAACTGGAGATTATAAAGTGTGCTTCCCGGTTATTTCAAAAGTTGAGTGGGAGCCTTGTTGCCACAAGATTGGATTGAGTCTACCTATTAAATTAGGAAATGTGTCTTAGCCGCTTGAAGAGGGAGAATTCAGAAAATATGTGGTCGCGTTCAAATGCTTTACTTAGTTGTCGTTTGGTTTTGTAATTCTAACTCAGATTTCAAGAAACGATTGTAGATTAATATGATCTCGACATGTGATGAAATCATATTATCAAATCGACACATATTGACTTAAGGAATTTAAATATTTCACACTTGTCTCAGACAAGTGGGAGATTAAAGGATTTATGTCTTTGTCGTATGTTATTACTAGATACATCAATGGATCAAATTATGGAGATAATTAAAATCGGACATTCGGGTCGTCGTTTTATCATAGCTAGAGGTACTGACGATCTTTAGGCTAGTAAAATAGCCCAAATCTCAATTGGACGGATCTTATAAGGTCATACAAAGGGTCTATATCGGGAACTAGAGGACAAGGCCCATGATGAGCCTCATCCTCTAGTATGGCCGGCCACATGGAGTGTATTAAAGGGTTTCGGGCTTCCTTACCCTAGTCTAATTATAATGTGATTATAAATAGACTAGGTGCCTAGGGTTTGCATGCAAGTAATTCAAGTGATCAGTAAGATCAAACCCGAATTAGCTAACACGAGACCAACCCTTTTCATACTCCTCTCTCTCACGGCACTCTCTCTCCTCCTGGGCGCCGGTTGTGGTGGTTCTTGGTGGTCGGCTTAGTCCAATAAAGGTGGTGATCGCGGTTTTCCTCAATCACTCGACCAATCTAGTATTGGTAGATGGCTCATGGACTAAGTAGAGGAGCAACGCTTGGGGCTCTATTCTCTCCCTGATTTGTCAATCAAATTGCTAAGTGGAATTCACGCTTCAAAGGTATGATTATGTATCTTGTGTGTTATGCATGTTATTTTAGGATTAGGTAATTGATTGAATGTGATTCATTATTTTCCGCTGCATAGTACCTATAAACTCTTACACTTCTGGCTATTTACAGATTTGAACACTCTATTTATGCTATGAAATCAATGTCATGCAAAGCTTATAATTTTTATAACTTGAAATGACAAAGCAAAGAAAACCACTTCTTATTATTTGACAAAGATAATTAATTATGTAATTGATCAAACAGTTCGTGATAAACATATGCAATATTACACAAATTGAAAATACAAATCTTAGGGTTCTAAATAAACACGAGAAACATCCCCTAGCATATGAATACATGAATCCTAAAAGTCACCCAAGTCTACACTTGGGGGCTACAAAATATAGATTTCACCTTAACTATCGTGAGACCATATTTTTGAAAGTGATTCGAATGATTTTATAAATTATTCTAACACTCCATCAAACTTAAGTTTGATAAATATTTATTCTCCAACAACGGTTCTTATTTATTAATTGGAAGAACTTCACTTTCAATTAGCAAAATATGATAATGATGACAAACACTAAAAAGAAAAACATAAACAAAATTAGATATACAAAAGTGTGCTCACATTTTCATAGATTTGTTGAGATAAGTTGCAAATTACAGCTTATCTTCATCAATCATGGACGGAAAAGTCACACTTAATTACGAGCTAGACTTTTCTTTCCATTTTGGGTCCAGTTTCGAAAATAACATGATTATGTATTTGCGTACTAGAAAAAGTTGCTTCATTTTATTTTCAAAAAAACTTTTATTAAACTTATTGGACCCTCTCCAAATTTAGAATTCTAGTTTGAAATAACATGTTTCTTACTCTCTACAAAAAAAGTCTTCAAAATTTACTTTCTGAATTTTTGTTTCATTTTCTCAAATAAATAAATTTTCAAATTCTCAATAACCGTTTGGATAATACATGTATATACATAAATAATTTCAAAAGGAATGAACTAAGATTCGACTTCTCTTCTTGACTCAAACTTGTTCTCACCTAGTTATTGTGCGAATATGGGCTTAGGGATGGTAAACAAACCACCTACAGACCAAAATCAAAGATTTATAAGAACAATGAAATCATTTTATGTTTTAAATCAACTTTGAAGAATAATATTACCGTAATGATCTCTGCGAACGTTTTGACGTTAGGTAAAGATTACTAAACCTTAAACACAATTGTTTTTGGTTTGTAAACAAGCAAAGAACTAACTTGCTTTCTTGAACATGGCTTTAACTAAAATCCGAAAGCCATGTCATTGTCTAAAAAAATCTAAAAAAAAAATGGAATATATACATAGGTCCATCTCAATATCATGATTATATGAATGGCCTAAACAATAGCAGGTCATTAGAATTACCCTAAATTGGGGGCTCTAAGACTTGAGAAAGTGCAAGAATGCATATAACTCGAAACATGGGGGCTCTAGTATAAAAATGAGATATTCATGCCATTCGAGCTACTTTCAAGAATCGCCTAAACTACAAATGGTTTATGTAGATCTTGAGCCTTACAATTTTAAAATGCATCACAATGATTTAATAACCATTTTGTTCCTTTGAAAACTAAGTTTTCATGTGAACTTGGCCATAGAACAAGCTACATATTCGAGCCATTTTATAGTTCAACTTCAAAAATTATTATTAGTGCATAATTGTTGTTTCAATACTTCAATTTACTCTAAAGATTAGATAGTACGACTAGTATAGAGAAAAAGAAACAAAATCATGAGTTTCAAAAAAGAATTCAAATGAATACAATATACTTGCCCATACGAAAGTTTAGTACTCAATCATTCATCGTGAATTGTATCAAAACACTTTATTAAAATAAGACAAACATTTTTATGAGTTAGAATAAGAGACTCCTAACATCTAAATTAAGAGGTCATCATTTTTCTTTATTGTTGCACACAAGGAGGATGAAATCTACTTTCTCGAGCTTCAAATTAGTAACAAAATTTGAACTCTAAAGAAAGAATTTAAAAATAGCGAGAATAGGGAAAAAATTGAACAACATTTCATTTTTCCTCTTACTTGTTCCGACAAATGACCAATATTACTAGACTGGACAAATTTCATTTGTTAAAACTATGAATGGTCGAAAATAATTTAAACACACTAGTTTAATAGTTTCCAAGATCCTAGTTGTTATCATAACAAGACAAAACACAGAATTTCTAGACCCATTTCAAGCAACATAAAAGGGTCTAATTATTAAAAATAATCAAGCCATCGAATTCACCCAATACTGGGGGCTACGACATTCGAAAATATTAAATAGGGGCTTAAAAGTTCGAGATAATGTCCATGTTTGATAAATGGCTTGATGGTTTTTTGGTTAGCTTTTGGCTTTTTGCTTTTTTATGTGGTCAAACAGCCAAAATATATGTTTGGTAATTGGCTTTTTAGTCAGCGAAAAAGCTGGCTTTTAATCCAAAATGAAAAATCTGCTTTGACTAGCTTTTTTTGTTGGCTTTTGGCTTGTTGGCCCACAAGTTATCTAATAAACAGCCTACAACCAACAATTAATTTTCCAAACACTTTTATAAACAACCAGCTTAAACAGCCAATTTCAACAGCCATTATAAACAGCCAAACATCCCAGCTGGTCAAACAAGCCAAAGGAACTAGCCAACAACCATTTTCCAAACAAGGCCATAGCCAAATTACACCAGTTCAATGATGTCTTCAAGAATTTCCTAAATTAAATAGTTTATGCAAATCTTGAAATCACAATTTTATATGTGAATAATAATAACTATTAGTTATTTTTATCATTTTTAAAACCAATTTTGTAACTTAGGCAGGACAAAAATATACATGAGTTGCAAGAACAATTTCATGCCATTATCAAAGTAAAAAATTTTGATCATAATTTTAGTGCATAATTGTCATTATAATAACACTTCAATTTACATTCGAATTAACAAGTATAATCCATGTGAGCGAAAAATAAAAAGGTTCAAATACAAATTCAAAAATTAAATACGTATATGCTTGTATGTGCTCATCCAAGATTAATACTTTATCATTTCACATAAAGTTTGTTGCAATACACTCTTTAAACATGTTCTAATGACATAGAACAAACAAATTCATGATAATAAGTCGAATCAAAAGTTAGAGTTCTTCATTCAACTTTCTCCATTTTATTGACCAAGTTCAAAGTTTTGTGCTATAAAAGGAGCAAGATTTACTTTCCTTCAAATGACAACAAAATAGGGAAAAAGATCGAAAATGGTGAAAGATGAGAAGAATAGAGTGAGCTGCAAATCGCACTTCTCAACCTCTTTTTACCGATTCAAATGTCGCGTGCAACTCATCAAGTTATGCGTGGCATCCTAGCGCAACCCAGCGTCTTGCGCGCGCCTGACCAACGCAACCTACTAAAATGCGCGCTTCATTCCGGTCACTTACAAGAACAGTTCTCATTTTTTGATCCATTTTGAAAATTTTCCAACAGCTTTCTGCATTGTTAGACGGAATAACGCGTTAATCATCAAAATCACTTATATTACTTTGCATCTAGTAGTATTTTTTCTTTTCTTTAGCTTTTTGCATCATACTGCATGCACACTGTTCTTTGTGCCTACCCTAAGCATACGTTTTGGACGTTTTTCGTAAGCATGTCTTAAAATATTTCGTAGTGGTGCTTTACGTAAAAGCTCTCATAGACAGGTTTGTCGTTTTATAGTACTAACTTTAGAAATGTCACATTCTTTTCTTTCTTTTTGGCGTCCACGGCAAAAAGGATGGCGTATCGTATAGTGTAAAATTGTATGGCGTAAGTGTTGCATAAAATTACACCTCTTCCCAGCAACGTGATCTACCTCTAGTAACTAAAACGGTAGAATCTTCTGTCTTTCTGTAGGCGTTAGCTAAACTAGTTATGGTGCTTTGAGCCAATTGAGAACAGACACTTCTCGATTGGAAGCAAATACGGTAATTAGTGAGCTTACTGGCTTACCTGACAGTTAGGGTGTCCGTCCACCCCCTGTAAAAAGAGCGACATGCAAAGTCGCATGTGTTTAGACATGTCCCCTAGTCCTGAGACATGTGTTCTCATCTTATGGAAAAAACTGCTAAGAGAGTTGCCGATTTTCATCTCTCTCACTAGATTTGGATATATACCTCCAGTCCTGATACATGTATTTCTACCTTGTGGACCTTAAATACTGCGTTTTGGAAAGCGAGTGTCAAGAACTTTATTCACGTGCTAGGCTACGAATGCCGAAACACCACTCTTTTTATCATCTTTTAACTTGTTAAAATCATCGGCTAAAGTTTCAATAACATATCGAGGGACTTTAGATCAACAATGCCATAATTGAGAGGATATCATCCTCTTAACTCTTTTTTAAACCGATATCTTCTCATGACATCATGACATCACCTAGGACAACATTTACTTTTAAAAGCATTCTACACTTGCAAAGGATCAATCTAGATTATTTAGCATACTAAGTCTAGAAAATACTTTTTCTAGCCTTAACAACTACTTTTATTGAACATTTTGCAAATTGAGGATAGTTTCGACATTCTCAAACACTACTGAAAGATTCCTTATTTTTATGGAACTTTGTAGAATGAGTGTCGAATTTATTTCTTTGGCTACTTTCATCATCGTCTATTCTAGACTCAATCAAGGTGGGGGCTAACTGTAGACGTCTACTTTTGGCCTCTTGTCCTGACAAGAAGTGCATTGATGTTACAAAAATTCGTTCTTCATGCTTGATCAAAGTTGAAGTGTTTATGGACTACGAAATGCATTATAAAGTAAATTAAAACCCATATTTGAGATCAGGTTATCTTAGAGCCTTGTTCGATTACTAATTAGGTCTAAAACGTGCTCATACATGTTTAAACTTGATTAATAACGGACCCAAATGCGTCAAATTCAATGATTGAATCCAATGGATCTTAAATTGTTAAAAATCAAGTCAATCATATAAAATAACCATCAAATTTCTATCCAAGGCTAATACTGATGGATAGCCCTTTCAAAAATATTTCCAAAGGTATATTATAATCCCAATTCCGAGTTAAAATGAAGAAGTTACGATCAAAACACTAAACCGGGCCCTAAAACAAACACCCTTACACTCCAACGGCCATATCTTTTGATCCATAATATATTTTAACCTAATTCTAATGGCATTGGAAAGTAGACATTTAGATCTTTCCACTTATATCTCGCACGCCTTAATTAAACTTTGTAATCAAAGTTATGGAAGTTTTGAAAACACGTTTTTGTATAAGTTAAACTACACCGAGTGCAACTCATTGAGTTGTGCGCGCTTGGCGCGTGCAAGTCATTGAGATGCTTACGCCTATAAATAGGATTCTTCGTTCAACCTTAAGGGGGACAGAAAAATAAAAACTCTAACCCTAGCACTCTCAAAACCCTAATCTCTCAAGTTCCCTTACTATCATACTACTTTTCTTCTCTGTTCCCAAATACTTTCCAACCCTAATTGAATCCATTGAAGTCCTTGGAGGTACGAAGAAGAAAGAAAGTCTATAAACGCATTAAACAGAGATTTAGCATAAAGCACTTAGATAAATCACTTTTCATTTATTGTTTGAATTGACTTTAATCGAATAAATAATGTTGTTTGATCACTTTAAACAAACTTTTAATTTATTTAATTCACATAGTATTCTTGTGTTAATCAAGAATAGAATTTGAATAATTAATTGATTGTTTTATCACCTAAGTAAAGTCAAACATTGTTTATTTATTGTTCTTTTCAAGAACATTGATTAAATAAGAATAACGACTTTTGCAATGTAATTCCTACATGATTGACGCATGTAAATAATATAAACTAACTTAGTTTTTAGGTATCACGTTACATATATTGTTTGGTGATGAAATTATGAAAAAGAAAGAGATAGTAGAGGTCGCACTAGGACTAGGATAGAGATTTCCCCCTAAAGGAAACGTTATTTTAGTAATACCCTCGCTCCCAAACTCATTTTTGGTACATGTATACCAATTTGGGCGTGGGTAAACTTCCGATTCGTGCTAAATATCTCTTGAATTCTACTTGGGAGAAAGGCATGAATGATGTTTATGATTTTTCCTAAAACTCTTTGGCGACTCCTACTTTTCTCTTACAAAAAAAGCGTAATGATAGGATTAATTCTAATTCAAGGTCCCCCAAACATTCAGGAATTCAAATCCTAATACACCTTTACAAGTGTAAAATCCTAGGTTTTTAAAGGGCCATGGGAATTTAAGAAGAAGGATCCCTTATGATAGGCACACCTTCCTTACACATTATCACCTCCCCCGACCGGATGAGGAATAGGAAATTCAACAAGTGAAACTGAAACTCCCCTGTACTCTCGGGAGGTGCTGCACTGCTGCCGGTCAAGAGGAGCCCAAATGAGTAGATACTGGATAGGGGCCTCTTCAGAGTGACCGTTCGGTCTAAAGAAGAGAGTGGGGAAAATGATATTGTCCCCAAAAGCTACATTCCTCGCCACAAGTGGCTTTCTAATGGGAATTACTTGGCCGCTTACGGTCTTAGTACTGAGAGGCCGAGAGGTAGTCAATCGAATTTTTTTAATAATTTGCAAGACTTGGATTTTCATTTTTGGGTCTTGCTAATCACTTGACTTATTGTGCAGATAGAGCAATGGAGAAGATTCTGGCCTCCAAGAAAACGGCTGCTCAATCAGCCGCGTATTACCATTCGACCCTGAGAAAACGAAAGAACGATGAGCCCAAGGCGGGCAAAACGCCCTAGGTTAGCTAAACTTTGAACTTGGTTGAACATAGAATTTTTCATTTCCTATGGCTTTTTAAATTATTCAGTTTTTGCAGAGGCGGCACATCCAAACCCCCTCTCTCTTCAGAGCCGAACCCGAAGATTAGGAAGCAGACGAGAGGTGATGTGAGTACTCCTTGCAAGGCTAGGAAACATATTTCCTACAAGCTTGGGAGGACCAACGATTGAGATAGCCCCACCCCCCAACCGGTGGAAAATCACCTTCAGGCTTTGAGGCTTTGAAGAAGCCGGATGCCCAATGGGTGTTGAAGAGTGGAAAGAGTTCACTCGGCGCTGCTGGCGGCTTAGCAGCAAGGGGGAGCAGACTTCATGGGGAGGAGACGGATGCTCTAGGTATAACATCTTCTAACCCATTACCTTACCCTTGTAGGGTTAAGTTCAATCATTGCTCGTCCAAATTTACGTTAACTATTTATGAAGTGTTGATTGTGCAGATGCCCCCTAAAAGGCTGAATATCCACCCTTTTGGTGAAGTCAATGTTGAGATCTATTTCCCCCTAGGACAAGGCGTGGGTCAAAGGAGTAGACACCCCAACCTCGATGCCATCTTGGCCCTTCTTGCTGAGGTACAATAGCTTGTAAATTTTTCTTTTTCTTTTTTTTTTAATATTCTGACACTAAGTAATTGTGCCGAATGATGGATATGCTGCGGGTAAACGACCTCAAAAAGCTGTTTAATAAGAAGACTAATGATGTAAAGGCTGCAAAAGCTCGACCGGCTCTTCTCTAGATATGAAAATTTTTGAGATTGCTCAAAATGAACTTATGACAATTGATATGATGTATTCCCAGGCATCATCCAATCTGCAGGTCAAGACCGATTTAGAAGCGACAAAGAAGCGGATATCCGATCTAGAGAGCTAAGTTAAGGGCCTTGATGCCAAGCTCGAGCCCCTTTAGGAGGCAAACAAGGTGGCTAAAGGACTTTATGACAAGGTCGGCAAGCTTAAGAGGCGAATGGAGAACCAAGAGGTTCAACTCAGGAAGAAGGTTAAGTCGAGGGCCGAGGAGGAGAAGAAAGCCTTGGTGAAGCAGGTAGTAGATGATTATGATACCATCATGCGGATGACCAAGGAGTCCCTTTACCCAAATTCTGACTACAGCAGCTGGAAGAGCAAGTTCGAGGCGGCCTCAAATGAGTTCAACGAGCAGCTTTTAAAGTAAGCCCAAAAGGAGGAATAGGCTGAGGACGAGTCATCCGATTCCATTAGAGAGTCGTCGTCTAGGGTGTCTGATCATGAGGAGGAGGCGGAAAAGGAAACTGAGGAGCAGCCGCCCAACGGAAACAAGGATGATGCAACTGCTAACCCTGAAGTGCTCTCCCCTAATACTAGCTTTTCTGTTTTTTCTATGGCCAAATGACCATTTATCATGCTTTTTTGGCCTGTGTGCCGATTAATTATGTCTCTTTATTGACCAAGGGGTAGGGTAACTTAATAATTCTTGTCGGTTGTACCTGTAGGTGTTATTTGAATTGTGCCTACGTTAAGAATGTGTGAGTATGTTTGACACTCATAGGAAGTGGGAATTGACATAATACGATTAGAGAAAAGGAAATTATGGAGCCACCAACAAGTTTTTAAGGAACTTGTAAATCGTTCACGGCTCATAAAAGGTAACCACGATAAAGGGACAACAGTAGGCAACAACTATTGACCCGTTATACCCCATTCATAATCCATGAGACTACTAACTCCATATGGTTTGGAACCACGAAAGGAGGATCGGGGATGATGGTACAAAGTGAGTCATGGAGTCACATTCGCCCGTATCGGCCTCTACTCGATTCTTATTGTGAAAAGTGATTCCAGCGATCTCAAAGGCATACAAACAAAAATTTAATTTGCTCAAAACTATTACTAGGCTAAATTGGTTGAATATTAATGCACACACATAATTCTAAAGTTTGTGATCACTTAATTTAACAACAAGATTAAAAAGGAACTTAAACCGGTCGTCCAAATTATCTTATTAGGCGTGATTTTCAATTACATATTCCCTTTCAACGTGCAATATGGTCATCAATAAATATATAATAGGATAAACATTAATATTGAAAGAAATTTAACAATAAATTTTTAGTCATATCAAATATAAATTACCTACACCTGATACTTGCAATATAAAAATAAAATAAGTAATTAAAAAAAAAAAATTACTCACATTTCACACGCTCCTGTAAATTGCTACATCATGAATAAATTGTTAGTAACTTCAATAAAAATATAAATCAAATTAAAAATTAAATTAAAAAAAATTAAAAGTAGAGTTGATTTGTTCCAAACCCTCTAGTTATTTATACCTTTCACGCCTTGATTTAAGGATAGAACCTCGGGTCAAACATGGACTCCTTGGAGTGCTTAGGAGAAGTATTATGGAAGAATATGGATGCTATTGTTTAGGCTAAAGAGGGAGAAGAAAATGATTTTGTAATCAAGATTATTGATGATTGAAAAAAGGGTGATATAACTTCTATTTATAGAGAAAAATAAGGGTCGAAGAATCAAGAAAAGATCGAATTTGAATCGGATTAAAACTCTTGCGATAAGCAGCAGTTTTTGCGGTTTTGTTTTTGTCATATCTTTTGATCCAAAAATCAAAAGGCTTCCTTCTCCTAAGATACAGCTTTTGCGGTTTTGTTTTTGTCATATCTTTTGATCCAAAAATGGAAATCTCTTGAAGTCTACTTACTAACCCAATTAAAATCAGATTAAAATGATTTTTATAATAAAAGACATAGCTGAAATAGTGGGACGGTGTCAGTTTTGGATAGAGTTTCGTATTTAATTCATATCTTTTTTGTTATAGCTCGGAATTAATATTATAATATATCATTGGAAAGATAATTTCAAGGGCTATCCAAAAATTTAATATTTGGATAAAAACTATGAGGCACACAAATAAAATATCTGACTATCTTTGAACGTCTTTTAGTTCGAATAGAATTAGGAGTTTTAAAAAGAGCAGTTTAATTCAATTTCAAACAGTTTAATCTTATCTTTTCAAAAGGATATTTAAGATCTTTTAGGGATTAATTAGAAACTTATAGAAGCTTCTAATTAATCCTAATTTTTTTTAAAATAGGATTAAAGCTTTTGGACCCTGCACATTATCATTGGGTCGTAGCTAAGGTGGGCTTAGGTTCTGTTTGGGCTCAGTTTAGTATTTTGGGCATAAATTATTCGCTATAACTCAAATTTGGGTTTATAATATATCGTTGGAAAGCTCTTTTAAAGTCCCATCCAACTATTCTATAATTTGACATAGATTATGGACCAAAACAAACTGGGCTAAACATTTTTATAAAAAGGACATGAAATGAATTATTTTAATTTCAAGGATACGAAATGAAATATTTTGGGTTTAAAAGCACGAAAAGAGGAAAATAAGTTATGGTTTGGGGAAAATGAGTTTAGAATTGGGTTGGTTTATGAAATGTATTGGAAGACAAAGAAACCCAAGTCCTAACTCCATCGCCGATGAAGATGCCGACCACGCTGGCTCTTTACTCATCTCTCAACTATTGGAATCACGATCTCTAGCGGTGTTACCTCTCTTATACTTCTTAATTTTCTTAACTGTGGTATATAGATTGTTATAGTTTTTAAAACTTGCAATTAAATTGTAATTATCTAGACTGAATCATGTGATTTTTGTTAGATTGTTAGCAGTAGAGCGAAAAAATTTAATTGAGGGATGAAATTAGGTTTTTGTTTCCTGAGCGTTAATTTGGAGGGCAATCTTTAAATTGAATAAGTAGGTTCGGTTATTGGTTATAGGACTAATATGATTTGAAGTGCCTAAGAGTACTAGTCAACTGATTGCTTTAATCATCTTCTATTTTTGTTTAATCTTCTATGACTCTCATGATTATTGTTACATCTTGCTTGCCTATGGTACTGGGAATAAAATTAGACACGAATTTATCATGACCCAATGTATAATTTATGTTAGTGTCCACTTAATTAAATAAGCACACACCATTGTGAGCTAATATGTAATTTCAAGTTTTTGCAAGAGAATTGTTTTCTTAAGTTGTTTATCTCAAGTGTTCTAAACCCTTTACATGATTAACCTCCTGGAAAATGTATCTCTAAAATCTATCAATCAAGTTGTGATTATCAAGAATTCAACTCATCTGATATGAACAAGTAAATTTTATATTACATATAATCAATCAAACAAAATGTAGTGATTTCTTTGAGGTTGATGTTTAAATTTTTAACTAAGCATGATGTATCTGAAAGATAATTCAGTCTAAATATTAATAATATCTCTCGATTGTCTATGTCATTAGAGAGGGTAAGTGAGTTTTTTAGAAAAAAGAAACCTACTCTGCATGTGATTATGTGTAGGCTTCCTATAGACTATTCTAATGATGCTTATTATAAGATAAGTTTCCAATGTTGGTATATGTTTGTGGCTTGAGTAAATGTCATGATATAATAAGCTTTGTTTAATGTGATGAATGATTAGACCCTAGTCTTATCTTACATGATATTACCTGATGGCTTTGTATGATATTATTCATTGTGAGAGGTACATAGCCTGTATAGGTGCCTTGCATGTTATTCATTTACCTTGAATGCTGCTGACTGTTTCTCCATTCCCTATTCTGCTGGTTAACTATATATTTTTGCGAGAGGTACAATCTATATATCTATGAAGCACATTGTTTTTTTAATCAGTTTTTAGACAGATTTTGGAGAAACAGAGTTAAGGATCAGCTTTAGCTTTGGATGTTTGTGTCACATACAATTTTTCAGCACTCCTACAATTGGCAATACGTATCATTGATGCATGTGGTAATGAAAATGGAAAAGTTCAGAAATTTTATCTATACGTACGAGTCATCCTCAGCAGGTACTTCTCTACAACCTAGTTGTATCATCCCACTTTTCTACACTCCTAAGTGTAACAGTTCTAAAACGATAGCAAGGCCTTTGATCTTGGTATTAGCATTAAAATGCTAGCAGGTTAGCCGTTTTAAGATTATAACAGTTTTCACTTTCATCTATCCAAATAATTTACTATATGTGGGTAGAGTTTTGCATTTTGTGTCGGATATGCTTGTATATTACATGTACGGTGACCAACTAGCTATGGCTATGGATGGAGGTCGTCTTTTTATGTATGGGAAGCAATATGTATCACTATTGGAAGACAGTATTGGAAGACAGAGTTGTAACTCTGTCATGGTCATGGAATAGCTTTGGGGATTTATGCAAATGATTTCCAGCTGCTGCAACCTAATAATTTGGTGTCCCGGTTGTACTAAGCTAAAATTCCTTATAGTGTCATGTTGTGGTTAAGATTGCATTTTCTTGGTACGTCATGTAGCAAATGGAAATCACTCATTTGCTTTTACGGTGCATATTTTTCTTATATACCTTTGCTTTTAGGCCCACGAACCTTTATTTTGAGAATAATTGAACTAGATATTAGATATCATCACTATCAAGACAAAATTATTGTTTTCAATTCATTTTAGTTTAAATTTTAAAATGATGTTCATAACTCTTTTAGAGTTTAGATAATCTTTTTGTAATTGTTGTTATATGAAACATGAGATAATTCATTATGAAGTAATAAATGATAACATGCAAATTATGCTATAATTTGTGATCGAAGAATGAAAATTTCGACTTATAACTTTGTTAAACATAGGTCCCTTGATTCTAGAGCTTACTAGTCACTATTTTGTTGGGAGATTGCATCTAATTAATTCTGTGTTGGAGATAAATATTTGTACTAAATGAGATAATTAACCAATTCTAACCTTATCTTGTAAAAAAAAAAAAATATATTATGCCATCAGTCATGGGATAAGGGTCAGGGAATGCATAGACTATAGGGGTGAGCAAAAAATCAGGGTACCCTGAATCGGAACCGCAGGTTCCGGTTCCGAGTAGGAAACTGGAGAACCTTCATGGGTGTCATAAATGGCACCCATTTGATAAGCTTAATAAATGGTTAGTTTTATGCTTTTGATCTTAGTCTTACCTTTCCTCTCTTATTTTGTAGCTTTTGTGCATTTCTATGGCTTTTCTAGTTTTTTTCTCCTTTATTTGCTCTATTTTCGTGGTTGTAGGTATTGTAGAAGGTTCGGGTCTTGATATTGGTGATTTACTAAGGTGGAGGAAGCTTTTGGAGCAAGATCATGGCAATTGGAAAGCTCAAGATGCAAGAAAGTGGATTCTCCAAGTTCTAGCTCTTGCGCTCTCAAGTCGTGCTCTCATGAATATGGGGTGTTAAACCCACAATCAAGTGCTTTTGGGACTACCTCACTTAGTGTACCTCATCATCATGATTGTGCGTTCATTCAAAAACCTTAGCGAATGCACGAAGCCGCGAAAAGATCGAAGAAACCCAGAGATGCGCCGGCGCGCAAGGCATGGGCGCGGGCGCGCCACCCTTGCAGCACGGGCGCGCCTCCCCTGCAGTGCGGGCGCGCCTTCCTGGGTATTTGTTTGCTCAGTTTTTTTTTCGCGCCTCTATAAATACCTTTGTAAACCCGATTTTTGGGGAAAGTTTAGAATAAGCTTCATTTCACATTTTTGATCATTTTTCTTAGCTTAGTTGAGAGCTTCTCTATCTAGTTTTAGGGTTAGTTTAGGTGTAGATTTTAGAGAGAAAAAGTGAGGAATTTCAATGGCGATTGAGAGATTGAAGATTCAATGGTGAAAATTGTGTTTAAGATCTTCTCTATTATCAATGAGCATTTTTAACTCTATCTCATTTTATTGCTTTGTTTGATTTCATATTTGTTTGGTTTGATTTTGATGTTTGATTGTTGATTAGTGTAGTTGTTCTTCATCTATTGTTGATTCTTGATTTCTTTGGTTGTTAGTTGATTTGATGATGATGTTAGAGCAGTTGTTTGTTAGGAATTGGGTGAAACTTGTATGATTGATTGATTGTGTTTAATTTGGAGATTGTGTTGATTAATTGTTGAGATTAAAGTGATTTATGGAAGTTTGCATTTGTGTAATTTAATTAGGCCTTGAGAATTATGCTAGATTGCATTGTAGTTTCTAATGATACGGACCGTTGATTTAGGAATTGCAATTGTCGATTGAGCTTGATTAGTGATGCTCCTAGTTAGAGTCTCTCGTAGTTGGCGCTAGTTTGACCTCTAGGAGATACCTTATTGACTCTTTTGATTGAGCTATCCATTTGTCTTCACAACCATTTATTTGCATATTGTTCCCGAGTTGCTACAATTGTCATGATTACTTGTTGATCCCCGTTCCTAGTGCTTTATTTGTTTGGTTTCTTTGTTTGTTAGTTGTTAGTGTTCTCTCTTTATCTTTGTCTTCGACCTAGCTTAGGCACATAATTGAGAGCGCTTGAACATTACCGTTCCTTTGGGTTCGATCCTTGACTTGCCTCTATACTAGTATATAGGTTTGTTGAGTGTTTATAAATTTTGTTTGACCGAGGGAGGATTAGTTTCAATGACCTAGTTCCACCCCTCGTCAAAATGGCGCCGTTGCCAGGAAACGGTGTCTGTGTTTGAGTGTTTTTTATTGCTTGAGTCTAGGTCTTTGTATATACTTTTCTCTTATTTGATTTTTTGTTTGCTTTGTGAAAAAATGGCATGTCTATCTTTTCCTCAATATGATAATGAGCCTTTTTGTGAATATTTCAATAGACTTGAGGGATTTCTTGACTATCATCGTTGTCGTCTTTGGGAGGCTTGTGAGATTTGTTATTTTGGTTTGAATGAGCAAACTAGGGATATAGTTGAAGGAATGCATAATGGTAGATTTAGAGAATTTTCAATTGATGATGCTTGGGAATTTTATGTTTGGTTTGCTTGGGAAGTATATAATAGGGGTAATCGTGCTTCTAATTTTTATGTGCAATGAGTTAATTCTTCTAATGCTAGCATGATTTCCCATGATGTGTCACATGATCCCATAGTTGAACCTATAACAAATGCTTCCAACTCTTTTTCCTCTTTTGTTCATGATAATGAATTGCATGCCCAAGTTAACAAATCTCATATGTTTGAATGTGCCCCCACCCCCCAATGTGATATCTATGCTCGTGATCTTAATGTTGATTCTTCCAATCTTGGTTGTACTTCTTCTTCTCTTGTCAAGCCTCAAATTTCTACACCTTTTTAATCTCCTAATGCTACTTGGGAAGCTCTAATGGAGGAGAGAAGAAGGATTAGTGAAGAGCTAGAACGCCAAATATCATCCTTGATGCTTGCTATTAAAAACTCCAAATCCAATGTGTGTGTTGAGAATGATAATGAGGATATTCACGAGCAACCAAGAGTGTGTGAGAGTCCTATTAGTGAGCATATGAGTGAAGGAAAGGGAGTCGAGAGTGATGATGATTTTGATGATATATTGAATCTTGACATCTCTTCCTTTGTTGATTGCGATGAGTCTCAAGTGTATGTATGAGACTCTTCTACCCATGAGTATTTGGACTTGTTTGGGGTTATGACTAATGTGTTTATTGAGTGCCAAAGGAATTCCCATAGCCTTTTAAGTAAGTTCATTGAGAATGCTTCATGGGAGAGAGATGATTTTGAGATGAATTTGCATCCATT
The DNA here is from genome assembly GCF_948465745.1 of Chenopodium album. Taxonomy (NCBI): domain Eukaryota; kingdom Viridiplantae; phylum Streptophyta; class Magnoliopsida; order Caryophyllales; family Amaranthaceae; genus Chenopodium; species Chenopodium album. The sequence goes on from NC_137842.1 coordinate 22,661,187, forward strand.
CATGCATGGTTTTGAGACTTTGGGCTTTAAGGAAGTTGAGGGAGTTGTTGTTCATGAATGTAGTGGATGAGATTATGTGGTTCCTCTTGGGAGTTGGATGTTTGAGGGAGATGGTGATCATGAGTGTTCTTCTTTTGAGGATTCTATGATTAATTTCTATGCTCTTGGGTGATTTGAGGCATGGTGGTGAGGAAGAGTCCTGTAGTGAGACCATAGCCCCTATTCCCTTCTTTCATGTCCCTTTCTCAAGGAGTTTCAACCATATCCCCTACACTCCTATATTCCTCCCTTCCTTTGTTAATGAGTCCATTGGGGACCCTCTTGTCTATGATGATTTATATGTGGCTCATGTGTCTTCAGTTGAGGAAAAGGGTGATGTTGCCACCCAAAAATATTTTGAGGAGAGTTTTCCTTCTTTTTCTTCTTCTTCTTCTTTTTCTTTTTCTTCTTACTTTGTTGAGTTTTCTTTTGATTCTTCTTCCTTCTCTTGGCATCTCTCTTCTCATAGGTGTGCACTAAGCTTGTTGCATGCCTTATTTTTGTCATGTGCACACTTACTTTCTTATAAAATGTGTAGTAGTGCATTTGACAAGCTCTTGCGTTCGTTTCAATATTATTTACTAGAGCGGTTAAGCTTGGACCTTAAGCAAGCCTTTCTCGGGGAGTAATCCGTGTTTTATTGCTTTCATTTTCTTTTCTTTTTTAGAATAGATTTTCTCAGGGAAATGTTTGTGTGCCTTTTGCTAGGTACATGACTTGATATACTTTGGTGCTTCGATTTGGATCAAAAAAAAAAAAAAAGTTTGACTCCTATGTTCGCTAGCATATGGAAGGCAAGGTTCAATTCTTGAGAAAATTAGCTTTGAAAGGTTTTATTGGGTCATTTGCGGGTATTTACACCCACCTAATATCCGGTAATATCCTTCCTTGCTCTTTCACAAGTGGATGATGACTTGTTGGTTTAATTGGATTGATCTCCTTGTTTTCCCCTCCCATGGATGATTTGATTTATGTTTAAGCATGTTGTCTCTTTCAAGCTTGGGGGAGGGTATTCTATCATGTTTGGTGGGATATTGATTCATATATGCTATGCACCTTTGTATATGCTTTTCCATGTTCTTTATTTTGAAAAATCCCAAAAAGATTTTTGTTTCTATCAAGGCAAATTCGCAATATGTTTTGTTTTGTTCTTGTTTTGGACATATTACTTTTGGACTTGTATAGTTGAATGTTTTTCTTCTTAAATGGTAACAGTGTGCACGGTTTGAGAGTACGCTTGGTTGATTCTAGGATAAAGCATACTAAGGTAGTTGGTTAGAATTAGTGGGACCATGAAACCGAATTCTACTTATTTGTGGCATGTTGGTAGTTGCCTCCTATAGTCGAATTGACACCAATAATGAGTTTTTGCTACATCCATGTGAGGTTCATTATTTTTCAAGCATTCAACATATATTTGCATGAGCGGCATGGATCCTTGACTATTGCGGACCTAATCTAGAACCTTGACTCATAATTCTCAAACTCGAGACCGGGCATCTAGGGAGGACAAAGGCATCTTTTCGGGGTGGTAATTTTTCTTTTCTAGGTTAATTTTCTTTCTTTTTACTTCATTGGGTTTACATTTGCCTTCTTTCTAACCAATTGAGCCTTTTCCCTTCTTTTCAAGCCACATCCTTAGATCTTGAGCCTTTTGTTTCATTTTTGTTTCCGTTCTTGGTTTTTGTGAAGCAATTGATCATTATTGTTGGAGTTTGTGGTGGAGGAGTTTGGATATTTGGTTCTAGCTCTTGAAAGCAAGTTTATGTTGTGATATTTGTGTGAATAATGGCAAATGAATAAATGAAAAAAGTTGTCCTAAGTTAAAGAGGCATGGACAATTTCTTTGAAAGAAATGAAAATACAAAAAATAAATAATAAAAATTAAAAATTAAAAAACAAATTAAAAAACAAATTAAAAAAAGGTGAAAATAAGAAAAAACAAAAATATTTTGATGTGATTCTTTTCCCCTTTTCAAGCTTTGAGGACAATGCTTCCTTTAAGCTTGGGGGAGAAACGTTTACGCTCTTGGTATATATGATTGTGGTTATAGCTCTGAATAAGCTTGGGGGAATTAGTTTGTTTTTGTTTGGCGATTGCTTGGTTATGAGGATAAGGTTTGATCACCCTTTGCTTCACTAATTAGGAATGCCGCCAAATTTTAAAATTTTAAGCCTACCTGATAAGTCTATTTTATATATATTTTATTCCCCGTCCCACTGTCATATTTGTGCTAATTTGAGCTCTACGGAGCTATTTTTATTACTAATATACGTTTTCTAGTGTTTTTGTAGAGTTGGTATTATTTTGTAGGAATTTGCAGAATTATGATAATTCCCGAGCTTATTGAGCCACGTCAAAGACATTGGAGTCGGACCGTATTTTATGACCAAATATTTTAAGCTCAAGGCCGAGTTAAAGGAATTTGGCTCGGTGATTAAGGGCTCGATTAAATACGAAGGTCCAAGTTACTACCATGAGTTCAAACAAGTATGACGAACCAAGTTAACAAGTACTTTGGGCTCAAATTAACAAGTTCCAACTCCAAATCCCAATTCCCACAAGAGAAGTCCAATTCGGTGCCCAACAGGCCGGGCCCGATCGGGCGGTGTAAGGCCCGATAGGGCGAGCTTGTTCACGCTGTTTAAAACGCTGAAGTTTAATGTTTTGAGTGGCTGGGTTTCGTTGTTTAGGCCCACCTGATTGATGTCGGTTGATGTTTGGTGGGGAATTATAAATACCCAATTAGTGGGTTGTTAGGGGGGGTACGTAGGCTTTTTCTTTAGTTTTAGTTTAAGTGGATTTGGATAGTTTTTGTTAGGAGTTGACTTTAGTTTTTTTGGTTTCCAGTATTTACGCAACTTTGGAGATTTGTTTGCCCACAGTTTAATTTGATTACTCTCGCATTAGTTTGTTAATAATTTATTATTAGCTCTTAACTATTATTTAATTGCTTTGATTAGTTTAGTTTTTAATATGTGTGAGTAGTTTTATTTCTAGGGTTTATGGGGATCCATAAATAATATGAAGGGATAATTTATTGTTGTTAATTATCAATGCTAGATTAATTTCCTATTGATTGGTTTAATGCTCTGTGACTAGATTAGGCCTGATTTTTTATGCATGAGTTTGACAATATTGATTCGAGATTCGACAGATGAGAATTGATGTTTAGGTCTAGTTTCAATAGGCAGGTTAATTTATAAATGGTTAAGTCGAGATTCGAGAGATGAGATTTAATACCGGTAAATTAATTATGTGATTGTAATACGTAGCGAAAGCCCTTTACAATCTGGTTAATTGATGCATTGATGATTGACTACTATTGATTATTGGTATTGCATGATAATTTCTTATTGAATTGTTTTAAAGTTTTCCAATTACGGCTTGTAAAAGTATAGCAATATTGAATTGATGAATCGAGCAGATGTTAATTTGATATTAAAGGCTATTTTCAATAAGAACTTAGATCTAGTAAATTGCGAGAGCCTGTTAGATCTATGTTGATTAATAAATTGCGAGAGCCTATTAATCATGTTATTTATGCAATGTCAATGATTGATTACTATGTTTTACCCTGGAGTATTATTTATTGGTGAACCTATGCCCTAGATCCTTTTATATATTGTTTTCTCCCTATTCTCAATCTTAGTAGTTTAGTTTCATATTTAAATAGAAATATTGGTTACTTCATAATCTAGATTATTTTAGTTAATTAGGAATAGAAAGACTTGTTTCCCTGTGGAGATTGACCCTACTTCCCTATCTACATTAGTTAGAGGATTTAGTTATTACTTTTGATTTGGGGATACGACTTTACCCTGTCAAAATTTGGCGCCGTTATCGGGGAAATGGTTTTATTTTTTTTCTAATTATTATTAGAGTCTAGATTATTTTTAATTTAATTTGTTTTTAATCTTTAATTTTTTTTAATTTTTTTTTTATGAGTTGAAAATATCCATGCTTATGTCACTACAAGAATTTTTTTTTTTTTTGTGCAGCACCTAACTACTGTAGTTGTCAACGTCTTTGTCATGAAAATTCTGAATGCCCTTATAGTGAGTTTTTTGTGCGTGCTCCGGATGATTTTAGAGTCTTTCCATATACATATGATCATATTCGGAAACGATTAGTTGCTAATGAAAGTTATTGGAAGGTTCTTGATGAAAAAGTTTATGGGCACTATAATAAATTGAATGTTATTGAGGATGAAGAACCATCGGTTATAGAATTTGTGGTTGAAAAATCATTGGTTGACGAATCGGTGATTGAAAAATCATTAGTTGTAGAAACGGTGGTTGATAATTCCTTTGTTGATGATGAGGTTATTTGTGAGGGTAAAATTTTAAAGTCATTATTGGATGATAAAGACAATGACTACCTCCATGTTCGTTCTATTAATTCTAAATTTTTAGCGGAGGAAGTAGAAGGTTGTGGTGTATTTTCATCTCCCTCTTTTGATTTTTCTTTCTACCTTGAGTTCTCTTTATGTGCTCCTAACTTTTTCTTTGTAGGGATAAATGTGCTTGCTATTAAGCCCTATATAGTGCTTAATGAAATGTTTGCAGGAGCGTTTGATAAGTTACTCAAGGCATTGAATTCTTCCGATTGAGAGAAGGAGTATGGTCAAGCGGGACCTTGATAAACTAGCGCTTTGCGGGAGGCAACCCGTATTTTGTTGCTTTTTAATTAGTTTTTTTTTTTTTTTTTTATTTGTTTGTGTGTTTTCTTTTTGTTTTGTTTTAGAGAGATAGAGGAGAGTATATCTTATATTTGTGGGAGTGTGATTTTGTGCAGAGATACTAGAAAAGTTGAGAAAAGATCGAAGGGCTAAAGGAATTCTGAGGCAATTAGCAGCAGCAAGCTGCCCCGTCAAATCAGTAGCACGGCCCGATCGGGCGCGCGTAGGCGTCAGCAAACTTAGTCAACTTCGACAGGCCATAACTTTTGCGTTTCTTATCCGATTTTTGTGTGTGACCTGTCGTTGGAAAGCTCTTCAAGTCTAGTTTCCAATGCAATTAGAATAACCATATTATCATTTATATATCAAAAGTTATGATCAGAATAGTGCACCTGACTCAAATTTGAACTTTTTCCCACTAACACTTTGTTTCTTTCTTGCCCAATTTTGTTCCAAAAAGATGCATTGCAATCCTCGAGGCTTTGGTGACATTTATGTGGTGATGATGAAGAGTAGTCACCTTGACTACTAGCTTCCCTTTAAGACAATGAGGACATTGTCTGATTTAGCTTGGGGGGAGGTTCTCGTGTTCGTATGGTACATCTTTCACTCTCTCTCTTCTCTTTTTATTTTTATTTTTCTTAGTATAGATTTTATTACTTTCTTAGGTTAGTTTTAATTTGTTCCAATGAATTGTAAGTTATGCTTCACTGTGCCCCTTACTTGAGAAAAAATGTTTTGATTCCTGGTATTTGATGATAAACATTGTGGATTAGTTGATCATGATTTGATGTTTGATTGCCTTGAAACCTTAACATGAGTCAATTTTGTCCAACTACTTGTGAATATAGTGCTTGACTAGTTGATTTGGTAAGGAATGTGTGATAGTTCCATAGTTCTTGGTATGTCAATGAATTTGAGTATTGGTTTGCAACTATTAGTAATATTTATATGATTCATTATTATGCTCATTGTGGAGGACGAAGGCATTTGTTCTTTTAGGTAGCCTCCAGATGATTGTAGATACATTTGTTCCCTTCTTGCTACCCATGTTGTTGCCTTGACTTTTTTGTTGTTTATTAGCCACATTACAAGCCTATTTTGCCCCATTGGTTACTAGTCCCAAGCTTGGCTTGGGGGAGCTATTAGTGAGTGAGGTGAGGGAGTTTGTAGTGTGCTTATTATTTGCACAATTTGGATGGGCTTTTGAGAAGTTGTTTGGTTTTTTATCATGTTTATTTTTGATGAGTTTGAGTGTTATATTTTCTTGGAAAATTAAAGCATGATGTTATGAAAAAAAAGAGAAGTTCAAGGAAAAGAATGTGAAAAAAATCTAAGTGAAGTTTAATAGAAAAAAAAAGAAAAAAAAAAAAAGAAATGTTCAAATGATCTAGTTGGAGGTTGATCAAAAGAAAAAAATTTGAGCCTCAATGGAAAAAAATTCAAGTTTGGAAAATAAGTTTGTTTATTCACTCTACTTCTTCATTATTATATCTTATGAGTGAAATTGTAAGAGTTGGGTTTATTTATTATGATTGGAGTTTATTTGGTTGATGTTAGAGTTGGTTATGTAGGAGATGTTGATCATTAGTTATTTTTTTATCATGGGTTTTATTAGGTTATGGCTCCTTTAAGCATAGCTTTTCTCTCACTTATTCCCAAATTTATCCTACCCTTTACCCTAGCCTTACATTACAAGCTTTAAAGACCTTTTCACCTTTATGCATAGAGTTGTATGAATGTGAAAGTGTTGTTTATCAATGCAAATTATGATTTGACATATTTCGAGTCGACTAGTAGGTTGAACGTTCATTGTTTTATACACACGAGAGTGTGAGTTGGGAGGGCATTGTTCACATAAAGGGGTTGGATGGAGAGCGATCGAGTACATCTTTTACTCGCCACACAAATGAGAGTTGAGTGTGTGAGCACTAGTCTGGAATTCTATATGCTCTTGTGGGTTGCTCTGTTTGACAATTGTTAGGGGAGAAAGGTAATTGGATGGATTTGATTGATTGACTTTGATACATGTTTGTTGCCTTTACCTCGAATTGTATTTATTGATTTAAATTATTTTTGGGGTGAAGTATTGATTTATTTATTCATTGTTTTGCTTAGGGACAAGCAAAGGTTTGGCTTGGGGGAGTTTGATAAGTCTATTTTATATATATTTTATTCCCCGTCCCACGGTTATATTTGTGCTAATTTGAGCTCTACGGAGCTATTTTTATTACTAATATACGTTTTCTAGTGTTTTTGTAGAGTTGGTATTATTTTGTAGGAATTTGCAGAATTATGATAATTCCCGAGCTTATTGAGCCACTACAAAGACATTGGAGTCGGACCGTATTTTATGACCAAATATTTTAAGCTCAAGGCCGAGTTAAAGGAATTTGGCTCGGTGATTAAGGGCTCGATTAAATACGAAGGTCCAAGTTACTACCATGAGTTCAAACAAGTATGACGAACCAAGTTAACAAGTACTTTGGGCTCAAGTTAACAAGTTCCAACTCCAAAGCCCAATTCCCACAAGAGAAGTCCAATTCGGTGCCCAACAGGCCGGGCCCGATCGGGCGGTGTAAGGCCCGATAGGGCGAGCTTGTTCACGCTGTTTAAAACGCTGAAGTTTAATGTTTTGAGTGGCTGGGTTTCGTTGTTTAGGCCCACCTGATTGATGTCGGTTGATGTTTGGTGGGGAATTATAAATACCCAATTAGTGGGTTGTTAGGGGGGGTACGTAGGCTTTTTCTTTAGTTTTAGTTTAAGTGGATTTGGATAGTTTTTGTTAGGAGTTGACTTTAGTTTTTTTGGTTTCCAGTATTTACGCAACTTTGGAGATTTGTTTGCCCACAGTTTAATTTGATTACTCTCGCATTAGTTTGTTAATAATTTATTATTAGCTCTTAACTATTATTTAATTGCTTTGATTAGTTTAGTTTTTAATATGTGTGAGTAGTTTTATTTCTAGGGTTTATGGGGATCCATAAATAATATGAAGGGATAATTTATTGTTGTTAATTATCAATGCTAGATTAATTTCCTATTGATTGGTTTAATGCTCTGTGACTAGATTAGGCCTGATTTTTTATGCATGAGTTTGACAATATTGATTCGAGATTCGACAGATGAGAATTGATGTTTAGGTCTAGTTTCAATAGGCAGGTTAATTTATAAATGGTTAAGTCGAGATTCGAGAGATGAGATTTAATACCGGTAAATTAATTATGTGATTGTAATACGTAGCGAAAGCCCTTTACAATCTGGTTAATTGATGCATTGATGATTGACTACTATTGATTATTGGTATTGCATGATAATTTCTTATTGAATTGTTTTAAAGTTTTGCAATTACGGCTTGTAAAAGTATAGCAATATTGAATTGATGAATTGAGCAGATGTTAATTTGATATTAAAGGCTATTTTCAATAAGAACTTAGATCTAGTAAATTGCGAGAGCCTGTTAGATCTATGTTGATTAATAAATTGCGAGAGCCTGTTAATCATGTTATTTATGCAATGTCAATGATTGATTACTATGTTTTACCCTGGAGTATTATTTATTGGTGAACCTATGCCCTAGATCCTTTTATATATTGTTTTCTCCCTATTCTCAATCTTAGTAGTTTAGTTTCATATTTAAATAGAAATATTGGTTACTTCATAATCTAGATTATTTTAGTTAATTAGGAATAGAAAGACTTGTTTCCCTGTGGAGATCGACCCTACTTCCCTATCTACATTAGTTAGAGGATTTAGTTATTACTTTTGATTTGGGGATACGACTTTACCCTGTCACTACCCTCACCCTTTTTTTTCCTTACGTTACAACCATTGGGAAAGACCTTTCGACCTAGAGGTTGAGTCATTTATCGGGGGAGGGCATTATGAGTTAAAGCCAAAGGAAAGGGGATGCATTGTCAAGACGTCGAGTAGCCCAAAATTATCTCTTTTTCCGGTTCCTTTGTGGAACTTTTGAGATGCTCACTAGGGAAAGATATGAGACTAGTACGAAAAACGCGGTAAGATCATTTGGGATGAAAGTGGATTGCGTTTCTCTAGTTCCTATGCTTAGCATATTTATGTTTAAATCAACCTCGGGTATCTTGAAACATGCACTCCCTTACTTGCTTAGAAACATTTGCATTCATTTGTGCTTGTACATTTGGAAAAGTCCTTTCATGAGCATTTTTTTGCTTTTCTTGTATTTTAGTTTCTTTTTCATGCTTTGCCTTGTTTGTATTATTACGATAGTTATAGGTTAATCTCTTAGGAAACCTTTACGAGAGCATCACTCGTCCTCTAGGGCGATCTAGAGGTTTAAATGGCTTGTCTATAGTTGCTAAAATTGACCGTGATTCCTACAAAAGAGAGTTAGTGTATATTCTTGTCTATTCTCTTCTTTTTGTTTGTTTGAATAAGCTCATCATATCTCCCTTTGTTTTGTTTTGCTCGAGGACGAGCAAAAGGTAAGCTTGGGGGTATTTGATGGGTGTCATAAATGGCACCCATTTGATGAGAATTTAGGTTGTTTTTACCTTCTTTTCATGGCTTTCATGCTTAATAAATGGTTAGTTTTATTCTTTTGGTCTTACTCTTACCTTTCCTCTCTTATTTTGTAGCTTTTGTGCATTTCTATGGTTTTTCTAGTCTTTTCTCCTTTCTTTGCTCTATTTTTGTGGTTATAAGTATTGTACGAGGTTCAGGTCTTGATATTGGTGATTTACTAAGGTGGAGGAAGCTTTTGGAGCAAGCTCATGGCAATTGGAAAGCTAAAGGTGCAAGGAAGTGGATTCTCCAAGTTCTAGCTCTTGCGCTCACAAGTCGTGCTCTCATGAATATAGGGTGTTGAACCCACAATCACGTGCTTTTGGGACTGCCTCACTTAGTGTTCATCATCATCATGATTGTGCGTTCATTTGTAGACCATAGCGAACGCACGAAGCCGCGAGAAGATCAAAGAAACCAAGAGATGCGCGGGCGCGCCACCCCTAGGCGCGGGCGCACCACCCCTGCAGCACGGGCGCGCCTCCCCTGCAGCGCGGGCTCGCCTTCCTGGGTATTTGTTTGCTCGATTTTTGTTTTCGCGCCTCTATAAATACCTTTGTAATCCCGATTTTTGGGAAAGTTTAGAATAAGTTTCATTTCACATTTTTGATCATTTTTCTTAGCTTAGTTGAGAGCTTCTCTCTCTAGTTTTAGGGTTTGTTTAGGAGTAGATTTTAGAGAGATAAAGTGAGGAATTTCAATGGTGATTTAGAGATTGAAGATTCAATGGTGACAATTGCGTTGGAGATCTTCTCTATTATCAATGAGCATTCTTAACTCTATTTCATTTTATTGCTTTGTTTGATTTCATATTTGTTTGGTTTGATTTTGATGTTTGATTGTTGATTAGTGTAGTTGTTCTTCATCTATTGTTGATTCTTGATTTCTTTGGTTGTTAGTTGATTTGATAATGATGTTAGAGTAGTTGTTTGCAAGAAATTGGGTGAAACTTGAATGATTGATTGATTGTGCTTAATTTGGGGATTGTGTTCATTAATTGTTGATATTAAAGTGATTAATGGAAGTTTGCATGTGTGTAATTCGATTAGGCTTTGAGAATTATGCTAGATTGCATTGTAGTTTCTAATGATATGGACCATTGATTAGTGATGCTCCTAGTAAAGTCTCTCGTAGTTGGCGCTAGTTTGTCCTCTAGGAGATAGCTTGTTGACTGTTTTGATTGAGTTATCCATTTGTCTTCACAACCATTTATTTGCATATTGTTCCCGAGTTGCTACAATTGTCATGATTACTTGTTGATCCCCGTTCCTAGTGCTTTATTTGTTTGGTTTCTTTGTTTGTTAGTTGTTAGTGTTCTCTCTTTATCTTTGTCTTCGACCTAGCTTAGGCACATAATTGATAGCGCTTGAACATTACCGTTCCTTTGGGTTCAATCCTTGACTTGCCTCTATACTAGTATATAGGTTTGTTAAGTATTTATAAATTTTGTTTGACCGAGGGAGGATTAGTTTCAATGACCTAGTTCAACCCCTCGTCAAACCTGTTGTAACAGGTTCCGATTCAGGTTCTCAATTTTTTGGAAACAGAACCTGTAGAGTACCCTATACCTGATAAAAGTATCACTTAATTTCAAATTATACCCTAATTCTTACTTAATTTTTAAATAATAAATATCAAAATTACAATTATAAAAATTTATATATTAAATTTGTTAGACAACTACTATTAGTTTGTCTTATTTGCAAGTTGCAAACATTATAAATTAGTGACCAACCAGTTTTTTATTAAAAAAATCCGCGAAATAGTTAGTGAGTATATTATAATCCAGGGTACCCTGAATCGGAACCGGAATCTGGTTCCCAATTTCTAAGAACCTATTCAACAGGTTCCAATTCTGACTGTTGCAATAGGTTCCTAGAATTTTTACAGGGTACCCTTTTATGCTCACCCCTAATAGACTATAGTGTTGACAAAGGAGAATGGAATAATGTTGCACGGATTATGCTGTTAAATTCATTCTATGATAAGTGTATCAAATATTGTTATATGTAATGGTGGTGTAATAATTTGATTCTACATGATTATTATTATATAAGTATATAGCTCCTCTAGTAAATTGTGATGCAGCAATATAAGTTGATAGCTCCTCCTGTGAATTGTGGTGCAGCAAAATTATTATGCTGAGAACTTAAGATAAACAATTTTTTTTTTTAGTAGTAGAGACAAACAATGTAATGCATCAGTTTGGGGACTCGGAGAAGTAGAAACAAATGGGGCTGACAAATGAAAATTATTGCTTATTTCTTACTCATACTCTAAACTAATTAATGTTAAATATATGAATTGATGAGTAAAGTTGTAACTTATTTTTGAAGTTACATTGTATGCGTGTACTCTTAATTTTTAAATATCTATGCAATTTTCTTTTTTTTTTTTTTTTTTTTTTTTTTTTTTTTTGTTATAGTTATATAGATTCATTGACATATATTAATGTTCCTATGTAATAAAAAAAAATAACAGATAATAATAATAATAATAATAATAATAATAATAATAATAATAATAATAATAATAATAATAATAATAATAATAATAATAATAATAATAATAATAGTAGTAGTAGTAGTAGTAGTCGTGAGTCTCGGTCTTCGGTCAGACGTCGGCATCAGGAAGAGAGTATTTCCCGTGCTATTTGTTCTTGTAGTGTAGCGGGTGGTAATTTGCATCTTGAAGATGTTCTCTATCTCGACGTCGTGCTCTGCTTGTTCGAGGGTTTTTGCTGGAGATATTTTCGGTGATCACGCGGTGTCTTGTGCTGGTATTGTGGGTATTAAACATCGGCATAATATTGTTCGGGATACCCTTGTTGATGTTTGCTATCGTTCTGGGATTTCAGCGAGAAAGGAGGTTGACATTGGGTTGGCTGGAGGGAACGACGAGGCCCTCAGACCTGCGGATGTGTTACTTTATTCATGGGATCGTGGTCGCGATGTCTGTGTTGATTTGACAGGGTCTTCTCCTTTGACACAGTCAGGGCTATCTGACTTTATTCCTGGGCGGGTTGTGGCTGATGCTGCTCATCGGAAGCGGGTTAAGTATGAAGCTCGATGTCAGGCGATTGGATATGGTTTCATTCCCTTCTCCTTTTCTTCGCTTGGGGAATTAGAGAAGGAGGTTATTGCGTTACTGAAGCGGATTCAGAGGTTCTCGACGACGCAAGACATTGGGGCTTGTGCTGCAACTCATATCTTCACTAGGGTAGAATTTGCTATAGCTAGAGGAGTGGGGGCCCAGATTGTATCTCAACTTCCCACTAATTTATTGTAGGTTGTATTACTTTTGTTTTTGAGATATAATAATAATAATAATTATAATAATAATAATAATAATAATAATAATAATAATAATAATAATGATAGTAGCCGTTGCATTAGGTATTAATTTAATATGGGACATGCCATTGTGTTAGCCTTTGCCATTGCATTAGGTGTTACTTTCATGATAGTTATTAGTTAGTACTCTATTGCCACAGAATGTTGCCGTTGCATCAGATATTGATCTAACGCAATGCATCATTGATGCTATCGCATTTAGGTGTCATATGCCGTTTCATTAGACCTATGCCACGGTACATTGTCGTTGCATTAGGCCTAATGTCACAGATTTTGGCGCCTAATGCAACAAATTTAGGGAGTTGCAATAGATCAAAATGTAGTAGTGATAATAACTTCACACCTTTGTTTTATTAATTGTCACCATAGTCAATTTAGGGTTCTTATTACAGTAATTTACTTGAACCTCAATCTTACAAATGCAATGCAAATCCCCTTTCGTTTGAAGTCATAGATTATTCCACTAATTAGATTTGACATTGCGAATATACTAATCATCTAAATGGTCATGAAAATTCAGGAATTCTTGCAAATGACTAATTAGACTCCCATTTGATCACTTTGATAAAGAATAAGATTTATCAAGAAGTAGAATGACTAGATGTGAATTTATAAATTTGCTTGTCATTTCAAATGGTATTATGTGGTTCTTTATGATAAGGCTAAATAAATTATGCCCCTTGTGGCAAATGTCAATTGTAAAGCCCTCGGAGCCTAACAATTCCTTCACATTTTTTTCTAAAAATCTTGGTTTCTCTACACTTCATAGTAAATGTTTTTGGGTTTCTCTACTCAACTTGTAAGGTCTGAATTCTGAACTCAGTTTACTTTTATTTTTGGATTTTTTGTTTCTTAAAATTTAAGCTTGTGCTTTTTTTTTTTTTTTTTGTATATTTTTTTATATAAAGAATTTTAACAATTTTTTTTGGTGTTTATGATGCGTTTGAAATTTTGTGAAAGTGGAGTACTTGGGATATATTCTTGGTTCATGTAATCGACCACATTTTTTCGGGTGTGTGACTACCACTTTGTTATTTATTTTTTTTCCTGTGGGTATGAACATTATCTAAGTTGGGATGTAGGGTGTAGGGGTGACTAATTTTGAGGAATTTGGATTACGTCATTGAACTGAGTATTAAATGCTACTAAGGAGTATCATTTCGGGATGAAATTGGATTACACTAGTGCTACCATTAGATCAGATGCATTGAGGTAGGAGATTATGAGTTTTCCCAAGATTTGTTAGATATTGTGCGAGAGCTCAAAAGACTTGAAATGAGTTCGGAGCAAATATTCGAGTAGAGAGCTGAGAATCTTGCTCTCAAAAAATCATGTACTAATCTTGTTGTTAAGGATATTGTCTTTATTGTTGAATGTAGATGCAATGAGGATCTTTTGAAATTCTTTCTTTTACCAAATGTCATGGTAATATAAGTTAAGCTATTGTTTTAGCTTGGCCCCTCTTTGAAACAAAATGTCCATATTTAACTTAGGAAAAATTGCCCAAAATAATCCCACCTTTGGGCCGTCCGTTAAAAATAATCCCACATTTGGATTATTTTTTAATAGTCCGACCTTTAAAGCCAATCTTCTTTAATTGGTCCTTGGTGACTTGTAACCGGTTGAGTAGGTTTTTTTTTTTTTTTTAAAAAATAAAAATTAATTTACACTTGTTGCCTCTTGATTGGTCAAAAAATTTTTTAAAAAAAAAGAAGGGAAAAACTAATTAAAAAAATAAACACACACGCTCCACCACTTTAGCAACACCACCATCCCCACCACCTCCAACCAAACCCAAAACCTAGAACAAGGCCACCATCCCACCTAGACCCGAAACCACCGCCACTTGACCACGCCAATCGGAATCCCAACTTAGCCAACCAAACCTCAAAATCCCCTTTGAAAAATCGATACCCCATTAACCCAAGACTATTCAAAAACAACCAAACTAAATCTCAGGAAACGATTAGGGAGTTTGATGCGGACAGATTCGGGGGCATGGGAGGTCAACACAGCCGAAATTGAAGGACGGGGGATTTCGGCACGGCTGGTATCAGGGGACGCGGGATGGGAGAGGCCAACAAGTCTGGAATCAAGGGCGTGGGGTGGTCAGCGAGGTTGGCATCGGGTGACGGGGAAACGAATCGCGGGCGGATTCGAGGGACTATGGAGGTCGGCACAGCCGGCAACGGTACGGTGGCATTGGTAATCAGCGCGGCACGGAGGTTGTTTGGCTAGTGGTTAGGTTTTAAAATTAATTAGGGGCCGTTTGGTTCGCACGGGGTAATCGGAATGGAATGAACAAAGGGAAAGAGAAGGAATGGAATGAAAATACCTAAAATTTGGGGTGTTGTTTGTTTTAAAAACAAAGGGAATGAGACCCACCTATCCCACCACCACACAACCACCACTAACATTCATTCTCTAACGTTCCAACCACCGAACCACCACCAAACCAGTCGCCGCACCTCCCTCACCCTTCGCCTCCCTTCTCCGGCCATCCCCGCCCCTCGCAAAACCTTCCACGGCCCCGAAAAAACCCTAATCTAAAAAAACCTAGATTGACGAGGGGTTTAGGAAGTGGCGGAGGAATGCTTTTGCGGGGAAGGGGACAGGCGGCGAGGCTCAGGGAAGGGTCGGTGATGGTGGTGGGAGGGCTGGGCGGCGGTTTTACGGGGATAGGGAGGGGTTTTGCAGGGGCTGTGGGATATTTTGCGGGGGTAGGGGTGGGCGGCGAGGGTCGGGGGAGGGGCAGCGGTGGTCGGGGGAGGGGGGGCGGTGGTCGGGGTAGTGTTGGCGGTGGTAAGGTGGGCTGGTTTCCGGTGGTGTTGGTAGGTGTGAAGGTGGTGATGTGGTGGTGTGAAGGTGGGTAGGGAATGGAATGGAAATACCTAGGGGGGGTGGGGAATGGAGTTAGAGGGATTTGGGGGAATGAAGGGGGTAAAGGGAATGAAAGAAAGTGCTTAACAAACAACAACAAAGGGAATCGGGGTGATTGATTCCCATTCCCTTTCCTGAATACCCCCAACCAAACGGCCCCTTAATTGTTAAGAAAAAAATCTTTTAACTTTTAATTTTTTAGACAATTAGGTTCCGACACGTGTCAAGTAAATTGCTATAACAAATTAACAAGTTAATTGACTTGTTGGGACTATCTAATGAAGATTATTGTTAAAAATCGGATTATTAGAAAATAATCCAAAGGTGGGATTTTTTTTAGCGGACGGCCCAATGGTGGGATTATTCCCGGCTATTTTTCCTTTAACTTAACCATAATTAAAAACTTTGAACTTTTACGCTACGTTTGGTTAAGTGTAAAATTTTTTCTTAAAAATTGATTTTTTTTCCCCATTTTTCTTATTTTCTTTTGTTTTCTTTGTGAAGGAGTGGAAAACAATTTTGCCAATGGAGGAAAATTGCATCTTTTGTAGTAGAACACATTTTCCTTAAGAAAATAAGGGAAGAGACATTTTCCACACTCTTTTTTTACCGTCCTCTCATCCATCATCTCATTTTTACCTTTTTTTTAAGGAAAATTGGAAATTAATAGTCTCACCTTTGCCATTTTTGCTCAAGACAATCCTACATTTTCGAAATCTGAAAACAATCCCACCTTTAACCCTCATATACTCAAAACATGCCTTTTGACTTACAACCTGTTAACAACCAGCTAAACATGTTTTTTTTTTTTTGTAATTATGTTCTTCAAGCTTAAGTCACCCTCTTCAAGTTCCTTCAATGGCCACCACCCCCTTACCCGAAATCCGACCACTGCATCCACCCCCAAAACCTTGAACCAGGTTACCCATGAATTTCCTAAATCCGACAACCCCTTATCAAAAATAAACTTCAAATTGCGACCTCAAATCGAAAATCAGTTATGAACACTATTTATTTTCCTCAATAACACTACCATTGCAGAGATCCAATCACTCTTAATATCCAGAATCTAAGCTATAATTTTTGTAACCCCAATTGAAGGAAACTTGTCTTAAATTAAATCCATTGAAGAAAGCTTGACAAAACTTCCTCACTGTTCTTCATTACCATATTTTCCCAAAGAAATTAACACCCATTTCTTCGAGTCGGTCTCAGCCCTGCAATTTGCAGGGGTTAAATTTCCGAGCACGGGGGTGTTTTGGTATTTTCGCATGGGCTTCAACTTAAGATGTATGTATTTCTACTGTTGTATACGTATTAAAATACTAATATATAATATGCCTCCCCCGTTTCCCGTTGGTTCAATTCCCGCTTTTCCTTTGTTCTACTCTCTCTCTTCTCTGAAGCGGGCTTTGTAAAGCTGTTCATTTTCTCATCTCTTCTCTAATAATCTGAATATCGTTGAGAAATTGAATTCCTTCAATTCTAAAGAAGACCTTGTGGATTGTGGGGGGAAGTGATTTTTGATCAAAAGTTCTTCGACGAAAGAAAATTTCAAAGAATTTCGTGCGCAATTGATCGACAAAAATGAGGTGTCGAGGTGAGTCTCTAAATGATTATGTAATTACTGTTACAATTGCATGTGACTTACTTGGTAAGCAAATTTCAAGCTAATATATTTTATAAATTTTGAAAATTCGAAATTCCTAATTTTGAAATTTAGGTTGTTGTATGTTCTTAGGTTTCGTTGTTGATATTTTTGCAGTTGTACTAAATTTAGGTTGTTGTATGACCTAAGTTTGTACTAAATTTCGGTTTAATACAATAATTTAATTGCTTTTTTTTTTAAATGTCAATAAAAACTTAGCAGAATTTAGGGTTTCGTGATAATTTGTGATTAGGTTTGTGATAATTTTTGAATTAGGGTATTTACTCCTAAATTAGTAATAAGTAATATAGATTTTAATAAGACTTTTATAAAAATATAAATGACAAGAATTCTATTAGCAAGTAATATAGATTTTAATTGTGGTTGTAATATGACTGTATTATTAATATAAATGACAAGAATTCTAATAGGTAATAGGTGTTAATATGGCATTTCTTAGCTCATCATTGAAATTATGGCACTGATGTTGTTGTTTATGATGTTTAAGCATGCCCTAAATTAGTGAATGAGGTTAGGTTTGCTCCTCCCTGTAACTAATAAGTTAGGCTTTAGTGATTATGATTGTGTTAGGGTTTCAGCAATGATTGAGATCAAAGTAATGGCAGCTTTAGTTGATGGTTTTTTTAGTCTAAATTAATTCTGATTGTTTTGATTATCATGTTGGTTCTTGTTGTTGTTTGTTGCAGGTGAGAGAGGTGGGAGTGTTGTGAGAGGTGGGAGTGCTGTGAGAGTGAGAGGTGGGAGTGCTGTGAGAGGAGGTTGGAGAGGTGGGAGAGGTGGTAGTGTTGTGATAGGTGGTATTGTTGGGAGTCTTAGTAGAGGCTGGGGTGGTGTTGGGAGAATGGTTGTGAGAGGTGAGAGAAGAGGTGGTGATGATACACCTTTTGATCCTAATTTAGAAGAGGAACCTTCATCTAAAACGTATTCTGCGGATGATAGTGAAGAAGAAGAAGAATGTTCAAGTAGTAAAATTCATAGAGGGGTAAAGTTTCTTTTATCTAAATTTAGACACACTAACTATACTGTTGTTTTTCCAATGATTATTTATATTTGTTTGTTTACCAATGTAGGTAAAGGCCAAGGGGAAGGCTAAGATGGTGAAGCCAAAGAGCGTGATAAAAGACATTAATCCAATTGTTTACACGGTATTTTTATGAGTTTGCTTTGTATGTGGTTTTATTTAATTCATTTTGATTGATATCAGTTGTATAAAGTATTTTGATGATTGTTTCTTATTATTTTTGTTTGCAAAAGGATAATTCTAAAAGTGTAGGCGGTAGGCTAAAGGAGGCTGGGAAAGTTATCGAAACGTTCCAACAATACGAGAAGATTGTATGTTTGTTGAGAAATTTGTTGTTATGTTTTGAAGCATTAATTTGAGACGTTAATGAAATTCTGTCTTTATTTTGTAGTCAATGAATATGAATTGCCCTCTTGAGACATTTGGGAGGGTATTAGGCAAATTTGATGAAATAAAGACTCGAATAGTCAGAGATATGGGTTTTGGCACATTATTTTATGCTGTTGGGAAGAGGTTACCTCGACAGTTGGCATACTGGCTGTGTACTCGGGTAGATGTTGATAAGAAGTGCCTTCGCACGACAGATGGGATGGTTAACCCTTTTTCTTCTATTCAGATGTATTGGGTTCTGGGCATACCTCATGGACGAAGACCGGTACCAACGAAGGTAGTTGATCAGGAGGTAGAGGACAGTTTATGGATAAAGTACCGCACCATTTACAATTCTGGGATAGAAGGGATAACACGGAAGACTTTTATTGAAGCTTTGGAGGCTCCATGTACTGATGAGGACGAGTTTCGGCAGCTTTTTGTGTTGCTGATGTTGAATACACTCTGTTCGACAACTTGTCATCGCATGAAAAAGAAACATCTGCATGCAGCTGCAGTTGCAAGCAGTGCTAAACTGTATAACTGGTGCTCTCTCATTTTGGATGAGTTATTACATGCGATGGCAAGCTTTGCTAAATGGTTTAATAACAATGGTTTTGCCCATGGAAGTGGTGGGTGTACTTTATTTCTGTCGGTAAGTTGACACCTCTAAAATATCTTAATGTAAACCTTTTTTCATTCATTTAGAAGTCATAAAGCCAATGTTGATGTTTGTTTATGTAAAAGCAGTTGTTGTATCTTGATAGACTGAACAAAATTCCACTTGAGTGGAATGAGTTTCCGAGGTTAAAAGTATGGATTACAAAGGAGATGAGCAAAGCTTGTAAAGAAGATCGTTTCCCAACGAGTGACTTTGGAAAAAAGGGGGTAATTGGAATATTTATTTTGTTAAATAGCTACAATCTTATAGTTTTATAAATATTATTTATTTATTTTTTTACTTTGGATAGTGTCTGGACGTTTCGTATGGTGGGGATGCTGGTCACCCTTTGAAGGCAAAGGAATGTTTTCCAACTAAAAGGAAAAGAGAGGAGGCGGATAAAGTAGTAGCTGATATTGATGATGTGGATTTGGCATGGCTTACCATAGATATGAAAACTAGAAGAACTCTGGTTAAAGAAGAGTATGCCTTTCAAAGGAAGAAAAAGAAGCTAGGAGGTAATTACATAATTTTCTCGTGTTATTGGTACGGTTTGGTTCATAGCGGTTCATAGTTAGTTATATAATTGTTTCATTTTTTTGTTGTAATAAAGAAGTACTGAATGAGGACCTTGAAGAAGAAGGGAGGAAGAAAAGGTCTGGACAAGATGAGGTGAGTACAAAAAAGAAGAATAAGAAAGAAGAAGAAGAAGAAGAAAGTAAGGATGACAGCAAGAAAAAGAAGTCAGTAGGTAATGTCATATTCTTGTGAAATTAAACATGTTTTCCAATTGGCTTTGTGTCTTAGTAATTGATTTTTTTTTTTTATAAATTGGTTATGAATTTGTAGAAAACAAGGAGGAGGAGAGCAAGAAAGAGAAAGAGAGTGAGGTGAAAGTGAACAAGAAGAAGAACAACAAGAAGAGGAGGAATAATAAGGACAACAAAAAGGGTGATGGTGAATAGATATTTTTATACTATTGCAACATTTTATTGTCATTTTTTAAATTTACATTGTCATTATGATTAATAATATATTATTTCAGAAGAAGAAATGGAGGAGGAGAGCAAGAAAGGGAAAGAAGAGAAAGAGAATGACAAAGAGCATGAGCTTGAGAAGGATCTTGAGAAGGAGCCTGAGAAGGAGCATGAGCTAGAGAAGGAACTTGAGAAGGAGCCTGAGAAGGAGGTTGGGGTACAGAAGGAGCATGAGAAGCATCTTGGGCTAGAGAAGGAGCCTGATCTAGAGAAGGAACCTGATCAGAAGGAGCTAGAGAAGGAGGCTGAGAAGGAGGCTAAGAAGAAGGCTGAGAAGGAGTCTGAGAAGGAGCCTAAGCTAGAGGTTGGGAAGGAACTATAGAAGGATACTGAGAAGGAGCCTGAGAAGAAGTCTGAGAAGGAGCCTGAGCTAGAGGTTGGGAAGGAGCCTGAGCTAGAGAAGCAGCCTGAGAAGAAGTCTGAGAAGGAGCCTGAGCTAGAGGTTGGGAAGGAGCCTGAGCTAGAGAAGCAGCCTGAGAAGGAACCTGATCTATAGAATAAGCTTGATCATGAGCAACCATCAATTGATCATGAATTAACTGACCATCCATCAAATAACCAACCAAGTCATGTCATGAACATTGAGTCCACAAGTGATAAGTCAGAACTAGATCAATCATTCATTGATGCGATTGTTAAAAATTTTGGTGTAGACCGGTCTTTGGTTGATGCACCTTTAAGTACACTACAAAAAAAATTACTTATAGAAGCAAGTAAAAAATGCCTCTAATAATAATGATATTGCCTCTAATACCTTTCAGAGATAACTATTCAAGTGCCTCTAAAAATTCTGTCGCTAATTGATGGTTGCCCCTAATGTCTCTTTTAGAGGCAATACAATGCATTGTTTCTAAAAACCCATATATTTAGAGGCAACCGTATAACCTTGTCCCTAAATATAATTAGAGGCAACCATATAATCTTGACCCTAAATATATTTAGAGGCATTATGTAAATTTGCTTTTAAATACCATATATATTTAGGGGCAGCCATATTATTTTGCCTTAAAATATAATTAGAGGCATTATACCTATTTGCTTTTATATATCATATACATTTACAGGCAATTATGTAATTTTGTCTCAAAATATAATTAGATGCAATCTTGTATATTAATGCTAATGATATTTAGATGCAAATCAGAAGTTTGACATGAAAGGTTCTTAGAGGCAGAATGCATGATATATGCTTCTGATGTATTGATTCTAAATGTACAAAAATATATATTACAACAATATTACATTTTATGATATAATTTGTGTACATTAATAGACAAAATCATTTTAAAGAATTAGCTATGTCAGTATAACATTATAAAGCAAGTTGATTTCATTGAATCAAACAACAATGATATTATTAATAATTTAGTAGTCATTACATAATTGATCCAAAAAAAATTTATGGAGTTACTAAACTACTTAATTTCAAAACAGGCATATGAATAAATAAATAAAAATTAATAATAAAAAAATTGGATAATGTATTTATGTGAATAAGAGGGAGTTTTCATCTAAAACTATAAGCTTGAAAACAACATTATTTTCTTCAATTTCTTCTAATTCGATCTCTAGCCATCTTCATTATATAATTTCCTGTCATTAAAAAGTATGAAATTAATATTTGTCATAATGACGAAAAATTAAATTAAAATAATTATAAATCACTAATCCATAAAATAAAAAAAAAAAACTATAAATTATCATTAATAAAAATTATAAAATCCAAAGAAAGATTAAAAAATTTATTTCACTAAAACTTACAATGAATAAAAAAAAATAAGTACTGTTACTCTTCATCTACATGCATTTCATCATCCTCTTCATCATCATTCTCATCGTCATTCTCATCATCATCCACATTGTCATCGACGTTATCATTAACCTATAATTTCATAATTAGTATGCAATGACCAATAAAATATATTTCTTAAATTTAATTCAATAATCATATAATAATATTAAATAATGAAGTATACCTCATCCATATTCATTTCAGACAAATCATAACCTAGATGGCTTAAAATATTCCCCATGAAATCTTTCATGACCTCCATTTCCTTTTGAAGGCCTCTCATCTTTTTAGTTAGGGCTTTATTTTTCACATTAGCTTCTTTTGCCTCTTTTCTAGCCTCTATTGCCTCATTCTTTGCTTCATCAGCTTCTTTGCGTAACTTTTCTCCTTCACTAAATGTCCCATATAATGATGTAATAGAAGGACTAACTCCCTTGCCACGATAACGACCACGCTTACCAATGGGTTTAACTTTTGCATAGATTTCTTCATCGGTTATATCTATTTCTCCCGCCTCACGTTGCACAAGGAGCTCTTTAATTTTTGAATATATGACAAAATTTAAATGTAAGATCATACAAAAAGGGAAAACTAATAATAAACACTTATATTTACAAATAAAGTCAATTAATTATATACAAGATTGATTCTAGAGAGAGAAAAAAGGTCACAAGTCTTTTTAACTAATGACAAATAAACTGTATCTCTACTTCTACAGAAATTTTAACAGTATTTCCCTTGTAATATGACTGAAAACCAACTTTAATATAGTCGTTTCAACCTGCTTTGTCACACAATAAACATAAAACAGCTCCACCATCATTTTAATCACAACACATATACCACCTCCACAATTTTATTTTCATAGTTACTATATCTTCAATAATATAAAGAAATAAAAAAACGAAAATATAAGGAATTAAGTTATTTATAGGATTTGTTCAATAGCTTTTCTAACATATTATAGATATAGTATAATTTTTCACTATTATTCTATACTATAAGGAATCTGACGGATAGGATTACAAGTTCTCACTATTAAATGAGTTCTTATTGTAAGAGAGGTTCTCACTTGAACCTCCCCATATATATATATATAATATATATATATATATATATATATATATATATATATATATATATATATATATATATTTATATATTATGAGTATTTTCTCAAAATAGTTCAAGTAACTTGGCTACCTGGTAAACAGATTGATTTGCATAAAGTGGGCCCATTTGTTTACATTTTTTTTTAACGTTAAAATACCATCTTTCCTGTTCTTCAATACTATACAGTGTACACCATCTTCTCTGTATCCTCTTCTTCCCATTTTTTTTAATTATTGTTCATCATCATGGGTCTTGGAATATCATGGGTCTTTTTTGCTTATTACTTATGTTTTTTTTCCAGTAATTAAAAGGTAGGAGGTAGTGCTTTGTGATTGAAGGACTCATTTATTGGGTACTTTGTTGTTGTATAGTCTAAGGCAATCGAGATTTGTGATTTGTGATGATATTTGGTGGGATTGATGAATGAAGATGTAATTTTGTAGTTTGTTATTTTTACAACTGTAACTATTGTAACTCGATTTCTTCTTTTTTATGGTTACTATTATACGGAGTATATATGTCTCTATTTTTTGTTGATATTTTTTTCACTTTTTTTTGTTTGGTGCAAATTATAACATGAGTACATTCATTAAATTAGTGCATATTATGGTGAAAAGATTGCCATGATTATTAATAAAAAAAAATGATAATTGGTTCGAGTGCAGCTTCATGGAAACATAATTGACAAGCTAAATCCTAAGACTTATGGTTAAATATTTTTTTTAACATCATTTTATGATAATCTTCTAAGTTAAATTTTTTTTATCTATTTTATAGGTGACAATTTTGTCAAAGGAAAACCATCCAAGTGCTACTACTAACTTAAGAGCATTAGCACAAGGTCCAGATCGTGCAGTGATTTCCTTAAATGGCTACATGGTTAATGGATTTATGTTTCGTACAAAGGACAATGAAAGGGGAAGAGAAACACAAAATAGTGGGATTGTTGTGAATGGAGAAAGTGGAGCATCAATCCTTGATTATTACGGTCTCTTACAAGAAGTCATAAAAGTTCAATATATTGGAGGAAATCGTGTCACTTTGTTTAAATGTGATTGGTGGGATGTGCATAGTCATGGTCGAGGGATCTATACGGATTGTTTTGACTTCATAAGCATTAATACATCAAAGTTGTTAGCTAATGATCCTTACATATTAGCTGCACAAGCTCGCCAAGTATTTTATGTTAATGATGTTTTGAAGCCAAATTGGAAAGTTATAGTTAGGACCACACCAAGAAACTCCTATGATGTTCCGGAGGTCAATGATCATGACGAAAATAATTATATGGATACTATATATCCATGACCCTTTATTATTATTATTATTATTATTATTATTATTATTATTATTATTATTATTATTATTATTATTATTATTATTATTATTATTATTATTATTATTATTATTTTGACATTTATTTTTATCTTTTTTTAATATAATTATAAAACCATTATCGTCTATTCTATAGGTTCCTACTTTACATGTGATGTTAATTTTTATATATCATTGTGATTGGATTTAAGCACATACATTTTTTTTTTGTAAGAAACTTTGATTTCTAATATTTATTTTATACCAAAAAAATCTAATCAATTATGAGTGTTTTTCATATTGTGGATACTTGCACGAGAGGTTACATGGCGCTGTTTTTGCTTTTAAGTACTATTGCAGTGCTCACATCACATATATATTGGATCAATCCATTACTATTGCACATTGTTTGCACTTGTGATTTGTCTATATCAATTACTCCTACCAAAGTCTTCAATTGGCCAATTTATACGAGTAAAGCACATTACTCCATACTATAGTATCTTATATATATAATTTTTCATTTTGAAGCAAAAAACAAAAACTCGTGAGTATTAATTACTACTAGCTTGGTACTCTTTGTTCCTTTCAAAATTAATACTAACTTCAAGTTATAATAGGACTACGACAAAGACAAAGAAAAAAATAATTAAAAGATATATTCAAGCATTTATTCATAATTACAAAAATTCAAGTTGATACGGATGGTTATCAAAAGTGAAAAACTTATTCTATCTACTAAACTAATTTAATAATAAAAAATAGTGGCACAAAATCATTGAAAAATATTTACTAACAAAATTAATAACCACTTAACCCTTCATCCATAGAGAAAGAGCTCGCTTTTGTTATTTATCTACAATCTTGGCAAACTTATGGTGTTCAAACCATAAAATTAAACCTTGGTGAGAAAAATAATTGTGTGAAAATTAAAGGCTCCAACTGTACAAGATTGAAGAATAACCACTTAATCAATTTCCTTTTTTAGCATTAGTATACATACAATTTCCGATTTTTTAAAAGGCCACTTAAAAACTTTTAGAGCCAACCATATTTTCTCTAATGCTACAAAAAACTTTTAGAGGCAACATTAAATACATTATTGCTAAAACTAACTTTTAGAGGCAAGATAAAATACATTATTGCTAAAACTAACTTTTAGAGGCAAACAAATTTTCACTAATCCTAAAAATGAACTTTTAGAAGCAAGATTATATTCACTAATGCTAAAACTATCTTTTAGAGGCAACAATAATTTCATTGATGGTAAAAAGAACATTTAGGGGCAACCTATAATCCACTAATGCTAAAAAGAACATTTAGAGGCAGTCATAATTTTATTGATGCTAAATATATCTTTTAGAGGCTATAAAAAATTATTTGCCTCAAAGTTTTGCCTCTATAGATAAATTTTCTTGTAGTGGTAGTACGGGCTCGCAGTTTAGTGAAAGCAAGTACCTGGTTGGAAGTCATGAAGCTGATGATGTTGGTGGTGCTTCTGCATTTGATGTTCCAAAGGGGGAAGGTGATGTTGAAGGTGATATTCATAGGGGGGAAGGTATCCCTGATGTTGAGAACAAGGATGTTCCAAAGGGGGATGCTGATGTTCCAAAGGGGGATGCTGATGTTAAAGGTGGTGTTCATAAGGGGGAAGGTGAAGAGAACAAGGATGTTCCAACAGCTGAAGAGGAGCTACCAAAATTGTCAAAGGCAAGGCTAGTGAAGGTGTAGCCGATGCAGCAAAGGGGATAGATAGCGTTATCCCGAAGAGCCCTGAGTATTGCAAAGCTTCTGCCACCTATGACTCTGAAGATGAATCACAGACTACAAATGTGCAGAATAAGAGGCACCAACTCAGTAGGAAACAGAGGAAGATATTAGAGCCTCTTACCCTACCTGTTTTGTATATCAATCAATGGCGGCCAAAGGGTATTTGTCGTTTCAGGGTACCTTTGCGTGATTATTTGGATGAGCACATGTCATTCAGCACAAGAAAGATTAGAAATGATGAGTATGTATAGCTTGAAAATCTTTACTGTTGATCATCTTAATGTTGAAAATGTTTATTGTTTCCTTTCATTGTGTAAATGATGCTTATATTCATGTGATTCGATGCAGGAATGAACCGACGTTCTTTAGTTGCGGTGGTGACTATGTCAAACATACTTTATGTGGCCATTTGATACATAATTTTGGGGAGGTCAATGATCAGGTACGATGCTTAATTCAATTGTTTTCATTTAGATAATTTGTTTTTAGTAACTGTAACTGTAATCATTGACAAGTGTTCCTTCTATAGTATGTCAGGGTTGCGGGACGCGTTTATGAAAAGGTGTATGAGAGGCAATTCCCCGGTCGCAGCAGACGATTTATGACTGTTCCCGCATTTGTAGTTGTAGACACCTATTTGTGTCTCCCCAAAACCAAACCCGGTGATGAGTACCTTTCACGACGAATCATAATCGAATGAAGCGAAAGTGTGGAAAGTCTAGTGTTGCGGATAGTTTTAATTTCTTTTCTCTTCTCTCTGTTTTTGAAAACTTATTTTAAGAAAACAGCCAATCCAGTTTTATTGGTCCATGATATGGGTCTAATAGTAGTGTAGTTGGATGGGGCTTGATAAAAGCTTTCCAACGATATATTATAAGCCCAATTCCGATGAATATTGAGGAAATTATGGCCAATTTACCAAACTGGGCCCGGTTTGAGCCTTATATACGGCCCAATGATCTAGGGGAGGGCCTAATATGATTTATCATTCCTAATGCAATTAGGAATGGTTTTAGTTTTCTATATTCTTCTAGAAGGTTCTTTTCATTCCTAATTCAATTAGCATTGATAAATTGACTTTTGACTTTTCAGAGTTTTAATTAAAATCAAATAGCATTTTCGAGGAAATTATATGATTTTATCCTCCAGTACGAAAAACTTATCTGATTTTCGAAAACGCGTTAAAATCAGGCTTGGCGCCTGACCCTAGGCTTTGGCGCCTATAATCAGGCCTGGTGCCTGGCGCTAGCCATTGGCGCCTGGTGCCAGTGTTGGTGCCTAGCGCCAGTTAGCCAGGGTTTGCGCCAACTCTGTTTTTTGTGCGTCAGACTCTGTTTTGTTTATTTTATCTTTTTGGCTGATTTTCTCTATAAATAACGTATTAAAAACTCCGTTTTCGATCATCTACATTCATCAACAATCAGTTTTCATTCGCAATCATTAATTCTTTAGTATTCTCTTAATCATTCATCTTTTTCTTCTAAACTTTGTTTTTAAATACAAAATTCCGCATTCGCAAGATCTAGAAACACTTAGCCATATTCGAAGTTGCCTTCGCCCTAGATGTGAAAGGTTTTAATTTCTGAGGGTTTTGTCCCAAATCTCTATTTCAATTATTTAATTTGATTGTTTGTTTAGTATTTTCCTTGAAGTTACTAACATGTGTATTTTGTTATTAGAAAGAGGTACGAGGCATCAAAGTAAGTGCTTTAATTGATTAATTGGTGTTATGATGTAGAAATTATTGTTATGATATTCCTAGTATCATGTCTAGGGTAATTTTGATATTAAATATGATTCTTACGATGCTTCCTATGCTCTTCCTAATATTTATGATTGTTAGTATCATGTTAGGGTTAAAGATTTGATTTTTATTGCTTAGTGACATGCTAGGGTTTGCTATTAACCTTGTTAGTATCATGCCTAGGATCTTGCTATTATTATGCTTTAATATTAACATGAACATGATTATGATTATAGTTGTTATGATTTATGATTATTATTATGATTATTATTATTATTATTATTATTTTGATGATGATGATTATTTTTATTGTTATTATAATTATAATTATTGTGATTATTTATTATGTTGCTTGATATTTTATATTTATTGCTTGATCACGCCTTTTATTGCATGTTTAAAGAGAATTTGGTACTTGTAATCACGCTTAATAAGATATTAATAATCTTGTTTAAGGATAATTGTGATTATAAATTCAAGTGATCGCCAATAATAGATTTATTTGTGCATTATATTCAACCAACATAGATAAACAGGTTTAGGGTTAATCCTATTGATTGCATGTTAATTAAAAAGCGCACATGAATACGATCAGAATAAAGTTGAGGCCTATTATTAGGGCAAGTTCAATCTCTTTTAGGTTGGATTTGTACCTTCATCCCCGAACCCTTATTTGGTTCTAGACCTTATGGAGTTGACGATCTCTTGGATCGTTAAGGGGTGTAACCTTCACCTCGTGAACGGTTTACAAGTTCCTAAAAAAAAACTTGTTGGCGACTCTTTTGCTCTATCTTCTTCCCTTTTGGACGCCACCGTACTTTAGTGTATGATCACAGTGGGGTTCAAGCTAGTGGGATTAAAGCTTGAAATTATTCCCTACAATAGTTACCACTTATTCCTTCATTACCTACTTTTGATTGATAGATGTTGGTTTTGTATGCCCAACACACTGACATATTATATTTTTAGATGTTGGTTTTGCAGGCCCATACCAATACCAAAAAGGTCAAAGAAATGGTGAACCTAGAGGTCATTAATTTAGTAAAAAGTTATACTCACTACATGTACCCAACTAGGTCAACCAGAATCAATGTGGTATGAGTTTGCAACTATTTATTTGGCTCTATATGTACTGTATGTACTCTAACAAAGGTCTACTTCTGTGTATGACAAGTCCTTTTGGGTCACATTTTTTTTCTCAGTTCTTCGAGAACACCACTGGTGGTGCGCTGCATTTTCAATTAACAGACAGGAGGTCCTTATTATTGATTCAATTTTGACTACGAACGCGGCTTCTCGCAGAAAATGCGAAGTAGACCACTTGGTGGGAATAAAATGCATATAAACTTATGAATTCTAGTCTGCATCTATTAATTTTAGAAGTAAGTAAGTTAACTAGTACTTCATTTCAGGCTGCAACTATGGATCTTGCATTTTAGAATATGGTCAAAGATTGGCGAACAGGAACCATTTGTAATTGGCCAAGGACATCCCTCAATATGAAATGCCAGGGAGACTTGTAAGCTTCTATACATGTTCTTTTGCCTTTTCTTACGGGTGTACATACAACTTCTATCTTAATAATCAATAATCATTATAATTGTTAATTTTTATTCCAAGCAGAAATAGCTGTGGAATCCATATGTTGATTCCGATTAAGCGCAACGCTGACAAGTTGTTATCGGAGATGGCCGAAGTGTGTTCGACTTTGTTTTGCCTTTTAATTTATTTTCAATTTGTAATATTGTTATTGTATCTTCTAATCACAATCCTAATCTTCCAGCTTCCCGACATGACATTTGAGAGGTCCTAGGTTGTGTGTGAAGACCTCTTGTCAGAGTTTAATGAATCGAGGGAAGATGTTATGCGGCTACTTCAACCTCTTGTCAATTGATTTTCATTTGCTGATCAATGGTTGTTTGGTGTATTTTTTTGGGAAGTAAAATTTGGGACTGAACATGGTTGTTTACTATTAATAACTTTAGAACTTTAGCAATTCGGAGTAAACTTTATTGGGGAAATAAGTAAGTAATATAACAACAACCTACAATACTATAAGATACAATTTGTTTTGCAATTAATAATGAGGAATGATTTTGTTTTGTTCAGCTAATTAGCATTTGTACATACACAATGTACATAGACAATAACAATACACACTAATGACAATATTTGATATATGAATGATAAGGTCTATACAATGAAAGTTGGCCCCTTATACAAAGACATCTTGTAAAAAGAAAGAAAGCTTGGCCCCTTATACAATGAAAGTTGGCCCTTATCGGACCTTATACAATGTTGGCCCATATAAAACTGGGCACACTATAATGGATAGGATAGAGCTGGGCCTGACATAGCTCACCCTGATATAAAATTGGGTCTTACAGAGCTGACCCTTATGTAATAGAGGGACAAGTAGAGGGTTAATAATAATAATAATAATAATAATAATAATAATAATAATAATAATAATAATAATAATAATAATAATAAATCATAAATAATAATAATAATAATAATAATAAATCATAAATAATAATAATAATAATAATAATAATAATAATAATAATAATAAAATAATAAATAATAAGAAAACTATTTCGCATCTATTATCGGCCACAAATACGTAAAAACTGTCTTTTTGAAAAGTATCAACACTTGAACATATCCGATATCTAATAAAAATAAATCCATCCTAATTTCTTGAACATATCCAATACAAATAATAATATTACAAATAATAATAAAATAATAATAATAAGACCGATATCTAATTGTCACTAAAAATAGTATCAATAAAAGTACTCGTAACCATAATATTCATAATTTTTTTATTTGTAATGACAATATTAATAACACTAATAATAATAATAATTATTATAATTTGGAAAGATTTTGATTTCGTAATGGTCAAAGGGAACTTGTTTTACTGTCATCTTGGAAAATGAACACTGTTAATGCTTGGCAGTCCGATGTTTAGTGTTCCCATGTTTGACGAAAATTCATTGCACCCAATCTAATTTCAGTTGTCATCCGGTGTTATTGGCATCCCCCATGTTGTTATCCTTTTTACTATTTAAGAATAGATTATATCTTTACATCAACACATTCTCATTCTTAGATTATATCTCTTATCAATCAAGCAAAAAAATGGAGGAGGGCTATAAAGGTATGACATGCACTACCATAACCTACAAGGACCACATGATGAACCATCTGGTAAGAAGTACTTCACTTAATGTTGTTATCAAATTATTTGTACTTGCATGTGTTATTTAAGGAACGGTTGTAATTGTGCAGGCGCTTCCTGCTGACTAGAGAGATTTGCTTTCTCGCTATTCAAATGGAGTCGGGGTTAAACGTGGGAAGACGGGGCGTGCATGGCATGTGACCCTCCTTGGGGCTGACGTTTCTTCTACCCGGTCTGTGGTCTTTGATGAAGGATGGGATACCTTCGTTACGGACAATGCCATCGTGACCGGGAAGATTTTGAAAGTCTACTACACAGGAGGGGGCTTATTTCACGTTCGCATTTTTTCTGCTGAGAACGTGGAAAGGGTTCCTCCTGCACAAGCCCCATTGTAGGCGTCGTTCGAAGTGCGCCTACGTTAAAAGCATGTGTCAATATGCTTGGCACTCATAGGAAGTGGGAATTAACATTACGATTAGGGACAACGATTAGGGACAAATAAAGTAGGGAGCCGCCAACAAGTTTTTAAGGAACTTGTAAACCGTTCATGGATCATAAAAGGCAACCACGATAAAGGGACAACGAAGGCAACAACGATTGACCCGTGAAGGTTACACCCCATTCATAATCCATGAAATTACTAACTCCATATGGTTCGGAACCACGAAAGGAGGATCGGGGATGATGGTACGAAGTGAGTCATGGAGTCACATTCGCCCGTATTGGCCTCTACTCGATTCTTATATTGAAAAGTGATTCCTGCGATCTCAAAGGCATACAAACAAAATATTCAATTTGCTCCAACTTATTATTAGGCTAAATTGGTTGAATATTAATGCAACATATAATTCTAAAATATTAGTGACCACTTGATTAAACAACAAGATTAAAAAGGAACCTAAACCGATTGTCCAAATTATCTTATTAGGCGTGATTTTCAATTACATATTCCCTTTAACATGCAATATGGTGATCATAAAAATAATAATAGAATAAACATTAATATTGGAAACAATTCAACAATAAATTCGTTAGTCAAATCAAATAAAAAATAACCTAATCATGATGCTAGCAATATTAGAATAAAATAAGAGTAATTAAATTAATTAATTACTCACATTCCGCGCGTTCCTTTAAATTGCTACATCATGAATAAACTGTTAGTAACTTCAATAAAAAAAATAAATCTAATGGAAATTAAATTAAATAAAAAGTAGAGTTAATTTGGTCCAAACCCTCAGTTATTTGTACCTTTCACGCCTTGGTTTAAGGACGGAACCTCGGGTTAAGTATAGACTCCTTGGAGTGCTTAGGGGAATTGTTATGGAAGAATAATGAGGCTAGAAATTAGGTTAAAGAGGGAGAAGAGACTGATTTTTGGTGTAAGGTGAGAGAGAATGATTATTGGTGCCCCGTACATCAGAAATGAGGGGGTATTTATAGGGAAAATGTGCTGAGGGAGCACACGGAACCCTAAAATGATAAAAACCCTAAAAAAGTATCCCGCAACACGGCAAAGTGTACCGTGACACGGGAAGTCCCACGGTCAGACGGCAAACTTTCCCGCGACACGGTACATTTTTAGTGTGACGCGGGAAATTTTCAGAAAACGGGAAAGAAAACGCGTTAAGGGTTTACGCGGAAAAGACACGGAATGTCCCGTGACACGGCAAAGGTACCGTGACACGGCAGTATCCACCATGATACGGTACAGTATACCGTGTCACGGTATGGGAGACGCGGAAATCACACGGAAACAGCTCCGTGTCACGGGGAATCCCACCGTCAGACGGTGTAAATTCCCGTGACACTGTAGAAAATGCCGTGACGCAGGAGTTGTTTAGGTACGAAGAACGCAAATAGGACACGGAATATCCCCGCGTCACAGCAAGGGAACCGTGTCATGGGGATTCTCACCGTCAGACGGTGCAATTTCCCGTGACACGGTGGAATTGCACTGTGCGCGGTGATTCCAGGTTTATACCCGTTTTTAAAACCATCATAACTTTTGATCCGTAACTCGGAATGAGGCATATAATATATCATTGGAAAGCTTATCAAGTCTGCTTTCCAACCCAATTAGAATCAAGTCAAAATAAAATTTAGATTTTAAGTTATATACGTTTTAGTGGAAGGGTGTCGGTTTTAGGCCGAGTTTGGTGTTTTGCTCATATCTTTTTCGTTATAGCTTGAATTGGGCTTATGATATATGGTTGGAAAGCTTATTTAAAGGCCTATCCAAAAAAATAATAATTTGATCAAAATTGTATATCCATAAAATCAGTTTCTCTCAGTTTTGCGATGTGGACACGAAAAGTGGAAAATAGGTTATGGTTTAGGGAAATGAGATAGAAATTGGATTGGTTCATGTAATATGTTGAATAGAACATGTATTTAAGCACTCCAAAGATTAAATACTCAACTCGACCAATAATGGGGGTGAAAGGTGTTCATCAACGGGTTTGGTTTTAGGGAGACATTTTTAGGTGTCTACAGAAGCCCCCACTTTGACTGAGTTTGTAGAAACGTAAGTTTCGAAAACGATAGTCAAAGTAGTCGATAGGTACGGAGAATGATTTAAGACGTTCTGCGATCCTAAATCACTCTATATACGCCGATACCTGCAGAAAAATGTTAATTCCACAGATAAAAGAGTAAAAGGATAGAATACGTATCTGGCACCAGTGTATCGGTGACAAATGAGTTTGGCAGCTTCCTATGCTTGAAGGAATCCACCGGATGACGTTTGTTGAAACACTTTCCATGCCTGAGGAAAGCTGACTGAGGAGTTTGGTAGTTTTCTAAGCCTGAAGAATCCTACCGGATAATACTTTCCATACTTGAGGAAAGTCGACGTATGAATTTGGTGTCATTCTATGCTTGAAGAAATCCACCGATGATGCTTTCCATGCTTGAGGAAAGCCGACTTGGCGGTTTTCTATACTTGAAGAAAAATCCACCGATAACGCTTTCCAAGCTTGAGGAAAGCCGACTTGGCGGTTTTCTATACTTGAAGAAAAATCCACCGATAACGCATTCCAAGCCTGAGGAAAGCCGACTGATGAATATGGTGTCATTCTATGCTTGAAGAATTCCACCGATAATGCCTTCCATGCTTGAGGAAAGCCGATTTGGCGGTTTTCTATAATTGAAGAAAAATCCACCGGATAATACTTTCCATGCTTGAGGAAAGTCGAAAGATGATGAGATTGCAAGTCTCTGTGTATCGAGAACCTTGCGTCATGAAATGATGGTGGTCCGATTGTCCCCGGACGTGGGCTGTAGATGGTCCGCTTGTCCCTGGACGTGGGCTGTAGATGGTCCGCTTGTCCCCGGACGTGGGCTGTAGATGGTACGCTTGTCCCCGGACGTGGGCTGTAAATGGTCCGTTTGTCCCCGGACGTGGGCTGTAGATAAAACCTGCAAAAATAAATTTGCCAATGGACTCGTATATACTGTGATTGACTTGACAACTAACTTGACCAAGTTTGACTTGATGTGACATGACATGTGTATGACTTGTGAGTGTGTGTGTGTGTGTGTGTATGTGTGTGTGCAGACACAAGCAAACGAAGATGCAAAAGCAAAAATTTTCCGTCAATTTTTGTCATGAGTGGAGGGTACCGACTTTCTCCCGAAAAAGAAAGATGTGAAAACTGAACTTTTATTTTCGAACTTCCTTCCAAAAGAAAAGACGCAAAAAAAGGAAAGAAGTTTTGAGCTTCCTCGTTGAGCAAGACAAAATGAATCGCATGGATTGAATTGCTTTTCTTGAAAGTAATGTATGCATGATGCATGTCCTTAGGCCAGGAGGCTAAGGAAAATTACATCATGTGACACGATAGATGAATTAACTTAGGTCTTGGAGCTAAGCATCAAGAAACGATCTTTAACGTCACTTAGGTCTGGAAGCTAAGCACGTATACAGATGAAGTGATTATTGCACGTTGCTTAGGTCAAGGAGCTAAGCACGATATGTTTTGTATGATTGATAATCATTGATATATAAATGTTTCTCAGCACATTATGCGATGCATGAAACAATGAATATTGCTCAGGTCAGGAAGCTAAGCAAGTATACAACGTTTCTTCTAATGAATGTTATCTTGAAAGATGATGAAGCATGCGCAGTAAGGAAATAAGATTTCATGATAAAGGGTTCCTAAAGTGAAGTGTGTGAATGTGATACTAAGGCTGGCTGCAAGGGTTATGGCGATGGAAAGAGATGTGAGAAGAGTTAAAGATGATGACTCTTCAGGCTGGGTAAGCTAATGTGATTTGGGTTCAAGCCCCCAATTCTAGCTCTAAATGGGTAGGGATAAGCATTGGATATTCTTTGACTCAATCATGAATGGATATGAATATGAATGTGGCCGCACCTCGATGTGAGGTTGCCTACGTATCCGTTAGGAATCAGGCCGAACGTAGCTCTAACCGGACTTTGCACAAGTGTATGTAAACCTCAAAGAGGTCTTTCAAGGGTTGTAATGTGGTTAAGTTGATGGCTTAAGGAAGAAAGGGATAAAAGGCTCAAGACCCGAGAGAATCCCCAAGATGTGTCATTTTGAATTTGAAAATTTTGAATTTTGCAAGTTTATTTTCAACTTTTTTTTTTTTGAATTTCTTTTTTTCTCTTTTTTTTTATTCTTTTGAATCAATGTAGACAATCTCAGATCATGCGGTCCATCACTCACTTAGCATTCATGTTTCTCAGGCACGGTACCAAGAACCCGATGAGAGACGCAATTTGAGACGTGTTCATATCAAAGACATTGGAACACTTGCCTTTAGACATTGTTTTATTGTTGCTTTGCTGCTTTTTTTTTTTTTACTTGCTTTTTGAATGTTATACAATTACACATCTTCCAATCCCAGGGTTAAGTGAATGTGGGTTGAAGAAATGAAGGCCAAACGTTAGACGAGGCTCAAAATGGTTGATGAAGAAATGGAATGTGATTGAACGGTTAACAGGGAATGACATGGTTGCAAAGGTGCCTCAAGTCATTGGTGTACCTTGGGTTTAGTTCGATAATTGAATTTTTTTTTTTTTAAGAATGAATGAATGAAAAATTCTATGATCGAGATGTAAAGGAAAATTGCTCATTTTATTAATGGAAAAGGTGAACGAAACACATGAAACATATAAAAAAATTCAAAGTGGAAAACCTATGCTAGACATGAATGGGGGAATGGAGAAGAATGATAAAGAAAGAAATCATGAAATCTTGCACGAAGGATCTGTGTGCCTTGTATTCATTACTTCTTGCCGCCTGGAGGGACAGGAAGTTTGTTTGCATCCACCAAGTCTTGAATGACGTCCTTCAAATTCCAACATTGCTCCGTAGTGTGGCCCCTTCCTTGATGGTACTTGCAATGGGCATTGGGATTCCATTTAGCGCTCCTTTCTTCAGGTTTTGGCTCTGGAAATGGCCCAATAGGTGTGATCAAGCCTTGACTGTAAAGGCGATCAAAGGCCGCATCATAAGGCATTCCTAAAGGAATGTAAGTTCTTTTCTTCTTGGGCAATGGAGTATCAAGAGCTAACACTTCATTGCGATCAACTTGGCTTATATTGTTGGTAGTATTTTCGTGCTTGGAAGACGAAGAAGAAGGATGGTCGTTCTTCTTGTTTTTCCAAGTGTTATTATTGTTACTACCAGCAGTCTTTATTAGCTCATCCTCGATATTGATGCCGATGTCGTATACAGCTTCGAAAGTGTTCAGTGGAAGAAATTTGAGATGTTCCCTATATTTATGAGTCAGATTTTTAATAAAGAGGCGAACCATCTCTCTTTCTTTGGGGGGATCTACCAAGAGTGAAGCTGTTTCCCTCCACCTGTTCAGGTAAGCGGTGAAGCCTTCATTCTCTTTCTATTTGAGAATGGAGAGTTCACGTTCAGAAGTTTTGGTTTGAATGTTACACTTGTAACGAATCATGAAACTGTCGGTGACATCTTGCCAAGTCGCAGTACGCTGGGGATCTAGGGAATAGAACCATTGTTGGCAAGCATGTTTTAAGGAGAGAGGGAACACCGTAGGGAAGAGTGTTACGTCCAATCCCTTAAGAGCCATGGTTGCAGAGAACGCCTTCAAATGGAATATTGGATTGTCAGTAGGCTTGAACTTTGGAATATCAGCAGTGGAGAACTTTTCAGGAAGTCTGTCCTTCACATCCAAAGGAGTGGGAGGCCGTTCCACATAAGTGAAATCCTCAGAAATCTTACTCATTTGTTCCTTCAGTTTGTCAAGGGTGGAAACAGTGACCTTGTTTTGTTCCATGGTAGTGACCCTAGTGGTAAGGGTTTGCATCATGGCAGACAGTGCCTCGATGGATTTGTTGATGTTCTCAAAATCTTCTTTAGTGGCCATTGAAAGGTGATGAGTAATGGAGATGGCAAAGTTCTCTTTAAAAGCCTATTAGATCTGAGAGATTGTTGCGGTAATGACTCGAACCGTATTAATCTATCCCTGTTCCTTGACAAAGTACTGTGAAATAAAATAATTCATTTAATTGTTTGACTCATTGCTCAAGATAGGAAAGGAAGGAAAAAATAGACATTTGAAAACAGGTGAGAAAACTCCACTCATTTTTTTATTATGACGAAAAAAAGGTGCATGAACCTAATATACGATCATAAACGACCTGGTGCATGACTCGAGTCGGAACATAAAGAAAGTGTGTGGACTATACTTGACTCGTGAGTGACT
Source organism: Chenopodium album (assembly GCF_948465745.1). NCBI lineage: Eukaryota > Viridiplantae > Streptophyta > Magnoliopsida > Caryophyllales > Amaranthaceae > Chenopodium > Chenopodium album. The sequence continues at coordinate 22,699,074 of NC_137842.1, forward strand.
AAGTGATGTTATAAGACTCGTGGTATGATCGTATGGCTAGACATGTGAACAATAACTAAAATGACTGACGCGAGGACCAAATTAACACGGAAGACTTGACTGACGCGTTTTTTTTTTTTTTTTTTTTTTTTTTTTAGAAATCCACCGTGTCACAGTGGAAATTTGCCGTGACACGGTAGAGTTTCCCGTGGCGCGACAAACTTTTTTTTTTTTTTTTTTGTGGAAAATCCACCGTGTCACGGTGGAAATTGCCGTGACACGGTGAACTTTCCCGTGCCACGGTAAACATTCCCGTGCCACGGTACGGCACACCGTCAGACGGTGCACTGTACCGTGACACGACAATGTTTTTTTTTTTTTTTTTTCGGAAATCCACCGTGTCACGGTGGAAATTTACCGTGACACGGTACAGTTTCCCGTGGCGCGACAAACTTTTTTTTTTTTTTTTTTTTTGGAAATCCACCGTGTCACGGTGGAAATTGCCGTGATACGGTGAGCTTTCCCGTGCCACGGTAAACATTCCCGTGCCACGGTACGGCACACCGTCAGACGGTGCACTGTACCGTGACACGACAATTTTTTTTTTTTTTTTTTTTTTTTTTTGCTAATTACTAAGTGAGTACGGTCCATTGGCAATCGTTAGTCATAAAATAATCCACCATAGACAAAGAAAGATTGTTACGGTTAGGATCAAAACGACCAAACATAAAACATGTAGGCACAATGATGCAAAGAATAGTTCGCAACCTAGGGTCAAGTTCTATGTTCGACTATGGTCAAGTTTATTTGGTGTCAATAGGGTACCATGGTTAAGAGTTTGTACGCGTTAGCAAGGCAGCCTCCCTTGAGGGTGTATGCCAACGGGCGGCTCCGCGAGTTCGTGATGAAATCGAACTCGACTCCATGGTTTGGGTGGATTTAATAACTCGGATGAACCCTTATTGCCATGAGCGTTTTTGGGTTGATAGAGCTTAAATCCCCCGGGGCTAAGACGTATGTAGAACACATACGTTTTTTCAGAAAAATCAAAGGAAGTTGACTGTGAGAAGAGAAAATAAGCCACCGGACTGATTTTAGGACTGCCGTGACACGGAAAGGATTCCCGTGCCACGGTACGGCACACCGTCAGACGGTGCACTGTACCGTGACATGGGAGATTTTGCCGTGGCACGGCAGTCAGAAAATCTTACTGGTGCCCTGTTTTCCTTCGTACGCAATCAAGTTATTCAATTTTTCCTACGGGACAGACGTAAATGCGACGTTAAAACGTCTATGCATATGCAAAAATGCCAAATTAATCACAGGAATATTTTTCAAGAATCTTTCAAGTCTCATCCACTCATCTTAATTAAATATATCAATCACTCAAATCGATAAATAACCAAGAATCCTCCCCAGTGGAGTCGCCAAATTGTAGGCGTCGTTCGAAGTGCGCCTACGTTAAAAACATGTGTGAATATGCTTGGCACTCATAGGAAGTGGGAATTCACATTACGATTAGGGACAACGATTAGGGACAAATAAAGTAGGGAGCCGCCAATAAGTTTTTAAGGAACTTGTAAACCGTTCATGGATCATAAAATGCAACCACGATAAAGGGACAACGAAGGCAACAACGATTGACCCGTGAAGGTTACACCCCATTCATAATCCATGAGATTACTAACTCCATATGGTTCGAAACCACGAAAGGAGGATCGGTGATGATGGTACGAAGTGAGTCATGGAGTCACATTCGCCCGTATTGGCCTCTACTCGATTCTTATATTGAAAAGTGATTCCTGCGATCTCAAAGGCATACAAACAAAATATTCAATTTGCTCCAACTTATTATTAGGCTAAATTGGTTGAATATTAATGCCACATATAATTCTAAAATATTAGTGATCACTTGATTAAACAACAAGATTAAAAAGGAACCTAAACCGATTGTCCAAATTATCTTATTAGGCGTGATTTTCAATTAGATATTCCCTTTAACATGCAATATGGTGATCATAAAAATAATAATAGAATAAACATTAATATTGGAAGCAATTCAACAATAAATTCGTTAGTCAAATCAAATAAAAAATAACCTAATCATGATGCTAGCAATATTAGAATAAAATAAGAGTAATTAAATTAATTAATTACTCACATTCCGCGCATTCCTTTAAATTGCTACATCATGAATAAACTGTTAGTAACTTCAATAAAAAAAATAAATCTAATGGAAATTAAATTAAATAAAAAGTAGAGTTGATTTGGTCCAAACCCTCAGTTATTTGTACCTTTCACGCCTTGGTTTAAGGACGGAACCTCAGGTTAAGTATAGACTCCTTGGAGTGCTTAGAGGAATTGTTATGGAAGAATAATGAGGCTAGAAATTAGGTTAAAGAGGGAGAAGAGACTGATTTTTGGTGTAAGGTGAGAGAGAATGATTATTAGTGCCCCGTACATCAGAAATGAGGGGGTATTTATAGGGAAAATGTGCTGAGGGAGCACACGGAACCCTAAAATGATAAAAACCCTAAAAAAGTATCCCGCGACACGGCAAAGTATACCGTGACACGGGAAGTCCCACGGTCAGACGGAAAACTTTCCCGCGACACGGTACATTTTTAGTGTGACGCGGGAAATTTTCAGAAACAGGGAAAGAAAACGCGTTAAGGGTTTACGCGGAAAAGACACGGAATGTCCCGTGACACGGCACAGGTACCGTGACACGGCAGTATCCACCGTGACACGGTACAGTATACCGTGTCATGGTATGGGAGACGCGGAAATTACACGGAAACAGCTCCGTGTCACGGGGAATCCCACCGTCAGACGGTGTAAATTCCCGTGACACGGTAGAAAATGTCGTGACGCGGGAGTTGTTTAGGTACGAAGAACGCAAATAGGACACGGAATATCCCCGCGTCACAGAAAGGGCACCGTGTCACGGGGATTCCCACCGTCAGACGGTGCAATTTCCCGTGACACGGTGGAATTGCACTGTGCGCGGTGATTCCAGGTTTTTACCCGTTTTTAAAACCATCATAACTTTTGATCCGTAACTCGGAATGAGGCATATAATATATCATTGGAAAGCTTTCCAACCCAATTAGAATCAAGTCAAAATAATATGTAGATTTTATGATATGGCCGTTTTAGTGGAAGGGTGTCGGTTTTAGGCCGAGTTTGGTGTTTTGCTCATATCTTTTTCGTTATAGCTCGGAATTGAGCTTATGATATATGGTTGGAAAGCTTATTTAAAGGCCTATCCAAAAAAAAATAATTGGATCAAAATTTTATATCCATAAAATCAGTTTCTCTCAGTTTTGCGATGTGGACACGAAAAGTGGAAAATAGGTTATGGTTTAGGGAAATGAGCTAGAAATTGGATTGGTTCATGAAATATGTTGGATAGAACATGGATTTAAGAACTCCAAAGATTAAATACTCAACTCGACCAATAATGGCGGTGAAAGGTGTTCATCAACGGGTTTGGTTTTGGGGAGACATTTTTAGGTGTCTACAGCAGTCTTGTTTTGTAATTTTTATTTTTTTTGTTTTTTAAATATAATGTTTTGTTTTATTTTATTTTATGTTTTATTAATAATAATAATAATTTTACTTTATGTTTTGTTTGATCATTTTGTTTTTAATACTCTGTTTTCGTATGTTTAGTATTGAATTATAACTTCAAACTTCACTTAAAAGAACTACAAATTAACTATAAACTTTTTTTAGTTTATTTAACCTTTGCATGTGAAATTATAATTGAAATTTCTCTAAATCAACATTAATTTAAGTTACGCATATGAATGAATTACATTGAATAATTACATCATGTTAATCATGTTAAGTATGAGTACGGGCCATTAATTCTTATTTCTTTACCTTCCTACTAAATCACATTAAGTATTATTTTGTTTCATTATTTTCTTTCTAAATCACATTAATTGCATATCGACATTAAGGTTTATTTGTTCTTCTCTGTCTTAAGTTGTATTCAATTGCTCTAGTCTTATTATTATTACTTTGACAGATGTAACATAAATAAACAATAATACTGTTAATATTATTATTAGTAAAAAAATTACATTATATATGGTTAATACAAACGTGATATTATTAATTTTATCATTAATACAAACCATATTAAAAAAACATACATTATATATGGTTATTATTATGAAACATACGTAAAGAATTAATATATAAATTTTATTATTATTAATATTATTTAGTTCTCGACAACCGGAGGAGGTAGCCTTTCCACAATCTCGGCAGATAAAATGCGAACATGAAATAACCCACCACCACTATAGTACACCTTCAAAATCTCCCCTGCGATGATCGCATTGCCCGTAACAAACGCAGCTCATCCCTCGAACAACAACACTGACACTTTTTCGCTCGGAGGTACGTCAGCCCCGAGGAGAGTTACATCCCATGCACGGCCCGTCATACCCCACTTAACTCTGACTCCATTCGTGTATTTTAATACCAAAAGCCTCTAGTCATCGGGGAGGGCCTGTACAATAAAACAGGGTCATCTAAACACATGCAACTAATATAAATTGACCCTTATATAATTTTTTATATATGTTTATATATGTACAAATGGTTATGACTTACCAAACTGTTCCTCATGCTGTTCCTGTATGTTATGGTAGTGCATAACATATCCTCATACTCATCCATTTTATAAATTCGATTAGTGGTTATTGATATTATTAAAAGAGAATGAAGAGCATGCAAATTAATTAAAAAATAATATTTTTACAAATCAAATGTGTGTGTATTTATATAGGAGTAGAAATAGTAAAATTAGATACAACTTATATATAACAATGGATGACCATTGAAATTAGAATAGTAAATGACATAGGAACAGTAAACAACGGATTGCCAAGCGTTGACAGGTATCTGAATATTCGGCCTGCTTATTACGATTAAGATCATTCTAATTATTAATATCATTATTATTATTAACGGAAATTTCATCAAATGCCCCTGAGTAATTTTTTTATTCACCAAATACCCATGAAAATTTTCAAATTCACCATATATCCTCAAATTTAATAAAAATGTTACCAGATGCCCAAAATGACTAACGGACGTTAACTCCGTTAGTCATTAAGGTTAAATTGCCACGTGGCATGATCTTATTGGTTGTCTTAATTAATTAAAAATTAAAATGATTATTTCATTAATTATATTTTTTTAAAAAAAAAAGAACTCCACCATAGCTTAGCCCCAACCACCTGTCCACCACCCTGTCCCCGCCACCACCTTCTCCCAGTCACCTCACGCCGGTGCAATTTCCGCCCTAAATCCACGTGCCGGCGACCTAACCCAGCCACCATGTGCCGGCGTCTGTTCCTTCCCCTGAACCACCCTTCCCCCAATCCTCAAAACCCCCTTTCTCCCACGAAAGACCTTCCTCTCCCCATCGTCGGCATCCAAACCCCCCTCCCCGCACCGGCGAACCCAAATCACCCTCTTCCCCTGCCATCTTCACCCCATGAATCACCACACCGAATCCCAAAATAAAAAACCCCAAAAATCAAAACTTAGGGCTTCGATTTTGGGGTTTTAGAGTTACGGGGTGGTGGTTTTTGGGCTTAGGTGGGCAATGGCGGCGTCGGGAAGGGGATTTAGTCTGTTGGCGAAGGGATTTAAGGGGTGGTTGCCTGATTTTCGGCTCAAGTGGTTAGGCGAGATCGGTTTGTGATTCAAGGCAAGGAGGGAAAATGCGAGGTGGTGGTTTAGGGGAAGGGATAGTCTGGGGAAAGGGCGAGCACCGGTGTGGGTCTGGGGGAAGGGGCGGCGCCGGCGCTATGGAGAGGCTGGCTGGGTGGAGGTTGCGGAAAGGTGGTTACGCTCAGGGGGTTGGTCGGCGGAAGGTGGCAGGCTGGTTGTGCTAGAGGTGATTTTTTTTAAAAATTTTTTTTTGGTTTTCTATTTTTAATAATTAGTTAAATAGTTGTAAAAATAACAAATCAGATGCTGCCACGTGGCAATTTAACCCTAATGACTAACGGAGTTAACGTCCGTTATTCATATTGGGCATCTTGTGACATTTTTATTAAATTCGGGGACATACGGTGAATTTGAAAATTTTCATGGGTATTTGGTGAATAAAAAAATAACTCAGGGGCATTTGATGAAATTTCCGTATTATTAATATATCTCTAAAACAAAAGTCATACAACCTGAAATAAATTAATATTATAATTATTTTTATTTTTATTTTTATTTAAAACAAAAGCCATAGTTGCCCACGAGTAAGAAAAAAAGTTTTCTTACTGTAGGGAATAATTTCAAGCCTTTAAATCCCACTAGCTTGAACCCCACTGTGATCATACACTAAAGTACGGTGGCGTCCAAAAGGGAAGAAGATAGAGCAAAAGAGTCGCCAACAAGTTTTTTAGGAACTTGTAAACCGTTCACGAGGTGAAGGTTACACCCCTTAACGATCCAAGAGATCGTCAACTCCATAAGGTCTAGAACCAAATAAGGGTTCGGGGATGAAGGTACAAATCCAACCTAAAAGAGATTGAACCTGCCCTAATAATAGGCCTCTACTTTATTCTGATCGTATTCATGTGCGCTTTTTAATTAACATGTAATCAACAGGATTAACCCTAAACCTGTTTATCTATGTTGGTTGAATATTAATGCACAAACAAACTATTATTGGCGATCACTTGAAATTATAATCATATTAACCCTAAACAAGATTATTAAATATCTTATTAAGCGTGATTACAAGTACAAATTCCCTTTAAACATGCATAAAAGGTGATCAAGCAATAACAAATAATGTATCAAGCAACATAATAAATAATCATGACAATAAAATTATAATCATAACAATAATCATCATAAATAAAATAATCATCATCAAAATAATAATAATAATATTCATAATCATGTTCATATTAATATTAAAGCATAATAGCAAGATCCTAGGCATGATCCTGACAAGATTAATAACAAACCCTAGCATGTCACTAAGCAATAAAAATCAAATCTTTAACCCTAACATGATACTAACATGAATAAATATTAGGAAGAATATAGGAAGCATCATAACAATCATATTTAATATTAAAAATACCCTAGACATGATACTAGGAATATCACAATAACAATGTAAACATGATTTCTACATCATAATATCAATAAAGTACTTACTTTGATGCCTCGTACCTCTTTCTAATAACAAAATACACACGTTAGTAACTTCAAGGAAAATTATAATCAAAACAATTAAATCAAATAATTGAAATAGAGATTTGGGACCAAACCCTCAGAAATTAAACCTTTCACGTCTAGGGCGAAGGCAACTTCGAATATGGCTAGGTGTTTCTAGATCTTGTGAATGCGGAATTTTGTATGAAAAAGCAAGGTAATAAAGAATTGAATGTTTGCTAATTAAAACTGATTGTGGATCATGAAAATTGGTGAATGATTAGAGAGAATAGGTGATCGGTGATGAATGAAATCAATTGGTGAATGAATGTAGATGATGATAATTGGTTAATGATTAGTGAGAATAGGTCCATGAAAACGGAGTTTTTAATACGATATTTATAGAGAAAATCAGCCAAAAAGATAAATTAACAAAACAGAGTCTGACGCTCAGAAAACAGGGCTGGCGCCAAGCGCCAATTGCTAGCGCCAGGCGCCAGGCCTGGTTCCAGGCGCCAAGGCCTGGGGTTAGGCGCCAAGCCTGATTCCAACGCGTTTTCGAAAATCCGATAAGTTTACCGTACTGGAGGATAAAATAATATAATTTCTTCGAAAATGCTATTTGATTTTGATTAAAACTCTGAAAAGTTAACAAAAGTCAATTTATCAATGCTAATTGAATTAGGAATGAAAAGAACCTCCTAGAAGATTCTAGAAGACTAAAACCATTCCTAATTTCATTAGGAATGATAAATCATATTAGGCCCTCCCCAAGATCATTGGGCCGCATATAAAGCTCAAACCGGGCCCAGTTTGGTAAATTGGCCATAACTTCCTCAATATTCATCGGAATTGGGCTTATAATATATCGTTGGAAAGGTCTTTGCAAGCCCCATCCAACTACACTACTATTGGAACCATATCATGGACCAACCAAACTGGATTGGCTGTTTTCTTAAAATAAGTTTTCAAAAACAGAGAGAAGAGAAAAGAAATTAAAACTTTCCGCAACACTAGACTTTTCACACTTTCGCTTCATTCGATTATGATTCGACGTGAAAGGTACTCATCACTTGGTTTGGTTTTGGGGAGACACAAATGGGTGTCTACAGAAGCCCCCACTTTGACTGAGTTTGGAGAAACGCAAGTTTCGAAAACAAAAGTCAAAGTAGCGATAGGGACGGAGAATGATTCAGAACGTTCTGCGATCCTAAATCACTCTTGTAACGCTGATACCTGCAAAACTAGCATTAGTTAAACAGATAAAAGAGTTAAGAAACGCGTATCTTGCACCGTCGAGCACACGTCTCTAGAAGTAACTGATTGTTGCCGCTTCACTGTATCCTTGTTGTTTTGATGACCTTCTGCAAGCTAGAGAATGCCATCCCGCTTGAAAACCGCCCGCCTGTAACTGCTTCCAAATTAGAAGATTGCTTCTCCTGAAACGATCCTCCTCTGCATTGATAATATTCCACATCCTAGGGAACACTATCGAAGATTATTTCTCTTGAAACAATCCTCATCCGCATTGATAATATTCCACATCCTAGGGAACACCATCGAAGATTATTTCTCTTGAAACAATCTCCATCCGCATTATGACCATCTTCCATGCCTAAGGGAATATGATCGAAGACAACTTCACCCGAAATTACCTTCAGTTGTTTGTGACAACTTTCCGCAAGCTAGGGAATGCCACCTTGCTGCCTTGACGTTCTGAACAAAGAGCTTCTTTTTCCCGCTGTGATAGTCTTCGAAAAGATCACTGCTTTTTAATATTTTCTATGCCAGTACGTCGGCGCTTTGCTGCTTGTGAACCAGTATGTCGGTGCTTTTGCTGTGATGACAATCCTCTTTTCTTTGGGAATAGTTGCCAACATAACTCTTGTATGATGTATGACAATCCGATTTAGGGAAAGTTGTCAATGCCACGTAACAATCCATCCTTGGAAATGTTGCCACGATGAAGCGACAATCCGTATCTCAGAAAATTTGCCAAAATCCAATTTTGGGAAAAGTTGCCAATGCTTCGTAACAATCTTTCATAAGAACTTTGCTACGATCGACAACCCACATTTTGGAATATAACTCTTGAAAGCAATCCACCTTGGAAATTTGCCAACGCTATGCGACAATCCTTTTGGGAAAATATTGCCACTATTGACAATCCGCGTCTTGGAACATTTGCAAAAAAGAGTCGATCGACAATCCACTTCGGGAAAATTTGCCACTTACTGAAATGAATGACAATCCACGTTGAGGAACTTTGCCGAAATTTATGATGAATAGAGTCCTACAACAATCCTTTGGGAAATTTTGCCGTAGGGAACTGGGTGCATGACAATCCAATCTCGGAAAACTTGCCAACGAGCCGACGAATGCATGACAATCCGAACTTGGAAAAACTTGCCAACAAAGAAGGAGCACGACAATCCACGCTTGGAAACTTTTCCAGAGATGACAATCCAATCTTGGAAAAATTGTCGTTAAAGAAAATACATGAAAATCCGTTTTTGGAAATACTGTCAGTTGGGGATGACAATCCAATTTTTGGAAAAAATTGTCGTTTAAGTGCTTGCTTTTGAACCGATGCTTTGGTGCTTGTAATGAGCCAATACTTAGGCGCTTAAGCTAAGTGAGACGATCTTTCGTCAGGTCGATCACTTAGACTGTAATCAAATCGACTACTCAATCATGTCAAATTGCTTATAGGGGCTAACTGGCGTACCGAGGAACCCGAAACTGATGTATGAAGTCGAAATCACCTTTTGGAGGCTTCGATCTCTATCGCTGCTGAGATATCTCTGGCGCCAAGAATTGACTCTGTCGCCGAATGTTGTGATAGGGTCTTCCCTGTTCTGCTGCACCTGTGTTTATTTTTTACTATAGAACTTTGCCAATCTTTTTAATTATCTTAGGGTTGACCTAAGGCGTAATGTTGCTTGAATCGTTTACTTGACACAACTCAAGGTATAAACTTAACTCGATGTGATCGACTCGAGGTTGACTTGACTCGAAGTAAAATGACACGTGTGACTCATGACCCATGTGTGCATAATGTTGACTCAATGTGACTCAAAAATGCAAAAAGCAAAAATTTTCCGTCATTTTTCTGGAGGGTACCGACTTTCTCCCGAAAAAAGAAAGACGTGAAAAAGAATCGAAGTTTTGAAGGTGCATGTTGAATGAGCTTAGTCAAATGTCATTTGATACTATCTCTCAAGGTGAAAGGATTAATCCATCCTAGACTATCTCAACTGTTGACTCAATGATGAAAGTATTTGGGTAACTTAGGCACGGAGGCTAAGGACTTCATACTTCGTGATGCAATGACAATTGTGATTGATGAGTGATGTTGACATGACAAGGCATGCTTCAGCGTTGTGATTTCATGACAAAGAGTTCCTAATGGAAGATATATTTGGTCATGTATCTGTTCAGTGGGTGAAAGTGACACTAAAGCTAAGCCACAAGAGCTAAGTGTGTGGAAAAAATATTATTTAAAAGAGTCAAATGGTGACTCTTAGGCTAGGTAAGCTAATGATGTAGGGATCAAGCCCCCAAGTCTAGCTCTAAATGAATAGAGATGAGCATTGGAGATCCCTTGATATGATCATGGTGCATGTGTGTGAATGTGAATATGAATGCATGTTTATTACGGCCGCACCTCAATGTGAAGTTGCCTACGTATCCGTTAGGAATCAGGCCAAACGTAGCTCTAGTCGAACCTCGCACAAGTGTGTATACCTCAAAAAGGTCTTTTTAAAGGTTGTAACGTGGTTAGGCTAAAGGCTATAGAAGAAGGGGATAAAAGGCTCAAGACCCTATATAAGCCCCCAAGGTGTGTAACCTTGCTTTTGAATCTTTATATTTTTATGCTTGAGTTTCTACTCTTTTTTTAGCTCTCTTTTTGCATTAGCATTTATCTTTATTTTTATGAGTGTGGGCAATCCCGATCATGCGGTCTATCACTCACTTGGCATTCATGTTTCTCAGGCACGGTACCGAGCACTCGATAAGAGACGCAATCTGAGACGTGTTCTTATCGAAGATATTTTCATATCAAAGACATTGGAACACTTGCCCTTTTGTACACTTTTATTTATCTTATTTTTTATCTTTTGAATTACTCAAGCTCTTTTTTAGAATTGCATAAGTTATACACCATCCCATCCCAGGGTTAGGTAGATGTAGGTTGAAAAGAGAAAGGTCTATCGTTAGACGAAGCTCAAAGTGGTTTATGAAGAAAGGATTACATATTTTGAAAGGTGAAAGGAGATATGATGTGGCTACAAGGGGTGCCTCAAATCATTGGTATACCTTGTTCTTAGTTCGACAGTGATTTTTTTTTTTTAATGTTATATAATGAAATGATCATATATAAGGAAATAAATGCTCATTTTATTAACAGGAATAAAGAATCTACAAAAATAATCTAAGGAAAAGAAAGGTGCCTATGCTAGACTTATTGGAGAAGGGAAAAAATGAAAAAGAAATAGAAAAAGAGGTCATGAAATCTTGTCGTTGAAGCTCGCCTCTGTCTTGTGTTGTTTGCTCCGACATCATCCAGTATTCTCGCTAGCTAGAGGCAATGGGATCTTATTTGCCTCTATGAGATCTTGAATGAGGTTTTGAGACCTGTAGCATTCATCAGTAGTATGACCGCGCCCTCGATGGTACTTGCAATAGGAGTTTGGATTCCATCTCGAAGATCGATTTTCTGGTGTTGGATCCTCGGTAGGGCCAATAGGTTTGATTAATCCTCGATCATAGAGACGATCGAAAGCAGCATCGTAGGTCATTCCAATGGGTGTAAACTCTCGCCTGGGTTTCCTTTTAGATCCTTGATTGTCCATGGCTAAGACATCATTATGGTCAAAGGTACTAACATTATTACTAGAGTGGGCGTTTTCAGAAGAAGAAGGAATGTCGTTCTTCTTTCCTTTCCAGCCACCGTGGTTACTATTGTTAGTAGCTTTTTGCTTTGCGAGGTCATCTTTGATTTCAATTCCGATGTCATAAACGGCTTTGAAGGTATTCAAGTTGTGTTGATATTTTAAGTGCTTTGAATACTTTTCTTGGAGATTCTTGACAAACATTCTCACAGACTCCTTTTCGGTGGGGACCTCAATCATCTTAGCGGAAGTTTCCCTCCATTTATTAAAGAAAGAAGTAAAACCTTCATTCTCTTTTTGTCTTAGCATCTCAAGTTGTCTATGGTCGGTTTCAACTTGAATATTGCACTTGTACCTATCAACGAAAGCGTTTACTATCGATTCCCAGGTAGAGGTTTTCTCCTTGTCAAGGGAGAAAAACCATTGCTGGCAAACGGTTTCAAGAGATAGTGGGAACAGAGAGGGGAAAACCTTCTTATCGATACCCTTAATGCTCATTATAGTTTCAAAAGCTCTTAGATGGAAGTAAGGGTTGTCAATTGCTCTGAATTTTGGGATGTCGTTGGCATTGAACTTATGTGGAAGAAGATCTTTGTCCACCGAGACCCCTTGTGATGTAAGCTCTTGAAACTTGTAGTCGCTAGACAACTTGCTTAAACTCTCTTGCATGAGGTCCATTTGTTGTTGCTTCACGGGATCATCGACCCTAAGTGCGAGAAGTTTCAGTGTCTCAGTCACAGTAGCCAGTTGGTTCTTAAGATCATTGACTTCTTCTTGAGTTGCCATTATCTTCTTAGCCTTCCTCTTTTGACGAATCGGTTTATCAAAAAGCGAGACTTGAATAAAGAGGTTGTCCTTGATTAATCGCCCTTCTTTCCTTGACCAAGTACTGTGGAAAAGGAATTTGGGGATACTTATTGTTAATTATTTGATACAAACTTCATTCAACATGCAATGGATGGAGGAAGTGAAGAAAGATTGGAATAGAATGTGAAGAAGATTTAGATGGAGGGATATGAAGGATTAGGAATAGAATGTACCCCCAACTCAAATGACGGAAAGACCGACTCATGCATGGACCTAAGACATGGTCATGGTGATGTACTCAAAGTGTGTGCTAAGACTAGTGAGTGTAGGTGACATGTTGAGACTCGTGTCATGACCATGTGGCTAGACTATGTGACTAAGACTCGATCATTGATTCAATTAAACATTATTGACAGCAAAATTAACCGAATTAAACAGAAAACTGATTAATTAGACTCTAGGTGATGACTCGACCAATAATCCGAACTGTCGGCCAAGCGACAGGACTGGCGTCACACTGTGGAGCTTGGCGCCAGACAACATAGCTGTGTCAGGCGCTACACTCCATCGTGTGGCGCTACAGCTCAGACCTTGGCGCCAATATTGGAGCTTCGGTCTGGGACTGTTTTCGGTGTTACTAATCAATTGGGGTATGCCTAAAGACGTACTAGGTCAATTCCGATTAAAATATTAGACTTTATTGACTCAAATTAAATAATTAATTAATTAATTAGGCAAAGTTCTTTAAGTCATTAATTTATTTAATCTCAACACAAGTCAACAAACGGTTAAGAGAAACATAGAATATATATACACAACAAATAATGCACAATTAGTCAAGTAGGAACAATATGATGCAATGCGTTTGCAACCTAACCATGGCTCTAGTTCTCTAAAGTTCGGGATATGGTTTAGTAAAAAAGGGTCCATGGTTAATTGTCCGGATGAACCGCGCGGAAGCCTAACCGTGAAAGGTTGGCGCGAGTGGATGGGACACCGCGAATTTTAGAAAAAACTCGCTTCCATGGTTTGGTGAATTCAACATCTCGGATGTACCCTTTGTTGCACGGAGCGTTCAATCAGGTAGATGGAGCATGAATTCCCAGAGGGTTATGTCCATATGTAGAACACATATGGGTTTCAGAAAAGTGAGAAAAAATTCAATCAGGAAGTAGGATCGAGCAAACAATACGAAAAACCGGTCAAAATTAGAACGCATATTTCTGGCTCGGTATTGGGGGAAATTGACGCCAGCAATCAGAGACTGGCGCCAGTTTTTAATTGTAGCGCATGGCGCCAATACTGGCGTCTGGCGCTACGGCTAAAAGTCTGGCGCCAAGCTCTGGCCCCTGACGCTACTTCCCACATGCCTCAGCAGCTTTCTGTGCTCGATAAAATTTTCCAGTTTCGCGCGGTGTTATTTCAGTCCTAGTTGTGAAAGACGTTTCTCAAATTTCCTACGTGTAAAATCCTATGTTTTTAACTCATTACGGATGGTCTTTCCAATGAGATCTTTTTTATGCATATGACAATAATGTTAATCAAAATTACGCACATGAAATACTTAGAACTTTTCAAGTCTCATCCACTCATTCTAAATCATTGCCGAAACAAATTCAGGAATTAAAATAGAAATCCTCCCCAGCGGAGTCGCCAAAAACTGTAGGGAATAATTTCAAGCCTTTAAATCCCACTAGCTTAAACCCCACTGTGATCATACACTAAAGTACGGTGGCGTCCAAAAGGGAAGAAGATAGAGCAAAAGAGTCGCCAACAAGTTTTTTAGGAACTTATAAACCGTTCACGAGGTGAAGGTTACACCCCTTAACGATCCAAGAGATCGTCAACTCCATAAGGTCTAGAACCAAATAAGGGTTCGGGGATGAAGGTACAAATCCAACCTAAAAGAGATTGAACCTGCCCTAATAATAGGCCTCTACTTTATTCTGATCGTATTCAACTGCACTTTTTAATTAACATGCAATCAACAGGATTAACCCTAAACATGTTTATCTATGTTGGTTGAATATTAATGCACAAACAAACTATTATTGGCGATCACTTGAAATTATAATCATATTAACCCTAAACAAGATTATTAAATATCTTATTAAGCGTGATTACAAGTACAAATTTCCTTTAAACATGCATAAAAGGTGATCAAGCAATAACAAATAATGTATCAAGCAACATAATAAATAATCATGACAATAAAATTATAATCATAACAATAATCATCATAAATAAAATAATCATCATCAAAATAATAATAATAATATTCATAATCATGTTCATATTAATATTAAAGCATAATAGCAAGATCCTAGGCATGATCCTGACAAGATTAATAACAAACCCTAGCATGTCACTAAGCAATAAAAATCAAATCTTTAACCCTAACATGATACTAACATGAATAAATATTAGGAAGAATATAGGAAGCATCATAACAATCATATTTAATATTAAAAATACCCTAGACATGATACTAGGAATATCACAATAACAATGTAAACATGATTTCTACATCATAATATCAATAAAGTACTTACTTTGATGCCTCGTACCTCTTTTTAATAACAAAATACACACGTTAGTAACTTTAAGGAAAATAATAATCAAAACAATTAAATCAAATAATTGAAATAGAGATTTGGGACCAAACCCTCAGAAATTAAACCTTTCACGTCTAGGGCGAAGGCAACTTCGAATATGGCTAGGTGTTTCTAGATCTTGTGAATGCGGAATTTTGTATGAAAAAGCAAGGTAAGAAAGAATTGAATGTTTTCTAATTAAAACTGATTGTAGATCATGAAAATTGGTGAATGATTAGAGAGAATAGGTGATCGGTGATGAATGAAATCAATTGGTGAATGAATGTAGATGATGATAATTGGTTAATGATTAGTGAGAATAGGTCCATGAAAACGGAGTTTTTAATACGATATTTATAGAGAAAATCAGCCAAAAAGATAAATTAACAAAACAGAGTCTGACGCTCAGAAAACAGGGCTGGCGCCAACCCTGGCTAGTAGGCGCCAGGCACCAGCACTAGCGCCAGGCGCCAATGGCTAGCGCTAGGCCTGGTTCCAGGCGCCAAGGCCTGGGGTTAGGCGCCAAGCCTGATTCCAACGCGTTTTCCAAAATCCGATAAGTTTACCGTACTGGAGGATAAAATAATATAATTTCTTCGAAAATGCTATTTGATTTTGATTAAAACTCTGAAAAGTCAACAAAAGTCAATTTATCAATGCTAATTGAATTAGGAATGAAAAGAACCTCCTAGAAGATTCTAGAAGACTAAAACCATTCCTAATTGCATTAGGAATGATAAATCATATTAGGCCCTCCCCAAGATCATTGGGCCGCATATAAAGCTCAAACCGGGCCCAGTTTGGTAAATTGCCATAACTTCCTCAATATTCATCGGAATTGGGCTTATAATATATTGTTGGAAAGGTCTTTGCAAGCCCCATCCAACTACACTACTATTGGAACCATATCATGGACCAACCAAACTGGACTGGCTGTTTTCTTAAAATAAGTTTTCAAAAACAGAGAGAAGAGAAAAGAAATTAAAACTTTCCGCAACACTAGACTTTTCACACTTTCGCTTCATTCGATTATGATTCGAAGTGAAAGGTACTCATCACTGGGTTTGGTTTTGGGGAGACACAAATGGGTGTCTACACTTAAGAATTACTCCGTATTATTATTAATGGGAAAAAATATTAATACAGAATATCAATGACAACGGATAGGTCAATAACATTGGAACAATAAACATCGGATTTCCAAGCGTCACCAAATTTTAATTTTTTAAATGACAATACAAATATACACAATGACGATTAACAAATGCAAATGCCAAACATAGTTAAGTATTTTCACTTATTATTATGATTATTATTTTACAAAGTCAATTAGTTCTATTAGGGAATGCATATCTAAGGATTAGCATTCAAATTTAGATTATGGGGAACTATTAATTTCGCAAAGCATGTGAAAACGATTTTATTATAGTATTGGAAGACATAATGACAATATGAATTCAACACAACATCATTTTCTGAATCCAGTACTCGAAGCGACGGGATTACTCATGACCATTGACCATTTGACTTGGTTTATTGGAATTATAAGTCATTATGACATTATGGATTATAAATACGAAAACCTCTTCTGCTAGTATTGGGAAAACATTTCATGGTTTGGTTTTCACAATGCAACAATGGTATGTATTTGTTTCTTCCGCAACTCAAATTGGTATGGAGGAAACTTCAAAAATATTTGTTCAATCAAGCTACTGGACCTATGGAGGATCCAACATTCCTTTTCGAGTCACAATAATCTTCTTTGGTTGTTCTTCAGCACGCGACTTAGAATAATCTCTTTTAATTGTCCTTCAACTTCAACAGGTAAAATTCCAACGTATCAGACTCAGTGTAATAAACGCAAATGGATCTGTGGAGGATCCAACATTCCTTTACGAGTCACGACAATCTACTTTGGTTGTTCTTCAACAGCCGACTCATCTCTTTAATTTGTCCTTCAATATGTATAGGTAAAGATCCAACGTATCAGACTCAGTGTATTAAACGCAAATGGATCTGTGGAGGATCCAACATTCCTTTACGAGTCACGATAATCTGCTTTGGCTGTTCTTCAACAGCCGACTTATCTCTTTAAGTTGTCCTTCAATATGTATAGGTAAAGATCCAACGTATCAGACTCAGTGTATTAAACGCAAATGGATCTGTGGAGGATCCAACAAAAACTATAATAGCAATGGGCAATCATTGTATTTGGAACATCAAGCAAATAGTTTGATATGATATTAAGATTTTAGCCTTACGTGTTTTTTTTTATCAATATCTTATTATTATTGGTAATGTCATAGGTTTTTATGTAATTGTCATTTTATTTAAATCGTCGTCATTTGGTTGATTGAACTTACGAGGTATAATTCGATACTTAAATTACGTAATACAATTAGTAATCTTTTCGGTTGAGTTTACGAGTATTAAGAAAATTACATTACAATAAAAGAAGTAAAAGTATATTGGAATGTTTTTTAATGCAAATATGTGAAAATTAGTGCAAATAATAGGTGTATCCATAACAGTATCAAATCGGAAGCAAATTTAATCAAATATTAAAAAAATTTAAGTTAGGTCTTCAAAATTTACACATAATATAAAGAAACTGGTATAAAGTTAGGTCTTCAAAATTTACACCCACTATTAATTGCAATATTAATTGAAGGATATGCTTAATATCGTTTCCGTAGACGACCCTTCATTTTCTTTTTGGAATTACAAAATATTATATATTTGAATACCTCTACACTTCAATATATACATATGACAGTATTGGAAAAAGAAATCAACATAACCATGGCTAACATGATTGTACCAAGTATTATTCTGCAATTCAATCATGGTGTTCACTTTGAAAGAATGCTATGTTTTTGTTTCTTTCCTTTCCCAACTCAAATTATTTATGGTTTCACAATATTTTTTAATTCCTACAGATACTAACGTTTGCAATTGTACTTTGCAGCGTCTTCCTCAATACTTTAAGGACGTTCTCGAAGATGGGTTTCTTGGAATTGAACTCTATCGTGGGAACGTTGTCGAGCTGTGGCTCGCCACAATGGTTCACCAAGAACCCGAATCTGAAGACGGTGGTTGGGATATATACATTGATTTTGGGTGGGAAGATTTCGTACAAAACAATGATTTGGAAACAGGTGATCGAATGCTTATCGTTAATGCAGTTGATAGTTCTTTACGATTTACTGTATTTAACGCTGGTGGGGTTGAAAAACCTTTTCCTGGGGTCTAGTTCCCTTCTTTTGATAACTACATTTGGAAAATCAAGCAATTGGAACTCTGTTTTTCAATCGGAATAGATCCCTCGCACTATTATTACAATCACTGTTTCCTTTTGCTTATTGTCAATGTTTTCTTTTTGTTTCCTTTTGTTTATTATTAGCAATAACTTAATTTTATTGTTTGTGTAATATATTGTATTGTCATTAAACATGGTTTGTGTAATATATTGTATTGTCATTAAACATCTTTTATATTGTCAAAATGAACTGTGATTTCTGATTTATTGCTAACTATAAATTTCAAATTGGCAACTAAAAATAACTAGGTTTAGTTCTAAATTTTAAATACATAATCCACACTGCAAAATAGTTCAATTACATGCCGAAATAATGTTCTTACTACTACTACTACCATTCTTAGAATACATAAGCTATTTAACAATCATACATACCAAAGAGAAATTGTCTTCACCAAACCCATACTAAAACTATTACAAATTTATTTAAGAAGATGACAATATAACGTTACATAATGATGAGAGTCCTTCCAATAACGCTGATAGAGAAGTCTTTACCCCGTCGCCAGACTAAGATCCCGACGCTTCAGATGTGCCCGCTTCAGCTGCCTGTATAATTGTTTTAGAAGTATTAGAATAGTCGTAACAATGAATCATAACATTGTTAAATAACAAAGGAATGTGTGTACCTTAATTGAACCAAACCCTAGGACCTCGCTGTCTGTCCAGCCAAGACACCACCCAGTCTCACAGTCCACACTCCCCTTTTCCCATAGAACACTCACTCCGCCAAAAAGACCTAGGCCTTCTTTCCCGGTCTCATGCATAGTAGCAGCTATGAGCTCATTGTATAGTGTCATCCATTTGGCGTCGCTACTACGCGTCTCAGTCATGATAATAACAACCGGTTTGTGTTTCTTAGTGATCATCTTAAGGTTTCTCTTAAACAAAGGGCGCGCAACATCCCCAACATTCCACACTACTATTGGCGTTCCTACTGGTAGTGGTCGAACGTGGGGTTCATTACTAATGGTAAAACGGATATCGTAGTACCGTGAAGCAGGATATCCAGTCATGTAATGGGAAGAAGTAACAAGAAATTCAACACTTGTCATTTCACCATGAACATGCAAGACAACTAGTGAATCAGTTACAAATCCAATTCTGATAAATGAGGGTTTTGATAGTAAACGATAAATTGGACATTTGATGGAAATTGAGGGAACTGGGTCTATTATGAATGTAGGAACAATCATAGAAACAGTGTTCAACTCATTATAGTCATATGATCCAAGTTTGGAGTTAAAAATACTAGGGAAATCAACTACACCACACATATCATAAAAATTTGGAAGATGAGCTGGGTAAATGTTACCTTCATGGTCAATCATTTGCAACTTTTCTAGGTTTTTTGGCCACGCACCTTCAGGATTCCTTAGTATAGCACGAATGTCATCATCGTCTATGAACTCCACTTCGACCATGCCATTCTTCTCCTTCACCACACCATACTTAAATTTGTTGAAGTCCATCTCACTTTTTGTGTTTGTGTTTGGTTCAAACAAAGTAATGTCTTCTGGAGCATCAAACCCATGGCATCCAGAAGGGTAAATAGGCCTACTTCGATGATATTGGTTTTCCATAGCGTTTTCTGGGTTTGTGCTTGTTTAGTAATAGGAAGATTATGTAGTGTGTATAGCGCAAGTCTACACAGTATTACTAGAAGTATTTATAGAGGTATATATTGTTGTGATGATATGTAGTAAAACAAACACAAGAGCGTGGTGAAATGTCACTGGAATAAAAAAAATAAAAAAACAATACAAAAAATTATACTTAACAGGAGTATGGTGAAATGACAAGAGTGTGTATACCGATTTACTTTTTAATTTTAACAATTTAAAAATTACCATATTAAAAATTTCAATTTACAATAACATAATCAATTCTGAAAATAAGAATATTGAAATGACTAGACCATGCGCCACATAGAAAGATATAAATTGTTTTGAGAAGAGCATGCTTAAAATTAGATGTTCAACAGATTCATCATTGAGAATTAGATATTAGATGGTCAACAATTACAGTCATTGGAATGGAAAATAAGATTCTCATTAGGTTCTCATTGGATTGGAAAATAGCAATTACAATCCAACTCATGCTAGAAAATTAAAATGTGTGTTCAACAATCATAATTTAAAATCCGGGTCCCTTTTTTAAAATTAAAATGTGTGTTCAAAAATTATAATTTAAAATCCGGGTCCCTCCTTTAAAATCAAAATGTGCGGTCAACAGTCATCATTTTAAATACGGGTAGATATGTAAGATTAACGATGAAACTACTGATGACTTTATTGACCTATAGTGGATTATTACTATTACAAGAATAAAACAATGTTACTCCCTCCGTCTCTGAAAGAACGACCCATTTGGCCTAATTTTAGTCCCAAAAAGAATGACCCATTTGCATTAAAACATCAACCAATTTGCAAATATATTTGTCCAAAATTAGCTTCCCCGTATAAAAATTTGATTTTCCATGTAATTTTATTACTTACTCTCTCTTTTTTATACAAACCCATGTAAATTTGTATTTTCATTATACTTTTACTTTCTTCTTTATATTTAACTTTCTTAATACCCGTGTAACCAACCCAAATGGGTCGTTCTTTCGGGGACGGAAGGAGTACTAAGGGATAACTATTTGTACATATATTTTATGAATAAGTTCCTTACAAAGTCAATCACTTTACAAGAAATTGGTCGGAAGCCGAGATACAATAAGTACCTTAAATGTAATTATTATTATTATTATTATTATTATTATTATTATTATTATTATTATTATTATTATTATTATTATTATTATTATTATTATTATTATTCAAAGTATTATTTTCAAACAGTCATTAAAACAGTCATTAAAAAAATAGTCATTAAAACAAGTCATTAAAACAAGTCATTAAAAAAATTGATCATTAACTCTCTCTTTCCCTTAACATAGTACCATATATTATTAAATATCATTATTGTTATTAATATGCAATTTCTATTTTAAAATAGTCAGTAAATGTTAAAACACTATAGTAGCAACAATATCAAACTAATACACCTACCATTAGATTTTTTTTTTTTTTTTTTTTTTGAATAGCCTACCATTAGATTAATACCAATAGATTTGAGAAATCCACATACATAGATCAAGCCATACTCTAAACACATACATTAGTTAAATACATCGTTAGTGGTTGTCTTGGTAGAAAACCTATTTCTTAACAATAGCTAATCAAAACACAAAAGGATTTTCGAAATCCACATACATAGATTAAGCCACATATATAGATTAAGCCTTACTCTAAACACATACATTAGTTAAATACATCGTTAGTGGTTGTCTTGGTAGAAAACCTATTTCTTAACAATAGCTAATCGAAACGTAAAAGGATTTTCCACTTCATACATAAGCACAATCCCGTGACCCGCTTTGATTTTTTCTTTTTTCATCATTTTATTAATGCCATTCCGTATTGAGGCAAAAATTATCTGTAAGTCCCCTCCTTCGTCGACATAAACAATATCCAGTTCTGCATTCCACTTCTTATCGTCCACAAAAACCTCAACTTGTGCAAAATCACCCATTCCAACGAAGACATCCCTAGCAAAATCCACTGGAATTTCCTGTAAGAATAAAAATATCATTAAGTTTTATATTGTAAGTAGGTATTACATCTATTTTCAAATCAAAAACTATATTGTTTAAATCAAACTTACTAATAAGACACCGAATTTCACATCATTGTCTGATACAATTATTCCAACAGCTCTACATTTGATTTGAGATTGCATGACTTCCATTTTTGCTTCAATTTCCGCTATTCGTTGTTTTGAAGTTTGTTTTTTCCTCCTACTAGAGGAACTGGGTTCGTTATAGAGGCCATGAGCTAGGTTAGACAATCTTGTTGTAATTTCAATACCTAGGCGACAAAAACGAACATAAAATTTTCCTAAACCCCCGTAGTACAATTCAAAGAATCACCCACGAGTATACCATTGTCATTTATAAACGTTGACCACTCATCTTCAATTGTCGTTTCAAAACCTTGACCCTCCTCCACATCACGAACCACAACCGTCCAATATTTAGTTGTATCTAGTCCACGATACACACACCCATAACCGTTTATGTCGCTAACGGTTGCTCGATATTTAGATGGAATAACCTAAAATTCAAAATATGAACATGATAAAATTTCCGCATTTTAATAATGCTACATAGAACGTAATTGAAATATTAATAATTACCAGACGATTTTTTTCTCCATCTTGAACTTGTTGAATTGGAAAACACGGTAAGACTCCATACAACTAATGTTACGTATCTATATGGTTAAAAAAACGCATCAAAATAAAATAATGCCAAAAAAAAAAACAAAAAAAAAAATTGGAAACAAGTACAATTACCTCGGAGGACATCATCTTCAAGGTTTTAAAGAGAATTTAATCCAAAAAATAAGCAAATGCAACATGTTGTTGTATTTGGAGTGGTGTTCCATTTTATAGTCACCTTTTAATATTATTTATATTATGTTCACTATTGCATCACATCAAATGTCATTTCATGTTTATTATTTTTACGATTTAAATATCAATTAATTTGATTTGTAATTTGACAAAATGATTGTTACAAATGACAATATGGATATATCACATTGACGATAATGAACATACCAACCAAGACAAATGAACCGAGACAGAAAGAGTACATTTCACATGGTGAAACGTAGACTTCGATTAGTGGAGCCTACTCCCTCCGTTTTTAAATACTTGCTCCATTTCTATTATTTGCACTATTCATTTGTCCTACTTTGACTAATGTTTGTGATTTATACATACGAAAAAATATAGTCTTGTTGATTATTAATTTTCAATTTTTAGAATGTATGCTTATTGATAATTAAAGATATTTGTGATCAAATATTAGTATCGGCATGCGTGTCCAAGAGAAATGGAGCAAGTATTTAAAAACGGAGGGAGTATTTCTGAATGCATATCGACCTTTACACAGTCAACCAGAAAGGACAAAGCTTTTGACTTTCTCACTTCAAGTTTGTGGGTTCAAGGTCAATTTACTTATAGCAACTAAGGATCTGTTCTCTTACGTTGAAATTCAGTTCTGCTCAGTTCAGTTAAGTTCAGTTTAGTTCAGTTCAGTTCAGTTCAGTTCAGTTCAGCTCAGTTCAGTTCAGTTCAGTTCAGCTCGGTTCAGTTCAGTTCAGTTCAGTTGAGTTCAGTTGAGTTCAGCTCAGTTCAGTTCAGTTCAGGCCCTAACCTTAAACTGAACAGGTCCTAACCTTAAACTAAACAGGCCAAAATGGTGGTAATAAATTATATCTAGTAACTCTATGTATCACAAAATAACAATTTGACCTGACTTAGCTGTATACAGAATTGAACATTTTTCAGTTCATATGAATACATGACTTTATAGTTCGTATTTTTCCAATTTTTGATTCTGTACTCTTGTACTACCATCTTCTAACCTATACATGCAAGTTAATTGTTCAAATTCTTTCAATTATACAATTAAACAAATGAGTTATACTCACCAAAATGGTCGCTAATACCGAAAATTGATGATGCCGGACCAAACCTACCGGAATCCGACGACAACCCACCATATTAACATACCGTACCGCGCCGCTAGTCGAAGAACTACGAACTCGTTGAAGAACATTTATGGAGAACTTTAGTTGGAAAGGGGAAAGTAAGGGGGAAAGAAAATTGAAAACGGGAAAATGGTTATAAAGGTATAGAGAACCGCGCCAATACGTATTTGTTTCGCATATGGGTCCCGCAAGAGTACGTTTATACGTCAATATACATATGTGGGCCCCGCTTTTCCTTGTGCTGGGAAAACAAACCTTAAGCTTTAGCCCATTTCTTCTTCGTTCATTCGCCATTTTTACTTCTAAAAAATGCTCATTAATTTTTTTTGCATCACCAGTAATTACTAATTAAAGAAACAAGAGCAAAAAATTTTATTACCATCTTCAAAAACTAACTTTGATTACCTTTTGGGTTAGCTTTAAATGTTGGGTTAGCTACGCAGCTTGTTTTTATTGTTATTCCATTGCTTTGGTTTATAATTTCTTTAATTGTTTTTATGGAACGTTTCATAATATAGGAAGGCCCGGGCTACTGTTCATCGGTGAATGGGGATGGAGAAGTGGGGCTTCTGTTCGTCGGGTAGGGGGGCCGCCTACTGTTTGCCGGGAAGTTAGGCTACTGTTCACTAGGGAGGAGTTTGGCTGTTGTTTGTCGGGCAGGGGTTGGATTTATTAGGAAGGAGACTTATTTTTTTTTTGGGTTGTTAAATATCGCCCTCAAATATCTAACTAACGTCCGCAAAATAAAATAAAATTACGTATTTATCCTTATAATAATGATTATAAAAAATAATTAATTTTACCTCAATTTCACACTTTTACTATACACAAATTTTTTTACCATTCTCTCTAGTCGTCAACAGCCACCAACGCTCATCGAACAACCACCCAAACCACCGTGAGTTTCAAAATCAAACAAATTTTTAAAATTTTGCAAAATCAATTTCGTTAGATCTTATGGACAACGACGAAATACAAGAAACACAACCTTAGATGCTTGTAGAAGGCTCGTCAAACCGTATGAAATCGGTACGTTGCGATAAATTTTTTAAAAAGATTCAAAACCCAGGAAACGCCTAGTTTTTTAGAATACCCTAGGCTGAAACGCCTAGTTTTTTAGAATACCCTAGGCTGAAACGCCTAGTTTTTTCGAATAGCCTAGGATGTTTCGAAAAAACTAGGCGTTTCAGCCTAGGGTATTCTAAAAAACTAGGCGTTTCACCTCAAACGCCCAGATTTTTCATACAACCACACGGTTGTTCACAAAAACTAGGCGTTTGAGCCTAGGACGTACGAAAAATCTAGGTGTTTGCCGCAAATTCAAAAAAAAAAATAAAAAAAAAAACATTTTCTCCGTCGGCGACCGACTTTCCTTTGTCCTTACTTGTCATTACGGCGGCTGTGTAGATCATAAAACCGGAGGTAAGGAGTTGGTGGTTAAAAGAGGAGGAGGTGGTGGTGGTGGTGGTGGGTATAGTAGTATGAAGAGGGGGTAAATTGAGGGGGTAATTTTTTTGATAAAAAAGGGTAAATTTGTAATTTTAGTTTATTTTGCGGGCGTTAGTTAGAGATTCGAGGGCGACATTTAGCTTTTCACTTTTTTTTTAAAAAAAAAAATTTATTTTGTTTTTTTTAATCAAAATATTAAAATTGGACTAATTAGAAGCTGACACGTGGCAAGTCACCTTCTAAAATAAGTTACCAATTATATAAACCGGTAAAAAAACTTGTTTTGAGAATATGGGGGTTAAAGGTGGGATTGTTTCCATATTTCACAAAGGTGAGATTATTTTCAGCAGAAATGACAAAGGTGGGATTATTAGTTTACATTTTTCCTATTTTTAATTTCTCCATAACATTTCTTGTAAGGACCAAACAAAGGAAAACTAATCTGCAAATGTGGTTTTCTTTGAAAACATGTTTTCCATATAAACTAATTTTACGTTAGCAATGTTTTACATCAAATCAAATGGGGCCGGGGCCTTATAGGAAATTGAGGTTTTAGCTGACATCATCTTCTTAAAAGAAAGAAAAAAAGATATTTAAATAATGACTCCAATTCAATTCTCATCTTGTGTAATTAAACTCTTAATGCAATGTAATAGTTTCCTTTCTTTTAAAGGAAAGCTCATGATCTAAGTCTACTGCTATTACCAAGTTATTTAAAACAACTAAGGTTAATGGCTTGTCTTTAATTTGGCAACTAGGTCTTCGCTTTTTACACATTGATTTGAAAGGTTCTTTTTTTTATATTTTATCTAAAATTTTGTAAAATGAGATTGGACTTTTGATATTATCAAACTAATGGCTTCCAGGTCATAATGTTCTCTTTGATGATTTAGAGTATGCACACATATATACTATATAACTTTGAGTGTATATTATGTTGCTTAGAGCATGCACACATATATACTATATAGCTTCTACGAAAGGGGATTTTCAAATGACTAATGCCTAATATATTATTATGTTTCACAAATAATACCTCTTGGTTGCACATAATAAGATTTAGAGGTAGTATATGTACAGGCCCGTTTCTGAGATATTGGTGGCCTGGGGCGAATATATGATATGAGGCCCTAAATCACGAGGGGCAAGCCCCTAAGTAAATTACTCGTATTTTATTTGCACCAAAAAAAATTACTCGTATTTTATAATTTCGTCTTTTTTTTTTTTTTTTGAAGAAAAAAGACTAGCCACTTCAATTTGAACTCTGAAATTCTAATATCAAATCTGAAAAATAAAAGATACAAAAGTACTGCGTAGTAAATATTTTAGTGATGTATTGTTAAGTTATCGAAATTTTTCTACTAAAAAAAAGTACAAAGTGTTTTTTTTAAAAAAAAAATAATAATTTGATGTATATAGCCATGAACTCATGAATCGTGTAAGTAGAAAGTCAAATCATTTGTTTTATTTGTAAGAGCAAATAATAAGAAGCCATTGTTCCATACTTCTATTCATCATTTTATTCCACGCCAAAGAAAAAGAAGACAAACTAAATGAAACTAATTGTTGTTGCTTATTTTATTTTTCTTGATTAAATTCAATTTGTCCAATAAAAAACTTACAAAATTAAATTAAAATCATCAAACACAAATTATACGAAGTATTAATTATTTTTTTTTGAACAAATTATATTAATTATATAAAAAACACAAGAGATAAAAGTTTTAAAATGAACAAATTGATAAATTGAACATGAAACTTGAACTATTAGAAAATATAACATAATTTGAATTGATGAGAGTGACTGATAGACAGCCGAAGCCAAACAGAATTGATATTGCGCAGCATTGAAAATTTAAGAGATACTCATAGTTAATTAGCATATTTATTAGGGACTACTTTGACTTTGGGTAGGTTTTGGAAAAACTAATTTAAAGAGATCGGAGTACTACGGAGTATATTACTCTATAAATTAAAATTTTAAAATATTCAATAAATTTAATTATAGAAAACTAAAAGGACCGAAAATCAAGGGAATGATGTATTTAATGACTTTAATCTACTTTGAAAACTGTTGAGAATTACTGAACATGCATGGAGTACTTATTTATTTATTTATTTATTCTAATTACATAATTTGGGGCCTTGATTATAACTAAATTGAGCTTAAGTGTGATGGACCCAGGGCGGTTGCCCCACCTGCCCTGGGCTTGCTACGGGGCTGTATATGTAACTGTAGGAAATATTTCAAGCATCCCACACTTGAGCCCCACTGTGATCATATACTTAAGCATGGTGGCGTTCAAAGGGAAGGAAGGTAGAGCAAAAGAGTTGCCAATAAGTTTTAGGAACTTGTAAACCGTTCACGGGATTTTTCGAGGATAAAGGTACAAATCCAGCCTAAAAGAGATTGAATCTGCCCTAAAAATAGGCCTCTACTTTATTCTTCTCATATTCATGTGCGCTTTCTGACTAACATACAATTAATAGGTTAACCATAAACCTCTTTAATATATGTTGGTTGAATAGTAATCCACAAGCAAACCTATTATTGGCGATCACTTGAATTATAATCATATTAGCCTAAACAGGATTATTAATTATCTTATTAAGCGTGATTACAAGTACAAATTCCCTTTACACGTGCATAAAAGGCGTGATAAAGTAATAAAAATAATATAATATCAAGCAATATAATAATAATAATAAATCATCATAATTATATTAATAATAAACTCAATAAAGCATAATAATATTAGCAAGATCCTATGCATGATACTAACCAGATTAATAACAACTCCTAGCATGTCACTAAACATTAAAAATCAAAGCTTTATCCCTAACATGATACTAACATAATATTAGAAAGAAATAGGAAGCAACATAAACATGATACTAGAAAGCAATAAAGGCATCCAAACATGATACTAGGAATCAAAATAATCAAAACATGGTTTCTATATCAAAAGAATTAAATTACTTACTTGGATGCCTCGTATCTCTTCCTAATAACAAAATACATTAGTAACTTCAAGGAAAAAATTTAAATCAAACAATTAATTTAAATAATTGAAATAGAGATTTGGGACCAAACCCTCAGAAATTATCAACCTTTCACGTCTAGGGCAAAGGCAACTTCGAACTTAGCTAGGTGTGTCTAGAACTAATATATGCGGAATTTTGTAACAGGGAAGGTTTAGAAAAAGAATAGAGAGAGAGTAAGCTTCTAGCTTTTAGAGAGAGAAAATAGAGATAGTTGATGATTCTGAATGAATAAGAACGGGGGTCTAGGACCCTATTTATAATATAATAGTCCGGAAACCGATCGAAAAGAAATCGAGTCCCATTCGGAATAAAAAAACCTCTTGTCGAGAACGACAAAAGTTAGCGCCAGGCGACATGGACCAGCACCAGGCAACAAGTATTAGCGCCAGGCGACAGACGACAGGCTTGTCGCCTTGTGCTGAGTCAGAAATAAAACGCGCTTTGTACGCGGAAACCTCTTCTAGTTATGATTTAGAAGCAAATTCCGTGTTTATCAAATTAAAATCGGGTTTATCATAAAACACTTATTTTATTCAAATAAAACTCTTTAAAATATCATTATCAATACTAATTCTATTAGAATTTAAAAGATTCTTCTAGATTATTTTAGAAGATTAAAGTCAATCCTATTAACTTTAGGAATTATAATTAATAAGCCTTCTTCTAGATCATTAGGCCGCATATAAAATTCATTTCAGGCCCAATTTAGTATTTTGGCCATAACTTCCTCATTATTCATCGGAATTGGGCTTATAATATATTGTTAGAAAGCTCTTTTCGAGCCCAATCCAACTACACTATTATTGGACCTTTATCATGGACCAAACTAAATTGGACTGACTATTTTCATAAATAGAGTATATTTTCAAAAACAGAAAAAGAGATATTTTAATAAAAAACAACCACATCACTAGAGTTTCCACACTTTCACTTTGTTCGATAATCAAATGACGTGAAAGGTATTCACCACTGGGTTTGATTTTGGGGAGACACATTTGGGTGTCCACAGTAATACATCGAAGAAGAGAAAAATATACATCACTCTTCCACTTTAATCAAACTAATCCTTGATCAAGAATCTACATTAGTAACAACAATAAACCAAACTTTTACCAACTCTCACATACTCTTTGAACCAACCTCATGTTTCTCATCTTCATTACTACATTTGCAAAGATGCAATAAAAACGAATGAAAAAGAAAAACCAAATAGAATTGGTAAAAAGTTCATATAGACTAGATGAGATAGGAGAAGACACAGGTCCGTAAATCAGCCTAACAGTTCATGGGCATCAAGAGGGCCATCGGTAGCGACCTGCAAGTGGCAAAAAAAATAAAACCTCAAAGACCATCAATTGTTACCTTGTCAACTATTTCTCTGTCAAAAACATCAACCCATACATCAGTCCTAAATTCCTAATCATTATGTGCAGACAGGAACGATTGGAAGCACAAATTCATAGACCATCTTACCAACAACAAGCACCCATAGAAGACTTAACCAATTGTATATCTAAACTAACAGAATAAACATTTATCACAGCTTTAGAAGGTAATAAATGATATATCAATCTCCACAAGAGCAAGACATGCCTTTAAAATTAGTCTAACCACCAATATAGTGATGATGATTAGGGGTGAAATTCGGTTTCTGGTTTGGTTTTTTCCCCAAACCGAAAATCAAACCATTCTAATTCGGTTTCTAGATTTTAGAAACTACACTACACCACTTTACTTTAAAAACGAACCAAACCAAACCATATTTATTTCGGTTTCATTACAAAAAAAAAAAAAAAAAAAAAAAAAAAAACGGAACCAAACCGAATTTTGTAGGCCTCATTTATTTGGGCCATAATCTGCATTTTTTTGGGCCTCATTCATCAACAAATCAACATAGCCGTAATGTAGTAGCATAATAGGATTAACAAGTTCTATAACTTTTAATTCAAAAAGTTGCAACATAACAAAACCAAACCAAATCGATCCAATCCATACACATAATTAAACAAGTTTTAACAACAAAGTAACAAAATTAAACCAACCAATCCATACAAACATAAATTAATGAGCTCCTAAACTGATCTAGAACCCTGCCACCAGTGCTGAATGCACTCTCAGAAGCTACTGTCGACACAGGGACAACAAGAACATCACGAGCAATTCTCCCCAAAGTAGTAAACCTTGAACAATTGAGCTTCCACTAGCTCAAAATGTAGCAGTAGCCATTGGCCTAAGACAAAAAAACAGTAGCAGTAAGAAATTAAGAAAAGCAGTAGCACACTAGCAGAAGTAGAGTAGCAGCAAAGCAGTAGCAAAATAGCAGCAGACTAGTAGCAAAATAGTGAGCAAAACGGTAGCATAATTGCATCAACATGAAGTATAATTCAATGTTCATGCAATTATTTGAAATTATGTCAGAAATTATTCTAAATTAAGTGAGAAATTGTTCGAAATTAGGTCAGAAATTAAGTCAACAAATTTTTAGTGAGCAAAATAGTAGCAATAAGCAATTAAGAAGACTAGTAGCAAAGAAGACTAACAGAGCAGTAGCAGAGCAATTAAGCAGCAAAGCAATAGCAAAGGATTGTTCTAAAATAATTGCACGAACATCAAGTAATAATGCATAATCGCAAGGATAATATGTAAATCAAGCATAATTGCATGAATATCAAGCATTAATGTATAATCGTAAGCAAAATCGCAAATCGCAAAGCTTAAAACTTAAAAACATACCTTAACAAGAGTAGGAGAAGATAGACGCTGAACTAGATGCTGATCAGAGCCGATGGACGGTGGTCGACTGGTCAGAGCTCAGAGGAGAGGACAGTCAGTAGGAATAGGGATGGCAAATTGGCAATGGATCTGGACCCGACCCGGATCCGTGGATCCAGATCCGTTGATCTGGGTCTTCAAATTTTGGACCTGATGGATCTGGGTCGGATTCGGATCCTGTTGACAAAAATAGATATGGATTTGGGTCTGGGCCCTCGACCGGGATCCAGATCCGTGAACCCGTTTTTTTTTATTTTTCCTTAAAAAATAAAACTTAAATTGTTTGTTTCTTTATTAAAAATGTTGATAATGTTAGTAATGATAAAAATTAACCCTTTCAAGAGATGAAATTTGGATACTCATATTATATACATCATTGTTGTTTTTTCACTAGCTCATATGTAACATATTTTTTTTTTTTTTGTTTTTATAGTTTTAATTCAAAATATGAGTGTATAAGTTGGTTAATTTGGGTTGAACATAATAACCAACAACGTAAGTTTGAAATAAATTTTTTGACCCGAACATTACATTTATTGCAAAAAATCAGGCAAAATATATTGGACCCGTTTTGGATCTGGATCCGTTGGACCCGACGGATCCGGATCCGGGTCTTCATATTCTAGACCCGACGGATCCGGGTCTGATCTGGATCCTATATACAAAAACGGATCTGGATCCAAGTCCATCCGGACCCGATCTAGATCCGACCCGTTGCCATCCCTAAGTAGGAGAGATGAGAGTGAGAGAGAGAGGCTGAGAGTGAATGAGTGATTAGGGTTTTTTTTATGCATTATGTACTTAGGGTAATTCAGTGTTGGGCTAGGGTTTATTTGGGGTTGCCTTTTATATCTCGATTTGGTTTGGTTTTGTTCAATTTTTCGTTTTCGCAAACCGAAACTGAACCGAAAATCATTTTTTTTAAAAAAAAACCGAAACAAATTTCTTATTCGTTCGGTTTGGCTCGATTTTACACCAAATTTGTTTCACCCCTAATGATGATCATGGTGGAGACACGATACTAACCAAATCAAGAACACCCAGAGCTTGTAAAAGCCTCCTTCTTAAGTTTAGTTCACCCCTGATATTTATCTCCAAGTTTTTGAGGCTATGTCACCAAACCAACATAAGAGCACGTTTCTAAAGATTAACTCATATAACTCATATCAAGTAAAGAGACCATATTCCAACACAACAGGCGTTCTTTTAATTTAAGAGCAAAAATTCTTAATAGACGGCATAATTAATAAGCACAATCAAGTACTTCCACAAGCTTCTCAGTACAAAGAATTTGAATGATTTAGTAATAGTTAATGCAACATTATAGTGCATCAGCCAATATGTACACTCATGTGCTTAGTCTTCTATGAAATAACTATAAATCATTATCTCAATGTCCTATAAACATCCCCTATATAAAATCTATAAACTCCAAAATTACGTCAAAGATCCTGACTACTAATTTTAATAGCATACACTAGATAAAAGATTTCATCCTTCACTCCAATAGAAAGGGTGAAAAGATCCTTATCAAAATGAACGAATTTTGCATACTTCTAAGTCCCGAATTCCAGACAAAACCTTAACCTCATCAAACTCAGTAAATAAAAAAACACAATATGGGTCGGGCAAAAGTGAGGGAGCATAGAGATCAAGATACCTTCAAACAGATGCCATCATCTGTGTATCATGTTCAGGAACTCTTTTGTCTTGTCATTAATAACTGTAATGAGCATAAAGTTCTGGACCTTTTGGTATCATGAAATCTAGAACTGGAAACAGGTTTTGACAGTAAAATGTCTCTCTCAATCAATCAAATCCTTAATCCCGTAGGTGGGGTCGGCTAACATGAATAATTATTCCGTGTAGTCATTGAGTAAAATGTCTCACTACAGTTCAGTAATTTATTGGGAGCTAAATTTGTAAAGACCACCACCACAACTTTCCCAGTAATTATCTTGCTACAAGTTCTATGTGGAGTCATAATATACGCAGACATATATGCAGTCCTACATTGTACCAGTGATTTTGAAAAATGCCAGAATACATACCTACAATAACTGTTGTGTACTTGTTAAGTCTGCTTCATACTTCTTTGCAAAGCAGCAATAGTTGCAGTAGTTTGGAAGAAACCATTCAATTGCTAAATTTGGAGCGTTCAGTACTCCTTTTGGTCACTGGAGACTAATTTGAAATCCTGAACTTTGATTGAAAACCTACAGAGATCAATGACGGAAAAATAATAAGGAAAAATAACCTGAAAGAGATTTACAACAGATGAGAAAATTATTGATGAAGAATATGGTGGTGTTAAGGTATGTCACTGAATGTGGAAGACTGGCCGAGTGGAGGATAGGTAGTTATTCGTGTATAGCCATAAATGGATCATTAAAAATCGTATGAAAATCAAAATCGTTGAACTCTATTTGTTGAAGTTCATCACTTGAACTTCATTCTAGAGCAATCAACCATAAAATAGAGAGAGGAAAAGAGAGAATAGAAACTTGAGAAAGAAGAAAGAAGTTTGTTATTAAATGAATGATACAGTACAAGTATTGCTTTATACAAGAGTTAGTTACAGATTTCTAACAAACTGTAACAAACTAATCTGCTGAGCTGTAAACTTGCTAATTGAGCTTATTGGGTTTGCTAAGCTGGCTGCTGACTTGAATGGTGTACTCCAACACCCCCTCCCCTCAAACTTGGAAGGGGAGTTTGATCCATGCCAAGTTTGGACAATAAGAGATGTTGTTGAGAAACAGTGAGTTGCTTAGTAAAGACATCAGCAAGTTGCAAACTAGTAGGGATGTAAGTAAGCTTAATTAATCCTGCAAGGACTTTTTCTCTAGTGAAGTGGCAGTCCACCTCAATATGTTTAGTCCTTTCATGAAAGACTGGGTTCTCTGCTATGTGAATAGCTGATTGACTGTCACAAAACAGCTTGACTGGCTTCAAATTCTATAACCCCAGTTCTTCTAGAATCCGGACTAGCCAATCAACCTCACTTGCAGCATGAGACATTGCTCTGTATTCAGCCTTTGCTGAGCTCTTTGAAGTAGTAGTTTGTTTCTTGGATTTCAAAGAAATTGGAGAATTTCCAAGAAGCAAAACATAACCAGTTATAGATTTTCTTGATGAAGGGTAGGCAGCCCAATCAGAGTCACAAAAGCCTGCAAAGTAAGCTGATCAGTAGCTCTGAGTAAGATGCCTTGGCCTGCAGTGCTTGCAACATATCTCAAGGTATGCTGTAAAGCATGAACATGTGGGATTCTGGGAGAATGCATAAACTGGCTTAATGATTGAACAACAAAGCCTAGATCAAGTCTGGTGTTAGTTAGAAAATTCAATTTCCTAACATAACATCTATAAAGAGAAGCATTGTCAAATAAGTCACCTTCATTAGAACAAAGCTTCATATGAGAAGGAAAAGGGGAATTAGCAGGCTTAGAAATATCCAGTTCACATTCTTGAAGAAGTTCTTTTGTGAATTTTCTTTGACATAAGACATAACCATCATCACACTTGCTGATCTCAATGCCAAGAAAGCAACTAAGATGCCCCAAATCTTTATTGCTGAAGGTGTTGTGCAGATTATATTTAATATCAGAAATCAGCTTATTATTTGAGCCTGTGATGATAATGTCATCAACATAGACTACAATTATTGTTGTATCAATATCATCTTTGTCTAGAAACAAAGAGTAGTCATTCTTGGACTGAGAAAAACCTTGAAACTTCAGTTCTTCAACCAATCTGGCAACCATTACCTTGAAGCCTGCTTTAAACCATATAAAGATTTCTTAAGTGTGCAAACATGCCTTTTATTAGGAGCTGAAACACCTTCAGGAATATTCATATAAACCTCTTCATGAAGAGTTCCATGGATAAAAGCATTGTTAATATCAAGTTGGAACAAATCCCAACCATTTTGTGCAGCAAGAGAAATCAATAACATCTGACAGTTGACATTTTAACAACTGGAGAAAAGGTTTCTTCATAGTCAAATCCATATTTTTGTGTGAATCCCTTAGCAACAAGCCTTGCCTTGTATCTCTCTATGCTGCCATCAGCATTCTTCTTGATTTTGTAAACCTACTTGCAACCTATAACTTTCTTGCCTTTGGGAAGCATAACAACATCCCATGTATTATTCTGGTTAAGGGCAGAAATTTCCCTTGTCCATTGCATCTATCCAATTAGGATCCCCTGCTGCCTCTTTATAACTTGTTGGTTCAACAAGTGATTGATGAGCACAAATTTCTAGTTTCTGTTTCTCAGGAAGAGAATAAAAAGAAACCAAGTTGCACCAATGGTTAGTGACAGCATGACACTGATAATCTGAAAAATGAGCTGGTGGTCTACTGACCCTAGATGATTGTCTTGATTGAATGTTATTTGGCTGAATGGTAGAAGAAGTTGGAAGAATAGGAGAAAAGATGTTGGTTTGGTTAGGCTGAATTTGGTTTAGTGTATTGGTAGAAGACACAGAAACAGGATCATTAATTGTGTTTGATTCAGAGAAAATATCTAGAATGTCAATGATTGTGTGAGAAATGGGAGTGAGAACAGGAAGAAAGAATTTATTGGCATAGTTTTTGTGAGGTGAGGAAGAAAAATGAAAAGGAAAATGTTTTTCATAGAAAACAACATCCCTAGAAATGATTATTTTGTTTATAGCAAGATTTAGGTCTCTGTAGGCTTTCTGATTTGGAGGATAACCTAGAAAGACACATGGAGTGGCTGTAGGGTCTAACTTGGTTCTGTGAACCTTGGATGTAGAGACATAGCAAAGGCAGCCAAAAACTTTTAGATGAGAAAGAACAGGAGCAGAACCATAGTGTCTTTCATAGGGTGTGATAGAACCAATGGACTTCAATGGCATTCTGTTGCTCAAATAGGCAGCTGCTAGTATACAATCACTCTAAAAACGAACTGGTACCTTGGACTGAAATACAATGCTCTACCATTTTCTAAAAGTTTCTTACATTTTCTTTCAACCACCCTATTTTTCTGGGGTGTGTCACTACAAGACTTTTGCTGTAATATGCCATGTTGTAAGAAGAGCAATTTCATGCTTCCATCTGTAAGATAAAGTGCATTGTCTGATCTTACAGTCAGAACCTTAGTAGAAAATTGAGTAGTCACATAATTGAGAAACTGAGTCACTCTTATTTTTCATGAAATGAGTCCAAGTCATCCTTGAATAGTCATCTACAATAGTGAGAAACTGGTTGCAACCAATATGTGTGGCTTGAGTGTAAGGACCCCATACATCTATGTGAACATGTTCACAAGGCTTACATGTTTTTATTGAACTAGTAGGAAAAGAAAACCTATACTGTTTAGCTAAGGGACAAACTTGACACAAATTTTCAGCTAAACAACCATGTACATCAGTGCCCTTGATACACTTTATTTTATCAAAAGACATGTGTCCTAAACGAAGGTGCCAAAGCTTGGCTTCTTCAACTGCTGCCAAGCTATAATTTCTAAGGTCAACAACATTATTTACACTTATGTAATCCTCATTAAGACTGTATAGTCCTTTGTCCAATCTACCAAGCACTATTGTACTGATCAAAGAAGGGTCCTGGAGTAAACATGTATCATTAGTGAATGATACTGATCCTAAAACATCTTTGCATAGTTTTAATATATGTAGACACCCAAATGTGTCTCCCCAAAACCAAACCCAGTGATGAATACCTTTCATGTCATTTGATTATCAAACAAAGCAAAAGTGTGAATAGTCTAGTGATGAGGATGTTTTTATTAAAATATCTCTTCTTTCTGTTTTTTGAAATTATTTCTTTTCTTACCCTATTTTTGAAAAACGTGCATTCCAGTTTAGTTTGGTCCATGATATGAGTCCAATAATGGTGTAGTTGGATGGGGCTTTCCAACGATATTTTATATCCCAATTTCGATGAATAATGAGGAAGTTATGGCCAAAATACTAAAATGGGCCCAAATCGGATTTTACCTACGACCCAATTGATCATGTGGAGGGTCCAAATGTTTAATCCTATTCCTAAACTAAATAGGATTAATTCGAACCTTCCATAATTTTCTAAAAGATCTTAATTATCCTTTTTGACAAGATAAAATCAAAGAATTTGAGTTGAATAAAAACTTTCCTTTTATAAAAACGTTCCTTTTTTTAATCCTATTCTATTCGAATTTAGAGATATTCAAAGACAGTCAGATATTATTTTTGTGCCTCATAATCTGTATTCAAATTTTATATGGTTGGATAGATCTTGAAATTATCTTTCCAATGATATATTATAATATTAATTCCGAGATATAACGAAAAAGATATGAATGAGATACGAAAGTCTACCCAAAACAGATACCCTTCCACTATTCGGCCATATCTTTTTATCTACAAAATATTTTAATATGATTCTAATTGGGTTGGAAATTAGACTTCAATATCTTTCTAACGACATATTATATGTCTTATTTGGACTTCTGGATCAAAAGATATGATAAAATCAAAATCCGCAAAAACTGCTGTCCATCGAGTTTTATTTCGATTCGAATTCGGATTCTTTTCTTATTCTTCGACCCTCTTTTTTCTGTATAAATAGAGGTCATATCTCCTTTTTTTCAATCATAAAATCTCATAAAGAATTTATTGATTCTCTCTCCCTCTTTATAGCCTAGTCTTTTATAAACACAATTCCTCACACATTAGCACTAGACACACCTAGCAAAGTTCGAAGTTGCCTTCGCCCTAGACGTGAAAGGTTTGATATTTCTGAGGGTTTGGTCTCAAATATTTATTTCAATTATTTAATTTAATTGTTTTAATTTTATATTTTCCTTAAAGTTACTAACGTGTGTATTTTGTTATTAGAAAGAGATACGATACATCCAAGTAAGTGCTTTAATTGTTTAATTGATATTATGATTTAGAAATCATGTTTAGATTATTATTTTGATTCCTAGTATCATGTTAGGATGTTTTATTTCTTCCTAGTATCATGTTTAGGATAACAACTAAAAAGTTCTAATATCAAGTATGCTTATTATGATGCTTCCTATTTTCTTTCCTAATGGCATGTTAGTATCATGTTAG
Source organism: Chenopodium album (assembly GCF_948465745.1). Lineage (NCBI taxonomy): Eukaryota > Viridiplantae > Streptophyta > Magnoliopsida > Caryophyllales > Amaranthaceae > Chenopodium > Chenopodium album. The sequence continues at coordinate 22,737,815 of NC_137842.1, forward strand.
GGCTAAAGCTTTAATCTTTATTGTTTAGTGACATGCTAGGGTTTGTTATTAATCTTGTTAGTATCATGCCTAGGATCTTGCTATTAATATTATGCTTTATTTTTAACATGATTATTTTGATTATTATTATTATGATTATTTTTATAATTGTTATGATTATTATTATTTTGAATATGATTATTATATTGCTTGATATATATTTATTGTTATTGCTTGATCACACCTTTTATGCATGTTTAAAGGGAATTGATACTTGTAATCACGCTTAATAAGGTAATTAATAATCTTGTTAGATTAATTTGATTATAATTCAAGTGATCACTAATAATAGATTTGTTTGTGCATTAATATTCAACCAACATAGTTTAAACAAGTTTAGGGTTAACCTAATGATTGCATGTTAGTCAGAAAGCGCACATGAATACGAGTAGAATAAAGTAGAGGACTATTATTAGGGCAGGTTCTTTCTCTTTTAGATTGGATTTGTACCTTCATCCCCGAACTTCCAGTCATGGTTCCAGACCTATTGGAGTTAACGATCTCCTGGATCGTTAAAGGGTGTAACCTTCACCCTGTGCACTATTTACAAGTTCCTAAAGTTTGTTGGAGACTCTTTTGCTCTAGCTTCTTTCCCTTTGGACGCCACCATGCTTAAGTGTATGATCGCAGTGGGGTTCAAGTTTGGGGTAATGCTTGAAATATTCCCTAAAATATAGAAATCAAGTTAAATTGAAAACCAGGAACATGCTGGACATTACTAAGAGTAATGCCTGATTTGACTAAAACAGTTCATGTGTGTTCAACTTTCAATTTCTTTCCATCTGGTATAGTGATACATCTATCATCATTTATTTTTTAGTATGATGTAAACATAGAAATATCAACACACATATGATCAGAAGCTCCACTATCTAGGATCCATTTAGGAACAGAAGAAGACGCTAAAAAGAAATTACCTCCCAAATGAGAAGTTGCTGCTAAGCCAAGGGAACTTGAACCTCCAGGGAGTTCACCTTGCTCAGCTAGTTGTTGCTTATCAAGATATTGCATAATTTGCTTGTGCTGATCTTGAGTTACTGACATCTTAACCAGATTTGTTGATGCATTGAAATTAAAGTCATCAAGCTGAGCTGATACTGCTACTCTTTTTCCTTTGTTCTTGAAATCAGAAGGATATCCATGTAACTTGAAACATTTGTCTCTTGTGTGATTCCTCATCTTACAATGATCACATTACAGATTATTCCTTGCATAGAAAAAATTTCTTGTGTTTGAGCTACCAGAATTCAAATCAGAAGGCTGTCCTGCTCTAGAAAACTTCCCTGCTCTAGAAGACTGTCCTGCTCCATGAGATATAGGAAATCTGCTACTATTGAACTGATTCCTATTATCATTTAATTTCTTAGCATAGAATGCTACAGATTCTGAAATTTGTTGATTCCTTATGTTACTCAAATTTATATGAGTTTGTTCTTGAAACAACAAACTGTATGGCTTAGATACAGTTGGCAAAGGATTCATCATCAGAATAGTACTCTTTGTATGAGAATGATACGTGACTTTTATGTCACTTTTAGGGAATTTTTATGCTTATTTTCTGGTTTTTTTTTTTTTAATAATTTCCCTAGTTTTATGCTTTATTTCGCTTATTTTCTTATTTTCCTTTATTTGGTCTTTATATTTGAGCATTTTTGCATTTTATTAGTTTTTAGTTTATTTTCGTAATTTTATTTATTAATTTTTCTTATCTCTCATTTTCTTATTTTATTTTATTTTCATACTTGTTTTCTTTATTTTATTTATTTTATTTTATTTTATTTCATTTGATTTTATTTTTAAGTTATTTTATCTTTATTTTATTATATTTTATCTCTTGATATTACCCTCGTGTTTTTGTTGTAGGTCGTGCTGGGTATTCCGGGTTTCAAAGTCATATTCGAGTTCAAGGTTCGAGGCATAAAATTTGAGCTAAGCAAGCTGCAGCCCCTTACTGCTCATTCTGCTGCCTCTTATCCTTCACCACAGCACACCTTAGCTTACACCACAACTCAACCTCCATCCCTTACTCCCCTACTCCTCATTTGCTATCACCAACCTCCTCTACTCCCCTGCTTTCCTCAATAACACCAATAGCAATAGCAACAAATCTGCACACTCACCCATTTCGACCACCATCCACCCAATAACAACAACATCAACGCAACTAATCCCACACCCAGACCACCTGCAATCGCAACCCGTAACTACTATAGAAGCAGCCCGCAGCGCCTACTGCGCCTCCCATTTTGCCACCAATCCCATCCAACTCGCAACTCGCAAGCCACCGAACTCAACCGCAACAAACACGCAAACAGCCCACTTCCCCTGCATTCACCAACAACAACTCTACCAGCCACGCAAACCTCAAGTTCACCACCAAACCACTCGCAACCACCTGTGAGCAGCAATTCACTCACGCATTCCCACACCCAGCCACCGCACTCACCTCCAATCTACCACCAAAATCACCACAGTGCCACCACCATTTCACACCAACCCATTAGCCCCCAAATTCACCAGCACCAGCCACCTCAATACACCTCTCCGCGCAACCACAGCAGCCACCTGACCACAATTAACACCAACCCGCAAAACTCATACTCCTAGATTCGCACCTCCCTCACTCAAACACCACCTCCACGCAGCCACCACTAGCCGCCGCAAACAGCAGCGATTTCCGGCCAGCACTCTTCACCATTTGCAAACAATCGAACCTCAATTAAGGTCCAATTGATTGAAGCTATTCGCGGCCGCGCAGCCCTGTCAGAAGGCGCACAAATGGAGTCTAAATTCAGATTCAAGGCAGTAGCATTTGCACGACCTCTGCACGATGTCTTCGCGGGCGCGCAAATGTGGGTTCAATCACGAGCTTCTCACGTGATTTTAATGAAAATCGGATGGCCACGATTTGATGCTCGATTATAGTTGATGGTTGATGAACGGTGGTGATGGAGATGCGCTTCAATGGAAATCAGAGCATCCACGAAATGATGATTTGTGGAGGTTTGATTGTTTTTAAGGGTTTAGATTTATTTCCCTTTTTATTTTTATTTGTTTTTCTATTTCCTTTTCTTTTCTTTATTTCCTTTTCTTTTCTTTTGTTTCTCTTTTCTCTTTCTTTTATTTAGCTTAGTATAAATATCCATTTTTGGGGTAATTAGAGGACATTTTTATTCTATTTTTTCTTAATTAGTTTTAGGAGAGCTTATCTCTCTTAGGGTTAGATTAGATAATTTTAGAGAGAGAAAGTAGATTATTACTCAAATTTCCTTATGGTATTCAACTTTGCTCAAGTTTAATCTTCAATCAAGCAAGACTTCAAGTATTAATCTTTCATTAATCCTTTCTTTAGTAATCTCTAATCCTTTCCTTTAGGTTTATTTATTTCCTTTATTGTTGCTTATTTTTGTTAATCTTTTTAGTTCATCTAGTTATTATTGTTTTCATTGTTTTTAATCATGTTTTGTTTTGAGTTTCTTGAGTTTGTTTCTAGTTTTTATACTATGTTTAATCTCCCTTCTCTAGGCTAATCTTTTAGCTAGGGGAAGGGGGTGGAAAATATGAGTTGATATTGGATGAATGATGATGGTTGGATTGAAATCATGCCATAAATTGATGAAAGACATGATTTTTGATAGCTTGAGATGATTGTTGCACTCTATTTGATGTTTTCTAGTTTAAATGCATGAAAATGATTTGAACTAGATTAAGATCATCTCTATTTTAATGATTGCATGAGAATGAGTTATTAAAGTGGAGATCCTATGGATTGTGTTTCTCTATTCTCTTGATTTGATTGTAACTAATAGGGTGCATGAGAATGATTTTTATTAGTGTAGACCTCTTTCATTGATTTGCCTAGACTATTGCATGAGAATGAATTGTTTAGGTAGAAACTTGTGTTCTTTGGCATGTGATTCATGATAATCATTATTATTCCCCTCTTTCTTATCATATTTGACACCCCCGTATCCTTAATTAGCGTCATTTTCCCTTGATTTTAATCATCATTTTCTTGCTTATTTGTAGTTTTAGTGTTCTTACTCAACAAAACCAACAAAAACAATCCCCTTTTTACTCTTGCATTAGTGATTATTGATGTTGAATTAGTGTGCTTCCCTAGTGGTTCGACCCTTTACTTGGCACTAATTAGTTTGGTGTATGTTTAGGTATTATAAATGATTAATTTGATTAGGGTAGTAGCTTAAAGACATATCTAACCCTCGATCAAATTTTGGCGCTGTTACGTTGCCGGGGGAAGCGACTTGTTTAACATTTATTTTTGCTATTGTTAGAGTCTTTTTATTTGGTTTCCTTTCTTTTATTTTGCTTGTTTAATCCTACATGTCCTTGATAATTGTGTGCTTAGCTTTGTTGTATTCAAAGAGAGATATGGCAAGACAAGAGGATGGCCTTCATTTTAGGGAGTTTGGAAATCCGGAATCTATGAGCTCACGAGTGGTATACTTCTCCCGACCACCGAGACTAATTTCACAATCCATCCACAATATTTTAGGATGGTGCAAATTGAGCAATGTTCCGGAAGCGTAAGTGAAGACCCCATTGAGCATTTGGACTGATTCCTTGAGTTGTGTGCAATGATGTAAACAAATGAAGTGAGCCAAGATTACATTCGTATGCATCTCTTTCGGCAATATATCACCGGAAGAGCAAAGAAATGGCTCAAGCTTTTAAAGCCCAACTCTCTCACCACATGGAAGGAAGTTGCGAAGGCCATTCTCAAGAGGTTCATTTCCGATGAGCAAACCGCAAAAATGAGGAGGAAGATAGCTTCCTTTGAGCAAGAACCGGATGAAACTCTTGGGGAAGCATGGGAAAGGTTTAAGGATTTAATTAGAGCATGTCCTCATCATGAATTCAACCGTAATTTGCTCATGAAATTCTTTTATGATGGCTTAGAGCCAATGTCAAGGACCAATCTAGATGCGGGTGCCGGTGGCCAATTGATTAAGATCCCTCAAAGCCAAGTTGAAGCTACAATTGAAGAATTGGCTACTAGCTATTCTTAGGGGGGCCAAAGAAGGTCCCAAGGGAAGCAAGGAGATCTTTATAAGTTGGAGAAAGTCGGACAACTTAAGCACATAGTTGAGCTCTTGAATGAAGGTCTTTCCAAGTTGAACTCAAGTGTTGGTTTGTGTTCAAAACCTTCACAAATCATTGATTTTCCATGTGCTCGTTGTGGTGGGACGGATCATGATGCATCCTATTGTAGAGAGTTTAATCTCAAACATGGTGAAGTTTTGACTTTGAGGGAAAAAGAGTTTGTAACCCAAGCTCAATCCCAACAACTTCAACAACCTCTAAGGCAAGAAAACTCCTACCCCCAAGATGGACCTCTCTTCAATCCACCAACCCAAAACTTTTCCTACCTTTCCAACCAAGTAGAGAACTCTTAAGATCAAAATGATGACCTATGTCCTCAAGAGTATGAAGAAAAATCCCCACCCGACCACACACAAACCCAAATTCTTCAACAACGTCAAATTATCACTCAACAATTCCAAGAAATCAAATCTTACAATGAAGTTGTTGATTCCCAACTAGCCAAAACTTCTTCTCTCCATTTAATCACAAAACTCCCCTTACAATCATCTACTAACCCTTCACGTACTTATCAACCCAAAAATTTCTAGGAGGACAAGGTTGTAGATGATGTGGTTGAGAAGAAGGTTCAAGAACAAAATGAGAAGCCAATTGATTTTAGTGAACCAAACAAGTTTGAAGGCCCGGTTCCCTTTCCTTGTAGGCTAGTTGAGAATGTTGTTTTGAAGAGCCCTATGACGGTGAGCGTATGTAGAGTTGATGTGGTCGATGATGTGATGGCTAATGAGAGCTTACCTCCATGTGATGATAAGGTGACAATGAGGTATGATGACTTCCTTGAAGTTCCCGCTTGGTTTGAAGGCTCTCTTGAGGAAGGTGAGGTTGCCCTTCCTAATATTGAGGATTCCAAGCTCGATCCCCCTTTTAGAAGGAAAAGAAAGAAGAGTGAAAAAAGAATAAGAATCAACAAGAAGAAAAGAAAGAGAAAGAGAAAAGATGAGCCACCATTGGCTCTTGATTCATTCCCTCCTTTTCCTTGTGGTGATGTGAGACCTCAAGGAGTGCTAGTTATCAAGATTGGGGGAATCTATGATTCAATCCTCAAGTTGATGAGGGTGATGTTCTTTAATCCACCTTGAATGAGGTGAAGGGTCAAGCTAGAGACCATAAACAAGCGCTTCCCGGGAGGCAACCCGGAGGATTTCTAACCCTTTTTCTCCCCCTCCTTTCTTTTTATTTTTGTTTTATTTCTTTGTTCTCTTTTAATGTTTTATTTTGTGTCTTGTCTTGCCTTGTAGGTTGCTTTTTGGAAGTTTGGAGCGGAGTGACATTTGGTGAGCTCTATTTTATGCTCCTTAATTCTTTTAAGCCAACCTCTCGGTGAGACCTTTCTTATTTTTACTCTTTTACTCTTTCTTTGAGTGCTTAGTTTAGGGCTAGTTTAGGAAGAAGTTTAATGGTTCGAGGATGTTTGCTTTTGGTTCTATGGTACCTGGGATCGTTGATGTTGTTATCGAACGATCACTTGTATGACGATTGGGACTTATTTGGATTTTATGCCTCGTTTGTGAACATTTTTCATTTCTTCCTGTTTCTTTTGTTTTGTTTTCCTTTTTTTGTGACAAACATGACTATGGAAAGATGAAATGAATTTGTTTTGGAATTCTCTCATGCATTTGGAATTGATTGCTTTGATAATGTGCCAAAGAATGTTTTTCTTCCTAATTGATGATGGCCTATGCGGTTTGAGAGTGATTATGGTTGAGATGGAAAAATTTTAAGCTAAGGTAGCCGGTTTAAGAACTATTGAGTCCATTTTAATCCTTAGTTCACGGGATAGTGGTAAGATGGTGTTGCTCTCTATAGTGGATATGAACCTCTTTAGTTGGTATTTGCTTACTTCCCATCCCTTGTGAGGTTTAAATTGTTCAAGCCTTCATCAATTTTGTTGAGCGGCGTTTAGGATCCTTGACTATGCATATCTTAATCCTTGTGTTGTCCTCTAACTCCCAAGATCGTGACCAAGCAGCTCTAGGGGAGGAAAAGGACACCCTTTTCTCATTTTTCTTTATCTTCTTTTGGTTTTGTTACATATTTTGTTTTTATTTTGCATTTTCTCCTCTTTCTAACCCTTTGAGCCTATTCCCTTTATTGATTACGAGCCACATTACAAGCCTTATGACCTTTCGTTTCCCTTACCCTTAGTTTTTTGAAGCATTTTGGTTTGAGAGGTTGTTTTGTGTTGTAATGAAGATGAGAAAGTATTATGCTCTTTGGACCAAGCAAGAAACTAAATTGTATATATTGTATGTAATAAAGCAAATGCATCCCAGAAAAAGCCGTCCTTAGTTAAAAAAAGGAAAGGACATCAAATAAAAGTTTCAAAAAAAAAAAAGTTAGGTTTTGTTTTCTTCCCTAAGTTAAGCATTGAGGACAATGCTTCGTTCAAGCTTGGGGGGAGCGTTATTTCGTTTTTGTTTTTATGGAATGTTGGTGTTGAGTAAGCTTGGGGGTGATGACATTATTGGTATTTTTGTTTGATGTTTGTTGATTTCTTGAGTTTGTTTTTGAGGTTTGATCACCCTTTTGCCTCACTTAGGAAATATCACCAAAATTTTCAAATTTTTACCCCGCCTTAACCCTTTGCCTTACGTTACAACCCTAGTTAAGACCCTTAGACTTTAGAGGGGTGAGATCAAATTTTGGTGGAGGGAGATATATTTCAACCCTATGGTGAGAGTATGCATAGTTGAGAAGTTGGGATGACCCACTAATTCCAAAAATTGAATCTTTTTCTGGTTCCTTCGTGGAAGCATGAGGAGCTAACTAGGGGGTGATTTGAAGCTAGTGGAGAGAATGTGGACCGTCTTAGATGGGGCTAGGGCGGAGAATGAATTCTCTAGTTCTCTATGCTTAGCTTAGGTTTGTCTCTTTCAACCTTGAGCATCTTAGAACGTGTTTTCCCTCATTGAATTGAGAAAGGTGAGTATTCTTTGGCGCATGTCTCTTCTTTTTGAGTCCAAATGGAGTATTTTCCGCCTTTGACCTTGATTGGTTTTTCTAAATCTTGCCATGTTATGTTGGTCATGGTTGTGTTTGCTTTTCTTTTCTTTTTTTTAGCCTTGGTTTTTGTCTAGAGTTGTGGGTTAAGCTCTTAGGAAACCCTCACGAGAGCACACTCGTCCTCTAGGGCAATCTAGAGGTTTAAAGGGCTTGTCTTTTGTTGCTAAAATTGACCGTGATTCCTACGAAAGTGATTTAGTGTATATTTGTTGTAGGTCGTGTCAGGTATTCCGAGTTTCAAAGTCATATTCAAGTTCAAGGTTCGAGGTTCGAGGCACAAAATTTGAGCTAAGCAAGCTGCTGCCCCTTGCTTCTCATTCTGCTGCCTCTTATTTTTCACCACAGCACACCTTACCTTACACCACAACTCAACCTCCATCTCTCACTCCCTTGCTCCTCACTTGCTATCACCAACCTCCTCTGCTCCCCTACTTTCCTCAATAACACCAATAGCAATAGCAGCAAATCCGCACACTCACTCATTTCGACCACCATCCACCCAATAACAACAAAATCAACACAACTAAGCCCACACCCAGACTACCTGCAATCACAACCCGCAACTACTATAGCAGCAGCCCGCAGCACCTACTGCGCGTCCCATTTCGCCACCAATCCCAGCCAACTCGCAACTCGCAAGCCACCGAACTCAACCGCAACAACCCACTTCCCCTGCATTCACCAACAACAACTCTACCAGCCACGCAAACCTCAAGTTCACCACCAAACCACTCGCAACCACCTGCGAGCAGCAATTCACTCACGCATTCCCACACCCAGCCACCGCACTTACCTCTAATCTGCCACCAAAATCAACATAGTGCCACCACCATTTCATACCAACCCATTAGCCCCTGAATTCACCAGCACCAGCCACCTCAATACACCTCTTCGCGCAACCACAACAGCCACCTGACAACAATTAACACCAACCCGCAAAACTCACACTCCTAGATTCGCACCTCCCTCACTCAAACACCACCTCCACGCAGCCACCACTAGCCGCCGCAAACAGCAGCGATTTCCGGCCAGCACTCTTCACCATTTGCAAACAATCGAACCTTAATTAAGTTCCAATTTGATTGAAGCAATTCGCGGCCGCGCAACCCTGTCAGAAGGCGCACAAATGGAGTCTAAATTCATATTCAAGGCAGTAGCATTTGCGCGACCTCTGCGCGACGTCTTCGTGGGCGTGCAATTGTGGGTTCAATCACGAGCTTCTCACGTGATTTTAATGAAAATTGGACGGCAACGTTTTGATGCTCGATTATAGTTGATGGTTGATGAACGGTGGTGATGGAGATGCGCTTCAATGGAAATCAGAGCAGCCACGAAATGATGATTTCCATGGAGATGTGCTTCAATAGACTTTTCACACTTTCGCTTCGTTTGATAAGCAAATGACATGAAAGGTATTCATCAAAGGGTTTTGTTTTGGGGAAACACAAATGGGTGTCTACAGTGGTCGTTTGGTTTACATGGGAATTAGAAGTTCTAGTGATTTTAAATTTTGTGGGAATTAAGTTCTTTGATCAAATTCATGGGAATTACAAAAAGTAATTTGGTTTACAATAAGGGAAGTAACTTCCCATAGAAATTTCCACTTACCTAAGGGGGACTGAGTAAGCAAATTCCTACATTTTGTTGGAAGTGGAAATTCCTAGGAAGTGTGACTTCTCCCATTTCACCAACTTTTTGTCAACCACACATCCTCTTTACATTTCTTAGAAACTCCTAATTCCCATGATTTTAAATGGCAACCAAATAACCACTTAATACAAAAAAGGCAAGAAATTGCCTATAGATTACAAATAAAATATAGCTTTGATACCATAAAAAAGACAGCTTATAACTTCATTTAACACTCAGCATCATGACAAAGCATAAAGGCGTCTATTGAGTTTACATACTCTTCCACTTGAATTAACAGATTAAAGTTGTCTTTCTTTTCTAACCACTAACAGCATTGGTGGCACTAAACACTTCCCTACACACTGATTAACTTTTAGATATGGTAATGTGGTAATTGATTAATTTCAAATAATAAAGCAAAGACAACAAATAAATAAACACGGCAAGCTACACATCCAATATTAAAGCAAGCTGGTCATTTCCTTCACATTGATAAAACAAAGCCTCTCTAATTAAGAGAACTTACAACTTTATTAGACGTGGAGGCAAGCACGATAATCATCATACATAAGAGCATTAGCTAGAGGATATCAAAGCTACATCCATTTACCATATAAAATTATAAAATTTAAACCAAAGTATTCACCGATTTCCAAAACATTGAGTATTGATTATTTTAATTGAATTAAAGTTCTCAACAAACTTTTCATCACTCAGTACTCTTCAGTCTAGTCTATAGTAACGAATAGTAAATGAAGGCTTTTGGAAAAACAACAACTTATTTGACTACAGACCCTACACCTTAATAAGGCTTAATATATACACAACACTGAGCTCCTCTAATTGCAAGAGATATACATAACAAAGAAAGTGTATAATGTTGGAAATAGGTAATGCAAACGGATGCTCGCGCCCAATCGGGCGGAGGTGGCCAAGGAAAATAGGAGAACTCTCGGGCCCGATCGGGCGGCCCTCGCCCGACCTAGCGGCGGACTCGAGTTTTTGACGAGCCTGATCGGGCAGCTTCGCCCGATGGCTCGCCCGGGATGGGGTTTCTAGATCGCCCGATCGGGCGGTGTTCGCCCGATCGGGCGCGACACCAGGTCTGGAGAAACTTAATCTCGCGCCTGATCGGGCGGTTGCTTGCCCGATCAGGCCCGCCTTTTCCTAGGTCGGTTTGCTTTGCGTATTTCCTTTTTCCGGGACTCATATAAATACGAGCCTTGCCTTTTCATGAGATCATTCACTTTCTAGCCGAAAACACAAACCTACCTTTTGAAATCTGAACAGTTCTTGAGCAATTCCACTCTCCGAGTTCGGGTGCACGGATTACGGAGAGAGTTGCGTTAAACTTGGGGGGCGTGCGTCACTAGGAAACTTGTACCGGTGGTTGCGTATTTCGCTTCTAAGGCAGTGGATTTTGCTCCACGGCGCGACTTTGAGTTTGGGATCTTCAATCCAGGAAAGTTTTAATCTTTGTTTATTATTGATTTCAACAGTTATTTTACCAACAATTTAGAAGCGAAGTATTTTGATTTATTCTGTTGATATCATGACTAGCAATTCTCAAACTCGTCTATACCTAGATCTGTCTAAGGTTGAGTCTCTTGATGGAATTAATTATAAGAGATGGTCACAAAGGATGTTGATTGCTTTTGAACAAGTAGAAATTGATTATGTTTTGTTTAGGGATGCTCCAAAACCTATTGAGCAAACCAATACCATGATTGAAATTCCTAGTACTCCTGTTCCTGGGAATAAAGAATCTAGCTCTAGTCAAAGGACCACTACTGTTATTTCTAATGAATATGAAATCAAGAAATTTGATCGTGATAATAAATTTGTTAGAGGTCATCTTTTGAACAGCATGAAAAACAACATATTTGATTTGTATGTTAATATGAAATCTGCTAAGGAGATGTGGGACTCTTTAGAGAAGAAATATGGTGCTGATGATGCTGGGAAAAAGAATTATGTGACTGGAAATTGGTTGAATTTCAAATTGGTTGATACAAAGCCTATTATGGACCAAGTCCATGTGTATGAATATTATGTTGCTGAAATTCTTGCTCAGGGTATGAAGATGTGTGAAATCCTTCAGGCTAATGTTTTGATTGAAAAATTACCTGATTCCTGGTCTAATTATAGAAATCACCTCAAGCATAAAAAGAAGGATTTAACCCTAGAAGAACTTGTGAGCCACATGAAGATTGAGGAAGCTAACAGGCTTAATGATGTTTCCTCTAAGCCAAAGAATGTGTTAGCAATCAAGGCTAACCTTGTTGAATCTGGTGCTGACTCTGACAAGAAAGCGGGTGATAATCGTGCCAAGAAGGGGAGCTCTGATAAGAAGGGAAATCTCCAAGCTAAGGGCAAGATTGGGAAGAAAGTCATTGTCAAGTGTTGGTCATGTGGTGAAGTGGGGCACTTTGCTTCACAATGCAAAAACAAGAAGAAGAAAAATCTAAAATCGAGTGGAAGGAACAAGGGTTAGGCTCATGTGTTTGAGAATGAGGATGAAGATGTCATCACAGCAGTTGTTTCTGAAGTCAACCTGGTTGAGAACAACAGTGAATGGATCGTGGACACTGGTGCATCTAAACACTTCTGTGCTAACAAGGACGTGTTTGTCAGTATGGAAGAAGCAAAGGAAGGTGAATAAATCTACATGGGAAATTCAAGCAGCTCTGAGGTACTTGGAAAGGGCAAAGTGGTTCTGAAGCTGACTTTAGGGAAGACCTTGGCTCTTCACAATGTGCTGTATGTTCCTTCTCTTCGTAGAAATTTAATTTATGGTGCTTTGTTGAACAAAGTAGGAGTTAAGTTATTCTTTGATGCTAATAAACTTGTGTTAACCCGTAATGGGGAGTATGTTGGAAAGGGTTACCTTAGTGGGGGCCTATTTGTTCTTGAGATTGTAACTGTTCCTTCAATGAATAAGATTTATACTTCTGCTTATATTGTTGAGTCCTTTGAATTATGGCATAGTAGATTGGGTCATGTTGGTGCAACAAAATTAAAACAAATGAAAAGTTTAAATTTGCTCCCAAATATGTCATTAGATGGATTTGAAAAATGTGAAGTGTGTGCGGAGTCTAAATTCGTGAAGAAACCCTACAAATCTGTCACAAAGAGAGAGACCACACCACTTGAGCTAATTCATTCAGATTTAGCAGACTTTAAGAACTTGGAAAGTATAGGCGGGAAACGCTACTATATCACCTTCATTGATGATTGTTCAAGATATAGCAAGGTGTATCTTTTAAGGACGAAGGATGAAGCTGAGTCCAAGTTTCTTGTGTATAAGACAGAGGTAGAAAATCAGTTGGAGCGGAAAATAAAGAGAGTTCGCTCAGATAGGGGTGGAGAATATGGCTCCGATTTCCTCAAGGACTTGTGTGAAAGTGAGGGAATAATTCATGAAGTATCTGCCCCGTATACTCCGCAGCAAAATGGTGTGGCAGAGAGGAAAAATAGGACCTTGAAGGAAATGATGAAAGTAATGCTTCTGAGTTCGGGATTGCCAGACAATTTGTGGGGTGAAGCGGTTCTATCAGCTAATTATGTATAGAACAGAGTAACTCACAAGAATTTAGACAAGACTCTATATGAAATATGGAAGGGTTATGCTCCAAACTTGAATCACATGAAAGTGTGGGGGTGTCTAGCTAAGGTGGGCTATCCATCGTTCAAGCGCTCAACTATAGGTTCTAGGACCTATGATACAATATTCATTGGCTATGCTGAGAATAGTGCCGCATACAGGTTTATGAGTCTGGAAGATTGCTCTATATCTTAATCTTGTGATGCAGAGTTCTTTGAACAGGTATTCCCTTTGAAGAAAAACTTAATCACTAACGATGTTTCTTCAGTTCCTTCATCTGCAGAGCCAGAAGATGCTTCCCTTAGGATTGAAAGTGAGATTCAACCTAGGAGAAGTAAAAGGCAAAGAGTGGAGACAAGCTCTGGACCTGATTTCCTAGCTGCCTTTATAGTAGAGTGTGGAAATCTAGGTGAATTTGAAGATGATCTAGATGAGATCATGTTGTGTCTACAGGTTGTGGATGAAGATCCGAAATCGTTTGAAGAAGCTATGAGTTCAGTAGATGCAACCTTCTGGAAGGAAGCTGTGAACAGTGAGCTTGACTCAATCATGTCAAATGGAACCTGGGAGCTTGTGGACCTGCCAAAAGGGAGCAGAGCTATTGGGTGCAAGTGGATTTTCAAGAGAAAAATGAGAACCGACGGCACCGTGGAAAGGCTCAAAGCTAGATTGGTGATAAGAGGATTCACTCAAAAATTTGGCCTTGATTATTTTTATACTTATTCTCCTGTGACTAAAATTGCCACTATTCGTGTTTTGTTTGCCTTAGCTTCATCTTGCAACTTGATTGTGCATCAGATGGATGTTAAGACAACCTTTCTGAATGGCGATTTGGAGGAGGAGATCTACATGGAGCAACCTTCGGGTTTTGTAGTTCCTGGCATGGAGAATAAGGTGTGCAGACTAAAGAAATCCTTGTATGGCTTGAAACAAGCTCCAAAGCAAAGGTATGAAAATTTCATAAAACTGTTCTTAGTTTTGGTTTGTCGTCAATGGTAGTGATGCATGTGTGTACTCTAAGATGTTTGGTGCGCAATGTGTGATATTATGCCTGTACGTTGACGACATGCTCCTGTTTGGCACAAACATGTATGTCATAAATGAAACTAAGAAGTATTTAAATTCAAAGTTTGAGATGAAGGATTTGGGAGAGGTAGATGTGATCCTTGGTGTTAAAGTTACTAAAACCAAGAAAGGGTATTTTCTGTCCCAGTCTCATTATGTGGAGAAAATTCTGAAGAACTTTAATTATTTTGATTTGCCTCCATTGAGAACTCCCTTTGACCCTTCTGGAACTTTGGTGAAAAATGTGGGGGACGGTGTGTCTCAAACTGAATATGCTAAGGTGCTTGGTAGTCTGATGTTTTTGATGAACTGCACTCGCCCCGATATTGCTTTTGCAGTTAGTAGACTTAGTCGCTATACTCATTGTCCTAGTGAGCAACATTAGGTTGCTTTGAGGCGTGTGCTCAGATATCTATGTGGAACCGTGTCTTAAGGATTGAATTTTGTCGGTCATCCTTTGGTTCTTGAAGGGTATTATGATGCAAATTGGGTAACGGATAGCGATGAAACAAGTTCTACTAGTGGCTATGTGTTTACCCTTAGTGGGGGTGCAGTTTCATGGAAGTCTGGAAAGCAGACGTGTATAGCTAGATAAAAAATGGAAGCTGAGTTCATTGCATTGGATCTTGCTACACAAGAGGCAGATTGGTTGAGAAATTTGCTTATTGATATTCCTTTGTGGGGGAAGCCGTCACCATCTGTATCTATGCATTGTGATTCACAAGCTGCTATATGTGTTGCTAAAAACAGCATTTACAATGGTAAGAAAAGGCACATAAGAGTCAGACATGAGTCTGTGAGGAAGTTTATTGTGAATGGGGTTATTTCGTTGGACTATGTTCGAACAGAGAAAAACCTGGAAGACCCTTTTACTAAGGGATTAAGTCGTAGACTAGTGGTGGAGTCATCAACTGGTATGGGTTTAGGACCTATGGTGTAATGACTTGAAATGGTAGCTATACTAGCTATGTGACATGGTACATTGGTTTTAATAAATCTGGAACCTGTTTTGGTTTTTTTGTTTCATTGGCATGAATCATGTGGATTTGTTATTTATGTATCATGTGTTTGAATCTATTACTCTATAAGAGTGGTTAGTTTTACCATTTAGATTCTGCTAGGATGAGTTTGTCTCTAAATGTCATTAGTCCAGTTGTTTTCTGAGCAGGGATAGATTGAGGTTCTTAAGAGAGTTAAGACCTTTGTCCCAGTAGTTCTTAAAACAGGATAGATAATGACACCGAAAGTTGAAGGGTTGAACTTATGTTCTTAATGTTCTAGTTCCATTGCATGTAATTCTCTGGTTTGCAAGGTGCTTAAACGTGTTTAAGCCTGCAGGGAAAGACCTTTGAATTTGCTGGGAACGTGTGTGAATAACACATAGGATGAACACCTACGTGAGTACGAGAGGTGGCCTCTCTCAAGGGAAGACTGGAGTATTGTTTTCCTGAAGTACTCATGAGAGCCCAAGTGTTGGCCAAGATTGGCGGAGTTGCTTAAGCTCTAAAGTCAAGGTATGTGTATTCAAGGTCCCTTCCTTGCTCCTAGGAGTTCAAATCATAGGATACTCACTAGGGAAGTGTTGAAAACCTTGTGCACTAATGTGTTAGTTCAAACCTTTGGATACTAGCAGTTAAGTACCAAGACTTTCTTTTATTGTTCAGATTTCATGTTTAAGATTCGCTCGCATTAGTGGGGGATTGTTAGAAATAGGTAATGCAAACGGATGCTCTCGCCCGATCGGGCGGAGGTGGCCAAGGAAAATAATAGAACTCTCGCGCCCGATCGGGCGGCCCTCGCCCGACCGGGCGGCGGACTCGAGTTTTTGACGAGCCCGATCGGGCGGCCCTCGCCCGACCGGGCGACGGACTCGAGTTTTTGACGAGCCCGATCGGGCGGCTTCGCCCGATGGCTCGCCTAGGATGGGTTTTCTAGATCGCCCGACCGGGCGGTGTTCGCCCGATCGGGCGCGACACCAGGTTTGGAGAAACTTAATCTCGCGCCCGATCGGGCGGCTGCTTGCCCGATCGGGCCCGCCTTTTTCCTAGGTCGGTTTGCTTTGCGTATTTCCTTTTTCCGCGACTCATATAAATACGAGCCTTGCCTTTTCATGAGATCATTCACTTTCTAGCCGAAAACACAAACCTACCTTTTGAGATCTGAACAGTTCTTGAGCAATTCCACTCTTCGAGTTTGGGTGCACGGATTACGGAGAGAGTTGCGTTAAACTTGGGGGGCGTGCGTCACTAGGAAACTTGTACCGGTGGTTGCGTATTTCGCTTCTAAGGCAGTGGATTTTGTTCCACGGCGCGACTGTGAGTTTGGGATCTTCAATCTAGGAAAGTTCTAATCTTTGTTTGTTATTGATTTCAACAGTTATTTTACCAACAATAAATTTTTTGAAACTATTGCCAACAATATCAAAACCCTCTCCCTCTATCCTAATCTTTGACATCCATTTTTCACCCTTTGCAATCTTATTTCAAGATGTGGGGAAAAAAATTGCCTTGTTCCAGTACCACCTACAAGTGGCAAATTAAATTAAAAACACACTCATATAGAAGTCCTGTCAAAATATCAATGACTTGTTGATCTCCTTCCGATCCCCCTCCCCCAACATCCCTTTGACTATTGCCATTGGTATTTAGAAGCTAACATCACCTGGTTTTATTTAGCAAGACATTCATAAGGGTCTAGTATTAAATATGAGACAAAGAGTCAATTAGATTAACATTTCATGATAAAGAGCTATTGACTAGAAAATTCTAATAGGTTAGAAGCACAAAGTGTAACATCATGGAAAGATGAAAAGTTTAGTAGGAAAAATAATAATCATGAGATCAACCACTAAGAAGCAGTTGCTAACAGTAATTGCGGTGGCTAGCCATCACACCTCACCAAGTGTGCTTGGACATCTTCACAGCTTCAATTCTCTTTGTCACATGCCCAAATGTTTAACTTGTTCCAAAACGGAAAAAAAACAACACATTTATTACATAGCTCCTCAAGACCACAAAAGATAAAAGAACTATAGTAATAAGTATAAAGGAAATAACATCCTAAACTCACTTCCATCTTTCCCATTTATTCTTCAAATATCCTCAAGTTTTCTTTCATGTCTTGTTCCTTTGTCTCTTATTCCTCTTGATTTCTGGTAGGCTGGTAGCGTGTTAGGCTCATCATCACTATTCTTCTTTTGGTTGTCCTCAAAATAATCTCTATGCTTCCTTGTGTCCGTGATATGCTCTTTTCTAGATGCCATCATTGGTTCCTCTCAATCTATCTCCTTCTTATCATCATTTCTCCTGTGCCACTTCTTATCTTTGCTCTTCCTCTCACTGCTATTGTCTTCATTTTTTGTTTCATGATACCTTATCCTCATCTCTTTCCTCTATCTCCTATTCTAATCTCTTTCCTTAATCTCCCTTTCATATTCAGATTATATACTCTCCCTCTCTAATTCCCTTTTTTTCATTTCGTGTTCTCTCTCATTTTCTTTACCACTCCTTCCCTGTAACACCCCATTAATTCTCTCTTAAAACCTGTAAATACCCTGATAAAAATCCAAGAGAATTACTAGCGTGTTAGCGCCACGTGTTCAAACGTTAAGGCTATATCAGAAAATAGCAGCGGAAAAACTAACTCAGTTATAAATAAGTTTCAAAACCAATAACCAAAACCAAATTAAATCATACAACTTGGAACCATTAAGTCCCTTATTCAAAACCCCACAAAAGTAGTAAATAAATAAAACCAGAGTTTAAATAAATTCAAACTTATGAAAAGAAATAAACTGCGAATAATAACCAACTCTCTACTCAAAATCCCACAACCCTGGTGCGAATGCTGCGTATGTAAGAACCTGTGGTTAATCTGCTCTCCAATATTACAAGTGTAAAAATTGGATCGTCACAGGGTCATTGAAAGGCGAAGGCCATGACCAAAGAAAGACACACACAAAAGCACGCAGTCAGCAAAGCTGAGTACATACAAGCTGCGAAATAAATTAAGAAAATACCTAACATGCTACTAATAATCAAGCACAAGCATCATTAAATACAGACTCAATTCATGACTCGATTATCAAATTTATTAATACCTCACTAATTGATATTGACTGACTCATTTATTTAATTCATTGGATTTAGCAATAGACAAGGTTGTCCAACCCATGTCCCATTTGGAACATCAATAAAGAAAAACCCCATGCCTCCTTTCGGAAACATCAATAAACATCCAACGACCACGGGCGCGACTCCGTGACCGTAGTTAGTATGAGATCTCACCTAACTCCTAGTTTTAGAAAAATAATATTTGAAATAGGAGACTCGTAGATCAGACGACCTCGATAAAAGTACACGGCTAATACCCCATGTACTCCAACCCCAGATTGTCATTACTCCAGATGTGCACCATTCCAGAGTTTTATTGCTCATCCATCTTTCACTTTACGTGATTTACAGGTTTAGACTTGGTGATGACTCATATACACTTCAATACAAACATCCCAAAAACAATTCAATCCAACATGGCAAATTCTCAATTTAGATTCTTGATTTGTTAGTGATAAACAACATTTATTAATTATTCCATTACTAAGCTACCTCGGTGTATAAACACCTTGAGTGCATAAGGCACCCCAAAACCTTAACCTCGTCTTACAAGACTTGAATTTCTCCTTTACTCATCCTATTTACATAATCATGAATGAGTAATAATTTGATCTTTACACCAATCACATACCTTTGCCTTTAAGCGCACCTTGCATAATTAAAGCACAAATAATACTTGCATTATAAACTAGTGCACATCATTTGAAATTCACAATGTATAACAAGACAATTTAACCCAGTCAATCTTATACATGATACTAAGTTCTCGATCCGTCCTTAAACATGCACCTACAAGCAAGGTTTCGTAACTTGTACGTACCTTGAGCAAACGAATTGGTATGCCACTTTACTAACTAGAAATCACCTTCAATAAACTCCTCTCCTAAACCAAATAATAACATCTCAATCAATACCCAACCAATCAAATTTACAGCAATACTAACTTACTTTAAAACCTTCCCTTTAGTTAAAATAAAAGGCTTATATATAGTTCTTTAAATTTTCATCATAAAAACCTTAAAATACACTCTTATACGTGAAATTACAGAAAGTTTAAAGTTTAATAAAAATCTTAGAATTATTTTAAAACCCCTAATTACCTCCCTTTTTAATGGGTGATTAAACCCTCTTTATAAAACATGAAAGTAATACTTAGAAACTATTTTCAGCACTTAAAACTTCAATAAAACATATATTTATGCTTAATTAACTTTAAACATAATTAATTTTATTAATCAAACTCAAGTATAATATTTTAAGTATAAAAAAACTTTGTTAAAATCAAAAACTGCCCGAAAATCACATGAAAAACTTTACTTTTTCATCAAAATCGGATGAGTTCAGAACCTGATCGGGATTAAAACGGGATTAATATTAATGAACGGAAATCTTAAAATTAAAACACGAATTTAAGTGTTTAAAATAATTTGGAATTAATTTAAACTAATCAGTAGTTATAATCACCAAAATTTCAAAACATCATTACTATAAAATCTCTAAATCAATTGTTCATAAAAACCCTAAAATCATGATTTTCAATAATTAAAACCCTAGGTTTATAATTCATAAAATATGAAAATTTATAACATAAATATAATCTGAAATTTATAATCTTTATACCATCAAAATATAATTTGATACTAAAAATATAATCTTTATGCTAAAATCAAAACCCAAAACAATTAAATTAACATTAAGCAAAATAATGAAACAAAGGAGAATGAAAATAAGACTAACCTTTTTGTGTGGGAAATTTTTGGGGATTCATAGGGTATTTATAGGAGAGAATTATTGTAGGGTTAAAAGGAAGATTGGGCCTCATAAATATAATGGGTCAATTAAGTAAACAAATGGGTTAGGCTTGATTGATTTGACATAAATTGTAGAATAAAGGTGCATAAAATAATTTTTTCAAATAATTTTCGACCCAAATTAATAATTTGAAACTTTTGAAATTAAATTCCGGAAAATAACAAATAAATAAAATAAAATTTCATTTATAAAATATTTAAAAATACGGGGGTTTACATTCCCTTTCTATTTCCCTTTCTTTACCACTCCCTCTCCCTCTCTCTAATCTTTCTTTTTTCTCCCTGTTGTCTCTTTCCTCAAATTTTACGCCTTTCTCTTTATCTCATATATCCCCATCTTTATACTCTCGACCTTTTTAAGCTATTTGTTCATATCCATGTGTTTATCCATGTGCTCCTTTCTATCCGGTTACCTTTCCATCTCCTTATACTTAATGTAAACACTCCTATAATCTCTCCAATCACCTACTGTCCTTATCTCTCCCTATCTCTTTTACTCATATGTATTTAATTCATCATACAACAACAAAGTGTGAGTCCCAAAAGATTTTTGGGTTGGCCAATATGCATTTAATCATCATAAAACACAAAATATTAAAAAACAAAAAAACAAAAGCAAAAAGAAAAAAAAAAGAAAAGAAAACCCCATACAAAAATAAGTAAAAGAAGGGGAGTTCACACCACCATTGTGATGCTTAAGTTATCTTTGAATATAAATAGTGGGAAAGAACCTTGGTATGAAATCTTTATAAAATATCCCTGTAGACACCTAAAAATGTCTTCCTAAAACCAAACCCGTTGATGAACACCTTTCACCGTCATTATTGGTCGAGTTGAGTATTTAATCTTTGGAGTGCTTAAATCCATGTTCTATCCAATATATTTCATGAACCAATCCAATTTCTAGCTCATTTCCCTAAACCATAACCTATTTTCCACTTTTCGTGTCTACATAGAAAAACTGAGAGAAATTGATTTTATGGATATACAATTTTGATCCAATTATTATTTTGTTAAATAGGCCTTTAAATAATATTTCCAACCATATATCATAAGCCCAATTCCGAGCTATAACGAAAAAGATATGAGCAAAACACTAAACTCGGCCTAAAACCAAAACCCTTCCACTAAAACGGCCATATCTTTAAATCTACAAATTATTTTGACTTGATTCTAATTGGGTTGGAAATTAGACTTGATAAGCTTTCCAATGATATATTATATGCCGTATTTCAAGTTACGGATCAAAAGTTATGATTATTTTAAAACGGGTAAAAAACTGAAATTACCGCGCAGCAGCAAAAATGCCGCGACGCGACAAAAGCTGACGTGTCACGGGGCTTATTCCCGTGACACGGTGCCCATTTTTGTAATTCTGCACAATTTTTTTCCGTGTCACGCGATTTTGCACCTTGTCATGGTGCAATTTCCCGTGTCACGGTGCCCATTCCATGACACGGGGATATTCCGTGTAAGTTCCGCGTACTTTTTACACCGTGACACGGCATGCTGCACTGTGCCACAGTGGACATTTCCGTGTCAAGGAATTTCTTCCCGTGTCATGGTGCACATCCCGTGACACGGGTTTTCTCCGTGTTTTCTCCGCGTAATCCCTAAACGCGTTTTCACTTCCCGTAACCTAATTATTTCCCGCGTCACTCAGTTTTTCCCCGTGTCACGGGATCTTCCCCCGTCACCGTGTCACGGTGCTCTTTGCCGTGACATGGTATTATTTTTTAGGGTTTTTATCTTTTTAGGGTTCCGCGTGTTCCCTCTGCTCATTTTCCCTATAAATAGGACCTCCCTTTCTGCAGTTCGGGGCACCAATAATCATTCTCTCTCACCTTACACCAAAAATCATTCTCTTCTCCCTCTTTAACCTAATTTCTAGCCTCCTTATTCTTCCATAATAATTCCCCTAAGCACTCCAAGGAGTCTATACTAAACCCGTGGTTCCGTCCTTAAACCAAGGCGTGAAAGGTATAAATAACTGAGGGTTTGGACCAAATCAACTCTACTTTTTATTTAATTTAATTTTCATTTGATTTATATTTTTATTGAAGTTACTAACAATTTATTCATGATGTAGCAATTTAAAGGAACGAGCGGAATGTAAGTAATTAATTAAATTAATTACTCTTATTTTATTTTATATTGCTAGTATCATGATTAGATAATTTTATATTTGATTTGACTAACAATTTATTGTTGAATTGCTTCCAATATTAATGTTAATTCTATTATTTTTATGATCACTACATTGCATGTTTAAAGGGAATATGTAATTGAAAATCACGACTAATAAGATAATTTGGACAACCGGTTTAGGTTCCTTTTTAATCTTGTTGTTAAATCAAGTGATCACAAATATTTTAGAATTATGTGTTGCATTAATATTCAACCAATTTAGCTTAATAATAGTTTGGAGCAAATTGAATATTTTGTTTGTATGCCTTTGAGATCGCAGGAATCACTTTTCACTATAAGAATCGAGTAGAGGCCAATACGGGCGAATGTACCATCATCCTCGATCCTCCTTTCGTGGTTCTGAACCATATGGAGTTAGTAATCTCATGGATTATGAATGAGGTGTAACCTTCACGGGTCAATCGTTGTTGCCTTCGTTGTCCCTTTATCGTGGTTGCCTTTTATGATCCGTGAACGGTTTACAAGTTCCTTAAAAACTTGTTGGCGGCTCCCTACTTTCCTTGTCCCTAATCGTGTCCCTTATCGTATATGTCAATTCCTACTTCCTATGAGTGCCAAGCATATTCACTACATGATTTAACGTAGGCGCACTTCGAGCGACGCCTACAATCCCATGTCTCTCCGGAAAGGAGGGTTCCACACTTTGCTACACCATACGTGCCAAGAGTCAGAGCTAGTGACTAATGTTGTGTTTGCCTATGTTGTTGCCTTTTTGGCAAAGATACCAATGTCCACGTAAGGCAGAGACTCCATCCCGGGTCTTGCCCAAGGATCGTGAGGTAGCTACCAACTGAGTTACATACCTCAACATCCGAGCAAGGTTCACAACTTGAATCCCTACACCTATATTAATTCATTAACTCTGCACCATAATTAAGCCATCTTTACATACAAATTTCAAGTTTCAACCAATTGAATAGTTTATAGACTATAGAAATTTCTCAGAGGTCCGAATTCAAAAGTGGGTAGTAAACCAGTGGATTAAATTTGGGGAAATTAAAGTCCAGAAGTTCGATTGCTTCTTCTTGTTTCTTTGTGAGGATGTCCGTGATAGAGACGCTCTGCTACAACAGAGCTCTGCGGCATATCAAGGTGCTCTTCTAATCTTTAAACCTTGGAATCAGGGTGAGTCAATAAGAGATATAAAATTTGACAAGGCTGCTATTTGGGTTCATCTAGATGAGGTTCCCTTGGACTTATGTGATATTAACATCGTTAATCCTATGCTTAATCTGGTTGAAAACTTTCTGAGTATTGATGAACCCCTTCCAGGTTCAATAAGATGTTTGGTTAGAGTAAAAATTCAAGTTCATGTTTTGGAGCCGTTATTTTCTGGTTTTTACTTGAACCTTGGACATTCGAAGTTTAAGTGGATTAATTTCAGTTATGAGAATTTGTTTATTTTGTGCTCTAAGTGTAATAAAATTGGCCATAAGCAGAATTCTTGCTCTTTGAATTCTTGTATGACTGCTCCTTGTCTTGTTAATAGGAGTGGGTTGAGTAGGTTTGCTTCTTTGCCTGCCCATAATATCTCAAATATGAATATTGGTTTAAAGAGAACTGAAAAATTTAGAACAACTACAGTAAATCTCAGAAGTCTTTTCAAAGGTATCAACCCATACCAACCCCAGAACATTAAATCCAACAAAAGACCCTCTGAGTTTGTTACTCCATCCCTCTCACCTTTGAAAAAGAGAAAATTCCAATCAGATCCTAGAACACCAATTAACCTTGTTCCAAATGATCCGAGCCAAACACAAACCCAGCCCACTTTCTCATTCCACAAAATACCTCTATGTGTTTCAAAAAAGAAGCAGCATTGTCATGGCTCCTTTCCAATACCACCCTCCAAGCCTAGTCCATCTACTCCATCTCCCCGATCCTCAAGGTTACATAAACGATTTCATCCTCTTAAGCGACCAAAACCTCCTTTTCTCAAGATGGCTTGTAATAAAGATATAGGTTGGAATTGGGCTAAGGAAATATTCCCTTCAAATTGTCGAACATCAGTTTCTGATACGACAGCGCCTCCTGCAATTAATTCAACTAGGTGTTTCTCTTGCTTTACTCCTTCAAAGAAGAGGAAGGGATTGAGAGGAGTGGTTGTTACTTGTAAAACTTTCTCTACCACTATTAGTTCTGGTTCGTCTGGTTGTCTGCAATGCCTTTTACCCTTCAAGAAGAGGAAGGGTCAGGAAGGTTCGGTCTCTACTTCGACTATTTCTGTTGCTGGTTTGGTGGCACCCTTAGAGCCACCACGGTCGAGATGAGGATTGCAGCTTGGAACTATAGGGGTCTTGGACAAGTGGACTCCCCTAAAGTTCCGTATCTTAGCTCTTTAGTCCGCTCTCAGAACTTGGATGTTGTGTTTTTGATGGAAACAATGGTTTCTGTAGATAATGTTGTTCATAGTTTAGCTTCTATTCCTTTTTCGGGTTGTTGTGGTGTGAATGCTATGGGCTTAAGTGGTGGTTTGTTTATCTTTTGGCTAGCTCCTTTTAGTGAAGTCCCGTTGTTTATATCCCCAAACTTTGTAGTTTGTAAGATATCAGTTGGTGAAGCAATAAAATATGTGATATTTGTGTATGGTGCGCCTCATATGGTTGATAGAATGGGGGTGTGGGCGTCTACAACTACTTTTGTCCAAACCTTTCCGAATATTTTGTTGATTGGTGATTTTAACCAAGTTGAGTATCTCTCAGACAAACTAGGTGGGTCTTCGTTTATACCGAGTAGATTGGATTTTATTCAGTGGCGTTTGGGTTTGGGATTAGTGGATGTTCCTTTTTCTGGTCCGACTTACACTTGGACAAATAATAGGATAGAAGTGGACCCCACTTTTGAACGCCTGGACAGGGCATATGCATCTCATGATTGGTTTGTTGATTTTTCGGATTCACGAGTGCATCATCAACCCATTTTATTTTCAGATCATGCTGCTATTATTTTCTCGGACTCGGTATGTCGAGATACAATTCGAAGACCTTATAGGATTGAGAATTGGTGTTTATCTGCTCAGGATGTTTCAGGGATTGTTAAAGAAGGATGTCTTCAACAATTTGCGAGCTCTCCATTGTTTTCCTTATCTCGTAGACTTGGTATTATTCGCGGGAAACTAAAAGACTGGTGCCTTGAACACAGGAAATCTTGGGGTATCAACTGGAAGGCCTTAAGTTCTGTAT
Source organism: Chenopodium album (assembly GCF_948465745.1). Taxonomy (NCBI): domain Eukaryota; kingdom Viridiplantae; phylum Streptophyta; class Magnoliopsida; order Caryophyllales; family Amaranthaceae; genus Chenopodium; species Chenopodium album. Next base: position 22,763,595 of record NC_137842.1, read on the forward strand.
TATCATCTTGTTCTACTCAGTTGTAATCCCAGGTGGCGTGAGTCCTTTAACTTAACACAAGGGAAGAACGGGTTGCGGAAGCCACAACAACTTTTCTTTACTGGAAACAACGGGCTAAGGTTAAATGGGATGCAGTTGGAGAATCTCACTCCCGGCTACTGTTCTCGGTTGTACAGCCTAGACGTCGCCGAAATTTGATAGTTAGCCTGAAGGATGATGCTGGACATTGGGTATCTGATTCTGATGGTCTTCGTGCTCTTATTCAGACTTTTTACGCTGATCTGTATACTCCTGTGTCTCAATCTGGGAACGGTCTTCCTTTACAGTGGGAAAATCTTGACCTTCCGATATTATCTTTGTCTCAAAAGAATTTGTTAATGGCTCCTTTCTCGGCTTCTGAAATTAAATCAGCACTGTTTCACATCGCAAATGATAAATCCCCTAGGCCAGATGGTTTTACCTCGGCTTTTTTCAAGACACACTGGGAGGATACAAGACATTTTGTGATCTCGGCGGTGCAGTACTTTTTTGCTCATGGTTATATGTTAATGGATTGGAATAGAACTTTCTTGGTTCTTCTTCCTAAGATTTCTCAACCGGAGTTGGTGTCTCAGTTTCGGCCGATTGGGTTATGCAATGTTTTGTATAAATGTATTGCCAAATGTATCACGGGACGACTGCGGGTGGTCCTCCCTTCTCTTGTTTCCGGATTTCAAAATGCTTTTGTTCCAGGCCGCCTGATCTCTGATAACGCTCTGGTAGCTCATGAGCTGCTCACCTTTATGAATAATTCAAAGGCTCGGAAGCGGTTTTATGCGGCCCTAAAATTAGACATGAATAAGGCGTATGACAGAGTGCGGTGGGACTTCTTGAGTCAGGTTTTACGGGCCTTTGGTTTTCCCCCGTATTGGGTTCATATTATTGAGCAATGTGTTACAACCGTTTCTTATCAGGTTCTGGTGAATGGGAGTCTTACGCCTTCCTTTCGTCCACAGTGTGGTCTTCGGCAAGGAGATCCACTGTCGCCATATCTGTTTGTTTTGTGTATGGAAGTGCTATCAGCCTCTCTTCGTCGGGCGGAACAACATTCATTATTTTCTGGTCTCCGTGTTTCTAGAGGTGGCCCTTCGGTTTCCCACCTCTTTTTTGCAGATGACTCGCTGTTGTTTTTCCAGGTTTCGCCGCAGGCTTGTGATAATGTACTGGCTATCCTTTCTGATTTTTGTTCTGCTTCAGGCCAGATAATTAATCTTCAGAAATCCTTTGTCAAGTTCAGCCCGAATACTCCCCCTGACTTTCGGGATTTCTTGTCCCGCAGTCTTCGACTTCAATCAAAGGATTCACTTGGGACTTATCTTGGCTTGCCGGTTGATATAGGGCGAAGTAAGGTCGCAGAGTTCAGGTTCTTGATTGATAAGGTTGCTAACCGTCTGTCCGCTTTTGCTTCCCTACAATTGTCGGCTGCTGCTAAACTGGTCATTATAAACTCGGTGTTGGTGGCTTCCTTTAATCACATTTTATCGGTCTTTAAGATTCCGTCTTCTGTTGCTTCCCAGATTGACAGTATGTTAGCTAGTTTCTGGTGGAGATCTTCTGGCTCTACTAAGGGCTTGGCCTTGCGCTCAGCTTCTCTTTTGCATTTGCCAAAAGGCTTGGGCGGTCTAGGTTTACGCAATGTTGCCTGTTTTAACTCAACCCTCCTTACTGGAACTGGATGGCGGATGATACATAATCCTCAGTTGATGGTTTCTCGCCTCATGTTTTCTAAGTACCCTTCTCTTGCTTCTGTTTCGGGCGCTCGAGTGTCTCGGCCCTCTTGGGGGGTGTCGGGGTTTACAGATGGCGATGTCTGCAGTAGTTCCGGGTGTCCGGTGGAAGGTAGGTGGTGGTAGGAGTGTTACTATTACAGCTGACGACTGGGCTCCTGGTGGTCTGGTTTTGTTTAAGTCTGGTTTATCCCAGTCGGAACTTCCGACTCATGTGTCTGGTATCATTGATCCGCGTTCTAACGCGTGGGACCCCTCGAAGGTCCATCGGTTTTTTGATAGCCTAACGGCTAATCGGATTTTAAGTCTAGATCGTCCATTGAAGCTCATGGATGACTTTGTGTATTGGAAATTTACTAAAGACGGCTCCTTTTCTACGAAGTCTGCTTATGCCCTCTTGCTCATGCAGACTTCTAGGCGCTCTTATGGGGGATCTATTCCCTCTTCCTGGTGGGTGAAATTCTGGGGGCTTCCTCTCCTTCCTAAATGGAAGATCTTTGGCTGGAAAATAATTCAGTCTGGTCTTCCGGTGGCGACAGCTCTAGTTGTTCGTGGCCTGTCTGTTGATCCTGTTTGCTGCTTTTTCCATAGGGAGCTGGAGACGGTGGACCATTTGTTCAGAGATTGTAACTTTGCTGTCTCTTTATGGGTCGGTAGTTCTTTTCGGTTTAATAGTCGGGGTCTTCTTCGCCTTCCTTTTCCTCAATGGTTTTCCTCGATGATTTCACTGTTGAGGGTTGCTAAGGACTGGGAAAACTTGATGCGTTTTTTCGCTCTTTTATGGGCTATTTGGCTTTCGCGTAATAATATCAGGTTTCGGCATCAGGTAGTCTCACCGGATGATGTTCTGCTTCTTGCTTCTCAGTGGTTTATGCGGGGTCAACAAGCTCAGGATTTCTACAACCGTCCTTTCTCGAGGGATCTTCGGCCTAGGATACCTAGTTCAGGTATGGTGGCCACTCTTTGTGGGGAGATTGCTTTAAAATTTGATATCTGTTTGATTTTTGATGGGGCTTGGTCGTCCTTGGACTATTCGGCTGGTGCGGGTTGGATTTTTCGAGATTGTGATTCGCCTGTAGTGCGAGGAGGGGGTGCCCTTGCTTCTTTCTCCTCTTCAGCTCTCCATTCTAAGTTACAGGCTTGTTACTGGGGGTTAAGACATGTATGCGCAAGGGGTTTTCGTAGAATCCTCATTTTCTCTGATTGCGAACCTCTTTGTATGACGTTGGCCCGGAAGCAACGTGACGACATTTCCCTCTGCTGGTTAATTCAGGATATTCGGGCTCTTTTGGCTACTGTTGAGGCCTGCAAGATTCAGAAAGTTCCAAGGCAATGGGTATCTCCAGCGCATTGGTTGGCTGGGAAGGCTCGTGTTCGGGAGTTTCTTTTTTGGTCTTTTTAAGTTGTTTGTTTTTCCTTTCTTAGTTCTTACTGTCAAAAAAAAAAAAAAACCAATTGAATAGTATACGTGGATCACTATGACTCTATATAATATTAATTTTTCATGTTGGAATAATTAGAATAATACATCTTTGAATATAAATTACCCAACAATATGATTAAGTGTACCACCAAATACTTAATTTTACATTCAGATCAACACACCAACAACTCGCAAATTAAGCATCATAAACAACAAAATTCTTCAAAAATAAAACCTAAAAAATTGCTTTAAAATATAATTTAAATTCCATTTACATAAATCCACATTCCAAAGTCCCATATTCATACATCAATTGAGCAAAACTTAAATATCCCCGAAAAAAGTGCTTAAAAACAACAGTAAGATCCAACATCAAAGTAAGAAACCATCAAAATTAAAACCAGTAAATTAAACCTTCTTAAGTGGATGTAATCCTCGTGAGACAAAGGAGGACTAGCAACATCGATTAGATACTGCTGACGATATCGCTTTAGTCCACTCTTTCAGACTTCTAATTACTCGTAATAGTTTTGCATACTTTTGTTGTAATTTGTTTTGGTTTTTTTTTTATTAGAAACTACCTATTATAATATGCATTTATAGACACAATAGTCTTTTAGATTTTTCTATTTTAAAAAAAATCCTAAAAATTCAAAAAGTTTGAGCAGCACTATTCACAAATAGATTCATAAAAAATTATTTTTTGATAAGGCTTACTTTTATTTTGTACATCATCCTCGTTCTCTCCCTTTCTTGGTAGTTCAAAGTAAAAATTAGTTTTTAAAGATGCGGATCAAATATCTAACCAAGAACGTTAAGTCATTGATGTTCATTTGGCGATTTTTGTAAGGAAAATTGCTAGTTCACTCGCTGATTTCCCTTAAAGTATTTAAAGGGAGTTTAAACAAAAGAGCTATTTTTAAAAATAGAATATAGGCAAATTGCTAACTAAATTGGCAGTTTTCTATAGAATATCGAATAAGTTGGGATTTTCCCTAGCGATTTTCTAACAGATCGGAAAAAAAAGGTTTTTTCCTCCGCTACGTGGACGATATATTGGGAAAATAAAAAAAACTTGACCGTATATTGAAAATAAGGAAGAAATATAACATTATTTAGGGAAATCGTTCTCTTAAGTAAGCCTATGTGCTACATGGCTCTCTCCTCAAGAACCCAGTACAATTTCATTGTTTAATGTTTGAAGTAACACATATTAAGATCTTATACCTTTATTTAACTAAAATAACTTATACAATTATTTAGATCTTTAACATTTTTATTATGCTAAGTAATATTGTCTTACCTAAGTTTTTTCGGGTTTTTTTTTCATCCCTCATTTATTTAATGTTTTTGAAATTATAAAATTTAACAATACCATAACATCCATTTTCAAATTTTACACTAGACAAAAAATACAAAAAAGCTAACAAAAATCAATAACTAAATTTATAAATAATAACATGTTTGATAATTGCAACTGACTTGGGGCATCGCTCAGGCCAAAGTCCTAATTACCTATTAAAATATGCATCTTTAGAAATATTGTCTTTTAAATTTTTTGTTTTATATCAAAATCCTAAGAACCCAAAAAATTTGAGTAGCACTACTGTAGAGAATATTTTCAAGCCTTTAAAATCCCACTAGCTTGAACCCCACAGTGATCATACACTAAAGTACGGTGGCGTCCAAAAGGGAAGAAGATAGAGCAAAAGAGTCGCCAACAAGTTTTTTAGGAACTTGTAAACCATTCACGAGGTGAAGGTTACACCCCTTAACGATCCAAGAGATCATCAACTCCATAAGGTCTAGAACCAAATAAGGGTTCAGGGATGAATGTACAAATCCAACCTAAAAGAGATTGAACCTGCCCTAATAATAGGCCTCTACTTTATTCTGATCGTATTCATGTGCGCTTTTTGATTAACATGCAATCATTAGGATTAACCCTAAACCTGTTTAATCTATGTTGGTTGAATATTAATGCACAAATAAACTATTATTGGCGATCACTTGAACTTATAATCATAATTAACCCTAACAAGATTATTAAATATCTTATTAAGCGTGATTACAAGTACTAAATTCCCTTTAAACATGCAATAAAGGCGTGATCAAGCAATAAAAATAATATATCAAGCAACATAATAAATAATCATGAACAATAATTATAATAATAATAATATCATCATCAAAATAATAATAATAATAATCATCAACAATTATAATCATATTCATGTTAATATTAAAGCATAATAAAAATAGCAAGATCCTAGGCATGATACTAACAAGATTAATAACAAAACCTAGCATGTCACTAAGCAATAAAAATCAAATCTTTAGCCCTAACATGATACTAACAATCATAAATATTAGGAAGAACATAGGAAGGCATCGCAGGAATCATAATAAGCATATTTGATATTAAAGTTACCCTAGACATGATACTAGGAATATCATAATAACAATATAAACATGATTTCTACATCATAAATCAATTAAAACTATTAAAGTACTTACTTTGATGCCTCGTACCTCTTTCTAATAACAAAATACTCACGTTAGTAACTTCAAGGAAAATAATAAACAAAACAATTAAATTAAATAATTGAAAGAGAGACTTGGGACCAAACCCTCAGAAATTAAAACCTTTCACGTCTAGAGCGAAGGCAACTTCGAATATGGCTAGGTGTATCTAAGTCTTGCGAATGCGGAATTTTGTATTTGAGAAAACTATGTTTAGGAGGAAATGAATGAGAGAATTAAAAGAATGCTAATGAATGAATGATGAATGGTGAGAATTGATGACAATTCGTGAATGAAAACAATTGGTGAATGAATGAATGTAGATGATGATCATTGGTGAAAATAGATGAATATTCATGAAAATTGGTGAATGAAAACGGAGTTTTTAATACGATATTTATAGAGAAAATCAGCCAAAAAAGATAAATTAACAAAACAGAGTCTGACGCTCAGGAAACAGAGCTGGCGCCAACCCTGGCTAGCTAGCGCCAGGCACCAGCACTAGCGCCAGGCGCCAGGCACCAGCACTAGCGCCAGGCGCCAGGCACCAGCACTAGCGCCAGGCGCCAATGGCTAGTTCCAGGCGCCAAGGCCTGGGGTTGGTCGCCAAGCTTGATTTTAACGCGTTTTCGAAAATCTGATAAGTTTACCGTACTGGAGGATAATATAATATAATTTCTTCGAAAATGTTATTTGATTTTGATTAAAACTCTGAAAAGTCAACAAAAGTTAATTTATCTATGCTAATTGAATTAGGAATGAAAATAACCTTCTAGAAGAATCTAGAAAACTAAAACCATTCCTAATTGCATTAGGAATGATAAATCATATTAGGCCCTCCCCTAGATCATTGGGCCGCATATAAAGCTTAAACCGGGCCCAGTTTAGTAGATTGGCCATAACTTCCTCAATATTCATCGGAATTGGGCTTATAATATATCATTGGAAAGGTCTTTGCAAGTCCCATCCAACTACACCACTATTGGACCCATATCATGGACCAAACAAACTGGATTGGCTGTTTTCTTAAAATAAAGTTTTCAAAAACAGAGAGAAGAGAAAAGAAATAAAAACTTTCCGCAACACTAGACCTTCCACACTTTCGCTTCATTCGATTATGATTCGACGTGAAAGGTACTCATCACTGGGTTTGGTTTTGGGGAGACACAAATGGGTGTCTACAACTACCCACCTAAAAATTCATCAAAAACATTCTTTGTTAGGCCCCACTTTTATTTTGTACATCATCCTCGTTTTCTCCTTTTTATTCTTGGCAGTAGATACATCTTAAGTGCATGACGCCCATGAACTTATTTGTTGCTACTGCAAGTTGGAGAAATGCCTAATGTATAACTGTGAAATGTTTTATGAATGTATCACATGGCTTTTCTATGTTTTGATTCAATCCAATACTTTTCTTTTTCCCTCCGTTTCAAAATAAGTGTCATAATTTAACTTTACTATTCACATAATAACTTTGACTTGATTATTTTTTTTATATATAAATAACAAATGTCATTGTATAATGTGTTCTTTGATTAGTCATAATGTATAATTTTATAACATTAGCTTTTATATATTTTTACAAATAGATAATGAGAAAAGTTAATGGTCAATATTATGTCTCGACATATGCGTTTTATCAAATTATAACACTAATTTTGAAATGGAGGGTTTTAGCGTAAGAATACCCTGCTACATGAACCAATAAGATAATGACACATGTCAAAATAAGGTGGTGACCCGTACCACAAATGAAGCCTTGTGGCCAATATAACTTAACATGTGGCATATATTAATTTTTTTTTTTTGATGCTAAGGAGGGGAAGACCCCAAACGTAAAAACATTACACCACCAACCGTGGCCAAGCCACACCTAGCCCATCCTCCCAAAGAAGGTTTTTTATTTCGATCGGAGGAGCATCGAAATAAACCACCCTCTCCTCGAGGCTAACTCCCATATTGGCGAGTTTATCCGCCACCCTATTACCCTCCCTATAACAATGCAAAACCTTAAAAAAAGAACCAAACGATTTACAAATGTTGCGACAATTATTAATGAAATGAGTGCATTCACTATGCTGTTGCTCTGGATTGGTGATAGCCTCCACACATGCCTTGTTATCCAATTGAACCATCAGCTTCAAAGTGCCCTTTTGTCTAGCTAATTTCAGACCTTGCTCAAGAGCCAGAATCTCTGCCCTATAAGCTGAGAAAATGCCATAGTTGGCTGCAAACCCTGCTATGAATCTGCCTTCTTCATCTCTGATCACACCCCCACCTCCAGCGAAGCCCGGGGACCCCTTAGCAGCTCCATCAGTATTGAGAACCCACCAACCTGTAACACCCCAATAATTCCCCCTTTTCCAAACCACTTACTTTAAATAAAAAGAGAGGAGAACCATTGGCATGTTACCGCCACGTGTTAAAACGTTAAGGCTTTATCAAAGTATTGCAGCGGAAATCCAACTTAAATATTAAAATAATATAATTTAGAAAACCAATAAGTCAAAGCTTACAAATTGGAACCATAAAGACCCTTATTAAAACCAAACCAATATTCCAAAATCCCAAAACATAATTAAAATAGTAAAACATAAATAAGTTCAACACAAAGAACGAATACTCTCAATCACACCAATCCCTTGACAATGCGTATGTCAAATCCCCGAACTTCACATCATCAAGCTAACCTGTGCAATACTGCTCCCCAATAATACAAGTGTAATAATTGGATCATCACAGGGTCATTGAAAGGGGAAGGCCATGACCAAAAGAAAACACACAAAAGCACGCAATCAGCAAAGTTGAGTACATACAAGCTACAACGCACAAAATCTAGCATGCTCAACTAGTTAAAGTAAATAAATATACAACTCGAATTCATTAATCAAGACTCTACACTTAAACAATTCAAACGACTCAACATACTTGCTAATAAATTCCAAACACTTGATTCTTTATACTTAATTAAATTAATTTAGTTTGGAGTAAGCAATAGACGAGGTTGTCCAATCCACCAAATCATTTTGGTCCCAAATGACCATTTAAAATAAAAGTTTAGCGCGATGCAAGAATGGGCGCGACTCCATTCTCACAAAGTTAGTCTAGGATCCCATCTAACTTTCATTATAAAATAAAATGTAAATCCCAAAAGAGAAGAGGACATGTTGATCAAACAAGCCTCGAAAAGCCACGGGCTACCACCGTGTACCCCAACCCATAATTGTCAATACTCTAGAAGTGCACGCTTTCCAGAGTTTTATTGCTCATCCATGTTTCACTTTACGTGATTACAATTTTAATTAATAGCCGACTCAATCAAGAAGACCATACATAACAATCATACATCAATTCGCTTTTAATCTTATTTAGGACAATGGTGATCACATCACAAGTTGACCTTTAATTCCATTAAACTTCCAAATTATCCAAATTGTTGAACATAGTCAACTCACCTAGCCATTTCAGCTTAATCCACCTTTACTCAACATACTAACAATTCATGATTGAGTAATAAATAAATAAATAATAACCTTGTGGAATAATTAATAAATTCATTCCACTTAAACCATTCAATTCCAATCCTTTAATAATCCAAATGTGGTTAACAAACCAATCCAATAAAATATGTTTGTATCAACATTCCATACAAACAATTAATCCAATATAATTCAACATGTTTGCATCCATAATTCCATACAAACATAATCAATTCACCAAAACATGTCTCATAAACATAAGCACATGAATTAATTAAATGTATAACCAAACAATTTTCATCCAAGTGTTCTCTAATCATGAAACTAAGTTCTTTTCTTTGGTACCTAAACATGATACTACTTACAACGAAGTAGACATGTACGTACCTCGTATAAACAATCCTTTGTGCCACTTTTAATCACTTAAAAGTCTCCTAAGAAATAATCACTTCCTAGAAAACAAGCAACAATAATAAATTAATACTTAACCAAATTTCCAGCAATATAATTTAGATTAAAAACCCTTAAAAATTCATTAAAAACATGTTTTTATGGTTAATTATGCATTAGAAATACAATAGGAACAAAAGCCCCAATTTAATTAGTCATAAGAACCCTAAAATCCCAATTTAAATAAATTGAAACCTTAGGTTTTTAAACTTATAAAATCTGAAAATTATAACAACAATTATAATCTGAAATTATTAGTTTAAAACATAAAAACATGATTTTGATACTAAAAATATAAACTTTATACTATAAAATCAAAACCCAAAACTAATCATAAACATTAAGCATAAAAAAAACTTCGTTAAAAATCAAAAACTGCCCGAAAATCATATTTAGAGGCTGAATTTGGCCACGAGAGGGTGGTGCACACTACCAAAGGTAGTGATTCTTTCTTAAAACATTGTTTCCACATGGAAAACACTACTTTTTTGTCAAAATCGGATGAGTTCAGAACCTGATCGGGATTAAAACGGGATTAATATTAACGAACCAAAATCTAAACATTAAAACACGAATTTACGTGTTCAAAATAATCTGGAATTAAGTTAAACTAATTAGTAGTATAATCACCAAAATTTCAAAACATCATTACTATAAAAGCCCTAAATCGATTGTTCATAAAAACCCTAAAATCATGATTTTCAATGATTAAAAACCCTAGGTTATTAAATTTACAAAATCTGAAAATTATAACATTTATAAAATCTGAAATTATAAAGTTTAATCATCAAAATACAATTTGATACTAATTAAATTAATTTCAAACAATAAAATCAAAACCCATAATCAATAATTATAATTACACAAATTAATAAAACAAAGGAGAAAGAAAATAAGACTAACCTTTGTGTGGGGAAATTTTTGGGGATGAATGGGGTATTTATAGGAGAAAGGGTAGTAGGGTAAGTAGGGATATTGGGCCTCATTAAATTAATGGGTCAATTAAGAAAGTAAACTGGGTTTGGTTTGTTTGTTGGACATAAATTATAGAAGGAAGGTTCATAAAAAGTTCTTTGTAATAACACCGTTTATCAACCCCAAAAATAATTTGAAACTTTTGAAATTAAATTCCGGAAAAATACAAGTAAATATTATAAATAATATATAATTTCATTTATAATATATTTTAAAATATGGGGGATTACAATAGGGGGAGCAAGCCACTTCACCTGAATTTCATGTCTTTGGGCAGCAACTTGTGACTTAGATTGTAAGGAAAGTCGTGGTTTGGAGAAGACATTCCAAACCTCCTCAACTTGAGAGTGAATGAAATCCCCTGTATCCAAAGGAATTTCATCCCGTTGATCAAAAACCACCTTATTTCTCCATCTCCATATCCACCATAAGGAGATAGCAAAGCACGTGGACCATTTTTCCGAAAAGGAATGATCACTTGCCTCCAAATTTTTGACCATCCATGTGTGCAAATCTTCGGTGAAGAAAGAGGGGTATAAGGTCGATCCTCCCACACTTCTCCATACTTTATGAGCAGCAGGGCAGTCTCTTAGGAGGTGCAACAAGGTCTCATCCACGCCTAGCTCACATCTATGACACCGCGGATCATCAGTTAAATGGCGTTTAAGATGATTTGCATTGCACAATAGCCTATCATGAAGAGATAACCAGAGGAAGGTTCTAACACGCTGCTATACCGGAGTAGTCCAAGCCAGTTCCCACTTAGGGTCCCTTGGGATAATATCATCCTCTCTCATAAGTTTCATCACTGATTTAACAGTGAGCTTTCCATTGGCAGAGCTTCTCCAAAACCAAGTGTCTGCAGCAGTAGGATCATCAGCGAGAGAGTGAGCCGCAATTAATTTCAATTGTTGTTGTGGAAGGAGATGAGAAAATAAATCCCATCTCCAACCAATATTTGCTTCCCACATCTCTTCAACGATTGCTCCTTCAATATCTTCTGGAATAGGGGCAGTAGCATACTCCCTCAAAGGCTTCACCGTAGCCCACCTGTGCTCCCAAAAAAGGGTCTTTTGACCATTCCCAATTGTAGTCTGGGAACCTTTTTTGATCCATTCACTATTATCTATGATACCCCTCCACACGTTAGACATATTAGAAGTAGGTGTGAACATGTCGATATCACACCTCCCCCTACAATATTTGTGTCTAAGAACACGAGACCACAAAGAATCTGGCTCTTTAAGCACTCTCCATCCTAATTTTGTCAAAAAGGCTGAATTGGCTTGTCTAGCCGATCGAACCCCTAACCCACCTTTGTCTCTAGGTAACTGAAGAGTGTCCCATGAGAGAAGGTGAATTCTTCTTTTTTCATCAGAGCTACCCCAAATAAAACGTCGGGCTTTTTTATCTATTTCATCACAAATAGATCGAGGGAGCTTCGCTGTTTGCATAGAGTAGTTTGCGAGAGTAGTAAGAGTGGCTTTCGTAAGAGTGATACGACCCGCAAGTGAAAGGTACTTAGTCTTCCATCCCGACAATATTCTATCGACCTTTTCACCAAGGTGAGCATAAGTCTCCCTTGTTACTCGATTCGATAAGGTGGGCATACCTAAATATAGGCCGAGATCCTCAGTTATCTGCATTCCTAAGGCTGCACTGATATGTTCCTGCTCTGCTTGCTGCATATTTCGAGAGAAAAAAATCCTCGATTTGGGGAGACTCACTCTCTGCCCCGAGACTGAACAGAATATGTCAAGGCATGTTTTGATTATGAGAGCCTGCTCGACCGATGCCTCAGCAAATAAGATAAGATCATCCGCTAAAAATAAATTTGAAAGCAAAGGACCCCCACGGCTTGCATGTATAGGCTTCCAATCCCCTTTGAGAATCGACTCTTCAATGACTTGGTTAAGTCTCTCCATACATAGTACAAACAAGTACGGAGATAAAGGGTCTCCTTGGCGAATCCTTCTTGTTGGGAAAAAGGCATCCGTTTTTTCACCATTCCAAAGAATTCTCATTGACGGGGTTGACACACATTCCATAATCACCTCTATCAATAGTTGAGGAAAGTGCATTTCCATGAGTGTGTCACGTATAAAGGACCATTTGAGCCTATCATACGCTTTTTCAAAGTCAATCTTGATGGTCATAAAACCTTTAACCCCTTGCTTACGCTTCATAGTGTGAAGAACCTCTTGGACAATCACTATGTTATCAGTTATTTGACGACCGGGAACAAAGCTCGACTGAACTTGAGCAACAATTTTTGGAAGCACTGGTTTGATCCGATTCACTATGGCCTTAGTAATGATCTTGTAGGATACATTACAAAGACCAATAGGGCGAAATTGAGAAGGCAACTCCAGGTTATCTATTTTAGGCAAGAGCACGATGAAAGTTTCATTAATAGATTCGGGTAGGCCCTTTCCTTCTAGAGTAGCGAGCACCATTGAGTAGACATTGGGCGCCACAACGTCCCAATTTTTTTGGTAGAAAAGGGCTTGAAACCCGTCTGGACCAGGAGCCTTGAGTGCTCCCATATTGTTGACGACATGATCAATATCTGCTTTAGTGAAGGGGCGACATAAATGAGCCCAATCTTCAGGAGAAAAATCTGGGCAGACCCCCCTAGGAATATCACTAGCAACATTATTTTCCTCGGCCGTAAATAATTTTGCAAAATAATCAACCACCAATTCCTTCACTCGATCTTTCTCATGCACCCATTGATCGATGCTATCCTTGATAACAACTATTTTATTGCGCCAACGCCTCACAATGGTGCTAAGGTGGAAGAATGTAGTGTTACGGTCACCGTCTTGAATCCAATCTACCCTCGCCTTTTGATACCACAATAATTCTTCTTGGTCCAGAACCACATCAAGCTCTCTTCTTAACCGCGCCTCAAGTTTAATTAGCCCCGAATCACGATGTTGAGAAAGTTTTTCTTGAATACCTTGGATACGGCTCATCAAATTTCTCTTTTCTCGGAATATGTTATGAAAGACATCCTTATTCCAATCCTGTAAGTCCTTGGAGAAGGAGTTAAGCAAAGGAACTAAGGGGGCAGATTTATTCCATTTATTTTCGAGAAGTTCAGCAAACTTCTCGTGAGATAACCAGGCGGCCTGGAACCTGAAGGGGCGATCAAGAGAGTCTAAGGGAGCAAACCCGTTCGAAGAGATAAGCAATGGACAGTGATCCGATTGTAGAGCTGGAAGGTGCTTGACACGAGCCTTCTCAAATCGAAGACCCCAATCTGCTGTGCATAGAGAACGATCAAGCCGAGCACTACACCTAGTATCAATCGAATTTCCTCTTGCCCATGTGTGAGATGGACCAGAAAATTCGACTTCAAGAAGCAAGGTATCTTGAATCCAGTGATTGAATTTTTGCGAGCGTCTCGAAGTATCAGCAAAACTCGAGCTCCGTTCCCAAGAATATCTTGTTTCATTAAAATCACCTGCGAGAAGCCAAGGCTTATCATTCCTTCTAGCAAAATCAGAGAGGTCACGCCATAAGTCTTGTCTATTGGAGGGATCTGGACTAGCATACACTGTTGAGAAATACCAAGGCTCTTCCCCAACCCTTGTAACAAGCATAGTAATGTATTGGTTTGATTGTTCGATCGGGTCAATAGTAACCAATTCCGACTTCCAATATACCCAAATACCACCGTTAAATCCTTGAGCGTCGACACGAGTATGGCCAGAGTAGTTAAGAATATTACCAATTCTAACTGCTTGTTCACCACCCATATGAGTCTCAACGAGGGCTAGAACTACTGGTTTATTGATACGCACAATTTCTCTAAGAACAGAGACAAATTCTTTACTATCGGCACCTTGAACATTCCAAACCATACATGTGATAGGGAATGTATTATTATTAAAATTTTGTCCGTTATTCATGAGACCATTGGATGCAGGGTAAAAGATTTCATATGCATTCGAGATTGCTCGGAAGGCATAATCAATTTCCCAGGGTAATTTCAGTGTCATTACTATCTCCGGCATCATCTCTTCCGACACCGTCCATGAGTGTATCTCCACTACCATCTTGTGGATCAGGGGGTTCGTTATGCCCAAATATGGTTCCATCATTGGCGATGTCACACATAGTATCTTCTCCGGAGGGATTCGAACAGTGATGGGTGAAGGGGCTTGCTGAGACATGGGTAACTGTTAAAGGAATTTGGGAGATTGGTGTTGGCTCGATATCAGCTTGGTTATGGCTTGGGAAAGTAGCTTCTCTATTTGCTTGGGAAAGGTCTGTTGTATTTTCTTTGCCAGCTGGGAAATCAGTAGATGGAGTATTAGGCTTAGAATGAGATGACAAATTTGTGGAGTCGGTTAAGATATTTTTTGATTTGATTTTATCTTGTTTCCTAATTTTTTGCCACTGTTTTGCACCTCCTAAGGATTGACCACCTAAATTGGGATTTTGAGAAGATTTACCCAAATTAAATGGATTCGAATTAGAGGAAATATTATCAACTTGGGAATAATCCCCCAAATTCACTGTTTTGTCAATGTTATCCCCAGAATCAAGCTCCTTATTTCCAGCTCTTTCCAAATTGTCACCCAAATTCGTATCCTCTGTTTCCTTATTTTTCTCAGTCAAAATAGCAAATCTTGACCCAGTTGATTTCTTCTGCTCGTTGACTGCTCTATGCTGACCATGGTTAGGACCCTTGGATAGATTACCAGGGCCCTGTTCAGTTTGTTTAGTGGTTCTACGCCTTAGAGGGGGCTTTTTCACCATCATCCAGGATCCATAGTCATGTTGCTCCACTGTGGGAATAGGCTGAGCTGCAGACTGGTCTTCTATTTCATGATGTGTTTCATGATTGATTTCATCGCAGGGAGCAATATTAAGAGGACATTGATCACCATTGTGGCCTATTTTCCCACACTTGAAACATATCATACGGAGACCCTCATATTGGACCTTCCAAATGCGCCCCTTAAGCCAAAACTTGGATAGTAATGGCTTAGAAAGGTCTAATTCCACACTTAAGCGAGTGAATTGACCCCTTTGTGCTTGTTCAGTATTATGATCAATTCGAACCACCTTATATTAATTAGAGGAGGAGGAAAATAGCTGAAATAAAAGTTTAACTAGAGGGTTGCTCAAAGCACCAAGTGTTAGTAACACGAGTCATAATCTCCAATTAATAGCCAATCAAACGGTCAATAATTAATGTTAGTCCATGTGCCATGGGGACATAACCTTACTTGCACTATATATACCCTTATAGGTTAAATTAATGGGACAATTCAAATCCAACGACTACCAAGGAGCTCTAATCTCTATGTAATTTCTCTCTCTAAATTTCCCTTTTTTCGATACTAACTTAGGCATTGGAGGAAAATATTCCAACCACCAAAATATTCCCTATTTTGAAAGTTCCAAGAAACAAGGTCAACAACTCCGCATTGTTGACGGAACCTTCTAGACTAAAATCTTCCTAAAACAATTGACATCGTCAATATGAAGGCTCGTTGTAATGGTAACTAATACTAAAGGAACCCCAACTGAGAGACAACAAGTGGAGGACGAGAAAGATCTCCTAAGCCAAGACGAAAATATAAGGGATTGGCCTCCCAAGGGAAGAGATCACCTAGAAACATTACGGATCAATCCTCTGTCAGGCCTAGATATAAATTCAAACACTCCCATTTCATCTACGTAACTAAGAAGTTTCTTGCTCAATTTCAAATAGAGTCTGGACACTTAAGTGAAGAACATATCATAAAGTAAATCAAACCAAAGGAAGGAGGCCAAGAGACCAAAAAGGTGGACGCTTTAACGGAGTCAGTCAAGAAAACTAGTGCCTAAGAGACTAATACTCTAATCAATATTAATAAATCACTGAAATATGAAAGAGGCTAACCGAGAGGTCCAGGAGGGATAGTATCCCCATCCAGTCTAGGCGGAGTATTTCCATTGCTCCAAGTGATATGTCTATTTTATATATCGTTTTACCCCCTGTCCTATGGTCATTATGGTATTTATTTGGGCACTTCGGAGCTATATTTGTTACTAATATACGATTTATAGTGTTTTTTGTGGAGTTAGTCCTATTTCTAGGAATTGTTGATTTATGACATTTGTTTGAAAATTAGACCTCTTTGGATGCATTGGAATAAGGACCGTAAGCACTGATCGATTTGTAACCCAGGTCCGAATCGTATTTCGATGATTAAGGGCTTGGTTAGGAGTTATAAGCCTTTCAGCCCATTCGATGCTTTGAAGTTGTTGAAGTGCAAGTGGGCTCGATCGAGTGGCCTTTAGCCCGATCGAGTGAAACAAACCCCATGTGCTAGATTGCACACGGACCCGATCGGCCGCGTGTTTGTTTCAGCTCTCCGTACTTTCTTTTTCTCTTTCTTTTAGAAATTACTATAAATATTATTGAGTAGTGGTGTATAAAAACTTGCCCGGACCTTAAAACCGACCTGAACCGGACCGGTGAATTCAGGTCCGGTCTTGGTCCTTAAAAATCCATGATTCTAGGTTTCAGGTTTGTTTCGGGTAAAACCTGAAATTTTTCGGTCCGAACCTGAAATTGGTAAAGCTACATTTCATTTTATTTAATATGTCTAAACAGGTCTCAACTAGTCCATAAATAGGTCCATAACATGTCTAAATAGGTTTAAACAAGTCCAAACAAGTCTAAAAAGGTCCATAAAGCAATAATTTTATGAACATGTCCAACATTCTTATTTTATTTAAAAAAAAAAAAACCAAAAAGAAAAATCAATAATCAGATCTAGTTAGGTCCAAACCTGGACCGAACCTAATTTTTTAAGTCCGGACCAGAATCAGACCCAATTAGTCTAAGGTACACCCTTGTGCACCTTAGATGGGTGTAACAATGTAGCCCAAAAGCCCAATTACACACAGCCCAATTAAAAAAAGCCCTAAAACTAAAAAACATGGAAACAACAATACACCCACACATACCCAATACACCCACCCTTACCCAATAAATGTAACATCACCTCTAAACTCAAAACGTTTTTTCTTCTATATGATTTTCTCTCTCCTCTTTTTCACTTTCTCTCTCCTCTATTTCATTTCCTCACTAAAAAACTGCAAAAACATTAATGGACATTAGAGAAGAGATGCAAAATCAAAAGGATCCTCCCTAAAAAAAGGCAATTTTATGTAAATTTCACTTAATTTTGTTTGAATTTATATGATTATCACTTAATTTTGTTTGAATATCAATTCGATACTCTCTATTGTTCGAAATTTTTATTGGAATTGTCAAAAAAATTAGTGAAATCAAACGGATACCTTATGTTCACATTGCGAAATGCATATGTTCATATTTTAAATTCTTATGTTCATGTTTTGAATCATTTTGTAAACTTTATGAAATGCTTATATCTACTTTTTTAATTCATATGTTCATATTTTTTATGTATATGTTTACCTTCTGAAATGCTTAATTATGTTTATATGCATTCAAAATATGAACATATAAATGAACCAATACATATGTTCATATTTTGAATGCATATTTTCATATTTTGAATGCATATGTTCATATTTTTAATACTTATGATGCATATGTTTCATAATCATATTATTTTTTATTTCTTCAATTTTTTTTTGTTCACAATTAAATGCCTTACATTCATTTATATTCATAATAATATTTTATATGTTCATAATGTATATATTCATAGTAAATATTTGTTGTTCATAAATATTTTCATTAAGTCTGTTTATGCATATGTTCTCTTTCTTAAATGCATATGTTCATATTTTTTTACGCATATGTTCGCCTTTTAAATGGTTATATTCACTTTAAGGAAACCAATGCTTACGTTTATATTTTGAATTGTTATGTTTACTTTCTGAAATGCATATGTTCATATGTTTTATGCCTATGTTCACCTTCTGAAAACCTAATGTTCACATTTAAGGGAACCTATGCATATGTTCATATTTTGCATGATTATGTTCATTGATTAAAAAAAAATGTTAGAAAATCGGATGAAATTCATACACAGATGAAATTGATCGAAGCTAAAAAAAATTCAAATCGGATGAAATTCATACACAGATGAAATTGTCATCTTGTCCATCCTAAGGTTTGAAAATTCCTCAGCCTTCTGCTTTTGCAAAAAGTTAGGATAAAACTTGTCTCTCACTTTTTCTTGGAATTTGGTCCAGTTGAACCCAGGTAATGCTCTAATGGTAGCCTCGTTTTGTTGCCACCAAAGGTCAGCTTCACCCCTCAGGTAGTAAGTAGCACAACTCACTTTTGAGTTTTCAGGGCATCCCACAGCTCCAAACAGTTTCTCAAATTCCCTTAACCAGTTTTCCAATACAACAGGGTCAGGCTCGCCCTGATAGGTTGGTGGTTTGCTTTGTGCCACCTTTTTAAAGAGCTCCCCTTGAGCATCCCCATTACCAGTTGAGTTTCTTGCCAATTGTTGGGTAACTGCTGCCAATTGCCTCACTACTTCATTCAAATCGTTTCCACCGCTACCTGAACTTCTCCCCCCTACCATTTTGTTTCTCCTGAATATAGGACAAGGATAACTATTAGAATGGTTAGGTTTAGCTCTCAAGACACACACTCGTCTATTACCTAACGACCCTTAAACAATTACAGGAGAATTTGAAGCTAACAATTTGGGATAGCGATTGCTAAGAATTCCCTTAATGTAGCTTTATCAATTAATTATTGATTGCTAACCAACCATGCATTTGATAAAGCATCACATATAAAAAAAATAATTCCCATAGACGTTCACAGCTTATAAATGTTTGTTGGAGATAAGTTGCTTGGAATGGTGATTACTGGAATAATGGTGTGAAATGGGAGATTTGTAAAACAAAAGAATTTATAAAAAAAAATTTATCAAAGAAATAAATAAGGTCTTATTAATTAAAATAGACTGAAGATACTAAAATTAAAAATTGTGTTCCAGGAACTTATGTGGTCATGCCACTTATTAGTTAAAACTGAAATAACAAATAATTTTAAAATAAAGACTATGAATTCGTGTCGAGGAAAGTCATAAGATCTAATCCTTTCGAACGTTGTCCCTTTTGTCGGTGGATTGCTTGTAGCTTGAAGGATCGAAATTAGAATCATTTGACTCTTCCATTGGTTCAGGTGACTCAGGTTCAGGTTCTACTTGTACAAACTCCCCTTCTTCCTCCTCATCCGATGAAATATCTATAATTATTGGAGTTGGAGGTGGATTTGGATCAGAAATGTCCATAAGTGAACTATTACCCTCTTGTTGTTCCCCATTCTCTGCTTGATCACCCCCTGACGAAGAAGAAAAAGAAGAAGAAGAAGCAGAATTTCCTGGTTGTTGATTAGGAGGAGGATTGTTCCCTACTGGGTTATCATGGTAGTAGTCAGGGTAGGGAAGGTTTAAGCGCTGACAATAAGCTTTCTCCACCCTTAAGAGATATTTAGTTAAGAAAATATAATCTGGATACCACTGGCCATAATAGTCTCTGTAGTTATGGTAATTTGGGATGTCTCCTGGAAGGTAAAAATCAGAAAATCTCTGTTTGACAGCAATGTAAGGGGGCTCCTCTGGAAGACAATGGACAATCATTGCCGAAATACGATCAGGGGTGTCATAAACTTTCTCTCGTAAGACATTGCTCATGTAGGAACAAAAGTATCTGATCTTATCTACAAAGTCATAGGGGTGTTCATTATTTTTCTTTACAAGAGATCCCATTTGTGTAAATTTGCTAGGAAAGATTGGCATCCTGTAGAGAAAAAGGCTTAGAAAAGATTTTCCTTCCCTAAAGAAATAAAATAAAATAAATAATACAGTCTTGTAGGAGATTAAGTTCGGTGTTCAATCATACAATCTTTAGGGTTCACATAGAATAATACACATTTTTCATGCTTTTATTAACAAACACCTAGTCAAATCACATGCTTGATCACTCAAAATAAAATTATGCACATAGGGAATAATTTAAATCTTAGCCTATATGCCCTTTCTTTCTCCTACCCAAGCTCACCAACATGTTAATAAAAGCTTTTAACACATAATACTTACCTCAATCCTTGATTCCTGCAATACATAAAAATAAAGGATACATATTTACCCCCTAAATAAAGAGAGCCAAAATTTTCGGCCCTGATAAAAATAATAATTTCCGACACAAAAAAAAAAAAAAAAATTCGAATGTTTTAAAAAAAAAATTTCGGACCATAAATAAATAAATAAATGAATAAATAATTAAAAAAAAAATTTCGGCCCTTATATATTATTATTATTATTTTTATATTAAAAAATAAATGAATATATATATATGTATATATATAAAAAAAATAAAATTAGAACAATTAACGTTAAATAATTAAATTAACACTTGGCCAAGTTTAAATCAAGTAAGAAAAATGTTTTCGGGTTAGTGGTAATTTAAAATCTCAACCTAAGCTCTGATACCACTTTGTAACACCCTAGAAATTCCTTTCCTTTAAATACCCATTCTACTCTTTTAAAAATACGATTTAGGAATAACTATGACATTACCGCCACCGTGAAAACGGCTAAGGCAATTATCAAAGATACACAGCGGAAGACTCAAATTTTAAAACGATTAAACAAGTCAACCCAAAGTCAACCAAACAAAAATTAAAGTTTAAAAACCAAACGAAAATAAAGTTTAAAACCAAACGAACAAGTTAAATAAAATCAAACTACAACTTGGAACCATTAAAGGCCCTTATTCAAAAACCGTTCCCCAAATCAAACCTTTATGTTAGTCCACACATAGTATAACATAAATAAATAAAGCATAAGACACATTGTAATCTAATGAAAACTAGTAGGATTCACTCTTCACTCATGCCCCATCATGATCATGCTTCAATACCTGAAAGGTTTATCTCTACTTGTTTCCACTACTCTCCATTAAAAATGGGTCATCATAGGGCCAAGATAAAGACATGGCCAAAAACACAAACACACACAATCAGCAAAGCTGAGTACATAAGCGTAAAATAGCCACACTAACATGCTTTCACCTATCAACACACGCTTACCTCGTTGCACCTGTTTACAAACACACCAATCAACACAACACAATGACTAGACACTAATTAATTCATTTTGCATTGATTACGCATCGAACGGGTTTCCACCTCCTAACCTCCCCCAAATAAATTTGAGGTTAACTAGCACAGGAGCTAACCGTGCCAGCGACAAAACCACACAAAGGTGGCGGAATTCCTGCGCATAATAAAAATAATAAAAAAGGAATATACAACGTCCTGTACTCCATTAGAAGTTATGGTTAAATATAAAACCCCATAACTCCCCCCATTGTTCATACTCAAGGTATATACGTTCCAAGAGTTTTGGTGCGTAATCTCTTTCACTTTACGTTATTTACATGTTATTGGAATTGGTGATGACTCTCAAAGCATAATAAATCAATCAACAATAATTATTCAATCGACCAAACATACCAATTTAATTCTTGAATAATTAGTGACCACATAATATTAAATGTTGAACCCTTTTTAATTCTACCTCAGTGTCAAAGACACCTTAAACGTATAATGCGCCAAAAATCCTATCCCTCGGTGTTAAAAACACCTTAAGTGCACAAAGGCACCAACATACAATTTATTCCGTGTGTACATAGACACTTATATAGCTCCTTCCTCATGCTTAAAGCATCAATAAAAATTATTTGAACAATAATAAAATTCCTTTTCAATATTCCAAACATAATTAAACATGTAGTTTAATTAATCATTCCTTCTAATATGCCATAAATAAAAATGTTGTTCAAACACAACATGCCCAAAATATAATTTTCCAATCCATAACCATCACAAATAATTCATGCTTCACAATTCAATCACAAACACCCTAAATTCACAATTCCATACATAAACCTTAGCATGATACTACTTGTAATTGATTGAAACCAAACCTAGCATGATTCTACATCATCGAAATATGCTAAGTACGCGTACGTACCTTAAGTACGTTATTAAAACTGCCACGACTAGTAGAAATCGCTTACTTCAAGTCTCCTACACATTAAATCCATAATAAAGTATTAATATCCACTCTAAACAAATTTCCAGCAATATATACTATTTTAAAACCCTTCATAATTTAATTAAAATAAGTTGAAATTATATTTAAAACACCATAAATTAAGTCCCAATTAATGGGTAATTAAAATTTCTTCAAGAAACCTAATATCAAGTGTTCTACATAAAATTCCAGCACTTTATTATAATTAAAACTTGCTGTAATTAGGTTTTAAAACACTTAAAACAAAGGCCTACCCTATTATACATCATAATCTTTCAATAAATCATGAATCAAGAACCTAGGGTTTCAAAAATTGGGGCTTTTTAATTAAAAACCAAATCTGAAAATTAATTAACACAATTACAATAACCAAACATCAAAATTAAACCTCCAAACTCATAATTTATAATTAGACTATAGCATAGATTAGTTGTGGGTAATAAAGATTTGATTTTTTAAAAGAAAACCTTTTTTTTTTTTTTTTTTTTTTTCGAAAAACTGGGCTGCCAACAGCAGGGGGCCGGCGCCACTGCCGGTGGTCGCCGCTGCTGCCGGCTGGTGTTGGTGGCCGGTGGCCCACCGGTGGTGGTGGTGGTGGCTGCCGATGGTGGTGTGCGCGGTAAGAGGGGAAGGGAAGGAGAGATAAAGAAAAAAAAAGAAAGAGAAAAATAAAGAGAAAAGGGAGAGAAGTTTACCTTGGGTTTTCTCCACTCTGGGCAACGTTGAATTGGCTCATAAGAGGGATATTTATACCCCTTCTCTATCTCCCCTTTTACCCTAAACTTTCCTCCTTTAGTTTTTTCTAATCCCTTCCCTACTAAAACTTGTTAAAAAATCATAATTTCTTACAATAAAACCCCAACTTCTATTAATTAATTAATTAAACGACCTTTCCTTTTGTAAAATATTCCCAATTTACATGAGATAAATAATTAAAACATCATAATTAAAATGCTAGAGTTATTTAAATACCCTTATAAAATCTATACATTAAATAAAATACGTATAAAATGTATATATATATTAAATAAAATACGTATAAAAATACGGGGTATTACACGCTGCCCATAGCAGCGCAACTAAATCACTTGCGCTGGGATGCCACGCGCAACTAATCCTGTTGCGCGCGACACCTGCTGCGGCAGAATGTTCTAAACCCTAAACCTACTTATTCACTATAAATAGAGGCTTAAACACATAAAAAATAACCAAAAACTCTAGCGAAATACTTGTGAACTTGTGCTATCTAAACCCTCTTGTCCTAAACACTCACCCCTTGATCTTCTGTTACAACGGTGGAGGTTCCCCAACAAGAAGGTGTCCATAAGTGTTCTAAACGGAGATCTAGCAAAGAGAAGTGGTAAATTTCCGAGCACTTAGATAAATCACATTTATTTTCTTGTTTAAAGGAACCTAAATTAATTAATTAGTGTTGTTTGATCATCTTTAAAGGACTAATTAATTATTTTCACATAGTATCTTGCGTTAAATAAAGATTAGAATTGGATAATTAATTGTTGGTTGATCACTTAAGCCAAGGCGAACATTGTTTATTTTCTTGTTCTTTTCATGAATTTGATTAAATAAAGAATAACGACGTTGCAATGTAATTCCTACGTGAATTAACGTGTGTAAATAAAATCAACTAACTTAGTTTTAGGTATTGTAGACACCTAAAAATGTCTCCCCAAAACCAAACCCGATGATGAACAACCTTTCACCGCCATCCCCAAGCCATAACTGATTTTTCTCTTTTCGTGCCTTTAAACCCAAAATAATTCATTTCATGTCCTTTTTATAAAAACGTTTAATCCAGTTAATTTGGTCCATAATCTGGGTACAATGATTGAATAGTTGTATGAAGATTTAAAAGAGCTTTCCAACGATATATTATAAGCCTAAATCCGAGTTATAACGAATAAGTTATGGCAAAAATATTAAACTGATCCCAAACCGAACCTAAGCCCACCTTACCTACGACCCAATGATCATGTGGAGGGTGCAAATGATTTAATCCAATTCCTAAACCAATTAGGATTAATTAGAAAATTCTATAAGATTCTAAAAGATCCTAATTATTGTTTTTGAAAAGATAAGATTAAAGAGTTTGAAATTGAATAAAACTCCTTTTTATGAAAGTCCTAATTTTATTCGAATTGAAAGACATTCAAAGATAGACAGATATTATTTTTGTGCCTCATATTTTTTATCCAAATTTTATATGATTGGATATCCCTTGAAATTATCTTTCCAATGATATATTATAATATCAATTCCGAGCTATAATGGAAAAGATATGAATAAAATATCAAACTCTATCCAAAACTGACACCGTCTCACTATTTTTGCCATATATGTCATTCTATAAAATATTTTAATCTGATTCTAATTGGGTTAGAAAATAGACTTCAAGAGATTCCCAACGGTATCTTTTTCATTTTATTCCGATTTCTCGATCAAAAGATATGATAAAAACAAAAACCGCAAAAACTGCAGTCTATCGAGTTTTATTTCGATTTATTTCGGATCTTATCTTAATTCTTCGACCCTTTTTTTTTTCTCTATAAATAGAGTTCATATTAACCCTTTTTAATTCATCAACAAGCTTGATCATCAAATAATTCTTTTCTCCCTCTTTAGCCTAAACACTAGCCTCCCCATTCTTTCATTATTCTTTCCTTTAAGCACTCCAAGGAGTCCATACAATACCTGAAGTTCAATACTTTAACTAAGGCGTGATAGGTATAATTGACTGAGGGTTTGGACTAAATCAAATCTACCTTTATTTAATTTAATTTCCAATAGAATTATATTTTTTTTATTGAAGTTACTAACATTTTATTCATGATGTAGCAATTTAAAGGAACGCGCGGAATGTGAGTAATTAATTAATTTAATTACTCTTATTTTATTTTCTTATTGCTAGTATCATGATTAGGTTAATTTTATATTTGATTTGACTAACGCTATTATTGTTAAATTTCTTCCAATATTAATGTTTGTTCTATTATATTTTGTATGATCACCCTTTTGCATGTTAAATGGAATATGTAATTGAAAATCACGCCTAATAAGATAATTTAGACAGCTGGTTTAGGTTCCTTTATAATCTTGTTGTTTAATCAAGTGATCACCATATTTTATAATTATGTGTTGTATTAATATTAACCAATTTAGCATAGTAATAGTTTGGAGCAAATTGAATATTTTGTTTGTATGTCGTTGAGATCGCAGGAATCACTTTTCACTATAAGAATCGAGTAGAGGCCAATACGGGCGAATGTGACTCCATGACTCACTTCGTAACATCATCCCCGATCCTCCTTTCGTGGGTGTAACCTTCACGGGTCAATCGTTCTTGCCTATTTTTTTCCCTTATTCGTGGTTGCCTTTTATGATCCGTAAACGGTTAACAAGTTCCTTAAAAACTTGTTGGCGGCTCCCTACTTTCCTTGTCCCTAATCGTATATGTCAATTCCAACTTCCTAAGAGTGCCAAGTATATTCACCACATGTTTTTAACGTAGGCGCACTTCAAGTGACGCCTACAATTTGGCGACTCTACTGGGGATGATTCTTGGTTACTTATCGATTTGAGTGATCGGTATTTAATTGAGATGAGTGGATGAGACTTGAAAGATTCTTGAATTGTATTCCTGCGATTTAATTGGCATTGTTACATATGCACATACTTTTTAGGTTACCTATTTTGCCATAATAGTACGTGTTCTGCGTATGAGGCTAGCCCAGGAGATTTATGCTCTATCAACTCGAAAACGTTCATGACAATAAGGGTTCATCCGAGTTTTTAAATCCACCCAAACCATGGAGTCGATTTCGATTTCATCACGAACTCACAGAGCCGCCCGTTGGCATACACCCTCAAGGGAGGCTGCCTTGCTAACGCGTCCAAACTCTTAACCATGGTACCCTTTGACACCCAAATAAGCTTGACCATAGTCGAACATAGAACTTAACTTTAGGTTGCGAACTTCATTGCATCATGCTTGACGATGTGCTTATATGTCCATTTTTTTTATTAAATTTTTTTAATTAATTAATTTTTTTTTTCTCTTATCAAACCCTTTTTAGAGTCGAGTCATAGATTTTTTTAATTTGAGTCAACCCGGATTTTTATTCTCGTATCCTGCACAAGAGTCAACTTGTTTTGGTCATAGCCGGAGTTCTAGAAAGAGTTACGTGTCGTGCCACCTATGGATCTGTAGCCCCGAGTTTTATCTTTCATTTGGCGTTGGTTTTGTCCCAATCAGAGTCACAGATAAAAAGTTATACTTCCTCTGTTCTTTTTTACTTGACTTGTTTCTTTTATCACGCTTGTCAATGCAAAACTTTAACGGTCAATAATTTAAATTCTCCATAATTAAAAAATATAAAAGTTATATATTATGATAATACTTATTGAGACAAATTCAAAATGATCCGACATAAATATGTTTTTCCTTATTCACAAAACACGGTCAAAGAAGGGGTGGTGAATAGTGTAAAAGTCAAAGTGGGTAAAGTAAAAAATAACGGAGGAAGTAACTGATTTACGTAACCTGTTCAGTTTAGGTGTCTTTTTAGCATCAACCTTTTTTTAAATTTTTGTTTTTCGTGTCAAGCTAGTCTTAGCCAAGTCCTTTAATCCATGTCAACTCGTATAACATAGGATTATAGATTTTTTTTTATTTTTTATTTTTATACCCATGAGTCTTAACTCTTTTAGAATTATAGTCCTCTTCCTAGTTTCTTGTGATCGATTTTTGTGCTAACAACATGTGTTCTTTGTCTTTGACTGTGGTTGATCTTATTTATGACTAACGATTTCCAATGGACTGTTTTCACCTAGTAAATAGCATAAACATTAAAATTGGACAAAATTAATCAAGTTAGTTTGTCTTTTAGTCTTCCATGCTATTTAGTCATTGGATCCTTTGTTTTTCACAACGTCCTCATGTCTAGCCATGCGATCATACCACGAGTCTTAGTAAACTCACCGAATCACACATGTTGAGTTATTGCACACACTTTGTCTTCTAATAATGCATTATATTGTTTATGATCGTATACCATGCATCACTTTCCGTCGTAATAGGAATGAGTGGAGTATTTCCCATCAGTTTTCAAAATTGTTTCATACACTCTTCCTTTCCAATTCGAGTATTGAGTGAATGTATTAAGTGAGTTCATCCTTACACATTACTTGAGTCTAAAATCACTAGGCAACAGTTGGACTAATAAGGGGAACATCACTCCTTCCTTCTTTCCTTCCAATCAAAGCATCAACAACAAGAAACTTTTTTCCTCACCAGGCGGCAAGAAGTTACTCAGAAACAACCATGAAGATAAAGCACAATGCAAGCTTCTCACCAAGATTTCATGTTTTCTTCTTCTTTTGTTTCAAACCCTTCCCCCTAAAAGTCTAACATAGATTCTCCTTATCCATGTGTCTATGTGTCACATTTCTTACCTTCTTCATAAATGAGCATCTCTTTCTTACATTTGATCACGTAATTAGCAAAAATAAAAAAATTTGCCAAAATAAACACAAGGTACACCAATGACTTGAGGCCCCTTTAGAACCCTGTCATTCCCTATTAACCATTTAATCACATATCCGTTTCTTCGTCAACCACTTTGAGCCTCGTCTAACGATTGACCTTATTTATTCAAACCACATTCACTTAACCCTGGGATGAGAAGGTGTGCAATTTGTGTAACAGTTAGAAAGCAAGTTCAAATAAAAAAAAAGGGAAAAGAATAAGTAAATAAAAAAAAAAAAACCAATGTCTAAAGGCAAGTGTTCCAATGTCTCCAATATGAACTTGTCTCAAATTTCGTCTCTCATCGAGTGCTTGGTACCGTGCCTGAGAAACATGAATGCTAAGTGAGTGATGGACTGCATAATCTGAGATTGCCTACATTGATTCACAAGAATTGGAAAAAAGAAAAAAAAAGAAATTAAAAACAAAAAAAAATATATAAAAAATAAAACTTGCAAAGTCTAATACATAATTGCATATCTTGAGGGCTTCTCTCGGGTCATGAGCCTTTCACCCCTTTCTCCCTTAAACCTTCAGCTTAACCACATTACAACCCTTGAAAGACCTCTTTGAGGTTTACACACACTTGTGCAAAGTTCGGTTAGAGCTACGTTCGGCCTGATTCCTAACAGATACGTAGGCAACCTCATATTGAGGTGCGGCCACATTCATATGCATGATCGATTCGAAGAATATCCAATGCTTAATCCTATGTCCCTACCCATTTAGAGCTAGACTTGGGGGCTTGAACCCATATCACATTAGCTTACCCAACCTAAAGAGTCATCATTTTTTACTCTTCTCACATATATTTCCATCACCATAAACCTTGCAGCCAGCCTTAGTATCACATTCACACACTTCACTCACACATCCATATCCATATCAATCATCCTTCCCTTTAAGAGCCCTTTATCATGAAATCTTGTTTAAACACTGTGCATGTTTGATCGTCTTTCAGGACAACATTCATTAAAAGAAACATTGTATACTTGCTTAGCTTCCTGACCTGAGCAATGTTCATTGTTTCATGTATCGCATAATATGTTGAGCAACATTTATATACAAAGCATATCGTTCTTAGCTCCTTGACCTAAGCAACGTTCATTATGCAATAATCACTTCATCTATATACGTGCTTAGCTTCCAAACCTAAGTGATGTTCAAGATCGTTTCTTTACACCATATATGATGCTTAGCTCCATGACCTAAGTTCATTCATCGTGTCACATGATGTAATTGTCCTTAGCCTCCTGGCCTAAGGACATGCATCATGCATACATTACTTTCAAGAAAAGCAATTCAATCCATGCGATTCATTTTATCTTGCTCAACGAAGAAGTTCAAAACTTCTTTCCTTTTTTCGCGTCTTTTCTTTTGGGGAAGTTTAAAAAAACTGTTACAAAATTTTCTCATCGAAGGAAGTTCGAAAATAAAAGTTCAGTTTTCACATCTTTCTTTTTTGAGAGAATGTCGGTACCCTCCACTCATGACAAAAATTGACGGAAAATTTTTGCTTTTGCATCTTCGTTTGCTTGTGTCTGCACACACACATATACAGACACACACTCACGAGTCATACACATGTCATGTCACATCAAGTCAAACTTGGTCAAGTCAGTGGTCAAGTCAATCACAATATATACGAGTCCATTGGCAAATTTATTTTTGCAGGTCTCATCTATAACCCACGTTCGGGGACAAGCGAACCAACTACAACAGACTTCCGGGGACAAGCGGACCATCTACAACCCACGTTCGGGGACAAGCGGATCATCTACAGCCCACGTCCGGGGACAAGCAGACCATCTACAGCCCACGTTCGGGGACAAGCAAACCATTTATAGCCCACGTTTGGGGACAAGCGAACCAACTATAGCCCACGTCCGGGGACAAGCGGACCATCTACAGCCCACGTTCGGGGACAATTGAACCACCATCATTTCATGACGCAAGGTTCTTGATACACAGAGACTTGCAATCTCATCATCTGTCAACTTTCCTCAAGCATGGAAAGTATTATCCGGTGGATTTCTTCAAGCATAGAAAACCGCCAAATTCCTTTGTCGGCTTTCCTCAAGCATGGAAAGCATTATCGGTGGATTTCTTCAAGCATAGAAAAACGCCAAAATCATTTGTCGACTTTCCTCAAGCATGGAAAGTGTCATCCGGTAGGTTTCTTCAGGCTTAGAAAACTACTAAACTCATATGTCGGCTTTCCTCAAGCATGGAAAGCATTTCAGCAAACGTCATCCGGTGGATTCCTCCACGCATAGGAAAATACCAAACTCATTTGTCACCGATACACTAGTGTCAGATAAGCGTTCTATCCCTTTACTCTTTTATCTGTGGAATTCACATTTTTTGCAGGTATCGGTGTATATAAAGTGATTTAGAATCGTAGAACATCTTAAATCATTCTCCGTCCCTATCGACTACTTTAACTATTGTTTTTCGAAACTCACGTTTCTACAAACTCAGTCAAAGTGGGGGCTTCTGTAGGCACCGAAAAATGTCTCCCCAAAACCAAACCCGATGATGAAAAACCTTTCACCGCCATTAGTGGTCGGGTTGAGTATTTATTCATGGAGTGCTTAAATCCATATTTCCATTCCATAAAATCAACCCAATTTCTAGCCTATTTCCCCAAACCATAACTTATTTTCCTATTTTCGTGCCTTTAAACCCAAAATAATTCATTTCGTGTCCTTTAAAATCATTCATTTCGTAGAACGAATAAGTTATGGCCAAAATATTAAAAACGTTTAATCTTGTTTATTTTGGTCCATAATCTGGGTCCAATGATTGAATATTTGGATGGAGCTTTAAAAGAGATTTCTAACGATATATTATAAGCCCAAATCCGAGTTATAACGAATAAGTTATGACCAAAATATTAAATTGAGCCCAACCCGAACCTAAGCCCGCCTTACCTACGACCCAATGATCATGTGGAGGGTCCAAATGAGATAATACAATTCCTAAACCAATTAGAATTAAGTAGAAACTTCTATAAGATTCAAAAAGATCCTAATTATCCTTTTTGAAAAGATAACATTAAAGAGTTTGAAATTGAATAAAACTCCTTTTTATGAAAGTCCTAATTTTATTCGAATTGAAAGACATTCAAAGATAGACAGATATTATTTTCGTGCCTCATATTTTTTATCCAAATTTTATGTGGTTGGATAGAACTTGAAATTATCTTTCCAATGATATATTATAATATCAATTCCGAGCTATAACGGAAAAGATATGAATAAAATATCAAACTCTATCCAAAACTGACACTGTCTCACTATTTCGGCCATATATTTTATTCTTCATTATATTTTAATCTAATTTCAATTGGGTTAGAAAATAGACTGCAAGAGCTTTCCAACTATATCTTATTCATCTTATTCCAATTTCTGGATCAAAAGATATGATAAAAACAAAAACCGCTAAAACTGCAGTCTATCGAGTTTTATTCCGATTTAATTCGGATCTTATCTTAATTCTTCGACCCTTTTTTTTTCTCTATAAATAGAGGTCATATCACCCCTTTTTCATTCATCAACAATCTTTATCATCAAATAATTCTCTTCTCCCTCTTTAGCCTAAACACTAGCCTCCCCATTCTTTCATTATTCCTTCCTTTAAGCACTCCAAGGAGTCCATACAATACCTGAAGTTGTATAATTTAACCAAGGCGTGATAGGTATAATTGACTGAGGGTTTGGACTAAATCAAATCTACCTTTATTTATTTTAATTTCCATTAGATTTATATTTTTTTTATTGAAGTTACTAACATTTTATTCATGATGTAGCAATTTAAAGGAACGCGCAAAATATGAGTAATTAATTAATTTAATTACTCTTATTTTATTTTCTTATTTCTAGTATCATGAGTAGGTTAATTTTATATTTGATTTGAATAACACTATTATTATTAAATTGCTTCCAATATTAATGTTTGTTCTATTATATTTTTTATGAGCACCCTTTTGCATGTTAAAGGGAATATGTAATTGAAAATCACGCCTAATAAGATAATTTGGACAACCGGTTTTGTTCCTTTTTAATCTTGTTGTTTAATCAAGTGATCACCATATTTTATAATTATGTTTTGCATTAATATTCAACCAATTTATCATAATCATAGTTTGGAGCAAATTGAATATTTTGTTTGTATGCCTTTGAGATCGCAGGAATCACTTTTCACTATAAGAATCGAGTAGAGGCCAATACGGGCGAATGTGACTCCATGACTCACTTCGTACCATCATCCCCTATCCTCCTTTCGTGGTTCCGAACCATATGGAGTAAGTAATCTCATGGATTATGAATGGGGTGTAACCTTCACGGGTCAATCGTTGTTGCCTATCGTTGTCCCTTATTCGTGGTTGCCTTTTATGATCCGTGAACGGTTTACAAGTTCCTTAAAAACTTGTTGGCGGCTCCGATCCATACTTTCCATGTCCCTAATCGTATATGTCAATTCCCACTTCCTAAGAGAGCCAAGCATATTCACCACATGCTTTTTACGTAGGCGCACTTCGAGCGACGCCTACAGGTGTCGCGTTGCATATATTGTTTGGTAATGAAATTGCATAAAAGGAAGAGTTAGTAGAGGCCGTACTAAGGCTAGAATAGTGATTCCTCCCTAAAAGGAACGTTATTTTAGTACCCTCGCTCCTGAACTCATTTCTGGTTTATGTAACATGGAATTGAATTGTTCGTTGTAAGTATTTTAAATATACCTGGAAGCTGAATGGGGTTAAATAAAGTTTAGAATAAAACGACTAGTAATTTCGAATGAAAACTTACGATTCGTGCTAATTATACCTTGAACTCTACTTGGGAGAAAGGCATGAACGAGGTTTATGATTTTTCCTAAAACTCATTAGCGACTCCTACTTGTTTCTTACAAAAAAGCGTGATGAGAGTATCATTTCTAATTCAAGGTCTCCCAAACAGTCAGGAATTCAAATCCTAATACACCCTAACAAGTGTAAAGTCCTAGGCTTTTACGTGGCCATGGGCATCTAAGGAAGGACCCCCCTACGATGGGATCACCCTCCTTATAGAGGCAGTTACAAGCGTAGAAGTCTTTAGGCGGTATCCCCTAGCTTGAGGAAGATTGTCAATGTTCCATTGTTCAGAGACGCGTGGACATATCAAAAAAGCTCCATTGTTCAGAGACGAGTGAACATCAGAATAGCAAGATGGTGTTCCCTAGCTTGTGGAAGGTTGTTATAACTGCAAATGCAACACAATCCGGTTATCCCCAGAGATGTGTGCTCGAATGTGAAAGATACACGTTTCTTAACTCTTTTATCTGTTTAACTAACGCTAGTTTGCAGGTATCGGCGTTACAAGAATGATTTAGGATCGCAGAACGTTCTGAATCATTCTCCGTCCCTATCGCTACTTTGACATTTATTTTCGAAACATAACTTTCTCCAAACTCAGTCAAAGTGGGGGCTTTTGTAGAGACCCATTTGTGTCTCCCCAAAACCAAACCCGGTGATGAATACCTTTTGCGTCGAATCATAATCAAATGAAGTGAAAGTGTGGAATGTCTAATGTTGCGGTTAGTTTTATGAAAATATTTTTTTCTGTTTTCGAAAACCTATTCTATTTTATGAAAATAGATAATCAATTTTAGTTTGGTCCATGACAAGGTTCTTATAATAGTGTAGTTGGATTGGGCTCGAAAAGAGCTTTCCAAAGATATATTATTAGTCCAATTCCGATGAATAATGAGGAAGTTATGGTCAAAATACTAAACTGGGTCCGGTTTGGTTCTTATATGCGGCCCAATGATCTAGAGGAGGGCCTATTATTAATTATCATTCCTAAAGCTATTAGGATTGATTATAGGCTTCTAAAATCTTCTAGAAGGTTCTTTTAAATCGTAATGGTATTAGGATTGATAATTATTTTTTATGAGTTTTATTTGGAATAAAAGAAGTGTTTTATATGAAATTACAATTTTACCCTTCGTACGGATTTTACGACTCAATTTTATCAAGAAATAGATTTTCGTGTTGAAAGCGCGTTGAAAACCTTTTGCATCGCCAAACAACAAGTTCGTCGCCTGGCGCCGCAGTTCAGCGCCTGGCGACGATTTCGTCGCCTGGCGACAAGCCCTATCGCTAGCGACAGATAGGTGTTTTATTTCTTTTCGAACTCTGATTCATTTCTATCGATTCCGGACTATTTTCTTATAAATAGGGTCCCTGGACCTCCGTTTTTCAATAACCAGAATTCTCTAATTCTTTTCTTGCTAAAGCTTATTCTCTTTCTCCCTCTTTCTAGCCTAGCCTTTTACAAACACAATTCCTCATACATTAACACTAGACACACCTAGCCAAGTTGATAATTTTTGAGGGTTTGGTCCCAAATCCAGTCTAAACTTTTTAACTCTTTCTTTCAATTATTTAATTTAATTGGCTTGTTTTGATATTTTCCTTGAAGTTACTAACGTGTGTATTTTGTTGTTAGAAAGAGATACGAGGCATCGAAGTAAGTGCTTTAATTATTTAATTGATATTTTGATATAGAAATCATGTTTAGACTGTTTTATTGCTTCTTAGTATCATGTTAGGGTGTTTTGATCTTCCTAGTATCATGTTTAGGATTAATTAAATTTCTAATATTAAGTATGATTAATATGATGCTTCCTATTTCTTTCTAATATCATGTTAGTATCATGTTGGGGTTAAAGCTTTGATTTTTATTGTTTAGTGACATGCTAGGGTTTGTTATTAATCTTGTTATTATCATGCCTAGGATCTTGCTAATATTATTATGCTTTATTATTTTAATCATGATTATTATTATTTAATATGATTATTAATTTTTTTTTGGTAATTAAGAGAATTTATTGCCAAAAAATAACAATTTACAACTAAGTTCCAGAGGAACAGAACTAGACTAGGAAAAACCTAGTAAAACAAACATAAGCTACACAAGCTTATCTATCCACTCCCTATTTTCCTTTGTTATCTTCTTCGTATTCATATTCCTAAGTCTAGTTACAGTATCAAATTTAATGTTCTTTACAACAGTATGTATACAAAAAATCTTCTGCTCCCACAAAGCAGTACTTCTTGACTTCCAGATCTGATAAATGTAGGCCAGTATACACATATGCAAGACCCTTCTGCAGAAATCTTTCTTAACTCTTCTTATGGCACGTCTAGCACTGGCCAGATTGACTAGTTTAATCCCAGTATCCAGCCAATTACTGATTTCCTTCCAAATCATCTGACTATATTTACATCTGAAAAACAAATGTTCATGATTCTCCTGCATATCACCACAGAGTAGACAAATAGAATCTGTAGGAGTAACAAACCTCAACAGTCTGTCCCTGGTCATCAACCTGTTGTGCCAAGCAATCTAGCCAATGAACTTATGCTTTGGAACAACCCACTTTTCCCAGACCAACTTGTCCCAATTACAGCCAGTCAAATCAGGTCTCAGGACCTTATACATCCTGCTAATGCTGTACATACCCTGCTCTATGTGATCAGGATCTAACACACTCTTCATTTTATCTTTAACTCTGCAGATTTGCTTCCAATACCAACTTGAAATCAGCATTTTGCTGATAATCAAGCCAATTCTGATTTTTAATATAAACTGCATTGATCCATCTAACCCACAGATTTTCGTGCTTCTGAGAAATTGCCCAAACATGTTTCCCCAGAGCTGCATTATTCCAGTCTTCTATGCTTCTCACACCCTAAACCACCTTCCTTCTTTCTTCTGCTAACCCTGTCCCAAGCAATATACCCTGATCTATTCTTCATATTACCACCCCAAAGATAATTCCTGCAGATTGCATTAATCTGATGAAAAACCCTGTCCCAATATGATTATTATTGTGTTGCTTGATATTTATTATTATTGTTATGCAATATACCCTGATCTATTCTTCATATTACCACCCCAAAGATAATTCCTGCAGATTGCATTAATCTGATGAAAAACCCTGTCCCAATATGATTATTATTGTGTTGCTTGATATTTATTATTATTGTTATTGCTTGATCACGCCTTTTATGCATGTTTAAAGGGAATTTGTACTTATAATCACGCTTAATAAGATCATTAATAATCTTGTTTAGGGTTAATTAATTATAATTAAACTGATCGCCAATAATAGAGTTATTTGTGCATTAATATTTAACCAACATAGATTAAACAG
Source organism: Chenopodium album (assembly GCF_948465745.1). NCBI lineage: Eukaryota > Viridiplantae > Streptophyta > Magnoliopsida > Caryophyllales > Amaranthaceae > Chenopodium > Chenopodium album. Next base: position 22,800,023 of record NC_137842.1, read on the forward strand.
GTTTAGGGTAAATCTATTGATTGCATGTTAGTCAAAAGCGCACATGAAAACGAGTAGAATAAAGTAGAGGCCTATTTTATAGGACGAGTTCTTTCTCTTTTAGATTGGATTCGTACCCTCATCCCCGAACACCAGTCATGGTTCCAGACCTATTGGAGTTAACGATCTCCTAGATCATTAAGGGGTCTAACCTACATCCTGTGAACGATTTACAAGTTCCCAAAACTTGTTGGCGACTCTTTTGCTCTAGCTTCCTTCCCTTTGGATGCCACCATGCTTAAGTGTATGATTATAGTGGTGCTCAAGTTTGGGATAATGCTTGAAATATTCCCTACATTAGGCCTCATAACCTAATAGGGGTACTAGCCAAGTTACTAGCCATGGCATGTCTGCCAAGGTGGTGGATAATATATCTACCCATGTTCAGTTTACCAAATCCAAACACATAATGTCCAATTACAGCAAGTTCGTTGGTTTGGGCGTTATGTGGTTCATTCCTACCTAAAAAGCAAACACCTGAAAATCTTTGCCATAATTTAGGAACGGGTTGATGTATAGGTCTAGCACTAGCATGTTGGGTGTTAGCGGCTGGCAAACTAGTCAAAACACGGTAAACATCATCCATTTTATAAACAGCATGCCAATGATGAGGTAATTCATATTCTAAATCAAATAATTTACAGAATTCAACATAAGTTAAACTAATATTCCTATTGTTCAACATAAAAATACAACAGTTAAAAAGGAAAGAAATTCACATGTCAATTCACGATACGTAGGATAGTGCATATCAACAAATTTTCTCATTCCTATATCGTTCATGAATCGTCTATCATAATCAAATAAACCAAAAGACTCGAGAGTAGGGCGGTGTAACCACCGTGAAGGGATTACCTCACACTCATAGAGATTTTCGAGCCGCTCCTTTTGCAATTGAGTGATTATCCGGATAGTTTGCCACTGTGGAAGCTGCAAATTCGGTTCATATTGTTGGCTCGAGCTCGAACTTTCCCCGAGAATTGATCTTGCCCTCTTTGCTTAAATGGGTATGAAAATGTTTTATTTGAATTGGGAATTTTGGGCATAGAATTGAAGAGGATGAAGAGAGGAGTAAGAATATGGATTTATATTTGAATTTAGGTGAGAAACAGAGGAGAAATCTTAGAGAGAAGGTAGAGAAAATTAAGTTTTTAGAGAAAGAAACAATGGTGGTAAAAGGAAAAAATGAGAAAAGAAAGAAGGAGGAAGAAGAAGAAAGAAGATGGGGAAAACAAGTGAGCTGCTCGCGCCCGGTCGGGCGCCACACGGCCCGATCGGGCGATCTGAAGATAAAATTGATCAGCTTCTCGAGCCCGGTCAGGCGCCTTTTGCCTGGTCGGGCAATGCAACGGGTTCGAAAATCATTACTCTCGTGCCTGGTCGGGCTGAGCTTCGCCCGATCGGGCGAAATAAACTCAAATTTTTCATCAACTCTCGAGCCCGGTCAGGCGCCCCTAGCCCGGTCGGGTGAGAAAAAGGTTTCGTACTCGTCAAATCTCACGCCTGGTCGGGCGCACCTCGCCTGATTGGGCGTATTATGGTCATTTTTCTACGAAGCTCTCGTGCCCGGTCGGGCGGAGTTTCGCCAGGTCGGGCACGATACAAAACTAATAATACGTGTATCTACTTATCTTTTCTCCAAAATTGACTAACTCTTTTACTTCAAACTTGTACAAAAACTCAATAAACTCATTAAACTCCCTCCTCTCTCCTCTCACAAGAAAAATAAAGAAATAAAGCTAGACTAATAAGCAAGAAAATACGGGTTGCCTCCCGCAAAGCGCTGGTTTATCAAGGTCGCGCACGACCCTCTTACCACAAGATTAGAAGTTAGGACCCTTGTCTTACCGCATTGTCGGGTTGTTACTCACCCGATTGAGCGATGTTTAGACCACGACGCGGCTTCTGGACATGCCCTGTAGGACTCCAATTGACCTTATCGGGTGGATCCTCCTTGGCGTGAACTGGTGGTTCTTCGCTACTACTCACAAGAGACCCCTTTTTGACCGTTGGTTGCCTCAAGTTTTCTCTGGATTGAGCGATTGCAACTTGATCTGGTGGAACACTCACTATAGGCTCAGTTTCCTCAGCTTGCTTGTTTGTTTCCACCTTCTCATCTTCAAAGCCATGACCGACACAATAAAGGGCTCTTTCTATTGCATCAACTTCCTTTTTCCATTTGTCTATTTCATCTGTAGAAGATGCAACACAAGATACCGCCTCCAAGGGATCTTTTACAACAGCTTGGGGCTTATTAGAACAATTATCAACGACATTAACACTAAAACACTTCTCCTCTATCATGGGGCTTTTAGGGGTATTATTTAAATTGAAAGTAATTTTATCATCCCCTACTAATAGTGTTAGTTTGCCACATTTCACATCTATAATTGCTCTTGCAGTGTTAAGGAATGGTCTACCCAAAATAATTGGAGTTTGCAAATCCTCAGCCGTATCAAAAACAACAAATTCAACAGGTATATAAAATTCACCTACTCTAATAGGAACATCCTCTAAAATACCTAAAGGGTATTTAAAAGAACGGTTGGCCATTTGTAGAGTAATATTAGTAGTTTTCAATTTACCCATATTTAGCTTGGAACACACAGACAATGGCATGACACTAACGCTAGCACCTAAATCACATAATGCATTATCAATCATTAGATTGCCAATATGACAAGGGATAGAAAAACTACCCGGATCTTTTAGTTTTGGTGGAGATTTATTTTGTAGTACGACACTACATTCTACAGTAAAAGCGACTGTCTCTACCTCACTAATAGATCTTTTTCTAGTTAATATTTCCTTCATGAATTTAGCATATGCAGGAATTTGTGTAATTAGTTATGTGAATGGGACCGTTACCTGCAAATCTTTAACCATCTCCAGAAACTTACCAAACTGCTTATCCAATTTTTTTTTAAATAACGATTAAGGAATGGAAGTTTGATAACTGGCTTTGGAGCACTACTGCTCTTCTCTGGAGCTACTACCTTCCCTTGATTTGTACCCTACAATGTATTATCAGAAATATTAATACTACTCTTTAGCCCTGTAGGGCTATTAGCAGCATTATTTGGTTTAATGGAATCAAGATTAGCATTATTCATTAAAACAGGTTCATCATCTTTAGGCATAGGGGGCCCATCATAGTTTGAACCACTCCTTAGAGTAATGGCAAAAGCTTGATCCGTAGGCCTAGTTGGCTGCGCTGGTAGGGCTCCTTGTTGACGGGCTTGTAGAGTAGAAGAAATCTGCGCAATTTGATTATCTACAATTTTATTATGTGCTATGATCGAATAAATTTGAGCATCTCTACTCTCCATGTGCTTTTGCATACTAGCCAGCATTGCTCTAATTTCTGCCAAAGCAGGGTCAGAAGATGAGGAGGGTTGTTGTGATTGGTTCTTCTGGCCAGCATTGGGATGGTAATATTTCTATTGTGGTTGTTGTGGCGCCTGTGATTGTTGTGGAGGTGGCGGATTTTGAACATTGGTGCTCCGGTAGGAAAGATATGGATGATTCCGGAACCTAGGATTGTAGGTGTTGGAGTATAGGTCATTTTGCCTATAAGCCTGAAAGGCATTGACTTGCTCCACGTAACTCCTGTAATCTTGTTCCCAATGACCTACAATTCCACAATTTTCACAGAAAGCCCTATTAGAATTGTTTTTAATTGGAGAAACATTAGCTATATTTGTAGTACTAAGATTATCTTATTTCTAACAAATAAAGCTTATTTTGTAAAAAGGATACAGAGTCGACACTATGTTTCCCTTTGTTAGCAAAGCCTCTAGGATTCCTATATTGGAATTATGGATTGACATATCTTCGATAACTTGACCTGCATCATCAACATTAAGGTTCATAAACCTCCCACTAGCTGCAGAATCTAATATTGTTCTAGTTGAATTTCCAATCCCATTATAAAAGGCTTGGATCAACTATCACTTCGCTAAATTATGGTGGGGACACTCCCTCTACAGATCCTTGAATCATTCCTAAGCCTCATATAAAGTTTCATCTGGCTCTTGGGCAAAGTTCTGAATTGCGCTTCTTAGCAAAGTTATCCTCTCTACAGGAGAATATTTATTATAGAAATTTAAAACAAGAGTCTCCTAGTTAGTTATACCAAGTGCAGTTATATTCAATCCATTAAACCATAATTAGCTTTTCCACATAAAGAGAAAGAAAAGAGAATCTCCCTTATTTGGTCCTGTGTGACCCTAGCTTGCGTGATGGTATTACAGTATTGATAGTAGTCTACAATATGAAGATTTGGGTCTTCACCCTTAGCTCCACTGAATTATTTCCTTTTTATCATCGTGATTAATTGGGGTTTAATCTCAAATTGCACTCCATCAAGAGCCGGAGTGGGAGTAAGGTGTCGAAAATCTGTCAGCTACGACTAAGAATAATCGCTGAGCTTCTTAGCTGCCGTCATATCTAATTCGGAATCCGAAAGAACTTCTGAGTCACTACAATCAGTTGGAGGGTTTATGCGATTATTGTTATCCCCAGATTCCGCCAGGATTTGCCTATAAAGATTCTTTTGTCTATGAAAAGAGCGTTCGATCTCAGGATCGAATGGGATATAACCTGATCTGGAATACCTGGGCATAAACAAAGAACTAAAAAGAAAATATGAGACTTGCCTCAAAGAACTAACGTTCTCTGAGACAAGAAAAAACAACCTAGACTACTAAAAACAATCAGAAATAAAAATAAAACCATTTCCCCGGCAACGACGCCAAATTTTGACAGGCTAAAGTCGTAATCACCTAATAAAAAATAATAACTAAATCCACTAACTATGCAGATAGGGAAAAAGGGTCAAACCATAAGGAAACAAGTCAATTTATTCCCAATTAATCAAAATAATCTAGATTATCAAGTAACCAATTTTTTTATCATAAAAGGAGACTAAACTACTAAGAGTGAAAGTAGAAAAGAATAAAAGTAGGAGGAAAATCAATGAATAAAAGACCTAGGGCATAGGTTCACCAATAAATAATATTCCAGGGTAAAACATAATAATCAATCATCAATGCATCAATTAATCAGATCATAAAGGGCTTTTTCTACGTATTACAATCACAGAATTAATCTACCGATTTAAATCTCATCTCGCGAATCTTGACTTAACCATTTAAAAATTAACCTGCCTATTGAAACTAAGCCTACATATCAATTCTCATCTCTCGAATATCGAATTAATATTGCTAAACTCATACATAAAAGACCTGTGCATGTCTAGTTTCATAGCATTAAATCAATCAATAGGAAATTCATCAAGCATTGATAATGAACAATAATAAATTACCCCTTCATATTATTTATGAATCCCCATTAACCCTAGAAAAAAAACTACTCACACATAATTAAATCTAAACTAAACAAATCAATTAAAGTGAACATAATGAATGAAAGAAATAGAATTATTGAAATTAATAAAGAAGAAATCGTTACCGAAATTAACGTAAATAAGGAGATGAATCATCAAGAACAAAGTATACAGTTGTAGAGAGAGAAAATAAATCTAAGTAGAGAGAGAAAGTCTAGGAGAAGAGAGATTCAAATAATAACTCTGAAAACGTATTTATATCAAACACTTAATTAATCCTAATTAAAACTAAGAAAATTGTCGCAATTAGCTCCTCTGTTGAAGCTTAAAGGTTTTGATGATGAGGAACTTAAACTAAAGCAAACTCATCTAATAATGGTTTTCAAGTGTTTGATTATTTTAGGTGAAGTTGATCGTGGTGATGGAAGAAGTAACTGGAACTAAGAAGACATGAGGAGATCTTTATACAAAAAGTTAAACAGTAAAGAAGAAGAGTTCCCTAACAAGAACTAAGTTCTCTAAGAAGAACTAAGTTCCCTAACAGGAACTTGAAGTTAGCAAGCTATGGTCCCTGAAGGAACTTAGTCTACGTGGAGCCCAAGTAACCTACATGTACAGAAGCGCGACGCAGCAATTTAATTTAGTTATGGTTTTTTATCTTCTAGATTATTGTTAACATGTTAAGTAGGTTAATGCACGAGATTTATTAGAAGCGTTGCAAGTTTGCTTGGTAAATAAATTAATAAGGAAAATATAAAAGATAGATTTTAGAAAAGATTTTCTAAAAGGTTTTATTTCTTAAAATCGGTTTGTTAAAAGATATGATTCTTTTTAACAATATCTTTCTATCTTTTTTTTCCGGAAAAGATTTTCTTCAAATATGATTTTCATAAAACCGTGTTTTAAAGATAAGTTAACTTAACTAATTATCTTTTAGAAAACCTACTGGCTATAAAAGTCCTACTTGTATAAATAGTAGAGATCGAAATGGTTCAAAGTTTTTGCGAGTTCATGCGTGGAAAAATCACTGAGCATTAATGGAGTAAGTTTACCAAGCTTCTAACTTGTCATATTAGTTTCGGATTTCGTGCATAGCTTGCCTATCATATACTAGGTGTCATACATTTGTATTGTTTGGGTTATTTGGGTGAGTTTGTTATCTTTTTACATCACATACAGGTTGTGTAAGCTTCTAGTGTGAAGCTGAGAGTTTTGTACTTTGGAAGTACGAGTGAATCTAAGTGTGGTACTTAGATTGGGCAGGATAGGGTCCTATCGAGTAGCAAGTGTGGAACTTGTGAACAAAGGTCTGTGCTTAATAGGTTGTAACTTGGTGTTTGCCCTATTATAGTGAAGTGGTTTGTGTTTGAAATCCCTAATGTAGGGTCGAGGTTTTACTTCCAGTTAGGCCCTGGAAGGTTTCCTCGTAAAATCTGTGTGTTCTTGCAAGTTCCTATATGCATTGTTTTATTATTCCGCAAAATTAGACATTAGGAACTCGACACATTCACCCCCCTCTCTTTTATTAATCGTCTCAACTAACATTTGGTATCAGAGCAAGGTTCTCACGTGTAAGCAGATAAATTTGCTGAGTAAGTTCCTGGAGAGATGAATTATAAGGAGAAACTTGAAGAAGGGTATTCCACCCAACGTCCACCCATGTTCAACGGTAAGTTTTACACCTACTGGAAGAATAGAATGGAGATCTTCGTCAAGGATGAAAATTACCAGGTTTGGCGTGTTATTGAATCTGGTGATTTTGAAATAACCTCAACCAATGAAAAGAACGAGGTAGCTCCTAAAATTATATCTGATTATGATAAAGAAGATTATCAGAAACTTGAATAAAATGCTTTAGCCATAAAATATTTACATTGTGGACTTGGATCTCATGAACATATTCGTATCATGGGATGCAAGTCTGCTAAACAGATTTGGGATCTACTAGAGGTAACTCATGAAGGTACTAATGAGGTAAAACGTTATAAGATTGACTTATTGATGTCTAGATATGAAAGGTTTGAAATGCAATCTAAGGAATCTATAGAGGAAATGTTTACTAGGTTTAATGATATTATTAATGAATTGAATTCCCTTGGCAGATACATTCCTATTAATGAACAGGCAAGGAAGATCTTAAGGAGCCTACCACAAGATGAATGTTGGAGATCCAAGGTTACTGCCATGCAGGAACCTAAAGACTTCACCAAGTTCAACATGGAACAGCTAGCTGGATCATTGATGACTCATGAACTTCACCTAAGTTCCAACACTGAGAGTTACAAGAACAAGAGTCTTGCTCTTAAGGTTTAAGACTCAGAGGAATCAAAAGTTGATGAGGAAGAGATGGCAATGCTAGTAAGAAGATTTAAAAGGATGATGAACATCAAAAAGTTCGATAGGAACAAGAAGTACACAAGTTCCAGGAACACAACCTGTTTCAAGTGTGGGTCTAAAGATCATTTCATTAAGGATTGTCCTGTATCGGATGGTGATAAAGGAAAGACAAAAGGCAAGGAGCAATCCAAGGAGTCAAGAGTCTATAAACCTTACTTCACCAAAGACAATGTGAAGAAAGCTATGCTAGCTGCCTGGGAAGATTAAGATTTAGAGGAAGAAGAGGACCAACCATTAGAGGAAGCTGCCCATCTGTGTTTGATGGCAAAAACAGATGGAAAAGCAAAACTGAAGGAGATAGAATATGAGGTATGGTTTTCTCAAAAAGACCTAAGACATTTCTCTAAAGAAAACTTGATATATGCTGTTTTGCAAATACAAGAAGACTAAAAAGAATTACATTGAGCCAAACAACAAAGTGATGAAGCATTGGTAAATTTTAAAGAAATCAGTGAGTGGGTTGAAAATATGAAATTTGACATTCAATACAGGTTCATTAGTCTGTTTGATGACAATAATTATTTGAAAGAAACTAAAGGAAGGTTGAAACATGATAATATAATGTTAAATGTGGAACTGTCCTTGATGAAACTCTGTCTTGATGCTCTAATTCTGAAGTTCCTGCACTTGCTCAATATCCGAATTTGAAAAACTAAAATCTGATTTGGAAGATCTAAAATTAAATAAGGCACGACTTGAGGGGGAAATTGAGAAATCTAGGAAAGGTAAACAACCTATAGAGTACAGAGTTCCAGATTAGATCACCAAAGCTCAAACCAAAAGAACTGAAGGTTTGGGTTTCAAAAAGAAGTTCTTAAAGGAAAAGAAGTATGTTGACCTACCTAGTAGTATTTTTTGTTGTTTCTGTGGCAATACAGGACATAAACAGGTTAAGTGTCCTAAGAAAGAAAAGAGTACACAGAAAAATGAAAAACATGTAGAACAGATGTGATCAAGAAGAATGAACCTGCTGCTGTTACATAGGAACCCAAGGAAACCTGGGTTCCTGACACTAACGTATGATTTCTCTTGCAGGTTCCAGTGAGGGGGAACAACACTTGGTACCTCGACAGTGGTTGTTCTAAGCACATGAATTGAGACAAATCTAGATTTCTCTCACTGGATGCCTACTATGGGGGAACTGTGAACTTTGGTGATAACATGAAAGGAGATATAATTGCTATTAGCAAGGTAGGAAGGTCAAGTTCCCATGCTATTGATAATGTATTTTTGTCAAGAGTCTCAAACACAACTTGTTAAGTATTTCACAATTTTGTGACAAAGGTAACTCTGTAAGCTTTACTTCCAATAAATGCATAATCATTCACAATGACACTGGGAACATTATTTTAGAAGGAACTCGTAAAGGGAACACATATGTTGTTGATCTTAACGAGGTTTATAACAGCAGTTTAACATGACTCAGTGTTATTGAGGATGATCCTCTATTATGGAACAAGAGATTTGGCCATGCAAGCTTTACTTTACTTGATAAACTTAGATCTAAGGAACTAGTGGAAAGACTTCCTTGCATTAAGTTCCTGTATGACAAAGTGTGTGATGCTTTTGTTAGAGGAAAACAGACTCGAATTTCTTTCAAGTCCAAGAAAATTGTAAGTACAAAAATACCTTTGGAACTTATTCATATGGATTTATGTGGTCCTATGAGAATCCAAAGTAGAAGTGGTAAGAGATATGTAATGGTTATTGTTGATGACTTTTCAAGGTTTACTTGGGTTTTCTTTCTTGTTAGCAAAGATGAGACATTTGATGAATTTGTAGCCTTTGTAAAGAAAGAACAGAGAAGAACAGGTAATCCACTAATTCACCTTAGATCAGATCATGGAACTGAATTTGAAAACTCAAAATTTGATGAGTTTTGCACTGAGCATGGAATGGATCACAACTTCTATGCCCCTAAAACTCCACAACATAATGGAGTTGTTGAACGCAAGAATAGAAGCCTTGAAGACATGGCCAGAACAATGCTAATCTCAAGTGGACTGCCTAGGAACTTCTAGGCAGAAGCAGTGAATACACCATGCTTTATTCTTAACAGAGTATCTGTTAGAGCCATCACCAACAAAACTCCTTATGAGCTAATCAAAAGGAGAAAGCCTAATATTTCTTATTTTAATCTTTTGGATGTAGTTACTTTGTTCATAACAATGGTAAAAGGAACTTGGGAAAGTTTGATGAACGTAGTGATGAGGCAGTATTCTTAGGATATGCCTCAAATAGTAAAGCCTATAGAGTTTATAATAAGAGAACAATGTGTGTTGAGGAATCTGTACATATTATATTTGATGAAACTGAACAGTTAAATGATGTACAGGATTGTGATGATGATTTTGAAATTGGACTTGTGCGTAAGCCAGATCCAGGTGAGGAATCAACATCATTGCAGAAGCAGCAAGTTGAAAATGTAGAACAAACGAATCAAGAAGCAAATGCAGAATATGAAATGGAGAATGCACCAGGAACTCCTCCTTAAGAACAAAATCAAGATCAGGTTAAGGAATATCCTGTTGAAGTTCCAACTTAGACTCAAGACCAAGTTCCTACAGAAGAACCAGTCTACAATAATCAGGAAAGGTTGTATCTAGTCAAGGACTTTACACCAAAACGATGGAAATATCATAAATCACATCATGTGGATACAATCATGAGTGATATTACAAAAGGAACTCAGATTAGATCTCAGCTTAGAAACTTCTGTGCATTTTATTCATTTCTTTCTTCTATGGAACCTAAGAAATATGTTGAAGCTTTAACTGATGTAGACTGGATTAATGTTATGCAAGCTGAGTTAAATGAGTTTGAAAGAAATAAAGTTTGGCATCTAGAACCTAGACCCAAGGATAAGAAGACTATAGGTCTAAAGTGGGTTTTTAGGAACAATCTAGATGAGCATAATATTATTGTCAGGAACAAAGCAAGACTTGTTGTTCAAGGTTTCAATTAACAAGAAGGAATAGACTATGAAGAAACATTTGCACCAGTAGCCAGGTTAGAGGTTATTCGTTACTTATTGCTTTTGCTGCTTATATGGGATTCACGTTGCTCCAGATGGATGTTAAATGTGCATTTCTAAATGGACTCTTAAATGAAGAAGTCTGTGTGGAACAACCTTCTGGATTTGAAAATCTAGAGTTCCCAAACCATGTCTATAAGCTTGACAAAGCTCTTTATGGGCTGAAGCAAGCTCCTAGAGCATGCTATGAAAGATTGTCTAAGTTCCTACAGCAAAATGGTTTTAAACGTGGTAAAATAGATAAAACTTTGTTTTTAAAATCAAATGGGACTGACATATTAGTTGTACAAATTTATGTGGATGATATTTTATTTGGTGCAACTGATGAATCTTTGTGCAAGTATTTTGTTGACCTTATGAGTGGAGAATTTGAAATGAGTATGATGGGAGAATTAAACTTCTTCCTCGGATTGTAAATCAAGCAAACTGAAGAAGGAATCATGATCCATCAACAAAAATATATCAAGGAACTAACCAAGAAGTACAAGCTAGATAATGCTAAGACTAATAACACTCCAATGGGTATAGCAACCAGATTAGATGAAGATCCAACTGGAACTTATGTTGATCAATCTATGTATAGAGGTATGATAGGTTCTTTACTTTATCTAACAGCTAGTAGACCTGACATATCTTTTAGTGTAGGTTTGTGTGCCAGGTTCCAAGCAAACACAAAGGAGTCTCACTTGAAAGCAGTAAAGAGAATCCTTAGACACCTGAAAGGAACTGATGAGTTGAGTCTCTTCTATCCTAGAAGTGACTTCTTTGATTTAAATGGCTTTACTGTTGCTGACTATGTAGGTGATTTGGTCAATAGAAAAAGCACTTCAGGTATGGTACAGTTTTTAGGACCTTGTTTAGTTTCTTGGGGTTCCAAGAAGAAAAACACAGGTGCAATGTCTACAGCTGAGGCTGAGTACGTGGCAGCAGCAGCATGTTGTTCACAAGTACTTTGGATAAAGCAACAGGTTAGAGATTTTGGTATTATTTTTAAATGTGTGCCTATTTACTATGATAATACCAGTGCTATATGTATTTCTAAGGATCCAGTTCAACACTCAAAGGTAAAACATATCCACATTAGGCATCACTTTTTAAAAGATAATGTGGAGCAAGGGAATATTAAGTTAGAATTTTGTCATACTGAAAATCATGTTGCAAATATTCTAACCAAGCCCTTGAGCAGAGAAAGATTTGGGAAATTGAGATTGAAACTTGGGATGATCAAGCTGAATTGATTGCTTCTGAAGTTCCAAGATATGACAAAGTCAAAAATAATGTAAATAGATCAAAAAGAGCATTTAGCACAATCTTGGTGTGCTAAACATAGCTGAAGTGTCACCGTTGTTAATTACTAGAGGTAAGTTCATTAAAACTCTTAACTCTGTAAGTTATTAATTATGTACATTACACATGTGTAGAAAGCGTGTTCCAATTGTGGGGTTTTATTTTCAGAAAGTTTTTTTTTTAATTAAATGAATTTAGAAAGAAAAGGATTTTGGCAAATTCATCTTGTTAATTTAAAATTTGAAAAATTAATTGAATATGTTCAATTAATGACTGAAAAATGAAAAACCCTTAATTTCCTTCGCACCGATTCATTTACTATAAAAGGAATCTTCACCCACCTTTACATCATCACTGTCAAATCAAAATTACCCACTGTGAAAAACCTTCTACAAACTTCTACCCCTTCAAGACATAAACATGGTTATCATCACTTCAATTAGCTCCTCCAAAAGCTCTCACAACCTCCAAAACCAGGAAAAAGAAGAAGTGTCATCTCTTCCCTTAGTGTCCTACAAAGAACCTCAAGCCAAACCCAACCTATCCTCTCCATCTCAAAACCCTAAACCTGCAGAATTAGAGGAATTCACGTCTGACTCAGTTCTTCTGAAATTGAAAGAGTGGAAGGAGATGAAAGAGAAGAGAAAGACAGTTGAGGAACACATTCAAGAAGTTGAGGATTTTGTTGAAAGATTAGAGGACTCGGAGGGAGAAAATTCTGATAAGGAAGAAAATGAAGAGATCATTGATCAAGCTGAGCTTGAATCACTAGCAAGAAGGTATGTTGTAGGTCATCGCATTGATTTCACTTGGTGTAGAAAAGCTAGGTTCCTAGAATTTCTTAATTTAATTAAGTTCTAAGGTTGGGAATATGTGTTGTCTAAAGCCTCTGATAATTACATGTACCCAATTGCTATGACTGAGTTTTGTTAGAATTTTTAAGTAAAATTGGGAGTTATATCTAGTGCAATTAATGGGGTAAAAATTGAGTTCAAAGTTGAAACCCTAGGCAAAATTCTGAAAACACCTATTGCTGGATATGAGACCTACATCAAAGGGAAGGCAAGTGTAAAAGTTGGAAAGTATTTGAGTGGTGACATAGTTGAAGCACTTGGAGGAAAAAGGGGGAAGAACATTATGAGTCACAATGACTTAAGCCCATTGAACAAGTTGCTGTTCAATTTAGTAAAGAAAACCATTCTGCCTCGTACATCAAAGAAAGGGGGGAAGCATGTCTAATGGACATGGCTGTGATTTTTTGTCTATCGAAGAAAATAAAGATAAATTTTCCCTCGCTTATGTTTCAGCAATTGGCACATTATGTTCCAAGTAACACTAAGGTTAAATATGGAGCCATCTTGTCCACAGTCTTTGAAAGTTTTGGAATAGTTTTAAAGGGAAAGTATGGAGGTTTGGTGGAGAAACCAGAAAATGTGATAAATGAGGAAACTCTGCTGGGAATTAGCTTGGAGGTGGTTAATGGGAAGATTCATAAACTGGAGAAGGGTAAAAAGAAGAGAGAAACAAAAAAAAGAAAAGAAAAGGAAAAGGCTGAGCAGCCTGTAAGAAAGAGCATGAGACTGTCAACAAGCTCTGCTCCTCAAACCAGTATGGAGAAGCCAGTTGAGCTGAATACTGATGACAGGGATCTGGATGGACAGGTTGCCAAGTTGACTGTTAGGTTGGTGTTGGCTGAAAAGGTAGTGAAAGAATCTGCTGAGAAGATTCTAGAGGTTAGAAAAGTCTGTGCAGCAGCAAGACAAGCTTCCGAAGGATCAAAAACTGCAGTTTCAACAGCAAATTGAGAGTCTTGAGGAAAGATTTGACTCTTTTGCTGCTAAACAGAAGGAAGATAGCAAACAAATTATGGAGTTCCTGAAGAATTAACTCTGCAATCTTATTTTCTAACCTTATTATTAGCCTAGCCTAGTTCACTTTGAAGTCATGAACAATTTCAATTTCTGTTTTATTGTTTGAACAATTAATTTTGGCTGTAATATTTTTAAAATTGTTCAGCAGGATGTTAAATCTTTTGATTTTTAAATGAATAGTTGGAACTTGGCCTATACTTGTGTGTATTTGTATGTTTTGAACACTTATGCAGGAAAGTGGAACTTATTTAAGGGAAGTTAGCAGCGCTGCATTCAGTTTCCCACACTCGATGAATTGCTTGTGGGGCTGTGGCTAGATGCTTAATAAACTTGAAAAAGCAGAACATTTTTATAATGCCAAAAGAGGGAAAAGAAGAAGCAAACTTGGAAGCGAAAGTTGTTCTGGGTTTCAGTTGATAAAGTATCAGAAATTTCTTCTGATATGATGCTAAGTAGCTTAGTTTATTTATGTTTTGTTTTGTTTATTTTTGCTTTCTTGTTTTCGTATTTTTAGTTATCTGTGTGTTTATCTTTTTGTCAATAAATAAAAAATACAAAAATACGCCCTTCTATTTTGTTTAACTTTTCTCAAGAGTTTGCTTAAGTTTGTCATCATCAAAAAGGGGGAAATTGTTGAAGCTTAAAGGTTTTGATGATTAGGAACTTAAACTAAAGCAAACTCATCTAATAAAGGTTTTCAAGTGTTTGATTAGTTTAGGTGAAGTTGATCGTGGTGATGGAAGAAGTAACTTGAACTAAGAAGACATGAGGAGATCTTTATACAAAAAGTTAAACAGAAAAGAAGAAGAGTTCTCTAACAACAACTAAGTTCTCTAACAAGAACTGAGTTCCCTAACAGGAACGTTCCCTAACAGGAACTTGAAGTTAGCAAGCTATGGTCCCTGAAGGAACTTAGTCTACGTGGAGCCCAAGTAACCTACATGTACAGAAGCGCGACGCAGCAATTTAATTTAGTTATGGTTTTTTATCTTCTAGATTATTGTTAACATGTTAAGTAGGTTAATGCACGAGATTTATTAGAAGCGTTGCAAGTTTGCTTGGTAAATAAATTAATAAGGAAAATATAAAAGATAGATTTTAGAAAAGATTTTCTAAAAGGTTTTATTTCTTAAAATCGGTTTGTTAAAAGATATGATTCTTTTTAACAATATCTTTCTATCTTTTTTTTCCGGAAAAGATTTTCTTCAAATATGATTTTCATAAAACCGTGTTTTAAAGATAAGTTAACTTAACTAATTATCTTTTAGAAAACCTACTGGCTATAAAAGTCCTACTTGTATAAATAGTAGAGATCGAAATGGTTCAAAGTTTTTGCGAGTTCATGCGTGGAAAAATCACTGAGCATTAATGGAGTAAGTTTACCAAGCTTCTAACTTGTCATATTAGTTTCGGATTTTGTGCATAGCTTGCCTATCATATACTAGGTGTCATACATTTGTATTGTTTGGGTTATTTGGGTGAGTTTGTTATCTTTTTACATCACATACAGGTTGTGTAAGCTTCTAGTGTGAAGCTGAGAGTTTTGTACTTTGGAAGTACGAGTGAATCTAAGTGTGGTACTTAGATTGGGCAGGATAGGGTCCTATCGAGTAGCAAGTGTGGAACTTGTGAACAAAGGTCTGTGCTTAATAGGTTGTAACTTGGTGTTTGCCCTATTATAGTGAAGTGGTTTGTGTTTGAAATCCCTAATGTAGGGTCGAGGTTTTACTTCTAGTTGGGCCCTGGAAGGTTTCCTCGTAAAATCTGTGTGTTCTTGCAAGTTCCTATGTGCATTGTTTTATTATTCCGCAAAAGTAGACATTAAAAACTCGATACAATTCACCCCCCCTCTTGTGTTAATCGTCTCAACTAACATCCTCAAAAACACGCGCCCGGTAGGGCGCCACACCGCCCGATCGAGCCCGCCTTTTTTCCATCAAGGGCATCTCTTGCGCCCGGCCAGGCGCGAGCTTGGGCGAAGGGGTGCTTCGTTCTTCTTTCGCCCCGCCCAGCCGAGCGCGCCTTCGGGCAGAGCCATATTTGGCTGGGCGAAGTTCTTGGGCTATCTTATACTTCTTGATTGGGCTCCAATCCTTTGGCCCAATCCGAATTTCCTTTTTCTGGTCTTAAATACTTATTCTAAATGCGTCGGTATCACAATGTTAAGCCCTTAATCACCGGTTTGATGACTCTAACCGGCCCTAGGCTACGAAAACTGGTCGTGCTCCACCAATGCTCGTAGTTGCTCCATAAAAATCCCGGGAAAATGTTCTAAAGGTGCAAATCCCTACAAAACTAAAAAAAAACTACGAAAACAATAAAAAACACCAATTATTATTAAAAGTGGCTCTAAAGAGCCAAAAACACTACCAATTATGACCAAGGGACGGGGGTAAAATACTATATGAAATGGACATATCATTAGGTCATCTATGCACGCCAATGTAGTGGCTACTTCTAGGCTGAATGATATTTTATGTGGTGTAATTGAGCACATGGAAAATGGAGTGTTTTGTGAATTCTAATGGGACTATGGTAATGCAGGAGCAAGTCAATGCTTTTCAGGCCCAACCTCGACTTCCCTTCAACAACAATAGCTACTACATGGGAGTCAAGAATCACTACCCTCAACAGCAGTAATACCCACAACAAGCTCCTTAGCACCAAACATTTGGGAAACAACCACAAAACCATCCCACTCCTCAGTTTAAGTCGAGACCACCTGGGTTCCAAAGGCAGCAACAGGGCCAACAACAACAACAACAACTTTAAAGTAAACAACCTTAGTCAACAACTTTAGTTGGTTTGCATAATTTAAAATAAAAAGTTATTTCTAATTTATTTTTTCTATGATAACTATATTTAAAAAATTTAGTAAAATTTGTTTAAGCATTTTTAAGTTTTTTGAGAACTAGTAATTCTTCATTTTTTTAATTTCCTTATTCGATTTTCGTTTCTATGGAACTTAGCTGGAGAAATATTATATTCGCATTGATTACAGATAATATGATATACTATTGATTCATTAGGTAGGATTTTAGGCGAGGTAATCAGTTTTGAGAAACCGGTGGTGCTATCATTTACTTCTGACTCCCTTCGCTTTAAAAAGGTTTATAAGGAAACCATTGGTGGTCAGAATTTTAGATCGTCCGATGATCTGTCTAAGATATCCAATAATTGTTTATGTGTATTGGAGCTCGTGCCCAATCAACTTATAGAATAGGATTTTTTTTTTTTTTTGGTGTTTAGAGAGTCAAGGGTCGAATCCAAATGAACGATATATTCAAGCGCTTTCAATTTTGGCGCCTAAGCTAGGTCGAAGTCGAAGGTGAAAAAGGAACACTACAACTAACAAACAAACAACCAAACAAATAAAACACTAGGAATGGGGATCAACAAGTAATCATGACAATTGCAACAACTTGAGACAAACATGCCAATTAAAGATTTTGAAGACTAATGATAAGATAAATCAATTGGAATTAAAGAGCTATCTCCTAATCGTTAAGCTAGATGTCCCTACGAATAACAAACTATGAGAATCACAATCCAAACCAATCGATAATTGCAATTCCTAAATGAATTGTTCGTGTCATTAGCAATACAATGTAATCTAGCATAATTCTCAAGTCCTAATCGAATTACACACATGAACAATCTCCATTAATCACTATAATCTCAACAATCAATCAACACAATTCCCAAATTAATCACAATCAATGAATCATACAAGTTTCACCCAATTCCTAGCCAAACAACTACTCTAACATCATCATCTAATTAACTAATAATTAAGCAAATCAAGAATCAAGAAAATATGAAGAACAACTACACTATTCAAGCATCAAACATTAAATTCAATCCAAACAAACAAGAATATTAAAAAAAGCAATAAAATGAGATAGAGTTAGAAATGCTCATTGATAATAGAGAAGATCTTCAACACAATTGTCACCATTGAATTATCAATCTCTCAATCACCATTGAAATTCCTCACTTTCTCACTCTAAATGTAATTCTAAACTAACCCTAAAACTAGAGAGAGAAACTCTCAACTAAGCTAAAATTATTATCAAAATTATGTCTAATAAAACTTCTTACAAAAATCGTTTATAGAAAGGTATTTATAGAGGCGCGGAAAAGAGAACAATCAAAGTCGGAAAGTAGGGGAGGTGCGCCCCAAGGGCATAGGCGCGTGCACGCACCCTAGCCACGCGCGCTCACGCTACAAGGTGGCGCCGCGGGGCTAGGATGCGCACCACGCGCGACTGGATTGCGCGCCCTCTCTGATCTGGGTTTTTTCCGACTTTCTTTGCCGCTCTTGCGCTCAATAATGAACCCGCGAGCTCTGGATGATGCATGATGGTATAGGTAGTAAGTTTGAGCACTTTTGGTGGGTTCAACACCAATTCTTCATGGGAGCACGGCTCTAGAGCGCAAGAGCCATAACTTGGAGCATCCACTTCCTTGCATCTTGAGCTTCCTCAATTCTATTAGCCTACTCCACAAGCATCTTCCAACTTGGAAAATCATCAATATCGAGACCCAAACCTCGTTCAATACCTACAACAAAAAAATAAGATAAATAAAGGAGAAAAGACAAGAAAAACCATAAAACACAAAACAAGAGAGAAAAGGAAAATAAAGATAAAATGCATGAAAATAAGCATTTATTAAGAAAGAAGGCTATGAAATTAAGGTAAAAACAACCTAAATGCTCGTCAAATGAGTGCCATTTCATCAAATGCCCCCAAGCTTAACTTTTTCTCGTCCTCGAGCAAAACCAAAACAAGGGAGAAATGATGAGCTTATTCAAACAAACAAAGAAGAAGAGAAGAGACAAGATTATACACTAACTCACTTTTGTATGAATCACTGTCAATTTTAGCAACTAAAGACAAGCCATTTAAACCCCTAGATCGCCCTAGAGGACGAGTAATACTATCGAAAGGGTTTCCTAAGAGATTAACCCATAACTCATACAAACAAAACAAACAAGGCAAAGCATGACAAATAAAGAAGCAAAAAGAAAAGGAAAGAAAACAAATGTTCATGAGTGGACTTTTGCAAATGTACAAGCATAATGAATGCAAATCTTTCTATACAAGTAAGGGAATGCACGTTTCAAGGTATCCAAGGTTGATTGAAAAATAGTATATGCTAAGCATAGAGAAATAATGAAACGCTATTCAATTTCATCTCAAAACATTTTTAGCACATTCTCCCTATTACCTTCAAATCTACCTTTAGTGAGCATCTCAATGGTTCCTCAAAGGAACCGGAAAAGAAAGAAGTTTGAGGCTACTCGACGTCTTAACTATTGCATACCGCTCTATAAGCTTGACCTACATCTCCCTTCACCGATTTGTGACTCAACCAAAAACGTCGAAAGGTCTTAGAAAGGGTTGTAATGTAAAGACGAGAAGGGTGAGGGTAGGCTAAAATTTGAAATTTGGTGGTATACCTAAATCGTGAAGCAAAGATTGGCCAAAATCTTAACACCAAAACCAAGTAATCACCAAACAAAAACACAACACCCTCAAGCTTATTCAAAGCTAAGAATCACAAATATATGTACAAAAAGCGTAAGAACGCTTCCACCCAAGCTTGAATAAAGCATTGTCCTCAATGCTTAAAATAGGGAGAAAGACACTTACATCAAAATACTTTTTGAATTTTCTCATTTTTCACTTTTTATTAATTTTGCCAAAGAGTTTGAATTTGTTTTGCTTTTTCTCATTTTTGATTTTTTTTCATTTTTTCACTTTATTCATTGTCCTCGCCTCTTTTAACTATGGACGACTTTTTCAACTTTTGCATTTGCTTTTTATTCACAAAATATTTACAACACAAACTTGCTTTTCATTATAAGTACCAAACAATCATTCTCATCCATCAAAACTCCAACAAAAGAGACCAAATGCTTCACAAAACCGATGATGGGAACAAAAATGAAACAAAAGGCTCAAGATCTAAAGATGTGGCTTGAAAAGAAGGGTATATGGCTCAAATGGTTAGCAAGAAGGCAAATAAAAACCCAAAGCATAGAAAAGAAAACTATCCTAGAAAAAGAAAAATTACTACCCCGAAAAGATGCCTTTGTCCTTCCTAAATGGCTCGGTCGCGATCTCGGGAGATGAAATTAAAACTCTAGATAAATTACACAATAGCAAAGGATCCATTTGTCGCTCTTAAAAAAATAGTAGAAGGCTTGAAAAGAAGGAAACCTCACATGGTTGTAGCAAACACTCACTATTAGTTCAAATTCACCAAAAGGGAGCAATTGCAAATTTTCAATTACAATAGAAACCGGCTTCAAGGCCCTAAAAGTTGTAAAGTACTACGTTAGCATACTCTATCCTAGAATCAACCAAAGATACTCTCAAATCGTGCACACCGTTACCATTTAAGAAGAAAAGCATTCAACTATATAAGTCCAAATAAAGGTATTAAGTCCAAAGCAAGAACAAAACAAAACACATTGCAAATTTGCCTTGACAGAAACAAAAATCTTTTTAGAGTTTTTAAAATAAATAACAAGGAAATGCATATACAATTGTGCATGGCATATATGGATCAACATTCCACCAAACATGATAGAATACCCTCCCCCAAGCTTGAATGAGATAATACACTCAAATCATAAATCAAATAATCCATGGGAGGGGAAAAGAAATAAATCAAACCAACAAATCATCAACCATTAGATAAAGAGCAAGGAAAAATATTACCGGATGTTAGTGGGTGTAAATACATGCAAATAACCCAATTTAACTTTTCAAAGCCAATTTCCTCTATCATTGAATCTTGCTTTCCATATGCTAGCAATTGTGGTTCCAAATTTCATTGAATCTCGATCCAACCCAATGCACCAAAGTATAGCAATTCATGTACCTAGCAAAAGGCACACAAACATTTCCATGAGAGAAAATCAGTTCTAAAAAGAAAAGAAAATGAAAGCAATAAAACACGGGTTACTTCCCGAGAAAGGCTTGCTTGAGGTCCAAGCTTGACCGCTCTAGAAAATTATAATACAACACACGCAAGAGCTTGTCAAATGCACTACTTTTCATAAGAAAGTAAGTGTGCACATGAAAAAAAAAGAAGGCATGCAAGATGCAACAAGCTTAGTGGAAACCTATGAGGAGAGAGATGCCAAGAGAAAGAAGAAGAATCAAAAGAAAATTCAACAAAATAAGAAAAGGAAAAAAAAGAAGAAGAAGGCAAACTCTCTTCAAAATGTTTTTGGGTGGCAACATCACCCTTTTCCTCAATAGGGGACAAATGAGGCACATATAAATCATTATAGACAAGGGGGTCCCTAATAGTCTTTTTGACAAAAGAAGGGAGGGAAATAGGAGTGTAAGGGATATGGTCAACTCTCCTTGAAAAAGGGACATGAGAAGAGGGAATAGGGGCTATAGTCTCACAAATGAACTCTTCCTCACCACTATGCCTAACATCACCAATAAGGGCAAGGAAATCAATCATAGAATCCTGAAAAGAAGAACACTCATGATCTCTATCTCCCTCAAACATCCAACTTCCAAGAGGAACTACATAATCCCCTCCATCACAACTGTGAACAACAACTCCCTCAACATCTTTAAATCCCAAGGTCTCAAAACCATGCATGAATGGATGCAAATTTTTTTCAAACTCATCTCTCTCCCATGGATCTTCCTCAATGAACTCATTCAAAAAAGCTATGGGTTTTCTTTTGACTCTCAAAGAACGCATTGGACATAACCTTAAACGAGTCTAGATAGTCGTGGATAGAAGAATCACAATCATGGACAAGAGACTCATTAAGATGGGAAGGAGGGTTAGGGTTTTTAAAATTAACACTCTCTTCATTCTTAACTTCTTCACTCTCACTCAAATGCTCACCAATAGGATCCTCACCCTCTGTTGGTTGCTCAAAATCATCATCATCTTCAACACACACATTGGGTTTGAAATTTTCACACACAAGCATCAAAGATGAAAATTGGCTATCAAGCTCTCCACGTCTCCTTCTTCTCTCCTCAAGACACCCCTCACTCTTTTTCATCATCTCTAATTTACTTCTCATAGAGTTAAGAATCGACTCCTTACTAGGCCCAAGCTCATTACTAAGCTCAATATGCCTAATTTGATTTTCAAAAATAGCAACAAGAGATTCAAAAAGTGTAGAAGGTTGAGGCTCAATAAAAGAAGAAGACATACAACCAAGATTGGAAAAATCAACATTAAAACCCTGAGCATATTCATCACATTGGGGAGTGGGGGTACAACCAAGCATATGAGATTTATCATTAAGGGAATGAAGCACATCACAAGAAGACATGGCAAATAATGGAGAAAATTGAAACACACCATTAGTATCAACTTGAGCATGCACCTCATCATCATAACTTGAAAACATTTGTTATAGGTTCACTAATGGGATCATGTGACAAATCATGGAAAATTATGCTAACATTAGAAGAATCATGACATTGCACATCAATATTAGAAACATGATTACCTCTATTATAGACATCCCAAGCAAACCAAACATAGAAATTACAAGCATTGTCAATTGACAATGCTCTAAATTCACCATTATGAATGCTTTCAACTACATTACTAGTTTGCTCATTCATACCAAAATAGCAAATCTCATAAGCCTCCCAAAGATTACAACAATTATAATCCAAAAATCCCTCAAGTTTATTGAAATATTCATAAAAAAAAGCTCATTGTAATATTGAGGAAATGATAAACATGCCATTTGTTTTTTTCAAAAAAAAAAAAAAAAAAAAGTATATACAAAGACCTAGACTCAAGCAATCAAAAGCACTCAAACATAGACACCGTTCCCCGGCAACGATGCAATTTTGACGAGGGGTAAAGATTAGGTCGTTGACTAATCCTCTCTAAGTCAAACTAAATTTATAAACACTTAACAAACCTAAATACTAGTATAGAGGCAAGACAAAGGTCGAACCCAAAGGAACGGTAATGTTTAAGCGATTCAATTTGGGCGCCTAAGTAGGTCAAAGTCGAAGGTGAAGAAGGAACACTACAACTAACAAACAAACAACCAAACAAATAAAACACTAGGAATGGGGATCAATAAGTAATCATGACAATTGCAACAACTTAGGATAAACATGCCAATTAAGGGTTGTGAAGACTAATGATAAGAGCAATCAATTGTAATCAAAGAGCTATCTCCTAATCTTTAAGCTAGATGTCTCTACGAATAACAGACTAAGATAATCCCAATTTAAACAAATCAATAATTGCAATTCCTAAATCAATTGTTCGTGCAATTAGAAATACAATGTAATCTAGCATAATTCTCAAGGCCTAATCGAATTACTCACATGCACAATTTCCATTAATCACTTTAATCTCAACAATCAATCAACATAATTCCCAAATTAATCACAATTAATCAATCATACAAGTTTCACCCAATTCTTAGCCAAACAACTACTCTAACATCATCATCTAATCAACTAACAACTAAGGAAATCAAGAATAAACAAAATATGAAGAACAACTACACTAATCAAGCATCAAACATAAATATCAATCCAAACAAACAAGAATATTAAACAAAGCAATAAAATGAGATAGAGTTAGAAAAACTAATTTATAATAGAGAAGATTTTCAACACGATTGTCACCATTGAATCTTCAATCTCTCAATAACTATTGAATTTCCTCACTTTCTCTCTCTAAATCTACTCCTAAACTAACCCTAAAACTAGAATGAGAAACTCTTTACTAAGGTAAAATTATGAATCAAAAAAATATCATCTATCATCAATAACCTAAAGGAATCAAGAATCAACAATAACCTAAAGGAATCAAGAATCAACAAAATATGGAGAATAATTACACTAATCAACCATCAAACATCAAAATCAAACCAAACAAATATGAAATCAAACAAAGCAATAAAGAGGAAAGAGTGTGAGAAATCCTCATTGATTGATAATGGAGATCTTCAATACAATTGTCATCTTGAATCTTCAACCTCTCAAATAAGCATTGAAATTCCTCATTTTCTCTCTCTAAAATCTACTCCTAAAACTAACCTTCAAACTAGAGAGAGAAGCTCTCAACTTAAGCTAAAATTATGATCAAAATCTAAAATGAAACTTGCTGCAAAAATTAGGTTCAACAGGGTATTTATAAAAGGCGCAAAACAAAGAAGAGCGAAGCCATAACCCGCAGAGGAGCGCCCGCACAGCAACGGTGCGTGCCCGCTCAGCAGGCCTATGCGCCCGCGCAGCAGGGCAGTGCGCCCGCGCTCTTCTGTGTTTCTTCGGATCTTCTCGCGGCTTCGTGCGTTCGCTAAGGTCTTCGAGTGACCGCGCAATATGATGATGATGAACACTAAGAGTGTCAGTCCCAAAAAGTACTTGACCGTTGGTTCAACACCCCATCTTCACGAGACCACGGCTTAAGAGCGCCCAAGAGCTAGAACTTGGAGAATCCACTTTCTTGCATCTTGAGCTTTCCAATTGCCATGAGCTTGCTCCAAAAGCATCTTCCACCTTATTAAATCACCAATATTAAGACCCGGACCTTGTACAATACCTAAAACCCCGAAAACTGAGCAAATAAAGGAAAAATGAGTAGAAAAACCAACAAAATGCACAAAAGCTACAAAATAAGAGAGGAAAGGTAAAACTAAGACCAAATGCATAAAACTAGGAATTTATTGAGCACGAAATCTATGAAAAGAGGAAGAAAACAACCTAAATGCTCATCAAATGGGTGCCATTTATGACACCCATCATGGACGCCTCCATGCTTAAGTGTTTGATCATAGTGAAGCTCACGTGTGGGATGCTTGAAATATTTCCTACAGCTAGCTATCTTCTGTTTGGTGTTTCCAAATGGTAGGTGTCACCTCTTACTTCTTTATAGATTCAGTAGGGGCCTTCCCAATTAGTGGTTAACTTTCCTTGTTCTTTGGCCCTACCGATTGCCTCCATTTTTTCGCAACACAATGTCCCCTACTTTTAAGGGCCTCTTGTGTACTCTTTTGTTGTAAGCTATAGTTATTCTCAGACAATGAATCTCATGATGCAAGGTGGCATTTCCCCTGCACTTAGGGAGTGAGTGCAATGCTAGCTGCATGGCTTCCTAGTTTACGTCTTCATCATATAGCATGACTAGAAGAGTCGGCTCATATGTTCAATGGGAAAAATGGCCTCTCTGCTGTATACCATGAGAAATAGGGTCTCACCAGTCGCCCCTTTTTTTGTTGTTCTGATGGCCCAAAGGACGTGAGGTAACTCATCCGCCCAAAGGCCGCCAGCTCTTTCAATTTTCTTTTTAATGTCGTCTGAGATTAACTTGTTGAAAACTTCAACGTGGCCGTTTGCTTAGGGTCGGCCGACTGATGCAAAACAGTATGAGATCCCTTGATCTCCCAACCAAGTCTTGAGGTGAAAAGTCTCAAACTAAGGACCATTGTCAAAAACCATAGACATAGGCACCCCAAACTGGGTAATGATGTTCTTCCAAATGAAGGAAATGATGTCCTTTGTCTTGATGATTTTGACAGCCTCTGTCTCCACCCATTTGGTGAAGTAATCCAGAGAAACAAGGATATACCACCATCCACCTGATGCCGGGGTATACGGCCCAAGAATGTCCATATGCCCTATTTGGCGAATGATACCAGGCTATATATGGTCGTCAGATCTGTGGCCGGACGGTGTATGAGTTTGCCAAAATTTTGATACTTATCACATTTCTTCACTAATGTCATGGCGTCTCCTCAAGGGTGGACTAGATGTATCCTTGCCACATGGCCCTTTCTGCTAGAGACCTGCCTCCTATGTGTGAGGCACAGAAGCCTGAATGCAAGTCTTCTAGAATCTCTTGCCCCTTTTCTATTGTGGTGCATTTCAAGAGTGATTGTAGAAACCCTTTCTTGAAAAATTCTTCATTGCGAATTTCAAAATTTACCGCACGCTTTTTGAGTGCGACTGCTTTTAGAGCTGAGTCTGGCAGCGTACCATCTAGCAGATATGCCCAAATGTTATCCATCCAGGTAGAGGTTCGGTAAATTACTCCAATGGGATCCTCTTCAATGCTTCTCTTTTCCATAATTTCCCAAAAGACTGACCGAGGTGTATCACATTAGGCAAATGATGCCATCTTACAGAGAGCATCCTCCTTATTGTTCTTGGACCGGGGCACTTGACTTAGATTGAATTCTTCAAGTGTCTCGGTCTCAGTACTTACCTCCTGGAGATATTTGACCATATCCAGATGGGTAGCCTCATAGCCACTATGGTATTGGCTAACGACCAACTAAGAGTCAGAGAAGGCGTCAATTTTTATCGCCCCTGCCGACTTGCACATACGGATACCGGCTAGCAAGGCTTTGTATTCTGTCTCATTGTTTGAGGCCTAGAACTTGAACTGTAGTGCATACTCATACTTGTCTCCTTCAAGATACTGATATATAACCCCTGCACCACAACCGTTCATAGTGGAGCTCCCGTCCACATACACTTTCCAAACCTGGTCAGTATTATCACGCTCAGTCGGCCTTGTCATTTCGGCGATGAGTCGGCAAATGCCTTACCCTTTTATCACCTTCTTTGGTTTGAAAGTGATTTCCATACTTTGCATTTCAATATCTCATTTGAGCATTTTGCCGAATGATTCCAAGGTTATCATTGGTCGTTTGATCAATTGATTTTTGTAGACCACTACTGGATGTGCCAAGAGGTTGGGTTTCAACTTCTTGACAGCCATAAAAAGGGAAAGTGATGAGTGTCATTTATGGCACTCATTTGGTTCTTTTTAGGGTGAATTTCATGTTATTTTATAGCTCTTTTACTTAGCTTTTCCTTAATTTTACTCTTTATTTCTTTTGTTTTGCATTTTCTTAGTTGGATTTATTTCTTTATGCATTTCTTGGTTTATTTCGTTATTTTCTCTTTTATTTGCTTGTTTTCCTTTATTTTTCAGGTTAAGGTCATTATCCAAGTTTCCCGAGGCCTCTTCCCAAGTTTGGCATTGATTAGGATGTCTAATGTTCTCTATTTGAAGCTTAAGCATGGAGAAGTGCAAGTTCCTAAAGTCCTTGAGGTGCGCATTCAACCCGTGTGGGGCATGATTTCTAGTGTTGAACTCACAAACATGGAGTTTAGAAACTACAAGGTCCCGTGTTTATCAAGAGCATTAAGTTGAAAGCACGAGGAGCATCGGCATGATAGGGAAGAAGGCTGCCCTATTCCTAGGCGTGGGCGCACGCGGCTATGGTGCGGCCTGGTGGCGCAAACGCACCTCTCTCAGGCGCGGGCGCACCTGTCTGGGTCTCTGTTCCGTACCTAGATTTGTGCGGCCGCGCTCTCCCTTATAGTTGGATGCGCCTGTATGGGTTTATTTAGGGATGATCTAACTAACTTCTCTTAGTTAGTTTTACTATACATAGATTTTCTTTCTATTTTTAGAGAGAGGAATTTTTTCAAAAATTATGATAGAATTAGAATTAGAATTTTAGAGAGTGGAACTCTAGATTGTACAGAGAGAAGTTCTTGATTGATGATTAAAGATTGGTAATCCTAGCATTTTCTCCATTGAATTGAAGCAAGTTTATAAGGATTTCTTTTACTTTAATGCAATCTTTAGCTTATCATTTCAATTGCTTTGTTGATTGTTCAAGTTTGAATTGAATTTGTGATTGAATTAGTTGTAATGATATGATGATGATGAAATTGTTGATTAGCTTAGTTTTGATCTTGACTTCAATGGATTGTGAGTAGTTCTCTTGCTAGGGGAATGGTGAAGCATGTATGAGTAATGTATTGATGCTAATTGGGGGAAATTGATGGATTTGATGTTGTGATTAAATTGGTTGTTTGATTAAGTGCATGTCTGTGATTAATTGAAGAGTAGCTAACTTTGATTGTTACACTAGAATGCATTGTAAGCTTGCATTGATACGGAAAATTGATTTGTAGCTTGCTTTTGTCGATTGAGTAGGTTTGCAAGGTTCCTAGTTATAGTCTCTCGTAGTTAGCGCTAGCTTGACCTCTAGGAGATTAGCTTACCTTACTCTCTTTATTGCTTAATTGATTTTCCCTCGCAACACTCGACTTAATCATCTCCAATCCCAATTAGCTATATCTATTCCGAGTATATGCGGATCCTAACTCTAGTGCTAGATAAATTTGATTTCATTTTGATAGTTTGATTGTTTGAAATATACACACCTCACTTTATTGCTTCGAAATAACTTAGCTTTGACGTTAGCATTCACCTCCCTTTCCTAGTGGTTCGACCCTCGACTTACTCTATGCTTGGTATAGAGGTGTGTTGAGAGATTATAAATTTTTTTTTGACTAAGGGTAGATTAGTTTTCAACGACCTAGTCTCGCCTTAGATCAAAAATGGCGTCGTTGCCGGGGAATGGCATAGATGATTGCTTTTGTTGTTGAGTTTATTTCACTTATTCTCAAAATACAAAAAGATTTTTCTCTTTAGGCTACATTTGTAGCCGTGCTATTGATATTTGCTTTGAGTTTTTGTATGCGTAGGATAAGAGGAAGGACTTTAGTTCCATTTAATTTGGAAATCGAGATAACAATAACAAGGATAAGGGTTGCTAATCATTCTTTGAGTCCAAGCTCTCCAAGAGAAGAAATACGCCAAGAAAGAGAAGAGGAAGATCAAGTAAGCATGGGAGATAATCCAAGAGTTACTTTGAAGGAGTTGGGAACTCCCAGTGCATATAGGTTTGAAAGTGGGATTGCATTGCTAACAACATCGGCGAACGACTTTGAAATAAGACCGGTCATGATCACTTTGATCGAATGGAGACAATTTAGTGGGGCTAAGATTGAGAGTCCGCTAAACCATCTCAAAGTGTTCGAGAAGTATTATAACACTATTAAAGTGAATGGTGTTTCTCAAGAGTTTATCCGGCTCAAGTTGTTCCCCTTCTCTCTTATAGGTCGAGCCTTGGAATGGTTGGACAAGGAGGTCAAGCCAAATTCTCTTAGAACATGGGATTAAGTTACCAAGGAATTCTAGTCTAGGTTTTACCCCCAAAAGAAAACAGCAGAGGCAAGGACTTCGATCCAAAGTTTCAAGCAAAAACCTAGTGAGAGCTTGTATGAAGCTTTGGAAAGGTATAAGGAGTATCAAAGAGGATGTCCCCATCATGGCATCCCCACCTATAAAATCATTAAAATTTTCTATGGAGGGTTGAGTCCTGAAGGCAAATCGTGTCTTGATGCGGGAGCCGGAGGCCCAATCATGAACAAAACCGAAGAAGAGGTTGTGGACATTATAGAAGATGTGGTGCGCCATTATACGGATTGGCAAGAAGGAGAAAGAGAGTCTTCAAACAAGAATGGATCAATGGTTTATTTGGTTTATCACCTTAATGCCATTAACAATCTATCCTCTAAAATTGCAAGTTTGGGAAAGGATATGACAATAATCAAGGCCAAGCTTGAGGTACATCTTCTAACTCACTCCTCCTTCTACTTCTAACAATATGCCCAATGGATGCTTATTTTGTGATATTTGTGGGTCTTATGACCATAATGCTTCTACTTGTTCAAATGGGTTTGAAAATCTTGGTGATGGTGAGAGTAGTGAATGTGAACATGTGAATTTTGTCTCAAACAATAACAACGATCAAAGGTTTGATGGACCAAGAAACTTTGGAAATAGAAATTCTCACCAACAAGGTGGATTTGATAACTATAATAATGGTAATTATAGGAACCAAGGAAACCAAGGTTTCTGAGGCAACTATAATAACCAAGGTTATGGTAATCAAAACCAAGGCCAAGGGTATGGAAATCAAAGCCAATCTCAAGGCTTTGGTGGCCAAAACCAAAATTTTGGCAATAATCAAAATCGAGGCAATTGGAACAATCAAAATAGGGGGAATTTTCAAAACAACCAAAGGGGACCCCCACCCGGATTTGGTCTAAAACTTCAAGGTTTTGGTGAAAATTCCTATTCTCAATCGTCTAAGTCCAATTTGGAGGAGATAATTGAAAATCAAAGAAAAATATTGAATACATAACTGGCGGTGAGCGATAAGAAATTTAATGATATCATGACACAAAACAAAATGCTTGAGACAAAAATCACACAACTATCAAACACTTTGAAAAATTGTGCTAGTCCTTCTTCATTGCCTTCTCAAGGAATTGATCCTAAGAAACCCGTTTATTCCATCACCACAAGGAGAGGAAGAGTTCTTGAAGAGAAAGTTTCTAGGGATTGTGAGGATAAGGAGAAGAGTGTTTCAATTGAGCAAAAAGAGGAAGATGTGTCAAAAGATGTGAGCAAAGAGGAGAGCCATGAAAAAAAGAAGAGTGTTGAGAGAAAGCAAGAGGAAGTGAGAAAACCCAACCTTTCATATCCCCAAAATTTTATGAGGAACAAATTAGATGAACAATTTGGGAGATTTCTTGATATGTTGAAGGAGGTCCATCTTTCTATCCCTCTTACCGAAGCCATGACCCAAATGCCTAGATATTCCAAATTCCTTAAGGATATCTTGAGTGGCAAGAGATATTGTAATGAGATAGATTCAGTAGAGCTTGGTGAGTGTTGTAGTGCTTTGATTCACAATGACCTCCCAAAGAAGATGAAAGATCCGGGTAATTTCTCCATTCCATGCAAAATCAAGAGTAAGTTGTTTGAGAATGCTTTGTGTGATTTGGGTGCTAGTGTGAGAATAATTCCCTTCTCGGTCTTCAAGAAGCTAAAGCTATAAGAACTTCTTCCTACCAACATGACTTTGCAATTAGCCGATAGATCCATCAAGTTTCCAAAGGGAAGAGTTGAGGATGTTCCCCTTAAGATAGGTGGTTTTACAATTCCAGAAGATTTCATTGTGCTTGAAATAGAAGAAGATGACCGCATTCCTATTATCTTAGGGAGATCGTTCTTAGCTACTTCGGGAGCTTTGATTGATGTTAAGGGAGGCCGTATTACTTTGAGTGTTGGTAACAAGAAAGAGAGCTTTGAGCTAAAACCGATGCAAGAGTCTTTATCCCTTGTGAAAGGAATCAAGAGTGATGATTCCCTTCGTTCATTTGATAATGTGTATGTGACTGATTCTTCATCTAAAAATGTTCATGATATTTTTGATGATGTGCTTGTGAGTTTTGATTGCATGAAAGTTAGTGAAGATAAGAAGGAGCTTTCAAAGGCTATGAACGAAGAGGAGATTGAAATTCCTCATTGGTTTGAGCTCTACCCTCTAGAGGAGGAGGATGATTCCATGGATGTACATGGTGTGAAACCGTCTACAAAAAGAAACAAAGTCAAGAACAAAGCAAGAGCTTCGAGGAAGAAGATAATGAGATTGAAGTTGAGAAATGAAAAGATTGTTTTTGAAGTGCAAGCAAGTGAAGTCTTGTCAAGCAACAACAATAGGTTGCTTAAAAATGAAGGAGAAGTTGTTTTATCTGCTCCCTTGGACAAGGTGGTGTTCTTTGACACTCCATGATTTGGAGGAAGGGTCAAGCTAAGGACCTTAAGCAAGCGCTTCCCTGGAGGCAACCCGGAGATTTCTAACCTTTTCTTTTTATTTCTATTTTTCTTAATTTTCTTTCTTTTAGTTTCTTTTCTTTTCTTTCACTTGTTTTTATTTTGGATTTATAGGTTGAATTCTTGGAGTTGGATTACATCAAGTGAGAACGAGCAATAAAATGGTGTTTCGCGGTTTTTTATGTGTTTATATTCAATTTTATCGAAATTTTGAGGTAAAAGGGGTAAGAATTGTTAGAGAGGTAAGATAGGAAATTTGTGCTTAAGTTTGAAGAAAATTTGAACTTGGTGAGTTCATTGTGGTGCTACCTGTAAAGATGGGGTTCCCATCGTAAGGGGTCCTCTCCTTAAATGCCCATGGCCTTTTAAAATCGTAGGACTTTACACTTGTTAGGGTGTAGTAGGATTTGAATTCTCGACTGTTTGGGGGACCTTGAATTAGAATTGATTATATCATTACGCTTTTTTGTAAGAAACAAGTAGGGAGTCGCTAATGAGTTTTAGGAAAACTCATAAACCTCATTCATACCTTTCTTCCATGTGGAGTTCATGGAATAATTAGCACGAATCATAAGTTTACTCATGCCCAAATTAGTCTATAATCTAGAAATGAGTTCGAGAGCAAGGGTACTAAAATAACGTTCCCTTTAGAGGGGAATCGTTATCCTAGCCCTAGTGCGGCCTCTACTAGCTCTTCCTTTTTTACAATTTCATCACCAAACAATATATGCAACGCGATACCTAAAACTATGTTAGTTGATTTTTTTACACATACCAATTCATGTAGGAATTACATCGTAATGTCATTATTCTTTATTTAATCAAATTCGTGAAAAGGACAAGAAAATAAAGAATATTCGCCTTGGCTTAAGTGATCAACCAATAATTATTTAATTCAATTCTAATCTTTATTTAACGCAAGATACTATGTGGAATTGATTAATTAATTATTTTAAAGGTGATCAAACAACACTAATTAATTAATTAGGGTTCTTTTAAATAAGAAAATAAATGTGATTTAACTAAGTGCTCGGGAATTTACCACTTCTCTTTGCTAGATCTACGTTTAGAATACTTATGGACTTCTTCTTGTTGTGGAACCTCCACCGTAGTAACAAAATATCTAAAGGGGTGAGTGTTTAGGACAAAAGGGGCTAGGTTGCACAAGTTCACAAGTATTTCGCCTGAGTTTTAAGTTCTTTTTTGTCTGTTTAAGCCTCGGTTTAAGCTCTTATTTATAGGGAATGATTAGGTTTAGGGTTACGAGCATTCTGCCGCAGCAGGTGTCGCGCCTAACAGGATTAGTTGCATGCGGCAGCCCAGCGCGACTGTTTGAGATGCGCGCGACTTTTTTTACGGCAGCATTAAATTTTAACTTAGGCGCTCCTAAATCCGTCATTATTGGGTTTTAAGCACGGGCTTAAGCCTAATTATGATCGGGTTTATTTATTTTGACCTTTGTTTTGGCTTTTATCTTTAATTCGGGCTAGTCTTTTGTGTTTTGTGGCTTTACCAGTTCTTCATTAGTATTCTTTACTTTGATCCAACACGAAGATGGTTTTATTTATCGTCATTGCACTTCCTGTCGGGACTGGAGGTAAAAAGTAGATGTCTACAGTTAACCCCCACTTTCATCGAGTCTAGAATAGACTATGATAAAAGTAGTCAAAGAAATAGATCCGAGACTCATTCTGCGAAGTTCTCTAATGATAGAGAATCTTTCAGTAATGTTTAAGGATGTCGAAACAATCCTTGGTTCGCTAAGTGTTTGAAACAAGTAGATATTAGGGCTAGAAAAAAAGTTTTTTTCTAGTCTTAATGCGCTAAAGAATCTAGATTGATCCTTTGCAATTGTATAATGCTTTTACAAGTAAAGGTGTTCTAGGTGATGTCAAGTCATGAGAAGAGATCGGTTTTAAAAGGATAAAAGGGAAAGATTTCCTCTCAATCGTGTCATCGTTGGTCTAAAGTCCCTCGATATGTCATTGAAACTTTAGCCTGACTTTAACAAATTAAAAAAGATGAAAAGGGGTTTTTGGTATTCGAGCCAAAATGATCCGGTATTCGAGCCGGATGTCCACAAGATAGAAATACATGAGGCATATATCCAAATCCAGTGAGAGGGAGAAAAGTCAACAACCCTCTCAGCAGTTTTGTCCACAAGATGAGTACACGTGTCTCTGGGGGGCACGTGACTACATAGGCGCGACATTGTCTCGTCGCTTCTTTATACAGGGGGTGGTCGGACACCCTAACTGTCCGGTAAGTTAGTAAGCGCACTAACTACCGTATTTGCTCCCATTCAAGAAGTGTCTATTCTTGATGGTTCGGTGCGCCTGTCGACTCATGAACTAACGTCTACAGTAATTCTCTACCTTTTAATTCCGAGAGGTAGATCTCGCAAAGCTTGGGCTGAAGTGAAATTTTATGCAACACCTACGTCGTACAATTTTGCGCTGTACGATACGCCATTTGCATTTTTACGCTGCATGAAAATGCCTTCCTTTTTGCTTTGGACGTGAAAAAAGAAGAAAAACCGGATATTTGTAACGTCAATACAATAAAATGACAAATCTGTCTATGGGTGCTTTTACGTAAAGCATCACCATGGAACGTCTTAAGGCACACTTACGAAAAACGTTCAAAACGTATGCTTGGGGAAGGCATAAAGCACGGTGTGCATGCAAGAATGATGCAAAAAACTAACAAAGAAGAAAACAAACTATAATATGCAAAGCAATTTAAAAAGATTTTGATAATTTGCACGCCATTACGTCTAATAACGAGCAAAAACCGTTAAAAATTGATTAAACGGATCAAAATCAAGATTCCGGTAATTTTAGTGACCAGTATTCGCGCGCAACTCAATGGGTCACGCTGGCCAGCCACGAGCATCATTCTGAGTTACGCTGGTATGTCACGCGCAACTGATTCAGTTGCGCGCGACACTTAGTTCAGCAAAAAGAAAATCGCAAAACACGATTTTTCATTTCACCTTCTCTCTCCTTCCTTTCCTCTATTTTTGCCCCTTTCTCTCTAAAGTGCTTGGTTTCTTGCAATTTTTAAAGCTAAAGGAAGAAAATTTTGTCCTTAATTCATATTTTCCGTAATCCAATGTAAGTTTTTTTGCAAAAATTTGTTCTTTTCCGGCTAAATTTGAACGATTTTCGAATCGTTAAACCCCAAATTTCGAATTTGGGGGTTTTCAATTCAGTCCATTATTCTTGAAATTGTTTGCTCTATGTTGTTATACTATGTTTAAGGATTATTTCGCAACAAATTTCACGAAAAAATAGTTATGTATTGAACCTTATATGAGCATTTCTTTGTTCAAGTTTGTTCTTGCTCTTTTCTTTCGAATTTTGCTTGATTTTATTGCTTTTTCTTGTTAATTTTTGTTATAATTGCTGATTATGAAGTAGATTATAGTGATGGAACCAATATTACTTTCATAATTCATTTTCATGAATTTTGAATTGTTGAAAAATGGCGCGAAACATACTCTTAGCTTATTCTTGCCATGTTCAAACATCAAAATTGTTTGGTAGACGATAACCATGTTTATATTACTGTTATTCGTCTAGTAGTTGATTCTTTGAGATTTTTGAAATACAATCCCTTGAATACTTAGTTGAAACTGGTATAGGATGGCTTTTATGGGTGTTAGAAGCCCCCATTTACAGAATTTAACTGCGGGTATCGTACCCCTCAAGTATGGGTGGCATTTGATTTTCGTGTTTTGCCCTATCGGCAACCGTTATGTTGCCGAAATGGGTCTAGAATACGTATATTAGTTTAGTTTAGAAAATAAAGTAAACTAAATAAAGAAACTTTATCCATCATAGCTTGGACTCGCCTCCATTTATCAATGCTGAGGAGATTTTAGGTGGTCCGGACGAGGCGGTTCGTCCTCGGAATAGGGTTACCCGTCCTCGAGAGGAGGTTCGAGAGCGACACGTCGCAGCTAATCAACGTCGCCAGGAGGATGTGGTTTGGGAGGCTCCTCCCAACTGGGACCCTAGGGTCCTTAAGTGGAACCCAGACCATCATGTCTCGATTAGAGGGTGGCACGGCATCGTGAGTTCTTTGCGCCTTTGTCTCTTTATTTTTTCTTTTGTTGATTATCCTTTTTAAACCGTAACCGTTCTTTTATTTTCATTCTTTTATTTTCCTTAGAGTAAGCCTAGCATGCGTTTATACGGCTCTGGTGAACTGCGAGCCCGTTTTGAGAGTTTGCTAGAGGTGGCAAAGGAGATTGTTGTACTTTCCGGGATTGACTCCAAGTTGGCGGCTCTTCGGGATTTATCGAGTCAACCTGCATCGTCAGCTTTCCTCCGTGGATTGCTAAAGTTTTGGTGGGATTCCACCAAAACTTTCCACTTTCCATGGGGAGAGATGACGGTTACCCCTTTCAATTTCTCTAT
Source organism: Chenopodium album (assembly GCF_948465745.1). Taxonomy (NCBI): domain Eukaryota; kingdom Viridiplantae; phylum Streptophyta; class Magnoliopsida; order Caryophyllales; family Amaranthaceae; genus Chenopodium; species Chenopodium album. The sequence goes on from NC_137842.1 coordinate 22,835,951, forward strand.
GATTACGGGTTTTTCTTTTGGAGGCGAGCCCGTAGTCATAGAGTTCGTTAAGTGGTCAGACGAGAGACTGCGCGACCTTGTGGGGGATCGTCTTGCGTCGGGCCTTCACGTGTACGCACAGTCTTGTCCGTACTCGGTTCTTGCCGACGAGTTGTCGGCTGACGAGCTTGATCGGTAGTGTACACCTGAGCAGCTGGCTCAGATATACATTGCTCACGTTCTTTCGGTCACTATCTTGAGTGATCGAGGAGAGCGTTTTGCCATTGGGTTACTTATTTGCCTTAGTGATTTGGGGCAAGTAGGTGACCTGAGTTGGGCGAAGGTGTCGTATGCCCGTATTCTTACAGCTATGGGCAAGGCGACCTGGGTGATGGATTTTGCGGTAGCTACTAAGGTGCCTCGGATCTCCCTTACGTGGCATGGTTGTATCCTTAAGGTACGTGTTTTAAGCTTCTTTCGGTTATTACTTTTGCTTTTCTCCTTTAGGCTTATCTTTTCTCGGTTTCAGGCTTGGGGATACTCGTACCTACATTTCTTAGCCCCCAGAATGCTTGGGGCTGCTCGTTTTCCTATCGGCCATCGATTGGTCACGATTAAGAAGAGACGAGCCACTTCTACCGGCGAATTTCGGCAGAAGATCCTTTCGACGACTCGTGCGTCGGTGAGTATTCCAACTACATGAGCATTTTTTTTTTATTTTCTGACGATTTTTCATGTGGTTCTGTTTAATAGATCGTTCTCCGTCCTTGGAGTTTGATCGTCAGAGTCACTGAGATTATCCGGTCTGGCATGGCTCGTTGCCATTTCCAGACCCTCTATCTGGGACTCTCGGCGCTCCAGAGGACAGACGCTTGGTTTTTAGGCGAGCGTGTTCTCTGGTGGCTTTCGTCCTATGAGCCTTTGGTTCCTGCAAATCCTCCGATCCGGATGTTACGTCCGGACTTGCTGTCTACCGGGGATCGAGCTTAGGCGATCCTTGGTTATCCAGCGGAGCAGCTGGTGCTGCCGGAGGTTTCTTATCTGGCTTTTACTGCATCCAGGTCGATTCCTTTTTCAGCTTTTGTTCCGATTAGAGCAACTCCAACAGCAAGCTAAGAGCAACTCCACTGGTTGATTTTAGAGACTAGCTTACAATTTTAATAATTTTCAAGCTAATAGCCAAACCACTGGAGGATACTTTGATAATTAGCTTGGCCAAGCTAATGCCAAGCAAATTGTCTTAACTAAGCTAATTAGCTTAGAAATTAATTGTCTCTAATAAAATACTAATTATTTAAAAAATAAAGTTGAAAAATTTAAATGCTAATTAGCCTAACCATTGTGGTATGAATTAGCTAGAAGAAAGAATGGCTTTGCAATCCTAAGTGGCATGGCAAGCTAATTTGGCAATTAGCTTGCCCTTGGAGTTGCTCTAAGTACTCTAACTCTCTCTTTTCCTTGTTTCTATTTATGTTTCGGAACTTTGACCCTTTTATCATTTTTTTGTCATATATTATTATTTTTTTAGCGGGTCGAGCTAGGTGGTTGGGTGTCTCCTTCAGCGGAGATCACGTATACCGATGTTGTCGGATCGGTAATTCGTGAGACCCTTCAAGCAGCGGAGGATGATGAGGGGATATCGTTTGTACGTGAGACGGTTGAGTCGGTATGTCTTTTGTGTATATGTACTTAAACATTTCTATTTATTTTTTGTTTCATATACATTTGTTTACTAACTGTCCTTGTATTCTTGGAACAGGTTCCGCAAGAAACCGTGAACAGCATGGTGAGGACTATACGTTCTTTCCGAGCTGCTTATCGGAGAACCCTCGTGACTTTATCATGTCGTGATCATCGGATGATCGCGGTAAGTTTTATTTCTTTTCTTTTCAACGAAGTCATTACATTTCATGTATTAATCTTCATTTTGGATTTTGTAGGATGTGCAGCAACCGTCTCGTAGTCGGCAAGCACCCTGATTCCTTTTGTACACCTAATATTATTATTATTATTTTTTTAGGAAACAGATGTATATATTTTTTTTGCATTGTTGTACATATGACACATTTGTATATATGTCATCATTATAATTATTTTTTTTGTTTCCATGTGTACATTATTATTATTTTTATATTTTTTTAAAAAAAAAAGAAAAAAAATTTCGAGGTAGGGAAAGGGTTCCCGACTTACCCCCTTCGAAAAAATAACCAAAACTCGAAAAGGGAAGGCGAAAAGAAAGCAAAAAAGAAGAAAAAGAGAAAATAAGAAAATAAGAAAATAATAAAAGAGAAAATAAGGAAGTAGGAAAATAATAAAAAATAAAATAAAAAGAAAAAAAGAAAGTAGGAAAGAAAAGGGACACAAAGGGTTAAAAGGCAAGCGTATAATTTGTCTTAAGATTTCATGAAGATTCCGTCATTATGTGAGCCAAAATACGGAAATAAATCTAATTCTCATGCTACAACAGGGGAGACGCACGCAACTAAATGAGTTGTGCGCGGATGTCGCGCACATGTGAATTAGTTGCTCGCGGATGTCGCGCGCAACTCATGAGTTGCGCGCGCCACCTGTTGGCGAACTTTCCTTTGAGCCAAGTTTGCCGAAAATTTTCCCCTCTTGGGTCTATTTATACGTGGTTTCGTGTAGGCTTTTGTTCATCTCGCATTCATTCGCTTAGTTATATAAGAAACTAAAAAGAATTAATCCTCTAAATTCTTATTCTCTCTCCTTTTTTTTTATAACAATGGTGAAGACCTTTGAACAACGTTTGAAGCAATGGGTCACTTCCTCTTCAACCGAAGACAAACTAGCTTTCAAAATTTACCACCTAGACCCTCTATTGAATTATATGCAACTAGTGGTTAACTTTGATTTTCTTCATGCCGCAGTCAACCATTGGGACTTTAACCACCATCTTTTCTTGTTTAAAAGGGACGAAATTGTCCCCCTACCCGGTGAGTTTGAGGTCTTGCTAGGTTTTCTTACAAATACTCTCCCTGTGACTTTTTCGCCTACCTTGTCGGATTTAAAACCTATATTGCAAAGATTTTTTGGCTTGTCCGACAATGATATGACCAACATTGGAACTGAAGAAGGCGTGAACTTGATTCAATATATTGAACATTTTGTCGCCCCTCATGACAACATGACTAAACAACGCTTTAAAATTCGTGCTTTATGTTATTGTCTTGTTGTTAATTGTTTACTTAGGACAGGCAAAGAATACGGAGATTATTCCATGGTGTCCATAGTAGAGCAAATAAAGGGATGTCATTCACCCGCTCCTTTGGCTTTGGCGGAAACCGTTCTATGTTTGAATCGCCTTAGAGTAGACCCTAACGAAAACGGTTTCACGGGAAGTCCACTCCTATTACACGTACGTTTTTTTTCGTTGTTTATCAGGGCAAGTTACAAAGTTGCGCTGGTATGACCAGTGCAATCTTCTGTGCTGCGCGCGGATGACGCGTGCAACTGGTTTTGATGCGCGCGCCTCCTACTTATGTAAAAATCACAAGCTGATTTTCTTTTTTTTTTTTAGATTTGGCTCATGGAGCATTTGCGAATTGTTGATCAGCCACAAAACCTTGAGGCTAATGGAGTAAGGACATTCTCTAGACGTCGAATCCTTTATAAGCATAAGAATGAAGAGGAATGGACGTCGTTGTTCTGTCATGGGGTTCCTAACATACGTTTTGTGATTCCTTGGTGGAACATAAATAGTATGGTTGGGAATAGTCTCAATTGCCCTTACATTAGGCTTTTAGGCCTATCTAGTACTACTTATAATTTTCCTTGCAAGGTAAATGAGACAATACGGGATGAAACAAATTATTCCCCCGCAAGATTGTGATGCCCCTAAAGATGTGATTTTTAGACCCGAGCGAATTTTTTGTTGGATGGAGTATTGGTCAAGTCTTCCTAGATGGGTAGCATAAAATCCTACTGCGAGTATTGCATTATCTTCCTTTTACAAAGCTTGGATGAATGCGGCGGATAAGGGCGAATTAAACAAGGCTTGATCTCAATATCAAGCCGTCACAGCTCGCAATCAACCTAAGCCCTTGATGCATTCGGCGACCACTACTCCTCCTAGTGGCCAAAACAAAGGGGTGAGAAGAAAATTAGACTTCTCATCTCCTAAGGCGCGTTCGAAGGAAACAAAAGGAAAGCTCCCTCCAAACCCGCACAACGAGGTGTGATGCTCAAGGAACCATTGCAACAAACTCGAAAAAAGGCTCTAACAAAAGCTTCGAAAAAGAAAAAAAGGTTGAAAAGACCCTAATTCCCAAATTGAAGAACAATGTATGGGTTAAGAAGAAGAGTGTAGGAGAAAGATCTAAGATTTCTTATAATACTGCGATGGAAACTACTCCTCCATCGTCCGTGACAATTGAGGACATAGTAAAACCTTATAGTGTTACACAGATTCGCCATTAGTTTTAAATTGAATAAAGTGTAATCACTACTATGTTTTTTTTTCGTTTACAATCTAGTTCAACAATGTCTCTCTTTTATTTGAAATTTGAATGAAATAAAATGAGCTTTATATTTTTATATTTTGATTTTTCTTTAATATTTTTATATTTTTATTTTTCTTTAATATCTTAGGAAGAAATTAAATGAAAAATTAATCAAACCTTGTTTAAAAAGAATTAAATCAAAGCTTAATTTTATTTTCCGAGTATATGTTATATTAAGAAACACCTTCTTTTTGTCGCAAGTAGAAGTCGCAACTTCATTCAAATGAAAAATTCAGGTTCGCGGTTCGTCATCAAGTGGCGCACGAAACATCTGTAGTTGCGCGAGCCTGTCGCGCGCAACGAAATCTGTTGCGCGCGACATCCGCGCGCAAGTATTCCTGTTGCGCGCAACACCTGTGCTTCGAATGTCTCGAGACAAAAAAATTAATTCTGTATTATTACCCCCCCCCCCCCCAAGTGTGATGATTTTTTCAAAATGTTCGAAAAAATTTGAACACTTAGAACGACTTATTATTTCTAAATTACCCCCTCAGGTGTTATGTATTTTACTGTGTTATTCGGTAAAATGCATAACACTTAGAATATTTCAATTGAATGCTAATTAAAATTGGTTGTATGAGTGAACGAGTTTATCCGGATTTCATATGTATTATTTCTTAAGTCGATCAATGTTTATTAATTGGCGAATTTCATCTCCTCCGATATCCATTAATCTGACGGCTCCTCCAAATAGGATTTCAATTACGCGGTAGGGACCTATCCAATTAGGTTTGAATTTCCCTCTTGGATCGGTTGGTGGACCCTTAACCTCCTTTAATACAAAGTCACCTTCTTTTATATTTCTGGGTTTAACTCTTTTATTGAAATGACGCGCAATGCACCTTTGGTAGACTTGTACATGATGCAAAGCTCTTAATCATTGTTCATCGAGGAATAAAAGCTCTTCATACCTCGCTCTTACCCATTCAGCTTCCGGTAGCTTACTTTCAAGTACGATGCGCAGGGATGGTATTTCCAGTTCGACTGGTTGAACCGCGTCCATTCCGAAAACTAAGGAGTATGGAGTTACTCCTATTGATGTTCGTATAGACGTTTTATAACCCCATAATGCGAAGTGTAGTTTATTCGGCCAGTCTTTATAATTTTCTGCCATTTTTTTAATGATGACTGTTACATTTTTATTTGCCGACTCTACAACTGCATTCATTTAAAGTTTGTATGGGGATGAGTGATGATGTTTTACTTTATAACGAGTTAAAGGGTCTCGACTGCAGCTTTGAATTGAGATCCCTGATCGCTAATTAGTTCATGTGGAACTCCATATCTACAAAATATGTTTCGTTCGAGAAACTTTGTGACATGTTTAGAAGTGATATTCGCGTAAGAAGTAGCCTCAATCCACTTAGTGAAGTAGTCGATGGCTACTAATACGTACTCGTGCCCTCCTGCTCCTGTTGGAGAGATTTTTCCAATTATGTCAATTCCCCAAGTTGAAAAAGGCCAAGGGGAAGTGAGATTGTATAGTTCGGATGGTGGAAGGTGTTGTAAATTAGCGAACATTTGGCACTCTAGATATTTTTTAACATATTGTATGCAATCATGTTCCATAGTGGACCAATAGTACCCTTGTCGTGAAATTATTTTTGAAAGCATTTTACCATTCATGTGAGGTCTACAAACACCTTTGTGAGTATTTTCCATAAGGCATGTGGCTTCAGGTTGGTCTATACACAATTAACTTTGACCATTAGGTCCTTTTTGCATAATTGACCATTTAATAGATCATATTGGGCCGCAAGTGTTCGTAAGGATCGTTGGTCTTTTGATGAAGTATATTCGGGATATGTGCCATGGGTAATATATTGGAGGATATGATCATACTAGGGATTGTCTCCTTCGATGTCATTTATTTCCTCTATTGCGTTGCAATATGCTGGTTCTTCTCTTCTATCAACGCATAATGGCATCATATTTAAGTGATCCGGAACGTTGATCATTGAGGCTAATTTTGCTAGCGCATCGGCAAATTTATTGTCATCCCTTGGGAGATATTTAAAATTAATATGTTCAAAATGCTCGATGAGTTGCTCTAGGTGTGCTTGGTATAATATCATTGTGGAGTTCTTTATTTTCCATTTTTTTAGTATATGATTTATAATCAAACTGGAATCTCCATATACCTCTAATTTTGTACACCTATGCTAACTGCTGCTTCTAATCCAATAATGCACGCTTCACATTCTACGGCATTATTGGTAACCTCAAAGTATAGTTAAACAGAGATTGGAGTATGTTCTCCCTCTAGACTTATGAGTAACACTCCTACACCACATCCTTTTTTATAAGACGCACCGTCGAAGTACATCACCCACTTGTCATCTTGTGTCATGAGAATCTCTTCATCCGGAAGATGAGTAGTTTCTGCACGACTTGTTTGAATTGGATGTTGTGCCAAAAAGTCGGAAATTACTTTTCCTTTCATTGATTTTCAATAATATATTTTAATTTAAATTCGGCCAACATCACCAACCACTTAGATATCCTTCCTCGTATAGGTGGTTGTTCAAACAAATACTTTATCGGGTTTTGATGAAAAATCACATGAGTAGTGTATGGTAGCATATAATGTCGTAATTTTTTCGTTGCCCACACTAATGCTAGGCTTGTCTTTTCCAAGGTGCTATATTTTGTTTCATATAGGATGAATTTTTTACTTATGTAATATATTGCACGCTCGACTTTTTCTACCTCTTGTGCTAACATGGCGCCTGTGGCTGTGTCTGTAACTGTAATGTATAGCCTAAGAGGTAGTTTGGGTACTAGTCATGCTACAATTGGTGGACTTTTGAGATAATCTTTTATATTCTCAAAGGCCTTTTGGCATTGATCGTCTCATTCATGTTTCTCCTCTTTTTTCAATTTTTTAAATATTGGCTCACAAGTCATAATCAATTTGTTGATAAATCGACTAATGTATTGTAGTTTGCCAAGGAATCCCCTGATTTCTTTTTCTGTTTGAGGGGAAGGCATGTCAACAATTGACTTTATTTTAGAGGGATCGATCTCGATGCCACGTGTGCTTACTACGTATCCGAGTAACTTGCCAGAAGTTACTCCGAAGGCGCATTTTTGTGGATTCAATCGCATTTTGTATTCTTTTATTCTAGCGAAAAATTTGCGTAAAGATTTTATATGTTCCATTCTGTCTTTGAACTTTACGATCATATCATCCGCATTCACTTCTATTTCGAAAGTCTTAGTCGTTCTTTGGTACCTAGCTCCTGCATTTTTTAAACCAAATGGCATGACTGTGTAGCAATACGTACCCCAAGGGGTAATAATGCATGTCTTTTCTTCGTCTTCTTTTGCCATTAAAATTTGGTTGTAACCTGCGTATCCATCCATAAAGGATAACATCGCATGTTCAGTCATGTTATCTACCAATATGTCAATATGTGATAGAGGAAAATTGTCTTTAGGGCTAGCTTTATTAGGGTCCCTAAAGTCGACACACATGCGAACTCACCCATCCTTTTTAGGGACTGGGACGATGTTCGCTACCCATTCTGGGTAATTACATACGCAAATAAAACCTGCGTCCAACTATTTTTGTACTCCTTTTTTTTTAATGCGACATCAGGTTTCATTCGTCGAAGTTTTTGTTTTACTGGTTTTGAGGTAGTGTTCAAGGGAATGGTATGTTCCACAATTTCACTATCTATTCCAAGCATGTCCTTGTATGACCAAGCAAACACGTCTTTGAATTCTTTGAGCGTCGATATGAGGGTCGATCGCTCTTCCGGATTTAGAGTTAAGCCAATTTTGACTTTTATTTTTGTTAGTTCCTATATTAACTATTTCAGTTTCTTCAACGATAGGGTTCTTTTGTTCTCGTTCATTCATTAGTTCAACCAATTTATTAATGTTATCATGTTCATTAGATTGAGTGTTATAGCATTCGAATGTTTCAAGAAAAGGCATATACTCGGAAATAGAGCTCATATTATTAAAATCAAAAGAGAATACATCAAGAGAAGAATCCTTTTTGGGATCTTCCCTTCGCCTGTGACAATTTTCAGGTTATCGCCTTTGTGATTGGTACATTTGAAAGATTTCCTCCATCCATGATCAAATGTTTCATTTGAAAGGGTGATCAACGAGGTTGGGTTAAAAGCTTCATCTTGAATGGCGTTTTGATTGATCATTGTAGCGACATGATTTTGCTCTAGTCCAAATAGTAAGTTAAATGCTTGCCCATTATAGCACCCTAGAGTTGGATGTTTTGATTTAACAATACTAAAATCGTCCTCCAAGAAGTAGCATTCATGAAATATTTCAAATCCAGACTTCTTGATTCCTTCCAGAACTAAGGGTTCTAGAAAGTCGTAGCATGGTAATCTTCTCCCTCCCTAATGAATTGTCCATTAAGGGTTTGTTGGTAGGATGGGAGTAAAGTGATTATCCCTTTCTTATTATTGTCTCTGCGTGCTTTGTTTTTCGCATCGTGAGACTCCAATTCTTCTTTGGTTGGTTTATATCCCAATCCAAAGGAGAAGCTTTTCTTTGGGATAGGAAGTAAGAGAGATTTCTTCATTTATTCCTATTCCCAAAGGCATCCTAGGAAAGTAACTACTCTTGAGTAAGATGTTGTTTACTATCCGGGTGGAGTATGGATCAAGCTTGAATGGTTCTTCAAAGTCTTCTTCCATTTCAATTATGTAGATTGGCTCTGCGGCAAATCCCCACATGTCTTCTTCATCATTATCATGGTTTATTTCTAAGAGTGATTGATCATTTATTTCTATTTTGAGAGGAGAAGCATGTATAGTCATAGGAAGCCCTTGATAGTTCAACCTAATCATTTGATGAAGTGAGGATGGTATTGCACCAAGCTCATGTATCCAAGGACGTCCACGTAAAAGGTTGAATGTAGGTTTTATGTCCATAACATGGAATTCAACCATCTTTTGAATTGGGCCTGTGGTAATTTGTAGCTTAACAGTTCCACACACCGATCTTCTCGAATTGTCATAGGCCTTAATGCTTTGTGTTGTTGATTGAAAATCTTTTCTGCATTTAGGCCTAAGTATTTTTCTGTTGGTAATGGGCATACGTTTACAGCTGATCCATTGTCTACCAAATTTAGAGGGATATTGTTTCCTTTGCATCCCACAGTTAAGTATAATGCATTGTTGTGGGTAGTGTCTTTTGAAGGCAAATCATCATTAGTGAAAATGATTGATTTTTCAAAGTTCTCGCTAGTAAGCAAGCTAACGAGATCCTGAGGGGTTGTGTCTGTGCTTACAGACAAAGCCGTTAGAGCGTTCATGATAGAATTCCTATGTTCTTTAGAAGTACTTAGGAGTTCCCAAATGCTAACATTCGCCTTGGATTGGCGAAGTTGTTTGACCAATGTATCTTCCACCTCAATTGGAGGTGGTATTGGATTTTGTACTTGACCTTGAGTTTGATTTTGTGGGGTCGAATATCTATTTGGTGGTGGTACTTGGTAGACTCGCCCAGACCAAGTTAAATGATCTATCTCGTTTGGGTTAGTTGTAGGACTCACAAACCAACTTTCTTCTAGAGGCTTTGGATGTTCCTCCATTTCAAGATGTTCCATGAGTTGTGCTTGATGCCACTGTTCATCCAGGGAGAGATTCGATAAATCTTGCGATTTCCCCAAGAAATGATCCCAATCAAGCGCTCCATTTGTTTTATTTTGTAAACAAATGGAAGTGGGACGGCGGCATACTTAGATACATATAAGTCTTGAAAGTCGTCGTCCCATAGTCCACATACTTCATTAGTTGCCCCTATGAGTATTGTGGATAGAGGTTCTCCTATAGGTGTGATATGGTCCAAAGGATTATACATATAACTTCCCATATGGTCCTCAATGATGTGAAACACCCCCAAGGGGGATGCATTATTATTAGGTTTAGGCGTGGGAATTCTCTCATCGTCTACTAAATCTTGTATTTTGTGCTTTAAGACATAGCAACGTTCAGTATCATGTTCAACGCCTCTATGATAAGCACAATAAGCATTACCATCCCATTGAGAAAATCTTCTTTCTGGTGGAGTGGGTGGTGTCGACCCTGTTGGTGAAAGTAAGCATTTTACATTTAATTTTTCTAACAATTATTTATAGATTACAGGAAATGGAGTAAATTTTCTTTCTTTTGTCCATCTTTTCTAGGATCATCATATCGATATGTGTTATTATATTGTGTGGTAGTTGCAAATACGTTAATAAAGGATGATGCATTATCATTCCCCTTCTTGTAGTTATTCTTAGGTTGATGATGATGATGAGGTTTGTTTGATTTTTCTTTAGCAAGATCATCTTCAATCCTAGTAGCCATAGAATAGACCTTTTGAAAAGTGTCTAAACCAAGGTAACGTAGATGTTTGTTGTACTTTTCATGACAGTTGTCAATGAACTTTTGTACTAAATCGAGTTCAGGCGGCCTTTGGGCAAGGTGGGCCGCCTTTTCTCGCCATCTACCATAGAAAGCAAGGAAACCTTCATCGTCGCCTTGCTTAAGCATCTCGAGTTTACTTAAAGGTGAATTAAACTCTACGTTATTCTCATATTGGGTAATGAAAGCCGAAACTACATCTTCCCATGTTGCCTTAAATTTTGGATCTAGCCTATAGTACCACACTCTCGCGGTTGGGTCTAGGGATAAAGGGAAAGTCAAAGCATAAAGCTTAGGATCAACTCCCTTTAATGCCATGGTGCTAGTAAAACACATTAAATGATTTTGTGGATTATTGGTCACCTTAAATATTGGCAATTCCGTAGCTACGAACTTTTCCGGTAAAGCAAGTCTTGCGGGAGGAGCAAAATTTTCTGCGTCAAAGTACTTGTTCCCCATTGTAGAACGAAGAACTAGCTTCTCCAACGACTTTTCTTTGATGGATAATTGTTCCATCTTTTATTGCAACGCTAAGGTTTCGCATTTTTCTTTTCAGCCTTTTCCATTTTGTTAATTCTTCTCTCCTCGACCTCTTGAGCCTTTTCCTCTCTCAAACGAAGAATCTCTTGTTGAAGTACTTTGATGGTTGGCATTGTTGTTGGACTAGGATTAGTTGTCGAAGAAAAGTGGTTTGAAAGGGGTTGATCTTTGGGTGGTAAACGTAGAATGCGAGTTCCCTGGAGCCTTCTTTCCCAAGCTTGGAAACCGGCCCTAAAGGAGTACGAAAGGATAAGTAAATCGATACGCTTGTTTAAAAAGGGAGAAAAAAAAAGAAAAGAAAAGACGCAAAATATATTCAAACAGATAACATCACCCTTAACAATTCTTTAATGAAGATATTGTTCGGACAAGTCAATTTGTTTTTTGAGAAATCAAAATTGACTCGTTCAGTGGGCGCACGCAAGTAACTCAGTTGCACGCGGCTATCGCGCGCAACGGAATCTCTTGCGCTGGGAGGGGTCGCGCAACTCACTGAGTTGCGCGCGCCACCTGCTCGTAGGATTTTTTTTTAATTCGAGCGTTTTTTTCATCGTTTTTTTTTTTATTTTTGTTTTTTTTGCTATCCTTTGAATATGACTCTAAATCACGAAGAGACAAATTCGTAATTGGGAACCTCGACCAAACTAAAAAGAAAACTATCCTAACACGTTGCATATAGTCACATAATCACATAAGCATGCCGTAAGTAAAGATTCAGGCAATTGGTTTTTACTTTTGTGCAAAAGGAAGATATTATGCGTTCAAGTCTCGCTTTCTAACTAGAGATTATCTAAGTTAATTCTCGTTACAACCCATAGGCAACCTAGTGTTGGAAACCTTGGATCATAACTACGAACTAATCATGTAACCTCTAAGTCCCCAGTGGAGTCGCCACTGTAAGGAGGGGGTTCCCATCGTAAGGGGTCCTCTCCTTAAATGCCCATGGCCCTTTAAAAGCCTAGTACTTTACACTTGTTAGGGTGTAGTAGGATTTGAATTCCTGACTGTTTGGGAGACCTTGAATTAAAATTGATTCTATCATTACGTTTTTTTGTAAGAAACAAGTAGGGAATCGCCAACGAGTTTTAGGAAAACTCATAAACCTCGTTCATGCCTTTATTCCATGTGGAGTTCATGGAATAATTAGCACGAATCATAAGTTTACCCATGCCCAAATTGGTCTATAAACCATAAATGAGTTCGGGAGCGAGGGTACTAAAATAACGATCCCTTTAGACGAGAATCGTTATCCTAGCCCTAGTGCGGCCTCTACTAGCTCTTCCTTTTTTACAATTTCATCACCAAACAATATATGAAACACGAAACCTAAAACTATGTTAGTTGATTTTATTTACACATACCAATTCACGTAGGAATTACATCGTAATGTCATTATTCTTTATTTAATCAAATTCGTGAAAAAGACAAGAAAATAAACAATATTCGCCTTGGCTTAAGTGATCAACCAACAATTATTTAATTCAATTCTAATCTTTATTTAACGCAAGATACTAAATGGAATGGATTAATTAATTATTTGAAAGGTGATCAAACAACACTAATTAATTAATTAGGGTTCTTTTAAACAAGAAAATGAATGTGATTTAACTAAGTGCTCGGGAATTTACCACTTCTCTTTGCTAGATCTACGTTTAGAATACTTATGGACTCCTTCTTGTTGGGGAACCTCCACCGTAGTAACAAAATATCAAAAGGGGTGAGTGTTTAGGACAAAAGGAGCTAGGTTGCACAAGTTCACAAGTATTTCGCCAGAGTTTTAGGTTCTTTTCTGTCTGTTTTAGCCTCGGTTTAAGCTCTTATTTATAGGGAATGATTAGGTTTAGGATTACGAGTATTCTGCCGCAGCAGGTGTCGCGCGCAACAGGATGAGTTGCGCGCGGCATCCCAGGGCAAGTAATTAGGTTGCGCTGCTATGAGCAGCGCAATTAATTATCTTGCGCGCAGATTTATGGTAGATTCGATTTTATATTTTTCGTATTATTCTTAATCTTCCGCAGTGCAACTCTGGAGGTTGCGATGGGTGTCGCGCGCAACTGAATTAGTTCGACTGTTTGAGATGCGCTCGGCTTTTTCTGCGGCAGCATTAAAATTTAACCTAGGCGCTCCTAAATCCGTCATTATTGGGCTTTAAGCATGATCGAGGGTAAGAGTAGGTCGTTGGTCTACTAACCCTAACCAAATTAGAAATTTATAATACCTAAACTTACACTAAACTAGTTAGTGGCAAGTAAAGGGTCGAACCCAAAAGGACTAAGTGTATTAATTTGTGCCAACTAGACTACTAGGGAAAGTCGTGAGATAGAGAGAGGTTAAAATAATCACTATTAAGAGCAAATAACTAAAACTAGGGAAAGTGGAATCCAATCACATCAATGCATTAAACAACATCAAACAAATAGATGAAATTGACTTCGATTAGGGACATCAACACATTTAACTCACTCTCGCACAATTAAGCATGTTAATTATCCTACTAAACTAATTCACTCTCGTGCAACTAGCCTGGCAAAAGTATGGAAGAATTTAGGGCTCTCAACCAACTCACTCTCGCACAATTGATTGAAAGCACAATTAAAAGCATAGAATCGATTACCTAGAAAGATTCTAATCCATAAAAGCATCATCCATACACAATAATCAAGAAACAATTTCATACTAATCACAATCAATCACTCAATTCATTAATATAACCTTCATCCAATTCCCTAGAACAAGACCTAAGCTAACATAATTAAGAAAGACATGGAAAACAAGGTAAAATAAGAATAAAAACAAGATTAAACAAACAAACTAATTAATCTACTCAAATCAACAAACAAAAAGCAAAAACTAAGAATTAAGCAAAGAAATAAAGATGAGAGAAAGTTAGAAAATGCTCATTGAATAGATGAGAAGAAGTTCCACAAAGTTGCTTCTTCAACCTCTCAAAAACTCCATGGAAATCCAAGCTTTCTCTCTCTACACTACTCCTAAAACTAGAGAGAGAAAATCCTAATCTAACCCTAAGAGAGAGAAAATATAGACTAAACTAATCTAAACTCTCTAAAATAAAAAGTTGATTGAAAAGTTTTTGAGAAAATAACCCCAAAGGGGTATTTATAATACAAGTTAAATAAAAATAAAATAAAAAAGAAATAAAAATAAAACAATTAAAATAACTAAACTAAAAACCAAAAAAAAACAAAACTACAATAAAATAAAATAAAAGGAAATGAAAAGGAAAAAGAAGCGCCAAAATTCCCACAATTCCCACCAAAACTCACGAATCATCAGACCCCCCCCCCCCAATTCCCCCTTTCTCGTGGTTGCTCTGATTCTCATCCTCAATTCCCTTACTCAGAAGCCGCATGCATCTTCACCCTTCATCGAAAATCTTCATCAAGCAGAACTAAATCGCGGTCGTCCGATTTTCATTAAAATCACGTGAAAAGCTCGTGATTGACCCACAATTGCGCGCCCGCACAGAAGTCGCGCATAGGTCACGCAAACTTACTGCCTCAACTCTGATTTTAGACTCCATTTTGTGCGCTTTCTGATAGGGCTGCGCGGCCGCGAATTGTTTGCTCTGTGAGTTTGGGTGTTGGGCGAATTGTGTGGCTATTAGGTGAGTGGTTTGGGTTGGAGATTGGTTGTCGATTGTGGGTGAAGGGATGGTGGTTGTTACGGGGGTTATTGGTGGTTCAGGTTGTTTGGGTGTGCTAAGTTGAGGTGGTGCGAGTAGGGTGAGGTGGCTGGTGGAGTCGAATTGATGGGTGATTGATGGTGGAGGTTCGCAGGTGGTTGCGTGAGGTGGATTGAGTTGCTGTCGTTGTTATTGACGGATTGGTGGCTGGAGGTGGCTGTGGGCTGGTGTGTGTGGTGGTTGATTGAGGGAGCAGCTAAGCTACTCTGGTGGTTGTTTGGTGTGTGGAAGAGGTGGAGCAGGGGAGAATGTTGCAGGGTGTTGGTGGTTCAGGTGGTTGTTGTTGGTAATTGATTGGGTTGCTGGTGGTTGTTTGGTGATGTTGGTTGCGGTTTATGGGAGCAGGGGAATGGTGTTGAGGGTGGATGAATGTGGTTGTGATTTTGGTGGCTGGTGAGAGTGGTGATGTGAGGTGAAGGGGGCAGCAGTGGTGGAGCTGGTGGTTGCTTTTGGTGTTGGTGTTGGTGGGCAGCAGTGGTGGCTGCTGTTTTGTGTGGTGAAGGGGGCAGCAGTGGTGGAGCTTGGTTCAATTTTGTGCCTCGGACCTTGAACCCGATCGACCAAGGACCCGAAAACACCTACAACCAAAAACAACACGAGGGATTTTTAAAAGATAAAATAAAATAAAGTAAAGTAAAATAAAATAAAATAAAATAAAGTAAAATATAATGCTAAAACTAAATAAATAATAAAACTAAATGAAATAACATAAAATAAAGAAAACAAACTAGAAACTAAAAGAAAAATAAATGAAAAGAGAGAAACTAGGAATTAATAAAACTAAGTTAATCAAAATTAAACTAAAAACTACAAAATACTCAAATAAAAAGATAAAAGGCGAGAATAAGCAAAATAATAGAAATAAAGGATAAAATGAGAATAAGCCGGAGAAGCGACTCAATAAACACCCTAAAAGTGACATAAAAGTCACTTATCAAACTCCCCTAAGCTAACCTTTTGCTCGTCCTCGAGCAATTTAACATGAAACACGAGAGAAGGGGAGTGATTTATTCAAGAAAATCTAAGACACTAAAGGAGACAAGAATGTACACTAACTCACTTTCGTAGGAATCACGGTCAATTTTAGCAACTAAAGACAAGCCCTTTAAACCCCTAGATCGCCCTAGAGGACGAGTGTGCTCTCGTGAGGGTTTCCTAAGAGTTTAACCCACAACTCTAAATAAAAACCAAGGCAAGGAAATAAAAAGAAAATAAAAAGAAACATAAAAAGAGAAAGAAAACACAAAGTTCATATTTGGACAAGAGATAGGAACAAGCACCAATGAATGCAAACCTTTCTAAATAGACAAATGTATGCACGTTCCAAGATGTCAATGGTTGATTGAAACATAACATATGCTAAGCATAGAGAACTAATGGGGACACAATCCACCCTAGCCCCAACCAATCGGGCCGCGTTCTCTCCACTAGCTTCAAATCAACCCTTAAGCTAGTTTCTCATGATTCCACGAAGGAACCGGAAAAAAGATAAAGAAATGAAAAACTTTGAGAAGGTAATCCCGACATCTCAACTATGCATACTCTCTCCATAGGTTTGAAGTCTATCTCCCTCCGCCTTTCTTTGACCTAACCCCACTAAAGTCTAAAGGTCTTTTATTGGGTTAACGTAAGGCTAAGGGTTAAGGCGGGGTAAAAATTTGGTGATATTTCCTAAGTGAAGCAAAAGAGTGGCCTACTTTCAAAAACAAACTCAAGAAGTCACAAAATATCAAACAAAAATACCAATAATGACGTCTCCCCCAAGCTTATTCAACACTAACACAATATATACCAAAAACGAAGTAACGCTCCCCCCCCCCCCCCCCCAAGCTTGAACGAAGCATTGTCCTCAATGCTTAAACTAGGGAAGAAAACGAAACCAAACTAAAATATTTATGTGTTTTTTGTTTCTTTTTCAATTTTTTTTTTTAGCTCTTATTTGATGTCCTTGCCTTTTTTTTACTATGGACGACTTTTTCTTGAAACTTCATTTGATTTTCTTGAATTGCATCTTTCTTCTCAAACTTTTTTGCATTTTCTTTTCAAGCTCAACTTTCAATACCGTACTAAAACCAATTCACAAAATGTCTTGTTCAATTTCAACACTCTCAAAACTCAAACCTCACATGCCAATGCTTCACTAACTAAAAGGGTTGGTAAACATAGGCCATTAGGTTTGTAACGCGGTTTAAACAAGAGCGGGAAACATTAGGCTCAAATTGGTTAATAAGTAGGTTGATGCAAAATAGAAAACCAAAATTGTAACAAAATAAAAAGAAGATAAAGAAAAATGAGAAAAGGTACTCTTTTCCTCCCCTTGAGTGGCTCGGTCACAATCTTGGGAGCTAGAGGTCAAAACAAGGATTAAGACATGCATAGTCAAGGATCCTAAATAGCCGCTCAACAAGGTGATGAAGGCTAGAACAAATGAAGCTCACAAGGGATTATAACCAAACAAATACCAACAAAGGGTTTCAAATCCACTATAGAGAGCAACCCCATCTTACCACATTCCCGTGAACTAAGGCTTCATGGACCCCTAAAAGTTCTTAACCCGACTACCTTAGCATATAGTATCCTAGAGTCAACCAATAACACTCTCAAACCTTGCATACATTTACCACTTAGGAAGAAAAACATTCAAGGATTCAAGTCCCAAAACAAAATGTCTAAAATAAGAACAAACAAAACACATTTTGCCAAAATTACCTTGAAAGTAAACAAAAATCTTTTTGGATTTTTCAAAATAAAAGAAAAGACATGGAAATGCATATACTCAAGTGCATGGCATAAATGAATCAACATCCCACCAAACATGATAGAATACCCTCCCCCCAAGCTTGAGTGAGACAATATACTCAAATATAAACAAAATAATCCATGGGAGGGGAAAAGAAATAAATCAATCCAACAAACCAACACAAGTCCAACGAGTCACCAACCATTAGAGAAAGAGATAGGAAAGATATTACTGGATATTGGTGGGTGTAATTACCCGCAAATGAACCAATTTAACCTTTCAAAGCCGATTTCTTCTTGAATTGAATCTCGATTTCCATATGCTAGCAAAAATAGGCGTCAAACTTCCTTGATTCTTGATCCAAACCAATGCATAAGGGTATATCAAGTCATGTACCTAGAAAAAAGCACACAAACATTTCCATGAAAGAAAATCTAATCTAAAAAGAAAAGAAAATGAAAGCAATAAAAATCTCGGGTTACTTCCCGAGAAAGGCTTGTTTAACGTCCAAGCGAGACCACTCTAGTAAATAATATTGCAACGAACGCAAGAGCTTATCAAATGCACTACTACACATTTCATAGGATGACAAGTAGGCAAATGAAGGAAGGAAGACGTGCAACAAGATTATTGCATGTAAGTGAGGAGGAAGATGCCAAAAGAAAGAAGAAAAATCAAGAAAATAAGAAGAGAAAGAAGAAGGAAAATAAGGAAAAGAATAAAATGGCAAAACCTCCTCAAAATCTTTTTGGGTGGCACAATCACCCATTTCCTCAATAATAGGAGGATGAAAAGGAAAAGTCGCATCAATAGGCTCTTTGACAAAAGAAGGGAGGAACATGGGATAGTAGGAGATGTGGTCAAATTTCCTTGAGAAAGGGACATGAGGAAGGGGAGGAGAAATAATGGTCTCACAAAGTCTCACATCACCAATGAGGGCATGAAAATCAATCATAGAATCCTCAAAAGAACACTCATGACTCACATCTCCCTCAAACAAAAACTCTCCAATAGAAACAACCTCATCCTCCTCTCTATCACAACGATGAACAACAACTCCCTCAAGATCCTCAAAGCCTAGAGTCTCTAAACCATGCATGAAAGGATAAAGGTCTCTCTCAAACTCATCCCTTTCCCATGAAGCATTGCCAATGAACTCTCTCAAAAGGCCATAATTATTTGTTATACCTTCTATGAACATACTATCCATAACCTCAAATGAGTCCAAAAACTCATGGATAGAAGGATCACAAACATGCAAGGTAGACTCATCAAGATGGGGAAGGGGGTTGGAATCCTCAAAATCGACATTTTCTTCATTCACAACTCTTCCACCATCACTCAAGGGACTCTCAATCTCTCTTGATTTCTCAAACTCACCATCATCATCCTCATGAACTCCCTCATTCAAACATGAAGATGGCTAGAGTAAAATAAAATGCTTCATGGGATGACAAGTAGGCAAATAAGATAAATAAAGTAAAATAAAATAAGATAAATAAAGTAAAATAAAATGCTAAAACTAAATAAATAATTAAATTAAATTAAATAACATAAAATAAAGAAAACAAACTAGAAACTAAAAGAAAAATAAATAAAAAGAGAGAAACTAGGAATTAATAAAACTAAGTTAATCTAAATTAAACTAAAAACTACAAAATACTCAAATAAAAAGATAAAAGACGAGAATAAGCAAAATAATAGAAATAAAGGATAAAATGAGCTTAATTATTGAAATAAGCCGGAAAAGCGACTAAATAAACACCCTAAAAGTGACATAAAAGTCACTTATCAAAGCACGGGCTTAAGCCTAATTATGATCGGGTTTAGTTAATTGGACCTTTGTTTTGGCTTTTATCTTTAATTCGGGCTAGTCTTTTGTGTTTTGTGGCTTAACCAGTTCTCCATAAGTATTCTTCACTTTGATCCAACACGAATATGGTTTTATTTATCGTCATTGCACTTCCTGTCGAGAAAGGAGGCCAAAAGTAGATGTCTACACTACCATTATTTTAGGGGTATTGAACCCACATTCTTCATGTTTAGAAACTGATCGTTATGATGGGTTCAAAAATCCCGGAATGATAGTTATCGAAGCACCCACGCATGAACGCACCAAGGAGAAAAGCGTGAGGGGCATCAGTGGCACGGGCGCGGCTAGCCCGTACGCGGCCGCGCGCGACGCTGGCGCGGACGCGCTGCTAGGTCGCGCGGTCGCGCTACCCCATAATCGTGCCTTATCTTTTCTTTCTTCTTTCTTTTCCCTCATTTCCTCTTCACCTTCATTTCTCACGCACTCTTCACCCTTCACCCTCATCTAGGCCGCACCGCACATATCCTTACTCACTTTCATCAATTTTAACTCAAATTCCTCCAAATTTCCATTAAAATTAATCAAATCCTTTTACATTTCTTCCATCTTTAAAAACATTCATACTACCTTTCATCCATAACAACCACTATTCTCTCTCCTCCATTGTTGAAGCTAATTTGGGAATTTTCATGTGGGTGGAAATTTGTGGTTAAACCTTGCTCTAACTTGCTTCTTGTATGGTATAATCATATTCTCTTACTCTTAATTGCTTTATTATACCATATAATTGCATGTTTTAGGTAGTTCAGGGGTATGAATAGTAGTAGTATGTATTTTGGTGATTTTGATGTTTGAAATTAGATTTTGGTTGGTTGTTTGTGATGTATGATGATTGATTATTCCTTACATTGTGTTGTTTGTTTTTTATGTAGCTAGATTGATCGTAATTCTTGGTAATTGTTGAGGTCGGATTTTTGATAGTGCTATATTGATAATGTTGAGCTTTGGTTCTTGGTTCCTTTGTTCTTGGTATATGGTTTGAATGCATTTGTTGGCTTGAATTGGTGGTAATTGTGTACATTTGGGATTGCTCGATTTTGGTGGTGAGTTGTTGCTTGTCGGTATTGGTAAAGGAGTTTGATTGAGGCACTCTAGATTGTTGGTTGGAGTTTCTTGTGGTGATTGTGGTGTATTGAGTTACTATCTTTGAGAATTCATCATGTTTAAACACATCAAAAACCTCCTCAAGAAACGAAAAACCAATGTCGCTATTGAAGAACCCGCTCCTTATCCCTTTACCTCACAACATCGTCAACCTACCCCTATCCCCAAACTACGAATTACTAACCCCCATTCAAAAAGCTAGATACACCAAACTCAAAGAAAATCGTTCCCTTAAACCTTCCCAACACTACTTTCAAGCGGACATGATTAAGTTGGAAATTGATGAAGATTTAAGGGAATTGCTTAACAACCTTCGTATGGGATCTTTCGTGAGCCGGAGCTTCCGTACCTATGTTCAACTGACTTTGGAGTTCTTGGCCACGGTTGATCTTGTGGTGGCCGTGGGTGGTTTCTATCATGTCCAATTTCAGCTCTTCAACATTCAGTTTGATCAATCCCTAGAAGAGTTCAATGCGGCTCTAGACTTCGATCCAAATTCAGATATTTAGAGAGAGAAACTCTAACTTCTCTCTAGCCCTTTGAAGAAGGGTCCGGTGGTTGCCTTCATCGGATTCATTCTTCAAAGGGCTAGATTAGGGAAGCAGGATTTTTGTTCTTCAATTTCTTCAAAATACAAACCCTAAGAGCTTTTGGAACTCTCGGATCCTTTCCTCGACCTTCAAGATTGAAGAAGGGTTCGTTGTTCCGGTGATTGTATTGGATGAATCGGCTGTTGGGCGGTGTTTCGGGTCTAATCTTCTTCCCAGTAGCTGGAAATTGCTAAAAGTGTTGATTTTTTCATTCGGTGGGCTGATTCTGGGTTCTTGGGGCTTTGATTTTTAAATCAAACCCTCGATTTTCTGGATTCTCGTTCAAAGAATGATGTCGATTTCTGGGTTAGTTCGCCGGTGACTGGGTTTTCGTTTTGTATCTGGTCTTTTTCGCTAGTGACGGGTCTAGTTCAGTGGGTTGTGCTGAGCGAATCGGCTGCTGGATGGTGTTGCAAGTTTAATCGGATTCTTTCTTCGATTTTCTGGGTTCCTCACTCAAGATTGAAGAAGTGTCTGAGTTCGTTGTCCGGCGGTTGTTTTGGTTGAAGTGGCTGTTGGGCGGTGTTTCGGGTCTATTCTTTTTCCCAGCAGGCGGAATCTGAAAGTGTCGATTTTTCATTCGTTGGGTTTTCGTTCATCAAACCCTCGATTTTCTGGGTTTTCATTCTTTGGATGGTGTCGGTTTCTAGTCTAGTTTGCTGGTGTCAAATCTAGTTCAGTAGGTTCGGGGTGCGTTTCGAAGTGGTCGGCGAGTTTGCGGTTCGTCGGTCGTCTTTCTCCCCCTGGTTGGTGTTCTGTTGTCGAGGCTTGCTCTGTTTTTCTGGGTTCAACGTTGCTTGGAGGTTGAACTTGAGGTTGGTGGCAGCTCCCTTGAGTTGCAGCTCCCCTGATGTTCTTTAATTGTAAAAGGAAGGTTGAATAGTTATTATTTGCCTTCCTTTTGTTATCCTTGTTAAAATGGGAATTGCTTATTTGGTTGTAACTACTGTCTAGATGTATTGTGTTACTTTTTTTTCAGCTTAGGCTTCCTAGTGATTAGTGTTGTTGGGTGATGGTTCATGGTAGCGATCTTTTATCCTGTTTTGTATTGTATGCTTGTCGTACTGTCGTCCTAGCAGGCTGGTTTCTGGGTTGTTATTTAGCTGTGATATTATGATTATGTCTATTGATGGTGGATAGTTTTTGGAGGTGGGTTGTCATGGTTAAGTCTGGGTCTTGTTAGCTTGCTTGGTGTGTAGTGGGTTGAGGCCCGTTTTTAATGTTGTCTCCTAGCATGAGGTGCTAGTTGATGGCCTGGGTTGTATGGTGGGTGTTTCTTCTATTGCTACCTTGTTTCTTGCTTCTGTCTGGACTTCCTTTTATGCCTCTTCTTTTGTGGTAGTTGTTGACCTATCTTTATCTCGGCATCTTATGCTTTTCTGCTTTGCTTGAGCCCCCTTGTGTTTGTGATGTTGGCCGATGGTTCATGGCTACAATCCTTTATCCTGATTTGTATTGCATGTATGCTATTGTTCTGTGATGGCATGCTGACTACGGGGTTATTACCAAGCTGATTTTATGGTGATGCTGTTGGAAGGTGTTTTTCTTTTTTTTATTTGGTGGAGGTTGGCTGTCATGGTTGAGGCTTGGTCATTTTAGCTTGCCTGGTATGTAGTGGGAAGAAGCCTGTTTTTAGTGCTGTCTCCTAGCATGAGGTGCTAGCTGACGGCTTGGATTGTATGGTGGGTGGTATCCCTCTTCCTACCTTGGTTCTTGCTTTTGTCCAGGCTCCTTCTTTTGCCTCTTTTGTTGTGGTGGTTGTTGAACTACCTCTGTCCAGGCATCTTATGCTATTATGTTTTACTTGAGCCTCCTTGTGTTTGTGCTGCTGGTTGATGGTTCATGGCTACGATCTTTTGTTCTGGTTTATACTGCATGTATGCTATTGTTCTGTCCTGGCAGGCTGACTATGGGATGTTATCAATCTATTTTTATGGTGATGCTGGTGGTGGTGTATTCTCTGTCGTTGTTTTGGTGTGGTGGAAGTTGGTTGTCATGGGTGAGTCTTGGTTATTCTAGCTTGCTTGGTGTGTAGTAAGTTGAGGCCCTATTTTTAGTGTTGTCTCCTAGTATGAGGTGCTAGTTGATGGCCTAGATTGTATGGTGGGTGGTATTCCTATTGCTACCTTGTTTGCTGTTTCTTCCGGGACTCCTTCTTTTGCCTCTTCCGTTGTGATAGCTGTTGATCTACCTTTATTGTGGCATCTTGTGCTTCTCTGTCTTGCTTGAGCCTCCTTATGTTTGCGCTGCTGGATGATGGTTCATGGCTGCAATCTTTTGTCCTGGATTGTACTGCTGCATGCTGTTGTTCTGTCCTGGAAGGCTGACTGTGGGATTGTTATCAAGCTGCTTTTTATGATGAATGCTGGCGGATGGTGTATGCTTTCAAGCTAAGCTGATGCTTTTTATACTCACCTTATTTGTTATCTTTGGATGTTTGGGTTTATTACCCACGTTTGGTTGTAGCTTCGGTTTCATCTTCCGTTGTTAGTTAGAGGTTCCGTAGTTGTTGTCTTTGTTTTGCCTTCGGGCTTTGGTTTTGTTGCTTCTTTGGCCCAGAGGGCATGTACTGAACTTTCATTTCTTGTAGTTGCTACTTTTAGGGGTAGTAACTCTTTACTTTTGGTAATAAAATTCTTTATTTACCAAAAAAACAAAAAAAATCAGATATTTTAGATCCCAAGCTCTTCTTCAATGACGAATATGATCAAAATTCATGGTGGGACGACATTTCTGGATGTGGTGACTTTGCGACCCGGTATTCCAAGATTAGTAAGGTGTACCAGCCATGTCTCCGGGTTCTCCATCGGATTTTGAGGTATTCGGTGTTTCCGAAGCAAGAATTGGGAAAGATGAGCTAGTTGGAGCTTCGGATTCTTTGGGTGGCTACTCGTGTGGAGTACCGGGGTCGCCTAAACTTGGTGTACATTTTTGTCTGCTGTTTCCAAGGATTGCAAGATAGGGATTCCGGCGAGATCCCTTGTGGGAGCATGGTCACTAGGCTAGGGACCAACCTTGAGCTCGGGCACTATTTGCCATCTAGCACTCCGGTAGGGGATGTTGATTCTCTCTACCTCGACGTCCGGCAATTGAAGCAAATCCAGTTCTTAGCAAAGAATGATGAAGACGAGGTGTTTGATTGGCTAAGGGATAACGCACATTGGTGCTATCTCCCTAACCCCTCCTTGACTTCCCTCCACCGCGAGAATGTGGCAAACATTTGGCATGTCTCCAAGAGTCAATGCCCTCCCTACTATGATGATGATGAGGAGATGGGTGAAGAAGAGGAAGTAGAGCCGCAACAACAACAACAACAACAACAACAACAACAACAACAACAACAACAACAACAACAACAACAACAACAACAACAACAGCAACATCATCATCATCATCAACAACAACAACATCAAGAGCAACATCACCAATTTATTAACTCCGACTTGGATACCCTTAGTGCTCAAATGAAGGGATTGCAAATCTGGTTGGAGGGCATGTATGATCAAAATTTTGAGGCCCTCTATTCTCATATGAGAGGGATTTCGGAGATACAACAAGGTATATTTCTCCAACAACAACATTTGTATGATGCGGGTGTTAACCGGGGAGAAATCACTACCCCGGTTAACTACCCTTACTTTCCACCCCAATACGGTCCTATACCATCTTTTGGGGGTGATGGGGTACCTACGTACCCATATTGGCAAAGACCCTCGGGGTCCAACACCAAGACTCGCTCATTCCCCGAAGAGCACGGTAACTATGATTACCGTGTTCCCGGAGGGAGCGACTATAGGGGTGATCCTAACTACCCTTATGTACACCCCGATCACCCACTACCGCTCGCCTTGCCCGAGCAATTCACTCCCCTTGCCCCTTGGCAACAAGATAACTTTAGGGGGCATCATGGTTAGCCACCCCGTTACACCGGGGGATGGGATCCTTATGGTCCCCCATCCGGGTTTTCCTATGATGGGGATAACAATGATGGCCCCGGGGCGAGTGGTAGTGGTAGCTAGTTCCCTTATTTTGTGCCATGTGCCTCCATCCCTTGTCTTATGTGTGCTTTCTTTGTATTGTTGGGATGTTGAGATGTATCTATGATTAGCTTGGGGAACTTTTCCTTTTCTTAGGGGTTTGTCTCGGTGGCCAATTTGTTGTTGAAACTCACCTTGTTTCTTTTGCCTCTTTGTATGATGATCTCTTTCTTGATTCCTCTTTGATGATGTTTGCTCATTTTTTATCTTCTTGTTATTGTGATGATGATGCGTGATTTGCTCCCTAGAATCCAAAACCCTTATATCCAAATCCCATGAATACAAACCCTTGAATCCAAATTTTGTAGTTTAGTACTTTGTTGATTAGTTAGATGTTTAGGTTGTTCTTTAGTTCTTATTTTCTTATTTTTCCTTTCTTAATAGTTTAGTTTCCCTTATTTTTACTTATTAGTTTCTTTCCTTTTCGTTTTCTTTTCTTTTCTTTTCTTTTGAAGTTACTAACTGTTTTCTTTGTCCATGGTGTCTTTTCCAATTGTTGTTCTCGTATAGCTTTGATGATGATGCTTTGTTTCTTGGAGCTTCGTGAGGTGGTTAATTCTTCACTTTACTATTTTAGCATTGCTCGGAAGCCGGTGAGATCTTTCTTATTTTTCTTTATTCTCTTTTATTTTCTTGAATGCATAGTTTAGGATTAGTTTTAGGAAAAGTTGAATGGTTCGAGGATGGATGCTTTTAACACCTAGAGTGTTTGGGATCATTGGCAATGTTGTCATTTGATCACTTGTTTTTCGATTGGGAATTACATGTTATACTTGCATATTCGTTCCATTCTTTATTTTCCTTCTTTTCCTTTATCTATGTTTTTCTTTTCTCCTTTCTTATCTTTTATTTTTCTTTCTTCTTGTTTTTGGTTTTTCGTATGTTTTGAGGCTTTATTTGTCACTTTTTGTTTTTCTTTGAATTGGACTATATACAACCGATTTTTGGTTTTGAATGAATATCTTCCTAAATGGTATGGGTATGCACGATTTGAGAATATGCTTTGTTGACTCTAGGATAGGTGTATGTTAAGGTAGCATAATCTAGAACTAGGAGGGTCATGAAACCAGATTCTACTTGTTTGTGGCTTGTTGGTAGTTGCTTCCTATGGTCGATTTGACACCTATAGTGAGTTTTTGCTACATCCATGCGAGGTTCAATTTTTTTCAAGCATTCTACATATTTTGCATGAGTGGCATGGATCCTTGACTATTGCGGACCTAATCTTGAATCTTGACTCATTATTCTCAAACACGAGACCGAACCACCTAGGGAGGACAAAGGCATCTTTTCGGGGTGGTAATTTTTCTTTTTCTAGGTTTAATTTTCTTCTTTTAGTTCTTTGGGTTTAAATTTGCCTTCTTGCTAACCATTTGAGCCTTTTCCCTTCTTTTCAAGCCATATCTTTAGCATTTTGAGCCTTTTGTTTCTTTTTGTTCCATTTTTGGTTTTTGTGAAGCAAATGGTCATGTTTTTGGAGTTTGCGGTTTAAAAGTATGGATATTGGTTCTTTTTGTAAGCAAGCTTGTGTTTTGTGAATATTTCGTGAATAATGGCAAATGATTGATGGAAAAAGCCGTCCTAAGTGTAAAAAAGGCAAGGACTTAATAAATGCAAATTTGTAAAAGACGTACTAAGTTAAAGAGGCATGGACATTTACTTTGAAAATTTTGAAAACAAACAATGAAAAAGAATTGAAAATAAGAAAAATCAAAAATATTTTGATGTGATTCTTTTCCCCTTTTCAAGCATTGAGGACAATGCTTCCTTTAAGCTTGGGGGAGAAGCGTTTACGCTTTTTGTATATATGATTGTGGTTATGGCTTTGAATAAGCTTGGGGGAGTTAGTTTTTTTTTTGTTTGGCAATTGCTTGGTTGTGAGGAGAAGGTTTGATCACCCTTTGCTTCACTAATTAGGAATACCGCCAAATTAAATTTTAAAATTTTAGCATACCCTTAACCCTTTTTTCCCTTACGTTACAACCATAGGGAAAGACCTTTCGACCTAAAGGTTCAGTCAAATTTCGAGGGAGGGCATTATGAATTAAAGCCTAAAGAGAGGATATGCATAGTCAAGATGTCATGTAGTCCATAAGTGTTTCTTTTCCGGCTTCTTCGAGGAGCTATTGAGATGCTCATTAGAGGGTGATTTGAGACTATAGGAAGAATGCGGTAAGATCGAACGGGATGAAGGTGAATTGTGATAACTAGTTCTCTATGCTTAGCATACTCTATGTTTCAATCAACCTCGGATATCTTGAAACGTGCATACCCTTATTGCTTAAGAAAGACATTTATTCATTTGAAATGTGGTCATTTTGTAAAGTCCAATTCGTAAAGGTTTCAATTTTGTTTTTTTTTTTCTTTTGCTTTCCTTTTTGTGGTTTGCCTCATGTATGTTGGTGGAGATTTATAGGTTAAGCTCTTAGGAAACCTTTACGAGACCTCACTCTTCCTCATAGGCGACTTTGGGGTTTAAAGGGCTTGTTGTAGCTAAAAACAATCGTGATTCCTACGTTAGTGAGTCTTAGTGTATATTCCCGTCTTATGTCTTTCTTTTTCGTTTTGAATAAGTCTTTCATCCTTATTCTTTCTTGCTTTGTTTTGCTCGAGGACGAGCAAAAGTTTAGATTGGGGGAATTTGATGAGTGTCATTTATGGCACTCATTTGGTTCTTTTTAGGGTGAATTTCATGCTATTCTATAGCTCTTTTACTTAGCTTTTCCTTAATTTTCTTCTTTATTTCTTTTAGTTTGCATTTTCTTAGTTAAACTTCTTTCTTTATGCATTTCTTGGTTTATTTTGTTATTTTCTCATTTATTTGCTTGTTTTCCTTTATTTTTAAGGTTAAAGTCGTTATCTAAGTTTCCCGAGGCCTCTTCCCAAGTTTGGCATTGATTAGGATGTCTAATGTTCTCCATTTGAAGCTCAAGCATGGAGAAGTGCAAGTTCCTAAAGTCCTTAAGTTGTGCATTCAAGTCGTTGGGGCATGATTTCTAGTGTTGAACCCGCAAACATGGAGTTTAGAAACTACAAGGTCCCGTGTTTATCAAGAGCATTAAGTGGAACGCAGGAGGAGCATCGGCATGATAGGGAAGAAGGCTGCCCTGTTCCTAGGCGCGGGCGCGGGCGGCTATGGTGCAGCCGAGCGGCCTGGTGGCGCAGGCGCACCTCTCTCAGGCGCGGGCGCGCCTGTCTGGGTCTCTGTTCCGTACCCAGATTTGCGCGGCCACGCTCTCCCTTATAGTTGGTCGCGCCTCTATGGGTTTATTTGGGGACGATCTAACTAACTTCTCTTAGTTAGTTTTACTATACATAGATTTTCTTTCTATTTTTAGAGAGAGGAATTTTTTCATAAATTAGGATAGAATTATAATTAGAATTTCAGAGAGAGAAACTCTATATTGTAGAGAGAGAAGTTCTTGATTGATGATTAAATATTGGTAATTCTAGCATTTTCTCCATTGAATTGAAGCAAGTTTATAAGGATTTCTTTTACTTTAATGCAATCTTTAGCTTATCATTTCAATTGCTTTGTTGATTGTTCAAGTTTGAATTGAATTTGTGATTGAATTAGTTGTATTGATATGATGATGATGAAATTGTTGATTAGCTTAGTTTTTATCTTGATTTCAATGGATTGTGAGTAGTTCTCTTGCTAGGGGAATGGTGAAGCATGTATGAGTAATGGATTGATGCTAATTGGGGGAAATTGATGGAGTTGATGTTGTGATTAAATTGGTTGATTGATTAAGTGCATGTGTGTGATTAATTGAAGAGTAGCTAACTTTGATTGTTTCACTAGAATGCATTGTAAGCTTGAATTGATACGGAAAATTGATTTGTGACTTGCTTTTGTCGATTGAGTAGGTTTGCAAGTTTCCTAGTTAGAGTCTCTCGTAGTAGGCGCTATCTTGACCTCTAGGAGATTAGCTTACCTTACTCTCTTGATTGCTTAATTGATTTTCCCTCGCAACACTCGACTTAATCATCTCCAATCCCAATTAGCTATATTTATTCCTCGTATATGCGGATCCTAACCCTAGTGCTTGATAAATTTGATTTCATTTTGATTGTTTGATTGTTTAAAATATACACACCTCACTTTATTGATTCGAAATAGCTTAGCTTTGACATTAGCATTCACCTCTCATTCCTAGTGATTCGACCCTTGACTTACTCTATGCTTGGTATAGAGGTGTGTTGAGAGATTACAAATTTTGTTTTGATCAAGGGTAGATTAGTTTTCAACGACATAGTCTCTCCTTAGATCACGGAGCCGGAGGCCCGATTATGAACAAGACTGAAGAAGAGGTTGTAGATATAATCAAGGATGTAGTTCGTCACTACATGGATTGGCAAGAGGAAGAGAGAGAGTCCGTAAGCAAGAGTGGCTCAACGGTTTATTCGGTTGATCATCTTAATGCAATCAATAACTTGTATTCCCAAATCTCAAACTTGGAAAAGGAGATGACATTGATTAAAGCCAAGCTAGAGAGTGCCTCTTCGATTGCACCAAGTCTTCCCTCCCACATGAAAGGGAGAGGTACACTTTCTAACTCTACTCCTCCTTCTACTTTGAGTAATATTCCAAGTGGTTGTGTCTTTTGTGATATTTGTGGGTCTCATGACCATGATTGTTCAAATTGTCCAAATGCTTTTGAGAATTGTGATGATGTTGAAAGCAATGTTTGTGAACAAGTGAATTGTTTCTAATAATAACATTGGACAAAGATTTGATGGTCCAAGGAATTTTGGGAATAGGAATTCTCACCAACAAGGTAATTTTGATAACTACAACAATGGTGGTTATTGGAATCAAGGAAATCAAGGTTTCCGAGGTAACTATAATAACCAAGGTTATAGTAATCAAAACCAAAGCCAAGGGTATGGAAATCAAGGCCAATCTCATGGCTTTGGTGGCCAACACCAAAATTTTGGTAACAATCAAGGCCGAGGTAATTAGAACAATCAAAATAGGGGAAATTTTCAAAACAACAATCAAAGGGGACCCCCACCCGGATTTGCTCCAAGACCTCAAGGAAATGGTGATAATTCTTATACTCAACCCCCATCTTCCAAGACTACCTTAGAGGAGATCATTGAGAACCAAACCAAGATTTTGAACACCTACATGTCGGTGAGTGATAAGAAATTCAATGAGATGATGACACACAACAAGATGCTTGAAACCCAAATTACTCAACTAGCCAACACTTTGAAAGATTGTACTAGCGCTTCTTCACTACCCTCTTAAGGAGTTAATCCTAAGAAAACCCATTTATTCTATCAACACAAGGAGTGGAAAAGTGCTTGAAGAGAGAGTTTCTAGGAATAGTGAGGAGGATGAGAGGAAGAGTGATTGTGACTCAAGTGAGGAAAAAGAGAAAGATGTGTCAAAGAGTGTGAGCAAGGAGGAAGTCCTTGAGAAAAAGAAGAGTGTTGGAGAGTGTAAGAGGAAGTGAGAAAACCCGGCCTTCCATATCCCTAAAAGTTTATGAGGAACAAATTAGATGAACAATTTGGGAGATTTCTTGACATGTTGAAGGAGGTCCATCTTTCTATCCCTCTTACCGAAGCTATGACCCAAATGCTTAGATATTCCAAATTCCTTAAGGATATATTGAGTGGCAAGAGAGAGTGCAATGAGTTAGATTTGGTAGAGCTTGGTGAGTTTTGTAGTGCTTTCACTCACAATGACTTACCAAAGAAGATGAAAGATCCGGGAAATTTCTCTATTCCTTGCAAGATCAAGAGTAAGTTGTTTGAAAATGCTTTGTGTGACTTAGGTGCTAGTTTTAGCATTATGCCTTACTCGGCGTTCAAGAAGCTTAAGCTAGGAGAACTTCTTCCTACGAACATAACCTTGCAATTGGCCGATAGATCTATTAAGTTTCCAAAAGGAAGAGTTGAAGATGTTCCCCTAGGGATTGGTGGTTTCACAATTCCCATAGTTTATTGTGCTAGAAATTGAGGAGGATGACCACATTCCTATTATTCTAGGGAGACCATTCTTAGCTACTTCGGGTGCTCTAATAGATGTTAAGGGCGGTCGTATCACTTTGAGAGTTGGTAATAAAAAAGAGAGTTTTAAGCTAAAACCAATGCATGAATCCTTGTCTTTTGTGAAAGAAGTCATGAATGATAATTCCCCTCGCTCCATTGATAATGTTTGTGTGATTAATTCTTCAACTAACGGTGTTCATAAGATTTTTGATGATGTGCTTGTGAAGTTTGATGCCATGAAAGTTAGTGAGGAAGAAAAGCTTTCAAATGCTATGGACGAAGAGGTTATTGACATTCCGCATTGGTTTGAGCTTTGCCCTCAAGAGGAGGAGGATGATTCAATGGATATAGATGGTGTGAAACTATAGGGAATATTTCAAGAATTACCCCAAACTTGAACCCCACTGTGATCATACACTAAAGTACGGTGGCGTCCAAAGAGAAAGAAGATAGAGCAAAAGAGTCGCCAACAAGTTTTAGGAACTTGTAAATCGTTCACGAGGTGAAGCTTACACCCCTTAACGATCCAGGAGATCGTTAACTCCAATAGGCCTGGAACCATGACTGGTAGTTCGGGGATGAAGGTACAAATCCAACCTAAAAGAGATTGAACCTTCCCTAATAATAGGCCTCTACTTTATTCTAATTGTATTCATGTGTGCTTTCTGACTAACATGCAATCAATAGGTTGAACCCTAAACCTGTTTATCTATGTTGGTTGAATTTTAGTGCACAAATAAATCTATTATTGGCAATCACTTGAATTATAATCATATTAACCCTAAACAAGATTATTAATTATCTTATCAAGCGTGATTACAAGTACCAATTCCCTTTAAACATGCATAAACGTGTGATCAAGCAATAACAATAAATATATATCAAGCAACATCATCATAATAAATTATATATAAGTTATCTGTCAATTAACAAATAACATGAAATAATTTATAAATTAACAAATTACGTGAAACAATTCGTAAATTAACATCATAATCATAATCATAATCATGTTAAAGCATAATATTAATAGCAAGATCCTAGCATGTCACTAAGCAATAAAAATCAAAGCTTTAGCCCTAACATGATACTAACATGCTATTAGGAAGAAAATAGGAAGTATCGCAGGAATCACAACTGTCATATTTAATATTAAAAATTATAGCTATTACTCTAAACATGATACTAGGAAGATCAAAACGCCCTAACATGACACTAGGAATCATAATAACGACCTAAACATCATTTCTATATCATAATATCAATAAATCAATTAAAGCACTTACTTGGATGTTTCGTATCTCTTTCTAATAACAATATACACACGTTAGTAACTTCAAGGAAAATAATAAATCAAATAATTAAATTAAAATAATTGAAAGAGAGATTTGGGACCAAACCTTCAGAAATTAAAACCTTTCACGTCTAGGGCGAAGGTAACTTTGAACAACGCTAGGTGTTTCTAAATCTTGTGAATGCGGAATTTTGTATGAGAAAAGCTAGGAGTGAGAGAGAATAAGCTTTAGCTTAGAGAGAGAAGAGAATTAGAAAACTAGAGGGTTGATGATAGAAAACCGAGATTTTAGGAGGATATTTATAGAGAAAATCAGCCGGATGTGATAAAAAACGAATCAGAGTTTCGACGAGAATAAAACACGATTGGCGCCAGACGCTGGACATTAGCGCCAGGCGCTGAAGGTTAGCGTTAGGCGCCAAGCCTTAGCGCCAAGCGCTAATGCTTGTCGTCAGGCGCTAATAATCAGTTTCACGCGTTTTCTTAATTTTGATAAAATTTTACCGTACAGAAGGGAAAAATCGTATTTTCCTTTAAAACACTTCTTTTATTCTGATTAAAACTCTAAAAAGTCAACCAAAGTCAATTTATCAATGCTAATTGAATTAGGAATGAAAAGAACCTTCTAGAAGAATCTAGAAGACTAAAATCAATTCTAATTGCATTATTAATGATAAATCCATATTAGGCCCTCCTCTAGATCATTGGGCCGCACATAAAATTCAAACTGGGCCCAGTTTAGTAATTTGGCCATAACTTCCTCATTATTCATCGGAATTGGGCTTATAATATATCGTTGGAAAGCTCTTTTCAAGCCCCATCCAGCTACACCATTATTGGACCCTTGATATGGACCAAACCAAACTAGATTGGCTGTTTTCTTAAAATAGGTTTTCAAAACAGAGAGAAAGAAAAGAAATAAAAACTATCCGCAACACTAGACTTTCCACACTTTTACTTCATTCGATTATGATTCGACATGAAAGGTACACATCACCGGGTTTGGTTTTGTGGAGACACAAATGGGTGTCTACAGAAACCGTCTACAAAAAGAAACAAGGTCAAGAAGAAAGCAAGAGCTTCGAGGAAGAAGAGAATGAGATTGAAGTTGAAAAATGACAAGGTTATTTTTAAAGTGCAGGCAAGTGAAGTCTTGTCAAGCAACAATGAGAGGTTGCTTAAAAATGAAGGAGAAGTTGTTCTATCTGCTACCTTGGACAAGGTGGTGTTCTTTGACCCTCCATGATTTGGAGGAAGGGTCGAGCTTAGGACCATAAGCAAGCGCTTCCCGAGAGGCAACCCGGAGATTTCTAACCTTTCGAGCCCCGTTCTCTTCACCTTAATTTTGCTGAACTGAAATTATTTTGACTGAACTGAAATTATTTTTGCTGAACATAAATTATTTTTACTGAACTTAAATTAATTTTACTGAACTGAAATTATTTTTGCTGAACTGAAATTATTTTAACTAATTTTCTATTATAATTCTTCTTTAATAAAACTGAATTTTGCTTAACTAAACTTATTTTTACTAAACTGAAATTAATTTTACTGAACTGAACTTATTTTTACTGAACTGAAATTATATTTACTTAATATTATTTTTTAAGGTGAAGAGAACAGGGCCCTCCTTTTGTTTTCTATTTTCTTAATTTTCTTTATTTTATTTTCTTTTATTTCACTTGTTTTTCTTTTGGAATTATAGGGTAATTCATGGAGATGGATTATTTTCTTTTGGAGCACGAGCATTGGATATGAGTTTTTTTTTTGTTTTTTTTTTGCGGTTTTCGTAGTGATGTATGTTCGATTTTATCGAATTTTTGAGGCAATAAGGGGTAAGAAATATTAGTGATGTAAGATTGGGAAATTGTGCTTAAGTTTGGAGAAAATTTGAACTTTGTGAGTTCATCGGGGTCTACCATTATTTTAGGGGTGTTGAACCCACATTCTTCATGTTTAGAAAACTGATTGTTACGATGGGTTCAAAAATCCCGGGATGATATTGAATGATAAGCCCACAGATGAACGCACCAAAGAAGCAAAAGGTCGAGCTAGCTAGTGGCGCAGGCGCTCCAGGGGAGTGCGCGGCCGCGCGCGACACAGGCACGGGCACGCAGCCTGGCCGCGCGGGCGCACACCTCTGCAGGTCTAGCCTTATTTTTTCTTCTTTTCCTCATTTCTTCTTCTTCCCTATCTCATTCATACGCACACTCCTCTCACATTTCTCTTGAAACCGCTCAAACCCTAACCCCATTCATCAAATTTCATCAAAAAATCAACAAATTTTCAATAAAAAATCATCAATTCTTTCCACATTTTCATCCTTTTCAACAAAAACTACACTATTTTCATCGATTGCAAGCTTCAATATCTCTCATCCATTGTTGTTTTTTCGTTTGTGAGGGAATTAGTGGCCAAAGCTTTTTCAATCTTGCATCTTTTATGGTATAAACATCCTTTTTTACTCTTAAATGTATAATTATATCATATAATTGCAAGTATTGGACTGTTGATAATTGTGAATAGTAGTAGTATGAATTTTGGTAATTTTGATGATTGATATTGAACTTTTGTTAATTATATGTGTTGTTGTTGATTGTTATTGCCTCACATTGTGTTGTTTGATGTTTGTGTAGCTAAATTGATCGTAATTGTTGAGAATTGTTGAGGTTGGAATTTTGGTAGTGCTACATTGATATTGTTAAGCATTGGTTCTTGGTTCCTTTGTGATTGGTGTATGGTTGGAATGCATTTGTTGACTTGAATTGGTGGTGATTGTATAACTTTGGGATTGATTGATTTTGGTAGTGAGTTGTTGCTTGACGATATTGGTAAAGGAGTTTGATTGAGGCATTCTAAATTGCTGGTTGGAGTTTCTTGTTGTGATTGTGGTATATTGTGATTGGATTGTTGAGCTACTATCTTTGAGAATTCACCTGTCTAAACACATCAAAAACCTCCTCAAGAAACGAAAAACCAATGTAACCGTCGAAGAACCCGCTCCTTCCCCCTCTACCTCGTCAACCTACCCCTATCCCCAAACTACGAATTACTGACCCCATTCAAAAATCTAGATACACCAAACTCAAAGAAAACCGTTCCCTTAAACCTTCCTGACACTACTTCCAAGCAGACATGATTAAGTTGGGAATTGATGAAGATTTAAGGGAATTGCTTAACAACCTTCGTATGGGATCTTTCGTGAGTCAGAGCTTCCGTACCTATGTTCAACCGACTTTGGAGTTCTTGTCCACGGTTGACTTGTGGTGGCCGAGGGTGGTTACTACCGTGTTCGGTTGATCAAAGGTTAGATATATAGGTCGTTAAGCTACTACCCTAATCAAATTAATCATTTATAATACCTAAACCTACACTAAACTAGTTAGTGGCAAGTAAAGGGTCGAACCACTAGGGAAGCACACTAATTCAACATCAATACTCACTAATGCAAGAGTGAAAAGGGGATTGTTTTTGTTGGTTTTATTGAGTAAGAACACTAAAACTACAAATAAGCAAGAAAATGATGATTAAAATCAAGGGAAAATGACGCTAGGGATACGAGGGTGTCCAATATGATTAGAAAGAGGGGAATAATGGTGATTATCATGAAACACATGCCAAAGAACACAAGATTCTACCTAAACAATTCATTCTCATGCAATAGTCTAGGCAAATCAATGAAAGAGGTCTACACTCATAAGGATCATTCTCATGCATCCTATTAGTTACAATCAAATCAAGAGAATAAAGAAGCACAATCCATAAAAACTCCACTTTAATAACTAATTCTCATGCAATCATTAAAATAGAGATGATCTTAATCTAGTTCAAATCACTTTCATGCATTTAAACTAGAAAACATCAAATAGAGATCAACAATAATCTCAAGCTATTAAAAATCATGTCTTTCATCAATTTATGGCATAAGTTCAATCCAACCATCATCATTCATCCAATATCTAATGATGATTATCTATCTAATGTGTTTGTTAAGTTGTGTATAGAAAGAACAAGTTATACTTGGAACAGGATACAAGGAACCTGAGCAGTCACATATATATATATAAGGAACCTGAGCAATATATGATAAGCAATAGAGAAACAAGAACAATGATGAGTGTTATGGTTGATAAACATGGTGATGGTTAAAGAATCATGAAGGTAACTATGTAAATAGGTGTTTGCATATGTTAGCTTCAAAAGGTAAGTACACTATGCATACATGAGTTGTATATGTGTAGGAGTATTTACATAAGCTGTAAGTTTAATTAGTTCTCTCACTTGAAGTTTGTTTATGACAAACAAACTTCAATCTAATGTTTCTCTTAAGTGTTTATGTGAAGACAGGAACTGACTTAGGTGAAGTCAATGGGTTGGAACATAGAAGACTTCAAGAGGAACAAGAGAGAATGAATGAACCTAAAGCAGGTTCTCCCATGAGAACCAAACCAAGAAGGAACCTGAAGGTATTCTCTAACAAGATCCAGAAGGAACTTTCGGCAGGCTTTCTCACGAAAGCCGGAGCATGTTCCCTAACAGGTACATGAAGAGTTCCCTAACAGGAACTTAGTTCTCTAACAAGAACTATCTAAGTTCCCTAACAGGAACTTGCCCCGATATCTAGAATACATCAATACTACAAGATTCCAGAACAAGAGTTTCAAAGAAACAACATGAAGACGGAGAAATCGAAGTATATCGATCTAGGATTCATGTAAGTATGTTGGACATAAAAGTCAGTCTGGAACAAGTCTAAATAACCAAGGTGAACTCGTGATAGTCAATGAAATTAGAGTTACTGACTTGTCAGGAACTCAGAGACTGTCAGAGTTCCGAAACCTAATCGGAACTTAGGTCTGCACGTCGTTAAAGGTCACAAGTCAAATTTAATAATATAAATATTTACCTAATACGTGCATATCTTTTAGGGATTTGGTTTTACAGAATAAAAATATTTATTTTCTAATAAATCCCTTTTGGAAAAAGATAAGTTATTTTTGGAAAATATTTTCAATAAAATAAGTTTTAAATAAAATCTAATTTTATGGAAAGTATATCTTTTGTTAAAAGATATGGTAAATATATCTTTTGTAAAAAGATATGGTAAGTATATCTTTTGTTAAAAGATATATTAGTATATTTGGAAAATATAAGATTTAGATAAAATCTTATTTTATGGTAAATATATCTTATTATTATTGATTGAATATATTCTTAACAAAAGATATATTTTTGGAAAACTTATTTTTGGAAAATATCTTTTATTTCTATCTTTTAATAAAACTTATCTTTTACGAAAAGAATAATTTGGGTGTACTATAAATATGCTCATATGTATTCATTCAAAGTCGAGGTTGACGAAGTGCAGTGGTCGTGCTTAATGGTTTCATCCTTCACCACGAAGCTAAGTCAAACCTCCAGGTCGAAGTTCCAGTCAGGTTCCAGTTACAGTTCGTCCAGTAAGTTCCAGACAGATCTTGAAGTGTCCAGCATATTAGTTTTATCTCTTTATTCATTGGTATGTATTTAGAGTTATTCTTTGAGATCTTGTAATTGGGAAAAAGGGTTTTGAGTGTTTTATGTATTGGGGTGTGAGAGTTCGTGAGGATTCTCGTTATAATTATTTTGTAAGAGTGCAATGTATGAGCTTCTAGGTGAGGCCGATTGAGCTTCTAGTGTGAGGCCGAGTGGGTAGTACTTTGGTAGTACGAGTAGTTTTGTACTTAGGTGGTACAAGTAGTTTGTACTTTGGCAGTACGTGTAGTACTTTGGTGGTACGAGTGAATCTAAGTGTGGTACTTAGATTGGGTAGGATAGGATCCTATCAAGTAGCAAGTCCAGTGAGGAACTTGTGAAATAAGGGTCCGTGTATAATAGGTTGTAACTTGGTGTTTGCCCTATTATAGTGAAGTGTGTTTGAAATCCCTAAGGTAGGGTCGAGGTTTTACTTCCAGTTGGGCCCTGGATGGTTTCCTCGTAAAATCCGCTTTGCATTGTCTAAGTTCCTAACAGCAATCAGTTTTATATTCCGCGAAAAGTAGGCACTAGGAACATACTACAATTCACCCCCCCCCCCTCTTGTAGTATATCATCCGAATTAACACACCCCCTTCCCCTAGAAAAAAGATTAGCCTAGAGAAAGGAGATTAAACATAATATCAAAACTAGAAACAAACTCAAGAAACTCAAAACAAAACATGATTAAAAACAATGAAAACAATAATAACTAGATGAACTAAAAAGATTAACAAAAATAAGCAACAATAAAGCAAATAAATAAAACTAAAGGAAAGGATTAGAGATTACTAAAGAAAGGATTAATGAAAGATGAAAACTTGAAGTCTTGGTTGATTGAAGATTAAACTTGAAAAAGTTGAATACCATAAGGAAATTTGAGTAAAAATCTACTTTCTCTCTCTAAAATTATCTAATCTACCCTAAGAGAGATAGAAGCTCTCCTAAAACTAGAGAAAAAGATCTAATAATCTCCCCCCAAGTCCCGTCCAAAAACAAGCCTCGAATATAAATAGATACGCGCAAAAACGCTGAACTGGGCTCGTTGTGCACCCGCGCACGGTAGATGTGCGCCCGCGCACGGTATCTGTGCGCCCGCGCAAGGGAGTGTGCACCCGCGTAAGGCGGCTGCGCGCCCGCGCCTTTGTGGGTTGGGGCTTGCTGGCTGAGTTGTGCGCTTGCGCGCCTTGGGTGTGCGCCTTGGGTGTGCGCCCGCACAAGGGAGTGTGCACCCGCGCACAGGTTGCACACAACCCGCGCAAATATCTCTCTGCCTCGATTCTGAAATTTACATCCTTCTGCGCGGGTTCTGACAGAGTTGCGCGCCCGCGCACATTTTGCGCTCCCTCGCACCTTGCTTCTTCGATTCTACTCTCGCGCTTACTTGTCCTCTTCTTTGCAATCCAAGACTTCAAATACCTAAGCACAAGCACCAAGGGAAGCAATAAGGTAAAGGCAACGGTGAAAACACGCAATAAAGGGAAGCATTTAAGCATATACGCGATTTTATTTAAAACACATTGAGACATGTATAAACGCATTATTTGAACAAAACAACTACAAAACACCTCA
The DNA here is from genome assembly GCF_948465745.1 of Chenopodium album. NCBI lineage: Eukaryota > Viridiplantae > Streptophyta > Magnoliopsida > Caryophyllales > Amaranthaceae > Chenopodium > Chenopodium album. The sequence continues at coordinate 22,875,809 of NC_137842.1, forward strand.
AGACAAGCTAAAACAAAGCATAAACACTACCCTAAGAATGACATAAATGTCACTTATCAAACTAAAAACTTAAAATATAAACATAGAAAATAAGAGAAATTTAAATAAATTAATAAAATAAGCTAAAAACTATTAAAAACTACTAAAATACATAAAATAGAGATCAAATAAGGAAAATAAGAAAAAGAGTGAAATAAAGCGTAAAACTAGGGAAATTATTAGAAACTAAACTGGAAAATAAGCATAAAAATACCCTAAAAGTGACATAAAAGTCACTTATCATCGGTTTCAGCTCTTCAACATTCAATTTGATCAAACCCTTAAAGAGTTCAATGCGGCCCTAGACTTCGATCCAAACTCAGATATTTTGGATCCCAAGCTCTTTTTCAATGATGAATATGATCAAAATTCATGGTGGGACGACATTTCTGGGTGTGGTGACTTTGTGACCCGGTATGCCAAGATTAGTAAGGTGTACCAGCCATGTCTCCGGGTTCTCCATCGGCTTTTGGGGTATTCGGTGTTTCTGAAGCAAGAGTTGGGAAAGATGAGTCAGTTGGAGCTTCGGATTCTTTGGGTGGCTACTCGTGCGGAGTACCAAGGTTGCCTAAATTTGGGGTACACTTTTTTCAAGTATTGCCAAGATTTGCAAGATAGGGATTCCGGCGAGATCCTTTGTGGGAGCATGGTCACAAGGCTAGTGACTAACCTTGAGCTCGGGCACTATTTGCCGTCTTGCACTTCGGTGGGGGATGTTGATTCTCTCTACCTCGATGTCCGGCAACTGAAGCAAATCCAGTTCTAAGCAACGAATGATGACGACGAGGTGTTTGATTGGCTAAGGGATAACGCACATTAGTGCTATCTCCCTAACCCCTCCTTGACTTCTCTCCACCGCGAGAATGTGGCAAACATTTGGCATGACTCCAAAAGTCACCGCCCTCCCTACTATGATGATGATGAGGAGATGGGTGAAGAAGAGGAAGAAGAGCCGCAACAACAACAACAACAACAACAACAACAACAACAACAACAACAACAACAACAACAACAACAACAACAACAACAACAACAACAACAACAACAACAACAACAACAACAACATCATCATCATCAAGAGCAACATCACCAATTTGATAACTCCGACTTGGATGCCCTTAGTGCTCAAATGAAGGGCATGCAAATCCGGTTGGAGGGCATGTATGATCAAGACTTTGAGGCCCTCTATTCTCATATGAGAGGGATTTCGGAGATGCAACAAGGTATGTTTCTCCAACAACAACATTTGTATGTTGCGGGTGTTAACCTGGGAAACATCACTCCTCCAATTAACTACCCTTACTTTCCACCTCAATATGGTCCTATACCATCTTTTGGGGGTGATGGGCCCACGTACCCATATTGGCAAGGATCCCCAAGGTCCAACACCGAGACTCGCTCATTCCCTGATGAGCATGGTAACTATGATTACCATGTTCCCGGTGGGAGCAACTTTAGGGGTGATCCTAACTACCCCTATGTACACCCCGACCACCCACTACCGCTCGCCTTGCGAGAGCAATTCACTCCCCTTGCCCCTTGGCAACAAGATAACTTTAGGGGGCATTATGGTTGGCCCACCCGGTTACACCGGGGGATGGGATCCTTATGGTCCCCCATCCGGGTTATCCTATGATGGGGATAACAATTATGGCACCGGGCCGAGTGGTAGTGGTAGCTAGTTCCCTCATTTTTGTTCCATGTGCCTCCATCCCTTGCCTTATGTATGCTTGCTTTGTATTGATGGGATGATGAGATGTATCTATGATTATCTTGGGGGAATTTTTTCTTTTCTTAGGGTTTGTCTCGGTGGCCAATTTATTGTTGAAACTCACCTTTTTTCTTTGCCTCTTTGTATGATATTCTCTTTCTTGATTCCTCTTTGATGGTGTTTCCTCATTCTTGATCTTCTTGTTGTTGTGATGATGATGCGTAAGTTGCTCCCTAGAATCCAAACCCCTAATATCCAAATCCCATGAATCCAAACCCTTGAATCCAAATTTTGTATATTAGTACTTTGTTGATTAGTTAGATGTTTAGTTGGTTCTTTAGTTCTTATTTTCTTATTTTTGCTTTCTTGATAGTTTAGTTTCGCTTATTTTTGCTTTCTTTTCTTTTTTTCTTTTCTTTTCTTTTGTTTTGAAGTTACTAACCGTTTCTTTGTCTATAGTTCTCTTTTCCATTTTTGTTCTCTAATGGCTTTAATGATGATGCTTTGTTTCTTGGAGCATCATGAGGTGGTTGATTCTTCACCATACTATTTTAGCATTGCTCGGAAGCCAGTGAGATCTTTCTTATTTTTCTTTATCTCTTTTATTTTCTTGGATGCATAGTTTAGGATTAGTTTTAGGAAAAGTTGAATGGTTTGAGGATGGACGCTTCTAACACCTAGAGTGTTTGGGATCATTGGCGATGTTGTCATTTGATTAGTTGTTTGTTGATTGGGAATTACATGTTTGTGGCATGTTGGTAGTTGCTTCCTATGGTCGATTTGACACCTATAGTGAGTTTTTGCTACATCCATGTGAGGTTCATCATTTTTCAAGCCTTCTACATATATTGCATGAGTGGCATGGATCCTTGACTATTGCGGACATAATCTTGAATCTTGACTCATAATTCTCAAACACGAGACCGAACCATCTAGAGAGGACAAAGGCATCTTTTCGGGGTGGTAATTTTTCTTTTTCTAGGTTTAATCTTCTTTATTTTAGTTCATTGGGTTTACATTTGCCTTCTTGCTAACCATTTGAGCCTTTTCCCTTCTTTTCAAACCACATCTTTAGAACTTTGAGCCTTTTGTTTCTTTTTGTTCCATTTTTGTTTTTGTGAAGCAAATGGCCATGTTTTTGGAGTTTGTGGTACACAAGTATGGATATTGGTTCCTTTTGTCAGCAAGCTTGTGATTTGTGTATATTTCGTGAATAATAGCAAATGATTGATGGAAAAAGCCGTCCTAGGTGTAAAAAGGCAAGGACTTAATAAATGCATAATTGTAAAAGTCGTCCTAAGTTAAAGAGGCATGGACATTTGCTTTGAAAGAATTGAAAATAAAAAAAAAATAAAAAAAAAAAAGAATAGAAAATAAGAAAAATCAAAAATATTTTGATGTGATTCTTTTCCCCTTTTCAAGCATTGAGGACAATGCTTCCTTAAAGCTTGGGGGGGGGAAGCGTTTACGCTTTTGGTATATGATATATCCAATTTATGTAGTGTTTTACCCCCGTCCCGCAGTCATAATTAGTAGTGTTTTTGGCTCTTTAGGGCCACTTTTATTACTAATTTGTGTTTTCTAGTGTTTTCGTAGTTTTAGTTGTATTTTACAGGAAATTGCACTTTTGGAGCATTTTCCTGGGTTTTTATGGATCAACTACGGAAGCTAGAAGGACACGACCACTCTTGAAGCCCAGGATCAGTGAGAACCGATGATTAAGGGCTCGGTATGAGATACCGGGGCTATTGGATCGATTAATCAAGACCCGATGAGGAAACTTAGATTGGGCCGAGGAATTGAGCCCAATCGAAATCCAAGCCTCGAAGAAGAAGACCGGGCCCGATCGGGCAAGCATACGCCCGATCCGGCGGCTACGCGCATAAGGACCCTCAAGGAAGAGGCGCGCCCGATCGGGTGAGCGTAAGCTCGATCGGGTGCGGCACACCAGTAGCGGGCAAGGCAAAAAGGCGGGCCCGATCGGGCGGCCCTTCGCCCGATCGGGCGCGTGTTTTTCTCAGAGCTGATTAGATTAGTTTTAATTTTTGTTTTGAGGAATGTTTAAGTATGAATTATGTACGTAATTTTGGATTACCTTCTTCTTTAGATTCTCTCTCTCTACTTAGGATATTTCTCTCTCTTAAATTCTCTCTCAACTTTTGTTCTTTATTACTTTCATTAATCCAGATTTCTTTTGGTAACAATTTCTTCTCTTTTAATTTCAGCTATTTTATTTACTTCTTTGATTATGCTTTTATTTTTTTATTTTATTAGTTTAGTTATAATGATGCTTGAGTAGTTTTATTTCTAGGGTTTATGGGGATCTAATAAATGATATGAAGGGGTAATTTTGTGATTGTTAATTATCAATGCTTGGTTAATTTCCTATTGATCGATTTAATGCTATGCAATTAGGTTTGGCCAGATTTAATTGTATGAGTTTAGCAATATTAATTCGAGATTCGACATATGAGAATTGATGTTTAGGCTTAGTTTCAATAGACGAACTAATTTATAAATGGTTAAGTCGAGATTCGACAGATGAGATTTAATACCGGTAAATTAACTCTGTGATTATAATACGTAGCAAAAGCCCTTTATACTCTGATTAATCAATGCTTGATGATTGCTTATTATGATTTACCCTGGAATATTGTTTATTAGTGAACCTATGCCGTAGGTCTTTTAATATTTGATTTTCTCCCTATTTTATTTCTTCCGACCTTATTCTATGTATTATAGAATTTATTCCCAAAAATATTGGTTACTTAGATAATTTAGATTATAATAATTAATTAGGAGTAGAAAGACTTGTTTCCCTGTGGAGATCGACCCTACTTCCCTATATACTTTAGTTAGAGGACTTAGGTATTTACTTTTGATTAGGGGATACAACTTTACCCTGTCAAAATTTGGAGCCGTTGCCGGGGAAACGGTTTTATTTTTATTTTCTGATTATTTTTGTAGTCTAGATTATCCCCTTTTGTCTTAGAGAACGTTAGTTCTTTGAGGCAATTCTCATATTTGTCTTTTAGTTTCTTGTTTATGCCCAGGTGTTCCAGATCAGGTTACATCCCATTCGATCCTGAGATCGAGCGATCTTTTCATAGGCAAAGGAAAATCTATAGACAAATTCTGGCGGGTTCCGAGGAGGACAACAGTCGAAGAGATCCTCCCTCTGATTCTAGTGACACAGATATTCCTTCAAATTCAGAATCAGAGATGACGGCCCAGAAGAAACTCAGTGATTACTCGCAGCCGAAGCTCACAGATTTTCCGCACCTTACTCCCACTCCGGCACTAGATGGAGTTCAATTCGAAATCAAGCCCCAATTTATCACTATGATAGAGAGGAAGCAATTTAGTGGAGCTAAGGGTGAAGATCCTAATCTTCACATTGCAGATTTCTGCCAATATTGTAACACCATTAGACAAGCCGGGGTCACGCAAGACCAAATCAGGGAGATTCTTTTTCCTTTTTCATTATGTGGCAAAGCTAAATTATGGTTTAATGGTTTGAATAGAACTGCACTTGGTATTACTGACTGGGAAACTCTTGCTTTGAATTTCTATAATAAATACTATCCTGCAGAGAGAACAGCAGTACTAAGGAGTGTTATTCAGAACTTCGCTCAAGAGGCCGACGAAATGCTATATGAGGCTTGGGAGAGGTTCAAGGATCTACAGAGAGAGTGCCCCCACCACAATCTAGCACAATGGAAATTGATCCAAGCATTCTATAATGGACTTGGAAATTCTTCTAAATCAGTGCTAGATTCTGCAACTAGTGGGAGGTTCATGAATTTAAATGTGGACGATGCAGGACAGGTTATCGAAGACATGGCAATACACAATTCCCAATATGGGAATCCGAGAGGGTTTGCAAATAAAGGAAAACATAATGTCGATTCCATATCCTTTTTGCAAGCTCAATTAACGTCTATTTGTCAAAAATTAGATAATCTTACTGTTGCTCCTAACTCTGTAGCTAATGTTTCTGCTGTTGCTAACAATGAAGCTTTTTGTGAAATTGTGGAATTGTAGGTCATTGGGATCAAGACTGTAGGAGCTCTATGAAACAAGTTAATACCTTTCAAATCTATAGGCAGAATAACCCATATTCCAATTCCTACAATGCCGGTTATAGGAACCATCAATATCTTTCATACCGGAGCACCAATGTACAAAACCCTCCACCTCCACAACAACCACAACAGCAAACCCCACCACAGCAAAAATATTATCAACCTAATTCCGGCCAGAAAAGCCAAGCATCACCCTCATCATCTTCCGACCCTGCCATGACAGAAATTAGAGCAATGCTTGCCAATATGCAAAAGCATATGGAGAGTAGGGATGCGCAAATTGATTCCATTTTAGACCATAATAAAATCATGGACAATCAAATTGCACAGCTTTGATCTACCCTACAATCCCGTCAGTAGGGAGCTCTACCATCACAACCTATCCATCCTACAGATCATGCCAATGCAATCACTCTAAGGAGTGATTCACATTATGATGGACCTCCTATGCCAAAGAAAGATAGACCAGTTCCTGATCTAGATTCCTCTATACCAAACGCTAATCCTGCTAGCCCTGTAGGGCTACAAATAGATACTAACTCTACTAATGTTTCTGTGCAGGGTAAATCACAGGATAAGGGAGGAGATGTGTAGAGCCCGGTTATCAAACTTTTATTCCCTAATAGACAACTGAAGAGTAAGTTTGATAAACAATTCGGTAAGTTTTTAGAGGTTGTGAAAAACCTACAGGTAACAGTTCCTTTCACTGACTTAATCACTCAAGTTCCTGCTTATGCTAAATTTATGAAAGACATTCTGACTAGGAAAAGGGCCTTTAATGAAGTAGAAACTGTAGCTTTCACAGAGGAGTGTATAGCTTTATTACAAAACAAATCCCCTCCTAAATTAAAGGATCCCGATAGTTTTTCTATCCCTTGTCATATAGGGAATGTTTTTATTGATAAAGCTTTGTGTGATTTGGGTGCTAGTGTCAGTGTCATGTCGTCGTCTGTCTGTGCTAAACTTAATATGGGAGAATTAAAAGTTACTAATATAACTTTGCAAATGGCAGATCGTTCGGTAAAATACCCTTTAGGTATTTTAGAGGACGTCCCTGTCAGAGTTGGTAAATTTTTTATTCCTGTTGATTTTATTGTGTTAGACATGGCAGAGGATACGCAAATACCCATTATATTAGGTAGGCCTTTTCTCCATACTGCAGGAGCAATTATTGATGTTAAAAATGGTAAACTAACCCTTTCTGTAGGTGACGACAATGTTACTTTTAATTTAGGGAAGGTTTTGAAAGGGCCTATGCTAGAGGAAAATTGTTGTTATATTGATGTAATTGATATAATGGATGATATTTGTGATGATTGCTTGCCACAGATTCTTGCGAGGGATCCTCTAGAGGAAGTTCTCTGCGGGAATTTATCTAAAGACAATGCAAGCGTTTGGGGTAATGAGGTACAAGATATTGAAAAGGCTCTTTCCTTAAAAGAGTTAAGCCCCAAGGAAACAATGAAGGTAGTAAATTTAGTTCAGGAATCAAAACCTGTAGAGGTCAAGAAACCTGAGCTAAAACCTCTCCCTTCTCATTTAAAATATATTTTTCTTGATGAACAGGAACTATACCCCGTGATCATCAGTACTGCACTTACTGAGCTACAAACTTCCCAACTTCTAGGGGTTCTAAAAACCCATAAGAAAGTTATTGGGTACAGTATTGATGATCTCAAGGGTATTAGCCCTGATTTTTGTATGCACAGGATACATCTAGAGGACAACTATAAGCCCTGCATTCAACCCCAACGAAGATTAAATCCCAACATGCAGGAAGTAGTCAAGAAGGAGGTTATGAAATTACTTGATGTAGATATTATCTATACTATTTCTGACTCCAAATGGGTAAGTCCTGTGCAGGTAGTGCCAAAAAAGGGTGGGATGACTGTGATAACCAATGAAAAAAATGAATTAATTCCCACTAGAACTGTAACAGGGTGGCGTATGTGCATTGATTATCGTAGATTAAATATCGCCACTAAAAAGGACTACTTCCCTCTTCCCTTTATAGATCAAATGCTTGAGAGGCTAGCTAACCATAAATTCTTTTGCTATTTGGATGGGTATTCGGGATTTTTCCAAATTCCGATTCACCCTGAAGATCAGGAAAAGACTACTTTTACATGCCCTTATGGCACTTTTGCATATCGTAGAATGCCCTTTGGTTTATGTAATGCACCCGCTACCTTTTAACGTTGTATGATGAGCATTTTTTCTGATTTCATAGAGTCTATTATGGAAGTCTTTATGGATGATTTTAGCGTGTATGGTTCCTCATTTGATTCATGCTTAATTAATCTCGCTAAAATTTTGAAAAGATGTGAAGAGTGCAATTTAGTTCTCAATTGGGAAAATGTCACTTTATGGTGACAGAGGGAGTAGTTCTAGGTCATATTGTATCTGATGAGGGCATACAAGTAGACAAGGCTAAGATATCAGTGATTGAGCAATTACCTCCCCCAGTTAATGTTAAGGGAGTTAGAATTTTCTTGGGTCATGCGGGGTTTTATCGGCGTTTTATCAAAGATTTTTCTAAAATTGCTAAACCACTGACTCAGCTTTTACTCAAGGATGCTCCTTTTATTTTTACTAACGAGTGTCTTGAGGCTTTCAACGGGATTAAGCAGGCTTTGATATCGGCACCCATCATATGTGCTCCCGATTGGAATCTTCCTTTCGAGATCATGTGTGATGCAAGTGACTTTGCGCTAAGAGCCGTGCTTGGATAGAGAAAGGACAAGGTTTTGCATGCTATTTTTATGCAAGCAAAACTTTGGATGAAGCCCAAGTCAACTATGCCACTACGGAAAAGGAGTTTCTTGCTGTTATTTATGCTTTAGAAAAAATTCAATCATATCTTGTTGGTTCTAAAGTCATTGTTTTTACTGACCATGCAGCGTTGAAGTATTTGATAGATAAGGCGGAATCAAAGCCAAGGCTACTCCGATGGGTTCTCTTGCTCCAAGACTTCAACATAGAAATAAAATATAAAAAGGGAGCAGAGAACGTAGTGGCAGACCACTTGTCACGTATCAGATATGATGAGGGTAAGGATTCTCTACCTATAGATGATTCTTTCCCTGATGACAACCTTTATGCAGTTGTAGAGCAACACCCATGGTATGCGGATTTTTCTAATTATTTAGTGGGTGGAACTCTACCTCTTGACCTGTCCTACCAACAAAAAAAGAAATTCCTTTCTGATGTTAAACATTATTTTTGGGATGATCCTTTTTTGTTTCGTGAGTGTGCAGATGGATTGTTTCGCAGGTGTGTTCCCAAATGGGAAGTCCACGGTGTGCTTACTAGTTGCCACACCTCACCATATGGAGGACATCATGGCCCCACTAAAACAGTGGCCAAGATTAATGAGTCAGGTTTTTATTGGCCTACGATGTTTAAGGATGCTAACATTTTTGTGCAGGCTTGTGACTCTTGCCAGAGGACTGGCAACATCTCGCGGAGGCATGAGATGCCCCAAACAGGAATTATAGAAGTTGAAATTTTTTACGTTTGGGGTGTTGACTACATGGGACCGTTCCCTTCTTCAAAAGGGAACCGTTATATTGTTGTCGCCGTCGACTATGTATCCAAGTGGGTTGAGGCTATCGCCACTCCTACCAATGATGCCAAGGCACTACAAGAAAAATGTCTTTTCGTAGCGATTATTTTGTAGCGATTGTACATTCGCTACAATATGCAAGTCTGTTTGTGAAATAAATAAGAAAGTCGTATCATTTTACAATCGCCATGGTTTTGCCATATAAAATCGATACGGAAAACATAATAATACATATACACACTATTTTTACACATGTATATAATTTTGAGAAATCGTATCGTTTACAATCGCCACTAAATCCTAAAAATCGATACGAAAGCCTTTTCAACACTAGATATATAAATATTGTTTGACAAAGAATACATAAAATATGTCATAGCTTATTGGTGAAACATTTAATATAAGAGTTTGAGGTTGCATGTTCGAATCTTGTAAAGATCATCCAACCCCAGCGATATTGAAGACCACTACTAAAGGCTAAGGCAACGGGGGATATTGTATCGAATGACCATTCGTTGGGAAAGCTTTTTGTTGCAATTACAGTCGATACTAAAGGTTAACAATCGCTACGAAAAGGTTATTTTCTTGTAGTGAGGTGGTCCACAGACTTTTCAAGAAGACCATCTTTCCAAGATTTGGCGTACCTAGAGCAATAATAAGTGACGGAGGATCTCACTTTCATGAACGGAAGTTAGACACCCTCCTCAAAAAGTATGGTGTCTACCATAGGACAGGTTTAGCCTACCACCCCCAAACTAGTGGCCAAGTTGAGGTTTCTAACCGTGAGATCAAGGTCATTCTAGAGAAGGTGGTGGCAAAGTCAAGGAAAGATTGGAGCGACAAGTTGGACGATACCCTTTGGGCGTACAGAACTGCTTTCAAGACCCCTATAGGTACTACTCCGTATAAACTCGTGTACGGCAAAGCATGTCATCTCCCGGTCGAATTGGAATATAAGGCATATTGGGCTATTAAGAAGCTCAATTTAGATGCCAAACTAGCGGGAGAAAAGAGGTTACTTCAACTTAATCAACTCGATGAGTTTAGGTTGACGGCCTATGATAGTGCTCGAGTCTACAAAGAGAAGACGAAGAAGTGGCACGACAACATGATCCTTCCGAGAGAATTCCAGGAGGGTGATAAAGTGTTACTATTCAACTCTCGACTTAAACTTTTCCCAGGAAAGTTAAGGTCAAGGTGGTCGGGTCCTTTTATTGTAAAAAGGGCCAATAAATTCGGTTCTGTGGAGGTTTTCGACGAACATGGTAACGAGTTTAAGGTTAATGGCCAAAGACTGAAGCTATATCATGAGGGGGCTACAATTGGTGCAGTTGAATTACTTCACCTAAGCGGTTTCGATTCAATCTGAGTTTCACTGTGGTAAGAGGGTCGTGCGGGACCTAGATAAACCAGCGCTTTGCGGGAGGAACCTCGTATTTCTTGCGTTCTAGACTAATTTTTTATCTTTCTTTATTTTTACTTTTTCTTAGAGAGGTGAGGAGACTTAATTTTACCTTTCATGAGTGTTTTTGTACAGGTTTTAGATCACAAAGTACGGAGGTTTCAAGAGAAAAAAAATTTAGGCGAAGAAAAAGAAGCTCCAGGCCTGGGTACGGGCCCGATCGGGCGCGCACCTAAGGTTAGAATTGCATAATACTTCGCCCGATCGGGCAAAGACGCCCAATCGGCGCGCAATATTGATTTTATCGGAGCTTAACTTCGCCCGATCGGGCAAGGAGTCCCAATCGGGCGCGCAAGTCAGGGAAGAAATCGAGGGAAATTTCGCCCGATCGGGCGAAATTTTGGAGAAATCGAGTGCCACAAAAAGAAATATCGGGCAAAGCTCGCCCGATCGGGCGAGCAAAGGGCGATTTCCAGGTTCGAGTTCGCTCCCGATCGGGCGGACGTCGCCCGATCGGGCGCGCACTTTACAAATCCTCCTGAACCACCTTCGCCCGATCGGGCGCGACTTTTTAATCCGGGGTTTTAAACCCCTTCTCCCTTTCTCTTTTCTTTTTCTTCCTTACTCCTTTCTCCTTCACACTTTCTCTCTCTAAAACCTCCATTTTCAAACCTTCAACTCCACCTTCAATCCAAGATCTCCTCAAATTCACCCATCAAAACCTCAAATTTCTTACATATTCTTAATCCTCACACCTTCCTCTACATTTTCCACCCATTTCTCCCACTTTCTCTCATACTTCCTTCAAACCCTTAGAGAGAGAAAGCTCCAAATACCCAATTTTCCACATACAATGGCTTCAAAGCGTTCAAGGACACAAAGGGGTGAAAGTTCGAGGGCACCACAACCAACGATCAACCCGGACCTTCAAATACCGGGATGGGAGGAGGTTGTCATCACCTCGGAGGAGCAACGGGCTAGGATGCTAAACCTCATTGATCGACAGGTAATCTCAACCCGTTTTGTTCATCACCCCACATTAGCTAGATTAGGTCTAGATAAATATGTGGAAAAATTGTTCAAAGGTATAGGCATGAGTGGTTTCTTTCAAATGTGCCATGATACGTATGACTATTTAACATTATAATTTATTTCAAGTTTTAATGTTATTAAAATGAATGCATTAATCACTCATGTACAATTCCGATTATTGAACAACGATGTGAGACTAACTCTTAAAGAATTTGGAAAGTTGTTTGATTTGAAATCGGATAAACCGATTGAACCCTCAAGACCACACTGTTATGGTCTACAAGAGGCTAACTGGGGAGGATTTAATTAACCTCCAGCATGCCAAAGGGACGTGGATTCAACATCCCGTCCCAAAATTTTGGCAAAGATTTACCGGCCTCACTATTTTTGGGAGGCATGAACTGGCAAATGTGAGGAGAGATGAATTGGAACTATTGGCATCCTATGCAATTCCCAACGCTGAAAAATTGAATATACCCCATAGGATAGCCAATCACTTCCAAAGGGCGGCCAATGCGGCCGAAGCAAGTAGGTCTAGGGCACCTATTTATTTTGGGGGGGTTAGTGACCCACATTGCCAAAAAACACCTAGGATGGGACCCGGATGGGCATAGGAAAGTTGTAGGCTCAAACCTCATGGACCTAGCCTATTTAGAGAGTCTAAACTGGGAGCAACCCGTGGGGTGTGACACTTGGTGGATAGTCCACCGACAATCGGGTAGGAGGGACCAAGCCTTCACCTTACCCAACCCCGCCTTGACCAAATTTGAGAAGGGGAAGCCTTCTTATACTTTTGAGATTAACGGTCAAGGTGAGGTTCAACCGCCTCACCCTTCACCACAACCCCACCAATCTCCCCAAGACCATTCCCCCCATCACCATTCACCACACTACCCACCACCTCCACCCTTCACATATGGCGTACCCACTTCCTCGGTCGACTATAACGTCGACCCCAATGCCCCTTATGACTTTTTGGCTTTTAGGAGCCAATTAGACCATATCGAGATGGGGCAAGGGAGAGTTGAGGGTATGATGCAAAACCTAGATTCTAGGTTAAGCACCTTGGATGGGCAGGTAGGACACATAGAGAGGAACCTCGGGAGGGGTCTATACCCCATGTATGATTATTATGCACGCCGAGGGGCTATTCCCCCCGAGGCATTAGTTCTCGATTGGTTCCAATACCCCCAAGGAGGGTATTCTCACCCCGGTGCATATGGTACTTATGTGGACTACTCTTCAGTCCATGGATATGGGGGTGACGCTCCTTTTGGGGGTATGGGGGGGAATGTGAACCCTAACTACTTTGCAGGTGGTTCGGGTTATGGTGGTGCTGGACCGAGCCAAGGTGGTGCCGGCTCAAGCTATGGAGGAGGATATGAGAGGATGGATGATAATGAGGAGTAGCTTCTCCTAGCTACCCTCCCAAGTCAATGAGGGCATTGCTTGATTTGGCTTGGGGGGAGATTTCTTGTATATATGGTAACTTTCTTTCTCTCTTCTCTATTTATTGCTTTCCTAGTGTAGTTTTTATTGCTTTCCCTTATGAAAAAAATACAAAAAAATTTGAAAAATAAAAAAAATTCAAAAATACGTTCCAATGAATTGTAATTCATGCTTCCTTGTGTCCCATACTTAGAAAATATTGTTTTGATTCTTGGTATATGATAATGAGCTTTGTGAATTTGTTGATCATGATTTGAAGTTTAATTGTTTGGATTCCTAAACATGCGTCAATTTTGCCAACTATTTGTGAATATAGTGCTTGACTAGTTGATTTGGTTAGGAATGTGTGATAGTTCCATAGTTCCTGATATGTCAATGAATTTGAGTATTGATTTGCAACTATAAGTAATGTTTATATGACTCATTATTATGCACATTGAGGAGGACGAAGACATTTGTTCTCTTAGGAAGCCTTCAGACGATATTAGATACATTTGTTCCCTTCTTGTTACCCATGTTGTTGCTTGTGCCCTTTTATTGTTTATTTAGCCACATTACAAGCCTATATGAGCCCCATTGGTTACTAGTCCCAAGCTTGGCTTGGGGGAGCTATTAGTTGGTGAGGTGAGGGAGTTGTGGTGTGCACATTATTTGCACAATGTGGGAATAAAAGAAGAGTGATTGTTCTTTGATTTTATGATTGGAAAATATTGATATATTGTGTTACAAAGTTGAAATTTCCAATATGAGTTAAAAAGAAAAAAAGAGCAAAAGGAAGAAATTTTTAATGTTTAATTGTTTTATTTGAAGGTTGTTCAAGAAAAAAAAAAGAAAAAAAAATCAAAAGAAAAAGGAAAAAATTCAAGTTTGAAAAGAAAGAGAAAAAGAATGAGTTCAAAGTTTGTATTTCACTCAAGTTCTACATTATCATATTTTTATGAGTGAAATTTGTAAGTGTTGGGATTGTTTATATTGTTTGGAGTTGTGTTTGGTGGATTCTTGTTGGAGTTAGTTATGTTGATGGAGATGTATGATCATCATTTATTTTGATCATGGGTTTATTAGGATTTGGCTCCCTTAATGCATAGCTTTTCTCTCACATATTCCCAAGTTTATCCTACCCTTTACCCTAACCTTACATTACAAACTTTAAAGACCTTCCGACCTTTGTGCTTAGAGTTGTATGAATGTGAAAGTGTTGTTTATCAATGCAAGTTATGATTTGACATATTTCGAGTCGACTAGTAGGTTGAGCGTTCATTGTTTTAAACACACGAGAGTGTGAGATGGGAGGGCATTGTTCACAAATAAAGGGGTTGGTTGGAGAGCAATCGAGTACCTCTTTTACTCGCCACATAAATGAGAGTTGAGTGCGTGAGCACTAGTCTTGAATTCTATATGCTCATGTGGTTTGCTTTACTTGACAACTGTTGGGGATGAATGATAATTAGATGAAAGAGATTGATTGACATTGAAGCATGTTCATTATATTTATCTTGAATCGTTTGTGCTTGATTTTGTTTATTGGGATGAGGCATGTTTTATATGTTCGTTGATGAGCTCTTTGCTTAGGGACAAGAAAAGGTTTGGCTTGGGGGAGTTTGATATATCCAATTTATATAGTGTTTTACCCCCGTCCCGCGGTCATAATTAGTAGTGTTTTTGGCTCTTTAGGGCCACTTTTATTACTAATTTGTGTTTTCTAGTGTTTTCGTAGTTTTAGTTGTATTTTACAGGAAATTGCACTTTGGGAGCATTTTCCCGGGTTTTTATGGATCAACTACGGAAGCTAGAAGGACACGGCCACTCTTGAAGCCCAGGATCGGTGAGAACCGATGATTAAGGTCTCGGTATGAGATACCGGGGCTATTGGATCGATTAATCAAGACCCGATGAGGAAACTTAGATTGGGCCGAGGAATTGAGCCCAATCGAAATCCAAGCCTCGAAGAAGAAGACCGGGCCCGATCGGGCGGCTGCGCGCATAGGGACCCTCAAGGAAGAGGCGCGCCCGATCGGGTGAGGGTAAGCTCGATCGGGCGCGGCACACCAGTAGCTAGCAAGGCAAAAAGGCGGGCCCGATCGGGCGGCCCTTCGCCTGATCGGGCGCGTGTTTTTCTCAGAGCTGATTAGATTAGTTTTAATTTTTGTTTTGAGGAATGTTTAAGTACGAATTATGTACGTAATTTTGGATTACCTTCTTCTTTAGATTCTCTCTCTCTACTTAGGATATTTCTCTCTCTTAAATTCTCTCTCAACTTTTGTTCTTAATTACTTTCATTAATCCAGATTTCTTTTGGTAACAATTTCTTCTCTATTAATTTCAGCTATTTTATTTACTTCTTTGATTATGCTTTTATTTATTTATTTGATTAGTTTAGTTATGAAGATGCTTGAGTAGTTTTATTTCTAGGGTTTATGGGGATCTAATAAATGATATGAAGGGGTAATTTTGTGATTGTTAATTACCAATGCTTGGTTAATTTCCTATTAATTGATTTAATGCTATGCAATTAGGTTTGGCCAGATTTAATTGTATGAGTTTAGCAATATTAATTCGAGATTCGACAGATGAGAATTGATGTTTAGGCTTAGTTTCAATAGACGGACTAATTTATAAATGGTTAAGTCGAGATTCGACAGATGAGATTTAATACCGGTAAATTAACTCTGTGATTATAATACGTAGCGAAAGCCCTTTATAATCTGATTAATCAATGCTTGATGATTGCTTATTATGATTTACCCTGGAATATTGTTTATTAGTGAACCTATGCCCTAGGTCTTTTAATATTTGATTTTCTCCCTATTTTATTTCTTCCGACCTTATTCTTTGTAGTATAGAATTTATTCCCAAAAATATTGGTTACTTAGATAATTTAGATTATAATAATTAATTAGGAGTAGAAAGACTTGTTTCCCTGTGGATATCGACCCTACTTCCCTATCTACTTTAGTTAGAGGACTTAGGTATTTACTTTTGATTAGGGGATACGACTTTACCCTGTCAGTATATATGATGTGGTTATAGCTTTGAATAAGCTTGGGGGAGTTAGTTTGTTTTTGTTTGGCGATTGCTTGGTTATGAGGAGAAGGTTTGATCACCCTTTGCTTCACTAATTAGGAATATCGCCAAATTTTAAAATTTTAGCCTACCCCTAACCCTTTTTGCCCTTACGTTACAACCATTGGGAAAGACCTTTCGACTTAGAGGTTGAGTCAAATTTCGAGGAAGGGCATTATGAGTTAAAGCCTAAAGAGAGGGGATACATAGTCAAGACGTCGTGTAGCCCAAAAATGTGTTCTTTTCCGGCTCCTTTGAGGAGCTATTGAGATGCTCATTAGAGGGAGATTTGAGATATAGGGAGAACGCGGTAAGATCGAACGGGATGAAGATGAATTGTGATAATTATTTCTCTATGCTTAGCATACTCTATGTTTCAATCAACCTCGGATATCTTGAAACGTGCATACCCCTATTTTCTTAAGAAAGATGTTTATTCATTTGAAATGTGGTCATTTTGTAAAGTCGAATTTGTAAAGGTTTTAATTTTGTTTTTCTTTCTTTTATTTTACTTTTTGTGGTTTGCCTCATGTATGTTGGTGGAGAGTTATAGGTTAAGCTCTTAGGAAACCTTTACGAGACCTCACTCGTCCTCATAGGCGACTTTGGGGTTTAAAGGGCTTGTTGTAGCTCAAAACAACTGTGATTCCTACGTTAGTGAGTCTTAGTGTATATTCCCGTCTTATGTCTTTCTTTTTCTTTTTGAATAAGTCTTTCATCCTTATTCTTTCTTGCTTTGTTTTTCTCGAGGACGAGCAAAAGTCTAGCTTGGGAGAATTTGATGAGTGTCATTTATGGCACTCATTTGGTTCTTTTTAGGGTGAATTTCATGTTATTCTATAGATCTTTTACTTAGCTTTTCCTGAATTTTACTCTTTATTTCTTTTAGTTTGCATTTTCTTAGTTAGATTTCTTTCTTTATGCATTTCTTGGTTTATTTCGTTATTTTCTCTTTTATTTGCTTGTTTTCCTTTATTTTTCAGGTTAAGGTCGTTATCCAAGTTTCCCGAGGCCTCTTCCCAGTTTGGCATTGATTAGGATGTCTAATGTTCTCCATTTGAAGCTCAAGCATGGAGAAGTGCAAGTTCCTAAAGTCCTTAAGCTGTGCATTCAAGTCGTGGGGGCATGATTTCTCGTGTTGAACCCACAAATATGGAGTTTAGAAATTGCAAAGTCCCATGTTTATCAAGAGCATTAAGTGGAACGTACGAGGAACATTGGCATGATAGGGAAAAGAGTTGCCCTGTTCCCAGGCACTGTCGCGCCGCCTGTTGGGGCGGGTGCACCTCTTTCGGGCGCGGGCGCGCATGTATGGGTCTTTGTTCCGTACCCGGATTTGCGCGGCCGCGCTCTCCCTGATGGTTGGCCGCACCTGCACGAGTTTATTTGGGGATGATCTAACTAACTTCTATTAGTTAGTTTTACTATATATAGATTTTCATTCTATTTTTAAAGAGGGGAATATTATTCAAAAATTAGAATAGAATTAGAATTAGAATTTTAGAGAGAGAAACTCTAGATTGTAGAGTGATAAGTTCTTGATTGATGATTGAAGATTGGTAATTCTAGCATTTTCTCCATTGAATTGAAGCAAGTTTGTAAGGATTTCTTTTACTTTAATGCAATCTTTAGCTTATCATTTCAATTGCTTTGTTGATTGTTCAAGTTTGAATTGAATTTGTGATTGAATTAGTTTTATTGATATAATGATGATGAAATTGTTGATTAGCTTAGTATTGATCTTGATTCAATGGATTGTGAGTAGTTCTCTTGCTAGGGGAATGGTGAAGCATATATGAGTAATGGATTGATGCTAATTGGGGGAAATTGATGGAGTTGATGTTTTGATTACATTTGTTAATTGATTAAGTGCATGTGTGTGATTAATTGAAGAGTAGCTAACTTTGATTATTACACTACACTAGGTGAAAAAAGGCATTTGGCAGCGGTTCAAACCCGGTCTAAGGCACCGGTTTGAACCGCTGCCTATGTGAGGGGTGCCAAAAACATGGTTTTTGGCACCGGTTCAAAACCGGTGCCATAGGGTGTAATAGGCACCGGTTAACCGGTGCCAAAAAGGCCCACTAAATTTTTTTTCAAAGTTTTTGGCACCGGTTAACCGGTGCCAAAAAACCCCCAAAAATATATATATATTTTTTTTTTTTACTTAAAAATTAAATAAACTAATTTAAATAAAAACACAAAATATAAATCAAACATCACAATCAATATAAACGTCTAAACGATTCTGTTTAATATATAATCAATAAAATTTTACAACATAGATCAATAAAAAAAATTACTTATAAATCAAAAAAAATTACAACATATAAATAAATAAAAAAAACTACAATATAAATCAAAAAAAAAATATTACAACATCACAATCTAAAAATCCCCATATTCTTGATTCTTGATTCTTGGATTATGTATACCTGCGCCAATTAAAACATCAAAAATAAATTGATTAAAATGAACAAGCTGCGAAAAAAAAAAAAAAAAACCCAGAAAAAAAAATCGAATTAAAATCGATTAAATTAAAAATAAAATCGAAAAAAACCCAGAAATCAAAACATCAAAACAAAATCGAAATAATAAAAACAAAATCCCAGGAAAAAAAATGAATAAACCCAGAAATCATAAAAATAAAAACAAAATCGAACAATTAAAAAACCCAGAAATCAATTAAAATAAAAACAAAAACAAAAAAAAAATTGAAATCGGAAAAACCCAGAAAAAATTGAAAATCAAAATCGAAAAACAAAAATCAAAATCAAAATAAGACAACGAAAGTAAAATCGAAACATAAAAATCAAAATCGAAAAAAAAAGAAAAACAAAAATCAAAAATCAAAATCAGACAACAAAAGTAAAAATCGAAACACAAAAATCAAAATCGATAAAAAAGAAAATCAAAAATCAAAAATCAAAATCGAAATCGAAAAACAAAAATAAAAATTGAAAAACCCAGAAATCGAAAAAATAAAAACAAAAACGAACAAATAAAAAAACCCAGAAATCAATTAAAATAAAACAAAAACGAAAAAAAATTGAAATCGAAAAAACCCAGAAAAAATCGAAAATCAAAATCGAAAAACAAAATTCAAAAATCAAAAATCAAAATCACAACACAAAAACCCAGAAATTGAGGGAGGAGGAGTGGTCTCCGTGGTGTTGTTGCATGTGCTTGCGGTGGTGTTCGTGGTGGTGTTCGTGGTGGTCTCCGTGGTGGTGTTCGTAGTGGTCTCCGTGGTGGTCTTCGTGGTGAGCTTGAAGGAGGAGATGAGAACGAAGAAAGGGAAGGAGGAGATGAGAAGGAGGAGATCGATGAGAAAGGGAAGGAGGTTAAGTGGAGTGAAAGAGGAGGAGAGGAGAAGAGGAGAGAGAAATAGTAGGAAAGAAGAGGAGAGGAGAATGAAGCGGCGAGCTAGTAGTAAAGCAAAATAGGGTTTCATATTTATATGGCCGTTTTTTTTTTTTTTTTTTTTTTTTTAAGTTTAACCGTTTTTTTTTAAAGTAAGGAACGGTTCAATTGGCACCGATTCAAACCGGTGCCTTTTTAATTTTTGGCACCGGTTCAGGCCAAACCGGTGCCTTTTCTCTTTTGGTAAAATCCCGCCCATTTCCAGACCGGTTTTGGGCACCGGTTTAGCCTGAACCGGTGCCATATGGGGGGTGCCTAATGCTTTTTTTTCTACTAGTGCTAGAATGCATTGTAAGCTCGCATTGATACGGAAAATTGATTTGTGGCTTGCTTTTGTCGATTAAGTAGGTTTGCAAGGTTCCTAGTTAGAGTCTCTCGTAGTTGACGCTAGCTTGACCTCTAGGAGATTAGCCTACCTTACTCTCTTGATTGCTTAATTGATTTTCCCTTGCAACACTCGACTTAGTCATCTTCAATCCCAATTAGCTATATCCATTCCAAGTATATGCGGATCCTAACCCTAGTGCTTGATAGATTTGATTTCATTTTTTATTGTTTAATTGTTTAGAATATACACACCTCACTTCATTGCTTCGAAATAGCTTAGCTTTGACATTAGCATTCACCTCCCATTCCTAGTGGTTCGACCCTCGACTTACTCTATGCTTGGTATAGGAGTGTGTTGAGAGATTACAAATTTTGTTTTAACCAAGGGTAGATTAGTTTTCAATGACCTAGTCTCTGCCTTAGATCAGCAAGGCCAAATTTTTCAACCATGGTGTACCGAAGTTCTGCATTCCTAAGAACATGACTGATGAAATAGACCGGGAGCTGGATGTCGTCTCTTTCAGCAAGGAGAACAACACTCAGAGCATGATCTAAGACAACTAAGTACATATAGAGTGTCTTCATGACAATGACTGCCTGTATTTTCTCAAGGTTGGCCTCTATCCCCCTCTGGCCAATCAGGAATTTGAGAAACTTCTTAGACACAACTCCAAAGACACACTTCTTGGATTAAGCATGACCTTATGCCACCAGAGTGTGGTGAAAGTTTTTTGGAGATCAGCAAGGTGATCCGCCTGCTGCATGGTTTTGACTATCATGTCATCGATGTACGCCTCTACATTACTCCCAATTTGGTTAATGAAGACTATATTAATCATCCTTTGGAATTAGTCGCATTTTTCAAGCCAAACGGCATCACAGTGTAACAAAATAACCCCTAATCAGTGACGAATGATGTCTTCTCATGATCTTTTTTCCACAAGGGAATCTGATGAAAGCCTGAGTAGGCGTCCATGAACTCATCAAGCATGTCCGGCTGTAGAGTCGACTAGACAGTCGATCTTTGGAAGCGGACATGCTCTATTCAAGTTAGTGTAATCAACACACATGCGCCAAGTACCATTCGACTTCTTTACAAGCACGACGATCAGGATTCGTTATTACTCATCTTTATACAATTTAAATGTATATGCTCAATTCTCCATCCTAAAACAAAAAACTATAATTAAAAGAAATCATAAGTCACTAAATTTAAAATGTCAAACTCCAATTGATTCGAATTGAGTATCCCTCATCTCATATAATAACTTTCATTATTACTCATCTTTATACAATTTTTTTTATGCTCAACTCTCATGGGTTTTTGTTCAATCTTGATCTCAACTCAAACTCGTGCTCAAAGAAAAAACATATTCCTCAAAATGGATATAAAATCACAAATTCTCCCAATTATAAGCTCTTTAATCATTAGTATCAATCTCTTTATTCTCATACCTTTGTGTCTTAATACACAAGTGCGCAAAATTCAAGTACTCATTATTCTTAATAACTAGACAAGGTATTTCAACAGCAAACTATCCCAAAACACAATACTCACACCCATGTGGTGACGTGCATCCCAAGATTTCCACCAAATTACATCTCAAATAAGAACATTAAAGCGAACAATCCTAACATAAGCCATTGAAATTTCAAAATCCTCACTACTACAAAACTTGGAAAAGGAACCCCTAGTTATAGATTTGTTATGTCACCCAACAAGTCTATTTTATGTAATAGATCTAATATTACAGCTAACGGGTCTCATACCTTTTTTCAATAAAAAAAAAATAAGGGAGATAAGAAACCCGTTGATTAGTTAACGGGTCACTTACCTTTTTTCAATAAAAAAAATAAGGGAGATAAGAGCCGTTGATTAGTTAACGGGTCACTTACCTTATACAAGTAGATCTTAACTTTTTCCTCCACCTTTTTGTCTTCTCTTCTCGGTCCTTTGTACTTGTGAATTTCCATACTTTTAAAATTCATTCAATCATATGAAATAGGAGAGAGAAACACACACCTCTCTACATTTACCATTTATCTCATCTTAATTTCTATATAAAAACGAAACCCTAAAACCAACCCCATTTCACCTTCACCGCCACCATCACCTTCAACCTAGCCCATAAAATACCGATCACCACCAATCAATGGCCTAACACCACAAGCCCAAATCACAAATCCTGCCCCTTAGTCTAAACCTTAAACTGCATTGAAGAACACATTTTAAAACAACACTTCCTTGTCGGAGTCACCGCCATCAAGCACGTCGGCTTAACCATTTTAGTCCGAGCTGTTCTTCACGGCACATTGGATTGTTTGAAGATCCGCGTCGCTTCGTCTTTGGCCCAAGAGGTTGTCGTTTAAGATGAATGTGATTATTTTTAATGTTTCACAGGTAATTTTAATATGGGTTGTTTCACATTTTTGTGTAATTATGTCATATCAGGTTGAATTTAAGTTGTATTTTTTTAATAACAATCGTTTTTTAGAGCAAAAGAAATATATATATGAGCTTGGTTGTTGTGTGAAATTAATCAGGGTTGATTAGTCTATTTTTCTTGAGTTTAATTTAGTTTATTACCCCTTATTGTTGGTCGATTTATACATCATTTGCGATTATAGATCAAACCAGTATTACTCTCTTATGTTCGTTGCTTTTAATTTACACTTGTTGAGATGTAAGGCTTAGCAAATTAAGGTTTTTTGCAGGAAAAAATCGTAATAATTTACATTGCTCTTAATGATGTAAATTCGCTGAATATCCAGTCCGAAAATCGAATTGGGCACACATTTAGAGTTGTTGCTATTCTCCTTTACAAATCTCATTGATTCGTTGGTACGATGGTGTTCAATTTTTTCATGAATTGTGAGGTAGTTGATTTCATCTCTTGTTCCTAATTTCTTGCCTCTACATTGTACATTTGTAACTTATTTGTTTTCTGCCTTTGTTTATATTTTTTCTTTTCATAATGGCGGTGTTATCTTCTCAAGAAATGGAAAGAATGGAGGTCGGTGCATAACCGCAGATATTGGGTGGTTAAAGTTTAATAGTGAATTTTAATGTAACTAGAGATAAGATAGTTCCAATGAGATTAATGTAACATGATTTAATTATTATTTGCAGTATAATTGTAATCTTTATTGTGCTTAATTTCAATTTTAATTTAATTTGGGTAATTTTTTTATGTGTATTTTAAAATGTTGTTAAATTGAATTTTGCTTTACTCTGCCAATTTTAATAGTGCGCAACATTCAAATATCAAAAATCAAATTATTATTTTTTATAAAACTAAAGATTTAACAGACCCGTTGTGTTAGGTAGCAGGTCTGTTTAATACCACTAAACAGACCATATATTTCATATGACATGTCTCTTTTCCTTCTAAAATTATCATTTCATAGCTTATAGAACAGACCGCCTATCTCCAACAACGGGTCTATTTGTTCTTACAGACAGACTGCTCCTTATGAAGGGTCTCTTTATCAAAGAGACCACTGAGATAGAGACCCGTTCAAAGGGGATCTCTAAGGCATTTTTGGACGGGTCTCTTTGCTTATTTTTGTAGTAGTGCCTTAACATTCCTCAAAATTCTCATCATAGAAACTCACAGGGTATAGGTTTAGGTATCTTGTAAAAAAAAAAAACCAGCTACCAATAGAAAACCGTTCCCAAAACAATAATTCAGTTCTTGCAGAAAATTAAGTTCGATGTTCAATCATACAATCTTGATAGCTCACATAGAATAATTCACATATTGCATGCTTTCATTAATAAACACTTATTCATACAACATGCTTGAACATCTCATAAGAAAAATATATGCACAGAGGAAAGAAATAGATTCTAACCTATATGCCCTTTCTTCTCCTACCCAATCTCACCACATGCTTTTAAAAGCGATTAACACATAATTACATACCTTAATTACTTCGTATGCCTGCACACATAATTTAAAATTCAATTTTCACTTTCGAAAATTCATTGCCCGAACTATTGATAAATCCGGACCCTTCAAAAATAAAAATAAAAAATTGGCCCTTTATTTTAAAATAAGTACTCTTAAAATATTTTTGAAATCATTAAAATAAGCACTTGGCCAAGATTTTTGAACATAGGTACCTTAAAAACACATTTTTGGCTTAGTAGTAATTAAAATCCAACCAAAACTCCCAGATACCACTTTGTAATACCCCGAAAATTCCCTTTCTGTAAAATTACCTTCTAACTCTAAATAAAACTCATTTTTAGGATATATCCAAGGTATCACCGCCACCGTGATAACGGCTAAGGCTGTAATACCCCGTATTTTTATATGTATTTTATTTAATGTATATACATTTTATACGTATTTTATTTAATATATATATTTTATAAGGGTATTTAAATAACTCTAGCATTTTAATTATGATGTTTTAATTATTTATCCCATGTAAATTTGGAATATTTTACAAAAGGAAAAGTCGTTTAATTAATTAATTAATAGAAGTTGGGGTTTTATTTTAGGAAATTATGATTTTTAACAAGTTTTAGTAGGGAAGGGATTAGAAAAAACTAAAGGAGGAAAGTTAGGGTAAAAGGGGAGATAGAGAAGGGGTATAAATATCCCTCTTATGAGGCAAATCAACTTTGCCCAGAGTGGAGAAAACCCAAGGTAAACTTCTCTCTCTCTCCTCCTTATTTTTCTTTCTTTTTCTTTTCCCCTTCCCCTTATTTTTTTTTTCGGCTGCCCCTTTTCCCCCACCGCTGCCAGCCACCGGCAGCTGGTGGCCGCCGCTGCTAGCAGCGCAAGCCGCCGGCAGCAGGTGGCCACCGCCGCTGCCAACAGCCGGTGGCTGCCGTTTTCTTCCCCCCCCCCCCCCTTTTACCCCTTTTTCGAGTATATATATAAAAAAAAAAAAAAAAAAAAAAAAAAAAAAAAAAAAAACTTAGCTTTCTTATTTTAATTTAATCTATGCTTAGATCTAATTGTAATTTATGAGTTTTGGGATTTAATTTTGATGTTTGGTTATTGTAATTGTGTGAATTAATTTTCAGATTTGGTTTTTAATTAAAAAGCCCCAATTTTTGAAACCCTAGGTTCTTGTTTCATGATTTATTGAAAGATTATGATGTATTATAGGGTAGGCCTTTGTTTTAAGTGTTTTAAAACCAAATTACAGCAAGTTTTAAGTATAATAAAGTGCTGGAATTTTTGTAGAACACTTGATATTAGGTTTTAATTACCCATTAATTGGGACTTAATTTATGGTGTTTTAAATATAATTTCAGCTTATTCTAATTAATTTATGAAGGGTTTTAAAATAGTATATATTGCTAGAAATTTGTTTAGAGTGGATATTAATACTCCATTATGAATTTAATGTGTAGGAGACTTTGAAGTAAGCGATTTCTACTAGTCGTGACAGTTTTAAAAACGTACTCAAGGTACGTACGCGTACTTAGCATAATTTGGTGATGTAGAATCATGCTAGGTTTGTTTGTAATTGATTATAAGTAGAATCATGCTAAGGTTTATGTATGGAATTGTGAGTTTATGGTGTTTGTGATTGAATGGTGAAGCATGAATTATTTGTGATGGTTTATGGATTGGAAAATTGTATTTTTGGTATGTTGTGTTTGAACCACATTTTTATTTATGGCATGTTAGAAGGCATGATTAATTAAACTACATGTTTAATTATGTTTGGAATATTGAAAAGGAATTTTATTATGGTTCAAATAATTTTTATTGATGCTTTAAGCATGAGGAAGGAGCTATATAAGTGTCTAGGTACACAAGGAATAAATTGTATGTTGGTGCCTTTGTGCACTTAAGGTGTTTTTAACACCGAGGGATAGGATTTTTGGCGCATTATGCGTTTAAGGTGTCTTTGACACTGAGGTAGAATTAAAAAGGGTTCAACATTAAATAATATGTGGTCACTAATTATTCAAGAATTAAATTGGTATGTTTGTTTGATTGAATAATTATTGTTGATTGATTTATTATGCTTTGAGAGTCATCACCAAGTCTAATAATATGTAAATAACGTAAAGTGAAAGAGATTACGCACCAAAACTCTTGGAACGTATATACATTGAGTATGAACAATGGGGGGGTTATGGGGTTTTATATTTAACCATAACTTCCAATGGAGTACAGGACGCTGTATATTCCTTTTTATTATTTATTATGCGCAGGAATTCCGCCACCTTTGTGTGGTTTGTCGCTGGCACGGTTAGCTCCCGTGCCATTTAACCTCAAATTTATTTGGGGGAGGTTAATAGGTGGAAACTCGTTCGATGCGTAATCAATGCAAAATAAATTAATTAGGGTCTAGTCATTGTATTGTGTTGATTGGTATTTGTGAACAGGTGCAATGAGGTAAGTGTGTGTTGATAGGTGAAAGCATGTTAGTGTGGCTATTTTACGCTTATATACTCAGCTTTGCTGATTGTGTGTGTTTGTGTTTTTGGCCATGTCTTTACCTTGGCCCTATGATGACCTATTTTTAATGGAGAGTAGTGGAAGCAAGTAGAGATAAATTTTTCAGGTATTGAAGCATGATCATGATGGGGCATGAGTGAAGAGTGAATCCTATTAGTTTTCATTAGATTACAATGTGTTTTATGCTTTATTTATTTATGATATATTATGTGTGGACTAACGTAAAGGTTTGATTTGAGAGCGGTTTTTGAATAAGGGCCTTTAATGGTTCCAAGTTGTAATTTGAATTTATTTTGACTTGTTCGTTTGGTTTTAAACTTTATTTTCGTTTGGTTGACTTTTGGTTGACTTGTTTAATCGGTTTTAAATTTTGAGTCTTCCGCTGTGTATCTTTGATAATTGTCTAAGTCGTTTTCACGGTGGCGGTAATGTCTTAGTTATTCCTAAATCGTATTTTTAAAAAGAGTAGAATGAGTATTTAAAGAAAGGAATTTCTAGGGTATTACAAAGGCTATTTTCAAAGTCACACATCGGAAGACTAACTTTTAAAAACTCAAATAAAATAGAGTTTAATAAAACCAAACTTAACTTTAAAACCAACTTACATTAAAACACTAACTTGGAACCTTTAAAGGCCCTTAAAAACCAAACTAAAATATTAAAACAATAATTAAGGTTAGTGTCACAATTACATAAATAATCCAATACAATAAATAATAAACAAAGAAACATATAACCCTATTCGCTCAATCCCATCATGCTTGATATGCTCCTTCAACCTGTAATTCTCTTTATTTCAACCTCACTACTCACCGTATAAAATGGGTCCTAATAGGGCCAATACAAAGAAAAGCCAAACACAAACACAAAAGTACGAATAACAAAAGCTGAGTACATATGCACCAATAGGAATAATCACACTAACATGAATATCCTAGCAATAGACAATAAATAAATATATAAATAAATAAATAAAATATGCTCGCCATTCAACACAAGTCAACTTACCTTTCACTCATGACTCTACTTTAATTTATTAATATATATATTTGGATTACACATCGAATGGGTATCCTTCCTTAAAAATATCCCATTAAAAATGGAGCTTCCCATCAGGGAGCCACCCCCAATTGGCACCTACTATGTCACACCTTGGTGACGGAAATATAGCGCATTAATAATAATAAAAGAAAGTACAACGTCTTGTACCCTATAGAAGCTATGATCAAATATAAAGTCACATAACTCCCCCCATGTGTTCATACGTTCCAAGAGTTTTGGTGCGTATCCTCTTAAACTTTATGTGATTTACCAAGTTAACTTGTGATTACTCCAACTAATCATCAAGAATAATTAACATAATAACAATTAACACATACTTCCAATTCATTCTTAAATTAATAGTGAGCACAAACTATTTATTTTAATTAAGGTTCCTTGCCTAGTTTTGTGCACAAAGTTGCACGATTACTACCTTGGTGCATACTAACAAACTTCCTTGACTCAATCTTAACTTACTTGTGCTAGTAATAAACTAACTTCTTGACTCGACCTCAACTATGTGGGTGAGTAAATAAATAAACTAACTTTCTTGACTCAACTCCAATAAAAAATGGGTGAGAATAAAATCATAAAAAAGCTTAATAAATCTAACTTTAGCTTTTTGCAATAAACATAAGCCTTGCTTATTAATTACATGCCTTCTTGATAATGTACAATAAATAATATAACATGATTCAATTACTTTCAACTTGTATCAAGCTCACAACAATAATTCTAACATATACACATGCTTACATATAACTAGACATGGATAATCAATCGATCAATTCAAGTATCACAACACAACTTAACATGATACTAAAATCTCATACTTGATACCAACTTAACTTCCTAATATGGTACTAAGCATAATTAAAATATCCTACGCGCATACATACCTCAATTCGTCCTTGCAACTAACCACAATGCTAGAAATTACTCAACTTAAAGTCTCCTACAATACCAAGTATATAAACTCAATTAATCTCTTGATTACACAAATTTTCAGCAACTTTTAAACATTTTAAAACCTCTCTAATAAGCTGAAATTATGGTTAAAAACCTTTAAAACTCTTTCTTTAAGTGGGTAAATAAAACCACAAAGTAGAAACTTAATTATAGTGCTTATATACAAATTCCAACACGCTTTTTAAGGTTTAAACCCCTTACATAAATCTGAAAATTATATTAAAACCAAATAAAACTTTCTTTACATAAACCCCTTTTATTAAAACACAAAAGTAGTGCTTAAATAGAAATTCCAGCAATATAATTTAATTAAAAA
The DNA here is from genome assembly GCF_948465745.1 of Chenopodium album. Taxonomy (NCBI): domain Eukaryota; kingdom Viridiplantae; phylum Streptophyta; class Magnoliopsida; order Caryophyllales; family Amaranthaceae; genus Chenopodium; species Chenopodium album. Next base: position 22,904,665 of record NC_137842.1, read on the forward strand.
CTAATCAAAACTCCATAAAGATACAATCTTTATCCTTTATTATCACTTACAATCAATGGGTATATAAAAACCCCCAAATAAATTGCAAGTTAGAACCATAAAAATCAACACTTTAATAAAAAAAAAAAAAACCCTAACTTTTAATACTTTATAAAATCTGAAAATAAAACACTTTATAATCTAAAATTTACAATCTTTAATCATCAAAACATAATTATAGGACATGTTAATCATGTTTAGATAATTAAAAATCAATACCTAAAAATATATATATATATATATTACATAAATTAATTAAAAACAAGGAATAAAAATAAGGAGGAGAGAAAAAAAAACACCACCACTTTCGGTGGTCGGGCGGCCGTGGTTCACCGGCGGTGTCTGGGCGGCCGGCGGCCTTGGGTCACGTGGCAGGTGGCGGTGTGAGATGGCATCTTGGGCTTGAACATGGTGATGCGCATGAAACATGAAAGGAGAAAGAAAGGAAAAGTAAGGGAAAAAGAGAAAGAAAAATAAGAAAAAAGAAATAAAGGTTAAAGAAATAAAGGAAAATAATACTTACCCCAAATCTGATTTTTGATCTCTTGTGTGGGAAATTTTGGAGTTTTAGGGAATACTAGATTAGTACCCGTGCGTTGCACGGTGATGATAAATATTTTACCTAATTTAAATTTATATTATTATCTGAAATTAATCATTATCATGTGTTTTTTTTATTTAGGGAGATTAAAAGTTTACTTGTTCTTCTTATACTCATAACATATTGGACATTTTTGTTTATATGAATATTACACTAAAAGAGGTGAGTAACTGAGTATATATAGTATAAAAATAAATTACTATTAATTCGATAGTATCTAATTACTATATATAGTAGCATTTTTGCTCCTTCAGCATTTCTTAAAAAAATAAATAAAATAATAATAAATAAAAAAAAAAAAATTAGATGGTACTTGTATCTTTTCATTGATTAATTAGGCAAACCAATATTTATTTTAACCACACAAAAAAAAAAAAAAAAAAAAAAAAAAAAAAAAAAAAAAAAAAAAAAAAAAAAAAAAAGACTTGACATTTCCTTTCAAAAAAAAAAGTACTATATTTTTTTGTAACCACATGAAACATTAATACCCATCACAACACACCATTTATTTCCTTTCTTTGTAAACTCAGCCCACCATTTCTTTCCTTTCTTAATTTTAACATGCTCAATTATACTCCGTATAAGTTATACATAGTTAGTCATGTTAATTTTCTGCTCTACAATTACAGATTGAGAGATTCACTGGATAAATCAAAGAAAGTGAAAAACTAATTGTATAAGGAGGATGTTGTCTACAAACCCGAGTTAGCCATGTTAATTTTTCTAGGAAGCTAAAAATAAAGTACTACAGTAGGAAACAAAAATGAAAGCCGAGAATTGAAGTCATAGGCGGTGGAAAACCATAAAATTGAAGGTGATGTAGTCCGACCAAACAGAGGTGGGGAAGGCCGTGAAGGCGGTTGAGCCGATAAACAGATGCGGTTGAGCCAGAAAGTTTGTGATGAATAATGGTAGAATAATTTTTTTGTTTGATATACAAATTAATTTTGAATTATTCTCAATCATATGTTTGTATCATAATGGGTTTTTAATAGTGGGTTTTTAACAGAGTAATACGAATTGAAAAAATCACACAATTAATATACTCATATAAAAAAAAATTAAAAAAAAAAAACCTAAGTAGATCTATTTTATTACATATAACATATATAGATAGATAATTGTCAGATAATAATAATAAAACTCCTGCCAAAAAAATTAACAAAACTAAAGTCATCTTGATCTTGGTATCAAAATTTGGAGACCAACTTTGAATCTTACATGTTCATTTGTAGCTCAAAGCTGTACATCACAACTAAGCAGTACCAAGACGGAAACGGGGATAACATCTGGGACGGATACAGGAACAAAAAGCTGCAAAATTAGAATTTAGATTTATATAAGAGATACAGAGTAATGGTTAAGCTTTATAATTTTATTTTTTTTTCAGACAATATTTCAAAGGTAAAAAATTCATGAATGCCCAAAAAAATTCGTACAGAAAAAAAAAATCCAGCTATTAAATATCATAATAAGCAATTTAAAATTACAGTGACAAATTATTCTAAAATATCATAATTAAATGAAGTTACCTAGTCATAAATTCTGAAATACTTCTTTATAAACAACATTGTTTGTAATATGGCTGGTGTGACCTTCTTTGTCACAAATAAGAATTTTCAATCCTTTTTTAGATTTCACCCTTGATATTGCAACATATAGTTGACCATGACTAAAAACAGGCTTTGGTAAATATAGTCCAACATGTGAAAGAGATTGTCCCTGACTCTTATTTATCGTCATAGCAAAACAAAGGGCCAATGGAAATTGCCTTCTCTGTAGTCTGTAAGGAAACCTGATATCTGATGGACTTAATATCATGCGAGGTATGAACACTTTATGCCCAATATTGCGACCTGTGATTATTTTAGCCTCAATTACATGGTTTCCTAATCGACATACTTGCAATCTAGTACCATTGCACAAGCCTTCTTGTTGGTCAATATTTCTTAAAAGCATTACAGGAACACCAACCTTCAGCTTTAACTGGTGATTTGGTAGTCCAGAACACCTGATGCTATTTAAAAAATCAGGAGAATAAACATCACTTTTAACACCTTGCAGTCCTATCAGCATTAGAGATAATGTCGGAACTAAGGTAAACCTTTTCTTCTCCTTCCACCTTTGATAGCAAGTATTCATTAACAATGTCCACAATTTCATGTGTTGGAGCAAGAATCGCCCTCTCTTGGAAATAATTTGGATCCATTAGATTCTCAAGTATAGAGGGATATGTATACTCAATTATCGAAGCCATTGGATCAGTTGTATCTTTAATAAGGATATCGTCAGGTATTTCGATTATTGCTTTCCCATCATTTGGCTCCCCTAAACTCCCATCTCCTACCTTTAGTATCCATTTTGAGAATTCCTTAGCCTCATTTGAAGCTGCATCAAGACATCCATTTTCAAGCCTCATGTTTCTTGTCAATTTTAGCACTTTACAAAAATTCCACAAATAAGAAGAGTTGATGGTGTTGAAAACGATATCTTGTCTAGTTCCCTTTGGAATGACAGGTAATATTTTTCGAAAGTCACCACCAAAAACAATGACCTTCCCTCCAAATGGTTTATCCAAGCTGCTTTGATCATTAGGAGATTGAAGGATATCCCTCAAACTTTTATCTAAAGCTTCAAAACAGAGTTTTTTAGTCATTGGTGCTTCATCCCAAATAATAAGCTTTGTCTTGATCAATAGCTCAGCTAAGTTGGTGCCTGGACTGATGTTGCAGGTTGAGTCTTCATTCACATTTATAGGGATTGGGAATCTAGAATGTGCCGTTCTTCCTCCACATAGAAGAAGCGATGCAATACCACTTGAGGCAACTGTTAATACTATTTCACCTTTTGAATGTATTGCAGCAGACAAAGTTTTCCAAATAAATGTTTTTCCAGTTCCACCATGGCCATAAATGAAAAAAACACCTCCTTCACCCTTGAACACAACATTCATGATTTTTTCATACACTTCCTTTTGTTCATCTGTTAAGCAAGAATATAGGGTATTATGCTCATTTTGTAATGATGCTCTGTCATAGGCAAGCTCCTCTTGAATCAAAATGTTGTTTCCTTCTGAGATTATCATATCATCTAGAAAAGGCATATCTGGATATCTTTTAAGGCTACTCCCATTGCTAATCAAAATTTTTTCTATATCTGTCAAAGCATAGTTTTTCAACTGTGCTTTAGTGAGTCTCAATCCTGTAATGGATATGTAAACAATAACATAATTAAATATTCTACATGGTAAGCATTAATTATAAAAAAGAAAAAAGAAAAAAAAAACAATTTATAGCTCAATATGTTAGCTACACAAGTATAGAATAAAAAACTTATACAAGGTAATCCAAGAATTCTTCGTTGCTTAGAAAGAACATCATCTGATAAGAATTCCCATGTTTGCTCCCACACTAACTCGGGTTTAGATAAATTGTCAGACATTAGAAGCATCACAAAAAGAGATCTTAAGTAACTTGCACTTCCCCAAAAACTTGCTTCTCTTATGGCATCAATGTATTCTTTATCGTCATCCAATAGACCTAAAGCACAACAAGCTTCTTTGAAAGAAGGGTACAATATCCCGTCTACTGTACGTATATCTTCATAGCATGTAGGACCTTTGACTTTATTCAATAATATCATCAAATAGTAGAGCTCACCACAACTTGGAGGAACATAATTTCCATTCCCTCAGGTCTTGCTTCCAACAATATTTTGAAGGAAAATCCACATACGTCAAATTCCTTGCATCTTCATATTTTTTTATTATAATCCATCCATGCTAAAAACATCGAGTAATCAATGCCAGGTCTGTTGATAACATAATCAATTGTATCTTCATCTTGGAAAACAACATTTTGTTCACCAGGAAGGTGAAAAGACAATCTTTCTACTGCTGGGTATCTATAGTGAATGTTGAATCCAAAAATCCTCCATACAACCTCACAAGCAGAAATATATCTACAATCATAGTACATTTTGATTTCATCAACAACATCATTATTTTTGTCATTTCCACCAGTAGGACATTGAGAAACAGATGCAGTGACATGATTATGACCCTTATTAATGTATTTAAATAAATACTTAATTGACCGAGATTGATTGCACCATTCAACATTAATATGAGCTTGGTACTTCAACAAAAGCTTTGGATTGTAAGGAACCACAAACCTGTTATCTAATTGTACTTCATCTTTCTCCACCGTGTTTCCGTTATCCCGTCTTCTATATATAGGATAACCATCTTCATCAACTGTGGTATTCTCTTGATATCTTTTGGGATAGTGTTTTGAGCACCTTTTGTTCTTCATGCATGGTGAGTGCATATTTAAAGAGCCACATGGACCATGTATCATGAGAGATCTCACAACTTCATACAATTCAGGAGACTCTTCTTTGTTAGGGATCTCAGCTGAAATAATCCTATCAATGTCTTGTGGAGATGGAAATTTGTCATCACGATGCATAAACAACAATATATGAGCATGAGGGAGCCCACGCTTTTGAAACTCCACAGTATAAACAACTGAAAATAAAAATGGTTGCATTAATTTAACATATTCAATCATAGAGTAATATAGTAATAATAATTTTGTTTTTTTTTAAAAAAAAAAAAAAGTAAGTTTGTGATTATATGGTGAAATTAGGGAGAATTTTTGCATTAACAATGAATAATATAGAATTAGTATTAAAATTTGAACCGTATAATGTGACCTTGTTGAGAAGAAATATATATTTCCGTAAATATAAATCAATATCCATAATTTCATGCTATAGAATATTATTAAAAGATCAAATCAAACTTTAAAATATTCATAAGTCTTAAATAAGCATTATAGACAAACCTGTTTGGACACGGCCGAAAAGTTGTTGTTCTTTCAAGTCTTTAATGAGCTGATCTAATTTTATTTTGAATACTCAACAAAGGATGTTAGGTCTATCTTCGGGTTGAAGCCCTCGTTGTTGACAGGCTCAAGTCGTATTCACCTAATAAAAAAATAAACCTAAATCCACTAACTATGTAGATAGGGAAGAAGGGTCGACCACAGGGAAACAAGTCAATTTACTCCTAATTAATTAAATGCAACCTAAATTATCAAGTAACAGTTTGTTGTAAAAATGTAATTAAATACTAAAAGTAAGAGTAGGAAAGGAATAAAAAAGGGTTTAAATCAATAAAGGGAAACCTAGGGCATAGGTTCACTAATAAACAATATTCCAAGGCAAATCATAATAAGCAATCATCATGCATCAATTAATCAGATTATAAAGGGCTTTCACTATGTATTATAATCACAGAGTTAATTTACCAGTATTAAATCTCATCTGTTGAATCTCGACTTAACCATTTATAAATTAGTCCGCCTATTGAAATTAAGCCTAAACATCAATTCTCATCTGTCGAATCTCGAATTAATATTGCTAAACTCATACAATTAAATCTGGCCAAACCTAATTGCATAGCATTAAATCAATCAATAGGAAATTAATCAAGCATTGATAATCAACAATCACAAATTTACCCCTTCATATTATTTATTAGATCCCCATAAACCCTAGAAATAAAACTACTCAACCATAATTAAATCTAAACTAATCAAATCAATAAAGCAAGACATAATAGAAGGATTAAATAAATTAACTGAAATTAAAAAAGAAGAAATTGTTATCGAAAGAAATCTGGATTAAGGAATAGAATTAAGAACAATGTTGAGAGAGTTTGAGAGAGAGAAAATATTCTAAGTAGAGAGAAAAAATCTAAAAAAGAAGGTAATCAAAAATTACGTACAAAAATCGTACTTAAACCTCCCTAAAACAAAACCTAAACGAAAACTAATCAGGTCTCTAAAAAAACACGTGCCCGATCGGGCGAAGGGCCGCCCCATCGGGCCCGCCTTTTTTCTATGCCCTTGCTGGTGCGCCACGCCCGATCGAGCCTAAGCTCACCCGATCGAGCGCGCCTTTCTTCTTGGTGCTGCTTTGTGTGTGCCTGCCCAATCGGGCGTATGCTTGCCCGATCGGGCCCGGCTTCTTCTTCGAGGCTTGGATTTCGATTGGGCTCGATTCTTCGGCCTAATCCGGATTTCCTCTTCGGGTCTTGAATATTCGATCCATATGCCCCGGTATCACATACCGAGCCCTTAATCACCGGCTCTCACTGGTCCTGGGCTTCAAAAACGGTCGTGTCCTCCTAATGCTCGTAGTTGCTTCGTGAAAAACTCTGAAAACGCTCCAAGTGTGCAATTTCCTACAAAACTCAAGCAAAACTACAAAAACACTAGAAAACACAAATTAGTAATAAAAGTGGCTCTAAAGAGCCAAAAACACCACTAATTATGACCATGGGACGGGGGTAAAACATTATATAAATTGGACATATCGGTTGTGTCATAAATCTTGTGATTTCTGGCCACTTGGGATTGCAAGTGAATTTAATGAATAAATCAGGATATCCGTATGCCTTGCACAATGCCATAGCATCTAGATAATTTTGCATCATATATCTCTCACTACCTGTGAATTAAGATGGTAGCACTATACGCTTTCCCATGAAAAAAAGACTATTGTTTCCTCTACGTGCAGCTTCACCTAAATTATTATATGTTTCGGATCTTAATTTTTTCTGATTGGTTCGAATGTATGACAACCTCTTTGCTTCAATCATTGTGTATGCATCTACCAAAAATTGTTGAAACAACTTTCTGGAAAAAAGAATCGATCCAACTTCATTAGCTCTATCTTGAATTCTGTAAGCAAAGAACTATCTCATGCTTATCCTTTTCCTTTTTCCAGAAGAAGTGTTATTGGTGTTTCCTAGAGGAATATCAACTCTATACCCATCTTCTCCATACGGGAATAACAATGGATATTGAAGAGGAAGATACGAAGGATGGAGTTCACTTATACATTGCAATGATCCGCTCTGTGTCTCTATAATGATGTCTCTTTTATCAAAAGAGTTGTATATGTTGCCTACAATAAGAGCCGCTACTTCGGACGTAGTAGGTAAATTGTATTCCCTTCCATCAACATCTCTTCTTCCAATGAGCCTTAGCTTGACACCGTCACTTTCATTAGACTTGAATCCATCTTTTGCCATCCGAAATGCTTTAGCTAGAGGATTTTGCTCATCAAGCATCCTCTTTAACTCATTAGTAATGTTGATATCATATGCATCTGAATTATTCCCCGAACTTCTCTCATAACTGAATTATTACACATGCATAATATATAAAATCAATCTTAAACTTGCTAAAACATAAAAATATTAATGATTATTGTTTAAAATATAGTTTAATTATTGAAGATTAAATTTATTACCTCACTGATGACATTCTATTTGAGACTTCATTTTCAGTATCATGTATATAAAGTTGCAAGAACTTTGGAGATAACCCTGGGTTTGGCAACAAACTTCCAATCCTGTGGTAGTTTTGTCCATGAAGCCTAAATATAGGCGGGCTTCGTCCTTGGTTAATAGAATAGTCAACTTTTCCTCCCATAGATGTAAAAGAAAACATCATGTTAAACTTGCGGATATTTCTTATAAAATATTTGCTTTTAGCATCCTTATTATCAAGAAGTTTCCTAAGTGTAGAAGGAGGATGCTGTAGTAAAGGGAGTTGCACTTTTCCATGCATACAACACAATGAAAATGAATGTTGTGATTCTTTACTCTTGCTTCGAATTCTCTCTTCATACCACATCATTGCACCGCAAGATTTACATGTCCATGTTGGATCTCCAATATCCCAATATTCGCCTAAAAAAATTAATTACTTTTTAGCAACAAAATATAGATTAATAAAGGAATGCTCCATGGTATAGAATTCTCTTTAAAAATTCATAAAATTTTCTCTAAAAATGCTATTGAATTGTTAGAAATGCAATACCTGCACGAGTTGAATTACCCTCATCTTCGGAAACTGTATCAACACATCTGTTGTTCTTATTGTTTATTGATGATTGCAATGTGATCCTCTGACGAATGTTGACATGTTTATTTCTCAGGCTAAGTGATTGATCAGAGCATGTGTATCTTGATAAAGGTGTGATGGGTACTGATATAAGCAAGATATGCAACTTTAATGTCAAATGCTAGTAAGATATAAAACAATATAGAATGTAAACAAAGATAAATGAAAAGATACATACTGTTTAAAATTTCTTGCATTGGTGTTCTCTTGCTAAAAACGTCACGTTCATCCACATTTTGGGTATGTGTCAAACCACCTAATCCGTTACTCAATTTATCAATTCTTTGAAGAGTAGTTCAATAGGTATGAAAGACATATTAATGCAAGGTTAATTAGTGTATTCAATCTTTTAGCAATACTTACCTAGTTGTGTGTACGTCGTAGAGTCATAATGTTGGGTTGAATCTGCAATTAAGTCTGATACATTTCTTGAAGATTGCTTGATATTATTTGTACATTGAAATATATGTTTCCCAGACTTGACAGGTATTACAGCACCATGGTTTATATTGTAACGCTCACTTGTTGAAAGGCATCCATGTGACAGATTTATACCAAAACCTATCATTTTACATTTGGTTAGTCATATAATATATGTTTTTTTGAAAAAGGTTTTGTTAAAAAGAATTTAAAGATTCTAAAGGACAAAACTAACTATAGAATTTAATTTTGGAAACCAAAATGACATACTATTTGATACGTTGTTCAAAGGGATTCTGAATATGGTTGTCCCTCGAGAATAATTCATAGATTGCGTCGATGATTCTTCATTAGAATGTTGGCATGGAGTTAGATTGTTTTCTGCAATAGATCGCATATTAAAAAAAAAAAAGAAGGAAAATTAAAGGTGCCACAATTAGTTAGTATATGTGATCTAAATGACAATGAAAATTAGATGCATGCATTACCTTGTAAAGTGTTATCTGTCTTATGTTTCTTTCGATTCATAATCATCTTTCTGTTCATCCTTGACTGTCTTTTCTTTTCTCCATCCATTGCAAGACAGAGTTATGAAAAATATGGAATAATGTGTTATTGGTATAATATTGGTATAATAATATTGGTATAATATTTGGAACTTGTTTTTAAATAAGTTATACTACTCCGTATAAATCTCACAATATTCAAAATTTAATTTATATATAAATTTCTCTTAAATAGTAAGATTCCCTCCTATTAATGTTTTTGTAAGTCTGTTTTATAGTTTATTAAATTGAATTAAATAAATTAAATAAATAAATAACACATGTTCGTATAATTTTTGTAGATGATTACAGAGTATTATTTTGTTAATGGATTACGGAGTATTATTTATGATATGAAAATATTCGTACTCTTTCATTCTTTGAATAAGCGTATTATTATAGCATATATCGTTCCTTTTTTTTTAATTTACACCTATAAAGTAGGAGAACCAATTGGAATGATTGACTTTCATTATTATTGTTATATGTGCATCTATTAAATAGGAGGGAATCTTGGATAGTCAATTACTTTGGTTAATACTGTATTTCCTTTTTTATTCATATCTATCATCACAATTAAATAGGAGGGAATTTATGATATTAATGTTTTTTTTTTCTTTTTTGTTTACACTTATAATTACAATGTGAATTGAATACAATTTATAAGGAAGTCACGTACAACTAAAATGGATGTTTGTTATGCAAAATTGAAATAATTTATAAGTATGCATATAGTATAATTTATAATATATGATGAAAGATATATTTTTATGATCTAATTTATGAAAATGTACGGAAAAATAAATAAAAGAAACAATATATTTTCACTCTAATAATTTTTTAAATCTGTACCTCGTACAAGTCTAATCTAGTTTAGGCTAAAAGTAAATCAATTTTGGATTTCATAAAAAAAAAATGTAAATCACTTTTCAGTTTGATAGTTTACGTATTTATAGGTCAAAGCTTATTTTTAAAATGGATATTGGTTATCTTATGCACTTTGATAGTTTCCGTATTTATAGACCAATAATATATAGTAGTATGCATTATTATCTACTCGTAGTTTAAAGTGTAAACATATGATTCATTTGATGTTACTCGTATTGATTTTGGCAATTGATTGCAGCACATACATAATAATAATAATAATAATAATAATAATAATAATAGTAATAATAATAATAATAATAATAATAATTTTGGTTTAATTTAACATAGCAACAAAACTTAATAATTATAATTAATAATGTAGAAAATTTCAAAGTTATATACTACATCCGGTCCAAATTAGTTGCAACTATTTCCTTTTTGGGCCGGTCCACATTACTTGCAACTTTCCCATTTTTTTCCTTATTTAGTAAGTTTTTTTAGGTAAAATTACAATCTTACCCTTACTTATTTTTATAACCTATGTTATTATACTACTAACCTAATATAAATACACTACCTAACTCAGCAATTAGATTAATCATTCACACCAATAAAAAACCCCAACTCTTTAAATTCTACATCATCCCAACCAACTCAATTGAATGCTACAACATTCAATTCACAGATGAATATGGTTGGTTGGGTTTATTCTGGAGATTTCTCCAGATTATATTACCCCCCCAAAACCCTAGTTCATTTTTTTCCTCACTCTTCGCCGTTTTGGATCTCCTTTCTCTCTCTCTAACTCTGTCACTGTTGTTGCGAGCTGGGTTTTCTCCTTCCTTCTTCTGTTTTGTTCTTTTACTTCTTGAGTCCCACTATGTCTAGTTCAAAGGACTAAGAACTCGATCTTCTTTGCCATGAGACCCTTGAATCAAATGCATCTAAGCGTCGATCTAGGCGTGTTACCTATAAGCCATAGTAAGGAACGGGAAACATGAAACCCGTTCGACATGCTTCAGTGATTGCGAGGAGGAAGATCCGTGGTGCAAAACTTGCTAAGTTGAGCGATGAGGAGGAGAAGCCTCAGGAAGTGGTCCCTGTGGTCCCTGTGGCTATGGCCGTTGTTGAACCACCACTTGAGGTGGTTCCAATTGCTGAGGTTCATCCTGTTACTGCTGCTGTAGATGTTGAGGGTGAGGTCTCTACTGCTGGATCTGCTACTAGGGAGTCAAACCTAGTAGATCTGGAGGTTTCTGAGGCGGCTAAGCCACCTGAGTCCCACGACGCCGATGAAGGGCCTTCTAACGGAGCTAAGAGGATCAAATCTGGTCCACCTGGAGGGATGTCGAGGGAAGAGGTGATTGAGGCGTACCTGCAAATCTACTACCCTCAATTCAACCCTCCTCCTAACTGAATGCTCAGTGTATATTCTATAAACCCTAGTTTCTTTTGGATTTCATTTCGATTATGTTTGGTTTATTATGATGGTGATTGTCTTGCTTTTATCTTGGATCATGTTTTCTGTGTGCTACATGTTCTACAAATTATTGTTGTATTTTGTTGTGTATTTTCTGTATTTATAACTTGTTGTTTGGTTACTTGGGTTATGCACTGTATAATATTCTGTGGAATATGTTGGTTGTGAGTTGTTGGTGGCCTGTGTTGGCTCTGCTGTATCTTTAAAGCTGATAGGGTTGGGCTGTGTGTTGTCTTGGTTATGCTCTGTCTTGTGTGCCGGTATGGTTGTGCTCTGTGTTGTCTTGTTTCTGCTCTGTCTTGTGTGCTGGTATGGTTGTGCTCTGTTTTGTGTTGGTTGTGGTCTGTGTTGTGTGGTGGTAGGCTTCTGCTCAGTCCTTTGGCTGATGTGCTGCTAAGGTTGTGCTTTGTCTTGTGGCTAATGTGGTGCTATGGTTGTCCTAGGGTTGTGCATTAGGTTGCTATTGGTTGTACTTGTGTTAGTTGGACCATGTGAAATGTTTAATGCTTAACACAACCCTTCTGAGTCCCCTGGTTGATCATATATGCATGTACTAGATGGCCTTCCTTAGCATTTGAGTCCCTAAAATGCATTGAGTTCCCCCAACTGTAAATGCATACCTTGTTTATTTTCCAAATGATGATGGGACTCACCTAATAGCTACTTGGGTGGTGTGGATGCTCCTGTAATCTCTGTATGAGGTTTTGTTGAGGTACCAACACTCACTAAAGCTTTGACTGAAAAAACAACCATTCTGATGGAAATATTAGTTACAAAACATTTCATAGTGTGGGTTGATTACATGTTTCACTAAACAAAAGATTAACACTAAAATGAATACATGACTGCCTAATAATTGTGTAACTTGTATTTACCAAAAGGACACATAACCTAGACATAAACTCACTCAAAAAAGTTGTTATAATATTAAAAGGTTATGTGTGGCAGTCATGTGTTGAGTCCCTATTCCATTTGCATTGTTCTCCTCATTTGCTTCAGTCTGCATCCACTTCCATGTGTCCTTGATCATCACCAATTATTGTCACTGAATCTAAATAATGAACAACTTGACCAATGAGATTCCTGTCAACTTCTAGTTTCTGTGGTAGTAGACCTTGACTGTCCAAACTTCTCTTCTTCATGTGAGGGGGAGAGAAGTTGTTCCCACCTTGCTTCTCTAGTATCTTAATCAAGCATGATTGGAGTGTGATCCATGTGTACTTGTTCAACACTGGATCAAACTCTTCAAAAGCTCTAGCAACTTCCTTTATGAGCTCATCTAGATTCCTTGGGAATGATTGGTATTGTAGTGATTGAATGACACTAAAAAAACCTAAATCTAAAACATTTGTTTCTGGTGATTGAGCTGGTTGGAAAATGAATTGGATGTTGAATCCATGTGCATGACAAGCTGCCTGAAATTCTTTATCTTTAGGAACTTGATGAGGTCTTGCATTATCCCATTGAATGAATATGTGCTAGCTGTTCTGGCCACTTTTCATAGATAGTTGGAACCACATGTGTCATTAGCATGTCCCTAATGTAGTATTAGCATGTCCCTAATGTAGTATTTTGTGACACTTTGAAGTGCCTTTGTCTCTAGAGTCCCTGCATCTCTGTTTTTGCTTTTCTTTTTGGCCATTTCATACTTGACAAAAGGAAATAAACCATATTTCCCATCATGTACCATGTTGTTTTGCTCATCAAACAAGGGTTTCCCAATCATTCCCATGAACATTGCTTTTATCTTGAATCTCCTTGATTGTTGTGCCCTGTATGGATCTTCCTCTGTATGCAGCAAATAAAAAGTTCTTGTCTCTGGATTAATGAAGAACCATTTTGCATCTAGATGTATCCATTGTTGCATATCTCTGAATTTTGGGTCCCCTTCTATTGGAATGGGATCTATGTGACTTAGGACCCATTTTTAGTCTTGCCACTTTGTGCTTCTCTGTTAGAGCTGGATGATTTGTGCTGGTGTGTGTTCTTAGCCTGCCTTGTTGCCTCAGTCTATGAAGTGTTGTCTTTGGTATTTTGAGGGATGCAGCATAACCTCTCTCTGTCCCTCTCTTGTACAGTGGTACTGATGTTAGAAATTCATCTGTGTACACTTTTGGTTTGGGTCCAGTTCTGCCTAATTTTTTGGTATTAACATCAACAACAATACCTTCAGCTAGAGATTGTTTGATTACCTTGAACCACCTTGTTGTTGTTGATTTGTGCACTGAATGTTTTCTAGCCAAATTAGCTAAGAAGCCTCTTGGCAGTGAGTCCCCCTCCATGTGCAACATAATCTCATCAACAAGTGCTCTTTTCTCATCTACATTCATTTCTCTGCTTGCTCTTACATGGTGTTCACTACAAGAAAATAACCTTTTAGTAGCAATTATTTTAACCTTTAGTATCGATTGTAATTGCAACAAAAAGCTTTCCCAATGAATGGTCGTTCGATACAATATCCCCCGTCGCCTTAGCCTTTGGTAGTGGTTTTCAATATCGCTGGGGTTGGCCTCAATAATCGATACGAAAAACTACATCCAATCGTGGTGATTATTGTAGCGATTACAATCACTACAAATGTTTAACTCATTTTCTTCAAAAAAAAAAAAAAAAAAAACATGCGTATGATCTTTACAAAATTCGAACATGCAACCTCAAACTCTTATATTAAATGTTTCACCAATAAGCTATGACATATTTTATGTATTCTTTGTCAAACAATATTTATATATCTAGTGTTGAAAAGGCTTTTCGTATCGATTTTTAGGATTTAGTGGCGATTGTAAAAGATACGATTTCTCAAAATTATATAAATGTGTCAAAATAGTGTGGATATGTATTATTATGTTTTCCGTATCGATTTTATATGGGAAAACCATGGCGATTGTAAAATGATACGACTTCCTTAACTATTTCACAAACATACTTGTATATTGTAGCGAATGTACAATCGCCACGAAATAATCGCTACGAAAAGACATTTTTCTTGTAGTGGTTGTGCTTCTTCATTGTTTACATCATCATCTGCATCATATCCATCATCATTGGCTTCCTGTTCTTGATCTTGTTCATCATCTGAATCATACAACCATGGATATTCTTCTTCAATTTGTGCATCTTCTATGAATTCATCATCCAATGCTTGTTGATGCTGAATGTACTCATCCATAAGTTCATCTATGAACTCTGCCATGAGTCCCTCCAATTTTTATTTTTCAGGGTGGCTTTTTGGTGATGAAGTGGCGGCTGGTTTTTTTTTTTGTCGGTCTTCAACTGAGCCTATTCTTGTAATTAAAGAAGCTGCATCTACTAACACAGCTTTAGGATTTAGGAAAATGCTAATCTATAATTAGATTAATGTAATTTCATAGGGCTGCCTGTATTTTGAATGAACTAAATATTGTTTCTGTTGTAACCTAACTTAACTATCCTACCCCCCAACCCCTCCCCAATTCCCCTAATATTGTTCTTTTGATAAGGGGTTTAGGAAAGGATGCCCTCCTTTTATAAGGGGCATTTTGTTTGAATGACTATGAAAAATTCGAATTTTGGGGGAAGTTGGAAATTTTTTGAATTTGGGGTGAAAATTTGGGAGGGAAACAAAGTGGGAAACAATTTTCCCACATGTGTGTATGCTGCCAGAATCTATTGGTGGGAAATTCCCACTAAAAATCAGAAAGTTTAAGTGGTTCAAAAAAGTCAAATAATGGGACCACAAATATTCCCTCCATATTACTCCCCTAATTACTTACCCTTACTTTTTCTAATCAACCCCTTAAAAGTTTTGCCTCGGCCTCCGCAATGACCCCCAAAGTTGCAACTAAAATGGACCGGAGGTAGTAGAAAAATTGAAATCAAAGTAAACTTAACGCCTAAAAAACCGACATAATGATAAAAACCAAAACCATATAACTTAATCCTATTGTTTTAATGATTTTATTACTCATAATCCTTTTCTATCTTAACTTCAAACTTCTTCTTTTTGGTAGCAGACATTTCTTCTTGTGAGCTAATTGAATCAACTTCTAACGCATGTTTTTTGGAAGAACATGTGGGTGATAACTCGGAAAGTTGATCATTGTCTCCCATGCATGAAATTGCTTCCTACAAAAACGTATAAAAAATATTCAGCATAAAGAGTATTATTATTTTATTTTAAAATAACAATTTTAACCACGTAGTTGAATAAGTGTAAAACCTTTTCAGCTTCATTGGTTGTCCTTAATTTGTCGTTGTCAACGGAGGTAATATCTGAATTGACATCCTGTTAAACAATTGTAAGTAATGTTGTTAGACAATAAATAAATGCATTGTGAGTGTTTAACACTTTAAATTATGTTGTATACCTTGTTTGAAGCAGAAGAGCTACTTAAATAATTTTGTATTAAATCTTCATTATCGCTCATCTTAGTAATAGTGTACACGGGCCAATTTTGCTTTATATTATAATCTGACACCTCGACCTTAAACAAAAATCTCTTCCCCACAAGATTATCAAGCTCTTTCGGATACCATCATCATCATTCTGAAATGGTTTTAAGTATTTAATTAGCAGTAGACAATAAAGCATCAAACAAAATGTACGTAGTTCTCCTCTCTTTTACCTTTGTCATTGACAACTTTAAAGTGTAAGCTGATTTGTGCACAATCGACACAACTTCTCGATCAAACATGAGAAACGATGCACTCCCACTTTCATCAATTACTCGAACTTGAACCTTAAACCTGTATAATATCAAATATAAAAGGGTTACAATGAAGTCAATAGGATTAATTACTATATAATCTGAACTTATGCTATATCCACCTTGGTAGGACTTTATCAGCATCGATCAATTTAACACATTTCTTGCACAAGAACTTAGTGCATTTGGTTTCAGTATCTTGATCATCTTAGTTAGTAGCATCATCTTCTTTGACCTTTTTATTGCATTTCTTGCACGCTAAATAATACCATCCATGTTCTAACTCAATGCAATTAATGGTTGCTAAAGTTATGCAATAAGTTGCCTTGTCAATCTCACGTATATCATCTATAGATTTCCGTTTATGTCGTTGGAGAAACTCTTCTGTTATAGAAACTGAACTTGTTGTTGACAGGTCCGATCGCATGACAGCAGAAGTTTTGTCACTAACCTGATAAATTAATAGGTGCTATAATAATTTGGTATGAGTTGCAAAAAATTAAAACTCATTGCAATAGTTAAATAAATGAATATTATGAACTTTAAATTAATGACAACCTGTTCTTGAATGATATAATCTCATCAATATTTTCATCAAAGAATAGTCTTGTGGAAAATAGTGAATTTGACAAAGTAACTTGTCCTATGATGTATAAAATTAAAGTATGTTAGATAATCAAATCGAAAAATGAAATTAAAATTATTCTTTTTATATATAATATACCTTTCCATTCTTTAATTTTTGCATACTGCATGATTAAAATAATGGGTTCTAAGTTCCTTTCCGCAAGATGGTTCGAGACTTCAATAGCATACATATCCCAAAATGTACACATGAGTTTTACTCCCCTGGACAAAAAAAAAATAATGATAAAAAAATAATGATAAAAAAATAATAAAAAAAAGAAGTTAAAACTTCAATTCATATTAATTATATAATTTTTTAATACGAACACTAAGGTATATATGTTTATACGTAGTTTTATGTAAAAATACTAACCTAACATCATTTAATTCCACCATAAGCTTTTTACCCTGTTTTTTTTTTTTTTTTTTTTTTTTTTTCTTCTTCTTCTTCTGTTGTAGTGTCTTCAAGAGACCCATAAGCACCGATTTGTCCAATAATATTTGTTATATGAATTTCTTCTATAGTCAATTACAAAAATTTGAAGAGTGAATGAAAATAGTAACGTTTAGAAATGAAACGTACCTACTAAGAATGAAGTGTCCAAATTTCCTGATAGTATGTCATCAAATGATGTAAAATTAAATGCATGTAGGGATATAGGCAAGTTTTCCTCACAATGATCGACCATAGTTGAGTAGAAGAAATTGATTTTGTAAGGGTGTTGCGTTGGCTTAAAGCTTCCAATATTCTGCCCAACACAAAACTTTGTAATGATATACAATTGGCCTTCCACAAGCATACAACCAAACTTTCTAACCAACGCATTCTTAACAGATGCTTGAATTTTTTCACCCTATAAAAATCATACGTTTAGAAAATAGAGTTAAAATTGTTTTGTATTTGGCTGAAGTATTTATTTTGAATATATTATCAATACCTTTTCATCGAGAAATACCATCTCAATACTATTATAGTCATTTGGATTATCAAAGCTTGGTGGCTTCTATAAGCGTATTATTCGTATCTTAATTGTCATATTTTCCTTCATTGGAGTTATGTCTTCAATAAACTCATATTGTTGTGTAGACATTTTCATATATCCTGCATGATTAAAAAAGTTAATACCGAATAATCATAATAATTGACATCAATATGAGTAAATTTAAATAACTAATTGAAATGTGGAAGACACATATTTTGATACCTTCAAATACATAAGACACACACAATGTTGAAAAAAGTTGATACGTTTAAATATATATTAGCAAATGCTCCACATGATCACTGTGCATTAGATAAAGTTTCATATTCATAGGATAATTATTGCTTTTTTTATTATTATTATTATTATTTACACTTATCCTCACAAATTTTAGTTTATGGATGTTATCTAATTATCTAATACTGTATAATACTTGTTGAGTTTAGAACAACATACACTACTTTGATAGATATATAGCTACGTAATTATAGGCAGCAACCAACACCAAAACAAACTTTATCATCTACGTAATTATAGTGCAACTTGTAGTTTTTATATATATATATAAAAAAAAATTTAATATAATAGGTGATGACATCATACAACAAAATGGCGGGAAAATTTTTAATGTGGAAGTGACATGTAGGACAGGGAGGGGGTGTATGATGTCAGCGAACTTTTGTTTTAGTAATAGTTAATAAATTTATAGAGTAGAGAGTAGGGTTTAATTTTGGGCTCAATAAATAAATGAGCTTGAGTTATGAAACATTTGAACCACAAGGGTTCAAATAAATGGTTGGACTTATTTAAATGAAATGGGTTATTCCAATAAAGGTATGTAGGACTAGGTTACATGCAATATTTTAAACAAGGCCCAATAATTAATAGATGTTTGACCCAAAATATATTTTACTTTTATAAAACCTTATAGTTAAAATACTTTAACCATTTAAAATATTTAATTAAAATACTTGATCCCTTAAAAATATATTTTATAAATACTTTATAAAAAATACATAAAATATGGAGTATTACACTTTCTGTCTTAGTCAGATGGGTAGGTCGATCCTACTTACCGGGTGCACCACGCCGCCCCGAAATCGAACTAAGGGGTGGGCGACCGGATGCATGCTGATGGGCTTGTATTTGAGCTTCTTTAAGCACTTGTAGCTGATGATATTAGAGAAGCTGCCTGTATCTATGAGGATCCGGCCAACCAGTTGGTTTTTGGTGGCAGTACAGATTCTTGTGAAACATCTTTGTGGTACTCTCCCCACATAAGACGCCAAATGTTTTGGTTATTATTATTATTTTTCTTTATTTTTTTTTTTTTTTTATGTCCCTCGGGAGAGTTATAGCTCGCTGGCTGGAGTCAAGCCGCATGTACCTGAAAAACAATAGGAAGCTCCGGATGTTCGGAGTTCCGCCTCCGATGATCATGTTAGTACGGGTCGGAGTGAAAAAGATGCGGAAAGTATATATCTTTTCGGATTTCGAGATCGGGTGTCTCTTTGTTTTCGAGAGTGATGGGTGAGGTAATGATTGGAACGTGTCCCAATAAATGGGAGAATCTCCCTATCTATAGGGTCCTAGAAATGTGTGTCCCTGTCCTAGGGTTTGATGACCTAGGATCTTTGGATGCGCCGTTTTGCGGCTACCTCAGGAATTGGGCCTTGAAAGCCGCCAATTCCTGATGGGCAATCTGCTTGACACGTGTCATTCCCTGGATGGTCCACTTGGAGACCTTTTTCAAGCGACATGTGTCATGCTCTAATTAGGCCAAATAGTGGCGTATAAATACCCAAAACACGGGGTATTACAAAAATACATTGTAAATTTTTAGGGTCTAAAGTGATTATAAAAATAAAAATGCAACTATAAAGTTGTACATTATTAATACAATTATTGATAACATAGCTTAACATAATTTATATTAATGTAATTATCAACATAATCTTACCTAATTAATATAAAGAATTTTTATTTGTAAAAGTATGGTTTCATATTTTGATTAATTCGGGTTTTTTTGGATCCAAACAAGGTCAAAATCTAAAAAATTGAATTTTTAAAAATTTCAATCCAATACAATCCGAATTGATAATTCAATTTGAATTGGATTGATATTGTGGATTTTTTTTTCCAATAATAGACACCCGTAAATTTGATTTGTGTTTTTCTCAATCTCACTAACCACCACCACCTCTTTCACCTTCACTATCAACACTGTCTTCCTTCAATTCCGACTAATGTTGATTCGAATCCTTGCTAGAGCAAAAATTCCATTTTTATCACCTCTAATTCTTCTTCAATTGAACAAAACATTGCCCATTAATCCGCCTTTAACCTCGTTGTTAAACCCTAATTTATCGAGCTTGGGTTCGAATGATATAGCAAAACCAACAAATGGGTTTTCCTTAATTTTGGAGAGAGAATACCACGATGGTAGGCCAAGAGGTCCTCTTTGGAGGGGTAAGAAGTTAATTGGAAAAGAGGCTCTTTTTGTAATTCTGGGTTTGAAGAGGTTTAAGGATGATGAAGAGAAGCTTGATAAATTTGTCAAAAATCATGTGTTGAGGCTTCTGAAGATGGATATGATTGCTGTTCTTTCTGAACTTCAGCGACAAGATGAGGTTTCTTTGGCCCTCAAGGTTTGTCTTACGATTTCGAATTCAATTTTTATATGTAAATTCTTGATCTTTATTGTTTATTTGCGCATTATTGTGAAGTTTGTGTGGTTTTTTGCGCTTGATTCTGATGTTTGGGTTTTTAATTTTGCATGATTTTTGAATCATTTATTCTTTTATACAGCTTATGCAATCGTTTAAGCTATTACGATTTTGTTGTGGTCATTTTTAAGTTGTTGAGTTTAATAATCTTAATTACTCATGATACAATTTGGTTACAAGCATCTTAGTATGATATTATTGCTTCAAATTCTAATAATGGCTAGAGCTGGGAATTTTTGTGTTGACTTAGCCCCGTTTGGTTTGATGTAAAATATTTTCAATGAAAATTTAGCTTTGATGAAAACATATTTTCAAGGAAAAGTACAATTGGCAGATTAGTTATCTTTTGTTTGGTTGCATACAAGAAAAGTTCAAGAAAATTCATAATTAGGAGTGGAAATGTGAGAATGGATGAAAGGGAAGTAAAAAGGATGTAAGGAGGAAGGAGGAAAATATGGTTTCCCTTGTTTTGTAAAGGGAAAATGTTTTCCATCATCAAGGATGCAATTTTCCACCATTGAAAAAATGGTTTTCCACCCCTTCAAAAACCAAACAAAGGAAAATGGGAAAATCGTTTTCTATAAAAACATTTTACGTTAAACCAAACGGGGCCTTAGTGTAGTTGTATAGTGGCCTGTATAGGTTTCCTTTAATTAAGATGAAGGTTTGCTTAGATTTTTATTTGTAAATATGTTTTGTGCTACGTTTTAATCATATAAAAACATCTAGGGCTAAAGACTAGTTATGAAAGTGCTATCCAAATTATTCATTTGTCACTTTGTTTCGTTCGGTTATAAGTTGTATGGCTTTTAGGCTTTGTTCATTGCTTGGGAAGCAAATTCTTATATAAATGGAATGAGTATTTTTTTAACAGCCACAAAACAAAACCAGAATAATATTTAGGTCCTTTGTCTAGCTTACATAGTTAGACTCTGAACTACATGTGTAAGAATGGCCTCTGTCTTAGTTAGAGATTTTCTCACTCAATGCTTCCCTCGGAGCAAAGCTTTTGCTTGAAGGTACGAACCTTCATAAAAGAGTTTGTATGAGGATGATAAAGATACAATTCCCTGCCTTTCCTTAACTTTTCCTTGCCTCGAGGAAAGATTTTCATACGCATGGAAGGTTTTCTTGTGTTGACAAAGGTAGTCTTCACAATTTGTTGGCCTTTGTGAGACAAGGCATGTGATATTGTCTCCTTCACATTATCAATGTCTATGCTCTCCTTTATGGGAAGATCCCCTTCATTACCACTTCGAGACGAGGTTTCGCTCCCTTCCTTGGTTTTATCCGCAAAATCCTAGTCTTGGGCCTTAGAGCTTAATTCCTTCCCCTCTTCTGAAGGTATGGGGTTCTTTCTTATACTTTGATCACTGAAACCAACTTTTGGCTCAATCTAAAAGGGCTCTTTTCACTGATGATAACTCCTTGGCTATAACTTTGTTATTTGGTTTCAATAGCCTTGCCTTATCCAAGTCTTCGTAAGCCCTATCAAACATCCTAAACTTCAATAAGACTATTCCTCTTTTTTACAGGGGATTCATGATAAGTTCCTCACAGTCCAAAAAAATAAATGGTTAATGATACAATCAACCAATGCATTATGACTTAATTATTCAATTGCTAATATTAATCCAGTCGAAAGAATCTTGAGGATATAAGCTGATGCTTGCCTTGCTTCCTTAGCTTTTCGAACTTTTGGTTAAGGCTAGAACTGTTTTAGTAAACAGCTTTATACCTCCGACCAAAGGTTCTGACAGCTTACTTGGTCTCTAAACTGATGTCTTCACATTTCTCTTATCAATCCCCAACACCATATAGCAATAGGCAATGGCTTTGCCCAGTCATTTAGTTTAATTACACTAGCTGCCAATTTCAAATGTAATATTATGGCAAAATCTGTAAGCAATGAATTATTTTCACAAGCACTGGAAAATCATCACAAATAATAGTTACTAACACACAAACACTTGATTGCTTTGTTATACTTCACAACCACAGTACCAATTACATTCCCCTTGAAGAGAGAATTCTGCTCCTTGGAGAAATGTTGCATAAGGGATAGCTTCATCCAGGCTAGAAGTGTTTTCAAATAATTCTTCAACATACTAATCATCTTTCAGATTTTCTAGATGATAACACACAATGGAAGCCTAACTTGATTCGTCCTCACACTGCTCCAGTTGAACTATACTGAACAATACACTAAAATACTATCGAAACTCATGAAAATGAGAATGAAATCACACCAACACCAATACAGATAAGCTAGCACATACTACTTAAAGAAGACCTATTAAGAGGCAGAATAAAAAGCACCACATAACTTTTACAGAGAAGACAACCCCATCGGAGCTAAATTAGAGAATAAGCCTATGCAAACAGGCTCTTGAGTGGGGTATAATCGTCTTCTAGGTGTTAAAACAGCTTGTTTGCCGGCATCCCTAGAGGCTGGGGTGGATGCCGGCATGCTGTCATTACCTGAAACAGATGGTTTTATTGGTTTGGGGTAGTTGGGGGATGAGAAAAAAGTTATTGTAATTATTAATGGAATGAGTATTAGTGACTAGAATCTTCTGGATTGTGCAATCTTTTGTTCCCTTTGTTTTTTAGTACTTATTCCGTTTATCAATAATTGCAACAAGTTGACTTGTAATCATAAGATAAGAATGCGGTATCGGTCGCGATCGCGGAAATGGTCGCGGTATCACGGTATCGGGAATTGATGTGTTTGTCACGGGCTAGGTCGCGGTTGTACAGGCAGAATTTTGTTTCAAATTTATTAAACCAAAAAATAAATCTTAAGATTTTATTTTATTTTATATTTATATTTTATGATTATTAATTAAATTTAAGGCTTTTTGGCCCAATTGACAGGCCCCCTAACCCTATAAAATTCGAATTTCACTAAAAATATATCGAACTCGACACTATACACACTATACAGTTGTACAATACTAAATTAAAAGGTAAGAGGAGAGGTCTAGAAAAGTATCACGTGGTGTTGTTTATTTTATTTGAATAAATCCTACCCCACTATCCCCACCTACCCAAAAGAAATCCTGCCAGCTCACTCTCTCACCTGCTCAACTAGTTTCTCTCTCCTCTTCCAAGAATTCTTTGATTTTAACGGAGGTTTATGACTTTTCTCCACTTTTTCCCTTTCTTTTCCCTTAAAAAGCAAGTACTTCATTGGAAATTAACCAGTTGTGAGATAATATCGGTCAATGCGGGCGAAATTTAGTTCGTATCGGTTGAATAGGCCGAAAACTCGGCATTTTAAAAAACACCGCATCAAATCGGGAATTCTCGGATCGGTAGGCTTGAAATCCGGTACATATCGGACGCATTTTTATTCTATGCTTGTATTAAGAATTTAAGCAAGTATATGGTGACTTTTACACAAGGAGCCTGTAGAACATTTTAGGTGGGTTTAGCTGAAAGTCAAATGTGGTGACTTGAGTTAGAAAACTGGTTGGTAGAATTACTATTTGCTAAGATCTGTTTCCAGCTTTGGAAATTTATTCAACTTTGAGAAGCACGGATGATCATTCTGATAAAGTCGGCCCTTCTTTGTCTGTCAAATTCTTGTAGCAACTTCGAGAAGTATCTTGACTTCCCTGACCCAGTTTTTCGATCCTACCATTCTTTTGGCTATAATAATGACGACTTTAGTGTGAATCTTTTCTTCGAATGTTTCTTTACCACATTTTTCTTCGAATGTTTCTTTACCACATTATGAAGAGTGAACAAGAAATGATTTTAAAGTTTAAATAGGTTGTTCCTCTGCATAATTTTATCAGAGCTCAATGAACAATCATTGACTTTCTTTGAGATCCTGAATATATTTATTTGAAATTTGAAGTACTATTATTCCCAAAAAAAAAACTCTTATTGTATTTTGTATGGGCCAAACTTTTTTTGAGTTGAACTTCTGTTAATTTCAATGCTTTATTTGTGAGTAGTTTTGCACTTTTACAAGACACTTAGATAGTTAGATCTAGTGATTTATGAGGGAATTTTTTTTTTTTCCCATTTTGTGAACTTTTCATTTCTAAATTCTAATATTTAGAAAAGTGGAGTTTTGCAAGTACTCATATCATATTTAAGATGCTGACAGCTATATGCTAATTTATTGCTTTAAGCTTAGTCCAAATAAATGTTACAAAGATTTGCAGATGCAATTGGATGCTCTGCAAATCTGTGTCCCTCTGTTAGTGGTAGGTATGTGGGAGTTTAGGGTAGGAGTGGGACTTGATTTCAATTGGATGAAACTCCCCTCCCATATTAGTTTCTTGGGTTTGGGAATAAAGCTTGGAAACGGCTATATGCCCTCTTTATTAAAATTAGTTGCATTTACCTCTTACAAGGCATTGATCCCTTTTTTCTTTCCTTAAATGAATTACCAACAACAAATCCCATTCCATATCCCAGTCTCTATTGTCAAAATTCCCATTCCTACAAACGCCCCCTCTATGTAGGGAAATGACTACTCTCTTTCTAGGAAGTTTGCTCTTTCCATACAACTAGCAGTGTTTATTTTATTCTATGTGACCTACTCAATCATGTATACAAATGGCCATTGGAAACTTTTGAAAAGAAAATTTTCTCCCCAATAGCTATCTTAACGGTTATCTTCTTGAATCAGATGTTTAGAGTAATTCAAAAGCAGGACTGGTATCATGCTGATACGTATCTTTATAAGGACTTGATTATTGCAATGGCGAGATCTAAAAGAATGGATGATGTGACGACACTTTGGGAAGACATGAAAAAAGAGAATTTGTTTCTTGATTCTCAAACATATACTGAAGTTATTAGAGGCTTCTTAAGAGATGGTTCCCCTGCAGATGCTATGAACACCTATGAGGACATGCTGAAGGCTCCAGAACTTCCAGCAGAACTGCCATTTAGGATTTTAATGAAAGGTCTTTTGCCACATCCACTTTTGAGAAACAAAGTTAAGAAAGATTTTGAGGAACTTTTTCCTGAGCATTCTGTGTATGATCCACCTCAAGAGATATTCGGAATGCGATGAGGTTTGTAACTTGGATACTTATTTTGTTGTCAGATCTACGTCTCCTTTTTCCTTTGTACAAAATGTCATACTGTGATTTGTGGTCTTTTGTATATGTCATGCATCAGAGAGCTTGATATCGTTGCTGTTGTGTTTGCATGTGTGCTCTTTGTGCTGTATAACTGTTGAAGTGTTGGATTCTGTTTGACAATATGTGTGGTATGCTGGAGGTAAATTGGTAACTCACATTGAAACACTGGTATGCCAAATACTTGTATATATAATATTGAGAGTTTTTAGTTCTATACATGTGTAACATAACTACTACGTAGTAATTTAGATATTTTATGTTGTGTGAAACAAAGAGAAGGATTTCCTTGTAACGTGGCCGACTTATTTGCTACTTTTGGGAAATATTGAGTTGATTTCAAATTGGTGTTGTATATGTGTGTGATAAGCTATACGTAAGGAAGTTTTATTTGCTTAGTAGGCTGTTAAAAGCATTAATTTTGTTTGTGTAAGGAAGCTTTGACCTCGACCTGTTTTTTAAAACTAATTTAAGGCTTTGATTGTTTGATTGAAAATATTTTTCATGGAAAAACATTAAGAAACAATTTTAATGGAAAACGTTATTGTGAAAAGAGTTTTCCTTTGTTTTTTTATTATAGGAAAACTTGGGAAAAAAGAAATATGAAAGTAAAAGGGAGGGGAAGGATAAAGGAGAGAAATAGAGAAGTGAGGAGTAACGTGGAAAATGTGGCATACGCCACATACATTCTTTACAAGAGGTTATTAGTTTTCCTTCTATAATAAGTAACTTTTCACCTATGACAAATCGATTTCCCCCTTTAACTAAAAAGCAAAAGAAAATGGAGAAATGAATGAAAATAATCATTTTCTAGTCTAATAATTTCCATTAAAATAATTAGAGCCTAAGTGTATAATCTTGTTGAGTGAAATTTTGGTTGCAAGGGTGTTTATGATTTGAATTAATAAAACAAGCAAAAGAAAATAGAGAAATGAATGAAAACAATCTTTTTCTACTCGAACAATTTCCACCAAAACAAAAAAGAGCCTAAGTGTATCTTATTGAGTAAAATTGTGGCGGCAAAGGTGTTTATGATGTGCAATGACTTGAGCTTGTCTCTAAAGCTCCAAACTTAAGCCTCGACTCTCCTTGGTTCAAATAGAGCTCGACTCTAGTTAGGCTTGAAAATGATTGGCTAATTGTTATTAACTTTTTTATTTTTATTTTTTTTTTAATTTTATAATTAGTTAAAGTTTAAAAAAGGAGTATTCCAATAGTCTAATGATGTGACTCGAAATAAAATAACATTAGGAAATGTGTACCTTGTATGTTGATCAGGGTTCAAAATGCGGCCTTATCATAATGTATCGGTCGAGATGTAGCGATTTTGAATTTTGCCGAACCTAGATTGAGCGATTTGATGCGGGTTATTAAAATACATCGCATTTTTGGCCCGAATCGTCCGATACACCGATATAACTATGAATTGTCCGAGAAATCGCATAATTTCGCAATTTTTTCTTTGAAAAACAGAAAGAAAAGGATAGAGATAGAGGAGAGAGAGAAGGGCAGGAAGAGGAGAGAGAGAGGGGTGCTTTGAGAGGGGTGTGAGGTGACCAATGAGCTGATAGGTGAGAGTTGGGAATTGGGATGTAGCCCATGTGGACACGTGTCATTTTATAAACCATTACTTTTTACTTTTGACCTACTCCAGTAACTTAACAAGTTGTTTTCTTTGTACTCTTTATTTATGTGTTAGTGTGTTACCATAACTTACCGTTAAGACAATTTATTTTATAGGAATTGGACTAATAATTGAAAATAATACGGAGTACTAATTTTAATTATTAGAAAAAGATAAAAAAATATTAAGTTTTAAAATTTATGAGTTGTAATATTGATAAAACATATAAAAACTAAAATTCGGTCTCCACATCCGTGATAACCGCATCAATACCGTTACCGCGACATGTTACCGTTATCGCGATCGCGACCGAAACCGTGCTCGAAACCGCATTTTCAAACCATGATGTTGATAGCCTTTTAGGGAAAGATGATACACATACATCTTGGATGTTACATGAGGCCTGATATTGTGACAACACTGCACTTGAGTTTTTTAATAAGCTGGAAACAAACTTATTTTATTTTATTATTTCTTTTTTTTTTTTTTTTTTTTTTTTTTTGGGGAGGGGGCTTTTTGCTTCTTAGCACCAGATTGAGTAATTGAGAGCTAAAATTCCCAATGAAATTTCACTACACTTTTGGCGCTTAACATTTTAGGAAAAGTGAATCACTGATTATTTTCCATGAGATTAAAGAATTCTCTCTCCACCCAAAACCCAATTTTTTTTTGTAGATACAAGCGAATCAACTATTGAAAGCATAAGCGCTTAACGTTTTTTCTCTCCTCCCAAAACCCTATTTTTTCTTGTAACTCCTTTGCCCCTATGCTTTCAATAGTTGTTAATCCATTTGATGTTAGGTACCCTTTGTTTCATGTTCTTCATAATTTTATTTGTGGGTGATTTTCATGTAAAATCTTAGGTTTTGGGTGTAATTTCAATTTCTAATAAATTAGATAAATCAGTCAAAACCACCTTTTAAAATTGGGTTTTTGTCAAAAACCACCTTCAAAATTTATTTATTTATTTCTGTATGGAGTCAGAAGACCACCTTTTCCTAGATAGGCCCGGATTTCACCCTTTGACTCACTATTTTTGACATTAACTTTGCTCAACCCTTATTTTTTCTCGTTCCGTGGCTGGACTACCACCTCTTCTTTCCTTTCCACCACCACTATTTCTCTTTCTCCCAAGTCCCACCTCCATTGTCACTGCCCCTCTCACTACCCCTTTCTCTCTCTTCTTTTTTATTTTTATTGCTGTTTATTTATTTATTTGTTTATTTATTTTTATCTCTATCTATTTTAATTCTAATTGTTTGGTGGGTTTTCTGTTGATTGAGGTTGTTTTTAGGTTAAATGTTAGTTTTCAAGTTTTCCAAGTTGTTTTGGGAGTGGGTGAACTTGATTTTGAAGTAGCTGACATGGTTTTCTTGACATTGTTTTGGAGGTTAGGGTTTTTTTTATTTATTTTTTATTTTTTTATTGGAGTGACTTTATGAGGTAGGTGTGTGGTTATGGTGTGGTTAAGTGGTTTAAAGGGAGTTAGGGGGTTTTCTGCGGTGTGTAATTGGTTTTAGAGGTGTTTGGGTGGTGTTAAACTTTTAAGGGAGTTGGTTGGATTTTGGAGAGGTTCGGTGGGCCGACATTTGTGGGTCTGGTGGTGATATAGTTGAAAAGGGTGTTTTTAGTGGTCATGTGCATGGCACGTGAGTGGTCAACACCAAAAAAGAAATTTCAGAATTCGGCATAAGGTGCTAATTCACAAAAAAAAAAAAAAAAAAGGTGGCTTCTTACGGAATTTTAAAGAATATATTAAAAGATGGTTTTTTGACTAATGTTCCGATAGGTGTCTAGATCTTTCAAACTAGGGTTCTAAATGATTTGGGACTAGCTCGAATTTTGTAGAAAATCAAAGGTTTATGAGACCGAATTTATCAAATTAGATTTACAATTAACATAGGTTAAGCTTGATTGTTCAGATACTTATTTTTTGTTCTTCCTAATTTAATTTAATTATTTTTTTAAAAAAGTACATTAAAAAATAAATAATTTTTTTTGTGTGTTCATATCTGTTGATTTTCTGGTTTCATAGTCTCTCTTCTACTCTCTTGCTTTGTCTCAGTGCATGCCCCTTTTTGCTATAGCATACCAGCCATATTGCTATTGTAATTAATTTTAAGTTACATTTTTAAAAAAATCGATGTATTCTAAGTATATGGGACGTGGATCATTTGAATCAAACATCAACTATTTACTGTATTTTCTTTTCCAGTCTCACTGATTCTCTTCCTTTATCACTAATTTTCTTATCCTCAAACTATTAACCTGTATCCTCCAAGCATTTTTTTTTTTTTACTTCCTGGCATAACAAAAAAGAAAAACACTTTTCCCAACACCATTATTCCGTCCAATTCAAAGAACATTACCCTAATCTTTGCTGTAATTCTCAGAAATGTCATCGCCATAACACCGCCGACTTACCTATTTACAGAGACCGACAAACTCATCCCTTGGGCCCAAAGTCTCATTGCAAAAAAAGGAAAAAAAAAAAAAACATCAGCACAGATTGCGATCATGCTGACAACAATAGCCCAACTGAGCATATGGGCTGATTGCTCATGAAACATGGACCCAAGGCCAAAATTGATAGGGACACAACCATACCAGCCGAGCTCAGTAAGAGAAGAGGTCTCCTACCATACTTCTCTTAGAAAAGAGCTGATATCATGCAAAGGTAGCTTTTGGCTGTTCCCATGATTAGATTAATGTTATGAGCTACAGGCTATGTATATTATCTAGTCTTGACAGCAAAATATAGTATTGAACCTACTAGATAACAGTCTCTTGTGGTAACCAACTAGACTTGGCAGCATTATCTTCAACAAACACTTGTAACAGATGCATTAGTATATAAATATTAAGAATATTTTTGTTCAGAAGACTATAAATATCTGTGTATCTGCTGCAGTGGGTAAGGTGGCATCTAAAAGAATGTTTCAGTATTTTACTTCTGCATGGACTCTAACCCGGCTTTAGATCTTTTACATCTAACAATTTCTGTTTTTATTGAGTAATTTCAGAGTCTCCAATGTTTTTGGTTGAACATTTTGCGCGGAACACTCAAATTTGATTTGAGCCTAACTGTATGAGTCGTTCTGATCAGCATGGCTTTGGTTAATATCTTCTCATTGGGTTATAGTTAAGGCTTTCTGATTGGTACTGCTCCTATGGTTAAGCTCTTTCTGATTTGCGCTACTTTGTTTATGTCCTAAATCATCTGAAATAACTTGTTAGCTGTTTCTCTTTATTATGTTGGGGTATTGGATTTCTTAATTCAATTTTGTGTCTTAGATTCTCGTTAGGTTTACTCTTTTTGTCTCTTTTTTTAATCCCTGAAGGCTAAATTTTACTTGAATTTTAAGTAAGAGAATTTTGTTCAGCTTTGCATCATCTGAAAGTCTGATTACCCTGTTTTATGCTATAATATCATAATAAAATAGCATGATTCTTCTGAAATCAAACTCGTCATTTAGCTTGGTTATATGAATAGTTGTTATGATCCAAGATGAAAAATTATACAGTGGCCTTATACAGCCACTAGGTGGTGATCAGCTTGCTTATACGAGGCACAATAATCCTATGAATGCGTTTGGGGAGCCTGTTCAAAGTCAGGTACTTGAATTTTTAGTTAATTATCTGTCGAAGAGATTGGTCTTTTATTCCACAATCTTGGTGTAACACTAGTATGGTTAGGGACTTGATGCACTCATGAAAGAACCTGAAAAAGGAATCAAGCAGGATCTGCATTCCCAAACAAGTTTTATGGGTTGTTACTTGAGTTAACTTTTTTTTAAATTAAAATAAATAAATTTACTTTTTTGGGTTCATATTTGTTGATTTTCTTGTTTGTCTCAATGCTTGCCCCTTTTCTAATTCTCGTACTCTCTTTGCTGCAGAATGCTCCTATGCATATTATTAGTCCAATTGTCATCACTTATTACACCCTCCAGTCTAACATGCTCTGCTTTACCTGTATACCTTGCCTTTTGATTTACTCAATTGTCATTGGTTGTCACAATTTGATTTACTCAATTGTCATTGGGCCATATCTATTTTCCAATGATCCTGAATCTATTTTGGGTTGGATCAGATTTTGACTGAAGTGAAGAAGGCTAAAAAAGCCATGGACAAAATTGGCATCGGAGGTACAGTGAAAGCTAGCGTCGGTTCTTCATGAGAGGGATGTGATTTTGGCTCTGGGAGGAGAATGATTGCCTTCGACAAGGGGCATTAAGTTCTGCATTTGTTGTTTTTCTGTATGAACATCCTGTTAGCTGCTCCTATTTTTGCCATATAGGTGATCTGCATATCTCAGTGGTGGGGATCTTGAGAAAATTTCTTCTGAAGCTGAAAATATTCTAGTCTTTGTATTAACAACCATAGAAGTAGAAAGTTATTTAGAAGATACAAGAACGTTTTTTTAAAATTCAATGAAGGATATATGACAAAATTTTACTTCTATCTTTATGAGAACTTGTCGTCTTTGTCAGCAGGACCTTGTGGAGCGAGCTAAACCAGCGGGTTGGAGCCCAAGATTATTCCATTTATATTTACAAGGTCAAACTTTGCGGCTTTTACATAAATAATTGCGGAGTATTATTTTTGTGTAAATGATAATGGAGGTCGCTTGAAGCTTCTCCAATGGCGGAATTGTGGGTATTTTTAGAGAGAGAAAGAAGAAAGAGAAGCAGAAAGAATTAGGGAAGAAGAAGAATTGATTTTTAGTATATTGATGTATCGTGCTACAGTATTACAATTGATTAAGTAGTGGATTCCGTAATATTTTCACTAAGTGAAAATAACTAACCCTCCCATTGAAGTAATATCATTATAAAAAACCCTAGCCTCCTCTCTCTCTTCTCTCTCCTAAACTCTAGCCTCCATTATCAATTTTGAAGGGGCTTTTATCAGATTTTACAGGTGGAAAGCCCCAATCTTTATTTTCTTTTAAGCTTTTTGTTTCTTAGGTTACAATAATAATGTCTCCCTCGAAAAAGGGGTCTATCTCCTTCAAAAGACAAGGTTTTTTCGATCTCCTTCGAAAGACAAGGTTTTTCGGACTCCTTCGAAAGACTAGGTTTTATTTGTGTTTAATTTGGTCTCCGGTTGTGCGGGGCTACGATTGATTATGGCTCGATTTCGGGTTACGGAATCAGCACAAGAATTAACTTTCTCACAAAATTGCGAAGCGACGACGGATCCACTCAAAAAGTTGTATGAGACAACGAATCGAGAATATGCCGAATTGTTATATTTATGTATTTGGATTCTTAGCCCTTCCCCGATTAATTCTTGTTTGATTTTGTTAAATTTGTTTTCATTATTGTTAATTGTCAATTGTAGATGTCGTATGACTTTATTTAATGAAATTTAATGTCCTTTAGGACTTCTTTCAAAAAAAAAAAAAAAATAACTAACCCTCCCACTAACTAATCCAATTTCTAACAAACTTGTAACATACTCTAATTATTACATGATTTGTGATTTAATATTGAATTAGCTTGCTTAACTAATTCCAGCTGTATTGCAGCTTCACCCCATTCAAAAGAACTAACAAAATCAGGAAATCTTTGCTCCAAGTAATCAGCAGATTCCCAAGTAGCCTCATAAGCAGGAAAACCTTCCCAATGCACCAAGTACTGCACTTGTGCTTTATTATGAAACCTTACAATTTTTCTATCCAGAATAGCTGTAGGTCGAATGTCTTCAGATCCCACAATTTGTCCTTGAAAATAGATGGAATATGGGCTTCCATTGGCAGCTGACCTCCGAAACTCTTGAGTTGGGACACATGAAATGCGTCATGAATCTTTGCTTCAGTAGGTAACTTCAGCTTATAAGCAACTTTACCAACAACTGCTGCGACTTGAAATGACCATAATATTGATGAGAGAGCTTATAGTTGCATCTTCTCTGAACAGTAAACTGTCTGTAAGCTTGGAGTTTAAGCTAGACCCAATCACCTACTTGAAACACCCTATCTGATATGTGTTTATTAACCTGATTCTTCATTATTTGTTGAGCTTTTTCCAAGTGAAATTGAAGCTCAGATATCATTCTTTCCCTCCTTTGTAGACTTCTATCAAGCTCATCAATCTTAACTTCACCAGCTAGATAAGGAAGATGCAATGGTGGAGGTTGATTATAGACCACCTCATAAGGAGTAAGCTGTAAAGCAGAATGGAAGTGGGTATTATACCACCACTCAGCCAAAGGAAACCACTTGTGCCATTCTTGAGGTTGATCACCAGTCATACACCTCAAGTATGCCTCTAAACATCTATTAACAACCTCAGTCTGCCCATCAGTTTGTGGATGATAAGCTGTGGATAACTTCAAATTAGTCCCATACAAAGAGAACAAGCCTTTCCAGAACCGACTAACAAAGATTGAATCTCTGTCACTCACAATCGACCTAGGCCACCCATGAAGTTTAAACACATTATCTAAGTAACATTGAGCCACCTGAATTGCAGCATAGGGATGAGATAGTGCCATAAAGTGGGCATATTTGCTGAATCTGTCAACCACAATAAAAATAACATCCTTCCCAACAGATTTAGGAAGACTAGTTATGAAATCCATAGAGATATCTATCCAAACCTCCTCTAGAACAGGGAAAGGTTGAAGATGGCCAGGGTATGCAGCAGTATCATACTTGGCAGCCTAACAAACTACACATTTCCTTACAAAAGCACTAACATCTTTAGTGAGACCTCTTCAATAAAACAATTTCTTAACCCTTTTCAAGGTTAACTCCTTACCACCATGCCCACTCTCAGGAGATTCATGATGCCAAGCTAAAATCTTGGTTCTGAATTAAACATCAGGCCCCACATCAAATCTTGCCCTTCCTTTTCAACAAATTGCTCTCCCATTTAAAATCAGGAATAACAACTTGATTTTCAATTGCTGAACTATAGCAGCATAATTAGCATCCAAGTCATAACTGGCAGTGATCAGAGAACTCAAATTAGAATCCACCAGAGAAATAGCCATGAACAAAATCTCTAACTCTTGAACCATTGACAGAGCATCTGCTGCCACATTTTCCTTCCCACACTTGTATTGAATCTCATAATCAAACCCCATCAATTTTGACAACCAAAATTGCTGAAAGGGTGTAGAAATTTTCTGTTGAAGCAACCACTTCAAGCTCTTCTGATCTGTCTTAATGACAAAATGAGCACCAACTAAGGCCCTGTTTGATTCACCTTAATTTTACTGAACTAAAATTAATTTTACTGAACTAAAATTAATTTTACTGAACTAAACTTATTTTTACTGAACTGAACTTAATTTTACTGAACTGGAATTATTTTTACTGAACTTAAATTATTTTTACTGATTTTCTATTATAATTCTTCTTTAAGAAAACTGAATTTTACTGAACTGAACTTATTTTTACTGAATTGAAATTATTTTTACTTAATATTATTTTTTTAAGGTGAAGAGAACAGGGCCTAAATACTGCTCCCATTTTTTTTACTGCAAAGACAATTGCTAACAATTCCTTGTCATAAACTGACAGTTTATGCCATTCAGGACCCAAAGACCTACTAATATAGGCTAGAGGATGCCCTTCCTACATCAAAACTGCTCCAATGCCAGTCATGGAAGCATCAGTTTCCAAAATAAAATTCTTTTCGAAATCAGGTATAGCCAACACAGGAGTTGAAACTAAAGCAGATTTCAGCACTTCAAAAGCAGCTTGGGCTTGTTCATTCCAGCAAAATCCCTTCTTCTTGAGCTGGTCAGTGAAGGGTTTGCTAATGATAGTATAACCTTTGACAAATTCCTATAATACCCTGTCAACCCCAAAAAAACTTCTTAGTTCCTTGACATTAGAAGGAACAGGCCAACTGCTCACAGCTGCTATTTTCTTGGGGTCTGTCTCAACACCTTTTTTAGTGATATAATGCCCTAGATACTCAAGCCTTAAAGTAGCAAATACGCTTTTGCTCTCCTTAGCAAACATGTTTTGCTGCATCAAATCAAATACTTCACCCAAATGCTTCCAATGTCCTCCAGTGATCTGCTATAGACTAAAATGTCATCAAAGAAAACCAAAACACACTTTCTGAGCAAGGGCCTAAAAACATGATTCATCCACCCTTGAAAAGAAGCAGGTGCATTAGTTAGGCTAAAAGGCATAACTAAGATCTCATAATGACTAGAATGAGTTTTAAAAGCAGTCTTAAACACATCCGCAGAACTCACTCTCATTTGATGGTATCCTGCCCTTAGATCCAATTTACTGAACATAGAAGCCCCAGCAAGCTCATCTATCAACTCATCAATCACAGGAATGGGAAACTTGTTCTTCAAAGTTCTGTTGTTGAGCTCCCTATAATCCACACATAATCTCCATGTCCCATCCTTTTTACCCACCAAGACAACAGGAGAAACAAAAGGGCTTGAACTATTTTAGATAATGTATCCAACATTTCTTGAACCAATTGCTCAATTATATCTCTTTGCTTGAATGGATACCTATACGGTCTGATATTCACTGGTGTACTGCCTGGTATTAAGGGAATAGAATGATCAAACACTCCTCTAACAGGTGGAAGATCAGTAGGTTCCTCAAAAACCTTAGAGTATAGTTGTGTGATAGACAAAAATTCTGAACACTGTAAAACTGCACTAGTGTCCTGCTCCAATTGCATAATTGAACTATTAACATCTTGAACATGAATTAGGCAAAGTTGGATTGCAGAATCCATGATTGATTCCCTAGGATCACCCTCAACTACAGATAACTTCTTGGATGGTATTCCTTTTAAAACAAATTGCTCCCCTTGAAAAGTGAACTCCATCCTCAACTTGTGAAAATCCCAATAAATTGGACCCAACAGTCTCAACCATTGAATGCCCAACACCATATCACAGCTTCCTAAAGGAATAACCAAAACATCAGTTTCAAACTATGGCCATTCATCTCCCAAGAAAATCCTTTACAAGTTTGCTGACAAGGAATATGATTACCATCTGCCACTAAAATAGCTTGAAAAGGAATCTGGCTCAAAGCACAACCTAACTTAGAAGCAACAGATGCATCCACAAATTTGTGTGTACTACCAGAGTCAATAAGGATATGCAAATCCTTACCCTTAACTCTTTCCATTACTCTCATTGTCTAAAAGGATTGGTTCCCAACAAGGGCATTCATGGATATTTGAGGTTCAGCCAGAGGTTCAACAAAAGAGTCAAGATCACCCTTATCATCCTCACTATCAGAATCAATGGATCCAGGTATCCCTACTGTGAATAACTGAGGTTTCTTGAACTGACATTGATGTTCTCTAGAATAAGCCTGGTCACAGTAGTAACACAGTCCTTTAGCAATCTTTTCTTGCTAACATCAACTGGTATGTGTCTATAGTTCTTGTTTTTGTGAGGTGTCTAAGTTAACGTAGGCAAGTTAGGCTTAGAAGAAGGGGTAGGTAGCAAAGGAGGTAATGTTCTTGGAGTAAGTGTGTTTGAGGATTGTGTTTTTGAGGTGTAAGAAAAGGGTTTAGAACGATTATAGGTAGAAAAAGAACTCAGAGATTCTTCCTACAATCTAGCATATTGCCGCTTGAGCAATTGTAACTAGCATAAATGCCTTGACAAATGGTTTTACAGCAGGTTTTAACCCTCCCACAAAACTCTCCAAGATATATGAATCTGGCAATATCTGATTCTTCATCAACATAACAGACCTAAGTTTCTCAAAATCATCAATGTAATCTTCAATTGACCCCAATTGTTGCAATCTATTAAACTGCTCAACAGCATCTAAAGCAGAAGTGTCCTTGAAACGTGCAAACAAATCAACCACAAAATCATTCCAATCTACAACAATTGATCTCCTAATAGACAAGTAATTCATGACCCAATGTTCTGCTTTATCAGTCATATTTAAAGAAGCTAAATCCACTTTCTAATCATTAGCAATCTTGCAAAGAGTGAATTATTTGCAACATTTTTTTACCCAGGTTCTTGGATTAACTCCATTAAACTTAGGAAATTCAAGCTTAGGGTTCATACCTAAGGTCTTGGTGGGATTGGACTTGCTCAAGCTACCATTAGAAGAGGTAGGAGAAGACGGTTCAGAAGACGAGGTCAAAGGAATTGAAACCTTCTTGGCTTGAATTGCCTGCATCATCTTTACCATTTCATCAAATTTCTGATCGAATTTCGAAATCTAATCATCAATTCGTTTTTCCAGATTCTTGATTTGAGTTTCCATTGCTGCAACTCGTCGCGTAACAGGAGGAGGCGCTAGAATCGCTCACTGTAGAAGAACAGTAAGGAATGCTCTGATACCAATGATAATGGAGGTCGCTTGAAGCTTCTCCAATGGCGGAATTGTGGGTATTTTTAGAGGGAGAAAGAAGAAAGAGAAGCAGAAAGAATCAGGGAAGAAGAAGAATTGATTTTCTGTATATTGATGTATCAAGCTACAGTATTATAATTGATTAAGTAGTGGATTCCACGTCATATTTTCACTAAGTGAAAATAACTAACCCTCCCACTAATTAATCCAATTTCTAACAAACTTGTTTCTAACATAGTTGTTTCTAACAAACTTGTAACAAACTCTAATTATTACATAATTTGTGATTTAATATTGAATTAGCTTGCTTAACTAATTCCATCTGTATCAGTAAGTATGAAAGCGTAAATTATAAAGTGAAACTTTGTTAAATGTTTTAATGATGATGATTTTAATTATCAATTTCTTAATCTTTTTCCTATTGAATTGAAGATTCACTACTACAAAAATGGGATAAGGAACCACATCTAACTCACCATTAAAAATACTTCTTAGGTTTCTTAGATTAAAGAACCATATATTTGAGAAATGTGGTTTCTTAGAAAAACTATAAGATACCACACAATAGAGATGTATGGTTTCTTAGATATAATAAAGAATTAATAAGATTAAAGACACCATACATTAGAGACATATGGTCTCTTAATATGGTGGTAGGTGTATATATACGTGGGTGGGTAGTATAATTTTTATTTTATTTTTCTTTATTGTTTTAAGGGGTTCCTTCTTCTCCTTCACTAAAACCCTTGTTATCAACGCCTAATGTTTAAACTGTTCATTTGCTTCCCCTCATAGTCTCATTTCTATAATTTTCTTTTTGTAGATCTAACTCCTTGCTCTTATAATTTTTCTAAAATCTCAAGGATACAGACTTATGAAGGATTATTAATCGAGAGACGACCTTGAAAACTTATTTTCTTTATAGCGAATTAGCGGTTTTCAGATCTGCTTCTTTGATGAACTCGGTGAGTTTTATTTCTCGGTTTTCAAAAATTTCTATTACTTTGCTTCGTAGTAGTATAGATCTTGCTACTTGATATTTGCTTTTATGATATATTAATAAAACAAAATTGAAGATATGGAGAATCATTGTTGTTTTTACTATTGATCTGAATTAATTTTGTAGATCTATTGCTGATTTAGTTTTCTATTTATTTCAGATGTTAAATGATAGAAATTGGCAAATTTGGATGAGCTTGATGACAAAGTATATATAAAGGAGGGGTTGTGGTATGATGATGACGGAAGCTAAAGACGATGTCATTGTGTCAGCCATTTTCATATTGAGTTCATCTTCAAGAAAAATAAAAAATAGATCTAAGTTTTGTTATCATTTTGCTTGATGTTATTAGTTTATAATTTATTTACTGATATATTTTTTGATGAGGGAGTTACAATAAATTGTATAATTAGTTTGTATTCTAGGCTTCTAGCTTTGAGCATTGAAAGTAACGACGATAAAGAATCTTGAATATCAAATCTCATTCAATGGAATTTTTTTTTTTCACATCTCAAAATTACATTTAATATTGATTATGTTTGATTTGAACTTAAAAACGTATATGGTATTATAAATGTAATATATTACAATATACAGTATTATAAATGTAAAACTACGTACATACAAAGGAAGTCTAAGAAACCATAGTTGTAACAACTTTGGTATCCTATTCTTTATCAAAGATACCATACTTCAAACAAAACAAGTTTCTTATCCTTCTATATGAAGTACCATAATTGAGACCTAAGAAACCATATATCTTTGAACTATGGTTTCTATGTTTGATCTAAGAAACCAAACTAAAATTATGGTTTCTTATGCCACTGAGATACAAACCATACTATTTGTGGTCTCTTAAGCCTATTTAGTATGGTTTCTTAGCCATTTTTTGTAGTAGTGATTGTAATGATCAAGGAATTGAAGAATACTAATTGATTAATATTGTTTGGGTCTAGTCAATGTCCTAAGCCTATTATATTCAAAATGATGAAAATACACCTTCATGATCCAACTTATCATCACCAACTTTTTTTTAAATCATTATAAAGTACAACTTTGTCCCTAATCTGTCCAAAAAGGTAAATACATCTATAAACAACATACAATGATTAATGATTGGTA
Source organism: Chenopodium album (assembly GCF_948465745.1). Classification (NCBI taxonomy): domain Eukaryota; kingdom Viridiplantae; phylum Streptophyta; class Magnoliopsida; order Caryophyllales; family Amaranthaceae; genus Chenopodium; species Chenopodium album. The sequence goes on from NC_137842.1 coordinate 22,944,795, forward strand.
ACTTTTTCTAATCTTACATTCTCTCTCTAGAAAATACATTTACTAACTTGAGCGTCGAATGGGTGTTCTCAAGTCAACCCATCAGGACATCTTGATACCGAAACTACCCTTACACTTTGAGGAGAATTTCATTTCTAAAAACAAATATCATACAGATAAAAAATGTAATCAAGGATGTAAAACCAGGGCAAAATAAAAAAATTTGTAAGTTCACCACAAGAAAAAAAAAGGATCTTGTTAACGAACTCCCTCGGGGCGTTGGATATAAGCATTTAAAATATTACTTAAAGTGGTACTACCTCCGGGTCCATATGATAGTCTCATAATGGTATAAATCACATAAAATAAGAAAATAAGAATTTTGGAATCTAACAATAAAGTACCAAATAATTCATAATCATTTTTTTTAAGGAAAACATATGTCATAATAATATAATTCAAGGTAGAGATTTCCTTACTTAAAGCCATATCATCAATCCACAATCAATTAATTCCACAAAACAAGAAGTTAAAAATGAAGCATATTCAATATGGGTAGATCTTTTCGAAACGCCTAAAATAGTATATGAGACTAACATTATTAAACGAAAGAAATATTAATTTGGGAAAGCACGACAAAATCACTCGACGATCGGCGCAATTAGTGTTCATTTTAATTTAATATTTCTACTTTTAGTTAGCTTATCCAACTTCCCCATGGCGTTCGTTAGCTTTTGGAAAAATCCTTTTCAAACTTAAAAAAAAAATGGGAAGATCATTTTTAAACAGAGAGAATGATTAATATTCATGAAATGGTATAAACTTGAGAATTCATGACAAATCATGCTTACATCAGTGCAATTAATATTTAGTTTATTCTTCTTATCCTTTTAAAGCTTTTTATAATTATATTAACTAGTGAATAGCCTGAGCGTTGTCCTAGGATACTACTTTTATACTTGTGCAATTGCTAATTTTTAAGAGCATTTCATAGTATATATATGTAGTATGTATTTTCAATACTTTTATAGTATAATGTTATTTAGTGTGCAACATTAAAGCATAATTGGCTCTTAGTTTAGATGATTAAACAATAATGTTGCTTCCAAGAGGTCAAGTGTTTAAACTTTCTCATCCATATAAGTTGAAATAACATGTAGTATTGTTACTAGTGCGGGTGATGTGGCATATTGAGGAATTGAGTAGATGACGTGGCATATTTAATAAGAGGAATTAGAAATGGAGGAAAGTTATGCATTTACTAATGCATAACATTGATTAAAATATTATAAAAACACATGGTAGAGAGAGAAAAGAGGAGAGAGATAGGAAGAGAGAGACATGTAGGTGGACCACACCTATTTTTTAGTCGGATTGTATCACGTGATGGGGGACCACATGCTGATTGTTCCACTGAAAGTTTATATAGTACCATTGAATCCTCAGTGGTACTATTTACGCATAAATTTAGTACAACTGAATGCATATATAATACTATTATGTGCACATATAGTATCACTGTATATTCAATGGTACCATTTGATCATCCAATGATATCAGAATATTTATTTGTTTGTACATATGCATAATTACATGAATACCTTTTGTTATGCATTTCTAAATGCCTAACATTCCTCCCTTTAAAATTCCTCATTTAATAAGGAGTTGAGCTAGAGACGTGGCGTAGTGGGGGGTCTACGTGGCGTAGAGACTTTTTAAAAACGCCTTTTAAAGTTTTAATATATTAGTATAAGATGTTGACGAACCGTTCACGAGTCTACGTCTTGCACTTAAGTTTTGGCTCCACGAGCATTACCACTGATAATGGTAACATCCTTAAACTAATACGTTTGGACAAGTCAGTCACTGAAATGCTAGTTTCACTGCTCATTTTTGTCAAAAGAAAGGAAACCTTTAAGCTAAACTTGAATCATGAACATGAATTGAGAAATATGTTCACATACGTCTCATCTTATTAGGCCAAGGTAGCATTAAATCCTTTGAAATGTTTTAACTACTCTCATTAAGTACAATTTAAACTTTGATTGATTACCCATTAGATTCCTTTCCTAAATCTATTTCACCCCATGCTTTAAGTGCCAGAATATGACATTTCTGTTTTAGTTTGCATTTTAGATCTAGTTTTTCCTTTTTGGTGAAGAATGAAGCAAAGGCATTATAAATTAGAAATAAGGGTGGATAGTTTTCAGTTTTTGGGGGGGCGTTTGGCATCAAATTAGTAAATGTAAGGGAATAGAAACAAATTAAGAGGGGAAAGGGTAACATATAGTGTTACCCTTACTAGTTGTTTGGTATTACTAAGGAAACGTAAATAATTATAACCAATCCCTTTCCTCTTGTTTGGCATAGATAACTTGGAAACAAATAGCATTCCTTCTATTTTTTGTTGTCTTGGCTAACTTTTGCTATGCATTATACAATGTAGAGCAACACTAATTACCATAATATACATACATATATATACATACGTACATACATTGTGTGTGTGTGTGTGTGTGAACAAATTACAATAATACATCATATGCTAGATATAGGCAAAGTCACATTGTAGACACCCAATTGTGTCTCCCCAAAATCGAACCCAGTGATGAATACCTTTCATGTTATTTGATTATCGAACAAAGCGAAAGTGTGAAAATTCTAGTGATGATGATGTTTTTATTAAAGTATCTCTTCTTTCTGTTTTTGAAAACATTTCTTTTCTTACCCTATTTTTGAAAAATGTGCCTTCCAGTTTAGTTTAGTCTATGATATAGGTCCAATAATGATGTAGTTGGATGGGGCTTGAAAAGACCTTTTCAACGATATATTATAAACCAAATTCCGATGAATAATGAGGAAGTTATGGCCAAAATACTAAACTGGGCCCAAAACAGTTTTTACCTACGACCCAATGATCATGTGGAGGGTCCAAAGGTCTAATCCTGTTCCTAAACTAATTAGGATTAATCATAAGATTCTATAAGTTTTTAAAAGATCATAATTATCCTTTTTGAATATATAAGATTAAAGAATTTGAGTTAAATAAAAACTTTCCTTTTATAAAAACTTTTCTTTTTTTTAATCCTAATTCTATTCGAATTTAAAGATGTTCAAAGACAGTCAGATATAATTTTTGTGCCTCATAATCTTTATCCAAATCTTATAAGGTTGGATAGATCTTGAAATTATCTTTCCAATAATTATATTATAATGTAAAATCCTAGCTATAACGAAAAAGATATGAATGGAATATGAAACTCTATCCAAAACTGACACCATTCTACTATTTCGGCCATATATTTTTATCTACATAATATTTTTATCTGATTCTAACTGGGTTGGAAAGTAGACTTCAAGATCTTTCCAACAACGTATTATATGACTTATTTGGACTTATGGATCAAAAGATATGATAAAACAAAATCCGCAAAAATTGTTGTCCATCGAATTCTATTTCGATTCAAATTCAGATTCTTTTCTTATTCTTCGACCCTCTTTTTTCTCTATAAATAGAGGTCATATCTCCCCTATTTCAAATCATCAACTTTCAACCAAAACTCTCTAATTCTCTTATCTCTCTAAGCTAAAACTTATTCTCTCTCTCCCTCTTTCTAAACCAACCCTTTTACAAACACAATTCCTCATACATTAGCACTATACACACCTAGCCAAGTTCGAAGTTGCCTTCGCCCTAGACGTGAAAGGTTTGATATTTCTGAGGGTTTGGTCCCAAATCCCTATTTCAATTAAATTTTTTGATTTTATGTTTTCTTTGAAGTTATTAACGTGTGTATTTTGTTATTAGAAAGAGGTACCAGACATCCAAGTAAGTACTTTAATTGTTTTTTTTATATATAAATTATGTTTAGGTTGCTATTTTGATTCTTAGTATCATTTTAGGATGTTTTTTCTAGTATCATGTTAGGATGCTTTTCTTATTATGATGTTTAGGGTGACAACAATAAGTTCCTAATATCAATTATGATTTCTATGATGCCTTTTATTGTTTTTCCTAATATTCATGTTAGGGTTAAAGCTTTGATTTTTATTGTTTAGTGACATGCTAGGGTTTGTTATTAATCTTGTTAGTATCATGCCTAGGATCTTGCTATTATTGTGCTTTAACATTATTATTTTTATTATTATTGTTATAGTTATGATTGTTATTTTATTATGTTGCTTGATTATTTTTATTGTAATGTCTTGATCACACCTTTTATGCATGTTTAAAGGGAATTTATATTTGTAATCACGTTTAATAACATAATTAATAATCTTGTTTAGGGTTAATTTGATTATAATTCAAGTGATCGCCAATAATAGATTTATTTGTGCATTAATATTCAACCAACATAGATTAAACAGGTTTAGGGTTAACCTAATGATTGCATGTTAGTCAGAAAGCGCACATGAATACAAGAAGAATAAAGTAGAGACCTATTTTTAGGGCAGGTTCAATCTCTTTTAGGTTGGATTTGTACCTTCATCCCCGAACACCAGTCATGGTTCCAGACCTATTGGAGTTAACGATCTCATGGATCGTTAAGGGGTGTAACCTTCACCTTGTGATTGGTTTACAAGTTCCTAAAACTTATTGGCAACTCTTTTGCTCTAGCTTTCTTCCGTTTGGACGCCATCGTACTTTAGTGTATGATCATAGTGGGGTTCAAGTTTGGGGTAATGCTTGAAATATTCCCTACAATTTTTGGCGACTCCACTGGGGAGGATTTCTATTTTAATTCCTGAAATTTATTTCGGCAATGATTTTGAATGAGTGGATGAGACTTGAAAAGTTCTAAGTATTTCATGTGCGTAATTTGATTAACATTATTGTCATGTACATAAAAAAGGTTCTCATTGGAAAGACCATCCGTAATGAGTAAAAAATATAAGATATTTTACACGTAGGAAATTTGAGGAATATCTTTCACAACTATAATCGAAATAATGCTGCGAAAAACTGGAAAATTTAAGAATACAGAAAGCTGCTGAGGCATGTAGGAACCGTCGTCTAGAAAACAGAGCCTGTTGCGAAAGATAAGGCTCTGTCGCCGAACGACAATTTTGTCTCCAGGCGACAAGGCTCTTATCGTGGCGACAGTCCCTGTTGGCTGGCGCTGAGTTCTTCCAATACCGAGCCAGAAATATGAGTTCTTATTTCGACCTGTTCTAGCACTGTTGGCTCGATTCTACTTCATGATTGAGTTTTTCTTACTTTTCTGAAACCCATATGGACATAACCCTCTGGGAATTCATGCTCCATCTAGCTGTTTGAACTCTCTGAGCAACAAAGGGTACATCCGAGAATGTTGAATTCACCAAACCGTGGAAGCGAGTTTAACTCGCGGGGTCCCATCCACATGCGCCAACCCTTCCAAAGGTAAGGCTTCCGCGCAGTGCATCCGGACTCGTAACCATGGACCCTCTTTAACTAACCCATATCCCGAACTTTAGAGAACTAGAGCCATGGTTAGGTTGCAAACTCATTGCATCATGTTGTGACTACTTTACTACTTGTGCATCTCGTACTTGTGCATACTTATTATGTGACTAAACTAACCGTTTGGTTTGACTTGTGTTTGTAAATAAGTCTTAATAAACTAACCAATGACTAAAGGGCTTTGCTTAATTAATTGATTAATTAATTTGAGCTAAAAAATATACCTTAAATCGAGTCATAGTTCCTTTAAGTCAACCTGGATTTTTATTCCCGTATACTGCACAAGCATCAACTTGTTTTGGTCATAACTGGAGTTCTAGGAAGAACTACAAGTCTTACAACTTATGGATCTGTAGCCCCGAGTTTTATATTTAATTTGGCGTTGGTTTCATCCCAATCAGAGTCACAGATCGAAAGTTATGACTAAAATACCACAGCCCGTCCAGTTTAATGCATATACATGAAGTCTTAACTTAGTCTTTGCTTGAGTCTAGTAACATAGTCTAGCCACATGGTCATGACACAAGTCTTAACATGTCACCTACACTCACTAGTCGTAGCACACACTTTGTGTATATGTCACCATGACCATGTCTTAGGTTCATGCATGAGTCCGTTTTTTTCCGTCATTTGAGTTGGGGGTACATTTTATTCCTATTTTTTTCATATCTCTCCATCTACATCATCTTTCCATTCTCTACATGCTTTCTCCATATCACAACCTTCATTCTTCCTACCTTCTTCCATCCATGCATGTTGAATCGAGTTTGAGTCATGTGATTGACAAAAAAAAAAAAAAAAAAAGAGGGTAATGATGAAACAAATGCACAAGGCAAGCTTCTCACCAAGATTTCATGCTTTCTTCTTCTTTTTTTCAAACCCTTTCCCCAATAAGTCTAGCATAGTCACCCTTCATCCTCCTTGAATTTAATTCTTAGAGTTTGATTTTTACCCTTCACTTTTTAAATAAAATGAGCATTTATTTCGTTGCATATGATCACCGCATTACATTGCAAAAAAAAAAAAAAAAAAATCCATGCCGAACTAAGCGCAAGGTATATTAATGATTTGAGGCACCCCTTGTAGTCACATCATATTACCTTTCACCCTTCAAATATACAATCTTTTCTTGATAAACCACTTTGAGCCTCGTCTAACGATAGACCTTTCTTTCTTCAACCTACATCTACCTAACCTTGGGATGCGATGGTGTGTAACTTATGCAATTTCAAAAGCTTGAGTGATTTTAAAGAATAAAAAAGGCAATAAAAAAATAAATAAAAGTGTACAAAAGGGCAAGTGTTCCAATGTCTTTGATATGAACACGTCTCAGATTGCGTCTCTTATCGAGTGCTCGGTACCGTGCTTGAGAAACATGAATGCCAAGTGAGTGATAGACCGCATGATCGGGATTGCCCACACTTATAATAATAAAAAAATGAAAAAGAAAAAAAAAAGAAAAAAAAAAAGAAAAGAGAGCTAAAAAAAGAGTGAGAAATCTCAAGCATACCAATATAAAGATTCAAAAGCAAGATTGCACACCTTGGGGGCTTATCGAGGGTCTTGAGCCTTTATCCCGTTCTTCTTCAAACCTTTAGCCTAACCATGTTACAACCCTTCAAAAGACCTTTTTGAGGTATACACACACTTGTGCGAGGTTCGGCTGGAGCTACGTTCGACCTGATTCCTAACGGATACGTAGGCAACCTCACATCGAGGCGCGGCTGTAATAAACATGCATTCATATTTACATTCACACACTCACACCATGATCATATCAAAGGATCTCCAATGCTCATCCCTATTCATTTAGAGCTAGACTTGGGGGCTTGATCCCTACATCATTAGCTTACCTAGCCTAAGAGTCACCATCATTTGACTCTTCTTGAAATAATATCTTTTTCCACAAACTTAGCCCATGCGGCCTAACTTTATGTCACTATCACACACATCATAGATACATGACCAAATAGTCCTTCCCTTAGGAACCCTTTTTCATGAAATCTTAAAAAAACATTAAAGCATACTTCGTCATAACAAAATCACTCATCACTCATCATTGCATCACAAAGTACGAAGTGCTTAGCCTCCGTGCCTAAGTTACCCAAATAATTTCATTATGGAGTCAACAATTGAGATAACCTAGGATGAATTAATCCTTGCAAAACATTTGACTAAGCTCATTCAACATGCACCTTCAAAAATTTTGCTTCTTTCTTTTTTCGCGTCTTTCTTTTTTGGCGAAAGTCGGTACCCTCAACAAAAATGACGGAATTTTTTTTCTTTTTCGCATTTTGAGTCAAGCACATCACAATACAATGCACACACGAGTTATGAGTCACACATGTCAATTCACCTTGGGTCAACCTCAAGAGAGTCAATCACCTTAGGTCAACCCTAAGAAAAAAACATCAAGCCTTCGGTCAACCATAAGAAAAGCACTAGAAAAGTCTTTTGGCAATCTTTTGATTTTTAAAGGATACCACCATTCAGCAAAGCTCCTGTTCGCAGCCAACCGAACGATCACAACAAACATTCAAGTATCAAAGCTCTATTATTCAGAGATGCGTGGACAATCCTTTCAAGCCCCATTGTTCAGAGATGCATGGACATATTAAAAAGCTCTTTTGCTCAGAGACGCATGGGCATATCCTATCAAGGATCTTTGTTCAGAGACGCGTGGAAATTTCTTCCTATCAAAGCTCTTTGCTCAAAGACGCGTGGGCATATCATTCAAAGGTCTTTGTTCAGAGACGCACGGGCATAATAAACAAAAGAAGCTCTTTTGTTCAGAGACGAGTGAACATCAACAGCGGAAAAGCACGACCACAACATCAAAACAGAAAGATGGCGTTCCCTAGCTTGTGGAAGGTTGTCACAACAACACAACAAAGCGATTACCCTCAGACACGTGTGCTCGACGGTGCAAGATACGCGTTTTTTAACTCTCTTATCTGTTTAACTCAGATAGTTTGCAGTTATCGGCATTACAAGAATGATTTAGGATTGTAGAACGTTCTGGACCATTCTCCGTCCCTATCGATACTTTGACGTTTGTTTTCAAAACTTGCGTTTCTCCAAACTCAATCAAAGTGGGGGAGTCTGTAGATACCCAATTGTGTCTCCCCAAAACCGAACCCAGTGATGAATACCTTTCATGTCATTTGATTATCGAACAAAGCAAAAGTGTGAAAATTCTAGTGATGAGAATGTTTTTATTAAAGTATCTCTTCTTTCTGTTTTTGAAAATATTTCTTTTCTTACCCTATTTTTGAAAAACATGCATTCCTGTTTAGTTTTATCCATGATATAGGTCCAATAATGATGTAGTTGGATGGGGATTGAAAAGACCTTTCCAAAGATATATTATAAGCCCAATTCCGATAAATAATGAGGAAGTGATGGCCAAAATACCAAACTGGGCCCAAACCGGTTTTTTACCTACGACCCAATGATCATGTAGAGGGAAAGGTCTAATCCAATTCCTAAACTAATTAGGGTTAATTAGAAGCTTCTACAAGTTTCTAAAAGATCATAATTATCCATTTTGAAAAGATAAGATTAAAGAATTTGAGTTAAATAAAAACTTTCCTTTTTATAAAAACTTTCCTTTTTTAAATCCTAATTCTATTCGAATTTAAAGATGTTCAAAGACAGTCATATATAACTTTTGTGCCTCATAATATTTATCAAAAATCTTATATGGTTGGATAGATCTTGAAATTATCATTCCAATAATTATATTATAATGTTAAATCCAAGCTATAACGAAAAAGATATGAATGGAATATGAAACTCTATCCAAAATTGACACCCTTGTACTATTTCGGCCATATCTTTTTATCTACTTAATATTTTAATCCGATTCTATTTGGGTTGGAAATTAGACTTCAAGAGATTTCCAACAACATATTATATGACTTATTTGGACTTATGGATAAAAAGATATGATAAAAACAAAATCAGCAAAAACTGTTGTCCATCGAATTCGGATTCTTTTCTTAGTCTTTTACCCTCTTTTTTCTCTATAAATAGAGGTCATATCTCCCCCTTTTCAAATCATCAACTTTCAACCAAAACTCTCTTATTCTCTTTTATCTCTAAGCTAAAACTTATTCTGTCTCTCCCTCTTTCTAAACCAACCCTTTTACAAACACAATTCCTCATACATTAGCACTAGACACACCTAGCATAATTCGAAGTTGCCTTCGCCCTAGACGTGAAAGGTTTTATATTTCTGAGGGTTTGGTCCCAAATCCCTATTCAATTTAATTATTTGATTTTATATTTTCTTTGAAGTTACTAACATGTGTATTTTTTTATTAGAAAGAGGTACGAGGAATCCAAGTAAGTACTTTAATTGTTTTTCTTGATATAGAAATCATGTTTAGGTTGTTATTTTGATTCCTTGTATCATGTTAGGATGTTTTTTCTAGTATCATGTTAGGATGCTTTTCTTAGTATGATGTTTAGGGTGACAACAATAAGTTCCTAATATCAATTATGATTTTTATGATGTCTTTTATTGTCTTTCCTAATTTCATGTTAGGGTTAAAGCTTTGATTTTTATTGTTTAGTGACATGCTAGGGTTTGTTATTAATCTTGTTAGTATCATGCCTAGGATTTTGCTATTATTGTGCTTTAACCTTATTATTTTTATTATTATTGTTATATTTATGATTGTTATTTTATTATGTTGCTTGATTATTTTTATTGTTATTAGTTGATCACACCTTTTATGCATGTTTAAAGGGAATTTGTATTTGTAGTCACGTTTAATTACATAATAAATAATCTTGTTTAGGGTTAATTTGATTATAATTCAAGTGATCGCCAATAATAGATTTATTTGTGCATTAATATTCAACCAACATAGATTAAACAGGTTTAGGGTTAACCTAATGATTGCATGTTAGTCAGAAAGTGCATATGAATACAAGAAGAATAAAGTAGAGGCCTATTTTTAGGGCAAGTTCAATCTCTTTTAGGTTGGATTTGTACCTTCATCCCCGAACACCAGTCATGGTTCCAGATCTATTGGAGTTAACGATCTCATGGATCATTAAGGGGTGTAACCGTCACCCTGTCAAAGTTTTACAAGTTCCTAAAACTTGTTGGCGACTCTTTTGCTCTAGCTTCCTTCCCTTTGGACGCCACCGTACTTTAGTGTATGATCATAGTAGGGTTCAAGTTTGGGTTAATGCTTGAAATATTCCTTACACACATAAATTGTTGATTACAAAAGCATTGGAATTCTAGTGCTCTAAAAAAAAAAAAATTTAAAACCATCGAAACATTAACTCTAATAACAACTTAGGACAAAACTTTCTACTTCTTCTTAAGAAGATCAATTGCATATTGTTTCTTCATATTAGTTGGCACTTGATAGAAGATGCAAAGCTTATGTTCTTCCGCCATGAGAATTGTAGCAACTTCTAAAGATTCGGATGGAGAAATTCCATCTAACTTCATCACCTCATCCAAAACCTTGTTCACTTTTTCATCCATCCTTTGCTCTCCTTCTTCCGCTCTAGACCATGCAATAACCATAGTCCCAAGATTAACATTGATATTTTCAAATATCTTCCTAAAATTGTTAGAAACATCATGGAGGGAGGCACCAAATCATCATCTTCATTCCTAAACAAACTATTCAAATCTACCTTGTTATAAAGTGAAGCAGAGGACAGATTCAAAGTAGAGGACAAATTCAATGCAGAGAATAATTTCACTACAGGAGCATATAATACAGAAGCAGAGGACAGTACAAAAAAGAGCAGTTCATACCTTTACCCATCCGTCGAACACCGACTTATCTACTTGTAGAATCTTCTTCTCAGCATCCCATCCAAATCCTGAGTGGATAACATTTCCGCCAATGCACTATATTTCTCCGACAAATGCCGCTCTTAAGCCGCAATTAGGAAGTACACCATTGATCATCTCTTCCAACTTATTCATGTAACCATTCTTAAACCCATTCTCACACTTCCACTTCGGATCCCAACTCAACTCATGCAAATATCTTATTAGAACCGCATCTTCTTCATACGTCCAATGCCTTTTATTTTTACCTCTGCCTCGATTGCTTGCCTCACCCTTAGCTTGAATAGCCTCCATCTGAAAAAATTGCCGATTAAAAGGCATATTAGAACTGAACAAAAAAAATTACAAGGCTGATTATAATAGAACATATCATACATAACAGATTATAAGGCATATTAGACAAAGCTGAACATAACATATTATAAGGCATATCATACTTTTTGTGTTATTGACCATGTCTACCTCTCGCCCTCTAATCGTTAAACATATCTTGGGCTAATGTGTTTTTAAAATTGATCCAATGATCTGAAGCAGCAACACTTGTAATAAATTCTCTCTCATCATCAGAATCACTCTCGGAATCATCATCGGATTCATTCAATTATTCTTCTTTTATATCATCCGTAGGCATGAATTTTCTAATTAGATTATGCAATAAGCAACAAGCCATCACGATACATCCATGAGTTCGAATAGGGAAAAATGAAGAACTTCGAGTATACTCCATCTTCCTTTAAGTAGGCCAAAACATCTCTCAATCACATTTTGCGCCTAACATGTTTCATGTTATAGAATTCCTCAGCACTTTTGGGTTGTCGATCCGTCCATTCTTTTAAATGGTATCTTTGACCACTATATGGAGCAAGAAAACCCTCACAATTCGTATACCCCGCATCAACCAAATAATAATTACCTTAAAAAAAAAACCTTCACTTACCTCACAAAAACTAACAAAACATATATACTCACAAAAAAAGACCTTCACTTACCTCGAGGTACCCTAAAACCGTTTCGAAGTACACGCATATTATGGGCCGAACCTTCCCAACCAGGAAGAACATAAATAAATTGCATATTAGGTGCACAAACACCCAATACATTCACAGCAATCCTTCCTTTTCTTGTTCTATACTTAAGTCGTTCTTGTAAAGGCACATTTACATTAATGTAAGTCCCATCTAATGCCCCTAAACAATTCTACAAAAATAGGAAAAAATATTACTTACAAACAAGAAAAAATAAGAAAATCCTAGCAAAATTTAGGGGTTTTGAAAATACCAATACCTTGAAAGATTTCCACCTTTCATTTTCACAATCATGCGATATTGGTGTGGGATTGTAAAGTAGCACTTCATGTAACTTGTGAAAAGCCCTTAGACAAAGGTGAAATTGTCAGCTCACGTTTTCTCAACTTCTTAAGAAGTATTGTCCAAAATACCTATTCTTCTTATGATGAGCCAACGTGTATAAAAAAATGGCTACTATCTCTTGAAGCGACATGTTTTTTGTTCCACTCAAACCCCCAATGTCTCTAAGCATCTCACAAATAATATTGAAAGTTCTTCTATTAACGTGAAGCTCACTCTTGCATTTCAAATCACTCTCCCTATAAAGCCCTCTCAATACTAACATTTGTAACATTTTTTTGTTTCTTTTCCTTTCTTTTTTTTGAACACCCTTTATTGTAACAATGCAAATTATATACCACATCAAATAAATCATCAACATAATAAAAACCATTGCAATTACTAATTGTATTTGTTTTAGTTTTTTCTTCCTTATAGAACGCACAAGTCGAGCCATTGTACAAGAAACACAGAAAATAGATGGCAATTGAACCTGATAAACGGAAAAACAATAGTTATATGAACAAATATTGTCAACCAAATCATGAAGAGTAAACTAGTCATGAAACAAGAAAAATTAAGCAAAATAGAATAAGATTAAAGTATAAAGTATAAGATTAATTAGGATAACAGAAATTTCAGCCAAATACATATAAAGAAAACCAAATCAATCATCAATAGCAAGTATGGGTAAATAAATTGGAGCAAGTAATCAATCATCAATAGCATAACATAAAATGCATTCATTCCTAGCAAGTAATCAATAGTCGAACAATGAACCTATAGCAAAAACTTACAGAAGAGATATCAATACTAACATGCAGCAACTAATTAATTAACAAAAAAAATCAACAAATTTAGAGCAAGGATTTCGAGAATCAACAAATTCTTACAAAATCAATAGAAATCACAGCTTACATACACCATTAAACCACAATGATGATAATTCATATTTTAAAACAATTACATTCAAACTGAAACTTGAAGTAATTACAATAATACAATAAAAAATCAACTCCAACAAACATCAAAAACCTAAATCAAATATTGCAATTGAACACACAAGTAAAAAATTCAAACCAAAAACGCAAAAATTGATACTTACATAACCCTGGAAATTGAATGAGAGAAATGAAATAGCAAACCTGTGATAATTTCTGAATATTAGCAGTAGAAAATTGAAAATTTAGGAGCAAGATCTGGAGAATTGCAGCTTTCCTTGTAGAATCGTCGAACAATTTTGGGAATTTTAAGAGAAATGTTGAGCAATTTTGTCGAGCAATTTTGAGAATTGTTGAGATTTCTTTATTTTTTATGTTAAAGGAAGAAAAGAGAATTTGTTTCCTCACTTATTTCGGTGGAAACAATTGGGTGGATTGGGTTACCCCTTCCTAACAGTTTGTGTTACTTTAGTCCGTAACCAAACACAATGTAACATTAACACTAACATGATTCCATTTCCATCCCTCTAAAAAACCTATACCAAACACACCCTTAATATATAAATAGTCATACGACATATACATTAATAATAAAGATTTGTATTGTTTAGTTCACCTTATTGTTGCTGAATTGAAATTATTGTTGCTGAACCGTAATTATTATTACTTATTCTTTTATTAAATTTTCCTCTTTAAAGTTACTGATTTTTACTAAACTGATTTTGACTGAATTGAAATTATTTTACACAACTAAACTTATGTTATTGAACTAAAATTATTTTTACTAAATAGTGAAGTGAATAGGCACAAACCCTCACTCTTCGCTGCTAGCTCGGCCTAGTAACGCATTGGTCACATGTATTGTTGTATATGTAGTTAGAGTTGTCAAAAACTGACCCGATCGACCTGGTCCAAATTAACTAGAAAAATATTAGCTTTAGATTTCAATTGTATTTTGGACACAATAATTTAGAATGACTTAAGTTTTAAATTAGACCTAATCCGACTTAAATTCGCCGAACCTGATCCAAACACCCAAATGTACTGCTTAGGCATAGTTTTACAAATGGAACAATAAAACAGTTTTGGCTATTGTTGTAAGAAAATTACGTGATTACTGAAAACAGTTTGAAACTTTGTCTGGTTTAGATTTTAGTAATTTTATATATACTAGCTATCCCTATATGCACATAAACTAAAAAAGGGTCCATGAACAAATATAACATAATTCATATACAACTCACCAACTTGTATTTGATTTTTCATTTTTACGGCCACTCTATAAAAATTTTCCACCCGCCAAAAAATTTATGACGTGAGCTAGAAAAAAAAAAAAATGGTATGATTGTGGGTATAATTAGGAAGAAAAATGATATAACCGTATCGTTGTGAATACTTTTTACAGGTGGGCCCCTCAAAAGGAGGTCCTTGAGTCGCCTCTCTAATCGAGTTAACGTTTCTCTTGTGCATATTTTTTTTTGCAGGTGTCGTAGTCTGTTTGTATGCTAAGCATGTAATGTATGATATAATGATATGATTTTCCAGTAAAAAAATGATTCTTATTCCGTATTTTTTTAGTTGCTACACTTTTAATTTCACGATCTCCTAGATATTTTTTTATGAAGAGAGAGATAAAGAGAAAAATAAGATGAACCCATGTGGGTAGGAGAGAGATAGAGAGAGAAAAATGTCAAATATAGAAAATGTTGCAACTAATCGAAAATTTCCAAAATAAGAATGTGTGGCAACTAAAAAGAAACATAAGAAGTATGATTTTCCTTTAATTGTTATTGTTATGTAACAAATATAAATAATAATAAAAAAAATTCTAAATTTTCTATGATTTAAATTAAAGAATGTATAATGAATTTGCTAAAATAGTGATTTTTTGGGGGGTGTTAAATGCCGCCAACAAAAGTTATCAAAATCGCCAACAGTTTAAGCGAAATGTCATTATTGCCCTTACTAAAATACTAAACCCAAACCCATCTGTAGGGAATATATTTCAAGCGTTAACCCTTAGCTTGAACCCCAGTGTGATCATACACTAAAGTACGGTGGCGTCCAAAAGGGAAGAAGATAGAGCAAAAGAGTCGCCAACAAGTTTTAGGAACTTGTAAACCGTTGACGAGGTGAAGGTTACACCCCTTTAACGATCCAAGAGGTCATCAACTCCATATGGTCTAGAACCAAATAAGGGTTCGGGGATGAAGGTACAAATCCAACCTAAAAGAGATTGAACCTGCCCTAATAATAGGCCTCTACTTTATTCTGATCGTATTCATGTGCGCTTTCTGACTAACATGCAATCAATAGGATTAACCCTAAACCTGTTTATCTATGTTGGTTGAATATTAATGCACAAATAAACTATTATTGGCGATCACTTGAATTATAATCATAATTAACCCTAACAAGATTATTGATTATCTTATTAAGCGTGATTACAAGTACCAATTCCCTTTAAACATGCATAAAAAAAGGTGTGATCAAGCAATAAAAATAAATAATGTATCAAGCAACATAATAATAAATATCACAATAATAATCATGAATAATAATTATAATTATATCATCATAGATAAAATAATAATAATAATAATAATAATAATAATAATAATAATAATAATAATAATAATAATAATAATAATAATAACAATAATAATAATAATAATAATAATAATAATAATAATAATAATAATAATAATAATATTCATAATCATCATAAATTATAACAATTATAATCATAATCATGTTCATGTTAATATTAAAGCATAATAATAATAGCAAGATCCTAGGCATGATACTAACAAGATTAATAGCAAACCCTAGCATGTCACTAAGCAATAAAAATTAAATCTTTAACCCTAACATGATACTAACAATCATAAATATTAGGAAGAACATAGGCAGCATCGCAGGAATCATAATAAGCATATTTGATATTATAACCTTTTCCCTAAACATGATTCTAGGAATATCATAATAACAATATAAACATGATTTCTACATCATAATATCAATAAATCAATTAAAGTACTTACTTTGATGCCTTGACCTCTTTCCAATAACAAAATACACACGTTAGTAACTTCAAGGAAAATAATAATTAAAACAATTAAATTAAATAATTGAAATAGAGATTTGGGACCAAACCCTCAGAAATTAAACCTTTCACGTCTAGGGCGAAGGCAACTTCGAATATGGCTAGGTGTTTCTAGATCTTGCGAATGCGGAATTTTGTATTTGAAAAACAAGTTTAGAAAAAGGGAGAAAGAGAGAGAGATGAAATAATCAAGAAAACTTGATGAGAATTGGTGAATGATTAAGAGAGAATTAGAGAATTAATGATTACGAATGAAAACTGATTGTAGGTGAATGAAAACGGAGTTTTTAATACGTTATTTATAGAGAAATCAGCCAAAAAAGATAAAATTAACAAAACAGAGTCTAGTGCACGCAAAACGAGATCGGCGCCAGCCATTGGCCATTGGCGCCAGGCGCCAATGCCTGGCGTTAGGCGCCAATCTTGTTTTTGACGCGTTTTCTAAAATCTGATAAATTTTGCCGTACAGGAGGATAAAATCGTATCTTTTCCTAAAAAATGCTCTTTGATTTTAATTAAAACTCTGAAAAGTCAACAAAAGTCAATTTATCAATGCTAATTGAATTAGGAATGAAAAGAACCTTCTAGAAGAATCTAGAAGACTAAAACCATTCCTAATTGCATTAGGAATGATAAATCATATTAGGCCCTCCCCTAGATCATTGGGCCACATATAAGGCTTAAACCGGGCCTAGTTTAGTAAATTGGCCATAACTTCCTCAATATTCATCGGAATTGGGCTTATAATATATCGTTGGAAAGGTCTTTACAAGCCCCATCCAACTACACTACTATTGGACCCATATCATGGACCAACCAAACTGGATTGGCTGTTTTCTTAAAATAAGTTTTCAAAATCAGAGAGAAGAGAAAAGAAATTAAAACTATCCGCAACACTAAACTTTCCACACTTTCGCTTCATTCTATTATGATTCGACGTGAAAGGCACTCATCACTAGGTTTGGTTTTGGGGAGACACAAATGGGTGTCTACAGAAGCCCCCACTTTGACTGAGTTTGGAGAAACGCAAGTTTCGAAAACGAAAGTCAAAGTATCGATAGGGACGGAGAATGATTCAGAACGTTCTGCGATCCTAAATCAATCTTGTAACGCCGATACCTGCAAAAGTAGCGTTAGTTTAAACAGATAAAAGAGTTAAGAAACGCGTATCTTGCACCGTCGAGCACTCGTCTCTGAAAGTAACCGATTCGTTTTGATGACCTCCTACAAGCTAGAGAATGCCATCCCGCTTGAAAACCGCTACGCCTGTAACTGCTTCCAATTTGGAAGATTGCTTCGCCTGAAACGATCTCCCTCCGCTTTGATAATATTCCACGTCCAAGGGAATACCATCAAAGATTTTTTCTCTTGAAACAATCCTCAGTTGTTTGTGACAACTCTCCACAATCTAGGGAACGCCACCTTGCTGTTTCGATGTTCACTCGTCTCTGAACAAAGAGCTTCTTTTGGATATGTTCACGCGTCTCTGAACAAAGAGCTTCTTTTTGATATGACTCAAATTTCCGCTGTGATAGTCTTCGAAAAGATCACTGCTTTTATCCTTAATGCTGCTATGCCAATACGTCGGCGCTTTGCTGCTTGTGAACCAGTATGTCGACAATCCTCTTTTATTTGGGAATATTTGCCAACACAACTCTTGTATGATGTATGACAATCCGATTTAGGGAAAGTTTTCCATGCCACGTAACAATCCATCCTTGGAAATGTTGCCACGATGAAGCGACAATCCGTATCTCGGAAAATTTGCCAAAATCCAATTTTGCGAAAAGTTGCCAATGCTTCGTAACAATCTTTCATAAGAACTTTGCTACGATCGACAATCCACATCTTGGAATATAACTCTTGAAAGCAATCCACCTTGGAAATTTGCCAACGCTATGCGACAATCCTTTTACGAAAATATTGCCACAATTGACAATCCACTTCGGGAAAATTTGCCACTTACTGAAATGAATGACAATCCACGTTGAGGAACTTTTGCCGATATTTATGATGAATAGGAACCTACAACAATCCTTTGGAAAATTTTGCCATAGGGAACTAGGTGTATGACAATCCAATCGCGGAAAACTTGCCAGCGATCTATGAATGTATGACAATCCGAACTTGGAAAAACTTGCCAACAAAGAAGGAGCATGACAATCCACGCTTGGGAACTTTGCCAGAGATGACAATCCAATCTTGGAAAAAATTGTCGTTGAAGAAGATGCACGACAATCCATTTTTGAAAATATTGTCAGTTGGGGATGACAATCCAATTTTTGGAAAACTTTGTCGTTTAATAAGAATGCGCGACAATCCATATTTGGAAATATTGTCGTTTAAGTGCTTGCTTTTGAACCGATTGTAATGAGCCAGTGTTTTAGGCGCTTAAGCTAAGTGAGACGATCTTTCATCAGGTCAATCACTTATTGTGACTATAATCAAACTGACTACTTGATCATGTCAAATTGCTTATAGGGGCTAACTGGCGTACCAAGGAACCCGAAATTGCTGTTCTTTCGCTGCTGGAATATCTCTGGCGCCAGGAATTGGAGTAGGGTCTTCCCTATTCTACTGCACTTGTATTTATTTTTGACTATAGAACTTTGCCAATCTTTAATTATCTTAGGGTTGACCTAAGGTTTAGCGTTGCTTGACTAATTGACTTGACACGACTCAAGGTATAAACTTGATTGACTGTGATTGACTGACTCGAGGTTGACTCGACTCGATGTGACTTGTGTGTGCGTAGTGTTGACTCATGAAACTCGATATGTATATGACTCAAAATGCAGAAAAACAAAAATTTCCGTCATTTTTGTGGAGGGTACCGACTTTCTCCCGAAAAAGAAAGACGCGAAAAAGAATCGAAGTTTTGAAGGTGCATGTTGAACGAGCTTCGTCAAATGTCATATGATACTATCTCTCAAGGTGCAAGGATTAACCCATCTTAGGCTATCTCAACTGTTGACTCCATAATGAAAGTATTTGGGTAACTTAGGCACGGAGGCTAAGTACTTCATACTTCGTGATGCAATGACAATTATGATTGATTTTGACGAAGCGTGCTTCAGCGTTACAATTTCATGACAAAGGGTTCCTAAGGGAAGTATATTTGGTCATGTATTTGTGCGGTGTGTGAAGGTGACACTAAAGCTAGGCCGCAAAGGCTAAGTGTGTGGAAAAATATTATTTGTTAAAAGAGTCAAATGGTGGTGACTCTTAGGCTAGGTAAGCTAATGATGTAGGGATCAAGCCCCCAAGTCTAGCTCTAAGTGAATAGGGATGAGCATTGGAGATCCCTTGATATGATCATGGTGCAAGTGTGTGAATGTGAATATGGATGCATGTTTATTACGGCCGCACCTCGATGTGAGGTTGCCTACGTATCCGTTAGGAATCAGGCCGAACGTAGCTCTAGCCGAACCTCGCACAAGTGTGTGTATACCTCAAAAAGGTCTTTTTAAGGGTTGTAACGTGGTTAGGCTAAAGGTTTGAAGAAGAAGGGGATAAAGGCTCAAGACCCTAGATAAGCCCCCAAGGTGTGCAACCTCGCTTTTGAATATGTGTTTTTTATACTTGAGTTTCTACTCTTTTTTTAGCTCTTTCTTTTGTTTTAGCATCTATTTTAGTTTTATAAGTGTGGGCAATCTCGATCATGCGGTCTATCACTCACTTGGCATTCATGTTTCTCAGGCACGGTACCGAGCACTCGATAAGAGACGCAATCTGAGACGTGTTCTTATCGAAGATATTTTCATATCAAAGACATTGGAACACTTGCCCTTTTGTACACTTTTATTTATTTTTTGCTTTTGCTTATTTTTACTATTTTAATTTTTTGAATCACTCAAGCCTTTTTTTTAGAATTGCATAAGTTGCACACCATCCCATCCCAAGGTTAGGTAAATGTAGGTTGAAAAAAGAAAGGTCTATCGTTAGACGAGGCTCAAAGTGGTTTACCAAAAAAAGATGTATAATTGAAGGGTGAAAGGTAATATAATGTGGCTACAAAGGGGTGCCTCAAATCATTGGTATACCTTGTGCTCAATTCGACATGTTTTTTTTTTTTTTTTTTTTTTTTTTTTTTTTTTTTTTTAATGCAATGCAATGTGATGATCATATATAAGGAAATAAATGCTCATTTTATTAAAAAGGGGAAAAGGAAAAAAAAACTATAAAATTAATCTAAAGGAAAAGATAAGGTGCCTATGCTAGACTTATTGGGGAAAAGAAAAAATGAAAAGGAAATAGAAAAAGAGGTCATGAAATCTTGTTGTTGAAGCTCGCCTCTGTCTTGTGTTGTTTGCTCCGACATCATCCAGTCTTCTCGCTAGCTAGAGGCAATGGGATCTTATTTGCCTCTATGAGATCTTGAATGAGGTTTTGAAACCTGTAGCATTCATCAGTAGTATTACCGCGCCCTCGATGGTACTTGCAATAGGAGTTTGGATTCCATCTCGAAGATCAATTTTTTGGTGTTGGATCCTCAGTAGGGACAATAGGTTTGATTAATCCTCGATCATAGAGACGATCGAAAGCAGCATCGTAGGTCATTCCAATGGGTGTGAACTCTCGCCTGGGTTTCCTTTTAGATCCTTGATTGTCCATGGCTAAGACACCATTATGGTCAAAGGTACTAACATTATTACTAGAGTGGGCGTTTTCGGAAGAAGAAGGATTGTCGTTCTTCTTTCCTTTCCAGCCACCGTGGTTACTATTGTT
Organism: Chenopodium album; assembly: GCF_948465745.1. NCBI lineage: Eukaryota > Viridiplantae > Streptophyta > Magnoliopsida > Caryophyllales > Amaranthaceae > Chenopodium > Chenopodium album. The sequence goes on from NC_137842.1 coordinate 22,966,165, forward strand.
AGTAGCTTTTTTGCTTTGCGAGGTCGTCTTCGATTTCAATTCCGATGTCATAAACGGCCTTGAAAGTATTCAAGTTGTGTTGATATTTTAAGTGCTTTGAATACTCTTCTTGGAGATTCTTGATAAACATCCTCACATACTCGTTTTCGGTGGGGACCTCAATCATCTTGGCGGAAATTTCCCTCCATTTATTAAAGAAAGAAGTAAAACCTTCATTATCTTTTTGTCTTAGGATCTCAAGTTGTCTATGATCGGTTTCAACTTGAATATTGCACTTGTATCTATCAACGAAAGCGTTCACTATCGATTCCCAGGTAGAGATTTTCTCCTTGTCAAGGGAGAAGAACCATTGTTGGCAAACGGTTTCAAGAGATGGTGGGAACAGAGAGGGGAAAACCTTCTTATCGATACCCTTAATACTCATTATGGTTTCGAAAGCTCTTAAATGGAAGTAAGGGTTATCTGTGTCCTTGAATTTAGGGATGTCAGTGGCGTTGAACTTATGCGGAAGAAGTTCCTTGTCCAGCGAGACCCCTTGTGAACTCATGCCCTGAAATTTATAGTCACTAGATAGCTTCCTCAAACTTTCTTGCATGAGGTTCATTTGTTGTTGCTTCACGGGATCATCGACCTTGAGGGTGAGGAGCTTCAGTGTCTCAGTCACGGTAACCAATTGGTTCCTAAGCTCATTGACTTCTTCTTGAGTTGCCATTATCTTTTTAGCCTTCCTCTTTTGACAAATCGGTTTATCAAAAAGCGAGACTTGAATAAAGAGGTTGTCCTTGATTAATCGCCCTTCTCTCCTCGACCAATTACTGTGGAAAAGGAATTTGGGGACATTCATTGTTAATTATTTGACTCAAACTTTATTCAACATGCAATGGATGGAGGAAGTGAAGAAAGATCAGAATAGAATGTGAAGGAAAATGATGTAGATGGAGGGATATGAAGAATTAGGAATAGAATGTACCCCCCAACTCAAATGACGGAAAATTACCGACTTATGCATGAACCTAAGACATGGTCATGGTGACATATACTCAAAGTGTGTGCTAAGACTAGTGAGTGTAGATGGTACGTTAAGACTCGTGTCATGACCATGTGGCTAGACTATGTGACTAGATTCAAGCAAAGACTAAGTTAAGACTTCACGTATATGCATTAAACTTGACAGACTGTGACTTTTTATCTGTGACTCTGATTTGGATGAAACCAACTCCAAATTAAAGATAAAACTCGGGGCTACAGATCCATAGGTTGTATGACTCATAGTTCTTCCTAGAACTCCGGCTATGACCAAAACAAGTTGACGTTTGTGCAGTATACGGGAATAAAAATCCGGGTTGACTTAAAGGGACTATGACTCGTTTTTAAGTTTATTTTTAGCTCAAATTAATTAATTAATTAAACAAAGTCCTTTAGTCATTAATCAGTTTATTTAGTCTTAACACAACTCAAACAAACGGTTAGGAAAAATCACATAGAGTATGCACAACAAATAATGCACAATTAGTCAAGTAGGCACAATATGATGCAATGAGTTTGCAACCTAACCATGGCTCTAGCTCTCTAAAGTTCGGGATATGGTTTAGTCAATAGAGGGTCCATGGTTAATTGTCCGGATGCACCGCGCGGAAGCCTAACCATGAAGGGTTGGCGCGAGTGGATGGGACACCGCGAGTTTTAGAAAAAACTCGCTTCCATGGTTTGGTGAATTCAACAATCTCGGATGTACCCTTTGTTGCACGGAGCGTTCAATCAGGTAGATGGAGCATGAATTCCCAGAGGGTTATGTCCATATGTAGAACACATATGGGTTTCGGAAAAGTGAGAAAAAATTCAATCAGGAAGTAGGATCGAGCAAACAATACGAAAAACCGTTCGAAATTAGAACGCATATTTCTGGCTCAGTATTGGGGGAAATTGGCGCCAGCAATCAGAGACTGGCGCCAGCTTTTAACTGTAGCGCCTGGCGCCAATGCTGGCGTCTGGCGCCAAGCTTTGGCCTCTGGCGCTACTTCCCACATGCCTCAGCAGCTGTCTGAGCTCGATAAAATTTTCCAGTTTCGCGCGGTGTTATTTTGGTCCTAGTTGTGAAAGATACTTCTCAAATTTCCTACTTGTAAAAACCTTTGTTTTTAACTCATTACGGATGGTCTTTCCAATGAGATCTTTTTTATGCATATGACAATAATGTTAATCAAAATTACGCACATGAAATACTTAGAACGTTTCGAGTCTCATCCACTCATTCTAAATCATTGCCGGAACAAATTCAGGAATTAAAATAGAAATCCTCCCCAGCAGAGTCGCCAAAAAAATGTAGGGAATATATTTCAAGCGTTAACCCTTAGCTTGAACCCCAGTGTGATCATACACTAAAGTACGGTGGCGTCCAAAAGGGAAGAAGATAGAGCAAAAGAGTCGCCAACAAGTTTTAGGTACTTGTAAACCGTTGACGAGGTGAAGGTTACACCCCTTTAACGATCCAAGAGATCGTCAACTCCATAAGGTCTAGAACCAAATAAGGGTTCGGGGATGAAGGTACAAATCCAACCTAAAAGAGATTGAACCTGCCCTAATAATAGGCCTCTACTTTATTCTGATCGTATTCATGTGCGTTTTCTGACTAACATGCAATCAATAGGATTAACCCTAAACCTGTTTATCTATGTTGGTTGAATATTAATGCACAAATAAACTATTATTGGCGATCACTTGAATTATAATCATAATTAACCCTAACAAGATTATTGATTATCTTATTAAGCGTGATTACAAGTACCAATTCCCTTTAAACATGCATAAAAAAAGGTGTGATCAAGCAATAAAAATAAATAATGTATCAAGCAACATAATAATAAATATCACAATAATAATCATGAATAATAATTATAATAATATCATCATAGATAAAATAATCATCATCAGAATAATAATAATAATAATAATAATAATAATAATAATAATAATAATAATAATAATAATAATAATAATAATAATAATATTCATAATCATCATAAATTATAACAATTATAATCATAATCATGTTCATGTTAATATTAAAGCATAATAATAGCAAGATCCTAGGCATGATACTAACAAGATTAATATCAAACCCTAGCATGTCACTAAGCAATAAAAATCAAATCTTTAACCCTAACATGATACTAACAATCATAAATATTAGGAAGAACATAGGAAGCATCGCAGGAATCATAATAAGCATATTTGATATTATAACCTTTTCCCTAAACATGATTCTAGGAATATCATAATAACAATATAAACATGATTTCCACATCATAATATCAATAAATCAATTAAAGTACTTACTTTGATGCCTCGTAACTCTTTCTAATAACAAAATACACACGTTAGTAACTTCAAGGAAAATAATAATTAAAACAATTAAATTAAATAATTGAAATAGATATTTGGGACTAAACCCTCAGAAATTAAACCTTTCACGTCTAGGGCGAAGGCAACTTCGAATATGGCTAGGTGTTTCTAGATCTTGCGAATGCGGAATTTTGTATTTGAAAAGCAAGTTTAGAAAAAGGGAGAAAGAGAGAGAGATGAAATAATCAAGAAAACTTGATGAGAATTGGTGAATGATTAAGAGAGAATTAGAGAATTAATGATTACGAATGAAAACTGATTGTAGGTGAATGAAAACGGAGTTTTTAATACGTTATTTATAGAGAAATCAGCCAAAAAAGATAAAATTAACAAAACAGAGTCTGGCGCACGCAAAACGAGATCGGCGCCAGCCATTGGCCATTGGCGCCAGGTGCCAACGTCAGCGCCAGGCGCCAATGCCTGGCGTTAGGCGCCAATCTTGTTTTTGTCGCGTTTTTTAAAATCTGATAAATTTTGCCGTACAGGAGGATAAAATCGTATCTTTTCCTCAAAAATGCTCTTTGATTTTAATTAAAACTCTGAAATGTCAACAAAAGTCAATTTATCAATGCTTATTGAATTAGGAATGAAAAGAACCTTCTAGAAGAATCTAGAAGACTAAAACCATTCCTAATTGCATTAGGAACGATAAATTATAATAGGCCCTCCCCTAGATCATTGGGCCGCATATAAGGCTTAAACCGGGCCCAGTTTAGTAAATTGGCCATAACTTCCTCAATATTCATCGGAATTGGGCTTATAATATATCGTTGGAAAGGTCTTTGCAAGTCCCATCCAAATACACTACTATTGGACCCATATCATGGACCAACCAAACTGGATTGGCTGTTTTCTTAAAATAAGTTTTCAAAAACAGAGAGAAGAGAAAAGAAATTAAAACTATCCGCAACACTAAACTTTCCACACTTTCACTTCATTCGATTATGATTCGACGTGAAAGGCACTCATCACTGGGTTTGGTTTTGGGGAGACACAAATGGGTGTCTACACCATCTTTTTCCTCTTTCTTTTTTCTCTCTCATCAACCACCCGCCAAGATCCTCAAACACAACTACCACCACAACCGCAACAAAGGCAATCGGCGCACCAGGTGGCGGCGGCGTTCAGGAGATGGCAGCGCGAACACACGTCGGTGTCGAGTCGTTGGCGACGATGACATGGTTTGAAATCCGGGGAAGGAGGTAAGTTTACCGATTAGCTGCTTATTTTGAATTTAAGTTTTTTTTTTCTTTTTTTTTCTAAATCTCGGTGGCCGGTAACCGGTGCTCAAAACTGATAGACCGCCACCGATAACCGCCGGTAAAAACTGGTTGACTGCATTGGTCAATTGGTTTTGACATCCGGTTATCAGTGGTGGTCAACCGGTTTTGAGCATTGATTATAGTCCATCAGTTTTTTTTTTGTAAAAAAACTTATTCTATTTAATTGTTATTATTATTACATAATAATTATAATTAATTTTATTATTATTAGATCATTATTATGATTAGCTGTAATTTTTATTGGTAGTGTGGTAATAATTATAATTAATTTTATTATTATTAGATAATTATTATGATTACTTGTAATTTTTATTGGCAGTGTGGTGGTTGATGCGGAGGTTGTGAGTTGTAGTGGTCGACATGGTGGCATGGGTGGTACCGGTGATGCACTAGTAGAAAAACAGAAAAGGGCACCCCTATATTGCCACCGGTTCAAGGCAACCTGGTGGCAAAAAGGCTAAGATTAAAGGAGCTTTAAACCGGGCTAGACATTTGGCACCGGTTCAGTGTGAATAGGTGGCAAAAGTGTAAAGGCCACCGATTTGAACCGGTGCCTTTAAAAAAAAAAAAAAAAGCGCGCCTTTACTTCTCCTTCCTCTCTTTCTCTTTCATTTCCATAGCTTCAATTCCCCGATTTCCTTCATTGTTTCATCAGAGAAACGAACCCTCCCCTTTTTTCCATCCACCACAAGCGCCACCTTCACCGGCCACCAGGGGTGTTGAAAACCACCGCCCTTCTCTTTTACCTTTCTTTCTCTTTCAAAGCTACTGCCTCCACAAGCATTGTTCGAAAACAACAGTTCCACCGCCGCGCACCGCCTCCCCCACTCCACCGCCACATTGCCTCCACCATTGCGCACCACCGTTGCTACCTCCACCACCGAGGGTCGTCCTCAATCTCTCATCCCCTTAGCTTCTTCCACCTCCAACTAGTTTGGGGTAAGTTTTTATTTTTTTGTTAAAAAATTGAACAATTAATTTGAAATATGTAATTCTATTATTTTCAATAGCATTTTGAACAATTGTTGTTAAGAAAATTAAAGTCAAGGAATGTATATAATTTTACCCTAATTTTTTTAATTTTTGAATTGGTTGTTTATTTAGAACTTTTGAATACATATTATAGATTAGAGTAATTTTGTATGTTTAGAGTAATTTTGAATACATATTATAGATTAGAGTAATTTTGCATTACTTTGTTCCTCAGTTGAAAAACTTGTATGTTTTAATGGGTTATCTTGAGGTTGATTTAATGAGTAATTTTGAATATAGTAGAGATTAGTAAAAATGTTACCTAATTAGTTGAATTTTGGTATGTTTTAATGTGTAATTTTAGGTTGTTTTAATGCGTAATTGTGAATATATTAGAGAATTAGTGACTTGCTACTAATTAGTTGTGAATAAATTAGAGAATTGTGAATAAATTAGAGAATTGTGATTACATTAGAGAATTGAGAATAATTTAGAGAATTGTGATTAAATTAGAGAATTGTGCATAAATTAGAGAAATAGTGATATTGCCACTTAATTAGTTGTGAATAAATTAGAGAATTGTTAATACATTAGAGAATTGTGAATATATTAGAGAATTAGTGACGTTGCTAATTTTTGTTTTTTTTTGTTTTTTAATAGATTATGTGAATTGAAGCACGAGTTTAGTTTGAGGACTACATATTGAGCTCCAGTGGGTAGTTCATAAGTGTACATCCATTGTACTTGCTATATTGGTATGACTTATAAACTTTTTTAAGCTATATTTCTTTCTATTTATCCATTTAATAAACGTTTATTCATGATATTGCAGCTTGTGTATTGTTAAATTGCAAATAAATACAACAATATACAGAATACTTGCATCAACATATGCCTCGATACCCATTCAAGGCTTTCTCATTAGGAGAAAGTCTTGAATAGTCCCCGGTTGGGACTGTTCTTGAATGTGTACTCTCACTTAGGTGGTGAATATATGTTTTCTTTTCGATTTTAAGGAACATCTTGGCTTACCATTTCCTCACTATGTTCTACGGGTACATATGTGGGTAATTAATTATCTACATTGTGTACTTGGAGAACTAGGGGGAAATGCTGCCAGATTTTCCTTAAAATTGGAAAGTTGACATACATTCACTAGTGAGAGTAGAAATTCAAGGATGGGTTAGGTTAGAGTGAAAAGGACCCTTTGAAAACATGCATTTTTTCATTATATGAATGGTATATTCACGTTTTGTACTTGAATTTGATTTACATAAAATATGTAGCAATTACACATTATTCATTATATGTTGCTTTATATGTTTAGAGACAATTTACTAAATGGAGAAGGATCGTGGTTGGATGTATGGTAGACGCGATACATTGGAATTTTGGAATGGGGTTCAAGAGTTTTGCGAGAGGGCTTTAGCTTATCAACGCAAACTGGGTGGCAAAGGCCTTTATTGTTCTTGGGTTGATTGTAATAATGTGAATATGGTCGATAGTGTTGAAATCATTATAGATCATGTATTATGTCGTGGGTTTAGGCATGAACACCATGTGTGGATTGGCACAGAGAAGGTGGAGAGTACAGTGGGGATCTTGATCGGATTGATGTGCGTGTTAGAAGCAGTAAGATTCATGCATGTGGACGAGGAATACGAGAATGATGACAATATTGTTGATAATGGTGAGGATGGAGCCGATGATGATCAGGCAGATGAGGTCGAGGATGAACATGTGGATGAGATGTTGCATGTTGTTGAAGGTGGAGTGTTTGAGTTATTATCGGAGGCTTCCAAAAAGCCTTTGTATCCTGGGTGCAAAAAATACTCCAAACTATTGGCCATGCTAACACTTTTTAACATTAAGTTGAAGCATGGGTTGACGGACATTAGTTTTACTTCTTTGTTGACCGCATTAAGTGCTATGTTACCCGATGGGAATAACATTCCTAAGTCTTACTATTACGCAAAGAAGCTCATTTGTCCCTTTGGTTTGGAGTATAAGAAGATACATGCATGTCCTAATGATTTTATTTTGTATGGAAATGAGTATGAACAATTACAGGAGTGTCCACGATGCAAGCTGTCGCGCTACAAGCGCATGAGTTGCAATCCTGGTACGGAGGGACCTCCTGCTAAGGTGTTGTGGTATCTTCCCATTATTCCAAGGTTTAAGCGTCTATTTTCAATACCAAAATACGCTAAAAACTTGAGGTGGCATGCAGAGGGAAGAAAGAAAAACAGAATGCTGAAGCATCCAGCGGACTCTCCACAGTGGAAGAACATTGATTTGAAGTTTGAGAAATTTGGTGATGAAGTTAGAAATTTAAGGCTTGGGTTGTGCACGGACGGGATGAATCCATTTGGCACTCTTAGTTCCCAACACAGCAAATTGCCGGTACTTTTAGTGATTTATAATTTGCCTCCTTGGCTGTGCATGAAACGTAAGTATGTAATACTTTCATTGCTAATAACGGGGCCTAGGCAACCTGGAAACGACATAGATGTTTACCTTGTGCCGCTTATTGATGACATGAGAAAGATGTGGGACGAAGGGGTTTCCGTTTTCGATGCTCATCAGAACGAGATGTTCACATTGCGTGCAGCCCTTATGTGAACCATGAATGACTTCCCTGCATATGGCAACTTGTGTGGGTACAAGGTCAAAGGGAAAAAAAACATGCCCCATATGTATTTATGACACATCAAGCGTATACCTTACTCATTCTCGCAAAGATGTTTACTTGCGAACTCGAAGGTTCCTTAGGCGTGATCACCCGTACCGTAGGCAGAAAAAGGCACTTTCGATGGAACAGTGGAAGAGGATACTACGCCTAGACCATTGAAAGGGATACGAACGGTGTTTGGAAAATAAAAAAAAAACTGTGGTCTGAGCTGCTCTGTTTAAGAAAGAATCAATCTTTTGGAAGCTTTCGTACTGGAGAGAACATGACGTTAGGCACTGTCTTGATGTGATGCATATAGAGAAGAATGTGTGTGATACTCTTTTGGGAACGCTTATGAATATCCAAGGCAAAACAAAGGACGGAAACGGTGCACGGTTAGATTTGAAAGGGATTTGTCCAGAATTGTGGCCTCAGGAAAAGGTTAGAAAGGGGAAGGAACCGAGAAAAGAAGATGAAAATATTTTGAAAAAAGGGAAGGAGAAGAGCAAGGGAAAGGGAAAGGGAAAGGCCACAGATGCGTCAAAGAAGAAAGTTAAGGGTAAAGGGAAGGATAAAAAGACTTATTTACCCCCGGCTTGGTATACATTGTCAAGGGTAGAGAAACATATGTTTTGTGCATGTCTGTACGGCATTAAGGTTCCACTAGGGTACTCATCTAAGATGAAAAGATTTGTAACCTTGAATGGAGAATTGAAGCTGAAAAGTATGAAATCCCATGATTGTGACATTATGATGCAAGTATTCCTACCGATTGCAATTCGTGGTATTCTACCAAAGCACGTGAGGGAAGCGATTACAAGCCTTTATTCGTTTTTTCAATATAATTTGTAGCAAAGTGCTTGATCCTTTTACACTAGATGCTTTGCAAGCAGATGTGGTTGTGACTTTTTGCAAATTTGAGATGTATTTCCCACCCTCATTTTTTGACATAATGGTTAATCTGGTTCTTCATTTGGTGCGTGAGATTAAGTTGTGCGGTCCAGTGTTCATGAGGTGATGCTACCCTTTTGAAAGACACATGGGTACATTACAAGATATAGTACGAAACTAGGCTCACCCTGAAGGAAGTATGATGCAGGGACCGTGGGTGAGGAGATAGGTAACTTTGTGGCGGACTATATAGCCCTTGCTCAACCTATTGGTGATGGCACAATAGGGTGGAAACGAATGTCACCTGACTGAGATCAGTTCTTACAATCACACCTTTACGTGTTGCACCATGTTTAAGATGTGCACCCATATTTAGACGAGCACATGGCTAGTCTGCGTGACGAATTTCCATCAAATGGTGAAAGGGCACTTATGCAGTTGCATTATAAGAGGTTTGTTAATTAGTTTCGTGATCGAGTAATGAGTTTTTTGGATGATACTAATGTGACCGATACAGTATGGTGGCTTGCGTACGGTCCTAGGGATGATGTTCCTTCATTTGAGGGATATGACATCAATGGGTACACTTTTTGGACCGAGGGTCGTGATTTGAAATCTTCCTCCACCCAAAATACTGGTGTAACGCTTGTGGCATCGTCAAGGGAGTTTTCAAGTGCTAAGGATAAATCACCTGTCGATGCAGAGTTGTCATACTATGGTCGAATTCAAGAAATATGGGAGCTTGATTATTGTAACTTCACGGTTGCTCTTTTTAAGTGTAAGTGGGTTGATAATATCAGGCGTAACGTCAAATATGAGGACTTTACTCTTGTAGATCTTGGCCACTTAAATGATAGTGCGGAACCATTTATCCTTGCATCTCAAGCTAAGAAGGTGTTCTACGTAATTGATCCAGTCGATTCAAAATGGTCTATAGTGCTAGCTGGCAAAAGAAGAATCCTAGGCATTGGAGATGTTGAGAATGAGGAAGAATATGATGCGTTTGATGATTCTACACCTTTCACTGTTCCTAGACCTGTTGTACTAAATGATATAGACAACGAAGCAGGTGATATGCGATCAAACCATAACGAAGGAATTTCAGATTGAGGTAGTATGATTAAAAGTTAGTAATGGTTTCATTACAAATATAGTTTAGTTATCATGTATATAGGAGCATAAGTAGGTGAAAAAGACCATAAATGACATAAATGAGATGGTATTTGACCCAAATCCTTTGTTTTGTATATAAACTAACATGTTTGTTGTTTGAAATTGCCTAAGTGTACTCATTATCATGCATATACAAGGTTATAGGACCATAAGTAGGTGAAAATGGCTTAAATGAGCTTTTAGTTAACCTAAGTCATTTGTTTTGTGTATGAAATAACATTTAATCATTTTAACAACTCATATTCATTATATTTAACATGTTTGTAGTTTGAAATTGCCTAAGTGTACTCATTATCATGCATATACAAGGTTATAGGACCATAAGTAGGTGAAAATGGCTTAAATGACCTTCTACTTAACCCAAGTCCTTTCTTTTGTGTATGAACTAACATTTAATCATTCTAAAAACTCATATTCATTATATTTAACATGTTTGTAGTTTGAAATTTCCTAACTGTACTCATTATCATGCATATACAAGGTTATAGGACCATAAGTAGGTGAAAATGGCTTAAATGACCTTCTACTTAACCCAAGTCCTTTGTTTTGTGTATGAACTAACATTTAATCATTCTAACAACTCATATTCATTATATTTAACATGTTTCTAGTTTGAAATTGCCTAAGTGTACTCATTTGCACTAATACTTTACTATACACTAATATTGTTTTATGTTTGTTTTGACAAGTGCTTATATCTCATGGAGGACGATCATGACCCTGATTGTGTAGAGGACATTGAGGATGATGACTATGATGACGAGTACAAGGATGAGGACGAGGATGAGCCTTATGATGTGAACAAGGAGGATGACTTGGGTAAGCTAGAGGATCAGGCTCAAGATGAGTTTGAGCGTAGGCTTGAAGAATTTGAAATTTCAGCTGAACGTGCACTGCCTATTTTAAATACAACTGTGAGATTGTTGGTGAGAACCCGAATCCTGAAACTCATGGCCAAGGACAAGATCAAAACAACACAGGTGGTGGAGGGGGGGTAAAGGCACCGGCTCAAAGAAAGGGAAGGGATCCGACGAGAAGTTTTAAGAAACTGGACGGTCCCATGTTCTTGGAGTATGACAACAACGGCCAACCTAGGGGCGAATGGCGTCGACAATATGCTTATCATGTTGGCATGTGTGCGCGGAAAATCCCCATTACACTTGTAATGCGAAAAGTACCTCCGGGTTTGATTCAAAAATTTTGGGATGATACAAGGGTAAGTGTGTTTTTAGCACATTTAGACAATTTAAGAAACCTTCACCTTATGGTTGTTAGTAAATAGAAACTAATGATCGGTTTGTATTTGTGCTTGCAGAGGCTGTTTTCTATTCCTAATTATGACGAGAAGCGAAGGGTGTTTGAATTTTTATTAGCGAAAAGATTTAGAGGCTTTAAGACCACCTTGACTAATGGATGAATCTACAAGAAGTAGAAATCAAAGAAGATGAAAGCTGTTGAGGATGACCTTCTCCCCGTGGAAAAAATGGCCGACCATGTCAAAAGAAGACTTGGAAGAGTTCGTTATTTAGAAGACTCAAAAGAAAGCCATTTTAAGTTTGTGTAAATCTGATCTCAATTGAATAATAGCTTGACTCTTTTTGTAGCACTGATACTAACATTTATTTTTATGTAGGAACTTCGAGAGCAAAATAAAAAAATGCAGAGAAGAAGGAGTACGTCTATCGTATGGGGGCTAAGACATTTGCTGAAAAGAGACCTGAGTGGATAAAAAAGGGTTTATACCCTAAATCCCTTCTAGTGGCATCGAAGGAACCCTATAGTTCCACGGTCACTACTTTGGTGAGTCGTGCTGGTGATTTCTTTTGTTCTCTCCATACATTTGATAAGGAAACCGGAAAATGGGTCATTAATGGTCCGAAAACCAAAAAAATGGAAGATAAACTTGTAAGTTACCTATCAACTGTTGAATTTAAAGTCGCTTTTGCATCAAAATCACTATACAAACCATAAACTGTATTACCGACATCCTTTTTCCTTTTCCTACAGCTTGAGCACACTCAAGAACTAGTGGAGGGCAAATTGGTCCCAAGTGTGGAAAATGACCCTTTCACCATGGCTTTGGGAAGGCCATACAATCCAGGACGAATAGTAGGTTCGGGAGGGTCATTGCTAGGATGACAAAAGGTGATGGGTCCAGAATACACGAAATCGGGTAGATCTCGAGCCAGTGTTAACTCACCGGGGGAGTTGGATGCCAAGGTGGCATCAATTAAGGAACAAGTACGCAACAAGTTAGTAGGTGAATTCAATGCTTGGGCGAAGCAGATGAACTTACCGACTTTGCCGTTTCTCGCGACTACATCGGTCGACTCATGTTCTCAACCAAAAGGACAAGGAGAAGGTGATAGACATGGAGGAGATGAGATACATGGAGAAGATGTGCCACTTGAGGTAATTTCAATTGGGTTATTAAAAGTTTTAAAATACTGAGTTAATTGAGATCTGAGGTGGCATGATTGATGAAGTGTTGCAGGTTCCTATTCCTACACATGCGGACTCGAGGCAGCTTGATAATCCAACACCGCATAAATATCCAGATTTACAGGTGATTTGTAACCCTCTACCTTAATGAATTTCGTTATATTATCAATGGTGTAGTAAAAGACCTATTTAGATAACTTCTTTTTGTACTTGTGTAGGAAGACACCCGGTGTGCACTTCTAGCCCCGGGGCATGCAAATAGAGTGCAATTGAGTTTTGTGGCGTATGGTAGTGCACAAGCGACGACCGGTGCTACGGTGGGGCCACATCATTACTCGGTTGGGATCGCTTCGGTGGTTGAGGGGTTCGAAGACATCCCACTACCCATACCGATATAGGAGGTTGAGATAACAAAGCTTTGGCAAGCTATAGGTAGCTTCGTTGATTGGCCACGTGCGTGGGTGAGGTTGATTGGCCACCGTTTGGCACTCTCTAACTACACCTCTGAAAATAAAACCGCCGAAATAGCACGACTCCTCGGCCCCCATCTCCGATGCCGAGGCAGCGGCGGCCTTGGCTGGTGCTCCCTACGCTGCTCCGGCCTCCAGAGCGGCTGCCCGGGCTGCTCTGGCCTCGGCTGCCGCTGCCCGGGCCGCTCTGGCCTCGGAAATAACTGGCTGCATGGGCTATTGCAGGCCAGGTAGCAGACTGTTGGGGCTGCTGCAGCCTCGGGAGGCGGATGTCGGGGCTGCTGTGGCCTCGGCGGGGGCTGCGAGGGCGGCCTCGGCGGCTGCGACTGCCTGGGCTGTTCTGGCAGCGGGGGCGACTCCATTAGCTGTTCCGGCCTCGGCGGAAGGTTCACTTTTTTTTTTAAAAAAATTTTGAGCCATTATTTTTATTTCTTAACTCAATCGGTCGTTGAATTTATATCATAATTACATATTTATCAGTTATTGTGACTTGCAATAACATAAAAGAAGCTAAGTTCTATGTTTTAGGGTCCATTTCATCAAACTAAAGCCATTTTGAGCCAAAATGACTTCTCACATGCCTATTTTCTTCATTTCTCAACTTATGAACTTATTCTTTCTCAAACCATATCATAATTACATATTTATAAGTGATTGTGACTTGAAATGACATAAAGAAGCTAATTTCTAAGTTTTTTGCTCCATTACATCAAAATAAAGCCAATTTGAGGCAAAATGGCCTCTCACTTGCCTATTTTCTTTAATTCTCAACTTATAAACATATTATTTCTCAAACTGTGAGGGAATATTTCAAGCATTACCCCTAGCTTGAACCCCACTGTGATCATACACTAAAGTACGGTGGCGTCCAAAGGGAAAGAAGATAGAGCAAAAGAGTCGCCAACAAGTTTTAGGAACTTGTAAACCATTCACGAGGTGAAGGTTACACCCCTTAACAATCCAGGAGATCGTCAACTCCAATAGAACTGTAACCATGACTGGTAGTTCGGGGATGAAGGTACAAATCAAACCTAAAAGAGATTGAACCTGCCCTAATAATAGGCCTCTACTTTATTCAGATCATATTCATGTGCGCTTTCTGACTAACATGCAATCAATAGGATTACCCTAAACTTGTATAATCTATGTTGGTTGAATATTAATGCACAAATAAACTATTATTGGCGATCACTTGAATTATAATCATATTAACCCTACATAAGATTATTAATTATCTTATTAAGCGTGATTACAAGTACCAAATTCCCTTTAAACATGCATAAAAGGCGTGATCAAGCAATAACAACAAATATCAAGCAACATAATAATAATCATAAATCATAAAAATAATCATAATCATAAAAAATATCATAATAATCATAATCAAAATAATCATGTTAAAGCATAATATTGATAGCAAGATCCTAGGCATGATACTAACAAGATTAATAACAAACCCTAGCATGTCACTAAACAATAAAAATCAAAGCTTTAACCCTAACATGATACTAACATGAATATTAGGAAGAACATAGGAAGCATCGCAGGAAACACAATTGTCATATTTGATATTAGAAATTATAGTTGTTACCCTAAACATGATACTAGGAAGATCAAAACGCCCTAACATGACACTAGGAATCATAATAACAACCTAAACATGATTTCTATATCATAATAACAATAAATCAATTGAAAGCACTCACTTGGATGCCTCGTACCTCTTTCTAATAACAAAATACACGCGTTAGTAACTTCAAGGAGAATAATAATCAAGACAATTAAATTAAATAATTGAAAGAGAGATTTGGGACCAAACCCTCAGAAATTAAAACCTTTCACATCTAGGGCGAAGGTAACTTCGAACTTGGCTAGGTGTTTCTTGGTCTTGTGAATGCGGAATTTTGTATGCAAAAAGCTAAAGAGAGAGAAGAAATCTTGAAAACTAGAGAGTTGATGAGAATTGATGATATTTTTATGATGGAAAAACGGAGATTTTAGGAGGCTATTTATAGAGAAAATCAGCCGGACGGATAGAAAAACAAATAAGAGTTTTGATGAGAATAAAACAAGTTAGCGCCAGACGCTGGACATTAGTGCCAGACGCTAAGGCTAGCGCCAGACGCCAAGCATTAGTGCCAGGCGCTAATCACTGTCGTCGACGCTAATCATCCATTTCACGCATTTTCTTAGTTTTGATAAAATTTAGCCGTACAGAAGGGCAAAATCGTATTTTCCTAAAAAACACTCTTTTATTCCGATTAAAACTCCAAAAAGTTAACCAAAGTCAATTTATCAATAATAATTGAATTAGGAATGAAAAGAACCTTCTAGAAGAATCTAGAAGACTAAAATCAATTCTAATTGCATTAGGATTGATAAATCCAAATTAGGCCCTCCTCTAGATCATTGGGCCGCATATAAAGATCAAACCGGGCCCAGTTTAGTAATCTGGCCATAACTTCCTCAATATTCATCGGAATTGGGCTTATAATATATCGTTGGAAAGCTCATTTCAAGCCCCATCCAAATATACCATTATTGGACCCTTGCCATGGACCAAAAAAAACTGGATTGAATGTTTTCTTAAAATAGATTTTCAAAAACAGAGAGAAAGAAAAGAATTAAAAACTATCCACAACACTAGACTTTCCACACTTTCACTTCATTCGATTATGATTCGACGTGAAAGGTACTCATCACCGGGTTTGGTTTTGGGGAGACACAAATGGGTGTCTACAGAAGCCCCCACTTTGACTGAGTTTGGAGAAACACAAGTTTAAAAAATAAAAGTCAAAGTATCGATAGGGACGGAGAATGATTCAGAACGTTCTGCGATCCTAAATCATTCTTGTAACGGCGATACTTGCAAACTAGCGTTAGTTAAAACAGATAAAAGAGTTAAGAAACGCGTATCTTGCACCGTCAAGCACACGTCTATGTAGGTAACCAATTTTTTGTTGTATTTTTGATAACCTTCCGCAAGCCAGGGAACACCATCCTGCTGTTTATTTTAACAATCTTCTGCAAGCTAGAGAATAACGCCTGAAGACTGCTACGCCTGTAACTGCCTCTAATTCCGCCGTGATAGAATTATGCAAGCTAGAGAACCCCATCGAAGATTGCTTCGCTTGAAACCACCTTCTAGCGCTTTGTGACCATCTTCCGCAAGCCAGGGAACACGATCGAAGATAATTTCGCTTGAAATCACCTCCAGTTGTTTGTGACAACTCTCCGCAAGCTAAGGAACGCTGTCAAAGATATCCTCGCCTAAAGCTATCCTCATTCGTTGCGATAATATTCCGAGGAAAATTACCGAAGACCCACGCTTGTCGATCTTTAAAGCTCGCTTGAACTTTGCTTCCGCTATGCCAGTACGTCGGCGTTTTTGCTGCTTTTGAACCTGTATGTCGGTGCCTTCTGAATTGTGAACCAATATGTCGGTGCTTTTGCTGTATGAACCATTATGTCGGTGCCTTTGTTATATGAACCATTATGTCGGTGCTTTGCGATGAGCCAATGCTTAGGCGCTTTAAGCTAAGTGAGACGATCATTCATTAGGTCGATCACTCTATGCAATTGTAATCAAGCCGATTACTAAATCATGTCAAATTGCTTAGAGGGGCTAACTGGCGTACCAAGGAACCCAAAATTGCTGTAAGAGGTCGAAATAACCGCAGTGAGTAGCTGAGCATTCTGTTGCCACTAAAATTCTGCTGGCGCCACAACTTTAGCTCTAGCGCCAGACGCTGGAACTAGCGCCAGGCGCCAAGGCCTGTCACTTGACGCTAGAGTCGGGATTTCTGTATGTATCCCTTTCTTCGTCATTTCCGCTGCTACTGCTCATTTTTTTGTTCGAAAATCGCCGCTGAGCTCAATTCACTCGTTCTTGCTCGTTTCTTAACCGAATTTGCTCAAATTTGTTGCAAATCAAAGCTTCTTTCATCTACTTTCTCGATCTATGTAAGTTTTCTCCAAAATCACTTCGATTTTGATGAATTTTGTACACGTTTGTTCACAAATTTCTTGCAAATTCGAAATTTATAATGCTTAATTCACTTTGTTTGTCAAATTTTATGCCATGAAATTGCTTGATTATGTTTACATATTTACTTGGGAATAATTTGAGACTTGTTTAACTCAATTCGATAAAGAAATGAACAAATCACCATTGTTGGACCTCTTATGGTCGGGAATACAACGTGGCTTGTTCTTGATGTTTTTGCTAGCAATTATTGTTCAATTTGTCACAATAATTACTATAGCATCGCAAGAAATTGTTTGGATGCTTGAAAAATGCCGTGTATGTTCAATTTGAAATTGTGCTTTGTTTTAGTACTACGTACTCTTTTTTGAGAACATAGTATCATGCGGCTAGGCGAACATTAGATACTATAGAACCTTAATTTGTGATGATTTTGCACAATATAGTATGGCTAGACAGATAGGTTCGGGTTCATGGTCCTGAGACATACGACGGGAGCATGAGCCCGTAGAGCAGGACGCCGACCCGTCTACTTCTCCAAGTCCCTTCCCTGAGTGGGATGAGCGGACTTTTAACTTTTCCCCCGTCCACCACATCTCTGAGAGGGTGCGACGTGGGATCACAGTTGGTAGGACGCGCTACCACGGCTCAGGCTGTGATACCTTGGGCGACCTGTACAAGATGCACATCGGCGTTAATGGAGAGGTGAGACTTCTTTTGGAGTCTTGCGGATTGACTGCATTGTTTGAGACTTTGGAGGCGATGATTACCTCTAATGGGGGTCACCACGTGGCTCGTGCCCTAGTGTAGTTCTTTTGGGACACCACCAACACCTTCCACTTCCTTTGGGGTGAGAAGATGGTCACCCCGACCGACTTCAGTCTCATTACGGGACTGGAGTTTAGCTCTACTGCGCCGCCGTTCGACAGCGAGATCAGTGTCTTCTCACCTGAGGTTGAGGAGTTGTTGGGTCCGATTGCTGTTCGAGCTCGTGCTGAGGTAGAGTTGACTCAATTTAGAGCTAAGGGCATTCGCCGATCGACTCTGGCAGCAGCTTTCGAAGATGATGCGACCACCCGAGAGCAGCGGGTGCGCATCTTAGTGCTTATGTTGCTTTTAGGGACGTTTTCCCCTTACAAGGGTAGTAGAGTGCTACTTTACAACCTACATGCGGTCCGTGATCTTCACTTGATCGGGACTTATAATTGGGCCAGCTTGGCCTATGCTGACTTTGTTCGAGTGTTACGAGACTCGTGTCGACACCGGTCCTTCACGGGGAACGTCGCTCTGTCCGGCTTTTGGAGAGTAGTAGAGGTACACTTTATCTCCCATAAAGTTTAGCTCTAAGCTTTGGTTAGCACTTGCTGATACTTTTTGCCTTTTGTAGATCTGGTTCTACGAGTACTTTCCTTCAGTTGCGCCGGCGAGACCGTCGCCGTGCAGGTTCCCGGTGAGTGCCTGTTGGGGAGGCCGCCGCGCTGGGATGTCTACTACTTATGTCGGAGATAAGATCATTTCAGTATGGTTCTTTGTATAGTTGAACACTTTCGTATTACCTTTACTAGATTTTTATATGATAGACATTTTTCGTAGGAGCCTGACTTGCACTACCGGTCGTGGATCGGCTTGGTTATCCCTCGGTTAGCTGCGCAATACATCGCTGAGCGTCGCTATTTCTTAGGGACATATGGAGCGATTGCATATCTTGGAGAGAGGGTTGCTATTCAGCATTCCTTAGACACTTTCGTCGTTCCTACTCCTCCGCCGCGTCATATGTTCAATGGCGCGAGGCTGGTGAGCATGTCATAGAGGGTTGGTACCCCTTGGCGATCTTATACGATCCTTGGGCGGCGCTATGAGGAGGACCTGTTGCCGCTGTAAGCTCCAGCCCCTGTTCTGGCTGAGGAGGTGGCGGTATTATTTTCATCTTTTACCTTTTGTTAAGTAGCCCCCAAGTGATTTTTTTACTGATTTTGATTAGCTTTCGTCAGGCTGGACCTACTGAGTTCGTGCCACCTCGTATGTCCATCCATTATCAGGGGACATACGAGCCGATTGAGGAGATGATTCCTTTGGCTCCTTAGGATGAGCGCTTCGCGAAGCGGTCGATTCCTCGTCACCAGACTCGGGTAAGCTTTATTTATTTACAATTTTGTTCATGTATGTTACGCATTGTTACTGACTTTATTTCTTTGACAGTTCTCGCGTGAGGTGGTCACGGCGATGGCACGGTGTATAGATGCCTTCCAAAGCTAGCTCGTTCGGATGAGGAATGTGGCTACGTGTCGTCGCGACGACGCCGTTCAGGTGGTAGCCTTCCTTCTTATTTTTACATTATTGCTTCTTTTTTTTATTGTTTTTAACTTAGTTTATTCTTGCAAGGTTAGCCCATTCCTTCTCGTACCCGGATGAGACCTGAGGTTCGGAGAGACGCGACAACGTCTAGCTCGAGACGTCGCCGTACTGGCTCTGGCGGTCGGGGTGGTCATTTTGAGGCTGCTCGGTCCGAGGTAGTGGAGGGCTCGGGCTCTTCATCTGACGGTGTACGTGTTGGGCTGGTAGGATAGGGAGAGGCTACCTCGGCTCTTAGAGGTGGTGGGATGTACGAGGTCGGCTCGTGATCGCAGCAGCCCTCGCAGCCTCAGCCTCAGCCTCAGGGTGATCTTGGGTGGACGGGTCCTAAGCCGAGTTTTCCACCTTCCGAGGAGACTGGAGTTGGAGCTGGAGCTAGAGCTGGAGGAGAGGTTACTCCTCGTACTGCGCAGTTTTATGATATGATGGGCGTCTCTCATCATTTGCGTCCTCCGGCGCCGTAGTTTATGTTTGTGCTTTTTATTTTATTTTTTATTTTTTTTATTTTGACTTTGTATAGAACTTTTCCTTTATTAATCTCATTTATTAGGTATATTTGTATATACATATCATTATGAGTTTATTTATTTAACATTTATTTATTTATTTTTTCATTTTATGTGTATATTTGTGTGTGCAAAGAATTGTGATAATTAATAATTTTGTGCAAAAATTTCGTCATTTTAATTATTGATGAAAGGTATCTGACTTTCTCCCCCAAAAAAGAAAATGAAAAATAAAAATATTGGATTTACAAAAAAAACTTCAAAATTAAGTCGAAATAAAATCCAAAAAATATAATTAATATAATTGATAGGTTTAATTAACAGGATATAAAAAGGATAAAAGAAAAAAATTGTAAAGTCAATTTTCAGACTCAAATCATCCAGAAAAATGCGGATTTTGAAAAGCTCGTATGATAAGACACGTCAGCGCCACCTGACACCATGCGTTTTGCGTTAGCGCCAAACGCTAATTCTTAGCGCTTGGCGCCAGGTTCTGGCGTTAGGCGCCAGAATCTGGCGTCAGGCGCTGATGAGCGCTGACTCCGAATCCTTTCCGGATTGAAACTGTGCCGATGTTCTGTATAAATAGCCCCCTGATCAGCTGATTTTCTTCATGATTTTAGCAGATTAAATATAGTCTTAGCTTTTGAAAATAAGTAATCATGTCTTTAATCACTAAGAGTTTTACCAACTTCACTCATGAATGGTGTCGGTCTCTAACTGCCAAGGAGAGAAAAGAATTAGACTTTTCTCATATGGGGGGTAGTTATGGTGTCAAGGGGGTAGATCTTGATATAGACTTCATTCATATCGCCTTAAAATATTGGGATGTGGATACTCATTGTTTTAGACTAGGGTGTGATGACATTAGCCCTTTGCCGGAGGTATTCGGTGTTATCTTAGGCTTCTCTGCATTAGATCTTGTAGTAATCCCTAGAATAAATGAATATTATTATAAGGATTTTGCGCGGTTCTTTAATTTAAAAGACAAAGATCTAACAAATATAGTAGATGGTAGCATAGTTAATTTGAAAGAATTTGCTCGCCATTATTTTGATAGACCTTATACTGAGTCTTTTCATGTTTATAGAAGAAGGGCTTTTCTCTTTTGCATGCTTAACCAATATCTTCTCATTAGTGGTAGAACTAATGAGAGTCAAGCAATTATATCAACTGTTTTGGAGCAAATTGAATCTAGGAGAAATCTAATGCCACTAATCGTTGGAGAGACTATGCTTAGTCTTGATGAATTGAAGAGAAATCCAAAAGCACCTTTTCGGGGCTCTCCAATTTTATTACAGGTAGAAAAATAATATTTTTAATTAAAGAAATCAAAAACATATTTTTGTATAGTAATATTAATTTATTTGCATTGATTTTTTTTTTTATAGATGTGGCTAATGGAGAGACTAGAATTAATTAGTCCTCCCGACAACGTTGAAAAATACACTCCAAATTGCTTTGTGAGAAGGAAGAAATGCTTCTCTAAGATGGGGCGCCATGAGTGGAAGAAGGTCTATGCCTCTTGCAACTTTGCCATCAAGTGGGTCTTCCCTTGGTGGAAAATAGAGAAGATGGTTGGTGTCAATAAGAAACCCTTCTGCCGTCTTCCAAGATTATCAAAGATAACTTTTTATTATCCCTACAGGGTAAAAAGACAGTACGACCTACTTCAAACAATTCCTTCTGGGGATCTTCGTCGTCCCTATGAATTCCCTGTTTCTTAAGAAATAGAAAAATTTGATGCTTATTGGAGTGCTAGACCTTTATGGGAAGTGATTACCCAAAAGGTTCCTCCTTCCTTGCCCAATGATGTGAAGAGGTGGCTCCTCAAGAAACCTTCAAAGGACATGAAGAAAAATCAGAGTAAAACTGATGTGAAGAGTCGTCTAGGTGACAAAGTGATTCCTGTTAAGGAATTCTTGGGTGAAAAGGTTGAATTCAAAACACCTGCAATGCCTAAGAAGAAGAGCTCTACAAAGGATAAAGGGAAAAGAAAAGTTGACACTTCAGAGAAGAAGGCTTGGGTAGAGAAGAAACATGGAGTCCTAGCTAAGGGAGAAACTATTTACTCCAAAATTAAATGTAGGTCCTCTAAAGGATGCCTACTAACTAAAGTTATGGATGATGAAGAGGATGCAGACAAAAATTGGAAGAGAGCAAAGAAAGAGAAAAAAGATTAAAGCATTGCTTGACTTTTAATTATTAGACTAAGCTTTAAATTTAAAGTTAACTTGTTTTATTTAAGCTTTATTTAAATTCCATCAATAATGTAATTTGTTAGTTTATTTTATTAATGAAATTTCAGATTTTTAATTAAATCATCTCCTTTAAATTTATTTTATTAAAGCAATGAAAACTGAAAATTTAATTTTCCAGAAAAATTTTTCGAGTACGAAAGTCGAAAATTTACCAAAAATCACCAAAATATTCCCAACTATTCCCAGAAAAATGGCGCCGCCTTTTCACAACTAGCGCCAGCTGCAGCAGTCTGGCGATAGATGACAAACACTGTCGTCTGGCCCTAAACGGAACTTTTTCTGTGACGCCGATGCTTCGTCGGATTTTTGTCGAATTTATTTTTATGTTTGGGATGCGAGGTTTGCAAAAAGTAAAGTGGCCGCTCCCGTAAAGGGTTGCCTACGTATCCTTTCTTAAGGAATCAGGCCAAACGTAGCTCTCTTGAGTATCCTACTCAAGTAATTATGGGTAGTACTTTTTAAGTTGGTCAAGATTTGTCATGTTTGAGAACTCATTTCCATCCATATCAGTTAATTTTGATGCACCTCCTGATAGGATTGTTTTGAGAATATAGGGTCCAGACCAATTAGGCCTAAATTTACCCCTTGGATCGAAAACATTCTTCCTTAATGCTTTTAACACCAAGTCTCCTACTTTGATGTTTCTTGTCTTGACCTTCTTATTAAAATGCCCTGCCATACGAGTTTGATAGCATTGAGTATGATGTACAGCTTCTAGTCGTTTTTCATCAAGTAGAATTAGCTCCTCATATCTCGCCCTAGTCCATTCAACTTCATCGAGTTTTCTATCTAATGCAATGTGTAGAGATGGTATCTCTAACTCCACAGGTTGTACGACATCCATTGCATAAACCAAGGGAAATGGCGTATTTCCCGTTGATGTGCAAATTGACATGCGATAACCCCACAGTGCGAAATGGAGTTTGTCAGGCCAATCTTTGTAATTTTCCGTCATTTTCTCGATGATAGTCTTTAGATTTTTATTAGCCGCTTTAACTGCTCCGTTTGCTTGAGGTCTATAATGAGAAGAATGATAATGTTGAATGCCATATTTTTGTAACAATTCTTCACACTCAGCTTGAAAGTGAGTTCCATTGTCGCTTATCATTTCATGTGGGACTCCATATCGACAAATAATATTCCTTTCGATAAAGAGTGCTACATGTTTCGCCATGAGTTTAGCATATGATTGTGCTTTGACCCACTTTGTGAAGTAATCAATGGCTACTAGCATATATTCATGGCCTCCTGTTCTTGGGGGAGTAATTTTTCCAATAATGTCAATTCCCCACGTAGAGAATAGCCACGGTGAAGTGTAGGTGTAGAGTAAAGATGGAGGAACATGTTGTAAATTGGCATAAATTTGGTACTTAGGGCATTGTAGGGAATAATTTCAAGCCTTTAAATCCCACTAGCTCTAATCCCACTGTGATCATACACTTAAGTACGGTGGCGTCCAAAAGGGAAGAAGATAGAGCAAAAGAGTCGCCAACAAGTTTTTTAGGAACTTGTAAACCGTTCACGAGGTGAAGGTTACACCCCTTAACGATCCAAGAGATCGTCAACTCCATAAGGTCATGAACCAAATAAGGGTTCGGGGATGAAGGTACAAATCCAACCTAAAAGAGATTGAACCTGCCCTAATAATAGGCCACTACTTTATTCTGATCGTATTCATATGCGCTTTCTGATTAACATGCAATCAATAGGATTACCCCTAAACCTGTTTATCTATGTTGGTTGAATTTAATGCACAAATAAATCTATTATTGGCGATCACTTGAATTATAATCAAAATTAACCCTAAACAAGATTATTAATATCTTATTAAGCGTGATTACAAGTACAAATTCCCTTTAAACATGCATAAAAGTGTGATGAAGCAATAACAATAAAGATCAAGCAACATAATAAATAAAATAAATCATCATGAATTATAACAATTATAATCATCATCAAAATAATAATAATAATAATAATAATAATAATTATAATTATAATAATATTCATAATCATCATAAATTATAACAATTATAATCATAATCAGATTCATGTTAATATTAAAGCATAATAATAGCAAGATCCTAGGCATGATACTAACAAGATTAATAATAAACCCTAGCATGTCACTAAGCAATAAAAATAAAATCTTTAACCCTAACATGATACTAACAATCATAAATATTAGGAAGAACGTAGGAAGCATCATAACAATCATATTTAATATTAAATTTACCCTAGACATGATACTAGGAATATCATAATAACAATGTAAACATGATTTCTACATCATAATATCAATAAAAACCATTAAAGTACTTACTTTGATGCCTCGTACCTTTTTATAATAACAAAATACACACGTTAGTAACTTCAAGGAAAATAATAAACAAAACAATTAAATTAAATAATTGAAAGAGAGATTTGGGACCAAACCCTCAGAAATTAAACCTTTCACGTCTAGAGCGAAGGCAACTTCGAATATGGCTAGGTGTTTCTAGATCTTGCGAATGCGGAATTTTGTATGAAAAAAGCAAAGTAAGAAAGAATTGAATGTTTAAGAGAGATGAATGATTTAGAGAATGCTAAAGAATTAATGATTGTTGATGAAAACTTGCGAATGAGGAGAATTGGTGAATCAAAATGGAGTTTTTAATACGATATTTATAGAGAAAATCAGCCAAAAAGATAAATTAAACAAAACAGAGTCTGACGCTCAGAAAACAGGGCTGGCGCCAACCCTGGCTAGCTGGCGCCAGGAACCAGCACTAGCGCCAGGCGCCAATGGCTAGTGCCAGGCGCCAGGCCTGGTTCCAGGCGCCAAGGCTCGGGGTCAGACGCCAAGCTTAAATTTAACGCGTTTTCGAAAATCCGATAAGTTTACCGTACTGGAGGATAAAATAATATAATTTCCTCGAAAATGCTATTTGATTTTGATTAAAACTCTGAAAAGTCAACAAAAGTCAATTTATCAATGCTAATTGAATTAGGAATGAAAAGAACCTTCTAGAAGAATCTAGAAGACTAAAACCATTCCTAATTTCATTAGGAATGATAAATCATATTAGGCCCTCCCCTAGATCATTGGGCCGCATATAAGGCTCAAACCGGGCCCAGTTTGGTAAATTAGCCATAACTTCCTCAATATTCATCGGAATTGGGCCTATAATATATCGTTGGAAAGGTCTTTGCAAGCCCCATCCAATTACACTATTATTGGACCCATATCATGGACCAAACAAACTGGATTGGCTGTTTTCTCAAAATAAGTTTTCAAAAACAGAGAGAAGAGAAAAGAATTAAAAACTATCCGCAACACTAGACTTTTCCACACTTTCGTTTCATTCGATTATGACTCGACGTGAAAGGTACTCATCACTGGGTTTGCCTTTGGGGAGACACAAATGGGTGTCTACAGGCATCTTTTTACATATTGATGACAATCTCTATTCATGGTAGTCCAATAGTATCCTTCTCGCATTATCTTTTGGACTAGCATTTTACCATTTACGTGAGTTCCACAAATGCCTTCGTGGACTATCCTTATTGCTCTTTGAGCGTCATTTTTTCATAAACATAAGAGAGCTCGACCCTTAGGTACCCTTTTATGTAACTCGTTGTCTATGAGTACGTATTGGGAAGCCAAAAGTCTTAATGCTCGTTTTGCTCTTTTGTCAGCATGAGGAGGTGATGAGTGGCATTTATTCCACTTCTCCACCCCTTTTCTATAAGGATTCTCCCCTCATTTGCACTTGTTTGAGCCTCTTTAAGCGTTTTTACCTTAGTTTTGCTTTTTCCTTTCTTTTCTCGTGTTTCCTTTCTTTTTCCCTTTTGTTGGTTTTTCTAGCGTCTCTTCGTTGTTTTGTAGGTTTTTGGCCCTTTCGGATGA
This sequence comes from Chenopodium album, assembly GCF_948465745.1. Classification (NCBI taxonomy): domain Eukaryota; kingdom Viridiplantae; phylum Streptophyta; class Magnoliopsida; order Caryophyllales; family Amaranthaceae; genus Chenopodium; species Chenopodium album. The sequence continues at coordinate 22,992,462 of NC_137842.1, forward strand.
ACCCTTGGATGCATGGCGAGGAATGGGAAGGAAATTTGATGCTCAAGGAAGGAACTAGAGCAAGGAGCAGAGCCGCGGGCGCGGAGCTGTAGGCCGCGGGCGCGGGTCGTTGTAAATGCAATCACCTCAAACTTTCTATAGATGTTGAGCCGCGCCTCAGGAGAGGGCTCTCCTTTGTGGCCCGCGAGCGCGGCACTTGGAGCCGCGGGTGCGGCTCTTCGAGGCTTCACTTCCCAGTTTTCCTGTCGCGACCTCTCTTCAGCAGCAGATGACATCTCTTTTCTTTGGCCGCGGGCGCGGGTTGCTGGGTTAAGCAACTCCGTACCCAGACTGGAGAGGGCGCGGCTGCTTGCTAGAGGGCTCTCCTAGGCGTTTTATTTCCGTCTTTTATGATGCATATATATAGCCTCCTATTTCAAGTTTGTATGATGATCTATCTTATCAACATTTTAGCTTAATCTAGAGAGAGAAAACATTATTAGTCTTCATTGGTAGAGAGAGAAAGTGTGGTTTCTTCATTGATGAACTTGGATTTTGAAGAAGGAGTTTGTTCAATCTTTTGTAGACCTTCATCTTCAATTAATGAGCAATCTCTTACTCTTTCTCTTTACCTTTGTTTTTTATTTTGCTTATTTGCTTTGATTTTTCTTCTTTGCTTATTAATCATGTTGATGCTTATTGATTTGATGATTGATATTGTCTTCAATATGATTTGTGAGTAGTCACCTAGCCAAGGGTGTGGGGATGGTGTAGTTGCTAATTGTTCATGCTTATAATGTTGGGGTTATGTTAATGGTGATTAAAGTCTTTGCATGCTTGATATTCTTTGATATTCTTGCAAGTGCACATTGTTAGTTGATTAAAGGTGAATCTTTGTTAACAAGGAACGGAAGTTAACTTAGTTGAGATTCATTACTATCGATAGTTCTTTGATTGCACCTTCTAATATTTGGTTCTAGTGTGGAAACATAGAGGCTATGTTAGGAGAAACCGATTAACCCCGGAAGGCGGTTATATTGGGCCTTACTTTGATATTTGTGCATGTTTAGTTTACCATTGATTTGCTACTTTGTTATTGCATGATCAAGCGGCATCTACATCTACCCATTTCCCTTGGTGCTTAGTTATATTGATTTTAATCCATTTCGTTCTTAGTTTGAACTCGTAGTTATTCACACTTCTTGTTCCGAGATAGCTTAGACTCTAAGTAATGAATGCGGTGCTTATGCATTTCTCCCTGTGGTTCGACCCCTCTACTTGCCCTATACTCGTAATAGGTTGAGTCGAGTGTTATAAATTGTATTTGACTTAGGTGTAGTTGTTTGACGACGCAATTATTCCTTTATCAAATTGGCGCCGTTGCTGGGGAGACAACTTCCATTGCTATTTCATTGCTTGTTTGAGACTATCTCATCTTTTATTTGTTAGTGTTTGCTACTTTTGTTACTTGTCAGTGCTTACGTTCCTCTTAGCTTTGTTGTATGAACAGAAGACGAACCCGCTCAAGATCTTTGATTCCCATCGATCTAGAGTTAGAGAGGTCTTTATCCCTACTTCGAAGAGAAGCAAGAGCAAGGAGTAGAAATTCTCACACTCCAATGAGAGAAGTAAGAGAATTAGAAGATACTCCACCCTCTTCACCCTCAAGTGAAGAATTAGATAGCCCTAACTCATCTTCGAGTTCGGAAATCAACCCTTTCCCAACCTATAAGTTCGAGAGTGAAGAAGGTTCTAAAATGGGAGAGAATACGCCTTTGAGTCGTCTTGGGCCCCCCGAGGCTTTTAGAGCGCAAAGTGGGATTCTAACTCCTACTACTCAAGCCAACTATTTCGAGATCAAGCCTAATTTGATTGCTTTGATTGAGAGGAAACAATTCTCGGGTGGAAAGTTTGAGAGTCCTCATGAGCACTTAAAAGAGTTTGAGAAATATTGTGACACAATAAAGGCCAATGGAGTGACTCAAGAATATATTCGCCTCAAAATGTTTCTATTTTCGCTAATTGGGAGAGGTCTAGAATGGCTAGAGAAGGAGGTGCCCCCTAATTCTCTCACAACATGGGACCAAGTGACTACGGCTTTCTTGAGGAGGTTTTATAACCGTAGGAAGACCGCCGAGGCTCGGTCTTTGATTCAAGGTTTTCGCCAAAAGAGTGGTGAGTCTCTAAGTGCGGCATGGGAACGATACAAAGAGCTTGAACGTCAATGCCCACACCATGGGATACCCAAGTATCAACTCATTCACACTTTCTATGGAGGTCTCACACCTCAAGGAAGAACAAGCCTAGACGCCGCGGCCGACGGTCCAATCATGAATAAAGGAGAGCATTAAGTGGAGTGTATTATAGAGGAGGCCGCAAAGCACTATGATGATTGGTACGAAGGAGAAAGGGATGCTACTTCTAGTAAGGGTGTTTATGCATTGGAGCAAGCCAACGCAATCAACAACCTTTCTACCCAAATCTCCAAAATGACCAAGCAAATGGATGAATTGATGAAAGAAAGGTCCAACCCTCATGGTAATACCTCCCCTTCAACCAAGGGAGGCAATGGTATGGATACTTCCTCCTCCTCTTCTTAAAATACAATGCCCCAAGGATGCATGTTTTGTTCTAATTGTGAAACCTATGATCATGATACCTCCCATTGTGTATATCCTTGTGAAGCTCAACCCCTTTCCCATGAACATGATGATAATATGGAAAATGTCAATGCTATGAATTTTGCTCATATAATGGGAAATGTAGGGAACTTGAGGCCAAACTCCAATCAAATGGGGAATTGGAATCAAGGTGGAAACCGAGGTTGGAACCAAAGTGGTGGTGGTTATGACAACCAATACCATGGTGGGGTAGGCTCTTCCAATTTCAATGGAAGAGGCTACTCTAACCAAAGGGGGTATGGTAATTAAAACTAACAACCTAATTCCCTATACCATGACCATTAAAATAAAAATTTTGGTGATCAAGGTAACATGGGAAATAATCAACAAAGCAATGTTCCTAACCAAGGCACCGGAGGCAATAGGGGTCAATATGTTTCTAACTATGCCCAAACAAATAGGCCTCCGGGTTTCCATCAACCCCAACTTCCTCCACCTCAACAACCTCTTCAACTTGAAGCCCCTCCAATTGATCCCGTGATGGCTAAATTAGATGCTCTATTGAAAATGCGCGAGGAGAATCAAAAGAAACATGAAGAGGCCTAAAAACGCACCAATGCTCACATGAAAATGCTTGAGACCCAAATTGCTCAACTTGCATCTAATTCATCCCCCTCCTCTTCTTCTTCTTCTTCTTCTTCTTCTTCTTCTTCTTCTTCTTCTTCTTCTTCTTCTTCTTCTTCTCACATTCCAAGTCAAGGAGTCAACCCAAAACCTTTGTATGCCGTGACAACTAGGAGTGGGAAGGTAGTAGGGAGTGACCCTTTAGTTGAGGAAGAACCCCAAGAAGAGGTGGAGTTAGAGAATGAGGGCGAAAAACCCAATGAGCCATTGAGTGTTGAAAAGGAAAAAAATGTTGAGGCGCCAAAGGAAAAAGAAGCCACCCCCTTGCCCCTAAATCGCCAACCTAGAGAGGAGAAGCTATCCTTTCCACAATGATTTGTGAGAGCTAAACTTGATGCCCAATTTGGGAAGTTTTTGGAAGTCATTAAGAATTTGCATATTTCCGTCCCTTTTGTTGATTCTATGAAGCAAATGCCCCACTATTCCAAATTTTTGGAATACCTTTTGAGTGGGATAAGGGAGTGTAAGACGCTGAGTTTGACCGCCAATTGTAGTGCAATTCTTTCCAACGAACTTCCTATCAAATTGAAAGATCCGGGTAACTTTTCCATCCCTTGTTCTATCAATGACATTGAATTTGATAAAGCCTTGTGTGATTTAGGAGCAAGTGTGAGTCTCATGCCCTATTCCGTCTACCAAAAGCTAAGTGTAGGAACCCTCTCCCCCACTAACATTACTCTCCAACTAGCGGACCGGTCCGTTAAGTTTCCCTTGGGCAAGGTTGAAGACATTCCCCTTAGGGTAGGAAAGTTCACATTCCCCTTGGATTTCTATGTGCTAGAGATGGATGAGGATGAGAGGATTTCTATAATTTTGGGAAGACCATTTCTAGCTACTTCTAGAGCTATCATCGATGTGAAAGAGGGTAAGATATCCTTGAAGATTGACAATGATTCCATTGAGTTTAATTTGAATAATGTCATGCAACAACCCTCCTCTAGTGGTGAATGCTTTAGGGTAGATGTTCTTGATACCGTTTTTAATGATTTTTCTCGCTCCTACTTGCATCCTACTAATGATCCTCTCAAAAGTGTGTTGTTGAATGAATCAAAGATACGTACTCACAAAGAAGACTTACAAGCTTGGAAGAAGGAGTGCAAGGATGCGAGCATGGAAGAAGAGGCTCCTTACATTCATGACCTCTTTCAAGTTGAAGAAAGAGAAGAGAGCCCCAATGGTAAGGGAGAACCAAAGGTAGACTTGAAACCTCTACCTTTTGGCTTGAGGTATGCATTTCTTGGTCCCGATGAGTCTTTCCCCGTGATTGTAAATTCTAACCTAACGAAGGAGCAAACCTCCCTCTTGATCAATGTTTTGAGAAAACACAAGAAAGCTTTGGGATTGGGTATCTGCCGTGCAAGTTGTGCCTAAGAAAAGGGGCATGACGGTAGTGAAAAATGATCATGACCAACTAGTACCCACTAGACTTGTTACCGGTTGGCGCATGTGTATTGACTATCGCCAACTTAACACAAGTACATGCAAAGATCATTTTCCACTACCGTTCATTGATCAAATGTTGGAAAGGCTTACAAAGCATTCCTTCTATTGTAGCCTTGATGGTTACTCAGGATTTTTCCAAATCCCGATTGACCCCATAGATCAAGAGAAGACGACTTTCACGTGCCCCTACGGTACTTATGCGTATCGTAGGATGCCTTTCAGGCTTTGTAATGCCCCCGCAACATTCCAACGTTGCATGATGTCCATTTTTAGTGATATGATTGACGATGAGATAGAAGTCTTCATGGATGACTTCTCCGTTGGAGGAGCCACCTATGAAGATTGTCTATCTAATTTATCTCGTTGCTTAGAAAGGTGTGAGAGGCCTAACCTCGTGTTGAATTGGGAAAAGTGCCACTTTATGGTGGAAAGTGGGATTGTTCTTGGGCACAAAATTTCCCATGCTGGCATTGAGGTTGATAGAGCCAAGGTTGAGGTCATTGAAAAACTTCCTCCCCCCATCAACGTAAGGGAAGTGAGGTCCTTTCTTGGCCATGCCGGGTTCTATCGGCGCTTTATAAAAGATTTTTCAATGATTGCTAAGCCTCTCACATCCCTATTGCAACAAGATAAGGAGTTTGTGTTTGATGATGCTTGTCATAAGTCCTTTTGTAGGTTGAAAGAAGCCCTTTGCACCGCTCCTATTGTCCAAGGTCCGGATTGGTCTCTTCCATTTGAGCTCATGTGCGATGCAAGCGACGAGGCCATTGGATCGGTTCTTGGACAACGAAAGGATGGGAAACTTCATGTCATACATTATTTGTCTAAAATACTCAATGATGCCCAACGAAACTACACAACTACCGAGATGGAGTTCCTAGCGGTTATCCATTCATTTGAGAAGTTTAGAACCTACCTAATTGGTTCTAATACAATTGTGTATACCGACCACTCGGCTCTCAAATATTTGATAGGGAAGAAGGAAGATAAACCAAGGTTGTTGAGATGGGTTTTAGTCTTCCAAGACTTCGATTATGAGATGAGAGACAAGAAGGGAGCCGAGAATGTGGTTGCGGATCACCTTTCAAGGTTGGGAGGTGCAAGGTTTGAAGATGATGGCTTGCCAATAGAGGACGCTCTAAGGGATGATGTGCTATATGTCCTTGAAGTGAAATCGGTGCCATGGTTTGCGGATATTGTGAATTACTTAGCTTTTAGTGTTGTACCACCGGATTTTACTTCACAACAACGTCGAAAACTCAAGCACGAGGCCAAGAGATACATTTGGGATGATCCCATTTTATTGAAGAGAGGGGTCGATGGTTTGTTGAGGAGATGTGTCCCCAACGACGAGGTTCAAAGTGTTCTCCATATGTGCCACTCTTCTCCTTGTGGTGGGCATATGAGTGCTCAAAAGACCGCCTCAAAGGTCCTTCAATCTATGCTCTTTTGGCCTTCTCTATTCAAGGATGCTTGGATATTTGTCAAGACTTGTGATAGATGTCAAAGGATGGGGAATATTTCTAGAAGGGATGAAATGCCGCAAAACCCCATCCTTGAGCTTGAAGTTTTTGATGTATGGGCTATAGACTTAATGGGCCCTTTCATTTCTTCACATGGGAACAAGTATATTTTTGTTGCCGTTGATTACGTATCCAAGTGGGCGGAGGCCGTCGCTTCTCCAACAAATGACTCTAAGGTGGTGGTCAATCTTTTCAAGAAAGTAATCTTCTCAAGATTTGGTGTTCCAAGAGCAATAATTAGTGACAAGGGATCGCATTTCAAGCACCACACCTACGTTCGACTACTTGATAAGTATGGGGTGTCTCACAAGCGAGGGCTTGCTTACCACCCTCAAACGAGTGGTCAAGCGGAGGTCACCAATAGAGAGCTTAAGGTGATTTTGGAGAAGACGGTTGCTAGGACGAGGAAGGATTGATCCACTAAACTCATTGATTCTCTATGGGCTTATAGGACCGCCTTCAAGACTCCGACAGGGACCACTCCTTATAAGCTTGTCTATGGGAAAAATTGTCACTTCCCGTAGAGATGGAGCATCGAACGCATTGGGAAATCAAGCAAATCAACTTTGATCTCCATAGTGCGAGTGAACAAAGGCTTCTAGAGCTGCATGAGTTAGAGGAGTTGAGGATGAATGCCTACGATAGCGCAAGCATGTATAAGGCGCGGACTAAGGCTTGGCACGATGCTCAAATTGTCAAGAAAGAATTTGTCAAAGGCCAAAAAGTTCTCCTATTCAACTCCCGCTTGAAGCTTTTCTCGGGCAAGCTTAGGTCAAGGTGGAGTGGGCCATACATTATCACGGAGGTGTTTCCATATGGCGCCTAAGAAATCTCCCAAGACGTCCACTCTCCTTTCAAAGTCAACGACCACCGTCTCAAGCCCTATTATAAAGGATTCCCAAGTGATGAACCGGTTGCTGTGACTCTACTTGATGTGCATCGTCAATTTAACCCTCCTTGATCAACTCAAGGAACATCGAGCTAACGACGTTAAACAAAAGCGCTTCCAAGAGGCAACCCGGATTCTACACTCTTTTCTTCTCTATTTTTCTTTTTTTTGTAGTTTTGGTTGTTTCGCCTTTTGTCTTATGGATTTTGCTTGCTATTTGTAGGTACTTGCCAATGGAGCATGTATGGTTTGGTTTTGGAGGCCATATGATGATGTTTATTGAGCTAAGTTTGGGTTAAGAGAGAAAGAAGGAAAGGAATTCAATGTGCAAATGAAGTAGTGAAGCCGCGCCCAAGGAGAGGCCTCTCCAAGAACCCGCGGGCGCGGCTAAAGTAGGAGAGGGCGCGGCTAAGGGAGTTGGAGTTCCACTCCAACTTTCGGTAGATGCCTGGCCGCACCCCTAGAGAAGGCGCGGCTCAGGACCCCGCGGGCGCGGCATGAAGACCCGCGGGCGCGGCTTCCCTTTAAGACCCGCGGGCGCGGCACCTGAACCCGCGGGCGCGGCTCGCTGGGTTTCGACCCCTTTTTGTTTCTGAAAGCATCTAGTCGTGCCATTTTTCACTCTCTTTCTCACTATCTCTCTAAAAACCCCAAAACCCCAACCCTAACTACTGTAAAATCCATCAAATTCATCCCAAATCTCACAAAATTTCCTTCTCAAACATCAAATTCATCAACAATTTTGAATTTCCACCATCAAAAATCCAAAAAAAAATTGATTTTCCACCATTGTTGCTCCTTCAAGCATCTTGGAGTTCAATGTTCTTGGGGGCTAGTTGAAGGTGATTCCTTGCTTCATTGTTGGTATAATCACTTCCTTTCTAGTTTTTATTGAACTATTTTGCAAGTTTGAATGAATTTCATGACAACTTTTTTTGTGATTTTTGTTGGAAAATTGTTCATGTGATTTGGTGAATTTTGTTGTTGCTTTTGTTCTAATCTTTGGTTGAGTTGTTTTGTGAGTTGTTTGTTGGAATTATTGTTGTGTTCTTGGTTAAGTGGTGGTTTCTTGGTTATTCTTGTGGTGGTTGCTTGGTTATTCTTGTAGTGGTTGTTTGGTTATTCTTGCGGTGGTCGATTGGTGCTACTTGGAGCTACTAATTGATTTGGAGTAAGGTGTTGGTTGTGTTTTCTTGAAAAAAAAAAGAGAGAAAAGAAAAAATGGAGGTTGGAACTAGCTCAAAGAAGAGAAAGAGTGGAAAGGAGCCACGCGTTTCATCTTCACAAACACCTCAAAATGTGGAACCCCCACCACCTTTGCCTCCAACAAAATTCTCTAATCGAAACCACAAAGCCAAATTCGATGCCCTCCAATCACGAAAACTCCTCCCCACCAAACACTACAATCAAACAATAACCACCAAGCTTGGCATTGACGAACAATGTTGGTTCTTTTTCAACAACCTTGGGTTAACCGAATTCGTCTCACAGCCATACAACACTTACCGTGAACCCACCCTAGAGTTTCTCGCCTCTTTTGAGAAACATACCTCGGGGAACAACAACATCTCCATTTCTTTGCAACTCTTTAACAAGAAGGAAACAATGTCCCTCCGGAAATTCAATGAATACCTTAACCTCAACCCCAATGCCGACATCCTCTTACCCGAATATGCCCAACTCCTGGACTACAACCCCCGCCAATGGTGGAAGCATATCTCCCGAAACAACAACTTTGATGCAGAGTATTCTTCGGCTAGTGAAATCATGCACCCCGCCTTGAGATTGCTACACCGTATACTTGGGTACATGGTCTTCAACAAGCAAGACTTGGGGAAGATAACTTTGGAGGATATTAGGATCCTTTTTCTTGCATCAAGGCCGGACTTGGGGCATAGAGTTAACTTGGGGTTCATCTTCACTCAATGTATCGAAGCCATTGTCTCAGGTAGCAAGACTGGGGAGATCCATTGCGGAGCTATGGTGACTATGTTGGCCATAAAGTGTGGCCGTGAGGAGAAGTTGAAGTCATAAACCATAGTAGGGAAAGGGGATGGTAGTGATATTTTGCTTGATGAGAAGCAACTCAAGACAATGCAATTCATCCGGGGTGTCAAAGGGGTTGAGGGACTTTGGAGTCTCCTTATATCTCGCAAACACCATTGCTTCCTTCCGAGGCCGGAGTACACCTCCCATACAAGAGAAGGAGTTAAACACCCTTGGTGGGTGAGGAAGGACTCGGGTGTCCTCCCCAACAATGTGTAAGTGAATTTGGAGGAGTTGTTCGAGGAGGATGATGTGATAGGATTGGAAGGAGAAGAGGGGGATGAGGTAGCGGAGCAACAACAACAACAACAACAACTTCAACAACAACAACAACAAGGAAGAAGAAGAAGGCCACAACAACAACAACATCAACAACAATCCGACTTCCAACAAGACATGGCGAGCATAAAGGCTCAAATGGAGAGCATGCAACTTTGCATGCAAGATATGTACGCTTCTTACCAAAACAATGCTTTTCAAACAAACGCCTTATATGACTTGAGTGTGCGTAGGGGGGAGGTCACCCCTCCGTTCAACTATCCATACACACCGGCCCAACAAGGGCCCGTGGCTTCATGGAATGGCGACAACCTCCCCACGTACCCCTTTTGGCAGGGTGTTGAGAACCCCGAAGTGCCTAGGCGTAACTTCCCCGACGAGTCCGGTCATTATGATTACAGAGACTCGGGTGGGAGTGATTATAGAGGTGACCCTGGCTACCACTATGTTCACCCCGATCACCCCACACCTTGTGTGCAACCCGAACCCTATGATCAGTTGACGCCATCCCAGCTTGACCTTTTAAGAGGTCACTATGGGTTACCCCCCGAGTTTACCAGAGGATGGGACCCTTATGGGCCACCACCCACCCCCCTAGGGATGATGGTGCCGGCCCTAGTGGCCACTAGTTCCCCCTTGGTATGCATGTTTCCCCCCCCCTTGGTCCCTACCTTGTCTTTTCAATTGCATGTGAAGCATCCAGGACGATGCTCTCATTTAGTGTGGGGGGGGGTGTTTGAATCAAAAGGGAGTAGTTTCGAGTCAGTGTGGGGGAAGGCATCAAGGACTCGTGGGAAGGTTTGGAAAGCTTTTATTAGGTAATTTTGTTGTTAAGCGTTGGGTTGTCTAGCTTCTTTATGGGTCAAGTTTGTTGTTGTGTGGTATTGCTTTTGATGATGATGATGATGAGATGATGATGATGATGTTCTTAATGATGGTTTTGGTAGTTAGTTTCGTCCATGGGCCAAGTTTGTAGCTTTTTTGTTTTTCTTCCCCGATCTACTAACTCTTTTTCTTTGTCTAGTGTTTTCTTTTCTCTCTCTTTTGTAGCTTTGAAGACCGATGGAAGCAACTTTTGAAGCTTTTGATCCTTGGTAAATGGTTTGGTTGCTCTATCTTTCTTTAAGAGACATTTGGGTGAGATCTTTCCTTTCCCCTCTTTCCTTTCTCTTTGAGTGCTTAGTTTAGGTTTAGTTTAGGAAGAGTTGAATGGTTCGAGGTTGATTGATTTTGGTTCTAAGGAACCTGGGATCGTTGATGTTGTTATCAACGATCACTTGTATGACGATTGGGACTTATTTGATTTACATGCCTCGTTTATGAACCTTTTTAATTTCTTCCTCCTTCTTGTGTGTTTTTCTTGTTCCCTTTTTGTGTAACAAACATGACTATGACAAGTTGAAATATTTTTTATATGGATTTGCTCATTCATTTGGATTTGAGGATTTGTGCCTTTTTAATGACATGTCTTCGAATGCTTACCTTCCTAGTTGATGAGGGTTTGCACGGTTTGAGAGTGCTTAGGGTTGAATTAGACACGTTATAAGCTAAGGTGGCCCGGTTTAGAACTCTTGAGGACGTTTGAACCCCTAGTTCACGGGAAAGTGGTAAGATGGTGTTGCTCTCTATAGTGAATAGGATTCCCCTGGTTGGTATTTGTTTGTTTATTATCCTGAGTGAGCGTCACTTGTTCTAGCCTTCATCATTCTTGTGAGCGGCACTTTGGATCCTTAGCTATGCATGTCTTGATCTTTGTGTTGGTTTCTAGCTCCCGAGATCGTGACCAAAAAACTTTAAAGGAGGAAGAGGGCATTTCTTCTCATTTTTCTTTGTTTTCTTTGTATTTTGTTACAAATTTTGTTTTCATTTTTACATCCACCCACTTGCTAACCAATTTCGGCCTTATTCCCCTTTCTTGATCTAGCCTTATTACAAACCTATCGGCCTATGTTCTACCAACCCTTGTAGTTAGTGAAGTATTGGCTTGTGAGGTTTGAGTTTGAGAGTGTTGGTTTTGGGGCAAGAAAGTTGCGAATATTGGTTCTAGTGAGATTTTGAAAGTTGTTCATGAAATAAAATTTATGCAAAAAGTTTGTGAAGAAGGATGCAACGTATGAAAACCAAGAAAAAAAAAGAAAAAATATAGAAAAAAAAAAGAAAAAAAGGGGGTGAAAGAAAAAAAAATAAGAAGAGAATGATGAGAGAAATGAAGTAATGTTGTAAAATTTGTATTGAAGGTTGTAATTTGAATTTTGGTTCAATTCTTAGGTTGTTCTTTAGAGATGGCCACTCTTTTGCTTCACTTAGGATTTGCCACCAAAATTTTCAAATTGATCCCCAACCTTAACCCCTAGCCATGACATTACAACCCGAGTTAAGACCCTTGTACTTGGAGAAGTGCGGTCAAAGAACGGTGTGGGGAGATGCATTTCAACCCTATAGAGAGAGTGTGCATAGTTGAGATGTCGGGATAGCCTCATTGTTCCACATAGAAGTATCTTTTCCGGTTCCCTCGAGAAATCATGAGGAGCTAACTAGGGGATGAATGGAAACTAGTGGAGAGAACTTGGACCGTCTTGGTTGGGGCTAGGGCGGAGGACGAAATCATTAGTTCTCTATGCTTAGCTTAGGTTTGTCTCCTTCAACATGAGCATCTTGGAACGTGTTTTCCCTCTTGAATTGAGAAAGGTGAGTATTCTTTGATGCATGACCCTACATTTGAATCCAATTGGAGCATTTCCTACCTTCAGGTTTAAACGGTTTTCTTAAATCCTTGTCATGTCATGTTTGTTGCGTTTGTTCTTTGTTTTAGTTCTCCTTGCTTGAGGACAAGCAAGAGGCAAGTGTGGGGGATTTTGATGAGTGGCATTTATGCCACTTCTCCACCCCTTTTCTCTAAGGATTCTCCCCTCATTTGCACTTGTTTGAGCCTCTTTAAGCGTTTTTACCTTAGTTTTGCTTTTTCCTATATTTTCTCATGTTTCCTTTTTTTTTTCCCTTTTGTTGGTTTTTCTAGCGTCTCTTCGTTTTTTTGTAGGTTTTTGGCCCTTTCGGATGAACCCTTGGATGCATGGCGAGGCATGGGAGGGAAATTTGATGCTCAAGGAAGGCACTAGAGCAAGGAGCAGAGCCGCGGGCGCGGGTCGTTGTAAATGCAACCACCTCAAACTTTCTGTAGATGCTGAGCCGCGCCTCAGGAGAGGGCTCTCCTTTGTGGCCCGCGGGCGCGACACTTGGAGCCGCGGGCGCGACTCTTCGAGGCTTCATTTCCCAGTTTTCCTACCGCGACCTCTCTTCAGCAGCAGATGACATCTCTTTTCTTTGGCCGCGGGCCAGGTGCATAGCCGCGGGCGCGGGTTGCTGGGTTAAGCAACTCCGTACCCAGATTGGAGAGGGCGCGGCTGCTTGCTAGAGGGCTCTCCTAGGCGTTTTATTTCCGTCTTTTATGATGCATATATATAGCCTTTTATTTCAAGTTTGTATGATCATCTATCTTATCAACATTTTAGCTTAATCTAGAGAGAGAAAACATTATTAGTCTTCATTGGTAGAGAGAGAAAGTGTGGTTTCTTCATTGATGAACTTGGATTTTGAAGAAGGAGTTTGTTCAATTCTTTAGAGACCTTCATCTTCAATTAATGAGCAATCTCTTACTCTTTCTCTTTACCTTTGTTTTTTATTTTGCTTATTTGCTTTGAATTTTCTTCTTTGCTTATTAGTCATGTTGATGCTTATTGATTTGATGATTGATATTGTCTTCAATATGATTTGTGAGTAGTCACCTAGCCAAGGGTGTGGGGATGGTGTAGTTGCTAATTGTTCATGCTTATATTGTTTGGGTTTATGTTAATGGTGATTAAAGTCTTTGCATGCTTGATATTCTTTGATCTTCTTGCAAGTGCACGTTGTTAGTTGATTAAAGGTGAATCTTTGCTAACAAGGAACGGAAGTTGACTTAGTTGAGATTCATTACTATCGATAGTTCTTTGATTTCACCTTCTAATATATGGTTCTAGTGTGGAAACATATAGGCTATGTTATGAGAAACCGATTAACCCCGGAAGGCGGTTAGATTGGGCCTTACATCGATATTCGTGCATGTTTACTTTACCATTGATTTGCTACTTTTTTCTTGCATGATCAAGCGGCATCTACATCTACCCATTTCCCTTGGTGCTTAGTTATATTGATTTTAATCCATTTCGTTCTTAGTTTGATCTCGTAGTTATTCACACTTCTTGTTCCAGGATAGCTTAGACTCTAAGTAATGAATGCATTGCTTATGCATTTCTCCCTGTGGTTCGACCCCTCTACTTGCCCTATACTCGTAATAGGTTGAGTCGAGTGTTATAAATTGTATTTGACTTAGGTGTAGTTGTTTGACGACGCAATTATTCCTTTATCAGGAGGGTACTCTCCTTTGGGGACATAATTAAGTATATTTGTGTACCACGGTTCTTCTTCTTCTTCATCTTGGATCACTTCATCATCTTCTATAGCTCGAATATAAGCCGGTTTATGCCTTTTTTCTATCATTAGAGGCATTTGTTCGATTTCCGTAGGAATCCTAACCATTGAGGCTAGTCTTGCCTAGGCATCAGCAAATTGATTTTCCTCTCTAGGTAGATACGTGTATTCTACCTTCTCTAACTGATTAGTGAGAGTTTCCAGATAAGTTTGTTAAGGGTCTAGACTTTGGCTTCTTACTTTCCATCTCTTAGAAATCTGGTTGATGATCAATGAAGAGTCCCCGAATATTCGTAATTTCTTCACTCTTAATGCCAAAGCTGTTTCAAGGCCTACCACGCATGCTTCGTATTCGGCAGCGTTGTTGGTAACGTCGAAATCTAGCTTTATGGAGATTGGAACATGCTCTTCTTTAGGTGATACTAGTAATACTCCAACGCCACATCCTTTTTAGTTTGAGGCTCCATCAAAGTATAAGGTCCAAGTATCATCTTCTGTGACCATCAAGTCTTCGTTTGGAAATTCATTATCGTGTATTGGCGTTGAATCTTCTATTGGAAATTCCGCTAGAATATCTGAGACCACAGATCCTTTGATAGCTTTTTGAGGCATGAATCTTACATCGAACTAGGCTAAGTTGACTATCCATCTTGATATGCGCCCATTTAGTGTAGATTTCTCGAATAAATACTTGAGTGGATCCATTCGGGTAACTACAAAGACTGTATGCACGAGCATGTAATGTCTTAACTTGGTTATGGCCCACACCAATGCGAGGTATTATTTCTCAAGTGGTGTATAGCGTACTTCAAACTCGAGCATCTTTTTACTTAGATAGTAGATTGCGTTTTCTTTATCTTCTACTTCTTATGCAAGCATGGCTCCCATTGTTTTTTTGGTGACTGTTAAGTACAACCTAAGAGGTATTCCTGGAAGTGCTGGTGCTAATACGGGAGGATTTGCTAGATAGTCTTTGATCTTTTCTAAGGCTTTTTGACACTCATCATCCCATATTACTGGTACATTCTTTGTAAGCTTCTTGAATATTGGTTCACATAGTGTTGTCCATTTTGATATGAACCTGCTTATGTATTGCAACCGGCCAATAAATCCTCGAATTTGCTTCTCGGTTTTGGGCGGTGGCATTGACATGATTGCCTTGATCTTAGTTGGGTCTATCTCTATTCCTCTAGAGCTTATTACATAAGCCAAAAGCTTTCCTGAGGTGACTCCAAAAGCACACTTGGATGGGTTCGACCTCATGTTGTATTTTCTTAGCCTTTCGAAGATTTTTCTCAAGGCTACTTGATGGCCTGAGTGATCTTTTGACTTCACAATCATATCGTCCACATATACTTCAACTTCTTTGTGAATCATGTCATGGAGCAAGGCAGTCGCTGCTCTTTGGTAAGTAGCACCCGCGTTTTTCAACCCGAATGGCATTACCGTAGAGTAGTAAGTACCCCATGGTGTTATGAAGGTTGTTTTTTCCATGTCGTCTTCTGCCATGAGAATTTGATTGTATCCCGCGTATCCGTCCATGAATGAGAGAAGTGCATGATTCGCTGTATTATCTACCAAAATATCGATGTGTGGAAAAGGGAAGTCGTCCTTTGGACTTGCCTTATTTAGATCTCGATAGTCGACACACATTCTTACCCTTCCATCCTTTTTCGGAAATGGGATGACGTTGACCACCCATTTGGGGTATTTGGATACCCTGATAAAACCTGCAGTTATTTCTTTTTGAACTTCTTCTTTTATTTTAAGAGCTACGTCGGGTTTCATTCGACACAACTTTTGTTTTACAGGTTTTATTCCTGGAATTAGTGGTACGGTGTGTTGAGCTATTTCTCTATTAATGCCTGGCATATCTTCATATGACCAAGCAAATACATCGATAAATTCTTTAAGTAGATTAATTAAATCGGTTCTTTCTTGTTCATCAAGTGTTAATCCAATTTTAACTTCTCTTTTAATGGTTGAATCATTTGAGATATCAACCGTCTCAGTTTCCTCAGTTATCGGTGTTTTCTTTTCAAGTGTTTCACTACATGAAAAAATGAATTTGGCACTGGTTCAAACCCGGCCTAAGGCACCGGTTTGAACCGGTGCCAATGTAGGGGGTGCCAAAAAGGGGTTTAAAAAGGCACCGGTTCAAACCGGTACCAAAAATCGAAATTGGCACCGGTTAACCGGTGCCAAAAACGCCCACAGAAAATTATTTCAAAGTTTTTGGCATCGGTTAACCAATGCCAAAAACCCCCCAAAAATCAATTTTTTTTTTGTTGTTGTCATTTTTCACTTAAAAATCAAATTGACTAAAATAAATAAGAACAACAACATATTAATCGAATATCATTGAATATAACCGAAATTTACAGTATATAATCAAGAAAAAAAATTACAATATACGAATTATAAAATTAAACAATTACAACATATAAATAAATAAAAAAGAACTACAATATAAATCAAAAAAAAAATTACAACATCACAATAAAAAAAAAAAACCAAACATCTAAATCAATATTCTTGATTCTTAATTCTTGATTCTTCGATTATGTGCAATATTTTGGGCTTGCAAAGCAAATAGTATACCTGCGCCAATTAGTTCATTCAAAAAAATCAATTAAAATGTATTAGCTGCGAAAATTAGTTAAAAACCCATAAAATTAAAAAAAAAATCGAAAAAAATAAAACCTAGAAAATCAAAAAAATTAAAATCGAAAATTTGTTAAAACCCAGAAAATCGAGAAAATCCAGAAAATGAAGAAAAAATTTAATTAAAACCCAGAAAATCGAAAAAAATTAAAACCCAGAAAATAAAAAAAAAATAAAAAAAATTAAAATCGAAAATCAGTTAAAACCCCAGAAAATAAAAAAAAAAAACGAAAAAATGCCCAGAAATCGAAAAACAAATAATAATCGAAAAATGAATCAAAATCGAAAAACAAATAATAATCCCAAAAATTGAAAAAAAAAATTCAAACCCAGAAAAAATTGAAATAAAAAAAACACAGAAAAAAAAACTTGAAATCGAAAAAAAATTCAAAATCTAAAAACAAAATCCAGAAAACAACCCCAAAAAACGCATGCATGAACCCAAAAAAACGATTATTTTAATCGAAAATTAACCAAGAAAAATTGAAATGCTAGCCATAACCCAGAACTCGATTAATTAACCAACAAAAATCGAAAATAAAATCGAAAATTAACCCAGAACTCGATTAATTAGCCCAAAAAACAATTATTTTAATCGAAAATTAACCCAAGAAAAATCGAAATAAAATCCGAAAATAGATTTAAATCGATTAATGAAACCCAGATCAATAGAATTAAAATCCAAAAATCGATTTAAATCGATTAATTAAACCTAGAAAAATCCAATTAAACCCAAAACTCGATTAATTAAACCCAGAAATCTCAAAATAAAGAAAAGTAAAAAAAAAAACCCAAAAAACACATGCATGTACCTAGAATCGGTGTTCTTAGTGGTCTTGGGTGTTGGTCTTGGTGGTGGTCTTCGCCTCTTCGGTGGTGGCCTTTGGTGGTGGAAACGAGTGAGAAGGGGAGGATAATTTGGGAAGAACGAAAGAGGAGAAAGAGAGAGAGAAGGAGATGAGATCGAAGGAGAAAGAAGGCGAACAGAGAAGAGAGATAGAAGGAGGAAAGAGAAAGAGAAGGAGGAGCGGCTGAGGAAGTGAGGGAGAGTTAGGGTTTTATTTGGATTTATATGGGCGGGTTTTTTTTTTAATTATATAGATGAACCGATTTAGTGGCACCGGTTCAAACCGGTGCCCTTTCTATTTTTGGCACCGGTTTGAGCTGAACCGGTGCCATTGCTCTTGGTCTGAAATTCCGCCCATTTTTAGGCAGGTATTTGGCACCGGTTTGGCCTGAACCGGTGCCTTTTGGGGGTTGCCTTTTTGTATTTTTCTACTAGTGTTTCCATTGCTTTAATAACTTCTTTGTCATTTTCATTGTTAGTTAAGCAATGCTCGTCATCTTGGGTTAAAGAAAAGCACGAGGAGTAAGAGGAAGAAGACATATTATTAAACTCAGAAATCATTACATCGAAAAGAGATATGTCCTCAAGGACTTGATTATTAACTATCCTAGGGGAAGAGATAGAAGAAGGTAGTGCTACAACTAAGGACTTAAATGACTCTACAGGAAAAGACTCAGACTCAGACTCAGACGACTCTTCGAACATCGGTCCTTGCCCTATCGTAATGGAGATTCTCCTTCAACTTGGAGTAGTCACCTTGACTGTCTTGCGCCATCCTTGTAGCGATCCTTCCGCTGGAGTGATGAGCTTCGAGTGGTGAAATCTTTCGCTTTGTAGGACCGTTTGGATGAGAGAGGAGTTATCCTTTATGTACTTCGGCTCATCTTTTTCTCGTCCAAATAGTAATCCCATGACATTAAAGTCAAAGCAAGGGGGTGCTTTCTCCTTGAGGATAGGAGTTGGGATTTCATCTAGAAAATAGCAATCTAGGAAAATTTTGAATCCCGGTTGCCTTATGCCATTTACAACAAAAGGTTCGGGAAATTCGTTGCATGGATAGTCCTCTCCTTCTTTTATGAATTGTCCATTGAGAGTAAGAGGATACTGATCCATTGAGATTGCTTTCTTTTGGATGCGAGCGTTCCTACGCGCTTTTGACTTTTCTTGGGCTCGCATGAGATCTTCCCGAGTCGGTTCGAAACCAAGTCCGAAAGTGTCTAACTTAGGGAGGCCAGGTAATTCCAGTGATTTTGCTATTCCTTTCTTCTTTCCTAGAGTCATTCCGGGAAAATGCCCTTATTTCTTCAGAATAGTGTTCACTGTCATATTGGAGTGGGGGTCGTGGCAGAGAGGGGTCCTTTCATCCTCTTCTATTAAGGAGACCTCTTCATTAAATCCCCACAAGTCTTCATCGTCTTCATCGTGCTCCACATTAATGATTGGATTTTCTATAGCTTTAATCCTCATGGGTGAAGCATCGATTGTAATAGGAATTCCTCCAACTATGGATTTTACCTGTTGGTGGAGAGATGAAGGGACGACCTTTAGGTCATGAAGCCAAGGGTGTCCCAACAATAAATTGAATGAGGCTTTTATATCTACCACTTGAAATGTAGTAGCGTGTTCTATCGCTCCCGCCGTTATATTCATGGTAATCTTACCAAGAGCTTGACGACGAGTGTTATCATAAGCTCTTATTCCTTGTGTTGACGGGGTTAAGTCTTCATCCCTTATGCCTAGCATCCTCGCAATTCTAAGTGGAGAGAAATTAATTGCCGATCCATTGTCTACAAGAGTCATAGGAACGTTCATTCTCTTGCAAACTACTGTGAGGTTTAGTGCCTTATAATGTTTGTCACCTTCAAAGGGTAAATCCTTGTCAGAAAAGGTGATCAAGTTGATAGGACTAGGGAGATCACTCGTAAGGAAGTTAGCCAAACCCTCAAGAGTGGTGTCAGAATCTATCCCTATCTTATCCAAGGCATTCATCACTGCCAACCTATGTTCTCGAGATGTTGCTAGAAGCTTCCATACATTCATTTCAACCTTGGTTTTCTTGAACTGTTTGACAATATCATTGTTTTCTATAATAGGTATGGGAACTTGCTGCGTAGTTTGCATAGGTTGTGTTGAAATGGGAGGTTGCGTTCTCCCAGATCTTGTGAGGACGTCTATAGATGAATCTTCTTCATCCCAAAAATCGCTTATTGGATATATGACTGAAAGTGGAAAGTGGAGGTTCTTCCATATCTGTAAGATAGATGTCTTCATCGTCGCTGTCCCAAACCCCATTGATACTAATATCTTCCTCTTGTGGAATTTGAACTAGCTTTTTATCATCAATCATTTTCTAAATTAAATCTTTAAATTTAAAACAGTTTTCAAGGGTACTGACAGTAGAACCTATCTGTCCTCTTTAGCGATTCAAATAGTCTCGGTTCTAGAGGTTTGATCTTGCCACTCTCAGAGAGAATTTTGAACATTTTAGCGTAGGGAATCCCAATTGGAGTATAAAGCTTATTACTCTTCTTGGGTCTGTCAATTACTGGTAGAGAGAAGGGTTTCTTCTTCATGGGTAGAACCTTGTCACACTTTTCTTGAAGCTCCTCTAATTGTTTCTTCCCGACTTTGAGAGCTTCACGTAGCAAATTTGATCCCTCCCACATGGACAATGTAAGCAACCGTACATCCTCTTTGCTTCCATGGCATCGAAAAAGATCTCTCCCTCTTCTTCGATAGCATGAATTTCCTCAATCTGTTTGATGAGAGATGAGGGATCAACCTAGTTTTCTTCATCAGAGATGGCCAAAGAATGAGCAAGAGTGCATTGTCAATGCTATGCTTCTTACTAGCAGGAGGCAATGGCAGTTTGTTGTTATCGATTAAATCTTGGATAGCTTCCTTAAGCTTCCAACAATTTTCGATAAGATGACCCCTACCTTGGTGATATTTGCAATGTGCATTGGGGTCCAGTCAGCTGTCCTCTTCTCGACCGGTGGGTCCCCAAATGGTCCAATAGGAGTTATAAGACCTTTTGCATTTAGTCGGTCAAATACGGTGTCATTACTCATACCTTTAGGAGTAAAGTTCCTTCTAAATGGTTTCTTTTGTCCTTGATATTCATAGCAAGGACTTCACTTAAATTAAAGGTGCTAACATTGTTTGAGTGGGTGGTTTTGGAAGAAGAAGGATTGTCGTTCTTCTTACCTTTCCATCCACTGTTGGAGTTACTGTTAGCAGCTTTCAGCTTAGCCAGGTCGTCTTCAATATTAATTCCAATGTCATAGATGGCCTTGAAGGTATGGAGATTATTCTAGTATTTGAGATGCTTGGAGTACTTCTCTTGAAAGTTCTTGATGAACAACCTCACAGATTCTTTCTCACTTAATTCTTCAATCATCTAAGCAGAGGTTTCTCTCCATTTGTTGAAGAAAGAAGTGAAACCTTTATTCTCCTTCTGCTTGAGAATTTCAAGTTCCCTATAGTCAGATTCAACTTGAATGTCGCACTTGTACGTATCAATGAAAGAGTTTACTATGGACTCCCAAGTAAAGGTTCTTTCTTTCTCAAGAGAGAAGAACCATTGTTGGCAAACGATTTCAAGAGATAGAGAAAACAAAGAGGGAAACACCTTCTTGTCAATACCCTTAATTCTCTTTATTCTTTCGAAAGCTCTTAGGTTAAAGTAAGGGTTGTCAGTCGCTTTGAATTTCGGGATGTCGTTGGCATTGAACTTCTGCAGAAGAAGATCCTTGTCCACTGAGACCCCTTGTGAGTTAATTCCTTGAAACTTGTAGTCACTAGACAACTTGCTTAGACTTTCTTGCATGAGGTCCATTTGTTGTTGCTTCATAGGATCATCGATTTTGAGGGTTAAAACCTTTAACGCCTCAGTCACAGTAATCAATTGGTTCCTGTGTTCATTAACTTCCTCTTGAGTTGCCATTATCTTCTTAGCTTTCCTTTTTGAAGCGATTGGTTTGTCGAAAAGTTGAACTTGAATAAAAAGGTTGACTTTGATCAAACACCCTTCCTTTCTTGACCACGCGCTGTAAATGAAACCATTTTTTGTTTTAATAACTTGACTCAAGTTGACTTTGACTTTACGGGTTTTGAAAAAGAAAAAAGCAAAAATAGGGTGCATATTAGGGTGCATATTTTGGCAAAAATGAGGTGTATATTTTTGGGAATTAAGTATAGGGTTCAATCAAGTGGTTTAAATTGGAGGATTAATATCCGACTTACCCCCTTAAGAAAAATGACGGAAAATACTCGCATACAAGACTCTCTTAGACATGGTCAAAGTGTGTATACATATTAGTGTCTGCTTTACATGGTGAGTGCAAGTGACATGCTTTGACTCTTGTGTAAGACAATGGGACTTAATTCCTAGACTCGATTAATGACTTGACACGGTATTATCATCAGTAAAAATTAACCGAATTGATTAGCAAACTGTTCAATTAGACACAAGGTGATGACTCGAGCAATAAACCGAGCTGTCGCCAAAACGACAGGGTTGGCGCCTCTCTTTGCAGTGTAGCGCCAGACGACAGGACTGTCGCCAGGCGCTACGCTCCACAGAGTGGCGCTGCAGTTTAAATCTCGACGTCATTGCTAGAACGGTTATCTGGAACTGGTTTCGGTATTATTACTCTAAAGGGTATGCCTAAAGTCGTACTAAGTCAACTCTGATTAAATTATTAGACTTTAATTACTCAAATTAATTAATTAATTAATTAATTAGGCAAAGTTTGTTTGATCATTAATCAATTTATTTAGTCTTAACACAAGTCAAACAAACGGTTAGGAAAAACACATAGAGTATGCACAACAAATAATGCACAATTAGTCAAGTAGGCACAACATGATGCAATGAGTTTGCAACCTAACCATGTCCCTAGTTCTCTAAAGTTCGGGATATGGGTTAGTCAAAGAGGGTCCATTGTTAATTGTCCGGATACACCGCGCGGAAGCTAAACCGTGAAGGGTTGGCGCGAGTGGATGGGACACCGCGAATTTAGAAAAAAATTGCTTCTATGGTATGGTGAATTCAACATTCTTGGATGCATCAGGTAGATGGAGAATGAAATTCCCAGAGGGTTATGTCCATATGTAGAACACATATGGGTTTCAGAAAAGTGAGAAAAACTCAATTAGGAAGTAGGATCGAGCAAACAGTGCTAAAAACTGGTCAAAATTAGAACGCATAGTTCAGGCTCGGTATTGGAAGAACTTGGCGCCAGTGAATAGAGGTCGGCGCCTAGCAACAGAGACTGTCGCCTGGCGCCAGAGTCAAATAAGCGGCTCTAGACTTTGTTTTCTGACGCTAGTTCCTACATGCCTCAACAGCTTTTTGTGCTCGATAAAATTTTCCAGTTTCGCGTAGCATTATTTCTATCCTAGTTGTGAAAGATATTCCTCAAATTTCCTACGTGTAAAAATCCTATGTTTTAACTCATTACGGATGGTCTTTCCAATTAGATCTTTTTTTATGCATATGACTATAATGTTAATCAAAATTACGTACAGGAAATACTTAAAACTTTTCGAGTCTTATCCACTCATTCTAAATCCTTGCCAAAATAAATTTTAGGAATTAAAATAGAAATCCTCCCTAGCGGAGTAGCCAAAAACTGTGAGGGAATATTTCAAGCATTACCCCTAGCTTGAACCCCACTGTGATAGTGCAAAAGAAGATAGTGCAAAAGAGTCGCCAACAAGTTTTAGGAACTTGTAAACCGTTCACGAGGTGAAGGTTACACCCCTTAACAATCCAGGAGATCGTCAACTCCAATAGGTCTGTAACCATGACTGGTAGTTCGGGGATGAAGGTACAAATCCAACCTAAAAGAGATTGAACCTGCCCTAATAATAGGCCTCTACTTTATTCTGATCATATTCATGTGTGCTTTCTGACTAACATGCAATCAATAGGATTACCCTAAACCTGTTTAATCTATGTTGGTTGAATATTAATGAACAAATAAACTATTATTGGCTATCACTTGAATTATAATCATATTAACCCTACATAAGATTATTAATTATCTTATTAAGCATGATTACAAATATCAAATTCCCTTTAAACATGCATAAAAGGTGTGATCAAGCAATAACAACAAATATCAAGCAACATAATAATAATCATAAATCATAAAAATAATCATAATCATAAAAAATATCATAATAATCATAATCAAAATAATCATGTTAAAGCATAATATTAATAGCAAGATCCTAGGCATGATACTAACAAGATTAATAACAAACCCTAGCATGTCACTAAACAATAAAAATCAAAGCTTTAACCCTAACATGATACTAACATGAATATTAGGAAGAACATAGGAAGCATCGCAGGAAACACAATTGTCATATTTGATATTAGAAATTATAGTTGTTACCCTAAACATGATACTAGGAAGATCAAAACTCCTTAACATGACACTAGGAATCATAATAACAACCTAAATATGATTTCTATATCATAATAACAATAAATCAATTAAAAGCACTCACTTGGATGCCTCGTACCTTTTTTTAATAACAAAATACACGCGTTAGTAACTTCAAGAAGAATAATAATCAAGACAATTAAATTAAATAATTGAAATAGAGATTTGGGACCAAACCCTCAGAAATTAAAACCTTTCACGTCTAGGGCGAAGGCAACTTCGAACTTGGCTAGGTGTTTCTTGGTCTTGTGAATGTGGAATTTTGTATGCAAAAGGCTAAAAAGAGAGAAAAAATCTTGAAAACTAGAGAGTTGATAAGAATTGATGATATTTTTATGATGAAAAACGGAGATTTTAGGAGGCTATTTATAGAGAAAATCAGCCGGACGGAAAGAAAAACAAATCAGAGTTTCGACGAGAAAAAAATAGGTTAGCTCTAGACGCTGGACATTAGCGCCAGGCGCCAAGCATTTGCGCCAGGCGCTAATCCCTGTCGTTAGGCACTAATCATTAATTTCACGCGTATTCTTAGTTTTGATAAAATTTAGCCTTACAGAAGGGCAAAATTGTATTTTCCTCAAAAACACTCTTTTATTCCGATTAAAACTCCAAAAAGTCAACCGAAGTCAATTTATCAATGCTAATTGAATTAGGAATGAAAAGAACCTTCTAGAAGAATCTAGAAGACTAAAATCAATTCTAATTGCATTAGGAATGATAAATCCAAATTAGGCTCTCCTCTAGATCATTGGGCCGCATATAAAGATCAAACCGGGCCCAGTTTAGTAATCTGGCCATAACTTCCTCATTATTCATCGGAATTGGGCTTATAATATATCGTTGGAAAGCTCTTTTCAAACCCCATCCAACTATACCATTATTAGACCCTTTCCATGGACCAAACAAAACAGGATTGGCTGTTTTATTAAAATATGTTTTCAAAAACAGAGAGAAAGAAAAGAATTAAAAACTATCCGCAACACTAGACTTTCCACACTTTCACTTCATTCGATTGTGATTCGACGTGAAAGGTACTCATCACCGGGTTTGGTTTTGGGGAGACACAAATGGGTGTCTACACAAACCATCTCAAAATTACATATTTAGAAGTGATTGTGACTTAAAATGACATAAAAGAAGCTAATTTCTATGTTTTTGGGTCCAATTCATCAAAATAAAGCCATTTTGAGCCAAATTGGCTTCTAACATGCCTCTTTTCTTCAATTCTCAACTTATAAATTTATTATTTCAAAAACCATCTCATAATTACATATTTATAAGTGATTGTGACTTGAAAAGAGATAAAAGAAGCAAAGTTCTAAGTTTTTGGGTCCATTTCATCAAAATAAAGCCATTTGGAGCCGAAATGGCTTCTAACATGCCTATTTTCTTCATTTCTCAACTTATGAACTTATTATTTCTCAAACCATCTCATAACTACATATTTATATGTTAATGTGAGTTGAAATGACATAAAAGAAGCTAATTTCTATGTTTTTGGCTCCATTTCATCAAAATAAAGCCATATTGGGCAAAATGGCTTCTCACTTGCCTATTTTCTTCATTTCTCGACTTATAAACTTATTCTTTCTCAAAAAATCTCAGAATTACATATTTATAAGTGATTGTGACTTGAAATGATATAAAATAAGCTAAGTTCTATGTTTTGGGTCCATTTCATCAAAATAAAGCCATTTTGAGCTGAAATGGCTTCTCACTTGCCTATTTTCGTCATTTCTAAACTTATGAACTTATTCTTTCTCAAACCATCTCATAATTACATATTTATAAGTGATTGTGAGTTGAAATTACATAAAAGAAACTAATTTCTAAGTTTATGGGTCCATTTGATCAAAATAAAACCATTTTAAGCCATAATAACTTATAATATGCCTATTTTCTTCATTTCTCAACTTATAAACTTATTCTTTCTCAAACTATATCAGGTTTCGCATGGAAGCAAAAATTAAAAGAGAAAGGGGGTGGAGAAGCCTAAAAGAATTGATCAACCTAACAAGAAGCTAAGTGAACAACGGTCCAAGAGTTAACAAGCGTTGAAGTTGCACTCTTTAAAGGTTCACTCATGCAACCTACTCCACTTGTTGAAGACATTGTTCTTGAATCGCTCTCTGCTGACATGACCTTTCTTCACAACCGTGCTGGTCATTTTTTCGATCCCATAGAAGTTGCACTTCCTAAGGCAATGGTCCACTATGATGAGGATGCAGTTGCATGTATCAGCAAAGAAGATGTGAAGGAATTTCTACGTGGTGCAAAGCTTAACATTTCCCTCATTCAAATATTCATGAGGTACTTCAATGCCCACATAATCTACACTTTTTTCAAGTTAATCAAATTTATGGGGATTATCCTTCATGTGATTAATTATTCAATGTTCATGCACGCAGAGCACTACAAGAGCACTTAACTGAAACTGATTCTCCTTGTAAAGTTGGGTGGTTATTCCCCGAGCATTTATCCACTACTAGAATCATAGGCAACCCCCGTGACGTGTTGTACTATGTTAAACAGAGTATCAGGGAATTAGCGCGTGCGGGAGACAAGTTCATATTCGCCCCATGTTATAGAGAGTAAGTCTAACCATGTCAAATTCAATTGATTTGGCCTCATTATATGTTGACTCCTAAATATTAATTTGCTTGTCTATTGTGAACTTATGTAGGGAGAATTGGAGCCTCATGGTTATTTGTAATTCCAATAACACAATTTATCACCTTGATTAAGCTCGATCATCGGAGAAGTGGCTAGTGAAGTCTGTTTTGGGTGTTTTTGTCCCTCGGGGAGTTACGTCACAAAGATTGGTCTAGCTGAGTTGTACCTGCACAAACAACGGAGACTCCGGGTGGTGGAGCTCCGCCTCCAAAGATCAAGTTAAAAACTTGAAAGAGAATAAAGAGTACGGAAATTTAGGTGGGGATTTGCTTGGATTCCAAGCTAAGGTGTTTCTCTGATGAGAGAGAAATTATATGTAATAAATGATTGAATGTGTCCCCTAAATGGGGAAATATCTCCCTATTTATACGGTCATTGGTAGGAGTTCCCCTATCTAGTTCACTTGACTTAGATTTTAGTGGGCTGCGTCGAATTATGGCGCTTCTTGGGATTTGGGCCTTTGAAGGCCGCCATTTCAGAAGCTTATTTGAAGGGGACACGTGTGAAGAGGCTATTGGGCCACTTGGGCCATCCTGACCTTGACACGTGGCCTTCTCTCATTAGTCCACATGTCTAGGGTATTTTTACCCTAAACATTTGCCCCTCACAAGGGTCACGTGAATGTCACGTGATGCCTGTGACACGTGTCTACCTATCAAAAGTGAACAATAATAACGGAGAGTAAAATTTGAAATTCAAACGGGGATGCCCCATTTTCACCTTCTATAAATAGAAGTTTACCCCCCCCTCTCCTCACTTCATTTTCATTTAACTTTTAGAGAGAGAAAGAGAGATTTTTAGAGATAAATTCTCTGCTTCCGTCTGCATCAAATATTTCCGGATTTCTGTGTGCTAACCTTGCAACACCCAGTCACCGTCTATAGCAGTTTTCAAATTTTCCAGAGTTAAACAAAAGGTAACTGCCTGTACAATTTTTAGTTTTTCTTTTCCAACTTGTATATATTCTTTTTTCCGTCTGTATTCATATTCTTAGAAATAAAATGAGTTTTCAATCAACACACTCGGCACTTCTTAGGACAGTCAGCCGGTCTCCCGGAACGGCTGAGTCTAGAACAGGGGGTGCCTTTTCTGGACTGTCAGAATTGTTGTGCTCATATCCGAATTCCTCCTCTCTATGTCTGTGTAGGACACAATGGTCAGAGTCAAACAGACGCCCAAAATGTCTAAGAGCCGGCGCACTATGGAAGTGCCTGCCGACGAAGTTATTCCGGATGGGGAATATGAGGATTTGGAGGGGAGCAGCAATTCTGATGAGGAGGCCCCCTCTTCTTCCGAGAGCTCGAACGTATGCGAGGTAGACGGTGAAGAGGCTGCCTCCTCTAATGGATCCAGGGAAGGATCCGGCGGTGCTGAGGCTGCTGAAAGATCGGGAGCCGAGGCTTCTGGCTCCAATCAAGATAATTTCGCGGCTGACTATCAGCAGCCGGCGAAAGTTGCTGATAACCCAGACCCTAAGAAAATAAGGATGCTTTCGGGTGACATAGCCCTGCTGAAGAGTTGCTTCAAGGCTTTTAAGGAAATGCACCCCTTTGGAAAGGGGTGGGATATTATCGTTCCGCCTGGGGACGCAGTGATGGCCTGGGACGATAAAATAGAGAATGCAGACAACTATTTTGTCTGCTACGAAGCGGTAATAGAAGCCGGCCTCCGGTTCCCCCTCCACACTAGGATTAGGAAAATCCTAAAGGGGTATGATCTGGGAGTCTGGCAGCTCACCCCAAACTCGTGGGTGAACATCTTAAGTTATATTGCCGCCTGCGAGCTCAAAAATCTTGCTCCCAGCTTCTCTGCCCTCGCTCATATGCATTACTTGAGTAAGGCCCCAAGCTGTCAAGGGTTATGGTACACTCTTTCCACCTTGCCCTAGTACTTGATGTGTTTGGACAACGTGTCCAAGTGGTCCGGGTGGAAGGACAAGTTTTACTTAATCTCCTCACCAACCCTAAGACACAACCGGACACTGTGCCGGTACAATTAAGAATCGGTTCTACTAGGGCCCGGTAGCAAATAATGGAGCCAGGTTTCTTTGAAACCACTACTAAGCCCTTGGGGGATGGGACTCACATCATTGTTCTGAAAAGCTGGATCCCCCACCTGGAATACTTCAATGATGAATGCTTTTTGTCCGCCAGTGGGTTAAGCCCCATGTTTCCCAAGGGTAGATCCACTTGCATCCGGCATTTCTGTAGTTTTTAGTTTGTGCTTCAAAATTTTTGATTTCTTCTAACTTTTATTTTCTCCTTGCAGCTGACGCCTTGAAAATGGTTGATCCAGCCAAATCTCCGGCTAAGACAGCAGCGCTACTAAGCAAGGAAAGCGCGCTCTCAAAGAGAGCAGCCGTTGAGGCCAAGAAAGGCGGGGTAAGACCGCCTGACTTTAGTTTTTTCTTTTACATTTCTTGCAAAGGTTTTTTGCCGGCTAGTAACATTTAACTCTTAATTTGCAGGATATTGCTAAACGCGTTCCACTCTCCATCTCCAAGCTTTTCAAAAGGCAAGGGGAGGATCTAAAAAAGACTCCGGCTGCCAAGACCGCCAGGAAGAACCCCTCCCAGTAAACCTCTACTGCCAACCCGGATCGTCCCACGAACGGAGGAAAATCTCCTTCTGCCATGAAAATCCTGAGTGAAATCTCAGAACGGTCGTAGACGAATGCGCTGGATTTCTCTACGGCATCAAAGGGTGGCCAGCCACCTAATGTTGCAGCCGGTGCGACAACAACTGGGGAGGAGGGGACTCCTAAGCCCCATCCAGAGACCCAAGGTAAGGACAAGATTGAAATACCTTGGCCACTTGACTTCATGAGAGTCAAGACTAACATAGACCCCTCAGGGGGTTCAGTCAGCAGCCGGCAACGAATGAATGCCAACTATGTTGCATCCTTCTCACCAAGTACTTCTACTCCTTTTGGTGCAGATCTTACATCCGACGAGCCGGATCTATTGGGGTTTGCCAAACGGATGGTGAGGACCCTCACCCGGTCGGAGAAAAATTCCATACCTTATCTGCAGGTAGTGGACTTCGACCGGATAATGGGCCAACAGGTGGAGGTAAAGAATCTTCAACTTAATTCTGATATTTTTTTCTTCATTTTTTACCAAGTATTTCATAATCCGGCTGCCCTTTTCTCAGGTAATGATGAGGGTGGATGGGCTCCGAGGCCTCTTCAGGCGGAAGCAAGAAGAGGTAAATGACGCCAAACGGATGGCCATTGAAAATCTCAACTCTGCTGAATATGCTAATTATATGTGTGATTTAGAGATTAAAGCAGTAGAGTTGAAACAGGAGGAGCTTATCCGGAGCTTGACGACTGCAAATGATGAAGCTACCAACCGGGCTAATAACCCTGATAAAAAACTAAAGGATGCTAAGGCTGAACAAGGAGAACACAAAGCTCCGGGCAGACGTCACCTGACTGGGGGTGGAGATCGTCAACATGCGGAACCTGGATGGAGATGAAATCGCCAAAGAGCAGACCCGGCTGATGGAGGAAAACGAGCTGGACAATGCAGCCCGTTTGAAGATAGCCTTGGGGCTCCTCTATACGGATGTGGACTTTGAAGTCTACAAGCTTAGGTATGATTACGCCACTGCGGTGTATGATGCCCAAGTACTGGGAGAGGCAGCTCCGCTTCGCTTCAAGGAATGGGCTGCAGCGCTGGGTTATGAAGCCTCAAATAACGAGGAGGCCGGAGCCGGTGGAGGACGAGCAAAATGATGGCAGCCAGCCTCAGGTGGCTGACGACCAATCAGAAGCCCTCCTAGCCGGTCAGAACCAGCCGGATCAACAGCTTCCCCCTCAGCCTTGAACCAGCCTTCCGAAATTCTGCGGCAGTATGTCAATTATCTTTCTTTTCCGGCTTGTAAGCCGAGTATGTTGTATTTTTACCAACTGTGGAGTGTGGTTAATAATTTTTTTCTTTTGCTTCTTCACCGGATGTGAGTCCGATTAACAATTATTCTGGCCTTTGTGCCATTTTCAATATTTATATGAAGCATTCCGACTTAGTCGTTTATTAATACATGTTTGTGTTTGAATTTTTCTAACGTATATTTTTTCAATTTGAATTTTGCGTATATGCTGCAATTCTTTAATATTTTGCCTAACTTAACAAAAGCATGCGGCAATTTGAAATCCGGCTACTCTTGCCCCTGGACGGCTGTGTGGTTGGTTTCATTTCAAATTGATTGATTGGCTTGAAAACACTTGATACTTGGAGAAGTATGAGGTGTTTTTAGGCCAATCAATCACAATGGTGATTTCCCCAAACCAAGTGCACATCCGGCCATTAAAACGGATGCTTCGAGCCTCTTACCCAGACGGTAATATTCCGTCTGGGATTATTGCATAGCCATTACATAAACTCTTTTTCCCCAATTGGGAGAGAGAGTGCAACTTTGGAATAAATAATCCAAATAAAAACTTTAGCCGGTAATCGACTGATGCCTCAGGGAATCCGGTATTCGGAAACTTAATCGTTCTCGTAGATTATTCTGGTCAGACGGCTATGAGTTGACCAATTTTGTCGTTCAATCTTTGTTGTCTGCATAGGTACGTAGAGCAGACAAAGAGTCTGCTCTCTGCGACGATTGCACCCGGAGGGGTGTCACCGGACGCCATTGTCCATGTTGGGACATGCGGTTTTATTAAATAAGCAACCATCCGACCATTGGCCGTTGGTCTTGTTTGAGACCGGTTGTATAGCCAATAAGCGTTTTTGTGCTTAGTTTTTTCAATCTGGCCATTGGCCGCGTGTTATTATAACATTGAATTTACACTAAGTGTCAAACTTAGTTGGTTAAACAAATAGTCCGTCTGAGTATTACCAAGGCGGACAAGTAATTATAAAGACAACAAAACAATTTTGAAAACAAGGCCTGATTTCTCATTAATAGACTCTTTGTTTACAAAAATTTACAATTCTCAAAAGTAGTACTTTTTTAAGTTATCTACATTCCAAGTTGTAGGTAGATGTCTGCCGTCTTGGGTTTCCAGACGGTAGGTGCTATCCCTGACTTATTCATTGATCCGGTAGGGGCCTTCCCAATTGGGGGTTAGCTTTTCAGACTCATTGGCCCTACCTGTTGCCTTGAAACTTGCTGCTCGCTTCTTCATGACGGCTGCCTCCTGTGGTGATCAGAAAGCGTGTCGTCTGTTAAATATGCCGGGATGCCATCCATCCACGTAGATCTTCGTTCCAGGATTCCAATGGGCTCTTCATATATACTTCTCTTTTTTCCAGAACTTCCCAAAAGACTGACCGAGGCGTATCACAGCAGGCGGAAGATGCCAATTTGGACAATGCATCCGCCTAGTTGTTATCTAACCTGGGCACTTAATTCAGATGGAATTCTTCAAGTGTCCTGGCCTCTTCTTTGACTTCCTGAAGATACTTGATCATAGCCGAATGAGTTGTCTCATATTTTCCCTCATACTGGCTTACGACCAACTGCGAATCAGAGTAGGCGTCTATTTTTGTTGCCCATGCTGCCTTACACATGCGGATTCCGGCTAGCAGGGCTTCATATTCCGCCTCGTTATTTGAGGCTTGAAACTTAAACCGCAGTGCATATTCAAATCTGTGCCACTTAGGGGACTCATGTATAATTCCTGCCGCAGCCGTTCTTTGTCGAGTTCCTGTCTACATACACTTTCCAAACCTGATCAATGTTATCTGGAGGAACCAGTCGTGTCATTTCAACAATGAAGTCGGCAAATGCCTGACCCTTCACTGCTTCACTGCCTTTCTGATTTTAAAATTTATTTCAAGACTTTGCATTTCAATAGATTATTTCAGCATTCTGTCGGATGACTCCAAGGTAGACATTGGCCACTTGAGAGGCTGATCGGTGTAAATTACAACCAGATGTGCCAGAAAGTACGGCTTCAACTTCTTGAATTCCATTTATAGAGCAAGGCCAAATTTTTCAACCATGGGGTACCGGAGTTTAGCATTTTTTAGCACATGGCTAATGAAATAGACCGGGAGCTGGATGCCGTCTCTCTCAGCAAGGAGAACAGCACTGAGGGCATGGTCCGAGATGGCTAGGTACATGTATAACGTCTCTTTGGGCAGAGGGCTAACAAGCCTTGGCAAAGAGTACAAATGCTCTTTCAGCTTTTGAAAGGCAGCCTCAGCATCATCCCCCCATTCAAATCTGGTCTTCTTCCTGATTGCTTGGAAGAAGTTAAGGCATTTGTCACCTGACCGGCTGAGGAACCTCCCCAGTGCCGCCAGGTAACTGGTTGGTCTCTATACTTCCTTGACAGTGCGGGGTGACTTCATGTCAATTACCGCCTGTATCTTCTCGGGGTTAGCCTTTATCCCCCTTTGATCAATCAGGAATTTGAGAAACTTCCCATACTCAACACCAAAGACGCATTTCTTAGGGTTTAACATGACCTTATGTCGCCTGAGTGTGGTGAAGGTTTCTCGGAGATCAGCAAGGTGATTCGTCTACTGCTTGGATTTGACTATCATGTCATCAATGTACGCCTCCACATTCCTCCCTATTTGATTAATGAAGACCGTATTAATCATCCGTTGGAATGTACCCGGCGCATTTTTCAAGCCAAACGGCATCACAGCGTAACAGTATAACCCCTGATCAGTGACGAAGGTCGTCTTCTCTTGATCTTTCTTCCACAGGGGTATCTAATGGAAGCTGGAGTAGGCATCCATAAAACTCATCAAGGCATGCCCGACTGTTGAATTGACCAGACTATCGATCTTTGGAAGGGAATAACTATCTTTGGGACGTGCCTTGTTGAGGTCTGCGTAATCAACACACATACGCCAGGTACCATTTGACTCTTTACAAGCACAACATTCGCCACCCAGTCGGGGAAATTGCATGGTCGAATGAACCCGGCATCCAGCATCTTTTTTACTTCGGCAGCTGTTGCCTGATTTCTTTCCTCGCCGTGATTTCTTTTCTTTTGCCATATGGGCTTCTTTTTTAGATCCACGACGAGTTTGTGGATAGCAAGATCCGGGCTGACACCTGGTATCTCTTCCACTTCAAAGGCAAAAATATTCTTGAATTCTTTCAGCAATAGGTGCAGGTCTGCACCCAGCTTAGCATAAGCAGTCGTCCCAACCTTACTGTACGCTCTGGATGGTTGTTGTCTAGAGGT
This sequence comes from Chenopodium album, assembly GCF_948465745.1. NCBI lineage: Eukaryota > Viridiplantae > Streptophyta > Magnoliopsida > Caryophyllales > Amaranthaceae > Chenopodium > Chenopodium album. Next base: position 23,026,193 of record NC_137842.1, read on the forward strand.
ATATCAATATGTTCTCCAGCCGGTTGGGGACGGAGCTCATCTGACCGTTCCCCGGTCAGTGATTGCTATTTTTTCTCTTTCTTCACCTCCACTAGCTGAGGAGCTTTTCTTTTCTTCCCGACTGCTAATGGGGCTTGGGAAGCGTCCTCTACATTGTCAAGGTCTATTGGTTCCCGCCCTTGGCCGTCTGGGGCCACAGTATCCTTGACGGTTGAAAGGTAGCACTCCCGGGCCGTCTTTTGATCCCCGTTCAAGGAACCAACAGAGCCATCATCCCTCTCATTCTTAATGAGCATGAGAGAAGGGATGATTACAGCCTTGGCTTCATTGAGGGTTGGACGGCCTAGAATAATGTTATAGGCAGTCAATTCCTCAACGACCAAGAACTTGACGATCAGGTGTCATCCTTTTCCTTTTTCACTCAGCCGGATAGGTAAGTCAACCCAACCGACTGGGTAAACCATCCCACCTCCAAAGCCAACCAAGGGGTGGGTAACCGGATGCATGCTGCTGAGGTTGTATTTCAGCTTCTGCAGGCATCGGAGGGTAATGATGTCCGACGAGCTGTTGGTGTCAATAAGGATTCGACCAACCAGCTGATTGGCGACCTTACATTCAATGACGACCGGATCGTCATGTGGACGACGGAGAGTGCCCTTATCCTTCTCAATGATCAGAACGTCTGGGAAGGAGGAGCTAGTTGCCGCCTGATCATCATCATCATCATTGTCCATCTTTCGAAGATGGCTCTTAGTGCCTTGGATGGTAGGGCCACCGCAGGAGAACCCGCCTGCTATGGTGTAGACCGGCTCCTTATCGGTGTTCGAACTACTAGCAGGTTGGGGTGTCTTAGATGACTGCCCCGAGTTCTTCTTATTAGTCCCTTTGGACTTAGAAATGTAGGACTTTAACATCCCCTTGTCAGTCAGACGCTCCAACGCCCGTTGAAGGCTGAAGCAGTCATTGGTGTCATGGCCAACTTCCTCATGGTATTGGCAGAATTTATTTTTGTTCCTTGATTGAATGGAACTTTTCATTGGATTTTGCTTCTCTAGAGACAACCGGTCCTTGATCTCCATGAGGATGGAGTTGCAGTCCTTGTTAAACTCGTACCTAGGAACGTATGGTTTAAATTCTTTCTTTTTCTTCTGGGACGGCTGGTAAGAATCCCTAACCGCCCAGACTTCTTTTCTTTATTTGCTCTCAACTTTTTTCTTGGCCGGCTGTCTTTTTGCCTGTCAGACATGAAGTGCAATGACGATAAATAAAACCATCTTCGTGTTGGATTAAGTTGAAGAACACTTGTGGATTACTGATTGAATTGCTTGCAAGAACATAAAAATAAGCTAGCCTAACCCAAAAGCAAAAGCATTAAAGTCCAATCAACTAAGCCTATACATATGACACACATATCGTAAGGGGTAACCGTCATCTCATCCCATGGGAAATAAAAAGTGTTGGTGGAATCCCACCAAAACTCCAGCAACCCACAAAGGAAAGATGCCCATGCAGGTTTACTCAATAAATCCCGATGAGCCGCCAGCTAGAGGCTGATCCCCGAAAGCTCCACCACCTCTTTTACCATGTCATGTAAAATCTCATAACGACCCCTCAAGTCACCCGAGCCGTAAAAACACATGTTGGGCTCACTCTAATAAACATATGGAAATAATACAGTTACAACTTATTTTTTTTTTAAAAAAGAGAGAAACAAAAATACGGAGACGTAAAAAACTCACTATGCCACGCTAACTCCAAATCAAGACGTGATGGTCTGGGTCCCACTTAAGGAACCGAGGGTCCCAGTTGGGAGGAGCCTCCCAGAACACATCCTCCTGGTGACGTCGATCAGCTGCGGCGCGTCGTTCCCAAACCTTTTCACAAGGACGTGTCACCCTTTTTCGAGGGAAAACTACCTCGTAAGGAATAGGAACTCCCAAGTCCTCCTCGGCATCGATAAATGAAGGGGTATCCATACTATAAACAGATAAAGTTCCCTACTAGTTTATTTCCTAAAAACTAGGACTAAGCTAAATATGTTCTAGACCCATTTTAGCAGCGTAACGGCTACCAAAAGGACAGAACACAAAATTCGAATGGTGGCTTTGGATTATTTCACCAAGTGGGTGGAAGCAAAGGCGGTCAAAGGCATCAAAACAAAAGATGTCATCTCCTTCATCTGGAAGAACATTATCACCCTATTTGGGGTACCTATGTCTATGGTATTTGATAGTGGACCTCAATTTGAGATGCCTCAACTCAAGACTTGGTTGGGAGATCAAGGGATCTCAAATTATTTTGCATCTGTCAACCGACCCTAAGCAAACAGCCAGGCTGAAGCCTTCAACAAACTCATCTCTGACGACATTAAAAAAAATTTGAAAGAGTCGGCGGTTTATGGGCTGAAGAATTGATTCATGTCCTATGGGCCATCCGCACCACTGCAAAGGGGGCAACAGACGAAACCCCATTTTTCATGGTATACGGTGCTGAAACCGTCTTGCCCTTCGAGCATTATGAGCCGACTCTTTGAGTCATGCTTTATAATGAAGAGGCAAATTGGGAGGCCATGTGCCTAGCATTGGACTCATTCCCAGAACGCAAGGGTAATGCCGCTCTAAGTTGTGAGATTTACCGTCTGAGAATGACTCGTGCCTACAATAAGAAAGTGCACAAGCGCCCTTTGAAAATTGGGGACTTTCTGTTACGCAAAATGGAGGCAACCGATAGGGAGAATGAGCTGAGAAAGCTGACTCCTAACTGGGAAGGCCCCTACTGGATCTATGAAGAAGTAAGAAAGGGCATCTACCGCTTGGAGACCCTAGACGGTAGGCGACTGCCCAGAACTTGGAATGTAGACAATCTTAAAAATTACTAGTTCTAAGTGTTGTAAATATTTGTAAATGGAAAGCCTATCAATGAAAAGTTGCTTTTTGTTTCCAAAATATTTTATCTATTCTTATGCGCAATACGGCTTATTGTATATGACGCCTGTTTTTATTACAGACGGACCCCTTTCTTTAACTAACAAAAAATTTTATTTAGAGTTATCAAATGTGAGGCTAATGGCCGGATATTAAGCTAAACATTTAAAGGTTTAGTGGCTGTACAACCGTCTTCCAAAAAATTAGACACGAGGCCAATTGCCGGATGGTTACCTATTTTATAAATTCGCCTGCTCCAATGTGAAATATGGCGTCCGGCGACGTCCCTCCGTGTGTTATCGCGGCAGAGGGAATTCTATCGTATGCTCTACAACATACAAGCGACGACAATTGAACGACCTACTTGGTCAACTCATAGCTACCTGACCATGGCAATCTAAAGAATGAACAAGTATGCGGTGGCCGGATGTTAGATACATCAATCGGTTGCCGACTAAAATTCTAGCTTAGATTACCTCGCGAAATTATACAAGTCCTCCCAGCAGGGACGTGCGGACATCGAGTATAATTAGATTATTCCCACCTACATAGTCGGCTAGTTTGAAAACTAGCCTAAGTAGGGTGAAACTCACTCGAGATGGGGTGAGCGCATCAGGCTTATTAAACCGCCTGCTTATGTGATAGAAAATTAGCAGGCGGGCAATCGCAAACTTACTACCTCATGCAACTTACAATATTGGTAGCATGATCACCCATCCGGATCCGTTGAGAATGGGTAAGAAGAAAGGGCCGCCTGGAAAATACGAGACGCATGTAAAGGAAGACTCCCAGGCGGAACGCTGCTAACTCAACATTTAAGTTCACTCAACTTGTAATACTTGTTGTATGAACAACCATTCGACCATGGCAGAAAGGTCTAGTGACCACCTGTAATGAAATCCGGATGCTCGAGTGGTCGACTACACGCTTGGCTTGGGGCAATCACCTTAGTGATTGATTAACTAGAAAATCAGTCATACCCCTATCCGGCATCACACATTTTCAAGCCAATTAACCAAACTTATAAACCCAAGCGCACAGCCAGCCAGGGGCAAAACCATCCGGTATACCATTCAAATTCAATTCAAATTCAAACTTAAAAAATTATGACACAAGTGTTAGAAACCAAACACAAACGTTTAAAACAGACCTATTGGCCGGATGATTCATCATAAAAAGCTGACCCCTTGGCCAGCAAAATTAAAATGTTTTAATTGTTAACTAGCTATACAGCCGGTGAAAGGAAAGAGAAATTGTTGGTTAACCCGACTCCTCAATTGGTAAAGAAACAAGAGATACTCGGCACGCAGGCCGGAAATGTATTTGAAATGGCCATCCGGCCACAGAAACAACACTTAAATTAAATAGCTTCAGGAGAGGACTCGGCTTTATTTTCATCCGCCACTTCTTAATTGGCCGGATGATCTCCATCAACCTCCTTAACCTCGTCCTCATGCTGATCCCCCTTGCCGCCATCAGCTCCCTGATCCGCCTCAGCATCCAGCTCCTCTGTGGCTTGCTCATAACGATACTCCTAAATGGAGTAGTCATCTTTGGGAAAGAGAGCCTTCCACGCCATCTTCATTCGAGTGACGCAGTCGGCCTCATTATCCTTAATGAGCTGCCTTTTCTCTTCTTCCACCCTAGCAAACCATTAGGAGGCGAGCTTCTTTTCTTGGTTGGCAAGCTTGTTTTGAAGTTTTTCATTCTAGCATTTTAGACTATTCGTCTCTTTGCCAGCATCTTGAATCTCTTCAACCTTGTCTTTAGCCTCTTTCAGCTCGGCCTTAAGCTCAGTCACCTCCTTCTGAGCCGCCTCCAAATCTTTCTTCACTTGCAAATTGGCAGTCGCCTGTGAGTATAGGATATCTTGAGTAAACAACTCAGTCTTATTTACATCAAACATGGATTTGTTCATATTGCAAGCGGCCCTTAAGTTGGCGGCTCTTACCTCTTTCTGCTTGTCGGCAAATGTTTTTTTAAGACCATTGACTCGCAGCATGGCCTGCATCCGGAAAAAAGAAAAATGGTTAGCATACAGTCGGCAAAGGCAAGAGTTAGAAATTATTTAAAAACTACCTCTGCCAAATTTGCAAGGATAGCATCAAAGTTAAGGGAGCCGACTCCTTTAATAGAGTCACGCTATTCAGTAGAGACGGAGGCGAGCATGATCTTGGCAATCCGCTGTTAGGGTTTGGTGAGTCTAACTCATCGCAGAAACAAACCCAAAACCAAGACCACACTCGCAATAAATAAAACCATAAACATAAATAAATTAATCGCAAGATTAAGACAAGATAATTACCTTTGGAGCGTGCTTCGCCCAAACGAAAGGGGCTCTTACTTCGAAAGCTAGCCTCGAAAATACGAAAGCTTCCAACGAAAGTCCACCCACAACTCGGCAGCCGAAAACGGTCGAATGCCTTGGAGTTAGCAAGGCCCAACAAAAACCCGAGTGATTAGTGAGTTCAAAGGTTTTCACAATGGTGATGCCTTTTTCAACTCTCACTCAAGTGATTTTCCCAATACCCCAACTTAAGTATTTATAGGAAAAATAAGAGAGTGAAAAGCTCTCCCATCAATGTGGGAGAATTTGATTTTTCCATTTTTTTTAAAAGCTAAAATAAAATTAATAATCTAACTAATAATAAATCAACAAGTGGCAAGCTCATGGGAGAGGTTAGGAGAGGACCATTTGGAGGAGGGGGGACTAAACTTGCTCCCAACTCTCTCCCTTACCTTGCGTCACTTGGCAACTCCCACTTGGAAACCAAGGCACCCAAGTGGCCTTCCAATTTTGCCGCTGCTCTTCTCTCGGCCATTCCATCCCCGCAACACAAATGTGGGCTGCTGCTCGCATTATCTCGGTCAGCACCCATGCACTTGTGTGCGGGCTGCTGCTGCCGAGAGCTGCTGCTAGCATGTCGCGCACCTAGTGCGGGCTGCTAGCTGCAGCATGCTAGCACGCCACGCACTAGGTGCGAGCTGCTAGCTCGGCTATACCCCCTAGCACTCGGTGTTCCGATGCTAGGGGTATTTTGGTCTTTTTTTATTTATTATTATTTCATGTCTCGTCTTTTACCATTTTTCAACTCGACTTCCGACGTTTGTTTTCGACGCTCTAAGCTCAAATTCCCGACGTCTAAATATTAATTACTCGGTTGACTTATTAATTAATTCATAATTTATTCGTCGCTTCGGTTCATTAGTTGCTTGGGTGTGACCCAAAGGGTTCAGTCAAGATTAAGCTGTAATATTAATTATGCATTAATATTACTGATCGGAAGCGACCTCCACCTAGGCATTCCGATCACTTGACCTTACTGAATATATTAGCTTTCTAATAATTCTGAACCCACTAACGAAATAGTACACTTGTTCGAAGGACACCATTCCTTTCAATCTCCCACTTGTCCTTCCGGACAATTGCGCATTTAGTGTAAAGCCTTTTTCCTATGTCGCTTAATGTCTCTTCATGAACTATAAGGTAAGATTGTTTTGTCATCCTTATTACGTCCAGAAGTGTTTCTCGATTCCGAGTCCGACTGTCAATAAACATATGATTTCTAAAATCCATCCGAGCACGGCCATGCATTTCCACAGTCTCGCTCTACGAGAGGCCTTGTATACAACAAAGACATCTTCCCTATTTTAGTAGGGGGGACATTCCTAGTCTTGTAATGTAGCTCTTCTTACTGAAAGGACCTAGCCGCCCGAGTGTTGCTGTTATAATCCCCTATTACGGTAGACATTTGACAACATCAAAGCGGACTAGTACTCAAAAAAGAGAACTCACAATACTCAGGGTCGAGGAAATAGGTTTCGATAGCCATAATGAGATACTTATGACAATTTTTAATCTCTTAAAGTATTCTCATAGGTCGATCCATTATGGTTCAAAACCAATAATTGTACAAATGATTTATGACAATCATGTCCTTGTAGCACAAGAAACGGTGCTATAAATCGGACTACACGCTAATCTCAATTAGTCATTAATCGTTCATCGTTTAAATGACCTCGATTAGGGATAACTTTCGATTATAATATTCAACGTTCACTTAATAGGTTTTTCCTTACCAAGACTTGTCTTGATACCCTATTTTGAATATTCCAAGAATCAAATGGACTCATTATTTAATTCTAAACCACAATTAAATAGCAAACGGAGTGATAAAAATTGCATGAAATTTTGAATTACTCAAAAACCTGAATGGTTCATCTTATGATAAATGGTTTTTCCGAATGTTTTAAGGGTATCACTCTCTATAAAACATCTATAGAAATCACACCCGTATCTAATATGCTTGATTTCTTTCATGCAATTGTGAATGTTGTCGTTCACTTATTGCATAGGTTTAGTTATAACTACTTTGCTAATCTTAGCATCTTCATTACTGATCACTTTCATAATAAGATGATAAAATTTCAGAGTGTCATGGATTATATGTGATTTAGGATTTATTGTCCAAGTGATGGCTCCCACTCATTTTCAGGATTGAGATCTTCAACTTGACAACCTACAATCATTAACGTTTAGCAACGAACTTTCCATAGAACATCTTTTTTATTATTGCCATTAAGGCAATAATATTCTCAACATATATTTTAGTAGACTTCCTGATGATGCTTTGCTTGGGTTTCATTCCAAACGGCTCACAATGATTTGGGATACCCTAATCACTTGTGATCATGGAAATTTTCCTTAAATTCCTGCACATTGCACATGGATCCACGTCCATGTTACCATTCTCAAGCCACGACTCATTTTAAGCTCCTGCTTATAAACGGCTTCCTTGTTAAGGATCTAATCCTTTTTAAGGCTTGTGCTTGCAACATCAATTCTCAAATTGTATTTGTTTCCACAAGTAAAGAACTCATCCTGTTACTTATCCAAGTACTTTGGATGTTCTTGACCATTATCTAACGATCTATTACATAGATTCAGGTTGATTGGTACTACATACATACTTCACATGCTCTAAGCAAGTAAGTCGTGCGACGATTCCATATCACAACGTACATGATGAATTAAATTGCAGAGTAATTCTCAATCTTATTCCATCAATTTGCCATTTTAGCTCATTCAATTTCATTGAGTCTTTGCTAAATTGTTTGCTATGTGATATGGTTGAAAGTCTCTATTAGAGTCTTTCATGTTTGACTTAGTATTTAGCCTAGCTTGTACTTAGTTCAAACATTTACTTAGTTTTATACATATGAGTCGAAAGTCTTTCAAAGTCCTTCAATTCATGTTTAACACGGTAAACTCCTTTACACCTTCAAACATTTTATCAAGTCTATACAATAGAATTTAATACCCAATACGTACTAAGTATCATCTTTTGTTTTGTCCATTGTCAAAAATACTTTCAAATCTAAGCATTTAGCATTTGATAGTTATTTCACAACAGAGTTCGTAGACTTCTTATTGGACCTTTATATAATTTACTTTTTCTCCCACTAAACTTCTTATTCATAAGAATTTCTATGTTTCTCCACGAGTCAATCCTCTTATTAACTTCATGAGAAAACACGTTCCAATTCCTATATAGAATGCTTCCTTTAATCCCATGACGGATTCCTTAAGCTTGCTTTTAAATCTAGCATTTATTTAGATTTTCAAAACCCTTAGACTATTTTCATAGTCACTTCAAAAATCCTATTTTAGGAAGGCTGTTTTTGGTATCTATTTTGTCATATTTCATATGAGCAATTTTGCTAAAACAATCACGAAAAGACTTTAGCATTCCGATTGGTGAATAATTTTTTTATTAAAATCAACTCCGTGAATTTAATTGTATCCTTTTTAACCAATCTAGCTATGTATGCATATAAATTTCCACATTTGTTAGTTTTCTACTTGAAAACTTATTTGCAATCGATGAGTCTTTCACCCTTTATGCAAATTAATCAAGTTTCAAACATGATTTTCAAACATAGAGTCTATCTCGGATTTTTATGGCCTCTAACCATTATTCGGAATTTGGATTTGTCGTAGCTATCTTACAAGACATTATTACTTTACTATTTAATAGTAAATAGTATGCTTGTAAGTCTTAGGTTTATTTCTAACTTAATAGAAATTTATAGGATTCAATCCAAGCCTTTGGTGAATTCTATACCTATACGGGGCAATTGCATCAACCACTGAGTTTCAAGGCGCTTCGAAAACCCTTTTATTATGTTGATCTTACTCCAACATTTCTGATGTTTTGTGAGTAATGAATTCTCTTTTAAGTCACTTGTAAAGTCCTTTTGAGTATTCTTGATCAGATCAAGCATTCTCACGAATTCCTTTTAAGGTCTTCTGAGATTCTCAGTTCTTGTTTGTTGCTAAGCTCGATTGTCATCGAGTTCATTTTCCTCCCACTTGTCATTTTGGAAATGTGTTACTTTCCAGAAAGACACCACTTAGAGCAAAAAACACTATGTTCTCAATTAGGTTGTGGAGGTAATGCCCATGGTCTCACTTGATTGCTTACAAAGAGACATGTATATTTTCTTTGGGTAAAAGTTCGTTGTAAGACAAACAGTTAACTCCCACTTGAGCTATCTTAGCCTTTAATGAACCATTAAGCTCCCACTTAACCACCTAGCTCTTACTAAGCCAGTGAGCTCCCACTAAGTCACTTAGCTCCCACTAAGCCAATGAACTCCCACTGTGGCTAAGAGTTTTAGACATATACTTGAAAAGACATTTAGAAGTTAATTCTATCCATAACTAAATATGGCGTCCTTTGTTAGCTTCGACATTTTGTTTAGCGTAACATTATTCCTTCGTGCAAATCTTAAGAACTTTATAGGAAAGGATGTGATCCATCATTGTTCGAGTCAGTTTTAAATGGCATCGAGGTCTCCGTGAAGACACACTATGTTCTTTGCGGAGTTATTTATGAAAATTTCAATTTTATAACTTTGTGATGGTCACGCTTGGCTCAAGCAAACATCGCTCGATCTAATCCAGACGTTTTGATATCTTGCCAAGTCGATTCTGTACTTCACTGAACTCTTGAACTATTCAAGGTCAAGTTTGTTCATATTTGATGAATATAGCCATATTCTTTCAAATTCTTTGTGAAACGTTAAAGTAAATGAATCCTCTTTAGCTTTCGGAGTCAATTGTCTATACCAAGAACAATAGCTCTTTACTTTGTCAGTTTCAACAAGTAAGACTTGCTTGTCTTAGAATGATTCCGAATTGATCAACTATTAAGAGCCTATATAATAGAGCCTTGAGTATTTTCTTGTCGATGTGACATTGCTAAAGATGTTTGGAACGCAAATCAAGCCCATGACTTGAACTTAATGAGTTTATCATGTTAGGGAAATGTTTGTTTATAATCAAGCATTCTTCACTCAACTCTTGGATAACCATGCCATTCAAATAAATTTGCAACTATTGCTTTTACTTTGAATGTGAGTCTTTTTGTGTGTAAACGGATCAATTGCTGATTATGGAACATAATAATAACCATTACGTGTTCCAGCCTTTTACTTAAAAGGTCTTTAAACAAAGCATACGACCTTACAACTTATGTAGCTCTTCTTGCTTCATTCTAAACTTGTAAGTCGATAACTTAGCTTAACTTCAATAGTTTGAGTCACTTTCAAAGTGGAACACTCAAGCAGTATCCAATAATTGTGAAGATAACGAATTGCTAAGTTAACTACAATAACATGAACTCATGGGTTGAAATGGAATCTTATTCCTTTTCTTCGTTTCTTTTTTCCTATATTTCTTATTGTACAATATCTCATAACCTAACTTTAAGAACCATTTCATTAAGTGCCTTGACTTTTATACTTTGTTGGGCATAATCAGGCACCTAGTGCGCTGTAAAACAAAGTTCCAACTTTTCCTTTAATTCACGCATGAATTACTACATCAATGAGTCCTACTCATCTATGTATTAAGCGAAAAGATATGTTGGTTGTCAATATTGACAATTTGAGTTTGTTACTCAATACTTCATGTTTTATAAAAACTACCTAGTATTTTGAATACATGATGTCCAACCGTCCTTTCGGACTTTGTTATAAAAGTCATTTCTGAGAATTGTATTTTAGAATTGCTTTACTTTTCTTTGAGAACCATTCTCAAAGATTTCATTTACCAATCATGGAAAGCAATACAATTTGATTTGGAATTCTACAAATATAAGTGCAAATTATAATCATTTATCAAGTAAATAACATAATAAGTTTGAAAATTAAAAGGTATTCATGCAAATTTTCAATCTTATTTAACGTCTTATCCACGAATTAAAATTGTCCCCATTTGGCGAGAATAAGTCGATTCCAAGATCCAAAGAAACAAAGAGTGGTTAAGCATGCTTTGGCTTGTCTTAACACTCAATCTCCCAAGGTAAGCAACGCTTTGTTAATGGCTTCAAGCCACTCTTGGTTGAATAAATCATCGCATCTAATGCTCTCTCAACAATTTATTCACTTTGCCACGACATGTTAGGACTCCATCACTCATAACGTTGAGTACAACCAAAACCAACTTGCATACCCGGTATGCCTTACGTTCCTTGGAGAAGTAGTGATGCCTCGCTTTGGCGTAGCCCACCACTACCCTCGTTCGGTTGGTAAGTGTTGTTTTGGAATGGTAAGTTTTACTCAATATTTAGGGACCTAAGGTTTCTATGTTGGTTGATTTAAGTGAACTTAATTAATCATCACAACATTAGAAATCCTAAACATGCATCTAACATATAATTCATATACATAAATACACACACATGCATATATCGAAAAACATAAATAGAGATGCATTTGGCAACTAGCATGACCCCTTGAGATCTTCATGGATTCGTCTTCCAGGAACCTCCATCTTCAAGACTTGACCATAATTAAATGCAATTACTAGTATCTAAGATTAGGACTAATCTAAATATTAAGGTACAAAAATACTCAACGGTACGCATACCGTATTTAGATTTACAAAAATACATCACGGATCGCAGTCCGTATTTTCTATCCTAATCGGGCCCCACTAGTTGCCATTTCATAAAACCAGAGAGAGAATATACATTCCATTCATCCATTCACTATTTGTGAATGGCCTATGCATTTTACAACGATAAACAAGTAACAATGCATAAACACGCGAGAACTAGTAACTAATCTAGGTGGTTAATCCAATTAACACGCCTAATAAAAACTAGTCAAAGTTGTTTTAACCGGTTATGTAAATAAGCGCAATTAATATTTGAAACTCCCACTAAATTCCGCATCCAACTCAATTAATCCAATTAATTAAGCCGGTAAAACCCAAAATTTGTCAAAATAAATTTTGCCAATGCCGATCAAAACCCGAGGCCTAACCTCCAAAATTTATTGAAATAATTAAAACTAAATTAGATTAATAAAATAATTTAAATGAAAATTTAAGCAAAACTTACGTAGTCCAAAATGTCTAAGTGCCTAGCACTAAGACATGGAGTGCTCACATCCCACACAACCGTTTGATGCTCAATGAACGTGGGAGTGGGCCCGATGTCGCTAAGCGTTACACCGCCCACATCAGCGAACTTTCACACATCAATAACGTGGCCCTTGATGGCCATGTTATACGAACTCATTGCACTACATTGCTTCGCAAGCAACGTCTAAGTATACTCCCCTTTACACGACATATGCACCAAGCCCAAGCAAACCATGCTCGTGCGCGCCACAGCAGCCCATACACGGCAGACCACAGCACTCACGCACGCACCATCAAGGCAGCGTGCTGCTGCTATGATGCTGCTACTATGCGGTTGTGCGCACCTAGCCACAGCTTGGTTGCACGCACCCTCAAGGCAGCCCCTTGGCAGCCACATGCGGGCTGCTATGCAGCCCGGCTAGCCAAGGGTTATTATGCCTTGATTTGCTTGCCATAGCCACGGGACTTTGATTCCAAAATTTTCCGTGACATCATAATTAATTTTAGAATTCATTTATTGAGCAAAATGAAAAATTTAAACAAGTCTAACTTAAAAAAAAAAAAAAAAAATTCAAAGTGCATCTAACCAAAATAATTCCCAAGAACCATTCTTTAATTAAATTGGTTTAACTTGGTGCATCAAAAATAAGAGGGCAATTACTCATTATTAATTTAATTAGTTTAAATTAATCTTGAGTTTTTTATAAAATAAAAGGGAGTTGGAAAAATGAACATAAGTTCAATAAAGATTCCAACTTTAATACTTGTGAATCCTTGAAAAATTATATCTTCCAATGTGAAGATAAACAATTTTCTATCACAAAGTTTCAAACTTTATGATTCCAATCAACTAAAAAATGATTAATTAAATCAACAAAGTTTAACAAAAATTCGGGAATTTAGTAACATAGTTTCAATCACTTAACATAATTAAATATTGAATCTTTAGTACTTGGAAGCCTCAAAGAACAACAATTTCACACTTAATGCAATTAGTTTGCAATTATGTGAAAAATAAAACCAAGCTTTCAAACACAAATTACCACCAAGTAATCATGCCTAAAGAGGTTTAAAATTGCATATAAAATATGTATTGAATTAATTACATAACCACCATAAATATGCAATTAATTTTCAAGGTTAGAAAGACTAAAAAAAATTCGTCAAAACGAAAAAATCCCTCGAAAAGTGCATTTCTGGTCGTTTTTTTGGCTAAAAATCGAGTCTTGAAGGGTAAAAAAATTTCCAGAACGCCTTTTCCACCCAAAATTCACTATTTTTGGGTCAAAATCCGAGTTCGGGGCTGATGACAGCTTTAATACAAGGTTAAAATAAATAAAACGAGCTACTAATCTAATTACAGACTCAAAACCAGAAAAATTAAGCCATAAAACACCTTGAAAAATATTAAGATTTTGAAAATAAACAAGCGAGGCTCTGATACCGCTGTTGGGGTTTGGTGAGTCCAACTCACCACAGAAACAAACCCAAAACCAAGACCGCACTCGCAATAAATAAAACCATAAACATAAATAAATTAATCGCAAGATTAAGACAAGACAATTACCTTTGGAGCGTGCTTCACCCAAACGGAAGGGGCTCTTACTTCGAAAGCTAGCCTAGAAAATACGACGGCCTCTAACGATAGTCCACCCACAACTCGACCACCGATAACAGTCCAATGCCTTGGAGTTAGCAAGGCCCGACCAAAACTCGAGTGAATAGTGAGTTCAAAGGTTTTCACAATGGTGATGCATTTTTCAACTCTCACTCAAGTGATTTTCCCAATACCCTAACTTGGGTATTTATAGGAAAAATAAGAGAGTGAAAAGCTCTCCCATTAATGTGGGAGAATTTGATTTTTCCATTTTATTTTAAAGCTAAAATAAATTTAATAATCAAACTAATAATCAATCAACAAGTGCCAAGCTCATGTAAGAGGTTAGGTAAAGACCATTTGGAGGAGGGGGGACCAAACTTGCTCCCCACTCTCTCCCTCACCTTGCGCCACTTGGTAACTCCCACTTGGGCACCAAGGCACCCAAGTGGGCTTCCAATTTTGGTGCTGCCCTTCTCTCGGCCCAGCCATCCCCGCAACACAAATGCGGGATGCTGCTCGCATTCTCTCGGCTAGCACCCATGCACTTGCGTGCGGGCTGCTGCTGCCGAGAGCTGCTGCTAGCATGTCGCGCACCTAGTGCGGGCTGCTAGCTGCAGCATACTAGCACGCCACGCACTAGGTGCGGGCTGCTAGCTCGGCTATACCCCCTAGCACTTGGTGTTCCGATGCGAGGGGTATTTTGTTCTTTGTTGATTTATTATTATTTCATGTCTTGTCTTTTACCATTTTTCAACTCAACTTCCGACGTTCGGTTTCGACGCTCTAAGCTGTAATTCCCGACGTCTAAATATGAATTACTCGATTGACTTATTAATTAATTCATAATTAATTCGTCGCTTCGGTTCGATAGTTGCTTAGGTGTGACCCGAAGGGTTCAGTCAAGATTAAGCTGTAATATTAATTATGCATTAATATTACTGATCGGAAGCGACCTGCACCCAGGCATTCCGATCACTTGACCTTACTGAATATATTAGCTTTCTAATAATTCTGAACCCACTAAAGAAATAGTACACTTGTTCGAAGGACACCATTCCTTTCATCCGCTTAACATCCGGCGTCTGTGAAGCATCTGCACAATCAATACTTGGTGAGAGGCTGGCATAGATCCGGCCAAAAGATCGACTGGTTTCAGACTGGGTTGACGAACGACTGTAAGTCTTAACCCTACAAGGGTAGGGTAAGGGATCAAAGGCAGAGGTACATGGGATGATGACAAGATCCTGAGCATTTTTGTCCCTCCGCCTGCTTGAATGGCCGCCTGGAGAGTCAGTGGCCCCGGTTGGAGTTTCGACCTTTGCCTTGGACTTCTCCGCCCTTTTCAAGGCAGCTATTACAACCGGCGACTTGCCGCCTGTGGAGGGGTGGGACTCAGATTAGCTGGTCGACGGCTTGTGAGCAACCGTATTTCTCCTTTTAATAGGAGTCGGGCCCTCACCCGAAGTCTGCTTTGTGGGCCTAGTCCCAAGTGTTAGAAGCACAGGCGGCTTCATCGATCCTTCCTGAAAGAATTAACTTCGAAATAAGAAAGTTTGAAAAAAAACCAACGACAAGAGGACGGATGTAGAAAAGCTTACATGCTCAATTTGTTCTCTCTTGAAAACTTGGTTTTTATGCTTCATTATTTGGCGGTAAGCAGAGGCGCCGCCTCCTGGTTTCTGGCTTGGATCAAGCTGAGACATGGCTTCTTCTACAAAAGGCCAAATGAAATATTAAAAAAAAAACGATGAATAATGAAACGTTTGTCATGCAAAGACTCAGGCGGCTGCCCACCTCTTCCTTTCTCAGTGTTAAGGCCACAGGCGGCCAAAAAGAAAGGATCACTAGCCAACTGAATTCTGGAATATAGCTTTTAGGGTTAATTTCTTTCTCGGTTCCCCCCTTAATCGTTTTCACATCAACTTTAAAAAGACCAGGCGTCAAAATCTGGTCCCAGCCTTCATCAGACACATGCGAGAGAATAGCTTTTTGACCAAAGAGATAGGGATTTTGGTTCCAGGAGTTATACTTTCGGTTCCGGATGGTATTAGAGGAGGAGATAATATAAAACTTGTTTCTCCAATCCTTCCACTTGTTTTCTTTCCCAAAAGTCATCATGTAACCCTTGTTACATGACAAGGTGAACTATCCGGGGCCGGCTGATGCAGGAGCTTTGCTAAGGTAATGCATATGGATGAAGGCCTCAAAGCTAGGCTCAACATTTTGCATCCTGCAGGCGGTTAAGAATCCTATGATGTTAACCCAAGAATTGGGTGCTAACTGCCATATCCCCAGGCGGTACCCATCAAGGATCCGTTCAATTGTTGGATCCAGCGGAAACCTAAGGCCCGCCTGTATGGTGGTCGCATAGCACCCAAAGCACCTATCCCCATAGCTCTTGTCAAGCGGCCAGAAGACTGAATCATCAAGAGCCGAAACGTTAATCCTATAGCCGGCACCCATGAAATAGGTGTCGCGAAAGTCATCCAAGTTTTTCCGCATGAGTCTCTGGGTAGATGCGAATATATGGGTGAAGTAAAGAGTAAATTTTTCTTGAAGAGGGGAAGAGGTTTCTTCCGGGCCTCGCTCTATAGAGTCAACCTCTTTCTCAAAGCTTTCTTCAGCTTTCACAAGCGGCTTTCCCTCACTCCCAAGGCCGCCTAAGTCAGCATCCGACTAGGACGAATTCTCTATAGAGCGGAATGCCTCTTCGCTGGAAGCATTTTCTGAATCACTCAAAATCAAGTCAGTCGGCGTCATTGGGACGCCGGATGGGTAATAGGAAACCTTGTGTCTAGGCACCTTGATAAGGCCCTCGTCCTCTTCGTCACTAGGCGGACGGGTTGTCCTTTTTTATCTAGCCATAGTGTCCTGCATAGACACTGACGGATTTGTTGGCGAGCGCAATTCAGAACAGGCGGCACCCCTAGTTCTAGATTCAGCCGTCCCAGGTGACCGGCTGACAACTACTCTAGGTCGTGCCGTATGTGTTTGTGATACCATTTTCAAAAAAGAAAAGAAACAAAC
The DNA here is from genome assembly GCF_948465745.1 of Chenopodium album. Lineage (NCBI taxonomy): Eukaryota > Viridiplantae > Streptophyta > Magnoliopsida > Caryophyllales > Amaranthaceae > Chenopodium > Chenopodium album. The sequence goes on from NC_137842.1 coordinate 23,043,177, forward strand.
ACAGGCGAACTGAAAAGAAATTGAAAAAAGAGCAGGCGGTTACCTGAAGAGGTAGCGTTGAAGTTGAAAAAGCCGAATGGGTCAGGCAGTAAACAGCAAGCGGCAGACGGAAAGGTTGTTCTCAAAGAAAAGTCAAAATCTCTCAGATCCTCTCAAGAACTTTTTCGTAAATGAGCGAAAATGAGAGGGGCAAAGTTTCTATTTAAAGAGGGGTAATTTCAAGGGCATCCTGGTAAATTCCTTAAAAGGTAACAGTAATTACTGTTCTACCACTGCATGAGTGACACGTGTCACATATGCCACTTGGCTTGCCACGTCACATATGTGAGGGGAAAATGTTTTAGGTAAAATTACCCCGCCACGTGGCCCAATAGGAATGGGACACGTGTCCATCCTATATTGGCCTAAATCGGGCCACTTACGAAGTGACACGTGGAATCCACTGTCATCAAGAGGAATAACGGTTTTTAAAGGCCCAATTCCCAAAAAGTCGTCTAAAGGACGGGCAGCCCACCTAATCTAGGTTAAATGACCTAGACAAGGGCACCTTTATCCAGAATGACCCTATAAATAGGGAGATTTCCCCCATTTGTGGGATAGATTAAATTTATTACACAATTACTGACATTCTCTTACATCAGAGAAATCTCCTTTCTCAGAATCCGAGAAAGATCTCACCTTTATTTCCGCACTTTTTACTCACTCCTACACGTTCTAACTTGATCGTCGGAGGCGGAGCTCCAACCACCCGGAGTCTCCGTTATTTTGCAGGTATAGGCGCTCACCAACCAGTCTTTGAGTCGTAGCTTTCTCGAGGGACAAAAACACCCATAACAGATGGTGTTATCATACATCGTAAAATTGTAAAGCGTTACGAGACTGCGTAAAAATGTATTGCGTAGGTGTTGCGTAAAATTTCACCTATTTACCTCTTGTAACTAAAAGCTAGAATTACTTTACTTTACTTTAGGCGTTAGCTCACGAGTTGACAGGTGCGCCGAACTATTCGAGAACATACACTTCTTGATTTGAAGCAAATACGGTAGTTAGTGAGCTTACTGGCTTACCGGACAATTAGGGTGTCGTCCACCCCTGTATAAAGAGCGGCGTGCGATGTTGCATCTATGTAAGCACGTGCCCCTAGTCCTGAAACACGGGTACTCATCTTGTGGACAAAACTGCTGAGAGAGTTGCCGATTTTCTTTTCTCTCACTTGATTTGGATATATGACTCTAGTTCCGAGACATGTATTTTTATCTTGTGGACACCGAGTATTGAGTTTTGACAAGAGAATTGTCGAGAACTTTATTAAGTCTGCAAAAGCCGAAACATTTAGGCTGCGAAAGCCGAAAGACTCTTTTATCATCTTTTCAAATTTGTTAAAATAAGACTAAAGTTTCAATGACATATCGAAGGACTTTAGACCAACGATGATATGATTGGGAGGATAGCATCCCCTTTTAATCCTTTTTAAACCTAATCCTTCTCATGACATGACATCACCTAGAACACTTTTACTTGTAAAGCGTTCTACGATTGCAAAAGATTAATCTAGATTCTTTAGCGCTTTAAGACTAGAAAGTACTCTTTTATGGCCTTAACAGCTATTTGTCTCAAGCATTTAGTGAACCAAGGACTGTTTCGACATCCTTAAACATTTCAGAAATATTCTGTATTCTCTAAGAACTAACTAGAAAAAGTCTCGGATTTATTTCCTTAGCTACTTTGATCAATGTTTATCTTACACTTGATCAAAGTGGGGGCTAACTGTAGATATCTACTTTTAGCCTCCTATCCCGACAAGAAGTGCAATGACGATAAATAAAACCATCTTCGTGTTTGATTAAAGCGAAGAAAACTTGTGGATTACTGATTGAATTACAAGTACATAAAATAAGCTAGCCTAACCAAAAAGCAAAAGCATTAAGGTCCAATCAACTAAGCCCGATCATAATTAGGCTTAAACCCGAGTTTAAACCCTAATAATGACAGATTTAGAGGTGCCTAGGTTAAAATTGATGTTGCCGCAGATAAATGCGCTCGCATCTCAAAGAGTTGCGTTGGTCTGGCGCGTGCAACTCATAAGGTTGAGTGCAACCTCCAGTGATGCGCTTGCGGAAGATTCAGAATTTTATAAAAATATGAAATCGAATCTTACCATAATACTACGCGCAAGACATTCTATAGCAGCGCAACTAAATCACTTGCGCTGGTCAGTCACGCGCAACCCTTTCAGATGCGCGTGACACCTGGTGCGGCAAAATACTCAAAACCCAAATCGTATCCCTTCCCTATAAATAGGGGCTTGATACAAGGCTCAAACACACTGAAATTAACCTAAAACGCTGGCAGAAATCTTGTGAACTTGTGTGCAACCAAACCCTCTTGTCCTAAACACTCACCCCTTTTAATCTTTGTTACTACAGTGGAGGTTTCCGATCAAGAAGGAGTCCATAAGTGTTCTAAGTGAAGATCTAGCAAAGAGAAGTGGTAAAGTCCCGAGCACTTAGATCAATCACCTTTAATTTTATTGTTTAAAATAACTTTAATCAATTAATTAGTGTTGTTTGATAACTTTAAACAGATTTCTAATTAATCAATTTCACATAGTATCTTTCGTTAAATAAGAATAGAATTGAATAATTTATTGTTGAGTGATCACTTAAGCAAAGACAAATCTTGTTTTTTTGTTTTTTTCACGAACTTGAATTAAATAAAGAATAACGACTTTGCAATGTAATTCCTACGTGATCAATGTGTATAAATAAAATTAACCAACTTAGTTTATGTATCACGTTGCATATATCGTTTGGTAATGAAATGGTGAAAAAGGAAGAGCTAGTAGAGGCCGTAACTAGGGCTAGAATAGCGATTCCTCCCTAAAAGGAACGTTATTATAGTACCCTCCCTCCCGAACTGCACTACAACAAAATAAAGCAAAGGTAACAGTGCAAAACCATTGCCTAATATAAAAAAAATGTTGTCTTGTAGCTAAGGCAACACATATGAGGCGTAATTTATGCCCCCGTTGTCTATTCATAAGGCAACATATTTTTGTTCAAAGGCAACAATTTTGAAAGCCAAGGTAAAATGATACATAAGGCAACACTTTTACTAAGACAACAAAAGAAAAATGTTGCTATCTAAGGAGATAATTCAAAAATGTTTCTAAATGTTGTCACTCCCAAGCATTTAGTAGTTGGTAGGGCTCGAACTTGTGACCTCAAAGTCACAAGGTGAGGTCCCCACCAACTCCACCGAATATATATATATATATATATATATATATATTTGTCTTTTTAATATAAATGTAGCCATAGATGGCAACATATATATTAATGTTACATTTTCAAACAATAGTTTTGTTATTGTTATCTTTTCATGCAACAATTATTATATGTGTTGTCTTAGACAAGAAAAAGGTAACACTTTAAGCGACTGTTGCCTTATATAGTCTAGAGCAACACTTTTTATTCTGTTACTTTAGTTCAAGGTAACAAATAAATATTGTTGCGTTAGATTATTAAGAGTAACATTTCTGTAAGTGTTGCAATCTTAAGTGTTGCCTATTCTTATTTTTTTTGTAGTGCTCATTTCTTGTTTATGTAGACCAATTTTGAAATGGGTAAATTTACGATTCGTGTTAATTATCCCTTGAACTCTACTTGGGAGAAAGGCATGAACGAGGTTTATGAGTTTTTCTAAAACTCATTGGTGACTCCTACTTGTTTCTTACAAAAAAGCGTGATGAGAGTATCATTTATGATTCAAGGTTTCCCAAACAGTCAGGAATTCAATTCCTAATACACCCTAAAAAGCGTAAAGTCCTACGCTTTTAAAGGACCATGGGCATGTAAGGAGAAGGATCCCCTACGATGGAAACAACCTCTTTACACATATAATAGTTAAAAAGATGGTCAAAAGGAGATGTGTGAATAGTGTAAAAATTCAAACCCTTGCGAGTAATTTGGGACAGAGGGAGTATAACACCTAAAAATAATAATAAAAAAAATAAAAACCCAGAGGGAGTTAACACGACCAAACTACATATTTTTGTAATACTCGGCAATGTCACCTATTACTTCAATTCATTTTTTAAATTGTACAAATATGTTTAGTTATTATTTTTCCAAATAATTTAAATTCTTTTTAAAATGAGTAATTATGTTTCTCATACATCTCATTGCATCAATCTTGTACTCATTTAGCATGTTTGCATGTAACTAGGGGTGTACATAAACAGGATCGGACCTGAAAACCGACCTGACCCGGACCTGTTTGGACCGGACCTGACCCGGACCTGTAGATTCAGGTCCAGTCCCGGTCCTTGAAAATCAAGGTTCTCGGTCCCGGTCCGGATCAGGTCCAAACCCGGGGTTTTCAGGTCTGGACCTGAAACCCGGCAAAAATGCCTTTTTTATTAAAAAAAAAAAAAATCCAAATTTCAAAACAAGTCTGTTCATTTTTGTAACCCACTTACCCACTTGCCCACTAACCCTAACTCACTCCTCACTCACGCACTCTCTCTCAGCCGACACCGACACCACACCAACACTCACTCCCTCACGCAGCAGATCTGAACAGACACCAGTCGCCACCGCCCACCAGACCAGCAGCACGGAAACCTCTACACGCTGCATTAGCCAGACTACCATCTTCGTCCACCTGCACGAACCCCTTCACGGTGGGATTTGTAAGTTCTTTTTTTTTTTTAATTAAATCGAATTATATTTGAATTGAGTATTTTGTATTTGAAATGTTGAATTAAATGTGAGGCATTCATATTTTTATTCATGTTTCAATTGCTTATAATGATTGTTTGATGTTTGCATGTTGAATTTCTGTTTTTTAGTTCATTTTTTTCGAATTCATGTTTTTTTTTTTTTTGAGTTTTTTTATTTATTTAAAGTAACTGTTTTTGAATTTTTTTAGTTCAATTGTTTCGAATTCATGTTGAATTTTGGTTTCTTTCGATTTGTGAGTTTAAAATCTGTTTATATTGTGAATTTGCTGGGAGTAGATTGATAAATCAGGGATAGGCTACTCTACTTGTTGTATAACTTATGGAGTATTGTGAAAATGGAATGGCTAGTGTACTATTCTGTTAAAATGGAATGGCTAGTGTACTATTCTGTGAAAATATCCTGGGATGTATATGCAGTGTAGTATTATGTGAATTTGTTGTAAATTGTTGGACAATGTACTAATCAAATGGTGTATTGCACGGTTTGTACCACATGCTAGTGTATTGTATATTTTGTATGTATTCTGTTTATTTTGTGAATTCAATTTGAATTGTAATTGAATTCTATCGTTTTATATGTTTAGGATCAACAAGAACCACGGATTATACTCATTAGTGTAAATCACGCAATCAAAGGGAAAACAACTCGCCAAAATTCAAGTTGTCTTTGGATAATTAATGTATTTCTAGTATTTGAGACTTAGAGACTTTATGTAATTTAATGAATTATTTTTTATATTTGAGACTTAGAGATTTTATGTAGTTTTTGTTATTGATATTTTCATATTTTATGTAAACAGGTCCATAAACAGGTCTATAAACAGGTCCAACAGGTTATTTATTTTCTTTAAAAAAAAAAAAAAAAAAAACACAAAACAGGTCTGTTCAGGTCTGGACCTGACCCGGACCTGATTGCTCAGGTCTGGACCTGACCCGGACCTGCTGAATCAGGTCCGGTCCCCAGTCCTTAAAATTGGCTGATTCAGGTCCCGGTCCTAACAGGTCCGGTCCGGTTTTGGACTGGTGTACAACCCTACATGTAACAACTAACAAGAAGAGAAAAAAGGACTGAAATAAATTCACAGCGACGTGTATGCATCTAACGTTGGCTATAAAAATAGATAGGAATCATAATTTTTTTATGTAATGCATTCACTAAAAGCAAAAAGACTTGCGTGGACCTGATCCACAATAATATTATTGTGGACCCGAGGTTTATACACACGCAACTGACATTATATTGAACATATTGACCTGTATTTTAAACATAGTAACCTTATTTTCAACATTGTAACCTTTATTAAAACTTGTATAGAGTTTAATGTTATTGTGAATTTAAAATACGACGTTATGAGTCTTATGAACCTAATATTAACATAGGGGCCTTTATTATTCACATTGACGAGTATATAAAATATTTTATCAAAAAGATTAACCTCTTATAGCCTATATATTACCAAAATGAATTTTATTTCAACATAGTGACTTTTTTATTATTATGGAAACCTTTTTTTATATTAATAAAACAACCATAGTTTCTCTAATGTTAGTAGTCTACAATAAATTAGTGTGAACCAAGTCCATTTAAGAATTTGTACACTAAAAGTTGCTAATATGTTCAGGTCTTAAAAAAAAATTGCTAATATGTTGACTTAATAATTATGATAATTCAAAATTTCCAAATATAATTACAACAGTTACAACTAAGAGGTATGTTTCACAACGGCAACCTCGTGATTAATTCTTTCCTTATATATCCAAATGCTTTTATTTCACATCACATTACTCACCCACTATAATACTTCTCTCTTAAGATTTTCTTATCACATTTTATTGTCTTTCTTCTTCTTTTTCCTTTGAGTGATTAATTAGTAATCACTATTATTCTTCTTCTTCTTGTTCTTTTTTTTTAAAAAAAAAAATAAAAAATAAATAAAATTAGTAATGGGATTCCATAAATTTATGTTCTTGATTTTTGTGTTGTTAATGATATGGATTAATTCATCCCAAGGGTACAAATTTTCTGTTGGTGGAAAAGATGGATGGGTGCTAAATCCATCTAAAAGTTATAATCATTGGGCTGAAAGAAATAGGTTTCAAGTGAACGATACCTTATGTAAGTCTTCATGTTAACATTGTTTGTTTTTGTTTATTTATTTTTATGTATGTAATTAAGGGTAACATGGGAGTATCTCATTATACACGTTAATACATAATGTTTCCAATAATTTGGAAATTGGAATGAAGGTTTATAATTCATACTGTATTTCGAAAAATCATATGATTTATTTGGTATGAATTTGCATTTAAGAGTGTCCATGCATTTCCATATATAGTATAATTAAGTTGTGAAAATTTAGTGATACAATTTGAATGATTAGGAATTTAATTTGTATGCAATGTATTTAGCCAAACTAAGCTGTAAAATTTTAGTTAGGGTATAGATGAATAGAAACAATTTTGCATGATTATGTATAAGATGTTGGTTGGAAAATTTAACTGTTTTTGATGATTTTGATTCATTGCATATCTTGTTATCATGTACTACGTATGTCTTTTGTTTTATAAAAATATTCAACATGTATGTATTGATTAACATAGGGTAAAAAAAATCTTAGAGCTTCAGGTGGTTAAGTTTAATTTGTTAACATATTATGAAAATGAAGGTTGTTAGGCAATAATATTATTTTTAAAAAAAGTAGTGGGCTAGTATAGACATTTTATTTTTATTTTTATTTATTTATTTATTTTTTAATTTTTACTACGGGTTAGTATAGGTTATATAAAATTAGGGGACGTGAGAGAGGAGCAATAATAACAAAAAAAGTACAGGTGGTGGGAATCATGCAGGAGAGAGATATAAAATATTACGTCTGCTTCGCATTACTCGTAACAAAGGGGTATTATTTGTGAGATATAAAATATTAGTTTGTTGCGAGTAATATGAAGTAGAGGTAGTAGTATATTTCTATTTAATGTACTGTTGCATTTTGTTTTTGTTTTTTTTTTAAAGGTGTTGCACTAACAATAAAAAACAAATAGAATACATGGAAATACAAACTTTAAAAAAAATCGGGTGTACAATAATTATTGTACATCCATTATAAATATAACCTAAAATGATTAAAAGTTACCCCTGAAATGAATAAAAGTTACCCCAATATGGGTTAAAGTAATTCAATTTAAATAAAAATTATCTACGTTTTATTAGTAAAGAATCACATTTTAAATGACTAAAAATCAATTATTAGTGATTGAATGTAATTTAATTACCTTTATAAAACTTTTCTTGTTGTTGATTTATATAAAAATTGTACTTATGTTTAAGTTACCCAAAACAAGACAAAAAGTTACCTTAAAATTAGCTAAAAATTACCCATATACTGTTCGATGTACACTAATATTAGTGTAAGCCGGATGTATACAATAGTTTTTGGTATATATTTATGTGGAAACTATTATAATTTTCTTTCTAAAAACAAATAAAAAAAAATTTACAATTTAAATTAAATCACAATTAAATTTTTACTATTACATTACTTTAAATTTATTACTTTAAAATAGAAGTTTTTCACATTAGATCTAGGAAAATAAATTCAATAATTTCTACTTTTCAAATGTATTACTTTCTAGGATATTCAAGAAAGTCATAGAAGATTAACATTTTAATTTGTCACTATAGAATAGGATTAGAATGAATATATAATTGAAATACAAATTCTTAAATGAACCTGGTTCACACTAATTTATTGTGAACCACTAATATTAAAGACAATATGATTGTTTTATTAATAAAAAAAAGTCGCTATATTAAAACAATGGTTATTATGTTGAAATAAAAGTTAGCGTGACATTATAAAAGCTATAAGAGGTAAATTTTTTTTAATGAAATTTTTAATATAAGGATTAATATGAATAATAAAGATCACTATGTTAAAACTAGGTCACTATTCAATATAGTGTCATACTTTACGTTCATAATAACATTAAAAATATGGTTGCCATATTAAAATTAGGGGTCACTATTTTGAATATAATGTCAGTTACGTGTGTATAAACCTTAGGTCTAAAATAATATTATTGTGGACCAGGTCCACGCAAGATTTTTTGATATTCAAAATGATATTTTTATACAAAATAGGAAATTTTGATAATTACCACCATCTATTGTTGCCAAAATTGAAAATACCACCTCAATTTTTTTTATTTTTTTATTTTTGGAATTTTACCACCTAGTTTTTTCCAAAAGTTTTTAAAAGGATTTTTTGTAATTACCACCCTAAAATTTTATGTGTTGAAATAACCACCCATTTTTCTTGAAATTAAAAATAACCACCCATATTTTACAAAACTGTAGGTTTTACCACCCTTACCTATACTCCGGTCAGTTTTCTGAGCATGTGCCCCACAATTTCATTATGAAGAACCCTAATTTTCAATTCAAGTTAAATTGAATGAATCAAACAACGATTACGTTATTAAATTCCTAATAAAACACAAACCAAACAAAAAATATCGTATAGCTTGAATTATACTTCATTAAAGCATTGCAAAATAACTAAAAAAATAAAAATTAAGTGCGATCTACAATTACCTTGCTGTACAAATTGGTGTAAAAAAATTTAAGTACGTTCTTTAAAGGATTCGCTTGTCAATTTGCAAAACTTGGAGTAAAAATTGGTAGAATATGTTAAAAAAAATGAAGAATTTTAAGTTTGGTAGTAGTTTGTGAAACAAGGGAGGAAATAAATCGAGAAACAACTTTTATAAAAATAAAAAACAGCCGTTATGTGGGGCCAATGCTCGAAATAAAAACTGGTCGGCGTATAGGCCGGGTGGTAAAACCTACATTTTTTGTATAATATGGGTGGTTATTTTTAATTTTTTAAAAAATGATGGTTATTTCAATACATGGTACATTCTGGGGTGGTAATTTACAAAAAATCCTTTTTAAAATCCCTCCACTTTGTGAGATGACGTCATGGTGGGACTCACAAATTTGTTTTCCCAATCTCTTCCCTCGATTTCCCCTGTTCTTCTTCTCCCCTCTTTCAATTTCATCTCTGAAATTTGATGTCATTTTAAAAATTTTGCGCAAATTAGGTTATAATTAATACAATCTAACCTAAAACGAAGTGAATTGATTAGATTAATTAGGGTTGGGGTAATTACTTTGGGGGTTTTGTTAAATTGGACAAATTAGGGTTTATGAAGTTAAAATTGAATGAATAATTGGACAATTAAACAAGTAATTACCACGAAAACACAATTAAACATGCATTTGGGGCGAAAACACTAACATTGTAGTGGTGATTAATCATTTCGATGATCATATTCATATGCAAAAAAACAAAAAAAAAAAAAAAAATTGCAGCCCAATGAAAAGGAGAGAGAGTGAAAAATGATTATTGAATGTTAGGGTTTGACAATAAATTTGGATGGTTGTTGAAAAGGATAGAGATGAAATTGAAAGAGGGGACTTGAGGAACAGGGGAAATCGAGGGAAGATAGAGGGAAAGAGAGGGAAAACGAATTTGTGGGTCTCACAATTACGTCATCTCACAAAGTGATGGTATTTTAAAAAATTTTGGAAAAAAATAGGTGGTAAAATTCAAAAAAAAAAACCTTGAGGTAGTATTTTCAATTTTGGCAACAATAGATGGTGGTAATTATCAAAATTTCCTACAAAATATATCCTAGGAGGTAATATTTTGTATGGCATATTCTGTATAAAAATTTAATAGTTTATTATTACTAATTAATTTCGATTGCAGTTTTCAAGTTGAAGAGCGAAAATGACTCAGTTCTTGTAGTTACAAGAGATAACTACAACCAATGCAACGTGAAAAAGCCAATAGAAACCTTAACTGAAGGGAAATCAGAGTATATTTTTGGAAGATCAGGGCCAGAATACTTCATTAGTAGCAGTGAAGATCATTGTATGAAAGGGCAAAAACTTGTCATTGTGGTCCTTGCTGTTAGGCCTAAGAAGCCTAGTCCTGCACCAGCTTCAGCTCCAACGATCTCGCCCCCTTCCGTTTCCCCTGCGCCATCAGGTTCGACCCCAGCTCTGTCTTCAAAAGCCCCTTCGCCGAGCCCGTCGGATGCTGATGCTCCTTCTAACGGTCCCAACAAATCGTTTGATGTGGGTTTCACTGCTTTCAGAATCAATTGGCTACTTAGTTTTGCTGTTGGAGTTGGTGTGCTTATGTTTTGTTTTGGATGGGTGGTTTAGTTATTTGCTTTGGTTAAATTAAGAAGACCTCTTAATACTATTATTTGTCGAGTAATAAATTAAAATGGTTCTTTATCAAATTCTTAATCGAGTTCTATGTAACTCGGATGCTTCATTTCACCTCACGTATCTGTGTCGGACCCAGTGATGTATTCAGGTATTCCGAACTGTGGGTTTGGAATCTTAAAAAAAACGATGATCATATATCAATTAAATATTCAATACATTAGTTCAAAATTTCCATTACAAATGCATGGATTACACAATTTTTTTTTAAAAAAAAAAAACTACAAAAGCATTCTTCGAGTTTTCATACTTTAAAAGCGTGCTGATACATTACTACTTCTACAAATCTATAATTCTATTGCAAAAAAATAATATTTCACATTAAACAAAAATCCCAAGTTCCCAATTAATACAAATTTGACAATGTAAACTTCTTTTATTTATCAATTTAAAGACCAAGTAAAAATTTAAAATTCTAAGTTTCTACAATTCAATTTGTCAAACAATTCAAGCATTCAACATTATATCAAGACCAATTAAACAATTTATTAATTAATCTAATTATCACTAATTTAAAAAAAATTAAACAAACAAATAAAGATTTATGAATTAAGAGGAGTAGAGGAATTAGAGGACTCACAAACTTACGAAGAACGGAAGAACTCGAAAAAAAATGACAATGTAAACTTCTTCTATTTATCAATTAAAAGACCAAGTAAAAATTTAAAAAAATTCTAAGTTTCTACAATTCAATTTGTCAAACAATTCAAGTATTCAACATTATATCAAAACCGATTAAACAATTCAGTAATTAATCTAATTATCACTAATTCTAAAAAAAATAAACAAACAAATAAAGATTTAAGAATTAAGAGGAGTAGAGGAATTAGAGGACTCACAAACTCACGAAGAACGAGAACTCGAAAAAAAACAAAAAGAACTCGAAAAAACAAAAAATGAGGACAGCTGGAATCAAACCCAAGACCTAAGAGTAGCCTTGCTGCTCTAACAATCGCTCCCTTATCACCACGCCAAAATTACACAGCAGATTATTTACCTCACAAAAAAAATTTTTAACCCTTTATTTTTCCTTTATTTTGAAAAAATTAAAACTTATATTTCTTTTTCAAAAAAATCCGTGGGTTCAATGAACCCTTTGAACCCCCCTAGATCTGCCCCTAGTTGGACCTTCGAGACTCGCACAAGGGTATGACACCCGAACAGTGAATTGACCCGAGCCAGGTAGTTCGGCTACACTTCACTTTTAGTTCAAAATCATGGAATATTTTCACAAAATATCCAAGTTAGATGCTTGGACACGTACCCATGTTGGACATGAAGTAACACAGATTGAGTTATATATATATATATATATATATATATATATATATATATATATATATATATATATATATATATATATATATATATATATATATATATAATTGCAACATTTTTCTTTAATAAAAAATAAATAAAAAATTGCACCATTTTTCTTATTTGAAATTTGCTTTATTAATAACACAATTTATTTATTTGGTACATTCAGTATTCAGATATTCACACATAAAATATGCCAAGAAACCCATGTTCACGTGTGTTAGTAACCATTATTACCCTACATTTTCCCAATCCCTGTCATTTTTTTGTATCTCATTAATAGGGGTGAGCATAATAGGATACCTTGTTAAATTTTATGGAATCGCAACCGGCTTCTGTTGCAACATGTTTCTCAAAATAAGAACTGAAATCGGAACATGTTGAACAGGTTCCTAGAAAAAGGAAACCGAAACCAGATTTTGCAGTACCCGGTTTCGATTCAGGGTACTTACCTTGATTGTTATTATATTACTTACCTTTTGCAAAAAAAAAGAATTTAAAAAAATTGGAGGGTCATAAATTTACAATTTGCAAATACAACAATCCAAAAATAGTTGTTTACCAAATTTAATACATATAGTTATAATAACTATTTTTATTTACATTTAGTAAAAATTGGGCTTTAATTGATATATCATTTGAGATTAAGTAATACTTTTATTAGGTTACAAGGTACCCTACAGGTTTTAGATCCAAAAAATCTAAATCCTGAATTGGAACCTGCTGCAACATGTTCTATTTTATTACCTAGAATCGAAACCGCTTATACAGATTGCGGTTCCTATTAGATTCAGGTTCCGATTCCAATTCAGGGCACCCTGAATTTTTTGATGCAAATCCCAACTCATTGGTAAATTTGACAATCCTCACCTCTTTCTCTCTTTTTCTTAAGTTTTTTGAACATAATTAGGTGACGATTGAAACAAAAAGATGGAATTATAATTTAATAATATTCATAGTTTTTATTTTATAACACAACATTAAAGGTCTCTACTTTAATTTTCTATGTGGTGTTATTTTCATGTATCTTTATTAATATAGCTAGCTTTTAGGCTTGGGAGTTGCCCCTAAATATATTTTCATTTATTTACAGTTTACTTTAAAAAGAATTGTTTCGGGGATTTTTTTGGAATCCCTCATGATATTGGTCGCGCTCTCCGGACGAATAGACTCAGATACCTGCAAAATAACGAATATCCCGTTTACCGAAATATTCGCCTCTGACGATCAAGTTAGTTACTGGAAACGGGATAACTAGAGAGAGAAAGTAGAGAGAAGTTGGAGCTCTTTATGCTCTTTTTGATGCTATGTCCCAATCCACCCCTACCATCATACATGATTTGGGTATTCATAGGGGTGGAAAATTCTGCCCCTTTAGGGTTAGTGACCTAGGAAATACGATCTTGGGCCTCCTGATGTAAGGAGGCGTTCACTCTCTTCTTCAAGTGCTCTTTTGCTTGACAAGTGTCATCTTCACATAGGGACACGTGTTGTCTCTTATTTTAATCCACTTGTCTCTATGGGAATGGACCACATAATAGGGGTTTTTTTTACCCTAAACATTTGCCCCTCGACGGGGTAACTTGTTCTTTACGGGCCGCCTCCTCTGATCTTACTCGTCCAGGTACATCCGAGCACTTAGGCGTTTTGAGCATTTGAAGGTGTTGTAGAGGTCGGACAGGGTCGTCTGTCCACCTTATTGGGCTGGATGCCTTGTACGATTCACCTGACATCTTTATGGGGTGGGCCGAATGGCCTTTTGACGAGCAACCAGCTGTTCTCCATTATTTTTAGAAAATGGTTCAAACTTTCAAGGCAAGTGTTAAGTTTGACAAATAGTTATGATATCCGTTCGAATTCCGTCTTAAATGACGTGACACCCCTTCGTATTCCGTCTTGAATGACGGGGCGATTTTTTAACTGTTTGACTTCTATGTTAAACTTTTTAAAAGTTAACCGTTTGGTATTCTTTAGGCGGGAACAACAATTTTACAATTCTGCCCTCATGAATTTTGCCTATAAATAGCAAGAATTTTACCTCATTTCCTTACTTTGGATTTTTAACTTTCTAGAGAGAAGTCAGAGCTTCTAGAGAGAGAAAGTTACTTTTCTTTCAGATCTTCAAGAGCTCAGCCACCGTACATAGTGGCGGATTTAGGATTTTACGTGTGCTGGGTCACCGTCTCCCATCGACCACATACAAATCAATAATTGTTACATTAATATTTTAAAGCTAATTAAAAAAAGTCAGTACAAAAATATTAAATATTTTGTGGGAGAGGAGAAGGAGGATTTGTGTTGGACAATGACAAATAACCAATGAAATTACCAAAAGATTTCAAACGATGAGCTGTAACAAGTTACCTAGTGAGAACTAAGAAGGTAGGATTTGAGGGATGAAGTTAATAAAAAATAATAAATTCAAGAAGTTTCTTAGTAAGAATTAAGAAGGTAAAAAGAGAAGGAAAAAAAAAACCAAAAAAGCTAATAAGGTAGGATTTGAGCCTTTGTGGGGTGAAGCTAATTAATTAATAAAATAAATAAATAACATATTTTTAAAAAAAATAGAAAATGCTGCCCGTGGGTATTGAACCCATGTTCATTGCCTAGAATTTTTATGCCTTAACCACTAGACTAGTGAGCAACATATGACTAATTACTACAATGCTTATTATTTTAACCTTTTTTGTTGGGTCACGTGACCCACCATGCAAAGGGTGGGTCCGGCACTGGTCGTACGTTCGAGTTTTCCGGTTAACATCTATCCAAGAACTTCAAAGTCTTCAAGCTTCCTACTCGGATAAAGGTAACTGAATACTTTCTTTTTCTTTCTTGATTTTAATATACTTGTTTAATTGTTTTGAACACCCTGGCTCAACACTCGGCCTCGTCTGTTTCTCCTCAAAAGGTCGTCTGTTCACTTGTGACTGAGGAATCTAGGGTGGATGGGGACGAGTCCTCGTCTTTAGGATACGAGATAAGTCCTCTTCGAACCTCAAGTTTGGTGGCCACCTCAAACGACCCGAAATTCATTCGTCGGGGCTTCAATGTTTATGAAGCTGCTATGGAGGGCGGCCTCAGCTTTTCTCTTCATCCATTCGTCTAGGAGCTACTAGATGAATATCAGATTGCCTTGGTCCAGTTGTCACCGAACAGCTAGGCCAATATTTTTGGGTACTAGGTGACTTGCCTTAGGATGAGCTTCACCCCTAAATTTCCAGTCTTTTGTACCATGCACAACATGGTGAAGGTGAATTCTGATGCGGACGGGTGGTTCGTTTTGAACACTCGGCTGGAGTACATGGTGGTTCTTCATAAGCCGTTTAAATGGCGTGGTTGGAAGCACAGATTCTACCTTGTCCAGACTAGGGACCGAGAGTTTAACAGAAAAATGAACAACTTCAACTCTTTCCCTGTTCAACTTGGACGAGGGGGATCGATCACCGTCCGACCCGTCCTCCCATCCATCCGGGTTAAGAGAGAGTTTTGAGTGGGACGCTGAGTGCCCATTATTCCCAAGTGTATTCCCCTAGTAATTGACAGGCTAAAGTCGTAATCACCCAATAAAAAATAATTCCTAAATCTTCTAACTAACGCCGATAGGGAGGTAGGTTCGAATCCACAGGGAAGCTGGTCTTTCTATTCCTAATTAATAAAAGCAATCTAAATTATGAAGTAACAATTTAATAATATGGATATAAAACTAAACTACGGAGATTAAGACTAAAGAGAAAACAATGAATAAAGGCCTAGGGCATAGGTTCACCAATAAATAACATTCCAGGGTAAAACATAATAATCAATCATCAATGCATAAATTAATCAGATCATAAAGGGCTTTCGCTACGTATTACAATCACTGAATTAATCTACCGGTATTAAATCTCATCTCTCGAATCTCGACTTAACCATTTATAAATTAACCTGCCTATTGAAACTAGACCTAAACATCAATTCTCATCTTTCGAATCTCGAATAAATATTGTCAAACTCATGCATAAAAGACCGGGCCTAATCTAGTCACAGAGCATTAAATCAATCAATAGGAAATTAATCTAGCATTGATAATCAACAACAATAAATTACCCCTTTATATTATTTATGGATCCCCACAAACCCTAGAAATAAAACTACTCACACATAATTAAATGTAAACTAATCAAAGCAATAAAATAAGACATGATGAAAGAATTAAAATAAATAACTGAGATTAAAGTAGAAGAAATCGTTACCAAAGTAATCTGGAATTTAGAGTAGAGTTAAGAACAAAGTATTAGAGAGAAAAACTAATCTAAAAGCTAAGTAGAGAGAGAAAATCTAAGAAAAGAATAAAGAAAGAGTAAAACAAAGATCCTCAATTTGCTTTACGGAAAAGTATTTATATTAAGCAAGAATCCTAAACTAAAACAAACTTAAATGACGATTAAACTTCGTAATAATGACATGCGCCCGATCGGGCGCGCCTTTTTACTCATCAGGTACGTCTCTCGTGCCCGACCGGGCGCGAGTTCAGGCGCCAGCTTTGCTTCCCCCACCCGGCCGGGTGCGCCTTCGAGCAGGAACTCCTTTGGTCGGGCGGCACTCTTGGTCTACTCTTTGGACTTAAATTGGGCTCCAATTCTTCGGGCCAATCCAAATTTCCTCTTCGGGTCTTGAATACTCGGTCCAAATGCCCCGGTATCACATAAACCGAGCCCTTAATCACCGGTTCAATGGCTCTAACTGGCCCTGGGCTATGAAGGATGGTCGTGCATCTCCAATGCTCGTAGATACTCCATAATATCTCGGGAAAATGCTCCAAAAGTGCAAATCCCAACAAAAGTCAACCAAATCTACGAAAACACTAGAAAACACCAATTATTAATAAAAATGGCTCTAAAGGGCCAAAAACACTACTAATTCTGACCGAGGGACGGGAGTAAAATAATATATAAAATGAACATATCAAACACCCCCAAGCCAAACCTTTGATTGTCCCTAAGTAAAGATCTCATCAATGAATAAATAAATATGCTTCACCCCAAAAAGTAAAAATCAAGCACAAACAATTCAAGGTAAATCTAATAAACATGCTTCAACATCAACCAATATCATCCATCCAATTACTCTTCCTCCCTAACAATTGTTAAATAAAGCAAACCACAAGAGCATATAGAATTCAAGACTAGTGCTCACACACTCAACTCTCATTTATGTGGCGAGTAAAAGATGTACTCGATCGCTCTCCAACCAACCCCTTTATGTGAACAATGCCCTCCCAACTCACACTCTCGTGTGTATAAAAAGATGTACACTCAACCTACTAGTCGACTCGAAATATGTCAAATTATAACTTGCATCGATAAACAACACTTTCACATTCATACAACTCTATGCACAAAGGTCGGAAGGTCTTTAAAACATGTAATGTAAGGCTAGGGTAAACGTTAGGAATGATTTGGGAATAAGTGAGAGAAAATCTATGCTTAAGGGAGCAAATTCTAATAAAACCCATGATCAAAATAAATAATGATCAACATCTCCAACATAACCAACTCCAACAAGAATCCACCAAAATAACTCCAAACATAAACAACAATCCCAACACTTACAAATTTCACTCACAAAAATATAACAATAAACAAACTTTATTTTCCAAACTAAATTTTTCATTGAAACTCAAAGAATTTTTTCTTTCTTTTAATTAACCTCCAACTAGAATATTTGAACATTGAAATTTTTTTTTCTTTTGCTCTGTTTTTTTTTACTTTTGAAGTTCACTTTTTTTTTTCTTTGAACTTTTTTTTTTCATATCATCATACTTTATTTTTTTCTCAAGAAAATTCAACTTTCAAACTCATCAAAAATAACTATGATCAAGAACAAAATAACTTCTCAAAACCCACCCAAATTGTGCAAATAATAAGCACATTACAAACTCCCTCGCCTCACTCACTAATAGCTCCCCCAAGCCAAACTTGGGACTAGTAACCAATGGGGCAAAATAGGCTTGCAATGTGGCTAATAAACAACAAAAAGTCAAGGCAACAACATGGGTAGCAAGAAGGGAACAAATGTCTCTACAATCATTTGGAGGCTACCTAAAAGAACAAATGCCTTCGTCCTCCACAATGTGCATAATAATGAATCATATAAACATTACTAATAGTTGCAAGCAAATACTCAAGTTCATTGACATACCAGGAACTATCACACATTCCTAACCAATTCAACTAGTCAAGCACTATATTCACAAGCAGTTGGACAAAATTGACGCATGTTAAGACATCTAAGCAATCAAACTTCAAATCATGATCAACAAATCCACAATGCTACTCATCATATACCAAGAATAAAAACAATATTTTCCAAGTATGGGGCACAGGGAAGCATGATTTATAATTAATTGGAACGTATTTTTGGATTTTTTTTTTTCATTTTTTTTTTTTTGTATTTTTCATATAAGAAAGCGATAAAACTAACCTAGAAAGCAATAAATCTAAACTAAGAAAACACACCAAAAACAAAATAAAAGAGAAAAAGAAAGATACCAAACCCAAGATCTCCCCCAAGACAGAATCAGACAATGTCCTCATTGGCTCGGGAACTAGCCCAGCACGGCTAGTCCTCTCATCCTCATCCATGGAGCCGAATCCTCCACCTCCGCTGCCACCTGCACCACCTACACTAGAAGAGCTACCACCAAAATAATCAGCGTGAAAACTCCCCCCCGCCGGTCCCCCGAAAGGAATGTCCTGACCGTACCCATGGAAGGCAGAATAATCAGTATAAATACCATGGGCAGTGGGATCCCTATCGTATCCCTAGGGTGGAGGCTGAAATCAGTCAGGGTAAATGGCATCGTCGGGAATGTTGCACAAACGAGCATAATCATCATACATAGGGTAGAGAGCTCTACCCTGGTTCCTCTCAAGGTACCCTAACCTATGGTCAATGGAGCCTACCATCCTCCTAAGATCAGTGTGGGAATGCTCAATATAGCCTAAAGCCTTATACTCTGGAATTCCCAAACTGGGTTAGAGTCAACATGGGGGACAAAATGAGACATGCGAGGTGGTGAACGCACTACCTCGGGCTCAAGCTGAGGTGGCGAACTGGTGGTGGTACTGGTGGTGCTTGGCCCCTAGCATGGGCAACTAATAGGTCGTACGTGTAGGACGCTTGCCCGCGGGGAAAGGCGGTCAGGTCAGGACTAAGTAGGGGAAAAATAGGCAATGGCTGCTTGTAGGGAATGTTTCAAGCATTATCCCAAACTTGAACCCCACTGTGATCATACACTAAAGTACGGTGGCGTCCAAAGGGAAGGAAGATAGAGCGAAAGAGTCGCCAACAAGTTTTAGGAACTTGTAAACCGTTCACGAGGTAAAGGTTACACCCCTTAATGATCTAGGAGATTGTCAACTCCAATAGGTCTGGAACCATGACTGGTAGTTCGGGGATGAAGGTACAAATCCAACCTAAAAGAGATTGAACCTGCCTTAATAATAGGGCTCTACTTTATTCTTCTCGTATTCATGTGCGCTTTCTGACTAACATGCAATCGATAGGTTCATCCTAAACCTGTTTATTTACGTTGGTGGAATGTTAATGCACAAATATATTTATTATTGACGATCACTTGAATTTATAATCAAATTAACCCTAACAAGATTATTATTATCTTATTAAGCGTGATTACAAGTACAAATTCCCTTTAAACATGCATAAAAGGCGTGGTCAAGCAATAACAATATATACATCAAGCAATATAATAAAATAACAATCAAAATAATGATCATAATCATTAATCATAATCAAAATCATATTTATCATAATCATGTTAAAGCATAATATTAATAGCAAGATCCTAGGCATGATACTAACAAGATTAATAACCAACCCTAGCATGTAACTAAACAATAAAAATCAAATATTTAGCCCTAACATGATACTAACATGATATTAGGAAAGAATATAGGAAGCATACTTTTAATCATACTTGATATTAGGAATTTTTAGTTGTTAACCTAAACATGATACTAGAAAGATCAAAACGCCCTAACATGACATTAGGAATCAAAATAACAACCTAAACATGATTTCTATATCATAATATCATTAAAAAAATTAAAGCACTTACTTGGATGCCTCTTACCTCTTTCCAATACCAAAATACACGCGTTAGTAACTTCAAGGAAAATAATAAAACAAACAATTAAATTAAATAATTGAAAGAAAGAATAAGAAATTTTAGACTAGATTTGGGACCAAACCCTCAGAAATATCAAACCTTTCACATCTGGGGCAAAGGCAACTTCGAATTTGGCTAGGTGTTTCTTGATCTTGTGAATGTGGAATTTTGTATAGAAAATTAAAGAGAAATGAATTCTTAAAAACAAGAGAGAATAAGAAAATTAATTTGTTGGTGGAAATTGATGATGTTTAATGATGAAAAACGGAGGTTTTAGGAGGCTATTTATAGAGAAAATAAGCCAAACGGATAGAAAAACAAATCAGAGTTTCGACGAGGATAAAACAGATTAGCGCCAGGCGCTAGTGTCTGTCATCAAGCGCTAATTATTATTTTCATGCATTTTCTTAATTCAGATAAAATTTAGCCGTACAGAAGGGCAAAATTGTATTTTTCTTAAAAACACTCTTTTATTCTGATTAAAACTCTAAAAAGTCAACCAAAGTCAATTTATTAATGCTAATTGAATTATGAATAAAAAAACCTTCTAGAAGAATCTAGAAGACTAAAATCAATTCTAATTACATTAGGAATGATAAATCAATATAAGGCCCTCCTCTAGATCATTCGGCCGCATATAAGTATCAAACCGGGCCCATTTTAGTAATTTGGCCATAACTTCCTCATTATTCATCGGAATTGGGCTTATAATATATCGTTGGAAAGCTCTTTTCAAGCCCTATCCAACTACACCATTATTGGACTCTTGCTAATGACTTAACAAAACTGGATTGGCTATTTTCTTAAAATAGGTTTTCAAAAATAGAGATAAGAGAAAAGAAATTAAAACTACCTGCAACACTAGACTTTCCACACTTTCACTTCATTCAATTATGAGTCGACGCGAAAGGTACTCATCACCGGGTTTGGTTTTGAGGAGACACAAATAGGTGTCTACAGAAGCCCCCACTTTGACTGAGTTTGGAGAAACGCAAGTTTCGAAAACAAAAGTCAAAGTATCAATAGGGACGGAGAATGACTCAGAACGTTTTGCGATTCTAAACCATTCTTGTAACGCCGATACCTGCAAACTAGCGTTAGTTAAACAGATAAAAGAGTTAAGAAACGCATATCTTGCTCCGTCGAGCACACGTCTCTAAAAGTAACCGATTTGTTGCTGTATTGTTGTATTTTTGACAACTTCCTGCAAGCTAGAGAATGCCGCCTGAAGACTGCTATGCTTGTAACTGCCTCCAATTCTGCCATGATAGACTTCTACAAGCTAGATACTTCGCTTGAAACGACCTTCTAGCACTTTGTGACCATCTTTCGCAAGCCAGGGAACACGATCGAAGACAACTTCGCTTGAAATCACCTTCAGTTGTTTGTGACAACTCTTCGCAAGCTAGGGAACGCTGCCGAAGATATCCTCGCCTGAAGCTATCCTCATTTGTTGCGATAACATTCCGAGGAAAATTACCGAAGACCCACACTTGTCGATCTTTAAAAGCTCGCTTGAACTTTGCTTCCGCTATGCCAGTACTTCGGCGCTTTTGCTACTTTTGAACCTGTATGTCGGTGCCTTCGTCTGAATTTTGAACCAGTATGTCGGTGCTTTGCGATAAGCCAATGCTTAGGCGCTTTAAGCTAAGTGAGATGATCATTCATTAGGTCGATCACGTTATGCAATTGTAATCAAGCCGATTACTAAATCATGTCAAATTGCTTAGAGGGGCTAACTGGCGTACCAAGGAACCCAAAATTTTGTAAGAGGTTGAAACAACTGCACTGAGTGGTTGAACATTCTGTCGCCGCTGAAATATTGCTGGCGCCACATATATGGCTCTAGCGCCAGGCGCTGGCACTAGCGCCAGTTAGCCCCATATCGTCTGTCGCCAAGGCCTGTCTCTTGGCGCTAGAGTCAGAATTTCCATATATACCCCTTTCTTCTTCATTTTCGCTGCTGCTGTTCATTTTTGCTCGAGAAATCACTACGAACTTCAATTCACTTGTTCTTGCTCGTTTCACAACCAAATTCGCTCAAATTTGTTGCAAATCGAAGCTTATTTCATCCATTTTCCCAATCTATGTATGTTATCTCCAAACTCACTCCGGTTTTAATGAATTTCGCACATGTTTGTTCACGAATTTCTTGAAAAATCGAAACTTGAATTGCTTAATACACTTTGTTTGTCAAATTTTATGCCATGAAATTGTTTGATTATGTTCATATATTTCCTTGGGAGTAATTTGAGACTTGTTTGACTCAATTTGGTGAAGAAACAAACAAATCACCATCGTTGGACCTCTTAAGGTCGGGAAGACAATGTGGCCTATTCTTGGTGTTTTTGCTAGCAATTCTTATCCAATTTGTCACAATAATTACCATAGTAATGCAAGAAACTATGCTCTGTTTTAGTACTACGTACTCTGTTTTTTGCGAACATAGTATCATGCGGCTAGGTGAACCATAAATACTATGGAACCTTAATTTATGATGATTTTGCACAATGTAGCATGGCTAGACAGCGAGGTTCAGGTTCACGGTCCCGAGACGCACGACGGGAGCATGAGCCCGTAGAGGAGGATGCCGACCCGTCCACTTCTCTCGGTCCCCTCCCTGAGTGGGATGAGCGAACCTTGTACTTCTCCCCCATCCACCATATTTCTGGGAGGGTGTAACGTGGGATCACGGTTGGTAGGACGCGCTACCACGGCTCATGCTGCGACACCTTAGGCGACCTGTATAAGATGTACATCGGTATTGACGGAGAGGTGATACTTCTCTAGGAGTCTTGCGGGTTGACTACGCTGTTTGAGACCTCGGAGGCCATGATTGCCTTTAGCAGGGGTCAGCACGTGGCTCGTGCCCTGGTGGAGTTCTTTTGGGAAACCACCAACACCTTCCACTTCTCCTGGGGTGAGATGATGGTCAACCCGACCGACTTCAGTCTTATTACAAGACTGGAGTTTAGTTCTGTTGCGCTGTCGTTCGACAACAAGATCAGCGTCTTTTCTCCTAAGGTTGAGGAGCTGTTGGGTCCGATTGTTGTTCGGGCTCGTGCTGAGGTAGAGTCGACTCAGTTCAGCGCCAAGGGCATTCGCCGTTCGACTCTAGCGGCGACTTTCGAGGATGATGCAACCACCCGAGAGCAGCGGGTGCGCATCTTTGTGCTTATCTTGCCGTCAGGGACATTTTCCCCTGACAAGGGTAGTAGAGTACTGCTTTACTACCTACCTGCGGTCCGTGATCTACACTTGATCGGGACTTATGACTTAGCCATCTTGGCCTATGCTGACTTCGTTTGAGCGTTACGAGACTCGTGTCGACACTGGTCCCTCACGGGGAACGTCGCTCTGTCCGGCTTTTGGAGAGTCGTAGAGGTATACTTTATCTCCCATAAAGTTTAGCTCTAAGCTTTGATTTAGCATTTGCTGATACTTTTTTCCTTTTGTAGATCTGGTTCTACGAGTACTTTCCCTTAGTTGCGCCGGCGAGACCGTCGCCGCGCAGGTTTTCATTGAGTGCCTCTTTGGGAGGCCGCCGCGCTAAGATGTCTACTGCTTATGTCCGGGATCAGATTATCTCGGTATGGTTCTTTGCATAGTTTAACACTTTCGTATTACCTTTGGTAGATTCTTATTTGATAGGCGTTCTTTCTAGGAGCCTGAGGTATAGTATCGGCCGTGGATCGGCTTGGTTGTCCCTGGATTAGCTGCGCAGTATACCGCTGAGCGTCGCTATTTCTTAGGGACATATGGATCAATCGCATATCTTGGAGAGAGGGTTGCTATTCAGCACTCCTCAAATACTTTCGTCGTTCCTACTCCTCCGCCGCGTCACATGTTCAATGGCGCGAGGTTAGTGAGCATGTCAGAGAGAGCTGGTACCCCTTGGCAATCTTATACAATCCTTGGGCGGTGCTATGAGGAGGAGCTACTGCCGCTGTTAGCTCCAGTCCATGTATTGGCTGAGGAGGTGGCGGTATGATTTTCATCTTTTACCTTCCGTTAAGTAGCCCCCAAGTAATGTTTTACTAACTTTGATTTTCTTTTGTCAGGCTAGACCTACTGAGTTCGTGCCACCTCGTGTGTCTATCCATCATCACGGGACGTACGGGCCGATCGAGGAGATGATTCCTCCGGCTCATGAGGGTGAGAGCTTCGTGGAGCGGTCGATCCCTCGTCACTAGATTCGGGTAAGCTCTTTTTATTTGTAATTTTTGTCTATATATGTTATGCATTATTGCTGACTTTATTTCCTTAACAGTTCTCGCGCGAGGTGGTCACGGTGATGGCACAATGCATAGATTCCTTCCGAAGCCAGCTCGTTTGGATGAGGAATGTGGCTACGTGTCGTCGCGACGACGCCGTCCACGAGGTAGTTTCCCTTCTTATTTTTGCATTACTGCTTCTATTTTGATTGTTTCTGACTTAGTTTCTTCTTGCAGGGTCAGCCCATTCCTTCTCGTACCCGGACGAGGCCTGAGGTGCGGAGAGAGCCGACGAGGTCTAGCTCGAGACGACGCCGTACTAGTTCTGGCGGTCGGGGTGGTCACTCTGCAGCTGCCCGGACCGAGGCGTTGGAGGGCTCAGGCTCTTCATCTGAGGGTGCTTACGCTGCGCCGGTAGGCCAGAGAGAGGCTACCTCGGCTCTTAGAGGTTGTGGGATTTACGAGGTCGGCTCGTCATCGCAGCAGCCTCCGCAGCCTCAACCTCAGGTTGATCTTGGGTGGACGGGTCCTGAGCTGAGTTTTCCACCTCCTGAGGAGACTGGAGCTGGAGCTAGTGGAGGGATTACTCCTCGTACTGCGCAGTTTTATGACATGATGGGCGTACTTCCTCCGACGCCGTAGTTTATTCATGTGCTTTTTTTTTTACTTTGTATAGAACTTTGCCTTTATTAGACTCATTATTTAGACATATTTGTATATACATACTACTATGAGTTTATTTAATTAACATTTTATTTCATTTTTTTCATTTTTATGTGCATGTTTGTGTGTGCAAAGAATTGTGATAATTAATAATTTTGCTAAAAAATTCCGTCATTTTAATTATTGATGGAGGGTATCCGACTTTCTACCCCAAAAAGAAAAAATTAAAAAATAAAAATAAAAAAATAAAAATAAAAATATTGGATTTACAAAAACTTAAAAATTAAGTCTAAACAAAATCCAAAAATAATATTATTAAAATGATTGATATATTAATTAGGAGAAAAGGGAAAATATAATTAAAAAAAAGGGTATAAAAAGAATAAAAGATCGTAAAGTCATTGTTCAGACTCGAATCAGACCAAAAAACGCGGGTATTGGAATGCTCGTATGATAAGACAAGTCAGCGCCATCTGGCGCCACGTGTTTTGGGTTAGCGCCAGATGTTAACTCTTAGCGTTTTGCGTCAGGCGCCAGGGTCTGGCGTTTGGCACTGATGATCGTTGACTCCGAATCCTTTCCAGATTGAAACTGTGCCGATTTTGTGCATAAATAGCCCCGTGCCCAGCCGATTTTCTTCATAATTTCAATAGATTAAATATAACTTTAGATTTTGAAAAAATAATAATCATGTCTTTAGTCTCTAAAAGTTTTACCAACTTCACTCATGAATGGTGTCGGTCTCTAACTGCCAAGGAGAGAAAAGAGTTAGACTTTTTTCATATGGGGGGTATTTATGGTGTCAAGAGGGTAGATCTTGATGAAGACTTTATTCATATCGCCTTAGAATATTGGGATGTGGATACTTATTCTTTTAGATTAGGGTGTGATGAAATTGGCCCTTTGCCGGAAGAATTCGGTGCTATCTTAAGCTTCCCTGCATTAGATATTGCAGTAATCCCTAGAATAAATGAATATTATTATAAGGATTTTGATCGCTTCTTTAATTTAAAAGACAAAGATCTAACAAATATAGTAGATGGTAGCATAGTTAATTTGAAAGAATTTGCTCGCCATTATTTTGATAGACCTTATTTTGAGTCTTTTCATGTTTATAGAAGAAGGGCTTTTCTCTTTTGCATGCTTAATCAATATCTTCTCACTAGTGGTAGAACTAATGAGAGTCAATTAATTATATCAACTGTTTTGGAGCAGATTGAATATGGGAGAAATCCAATGCCATTAATCGTTGGAGAGACTATGCATAGTCTTGATTAAATGAAAAGAAATCCAAAAGCACCTTTTCGGGGCTCTCCAATTTCATTACAGGTAAAAAAATGATATTTTTAATTTTTGAAATCAAAAACATATTTTTGTATAGTAATACTAATTTATTTGCATTGAATTTTTTTACAAATGTGGCTAATGGAAAGACTAGAATTAATTAGTCCTCCAGACAACGTTGAAAATACACTCCAAATTGCTTTGTGAGAAGGAAGAAACACTTCTCTAAGATGTGGCGCCATGAATGGATGAAGGTCTTTGCCTCTTGCAACTTTGCCATCAAGTGGGTCATCCCTTTGTGGAAAATAGAAAAGATGGTTGGTATCAACAAGCAACCCTTCTGCCGTCTTCCAAGCTTGTCTAGGATGACTTTTTATTATCCCTACAGGGTAAAAAGACAGTACGGCCTACTTCAAACAATTCCTTCCGGGGATCTTCGTTGTCCCTATGAATTTCCTGTCTCTCAAGAAGTAGACAAATTTGATGCTTATTGGAGCGCTAGAAATTTTTGGGAAGTGATTACCCAAAAGGTTCCTCCTTCCTTGCCCAATGATGTGAAGAAGTGACTTCTGAAGAAACCTTCAAAGGACATGAAGAAAAATCAGAGTAAAACTGATGTGAAGAGTCGTCTAAGTGACAAAGTGATTCCCGTTAAGGAACCCTTGGGTGAAAAAGTTGAGTTCAAAACACCTACAATGCCTAGGAAGAAAAGAAGGATAAAAGGAAGAGAAAAGCTGACACTTCAGAGAAGAAGGCTTGGGTAGAGAAGAAACATGGGGTCCTAGCTAAGGGAGAAACTATTTACTCCAAAATTGAATTTAGGTCCTCTAAATGATGCCTACTAGCTAAAGTTATGGATGATGAAGAGGATACAAACAAAAATTGGAAGAGAGCAAAGAAAGAGAAAACAGATTAAAGCATTGCTTAACTTTCAATTATTAGACTTAATTTTAAAGTTAATTTATTTAAGCTTTATTTAAATTCCATCAATAATGTAATTGTTGTAGGGAATATTTCAAGAGTTAATCCCCTAGCTTGAACCCCATTGTGATCATACACTAAAGTACGGTGGCGTCCAAAAGGGAAGAAGATAGAGCAAAAGAGTCGCCAAAAAGTTTTTTAGGAACTTGTAAACCGTTCACAAGGTGAAGGTTACACCCCTTAACGATCCAAGAGATCGTCAACTCCATAAGGTCTTGAACCAAATAGGGTTCGGGGATAAAGGTACAAATCCAACCTAAAAGAGATTGAACCTGCCCTAATAATAGGCCTCTACTT
Organism: Chenopodium album; assembly: GCF_948465745.1. NCBI lineage: Eukaryota > Viridiplantae > Streptophyta > Magnoliopsida > Caryophyllales > Amaranthaceae > Chenopodium > Chenopodium album. Next base: position 23,071,151 of record NC_137842.1, read on the forward strand.
TATTCTGTTCGTATTCATGTGCGCTTTCTGATTAACATACAATCAATAGAATTAACCCTAAACCTGTTTATCTATGTTGGTTGAATTTTAATGCACAAATAAATCTATTATTGGCGATCACTTGAATTATAATCATATTAACCCTAACAAGATTATTAATTATCTTATTAAGCGTGATTACAAGTACAAATTCCCTTTAAACATGCATAAAAGGTGTGATCAAGCAATAACAATAAATATAATCAAGCAACATAATAATAATCATAAAAATAATAATAATAAATCATAACCATGTTAAAGCATAATAATAATAGCAAGATCCTAGGCATGATACTAACAAGATTAATAACAAACCCTAGCATGTCACTAAACAATAAAAATCAAAGCTTTAGCCCTAACATGATACTAACAATCATAAATATTAGGAAGAATATAGAAGGCATCATACTTTTAATCATACTTGATATTAAAGTTACCCTATACATGATACTAGGAATATCATAATAACAATCTAAGCCTGAACTCTATATCATAATATCAATAAACCCATTAAAGTACTTACTTTAATGCCTCATACCTCTTTCTAATAACAAAATACACACGTTAGTAACTTCAAGGAAAATAATAAAACAAACAATTAAATTAAATAATAGAAAGAGAGATTTGGGACCAAACCCTCAGAAATTAAACCTTTCACGTCTAGGGCGAAGGCAACTTCGAATATGGCTAGGTGTATCTAGATCTAATGAATGCGGAATTTTTAGATTTGAGAGAAGCTAGTTTAGAAAAGAGAGAGAGATAGAGTAATCAAGAGAATCTTGATGAGAGTTGGTCAATAAGAATTAATGATTATAGGTGAAAACTGGTTTTTAGATGAAAACTGGTTATCGAAAACGGAGTTTTAACGACGTTATTTATAGAGAAAATAATCCAAAAAGATAAAATATCAAAACATAGTCTGGCGCACATCAAACCTGATCAGCGCCAACGCTGGCTATTGGCGCCATGCGCCAATGCTAGCGCTAGGCGGCAGGCGCTACAGCTGGCGTTTGGGGCTGATTCGGAAAATCATGCGTTTTCTTAAAATCAGATAAAAATTTCCATACAGGAGGATAAAATCGTATTTTTCCTCAAAAATGATTTTTGATTTTAATTAAAACTCTGAAAAGTCAACAAAAGTCAATTTATTAATGCTAATTGAATTAGGAATGAAAAGAACCTTCTAGAAGAATCTAGAGGACTAAAACCATTCCTAATTGAATTAGGAATGATAAATCTATATTAGGCCCTCCCCTAGATCCTTGGGCCGCAATGTAAGGCTCAAACCGGGCCCAGTTTAGTAAATTGGCCATAATTTCCTCAATATTCATCGGAATTGGGCTTATAATATATCGTTGGAAAGCTCTTGCCAAGCCCCATCCAACTACGCTACTATTGAACCCATATCATGGACCAAAAAAACTGGATAGGATGTTTTTTTAAAATAAGTTTTCAAAAACAGAGAGAAGAGAAAAGAAATTAAAACTATCCGCATCATTAGACTTTCCACACTTTCACTTCATTCGATTACGATTCGACGCGAAAGGTACTCATCACTGGGTTTGGTTTTGGGAAGACACAAATGGGTGTCTATAGAAGCCCCCACTTTGATTGAGTTTGGAGAAACGCAAGTTTCGAAAACAAAAGTCAAAGTATCGATAGAGACGGAGAATGATTCAGAACATTCTGCGATCCTAAATCACTCTTGTAACGCCGATACCTGCAAAACTAGCGTTATTTAAACAGATAAGAGAGTTAAGAAACGCATATCTTACACCGTCGAGCACACGTCTCTTAAAGCAACCGATTTGCTGCTGCTTTACTGTTATTTTGATGACCTCCTGCCAAGAGAATGTCATCCCGCTTGAAAACAGCTGCGCTTGTAACTGTTCCCAATTTAGAAGATTGCTTTGCTTGAAACGATCCTCTCCCGCTTTGATAATATTCCACGTCCAAGGGAATACTATCGAAGATGGCTTCGCTTGAAACAATCCTCTTCCACATTGATAATATCCCACGTCCAAGTGAATACTATCGAAGATTGCTTCGCTTGAAACAATCCTCATCCGTATTGATAATATTCCACGTCCAAGGGAATACTATCGAAGATAATTTCGCTTGAAATCACCTTCATCTGCATTGATAATATTCCACGTCCAAGGGAATACTATCAAAGATAATTTCGCTCGAAATCACCTTCAGTTTGTGACAACTCTCCACAATCTAGGGAATGTCGTCGAAGATATCCCCGCCTGAAGCTATCCTCATTTGTTGCAAAAATTTTCCAAAGGAAATTACCGAAGATCTCCGCTTGTCAATCTTTAAAAGCTCGCTTGAACTTTGCTTCCGCTATGCCTGTACGTCGACGGTTTGCTGCTTGTGAACCATTATGTCCGTGCTTTTGCTGTGATGACAATCCTCTTTTATTTGGGAATAGTTGCCAACACAACTCTTGTATGATGTATGACAATCCGATTTAGGGAAAGTTGTCAATGCTTCGTAACAATCCATTCTTGGAAATGTTGCCACGATGAAGCGACAATCCGTATCTCGGAAAATTTGCCAAAATCCAAATTTGGGAAAAGTTGCCAATGCTTCGTAACAATCTGTCATAAGAATTTTTCTACGAACGACAATCCACATCTTGGAATATAACTCTTGAAAGCAATCCACTTTGGAAATTTGCCAACGCTATGAGACAATCCTTCTCGGAAAATATTGCCACAATTGACAATCCGCGTCTTGGAACATTTGCCAAAAAAGAGTCGATCGACAATCCACTTTGGGAAAATTTGCCACTTGCTGAAATGAATGACAATCCACGTTGAGGAACCTTTGCCGAAATTTATGATGAATAGAATCCTACAACAATCCTTTGGGAAATTTTTGCCATAGGGAACTGGGTGTATGACAATCCAATCTCGGAAAACTTGCCAACGAGTCGATGAATGTATGACAATCCGAACTTTGAAAAAAATTGCCAAACAAAGAAGGAGCACGACAATCCACGCTTGGAAACCTTGCTAGGGATGACAATCCAATCTTAGAAAAATTGTCGTTGCACGACAATCCATTTTTGGAAATATTGTCAGTTGGGGATGACAATCCAATTTTTGGAAAAATTTGTCGTTTAATAAGAATGCGCGACAATCCATATTTGGAAATATTGTCGTTTAAATGCTTGCTTTAAAACCGATTGTAATGAACCAGTGTTTTAGACGCTTAAGCTAAGTGAGACGATCTTTCGTCAGGTCGATCACTTAGACTGTAATCAAACCGACTACTTAATCATGTCAAATTGCTTATAGGGGCTAACTGGCGTACCAAGGAACCCGAAATTACTGTATGTGGTCGAAATCACCTTTCTGAGAGGCTTCAAGCTCTGTCGCTGCTGAAACATCTCTGGAGTAGGGTCTTCCCTATTCTGCTGCACCTGTATTTATTTTTGACTATAGAACTTTGCTATTCTCTTTAATTATTTTAGGGTTAACCTAAGGTTTTTAATTATCTTAGGGTTGGCCTAAGGTTTAAAGTCGCTATAGACACCCATTTGTGTCTCCCCAAAACCAAACCCAGTGATGAGTACCTTTTACGTCGAATCATAATCGAATGAAAGTGTAGAAAATTTAATGTGGCAGACAGTTTTAATTTCTTTTCTCTTCTCTCTGTTTTTGAAAACTTGTTTTAAGAAAACAGCCAATCCAGTTTGGTTGGTCCATAATGTGGGTCCAACAGTAGTGTAGTTGGATGGGGCTTGACAAGAGCTCTCCAACGATATATTATAAGCCCAATTCCGATGAATATTGAGGAAATTATGGCCAATTTACTAAACTGGGCCCGGTTTGAGCCTTATATTGCGGCCTAATGATCTAGGGGAAGGCCTAATATATATATTTATCATTCCTAATGCAATTAGGAATGGTTTTAGTCTTCTAGATTCTTCTAGAAGGTTCTTTTCATTCCTAATTCAATTAGCATTGATAAATTGACTTTTGTTGACTTTTCAGAGTATTAATTAAAATCAAAGAGCATTTTTGAGGGAAATACGATTTTATCCTCCTGCACGACAATTTTTATCTGATTTTAAGAAAACGCGTGAATTTCCGGGTCAGCGCCAAACGCTAGCTGTAGCGCCTGGTAGGGGTGTTCATAAATACCCGACCCGACCCGATGACCCGGCTCATTTTAACCGGGTATTTTTTCTATTTTTTTCAAAATTAACGGGCCGGGTACCCGACCCGATAAATTTGCCAGAAATTGGGCCGGGACATGGGCCGTCTTATTCATTTGACGGGTACCCGCTGACCCGAAAACCTATATTTCATATTTTTTATTTTTGGGTTGTACCAGCTGAGGTGTGTCAGTGCGTGACATATATAGTCACTTTTAGCCTTTTGTAGGGTTTTGTTTTTAAAAATACACATGTTTACCTTCTCCTTCTCCAAGCAGCCGCCCAACCCTCCTTATTTCTTCAATTTTCTTTTTTCATTCCTAGATCTATACATCCAAACTCTCCTATTTCTTTATACAAATAAGTTCCTCAACCCACTATCTTCTCCAATGGACAACAGCGGTAGCGGCGCAACACAAAGCCACCATTGAAATCAAGTCATATACCTCAGCTTTATTTGAACGAATTTGTTTAAATGCTTTGGTTTTCATTGAAATGAGTTTTTTTTTTTTTTTTTTATTAAATTAGTATTGTTGAGGTTGTAGTATTTGTAATATTATTTGGATATGGTTGATTTTTTTTTTTGTTTGGGCTTTGTTGACTCGTTGTGGCAGTGGAAACCATTGCAAAAAACATAATTTTGGTGGTTATGGTGGGTTTGTTTCACATTTTAAGATTTAATTTATATTTAATTATTATTTGTAATTCAAATGTGCAAACTTTGTACTACTCAACTTAGTATGGGCAAGATGTATTTCAGGCTTTGTTGTATTTGGTTAATTTCCCATTTCCATTAAAAATAAAAAAATTAGCAGGCAGAATTATAAATTTCGGGTACCCTGTGACCCGACCCGGAAATTCCGGGTACCCGAAACCCGGGTACCCGAGTTTCTCGGGTCAGGTCATGGGCCGAGTTCCTAAATACCCGAAGATTCCGGTACCCGGGAATTCGGGTACCCGAAAACCCGGGTACCCGGATTTGAACACCCCTAGCGCCTGGCACCAGGGTCAGCGTCTGGCACCAATAGCCAGCGTTGGCGCCAACCTTTTTTTTTATGCGCAAGACTCTGTTCTGATATTTTATCTTTTTGGCTGATTTTCTCTATAAATAACGTGCTAAAAACTCCGTTTTTATTTATCAGATTTCACCTACAACCAGTTTTCATTCTTTTCAATAATCATTCGCCAAATCTCATCAAGATTCTCTTGATTACTCTTTCTCTTTTTTTCTAAACTAGCTATTTACATACAAAATTCCTCATTCATTAGATCTAGAAACACCTAGTCATATTCGAAGTTGTCTTCGCCCTAGACGTGAAAGGTTTAATTTATGAGAGTTTGGTCCCAAATCTCTATTTCCATTATTTAATTTAATTGTTGATTTTATTATTTTCCTTGAAGTTACTAACGTGTGTATTTTGTTATTAGAAAGAGGTACAAGACATCAAATATGATTGTTATTATGTAGAAATCATGTTTAGATTGTTATTTAGATTCCTAGTATCATGTCTAGGGTAACTTTAATACACTAGTAGAAAAATTGCATTTGGCACCCCCCATATGGCGCCGGTTCAGCCCAAACCGGTGCCAAAAATCGGCCCAAAATTGGGCGGGTTTTTAAAAAAAGGGAAAAGGCACCGGTTCAACCCAAACCGGTGCCAAAAATAAAAAGAGCACCGGTTTGAACCGGTGCCTTTTCGAACCGGGTCATTTAAATATTAAAAAAAAAAACCGCCCTTATAAACTACCCCCAAACCCTAGCTAATTCATTAGGCCGTTTTCTTTCTCTCTCCTCTCCTCTTTCTCTCTCCTATCCTCTCCTCCTCTTTATCTTTCTGGATCTCCTACCTCCTCCTTTCTATACTCACTCGAAAACCACCAACAAATCGAAGACAACAACATGCAACAGCGATTTTGAGGTTTTTCAATCGATTTCTTGTTTTTTTTTTTTGTTTCCATTTCAATCAATTTCTGGGTTTTTCGATTTCAATTTTTTTTTTTCAATTATTTCGATTTTTGATTGTTTATTCCGATTTCTGGTTTTTTATAATTCGAATTTAATAGTTTTGTTTTTCGATTTTGATTTTTTCAATTTCGATTTTTGGGTTTTTTTTAATTCTTTTTTCGATTTTGTTTTTTTTTTTTTCTATTTCTGGGTTTTTCTTTTCGATTTTTTTTATTGTGTTTTATTCGATTTTGATTTTGTTTTTCAATTTCAATTTCGATTTCTGGGTTAATTTTATGTTAAAATAATTGATTATTTTGGGTTAATGCATGCGGTTTTTGGGTTTTTGGGTTTTTTCCCATTTCAATTCTCTTCTAATTGGGTTTTTTTTTCAATTTTCATTTTTGATTTTGGATCTCTGGGTTTATTTTATTTTTGATTTCATTTTTGTTTTTCGATCTCTGGGTTTTTTTTTCCAGATTTCAATTTTTTTTTTCGATTTTAAATTTTTTGTTTTCTGGGTTTCGAATACTGGAGTTTTTTAATTTATTTTCTGGATTTTAATTTTTTTATATTTATTTTCTGGGGTTTTTTTTAATCGAATTTAATTATATTTATTTTATGGGTTTTTTTTTATTTTTTTTTTATGATTTTCGATTTTGATTTTATTCGATATTTTTTCTGGGTTTTTTTTAATATTTTTATTTTTCGATTTTCTTTTTAACTGATGTTCTGGGTGTTTTTTTATTTTCAACTGCTTTTCTTTTTTATTTTTTCGATTTTCTGGATTTTTTTTTAAAATTTTTTTTCGCAGCTTAATTAAATCTTTTTAATCAATTTATTTTGGTTGTTTTAATTGGTGCAGGTACTTAGATCTTAAATTGAAGAATCAAGATGCAAGTATATTGATTTAGATATTGTGTGGGTTTTTTTTTTATTGTAAAGTTGTAAATTTTTATTTTGATTTATATTGTATTTTTATTTTTTGATTCATATATTGCAATTTTTTTTTTTTTGATTTATATGTTGTAATTTTTTTTATTGATCTATACTGTAATTTTTTTTTGATTATATATATATTGAACAGATTTGATTTATATGTTGTGATGTTCGATTTATATTGTGTATTTTCATTTAATTGTAGTTTATTTAATTTTTAAGAAAAAAAAAATAATTTTTTGGCACTTTTGGCACCGGTTAACCGGTGCCAAAAGTGGTGAATTAAATTTTGTAGGCACTTTTTGGCACCGGTTAACCGGTGCCAATTTAAAGTTTTGGCACCGGTTTGAACCGGTGCCTTTTTATACCCCTTTTTGGCACCCCCCACATTGGCACCGGTTCAAACCGGTGCCTTAGGCCGGGTTTGAACCGGTGCCAAATGCAATTTTTCTACTAGTGATATCAAATATGATTGTTACGATGCTTCTTATATTCTTCCTAATACTTATGATTGTTAGAATCATGTTAGGGTTAAAGATTTGATTTTTATTGTTTAGTGACATGCTAGGGTTTGTTATTAATCTTATTAGTATCATGCCTACGATCTTGCTATGCTTTAACATGATTATTATTATTATTAATATGATTGTTATTATAATGATTATTATTATGATTATTCTTTATGATTTATGATTATAATTGTTATAATTATTATGATGATTATTTTTTATGATTATTGTTTTGATTATTATTATGTTGCTTGATATATATTTATTTTTATTGCTTGATCACGCCTTTTATGCATGCTTAAAGGGAATTTGTACTTGTAATCACACTTAATAAGATAATTGATAATCTTGTTTAGGGTTAATTATGATTATAATTCAAGTGATCGCCAATAATAGATTTATTTGTGCATTAAATTAAACCAACATAGATAAACAGGTTTAGGGTTCATCCTATTGATTGTATGTTAGTCAAAAAGCGCACATGAATACGATCAGAATAAAGTAGAGGCCTATTATTAGGGCATGTTCAATCTCTTTTAGGTTGGATTTGTACCTTCATCCCCGAACCCTTATTTGGTTCAAGACCTTATGGAGTTGACGATCTCTTGGATCGTTAAGGGGTGTAACCTTCACCCTGTGAACGGTTTACAAGTTCCTAAAACATGTTGGCGACTCTTTTGCTCTATCTTCTTCCCTTTAGGATGCACTCGTACTTTAGTGTATGATCACAGTGGGGTTCAAGCTAGGGGATAACGCTTGAAATTATTCCCTACAGTTTTTGGCGACTCCACTGGGGAGGATTTCTATTTTAATTCTTGAATTTGTTTCGGCAATGATTTAGAATGAGTGGATGAGACTCGAAACGTTCTAAGTATTTCATGTGCGTAATTTTGATTAACATTATTGTCATATGCATAAAAAAGATCTCATTGGAAAGACCATCCGTAATGAGTTAAAAACATTGGATTTTACACGTAGGAAATTTGAGAAATATCTTTCACAACTAGGACCGAAATAACACCGCTCGAAACTGGGAAATTTTATCGAGCACAGAAAGCTGCTGAGGCATGTAGGAATTAGCGCCAGGGGCCAGAGCATTGGCGCCAGAATTTTAACTGTAGCGCCAGACGCCAGCATTGGCGCTAGGCGCTACAGCTAAAACCTAGCGCCAGTCTCTATTTGCTTGCGCCAAATTCTTCCAATACCGAGCCAGAAATATGCGTTCTAATTTCGACCAGTTTTTTGTATTATTTACTCGATCCTACTTCCTGATTGAATTTTTTCTTACTTTTCTGAAACCTATGTGTTCTACATATGGACATAACCCTCTGGGAATTCATGCTCCATCTACCTGATTGAACGCTCAGAGCAACAAAGGGTACATTCGAGATTGGTGAATTCACCAAGCCATGGAAGCGAGTTTTTCCTAAAACTCGCGGTGTCCCATCCACTCGCGCCAACCCTTCACGGTTAGGCTTCCGCGCGATGCATCCGGACAATTAACCAAGGACCCTCTATTGACTAAACCATTTCCTGAACTTTAGAGAACTAGAGCCATGGTTAGGTTGCAAACTCATTGCATCATATTGTGACTACTTGACTAATTGTGCATCATTTGTTGTGCATATATTCTATGTTTTCTTAACCGTTTATTTGACTTGTGTTGAGATTAAATAAATTAATGACTTAAATAACTTTGCCTAATTAATTAATTAATTAATTAGAGTCAATAAAGTCTAATATTTTAATCAGAATTGACATAGTACGACTTTAGGCATACCCCTGTTGATTAATAACACCGAAAACAGTCCCAGATTGAAGCTCCAGAATTGGCGCCAAAGTCTGGACTGAAGCGCCACTCTGTGGAATGTGGCGCCAGGCGACAACTCTGTCGTTTGGCGCTACGCTACACAGTACGACGCCAGTCCTGTCGTTTTGCCGACAGTTCGGATTATTGGTCGAGTCATCACCTAGTGTCTAATTAACTAGTTTGCTAATTAATTCGGTTAATTTTCGCTGTCAATAGTACTTGGTTGATTCATTAATCGAGTTTAGGCACTAAGTCCCATGGTCTTACACAAGAGTCCAAACATGTCACTTACACTCAACGCACACACCAATACACACACTTTGACCATGTCCAAGGAAGTCTTGCATGCGCGTTTTTTCCGTCATTTTTTTTAGGAGGGTAAGTCGGATATTAATCCTCCAATTTAAAAACTATACTTAGTTCCCTAAAAATATGCACCAATTTTTTTATTTTATTTTTTTTCATCTTTAAAAAAACCATAAAGTCAAGTCGATTCAAGTCAAGTAATTAAAACACAAAATGGTTTAAATTACAGCGCGTGGTCAAGAAAGGAAGGACGGTTAATCAAAGACAACCTCTTCGTACAAGTCCAACTTTTCGACAAACCCATAGCTCGTAAGAGGAAAGCTAAGACCATAATGGCAACACAAGAAGAAGTCAATGAGCTTAGGAACCAACTGGTTACCATGACTGAAACACTAAAGCTCCTCACACTTAAGGTCGATGATCCCGTGAAACAACAACAGATGGACCTCATGCAAGAGAGTCTAAGCAAGCTATCTAGCGACTACAAGTTTCAAGGGCTTACTTCACAAAGGGTCTTGGTGGACAAAGATCTTCTTCCGCAGAAGTTCAATGCCAACGACATCCCGAAAATTAGAGCAACTGATAATCCTTATTTTCATTTAAGAGCATTTGAAACGATAATGAGTATTAAGGGTATCGATAAGAAGGTTTCCCTCCTCTGTTCTCACTATCTCTCGAGACCGTTTGCCAACAATGGTTCTTTTCTTTCGAGAAAGAAAAGACCTCTACCTAGGAGTCCATAGCAAACGCTTTCGTTGATAGATACAAGTGCAACATTCAAGTTAAGACTGACCATAGGGAACTTGAAATCCTCAAGCAGAAAGAGAACGAAGGCTTCACCTCTTTCTTTAACAAATGGAGGGAAACCTCAGCTAAGATGATCGAGGTGCCAAGTGAAAAATAGTCTGTAAGGTTGTTCATAAAAAACCTTCAAGAAAAATATTCCAAGCATCTCAAGTATCAAAATAATATCCGTACCTTCAAGGCCATCTACGACATTGGGATCAATATTGAAGACGACCTGGCTAAGTTAAAGGCTGCCAACAATAACTCCAACAGTGGCTGGAAAGGAAAGAAGAACGACAACCCTTCTTCTTCCAAAACCACCCACTCAAACAACGTTAACACTTTTAATTTAGGAGAAGTCCTTGCTATGAAAAATTAAGGACAAAAGAAACCATTTAAGAGAAACTTTACTCCTATTGGCATGAGTTATGACACCGCATTTGATCGATTAAATGTAAAAGGTCTTATAACTCCTATTGGACCATTTGGAGACCCACCAGTCAAAAAGAGGTCGGCTAATTGGAACCCCAATGTACATTGTAAGTATCACCAAGGTAGGGGCCATCTCACCGAAAACTGTTGGAAGCTTAAGGAAGCTATCCAAGACTTAATCGATAACAACAAGCTGCCATTGCCCCCTGCCAGTAAGAAGCCAAGCATTGATAATGCACCTCTCGCTCATTCCTTGGCTGTCTCTGATGAGGAAGACGAGGTTGACCCCTTGTCTCTCATTAAACCTGTCAAAGAAATCCATGCCATTGAAGAAGACGAGAAGATATTCTTCGACGCCATGGATAGCCTTCCAGAACCGGCAAGTAAAGAAGACATACAATCACTCACACTGTCTATGATTGAAGGGTCGCGTTTGCTACGTGAAACTCTCAAAGCTATAAAAGAACTTCAAAAGAAATATGACGAGGTTCCACTCCTGAAAGATGAACCCAAGAGAGAATTCACACCCATGAGAATGACTTATGAGGCAAAGCGTTTTCCTTTACAAGTCACTGAAAAACCCAAGAAGAGTAATAGAATTTACACTCCAGTTGGGATCCCGTATGCAAAAATGTTCGAAATGCTCTCCGAGAGTGGCGAGATCAAACCTCTCGAACCAAGACCATTCGAATCATTGAAAAGGACGGATAAGTATTACTGTCAGTATCATCAATTAGGGGGTCACACTATCAAAAACTGTTTCAAATTCAAAGATTTGGTTCAGAAAATGATTGATGAAAAGAAACTAGTTCGAGTTCCACAAGAAGACGATGCAACCATTAATGGAGTTTGGGATAGTGATGAAGAAGATGTCTATTTAAAAGATATAGTAGGATCTCCACCTTCTGTGACATACGCCATGGATGACTTTAGAGTTGAAGAAGACTCATCGATAGACGCCCTCACAAGATCCGGGAGAATGCAACCTCCCGTTTCAACACAACCTATGTCGACCACACAACAAGTTCCCATACCTATCATTGAAGACAATGATATCGTTAAGCAGTTTAAGAAGACAAAAGTTGAGATGAACGTATGGAAACTTTTGGCAACATCTCGAGAACATAGGTTGGCTGTAATGAATGCCTTGGAGAAAATTGGGATAGATTCTAACACTACTCCTGAGGGGTTAGCCAACTTCCTCACAAGTGATCTTCCTAGTCCAATTAATTTGATCACCTTTTCTGACAAGGATTTACCTCCAGAAGGTGACAAACATTACAAGGCATTAAACCTCACAGTAGTTTGCAAGAGAATGAATGTTCTTATGACTCTTGTAGATAATGGATCGGCCATCAACGTCTGTCCACTTAGAACTGCGAGGATGCTAGGCATAAGGGATGAAGATTTAACTCCGTCTACACAAGGAATAAGGGCCTACAACAACACTCGACGTCAAGCTCTTGGTAAAATTACTTTGAACGTAATAGCGGGAGCAATAGAACATGCTACTACTTTCCAAGTTGTAGACATTAAAGCTTCGTTCAATTTACTATTGGGGCGCCCTTGGCTTCATGACCTAAAGGCCGTCCCCTCATCTCTCCACCAACAGGTAAAAGCTATAGTTGGGGGAATTCCTATCACCATCGATGCTTCGCCTATAAGGATCAAGTCTATAGAAAATCCAATCATTAATGTGGCGCACGACGAGGATGATGAAGACTTATGGGGCTTTAACGAAGAAGTCTCCTTAATCCAGGTGGATGAAAGGATCCCTCTTTGCCATGACCCCCATTCCAACATGATTGTAAATGCTATGCTGAAGAAACAAGGACATTTTCCTAGGATGACCCTAGGAAAGAAGAAAGGAATAGCAAAATCGCTGGAGTCACCTGGCCTCCCTAGGCTAGACACTTTCCGACTTGGTTTCCAACCGACTCGGAAAGATCTCAAGCGAGCCCAGGAAAAGTCAAAGGCACGTAGAGATGCTCGTATTCAAAAGAAAGTAATCCCAATGGAACAGTACCCTCTTACACTTAATGGCCAATTTATAAAAGAAGGAGAAGACTATCCATGCCATGAATTTCCCGAGCCATTCGTTGTAAACGGCATAAGGCAACCGGGATTCGAGATTTTCTTGGATTGTTATTTCACAGATAAAATCCCAACTCTTGTCCATAAGGAGAAAGCACCCCCATGCTTTGACTTTAACGTCATGGGATTACTATTTGGGCGAGAAAAGAATGAGCCAACTTACAGAGAAGACAACTCCTCGCTCATTCAAACAGTCCTACAAAGCGAAAGATTCGATCCCTCGAAGCTAATCACTCCAGCTGAAGGATCACTACAAGGGTGGCGCAAGACTATCAAGGTGACTACTCCAAGCGGAAGAAAAATATCCATCACAACAGGGCAAGGACCAATGTTTGAAGAGTCGTCTGAGTCAGAGTCTGAGTCGGAGTCTCTCCCTATAGAGTCTTCTAGGTCTTTAGTAGTAGCACCTTCCCTTCCTATTTCTTTTTCTAGAATAGTTAGTGATCAAGTCCCTGAGGAAATATCACTCTTTGATATAATGATCTCAGAGTATAATAATATTTCTCCTTATCCTTATTTCTTGTGTTCTTCTCTAACCAAAGATGACGAGTATTGCTTAACTAACAATGAAAAAGACAAAGAACTTATTAAAGCAATGGAAACACTCGAAAAGAAAACACCGGTAATTGAAGAAACTGAAACGGTTGATATCTCAAATGATTCAACCAATAAAAGAGAAGTTTAAATCGGATTAACACTAAATGAACAAGAAAGAACCGATTTAATTAACTTACTTAAAGAATTTATCGATGTATTTGCTTGGTCATACGAGGATATGCCAGACATTAATAGAGAAATAGCTCAACACACTATACCACTAATTCCGGGAATGAAACCCGTAAAACAAAAGTTACGTCGAATGAAACCCGTCGTAGCTCTTAAAATAAAAGAAGAAGTTCAAAAACAAATAACTGCAGGTTTCATCAAGGTATCCAAATACCCCGAATGGGTCGCCAACGTCGTCCCAGTTCCGAAGAAATACAAAAAGGTAAGAATGTGTGTCGACTATCGAGATCTAAATAAGGGAAGTCCAAAGGACGACTTCCCTTTGCCACACATCGATATTCTGGTAGATAACACGACAAATCACGCGCTCCTCTCGTTCATGGATGGGTACGCTGGTTACAACCAGATTCTCATGGCAGAAGAAGACATGGAGAAAACAACTTTTATAACACCATGGGGCACTTATTGCTACACGGTAATGCCATTCGGGTTGAAAAACGCGGGTGCTACTTACCAACGCGCAGCAACTGCCTTACTTCATGACATGATGCATAAAGAAGTCGAGGTATATGTCGAAGACATGATTGTGAAATCAAAAGACCGTCCAGGCCATCAACTAGCCTTAAGGAAATTTTTCGAAAGGCTTAGAAAGTATAATATGAGGTTGAATACATCTAAATGTGCTTTTGGAGTTACCTCAGGCAAGCTTTTGGGTTATGTCATAAGCTCTCAAGGAATAGAGATAGACCCAACCAAGATCAAAGCAATCATGTCAATGCCACCGCCCAAGACTGAGAAACAGATTCGAGGATTTATTGGCCGGTTGCAATACATAAGTAGGTCCATATCAAAATTGACAACAATATGTGAACCAATCTTCAAAAAGCTCAAGAAGAATGTACCAGTGATATGGGATGATGAGTGTCAAAAAGCTTTTGAAAAGATCAAAGCCTATCTTGCAAATCTTCCCGTATTAGCACCAGCACTTCCCGGAATACCTCTTAGGTTATATTTGACGGTTACCAAAGAGACAATAGGAGCTATGCTAGCACAAGAAGTAGAAGGCAAAGAAAACGCAATCTACTATCTAAGCAAGAAGATGCTCGAATACGAAGCACGCTATACACGACTCGAGAAGTTGTGCCTCGCCTTGGTGTGGGCCACAACCAAGTTAAGACATTACATGCTAGTGCATACTGTCTTCGTAGTCTCCCGATTAGATCCACTCAAGTATCTATTTGAGAAATCTACACTCAATGGACGCATATCGAGATGGACAATTAATCTAGCCTAATTTGATGTAAGTTTTATGCCACAAAAAGCTATCAAAGGATCCGTGGTGTCAGACTTTCTAGCAGATTTCCCAATAGAAGACTCGACGCCAATACAAGACAATTAATTTCCAGATGAAGACTTAATGGTCACTGAAGATGATACATGGACCTTATACTTCGACGGAGCCTCAAACCAAAAGGGATGTGGCGTTGGAGTATTACTAGTATCACCTAAAGAAGAGCATGTTTTAATCTCCATAAAGCCTGATTTCGACGTTACCAATAATGCTGCTGAATATGAAGCATGCGTGGTAGGCCTTGAAACAGCTTTGGCATTGGGAGTAAAAAAGTTAAGGATATTCGGAGACTCTTCTTTGATTATTAATCAAATATCTAAAAGGTGGAAAGTAAGGAGCAAAAGTCCAGCCCCTTACCAAACCTATCTGGAAACTCTTACCGATCAGTTAGAGAAGGTAGAATACACATATCTACTTAGGGAAGAAAATCAATTTGCTGATGCCTTGGCAAGACTAGCCTCAATGGTTAGGATTCCCACGGAAATCGAGCAAATGCCTCTAACTATAGAGAAAAGGCACAAACCAGCATACATCCAGGTTATAGAAGACGACAAAGTAGTCCAAGACGAAGAGGAAGAAGAAGAAGAACCGTGGTACACGGATATACTCAATTATGTCACCAAAGGAGAATACCCTCCCCATGCTGACAAAAGAGAAAAACGAGCATTAAGACTCTTGGCTTCCCAATATGTACTCATAGGCAACGAGTTACATAAAAGGGTACCAAAGGGTCGAGCTCTCTTATGTGTAGGAAAAAAGGATGCACAAAGAGAAATGAGAATAGTCCACGAAGAAATCTGTGGCACTCATATAAATGGCAAAATGTTAGTACAAAAAATAATGAGAGAAGGATATTATTGGACCACAATGAATAGGGATTGCCATCAATATGTAAAAAGATGCCCTAAGTGTCAAATCTACGCCAATTTACAACATGTTCCTCCATCCTTACTCTACACCTATACGTCGCCATGGCCATTCTCTACATGGGGAATTGACGTCATCGGCAAAATCACTCCGCCAGGAACAGGAGGCCACGAATATATATTGGTAGCAATTGATTACTTCACAAAGTGGGTCGAAGCGCAATCATACGCTAAACTCACTACAAAACATGTAGCACTCTTTATCGAGAGGAATATTATTTGTCGATATGGAGTCCCACATGAAATGATAAGTGACAACGGAACTCACTTTCAAGCTGAATGTGAAGAATTGTTACAAAAATATGACATTCAACATCATCATTCTTCCCCTTACATACATCAAGCAAATGGAGCAGTTGAGGTAGCTAACAAAAATTTAAAGACTATCATTGAAAAAATGACGGAAAATTATAAAGATTGGCCTGATTAACTTCACTTCGCATTGTGGGGTTACCGCACGTCAATCCGTACATCAACAGGAAATACACTATTTTCCTTAGTATATGGAATGGATGTCGTACAACCTGTCGAACTAGAAATTCCATCTCTACGTATCGCGTTAGAGAGCAAACTCGATGAAGTTGAATGGACTAGGGCAAGATATGAAGAGCTAATTTTACTCGATGAAAAACGACTAGAAGCTCTACATCACACTCAGTGTTATCAAACTCGTATGGCTAGGCATTTTAATAAGAAGGTCAAGACAAGAAACAACAAAGTAGGAGACTTGGTGTTAAAAGCATTAAGGAAAATTGTTTTAGATCCAAGAGGAAAATTTAGACCTAATTGGTCTGGACCCTACATTGTCAAAACAATCCTGTCAGGAGGTGCAGCAAAACTAACTGATATGGATGGCAATGAGTTCTCGAACATGACAAATCTTGACCAACTTAAGAAATACTACCCATAATTACTTGAGTAGGATACTCAAGAGAGCTACGTTTGGCCTGATTCCTTAAGAAAGGATACGTAGGCAACCCTTTACGGGTGCGGCCACTTTATTTTTCGACATTCTCGCGTCCCAGAATTAATTAAAAATTCGACTGAAGATCGGCGAAATATCGGCGTCGCAGAGAAAATTCTGGCGCCAGCTAACGACCATCAGCGCCAGCCGACGACACTGGCGCCTGACGCCAGACCGCTGTGGCCGGCGCCAGTCGCAAATAAGCGGCGCCAATTCACAGCTAAATTCTGGGCATATTTCGGTGTTTTTTGGAAAATTTTCGACTTCCGTACTCGAAGAATTTCTAGAAAATTAATTTTTTTCGGTTTTCATTGCTTTAATAAAATAAATTTAAAGTAAATATTTAATTAAAAGCTGAAATTTCATTAATAAAATAAAAATACATTATTGGTGGAATTTTAATAAAGCTGAAATAAATTAACTTTAAATAAAAAATATAAACTAAGTCTAGTAATTGGAAATTAAGCAATGCTCCTAATCTTTCTTTTCTTTCCTAGCCCTTTTCCAATTTTTGTCTGCTTCCTCCTTCTCATCCATAACCTTAGCTAGTAGGCGTCCTTTAGAGGACCTACATTCAATCTTAGAGTAGATAGCTTCCCCTTCAGCTAGGACTCCATGCTTTTTTTCTACCCAAACCTTTTTATCTGTGGTGTCAGCTTTCCTTTTTCCCTTATGTTTTGTAATACTTTTCTTCCTAGGCATTGTAGGTGTTTTGAATTCAACTCTTTCACCTAAGCGTTCCTTGGCAGGAATCACCCTGTCACCTAGACAACTCTTCACATCAGTCTTACCCTGATCGTTCTTCATGTCCTTTGAAGGTTTCCTCAACAACCACTTCTTCACATCATTGGGCAAGGAAGGAGGAACCTTTTGGGTAATTACTTCCCATAAAGGTCTAGCACTCCAATAAGCATCAAATCTTTCTACTTCCTGGGAGACAGGGTACTCGTAGGGAGGACGAAGATCTCCGGAAGGAATATTCTGAAGCAAGCCGTATTTTCTTTTCACCCTGCAGGGATAGTAATAAGTCATACGGGACAAACTTGGAAGACGGCAGAAAGGTTGCTTGTTGACACCAACCATCCTTTCTATTTTCCACCACGGGATGACCCACTTGATAGCAAAATTACGAGATTCGAAGACCCTTCTCCACTCATGGCGCCCCATTTTAGAGAAGCGTTTCTTCCTCCTCACGACGCAATTTGGAGTGTACTTCTGAATGTTTTCTGGAGGGCTAATTAATTCTAGCCTTTCCATTAGCCACATCTATAAAAAAAAAAAAAAAAAAAATTACAATGCAAATAAATTATTATTACTATACAAAAATATATTTTTTGATTTCTATAATTAAAAATATTATTTTTCTACCTGTAATAAAATTGGAGAGCCTCGAAAAGGTGCTTTTGGGTTCCTTTTCAATTCATCAAGACTAATCATAGTCTCTCCAACTATCAATGGCATTGGATTTCTCCCTGATTCAATTGTTCTAGTATGGTGGTTATAATTGATTGACCCTCATTATTTTTACCATTACTAAGAAAAAATTGATTAAGCATGCAAAATAAGAAAGCCCTTCTTCTATAAATATGAAAAGATTCAGAAAGAGGTTTATCAAAATAATGGCGAGCAAATTCTTTCAAATTAACTATGTTGCCATCTACTATTTTTGATAAATCCCTTTCTTTTAAATTGAAGAAGCGTTCAAAATCCTTGTAATAATATGCATCTATTCTAGGGATTACTATGAGGTCTACTGCAGGGAAACCTAAAATAGCACCAAATTCTTCCGGCAAAGGGCTAATTTCATCATACCCTATTCTTAAGCAATGAGTATCAACATTCCAATAATCTAGAGCGGTATGAATGAAATCTAAGTCAAGATCTACCCCTTTGATACCATAAATTCCCCCCAAGTGAAACAAATCTAATTTTTTTTTTCTTTCTTTGGCATTAAGAGACCGACACCATTCATGGGTGTATTGGGTAAAAGTTTTGGTGACTAGAGACATGATATTATTTTTCTAAGGCCAAGAATTATTTTATTTGCTGAAATTATGAAAAGAATCGGCTGGGGCAGGGGGCTATATATGCACGATTTAGGAGCAGTTTTAATCAGGGTAAAATACGGAGTCAGCGCTACTTGGCGCTAGACGCCGCGATTGGCGCCAGACGCCAAAGCTTGGCGCCACACGCTAAGTGTAGCGCCAGGCGCTACACCTAATTGCATGGCGCTAGCTGGCGCCAATTTGCCACGTCATGCGCGTTTTTTAAAATTGCATTTTTACCTTAATTCGAGTCTACTAACGACTTTACGGCTCCCTTATCTTTTCCAAACATCTTTTTATTCTTTTTTAATTAACATAGCTATTATATTATTATATTATTCTTTTTTTTGGATTTTTTTTAGGTTATTTTCCAAGTTTTTTATAAACCCAAGTTTTATTTGACTTTTCCTTTTTCATTTTTCTTTTTGAGGGAGAAAGTCGGATACCCTCCATCAATAATAAAAATGTAGTAATTTTTGCGCAAAATTACTTGTCACACTTTTCTTGCACACACAAACATGCACATAATAATGTAAATAAAAAATGGAAACAACACGATAAATAAAATAAACTCATAATAAGTATGTATATACAAAATATGTCTAAAAAATGAGTCTAACTAAAAGGCAAAGTTCTATACAAAGTCAAAATAAAAAAGCACAGGAACATACTACGGCGCCGGGGACGAACACCCATCATCTCGTAAAACTGCGTCGTACGAGGAGTAACCTCTCCACCAGCTCCGACTCTAGCTCCAGTCTCCACAGGAGGAGGAAAACTCAACGTGGGTCCACTCCACCCAAGATCAACCTGAGGCTGAGGCTGCGGAGGCTGCTGCGATGACGAGCCGACCTCGTACATCCCACCAACTCTAGGAGCCGAGGTAGCCTCTCCCTGGCCTACCGGTGCAGCATGAGCACCCTCAGAAGAAGAACCCGAGCCCTCCGCCACATCGGCACGGGCAGCCTCAGAGCGACCACCTCTACCCCCTGACGTAGTTCGGCGATGTCTCGAGCTAGACCTCGCCGGATCCCTCAGCGCATCAAGTCTTGTGCGGGTATGAGAAGCAATAGGCTGACCCTGCAGAAAAGAATTAAAATTAGAAACAAGGCAAAATCGAAGCGGTAATGCAAAACACATGAAAGAAAAACTACCTCCTTGACGGCGTCGTCCCGATGGCAGGTAGCCGCATTCCTCATCCGGACGAGCTGGCTCCGGAAGGCATCTATATATCGTGCCATCGCCGAAGCCACCTCGCGCGAAAACTGTCAAAGAAATAAGTCAGTAAACATGCGTAATATATATGGACAAAAATTGCAAATAACTAAGCTTACCCGAGTCTGGTGGCGAGGAATCGACCGCTCTACGAAGCGCTCATCCTCGGGAGCCGGAGGAATCATCTCCTCGACCGACCCGTATGTCCCCTGGTAATGGATAGACATACGGAGTGGCACGAACTCAGCAGCATCATCTTGATAAAGCAAAACAAAGTCAGTAAAGCATTACTTGGGGGCTACTTAACGAAAGTAAAAGCTAAAAAATCTTACCCCCACATCCTCAGCCGGTACAGGGACTGGAGCTAACAACGACAGTAGCTCCTCCGCGTAGCATCGCCCGGGGATCGTGCACGATCGCCAAGAGGTGCCAGCTCCCTCTGACATGCTCAACAACCTCGCGGCTTCGAACATGTGACGTGGTGGAGGAGCAGGAACAACGAAAACATCAGAGGAATGTTGTCTAGCAACCCTCTCTCCCAGGTATGCGATCTCTCCATAAGTCCCCAGGAAATAGCGACGCTCAGCAGAGTACTGTGCGGCTAACCCAGGGACTGCCAAGCCGACCCACGGCCGGTACACTACCTCAGGCCCGTGCAAAGAGCATCAATCAGGGGAGAGTCTACCTAAAGCATCACAAAAAGGCAAATAAAAAAAATCGTACCGCGATGATCCAGTCTCGGACATATGTAGTGGACATCCCCACACGGCGGCTGCCCCAAGAAGCACTCACTAGAAATCCGCGCGGCGACGGTTTTGCCGGCGCAGGAGAGGGAAAGTACTCATAGAACCATATCTACAAGAAGTTAAAAATTATAAGCAAGTGCTAGCTAAAATGTAGAGCTAAACTTATAGGGAATAATGTTTACCTCTACGACCCTCCAAAAGGCGGACAAAGAAACATTCGTCCTAAAGGACCGGTGTCGACACGAGTCCCTCAGTGCACGAATGAAGTCAGCGTAGGCCAAGTTGGCCCAGTCATAAGTCCCGATCCGGTGTAGATCGCGGACAGCAGGAAGGTAGTAAAGAAGTGCCTTACTACCCTTGTCAGGGGAGAATGTCCCTGACAACAAAATCAGCGCAAAGATGCGCACCCGCTGCTCTCGGGTGGTCGCATCATCATCGAAAGCCGCTGCCAGAGTCGAGCGGCGAATCCCCCTAACACTGAACTGAGATGTCTCGACCTCAGCTCGGGCCCGAATGGTAATCGGCCCCAACAGCTCCTCGACCTCGAGAGAAAAGACGTCGATCCCACTGTCGAACGACAGTGGCACAGAGCTGAACTCTAGTCCTGTGATGAGACTGAAGTCCATAGGAGTGACCATCATCTAACCCAGGGAAAGTGGAAAGTGTTGGTGGTGTCCCAGAAGAACTCCACCAGAGCACGCACTACGTGGTGACCCCCGCTGGAGGCAACCATCGCCTCGGAGGTCTCAAACAACGCAGAAAGACCGCAAGACTCCCATAGGAGTCTCGTCTCAACGTCTCTGGTGATGTACATCTTGTAAAAATCGCCCAAATCGTCACAGCCGGAACCGTGACAGCGGGTCCTCCCAACCGTGATACCCAATTCCGATGAATATTGAGGAAATTGAAGAAATATGGTGGACGGGGGCAAAGAACAGGGTCCGCTCATCCCACTCGGGGAGTCGACCAAGCGAAGTGGATGGTGCGGCGTCGTCCTCCACGGGCTCGTGCTCCCGTCGAGTGTCTCGGGACCGTGAACCAGAGCCTCGCTGTCTAGCCCTGCTACATTGTGCAGAATTATCATAGATTAAGGTTCTATAGTATCTAAGGTTCGCCTAGCCGCATGATACTATGTTCGCAAAAAACAGAGTACATAGTACTAAAACAGATCACAAATTCAAATTGAGCATATACGGCATTTTTCAAGCAATCAAACAATTTCTTACAATACTATAGTAATTATTGTCACAAATTGGACAAGAATTGCTAGCAAAAAACATCAAGAACAAGTCACATTGTTCTTCACAACTTCAAGAGGTCCGACAATGGCAATTTGCTCATTTCTTCACCAAATTGAGTCAAACAAGTCTCAAATTATTCCCAAGACAATATATAAACATAATCAAGAAATTTCATGGCATAAAATTTGATAAACAAAGTGAATTAAGCATTATAAATTTCGAATTTTCAACAAATTCGTGAATAAACATGTGCAAAATTCATAAAAACCGATGTGAGTTTGAAGAAAACTTACATTGATCCGGAAAGTAGATGAAAAGAGCTTTAATTTGCAACAAATTTGAGTGAATTTGGTTGAGAAACGAGCAAGAACATAGCAAGCAAATTTCTGGAAGTTTTCGAGTGAAATCGCGACGAGCAAACATCAAAATGAAGAAGAAAGGGATATTTAAGGAAAACCCCGTTCTGGCGCCAAGCGCTAGGCTTTGGCGTCAGAAATCAGGCTTGGTGCCTGGGGCCAATACCAGCGCCTGGCGCTAAGGCTATTTGTGTGGCGCTGATGCCTTTTCAGCGGCGCCAGAACACTCAGCCACCTAGTGAGGTTGTTCTACCTTTTTGCAATATATTTTGGGTTCCTTGGTACGCCAGTTAGCCCCTCTAAATGATTTGACACGATTTTTAGTAATCGGCTTGATTGCACAAAGTGATCGACCTGATGAAAGATCGTCTCACTTAGCTTAAAGCGCCTAAGCATTGGCTCATTAACAAAAGGCACCGACATAGTGGTTCATTCGCAAAAAGCACCAACGTACAGGTTTAAAGCGACAAAAGCGCCGACGTACAAGCATAGCAGAAGCATAGTTCAAGCGACCTACTAAAGATCGACAAGCGGAGATCTTCGGTAATTTCCTTTGGAAAATTATCGCAATAAGTGAGTATAGCTTCAAGCGAAGATATCTTCGGCAGCTTTCCCTAGATTGCGGAGAGTTGTCACAAACAACTGAAGGTAATTTCAAGCGAAGTTGTCTTCGACCATGTTCCCTTAGAGGTGGAAGATGGTCATAAAGCGGAAGAAGATTGTTTCAAGCGAAGCAATCTTCGATAATGTTCCCTTAGACGTGGAATATTATCAAAGCGGGAGAGGATCGTTTCAAGCGAAGCAGTCTTCTATATTAGAAGCAGTTACAAGCGTAGAAGTTTTCAAGCGGGATGACATTCTCTTTGCAGGAGGTCATCAAAACAATGCGACAGCAAATCGGTTACTTTCAGAGACGTGTGCTCGACGATGCAAGATACGCGTTTCTTAACTCTTTTATTTGTTTTAACTAACGCTTGTTTTGCAGGTATCGACGTTACAAGAGTGATTTAGGATCGCATAACGTTCTGAATCATTCTCCGTCCTTATCGATACTTTGACTTTTGTTTTCGAAACTTGCGTTTCTCCAAACTTAGTCAAAAAGGGGGCTTTTGTAGACACCCATTTGTGTATCCCCAAAACCAAACCCAGCGATGAGTACCTTTTACGTCGAATTATAATTGAATGAAAGTGTAGAAAATTTAATGTTGCGGACAGTTTTAATTTCTTTTCTCTTCTCTCTATTTTTTAAAACTTATTTTAAGAAAACAGCCAATCCAATTTGGTTGGTCCATGATATGGGTCCAATAGTAGTGTAGTTGGATGGGGCTTGACAAGAGCTTTCCAACGATATATTATATGCCCAATTCCGATGAATATTGAAGAAATTATGGCCAATTTACTAAACTGGGCCCGGTTTGAGCCTTATATTGCGGCCCAATGATCTAGGGGAGGGCCTAATATAGATTTATCATTCCTAATGCAATTAGGAATGGTTTTAGTCTTCTAGATTCTTCTAGAAGGTTCTTTTCATTCCTGATTCAATTAGCATTGATAAATTGACTTTTGTTGACTTTTCAGAGTATTAATTAAAATCAAAGAGCATTTTTGAGGGAAATACGATTTTATCCTCCTGTACGACAATTTTTATCTGATTTTAAGAAAACGCATGAATTTCCAGGTCAGCGCCAAACACTAGCTGTAGCGCCTGGCACCAGGGTCAGCGTCTGGCGCCAATAGCCAGCGTTGGCGCCAACCTTGTTTTTTGTGCGCCAGACTCTGTTATGATATTTTTATCTTTTTGGCTGATTTTCTCTATAAATAATGTGCTAAAAACTCCGTTTTCATTCACTAGATTTCACCTACAACCAGTTTTCATTCTTTTCAATAATCATTCGCCAACTCTCATCAAGATTCTCTTGATTACTCTTTCTCTCTTTTTCTAAACTAGCTTTTTACATACAAAATTTCGCATTCATTAGATCTAGAAACACCTAGCCATATTCGAAGTTTCCTTTGCCCTAGACGTGAAAGGTTTAATTTCTAAGGGTTTGGTCCCAAATCTCTATTTCCATTATTTAATTTAATTGTTGATTTTATTATTTTCCTTGAAGTTACTAACGTGTGTATTTTGTTATTAGAAAGAGGTACGAGGCATCAAAGTAAGTATTTTAATAGTTTTTATTGATGTTATGATGTAGAAATCATGTTTAGATTGTTATTTTGATTCCTAGTATAATGTTTAGGGTAACTTTAATATCAAATATGATTGTTACGATGCTGCTTATATTCTTCCTAATACTTATGATTGTTAGTATCATATTAGGGTTAAAGATTTGATTTTTATTGTTTAGTGACATGCTAGGGTTTGTTATTAATCTTATTAGTATCATGCCTAGGATCTTGTTGTGCTTTAACATGATTATTATTATGATTATTCTTTATGATTTATGATTATAATTGTTATAATTATTATGATGATTATTTTTTATGATTATTTTTTTGATTATTATTATGTTGCTTGATATATATATATATATATATATATATATATATATATATATATATATATATATATATATATATATATATATATATATATATATTTATTTATTTATTTATTTATTTATTTTTATTGCTTGATCACGCCTTTTATGCATGCTGAAAGGGAATTTGTACTTGTAATCACACTTAATAAGATAATTGATAATCTTGTTTAGGGTTAATTATGATTATAATTCAAGTGATCGCCAATAATAGATTTATTTGTGCATTAAATTCAACCAACATAGATAAACAGGTTTAGGGTTAATCCGATTGATTGTATGTTAGTCAAAAAGCGCACATGAATACGATCAGAATAAAGTAGAGGCCTATTATTAGGTCAGGTTCAATCTCTTTTAGGTTGGATTTGTACCTTCATCCCCGAACCCTTATTTGGTTCAAGACCTTATGGAGTTGACGATCTCTTGGATCGTTAAGGGGTGTAACCTTCACCATGTGAACGGTTTACAAGTTCCTAAAACTTGTTGGCGACTCTTTTGCTCTGTCTTCTTCCCTTTTGGATGCCACCGTACTTTAGTGTATGATCACAGTGGGGTTCAAGCTTGGGGTTAACGCTTGAAATTATTCCCTACAGTCGCTTGACTCATCGACTTGACACGACTCAAGGTATAAACTTGGTTCTCTGTGATTAACTCGATATTGACTCGACTCGAAGTGGAATGACACGGGTGACTCATGACCCGTATGTGCATAGTGTTGATTGTGCGACTAAAAAATGCAAAAAAGAAATTTTTTTTGTCATTTTTGTGGAGGGTACCGACTTTCTCCCGAAAAAGAAAGACGCAAAAAAGAATCGAAGTTTTCGAATGCATGTTGAATGAGCTTAGTCAAATGTCATTTGATACTATCTCTCAAGGTGTAAGGATTAACCAACATATCCTAGGCTATCTCAATGGTTGACTCAATGATGAAAGTATTTAGGTAACTTAGGCACGGAGGCTAAGCACTTTATACTTTGTGATGCAATGACAATTATGAGTGATATTGATATGACAAGGCATGCTTCAGCGTTGTGTTTAGATTTCATGACAAAGGGTTCCTAAGGGAAGTATATTTGGTCATGTATGTGTGATGTGTGTGAAAGTGACACTAAAGTTAGGCCGCAAGGGCTAAGTGTGTGGAAAGATATTATTTGTTAAAAGAGTCAAATGGTGGTGACTCTTATGCTAGGTAAGCTAATAATGTAGGGATCAAGCCCCCAAGTCTAGCTCTAAGTAAATAGGGATGAGCATAGGAGATCCCTTGATATGATCATGGTGTAAGAATGGGAATATGAATGCATGTTTATTACGGTCGCACCTCGATGTGAGGTTGCCTACGTATCCGTTAGGAATCAGGCCGAACGTAGCTCTAGCCGAACCTCGCACAAGTATGTATACCTCAAAAAGGTCTTTTTAAGGGTTGTAACGTGGTTAGGCTAAAGTTTATAGAAGAAAGGGATAAAGGCTCAAGACCCTAGATAAGCCCCCAAGGTGTGAAACTTTGCTTTTGAATATTTATTTTCATGCTTGAGTTTCTACTCTTTTTTAGCTCTTCCTTTTGCTTTATTTATTTATTTTATTTTAATAAGTGTGGGCAATCCCGATCATGCGGTCTATCACTCACTTGGTATTCTTTTTTCTCAGGCACAGTATCGAGCACTCGATAAGAGACGCAATCTGAGATGTGTTCTTATCAAAGACATGTTCATGTCAAAGACATTGGAACACTTACCCTTTTGTACACTTTTATTTATTTTCTGCTTTTGCTTATTTTTGCTATTATTTTTTATTTTGATCTTTTGAAATCACTCAAGCTTTTGATGAAATTGAAAATTGCATAAGTTGCACACCATCCCATCCCAAGGTTAGGTAGATATGGGTTGAAAAATGCAGGGTCTATCGTTAGACGAGGCTCAAAGTGGTTTATAAAGAAAGTATTGTAAATTTGAAAGGTGAAAGGAGATATGATGTGGCTACAAGGGGTGCCTTAAATCATTGGTATACCTTGTGCTTAATTCGACATGATTTTTTTTTTTTTTGTTGTTTTTTTTAATGCGATGATCATATGCAAGGAAATAAATGCTCATTTTATTAAAGGAAAATAAATACAGAATCTACAAAAGTAATCTAAGGGAAAAGAAAGGTGCCTATGCTAGACTTATTGGGGAAAGGAAAAAATGAAAAAGAAATAGAAAAAGAGGTCATGAAATCTTGTCATTGAAGCTCGTCTCTTGTCTTGTGTCATTCGCTTCATCATCATCCAGTCTTCTCGCTAGCTAGAGGCAATGAAATCTTGTTTGCTTCTATGAGATCTTGAATGAGATTTTGAAACCTGTAGCATTCATCAGTGGTATGGTAGTTTCCTCGATGGTACTTGCAATAGGAGTTGGGATTCCATCTCAAAGATCGATTTTCTGGCGTTGGATCCTCGGTAGGGCCAATAGGTTTGATTAATCCTCGATCGTAGAGACGATCGAATGCAGCATCGTAGGTCATTCCAATGTGTGTGAACTCTCTCCTGGGTTTCCTTTTAGATCCTTGATTGTCCATGGCTAAGACACCATTATGGTCAAAGGTACTAACATTATTACTAGAGTGGGAGTTTTCGGAAGAAGAAGGATTGTCGTTCTTCTTTCCTTTCCAGCCACTGTGGTTGCTATTGTTAGTAGCTTTTTGTTTTGCTAGGTCATCTTCGATTTAAATTCCGATGTCATAAACGGCCTTGAAAGTATTCAGATTATGTTGATACTTTAGATGCTTTGAATACTTCTCTTGGAGATTCTTCATAAACACCCTCACAGATTCTTTTTCAGTGGGCGCCTCAATCATCTTAGCGGAAGTTTCCCTCCATTTATTAAAGAAAGAAGTAAAGCCTTCATTCTCTTTTTGTCTTAGCATCTCAAGTTGTCTATGATCGGTTTCAACTTGAATATTGCACTTGTACCTATCAATGAAAGCGTTTACTATCGATTCCCAGGTAGAGGTTTTCTCTTTGTCAAGGGCGAAGAACCATTGTTGGCAAACGGTTTCAAGAGATAGAGAGAACAGAGAGGGGAAAACCTTCTTATCGATACCCTTAATGTTCACTATAGTTTTAAAAGCTCTTAGATGGAAGTAAGGGTTATCTGTTGCCTTGAAGTTTTGGATATCAGTGGCATTGAACTTATGCGGAAGAAGTTCTTTGTCAAGCGAGACCCCTTGTGAACTCATGCCCTAAAATTTATAGTCACTAGATAGCTTTCTCAAACTTTCTTGAATGAGGTTCATTTGTTGTTGCTTCACATGGTCATCAATTTTGAGGGTTAAAGCCTTTAACACCTCAGTCACGTCATTCAATTGACTCCTAAGTTCATTGACTTCTTCTTGACTTGCCATTATCTTTTTAGCTTTCCTCTTTTGACGAATTGGTTTATCGAAAAGTGAAACTTGAATAAAGAGGTTGTCCTTGTTTAATCGTCCTTCTCTCCTCGACCAAGTAATGTGGAAAAGGAATTTAGGGATATTTATTGTTAATTATTTGACTCAAACTCTATTCAACATGCAATGGATGGAGGAAGTGAAGAAAGATTGGAATAGAATGTGAAGAAAAATGATGTAGATGGAGGGATATGAAGAATTAGGAATAGAATGTACCCCCAACTCAAATGACGGAAAAGACCGACTCATGCATGAACCTAAGACATGGTCATGGGGATACATACTCGAAGTGTGTGCTAAGACTAGTGAGTGTAGGTGATATGTTAAGACTCGTGTCATTACCATGTGGCTAGACTATGTGACTAGACTCAATTAATGACTCAACCAAGTACTATTGACAGCGAAAATTTAACCGAATTAATTAGCAAACTGGTTAATTAGACGCTAGGTGATGACTCAATCAATAATCCAAACTATCGGCAAAACGACAGGACTGGTGTCGCACTGTGTAGTGTAGCGCCAGACGACAGAAGTGTCGCCAGGCGCCACACTCCACAGAGTGGCGCTACAGTCCAGACTTTGGCGCCAATGCTGGAGCTTCAATCTGGGACTGTTTTCGGTGTTATTAATCAACAGGGGTATGCCTAAAGTCGTACTAAGTCAATTCTGATTAAAATATTAGACTTTATTGACTCAAATTAATTAATTAAGTAAATTTCTTTAAGTCATTAATTTATTTAATCTCAACACAAGTCAAACAAACGGTTAATAAAAACATAAAATATATGCACAATAATTAATGCACAATTAGTCAAGTAGGCACAATATGATGCAATGAGTTTGCAACCTAACCATGGCTCTAGTTCTCTAAAGTTCCGGATGCACCGCGTGGAAGCCTAACCGTGAAGGGTTGGCGCAAGTGGATGGGACACCCCGAGTTTTAGAAAAAACTCGCTTCCATGGTTTGGTGAATTCAACAATCTCGGATGTACCCTTTGTTGCTTAGAGCGTTCAATCAGGTAGATGGAGCATGAATTCCCAGAGGGTTATGTCCATATGTAGAACACATATGGGTTTTAGAAAAGTGAGAAAAACTCAATCAGGAAGTAGGATCGAGCAAATAATACGAAAAACTGGTCGAAATTAGAACGCATATTTCTGGCTCGGTATTGGAAGAATTTGGCGCCAGCAAACAGAGCTTGGCGCCAAGTTTTAGCTGTAGCGCCTGGCGCCAATGCTGGCGTCTGGCGCTACAGTTAAAATCCTGGCGCCAATCCTCTGGTCGCTGACGCTAATTCCTACATGCCTCAGCAGCTTTCTGTGCTCGATAAAATTTTCCAGTTTCGCGCAGTGTTATTTCGGTCCTAGTTGTGAAAGATATTTCTCAAATTTCCTACGTGTAAAATCCTATGTTTTTAACTCATTACGGATGGTCTTTCCAATGAGATCTTTTTTATGCATATGACAATAATGTTAATCAAAATTACGCACATGAAATACTTAGAACGTTTCGAGTCTCATCCACTCATTCTAAATCATTGCCGAAACAAATTCAGGAATTAAAATAGAAATCCTCCCCAGCGAAGCCGCCAAAAACTGTAGGGTATATTTCAAGCGTTAATCCCCTAGCTTGAACCCCACTGTGATCATACACTAAAGTACGTGGCGTCCAAAAGGGAATAAGATAGAGCAAAAGAGTCGCCAACAAGTTTTTTATTAACTTGTAAACCGTTCACAGGGTAAAGGTTACACCCCTTAAAGATCCAAGAGATCGTCAACTCCATAAGGTCTTGAACCAAATAAGGGTTCAGGGATGAAGGTACAAATCCAACCTAAAAGAGATTGAACCTGCCCTAATAATAGGCCTCTACTTTATTCTGATCGTATTCATGTGCGCTTTCTGATTAACATACAATCAATAGGATTAACCCTAAACCTGTTAATCTATGTTGGTTGAATTTTAATGCACAAATAAATCTATTATTGGCGATCACTTGAATTATAATCATATTAACCCTAACAAGATTATTAATTATCTTATTAAGCGTGATTATAAGTACAAATTCCCTTTAAACATGCATAAAAGGTGTGATCAAGCAATAACAATAAATATAATCAAGCAACATAATAATAATCATAAAAATAATAATAATAAATCATAACCATGTTAAAGCATAATAATTATAGCAAGATCCTAGGCATAATACTAACAAGATTAATAACAAAACCTAGCATGCCACCAAACAATAAAAATCAAAGCTTTAGCCCTAACATGATACTAATAATGATTATAGGAATCTTGATGAGAGTTGGTCAATAAGAATTAATGATTATAGGTGAAAACTAGTTTTTAGATGAAAACTGGTTATCGAACACGGAGTTTTTACGACGTTATTTATAGAGAAAATCAGCCAAAAAGATAAAATATCAAAACAGAGTCTGGCGCAGATCAAACCTTATTAGCGCCAACGCTGGCTATTGGCTAATGTTGGCGCCTGGGGCCAAGCGTAGCGCGAGGTGCTACAGCTGGCATTTGGCGTTGATTCGGAAAATTACGCGTTTTCTTAAAATAAGATAAAAATTGCAGTACAGGAGGATAAAATCATATTTTTCCTCAAAAATGCTCTTTGATTTTAATTAAAACTCTGAAAAGTCAACAAAAGTCAATTTATCAATGCTAATTGAATTAGGAATGAAAAGAACCTTCTAGAAGAATCTAGAAGAATAAAACCATTCCTAATTGCATTAGGAATGATAAATCTATATTAGGCCCTCCCCTAGATCATTGGGCCGCATATAAGGCTCAAACCGGGCCCAGTTCAGTAAATTGGCCATAACTTCCTCAATATTCATCGGAATTGGGCTTATAATATATCGTTGGAAAGCTCTTTTCAAGCCCCATCCAACTACAGTACTATTGGACCCATATCATGGACCAACCAAACTATATTGGCTGTTTTCTTAAAATAAGTTTTCAAAAACAGAGAGAAGAGAAAAGAAATTAAAACTATCCACAACACTAGACTTTCCACACTTTCACTTCATTCGATTACGATTCGACGTGAAAGGTACTCATCACTGGGTTTGGTTTTGGGGAGACACAAATGTGTGTCTACAATTGTTAGTTTATTTTATTAATGAAATTGCATTTTTTTTAATAAAATCGTCTCCTTTAAATTTAATTTATTAAAGCAATGAAAACTGAAAAATTAATTTTCCAGAAATTTTTTTTAGTACGAAAGTCGAAAATTTTCCGAAAATCACCGAAATATTCCCAGGTGCTCCCATAAAAATGGCATCGCTTCTTCAGGACTGGCGGTAGCTGCGGCAGTCTAGCGTCAAACGACATACACTGTCGTCTGGCGCTATAGTTAATCGGCTGGCGACAGAACTGTTTCTGTGACGCCGATGCTTCGTCGAATTTCTGTCGAATTTATTTTAAGTCTGGGATGCGAGGTTTGCAAAAAGTAAAGTGGCCGCACCCATAAAGGGTTTCCTACGTATCCTTTCTTAAGGATTCAGGCTAAACGTAGCTCTCTTGAGTATCCTACTCAAGTAATAATTGGTAGTAGTTTTTAAGTTGGTCAAGATTTGTCAAGTTAGAGAACTCATTGCCATCCATATCAGTTAATTTTGCCGCACCTCCTGATAGGATTGTTTTGACAATATAGGGTCCAGACCAATTAGGCCTAAATTTGCCCCTTGGATAAAAACATTCTTCCTTAATGCTTTTAACACCAAGTCTACTACTTTGATGTTTCTTGTCTTGACCTTTTTATTAAAATGCCTAGCCATACGAGTTTAATAGCATTGAGTATGATGTAGAGCTTCTAGTCGTTTTTCATCAAGTAGAATTAGCTCCTTATATCTCGTACAAGTCCATTCAACTTCATCGAGTTTTCTTTCTAATGCAATGCGTAGAGGTGGTATCTCTAGCTCTACAGGTTGTACAACATCCATTCCATAAACCAAGGAAAATGGTGTATTTCCTATTGAGGTGCGAATTGACGTGCGATAACCCCACAATGCGAAGTGGAGTTTGTCAGGCCAATCCTTGTAATTTTCTGTCATTTTCTCGATGATAGTCTTTAAATTTTTATTAGCCGCTTCGACTGCTCCGTTTCCTGAGGTCTATAAGGAGAAGAATGATGATGTTGGATGCCATATTTTTGTAACAATTCTTCACACTCAGCTTGAAAGCTAGTTCCATTGTCACTTATCATTTCATATGGGACTCCGTATCGACAAATAATATTTCTTTCGATAAAGAGTGCTACATGTTTTGCAGTGAGTTTAGCATATGATTGTGCTTTGACCAAGTTTGTGAAGTAATCAATTGCTACTAGGATATATTCGTGACCTCCCGTTCCTGGGGGAGTGATTTTACCAATAATGTCAATTCCCCAAGTAGAGAATGGCCATAGCGAAACGTAGGTGTAGAGTAGGGATGGAGGAACATGTTGTAGGTTGGCGTAGATTTGGCACTTAGGGCATCTTTTTACGTATTGATGACAATCCCTATTCATGGTAGTCCAATAGTATCCTTCTCGCATTATCTTTTGGACTAGCATTTTTCCGTTCACGTGAGTTCCACAAATGCCTTCGTGGACTATCCTCATTGCTCTTTGAGCATCCTTTTTTTCTACACATAAGAGAGCTCGACCCTTAGGTACCCTTTTGTGTAATTTGTTGTCTATGAGTACGTATTGGGAAGCCAAGAATCTTAATGCTCGTTTTGCTCTTTTTTCAGCATGGGGAGGGTATTCTCCTTTGGTGACATAGTTAAGTATATCCGTATACCACGGTTCTTCTTCTTCTTCTTCTTCTTCTTTATCTTGGATCACTTCATCATCTTCTATACCTTAAATATAAGTCGGTTTATGCCTCTTTTCTATAGTTAGAGGCATTTTCTCGATTTCCGTAGGAATCCTAACCATTGAGGCTAGCCTTGCTAAGGCATCAGCAAATTGATTTTCTTCTCTAGGTAGATACGTGTATTCCACCTTCTCTAACTGATTAGTGTGAGTTTCCAAATAAGTTTGGTATGGGGCTAGACTTTCGCTCCTTACTTTCCATCTCTTAGAGATCTGGTTGATGATCAACGAAGAGTCTCCGAATATTCGTAATTTTCACTCCCAATGCCAAAGCCGTTTCAAGGCCTACCACGCATGTTTCGTATTCAGCAACGTTGTTGGTAACGTCGAAATCAAGCTTTATGGAGATTGGAACATGCTCTTCTTTAGGTTATATTAGTAATACTCCAACGCCACATCCCTTTTGGTTTGAGGCTCATTGAAGTATAAGGTCCAAGTATCATCCTCCGTGACCATCAAGTCTTCGTCTGGAAATTCATTGTCGTGTATTGGCGTCGAATCTTCTATTGGAAAGTCCGCTAGAAAATCTGAAACCACAGATCCTTTGGTAGCTCTTTGAGGCATGAATCTTACATCGAACTGGGCTAAGTTGACTATCCATCTTGATATACGCCCATTGAGTGTAGACTTCTCGAATAAATACTTGAGTGGATCCAATCGGGAAACTACAAAGACTATATGCACGAGCATGTAATGTCTTAACTTGGTTGTGGCCCACACCAATGCGAGGCATAATTTCTGAAGTGGTGTATAGCGTACTTCATACTCGAGCATCTTTTTTCTTAGATAGTAGATTGTATTTTCTTTGCCTTCTACTTCTTGTGCGAGCGTGGCTCCCATTGTTTCTTTGGTGACTGTTAAGTACAACCTAAGAGGTATTCTTGGAAGTGCTGGGGCCAATACGGGAGGATTTGCGAGATAGGCTTTGATCTTTTCAAAGGCTTTTTAACACTCGTCATCCCATATTACTGGTACATTCTTTTTAAGCTTTTTGAATATTGGTTCACATATTATTGTCAATTTTGATATGAACCTGCTTATGTATTGCAACCGGCCAATAAATCCCCGAATTTGTTTCTCTATTTTGGGCGGTGGCATTGACATGATTGCCTTGATCTTGGTTGGGTCTATCTCTATTCCTCTAGAGCTTTTGACATAACCCAAAATCTTGACTGAGGTGACTCTAAAAGCACACTTGGATGGATTCAACCTCATGTTGTATTTTCTTAACCTTTCGAAGAATTTTCTCAAGGCTATTTGATGGCCTAGGCAATCCTTTGACTTTACAATCATATCGTCCACATATACTTCAACTTCTTTATGCATCATGTCATGGAGCAAGGCAGTTGCTGCTCGTTGGTAAGTAGCACCCGCGTTATTCAACCCGAATGGCATTACCGTGGAGCAATAAGTACCCAATGGTGTTATTAAGTTTGTTTTCTCCATGTCTTTTTCTGCCATGAGAATTTGATTGTATCCCGCGTATCTGAAAAGAATGGTGTCCTTCAAACAAGTGTATTATTCTGATAGCGGGTTTAGAATTATTAGAAAGCTAATATATTCAGCAAGGTCAAGTGATCGGAATGCCTGGGTGGAGGCCGCTTCCGATCAGTAATATTAATGTATAATTAATATTACAGCTTAATCTTGACTGACCCCTTCGGGTCACACCCTAACAAATATACGAACCAACTCGACGAATTAATTCGGAAGAAATTAATTCGTCGCCTGAGTATTAAATATTTAGACGTCGAAAATTCGAGCTTAGAGCGTCGAAACCGAGCGTCGGAAGTCAAGTCAAAATAATAAAAGACGAGACTCGAAAATAATAAATCAACAAGACAAAAATACCCTTAGCATCGGAATGCCCCGAGCAAACCGAATGCTAGGGGCATTTGGTATAGCATGGTGGCTAGCATGCGCACCAAGCCGAGCCTAGGCTGGCTGGTGCGTGCTAGAGCACCAATGCTAGCTTTGCTTGGCCAACGTGCGCAAGGTGCAAGGCACTCAGCTAGCAGCCCGCATCATTGATACGCGGCTTGCTGGCCGAGTGCGCCAAGCAGCCCGCACAAGCAAGTGCTTGGTGTGCTAGGCCTGCCGCGCCAAGCAGCCCGCACAAGCAAGTGCTGGGTGTGCTAGGCCTTCCGCGCCAAGCAGCCCGCACAAGCAAGTGCTGGGTGTGCTAGGCCAGCAGCGTCAAGCAGCCCGCACAAGCAAGTGTTGTGCGTGCTAGGCAAACAGCGCCAAGCAGCCCGCACTAGCAGTGCAGGGCGTGCTGGGCCAGCAGCGCCAAGCAACCCGCACGCTTGTGCCGGGCCTGCTGGCAGCCGCACATGGCAACCCACCTTGGGTTGCCTTGGTGCCCAAGTGTGGTGCCATGTAGAGCATTGTGAGGGGTAGCTTGATGCATGAGGTGGCGGTTTTTGGAGAGGGAGTGGGGAGCGAGTTTGGTCCCCCCCCTCCTCCAAATGGTCCTCACCTAACCCCTTTCATGAGCTTGCCACTTGTTGATTTATTACTAGTTTGATTACTTATTTTATTTTAGCTTTAAAATAAAATGGAAAAATCAAATTCTCCTACATTGATGGGAGAGCTTTTTCACTCTCTTGTTTTCCCTATAAATACCCAAGTTGGGGTATTGGGAAAATCACTTGAGTGAGAGCTGAAAAAGGCATCACCATTGTGAAAACCTTTGAACTCATTTAATCACTCGGGTTTTAGTCGGACCTTGATAACCCCAAGGTAGCGGACCTAAAAAGTCGGTGTTCATCCTTTTTGGGTGGATACCGTTGGAGGCTCTCGTGTGAGTGGGGCTAAAGCTTTCAAGTAAGAGCCCGTCTTTGAGTGTGAAGCACGCGTTAAAGGTAAATTACGATTTTACCCTTTTATGTTTATTTGTTATGCTTTATATTTTTGCGTTATGGTTTTATTAATTGCGAGTGGTTCTTTGGGTCAGGGTCGTTTCCGCGTTTAGTTGGACTTACCAAACCCCAACAGCGGTATCGGAGTCACGCTCTTTTATTTTTAAAATCATAATATTGTTTCAAGGTGATTTTTATGGCTTATTTTTCTTGTTTAAGTTGGTAATTAGATTAGTAGCTCGTATTATCTATCTTCAGCCCCGAACCCAGATTTTGACTCAAAAATAGTGAATTTTGGGTGGAAAATGTGTTCTGGAAATGGTTTAATCTTCCAGGGAGCGGTTTTTAGCCAAAAAACGACAAAAAATGCTATTTTTTAGGGGTTTTTCGTTTTTACGAAAAATTTTAAGTCTTTATAACCTTGAAAATTAATTGCATATTTATGGTGGTTATGTAATTGGTTCAATACATATTTTATATGCAATTTTAAACCTCTCTAAGCATGGTTACTTTGTAGTAATTTGTGCTTGAATGCTTGGTTTTATTTTTCACATAATTGCAAACTAATTGCATTAAGTGTGGAATTGTTGTTCTTTGAGGCTTCCAAGTATTAAAGATTCAATCTTTAATTATGTTAAGTGATTGAAACTTTATATTACTAAATTCCATGAATTTTTGTTAAACATTATTGATTTAATCACTTTTTAGTTTATTGGAATCATAAAGTTTGAAACTTTGTGATAGAAAAATTGTTTATCTTCATATTGGAAGATATAATTTTTCAAGGATTCACAAGTATTAAAGTTGGAATATTTATTGAGTTTATGTTAATTTTTCCAACTTTCTCTTATTTTGTCAAAACTCAAAGTTAATTTAAATTAATTAAATTAATAGTGAGTGTTTTCCCTATTATTTTTATTTCACCAAGTTAAACCAATTTAATTAAAGAATGGTTCTTGCGAATTATTTTTGTTGCATGAACTTTAAAAAAATTTATTTGAGTTAGACTTATTTAAATTTTAATTTTGCTCATTAAAATTAGTTCTAAAAATAATTTAGACTTAATTTCGAAAGTCACGCAAAAATCTTTTTTTTTTGGGATCAAATCCCGAGGCTAATGGCACGCAAAACAAGGCATGAACACACTTGGCTAGCCGGGCTGCATAGCAGCCCGCATGTAGCTGCTAAGGGGGCTAGCCATTGTGTGGCTGGTGCACGCGGCTGCAAGCAGTAGCAGCACGAGCAGCACGCTGCCATGTGCGTGCGTGCATGTGTGCTGTGTTGCGTGCACTTGGGCTGCTGTGGCGCGATGATGCGGGGCACGAGCACATGGTGCCTCGTTTAAACTTGGTGCATGTATTATGTAATTATGGGTACGCGTAGACGTTGCTCGCGAAGCAATGTAGTGCAATGAATTCGTTCAACATGGCTATCGAGGGCCACGTTTTTTATGTGTGAAAGATCGCTGATGTGGGCGGTGTAACGCTTAGCGACGTCGGGCCCACTCCCACGTTCATTGAGCATCTAACGGTTGTGCGAAATGTGAGCACTCCGTGTCTTAGTGCTAGGCACTTAGACACTTTGGACTAAGTAAATTTTGCTTAAAAATTGTCGTTTTAATTATTTTATTAAAATAATATGTTTCAATTATTTTAATAAATTTTTGGATGCTAGGCCTCGGTTTTGAGCGGCATTGGCAAAATATATATTTTGACAAATTTTTGGGAGTTACCGGCTTAATTAATTAGATTAATTAAGTTGGATGCGGAATTTAGTTGGAGCTTCAAATATTAAATTGCGCTCATTTACATAACCGGTTAATTGGACTAGTTTTAATTAGGCGTGTTAATTGGATTAACCACCTAGATTAGTTACTAGTTCACGCGTGTTTTATTTGCATTGCTACTTGTTTACCGTTGTAAAATGCATGGGCCATTCACAAATAGTGAATGGATGAATCGAATGTATATTCTCTCACAGGTTTTATGAAATGGCAACTAGTGGGGCCCGATTAGGATAGAAAATACGGACTGCGATCCATGATGTAATTTTGTTAATCTAAATACGGTCTGCGTACCGTTGAGTATTTTTGTACCTTAATATTTAGATTAGTCCTAATCGTAGGTACTAGTAGTTGCATTTAATTATGGTCAAGTCTTGAAGATGGAGTTTCTTGGAATACGTAGCCATGAAGTTGCAAATGAAGACCTTTTGAAGATTTGAAAATCTCAAGGGGTCATTCTAGTTTCCAAATGCATCTATACTTATGTTTTTCAATATCTATATATGTTTTATATGTTAGATGCATGTTTAGGATTTCAAAAGTTGTGATGATTAATTAAGTCCACTTAAATCAAACAACATATAAACCCTATGTCCCTAAATATTGAGTAAAAACTTTCCATTCCAAAACAACACTTACCGGCCAAACGAGGGTAGTGATGGGCTATGTCAAAGCGAGGCATCACTACCTCTCCTAGGAAGTAAGGCATACCGGGTATGCAAGTTGGTTTTGGTTGTACTCAACGATATGAGTGATGGAGTCCTAACATGTCGTGGAAAAGTGAATAAATTGTTGAGAGAGCATTAGATGCGACGATTTATTAGCATGCTATTAGCAAAGCGTTGCTTACCTTAGGAGATTGAGTGTTAAGACAAGCCAAAGCATGCTTAACCACTCTTTTTTTTTTCGGATCTTGGAATTGACATATTCTCACCAAATTGGGGACAACTTTAACTGTGTAAAT
The DNA here is from genome assembly GCF_948465745.1 of Chenopodium album. Classification (NCBI taxonomy): domain Eukaryota; kingdom Viridiplantae; phylum Streptophyta; class Magnoliopsida; order Caryophyllales; family Amaranthaceae; genus Chenopodium; species Chenopodium album. The sequence continues at coordinate 23,110,194 of NC_137842.1, forward strand.
AACACGTTTTAAATATAAGTTTGATTAAAATGCATGAATTTAATCTTATTTAAATTTCATGAATGGTTTTTCATTAAAATTCTTTCAATTGTAGAATCATGTCTTCAAATAACTCAAACAACCAATTCTCGTTACGCTCAATTCTCAACAAGGAGAAGTTGATTGGGCCAAATTTTCTTGATTGGCAGAGGAACTTGCGAATTGTACTCATGCAAGAGAAAAAGGAATATTTCCTTGATGAGGAAATGCCCGAGGCTCCCAATGAGGAGGTGACTCAGGCTGCCCTAAATCGATGGAAAAGTGCTAATCGAGATGTCAAATGCATCATGTTGGCCACAATGTCTCCACAGCTTCAAAAGACTTTCTTTGAGAAGGAGACAGCTTTTGAGATCATTTCTAAATTGCAGAATATGTTTCAAGAGCAGGCCCGAACCGAAAGGTTTGAAACCCACAGGCAGATCCTTGAGAGCAAGCTCAAGAAAGGAGAGCCAGTCTGCCCACATGTACTCAAAATGATAGGATTGTTTGAGAACATGGGAAGGCTTGATGCAGGGTATTCAACCGAGATGGCAATTGACATCATTCTCCACTTGCTGCACAAAGGATATGATCAGTTCAAGATGAACTATAACATGCACAGCATGGAGAAAACCCTCACCGAGCTTCATGGTATGTTAAAGCAAGCAGAGCAAACGGTTAAGGATGAGGGGAAGCATGATATGCTCATGATAAAAAAGGGCAAGCCGTTCAAATTCTCAGGCAAAAAGAATAAAGGCTTTAAGGGGAAGGGCAAGAAGAAAACCTTTCCGCCTAAGCCTAAAGCTACCAAGGATAATAAAGAGAGGAAGAAGGTAGCATCTTCTAAATCTGATTCCGAATGCTTCTACTGTAAGAAGAAGGGACATTGGAAGAGAGATTGCTCAAGTTCAAGGAAGATAAGAAGAACGGAACCGTTGCTTCTGAATCAGCTATATTCGTTATAGACTTTAACTTCACTAGCTTAGTATCATGGGTATTAGATACCGGATGTGGCTCACACCTTTGTTCCAATTCTCAGGGACTAAGGAACGCTAGAAGGCTAGAGAAGGGAGAGGTTGAACTCCGGGTCGGCAATGAAGCCAAAATTAGTGCCGTATCCATAGGAACTCTCAGTTTGTCTTTGCCCACCGGGCTTGTTTTGGAACTAGATAACTTTTATTATGTTCCCAACATTACCAAAAACATCATTTCAATTTCGGCGTTGGACGCCAAGGGTTTTGAATTTTGAGTAAAAGACAATGAATGTTCGTTTTATCTCGATAATGTTTTATATGGTATTGCACATTCTGAAAATGGTCTTTATGTGCTTGATCTGGACAAACAAGTTTATAATGTGAATAATAATACCAAAAGAGCTAAGACCATGGAGTCAAACCAAACTTACTTAGGGCATTGTCGTCTTGGCCACATTAACATCAAACGCATCAAGAGACTTCTACAAGAAGGTGTTCTTGACTCATTCGATTTAGAATCGTTTAAGAATTGCGAGGGGTGTTTATTAGACAAGATGAGTAAACAGCCATTCTCCAAGCTAGGAGAAAGGGCAGGAGACTTATTAGGTCTAATACACACTGATGTGTATGGACCAACGAGCTCAACCACAAGAAATGGACACCGATATTTTATCACCTTCACAGATGACTATAGTAGATATGGTTATGTTTACCTAATGTCACATAAATCTGAATCATTTGAAAAGTTCAAAGAATTTCAGAGTGTAGTTGAAAATCAGCTTGGCAAGAAAATCAAAGCCCTTTGATCGGATCAAGGTGGTGAATACTTGAGCCAAGAATTCGATGACCATCTGAAAGAAAAAGGTATACTTTCAGAATTGACACCTCCGGGAACTTTTCAATGGAACGGAGTATTCGAAAGGAGGAATCGAACCTTGTTGGACATGGTACGACCAACAATGGGTCTTAGTGATCTTCCTATCTCTTTCTGGGGACACGCACTTCTAACTGCGGCACTAACACTGAACCGTGCACCATCAAAAGCTGTAGAAAAGACTCCATATGAATTATGGACAAAGAAACCTCCTAGGTTGTCTTTTCTAAAGATATAGGGATGCGAAGCATATGTCAAGAAATTGATTTTTGACAAACTTCATCCCAAATATGACAAGGTTTACTTTGTAGGCTACCCAAAAGAAACCAAAGGGTATTACTTCTACAACAAATCGGAGAACAAAGTGTTTGTTGCTCGCGATGGTGTCTTTTTGGAGAAGGAACACCTTTCCAAAATGACCAGTGGGAGGAAAATCAAACTCGACAAAGTTCGTGAGGATGAGCAACAAAATCAGAATGACAGTCAAAGTGCTAAAACATCATCTGTTGACGTAGGTCAAAATGATCAAAATGTGCAAAGTCAAACCGACAATGCAAATGCTCAATCCATTACCCTACGTAGGTCTTTGAGGCCGAGATCTCAACCTAATAGATATCTTGGTTTAGTGTTAATCGAGATATCAAAGGACATCCTTATTATGGATGGAGATGAACCGACAACCTACAAGCAAGCGATGGCAAGCACCGACTCTGCTAAATGGCATGAGGTCATGAGATGTGAAATGGATTCCATGTTTTAAAATTAAGTCTGGGACTTGGTTGACTTACCCAAAGGTTATACATCTATCGGATGCAAATGGATTTTCAAGATGAAAACCGACAGAGATGGAAATGTATTGATAAGTGACTTTTATGTCACTTTTAGGGTGTTTATTGAGCCGTTTTCCGGCTTATTTTCCAATAATTTAACCCTATTTGTCCTTTATTTATTTTATTTGCTTATTCTCATATTTTATCTTTATTTTGAGTATTTTAGTAGTTTTCATTAGTTTTTAGTTTATTTTTGTAGTTTTAGTTAATAATTTCCCGCTTCTCTCGTTTTATTTATTTTCTTTTAGTTTCTAATTTGTTTTATTTTATTTTATTTTATTTTATTTTATTTTATTATTTCTTTAGTTTTAGCATTTTATTTTACTTTATTTATCTTATTTTATTTTACTTTATTTTACCTTTATTTTATTTTATTTTATTTTATCTCTTAGTAATACCCTCGTGTTTTTGGTTGTAGGTCTCCCGGGTTTCAAGGTCATATTCGTGTTCGGAGCTCCAAGGTTCGAGGCGCAAAACTTGAGCCAACCCATGCTGCCGGCATTATCCTACACCCCACACCTTATCCTCCACCACACACACACCAACAACACAAGTAGCTCAATTCCCCTACTCCCCTCAACAATGCCAAACCCCAACAACACAACTCCACTCACCCATACACTCTTCCCCTGCTTCACCCCGCAACACCACCAACACCAACAGCAACATTAACCTCCACCACGCAAACCACCAGCCACAACAACAACAAAACAACCACCAACAACAGCAACGAACACAACACCAACAACACCAGCACTTCGCTGCCCCTGCTCTCTCCCCTCACGCAACTCCCACACCACCTCCAATCACACCACCATCACACACTCACCAACAACCCCAATTACAACACCATCAACCACGCACATCAACACCAATCCCCTGCTGCCAAGCCGCAACACACACCATCAGCACCCACGCAACTCCCTTACCACCTCCAATTAACCACCACGTAGCCATAGCAGCCACCCAAACAACACCAAAACCGCAGCAAATTCCGGCCTCCCCTCTTCACCATTTACAAACAATCGAACCTCAATTAAGGTCCAATTTGATTGGAGCTTCGCGGCCGCGCAGCCCTGTCAGAAGGCGCACGTAATTGGAGTCCGAAATCAGAGTTGAGGCAGTAGCTATTGTGCGACCTATGTGCGATGTCTGTGCGGGCGCGCAATTGTGGGTTAATCACGAGCTTTTCACGTGATTTTTATGAAAATCGGAGGGCCACGATTTGATGCTAGATGATGATGGATGCTTGCGATGGTGGTGATGATGGTTGCGTGATGATTGATGATGGGGTGTGGTGTGGCGTGAAGCAGGGGATTGCATCCCAATATTGAAGCAGCCAAAATTTCGAACAGGAAGATTTCGGGGGTCTGAAGGAATTTGGGGATTTATGGGTTTTAATTTCTTTTAATTTTATTTTTATTTTCCTTTTCCATTTCCTTTTTCTTTTGTTTGTTTTATTTTATTTTCTAATTTATTTCTCTTTTCTTTGATTTTATTTTTTTAGCTTGTATTATAAATACCCCCTTTGGGGTTATTCTCTCTTAACTTTTAATCAACATTTTTAATTCTACCCTAGATTAGATTAGAGTAGTTTTAGTTCTTTTATTTTCTCTCTCTTAGGGTTAGATTAGGAGTTTCTCTCTCTAGTTTAGGAGTAGTTTAGAGAGAGAAAGCTTGGATTTTTCATGGAGTTTTTGGGATTTTGAAGAAGCAAATTTGTGGATTTTTCCTCTCATAAATTCAATGAGTCTTCCTAACTTTCTCTCACCTTTATTGGTTTCATTTATTATTGTTTTTACTTATTTATTTGTTGTTTTGAGTAGATTAATTAGTTTAGTTATTTGATTCTTGCTTTTATTATTATTTTACCTTGTTTTCCATATTTTTGTTCATTATGTTTGCTTAGGTTTTGTTCTAGGGAAATGGATGAAGGTCATGTTAATAAATTGAATGATTGATTGTGATTAGTATGGAATTGTTTCTTGATTATTGTGTATGGATGATGCTTTTATGTATTAGAATCTTTCTAGCTAATTGATTCTATGCTTTTAATTGTGCTTTCAATCGATTGTGCGAGAGTGAGTTGGTTGAGAGCCCTAAATTCTTCCATACCTTTGCTAGGCTAGTTGCACGAGAGTGAATTAGTTTAGTAGGATAATTAACATGCTTAATTGCGCGAGAGTGAGTTAATTGTGTTAATTGTTCCTAATCGAGGTCATTTTCATCTAATTGTATGATGTTGTTGAATGCATTAATGTAATTGGATTCCACTTTCCCTAGTTTTAGTTGTTTGTTCTTAGTTGTGTTTATTTTAACCTCTCTCTATCTCACAAGCTTCCCTAGTAGTCTAATTAGCATAGATTGATACACTTAGTCCTTTTGGGTTCGACCCTTTACTTACCCCTATACTCGTATTAGGGTAGTTTAGGTTTTATAAATTTCTAATTTGATTAGGGTTAGTAGACCAACGACACTATCTATCCTCGATCATGTATTCATTTACAAAGCTAGATTGGTGGCAAAAGGTTATAGACAAGTTCATGGCATTGATTACGATGAAACCTTTTCACCTGTCGTAATGCTTAAATCCGTTCGGATCCTCCTAGCGATTGCTGCATATTATAACTATGAAATATTGCAGATGGACGTCAAAACCGCCTTCTTAAATGGTATTTTGGAAGAAACTGTGTACATGACACAGCAGAAGGTTTTATCGACCAAAAAAATGCTGGGAAAGTTTTTAAGCTTAAGAAGTCCATTTATGAAATAAAGCAAGCTAGCAGAAGTTGGAATCTGCGATACGATGAAGCCATTGGTAAGTTTGGTTTTATCAAAAATCGAGATGAATCTTGTGTTTACAAGAAAGTCAATGGGAGTGACATCGCCTTCTTAGTCTTATGTGTCGATGACATATTGCTCATTGGAAACCGCATTTCATTGTTAAAGTCTGTAAAGGCCTGGCTTGGAAAATGTTTCTCATTGAAAGACTTAGGAGAGGCTCGGTACATACTAGGCATCAAGATCTATAGGGATAGATCAAAAAGGATGATTGGATTGAGTCAAAGTACTTATACTGATAGGGTACTTGCTTGATTTGGCATGGAAGGGGCCAAAAGAGGTCACCTGCCAATGTCACATGGCATAACCCTAAGCAAGAAGCAGTGTCCATAGATACCTGATGAGCGGGAAAGAATGAATCTGATTCCATATGCTTCACTTATTGGATCAATCATGTATGCCATGATATGTACTAGGCCAGATGTATCGTATGCCTTGAGTTCTACGAGCCGTTACCAATAAGATCCAAGAGAGGCCCATTGGACTGCGGCCAAGAATATCCTAAAGTACCTGAGAAGGAACAAGGATACATTCCTGGTATATGGTGGTTCAGAAGAATTAGTTGTTGAAGGTTATACCGACGCAAGCTTTTAGACAGACATAGACGATTTCAAATCGCAATTTGGATATGTGTTCTGTCTGAATGGAGGAGCGTTCAGTTTGAAAAGTGCCTAGCAGAGTACAACTGCAAATTCTACAACTGAAGCCGAGTACTTAGCAGCTGCTTAAGCGGTTAAGGAGGCTGTTTGGACTCGTAAGTTCATTGGTGAACTTGATGTTGTACCCTCCATAAAGGGTCCAATAGCTCTCTATTGTGACAACAACGGAGCTATTGCTCAGGCCAGAGAGCCAAGGGAACATCATAAAGTCTAACATGTCAAACAGTGGTTTCACATTATTCGAGAATGGAAATCAGAAGGTGAAATCAGAATTTGCAAAGTTGGAACGGATGACAACGTAGCCGATCCACTTACTAAACCTTAGCCTCAAGTGAAGCACAACAAGCACGTTGAGGCAATGGGAATCAAGCATGTAGGAGACTGGCTTTGATTTCCTTGTTTAGTGTTTTAGTTAAATTTTTAACTCTTAATGTAAGACACTAAGAAAAATCATTCAAGTTTTGGAGTAATATAAATTTCATGCAATATTTTATTACTCCGTTTGATTTAATTGTGGTTTAGGATTAAATAATGAGTCCATTCGATTCTTGAAATATTCAAAATAGGTATCAAGACCAGTCTTGATAAGGAAACACCTTTTAAGTGAACATTGAATATTATAATTGAAAATTGTCCCTAATCGAGGTCATTTAAATGATGGACGATTAATGAGCAATTGAGATTAGTGTGTAGTTTGATTTATAGCACTGTTTCTTGTGCTACGAGGACATGATTGTTATAAACCATTTGCACAAGTGTTGGTTTAGAACCATACTGGATCGACCAATGAGAATACTTTAAGAGATGAAAAATAGTCATAAGTGTACTTCTCATTATGGCTATCGGAACCTATTTCCTTGACCATGAATATTGTGAGTTCTCTTGTTTGAGTACTAGTCCGTTTTGATGTTGTCAAACGTCTGCCATAATAGGAGATTATAACGGCAACACTCGGGCGGCTAGGTACTCTCAGTAAGAGGAGCTACATTACAAGACTGGGAATGTCCCCCTACTAAAATAGGGAAGATGTCTTTGTTGTATACAAGGCCTCTCGTAGAGCGAGACTGTAAAATGCATGGTCGTGCTCGGATGGATTTTTGAAATTATCTGTTTATAGACAGTCGGACTTGGAATCGAGAAACACTCCTGGACGTAATAATGATGACATAATAATCTTACCTTATAGTTCATGAAGAGACATTAAGCGACATAGGAAAACGGTTGTACACTAAATGCGCACTTGTCCGGAAGGACAAGTGGGAGATTGAAAGAAATGGTGTCCTTTGAACAAGTGTATTATTCTGATAGCGGGTTCATAATTATTTGAAAGCTAATATATTCCGCAAGGTCAAGTGATCGGAATGCCTGGGTGGAGGCTGCTTCCGATCAGTAATATTAATGTATAATTAATATTACAGCTTAATCTTGACTTAACCCTTCGGGTCATACCCTAGCAAATATACGAACCGACTCGACAAATTAATTCGAAAGAAATTAATTCGTCACCTGAGTATTAAATATTTATACGTCGGAAATTCGAGCTTAGAGCGTCAAAACCGAGCGTCAGAAGTTAAGTCAAAATAATAAAAGACGAGACACGAAAATAACAAATCAACAAGACCGAAATACCCCTAGCATCGGAATGCCCCGAGCAAACCGAAAGCTAGGGGCATTTGGTATAGCATGGTGGCTAGCATGTGCACCAAGCCGTGTCTAGGCTCGCTGGTGCGCGCTAACGCACCAATGCTAGCTTTGCTTGGCCAACGCGCGAAAGGTGCAAGGCACTCAGCTAGCAGCCCGCATCATTGATGCGCGACTTGCAGGCCGAGTGCCCCAAGCAGCCCGCACAAGAAAGTGCTGGGCGTGCTAGGCCTGCTGCGCCAAGCAGCCTGCAGAAGCAAGTGCTAGACGTGCTAGGCCAGCAGCGCCAAGCAGCGCCAAGCAGCCTGCACAAGCAAGTGCTGGGCGTGCTAGGCAAGCAGCGCCAAGCATCCCGCACAAGTAGGGATGGGCGTGCTGGGCTAGCAGCGCCAAGCAGCCCGCACGCTTGTGCTGGGCCTGCTGGTAGCCGCACGTGGCATCCCACCTTTGGTTGGCTTGGTGCCCAAGTGTGGTGCCATGTGGAGCATTGTGAGGGGTAGCTTGATGCATGAGGTGACAGTTTTTGGAGAGGGAGTGGGGAGCAAATTTTGTCCCCCCCTCCTCCAAATGGTTATCACCTAGCCTCTTTCATGAGCTTGCCACTTGTTGATTTATTACTAGTTTGATTATTTATTTTATTTTAGCTTTAAAATAAAATGGAAAAATCAAATTCTCCCACATTGATGGGAGAGCTTTTTCACTCTCTGGTTTTCCCTATAAATACCTAAGTTGGGGTATTGGGAAAATCACTTGAGTGAGAGTTGAAAAAGGCATCACCATTATAAAAACCTTTGAACTCATTTAATCACTCGGGTTTTGGTCGGACCTTGCTAACCCCAAGGTAGCGGACCTAAAAATTCGGTGTTCCTCCTTTGTGGGTGGATACCGTTGGAGGCTCTCGTGTGAGCGGGGCTAAAGCTTTCAAGTAAGAGCCCGTCTTTGAGGGCGAAGCACGCGTCAAAGGTAAATTACGATTCTACCCTTTTAGTTTTATTTGTTATGCTTTATGTTTTTGCTTTATGGTTTTATTAATTGCAAGTGGTTCTTTGGGTCGGGGTCGTTTCCACGGTAAGTTGGACTTACCAAACCCCAACAGTATCCATCCATGAACGAGAGAAGTGCATGATTCGTTGTATTATCTACCAGAATATCGATGTGTGGTAAAGGGAAGTCGTCCTTTGGACTTGCCTTTTTTAGATCTCGATAGTCGACACACATTCGTACCCTTCCATCCTTTTTCGGAACTGGGACGACATTGGCGACCCATTCGGGGTATTTGGATACCTTGATAAAACTTGCCGTTATTTGTTTTTGAACTTCTTTTTTTATTTTAAGAGCTACGTCGGGTTTCATTCAACGAAACTTTTTTTTTATAGGTTTCATTCCTGGAATTAGTGGTATGATGTGTTGAGCTATTTCTCTATTTATGCCTGGCATATCTTCATATGACCAAGCAAATACATTGATGAATTCTTTAAGTAGATTGATTAAATCGGTTCTTTCTTGTTTATTAAGTGTTAATCCAAATTTAACTTCTCTTTTATTGGTTAAATCATTTGATATATCAACCGTCTTTGTTTCCTCAATTATCGGTGTTTTCTTTTCAAGTGTTTCCATTGCTTTGATAAGTTCTTTGTCATTTTCATTGTTAGTTAAGCAATGCTCGTCATCTTGGGTTAAAGAAAAGCACGATGAGTAAGAGGAAGAAGACATATTATTAAATTCAGAAATCAATACATCAAAGAGAGATATGTCCTCAGGGACTTGATTTCTAACTATCCTAGGGGAAGAGATAGAAGAAGGGGGTGCTACAACTAAAGACTTAGATGATTCTATAGGAAAAGACTCTTACTCCGACTCTGACTCAGACGACTCTTCGAACATCGGTCCTTGCCCTGTCGTAATGGAGATTCTCCTTCCGCTTGGAGTAGTCACCTTGACTGTCTTACGCCACCCTTGTAGTGATCCTTCCCTTGGAGTGATGAGCCTTGAGGTATCAAAGTTTTCGCTTTGTAGGACCGTTTGGATGAGCGAGGAGTTATCCTCTATGTACGTCGGCTCATCTTTTTCTCGCCCGAATAGTAATCTCATGACATTAAAGTCAAAGCATGGGGGTGCTTTCTCCTTGATAAGAGTTGGGATTTCATCTAGAAAATAGCAATCTAGGAAAATTTCGAACCTCGGTTGCCTTATGCCATTTACGACAAAAGATTCGGGAAATTTGTAGCATGGATAGTCCTCTCCTTCTTTTATGAATTGTCCATTGAGGGTAAAAGGATACTGATCCATTGGGATTGCTTTCTTTTGGATGCGAGCGTTCCTACGTGCTTTTGACTTTTCCTGGGCTTGCTTGAGATCTTTCCGAGTCGGTTCGAAACCAAGTCCAAAAGTGTCTAATTTAGGGAGGCCAGGTGATTCCAACGATTTTGCTATTCCTTTCTTCTTTCCTAGGGTCATCCCAGGAAAATGTCCTTGTTTCTTCAGAATAGCGTACACTAAAATATTGGGGTGGGGGTCGTGGCAGAGAGGGGTCCTTTCATCCTCCTCAATTAAGGAGACCTCTTCATTAAAGCGCCATAAATCTTCATCATCTTCATTGTGTTCCACATTAATTATTAGATTTTCTATGGCTTTTATCCTCATGGGTGAAACATCGATCGTAATGGGAATTCCTCCAACTATGGCCTTTACCTGTTGGTGGAGAGATGAAGGGACGACCTTTAGGTCATGAAGCCTAGGGCGTCCCAACAATAAATTGAATGAAGCCTTTATATCTACTACTTGAAATGTAGTAGCATGTTCTATTACTCCCGTCGTTATATTCATAGTAATCTTGCCAAGAGCTTGACTATGAGTGTTGTCATAAGCTCTTATTCCTTGTGTTGACGGGGTTAGGTCTTCATCACTTATGCCTAGCATCCTCGCAGTTCTGAGCGGACAGACATTAATGGCCGATCCATTTTCTACAAGAATCATAGGGAAGTTCATTCTCTTGCAAACTACAGTTAGGTTTAATGCCTTATAATGCTTGTCACCTTCTGGAGGTAAATCCTTGTCGAAAAAGGTGATCAATTTGATAGGACTAGGGAGATCACTCGTAAGGAAGTCAGCCAACCCCTCAGGAGTGGTGTCAGAATCTATCCCTATCACTGCCAACCTATGCTCTCGAGATGTTACTAGAAGCTTCCATACATTCATTTCAACCTTAGTTTTCTTAAGCTGTTTGACAATATCATTGTCTTCTATAATACGTATGGGAACTTGCTGCGTAGTTGGTATAGGTTGTGTCGAAATAGGAGGTTGCATTTTCCCGGATCTTGTGAGGACGTCTATAGATGAATCTTCTTCAACCCAGAAGTCATCCATGGCATATGACACTGAAGGTGGAGGTCCTTCCATGTCTTTTAAGTAGACGTCTTCTTCATCACTGTCCCAAACTCCATTAATGCTTATGTCTTCCTCTTGTGGAATTTTTACTAACTTTTTGTCATCAATCATTTTCTGAATTAAATCTTTAAATTTAAAACAGTTTTCAATAGTGTGATTCAAATGGTATTGACAATAGGACCTATCTGTCTTTTTTTGCGATTCAAATGGTCTCGGTTCGAGAGGTTTGACCTTACCACTCTTGGAGAGCATATTGAACATTTTAGCATATGAAATACCAATTGGAGTATAAAGTCTATTACTCTTCCTGGGTTTGTCAATTACTTGTAGAGAGAAGGGTTTCTTCTTCGTGGATAGGACCTTGTCACATTTTTTCTGAAGCTCTTCTAATTGCTTCTTAGCAACTTCTAGAGCTTTACGCAGCAAGTTTGATCCTTCTAACATGGACAATATAAGCAATTGCATATCCTCTTTACTTGCTAGTTCTTGAAAGTCATCCATGGCATCGAAAAAGATCTCCTCCTCTTCTTCAATAGCATGGATTCTTTAATAGGTTTGATGAGAGATGAGGGATCAACCTCGTTTTCCTCATCAGAGATAGCCAAGGAGTGAGCAAGAGGTGCATTATCAATGCTCGGCTTCTTACTAGCAGGAGGCAATGGCAGTTTGTTGTTATCGATTAAATCTTGGATAGCTTCCTTAAGCTTCCAACAATTTTTGGTATGATGGCCCCTACCTTGGTGATATTTGCAATGTGCATTGGGGTTCCAATTAGCTGTCCTCTTCTCAACCGGTGGGTCCCCAAATGGTCCAATAGGAGTTATAATACCTTTTGCATTTAATCGGTTAAATGTAGTGTGATAACTTATACCTATAGGAGTAAAGTTCCTCCTAAATGGTTTCTATTGTCCTTGATTATTCATATCAAGGACTTCACTTAAGTTAAAGGTACTAACATTGTTTGAGTGGGTGGTTTTGGAAGAAGAAGGATTGTCGTTCATCTTGCCTTTCCAGCCACTGTTGGAGTTAATGTTAGCAGCTTTCAGCTTAGCCAGGTCGTCTTCAATATTGATTCCAATGTCATAGACGGCCTTGAAGTTATGGAAATTATTCTGGTATTTGTGATGCTTGGAATACTTCACTTGAAGGTTCTCGATGAATAACCTCACATATTCGTTTTAGCTTTGTACCTCAATCATCTTAGTAGAGGTTTCTCTCCATTTTTTAAAGAGAGAGGTGAAACCTTCATTCTCCTTATGCTTGAGGTTTTCAAGTTCCCTATAGTCAGTTTCAACTTGAATGTTGCACTTGTATCTATCAATGAAAGCGTTTACAATAGACTCCAAAGAAAAGGTTCTTTCTTTTTCAAGAGAGAAGAACCATTGTTAGCAAACGGTTTCAAGAGATAGTGAGAACAAAGAGGGAAACGCCTTTTTTGTCAATACCCTTGATGCTCATTATTGTTTCGAAGGCTCTTAGGTGAAAATAAGGGTTATCAGTCGCTTTGAATTTCGGGATGTCGTTGGCATTGAACTTCTGCGGAAGAAGATCCTTGTCCACGAGACCCCTTGTGAGCTAATTCCTTGAAACTTATAGTCACTAGACAGTTTGCTCAGACTCTCTTGCATGAGGTCCATCTGTTGTTGCTTCACAGGATCATCGATTTTGAGGGTTAAAACCTTTAACGCCTCAGTCACAGTAAGCAATTGGTTCCTGAGCTCATTTACTTCTTCTTAAGTTTCCATTATTGTCTTAGCTTTCCTTTTACGAGCGATCGGTTTGTCGAAAAGTTGAACTTGAATAAAAAGGTTGTCTTTGATCAAACGTCCTTCCTTTCTTGACCACGCGCTGTAAATTAAACCATTTTTGTTTCAGTGACTTAACTCGAATTGACTTTGACTTTACGGTTTTGAAAAAGAAAAAAACAAAAATAGGGTGCATATTAGGGTGCATATTTTTGGCAAAAAATAAGGTGTACATTTTTTGGAATTAAGTATAGGGTTCAAACAAGTGGTTTAATTGGAGGATTAATATCCGACTTACCCCCCTAGACAAATGACGGAAAATACGCGCATACAAGACGCCCTTAGACATGGTCAAAGTGTGCATTAGTTTGTGCTTTATATGGTGAGTGTAAGTGACATGCTTTGACTCTTGTGTAAGACCATGGGATTTATTGTTTAGACTCGCGTAATGACTTGACAAGGTATTATTACCAGTAAAAATTAACTGAATTGACTAGAAAACTGTTCAATTAGACATAAGGTAATGACTCGAGCAACAAACCGAACTGTCGCCAAAACGACAGGACTGACGCCTCTCTTTGTAGTGTAGCGCGAGATGACAGGACTGTCGCTAGACGCTACGCTCCTCAGAGTGGCGCTGCAGTTTTAATCTTGGCGCCATTGCTTGAACGTCGATCTGGAACTGCTTTCGGTTTAATTACTCTACAGGGTATGCCTAAAGTCTTACTAAGTCAACTCTGATTAAATTATTAGACTTTAATTACTCAAATTATTTAATTAATTAATTAATTAGGCAAAGTTCTTTTAGTCATAAATCAGTTTATTTCATCTTAGCACAAGTCAAACAAACGGTTAGGAAAAACACAGAGAGGATGCACAACCAATAATGTACAATTAGTCAAGTAGGCATAACATGATGCAATGAGTTTTCAACCTAACCATGGCTCTAGTTCTCTAAAGTTCGGGATATGGGTTAGTCAATAGAGGCTCCATGTTTATTTGTTCGCATGCACCGCGCGAAAGCCTAACCGTGAAGGGTTGGCGTGAGTGGATGGGACACCGCGAGTTTAGAAAAACTCACTTCCATGGTTTGGTGAATTCAACATTCTTGATATTACCCTTTGTTGCTTAGAACGTTCAATTAGGTAGATGGAGCATGAATTCCCAGAGGGTTATGTCCATATGTAGAACACATATGGGTTTTAGAAAAGTAAAAAAAAACTTAATCAGGAAGTAGGATCGAGCAAACAGTGCTAAAAACTGGTCATTAGAATGCATATTTCTGGCTCGGTATTGGAAGAACTTGGCGCCAGCAAACAGAGGCCAGCGCCGCAATTTAGCTTTAGCTCCTGGCGACAGAAGCTATCGCCTGGCGCTAAAGTCAAATAGTTGGCGCTAGACTTTGTTCCCTGACGCTAGTTCCTACATGCCTCAGCAGCTTTCTGTGCTCGATATAATTTTCCCGTTTCGCGCAGCATTATTTCGATCCTAGTTGTGAAAGATATTCCTCAAATTTCCTACGTGTAAAAATCCTATGTTTTTAAATCATTACAGATGGTCTTTCCAATGAGATCTTTTTTATGCATATAACAATAATGTTAATCAAAATTACGCACATGAAATACTTAGAACTTTTCGAGTCTCATCCACTCATTCTAAATCATTGCCGAAATAAATTTCAAGAATTAAAATAGAAATCCTCCCCAGTGGAGTCGCCAAAAACTATAGGGAATGTTTCAAGCATTATCCCAAACTTGAACCCCACTGTGATCATACACTAAAGTACGGTGGCGTCCAAAGGGAAGGAAGATAGAGCAAAAGAGTCGCCAACAAGTTTTAGGAACTTGTAAATCGTTCACGAGGTGAAGGTTACACCCCTTAATGATCCATGAGATCGTCAACACCAATAGGTCTGGAACCATGACTGGTAGTTCGGGGATGAAGGTACAAATCCAACCTAAAGGAGATTGAACCTTCCCTAATAATAAACCTCTACTTTATTCTTCTCGTATTCATGTGCGCTTTCTGACTAACATGCAATCGATAGGTTCATCCTAAACCTGTTTATCTATGTTGGTTGAATATTAATGCACAAATAGATCTATTATTGGCGATCACTTGAATTTATAATCAAATTAACCCTAACAAGATTATTAATTATCTTATTAAGCGTGATTACAAGTACAAATTCCCTTTAAACATCCATAAAAGGCATGGTCAAGCAATAACAATATATATATATCAAGCAACATAATAAAATAACAATCAAAATAATGATCATAATCATTAATCATCATCAAAATCATATTTATCATAATCATGTTAAAGCATAATATTAATAGCAAGATCATAATACTAACAAGATTAATAACAAACCCTAGCATGTCACTAAAATATTTAGCCCTAACATGATACTAACATGATATTAGGAAAGATTATAGGAAGCATACTTTAATTATACTTGATATTAGGAATTTTAGTTGTTACCCTAAACATGATACTAGGAAGATCAAAACGCCCTAACATGACATTAGGAATCAAAATAACAACCTAAACATGATTTCTATATCATAATATAAATAAATCAATTGAAGCACTTACTTGGATGCCTCGTACCTCTTTCTAATAAAAAAAATACACGCGTTAGTAACTTCAAGGAAAATAATAAAACAAACAATTAAATTAAATAATTGAAAAAAAGAATAAGAAAGTTTAGACTAGATTTGGGACCAAACCCTCAGAAATATCAAACCTTTCACGTCTAAGGCGAAGGCAACTTCGAATTTGGCTAGGTGTTTCTTGATCTTGTGAATGCGGAATTTTGTATAGAAATTTAGAAAGAAAATAATTCTTAAAAACAAGAGAGGATATAAAATTAATTGTTGTTGATGGAAATTGATGATTTTTAATGATGAAAAACGGAGGTTTTAGGAGTCTATTTATGGAGAAAATCAGCCAAACGGATAGAAAAACAAATCAGAGTTTCGACGAGGATAAACAGATTAGCGCCAGGCGCTAATGTCTGTCATCAGGCGCTAATTATCGTTTTCTTAATTCAAATAAAATTTAGCCGTACAGAAGGGCAAAATCATATTTTCCTTAAAAACACTCTTTTATTCTGATTAAAACTCTAAAAAGTCAACCAAAGTCAATTTATCAATGCTAATTGAATTAGGAATTAAAAGAACCTTCTAGAAGAATTTAGAAGACTAAAATCGATTCTAATTGCATTAGGAATGATAAATCCATATTAGGCCCTCCTCTAGATCATTGGTACGCTTGTAAGTATCAAACCGGGCCCAGTTTAGTAATTTGGCCATAACTTTCTCATTATTCATCGGAATTGGGCTTATAATATATCCTTGGAAAGCTCTTTTCAAGCCCTATCCAACTAAACCATTATTGGACCCTTATAATGGATCAAACCAAATGGGATTGGCTGTTTTCTTTAAATAGGTTTTCAAAATCAGAGAGAAGAGAAAAGAAATTAAAACTACCCGCAACACTAGACTTTCCACACTTTCACTTCATTTGATTATGATTCGACGCGAAAGGTACTAATCACCGGGTTTGGTTTTTGGGAGACACAAATGGGTGTCTACACTGCTCAATCCCAGTCCTAATACACCAGTGGGGGGTTTTCTCATTATCCAACCGTACCCAACCCAACTCCTCAAAATACCTAGCAGCCATATAGGTATCCGATCCACAGTTAGTTCAGTTTACCAAACCCATACACATAGTGTCCAATAACAGCTAGTTCCCTGGTTTGGGCGTTTTGAGGCTCGTTCCTACCAAGAAAAAAACACAATCCTGCAAATCTTTGCAAGATTTTTGGGATAGGGTGATGGATAGGTTTCGTACTAGCCTGTTGGGGGTCAGGGGTTGGTAAACCAGTTAAAGCATGATAAATATCACCCATTTTATAATCAGCATGCCATTGAAAAGGTAATTCAGAGTTCAATTCAAATAATTTACTAAATTCAACATATGTTAAACTAATATTCCTATTGTTCAACCTAAAAAATAAGTTCGGTCTATTTCTACTATTTACAACTTTCAAAGAAGAAAAAAATTCACATGTTAATTCACGGTATGTAGGATAGTGCATGTGAACGAAATTTCTCATTCCTATATCATTCAAAAATCGTTTAATAAAATCATACAAACCATAAGATTCAAGAGTAGGGCGGTGTAACCATTGTGAAGGAATTACCTCCCGCCCGGTAAGGTGTTCTAGCCGTTCCTTTTGCTCCTGGCTAGCAATTCGAATTGTTGGCCAATAGGGGAGTTGCAAATCTGGATCGTACTCTTCCCTCGAACTAGAACTCCTCCCAAAAATTAATCAAGCCCACTTTGAAGCCATAGTAGAAAAATGGGTGAAAAATTATTTGATTGAAACTTGAAATTTTTTGTGTGGGATTGTAGAGGGTGAAAAGAGGGTTAAAAATATGTAAAAATTATTGAATTGGGTAAGAGGTGGAGAGAAGATCTAAGAGAAGAGGTAGAGGTTTTAAGGTTTTAGAGAGAGAAAGTTATGGAGGAAAAGAGAAATGAAATCAGAAAAGAAAGAAAAAAGAAGAAGAAGGGAAACAAGGGCCGTCTCGGGCCCGGCCGGGCGGGCTATCGCCCAGTCGGGCAATCTGTGGCTCGTAATATTCGTTGTTCTCGCGCCCCGTCGAGCGAGCTTTGCCCGATCGGGAGATCTATTGCCCGAATTTCCTCTACTCTCGCGCCCGGTCGGGCGGTAAAAATGTCCATATACGTCAAATTTCGCGCCCGTTCGGGCGAAAATTATAGTTTTTAAACCCTTGCTCTCGGGCCTGGTCGGGCGAGCTTTGCCCGATCAGGCCCGAGGCTAGTTGGACGATTTTTTTGCCTCTCTTATTTTCTTCAATTTTTTGCTAACTCTTTTCCTTCAAACCTGTATAAAAACTCATAAAACTATTTAAACTCCCTCCTCTTTCCTCTCACAAGAAAAAGGAAGAAAAACTAGTTTAAAAAGCAATAAAATACGGGTTGCTTCCCGTAAAGCGTTGGTTTATCTAGGTCCTGCACGACCTTCTTACCAAGTATAAGAACTATGACCCTTGGCCTAATGCTTGGTCGGGTGATTTCTCACCCGGTCGAGCGATGTTTATGCCACGACGCGACTTCCTGACATACCTGTGGGACGCCAAATTACCTTATCCGGTGGATCCTCCTTAACTTGGACTGGGGGTTCTTCAATGCTACGCACTAAAGATCCCTCTTCGATCGTTGGTTGCCTCATATTGTCATTACATTTAGCACTTGCAACTCGATCTGGCGGAACACTTATTGTAGGCTCAATTTCCATAGCTTGCTTGTTTAATTCCACCCTCTCATCCTCAAAGCCAATTAAGACCGACAGTTTAGAGGGCTCCTTCTATTGCATCAACTTCGTTCTGCCATTTGTCTACTTCATCTATGGAAGATGCAACACAAGATACCGCCTCCAAGGGATCTTTTACAAGAGCTTGTGGCTTGTTAGAATAATTTTGAACCACATCAACACTAAAACACTTTTCCTATGTCATGGGACTTTTAGGGGTATTATTAAGATTAAAAATAATTTTATCGTCCCCTACTGATAATGTCAATTTGCCACATCTCACATCTATACTTGCCCCTGCCATGTTAAGGAATGGTCTACCCAAATTAATTGGGGTTTGCAAATCCTCAGCCATATCAAGAACAAAAAAATCAACAGGTATATACAATTTACCTACTCTAACAAGAACATCCTCTAAAACACCTAGGGGTATTTAAAACAACGGTCGACCATTTGTAGAGTAATATTAGTAGGTTTTAATTTACCCATATTTAGCTTGGAACACACAGACAATGGCATAACACTGACACTAGCACCCAAATCACATAATGCATTATCAATCATTAGATTGCCAATATGACAAGGGATAGAAAAACTACCCGGATCTTTCAGTTTAGGCGGAGATTTATTTTGAAATATGGCACTACATTTTACAGTAAAAGCTACTGTCTCTACCTCACTAATAGACCTTTTTATTGTCAATACTTCTTTCATGAATTTTGCATATGCAGGAATTTGTGTAATTAATTCAGTGAAGGGAACTGTTACCTGCAAATTTTTAACCATCTCCAAAAACTTACCAAACTGCTTATCCAAATTTGTTTTCAAGTGACGATTGGGGAATGGAAGTTTGATAACTGGCTTTGGAGCATTACTGCTCTTATTTGTAGCTGTTACCTTCGGTGGAGTCGTACCCTTCAATGTAAAATAAGATATATTAGTATTACTCTTTAGACCTGCAGGGCTATTAGCTACATTGTAAGGTTCAATGAAATCAAGATTAGCATTATTTAATTTAATAGGTTCATCATCTCTGGGAATAGGGGGGCCCTTCATAGTGTGAACCACTCCTTAGAGTAATTGCATAATCTTGATCCGTAGGCCTAGTTGGTTGTGCTGGCAGGGCTCCCTATTGATGGGCTTGCAGAGTAGCATAAATTTGCGCAATTTGATTATCTACAATTTTATTATGTGCTAGGATCGAATTGAATCAATTTGGGCATCTCTACTCTCCATGTGCTTCTGCATATTAGCCAGCATCGCTCTAATTTCTACCAGAGCAGGGTCGGAAGATGAGGAGGGTTGTTGTGGTTGGTTCTTCTGGCCAGCATTGGGGTGGTAATATTTTGCTGAGTTTGTTGCGGCGCCTGTGATTCTTGTGGAGGTGGTGGATTTTGAACATTGGTGCTCCGGTAGGAAAGGTACGGATGATTCCGGTACCCGGGATTGTAGGTGTTGGAGTATGGGTTATTCTGCGTATAAGCTTGAAAGGCATTGACTTGCTCCACGGAACTCCTGCAATCTTGCTCCCAATGACCTAAAATTCCACAATTTTCACAGAAAGCCTCATTAGCATTATTATTAATTGCAGAAACATTAGCTACACTTGTATTACTAAGATTATCTAGTTTCTGGCAAATAGAGGTTCATTGAGCTTGTAAAAAGGATACAGAGTCAACACTATGCTTCCCCTTGTTAGCAAAGCCTCTGTGATTCCCATATTGGGAATTATGTATTGCCATATCTTCAATAACTTGACCTGCATCATCAACATTAAGGTTCATAAACCTCCCACTAGCTATAGAATCCAATATTATTCTAGATGAATTTCCAATCCCATTGTAAAAGGCTTGGATCAACTGCCATTCTGCCAAATTATGGTGGGGCATTCTCTTTGTAGATCCTTGAACCTCTCCCAAGCCTCATATAAAGTTTCATCGGCCTCTTGGGCAATGTTTTGAATAGCACTCCGTAATACAGCTATTCTCTCTGCATGATAATATTTGTTGTAAAAATGCAAAACAAAAGTTCCTAGTTAGTTATACCAAGTGCAGTTCTATTTAATCCATTAAACCATAATTTGGCTTTTTCAATTAAAGAGAAAGGAAAGAGAATCTCCCTGATTTGGTCTTGTGTGACCCTAGCTTGCCTGATGATATTACAGTATTGATAGTAGTCTGCAATATGAAGATTTGGGTCTTCACCCTTAGCTCCACTAAATTGCTTCCTTTCTATCATCGTTATAAATTGGGGTTTAATCTCAAACTGTACCCCATCAAGAGCTGGAGTGGGAGTAAGGTGCGGAAAATATGTAAGCTTTGGCTGTGAATAATCACTAAGCTTCTTAGGTACCGCCATCTCTGATTCTGGATCTGAAGATACCACTGAATATCTAGAAACAGTTGGAGGGTCTCCGTGATTATTATTATCACCAGAACCCGCCAGAATTTGCTTGTAAAAATTCTTTTTTCTATGGAAGGATCGTTCGATCTCCGGATCGAATGGGATGTTACCTGATCTGGATCACCTGGGCATAAACAAAGAACTAAAAGCAAATATGAGACTTGTCTCAAAGAACTAACGTTCTCTAATACAAAAAGAAATAACCTAGATTACAAAAAATAATCAAAAATAAAAATAAAACTGTTTCCTCGGCAACGGCGCCAAATTTTGACAGGCTAAAGTCGTAAATCCTCTAACTAATGCAGATAGGGAAGTAGGGTCGAATCCACAGGAAAACGGGTCTTTCTATTCCTAATTAATTAAAGCAATCTAAATTATCAAGTAACAATTTAATAATATGGATATAAAACTAAACAACGGAGATTAAGAGTAAAGAGAAAACAATAAATAAAGGCCTAGGGCATAGGTTCACCAATAAATAACATTCCAAGGTAAAACATAATAACAAATCATCAAAGCATAAATTAATCAGATCGTAAAGGGCTTTCGCTACGTATTACAATCACAGAATTAATCTACCGGTATTAAATCTCATGTCTGGAATTTTGACTTAATCATTTATAAATTAACCTGCCTATTAAAACTAGACCTAAACATTAATTCTCATCTCTCGAATCCCGAGTCAATATTGTCAAACTCATGCATAAACGATCAGGCCTAATCTAGTCAAAGAGCAATAAATCAATTAATAGGAAATTAATCTAGCATTGATAATCAACAACAATAAATTACCCCTTCATATTATTTATGGATCCCCACAAACCCTAGAAATAAAACTATTCACACATAATTAAATCTAAACTAATCAAAGCAATAAAATAAGACATGATGAAAGAATTAAAATAAATAACTGAGATTAAAGTAGAAGAAATCGTTACCAAAGTAATATGGAATTAAGAGTAGATTTAAGAACAAAGTATTAGAGAGAAAAACTAATCTAAAAGCTAAGTAGAGAGAGAAAATCTAAGAAAAGAATAAAGAAAGAGTAAAAACAAATCCTCAACTTGCTTAACGGAAAAGTATTATATTAAGCAATAATCCTAAACTAAAACAAACTTTAACGACAATTAAACTTCCCAATAATAACACGCGCCCGATAGGGCGAGGCACCGCCCGATCGGGCGCGCCTTTTTACTTATCAGGTACGTCTCTCGCGCCTGGCCGGGTGCGAGTTCGACGCCAGCTTTGCTTCCCCCGCCCGGTCGGGCGCGCCTTCGGGCGGGAGCTCCTCTGGCCGGGCGGCACTCTTAGTCTACTCTTTGGACTTCGATTGGGCTCCAATTCTTCGGGCCAATTCGGATTTCCTCTTTGGGTCTTGAATACTCGGTCCAAATGCCCCATTATCACATATACCGATCCCTTAATCACCGTTTCGATGGCTCTAACCGACCCTGGGCTAAGAAGGATGGTCGTGCATCTCGAATGCTCGTAGATACTCCATAATATCTCCGGAAAATGCTCCAAAAGTGCAAATCTCTACAAAGTCAACCAAATTTACAAAAACACTAAAAAACACAAATAAGTAATACAAATGGCTCTAAATAGAACAAAACACTACTAATTATGACCAAGGGACGGGGTAAAATAATATATAAAATTAACATATCAGTAATCTGGCTAAAGGATCCCTTGTTCATGTCCTCATTCAGCCTGCTCCGAAATTACACTCCAAGTGGATTTTCGTGGTATGCATACTTGACTATATTTACATTTGACAATTTTCTATCTCTCAACTCTTTATTCTTTTCAGAAAAAGCCATGTCTTAGCTTGACCCGACACAGAAGGGAGAGTTCGACATTAACTAGTTCAACATGGAGCGTTATCGGATCTTGAGCCAGTAGTATCAGGCGACAAAGGGGGTGCGAACACATTCTTACTTCATCCCCTTAAGTTAAACAAACATTTTTTTTTGCGTCCAATCTGTCGTTCTTTGAACGGGGTTCCTTTTATTATGACTCGGACGATTCAAGTATTTTCCTAACTAGCCGAGTGGATTTACGTTTGATGGTGTTTCCTTTCAAATCTACTCGAGCAGGGGGGAGTTGCGTGCATTTGTCGAGTGAATATACTTTGAAGGGTCTTTCCCTCTACTTCTACTCGAATAGGATAACCTAATTGGATGTTTTTGTGTTTTTCAACCAGCTACCTCTAAGCAGGCGAGGAAGCAGTCGGCGTCCGCATCAGAGGACGAGGGGTCGTCCAAGTCTCACAAGATCCTGTGTCCAAGACCCCCTTAGGGATTCAGGCGGCCAGGGAAAGGTCACGGGTTGCGCCAGAGCAACCTAAAGAAGAGCAACCCTAGCACCTGACACCTAGTGGGGACTCAAAGTCCTCGGAGCCACAACTGTCCAAGGTGGCCCGAGACGAGCCTATCCAAAAGGACGAAGAGGGACACTACCAGAAAATAGGCCATTTTCGAGGGAACCATTCCGACAGACACGAAAATCCGTTGGAAAGTACGAAATTTCCGATGGATTTTATTTCCATTGAAAATTCGTCGGAAATTTCTGATGGATTTTTGATCCCTCGAATATGTTAAATTTTCCGATGGATATGAAATCTGTCAAAACTTTTCGATCAAAATTAATTCTTTCAGAAGTTTCTGACGAAATTTAGTTTGAAAAACCTAAAACCCTAATTAAAACGACGCCCCTCCCCCCTTTCATTTCACATTTCTCTCTCCTCGACCTCTCTTCTGCTTTATTCTCTCATATTCTCTTTCTCTCTCCTCTCCTCCTCCCCTTTCTCTTCTCACGCCCCTTCTATATTCCTCTTCTCTTATTTTTCCTCATGCTCATCTTCTCTCCTCTTTTCTAATGGTGGGTTAAAGTCATTTATGGTGATGCTTTTAAATATATTAATGTTTTTTAAGGTTAAATTCGACCATAGAAATCATAGATCTAGGGTTTTCATTGTTGAATTCGGCCTTATTACAACCATGTACAAGGTTAAATTCGAAGCTTTTAAATGTTTAAGGTACGCTTTAATGTTTTTATTTTATGTTTTTGATGTTTTTATTTAACTTTTGGGATGTGGATCTAAGTTTAGGTTCGGTGGTGGTGGTCTTTCGTATTGAGGGTTTTAGGTGGGTGGGTTTGACTATGGGTTCGGTCAGGGTTTGGGTGTTTTGGGTGGGTAGATCTTGATTTGGTGGGTTTCAGTCAGGGTTTGGCTTAGGTAGGTATTGGTTTAGGTTTGGTGGTGGTCGTCTTTCGTGTTTTGGGTCATTAAGTGGGTGGGTTTGAGTATGGGTTTGGTCAGGGTTTAGGTGTTTATGTGAAAGGTATGGTGTCCTTCGAACAAGTGTATTTTTAGAAATTATTAGAAAGCTAATTATTTAATGAGGTCAAGTGATCGAAATTCCAAGGTGGAGGCCACTTCCGATCAGTACTATTAATGTGTAATTAATATTACGACTTAATCTTGACCGAACCCTTCACGTCATACTTAAGCCACAAACAAACCGACACGACGAGTTAATTCCGAAGGAATTAATGAGTTTCTCGAGTAATAAATTTTTAGACGTCAGAAATCGAGCTAGGAGCGTCGAAACCAAGCATAGGTAGTAAAGTCGAAATAATAAAAGACGAGACGGTAAAATCACTAATGTATCAACAATTTACCAAAATACCCCTAGCATCGGAATGCCCTGAGATACCAAAGCCTAGGGGCATTTGTTATAGCCAAGGTGGTGTAGACATATACTTCTGGCCTCCTGTCCCGACAGGAAGTGCAATGACGATAAATAAAGCCTTCTTCGTGTTGGATCAAAGTGAAGAATACTTATGGATAACTGGTTAAGCCACAAAACACAAAAGACTAGCCCAAATTAAAGAAAAAATCCAAAACAAAGGTCCAATAAACAAAACCCGATCATAATAAGGCTTAAGCCCGCTCTTAAACCCTAATAATGACGGATTTAGGAGCGCCTAGGTTAAAACTTAGTGCTGTCGCAAAAAAAGCCGCGCGCAACTCACAAAGTCGTGCTTGACTGCCGCGCGCAACTATTTCATTTACGCGCGACCCCCAGCGCAACTTCTAGAGCTGCAAAAGATTCGTAATTATTCAGAAATTATACGGAAAATATAAAATCGAATCTTACCGTAAAGCCGCGCGCAAGACCAATAGTTGCGCTGCACATAGCAGCGCAACTCTATAACTTGCGCTAGGATGTAGTTTTGCGTCTTAGTAACTTGCGCGCACCCACTCGACGAGTCAGTTTTGATTTCTCAATAACAAATTGACTCGTCCGAACAATATCTTCATTGAAGAATTGGTAAGGGCGATGTTATCCGTTAAAGTATATTTTGCATTTTTTTTCCCTTTCAAGAGCAAGCGTATGGATTTACTTATCCTTTCTTACTCCTTTAGGGCCGGTTTTTAAGCTTGCGAAAGAGGACTCTCGGGCACTCGCATTCTACGCTTACCACCTAAAGATCAACCCCTTTCAAACCACTTTCATTCGACAACTAATCCTAGTCCAACGACAATGACAACTGTCAAAGAACTTCAACAAGAGATTCTTCGTATGAGAGAGGAAAAGGCTCAAGAGGCCGAGGAGAGGAGAATTAAGAAGATGAAAAATGCTGAAAAGAAAAAAGTTGAAGCATTAGCCTTACAAGAAAAGATGGAGCAATTATCCATCACGGAAAAGTCGTTAGAGAAGTTAGTTCTTCGTTCTACAATGGTAAACAAGTACTTTGACGCAGAAAAGTTTGCTCCTCCCCCAGGACTTGCTTTACCAGAAAAGTTCGCAGCTACGAACTTGCCAATATTTAAGGTGACCAATAATCCACAAAATCATTTAATGTGTTTTACTGGCACTATGGCACAAAAGGGAGTTGATCCTAAGCTTTATTCTTTGACTTTCCCTTTATCACTAGACCCTACCGCGAGAGAGTGGTATTATGGGCTAGATAAAAAATTCAAAGCAACATGGGAAAATGTAGTTTCAGCTTTCATCACCCAATACGAGAGTAACGTAGAGTTCAAGTCAAATTTATGTTAACTCGAGATGCTTAAGCAAGGCGACGATGAAGGTTCCCTTACTTTCTATGGTAGATGGCGAGAAAAGGCGGCCCACCTTTCCCAATGGCCTCCTGAACTCGAGTTAGTACAAAAATTCATTGACAATTGTCATGAAAAGTACAACAAACATCTACGTTACCTTGGTCTAGACACTTTTTAAAAGGTCTATTCTGTGGCTACTAGGATTGAAGATGATCTTGCTAAGGAAAAAGCAAACAAACCTCATTATCATCATCAATATAAGAATAACTACAAGAAGTGGAATGATAATGTATAATCCTTTATTGACGTATTTGTGACTTCCATGCAATACAATAACACGAATCGATATGATGATCATAGGAAAAGATGGACAAAAGAGAGAAAATTTACTCCATTTCCTGTAAGCTATAAAGAATTGCTAGAAAAACTAAATGAAAAAGGCTTACTTGCCCCAACAGGGCCAACACCACCCACTCCACCAGAAAAGAGGTTTCCTTAATGGAATGGTAGTGCTTATTGTGCTTATCATAGAGGCGTTGGATACAATACTGAATGTTGCTACGTTTTATACCACAAAATACAAGATTTAGTAGACGATGGGAGAATTCCCACGCCTAAACCTAACAATAATGCATCCCCCTTAAGGGTGTTTCACATCAGTAAAGATCATATTGAAAGTGATACGTTCAATCCTTTGGACTATATCACACCCATAGGAGAACCTCTATCCACAATACTCATAGGGGCAACTAATGAATTATGTGGACTATGAGACGACGACTTTCAAGACTTATATGTCTCTAAGTATGCCGACGTCCCTCCTCCATCTTGTTTGCAAAATGAAACAAATGAAACGCTTGATTGGGATCATTTCTTGGGGAAATCGCAAGACTTATCGAGTCTCTCCTCGGATGAACAATGGCATCAAGCACAACTCATGGAGCATCTTGAAATGGAGGGACATCTAAAGCCTCTAGAAGAAAGTTTGTTTATGAGTCTTATGAATAACCCAAATGAGATAGATCATATAACTCGTTCTGGGCGAGTCTACAAGGCACTACCACCAAATGGATCTTCGACCACACAAAATCAAACTCAAGGTCAAACACAAAATACAATACCACCTCCACTTGAGGTGGAGGATCCATTGGTCAAACAAATTTGCCAATCCAAGGCGAATGTTAGCATTTGGGAACTCCTAAGTACTTCTAAAGAACATAGGAATTCTCTCATGAACGCTCTAACGACTTTGTCTGTAAGTACAAACACAACCCCTCAGGATCTCGTTAGCTTGCTTACTAGCGAGAAATCCGACATGTCAATCGTTTTCACTAATGATGATTTGCCTTTAAAGGACATTGCCCACAACAATGCGTTATACTTAACTGTGGGATGCAAGGGATACAACATCCCTCTAACTTTGGTAAACAATGGGTCGGCTATAAACGTATGCCCATTACGAACGGCAAAATATTTAGGCCTAAATCCAGAAAAAGATTTCCAATCATCAAAACAAAGCATAAGGGCCTATGACATTTCGAGAAGATCGGTGTGTGGAACTGTTAAGCTACCAATTACCACAGGCCCAATTCAAAAGATGGTTGAATTCCATGTTATGGACATAAAACCTACATTCAACCTTTTACTTGGAGGTCCTTGGATACACGAGCTTGGTGCAATACCATCCTCACTTCATCAAATGATTAGGTTGAACTATCAAGGGCATCCTATGACTATACATGGTTTTCCACTCAAAATAGTAATAAATGATCAATCACTCTTAGAAATAAACCATGATAATGATGAAGAGGACATGTGGGGATTTGCCGTGGAGCCAATTTTCACAATCAAAATGGAAGAAGACTTGGAAGAATCATTCAAGCTTGATCCATATTCCACTCGGATAGTAAACAACATCTTGCTCAAGAGTAGTTACTTTCCTGGGATGCCTTTTGGAATAGGGATGAAGAAATCTCTCTTACTTCCTATCCCAAAGAAAAGCTTCTCCTTTAGATTGGGATATAAACCAACCAAAGAAGAATTTGAGTCTCACGATGCCAAAAACAAAGCACGTAGAGACAATAATAAGAAAGGGATAATCACTTTACTCCCATCCTATCAACAAACCCTTAATGGACAATTCATAAGGGAGGGAGAAGATTACCCATGCTACGACTTTCCGGAACCCTTAGTTTTGGAAGGAATCAAGAAGCCTGGATTTGAGTTATTTCATGATTTCTACTTCTTGGATGACGCTCTAAGTATCGTTAAATCAAAACACCCAACTCTAGGGTGCTATGATGGGCAAGCATTTAACTTGCTATTTGGACTAGAGCAAAATCATGTCGCAACAATGACCAATCAAAAAGCCATTCAAGATGAAACCTTTGACCCAACCTCGTTGATCACCCCTTAAAACGAAACTTTTGAGCATAGATGGAGGAAATGTTTCCAATGGATTAATCACAAAGGCGATAAATTGGAGATTGTCACAGGCGAAGGGAAGATGTTTGAAGAATCGGACGATGAATCTATTGTAGACTCTAGGGAATCTGAAAATCTAGGCCTTGTGGCCATTACTAACTCTTTATTTTCTAGTTCCAAGGACGAAGATCCCAAAAAGTATTCTTCTCTTGATATACTCTCTTTTGATTTTAATAATATGAGCTCTATTTCCGAGTATATGCCTTCTCTTGAATCTTTCGAATGCTCTAACAATGAATCTAATGAAGATGATAACATTAATAAATTGGTTGAATTAATGAATGAACGAGAACAAAAGAACCCTATTGTTGAAGAAACTAAAATAGTTAATATAAGAACTAACGAAAATAAGAGAGAAGTCAAAATTGGCTTAACTCTAAATCCGGAAGAGCGATCGACCCTCATATCGACGCTCAAAGAATTCGAAGACGTGTTCGTTTGGTCATACAAGGACATGCCTGGAATAGATAGGGAAATTGCGGAACATACCATTTCCTTGAACCCTACTTCTAAACTAGTAAAACAAAAACTTCGACAAATGAAACCTGGTGTCGCATTAAAAATAAAAGAAGAAGTACAAAAACAGTTGGATGCCGGTTTTATTAGCGTATGTAATTACCCAGAATGGGTAGCGAATATCGTTCCAGTCCCTAAAAAGGATGGACGAGTTCGTATGTGTGTCGACTTTAGGGATCTTAATAAAGCTAGCCCTAAAGACGATTTTCCTCTACCACATATTGATATACTGGTAGATAACACGGCCGAACATGCGATGTTATCCTTTATGGATGGATATGCAGGATACAACCAAATTTTAATGGCAAAAGAAGATGAAGAAAAGACATGATTTATTACCCCTTGGGGTAAGTATTGCTACATAGTTATGCCATTTTGTTTAAAAAAACCAGGAGCTACGTACCAAAGAACGACTACGACTCTCTTGCATGATATGATGCATAAAGAAATAAAAGTGTATGTGGATGATATGATAGTGAAATCCAAAGATAGAATGGGACATATAAAAGGTTTAGCAAAATTTTCACTCGGATAAAAGAATATAAAATGTGATTGAATCCACAAAAATGCGCCTTCGGAGTCACTTCTGGTAAGTTACTTGGATACGTAGTAAGCACACGTGGCATCAAGATCAATCCCTCTAAAACAAAGGCAATTGTTGACATGCCTCCCCCTCAAACAGAAAATGAAATTAGGGGATTCCTTGGCAAGTTACAATACATTAGTTGATTTATCAACAAATTGACTATAACTTGTGAGCCAATATTTAAAAAAATTAAAAAAGAGGATAAACATGAATAGGACGATCAATGCCAAAAGACCTTTGAGAAAATCAAAGATTATCTCAAAAGTCCACCAATTTTATCACCACCAGTACCCAAACTACCTCTTAGGCTATACATTACAGTTACAGACACAGCCACAAGCGCCATGTTAGCACAAGAGGTAGAAAAAGTCGAACGTGCAATATATTATATAAGCAAAAAATTCATCCAATACGAAACAAAATATAGCACTTTGGAAAAGACAAGCCTAGCATTAGTTTGGGCAACCAAAAAGTTACGACATTATATGTTGCCACACACTACTCATGTGATTTCTCAACAAAATCCGATAAAGTATTTGTTTGAACAACCACCCATACAAGGAAGGATATCTAAGTGGTTAGTGATGTTGGATGAATTTGAGCTAAAACATATTACTGAAAAATCAATGAAAGGAAAAGTAATTTCCGACTTCCTGGCACAATATCCAATTCAAACAAGTCATGCAGAAACTACTCATCTTCCTAATTAAGAGATTCTCATGAGACAAGATGACAAATGGGTAATGTACTTTGACGGTGCGTCCAATCAAAAAGGATGTGGCATAGGAGTGTTACTCATAAGTCTAGAGGGAGCACATACTCCAATCTCTGTTAAATTAGACTTTGAGGTTACTAATAATGCCGCAGAAAGTGAAGCGTGCATTATTGGATTAGAAGCAGCAGCTAGCATAGGTGTGTAAAAATTAGAGGTATTTGGAGACTCTAGTTTGATTATAAATCATATATTTAAAAAATGGAAAATAAAGAACTCCACAATGATATAATACCAAGCACACCTAGAGCAACTCATCGAACATTTTGAACATATTGATTTTAAATATCTCCCAAGGGATGACAATCAATTTCCTGATGCGCTAGAAAAATTAGCCTCAATGATCAACATTCCAGATCACTTAAATATGATGCCATTATGCGTTGATAGAAGAGAAGAACCAGCGTATTGTAACGCAATAGAGGAAATAAATGACATTGAAGGAGACTATCCTTGGTATGATCATATCCTCCAATATATTACTCATGTCACATATCCCGATAATACTTCATTGAAAGACCAACGAGCCTTACAAACACTTGCGGCCCAATATGGTCTAATAAATGATCAATTATGCAAAAAAGGACCTAATGGTCAAAGCTTACTATGTATAGGCCAACCGAAAGCCACACGTCTTATGGAAAATACTCACAAAGGTGTTAGTGGACCTCACATGAATGGTAAAATGCTTTCAAAAATAATTTCACGGCAAGGGTACTATTGGTCCACTATGGAACATGATTGCATACAATATGTTAAATAATGTCCACAGTGCCAAATGTTCGCTAATTACAACACCTTCCACCATCCGAACTATACAATCTCACTTCCCCTTTACCTTTTTCGACTTAGGGAATTGACATAATTGGAAAAGTCTCTCCAACAGGATCAGGAGGGCACGAGTACGTATTAGTTGCCATTGATTACTTTACTAAGTGGATTGAGGCTGCTTCTTACGTGAATCTCACTTCTAAACATGTCGTAAAGTTTCTCGAACGAAACATATTTTGTAGATCTGAAGTTCCACATGAATTAATTAATGATCAGGGATCTCAATTCAAATCGGAAGTCGAGACCCACTTAACTCGTTATAAAGTAAAACATCATCACTCATCCCCATACAGACCTCAAATGAATGGAGCTTTAGAATCGGCAAATAAAAATATATCAGTCATCATTAAGAAAATGGCAGAAAATTACAAAGACTGGCGTATAAACTACATCGCATTATGGGGTTATAGAACGTCTATACGAACATCAATAGGGGTAACTCCATACTCCTTAGTTTTCGGAACGGACGCAGTTCAACCAGTCGAACTGGAAATACCATCCCTACGCATCGTACTTGAAAGTAAGCTACCGGAAGCTGAATGGGTACGACCGAGGTATGAAGAGCTTTTATTCCTCGATGAGCGACGATTAAGAGCTTTGCATCATGTACAAGTCTACCAAAGGCGCATTGCGCGTCATTTAATTAAAAGGGTAAAACCTAGAAATATAAAAGAAGGTGACTTTGTGCTAAAGGAGGTTAGGGGTCCACCAACCAATCCAAGAGGGAAATTCAAACCTAATTGGATAGGTCCCTACCGCGTAATTGAAATTCTATCTGGAGGAGCCGTCAGATTAATGGATATTGGAGGAGATGAAATTCACCAATTAATAAACATTGTTCGCCTTAAGAAATATTACATATGAAATCCGGATAAAACTCGTTCACTCATACAACCAACTTTAATTAGCATTCAATTGAAAGATTCTAAGTGTTATGTATTTTACCGAATAACACGGTAAAATACATAACACTTGGGGGGTAATTTAGAAATGATAAACTGTTCCAAGTGTTTAAATTTTTTCCAACATTACGAAAAAATCTTCACACTTAGGGGGGTAATAATATGAATTTTATAAATAAATGTTTTTGAGACATTCTTAGCACAGTTGTAGCGCGCAACTGGAATAGTTGCACGCGGATGTCACGCGCAACTAATTTTGTTGCGCGCGGCAGGATCGCGCAACTCCAGAAGTTGCGTTCGCCACCTGATGACGAACTGCGGCCCCAATTTTTTGCGTTTGAATGAATTTACGAGTTCTACTTACGATAAAAAGAGGATGTTTCTTAAATATAACATATACTCGAAAAATAAAATTAAACTTTGATTTAATTCGTTTAAACAAGGTTTGATTTATTTTTTCATTTAAAATCTGTCTAAGAGATTAAAGAAATTTTTTTTAAAAAAAATGCATAATAATATAAAAAAATTAGAACTATGCAAAGACCTGATTTTGCAAAGCGAATTCGTAGGCAATCTTTACGATTCAGTCATATCAAAATATAAAAATATGAAGCTCATTTTATTTCTTTCAAAATTCAAAAGAGAGACATGATTGAACTAGATAGTAAGCGAAATAAAAAAAAAAAACATAGTAGTGATTCCACTTTATTCGAAAACAAAACTAATGGTAAAATTGTGTAACACTCTAAGGTTTTACTATGTCCTCAATTGTCACAGATGATGGAGGATTAGTTTCCATTGCAGCAATTTCAGAAACCTTGGAGCTTTCCCCTACACTCTTCTTTTTCACCCAAACATTGTTTTTCAATTTTGGGATTGGGGCCTTTGCAACCTGTTTTCCTTTCCCTTTGACTATTGGAGCTTTCTTGTGAATATTTGGTGAAGGTTATTTAATTTTCACACCTTGTTGTGCGGGTTTGGAAGGAGCCTTTCTCTTTGTTTCCTTCGAACGAGCCTTAGGGGATGAGAAGTCTAACTTTCTTCTCACTCCTTTGTTTTGACCACTAGGAGGAGTAATAGTGGTTGAATGCATCAAAGGCTTACGTGGATTGCGAGCGGTGGCGGCTTGAAGTTGAGATCGAGCCTTGTTTAGCTCACCCTTATCCGCCGCATTCATCTAAGCCTTGTAAAAGGAAGATAATGTGATACTCGCATGAGGATTTTGTATCACCCATTTAGGAAGACTTGACCAATATTCCATCCAACGAACAATCCTTTCGGGTTCAAAAGTCACATCTTTAGGGTCATCACAATCTTGCGGAGGAATATATTGCCTCATCCCGTATTTTCTCATCACCCTACAAGAAAAAATATAAGTAGTACTAGATAGGTTTAAAAGCCTAATGTAAGGGCAATTGAGACTATTCCCAATCATACTATTTATGTTCCACAAAGGAATCACAAACCGTATGTTAGGAAATCCATGACATAAAAAAGACGTCCATTCCTCTTTATTCTTATGCTTATAAAGGATACGATGTCCAGGAAATGTCTTTACTCCATTAGCCTTAAGGTTTTGAGGCTGATCAACAATTCGCAAACGCTCCATGAGCCAAATCTGGGAATATATATATATATATATATATATATATATATATATATATATATATATATATATATATATATATATATATATATATATATATATATATATATATATATATATATATATATATATATATATATATATATATATATATATATATATATATATATATATATATATATATATATATATATATGCGATTTATTACACGAGCAGGTGGCGCGCACAACTTAGAAGATTGCGCTGATCATGCCAGCGCAACTTCTTGACTTGTGCTGATAAACGCTGATAAAGTACGTGTAAAAGGAGTGGACTTCCGGTGAAACCGTTTTCATTAGGATCTCCGCTAAGGCGATTCAAGCATTGAACGGTTTCTACCAAAACCAAAGGAGCGGGTGAATGCCATCCCTCTATTTGCTCTACAATGGACACCATTGAATAATCTCCGTATTCTTTGCCTGTCCTAAGTAAACAATTAACAACAAGACAATAACACAAAGTACAAATTTTAAAGCGTGGTTTAATCATGTTGTCACGAGGGGCGACGAAGTGTTCAATAAATTGAATTAAACTCACGCCTTCTTCAATTCCTATGTTGGTCATATCATTGTCGGACCAACCAAAAAATCTTTGGAATATAGGTTTGGGATCCGACAAGGTAGGCGAATAAGTCACGGGGAGAGTGTTTGTAGGGAAGCCTAGCAAGGCCTTGAACTCACCAGGAAGGGGAACAATTTCATCCCCTCTAAACAAGAAAAGATGGTGGTTAGATTCCCAATGGTTGACGGCGGCATGAAGAAAATCAAAATTAACCACTAATTGCATAAAATTCAATAAAGGGTCCAAGTGATAAATTTTGAAAGCTAGTTTGTTCTCGGTTGAAAGGGAAGTGACCCATTGCTTCAAACGTTGTTCAAAGGTCTTCACCATTGTTCAAATAAAAGAGAGAGAATAAAGAGTTTAGAGAGATTAATTCTTTTTAATTTCTAATGTTACTAAGCGAATGAATGCGAGATGATCAAAAGCCAACACAAAACCACGTTTAAATAGACCCAAGAGTGGCAAATTTTCGACAAATTCGGCATAAGGGAAAGTTCACTGACAGGTGGCGCGCGCAACTCCTGAGTTGCACGCGACACCCGCGCGCAACAAAATTACATGCGCGCGACAGCCGCACGCAACTCACAAAGTTGTGCGCGACTCCGCTGAAGCGGCATGTAATTAGGGTTAATTTCCGTATTTTGGCTTCTATAATGACGGAATCTTCACGAGATCTTAAGACGAATCATACGCTTGCCTTCTAACACTTTGTGTCCCTTTTCTTGCCTACCTTCTTTTTTTTTTCTTTTATTATTTTATTATTTTATTATTTTCTTGTTTTCTTTTTATTTTTCTTTTTTCCATTATTTTCCTACTTTCTTTTTCTCAGGTACGAACGGTATCCCCTCATCATCCTCGGCCGCTGAAGGGTCTTACGAATTACCGATTCGGCAGCATCGGTATACGTGAGCTCCGCTGTAGGAGGCATCCAACCACCTAACTCGACCCGCTCAAAATACATGTGACAAAAAACGATAAAAGGGTCAAAATTCCGAAAAATAAATAGAAACACAAAAAAAAAGAGTTAGAAAACTAACCAGAACAAAGGTCGGAAAAGGAGTCAGCCTAAATGCTATAAAATCCGGATAAGAAGCATTCGGCAACACCAGCTGCTCCGCTGGATAACCAAGGATCGCCTGAGCTCGATCCTCGGTAGAAAGCTGGTCCGGACGCAGCATCCGGAACGGGTGATCTGCAAGAACCAAAGGCTCCTCGGTCGAAAGCTGCCAGAGAACGCGCTCGCCTAAAAACCAAGCGTCGGTCCTCTGGAACACCGAGAGTCTCGTATAGAGGGCCCGAAAACGGCAACAAACCATGCCAGATCGGATAGCCTCAGAGACTCCGACGATCAAACTCCAAGGACGGAGATCGATCTATGAAACATAACCACATGAAAATCGTTAGAAAATGAGTAAAATCAAAAAACAAAGAGAGAACATGTAGTTTGGTATACTCACCGACACACGAGTCGCCGAAAGAATCCTCTGGCGAAAGTCGCCGGCAGAAGTAGCTCGTCTCCTCTTGATCTCGACCAATCGATGGCCGATAGGGAAACGAGTAGCCCCAAGCACCCTGGGGGCTAAGAAAGGCAGGTACGAGTATCCCCAAGCCTGAAATCGAGAAAAGATAAGCCTAAAGGAAAAAACAAAATTAATAACCGGAAAAGCTTAAAATACGTACCTTAAAGATACGACCATTCCATGTAAGCGAGACCCGAGGCACCTCAGTAGCTGCCGCGGAATCCATGACCCGGGTCGCCTTGCCCATAGCCGTAAGCATACGGGCATACGACACCTCCGCCCTACTCAGGTTACCTACTTGCCCCAAATCGCTAAGACAAATAAGTAATCTAATGGCGAAACGCTATCCCCGATAACTCAAGATGGTGACGGAAAGAACGTGGGCAATGTGTATCCGAGCCAGCTGCTTAGGTGTACACTGCCGATCAAGCTCGTCAGGCGACAACTCGTTGGCAAGAACCAAGTACGGGCAAGATTGCGCGTACATGTGAAGGGCCAACGCAAGACGAACCCCCACAAGGTCGCGCAATCTCTCGTCTGACCCCTTAACGAGCTCTAGAACTACAGGCTCGCCTCCGAAAGGAAAACCTGTAAGCATAGAGAAATCGAAAGGGGTAATCGTCATCTCTCCCCATAGAAAGTGGAAAGTGTTGTGGAATCCCACTAAAACTCCAGCAATCCACGGAGGAAAGTTGACGATGTAGACAGGCTCGATAAATCTTGAAGAGCCTCCAGCTGAGAGTCAATCCCAGAAAGTGCTACAATCTCCTTTGCCACCTCGTGCAAACGCTCAAAACGGGCTCGCAAGTCACCAGAGCCGTACAAACGCATGCCAGGCTCACTCTAAAATGAAAAAAATGGTTATGGTTTAAAAAGAAGAAGAAACAAAGGAAAAGAAAAAAGACCAAGGCGCGTAAAACTCACAATGCTGCGCCACCCTCGGATCGAAACGTGGTGGTCTAGGTCCCACCTAAGGACCCTAGGGTTCCAGTTGGGAGGAGCCTCCCAAACCACCTCATACTGGTAACGTCGATCGGCTGCGACGCGTCGCTCTCAAACCTCCTCTCGAGGACGGGTTACCCTCTTCCGAGGGCGAACCGCCTCGTTCGGACCAACAAGAACCTCCTCGACATCGACAAACGGAGGCGAGTCCATGCTATGACGGATAAAATTTCTTTAATTAGTTTATTTTATTTCCTAAAATAAACTAATATACGTATTCTAGACCCATTTCGGCAGCATAACGGCTACCGATAGGGCAAAACACGAAAATCGAATGCCACCCATACTAGGGGGCTACGATACCTGCAATTAAACTTAGTAAATGGGGGCTTTTAACACCCACAAAAGTCATCCTATACCAGTTTCAACTATGCATTCAAGGGATTATATTCTAAAATCTCAAAGAATCAACTAATTCTAGACGAATGACAGTAATACAACATGATTATCGTCTACCAAACAATTTAGGAGTTCGAATATGGTGAAAATAAGATAAGTATACACATCGCGCCATTTTTTTCGGATTAAAAATTTTCAAAATGATAATTATGGAAGCAAAAACTAGTTCCAATACTACAATTGTTGCATAATTAACAAGTATAACCAAAATGGGCAATCAAAATAACAGAAAATCAAGCAAAATTCGAAAAAAGAAGCAAGAACAAACTTGAAACAAGAAATGCTCATACATGGTTCAATACTTAACCATTTTTCATGAAATTTGTTGCAAAACAATCCTTAAACCTAGAATAACAACATAGAGCAAACAATTTCAAGAAAAATAAGCCGAATCGAAAACCCCCAAATTCAAAATTTGGGGTTTAACGATTCAAAAATTGTTTGAATTCAGCCAAAAAAGAGCAAATTTTATCAAAAACTTACATTGGATTACGGCAAAATATGAATTGAGAACGAGATTAGCTTCCTTTAGTTTCAAAAATTGCAAAAAACCAAGCTTTTTAGAGAAAGAAAGAGTCGAAAATGGCTGAAAGAGGAAAAACTGGTGAAATGAAAAATCGCGCTTGCGATTTTCATTTTATAGACATAAATGTCACGCGCAACTTTAGATGTTGCGCGTGACATACCAGCGCAACTCAGAAAGATGCGCGCGCTTGGCCAGCGCGATCTTCTGAGTTGCGTGCGGATACTGGTCACTAAAAGACCGGATTTTTTATTTTGATCCGTTTGATCAATTTTTGAACAGTTTTTGCTCGTTATTAGACGTAATGGCACGCAACTCATCAAAACCCTTTTAATTGCTTTGCATATTGTAGTGTATTTTCTTTTTTGTTAGTTTTTTGCATCATATTACATGAACATCGTGCTTTGTGCCTTCCCCAAGCATACGTTTTGAACGTTTTTCGTAAGACTGCCTTAAGACGTTCCGTGGTGGTGCTTTACGTAAAATCACCCATAGACAGGTTTGTCATTTTACTGTACAGACGTTACAAATGTCCGGGTTTTCTTCCTTTTTCACGTTCGAAGCAAAAAGGAAGGCGTTTTCATGCAGCGTAAAAATGCAAATGGCGTATCATATGGCGCAAAATTGTACGGTGTAGGTGATGCGTAAATGTAGGGAATATTTCAAGCATTATCCCTAGCTTGAACCCCACTGTGATCATACACTAAAGTACGGTGGCGTCCAAAGGGAAATAAGATATAGCAAAAGAGTCGCCAACAAGTTTTAGGAACTTGTAAACCGTTCAGTGGGTGAAGGTTACACCCCTTAACGATCCAGGAGATCGTCAACTCCAATAGGTCTGGAATCATGACTGGTATTTCGGGGATGAAAGTACAAATCCAACCTAAAAGAGATTGAACCTGCCCTAAAAATAGGCCTCTACTTTATTCTGATCGTAATCATGTGCGCTTTCTGACTAACATGCAATCAATAGGTTTACCCTAAACCTGTTTAATCTATGTTAGTTGAATATTAATGCACAAATAAAACTATTATTGGCGATCACTTGTATTATAATCAAATTAACCCTAAACAAGATTATCAATTATCTTATTAAGCATGATTACAAGTACCAATTCCCTTTAAACATGCATAAAAGGCGTGATCAAGCAATAACAATAAATATAATCAAGCAACATGATATTCATAAAATAATAATAATCATAATTAATAATAATAATTAAAATAATCATGTTAAAGCATAATATTAATAGCAAGATCATAGGCATGATACTAACAAGATTAATAACAAACCTTAGCATGTCACTAAGCAATAAAAATCAAAGCTTGAGCCCTAACATGGTACTAACAATCATAAATATTAGGAAAGACAATAAAAGGCATCATAAAAATCATAATTGATGTTATATTCTTTACCCTAAACGTGATAGTAGGAATTTATTGTTGTCACCCTAAACATCAAATTAAGAAAAACATCCTAACATGATACAGGAATCAAAATAACATCCTAAACATGATTTCTACATCATAATATCAATGAATCAATTAAAGCACTTACTTGGATGCCTCGTACCTCTTTCTAATAACAAAATACACGCGTTAGTAACTTCAAGGAAAATAATAATCAAAACAATTAAATTAAATAATTGAAATAGAGATTTGGAACCAAACTCTCAAAAATATCAAACCTTGCATGTCTAGGGTAAAGGCAACTTCGAACAATGCTAGGTGTTTCTTGATCTTGTGAATGCGGAATTATGTGTGTAAAACGGTTGGTTTAGAAAAGAGAGAAAGAAAGCTTTAGAGAAGAGAATTAGAGATTGTAGAATTGATGATTGTAGATGAGAATTGATGATAATTAGTCATTGATAACAGAGTTTTTAGGAGGTTATTTATAGAGAAAATCAGCCAAAAAGATAGAAAAATAAACAAGAATTCTGACGTGAAAAAACGAAGTTAGCGCCAGACGCTGACATTAGCGCCAGACGCTAACACTAGCGACATGCGCCAAGCTTAGCGTCAGGCGCTAATGTTGGCGTTAGGCACTAACCAGTTTTTTTACGCGTTTTCTAAAATAAGATTAAATTTAACCGTACAGGCGAGGATAAAATCGTATTTTCCTCAAAAACACTCTTTTATTCTGATTAAAATTCTAAAAAGTCAACAAAAGTCAATTTATCAATGCTAATTGAATTAGGAATGAAAAGAACCTTTTAGAAAAATCTAGAAGACTAAAACCATTCCTAATTGTATTAGGAATGATAAATCCATATTAGGCCTTCCTCTAGATCGTTCGGCCGCATATAAGGCTCAAATTGGGCCCAGTTTAGTAATTTGGCCATAACTTCCTCATTATACATCGGAATTGGGCTTATAATATATCGTTGGAAAGCTCTTTTCAAGCCCCATCCAAATAAACCATTATTGGACCCTTGCTATGAACCAACCAAACTGGATTGGCTGTTTTTCAAAAATAGGGTAAGAAAAGAAATATTTTCAAAAACAGATAGAAAAGAAAAGAAATTAAAACTATCCGCAGCACTAAACTTTCCACACCTTCACTTCATTCGATTATGATTCGATGTGAAAGGTACTCATCACCGGGTTTGGTTTTGGGGAGACACAAATGGGTGTCTACAGAAGCCCCCACTTGACTGAGTTTGAAGAAACGCGAGTTTCGAAAACAAAAGTCGAAGTAGCAATAGGGACGGAGAATGATTTAGAATGTTCTGCGATCCTAAATCATTCTTGTAACTCTGATACCTGCAAACTAGCGTTAGTTAAAATAGATAAAAGAGTTAAGAAATGTGTATCTTGCACCGTCGAGCACACGTCTCTGAGGGTAACCGATTTATTGCTGTGGCATTGCTGTTGTGACAACTTTCCACAATCTATGGAACGCCATCTTGTTGTTTTGGTGTTCACTCGTCTCTGAACAATAGATCTTTTTTTTTTCTTGAATCATAGTGACAACCTTCCCAATCATAGCAAAGGTCGCCGAAGACCGCCTCATCACGAACCGCCCTTCTCAAATCTCAGTGACAACCTCCACAATCTTAGCGAATGCCGTCGAAGACCACCCATATCGTGCTATCTTCTCAAATCTTGTTGACAACCTCCACAATCTTAGCTAATGCCGTCGAAGACCGTCCACCTCGTGCTATCTTCTCAAATCTCGGTGGCAACCTCCACAATCTTAGCGAATGTCGTCAAAGACCGCCCATCTCGTGCTACCTTCTCAAATCATGGTGGCAACCTCCACAATCTTAGCGAATGTCGTCGAAGACCGCCCATCTCGTGCTATCTTCTCAAATCTTGGTGACAACCTCCACAATCTTAGCGAATGCTGTCTAAAAATAACCTCTCTTTAAGTCATCCTTAGTTGTTGCGATAATATTCCGAAGAAAACTACCGAAGACCAACGCTTGTCGATCCTTAAAGCTCGCTTGAACTTTGCTTTAGCCAGTGCGTCGGCGCTTCTGCTGCTTGTAAACCAGTATGTCGGCGCTTTGAATTGTGAACCTGTAAGTCGGTGTTGTGAACCATTACGTCGGTGCTTCTGTACCCGTATGTCGGTGCCTTTATGATGAGCCAATGTTTAGGCGCTTTAAGCTAAGTGAGACGATCTTTTGTCAGGTCGATCACTTATTAGCGATCGTAATAAAATCGACTACTCAATCTTGTCAAATTGCTTATAGGGGCTAACTGGCGTACTAAGGAACCCGAAATTGCTGTTCTGAGAGGCTTCGAGCTCTGTCGCTGCTGAAATATCTCTAGCGCCGCGATTTTGCTCTGTTTCCAGACGCTGGGATCTAGCGCCGGCGCTAAAATCTATTGCCCGACGCTGGATGTTGTCGTCTGGCGCTGGAGTCGGGTCTTCCCTATTCTGCTTTTGCTGCCACTATTCGTTGCTCGGTTTGGCTCCAAACTTTGAACTTGGTCGTTTCTTTTCAACCAAATCCGCTCAAATCTTTTGTAAATTAAAGCTCTTTATCTCTAATTCACCGATCAATGTAACTCCTCTTATCTTGGAAGAATTTCCTGTGTCATACTCGCGGTTTTTTCGAAAAAATCCGGGAATGTCCTCGCTTTCTGGGATGCATCTGCTTTTATATCTTTGACTATAGGACTTTGCCAATCTCTTTAATTATTTTAGGGTTGACCTAAGGTTTAATGTCGTTTGACTCATTGACTTGACACGACTCAAGGTATAAACTTGACTCGATGTGTTTGACTCGAGGTTGACTCGACTCGAAGTGAAATAACACGTGTGACTCATGACCCGTGTGTGCGTTGTATTGTGATCGTGCGACTCGAAAATGCAAAAAAAAAAAAATCCGTCATTTTTGTGGAGGGTATCGACTTTCTCCCGAAAAAGAAAGACACGAAAAAGGATCGAAGTGTTTGAAGAGACATGTTGAATGAGTTTAGTCAAATGTTGTTTGATACTATCTCTCAAGGTGCAAGGATTAACCCATCCTAGGCTATCTCAATTGACTCAATAATGAAAGTATGTAGGTAACTTAGGCACAGAGGCTAAGCACTTCATACTTCGATGCAATGATGATTATGATTGATGAGTGATGTTGATATGACAAGGCATGCTTCAACGTTGTGTTAAGATTCCATGACAAAGGGTTCCTAAGGGAAGTATATTTTGTCATGTATCTGTCCGGTGTGTGAAAGTGACACTAAACTAGGCTGCAAGGGCTAAGTGTGTGGAGAAAAAAAATATTATTTCAACAAGAGTCAAATGATGGTGACTCTTTAGGCTACGTAAGCTAATGATGTAAGGATCAAGCCCCCAAGTCTAGCTCTAAGTAGATAGGGATGAGCCTAGGGATCCCTTGATATGATCATGATGTGAGTGTATGAATGTGAATATGAATGCATGTTTATTACGGCTGCACCTCGATGTGAGGTTGCCTACGTATCCATTAGGAATCACGCCGAACGTAGCTCTAGCCGATCCTCGCACAAGTGTGTGTATACCTTCAAAAAGGTCTTTTTAAGGGGTTGTAACATGGTTAGACTAAAGGTTGAAGAAGAAGGGGATAAATGGCTCAAGACCCTAGATAAGCCCCCAAGGTGTGCAACCTTGCATTTGAATCTTTGTATTTTTACGCTTGAGATTTCTCACTTTTGAGCTCTTTCTTTTTTTTTTTTTTTCTCTCTATTTTTTTTTATTATTATTTTTTTTTTTTGCTTCTGCATATTAGTTTTTTTTTTATAAGTGTGGGCAATCCCGATCTTGCGGTCTATCACTCACTTGGCATTCATGTT
This sequence comes from Chenopodium album, assembly GCF_948465745.1. NCBI lineage: Eukaryota > Viridiplantae > Streptophyta > Magnoliopsida > Caryophyllales > Amaranthaceae > Chenopodium > Chenopodium album. The sequence goes on from NC_137842.1 coordinate 23,153,014, forward strand.
TCTCAGGCACGGTACCGAGCACTCGATAAGAGACGCAATCCGAGACGTGTTCATATCAAAGACATGTTCATGTCAAAGACATTGGAACACATACCCTTTTGTACACTTTTATTATTATTTTTTTTTTTTTTTTTTGCTATTTTAATCTTTTGAAGTCACTCAAGCTTTTTATGAAATTTAATATTGCATAAGTTGTACACAATCCCATCCCAAAGTTAGGTAGATGTGGGTTGAAGAAAGAAAGGTCTATCATTAGACGAGACTCAAAGTGGTTTATAAAAAAGGACTGTATATTTGAAGGGTGAAAGGTGATATGATGTGGCTACAAGGGGTGCCTCAAATCATTGGTATACCTTGTGCTTAGTTTGACAAGAATATTTTTTTTTATATTAAATTGCAATGTAATGCGATGATCATATGTAAGATAATAAAATGCTCATTTTATTAAAGGAAAATAAATAATGATGCTACAAAATAAATCTAAGGAGAATAAAAAGGTGCCTATGCTAGACTTATTGGGGGAAGGGTAAATAAAAGAAACAGGAAAAAAGGAGGTCACGACATCTTGTCGTTGAAGCTCGCCTCTTGTCTTGTGTTCTTTGCTTTATTATCATTCGCTCTTCTTGTTAACTGGAGGCATGGGAAGCTTGTTATTATCGATTAACTGTTGGATAGCCTCCTTTAGCTTCCAACAGCTCTCAGTAGCATGACCCCTACCTTGATGGTACTTGCAGTGTTCATCTGGATTCCAACTAGGCAATCTCTTTTTAGGTGCGGGATCTTGAATAGGTCCAATGGGAGTAATGAGTCCCTTAGCATGGAGTCGATCGAAGGCAGTATCGTAACTCATCCCAATGGGGGTGAAGTCTTTCCTTAGTTGCTTCTTAGGTCCTTGGTTATCCATGGAAAAAACATCACTGAGATCATAGGTACTAACATTGTTACTAGAGTGGGCGTTTTCGAAAGAAGAAGGATTGTCATTCTTCTGTCCTTTCCAGCCACCGTGGTTACTATTGTTAGCAGCTTTTTGCTTTGCGAGGTCGTCTTCAATCCCTATTCCGATGTCATAAACGGCCTTGAAAGTATTCAAATTGTGTTGATATTTTAAGTGCTTTGAATACTTTTCTTGTAAGTTCTTGACAAACATCCTCACAGACACTTTTTCGGTGGGCACCTCAATCGTCTTAGCGGAAGTTTCCCTCCACTTATTGAAGAAAGAACTAAAGCCTTCATTTTCTTTTTGTCTTAGAACCTCGAGCTGTCTATAATCGGTTTCGACTTGAATATTAAACTTATATCTATTAATGAAAGCGTTTACAATAGCATCCCAAGTAGAGGTTTTCTCTTTGTCAAGGGAGAAGAACCATTGTTGGCAAACGGTTTCAAGAGATAAAGAAAACAAGGAATGAAAGACTTTCTTATAATTCCCCTTAATGTTCATTATAGTTTCAAAGGCCCTTAAGTGAAGGTAAGGATTATCTGTTGCCTTGAATTTTGAGATGTCATTGGCATTGAACTTATGCGGAAGAAGTTCCTTGTCCACCAAGACCCCTTGTGAACTAATGCCTTGAAACTTGTAATCACTAGATAGCTTGCTCAAGCTTTCTTGCATAAGGTCCATTTGTTGTTGCTTCACAGGGTCATTGATTTGGAGAACTAAAGCCTTCAACGCCTCAGTCACGTCAGTCAATTGACTCCTAAGTTCATTAACTTCCTCTTTAGTTGCCATTATCTTTTTAGCTTTCCTCTTTTGACGAATCGGTTTATCAAAAATTAAGACATGAATAAAGAGGTTGTCCTTGATTAATCACCCTTCTCTCCTCGACCAAGTACTGTGGAAAAGGAAAATTAGGGATATTCCTTGTTAATTATTTGACTCAAACTCTATTCAACATGCAATGGATGGAAGAAGGTAGAAAGAATGAATGTTGTGATATGGAGAAAGATGATGTAGATGGAGAGAAGAAAAAAAAAATTAGGAATAGAATGTACCCCCAACTCAAATGACGGAAAAAACCGACTCATGCATGAACCTAAGACATGGTCATGGTGTTATATACTCAAAGTGTGTGCTAAGACTAGTGAGTGTAGGTAACATGTTAAGACTCGTTTCATGACCATGTGGCTAGACTATGTGACTAGACTCGAACAAAAACTTAAGACCACACGTATATGCATTAAATTGGACAGGTTGTGGTATTTTAGTCATAACTTTTGATCTGTGACTCTGATTGGGATGAAACTAACTCCAAGTTAAAGATAAAACTTAAGGCTACAGATCCATAGGATGTACAACTCGTAGTTCTTCCTAGAACTCCGGCTATGACCAAAACAAGTTGACGCTTGTGCAGTATACGGGAATAAAAAAATCCGGGTTGACTTAAAGAGACTATGACTCGATTTTAGACATATTTATTAGCTCAAATTAATAAATTAGTTATTTAAGCAAAGTCTTTTAGTCATTAGTTAGTTTATTTAGGTTTAATAACAAGTCAAACAAACGATTAGGAAAAACACAGAATATGCACAAGCAAAGAATGCACAAGTAGTCAAGTAGTCACAATATGATGCAATGAGTTTGCAACCTAACCATGACTCTAGTTCTCTAAAGTTCGGATATGGGTTAGTCAAAGAGGGTCCATGGTTAATTTTCCGGATGCACCGCGCTGAAGCCTAACCGTTAAGGGTTGGCGCGAGTGGATGGGACACTGCGAGTCAAAAACTAGGGAAAGTGGAATCCAATTACATCAATACATTCAATAACATCATACAATTAGATGAAAATGGCCTTGATTAGGAACAATCAACACATTTAACTCACTCTCACACAATTAAGCATGTTAATTATCCTACTAAACTAATTCACTATCGTGCAACTAGCCTAGCAAAGGTATGGAAGAAATTAGGGCTCTCAACCAACTCACTCTCGCACAATCGATTGAAATCACAATTAAGAACATAGAATCAATTAGGTAGAAATATTCTAATCCATAAAAGCATCCTCCATACATAATAATCACGAAACAATTCCATACTAATCACAATCAATCATTCAATTTATTAACATAACCTTCATCCATTTCCCTAGAACAAAATCTAAGCTAACATAATGAAAAAGACATGGAAAACAAAGTAAAATAAGAATAAAAACAAGATTAAACAAATAAACTAATTAATCTACTCAAATCAATAAACAAACAGCAAAAAATAAGAATTAAGCAAGAAATAAAGATGAGAGAAAGTTAGAAAATGCTCATTGAATAGATGAGAAGAAGTTCCACAAAGTTGCTTCTTCAACCTCTCAAAAACACCATGGAAATCTAAGCTTTCTCTCTCTACACTACTCCTAAACTAACCCTAAGAGAGAGAAAATATAGGCTAAACTAATCTAATCAATCTAAAAATAAAATGTTGATTGAAGGTTTTTAGAAAATAACCTCAAAGAGGGTATTTATAATACAAGCTAAAATAACATAAAAGAAATTAAAAAAGAAATAAAACTAAACTAAAACAATTAAAATAACTAAACTAAAAACCAAAAAAAAAACAAAACTAAATATAAAATAAAATAAAATAAAATGAAAAGGAAAATAAAAACCCCAAAACCCACCAAATTCCCCCCAAAACCCACGAAAAACCATCAGACTCCTTTCTCCTTTCACTTTCGAATTCCCCTGCTCTAATTCAAGCACCCATTCACGCATCATCATCACCGTTCATAATCCATCATCATCAGCAATTATCACTTTCCAGCCGTTCGATTTTCATTAAAACTCACGAGCGAAGCTCGTGAAATGGTTCGCTCGAACCATGGGTTGGTGCGGCCGAACTACGGGGTTGGTTCGGTCGAACCATGGTTGTGTTCTACCACACCTCTTCAAATTACAAAACCTCAAAAGTTTCTTACTCGAACTTCGACCGAACTCCTTTGGTTTGCTCGAACTTGATTAATTGTTATTTGCTCTGATTTTGGGCGCTTGATTGAAGTGAATTGTTGCGATTTGTTGGCTGCTACTGTTGCGCTGGTTTTGGCGGCTGACGAAGTACGAGTTGGCTGGGATTGGTGGCGAATTGCGTGGCTGAAGGTGGTTCTTGGTGTGAGGTGAGCAGGGGTTGCTGGTGGTTGTGATAGGTGGTGGTTTGTTTGTGATTTTGGTGGCTGGTGAGAGTGGAATTGGACATGGGTTGCTGCGATTTTTGGCCGCTGCTGTGTCGGCTTTTATTGGTGGCTAACGGTGGTTGGAAGCGGCTATGATTGGAGGTTGGTAGTGGCTGTAAATTGGTGCGGTGGTTGAGTTGTGGTGTCGGAGTGGTGGAGCAGGTGGTTGTTGTTGATGTGCGGTGAAGGGGGCTGAAGTGTGGGTGTGAGAAGGTGGTTGCTGGTGGTTATTTGGTGATGTTGGTTGCGGTTTATGGGAGCAGGGGATTGGTTGTTGATAGTGGTTCAGGTGCGGTTGGGTGTGGATTGGTGGTGGGTTTGGGTGGCTGCTGTGGCAGTTGGTGTTGGTGTTGTTGGGGGAAAGCAGTGGTGGTGCTTGGTTCAATTTTGTGCCTCGAACCTCGAACCTTGGACCTTGAACCCGATCGACCATGGACCCGAAAACACCTACAACCAAAAACAAAACGAGGGGATTTTTAAAAGATAAAATAAAATAAAATAAGATAAATAAAATAAAATAAGATAAATAAATAAAGTAAAATAAAAAGCTAAAACTAAATATATAATAAAATAAAATGAAATAAAATAAAATAAAATAAAACAAACTAGAAACTAAAAGAAAATAAAATAAATAAAATGAGAGAAGCGGGAAATTATTAACTAAAACTACAAAAATAAACTAAAAACTATTAAAAACTACTAAAATACTCAAAATAAAGATAAAAGACGAGAATAAGCAAATAAAAGAAATAAAGAACAAAATGGGCTAAATTATTATTAAATAAGCCGGAAAGCGACTCAATAAACACCCTAAAAGTGACATAAAAGTCACTTATCAAACTCCCCCAAGCTAAACTTTTGCTCGTCCTCGAGCAAATTAACATGAAACACGAGAGAAGGAGAATGATTTATTCAAGAAAATCTAAGACACTAAGGGTGTGTTTGGATAGAAGGATTTGGGGGGAAAGGAAGAGAAGGGAAAGGGAGGGATACAATTTCCTTTATTTGGATAGCAAATTAGGAAGGGAAAGGAAATGGAAGGAAAGGAAATGGGTGGAAAATAATTCATTAATTACTTAAGAGTAAAATCTTTCCAATTTTGAAAAGATTTGGAAGGAAAATTTTGTAAAAACTGATGTATTGTAAAAAGACAAATATACCCTTTACTATCTAACAAAAATCTGAGCATCAGTTTTTCATTCTCTCTCCTCACGATATCCCCAAAAATTTTAGGGTTCCAAAATGCAAATTTTTCCCCCAATTTCTAGGGTTTGTGGAGTGCGATTTCACTACTAATCTACTCATACTTGTCATCTCTCTCACGATTTATCAGATTTTTTCAAGGTAAGTGTCAAATTTTAGTTTGATTTTGTTGATTGAATATTTTAATGCAATTTTGTACTGTGGAGTGCGATTTTGTTTTTCTACTCAAGCTAGGATGCATGTTCTTGATGCTTTGCTTTGTTATGGATGCGTACAATTTTGTGTGTGATTTCTAAGGCATATTGAACTGCTGCTTGTAATCATTCTAAGTTGTATGATAATGTACCCCAACTGTTCGACGAAATGCCTAAGAGACATGGGTTTGTTCCTAATGAGGTTTCTTATGCGAAGGGAAGTCATAGATATACTTGGTTTGTATCTTTGTTTTATTTGATGTGAATTTGCTTAACTTCCCTTTAAAAATAACTGCGTCACAGCTTCTAACATATCTTGATACCTGTGAATTGACAATTTGACATGCTTACTCGAGTTAATTAATCTTAGTAAAGAACAAACTATTATTTTTTTTTTAATTATGTTGAGTACAACCCTGAATTTGATGATAATACCTACTTAGTTATGCACTGTGCATGTATTGTTGTCATATTCGTTTAACTTCCTTGTATAATGTATGCATATTCAATAATCCACTTGACCATAAGACCACTTCACAACATTTGCATTACTTTTACAGAGCATTTTTTGTAGGATAGGTCAAATCTACCTTCTTTCCCTATGTTCCACTCTTTGTAGTGTATTTGAGCCTTAATTTAGTTGATTTTAAGTTTTTGTGGTTTGTATATTTATAATTGTTATGCTTTTGTTGTTGATATGTTCAATAATATTTTTATAGTTGTTCACATTGCCTTTAATATGGAGGGAGATTTTGAGGTTAGTAGAACGGATGATGTCGAAAATGGGGAAGTGACATGGGAAAGAACAAGACGTGGAGCTGTAATTCAGGTTGTTGGTTATGTTGTGTATGCAATGTGTCTTATCAAGTCATATTACCTAAGTAGGAGTTTGGGAAGATTGACACGAAATCGTAGTTTAGAAGCCTACATGGTCAAAGAGAGTAGACGTCGTGAACTTATGAATGATTTAAAAGTCACTCGAATTAGTCGACAATTGATTCGTATGAGCCCTGAGACTTTTGTTAAGTTGTGTAAAATTTTAAGGGATGGGAAGTATCTAAAGGATACAAGACGGGCTTCGGTGGAGGAGCAAGTGGCAAAATCTTTGTATATTCTTGGTCATAATGCAAGAAATTGCTCGTTGAGTGCATTTTTTATGCGTTCTGGTGAAACGGTGAGCCGACAATTCCATAGATTTCTAAATTCTATAATTAAGATGGAAGATCAATTTCTTAAGCAACCTAATGGATTAGAGGAAGTTTCCCCAGAAGTTCGTGGTGATAGTCGATTTTTCCCTTATTTCAAGGATTGCATTGGTGCTCTTGATGGAACTCATATTCGTGTGAAAGTTGTCGGTGCCAATGCTCGTAGATTTCGAGGGAGGAAAGGTTATCCATCACAAAATTTGTTGGCGGCTTGTACTTTTGACCTCAAATTCACTTATGTTTTAGTAGGTTGGGAGGGTTCAGCTTCTGACTCTAGAGTATTTAAGAATGCTCTAAGTAGGGAAGACAAGTTAATTATTCCTCAAGGTAATGAATTAGTATCTATGTTACCTATTGTTTTATTATTCTTAATATTTAAACTATTAGTAATTATTTATTTATGTAATTAGGTAAGTATTATCTTGGAGATGCTGGCTATATGTTAAAGACTTCTCTTATTACACCTTATAGAGGTGTAAGATATCATCTTAAAGAATACTCGAATCGGAGTCCCGAGAATGCCAAACAAATATTCAACCATCGTCATGCCTCCTTACGAAATGCAATTGAGAGAGCTTTTGGAGTTCTAAAAAAATGTTTTGGAATTATTGGTGGAACTAATGAGCCTCAATATTCTCTTAAAACCCAAACTGATATTATTGTAGTATGTTGCATACTTCACAATTTTCTCATGGGATTTGATCCGGATCAAAGCCTTATTGATGAAGTGGATCGTGAATTACTAGATGTGGACAATGAGGAGTGTGAGACTCTTTCAACCGAAGAAGAATCTAAAGAAGGGTCTAAAATTCGATATAGTATAGCTAAACAAATGTGGGATGATTATGTATTGTAGGGGAAATAACTATATATATTTTTTTATTTTGTTTTTGTTTTTGTTAATGAATACTTGTATTTTTTTTATTTTGATTCAGTTTATGAAAATTCTATATTGTAGCAATCTATATGCTCTTTATAAAATATTTTTTTTATCTATTTTATATGAGCACAGATGGTGAAGAAAAACAAAAGCTCAGATGGAAAGGCATCCTCTTCTCTTCGGTGGACTTTACACATGGACAAGGTCTTTCTTGATGCTTTGATCGCTGAGGACATTAATGGAAATAGAGTTGATGGCCAGTTCACTTCAAAGGCGTATGAAAATGTTTTGAAGGAATGTACTGAAAAGTTGAACTATTCTTTTACCAAAGAGCATTTGAAGAATCGGCTTAAGACGATAAAGAGTAATTTCAACGATGTTTATGATCTTTTCAATGCTAGTGGTTGGGGTTGGAATGAAGAAACGCAATTGTTTGAGAATGTAGATGAAGTTTGGGATAACTTGATTGAGGTACTTTTTCTGTCCATGCTTTGCTGTAATTATTGTTGTAATTGCTTCTGTAATGTTGCTGTTTGTGGTGATACTTATGCTGTGGAAATTAGTTGCTTGTGGTGATCTCAGTTGGCATTGATCTCAGTTGTCTCATTTTCAAATTGGTCAGACATATTGCTGATTGGTAAAAGTAAATTCGTCTTATTTTTTTCTTTCTATATTTTCCTCTCCGTCTTGATGTTCATTCTATTCTTCAAGCTGCTTTCCCTGAATTATTACGTTTTACTGCCCTCTGTTCTCTCTGATAGACTTTGAAGTTGGTGTTAATTTTTGAGTTCTGTTACCACTGTCTATTGCAATTCTAATTATTATTTGATGGCCAACATACAATTTTGTACCTTAGTTTTTGCTTATTGTATTACACCCATGTCTCCTTTCCACACACAAGAATTTCTTGGTGTCTTAACTTGGTGCAACCAGATCATTGGGTATGTTTGGTTTAGCTTAACTTGGTGTCTGATGAGCTGATGGCTTCATAGTAGAGTATATGTGAGTATGTTGTCATAATGCTGCTGTTGTGTATAAATATTATTGTCATAATGCTGTTGTAATGCTGCAATTACTGTTGTAATGTTGTTGTAATGCTAATTATGGCTGTAATGTTGCTGTAATTTTTTTTTTTGTAGCGAAAACCAGAAGCTGCTAAGTGGAAAACAACTCCATTTCGTCATTATGATGTACTTTTGAAGCTTTTTTCCAAGGATAGGGCAAATGGTGAAATTTCTGGAACTGCAAAGGAGAAGAAAATGAAGGCTATGGATGAATCAAGCTTTGAGAAGAAGGATGAAAGCCTTGGAGAAGCCCAACCAAGTGATTCTGCCGATTCGTCCAACCAAAAAGGGAAGAAAAGAAAATCAGAGGAAGTGTTTCAAAATGAGCTCCTATTCATAAAAGAAGGGTTGGACAATGTGGCTCAAGCTCTTCGAGAGGGAAATGTTATTGTTGAGAGATGTCGTGCTCAAGTGTATTCACCACAAGAGGTTTTTGAAGAGTTGTCAAAGATGGAGATTGACTCGTTAACTCATCGCAAAGCTTATAGGTTCTTAAATGCAAAACAGTCAAGGATACGAGAGCTTTTTGGTTGTCCACCGGAGGAAAGAAAGGACTATTTGATAGAGATGATGCTCGATGAAGAAAATTAGAAGTGTGCTTTTGAGTCCTTGATCATAACAAAGAATTTTCCAATGAGAATTTTTTTTTTTTTTTGAAATAGCCAATCAATGAGAATATTTTAGGTGATATAAATTGTAATGTCTATAATTTTCAAGATAATTGTTAGTTTTTTCACTATAAATTTCATGCTTTTGATTGCAAATTTTATTAAATTTAATTTATTATTTAAAAGCATTCCAAAAAAATAATATATAAACTCAACTACTCAAGCATAATGTTAAAAAGGATGAAAAAAATAAAAATAAATAATAAATAAATAAATAAATTTTTTTATATAAAATACTCCAAAAAATTACTCTAAAAAAATGAAGTGTACTCCAAAATGAAAAATATGAATAATACTCCTAGATATTTAAAAAGGAAATGAAAAAAAAAAAGAAGAAGTTATGTCATCTTCTTCCTTCAGCTGTTACCAGGTATTCTTCCCTCCCTTCCCTTCCCTTTCTCTTCTATCCAAACAAGGGAAATAAAAATTCTTCCTCCCTCCCCTCCCCTTCTTTTCCCTCCCCTCTCTATCCCTTCCCTCCCTTCCTTCCTAAAAAGATATCCAAACAAGCTGTAAAGGAGACAAGAATGTACACTAACTCACTTTCGTAGGAATCACGGTCAATTTTAGCAACTAAAGTCAAGCCCTTTAAACCCCTAGATCGCCCTAGAGGACAAGTGTGCTCTCGTGAGGGTGTCCTAAGAGTTTAACCCACAACTCTAAATAAAAACCAAGGCAAGGCAATAAAAAGAAAATAAAAGAAACATAAAAAGAGAAAGAAAACATAAAGTTCATATTTGGACGAGAGATAGGAACAAGCACCAATGAATGCAAACCTTTCTAAATAGACAAATGTATGCATGTTCCAAGATGTCAATGGTTGATTGAAACATAACATATGATAAGCATAGAGAACTAATGGGGACACAATCCACCCTAGCCCCAACCAATCGGGCCGCGTTCTCTCCACTAGCTTCAAATCAACCCTTAAGCTAGCTTCTCATGATTCCACAAAGGAACCGGAAAAAGATAGAGAAATGAAAAACTTTGAGAAGGTAATCCCGACATCTCAACTATGTATACTCTCTCCATAGGTTTGAAGTCTATCTCCCTCCACCGTTCTTTGACCCAACCCCACTAATGTCTAAGGGTCTTTTATTGGGTTGTAACATAAGGCTAAGGGTTAAGGCGGGGTAAAAATTTGAAAATTTTGGTGATATTTCCTAAGTGAAGCAAAAGAGTGGCCTACTCTCAAAAACAAACTCAAGAAGTCACAAAATATCAAACAAATATACCAATAATGCCATCTCCCCCAAGCTTATTCAACACTAACACAATATATACCAAAAACGAAGTAACGCTCCCCCCCCCCCCCAAGCTTGAACGAAGCATTGTCCTCAATGCTTAAACTAGGGAAGAAAACGAAACCAAACTAAACTTTTTGTGTTTTTTGTTTCTTTTTCAATATTTTTTTTTTATTTTTTAGCACTTATTTGATGTCCTTGCCTTTTTTTTACTATGGACGGCTTTTTCTTCAAAATTTCCTTGATTTTCTTGAATTGCATCTTTCTTCTCAAACTTTTTTGCATATTCTTTTCAAGCTCAACTTTCAAGACCATACTTAAACCAATTCACAAAGTTTTCTTGCTCATGATCAACACTCTCAAAACTCAAACCTCACATGCCAATGCTTCACTAACTAAAAGGGTTGGTAGACATAGGCCATTGGGTTTGTAACGCGGTTTAAACAAGAGCGGGAAACATTAGGCTCAAATTGGTTAGAAAGTAGGTCGATGCAAAATAGAAAACCAAATTTGTAACAAAATAAAAAGAAGATAAAGAAAAATGAGAAAAGGTGCCCTTTTCCTCCCCTAGAGTGGCTCGGTCACGATCTTGGGAGCTAGAGGGCAAAAAAAGGATTAAGACATGCATAGTCAAGGATCCTAAATAGCCGCTCAACAAGGCGATGAAGGCTAGAATAAATGAAGCTCACAAGGGATTATAACCAAACAAATACCAACCAAGGGTTTCAAATCCACTATAGAGAGCAACTCCATCTTACCACATTCCCGTGAACTAAGGCTTCATGGACCCCTAAAAGTTCTTAACCCGACTACCTTAGCATATAGTATCCTAGAGTCAACCAATAGCACTCTCAAACCGTGCATACATTTACCACTTAGGAAGAAAAACATTCAAGGATGCAATTCCCAAAATAGAATGTCCAAAATAAGAACAAACAAAACACATTTTGCCAAAATTACCTTGAAAGTAAACAAAAATCTTTTTGGACTTTTCAAAATATAAGAAAAGACATGGAAATGCATATTTGAATCAACATCCCACCACACATGATAGAATACCCTCCCCCAAGCTTGAGTGAGACAATATACTCAAATATAAACAAAATAATCCATGAGAGGGGAAAAGAAAGAAATCAATCCAACAAACCAACACAAGTCCAACGAGTCACCAACCATTAGAGAAAGAGCTAGGAAATATATTACCGGACATTGGTGGGTGTAATTACCCGCAAATGAACCAATTTAACCTTTCAAAGCCGATTTCCTCTTGAATTGAATCTCGATTTCCATATGCTAGCAAAAATAGGCATCAAACTTCCTTGATTCTTGATCCAAACCAATGCATAAGAGTATATCAAGTCATGTACCTAGCAAAAAAGCACACAAAAATTTCCATGAGAGAAAGTCTAACTAAAAAGAAAAGAAAATGAAAGCAATAAAAACCTCGGGTTACTTCCCGAGAAAGGCTGGTTTAACGTCCAAGCGAGACCACTCTAGTAAATAATATTGCAACGATCGCAAGAGCTTATCAAATGCACTACTACACATTTCATATGATAACAAGTAGGCAAATGACGGGAGAAGGACGTGCAACAAGATTATTGCACGTAAGTGAGGAGGAAGATGCCAAAAGAAAGAAGAAAAATCAAAAGAAAAATCAAGAAAATAAGAAAAGAAAGAAGAAGTAAAATAAGGAAAAGAATAAAAAGGCAAATCCTCCTCAAAATCTTTTTGGGTGGCACAATCACCCATTTCCTCAATAATAGGAGGATGAAAAGGGAGAGTCTCATCAAACAAGAGAAGGTCCTCAATAGGCTCTTTGACAAAAGAAGGGAGGAACATGGGATAGTAGGAGATGTGGTCAAATTTCCTTGAGAAAGGGACATGAGGAAGGGGAGGAGAAACAATGGTCTCACAATGCCTCACATCATCAACGAGGGCATGAAAATCAATCATAGAATCCTCAAAAGAACACTCAAGACTCAAATCTCCCTCAAACAAAAACTTTCCAATAGAAATAACCTCATCTTCCTCTCTATCACAACGATGAAAAACTACTCCCTCAAGATCCTCAAAGCCTAGAGTCTCTAAACCATGCATGAAAGGATAAAGGTTTCTCTCAAACTCATCCCTTTCCCATGAAGCATTTCCAATGAACTCTCTCAAAAGGATATAATGTTTTGTTACACCTTCAATGAACATACTAGCCATAACCTCAAATGAGTCCAAAGACTCATGGATAGAAGGGTCACAAACATGCAAGGGGGACTCATCAAGATGGGGAAGGGGGTTGGAATCCTCAAAATCGACATTTTCTTCATTCACAACTTTTCCACCATCACTCAAGGGACTCTCAATCTCTCTTGATTGCTCAAATTCATCATCATCATCCTCATGAACTCCCTCATTTAAACATGAAGATGGCTCACTCACATCCTCACCAGGGGAAGCTCTCAAAGGGGGTGAATATGGGGAAGGATGACATTCAAGCTCTATTGGGGAATGAAAAGGATCAAAATCCTAAAAAATCCTCCCATTACAAGAAAATCTCCCCTCACCTTCACACCATGGCCCACATCATCCTCAAAAACACTCTTACACTCCAAATGAGGTGCCTCACGTCCATCTAAAACAATCATAGCACTCATCACTTGGGCAAGCCTCACTTCTCTCATTTTTGTTCCTCTTGAAGCTCTTGGAGTTGTTGGGTGAGATATTGCATTTGAGAGAGAATTTGGGCATCAATGTTACTGGGTTGAGGTTCATGATCAAAGTCAAATTGCACATCATCAAAATTAGCACAAACCTCATCAAAATGAGCATAAGGGGGAAAGGTGTCAATTAGCATACTTGGATTATCACAAGGCACATAAGAAGTATCAAGAGAATTCATGCAAAAATTAAAAGTATCTTGGCATTGAGAATCAAAATAAGAAACATGAGATTCTCTATCTAAAGAATCCTTAGCAAGCCATGTGAAGAAATCCCATGCATCATGCATAGACAAATGAAAAAATCTACCATTATTCATGTCCTCAACCATTCCCCTATTATACTCATTCATGCCCCAATAAGCTATACAACAAGCATCATTAAGAGAACACCCATGGTGACTAAGAAAACCATCTAGTCTTTCAAAGTAAGCATAGAAGGGTTCACCATCAAATTGAGGAAAAGATAAGCATGCCATTTTTATACAAAGAACAAAGAAAAGCAAACAAAACTCAAATTATATACAAGAACCTAGCTAATCTAATCAACACAAACTAATGAACGCCTTAGTCACCGGCAACAGCGCCAAAATTTGATCGAGGGTGGAAGTAGGTCGTTGGGACTACTAACCCTAACCAAATTAGAAATTTCTAATACCTAAACTTACACTAAACTAGTTAGTGGCAAGTAAAGGGTCGAACCCAAAAGGACTAAGTGTATCAATTTGTGCTAACTAGACTAGTAGGAAAGCTTGTGAGATAGAGAGAGGTTCAACTAAACACAACTAAGAACAAATAACTAAAACTAGGGAAAGTGGAATCCAATTACATCAATACATTCAATAACATCATACAATTAGATGAAAATGACCTTGATTAGGAACAATAAACACATTTAACTCACTCTCGCACAATTAAGTATGTTAATTATCCTACTAAACTAATTCACTCTAGTGCAACTAGCCTAGAAAAGGTATGGAAGAAATTAGGGCTCTCAACCAATTCACTCTCGCACAATCGATTGAAACCACAATTAAGAACATAGAATCAATTAGCTAGAAAGATTCTAATCCATAAAAGCATCCTCCATACACAATAATCAAGAAACAATTCCATACTAATCACAATCAATCATTCAATTTATTAACATAACCTTCATCCATTTCCCTAGAACAAAATCTAAGCTAACATAATGATGAAAGACATGGAAAACAAGGTAAAAAAAGAATAAAAACAAGATTAAACAAATAAACTAGTTAATCTACTCAAATCAATAAACAAAAAGCAAAAACTAAGAATTAAGCAAGAAATAAAGATGAGAGAAAGTTAGAAAATTCTCGTTGAATAGATGAGAAGAAGTTCCACAAAGTTGCTTCTTCAACCTCTCAAAAACTCCATGGAAATCCAAGCTTTCTCTCTCTACACTACTCCTAAACTAACCCTAAGAGAGAGAAAATATTGGCTAAACTAATCTAATCTATCTAAAAATAAAATGTTGATTGAAGGTTTTTAGAAAATAACCCAAAGAGGGTATTTATAATACAAGCTAAAATAACATAAAAGAAATTAAAAAAGAAATAAAACTAAACTAAAACAATTAAAATAACTAAACTAAAAATAAAAAAAAAACAAAAATAAAAATAAAATAAAAGGAAATGGAAAAGAAAAACCCCAAAACCCACTAAATTCCCCCCAAAACCCACGAAAAACCATCAGACTCCTTTCTCCTTTCACTTTCGAATTCCCCTGCTCCAATTCAAGCACCCATTCACGCATCATCATCACCGTTCATACTCCATCATCATCAGCAATTATCACTTTGCAGCCGTTCGATTTTCATTAAAAGTCACGAGCGAAGCTCGTGAAATGGTTCGGTCGAACCATGGGTTGGTGCGGCCGAACTACGGGGTTGGTTCGGTCGAACCATGGGTGTGTTTGACCACACCTCTTCAAATTACAAAACCTCAAAAGTTTCTTACTCGAACTTCGACCGAACTCCTTTGGTTTGCTCGAACTTGATTAATTGTTATTTGCTCTGATTTTGGGCGCTTGATTGAAGTGAATTGTTGCGATTTGTTGGCTGCTACTGTTGCGGTGGTTTTGGCGGCTTACGGAGTGCGAGTTGGCTGGGATTGGTGGCGAATTGCGTGGCTGAAGGTGGTTCTTGGTGTGAGGTGAGCAGGGGTTGCTGGTGGTTGTGATAGGTGGTGGTTTGGTTGTGATTTTGGTGGCTAGTGAGAGTGGAATTGGACATGGGTTGCTGCGATTTTTGGCCGCTGTTGTGTCGGCTTTTATTGGTGGCCAACGGTGGTTGGAAGCGGTTGTGATTGGAGGTTGGTGGTGGTTGTAAATTGGTGCGGTGGTTGAGTTGTGGTGTAGGAGTGCTGGAGAAGGTGGTTGTTGATGATGTGCGGTGAAGGGGGCTGAAATGTGGGTGTGAGAAGGTGGTTGCTGGTGGTTGTTTGGTGATGTTGGTTGTGGTTTATGGGAGCAGGGGATTGGTTGGTGATGGTGGTTCAGGTGCGGCTGGGTGTGGATTGGTGGTGGGTTTGGGTGGCTGCTGTGGCAGTTGGTGTTGGTGTTGTTAGGGGAAAGCAGTGGTGGAGCTTGGTTCAATTTTGTGCCTCGAACCTCAGACCTTGAACCCAATCGACCACGGACCCGAAAACACCTACAACTAAAAACAACACGAGGGGATTTTTAAAAGATAAAATAAAATAAAATAAGATAAATAAAATAAAATAAGATAAGATAAATAAAGTAAAATAAAAAGCTAAAACTAAATAAATAATAAAATAAAATGAAATAAAATAAAACAAACTAGAAACTAAAAGAAAATAAAATAAATAAAATGAGAGAAGCGGGAAATTATTAACTAAAACTACAAATATAAACTAAAAACTAATAAAAACTAATAAAATACTCAAAATAAAGATAAAAGACGAGAATAAGCAAATAAAAGAAGTAAAGAACAAAATGGGCTAAATTATTGTTAAATAAGCCGAAAAGCGACTCAAAAAACACCCTAAAAGTGACATAAAAGTCACTTATCACCGCGCACATGTATACAGGTTACATAAATAATATAGATAATGAAATAAATCTATAATAAAGCAAAATAAAAGCATTAAAATGACAAAGAAAATCTAATATATAAAAAAAACAGTATAGATCTAAAATTACACTAAAACAAACATTGCTAAGAGTTACTAAACAAATGTTATAACAAAACTACATACATAGCTAATTTACCGTTTAATACTTTCTTATACACAATATTTTTGGTTAAACTGTGAGAAACATCCTTTTTATTTTGTACTAAGATTTTTAGCCCGGAAGCAGATGTAACTCGTGACATTGCAACATATAATTGACCATGATTAAACACGGGCGGGCATAGGGAGAAAAATGCCAACTTTGCTCAATGTCTGTCCTTGGCTCTTATTTATTGTCATGGCAAAGGCTAATTTTAATGGAAATTGCCTTCTTTTAAGAGGGAGATCTATCTTCTTGTTGGAAGGTGTTAAATCAATTCGCGTAATAAGAACTGATTCTGTAGCTCTTGGATCTGTGATCACTTGTGCCTCAATTACTCTGTAACCCAATTTCTTGATTAAAAGGCGTGTTCCATTGCACAACCCTATGGATTGATTCATATTTTGCATCAATATTACTGGGGCACCAACTTTCAACTCTAAGTAATGATTAGGAAGACCTAACAAATTTAATGAGTTTAATAATTCCATAGTCTCCATGTTATCAAGGATCCCACCATCTCCTGTATGACCCAAAGTATCCGAACTATAGTAGCTTTGCACGTTTCCTGGTAGCATTGATAAAATTTTTGAATTAAATTCATCTACATCATTGTTTGTTGGTGCTAGAATTCCGCAATCCTTGAGGTACTCCCAATCCATATAATTTGAAGGCAAGTTGGGGTAGACAAAGTTAATGAGATTTTGCAAACCATGTTCATCATTGATTATAAAAAAATCACGTGGTATTTCAATCCAATTTGGTTCACCTTCCTCTGTAATGGGCACTCGTGCTATAACTCCTTCTCCAACTTTTATTATTCAATCAGCAAATTCTCGAATTTGTTGAAGGGTATCGGAGGGAACGTCACTTCGACATAAACGCATTTTTATCCTTAGACACATAACTTGATAGTCTCTCCAAAAGGACGCGTGATGCAAGGTAGCTGCAACCATAGATTCTCGTCCTTCATTTGGCACCACGGGAAGTATCTGTCTAAAGTTTCCACCAAAAACAACCAATTTACCTCCGAAAACTCTATTGTCACGACAAATATCCTTGAAATGTCGATCTACTGCCTCAAATGCTAATCGATGGGTCATTGGAGCATCATCCCAGATAATTAATGATGCTTCACATATCAAATCAGCACGGGTTGAGTCTTTTTTGAAGTTACAAACGGAATGTTGATCAGGATCAAAAGGAATAATCTTGAAAGTCGAATGTGGGGTTTTACCCCCAGGCAATAATAAAGCAACAATTCCCGATGAAGCCACAAAGAGCACGATCTTTCTTTTAGATCTGAATTTCGCAAACAGAGTGTTCCACATGTATGTCTTTCCTGTCACACCACTGCCGTAGACAAAAAATAGGCCACCTACATCTCGAGAATGAGCATCGAGTGTTCTAACATATACTCTATATTGATCTATGTTTAACCCTCCAACTAAGATATCAAATCTGTTGGCTTCATCATGCATGTCATATTCAAGTTCATCTCTTATCAACCAATTCAAGGCATTACGTGCCAACTCTGAAGAAGGTTGTGGCATGTTAGGGAAATCTCTTAATGACCTTCCAAGTTTATTCAATATATGCTCAATCTCTTGTAATCCTTGATTCTGCATCTCTTCGGGAGTTAATCGTAAGTTAGGGTTTCTAGTTTGACGTTGCATCATTCTCTCGAGGTCATCAGTAAGTTCACCCCAATGTTGTTCCCAAAACTGTTTTGGATCACTTACTTATGAAAACATCAATATGGAGAAAAACATGTTTCTCAACTGTGAACCCAATGCCCAATTAGAGGCTTCTGACAGAGTTTCATGCCACTCATTATCTTCGTCAAGCAACCCTAAGGCATGACATGCAGATCTAAAGGTAGGGTGGATGACACCATCAACAGTTCATATATCTTCAAAAGATTTCGCTCCACAAACCTTAGGTAAAATCATCCGTAAGTAATATCTTTCCCTGGAATTTGGATGAACAAAAGGCAATCTACCAATGCACGGTCTTTCAAGCCGTTGTGCCTACCTTTTTGCAGAATGATCCCATTTGAATCCCATGCAAAAATTTTGGTAAGTACATTGATTTGCTTCTGGAAAATCCTTGTTAGCTTGAAACCACATAGTTAACATGGTTTGTTGCAATCTCGGTCGTTCAAGGACTGTGTGCAGATCATCATTATCATTGAAAACTACAAATTGTTCACCAAGTTGATGAAACTGAAGTAGTTCTGTTGAAGGATGTTGATGTTGCAAATCAAACTCAAATATTCTCCAGCATGCTTCAATGGCCGATACATATCGACAATATAAGTACTGTTTTATCTCATCCACTCTATTTCCTTGTCGTACCTCTTGACCACGTCGTGTGGTTGAATTGCTTTAAATGACAAATGTTGATCGATCTTGACCTTTAGTAACATACTTGTATAGATATTTTACCACACTTCTCGCAGAAACACGCTCAACATTTATGTGTGTATTGTACTTAACACATAGATCTCTGTTATATAGTACCGCCTAACAATTATATACCTCCCTTTCATTAACAATGATGGGTTCTCTATGTTGTCTACGTCTATACTGCACAAAGCCATTATCATCAAAGGTGGTTTCAGTACAAAATTTCTTCGGGAAATGCTTTGAACACTTTCCATCGATTAAACATGGTCCACATAATCCTTGGAGCATGTTCTTGGTAACTGTTTCAAATTCCAAAGGATCTATATCCTTGTCAGGAATTTCCGTAGATATAATTACATCGATATCCTGTGGACACTTTGGCTTATCTTCTAGAGCCAATGTTATGAGAATATGCGCATGTGGAAGTCAGTGCTATTGAAATTCAATGACATAAAAATCTGTAACATGAAATATGTCCCATGTTAATTAATTCAATATGTCAAAAAATATAGTACGATTATATAATTAATCAACACAACTCACCAGCAATGACTTCTCAGAACTTCTTGTTATCCTTCAATTCGCGAAGCATTTGTTTCAATTTGATCTTGAAAACACGTGCTACAATGTCTGGTCTATCTTCAATGCGACAACTTCCACGTGTAGATATCTCATTTACAATCTCAGGCCAGTTTAGATTGCAAGTGAAAGTTATAAATATATCAGGCGGACCCAAAACACGAACAATTGCCATAACATTTTGATAATGATGGGCCATATTACGGGGGCTTCGTGTGAAGGATGATGGTAATATGAATAATCGACCTACATCAGTAGCATTGACATCTCCAGCCCTGATTGCATCTTGGAGTCCACAGTATAAATTAGAGCAAAGCTTGCCTTGATTTCTCCTTATCCATGATAATTGATATTGTTCCATTGCAGCGTATGCATCAACATCAAATTGTTGCAATAAGCGCCCGGAATCTATCAAGGTGTCACCCTCTTCTTCCCTATCATGTATCCTAAATGCATAGAATTGTTGCATTGTCACAGTTTTTGACTGGTATTTGTACTTGATGCCTTAGGTATCCCAACTCTCCATCCATCGGTACCATATGAAAACAGTACTGGGTATTTTAAAGGCATATAACTTGGATGAGTTTCATCAATCCTTTGTAACCCACCATCTATTTTTTACAATATGATATCTCGATTACCTATGTCTTCAGTTCCATCACCTACCATTAATGCAGCCACTTCACTTGCGGTTGGTTGGATATATTGTCTGTCTTCTCTTGCGCAAATAAGCTTAATTCTCAAATCTTGATGCTCACCTTGATCGCACAACATATTGCCAGCATTTCTTAATACTGTGACATAAGGATTTATATCATCAAGCATCATTTTTAGTCCTTCTAAAATTCCTGGATCTATGGAAGAAGCTTCCGCGCCCCCCTTGTGATGTAGTCGGTTGGATGTTTCATTGTCAGTATCATAGATGTACAATTGTGTAAACTTTGGACTTGTTCCCGGCTCAGGGAGTAAAGTTCCAATTCGATGGTAAGTACTACCACTTATACGATAGACATAGGGGCCTCTACCATCATTAACAGTGTTATCAATCCGACCACCCATAGAGGTGAAAGCTAACATAGAGTTGAAAGCTCTAATATTGTTTTCAAATTGCTGATGTGGCAAAAGTGACATTAAAAATGGCGGTGTCAAAGGCAAAAGCGGCAATATAACTTGCCGACTTTGACAGCAATGATTAAACCTTTGGTGTGTTTTATTGCTACTCTTTACCCTTTCTTCTATCCACATAAGGGCCTTGCAATTAGGACACACAACCGTTCTAGGTCCAAACTCCCAACGTCTATCAAACTCATCTCTACGATGACATTGATGAGTCACTTCTGCATGCAAATGTTTTTTTTAGAGAATATCAATTAACAATGTCGACATCAATTATGTGTGTGGTTAAGTAGCTTGGCAAAGTGGTTACCTCTCCTTCCGACAATTTTCTCATTAGGTCTAGCATCATTGTCTATCCCCTCATTAGGCGAGCTTTCTAGAATGAAAGTTTTTAAAAATTTAATAGAATCCTTAATGCAAGGTATTAGTATTATAAAGTAAATTTTAATGGTTCCTATAAGTACCATTTATATTGATCTCATTAGGAAATTGCTCCACTTCACGTGTCACATCGTGATATTGATGTGTAGATCGACGTAATCCAATCATTAGGTGAGCTTTCTGGAATGAAAGTTTATAAGAATTTAATAGAATCCTTTATGCAAGGTATTAGTATTATAAAGTAAGTATTAATGGTTCTTATAATTAAGTACCATTCATATTGATCTCCTTTGGAAATTGCTCCACTTCACGTGTCACATCGTGATATTGATATGTTGATCGACGTAATTGCATCATTAATAGTCGCAAGGATCGTGCTTCTTTTTCCAATAAGTAACGACGTTGCTTGAAAATAGGATCTTCATGGTTTGTAGTGCGTTTGAATAGTAACCTTCACTTAACAGCTAATCTAGCATGTTTGTGTAGCAAATTATCTCTGAATCGATAATTACTTGTATGTATGTCCATTCTAATCTATTACTTACATAATAATCAAGAGATAAATATATAAGAATCAATATTATAGTTTGAACCATATCAATTAATAAAGGTAAGTTGTAGCAATTTATAATGTTATAATCCTAATAGTGGCAAATTAATTTATGTATGTAATGTAGTGTAGTGGCAAATTAATAGCATGTCCCTCTATGAGCAGATAAAATCATGAATTTACCTAAATATACATGCTCATTCACATTACCAAAATTAAAGTAAAATAAATTGTTCATACTTGTAGGGTGTAGAAATTTAAGCTAAAGGTGAAACACAGTCAACAGAGTGTTTTATATACTGCAAACAAAATGGAACAATAATTTAAATTAATGAACAATCTCCAACACCAACTCCATTTCTACTTACCTTAAAAAAAATAAAAAATAAAAAAAAAATAAAAAAAAATAATAAATAAAAAAATAAAAAATATAATGAATCATGTCTAACTCTAATTAACTTCATTTCCATTTCATTTAAAAAATGTTAAACCTATTATTGAATTCTACCTTATAGGTATAAAATAGTAGTAGAATTGTGGT
Organism: Chenopodium album; assembly: GCF_948465745.1. Taxonomy (NCBI): domain Eukaryota; kingdom Viridiplantae; phylum Streptophyta; class Magnoliopsida; order Caryophyllales; family Amaranthaceae; genus Chenopodium; species Chenopodium album. The sequence continues at coordinate 23,175,172 of NC_137842.1, forward strand.
CAAGGGATGAACATTGTTATTGCTAATCCTCAAATAAGGATAAATGTTGTTATAGACTTGTATAAAAAGGTTGTTCATATAATTTATTTTGTATTTTTTTTTATTTTTACAAAAAAAATTTAGGTGGCCCTAAATAGGAAATGATTTTTTTTTTTTTTTTTTTTTTTTTGTGAAAAAGATATCAATTGCAATTTACGTAAAAATTGAGTTCAACGTAAAAACTATTGATTAGCAAAGAGAAAATTGGATTTTTTGGAAGAAATAATATGCAATATTTATTCGGTATATTTTTTACAAAAAAAAAAGGTGTTTGGAAGAAATAATATGCAATATTTATTCTGTATTGTTTTTTATTTTACAAAAAAAAAATTAGGTGGCAACCTAAAAGAAAAAAAGTATATGAAGAACATTTTTTTTTGAATAGAAAATTCAATTTTTTTAAAAAAATTTATAATAAGATTAGTAAAAGGGAAAAAATTATCTTGTCAAAAAAAAAAGAGATGAAAGTAGAACTTAATAAGATATAATTGAGAGGATTGGAATGATTGATTAAGATTAATTTGTAATGCATTCATAATATTTAGGAAAATTTTTAATTTACGACCCAAAAATATACCTAATTTTTAACTTACCAACCAATTTTTTTTTATTTTAAATTACCACCCAATAATTTAATTATTCACTCAGATTACCACCCAATTTGAATTTCCGGTGAAATTTAGTCACGTGGGCCCCACTATAGTTACTTCCTTCCAATTTTTTCTTTCTTTTTCTTCGACTTCCTTCTCTTTCCTATTTAGTTCTCCCAACCAACTCCATTTCTTATTCATTTTTAGCCCTTAATTCACACAAAAATCCCCTTTTCTTCTTAATTCTCAACATATCATCACATTAGAACCCTAATTTTGGTTTTTAAAATCTAATTGTTCTGCAAAATATTAATTCGAGGGTAGCTGGGTTTACTGGAGAAGTTACGCTGAAAGCATCTTGGAGGATTTTGTTGGGGACCAGCTGCTTAGGTCAGCCAATAGAGTACTGCTTAACCCTAATTAATTCCCCCAATTAAATTGACAACAATTTCCCCTAATTTAATTCAGACAAGAACCCTAATTTTTACAGATTAAAAGGTTACCTGAAGCGAATTGATTGTTAGTCGCAAATTAGGGCTGCTACTCACTAGTAGAAAAATACAAAAAGACACCGCTCTATGGCCACCGGTTTTCAAAAACCGGTGGCTTAAAAAATGGGCGGGATACGCTAATTCACATTTCCACCGGTTCAAACCGAACCGGTGGCATAAATGGTAAAGGCCACCGGTTTGAACCCGTGGCAATAATCAATTAAAAAAAAAACGCTTCCCTTATAAACCCCAAACCCTACCTCCTTTCCCTCTCAGCCGCCCTTTCTCTCTCTTGCTCTCCCCCTTCTCCTCTTTCTCTCTCCTGCTATCCCCTCTCTTCTTTCTCTTTCAATTCCTCTTCTCCGTTCTCATCTCCTTTTCTTCGATCTCCTCGTCTCCTTCTCCTTCTCCTTCGATCTCCACGTCTCCTTCTCTTTCATTTCCACCATCACCAAGAACACCACCGCAACAATGCACCACGAAGACATGCACGAGGTTTGTGTTTAATTAATCGATTTTTCTTGGTTAATTAATCGGATTTTGTTGGGTTTAATGGATTGATTTTCTGGGTTTAGTTAATCATTTTTGGAATTGTTTGAGTTTCTTAATCAATTTTAATTTGGTTTTTAATCAATTTTAATCAATTAATTCTGGGTTTTTGTTTTTTGAGTTTGTGAATTAATTTCTTGGTTTTTTTTTCCTCGGTTTTTAACTTATTTCTGGGATTTTGTCTTTATTTTTGTTCAATTTTTTTTTTCTGGGTTTTCTTCCGGGTTTTTGTTTCATTACTAGGTATTGATTTTCCTGGGTTAATTAGTCGATTTTGGATTTTTTGAGTGTTTTCATCGATTTTAATTCGTTTTCTAATTGATTTTAATCGATTCTAAGTCGATCTCCTTCTGGGTTCTATTCGATTTAATTTTGGGTTTTTTTTTCTTTTTTTTTTATGAGTTCGTGAAAATCAATTTGTTTTTTTGAGTTCGATTTAATTCTCATTTTGTTTTTCATTCTCGTTTTGAAAATCAATTCGATTTTTTTTTTAGTTCGATTTAATTCTCGGGTTTTCACTAATTTCTGGGAATTTTGTTTAATTTTTTTTCTGGGTTTTTTTTTTCTTTTTTTTTTTGGGTTTTAGTTTTCTGGGTAATTTTTCTGGTTTTTTGTTTAATTTCTGGGTTTTGATTATATTTTTGTGTGTTTTTTCTGGGTTTATTTAACCGATTTAAATCGATTTATGGGTATCTGTTCTGGTTTTTTTTTTCGCAGCTTATTTATTTTATTTAATCGATTTTTTTTGTTTGATGCAGGTATATTGATTTAGATGTAGATGTTAAATCAAAGAATAAAGATGCAGGATTATTGATTTAGGTGTTATATGGGTTGTTTTTCAATTTTAATGTTGTAATTTTTTTTTGGTTTTTTATTGTAAATTTTTTTTTTATTTTAATGTTGGAATTTTAGTTTTGTGTAATTTGATTAATTTAGTTCTTTTAAATTGGAATTGTTGTATGAGTAATTTAGTTTTTTCACTCTTAAAAAAGTGTACAATTACTAGATACATATGAATATATATGTGTTTTTATGTATTTTACATATATATATATATATAGTTTCTACCACAATTTAAGAGAAATAAATGCAAAAAAAAAAAAAAAAAAAAAAAAAATTTTATGGGCATTAAAATACTTGTTAATACCATTAAAAAAAAAAATTGCGGGAAGCTTTATTGCCACCGGTTAACCGGTGGCAATATTTGTCTTTGCCACCGGTTCTGAACCGGTGGCTTTTTAATAAGATTATTGCCACCCCCCAAATGGCCACCGGCTCAAAACCGGTGGCATAGGGTGGTTTTGAACCGGTGGCCAATTCATATTTTCGTCTAGTGACTGCTGTTACAATTCACCTCCAATTAGTGAAATTTCTGAAGAAATTTAACATGGGATGGCAATTTCAGTTAGGGGAAGTGTTTAATAGGAAGAATCGGGGAGGGAAAACTGTTAGAAAGAAAAAAAATAGTCGTTGACTGGGGGCCCACGTGACTAAATTCCACCGTAAATTAAAATTGGGTGGTAATCTGAGTGAATAATTAAATTATTGGGTGGTAATTTAAAATAAAAAAAAAATTTGGGTTGTAAGTTAGAAATTAAGTCTTTTTTGGGTGGTAAATTAAAAATATTCCTAATATTTATACGGTGAACAAATACAATCACATAATCATTCATAACCAATAACGAAAACTATTAAAAAATCTTGAAACGTTCACTTTTTTTTAATCAATATTTTTATCTTGATCAACATCTTTCAATCCGTTTAAATTTACATATGAAGAATTTAATATTGATACATAACAAATTATAACCAGTTCAAGTCCATATTGAGATATTGACACAAAAGTCACTGTCCAAACGCTCGAGCATGGCATATTCCGCGATATCATGATAGTGGCACTACATGCGTAATTATAATTATCATAATCCTATAGTACACATCTTATCATTTTTTACATACATCGTTTGATTTTTACTGCCACCATTAGTCAGTGGGCGGACCTAGAAATTTGACAATGGGGAACAATTTCGATAATTCAACTAACATCAACCTATTTAAAAAAAAACGGGTACACAATACAAGTAATTTGGGTTTGGTTGGGAAATAGAAATAAGGGAGTAGTCGAGTGGTATGGTTGAAATAAAACACCCCCCCCCCCCAAAAAGGAGTGATGTTACAAGGGGGATTCGAATGCCATATTATCTTGTGATGTTAATTTCTTAACAAACATTTGCCGAAGATGCTCGCTGCAGTCCGTGACTCGTGGTTGCGTGGGTGGTGGTTCGTGCCTCGTGGTTGGGAAATAGGAATAATGGAGTAGTCGAGTGGTTTGGTTAAAATAAAGGAATTTTTTATTTTTACCACCTTTAAAAAACAACTTAATTGTTTTTACCACTTCCATAAAAAAAGTTTTATTTTATCACCACATTAAAAAAAAAAATGAAAATTGACTTTTACCACCAATCACCGCCAACTAACGGATTATGTCCATAAATTCGTTAGTGGGGCCTATCATGTCCACGTGTCACCATATTATTGGGTAATAAAATAAATAAATTAATAAATAAAAAAAACAAAACCCAATAATATGGTGACACGTGGACATGGTACGCCCCTATCGGATTTATGGACGAAATCCGTTAGTTGGAGGTGATTGGTGGGAGAATCGAACCCTGATCTAGGTAAACCTGAAATTGGGCCTCTTGACTATTTTTAGCCCACTACCAACTTAGCTAAGGCAAACAACTTGTTTATTCTTACACTCAATTTTATATAACTATTTTTCCAGTTTTATTTTTTTTCCTAAATTTTTTTTTCCTCTGTTTTTTTTTCCCGAAAGTGGGGTGACAATGGTCCCCCCTTGTTCCTTCATGGGTCCGCCCCTGCCATTAGTTATACATATATTACATACCAAGTACAATAAAAAAAAAAGATGTTATGGATGGAATCCAACCCCATTGAGTTCACATAAGTACACAACATTTTTAAAATGTTTTGCCCTTCTTAACAAACATGAGTTTAGTATGATGGCACATTACTTATTCACTTTCCAAATCACAGTATTTATCTAGCAAATAAATAAATTACAGTATTCAAGGTAGATTGTGTGCCCATCTCCATGAAAACACTTCTATTTTTTCAACAACCCACGAAAACTCTTGTTTCTCCATTATACCGTGTTGAAAACTCCCATTTTTCTCCATAGATTTCCGGAACTCTCAGGTTTCTCACCAATATGTCGACAGTTTAACCCATCTCAGATCATACACGATTGCTTCTCCATTGTTTTACCTCCCAAATTCCCCACTTTCTCCATAATTAAGCTCCAATTTTGTTCCTAAAAGACTCCCGTTTAATCTGCTAAAAAAACCCCAATTCTATTTTTAAGAATTTATCTCTTTTCAAATTGAAAAGTTTCCATTTCAAATATCAAATCATAATAAACTTTACACTTATCAACATTTTTGGATATCAAAATTTATTGGATATCAAATTAATTTCACAATAACTTTTTATGTTAAAATATTTAAGTCAAAATCCACCATAATGACAGGCCATAACCTTTTAATCAAATAAGAAAATGAAATTTTCATTATTAACAAATAAAAAAAAAACATGTAAATGAATTACCCCTTCAATAAAATTCCGTCATTTCAAAGCTGCTCTGCTACTCGTTAATAGCAGTAGTATAGTAGCTAGGGCTGTTCATCGGTCCAAGACCGAACCGGACTGTTAGAATTTTAAGAACCGAAGATCAGACCGATTAAGTTAGGAACGAATCAGGACCGGGCCGAAAGAATCGGTCCAAAACTCGGACCGGACCGCTTTGGACCAATTTAAGAATTTTTTTTAAAAAGAATACTAAATTTTTTATAAAGTTTAGGAAAGCACAAAAAAAGTATTGGAAAAACTATATTGTAACGTCATTTTTACGTCTTTTTTTGTACGTTTAGTGCAAAAAAGCTTATAAATTTAAAGTTTTCTAAGATTATTAAGGATAATTTTAACCATTATTTAAGGTTTCACACATATTTTTTTAAAAAAAAACGGTCCGATCGAAAACCGGTTTTTATAAGGTTTTGGACCTGTAGACACCCATTTGTGTCTCCCCAAAACCAATCCCAGTAATGAGTACCTTTCACGTCGAATCATAATCGAATGAAACGAAAGTGTGGAAAGGTCTAGTGTTGCGGAAAGTTTTATTTCTTTTCTTTTCTCCCTGATTTTGAAAACTTTATTTTAAGAAAACAGCCAATCCAGTTTGGTTGGTCCATGATATGGGTCCAATAGTGGTGTAGTAGGATGGGGCTTGCAAAGACCTTTCCAACGATATATTATAAGCCCAATTCCGATGAATATTGAGGAAGTTATGGCCAATTTACTAAACTGGGCCCGGTTTGAGCTTTATGTACGGCCCAATGATATAGGGGAGGGCCTAATATGATTTATCATTCCTAATGCAATTAGGAATGGTTTTAGTCTTCTAGAATCTTCTAGAAGGTTCTTTTCATTCCTAATTCAATTAGCATTGATAAGTTGACTTTGTTGACTATTCAGAGTTTTAATCAAGATCAAATAGCATTTTTTCGAAGAAATTATATTATTTTATCTTCCAGTACGGGAAATTTATCAGATTTTCGAAAACGCGTTGAATTCCAGTTTGGCGTCCAACCCCAAGCCTTGACGCCTGAAACCAGGCTTGGCGCCAGGCGCTAGCCACTGGTGCCTGGCGCCAGCTAGCCAGGGTTGGCGCCAATCCTGTTTTGCGATCTTCAGACTCTGTTTTGTTAAATTATCTTTTTTGGCTGATTTTCTCTATAAATAACGTATTAAAAACTCCGTTTTCATGGACCAATTCACCAATTGACGAATTCTACATCTATCATTCACCAATTCTCTCATTCTCAAGTATTCTTTAGCATTATATTCTTTCTTGCTTTTTCATACAAAATTCCGCATTCACAAGATCTAGAAACACCTAGCCATATTTGAAGTTGCCTTCGCCCTAGACGTGAAAGGTTTTAATTTCTGAGGGTTTGGTCCCAAATCTCTCTTTCAATTATTTAATTTAATTGCTTTGATTGTTATTTTTCCTTGAAGTTACTAACGTGTGTATTTTGTTAATAGAAAGAGGTACGAGGCATCAAAGTAAGTGCTTTAATTGATTTATTGATGTTATAATGTAGAAATCATGCTTATATTATTATGATGTTCCTAGTATCATGTCTAGGGTATTTTTAATATATTAAATATGATTGTTACGATGCTTCCTATGTTCTTTCAATATTAATTCATGTTAGTATCATGTTAGGGTTAAAGATTTGATTTTTATTGCTTAGTGACATGCTAGGGTTTGTTATTAATCTTGTTAGTATCATGCCTAGGATTTTGCTATTTTTGTTATGCTTTAATATTAACATGAACATGATAATGATTATAATTGTTATAATTAATGACGATTATGAATATTATTATTATTATTTTGATAATGATTATGAATATTATTATTTTGATGATTATTTTATTTATGATAATTATTTCAATTATTATTAATATGATGATTATTTTCTTTTATGATTATTATCATGATTATTTCAATTATAATTTATTTTTATGATGATGATTATTATTATTCATGATTATTATTATGTTGCTTGATTCTTATTATTTATTGCTTGATCACACCTTTTATTGCATGTTTAAAGGGAATTGGTACTTGTAATCACGCTTAATAAAATAATTAATAATCTTGTTTAGGGTTAATGTGATTATAATTCAAGTGATCGCCAATAATAGTTTAGGATTCTAATTTCGACCGGTTTTTCGTATTGTTTGCTCGATCCTACTTCCTGATTGAATTTTTTCTCACTTTTCTGAAACCCATATGTGTTCTACATATGGACATAACCCTCTGGGAATTCATGCTCCATCTACCCGATTGAACGCTCCGTGCAACAAAGGGTACATCCGAGATGTTGAATTCACCAAACCATGGAAGCGAGTTTTTCTAAAGCTCGCGGTGTCCCATCCACTCGCGCCAACCCTTCACGGTTAGGCTTCCGCGCGGTGCATCCGGAAAATTAACCATGGACCCTCTTTGACTAAACTATATCCCGAACTATAGAGAACTAGAGCCATGGTTAGGTTGCAAACTCATTGCATCATATTGTGCCTACTTGACTAATTGTGCATTATTTGTTGTGCATACTCTATGTGATTTTTCCTAACCGTTTGTTTGACTTGTGTTAAGACTAAATAAACTGATTAATGACTAAAGGAATTTGTTTAATTAATTAATTAATTAATTTGAGCTAATAAATAAACATAAAATCGAGTCATAGTTCCTTTAAGTCAACCCGAATTTTTATTCCCGTATACTGCACAAACGTCAACTTGTTTTGGTCATACCTAGAGTTCTAGAAAGAACTACGAGTCGTACAACCTATGGATCTGTAGCCCCGAGTTTTTTCTTTAATTTGGAATTGGTTTCATCCCAATCAGAGTCGCATATCAAAAGTTATGACTAAAATACCACAGTCTGTCCAGTTTAATGCATATACGTGAAGTCTTAACTTAGTCTTTGCTTGAGTCTAGTTACATAGTCTAGCCACATGGTCATGACACGAGTCTTAACATGTCACCTAAACTCACTAGTCTTAGCACACACTTTGAGTATACATCACCATGGCCATGTCTTAGGTTCATGCATGAGTCGGTCTTTTCCGTCATTTGAGTTGGGGGGTACATTCTATTCCTAATTCTTCATATCCCTCCATCTAAATCTTCTTTCACATTCTATTCCAATTTTTCTTCACTTCCTCCATCCATTGCATGTTGAATAAAGTTTGAGTCAAATAATTATCAATAAATATCCCCAATTTCCTTTTCCACAGTACTTGGTCGAGGAGAGAAGGGCGATTAATCAAGGACAACCTCTTTATTCAAGTCTCGCTTTTTGATAAACCGATTCGTCAAAAGAGGAAGGCTAAGAAGATAATGGCAACTCAAGAAGAAGTCAATGATCTTAAGAACCAATTGGCTACTGTGACTGAGACACTGAAACTTCTCGCACTCAGGATCGATGATCCCGTGAAGCAACAAAAAATGGATTCCAACGCGTTTACGAAAATCCGATAAGTTTACCGTACTGGAGGATAAAATAATATAATTTCCTCGAAAATGCTATTTGATTTTGATTAAAACTCTGAAAAGTCAACAAAAGTCAATTTATCAATGCTAATTGAATTAGGAATGAAAAGAACCTTCTAGAAGAATCTAGAAAACTAAACTATTCCTAATTGCATTAGGAATGATAAATCATATTAGGCCCTCCCCTAGATCATTGGGCCGTACATAAAGCTCAAACCGGGCCCAGTTTAGTAAATTGGCCATAACTTCCTCAATATTCATCGGAATTGGGCTTATAATATATCGTTGGAAAAGTCTTTGCAAGCCCCATCCAACTACACTACTATTGGACCCATATCATGGACCAACCAAACTGGATTGACTGTTTTCTTAAAATAAGTTTTCAAAAACAGAGAGAAGAGAAAAGAAATAAAAACTTTCCGCAACACTAGACTTTCCAGACTTTCATTTCATTCGTTTATGATTCGACGTGAAAGGTACTCATCACTGGGTTTGGTTTTCGGGAGACACAAATGGGTGTCTACAAAAGCCCCCACTTTGACTGAGTTTGGAGAAACGCAAGTTTCGAAAAACGAAAGTCAAAGTATCGATAGGGACGGAGAATGATTCAGAACGTTCTGCGATCCTAAATCACTCTTGTAACGCCGATACTTGCAAACTAACGTTAGTCACTAGTGGAAAAAATCTCATTCGTAACAGGCTATTTGTAACGGGCAAAATAGTGTCCGTTACGAATACTTATTTATTCGTAACGGGCAAAATAATGTCCGTTACGAATACATATGTATTCGTAACGGACAAATTAGTGCCCGTTACGAATAAATAAGTATTCGTAACGGACAATTCAGTGCCTGTTACGAATAAATAAGTATTCGTAACAGACACTATTTTGCCCGTTACGAATACTATATTACACGTAACAGGCGTATTGTGCCCGATACAAATGCCCAAACTTGGCCCAACTAATGAGAGGAGCCCAGTACATGGCTTTTTAGGGTTTCACAACCGTCATTCACCTCTCTCTCTCTCTCATCAGTCCCTCACTGCCTCTCTCTCTCCTCTCCTCTCCTCCCCGTCATTCACCTCTTTCTCTCATTTCAAACTCAGGCCCTCTCTCCTCTCCTCCATCAATCTTCCCCTTAACAACAAGTGAAGATCTCTAAACCTAACCACTGATGAACAATTCTTAGATAATTTAGGATATCTTTGCCGAAAACTTCAACCATTTTAGATCGTGAGGTAAGAAATCCTTCAATCGTTTTTTCTTTTCTTGAATTGATTTCTGGGCATCTAATTGTTTAAATTCTTGAATTTGTTCTTGTGAATTCTAATTTGCTTTATTTTTTTCTACATGCATTTTTGGCATTTATATGGTTCGGTTATCTTTTATACGACTAAACGAATAATAAATCTAAAAAAAATATGTTCTTCAGTTGAAACGAGTAATACAGGTAAAAGTAGTGAATTTAGTTCATCTTTGCCGATTAATACCTGATTGCCGAAATTTTTTTGTAATTTTTTTTGTTTATAGAGAGAATTAAGAAACCTGAGATGGCAAGTTGATTAATTTTAGGGTTCTTCGAGTTCTTTCCCGAAATCGATCAATTTATCCCTAATTCGTTCATTTTTAGTGGTAATTTATGGGTTGTTGGTATATAATCTCTGTTAATCTGTTTATTGAAGTGAGAATTTGGGTATTCGTTCATTTGGGTATTGGTTGTTGATTCTCTATGCAAGGTTGGGGGGGGGGGGGGGGAGGGGAGGGGGGAGGGGGAGGGGGGTGTGTTGGAGCGGGTTATCGAAAATATGAAACGAAGCATACCCAATGGCGAATCCTCCCTCTCCTGTGATCTCTTTCTTATGATTGTAACTTGAAAATAAATCTGGGATATCCTTCATATTTTTGGTGGTATAAAACTCTAAAATTCATTCAAAAACAACATTTAAATTTCCAGATATACCGTATAGGTGGAACAAAATCTCTTTGTAGTTCTAAATGATTGAAGATTGCATATGTGCTAGCCTCCTAGACCCTGTAAATAATGTGATAGATGTTTGCTGTTTTCATTTTGGTCTATGGAGAAGCCTTTAGATGAACTGTAACTCTTGTAAAATAAATAATTTGGAAGCCTTATCGTCTTGTATGTTTGTTTTTTGATGATTATATACCTTGACATTGGGTTGCCTTTTTTTTTACTACAACAGGCAATGGTTTAACTTGCTTAAGAACGTGTTTGTCCCCAGTTGTAGTGATATTCTTGTACTTAAATGGTGTAGCATTTACTTAGCTGCATTACTTGGCGTGCTCAGAATTTATGTATTCGCTTATAAAATATAAAAATTTTTGTACATTCATATAATTATATAAATGGTTAGTAATCTTAGTATGGCCATCTTGTGTTGTTTTGCAGGGTTGCTCATTATGGTGAGCTTGCACCTGAATGCATTAAATCATACTATAAATTCGGCCTTGCATTGTTGTACAAGGCACAGGAGGAGGCTGATCCCTTGGGATCTATGCCAAAGAAAGATGCTGAATCCCAGGAAGGTTCTGCTAAGATTGAATCTTCAAAGAAACCTGTTGAGCGTGAATCATCCCTAGCTTCCGTTTCAAGTAATGCTGAGCAATGTGCTAGTTCAAGTCAACCTGCGAGTTCAAGTCAGCAGCAAGGCGCTGATGATGGTAACTCTATTAAGGAAGTATGTCTAGTAGTCTCAAAGTTGCTCCACAGATGGATGGTTTTAAGCACCACGAGCAGAACGAAGGCTTTTACCTGGAGCCATGGGGAAGTGTCAAAGGCATAGGCCATCCAGGCAAGGCTTTTACAGTTTGTTTTTCATTCTACAACCTACTGAATGTTTAATGATCATTGTTCTATAAATGATTTTACACCAACTTCATGTTTCTACTTTTCCATCATAGGATCTTTTTCTTACATTTCTTGACAGTGAATCCTCTTGTTATAATATTATGCCTTTTCCCCTCCTTTCTTCTCGTAGTACTGTATGATTAATTACATTGATTTAATATGGCCACCAAATATGTCAAATAACAAATAGAACTTGAATTATTGAGTATGCTAGAATTTTGGAATATTCATATCTATGTCAGTCAAGCCATTAAATGTGACCAATATTGAATATATTACAGGTGGGATGGGATTTTGTTGCTGACTTAACCGTTGATTTTATCTAATTGATAGTATGGGCCCTTTAAACTGTCGGTCCTTCCCTATTTATGTCTATCTTCTACTATGTCAAAATCAATGCTAAAGTTTAGGGAAAAAAGTTTTATAGAGTAATAAGTTGTGAATATAACGGCTAATAAATTCAAGGATTGTGAATACATGAATGAATACTAATCATTGGATACGAGTATTTTTTTGCTATTCAATTCCGTTTGATAATCAACTGGTCATGAGTATTATAAAGTATAAAGATGAATTTTCTTTTGATGTTTTCCAGATTAATGAAGTTCTTGAAGATCGTAGTCAAGTTGAAACTATTTGAATGCTACTTTTGTTGGTGTTTATAATGGGTAAGCCTCCAAATATGCAATTAATTTAGCTTAGCGAGCTTGTTTTTTTTGTACATGTTATTGAATAAATTGGATTTTTAACATTATCATTATACCAGAGGGAGAAAGATGGTGGGTGGAAGTGGGATTGGAGACATGAAGGAGACACAAGACATGATCGATTTTCTTTTGCTCTATTTTTTTAGTTTTTTTTTTGACAAAAGAAACAGCTGAAAAGTCCATGGCAAACAGCAAATATGAGTATGTTAAGTCCTTTGAAGTACAAAATTATGCTGCCCACTCTGATGATTGTTGTCATTGATGGCTGGAATATTCGAAGGTTCTCTGAAGCTCATAAATTTGAGAAGCCTCGTGATAAAAAAGCCTTGGAGTTGATGAGTTCATGTGCAAATGCTGTCATGGAGGAATACGCTGACATAATATTTTCATACGGATATAGCGATGAATTTAGTTTTGTATTAAAAAAGGAGTCCAAATTTTACCAGAGACGTGAAAGGTTTGTGGTTGAATCTACATTCAGATGTTAGTACCTGGGATTCACAAATTTCCTTGTTGACATACTGATGTTTTAATTGCTTTTTCATATTGCTTTATTTTCCCCTTTTATTATGAACTACCGAGCCCAGTTTAGTTTTAGTTATTAGGCGATAATAAATGTATTTTTTTTTTGGTGATTGTATAAATATAAAATTCTTTGTTTTATCTCAATTAATTAATAAAATAACTATGCTATAATTTTTATGCAAGCTAGCTAATCCAGCACAGCATGTGCTGGATTTTTTTTTTAATTGGGGTACACACTATTTGTAACGGGCAGCTATCATGCCCGTTGTGTTATTTGTAACGGGCAGTTGAAATTCCCGTTACAAATAAGTCGTTATTCGTAACGGGCACTTGAAATGTCCGTTACGAATAACGGGCTATTTGTAACGGGCACTTGAAATGTCCGTTACGAATAACGGGGTATTCGTAACAGGCACTTGAAATGTCCGTTACGAATAACGGGGTATTCGTAACGGACATTTCAAGTGCCCGTTACAAATAACACTAGCTATCCGTAACGGTGGCATACGTAACGCCCGTTGCCCGTTACGGATAGCCCTTTATTGCCCGTTACGGATAGCTATTTTTCCACTAGTGAGTTAAACAGATAAAAGAGTTAAGAAACGCGTATCTTGCACCGTCGAGCACACGTCTCTGAAAGTAACCGATTTGTGTCGCTTTACTGTTGTTTTGATGACCTCCTACGAGCTAGAGAATACCATCCCGCTTGAAAACTGCTATGCTCGTAACTGCTTCCAAATTAGAAGATTGCTTCGCCTGAAACTATCCTCCTCCGCTATGATAGTATTCCACGTCCAAGGGAATACCATCGAAGATTATTTCTCTTGAAACAATCTCCATCCGCATTGATAATATTCCACATCCTAGGGAATACCATCGAAGATTATTTCTCTTGAAATAATCTCCATCCGCATTGATAATATTCCACATCCTAGGGAATACCATCGAAGATAACTTCACCCGAAATTACCTCCAGTTGTTCGTGACAACTCTCCGCAAGCTAGGGAATGCTGTCGAAGACATCTTCTCTTGAAGTCATCCTCATTTGATGCGATAATTTTCCAAAGGAAATTACCGAAGATCCACGCCTGTCGATCTTTAAAAGTTCGCCTGAACTTTGCTTCCGCTATGCCTGTACGTCGGCGCTTCCGTTGCTTTGAATCTGTACGTTGGTTCACTTTTGCTCTTGAACCTATATGTCGGTGCCTTTTTGCGCTTTTGAACCTATATGTCGGTGCTTTTTTGCCAATGAGCCAATGCTTAGGCGCTTTAAGCTAAGTGAGACGATCTCTTATCAGGTCGATCACTTTATGTAATCAAGCCGATTACTAAATCATGTCAAATTGCTTAGAGGGGCTAACTGGCGTACCAAGGAACCCAAAAATATGTTGCAGAAGGCTAGCTCAACCTCATCAGGTGGCTGGGTGCTTTGGCGTCGCTGAAAAACCATCAGCGCCACCTTATTAGTATTAGCGCCAGGCGCCAAGCCAAATTTGTGACGCCAATGCATAGGGCCTGGCGCCAGCACGGGGACTTCTTTAAATAACCCTTTCCTCTTCATTTCGCTGCTTTGTTCGTCGCGAAACTGCTCGAAGAAACCCGAAAGCTTCAATTGCTCATTGTTTGCTCGTTTCTCAACTGAATTCGCTCAAATTTGTTTCAAATCAAACCTCTTTTCATCTATTTTCCTGATCTAGGTAAGTTTTCTTCAAACTCACATCAGTTTTTATGAATTCTTGGCATGTTTATTCACGAATTCCATGAAAATTCAAAATTTATAACGCTCAATTTGCTTTGTTTGTCAAGTTTTATGCCATAAAATTGCTTGATTATGTTTATATATTGCCTTGTGAGTAATTTGAGACTTGTTTGACTCAATTTGGTGAAGAAATGAGCAATTTGCCATTGTTGGACCTCTTAAGGTCGTGAAGAACAATGTGACTCGTTCTTGATGTTTTTGCTAGAAATTCTTGTCCAATTTGTCACAATAATCACTATAGTGTTGCAAGAAATTGTTTAATTGCTTGAAAAATGCTGTCATGCTCAATTTGAATTTGTGCTCTGTTTTAGTACTACGTACTCTATTTTTGCAAACATAGTATCATGCAGCTAGGCGAACCTTAGATACCATAGAACCTTAATTCATGATAATTTTGCACAATGTAGCATGGCTAGACAACGAGGCTCAGGTTCACGGTCCTGAAACACTAGACGGAAGCATGAGCCCGTGGAGGATGACATCACGCCTTCCACTTCGCTTGGTCGACTTCCGGAGTGGGATGAGCGGACCCTGTTCTTCGCCCCTGTCCACCACATTTCTGAGAGGGTGAGACAGGGCATCGCGCTCGGGAGGACACGGCATCACGGCTCTAGCTGTGATGGTTTAGGCGATTTATACAGGATGCACATCGTTAGGGATCTTGAGACGAGACTCCTATGGGAGTCTTGCGGACTAGCTATTCTGTTCGAGACCTCTGAGGCTATGGTCGCCTCCAGCGGGGGTCATCATGTAGTGCGCGCTTTGGTGGAGTTCTTCTGGGACACCACCAACACCTTCCATTTCCCCTGGGGCGAGATGATGGTCACCCCTACAGACTTCAGTGTCATCACAGGGACTGGAGTTCACTTCTGTGCCACTGCTGTTTGATAGTGGACCAATCGCTATTCGGGCCCGAGATGAGGTCGAGACGACTCAGTTTAGTGCTAGAGGAATTCACCACTCGACGTTGGCAGCGGCTCTTGATGACGATGCGACCACCCAAGAGCAGCGGGTGCGCATCTTTGTGCTGATGTTATTGTCAAGGACATTCTCCCCTAACAAAGGTAGTAGAGCGTTGCTTTACTATCTTCCTGCTGTCCGTGATCTTCACCGGATCGGGACTTATGACTAGGCCAGCTTGGCCTATGCTGACTTCGTTCGTGCGCTGAGGGACTCGTGTCGCCACCGGTCCTTTGGGACGAACGTTGCTTTGTTTGCCTTTTGGAAGGTTGTAGAGGTAAACATTTATTCCCTATAAAGTTTAGCTTTGCATATTAGTTAGCCTTTGCTCACACTTTTAACTCCTTGTAGATCTGGTTCTACGAGTACTTTCCTTCCATTGCGCCGACGAGACCATCGCCGAGGGGATTTCCAGTGAGCGCCTCTTGGGGCGGTCATCACGTGGACATGTCCACTACACATGTCCGGAACCGGATCATCTCGGTACGACTTTTATTGTTTATCTTGCTCTTCCGCGGTGCTTAGACATATTCTTGCCTGATTTACGCTCTTTATAGGGACCTAAGGTGGTATACCGGCCGTGGGGCGGTTGGACAGTCCCTGGGTTAGCCGAACAGTATTCTACTGAGCGTCGCTATTTTCTGGGGACTTATGGAGCTGTCGCGTACTTAGGAGAGAGGGTCGCTAGACAACACTCTTCTGATGTCTTCGTCGTTCCCGCTGCTCCACCACGTCATATGTTCGACGAGGCGCGGTTGTCGAGCATGTCCGAGGGAGCTGGTACTCCTTGACGGTCCCATGTGATCCTCGGGCGGTGTTATGCTGAGGAGCTATTACCTTTGTTAGCTCCAGCCCCCGTATCGGCTGAGGATGTGAGGGTAAGATTTCCTTAGCTTTACTTTCCACTAAGTAGCCCCCAAGTAATGTTTTACTAATTTTTTCGTTTTATCAGGACGGTGCTGCTAAGTTCGTGCCACCCCGTATGTCCATCCACAACTAGGGGATGTACGGGCCGATCGAGGAGATGATTTCTCCGGCTCCCGAGGGCGAGCGCTTCGTAGAGCGGTCGATTCCTCGCCACCAGACTAGAGTAAGCCTAGTTTTTTCAGAATTTTTGTGTTCATATATCATGCATTTTTACTGACTTATTTTCTGACAGTTTTCACGCGAGGTGGTTTCGGCGATGGCACGATGCATAGATGCCTTCCGGAGACAGCTCGTCCGGATGAGGAATGCGGCCACTTGCCGTCGGGATGACGTCATCCGAGAGGTAGCCTTTCTTTGCTCATTAGTTTTTGCATTGCTGCTTCAATTTTACTTTGTTTCTGATTTAACACTTTTTGCAGGGCCAGCCTATCGCTTCTCACACCCGCACGAGACCTGAGGGGCAGAGGGATCCAGCGAGGTCCAGCTCGAGACGTTGTCGCACTTCGTCAAGGGGTAGAGGCGGTCGCTCTGAGGCTGCTCGAGCTGACGTTGCAGAGGGCTCGGGATCTTCTTCTGAGGGTGCTCACGCTGCACCGGTAGGAGAGGCTACCTCGGCTTTCAGAGGTGGTGGGATGTACGAGGTTGGCTCGTCATCGCAGCAGCCTCCGCGGCCTTCAGCCTCAGGTTGATCCTGGCTGGAGTGGTCCTATATTGAGCCTTCCTCCTCCTACGGAGACTGGAGCTGGAGCTGGTGGAGAGGTGACTCCTCGTACGGCGCAATTTTATGACATGATGGGCCTACGTCCTCCGGCGCCGTAGTTTGTTCCTGTGTATATTTTATTTTGACTTTTTTATAAAACTTTGCCTTAGACTCTTTATTCATAGACACATTTTGTATATTTATGCTATTATGAGTTTATTTACTGTTGTGTGTATGTTTGTGTGTGCAAGAAAAGTGTGACAACAATTTTGCGCAAAAATTCCGTCATTTTTATTATTGATGGAGGGTATCCGACTCTTTCCCCCCAAAAGAAAAAATAAAATAGGAAAAAATCGAATGAAATGTCGGGTGTTTGTAAATTAAAATAAAGTCCAAAAAGAATAATAATAATTAAAAAACTAATAGCTATATTTAATTAATTAGGAAAAAGGATAGAAAAGGATTAAACAGAGCCATAAAGTCATTAACCGACTCGAGTTTAATATTAAAAACGCAAGTTGAGGACGCGCGGCTGATCTGGCAACTTGGCGCCAGCTGGCGCCACACTATGGCGCGTGGCGCCAATTGACGCTGATGCTGTATTTTAATCTGATTAAAATTCCTCGCAATTTCTGTATAAAAATCCCCCTGCCCAGCTGATTCTTCTCATAATTCCAGCGAATAAATAATTCTCTTCTATATAAAAACAATAATTATGTCTTTAGCTACCAAAACCTTCACCCAATACATTCATGAATAGTGTCGATCTCTTAATGCGAGGGAGAGAAAAGAATTAGATTTATTTCACCTAGGGGGAATTTATGGCATCAAAGGGGTAGATCTTGACCTAGACTTCATACATACCGCTTTAGAATTTTGGAATGTTGATATTCATTGTTTCAGAATAGGGTATGATGAGATTAGCCCTTTGCCGTAGGAATTTGGTGCTATCTTAGGCTTCTCTGCGATAGACCTTATAGCAATCCCTAGAGTAGAGGCATACTATTATAAGGATTTTGAGCGCTTCTTTAATTTGAAGGAAAGGGATTTATCAAAAATAGTGGATGGCAATATAGTTAATTTGAAAGAATTTGCACGCTATTATTTTGATAAACCTCTTTCTGAATCTTTTCATATATATAGAAGAAGGGCGTTCTTATTTTGCATGCTTAACCAATTTTTTCTTAGTAGTGGTAAAAATAATGAGGGTCAATCAATTATAACCACTGTACTAGAACAAATTGAATCAGGGAGAAATCCAATGCCATTAATAGTTGGAGAGACTATGATTAGTCTAGATGAATTGAAAAGGGACCCAAAAGCGCCTCTTCGCGGTTCTCCAATTTTATTACAGGTAGAAAAATAATATTTTTAATTACAGATATCAAAAAATATATTTTTGTATTGTAATAACAATTTATTTGCATTGCATTTTTTTTACAGATGTGGCTAATGGAGAGGCTAGGATTAATTAGCCCTCCGGACGATATTGAAAAATATACTCCCAATTTCTTCGTGAGAAGGAAGAAGCGCATCCCTAAGATTGGGCGCCATGGGTGGAGAAAAGTTTTTGAATCACGTGATTTTGCTATCAAGTGGGTCGTCCATGGTGAAAAATAGAAAGGATGGTTGGTGTTAACAAGCAACCTTTCTGCCGTCTTCCAAGCTTGTCTCGTGTAACTTATTATTACCCCTGCAGGGTAAAAAGACAATACGGCTTGCTTCAGAATATTCCTTCAGGGGATCTTCGTCCTCCCTTTGAGTACCTCGTATCTCAAGAAGTAGACAGATTTGATGCTTACTGGAGCGCTAGACCTTTATGGGAAGTGATTACCCAAAAGGTTCCTTCTTCTTTGCCCAATGATGTAAAGAAGTGGTTGCTGAAGAAATCTTCGATTGATCAGGGTAGAACCGATGTGAAGAATCGTCTAGGTGACAGGGTGACTCCTGCCAAGGAACGCTTAGGTGCAAGAATTGAATTCAAAACACCTGCAATGCCTAGGAAGAAAGTTACTACCAAAGACAAAGGGAAAAGGAAAGCTAACACCACATATAAAAAAGCCTGGGTGGAAAAGAAGCATGGAGTGCTAGCTGAAGGGGAGACTATCTATTCCAAAATTGAATGTAGGTCCTCTAAAGGATGCCTACTAGCTAAAGTTATGGATGAAGAGGAGGAAGCAGACAAGAATTGGAAAAGAGCTAGAAAGGAAAAGAAAGATTAAGAGCATTGCTTAGCTTTAGATTTATTAGACTTATATTGTTATTTAAAGTTAATTTATTTCAGCTTTTATTTAAATTCCATCAATAATGTAATTTTATTTTATTAATGAAATTTCATCTTTCAATTAAATTATTTACTTTAAATTTATTTTATTAAAGCAATGAAAATCGAAAAAATTAATTTTCCAGAAATTCTTTGAGTACGGAAGTTGAAAATTTTCCGAAAAACACCGAAATTCGCCCAGATTTTATTCCCGAATTGGCGCCAGTTATTGGCATTTGGCGCCTGCCATTGAAGTCTGGTGCCAGGCGCCAATTCCATCGGCTGGCGCTGATGACTTATGGCTGGCGCCAAGCTTTTCTTTGCGACGCCGATGATTCGCCGATTTTTCTGTCGAATTTTTAATTGATTCTGGACGCGGAGATGTCGAAAAATAAAGTGGCCGCACCCGTAAAGGGTTGCCTACGTATCCTTTCTTAAGGAATCAGGCCGAACGTAGCTCTCTTGAGTATCCTACTCAAGTACTTATGAGTAGTATTTCTTAAGTTGGTCAAGATTCGTCATGTTTGAGAACTCATTCCCATCCATATCGGTTAGTTTTGCTGCACCTCCTGACAGGATTGTTTTGACAATGTAGGGTCCAGACCAATTAGGTCTAAATTTACCCCTTGGGTCTAAAACATTTTTCCTTAGTGCTTTTAATACCAAATCTCCTACTTTGATATTTCTTGTCTTGACCTTCTTATTAAAATGCCTAGCCATACGAGTTTGGTAGCATTGAGTGTGATGTAGAGCTTCTAGTCGTTTCTCATCGAGTAGAATCAATTCTTCGTGTCTTGCCCTAGTCCATTCAATTTTATCGAGTTTACTCTCTAACGCGATGCGTAGAGATGGTATTTCTAATTCGACAGGTTGTACGACATCCATTCCATATACCAAGGAAAATGACGTATTTCCTGTTGATGTACGGATTGACGTGCGATAACCCCACAATGCGAAGTGAAGTTTGTCAGGCCAATCCTTATAATTTTCTGTCATTTTCTCGATGATAGTCTTTAGATTTTTATTAGCTGCCTCAACTGCTCCGTTTGCTTGAGGTCTATAAGGGGAAGAATGATGATGTTAAATGCCGTATTTTTGTAGCAATTCTTCACATTCGGCTTGAAAGTGAGTTCCATTGTCACTTATCATTTCATGTGGGACTCCATATCGACAGATAATATTTCTTTCGATAAAGAGTGCTACATGTTTTGTAGTGAGTTTAGCGTATGATTGCGCTTCGACCCACTTTGTAAAGTAATCGATTGCTACTAGGATAAATTCGTGGCCTCCTATTCCTGGGGGAGTGATTTTGCCAATTATGTCAATTCCCCATGTAGAGAATGGCCATGGCGATGTGTAGGTGTAAGGAAAAGATGGAGGGACATGTTGTAAATTGGCATAAATTTGGCACTTAGGGCATCTTTTTACGTATTGATGGCAATCCCTATTCATTGTAGTCCAATAATATCCTTCTCGCATTATTTTCTGAACTAACATTTTGTCGTTTACATGAGTGCCACAGATTCCTTCGTGAACTATTCTCATTACTCTTTGTGCATCCATCTTTCCTACACATAAGAGAGCTCGACCTTTAGGTACCCTTTTATGTAGCTCGTTGTCTATGAGTACATATTGAGAAGCCAAAAGTCTCAACGCTCGCTTTGCTCTTTTGTCAGCATGAGGAGGGTATTCTCCATTGGTGACATAGTTGAGTATGTCCGTGTACCACGGTTCTTCTTCTTCTTCTTCTTCTTCTTCTTCTTCTTCTTCTTCTTCGCCTTGGACTAAGTCGTCGTCTTCTATAGCCTGGATATATGCTGGTTTGTGCCTTTTTTCGATAGTTAGAGGCATTTGCTCGATTTTCGTGGAAATCCTAACCATTGAGGCTAATCTTGCCAAGGCATCAGCAAATTGGTTTTCCTCTCTAGGTAGATATGTGTATTCTACCTTCTCTAATTGATCGGTAAGAGTTTCCAGATAGGTTTGGTAAGGGGCTAGGCTTTCGCTCCTTACTTTCCACCTCTTAGATATCTGATTGATGATCAAAAAAGAGTCTCCGAATATCCTTAACTTCTTTACTCCCAATGCCAAAGCTGTTTCAAGGCCTACCACGCATGCTTCATATTTAGTAGCGTTGTTGGTAACGTCGAAATCAAGCTTTATGGAGATTGGAACGTGCTCTTCTTTAGGTGATACTAGTAGTACTCCAACGCCACATCCCTTTTGGTTTGAGGCTCCGTCGAAATACAAGGTCCAAGTATCATCTTCAGTGACCATTAAGTCTTCATCTGGAAATTCATTGTCTTGTATTGGCGTCGAGTCTTCTATTGGAAAATCTGCTAGAAAGTCTGACACCACGGATCCTTTAATAGCTTTTTGTGGCACAAACCTTACATCGAACTGGGCTAGATTGACTATCCATCTTGATATGCGTCAATTGGATGTAGATTTCTCGAACAGATACTTGAGTGGATCTAATCGAGAGACTACGAAAACGGTATGCACCAACATATAATGTCTTAACTTAGTTGTGGCCCACACCAAGGCGAGGCACAATTTCTCGAGCGGTGTATAGCGTGTTTTGTATTCGAGCATCTTTTTA
Organism: Chenopodium album; assembly: GCF_948465745.1. Classification (NCBI taxonomy): domain Eukaryota; kingdom Viridiplantae; phylum Streptophyta; class Magnoliopsida; order Caryophyllales; family Amaranthaceae; genus Chenopodium; species Chenopodium album. The sequence goes on from NC_137842.1 coordinate 23,197,303, forward strand.
CTTAGGTAGTAAATTGCGTTCTCTTTGCCTTCTAATTCTTGTGCTAGCATGGCTCCCATTGTCTCTTTGGTAACCGTCAAATATAACCTAAGAGGTATTCCGGGAAGTGCTGGTGCTAATACGGGAGGATTTGCGAGATAGGCTTTGATATTTTCAAAGGCTTTTTGACACTCGTCATCCCATATTACTGGTACATTCTTCTTGAGCTTCTTGAAAATTGGTTCACATATCGTCGTCAGTTTTGATATGAACCTACTTATGTATTGCAACCGGCCAATAAATCCTCGAATCTGCTTCTCAGTCTTGGGCGGTGGCATTGACATGATTGCTTTAATCTTGGTTGGATCTACCTCTATTCCTCTAGAGTTTATGACGTATCCCAAGAGCTTGCCTGAGGTGACTCCAAAAGCACACTTTGATGGATTCAACCTCACATTATATTTTCTTAGCCTTTCGAAAAATTTCCTTAAGGCTACTTGATGGCCTGGACGGTCTTTTGATTTTACAATCATGTCGTCGACATATACTTCGACTTCTTTGTGCATCATGTCATGGAGTAAGGCAGTTGCTGCACGTTGGTAAGTAGCACCCACGTTTTTCAACCCGAATGGCATTACCGTGTAGCAGTAAGTGCCCCATGGTGTTATAAAGGTTGTTTTCTCCATGTCTTCTTCTGCCATGAGAATCTGGTTGTAACCCGCGTACCCATCCATGAACGAGAGAAGCGCGTGGTTTGCCGTGTTAGCTACCAGAATATCGATGTGTGGCAAAGGGAAGTCGTCCTTTGGATTTGCCTTATTTAGATCTCGATAGTCGACACACATCCTTACCCTTCCGTCTTTCTTTGGAACTGGGACGACGTTGGCGACCCATTCGGGGTATTTGGATACCTTGATGAAACCTGCAGTTATTTGTTTTTGAACTTCTTCTTTTATTTTAAGTGCTACATCGGGTTTCACTCGACGCAACTTTTGTTTTACAGGTTTCATTCCTGGAATTAGTTGTATAGTGTGTTGAGCTATTTCTCTATTAATGCCTGGCATATCTTCATATGACCAAGCAAATACATCGATAAATTCTTTAAGTAAGCTAATTAAATCGGTTCTTTCTTGCTTATTCAATGTTAATCCAATTTTAACTTCTCTTTTATTAGTTGAATCATTCGTGATGTCAACTGTTTCAGTTTCCTCAATTACCGGTGTTTTCTTTTCGAGTGTTTCCATTGCTTTAATAATTTCTTTGTCTTTTTCATCGTTAGCTAAGCAATGTTTGTCATCTTAGGTTAGGGAGGAACACAAGAAGTAAGGAGAATGAGAAATATTATTATACTCTGAGATCATTACATCAAAGAGTGATATGTCCTCAGGGACTGGATCACTAACTATCCTAGGAGAAGAAATAGGAGGGGGAGGTGCTACTACTAAAGACTTAGAAGAATCTAAAGGGAAAGACTCTGACTCAGACGACTCTTCAAACATCGGTCCTTGCCCTGTCGTGATTGATATCTTCCTTCCGCTTGGAATAGTCACTTTGATAGTCTTGTGCCACCCTTGTAGTGATCCTTCGGCTGGAGTAATTAGCTTCGAGGGGTCGAAGATTTCACTTTGTAGGATTGTTTGAATGAGCGAGGAGTTATCTTCTTCATAAGTTGGCTCATTCTTTTCTCGCCCAAAAGTAATCCCATGATGTTAAAGTCAAAACATGGGGGTGCTTTCTCCTTATGGACGGGAGTTGGGATTTCATCAGTGAAGTAGCAATCCAAGAAAATCTCGAATCCCGGTTGTCTTATGCCGTTTACAACAAATGGCTCGGGAAATTCATGGCATGGATAGTCCTCTCCTTCTTTTATGAACAGACCATTAAGCATAAGAGGGTACTGATCCATTGGAATTGCTTTCTTTTGAATGCGAGCGTCCCTACGTGCTTTCAACTTGTCCTGGGCTCGCTTGAGATCTTTCCGAGTCGGTTCAAAACCAAGTCCGAAAGTATCTAACTTAGGGAGGCCAGGTGACTCCAGCAGTTTTGCTATTCCTTTCTTCTTTCCTAAAGTCATCCCAGGAAAGTGTCCTTGTTTCTTCAGCATGGCGTTGACGGTCATGTTAGAATGGGGGTCATGGCAAAGAGATGAACTTTCATCCTCCTGGATTAAGGAGACTTCTTCGTTAAAGCCCCATAGGTCTTCATCATCTTCGTCGTGCTCCACATTAATGATTGGATTCTCTATGGATTTGATTCTCGTAGGCGAAGCATCGATGGTGATTGGAATTCCTCCAACTATAGCTTTCACTTGTTGGTGGAGAGATGAAGGGACGGCTTTTAGATCATGAAGCCAAGGGCGTCCAAACAATAAGTTGAATGAAGCTTTGATGTCCACTACTTGGAAAGTAGTAGCATGTTCTATTGCTCCTGCCGTTACATTTAGGGTAATATTGCCAAGAGCTTGACGACGAGTATTATCTTAGGCTCTTATTCCTTGTGTGGATGGAGTCAAGTCTTCATCCCTTATGCCGAGCATCCTCGCAGTTCTAAGTGGACAAACATTGATAGCCGGTCTATTGTCTAGAAGAGTCATAGGAACATTCATCCTTTTGCAGACTACCGTGAGGTTTAATGCCTTGTAATGTTTGTCACCTTCTGAGGGTAAATCTTTGTCAGAAAAGGTGATCAAATTAATCGGACTAGGAAGGTCACTTGTGAGGAAGTTGGCTAGTCCCTCAGGAGTAGTGTCAGAATCTATCTCGATTTTATCCAAGGCATTCATTACAGCCAACCTATGCTCTCGAGATGTTGCCAGAAGTTTCCACACATTCATCTCAACTTTTGTCTTCTTAAACTGTTTAACAATGTCATTGTCTTCGATGATAGGTATGGGAACTTGATGTACGGTTGGCATAGGTTGTGTTGAAACGGGAGGTTGCATTCTCCCAGATCTTGTGAGGACATCTATCGATGAATCTTCTTCAGCCCAAATGTCATCTGTGGTGTATGACACAGAAGGTGAAGGTCCTACTATGTCCTTTAGATAGATATCTTCTTCATCACTGTCCCAAACTCCATTAATGGTTGATTCTTCTTCTTGTTGGACTTGGACTAGTTTCTTTTCATCACTCATTTTCTGTACCAAATCCTTGAATTTGAAACAGTTTTCTATAGTGTGACCCCCTGATTGATGATACTGACAGTAATATCTATCTGTCCTTTTTAATGACTCGAATGGTCTCGGTTCGAGAGGTTTGACCTCGCCACTCTCGGAGATCATTTCGAAAATTTGCGCATATGGGATCCCAATTGGAGTGTAAATTCTATTGCTCTTCTTGGGTTTTTCAGTGACTTGTAAGGGAAAGTACTTTGCCTCATAAGTCGTTCTCACTGGTGTGAATTCTCTTTTAGGTTCTTCTTTTGGAATTGGAAGCTCATCATATTTCTTATGGAGTTCGTTCATAACTTTGAGAGCTTCACGTAGTAGTTGCGATGCCTCCTTCATAGACAGTGTGAGCAATTGTATATCTTCCTTATTCGCCGGTTCTGGAAGACTATCCTTGACATCAAAAAAAGATCTCCTCTTCTTTTTCTATGGCACAGATTTCTTTGACAGGTTTAATGAGAGAGGAGGGGTCAACCTCGTTTTCCTCATCGGAGATAGCTAGGGTATGAGCTAGAGGTGAATTGTCGATGCTTGGCTTGTTACCGGCAGGGGGCAACGACAGTTTGTTATTGTCGATTAGGTCTTGGATAGCTTCCTTAAGCTTCCAACAGCTTTTAGTGGAATGGCCCCTACCTTGGTGATACTTGCAGTGTGCATTGGGGTTCCAGTTAATCGATCTCTTCTCAACTGGTGGGTCCCCAAATGGTCCAATAGGAGTTATAAGACCTTTTGCATTTAATCGACCAAATGCGGTGTCATAACTCATGCCAATAGGAGTGAATTTCCTCGTAAATGGTTTCTTCTGTCCTTGGTTGTTCATGGCAAGAACTTCTCCTAAATTAAAGGTGCTAACATTATTTGAGTGGGCGGTTTTGGAAGAAGAAGGATTGTCGTTCTTCTTTCCTTTCCAGCCACTGTTGGAGTTATTGTTGGCAGCTTTTGACTTAGCCAAGTCATCTTCAATATTGATCCCAATGTCATAAACGACCTTGAAGGTATGAAGATTATTTTGATATTTAAGATGCTTGGAATATTTTTCTTGGAGATTTTTGATAAACAGTCTCACAGACTCTTTTTCACTTGGTACCTCAATCATCTTAGCTGAGGTTTCTCTCCATTTATTAAAGAAAGAGGTCAAGCCTTCATTCTCTTTCTGTTTGAGGATTTTAAGTTCTCTATGGTCAGTCTCGACTTGATTTTTGCACTTGTACCTATCTACGAAAGTGTTTGCTATAGACTCCCAGGTAGAGGTCTTTTCTTTCTCGAGAGAAAAGAACCATTGTTGGCAAACGGTCTCGAGAGATAGTGAGAAAAGAGAAGGGAAGACCTTCTTATCGATACCCTTGATACTCATTATTGTTTCAAATGCTCTTAAATGAAAGTAAGGGTTGTCAATTGCTCTGAATTTTGGGATGTCGTTGGCGTTGAACTTCTGCGGAAGAAGATCCTTGTCCACCGAGACCCCTTGTGATGTAAGCTCTTGAAACTTGTAGTCGCTAGACAATATGCTTAAACTCTCTTGCATGAGGTCCATCTGTTGTTGCTTCACGGGATCATCGATCCTAAGTGCGAGAAGCTTCAGTGTCTCAGTCACAGTAGCCAGTTGGTTCTTAAGATCATTGACTTCTTCTTGAGTTGCCATTATAACCCTAGATTTCCTCTTGCGAGCTATAGGTTTGTCGAAAAGTTGGACTTGTACGAAGAGGTTATCTTTGATTAATCGTCCTTCCTTTCTTGACCACGCGATGTAAATTAAACCATTTTGCGTTTTAATTACTTGACTCGAATCAACTTGACTTTATGGTTTATTTTAAGGGAAAAAGAAAAAGAAAGGGTGCATATTTTTGGCAAAAATAATGTACATATTTTTAGGGAACTAAGTATTATTATTTTTTATTGGAGGATCAATATCCGACTTACCCCCCTAAAAAAAATGACGGAAAAAACGCGCACACAAGACTCACTTAATCATGGTCAAAGTATGTGTATTGGTGTGTGCGTTGAGTGTAAGTGACATGCTTGGACTCTTATGTAAGACCATGGGACTTAGTGCCTAAACTCGATCATCAATTCAATTAAATATTATTGACAGCAAAATTAACCGAATTAAACAGAAAACTGATTAATTAGACCCTAGGTGATGACTCGACCAATAATCCGAACTGTCGGCCAAGCGATAGGACTGGCGTCACACTGTGGAGCTTGGCGCCAGACAACATAGCTGTCGTCAGGCGCTACACTCCATAGTGTGGCGCTACAGCTCAGACCTTGGCGCCAATATTGGAGCTTCGGTCTGGGTCTGTTTTCGGTGTTATTAGTCAACTGGGGTATGCCTAAAGTCGTACTAGGTCAATTCCGATTAAAATATTAGACTTTATCGACTCAAATTAATTAATTAATTAATTAATTAGGCAAAGTTTTTTAAGTCATTAATTTATTTAGTCTAAACACAAGTCAACAAACGGTTAGGAAAAATCACATAGAGTATGCACAACAAATAATGCACAATTAGTCAAGTAGGCACAATATGATGCAATGAGTTCGCAACCTAACCATGGGTCTAGTTCTCTAAAGTTCGGGATATGGTTTAGTTAATAGAGGGTCCATGGTTAATTGTCCAGATGCACCGCGCGGAAGCCTAACCGTGAAGGGTTGGCGCGAGTGGATGGGACACCGCGAGTTTTAGAAAAAACTCGCTTCCATGGTTTGGTGAATTCAACATCTCGGATGTACCATTTGTTACACGGAGCGTTCAATCGGGTAGATGGAGCATGAATTCCCAGAGGGTTATGTCCATATGTAGAACACATATGGGTTTCAGAAAAGTGAGAAAAAATTCAATCAGGAAGTAGGATCGAGCAAACAATACGAAAAACTAGTCGAAATTAGAACGCATATTTCTGGCTTGGTATTGGGGGAAATTGGCGCCAGCAAATAGAGACTGGCGTCAGCTTTTAACTGTAGCGCCTGGCGCCAATACTGGCGTCTTGCGCCACGGCTAAAAGTCTGGCGCCAAGCTCTAGCCCCTGACGCTACTTCCCACAGGCCTCAGCAGCTTTCTGTGCTCGATAAAATTTTCCAGTTTCGTGCGGTGTTATTTCTGTCCTAGTTGTGAAAGATATTTCTCAAATTTCCTACGTGTAAAATCCTATGTTTTTAACTCATTACGGATGGTCTTTCCAATGAGATATTTTTTATGCATATGACAATAATGTTAATCAAAATTACGCACATGAAATACTTAGAACTTTTCGAGTCTCATCCACTCATTCTAAATCATTGCCGAAACAAATTCAGGAATTAAAATAGAAATCCTCCCCAGTGGAGTCGCCAAAAAATGTAGGGAATAATTTCAAGCCTTTAAATCCCACTAGCTTGAACCCCACTGTGATCATACACTAAAGTACGGTGGCGTCCAAAAGGGAAGAAAATAGAGCAAAAGAGTCGCCAACAAGTTTTAGGAACTTGTAAACCGTTCACGAGGTGAAGGGTTACACCCCTTAACAATCCAAGAGATCGTAAACTCCATAAGGTCATGAACCAAATAAGGTTTCGGGGATGAAGGTACAAATCCAACCTAAAAGAGATTGAACCTGCCCTAATAATAGGCCTCTACTTTATTCTGATCGTATTCATGTGCGCTTTTTAATTAACATGCAATCAATAGGTTAACTTTAAACCTGTTTATCTATGTTGGTTGAATATTAATGCACAAATAAAATATTATTGGCGATCACTTGAATTATAATCAAATTAACCCTAACAAGATTATCAAATATCTTATTAATCGTGATTACAAGTACCAAATTCCCTTTAAACATGCAATAAAAGGTGTGATCAAGCAATAAATAATAAGCATCAAGCAACATAATAAATAATAATCAATATCATGAATAATAAAATTATAATCATAACAATAATAATCACAAATAAAATAATCATCATCAAAATAATAATAATAATAAATTATAACAATTATAATCATAATCATATTCATGTTAACATTAAAGCATGATAATAATAACAAGATCCTAGGCATGATACTAACAAGATTAATAACAAACCCTAGCATGTCACTAAGCAATAAAAATCAAATCTTTAACCCTAACATGATACTAACAATCATAAATATTAGGAAAAACATAGGAAGCATCATAACAATCATATTTAATATTAAAATTACCCTAGACATGATACTAGGAATCATAAGAACAATGTAAACATGATTTCTACATCAATAAATCAATTAAAATCAATAAAGTACTTACTTTGATGCCTCGTACCTCTTTCTAATAACAAAATACACACGTTAGTAACTTCAAGGAAAATAATAATCAAAACAATTAAATTAAATAATTGAAAGAGAGATTTGGGACAAAACCCTCAGAAATTAAAACCTTTCACGTCTAGGGAAAAGGCAACTTCGAATATGGCTAGGTGTTTCTAGATCTAATGAATGCGGAATTTTGTATTTGAGAAAAGCAAAGTTTAGAAAAAGAGAGAGAGAGAGAGAATAATAAAGAATTAAAATAAGAATTGATGAAATGTGGTTATGAATGATTAGGAGAGAATTAGAGAGTTAATGATTGCGAATGAAAACGGAGTTTTTAATACGATATTTATAGAGAAAATCAGCCAAAAAGATAAATTAAACGAAACAGAGTCTGACGCTCAGAAAACACGGCTGGCGCCAACCCTGGCTAGCTGGCGCCAGGCACCACCACTAGCGCCAGGCGCCAATGGCTAGCGCTAGGCGCCAGGCCTGGGGTTAGGCGCCAAGCCTGATTCCAACGCGTTTTCGAAAATCCGATAAGTTTACCGTACTGGAGGATAAAATAATATAATTTCCTCGAAAATGTTATTTGATTTTGATTAAAACTCTGAAAAGTCAACAAAAGTCAATTTATCAATGCTAATTAAATTAGGAATGAAAAGAACCTTCTAGAAGAATCTAGAAAACTAAAACCACTCCTAATTGCATTAGGAATGATAAATCATATTAGGCCCTCCCCTAGATCATTGGGCCGTACATAAAGCTCAAACCGGGCCCAGTTTAGTAAATTGGCCATAACTTCCTCAATATTCATCGGAATTGGGCTTATAATATATCGTTGGAAAGGTCTTTACAAGCCCCATCCAACTACACTACTATTGAACCCATATCATGGGCCAACCAAACTGTATTGGCTGTTTTCTTAAAATAAGTTTTCAAAAACAGAGAGAAGAGAAAAGAAATAAAAACTTTCCGCAACACTAGACTTTCCACACTTTCATTTCATTCGATTATGATTCAACGTGAAAGGTACTCATCACTGGGTTTGGTTTTGGGGAGACAAAAATGGGTGTCTACAATAAACCTGAGGTTTTTATGTGACATGATGAGGTTTAAGTGCTTGTAATTGGAGGAGGAGGTGGAGTTTTTAGGAATGCAAATGGGGAGTGGTATTTTGGGTATTCAAGCAAATATAATGCGCCTAATGCTTTGGGTGCAGAGTTATATTCTTTAAGAGAGGGGCTGAATTATGCTCAAGCTATGCCTCTTAAGTTTTTGGAGGTTGAAAGCGATGCTCAAGAAATCAGAAGCTTGCTCAACAGGGAAGGAGAGCATATGAATCATGAACTTTCTGCCGTTATCATTGATGTTGCAAGAGCCTTAAACAACCAAAATATGGTTATAGTTTTCAGCACCATCCCTAAGGAGCTGAACTGTTTAGCAAATTATCTGGCCAAATATGCAATGACAATGAGTTTGGGCCATACTCCACATTATGTCTGCCCAACCAGTGCTGCTGCCGCTTTTGAGGATGATTTGCGAGGCTTACATGATACCCCTGTTGCTTAGTCTGCCACTGTTTTTCTGCTTTTCCTCTAGTTTATTTGTAAACTTTATCTTATTAACATATTTAGAAAACAATGGTTACTGTGGGTTTCAAAGACTGCATTTTGCAATCAGCAGGTCTTTGAATGATATGTTGTAATTAATAGGGCTCTGCCCAAGTAATATATGCCTCTTTTGTGTTAAAAAAAAAGTGCTTGTAATTGGGGTTATACTTATTTGGCATATGATGAAATTTTTAAATTTTAATAAGCTTATATCAGAAGCCAGTAATTATGTTTCCTATAATCATATGATTAGTCACTTCTCCTTCCTACCTTTACATAATTGATACATTATGTTTTATAACTTCTAATGCTTGTTGTCTATTCATAAACTTATACTAAATAAGGAGTTGCTGCTTATTAGAATAAGAACGAACCATCACCGAAAGCTTGTATTTGCAGCTTATATTACAAGTTAGGCGGTAAATGTAGACACCCATTTGTGTCTCCCCAAAACAAAACCCAGCGATGAGTACCTTTCACGTCAAATCATAATCGAATGAAGTGAAAGTGTGGAAATTCAAGTGTTGCGGTTAGTTTTTATTTCTTTTCCTTTCTCTCTGTTTTTGAAAACCTATTTTAAGAAAAAACCCAATCCAGTTTGGTTTGGTCCATAGCAAGGGTCCAATAATAGTGAAGTTGGGTCGCGTTCGAAAAGAGCTTTCCAACGATATATTATAAGCCTAATTCCGATATATAATGAGGAAGTTATGGCCAAATTACTAAACTGGACCCGATTTGATATTTTTATGCGGCCCAATGATCTAGAGGAGGGCCTATTATTGATGTATCATTCCTAATGTAATTAGGATTGATTATTGTCTTCCAGAATCTTCTAGAAGGTTCTTTTGAATCCTAACTTAATTAGCATTGATAAATTGACCTTAGTTGACTTTTAAGAGTTTTTATCAGTATAAAAGAAGTGTTTTTTAAGGAAAATACGGGTTTTCCCTCTCGTATGCTTAAATTTTATCAAAATAAGAAAACGCGTGGAAAAATATTTCCAGCGCCATACGATAGCTCTGTCTCCTGGCGACAGACCTGGCGTATGGCGACACGCGCAATGTCTTGCGACAGGCGCGTGTTTAGCGCTGCAGTCGTGATTTATTCTTTTCGAAACTCTGATTCGTTTTTTATCATATCCGGCTGATTTTCTCTATAAATAGTCTCCTAAAACCTCCGTTTTCAATCATCAATTCTCATTAATTCTTATGAATTTTCTCTAATTCTTCTTTACCAATTCTCATCAAGAATCTCTTAATTACTCTCTATCTCTCTCTCCCCCTTTTCTAAACTGGCCTTTTGCACACAAAATTCCGCATTCACAAGATCTAGACACACCTAGCCAAGTTCGAAGTTGCCTTCGCCATAGACGTGAAAGGTTTGATATTTCTGAGGGTTTGGTCACAAATCTCTATTTCAATAATTTAATTTTGTTATTAGAAAGAGGTACGAGGCATCAAAGTAAGTGTTTTAATTGCTTTATTGATGTTATGATAAAGAAATCATGTCTAGGTTGTTATTATGATTCCTAGTGTCATGTTAGGGCGTTTTGATCTTCCTAGTATCATGTTTAGGGTAACAACTATAATTTCTAATATCAAATATGAAAATTGTGATTCTAGTAATGCTTCCTATTCTCTTCCTAATATTCATGTTAGTATTATGTTAGGGTTAAAGCTTTGATCTTTATTGCTTAGTGACATGCTAGGGTTTGTTATTAATCTTGTTAGTATCATGCCTAGGAACTTGCTATTATTATGCTTTAGCGTTGATATAATTATTTTAATTATGATAAATATGATTATGATTATTATTTATGATTATTATGTTGCTTGATATTTGTTGTTATTGCTTGATCACGCCTTTTATGCATGTTTAAAAGGAATTTGGTACTTGTTATCACGCTTAATAAGATAATTAATAATCTTGTTTAGGATTAGTTTGATTATAATTCAAGTGATCGCCAATAATAGATTTATTTGTACATTAATATTCAACCAACATAGATTAAGCAGGTTTAGGGTAATCCTATTGATTGCATGTTAGTCAGAAAGCGCACATGAATACGAGAAGAATAAAGTAGAGGCCTATTATTAGGGCAGGTTCAATATCTTTTAGGTTAGATTTGTACCTTCATCCCTGAACTACCAGTCATGGTTCCAGACCTATTGGAGTTAAAGATCTCCTGGATCGTTAAGGGGTGTAACCTTCACCCCGTGACCGGTTTACAAGTTCCTAAAACTTGTTGGCGACTCTTTTTCTCTAGCTTCCTTCCCTTTGAACGCCACCGTACTTTAGTGTATGATCACAGTGGCGTTCAGGTTTAGGGTAATGCTTGAAATATTCCCTACAGTTTTTGGCGACTCCACTAGGGAGGATTTCGATTTTAATTCCTAAAATTTATTTTGGCAATGATTTAGAATGAGTGGATGAGACTCGAAAAGTTCTAAGTATTTCATGTGCGTAATTTTGATTAACATTATTGTCATATGCATAAAAAAGATATCATTGGAAAGACCATTCGTAATGAGTTAAAACATAGGATTTTTACACGTAGGAAATTTGAAGAATATCTTTCACAGCTAGGATCGAAATAATGTTGCGGCAAACTGGAAAATTTTATCGAGCACAAAAAGCAACTGAGGCATGTAGGAACTAGCGTCAGAAAATAGAGTCTGTCGCCGAGGATTTTACTCTATCGCTAGGTTACACTCCTGTCACCTGTCACCAGGCGACAAAACCAAATTGCGGCGACGACCTTTGTTCGCTGGCGCCAACTCTTCCAATACCGACCCAGAAGTATGCGTTCTAATTTTGACTAGTTTTTAGCACTGTTTGCTCGATCCTACTTCCTGATTGAGTTTTTCTCACTTTTTTGAAACCTATATGTGTTCTACATATGGACATAACCCTCTGGGAATTCATGCTCCATCTACCTGATTGAACGCTCTGTGCAACAAAGGGTACATCCGAGAATGTTGAATTCACCAAACCATGGAAGCGAGTTTTTAACTCGCAGTATCCCATCCACTCGTGCCAACCCTTCAAAAGGTAAGACTTCCGCGCGTTGCATCCGGACGAGTAACCATGGACCCTCTTTGACTAACCCATATCTCGAACTTTAGAGAACGAGAGCCATGGTTAGGTTGCAAACTCATTGCATCATATTGTGCCTACTTGACTAACTGTGAATTATTTGTTGTGCATACTCTATGTGTTTTTCCTAACCGTTTGTTCCACTTGTGTTTAAGACCAAATAAAATGCATAATGACTAAAAGGATTTTGCCTAATTAATTAATTAATTAGAGTAACTAAAGTCTAATAATTTAATAAGAATTGACTTAGTACTACTTTAGGCAGGTCCAGTAGAGTTAAAATACTGAAAGTTGTTCCAGATCAACGTTCCAGCAATGGCGCCACGATTTGGACTATAGCGCCACACTGTGTTGTGCAACGACTGGCGACAACTCTGTCGTCTGGTGCTGCACTACAAAGTGCATCGACAATCCTATTGCTTTGGCGACAGTTTGGTATTTTGCTCGATCGAGTCATCACTATGAGTCTAATTAAACAGTTTGCTAATCAATTCGATTATTTTGTTAATAATGGCACCTTTGTTAAGTCCTTAATTGAGTCTAGGCACTAAGTCCCATGGTCTTACACAAGAGTCAAAGCATGTCACTTGCACTCACAAATAAAGCACACACTAATATGTATATACACTCTGACCATGTTAAGAGAGTCTTGTATGCGCGTGTTTTCTGTCATTTTTTTAGGGAGGAAGTCGAATATTAATCCTCCAATTAAACCACTTGTTTGAACCATATACTTGATCCTAAAAATATACACCCCATTTTTTACTTTTTTTTTTAAACCCGTAAAGTCAAAGTCAATTTGAGTCAAGTCATTAAAACAAAAATGGTTTAATTTACAGCGTGTGGTCAAGAGAGGAAGGGTGTTTGATTAAAGACAACATTTTCATTCAAGTACAACTTTTTGACAAACCAATTGCTCAAAAAAGGAAAGCTAAGAAGATAATGGCAACTCAAGAAGAAGTCAACGAACTTAGGAATCAATTGACTGACATAACTGAAGTGTTGAAAGCTTTAACCCTTCAAATTAATAATCGTGTGAAACAACAACAAATGGACCTCAATCAAGAAAGCTTGAACAAGCTATCTAGTGACTACAAGTTTCAGGGCATTAGTTCACAAGGGGTCTCGGTGGACAAGGAGCTTCTTCCCCTCAATGCTAACGGCAGCCCAAAATTCAAGGTAATTGACAACCCTTATTTTCATCTAAGATCTTTTGAAACAATAATGAGTATTAAGTGTATTGATAAAAAAGTATTTACTTCTTTATTTTCCCGATCTCTTGAAACCATTTGCCAACAATGGTTCTTCTCCCTTGACAAAGAGAAAACCTCTACATGGGAATCAATAGTAAACGCTTTCATTGATAGGTACTGTAGAGAATATTTCAAGCGTTAATCCCCTAGCTTGAAACCCACTGTGATCATACACAAAAGTACGGTGGCGTCCAAAGGGAAAGAAGATATATCAAAAGATTCGCCAATAAGTTTTTTAGGAACTTGTAAACCGTTCACGAGGTGAAGGTTACACCCCTTAACGATCCAGGAGATCGTCAACTCCATAAGGTCTTGAACCAAATAGGGTTCGGGGATTGTAGACACCCATTTGTGTCTCCCCAAAACCAAACCCAGTGATGAGTACCTTTCACATCGAATCATAATCGAATGACGCGAAAGTGTGGAAAGTTTAGTGTTGCGGATAGTTTTAATTTCTTTTCTTTTCTCTCTGTTTTTTGAAAACTTATTTTAAGAAAACAGCCAATCCAGTTTGGTTGGTCCATGATATGGGTCCAATAGTAGTGTAGTTGGATGGGGCTTGCAAAGAGCTTTCCAACGATATATTATAAGCCCAATTCCGATGAATGTTGAGGAAGTTATGGTCAATTTACTAAACTGGGCCCGGTTTGAGCCTTATATGCGGCCCAATGATCTAGGGGAGGGCCTAATACGGATTTATCATTCCTAATGCAATTAGGATTGGTTTTAGTCTTCTAGAATCTTCTAGAAGGTTCTTTTCATTCCTAATTCAATTAACATTGATAAATTGACTTTTGACTTTTCAGAGTTTTAATTAAAATCAAATAGCATTTTTGAGGAAATTATATGACTTTATCCTCCATTACGGCAAATTTATCTGATTTTTGAAAACGTGTTAAAATCAGGCTTGGCGCCTGACCCCTGGCTTTGGCGCCTGGCGCTAGCCATTGGCGCCTGGCGCCAGTTAGCCAGGGTTGGCGCCAACTCTGTTTTTTGTGCGTCAGACTCTGTTTTGTTTATTTTATCTTTTTGGCTAATTTTCTCTATAAATATCGTATTAAAAACTCCGTTTTCATTCACCGATTTTCAGGAATTCTCATCAACAATCAGTTTTAATTAGCATTCTCTCATTCTTTAATCTTTCAAATCATTCATCTTTTTCTTTTTCTTCTAACCTTGTTTTCATATACAAAATTCCGCATTCACAAGATTTAGAAACACCTAGCAATATTCGAAGTTGCCTTCGCCCTAGACGTGAAAGGTTTTAATTTCTGAGGGTTTGGTCCCAAATCTCTATTTCAATTATTTAATTTAATTGTTTGTTTATTATTTTCCTTGAAGTTACTAACGTGTGTATTTTGTTATTAGAAAGAGGTACGAGGCATCAAAGTAAGTACTTTAATGGTTTTTATTGATGTTATTATGTAGAAATCATGCTTAGGTTGTTATTATGATTCCTAATGTTATGCTAGGGCGTTTTGATCTTCCTAGTATCATGTCTAGGGTAACTTTAATATCAAGTACGATTAAAAGTATGATGCTTCCTATGTTCTTCCTGATATTTATGATTTTTAGTATCATGTTAGGGCTAAAGATTTGATTTTTATTGCTTAGTGACATGCTAGGGTTTGTTATTAATCTTGTTAGTATCATGCCTAGGATCTTGCTATTTTTATTATGCTTTAATATTAACATGAACATGATTATGATTATAATTATTATGATTTATGATGATTATGAATATTATTATTTTGATGATGGTTATTTTTTTATGATGATATTATTATTATTGTGATTATTATAATTATTATTATCGTTATTATTATTATTATGTTGCTTGATACATTATTTATTTTTATTGCTTGATCACGCCTTTTATGCATGTTTAAAGGGAATTTGTACTTGTAATCACACTTAATAAGACAATTAATAATCTTGTTAGGGTTAATATGATTATAAATTCAAGTGATCGCCAATAATAGATTTGTTTGTGCATTAATACTCAACCAACATAGATTAAACAGGTTTAGGGTTAATCTATTGATTGCATGTTAATTAAAAAGCGCACATGAATAGGATCAGAATAAAGTAGAGGCCTATTATTAGGGCAGGTTCAATCTCTTTTAGGTTGGATTTGTACCTTCATCCCCAAACCCTTATTTGGTTCTAGACCTTATGGAGTTGACGATCTCTTGGATCGTTAAGGGGTGTAACCCTCATCCTATGAACGGTTTACAAGTTCCTAAAAAAACATGTTGGCGACTCTTTTGCTCTATCTTCTTCCCTTTTGGACGCCACCGTAATTTAGTGTATGATCACAGTGGGGTTCAAGCTAGTGGGATTAAAGCTTTAAATTATTCCCTACAGGGATGAAGGTACAAATCCAACCTAAAAGAGATTCAACCAGCTCTAATAATAGGCCTCTACTTTATTTAGATCATATTCATGTGCGATTTCTGACTAACATGCAATAAATAGGATTAACCCTAAACCTGTTTATTTATGTTGGTTGAATATTAATGCACAAATAAATCTATTATTGGCGATCACTTGAATTATAATCATTTTAACCCTAACAAGATTATTAATTATCTTATAAGCGTGATTACAGGTACAAATTCCCTTTAAACATGAATAAAAGGTGTGATCAAGCAATAACAATAAATATCAAGCAACATGATAATCATCAAAATCATAATAATAATATTCATAATCATAATCATGAATTATAAAAATAATCATAATCATAATCATAATCATAAATCATGTTTAAGCATAATAATAGCAAGATCCTAGGCATGATACTAACAAGAATAATAACAAACCCTAGCATGTCACTAAGCAATAAAAATAAAAGCTTTAACCCTAACATGAAACTAAGAATTATAAATATTAGGAAAGAAAATAGAAGGCATCATAAAAATCATATTTAGTATTAAAATTACCCTAGACATGATACTAGGAACATTAAAACACCCGAAACATGAACTCTATATCATAACATCAATAAAAACCATTAAAATACTTACTTTGATGCCTGGTATCTCTTTATAATAACAAAATACACACGTTAGTAACTTCAAGAAAAATAATAAATAAAACAATTAAATTAAATAATGGAAAAAGAGATTTGAGACCAAACCCTCAGAAATTAAAACCTTTCATGCTAGGGCGAAGACAACTTCGAATATGGCTAGGTGTATCTAAATCTAATGAATGCGGAATTTTTATATTTGAGAGAAGCTAGTTTAGTAAATTGGGCCGCATATGAGGCTCAAACCAGGCCCAGTTTAGTAAATTGGCCATAACATCCTCAATACTCATCGAAATTGGGCTTATAATATATCGTTGGAAAGGTCTTTTCAAGCCCTATCCAACTACACTACTATTGGACCCATATCAAGGACCAACCAAACTGGTTTGGCTGTTTTGTTAAAATAAGTTTTCAAAAACAGAGAGAACAGAAAAGAAATTAAAACTATCCGCAACATTAAACTTTCCACAGTTTCACTTGATTCAACGCGAAAGGTACTCATCACTGGGTTTGGTTTTGGGGAGACACAAATGGGTGTCTACAGAAGCCCCCATTTTGACTGAGTTTGGAGAAACGCAAGTTTCGAAAAAAAAGTCAAAGTATCGATAGGGACGGAGAATTATTCAGAACGTTTTGCGATCCTAAATCATTCTTGTAACGCCGATACCTGTAAAGTAGCGTTAGTTAAAACAGATAAAAGACTTAAGAAACATGTATCTTGCACCGTCGAGCACACGCCTCTGAAAGTAACCGATTTGCTGCCGCTTTACTGTTGTTTTGATGACCTCCTGCCAAGAGAATGTCATCCCGCTTGAAAACTGCTACGCTTGTAACTGCTTCCAATATTGAAGATTGCTTCGCTTGAAACGATCCTCTTCCGCTTTGATAACATTCCACGTCCAAGGGAATACTATCGAAGATTGCTTCGCTTGAAACAATCCTCTTCCGCTATGTGACCATCTTCCACGTCTAAGGGAAAATTATCGAAGACAACTTCGCTTGAAATCACCTTCAGCTGTTTGTGACAACTCTCCACAATCTAGGGAATGCCGTCGAAGATATCCTGTCTTGAAGCTATCCTCCTTTGTTGCGATAATTTTCCTAGGAAATTACCGAAGATCTCCGCATGTCGATCTTTAAAAGCTCGCTTGAACTTTGCTTCCGCTATGCCTGTACGTCGGCGCTTTTGCTGCTTCTGAACCTGTACGTCGGTGCCTTTTTTGAATTATGAACCAATACGTCGGTGCCTTTTGCAAATAAACCAGTATGTCGGTGCCTTTTGCGATGAGCCAATGCTTAGGCGCTTTAAGCTAAGTGAGACGATCTTTCATCAGGTCGATCACTTTATATATTTGTAATCAAGCCGATTACTAAAAATCGTGTCAAATTGATTAGTGGGGCTAACTGGCGTACCAAGGAACCCAAAACATATTGCAAAAAGGTAAAACAACCTCACTGAGTGGCTGAATGTTCTGGCGCCGCTGAAATAACATCAGCCCCACATAACTGGCCGTAGCGCCAGACGCTGGAATTAGCGCCAAGCACCAAGCCTATCTGTTGACGCCAAAGTCTAGCGCTTGGCGCCAGAATAGGGTATTCCTTAAATACCCTTTTCTTCTTCATTTTCGCTGCTGCTCGTCGCGTTTTTGCTCGAAAGTTTCCTGAAATTCATTTGCTTTGTTCTTACTCGTTTCTCAACCAAATTCGCTCAAATTTGTTGAAAATAAAAGCTTATTTCATCCATTTTCCCGATCTATGTAAGTTTTCATCAAACCCACACCGGTTTTTATGAATTTTGCATGTGTTTATTCTCGAATTTCATGAAAATTCGAAACTTAGAATGCTCAATTCTCTTTGTTTGTCAAACTTTATGCCATGAAATTTCTTGATTATGTTTATACATTGCCTTGGGAGTAATTTGAGACTTGTTTGACTCAATTTGGTAAAGGAATGAACGAATTGCCATTGTTGAACCTCTTAAGGTCGGGAATGCAATGTGGCTCGTTCTTGATATTTTTGCTAGAAATTCTTGTCCAATTTGTCACAATAATTATGAGAGTATTGCAAGAAATTGTTTGATTGCTTGAAAAATGCCGTTATGCTCAATTTGAATTTATGCTCTGTTTACTGTTTTTTGCGAACATAGTATCATGCGGCTAGGCGGACCTTAGATACTATAGAACCTTAATTTATGATACTTCTGCACAATGTATCATGGCTTGACAGCGAGGTTCTGGTTCATAGTCCCGAGACGCTCGACGGGAGCATGAGCCCGTGGAGGACGATGTCGAGCCGTCCACTTCGCTTGGTCGACTCCCCGAGTGGGATGAGTGGACCCTATTTTTTTCCCACGTCCACCACATTTCTGAGAGGGTGAGACGGGGTATCACCGTTGGGAGGACGTGCTGTCATGGCTCTTGCTGTGACGGTTTGGGCGATCTGTACAAGATGTACATCGCCAGAGATGTCGAGACAAGACTCCTATGGGAGCCTTGCGGTCTTACTGCGTTGTACGAGACCTCCGAGGCGATGATTGCCTCTAGCGGGGGTCATCATGTAGTGCGTGCTTTGGTGGAGTTCTTTTGGGACACCACCAACACTTTCCACTTTCCTTGGGGTGAGATGATGGTCACTCCTACCGACTTCAGTCTCATCACATGACTGGAGTTTAGCTCCGTGCCGCTGTCGTTCGACAGCGGGATCGTCGTCTTTTCCCCTGAGGTCGAGGAGCTGTTGGGGCTGATTACCATTCGGGCTCGAGCTGAGGTAGAGTCGTCTCAGTTCAGCGCTAGGGGAATCCGCCGCTCGACTCTTGCAACGGCTTTTGACGATGGTGCGACCACCCAAGAGCAGCGGGTGCGGATCTTTGCGCTTATTTTGTTGTCAGAGACGTTCTCCCCTGACAAGGGTAGTAGGGCGCTGCTTTACTACCTTCTTGCTGTCTGCGATCTACATCGGATCAGGACTTATGACTGGACCAGTTTGGCCTATGCTGACTTCATTCGAGCGCTGAGGGACTCATGTCGACACCGGTCCTTTGTGACGAATGTTGCTTTGTCCAACTTTTGGAGGGTCGTAGAGGTAAATATTATTCTGTATAAAGTTTAGCTCTACATTTTAGCTATCACTTGTTGATAATTTTAACTCCTTGTAGATCTGGTTCTACGAGTACTTCCCTTCTGCTGCACCGGCGAGACCGTCGCCGCGCAGGTTTCTAGTCAGTGCTTCATGGGGCAGCCGCCGTGTGGGGCTGTCCACTGCGTACGTCTGAGATTGGATCATCGTGGTATGATTCTTTTCTTATTTGCCATTTTGTGATGCTTTAGATAGATTCTCGCCTGATTGACGCTCTTTGCAGGAGCCTGAGGTGCTGTACCGGCCGTGGGTCGGCCTGGCAGTCCTTGGTTTAGCCGCGCAGTATTTAGCTGAGTGTCGCTATTTCCTGGGGACTTATGGAGCGACTGCATACCTTGGAGAGAGGGTTGCTAGACAGCATTCCTCCGATATTTTTGTCGTTCCTGCTCCTCCACCACGTCACATGTTTAACGTCGCGAGGTTGTTGAGCATGTTAGAGGGAGCTGGTACCCCTTGGCGATCTTGCACGATCCTTGGGAAATGGTATGCGGAGGAGCTACTGCCGTTGTTAGCTCCAGTTCCTGTACTGGCTGAGGATGTGGTGGTACGATTTTTCAGCTTTTATCTTTCGTTAAGCAGCCATCAAGTAATGCTTCACTGACTTTTTTTTGCTTTATCAGGACGATGCTGCTGAGTTCGTGCCACCTCGTATGTATATCCATTACTAGGGGACATATGGCACAATTGAGGAGATGATTCCTCCGGCTCCCGAGGACGAGCGCTTCGTAGAGCGGTCGATTCCTCGCCACCAGACTCGGGTAAGCTTATCTATTTGCAACTTTTGTCCATATATATTATGCATGTTTACTAACTTATTTCTTCGACAGTTTCACGCGAGGTAGTTTCGGCGATGGCACGATGTATAGATGCCTTCCAGAGCCAGCTTGTACGGATGAGGAACGTGGCTACTTGCCGTCGGGACGACGCCGTTCAGGAGGTAGTCTTTCTTTCATATGTTTTGCATTACTGCTTCTATTTTGCCTTGTTTCTGATTTTAATTCCTTTTGTAGGGTCAGCCTATTCCTTCTCGTACCCGCACGAGACCTGAGGCGTGGAGGGATCCGGCGAGGTCTAGCTCGAGACGTCGCCGTACTACTTCGGGAGGTAGAGGCGGTCGCTCTGAGGCTGCCCGTACTGATGTGGTAGAGGGCTCAGGTTCCTCCTCTGAGGGTGCTTATGCTGCGCCGGTAGGCCAGGGAGAGGCTACCTCGGCTCTTAGAGGTGGTGGGATGTACGAGGTTGGCTCGTCATCGCAGCAGTCTCAGCCTCAGCCTCAGGTTGATCTTGGGTGGACTGGTCCCACGTTGAGCTTTCCTCCTCCTGCGGAGACTGGAGCTGGTGCTGGAGCTGGAGCTGGAGCAGGTGGAGATGTTACTCCTCGTACGGCGGTGTTCTATGCGATGATGGGTTTGCCTCCCCCGGCGCCGTAGTTTGTACCTGTGCTTTTTTACTTGTTTATTTGACTTTGTATAGAATTTTTCCTTTTAGTTAGACTCATTTTTTTAGACATATTTTATATGTACATACTATTATGAGTTTATTTTATTTATCATGTTTTTTTCATTTTTTATTATTATTATTATTATGTGCATGTTTGTGTGTGCAAGAAAGTGTGACAAATAATTTTGCGCAAAAAAATTCCGTCATCTTTACTATTGATGGAGGGTATCCGACTTTCTCCCCAAAAAGAAAAAATGGAAAAAAGGTAAAAATAAAATATTGGGTTTATAAAAAACTTGGAAATTAATCTAAATAAAATCCCAAAGAAAATAATATAATTAATATAATAGCTATATTAATTAAAAAAAGGAATAAAAGATGTTTCGAAAAAAGATAAGGAAGCCGTAAAGTCATTAGCAAACTCGAATTAAGGTAAAAACGCGGTTTTAGAAAGCGCGTATGACGAGGCAAATTGGCGCCAGCTGGCGCTACACTTAGCGTTTGGCGCCAAGCTTTGGCGTCTGGCGCCAATAGCAGCGTTTGGCGCCAAAGAGCGCTGACTCCGTATCCTTCCCAGATTAAAACTGCTCCGATTTCGCGCATAAATAGCCCGCTGCCCAGCCGATTATTTTCATAATTTCAGCAAATAAAATAATTCTTAGCTTTAGAAAAATAATATCATGTCTCTAGTCACCAAAACTTTTACCTAATACACCCATGAATGGTGTCGGTCTCTTAATGCCAAAGAAAGAAAAGAATTAGATGTGTTCCACTTGGGGGGAATTTATGGTATCAAAGGGGTAGATCTTGACTTAGATTATATTCATACCACTCTAGAATATTGGGATGTTGATACTCATTGCTTTAGAATAGGGTATGATGAAATTAGCCCTTTGCCGGAAGAGTTTAGTGCTATTTTAGGTTTCCCTGCAGTAGATCTTGTAGTAATCCCTAGAATAGATGCATATTATTACAAGGATTTTGAACGCTTCTTCAATTTAAAAGAAAAGGATCTATAAAAAATAGTATATGGCAACATAGTTAATTTGAAAGAATTTGCTCGCCATTATTTTGATAAACCTCACTCTGAATCTTTTCATATTTATAGAAGAAGGGCTTTCTTATTTTATACGGTTAATCAATTTTTTCTTGCTAGTGGTAAAAATAATGAGGGTCAATCAATTATAACCACCGTATTAAAACAAATTGAATCAGGGAGAAATCCAATGCCATTGATAGTTGGAGAGACTATGATTAGTCTTGATGAATTGAAAAGGAATCCAAAAGCACCTTTTCGGGGCTCTCTAATTTTATTACAGGTAGAAAAATAATATTTTTAATTACAGAAATCAAAAAATCTATTTTTGTATAGTAATAATAATTTATTTGCATTGTAATTTTTTTTACAGATGTGGCTAATGGAAAGGCTGGAAGTAATTAGCCCTCCAGACAACATTGAGAAGTACACTCCGAATTGTTTCGTGAGGAGGAAGAAACGCTTCTCCAAGATGGGGCGCCATGAATGGAAGAAAGTCTTCAACTCCTGCAATTTTTGCTATCAAGTGGGTCATCCCTTGGTGGAAAATAGAAAGGATGGTTGGTGTTAACAAGCAACCTTTCTGCCGTCTTCCAAGCTTGTCTCGCATGACTTATTACTATCCCTGCAGGGTAAAAAGACAATACGACCTACTTCAGAATATTCCTTCTAGAGATCTTCGTCCTCCCTACGAGTTCCCTGTCTCCCAGGAAGTACACAAATTTGATGCTTATTGGAGTGCCAGACCTCTATGGGAAGTAATTACCCAAAAGGTTCCTCCTTCCTTGCCTAATGATGTGAAGAAGTGGCTGCTGAAGAAACCTTCAAAGGACTTGAAGAAAAATCAGGGTAAAACTGATGTGAAGAGTCGTCTAGGTGACAGGGTGATTCCTGCTAAGGAACGCTTAGGTGAAAGAGTTTGTTAATCGAGATGAACACTACAAGAGGGGGGGTGAATTGTAGTTGAGTTCCTAAATAATAATTTTGCAAATATAAAACAGAACAAAATAGGAACTTGCGATGCACACAGATTTTACGAGGAAACCTTCTAGTGCCCAACTAGAAGTAAAACCTCGGCCCTACATTAGGGATTTCAAACACAAATACTTCCACTATAATAGGGCAAACACCAAGTTACAACCTATTATAAATCAGTCTCTACTCACAAGTTTCCACTCGAACTTGCTACAGAACAACACATTGTTCTACCCAGTTTGAGTCCCACACTCAAACTCACTCGTACTCCCTAAGTACAGATCTTCCCCCTTCTCACCAGAAGCTCTCTCTGTATGCAATGATAAAAATACTCTCACCCTAATAAAACCGAAACCAAATACAAGAATTAACACCTAGTATATGATCGGCAAGCTATGCATGAGACCCGAAACTAATATGACAGTATGATAAGCTTGGCAAACTTACACGACTGTAGCTCTGTAAATTCTTCACGCATAAAACTCACAAAAAACCTAGGCTCATGTTATTCTCTACTATTTATACGAGTATTACCTGTATAAACAGTAGGTTTACATAAAGATAAATAAGTAAAACTTAACTTATCTTAAAACACGGTTTTTTAATTAAATCCTTTGAAGAAAATCTTTTCAGAAAATAAGATAGAAATATTGAATTAAAAAGCATAATATCTTTTTAACAAACTGATTTTAAGAGATAAATATTTAAAGAAAATCTTTTTCCGATTTCTATCTTTTATCTTTTCCGATTTTAATTTATTTGCCAAGCTAACTGTCACGCTTCTAACAAGTTTCATGTATATCCTACTTAACATATTTAACAATGAATCTAGAAGATAAAATCTTAACTAAAACATTGCTGCGCTGTACTCTTGTTCTGGTAGGTTTACTTGGGCTCCACGCTTACTAAGTTCCTCCAAAGATCTTAGTCAGCAATCTTCAAGTTCCTGTGAAGGAACGTTCCTGTGAGGGAACTCAGTTCCTGTTAGGGAACTCTTCTTTTATATTGAATAACTTTCTTGATAAAGAACTCCTTCAAGTCTTCTCAACTTTAGTTACTTCTTCCATCTCCAAGATCTATTTCACCTAGGCTGCACAAACACTTGAAAAGTCTTTATGAGATGAGTTTGCTGTAACTTAAGTTCCTCATCATCAAAACCTTTAAACATCAACAATTTCCCCCTTTTTGATGATGACAAACTTAAGTAAACTCTTGAGAAAGTTAAAACAAAATAAAAGGTCGTATTTTTGTATTTTAATTTTATTGACAGAAAATAAACACACAACAGAAATAAAACAAAAACAAACAGTAATCTAAGTAAACTAAAAATAAACTAAACTGAGAAAGTTATGATACTTTCTCAACTGGAACCCAGAACAACTTTAGCCTCCATGTTTGCTTCTTCTTTTCCCCCTTTTGGCATTATAAAAAAGTCCTGTATTTTCAACTTTATTAAACATCCACCAACAGCCCCACAAGCAATTCATCGAGTGTGGGAAACTAAAGGCAGCGCTGCTAAACAACCTCAAGTAAGATCTACTCTTCAGCATAAGTGTTCGAAATATACACAACACACAAGTATAAGCAAGAGTTCCAACTTTTCATTAAAAATATTTAACATCCAGATGAACAATTTGAAAAATTTACAATCAAAATCAATTGTTCAAATATTTAAAAACGAAAATTAAATATGTTCATAACTAAGACAGTGAAAGAAAAAGCTAGGCTGATTTTGAAATGGGGTAGGCTAGGTTTCAAGGAACTCCAGAATCTTGTTGAAGTCCTCCTTTGTTTGCTTTGCAGAGGCCTCCAACTTTTCTTCAACCCCCTTGAGCTTCACCAGGAACTTCTCCTTCTGTTCCTGTAGAGCTTTGTGAAGTTCTTTCTCCTGGAACTCCTTCTGTTCTTGAAGGTCCTTGGTCTGTTTGAGCATCATTCTCTTGAGTTCCTTCAACTCCTTCCCCTGCTCCTGAACCAATTTTTCAAGTGTCAGCACATGAAGTTTTCCAGCAGAGTCCTTCATTTGACTCTCTACCCTCTCCATTCTGTCAGCCATCTCAGCAACTTGCCCTTCAAGGATATTCTCCTCGACATCCAATTCCAGTGGTTGTTCCATGCTAGTTTGAGGAACACTACTGGCAGAAATCCTCCTACTCTTCCTTACAGGCGGTTCTGACATAGCCTTTTCCTTCCTCTTCCCTGTAACTCTCTCTTTTTTTTTCTCTCCTTTCTCTAATTTCTGAATTTTTCCCTGTACTACTTCCAGACTTAACCCAGCAAGGGTTTCCTCATTGATCACATTTTCTGGCTTCTCATTCAAAGCCCCATATTTTCCTTTTAAGATCACTCCTGCATTTTCAAAAACAGTAGACAAAATGGCTCCATACCCCACTTTTGTCCTACTTGGAACACAATGAGCTAGATGCTGATACATCAAAGAAGGAAAGTTCACCTTAATCTTCTTTGAAATGCAGAAGATTACAGCCATATCCATTAAGCATGCCTCCCCCTTCTTAGCAGTCCTAGGCAGAATAGTCTTTTTCACCAAATTAAACAGCAGCTTATTTAGAGGGCTTAGATCATTATGACTCATGACCTTCTTACCCCTCTGACCTCCTAATTCCTCTACTATATCCCCAGCCATGAAATTTCCTACATTGATACTACCCTTTCCCTTCAAGTAAGTATCAAAACCTTCAGTAGAAGCTTTTAGAATTTTACCTAGAGTTTCTAGGTCCAATTCAATCTTTACATCATTCACCATGCTCGTTATTATTCCCAATTTTTCCTGAAAATTCTGGCAAAATTCATTCATAGCAGCAGGATACAAGTAATTTGATGAAACCCTAGTCAACAGAAATTCCCAACCTTGAAATTTAATTGGATCAAGAAACTCTAAAAATCTTGCTTTCCTACACCACACAGCGTCAAGACGATGACCTACTACATACCTTCCTGCCATTGATTCAAGTTCCTCTTGATTAGTTACCTCCTCTTCTTCATCTTCCTTTTCCGATTCTTCCTTTTCTGAGTTGTTCTCCTCTTCTTTTTCTTCCTCTTCTCCCTCGCTTATTTCTTCTTCTTCTCTGTTCTCCTCTGTTGTCTCTTCCGGGTTTTTCTCTTTCTCAAATTCATCAACTTCCTCAATGTGCTCTTCCAGAGACTTTATACTTTGTTTTCTTTCCTTCCACTCCTTTAATTTTTGAAGAACATTCAAGACAGAGGAATCCCCTTGATCGATTTTACTCTCTACTTCTTTTGGTTTTGGAGGAGATTTCTTAGGGTTTTCAGAAGGTGTTTGAGAGGTAGAAGATGCTTTGTAGTTTACCATGGCTAAAGAAGATGATTCTTCCTAAATTGAGTTTTCTGGACTTTGGGATTCTTCAGAGGAAACAAACTCAGCACTGATCACCATTGAAGCTTAAGGAAGGGTTCTAAAGGGGTTTTCAAAGTTTTACTGAGAGGGAGTAAATTCGATGTGACAGTGAGGTGAAAGAAGTGGGTGAAAATTTTCTTTTATAATAAATGAAGCGGTGTCAGAGAATTTAGGAAGTTTTCACTGTTTAGTTATTAATTGAACAAATTCAATTAATTTTTCAAAATTTAAACACTGGATGAATCTTTCAAAAATTTTAAATTTCCAAATTCAGTTATTCTTGAATGAAGTTTCTATAAAACACAATTGGAACACGCTTTCAACATGTATCCAATGTACAAATTTAATAACTTAAGCCGTTGAGCAATTTAATGAACTTACCTTTGGCAGTTAACAACGGTGACACTTTAGCTATGTTTATCACACCAAGTTTGTGGTAGAAGTTCTTTTTGTTCTATTTACAATATTTTTGACTTTGCCATATCTTGGAACTTCAGAGGCTAGTACTTCAGCTTGATCATTCCAAGTTCCAGTCTCAATTTCTCAAATCTTTCTCTGTTCAAGGGCTTAGTTAGAATATCAGCAATTTGATTTTCAGTTTGGCAAAATTCTAACTTAATATTCCCTTGCTCCACATTATCTTTAAGAAAGTGATGCCTAATGTGGATATGTTTTACCTTTGAGTGTTGAACTGGATCTTTAGAAATACATATAACACTTGTATTGTCACAATAAATAGGCACACAATAAAAAATAATACCAAAATCTCTGACCTGTTGTTTTATCCATAAGACTTGTGAGCAACATGCTGCTGCAACTACATACTCAGCTTCTGCTGTAGATAAAGCAACTGTGTTTTGCTTCTTGGAACCCCAAGAAACTAAACAAGGTCCTAAAAACTGTACCATACCTAAAGTGCTTTTCCTGTTTACCAAGTCACCTGCATAGTCAGCATCTGTAAAACTATTCAAATTAAAAGAATCACTTCTAGGATAGAAGAGACTCAAATCGTCAGTTCCTTTCAGGTATCTAAGGATTCTTTTTACTGCTGTCAAGTGAGACTCCTTTGGATTTGCTTGGAACCTGGCACACAGACCTACACTAAAAGATATGTCAGGTCTACTAGCTGTTAGATAAAGTAGTGAGCCTATCATACCTCGATACATGGATTGATCAATGCAAGTTCCAGATTGATCTTCATCCAATCTAGTAGCAATTCCCATAGGAGTATTGTTGGTTTTGGCATTTTCCAACTTGTATTTCTTGATCAGTTCCTTAATATATTTTTGCTGATGAATCATAATTCCCTCTTCAGTTTGCTTAATTTGCAAACCAAGAAAGAAATTTAATTCTCTAGTCATGCTCATTTCAAATTCTCCACTCATAAGGTCAGCAAAATACTTGCACAGAGATTCGTTAGTTGCACCAAATAAAATATCATCAACATAAATTTGTACAACTAAGATATCAGTTCCATTTGACTTTAAAAACAATGTTTTATCAATTTTGCCACGTTTAAAACCATTAGCCAAAAGGAACTTAGATAATCTTTCATACCATGCTCTAGGAGCTTGCTTTAACCCATAAAGAGCCTTGTCAAGCTTATAGACATGGTTTGGGAACTCTGGATTTTCAAATCCAGGAGGCTGTTCCACATAGACTTTCTCATTTAAGTATCCATTTAAGAATGCACATTTGACATCCATCTGGTACAGCCTAAAATCCATATAAGCAGCAAAAGCAATAAGTAAACGAATAGCTTCTAACCTGGCTACAGGTGCAAATGTTTCTTCATAGTCAATTCCTTCTTGTTGGTTGAAACCTTGTACAACTAGTCTAGCTTTGTTCCTGACAATAATACCATGTTCATCTAGTTTGTTTCTGAATACCCATTTTAGTCCAATAGACTACTTGTCTTTAGGTCTAGGTTCCAGATGCCAAACTTTATTTCTTTCAAATTCATTTAGTTCAGCTTGCATAGCATTAATCCAGTCTGCGTCAGTTAAAGCCTCAACATAATTTTTAGGTTCCATGGAAGAAAGGAATGCATTGAATGCACAGAAGTTCCTAAGCTGAGATCTGGTTTGAGTTCCTTTTGTGATGTCACTCATGATCGTGTCAACTGGATGAGATTTCTGATATTTCCAGGGCCTTGGAGTGAAATCTTTGATTAGATACATCCTCTCTTCATTATTGTTGACCGGTTCTTCTGTAGGAACTTGATTCTGGAACTCAGGTTGAACTTCTTCAGGAGTTTCCACATTTTGGCCTTCATTATGATTTTCAATCTGTTCTTGAAGTTGAGTTCCTGGTGCATTCTCCAACTCTGGTTCAACATTTGCTTCAGGATTTGTTACTTTTGCAATTTCAACTTGCTGCTTCTGCAGTGATACTGATTCCTCATCAGGATTTTGCTTACGCACAAGTCCAATCTCGAAATCATCATCACAATCCTGTACATCAACCAAATTTTCAGTCTCATCAAATATAATATGTACAGACTCCTCAACACACATTGTTCTTTTATTATAAACTCTATAAGCTTTACTATTTGAGGCATATCCTAGGAAAACTGCCTCATCACTACGTTCATCAAACTTTCCCAAGTTCCTTTTACCATTATTGTGAACAAAACATTTACAACCAAAAGATCTAAAGTAAGAAATATTAGGTTTTCTCCCTTTCATAAGTTCATAAGGAGTTTTGTTGGTGATGGCCCTAACAGATACTCTATTGAGTATATAACACGCTGTGTTCACTGCCTCAGCCCAGAAATTTCTAGGCATCCTGCTTGATATCAGCATTGTTCTTGCCATGTCTTCAAGACTCCTATTCTTGCGTTCCACTACTCCATTTTGTTGTGGAGTTCTTGGGGCAGAGAAATTGTGATCCATACCATACTCAGCACAAAATTCATCAAATTTTGAATTCTCAAATTCTGTTCCATGGTCAGATCTAAGATGTATCAACTGATTACCTGTTCTTCTCTATTCTTTCTTAACAAAAGCAACAAACTCGTCAAACGTTTCATCCTTACTTATAAGAAAGAAAACCCAAGTGAACCTTGAAAAATCATCAACAATAACCATTACATATTTCTTACCACTTCTACTTTGGATTCTCATTGGACCACAGAGATCCATATGAATGAGTTCTAAAGGTCTTTTGGTACTTACCATCCTTTTTGACTTGAAAGAAATTCGGGTCTGTTTACCTTTAGCACAAGCTTCGCACACTTTGTCATACAGGAACTTAATGCAAGGAAGTCCTTCCACTAAGTTCTTAGATCTTAATTTATCCAGTAAAGAAAAGCTTGCATGGCCAAATCTTTTGTGCCATAAAAGAGGATCATCCTCAATAACACTAAGACATGTTAAACTACTGTTAGGAACCTCGTTAAGATCCACAACATATGTGTTCCCTTTTCGAGTTCCTTCTAAAATACAGTTCCCAGTGTCATTGTGGATGATTCTACACTTATTTGAAGTAAAGCTAACAGAGTTACCTTTGTCACAAAACTGAGAAATACTTAACAAATTGTGCTTGAGGCCCTCGACCAAAAATACATTATCAGTAGCATGGGAACGTGACCTACCTATCTTGCCCATAGCAATTATATCGCCTTTCATATTATCACCAAAGGTCACAGTTCCACCATAGTAGGCATCCAGTGAGAGAAATCTAGTTTTATCTCCAGTCATGTGCTTAGAACAACCACTGTCGAGGTACCAAGTGTTGTTCCCCCTCACTGGAACCTGCAAGAAGAATTTAAACGTTAGAGTTAGGAACCCAGGTTTCCTTGGGTTCCTGTGTAACATGGGTTGATTCATTTTTCTTTACCCAGATTTGTTTTACATGTTTGATATTCTTCTGAGTGCTTTGTTCTTTCTTAGGGCACTTAGCTTGCTTATGCCCTGTAATGCCACATAAATAACAAACAATGCTACTGGGCAAGTTGACATACTTCTTTTCTTTCTGGAACTTCTTTTTAAAACCTAAACCTTCAGTATTCTTAGTTTGAGCCTTAGTGATCCAATCAGGTACTCTATACTCTATTGGTTGTTTACCTTTCCTAGCCCTCTCAAGTTCCCCTTCAAGACGTGCCTTATCCATTTTTAACTCTTCCAAATCATGTTTCAAATTTTCAAAATTAGGATAATCAGGCGGTGAAGGAACTTCAGAGTTAGGAGTATCAACACTTAGTTTTAACAAAGACAATTCCACATTCAAGAGTATGTTATCTTGTTTTAAGTTCTCTAGAGTCTCTTTTAGAATTTTATTGTCATCAAACAGACTGAAGAACCTGTATTAAATGTCAAACTTCATGTTATCAACCCATTCACTGTTCTCTTTGTAAGTTATCAAAGCTTTATCACTTAGATGTTTGGATCTATGCAATTCTTTTAGATCTTCTTGGATTTCCAAAACAGTATCTATTAGATTCTCTTTAGACAGATGTTTTAATTGATTGTAAGAGAACCATAACTCAGACTCAAGTTCCTTTAGCTTGGCAGCTTCATCAGTTTTTGCCATTAGACATAAATGAGCAGTTTCTTCTGATGGTTGATCCTCCTCTTCTTCTTCTGAATCTGTATCTCCCCAAGCAGCAAGCATGGCTTTCTTAACGTTGTCCTTGGTGAAGTAAGGCTTGTAGACTCTTGACTCCTTGGATTGCTCCTTGCCTTTAGTCTTTCCTTTCTCTCCATCCTGAGCAGGACAATCTTTGATAAAATGATCCTTTGATCAACACTTGAAACACGTTGTGTTTCTGGAACTTGTATACTTCTTGTTCCTGTCAAACTTCCTATTGTTCATCATCTTCTTAAATTTCCTTACTAGCAAAGCCATCTCTTCTTCATCAACATCTGATCCTTCTGAGTCTTCAGCCTTGAGTGCCAAACCTTTATTTCTGGAACTTTCAGTGTTGGAACTCAGATGAAGTTCATGAGTCATTAATGATCCAGCTAGTTGTTCCATATTGAACTTAGTAAAGTCCTTAGCTTCCTGCATGGCAGTAACCTTGGATCTCCAGCGTTCATCTTGTGGTAGGCTTCTCAGGATTTTTCTTGCCTGTTCGTCAATAGGAATTTTCCTGCCAAGGGAGTTCAATTAATTAATAATATCATTGAATCTAGTAAACATCTCTTCTATGGTTTCTTTGGATTGCATTTCAAACCTTTTCATACCTAGACATCAATAAATCTATTTTAGAACGTTTTACCTCGTTAGTACCTTCATGAGTTACCTGTAACAAATCCCAAATCTGTTTGGCAGACTTGCATCCCATGATACAATTATGTTCATGGGGTCCAAGTCCATAGTGCAGATACTTTATAGCTAAAGCGTTCATTTCAAGTTTCTGATAATCTTCTTTATCATAATCAGAAATAGATTTAGAAACTACCTCATGCTTGTCATTGGTTTGAGTTATTTCAAAATCACCAGTTTCAATTACACGCCAAACCTGGTAATTTTCGGCCTTGATGAATATCTCCATCCTGCTCTTCCAGTAGGCATAAAACTTACCGTTGAACATAGGTGGACGTTGGGTAGAGTACCCTTCTTCAAGTTTCTCCTTGTAATTCATCTCTCCAGGAACTTACTCAGCAAAATTATCTACTTGCACGTGAGAACCGTGCTCTGATACCAATTGTTAATCGAGATGAACACTATAAGAGGGGGGGTGAATTGTAGTTGAGTTCCTAAATAATATTTTTGCAAATATAAAACAGAACAAAATAGGAACTTGCGATGCACACAGATTTTACGAGGAAACCTTCTAGTGCCCAACTAGAAGTAAAACCTCGACCCTACCTTAGGGATTTCAAACACAAATACTTCCACTATAATAGGGCAAACACCAAGTTACAACCTATTATAAATCAGTCTCTACTCACAAGTTTCCACTCGAACTTGCTACAGAACAACACCTTGTTCTACCCAGTTTGAGTCCCACACTCAAACTCACTCGTACTCCCTTAGTACAGATCTTCCCCCTTCTCACCAGAAGCTCTCTCTGTATGCAATGATAAAAATACTCTCACCCTAATAAACCCGAAACCAAATACAAGAATTAACACCTAGTATATGATCGGCAAGCTATGCATGAGACCGGAAACTAATATGACAGTATGATAAGCTTGGCAAACTTACACGACTGTAGCTCTGTAAATTCTTCACGCATAAAACTCACAAAAAACCTAGGCTCATGTTATTCTCTACTATTTATACGAGTATTACCTGTATAAACAGTAGGTTTACATAAAGATAAATAAGTAAAACTTAACTTATCTTAAAACACGGTTTTTTAATTAAATCCTTTGAAGAAAATCTTTTCAGAAAATAAGATAGAAATATTGAATTAAAAAGCATAATATCTTTTTAACAAACTGATTTTAAGAGATAAAT
This sequence comes from Chenopodium album, assembly GCF_948465745.1. Taxonomy (NCBI): domain Eukaryota; kingdom Viridiplantae; phylum Streptophyta; class Magnoliopsida; order Caryophyllales; family Amaranthaceae; genus Chenopodium; species Chenopodium album. Next base: position 23,230,084 of record NC_137842.1, read on the forward strand.
ATTTAAAGAAAATCTTTTTTCCGATTTCTATCTTTTATCTTTTCCGATTTTAATTTATTTGCCAAGCTAACTGTCATGCTTCTAATAAGTTTCATGCATATCCTACTTAACATATTTAACAATGAATCTAGAAGATAAAATCTTAACTAAAATATTGCTGCGCTGTACTCTTGTTCTGGTAGGTTTACTTGGGCTCCACGCTTACTAAGTTCCTCCAAAGATCTTAGTCAGCAATCTTCAAGTTCCTGTGAAGGAACGTTCCTGTGAGGGAACTCAGTTCCTGTTAGGGAACTCTTCTTTTATATTGAATAACTTTCTTGATAAAGAACTCCTTCAAGTCTTCTCAGCTTTAGTTACTTCATCCATCTCAAAGATCAATTTCACCTAGGCTGCACAAACACTTGAAAAGTCTTTATGAGATGAGTTTGCTGTAACTTAAGTTCCTCATCATCAAAACCTTTAAATATCAACAGAGTTAAATTCAAAACACCTGCAATGCCTAGGAAGAAAAGCACTACAAAAGATAACGGAAAAAGGAAAGCTCACACCACATGGAAAAAAGCTTGGGTAGAAAAGAAGCATGGAGTCCTAGCTGAAGGTGAAACTATCTACTCTAAGATTGAATGTAGGTCCTCTAAAGGATGCCTACTAGCTAAGGTTATGGATGAGGAGGAGGAAGCAGACAAAAATTGGAAAAGGGCTAGGAAAGAAAATGAAGTATAGGAGCATTGCTTAATTTCCAATTATTAGACTTAGTTTATGTTTTTTTTTAATTTAAAGTTAATTTATTTAAGCTTTATTTAAATTCCATCAATAATGTAATTTTATTCTATTAATGAAATTTCACCTTTTAATTAAATTATTTACTTTAAATTTATTTTATTAAAGCAATGAAAACCGAAAGAAATTAATTTTCCAAAAATTTTTCGAGTACGGAAGGCGAAAATTTTCCGAAAAACACCGAAATATTTCCAGAATTTAAACTGTGATTTGGCGCCACCTATCTGCGACTGGCGCTGGCCACGGCAGTCTGGCGTCAGGCGACGATGCCGTCGTCTGGCGCTAACGGTCGTCAGCTGGCGCTAATGCTCAACTGCTGGCGCTGGAACGTTTTCCGTGACGCTAATATTTCGCCGATCTTCTGTCGAAATTTTTAATTAATTCTGAGATGCGAGATTTTCGAAAAATAAAGTGGCCGCACCCGTAAAGGGTTGCCTACGTATCCTTTCTTAAGAAATCAGGCCAAACGTAGCTCTCTTGAGTATCCTACTCAAGTAATTATAGGTAGTATTTCTTAAGTTGGTCAAGATTTGTCATGTTCGAGAACTCATAGCCATCCATAATATCAGTTAGTTTTGCTGCACCCCCTGACAGGATTGTTTTGACAATGTAGGGTCCAGACCAATTAGGTCTAAATTTTCCCCTTGGATCTAGAACATTTTTCCTTAATGATTTTAACACCAAGTCTCCTACTTTGATGTTTCTTGTCTTGACCTTTTTATTAAAATGCCTAGCCATACGAGTTTGATAACACTAAGTGTGATGTAGAGCTTCTAGTCGTTTTTCATCGAGTAGAATCAATTCTTCATATCTTGCCCTAGTCCATTCAACTTCATCGAGTTTGCTCTCTAACGAGATGCGTAGAGATGGAATTTCTAGTTCGGTTGTACGACATCCATTCCATAAACCAAGGAAAATGGCGTATTTCCTGTTGATGTGCGAATTGACGTGCGGTAACCCCACAATGCAAAGTGAAGTTTGTTAGGCAAATCCTTATAATTTTCAGTCATTTTCTCGATGATAGTCTTTAAATTTTTATTAGCTGCCTCGACTACTCCATTTGCTTGAGGCCTATAAGGGGAAGAATGATGATGTTGAATGCCATATTTTTGTAACAATTCTTCACATTCGGCTTGAAAGTGAGTTCTATTGTCACTTATCATTTCATGCGAGACTCCTTATCGACAAATAATATTTCTCTCGATAAAGAGTGCTACATGTTTTGCAGTGAGTTTAGCGTATGATTACGCTTCAACCCACTTTGTGAAGTAATCAATTGCCACTAGGATATATTCGTGGCCTCCTATTCCTAGGGGAGTGATTTTGCCGGTGATGTCAATTCCCCATGTAGAGAATGGCCATGGTGACGTGTAGGTGTAGAGCAAGGATGGAGGAACATGTTGTAAATTGGCATAGATTTGGCACTTAGGGCATCTTTTTACATATTGATGGCAATCCTTATTCATTGTGGTCCAATAATATCCTTCTCGCTTTATCTTTTGGACTAACATTTTGCCATTTATATGGGTGCCACAGATTCCTTCGTGGACTATTCTCATTGCTCTTTGTGCATCCTTTATTTCCTACACATAAGAGAGCTCGACCCTTAGGTACTCTTTTATGTAGCTCGTTGTCTATGAGTACATATTGGGAAGCCAAGAGTCTTAATGCTCGTTTTTCTCTTTTGTCAACGTAGGGAGGGTATTCTCCTTTGATGACATAATTGAGTATGTCCGTGTACCATGGTTCTTCTTCTTATTCTTCTTTGTCCTGGACTACTTTGTCATCTTCTATAGCCTGGATGTATGCTGGTTTGTGCCTTTTCTCTATAGTTAGAGGCATTTTCTCGATTTCCGTGGGAATCCTAACCATTGAGGCTAGTCTTGCCAAGGCATCAGCAAATTGATTTTCTTCCCTAGGTAGGTATGTGTATTCTACCTTCTCTAACTGATCGGTAAGAGTCTCCAGATAGGTTTGGTAAGAAGAGTCTCCGAATATCCTTAACTTTTTTACTCCCAATGCCAAAGCTATTTCAAGGCCTACCACGCATGCTTCATATTCATCAGCATTGTTGGTAACGTCGAAATCAAGCTTTATGGAGATTGGAACATGCTCTTCTTTAGGTGATACTAGTAATACTCCAACACCATATCCCTTTTGGTTTGAGGCTCCGTCGAAGTACAAGGCCCAAGTATCATCTTCAGTAACCATTAAGTCTTCATCTGGAAATTCATTGTCTTGTATTGGCGTCGAGTCTTATATTGGAAAGTCTGCTAGAAAGTCTGACACCACATATCCTTTGATAGCTTTTTGCGGCATTAACCTTACATCAAACTGGGCTAAATTGACTATCCATCTTGATATGCGTCCATTGAGTGTAGATTTCTCGAATAGATACTTGAGTGGATCTAATCGGGAGACTACGAAGACAGTATGCACTAACATGTAATGTCTTAACATGGTTGTAGCCCACACCAAGGCGAGGCACAACTTCTCAAGTGGTGTATAACGTGCTTCGTATTTGAGCATTTTCTTGCTTAAATAGTAGATTGCGTTTTCTTTCCCTTCTACTTCTTGTGCTAGCATAACTCCCATTGTCTCTTTGGTAACCGTCAAATATAACCTAAGAGGTATTCCGGGAAGTGCAGGTGTTAATACCGGAGGATTTGCGAGATAGGCTTTGACCTTTTCAAAGGCTTTTTGGCACTCGTCATCCCATATTACTGGTACATTCTTTTTGAGGTTTTTAAATATTGGTTCACATATCGTCGTCAATTTTGATATGAACCTACTTATGTATTGCAACCGGCCAATAAATCCTTAAATCTGTTTCTCGGTTTTGGGCGGTGGCATTGACATGATTGCTTTGATCTTGGTTGGGTCTATCTCTATTCCTCTAGAGCTTATGGCATAACCCAAAAGTTTGCCTGAGGTGACTCCAAAAGCGCACTTAGATGGGTTCAACCTCATATTATATTTTCTTAGCCTTTCGAAAAATTTCCTTAAGGCTACTTAATGGCCTAAACGATCTTTTGATTTTACAATCAAGTCGTCTACATATACTTTGACCTCTTTATGCATCATGTTATGGAGTAAGGCAGTTGCTGCACGTTGGTAAGTAGCACCCGCGTTTTTCAACCCGAATGGCATTACCGTGTAGCAGTAAGTGCCCCATGGTGTTATAAAAGTTGTTTTCTCTATGTCTTCTTCTGCCATGAGAATCTGGTTGTAACCTGCGTACCCATCCATGAATGAGAGAAGCGCGTGATTTGCCGTGTTATCCACCAGAATGTGGATGTGTGGTAAAAGGAAGTCGTCCTTTGGACTTGCCTTATTTAGATCTCGATAGTCGACACACATTCTTACCCTTCCGTCTTTTTTCGGAACTGGGACGACATTGGCGACCCATTCGGGGTATTTAGATACCTTGATGACACCTGCAGTTATTTGTTTTTGGACTTCTTCTTTTATTTTAAGAGCTACGTCGGGTTTCATTCGACGTAACTTTTGTTTTAGAGGTTTCATTCCTGGAATTAGTGGTATAGTGTGTTGAGCTATTTCTTTATTAATGCCTGGCATATCTGCGTATGGCCACGCAAATACATCGATAAATTCTTTAAGTAAGTTAGTTAAATCGGTTCTTTCTTGTTTGTTAAGTGTTAATCCGATTTTAACTTCTCTTTTATTGGTTGAATCATTTGAGATATCAACCGTCTCAGTTTCTTCAATTACCGGTGTTTTCTTTTCGAATGTTTCCATTGCTTTCATAATTTCTTTGTCTTTTTATTGTTAGTTAAGCAATGTTCGTCATCTTTGGTTAGAGAAGAACACAAGAAATAAGGAGAAGAAGAAATATTATTGTACTCTGAGATCATAACATCAAAGAGTGATATGTCCTCAGGGACATGATCACTAACTATTCTAGGAGAAGAAATAGAAGGGAAAGGTGTTACTACTAAAGACCTAGATGACTCTATAGGGAGAGATTCCGACTCAGACTCTGACTCAGACGACTCTTGAAACATTGATCCTTGCCCTGTCGCGATGGATATCTTCCTTCCACTTGGAGTAGTCTCCATGATAGTCTTGCGCCACCCTTGTAGTGATCCTTCAGCTGGAGTAATTAGCTTTGAGGGATCGAAGCTTTCGCTTTGTAGGACTGTTTGAATAAGCGAGGAGTTATCCTCTTTATAAGTTGGCTCATTCTTTTCTCGCCCAAATAGTAATCCCATGACATTAAAGTCAAAGCATGGGGTGCTTTCTCCTTATGGACAGGAATTGGGATTTCATCTGTGAAATAACAATCCAAGAAAATCTCAAATCCCGGTTACCTTATGTCGTTTACAACAAATGGATCCGGAAATTCATGGCATGGATAGTCCTCTCCTTCTTTTATAAATTGACCATTAAGTGTAAGATGGTACTGATCCATTGGGATTGCATTCTTTTAAGTGCGAGCGTCTCTACGTGCCTTTGATTTTTCCTGGGCTCGCTTGAGATCTTTCCGAGTCGGTTCGAAACCAAGTCCGAAAGTGTCTAACTTAGGGAAGCCAGGTGACTCCAGCGATTTTTCTATTTCCTTTTTCTTTCCTAGGGTCATCCCAGGAAAATGTCCTTATTTCTTCAGAATAGCATTTACAATCATGTTGGAATGGGGGTCATGGCAAAGAGGGGTCCTTTCATCCTCCTGGATTAAGGAGACTTCTTTGTTAAAGCCCCATAAGTCTTCATCATCCTCGTCGTGCTCCACGTTAATTATGGGATTTTCTATAGACTTGATTCTCATGGGTGAAGCATCGATGGTGATAGGAATTCCCCCAACTATAGCTTTTACTTGTTGGTGGAGAGATGAGGGGACGACCTTTAGGTCATGAAGCTAAGAGCGTCCCAACAGTAGATTGAATGAAGCTTTAATGTCTACCACTTGGAAAGTAGTAGCATGTTCTATTGCTCCTGCCGTTACGTTCATGGTATTTTTACCAAGAGCTTCACGACGAGTGTTGTCGTAGGCCCTTATCCCTTGTGTAGACGGAGTTAAATCTTCATCCCTTATGCCTAACATCATTGCAGTTCTAAGTGGACAGACGTTGATGGCCAATCCATTGTCTACAAGAGTCATAGGGACATTCATTCTCTTGCAAACTACCATGAGATTTAATGCCTTGTAATGTTTGTCACCTTCCGGAGGTAAATCCTTGTCAGAAAAGGTGATCAAATTAATTGGACTAGGAAGATCACTCGTGAGGAAGTTGGCCAACCCCTCAGGAGTGGTATCAAAATCTATCTCTATTTTGTCCAAGGCATTCATTACAGCCAACCTATGCTCTCGAGATGTCGCCAAAAGTTTCCATACGTTCATTTCAACTTTTGTTTTCTTAAACTGCTTGACAATATCGTTATCTTCAATGATAGGTGTGGGAACTTGTTGAGTGGTTGGCATGGGTTATGTTGAAACGGGAGGTTGCATTCTCCCGGATCTTGTGAGGACGTCTATCGATGAGTCTTCCTCAGCCCCAAAGTCATCCATGGAGTATGACACAGACGGTGGAGATCCTACTATATCTTTTAAGTAGACATCTTTTTCATCACTATCCCAAACTCCATTAATGGTTGCATCATCTTGTTGTGGAACTTGTACTAGTTTCTTTTCATCAATCATTTTCTGAATTAAATCCTTAAATTTAAAATAGTTTTCGATAGTGTGACCCCTTGATTGATGATACTGACAGTAATATCTATCTGTCCATTTCTTTAACAAACTTAAAATACATTTGTTAAAGAAAGAGGTGATGCCTTCGTTCTCTTTCTGCTTGAGGATTTTAAGTTCCCTATGGTCAGTCTCAACTTGAATGTTGCACTTGTATCTATCAACGAAAGCGTTTGCTATGGACTCCCAGGTAGAGGTCTTTTCTTTCTCGAGAGAAAAGAACCATTGTTGGCAAACGGTCTCGAGAGATAGTGAGAACAAATAGGGGAAAACCTTCTTATCAATATCCATAATACTCATTATTGTCTCGAAGGCTCTTAAATGAAAATAAGGGTTGTCGGTTGCTTTGAATTTCGGGATGCCGTTGGCATTGAACTTCTGTGGAAGAAGATCTTTGTCAACCGAGACCCCTTGTGAACTAATCCCTTGAAACTTGTAGTCGCTAGAGAGCTTGCTTAGACTCTCTTGCATGAGGTCCATCTGTTGTTGCTTCACGGGATCATCAATCTTAAGGGTGAGGAGCATCAGTGTCTCAGTAACGGTAACTAATTGATTCCTAAGCTCATTGACTTCCTCTTGTGTTGCCATTCTTGTCCTAGCTTTCCTCTTACGAGCTATGGGTTTGTCGAAAAGTTGGACTTGTACGAAAAGGTTGTCTTTGATTAACCGTCCTTCCTTTCTTGACCACGCGCTGTAATTTAAACCATTTTGCGTTTTAATTACTTGACCCAAATCCACTTGACTTTACGGTTTTAAAGAGGAAAAAATAAAAAATGGGTGCACAGTTTTAGCAAAAATATAATGTATATATTTTTAGGGAACTAAGTATAGTTTTTAAATTGGAGGATTAATATCCGACTTACCCCCTAAAAAAATGACGGGAAAACGCGCATGCAAGACTCTCTTAGACATGGTCAAAGTGTGTGTATTGGTGTGTGCATTGAGTGTAAGTGACATATTTGGACTCTTGTGTATGATCATGGGACTTAGTGCCTAAACTCTATTAATGACTTAAAAAAGTATTATTGACAGTAAATTAACCGAATTAGTTAGAAAACTGGTCAATTAGACACTAGGTGATGACTCGACAAATAATCCGAACTGTCGGCAAAACGACAAGACTGGCGTTGCACTGTGTAGTGTAGCGCCATACGATAGGGTTGTCGCCAGGCGCCACACTCCACAGAGTGGCGCTACAGTTCAGACTTTGGCGCCAATGCTGGAGCTTCAATCTGAGACTGTTTTCGGTGTTATTAATCAACAGGGGTATGCCTAAAGTCGTACTAGGTCAATTCTGATTAAAATATTAGACTTTATTTACTCAAATTAATTAATCAATTAATTAATTAGGCAAAGTTCTTGAAGTCATTAATTTTTTAAATCTCAACACAAGTCAAACAAACGGTTAAGAAATCATTGTATATGCACAACAAATAATGCACAATTAGTCAAGTAGGCACAATATGATGCAATGAGTTTGAAACCTAACCATGGCTCTAGTTCTCTAAAGTTCGGGATATGGTTTAGTCAATAGAGGGTCTATGGTTAATTGTCCGGATGCACCGCGCGGAAGCCTAACCGTGAAGGGTTGGCGCGAGTGGATGGGACACTGCAAGTTTAGAAAAAACTCGCTTCAATGGATTGGTGAATTCAACATTCTCGGATGTACCCTTTGTTGCTTAGAGCGTTCAATCAGGTAGATGGAGCATGAATTCCCACAAGGTTATGTCCATATGTTGAACACATATGGGTTTCAGAAAAGTGAGAAAAACTCAATCAGGAAGTAGGATAAAGCAAACAATACGAAAAACTGGTCGAAATTAGAACGCATATTTCTGGCTCGGTATTAGAAGAATTTGGCGCCAGCAAACAGAGGTTGGCGCCAGGATTTAGCTGTAGCGCCTGGCGACATAGCCGTCGTCTGGCGCTATAGTTAAATGTCTGGCGCCAGCTTCTGTTCGCTGACGCTAATTCCTACATGCCTCAGCAGCTTTCTGTGCTCGATAAAATTTTCCAGTTTCGTGCAGTGTTATTTCGGTCCTAGTTGTGAAAGATATTTCACAAATTTCCTACGTGTAAAATCCTATGTTTTAACTCATCACGGATGGTCTTTCCAATGAGATATTTTTTATGCATATGACAACAATATTAATCAAAATTACACACATAAAATACTTAGAACATTTCGAGTCTCATCCACTCATTCTAAATCATTGCCGAAACAAATTAAGGAATTAAAATAGAAATCCTCCCCAGTGGAGTCGCCAAAAACTGTAGGGAATATTTCAAGCGTTAATCCCCTAGCTTGAACCCCACTGTGATCATACACTAAAGTACGGTGGCGTCCAAAGAGAAAGAAGATAGAGCAAAAGAGTCGCCAACAAGTTTTTTAGGAACTTGTAAACCGTTCACGAGGTGAAGGTTACACCCCTTAACGATCCAGGAGATCGTCAACTCCATAAGGTCTTGAACCAAATAGGGTTCGGGGATGAAGGTACAATTCCAACCTAACAGAGATTGAACCTGCCCTAATAATAGACCTCTACTTTATTCAGATCGTATTCATGTGCGCTTTCTGACTAACATGCAATCAATAGGATTAACCCTAAACCTGTTTATTTATGTTGGTTGAATATTAATGCACAAATAAATCTATTATTGGCGATCACTTGAATTATAATCATATTAACCCTAACAAGATTATTAATTATCTTATTAAGCGTGATTACAAGTACAAATTCCCTTTAAACATGCATAAAAGGTGTGATCAAGCAATAACAATAAATATCAAGCAACATGATAATCATTAAAATCATAATAATAATATTCATAATCATTATCATGAATCATAAAAATAATCATAATCATAATCATAAATCATGTTAAAGCATAATAAAAGCAAGATCCTAGGCACGATACTAACAAGATTAATAACAAACCCTAGCATGTCACTAAGCAATAAAAATCAAAGCTTTAAAATTACCTTAGACATGATACTAGGAACATTAAAACACATAAACATGAACTTTATATCATAACATCAATAAAAACCATTAAAATACTTATTTTGATGCCTCGTACCTCTTTCTAATAACAAAATACACAGGTTAGTAACTTCAAGGAAAATAATAAACAAAACAATTAAATTAAATAATGGAAAGAGGGATTTGGGACCAAACCCTCATAAATTAAAACCTTTCACGTCTAGGGCGAAGGCAACTTCGAATATGGCTAGGTGTATCTAAATCTAATGAATGCAGAATTTTTATATTTGAGAAAAGCTAGTTTAGAAAAGAGAGAGAGAGAGTAATCAAGAAAAACTTGATGAGAGTTGGTGAATCAAAATGGAGTTTTTATGACGTTGTTTATAAATAAAATCAGCCAAAAGATAAAATATCAAAAACAGAGTTCTAATGCAAAAAACCGAGTTGGCGCCAGACGCTGACCTTAGCGCCAGACGCTAAGGTTGGCGCCAGGCGCCAAGTCTAGCGTCAGGTGCCAATCGTAGCGTTAGGCGCTACAGCTGACGTTTGGCGCTGACTCAGAAATCCACGCGTTTTCTTAAAATCAGATAAAAATTGCCGTACAGGAGGATAAAATCGTATTTCCCTCAGAAAATGTTCTTTGATTCTAATTAAAACTCTAAAAAGTCAACAAAAGTCAATTTATCAATGCTAATTGAATTAGGAATGAAAAGAACCTTCTAAAAGAATCTAAGAGACTAAAACCATTCCTAATTGCATTAGGAATGATAAATCTATATTAGGCCCTCCCCTAGATCATTGGGCAGCATATGAGGCTCAAACCAGGCCCAGTTTAGTAAATTGGCCATAACTTCCTCAATACTCATCGGAATTTTGCTTATAATATATCGTTAGAAAGGTCTTTTCAAGCCCTATCCAACTACACTACTATTGGACCCATATCATGGATCAACCAAAATGGTTTGGATATTTTCTTAAAATAAGTTTTCAAAAACAGAGAGAAGAGAAAAGAAATTAAAACTATCCGCAACACTGAACTTTCCACACTTTCACTTGATTTAACGCGAAAGGTACTCATCACTGGGTTTGGTTTTGGGGAGAAAAAAATGGGTGTCTACAAGTACATGTGCAATATTCAAGTTGAAACTGATTATAGAGAACTTCAAATACTTAAATAGAAAGAGAATGAAGGTTTCACTTCTTTCTTCAATAAATGGAGAGAAACCTTTGCTAGGATGATTGAATTACCAAGCGAAAAAGAATCTGTGAGGTTGTTCATCAAGAATGTTCAAGAAAAGTACTTCAAGCATCTGAAATATCAAAATAATCTACACACCTTCAATGCCGTCTATGACATTGGGATTAACATTGAAGACGACCTTGCTAAACTAAAGGCTTCTAATAATAATTCCAACAGTGGCTGGAAAGGCAAGAAGAACGACAATCCTTCTTATTCCAAAACAACCCACTCAAACAATGTTAGCACCTTTAATTTGAGTGAAGTCCTTGCTATGAACAACCAAGGACAAAAGAAACCATTTAGGAGGAACTTTACTCCTATTATTATGAGTTATGCCACCGCATTAGACCGACTAAATGCAAATGGTCTTATAACTCCTATTGGATCATTTGGGGACCCACTAGTTGAATAGAGGACAGCTAATTGGAACCCTAATGCACACTGAAAATATCGCCAAGGTAGGAGCCATCTCACTGAAAATTGTTGGAAGCTTAAGGAAGCTATCAAAGATTTAATTGAGAACAATAAACTACGGTTTCCCCCTGCCAGTAAGAAGCCAAGCATCGACAACGCACCTCTCGCTCATTCCTTGGCCATCTCCGATGAAGAAAACGAGGTTGATCCCTCATCTCTCATCAAACCTATTGAAGAAATTCATGCAATCGAAGAAGAGGAGGAGATCTTTTTCTATGCCATGGATGACTTTCCTGAACCAGCAAGCAAGGAAGACGTGCGAGTGCATATATGGTCCATGTGGGAGGGAACAGACTTACTACGTGAGGCTCTTAAATTTGCAAATAAACAAGCGGAGGAACTTCAGAAAAAGTATAATAAAATTCCACACACGAAGAAGAAAACATTCCCTCTACAAGTAAGTGACACACCCAAGAAGAGTAATAAACTCTATACTCCAATTAGGACTACTTATGCTAAAATGTTCCAAATGCTCTCCGAGAATGGTAAGGTCAAACCTCTCGAACCGAGACCATTTGAATCAGTAAAGAGGACAGACAGGTTCCACAATCCATACCATCAATCAGGGAGACACACTATTGAAAACTGTTATAAATTTAAAGATTTTATTCAGAAAATGATTGATGATAAGAATCTAGTTCAAATCCCACAAGAAGAAGACAAAACCATCAATGGGGTTTGGGACAACGATGAAGAAGACGTCTACCTAAAAGACATGGAAAAACCTCCACTTTCAGTGTCATATTCAGTAGGTGACTTTTGGGATGAAGAGGATTCACCTATAGACGTCCTCACAAGATCTGGGAGAACGTAACCTCCCGTCTCTACACAACCTATGCCAACCGTGCAGTAAGTTCCTATACCTATCATAGAAGACAGTGGTATTATCAAGCAATTCAAAAAGACCAAGGTCAAGATGAATGTATGGAAACTTCTAGCTACATCTCGAGAGCATAGGTTGCTAGTAATGAATGCCTTGGATAAGATAGGGATAGATTCCAACACCACTCCTAAGGGGTTGGCTAACTTCCTTACGAGTGATCTCCCTAGTCCTATCAACTTGATCACTTTTTATGATAAAGTTTTACCTCAAGAAGGTGACAAGCATTACAAGGCACTAAACCTCATAGTAGTTTGCAAGAGAATGAACGTCCCGATGACTCTTGTAGACAATGGATCGGCAATTAATGTCTGTCCACTCAGAATTGCGAGGATGTTAGGCATAAGGGATGAAGATTTAATCCCGTCAACACAAGGAATAAGAGCTTATGACAATACTCGTTGCCAAGCTCTTGGTAAGATTACTATGAATGTAACGGCGGGAGCAATAGAACATGCTACTACCTTCCAAGTGGTAGATATTAAAGCATTATTCAACTTATTGTTGGGACGCCCTTGGCTTCATGACCTCAAGGGCGTCCCTTCATCTCTCCACCAACATGTAAAAGCCATAGTTGGAGGAATCCATATCACAATCGATGCTTCACCCATGAGGATTAAAGCTGTGGAAAATCCGATCATTAATGTGGAGCACGATGAAGATGACGAAGACCTGTGGGGCTTTAATGAAGAGGTCTCCTTAATCGAGGAGGATGAAAGGACTCCTCTCTGTCACGACCCCCACACCAATATGACAATAAATGCTATTCTTAAGAAACAAGGGCACTTTCCTGGCTCACAACCTTGATGCCTAAAAAAAAAATTCAAAAAATAATAACTTCAAGCTAATTTTTTTTTTTTTAAAAAAATAGCATCAAGGTAAATAAAATCTTGTTTATCATGCATATCACAATTTCAATTCAAACAATTAAACCGATTATCATCGAAACAAGATAACAAATATAAATTCTATAGCTCATAACATTGAACTCCTCCAAGCCACTAAGTACTCACGATAAAATCACGTGATAGTTAAGAAATTCAAGACCCACGAAGGAGCAGCCGCGGCTAGGCATCTCCTTGGCGTCTACCAAAAAATTGCAATGGGCGGAAGTAGCAGCCGCGCCCGTGGCGGCCTGGGTAGCTCCTTGTTGTTGCTGTTGTCATTTGTGCGGCTCGATTGATGCGGCTTCTCTGGTTGGTGGCGGCTGCTATATATGCGAAGTGGTGGGAGGTGCGAATTGAGGTGAGGGTGTCGATTGGTTGTGAGTTGTGATTAGTGAAGTTGTTGATGGATTTCGGTTGCAGGTGGGCGTGAATGGTGAAAAGGTGGAACAGAGGAGCAGCAGGGGATGTCAATTTCGTAGGTGTTGTTGGCGGTGGTGGTTGAAATGGGTGAGATGGAGTTGTGGTTAGCGTTGCTGCTGTTATTATTGTTGTTGTGGAGTGCGTGAAGAGCTAGGAGCAGGGGAGATGGATTTTGAAATTTGTTTGGTGTAGGATATGTGGTCGTGGAGTGTAGGATAAGGGGATAGCAAAATGGCAGCAGCTTGGCATATGGCAAAGGAGTGAGGGAGTTTGACTTTGCTTGTTAAAACATTATGGACTTGAATGACTCTAGTAAAGAAGAAAGAGATAGAAAAACAGCTGGAATTACCTAGCCTCCCTAAATTAGATACTTTCAGACTTGGTTTCGAACCGACTCGAGAAGATCTTAAGCGAGCCCAGGAAAGGTCTAAAGCGCCTAGGAATGCTCGCATCCAAAAGAAAGCAATCCCAATGGATCAGTATCCTCTTACTCTCAATGGGCAATTCATAAAAGAAGGAGAGGACAATCCATGCTATGAATTTCCAGAACCTTTTGTTATAAATGGCATAAGGCAACCGGGATTCAAAATTTTCTTAGATTTCTACTTTCTAGATGAAATCCCAACTCCTATCCACAAGCAGAAGCACCCCCATGCTTTGACTTTAATGTCATGGGATTATTATTTTGGCGAGAAAAAGATGAGCTGAGATACATAGAGGATAACTCCTCGCTCATCCAAACGGTCCTATAAAGCAAGAACTTTGACCCCTCAAAGCTCATCACTCCAGCAGAAGGATTAGTACAAAGGTGGCGCAAGACAGTCAGGTGACTACTCCTAGCGGAAGGAAAATCTCCATAACAACAGGGCAAGGACCAATGTTTGAAGAGTCGTCTGAATCAGAGTTAGAGTCAGAGTCCTTACCTGTAGAGTCGTCCAAGTCTTTAGTCGTAGCACCCCCTCCTTCTTCTATTTCTACTCCTAGGACAATTAGTAATCAAGTCCCTAAGGACATTTCCCTTTTTGATGTAATGACTTCAGAGTTTAATAATATGTCTTCTTCTGCTTACTCCTCGTGCTTTTTATTAACCCAAGATGACGAGAATTTCTTAACTAACAATCAAAATAACAAAGAAATTATTAAAGCAATGGAAACACTTGAAAAAAAGCACCAATAATTGAGGAAACTAAGACGGTTGATGTAGACACCCATTTGTGTCTCCCCAAAACCAAACCCAATGATGAGTACCTTTCACGTCGAATAACAATTGAATGAAGTGAAAGTGTGGAAAGTTTAGTGTTGCGGATAGTTTTAATTTATTTTCTCTTCTCTCTGTTTTTGAAAACCTATTTTAAGAAAACAGTCAATTCAGTTTGGTTGATCCATGATATGGGTCCAATATAAGTATAGTTGGATAGGGTTTGAAAAGATCTTTCCAACGATATATTATAAGCCTAATTCCGATGAATATTGAGGAAGTTATGGCCAAATTACTGAACTGGGTCCGGTTTGAGCCTTATATGCGGCCCAATGATCTAGAGGAGGGCCTAATATAGATTTATCATTCCTAATGCAATTAGGAATGGTTTTAGTCTTCTCCTAGAAGGTTCTTTTCATTTTTAATTCAATTAGCATTGATAAATTGACTTTTGTTGACTTTTTAGAGTTTTAATCAAAATAAAAGAATGTTTTCGAGGAAAATACGATTTTATCCTCCTGTATGGTTAAATTCTATCTGATTTTAGAAAACGCGTCAAAAACAGGATTAGCGCCTAACGCCAGACATTAGCGCCTGGCGCTAATGTTAGCGGCTGGCGCTAATTGCCAGCGTCGGCGCTAATTAGGATTTATCCGCGTCAGAACTCTGTTTTGATTTTTTATCTTTTTGGCTGATTTTCTCTATAAATAGCCTTCTAAAAACTCCGTTTTCTGTCACTAATTTTTCACCAACTCTCATCAAGATTCTCTTGATTACTCTCTCTCTCTCTTTTGTAAACTAACATTCTCTCAAATACAAAATTCCGCATTCGCAAAACTTAGATACACCTAGCCATATTCGAAGTTGCCTTTGCCCTAGACGTGTAAGGTTTAATTTCTAAGGTTTTGGTCCCTAATCTCTCTTTCAATTATTCAATTTAATTTTTGTTTATAATTTTCCTTGAAAATACTAACGTGTGTATTTTGTTATTAGAAAGAGGTACGAGGCATCCAAGTAAGTACTGTAACACCCTAGAAATTCCTTTCTTTTAAAATACTTATTTTGCCCTGTTTAAAAATTTAAATAGAAATATCTAAGATATTATCGCCACCGTGAAAACGGCTAAGGCAACCATCAAAGACACACAGCGGAAGACTAATTTCAAAATCATTCAAAATAAGTCAACTTGAAAAGTCAACCAACGAAAGTAAAGTCAAAACAAAAGTCAAACGAAGTAAAATAAAACCATCCTACAACTTTGAACCATTGTAGGCCCTTATTAAAACCAAACCAACTTTAAAACTTTTGCGTTAGTCATGCATGATAATAATATCATAAATAACTAAAGCATTAAACACATCATATACTTATAGAAACTAGCATGATTCGCTCTTCACTCATGCCCATTCATGAATATGCTTCATCACCTGAAAACCTCCTCTTTACTTGTTCCCACTACTCGCTATTAGAATATGGGTCGTCGTAGGGCCAAAGTAAAGACATGGCCAAACACACAAACACACACATTCAGCAAAGCTGAGTACATAAGCGTAATTAAACACACTAACATGCTTTCACCTATCAACACACATTTACCTCATTTCACATGTTTATAAGCACACACAACAATCAACAAGACACATTAACTAGACACTAAATAATTTATTTAGCGTTGATTACGCATCAAACGGGTTTCTAACTATACCTCCCCCAAATAAATTGAGGTTAACTGACACGGGAGCTAACCGTGCCAGCGACAAAACCACTCAAAGGTGGCGGAATTCCTGCGCATAATAATAAATAAAAAGGAATGTACAGCGTCCTGTACTCCATTAGAAGTTATGGTTAAATATAAAACCCCATAACTCCCCCCATTGTTCATACTCAAGGTATATATGTTCCAAGAGTTTTGGTGCGTAATCTCTTTCACTTTACGTTATTTACATGTTATTGGACTTGGTGATGACTCTCAAGACATAATAAATCAATCAACCAAACATACCAATTTAATTCTTGAATAATTAGTGACCACATATTATTTAATGTTGAACCCTTTTTAATTCTACCTCAGTGTCAAAGATACCTTAAGTGCACAAAGGCACCAACATACAATTTATTCCTCGTGTACATAGACACTTATATAGCTCCTTCCTTATGCTTAAAGCATCAATAAAAATTATTTGAACCATAATAAAATTCCTTTTCAATATTCCAAACATAATTAAACATGTAGTTTAATTAATCATGCATTCTAACATGCCATAAATAAAAGTGTGGTTCAAACACAACACGCGCAAAATATAATTTTCCAATCCATAAACCATCACAAATAATTCATGCTTCACAATTCAATCACCAACACCATTAATTCACAATTCCATACATAAACCTTAGCATGATACTACTTGTAATTGATTGAAATCAAGCCTAGCATGATTCTACATCATCAAAATATGCTACGTACGCGAACGTATCTCAAATAAGCCCTTAAAATAACCGAGTACTCTACAACAATTCTCGAACCAAGTCTCCTACATAAAGGGACAATAATACTATATTAATTACCCTTGTATACACAATTTCCAGCAACTTAAACTCACTTTAAATAACTTATAATAATCTGAAAATTATTTAAAAACCCCTAATTAAACTCCGTTTTAATGGATAATCACACCCTTTTATTAAAAATCAACATTATACTACTTTAAATAAAATTCCAACATTTTAAACTAATCAAAAACCCTTTAAAACTTCATCAAAATACATCTTTATACATAAATTATCCATAGAAACATTAAATTATCTCTTACCCCTTTTAAACTCAAGGATAAAATTTAAAGCATAAAAAAAAAATTCGTTAAAAATCAATAACTTCCCGAAAATCATATTTAGAGGCTGAATTTGGCCACACGAAAAAACTACTCTTTTTATCAAAATCGGAGGAGTTCCGAACCTGATCGGGATTAAAGCGAGATTAATATTAATGTACGACAATCTAATAATTAAAACATGAATTTATGTGTTCAAAATAATCTGGAACTAAGTTAAACTAATAAGTAGTTATAATCACCAAAATTTCAAAACATCATTACTATAAAAGCCCTAAATCAATTATTCATAAAAACCCTAAAATCATGATTTTCAACAATTAAAAACCCTAGGTTATAAAATTTACAAAATCTGAAAATTATAAAGTTTAATCATCAAAATACAATTTGATACTAATTAAATTAATTTAAAACAATAAAATCAAAACCCATAAATCAATAGTTATAATTACACAAATTAATAAAACAAAGGAGAGAGAAAATAAGACTAACCTTTTTTGTGTGGGAAATTTTTGGGGATTCATGGGGTATTTATAGAGTAGAGAATGTAGGGTTAAATTTGGGCTTATAAAAATCTGGGCTTGAGTTATGGGATAGGGCTTAAGTTATGGGTTTTGGAATGGGTTATTCCAATAAGAGTATGTAGGAATAATTTACGTTGCCCAATAATTAATAAACGTTTGGCCCAAAACATATTTTACTTTTATAAAACTTTATATTTAAAATACTTTAACCCTTTAAAATATTTAATTAAAATACTTGAGCCCTTGACAATACATTTTATTAATACTTAAATACTTTATAAAAATACATAAAAATACGGGGTATTACAAGTACTTTAATGGTTTAATTGATATTATGATATAGAAATCATGCTTAGATTGTTATTTTGATTCTTAGTATCATGTTAGGATGTTTTCCTTAATTTGATGTTTAGGGTAACTTTAATACCAAGTATGATTAAAAATATGATGCTTTTTATGTTCTTCCTAATATTTATGATTGTTAATGTCATGTTACGGCTAAAGTTTTGATTTTTATTGTTTAGTGACATGTTAGGGTTTGTTATTAATCTTGTTAGTATCATGCCTAGGATCTTGCTATTATTATCCTTTAACATGATTATTTTATCATTATTATTAGTTTTATGATTGTTATTATTATGTTGCTTGATTATATTTATTTTTATTGCTTGATCACACCTTTTATGCATGTTTAAAGGGAATTTGTACTTGTAATCACGCTTAATAAGATAATTAATAATCTTGTTTAGGGTTAATTTGATTATAATTCAAGTGATCGCCAATAATAGACTTATTTGTGCATTATATTCAACCAACATAGATAAACAGGTTTAGGATAATCCTATTGATTGCATGTTAGTCAGAAAGCGCACATGAATACGATCAGAATAAAGTAGAGGCCTATTTTTAGGGCAGGTTCAATCTCTTTTAGGTTGAATTTGTACCTTCATCCGCGAACTACCAGTCATGGTTCAAGACCTATTGGAGTTGACGATCTCATGGATCGTTAAGGGGTGTAACCTTCACCTCGTGAACAGTTTACAAGTTCCTAAAAAAAACTTGTTGGCGACTCTTTTGCTCTAGCTTCTTTCTCTTTGGACGGCACCGTACTTTAGTGTATGATCACAGTGGGGTTCAAGATAGGGATAATGCTTGAAATATTCCCTACAGTTTTTGGCGACTCTACTGGGGAGGATTTCTATTTTAATTCCTTAAATTTATTTCGGCAATGATTTAGAATGAGTGGAATAGACTCGAAACGTTCTAAGTATTTCATGTGCGTAATTTTGATTAACATTATTCTAATATGCATTAAAAATATCTCATTGGAAAGACCATCCGTAATGAGTTAAAACATAGGATTTTTACACGTAGGACATTTGAGAAATATCTTTCACAACTAGGACCGAAATAACACCGCGCGAAACTGGAAAATTGTATCGAGCACAGAAAGCTGCTGAGGCATGTAGGAATTAGCGTCAGCGAACAGAAGTTAGCGCCAGATTTTTTACTATAGCGCCAGACGACAGCCTGTCGCCAGGTGCTAAAGCCAGAAGTTGGCGCCAACCTCTGATTGTTGGCGCCAAATTCTTCCAATACCGAGCTAGAAATATGCGTTCTAATTTTGACCAGTTTTTAGCATTGTTTGCTCGATCCTACTTCCCGATTGACTTTGTCTCACTTTTCTGAAACCTATATGTGTTTTAAATATGGACATAACCCTTTGGGAATTCATGCTCCATCTACCTGATTGAACGCTCTGAGGAACAAAGGGTACATCCGAGAATGTTGAATTCACCAAACCATGGAAGCGAGTTTTTCTAAATTCGCGTTGTCCCATCCACTCGCGCCAACCCTTCACGGTTAGGCTTCCGCGCGGTGCATCTGCACAATTAACCATGGACCCTCTTTGACTAATCCATATTCCGAACTTTAGAGAACTAGAGCCATGGTTAGGTTGCAAACTCATTGCATCACATTGTGCCTACGTGACTAATTGTGCATTATTTGTTGTGCATACTCTATGTGTTTTTTCCAAACCGTTTGTTTGACTTGTGTTAAGACAAAATAAACTGCTTAATGGCTAAAAAGACTTTTCTTAATTAATTAATTAATTAATTGATTTTGGTAATTAGAGTCTAATAATTTAATTAGAGTTGACTTAGTACAACTTTAGGCATACCCTGTAGAGTAATAAAACCGAAAGCAGTTCCAGATCAACGTTCCAGCACTGGCGCCGAGATTTGGACTGCAGCGCCTGGCGACAGCTTTGACGTCTGGCGCTACACTACACAGTGCGGCACCACTCCTGTCGTTTTGGCGACAGTTCGGTTTATTGCTTGAGTCATCACTTTGTGTCTAATTGAACAGTTTGCTAATCAATTCAATTATTAATATACCTTGTTAAGTCATTACTTGAGTCTATGCACTAAGTCTGATGGTCTTACACAAGAGTCAAAGCATGTCACCTACACTCACTAGTCTTAGCACACACTTTCTATATGTCACCATCACCATGCCTTAGGTTCATACATGAGTCAGTTTTTTCCGTCATTTAAGTTGGGGGTACATTCCATTCCTAATTCTTCATATCCCTCTATCTACATCATCTTTCTTCACTTCCTCCATCCATTGCATGTTGAATAAAGTTTGAGTCAAATAATTAACAACGAATATCCCCAAATTCCTTTTCCACAATACTTTGTCGAGGAGAGAAGGGCGATTAATCAAGGACAACCTCTTTATTGAAGTCTTACTTTTTGATAAACCGATTCGTCAAAAGAGGGAAGCTAAAAAGATAATGGCAAGTCAAGAAGAGGTCAATGAACTTAGGAGTCAATTGACTGACTTGACTGAGGCGTTAAAGGCTTTAACCCTCAAAATTGATGACCCTGTGAAGCAACAACAAATGAACCTCATGAAAGAAAGCTTGAGCAAGCTATCTAGTGACTATAAATTTCAGGGCATTAGTCACAAGGGGTCTCGCTGGACAAGGAACTTCTTCCACATAAGTTCAATGCCAACGACATCCCAAAATTCAAGTCAACAGATAACCCTTACTTTCATCTAAGTGCTTTTGAAACTATAATGAACATTAAGGGGATTGATAAGAAAGTCTTTCATTCTTTGTTTTCTTTATCTCTTGAGACCGTTTGTCAAAAATGTCTCTTTTCCCTTGACAAAGAGAAAACCTCTTCTTGGGAGTCGATAACAAACACTTTCATAGATAGATAAAAGTGCAACATTGAAGACGAAAGAGACCACAGACAACTTGAGATGTTAAAACAAAAAGAAAACGAAGGGTTCACTTCTTTCTTCAACAAATGGAGGGAAACTTTTTCTAATATGGTCAAGGTTCCTACCGAAAAAGAATCTTTGAGGATGTTTATCAAGAATCTCCAAGGGAAGTATTCAAAGCACTTAAAATACTAACACAACTTGAATACTTTCAAGGCTGTGTATAATATAGGCATTGACATTGAAGATGACCTTCTGAAAGATAATAGTGCGAGAGGAAAGAAGAACGACCATCCTTCTTCTTCCTCTCCCATTAATGAGGTACATGCTACGAACGCCTCTAAATCTCGAATCCAAAGGTCAAAAAGAGTGTTCACTCCACTCGGTATGAGTTATGAAACAGCTTTCGAGAAGCTACATCACAAAGGACTAGTCATGCCCATAGGGCCCATCAAAGATCCAGTTCCAAAAGCCAGGCCACCCAAGTGGGACCCTAATAAGCACTGCAAATATCACCAAGGAAAGGGTCATGACACTGAGGAGTGTTGAAAACTCAAAGAAGCTATTCAAGATCTGATTGATGACAATAAAACTTCCGAGATTCTAGCCATTGAAGAAGATCAAACATCCTTCGATCCATCACTTGTTATCACACCTGTAGGTGAGCCCATGATCGAGACAGGTTATATAACCTCTCTTGATGAAGTGGCCATAATTGAGGAAAATGAAAGTTTTTTCTTAGATAATACCAGGGAAGACTCGTCAATTCTAAAAGAGGATGTTCAAAAACTGCAAGATGTCGTTGCCATGCTCTTGAATGTGGTAGAAGGGTAAGCAAATCGGGTGATGGTTATCAATCAAAATTCTTGCCAAGGATTTAATAAAGAACTCAATGCTCCTAAGCCACGGGCAAAACAGACCATTAAAGAATACACACCAATAGGAATGACTTACAATGAAGCTTTTGACTGTCTTCACGATCAAGGTCTCATTCACCCCATTGGTCCTAGTCAAGACCCTCCGCCTGAAAAAGGTTTTCCCAATTGGGATCCAAATTCTTATTGTCGATACCATAGAGGTCGTGGTCACACCACCGAAGTATGTCTCGCCCTCAAAGATCGTATTCAAGATCTCGTTGATTCAAATCTCCTTCATGTTCCCCCGCGCCACAAGAAGGCCAAGATTAGTAACTATAAAAACAGTGGCTGTAAAGGAAAGAAGAATGACTATCCTCCTTCTTCCGAAAACACCTACTCTAGTAATAGTGTTGGTACTTTCAACCATAATGGTGTCTTAGCCATGGACAATCAAGGATTTAAAAAAAAACCCAGGAGAGAGTTCACACCCATTGGAATGACCTACGATGCTGCTTTCGATCGTCTCTATGATCGAGGATTAATCAAGCCTATTGGCCCTTCTGAGGATCCAACGCTAGAAAATTGATCTTCGAGATGGAATCCCAACTCTTATTGCAAGTACCATCGAGGACGCGGTCATACTACTAATGAATGCTACAGGTTTCAAAATCTCATTCAAGATCTCATAGAAGCAAATAAGATCCTATTGCCTCTAGCTAACGAGAAGACTGGGTGATGATGGAGCAAACGACACAAGACAGAGGTGAGCTTCAACGACGAAATTTCATGACCTCTTTTTTTTCGATTTCTTTTATTTACCCTTTCCCCAATAAGTCTAGCATAGGCACCTTTATTTTCCTTTAGATTAATTTTATAGATTATTTCTTTTTCCCTTTTAATAAAATGAGCATTTATTTTCTTGCATATGATCGTTACAAAAAAAAAAAACAAAAAAAAAATAAATCTATGTCAAACTAAGCACAAGTTATACCAATGATTTAAGGCACCCCTTGTAGCCACATCATATTACCTTTCCCCCTTCAAATATGCAATCCTTTTTTGATAAACCACTTTGAGCCTCGACTAACGATAGACCTTTCATTTTTCAACCCATATCTACCTAACCTTGGGATGGGATTGTGTGCAACTTATGCAATTTTCAATTTCATAAAAATCTTGAGTAACTTCAAAAGATTAAAATATCAAAACAATAAAAAATTAATAAAAATAAAAGTGTACAAAAGGGCAAGTGTTCCAATGTCTTTGACATGAACATGTCTCTGATATGAAAACGTCTCAGATTACGTCTCTTATTGAGTGCTTGGTACCGTGCCTGAAAAACATGAATGCCAAGTGAGTGATAGACCGCATGATCAAGATTGCCCACACTTATAAAAATAAAATCAATGCAAAAGCCAAAAAAAGAGATAAAAAAGAGTAGAAACTCAAGAATAAAAATACAAAGATTCAAAAGCAAGGTTGCACACCTTGGGTCTTGGGCCTTTATCCCCTTCTTCTTCAACCTTTAGCCTAACCACGTTACAACCCTTAAAAAAACCTTTTTTGAGGTATACACACACTTGTGCGAGGTTCGGCTAGAGCTACGTTTAGCCTGATTCCTAACGGATACGTAGGCATCCTGACATCGAGGTGCGGCTGTAATAAACATGCATTCATATTCACATTCACACACCATGATCATATGAAGGGATCTCCAATGCTCATCTCTATCTACTTAGAGCTAGACTTAGGGGCTTGATCCCTACATTATTAACTTACCTAGCCTAAGAGTCACCATTTTACTCTTTTAAAAAAATAATATCTTTCCACACACTTAGCCCTTGCGGCCTAACTTTAGAATCACTATCACACACATCACAGATACATGACCAAACAGTCCTTCCCTTAGGAACCCTTTGTCATGAAATCTTAACACAACATTGAAGCATACTTTGTCATAACAAAATCACTCATCAATCATAATCATCATTGCATCATAAAGTATGAAGTACTTAGCCTCCGTGCCTAAGTTACCTAAATACTTTAATTATCGAGTCAACTAGGATAGTTTAAGATGTTAAAATCCTTGTACTATGATAGACAACGTGAACGGATTAAGCTCATTCAACATGCATCTTCAAAAAAACTTAACTTCTATTATTTTTTGCGTCTTTCTTTTTCGGGAGAAAGTCGGTACCCTCCACAAAAATGACGGAAAATTTTTGCTTTTTTTGCATTTTTGAGTAGCACGATCACATTACAATGCACACATGAGTCATGTACACAATGAGTCATGTCGTGTCATATCACCTTGATTTGAGTCTAACACATGTGTCAAACACTTTGAGTCGAGTCAACCTTGAGTCAATCAAAGTGAGTCAAGTTTATACCTTTAGTCATGTCAAGTCAATGAGTCAAGCACACTAAGTCTTAGCTCCACCCTAAAGAAAGATAAGAAAAGTCCTATAGTCAAAGATATAAATGCAGGTGCATCCCAGCAAGCAAGAACATTCCCGGATTTTTTCGAAAAAAACCACGAATATAACCGAATGAGATTCTTCCAAGATAAGAGGAGTTTGAGCAAAATTACATGGATCAGTAAATTAGAGATGAAGAGATTTAATTTACAAGAGATTTGAGTAGATTTGGTTGAAAGGAAACGACCAAGTTCAAAGTTCGAAGCAAAATCAAGCAACAGCGGCAGCAAGAGCAGAATAGGGAAGACCCTACTCCAGCGCTAGACGAAAACATCTAGCGTCAGGCAACAGTTTTTAGCAGCTGGCGCTAGATCCCAGCGTCTGGCGACAGAGCCAATTCTTGGCGCCAGAGATATTTCAGCAGCGACAGAGCTCAACCACTCAGAGCAGTTATTTCAACCTCTTTCAGCAATTTTGGGTTCCTTGGTACGCCAGTTAGCCCCTATAAGCAATTTGACATGATCAAGTAGTCAGCTTGATTATAATTGCAATAAGTGATCGACCTGACGAAAGATCGTCTCACTTAGCTTAAAGCGCCTAAACATTGGCTCATCGCAGAGATACCGATGTACTGGTTCATAAATAACAGAGACACCGACATACTGATTCATAAACAGCAGAGGCACCGACATAATGATTCACAAGCAGCTAACCGCCGACGCACTGGCATAGCGGAAGCAAAGTTCAAGCGAGCTTTAGAGATCGACAAGCGTTGGTCTTCGGAAATTTTTCTTCGGAATATTATCGCAATAAACATTCAAGCTCTTTTGTTCAGAGACGCGTGGACATCTCTTTTAAGCTTTTTTGTTCAGAGATGTGTGGATGACAGGGTAAAGCCGTATCCCCTAATAAAAAATAATACCTAAATCCTCTAACTAAAGTAGATAGGGAAGTAGGGTCGATCTCCACAGGGAAACAAGTCTTTTTACTCCTAATTAATTAATATAATCTAAATTATCTAAGTAACCAATATTTACATTCGAATAAGTAACTAAACTACTAAGATTGAGAATAGAGAGAAAATAATATATGAAAGGATCTAGGGCATAGGTTCACCAATAAATAATATTCCAGGGTAAAATATAATAATTATTCATCAAGCATACATCAATCAGATTATAAAGGGCTTTCGCTACGTATTGTAATGACACAATTAATTTACCGGTATTAAATCTCATCTTTCGAATCTCGACCTAACCATTTATAAATTAACCTGCCTATTGAAACTAGACCTAAACATCAATTCTCATCTGTCGAATCTCGAATCAATATTGTTAAACTCATGCGTAAAAGATCTGCGCAAATCTAGTCACAGAGCATTAAACCAATCAATAGGAAATTAATCTAGCATTGATAATTACCAACAATAAATTACCCCTTCATATTATTTATGGATCCCCATAAACCCTAGAAATAAAACTACTCACACATGGTAAAAATTAAACTAATCAAAGCAATAAAATAAGACATGATTAAAGGAATAAAATAAATAACTAAGATTAAGAGAAGAGGAATCGTTACCAAAATAAATCTGGAATTAATGGAAATAATCAAGAACAAGAGTTGAGAGAGAGAATTCTAAGAGAATAATTAAGAGAATAAAAAAAAAGTAAAAAGGAGAAGAAGAGATACTAAAATCGTATTACGGAGGAGTATTTATACTCCGTACAAAAATCCTAAACTAAAATAAATTAAAACGACGTTAAGCGTCAACTAATAAAAACACGCGCCCAATTGGGCGAGGCATCGCCCGATCGGGCGCGCCTTTTTTTGCTCCTAATACTAAACTCGCGCCCGGCCGGGCGCGAGCCTCTTTGGGTGGGCGGCTCAATTGGGCCACTATTTGGACTACGATTGGGCTCCAATTCTTCGGGCCAATCTGGGTTTCCTCTTTGGGTCTTGAATACTCATTCCAAATGCCCCGGTATCACCTATACCGAGCCCTTAATTACCGGTTCGATGGCTCTAACCGGCCCTGGGCTATAGAATATGGTCGTGCTTCTCCAATGTTCGTGATCGCTCCAAAATATCTCGGGAAAATACTCCTAAATCATAAATCCCTGCAAAAGTCAACCAAATCTACGAAAACACTAGAAAACACCAATTAGTAATAAAAGTGGCTCTAAAGAGCCAAAAACACTACTAATTATGACCAAGGGACGACGGTAAAATACTGTATAAAATAGACACATCAAACTCCCCCAAGCCAAACCTTTGCTTGTCCCTAAGCAAAGATCTCATCAATGAATCAATAAATATGCTTCACCCCAAAAAGTAAAAAAAATCAAGCACAAACGATTCAGAGTAAATCAAATAAACATGTTTCAGAGTCAACCAATCAAATCCATCCAATTACCTTTCTTCCCTAACAATTGTCAAATAGAGCAAACCACAAGAGCATATAGAATTCAAGACTAGTACTCACACACTCAACTCTCATTTTTGTGGCGAGTAAAAGATGTACTCGATCGCTCTTTATCCAACCCCTTTATGTGAACAATTCCCTCCCAACTCACACTCTCGTGTGTATAAAACAATGAACGCTCAATCCTACTAGTCGACTCGAAATATTCCAAATCATAACTTGCATTGATAAACAACACTTTCACATTCATACAACTCTATGCACAAAGGTCAGAAGGTCTTTAAAGCTTGTAATGTAAGGCTAGGGTAAAGGGTAGGATAAATTTGGGAATAAGTGAGAGAAAAGCTATGCTTAAAGGATCCATATCCTAATAAAACCCATGATCAAAATCAATAGTGATCATACATCTCCTACATAACCAACTCTAACATCAACCAAATATAGTCTAATAAATAATCCCAACACTTACATTTTCACTTATAAGATATAATAATGAAGAAGTAGAGTGAATAAACAAACTTTATTTTCCAAACTTGAATATTTTCATTGAAGCTCTATTATTTTCCTTTGATCAACCTCCAACTAGAACATTTGAACATTTTTTTTCTTTTCGAAGTTCACTTATTTTTTTCACATTTTTTTTCTTTGAACTTCTTTTTTCTTTCATAATATCATGCTTTATTTTTTCAAAAAAATATAACTCTCAAACTCATCAAAAATAAACATGATAAAAAAATCAACACTACTCGAAAACCAACCCAAATTGTGCAAATAATAAGCACACTACAAACTCCCTCACCTCACTCACTAATAGCTCCCCCAAGCCAAGCTTGGGACTAGTAACCAATGGGGCAAAATAGGCTTGTAATGCGGCTAATAAACAACAAAAAGTCAAGGCAACAACATGGGTAGCAAGAAGGGAACAAATGTAACTACAATATCTGGAGGCTACTTTAAAGAACAAATGCCTTCGTCCTCCACAATGTACATAATAATGAATCATATAAATATTACTAATTGTTGCAAACCAATACTCAAATTCATTGACATACCAGGAACTATGGAACTATCACACATTCCTTACCAAATCAACTAGTCAAGCACTATATTCACAAGTAGTTGGACAAAATTGACGCATGTTAAGGTTTCAAGGCAATCAAACATCAAATCATGATTAACTAATCCACAATGCCTATCATCAAATACCAAGAATCAAAACAATTTTCTCAAGTAAGGGGCACATGGAAGCATAATTTATAATAATTGGAACGTATTTTTGGATTTTTTTTTTTATTTTTCCAATTTTTTTATATTTTTATATATATAATAATGCAATAAAACTAACCTAGAAAGCAAGAAATCTAACCTAAGAAAACACACCAAAAATAAAAGAAAAGAGAAAAAGAAATATACCAAACCAAAATCTCCCCCAAGCCAAAATCAGACAATGTCCTCATTGGCTCGGGAATTAGCCCAGCAGAGCTAGTCCTCATCATCCACATCCATCGAGCCGAAACCCGCACCACCACTGCCACCTGCACCACCTGCACCAGAAGAGCTACCACCAAAATAATCAGCGTGAAAACTCCCCCCCCGCCGGTCCCCCGAAAGGAATGTCCTGGCCGTACCCGAAGAAAGAAGAATAATCGGTGTAAATACCACGGGCAGTGGGATCCCTATCGTATCCCTAGGGTGGAGGCTGAAACCAGTCAGGGTGAATAGCGTCGTTAGGAATGTTGCCCCGACGAGCATAATCATCGTACATAGGGTAGAGAGCTCTACCCTGGTTCCTCTCTAGGTACCCTAACCTCTGGTCTATGGAGCCTACCATCCTCCTAAGGTCAGTATGTGATTGCTCGATACGTCCTAGGGCCTGACCTATACTCTGAAGATCCCAAACTAGGTCAGAGTTAACATGAGGGACGGAATGGGACATACGAGGTGGAGAGAAAGCCACCTCGGGCTGAGGCTGGGGTGGTGGAACTGGTGGTGTTGGTGCCTTCCCCCTAGCGTTGGCAACTAAAACATCATAAGTGTAAGAAGGTTGCCCAGGGGGAAAGGCGGTCAAATCAGGACTGGGTAGGGGAAAAATGGGCAAAGGTTGCTCGTTCCCAGTCCGAATACACCAAAAGGGTGTCTGCTCGCTATCCGGTCAAACCCACCCCACATCCTCAAAATACGTAGCAGTCATGTAGTTATCTGGTCCACAGTTGGTCAGCTGGTGGGGTCCGTCTACTACAAAACCGGCCTTTTTCACCGCTATTCGAGTGATAAGGCCACCTAAACGGATAGGGGTCTTGGAAGTGGTGCTAGCTGTGGCATGCCTACTCAAATGGTGAAATATAAACCTACCTATGTTCAATTTCCCGTACCCGTACACATAGTGTCCTATGACATCTAGTTCGTTAGATTGAGCATTATGAGGCTCAACCCTACCTAAAAAACACAAACCCGCAAATCTTTGCCAGATTTTTGGGATAGGGTGGTGAATAGGTTTGGTACTAGCATGTTGGGGGTTGGGGGTAGGAAAACCAGCCAAAGCATAATATAAGTCACCCATTTTATAGTCCGCATGCCACTGATGAGATAATTCAGAATTTAATTCAAAAATTTTACAAAATTCTACAAAAGTTAAACTAATATTTCTATTGTTTAACCTGAAAAATAAATTTGGCCCATTTCTACTACTAACAACATGAAAAGTGGACAAGAATTCACAAGTAAGTTCTCGGTATGTAGGATAGTGCATATCAACAAATTTTTTCATGCCAATGTCATTCAAAAATCGTTTTACAAAATCATACAAACCAAATGATTCTAGGGTGGGGCGGTGAAACCACCAAGAAGAAATTACCTCACGACCGATCAAATGCTCTAGCCGTTCCTTTTGTTCTCGGCTCACAATCCGGATCGTCGGCCAGTACGGGAGTTGCAAGTTCGGGTCGTATTCCTCCCTCGAACTAGAGCTCCTACCAAAAATGGACCTAGCCCTCTTTGAAGCCATGTTCAAGAAATGGGTTTGAAAATTTATTGAATTAAAACTGAAAATTTTTTATATAAAAGTGAAGAGGATGAAGAGAGGATCACAAATATGTAAAGAGTTTTGAATTTGGGTAAGAAATGGAGAAGAAATCTTAGAGAGAAGGTAGAGAGAATTTGAGTTTTAGAGAGAGAAAGTTATGAAAGTAAGAAGAAATGAAGGAAGAAAGAAGAAAAGAAAGAAGAAGAAGAAGGCGGAAGCGGCTCGCGCCCGGTCAGGCGGTGGGTCGCCCGGTCGGGCGATCTATTTTTCATTTTGGCTGAGCTCTCGCGCCCGGTCGGGCGCCGTTCGCCTGGTCGGGCGATCTTCAGTCCGATTTTTTTCCACTTCTCGCGCCCGGTCGGGCGATCAATATTACCCAATTTCTCCAATTCTTGCGCCCGGTCGGGCGCCCTTCGCCCGATCGGGCGATTTGTAGCTGCAAATTTATGCTCTTCTCGCGCCTAGTCGGGCGAGAGTTGCCCGATCGGGCGGACAATGTAGTCCGTATACGACATATTTCGCGCCCGATCGGGCGCCCATCGCCCGGTCGGGCGAAAAAAATGTATTTTTGGACCCTTGCTCTTGCGCCCGATCAGGCGGCAATCGCCCGGTCGGGCCCGAGACTAAATCAGCGAAACATTAATTTTCTTCTTTTCTCCAAAATTTGGCTGACTCTTTTTCTTCAAACTTGTAAAAACACTCATAAAACTCATTAAATTCCCTCATCTCTCCTCTCATAAGAAAAAGAAAAGAAAAACTAGTCTTAAAAGCATTAAAAATACGGGTTGCCTCCCGCAAAGCGCCGGTTTATCTAGGTCCCGCACGACCTTCTTACCAAGTACAATATCTAGGACACTTGGCCTAACGCTTGATCGGGTGGTTTCTCACCCGGTCTAGCGGTGTTCAGGCTGCGATGCGGCTTCCTGACATACCTTGTGGGACGCCAAATCACCTTATCTGGCGGATCCTCCTTGACTTGGACTGGGGGATCTTCAATGCTACGCACTAAAAATCCTCCTTCGATCGAAGGTTGCTTCAAATTGTCATTGCGTTCAACACTTGCAACTCTATCTGGCGGAACACTTACCGTAGGCTCAATTTGCACAACTTGCTCGATCGGTTCCACTTGTTCATCCTCGAAACCAAGACCAACATTGTAGAGTGCTCTTTCTATTGCATCGACTTCCTTCTGCCATTTGTCTATCTCATCTGAAAAGGATGCAACACAAGATACCGCCTCCAAGGGATCTTTTTCAAGAGCTTGGGGCTTGTTAGAATAATTTACAACCACATTAACACTGAAACATTTCTCCTTAGTCATGGAGCTTTTAGGGGCATTATTCAGATTAAAAACAACTTTATCGTCCCCTACTAATAATGTTAACTTACAACTTCGTACATCTATGACTGCTCCTGCAGTGTTAAGGAATGGTCTACCCAAAATAATTGGGGTTTGCATATCCTTAGCCATATCAAGAACAACAAAATCTACAGGTATATAAAATTTACCTACTCTAACGGGGACATCCTCTAAAACACCTAAGGGGTATTTGAAAGAACGGTCGGCCATTTGTAGAGTTATATTGGTAGCTTTTAATTTACCCATATTCAACTTAGAACACACAGATAATGGCATGACGCTAACACTAGCACCCAAATCACATAATGCATTATCAATCAAGAGATTGCCAATATGACAAGGGATAGAGAAACTACCCGGATCTTTTAATTTAGGTGGAGACTTATTTTGAAGTACGGCACTACACTCTGCAGTGAAAGCTACCGTCTCTACCTCACTAATAGACCCTTTTCTCGTCAATATTTCTTTTATAAATTTTGCATACGAGGGGATTTGTGTGATCAATTCAATAAAGGGAACTGTTGCCTTCAAATCTTTCACCACCTCCAGGAACTTACCAAACTGCTTATCCAAGTTTGTCTTCAATTGACGATTGGGGAATGGAAGTTTGATAGTTGGCTTTAGAGCATTATTGCTCTTGTCTGGAGTAGCTACCTTCTCTGGAGTTGTACCCTGCAATGTAGAATTAGATATGTTAGTACTATCCTTTAGCCCTGCAGGGCTATCAACTACATTGTTTGGTTTAATGGAATCAAGATTAGCATTATTTGATAAAACAGGTTCATCAACTCTGGGCATAGAGGGCCCTTCATAGTTTGAACCACTCCTTAGAGTAATTGCAAATGCTTGATCCGTAGGCCTAGTCGGCTGTGCCGGCAGAGCTCCCTGTTGGCGGGCTTGTAGGGTAGCGGAGAGTTGCGCAATTTGATTATCTACAATTTTATTATGCGCTAGAATTTGATCAATTGTCGCATCTCTGCTCTCCATGTGCTTCTGTTTATTAACCAACATTGCTCTAATTTCCACCAGAGAAGGGTCAGAAGATGAGGAGGGTTGTTGTGGTTGGTTCTTCTGGCTAGCATTGGGATGATAATATTTCTGTTGCTGTTGCTGTGGCGCCTGTGGTTCTTGTGGTGGTGGATTTTTAACATTAGTGCTCCGGTAGGAAAGGTACAGATGATTCCGATACCCAGGATTGTAGGTGTTGGAGTATGGGTTATTCTACCTATAAGCTTGGAAGGCATTAACTTGCTCCACGGAACTCCTGCAATCTTGCTCCCAATGACCTACAATACCACAATTTTCACAGAAAGCCTCATTAGAATTATTATTAATCGCAGAAACATTAGCTACATTAGCAGTGCTCAGATTATCTATTTTTTGGCAAATTGAGGTTAGTTGAGCTTGCAAAAAGGATACAGAGTCGACACTATGCTTCCCCTTGTTAGCAAATCCTCTAGGGTTCCCATATTGGGAATTGTGTATCGCCATGTCTTCAATAACCTGACCTGCATCATCAACATCAAGATTCATAAATCTCCCACTAGCTGCAGAGTCTAAAATTATACGTGAAGAAGTTCCAAGGCCATTATAAAAGGCTTGGATTAACTGCCATTGTGCTAAATTGTGGTGGGGGAAATCTCTTTGTAAATCCTTGAACCTCCCCCAAGCCTCATATAAAGATTCATCGGCTTCTTGGGCAAAGTTCTGGATCGCACTCCGTAGTACGGCTGTTCTCTCTACAGGATAATACTTGTTATAGAAATTCAGAACAAGAGTCTCCCAGTCAGTTATACCAAGTGTAGTTCTATTTAAGCCATTAAACCACAATTTAGCTTTTCCAGTTAAAGAGAAGGGAAAGAGAATCTCCCTGATTTGGTCTTGAGTGACCCCGGCTTGCCTGATGGTGTTGCAATATTGACAATAGTCGGCAATGTGAAGATTCGGGTCTTCACCCTTGGCTCCACTGAATTGCTTCCTCTCTATCATCATTATAAAATGAGGTTTAATTTCAAATTGAACCCCATCAAGAGCCGGAGTAGGGGTGAGATGTGGAAAATCCGTAAGCTTTGGTTGTGAATAATCACTAAGCTTCTTTGGAGCCGTCATCTCTGATTCTGCGTCTGATGATGTCACTGAATCGCTAGAACCACTTGGAGGATCGCGGTGATTATTGTTATTATCACCAAAATCCGCCAGGATTTGCTTGTAGAAATTTTTCTGTCTATGGAAGGAACGTTCGATCTCACGATCGAATGGGATGTAACCTGATCTCGAACACCTGGGCATAAACAAAAACTAGAAGAAAATATGAGATTTGTCTCAGAGAACTAACGCTCTCTAAGACAAAAGGGAAATAATCTAGACTACAAAAACAATCAGAAATAAAAATAAAACCGTCTCCCCAGCAACGGCGCCAAATTTTGCCAGGGTAAAGTCGTATCCCCTAATAAAAAATAATACCTAAATCCTCTAACTAAAGTAGATAGGGAAGTAGGGTCGATCTCCACAGGGAAACAAGTCTTTTTACTCCTAATTAATTAATATAATCTAAATTATCTAAGTAACCAATATTTATATTCGAATAAGTAACTAAACTACTAAGATTGAGAATAGAGAGAAAATAATATATGCAAGGATCTAGGGTATAGGTTCTAGGTTCACCAATAAATAATATTCCAGGGTAAAATATAATAATCATTCATCAAGCATACATCAATCAAATTATAAAGGGCTTTCGCTACGTATTATAATTACACAATTAATTTACCGGTATTAAATCTCATCTTTCGAATCTCGACCTAACCATTTATAAATTAACCTGCCTATTGAAACTAGACCTAAACATCAATTCTCATCTGTCGAATCTCGAATCAATATTGTTAAACTCATGCATAAAAGATCTGCGCAAATCTAGTCACAGAGCATTAAACCAATCAATAGGAAATTAATCTAGCATTGATAATTAACAACAATAAATTACCCCTTCATATTCTTTATGGATCCCCATAAACCCTAGAAATAAAACTACTCACACATGGTAAAAATTAAACTAATCAAAGCAATAAAATAAGACATGATTAAAGGAATAAAATAAATAACTAAGATTAAGAGAAGAGGAATCGTTACCAAAATAAATCTGGAATTAATGGAAATAATCAAGAACAAGAGTTGAGAGAGAGAATTCTAAGAGAATAATTAAGAGAATAAAAAAAAGTAAAAAGGAAAAGAAGAGATACTAAAATCGTATTACGGATGAGTATTTATACTCCGTACAAAAATCCTAAACTAAAACAAATTAAAACGACGTTAAGCGTCAAATAATAAAAACACGCGCCCGATCGGGCGAGGCACCGGCTGATCGGGCACGTCTTTTTTTTGCTCCTAATACTAAACTTGCGCCCGGCCGGGCGCGTAACCGGGCGGCAGCCTTTTTGGCCGGGCGGCTCAATTGGGCCACTATTTGGACTACGATTGGGCTCCAATTCTTCGGGCCAATCTGGTTTTCCTCTTTGGGTCTTGAATACTCGGTCCAAATGCCCCGGTATCACCTATACCGAGTCCTTAATCCCCGGTTCGATGGCTCTAACCGGTCCTGGGCTATAGAATCTAGTCGTGCTTCTCCAATGTTTGTGATCACTCCAAAATATCTCGGGAAAATACTCCAAAAGCATAAATCCCTACAAAAGTCAACCAAATCTACGAAAACACTAGAAAACACCAATTAGTAATAAAAGTGGCTCTAAAGAGCCAAAAACACTACTAATTATGACCAAGGGACGGGGGTAAAATACTGTATAAAATAGACACATCAGTGGACATATGATTCAAAAGCTCTTTTGATCAGAGACGCATGGACATTTCTATTAAGCTCTTTTGTTCAGAGACGTGTGGACACATCATCAAAGCTCTTTTGCTCGGAGACGCATGGGCATATTTTTTTAAAGATCTATTGTTTAGAGACGCGTGAACATATTCAAAAAAGATATGTTGTTCAGAGGCGATTGAACATCAAAACAGTAAGATGGCATTCCCTAGATTGCTGAAAGTTGTCACAAACAACTGAAGGTGATTTCAAGCGAAGTTGTCTTCGATCGTGTTCCCTCAGATGTGGAATATGGTCACAAAATAGAAGAGGATCGTTTCAAGCGAAGCAATCTTTGATAGTGTTCCCTGGCTTGTGGAAGATTATCATGGCAGAATTGGAGGCAGTTACAAGCGTAGCAGTCTTCAAGCAGGATGACATTTTCTAGCTTGCGGGAGGTCATCAAAACAGAAAAGCAGCAACAAATCGGTTACTTCAGAGACGTGTGCTCAACGGTGCAAGATACGCGTTTCTTAACTCTTTTATCCGTTTAACTAACGCTAGTTTGCAGGTATTGGCGTTACAAGAGTGATTTAAGATCCCAGAACGTTCTGAATCATTCTCCGTCCCTATCGATACTTTGACTTTTGTTTTCGAAGCTTGCGTTTCTCCAAACATAGTCAAAGTGGGGGCTTCTGTAGACACCCATTTGTGTCTCCCCAAAACCAAACTCAGTGATGAGTACCTTTTACGTCGAATCATAATCGAATGAAGTGAAAGTGTTGAAAGTTTAGTGTTGCGGATAGTTTTAATTTCTTTTCTCCTCTCTCTAATTTTGAAAACCTATTTTAAGAAAACAGCCAATCCAGTTTGGTCGGTCCATGATATGGGTCCAATAGTAGTGTAGTTGGATAGGGCTTGAAAAGTGATTTCCAACGATATATTATAAGCCCAATTCCGATTAATATTGAGGAAGTTATGGCCAATTTACTGAACTGGGCCCGGTTTGAGCCTTATATGAGGCCCAATGATCTAGAGGAGGGCCTAATAAAGATTTAGCATTCCTAATGCAATAAAGAATGGTTTTAGTCTTCTAGATTCTTCTAGAAGGTTCTTTTAATTTCTAATTTAATTAGCATTGGTAAATTGACTTTTGTTGACTTTTTAGAGTTTTAATCAGAATAAAAGAATGTTTTTGAGGAAAATACGATTTTATCCTCCTGTACGGTTAAATTCTATCTGATTTTAGAAAACGCGTCAAAAACAAGATTAGCGCCTAACGCTAGACATTAGCGCCTGGCGCTAGCGTTAGCGCCTGACGCTAATGTTAGCGTCTAGCGCTAATTGCCAGCGTCGGCGCTAATCAGGATTTATCCGCGTCAGAACTCTGTTTTGATTTTTTATCTTTTTGGCTGATTTTCTCTATAAATAGCCTTCTAAAAACTCCGTTTTCAGTCACTAATTTTTCACCAACTCTCATCATGATTCTCTTGATTATTCTCTCTCTCTCTTTTCTAAACTAACCTTCTCTCAAATACAAAATTCCGCATTTGCAAGACTTAGATACACCTAGCCATATTCGAAGTTGCCTTCGTCCTAGACGTGAAAAGTTTAATTTCTGAGGGTTTGGTCCCAAATCTCTCTTTCAATTATTTAATTTAATTTTTGTTTATTATTTTCCTTGAAGTTACTAACGTGTGTATTTTGTTATTAGAAAGAGGTACGAGGCATCCAAGTAAGTACTTTAATGGTTTAATTGATATTATGATATAGAAATCATGCTTAGATTGTTATTTTGATTGTTAGTATCATGTTAGGATGTTTTCCTTAATTTGATGTCTAGGGTATCTTTAATACAAAGTATGATTAAAAATATGATGCTTTTTATGTTCTTCCTAATATTTATGATTGTTAGTATCATGTTCGGGCTAAAGCTTTGATTTTTATTGTTTAGTGACATGCTAGGGTTTGTTATTAATCTTGTTAGTATCATGCCTAGGATCTTGCTATTATTATGCTTTAACATGATTATTTTATCATTATTATTATTTTTATGATTGTTATTATTATGTTGCTTGATTATATTTATTTTTATTGCTTGATCACACCTTTTATGTATGTTTAAAGGGAATTTGTAATTGTAATCATGCTTAATAAGATAATTAATAATCTTGTTTAAGGTTAATTTGATTATAATTCAAGTGATCGCCAATAATAGACTTATTTGTGCATTATATTCAACCAACATAGATAAACAGGTTTAGGGTAATCCTATTGATTGCATGTTAGTCAGAAAGCGCACATGAATACGATCAGAATAAAGTAGAGCCCTATGTTTAGGGCAGATTCAATCTCTTTTAGGTTGAATTTGTACCTTCATCCCCGATCTACAAGTCATGGTTCAAGACCTACAGTTGATATCTCAAATAATTTAACCAATAAAAGAGAAGTTAAAATCGGATTAATAATTAATGAACAAGAAAGAACCGATTTAATTAATCTACTTAAAGAATTTATAGATGTATTTGCTTGGTCATATGATGATATGCCAGATATTAATAGAGAAATAGCTCAACACACTATAACACTAATTCCAGGAATGAAACCTGTAAAACAAAAGTTACGTCGAATGAAACCGGACGTAGCTCTTTAAATGAAAGAAGAAGTTTAAAAACAAATAACTGCAGGTTTTATCAGGGTATCCAAATACCCCGAATGGGTAGCCAACGTGGTCCCAGTTCCGAAGAAAGATGGAAGGGTAAGAATGTGTGTCGACTATCGAGATCTAAATAAGGCAAGTTAAAAGGCGACTTCCTTTACCACACATCGATATTTTGGTAGATAATACAGAAAATCATGCACTTCTCTCGTTTATGGATGGATACGCGGGATAAAATCATATTCTCATGGCAGAAGAAGATATGGAAAACACAACATTCATAACACCATGGGGTTTTAACTGTTACACGGTAATGCCATTCGGGTTGAAAAATGCGGGTGCTACTTACCAACGAGCAGCGACTGCCTTACTCCATGACATGATGCACAAAGAAGTCAAGGTAAATGTGGACGACATGATTGTGAAATCAAAAGATCGCCCAGGACATCAAGTAGCCTTGAAAAAATTCTTCAAAAGGCTAAGAAAATACAACATGAGGTTGAATCCATCAAAGTGTGCTTTTGGAGTCACCTCAGGGAAGCTTTTGGGATATGTCATAAGCTCTAGAGGAATAGGGATTAACCCAACCAAGATCAAAGCAATCATGTCAATGCCACTGCCCAAAACCGAGAAACAAATTCGAGGATTTATTGGTCGGTTGCAATATATAAGTAGGTTCATATCGAAATTAACAACGATATGCGAACCAATATTCAAGAAACTCAAAAAGAATGTACCAGTAATATGGGATGATGAGTGTCAAAAAGCCTTTGAAAAGATCAAAGCCTATCTTGCAAATCCTCTCGTATTAGCACCAGCACTTCCAGGAATACCACTTAGGTTGTAATTAACAGTCACCAAGGAGACAATGGGAGCCATGCTTGCACAAGAAGTAGAAGGTAAAGAAAATGTGATCTATTTTCTAAGCAAAAAGATGCTCGAGTATGAAGTGCGCTATACACCGCTTGAGAAATTGTGCCTCGCATTGGTATGGGCCACAACCAAGCTAAGACAATACATGCTCGTGCATATAGTCTTTGTAGTTTCACGAATGGATCCACTTAAGTATTTATTCAAGAAGTCTACACTCAATGGGCGCATATCAAGGTGGATAGTCAACTTAGCCTAGTTTGATGTGAGATTCATGCCTCAAAATGCTATCAAAGGATATCTGGTCTCGGATTTCCTAGCGGATTTCCCAATAGACGATTCAACGCAAATACACGACAATGAATTTCCAGACGAAGACTTGATGGTTACAGAAGTTGATACTTGGACTTTATACTTCAATGAAGCCTCAAACCAAAAGGGATGTGGCGTTGGAGTATTATTAGTATCACCTAAAGAAGAGCACATTCCAATCTCCATAAAGCTAGATTTTGACGTTACCAACTAATAGGTTGTCGTTCACCTGTCAAAAATAAATTCCTAACAAAACCAACTAACAATGTAGTAGGGTAAGTAGGGTCGAATCCATAGAGAGATGGTTATTCAATCTTCTTTTAAGGTATGGAGAAACTAAACTATGTCGTGAAATTGGGATAGAAAAATAG
Organism: Chenopodium album; assembly: GCF_948465745.1. NCBI lineage: Eukaryota > Viridiplantae > Streptophyta > Magnoliopsida > Caryophyllales > Amaranthaceae > Chenopodium > Chenopodium album. Next base: position 23,269,341 of record NC_137842.1, read on the forward strand.
ACTAAATTATAATAGAAATAAAACAATTAATAAAAAGACCAAGGGTTATGGTTCACCATGTTTATAGCTCTAAATCTATCAAATATCAATAACAATTCAATCAATTAATTATCTAGATCAATTGCTAAGCCTATGGTCGGGTCTTAACGCTCTCAATTCAACATATGCAGTACGGTCGCTAACATAATCAGAATTGCTAATTGTAGGGAAGCCTCTAAAAGTAAGATCTTTCGATTCAAACTCTTATTAACATGAATTAATCAAACAATTGACCAGGTTGCAAGATTAACAATATAATACTATCAATTAGAGAATGAATAATCAAAATGTTAAAAATACCAATCAAGATTCATCATATAATCATGGATACCCAAATCCTAGAAATAAACTACTCAAATATGGAAGAAATAATTAAAACTAGATCTAAGGAATAAAACATAATTAAAAACAAGAAATAGAAATAAAATACCTCAATGAATTGAAATAATAAACCCAAGAATCATCCATGGAAGAATCCATGGAGATGCCATGAGAAACTAGGGTTCGAGAGAAAACTAAAAAGAATGTAAAATAATAAAAGATATGAAAGGCATAAGGGAAAAATAATAATCCCTTGAAGTATTTATATTATCCTAAAACTAATTTAAAGATAGATAAATAAAATAAATTCTGAAAATGGCATTTACATAAGTCGTCTAATGATTGGTCGTCAAAAGGAGTCATATCTAAAGAAGGGCATTGCGATGACCAAAAGCTGAGGGTGCCTGCTAACCAGCGGGCCAAGCAGAAGCTGCTTGTGGCAGAGAGTGCTGTGCTTCGGGTGCTGGTTGTTGCTGGTCGGAGGGTCATCTTTCAGGGGATATATCTTGACTTCTAGGAATTGTATAAAGGTGTGTGACCTATTGTTGGAAAGCTCTTCAAGTCTAATTTCCAACGAAATTTGAATCACTTCAATTAGATTTGTAGAACTCAAGATATAATAAAAAGAGTGAACAAGAGTCAGTTTTGCCACTTTGTAAAACATCGTTTAACTACATTTCTAACTCAAATTCAATTCCGAAAAGTGCATAAAGACCCTTTTGGATGCTATTATCATTCCTCATGCACATAAATATCAAAATTATCTTCCACAAACTCATATCTTTCATTGAGCAACCTCGATTCATCGATGTTTCATCATTTCATTGTCCGATTCTTCCAAAACTACTTCGAAAGCGTCCAAATAATTATAGATTCTACCTGAAACATTTAAAAACACAAACAAAACGTAATAGAGCACAAAATGGAAAAATTATGCAATTGCGACTTAAAAATAGACAAAGGACTCAAAAAGAAACTATTAAATTAGCATAAACGCGCCTATAAACTCTATATAAATGTGATTCATCACCAACAACGCTGCTGAATACGAAGCATGCATAGTAGGCCTTGAAACAGCTTTGACATTGGGAGTAAAGAAATTACAAATATTCGAGGATTCTTCATTGATCATCAACCAGATTTTTATAAGGTGGAAAATAAGGAGCGAAAGTCTAGCCCCTTAACAAACTTATCTGGAAACTCTCATCAATAACTTAGAAAAGTTGGAATACACTTATCTACCTAGAGAGGAAAATCAATTTGCTGATGCTTTGGAAAGACTAGCCTCAATGGTTAAAATTCCTACGGAAATCGAGCAAATGCCTCTAACTTTAGAGAAAAGGCACAAATCGGCTTATATACAAGCCATAGAAGATGATGAAGTGATCCAAGAAGAAGAAGAAGAAGAAGAACGGTGGTACACGGATATACTTAACTATGTCACCAATGGAGAATACCCTCCTCATGCTGACAAAAGAGCAAAGCGAGCATTAAGACTCTTAGCTTCCCAATACGTACTCATAGACAACGAGTTACATAAAAGGGTACCTAACGGCCGAGCTCTCTTATGTGTAGGGAAAAAGGATGCTCAAAGAGCTATGAGGATAGTCCACGAAGGCATTTGTGGAACCCATGTTAATGGTAAAATGATAGTCCAAAAGATAATGCGAGAAGGATACTATTGGACTACCATGAATATGGATTGTCATCAATTTGTAAAAAGATGCCCTAAATGCCAAATCTAAGCCAATTTACAACATGTTCCTCCATCTCTACTTTACACCTACACTTCACCATGGCCATTCTCTACATAGGGGATTGATATTATTGGTAAAATTACCCCTCCAGGAACAGAAGGTCACGAATACATCCTAGTAGCAATTGATTACTTCACAAAGTGTGTTGAAGCACAATCATATGTGAAACTCACTGCAAAACATGTAGCACTCTTTATCGAAAGAAAAATCATTTGTCGATACGGAGTCCCACATGAAATGATAAGTGACAATGGAGCTCACTTTCAAGCTGAGTGTGAAGAGTTGTTACAAAAATATGGCATTCAACAACATCATTTTTCCCCTTATATACCTCAAGCAAATGGAGCGGTTAAAGCAGCTAATAAAAATTTAAAGACTATCATCGAGAAAATGACAGAAAATTACATAAATTGGCCTGACAAACTCCATTTTGCACTTTGGGGTTATCGCACGTCAATTCGCACATCAACGGGAACTACGCCATTCTCCTTGGTTTATGGAATGGGTGTCATACAACCTGTAGAGCTAGAGATACCATCTCTACGCATTGCATTAGAAAGTAAACTCGATAAAGTCAAATGGACTAGAGCAAGGTATGAAGAGCTAGTTCTACTTGACGAAAAGCGACTAGAAGCTCTACATCATACCCAATGCTATCAAACCCGTATGGCTAGACGTTTTAATAAGAAGGTCAAGAAAAGAAACATCAAAGTAGGTGACTTGGTGTTAAAAGCATTAAGGAAAAATGTTTTGGATCGAAGAGGGAAATTTAGGCCTAATTGGTCCGGACCCTATATTGTCAAAACAATCCTATCAGGAGGTGCAGCAAAACTAACTGACATGGATGGCAATGAGTTCTTGAACATAACAAATCTTGACCAACTTAAAAAGTACTACCCATAATTACTTGAGTAGGATACACAAGAGAGCTACGTTTGGCCTGATTCCTTAGGAAAAAATACGTACGTAACCCTTTACAGGTGCGACCACTTTCATTTTTGCAAACGTCGCATGCCAGAAATAAAAGGAATTCGACAAAAACTCGACGGAACAGTAGCGACACAGAAAAAAGTCAGTCGCCGGCTGATAGACTACAGCGCAAGGCGACAGCACCTGTCGCCGGACGACAGACGGTAGCAGCCGGCGACAACCACAAAACGATGGCGCCACTCTTCTGGGAGTACTTGGGCGAATTTCGGTGTTTTTCGGAAAATTTTCGGCTTCCATACTCGAAAAATTTTCTGGAAAATAAAATTTTTGTTTTCGTTGATTTAATAAATTAAAGAAGTTGATTTAATTAAAAAGCTGAAAATTCATTAATACAATAAAATAAAAATTACATTATTGATGGAATTTAAATAAAAGCTTAATAAAATAAATTAACTTTAAATTTAAAACTAAGTCTAATCAATTGGAAGCTAAGCAATGCTTCAATCTTTCTGCTCTTTCTTTGCTCTTTTCCAATTTTTATCTGCATCCTCTTCATCGTCCATGACTTTAGCTAGTAGGCATCCTTTAGAGGACCTACATTCAATTTTAGAGTAAATGGTTTCTCCCTTAGCTAGGACTCCATGTTTCTTCTCTACCCAAACCTTCTTCTCTAAAGTGTCAGCTTTTCTTTTCCCTTTATCCTTTGTAGAGTCTTTCTTCTTAGGCATCATAGGTGTTTTGAATTCAATCTTTTCATCCAAGCGTTCTTTAACAGGAATCACCTTGTCACCTAGACGATTCTTCACATTGGATTTACTCTGATTTTTCTTTATGTCCTTTGAAGGTTTCTTGAGAAGCCACCTCTTTACATCATTGGGCAAGGAAGAAGGAACCTTTTGGGTAATCACTTCCCATAAAGGTCTAGCGCTCCAATATGCATCAAATTTCTCTACTTCTTGTGAAATAGGGAATTCATAGGGACGACGAAGATCCCTAGAAGGAATTGTTTGAAGTAGGCCGTACTGTCTTTTTACCCTGCAGGGATAATAAAAAGTAATCTTGGTTAATCATGGAAGACGACAAAGATTGCTTGTTGACACCAACCATCTTCTCTATTTTCCACCAAGGGATGACCCACTTGATAGCAAAGTTGCAAGAGGCAAAGACTTTTTTCCATTCATGGCGCCCCATCTTAGAGAAGCATTTCTTTCGCCTCACAAAGAAATTTGGAGTACATTTTTCAACATTGTAAGGAGGACTAATTAATTCTAGTCTCTCCATTAGCCATATCTGCAAATATTCAATGCAAATAAATTAATATTACTATACAAAAATATGATTTTGATTTCTGTAATTAAAAATAATATTTTTCTACCTGTAATAAAATTGGAGAGCCCCGAAAAGGTGCTTTTGGATTTCTCTTCAATTCATCAAGACTAAGCATAGTCTCTCCAACAATTAATGGCATTGGATTTCTCCCATATTCAATTTGCTCCAAAACAGTTAATATAATTGCTTGACCCTCATTAGTTTTACCACTAGTGAGAAGATATTAGTTAAGCATACAAAAGAAAAAATTTCTTCTTCTATAAACATGAAAAGATTCAGAATAAGGTCTATCAAAGTATTGACGTGCAAATTCTTTCAAATTAACTACACTACCATCTACAATATTTGTTAGATCTTTGTCTCTTAAATTAAATAAGCGCTAAAAATCTTTATAATAATATTCGTTTATTCTAGGGATTACCGCAAGATCTAATGAAGGGAAGCCTAAGATGGCACCAAATTCTTCTGGTAAAGGGCTAATTTCATCACACCATAGTCTAAAACAATGAGTATCTGTGTCCCAATATTCAAAGGCAACTTGAATAAAGTCTTTATCCAGATCTACCCCATTAATACCATAGACACCTTCCATGTGAAAAAAGTCAAGTTCTTTTCTCTCTTTAGCAGTTAAGAACGACACCATTCACGAGTGAAATTGGTAAAACTCTTAGTAACTAAAGACATGTTTATTTGTTGAGAAACTAAGACTATGATTAATCTGCTGAAATTATGAAGAAATTCGGCAGATTGGGGGGCTATTTATACACAAAATCGATGCAGTTCCAATTCGGAAAGGACTCGGAGTCAGCGTAAAACGACAACTTTGTCGTCTTGCGACAGAAGCAACGCCCGATGCCAACGTAAAACGCGTGGCGACATGTGGCGCTGCAACATTTTATCAACGAGCTATACAAACCGCATTTTAAAGGCTATAATTCAAACTCGTGCATTGACTTTACGATTTTATCCCCGTCTACAAATACCCTAACATATTAATTTCCTATATTTTCCTTCAAATTTTCTTTTTTGGATTTATTCAGACATTATTTAATTTTTAGGTTTGTCGCAAGTCCAACTTATTTTTCATTTTTTCTTTTTGGGGGAGAAAGTCGGATACCCTCCATTAATAATAAAAATGATGGAATTTTTTGCGCAAAATTTATCACAATTTTTTGCACACACAAATATGCACATAAAAATGAAAAATAAATGCAAGATAAATAATGAAGTCATAATAGATAATAATATGTATATTTAAATATTTCTAATATGTGAGTCAATTAGGCAAAGTCCTATACAAGTCCAAATAAATAAAAACACAGGTACAAACTATGACGCGGGAGGACGCAGATGATGAGGGATGTTCATCATATCAAAAACTACGCGGAACGAGGAGTATTCTCCCAAGCAGCTCCATCTCAAGTCTCTCTTGGAGGAGGAAAACTCAGCTCATGACCCATCCACCCAAGGTCGACCTAATGAACCGATAGAGGCTGAGGCCGCTGCGATAAAGAGCCGACCTCGTACATCCCATCACCTCTCGGGGTTGAGGTCGCCTCTCCCTTGCCGACCGGCCTAGCCTGTGCACTATCAGATGAAGAGCCCAAGCACTCCACCGCCTCGGTCCGGGCAGCGTCAGATCGACCGCCCCGACTGCCAAAACCAATGCGGCGACGCCTCGAGCTAGAACTCGCCGGTTCTCCCCGGACCTCAGGTCTCGTCCAGGTAAGAGAAGGAATGGGCTTACCCTGCAAGAAGAAATCGAGTCAGAAACAATCAAAATAGAAATATAACAATGTAGAAATAAGAAGAAAAATTTACCTCCTTAACAGCGTTGTCGCGACGACACGTACCCACATTCCGCATCAGTACAGGCCGGCTACGGAAGGCGTCTATACACCTTGCCATTGCCGTTACCACCTCGCTCGAGAACTGTCAAAGAAATAAAGTCAGTAACAATGCAAGACAGATATGAACAAATAGCAAGAAAATAAACTCACCCGAGTCTGGTGGCGAGGAATCGATCGCTCCACAAAGCGCTAATCCTCGGGAGCCGGAGGAATCATCTCCTCGATAGGCCCGTATGTCCCCTGGTAGTTGATGGACATACAAGGGGGCACAAACTTAGTAGGCCCAGCCTGACCAAAAGCAAACCAAAGTGAGTAAAATATCACTAGGGGGCTACTTAGCGAAAGGTAAAAAAATAAAAATCATACCACCGCCTCCGCAGACATAACCGGAGCTAACGACGGCAGCAACTCATCCTCGTAGCACCGCCCTGGGATCGCATGAGATCGCAAAGGGGTACCAGCAGGCGACCTCTCCGACATGCTGAGCAGCCTCACGTCATTGAACATGTGGCGTGGCGGAGAAGCAAGGACGATAAAAATATCCGAGGAGTGCTGAATAACGACTCTCTCCCCTAGGTACGCCGCTGCCCCGTATGTCCCTAGGAAGTAGCGACACTCAACTGTATACTGCGCTGCTAGAGCAAGGACAACCAAACCGCCCCATGGCTGGTATAACACCTAAGGCTTCTGCAAAGAATACCTATGAGATAAAGCTCTACTAAAAAGAAATACAAAAATGATAGCTATGCAAAAGATCGTACCAAGAGGATCTGCTCTCGAACATGGGCAGTAGTCGCCCGGATGTAGCGGCCTCCCTAGCAGACACCCATGGGAAACCCGCGTGGCGACGGCCTTGCCAGAGCGAGAGATGGAAAGTACTCGTAGAACCAGATCTACAAAAAACAAAAGATATTAGCAAATGCTAATCAGAACTTAGATTTAACTTTATAAGAGACAAAAGTATACCCCTACGACTCTCCAGAAGCCTAACAGAGCGATGTCTCCTGTGTAGGAGCGGTGTCAACACGAGTCTCGCAGGGCACGTAGAAAATCGGCATAGGCCAAGCTGGCCCAGTCATAAGTCCCGATCAGGTGAAGATCGCGGACAGCAGGGAGGTAGTAAAGCAGCGCTCTACTACCCTTGTCAGGGGAAAACGTCCCTGACAACAAAATAAGCGCAAAGATGAGCAACTGGCGATCGGAAGATGACGCTAGAGTCGACCGACGAATACACTTGGCGCTAAACTATGATGACTCCACCTCAGCACGAGCCCGAACAGCGATCGGACCCAGCAACTCATCAACCTCAGGAGAGTAGACGCTGATGTTGCTGTCGAACAGCAGCACAGTAAACTCCAGTCCCGAGATTAGACTGAAGTCGGTTGGGGTGACCATTATCTCACCCCAAGGAAAGTGGAAAGTATTGGTGGTGTCCCAGAAGAACTCCACCAGAGCGCGGACCACGCGGTGACCTTCGTCGAAAGAGCTCATGGCTTGCATTGCCTTAAACAGGGCAGTCAGCCCACAAGACTCCTAGAGAAGTCTCAACTCCCCATCGACGCTGAAGAACGTACGGTACAGCTTGCCTAGGGTGTCGTTGCCCTAGCCGTGGCAACACGTCCTACCAGCAGTGATCCCACGACGCACCCTCTCAGAAGTGGACAGGTCGACGTCCTCCTCTACGGGCTCATGCTCCTGTCGTGTGTTTCGAGACTGTAAACCCGAACCTCGTTGTCTAGCCATAATACATTGTGCAAAATTGACATAAATTAAGGTTCTATAGTATCTTAGGTTCGCCTAGCCGCATGATAATATGTTCGCAAAAACAGAGTACGTAGTACTAAAATAGAGCACAATTTCAATTCAAGCATATACCACATTTTTCAAACATCCAAACAATTTTTTGCAATACTATGATAATTATTGTGACAAATTGGACAAGAATTGCTAGCAAAAACATCAAGAACAAGCCACATTCTTTTCCCGACCTTAAGAGGTCCAACTATGGTGATTTTTTCGTTTCTTCACCAAATTGAGTCAAACAAATCTCATAATACTCCCAAGGAATTATATACAAACATAATCAAGTAATTTCATGGCATAAAATTTGATAAACAAAGCGAAGTAAGCAAAAGAAGGTTCGAATTTTAAGAAAATTTGTGAACAAAAACGCACAAATTCAACAAAAACCGGGGTGAGTTTGAAGAAAACTTACATAGATCGGGAAAGTAGATGAAAAAAGTTTCAATTTGTAACAAATTTGAGCAAATTTGGTTATGAAATGAGCAAGATTGAACACTTTGAATTTCCGTGGCGATTTTCGAAGGTAGAAAGCAGCAACGGCGAAATGAAGAAGAAAAGGGTATTCATACGAAATTCCCATTCTGGCGCCAAACGACAGCTCTGTCGCCAGGCGATAAAGTGCAGCGTCTGGCGAAAGAGCCAAATCTTGGCGCCAGTGATGTTGCAGCAGCGACACAACTCTTTGCCACTTAGAACGGTTATTTTGACCTCTTATAGCAATTTTAGGTTCCTTGGTACGCTAGTTAGCCACTATAAGCAATTTGACATGATTTAGTAATCGGCTCGGTTACAATCGCATTAAGTGATCGACCTGATAAATGATTGTCTCACTTAGCTTAAAGCGCCTAAACATTGGCTCATTGCAAAGGCACCCACATAATGGTTCATAATACAAAGGCACCAACATAATGGTTCACAACGCAAAGGCATCGACATACTGGTTCAAAATTCAGAAGCACCGACATATTGGTTCACATGCAGCAAAAGCGCCGACGCACAGGCATAGCAAAAGCAAAGGATCGACAAGCGTTGGTCTTCGGTAATACTCTTCAGGGTATTGTCGTAACAAATGAGGATTGTTTCATTTTCACAAAGCGCTAGAAGGTCGTTTCAGGCAAAGCAATCTTCGATGGGGTTCTCTAGCTTATAGAAGTCTATCACGGCGGAATAGGAGGCAGTTACAGGCGTAACAACCTTCAGGCGGTATTCTGTAGCTTGCGGAAGATCATCAAAACAAACAGCAGGATGGCGTTGATGTGTCCAATTTATATAGTATTTTACCCCTGTCCCTTGGTCATAATTAGTAGTGTTTTTGGCTCTTAAGAACAACTTTTATTACTAGTTGGTGTTTTCTAGTGTTTTTTTAGTTTTGCTTGAGTTTTGTAGGAAATTGCACCTTTGGAGCGTTTTTCGGGTTTGTCATGGACCAACTACGAATATTAGGAGAACACGACCATCTTTGAAGCCCAAGACCGGTTAGAGCCGGTGATTTAGGGCTCGGTATGTGATACCAAGGCATTTGGACCAAGTATTCAAGACTCGAAGAGGAAATCCGGATTAGGCCGAAAAATCAAACCCAATCGAAGTCCAAGCCTCGAGGAAGAGACCGGGCCCGATCGGGCAAACTTACGCCCGATCGGGCAAGCTTACGCCTGATCGGGCGGGGGCGTAGTCAGAGGCATCGGAAAAGGCGCACCCGATCGGGTGAGCGTTAGCTCGATCAGGCGCAGCTGCCCAGGAGGGATTGTAATACCCCGTATTTTTATACGTATTTTATTTAAAATATGTAGTTTATAAGGGTATTTAAATAATTTTAATATTTTAATTATGGTGTTTTAATTATTTATCCTATGTAGGTTTGGAAATATTTTTACTAAAGGAAAGTTTGTTTTATTATTTATTTTATAAAAGTTGGGGTTTTATTTTAAGAAATTATGATTTTAACAAGTTTTAGTAGGGAAGGGATTAGGAAAAACTAAAGGAGGAAAGTTTAGGTAAAAGGGTGATAGAGAAGGGGTATAAATATCCCTCTTATGAGGTAATTCAACTTTGCCCAGAGTGGAGAAACCCAAGGTAAACTTCTCTCCCTTTTCTCCTTATTTTTCTTTTTTCTTTTTCTTTTTCTTTCTCCTTCCCCTTTGTTTTCGCACCACCACCACCGGCAACCACCACCACCGGTGGGCCGCCGACCACCAGCCACCCAGTCGGCAGCAGCGGCGACCACCAGTGCTGGCAGCAGCCGGCAGTGGCGCCGGCCTGCTGTCGGCAGTCGTGAGTTTCGAAAAAAAAATTCAAAAATCAAATCTTTCTTGCTCAAATTTAATCTATGCTTTAATGTAATTGTAAATTATGAGTTTTGGGATTTAGTTTTGATGTTTGATTATTATAATTATGTTAATTAATTTTCATATTTGGTTTTTAATTAAAAAAGCCCCAATTTTTTAAACCCTAGGTTCTTGATATATGAGTTATTGAAGGATTATGATGTATATTGGGGTAGACCTTTGTTTTAAGTGTTTTAAGGCTTAATTACAGCAAGTTTTAATTAAAATAAAGTGCTGGAATTTTATGTAGAACACTTAATATTATGTTTCTTGAAGAAATTTTAAATACCCAATAATAGGGACTTAATTATGGTGTTTTAAATATAATTTCAGCTTAATTTTATTAAATTATGCGGGGTTTTAAAATAGTATATATTGCTAGAAATTTGTTTAGAGTGGAATTTAATACTCTATTATGATTTTAATGTGTAGGAGACTTTGAAGTAAGCAATTTCTACTAGTCGTGGCAATTTTAAAATCGTACTCAAGGTACGTTTGCGTACTTAGCATATTTTTGGTGATGTAGTATCATGCTAGGCTTGATTTAATTAATTCTAAATAGTATCATGCTAAGATTTATGATTGGAAAATGTGGATTAGTTATATTGGTGATTAAATAAGAATGCATGATTTATTTGAGATGGATTAATAGTTGGAAAATTAATGTTTGGCATGTTGTGTTTGAACCACACTTTTATTTATGGCATGTAAGAATGCATGATTAATTAAATTAAATGCTTAGTTATGTTTGGAACATTAAAAAGGAATTTTATTATGGTTCAAACAATTCTTATTGATGCTTTAAGCATGAGGAAGGAGCTATATAAGTGTCTATGTACACAAGGAATAAATTCTATGTTGGTGTCTTTGTGCACTTAAGGTGTTTTTAACACCGAGGGATAGGATTTTTTGCGCTTTATGCGTTTAAGGTGTCCTTGACACTGAGGTAGAGTTAAAAGGGTTCAACATTAAATAATATGTGGTCACTAATTATTCAAGAATTAAATTGGTATGTTTGGTTGATTGAATAAATATTGTTGATTGATTTATTATGCTTTGAGAGTCATCACCAAGTCCAATAATATGTAAATAACGTAAAGTGAAAGAGATTACGCACCAAAACTCTTGGAACGTATATACCTTGAGTATGAACAATGGGGGGAGTTACGGGGTTTTATATTTAATCATAACTTTTAATAGAGTACAGGACGTTGTATATTCTTTTTTATTCATTATTATGCGCTGGAATTCCGCCACCTTTGAGTGGTTTTGTCGCTGGCACGGTTAGCTCCCGTTTCAGTTAACCTCAATTTATTTAGGGGAGGTATAATTGGAAACCCGTTCGATGCGTAATCAACGCTAAATGAATTATTTAGTGTCTAGTAAAATGTCTTGTTGATTGTTGTGTGCGCTTGTAAACAGGTGCATTGAGCTAAGTGTGTGTTGATAGGTGAAAGCATGTTACCGTGTTTAATTACGCCTACGTACTCAGCTTTGTTGATTGTGGGTGTTTGTCCAGGTCTTTATCTTGGCCCTATGACGGCCCATTTTAATGGAGAGTAGTGGGGACAAGTAGAGATAAACTTTTCATTTATTGAAGCATATTCATGACGGGGCATAAGTGAAGAGTGAATCATGCTAGTTTCCAATAGTTTACGATGTGTTTTATGCTTTGTTTATTTATGATACTTTTAATGTGGACTAACGCAAAGGCTTGGTTTTGGAACGGTTTTCAATAAGGGCCTTTAATGGTTCCAAGTTGTAGTTTGGTTTTATTTGACTTTGTTTGTTTGGTTGTAAACTTTACTTTCATTTGGTTGAGTTTGGAGTGGACTTGTTTAAACGGTTTTTTAATTTAAAGTCTTCCGCTGTGTATCTTTGATAGTTGCCTTAGCCATTTTCACGGTGGCGGTAACGTCTTAGATATTCCTAAATCGTATTTTAAAAAGTAAAGTGGGTATTTAAAAAAAAAAGAATTTCAGGGTGTTACAAAGTGGTATCTAGAAGCTTTGGTTGAGATTTTAAATTACCACTAACCCAAAAACGTTTTTCTTACTATGATTTAAACTTGGCCAAGTGTTAATTTAATTCTGCAATGTTATTTGTTCCGATTTTATTTCTTTTATTTTTGTTAAGGGCCGAAATTTTTTTTTTATTTATTTTATATTGGTCCGATTTTTTTTTAAGTGGGACACTTGAATTTTTTTTTAGAGTGTTGGAATTTTTTTTAGTAGGGCCGAACTTTTTGGCCCTCTTCCCATTAATTTTGAAATTTTTTTTAGCAGGGTAAATTATTATTATTTTTTTTTTGTTTGTTAAGTTTTGCAGGGAGCAAGGATTGAGGTAAGAATTATGTATTAAAAGCTTTTATTAACATGTTGGTGAGCTTGGGTAGGAAAAGAAAGGGCATATAGGCTAGCTAGAATTTAATTTCTTCCCTGTGTGCATAATTTTATTTTGAGTGTTCAAGCATGTTGTTTGACTAGATGTTTGTTGATGAAAGCATGCAATATTTGTATTATTCTATGTGATCCTTCAAAATTGTATGATTGAACACCAAACTGAATTTCTTACAAGACTGTATTATTTATTTTATTTTTTTTGGGAAGGGAATTCTTTTCTAAGCCTTTTCTCTACAGGATACCAATCTTTCCTAGCAAATATACACAAATGAGATCACTTGTAAAGAAACATAATGAACACCCCTACGACTTTGTAGAAAAGATCAGATACTTTTGCTCCTAAATGAGCAATGTCTTACGAGACAGAGTTTATGACACCCCTGATCGTATTTCGGCTATGATTGTCCGTTGTCTTCCAGAGGAGCCTCCTTGCATTGCTGTCAAACAGAAATTTTCCGATTTTTACCTTCCAGGAGACATTTCGAATTACCATAAATACAAAGACTATTATGGCCAGTGGTATCCAAATTATGTTTTCTTGACTAAATACCTTGTAAGAGTGGAAAAAGCTCATTGTCAGCACTTAAATCTTCCCTACCCTGACTACTACTACGATAATCCAGTAGGGAACAATCCTCCTCCTAATCAACAACCAAGAAATTCTTCTTCTTCTTCGTCAGGGGTAGTCAAGCAGAAAATGGAGAACAACAAGAGGGAGATACTTCACTTATGGAGATTTCTAATCCTAATCCACCTCCAACTCCAATAATAATAGACATTTCATCAGATGAGGAGGAAGAAGGGGAGTTTGTACAAGTAGAACCCGAACCTGAGACACCTGAACCAATGGAGGAGTAAAATGATTCTGATTTCGATCTTTCAAGCTACAAACAATCCACTAACAAAAGGGACAATGTTCGAAAGGATTAGATTTAATAACTTTCCTCGTCATGAATTCACAGTCTTTATTTAAGTTATTCTTATTTTAGTTTTAAATTAATAAGTGGCATGACCACACAAGTTTCTAGAAAACAATTTTTATTTTAGTAATATCAGTCTATTTTAATTAATAAGACCTCATTTATTTCCTTGTCAAATTTTTTTTATATATTACTAATAAATAAATTCATTTATTTTCCATTTCTCCCATTTCACATCACTATTCCAATAGCCAAAATTCCAAGCAACTAGATTCTAATAAATATTTCTAAGCTATGGGCATCTATGGGAATTATTTTTTTTTTAATCTATGTGATGCTTTATTAAATGTATGGTTGGTTAGCAATCAATAATTGATAGACAAATTTAGGGAATTCTTAGCTTTCCTATCCCAATTTGTAAGCTTCAAATTTTACTGTGAATGTTTAAAGAGTGTTAGGTAATAGATGGGTGTATGTCTTGAGAACTAACCATAGCCATTTCTAATATAGACCCTTGTCTTTAATTTAGGAGAAGCAAAATGGAAGGGGGAAGAGGTTCTGGTAATGGTGGAAACGATTTGAATGAAGTAGTGAGGCAATTGGCAGCAGTTGCCCAACAATTGGCAAGAAACTCAACTGGTAATGGGGATGCTCAGGGGGAGCTCTTTAAGAAGGTGGCACAAAGTAAGACACCAACATATCAAGGGGAGCCTGACCCTACCATATTGGAAAACTGGTTGAGGGAATTTGAGAAACTATTTGGAGCTGTGGGATGCCCTGAAAACTCAAAAGTGAGTTGTGCTACTTACTATCTGAAGGGTGAAGCTAACCTTTGGTGGCAACAAAATGAGACTACCATTAGAGCGCTACCTGGGTTCAATTGAACTAAATTCCAAGAGAAAGTAAGAGACAAGTTTTATCCTAGCTTTTTGCAGAAGCAGAAAGCTGAGGAATTCTCAAACCTTAAGATGGAAAGGATGTCAGTTACGGAACACCACACCAAGTTTATTAAGTTATTCCGTTTTGCTTAATAGTCTGTTGCTACGTAGAAAGCAAAAGCTAGGAAGTTTGAGAGTGGTTTAACTACTGATTTGCAGTTAAAGCTCTGCGGGCAAGTATTTGAGACCCTGGATGAAGTATATGGAAGGGTCGCACACCTTTATGCATTGGAGGAGAAGAAGAAGAAGGAGGAGTTAGCTGAAATAGAAGGAATGGAGAAGAGGAAGGAAGTGGGGCAGGTTTCTGGAAACCAGCAGGGAAACTAGAATGGTTTTAAGAAGCAGAAGTACCACCATAACAATAAATTTCACAACAATAATAACTTCCAGGGTAATAACCGTCAGGGAAACCGTAACAACAATGGAGGGGCTAGAAACAATAACCAGGGGAATAACAAGAATGGGAGGATTTATTTTTGCAAGAGATGTAGAAATAACCACCTTGGAAAGGATTGCGAGGGCAATTTGGTCACTTTTCGTGTTTGTAATAAACTTGGGCATAGGGAGTATGAGTATTTCTCCAAGAATAGCAATGGGAATAGGCAAAACAACAATAATTCAGGAGGAAACCAGAGGAATTTCCAGGGGAACAACAACAACTTTAATAGGAATAAGGGAGTACAACAGAATGGGGCGAAAAACAGTAACACCACTAGTGGGAATAGCCAACAGAAGGGTGGAACTGTAGGGAAACTGAATGTTCTGAGTAGTTATGAGACGGGTGCCAAGAAAGATGTTATCACTGGTACTTTTTCTATTAACTCTATTCTTGTTAAAGTATTGTTTGATTCTGGTGCAACTTTTTCTTTTGTGTATAAGGCTATTGTTTCAAAACATAAAGACTGTTTAAAGACAGTAGAAGTAGTAGATTTACCCATAACCATTCCGACAGGTGGGGTAGTGAAATGTACCAAAACCTTTAGAAATGTGCCTTTAAAAATAGAAGGAAAGATATTCCCGTATGACCTTATTGAGTTTGGGATGAGTGACTTTGATCTTATTCTAGGAATGGACTGGTTGAGTAAGTATAATGCTGAGATTAGTTGTAAATCACAGAAAGTGAAGATGGTCACAAGCGAAAATGAATCAGTGACTTACTGGATGAATGGTAAAACCAAGTGACCAAGGTTAATATCAGTGCTAAAATTAGCAAAATACATGAAAAAGGGATATCCAGTATATTTCTGTAGTGTTAGGAATATGGACCATGAACAAGTGACAAATCCAGAAAATATAGAAGTAGTCAATGAATTCCTGGATGTATTTCTAGAGGAGATTCCTAGAATGCCACCCAAGAGGGAAATCGACTTTACCATATATTTAGTTCCCGGAACAGCCCCAATATCCAAGGCACCATATCGAATGGCACCTGCAGAAATGAGTGAATTAAAGGAGAAATTGCAAGATTTATTGGAAAAGGGATACATTAGACCAAGTGCTTCTCCTAGGGGAGCGCCAGTTCTATTCGTGAAAAAGAAGGATGGAAGTATGAGGTTGTGTATTGACTACAGGGAACTAAATAAAGTAACCATAAAGAATAAGTATCCCTTACCAAGAATTGATGATTTGTTTGACCAACTAAAGGGTGCCACAGTGTTTTCAAAGATCGACTTGAGATCTGGGTATCACCAATTGAGGATTGCCGACGAGGACATTCCTAAAACCGCATTTAGGACAAGATATGGACACTACGAGTTTAGAGATATGCCTTTTTTATTGACAAATGCTCCAGCAATCTTTATGGATTTGATTAATAGGGTGTTTCATCAATTTATGGATAAGTTTGTAGTAGTGTTCATAGATGATATATATTTGTGTACACAAAGAGCAAGGAAGAGCATGCAGAACACCTAAGGGCAATTCTACAAACACTAAGAGAAAATCACCTTTATGCAAAATTCTCTAAGTGTGAGTTTTGGTTGGAAAAGGTAGCCTTCTTGGGACATTTCATGTCCAAGGACGGAGTAGAGGCAGACCCAGCCAAAATAGAAGCTGTTAAGAGTTGGCCTACACCCAAGACAGTATCTGACATGCGGAGTTTCTTAGGTTTAGCAGGGTATTCTAGGCGTTTTGTCAAGGATTTTTCCAAGATTTCTAAACCTATGACCACCTTAATGAAGAAGGACTAGAATTTTAAGTGGGACGATAAGTGTGAAGAGGCGTTCCAACTCTTGAAACACAAACTAATTACAGCACCAGTGCTTACACTTCCGGATGATAGTGGACTGTATGATGTGTATAGCGATGCATCAAAGAATGGTTTAGGGTGCGTGCTTATGCAAAATGGGAAGGTTATTGCATATGCATCGAGGCAGTTAAAGACCCACGAAGTAAACTATCCAACCCATGATTTGGAATTAGCTGTAATCATTTTTGCACTAAAAATTTGGCGCCATTATTTGTATGGAGTGAAATGTAGAATTTACACAGACCATAAAAGCTTAAAATACATTTTCACCCAAAAGGATTTGAACTCTCGTCAAAGGAGATGGCTAGAGTATATGATGGATTATGATTTAGACATACAATACCACGAAGGATAAGCGAATGTGGTTGCGGATGCTCTAAGTCGTAAAACTAGTCATGGACTAAACTCGTTAGTAGTAGCTAATGAGTTATGTAGGGAAATGATGAAATTGAATTTATAAGTTGTAGAATGGGGAGTACCAGCGGGTATTCTTGCGAGTCTAAGCATCCAACCAACAATATTCGACGAGGTTCGAGCCAACCAAGAGGGAGATGTAAAGTTGGATAGGATTCGCGAGAAAATTAAGCAGGGAAAAACTACAGACTTTAAGATTCACGAAGATGGGAGTTTGAGGTACAAAGATCGATGGTGCGTACCATAGAAATGTGTGGAAGTGAAGAGAAAGTTGATGGAAGAAGGCCACAATACACCTTACTCAGTACACTCGGGAGGAGAAAAGCTATATAAGGATTTGAAGAAAATGTTTTGGTGGCCTAGAATGAAAAATGAGGTTGCTGAGTTTGTGGCAAAGTGTTTAACATGTCAAAAGGTTAAGATAGAGCACAAGAGGCCTCAAGGGACGGTGCAGTCATTAGAAATTCCAGGATGGAAGTGGGATTGCATTTCAATGGATTTTGTGACTTGCCTTCCTAAGTCAAAGAGTGGAAATGATACCATTTTGGTAGTGGTGGATAGACTTACAAAATCAGCAGTGTTTATACCAATAAAAGAAACTTGGAAGATGGAGCAACTTGCGAAAGTTTACATCAAACATGTTGTGAGGTTACATGGGGTTCCAAAGGATATTATATCTGACAGAGATTCCAGGTTTCTCTCAATATTCTGGAAAAGTGTACAAGAAAATTTTGTTACAACACTTAAGATGAGTACGGCATTTCACTCTGCCACAGATGGGAAAACTGAGAGAACCATTCAAACCTTGGAGGACATGTTGAGAGCTTGTGTAATAGACTTTTAGGGAGGATGGGAAGATATCTTAAATTTAATTGAATTTTCCTACAATAATAGTTACCATGCGAGCATAGGAATGGCACCATTTGAGGCTTTGTATGGGAGGAAATGTCGTAGTCCGATTTGTTAGAATAAAATTAGTGAAACTATGATCCTAGGGCCTCAAATGATTGAAGATACAGTTAAGCAAGTAAGGGAAATTCAAGCTAAAATTCAAGCAGCTCAAAATCGCCAAAAGAGCTATGCAGACTTAAAGTGAAGGGAAGAAGAGTTTGAAATTGGTGATAAAGTGTTGTAAAGGTGTCACCAATGAAAGGATTGATGAGATTAGGAAAGAAAGGAAAGCTAGTCCAAAATACATTGGTCCATATGAAATACAACAAAGAATAGGCAAAGTAGCTTATAGGTTAGCCTTACCTATGGAGCTTAGTAAAGTACATGATGTATTTTAATATTTTAATTATGGTGTTTTAATTATTTATCCTATGTAAGTTTGGAAATATTTTTACTAAAGGAAAGTTTGTTTAATTATTTATTTTATAAATGTTGGGGTTTTATTTTAGGAAAAACTAACGGAGGAAAGTTTAGGGTAAAAGGGTAATAGAAAAGGGGTATAAATATCCCTCTTATGAGGCAATTCAACTTTGCCTAGAGTGGAGAAAACCCAAGGTAAACTTCTCTCCCTTTTCTCCTTATTTTTCTTATTTCTTTTTCTTTTTCTTTCTCCTTCCCCTTCCCCTTTTGTTTTCGCACCACCACCACCGGTGGGCCGCCGACCACCAGCCGGAAGCAGTGGCGACCACTAGTCCTAGCAGCAACCTGCAGTGGCGCCGGCCTGCTATCGGTAGTCGTGAGTTTCGAAAAAAAAAAACAAATTAAAAATCAAATCTTTCTTGCTCAAATTTAATCTATGCTTTAATCTAATTGTAAATTATGAGTTTTGGGATTTAGTTTTGATGTTTGATTATTATAATTATGTTAATTAATTTTCATATTTGGTTTTTAATTAAAAAAGCCCCCATTTTTGAAACCCTAGGTTCTTGATATATGAGTTATTGAAGGATTATGATGTATATTGGGGTGGACCTTTGTTTTAAGTGTTTTAAGGCTTAATTACAGCAAGTTTTAATTAAAATAAAGTGCTGGAATTTTATGTAGAACACTTAATATTATGTTTCTTGAAGAAATTTTAATTACCCATTAATAAGGACTTAATTATGGTGTTTTAAATATAATTTCAGCTTACTTTAATTAAATTATGAGGGGTTTTAAAATAGTATATATTGCTGGAAATTTGTTTAGAGTGGATTTTAATACTCTATTATGTTTTTAATGTGTAGGAGACTTTGAAATAAGCAATTTCTACTAGTCGTGCCAATTTTAAAATCGTACTCAAGGTACGTTCGCGTACTTAGCATATTTTTGGTGATGTAGTATCATGCTAGGCTTGATTTAATTAATCCTAAATAGTATCATGCTAAGATTTTTATAATTGGAAAATCTGGATTATTGATATTGATGTTTAAATTAGAAAGCATGATTTATTTGAGATGGATTAATAGTTAGAAAATTAATGTTTGGCATGTTGTGTTTCAACAACACTTTTATTTATGGCATGTTAGAATGCATGGTTAATTAAATTACATGCTTAGTTATGTTTGGAATATTAAAAAGAAACTTTATTATGGTTCAAACAATTCTTATTGATGCTTTAAGCATGAGGAAGGAGCTATATAAGTGTCTATGTACACAAGGAATAAATTCTATGTTGGTGTCTTTGTGCACTTAAGGTGTTTTTAACACCGAGGGATAGGATTTTTGGCACTTTATGCGTTTAAGGTGTCCTTGACACTGAGGTAGAATTAAAAGGGTTCAACATTAAATAATATGTGGTCACTAATTATTCAAGAATTAAATTGGTATGTTTGGTTGAATGAATAAATATTGTTGATTGATTTATTATGCTTTGAGAGTCATCACCAAGTCAAATAATATGTAAATAACGTAAAGTGAAAGCGATTACGCACCAAAACTCTTGGAACGTATATACCTTGAGTATGAACAATGGGGGGAGTTATGGGGTTTTATATTTAACCATAACTTCTAATGGACTACAGGATGCCGTATATTCATTTTTATTTATTATTATGCGCAGGAATTCCGCCACCTTTGAGTGGTTTTGTCGCTGGCACGGTTAGTTCCCGTGTCAGTTAACCTCAATTTATTTGGGAAAGGTATAGTTGGAAACCCGTTCGATGCGTAATCAACGCTAAATGAATTATTAAGTGTCTTGTTGATTGTTGTGTGTGCTTGTAAACAGGTGCATTGAGGTAAGTGTGTGTTGATAGGTGAAAGCATGTTAGTGTGTTTAATTACGCCTACGTACTCAGCTTTGCTGATTGTGTGTGTTTGTGTGTTTGGCCATGTCTTTATCTTGGCCCTATGACGACCTATTTTTAATGGAGAGTAGTGGGGACAAGTAGAGATAAACTTTTCAAGTATTGAAGCAAATTCATGACGGTGCATGAGTGAAGAGTGAATGATGCTAGTTTCCAATAGTTTACGATATGTTTTATGCTTTGTTTATTTATGATACTTTTCATGTGGACTAACGCAAAGGCTTGGTTTTGGAACGGTTTTGAATAAGGTACTTTAATGGTTCCAAGTTGTAGTTTGATTTTATTTGACTTTGTTTGTTTGGTTTTAAACTTTACTTTCATTTGGTTGACTTTTGAGCTGTCTTGTTTAAACGGTTTACTAATTTAAAGTCTTCCGCTGTGTATCTTTGATAGTTGCCTTAGCCGTTTTCACGGTGGCAGTAATGTCTTAGATATTCCTAAATCGTATTTTAAAAAGTAAAGTGGGTATTTAAAACAAAGGAATTTCTAGGGTGTTACAGGGATATGATGAAAAAGGCGGGCCTGATCGGGCGTGTGTTTTTGAGTGTCCAGATTTGCCGAATTTTTAATTTTTAATTAGGATTTTTTTTAGAGTTGTTTAAGTACGATTTTAGTACAAAATTTTTGTTTACCTTCTTTTTTAGACTTTCTCTCTCTACTTAGATTATATTCTCTATCTAAAATTCTCTCAACTTTGTTCTTGCTCAACTTTTTAGTTCCATTGATTTTGGTAACGATTTCTTCTCTATTAATTTCAGCAATTTTATTTCTTTATTCTCTTATGGCTTATTAAATTTTTTTTATTTAGTTTAGATTAAATTATGTGTGAGTACTTTTATTTTTAGGGTTAATGGGGATCCAATAAATAATATGAAGGGGTAATTTGTGATTGTTTATTATCAATGCTTAATTATTTTCCTATTGATTGATTTAATGCTATGCAATTAGGTTTGGCCAGATTTAATTATATGAGTTTAGCAATATTGATTCGCGATTCGAGAGATGAAAATTGATGTTTAGGCTTAGTTTCAATAGGCCGACTAATTTATAAATGGTTAAGTTGAGATTCGAGAGATGAGATTTAATACCGATAAATTAACTCTTTGATTGTAATACGTAGCGAAAGCCCTTTATGATCTGATTAATTGATGCATTGATGATTAATTATTATGTTTTACCCTGGAATATTTTTTATTGGTGAACCTATGCCCTAGGCTTTTATTCCATTGATTTCCCTCTTACTTTTATTCCCTCCTACTCTTACTTTTAGTAGTTTAATTACCTTTTTAATAATAATAATTTGGTTACTTGATAATTTAGATTGCTTTTAATGAATTAGGAATAAATTGACTTTGTTTCCCTGTGGTTCGACCCTTCTTTCCTATCTACATAGTCAGTGGATTTAGGTTTTATTTTTGAATGGGTTAATACGACTTGAGACTGTCAAATTTTGGCTCGTTGCCAGGGAAACGGTTTTATTTTTATTTGCGGATTATTTTTGTAGTCTAGATTATCCCCTCTTGTCTTCGAGAACGTTAGTTCTTTGAGGCAATTTTCATATTTGTCTTTTAGTTCATTGTTTATGCCCAGTTGTTCCAGACAAGGTTACATTCCATTCGATCCTGAGATCGAGCGCTCGTTTCATAGGCAAAAGAATCTTTATAGCCAAATCCTGGCGGGTTCTGAGGAAGACAATAATCAAAGAGACCCTCTAACTGATTCTAGTGACTCAGAAATTCCTTCAGATCTAGAATCAGAGATGGTGGTACCAAAGAAGCTCAGTGATTACTCGCAGCCAAAGCTCACAGATTTTCTACACCTTACTCCCGCTCCGGCCCTTGATGGAGTGAAATTTGAAATCAAACCCCAATTTATCACCAAGATAGAGAGGAAGCAATTTAGTGGAGCTAAGGGTGAAGATCCTAATCTTCACATTGCAGATTTCTTCCAATATTGCAACACCATTAGACAAGCCGGGGTCCCGCAGGACCATATAAAGGAGATTCTTTTTCCATTTTCATTATGTTGAAAAGCTAAATTATGGTTTAATGGTTTGAATAGAACTGCACTTGGTATTACTGACTGGGAAACTCTTGCCTTGAATTTTTATAATAAATATTACCCTACAGAGAGAACAGCTGTACTAAGGAGTGCTACTCATAACTTCGCCTAAGAGGCCGATGAAACTTTACATGAGGCTTGGGAGAGGTTCAAGGATCTACAGAGAGAATGCCCCCACCATAATCTGGCACAATGGCAATTGATCCAAGCTTTTTACAGTGGACTTGGAAATTTATCTAGATCAGTTCTAGATTCTGCAGCTAGTGGGAGATTCATGAATCTAAATGTAGATGATGCAGGACAGGTTATCGAAGATATGTCAATACACAATTCCCAATACAGGAATCCGAGAGGGTTTTCTAATAAAGGAAAACATAATGTTGATTTCGTATCCTTTTTGCAAGCTCAGTGAACATCTATTTGTCAGAAACTAGATAATCTTACTGCTACTCCTAACTCTGTAGCTAATGTTTATGCTGTTGCTAACAATCAAGCTTTTTATGAAAATTGTGGAATTGTAGGGCATTGAAAGCAAGATTGTAGGAGTTCCATGGGACAAGTTAATGCCTTTCAAACCTTTAGGCAAAATAACCCATACTCCAACTCTTATAATCCTGGTCTCCGGAACCATCCATAGCTTTCTTACCGGAGTACCAATGTACAAAACCTTCCACCTTCACAACAACCACAATAGCAACATCCACCACAGCAGAAATATTACCATCCTAAATTCTGGCCAGAAAAACCAAGCACAACCCTCATCATCTTCTGACCCTGCTATGACAGAAATTAGAGCAATGCTTACTAACATGCAAAAGCATATGGAAAGTAGGAATGCACAAATTGATTCAATTTTAGCTCATAATAAAATCATGGATAATCAAATTGCAAACTTTCATCTACCCTACAAACTTGTCAGCAGGGAGCTATACCGTCACAACCAATCCATCCCACAGATCATGCCAATGCAATCACTCTAAGGAGTGGTTCACATTATGATGGACCTCCTATGCCAATGTATAATGGACCTGTTCCTGATTCATATTCCTCTATACCAAACGCTAATCCTGCTAACCCTTCAGGGCTACAAAAAGATACTAACCCTTCTAATGTTTCTTTGCAGGGTAAATCTCAGGATAAGGGAGGAGATGTGCAGAGCCCAGTTATCAAACTACCATTCCCTAATAGACAATTGAAGAGCAAGTTTCATAAACAATTCGGTAAGTTCTTGGAGGTTGTGAAAAACTTGCAGGTAACAGTTCCTTTCACTGATTTAATCACTCAGGTTCATGCATATGCTAAATTTATGAAAGACATTCTGACTAGGAAAAGGGCTTTTAATGAGGTAGAAACTGTAGCTTTTACAGAGGAATGTAGTGCTTTATTGGAAAATAAATCCCCTCCTAAATTAAAGGATCCTGGTAGTTTTTCTATCCCTTGTCTAATAGGAAATGTTTTCATTGATAAACCTTTGTGTGATTTGGGTGCCAGTGTCAGTGTTATGCCATCGTCTGTTTGTGCTAAACTTAATATAGGTGATTTAAAAGTAACTAATATAACTTTGCAAATGGCAGATCGTTATGTTATGTACCATTTAGGTATTTTAGAGGATGTCCTTGTCAAAGTTGGTAAATTTTTTATCCCTGTTGATTTTATTGTTTTAGACATGGCTGAGGATACACAAATTCCCATTATATTAGGTAGGTCTTTTCTCCATACTGCAGGAGCCATGATTGATGTCAAAAATGGTAAACTTACCCTTTCTGTTGGTGATGATTGACGAGTGGAAAACTAGGTCGTTATCTAATCTTCCCTTGGTCAAACTAAATTTATAAACACTTAACAAACCTAAATACGAGTATAGAGGCAAGTCAAGGGTCGAACCCAAAGGAACGGTAATGTTCAAGCACTTTCAATTATGCGCCTAAGCTAGGTCGAAGACAAAGGTAAGAGTGAATACTAATAACTAACTATACAAAGCATTAAAACAAATAAAACACTAGGAACGGGGATCAACAAGTAAGCATGCTGACAGGGTAAAGTCGTATCCCCTAATCAAAAGTAATTACCTAAGTCCTCTAACTAAAGTTGATAGGGAAGTAGGGTCGAACTCCAAAAGGAAACAAGTCTTTGTACTCCTAATTAATTATTATAATCTAAATTATCTAAGTAACCAATATTATTGTGAATAAATTCTATACTACGAAGAATAAGGTCGAAAGAAATAAAATAGGGAGAAATTAATTATTAAAAGACCTAGGGGATAGGTTCACTAATAAACAATATTCCAGGGAAAATCATAATAAGCAATCATCAAGCATTGATTAATCAGATTATAAAGGGCTTTCGCTACGTATTATAATCACAGAGTTAATTTACCGGTATTAAATCTCATCTGTCGAATCTCGACTTAACCATTTATAAATTAGTCCGCCCATTGAAACTAAGCCTAAACATCAATTCTCATCTGTCGAATCTCGAATTAATATTGCTAAACTCCTACAATTAAATCTGGCCAAACCTAATTGCATAGCATTAAATCAATCAATAGGAAATTAACCAAGAATTGATAATTAACAATGACAAAATTACCCCTTCATATCATTTATTAGATCCCCATAAACCCTAGAAATAAAACTACTCAAGCATCATCATAACTAAACTAATCAAATAAATAAAGCAAAGCATAATCAAAGAGGTAAATAAAATAGCTGAAATTAAAAGAGAAGAAATTGTTACTAAAAGAAATTTGGATTAATGAAAGTAATTAAGAACAAAAGTTGAGAGAGAATTTAAGAGAGAGAAAAATCCTAAGTAGAGAGAGAAAATCTAAAGAAGAAGGTAATCCAAAATTACGTACATTATTCGTACTTAAACATTCCTCAAAACAAAAATTAAAACTAATCTAATCTGCCCTAAGAAAAACACGCGCCCGATCGGGCGAAGGGCCGCCCGATCGGGCCCGCCTTTTTGCCTTGCCCGCTACTGGTGTGCCGCGCCCGATCGAGCTTACGCTCACTCGATCGGGCGCGCCTCTTCCTTGAGGGTTCTTTTGCGCGCAGCCGCCCGATCGGGCATATGCTTGCTCGATCGGGCCCGGTCTTCTTCTTCGAGGCTTGGATGTCTATTGTGCTCAATTCCTCGGCCCAATCTAAGTTTCCTCATCGGGTCTTGATTAATCGATCCAATAGCACCGGTATCTCATACCGAGCCCTTAATCACCAGCTCTCACCGATCCAGGGCTTCTAGAGTGGTCGTGTCCTTCTAGCTTCCGTAGTTGATCCATGAAAACCAGGGAAAATACTCCAAAAGTGCGATTTCCTATAAAATACAACTAAAACTACGAAAACACTATAAAACACAAATTAGTAATAAAAGTGAACCTAAAGAGCCAAAAACACTACTAATTATGACCGTGGGACGGGGGGTAAAACACTATATAAATTGGATACATCAAACTCCTTCAAGCCAAACCTTTGCTTGTCCCTAAGCAAAGAGCTCATCAATGAACATATAAAACATGCCTCATCCCAATAAACAAAATCAAGCACAAACGATTCAAGATAAATCTAATGAACATGCTTCAATGTCAATCAATCTCATACATCTAATTATCCTTCATCCCAAACAATTGTCAAGCAAAGCAAACCACATGAGCATATAGAATTCAAGACTAGTGCTCACACACTCAACTCTCATTTATGTGGCGAGTAAAAGATGTACTCGATCGCTCTCCAACCAAACCCTTTATTTGTGAACAATGCCCTCCCATCTCACACTCTCGTGTGTTTAAAACAATGAACGCTCAACCTACTAGTCGACTCGAAATATGTCAAATCATAACTTGCATTGATAAACCACACTTTCACATTCATACAACTCTATGCACAAAGGTCGGAAGGTCTTTAAAGCTTGTAATGTACCGCTAGGGTAAAGGGTAGGATAAATTTGGGAATATGTGAGAGAAAATCTATGCATTAAGGGAGCAAAATCCTACTAAACCCATGATCAAAAATAAATGATGATCATACATCTCCAACAACATAACTAACTCCAACAAGAATCCACCAAATACAACTCCAAACAATATAAACAATCCCAACACTTACAATTTCACTCATAAGAATATAATAATATGGAATAGAGTGAATTAAAACAAACTTTGAACCACTTATTCATTTTCTTTTCTTTTTTTTTTCAAACTTGAACTCTTTTTCTTTTCTTTTGAATTTTTTTCTTTTTTTTTTTCTTGAACAACCTTCAAATAGAACATTTGAACATATGAAACAACTTTTTTCTTCGCTCTTCTTTTTTTTTCTTTTTAACTCATATTGGAAATTTCAACTTTGTAACACAACATATTAATATTTTTCAATCATAAAATCAAAGAACAATCACTCTTCTTTTATTCCCAGATTGTGCAAATAATGTGCACACCACAACTCCCTCACCTCACCAACTAATAGCTCCCCCAAGCCAAGCTTGGGACTAGTAACAAATGGGGCTCATATAGGCTTGTAATGTTGCTAAATAAACAATAAAAGGGCACAAACAACAACATGGGTAACAAGAAGGGAACAAATGTATCTAATTTCGTCTGAAGGCTTCCTAAGAGAACAAATGCCTTCGTCCTCCTCAATATTAATGTGCATAATATTGAGCTATATAAACATTACTAATAGTTGGAAACCAATACTCAAATTCATTGACATACCAGGAACTATCACACATTCCTAACCAAATCAACTAGTCAAGCACTATATTCACAAATAGTTGGCAAAATCGACGCATGTTTAGGAATCCAAACAATTAAACTTCAAATCTTGATCAACAAATTCACAAAGCTCATTATCATATACCTAGAATCAAAACGATATTTTCTAAGTATGGGACACAAGAAAGCATGAATTACAATTCATTGGAACGTATTTTTGGATTTTTTTATTTTTCAAATTTTTTTTGTTTTTTTTTCATAAGCGAAAGCAATAAAAACTACACTAGGAAAGCAATAAATAGAGAAGAGAGAAAGGAAGTTACCATATATACAAGAAATCTCCCCCCCCAAGCCAAATCAAGCAATGCCCTCATTGACTTGGGAGGGTAGCTAGGAGAAGCTACTCTTCATCGTCATCCATCCTCTCGTACCCTCCTCCATAGCTCGAGCCGGCACCACCCTGGCTCGTTCCAGCACCACCATGACCCGAACCACCTGCAAAGTAGTTAGGGTTCACATTCCCACCCATACCCCCAAAAGGAGCGTTACCCCCATATCCATGGACTTAAGAGTAGTCCACATAAGTACTAAATGCACCGGGGTGAGTATACCCTCCTTGGGGGTATTGGAACCAGTCGGGAACTAATGCCTCGGGGGGAATAGCCCCTCAGCGTGCATAGTCATTATACATGGGGTAAAGATCCCTCCCAAGGTTCCTCTCTATGTAACCTACCCGACCATCCAAGGTGCTTAACCTAGAATCTAGGTTTTGCATCATACCCTCAACAATCCCTTGCCCCATCTCTATACGGTCCAATTGGCTCCTTAAAGCCAAAAAGTCATAAGGGGCATTGGGGTCGAGGAAGTGGGTATGCCATAGGTGAAGGGTGGAGGTGGTGGGTAGTGTGGTGAATTGTGTTGGGGGGATTGGTCTTGGGGAGATTGGTGGGGTTGTGGTGAAGGGTGAGGTGGTTGAACCTCACCTTGACCGTTAATCTAAAATGCACAAGAAGGCTTCCCCTTCTCAAATTTGGTCAAGGCGGGGTTGGGTAAGGTAAAGGCTTGGTCCCTCCTACCCGATTGTCGGTGGACTATCCACCAAGTGTCACCTCCCACGGGTTGCACCCAGTTTAGACTCCCTAAATAGGCTAGGTCCATGAGGTTTGAGCCTAAACCTTTCCTATGCCCATCCGGGTTCCAACCTAGGTGTTTTTTGGCAATATGGGTCACTAACTCCCCAAAATAAATAGGTGCCCTAGACCTACTCGCTTCGGCCGCATTGGCTGCCCTTTGGAAGTGATTGGCTATCCTATGGGGTACGTTAAATTTTTCAGCGTTAGGAATTACATAGGATGTCAATAGTTCCAATTCATCCCTCCTCACATTTGCCGGTTCATGCCTCTCAAAAATAGTGAGGCCGGCAAAACTTTTCCAAAATTTTGGGACGGGATGTTGAATCCACGTCCCTTTGGCGTGTTGGAGGTTAGCCAAATCCTCCCTAGTAAGCCTCTTGTAGACCACGGCAGTGTGGTCTTCAGAGGGTTCGATTGGTTTATCCGATTTCAAATCAAACAACTTTCCAAATTCTTTAAGAGTTAATCTCACATCGTTGTTCAATAATCGGAATTGCACATGAGTGATTAATGCATTAATTTTAATAACATTAAAACTTGAGATAAATTCTAATGTTAAATAGTCATATGTATCATGGCACATTTAAAAGAAACCACTCATGCCTATACCTTTAAACAATTTTTCCACATATTTATCTAGGCCTAATCTAGCTAATGTGGGATGATGAACAAAGCGGGTTGAGATTACCTGTCGATCAATGAGGTTTAGCATCCTAGTCTGTTGCTCCTCCGAGGTGATAACACCCTCCTCCCATCCCGGTACTTGAAGCTCCGGGTTGACCGTTGGTTGTTGTGCCCTCGAACTTTCACCCCTTTGTGTCCTTGAACGCTTTGAAGCCATTGTATGTGGAAAATTGGGTATTTGGAGCTTTTTCTCTCTAAGGGTTTGAAGGAAGTATGAGAGAAAGTAGGAGAAAATGGGTGGAAAATGTAGAGGAAGGTGTGAGGATTAAGAATAAGTAAGAAATTTGAGGTTTTGATTGGTGAATTTGAGGAGATCTTGGATTGAAAGTGGAGTTGAAGGTTTGAAAATGGAGGTTTTAGAGAGAGAAAGTGTGAAGGAGAAAGAAGAAGTAAGAAAGAAAAAGAAAAGAGGAAGGGTGAAGGGGGGGTTAAAACCCAGGATAGAAATAGGCGCGCCTGATCGGGCAAGCATCTCTCGATCAAGCGAAAGTGGCTTATGCTGATTTGCAAAGTGCGCGCCCGATCGGGCGACCTCCTCCCGATTGGGCGCGAACACGAACCTTGGAATCGCCATTTCTCCCGCCCGATCAGGCGAGCTTCGTCCGATATTTCTTTTTTGGCACTCGATTTCTCCAAAAATCCGCCCGATCGAGCGGCCTCGCCTGATTGGACAAAATTACGCTCCGATAAAATCAATTTTTCGCGCCCAATCGGGACTCCTTGCCCGATCGGGCGAAATTTTCCTCAAATCTAAACTGTAGGAGCGCGCCTGATCGGGACTCCTCGCCTTATCGGGCTAAATAAACTCGAATTTCAAACCTTAGGTGCGCGCCCGACGGGCGAGCCTAGCCCGATCGGGCCCGTACCCAAATTTGGAGCTTCTCTTTCTTCGCCTTGTTCTCTTGAAAACCTCCGTACTTTGTGATCCAAAACCTGTACAAAACACTCATGAAAGGTAAAATTCACTCTCCTCACCTCTCGAAGAAAAAGTAAAAATAAAAAATAAAGAAAAATATTAGTCTAGAAAGCAAGAAATATGGGTTGCCTCCCGCAAAGCGCTGGTTTATCTAGGTCCCGCACGACCCTCTTACCAGAGTGAAACTCAGAGTGAATCGGAACCGCTTAGGTGAAGTAATTCAACTGCACCAATTGTAGCCCCCTCATGATATAGCTTGAGTCTTTGTCCATTAACCTTAAACTCGTTACCATGTTCGTCGAAAACCTCCATAGAACCGAATTTATTGGCCCTTTTTACAATAAAAGGACCCGACCACCTTAACCTTAACTTTCCTGGGAAAAACTTAAGTCGAGAGTTGAATAGTAACACTTTATCACCCTCCTTGAATTCTCTCGGAAGGATCATCTTGTCGTGCCACCTCTTCGTCTTCTCTTTGTAGACTCGAGCACTATCATAGGTCGTCAATCTAAACTCATCGAGTTGGTTAAGTTGAAGTAACCTCTTTTCTCCCGCTAGTTTGGCATCTAAATTGAGCTCCTTAATAGCCCAAAATGCCTTATATTCCAATTCGACCGGGAGATGACATGCTTTGCCGTACACGAGTCTATACGGAGTAGTACCTATAGGGGTCTTGAATGCTGTTCTGTACGCCCAAAGGGTGTCGTCCAACTTGTCGCTCCAATCTTTCCTTGACTTTGCCACCACCCTCTCTAGAATGGCCTTGATCTCACGGTTAGAAACCTCAACTTGGCCACTAGTTTGGGGATGGTAGGCTGAACCTGTCCTATGGTAGACACCATACTTTTTGAGGAGGGTGTCTAACTTCCATTCATGAAAGTGAGATCCTCCGTCACTTATTATTGCTCTAGGTACGCCAAATCTTGGAAAGATGGTCTTCTTGAAAAGTTTGTGGACCACCTTGGCATCATTGGTAGGAGTGGCGATGGCCTCAACCCACTTGGATACATAGTCGACGGCGACAAGAATATAACGGTTCCCTTTTGAAGAAGGGAACGGTCCCATGTAATCAACACCCCAAACGTCAAAAATTTCAACTTTTAAAATTCCTTTTTGGGGCATCTCATGCCTTCGTGAGATGTTGCCAGTCCTGTGGCAAGAGTCACAAGCCTGCACAAAAATGTTAGCATCCTTAAACAACGTAGGCCAATAAAAACCTGACTCATTGATCTTGGCCACTGTTTTAGCGGGGCCATGATGTCCTCCATATGGTGAGGTGTGTCAACTAGTAAGCACACCGTGGACTTCCTATTCGGGAACACACCTGCGAAACAATCCATCTGCACACTCACGACACAAAAAAGGATCATCCCAAAAATAATGTTTAACATCAGAAAGGAATTTCTTTTTTTGTTGGTAGGAAAAGTCAGGAGGTAGAGTTCCACCCACTAAATAATTAGAGAAATCCGCATACCATGGGTGTTGCTCTAAAACTGCATAAAGGTTGTCATCAGGGAAAGAATCATCTATAGGTAGAGAATCCTTACCCTCATCATACCTGATACGTGACAAGTGGTCTTCCACTACGTTCTCTGCTCCCTTTTTATCTTTTATTTTGATGTTGAAGTCTTGGAGGAAGAGAACCCATCGGAGTAGACTTGGCTTTGATTCCGCCTTAGCTATCAAGTACTTTAATGCTGTATGGTCAGTAAAAACAATAACTTTAGAACCAACAAGATATGATCTAAATTTTTCTAAAGCATAACTAACAGCAAGAAACTCCTTTTCCGCAGTGGCATAGTTGACTTGGGCTTCATCCAAAGTTTTTCTTGCATAATAAATAGAATGCAAAACCTTGTTCTTTCTCTATCCGAGTACGGCTCCTAGCGCAAAATCACTTGCATCACACATGATCTCGAAAGGAAGGTTCCAATCGGGAGCACATATGATGGGTGCCGATATTAAAGCCTGCTTAATCCTGTTGAAAGCCTCAACACACTCGTCAGTAAAAATAAAAGGAGCATCCTTGAGCAAAAGCTGAGTCATTGGTTTAGCAATTTTAGAAAAATCTTTGATAAAGCGGCGATAAAACCCCGCATGACGCAAGAAACTTCTAACTCCCTTAACAATAAATGGGGGAGGTAATTGCTCAATCACTGATATCTTAACTTTGTCTACTTGTATACCCTTATCAGACACAATGTGACCTAGAACTACTCCCTCTGTCACCATAAAGTGACATTTTTCCCAATTTAGAACTAAATTGCACTCTTCACATCGTTTTAAAAATTTTAGCGAGATTAATTAAACATGAATCAAATAAAGAACCATACACGCTAAAATCGTCCATAAAGACTTCCATAATAGACTCTATGAAATCAGAAAAAATGCTCATCATGCAACGTTGAAAGGTAGCGGGTGCATTACATAAACCAAAAGGCATTCTACGATATGCAAAAGTGCCATAAGGGAATGTAAAAGTTGTCTTATCCTGATCTTTAGGGTGAATCGGAATTTGGAAAAATCCCGAATACCCATCCAAATAGAAAAAGAATTTATGGTTAGCTAACCTCTCAAGCATTTGATCTATAAAGGGAAGAGGGAAGTGGTCCTTTTTAGTGGCGATATTTAATCTACGATAATCAATGCACATACGCCACCCTATGACAGTTCTAGTGGGAATTAATTCGTTCTTTTCATTAGTAATCACAGTCATCCCACCCTTTTTTGGCACTACCTGCACAGGACTTACCCATTTGGAGTCAGAAATAGGATAGATAATACCTGCATCAAGTAATTTCATAACCTCCTTCTTGACTACTTCCTACATGTTGGGATTTAATCTTCGTTGGGGTTGAATGCAGGGCTTATAGTTTTCCTCTAGATGTATCCTGTGCATAACCAGGGCTAATACCCTTGAGATCATCAATATTGTACCCAATAGCTTTCTTATGGGTTTTGAGAACCCCTAGAAGTTGGGAAGTTTGTAGGTCAGTAAGTGCATTACTGATGATCACGGGGTATAGTTCCTGTTCATCAAGAAAAATATATTTTAAATGAGAAGGGAGAGGTTTTAGCTTAGGTTTCTTGACCTCTGCAGGTTTTGATTTCTGAACTAAATTTACTACCTTCATTGTTTCCTTGGGGCTTAACTCTTTTAAGGAAAGAGCCTTTTCAATATCTTGTACCTCATTACCCCAAACGCTTTCATTGTCTTTAGATAAATTCCCGCAAAGAACTTCCTCTAGGGGATCCCTCGCAAGAACATGTGGCAAGCTATCATCACAAATATATTCCATTATATCAATTACATCAATATAACAATAATTTTCCTCTAGCATAGACCCTTTTAAAACTTTCCCTAAATTAAAAGTAACATTGTCATCACCTACAGAAAGGGTTAGTTTACAATTTTTAACATCAATTATTGCTCTTGCAATATGGAGAAAAGGCCTACCTAATATAATGCGTATTTGCGTATCCCCTGCCATGTCTAATACAACAAAATAAACAGGAATGAAAAATTTACCAACTCTGACAGGGACGTCCTCTAAAATACCTAAGGGGTATTTTACCGAATGATCTGCCATTTGCAAAGTTATATTAGTAACTTTTAATTCTCCCATATTAAGTTTAGCACAGACAGACGATGGCATGACACTGACACTAGCACCCAAATCACACAAAGCTTTATCAATAAAAACATTCCCTATATAACAAGGGATAGAAAAACTGTCGGGATCCTTTAATTTAGGAGGGGATTTGTTTTGCAATAAAGCGCTACACTCCTCTGTGAAAGCTATAGTTTCTACTTCATTAAATGCCCTTTTCCTACTCAGAAGTCTTTAATAAATTTAGCATAAGCAAGAACTTGAGTGATTAAATCAGTAAAAGGAACTGTTACCTGCAGGTTTTTCACAACCTCTAAAAACTTACCGTAATGTTTATCAAAATTACTCTTCAATTGTCTATTAGGGAATGGAAGTTTGATAACCGGGCACTGCACATCTCCTCCCTTATCTTGCGATTTACCCTGCACAGAAACATTAGTAGAGTTAGTATCTATTTGTAGCCCTGCAGGGCTAGCAGGATTAGCGTTTGGTATAGAGGAATCTAGATCAGGAACTGGTCTATCTTCCTTTGGCATAGGAGGTCCATCATAATGTGAACCACTCCTTAGAGTGATTGCATTGGCATGATCTGTAGGATGGATAGGTTGTGATGGTAGAGCTCCCTGCTGACGAGATAGTAGGGTAGATGAAAGTTATGCAATTTGATTGTCCATGATTTTATTATGGGCTAAAATGGAATCAATTTGCGCATCCCTACTCTCCATATGCTTTTGCATATTAGCAAGCATTGCTCTAATTTCTGTCATGGCAGGGTCGGAAGATGATGAAGGTGATGCTTGGCTTTTCTAGCCTGAATTAGGTTGATAATATTTTTACTGTGGTGGGGTTTGTTGTTGTGGTTGTTGTGGAGGTGGAGGGTTTTGTACATTGGTGCTCCGGTATGAAATATATAGATGGTTCCTATAACAGGCATTGTAGGAATTGGAATATGGGTTATTCTGCCTATAGGTTTGAAAGGCATTAACTTGTTCCATAGAGCTCCTACAATCTTGGTCCCAATGCCCTACAATTCCACAATTTTCACAAAAAACCTTATTGTTAGTAACAGCGGAAACATTAGCTACAGATTTAGGATCAATATTAAGATTATCTAATTTTTGACAAATAGACGTTAATTGAGCTTGCAAAAAGGATACGGAATCTACATTATGTTTTCTTTTATTTGCAAACCCTCTCGGATTTCCGTATTGGGAGTTGTGTATTGCCATGTCTTCGATAACCTGTCCTTCATCGTCCACATTTAAATTAATGAACCTCCCACTGGCTGCAAAATCTAGCACTGATCTAGAAGAATTTCCAAGTCCATTGTAGAATGCTTGGATCAATTGCCATTGTGCTAGATTGTGGTGGGGGCATTCTCTCTGTAGATCCTTGAACCTTTCCCAAGCCTCATATAGCGTTTTGTCGACCTCTTGAGCGAAGTTCTGAATAGCACTCCTTAGTACCGTTGTTCTCTCTGTAGGATAGTATTTATTATAGAAATTCAAAGCAAGAGTTTCCCTGTTAGTAATACCAAGTGCAGTTCTATTCAAACCATTAAACCATAATTTAGCTTTGCCACATAATGAAAAAGGAAAAAGAATCTCCCTGATTTGGTCTTGTGTGACCCCGGCTTGTCTAATGGTGTTACAATACTGGCAGAAATCTGCGATGTGAAGATTAGGATCTTCACCCTTGGCTCCACTAAATTGCTTCCTCTCTATCATAGTGATAAATTGGGGCTTGATTTCGAATTGAACTCCATCTAGTGCCGGAATGGGAGTAAGGTGCGGGAAATCTGTGAGCTTCGGCTGCGAGTAGTCACTGAGTTTCTCCTGGACCATTATCTCTGATTCTGAATCTGAAGGAATATGTGTGTCACTAGAATCAGAGGGAGGATCTCTTCGACTGTTGTCCTCCTCGGAACCCGCCAGAATTTGTCTATAGATTTTCCTTAGCCTATGAAAAGAGCGCTCGATCTCAGGATCGAATGGGATGTAACCTAATCTGGAACACCTGGGCATAAACAAGGAACTAACAGACAAATATGAGAATTGCCTCAAAGAACTAACGTTCTCTGAGACAAAAGGGGATAATCTAGACTACAAAAAATTAATCAAAAAGAAAAATAAAACTGTTTCCCCGGCAAAGGCGCCAAATTGTTACCAACAGAAATATGGATTAATGAAAGTAATTAAGAACAAAAGTTGAGAAAGAATTTAAGAGAGAGAAAAATCATAAGTAGAGAAAGAAAATCTAAATAAGAAGGTAATCCAAAATTACGTACATAAACATTCCTCAAAACAAAAATTAAAACTAATCTAATCAGCTCTGAGAAAAACACGCGCCCGATCGGGCCCGCCTTTTTGCCTTGCCCGCTACTAGTGTGACGCGCCCGATCGAGCTTACGCTCACCCGATCGGGCGCGCCTCTTCCTTAAGGGTTCTTATGCGCGCAGCCGCCCGATCGGGCGTATGCTTGCCCGATCGGGCCCGGTCTTCTTCTTCGAGGCTTGGATTTCGATCGGGCTCTATTCCTCGGCCCAATCTAAGTTTCCTCATCGGGTCTTGATTAATCGATCCAATAGCCCCGGTATCTCATACCGAGCCCTTAATCACCGGCTCTCACCAATCATGGGCTTCAAGAGTGGTCGTGTCCTTCTAGCTTCCGTAGTTGATCCATGAAAACCCGGGAAAATGCTCCAAAAGTGCAATTTCCTATAAAAAACAACTAAAACTACGAAAATACTAGAAAACACAAATTAGTAATAAAAGTGGCCCTAAAGAGCCAAAAACACTACTAATTATGACCGTGGGACGGGGGTAAAACACTATATAAATTGGATATATCACATGCCAATCAAAGTTTGTGAGGACTAATGATAAGAACAATCAGTTGGAATCAAAGTGCTATCTCCTAATTGTCAAGCTAGGGTTCACTATGAATAACAAACCAAGATAATCACAATCAAAACCAATCGATAATTGCAATTCCTAAATCAATTGTTCGTGTCACAAGCAATTACATTGCAATCTAGCATAATTCTCAAGGCCTAATGGAATTAAACACATGAAAACCTTCATTAATAACTTTAATCTCAAAAATCAATCAACACAATTCCCAAACTAATCAATCATACAAGTTTCACCCAATTCCTAGCCAACAACTACTCAAATATCATTATCTATCAACAATCAACTAAAGGAATTAAGAATCAACAATACATCAAGAGCAATTACACTAATAAGGCATCAAACATCAACATTAAACCAAACAAACATGAAATTAAACAAAGCAATAAGGTGAGATAGAGTTAAGAATGCTCATTGATAATAGAGAAGATCTTCAACACAATTGTCACCCTTGTATCTTCAATCTCTCAATCACCATTGCAATCCCTCACTTTCTCTCTCTAAAAATACTCCTAATCTAGAGAGAAAACCTCTTAAACTAAGCTAATCCTCCTTAGAGGAGAGAGAAACTATCCTAAACTAAAGTATTTCATGTATAAAGAATAAAGAAGGCCGTACACTATATATACAAAAGGAGGAAATAAATGAAATCACAAGTAAAACCCAGAAAGCCGCTCCCGCGGAGAAATTGGCAGCGCCCGCGGGGTGCCCGCGTCTAGCCCTCTCCAAGTTCCTGGTCAAAAATGGGCAAAAATAGGTTGCGGCAGCCCCGCGCCGGCGGGTACTGTAGCCCGCGCCTGCGGACAGCCCGCGACAGATTTGCAGGGCAACCTTTGGAAGGCTGTAACTCATAATCTAGGAATCTTATGAAGACATGCAACCTATCATTGGAAAGCTCTTCAAGTCTATTTTCTACCCCAGCTTGAATCACCTCAATTAGATCTGTAGAACTCGAGATATGTCTGAAACAATGCACAAAGGTCCTTTTTGATACTTTGCAAACCTTCATTTTTCTTTGTTTCTTGGATTGGCTTGACTTGCGTGCTCGACTTCCCTAACTTGGCTCCATTAAATTCCTTGAATGCACTATATCTCCCTCCTTGATTATTAAATCCGTGGGAACTCGACGTACCTACAAAACAAGACAAAGAAACGGAGAAGCGAGAGAAATAGCTGAGAAATACACGCATTTCTCTAAACTAACACAAAAACACGCAAATCAAGCATTATTCTCTAAAAACATGACATAAAAAACTAAAAACGAGCATAGGAATATAAAGAAAACATAGCCTAAAGGTGCCATAAATGGCACGGATCAATGATAATGTTTCTTTTAATTTAGGGAAAATTTTGAAAGGACCTATGGTAAAGGAAAATTGTTGTTTTATTGATGCGATTAATATAATGGATGATATTTGTGATGATAGCTTACCACAGGTTCTTGCAAGGGATCCCTTGGAGGAAATTCTTTGTGGAAATTTTGAAAGGAATGGTGTCCTTCGAACAAATGTATTATTCTAATAGCGGGTTCAGAATTATTAGAAAGCTAATATATTAAGCAAGGTCAAGTGATCGGAATGCCTGGGTGGAGGCCAATTCCGATCAGTAATATTAATGTATAATTAATATTACAGCTTAATCTTGACTGAACCCTTCGGGTCACACCAGAGCAAATATACGAACCGACTCGAAGAATTAATTCAGAAGAAATTAATTCGTCGCCCGAGTGTTAAATATTTAGACATCGGAAATTCGAGCTTGGAGCGTAGAAACCGAGCATCGAAGAATCTCAAATGTCGATCAAAAATTTAGGATATGGCGAGACGGGAAAATGCTTCAAGTAACAAGTAAAATCCTAGCCACGCGAAAGGCTAGGAAAGCGCGCCCAATAGGTGCGTGCCACGTGGCAGCACACATGGAAAACGCCATGTGGTTGCACACGTGGCAGCCTCGTTGGTAGCCGCCAAGAGGCAGCCACCAAGTTGCAGCCGCCACGTTGGCAGCCGCCAAGTGGCAGCGTGCCACGGGGCAACGTGCCATGGTGGCAGCACGTGTGGCAAGAGGTCGTGGACACGGGGCGATGGGTCATGGACATGGGCCAAAATAAAATAGCCCAACCGAACCCAAATTGGGGCTCAAGGTTGGGTGACACATGGTTAGTTCACATTGCATGTGAAATGCCTTGGAGACCAAGTGGGAAAGTGGTCCTCACCTAACCATGTGACACTTGTTACTTGTTCCTTGGTTTATTTAACTAAGGATTGAATTCATCAATCTTTCCATGTGGAATCTTTATGTGAAAAAGTCCCACATTGAAAGATGAGTGGAATTGACAAGTTATCCTTCCTTATAAATAGCCAAAGCATGGCTTGAGAATTCTTTGCTTGAGTGAGAGTTGAAAAAGGCATCACCATTGTGAAAACCTTTGAACTCATTTAATCACTCGGGTTTTTGTCGGACCTTGCTAACTCTAAGGTAGCGGACCTAAAAAGTCGGTGTTCGTCCTTTGTGGGTGGATACCGTTGGAGGCTCTCGTGTGAGAGGGGCTAAAGCTTTCAAGTAAGAGCCCGACTTAGAGGGCGAAGCACGCGTCAAAGGTAAATTCCGATTTTATCCTTTTATGTTTATTTGTTATGCTTTATGGTTTATTAATTTCTAGTGGTTCTTTGGGTCGGGGTCATTTCCGCGGTAAGTTGGACTTACCAAACCCCAACAGCGGTATCGGATAATATGAAGGGGTAATTTGTGATTGTTGATTATCAATGCTTAATTATTT
Source organism: Chenopodium album (assembly GCF_948465745.1). NCBI lineage: Eukaryota > Viridiplantae > Streptophyta > Magnoliopsida > Caryophyllales > Amaranthaceae > Chenopodium > Chenopodium album. Next base: position 23,308,659 of record NC_137842.1, read on the forward strand.
TCCTATTGATTGATTTAATGCTATGCAATTAGGTTTGGTCGGATTTAATTGTATGAGTTAAACAATATTGATTTGATATTTGAGAGATGAGAATTGATGTTTAGTCTTAGTTTCAATAGGCGGGCTAATTTATAAATGGTTAAGTCGAGATTCGAGAGATGAGATTTAATACCGGTATATTAACTTTGTGATTTTAATACGTAGCGAAAGCCCTTTATGATCTGATTAATTGATGCATTGATGATTGATTGTTATGTTTTATCCCGGAATATTGTTTATTGGTGAACCTATTCCCTAGACTTTAATTTCATTGATTTCCCTCTTACTTTTATTCCCTCCTACTCTTACTTTTAGTAGTTTAATTACCTTTTTAATAATAATTTGGTTACTTTATAATTTAGATTGCTTTTAATTAATTAGGAATAAATTGATTTGTTTCCCTATGGTTCGAACCTTCTTTTCTATCTACATAGTTGGCGGATTTAGGTTTTATTTTTGATTGGGTGAATACGACTTGAGCCTGTCAGGCGTTCCCTAGCTTGTGGAAGGTTGTCAACAACAACAATGCAACAAATCGGATACTCCTTCAGAGATGTGTTCTCGATGGTGCAAGATACGCGTTTCTTAACTCTTTTATCTGTTTAACTAATGCTAGTTTTACAGATATCGACGTTACAAGAATGATTTAGGGTCGCAGAACGTTCTGAATCTTTCTCCGTCACTATCGATACTTTGACTTTTTTTTTCGAAACTTACGTTTCTCCAAACCCAGTTTAAGTGGGGGCTTTTGTAGACACCCATTTGTGTCTCCCTAAAACAAAACTCAGTGATAAGTACCTTCCACGTCGAATCATAATTGAATGAAGTGGAAGTGTGGAAAGTCTAGTGTTGCGGTTAGTTTTTATTTCTTTTCCTTTCTCTCTGTTTTGAAAACCTATTTTAAGAAAACAACCAATCCAGTTTGGTTTGGTCCATAGCAAGGTTCTAATAATAGTGTAGTTGGGTTGGGTTCGAAAAGAGCTTTCCAACGATATTGTTATTTAGATGAAATACTACAAGAGGGGGGGTGAATTGTAGTATGAAGATTGCTAGTTACTTTTTGCGGAATTAAAAGAAACTTAACGCAATAGAGAAATAGTGCAAGAGAGATTTTACGAGGAAAACTTCCTAGGCCAAATAGGAAGTGAAAAACCTCGACCCAAAGGGATTTTGACTCAAAACATTCCACTAAAATAGGCCAACGACTCTGTCACAACCTATGAGGAACTTGAGCCTCTACCGAGTTCCTCAACGAACTCATATCCCCAACAACTATTCCCTCTAATAGTTGCAGCTCGAAATCTTCTCTCAAAGACCTCTCTTCTCACTCAAGACTTCACTCAAAACCTTACTCTTTCTCTTTCTCTCAAGCTTCACTCAAAGCCTTCTCTACATACAAAGAACTCACTCAATTTCTCACCCCCAATACAAGAGTTCACTCAAACCCTTATTAATTCCCCATTACAAGAGTTCACTCAAACCCTTAAACAACTCTCAAATACATATAAAAGATATAATGTATAAAACTAATATGTTGGACACTTTGAGATATGTAAGGAACTTGGAACCTGGAGGAACTGGCTTACCACCGTGGAGAGAAAATATATTTCTTTTCTACTGCTCTACCACTTTGGATAAACTTCTCTTTTTATAGTGCTTCAAAGACAAACCCATTCACCCCATGATCTTCAACCATAATAGTAGTGCTTCCTAAATTCTAGGCATTATCTCCATTAACTCCATGAACATAAGAAGTAATGGAAGACATGGATTGGAGTTAAAAACATGTTCTCCATGTTCTCCTTATTTTTCTCCAGTAAAAAGCTGTTTCAAATTAAACGTGAAAAGTAATTTTTATTTTTCCAAAAACTTAATAAATAAAAATAGAAAATACAAGAAAACAAAATACTAACCAAATCAGATTTTTATCAATTAAAAACTGATTCGGAATTTATTCATTAAAAATAAATATTTTATAAAAATATTTTATTCCAAAATAACTATCCTATTTAATTTGAAATATTAAACCAATTAGAGATTAGATAGGAAACAACCTAAAACATATCCCTAAAATATAAGAGAAAATAAAGAGAATAAAATATCATTTTGACTAAAAAGAAAATCAGATTTTATTTTTTAAAAACTTATCTTTTAAAAAATAAAATCTATTTAAAATAAATTATACCAAGTCAAAACTAATTACCTAGAAAGTAGGCAAAGATAATGCAATGACTACTAACATGGAAAACTGACTTCTAGTGCTGTGTAAACGTGTGTTTCTCTTATACACGAATTTTAGACTCACCCGTAAGGAACTGGCTGGTCAGCAACACCCAGTTCCTTCCAGACTGTTAGTTCCTTCGAGACTGAAGTTCCAATTTAGTTCCATAGGCATGTTCCAAACAATTTCTCGTGTCCAACATACTTACATGATTCCTAGAAAAATATGCTCCTATTTTTCTGTCTTGAAGCTTCTACTCCAAAGCTTCTGTTCCTTCAAAGGAACTTCTCTTCTCTTGTCTTCACTTACGAATTGCTGCTTATTCCTTGCAAAGAACTACTTCTCATTCTTCTTAGGAACTGCATACAAAGTCTAACAATATGTTTGTACGTTTAGACTTCTTCTCTTTGTGTTCCCCCTTGGAAACTCTTCTTCTCTTTGTGTTCCCCCTAAGGAACTTAAGCACGATCCATACATTGTATGTTGGAACCATCTTCAATAATGATCTAACCTGTACTCAATCATCTTCTTGCTTCATGACTTGTTCATGCACATCTCAATACACATGTTAGTTAGATAAGCATCATTTGTTCACAATCATCAAAACCTTACAACAGATATATTATAAGCCCAATTCCGATGAATAATGAGGAAGTTATGGCCAAATTACCAAACTGGTCCCGGTTTGATATTTGTATATGGCCCAATGTTCTAGAGGAGGGCCTATTATTGATTTATCATTCCTAATGCAATTAGAATTGATTATAGTCTTCTAGAATCTTCTAGAAGGTTCTTTTGAATCCTAAGTTAATTATCATTGATAAATTGACTTTCGTTGACTTTTAAGAGTTTTTATCAGATTAAAAGAAGTATTTTTAAGAAAAATACGGTTTTGCCCTCTCGTATGCTTAAATTTTAACAAAATAAGAAAACACGTGGAAAACTATTTCCAGCGCCATACAACAGCTCTGTCGCCTGGCGACAGAGCTGACGTCTAGCAACAGGTCTTTAGTCTGGCGACAGGCTCGTGTTTGGCGCTGCGGTCATGATTTATTCTTTTCGAAACTCTGATTCGTTTTTTATCATATCCGGCTGATTTTCTCTACAAATAGCCTTCTAAAACCTCCATTTTCAATAATAAATTCTCATCCATTCTTATGAATTTTCTGTAATTCTTATTTACCAATTCTCATCAAGAATCTCTTGATTACTCTCTGTCTCTCTATTTTCTAAACTAGCCTTTTGCACATTAAATTCCTCATTCATAAGACCTAGACACACCTAGCCATGTTCGAAGTTGCCTTAGCCCTAGACGTGAAAGGTTTGATATTTCTGAGGGTTTGGTCACAAATCTATATTTTAATTATTTAATTTAATTCACTAGTAGAAAAATGCTCATTTGCGTCGCCTTATTTGCGTCACTCGTAGAAACAAATGACGCAAATGAAATATTTTGGCTTCGTTATAAGTAATTTGCGTCGCACATTTGTTATAAAGCGAAGCAAAAGTTTGACATATTACAACTTACTTATATTTGCGTCGATTTTATAAATAGGAATGACGCATATAATAATGGTATTTGCGTCGCTCGTTCATTGAGAATTGACGCAAATAACTTTGTGAGTCAATTGCGTCATTTCTTTCTTTACCGAGTGACGCGAATGACCATTACAATTTATAATAACTCTCGCTGCCTTCTGCCATTCAAACTTAAAAACTCCAAACCCCAGCAAATTTAACCCCGAAATTTTTAGAAATTCAACATCAAAACCCCAAAAATTCGATAAATAAAACTCCAAAATTCCCCTTTGCTGCTGTTCGACCACCAAAATATCAACGAATTAATAGAAATACCGCAAGAAATTCGACCACTTCTCGAAAATCCAATCTAATGTGAGGAAAAATCCCCTATATTCGAGCAAATCCAAGGCGAAATTCAATATTTTCGAGCAAAAAATCGACCCAAAACCCCCACAAAATACAACTGCAGAATATTGAGCAAATTTACCCTAAATTCCCGAGCATAATTGTGAGAAAATTTAAGTTTGAGTTTCGAATTTAGGGTTAATTTTTTGTTTTGGTAAATTTATGTAGTTAATTTCAACTAAGGTAAAATATGTTCTGTGTTCTTACTGTTTTCATACTAGATGGAATTTAGGGTTCAATTTTGGATGAACTTAGTTTAATTTCACTATTTTGTTGTATTTTTTGCACGAATTTTAGACTTGCGGATGAATTTTCGGGTTTCATTAAGTTTTGATTTTACTATTTTATTGATTTTTCTCCAATTGACTTTTTTTTTTTTTTTTGGTTATGTTTTGCTGCCGATTTTACTGTTTTTTAAAGGGGTGAAAATTATTTCTAGTGAACATTGAATATATAAGAGGATGGTCATGTATGCAATTTTTGTAGCTCTTTGTTCCCCTTCTACTACTAAGCCCCTGCTACTACTAAGAGAATCTCTTTCCCATATTTTTTTTAGCTTGAAAATGTTCCATGATATACTTAGTTGTGAATAGATAAACTATGATATAGTGTCTGTATTCAAATAATTTTACCATGTCGTTTTGTTAAAATTAAATGTATATATTTTGTGGTTTTTGTATCGAGAGATTTTGCAAAAGATACCCTTTAATTGAGATGAAAATGAAGACTTAGTTTAATTAGGGGAACAACTATTAGTATTTTTCTTGGAAAGGTAATGTAGTTGTTTAAATAATTGTAGAATTTTATTTTTTGCAGCTTTGATGCTTAATTCTCATCTCGGATTGTTTATTGATCCATTATATTTGATTTCAGGAGCTGGTGACTTTAAAGTTTTTATTTGCAAGAGAAAAATGAATTGGACTTCCATTATGGACTTGTTCGTGTTAGAGAAAATGAAGATTTTGTCCCTAAATTGATTTCTGCCGTGGCTTCAAATTCCATTTATTTTATTGGATTATTTTGTTTTAGTTTCTAGGCTTGAAATGAACACATTTGGTTTATCAACATTTGGGTTGGTCTGGCTTGTGTTATTGATGATGAAAATGTCAATATTGTCGAGTTGTAAACTTATTTGACAGGTTGCTAATACAAGGTGCCATCATTCCCAAATTAATGGGTAGGCCAAAATACAAAGGAAATTCTATAGAAATTAGTACTTGATCTTATTATTTTTATTATGTTATTTATATATTTGTATTATATGAAGAGATACAGGTCAAAAAATATAATGTTTTTTTAATGTGTGGATTTAAAAAAATATTGTCATTTAAATCACTCTTTAAGAAGCGACGCAAATAGCTCATTTTCTCTTCCTCAAACCAGTCATTTGCGTCACTCGTTTATTAAAGAAGTGACGCAAATAACAGAATATACTTTATGAAAAAAGTCATTTGCGTCACTCATTTATTAAAGAAGTGACGCAAATAACAGAATATACTTTATGAAAAAAGTCATTTGCGTCACTCATTTAACAAACGAGTGACGCAAATGACTCTTATTTGCGTCGCTCATATGAGTGACGCAAATGACTCAAAAGTTATTTGCGTCGCGAGCAGTTGCGTCGCTCATAGAAGCGACGCAAATACACCATAAATGAGGGACGCAAATGAATGTTTTTGTACTAGTGATTGTTTGTTTATTTTCCTTGAACTTACTAACGCGTGTATTTTGTTATTAGAAAGAGGTACGAGGCATCCAAGTAAGTGTTTTAATTGCTTTATTAATGTTATAATATAGAAATCATGTCTAGGTTGTTATTATGATTCTTAGTGTCATGTTAGGGCGTTTTGAACTTCCTAGTATCATGTTTAGGGTAACAACATTAATTTCTAATATCAAACATGACAATTGTGATTCCTGCGATGCTTCTTATTCTCTTCCTAATATTCATGTTAGTATCATGTTAGGGTTAAAGCTTTGATCTTTATTGCTTATTGACATGCTAGGGTTTGTTAATAGTCTTGTTAGTATTATGCCTAGGATCTTGCTACCATTATGCTTTTGCATTAATATGATTATTTTAATTATGATTAATATGATTATGATTATTATTTATGATGATTATGTTGTTTGATATTTATTGTTATTTCTTGATCACGCCTTTTATGCAAGTTTAAAGGGAATTTGGTACTTGTAATCACGCTTAATAAGATAATTAATAATCTTGTTTAGGGTTAATTTGATTATAATTCAAGTGATTGCAATTTATAGATCTATTTGTGCATTAATATTCAACCAACATAGATTAAACAGGTTTAGGGTAATCCTATTGATTGCATGTTAGTCAGAAAGCGCACATGAATACGAGAAGAATAAAGTAGAGGCCTATTATTAAGGCAGGTCCAATCTTTTTTTTAGGTTGTATTTGTACCTTCATCCCCGAACTACCAGTCATGGTTCTAGACCTATTGGAGTTAACGATCTCCTGGATCGTTAAGGGGTGTAACCTTCACCCTGTGAGCGGTTTACAAGTTCCTAAAACTTTAAAACTTGTTAGCGACTCTTTTTCTCTAACTTCTTTCCCTTTGGACGCCACCATACTTTAGTGTATGATCATAGTGGGGTTCAAGTTTGGGGTAATTCTTAAAATATTCCCTACAGTAACAATAGATACATCACATAGGGTATTAAACTAGATACCAAATAGAGTTTTAAACTAGATACCAAACAGAGTGTTGTATCCCAAAAATCATAAAAACAAGCTATTTTATCTCATTTATTGTCTCACTACTAGACCACTTCTCTCCGAATTGGATTTAAATAATCTCACTAAATTTGACATATATGGTCAGTTATTTACACTATGTACCATGTTGCAATTCTTATTTAAAGCTATATCATATGCTATGTATGAGCATTTTTGTTACCAATGTCTTCTTATATATATATGTTGAGGTTCTGATATGAGCTTTAAATTTAGTGTATAAATTTTATGTAAAATGGTTTCCATTGTGTAGGATAATTTGATTAGTGCTGGTAACCTTTCCTTCTACAATTAAAGTACTTATAATTTAAGGTCCTTGACATAATTATATTAGTTTTCATCACTAACTAATATGAATTAGTTTTTGAAATACTCTTGGGCTTATGAAATTAATGTACTATTGTATTAATTTGCCTAGTAGAAAATCATGGGTTTGCTAAGTAATTCACAATTTTGATGATATTTTTTTTATGTGAAAGAATAATAGAATTATTTAATCAACTACAATACTAAAATAAAAGGAAAATAAATAAATATAAGCTTGACCAAAAAAGGGAGTATGCATAACAATTTGAACTATGAATATTTATAAATATAAATATATGCAACATATTAAATTTAATTTTTGTGCTCTTATAGGTGAAGTTAAATGAATGTGTTTATCCTTATCATTGAAGTGCAGGATTTATTTATTTTTTTCAGTAAAATTTGTTTGATTGTTTATATTGTAGTTATATTTTTCTCTGAGACATGGATACCTCAAATCCCTTTACAAAAGGTTAGTATGGATGAGATGCAATGACAGGACTCATGATATATATATATATATATATGGATTAAATGAGTTTTTAGACTTTGCTTTTAGTAATTTACCTATGAGTAGTGAATGTTAAGAAGAGGAAAATAAAGTCCCTTGTCCTCATAACCGATGAAACAATAGTCGGCACAAGACAAGAAAAGAGATATTTAAGGACTTGACATTAAATGGAAATGTTAAAGGTTATGTTCGTTGGATCTATCTTGGCGAATACAACCCCCCTGAAAAACGATCAAAAACTAAAAAGGATCAAGCTGAAATCTTTAAAAATAAAATGATGTTTTAGACCAGGATCTCAATAATATTCCATATGATGGTTTGGTAGAGGAACTTGATAACCAACCAGAAGATGCACCTTTTGTCAATGAACATGCAAAAAACACAAATGGGGCAGAAGCTTTTCAAAATTTGATGAAAGATGCTCAACAAGGCTTATACTCTGGTTGTGATGAGTTCTCAAAGTTATCATTTATTTTGAGGTTGTTTCAAATAAAGTGTATGGAAGGGATAACCAACAAGGCTTTGACAAGTATGCTCAAAATGTTCAAAAGTACCATCAACATAAAATTAGTGATCATTTTACGTGCTTCAAGGGATAACAATCAACATATTATGAAGCACGTAAAATGATCACTAATTTGGGTTTTGACTATGAGAAGATAGAAGCTTGTAAGAATCATTGCATGTTGTTTTGGAAAGAGAATGCGACCCTTGAAAGCTGTAAGGTATGTGATAAACCACGTAATAGAGCTTCTCCAAAAGTGTTGCGTTAATTTCCATTAACACCAAGGCTACAAAGGTTGTTTGTGTCATATAAAACTGCTAATGATATGAAATGGCATAAAGATAAGCGTGAAGATGGTTATATTCTTAAACATCCAGCATATAGTGAAGCATGGAAGCATTTTGATAAGTTATTTAAATCATTTTCTTCTGAATCGCGAAATGTGAGATTAGGCTTCGCATCTGATGGGTTTAACCCTTTTGCTGGTCTGAGAAGTGGTTATAGTATATGGCCGGTAGTGATAGTTGTGTATAACCTTCCCCCATGGTTGTGCATGAAACAACCTTATATGATGTTGTCTTTGTTAATTCTCGGTGAAAGTGCTCCGAAATAACATTGAAGTGTATTTAGAACCTTTAATTATAGAATTACAACACTTGTGGAAGTTTGGAGTTAAGATTTATGATTCTTCAAAAAATCAGTACTTTCAAAATGCATGCAGTTCTCTTATAGACTATCAACGATTTTCCAGCATACGCAAACTTATCAGCGTGGTCAACCAAGGGTTATAAGGCATGTCCTTATTATTTGAATGAAACCGCTTCAACAAGACTACCTAATTGGGGCAAGTGTTGTTATCTGGACTATCAATGTTTCCTTCCTACAGATCACAAATGGAGAAATAGTAAGTCTTTTAATGGAAAAGTTAAAAGGAGGGGGCCTCCAAAAAAATTAGCAGGCAAAGAGATTTTAGAGCAAATTAAAGATCTAAAAGGCATTAAATTGGGAAAAACATTGAAATTGCCAAAGAAAAAAGATAACCGAAAGAAGAGGAGTATTTTTTTTATTTACCTTATTGGAGTAGTCTCTTTATTCGTCATAAACTAGATGTCATGCATGTCGAAAATAACATTTGTGATAATATTCTAAATACCATCTTAGATATTGAAGGCAAAAGTAAAGATAACATCAAAGCTAGGCATGACTTAAATCATTAGAAGATTATGAAGCATCTTGCGCCAAAACTTATTGATGGACAGGGAATAATAACCACACAAATGAACAAATTATTGAGAAAGTACTTGGTAAAGATACTCATGGATATTTGTGTGCGTATGGACGAGGTAGAAGTATTACAAATCATTTTGGTGTTAAGCCATCAAAAATAAATCTTGCTCACGAGGTGATTGAATTAAGAAAAAAATATGAGCAAGCAGTCCAAGAAGCTTGAAAAGAAGCAGAAGATGCTAGAAAAGAAGCAGAAAAGGCAAGAATGGATGCAGAGGTTGCCAAAAGGAAGTCGAAGCAACAAGGAATGAGGTGAATTAATAAATTGCTGCTAGTAAAAAATTATGGGAGAAAAGACTCAGAAATATACTTCAAGGTTATGGTTTAGATGATTACAAAAGTAATGATTCCAATATCTCTGCTAGTTCATCAAGGTAAGGTAAGTATGAACCTTTGATATGTTTATATATATATATATATATATATATATATATATATATATATATATATATATATATATATATATATATATCAAATAATTAATTATCATAATCTTTATTAAATGATTAATATGATTCCATTAAGATAACTTCATAATAATTTCAAATTAGTTTTTTTTTTGTCATAATACTCTTTAGGAATTAGACTAGTACTTGATGAAAAAATCTTCTCAAGTAGTTAAATAATAATCATTATAGATCAACTCTAGTGATTTATTGTTTAATATTCTAGTTTATGTAGATCACTTCTTTTTTGGGCATTAAATTTCTGTTTTCGTATTTCTCCCTCATAAAAATTTCTATTAGTGTTTCTTAGTAAATAGAAAGAATTTTGATAGGAGGTAATGAATAATTAACATGATGCCATAGTATTAGGTTTATAATTATGTAGTACATCACCATTTCTTCTATCACAATTTTGCTTTAAGTAATGTCGAGTGTGTGCATTTTGTATGGAGTATTATTACATCTCTAGTTACGAACAAAAATGTAGTTTGTTGTGCTCTAAAAATATGCTAATGATATGCACATAATTTGTGATTTTTAATGCTTATCTATTAATACCATTTGTTTGTAGGTAGAAAGAAGTTATGAAAGCTGTTGAATCTTACTACAGATCATGAAGCTAGAGATGAATTTAAAGTTTTGATTTTTTTTAATTAATTAATGTACCCAAGGAGGATTGAATTAGGCTTTGTTTTTTATTTTATTTTTTTACATAGTTTTCTTCGCAAACATTTTTTGTAAGCAAGTACTCGTGTTGACAATACTTGATTTATTAACGAAATTTTATTGTTTTAATTGTATTGATTTATTGATTTATTTAGTTATTTATTTATTTTGACATAAGAAGAATGAATTACTCTACATAACAAATATAAATTAAAGTATATACAACAAGAATTACTCTAAATGATAAAGCTTTGCCACATTAGTAGTTGAGGCAAAGTGACAGAGATCCTTAGCCGCGGGTATGTCTTAATTTCCGCATTTGTACTTGTAGTAAAGTACTAATATTAGCCACGTAAAAACACGTGGCAAAAATATTGATTTTGCAACAACATTGCTTTTCCCGTGGCAATATCCTAGCCACGGCCACTTATGCCACGGGAGTTGTTTGATACAATTCTCGTGGCTAAATATCATTGCCACGGGAATTTCACACTTGTGCCACGCATAATTTTGTGGCAGAAGGGTGAATTTGTAGTAGTGGTGGCCGGATATAAGGGGTGCTTGGGGATGAAGTTTGGTCCACTCCCTTCCTTTTAGTCCTTACCTAACCCTTCCCCTAAATGTACCACTTGTTGATTAATTAGTTGTTGGATATTTAATTTTATTTTTGTTTTTAAAATAAAGAAAGAATATTGATTTTACCAACTCTCCCACATTGGTGGGAGAGAGGATTTCACTCATGATTTTCCCTATAAATACCCATGTTGGTGTATGGAAAAAACACTTGAGTAAGGTGTTAGAAAAGAACTCTCCATCGAGAAAACCTTTAAACACATATAATTACTTGAGTAGTTGTTGGGCTTAGCTAACCTCTAAGTAATAGACTTTATCGAGGTCGTGTTGCGAGTAGATACCGTAGGAGGTTTTCACCCGTCGCGAAACTCAAGCTTTCCCATGTAAGAGCTCGGGGTACGAGCGAAGCACGCTACGAGGGTAATTTCATCTTTCCTTAATCTCTCTTGTTAAATATGTTAATTATGTCTTTTTTATTATATTAATTGTGAGTTTGATCTTGGCTCGGGTTTTATTCCGCGATGATTTGGTATCATCTAAACCCAACAGCGGTATCGGAGCCTTGCTCATTTATTTTTATAATCATAATTTTTAAGGTGTTTTAATGGCTTTATTTTTCTGGTTTTATGTTACTAATTAGATTAGTAGCTCGGTTTTATTAATTTTAATCCCATTTTAATGCGATTTTTGGCCCTAAATCCTGCCCAAAAATAGTGAATTTTGGGTAGTAAAGGCGTTCTGGAAATGTTTTTAGCCATTTAGGAAGGTGATTTAGGCCAAAATCAGATTAAAAATGCCTTTTTCAAGGAATTTTTCGCTTTAACGAGAAATTTTAAGTCTTTCTAACCTTAAATCGTAATGGCATATATATGGTGATTATGTATTTGGTTCTGTAGAGACCTAAAAATGTCACCCCAAAACCAAACCCAATGATCAACACCTTTCACCGCCATTATTGGTCGGGTTGAGTATTTAATCTTTGGAGTGCTTAAATCCGTGTTATATCCAATATATTTCATAAACAACCAAACCATTTCGTAGCTCATTTCCCTAAACCATAGCTTGTTATCCACTTTTCGTGTCCACATCGCAAAACCGAGAGAAACTGATTTTTGGTCTTATAATTTTGATCCAATTATTATTTGGTTGAATAGGTCTTGAATTAAGCTTTCCAACCATATATCATAAGCCCTATTCCGAGCTATAATGAAAAAGATATGAGCAAAATACTAAACTCAGCCCAAAACCGACACCCTTCCACTAAAACAGCCATATCTTAAAATCTACAAATCATTATGACTTTGTTTTTATTGAGTTTATAATTAGACGTGATAAGCTTTCGAATGATATATTATATGCCTTATTCCGAGTTACGAATCAAAAGTTATGATGATTTTAAAAACGGGTAAAAAACTGGAATCACCGCGCATTGTGCAAAAGCACCGTGTCACGGGAGTGTGCCCCGTCTGACGGTGCCTTCCCCCATCTGACGGTGCCTGGTGCCGTGACACGGTACTTACATTGTGTAACGGTGCCATTTTTGAAGCTCTTCCGCATCAAATTTTACCGTGGCACGGTACCTGTTGCCGTGACACGGTATTTCCCACCGTGTCATAGTGCTTTTTCCGTGTAATTTTCTGCTTTTTCCCATACCGTGACACGGTGTACTGTACCGTGCCATGGTGGACACTGCCGTTTCACGGTACGTGTGTCGTGTCACGAAATTTTCTCGTGTCTTTTCCGCATTAACCCTTCACGCATTTTCACTTCCCGTAGGTCAAATATTTCCGGCGTCACAACAGTATTCCAGCGCGTCACAGGATTTTCCCCCGTCTGATGGTGCCTGGCACTGTGTCACAGTGTTCTCTGCCTTGTCGTGGTGTTATTTTTTAGGGTTCTGTGTGTTCCCTCTTCTCATTTTCCCTATAAATGGGACCCCCCTTTATGCAGTTCGGGGCATCAAATCCTTCTCTTTTTCTCTCTTTTACACCAAAAATTATTCTCTTCTCTATCTCTCATATTCTAAGCTTTAAACCTATATTCCTAATTACATCATTCTTCCCCTAAGCACTCCAAAGAGTCCATACAACACCCGAGGTTTCGTCCTTAAACCAAGGCGTGAAAGGTACAAATAACTGAGGGTTAGGACCAAATTAACTCTACTTTTTTATTTAATTTAATCTACTTTCTATTTGCTTTATATTTTTTTATTGAAGTTACTAATAGTTTATTCATGATGTAGCAATTTGAAGGAACCCGCGGAATGTGAGTAATTAATTAATTTAATTACTCTTATTTTATTTTAATATTGCTAGTATCATGATTAGGTTATTTTATATTTGATTTGACTAACGCTATTATTGTTGAAATTCTTCCAATATTAATGTTTGTACTATTATTTATTATTATGATCACCATATTGCATGTTTAAAGGGAATATGTAATTGAAAATCACGCCTAATAAGATAATTTGGACGACCGGTTTAGGTTCCTTTTTAATCTTGTTGTTTAATCAAGTGATCACGATATTTTAGAAATATGTGTTGCATTAATATTAAACCAATTTAGCATAATAAAAGATTGGAGCGAATTGAATATTTATTTGCATGCCTTTGAGATAGCAGGAATCATTTTTCACTATAAGAATCGAGTAGAGGTTAATAGAGGCGAATGTGACTCCATGACTCACTTCATACCATCATCCCCGGTCCTGCTTTCGTGGTTCCGAACCATATGGAGTTAGTAATCTCATGGATTATGAATGGGGTGTAACTTTCACGGGTCAATTGTTGTTGCCTATCATTGTCCCTTAATCGTGGTTGCCTTTTATGATCCGTGAACGGTTTACAAGTTCTTTAAAAACTTGGTGACGGCTCCCTACTTTCCTTGACCCTAATCGTATTATGTCAATTCCCACTTCCTATGAGTGCCAAGCATATTCACATATTCTTTAACGTAGGCGCACTTCAAACAACGCCTACAGGTTCTTTCCTTAATGTTTCTGCATTTTTGAACCTCTTTAAGAATGGTTACTTGATATTAATTGGTGCTTGAAAGATTGGTTAATTTTTCACATAATTGAAAATTCATTGCATTAAGTGTGAAAAGTTTATTAATTGAGGCTTCTAAGTACTAAAGATTCAATCTTTAATTATGTTAAGTGATTGAAACTTTGAGTTACTAAATTTCATGAATTTTTGTTGAACTTTGTTGATTTAATAATTTATTAAGTTGATTGAAATCATAATATTTCAATCTTGTGATAGAAATTTCATTAATCTTCATGTTGGAATATGAATTTTTCAAGGATTCACCAGTTAAAAGTTTGAATCTTTATTTGAATATTTGTGTTTATAATTCCAACTCCCCTTTATTTTGTCAAAATCTCATAATTAATTTAAATTAATTAAATTAATAGTGAGTAATTGCTCTTGTTTATTTTATTGCACCAAGTTGAACCAATTTTATTTAAGAATGGTTCTTGGAAATAATTTTGGTTATGTGCACCTTGATGATCTTTTATTCAAGTTGTACTTGTAATAATTTTTCATTTTTCTCATTTAATTAATTCTAAAATTAATTTGGAATTAATTATTTAGTCACGCAAAATTTGGGTTAAAACCCGAAGCTATGGCACAAAAAAAAAAAGGCAAAAGCCTCCCTTGGCTAGCCGGCTGCATAGCAGCTCACATGTGGCTGCCAAGGGGCTGCCTCGAGTGTGCATTTACCCTTGCGTGGTTGCTCCTCGTTGCCAGCAGCATGGCGTGGTAGCCAGCAAGAAATCAACAGTGTGGCGCAGCAACAACATCATGTTGTGTGCGCCATGCGTTCTGTTGTGCGTGGCATGGCTGGCCGTGGCTTGGCTAGTGCGAGCGTTAGCCTTGTGGTGCGGGTGGTTGACAGGCTAAAGTCGTATCACCTAATCAAAAGTAATTCCTAAATCCTGTAACTAATGCAGATAGGGAAGTAGGGTCGAATCCATAGGGAAACTGGTCTTTCTGTTCCTAATTAATTCAAGCATTCTAAATTATAATGTAACCAATATATTATAATCAAATGATAACTAAACTATAAAAGTAAAAGTAGGGAAGAATAAGAGTATGGAAAATCAATGAATAAAAGACCTAGGGCATCGGTTCACCAATAAATAACAGTCCAGGGTAAAGCATAATAATCAAACATCAATGCATCAATTAATCATATCATAAAGGGCTTTCGCTACGTATTACAATCACACAATTAATCTACCGGTATTAAATCTCATCTCTCGAATCTCGACTTAACCATTTATAAATTAACCTGCCTATTGAAACTAGACCTTAACATCAATCCTCATCTCTCGAATCTCGAATCAATATTGTCAAACTCATGCATAAAAGATCAGGCCTAATCTAGTCACAGAGCAATAAATCAATCAATAGGAAATTAATCTAGTATTGATAATTAACAATAATAAATTACCCCATCATATTATTTATGGATCCCCACAAATCCTAGAAATAAAACTACTCACACATAATTAAATCTAAACTAAATAAAGCAATAACATAAGACATGTTGAAAGAATTAAAATAAATAACTGAGATTAAAGTATAAGCAATCGTTACCAAATAATCTGAATTAAGGATTGAGGAAAGAACAAAGTTGTAGAGAGAGAAACTAATCTAAAAGCTAAGTAGAGAGAGAAAGTCTAAGAGAAGAAATAAGAAAGAGTAAAAGAGGATGCTAAACCTTCTTAACGGAAAAGTATTTATATTAAGCAAGAATCCTAAGCTAAAACAAACTAAAATTATGATTAAACCTCCTAATAATGACACGCGCCCGATTGAGCGAGGTACCGCTCAATCGGGCCGGCCTTTTTACTCTCAGGTACGTCTCTCGCGCTCGACCGGGCACGCTTTCGGGCGGGAGCTCCCTTGGCCGGGCAAGGCCACTTGGGTTACAATGGACTCCTCGTTTGAGCTCATAATTCCAGCCCAAACCAAATATTTCCCTTGGGTCTTGAATACTCGGTCCAATTGCCTCGGAATCTCAAATGCTAAGCCCTTAATCACCGGTCAAATGACTCTAACCGGCCTTAGGCTATGAAGGATGGACGTGCATCTCCAATGCTCGTACTTGCTCCATAAATCCCGGGAAAATTCTCCGAAAGTGCAAATCCCTACAAATGTCAACCAAATCTATGAAAACACTAGAAAACACCAATTAGTAATAAAAGAGGCTCTAAAGAGCCAAAAACACTACTAATTATGACCAAGGGATGGGGGTAAAATACCATATAAAATGGACATATTAAACTCCCCCAAGCCAAACCTTTGCTTGTCCCTAAGCAAAGATCTCATCAATGAATAAATAACACATGCTTCACCCCAAAAATTAAAAATCAAGCACAAACAATTCAAGGTAAATCTAATAAACATGCTTCAACATCAACCAATCTCATCCATCCAATTACTCTTCCTCCCTAACAATTGTCAAATAGAGAAAACCACAAGAGCATATAGAATTCAAGACTTCTGCTCACACACTCACTCTCATTTATGTGGCGAGTAAAAGATGTACTCGATCGCTCTCTAACCAACCCCTTTATGTGAACAATGCCCTCCCAACTCACACTCTCGTGTGTTTAAAAAGATGTACACTCAACCTACTAGTCGACTCGAAATATGTCAAAACATAACTTGCATGGATAAACAATACTTTCACATCCATACAACTCTATGCACAAAGGTCGCAAGGTCTTTAAAGCTTGTAATGTAGGGCTAGGGTAAAGGGTAGGAAACATTTGGGAATAAGTGAGAGAAAAGCTATGCATAAAGGGAGCAAATCATAATATAACCCATGATCAAAATAAATAATGATCAACATCTCCAACATAACCAACTCCAACAAGAATCCACCAAAAATAACTCCAAACATAAACAACAATCCCAACACTTACAAATTTCACTCACAAAAATATAACAATAAAGAACTTGAGTGAATAAAAAAACTTTATTTTCCAAACTTGAATTCTTCATTGAAACTCAATTTTTTTCATTCCTTTGGTTAACCTCCGACTAGAACATATGAACATTGAACAATTTTTTCCTTTTGCTCTTTTTTTTTTTCTTTTGAAGTTCACTTATTTTTTTTCACTTATTTTTTTATTTTTTTTTTCTGAACTTCTCTTTTTTTTTCATAACATCATACTTTATTTTTTCAAGAAAATTCAACTTTCAAACTTATCAAAAATAACTATGATCGAGAACAAAATAACTTCTCAAAACCCACTTAAATTGTGCAAAGCACACTACAAACTCCCTCGCCTCACTCACTAATAGCTCCCCCAAGCCAAGCTCGGGACTAGTAACTAATGGGGCAAAATAGGCTTGTAATGTGGCTAATAAACAACAAAAAGTCAAGGAAACTACGTGGTAGCAAGAAGGGAACAAATGTATCTAAAATCATCTAACGGCTACCTAAAAGAATAAACGCCTTCGTCCTCCTCAAAGGGCATAATAACGAGTCATATAAACATTACTTATAGTTGCAAACCAATACTCAAATTCATTGACATACCAAGAACTATCACACATTGCTAACCAAATCAACTAGTCAAGTAGTTGGACAAAATTGACGCATGTTAGGACATCTAAGCAATCAAACTTCAAATCATGATTAATAAATCCACAATGCTTATCATCATGTACAAAGAATCAAAACAATATTTTCCAAGTATGGGGTATAGGGAAGCATGATTTATAATTCATTGGAACGTATTTTTAGATTTTTTTTTTTCAATATTTTTTGTAATTTTCATAGAAGAAAGTAATAAAACTAACCTAGAATGCAATAAATCTAATCTAAGAAAACACACCAAAAACAAAAGAAAAGAGAAAAAGAAAGCTACCAAATCCAAAATCTCCCCCCAAGCCAAAATCAGACAATGTCCTCATTGGCTCGGGAACTAGCCCAGCATGGCTAATCCTCATCATCCTCATCCATGGAGCCGAAACCTCCACCTCCGCTGCCACCTGCACCACCTCCGCTGCCACCAAAAGAGCTACCACTAAAATAACCAGTGTGAAAACTCCCCCTCGCCGGTCCCCCAAAAAGAATGTCCTGGCTGTAACCATGGAAGGCATAATAGTCAGTATAAATACCATGGACAGTGGGATCCCTATTGTATCCCTAGGGTGGGGGCTGAAACCAGTCAGGGTAAATGGCATCGTCGGGAATGTTGCCCCGACAAGAATAATCATCATACATAGGGTAAAGAGTGAAAGTGCAGCTGGTAGTCAAGAAGGGGGGGGTTGAATTGAGTACAGGGCAGTGTTAGAAATTATTGGATTTTCTTCTATTTATGTAGGGGGACCAGATGATGAACTGGTCCTGCAGCGGAAACAGAAAATACAATAAATAATCAACACAAAGATTTAACGAGGTTCAGCTCAACTCTGAGCCTACGTCCTCCACTACCCTAATTACTTTTATTAATCAACTCTGAAAAACAAAAGCAATTACAAATGATCACACTCGTGATCCCCACACCTAACTCTAGGTGTCACTTCGCACTTGAACTCACAAGCACTTGCACTCACACCCGTAAATGCTACCCAATCACTAACCTCTTAGTGATTCAATACAAACCCTTTGTTTCCCTCTAAATGCTTCCACTCAAAGCTTACAAGAGATAATTACAAAGTAATTCTTACTGTGTGCATAAATAGTTTGTAAGAGATGAACTAACTATTTCCCTTAGAGTGTATTTCGAGCTTTCAAAGATAGAGAATTTTTTTTCAGAAAAGCTCACTCGAAATTCTGATCGAGTTTATGCTTTTATAAGGTTGGGAGATGAATTCTTTCGTGATCTTTTCAGATCATAACTTAGGAAAATAGAATATCTTTTATTTTGTAAATAAGAGATATTCTAAGATATTATTCTACTTTCCATAAATGGGTAGAATAATATATTCTAAGTTATATGCGAAATAATTCATCTCCAACTCTGCATAAACTGAATCAATTAGTTTAGTAAATATTCTCTAAGGATAGGAAATATATATTCCAGAAAATATTTACTGAACTAATGTCCAGGTTCACGAAACAAGCTACGAAGCAGCTGTTTTCTAACCTGTTAGTGTCCTAGAGATCAGGTCAACTTTTCCTGATCTCTACAACACTAAATATTCTAAGTAAGGGATACAGATAGCTTACGTACAAACATCCATGCACACTTAACATTATAAAGACTACAAAGATCAACTATCCTAATCTGAGAGACTTCATAATCTTCAAGTCTTGACGGCCTTCCTTGATAGAACATTCTGATACATATTTCTTGAATGCTTTGATTCAAAAGGACTTCATATTGCCTCAAGTACTTGGGATAGCTGTTCCTGTTCAAAATGTCAGTTGATATGATATAAAACCAACAAGAACCAGCTAGTCAGCTGTTTGTCATCACTCAAAACCTTAAGTGACTCAACAAATTCCCCCTTTTTGATGATGACAAACACTTTGAAGTTTCCTGCACCTGCACGTTAGTGAGAAACAGCAAAGTAAAGAAAGTTCTAATCTACACTTAAGAAGACAAGACTTTCTACTAGACTTTCTACACAAGGGATATCTTGTGTAAAAGACTTATGACACTGATGACTGACCAGGATAGCCATCTTTATTTAAAAGAAACAACTTGTTTTTTGATTTTTGGAAAAAGACACTGAAACAGTTAGTTAATCTAACTGTTCTCTCTATTTTAACTTGTTTTTGTGATTATCTGACTCAAGGAAATAAAAGACGCAATCTAATTGTCTAACAAGGCCTTTTCAGAAACTTCAACCTGCTTTTCCCCCTTTTGGCATCATTAAAAAGCATTCAAAAAATAGAATTGCACACCAAAATATCGCAAGTAAGCCAAAAATCAGTAGTTTCAACCACTGATCAATCTCAATGCTGCAGGTTAGCACAAACAGGTTATTCAATCACATGAAACAGAAAAAGCTTAAAACTGTTCAGGATTACACACCAGAAAGTTAGAAACATAATAGAAACCACACTGCATGAAAAACAGTCTAGCAGTGTGGGGGAACAGCAAATATTATGGCAGTTAATGGAAGGGGAGGGGGAGACTGAAGTGATCATTCATCATCATCTTCATCCTCTTCTTCATCCTCTGGGTTGATCTCCTCCTCGAAGTCAGAACCTTCCTCAGCTGTCTTTTCTTCTTCCTTCTTCTCCTTTTCCTTTGTCTCTTCTTCTTCTTCCTCATCAGATTCATTTTCCTCTTCTTCAGAACCCTCTCCTTTTTCAGCATCAGGACCCTTCTCACTGGAGGATTCCTCATCATCCGTCTCAATGATCCTACAGTGTGTAGAGTCAAACTGCATCCCAGACTCTGGGGGCAACAGGTGATCAATCACCCTGCAAATAGTGAGGAATTTCCTGTTGTTCATAAGCTTGTCAAGCTTCCTTTCTTCTTCAGCCAGCACTAGACTGGCAGCCAACTTTATGATCCTCTCATCCTGCCTTTCCAACTTGGCAAGAAGCATTGCCACATCCTCAGGAGTGATTTCCTCCTGGTTCCCTGCATCCCTTGGGCTACTTTCTTGACCTACAAAAGTCAGCCTCTTTCCAGAGTAGTCAATCTTCTTCTGAGTGAGTATTTTCTTGGAGAACAACTGAAGACTCACTACCTCACCAGAAAAAGAAAACTTGGGATTCTGCTCCTTGATGATTTTGCAGATAAAAGAACCATAAGGCAGGGAGTTGTGGGATGAAGCATGGCAGTACAACATGTGCTCCATCATTAGAGCAGGCAGATTAACCTTAACCTTTTTCAGGATCAGATAGATCAGGACCATGTCCATGATCCTAACAGTACCTCTGCCTTGACCCTTGGGCAGAAAGACCTTCAAACACATGGAGTGCAGAACCAACATAATTGCCTCCCTAAAGTCACTAGGGGAACCAGCTTCTTCCTTCTTTCCAAACAAAAACTGAGTAACCTCCTCAGGTGTTACTCCTCCCATTAGGGGCCACCCATCACTGCTATATCTACCAAAACCATCTCTAGGTATACCCAGCAACTCAGATAAAACAGACTCAGAAACATGTACAATACTACCAGAAACAGTTGATGCCACAGACATATCAATGTTTTGCTTTAGATTAACAAAGAACTGACGAACAGGACCAACAAAAGCATCATTTAAATCATTAAACAGAGACATCCATCCTTGGAACGCAAGAAGTTCCTTAACTTGACTCAAAGCAGGAATATCAAAATATTCATTCTCAACACCACAACCAGATAACACAGTCCTAGAACTTAAAGAAGTTGCACCAGTACTGGGGTTAACAGGTTGTTTACCTTTAGCAGCCTTGGAGATACGGGAAACAGATGATGTTGCTTTCCTTTTCTCTCCTCTCTTAGACTCAGATGGTGTAGTCTCCTTCTCTTCTGAGCCCTTAATGACCTTTGAAGCAGCCCTAGTCTGCCTTTTCCTTACAGAACCAGTAGTGGTACCAGCAACCACCTTGGTCACCACTACATCTAGATCCTCCTCCATTTTCTTGTCCTCCTTCTCCTCATTCAATCCTTCATCAGCCAGTTCCTCTAACTGTTTTTCAAGTTTCTTGGCTATCTTTTTAACAGGTTCCCCCTCAGAAGGTGATTTGGGGTTTGAAGAAACGGTTTCAGTTATTTGAGTGAGGGTTTCGATGGATTTCTCTTTTGGGGCCTTTTTGGATTTGGATTTTTGTGGAGAAGGGGTTAAAGTTTTAGTCTTTGATGATGAGGCAGGTTTTTCCTTCAAGACATTCTCTTTTGAAGGAGTTTGTCTCAAGGGAACGGCCTTGATGGGTTCAGTTTCAGAGGGGATGATTTCTGGTGTTGCTTGTGAAGGAGTCTGCTCAGAGACGTTCATAAGAACATCCTTGATTGTTTCTTGAGATTTTGACGAGGGGGAACTAGCCAAACTTGCTTTGGAACCTCCTTTCCTTCCTCCTTTCCTTCCAGTTCCAGCCTTTCTCACCATTGTTGCTTGTCTAAGCTTCGAAGAATTGATCTTGTGTAGAGAGAGAAGTTGAGAATTTTTGATGAATGATGAATAATCACGGAGCAAGGAAAGGGAAGCAAATATATAGCAAGAGGAATTATAGAGACAATCAGAAATAAAATCAGAGAATCAGAAGATATTTGGAAGTTATTTTAATTTGGAAATAACTTCCATAAATGAACAACTGCCCATAATTGCAACTGTCAGAACAAATTGCCGTTGGAGGAAAATAACTGCCATATTTAAAAGATTTTAAAATCAAATAAGAATAAAAAATATTTTCTCACGGTTTAATTTGAAATTAATTTCAAAATTAATCCGTTTGTATTTGCTGCTGTTTCCTCTGCTGGTAGGGTTACTGAAACAGTTGCTCATCTGTTCAATATGGCCTTCAATCCTGAAAGTGATTAGCTGCAATATTGCTCACATAGAGATAAGCAATTAACATTGAGATAATAGACAGATTGCAAAGGTATGATGCACGCACACATTTAAAGAATACTTAATTAGCCAATCATTGGGGAAAACAGCTGAGAGAGGTCTCTTAGTTTGACCTAGTCAGACCTAACATGACTCTAAACTTGCAGAAAGACTCTCTACCCAATGGCTTAGTGAAGATATCTGCAATTTGTTCTTCACTGTTGCAAAAACTCAGCTCTACAAGACCTTTCTCAACATTATCTCTTAGGAAATGATGTCTTATCTCAATATGCTTTGTCCTGGAATGCTGCACAGGATTCTTAGAAATGTTAATAGCACTTGTATTATCACATAAAATAGGTACATTTTCATAGAAAATACCAAAATCTTTCAACTGGTTCCTTATCCACAACAGCTGGGAGCAGCAAGCTGCAGCAGCTATGTATTCAGATTCTGCTGTGGATAAAGCAACAGAATTTTGTTTCTTTGATCCCCATGAAATCAAGCAGGGACCTAAGAAATGTGCCATACCAGATGTGCTCTTTCTGTCTACTAGGAATCCAGCATAATCTGCATCTGTGTATCCTAATAGTTCAATTGAACCACCTTTGGGGTACCACAAGTACAGGTCATCTGTTCCTACTAAGTATCTAAATATTCTCTTGACAGCCTTTAGGTGAGATTCTTTGGGATTGCTTTGAAAACGTGCACACAATCCCACAGAAAACACTATATCTGGCCTACTAGCTGTCAAGTAGAGAAGAGAACCAATCATACCTCTAAACAGTGTAGCTTCCACACTCTCTCCTTTATCATCACTGTCTAGCTTTGCATTTGTAGGAATTGGAGTTGCATATGATTTACTGTCTTGCAATCCATACTTCTTGATTAGTTCCTTTAGATACTTCTGTTGATGTATCATGATCCCATCAACTGTTTGCTTGATCTGCAATCCTAGGAAGAATCCTAGTTCTCCCATCATGCTCATCTCAAATTCACTTTGCATCAGATCTGCAAACTCACTACACAAAATTTGATTAGTAGCACCAAATATTATATCATCTACATATATCTGTACTACAATCAAATCAAAATTCCTGGTTTTGATAAAGAGGGTCTTATCAACCGTTCCCCTTCTATAGTCATGTTCCATCAGAAAGTTGGACAGCCTTTCATACCAAGCTCTAGGAGCTTGTTTAAGACCATAAAGTGCCTTGTCCAGCTTATATACATGATTTGGGAATTGACTATCAGCAAAGCCAGGGGGCTGCTCAACATATACTTCTTCTTTCAAATAACCATTAAGAAATGCTGTCTTAACATCCATTTGAAAGAGCTTAATGTTCTTATGAGCAGCAAAGGCAATCAAGATCCTTATTGCCTCAAGTCTAGCTACTGGGGCAAAGGTTTCATCATAATCAATGCCTTCTTGCTGATTATAACCTTGCACGACCAGTCTAGCTTTGTTTCTGACTATAGTACCCAGATCATCCAATTTGTTTCTGAAGACCCACCTGGTACCTATGACTGACCTGTTCTCAGGTCTTGGCTCAAGATGCCATACTTTATTTCTTTCAAATTGATTTAATTCATCTTGCATAGCCAAAACCCAATCAGGATCTTTTAAAGCCATCTTGTAGTCAGTTGGTTCTATATTAGATAAAAATGAGAAAAATGCACAAAAGTTTTCATAAACAGCTCTCCTAGTCTGAATACCTCTACTGATATCACTCAGAATTTGTTCAGTAGGATGAGAAGATTTATATTTAAAAATGCTAGGCCTAGGTGCATTCTCATTTAATCCATCAGAACCATCATGCATCCCTGGTTCATTTGTGCCATCGAATTGGTTTTGCACAGATGGACCAGTATGCTGAGATGTTCCCCCTACCTCCCTTACCTGGGTGGAAAACTTGTCCTGAAAGTTTTCTGTTCCCCCTGAGGTGTTGCTTTCTCCATTTACTTGGGGGCCTTCATCTCCATCCTCATGAGTATCTACTTGTTGAGGATCTCCTTCATTGTGACCAAGTCCTTCACCAGCAGCATCTGGTGAACCAGTAGGTGAACCTGGCTCTTCTAAGGAAACAGCAGTTGATTCTCCTGTAAAATACAAAAGTCCTATCTCATCTAAGTCATCAACCTGCACATTCTCACAACACATATTAACTTCATCAAAGACTACATGAACACTTTCTTCAACACACAAAGTTTTCTTATTGAATACTTTATATGCCTTACTGTGAGAAGAATAACCAAGGAAAACAGCTTCATCACTTCTTGGATCAAATTTATCCAAGCTGTTCTTACCATTATTATGCACATAACACTTACAACCAAAGGTTCTGAAGTATGCTATGTTTGGTTTCCTTCCTCTAAGTAGTTCATATGGAGTCTTCTTCATTTGAGGCCTTAACATCAACCTATTTAACATGTGACAAGCTGTATTTACAGCTTCTGCCCAAAAAGACTTGGGGAGATAACTCTCAATGAGCATTGTTCTTGCCATTTCTTCCAAAGTCCTGTTCTTCCTCTCAACTACTCCATTTTGTTGAGGAGTTCTTGGGGCAGAGAAATTGTGAGAAACTCCATGTTCCCTGCAGAACTCTATGAAGCTAGAGTTATCAAACTCTGATCCATGATCAGATCTTATGGCAGCCAGTTGATGATTGATCTTGTTCTGAACCTGCTTTACTAACACAATGAACTCATCAAAAGTTTCATCTTTAGAAGACAGAAATAGAGCCCATGTGTATCTGGAATAATCATCAACAATGACACACACATATCTAGAACCATTTCTACTTTGGACTCTCATGGGTCCACATAAATCAATATGAATAAGTTCTAGAGGTCTGCTGGTACTGATAGTTTTCTTTGGCTTAAAAAAGGATTTGACCTGTTTCCCTTTAGCACATTCTTCACAAACTCTATCTGCTTCAAACTTGATGTTAGGCAGGCCTATCACCAATTCTTGAGACCTGAGTTTGTTAAGAAGTCTAAAGCTGACATGTCCCATCCTTTTATGCCAAAGCCACTGGTCCCTATCAGAAACAGCACTCAAACAGATGGACTTGTTCTCAGGGATTTGGTTTAAATAAGTAATGTAAACGTTTTCATGTCTGAATCCCTGGCAGACAAGTTCATTTGTTTGCAAATTCACTATGTGACAAAGGTTGTCTTTGAACTCAACTTTATTACCTTTATCACATAATTGTGAAATACTCAAGAGATTATGTTGTAAACCATCAACATAATATACATCACTAATAGCATGGGAAAGTGACTTACCAACCTTACCAATTCCAAGAATGGTACCTTTGCTGTTATCACCAAAAGTCACCTTTCCCCCTTCATGAGCTGTAAGTGAGAGAAACTGTTTCCTATCCCCTGACATGTGTCTTGAGCAGCCACTGTCCAAATACCAGTAGGTATTGTCTCTCACTTCAGCCTGCACAGGAAATTCAAACATTAGCTTTAGGAACCCAAATCTTTTTGGGTCCCTTTCCAACAACAGATTCAAGCAAGTCTTTTCTAACCCAAATCTGCTTAACATTTTTCTTATTTTTATCCAATCTACTTTTCCTGTCTTTACACTCATATTTCTTATGGCCATTCTTGCCACAATGATAGCATACATGCATGTCTTTTGCTAAGACATACTTACCTTTCTTATATTCCTGTAACCATGTAGTATCTCTGGGAGACCAGTTCCTCCTGTTCCCCTTCCCAGTATAACCAAGTCCCCTTCTACCACTGTTTCTAGCAGTTAAAGTTAACTGGTTCAATGAGTTCTGGGATTGGAGGACTTTATCCATTCTCTTCTTAAATTCTATGAACTCTCTGTCCTTTAAGTTCATTTTCTCATGCAGGGATAAATTCTGGTCAACAACTATCTCAAAGTCAAGCTTAGCTCTTTCAAGCTCAGCTTGCAATTTTGAAATATTTGAATCATGCAAAACTACAGAATCACATGAATTAGTCTTTCTAAGCTGGGCTAACTCAACCTGCAAGCTACAAATTTTAGCTTCACATTCATCATGCATATTACTAGAAACAGTTTCAGAACCAGTACTTTTGCTGTTCTTAACTAGGACATATGCTTTATATAGTTCCTCTACATCATCAACTAACAAGTTGAATCCTTCTAACAGTTTAGACCTATTTAGAGCACTTGCCCTAGATTTTATACTATCAAAGTCATACAAGTCATCACCACTATAATCAAGCACATTAATGACACAACTTGTGAACTGTTTCTCACATTCATCATCACTGTCATCACGCAAACCCATATCAGATTTTATTCTCTGAATTTCAAGTTTGCTTTGATCTAAAGCAATCTCTAGTTCAGCTACTTCCTGCTTCAAGTTAGCACAGACACTTTCCAACAGATCACAACTTGAATTAGCAATATCATATTCTTTAGACTTTTCTTTAAACTTTCTCTTAAAATCATGATAAGCAATTCCAAGTTCTAAACATTGATCTAAAGCACTACTAGCACATTCCATCAAGTTTTCTCTATCATAAAAGAGCATATCCTTTTTGATCTGATCAATGTTTACCTGATGTTGATCCAAGGGGTGCTTCTTTGCCATGAGGCAGTGGACATCTGAGCTGGTTCCTTTGCTGTTCCTGGTACCTTCTTCTGAACTTTGATTCAGTATTGCTGTCATACATACATCTGACTGACTTGAATCATCTCCCTCTTCATCACTGTCTGTATCTCCCCAGACAGCAGCAACCATGGCCTTTTTGTAGGCCATCTTGTCTGCTTCCTTGGACTGGTTGTCCTTCCATTGAGGACAATTCTTCACAAGGTGTCCCTTCTCACCACACTTAAAGCATCCTGTTGCAGAGAAGTTGTTAGATTTTTTATTTGATGCATTATTAAACTTACCCTTGATGAATTTTCCCTTCTGGTTTCTGAAACTTCTTTCAAACCTTCTAGCCATCATTCCTATCTCATCATCCTCATCTTCGACTGTTCCCTTTAGTGCAATTCCTTTTGCTGGTACCTTCTCTGACTTAGATCCAACCAGCATTTCATGGGTCATGAGGGAACCTATCAACTGTTCAACTGATAGAATTGAAAGATCCTTTGCTTCATAAATGGCTGTAACCTTGGGAGTCCATTCACCTGTCAAACTTCTCAAAATCTTTCTAACAAGATCTTCATCAGTAAAGCTTTTACCAAGAGATTTTAAATCATTTACAATAGTCATGAATCTACCAAAACAAGTATTAATATCTTCATCCTTAAACATATTAAAAGATTCATATTTTGACATAAGTAAATCAATTTTAGACCTCTTTACCTCACTGGTACCCTCAAAGGCAAGTTCAAGGGTATCCCAGATCTCCTTGGCAGTGGTGCATGCTGAGATCCTGTTTGTCTCATTCTCAGCAATAGCCTGTTGCAGTATTGACATAGCCTTAGCATTTTTCTCCAGCTTTTTGTAATCAGTGGAGATGTATTCATCTTCAGTCTTTGGGACTAGCTTCCCTTCTGGATCAGACTTCTCAATGGTCAAGGGACCATTCTTAACAACCAACCAGCATTCATAATCAATGCCAATGATGATGTTCTTGATTCTGTTCTTCCACCATGCATAGTTCTTCCCATTGAACTTTGGTGTCTTGTTGTCATATCCCATAGCATTCATTTCCTGAGTACTCATGATCTACTTCTCTAGGTGTTACCCTTACAAGAAGCCGAGGCTCTGATACCAATTGAAAGTGCAGCTGGTACTCAAGAAGGGGGGGGGTTGAATTGAGTACAGGGCAGTGTTAGAAATTATTGGATTTTCTTCTATTTATGTAGGGGGACCAGATGATGAACTGGTCCTGCAGCGGAAACAGAAAATACAATAAATAATCAACACAAAGATTTAACGAGGTTCAGCTCAACTCTGAGCCTACGTCCTCCACTACCCTAATTACTTTTATTAATCAACTCTGAAAAACAAAAGCAATTACAAATGATCACACTCGTGATCCCCACACCTAACTCTAGGTGTCACTTCGCACTTGAACTCACAAGCACTTGCACTCACACTCGTAAATGCTACCCAATCACTAACCTCTTAGTGATTCAATACAAACCCTTTGTTTCCCTCTAAATGCTTCCACTCAAAGCTTACAAGAGATAATTACAAAACAATTCTTACTGTGTGCATAAATAGTTTGTAAGAGATGAACTAACTATTTCCCTTAGAGTGTATTTCGAGCTTTCAAAGATAGAGAATTTTTTTTCAGAAAAGCTCACTCGAAATTCTGATCGAGTTTATGCTTTTATAAGGTTGGGAGATGAATTCTTTCGTGATCTTTTCAGATCATAACTTAGGAAAATAGAATATCTTTTATTTTGTAAATAAGAGATATTCTAAGATATTATTCTACTTTCCATAAATGGGTAGAATAATATATTCTAAGTTATATGCGAAATAATTCATCTCCAACTCTGCATAAACTGAATCAATTAGTTTAGTAAATATTCTCTAAGGATAGGAAATATATATTCCAGAAAATATTTACTGAACTAATGTCCAGGTTCACGAAACAAGCTACGAAGCAGCTGTTTTCTAACCTGTTAGTGTCCTAGAGATCAGGTCAACTTTTCCTGATCTCTACAACACTAAATATTCTAAGTAAGGGATACAGATAGCTTACGTACAAACATCCATGCACACTTAACATTATAAAGACTACAAAGATCAACTATCCTAATCTGAGAGACTTCATAATCTTCAAGTCTTGACGGCCTTCCTTGATAGAACATTCTGATACATATTTCTTGAATGCTTTGATTCAAAAGGACTTCATATTGCCTCAAGTACTTGGGATAGCTGTTCCTGTTCAAAATGTCAGTTGATATGATATAAAACCAACAAGAACCAGCTAGTCAGCTGTTTGTCATCACTCAAAACCTTAAGTGACTCAACAAAGAGCTCTACCATGGGTCCTCTCAAGGTACCCTAACCTATGGTTAATGGAGCCTACCATCCTCCTAAGGTCAGTGTGGGAATGCTCAATAAAGCCTAAAGCCTGACCTATACTCTAGAAGTCCTAAACTGGGTCAAACTCAACATGGGGGATAGAGTGAGACATGCGAGGTGGTGAATGCACTACCTCGGGCTCAAACTGGGGTGGCGGTACTGGTAGTGGTATTGGTGGTGCTTGCCCCTTAGCATGGGCAACCAATAGGTCATACGTGTAGGACGCTTGCCAGGGGGGAAAGGCGGTCAAGTCAAGACTAGGTAGGGGAAAGATAGGCAATGACTGCTCAGTCCAAGTCCTAATACACTAAGGGGGGTTTGCTCAGTATTGAATCGTACCCAACCCAACTCCTCAAAATATCTAGCAGTCATATAGGTATCCGGTCCACAATTAGTCATCTTGTGGGGTCCACTCTCAACAAAACTGACCTTTTTAACTGCTATCCTAGTGATTAGGCCTCCTATACGAATAGGGGTACGAGACTAGGTACTAGTAGTGGCATGTCTACTCAAGTGGTGGATGATGTATCTACCTATGTTCAGTTTACCAAACCCATACACATAGTGTCCAATAACAGCTAGTTCGTTGGTTTGGGCGTTGTGAGGCTCATTCCTACCAAGAAAACACAATCTTGCAAATCATTGCAAGATTTTTAGGATAGGGTGATGGATAGGTTTCGTACTAGCATGTTGGGGGTCGGGGGTCGGCAAACAAGTTAAACCATGATAAATATCACCCATTTTATAATCAGCATGCCATTGAAAAGGTAATTTAGAGTTCAATTCAAATAATTTAAAAATTCAACATAAGTCAAACTAATATTTCTATTGTTTAACCTAAAAATTAAGTTTGGTCCATTTCTACTATTTACAACTTTAAAAGAGGACAAGAATTTACATGTGAATTCACGGTATGTAGGATAATGCATGTCAACAAATTTTCTCATTACTTTATCATTCAAAAAACGTTTTACAAAATCATACAAACCATAAGATTCAAGGGTAGGGTTGTGTAACCATCGTGAAGGAATTACCTCCCGCCCGGCAAGGTATTCTAGTCGTTCTTTTTGCTTCTGGCTAGAAATTCGTATTGTCGCCCAATGGGGGAGTTGCAAATCCGGATCGTACTCCTCCCTCGAACTAGAATTCCTCCCAAAAATCAATCGGGCCCTCTTTGAAGCCATAATAGAAAAATGAGTATGAAATTATTTGATTGAAATTTGAAAATTTTTATGTAGGATTGTAAGGGATGGAGAGAGAATTAAGAATATGTAAAAATTATTGGATTTGGGTAAGATATGGAGAAGAAAACATAAAGAGAAGGTAGAGAAAAAATGGAGGATTAGTGAGAGAAAGTGTGGAGGAAAGAGGAAGAAATAAGAAAAGGAAGAAGAAGGTAGAAGAAAAAGGGCGGAGGCTTAATTCGCGCTCGGTCGGGCGGGCTGTCGCCCGATCGGGCGATCGCCAAATTTTGACAGGCTACAGTCGTATCACCTAATCAAAATTAATTCCTAAATCCTCTAAATAATGTAAATAGGGAAGTAGGGTCGAATCCATAGGGAAACTAGTCTTCCTATTCCTAATTAATTCAAGCAATCTAAATTATAAAGTAACCAATATATTATAATCAAAAGATAACTAAACTATAAGAGTAAAAGTAGGGAAGAATAAGAGTATGGAAAATCAATGAATAAAAGACCTAGGGCATCGGTTCACCAATAAATAACATTCCAGGGTAGAGCATAATAATCAAAACATCAATGCATCAATTAATCAGATCATAAAGGGCTTTCGCTACGTATTACAATCACACAATTAATCTACCGATATTAAATCTCATCTCTCGAATCTCGACTTAACCATTTGTAAATTAAACCTGCCTATTGAAACTAGACGTTAACATCAATTCTCATCTCACGAATCTCGAATCAATATTGTCAAACTCATGCATAAAAGATCAGGCCTAATCTAGTCATAGAGCATTAAATCAATCCATAGGAAATTAATCTAGCATTGATAATTAACAACTATAAATTACCCATTCATATTATTTATGTATCCCCACAAACACTAGAAATAAAACTGCTCACACATAATTAAATCTAAACTAAATAAAGTAATAAAGTAAGACATTATGAAAGAATTAAAATAAGTAACTGAGATTAAAGTATAAGAAATCGTTACCAAATAATCTGAATTAAGCATTGAGTAAAGAACAAAGTTGTAGAGAGAGAAACTTATCTAAAAGCTAAGTACAGAGAGAACGTCTAAGGGAAGAATTAAGAAAGAGTAAAAGAGGATGCTAAACTCGCTTAACGGAAAAGTATTTATATTATGCAAGAATCCTAGGCTACAAACTTAAACGACGATTAAACCTCTTAATAATGACACACGCCCGATCGAGCGAGGCACCACCCGATCGGGTCGGGCGCGCCTTCGGGCGAGAGCTCCCTTTGCCGGGCATGGCCACATGGGCTACAATGGACTCCTTGTTTGGGCTCGTAATTCCGGCCCAAGCCAAATGTACCCCTTGGGTCTTCAATACTTGGTTCAATTGCCTGCGAATCTCATATGCTAAGCCCTTAATCACCGGTTAAATGGCTCTAACCGGCTTTGGGATATAAATGATGGTCGTGCATCTCCAATGCTCGTAGTTGCTCCATAAAATCCCGGGAAAATGCTCTGAAAGTGCAAATCCCTAAAAAAGTCAACCAAATCTACAAAAACACTAGAAAACATCAATTAGTAATAAAAGTGGCTCTAAAGAGCAAAAAAACTACTAAGTATGACCAAGGATGGGGGTAAAATACTATATAAAATGGACATATCAGGGGTATGCTATGAGTATATGCATCTTGGTGCGTTGCGAAGGGGCAAGCAACCTTGTGCGTGTTTCCTTGAACCTTTCAACCCGTAGAAAAGGCTACTAGGCTCAGCCTAGATAGTGCTACGTGGTGGGGTGCGGTGATAAGCGACTTTTATGTCACTTTTAGGGTATTTTTATGTTTATTTTCCGATTTAGTTTCTAATATTTTCCCTAGTTTTATACTTTATTTCGCTTATTTTCTTATTTTCCTTATTCGATCTCTATTTTGAGTATTTTTTCTTTTCTTATTAGTTTTTAGTTTATTTTTGTAGTTTTAGTTAATAATTTCCCACCTCTCTCGTTTTATTTGATTTCTTTTAGTTTCTAGTTTGTTTTCTTTATTGTATGTTATTTCATTTAATTTTATTATTTCTTTAGTTTTATTATTTTATTTTACTTTATTTATTTATCTTATTTTATTTTATTTTATCTTTTGATAATCCCCTCGTTTTTGGTTTTTGGTTGTAGGTGTGTTCGGGTTGACACTCGATTTCCATGTTCAAATCAAGTTCAAAATTCCGAGTTTGAGTCAAATGTATCCAAGCCAAGCATCATGGCTGCTGCCCCAAGCTGCTCAATTTTCTAGCCCCACCATTGGCTCTTGATTCATTCCCTCCTTTTCCTTGTGGTGATGTGAGACCTCAAGGAGTGCTAGTTCTCAAGCTTGGGGGCATCTATGATTCAATCCTCTTGTTGTTGAGGGTGATGTTCTTTAATCCACCTTAAATGAGGTGAAGGGTGAAGCTAGAGACTATAAACAAGCGCTTCCCGGGAGGCAACCCGGAGGATTTCTAACCCTTTTTCTCCCCCTCCTTTCTTTTTCTTTTTGTTTTATTTCTTTGTTCTCTTTTAATGTCTTATTTTGTGTCTTGTATTGCCTTGTAGGTTGCTTTTTTGAAGTTTAGAGCGGAGTGACATTTATTGAACTCTATTTTATGCTCCTTAATTCTTTTAAGCCAACCTCCGGTGAGACCTTTCTTATTTTTACTCTTTAACTCTTTCTTTAAGTGCTTAGTTTAGGACTAGTTTAGGAATAAGTTGAATGGTTCGACATTGTTTGCATTGGTTCTATGGAACCTGGGATCGTTGATGTTGTTATCGAACAATCAGTTGTTTGACTATTGGGACTTATTTGGATTATATGCCTCGTTTGTAAACCTTTTTTATTTCTTCCTCTTTCTTTTGTTTTGTATTCCTTTTTTTTTTGTGGCAACCATGACTATGGAAAGATGAAATGAATTTGTTTTGGGATTCGCTCATGCATTTGGAATTGATTGCTTTGATAATGTGCCAAAGAATGTTTTTCTTCCTAATTGATGATGGCCTACACGGTTTGAGAGTGCTTGTGGTTGAGATAGACAAATTTTAAGCTAAGGTTACAAGGTTAAGAACTATTGAGAACATTTGAACCCTTAGTTCACGGGATAGTGGTAAGATGGTGTTGCTCTCTATAGTGGATATGAAGCTCTTTAGTTAGTACTTGCTTACTTCCCATCCCTTGTAAGGTGTAGATTGTTCAAGCCTTCATAAATTTTGTTGAGCGGCGTTTAGGATCCTTGAATATTCATATCTTAATCCTTGTGTTGTCCTCTAACTCCCAAGATCGTGACCAAGAGTCTCTAGGGGAGGAAAAGGGCACCCTTTTCTCATTTTTCTTTATCTTCTTTTAGTTTTGTTACATATTTTGTTTTTATTTTGCATTTGCTCCTCTTGCCAACCCTTTGAGCCTATTCCCTTTGTTGATTATGAGCCACATTACAAGCCTTATGACCTTTTGTGTCCCCAACCCTTAGTTTGTGAAGCATTTCGGTTTGAAAGTTTTTTATGTGTTGTAATGAAAATGAGAAAATATTATGCTCTTTGTACCAAGCAAGAAAGTAAATTGTATATATTATGTGTAATAAAGCAAATGCATCCAAGAAAAAACCGTCCTTAGTTAAAAAAAGGCAAGGACATCAAATAAGAGTTTTATTAATTTATTTTTTTTAAAAAAAAAAAGAAAAAGAAAAATTAGGTTTCGTTTTCTTCCCTAAGTTAACCATTGAGGACAATGCTTCGTTCAAGCTTGGGGGGAGCGTTACTTCATTTTCTTTTTTATGGAATGTAAGTGTCGAGTAACCTTGGGGGAGATGGCATTATTGGTATTTTTGTTTGATGTTTGGTGATTTCTTGAGTTTGTCTTTGAGGTTTGATCACCCTTTTTCTTCACTTAGGAAATGTCACCAAAATTTTCAAATTTTTACCCCGCCTTAACCCTTTGCCTTACTTTACAACCCTAGTTAAGACCCTTAGAATTTAGAGAGGTCAGGTCAAATTCCGGTGGAGGGAGATAGATTTCAACCCCATGGAGAGAGTATGCATAGTTGAGATGTTGGGATGACCCACTAATTCCACAAATTGAATCTTTTTTCCTGTTCCTTCGTGGAATCATGAGGAGCTAACTAGGGGGTGATTTGAAGCTAGTGGAGAGAACGTGGACCGTCTTGGATGGGGCTAGGGCGGAGAATGAATTCTCTAGCTAGTTCTCTATGCTTAGCTTAGGTTTGTCTCTTTAAACCATGAGCATCTTAGAACGTGTTTCCCCTCATTGAATTGAGAAAGGTGAGTATTCTTTGGTGCATGTCTTTTCTTTTTAAGTCCAAATGGAGTATTTTCCGCCTTTGAGCTTGATTGGTTTTCCTAAACCTTGCCATGTTATGTTGGTCATGGTTGTGTTTGTTTTTTGTGTTTGCTTTTCTTTTTCTTTATTTTTTGCCTTGGTTATTGTCTAGAGGTTTGGGTTAAGCTTTTAGGAAACCCTCACGAGAGCATACTCGTCCTATAGGGCGATTTAGGGGTTTAAAGGGCTTGTCTTTAGTTGCTAAAATTGACCGTGATTCATACGAAAGTGAGTTAGTGTACATTCTTATCTCCTCTAGTGTCTTAGCTTTGCGTGAATAATCCACTCACCTTCTCTCGTGTTTCATGTTTATTTGCTCGAGGACGAGCAAAAGTTTAGCTTGGGGGAGTTTGATAAGTGACTTTTATGTCACTTTTAGGGTATTTTTATGTTTATTTTCCGGTTTAGTTCCTAATATTTTCCCTAGTTTTATTCTTTATTTTGCTTATTTTCTTATTTTTCTTATTCGATAACTATTTTGAGTATTTTTGCTTTTCTTATTAGTTTTTAGTTTATTTTTGTAGTTTTAGTTAATAATTTCCAATTTCTCTCGTTTTATTTATTTTCTTTTAGTTTCTAGTTTATTTTCTTTATTTTATGTTATTTCATTTAACTTTATTATTTCTTTAGTTTTAGTATTTTATTTTAATTTATTTATCTTATTTTATTTTATTTTATCTTTCGATAATCCCCTCGTGTTTGGTTTTTGGTTGTAGGTGTGTTCGGGTTAACACTTGATTTCCATGTTCAAATCAAGTTCTAAATTCCAGGTTTGAGTCAAATGTGTCCAAGCCAAGCATCATGGCTGCTGCCCCAAGCTGCTCAATTTGCTAGCCCCTTATCCTTCACCCCACCACACCATATCCTACACCATTCAATCCCTTGCGCCTCCCCAACAACACCAACGACACCAACTTCAACAGCAACAAACACAACAACACAAGTACCTCACTTCCCCTGCTCTCACACAACCAAACCAAACAACACCAACCTGCCAAATCCCAACATCTCAAACCACCATTGCCACTCCAAACAACCACACCTCCCACCACTTCGCAGCCCCCCTACTTCACCCTTGCTTGCCACCAAAACCACTATAACCACCACCACCTCCAATCGACCCACGCATCCATCACGCAAACAATTTGCAGCCAGCCGCAGCAACCCAAATAACCAGCAATCACAACCGCATCAATCAAACCACCAATCAGCAATCGCAGCAACTCACAACACTCCAACTCCCCTGCTCCAACTCTCCTTCTCACGCAACCACCAATCCCAGCCTCCACAGCCGCAAAACCGCCAGCAACAATCCCCATAACAGAGCAGCTCCTCTCCGTGCAACAATTGCAACACCGAATCACCCAACCTCCAACTTCAGCCACTCGTCACCTTACGCACACCACAACGACAACCACCAATTCACAACTACACCAGCAGCGAATTCCGGCCACCACTCTTCACCATTTACAAACAATCGAACCTCAATTAAGGTCCAATTTGATTGAAGCTATTCGCGACCACGCAGCCCTGTCAGAAGGCACACAAATGGAGTCTAAATTCATATTGTAGGCAGTAAGTTTGCGCGACCTCTGCGCGACGTCTTCATGGGCGCGCAAATGTTGGTTCAATCACGAGCTTCTCACGTGATTTTAATGAAAATCGGATGGCCACGATTTGATGCTCGATTATAGTTGATGATGATTGAACGGTAAAGATGATGGTTGATGATGCGCTGATGGTGAAGAAGATCAAAGATCATAGCAGCCACGAAATGAAGGGAGTAAGTGGGATTTTCGTGGGTGTGATGGGATTTTGGGGGGTTTTTGGGTTTTATTTTCCTTTTTATTTTCTTTATTTATTTTAGTTTTGTTATTTAATTATTTTTGTTAGTTTTCTTTATTTTATTTTCTTTTCTTTTGTTTCTCTCTTCTTTTTCTTTTATTTAGCTTAGTATAAATACCTATTTTTGGGGTAATTAAAGGGGGAGGGATGATGCTATTTTCTTAATTACTTTAGGAGAGCTTCTCTCTCTTAGGGTGAGATTAGATAATTTTAGAGAGAGAAAGTAGATTGTTATTCAAGCATCCCTTATTGTATTCAACTTTGCTCAAGTTTTAATCTTCAATCAATCAAGCAAAAATCCAAGTTTTCATCTTTCATTAATTCTTTCTTTAGTAATCTCTTCTCCTTTCCTTTAGTTTTATTTATTTGTTTTATTGTTGCTTATTCTTGTTAATCTTATTTGTTCATCTAGTTGTTATTGATTTCATTGATTTTAATCATGTTTTGTTTTGAGTTTCTTGGGTTTATTTCTAGTTTTGATATTATGTTTAATCTCCCTTCTCTAGGCTAAACTTTTAGCTAGGGGAAGGGGGTGGAAGATATGAGTTGATATTGGATGAATGATGATGGTTGGATTGAACTTATGCCATAAATTGATAAAAGACACGATTTTTAATAGTTTGAGATTATTGTTGCACTCTATTTGATGTTTTCTAGTTTAAATGCATGAAAATGATTTGAACTAGATTGAGATCATCTTTATTTTTATGATTGCATGAGAATGAGTTATTAAAGTGGAGTTTTTATGGATTGTGCTTCTTTATTCTCTTGATTTGATTGTAACTAATATGATGCATGAGAATGATCCTTATTAGTGTAGACCTCTTTCATTTATTTGCCTAGACTATTGCTGGAGAATGAATTGTTTAGGTAGAATCTTGTGTTCTTTGGCATGTGTCTCATGATATTCATCATTGTTCTCCTCTTTCTAATCATATTGGACACCCCCGTATCCCTAGCGTCGTCTCACTTGATTTTAATCATCATTATCTTTGCTTATTTGTAGTTTTAGTGCTCTTTATTCAAAAACCAACAAAAACATTCCCCTTTTTACTCTTGCATTAGTGAAAATTGATGTTGAATGAGTAAGCTTCCCTAGTGGTTCGACCCTTTACTTGCCCCTATACATGTATTAGGGTAGTTGAGTTATATAAATGATTAATTTGATTAGGGTAGTAGTTTAACGACCTATTCAACCCGTTATCATGCGGGAACACGCACCAAGACAAATTGTCTAAGGAGTGCTAGGCATCCTTGCCTAGTAAAGATTCGCACTAGCTAGTCTAGGTGCGCAAACCATTTGCGTGTGGTTGGCTTCGTGTTTGCTTATTTTACCGTTTTAACTATTTTAATTAATTATTTTGGTTTTAATTATTTTAGTTAAAATTTTGGAGGCTAGGCCTCGGTTTTGAGCGGTATTTAGAGGTTTACCGGCTTAATTAATTGGATTAATTAAAATGTATGTGGAAATTAGTGGGAGCTTCAATTATTAATTGCGCTAAATTGCATAATCGGTAAAACAACTTGGACTAGTTTTAATAAGGCGTATTAATCGGATTACCCACCTAAGTTAGTTACTAGATAGTTTATGCGTGTTTATGCATTGTTACTTGTTTATCGTTGTAAAATGCATGAGCCATTCACAAATAGTGAATGAATGAATGGAATGTATATTCTCTTATAGGTTTTATGAAAAGACAACTAGTGGGGCCCAATTAGGATAGAAAATAGGGATTACGGTCCGTGATGTATTTTTGTAAATCTAAATACGGTCTACAAACCGTTACGTATTTTTGTACCTTAATATTTAGATTAGTCCTAATTGTAGATATTAGTAGTTGCATAATGTATGGAATATTTCAATCATTACCCTAAACTTGAACCCCACTGTGATGAGTGGCATTTATGCCACTCTTTTATCCTTTTTTCTCTAAGGATTCTCCCCTCATTTGCACTTGTTTGGTCCTTTACAAAGCATTTTACCTTAGTTTTGTTTTCTCCTTTCCCTTCTCCTTTATCTTCCTTTTTCTTAGTGTTTTTTGCGTTCTCTTTATTTTGATTTACATTCTTGTGTTTTGTAGGTATCATATGCCGTAAGAAGGAGGACTTCAAGGAGTCAAGTAAGTTGTTCTGCGCGGCTACTGCGCGGGCACGCATCCTTGGCTGCGCGAGCGCGCATCCCTGTGAGAACCCTTGCAGCCAAGCTCATGAAACAGAGCCAAACCAGAGAGTTTGCAGGACCTACTGTGCGGTCTCCGTGCGGGCGCGCGACCTGCTGCGCGGGTGCGCCTCCTTTCTCTGTACCCTCAAAGTTGCGGCCACGCAATATTGTGATAGGGCGCACATTACTATTGTGCGGGCGCGCATCGCTGGGTTTCTGATTTCTTTGCGCTTTGTTGCTCAAGTTTC
Source organism: Chenopodium album (assembly GCF_948465745.1). NCBI lineage: Eukaryota > Viridiplantae > Streptophyta > Magnoliopsida > Caryophyllales > Amaranthaceae > Chenopodium > Chenopodium album. The sequence continues at coordinate 23,348,142 of NC_137842.1, forward strand.
TTTCTTTAGGGGAGTCACATATATATTGTCCAGACACTTTGTAATGAGTTTTAGTTAGTTCTAATTCAAGAGAATATTAGATTAATCTAGAGAGAGAAAGTGGATTATTACTTAAGTTTCCTTATTGTATTCAACTCTGGTCAAGTTTAATCTTCAATCAAGCAACATTTCAAGTTTTCATCTTTCATTAATCCTTTCTTTAGTAATCTCCAATCCTTTCTTTCAGCTTTATTTATTTGCTTTATTGTTGCTTATTTTTGTTAATCTTATTGGTTCATCTAGTTATTATTGATATCATTGTTCTTAATCATGTTTTGTTTTGAGTTTCTTGAGTTTATTTCTAGTTTTGATATTATGTTTAATCTCCCTTTTCTAGGCTAATTTCATAGCAAGGGGAAAGGGGTGGAAAATATGTGTTGATATTGGATGAATGATGATGGTTGGATTGAACTCATGCCATAAATTGATGAAAGACAAGATTTTTGATAGCTTGAGATTATTGTTGCACTCTATTTGATGTTTTCTAGTTTAAATGCATGAAAGTGATTTGAACTAGATTAAGATCATCTCTATTTTAATGATTGCATGAAAATGAGTTATTAAAGTGGAGATTTTATGGATTGTGCTTCTTTATTCTATTAAATTGATTGTAACTAATAGGAGGCATGAGAATGATCCTTATTAGTATAAACCTCATTCATTGATATGCCTAGACTATTGCATGAGAATGAATGGTTTATGTAGAATCTTGTGTTCTTTAGCATGTGTTTCATGATAATCATTATTATTCCCGTATTTCTAATCATATTTGACACCCCCATATCTCTAGCTTCATTTTCCCTTGATTTTAATCATCATTTTCTTTCTTATTTGTAGTTTTAGTGCTCTTTACTCAACAAAACCAATAAAAAAAACAGTCCCCTTTTTTTTACTCTTGCATTAGGGAATATTGATGTTGAATTAGTGTGCTTCCATAGTGGTTCGACCCTTTACTTGCCACTAACTAGTTTGGTGTATGTTTAGGTATTATAAATGATTAATTAGATTAGGGTAGTAGTTTAATGACCTATTTAACTCGCGATCACACTGTGATCATTCACTTAAGCATGGTGGCGTCCAAAGGGAAGGAAGCTAGAGCAAAAGAGTCGCTAACAAGTTTTAGGAACTTGTAAACCGTTCACAAGGTGAATGTTGCTCCCCTTAAGGATCTAGGAGATCTTTAACTCCAATAGGTCTGGAACCATGACTGGAAGTTTTGGGATGAAGGTACAAATAAAGTCTAAAAGAGAAAGAACTCGCCATAATAATAGACCTCTACTTTATTCTACTCGTATTCATGCACGCTTTCTGACTAACATATAATCAATAGCTTTACCCTAAACCTATTTATCTATGTTGGTCGAATATTAATGCACAAACAAATCTATTATTGGCGATCACTTGAATTATAATCATATTAACCCTAAACAAGATTATTAATTATCTTATTAAGCGTGATTACAAGTACAAATTCCCTTTAAACATGCATAAAAGGCGTGATCAAGAAATAACGATAAATAATCAAATATCAAGCAACATGATCATAATCATAATTACAATAATCATGTTAAAGCATAATATTATTAGCAAGATCCTAGGCATGATACTAGCAAGATTAATAACAAACACTAGCATGTCACTAAACATCAAATATTAAAGCTTTAGCCCTAACATGATACTAACATGATATATGGAAAGAAAATAAGAAGCATCATAGAAATCATAATTGATATAAGAAACTTAATTAACCCTAAACATGATACTAGGAAGCAATAAAACATCCTAACATGATACTAGGAATCAAAATAACAATCTAAACATGATTTCTATATCAAAAGATCAACAAAAACCATTAAAATTCTTACTTCGATGCCACGTATCTCTTTCTAATAAAAAAATACACACGTTAGTAACTTCAAGGAAAATAATAAATCAAAACAATCAAATTAAATAATTGAAATGGAGATTTGGGACGAAACCCTCAATAATATCAAACCTTTCACGTCTAGGGCGAAGGCAAATACGAACTTGGCTAGGTGTGTCTAGTGCTAATGTATGAGGAATTGTGTTTGTAAAAGGTTATGCTAAAAAGAGGGAGAGAGAAAAACTTTAGCTTAGAGAGATAGAAGAATTAGAGAATTCTGGTTATTAAAAAACGGAGGTGCAAGGACTCTATTTATAAGAAAATAGTCCGGAATTGATAGAAAAGAGTTAGAGTTCAAAAAGGAATAAAACAGCATCTTGTCGCCAACGATAGAGCTCATCGCCAGGCGAAAAAATTGGCGCCATGCGCTGCACTGCAACGCCAGGCGACGAACCTGTAGTCTGGCGATGCAGTGATTTTCAACGCGTTTTGAATGCGGAATCCACTTCTCGATAAAATTGAGTCGTAAAATCCGTACGAAGGCTAAAATCTTATTTTTGATATAAATTACTTATTTTATTCCAAGTAAAACTCATATACATATTTATCTATCCTAATCCTACTAGGATAAAAAAGAACCTTTTAGATGATTCTAGAAGACTATAATCAATCCTAATAGCTTTAGGAATGATAATTAATAATAGGCCCTCCTCTAAATCATTGGGTCGTACATAAGAACCAAACCGGGCCCAGTTTAGTATTTTGGCCATAACTTCCTCATTATTCATCGGAATTGGGCCTATAATATATTGTTGGAAAGATCTTTTCAATCCCATCAAACTACACCATTATTGGACCCCTATCATGGACCAAACCAAACTGCACTGGCTATTTTCACAAAATAGAGCAGATTTTCGAAAACAAAAAAAAAGATTTTTTATAAAAACTAACCGCAACATTAGACTTTTAACACTTTCACTTCATTCGATTATGATTTGACGTGAAAAGGTATTCATCACTGGGTTTGTTTTTGGGGAGACACAATTGGGTGTCTACAGAAGCCCCCACTTTTACTGAGTTTGGAAAAACTTATGTTTCGAAAACAAAAGTTAAAGTAGCAATAGGGACGGAGAATGATTCAAAACGTTCTGCGATCCTAAATCATTCTTGTAACGCCAATACCTGCAAACTAGCGTTAGTTAAATAGATAAAAGAGTTAAGAAACACGTATCTTGCACCGTCGAGTACACGTCTCTGAGGTAACAGATTTTGTTTCATTTGCTGAAGATCGCTCTGCTTGTAGCTACCTCTAATTTTCGCTGTGATACTCTTGCGTAAGCTAGGAAACACCATCCTCCGCAAGCTAGGGAACACGATCAAAGATAACTCTTCTTGTAGCCATCTTCAGTTGTTTGCGACAACTCTCCGCAAGCTAGGGAACGCCGTCAAAGACCATTCTGCTTGTAACGATCCTTAGTTCTTTTGTTATAATATTCCGAAGAAAATTATTGAAGACCACTGCTTGTTGATCCGTAATGCTTGAATTCTGATGTGGCGATATTTGCTGAAATTGCTGCTATGCTAGTACGTCGACGCATTTGCTTTTTTTGAACCATTATGTCGGTGCCTGCGATGAGCAAATGCTTATGTGCTTTAAGCAAAGTGAGACGATCATTTATCAGGTCGATCAATTTTTGTGATTGCAATCGGGCCGATTACTAGATCATGTAAAATTGCTTATAGGGGCTAACTGGCGTACCAAGGAACCCAAACTGCTACATGAGGTCCGCATAACCATATTACGAGGCCACACACTCTGTCGCCGCACTAGCGCCTGCAGGAAGACCTTGTCATCGCATATGTAGCTTGTTGCCAGGCGTCAATTTTTTCTTTTAGCGCTGCAATTGGGATTTTTTAATACAATTCCGTTTCTTCTTCATTTTTCGTTCAATGCCGTTGTTTGCTCGTGTTTTGCTCCAAACTTCAATTCACTCGCTCTCGCTCATTTCTTAATCAAATTCGCTCAAACTATTTGCAAATCGAATCTTATTTCATCTAGTTTCCCGATCTATGTAAATTTTCTTCAAACTCACTCGGATTTTGCTGAATTTGCACGTGTTTTGTTCACAAATTTTCTGAAAATTCGAAACTTGTTTTGCTTAATTTGCTTTGTTTGTTGGATTTTGTGCTGAAATTGCTTGATTATTCTTGTATTTTGCCTTGGGAGTGTTTTAAGAGTTGTTTGACTCAATTCGGTGGAGAAACAAACAATTTACCATTGTTGAACCACTTGAACTCGTGAGAACAATACGGCTTGTTCTTCGCGTTTTTGCTAGCTATTCTTGTACAATATGTCACAATAGTTGTCATAGTATTACAAGAAATTGTTTGATTGCTTGAAAATGCCATTGATGCTTGAATTGAATTTATGCTCTATTTTAGTACTACGTACTCTTTTTTTGCGAACATAGTATCATGCGGCTAGGCGAACCTTAGATACCATAAAGCCATAATTTTTTTTATTCTAAGTAATATGTCATGGATAGACAACGCGGCTCGAGTTCACGGTCTAGGGACACTCGTCGGGAGCATGAGCCCGTCGGTGAGGGCGATGAGTCATTCACCACTCTAGGACCCTTCTAGGAGTAGGATGAGCGTACTTTGTTCTTTGCTCCCGAGCACCATATCTCAGAGCGGGTACGACGCGGGATTGTCAGCGGGAGGACTCGTAGCCATGGCTCTGGCAACGAGACCATTGGCTCGTTGTAAAACACTAACTTCCGTAACCATGAGGAGTTACGACTGCTATAGGAGTCTTGTGGGCTGTCTTCCCTATTTTGGGCCACTCAGGCCATGTACTCCTTCAACGCGAGCCACCACGTGGTTCGAGCTTTGGTGGAGTTCTTTTGGGACACCACCAACACCTTCCACTTTCCTTGGGGCGAGATGACTGTCACTCCTGCTGACTTCAGTCTTATTTCAGGACCAGAGTTTTGTTCTGCTGCGCTACCGTTTGACGGTGTGATCATCGTCTTTTCTCCAGAGGTCGAGGAGTTGTTGGGTCCGATTACTATTCCGGCCCGTGCTGAGATTCAGCCAACACGACTTAGTTACTAGGGTATCCGCCAATCCACTCTTGTGATGGCTTTTCAGGATAATGCGACCACTCGTGAGCAGCGGGTACGCATCTTTGTTCTTATTTTGCTGTCAGGGACATTTTCTCCTGACAGAGGTAGTCAAGTACTCCTCTACTACCTACCTGTTCTCCGTGACCTTCACCTGGTCGGGACTAATGACTGGGCCAGCTTGGCCTATGCTAACTTTTTACTTGGATTGCGACGCTTCTTTCGTCATACGACATTCACGGGTGATATTGCACTCTCCAGCTTCTGGAGAATCGTAGAGGTATACTTTATCCCTTTGTAAAGTTAGCTCTAGATTCTTAATAGCATTCGTTTATTTTTCTCTGTCTTTGTAGATTTGGTTCTACGAGTACTTCCCATCATTGGTGCCGGCGAGACCTTCGCCTCGCAAGCTCCCTATTGGAACATGTTTGGGAGGTTGCATTAGTAGTCAGGCTGTTATTTCCCGTGTCCGAGATTTGATCCCCTCGGTATGTTCTTTTGGACGCTTATCTTTTGTATTGCCTTTTAATAGACTTTTATCTCACAGACATGTTTGTAGAAGCTTGATGTGGTGTGTCAGCCATGGGCTGATCTAGCTGTTCCTTGGCAATCTCATGATCGTCCAGCGAAGAGTTACGAGGAGGATCTGCTGCCATTGTTAACTCTGGCCCTTGCTTTATCCGAGGAGGCGGCGATATGCTTTTTGTCCTTTTGTTTTTGCTAGATAGCCCCCAAGTGGATATTAATCACTTGGATTTGGTTTTTGCCAGGCTACGCCTGCAGAGTTCGTTCCTCCTCGGATGTCTATCATCTACCAGGGGATGTACGACCCAGTTAGGAGATGATTCCTCCGGCTCCTGAGGATCAGCGCTTTGTCGAGCGGTCTATTCCTCGTCACCAGACTCGAGTGACTTACCTGTTTACCACTTATTTGTACTCGTCTTTTACAGTTACTGACTTTGTTTTTGAAAGTTCACTCACAAGGTGGTGATGGCGATGGTGAGGTGTATAACCGCTTTTTGCAGTCAGCTGGTGAGGATGAGGAACCGACCTACCTGTCGTCGTGATGACGTTCTAAGGAGGTATCTCTTTTTCTTTTTTTTGTATTGTTTATTCTAATATTTTCTTTGCATCTAACTTGGTTTAATTTTTGCAGGGATAGCCGATTCCTTCACCACGTACTCGAACGAGACCCGAGGCTAGAAAAGAGCCGTCCAGGTCTTGCTCAAGGCATCGCCGCACTGCTTCTTGTGGTTGGGGTGGCCGATCTAATTCTGCTCGTCCCGACACATTGGAGGGTTCAGGTTCTTCGTCTAAGGGCGCACAGACTGGGTCGATGGGCTAAGGGGGTGCGACATCGGCTCCTCCAGCGGGTGGTGGGACGTACGAGGTTGGCTCGTCGTCACAGTAGCCACATCAGCCTCAGCCTTTACTGCTCCAGTACTAGGGTGAGCATGGGTGGGCTGGCCTTAATTTGAGGTTCCCGCCTACTAGCGGGTCGGGAGCTAGTCAGGAGCATACTCCTCGGTTTGCAATGTTCTTTGATATGATGAACGTGCCTCCTCATCTGCCCCCTATGGCACCATAGTTGTACGTGTACTTATTATTTATTTTGACTTTGTAGGACTTTGTCGGTTTGTATTATATGACTTATATTTTAGACACATTGTATATACAAACTATTATATATTATGTTTGCCTTTCATTTATCATTTTATGTGCATATGCGTGTGTGCAAAAATTTGTGATTAATTTTGCGCAAAAATTTCCTTCATTTTCATTATCGACGGATGATATCCGACTTTCTCCCCCAAAAAGAAAAAATGAAAAATAGTTTAGTTTGGACTAAAATAAGCCAAAATTTAATTAAGCTCGATTAAATCCAAGATAAAAGGAAAAATATATTGAATTTTGTGTATAGGGGTGATTGAACAAGAGGCTTAATTGCAAAGTCATTGTACAAATTCAAATCATAGTTAGAAAAAACGCAGTTTTAATAGCGCGTTGAGCTGGCGTTGCACCGCCTCTTTGTCGCTGGGCGCTACGTGTCGTCACCTAGCGTTGCTCCTGTCGCCAGGCGATAAGCTTTGTCGCCAACCGACGAATTTGTCATATGGCGCTGCAGTGTTTTTCTCCGAATCCTTTTAGGAGTCAAACTGTACTAGTTGTGTGCATAAATATCCCCCTAATCTGCCGATTTCTATATAATTTGAACTGAATAATCATTAATTATAACCTTAGTTTCTCAATAATTAATCATGCCTTTAGTCACTAAGAGTTTTAGCGATTTTACTCGTGAGTGGTGTCGGTCTTTGACCGCTAAGGAGAGAAAACAACTTGACTTTTTCCACTTAGGAGGTATTTATGGTATTAAGGGGGTAGATATTGACATAGATTTTATTCATACCGCCTTAGAATATTGGGATCTAGACACACATTGCTTTAGACTAGGCTATGATTATATTAGCCTTTTACCGGAAGAATTTGGTGCCATTCTAGGCTTTCCTTCATTAGATCTTGCGGTAATTCCAAGAGTGAGTGGGTATTATTATAAAGATTTTGAGCGCTTCTTTAATCTTAAAGACAAAGATCTAACAAATATTGTAGATGGTAGCGTAGTTAATCTTAAAGAATTTGCACGCCACTACTTTGATATACCGTATTCTGAGTCTCTTAATGTTTATAGAAGAAGGGCTTTTCTCTTTTGTATTCTTAGCCAATATTTTCTCACTAGTGGTAGAAATAATGAGGGTCAAGAAATTATAATATCTGTCTTGGAACAAATTGAATCTGGAAGGATTCTAATGCCATTAATTATTGGAGAAACTGTGCTTAGTCTAGATGAATTAAAGAAAAATCCAAAAGCACCTCTTCGAGGCTTTCCAATTTTATTACATGTAGAAAAATATATTTTTAATTACAGAAATCAAAAACATATATTTTTGTATAGTAATACTAATTATTTGCATTGAATTTTTGTAGATGTGGCTAATAGAGAGACTAGAATTAATTAGTCCTCCTAACAATATTGAAAAATACACTCCAAACTACTTTGTGAGGCGAAAGAAGCATTTCTCTGTAAAGATGGGTCACCATGAGTGGAGCAAAATATTCGCCTCTTGTAATTTTGCTATCAAATGGGTCATCCCATGGTGGAAAATTTAGAATATGGTTGGTGTCAACAAGCAACCCTTCTGTCGTCTTCCAAGCTTAAACAAGATGACTTTTTATCATCTCTTCAGGGTAAAAAGGCAATACGGTCTTATTCAAACAATTCCTTCTGGAGATCTTCATCGTCCTTATGAATTCCTTGTTTGTCAAGAAGTAGAGAGGTATGACACTTATTGGAGTGCTAGGCCTTAATGGGAAGTGGTTACCCAAAAGGTTCCTCCTTCTTTGCCCAATGATGTGAAGAATTTGGTTCTTAATAAGCCTAAAAACGACAAGAAGAAAGATCAAAGTAGAACCAATGTGAAGAATCGTCTCAGTGACAAGATAACTCCTGTTAAGGAACGCTTAGGTGAAAGAGTTGAGTTCAAAACACATATGATATCTAAGAAGAAGGACACTACTAAAGGGAAAGAGAAAAGAAAAGCTGACTCTTCAAAAAAGAACGTTTGGGTGGAAAAGAAACACGGTGTCCTCGCCAAAGGAGAAACTGTTTACTCCGAGATTGAATGTAGGTCCTCTAAAGGATGCCTACTAGCTAAAGTAATGGATGATGAGGAAGAGGCTGACAAGAATTAGAAAAGAGAAAAGAAAGAGAAGAAAGATTGAAGCATTTCTTAACTTCCAATTTATTAGACAAGTTTAATTTTTAAGTCAATTAAGCTTTTATTTAAATTCCATCAATAATTTAATTTTTCTTTATTTTATTAATGCAATTTCAGTATTTTAATTAAATTAACTTTTATATTTAATTTATTAAAACAATGAAAACAACTTAAATTATTTTCCAGAAAATTTCTCGAGTACGAAAGTAGAAAATTTTCCGAAATACACATAAATTTCCCCAGATATTCTCTGAAAATTAGTGTCGCGATTTTAAGTCTGTCGCCAGACGCTGCTTTCGTCGCCAGGCGCTGTAGTCTGTCGTTTGGCGACAGACTTTTTACTTTGCGTTGATGCTGAGCGAATTTTTATTGATGCTGGGATACGAGATTTGTGAAAATTAAAGTGGCCGCACCCTGTAAAGGGTTACCTATGTATCCATTCCTAAGGAATAAGGCCAAACGTAGCTCTCTTGAGTGTCCTACTCAAGTAATTACGGGTAGTACTTTTTAAGTTGGTCAAGGTTCGTCATGTTTGAGATTTCATTACCATCCATATCAGTTACTTTTGCTGCTCCTCTTGATAGGATGGTTTCGATGATATATGGTCCGGCCCAATTAGGCCTAAATTTTCCTCTTGGATCCAAAACATTTTTCCTTAGTGCTTTTTACACCAAGTCTCCTACTTTGATGTTTCTTGTCTTGACCTTCTTATTAAAGTGTCTAGCCATACGGGTTTGATAGCACCGAGTATGATGTAGAGCTTTTAGTCGCTTTTCATTGAGTAGAATTAGCTCTTCATATCTTGCCCTAGTCCATTTGACTTCATCGAGTTTACTTTCCAACGCAATGCATGGAGGAGGTATTTCTAGCTTTACAAGATGTATGACATCCATTCCATAGACGAAGGAGAATGGCGTACTTCCTGTTGATGTACGAATTGACGTGCGATAACCCCAAAGTGCAAAATGGTGTTTGTCAGGCTAATCCTTGTAATTTTATGTCATTTCTCGCTAATAGTCTTTGAAATCTTGTTAGCCGCCTCAACTGCTCCATTTTCTTGAGGTCTATAAGGAAAAGAATGATGGTGATGAATACCATAATTTTGTAGCAATTCTTCACATTCTACTTGAAAGTGAGTTCCATTGTCACTTATCATGTCATGTGGGACTCCATATCGACAAATAATGTTCCTTTCGATAAAGAGTGCTACATGTTTTGCGGTGAGTTTAGCACATGACTGTGCTTCAACCCACTTCGTGAAGTAATCGATTGCTATTAGAATGTATTTGTGACCTCCTTTCCAAGGAGGGGTAAATTTTCTGATGATATCAATTCCCCATGTTAAAAATGGCGATGGTGATGTGTAAGTGTAGAGTAGAGATGGAGGAACATCTTGCAAGTTAATGTATATTTGGCATTTAGGACATCTCTATACGTATTGATGACAGTCCCTATTCATGGTAGTCTAATAATACCCTTCTTGCATTATCGTTTGGACTAGCATTTTGCCATTAACATGGGTTTTACAGACGCCTTCGTGGACTATCCTCATAGCTCTTTGGGATTCCTTTTTGTGTACACATAAGAGAGATCGACCCCTAGGTACCCTTTTGTGTAACTCGTTGTCTATGAGTATATATTGGGAAGCCAAGAGTCTTAATGATCGTTTTTCTCTTTTGTCAACATGAGGAGGATGTTCTCCTTTGGTGACATAGTTGAGTATATCTGTATACCATGGTTCTTCTTCTTCTTCGTCGTCTTGGACCACTATATCGTCTTCTACGGCTTGAATGTAGGCCGGTTTATGCCTTTTCTCTATGGTTAAAGGCATTTGCTCGATTTCTATAGGAATCCTAACCAATGAGGCTAGTCTTGCCAAAGCATCAACAAATTGGATTTCTTCTATAGATAGATATGTGTATTCTACCTTTTCCAATTGGTTGGTGAGTTTTTTCAGTTAAGTTTGGTAAGGGGCTAAACTTTCACTCCTTACTTTCCATCTTTTGGAGATTTAGTTGATGATCAAAGAAGAATCTCCGAATATTCGAAGTTTCTTTACTCCCAATGCCAAAGCAGTTTCGAGGCCTACCACACATGCTTCGTATTCTGCAGCGTTGTTGGTATTGTCAAAATCTAACTTTATGGAGATTGGAACATGTTCTTCTTTAGGTGATACTAATAATACTCCAATGCCACATCCCTTTTGGTTTGAGGCCTTGTCGAAGTATAAGGTCCAAGTATCATCTTCTGTGACCATCAAGTTTTCATTTGGAAATTCGTTGTCATTTATTGGCATCGAATCTTTTATTAGAAAATCTGCTATGAAGTCCGAGACCAGGATCCTTTAATAGCCTTTTGAGGCATGAACCTTACATCAAATTGGGCTAGGTTGACAATCCATCTTGATATGCGTCCATTAAGTGTAGATTTTTCGAATAAGTACTTGAGTGGATCTATTTGAGATACTACAAAGATTGTATGCACGAGCATATAATGTCTCAACTTGGATTTGGCCCACACTAATGCGAGGCACAATTTCTCAAGTGGTGTGTAGCATACTTCATACTCGAGCATTTTCTTGATTAGGTAGTAGATGGCGTATTATTTTCCTTCTACTTCTTGTGCGAGCATAGCCCCCATTGTCTCTTTGGTGACTGTCAAGTACAACCTAAGAAGAATCCTTGGAAGCGCTCGTACTAATACGGAAGGATTTTCAAGATAGGATTTGATCTTTTCAAAGACTTTTTGACAGTCATCTTTCCATATTACTGGCACATTCTTTTTGAGTTTCTTAAATATTGGTTCACATATTGTTGTTAGCTTGGATATGAACCTACTTATGTATTGCAACCAGCCAATAAACCCTCGAATTTGTTTCTCGGTTTTTGGCGATGGCATTGACATAATTGCTTTGATCTTTGTTGGGTATATCTCTATTCCTCTAGAGCTTATGACGTATCCCAAGAGTTTGCCTGAAGTGACTCCAAAAGCGCACTTTGATGGATTCAACCTCATGTTCTATTTCCTTAGTCTTTCGAAGAATTTTCTTAAGGCTACTTGATGTCCTTGGCGATCTTTTGATTTCACAATCATATCATCCACATAGACTTCAACCTCTTTGTGCATCATGTCATGGAGTAGGACATTTGCTGCTCGTTGGTAAGTGGCACCCGCGTTTTAACCCGAATGGCATTACCGTGTAACAATAAGTAACCAAAGGTGTTATAAACGTTGTTTTCTCCATGTCTTCTTCCGCCATTAAAATCTGGTTGTACCCCGCATACCCATCCATAAATGAGAGAAGCGCGTGATTTGCTATATTATCTACTAAGATGTCGATGTGTGGTAAAGGGAAGTCATCCTTTGGACTTGCCTTATTTAGATCTGGATAGTGAAAGAAATAGTGTCCTTAGAACAAGTGTATTATTCTGATAGTGGGTTCAAAATTATTAAAAAGCTAATATATTCATTAAGGTCAAGTGATTGGAATGCCAGGGTGGAGGTCGCTTCTGATCAGTAATATTAATGCATAATTAATATTACAGCTTAATCTTGACTGAACATTTCGGGTCACACCCAAGCAATTAACGAACCGACACGAAGAATTAATTCGGAAGGAATTAATGAGTCGCCCGAGTAATAATTATTTAAACGTAGGAAATTCGAGCTTAGAGCGTCGAAACCGAGCGTCAGAAGTATAGTAAAAAAATAATAAAAGACGAGACAACAAAACGGTAATAAATCAACAATGACCAAAATAACCCTACAATCAGAACATCCAGTGCTAGGGGGTTAGCCAAGCTAGCAGCCCGCACTAAGTGTGCAGCTTGCTAGCAAGCTACGGCCAGCAACCTGCACTTAGTGTGAGGCGTGCTGGCAGCCTGCACTATATGCGAGGCGTGCTAGCAGCTGCAGCCCGCACGCATGTGCGTAGGCATGCTGGCCGAGAAGGCTAGCAGCAGCAGCCTCCTTGCTGCGGGGCTTGGCTGGGTCGAATAGCAAGCAGCGGCAGCATATGGGAAGCCCATATGAGTGGGTTTGAGGGAGGTTCCAAGCGGTGCAAGGTGAGGGAGAGAGTGGGGAGCAAGTTTGGTCCCCCCTGCTTCAAGTGGTCCTCACCTACTCTCTCATATGTAGTTGACACTTGTTGATTTATTACTAGCTTGCTTAAATAATTTTATTTTGCTTTTAAAATAAAATGTGAAAATCCCACTATCCCACATTGGTGGGAGAGACAAACATACTCTCATCATTTTCTATATATACACACGTAAGGGAATTGGAAATGATGCTTGAGTAAGAGGTGTAAAGGGCATCACATGTAAGTGAAAACCCTTGAACTCAAGAGATGGAAAAGGTATCACATGTAGTGCAAGCCTTTGAACTCAAGTACTCAGGTTTTATTTGTCGGGTCTTGCTAACCCCAAGATATTTGACCTTGTCGGTATTCGTTGGTGCGGGTGGATCAACGTTTGAGGCTTCATGCTTTCAAAGCTAGCTTTCAAGTAAGGGCCCATTCGGTCGGGCGAAGCACGCTCCAAAAGGTAATCGTTTTATCTTAATCTTGTGATTTATTTTATTATGTTTATGGTTTTATTTATTACGAGTGTGGTCTTGTTTTTTGGTTTGTTTCCGCGGTGAGTCGGAATCACCAAACCCCAACAGGGGTGTCGGAGACTCGCTCGTTTATTTTTAAAATCATAATATTTTTCAAGGTATTTTTATGGCTTAATTTTTCTGCTTTTAAGTTGCTTATTAGATTAGTAGCTCGTTTTATCCATTTTAACCTCGTATTAGAGCTGACTTCAGCTCACGAACTCAGATTTCGACCCAAAAATACTAAATTTTGGGTGGAAAAGGCGTTCTGGAAATGGTTTCTTCCTTTTAGGACTCGGTTTTTAGTAAAAAAAAAAAACGACAACAAATGCATTTTTCGAGGAGTTTTCGTTATTCCGAAAATTTTTAACTCTTTCTAACCTTGAAAATTAATTGCATATTTCTGGTAGTTATGTAATTGGTTCAATAAATATTTTTATGCAATTTTAAACCTCTTAAGGCATGATTACTTGGTGGTAATTTGTGTTTGAAAGCTTGGTTTTATATTTCACATAATTGCAAATTAATTGCATTAAGTGTGAAATTGTTGTTCTTTAAGGCTTCCAAGTACTAAAGATTCAATCTTTAATTATGTTAAGTGATTGAAACTTTGAGTTACTAAATTCCATGAATTTTTGTTAAACTTTGTTGATTTAATCATTTTTTTGTTAATTGGAATCATAAAGTTTGAAACTTGTGATAGAATTTTCTTTATCTTCATATTGGAAGATATAATTTTTTCAAGGATTCACAAGTATTAAAGTTGGAATCTTTATTGAACTTATGTTCATTTTTCCAACTCCCTTTTATTTTGTCAAAAACTCAAGATTAATTTTAAGGAAAATTTAACAACAATAAACCAACCTTTGCCCCATTCTCCCAAAATGGACCAACCTTTAAATCTGCCCAAAATAAACCAAAGTTTGCGTTTTTTCTCCCAAAATGAACTCAAATAACTGGTGACCTGTGAAACCGGTCATTTTTTTAATTTTCCTTTATTTTTTTTAATGAAAAACCTTTAATTATCTTTTTCAAATAAAGAAAATAATTAAAATTATATAATTTTTTTTAAAAAAAACCACTCTTCCCTCACTCCACTGCGAGCCACCCCCTCCTTCACCTCTCCTCCTTTTCCGGCCACCACTACCCCTCCCCCTTGACTTCCCATTTTCGACCATTATTAAAATCACAACTTCTTACTCACCCCAACCACAAAAGCACCAACCAAAGCCACCGTACCCCCACAAATCCACCAACCCACCCACATAAGCCACACCACAAAACCACCAATTGAAGCAAACCATGAAGATATGAAACCCACCACCGTACCGACAAAAGAGTGAGCTGATGTGACAGATTTAAGGCAAATCGTTGTTGATTTTGTTGATGAAAAGTTCGATTAGTGTTTGTGAGATTGGTGGGGGAGTTGCGGTGGGAAGAGAAGTAGCACGGTAGCAATAGTGGTGTGGGCTGGTGGGTGGCGATTGTTGTTGAGGTAAGGCAGGGGTTGCGGGTCTTGGCGGTTGTATCCTTGTAGGTGCGGGCTGCTGTGTGTGGCAGATGGATATTATGGTTGTTGGTAATTGATGGTGTTTTTGTGACTAGAGGTGGTGATTAAATTAAGGTATGGGTATAGGCAGCGCCGGCGACCGGGGGAGGGGGATCTTGGCGTCGGCCGGCCTTGGGGGCAGGGGTCAGGCTTCAAGTGGGTGGTAGTGGGGTGGCTGGCACGTGGAAGGGTGTTTGGCTTTTTTTTTTTAATTTCTTTTTTCTTAAATTTATCAATAAAAAAAAACCCTGACCAATGAGTTAATGACACGTGGATTTGTACCTAGTATAACAGGTAAGGTGACTTGTTGGGTTTATTTTGGGAGATAAAAGGCATACTTTGGTCTATTTTGGGCAGATTAAAAGGTTGATCCATTTTGGGAGAATGGAGCAAAGGTTGGTTTGTTGTTATTAAATTTTCCTAATTTAAATTAATTAAATTGATAGTGAGTAATTGCCCTCTGTGGGGAATAGTTTCAAGCCTTTAAAATCCCACTAGCTTGAACCCCACTGTGATCATACACTAAAGTACGGTGGCGTCCAAGAGGGAAGAAGATAGAGCAAAAGAGTCGCCAACAAGTTTTTAAGGAACTTGTAAACCGTTCACGAGGTGAAGGTTACACCCCTTAACGATCCAAGAGATCGTCAACTCCATAAGGTCATGAACCAAATAAGGGTTTGGGGATGATGGTACAAATCCAACCTAAAAGAGATAGAACCTGCCCTAATAATAGGCCTCTACTTTATTCTGCTCGTATTCATGTGCGCTTTCTGATCAACATGCAATCAATAGGATTAACCCTAAACCTGTTTAATCTATGTTGGTTGAATTTAATGCACAAATAAATCTATTATTGGCGATCACTTGAAATTATAATCAAAATTAACCTAACAAGATTATTAATATCTTATTAAGCGTGATTACAAGTACCAATTCCCTTTAAACATGCAATAAAGGTGATCAAGCAATAAAGAATAAATATAATATGTATCAAGCAAAATAATAAATAATCAACATCATTAATAATAACATTAATCATAATCATGTTAAAGCATAGCAAGATCCTAGGCATGATACTAACAAGATTAATAACAAACCCTAGCATGTCACTATACAATAAAAATCAAACCTTTAGTCCTAACATGATACTAACAATCATAAATATTAGGAAGAGAATAAAAGGCATCATAGCAATCATATTTAATATTAAAGTTACCATAGACATGATACTAGGAATATCATAATAACAATATAAACATGATATCTACATCATAATATCAATTAAAATCAATAAAGTACTTACTTAGATGCCTCGTACCTCTTTCTAATTACAAAATACACGCGTTAGTAACTTCAAGGAAAATAACAATCAAAGCAATCAAATTAAATAATTGAAAGAGAGATTTGGGACCAAACCCTCAGAAATTAAAACCTTTCACGTCTAGGGCGAAGGCAACTTCGAATATGGCTAGGTGTTTCTAGATCTTGTGAATGCGGAATTTTGTATTAAAAAGAAAAGAAGAAAGAATGCATGAATGAATGAATGTTATTGAATATTGGGAATGAAGAGAGTTGATGATCGATGATGAAGATAGTTGATCAAAACTTAAGAATAAAGAGAATTGGTGACCCTTCATGATTGAAAACGGAGTTTTCGATACGATATTTATAGAGAAAATCATCCAAAAAAGATAATTTATCAAAACAGAGTCTGAAGACCACAAAAACACCTTGGCGCCAGCCCTGGCTCATTGGCGCCAGGACCAGTGGCTAGCGCTAGGCGCCAATGCTGGCGTCTGGCGCCAAATCCTGATTCCAGGCGCCAAGGCCTGGGGTTGGACGCCAATTTGGATTTCAACGCGTTTTCGAAAAATTGATAAACTTACCGTACTGGAAGATAAAATAATATAATTTCAGTCGAAAATGCTATTTGATCTAATTAAAACTCTGAAGAATCCTAATTGAATTAAGAATGATAAAACCTTCTAGAATGTTCTAGAAGACCAAAACCATTCCTAATTACATTAGGAATGATAAATCATATTAGGCCCTCCCCTAGATCATTGGGCCGTACTTAAAACTCAAACCGGGCCCAGTTCAGTAAATTGGCCATAAATTCCTCAATATTCATCGGAATTGGGCTTATAATATATCTTTGGAAAGGTCTTTGCAAGCCCCATCCAACTACACCACTATTGGACCCATATCATGGACCAACCAAACTGGATTGGCTGTTTTCTTAAAATAAAGTTTTCAAAAACAGGGAGAAGAGAAAAGAAAAGAAAAGAAATAAAACTTTCCGCAACACTAGACCTTTCCACACTTTCGTTTCATTCGATTATGATTCGACGTGAAAGGCACTCATCACTGGGTTTGGTTTTGGGGAGACACAAATGGGTGTCTACACCCTCTTGTTTTTGTTGCACCAAGTCAAACTAATTTTATTAAAGAATGGTTTTTGGAAATAATTTTTGTTACATACACTTGGATGATTTTTTATTTAAGTTAGACTTGTTTAAATTTTTAATTTTGCTCATGAAAATTAGTTCTAAAATTAATTCAGAATTAATAAATTGCCACGCGAAATTTGGGATTAACATTTCAAGGCTCTGGCACGCAAAACGAGGCAAACCCTCCCTTGGCTAGCCGGGCTGCTATATGGGGCTGCTCGATGCGTGCGGCCATGTGTGTGGCATGCGCGCCCAGCCACAGCAAAAACGCACCAGCACCATCCATGTGTGTGGCGTGCGTGCTGCTGCCGTAGCGCAACCCCATGGCTGCTATGGTGCGTGGGGTGTGCGAGCGTTTTGGTGCGTGTATGCGCTTGGTATTTTGGTGTAAAGGGGCAAGCAATCGTGGCCTTGTTTCTAGCACCTTGTAACCCATAGAAAACGCTACTGGGGTGTACCTTGCTAATGCTACGTGGGGTGGTGAAGGCACGTGCGCCAAGCCGTATAGTGCGGGGTTGTTCGACAATCTTAACTTTCATATGGCACGTATGTAGTGCGTAAACAACTTAAGTACGGTTGGCTTGATGTTTGCTTATTTTGCCGTTTTAATTATTTTATTAATATAATTTGGTTTTATTTATTTTAATAAATTTTGGAGGCTAGGCCTCGGTTTTCAAGAGCGGCATTTGCAAATTTTATTTTTGCAAATAAATTTTGTTTTACCGGCTTAATTAATTGGATTAATTAAGATGGATGCGGAATTTAGTGGGAGCTTCAAATATTAATTGCACTTATTTACATAATCGGTTAAAACAACTTTAACTAGTTTTAATGAGGCGTGTTAATTGGATTAACCACCTAGATTATTTACTAGTTATCGCGTGTTTATGCATTGTTACTTGTTTATTGTTGTAAAATGCATGGGCCATTCAAATAATGAATGGATGAATGGAATGTATATTCTCTCACAAGATTTATAAAAATGGCAACATGCGTACCGTTGAGTATTTTTGTACCTTAATATTTAGGTTAGTCCTAATCGTTGATACTAGTATTGCATAATTATGGTCAAGTCTTTAAGATAGAGGTTCTTGGAAAACAAAACCATGAAGTTGCAAAAGAAGACCTTTTGTAGACTTAAAGAATTCGAGGGGTCATGCTATTTGCCAATATGCATCAAAATGCTTATGCTTTACATATTCATGATTATTTATATATGAATTATATGTTAGATGCACGCTTAGGATTTCAAATGTTGTGATGATTAATTAAGTTCACTTAAATCAACCAACATAGAAACCCTAGGTCCCTAAATATTTAGTAAAATTACCATTCCAAAATAACACTTATCGACCTGTTGAGAGTAGTGATGGGCTACGCCAAAGCAAGGCATCACTACTACTCTCTAGACTAATAAGGCATACAGGGTATGCAAGTTGGTTTTTGTTGTACTCAACTATATGAGTGATGGAGTCCTAACATGTCGTGGCAAAGTGGATAAATTGTTGAGAGAGCATTAGATGCGATGATTTATTCAACAAAGAGTGGCTTAGAGCCATTAGAAAAGTGTTGCTTACCTTGGGAGATTTAGTGCTAAGACAAGCCAAAGCATGCTTAGCCACTCTTTGTTTCCTTGGATCTTGGAATCGACTTATTTTCGCAAAAAGCAGACAAATTTTAAGTGTGAATAAGACGTTAAATAAGTTTGAAATATGCATGATTTAAATTCAATCTTATTTAAGTATTATTAATGGTTTTTCATTCAAATTCTCTCAATTGTAGAATCATGTCTTCAAGTAACTCAAACAACCAGGTTTCATTACGCTGAATTCTCGACAAGGAGAAGTTGAGTGGGACAAAATTTCTTGATTGGCAAAGAAATTTGCAAATTGTTCTCATGAAAGAGCAAAAGGAATATGTCCTTGATGAGGAAATGCCCGATGCTCCTAATGAGGAAGTGACTCAGGCTGCCCTAAACCGATGGTAAATTGCCAATAGGGATGTCAAATGCATAATGTTGGCCACAATGTCTCCCGAGCTTGAAAAGACTTTCTTTGAAAAGGATACAGGTTTCGAGATCATTTCTAGGCTGCATAATATGTTCCAAGATCAGTCCCAAACCGAAAGGTTTGAAACCCACAGAAAGATCCTTGAGAGCAAGCTCAAGAAAGGAGAGTTAGTCAGCCCACATGTACTCAAAATGATAGGATGATATGAGAACATGGGAAGGCTTGAGACGGGGTAATCAATTGAGATGGGAATTGACATCATGATCTACTCGCTGCACAAAGGCTATGATTAGTTAAAGAAGAACTATAATATGCATAGCATGGGGAAAACCCTCACTGAGCTTCACGATACGTTTAAGCAAGCCAAGCAAACGCTGAAGGATGAGGGAAAACATGATATGCTCATGGTGAAAAATGGCAAGTTGTTCAAGCGCATGTTAAAGAAAGAAGAAAGGCTTCAAGGGGAAAGGTAAGAAGAACTTTCCGCCTAAGCCGAAAGCTACCATGGACAACAAAGAAAATAAGGTAGCATCTTCTAAATCTAATTCCGAATGCTTCTATTGTAAGAAAAAGGGACATTGGATGAGAAATTGCCTAAAACTCAAGGAAGATAAGAAGAACGGTACCGTTGCTTCTGAATTAGGTATATTCGTTATAGACGTAAACTTCACTAGCTCAACATCATGGGTCTTAGATGCCAGATGTGGTTCACACCTTTGTTCCAATTATCAGGGACTAAGGAACGTTAGGAAGCTAGAGAAGGGAGAGGTTGAACTTCGGGTCGGCAATGGAGCCAGAATTGCGGCCGTATCCGTTGGAACTCTTAGTTTGACTTTGCCCTCTTGGCTTGTTTTAGAACTTGATAGTTGTTACTATGTTCCCAACATTACAAAAAACATCATTTCAATTTTGGCATTGGATGCAAAAGGTTTTGAATTTTGAGTAAAAGACAGTGAGTCTTCTTTTTATCTCGATAATGTTTTATATGGTATCGCACATTCTGAAAATGGTCTTTATGTACTTTCTTTAAATAAACAAGTTTATATGTAAATAATACTAACAAAAGAGCTAAGACCATGGAGTCAAATCAAACTTACTTGTGGCATTGTCGTCTTGGCCACATTAACATCAAACGCATCATGATGCTCTTTCAAGAAGGCGTTCTTGACTCTTTCAATTTAGAGTCTTTTGAGAATTGCGAAGGATGTTTATTAGGAAAGATGATAAAGCAGCCATTCTCCAAGTTTGGAGAAAGAGAAGGACTTATTAGGTCTAATACATACCGATGTATGTGGACCAATGAGCTCCGTCACAAGAAACGGACATCGATATTTCATCACTTTCATAGAAGACTATAGTAGATATGGCTATGTATACCTAATGTTGCACAAATTTGAATCGTTTGTCAAGTTCAAAGAATTTCAGAGTGAAGTGGAAAATCAGCTTGGCAAGAAAATCAAAGCCCTTCGATCGGATCGAGGTGGTGAATATTTGAGCCAAGAATTCAATGACCATCTAAAAGATCATGGCATAATTTCAAAATTGACACCTCCAAGAACTCATAATGGAATGGAGTATCCGAATGGAGAAATCAAACCCTGGTACACATGGTACGATCAACCATGGGTCTTAGTGATCTTCCGATCTCTTTCTGGGGACACGCACTTTTAACTGCGGCACTAACACTGAACCGTGCTCCATCAAAAGCTGTAGAAAAGACTCCATACTAACAATCAGCGCAACCCCGCATCTCCAATCAACACCTAACCACTTGCATCCCAACCCACAATCATCCACCGCTGCTGCCTCCAATCGCCACCAATAACCCCTCACTTCAAGTCGCCAACAATAACAACAATTACCACCGCAAATCCCGCAACAATAGCCAAGCAGTCCACCGCAATTACGCAACCCTTCAATTAAGCGCCCAAAATCAGAGCAAATAGCAAATCAATCGGGTTCGGGCAAACCGCGTAGGAGTTCGGTCGAAGTTCTAGTCATAAACTTTCGAAGTTTTCTAAATTGAAGAGGTGTGGTCGAACACACTCATGGTTCGACCGAACCAACCCCGTAGTTTGGCCACACCAACCCATGGTTCGATCGAACCATTTCTCGAGCTATGCACATGATATTTAATGAGATCAAACGGTTGAGATTGCAGATCGAAGATGATGCTTGATGATGTCCGTTGATGATGGTGTGATGCGGTGGTGATGGAGTTCAGAGAAGCCAAACAATCGAAGAAGAAGAGCTGGTGTCAGATTGGTTTTGTTGAGAATTGTTTTTGGTTTTATTTTCTTTTTCTTTTAGTTTTATTTTTTTTATTTACTTTCCTTTTCTTATTTCTTTCTTTTATTTTATTTTCTCTTTTTATTTCTTCATTTTTTATTTCTCTTTTATTTTATTAGCTTGGTATAAATACCCATTTTTGGGGTAATTAACAAGGAACAATTCAAAAATTACCAATTATTCATTTCTCTAATTAGTTTTAGCAGAGCTTCTCTCTCTAGGTTTAGCTTAGGATTAGAATAGTTTAGAGAGAGAAAGTAAGGGTTTCACCATTGTTGAGTTTGGATTTTGAAGAAGAAATTGATCATCTTTTCTATAGACTTTCATCTTCAATCATTGAGAATCTCTAACTCTCTCTCCTCTATCTTTATTGCTTTCTTTTGATTATTGTTTTAGTTGTTGGTATTGCTTGTTAATCATGTTGATTCTTGATTATTTGTTAATTAATCTTGTTGTTAGCATGATTAGTGAGTAATTCCCCCATTAAGGAGATGGTTGTGGTGTAGTTTGATCTTGAGCATGTTCTAGGGTATAGAATTTATTTATTTGTGATTAAAGTCTTTATATTCTTGATATTCTTTAATCTTCTTGCAAGTGCACACTGTTTGTTGACTTAGCTAGGGTTCATTACTATCGATCGTTATTTAATAGCACCTCCTAGTATATGGTTCTAATGTGGAAACATAGTGGCTATGTTAGGAGAAGCCAATTGACCCCGGAAGATGGCTAGATTGGATCCCTTATTTTGATATTCAAGCCTGTTTAGTTCATAATTAATTCAATTTCTATGCCTTTGTTTATGTTCAAGTGAATGCTATACCTAAACCATTTCTCTTAGTGTTTTATTTCTTGTTTTAGCATCTTTAGACTTTAGTTTATTTAGCTCCTATTCCGGACTAGCTTAATTGTCGATAACATTTGGTGGTGTTTATTCGTTCCCTATGGTCCGACCCCTATGCTTGCCTTATACTCGTATTAGGTTTGTTTAGGTTGTATAAATTGTATTTGATCTAGGGATAGACAATTGACGACGCGTTTATTCCCTTGTCAAATCGTCACACGACTTACTTTCTGAGAGAATGTGAAGTACGTATATAGTACCAATCAACTTGAATCTAATTATTAGATCATTAGATTATAGTCAAGAACATCCAAAGCACTTGGTTGAGTGAGAGGATGCGTTCTTGACACATGGCAACAAATATAATTTGAGTATTGATGATAAAAGAGCAAACCTTAATAAGGATGAGATCCTTGATAAGGAAACCATTTGTAAGCACGAGGTAAGAAGTGTCGTGGCTTGAGAATGGTAACATGGATGTGCATCCATGTATAATGTGCGGAAATTTAAGTTAAATTTCCATGATCACAAATGATTAGGGTATCCCAAATCGTTGTGAGCCATTTGGAATATAACCCAAGCAAGGCATTATCAAGGAGTCTACTAAAATAAATGTTGAGAAAATTGTTGCCTTAAAGGCAATAATAAGAAGATGTTAAAAAGGAAAGTTTATTGTTGAACGTTGATGATTGTAGGTTGTCAAGTTGAAGATCTCAAAATGAGTGGGAGCCATCACTTGGACAATAAAGCCTAAATGATTTGTAATCCATAACACTCTCAAAATTTTATCACATTATGAAAATGGTCGATGATGAAGATGCTAAGATCTGCAAAGTAATCATGACTAAACCTATGCAATAGGTGAACGACAACATCCACAAATTGCGTAAAAGAAATTAAGCATATCAAATATTGGTGTGATTTCTATAAATGTTTTATGAAGAGTAATACTCTAAAAACATTTTGGGAAACCATTTATCATAAGATGAAACATTGTAATGTTTCATACACTACAACAAAAATTAGATTAAGAAACGCAAAATATAGAACGGTTAACAAAGATATACGTTCCCTGCAACAATATAGAACGTATTTGTGGAAGAGGTGTTCTATAAGTTAATGAATATAGAACGACTCTTACAGTTAACCGTTCTCTATTAGTTTTTAGCAAAAATAAATACATTTTTAATAACTTATGTTAAACAATATGCAACAGTGCACTTGACAACTGTTTTGTGTACATTTATTATTATTATTTTTTATTATTTTATTTTTATTTTTTTAAGTTTTGGAGGGACTAGAACTTTGCCCAAAAAATTTAACCAAAGGACATTGAAATTTTTCATATGCCAATATCAATTTTACATCTTTTATTTTCAATTTGAATTTTAATTTTTTTTTTACTCCAAAAATGAACTGCAGTTATCTTCTTCTCAAATTCATCAAGCCTGCTACCTCCGCGTTTACTCGCCAACACTGCACCTCCGCACCCACCACCACACCTGTACCTCTGTGTGCATCACCGCACCACCACTGCAATATCAAGGTAGGCCTTCTAATTTTCTTCTCCCCCGAATGTACAAATTTGATTAGAAAATTGTAGATCTATTTGAAGTATTTATTGAATTGAACTATTGAATTGAATTGTAAAAATGATAAATCATCATAGTATTCATCAAGTTATAGTAGCTTTATTCGATTTTTAGGTGGATTAAAGTTCTAATTTTAGGAAATTATTTCAATTTGTTTTTTTGTGAACGCAAAACTGAAGTAATTTCAATCAAATTATACTTATATTTTCAAATAATCCAATTAATTTCATAATCAATCAAATCAATCAAAGAAATACTGATATAACCTAGGTCAAATTTAGAGCCCCTGATTGATACATTTCTCGAATTTTCTGAGGACAAACAAATAGGGCTATAAATGGGTAGCTAGTTATTGGTTGTGACATTTGAAACGAGTTAGTTCTTATCAATGTTGATTAAAGGATGATATTGGCAGGTTCTTAAACAATTCACAAACTTTGATTTGGTTATAGAATTTAGAATATAATTCGGCTGCATTTGCAGGTAATTGAACTAATTTAAGTTCTTGATTGTAATTTTCGATCCGTAATTTTGTAGGTTAAGTTAATTCATTTTTTTTTCTTTTTGATAACGAAAGTGATGTTATTAATCAAAGATAATTATGTTACATTAATCTCCACTCGCCTTGCAGGAAGGAACCCAAAAACACTTGTTCTACCCCATCAAACAGAAGAGATCAAGCTCAATGTGAGTATATTCAATCAAGTTGTTGGGCAATCAAGACCCCCCACGTAGTTTCCAACAACACACGCCCATCACATTTCATCCTCTATACATCAACTACAAGAAGCTGCCCGTTTTTTCCTCTAATATACTATTTTTTTTTCTTTCTAATTTTTCTTTCTAATTTTGTTTCCATTTTACCTCATAGATTATTGAACATGTAAAAATTCTGACTCAAAAATTCTGGGATATATTTAACTTGGTTATGTATTTTTGGTGTGATTACAAGTGACACATGTGAAAGAATTAATTAAGTGGACATCTATGTCAGATTTTTGGAGATAAAATAGAATGTGATGGAAACAAGGAACCATTATTTGCTTGCAATGAGTGTGTAATCCTACTACATGTGTTGAATTTTCTTTGAGTATGGATGAGGCAAAGTGAATCAAAGGTAGCTAACTTCATTATAGTAAAATAACTAATCCCCTGATGTGATTTTAGATCTTTTATAAAGTAGTAGCTATGCTATAAATGGTTCTGTTTCATAATTCATTTTAATAGATACGATTTATGGTATTGTCTTTGATGTTGGAGACCAACTTTTACTCTTTTTATTAGTCTAAATTCTCCCTTTTTGGCTTTTTATAATACTAGATCTGCTTTGAGTTAAATGTTTAATTTTTTTTGTTATTTTAATGCAAAATGTAGTATCATGCTCTTCAATTTGGTATGAATGAGTAATTCATTCTCTAATTAATTTCTCCCTTGAGTTTTTGCATTTTTCCCATATAGTCTATCTAACTATGCTTATGCTTTTAAATTACAGAACATAGAATTTTGTAGTAGAACTTTTTTTTTATAATGGAATTATTTTTATTCAAATAAATGTTCACTTATATGTTATGTTTGTTTCGTAGATTTACAACTATCAAAGAAAAGGGGAACGCCGGGAAGAGAAGATATAAGAACGATTGATCGTAAATACTTTTGTTTAATTTGTACCTCTTGTTATGTTTTAATTTCATGCTAGATTTATTGTAAATATTTTTTTTTTATTTTTCTAGACATCTACTTTTGGCCTCCTGTCCCGACAGGAAGTGCAATGACGATAAATAAATACATCTACATGTTGGATCGAAGTGATGAATTCTTATGGATAACTGGTTAAGCCACAAAACACAAAAGACTAGCCCAAATTGACGGAAAAGCAAAAACAACGGTCCAATTAACTAAACCCGATCATAATTAGGCTGAAGCCCGTGCATAAACCTGTAATGATGACGAATTTAGGAGCGCCTAGGTTAATACTTAGTGCTGCCGCAAAAAAAGCCGCGCGCATCTCACAAAGTTACATTGGGCTGCTGCGCGCAACTAATTCGGTTTCACGTGACACCCAGCGCAATTTTCAAAGTTGCGCTACGAAAGATTAAGAATTATTCGGAATTATACGAAAAATATAAAATCGAATCTTACCATAAAGCCACGCGCAAGACCATTAGTTGCGCTGCACATAGCAGCGTAATTCTATAACTTGCGTTGGGATGCCGTGCGCAACTCCATCTTTTTCGCGCGACACCTGCTGCGGCAGAATGCTCAAAACCCTAAACATAATCGTTCCCTATAAATACGAGCTTAAATAGAGGCTTCAACAGACAAAAATTAACCTAAAACTCTTTCAAAATAACTTGTGAACTTGTACAACCTAGCCCTCTTGTCCTAAACACTCACCCTTTCGATACTTTGTAAATACGGTGGAGGTTCCCCAATAAGAAGGAGTCCATAAGTGTTCTAAACGGAGATCTAGCAAAGAGAAGTGGTAAAATCCTGAGCACTTAGTTAAATCACATTCTTGTTCTTGTTTAAAAAGACTTTAATTAATTAATTAGTGTTGTTTGGTCACCTTTAAAATATTTATTAATCAATTCCACATAGTATTACTACTAGAAAACGGCTTAATACCACGAAATTTTTACGACGGACCTATTTTTCCGTCACAAACTTTAATTTCAGCGACGGAATTAAGTTTGTTGCTAAAATGCGTCGGAAAATATGATTTGCGACGGAAATTCCCTCGCTAAATTTGCGACGGAATTTATTTCTGTCGGAAAATTATATTTCCGACGGAAAATTCCGTAGCAAAATTATTTGCGACGGAATTTTCCGTCGGAAAAAATTTACTGACAGAAATAAATTCCGTCGCAAAAATTTGAACTAGATATTATGTTTGTAAACCAGAAAGAACAAGGAAAAAAACGGGGAAAGAGAGAGAAAGAAAGGGAGAAAGAAAGAGAAAGAGGAGAGGACGCCGCCGCCGCCTCTGCTTGAGCGCGCCTCCGCCTGATCGACCACCGGATCCCGCTGCCGCTGTTCTCCCCGGCAGTAAGCCGCTGTTAGGTTTTTTTTTTAAATTCGCAAAAGGCCACCACTAACCACCGGGGCTTGTGAACAGCCACCACCGGCTTGTAGCAGCCGCCGTCACACCTACCTAGCCGGCGGCATTCCAAGAATTCCGGCTGCAGCGCCGGTGAGGTATTTTTATAATTTTATTTTTATTTTTATGTTTTAATTTTTATTTTTTGATTTAACCCTAACCACCACCAACACCCCTTTTGTTTCAGGTTCCTCCACCGTTCTGCCTCCTACCAGAACCACCACCACCTTCATCCTCCCGCTGGTAAATTATTGAACATAATTTGACCTTTTTTTTTCATTTTTTTAAAATAAAAATTGACATTTTACACCTTAAATAATGTATAATTGTTATTATTTGTAGGATTTGTATCTTCGCCTTGCTTTGAATCTCAATAAAAAGTGCAGATCTATAGGTTCGTGACATTCTAATTTCTAAAATTGTTATTTTAGTTTATACTTGGCATGTTAGTGACTTAGATAAATGTTAGTTTAGTTTGCTTTGTTTTTTTTTATAATAAATAATAATGGTTGATATGTTAGTTAAGTTTAATTTGGTTTGGTTTTTTTATAATAATGTAAGACATGACATGTTAATTTTGTTTGGTTTAGTATAATAATGTATGACATGATATGTTAGTTTAGGTTGATATTTTATTATAATAATGTACCGCATGATATGTTAGTTTACATTGATTTAGTTTATTATAATAAGTAGGACTATATAATTCATTAGAAAAAGGCATGATAGGTGTATGTTAGTTTAGTTTAATTTATTATTATTTAATAGTGTATGTTAGTTTTGTTTAGTTTAATATAATGTATGTTAGTTTAATTTAATGCATGTTAGTTAATTTAGTAAAAAATATTTGTTTTATATAATTTTAAATGTAATGATTACTATATAATTGTTTATATCAATTTAATTACGAATATTAGTTGTTTATATATGATTGTTTATATCAATTTAATTATGATTATGATATATTTAATTTACTTATAATGATTGTGTTATGTTATTTGCTTGGCATATTCTTAAATGAGCGTGTTATATTTACTTGATATATTTATGAATGAATCATTTGCATCATCATTTGCCAAGATACCCGTTCAAGGCATACTCATTAGGAGTATGTCTTGGATAGTCCCCGGTTGGGACTGTCCTTGGATGTTTATTCTCACATAGGTGGTGAATGTATGTCTTGTTATTGATTCTAGGGAATATCCTGGCTTATCATTTCTCTACAATGTTCTCTAGGTATATATGACGGGTTATCTAATAGCCTACATCGTGTACTTGGAGAACATAAGGGAAATGCTGCCGGATTTTCCATAGAATTGATAACGTGGCATACATTCGGTAGTGAGATTAAATGTCCAAGGATGGGTTAGGTTGGAGTGATAAGGACCTTTGGACATCATGTACAATCTTATTATCATATTTTTAACATTTAGATGGTTAATTAATATTCAATACGCGTTGTGACTAATGTGATTATACATATTCATGAGTTTGTGTAGAAGTTTTAATCATGAAACGAACAGAACGTAGCTGGATGTATGAAAGGAAGGTTGGGCATTCTATTAATCCGGAATTTGTGAAAGGGGTAGATGAATTCCTTAAATACGTGGAAGACCATCCCGAGAGTAGCAACCCGAATGAAGTTAGGTGTCCATGTTTTAAATGAAAGAACAAACAACTTTGGGATGCGGAAACTGTTAAAATTCATTTGTACCGCATGGGTTTCATACCTAATTACTATGAGTGGATGTGTCATGGGGAAGGCTTTCCGGGAGCTCCTGAAGGACCGTCAAATGAATACCGTGAAATGGTTTTCGATGCTTTTGGTCATAATGAAGATCAAGGGCATTCAGAAGAGGCAGAGGAGGAGCCTAATGCACAAGCTAAGCATTTCCTAGATTTGTTAAAGGCTTCCTAAAGACCATTATACGAAGGAAGTTCATTGTCTGTGTTAGAGATGGCTGCTCGAATTACTAGTCTTAAGTGTGAGTATAATTTGCCCCACAGATGTGTTAACGGGTTTGCTTCTTTGGTCAATGAGGCGATTCCTAACAATAACAATATGGCCGACACATTCTATGAGGTGAAGAAGATTGTGAAGGGGTTGGAGTTGCCTCATGAAAATATTCATGCATGCCCGAAAGGATGTATGCTGTTTTGGAAGGATGATGTTCAGCTATCTACATGTAGGGTGTGTGGTAGCGACCGATACAAAAAGACTTCTAAAGGTAGTTTAGTGCCTTTGAATGTTTTAATTTATTTTCCGATCACACCAAGATTGCAAAGGCTCTATGCAACCAAGAACATATTGGAGGAAATGACATGGCATTCGAAAAATCCTCGAGTTCAAGGCACAATGGCGCACCCTAGTGATAGTGAAGCTTGGAAACACCTCGATAGATGCTTTCCAGAATTTTCCAATGAGCCTCGTAATGTTCGACTTGGCTTGTGTACAGATGGTTTTGCTCCTCATGGTAAGTTTGGGGGACAATATTCCTGTTGGCCTGTCATTTTGACCCCTTATAACTTGCCTCCTTCAATGTGTATGAAAAGACAATTCATGTTCCTTTCGTTGCTCGTTCCTTGTCCTAAGAACCCTCAGGGCAATTTGGATGTGTATATGCAACCGTTGGTACAAGATTTGAAACAATTATGGGAAATAACTATGACATTTCGAGGAAACAAAATTTCAATCTTCGAGCAGCCATCCTTTGGACTGTTAGTAACTTCCCAGCTTACGGTGTGTTGTCTGGTTGGACCACAGCGGGTAAGAAGGCTTGTCCTTATTGTATGGATAAAAGCAAAACATTATGGCTTGAACACGGCGGCAAAGTTTCTTGGTTTGATTGCCATCGCCAATTCCTTCCAACAGATCACCCTTTTCGAAATAGTAAAACTGCATTTTGTAAAAACAAAGTCGAAAAAGGTTCACCGCCACACATCATGTCTGGTGAGGAATTGTGGGAATGTGTGAGACACCTTGCAAAGGAAACTGATGGGCCGGAGCCCTTGAAACATCTCAAAAGAGCAAAAAAAGGGTGGTTCAAGCAAACCTCGTTGTGGGAGCTTCCTCATTGGAAGCATCTGCTTATCCGTCACAACTTGGATGTCATGCACATTAAAAAGAACTTCTTTGATCAGTTAATCCACACCATTATGGATGTGAAAAAACAGACATGTGACACGCCATCGGCTCGAAATGACATAGCTAAATATTGTAAAAGGCCACAACTTCATCTGCAGGAGGACGGTAGGAGAAAAGAGTACATGCCAAAAGCCCCATTTGCTCTTGATAAGGCTCAAAGAAAAGTGTTGTGTGACTGGGTTAAACAGTTGCGTTTTCCAGATGGATATGCCTCTAATTTGAGTAGATGCGTAGATTTACAAGGTTGTAAGCTTCATGGTATGAAAAGCCACAACTATCATGTGTTCATGAAGAGGTTGTTGCCTACTGCTTTGAGGGAATTGCTCCCTTCCCATATTTGGAATGCGGTTACAGAGATCAGTCAATTCTTCCGTGATTTGTGATGTTACACAATCACCGTTAGTGACATGGAGCGATTAGAGAAAAACATGGTTGAAATCCTTTGCAAGCTTGAGAAGGTGTTCCCTCCGGCATTCTTCAACTCCATGGAGCATTTTCCTATTCATTTGCCATATGAGGGCAAGTTATGTGGTCTTGTTCAATATAGATGGATGTATCCCTTCGAAATGTAAATAAAAGTCCCCTTCACTTCTTCTTTCATACAAAACCTTCATAGTGATGACCTATTTACACAATTATTTATACTAATTTAATTGCAGGTTCCTTAATCACTTGAAACGTAAAATTGGGAACAAGGCTCGAGTTTCCATATGTAATGCTTATCTCACCGAAGAGATATCAAACTTTTGCTCAAATTACTTTCAGCCTTCAGTTGACACAAAACTCGGGATCTCGGTCAAAATGTAAATGTAGACGTGGAATCAACAATGGACAACGCTGACTTACCAGAGTTGTTCTCGGTGGATACCGGTCGTGTCTCAACTGAGGGTAAAACTCGGTATTTAGATGAAAAAGAACTCGAGTGTGCTCATTTGTTCGTTTTACGAAACTGCGACATTCTTGGTGAATACGAAAGGTATATGTGTTAAAGAATGAATTTTATTCATAGTTCTGAAGAATTAAAATGGTTGAATTACTAATTTCTCTTGTATCATTGACCTAATAGGAAGTTTGAGGACTACGTTCTTAGTTCCCGACCGTTTTTGCGTAGAGAAGAAGTTATGGAGAAATGTGACACCGAATTCTCTGATTGGTTTCACCATAAGGTGATAGAAATGTTCAAACACAGATGCAGTTTAGATCATTTATGATGACGACGAGGAAATGGTGGACGTGGAGGACGCGACAGATTTGGGTGACAATGAGGATCCTCAAACACAGATGCAGATACATCATCATGAGCAACAGCTTCAGGGGCAACAAGCCTCACAGTCTTCTAAGTTGGTGGTATTAGACCCTCCCACTTGCTGGTATGTATGTAGTTGTAATTTCATTCCCCTTCTAACCATATTTCTTATCACTGACCTATGTATTCCTCTAACATAAACTATTTATTTATTATTTGTTCATGATTCACATTAAAATAGGTTTGACGATAAACCTGTGAGAAACGCCGTCTCTAACACCCTAATAGGCTACTATCGATCTGCTTGGAGGAATTATGAAGAGGTTGATAAGAAGACGAAGGATCATTGGTGGAACTTGTTTTGCGTATGACTTTTTATACTTATAGCTATGTATTACTAAATATATTGATGGAGTTGTGTTTGATAATTTTAAATGTTTGTCATATGTAGAAACAATGCACATGGGCACATGAGTTAAACGACCATGTGAAGCGAACCTTCGAAGTCAAGTTCGCAGATCGGCTGAAGGAAATGTTTCACGCACTCACACACAGGATGAACAGTAAGAAGCCAAGATGGATGATCGATGAAGTCCACAAGGATAGGATAGACGTTTTGGAAAATGATGAAGAGTACAAGAAGAGGCCCGAACAAAACAAGAACAACAGAAGAGGCGGATCGATGGACAATGTTGTTGAGCCAACCCATTACCAAGGTTCAATTTCATCTGTAGAACATGCTTAAAGGATAGTGAGTTTGTTTTTTAGGCAATTGAAAAAGACAACAATTATGGTTACATTGAAATGATAAGCTTAATTTGGTTTGGTGCAAGTACGTTCAAAGGCGGCGAAAAACAATGGCCAGTTACCAACTGCACATGATCTTTTCATGAAGACACTCTTCAAGGAGATCCCTGGGAAAGAAAAGGTGCCAGAAAATGCCAAAGTCAAGAACATTGCGGCAACAACTTTAATATAATTTTGGCTTTAAACATATTAATTCGGCTTGAAATGGCTTCACTTTAAGGATATGGACCATTAAACTTAGTACATTTGCTTGATTATGTGATTTCAAGTCATAAACTCGTACAAATATGTAAATCTGGGATGGTTTGAGAATGAATGAGTTAAAAAGTTAAGACATAAAGAAAATAGGCATGTAAGAACCCATTTTGGTTTGAAATAGCTTTATTTTGAGGATATGGACCCAAAAACTTAGAAAATTTGCTTCTTTTACGTGATTTCAAGTCATAAACTCTTATAAATATGTAAATATGGGATGGGTTGAGAAAGAATGAGTTCAAAAGTTAAGAAATAAAGAAAATAGGCATGTAAGAACCCATTTTGGCTTGAAATGGCTTCATTTTGAGGATATGGACCCATAAACTTAGTAAAATTGCTTCTTTTACGTGATTTCAAGTCATAAACTCTTATAAATATGTAAATATGGTATGGTTTGAGAAATAATGAGTTCAAAAGTTAAGAAATAAAGAAAATAGGCATGTAAGAACCCATTTTGGCTTGAAATGGCTTCATTTTGAGGATATGGACCCATAAACTTAGTAAAATTGCTTTTTTTACGTGATTTCAAGTCATAAACTCTTATAAATATGTAAATATGGGATGGTTTGAAAAATAATGAGTTCAAAAGTTAAGAAATAATGAAAATAGGCATGTAAGAACCCATTTTGGCTTGAAATGGCTTCATTTTGAGGATATGGACCCATAAACTTAGTAAAATTGCTTCTTTTACGTGATTTCAAGTCATAAACTCTTATAAATACGTAAATATGGGATGGTTTGAAAAAGAATGAGTTCAAAAGTTAAGAAATAAAGAAAATAGGCATGTAAGAACCCATTTTGGCTTGAAATGGCTTCATTTTGAGGATATGGACACAAAAACTTAGAAAATTGCTTCTTTTACATGATTTCAAGTCATAAAATCTTATAAATATGTAAATATGGGATGGTTTGATAAAGAATGAGTTCAAAAGTTAAGAAATAAAGAAAATAGGCATGTAAGAACCAATTTTGGCTTGAAATGGCTTCATTTTTAGGATATGGACCCAAAAATCTTAGAAAATTGCTTCTTTTACTTGATTTCAAGTCATAAACTCTTTTAAATATGTAAATATGGGATGGTTTGAGAAAGAATGAGTTCAAAAGTTAAGAAATAAAGAAAATAGGCATGTAAGAACCCATTTTGGCTTGAAATGGCTTCATTTTGAGGATATGAACCCATAAACTTAGTAAAATTGCTTCTTTTACGTGATTTCAAGTCATAAACTCTTATAAATATGTAAATATGGGATGGTTTGAGAAAGAATGAGTTCAAAAGTTAAGAAATAAAGAAAATAGGCATGTAAGAATCCATTTTGGCTTGAAATGGCTTCCTTTTGAGAATATGGACCCATAAACTTATAAATTTGCTAGTTTTATGTGATTTCAAGTCTTCACTTATATGTTTATTTGCTTTACTTGTAACTTATGTTGTTGGCTAATTGTTTAAAGTATATGATATTGTATAATGTCTTTCTTGTAGGAGAACTACTAGAAGAATGTTGAAGAAGCCACCACTCAAGGGATTAAAAAGAGTCCTAATGAGTTGTATTGGGAGAGTGTGGGTGGTCGCAACAAGAAGGGTCGTGTGAGGGGACTTGGCCAAAGTGCAGAGCTGTACTTTGGCAACCGGACAGGTCGATGTTCTAGGTCTTCACAACTGTACACGCCGTCTGTTGTTAGTCAGATGCAGGACTAGATGGACAATAGGGTGGAGGCTCTTCGTAGTGAGATCCGCAATGAACTCCGGAGTGAAATACGAAGTTAACTTCGGAGTGAAATAGAAGTTGAGATGCAAGCTCAAATTCAAGCTGAAGTAGCCCAAATGGAAAGGAGAGCCGAGGAGAGGTGAAATGACTTCATGAGACGATTTGGCAACGACACATGTTCCACCATTCAGTCTCAGCAACGAGACGCTAGGGATGACCCGGGTAGTGGAGGAGCAAGCCAGGGTACCCCTGCAGTTTTTTAGCCTAGCTTAGGTTTATGTAGGATGGACAAGTAGTTAATTAGAATTTATGTAGCGTTTGATGATTTTCCCGCTTTTGTAGAATTACTATATACTATGTAGCTTTTGGATATGTTTAACTTCAAAATAGCTTTTGTGGAAATAAATATATTTATATTACCGAAATTGGTTTATGATTTTAATTTTCACAGGCATTAGGTGTAGGAACATACGTTATTAATGCTGGACAACTAGAATTTTGGCTTTGTGAATTATATTATGCGACGGAAATAATTAATATTTAGTTTGTCGGAATTGATTTGCGACGGAAAAATGAAGAACATTCCGTCGCTGACAGAATCCTTAACGACGGAAACTTCCCTCGCAAAAGTTGAAAGTTTTCGAGGGATTTAAATTCCGTCGGAATATTGTGAGGGATTTTTCCGTCGCAAATAATCTTTTTGCAAGGGATTTTTCCGTCGCAAATAATCTTTTAGCAAGGGATTTTTCCGTCGCAAATAATATTTTAGCAAGGGAATTTTTGCGAGGGATTTTTCCGTCGTAAGTGATTGTTCAGCGACGGAATTTTCCGTCGTAAATCTGCGACGGATGATACTTGAAACTCAGATTTTCTTGCGACGGAAGGTATTCTGTCGGTATTTCCGTCTTAAAAGACATTTTCGACGGAATTTCCCTCGGAAATTCTTTTTTTTCCTATGAAAGGTTTTGCGACGGAACGTTACGACGGAATTTCGTTGGAAATGCTGTTTGCGACGGAAATTGGCCTTTTTGCAAGGGAAAATTTCCGTCGGTATTTAACCTTTTTCTTGTAGTGTATCTTGCGTTAGAGAAAGATTAGAATTGAATTAAATAATTGTTGGTTGATCACTTAAGCCAAGGCGAATTTTGTTTATTTTATTATTCTTTCACGAATATTATTAAATAAGAATAACGATGTTACGATGTAATTCCTATGTGAATTAATGTTTGTAAATAAAATCAACTAACATAGTTTTAGGAATCACGTTGCATTTATTTTTTTGGTAATGAAATTGTAAAAAAGGAAGAGCTAGTAGAGGTCGTACTAGGGCTAGGATGACGATTCCCCTCTAAAGGAACGTTATCTTAGTACCCTTGCTCCCGAACTCATTTCTGGTTTATAGACCAATTTGCGCATGAGTAAACTTATGATTTGTGCTAATTATTCCATGAACTCCACATGAAAGAAAGGCATGAACGAGGTTTATGAGTTTTCCTAAAACTCATTGGCGACTCCTACTTGTTTCTTACAAAAAGCGTGATGATAGAATCAATTCTAATTCAAGGTACCCCAAATAGTCAGGAATTCAAATCCTACTAAACCCTAACAAGTGTAAAGTCCTAGGCTTTTAAGTGGCCAAGGGCATTTAAGGAGAGTACCCCTTACGATGGGATCACCCTTCTTATAGTGGCGACTCCCCTGGGGACTTAGAGGTTACATGATTAATTCGTAGTTATGGTCCAAGGTATCCAACACTAGGTTGCCTATGGGTTGTAACGAGAATTAACTTGGATAATCTCTAGTTAGAGAGCGAGACTTGAACGCATAATATCTTCCTTACACAAGAGTAAAAAACAAACAAGCAACATTGCATCATGCATAAGCATAGCACACTTAAACCATTGGGTATTGGCTCATTGACTAGGGGTCACCAACACTAGGCGTCTATCCCAAAATCAATTACAATCATCCCACCCATATAACCTACAAAATGTTGAAAGGGCGATGACATGGGTCAACACGTTGAGTGATTGATTTATGCATCGTTTCTCAAGGTATGGTACCTTTGGACACTCAAGCATTTTTTTGACCTTAGAATGGCAGTGCGTGAATCTTGACTTATGACATGCTTATGTGGTTATGTGACTATGTGCAACGTGTTAGGATAGCCTTCTTTTTTTTTTGGTTTGGTCTAGTTCCCAATTACGAAGTTGTCCCTTCGTGATTTAGCGACATATTGAAAAGGATAACATAAAAAAAGGGTCAAGTAAAAAATCGAATAAAAAAAACGCTCGGATTAAAAAGAAAATATTACGAGCAGGTGGCGCGCACAACTCAAGAAGTTGCGCGACCCCCTCCCAGCGCAAGTGATTTTGTTGCACGCGACAGCCGCGCGTAACTGAGTCACTTGCGCGCGCCTACTGGACGAGTCAGTTTTGATTTCTCAAAAAACAAATTGACTCGTCCGAAAAATATCTTCATTGAAGAATTGTTTAGGGCGATATTATCCGTTTGAGTATATTTTGCGTATTTTTTCTTTTTGTTTTTCTTTCAAAAGCAAGCGTATCGATTTACTTATCTTTTCTTACTCCTTTAGGGCGGGTTTTCAAGCTTGGGAAAGAGAACCCCCAGGCACTCGCATTCTACGTTTACCACCCAAAGATCAACCCCTTTCAAAATACTTTCCTTCGACAACTAATTCTAGTCCAACAACAATGACAACCGTCGAATAATTTCAACAAGAGATTCTTCATATGAGAGAGGAAAAGGCACAAGAGGCTGAGGAGAGAAGAATTATAAAGATGGAAAATGCTGAAAAGAAAAAAGTTGAAGCGTTAGCCTTACAAGAAAAGATGGAGCAACTATCCATCAAAGAAAAGTCGTTAGAGAAGCTAGTTCTTCGGTCTACGATGGGGAACAAGTACTTTGACGCAGAAAAGTTTGCTCCTCCCCCAGGATTTGCTTTACCAGAAAAGTTCGTAGCTACGGACTTGCCAATATTTAAGGTGACCAATAATCCATAAAATCATTTAATGTGTTTTACAGGCACTATGGCACTAAATGGAATTGATCCTAAGCTTTATGTTTTGACTTTCCCTTTATCACTAGACCCAACCGCGAGAGTAATATTATGGGCTAGATCAAAAATTCAAAGCAACATGGGAAGATTAAGTTTCGGCTTTCATCACCCAATATAAAAGTAACATAGAGTTCAAGTCAACTTTACGTGAACTCGAGATGCTTAAGCAAGGCGACGATGAAGGTTTCCTTGCCTTTTATGGTAGATGGCGAGAAAAGGCAGCCCACCTTTCCCAAAGGCCTCCTAAGCTCGAGTTAGTACAAAATTTCATTGACAGCTATCATGAAAAGTACAACAAACATCTACGTTACCTTGGTCTAGACACTTTACAAAAGGTCTATTCCATGGCTACTAGGATTGAAGAAAAAGCAAACAAACCTCATTATCATCATCTTCAACCTAAGAATAACTACATGAAGGGGAATGATAATGCATCATTCTTTATTGACGTATTTGCGACTTCTACGCAATACAATAACACAAATCGATATGATGATCCTAGAAAAAGATGGACAAAAGAGAGAAAATTTACTCCATTTCCTGTAAGCTATAAAGAATTGTTAGAAAAATTGAATGAAAAAGGCTTACTTGCCCCAACAAGGCCAACACCACCCACTCCACCAGAAAGGAGGTTTCCTCAATGGAATGGTAGAGCTTATTATGCTTATCATGGAGGTGTTGGAAACGATACTGAACGTTGCTATGTTTTAAAGCACAAAATACAAGATTTAGTGGACGATGGGATAATTCCCACGCCTAAACCTAACAATAATGCATCCCCTTAGGGGTGTTTCACATCGATGAAGAACATATGGGAAGTGATACGTTCAATCCTTTGGACTATATCACACCCATAGGAGAATCTCTATCCACAATACACATAGGGGCAACTAATGAAGTATGTGGACTATGGGACAACGACTTTCAAGACTTATATGTCTCTAAGTATGCCGCCGTCCCACCTCCATCTTGTTTACAAAATGAAACAAATGGAGCGCTTGAACGGGACCATTTCTTGGGGAAATCGCAAGATTTATTGAATCTCTCCTTGGATGAACAATGGCATCAAGCACAACTCATGGGTGAAATGGAGGCACATCTAAAGCCTCTAGAAGAATGTTGGTTTATGGGTCCTACGACTAACCAAAATGAGATAGATCATTTAACTTGTTCTGGGCGAGTCTACTAAGCACCACCACCAAATGGATCTTCTACCACACAAAATCAAACTCAAGGTCAAACACAAAATGCAATACCACCTCCACTTGAGGTGTAAGATCCATTGGTCAAACAACTTTGCCAATCCAAGGCGAATGTTAGCATTTGGGAACTCATAAGTACTTCTAAAGAACATAGGAATTCTCTCATGAACGCTTTAACGGCTTTGTCTGTAAGCACAGACACAACCCCTTAGGACCTCGTTAGCTTGCTTACTAGCGAGAAATCTGACAAGTCAATCGTTTTCACTAATGATGATTTGCCTTTAAAAGACACTACCCACAACAATGCGTTATACTTAACTGTGGGTTGCAAGGGATATAATATCCCTCTAACATTGGTAGATAATTGGTCGGCTGTAATTGTATGCCCATTACAAACGGAAAAATACTTAGGCTTAAATCCAGAAAAAAGATTTCCCATCAACAAAACAAAGCGTTAGGGCCTATGACAATTCAAGAAGATCGGTGTGTGAAACTGTTAAGCTACCAATTACCACAGGCCCAATTCAAAAGATGGTTAAATTTCATGTTATGGACGTAAAACCTACATTCAACCTCTTACTTAAACGTCCTTGGATACATGAGCTTGGTGCAATACCATCCTCAATTCATCAAATGATTCGGTTGAACTATCAAGGGCTTCCTATGACTATACATGCTTATCCACTCAAAATAGAAATAAATGATCAATCACTCTTAGAAATAAACCATGATAATGATGAAGAGGACATGTGGGGATTTGCCGTAGAGCCAATCTTCGCAATTAAAAAGGAAGAAGA
This sequence comes from Chenopodium album, assembly GCF_948465745.1. Lineage (NCBI taxonomy): Eukaryota > Viridiplantae > Streptophyta > Magnoliopsida > Caryophyllales > Amaranthaceae > Chenopodium > Chenopodium album. The sequence goes on from NC_137842.1 coordinate 23,387,603, forward strand.
CTTTGAAGAACCATTTAAGCTTGATCCACATTCCACTCGGATAGTATACAACATCTTGCTCAAGAGTAGTTACTTTCCTGGGATGCCTTTGGGAATAGGATTGAAGAAATCTCTCTTACTTCCTAACCCAAAGAAAAGCTTCTCCTTTGGATTGGAATATAAACCAACCAAATAATAATTTGAGTCTCACGATACAATAAACAAAGGATGTAGAGAAAATAATAAGAAAGGGATAATCACTTTACTCCCATCCTATCAACAAACCCTTAATGGACAATTCATTAGGGAGGGAGAAGATTACCCATGCTACGACTTTCCAGAACCCTTAGTTTGGAAGGAATCAAGAAGCCTGGATTTGAAATATTTCATGATTGCTACTTCTTTGATGACGATTTCATTATCGTTAAATCAAAACACCCAACTCTAGGGTGCTATGATGGGCTAGCATTTAACTTGCTATTTGGACTAGAGCAAAATCATGTCGCAACAATGACCAATCAAAATGCCATTCAAGATGAAGCTTTTGACCCAACCTCGTTTATCACCCCTTCAAAAGAAACTTTTGAGCATGGATGGAGGAAATCTTTCAAATGGATCAATCACAAAGGCGATAAATCACTACTACAAAAGCGTGTTTTTTGACGCTTTTTAGGCCTTTTTTCGACGCTAAAAAGCGTCAAAAAAATATTTCTCGACACTGTTAAAAAGCGTCGAAAAACGTGAGTCGAAAATTTTAAAGGACACAAAAAAGCAACGATACGAAGCGTCGAAAATTACGTATTTCGCGCATTATCCCAAATGTGTGTAGTTTTTTAGCGACGCTTTTACATGTCCACATAATAAAATTTAGTGACGCTTTTTTTTGTCTTGCGTTTATTCGTGTCAGCCTATGGTACGGCGGGAAACTCTTGAAATATGAAAATATGCAAAATATGTAGACATTAAAAAGCGTCTAGAATTTTTTTTAAGCTTTTTTTTTCCCTTTTATTAAATTATTACCATCATACATACATTATAGTTATTTAAATTTATCATAAATTAAATTAATAACATAAAAATTAAAATAAACAAATATTCTATATAACTAGTTAAAAAAAAATAAAATTAATTAATCAACAATAATGAGTGTACGTAGTTAATTACCAAATTTATAAAAAGAAAACATCAATACAATTAATAAAATTAAAAAAAAACGCATATTATATATAGTAGCTTGACCCTAAATAAATACATTACTAATATAAGACTAAAAACCAAAATACATAGATGATGGCCTTATAGACGATATAGTCGCTTGTTTTGATGCTCAAGTGTCCCAGCCTATTCTCTTGTTGCACCTATATTGCCTGTTCCAATCTTCAAAAAAAAAAAAAAAAAATACAAAGTATAAATTAGTACATTACACAATATAAGCTCAAGATTCATAATCGATTTGAGACAATAACACGGACATTATACTTTAATCTAGGAAATTAATTATGTACAATGCACATATATAAATCTGTAAAGGAGGCCTATATTTAAGCTTTCTTGTTGTCCATTAGAAAGCTTAAGAGAGTTAGTCTAATGATGGGAATAATTTTATGCTTAAACTATTATGCATTGCGTACTCTTGTTTGTTGAATGCACAAAAGACATAGGAAACAGGTTTGTCTTACATACGAATTAGTGCTCAACTTCACCCCTGCTATTAAGTTAAAACAAGATTATTGAACACAAGCGGAATCTAAATCTAAGGTCTAAATCTAAGGTTTGAATCATAAAGCACAGGGGAAACACATGGACACTGTGTTTCTGATGATCAGATCTGAATTCAGTAAGGTTTCTGATGATCAGACAAAAAAAGTTCCCAAAAAAAGAGGGAGAAAAGCAAGCATCGTTTTACAAAAGAAAAAAAAGGAGGAAGCAGGGGAGCAACTGCCAGGCTAATAAAACAACATCAATATATTATCTGCCAAGGAGGGGAGAACATACATAATAAGCACAGGCAAACATCAAAGCATGCTTAAGACTATTGAGTTGGCGTCTTATAGAGGAAGATGAAGGCCTTAAAGACGGTAACATGCTACACTATGTTAGCATAGTATTTAATACACTGCAGGGTAATGTTAAAAGAGCTGTCGTTCGAGCGGAGAGAGGCTAGCTGGCCTAGCCCTCTTTTTGTACTTCTGTCGAAAAAAATGTTTCAACAAGTAGACAATAGATTCTGGTCATAATATATGATTCACAACACCTTCCAATCAGATGATTAACTGAATGCAAAAATTTGAGGTTGACTGTTTAAGTAAGCACAAAGAGCACATGCATAACTTCAGCAGTCTGAACAGAAAAAGAAATAGAGGCTTTTTAAACTCTCAGCACCAATAAATTCAGCTTCTGCACTGTCCTAAAAAATCTTACTGTTACAAAAAAATCTCGACCCCCATCTTTTCTTAATAATCATTTCTCAATATAAATTGTCAAACATCTATAAAGACAGAAAGGTAGCAATGCAAGCATTTTCTTTCTTTGAACCTATGCCTTTGATTTCTATTAGTCAGCTGTACAAGTTAAATATAAAGGGAAACGAAAGTCATTAAATTAGCTTAGAGTGGGAGTTTAAGCTTCGTATCAATTGATTTATTATATAATGTTCTTAGTTGTGTAGACAGGAAAAACCCCACTTAATTATCATTGATATTCATTTCATAAATAAAGATAAATAGAAAATTAAGAATGAAGAAGGGTCATGTACCCCCTCAGGGAACCAAAAAAAGAAAAACAGAAGAATTTCTTCTACCTATCTTCTCTTTATGTCCCATTGCAAAGATAACAATTACCAAAAAAAAAAAAAGGATATCCCTACTAGAACTTAGCATTCTACTTTTTTCTCTCCGCTTTGTCTGAAAAGTTGAAATCTATTCTATCTACTTACTATCCCAAAATCGCATGCCCCAGCTCAATGTTGAAGGGTGTACCTCTAACAAAACAGTTAATCGTATATATAATAGCTATGATCAGTCCACATGTCTATCAATCTCATGGTAAAGCATATAAAATAGAGTAAAATATATTGAGCAAATCAGGCATAGATATGATGATCTGATGGACACAAGCACACAACTGCTAACTACACTAGAACAGAGGTACCTCACTTTTAGAACATCAAAACCAAGATAAATAAATTAAATTTCACAAAGTGCCTCTCTGCTAACTACACTAGAAAGATTGCATTGTATGAACACAGACCCAAATTTTTATCAAATGCACTAAATAACCTAGAATGAAGAACATTCTAACTTGTTAATGACAAGATATTGGCAATATTCTCTAGAAGCTTATTTTCATCTTCAAGCTGCATCAAACTAACCCAGACCTAGTGGATCTAGGTCTACAAAGATTCAATTAATAACAAAATGCCCAAATTACCAAAACAAACTTACTTAAACCAAAATTACATTCTCAAATTTTGCATTAAAATACATACAAGAAGTAATTTAGATGCGAGAAATCACCTGTAAGTAAAGGGGCGGATAAGCTTAGCGACATGTGGGTTTGGGTGTAGAAATTCGATTGCAGATTTTTTTTTAACATCTGATATTAAAATGACTTCAAAATCATAGCTTCCTTTATCTCTTCTTCCTCAATGATAAATTAAATAAAATACATCAGAAAAAAATGAAGAAGCATTAAAAATGAAAATCTAAAGAGAAATGAGAGAATACCTAAAAAAAATTAGAATTCCCAATTTGATGAATTCGAAGAGAATCTTTCACTTTAACATAGATATACAAGGACAGAAACGAGAGATTAAGGGAAGAAGAAGAAAAATCAGAGATATAGGTGTATGAATGCTAAGAAATAGGAACCCTAAATTGAAGCAAAACACCCAAAATGTATTTCTCATAGAATACCTCCTATGGTAGAGTTGAGGAATTTTTGCAAAAATAAAAAATCGATCCTCAGGTCGTTATATAATTCGTTCAATCAGATCCAGGAACTCATAAATCATCAAATTAAATTACAAATTACAAACAAAAAATCGCAACAATTACAAAGCACAAACATGGAAGAACAACAAATCAAATCAGATAAGAAAATCAGGAAAAAAAAATTGAAATCAAAGTAGATCGAAGAAAGCGTACCCGTTCACCAACGAAAGCGTCGGCGATGACGAAGGTGACATAGACGGAGTTGAACAAAAACCAGCGAAATTGGAGTTTCTGGGAAATGGAATGTGAAAAGGAGAAATTTGTTTCAGTGGATGAAAATATTGAATAGAATAACAAGAAATTCAATGTTATTTCACAACAATCAAATATAACAAATTAGATCTGAACGGTATTTTAGCACGAAATCCTGGAAATTGATGAGGAGAAGAATGAGATTACCTTAAATTGAAGAAATTAACAATGAGAGGAAGGAAATTATATCATGGCTTCCACTCAATCTGCTAAATTTCAAGCGATTTGATTAACATATGAACTGAGATCGTATAAAAATGAAGGATAAAAAACAATTAGATTTAATTTGTGTTGAAGTACCGAGATCAAAGAGAGAGAGTGAGTTATGCGTGTGGGACTGTGGGTATACTCGTGGGTATAAGGCGGTTTCTAACACTTGAGTCACGTGCAAATCATATGAAGTTATCGACGCTTTTTAACGCCAAGACACTGATTCGACACATAAAAGCGTCGAAAAAAAGGGGAAATTTATTTTTCCGCTGACACCCGGTATACAGCGTCGAACCAATAACGTCGAAAAAGCAAGGGATTTGTAGTAGTGAATTGGAGATCGTCACATGCAAAGGGAAGATGTTTGAAGAATCGGACGATGAATCTATTATAGACTCTAGGGAAGCTGAAAATTTAGGCCTTGTGGCCATTACTGAGTCTTTATTTTCTAGTTCTAAGGACGAAGATCCCAAAAAGGATTCTTCTCTTGATGTAATCTCTTTTGATTTTAATGATATGAGCTCTATTTCCGAGTATATGCCTTCTCTTGAATCTTTCGAATGCTATAACAATCAATCTAATGAAGATGATAACATCAATAAATTGGTTGAACTAATGAATGAACAAGAACAAAAGAACCCTATCGTTGAAGAAACTGAAGTAGTTAATATAGGAACTAACAAAAATAAGAGAAAAGTCAAAATTGGCTTACTCTAAATCCGGAAGAGCAATCAACCCTCATATCGACGCTCAAAGAATTCGAAGACGTGTTCGCTTGGTCATACAAGGACATGCCTAGAATAGATAGGGAAATCGTGGAACATACCATTCCTTTGAACCATACTTCTAAACCAGTAAAAAAAAACTTCGACGAATGAAACCTGATGTCGCATTAAAAATAAAAGAAGTACAAAAATAGTTAAACGCTGGTTTTATTCGCGTATGTAATTACCCAGAATGGGTAGTGAACATCGTTCGAGTCCCTAAAAAAGGATGGATGAGTTTGTATGTGTGTCAGCTTTAGGGATCTTTATAAAGCTAGCCCTAAAGACGATTTTCCTCTACCACATATTGATATATTGGTAGATAACACTGCCAAACATGTTATGTTATCCTTTATGGATGGATACTCAGGTTACAACCAAATTTTAATGGCAAAAGAAGATGAAGAAAAGACATGCTTTATTAGCCCTTGGGTACGTATTGCTACATAGTCATGCCATTTGGTTTACAAAATGCAGGAGCTACGTACCAAAGAACGGCTACGACTCTCTTGCATGATATGATGCATAAGGAAATAGAAGTGTATGTGGATGATATGATCGTGATGTCCAAAAATAGAATGGGACATAAAAAAGCTTTACGCAAATTTTTCACCCGCATAAAAGAATATAAAATGCGGTTGAATCCACAAAAATGCGCCTTCAGAGTAACTTCTGGTAAGTTACTCGGATATGTAGTAAGCACACGTGGCATCAAGATCGATTCCTCTAAAATAAAGGCAATTGTTGACATGCCTTCCCCTCAAACAAAAAAAGAAATTAGGGGATTTCTTGGAAAATTGCAATATATTAGTCGATTTATCAACAAATTGACTATGACATGTGAGCCAATTTTTAAAAACTTGAAAAAATACGAGAAACATGAATGGGACGATCAATGCCAAAGAGCCTTTGAGAAAATCAAAGATGATCTCAAAAATCCACAAATTTTAGCACCACCAGTACCCAAACTACCTCTTAGGCTATACATTACAGTTACAGACACAACCACAAGGGCTATGTTAGCACAAGAGGTAGAAAAAGTCGAACATGTAATATATTATATAAGTAAGAAATTCATCCAATACAAAACAAAATATAGCACCTTGGAAAAGACAAGCCTAGCACTAGTGTTGGTAACCAAAAAGTTACGACATTATATGTTACCACACACTACTCATGTGATTTCTCAACAAAATCCGATAAAGTATTTGTTAGAACAACCACCCATACAAGGAAGGATATCTAAGTGGTTGGTGATGTTGGCCAAATTTGAGCTAAAATATATTCCGGAAAAATCAATGAAAGGAAAAGTAATTTCCGACTTTCTGGCACAACATCCAATTCAAACAAGTCGTGCAGAAACCACTTATCTTTTGGATGAAGAGATTCTCATGACACAAGATGACAAATGGGTAATGTACTTCGACGGTGCGTCCAATAAAAAAGGATGTGGCTTAGGAGTGTTACTCATAAGTCCAAAGGGGGCACATACTCCAATCTCTGTCAAATTAGACTTTGAGGTTACTAATAATGCCGCAGAATGTGAAGCGTGCATTATTATACCAAGCACACCTAGAGCAACTCATCGAGCATTTTGAACATATTGATTTTAAATATCTCCCAAGGAATGACAATAAATTTGCCGATGCGCTAGCAAAATTAGCCTCAATGATCAACATTCCAGATCACTTAAATATGATGTCATTATGCGTTGATAGAAGAGAAGAACCAGTCTATTGCAACGCAATAGAGGAAATAAATGACATTGAAGGAGACAATCCTTGGTATGATCATATCCTCTAATATATTACTAATGGCACATATCCTGAAAATACTTCATCGAAAAACCAACGAGCGTTACGAACAATTGCGGCCCAATATGGTCTAATAAATGGTCAATTATGCAAAAAAGGACCTAATGGTCAATGTTTACTATGTATAGGCCAACCGGAAGCCACATGCCTTATGGCAAATACTCACAAAGGTGTTTGTAGACCTCATACGAATGGTAAAATGCTTTCAAAAAAAATTTCATGACAAGGGTACTATTGGTCCACTATGGAACATTAATTCATACAATATGTTAAAAAATGTCCACACTGCCAAATGTTCGCCAATTTACAACACCTTCCACCATCCAAAATATAAAATCTCACTTCCCCTTGGCCTTTTTCAACTAAGAGAATTGACATAATTGGAAAAGTTTGTCCAACAGGATTAGGAGGGCACGAGTACGTATTAGTTGCCATTGATTACTTTACTAAGTGGATTGAGGCTGCTTCTTACGTGAATATCACTTCTAAACATGTCGCAAATTTTCTCGAACGAAACATATTTTGTAGATATGGAGTTCCACATAAACTAATTAGTGATCAGAGATCTCAATTCAAAGCTGAAGTCGAGACACTCTTAACTTGTTATAAAGTAAAACATCATCACTCATCCCTATACAGACCTAAAATGAATGGAGCTGTAGAGTCGGCAAATAAAAATATAAGAGTCATCATTAAAAAAATGGCAGAAAATTACAAAGACTGGCCGAATAAACTACACTTCGCATTATGGGGTTATAGAACGTCTATACGGACATCAATAGGAGTAACTCCATACTCCTTAGTTTTCGGAATGGACGCAGTTCAACCAGTCAAACTGGAAATACCATCCCTACGCATCGTACTTGAAAGTATGCTACCGGAAGCTGAATGAGTAAGAGCGAGGTATGAAGAGCTTTTATTCCTCGATGAACGAGAATTAAGAGCTTTGCATCATGTATAAGTCTACCAAAGGCGCATTGCGTGTTATTTCAATAAAAGAGTAAAACCAAGAAATATAAAAGTAGGTGACTTTGTACTAAAGGAGGTTAGGGGTCCACCAACCGATCCAAGAGGGAAATTCAAACCTAATTGGATAGGTCCCAACCGCGTAATTGAAATCCTATCAGGAGGAGCCATTAGATTAATGGATATTGGAGGAGATGAAATTCGCCAAATAATAAACATTGATCACCTTAAGAAATATTACATATGAAATCCGGATAAAACTTGTTCACTCACACAACCATTTTTTAATCAAGCATTCAATTGAAAGATTCTAAGTGTTATGTGTTTTACCGAATAACACGGTAAAATACATAACAGTTGGGGGGTAATTTAGAAATAATAAACCGTTGTAAGTGTTTAAATTTTTTTTTTCGAATATCACGAAAAAGTATTCACACTTGGGGGGTAATTTAAAGAAAATTTTTTCGAAACATTCGTAGCACAGGTGTCGTGCGCAACTGGAATAGTTGCGCGCGGATGTCACTCGCAACTCCAGAAGTTGCGCGCGCTACCTGATGACTAACCGTGAACCCGAATTTTTGCGTTTGAATGAAGTTGCGATTTCTACTTATGGTAAAATAAGGGTGTTTCTTAAATATAACATATACTCGGAAAATAAAATTAAACTTTAATTTAATTCTTTTAAACAAAGTTTGATTAATTTTTTCATTTAATGTCTATCTAAGAGATTAAAGAAAAAAAATAAATTATATAATAATATAAAAAAATAGAACTACGCAAAAACCTGATTTCGTAATGCGAATACGTAGGCAATCTTTGTGATTCGGTCATATCAAAATATAAAAATATAAAGCACATTTTATTTCATTCAAAATTCAAAAGAGAGACATTATTGAACGAGATAGTAAACGAAAAAAAAAACATAGTAGTGATTACACTTTATTTAAAAAAAAAAACTAATTGTGTAACGCTCTAAGGTTTTATTATGTCCTCGATTGTCACAGATGATGGAGGAGTAGTTTCCATCGCAGCATTTTCAGCAACCCTGGAACTTTCCCCTATACTCTTCTTCTTCACCCAAACATTGTTTTGAAATTTAGGGATTGGGGCCTTTGCAACCTGTTTTCCTTTCCCTTTGAATATTGGAGCTTTCTTGCGAGTATTTGGTGAAGATTCTTTGATCTTCACACCTTGTTGCAAAGGTTTTGAGGGAGCTTTCCTTTTTGTTTCCTTCGAACGAGCCTTAGGAGATGAGAAGTCTAATTTTCTTCTCACTCCTTTGTTTTGGCCACTAGGAGGAGTAGTATTGGTTGAATGCATCAAAGGCTTAAGTGGATTGCGAGCGGTGACAGCTTAAAGTTGAGATCTAGCCTTGTTTAATTCACTCTTATCCGCCACATTCATCCAAGCCATGTAAAAGGAAGATAATGTAATACTCGCAGGAGGATTTTGTATTACCCATCTTGGAAGACTTGACCACTATTCCATCCAACGAGAAATCCTTTTGGGTTTAAAGGTCACATCTTTTGGGGCATCGCAATCTTGCGGAGGAATAAATTGCCTCATCCCATATTGTCTCGTCAGCCTATAAGGAAAAATATAAGCAATACTAGATAGGCCTAAAAGCCTTATGTAAGGGGAATTGAGACTATTCCCAATAATACTATTTATGTTCCACCAAAGAATCACAAACCGTATGTTAGGAACCTTATGACAGAAAAATGATGTCCATTCCTCTTCATTCTTATGCTTAAAAAGGATTCGACGTCCAGGAAATGTCTTTACTCCATTAGCCTCAACGTTTTTGAGGCTGATCAATGATTCGCAAACGCTCCATGAGCCAATTCTAAAGAAAAAAAAGAGAAAAAAAATTAGTTTGCGATTTTTTACATAAAAAGGTGACGCGCGCAACTAAACCAATTGCGCGCACCCTCCGCGCGCAACTCAGAAGATTGCGCTGGTCATGCCAGTGCAACTTCTTAACTTGCGCTGATAAATGCCGAAAAAAAACGTACGTGTAATAGAAGTTGACTTCCGTGAAACCGTTTTCGTTAGGATCTCCTCTAAGGCGATTCAAGAACAGAACGGTTTCCGCCAAAACAAAAGGAGCGGGTGAAAGACATCCCTCTATTTGCTCTACTATAGACACCATCAAATAATCTTCGTATTCTTTTCCTGTCCTAAGTAAACAATTAACAACAAGAAAATAACATAAAGCACAAATTTTAAAGCGTTGTTTAGTCATGTTGTCACGAGGGGCGACGAAGTGTTTAATAAATTGAATTAAGTTCATGCCTTCTTCACTTCCTATGTTGGTCATATCATTGTTGGACAAACCAAAAATATCTTTGGAATATAGGTTTGGGATCTAACAAGGTAGGCGAATAAGTCACAGGGAGAGTGTTTGTAGGGAAACCTAGCAAGGCCTCGAACTCACAAGGAAGGGGGACAATTCGTCCCCTCTAAATAAGAAAAGATGCTGGTTAGAATCCCAATAGTTGAGTGCGGCATGAAGAAAATCAAAGTTAACCACTAGTTGCATATAATTCAATAAAGCGTCTAAGTGGTAAATTTTGAAAGCTAGTTTGTCCTAGCTTGAAAGGGAAGTGACCCATTGCTTCAAACGTTGTTCAAAGGTCTTCACCTTAGTTCAAATATAAAGAGAGAGAATAAGATTTTAGAGAGATTAATTCTTTTTAATTTCCTATGTTACTGAGCGAATGAGTGCGAGATGATCAAAAGCCTACATGAAACCACCTTTAAATAGACCCAAGAGGGGCAAATTTTTGGCAAATTCGGCTTAAAGGAAAGTTCACTGACAAGTGGCGCGCGCAACTCCTTGGTGGCGCGCGCAACTCCTGAGTTGCGCGCGACACTCTCGCGCAACAGAATTACATGCGTGCGACAGCCGCGCGCAACTCACGAAGTTGCGCGCGTCTCCCTGACGCGTCATGTAAGTTGGGTTAATTTCCGTGTTTTGGATCATATAATGACTGAATCTTTACGAGATCTTAAGACGAATCATACGCTTTCCTTCTAACACTTTGTGTCCCTTTTTCTTGCCTACTTTCTTATTTTCTTTTTATTTTCTTTAACTTGCTTTTTTTTCTTATTTTCTTTTTATTTTCTTTTTTCCTTAGTATTTTCCTACTTTCTTTTTCCTTTTATTTTCCTACTTCTTTATTTTCTTTTTTATTTTCTTATCTTCTTTTTCTCTTTTTTCCTTCTTCTTTTTCGAGTTTGTTTATTTTTTCGAGGGGGTAAGTCGGGAACCCTTTCCCTCCCTCGAAAAATTTTCGCATTAATTTACACATGGAAACAATAATAATAATAATAATAATAATAATAGTAATAATAACATATATACAAATGTATCATATATACAAAAAAATACAAAAAATTTATATACATAAGTTTCCTAAAAAAAATATATATATAATAAATGTGTATAAGAGGAATCAAGGTGCTCGGCGACTACTAGACGGTTGTTGCAAATCCTGCAAAAATCCAAAACGAAGATTAATACATGGTTTGTAATAACTTCGCTGCGAAGAAAAAAAAAAGAAATAAAACTTACCGCGATCATCCCATGATCACGGCATGACAAAGTCACGAGGGCTCTCCGATAAGAAGCTCGGAAAGCACGTAAAGTCCTCACCATGCTGTTCACGGTCTCCCACGGAACCTGTTCCAAGAATACAAAGACAGTTAGTAAACAAATGTATATGAAACAAAAAAATAAATAGAAATATTTAAGTACACAAACATAAAAGACATACTGACTCAACCGTCTCAGGTACGAACGAAATCCCCTTGTCATCCTCGGTTGCTGGAAGGGTCTTACGAATTACCGATCCGACCCGCTAAAAATACATGTGACAAAAACGACAAAAGGGTCAAAGTTAAGAAAAATAAATAGAAACACGAAAATGAAACAGTTCGAGTACTAACCGAAACAAAAGCCGAAAAAGAAGTAAGCCTGGATGCTATAAAAGCCGGATAAGAAGCATCCGGCAGCACCAGCTGCTCCGATGGATAATCAAGGATTGCTTGTGCTCTATCCTTGGTAGACAGCAAGTCCGGACGCAGCATTCAGATTGGGGGATCTGCAGGGACCAAAGGCTCCTCGGCTGAAAGCTGCCAGAGAACACGCTCGCCTAAAAACCAAGCGTCGGTCCTCAGGAACACCAAGAGTTCCGTATAGAGGGCCCGGAAACGGCAACGAACCATGCCAGACCTGATATCCTCAGGGACTCCGACGATCAAACTCCAAGGACGGAGATCGATCTATAAAACACAACCACATGAAAAATCGTTAGAAAATGAATAAATCATAAAACAAAAAGAGAACATGTAGTTGGAATACTCACCGATGCACGAGTCGCCGAAAGAATCCTCTGGCGAAAGTCGCTTGCAGAAGTAGCTCGTCTCCTCTTAATCTAGACCAATCGATGGTCGATAGGAAAACGAGTAGCTCCAAGCACCCTGGGGGCTAAGAAAGGCAGGTACGAGTATCCCCAAGCTTGAAATCGAGAGAAGATAAGCCTAAGGGAAATAACGAAAGTAATAACCGAAAAAAGCTAAAACACGTACCTCAAGGATACAACCATGCCATGTAAGCGAGATCCGAGGCACCTTAGTAGCTGCCGCGGAATCCATGTGCTGGTTCGCCTTGCCCATAGGCGTAAGTATACTGGCATACGACACCACTGCTCAGCTCATGTAACCTACTAGCCCCAAATATCTAAGGCAAATAAGTAAGCCAATGGCGAAACACTCTCCTTGATTGCTCAAGATGGTGACGGAAAGAACTTGGGCAATGTATATCCGAGCCAGCTGCTCAGGTGTACACTGCCAGTCAAGCTCGTCAGCCGACAACTCGTCGGCAAGAACCGAGTACAGATAAGATTGCGCGTACTCGTGAAGGGCCGATGCAAGACGGTCAACCACAAGGTCGCGCAATCTCTCATCTGGCCCCTTTACGAGCTCTATAACTACATGCTCGCCTCCAAAAGGAAAACCCGTAATCATAGAGAAATCTAAAGGGGTAATCGTCATATCTCTCCATGAAAAGTGTTAGTGGAATCCCACCAAAACTCCAGCAATCCACTGAGGAAAGCTGACGATGCAGATTGGCTCGATCGATAAATCCCGAAGAGCCGCCAGCTGGGAGTCAATCCTAGAAAGTGCTACAATCTCCTTTGCCACCTCAGTCAAACTCTCAAAACGGGCTCGCAAGTAACCAGAGCCGTACAAACGCATGCCAGGTCCACTTTAAATAAAAATAAAAAAATGGTTATGGTTTTAAAAAGGAGAAGAAATAAAATAAAAAGAGAAAAAAAAAAACAAAAGCGCGGAAAACTCACGATGCCGCGCCACCCTCAGATTGAAACCTGGTGGTCTGGGTCCCATTTGGGAGAAGCCTCCCAAACCACCTCCTCCTGGCAACGTCGATCGGCCGCGATGCGTCGCTCTCGAACCTCCTCTCGAGGACGGGTCACCCTCTTCCAAGGGCGAACCGCCTCGTCCGGCCTAACAAGAACCTCCGCAACATCGACAAACGGAGGCGAGTCCATGCTATGACTGATAAAATTTCTTTAATTAGTTTATTTTATTTCCTAAACTAAACTTATATACATATTCTAGACCCATTTCGGCATCATAATGACTTTTAACACCCACAAAAAACATCCTATACCAGTTTCAACTAAGCATTCAAGGAATTATATTAAAAAATCTCAAAGAATCAAATAATTCTAGACGAATAACAGTAACATAAACATAATTATCGTCTACCAAACAATTTTGAAGTTCGAATATGGCAAAATGAGCTAAGAGTATGTTTTGTGCCATTTTTCAACAATTCAAAATTCACAAAAAATGAATTATGAAAGTTATATTAATTCCACCATTACAATATACTTCATAATCAGCAATTATAACCAATATGAGCAAGAAAAGCAACAAAATCAAGCAAAAATTCGAAAAAAAGAAGCAAGAACAAACTTAAACAAAGAAATGCTTATACAAGGTTCAATACTTAACCATTTTTCATGAAATTTGTTGCAAAACACTCCTTAAACATAGCATAACAACATAGAGCAAGCAATTTCAAGAAAAATAAGCCGAATTCAAAACCCCCAAATTCGAAATTTGGTGTTTATCGATTCCAAAATCGTTTGAATTCAGCCGAAAAAGAGCAAATTTTTGCAAAAATCTTACATTGGGTTGCGGCAAATGTGAATTGAGGACGAAATTAGCTTCCTTTAGCTTCAAAAATTGCAAAAAACCAAGCTTTCTAGAGAGAGAAAGAGTCGAAAATGGCGATAGAAGGAGAAAAGGGTGAAGGGAAAATCGCGTTTGCGATTTTTCACTTTACTGACATAAATGTCGCGCGTGACATACCAGCGCAACTCCGAAAGATGCGCGCGCCACGCCAGTGCGATCTTCAGTGTTGCGCGCGGATACTTTTCACTAAAAGACCAGGATTTTTTATTTTGATCCGTTAAATCATTTTTTGAACGGTTTTTGCTCATTATTAGACGTAATGGAGCAAATTATCAAAACTTTTATTTAATTGCTTTGCATATTGTAGTTTATTTTCTTTTTTGTTAGTTTTTTGCATCATATTGCATGCACACCGTGCTTTGTGCCTTCCCCAAGCATACGTTTTGAACGTTTTTTGTATGGGTGCCTTAAGACGTTCCGTGGTGGTGCTTTACGTAAAAGCACCCATAGATAGGTTTGTCATTTTACTGTACTGACATTACAAATGTTCGGGTTTTCTTCTTTTTTCACGTCCAAAGCAAAAAGGAAGGCATTTTCATGCAGCGTAAAAATGCAAATGGCGTATCGTACAGCGCAAAATTGTACGGCGTAGCTGTTGAGTACAATTTCACTCAGCCCAAGCTTTGCGAGAACTACCTCTCGGGACTAAAAGGTAGAGAATTACTGTAGGCGTTAGCTCAACGAGTCAACTAGCGCGCCGAACCTCAGGCACTTCATGAATGGATACGGTAGTTAGTGCGCTTACTAACTTACCGGACAGTAAGGGTGTCGAATCCACCCCCTATATGAAGAAGCGACGAGACGATGTCGCACCTATGTAGTCACGTGCCCCCAGTGTACGTACTCATTTGACAAAACTAATTAGAGTTGCTGACTTTTTTCCCTCTCACTGAATTTTGATATATGCCTCCTATCCTGAGACATTTATTTCTAACTTGTGGACTTCCAGCTCAAATACCGGACCATTTCGGCTCGAATACCGAAAAAACCCTTTTTCATCTTTTACTTTGTTAATTTTAGGCTAAAGTTTCAATGACATATTGAGGGACTTTAGACCAATGATGAAACGATTGAAAGGAAATCCTCCCCTTTTATCCTTTTAAAACCAATCTCTTCTCATGACCTGCTATCACCCAGAATACTTTTACTTGTAAGAGCATTCTACAATTGCAAATGATCAATCTAGATTCTTTAGCGCGTTAAGACTACGGAGGACTTTTTCTAGCCTTAATAGCTACTTGTTTCAAACACTTAGCGAACCAAGGATTGTTTTAACATTCTTAAACATTACTAAAAGAACTTCGCAAAATGAGTCTCGGATTTATTTCCCTAACTACTTTAATCATCGTCTATTCTAGACTTGATCAAAGTGGGGGCAAACTGTAGACATTTACTTTTGGACTCCTGTCCCGACAGGAAGTGCAATGACGATAAATAAAACCATCTTCGTGTTGAATCAAAGTGAAGAATACTTATGAATGACTGGCTAAACCACTAAGACCCAAAAAGACTAGCCTAACCCAAAAACAAATACAAACAAGGTCCAATTAACTAAACTCGATCATAATTAGGCTTAAGCTCGTGCTTAAGACAATAAAATGACGGATTTAGAGGCGTCTAGGTTGAATTTAATGCTATCGCAAAAAAAGCTACGCGCATCTGAATGAGTCGCACTGGTCTGGCGCGCGCAACACCTAGCGCAACTGCTAGTGATGCGCTCGTGGAAGATTCAAAATTTCATAAAAATATAAAATTAAATCTTACCATAATGTCGTGCGCACGACATCCAGATAGCAGCGCAACTAAATCACTTGCGGTGGGATGCCGCGCGCAACTCATCCAATTCCGCGCGACACCTGCTGCGGAAGAATGCTTATAACCCTAATTGCACCCATTCCCTATAAATAGAGGCTTAATATGAGGCTTAAACAAACATAAATTAACCTAAAACTTTGGTAGAAAATCTTGTAAACTTGTGTGTTACCAAACCTTCTTGTCCTAAGCACTCACCCCTTTTGATGTTTTATTACTACGGTGAAGGTTCCCGAACAAAAAGGAGTCCATAAGTGTTCTAACGGAGATCTAGCAAAAAAAGTGGTAAATTTCCGAGCACTTAGATAAATCATATTTACTTTTCTTGTTTAAAATAACCTTAATCAATTAAATAATGTTGTTTTACCACTTGAAAAGGATATTTAATTAATCAATTCCACATAGTATCTTGCGTTAAATAGTATTAGAATTGAATAATTAATTGATTGATTTATCACTTAAGCCAAGGCGAATCTTGTTTATTTTTGCTCCTTTCACGAATTTGAATTAAATAAAGAATAACGACGTTGCAATGCAATTCCTACGTGAATTAATGTGTGTAAATAAAATCAACTAACTTAGTTTTAGTTATCGTGTTGCATATATTGTTTGGTGATGAAATTGTAAAAAAGGAAGAGTTAGTAGAGGTCGTACTAGGGCTAGAATAGCGATTCCCCTCTAAAGGGAACGTTATTTTAGTACCCTCGCTCCCAAACACATTTCTGGTTTATGTAGACCAATTTGAGCATTGGTAAAATTACGATTTGTGCTTATTATCCCATGGAAGAAAGGCATGAACGAGGTTTATTTCCTAAAACTCATTGGCGACTCCTACTTGTTTCTTACAAAAAAGCGTAATGATGGAATCAATTCTAATTCAAGGTACGTTCCCCAAACAGTCAGGAAATTAAATCCTATTACACCCTAACAAGTGTAATGTCCTAGGCTTCTAAAGGGGCATGGGCATATAAGGAGAAGGATCCCCTACGATGGGAACACCCTCCTTACAATGGCGACTCCACTAGAGACTTAGAGGTTACAAGATTAATTCTTAGTTATGGTCCAAGGTTTCCAACACTAGGTTGCCTATGGGTTGTAACGGGAATTAACTTGGATAATCTCCAGTCAGAGAGCGAGACTTAAACGCATAATATCTTCCTTTTTTACAAAAGTAGAAACCAAACAAGCAACATTGCATCATGCATAATCATAGCACACTTTAATCTTTGGGGATTGGCTCATTGTCTAGGGGTTGCTAACACTAGACTTCTATCCCGAAATCAATAACAATCATCCCACCCATATCGCCAACAAAATGTTGGGTGAGCGATGCCATGAGTCAACACGTTGAGTGATTGATTTATGCATCGTTTCTTAAGATATGGTACCTTTGGACACCCAAGCCTTTAACCTAAGAATTACATTGTGTGTATCTTGGCTTATGGTATGCTTATGTGATTATGTGACTATATGCAACGTGTTAGGATAGCTTTTTCTCTTTTTTTAGTTTGGTTTAGGTTCCCAATTACAAAGTTTTCTCTTTGTAATTTTGAGTTATATTCGAAGGGTAAGGTAAAAAACAAAATAAAAAAAATGACAAATATAAAAAAAAGGTCGAATAAAAAAATTTTACGAGCAGGTGGCGCGTGCAAATTATTGATTTGCGCTGCCCCGACCAGCGCAAGTGACTCAGATGCGCGCAACCTAGTTACTTGCTCGCGCCTACTATTACGAGCCGTTTTGATTTTTCGAAAAATAAATTGGCTCGTTCAAACAATATCTTCATTGAAGAATTGTTTAAGGGTGATGTTATCCGTTTGAATATATCTGACGTTTTTTTCTCTTCTTTTTGTCTTCTAAAAAGCTATCGAATTACTTATCCTTTCGTACTTCTCTTAGGGTCAGTTTTCAAGCTTGGGAACGAAGACTCTCGGGCACTCTTATTCTACGTTTACAATCAAACAATCCACCCCTTTTAATTAACCTTCCCTTGACAACTAGTGTTAGTCAAAAAACAATGTCGACCATTGAAGAACTTCAAGAAAAGATTCTGCGTTTGAGAGAAGAAAAGGCTTAAGAAGCCGAGAAGAAAAAAATTAAGAAACTCGAAAAGGCTGAAAAGAAAAATGATGAAACTTTATCCTTGCAACAAAAGATGGAACAATTGTCCATCAAAGAAAAGTCGTTGGAGAAGCTAGTTCTTCGTTCTACAATGGGGAACAAGTACTTCGACGTAGATAAGTTTTCTCCTCCCGCAGGACTTGCTTTACCGGAAAAGTTCGTGGCATTAAAGGGAGTTTATCCTAAGCTTTATGCTTTGAATTTTCCCTTTATCTCTAGACCCAACCGCAAGAGAGTGGTACTATGAGCTAGATCCAAAATTCAAAACAACATGGGAAGATGTAGTTTCAGCTTTCAATACCCAATATGAGAATAACGTAGAGTTCAAATCGACTCTACGTGAACTTGAAATGCTTAAGCAAGGCAACGATGAAGGTTTCCTTGCTTTCTATTGTAGATGGCGAGAAAAGGCAGATCACCTTGCCCAAAGGCCACCTATACTCGAGTTAGTAAAACAATTCATTCACAATTGTCATGAAAAGTACAACAAGCATCTACGTTACCTTGGTTTAGATACTTTTCAAAAAGTCTATTATGTGGCTACTAGGATTGAAGATGATCTTGCTAAAGAAAAAGCAAACAAACCTTATCATCATCAACCTAAGAATAACAACAAAAAGGGGAATGATAATACCTCATCCTCTATTAATGTATTTGCGACTTCCACGCAATATAATAAAAGGAATCAATATAACAGTAATAATCATCGAAAGAGATGGACAAAAGAAAGAAAATTTACACCATTTCCTGTGAGCTACAAATAATTATTAGAAAAATTGAGCGAAAAAGATCTACTTGCACCAACAGGGCCAACACTACCCACGCCACTAGAAAGAAGGTACATTCAATGGGATGATAGTGCTTATTGTGCTTATCATAGAGGCGTTGGGCATGATACTGAATGTTGCTACGTCCTAAAGCACAGAGTGCAAGCTCTAGTTGACGATGGGAGAATTCCCACGCCTTAACCTAACAACAATGTATCCCCATTAGGGACATTTCACATTGATGAGGACCATATGGGAAGTGATACATTCAATTTTTTTTGACTATATCACACTTATAGGGAAACCTCTAACCACAACACTCATGGGGGAAACTATTGAACTGTGTGGGTTATGGGACGACGACTTTTAAGACTTATATGTCTCTAAGTATGCCGTTGTCCCACCTCCATCTTGTTTAAAAAATGAGACAAATGAAGTGCTTGATTGGGATCATTTCTTGGGGAAGTCACAAGACTGATTGAATCTCTCCTTGGATGAACAATGGCATCAAGCATAACTCATGGAACATCTTGAAATGGAGGCACATTCAAAGCCTCTAAAAGAAAGTTAGTTCGCGAGTCCAACAACTAACCCAAATGAGATAGATCATCTAACTCATTGTGGGTGAGTTTATCGAACACCACAAAATGGATCTTCAACCACACAAATCAAACCCAAGGTTAAGTACAAAAACAAATACCACCTCCACTTGAGGTGGAAGATCCATTGGTCAAATATCTTTGCCAATCCATGGCGATGTTAGCATTCGGGAACTCCTAAATACTTCTAAAGAACATGGGAATTCTCTTATGAATGCTCTAATGGCTTTATCTATAAGTACAAACACAACTCCTCAAGATCTCGTTAGCTTTCTTACTAGAGAGAAATCCAACAAATCAATCATTTTCACTAATGATGATTTGCCTTCAAAAGACACTACCCACAGCAATGCATTATACTTAACTGTGGGGGTGCAAGGGATACAATATCCCTCTTACATTGGTAGACAATGGGTGAGTTGTAAATGTGTTCCCATTGCAAAGTGCCAAATATCTAGGCCTTAATCCAGAAAAAGATTTTCAATCAACAACAAAAAGCATTAGGGCCTATGACAACTCGAGGAGATCGGTGTGTGGAACTGTTAAGCTACCAATTACCACAGGCCCAATTCAAAAGATGGTTGAATTCCAAGTCATGGACATTAAACCTTCTACTTGGAAGACCTTTGATACACGAGCTTGGTGCAATACCATCCTCACATCAACAGATGATTAGGTAGAACTATCAAGGTCATCCTATGACTATATATGCTTCTCCTCTCAAAATAGCTATCAATGACCAATCACTTTTAGAAATAAACCATGACAATGATGAAGAGGACCTGTGTAGATTTGCCGCGGAGCCAATCTACATAATCAAAATTGACGAAAGCCTTGAAGAACCATCCAAGCTTGATCCATATTCCACCCAGATAGTAAATAACATCTTGTATAAGAGTAGTTACGTTCTTGGGATGCTTTTGGGAATAGGAATGAAAAAATATCTTTTACTTCCTATCCCAAAGAAAAGTTTCTCTTTTGGATTGGGATACAAACCAACCAAAGAAGAACTAGACTCTCACGATGCTAAAAACAAAGCCTGTAGAGACAACAATAAGAAAGGGATAATTACTTTGCTCCCATCCTACCAACAAACCCTTAATGGACAATTCATTAGGGAGGGAGAAGATTACCCATGTTTTGACTTTCTAGAACCATTAGTTCTGGAAGGAATCAAGAAGCCTGGATTTTAAAAATTTCACGATTGCTACTTCTTGAATAGCGATCTTGAAATCGGTAAATTAAAACACCCAACCCCAGGGTGCTATGATAGGCAAGCATTCAACTTGCTATTTGGACTAGAGCAAAACCATGTTCTTACAATGACTAATAAGAATGCCATCCAAGATGAAGCTTTTTTCCTTACCTTGTTGATCATCCCTTCTATTGAAACTTTCGAGCATGGATGGAGGAAATCTTTCAAATGGGCCAATCATAAAGGTGATAAGCTAGAAATCGTCACGGGCGAAGGGAAGATGTTTGAAGAATCGGATGACGAGTTTAGTTTAGACTTTAAGGAAGCTGAAAATTTGAGCCTTCTGGCCATTACTGAATCTTTATTTTCTAGTTCTAAGAACGAAGATCCCAAAAAAGATTCTTCTCTTAATGTATTCTCTTTTGAATTCAATATTATGAGCTTTATTTTCGAGTATATGCCTTCTCTGGAATCTTTTGAATGCTATAACAATCAATCTGGTGAAGATGATAATATTAATAAATTTGTTGAATTAATGAATGAATGAGAACAAAAGAACCCTGTAATTGATGAAACTAAAACAATCAATATAGGAACCAATGAAGACAAAAGGGAAGTCAAAATTAGCTTAACTTTAAATCTGAAAGAGCGATTGATCCTCATGTAGAAGCTCAAAGACTTTGAAGACGTGTTCACTTGGTCAGACAAGGACATGCCTGGAATAGATAGGGAAATTGCGGAACATACCATTCCCTAGAACCCAACCTCTAAACTAGTAAAACAAAAACTTCGACGAATGAAACCTGATGTCGCTTTGAAAATAAAAGAAGAAGTATAAAAGCAATTAGACGCAGGTTTCATTCGCGTATGTAATTTCCCGGAATGGGTAACGAACATCGTCCTAGTCCGTAAAAAGGATGGATGAGTTTTCATGTGTGTCGACTTTAGGGACCTTAACAAGGCTAGCCCTAAAGACGACTTTCCTCTACCTCATATTGATATATGGGTAGATAACACAGCTGAACATGCGATGTTATCCTTTATGGATGGATACGCAGGTTACAACCAAATTCTAATGGCAAAAGAAGAATATACCTCATATAGAAAAGGCGTGCTTTATCACCCCTTGGTGTAAATATTTCTACACAATCATGCCATTCGGTCTAAAAAATGCAGGAGCTACGTACCAAAGAACGGCTACGACTTTCTTGCATGATATGATGCATAAAGAAATAGAAGTGATGTGGATGATATGATAGTAAAGTCTAAAGATAGAATGGGACACATAAAAGTTTTTCACAAATTTTTCACTCGCATAAAAGAATGTAAAATGCGATTGAATCCACAAAAATGCGCCTTTTGGAGTAATTTCTGGTAAGTTACTCGGATACGTAGTAAGCACTTGTTGTATTAAGATCGATCCCTCTAAAATAAAGGCAATCCTTGATATGCCTCTTCTTCAAACACAAAAAGAAATTAAAGGTTTTCTTGGAAAACTACAATACATTAGTCGGTTTATCAACAAATTGACTATGTCCTGTGATCCAATATTTAAAAAATTGAAAAAAGAAAAAAAAACATGAATGGGACGAACAATGCCGAAGGGCCTTTGAGAAAATCAAAGATCGACTATCTCAAAAGTCCACCAGTTTTAGCACAACCAATACCCAAACTACCTCTTATGTTATATATCACGGTTACAGACACGGCCATAGGTGCCATGCTAGCCAAGAGGTAGAAAAAGTCGAGCATGAAATATACTACATAAGTAAAAAATTCATTCAATATGAAACAAAATATAGCCCCTTGGAAAAAAAACAAGTTTAGCATCAGTGTGGGCAACTAAAAAACTACGACATTACATGCCACCACACACTACTCATGTGATTTCTCAACAAAATTCGATAAAGTATTTGTTTGAACAACCACCTATACAAGGGAGAATATTCAAGTGGTTGGTAATGTTGGCCGAATTTGAACTTAAATATATTCTTGAAAAATCAATACAAGGGAAAGTAATTTTTTATTTTCTGTCCCAACATCCTATTAAAACAAGTCATGCAGAAACTACTCATCTTCCGGATGAAGAGACTCTCATGACGCAAGATGACAAATGGCTAATGTACTTCGACGATGCATCTAATCAAAAAGGATTTTGCGTGGGAGTGTTTTTCATAAGTCTAGAGGGAACACATACTCCAATATCTGTCAAACTAGACTTTGAGGTCACTAATAATGCCGCAGAATGTGAAGCATGCATTATTGGATAGGAAGAAGCATCTAGCATAGGTGTGCAAAAATTAAAGGTATATGGAAATTTTAGTTTGATTACATATCATATACTTAAAGAATGGAAAATAAAGAACTCCACAATGATATTATACCAAGCACACCTAGAGCAACTCATCAAGCATTTTGAACATATTGATTTTAAATATCTCTAAGGGATGATAATCAATTTGCCAATGCGCTAGCGAAATTAGCCTCAATGATCAACATCATATGATGCCATTATGCATTGATAGAAGAGAAGAACTAGCATATTGCAACGCGATAGAGGAAATAAATGACATCGAAGGAGATAATCCTTGGTATGATCATATCCTCCAATATATTACCCATGACACATATCCTGAAAATACTTCATCGAAAGACCAACGAGCCTTAAGAACACTCGCGGCCCAATATGGTCTATTAAATGGTTAATTATGCCAAAAATAATCTAATGGTCAAATCTTATTGTGGATAGACCAACCCGAATCCACGCGCCTTATGGAGAACACTCACAAATGTGTTTGTGGACCTCACACGAATAGAAAAATGCTTGTTAAAATAATTTCACAACAAGGGTTATATTGGTCCACTATGGAACATGATTGCATACAATATGTTAAAAAGTGTCTAGGGTGCCAAATGCTCGCTAACTTTCAAAACCTTCAACCATCCAAACTATATAGTCTCACTTCCTCTTGGTCGGAATTAACATAATTAGTAAAATTTCTCCAACAGGAGCACAAGACGAGTACGTATTAGTAGCCATTGAGTACTTTACCAAGTAGATTGAAGCTTCTTCTTACGTGAACATCACTTCTAAACGTGTCCAAAGTTTCTCGAACGAAACATATTTAGTAGATATGGTGTTCCACAAGAACTAATTAGTGATCAGGGATCTCAATTCAAAGCTGAAGTTGAGACCCTCTTAACTCGTTATAAAGTAAAACATCATCACTCAACTCCATATAGACCTTAAATGAATGGAGCTATAGAATTGGCAAATAAAAACATAACAGTCATCATTAAGAAAATGGCAGAGAATTATAAAAATTGTCCGAATAAACTACACTTTACACTATGGGGTTATAGAACGTGCATCCGAACATCAATAGGAGTAACTCCATACTCCTTTGTATTTAGAATGGACGCAGTTCAACCAGTCGAACTAGAAATACCATCCCTACGCATAGTACTCGAAAGTAAGCTACCTAAAGCTGAATGGGTAAGAGCGAGGTATGAAGAGCTTTTATTCTTCGATGAACGACGATTAAGAGCTTTGCATCATGTACAATTCTATCAACGACGCATTGCGCGACATTTTAACACAAGGGTACGACCTAGTTATATCGAAAAAGGTGACTTTTTACTAAAAGTGGTTAGGGGTCCACCAACCGATCCAAGAGGGAAATTCAAACCTAATTAGATAGGACCCTACCGCGTAACTGAAATTCTATCAGGAGGAGCTGTCTGATTAATGGATATTGGAGGTGATGAAATTCTCCAATTAATAAACATTAACCGACTTTAAAAAATTACATATGAAATCCGGATAAACTCGTTCATTCATTAAATAAATAATTTTTTAGCATTGAATTAAAAGATTTTAAGTCTTATGCACTTTACCAAAAACACAGTAAATTTCATAACACTTGGGGGGGGGTAATTTAAAAATAAAACATAGACCATTCAAGTGTTCAAATTTTTTCGAACATCGAGAAAAACTCTTCACACTTAAGGGGGTAATAATTCGAATAAAAAATTTTAAACACTCGTAGAACAAGTGTCACGCGCAATTAAACAATTGCGCGCGGATTACACACCCAACAGAATAAGTTGCGCGTGACGAGCTCGCGCAACTTGAGACGTTGCGCGCGCCACTTGATGATGAACTACAAAGTCATTATTTTTACACTTGAATAAACTTGCGATAAAAAAGAGAGCGTTTCTCAAAAATAACATATGCTCGGAAAATAAAAATTAACCTTTGATTTAAGTTGTTAAAAAAAGTTTGATTAATATTTTATTTAATTTCTACATAAGTGATTGATGAAAAATATAAAAAATAATAATAAATAAATATTGCAAAGAACTACGCAAAGACTTAATTTCGTAATACGAATACGTAGACAATCTTTATGATTCGGTCATATATATAAAGCTCATTTTATTCCATTCAAAATTGAAAACAACCAAGAGACATTATTGAACTAGATGATAAATTAAATTTAAAAAAAAAATCATAATAGTGATTAAAATTTATTGGAATTAAACTAATAACAAATTGTGTAACACTCTAAGGTTTTACTATATCCTCGATTGTCACAGTCGACGGAGGAGTAGTTTCCATTGCAGTAGTTTCAGCACCCTTAGAGCTTTACCCTTCACTCTTCTTCTTAACCCAAACATTGTTCTTCAATCTAGGAATTGGAGTCTTTTCAACTTGTTTTCCTTTTCCTTTAGCGATTGTTGGAGTCTTCTTGCGAGTATTTGGTGAAGGTTCTTTAATCCTTACCCCTTGTTGCGCAGGTTTAGAAGGAGGCTTTTTATTTGGTTCCTTTGAACGAGCCTTGGGTGATGAGAAGTCTAATTTTCTTCTCACTCCTTTGTTTTGAACACTAGGAGGAGTAGTGGGGGCCGAATGCATCAAAGGTTTGGGTGGATTGTGAGCCGAGGCAGCTTAATTTTGTGATCGAGCCTTGTTTAGTTCACCCTTGTCTGTCGCATTCATCGAAGCCTTGTAGAAGTAGGATAACACAAAACTCGCCGTAGGATTTTGCACTACCCACCTAGGAAGACATGACCAATATTCCATCCAGCGAGGAATTCGTTCGGGGTTTTAAAATCACATCTTTAGGGGCATCACAATCTTGACGGGGGATAATTTGTTTCATTCCGTATTGTCTCATCACCCTGCAAGGATAGATGTAAGTAGTACTAGATAGGCCTAAAAGCCTAATAT
This sequence comes from Chenopodium album, assembly GCF_948465745.1. Lineage (NCBI taxonomy): Eukaryota > Viridiplantae > Streptophyta > Magnoliopsida > Caryophyllales > Amaranthaceae > Chenopodium > Chenopodium album. The sequence continues at coordinate 23,413,595 of NC_137842.1, forward strand.
AGGGAGAATTACAAATATTCCCAACCGTGCTACTTATGTTCCACCAAGGAATCGCAAAAGCGTATGTTAGGAACCCCAAGAAAAACAATGTCCATTCTTCTTCATTCTTGTATTTGTAGAGAATTCGACGTCCTAGGAATGTCCTCATGCCATTAGCCTCAAGATTTTGTGGCTGATCAACAATTCACAAACGCTCCATGAGCAAAATCTGAAAAAAAAAAGGGAAGAAAATTAATTTACGACGTACGTGTAATAAAATTGGAATTCCCGTGAAACCATTCTTGTTAAGGTCTCCTCTAAGGTGATTCAAGCATAGAACGGTTTCCGCCAAAGCTAAAAGAGCAGGTGAATGACAACCCTATTTGCTCTACTATGGACACCATGGAATAATCTTCTTACTCTTTACCTATCCTAACTAAACAATTGACAACTAGACAATAACATAAAGCACGAATCTTAAAACGTTATTTAGCCAAGTTGTCAGGAGGGGCGATGAAATGCTCAATAAAATGAGTTAAATCCACGCCTTTTTCTTTTTCAATGTTAGCCATATCATTGTCATTCAGACCAAAAAATCATTGAAATACAGGTATTGGATCTGACAAGTTAGGGGCATATGTCATGGGGAGAGTATTTGCATGGAAGCCTAGTAGAACCTCAAACTCGCCTGGTAATGGGACAATTTCATCCCCTTTGAAAAGAAAAAGATGGTGGTTCGAGTCCTAATGATAGATAACGGCATATAGAAAATCAAAGTTTTAACTAGTTTCATATAACTCAATAGAGGGTCAAGGTGGTATACTTTGAAGGATAGTTTATCCTCTGTTGAAAGGGATGTAACCCATTGCTTTAAGCGTTTTCAAAGGTTTTTACCATTGTTCAATATGTTAAAAAAAAAAAGATAGAGAGAAAGAGTTTATAGAGTTTAATTCTTTTTAATTCTTTATAGCACTACTAACGAATGAATGCTAGATGATCATAAGGCTACATAAAACCATGTTAAAGACCCATAAGGGGCAAAATTTTTGCAATTTTCGCTCAAAGGAAAGTTCACCCGCAGGTGGCGCGTGCAACTCACGAGTTGCGGGCACCTGCCGCGCGCTACCAATTGACATGCGCGCGACAGCCGCGCACATCTTCTTCAGTTGCGCGCGCCTAGTCTGTCGCGACATGTTGGTTAGATTTATTTCCATATTTTGAACTACATAATCATGGGTTTAGACACCTAAAAATGTCTCCCCAAAACCAAACCCGATGATGAACAACCTCTCACCGCCGTTATTGGTCGGGCTAAGTATATAATCTTTGGAGTGCTTAAATCCGTATTTCCATTTCATAAAACAACCCAATTCCTAGCCTATATTCCCAAACCATAACTTATTTTCCACTTTTCGTGCCTTTAAACCCAAATTAATTCATTTCAAGTCCTTTAAAATCATTCGTTTTGTGTCTGTTTATAAAAACATTAAGTCCAGTTTCTTTTGGTCCATAATCTGGCTCTAGTTATTGAATAGTTTGATGGAGTTGTAAAAGAGTTTTTGAATAATATATTATAAGCCCAAATCCGAGTTATAACGAATAAGTTATGACCAAAATACTAAACTAAGCCAAAACCGAACCTAAGCCCACCTTACCTACGACCTTATGATCATGTGGAGGGTCCAAAAGCTTTAATATCATTCATAAACCAATTAAGATTAATTGGAAACTTCTATAAGTTTCTAAAATATCTTAATTATCCTTTTTGAAAAGATAAGATTAAAGAGTTTGAAATTAAATAAAACATTTCAATTTGAAAATCCTATTTCTATCCGAATTGAAAGACGTTCAAAGATAGTGAGATTTGATTTTAGTTCCTCATAGTATTTATCCAAATTTTAGATGGTTATATATCTCTTGAAATTATCTTTCCAATGATATATTATAATATCAATTCCGAGCTGTATATAACGAAAAAGATGTGAATAAAATATCAAACTCAATCCAAAACAGACACCGTATTACTATTTCGGCCATCTATTTTATTCTACAAAATAATTTAATATAATTATAATTGGGTTATAAAGTAAACTTCAAGAGATTTCCAAATATATCTTATTTATGTTATTCCGATTTCTAGATCAAAAGATATGATAAAAACATGCACCGCCAAAACTGCTGTCTATCGCAAGAGTATTATTCCGATTCAAATTCTTATCTTTTCTTGATTCTTCGACCCTCTTTTTTCCCTATAAAAAGAGGTCATATCTCTCCTTTTTCAATCATCAACAATCTTGATCATCAAATCATTCTCTTCTCTTCTCTCTCTCATATTCTAAGCCTTAAACCTATATTCTTAATTACATTAATACTTCCCCTAAGCACTCAAAGGAGTCCATACTTAACCCGAGGTTCTGTCCTTAAACCAAGGCATGAAAGTTATAATTGACTGAGGGTTTGGACCAAATAAACTCTACTTTTAATTTAATTTCCATTTGATTTATATTTTTATTGAAGTTACTAACAGTTTATTCATGATGTAGCAATTCAAGGAAACGCGAAAAGTGAGTAATTAATCACTTAGTTACTCTTATATTTATTCTTGTTGCTAGTATCATGATTAGGTTTATTTATCTTTGATTTGACTAACAATTTATTGTTAAATTGTTTCCAATATTAATTTTGATTCTATTACTTTATTATGATCACCATATTGCATGTTAAAGGGAATATGTAATTCAAAATCACGCCTAATAAGATAATTTGGACAACCGGTTTAGGTTCATTTTCAGTCTTGTTGTTAAATCAAGTGATCACAATATTTTAGAAATATATGTTACATTAATATTCAAATAAAATTAATCCTAATAATAGTTTGGAGCAAATTGAATATCTTTGTTTGCATGCCTTTAAGATCTCATGAATCACTTTTCTTTATAAGAATCGAGTAGAGGCCAATACGGGCGAATGTGACTTCATGAATCACTTAGTACCATCATTCCCGATCCTCCTTTCGCGTTTTCTAACCATACGGAGTTAGTAATCTCATGGATTGTGAATGGGGTGTAACCTTCACGGGTCAATCGTTGTTGCCTATCGTTGTCCCTTTTCATGGTTGCCTTATAATGATTCGTGAACGATTTACAAGCCCCTTAAAAACTTGTTGGCGACTTCTTTCTTTCCTAGTCCCTAATTGTTGTCCCTATCATATATGTTAATTCCCACTTCCTACGAGTGTCAAGCATATTCACAACATGCTTTACATAGACGCACTTCGAACGACGCCTACAATTTGGCGACTCCACTGGCGAGGATTCTTAGTTATTTATTGATTTGAGTGATCGGTATTTAATTGAAATGAGTGGATGAGGCTTGAAAGGTTATTGAGTTGTATTCCTGGGATTTAATTGGCATTGTCACATATGCATATGCATTTTAGCTTGTCAATTTTTCCACAATAGTATGTGTTCTACGTATGTGGCTAGCCAAGGGGATTTAAGCTCTATCTACTCGAAAACACTCATGGCAATAAGGGTTCATCCGAGTTTTTAAATCCATCCAAACCATGGAGTCGAGTTTGATTTCATCACAAACTCGTGGAGTTACCCGTTGGCATACAACCTCAAGCGAGGCTGCCTTGCTAACGCGTCCAAACTTGTAACCATGGTACCCTTTTAAACCCAAAAGCTTGACCATTGTCGAACATAGAACTTGAATTTACGTTGCAAACTTCATTGCATCATTCGTGCCAATGTGCTTATATGTGAATATTTTATTTGAATTTTTATTTATTTATTTTTTTTTCTTATCAAACCTTTTTTTTCATTATTAGTGTCGAGCCATAGAATTTTTTTTTAATCTTTGAGTCACCCGGATTTTTATTCCCATATACTGCAAAAAAGTCAAACTGTTTTTGTCATATCTAGAATTCTAGAAAAAGTTAAATGTCGTGCAACTTATGGATTTGTAGCCCCGAGTTTTATCTTTCATTTGGAGTTGGTTTTGTCCCAATAAGAGTCACAGATCAAAAGTTATAACCAATATACTACAACTTGTCCATTTTAGGTGTCTCTTTAGCGTCAACTTTCTTTTTTTAATTTTTTTTTATATCTTTTCGTGTCAAGCTAGTCTTAGCCAGGTCTTTTAATTCGTCAACTCTTATAACATAGGATTATAGATTTTTATTTATTTATTATTATTTTTTTATATCCATGAGCCCTAACTATTCTAGAATTCTAGTCCTCTTCCTAGTTTCTTGTGATTTTTTATGCTAACCTTAACATATGTTTTTTGTCGTTGATTGTTGTTGATCTTATTTATGACTAACAATTTCCTATCGATCATTTTCACCTAGTAAATAGCATAAACATTAAAATTTGACAAAATTAATCAAGTTAGTTTGTCTTTTAGTCTTCCGTGCTATTTGGTCCTTTCGTCCTTTGTTTTTTCACAACGTCCTCATGTCTAGCCACACGATCATACCAAGAGTCTTATAAATTCACCTAATCACACATGCTGAGTTGTTGCACACACTTTGTCTTCGAGTAATGCACTATTTTGTTTATGATCGTACACTGGGACCATGCATGCATCGTTTTCCGTTGTAATAGGAATGAGTGAAGTATTTCCCATTGATTTTGAAAATTCTTTCATTCACTATTCCTTTCCAATCCGAGTATTAAGTCAATGCAAAATGTGAGCTCATTTTGTTCCATTGTACTCGAGTTCAAGAATCACTAGGCAAGAGTTGGAAGAATAAGGGAACGTCATTCCTTCCTTCTTTTCTTCTAATCAAAGCATCAACAATAGTAAATTTCATGTCTTCCCTGGAGGTAACAAGTAATTCATAAGAAACCATGAAGATGGAGCACAAGACAAGTTTTCCATACAAGATTTGATTATGTATCTTCTTTTGAATTAACCCTTTCCCCCTAATAAGTCTAGCATAGGTTTTTATTATCCTTACGTCTATGTACTATATTCCATCAATGAGCATTTTAATTCCTTTATATCTCAATCATGTCTTACTTATGCCAAAAAAAAAAAAAATCAATTACCGAATTAAACACAAGGTACACCAATAACTTGAGGCACCTTTGCAACCCTGTCATTCCATATTAACCATTCAACCACATATCCATTTCTTCGTCAACCACTTTGAGCCTCTTCTAACGATTGACCTTATTTATTCAACCTACATTCACTTAACCCTGGGATGGGAAGGTGTGCAATTTGTGTAACATTCATAAAGCAAGTTAAAAAAAAAACAAAGTTAAAAAAAAAAAAAGAATAAGTAAAAAAAATATTAAAAATAATGTCTAAAGGCAAGTGTTCCAATATCTTCAATATAAACACGTCTCAAATTGCGTCTCTCATCGAGTGCTTGGTACCGTGCCTGAGAAACATGAATGCTAAGTGAGTGATGGACCGCATGATCTGAGATTGCCTACATTGATTCAAAAGAATGAAAAAAATAAAAGAGATTTAAAATAAAAAAATATATGAAAAATAAAACTTGCAAAGTCCAATACATAATTGCGTATCTTGGGGGCTTCTCTCGGGTCTTGAGCCTTTCACCCCTTTCTTCCTTATCAGCTTAACCATTACAACCCTTGACAGACCTTTTTGAGGTGTACACATACTTGTGCAAAGTTCGACTAGAGCTACGTTCGGCCTGATTCCTAACGGATACGTAGGAAACCTCACATCGAGGTGTGGCCACATTCACATTAATATTCATATCTATGCATGATCGAGTCAAAGAATATTCAATTCTTACCCTTACCCATTTAGAGCTAGAATTGGGGGCTTGAACCTACATCAAATTAGCTTACCCAGCCTAAAGAGTCATCATCTTTGACTCTTTTCACATATATTTTCATCACCATAACCCTTGCAACCAGCCTTAGTATCACATTCACACACTTTGCTCACACATCCATATCCATATCATCATTTCCTTTAAGAACCCTTTTTCATGAAATCTTGTTTCAACACTATGCATACTTCATCTTCTTTCAAGACAACTTTCATTAAAAGAAACATTCTATACTTGCTTAGCTTCCTGACATGAGCAATGTTCATTGTTTCACGCATCGCATAATGTGCTGAGCAACATTTATATATCAATGATTTTTAATCATACAAAAAATATCATGCTTAGCTCCTTTACCTAAGCAAAATTCATTATGCAATACTCAATAATCGCTTCATCTATATACGTGCTCAACTTCAAGACCTATGTGATGTTCAAGATCGTTTCTTTACACCATATATGATGCTTAACTCCATTACCTAAGTTCATTCATATATTGGGTCACACGATGTAATTGTCTTTAGCCTCCTGGCCTAAGGACATGCATCATGCATACATTATTTTCAAGACAAGCAATTCAATACAAACGATTCATTTCGTCTAGCTCAACGAGGAAGTTCAAAACTTCTTCCTTTTTCATGTCTTTCTGGTAAGGAAGTTCAAAAAACTTTTTCAAAATTTTCTCATCGAGGGAAGTTCTAAAACAAAAATTCATTTTTCACGTCTTTCTTTTTCGGGAGAAAGTCGGTACCTTCCACTCATCTCATGACAAAAATGATGGAAAATTTTTTCTTTTGTATTTTATGTTGCTTGTGTTTGCATACACACACCATATACACACACAACCACAAGTTATACACATTTCATGTCATGTCAAGTCAAGCTTGGTCAAGTCAGTTCGTCAAGTCAATCATAGTCTATACGAGTCCCTTGGCAAATTTTATTTTGCAGGTCACAATTGTAGTCCACGTCCGGGGACAAACGGACCATCTACAGCCCACGTTCGGGGATAAGCGAACCATTTACAGCCCACGTTCTGGGGCAAGCGACCCATCTATAGCCCACGTCAGGGGACAAACGGACCATCTATAACCCACGTCCGGGGACAAGCAGACCATCTATAGATCACGTTAAGGGACAATAGGACCATCTACAACACACGTTCAGGGACAAGCAAACCAATTACATCCCACGTTCGAGGACAAGCGAACCTTCTATAGCCCACGTTCGAGGATAATCGAACCAACTACAGCCCACGTTCGGGGACAAGCGAACCAACTACAGCTCACGTCCGGGGACAATCGAACCACCATCATTTCATGGCGCAAGGTTCTCGATACAAAGAGACTTGCAATCTCATCATTAGACAAATTTTTCCTCAAGCATGGAAAGTGTCATCTGGTAAATTTCTTCAATTGCCATATTCATATGTCGACTTTCCTCAAGCATGGAAAGTATCATCCGATAGATTTATTCAAACATAGAAAGTTACCAAACTCATCAGTCCACTTTCCTCAGGCATGAAAAGTATCTAAACAAAACGTCATCCGGTGGATTCCTTCAAGCATAGGAAGCTACCAACCCATTTGTCATCGATACATTGGTGGCAAATAAGCATTCTATTTCTTTGCTCTTTTATCTGTTGAACAAAATTATTTTTTGTAGGTATCGACATATGAAGAGTAATTTAGGATCGCTAAACGTGTGAAATCATTCTCCGTCCCTATCGACTACTTTGATTATCTTTTTCGAAACTGAAATTTCTACAAACTCGGTCAAAGTGGGGGCGTCTGTAGACACCTAAAAATGTCTCCCCAAAATCAAACCCGATGATGATTAACCTTTCACCGCCGTTATTGGTCGGGCTGAGTATTTAATCTTTGGAGTGCTTAAATCCATATTTCTATTTCATAAACCCACCTAATTCCTAGCTCATTTTCTCAAACCATAACCTATTCTCCTCTTTTTGTGCCTTTAAACTAAAAATAATTCATTTCATGTCCTTTAAAATCATTTATTTCGTGTCCTTTTTATTAAAACATTTAGTCCAGATTATTTTTGTCCATAATCTGGGTCCAATTATAGAATAGTTGGATGGGGCTTGAAAAGAGTTTTCCAAAAATATATTATAAGCCCAAATCCGAGTTATAACGAATAAGTTATGACAAAAATATAGGAGATTATAGGTACTACGCAGCGGAAATAAACATGAATCATATTCATACAATACCTAATCCCAAGATCTAATGCATAACACATACAAAACATATAATTGTACCTTTGATGCGTGATTCCACATGCGATTGAGCAAGAACAATGGGTGTTAAAGAACCTCAAGCGTAATTCCTCTACTTGGTCCATGGGCAAAGATTAAGACCTCCACTAATGCTATTTAGTGGCAATTGAACTGTTCAATTGACCTTCTACGGAGAAGAGCGAGCAACAAACCACCATGAACCACCACAAACCACCACACGCGCAACCAAGGGTGGTAGGCCGTACGGACGTGGGGAGGAGATAGATAGCCGTGAGATAGAGCGAGGAATTAGGGTTTTGGGATTGGTTGCCTTGATGTCAAAATAGACTGTAAGTGAATTATGACTTCGTCATGCAACCCTAGGCATGGAACTTATTATAGATCCCATCTCTAAATAAGAGCCCATGTCAAAAGCCCAAAACCTAATTCTCATCTAACTATGCAAGCCCAATCCATTTCATGATTAGTTAAATGCTCATAAGGCCCATTAATGGGCCTCTAACTTGCTTAACTCAATACCCTTGTGTGTGACCTCATAGGATCCATTCTAGCAGGCTTTGGACTATTTTACTAGTCAAAAGATCATCTTTCATGGTCTAGCAACAGATGATGACTCCCCAAGAGAACGGACTTATTATCTTCATAATAGTGATCCTTGATATATCTAGTATTGCACTTCTAGAAGACACAATTCCTTTACAAAATACTAAATTGAGCCCAAACCAAACCTAATCCCCCCTTACCTACGACCCAATGATCATGTGAAGGGTCCAAAAGCTTTAATTTCATTCGTAAAAAAATTAAGATTAATTGGAAACTTCTATGAGTTTCTAAAATATCTTAATTGTCCGTTCTGAAAAGATAAGATTAAAGATTTTGAAATTGAATAAAACATTTCTTTTTAAAAATCCTATTTCTATCCGAATTGAATGATGTTCAAAGATAGTGAAATATGATTTTTGAGCCTCGTATTTTTTATTTAAAATTTAGATGGTTGGATATATTTTGAAATTATCTTTCCAATGATATATTATAATACTAATTTCTAGCAATAACGAAAAAAAAATATGAATAAAATATCAAACTCTATCCAAAACTGACACCGTCCAACTATTTCAGCCATATCTTTTATTCTACAAAATATTTTAATCTAATTCCAATTGGGTTAGAAATTTACAACAAGTGCTTTCCAAAGATATCTTATTTATCTTATTCCAATTTCTGGATCAAAAGATATGATAAAAACAAGCACCGCAAAACTGCTATCTATTGCAAGAGTATTACTTCGATTCGAATTCTTATCTTTTCTTGATTCTTCGACCCTCTTTTTTCCTTATAAATAGAGGTCATATCACCTCTTTTGCAATCATCAACAAGCTTGGTCATCAAATCATTCTCTTCTCTTCTCTCTCTCATATTCTAAGCCATAAACCTATATTTTTAATTACATTGATACTTCCCCTAAGCACTCCAAGGAGTCCATACTTAACCTGAGGTTCTATCCTTAAACCAAGGCGTGAAAGTTATAATTAACTAAGGGTTTGGACCAAATAAACTCTACTTTTAATTTAATTTCCATTTGATTTATATATTTATTGAAGTTACTAACATTTTATTCATGATGTAGCAATTTAAGGAAACGCGAAAAGTGAGTAATTTATCACTTAATTACTCTTATATTTATTCTTGTTGCTATTATCATGATTAGCTTTATTTATATTTGATTTGACTAACAATTTATGTTTAAATTGCTTCCAATATTCATGCTGATTATATTAAATTATTTTGATCACCATATTGCATGTTAAAGGGAATTTGTAATTGAAAATCACACCTAATAAGATAATTTGGTCACCCGGCTTAGGTTCCTTTTTAATCTTGTTGTTAAATCAAGTGATCACGATATTTTAGAATTATATGTTGCATTAATATTCAACAAATTTAGCCTAATAATAGTTTTTAAGATCGCAGGAATCACTTTCACTTTAAGAATCGATAGAGGCCTATACGGGCGAATGTGACTCCATGACTTTCTTAGTACCATCATCCCTGATCCTCCTTTCATGGTTCCTTACCATATGGAGTTAGTAATCTCATGGATTATGAATAGGTTGTAACCTTCACGAGTCAATTGTTGTTGCCTACTGTTGTCCCTTTTCATGGTTTCCTTATAATGATCCTTGAATGGTTTACAAGTTCCTTAAAAACTTGTTGGCGACACCCTTCTTTCCTTTGTTCCTAATCGTTTTCCCTATTGTATATCTCAATTCCCATTTCCTACGAGTGCCAAGCATATTCACAACATGCTTTATGTAGACGCACTTTGAACGACGCCTGCAACGGAATATCGACGAAATCTTATGACTAATCATATGCTGGACTTTGTTAACTCTTGTGTCCTTTTTTATGATTACTTTTATTCCATTTCCTACGAGTGCCAAGCATATTCACAACATTCTTTATGTAGACGCACTTTGAACGACGCCTACAACGGAATATCGACGAAATCTTATGACTAATCATATGCTGGACTTTGTTAACTCTTGTGTCCTTTTTTATGATTACTTTTATTCCCTTCTAATTTCTTTCTTATTTTTCTTTTCTTTATTTTTTCCGTCCTTTTCTCGTTCTCCTTTCTTTGTTTCTTTTTTGTTATTTTTTCGAGGGGAGTAAGTCGGGAACCCTTTCCCCCCAAACAAAAAAAAAATAATAACGACATATATACAAAATATGTGTGTCATATGTAAAACAAAAAACGATAATAAAAATATATGTACAACTGTTTCCAAAATAAAAAGAGATGAAAAAATACAAAGGAAGTCAGGATGCTTGGCGTCTTCCGGACGGCTTCTGTACACCCTACATAGTCCAAACAAAGTGCCATTGTTCCAAATTATGGTGGGGGCATTCTCTTTGTAAGTCTTTTAACCTCTCCCAAGCCTCATAAAAAGTTTTATCGGCTTCTTGGGCAAAGTTCTGAATTGCACTCCGTAGTATGGTTGTTCTCTCTACATGATAATACTTGTTATAAAATTTCAAAACAAGTGTTTCCCAGTCAGTTACACCAAGTGCAGTTCTATTTAAACCATTAAACCATAATTTGGCTTTACCAGTTAAAGGAAAAGGAAAGAGAATCTCCCTGATTTGGTCTTGTGTGACCCCAGCTTGCCTGATGGTATTACAATACTGACAATAGTCTGCAATATGAAGTTTTTGGTCTTCACCCTTAGCTCCACTAAATTGCTTCCTTTCTATCATCGTTATTAATTGGGGTTTAATCTCAAACTATACCCCATCGAGAGCCGGAGTGGGAGTAAGGTGTGGAAAGTCTGTAAGCTTTGGTTGTGAGTAATCACTAAGCTTCTTTGGAGTCGTCATCTCTGATTCTGGATCTGATGATATCTTTGAATCGCTAAAATAAGTTGGAGGATCTCGGTGATTATTATTATCACCAGAATCCGCCAGAATTTGCTTGTAAAGATTCTTCTGTCTATGGAAGGATCGCTCGATCTCAGGATCGAATGGGACCTACCTCAAAGAACTAAAAAAAAAACTAAAAGCAAATATGAGACCTTCCTTAAAGAACTAACGTTCTCTGAGGCAAAAAGAAATAACCTAGACTACAAAAATAATCATAAATAAAAATAAAACCGTTTGCACGGCAACGGCGCCAAATTTTGACAGGGTAAAGTCGTATCCCCTTAATCAAAAGTAATTCCTAAATCCTCTAACTAATGTAGATAGGGAAGTAGGGTTGAATCCACATAAAAACGAGTCTTTCTATTCCTAATTAATTAATATAATCTAGATTATAAAGTAACCAAAATATAATTATCAAAGGAAACTAAACTACAAAGAATAAGAATAAGGAGAAAAATAGGAATAAAAGGCGTAGGGCATAGGTTCATCAATAAATAATATTCCAGGGTAAAGCATAATAATCGATCATCAATGCATATTTTAATCAGATCATAAAGGGCTTTCGCTACGTATTACAATCACACAATTAATCTACCGGTATTAAATCTCATCTCTCGAATCTCGACTTAACCATTTATAAATTAACCTGCCTATTGAAACAAGACCTAAACATTAATTCTTATCTATCGAATCTCGAATCAATATTGTTAAACTCATGCATAAAAGCTCTGCGCAAATCTAATCACAGAGCACTCAATCAATCAATAGGAAATTAATCTTAGCATTGACAATAAACAACAATAAATTACACATTCATATTATTTATGGATCCCCACAAACCCTAGGAATAAAACTACTTACACATAAATAAAACTAAACTAATCGAAGCAATAAAACAAGACATGATCAAAGGAATAAAATAAATAACTACGATTAAGAGAAGAGAAATTGTTACCAAAGAAATCTGGAATTAAGAATAAAGTTATGAACAAAGTATATGAGAGAGAAACTAATTTAAAAGCTTAGTAGAGATTGAAAATCTAAGAAATAATTAATAAAGAGTAAAAGAAAGTACTAAAATTGCTTAACGGAAAAGTATTTATACTAAGCAAGAATCCTAAACTAAAACAAACTTAATCGCCGAAAATTAACTCCTTAAAATAACACGCGCCCGATCGGGCTAAAGGATGCCCGATCAGGCGCGCCTTTTTCTCCGCGTACTCTTCTAAACAGTCGCGCCCTATCGAGCTATCAGCTCACCTGATCGGGCGCGCCTTTGGCCACGCACCAGCACACTCTCGCGCCACGCCTGTTCGAGCTAAGCTTGCCCGATAGGGCCCTTGCTTCACCTCGAGGCTTGGAACTTTAATTGGGCTTATTTATTCGGCCCAATCCGGATATCCACTTAGAGTCTTGATCATTCAGTCCAAATATCTTGGTATCCCAATTACCGAGCCCTTAATCACTAGTTCGATGACTCTAACCGGCCTTGCGCTTCAAAGATGGTCGTGCTCCTCTAATTTTCGTAGTTGATCCATGAAAACCAGGGAAAATGCTCCAAAAGTGCAATTTCCTACAAAACTCAACCAAAACTACGAAAACACTAGAAAACACTAATTAGTAATAAAAGTGGCTCTAAAGAGCCAAAAACACTACCGATTATGACCAAGGAACAGGGGTAAAATACTATATAAAATAGACATATCAGTCACCGAAAGGATCTTTTGGCGAAAGTCGCCGACTCAAGTGGCTCGCTTATTCTTAATCATGACCAGTCAATGGCCGATAGGAAAGCGAGCAACCCCAAGCATCATGGGGACTAGGAAAGGCAGTTACGAATAACACCAAGCCTATAAGAAACAAAAAATAATAAGGAAAAAATAAAAAAGGTGATTGAAGGAAAATTTAAGGAATAAGCACGTACCTCAAGGTTATGACAATGCCACGTGAGCGAGATCTATGGCACCTCCGTAGCTGCCCAGGAATCCATCACCCGGGTCGCCTTGCTCATAGCTGTAAGCATGCGGGCATACGACACCTTCGTTCAACTCAAGTTACCTACCTGCCCCAAATCTCTGAGGCAAATAAGTAACCCAATAGAGAAATGATCTATCCGATCACTAAAGATAGTGACGAAAAGAACGTGAATAATGTATATCCGAGCCAGCTGCTCAGGTGTACACTGCCGATCAACCTCATCAGCCGACAACTCATCAGCATGAACCAAGTACGGACAAGACTGTGCGTACATCTGAACAGCCGCCGCAAAACGGTCCCCCACGAGGTCACGCTATCTCTCGTTTGACCCCTTAATGATTTCTATAGCTACGGGCTCACCTCCAAAAGGAAAACCCATAATCAAAGAGAAATCATAAGGGGTAATCGTCATCTCTTTCCATGGAAAGTGAACAGTGTTGGTGGAATCCCACCAAAACTCCAGCAATCTACAAAGGAATGCTGACGATGCAAGCTGACTTGAAAAATCCCGAAGAGCCGCCAGCTTTGGGTTGATTCCCTAAAGCTCCACAATCTCCTGTACCACCTCGGGTAAACTCTCAAATGGCCTCACAAGTCACCAGAGCCGTATCGACGCATGTTAAGCTCACTCTAAAAAATAGCACAAAAAAGTTAAAATATGGTTACAGCTTGTTTCGAAGACCAGGAGAAAAGACGAAAAAAATGGAGGCGTAAGGGACTCACAATGCCGCGCCAACCCTTGATCGAGACGTCATAGTTTGGGTCCCACTTAAGGACCCTAAGGTCCCAGTTGGAGGAGCCTCCAAATCGCATCCTTTCGGCGACGTCTATCACCTCCGACGTGTTATTCCTGAACCTCTTTACGAGGACAGGTCACCCTCTTTCGAGGGCAAACCGCCTCGCCAGGGACGGGTTCTCCTAGAACCTTCTTGGCATTGACGAATAGAGGCAAATCCATGCTATGAATGGATAAAGTTTCTTTATTAGTTTATTTTTCTAAACTAAGATAATATATGTTGTTTAGACCCATTTCGGTAGCATAACGGCTACAGAAAGGGCAAAACAAAAAAATTTAATGCCACCCATACTTGGGGGGTACGATACATGCAATTAAACTAAGTAAATGGGGGCTTCTAACACCCACAAAATCCATCCTATACCAGTTTTAACTAAGAATTAAAGAGATCATAGTCCTAAATCTCAAAGAATCAACTATTCCTAGGCGAATAATAGTATCACTAACACAATTATCGTCTACCAAATAATCTTGAAGTTTAAACATGGCAAAAATAAGCTAAGTGTTCACTTTAAGCCAATTTTTGGATTTAAAATTTTTAAAACATTACTTATAAAGATATAATTAGTTCTAATACTATAATTACTTCATAATCAATAATTATAACAAAATGAGCAAGCAAAATAATAGGTTTTGAACCAAATTCAAAGAAAAGTGCAAAAAACGTACTCAAATGATGAAATGCTCATATATATAAAAGGTTCAATACTTAACCCATTTTTCATGAAATTTGTTGCAATTCACTCCTTAAGCATAGCATAATAACATGGAACAAACAATTTCAAGAAAAATGGATCGATAAAAAACCCCCAAATTCGAAATTTGGGGTTTTATGGTTCGAAAATCGTCCCAATTAAGATCAAAATTGAACAAATTTTGGCAATAAACTTACATTTGAATTTGGGAAAGGTAAATACAAGACAAAATCTACTTCCTTGAGCTTCGATAAACAAAAAAATCCAAGCTTCTTAGAGAGAGAGAAGATCGAAAATGGTGAAGGAAGAAGAAAGATAGTGCGAACTGAAAATTGCGCTCAGCGATTTCTTTTTGCTGATTTAAATGTCGTGCGCAACCAAAAAAGTTCCGTGTGACAAACCAGCGCAACTCAGCACAATGCGCGCGCCTGGCCAGCGCAACCCATAGAGTTGCGCGCGGATATTGGTCACTAAAATGAC
The DNA here is from genome assembly GCF_948465745.1 of Chenopodium album. Taxonomy (NCBI): domain Eukaryota; kingdom Viridiplantae; phylum Streptophyta; class Magnoliopsida; order Caryophyllales; family Amaranthaceae; genus Chenopodium; species Chenopodium album. The sequence continues at coordinate 23,429,014 of NC_137842.1, forward strand.
CAGTATACAGATTTTGATCCGTTTGATTATTTTAAACGGTTTTTGCTCGTCATTTGACGTAATGGTGCGCAAATCATCAAAATATTTTTTAAATTGCTTTGCATTTTGTAGTTTGATTTCTTCTTTGATATTTTTTTGCATCATTCTGCATGCACACCGTGCTTTGTGCCTTCCCTTAGCATACGTTTTGAATGTTTTTCGTAAGAGTGTCTTAAGACGTTTCGTAATGGTGTTTTACGTAAAAGCTCCAACAAACAGATATATCATTTTACAGTACTGACGTTATAAATGTCCGGCTTTTCTTCGTTTTTCACGTCCATAGCAAAAAGGAAGGCGTCATCATACAGCTGTAGGCGTCGTTTGAAGTGCACCTACGTTAAAAGCATGTTGTGAATATGCTTGGTACTCATAGGAAGTGGGAATTGACATATACGATTAGGGACAAAAAAAGTAGGGAGCCGCCAACAAGTTTTTAAGGAACTTGTAAACCGTTCACGGATCATAAAAAGGCAACCACGAATAAGGGACAACGAAGGCAACAACGATTGACCCGTGAAGGATACACCCCATTCATAATCCATGAGATTACTAACTCCATATGGTTCGGAACCACGAAAGGAGGATCGAGGATGATGGTACGAAGTGAGTCATGGAGTCACATTCGCCCGTATTGGCCTCTACTCGATTTTTATATTGAAAAACATTCCTGTGATCTCAAAGGCATACAAACAATAATTCAATTCGCTCCAAACTATTATTTAACTAAATTGGTTCAAAATTAATGCACACATAATTCTAAAAATTTGGTGATCACTTCAATTAATAACAAGATTAAAAGGATCCTAAATCGGTTGTCCAAATTATCTTATTAGGCGTGATTTACAATTACATATTCCCTTTAACATGCAATATGGTGATCATAATAACAATAGAATAAACATTAATATTAAAACCAATTTAATCACAATTCCAACAACATAAAAATCGTTAGAAAAAATAATAATAATAATAAAAAGAGCATGATCCTTACTTTGAATCTGTTTGCTTGCAACTACAAAATAATAAACGAGTTAGTAACTTCAAGGAAATAATAAAACAATAGCTAAATTAAATTAAATAAAATAAGGTTGATTTTGGGGCCAAACCCTCAAACGATTCTACCTTTCACGCCTTGGCTTAAGGACATAACCTCGAGTAAAATATGGACTCCTTTGAGTTCTTGAAGAAGGAATTTTGAAGTAAAAAGGGTAGGCTAGTGTTTAGGTTAATAGCATAAAAGAGAGAAAATAAGAATAATAAAATTCTGGTTGCCCCGTACATCAGAAATGAGGGGGTATTTATAGGGAAAATGTGCTGAGGGAGCACACGGAACCCTACAATGATAAAAACCCTAAAAAAGTATCCCGTGACAGGGTCAGACTGTACCGTCAGACGGTACACTTTCCCGTGACACGGTACAGTTTTGGAGTGACGCGGGAAATTTTCAGAAAACGGAATGAAAAACGCGTTAAGGGTTTACGCGGAAAGGACACGGAACGTCCCGTGTCACGGCAGACCTCCCGTGTCACGGGAACCCTTCCCGTCAGACGGGAAGGGTTCCCGTGACACGGTCAGACTGTACCGTGACACGGTCACTTCCAGTCCATTTTTCCGTCTAAATTCATTTTTAACCCTAATTTCTTTCGGCTTTTTAAGTGCCGATTGATAATTTCGGGCTTTTTTCTGACTTTTATTATTCGGGCTAAAAAAAGAAAATAATAAAATAAAAATAAATAAAATGTTTGGGCCAAAAATAAATAATAAAATAATAAAATAAAAAGGTTTGGGCTTAAAATTAATTAATAAGCTTGGGCTAAAATTAAAACTATGCTTTTATCAAACATCAAGACTAATCCATGGACCTTTCAAAGGTATGAATTTAATAAAATACGATTTTTTAAGCACTCTCGGGATTAAATACTAAACCCGACCAATAGAGGCGGTGAAAGGTTATTTATCATCGGGTTTGGTTTTGGGGAGACATTTTTAGGTGTCTATAGAAGCCCCCACTTTGACTTAGTTTGTAGAAACGTTAGTTTCGAAAACGATAGTCAAAATAGTCGATAGGGACGGAGAATGATTTAAGACGTTCTGCGATCCTAAATCTTTCTGTATACGCCGATACCTGCAGAAAAATGTTAATTCCACAGATAAAAGAGTAACGGGATAGAATACGTATCTGGCACCAGTGTGTCGGTGACAAACGAATTTGGCAGCTTCCTAAGCTTGAAGGAATCTACCGAGTGACATTGGTTGAAACGCTTTCCATGCTTGAGGAAAGCTGACTGAAGAGTTTAGCAGTTTCCTAAGCCTGAAGAAAGCTACCGGATAATACCTTCCATGCCTAAGGAAAGTCGACGAACGAATTTGGTGTCATTCTATGCTTGAAGAATTCCACCGATAATGCCTTCCATACTTGAGGTAAGCCGACAAAGGAATTTTGTGGTTTTCTATACTTGAAGGAAAATCCACTGATGATGCTTTCCATGCTAGAGGAAAGCCGACTTGGCGGTTTTCTATACTTGAAGAAAAATCCACCGATAACGCTTTCCAAACCCGAGGAAAGCCGACTTGGCGGTTTTCTATACTTGAAGAAAAATCCACCGATAACGCTTTCCAAGCCTGAGGAAAGCCGATGATTGCTGAAATTAGTAAGTATATAGTGGTTCGATTATCCCCGAACGTGGGCCGCAGATGATTCACAATTTTAAGCCGATTATCCGACCGTATTAAATGCTTAAAATGCCGAAAAATAGGTTCTGACGCTTGTCAGGGGTAAAATGGTAATTTTAGTCCCCCTTAAATATCAGTTAGAATTTTTCGCGCAATTCTAGCGAAAAATAACTGCTCAATAATCTCAAAAAATCAGTCAAACTAGTCAAAAAGCCAAGAATATTCCCTGACCAAACGCAGAATCGCCGTGCCACGTCAGCCATTTGCCGTGACACGGGAATTACTTCCCGTCAGACGGGACTAGAATCCCGTGTCACGGGAACTTTGTCCTTTTTTTTTTATTTTTTCTGCTTTTTGAATCAGTCACGTGTAAATGATTGCAACGGTTACTCTTTTTTTTTTTGTCCTTTTCTGTCTTTAAATTCGCATATTTGCTTTCACACTTCACCATTTCATTGCTCATCTTCATTTCTCCATTTTTGCTTCTTGCTTACCAAAAATCGTCGCGCCACGCTTAAGGTTAACCGCCGGCCGTCGAAGCTCACCGTGACACGGTAACAGCGACCGTGACACGGTTATTCTGCAGATCTTACTTTTTCCTTTTTTTTTATTTTTGCTGCGGTTTGCTGCTGTTCTTCGCTGCTGCTGTTTGCTGTTGCTGTTTCTGTCCCAGAGCTGCCGCCTAAGTCGTCGGAGCTCCGTTAGTTTTGAAGCTCGCCGTGACACGGGACTGCTTCGCCGTGTAACGGTTATTGTTGACCGTGTCGCGGCAGTCGTGCTGGTGGCCGGAAGTTTTTTCGAACTTTGGAGTTCGAATTTTCACCAATTTGCTATAATTTCTCGATATTCTCCTCATTTTCGACCCTCTACAAACATCCATGTGAGTTTCCTTTGATTATTGCTTTGAATTTGCTTCACATAAATAATTTCATGACGAACCCTAAAAAATCAATTAGGGGGTTTTTGATTTTGAAGTCTTATGTTGAAATTCTTGCCATGATTTTACTTGTATATGTATACATGTGTGTTTGTGAGAGATTTGAGACAAAAATTGCATGATTTGATGGAGAATTGGGCAAATCACCATTTTTGGGTGCTACTTTGTGAAATAATGTTCATGTCTTGCTCTTGAAATGGTGAAAAAATGGTGGTGAATCTTGTGAAATGATGTGTTGATTCATACTTTGCATATATACTATATTGTCATGGAGAACATAGTATCATGCGGCTAGGAGAACTGTAGTATTAGTTTGTCATGGAGAAACTAAATACCATAATTTTGCTAATTTTTAGCCTGGAGGTTAAAATTTAGCATATAATTCAAAAATTAAATAACTTAGGAAATGATGCTAAGTATATTTATTTTTATTTTTATAAATACGCAACTTAAAATGTTTAGGAAATGACGCTAAACAATTAGATTTTTATAATAGCATGCCTAGACGACGAGATTGCGACCTTTCTTCCCGCGGCCGGCGTCGGGCTTTTCGGGAGGACACTCCCACTGTCCCTGAGGGCATGGATGACGACGTCTTAGAGTCCGAGCCTCGGACTTTTACGAGTAGGGGTAGGTGGGTTCCACCTCCGTGGACCCCAGACCAGTTGGTTTTCTGCCGTGAAAACCACGTCTCTCACCGCGCACTCTTCGGCATAGTCGATGGCACACTTCGCCAGCATGGTTCCGGAGCCGGCGATTTGATCCCTCGACTTCACCAGGTTATTACGAGGGATCCTGCTACGAGCGCCTTATGGGAGTCGGCTGGCTTGGTGGATTTCTACGCGGCGGTTGTAGGGTTTCGCAGCCCCCGGGGTTGCGGCGCGACGGTCGTTCGCGCATTGTTGGAGTATTTCTGGGATACTACCAACACTTTTCACTTTGCTTGGGGGGAGATGACGGTGACCCCCCTAGACTTCAGCATGATCAGCGGACTGCGCTTCACTGACCGAGCTGTAGGCCAGATGTCCGATCTATCTTGGACATCGGCTGAGGTAGCTGATTTGTTGGGTCTGATTGTTCAGCACATCAGGACCCGACCGGTGTCTCGAGGTGGTCCTAGGAGTGGACGATCGAAGCTGGCTTCATTTCTAGCTCACGGCTTCGGGATGGAGGATACGACGGCCGAGCAGCGGGTGCAGATCTTCATCTTGATCCTGATCTCTATGACCCTCTCTCCTGACAGGAGTTCACGCGTGCTCCTTTGCTACCTTCCCTCTTTGGCCGGGATCCCCGAGATAGGATCTTATAGCTTGGCCAGTCTTGGGTACGCGGATCTTCTTTTGTCACTCCGTCATGGCTGCCGGCAGCTGAATGACGAGTCCCCTATCACCGTTTATGGCCCGTGGAGAGTCGTAGAGGTGATGATCTTTTCCCTTTTTGTTTCATTTTAGCTTGTTCGACTCGTGTGCTAAATATTATTTTTGTTGCAGCTATGGTTCTACGAGTACTTCCCAGGCTTGGCTCCTCGTCGGCGTCGGGGAGCGGTCCATGACTTCCCCGTCGGGGCCAGCTGGCGCGACCGAGGAGAGTCGCGGGTGAAGTATGTTCCGACGCTTCGTGGGCTACTACACCGAGGCACCTCTTCCGTTGGTGTAAGGATTAGTTTTGTTGCGTTCTTTCCTTCTGATGTTGTTTCTGTTGTTTCACGCCTAACTTTTTATGGTTTCCAGGTTCCCATCGATGTCCAGTACCGTCCTTGGGCCGGGATGACTGATCTACCCGAGGCCCTGCGTCTTTCAGTGTACCGTACCATTTTGGTTGGTACCGGGCGCTTCGTCTGGTATTTGGGGGAGCGAGTCGTCCGTCAGCATAGCGGCGATCGCTTTGTGGTGCCTTCATCCTCGCCAGAGTCGATGCTGGACTCTCGCTTGATCAGAGAGTTGATCAACAGGGGAGAGCGCTACACTCTTCCATGGCAGGAGCTCGTTCACATGGAGAGCAACTATGCGCGGGATTTGCTTCCCTCTCTGGCTCCTCCACCCCGTCTTCCCGAGGTATGATTTCTTTTGAGAATCTTCTTTGCTAATCTCTGTTTTAAATAGTCGAATAACTTGATTATTCGATCATATTTTCAGACGACCATCCACCCTGTGGGGAGGATTCAGATTCCTCCTCAGTCTGTCCGCTACCCCGGGCCGATTGGTATCACGGAGGACCATATTGCTGACGAGCCGGAGGGTTATAGACAGGCGCAGGAGTCTCTGCCCGAGGTCTTTGAGCCGGTGAGTTTTCTTCGACGAATTATCCGCCCTTTTACTGCTGCTTATTACTGATTTTTCTTTGTTTTATCCTCAGCCTAACCGCCCGGAGATGATGGGAATCATGAAGCTGGTGGACGCGCTGAAGTATTGCATCATCAAGCTTCGGCGTGGTGCGAGTTGTCGGAGCTCTAGCGACGTTCTTGCGGTATCACTTATTTTTTTTCATTTCTACCATTTGTTTTATTTTGCATTGTTGACACCTTTTGATTTTGTATCTTTCAGGAGCGACGGAGGTCCCGCTTGCGCTCGAGGCCCAGAGGCTCGGACGAGGAGGAGCTTGGTCGTGGTAGACGATCTTTTGAGGCTCACTGGCGTTCTCAGCGAGAGCCTCAGACTACTCAGCCATTTCAGGAGGCTCAGTGGCAGCAGGGTCAGTCTTCTCAGCATTTTTCGGGCCAAAGTCAGGGGCAGCGTCAGTCATTTTCACAGCCTCCAGTTCCCGAGTTTGGGTCTCCTTTGGATCCTGGTTCATTTTCAGCTCCATTATCCGGGATTCCTCCACCGCTGTCGGGCTTGTTCTCGGTTCCGATGTATGGGACGATGCCTTCGCCGACGATTCCAGTATCTTTGGGCCAGTCTACTTCGTTTTCCGGCTGGACGGGTCCTGCCTTGAGCTTGGCTACTGCTGGGCCTACGGGGACTAGTAGGGACGCTACTCCCCGTACTCGGATGGTCGAGGGACTCTTCGGTTCGCCGTTCCCATATACACAGGGTGGACCACTTGCACAGGGTGGAGATGAGACTGATTCTGGCTCTAGGGACTTTTGACCGAGGGTTTTTTGTACATACTATGATGACACTTGACATATTTATGTATTATGAATCTTTGTACATTATTTACAGTTTATATATTTATTATTGTGTGTGTTAGTGTGTATTTGAGACTCCTTGTTTGTGATCGTGTATTTATTAACGACACGACGAAAAGACATAAGTGGAGTAATGGAGGGTACCGACCTTCCCCAAAAGAAAAAGAAATAAAAATTACTTTCCCCAAAAAGAAAAGAAAAGAAAAGAAATAAAAATAAAAATAAAAACAAAATGATAAAGAGATAAAAATTATCTTCCCCAAAACAAAAATAAAATAAAAAAACAAAACCAATATAAAGAAATAATAAAATAAAGATAAAAATAAAAAGGTGAGAATTTTATTAGAAATAAAATTCTCAGAAAAAGCTGAAAAATAAACGTTAAAGATAAAAAATTATAAAAAATCCGGATAGATACGGGAAAAGATGAAAAAAAGAAAGCGCGTAAAGTGCCGTGACACGGCACTGTTCACCGTGTCACGGCAAAACCTGCCGTGTCACGGCAAAAGTTCCCGTGACACGGTGGAATTTCCCGTGTCACGGGACGCGTATAAGCCAGCGGTTTGTTTTACGCGTATGAAAAGATAAATTCCGGGCAGTTTCGAGCGCTTTTGCTATAAAATAAGACCAGATTATTCACGATATGCATAATTATGAAACACAAAATAATTTAGAATTTCATATTTCAATAATCATGTCTCAGAATTTTGATAATACATTGCGCGACTGGTCTTATTCTTTGACCAATGCTGAAAAAAGAGAGTTAGAATTATTTCATGTCAGGGGTTTGCTAGCCCTGCTACACGTAGCTATTGAACATGATTTTCTAAGGGCAGCATTAGATTATTGGAGTCTAGAAACACACTGTTTCAAATTTGATTATGATGAAATCTGTCCTCTGTCGGAGGAATTTGGTGCAATCTTTGGATTTCCTGCTAGAAATCTTATTGCCATGCCTACCCTACGTGAATATTATTACCAAGATTTTGAACACCATCTGAATCTAACGGATCCAGATTTAAATAGAATTGTTTGTGGTAATGAAGTAGACTTAGAAAAACTTGCTAATTTATATTTTAATCGCCCTATCTCTGAGTCTTATCATGTATATCGTAGAAGGGCATATATATTTTTCATGTTTAGCAAGCTACTATTTGCAAACGGTAGGGTAGGACATGCTTGTCTAGCGTCTGTGCTTGAGCATGTTGAATCCGGAAGATCTCCTATGCCGACGTGCCTTGGAGAAACATTTCGTGGTCTTGACGAGGCAAAAGCTGACCGGAAAGCCATCAGGAAGGGCTCTCTGGTACTAGTGCAGGTAAAAACACGCTCCGAATAGCCCCCGTGACAAAAAACAGCCACCGTGTCACGGTGGGTGTCTGCCGTGACATGGTTAAAACTGCCGTGTCAGGGGAAAATGCATACTTTTTTTTTTTTTACGATTAATTTCTTTTTTTTTTTTTTTACGATTAATTTCCTTTTTTTTTGGCATATTTGGTTGATGGAGCGTTTGGAATTATTTGAAGCCCCCGACGATATTGAAAAATATGGCCCTAACGACTTAGTCCGTAGGAAAAAGAATTACTCTGCGAACATGTCGTATGAAGATTGGAAAAATTTCTTTGCAAAGAGGGAATTTTCCATTCGTTGGGTGGTGCCTTGGTGGAGGCTTACTAGGATGGTTGGCACGAATGAAACTCCATATTGTCGTGTTCCTAGTATCTCCAAACTGACCTTTTACTGTCCCTCTCGACTGATGCGGCAGTATGGACTTGAACAAGTAATTCCACGCTATAACAATAGTCCTCGTGAAGTATCGTTGCATGAAAGTAACGTTCACAAGTACGAGGCTTATTGGATTGGAAGACCTTTGTGGACCGTTCCTGCAAGTGACCAAGCTCCTCCTCCTTTATCTAGTGCATACAAGGCATGGTTGAATCCTAGAAGTAGGAGGGAACGATTTGGATCACGCAAGTCTGATGTAAAGAGTCGTCTTGGAGATAAGAAAGCTCCCCTTAAAGATCGTCTAGGTCCGAGAACACAAGGAATTGAGTTTAAGACTCCTAAGATTCCAAGAAAGAAGACCTATGTGAAAGGAAAGGGTAAAGAAAAGATGGTGTATAGGGAGAAACAACCGAAAAAGTTCAAGAAAAGTGAAAGGGGTGAAAGTTCGACTAGGGGTGTGACGGTTCGGGCTACAAAAGACACACTAATGGTGAAGGCCGACCTAATTGAGCAAGAGAAGGATGTTCCTAAAGAGAAGAGATTAGATCAATAGTGCTTTACATTTTATGATTTATAATTTTTATTTAAAATAAGGCATATGATGCCAATACTTGTAGTCGTATTTATTTTAATAATAGCACATTTATTTCAGCCTTAAAATAAAATTATATTTATTATTTATTTATCCGAGTCAAGGAGTCCGACGCAATGGAAGAACGAAAATAAATACTCGAACAATGAATTCGCAACAAATGCGCCAATATTCCAAAAATAAAACGGGAAATCTGGAAGTCCACCGTGTCACGGTGGAAGGGTCCCGTGACACGGTACAAATTCCCGCGTCACGACAAATATTTATTTTTTTTTTATTTTTTTTTCGCTGACAGGGGGGTGACGTGGCACGGAACACTGTTCCCGTCAGACGGGATGAATTCCCGTGTCACGGGAAGTTCCCTTTCCCTTTTTTTCGTTCAGCGGCTGACGTGGCACGGGACACTGTTCCCGTCAGACGGGATAAATTCCCGTGTTGCGGCATTTTCTCCTTTTTTTTTTTTTTTTTTTTTTTTTCCGTGACGCAATGCTGAACTGACGCGGATATATGATCAACAGAGGGAGGATTTTTTTATTTTAAAGTGGCCGGGCCCCCTTGAGGGGTTCCCTACGTATCCTAAAAAGGAATCAGGCCAAACATAGCTCTATTAGGTCATGAACCCATGCGACTAGGCATAGAATTTCTTGAGTTGATCCAAGTTGGTTAAATTATGGAAGCCGTTACCGTCCATGTCTACTAATTGTGCTGCTCTGCGCAGACAGGATGGCTTTAACAATGTACGGGCTTGACCAGTTTGGTCTGAATTTGCCTCTTTGATCTAACACATTTTTACGAAGTGCCTTAAGCACTAGGTCACCCTCTTTGATATTTCTGGTCTTGACTTTTTTATTAAAATGTCGTGCCATACGCTGTTGGTAGGTTTGGACATGATGCAAAGCTGCCAAGCGTTTTTCATCAAGCAAGACCAGTTCGTCGTATCTTGCTCTAATCCAGTCGACTTCATCTAGTTGGCTTTCCAATGCGATTCGAAGAGAAGGTATCTCGAGCTCGATTGGTTGTACAGCTTCAACGCCATAGACCAAAGAGAAAGGGGTAGCCCCTGTCGATTTACGAACAGAGGTTCGATAACCCCAAAGGGCGAAATGTAGCTTACTTGGCCAATCCTTATAATTTTCCGTTATCTTTTCGATGATGGTTTTCACATTTTTGTTGGCCGATTCGACTGCTCCATTTGTTTATGGTCTGTAGGGTGATGACCAGTGATGTTTGATGTGATATTTCTGTAATAATTCCGCGCATTCGGCTTGGAAATGTGTTCCATTATCACTGATCATCTCATGTGGTACCCCATAGCGGCATATGATATTTTTCTCAATGAATTGAGCTACGTGTTTTGCCGTCAGCTTGGCATAAAAGGCAGCTTCGACCCATTTGGTGAAGTAGTCGATTGCTAGGAGGATGAATTCATGCCCCCCTTGTCCTGGTGGTGTTATTTTTCCAATGATGTCAATGCCCCAAGTGGAGAAAGGCCATGGAGAAGTATACGTGTAAAGGAGCGAAGGTGGAACATGCTGTAAGTTTGCGTAGATTTGACACTTCATACATTTCTTGACGTACTCGTGACAATCTTTCTCCATAGTAGTCCAATAGTAACCTTGACGTTGAATCTTTTGGACTAACATATACCAGCATGAAGGTTTTCCATGGTTTTATGTGCTTCTTTCTTGGCTATACATAAGAGATTCCTTCCTGTTGCAGTTCTCTTGTGGAGTTCTCCCCTGATGAGCACATACTGTGAGGCCAGGAGCCTCAAAGCACGGCGTCCCCTTTTATCAGTATTAAGAGGATATTCTACTCTTGTCACATAATTAAGGATGTCTGTATACCATGGCTCTTCATCTTCTTCCTGTGGTTCTTGTTCATCGTCAAGTGCGTGAACATAAGCTGGTTCATATCTTCTCTCTATGGTCAGTGGCATTCTGATTGTGTCAGCTGGAATTCGCACCATTGATGCTAATTTAGCTAGCGCGTCAGCGAACTGGTTTTCTTCTCTTGGAAAGTACGTATATTCCACTTCATCTAGTTGCTCCGTGAGAGTTTCTAGATGAGCTTGATACGTAGCGAGACTTTCACTTCTCACTTTCCATCTCTTAGAGATTTGGTTAATGATTAGTGAAGAATCACCATAGATTCTGAGTTTCTTAATTCCCAAGGCAACAGCTGTTTCTAACCCCTGATTTTCTTAATTCCCAAGGCAACAGCTGTTTCTAACCCCAAAATGCATGCTTCATATTCTGCGGCATTGTTGGTGACATCAAAGTCGAGCTTCATGGAAATTGGATGTGTTCTTCATTGGGTGATACGAGTAAGACTCCTACACCACATCCTTTTTGGTTTGATGGAGCGTCCAACTATCGTCTTCGGTCATGAGTAAATCTTCATCAGGGAAATCGTACTCATCTTCTTCTTTTTCAGCTTCTTCTAGCGGAAAGTCTGCTAAGAAGTCAGAAACTGCAGAACCTTTGATGGCTTTTTGTGGCACAAATCTCAAGTCAAACTGAGCCAGATTGACTATCCACCTTGATAATCTGCCGTTGAGTGTTGCTTTCTCGAACAAGTATTTGAGAGGATCCATCTTAGACACGACATGCACTGTATGAGTGAGCATGTAATGTCTTAGTTTTTGTGCGGCCCATACAAGTGCGAGACACAACTTCTCGAGTGGCGTGTATCGCGTCTCATATCCTTGGAGTTTCTTGCTCAAGTAATAGATTGCATTCTCCTTGCTTTCGATCTCTTGTGCTAGCATTGACCCCATCGTTTCTCTTGTGACCGTAAGGTAGAATCGAAGAGGAAAGTCAGGTATTGCTGGCGCTAGTACGGGTGGATTTGCCAAATACTCTTTGATTTTGTCGAAAGCCTTTTGGCAATCATCATCCCATGTGACTGGGACATTCTTCTTAAGGTTCTTGAATATAGGTTCACATATCGCTGTGAGCTTTGATATGAACCTACTTATATACTGCAATCTTCCAATGAAACCTCGAATCTCCTTCTCATTTTTGGGTGGTGGCATGGCCATGATTGCTTTTACTTTTGAAGGATCTATTTCAATCCCTCGAGAACTGATCACATATCCAAGTAATTTGCCTGACGTGACTCCGAATGCACATTTTGCTGGATTTAATCTCATATTGTACTTACGGAGTCTTTCAAAAAATTTGCGAAGTGCGACGATATGGCCTGGGCGATCTTTAGACTTGACAATCATATCATCGACATAAACCTCCACCTCTTTGTGCATCATGTCATGTAACAATGCTGTAGCTGCTCTTTGGTAGGTGGCACCCGCGTTTTTCAACCCGAATGGCATTACCGTATAGCAATATGTGCCCCATTGTGTGATGAATGTGGTTTTCTCCATGTCTTCTTCGGCCATCAATACCTAATTATATCCGGCGTAATAATCCATGAATGACAGGAGTGCATGGTTTGCTGTATTATCGACTAGAATGTCGATGTGAGGTAGAGGGAACCCATCTTTTGGGCTTGCTTTATTGAGATCCCTGTAATCAACACACATTCTAACCCTTCCATCCTTCTTTGGAACTGGAACCACATTTGCTATCCATTCCGGATACTTGGATACTTTGATGAAACCTGCGGCCAATTGCTTTATGATTTCTTCCTTGATTTTGAGAGCCACATCTGGTTTCATTCGGCGCAGCTTTTGTTTGACAGGCTTCATACCTGGAATGAGTGGTATCGTATGCTGAGCTATATCCCTGTCAATTCCTGGCATATCTTGGTATGACCAAGCAAATACATCAACAAATTCACTAAGCAAGTTAATTAGCTCTTTGCGTTCATCTTGACTTAGTGTTTATCCAATTTTTACTTCTTTAATAGTCGTATCATTGGAAATGTTAACTGTTTCTGTATGTTCAATAACTACTGTTTTATTTTCGTGTTCTTCCATTGCTTTTATTATTTCTTTGTCATTTTTATCATTAGCAAAGAAATATTGATCAGGGCTAGGGGAATGGCACGCATCGTAAGCAAAGGTACTCATTTCATTGAATTCGTTGGCTAATACATCAAGAGAGGCAAGGTCGGCTGCGACCTCACCAGAATTATTAGGAATTGGAAGAGAGGACTCAACAAGCGACTCAGGGTTGAACTCTATAGCAGAAAGAGGGTCGGCCTCAAACTCTAAGGACTTATCTACAGACTTAGACTCAGACTCGGACTCGGACCCAGACGATTCAGACTCATCAAACATAGGACCCTCGCCAGCGGTTATTTCCAACTTCTCTCCACTTGGCGTAGTGATCCTCAATGTCTTGCGCCATCCCCTTGAAATGTTGTCAGCTTGGACGATTAACTTGGAGGGGTCGAAATCCTTATTCACTATGACGGCTTGAACGAGCTCGGAGTTATCATTGCAGACCAGCTTGGATTCATTCTTCTCCATTCCAAAAAGAAGGTTGATTCCCAGATCATCAGAGTTCAGGCTATCTGACTTGTCGGTTGTGGAGAGCTCTTCATCGATGAAGTTACAATCGAGGAACACCTCGAATCCCGGTTCACGGATCCCATTATGGACAAATGGTTCAGGGAATTCATAGCATGGGAAGTTTTCCCCTTCTTTGATGTACTGGCCGTTGAGGGTGAACGGATATGGATCCATGGCCATTTCCGTCTTCGTGATTCGAGCGTTGTTGCGAGCCTTCATTTTCAATGCAGCTTGTTTCAGATCTTCCTTTCTTGGCTCGAATCCTAAGCCGAAAGTATCCTTCTTGAGCGCACCAGGATGGCCCCAAGATTTAGCCATTTTCTTCTTGAGCCCAAGGGTCATTCCAGGGAAGTGACCTTGTTTCTTCAGAATGGCGTTGATACTGGTATTTGAGTAGGGATCGAAGTCGAGATGGCACTTTTCCTCTTCTTCGATCACAAGAGCATCATCTAGTGAAAACCCCCAAAGATCTTCATCTTCTTCGTCATGTTCAACATGGACGATAGGAGTATCAATAACTTGAATGCGCATAGGAGAAGCATCGATAGTAATCGGAACCCCTCCAACTATGGCTTTCACTTTCTTGTGGAGCGATGACGGAATCGCCTTTAGCTCATGAAGCCAAGGGCGTCCTAATAACAGATTGAAAGAGGCCTTAATGTCCACCAACTGAAACTTGGTGCGACGTTCAATGGCCCCAGTAGTTATATTCAATATGATAGTACCCACGGCTTGACGGCGAGTATTATCGTAAGCTCGAATCCCTTGAGTAGAGGGAGTCAATTCTTCATTCTTTATACCCAACTTCTTTGTAGTACGGAGTGGGCACACATTGATTGCAGAGCCATTATCAACCAGGCTCATAGGAACATTCATCTGCCTACACACTATAGTGAGGTGTAAGGCCTTATTATGTTAGTCCCCTTCCGGGAGTAGATCCTTATCAGAAAAAGAAATCAGATTGCTGGTACTCGGCAGCTCAGTAGTGAGAAAGTTGACCAATCCTTGAGGAGTCATGTCATCATCAACTCCTATTTTCACCAGAGCATTCATCACAGCCTTTCGATGCTCGTGGGAAGTGGCCAAAAGCTTCCATAAATTCATTTCCACCTTGGTCTTTTGCAGTTGTTTGACCACATCGCTATTCACAGGGTCGATGGGATCAACTATCGGATGTGATTGTGGTGGAGGTGGAGGTGGGTTAGGTTGTTGCACCCGTCCACTTCTGGTGAGAACCTTGACCTCAAGGTCCCCCCAAACATCTTCACTGGTTCCGAGAGATGAACAGGCTATGTCTTTGAGATAGACGTCTTAATCATCACTATCCCAGATCCCGTTCACTTCTTCAGTGCTTGAGATAAATACAACTTCCGGCAGAGGTTCATTCACAGGTTGAATGAGTATTGACGGATCAAAGGAGACTTCATCTCCCATGATAGCCAAAGCATCAGAAAGAGGACCTGTTTGAATATTAGGCTTCTTGCCCCCTGGAGGGACAGGAAGTTGGTTAGCATCAATCAGATCTTGGATTGCAACTTTCAGCCTCCAACACTTCTCAGTGTTATGACCCTTGCCTTGATGATACTTGCAATAAGCATTGGGGTCAGAACTAGCGGTCCTATTCTCAGGTCGAGGTTCTGAAAATGTCCGATTGGCATAATCAGTCCCTGACCATGAAGACGGTCATAAGCAGTATCATAAGTCATTCCCAAAGGCGTATAAACCCTCCTTTGCCTTTGGAATCTTTGAGGAGGAGCATTAAGGGCCAGCACATCATTGATGTTGATATTTTTGGTAGCATTATTGGGCTTAGAAGACGAAGAAGAAGGAGTGTCGTTCTTCTTGTTTTTCCAAGTACTGTTGTTATTGTTGCTACCAACAGACTTCATCAGTTCATCTTCGATATTGATTCCAATATCATATACAGCTTCAAAGGTACTTAAAGGCAGAAACTTCAAGTGTTGCTTGTATTTATGAGTCAGATTGGCAATGAACAAGCGAACCATTTCTTTCTCCTTGGGAGGATCCACCAGGAGCGCAACTGTTTCTCTCCACCTGCTTAAGTAAGTGGTGAAGCCTTCATTCTCTTTCTGTTTGAGAATGGAGAGTTCATGTTCAGAAGTCTTGGCCTGGATGTTACACTTGTAACGATTCATAAAGCTTTCAGCAACATCCTCCCAGGTCGCGACATGCTTGGATTCCAGAGAATAGAACCACTGTTGACAGGCATGCTCTAAGGAAAGAGGAAACACCGTAGGGAAGAGTGTCACATCTACTCCCTTAAGAGCCATAGTTGCAGAAAAAGCCTTCAAATGGAAAAGCGGATTATCAGTAGGCTTAAATTTGGGGATGTCAGCAGTGGAAAACTTCTTAAGAAGCTTCTCTCTTATGGACGAAGAGGTGACAGGCTGTTCCACATAAGTAAACTCTTCAGAAATCTTGCTCATCTGTTCCTTGATCTTGTCCATTGCAGCAGTGGTGACATTGTTTTGATTGTCTTGCTCTACAGTGCTGACTCTAGTGGTGAGTGTCTGCATCATGTCAGACAATCTTTCGATTGTCCTGTTGAGGTTCTCAATGTCTTCCTTAGTGGCCATTGGTTGAAAGTAAACTGGAGACGGATCTTGCGGAGATGATTGAGTTGGTTTCCTTGTACGCCTCTTTGGTATAAGAGGTTGTTGAGGTATGGACTCGAACCGTAACAATCTACCCTTGCTTCTTACCCAAGCGCTGTGCCACCGAAACAAACACACCTTTAATGACCAAACTTAACCTTAACCTATCCGGAAAAATATTTTATTAAAAATCTATAATTTTTGAAAATTATTAAAAATCTGTAATTTTAAAAAAAACATGGGAGGATACCATCCGACTTACTCCGAAAAAAAACGACACAAAAAACAAGGCTTCCCTAAAATACGGTAAAAAAAGTGGTGCATGACTAAAAAAGGTGTGTGGACATAATATGTGAGTGATTAGGTGAGGTTATAGACGCGTGTTTTGACCGTATAGCTAGACACGACTCAAAACTGGACACAGCATTCGCACAAAAATCGAGAAAAAGACTGACAGGACACTTTCCTGGGCACCGTGTCACGGTGCAGACTGTCGTGACACGGTACAGTCTACCGTCAGACGGTAGACTTTCCCGTGTCACGACACTGTTCACCGTGACACGGCAGAACATGTCGTGACACGGTGCGCAGTTCCTGGTCAGTTTTGTAATTTTTTTCAGATTTTAATCGATTTTAAGTCCGTACTAATTACTATGTGAGAATAAAAACCCTCGGTCATGGGTTAAACAAAAAGAGAAAACACATGAGGGTTATCACCAAACAACCACATAGCATTTAGGCACGATGATGTAAAAAAAGTTCCCAACCTAGAGTCAAGATCTATGTTCAACTATTGGTCAAGCTTTGGGTGTCAAAGGGTACCATGGTTAAGAGTTTAGACGCGTTAGCAAGGCAGCCTCCCTTGAGGGTGTATGCCAACGGGCGGCTCCGCGAGTTCGTGATGAAATCGAACTCGACTCCATGGTTTAGGTGGATTTAATAACTCGAATGAACCCTTATTGCCATGAGCGTTTTGGGTCAATAGAGCTTAAATCCCCCGGGGCTAAGACGCATGTAGAACACATACGTTTGTTTAGAAAAATGACTGTGAGAAAAGAAAATAAGTCACCGGACTGATTTTAGGACTGCTGTGACATGGCAAAAATTCCCGTGTCACGGTACAGTGTACCGTCAGATGGTACACTGTACCGTGACTCGGCAGTTAGAAAATCTGACTGGTGCCCTGTTTGCTTTTGCGCTCAACCAAGTTATCCAATTTTTCCTACGGGACAGACCTGAATGCGACGTTAAAACGTCTATGCAGATGCAAAAAATGCCAAATTAATCACAGGAATATTTTTTCAAGAATCTTTCAAGTCTCATCCACTCATCTTAATTAAATACCGATCACTCAAATCAATAAATAATTAAGAATCCTCCCCAGTGGAGTCGCCAAATTGTAGGCGTCGTTTGAAGTGCGCCTACGTTAAAAGCATGTTGTGAATATGCTTGGCACTCATAGGAAGTGGGAATTGACATATACTATTAGGGACAAAAAAAGTAGGGAGCCGCCAACAAGTTTTTAAGGAACTTGTAAACCGTTCACGGATCATAAAAAGGCAACCACGAATAAGGGACAACGAAGGAAACAACGATTGACCCGTGAAGGTTACACCCCATTCATAATCCATGAGATTACTAACTCCATATGGTTCGGAACCACGAAAGGAGGATCGGGGATGATGGTACGAAGTGAGTCATGGAGTCACATTCGCCCGTATTGGCCTCTACTCGATTCTTATATTGAAAAACATTCCTGTGATCTCAAAGGCATACAAACAATAATTCAATTCGCTCCAAACTATTTTTTAACTAAATTGGTTCAAAATTAATGCACACATAATTCTAAAAATTTGGTGATCACTTCAATTAATAACAAGATTAAAGGGATCCTAAACCGGTTGTCCAAATTATCTTATTAGGCGTGATTTTCAATTACATATTCCCGTTAACATGCAATATGGTGATCATAATAACAATAGAATAAACATTAATATTAAAACCAATTTAATCACAATACCAACAACATAAAAATCGTTAGAAAAAATAATAATAATAATAAAAAGAGCATGATCCTTACTTTGAATCTGTTTGCTTGCAACTACAAAATAATAAACGAGTTAGTAACTTCAGGGAAATAATAAAACAATAACTAAATTAAATTAAATAAAATAAGGTTGATTTTGGGGCCAAACCCTCAAACGATTCTACCTTTCACGCCTTGGCTTAAGGACAGAACCTCGAGTAAAATATGGACTCCTTTGAGTGCTTGAAGAAGGAATTTTGAAGTAAAAAGGGTAGGCTAGTGTTTAGGTTAATAGCATAAAAGAGAGAAAATAAGAATAATAAAATTCCGGTTGCCCCGTACATCAGAAATGAGGGGGTATTTATAGGGAAAATGTGCTGAGGGAGCACACGGAACCCTAAAATGAAAAAAACCCTAAAAAAGTATCCCGTGACACGGTCAGACTGTACACTTTCCCGTGACACGGTACAGTTTTGGAGTGACGCGGGAAATTTTCAGAAAACGGAATGAAAAACGCGTTAAGGGTTTACGCGGAAAGGACACGGAACGTCCCGTGTCACGGAAGACCTCCCGTGTCACGGGAAGTCCCACCGTCAGACGGGAAGGGTTCCCGTGACACGGTCAGACTGTACCGTGACACGGTCACTTCCAGTCCATTTTTCCGTCTAAATTCATTTTTAACCCTAATTTCTTTCGGCTTTTTAAGTGTCGATTGATAATTTCAGGCTTTTTTCTGACTTTTATTATTCGGGCTAAAATAAGAAAATAATAAAATAAAAATAAATAAAATGTTTGGGCCAAAAATAAATAATAAAATAATAAAATAAAAAGGTTTGGGCTTAAAATTAATTAATAAGCTTGGGCTAAAATTAAAACTATGCTTTTACCAAACATCAAGACTAATCCATGGACCTTTCAAAGGTATGAATTTAATAAAATACGATTTTTTAAGCACTCTCGGGATTAAATACTAAACCCGACCAATAGAGGCGGTGAAAGGTTATTTATCATCGGGTTTGGTTTTGGGGAGACATTTTTAGGTGTCTACAACAGCGTAAAAATGTGAGGCGTTATCATACAGCGTAAACTTGTATGGGGCATAGGTGTTGCGTAAAATTCCACTTCTTCCCCACCTTTGCGAGATCTACCTCTCATAACTAAAAGTTAGAATAATTTACTTTAGGCGTTAGCTCACGAGTCGACAGGCACGCCGAACCATTCAAAAACAGACACTTCTTGATTGGAAGCAAATACAGTAGTTAGTGAGCATACTAGCTTATCAAACAGTTAGAGTGTCGTCCACCCCCTGTATAAAGAGCGACGTGACGATGTCACACCCATGTAGGCACATGACCCCAGTCTTGAGACACGTGTACTCATCTTGTGGACAAAACCGCTAAGAGAGTTGCCGATTTTCTTCTCTCTCACTTGATTTGGATATATGTCTCTAGTCCTGAGACATGTATTTCTATATTGTTGACACCAAGTATTGCGTTAGCGAATTGTCAAGAACTTTATTCCGGCTGTGAAAGCCATAATTTTTTGGCTGCGAAAGCTAAAAGGTTGCGAAAGCGAAACACCCCGTTTATCATCTTTACACTTTGTTAAAATAAGGATAAAGTTTCAATGACATATGGAGGATGTAGGGAACTTTTCAAGCATTACCCCAAACTTGAACCCCCACTGTGATCATACACTTAAGCATGGTGGCATCCAAAGGGAAAGAAGATAGAGCAAAAGAGTCGCCAATAAGTTTTAGGAACTTGTAAACCGTTCACAGGGTGAAGGTTACACCCCTTAACGATCCAAGAGATCTTTAACTCCAATAGGTCTGGAACCATGACTGGAAGTTCGGGGATGAAGGTATAATTCAATCTAAAAGAAAAAGAACCTGCCCTAATAATAGGCCTATACTTTATTCTTCTCATATTCATGTGCGCTTTCTAACTCACATGCAATCAATAGGTTTACCCTAAACCTGTTTATCTATGTTGGTTGAATATTAATACACAAATAAATCTATAATTGGCGATCACTTGAATTATAACCAAATTAACCCTAAACAAGATTATTAATTATCTTATTAAGCGTGATTACAAGTAAAAATTCCCTTTAAACATGCATAAAAGGTGTGATCAAGCAATAACAATAATAAAATATGAAGAAAGCAACATAGTCATAGCTATAATCATGAAAATTATAAAAATAACAATCATAATTAAAACAATCATGCTAAAAATAAAGCATAATAATAGCAAGATCCTAGGCATGATACGAACAAGATTAATAACAATTCCTAGCATGTCACTAAACATTAAAAATTAAAGCTTTAACCCTAACATTATACTAGCATGCTATTAGGAAAGGCAATCAAAGGCATCATAGAAATCATAATTGACATTATATTCTTTACCCTAAACATACTAGGAACTTATTGTTGTCACCCAAAAAATCAAATTGAGAAAAAGCATCCTAACATGATACTAGGAATCAAAACAACAACCTAGACATGATTTCTATATCATAATATCAATAAACAATTTAAGCACTTACTTGGATGCCTCGTACCTCTTTCTAATAACAAAATACACACGTTAGTAACTTCAAGGGAAATAATAAAATTAAACAATTAAATTAAATAATTGAAATAGAGAATAAGAAAGCTTAGACTAGATTTGTGACCAAACCCTCAAAAATCAAACCTTTCACGTCTAGGGCGAAGGCAACTTCGAACTTGGCTAGGTATGTCTAGATCTTGTGAATGCGGAATTTTGTTTGTAAAAGGGCTAGTTTAGAAAGAGTGAGAGCATTAAGAATTCTTGATGAGAGTTGATGATTGAAAACGGAGGTTTAAGGATGCTATTTATAAAGAAACTCAGCCGAATATGATAAACAAGAATCAGAGATTCAAAAAGAATAAAACATGACGTTGTCGCCAACAACATGACCTGTCGCTAGACGTGTCACCAGACGCCAGGTCTGTCGCCAGGCGACAGACTGCAGTTGCGGCGCAGCAATCAGTTTTTCAACGTATTTCCTTATTTTGATAAAATTTAAGCGTATGAGGGCGTAAAACTGTAATTTCCTTAAATACACTTCTTTTATTCTAATTAAAACTCTTAAAAGTCAATTAATCAATGCTAATCAAATTAGGATTCAAAAGAACCTTCTAGAAGATTCTAGAAGACTATAATCAATCCTAATCGCATTAGGAATGATAAATCATAATTGGCCCTCCTCTAGATCATTGGGCCGCATATCAAACCGGGACCAGTTTAGTAATTTGAACATAACTTCCTCATTATTCATCGGAATTGGGCTTATAATATATCGTTGGAAATCTCTTTTCGAACCCGATCCAATGATGTGTCTATTTTATATAGTATTTTACCCCCATCCCTTGGTCATAATTAGTAGTATTTTTGGCTCTTTAGAGCCACTTTTATTACTAATTGGTGTTTTCTAGTGTTTTCGTAGATTTGGTTGACTTTTGCAGGGATTTATGCTTTTGGAGTATTTTCCAGAGTTATTTTGGAGCAATCACGAGAATTGGAGAAACACGACCAGATTTTATAGCCCAGGGCCGGTTAGAGTCATCGAACTGGTGATTAAAGGCTTGGTATAGGTGATACCGGGTCATTTGGACCGAGTATTCATGACCGAAAAAGGAAACCCAGATTGGCACGAAGGATTAGAGCCCAATCGTAGTCCAAAAAGTGGCCCAAGTGAGCTGCCCGGCAAAAGAGGCTGGCGCCCGGAGGCACGCCCGGCCGGGCGGGAGAAGCTAGGGCTGGCGCCTGGTGACGCGCCCGGCCAGGCGCGAGATTGGTACTAGGGAGTAAAAAGGCGCGCCCGATCGGGCGGTGCCTCGCCCGATCGGACGCGTGTATTCATTAAGGGACGATTATCGTCGTTTTAGTTTGTTTTAGTTTAGGATTGTTACGGAGTATAAATACTCCTCCGTGATACGATTTTAGATCTCTCTCTCTATCTCCTCTCTTTTCCCTTTCCTTTTTACCCTTTCTTTACTCTCTAAATTATTCTCTTAGATTCTCTCCCTCTTAAAACTTTGTTCTTAATCCATTCTTTATTCCAGATTTGTTTGGTAACTATTTCTCTTCTCTTAATCTTAGCCATTTATTCTATTCTTTTAATCATGTCTCCTTTAATTGTTTTGTTTATTTTATATTTAATTATGTCTGAGTAGTTTTATTTTTAGGGTTTATGGGGATCCATAAATAATATGAAGGGGTAGTTTATTGTTGTTAATTGTCAATGCTTAATTAATTTCCTATTGATTGATTTAATGCTCTTTGACAAGATTAGGCCTGATCTTTGATGCATGAGTTTGACAATATTGATTCGAGATTCGACAGATGAGAATTAATGTTTAGGTCTAGTTTCAATAGGTGGGTTAATTTATAAATGGTTAAGTCGAGATTCGAAAGATGAGATTTAATACCGGTAAATTAATTGTGTGATTGTAATACGTAGCGAAAGCCCTTTATAATCTGATTAATGTATGCATTGATGAATGATTGTTATATTCTACCCTGGAATATTATTTATTGGTGAACCTATGCCCTAGATCCTTTTATTCATTGTTTTCTCCCTATTCTTAATCTTCGTAGTTTAGTTTATTATTCAAATATAAATATTGGTTACTTCATAATCTAGATTATATTAGTTAATTAGGAATAGAAAGACTTGTTTCCCTGTGGAGTTCGACCCTACTTCCCTATCTGCTTTAGTTAGAGGACTTAGGTATTTATTTTTTATTAGGGGATACGAATTTACCTTGTCGAAATTTTGGCGCCGTTGCCGGGGAAAAGGTTTTATTTTTGTTTCTAATTATTTTTGTAGTCTAGATTATTTTCTTTTTGTCTCAGAGAGCGTTAGTTCTCCGAGGAAAATCTCATATTTGCTTCTAGTTTTTGTTTATGCCCAGGTTTTCCAGATTAGGGTACATCCCATTCAATCCTGAGATCGAACGTTCCTTCCATAGACAGAAAAATCTCTACAAGCTAATTCTGGCGAATTCTGGTGATAATAATAATCACCGCGATCCTCCAACTTGTTCTTGCGATTCAGAGGCATCATCAGATGCAGAATCTGAAATGGCGGTTCCAAAGAAGCTTAGTGACTACTCACAACCAAAGCTTATAGATTTTCCACATCTCACCCCCACTCCGGCTCTTGATGGGGTTCAATTCAAAATTAAACTTCAATTTATAACGATGATAGAGAGGAAGCAATTTAGTGGAGCTAAGGGTGAAGACCCAAATCTTCACATTGCCGACTATTGTCAATATTGTAAGATCATCAGGCAAGCCGAGGTCACTCAAGACCAAATCAGGGAGATTCTCTTTCCCTTCTCTTTAACTGGAAAAGCTAAATTGTGGTTTAATGGCTTAAATAGAACTATGCTTTGTATAACTGACTAGGAAACTCTTTTTTTGAATTTTTATAACAAGTATTATCCTGCGGAGAGAACAGTCGTACAGCAGAGTGCGATTCAGAACTTTGCCCAAGAAGCCGATGAATCTTTATATGAGGCTTGGGAGAGGTTCAAGGACCTACAAAGAGACTGCCCCCAGGCCACCATAATTTAGCACAATGGCAATTAATCCAAGCCTTTTATAATGGCCTTGGAAATTCTTCTCGAATAATTTTAGATTCTGCAGCTAGTGGGAGATTTATGAAACTTGATGTTGAAGATGCAGGTCAGGTTATTGAAGACATGGCAATACACAATTCCCAATATGGGAATCCTAGAGGATTTGCTAACAAGGGGAAGCATAGTGTTGACTCTGTATCCTTTTTGCAAGCTCAGCTGACCTCTATTTGCATAAAATTAGATAATCTGAGCACTGCTAATGTAGCTAATGTTTCTGCGATTAATAATAATTTTACTGATGCTTTCTATGAAAATTGTGGTATTATAGGTCATTGGGAACAAGATTGCAGGAGTTTCGTGGAGCAAGTTAATGCCTTTCAAGCCTATAGGCAGAATAACCCATACTCCAACACCTACAATACTAGGTATCGGAATCATCCGTAACTTTCCTACCGGAGTACTAATGTTCAAAATCCACCACCACAAGAACCACAGGCGCCACAACAATAGCAGCAGAAATATTATCATCCCAATGCTGGCCAGAAGAACTAACCACAACAAACCTCCTCATCTTCCGACCCTTCTCTGGTTGAAATTAAAGCAATGTTGGTTAATATGCAAAAGAACATGGAGAGTAGAGATGCGACAATTGATCAAATTCTAGCACATAATAAAATTGTAGATAATCAAATTGCGCAACTTTCCGCTACTCTACAAGCCCGCCAACAGGGAGCTCTGTCGGCACAGCCGACCAGGCCTACGGATCAAGCATATGCAATTACTCTATTGAGTAGTTCAAATTATGAAGGGCCCCCTATGCCCAGAGTTGATGAACCAGATTTATTAAATAATGCTAATCTTGATTCCGTTAAACCTGACAATGTAGTTAATAGCCCTACAGGGCTAAAGAATAGTACTAACATATCTAATTCTACATTGCAGGGTACCACTCCAGAGAAGGTGGCTTCTCCAGACAAGAGCAATAATACTCCAAAGCCAATTATCAAGCTTCCATTCCCCAATCGTCAATTGAAGACAAACTTGGATAAGCAGTTTGGTAAGTTCCTGGAGATGGTAAAAGATTTGAAGGTACCAGTTCCCTTCACTGAATTAATCACACAAATTCCATCATATGAAAAATTTATGAAAGAAATATTGACAAGGAAAAGGTCTATTAGTGAGTTAGAGATAATAGCTTTCACTGCAGAGTGTAGTGCCATACTTCAAAATAAGTCTCCACCTAAATTAAAAGATCCGGGTAGTTTTTCTATCCCTTGTCATATAGGAAATCTAATGATTGATAATGCATTGTATGATTTGGGTGCTAGCATTAGCGTCATGCCATTTTCTGTGTGTTCCAAGTTAAATATGGGTAAATTAAAAGCTACCAATATAACTCTGCAAATGGCCGACCGTTCTTTCAAATACCCCTTAGGTGTTTTAGAGGATGTCCCCGTTAGAGTAGGTTAATTTTATATACCTGTTGATTTTGTTGTTTTTGATATGGCTGAGGATATGCAAACCCCAATTATTTTGGGTAGAGCATTCCTTAACACTACAGGAGCAATCATAGATGTGAGAAGTGGTAAGTTAACACTATCAGTAGGGGATGATAAAGTTATTTTTAATCTTACTAACACCCCTAAAAGCTCCATGACTAAGGAGAAATTTTTCAGTGTTAATGTGGTTGAGAATTATTCTAACAAGCCCCAAGCTCTTGCAAAAGATCCCTTGGAGGCGCTATCTTGTGTTGCATCCCTTTCAGATGAGATAGACAAATGCCAAAGGGAAGTCGATGCAATAGAAAGAGCACTCTACAATGTTGATCTTGGTTTTGAGGACGAAAAGGTGGAACCGATCAAGCAAGTTGTGCGATTTGAGCCTATGGTACATGTTCCACCAGATCGAGTTTAAAGTGTTGAATGCAATGACAATTTGAAGCAATCCTCGATCAAAGAAGGATCTTTGGTGCGTAGCATTGAAGAACCCCTTACCCAAGTCAAGGAGGATCTGCCCGATAAGGTGAATTGGCTTCCCACAGGGTATGTCAGGAAGCCGCGTCGTAGCCTAAACAGCGTTAGACCGGGTGAGAAACCACCCGATCAAGCATTAGGCCAAGGGTCCTAGTTATTAAACTTTGATAAGAGGGTCGTGCGGGACGTAGATAAACCAGCGCTTTGCGGGAGGCAACCCGTATTTTTAACGCTTTTTAGACTAGTTTTTCTTTTTTTTTCTTATGAGAGGAGAGATAAGGGAATTTAATGAGTTTTATGAGTTTTATTCAAATTTGAAGGAAAAGAGTTAGCCAAATTTTTAAGAAAATAAGCAAATACGAAAGTTTACAATTAGTCTTGGGCCCGACCAGGCGAAGTCCGCCTAATCGAGCATGAGACCTAGGTCCAAAAGTTGAGCATTTTCGCCCGACCGGGAGATGGGCGCCCGACCGGGCGCGAGAAGTGTCGTATACGGAAAAAAATTGTCTGCCCAATCGGGCGAGCCTCGCCCGACCGGGCGCGAGAAGGAGCGAAATTTGGAGCGATAGATCGCCCGACCGGGCGAAGGACGCCTGACCGGGCGAAGGACGCCCGACCGGGCGCGAGAGTGGAAGGCAATTCAGGCGATAGATCGGCCAATCGGGCGAAGGGCGCCCGACTGGGCGCGAGAACCTTCACACATAAAAATTCTAGATCGCCCGACCGGGCGCGAGGGACGTCCGCGTGGTCTTCTTCTTTCTCTTCTTCTTTCTTCCTTCATTTCTTCTTTCCTCCATTACTTTCTCTCTCTGAAACTCAAATTTTCTCTACCTTCTCTTTAAGATTTCTTCTTTATTTCTCACCCAAATTCAAAACTTTTTACATATTTGTAATCCCCTCTTCATCCTCTACATTTCCATATAAAAATTTTCAGATTTTATTCAAATAAATTTTCAAACCCATTTTCTACCATGACTTCAAAGAGGGCTAGGTCCATTTTTTGTAGGAGCTCCAGTGCGAGGGAGGAATACGACCCAGATTTGCAACTTCCCTACTGGCCAACGATCCGTATTGCTAGCCGAGAGCAAAAGGAGCGGCTGGAACACTTAATCGGTCGTGAGGTAATTCCTTCTCGGTGGTTACACCGCCCTACCTTGGAATCATTTGGTTTGTATGATTTTGTAAAATGATTTTTAAATGACATTGGCATGAGAAAATTTGTTGATATGCACTATCCTACATTCCGAGAACTTACTTGTGAATTCTTGTATTCTTTACATGTTGTTAGTACTAGAAATGAGCCAAATCTAATTTTTAGGTTGAACAATAGAAATATTAGTTTAACTTTTATAGAATTTTGTAAATTGTTTGAATTAAATTCTGAACTACCTCACCAATGGCATGCGGACTATAAAATGGGTGACATATATCATGCTTTGACTGGTTTGCCTACTCCCGACCCCCAACATGCTAGTACCAAACCTATTCACCACCCTGTCCCAAAAATCTGGCAAAGATTTGCGGGTTTGTGTTTTTTAGGTAGGAACGAGCCCCATAATGCCCAATCTAACGAACTAGCTGTCATAGGACACTATGTGTATGCATACGGGAAATTGAACATAGGTAGGTTTATTGTTAACCATTTGAGTAGGCATGCCACGACCAGCACCACGTCTCGCACCCCCATCTGTTTAGGAGGCCTTATCACTCGGATAGAAGTGAAAAAGGCCGGTTTTGTAGTGGATGGACCCCACCATCTGACTAACTTTGGACCGAATACCTATATGACTGCTAGGTATTTTGAGGAGTTGGGGTGGGTACGACCGGATAGCGAGCAGACATCCTATTAGTGTATTAGGACTGGGAGCGAGCAACCTTTTCCCATCTTTCCCCTACCCAGTCCTGACTTGACCGCCTTTCCCCAAGGTAAACCATCTTACACTTATGATGTTTTAGTTTCCAACGCTAGGGGGGAGGCACCACCACCACCAGTTCCACCACCCCAGCCTCTGCCTCAGCCGAGGTGGCATTCTCTCCACCTCGTATGTCTCACTCCGTCCTTCATGTTGACTCTGACCTAGTTTGGGACCTTCAGAGTATAGGTCAGGCCCTAGGACGTATTGAGCAATCCAATACTGACCTTAGGAGGATGGTTGGCTCCATAGACCATAGGTTATGGTACCTAGAGAGGAACCGGGGTAGAGCTCTCTACCTTATGTATGATGATTATGCTCGTCGAGGCAACATTCCCGACGACGCTATTCACCCTTACTAGTTTCAGCCTCCACCCCAAGGATACGATAGGGATCCCACTGCCCATGGTATTAACACTGACTATTCTTCCTTCTATGGGTACGGCCAGGACATTCCTTTCGGGGGACCGGCGGGGGGGGGGGGAGTTTTCATGCTGATTATTTTGGTGGTAGCTCTTCTGGTGCAGGTGGTGCAGGTGGCAGTGGAGGTGCGGGTTTCGGCTCGATGGATGAGGATGATCAGGACTATCTATGCTGGGCTAGTTCCCGAGCCAATGAGGACATTGTCTGATTCTGGCTTTGGGGAGATTTTGGATTTGGTATCTTTCTTTTTCTCTTTTCTTTTTGGTGTGTTTTCTTAGGTTAGATTTATCTCTTTTTAGGTTAGTTTTATTGCTTTCTTATATATGAAAAAAAAAAATTGAAAAAAAAAAATTTCCAAATATACGTTCCAATGAATTGTAAATTATGCTTCCATGTGCCCCTTACTTGAGAAAATTGTTTTGATTCTTGGTCATTTGATGATAAGCATTGTGGATTAGTTGATCATGATTTAATGTTTGATTGCCTTGAAACCCTAACATGCGTCAATTTTGTCCAACTACTTGTGAATATAGTGCTTGACTAGTTGATTTTGTTAGGAATGTGTGATAGTTCCATAGTTCCTGGTATGTCAATGAATTTGAGTATTGGTTTGCAACTATTAGAAATATTTATATGATTCATTATTATGCACATTGTGGAGGACGAAGGCATTTGTTCTTTTAGGTAGCCTACAGATATTGTAGATACATTTGTTCCCTTCTTGCTACCCATGTTATTGCCTTGACTTTTTGTTGTTTTATTAGCCATATTACGAGCCTATTTTGCCCCATTGGTTACTAGTCCCAAGCTTGGCTTGGGGGAGCTATTAGTGAGTGAGGTGAGGGAGCTTGTAGTGTGATTATTATTTGCACAGCTTGGGTGGGCTTTTGAGAAGTTGTTCTGTTGTTGATCATGTTTATTTTTGATGAGTTTGAGAGTTATGTTTTCTTGAAAAAATAAAGCATGATGTTATGGAAAAAAGAGAAGTTCAAGGAAAAAAATATGTTGAAAAATAAGTGAACTTCGATAGAAAAAAAAAGGGGGAAAAATTGTTCAATGTTCAAATGTTCTAGTTGGAGGTTGATTAAAAGAAAAATAATAGAGCTTCAATGAAAATTCAAGTTTGGAAATAAAGTTTGTTTATTCACTCCACTTCTTCATTATTATATCTTATGAGTGATATGTAAGAGTTGGGATTGTTTATTATGATTGGAGTATATTTGGTTGATGTTAGAGTTGGTTATGTAGGAGATGTTGATCATTATTTATTTTGATCATGGGGTTTTGATAAGAGTTGCTCCCTTAAGCATAGATTTTCTCTCACTTGTTCCCAAATGAATCCTACCCTTTACCCTAGCCTTACATTACAAGCTTTAAAGACCTTCCGACATTTGTGCATAGAATTGTATGAATGGGAAAGTGTTGCTTATCAATGCAAGTTATGATTTCACATATTTCGAGTCGACTAGTAGGATTGAGCGTTCATGTTTTATACACACGAGAGCGTGAGTTGGGAGGGCATTTTTCACATAAAGGGGTTGGATGGAGAGCGATCGAGTACATCTTTTACTCGCCATAAAAATGAGAGTTGAGTGCGTGAGAAATCACGAGCATTGGAGAAACACGACTAGATTTTATAGCCCAGGCCGGTTAGAGCCATCGAACCGGTGATTAAGGGCTCGGTATAGGTGATACCAGGTCATTTGGACCGAGTATTCAAGACCGAAAGAGGAAATCCAGATTGGCTCAAAGGATTAGAGCCCAATCGTAATCCAAATAGTGACCCAAGTGAGCCGCCCAGCCAAAGAGGCTGGCGCCCGAAGGCGCCCGGTCGGGCGGGAGAAGCTAAGGCTGGCGCCCGGTGACGCGCCTGGCCGGGCGCGAGATTGGTACTAGAGAGTAAAAAGGCGCGCCCGATCGGGCGGTGCCTCGCCCGATCGGGCGCGTGTATTCATTAAGGGACGATTAGCGTCGTTTTAGTTTGTTTTAGTTTAGGAATTGTACGGAGTATAAATACTCCTCCGTGATACGATTTTCGATCTCTCTCTCTCTCTCCTCTCTCTTCCCTTTCCTTTTTACTCTTTCTTTGCTCTCTAAATTATTCTCTTAGATTCTCTCCCTCTTAAACCTTTGTTCTTAATCCATTCTTTATTCCAGATTTGTTTGGTAACTATTTCTCTTCTCTTAATCTTAGCCATTTATTCTATTCTTTTAATCATGTCTCCTTTAATTGTTTTGTTTATTTTATATTTAATTATGTCTGAGTAGTTTTATTTTTAGGGTTTATGGGGATCCATAAATAATATGAAGGGGTAGTTTATTGTTGTTAATTGTCAATGCTTAATTAATTTCCTATTGATTGATTTAATGCTCTTTGACAAGATTAGGCCTGATCTTTGATGCATGAGTTTGACAATATTGATTCGAGATTCGACAGATGAGAATTAATGTTTAGGTCTAGTTTCAATAGGTGGGTTAATTTATAAATGGTTAAGTCGAGATTCGAAAGATGAGATTTAATACCGGTAAATTAATTGTGTGATTGTAATACGTAGCGAAAGCCCTTTATAATCTGATTAATGTATGCATTGATGAATGATTGTTATATTCTACCCTGGAATATTATTTATTGGTGAACCTATGCCCTAGATCCTTTTATTCATTGTTTTCTCCCTATTCTTAATCTTCGTAGTTTAGTTTATTATTCAAATATAAATATTGGTTACTTCATAATCTAGATTATATTAGTTAATTAGAAATAAAAAGACTTGTTTCCCTGTGGAGTTCGACCCTACTTCCCTATCTGCTTTAGTTAGAGGACTTAGGTATTTATTTTGAATTAGGGGATACGACTTTACCTTGTCAACCAACTACACTATTATTGGACCATTTCCATGGACGAAACTAAACATGATTGGCTATTTTCATAAAATAGGTTTTCAAAAACAGGGGGAAAGAAATGAAATAAAAACTAAATGCAACACTAGACTTTCAACACTTTCACTTCATTCGATTATTATTTGACGTAAAAGGTTCTCATCACCTGGTTTTGTTTTTGGGAGACACAAATGGGTTTCTTCATAAGCCCCCACTTTGATTCAGTTTGGAGAAACGCATGTTTTGAAAATAAAAGTCAAAGTATCGATAGGGACGGAGAATGATTCAGAACGTTCTGCGATCCTAATTCATTCTTGTAACGTCGATACCTGCAAACTAACGTTAGTTAAAACGGATAAGAGAGTTAAGAAATGCGTATCTTGCACCGTTGAGCACACGTCTCTGTAGTAACCAATTTGTTGTCTTTGCGGTTGTGACAACTTTCCACAAGCTAGGACACTCCATCTTGTTGTTTTGATGTTCAGTCGTCTCAGAACAATATAGCTTTGAATGATATGCGTCTCTGAACAAAATAGCTTTGATGATGTGTCCACACGTTTCCGAACAAAGAGCTTCAATGATATTAATGTTTGTTGCGATCGTTCGGGTGATGACAATCCTCTTTTCTTTTGGAATAGTTTCCAACACAAATCTTGTATTATGTATGAAAATCTGATTTAGTGAAAGTTGTCAATGCTACGTAACAATCCATCCATGGAAATGTTGCCACAATGAAGCGACAATCCGTATCTCAGAAAATTTGCCAAAATCCAATTTTAGGAAAAGTTGCCAACGCTTTGTAACAATCTGTCATAAGAACTTTGCTATGATCGACAATCCACATCTTGGAATATAACTCTTGAAAGCAATCCACCTTGGAAATTTGCCAATGCTATGCAACAATTCTTTTAGAAAAATATTGCCATATTTGACAATCCGCGTCTTGGAACATTTGCCAAAAAAGAGTCGATCGACAATCCACTTCGGGAAAATTTTCCACTTAATGAAATAAATGACAATCCACGTTGATGAACTTTTGCCGAATTTTATGATGAATAGAGACCTACGACAATCCTTTGGGAAATCTTGCCATAGGGAACTAGGTGTATGACAATCCAATCTCGGAAAACTTCCCAGCAATGACAATCCGATCTTAGAAAAAATTTCCAATAGAGAAGGAGTACGACAATCCACGCTTGGAAACTTTTCCAGAGATGACAATCCAATCTTGGAAAAATTGTCTTTAAAGAAGTTGCGCGACAATCCACTTTTGGAAATATTGTTAGTTGGGAATGACAATCCAATATTGGAAAATTTTTCGTATAAGTGCTTGCTTTTGAACCGATGCCTTGGTGTTTGTAATAAGCCAATGCTTTTGTGCTTCAGCTAAGTAACACGATCATCGTCAGGTCAATCACTTACTGCGATTGTAATCGAGCTGACTAATAATCATGTCAATTTGCTTATAAGGGCTAACTGGCGTACCAAGGAACCCCAAATTGTTGTATGAGGTCCGCATAATCCAATATGGGACCACACATCTCGTCGCTGCACTGGCGCTCGCAAGAACGTATTGTCGCCGCGTTCTCGCTCTGTCGCTAGGCGACAGATTTTGTGGCTTGGCGACGGCCTTGTCGTCTGACGCTGGAGTCAAGTTTTCATTTAAAGCTTTTCGAAAAAAAAATCCGGGAATGTTCTTGCTCAACAAAGTGTACATGCATTTATATTTTTTACTATAAGACTTTGCTTATCTTTCTTTAGGGTTGACCTAAGACTTAGTGTTTCTTGACTCATTGACTTGACACGACTCAAGGTATAAACTTGACTTAATGATGACTCACTTCGTGTGACTCGTGCGTGCATAGGGTTGACTCATGAAGCTCGATATGTACATGACTTGAAATGCAGAAAAAACAAAAATTTCCGTCATGTTTGTGAAGGGTACCGATTTTCTCCCGAAAAAGAAGGACGCGAAAAAAGAAAGAAGCAAAGTTTTTGAAGGTGCATGTTTAAAGAGCTTAATGTGTTAACGTTGTCTCGCACAATTCAAGGATTGTAACGTCTTATAAAATCCTAATTAACTTGATAATGAAAGTATTTAAGTGTCTTAGGCGTGTAGGCTAAGTACTTCATACTTTGTGATGTAATGATGATTGATGTTGATATGACAAGGCATGCTTTAGCGTTTTGTGTTAAGATTTCATGACAAAAGGTTCCTAAGGGAAGTATATTTGGTCATGTATCTGTGATTTGTGTGATAATGACACTAAAGTTAGGCCGCAAAGGCTAAATGTGTGGAAAAATATATATTGAAAAGAGACAAATGGTGGTGACTCTTAGGCTAGGTAGGCTAACAATGTAGGG
The DNA here is from genome assembly GCF_948465745.1 of Chenopodium album. NCBI lineage: Eukaryota > Viridiplantae > Streptophyta > Magnoliopsida > Caryophyllales > Amaranthaceae > Chenopodium > Chenopodium album. The sequence continues at coordinate 23,462,395 of NC_137842.1, forward strand.
ATCAAGCCCCTAAGTCTAGCTCTAAGTAGATAGGAAAGAGCATAGGAGATCCATTGATATGATCAATTATGAACGTAAATATGAATGAATTTTTTTTACGCCCGCACCTAGATGTGAGGTTGCCTACGTATCCGTTAGGAATCAGGCAGAACGTAGCTCTAGCCGAACCTCGCACAAGTGTGTGTATACCTAAAAAAGGTCTTTTTAAGGGTTGTAACGTGGTTAGGCTAAAGGTTGAAGAAAAAAGGGATAAAAGGCTCAAGACCCTAGATAAGCCCCCTATGTATGCAACTTTGCTTTTGAATATTTACATTTTTATGCTTGAGTATTCTAATTTTTAAATTATTTTTTATATTTTTTTGCTTTCTTTCTTTTTTTTTCTTTTGCATTTTTTTTAATTTGTTTTTATAAGTGTGGGCAATCCCGATCATGCGGTCTATCACTCACTTGGCGTTCATGTTTCTCAGGAACGGTACTGAGCACTCGATAACAACGCAATCTGGGACGTGTTCATATCAAAGACATTTTCATGTCAAAGACATTGGAAAACTTGCCCTTTTGTACAATTTTATTTATTTTTTTGCTTATTTTTTGTTATTTTAATCTTTTGAAGTCACTCAAGATTTTATGAAATTAAAAATTGCATAAGTTGCACACCATCCCATCCCAAGGTTAGGTAGATATGGGTTAAAAAATGAAATGATTATCATTAGACGAGGCTTAAAGTGGTTTATCAAAAAAATATTGCATATTTGAAGGGTGAAAGGTGATATGATGTGGCTACAGAGGGTGCCTCTAATCACTGGTAGACCTTTTGCTTAGTTTGACATGGTTTTTTTTTTTTTTTTTTTTTTTTTTTTTTTTTTTTTTTTTTGCAATCCTGTGATCATATGTAAGGAAATAAATACTCATTATTATTAAAGGGAAAAAGAAAAAACCTAGAAAATAAATCTAAGGGAAAAGAATGGTGCCTATGCTTGACTTATTGGTGACGGCATGGAGCTTGTTTGTTTTGTGGATGGGGTTGGTTGTATTGGTTTTGAGGGGGGCCTTGGTTTTGTTGCTTCCACCCCGTGTTTTCTTAGGGTTTTCGACTTTATTGTAGGGTTGGGAGTATTGCTCATTTCTTTTTCCAATGATCGTCGCTTGTTCTTGGTTAGTTGACTTGCAATTGAAGGATAAGTGATCATTTCCTCCACAAGTTTCACAAGACATGACTTGTTAAGAAGAGCTTGGAGATGTAAGGGTAACTTGATCTAGCATGTGAGCTAGCATATCAAACTTTGATTCAATAAGTTCTATTGCACTAAGATCGTGGATTTCCCCCTTCTTTAATTGATGTTACCTTCTATCACCTCAATATGCATAGTGCTTTACCACTTCTTCAATTATCATGTATGCATCATCCACCGATATGTTTTTAAGGCTACCATCGGCCGCAAAATCAAGGTTGGCCCAGAAGTAAGAGTAAGACCATCATAAAAGCTTTGAATAATGATCTATTATGTGAAACCATGATGTGGGCATTTTCTAGTCTAATCCTTGGAACGCTCCCAAGCTTCACTTAACGTTTCATCAATCTCTTTGTTGAAATTGGTGATTTTTCTTCTTTGTTTAGCGGTCTTTTTTGGAGGACAATACTTTTCATGGAAAGCTCTAGTGACTTAATCCCAAGTGCTCAATGATCCCTTTTCTACTTTTCTTAACCAATGCTTTGCTTTGTCACGGAGAGAGAATTGAAACATGTGCATACAGATGAACTCTTGCGTAATGTTATTTTGCTTGATGGTTGTGCACAACTTCAGAAAGTTGTCCAAATGAGCAAAAGGAAACTCTTGAGAACTACCCCCAAATTGATCACTTTGAATCATACGGATGATTTGAAGGGAAAGCTCAAAATTATTTGCATTCGTAGTGGGGAGACGTATGCTACTCCTTAGTTAGAATGCGTTAGGGTGGTCACAATCACGAAGAAACGGTTGAGGAGGAGGAGGAGGATCGTTATCACCCACGTTATCTTCTTCATTGTTCCTGAGAACCTCTTCCGAGTCGGAATCCGAATACACCATGGAGAATTCCGGAGTACCTTGCAAGAATATCCTTACGTTCCTTAAGGTCTTGTTCAACTCTAAATCAATGGAAATAAGCAGTGATTGCTTACTCTTTCGTGTCATGTAAAGTCCAACAAAGCTAAGAAAACTTTAGCAATGACTATCACAAGTTAACAACACAATTAAGTAAAAATAAATAAGAAAAATTATGATACAAATGTACACACTTAGACTCATTCAACAATAATACATTCAATGTGACTTTGCCTCCCCGGCAACGGCGCCAAAATTTGATAGACCGTCGTCGAGTCTACCAAAGATAAAAGTCCTATATTGTTCTCACTAACTAATAGCAAGGGTAATAAAGGGTAAAAACCAAGAGAGACGTTGAATCAACCACCGAGATACTAGAGTTTATATAAGCTAAATGAAATATATATTGGATTGGTTTTACGCAACATGAACCAATTCAAATTAACTAAGGCTAAGGAGAGATTAACAATATTTAGAGGATTCTAGGGCTTGGGATATACCACTCAACTTCATTACAAATCACAAATATCATGTAGCAAACAATGGTAAATTAAGGGGATAGTATTGGGGAAGTCAACTAAAGCACCCAACTACTCTCTTAAGCTAGAGGGATTACTAAAATCATGAATACAACCTAATCTTGTGGTTACAAAGCATAAAATAGGTACTAAAGCATAATAATGATGACAAAAACATTCCCTTGACTGAAAATTCCCATTCTCATGGAATTTCAAGTCAATTAAGCATAAGCGAGCTAACTCAACTTCATCTCTCGATCCTTCGTTGAGAAAGCTTGGATAATAGTTCTAGCAATGGCCGTATACAAGAACTAAACAATTAAACCACTTAAGCTCAACTAATTAACACTTAACAATTACAAAATTAACACATGCAACAAGTAATTAGTGATTACATTGAGGGTTATACCCAAACCCTAGAAAATTTTAGATTACTCACAATCCATGGAGATAAAAGCAATTAAGGTTTTCAAGCTACTCATGAACAAGATTCAAACTAAAGATTAAGCTAATTAACAATCTAAGCAAACAAGAATTAAACAAATAATCATCAATTAAATCTTTTAAATTGGAAGAGAAAAGTAAGAAATGTTACTAGAAGCTTCAACTTTAAATAACAATGGTGGAACTTGTCTTATGATTGACATTCAAATTTCCAAGCTAATAATTAAAATCTAACATATGATTTGACAGTATTTTTATTTCTAATACTACAAACTAAGAGAAAGCTCTAAAAGCTTGGATTCCCGTACAAAAGAGCTAAGGGGAGTATTTATATGACCCCCAAATAAAAAGGACGGAGAAAACAAGAGTCCGACACGTCTGCAGGTCAGCACGGAATGGTCTTTGGTCTTAAAAACTCAACGAAAACACTAACAACCCCTGAAGCAAAGGATACACACAAAATGCACGATAATAGAGTAAAAGTGAACCAAAACACTAATTTGTTCTAGTAAACAAGGTTCAAAATCGCCCTAAAATCATATCGAATAACAAGTTATCAGATTATAACGACGGCAATTGGGCGTCTAGGTCCTCTTAGTAGGAGAAGCTAACATTACAAGACTAGGAATGTCCCTTTACTAACAATAGGGAGAATGCCTTTGTTGTTTACAAGGCCACTTAAAGAGCGAGATTGTGAAAATGCATGGCCGTGCTCGGACGGATTTTAGAAATCATCTGTTTATTGGTAGTGAAACTCGGATTTTGAGAAACACTTCTAGACATAATAAGGATGAAGAATAATCTTACCTTATAGTTCATAAAGAGACATTAAGTGACATAGGAAAAAGGTTATACACTAAAAGCACACTTGTCTAGAAAAACAAGTGGGAGATTAAAAGGAATAGTGTCCTTCGAATAAGGGTATTATTCTGATAGAGGGTTCAGAATTATTAGAAAGCTAATTATTCAGTGAGGTCAAGAGATCAAAATTCCAAGGTCGAGGCCGCTTTCGATCAATAATATTAATGTATAATTAATATTATAGCTTAATCTTGAATGAACCCTTCGGGTCACACCCAAGCAACAATGAAACCGACATGATAAATTAATTTGGAAGCATATAATGAGTCGCTCAAGTAATTAATATTTAGACTCAAATATCGAGCTAAGAGCGTCGAAATTGGAATCGAAATAATAAAAGATGAGATGGTAAAATCACTAATTAATCAACAATTACCAAAATACCCCTAGCATCGGAATGCCCCAAATTAACCGAAGCCTAGGGGCATTTGATATACCTAAGGTGGCTAGAAAGAGCACCAATCCGAGCCTAGAATGGTGATATCTACGTGTGCTGGTAGGGGCACAGCAGCATGCCAAGGCCAGCAGCCCGCACTTGCGTTCGTGGCTTGATGGGCCGAGGCAGCAACACCTGCACGCCATGCCAAGGCCAGCAGCTAGCTGGGCTGAGGCAGCAGCCCACCTCGGCTGCTTTGGTGCCCAATTGAGGGTGCCACGTGGCAGCACCTTATTAGTGATTTGGTTGGCATAGGTTGCCGGATATAAGGGGGTGCTTTGGGATCAAGTTTGGTCCCCTTTTTTCCTTGTGGTCCTTACCTAACTCTTCTCCTAAATGTGCCACTTGTTGATTAATTAGTTGTTGGATATTTAATTGTATTTTTGTTTTAAAAATAAAGACAGAATATTGATTCTACCAACTCTCCCACATTGATGGGAAAGAGGATTTCACTCATGATTTTCCCTATAAATACCCATGTTGGGGTGTGGGAAAAATCACTTGAGTATGGTGTTAGAAAAGACATCACCATTGACAAAACCTTCAAACACATTTAATTACTCGAGTAGTTTGGTCGGGCTTAGCTAACATCTAAGCAATAGACCTTGTCGGGGTCGTGTTGCGGGTGGATACCATAGGAGGTTTTAGCCCGTCAAAACTCAAGATTTCCCAAGTAAGATCTCGGGGTACGAGCAAAGTACGCTACGAGGGTAATTTCGTCTTTCTTTAATCACTCTTGTTAAATATGTTAATTATGTCTTTTGATTATATTAATTGTGAGTTTGATCTTGGATTGGGTTTTATTTCGCGATGAGTCGGACTCATGAAAACCCAACATTAAGGTGGGTAGATTTGGATTTGGTGGGGGTTCGGTTAGGGTTTAGGTTAGATGGGTATAGGTTTGGGTTAGGCGGTAGTGGTCGTTCTTGTTAATAGTTGTCTAGGCTAAGGGTTAGGGACTAGTTGGTGGTGGTAGTTCGTGCTAGTGGTGCCTTGAGGTAAGGATAGTAGCGGTGGTTAGGATTAGTTAAGGTGGTGACATGCTGCACTAGTGGTGCGGCGTGTTTATTTTTTTTTATAAGAAATTTCCAACAGAAATTATGTCTGAATTTTCGTCAACCAGTTCTGACGAAATTTGGCAACCCGTTTCCGATGGAATTTTCGTCGGAAGAGGTCGTTTTTCCTGCCCTAATCAAGGACATTCCAAGGCACACTTATTCGTACTATTCTAAAGCCCTAAGCTGCCAACCCTTTTCTGACAACCAATTCCGATGGAATTCAGAGTGTTTCCGACGAAATGAACTATTTTCTATTAGTGGGAAAGTCATCCTTGGACAAAACGGCCGATCGCGGCTCAACTTCACATATTGAGTACCTAGGTACTCATCCTACGGGTTCCCATGCTGAATAAAGGAAGCTGCCCCTGCCTCAGGAGGACGAGCAGCAGCCTACGTCGACTCCGACTCTTGAGAGGCGTCCGTATGTTCCCCATATCCCAAAAGGTACTAGTACATCTTTGTTTTCTATTCTTCTGAGTTAATTTTTATCAAATCTCTTCTAACTTGTGTCTTTACTCACTACTACCAAAAAAAGCTAGAGACCCGTTAAAACATACCTTAGAGACCCATTTATGACGGGTCTCTTTCTCAGGGGTCTCTTTGGTAAAGAGACCCCCTCATTATGGGGGTCTTTTTTAATAATAAATAGACCCGTTAATAGAGATAAGGGGTTTGTTTGGTGTGGTGTATAACTGATGCACTTCAAAGGGAAGGGACTCGTTATTTGCAATAGGGGGGGCTCTTTAATGGGTGTCAAAAAACCATATATATTAAATAACGGGTCTGATTAATCCTTTTTTTTCAAAAAAAAATAATAATTTTCATATTTATTAAAATTTATATTTTGTACCCTAAAATAAATAGCTGATTTTTTTGTCAAATTACGAAATTACAATTTAACATCATTAGTATTTCATTTAAATAACAACAATAGTATTATACATCATTTACAAAGCTACAGATCCAAATTTACAAGTATATAATTACAAAACAAAAAATTGCAACTCTTTAATTCAAAAAGTTATATAAACATTTTGTCAAAAAAATTAAATTATACAAACACAATGCCTAAACGTACAACATACAGTATATAATTTCTAACTAAATTCAATTAACATTAATCTTTCAACCCCACGCACCAAAGTTCTACAGTCAACAAATTTGCAAATTGTGATTCTTTGGTTACAAAATACTCAAGAAAACCACGCATAATTATGTATTCCTTCCCATAGTTGAAAATTTTCGTCCACTATCTCCATCTATTTCAAATACAACAATAATCAAGAACAACCCAAACTAATAATAAAAATACCATCCATAAGGAAAATTGGACATAAAAATTGAGAATAAACTAAAATATAAATTAATCATTAATTTAAAGAGAATTCAAATAGTCCAAGTTTATGAATATGAAATCCCCAAAATAAAGATCAAGAAAACTCAAATCCAAACCCAAACTGATAGATCTAAAAAAACATAAAGAGTTATCCACCCTAATTACCAAAATACCTTCATTTCTTTGAACAAATCACAAAAACAAAAAACCCAAAAACCTCCATCCTAACTGACATCAAGGCCAATTTAAAACGGCAAACAAGCTGACCATGCACGATTTAAGGTTTGAATTCTGCAATTTTTCAAACAAAAAAGAACATAGACATCATTGTTGAATCCCAACATACGATCTAAGAGACGGAGTAAAAATCACGAGTGAGAGAGAAAACTATATACCTTAGAGCATGATTTTCTTATGGAGATGGTAGGTGTCGCATCAACAATGAGTGAAATTTTTTATAGCTTGAATAGAGAAAGTAAATAGAAGATAGTCGGCGGATTCGGATGAGCGAGAAGATGAGCATTTTAATTTGGGCGTTGAGGTTAGGGTTTTGAGCAGAGAGAATGCCAAAATATATAAATGAGGAACATGTGAATTTAGATGAGAATATAGAATTAATAAATAAAAAAAATAAGAGTAATAAGAACCCCTGTTGGGGTTTTTTCAAAAAAAAAAAAATAACAATAATAAGAAATGGAAAATAAGAGCAGAGCATGTGTTAAAGGACGAAGGAAGAGACCCGTGAAAAAAAATTTGATAACGGGTTTCATATCCTTTCATCTTTTATTATTCAATCAAGTGTGTGGGCCCTAGTATACCTAAGAGACCCGTTGAGTGCATATTTAGGTCTTTTATATCTCATATATTCTTATCAATATTTTATTATTCAATCAAGTGGTGGGCCCTAGGATATATAAGAGATCTGTTATATTAAATATTGGATCTCTTTCATCAAACTGACCCGTTCGTTAAATTACGGGTCTTTAATAAGCGGTATGTTTTCCAAGTTTTGCAGTACTGACTTTATAGACAATTATGAGGAGATAAACATTAAACTCCCTGGGACTTCTTTAACTAGGGCCGAGCGTAAGGCTGTCCGGGATGTTATTCAACAGGCCGTCCGGGTAGAGACTCAGAAAAAATACTGGGGTATCCACGATGGGCACCTCGGTCCAATGATCAACAGCTATGTTGAGGTACCCAAACTCATCTTCTTCTTTAAAACTTGGCCAATTTCCTTTATCTTCTCTTTTTTTTACTTATTTTTGTTTATTCGTCCATTGCTTCTTCTTAGGCTCTTTGCCTTATAGGACTAGCGTCCGCAGTAGAGGCGCGAGATTCAGTCGGCTTGAGACTACCTCCGTCGCCTACAGGACGAGAACACTGGCCTGCTGGCTATTAAACAAGTCCGCCACCAGACCGCGATGAACGCCTTAGTTAAGAAAGAAGCCAAACGGACTGAAGACATTGTCAAAATTGACGATGCTCTTAAGTAGGAGCGGCTCGCCAACGAGGCTCTCACCAAAGAGAGGGACGAGGCTGTCACTTAAGAAGCCAGTTGGAAGGAGGCGGATGAGGCCTCTAAAAAGCACAAGGCAGAGCTAGACACCGGCAGGGAGGCCTTGAAAACAGCCTTAAAGGTCGCAGATGATCGGAACCAGGAGACTGAGCGTCCACTACACCAAAAACTGGATTAGAGATCGCAAGATATAGAACGGTTACCAAAGATAGGCGTTCTTCAGGAGAATATAGAACGTAATTATATAAGAGACGTTCTGTATGTTAATACATATGGTACGGTTATCATAGTTAACCGTTCTTTATTTGTTTTTACTCAATTAATTAAAAAGTAATTATTAATTAATATAAATGATATAGAGCGGTCATCTTGACAACCGTTTTGTACTGTACAATAGTATTAATTACAAGTATTTTTTTTCCTTAAATTAGGAAAAAATTATATACGGAGTACTCCTGAAAAAAAAAAGAAATTATTTACTGAGTAATAATGTACCATTGTACCCAAATTGAAGCATGCGTTCATCACTTTCACTAGAATACCTTGAAAAAAATAACAAAGTACTTCAAAAAGTGGAACCTCCACTATCGACCATCAGTATTAAAAAAACCGCCAGCCGCTTACTGTTTTGTTCCACCGCCGCACCGCTGCTCCACCGCCGCGCCATTGCTCCACCTCCGCACAACGTCTGCAGCACCGCACCTGTTCGCTGAGGCATTGAGGTAGGCTCAAATTTTTTTTTTCTACAAAGGTTCGAATTTTTCTTGTCATAGAGAAATTGGATTTTGATAATTTGTCAATCTTATTGCATGAATCATTCGAATTATGATGGAAATAGAAGTAAATTTGTAGATAACATCTATTAAAGTAAATTACAATTCGAATTTTAGGTAATTGAAAAAAACTTCAAAGTTCTAGTTTTAGGGATAAATTCAGTCGATTGTTTTTATGCAAATATTTCAGTCATGTTGTAGTAATTTAATTAAATTACCCTTAATTTTGTCAAATTTAAATTTATTTTAGTATTAACCAAAATTATTTTAGCCAAATTAATCATACCTAAGTCAAATATAGAACCCTAATCAAATAAAGAAAAAGGGGTAGGGGAAATTGATTACCACTGGATTATTGTGCTCTATTAATTTCAAATACTTTGCAAAATATTTAGAAATATTGATTCACTTTGCTTTTCTTCCATAAAAGGGTTGTTTATGAGATTTTGTGATAAATATGTTTCTAGTAATGTATAAGAGTAGTCATGCTTACAATGATGAGTAAGGAGTGTGTAGTGTTTTTCAGGAATTTGTGTTTTTTATTGTGAAGAGAGAAGAGAAGGGAATCATAAATAGTTGTAGTGGTTAAGATTTAGATGGATAAAACATATCACAAGGGCTGGAAATTTTAAGTTTATTTACCATTAGCTATGGTGGATATTGAGGCAACTAAATTATGCTTATTATGTTGTTAGACTATTTATATATTTTGTTGGGATGGGATGTATTCTATGATGGAGGTTTCTTGTGTACTCAAATTGAAAACTACTGTTTAAAAAGTTATATTTTGATAGACTTAGTTATATTTAATAAGATGAAATTATTGTACATTAACAAATAGGCATGTATTTTACATTGTTTAGCAGTATTTTAAGCAAGTTCCTCCTGCATATTCTCAACAAATGATCAAAGAGCTTAGGGAAAGGTAGATTTCGTATGTTACTGGATACCATCAACCAAATGACGACGTCAATGATTTATGTGAATTGTAAATCAATATGGTATTGGTATATCTAAGCATAGTTTTTTTTGTTTTTTTTTTTATTTTTAATAACCATTAATTAGAATGGTGTTTTGATACTTAACTCTCGTATTTGTTGTAAAGCACAAATTTCGGGTGAATGATTTAGTTTAATTGTGGTTGGATATTTTAAATTATATATATGAAGTATATTTTGATGGTTTTGTAGTATCTGGAAATATATTTGGTTAATATTATTATATTGAAATTTATATTGTACATACAGGATCATAATTTGTTTTATACTGGAACTGTCGTATTTTTCTTACAGGATATATGTAAGAGATAAAATACAGGAATAATCTTTATAAAAAAAATACAGGAATACAAAAAATAATACAAGTATACAGGAATATAAAGGAATAATATAGTAGCAATAAAATGTAATATATGGCTGGATTTTTTTTTTTTTCAAAAAAAAAACACTAGAGAACTGTTATCTAACTATACCGTTCTATAATGTAATGCAATATAGAACGGTTAAGTAGCCTAACCGTTCTATTTTTATTCCTTAGTTTACGTTTTTAAGAAGGGAAAAGAGAACGGTTGTGACTAATAAACGTTCTCTATTTAGTAGTATATAAAACGCCTCACTGGCCCGTTCTCTATACTTTATTCATTTCTTAGTAGAATAACGCCTCTAAGGCAATCTATAAATCCTATTATAAAAGTTCTCTAACGCCTTTTTTGTAGTAGTGGTCTTTGGAAAGAAGTGAAGGAGCTGAAACAAAAAATTAATGCTCCAAGGCCAATCCCTCTAGCAGACGTTGTCCAGATCGAGCAAGCCACCCTTACTCGCCTCAAAAATTGATTTGATGAAGTCTTTGAGATGATAGTTGAAAGAATTTAGCTCAGCTACTATCTAGAGCGCTTCACCAAAAGACTAGACTTCATCACCATGTGAGACGAGTGTGAGGTCGTTGGGAAGCATGTCTCTCCCTTTCGGGAGACCCCTTCCCCCGTCAATAGCAATGTTGAATATGGAGAGGACGAGGAAGAGGAGGCGACCAAGGATGAGGAGCCACCCCAGACTAACAATGCGACTAATGCTAGTGATGGTGGCAAGGACGCTGCCAAGTGAGGAGTCCTCCTCTTCTACAACTTTAAGCTTATGTCTTTATTTTTTTTGTTTTAATTTATGCTGAACAAATTTTTTTTATTGGCGCCTGCTTTGAGTGTTTTGGTAATGATATTTTGCCGCCTTCTAAGCGGTTTTAATTTATGTTAATTTTTTCGCCATCTGATTGGTTTTGTGTGATTTTTATGTATTTTCATACTTAGCAATTTACGCATCTTATTTATGCTTTTTATTGCTTTTCGTAAGAATAATGGGGGTATGCCCCTTTATTCGGTGTTTGCCAAGTCTACATTCTGAGTAGTTTGACTAACTTAGTAGATTTTATACCTTGAAAGGTATGACAATAAGTAAGCTAATCAAATCATAATAATGATTTCCCTTGGACTAGGTGAACGCCGAATCAACATTAATTATACAGCCTGTTTTTTGCTTTGTATGAGTCGTTTGTTGAAGTTATCTCTCAGACATACCTAAGAAATATAAAGTATTCTCTCAACTTGTAAATTTTTGTTTACTAGGAGCGTACGCCTAGGAAAGTCTTTTTCCTAAATGGGTAATACATACCTTAGCCAAATTTCGAACTTTGTGCTTTCTTTCTTTCGACCTGGTGGGCCCGAATGATAAGATTTGCCTTGTAGGCTAAGTGGCCAAGTGGTTTAACAAAGTAGGTCCTTACTACACTTTGTTTTCGGCATCTTTTAGGGACTTTCTTAGTACATACGGACCATTGGGTGTAGGACTAGATGTTTGATCGTCCACTTGGACTTCATGGCCGAGTAGTTTAGCTAGGGAAGCCTTTGCTTGTCCTACTCGGCCGATGAAAAGTTAATGGCCGAGTAGCTTAGCTAGGGATGCCCTAGCTTAACATTTTACTCTGCCGATGTATAGTGTCAAGTAGATTAGCTAGGGAAGCCCTTGCTTAACATTATACTCGGCTGATGTATAGTAATCATCGTTCGATTAGGAGTAGTTGAGCAAGTTTGTTTTGACATGCTCTCAGTGAGTTTCTACTCGGCCTCCACTCTATGTTATAAAATAATATACACGTTGTCTAATTCCTAACCCTAAATTAAACAATATTTGTATATTCTAAACAAACCAAACAAAAGTATAAGGTAAGAAAAGGGTTGAACCGCAGGGAGAAGCTAAGCACTGCAATCACTACTGAGAAACTAAGCTATCTCAAGAAGGTAAATGAAGTTCTGTAAGAGATTAAAGCTAAAAGTGAATGAACTAGAAAAAATATAATGGGAAAACTAAGGGGAATGGGTAGATTAAGGCTTAACTTGGACATGAAATGACATGGAAACGGATTAATCATGAACTAAACATGCTTGAATATTGATATGAAGGGTCCAATCTAGCCCCAATTCGGGGTCAATTAGCTTCTCCTAACATAGCCTCTATGTTGTCACATTAGAATCATATACTAGAAGGTGCATTCAAATAACAATCGATACAAATGAACTTAGCTAAGTTAACTGTCACATCATTTATCATAAATTCACTCTCAATCAACCAACAACGTGCACTTTGTATGAAGATCGAAGAACATCAAGCAAGTAAAGACATTAATCACAATTAAAGTTAGTTACAAACCAAAAGCATGAACAAATTCCAACTACATCATCCTCACACCCTTAGTTAAGGAACTACTCACTATACATAGCAATTAACAAGCTAATCATGAAATTAACAAGCAAAGGCATGATTAATGAGTAATTAACAAGAAAAACAATCTAAAACAAAATCAAATAACAAAATAAAGAGAAGAGAGTAAGGGAATTCTCATTCATTGAAGTTGAAATCCTACAAAGAGGTTGATTAAGCTTCTTCTTCAAAATCAAAGATCAACAATGGAGGAATCCACACTTTCTCTCTCTAGAATGCAAAAAATAATGATGTTTCTCCCTCTACTAAGTTTTAAGATTAATTGGAAATGAAAAGAAAATACAAAATTCAAGATTAAAACTATTTATAGTGCATCACAAATCCAGAAATAAAGTTTCATGGAGAGCCCTCTCATCACATGCTACTCCCTCTCATAGCTGGGTACGGAAGTGCTAAACCAGCAAGCCTCGCCCGCGGCCTTCGGTGTCGCGCCCGCGGGTGTTAGGAAGAGATGCCTCTTTTGCTGAGAAGAGGTTGCGGCCCGGGAACAGGGGAAAGTTAACCTCGAAATGCCGCCCCCGCGGGGTCTTGGTGTCGTGCCCGCGGCTGCTAAGGAGAGACCGCTCATAGGGTGCGACTAGGCATCTACTAGAACATTTGAGGGAACTACAAAGCAGCGCCCCGCGCCCGCGGCTCATGCTTGGCTGCGCGCCCTCTCCTTGAGCATCTCTTTGCCTTCCTTAGTTCTATATGCAACCAAATACTTCACCAAATAGGGCCAAGAACCTACAAGACACCAAAGCAAACTAATAAAACGCAATAAAAGGGAGAAAAAGACGGAAAACACGAGAAAGATCAAACATAAAAAAAAAACAAAGATATAACACTTGAAAAGGCTCAAACCAGTGCAAATGAGGGGAAATCCTTAGAGAAAAAGGATAAAAGAGTGGCATAAATGCCAGTCATCAAAATCCCCACAATAGCCTCTTGCTTGTCCTCAAGCAAAGAAAGCTAGAAAAGCTAAAACTATCAGAGACAAACCAAAAGAAAACAAGAAGATGTATCAATGAGCACATGAAAATAATAATCAAATCAATCTTTTATAGACATTAAGCATAAGTGGATGGAAAGCTCACTACAAGAAAATAACCTTTTCGTAGCGATTATTTTAACCTTTAGTATTGATTATAATTGCAACAAAAAGTTTTCCCAACGAATGGTAATTCGATACAATATCTCCTGTTGCTTTAGCCTTTATTAGTGGTTTTCAATATCGCTAGGATTGGCCTTAATAATCGATACGAAAAACTACATCCAATCGTGGTTATTATTGTAGCAATTATAATTGCTATAAATGTTGAACTCATTTTCTTAAAAAAAATCATACATATGATCTTTACAAGATTCGAACATGCAAACTCAAACTTTTATATTAAAGTTTTCACCAATAAACTATGACATATTTTATGTATTATTTGTCAAACAATATTAATATATCTAGTGTAGAAAATACTTTTCGTATCGATTTTTAGGATTTAGTGGCGGTTGTAAATGATACGATTTCTCATAATTTTTTAAATGTGAAAAAATAGTGTGGGTATGTATTATTGTGTTTTCCATATCGATTTTATATGGGAAAACCATGGAAATTGTAAAATGATACAATTTCCTTAATTATTCACAAACAAACTTTCATATTGTAACGAATGTACAATCGCTACAAAATAATCGCTATGAAAAGACAATTTTCTTGTAGTGGCTTCCTAAGTAGTAAAAGTGAGCATGCAAGGGATGACAATGGTTGATTGAAGGATGACTCATGCTTAGCATATAGAACTCTAACATGCTCCACTCCCTCCGCGTTCTATACATTCTTACCACGTTCCCTCATCTCGATTCAATTCCAGCCTTTGGAGGTAGCGTCTCATGACTCCTTGAAGGAGCCGGAATAATAGATAAAACAAAATAAATTAGGGGAGCCCGACATCCTACCAAGTCATGCTTCTCTCTATACTTGAAATCTAACTCCCTCCACCGATACTAGACTCAACCAATCAAGGTCAAAAGAACATTGAAAGGTTTGTAGCGTTGGTTAGGGGTTAAAGGTGTGGTAAAATTTGGAAATCGGTGCTTAGCCTAATCGTAAAGCAAAGGGTGATCAAGCCTTTTTTCTAAAATCAAACATCTACCAATTTCAAATTACATTGCCAAGCATTTTAAACTTTCATCTTCATCTTTTATCATCACTCAATAACTCTGTATTCTCTATCTTTTTCTTTTCATTTTGCAAATTTTCTATTCTTTTTTGTCTATTTTTCATTCTATATATATATATATATATTTTTTGTATTCTAATGTGCTTGCCTTTTATAACTATGGACGGCTTTTCCTAGCACTACTGGAAAAAAAACTCCATCCGTAACGGCCTATTTTTAACGGGAAAATAAATTCACGTTACAATTACATCATTTGTAACGGGCAAAGTCAATGTCTGTTATGAAAAATAGATTAGTTGAGAAGGAAAAGAAGTATTCGTAACGGGCACTTTTATGCCCGTTACAAAAAGCATGTTATTTGTAACGGGATTTTTAATGGCCGTTAATAATGAATTATTTGTAACTGGTAGCTAACGCCCGCTACAAATAGAGAAGTCAATTGAATGTTGACCAATTATTTGTAGCCAACAAAATAATTGAACTTTACGAATAATCTTTCAAAATTAAACCCTAACAACATTTCCCCTATCTCCCTCAATCTCTCTCAAATAATATTTCCCCTTTCTCACTCACTCTCTCTCTCTCCTCGAACTTATCCGTCGAACTCCATTGAAGCTCTGGCAGAACTCCATTGAAGCTCCGACAACCAGTCCTGATTATAGCCACCTTACGACCACCAGTATCTACGAGGCTAATAACAGCCACTAGTCCGCAATTTCCTTCTTCTCCCTGCAACTCCCTTCTTCCGGCCACCTGTCCTCGCAATTCTTTTAGGCAGCTTGAGCATCTTCTCGCCACCAGTCCTCATCCTGCAGCCGCCTTACATTGCGGTATGCTAATCAATTTTTTCAAGTTTCAACTTCACTCTATAACATACATTTGAGCTTTAATTATAAACACGAAATTAACAATACAATTAGTTCTCACTTTTAGAAATAAACCAGTTATTATAAACAAGAAATTAGTTTATGTTTATAATTTGACTTATTATGATAGTTTAATGAGCGCAGTTTTTGGGAGAAAGTCGGTATGAAAAGAATGGTGTCCTTTGAACAAGTGTATTATTCTGATAGTGGGTTAAGAATTATTAGAAAGCTAATATATTCAATAAGGTTAAGTGATCGGAATGCCTAGGTGGAGGCCGCTTCCGATAAGTAATATTAATACATAATTAATATTACAGCTTAATCTTGACTGAACCCTTCGGGTTACACCCAAGCAATGAACGAATCGACACGACGAATTAATTTGGAAAAAATTAATGAGTCGCCTGAGTAATTAATATTTAGACGTCGGAAATTAGAGCTTGGAGCGTCGAAATCGAGCGTCGGAGAAACTCAAATATCGAGCCAAAATTTAGGATTTGGCAAGACGGGAAAATGCTTCAAGTTATAAGTAAAATCCTAGCCACGCAAAAGACTAGAAGAGTGCGCCAAATAGGAGCGTGCCACATGGCAGCCGCCTACTAGCAGCCATCAAGTGGCAGCGTGCCATGGTGGCAACGCGCCATGGCGGCGGCATGTGTGGCAAGGGGTCGTAGACTTGGGAGACGGATCATGATCACGGGCCAAAAGAAAGTGCTCCAATCAAACCCAACTTGGGGATCAAGGTTGGGTGACGCATGGTTAGCTCATAATGCATGTGAGTTGCCTTGAATACCAAGTAGGAAAGTGGTCCTCACCTAGCCATGTGACACTCGTTACTTGTTCCTTGGTTTACTTGACTAAGGGTTGAATTCATCAATCTTTCCATGTGGGATCCTTTTGTGAAAAAGTTCGATATTGAAAGATGAGTGGAATTCACAAGCTATCCTTCCTTATAAATAGCCAAAGCATGGCTAGAGAATTCTCTGCTTGATTAGGAGTTCAATAGGGCATTGCATTTGCAAAAACCCTTAAACTCATATTATACTCAGGTTTTGGTCAGGCCTCGCTAACCTCGAGGCAACGGACCTAAAAGTCGGTAGTCGTTCTTGCAGGTGGATTTTCGTTGGAGGCTCTCGTGTATTCGGGGCAAAGTTTTTAAGTAAGAGCCCATTTGGTCGGGAGAAGCACGCTCCAAAAGGTAATCGTTTTATCTTAATCTTGTGTTTCATTTAATTATGTTTATGGTTTTATTTATTGCGAGTGCGGTCTTATTTTTAGGTTTGTTTCCGCGGTGAGTCGGACTCACTAAATCCCATCAAACGGTATCGGAGCCTCGCTCGTTTATTTTCAAAATCATAATATTTTTCAAGGTATTTTTATGGCTTAATTTTTCTGGTTATAAGTTTCTAATTAGATTAGTAGCTCGTTTTATTAATTTTAACCTCGTATTAGAGCTAACTTCATCTTCTGAACCTAGATTTCGACCTTAAAATAGTGAATTTTTGGTGGAAAAGGCGTTCTAGAAATGATTTTACCCTTTAAGGACTCGATTTTTAGCCAAAATACGACCAGAAATGCATTTTTTAAGGGGTTTTTCGTTTTTACGAAAATTTTTAAGTATTTCTAACCTTGAAGATTAATTGCATATTTATGGTGGTTATGTAATTGGTTCAATACATATTTAATTGCATATTTATGGTGGTTATGTAAGAGGAAGTGGAAATGGAGGAATGTTATGCATTTGTAAATACATAACATTGATTAAAATATTTTAAAAACACATGGTAGAGAGAGAAGAGAGGAGAGAGATAGGAAGAGAGAGGTTCATAAGTAGACCCCACCTATTTTTTGGTCGGATTGTATCACGTGATGGGGGACCACATGCTGATTGTTCCACTAAAAGTTTACATAGTACCATTGTGTGCATATATAGTATCACTATATATCAAGTGGTACCATTTGATCATCCAATGATACCAAAATATGCATTTCTACATGCCTAACATTCCTCCATTTAAAATTCCTCGGTTATGTAATTGGCTCAATACATATTTTATATGCAATTTTAAACCTCTTCAGGCATGATTACTTGGTGTTAATTTGTGTTTGAAAGCTTGGTTTTGTTATTCACATAATTGCAAATTAATTGCATTAAGTGTGAAATTTTTATTTTTGAGGCTTCTAAAGTGCTAAAGATTCAATCTTTAATTATGTTAAGTGATTGAAACTTTGAAAGCTACTAAATTCCATGAATTTTATGTTGAACTTTGTTGATTTAATCATTTTTTAGTTGATAGGAGCCATAAAGTTTGAAACTTGTGATAGAAATTTGTTTATCTTCATATTGGAAGATATAAATTTTCAAGGATTCACAAGTATTAAAGTTGGAATCTATAATGAACTTCTGTTCATTTTTCCAACTCCCTTTTATTTTGTCAAAACTCAAGATTAATTTAAATTAATAGTGAGTAATTTCCTTCTTATTTTTGTTGCACCAAGTTAAACCAATTTTATTAAAGAATGGTTCTTGGATAATTTTGGTTTTATGCACTTGGCTGAATTTATATACGTTGGACTTGTTATAATTTTCATTTTTCCTCAAAATTAATAGATTCTAAAATTAATTTAGTAATTGATTAAATATGTCACACAAAGTTGGGATTTTTCCCGAAGCATGAGCACTAAATCGAGGCCTAAGAGCCCCAAGCATGCTCTCGGCCAGCCGGGTTGCTCACGCAACCCACATGGGGCTGCCGAGGCTGCTAGGTGCCTCGAAATGGTACACATGCGCATGCTGGCTGTTGCACGTGCAACCCTTGTGCACCATGGCAGCCTTGTGGCTTGCCGTGGGTAAGCCGCCTAGGGTGCTTGCCTTTGAGCATACTTGAGGATTTTTTTTGTGCATAGCTTTATACATCATTAAGGGGAATATGCGTAGACATTGCTTGTGAAGCAATGTGGTGTAATGAGATCGTGCGAGTTGTGTGCGAGTTGTGAGCATTCCAAATCTTAGTGCTAGGCACTTGGATATTTTTTACTACGGGAAGTTTTGTTTATTTTGCCGTTTTAATTATTTTATTAATCTAATTTGTTTTTAATTATTTAAATTAATTTTTGAGGCTAGGCCACGGTTTTTCAAGAGCGGCATTTGCAAATTTTATTTTGGCAAATAATTGGGTTTTACCGGCTTAATCAATTGGATTAATTGAGTTGGATGCGGAATTTAGTGGGAGCTTCAAATATTAATTGCGCTTATTTACATAATCGGTTAAAACAACCTTTACTAGTTATCGCGTGTTTGATGCCTTATTACTTATTTATTGTTGTAAAATGCATGGGCCATTCACATATAGTGAATGGATGAGTGGAATGTATATTCTCTCACAGATTTTATGAAATGGCAACTAGTGGGACCCGATTAGGATAGAAAATACGGACTGCAATCCGTGATGTATTTTTGTAAATCTAAATACGGTCAGCGTACTATTGAGTATTTTTGTACATTAAAATTTAGATTAGTCCTAATCGTAGATACTAGTGTTGCATAATTGTGGTCAAGTCTTAAAGATGGAGGTTCTTGGAAGACAAAGCCATGAAGTTGCAAAAGAAGACCTTTTGAAGACTTGAAGAATTCAAGGGGTCATGTTAGTTGCCAATATGCATCAAAATGCTTATGCTTAACATATTCATGATTATTTGTATATGAATTATATATTAGATGCATGTTTAGGATTTCAAATGTTGTGATGATTAATTAAGTTCACTTAAATCAACCAACACAGAAACCCAAGGTCCCTAAATATTGAGTAAAATTGACATTCCAAAGCAACACTTATCGACCTAATGAGAGTAGTGATGGGCTACGCCAAAGCGAGGCATCTTTACTACTCCCTAGACTCATAAGGCATACTGGGTATGCAAGTTGATTTTGGTTGTACTCAACGATATGTGTAAGGGAGTCCTAACATGTCGTGGCAAAGTGGATAAATTGTTGAGAGAGCATTAGATGCAACGATTTATTCAACCAAGAGTGGCTTAGAGCCATTAGCAAAGCGTTGCTTACCTTGGGGGATTGAGTACTAAGACAAGCCAAAGCATGCTTAGTCACTGTTTGTTTCTTCGGATCTTGGAATCGACTTATTCTCGCCAAATGGGGACAAATTTAATGCGTGAATAAGACGTTTAATAAGATTGAAGTTTGCATGAATGCTCTTAAATTTCAAACTTATTATATTCTTGATAAATGGTTATACTTTGCACTTATTATTATAGTATTCTAAATCAAATAATATTGTTTCCATGATTGGTAAAGGAAATCTTTGAGAATAGTTCTCAAAGAAAAGGAAAAGCATTTCTTAAATACAATTCTCATAAATGACTTTTACAACAAAGTCCGAAAAGGACGGTTGGACATCATGTATTCAAAATACTAGGTAATTTTGATAAAACATGAATTTTCACTATTAACAACCAACATATCTTTTCGCTTCATACATAGATGAGAAGGACTCATTGATGTAGTAATTCAAGCGTGAATTAAAGGAAAAGATGGAACTTTGTTTTACGGCGCATTAGATGCTTAATTATGCCTAACAAAGTATAAAAGTCGAAGACTCTTAAAGAAATGGTTCTTAAAGATCATGAGATAAAGCATGATAAGAAATATAGGAAACGAGGAACAAAGAAAAGGAATGAGATTCCATTTTACTAATAAATTCATGTTATTGAAGTTAACTTAGCAACTCATTGTCTTCACAAGTATCGGATACTGCTTGAGTGTTCCACTTTGAAAGTGACCTCAAACTATTGAAGTTAAGCTAAGTTATCGACTTACAATCTTAGAATGAAGCAAGAAGAGCTACATAAGTTGTAAGGTCTTATGCTTTGTTTAAAGACCTTTTAAGGAAAAAGGCTGGAACGAACAATGGTTATTATTATGTTCCATAATCAGCAAATGATTCGTTCACACATGGAAAGACTCACATTCAAAGTAAAGGAGCAATAGTTGCGAATTTATTTGAATGGCATGGTTATCCAAGCGTTGAGTCAAGAATGCTTGATTATAAACAAACATTTGCCTAACATGGTAAACTCACTAAGTTCAAGTCATGGGCATGATTTGCGTTCGGAACATCTTTAGCAATGTCACATCAACAAGAATGTACTCAA
The DNA here is from genome assembly GCF_948465745.1 of Chenopodium album. Classification (NCBI taxonomy): domain Eukaryota; kingdom Viridiplantae; phylum Streptophyta; class Magnoliopsida; order Caryophyllales; family Amaranthaceae; genus Chenopodium; species Chenopodium album. Next base: position 23,483,385 of record NC_137842.1, read on the forward strand.
GGCTCAATTAGATAGCCTCTTGATAGTTGCTCGATTCGAAATCGTTCTAAGAAAAGCAAGTCTTACTTGTTGAAATTGACAAAGCAAAGAGCTATTGTTCTTGGTAAAGACAATTGATTCCGAAGGCTAAAGAGGATTCAATTACTTCAACGTTTCAAAAGAATTTGAAAGGATATGGCTATTCATCAAATGTGAACAAACTTGACATGAGTAGCTCAAGAGTCCAGTAATGTACATAATCGACTTGGCAAGATATCAAAACGTCTAGATTAGATCGAGCGATGTATACTTGAGCCAAGTGTGACCATTTAAAAGTTATGAATGGAAATTTTCATAAACAAACTCCACAAAGAACATATCATGTCTTCACGGAGATCTCGATTTCATGTGAAAATGACTCGAACGATGATGGTTCACAACCCTTCCTATAAAGTACTTAAAGATTTGCACAAATGACTAATGTTACACTAAACAAAATGTCGAAGCTAAGAAAGGACGCCATATTCAGTTATGGATTGAAATAACTTCTAAACGTCTTTTCAAGTATATGTCTAAAGCTCTTAGTCTCAGTGGGGGCAAAGTGGCTTAATGGGAGTTCACCGGCTAAGTAAAGCTAGGTGGCTTAGTGGGGGCTTAATAGCTCAATAAAGGCTAAGATAGCTCAAGTGGGAGCTAACTGTTTGTTTCACAACAAACTTTTACCTAAAGACAATATACATGTCTCTTTGTAAGCATTCAAGTGAGACCATGGGTATTACCTCCACAACCTAATTGAGAACATAGTGTTTGTTGCTCTAAGTGGTGTCTTTCTGGAAAGTAACACATTTCTAAAACGACAAGTGGGAGGAAAATGAACTCGATGACAATCAAACTTAGCAACAAACTAGAACTGAGAATCTCGGAAGACCTTAAAAGGGCTTCGTGAGAATACTTGATCAAGAGTTCTCAAAAGGACTTTACAAGTGCCTTAAAAGAGAGGTAATCTCTCATAAAACTTTTGAAAAGTTGGAGTAAGATCAAGAATATCAAAGGGCTTTGGAAGCACCTTGAAACTCAGTGTTTGATGCAATAACCCCGTATAGGCATAGAATTCACCAAAGGCTTGGGTTGAATCCAAAAAATTTTCTATTAAGGTAGAAATAAACCTAAGACTTACAAGCATACTATTTACTATTTAGTATTAGATAGTAAAGGAATAATGCCTTGTAAGATAGCTACGACAAATCCAAATTCTGAATAATGGTTAGAGGCCATAAAAATCCGAGATAGACTACATGCTTGAAAATCATGTTAGAAACTTGATTAATTTGCATAAAGGGTGAAAGACCCATCGATTGCAAATAAGTTTTCAAGTAGAAAACTAACAAATGTTGAAATGTATATGCATACATAGCTAGATTGGTTGAAAAGGATACAATTAAATTCACGGAGTTGATTTTAATAAAACCTATTCACCAATCGGAATGCTAAAGTCTTTTTGTGATTGTTCTAGCAAAATTGCACATATGAAATATGGCAAAATAAATACCAAAACCGCCTTCCTAAAATACAATTTTGGAAGTGACTATGAAAATAGTCTAAGGGTTTTGAAAATATAAATGATGCTACATTTGAAAGCAAGCTCAAGGAATCCGTCATGGGATTAAAGGAATCATTGTATATAGGAATTGGAACGTGTTTTCTCATAAAGTTAATAAGAGGATTGGCTTATGGAGAAACATAGAAATTCTGATGAATAAGAAGTTTAGTGGGAGCAAAAGTAAAGGTCCAACGAAAATTTTATCAACACTATTGTGAAATAACTATCAAATGCTAAATGCTTAGATTTGAAAGTACTTTCGACAATGGACCAAGCAAAAGACGATACTTAGTACATATTGGTATTAAGATCTATTGTATAGACTTAATAAAATGTTTGAACGTGTAAAGGATTTTACCGTGTTAAACATGAATTAAAGGACTTGAAAAGACTTTTGACCCGTATGTATAAAACTAAGTAAATGTTAGAACTAAGTATAAGCTAGGCTAAATACTAAGTGAAACAAGAAAGACTCAAATAGAGACTTTGAACTGTATCACACAGCAAACATTTTAGCAAGACTCAGTGAAACTGAATGAGCTAAAATGTCACATGGATGGAATAAGATTGAGAATTACTCTGCAATTTAATCCATCATGTACGCTATGATATGGAATCGTCGCAGGACTTACTTGCTTAGAGCATGTGAAGTATGTATGTAGTACCAATCAACCTGAATCTACGGAATAGATCGTTAGATTATGGCTAAGAACATCCAAAGTACTTGGATAAGTAACAGGATGAGTATTTGACTTGTGGAAACAAAAAAAATTTGAGAATTGATGTTGCAAGCACAAACCTCAACATGGATTAGATCCTTAACAAGGAAGCCGTTTATAATCACGAGCTACCAATAAGTCGTGGCATGAGAATGGTAACATGGACGTGCATCCATGTGTAATGTGCAGGAATTTAAGGAAAATTTCCATGATCACAAGTGATTAGGGTATCCCAAATCATTGAGAGCCGTTTGGAGTGAAACCCAAGAAAAGTATAATCAGGAAGTCTACTAAAATATATGTTTAGAATATTATTTCCTTAATGGCGATAATAAAGAAGATGTTCCATGGAAAGTTCGTTGTTGAACGTTAATGATTGTAGGTTGTCAAGTTGAAGGCCTTAATCATGAAAAATGAGTGGGAGCCATCACTTGGACAATAAATCCTAAATCACATATAATCCATGACACTCTAAAATTTTATCATCTTATTATGAAAGTGATCTGTAATGAAGATGCTAAGATTAGCAAAGTAGTTATAACTAAACCTATGCAATAAGTGAACGACAACATTCACAATTGCATGTAAGAAATCAAGAATATTAGATATGGGTGTGATTTCTATAGATGTTTTATAAATAGTGACACTCTTAAAATATTCGGAAATACCATTTATCATAAGATGAACCATTCAGGTTTTGGACTAATTTAAAATTTCATTCAATTTTTATCACTCCGTTTGCTATTTAATTGTAGTTTAGAATTAAATAATGAGTCCATTTGATTCTTGGAATATTCAAAATAGGGTATCAAGACAAGTCTTGGTGAGGAAACACTTATTAAGTGAACGTTGAATTTTAAAATCGAAAATTATCCCTAATCGAGGTCATTTAAACGATAGACGATTAATGACCAGTTGAGATTAGTGTGTAGTTTGATTCATAGCACATTTTCATGTGCTACAAGGACATGATTGTCATGAATCATTTCCATAGGTATTGGTTTGGAACCATACTGGATCGACCTATGAGAATACTTTAAGAGATTAAAAATCGTCATAAGTATACTTCTCATTATTGCTATCGAAACCTTTTTCCTTGACCATGAGTATTGTGAGCTTTCTTGTTTGAGTACTAGTCCCGTTTAATGATTGTCAAACGTCTACCGTAAGAGGGGATTATAACGACAACACTCAGGTGGCTAGGTCCTCCTAATAAGAGTAGCTACATTAAAAGACTGGGAATGTCCCCCTACTAATAATAGGGAACATGTCTTGTTGTTTACAAGGCCTTTCGAAGAGCAAAACTGTGAAAATGCATGGCCTTACTCAGATGGATTTTAGAAATCCTCTACTTATTGATAGTCAAACTCGAATTTTGAGAAACATTTCTAGACGTAATAGGGATGACGAATAATCTTATCCTATAGTTCATGAAGAGACATAGGAAAGGGGCTATACACTGAAAGCTCACTTGTCCGGAAGGCCAAGTGGGAGATTAAAAGAAATGATGTCCTTCGAACAAGTGTATTATTCTGATAGTGGGTTCAGAATTATTAGAAAGCTAATATATTGAGTAAGGTCAAGTGATCGGAATGCCTAGGTGGAGGCCGCTTCCGATCAGTAATATTAATACATAATTAATATTACAACTTAATCTTGAATGAACCCTTCGGGTCACACTCAAGCAATGAACGAACCGACACGACGAATTAATTCGAAAAAAATTAATGAGTAGCCTGAGTAATTAATATTTAGACGTCAGAAATGCGTGCTTGGAGCGTCGAAACCGAGCGTCGGAGAATGTCAAATGTCAAACGCTTCAAGTAATAAGTAATATCCTAGCCACGCGAAAGGCTAATAGAGTGTTCCAAATAGGAGTGTGCCACGTGGCAGCACACATGGCAGTGCGCCATGTGGCAGCCCATGTGGCATCACCACGTTGGCAGCTGCCATGGCAGCCACCAAGTGACAGTGTGCCACGTTGGCAGCGTGCCATGGTGGCAACGCGCCACGGTGGTAGCGTGCCACTGTGGCGACACGTGTGGCAAGGGGCCGTGGACTCGGGTGACGAGTCATGATCACGGGCCAAAAGAAAGTGGCCCAACCAAACTCAACTTGGGGCTCAAGGTTAGGTTACACATAGTTAGCTCACAATGCATGTGAGTTGCCTTAGGGACCATGTGGGAAAGTAGTCCTCACCTAACCATGTGACACTTGTTACTTGTTCCTTTGTTTATTTAACTAAGGGTTGAATTTATCAATCTTTCCATTTGGGATTCTTTTGTGAAAAAGTCCCACATTGAAATATGAGTGGAATTCACAAGCTATCCTTCCTTATAAATAGCCAAAGCATGGCTTGAGAATTCTTTGCTTGAGTAGGAGTTAAATAGGGCATTGCATTTGCAAAAACCCTTAAACTCATATAATACACAGGTTTTGGTCGGGCCACACTAACCTCGAGGCAACGGACCTAAAAGTCGGTATTCGTCCTTGCGGGTGGATTTCCGTTGGAGGCTCTCGTGTTTACGGGGCTAAGCTTTCAAGTAAGAGCCCATTTGGTCGGGCGAAGCACGCTCCAAAAGGTAATCCTTTTATCTTAATCTTGTGTTTTATTTAATTATTTTTATGGTTTTATTTATTGCGAGTGCGGTCTTGTTTTTGGGTTTGTTTCTGCGGTGAGTCGGACTCACCAAAACCCAACACAGTACCCTCCACAAAAATGACAATTTTTTTTGCTTTTTTACATTTTTGAGTCATACAATCACATTATAAGGCACACACGAATCATATACACATTAAGTCATGTCATGTTATCATATCGAGTTAAGTCTACGCACACATGATTCACATGAAGTGAGTCGTCAAACCTTGAGTCATGTCAAGTCAATGAGTCATGCAACACTAAGTCTTAGGTCAACCCTAAAGAAAGATAAGCAAAGTCCTATAGTCTAAAATATAAATGTAGGTATATTCCAGTGAGCAAGAACATTCCCGAATTTTTTCGAAAAGCCACGAATGAAAACCTGACTCCAGCGTCAGACGACAAGGTTGTCCCCTGGTTGCAAAATCTATCGTTTGGCGACAGAGCTAGGATGCGGCGACAACGATTTCCAGCGTACGCCAGAGTAGCGACCAGATGCGTCGCCCCCATATTAAATTATGCGGACCTCATACAACAATTTCGGGTTCCTTAGTACGCAAGTTAGCCCCTATAAGCAAATTGACGTGATTAGTAGTCGGCTCGATTATAATCGTAGTAAGTGATTGACCTGACAAAAAATCGTCTCACTTAGCTTAAGTGCCTAAGAATTGGCTCATTACAAGAACTAAGGCATCGGTTTAAAAGCAAGCACTTATATGACAATTTTCCAAGATTGGATTGTCATCCCGAACTAACAATATTTCCAAAATATGGATTGTCGCGCATCTTCTTCAACGACAATTTTTCCATGATTAAATTGTCATCTCTAGCAAACTTTCCAAGCGTGGATTTTCGTGCTCCTTCTCTCTTTGGCAAAATTTTCCAAGTTAAGATTGTCATATCTAGAAAGTTTTTCGAAATTGGATTGTCATGCACCCGGTTCCCTAAGGAAAAATTTCCTAAAGGGTTGTCGTAGGTCTCTATTACTTTTAAAATTTCGGCAAAGGTTCCCCAACGTGGATTGTCATTCATTTCAGTAAGTGGAAAATTTTTCCGAAGTGGATTGTCGATCGACTCTTTTTTACAAATGTTCCAAGACGCGGATTGTTAATAGTGGAAATATTTCCAAGGTGAATTTCTTTCGATAGTTACATTCCAAGATGTGGATTGTCGATCGTAGCAAGGTTCTTATAACAGATTGTTACAAAGCATTGGCAACTTTTCCCAAAATTGGATTTTGGCAAAGTTTCCGAGATATAGATTGTCGCTTCATCGTTACAACATTTCCAATGATGGATTGTTACGTGGCATGGACAACTTTCCCTAAATCAGATTGTCAAACATTATTCAAGAGTTGTGTTGGCAACTATTCCAAAAGAAAAGAGGATTGTCATCACTCAAAGCATCAACAGCAGAATTCAAGCATTAAGGATCAACAAGCAGTGGTCTTTGGTAATTTTCTTCGAAATATTATCGCAAAAATAATTAAGTATTGTTACAAGAAGAATGGTCTTTGACGGCGTTCAGTAGCTTTTGGAGAGTTGTCACAAAAAACTGAAGATTGCTACAAGCAGAGTTATCTTCGATCGTGTTCCCTAGCCTACAAAGGATGGTAACAAATGGCAGAGGATAACAACAAGCAGAGTTACCTTCGATGGTGTTTCCTAGCTTGCGAAAAACTATCAATGAAAAAATTGGAGGCAACTACCAACAGAGCGGTCTTAAGCAAATGCAACAAAAATCGGTTACCCCTAGAGACGTGTGCTCGACGATGCCATATACGCATTTCTTAACTCTTTTACTTGTTTAACTAACGCTATTTTGCAGGTATCGGCGTTATAAGAATGATTAAGGATTGCATAATGTTCTGAATCATTTTCCGTCCTTATCGCTACTTTGACTTTCGTTTTCGAAACCTAAGTTTCTCCAAACTCAATCAAAGTGGGGGCTTCTATAGAGACCTATTTGTGTCTTCCCCAAAACCAAACCCAGTGATGAATACCTTTTGCGTCGAATCATAATTGAATGAAGTGAAAGTGTGAAAATTCTAGTGTTGCGGTTAGTTTTTGTAAAAAATCTTTCTTTCTATTTTCGAAAACTTGCTCTATTTTATGAAAATAGCAAGTTCAGTTCAGTTTATTCCATGACAAGGGTCCAATACTAGTTTAGTTGGTCGAGATCAAAAAGAGCTTTCCAACGATATATTATAAGTCCAATTTCGATGAATAATGAGGAAGTTATGGCCAAAATACTAATATGGGCTCGGTTTGGTTCTTATATGCGGCCAAAAAGATATAGAGCAGGACCTATTATCAATTATTTTTCCTAAATCTAGTAGGAATTATTATAGTCTTCTAGAATCATCTAAAAGGTTCTTTTTTTATCCTAGTACGATTAGGATTGGTAAGTATGTATATGAGTTTTACTTGGAATAAAATAAGTGATATAAATGAAAATACGATTTTTGCATTTGTACCAATTTTACGATTCAATTTTATTGAGAAGTGGATTCTGTTTGGAAAACGTGTTAAATCCCAATTGCATCGCCTGACGACAGGATCTTCGCCTGGCGCTGCAGTGCACCACCTGGCGACAAGCCCTGTCACTGGCGACAACATGCCGTTTTATTTCGTTTGAAACTGTAACTCTTTTCTATCAATTCCAGACTATTTTCTTATAAATAGGGTCCTTGGACATCCGTTTTCAATAACCAATTCTCAACCAGAATTCTCTAATTCTTCTCTCTGTATAAGCTAAAGTTTATTCTCTGTCCCTCTTTCTAGCCTAACCTTTTACAAACACAATTCCGCACTCATTAGCACTAAAAACACCTAGCCAAGTTCAAAATTGCCTTTGCCCTAGACGTGAAAGGTTTGATATTTATGAGGGTTTGGTCCAAAAACCCTATATCAATTATTTAATTTAAGTCTTTGATTTATTATTATTTTATTGAAGTTTACTAACGTGTGTATTTTGTTATTAGGAAGATATAGGAGGCATCGTAGTAAGTGCTTTGATTGTTATTCTTTTGATATTTAAATCATGTTGAGATTGTTTTATTGATTCCTAGTATCATGTTAGGATGTTTTATTGCTTCCAAGTATCATGTTTAGAGTAATAATTAAATTTCTAATATCAAGTATGATTAAAAGAATGCTTCCTATATCTTTCCTAATATCATGTTAGTATCATGTTAGGGCTAAAGCTTTAATATTTAATGTTTAGTGACATGCTAGGATTTGTTATTAATCTTTTTAGTATCATGCCTACGATCTTGCTATTATTATGCTTTAGCGTTGATATGATTATGGCTATGATTAATATGATTGTTATTATTATGCTTCTTATTATGTTGCTTGATTGTTATTATTGGTATTGCCTGGTCACACCTTTGATGCATGTTTAAAGGGAAGTTGTACTTGAAATCACGCTTAATTAAATAATTAATAATCTTGTTTACACTAATATGATTGTAATTCAAGTGATCGCCAATAATAGTTTTATTTTTGCGTTAATATTCGACTAACATAGATTAAACAGGTTTAGGGTTAACCTAATGATTGCATGTCAGTCAAAAAGCGCACATGAATACGAGTAGAATAAATTAGAACCCTATTTTATAGGGCGAGTTCTTTCTCTTTTAGATTGGATTCATACCCTCATCCCCGAACACCAGTCATGTTTCCAGACCTATTGGAGTTAACGATCTCCTGGATCATTAAGGGGTGTAACTTTCACCCAGTGAACGGTTTAGAATTTCCTAAAACTTCTTGGCGACTCTTTTGCCCTAGCTTCCTTCTCTTTGGACGCCACCATACTTAAGTGTATTATCACAATGGGCTTCCTTCCCTACAGTTTTTGGCGACGCAACTGGGGAGGATTTCTATTTTATTTCCTAAACTTTATTTTGGCAATGATTTAGAATGAGTGGATGAGACTCAAAAAGTTCTAAGTATTTCATGTTCGTAATTTTGATTGACATTATTGGCATAAGCATAAAAAAAAGTTCTCATTGGAAAGACCATCTGTAATGAGTTTAAAACATAGAATTTTTTCACGTAGAAAATTTGATAAATATCTTTCACAACTAGAATCGAAATAATACTACGAAAACTGGAAAATTTTAAGAACACAGAAAGCTGCTAAGGCATATAGGAACTAGCGCCGAGAAAACGGAGTTCGTTGCCTATGAAATAGGCTCGTCTCCTGGCGACAAAATTTTCGTCCGACGGCGAAGTTATTTTCTTGCGACAGACTCTGTTGTCTCACGCTGTGTTCTTCCAATACCGAGCCAGAACTCTGCCCTCTTGTTTTGACTAGTTCTAGCATTGTTGGCTTGATTCTACTTCTTGATTGAGTTTTTCTCTCTATTCTGAAAACTATACGTGTTCTACATATGGCCATAACCCTATGGGGGTTCATGCTCCATCTACCAAATCGAACGCTACTGGCAACGACGGGACATCCATGTTTGTGAATCCACCAAACCGTGGAAGCAAATTTAAGTTGCGGGGTACCATCCATACACGCCAACCCTTGCAAAGGTAAGGTTTTCGCGTGATCATCTAAACTCATTACAATGGACCCTCTTTGACTAACCTATATCCTTGAACTTTAGAAAACTAGAGCCATGGTTAGGTTGCGAACTCATTGCATTATATTGTGACTACTTGACTACTTGTGCATTCTTTGCTTGTGTATAACTGATGTATGTTTACACTAACCGTTTGTTTGACATGTGATTAAATCTGAATAAACTAATTAATGACTAAAGGAATTTTCTTAATTACTTAATTAATTAATTTGAGTAATTAAAGTCTAATAAATCAATCAAACTGACTTCGTACGACTATAGGCATGTCCCTTTAAAGTAAAAATACAGGACACAGTCCCAGATTAATGTTCCAGCAATGGCGCAGAGGTTTAGGATGTGGCTCCAAACACTGTTGTGCAACGCCTGAAGACGACCTTGTCGTCTGGCGCTGCACTTCAGTGTGCGGCGAAAGTTCTTTTGCTTTGGCGACAGTCTTTTTTATTACTCGAGTGATCACGACGAGTCTAATTAAACAGTTTATTAATCAGTTTAATCAGTTTGTTAATGGCAGTAGCCATATTTAGTCCTTAATTGAGTCTAAGCACTTAGTTCCATGGTCATGACACAAGTCTTAACTTGTCACCTACACTCACTAGTCTTAGTACACACTTTGTCACCATGACCATGTCTTAGGTTCATGCATGAGTCGTTTTTCGTCATTCGAGTAGGGGGTCCAATCTGTTCCCATTCTCTTCCACATTCTCTTCCATGTCGAATAGAGCTTGAGTCAAAATAAATAATAAAAGGATTATCCCTAATTTCCCTTTCAACAGTACTTGGTCAAGGAATGAAAGGCGATTAATCAAGGACAACACCTTCGTTCAAGTTAAACTTTTTGATAAACCAGTCGGTAAAAAAAAAAAGCTAAGAAGATACTGGCCAGTCAAGAATAATTCAATGAGTTTAAGAAGCAAATAATGGCTAATATGAATGAGGTGTTAAAAACTTTAACCCTTAAAATCAATGACCCTTTGAATCTATAGCAAATGGAGCTCATGCAAGAAAGCTTGAGCCAAATATCCAATGACTATAAGTTCCAGGGCATTAGCTCGCAAGGGGTCTCGATGGACAAGGAGCTTCTTCCATAAAAGTTCAAAGCAAACAACATCCCTAAATTCAAGCCAACAGACAACCCCTACTTCCAATTAAGAGCTTTCGAGACCATAATGAACATTAAGGGGATTGGTAGGAAAGTCTTTCATTCCTTGTTTTATTTATCTCTTGAAATCGTTTTTCAATAATGGTTCTTTTCCCTTGACAAAGAGAAAACCTCTACTTAGGAATCTATTGTAAACGCTTTCATTGATAGGTATACATGTAATATTCAAGTTGAAACTGAATATAAGGAACTTGAAATACTTAGAAAAAAAGAGAATAAAGGCTTTACTTCTTTCTTTCATAAGTGAAGGGAAATTTCCGCTAAGATGATTGAGGTGCCCACCGAAAAATAATCTTTAAGGATATTTATAAAAAATATCCAAGAGAAGTATTCGAAGCATTTAAAATATCAACATATTTTGAATACTTTCACGTTCGTCTGTGACATCGGTATCAAAATTGATGAACACCTCGAAAAGCAAAAAGCTACTAACAATAGTAACAATAGTAGCTTAAAAGGAATGAAGAACGACAATCCGTCTTCTTCCGAAAACACCCACTCTAGTAACAATGTTAGTACCTTGGATCTCAATGAAGTCTTAGCCATGGATAATCAAGAATCTAAAAAGAAACCCAAAAGAGAGTTCACACCCATTGGAATGACTTATGATATTGCTTTTGATCGTCTCTATGATCGAGGAATAATCAAACCTATTTTCCCTACTGAAGATCCAATGCCAGAAAATTGATCTTTGAGATGGAATCCTAACTCTTATTGCAAGTGCCATCAAGGAAACGCTCATACCACTGATGAATGCTACATACAGGTTTCAAAATCTCTTTCAAGATCTCATAGAAGCAAACAAGATTCCATTGCCTCTAGCTAGCAAGAAGACCGGGTGATGATAAGCACAAGACAAGAGGCGAGCTTCAACGACAAGATTTCATGACCCCTTTTTCTATTTCTTTTTCATTCTTCCTTTCCCCAATAAGTCTAGCATAGGCACTCTACATTTTCCTTAATTTTTACTTTGTAGTTTTTTCTTTTCCCTTTTAATAAAATGAGCATTCATTTCCTTGCATATGATCATTGCATTGCCAAAAAAAAAAAATATATCCATTTCGATTTAAGAACAAGGTATACTCATGATTAGAGGCACCTCTTGTAGCCATGTTATACCTTTCACCCTTCAAATATACAATGTTTTCTTGATAAACCACTTTGAGCCTCGTCTAACGATAGACATTTCTTTCCTCGACCCACATTTACCTAACCTTGGGATGGGATGATGTGCAATTTATGTAATTTTCAAAGAATAAAAACTTGAGTGATTTTTCAAAAAAAAAAAAAAACCAAAAAAAAAACAAAAAAAAAATTAATGATTAAAAGTGTAAAAAAGGGCAAGTATTCAAATGTCATTGACATGAACATGTCTTTGATGTGAACACGTCTCTAATTGTGTCTCTTATTGAATGCTCGGTACCGTGCCTAAGACACATGAGTGCCAAGTGAGTGATAGACCGCATGATCGGGATTGCCCACAATTATAGAGAAGATTCAAAAATGAAAAAATGAAAAAGAAAAAGAGAGCAAAATGTAAATAAAAGAAAGTTTAATAGTGAGAAAACCTCTAGCATAAAAATATAAAGATTTCAAAAGCAAGGTTGCACACCTTGGAGGCTTATCTAGGGTCATGAGCCTTTATCCCCTTCTTCTTCAAACCATTAGCCTAACCACGTTACAACCCTCTAAAAGACCTTTTTGAGATATACATACACTTGTGCGAGGTTCGGCTATAGCTACGTTGGGCCTGATTCTTAACGGATACATAGGCAACCTCACATTAGAGTGGGCCGTAATAAACATGCATTCATATTCACACTCACACCATGATCATATAAAAGGATATCCAATGCTCATCCCTATTCATTTATAGCTAGACTTGGGGGCTTGATCCTTACATTATTAGCCTACCCATCCTAACAGTCACCACCATTTAACTCTTCTCAATATATATTTCCACACACTTTGCCCTTACGGCCTAACTTTAGTGTTACTATCACACACATCACAAATACATGACCAAATATACTTTCCTTAGGAACCCTTTTTCATGAAATCTTAACACAACGCTGAAGCATGCCTTGTCATATCAACATCAATCATCATTGCATCACGAAGTATGAAGTACTTAGCCTCCGCACCTAAGTCACCTAAATACTTTCATTATCAAGTCAACTAGGATAGTATAAAATGTTACAATCCTTGTACTATGAAAGACAACTGATTTGGCTCATTCAACATGCAGCTTCAAAAACTTCGCTTCGCTTCTTTCTTTTTTCACGCCTTTCTTTTTTAAGAGAAAGTCGGTACCCTCCACAAAAATGAGGAATTTAGTTTTTCTTTTTTACATTTTCGAGTCGCACGATCACATTACAATGCACACACGAGTTATGTACACATTAAGTCATATCATGTTATCACATCGAGTTAAGTCTATGCACACATGAGTCACATGAAGTGTGTCGTCATACCTTGAGTCATGTCAAGTCAATGAGTCAAGCAACACTAATTCTTAGGTCAACCCTAAAAAAAGATAAGCAAATTCCTATAGTCCAAAATATAAATGTAGGTACATTCCAGTGAGCAAGAACATTCCCGAATTTTTTCTAAAAGCCGCAAATGAAAACCTGACTCCAATGTCAGACGACAAGGTTGTCTCCTGGCGACAAAATCTGTCGCCAAGCGACAGAGGTAGGATGCGGCGACAGCGGTTTCCAGCGTACGCCGGAGCATCGACCAGATGCGTCGCCCCCATATTAAATTATGCGGACCTCATACAGTAATTTTAGGTTCCTTAGTACGCTAGATAACCACTATAAGCAAATTGATGTGATTAGTAGTCGGCTCGTTTACAATCTTAGTAAGTGATTGTCGTGACAAAAAATCGTCACACTTAGCTTAAGCATTGGCTCATTACAAGAACCAAAGCATTGGTTAAAAAGCATGCACTTATACGACAATTTTTCCATGATTGGATTGTCATCCCCAACTAACAATATTTCCAAAATGTGGAAGGTCGCGCATCTTCTTCAACGACAATTTTTCTAAGATTGGATTGTCATCTCTGGCAAAGTTTCCAAGCATGGATTATCGTGTTCCTTCTTTGTTTTGCAATTTTTTCCCAGTTTGGATTGTCATCTCTAGCAAGTTTCAAGAAGTTGGATTTTCATACACCCGGTTCCCTATGGCAAAATTTCCCAAAAGATTGTCGTTGGTCTCTATTACTTTTAAAATTTCGGCAAAGGTTCCCCAACGTGAATTGTCAGTCATTTCAGTAAGTGGCATATTTTCCCGAAGTGGATTGTCAATCGACTCTTTTTTGCAAATGTTCCAAGGCGCGAATTGTCAATAGTGGCAATATTTTCCTAAAAGGATTGTCGCATAGCGCAGGAAAATTTCCAAGGTGAATTTCTTTCAAAAGTTACATTCCAAGATGTGGATTGTCGATCGTAGCAAAGTTCTTATAAAAGATTGTTACGAAGCATTGGAAACTTTTCCCAAAATTAGATTTTGGAAAAGTTTCCGAGATATGGATTGTCGCTTCATCGTGGCAATATTTCCAAGGATGGATTGTTACGTGGCATTGACCACTTTACCTAAATAAGATTGTCATACATTTTTCAAGAGTTGTGTTGGCAACTATTCCAAAAGAAAAGAGGATTGTCCTCAATCAAAGCATCATCAACAGATATCAAGCGTTAAGGATCAATAAGCAGTGGTCTTCAGTAATTTTCTTCGGAATATTATCGCAACAATAATTGAGGATCATTACAAGCAGAATGGTCTTCGACGGCGTTCCGTAGCTGGTGGAGAGTTGTCATAAACAACTGAAGACGGCTACAAGCAGAGTTATCTTTGATCGTGTTCCCTAGCCTACGAAGGATGTCACGAACGGAAGAGGATGACTTCAAGCAGAGTTATCTTCGATGGTGTTTCCTAGCTTGTTAAAGACTATCAAACCGAAAATTTTAGGCAGCTACAAGCATAGCGGTCTTCAGCAAATTCAACAAAAATCGGTTACCCCTAGAGACGTGTGCTCGACGGTGCAAGATACGCATTTCTGAACTCTTTTATCTGTAAAAATAACGCTATTTTGCATGTATCGGCGCTATAAGAATGATTAAGGATTGCATAACGTCCTGAATCATTCTTAGTCCCTATCGCTACTTTGACTTTTGTTTTCGAAACTTAAGTTTCTACAAACTCAGTCAAAGTGGGGGCTTCTGTAGAAAACTATTTGTGTACTCCCTAAAACCAAACCCATTGATGAATACCTTTCGCGTAGAATCGTAATTGAATGAAGTGAAAGTGTGAAAATTCTAGTGTTACGGTTAGTTTATATAAATAATATTTTTTTTGTTTTCGAAAACCTGATCTATTTTATGAAAATAGCTAGTCTAGTTCAGTTTTTTCCATGACAAGGGTTTAATAATAGTGTATTCGGATGGGGATCGAAAAGAGCTTTCCAACGATAAATTATATGCCCAATTACGATGAATGATGGGGAAGTTATGGCCAAAATACTAAACTGGGCCTGGTTTTGTTCTTATATGCGGCCCAAAGATCTTGAGCAGGGCCTATTATCAATTATTATTCAGAAATCTAGTAGGATTGATTATAGACTTTTAGAATCACCTAGAAGGTTCTTTTTTTACCCTAGTAGGATTATGATTGATAATTATGTATATGAGTTTTACATGGAATAAAATAACTGATATAAATGAAAATACGATTTTAGTATTTATACCGATTTTACGACTCAATTTTAAAGAGAAGTGGATTATGTTTGGAAAATGTGTTAAATCCCACTTGCATCGCCTGTCGACAGGATCGTCGCCTGGCATTGTAGTGCAGCACCTGGCGACAAGCCTTGTCACTTGCGACAACATGTTGTTTTATTCCGTTTGAAACTCTAACTCTTTTCTATCAATTTTGGACTATTTTCTTATAAATAGGGTCCTTGGACCTCTGTTTTCAATAACCAATTCTCAACCAGAATTCTCTAATTCTTCTCTCTCACTAAGCTAAAGCTTATTCTCTGTCCCTCTTTCTAGCTTAACCTTTTTCAAACACAATTCCGCACTCATTAGCACTAGAAACACCTAGCAAAGTTCAAAGTTTCCTTCGCCCTAGACGTGAAACGTTTTATATTTATGAGGGTTTGGTCCAAAATCCCTATTTCAATTATTTAATTTACTTCTTTGATTTATTATTATTTTATTGAAGTTTACTAACGTGTGTATTTTGTTATTAGCAAGAGATAAGAGGCATCGAAGTAAGTTCTTTGATTGTTATTTTTTTTATATTGAAATCATGTTGATATTGTTTTATTGATTCCTAGTATCATGTTAGGATGTTTTATTGCTTCCTAGTATCATGTTTAGGGTAATAATTAAATTTCTAATATCAAGTATGATTAAAAGAATGCTTCCTATGTCTTCCTAATATCTTGTTAGTATCATGTTAGGGCTAAAGCTTTAATATTTGATGTTTAGTGACATGCTAGAATTTGTTATTAATCCTGTTAGTATTATTCCTAGGATCTTGCTATTATTATGCTTTAGTGTTGATATGATTATGGTTATGATTAACATGATTTTTATTATTATGCTTATTATTATGTTGCTTGATTGTAATTATTGTTATTGTCTGATCACACCTTTTATGCATGCTTAAAGAAAATTTGTACTTGAAATCACGCTTAATAATTAAGATAATTAATAATCTTTTTTAGGCTAATATCATTTTAATTCAAGTGATCTCCAATAATAGTTTTATTTGTCCGTTAATATTTAACCAATATAGATGAAACAGGTTTAGGGTTAACCTAATTATTGCATGTTAGTTAGAAAGCGCACATGAATACGAGTAGAATAAAGTAGAGGCCTATTTTTTAGGGAGAGTTCTTTCTCTTTTAAATTGGATTCGTACCCTCATCCCTGAACACCTGTCATTGTTCCAGCAATGGCGCAAAGGTTTAGGATGTGGCGCCAAACACTACTGGGCAACGCCTGGCGACGACCTAGTCGTCTGGCGCTGCACTTCAGTGTACAGCGACAGTTTTGTTGCTTTGGCGACAGTCCTATTTATTACTAGAGTTATCACGACGAGTCTAATTAAACATTTTATTAATCACTTTAATCAGTTTGTTAATGGCAGTAGCCATATTTAGTCCTTAATTGTGTCTAAGTACTTAGTTCCATGGTCATGACACAAGTCTTAACATTTCACCTACACTCACTAGTTTTAGTTTACACTTTGTCACCATGACCATGTCTTAGGTTCATGCATGGGTCGTTTTCCGTCATTCTAGTGGGGGTCCAATCTATTCCCATTCTCTTTGACGTTCTCTTCCATGTTGAATAGAGCTTGAGTAAAAAAAAATAATAACAAGTTTATCCCTAATTTCCTTTTCAACAGTACATGGTCAAGGAGAGAAGGGCGATTAATCAAGGACAACACCTTCGTTCAAGTTCAACTTTTTGATAAACAAGTTGGTCGAAAAAGAAAAGCTAAGAAGATAATGGCAAGTCAAGAAGAAGTCAATGAGCTTAAGAAGCAAATTGCTAATATGACTGAGGTGTTGAAAACTTTAATCCTTCAAATCAATGACCCTTTGAAACAACAGCAAAAGGAGCTCATGCAGGAAAGCTTGAGCAAAATATCCAATGACTATAGGTTCTAGGGCATTAGCTCACAAGGGGTCTCCGTGGACAAGGAGCTTCTTATGATCTCAATGAAGTCTTAGCCATGGATAAACAAGGATCTAAAAAGAAACTCAATGAGAGTTCACACCCATTAGAATGACTTATAATTTTGCTTTTGATCGTCTCTATGATCCAAGACGCGGATTGCCGCATAGCGCTGGCAAATTTCGAAGGTGAATTTCTTTCAAGATTTAAATTCCAAGATGGCAAGATGTGGATTGTCGATCGTAGCAAGGTTCTTATAACAGATTGTTACGAAGCATTGGCAACTTTTCCCAAAATTTGATTTTGGCAAAGTTTCCGAGATATGGATTGTCGCTTCATCGTAGCAACATTTCCAAGGATGGATTGTTACGTGGCATTGACAACTTTCCTTAAATCAAATTGTCATACATTATTCAAGAGTTGTGTTGGCAACTATTTAAAAAGATAAAAGGATTGTCATCACTCAAAGCACCAACAGCAGAATTCAAGCATTATGGATCAACAAGTAATGGTCTTCGGTAATTTTCTACGGAATGTTATCAAAACAATAATTGAGGATCGATACAAGCAGAATGGTCTTTGACGGCGTTCCGTAGCTTGTGGAGAGTTGTCACAAACAATTGAAGACGGCTACAAGCAGAGTTATCTTCGATCGTGTTCCCTAGCCTACGAAGGATGGTCACAAATGGCAGAGGATGACTACAAGAAGAGTTATCTTCGATGGTGTTTCCTAGCTTGCAAAAGACTATCATAGCGAAAATTGGAAGCAGCTAAAAGAATAGCGGTCTTCAGCAAATGCAACAAAAATCGGTTACCCCAGAGACGTGTGCTCGACGGTGCAAGATACGCATTTCTCAACTCCTTTATCTGTTTAACTAACGCTAATGTGCATGTATCGGCATTATAAGAATAATTAAGGATTGCATAACGTCCTGAATCATTCTCCGTCCCTATCGCTACTTTGACTTTTTTTTTTGAGACCTAAGTTTCTCCAAACTCAGTCAATGTGGGGGCTTCTGTAGACACCTATATGTGTCTTCCCCAAAACCAAACCAAGTGATGGATACCTTTCATGTTGAATCATAATAGAATGAAGTGAAAGTGTGAAAATTCTAGTGTTGCGGTTAGGTTTTATAAAAAAAATATTTCTTTGTGTTTTAGGAAACCTGCACTATTTTATGAAAATAGCCAATCCAGTTCAGTTTGGTCCGTGACAAGGGTCCAATAATAGTGTAGGTGGATAGCGATCGAAAAGAACTTTCCAACGATATATTATAATCCCAATTACGATGAATAATGAGGAAGTTAAAGCCAAAATACTAAACAGGGCCCGGTTTGGTTCTTATATGCACCCCAAAGACCTTGAGCAGGGCCTATTATCAATTATTATTCCTAAATCTAGTAGGATTGATTATAGTCTTCTACAATCACCTAGAAGGTTCTTTTTTTATCCTATTAGGATTAGGATTGATAATTATGTATATGAGTTTTAATTAAAATAAAATAAGTGATATAAATGAAAATACGATTTTAGCTTTTGTACCAATTTTACGACTCAATTTTATAGAGAAGTAGATTATGTTTGGAAAATGTGTTAAATCCCACTTGCATCGCCTATCGACAGGATCGTCGCCTGGCGTTGAAGTGCAGCACCTGGCGACAAGCCTTGTCACCTGCGACAACATGTTGTTTTATTCCGTTTCAAACTCTAACTCTTTTCTAACAATTCCGGACTATTTTGTTTTAAATCTTTAATATTTGATGTTTAGTGACATGCTTGTATATGTTATTAATCTAGTTAGTATTACGCCTAGGATCTTGCTATTATTATGATTTAGCGTTGATATGATTATGGTTATGATTAATATGATTGTAATTATTATGCTTATTATTATGTTGCTTGATAGTAATTATTGTTATTGCTTGATCACACCTTATATGCATGTTTAAAGGGAATTTGTACTTGAAATCACGCTTAATAAGATAATTAATAATCTTGTTTAGGATAATATTATTTTAATTCAAGTGATCGCCAATAATAGTTTTATTTATGCATTAATATTCAACTAACATAGATTAAACAGGTTTAGGGTTAACCTAATGATTGCATGTTTGTCAGAAAGGGCACATGAATACGAGTAGAATAAAGTAGAACCCTATTTTATAGGGCGATTTCTTTCTCTTTTAGATTGGATTCGTACCCACATCCCCAAACACCAATCATGGTTACAAATCTATTAGAGTTGACGACCTCCTGGATCGTTAAGGGGTGTAACATTCACCCTGTGAAGAGTTCACAAGTTCATAAAACTTGTTGGCGACTCTTTTGCTCTAGCTTCCTTCCCATTGGACGCCACCATACTTAAGTGTATTATCACAGTGGGGTTCAAGTTTGGAATAATGCTTGAAATATTCCCTATAGTATTTCGCGACTCAACTGGGGAGGATTTCTATTTTAATTCCTAAAATTTATTTTTGCAATGATTTAGAATGAGTTGATGAGACTCGAAAAATTCTAGGTATTTCATGTTCGTAATTTTGATTAACATTATTGGCATAAGCATAAAAAAAGTTCTCATTGGAAATACCATATGTAATGAGTCAAAAACATAGAATTTTTACACGTAGCAAATTTGAGAAATATCTTTCACAACTAGAATCGAAATAATACTGTGAAAACTGGAAAATTCTAAGAACACAGAAAGCTGCTGAGGCATGTAGGAACTAGCGCCGAGTAAACAGAGTTCGGTGACTATGAAATAGCCTCGTCGCCTGGCGATAACATTTTCGTCTGACGACGAAGTTATTTTCGGGCGATAGACTCTGTTTTCTCACGTCGTGTTCTTCCAATACCGAGCCAGAACTCTGCCTTCTTATTTTGACTGGTTCCAGCATTGTTGGCTCGATTCTACATCCTGATTGAGTTTTTCTCTCTATTATGAAACCCATACGTGTTCTACATATGGCCATAACCCTCTGGGGGTTCACGCTCCATCTACCAAATCGAACGCTCCTGGCAACGACGGGTACATCCAAGTTTGTGAATCCACCAAACCGTTGAAGCAAGTATAACTTGCGGGGTCCCATCCATATGCGCCAACCCTTCCAAAGGTAAGGTTTCCGCGCAATGCATCTGGACTCATTACCATGGACCCTCTTTGACTAACCTATATCCTTAAACGTTTGAGAACTAGAGCCATGGTTAGGTTGCAAACTCATTGCATCATATTGTGACTACTTGACTACTTGTGCATTCTTTGCTTGTGCATAACTCATGTATGTTTACACTAATCATTTGTTTAACTTGTGGTTAAATCAGAATAAACTAATTAATGACGAAAGGAATTTGCTTAATTAACTAGTTAATTCATTTGAGTAATTAAAGTCAAATAAATCAATCAAACTTACTTAATACGACTATAGGTATGTCCCTTTAAAGTAAAAATACTAGAAACAATCCCAGATTAATGTTCCAGAAATGGCGGAGAGGTTTGGAATGTGGCGCCAAACACTGCTGCGCAACGCCTGGCGACGACCTTGTCGTCTGGCGCTAAACATCAGTGTGCGGCGACAGTCCTGTTTATTACTCGAGTCATCACGACGAGTCTAATTAAACATTGTATTAATCAGTTTGATCGATTTGTTAATGGCAGTATCCATATTTAGTCCTTAATTGAGTCTTAGCACTTAGTTTTATGGTCATGACACAACTTTTAACATGTCACCTACACTCACTAGTCTTAGTACACACTTTGTAACCATGACCATGTCATAGGTTCATGAATGAGTCATTTTCCGTCATTTGAGTGGGGGGTCCAATACATTCCAATTCTCTTCCATGTTGAAAAGAGCTTGAGTCAAAATAAATAATAAAAAGCTTATCCCTAATTTCCCTTTCAACTGTACATGGTTTAGGAGAGAAGGGCGATTAATTAAGGACAACACCTTCATTCAAGTTCAACTTTTTGATAATCCAGTCGGTCGAAAAAGAAAAGCTAAGAAGATAATGGCAAGTCAAGAAGAAGTCAATGATCTTAAGAAGAAAATGGCTAATATGACTGAGATGTTGAAAACTTTAATCCTTCAAATCAATGACCCTTTGAAACAACAGCAAATGGAGCTCATGCAAGAAAGCTTGAGCAAAATATCCAATGACTATAGGTTCTAGGGCTTTAGCTCGCAAGAGGTCTTTGTGGACAAGGAGCTTCTTCCGCATAAGTTCAATGCCAACGACATCCCTAAGTTCAAGCCAATAGACAACCCCTACTTCCACTTAAGAGCTTTCGAGACAACAATAATGAACATTTAGGGGATTGGTAGGAAAGTCTTTCATTCCTTTATTTCTATATCTCTTGAAACCGTTTTTCAGCAATAGTTCTTTTCCCTTGACAAAGATAAAACCTCTACATGGAATCTATTGTAAAGGCTTTCATTGATATGTATAAATGTAATATTCAAGTTGAAATTGATTACAGGGAACTTGAAATACTTAGAAAAAAAATAGAATAAAGGCTTTACTTCTTTCTTTGATTAGTGGAGGGAAACTTTTGCTAAGATGATTGAGGTGCCCACCGAAAAAGAATCTGTAAGGATGTTTATCAAGAATCTCCAAGAGAAGTATTCGAAGCATTTAAAATATCAACATAATTTGAATACTTTCAAGGCCGTCTATGACATCGGTATCGAAATCAAAGATGACCTTGCAAAGCAAAAAGCTACTAACAATAGTATCAACAGTGGCTGGAAAGAAAAGAAGAACGACAATCCTTCTTCTTCCGAAAACACCCACTCCAGTAACAATGTTAGTACCTTTGATCTCAATGAAGTCTTAGCCATGGGTAACCAAGGATGTAAAAAGAAACCCAAAAGAGAATTCACACCCGTTAGAATGACTTATAATATTGCTTTTGATCGTCCCTATGATCGAGCACTAATCAAACCTATTGGCCCTACTGAAGATCTAACGCCAAAAAATCGTTCTTCAAGATGAAATCCCAACTCTTATTGCATGTAATATCAAGGAAACGGTCATACCATTAATGAATGCTACAGGTTTCAAAATCTCATCAAGATCTCATAGAAGCAAACAAGATCCCATTGCCTCTAGCTAGCAAGAAGACCGGGTGATGATAGGCACAAGACAAGGGGCGAGCTTCAACGACAAGATTTCATGACCCCTCTTTCTATTTCTTTTCTATTCTTCCTTTCCCCAATAAGTCTAGCATAGGCACCCTGCATTTTCCTTAATTTTTATTTTGTAGTTTTTCTTTTCCCATTTAATAAATGAGCATTCATTTCCTTGCATATGATCATTGCATTGCCAAAAAAAAAAAAAAAAAAAATTCCATTTCGAACTACGCACAAGGTATACCCATGATTAGAGACACCTCTTGTTGCAAAGTTATACCTTTCACCCTTCAAATATACAATCTTATCTTGATCACTTTGAGCCTCGTTTAACGATAGACATTTCTTTCTTCGACCCACATTTACCTAACCTTGGGATGGGATGATGTGTAATTTATGCAATTTTCAAAGAATAAAAACTTGAGTGATTTTTCAGAAAAAAAAAAGCAAAAAAATAAATAAATAAAAGTGTACAAAAGGGCAAGTGTTCAAATGTCTTTGACATGAACATGTCTTTGATATGAACACACCTCTGATTGCGTCTCTTATTGAGTGCTCGGTACCGTGCCTGAGAAACATGAATGCCAGGTGAGTGATAGACCGCATGATCGGGATTGCCCACACTTATAGAGAATATTCAAATATGAAAAAATTAAAAAGCAAGAACGATAGCAAAATGTAAATAAGAGAGAGTTAATAGTGAGAAAAACTCAAGCATAAAAATATAAAGATTTCAAAAGCAAGGTTGCACACCTTGGGGGCTTATCTAGGGTCTTGACCCTTTTTCCCCTTCTTCTTCAAACCTTTAGCCTAACCACATTGCAACCCACAAAAAAGACCTATTTGAGATATACATACACTTGTGCGAGGTTCTGCTATAACTACATTCAGCCTGATTCCTAAAGGATACCTAGGAACCTCACATTGGGGTGCGACCGTAATAAACATGCATTCATATTCACACTCACACCATGATCATATCAAAGGATCTCCAATGCTCATCTCTATTCATTTAGAGCTAGACTTGGGGGCTTGATCCTTACATTATTAGGCTACCCAGCCTAAGAGTCACCACCATTTGACTCTTTTCAATATATTTTGCCACACACTTAGCCGTTGCGGCCAAAATTTAGTGTCACTATCACACACATCACAAATACATGACCAAATATATTTCCCTTAGGAACCCTTTTTCATGAAATCTTTAAACAATGGTGAAGCATGCCTTGTCATATCAACATCAATCATCATTGCATCACAAAGTATGAAGTACTTAGCCTCTGCGCCTAAGTCACCAAAATACTTTCATCATCAAGTAACCTAGGATAGTCTAAAATGTTACAATCCTTTTACTATGAGAGACAACAGATTAGGCTCATTCATTATGCACCTTAAAAAACTTCGCTTCTTTCTTTTTTCACGTCTTTCATTTTCTGGAGAAAGTCGGTACCCTCTACAAAAATGATGATTTTTTTTGTTTTTTACATTTTAGAGTCGCACGATCACATTACAATGCACACATGAGTCATGTACACATTGAGTCATGTCATGTTATCACATCGAGTTAAGTCTACGCACACATGAGTCACATGAAGTGAGTCGTCATACCTTGAGTCATGTCGAGTTAATGAGTCAAGCAACACTAAGTCTTAGGTCAACCCTAAAGAAAGATAAGCAAAGTCTTATAGTTCAAAATATAAATGTAGGTACATTCCTGTGAGCAAGAACATTCCCGAATTTTTTCAAAAAGTCTCGAATGAAAACCTACTCCAGCGTCAGACAACAAGGCTATTGCATGGCAATAAAATCTATCGCCTAGCGACAGAGCTAGGATGCGGCGACAGTGGTTTCCAGCGTACGCCAGAGAAGCGACCAGATGCGTTGCCCCCATATTAAATTATGCGAACCTCATAGAGCAATTTTGGGTTCCTTAGTACGCCAGTTAGCCCCTATAAGCAAATTAACGTGATTAGTAGTCGGCTCGATTACAATCGTAGTAAGTGATTGACTTGACAAAAAATCGTCTCACTTAGCTTAAGAGCCTAAGATTGGCTCATTACAAGAACCAAGGCATCGGTTTCAATGCAAGCACTTATAGGACAATTTTTTCAAGATTGTATTGTCATCCCCAACTAACAATATTTCCAAAATGTAGATTGTCGCGCATCTTCTTCAACGACAATTTTTCCTTGGTTAGATTGTCATTTCTAGAAAAGTTTCCAAACGTGGATTGTCGTTCTCCTTCTCTGTTTGGCAATTTTTTCCAAGTTTGGATTGTCACCTCTAGCAAATTTTCCAAAATTTGATTGTCATGCACCCGGTTCCCTATGGAAAAATTTCCCAAAGGGTTGTCATAGGTCTCTATTACTTTTAAAATTTCGGCAAAGGTTCCCCAAAGTGGATTGTCATTCATTTCAATAAGTGGCAAATTTTCCCAAAGTGGATTGTCGATCGACTCTTTTTTGCATATCTTCCAAGACGCGGATTGTCAATAGTGGCAATATTTTCCTAAAATGATTGTCGCATAGCGTAGGCAAATTTCCAAGGAAAATTTCTTTCAAGAGTTACATTCCAAGATGAGGATTGTCGATCGTAGCAAGGTTCTTATAACAGATTGTTACGAAGCATTTGCAACTTTTCCCAAAATTGGATTTTGGCAAAGTTTATGAGATATGGATTGTTGCTTCATCGTGGCAACATGTCCAAGGATGGATTGTTACTTGGAATTGACAACTTTCCATAAATCAGATTGTCAAACATTATTCAAGAATTGTGTTGGCAACTATTCCAAAAGAAAAGAGGATTGTCATCACTTAAGGCATCAACAGCAGAATTCAAGCATTAAGGATCAACAAGCAGTGGTCTTCGGTAATTTTCTTCGGAATATTATCACAACAATAATTGAGGATCATTACAAGCAGAATGGTCTTCGACGACATTCTGTAGGTTGTTGAGAGCTGTCACAAACAACTAAAGATGGATACAAGAGAGTTGTCTTCGATCGTGTTCCCTAGCCTACGAAAGATGGTCACAAACGGTAGAGGAAAACTAAAAGCACAGTTATATTCAATGGTGTTTCCTAGCCTGCGAAGGTCTATCACAGCGAAAATTGGAGGCAACTACAAGCTAAGCGGTCTTCAGCAAATATAACAAAAATCGGGTACCCCTAGAGACGGTGTGCTCGACGGTGCTAGGTACGCGTTTCTTAACTCTTTTATCTGTTTAACTAACGCTAGTTTGCTGGTTTCGGCGTTATAAGAATGATTAAGGATTGCATAACATTCTTTATCATTATCCGCCCCTATCGCTACTTTGACTTTTGTTTTCAAAACCTAAGTTTCTCCAAACTCAATCAAAGTGGGGGATTCTGTAGAAACCTATTTGTTTCTTCCCTAAAACCATACCTAGTGATGAATACCTTTTGCGTCGAATCATAATTGAATGAAGTAGTGAAAGTCTGAAAATTCTAGTGTTGCGGTTTTATAAAAAAATCTTTCTTTCTGTTTTCGAAAACCTACTTTATTTTATGAAAATAGTCAGTCCAGTTCAGTTTGCTCCATGAAAAGGGTCCAATAATAGTGTAGTTGGATGGGGATCAAAAAGAGCTTTCCAACGATATATTATAAGTCCAATTTCGATGAATAATGAGAAAGTTATGACCAAAATACTAAACTAGGCCCTGTTTGGTTCTTATATGCGGCCCAAAGATCTAGAGCATGGCCTATTATCAATTATTATTCCTAAATCTAGTAGGATTGATTATAGTCTTCTAGAATCATCTAGAAGGTTCTTTTTTTAATCCTAGTCGGATTAGGATTGATAATTATGTATATGAGTTTTACTTGGAATAAAATAAGTGATATAAATGAAAATACGATTTTAGCATTTGTACCGATTTTACGACTCAATTTTAAAAAGAAGTTGATTATGTTTGGAAAACGCGTTAAATCCCAATTGCATCGCCTAACGACAGGATCGTCGCCTGGCGGTGAAGTGCAGCACCTGGCGACAACCCTATCACTGGCGACAACATGCTATTTTATTCTGTTTGAAACTCTAACTCTTTTCTATCAATTCCGGATTATTTTCTTATAAATAGGGTCCTTGGACCTCCGTTTTCAATAACAAATTCTCAACCAGAATTCTCTAATTCTTCTCTCTCTCTAAGCTAAAGCTTATTCTCTCTCCCTCTTTCTCGCCTAACCTTTTACAAACACAATTCTGCACTCATTAGCACTAGAAACACCTAGCCAAGTTCAAAGATACCTTCGCTCAAGACGTGAAAGGTTTGATATTTATGAGGGTTTGGTCCAAAATCTCTATTTCAATTATTTAATTTAATTCTTTGATTATATTTATTATTATTTTATTAAAGTTTACTAACGTGTGTATTTTGTTATTAGAAAGAGATAGGAGGCATCGAAGTAAGTGCTTTGATTGTTATTCTTTTGATATTGAAATCATGCTGAGATTGTTTTATTCATTCCTAGTATCATGTTAGGATGTTTTATTGCTTCCTAGTATCATGTTTAGAATAACAATTAAATTTCTAATATCAAGTATGATTAAAAGAATGTATCCTATGTCTTTCCTAATATCATATTAGTATCATGTTAAGGCTAAAGCTTTAATATTTGATGTTTAGTGACATGCTAGGATTTGTTATTAATCTTGTTAGTATCATGCCTATGATCTTGCTATTATAATGCTTTAGCGTTGATATGATTATGGTTATGATTAATACGATTATTATTAGTATGATTATTATTATGTTGCTGGATTGTTATTATTGTTATTGCCTAATCACACCTTTAATGCATGTTTAAAGGGAATTTGTACTTCAAATCACGCTTAATAAGATAATTAATAATCTTGTTTAGCCTAATATGATTTTAATTCAAGTGATCGCCAATAATAGTTTTATTTATGCATTAATATTCAACTAACATAGATTAACCAGGTTTAGGGTTAACCTAATGATGGCATGTTAGTCAGAAAGCGCACATGAATACGAGTAGAATAAAGTAGAACCCTATTTTATTGGGCGAGTTCTTTCTCTTTTAGATTTGATTCGTACCCTCATCCCCGAACACCAGTCATGGTTCCAGACTTATTGGAGTTGACGATCTCCTGGATCGTTAAGGGGTGTAACCTTCATCATGTGAACGGTTTACAAGTTCCTAAAACTTGTTGGCGACTCTTTTGTTCTAGCATCCTTCCCTTTGGTTGCCACCATACTTAAGTGTATGATCACAGTAAGGTTCAAGTTTGGGATAATTCTTGAAATATTCCTTACAAAAGTGAAAAGGGGAGAATCATCAAATGTATCGTGTTCTTCCATGTCCTCCACATCTCGAACCCCTTAAATCCTTCGTTTGCCAGCTAGAATGATAGACCATTTTGGATCGGCTGGGTCAGTTACATAGAACACTTGCTTAGCTTGCGACGCAAGGATGACTGGTTCCAAACTATCCTGCAAATGGCCAAGGTCTAGAAGAGTGAAGTTGACATGTCTGACATTGCACCTATTATTATTGAACAATTTACACTTGAATAGACCTACCTTGAACTCGCGGTAATCCAATTCCCATATTTCCAGAATTCGATTGTAGTAAGATAATAGTGCGTCAACTGGTGATGTATCCTTTGCACTTGCAAACTCTGTTAATGAAGCCACAAGAGTCACACCACTATTTTGAGTCGATGAGGATTTCTAATCCCAACGCTCAGTCCTAAATGTATACCCATTAATGTCATATCCCTCTAATTAATGAACATCTTCCTTTATACCATAAGCTAACCACTTAATTGTATCAGAGACACTCTTATCCAATTGACGCATCACTCGATCATGGAACCACGTCACAAACTTCTCATTATGCAAATGAACTAGTGCCCTTTCCCCATTTGATGGAAATTCAACTCGCAAACTTTCCATGTGCTCTTCTAAATATGAGTGAACCTCCGCAACATGATGAAGCACAAATAGTTGAGCTTACAAGAATTGTTCTCGAGTGGGTGAATTCCGTTTTGATTTGACTGTGCCATGACCATCAAGTCTCCCTTCATGTCGGTAAGTGGGAAGCCTAATATGTTCGGCAATAGCAACATACTCAGCAACAAAATTACCAATCTCCTCAGCCACAACCCCTTGAATCATACTGGGTTCCAGATAGGATGGATTTCTAACTTTATCTTGCAATGTACCCATGTTCATTTCAAAAGGGTAGCACCATCTCATAAATGAAGAAGCAAATACACCATTATGTCAAAAAGTGACAGTGTGAAATACATCTCAAATTTGCACAAAGTAACAACAACATTCGCCTCGAGAGCATCAAGTGTAAAAGGATCAAGCACTTAGCTGCATATAGTATTGAAAAATTAATAGAGACTAGTAATAGCTTCTCTCACATGCGTTGGTAAAATACAAAGAATAAGAATCGGTAGAAATACTTGCATCATCATGTGACAATCATGGGATATCATACTTGTCAACTTCAATTCTCCATTTAAGGAAACGAATCTTTTCATGTTTGATGAGAACCCAGATGAGAGCTTGATGTCATACAAACAAGCACATAACTTTCGTTTTTCTTCCTTTGAAAATGTGTAGCAAGATGGAGGTAAATAAACCTTTCCCTTCTTGCCGGGTCCATCATCTATCTTTTTTTATACACCCGTGGTCTTTCCCTTGCGCTTCCCTTTACGTGTTTTGCCAGCATCTTCGCTTCCCTTTACCTTTTCCCCTGCCCTTCCTGCCTTTCACTTAACCCACAATTCCGGATGAACCCCCTACACTTTGAAATCTAATTGTGCACCCTTTCAATCCTTTATTTTGCCTGGAATGTTCATAATTGTCCAACAATTGCATCACAAACATTCTTCTCTATATGCATCACATCGAGACAATGTCTGACATCATGTTCTTTCCAATACTCAAGCTTCTAAAAGATTGATTCGTTTTTAATGAGAGCATGTGGATCTACAGGTTTTGATGTTTTACCAAAAACAGTTGGTATACCCTTCACTCGTTCATAAACCTCCTTTCCACTTAATGGCCTAGGAGCAGCATCCTCTTCCACTTTCCCATTGAAGGCCTTTTTCTGCCTACAATATGGGTGATCGCGCCTAAGAAATCTTTGGGTCCTCACGTACACATCTTTTCCATAGTAATCAAGCTACACGTTCGGTGTGTCATCGATACAAATGGGACATGCTTTATGCCCTATGTTCTTGTACCCGGACAGGTTGTCATATGCTGGAAAATTATTAATGGTCCACAACAGGGCAGCACGCAATAGAAAAATCTCGTTCTGATGGGCATAAAAAACGGAAACTCCTTCATCCCACATCTTTCTCAAATCATCAACAAGGGGCTCAAGGTAAACATCAATGTCGTTTCTAGGTTGCCTTGGCCCCGTTATCAAAAGTGAAAGCATTACGTATTTGTGTTTTATGCACAACCATGGAGGCAAGTTGTAGATCACTAAGAGTACCGGCCACGTGTTATGTTTGATACTAAGAGTGCCAAATGGATTCAAACCGTCCGTGCACAACCCAAGCCTTAAATTTCTTACTTCATCACCAAATGCCCTAAACTTCATATCAATGTTCTTCTATTGTGGAGAGTCAGCCGGATGCTTCAACAAACTGTTTTTCTTTCTTCCCTCTACATGCCATATCAACTTTTTAGCATCTTCTAGAAATGAAAAAAGACATTTTAATCTTGGAATAATAGGAAGATACCACAACACCTTAACAGGAGGTCCCTTCATCCCAACATTGTAGCTTGTTCGCTTGTAACGCAACTCACCGCAACGTGGACACTCCTCTAACAATTCATATTCATTTCTATACTGAACATAATCATTAGAATATGCATGTATCTTTTTATGCTCCAAACTAAATGGACACATGAGTTTCTTTGCATAGTAATATGAATTAGGAAGTTCATTCCCTTATTGCAAAATGTCACATAACGCAGTCAACAAAGAAGTGAAACTAGTGTCACTTCAGTTATGCTTTGACTTAATGTTAAAAAGTGTTAGCACGGCTGAAAGTTTTGTGCATTTTTTTACCTAAGATACTAAGGATTTTTGTCACCCTCTGATAAGGACTCAAATACATTGGATCCATCCCCGAAGTCACCTTCAACATCATGCATCATCTCATCCAAGTGATCAAAACCACCATCCTCGATCTCATCCCTCCCCTCATCCCCATCTCCACCATCATCAGTCCCATATTCCTGTTCCACACGAATCTTGGCACTCTTGTCATGCGTATCATTTCCAACAACATTCTCTCTATACGATCCCTTTACACCGTGCCAAACCCACACATGATTTAAGGTCTAAACCCATGAGATTGTATATGAACCATGATAGTATCAACACTATCGACCAATGTGAAATTATTACAATTCACACAAGGGTAATAAAGGGCATTAACAACCATTCTGAGTTGATACCGTGAAGCAGTCTTGCAAAACTCTCGAACCCCATTAAATAAGTCCAATGTATCACGTCTACCATACATCAAACCGCGATCTATCGACGTTTTAAATTGCCTTTAAGCATACCAACACATATATGATGTCAATCAGAGTACATTCCATTTATATCATTCATGTTGCATAAAAATGAATGCTCCTAAAAGGTCCTTATCAGTTCAACCTAACCAACCCTTAAATGTTTAATCTCACTAGTGAATATATTTCAACTTTCCAATTTTAAGGAAAATCGGGCAGTATTTCCCCCCAATTCTCCAAGTACATAATGTAGGTAATAAATTACCTACATATGCACCTAGAGAAAAAGGTGGGAAAATGATAAGCTAAAATATTCCTAAAAATCGAAAAAAAGACATACATTCACTACCTAAGTGAGATCAAAAATCCAAGAACATTCACAACTGGGGACTATTCAAGACTTTCTCCTGATGAGAAAGACATGAACCGGTATATAAGCATATGATGATGCAAGCATTCACTACCTAAGTAAGATTAAATGTTCTAGAACAATCCCAACTAGGGACTATTCAAGACTTTCTCCTAATGAGAATGACTCGAACAGGTATTGTAGACACCCATTTGCGTGATGAATACCTTTTGCGTCGAATCATAATCGAATGAAGTGAAAGTGTAGAAAGTCTAGCGATGAGGATGTTTTTATTAAAATATCTCTTCTTTCTATTTTCGAAAACCCACTAGTAGAAAAATGTACATTTGCGTCGCCATATTTGCGTCACTCATACAAAAGAACGAAGAAAATGTTTTTTTTTAGCATCCTTAAAAGTTATTTGTGTCGCACATTAACCAAGAAGCGATGCAAAAGTCAGATACATTTTAGCTTTCTGTTATTTGCGTTGCTGTTAATTAGTGAAACGGCGTATATGATAATGTTATTTGCGTCGCTCATTTAGTGACAAGTGACGCAAATGAGTGATTGAATTAAAATGCGTCACTCCTTTAATTAATAAGCGACACAAATAAGTAATGTGCAGCATTAAACTTTGAGCTATTTGCGTCACATTTTTTTAGTTGAGCGACGCAAATCACTCTTTTGCATTTAGGTTATTTCGGATTCCACTTGCTAGCTGCCTCCCTTTTACTAAAAAAAAAAACAGCGCTACTCCTATCTTCCAAGAACGACGATTTCCTACAGCTAAACACCCAGAATTTCGAGCAAAAAAACCCCAGAACTTCGAGCAAAAAAACCCCAGAAATTAGACCCATACACCCCAAGAAATTCGAGCAAAAATCACCCTAAAATTCAAGGAATTTCGACCCAAAACCCCTAGAGAATCGACCCACAAACCCCCAAGAAATCGACCCATAAACCCCAAAAATTCGACCAAAAAAACCCCATAAATTCTACAAAAAAACACCCACAAATTTAACAACCAAAGCACAATGTTGACAACACCCATAATCAGAAAAAAAATTCAGGTTTACAAACCACCAATTTCGAGAAAAACAAACAAAAAAACCCTCAGAAACCCAAGGAATTTGAGCATTAATTCGAGCAAATTCGATTATGGGAAAATACGAGTGAATTCAAGCAAAAAAATTGAGCAAATTAGAGCATTAATTTGAGCAATTTCGAGCTAAAAAATCGAATTAATACCTCAGAAATTCGTTGAGTTAATTACTGCCTTTATAATTGAATTTTTGTGTGAATTACTTGATTAATTTCTTCCCCCAAAAATTCGAGGATGGACGAACAAATTACAGCCTTTATTATTGAAGTTTGATTACTGTAGCAGTTCGACCAGTGTTTGCCCAAATCAACTGCATTTAGGCACGACATTGTTGAATTTGTGAAGTCAATTTCTCCTAAGGTAAGATTGCTTCTATTTATGTTCAATATTTTCATTTTCTAAAAAAAAAAAATGTTCAATGAAAATTAGGTTAATATATGTAATTTTATTTGAAGATAGAATTAATTAGAAAATATTTTTATTTGTAGATAGAATTAATTAGAAAATATGTTATAGTTTGATTGAATATTGTATAATTAATATATGTAACTTTATATGGCAGATTCTTAATTATGCGGAAGTGAATTCCACTAGTTTCTCGACGTTCTGGTTGTGAAACGATTATGGCGGTAGTACACATACGAGATTGTCTTCTGTTGTGGTATATATATCGGAACCATTCTTTGTATTAACTTATTTTTTGTGGTTGGTATAATGATTGTTAATTGTATGAGATTTTTAATTGTGATATAATTGATTGGAATTGCAATAATACTTGCATCATTGGCTTAGATTCCCATTCAGGGCTTACTCACAAGGAGTAAGTCTTAAATAGTCCCCGGTTTGGGACTGTTCTTGATTGTTCTATCTCATTTAAGTCAAACAATTGTCACTCTACATAGAATTGAAGCATACATTGAGACACAGACTCTGTAGTGTTTATCTGGTTCTGATGTACATTTGCAGGCTAAGCTGCTACTGCGGACATTTCAGACAATCCATGGACTGCAGAACGTGCAGGATTCAGACACTACAAGACACCTGTAAAAATAAAATCAGCACAGTAAAAGTTGCAGACTAAATACAAAATCAAGCATGCATAGAGTAATGAGGGCGGTACCAGGAGAATAATCGCGTGCATTGAAGTAGTAGATTCGCTCATCGTGTTGAAGCAATGAGTAGTAGTATTTTCGCAGCACAAAAGAAGCATTTATGGCTGTGGAAGGGAAGTTGAAAGTGGTTGTAACATCTTTCCATCTTTTTTCTGAGAGTATCTGTCGACATGAACAAAATACTGATGGAGCATGAATAATTTTGAGATGTAAATTATTGGACAGTATGTTAATATAATGTCGTCATTCCCAATTTTATGGGTAGGTGTAGACACCTAAAAATGTCTCCCCAAAACCAAACCCGATGATGAACAACCTTTCACCGCCACTATTGGTCGAGTTTAGTATTTAATCCCGAGAGTGCTTAAAAAATCGTATTTAATTAAATTCATATTTTTGAACGGTCCATGGATTGGTCTTGATGTTTTGTAAAAGCATAGTTTTTATTTTAGCCCAGACTTATTATTGGCCCAAACCTTTTGTTTATTTTTATTTAATTATTTTCTTATTTTAGCCCAAATAATAATAAGTCAGAAAAGGCCCGAAATTATCAATCGACACTTAAAATGTCGAATGAAATTAGGGTTAAAAATGTTTTTAGACGGAAAAGTGGGCTGGAAATTCCCGCGCCACGGTAGACAGCCACCGTTTCACGGGAATCCTCCCCGTATGACGGTGGGATTTCCCGTGACACGAGAAGTCTGCCGTGACACGGGACGTTCCGTGTCTTTTCCGCGTAAACCCTTAACGCGTTTTCTTTCCCGTTTTCTAAAAATTTCCCGCGTCACACTAAAAATGTACCGTGTCACGGGAAAGTTTGCCGTCTGACGGTGGGACTTCCCGTGTCACGGTACAGTTTGCCGTGTCATGGGATACTTTTTTAGGGTTTTTATCATTTTTGGGTTCCGTGTGCTCCCTTAGCACATTTTCCCTATAAATACCCCCTCATTTCTGATGTACGGGGCATCAATTAATTCTCTCGAATTTATTTTTCTCTCTTCTATGCTTTAGCCTAAACACTAGCCTACCCTTTTCACTTCAAAATTCCTTCTTCAAGTGCTCAAAGAAGTCCATACTTTACTCGTGGTTCTGTCCTTAAGCCAAGGCGTGAAAGGTAGAACTGTTTGAGGGTTTGGCCCCAAATCAACTCTACTTTATTTAATAATTTAATTTAATTATTGTTTTATTATTTCCTTGAAGTTACTAACTCGTTTATTATTTTTCTAACGATTTTATGTTGTTGGAATTGTGACTAAGTTGTTTCCAATATTAATGTTTGTTCTATTATATTTATTGATCACCATATTGCATGTTTAAAGGGAATATGTAATTGAAAATCACGCCTAATAAGATAATTTGGACAACCGGTTTAGGATCCTTTTTAATCTTGTTAATTAATTCAAGTGATCACCAATATTTTAGAATTATGTGTGCATTAATATTCAACCAATTTAGTTAAATAATAGTTTGGAGCGAATTGAATATTTTGTTTGTATGCCTTTGAGATCACAGGAATGCTTTTCAATATAAGAATCGAGTAGAGGCCAATACGGGCGAATGTGACTCCATGACTCACTTCGTACCATCATCCCCGATCCTCCTTTCGTGGTTCCGAACCATATGGAGTTAAAATCTCATGGATTATGAATGGGGTGTAACCTTCACGGGTTAATCGTTGTTGCCTATCGTTGTCCCTTATCGTGGTTGCCTTTTTACGATTCGTGAACGGTTTACAAGTTCCTTAAAAACTTGTTGGCGGCTCCCTACTTTGCTTTGTCCCTAATCGTTGTCCCTAATTGTAATGTTGATTCCCACTTCCTATGAGTGCCAAGCATATTCACACATGCTTTTAACGTAGGCGCACTTCGAGCGACGCCTACAATTTGGCGATTCCACTGGGGAGGATTCTTGATTATTTATCGATTTGAGTGATCGGTATTTAATTAATATGAGTGGATGAGACTTGAAAGATTCTTGAAAAAAATATTCCTGTGATTAATTTGGCATTTTTGCATCTGCATAGACATTTTAACGTCGCATTCAGGTCTGTCCCGTAGGAAAAATTTGATAACTTGGTTGCGCGCGAAGGAAAACAGGGCACCAGTCAGATCTTCTGACTGTCGTGCCACGGCAAAATCTGCCGTGTCACGGTACAGTGCACCGTCTGACGGTGCACAGTACCGTGACACGGGAATTTTTGCCGTGTCACGGCAGTCCTAAAATCAATCCGGTGGCTTATTTTCTTTCCTCAGTCGACTTCCTTCGATTTTTCTGAAAAAACGTATGTGTTCTACACGCGTCTTAGCCCCGGGGGATTTAAGCTCTATCGACCCAAAAATGCTCATGGCAATAAGGGTTCATCCGAGTTATTAGATCCACCCAAACCATGGAGTCGAGTTCGATTTCATCACGAACTCGCAGAGCCGCCTGTTGGCATACACCCTCAAGGGAGGCTGCCTTGCTAACGCGTCCAAACTCTTAACCATGGTACCCTTTTGACACCCAAAGCTTGACCAATAGTTGAACATAGATCTTGACTCTAGGTTGCGAAGTTTTTTTTTTCATCATCGTGCCTAAATGCTATGTGGTTGTTTGGTGCTAACCTTCATGTGTTTACTCTTTTGTTTAACCCATGACCGAGGGTTTTTATTCTCACATAGTAATTAGTACGGACCTAAAATCGGTTAAAATCTGGAAAAATCACAAAACTGACCTGGAACTGCACACCGTGTCACAGCATGTTCTGTCGCGCCACGGTGAACAGTGTCGTGACACGGGGCTCTCTACCGTCTAACGGTAGACTGCACCGTGTCACGACAGTCTGCACCGTGACACGGTGCCCAGGAAAAGTGTCCTGTCAGTCCTTTTTTCGATTTTTGTGCGTACGTATGTGGTTGTTGTGTCCAGTTTGGTGTCATGTCTAGCTATACGGTCAAAACACGCGTCCATAACCTCACTTAATCACTCACATATCGTGTTCACACACCATTTCTTTAAGTCGTGCACTACTTTCTGACCGTATTTTTAGGGTAGTCTTGTTTTTGTGTCGTTTTTTTTTTCGAAGTAAGTCGGATGGTATCCTCCCATATTTATTTTTAAAAAAAAATAAAATAAACAAGTAGAATTTCTAAATTATAGATTTTTAATAAATAAAAAAAAAAATTCTTTTTATTCTTTTTAATCCGGATGGGTTAAGGTTAAGTTTGGTCATTAAAGGTGTGTTTGTTTCGGTGTCACAACACTTGGTCAAGAAGCAGGGGTGGATTGTTACGGTTCGAGTCCATACCTCAACAACCTCTTATACCAAATAGGCGTACAAGGAAACCACCTCAATCATCTCCACAAGATCCATCTCCCAACTACTTTCAACTAATGGCCACCAAGGAAGACATCGAGAACCTCAACAAGACAATTGAAAAATTGTCTGACATGATGCAGACACTCACCACTAGAGTCAGCACGGTAGAACAAGACAATCAAAACAACGTCACTACCGCTGCAATGGACAAGATCAAGGAACAGATGAGCAAGATTTCAGAAGAATTCACTTATGTGGAACAGCCTGTCACCTCTTCGTCCATGAGAAACAAGCTTCCTGAGAAGTTTTTCCACTGCTGACATTCCCAAAGTCAAGCCTACTGATAATCCGCTTTTCCATTTGAAGGCTTTTTTCTGCAACCATGGCTCTTAAGGGAGTAGATGTGACACTCTTCCCTACGTTGTTCCCTTTTTCCATGGAGCATGCCTGTCAACAGTGGTTCCATTCTATGGAATCCAAACATGTCGCGACCTGGGAGGATGTTGATGAAAGCTTTATGAATCGTTACAAATGTAACATTCAGGCCAAGACTTCTGAACGTGAACTCTCCATTCTCAAACAGAAAGAGAATGAAGGCTTCACCACTTACTTAAGCAGGTGGAGGGAAACAGCTGCGTTCCTGGTGGAACCCCCCAAGGAGAAATAAATGGTTCGCTTGTTCATTGCCAATCTGACTCATAAGTACAAGCAACACTTGAAAATTCTGCCTCTGATTACCTTTGAAGCTGTATACGATATTGGAATCAATATCGAAGACGAATTAATGAAGTCTGTTGGTAGCAACAATAATAACAACACTTGGAAAAACAAGAAGAACGACACTCCTTCTTCTTCGTCTTCTAAGCCCAATAACGCTACCAACAATATCAACATCAATGATGTACTGTCCCTTAATGCTCCCCCTCAAATATTCCCAAGGCAAAGGAGGGTCTACACTCCTTTGGGAATGACTTATGATGCTGCTTATGACCGTTTGCATGGTCAAGGACTGATTATGCCAATCGGACCATTTCCAGAACCTCGACCTGAGAATAGGACCGCTAGCTATGACCCCAATGCTTATTGCAAGTTTCATCAAGGAAAGGGTCATAACACTGAGAAATGTTGGAGGTTGAAGGATGCGATCCAAGACCTAATTGATGCTAATCAACTTCCTGTCCCTCTAAGGGGCAAGAAGCCTAACATTCAAACAGGACCTCTTTCTGATGCTTTGGCTATCACGGGAGATAAATTCTCCATTGATCCGTCGATACTCATTTAACCTGTGAATGAACCTCTGCAAGAAGTTGTATTTGTCTCGAGTTCTGAAGAAGTGAACGGAATTTGGGATAGTGACGATGAAGACGTCTATCTCAAGGATATAGCCTGCTCATCTCTTGGCACAAGTGAAGATGTTTGGGTGGACTTTGAGGTCAAGGTTCTCACAAGAAGTGGACGGTTGCAACAACCTAATCCACCTCCACCTCCACCACAATCACATCCGATAGTTGATCCCATCGACCCTGTGAACATCGATGTGGTCAAACAACTGCAAAAGACCAAGGTGGAGATGAATGTATGGAAGCTTTTGGCAACTTTCCACGAGCATCGAAAGGCTGTGATGAATGCTGTGGTGAAAATAGGAGTTGATGATGACATGACTCCTCAAGGACTGGTCAACTTTCTCACTACTGAATTGCCAAATACTAGCAATCTCATTTCGTTTTCTGACAAGGATCTGCCCCCGGAAGGGGACCAGCATAATAAGGCCTTACACCTCACTGTGGTGTGTAGGCAGATGAATGTTCCTATGAGCCTGGTTGATAATGGCTCCACAATCAATGTGTGCCCACTCCGTACTACAAAGAAGTTGGGCATAAAGAATGAAGAACTAACTCCCTCCACTCAAGGGATTCGCGCTTATGATAATACTCGTAGTCAAGCCGTGGGTACTATCATACTGAATATAACTACTGGGCCCATTGAACGTCGCACCAAATTTCAGGTGGTGGACATTAAGGCCTCTTTCAATCTGTTGTTATGACGCCCTTGGCTTCATGAGCTAAAGGCGATTCCATCATCGCTGCACCAGAAACTGAAAGCCATAGTTGGAGGGGTTCCAATTACTATTGATGCTTCTCCCATGCGCATTCAAGTTATTGACACTCCTATCGTCCATGTTGAACATGACGAAGAAGATGAAGATCTTTGGGGGTTTTCACTTGATGATGTTCTCGTGATTGAAGAGGAGGAAAAGTGTCATATTGACTTCGATCCCTATTCAAAAACCAATATCAATGCCATTCTGAAGAAGCAAGGTCATTTCCCTGGAATGACCCTTGGACTGAAGAAGAAAATGGCTGAATCTTGGGGCCATCCTGGTGCACTCAAGAAGGATACTTTTGGCTTGGGATTCAAGCAAACAAAAGAAGATGTGAAACAAGCTTTATTGAAGATGAACGCTCGTAATAATGCTCGAATCACGAAGACGGAAATGGCCATGGATCCATATCCGTTCACCCTCAATGGCCGGTACATCAAAAAAGGGGAAGACTTCCCATGCTATGAATTCCCTGAGCCATTCGTCAATGATGGGATCCGTAAACCAGGATTCGAGGTGTTCCTCGATTGTAACTTTGTTGATAAAGACGAAGAGCTCTTCACAACCGATAAGCCAGCTAGCCCGAGTTCTGATGATCTAGGAGTCAACCTCCTTTTTAGAATGGAGAAGAATGAGTTTACGCCGGTCCGCAATGATAACTCCGAGATCGTTCAAGCTGTCATAGCAAACAAGGATTTTGACCCCTCCGAGTTAATCGTCCAAGCTGACAACATTTCAAAGGGATGGCGCAAGACATTGAGGATCACTACGCCGAGTGGAGAGAAGTTAGAAATAACCGCTGGCGAGGGTCCTATGTTTGATGAGTCTGAGTCGTCTGGGTCCGAGTCCGAGTCTGAGTCTAAGTCTGTAGACGAGTCCTTAGAGTCCGAGGCCGACCCTCTTTCTGCTATAGAGTTCAACCCTGAGTCTCTTGTTGAGTCCTCTCTTTCTAGTCCTAATAATTCCGGTGACGTCGCAGCCGACCATGCCCCTCTTGATGTATTAGCCAATGAATTTAATAAAATGAGTACCTTTGCTTAAGATGCGTGTCATTCCCTAGCCCTCATCAATATTGATTTGCTAATGATAAAAATGACAAAGAAATAATAAAAGCAATGGAAGAACACGAAAATAAAACAGCAATTATCGAAGATACAGAAACAGTTAACATTTCCAATGATACGACTATTAAAGAAGTAAAAATTGGATTAACACTAAGTCAAGATGAACGCAAAGAGCTAATTAACTTGCTTAGTAAATTTGTTGATGTATTTGCTTGGTCATACCAAGATATGCCAGGAATTGACAGGGATATAGCTCAGCATACGATACCACTCATTCCAGGTATGAAGCCTGTCAAACAAAAGCTGCGCCGTATGAAACCCGATGTGGCTCTCAAAATCAAGGAAGAATTCAGGAAGCAGTTGGCCGCAGGTGTCATCAGAGTATCCAAATATTCAGAATGGATAACAAATGTGGTTCCAGTTCCAAAGAAGGGTGGAAGGGTCAGAATGTGTGTTGATTACAGGGATCTCAATAAAGCAAGCCCAAAAGATGGGTTCCCTCTACCTCACATTGACATTCTGGTCGATAACACAGCAAACCATGCACTCCTATCATTCATGGATGGTTACGCCGGATATAATCAGGTATTGATGGCCGAAGAAGACATGGAGAAAACCACATTCATCACGCAATGGGGTACATATTGCTATACGGTAATGCCATTCGGGTTGAAAAACGCGGGTGCCACCTACCAAAGAGTAGCTACAGCATTGTTACATGACATGATGCAGAAAGAGGTGGAGGTCTATGTCGATGATATGATCGTTAAGTCTAAAGATCGCCCAGGCCATATTATTGCACTTCGCAAGTTCTTTGAAAGACTCTGCAAGTACAACATGAGATTAAATCCAACAAAATGTGCATTCGGAGTCACGTCAGGAAAATTACTTGGATACGTGATCAGTTCTCGAGGGATTGAAATAGATCCTACAAAAGTAAAGGCGATCATGGCCATGCCACCACCCAAAAATGATAAGGAGATTCGAGGTTTCATTGCAAGGTTGCAGTATATAAGTAGGTTCATATCAAAGCTCACAGCGATATGTGAACCTATATTCAAGAAGCTCAAGAAAAATGTCCCAGTCACATGGGATGACGATTGCCAAAAAGCTTTCGACAAAATCAAAGAGTACTTGACAAACCCACCCGTGCTAGCGCCAGCAATACCTGACTTTCCTCTTCGACTCTACCTTACGGTCACAAGAGAAACGATGGGGGCAATGCTAGCACAAGAGATCGAAAGCAAGGAGAATGCAATCTATTACTTAAGTAAGAAACTTCAAGGATATGAGACGTGATACACACCACTTGAGAAGTTGTGTCTCGCACTTGTATGGGCCACAAAGAAACTAAGACATTACATGCGTGAGATTTGTCGTGTCCAAGATGGAACCTCTCAAATACTTGTTCGAAAAAGCAACACTCAATGGCAGATTATCAAGGTGGATAGTCAATCTTGCTCAGTTTGACTTGAGATTTGTGCCACAAAAATCCATCAAGGGTTCTGCGGTTTCTGATTTCCTAGCAGACTTTCCACTAGAAGAAGCTGAAAAAGAAGAAGATGAGTACAATTTCCCTGACGAAGATTTACTCATGACTGAAGATGATAGTTGGACACTCTATTTCGATGGAGCTTCAGTTCAAACAAAAAAGGATGTTGTGTAGGAGTCTTGCTTGTATCACCCAATGAAGAGCACATCCCAATTTCCATGAAGCTCGACTTTGATGTCACCAACAATGCCGCAGAATATGAAGCATACATTTTGGGGTTAGAAACAGCTGTCGCCTTGGGAATTAAGAAACTCATAATCTATGGTGATTCTTCACTAATCATTAACCAAATCTCCAAGAGATGGAAAGTGAGAAGTGAAAGTCTCACTACGTATCAAGCTCATTTAGAAACTCTCACGGAGCAACTAGATGAAGTGGAATATACGTATTTGCCAAGAGAAGAAAACCAATTCGCCGACGCACTAGCTAAATTAGCATCAATGGTGCGAATTACAACTGATACAATCAGAATGCCACTGACCATAGAAAGAAGATATGAGCCGGCTTAAGTTCACGCACTCGACGATGAACAAGAACCACAATAAGAAGATAAAGAGCCATGGTATACAGATATCCTTAATTATGTGACAAGAGGAGAATACCCTCCTAATACTGATAAAAGGGCACGCCGTGCTTTGAGGCTCCTAGCCTCACAGTATGTGCTCATCAGGGGAGAACTCCACAAGAGAATTGCAACGGGAAGAAATCTCTTATGCATAGCCAAGAAAGAAAAACATAAAACCATGGAAAAACTTCATGCCGGTATATGTGGAACACACATGAATGCAAAGATGTTAGTCCAAAAGATTCAACGACAAGGTTACTATTGGACTACTATGGAAAAAGATTGTCACGAATACGTCAAGAAAAGTATGAAGTGTCAAGTCTACGCAAATTTACAGCATGTTCCACCTTCGCTTCTCTACACATATACTTCTCCATGGCCTTTCTCCACTTGGGGCATCGACATCATTATAAAAATAACACCACAAGGACAAGGGGGGCATGAATTCATTATCGTAGCAATCGATTATTTCACCAAATGGGTCGAAGCTGCCTCATATGCTAAGCTTACGGCGAAACATGTAGCTCAATTCATTGAGAAAAATATCATATGCCGCTATGGGGTACAACATGAGATGATTAGTGATAATGGAACACATTTCCAAGCTGAATGCGCGGAATTATTACAGAAATATCATATCAAGCATCACAGATCGTCACCTTACAGACCACAAACAAATGGTGCAGTCGAATCGTCTAACAAAAATGTGAAATATATCATAAAAAAGATGACAGAAAATTACAAGGATTGGCCAAGTAAGCTACATTTCGCCCTTTGGGGTTATCGAACCTCTG
The DNA here is from genome assembly GCF_948465745.1 of Chenopodium album. Classification (NCBI taxonomy): domain Eukaryota; kingdom Viridiplantae; phylum Streptophyta; class Magnoliopsida; order Caryophyllales; family Amaranthaceae; genus Chenopodium; species Chenopodium album. Next base: position 23,526,369 of record NC_137842.1, read on the forward strand.
TTCGTACATCAACGGGGGCTACCCCTTTCTCTTTGGTCTATGGAGTTGAAGTTGTACAACCAATCGAACTCGAAATCCCTACCCTTCAAATCGCATTGGAAAGCCAACTAGATGAAGTCGACTGGATTAGAGCAAGATACAACGAACTGGTCTTACTTGATGAAAAACGCTTGGCAGCTTTGCATCATGTCCAAATCTACTAACAGCGTATGGCGCGACATTTTAATAAAAAAGTCAAAACCAGGAACATCAAAGAGGGAGACCTAGTGCTTAAGGCACTTCGTAAAAATGTGTTAGATCCAAGATGCAAATTCAGACCGAATTGGTCAGGCCCGTACATTGTTAAAGCCATCTTGTCTGGCGGAGCGGCACAATTGGTAGACATGGACGGTAACGGTTTCCACAATTTAACCAACTTGGATCAACTCAAGAAATTCTATGCCTAGTCGCATGGGTTCATGACCCAATAGAGCTACGTTTGGCCTGATTCCTTTTTAGGATACGTAGGCAACCCCTCAAGGTGGCCCGGCCACTTTAAAAAATAAAAATCCTCCCTCGGTTGATCAAATATGCGCGTCAGTTCAGCATTGCATCACAACAAAAAAAAGGGGTTTTTGCCGCGACACGGGACATTCCACCGTGTCACGGTACAGTTCACCGTGGCGCGGTGGACCTGAGTAAAAAAAAATTAAAATAAAATAAAATAAAATATTGCAGTGACGTGGGAATTTGTAACGTGTCACGGGATTTTTCACCGTGACACGGTGGAATTTCAGGTTTTCCGATTTTTTTTAGTGACGCATTCGTTGCGAATTCATTGTTTGTTCGAGTTTTTTTATTTTCGTTCTTCCATTACATCCGACTCCTTGACTCGGATAAATAAAAAATAAATAAAAGTCATTGTAATTTTTTATTTTTAAGGCTGAAATAAATATGCTATTATTATAGAAATAAATGCGATTACAATTATTGGCATCATATGCCTTATTTTAAATAAAAATTATAAATCATAAAAAGCAAAGCACTATTGATCTAATCTCTTTTCACTTTAAGAACATCCTTCTCTTGGTCAATTAGGTCGGCCTTCACCATTAATGTGTCTTTCGTAGCCCGAACCGTCACACCCCTAGTCGAACTTTCACCCCTTTCACCTTTCTTGAAATTTTTCGGTTGTTTCTCCCTATAGACCATCTTTTCTTTACCCTTCCCTTTCACATAATTCTTCTTTCTCGGCATTATAGGAGTCTTAAACTCGATCCCTTGTGTTCTCGGACCTAGACAATCTTTAGGAGGGGCTTTCTTATTTCCAAGACGACTCTTCATGTCAGACTTGCGTGATCCGAATCGTTCCCTCCTACTTCTAGGGTTCAACCATGCCTTGTATGCACTAGATAAAGGAGGAGGAGCTTGGTCACTTGCAGAAACGGCCCACAAAGGTCTTTCAATCCAATAAGCCTCGTTCTTGTGAACGTTACTTTCATGCAACGATACTTCACGAGGACTATCATTATAGCGTGGAACTACTTGTTCAAGTCCATACTGCCGCATCAGTCGAGAAGGACAATAAAAGGTCAGTTTTGAGATACTAGGAACGCGGCAATATGGAGTATCATTCGTGCCAACCATCCTAGTAAGCCTCCACCAAGGCACCACCCAACGAATGGAAAATTCCCTCTTTGCAAAGAAATTTTTCCAATCTTCATACGACATGTTCGCAGAGTAATTCTTTTTCCTGCGGACTAGGTCGTTAGGGCCATATTTTTCAACATCGTCGGGGGCTTCAAATAATTCAAAACTCTCCATCAACCAAATGTGCAAAAAGAAAAAATCAGTCGTAAAAAAATAATAAAAAAATAAAAAAATAAAAAAAAATTGCAGATTCCTGTGACACGGCAGATTTCACCGTGTCACGGCAGACACCCACCGTGACACGGTGCCTGTTTTGTGTCACGGGGGCTACTCGGAGCGTATTTTTACCTGCAGCAGTACCAGAGAGGCCTTCCTGATGGCTTTCCGGTCAGCTTTTGCTTCGTCAAGGCCACGAAATGTTTCTCCAAGGCACGTCGGCATAGGAGATCTTCCAGATTCGACATGTTCAAGCACAGACGCTAGACAAGCATGTCCTACCCTACCATTTGCAAATAAAAGCTTGCTAAACATGCAAAAAATATATGCCCTTCTACGATATACATGATAAGACTCAGAGATAGGGCGATTAAAATATAAATTTGCAAGTTTTTCTAAGCCTACCTCATTACCACACACAATTCTATTTAAATCTGGATCTGTTAGATTCTGATGGCGTTAAAAATCTTGGTAATAATATTCACGTAGGGTAGGCATGGCAATAAGATTTCTAGCAGGAAATCCAAATATTGCACCGAATTCCTCCGGCAGGGGACAGATTTCATCATAATCAAATTTAAAACTGTGTGTTTCTGGACTCCAATAATCTAATGCTGCCCTAAGAGAATCATGTTCAATAGCTACATGTCGCAGGGCTAGTAAACCCCTGACATGAAATAATTCTACCTCTCTTTTTTAAGCATTGGTCAAAGAATAAGACCAGTCACACAATGGATTATCAAAATTCTAAGACATGATTATTGAAATATGAACTTCTAAATTATTTTGTGTTTCGTAATTATGCATATCATGAATATACTGGTCTTATTTTATAGCAAAAGCGCTCGAAACCGCCCAGAAATTATCTTTTCATACGCGTAAAACACACCGCTGAGGAATAAGCGTACCGTGACATGGGAAGTCCCACCGTGTCACGGGAACCTTTGCCGCGACACGGCAATTTTTACTTAATTTTTACTTAGAAATAAAGAGAATAAAGGCTTTACTTCTTTCTTTCATAAGTGGAGGGAAACTTCCGCTAAGATGATTGAGGTGCCCACCGAAAAAGAATCTTTAAGGATATTTATCAAAAATCTCCAAGAGAAGTATTCGAAGCATTTAAAATATCAACATAATTTGAATACTTTCACGTTCGTCAGTGACATCGGTATCAAAATTGATGAAGACCTCGAAAAGCAAAAAGCTACTAACAATAGTAACAATAGTGGCTTAAAAGGAATGAAGAACGGCAATCTGTCTTCTTCCAAAAACACCCACTCTAGTAACAATGTTAGTACCTTGGATCTCAATGAAGTCTTAGCCATGGATAATCAAGAATCTAAAAAGAAACCCAAAAGAGAGTTCACACCCATTGGAATGACTTATGATATTGCTTTTGATCGTCTCTATGATCGAGGAATAATCAAACCTATATTCCCTACTGAAGATCCAATGCCAGAAAATCGATCTTCGAGATGGAATCCTAACTCTTATTGCAAGTGCCATCAAGGAAACGGTCATACCACTGATGAATGCTACATACAGGTTTCAAAATCTCTTTCAAGATCTCATAGAAGCAAACAAGATTCCGTTGCCTCTAGCTAGCAAGAAGACCGGGTGATGATAAGCACAAGACAAGAGGCGAGCTTCAACGACAAGATTTCATGACCCCTTTTTCTATTTCTTTTTCATTATTCCTTTCCCCAATAAGTCTAGCATAGGCACTCTACATTTTCCTTAACTTTTTACTTTGTAGTTTATTCTTTTCCCTTTTAATAAAATCAGGATTCATTTCCTTGCATATGATCATTGGATTGCCAAAAAAAAAAATATCCATTCCGATTTAAGCACAAGGTATACCCATGATTAGAGGCACCTCTTGTAGCCATGTTATACCTTTCACCCTTCAAATATACAATGTTTTCTTGATAAACCACTTTAAGCCTCGTCTAACGATAGACATTTCTTTCCTCGAACCACATTTACCTAACCTTGGGATAGGATGATGTGCAAATTATGCAATTTTCAAAGAATAAAAACTTGAGTGATTTTTCAGAAAAAAAAAAAAGCAAAAAAATAAATAAATAAAAGCGTACAAAAGGGCAAGTGTTCAAATGTCTTTGACATGAACATGTCTTTGATATGAACACATCTCTGATTGCGTCTCTTATTGAGTGCTTGGTACCGTGCCTGAGAAACATGAATGTCAGGTGAGTGATAGACCGCATGATCGGGATTGCCCACACTTATAGAGAAGATTCAAAAATGAAAAAATGAAAAAGCAAAAGAGAGCAAAATGTAAAAAAAAGAAAGTTTAATAGTGAGAAAACCTCTAGCATAAAAATATAAAGATTTCCAAAGCAAGGTTGCACACCTTGGGGGCTTATCTAGGGTCGTGAGCCTTTATCCCCTTCTTCTTTTAACCTTTAGCCTAACCACGTTACAACCCTCTAAAAGACCTTTTTGAGATATACATACACTTGTGCGAGGTTCGGCTATAGCTACGTTCGGCCTGATTCCTAACGGATACATAGGCAACCTCACATTAGAGTTGGTCGTAATAAACATGCATTCATATTCACACTCACACCATGATCATATCAAAGGATATCCAATGCTCATCCCTATTCATTTATAACTAGAATTGGGGGCTTGATCCTTACATTATTAGCCTACCCATCCTAACAGTCACAACCATTTGACTCTTCTCAATATATATTTCCACACACTTGGCCCTTACGGCCTAACTTTAGTGTTACTATCACACACATCACAAATACATGACCAAATATACTTTCCTTAGGAACCCTTTTTCATGAAATCTTAACACAACGCTGAAGCATGCCTTGTCATATCAACATCAATCATCATTGCATCCCGAAGTATGAAGTACTTAGCCTCCGCACCTAAGTCACCTAAATACTTTCATTATCAAGTCAACTAGGATAGTATAAAATGTTATAATCCTTGTACTATGAAAGATAACTGATTTGGCTCATTCAACATGCAGCTTCAAAAACTTCGCTTCGCTTCTTTCTTTTTTCGCGCCTTTATTTTTTAAGAGAAAGTCGGTACCCTCCACAAAAATGACGAATTTTGTTTTCCTTTTTTACATTTTCGAGTCGCACGATCACATTACAATGCATAGACGAGTTATGTACACATTGAGTCATATCATGTTATCACATCGAGTTAAGTCTATGCACACATAAGTCACATGAAGTGTGTCGTCATACCTTGAGTCATGTCAAGTCAATGAGTCAAGCAACACTAATTCTTAGGTCAACCCTAAAAAAAGATAAGCAAAGTCCTATAGTCCAAAATATAAATGTAGGTACATTCCAGTGAGCCAGAACATTCCCGAATTTTTTCTAAAAGCCGCAAATGAAAACCTGACTCTAGTGTCAGACGACAAGGTTGTCTCCTGGTGACAAAATCTGTCGCCAAGCGATAGAGCTAGGATGCGGCGATAGCGGTTTCCAGCGTACACCGGAGCATCGACCAGATGCGTCGCCCCCATATTAAATTATGCGGACCTCATACAGTAATTTCAGGTTCCTTAGTATGCTATATAACCACTATAAGCAAATTGATGTGATTAGTAGTTGGCTCGTTTACAATCTTAGTAAGTGATTGTCTTGACAAAAAATCGTCACACTTAGCTTAAGCATTGGCTCATTACAAGAACCAAGGCATTGGTTTAAAAGCATGCACTTATACGACAATTTTTCCATGATTGGATTGTCATCCCCAACTAACAATATTTCCAAAATGTGGAAGGTCGCGCATCTTCTTCAACGACAATTTTTCCAAGATTGGATTGTCATCTCTGGTAAAGTTTCCAAGCATGGATTATCGTGTTCCTTCTCTGTTTGGCAATTTTTTCCAAGTTTGGATTGTCATCTCTAGCAAGTTTCCAAAAGTTGGATTTTCATACACCCGGTTCCCTATGGCAAAATTTCCCAAAAGATTGTCGTTGGTCTCTATTACTTTTAAAATTTCGGAAAAGGTTCCCCAACGTGAATTGTCATTCATTTCAGTAAGTGGCATATTTTCCCGAAGTGGATTGTCAATCGACTCTTTTTTGCAAATGTTCCAAGGCGCGAATTGTCAATAGTAGCAATATTTTCCTAAAAGGATTGTCGCATAGCGTAGGAAAATTTCCAAGGTGAATTTCTTTCAAGAGTTACATTCCAAGATGTGGATTGTCGATCGTAGAAAAGTTCTTATAAAAGATTGTTACGAAGCATTGGAAACTTTTCCCAAAATTAGATTTTGGAAAAGTTTCCGAGATATGGATTGTCGCTTCATCGTGGCAATATTTCCAAGGATAGATTGTTACGTGGCATTGACCACTTTACCTAAATAAGATTGTCATACATTTTTCAAGAGTTGTGTTGGCAACTATTCCAAAAGAAAAGAGGATTGTCCTCAATTAAAGCATTATCAACAGAATTCAAAAGTTAAGTATCAATAAGCAGTGGTCTTCAGTAATTTTCTTCGGAATATTATCGCAACAATAATTGAGGATCATTACAAGCAAAATGGTCTTCGATGGCGTTTCGTAGCTGGTGGAGAGTTGTCTTAAACAACTAAAGACGGCTACAAGCAGAGTTATCTTCGACCGTGTTCCCTAGCCTACGAAGGATGTCACGAACGGCAGAGGATGACTTTAAGCAGAGTTATCTTCGATGGTGTTTCCTAGCTTGTGAAAGACTATCACAGCGAAAATTGTAGGCAGCTACAAGCATAGCGGTCTTCAGCAAATTCAACAAAAATCGGTTACCCCTAGAGACGTGTGCTCGACGGTGCAAGATACGCATTTCTAAACTCTTTTATCTGTAAAACTAACGCTAGTTTGCTTGTATCGGCGTTATAAGAATGATTAAGGATTGCATAACGTCTTGAATCATTCTTAGTCCCTATCGCTACTTTGACTTTTGTTTTCGAAACCTAAGTTTCTACAAACTCAGTCAAAGTGGGGGCTTCTGTAGACAACTATTTGTGTACTCCCCAAAACCAAACCCATTGATGAATACCTTTCGCGTAGAATCGTAATTGAATGAAGTGAAAGTGTGAAAATTCTAGTGTTACGGTTAGTTTTTATAAATAATATTTCTTTCTGTTTTCGAAAACCTGCTCTCTTTTATGAAAATAGCTAGTCTAGTTCAGTTTTCTCCATGACAAGGGTTTAATAATAGTGTATTCGGATGGGGATCGAAAAGAGCTTTCCTACGATAAATTATATGCCCAATTACAATGAATGATGGGGAAGTTATGGCCAAAATACTAAACTGGGCCTAGTTTTGTTCTTATATGCGGCCCAAAGATTTTGAGCAGGGCCTATTATCAATTATTATTCATAAATCTAGTAGGATTGATTATATTCTTTTAGAATCACCTAGAAGGTTCTTTTTTTTACCCTAGTAGGATTATGATTGATAATTATGTATATGAGTTTTACTTGGAATAAAATAAGTGATATAAATGAAAATACGATTTTAGTATTTATACCGATTTTACGACTCAATTTTATAGAGAAGTGGATTATGTTTGGAAAATGTGTTAAATCCCACTTGCATCGCCTGTCGACAGGATCGTCGCCTGGCGTTGCAGTGCACCACCTGGCGACAAGCCTTGTCACCTACGACAACATGCTGTTTTATTCCGTTTGAAACTCTAACTCTTTTCTATCAATTTTGGACTATTTTCTTATAAATAGGGTCCTTGGACCTCTGTTTTCAATAACCAATTCTCAACCAAAATTCTCTAATTCTTCTCTCTCTCTAAGCTAAAGCTTATTCTCTCTCCCTCTTTCAAGCTTAACCTTTTTCAAACACAATTCTGCACACATTAGCACTAGAAACATCTAGCAAAGTTCAAAATTTCATTCGCCCTAGACGTGAAAGGTTTGATATTTATGAGGGTTTGGTCCAAAATCCCTATTTCAATTATTTAATTTACTTCTTTGATTTATTATTATTTTAATGAAGTTTACCAACGTGTGTATTTTGTTATAAGAAAGAGATAGGAGGCATCGAAGTAAGTGCTTTGATTGTTATTTTTTTTATATTGAAATCATGTTGATATTGTTTTATTGATTCCTAGTATCATGTTAGGATGTTTTATTTCTTCCTAGTATCATGTTTAGGGTAATAATTAAATTTCTAATATCAAGTATGATTAAAAGAATGCTTCCTATGTCTTCCTAATATCTTGTTAGTATCATGTTAGGGCTAAAGCTTTAATATTTGATGTTTAGTGACATGCTAGGATTTGTTACTAATCCTGTTAGTATTTTTCCTAGGATCTTGCTATTATTATGCTTTAGTGTTGATATGATTATGGTTATGATTAATATGATTTTTATTATTATGCTTATTATTATGTTGCTTGATTGTAATTATTGTTGTTGTTTGATCACACCTTTTATGCATGCTTAAAGAAAATTTGTACTTGACATCACGCTTAATAAGATAATTAATAATCTTGTTTAGGCTAATATTATTTTAATTCAAGTGATCGCCAATAATAGTTTTATTTGTCCGTTAATATTTAACCAATATAGATGAAACAGGTTTAGGGTTAACCTAATTATTGCATGTTAGTTAGAAAGCGCACATGAATACGAGTAGAATAAAGTAGAGGCCTATTTTATAGGGAGAGTTCTTTCTCTTTTAAATTGGATTCGTACCCTCATCCCTAAACACCTGTCATTGTTCCAAACCTATTAGAGTTGACGATCGCCTAGTTCGTTATGGGGTGTAACCTTCACCCTATGCACGGTTTACAAGTTCCTAAAACTTGTTGGCAACTCTTTTGCTCTAGCTTCCTTCCCTTTGGACGCCACGATACTTAAGTGTATTATCATAGTGGGGTTCAAGTTTTGGCTAATTCTTGAAATATTCCCTACAGTTTTTGGCGACTCAACTGGGGAGGATTTCTATTTTAATTCCTTAAATTTGTAATTTTGATTGACATTATTAGCATAAGCATAAAAAAAGTTCTCATTGGAAAGACCATCCGTAATGAGTGAAAAACATAGAATTTTTAGACGTAGAAAATTTTGAAATATCTTTCACAACTAGAATCGAAATAATACTGCGATAACTGGAAAATTTTAAGAACACAGAAAGTTGTTGAGGCATGTAGGAACTAGCGTCGAGAAAACAGAGTTTGTCGCCTGTGAAATAGCCTCGTCGCTTGGCGACAACATTTTCATCTTGCGACAAAGTTATTTTCTTGCAACAGACTCTGTTCTCTCGCGCTGTGTTCTTCCAATACCGAGCAAGAACTCTGCCTTCTGGTTTTGACTGGTTCTAGAATTGCTGGCTCGATTCTACTTCTTGATTGAGTTTTTCTCTTTATTATGAAACCCATACATGTTCTACATATGGCCATAACCCTCTGGGGGTTCATGCTCCATCTACCAAATCGAATGCTCCTGGCAACGTCGGGTACATCCAAGTTTTTGAATCCCCCAAACCGTAAAAGCAAGTTTAACTTGAAGGGTCCCATCCATAAGCGACAACCCTTCTAAAGGTAAGGTTTTAGCGCGATGCATCCGGACTCATTACCATGGACCCTCTTTGACTAACCTATATCCTTGAACTTTAGAGAACTAGAGCCATGGTTAGGTTGCAAAATCATTGCATCATATTGTGACTACTTGACTACTTGTGCATTCTTTGCTTGTGAATAACCTATGTATGTTTACACTAACCGTTTGTTTGACCTGTGATTAAATATGAATAAACTAATTAATGACTAAAGGAATTTGCTTAATTCATTAATTAATTTATATGAGTAATTAAAGTCAAATAAATCAATCAAACTGAATTAATACGACTATAGCCATGTCCCTTTAAATTAAAAATACTGGAAACAGTCCCAGATTAATGTTCCAGCAATGGCGCAAAGGTTTAGGATGTGGCGCCAAACACTACTGGGCAACGCCTGGCGACGACCTAGTCGTCTGGCACTGCACTTCAGTGTACAGCGACAGTTTGGTTGCTTTGGCGACAGTCCTATTTATTACTAGAGTTATCACGACGAGTCTAATTAAACATTTTATTAATCACTTTGATCAGTTTGTTAATGGCAGTAGCCATATTTAGTCCTTAATTGAGTCTAAGCACTGAGTTTCATGGTCATGACACAAGTCTTAACATTTCACCTACACTCACTAGTCTTAGTTTACACTTTGTCACCATGACCATGTCTTAGGTTCATGCATGGGTCGTTTTCCGTCATTCTAGTGGGGGTCCAATCTATTCCCATTCTCTTCCACATTCTCTTCCATGTTGAATAGAGCTTGAGTCAAAAAAAATAATAAAAAGCTTATCCTTAATTTCCCTTTCAACAGTACATGGTAAAGGAGAGAAGGGCGATTAATCAAGGACAACACCTTCGTTCAAGTTCAACTTTTTGATAAACAAGTTGGTCGAAAAAGAAAAGCTAAGAAGATAATGGCAAGTCAAGAAGAAGTCAATGAGCTTAAGAAGCAAATTGCTAATATGACTGAGGTGTTGAAAACTTTAATCCTTCAAATCAATGACCCTTTGAAACAACAGCAAAAGGAGCTCATGCAGGAAAGCTTGAGCAAAATATCCAATGAGTATAGGTTCTAGGGCATTAGCTCACAAGGGGTCTCCGTGGACAAGGAGCTTCTTATGATCTCAACGAAGTCTTAGCCATGGATAATCAAGGATCTAAAAAGAAACCCAATGAGAGTTCACACCCATTAGAATGACTTATGATGTTGCTTTTGATCGTCTCTGTGATCCAAGACGCGGATTGCCGCATAGCGCTGGCAAATTTCCAAGGTGAATTTCTTTCAAGAGTTACATTCCAAGATGCCAAGATGTGGATTTTCGATGGTGTTTCCTAGCTTGCAAAAGACTATCACAGCCAAAATTGGAGGCAGCTAAAAGAATAGCGGTCTTCAACAAATGCAATAAAAATCGGTTACCCCCAGAGACGTGTGCTCGACGGTGCAAGATACCCATTTCTCAACTCCTTTATCTGTTTAACTAACGCTAATTTGCATGTATCGGCATTATAAGAATAATTAAGGATTGCATAACGTCCTGAATCATTCTCCGTCCCTATCGCTACATTGACTTTTTTTTTTAGACCTAAGTTTCTCCAAACTCAGTCAATGTAGGGGCTTCTGTAGACACTTATATGTGTCTTCCCCAAAACCAAACCAAGTGATGAATACCTTTCATGTTGAATCATAATTAAATGAAGTGAAAGTGTGAAAATTCTAGTGTTGCGGTTAGTTTTTATAAAAAAATATTTCTTTGTGTTTTAGGAAACCTGCACTATTTTATGAAAATAGACATTCTAGTTTAGTTTGGTCCGTGACAAGGGTCCAATAATAGTGTAGGTGGATATGGATCGAAAAGACCTTTCCAACGATATAATATAAGCCCAATTACGATGAATAATGAGGAAGTTATGGCTAAAATACTAAACAGGGCCCTGTTTGGTTCTTATATGCACCCCAAAGACCTTGAGCAGGGCCTATTATCAATTATTATTCCTAAATCTAGTAGGATTGATTATTGTCTTCTAGAATCACCTAGAAGGTTCCTTTTTTATCCTATTAGGATTAGGATTGATAATTATGTATATGAGTTTTGAATTGGAATAAAATAAGTGATATAAATGAAAATACGATTTTAGCATTTGTACCAATTTTACGACTCAATTTTATAGAGAAGTGGATTATGTTTGGAAAATGTGTTAAATCCCACTTGCATCGCCTGTCGACAGGATCATCGCCTGGCGTTGCAGTGCAGCACCTGGCGACAAGCCTTGTCACCTACGACAACATGCTGTTTTATTCCGTTTGAAACTCTAACTCTTTTCTATCAATTTCGGACTATTTTCTTTTAAATAGGGTCCTTAGACCTCGTTTTCAATAACCTATTCTCAACCAGAATTCTCTAATTCTTCTCTCTCTCTAAGCTAAAGCTTATTCTCTCTCCCTTTTTCTAGCTTAACCTTTTACAAACACAATTCCGCACTCATTTGCAATAGAAACACCTACTCAAGTTCAAAGTTTCCTTTCGCCCAAGACGTGAAAGGTTTTATATTCATGAGGGTTTGGTCCAGAATCCCTATTTCAATTATTTAATTTACTTCTTTGATTTATTATTATTTTATTGAAGTTTACTAACGTGTGTATTTTGTTATTACAAAGAGATAAGAGGCATCGAAGTAAGTGCTTTGAGTGTTATTTTTTTAATATTGAAATCATGCTAAGATTGTTTTATTGATTCCTAGTATCATGTTAGGATGTTTTATTGCTTCCTAGTATCATGTTTAGGGTAATAATTAAATTCTAATATAAAGTATGATTAAAAGTGTTGTGGGTAAAAATACCCCGTATACGTGGACCAATCCCATAATGACACGTGGACCAGTTATAGGGTGACACGTGTTACCACGGGAAGATACCACCTAATTCAGAGCCCTTAAGGCCGCAGGCCAGTCTCGTCGCGACACGTGGCCGAGTCAGAGGGTGACATGTGTCGCCATAAGAAGATGCCATGTGTTAAGGGCATTTGTTCCCTTGATAATCAACATGCCAGAAAACCCTAACAACTTCAGGGCCCAAATCCCGAGAGATATCAATGAAAGCCGCAAAACGGCGCCCCCAGAGTAGCACGTTGCATTCATTGATTGCACAGCCAATCACGTCACGCAAATCTAGGGTATAAATCCTAGAGAGGGGCACGAGTCCCACCCCTATAAATACCCCAATCATTTATGATGGGGGGGAAATTCAGACAATTAAAAACAACAGAGCACTAAATAGCTCCAACTTCTCTCTACTTTCTCTCTCTAGCCTTTTCCGTTCTGATCACTGACTTGATCGTCAGAGGCGAATATTCCGTTGATCAGAATATTCATTGTTTTGCAGGTTGGACCGACTCATTGCCAGAAGAGCGTGACCAGTATCCCAGGAAATCCAAAAAATACCCGAAACATTTGGCGTCGTCTGTGGGGATACTCGTACGTTATGGCGATAGACGGTCAAACACCTAATCCAGGCGAGGATGGGCATGTAGAGGATTTAATCCCTACGATCCGTACTAGCGATCCTCTGATAGCCACATTTGAAGAAGCTGATGACCCTCCTGTTACCGCTGCCTCTCTTAAGGCCGCGCTTAACAAACTCAGAAAAGAAATTGAAAATGGAGCCTCTACCTCTAGGCAGCCGCCCAGGAGAGAGGAACAGAGGGCTCCAAAGAAGACACACAGCAAAGCAGTCCATGCAACGGACGCTGGAAACACTCCCTTTCGAAGGCCGAGTGGAAGGTCCCCGAGAGTACCGCGGACTAATTTCTCTGACTTGCTGGCGAAAACGCAGTCGGCTGGGGGGAAGGGTAGGCAGCCTCGAAGAGAGGAGCCTGAGCCGTCCAGACGATGGAAGGACGCAAGAGATTACCTTTGGCATAAGCAGCGGGAGCGCGCTGCCTACTCGGACACGGCCTCAACCCCAACTATGCCGGATGATTTTTCACATCATTCTCTTTCCCAGCATACCAACACGGCCATCTCTAGTGGAAGTCAGGCAGTCCGCACCCCAACTCCTATTCCATCCCAATCACTGCAATATCAACCTCCTCAAGGGTTCAATGGCTTGATGCAGCCATACCCCCAGGCATACAGACAATTTGGGCCATACGGGCAGGTGTACGGACAAGCTCCCTACCTGGCTTGACCGTCCGTGCAACCACAGCCCATCGATTGGGAGATGCGCCTACTTACTCTAGGAGATAAGCCGCCCCCGTTTTCGCAAGATATTTTAAATGCCCCTCAGCCACAAAAGGTGAAGAGTGTGCTTGTGGGAGCTTATGATGGCATGGGCAACCCAGAAGAGCACATCACCTCGTACAGGAACCTGATGTACTTGCATAGAGTAGATGATGCTACTTGGTGCAAATGTTTCCCGGCCACTCTGAAAGGTGTGGCACAGGATTGGTTCAACAGTTTGCCGGCCGGTTGTATCAATTGTTTCACTACTCTTAGTTTGCTGTTCGTGGGAAATTTTTCATACAACATACCGCCTCGAAAGACTAGCCTTAACTTGGCAACAATCGTCCAAGAAAAAAATGAGGGCTTACGCTCGTACGTCCAGCGATTTAACCACGAAAAAGCCCAAATTCATAATCTGCCGGACGAAATGGCTTACTTTGAATTTCTCCGGGGATTAAGGCACAATGGTTTTAAATTTGACTTGGTAAGGAAAAAGATTCGGACATACGCAGGTGTTCTGCGGGAAACCGAAGCTTATATTGAGGCGACGAACTTTTGTTCGCTCACAAAAGCAGAAGCGCCGGCCAAGGGGGCTGAGAAGAAACCTTCTCAGCAAGACTCGGCCGGCCAAAAGAAAGAAGGAAAAAAGAGAAAGGAAGTCTGGGTGGCTGATGCCTAGCCACAGAAGTCCAAGAAGGTCAAGGCGTACGAGCCTCAGTTTGAATTCAACAAGGATTGTTATTCTATCTTGATGGAAATCAAGGATAAGTTTGAGTTCGAGAAGCCACAACCGCTGAGAGGCCCGGCTCAGTATAGGAACAAGAACAAGTATTGTCATTACCACAAGGACGTGGGACATGACACAAATGATTGTATCAACTTGAAGAGACTGCTGGACAAGTTAGCCGAGAAGAGCATGCTGAATTCATATGTGATGAAGTCCAAATTCACTTACACACGGACAAACAACACGTCCGAGCAAAGACAGAAGAATGATAAGAACAAATATAAAGAAGATGATGGCAACAACACTGATTCAGGCTTTGTGGCCGTGATATCAGGAGGATTTGCCTCAGGCGGTCCCACTATGAAAGGGATCCATCAGGACGCCCGGAACATGGGAAAGGTGATGCAGACGGACTCAGTGAAGGCTGAACCCTTCCCCGAAGTAATCATCAGTGAGGCCGATCGGGGTGAGTTAAAAGCCTTGCACAATGATCCCATGGTATTCATTATGAAGGTCGGACCAATGATAGACACGGGTAGCGCGGCTGATATTATCAGCCTGGCCGCCTTGAAAAATCTAAGCTTCCCAGAGGATGCTGTCGAGGACGTCACTCACCCGTTGGTCAGATTTGGGGGGAATGTCATCCACCCGGTAGGCCGGATATACTTACCCGTCCGATTTGGGCAAAAAGGGAAGGAAGGGATATGGTTGTCCGCTTCTTGGTTGTGAAAGAACTGACTGGATATAATGTCATACTCGGCCGTCCTACACTGAATGCAGCAAAAGCAGTCATTGTGCCTCACCTATTGCTGCTAAAGTTTGAGAGGAAGGATGGGAAAATAGGTACAATCGAAGGAAGTTAGAAGATGGCAAAGGAATGTAATCAGTTGGCGGTTAAGCCCACAGCGCGCGGACCAAAGTCGTCCGAGCCAAGAGAAGAAGGAACCTCACTCCCAACACACCAGGTCGGCCAAAAGCGTAAGGCGGCCAAGATAGAGCAAGCATAGCAGCTAATGACTGTCGGTCGGCCAGAAGAGTTACGACCCCAGCCGGCCAGCAGTCACCAGGATATAGTGCTTGACCCGATCAACCAAGTCGGACGGTTAGTGTAGGCACTATAGCTGTGGGTGTGCTTGGGGATGAGTTAATTCAATTATTGAGAGAGTTAAAAGATGTATTTGCATTTGATGTTGCCGTCCATAAATTGGCTGTAAACCCGGCCGTTAAACCTGTCCGCCAGAAGAAAAGGAATCATGGAGAAGAGAGGAATCAGGCGGCCGCAGCAGAAGTCAAGAAGCTTCTGGACGCCGGTTTCATTCGGCAATGTTATTACCCAGAGTGGGTGGCCAATGTGGTCCTTGTGAAGAAGCCGAATGGAACTTGGAGAATGTGTGTGAATTACACCGATCTAAACAAGGCATGCCCTAAGGATAGCTTTCCCCTGCCCAAAATCGACCGCCTGGTTGATTCGACGGCCGGGCATGCCCTGATGAGTTTTATGGACGCATACTCCGGATTCCATAAAATTCCATTATGGGAAGAAGACCAGGAGAAAACAGCGTTCGTGACTGAGCAGGGGTTGTATTGTTACAAAGTTGTGCCATTCGGCCTTAAGAATGCCCCAGCTACCTTTCAACGACTTGTTAATACAGTCTTCAGAGATCAGCTCGGCCGGAATATGGAGGCATACATTGATGACATGATTGTCAAGTCAATAGAGCCGGCCGACCATCTGAAGGATCTACGAGAAACTTTCACCGAACTCAGGCGGCATAAGATGATGTTAAATCCAAAGAAATGTGTCTTTGGTGTCGAGTCCGGTAAATTTCTCGGATTTTTAATTGATCAACGTGGAATTGAGGCCAACCTTGAAAAAATCCAAGCGGTCATGGACATGAAGTCACCAAGGACAATTAAAGAAGTCCAAAGATTGACCGGCTGTTTGGCCGCACTTGGTAGATTTCTGTCAAGATCAGGGGATAAGTGCCGCTATTTCTTTCAAACCATAAAAAAGAAAGCCATGTTTGAGTGGACAGAGGAGGCCGAGGAAGCATTCGTACAGTTAAAAGGCCATCTACATACATTGCCTCGGCTTGTCAGTCCACTTAAGAGCGAGAAGCTATTTATCTATCTTGCCATTTCAGAACACTCCTTAAGTGCAGTCCTACTTGCTGAACGGGACGGCCGCCAGATCCCTGTCTACTTTATTAGCCACGTACTTCATAACGCCGAGCTAAGGTATCCCCCTATTGAAAAATTTGGCTTGGCATTATACATGGCATCAAAAAAGCCGCGGCCATACTTCTTGGCACATTCAATTGTGGTCTACACAGACCAACCTCTGAAGAAGCCATTTACAACTTTAGAGGCAAGCGACCGTATGCTTAAATGGGCCTTGGAAATGAGAGGTTTCGACATTGTATTTGAGCCAAGGAAAGCAATTAAGGGGCAAGCCTTTGCTGATTTTTTAGCAGAAATGACTCGCCCGGATCTTCAGACGGCAGGAGACCAGATCTGGAAAGTGTTCGTGGATGGTAGTGCGACAACTACTGGCTGTGGAGCAGGTGTTATATGTCAGTCTCCTGCGGGAGATAAGTTTGAGTATGCTCTAAGATTCCAGTTTCAAGCCTCTAATAATGAGGCCGAGTACGAAGCCCTCTTGGCCGGCCTTAGAATGTGTAAGGCGGCAGGAGCGACAAAAATTGATGTATGCTCGGACTCCCTACTTGTAGTCGGCCAGGTGAATGGAGACTTCGAGGCGAGGGAGCCGGCCATGATAAAGTACTTGAAGATTGTAAAAGAGGAGGCTAATAGTCTAGATCATTTTACTCTACAGCAGGTCCCTCGTTCGTCCAATCATCAGGCGGACGCCCTCTCTAAGTTAGCATCCTCAGCATCATGTGATACTCCCAGGTCAGTGTTTTGGGAAGTGAAATAGAAGAGGAGTATTGACACTGAGCCAGTACACGCCATTGATAGAAGCTCCACTTGGATGGATGGGATCATATCTTACCTAAAGGATGGATTACTCCCGGCCGACCCTAAAGAGAGCTGGTTGATGAAAAAGAGAGCGGCCTGGTTTGAAATTAAGCAAGGAGAGTTGTTCAAAAAGGCATTTGTAAAGCCGTACCTGGAATGCATCACTCCTGAGAGAGGGCATGATGTATTGGATGATTTTCACCAGGGGCAGTGTGGATCTCACATTGGAGGACGAGCTTTGGCTGAAAAGGCTGCCCGCCTGGGCTACTACTGGCCGAGCTTAAGGTCGGACGCAATGGAAATGGTAAAGAAGTGTGACAAGTGCCAGAGGTTTGCAACATTAATTCACCGACCCGCCAACAGTCTCTCGGCCATCAGTAGTCCGCTCCCCTTTGCCAAATGGGGGATGGACATTTTAGGACTGTACACACCAGCGTCCGGCCAGAGGCAGTATGTGTTTGTAGCAGTAGACTACTTCACAAAATGGGTAGAGGCCGAGGCTGTCCGGGGTATCAAATGGACGGATGTTTCTGCTTTGGCGTTCCACAGTCTATGGTGTTTGACAACGGACCCCAGTTCGAAACGCCTCAACTCAAAGAATGGTTGGAAGACCAAGGCATAGCTCACTGCTTTGCTTCAGTTGGCCATCCACAAGAAAATGGTCAAGTAGAGGCATACAACAAATTGATCTCCAATGGAATTAAGCGCAAGCTAGAAAGAGCAGGCGGCTTATGGGCTGATGAGTTAGTCAATGTGATGTGGTCCATACGAACCACGGCCAAGAGTTCCACAGGAGAAACTCCCTTCTTCTTAGTCTATGGTGCCGAGGCGGTCCTTCCAATTGAAATGGATGAGCCCACCCTTAGGGTGATGCTATATGATGAAGCGGCCAATTGGGAAGCCATGAAGACCGCCCTAGATTTCCTTCCTGAAGCCAGGGGCAACGCGGCACTTAGACACGAAATCTATCGTCTACGGATAACAAGAGCGTACAATCGCCGAGTGTCTAAGCGACCGATGAAGTTGGGAGATCTGGTCCTAAGAAAGATGGAGGTTATGGGACGAGCAAATGAGGATGGCAAGCTGACCCTAAATTGGGAAGGGCCGTATCGAGTCAGGGAAGAGGTCCGAGATGGGACTTACCGTCTAGAAGCCATGATCGGCCGACCCATCCCGCGTACATGGAACACTAACAATCTAAAGAAATATTATGTTTAAGTACCTAGCCAAAAGCTGTGTATACAGCTAGGTCTGTTGACCGAGCAATGTAAGCCGTACGACCACAACAATGTAATTTTGACAAATTAATGAAAAGTCAAACATTGTTATAATTATTTTTCCATTTAATTTATGCGTATTTGCACAGTCATAACTTATACAGATAGGCCGCGTGAAATTTGCAAGTAGGTTGCTTGCAACATAGCAACTCGGTCGCAGAACAAAAGTAAATTCAATAAAATAAGAATGGGAAAACTTGATCCCAAGTCATATGAATCCGTCCGCCCTTTATTAAGGCGGACGGAAAAGGTAAGGTACCTTGTGAAACCCATATAATGGGGCAAGGGTATACCTAGGCATTTCAGCCCAGCCAAACATTAAAATTTTAAGTTAAGATCATACTTGGAATTTTCTGAGTGCGTCCGAGCGATAGTTTCAACGGACAAACTCATATAAAGCCAGTTGAACGGCCAATTAATGTGTTGATTCGGCATACCACCTAGTCCAAGGGCAATCATTATTATGATTTGATTAACTTGGTAGTAGTCATACCGCCTAAGGTATAAATTCTACCAAGTCAATCAAACCACCCAAAATATGGACTAGGCGAACGCTGAATAAAAGGGCATACCCCACAATTGTACGAAGATACAAAAATACGCGTACATAAAATCGCTCAAATGTTAAAAAGTATGCGTACGAAAATGCAAAAAAAAATTAAGTGCAAAATTTGCGAAGTATGAAGCAAAACCTGAAAGCTGAATTAATAAAAGGACCGCTCAAAAGGCGGTAAAATATCTTACATAAAAACTGCTCGAAAAGGCGGTTGAAAAAGTCAAGAAAAATATACATAAATAGAGCTTAAAGACAGAAAAAGCTGAAAGTCAGGGGGCGGCCGGGGTTGAAGCTGAATCATGGACTAGGACGGGATCCTGAGAAGCAGCAGGAGAAGCGTCCTCAGCTGGCACCTCTTTGCTCTCTGCTTCACCATCATGGCCGGCCGCTACTTCATTTTCCTCGTCCTCTGAGGTTGTTGGTGTGGCGTCCAGCTCTGGAGAAGGCTGTCCAGCTCTGGAGAAGGCTGTCCAGCCTTCTTAGCTTCTTCCCTGAGGCAGACGAAGTTGAGGCGCTTAGTGAAGCGCTCTTGAAAATAGGCGGCCTCCCCATCGTCCACCATGAGCTCGAACGCCTCGAAGAATTGACTCTTCAGCCTATCCTCAGCGTTTTGTTCAATACGGACGACCTCGTCTGCGCTAGGGGCCCGAGGCGTCTTCATCTAGAGAGTCAAGTCCTCAACAGACTTCTTCAAGGTCTCCACCTCGGCCCTAAGTGCGTCCTTCTCGTCCAGGGATTCTTTCAAATGCTTCTGGGCCAAGGACACCTCACTTCTGAGCTTCTCTGAAGCCTCAAATCCCTCCTTCCAGCGTTGGCCGTCCAGGAGGGCCTGATCCCTCTCCTGCCTCATTGTGTCCCTGGCTAAGGCCTCTTGTTCGAGGGACTTACCCAGTTTCACTAGATCCTCCGCCTGCCGCGTTGCCTTGTCGGACAGCGCATTGATCTGGGTATCAAAATATCGGCGCTGGACGGCCAGTTCCCCAGTAACAGCATCTTGGGCCTTCTGGACGTTTTCCCAGGCGCGCTTCAGCTTGTCGTTTTCTTTTTCCTTCCATTCAAGGAAGGCGGTCAGCCGCAAGAAAAGCTGCGCACAAGAAAAACAGGGTAAATGTGTTAGCAAAGTAAGAGTGAAAAATTGACTAAGTGCATTTGAGGGGAAAAGTTACCTCAGCGCTGCAATTGATCATGGGGCCAAGGAAGCCCTCACGTATCCCCCGCAGCTTATCTCGCTGCTCAGCAGGGACGGCCCGGGCCATGGCTTCCCGCGTAGCTTTTTTGTCCGCCCCAGTAAGGGACTGGCCGGGTGTCTTCATGTGTACCTCCTCTGCAATATCTGTATGCAGACGCAAAGAATTTAATGTAAGTTTAGTAAACAAAAGAGAAGAAACGAAATAGAAAGTCCTAAGTTACTTGGACTGACCGTCAGAGAAGCTTTGAGGGGTAGGAAGGTTGAAAATGAAGGGCGGAGGCGGCGCAGGTTCGTCACCCTCTTCACTCGTCTCGCCAGGCTGGTCGCCGGCCGACGGAGTGACCTCCAGCCAATCAGCTTTCTTGACTCTTTGAACGGGCGGAGTCAATTCAGGCCCGGTCGGTTTTGCCGGGGTCGACTTACCCCTATCGTCCGATTTCTCGGACCCAACATGACCCGGCATGGCGGGCGGATCTATGGACTTGGAGGCCCCGCTATCGCTCAGTCGGGGTTGTTCTCCTTTGGACTGCTTAGAGGCAGTCCGCGACGTCGTCTTAGCCGCAGAAGTGGAAGTGGTCTTGGACGCGACCGTCTTCCTTTGTTTGGACGCCTTGCCGTCCTGGTCCGTCTTGGACGTAGGGGACGACTGCTTCCGTTTGGACCTGGGGGTTGGAGTGGCCAGCTGTAGAGACAAAAGTTAGTAAAAAGAGAACAAGATAATATAATTGATAGGCCGAGCCAAGTTAGGAAGAAGATCTCTTCCGTAATACATACACAGACGAGAGGAAGAAAGCTAGATGGGTTTACTTACTCCTTTAGTTTGCTCGTACAGCCTCTGGCGAGCCTTGTACCGAGCCAAGTCAATCTCGGACATGTTGACCTCCCCTTTCTGCTCCTGGTCAAGCATCTTGTACGCTTCAGCTGAAAGAGAAAAGGAAAAAGTGTTAGAAAATTCTTCAAGTTCAAATAATCTGCGTATTTGTAAGAATATGTGTCCATGCGTCCACCTTGGGGCAGGTTCTTGTACAGGCCATAGGCGGACATAAAAGTGGGATCCCGCAGCCAGCTGGATAAAGGGACCCAGTTACTTGGAACGCGCTCAGTTTTGCCGCCCCTTTTCACCCGCTTGACTTTGAAATATTCAAGCTGGTACTCCTGGCTGGGGTGGACGGGTGGCTTATCGGGCTTGAGGTCCCCGCGTCCAAGTTGAATAGGCTCAGCATTGAACCGATTCATCCGCAAGTTAAATTCAACGTCCTTGGTTTTGATGCGGTAGAATCGGTGCTTCCAGTCACGCCACTTAGAGACGCGGTCCACCACCATCATATAGTCTCTACTGGAGCTCAAGATGAACCAGCCGTCCGTATCCGCGTCCAGCTTAGTCAGTGAGTGCATCTCACAGAAAACTGCAAAGTCTGGCTTGAAGCCTTTGCAGATGCACGTCACCAAGTACCCAAAAATGTTCAACCAGCTGTTTGGCATCAGCTGGAAGAGGGCTATGTCATACTCGTCCAAGATTTTGCGGACGAAAGGATGGAGGGGGAAGCGCAGTCCGACGTCTAAGGCCGCCCTGTAGACGCTAAAGGATCTTTGGCGCGGCCTCGCTTCTTCCCAAGCGGCCACGGCACGGGACTTCCGTGGGGGCTGAATCTCGAATCCCTCCCCAAGGTGGAGGAATGCCTTGTAATCCTCAAATTTGTAGTTTAGGTAGCCCAAGGCTGTGCTACCCACCGTGCAGGCGTACGGATCCTTGAAGTTGTCAATGTTGGCTACATCCTCCTTGGCCACCTCTTCGCCCTCTGCGGCCGCCGCTCCACCCTCGGCCGCATTCTCAGCTTCATCCTCCTCTCGCTGAGGAGCGCTCCCAAACTCGGAAGACAGCACTCTGTCCAGATCGGCTGCCTCCGCAGAGCTGCGGCTCCTAGAACTATGGCCGCCTTGGGGAGAGACAATATCTTCAAGCGGCCTTTTGCCTTTATCTTTGGCACCGGCTGCTTGACTTCCAGTAGGAGGTGCTCTGCGAGGGGGCAGGTCGGACGGTTCATTAATTGAAACCCCCGTTCTTGGTCTGTCCGACCTGCCATATCGGAGATAGAGTTCTGAGGGAGTTGGGACGGACGTATCAGCGTCCGCCCGAGAAGAAGAAGGAGGCCCTTCACAGAGTAGCAACTCGGCCCCATCCATGACCGAGCTGGCATATTGGGGGAACCTCAACCCCGGAGTTTGCCCGGACGTTCCCCCCATAGTAGAAGCGCCTTGAGTTCTTTGACGCTCCTCGAATGAGGAAGTTACTTCCACGGCCGAGCAGTGAGTTCCCGTGGAAGCGGTCGTAGGAGTGGTGGAAGGGGTCTCTACGTTAACATTGTTTGGGTCATAAGGAGGCCTAGGGTTTACCAGACTTCCATTTAGATTTCTGGCCGCATGACGATCGTGCGTTTGCATCGTCCGTGCCATGTTCGACTGCAGGGACAGAGAAGAATGGGTGGATGTGAGTTGGTACGCACTAGAAATAGACCCACTCCATGAAGGAGACAACTCGTCTCCGTCCACTCTAAACTCCTCGGTCCCAGGCGAACGGCCGGCCTCATGAGGAGAAACGGACGAAGCCGAGTGTTGAGCCAGCTTTTAAATAAACAACGAAATAAAAAGACAAGGAAAAGAAAAACAGGCGGCCTACCTCTGTACGTGTTGAAAACTTGGAAGCCTTGAAGATTGACTGGAAAATTCAACAAATGTCACCGGAAAACTCAAATGCACGGCGGAGCTCTTGAAGATTCAAAGGAAAACGCACTTTCTCTCTCTAGAAGCTCTGACTTCTCTCTAGAAAATGTAAAGTTCCAAAGTGCCAAAATGAAGTCAAAACCCTTTTATAAATAGGGAAAATTTATGAGGGTAAGAGAGTAAATTCATCTTTCCCGCCTAACACAGCTGAACGGTTACAATTTGAAAATGTGACCTAGAATTTGGAGGGACAAGGAGCAACTCCGTTAAATTAGGCAGAAAAGAGGATGACCTAATAAACGGTGCGTCCAAAGGGAAGTTGGCAGAGCTAAAGCTCTCTCCGCAGTGGCAAGACGGCCGCATCTTCCAAAAGTAAGACGGCCTATCTTCGTCCAGGGAAGTTGGCAGAGCTTAAGCCTTCTCCGCGATGGCAAGACGGCCGCATCTCCCAAAAGAAAGATGGCCTATATCCGTCCGCGCCATTTGTATAGATAGGCGTTCGCTCTAAAATTATCAGGCGGACGGAAAACTGAAAAAACCATAATACACCTGTACGCACCAAGGCTACTTGAGGTTAGAGGAGTCGGCCTGTATGCGTACGAGCCAGCCCCTCTGAGGGGCAAATGTTGTAGGTAAAAATACCCCGTATACGTGGACCAATCCCATAATGACACGTGGCCCAGTTATAGGGTGACACGTGTCACCACGGGAAGATGCCACCTAATTTAGAGCCCTTAAGGCCGCAGGCCAGTCTCGTCGCGACACGTGGCCCAGTCAGAGAGTGACATTTGTCGTCAAAAGAAGATGCCATGTGTTAAGGGCATCTATTCCCTTAATAATCAACATGCCATAAAACCGTAACAACGTCAGGGCCCAAATCCCGAGAGATATCAATGAAAGCCGCAAAACGGCGTCGCCAGAGTAGCACGTGGCATTCACTGATTGCACAGCCAATCACGTCACGCAAATCTAGGGTATAAACCCTAGAGAGGGGCAGGAGTCCCACCCCTATAAATACCCCAATCATTTATGATGGGGGGAAATTCAAACAATTAAAAACAACAGAGCACTAAATAGCTCTAACTTCTCTCTACTTTCTCTCTCTAGCCTTTTCCGTTCTGATCACTGACTTGATCGTCAGAGGCGAATATTCCGTTGATCGAAATATTCGTTGTTTTGCAGGTTGGACCGACTCATTGCCAGAAAAGCATGACCAGTATCCCAGGAAATCCAAAAACTACCCGAAACAAAAAGAATGCTTCCCATTTCTTTCCTAATATCATGTTAGTATCATGTTAGGGCTAAAGCTTTAATATTTGATGTTTAGTGACATGCTTGGATATGTTATTAATCTAGTTAGTATTACGCCTAGGATCTTGCTATTATTATGATTTAGCGTTGATATGATTATGGTTATGATTAATATGATTGTAATTATTATGCT
The DNA here is from genome assembly GCF_948465745.1 of Chenopodium album. Classification (NCBI taxonomy): domain Eukaryota; kingdom Viridiplantae; phylum Streptophyta; class Magnoliopsida; order Caryophyllales; family Amaranthaceae; genus Chenopodium; species Chenopodium album. The sequence continues at coordinate 23,550,879 of NC_137842.1, forward strand.
TATTATTATGTTTCTTGATAGTAATTATTGTTATTTCTTGATCACACCTTTTATGCATGTTTAAAGGGAATTTGTACTTGAAATCACGCTTAATAAGATAATTAATAATCTTGTTTAGGATAATATTATTTTAATTCAAGTGATCTCCAATAATAGTTTTATTTATGCATTAATATTCAACTAACATAGATTAAACAGGTTTAGGGTTAACCTAATGATTGCATGTTTGTCAGAAAGGGCACATGAATACGAGTAGAATAAAGTAGAACCCTATTTTATAGGGCGAGTTCTTTCTCTTTTAGATTGGATTCGTACCCACATCCCCAAACACCAGTCATGGTTACAAACCTATTAGAGTTGACGACCTCCTGGATCGTTAAGGGGTGTAACATTCACCCTTTGAAGAGTTCACAAGTTCATAAAACTTGTTGGCGACTCTTTTGCTCAAGCTTCCTTCCCATTGGACGCCACCATACTTAAGTGTATTATCACAGTGGGGTTCAAGTTTGGAATAATGCTTGAAATATTCCCTATAGTATTTCGCGACTCAACTGGGGAGGATTTCTATTTTAATTCCTAAAATTTATTTTTGCAATGATTTAGAATGAGTTGATGAGACTCGAAAAGTTCTATGTATTTCATGTTCGTAATTTTGATTGACATTATTGGCATAAGCATAAAAAAAGTTCTCATTGGAAAGACCATCTGTAATGAGTCAAAAACATAGAATTTTTACACGTAGAAAATTTGAGAAATATCTTTCACAACTAGAATCGAAATAATACTGCGAAAACTAGAAAATTCTAAGAACACAGAAAGCTGCTGAGGCATGTAGGAACTAGCGCCGAGTAAACAGAGTTCGGCTACTGTGAAATAGCCTCGTCACCTGGCGATAACATTTTCGTCTGGCGACGAAGTTATTTTCTGGCGATAGACTCTGTTGTCTCACGTCGTGTTCTTCCAATACCGAGCCAGAACTCTGCCTTCTTGTTTTACTGGTTCTAGCATTGTTGGCTCGATTCTACATCCTGATTGAGTTTTTCTCTCTATTATAAAACCCATACGTGTTCTACATATGGCCATAACCCTCTGGGGTTCACGCTCCATCTACCAAATCGAACGCTCCTGGCAACGACGGGTACATCCAAGTTTGTGAATCCACCAAACCGTGGAAGCAAGTTTAACTTGCGGGGTCCCATCCATATGCGCCAACCCTTCCAAAGGTAAGGTTTCCGCACAATGCATCTGGACTCATTACCATGGACCCTCTTTGACTAACCTATATCCTTAAACGTTTGAGAACTAGAGCCATGGTTAGGTTGCAAACTAATTGCATCATATTGTTACTACTTGACTACTTGTGCATTCTTTGCTTGTGCATAACCCATGTATGTTTACACTAACCATTTATTTAATTGTGGTTAAATCTGAATAAACTAATTAATGACTAAAGGAATTTGCTTAATTAACTAGTTAATTAATTTAAGTAATTAAAGTCAAATAAATCAGTCAAACTTACTTAATACGACTATAGGTATGTCCCTTTAAAGTAAAAATACTAGAAACCGTCCCAGATTAATGTTCCAGAAATGGCGGAGAGGTTTGGAATGTGGCGCCAAACACTGCTGCGCAACGCCTGGCGACGACCTTGTCGTCTGGCGCTAAACATCAGTGTGCGGCGACAGTTCTGTTGCTTTGGCGACAGTCCTGTTTATTACTCGAGTCATCACGACGAGTCTAATTAAACGTTGTGTTAATCAGTTTGATCGATTTTTTAATGGCAGTAGCCATATTTAGTCCTTAATTAAGTCTTAGCACATAGTTCCATGGTCATGACACAACTTTTAACATGTCACCTACACTCACTAGTCTTAGTACACACTTTGTAACCATGACCATGTCATAGGTTCATGAATGAGTCATTTTCCGTCATTTGAGTGGGGGTCCAATACATTCCAATTCTCTTCCATATTGAATAGAGCTTGAGTCAAAAAAAATAATAAAAAGCTTATCCTTAATTTCCCTTTCAACAGTACATGGTCAAGGAGAGAAGGGCGATTAATCAAGGACAACACCTTCGTTCAAGTTCAACTTTTTGATAAACAAGTCGGTCGAAAAAGAAAAGCTAAGAAGATAATGGCAAGTCAAGAAGAAGTCAATGAGCTTAAGAAGCAAATTGCTAATATGACTGAGGTGTTGAAAACTTTAATCCTTCAAATCAATGACCCTTTGAAACAACAGCAAAAGGAGCTCATGCAGGAAAGCTTGAGCAAAATATCCAATGACTATAGGTTCTAGGGCATTAGCTCACAAGAGGTCTTTGTGGACAAGGAGCTTCTTCCGCATAAGTTCAATGCCAACAACATCCCTAAGTTCAAGCCAACAGACAACCCTACTTCCACTTAAGAAATTTCGAGACAACAATAATGAACATTTAGGGGATTGGTAGGAAAGTCTTTCATTCCTTTATTCTATATCTCTTGAAACCGTTTTTCAGCAATAGTTCTTTTCCCTTGACAAAGATAAAACCTCTACATGGAATCTATTGTAAACGCTTTCATTGATGGGTATAAATGTAATATTCAAGTTGAAATTGATTACAGGGAACTTGAAATACTTAGAAAAAAAGAGAATAAAGGCTTTACTTCCTTCTTTGATAAGTAGAGGTAAACTTTCGCTAAGATGATTGAGGTGCCCACCAAAAAAGAATCTGTAAGGATGTTTATCAAGAATCTCCAAGAGAAGTATTCGAAGCATTTAAACTATCAACATAATTTGAATACTTTCAAGGCCGTCTATGACATCGGTATCGAAATCAAAGATGACCTTGCAAAGCAAAAAGCTACTAACAATAGTATCAACAGTGGCTGGAAAGAAAAGAAGAACAACAATCCTTCTTCTTCCGAAAACACCCACTCCAATAACAATGTTAGTACCTTTGATCTCAATGAAGTCTTAGCCATGGGTAACCAAGGATGTAAAAAGAAACCCAAAAGAGAATTCACACCCGTTAGAATGACTTATAATATTGCTTTTGATCGTCCCTATGATCGAGCACTAATCAAACCTATTGGCCCTACTGAAGATCTAACGCCAAAAAATCGTTCTTCAAGATGAAATCCCAACTCTTATTGCATGTAATATCAAGGAAACGGTCATACCATTAATGAATGCTACAGGTTTCAAAATCTCATTCAAGATCTCATAGAAGCAAACAAGATCCCATTGCCTCTAGCTAGCAAGAAGACCGGGTGATGATAGGCACAAGACAAGGGGCGAGCTTTAACGACAAGATTTCATGACCCCTCTTTCTATTTCTTTTTTATTCTTCCTTTCCCCAATAAGTCTAGCATAGGCACCCTGCATTTTCCTTAATTTTTACTTTGTAGTTTTTTCTTTTCCCATTTAATAAATGAGCATTCATTTCCTTGCATATGATCATTGCATTGCCAAAAAAAAAAAAAAATCCATTTCGAATTAAGCACAAGGTATACCCATGATTAGAGACACCTCTTGTAGCAAAGTTATACCTTTCACCCTTCAAATATACAATCTTATCTTGATCACTTTGAGCCTCGTTTAACGATAGACATTTCTTTCTTCGACCCACATTTACCTAACCTTGGGATGGGATGATGTGAAATTTATGCAATTTACAAAGAATAAAAACTTGAGTGATTTTTCAGAAAAAAAAAAAAAACAAAAATATAAATAAATAAAAGTGTACAAAAGGGCAAGTGTTCAAATGTCTTTGACATGAACATGTCTTTGATATGAACACATCTCTGATTGCGTCTCTTATTCAGTGCTCGGTACCGTGCCTGAGAAACATGAATGCCAGGTGAGTGATAGACCGCATGATCGGGATTGCCCACACTTATAGAGAATATTCAGATATGAAAAAAATTAAAAAGCAAGAACGATAGCAAAATGTAAATAAGAGAGAGTTTAATAGTGAGAAAAACTCAAGCATAAAAATATAAAGATTTCAAAAGCAAGGTTGCACACTTTGGGGGCTTATCTAGGGTCTGGATCCTTTTTCCCCTTCTTCTTCAAACCTTTATCCTAACCACATTGCAACCCACAAAAAAGACCTATTTGAGATATACATACACTTGTGCGAGGTTCGGCTATAACTACATTCAGCCTGATTCCTAACGGATACCTAGGAACCTCACATTGGGGTGCGACCGTAATAAACATGCATTCATATTCACACTTACACCATGATCATATCAAAGGATCTCCAATGCTCATCCCTATTCATTTAGAGCTAGACTTGGGGGCTTGATCCTTACATTATTAGGCTACCCAGCCTAAGAGTCACCACCATTTGACTCTTTTCAATATATTTTGCCACACACTTAGCCATTGCGGCTTAAATTTAGTGTCACTATCACACACATCACAAATACATGACCAAATATACTTCCCTTAGGAACCCTTTTTCATGAAATCATTAAACAATGTTGAAGCATGCCTTGTCATATCAACATCAATCATCATTTCATCACAAAGTATGAAGTACTTAGCCTCTGTGCCTAAGTCACCAAAATACTTTCATCATCAAGTAACCTAGGATAGTCTAAAATGTTACAATCCTTTTACTATGAGAGACAATAGATTAGGCTCATACATTATGCACCTTAAAAAACTTCGCTTCTTTCTTTTTTCACGTCTTTCATTTTCGGGAGAAAGTCGGTACCCTCTACAAAAATGATGATTTTTTTTTGCTTTTTTACATTTTAGAGTTGCACGATCACATTATAATGCACACATGATTCATGTACACATTGAGTCATGTCATGTTATCACATCGAGTTAAGTCTACGCACACATGAGTCACATGAAGTGAGTCGTCATACCTTGAGTCATGTCGAGTTAATGAGTCAAGCAACACTAAGTCTTAGGTCAACCCTAAAGAAAGATAAGCAAAGTCTTATAGTTTAAAATATAAATGTAGGTACATTCCTGTGAGCAAGAACGTTCCCGAATTTTTTCAAAAAGTCTCGAATGAAAGCCTACTCTAGCGTCAGACGACAAGGCTGTTTCATGGCAATAAAATCTGTCGCCTGGCGACAGAGCTAGGATGCGGCGACAGTGGTTTCCAGCGTACGCCGGAGAAGCGACCAGATGCGTCGCCCCCATATTAAATTATGCGAACCTCATAGAGCAATTTTGGGTTCCTTAGTACGCTAGTTAGCCCCTATAAGCAAATTGACGTGATTAGTAGTCGGCTCGATTACAATCGTAGTAAGTGATTGACTTGACAAAAATTCGTCTCACTTAGCTTAAGAGCCTAAGCTTGGCTCATTACAAGAACCAAGGCATCGATTTCAATGCAAGCACTTATAGGACAATTTTTTCAAGATTGTATTGTCATCCCCAACTAACAATATTTCCAAAATGTAGATTGTCGCGCATCTTCTTCAATGACAATTTTTCCATGGTTGGATTGTCATTTCTAGAAAAGTTTCCAAACGTGGATTGTCGTTCTCCTTCTCTGTTTGGCAATTTTTTCTAAGTTTGGATTGTCATCTCTAGCAAATTTTCCAAAATTTGATTGTCATGCACCCGGTTCCCTATGGAAAAATTTCCCAAAGGGTTCTCATAGGTCTCTATTACTTTTAAAATTTCGGCAAAGGTTCCCCAAAGTGGATTGTCATTCATTTTAGTAAGTGGCAAATTTTACCGAAGTAGATTGTCGATCGACTCTTTTTTGCAAATGTTCCAAGACGCGGATTGTCAATAGTGGCAATATTTTCCTAAAACGATTGTTGCATAGCGTAGGCAAATTTCCAAGGAAAATTTCTTTCAAGAGTTACATTCCAAGATGTGGATTGTCGATCGTAGCAAGGTTCTTATAACAGATTGTTACGAAACATTTGCAACTTTTCCCAAAATTGGATTTTGGCAAAGTTTCTGAGATATGGATTGTTGCTTCATCGTGGCAACATGTCCAAGGATGGATTGTTACGTGGAATTGACAACTTTCCATAAATCAGATTGTCATACATTATTCAAGAATTGTGTTGGCAACTATTCCAAAAGAAAAGAGGAGTGTCATCACTTAAGGCATCAACAGCAGAATTCAAGCATTAAGGATCAACAAGCAGTGGTCTTCGGTAATTTTCTTTGGAATATTATCACAACAATAATTGAGGATCGTTACAAGCAAAATGGTCTTCGACGGCATTCCGTAGCTTGTTGAGAGCTGTCACAAACAACTAAAGATGGCTACAAGAGAGTTGTCTTCGATCGTGTTCCCTAGCCTACGAAAGATGGTCACAAACGGCAGAGGAAAACTAAAAGCAGAGTTATATTCAATGGTGTTTCCTAGCCAGCGAAGGACTATCACAGCGAAAATTGGAGGCAGCAACAAGCTAAGCGGTCTTCAGCAAATGCAACAAAAATCGGGTACCCCTAGAGACGGTGTGCTCGACGGTGCTAGATACGCGTTTCTGAACTCTTTTATCTGTTTAACTAACGCTAGTTTGCTAGTTTCGGCGTTATAAGAATGATTAAGGATTACATAACATTCTTTATCATTATCCGTCCCTATCGCTACTATGACTTTTGTTTTCGAAACCTAAGTTTCTCCAAACTCAATCAAAGTGGGGGATTCTGTAGAAACCTATTTTTTTCATCCCTAAAACCATACCTAGTGATGAATACCTTTTTGCGTCAAATCATAATTGAATGAAGTGAAAGTCTGAAAATTCTAGTGTTGTGGTTAGTTTTTATAAAAAAATCTTTCTTTCTGTTTTCGAAAACCTACTTTATTTTATGAAAATAGCCAGTCCAGTTCAGTTTGCTCCATGAAAAGGTTCCAATAATAGTGTAGTTGGATGGGGATCAAAAAGGGCTTTCCAACGATATATTATAAGTCCAATTTCGATGAATAATGAGGAAGTTAAGGCCAAAATACTAAACTAGGCCCGGTTTGGTTCTTATATGCGGCCCAAAGATCTAGAGCAGGGCCTATTATCAATTATTATTCCTAAATCTAGTAGGATTGATTATAGTCTTCTAGAATCATCTAGAAGGTTCTTTTTTTTAATCCTAGTCGGATTAGGATAGATAATTATGTATATGAGTTTTACTTGGAATAAAATAAGTGATATAAATGAAAATACGATTTTAGCATTTGTACCGATTTTACGACTCAATTTTATAAAGAAGTTGATTCTGTTTGGAAAACGCGTTAAATCCCAATTGCATCGCCTGACGACAGAATCGTCGCCTGGTGGTGAAGTGCAGCACCTGGCGACAAGCCCTATCACTGGCGACAACATGCTATTTTATTCCGTTTGAAACTCTAACTCTTTTCTATCAATTCCTAATTATTTTCTTATAAATAGGGTCCTTGGACCTCCGTTTTCAATAACAAATTCTCAACCAAAATTCTCTAATTCTTCTCTCTCTCTAAGCTAAAGCTTATTCTCTCTCCCTCTTTCTCGCCTAACCTTTTACAAACACAATTCTGCACTCATTAGCACTAGAAACACCTAGCCAAGTTCAAAGATGCCTTCGCCCAAGACGTGAAAGGTTTGATATTTATGAGGGTTTGGTCCAAAATCTCTATTTCAATTATTTAATTTAATTCTTTGATTTATTATTATTTTATTAAAGTTTAATAACGTGTGTATTTTGTTATTAGAAAGAGATAGGAGGCATCGAAGTAAGTGCTTTGATTGTTATTCTTTTGATATTGAAATCATGCTGAGATTGTTTTATTCATTCCTAGTATCATGTTAGGATGTTTTATTGCTTCTTAGTATCATGTTTAGGGTAACAATTAAATTTCTAATATCAAGTATGATTAAAAGAATGTATCCTATGTCTTTCCTAATATCATATTAGTATCATGTTAAGGCTAAAGCTTTAATATTTGATGTTTAGTGACATGCTAGGATTTGTTATTAATCTTGTTAGTATCATGCCTATGATCTTGCTATTATAATGCTTTAGCGTTGATATGATTATGGTTATGATTAATACGATTTTTATTATTATGATTATTATTATGTTGCTTGATTGTTATTATTGTTATTGCCTAATCACACCTTTGATGCATGTTTAAAGGGAATTTGTACTTCAAATCACGCTTAATAAGATAATTAATAATCTTGTTTAGCCTAATATGATTTTAATTCAATGATCGCCAATAATAGTTTTATTTATGCATTAATATTCAAATAACATAGATTAACCAGGTTTAGGGTTAACCTAATGATTGCATGTTAGTCAAAAAGCGCACATGAATACGAGTAGAATAAAGTAGAACCCTATTTTATAGGGCGAGTTCTTTCTCTTTTAGATTTGATTCGTACCCTCATCCTCGAACACCAGTCATGGTTCCAGACTTATTGGAGTTGACGATCTCCTGGATCGTTAAGGGGTGTAACCTTCATCCTGTGAACGGTTTACAAATTCCTAAAAATTGTTGGCGACTCTTTTGTTCTAGCTTCCTTCCCTTTGGTTGCCACCATACTTAAGTGTATGATCACAGTAAGGTTCAAGTTTAGGATAATTCTTGAAATATTCCTTACAAAAGTGAAAAGGGGAGAATCATCAAATGCATCGTGTTCTTCCATGTCTTCCACATCTCCAACCCCTTAAATCCTTCGTTTGCCAGCTAGGATGATAGACCATTTTGGATCGGCTGGGTCAGTTACATAGAACACTTGCTTAGCTTGCGACGCAAGGATGACTGGTTCCAAACTATCCTGCAAATGGCCAAGGTCTAGAAGAGTGAAGTTGACATGTCTGACATTGCGCCTATTATTATCGACCAATTTACACTTGAATAGACCTACCTTGAACTCGCGGTAATCCAATTCCCATATTTCCAGAATTCGATTGTAGTAAGATAATAGTGCGTCAACTGGTGATGTATCCTTCGCACTTGCAAACTATCTTAATGAAGCCACAAAAGTCACACCACTATTTTGAGTCGATGAGGATTTCTAATCCCAACGCTCAGTCCTAAATGTATACCCATTAATGTCATATCCCTCTAATGAATGAACATCTTCCTTTAGACCATAAGCTAACCACTTAATTGTATCAGAGACACTCTTATCCAATTGACGCATCACTCGATCATGGAACCACGTCACAAACTTCTTATTATGCAAATGCACTAGTGCCCTTTCCCCATTTGATGGAAATTCAACTCGCAAACTTTTCATGTGCTCTTCTAAATATGGGTGAACCTCCGCAACATGATGAAGCACAAATAGTTGAGCTTACAAGAATTGTTCTCGAGTGGGTGAATTCCGTTTTGATTCGACTGTGCCATGACCATCAAGTCTCCCTTCATGTCGGTAAGTGGGAAGCCCAATATGTTCGGCAATAGCAACATACTCTGCAACAAATTTACCAATCTCCTCATCCACAACCCCTTGAATCATACTGTCTTCCAGATAGGCTGGATTTCTAACTTTATCTTGCAATGTACCCATGTTCATTTCAAAAGGGTAGCACCATCTCATAAATGAAGAAGCAAATACACCATTATGACAAAAAGTGACGGTGTGAAATACATCTCAAATTTGCACAAAGTAACAACAACATTCGCTTGGAGAGCATCAAGTGTAAAAGGATCAAGCACTTAGCTGCATATAGTATTGAAAAATTAATAGAGACTAGTAATAGCTTCTCTCACATGCGTTGGTAAAATACAACGAATAGCAATCGGTAGAAATACTTGCATCATCATGTGACAATCATGGGATATCATACTTGTCAACTTCAATTCTCCATTTAAGGAAACGAATCTTTTCATGTTTGATGAGAACCCAGATGGGAGCTTGATGTCATACAAACAAGCACATAACTTTCGTTTTTCTTCCTTTGAAAATGTGTAGCAAGATGGAGGTAAATAAACCTTTCCCTTCTTGCCGGGTCCATCATCTATCTTTTTTGATACACCTGTGGTCTTTCCCTTGCGCTTCCCTTTATGTGTTTTGCCAGCATCTTCGCTTCCCTTTACCTTTTCCCCTGCCTTTCCTGCCTTTCACTTAACCCACAATTCCGGATGAACCCCCTACACTTTGAAATCTAATTGCGCACCCTTTCAATCCTTTATTTTGCCTGGAATGTTCATAATTGTCCAACAATTGCATCACAAACATTCTTCTCTATATGCATCACATCGAGACAATGTCTGACATCATGTTCTTTCCAATACTCAAGCTTCCAAAAGATTGATTCCTTTTTAATGAGAGCATGTGGATCTACAGGTTTTGATGTTTTACCAAAAACAGTTGGTATACCCTTCACTCGTTCATAAACCTTCTTTCCACTTAATGGCCTGGGAGCAGCATCCTCTTCCACTTTCCCGTTGAAGGCCTTTTTCTGCCTACAATATGGGTGATCGCGCCTAAGAAATCTTTGGGTCCTCACGTACACATCTTTTCCATAGTAATCAAGCTACACGTTCGGTGTGTCATCGATACAAATGGGACATGCTTTATGCCCTTTGTTCTTGTACCCGGACAGGTTGTCATATGCTGGAAAATCATTAATGGTCCACAACAGGGCAGCACACAATAGAAAAATCTCGTTCTGATGGGCAAAAAAAACGGAAACTCCTTCATCCCACATCTTTCTCAAATTATCAACAAGGGGCTCAAGGTAAACATCAATGTCGTTTCTAGGTTGCCTTGGCCCCGTTATCAAAAGTGAAAGCATTACGTATTTGCGTTTTATGCACAACCATGGAGGCAAGTTGTAGATCACTAAGAGTACCGGCCACGTGCTATGTTTGATACTAAGAGTGCCAAATGGATTCAAACCGTCCGTGCACAACCCAAGCCTTAAATTTCTTACTTCATCACCAAATGCCCTAAACTTCATATCAATGTTCTTCTATTGTGGAGAGTCAGTCGGATGCTTCAACAAACTGTTTTTCTTTCTTCCCTCTACATGCCATATCAACTTCTTAGCATCTTCTAGAAATGAAAAAAGACACTTTAATCTTGGAATAATGGGAAGATACCACAACACCTTAACAGGAGGACCCTTCATCCCAACATTGTAGCTTGTTCGCTTGTAACGCAACTCACCGCAACGTGGACACTCCTCTAACAATTCATATTCATTTCTATACTGAACATAATCATTAGAATATGCATGTATCTTTTTATGCTCCAAACTAAATGGACACATGAGTTTCTTTGCATAGTAGTATGAATTAGGAAGTTCATTCCCTTCTTGCAACATGTCACATAACGCAGTCAACAAAGAAGTGAAACTAGTGTCACTTCAGTTATGCTTTGACTTAATGTTAAAAAGTGTTAGCACGGCTGAAAGTTTTGTGCATTTTTTTGACCTAAGATACTAAGGCTTTTTGTTACCCTCTGATAAGGACTCAAATACATTGGATCCATCCCCGAAGTCACCTTCAACATCATGCATCATCTCATCTAAGTGATCAAAACCACCATCCTCGATCTCATCCCTCCCCTCATCCCCATCTCCACCATCATCAGTCCCATATTCTTGTTCCACACGAATCTTTGCACTCTTGTCATGCGTATCATTTCCAACAACATTCTCTCTATACAATCCCTTTACACCGTGCCAAACCCACACATGATATTAAGGTCTAAACCCATGATATTGTAAATGAACCATGATAGTATCAACACTATCGACCAATGTGAAATTATTACAATTCACACAAGGGTAATAAAGGGCATTAACAACCATTCTGAGCTGATAATGTGAAGCAGTCTTGCAAAACTCTCGAACCCCATTTAATAAGACCAATGTATCAAGTCTACCATACATCAAACCGCGATCTATCGACATTTTAAATTGCCTTTAAGCATACCAACACATATATGATGTCAATCAGAGTACATTCCATTTATATCATTCATGTTGCGTAAAAATGAATGCTCCCAAAAGGTCCTTATCAGTTCAACCTAACCAACCCTTAAATGTTTAATCTCACTAGTGAATATATTTCAACTTTCCAATTTTAAGGAAAATCGGGCAGTATTTTCCCCCAATTCTCCAAGTACATAATGTAGGTAATAAATTACCTACATATGCACCTAGAGAACAAGGTGGGAAAATGATAAGCTAAAATATTCCTAAAAATCGAAAAGGAGACATACATTCACTACCTAAGTGAGATCAAACATCCAAGAACATTCACAACCTGGGACTATTCAAGACTTTCTCCTGATGAGAAAGACATGAACCGGTATCTAAGCATATGATGATGCAAGCATTCACTACCTAAGTAAGATTAAACGTCCTAGAACAATCCCAACTAGGGACTATTCAAGACTTTCTCCTAATGAGAAAGACTCGAACGGGTATTGTAGACACCCATTTGCGTGATGAATACCTATTCCAGTTATGAATACCTTTCGCGTCGAATCATAATCGAATGAAGTGAAAGTGTGGAAAGTCTAGCGATGAGGATGTTTTTATTAAAATATCTCTTCTTTCTATTTTCGAAAACCCACTAGTAGAAAAATGTACATTTGCGTCGCCTTATTTACGTCACTCATACAAAAGAACGAAGAAAATGTTTTTTTAGCATCCTTAAAAGTGATTTGTGTCGCACATTAACCAAGAAGCGATGCAAAAGTCAGATACATTTTAGCTTTCTGTTATTTGCGTCGCTTTTAATTAGTGAAACGACGCATATGATAATGTTATTTGCGTCGCTCATTTAGTGACAAGTGACGCAAATGAGTGATTGAATTAAAATGCGTCACTCCTTTAATTAATAAGCGACACAAATAAGTAATGTGCAGCATTAAACTTTGAGCTATTTGCGTCACATTTTTTTAGTTGAGCGACGCAAATCACTCTTTTGCATTTAGGTTATTTCGGATTCCACTTGCTAGCTGCCTCCCTTTTACTAAAACAAAAAAACAGCGCTACTCCTATCTTCCAAGAACGACGATTTCCTACAGCTAAACACCCAGAATTTCGAGCAAAAAAACCCCAGAAATTCGACCCATACACCCCAAGAAATTCGAGCAAAAATCACCCTGAAATTCAAGGAATTTCGACCCAAAACCCCCAGAAAATCGACCCACAAACCCCCAAGAAATCGACCCAAAAACCCCAGAAATTTGACCAAAAAAACCCCATAAATTCTACAAAAAAACTCCCACAAATTTAACAACCAAAGCACAATGTTGACAACACCCATAATCGGAAATAATTCAGGTTTACAAACCACCAATTTCGAGCAAAACAAACAAAAAAACCCTAAGAAACCCAAGGAATTCGAGCATTAATTCGAGGAAATTCGATTATGGGAAAATACGAGTGAATTCAAGCAAAAAAATTGAGCAAATTCGTGCATTACTTTGAGCAATTTCGAGCAAAAAAATCGAATTAATACCTCATAAATTCGTTGAGTGAATTACTGCCTTTATAATTGAATTTTTGTGTGAATTACTTGATTAATTTCTCCCCCCAAAAATTCGAGGATGGACGAACAAATTACAGCCTTTATTATTGAAGTTTGATTACTGTAGCAGTTCGACCAGTGTTTGCCCAAATCAACTGCATTTAGGCACGACATTGTTGAATTTGTGAAGTCAATTTCACCTAAGGTAAGATTGCTTCTATTTATGTTCAATATTTTCATTTTCTCAAAAAAAAAAAAATATTCACAGAAAATTGGGTTAATATATGTAATTTTATTTGTAGATAGAATTAATTAGAAAATATTTTTATTTGTAGATAAAATTAATTAGAAAATATGTTATAGTTTGATTGAATATTGTATAATTAATATATGTAACTTTATATGGCAGATTCTTAATTATGCGGAAGTGAATTCCACTAGTTGCTCGACGTTCTGGTTGTGGACTAACGATTATGGCGGTAGTACACATACGAGATTGTCTTCTGTTGTGGTATATATATCGGAACCATTCTTTGTATTAACTTATTTTTTGTGGTTGGTATAATGATTGTTAATTGTATGAGATTTTTAATTGTGATATAATTGATTGGAATTGCAATAATACTTGCATCATTGGCTTAGATTCCCATTCAGGGCTTACTCACTAGGAGTAAGTCTTAAATAGTCCCCGGTTTGGGACTGTTCTTGATTGTTCTATCTCATTTAAGTCAAACAATTGTCACTCTACATAGAATTGAAGCATACATTGAGACACAGACTCTGTAGTGTTTATCTGGTTCTGATGTACATTTGCAGGCTGAGCTGCTACTGCGGACATTTCAGACAATCCATGGACTGCAGAAGGTGCAGGATTCAGACACTACAAGACACCTGTAAAAATAAAATCAGCACAGTAAAAACTGCAGACTAAATACAAAATCAAGCATGCATAGAGTACTGAGGGCGGTACTAGGAGAATAATCGCGTGCATTGAAGTAGTAGATTCGCTCATCGTGTTGAAGCAATGAGTAGTAGTATTTTTGCAGCACAAAAGAAGCCTTTGTGGCTGTGGAAGGGAAGTTGAAAGTGGCTGTAACATCTTTCCATCTTTTTTCTAAGAGAATCTGTAAATACTGATGGAGCATGAATGATTTTGAGATGTAAATTATTGGACAGTATGTTAATATAATGTCGTCATTCCCAATTTTATGGATAGGTGTAGACACCTAAAAATGTCTCCCCAAAACCAAAACCGATGATGAACAACCTTTCACCGCCACTATTGGTCGAGTTTAGTATTTAATCCCGAGAGTGCTTAAAAAGTCGTATTTAATTAAATTCATATTTTTGAACGGTCCATGGATTGGTCTTAATGTTTGGTAAAAGCATAGTTTTTATTTCAGCCAGACTTATTATTGGCCCAAACCTTTTGTTTATTTTTATTTAATTATTTTCTTATTTTAGCCCAAAAATAATAAGTCAGAAAAGGCCCAAAATTATCAATCGACACTTAAAATGCCGAATGAAATTAGGATTAAAAATGTATTTAGACGGAAAAGTGGGCTGGAAATTCCCGCGCCACGGTAAACAGCCACCGTGTCACGGGAATCCTTCCAGTATGACGGTGGGATTTCCCGTGACACGGGAAGTCTGCCGTGACACGGGACGTTCCGTGTCTTTTCCACGTAAACCCTTAACGCGTTTTCTTTCCCGTTTTCTGAAAATTTCCCGCGTCTCACTAAAAATGTACCGTGTCACGGGAAAGTTTGTCGTCTGACGGTGGGACTTCCCGTGTCACGGTATAGTTTGTCGTGTCACGGGATACTTTTTTAGGGTTTTTATCATTTTAGGGTTCCGTGTGCTCCCTCAGCACATTTTCCCTATAAATACCCCCTCATTTCTGATGTACGGGGCATCAATTAATTCTCTCGAATTTATTTTTCTCTCTTCTATGCTTTAGCCTAAACACTAGCATACCCTTTTCACTTCAAAATTCCTTCTTCAAGTGCTCAAAGGAGTCCATACTTTACTCGTGGTTTTGTCCTTAAGCTAAGGCGTGAAAGCTAGAACTGTTTGAGGGTTTGGCCCCAAATCAACTCTACTTTATTTAATTTAATTTAATTATTGTTTTATTATTTCCTTGAAGTTACTAACTCGTTTATTTTTTTTAGTTGCAAACAAACAGAATCAAAGTAAGAATCATGTTCCTTTTATTTCTATTATTTTTCTAACGATTTTATGTTGTTGGAATTGTGACAAAGTTGTTTCCAATATTAATGTTAGTTCTATTATATTTATTGATCACCATATTGCATGTTTAAAGGGAATATGTAATTAAAAATCACGCCTAATAAGATAATTTGGACAACCGGTTTAGGATCCTTTTTTATCTTGTTAATTAATTCAAGTGATCACCAATATTTTAGAATTATGTGTGCATTAATATTCAACCAATTTAGTTAAATAATAGTTTGGAGCGAATTGAATATTTTGTTTGTATGCCTTTGAGATCACAGGAATGCTTTTCAATATAAGAATCGAGTAGAGGCCAATACGGGCGAATGTGACTCCATGACACACTTCGTACCATCATCCCCGATCCTCCTTTCGTGGTTCCGAACCATATGGAGTTAGTCATCTCATGGATTATGAATGGGGTGTAACCTTCACGGGTCAATCGTTGTTGCCTATCGTTGTCCCTTATCGTGGTTGCCTTTTCACGATCCGTGAACGGTTTACAAGTTCCTTAAAAACTTGTTGGCGGCTCCCTACTTTGCTTTGTCCCTAATCGTTGTCCCTAATTGTAATGTTGATTCCCACTTCCTATGAGTGCCAAGCATATTCACACATGCTTTTAACGTAGGCGCACTTCGAGCGACGCCTACAATTTGGCGACTCCACTGGGGAGGATTCTTGATTATTTATCGATTTGAGTGATCGATATTTATTTAAGATGAGTGGATGAGACTTGAAAGATTCTTGAAAAAAATATTCCTGTGATTAATTTGGCATTTTTGCATCTGCATAGACGTTTTAACGTCGCAT
Source organism: Chenopodium album (assembly GCF_948465745.1). NCBI lineage: Eukaryota > Viridiplantae > Streptophyta > Magnoliopsida > Caryophyllales > Amaranthaceae > Chenopodium > Chenopodium album. Next base: position 23,567,314 of record NC_137842.1, read on the forward strand.
TCAGGCTCGTCCTGTAGGAAAAATTTGATAACTTGGTTGCGCGCGAAGGAAAACAGGGCACCAGTCAGATCTTTTGACTGCCGTGCCACGGCAAAATCTGCCGTGTCACGGTACAGTGCACCGTCTGACGGTGCACAGTACCGTGACACGGGAATTTTTGCCATGTCACGGCAGTCCTATAATCAGTCCGGGGGCTTATTTTCTTTCCTCACAGTCGACTTCCTTCGATTTTTCTGAAAAAACGTATGTGTTCTACATGCGTCTTAGCCCCGGGGGATTTAAGCTCTATCGAACCAAAAACGCTCATGGCAATAAGGGTTCATCCGAGTTATTAGATCCACCCAAACCATGGAGTCGAGTTCGATTTCATCACGAACTCGCAGAGCCGCCCGTTGGCATACACCCTCAAGGGAGGCTGCCTTGCTAACGCGTCCAAACTCTTAACCATGGTAACCTTTTGACACCCAAAGCTTGACCAATAGTTGAACATAGATCTTGACTCTAGGTTGCGAACTTTTTTTTTTTTCATCATCGTGCCTAAATGCTATGTGGTTGTTTGGTGCTAACCTTCATGTGTTTACTCTTTTGTTTAACCCATGACCGAGGGTTTTTATTCTCACATAGTAATTAGTACGGACCTAAAATCGGTTAAAATCTGGAAAAATCACAAAACTGACCTGGAACTGCACACCGTGTCACGGCATGTTCTGCCGCGCCACGGTGAACAGTGCCGTGACACGGGGCTCTCTACCGTCTGACGGTAGACTGCACCGTGTCACGACAGTCTGCACCGTGACACGGTGCCCAGGAAAAGTGTCATGTCAGTCCTTTTTTCGATTTTTGTGCGTACGTATGTGGTTGCTGTGTCCAGTTTGGTGTCATGTCTAGCTATACGGTCAAAACACGCGTCCATAACCTCACTTAATCACTCACATATCGTGTTCACACACCTTTTCTTTAAGTCGTGCACTACTTTATGACCGTATTTTTAGGGTAGTCTTGTTTTTGAGTCGTTTTTTTTCGGAGTAAGTTGGATGGTATCCTCCCATATTTTTTTATAAAAAAAAATAAAATAAACAAGTAGAATTTCAAAATTATAGATTTTTAATAAATAAAAAAAAATTCTTTTTATTCTTTTTAATCCGGATGAGTTAAGGTTAAGTTTGGTCATTAAAGGTGTGTTTGTTTCGGTGTCACAGCACTTGGTCAAGAAGCAGGGGTAGATTGTTACGGTTCGAGTCCATACCTCAACAACCTCTTATACCAAAGAGGCGTACAAGGAAATCGCCTCAATCATCTCCACAAGATCCATCTCCCATCTACTTTCAACCAATGGCCACCAAGGAAGACATTGAGAACCTCAACAAGACAATTGAAAAATTGTCTAACATGATGCATACACTCACCACTAGAGTCAGCACGGTAGAACAAGACAATCAAAACAATGTCACTACTGCTGCAATGGACAAGATCAAGGAACAGATGAGCAAGATTTCTGAAGAATTCACTTATGTGGAACAGCCTGTCACCTCTTCGTCCATAAGAGACAAGCTTCCTGAGAAGTTTTCCACTGCTGACATTCCCAAAGTCAAGCCTACTGATAATCTGCTTTTCCATTTGAAGGCTTTTCCTGCAACCATGGCTCTTAAGGGAGTAGATGTGACACTCTTCCCTACGGTGTTCCCTTTTTCCTTGGAGCATGCCTATCAACAGTGGTTCTATTCTATGGAATCCAAACATGTCGCGACCTGGGAGGATGTTGCTAAAAGCTTTATGAATCGTTACAAATGTAACATTCAAGCCAAGACTTCTGAACGTGAACTCTCCATTCTCAAACAGAAAGAGAATGAAGGCTTCACCACTTACTTAAGTAGGTGGAGGGAAACAGCTGCGCTCCTTGGATCCCCCTAAGGAGAAAGAAATGGTTCGCTTATTCATTGCCAATCTGACTCATAAGTACAAGCAACACTTGAAGCTTCTGCCTCTGAGTACCTTTGAAGCTGTATACGATATTGGAATCAATATCAAAGACGAATTAATGAAGTCTGTTGGTAGCAACAATAATAACAGCACTTGGAAAAACAAGAAGAACGACACTCCTTCTTCTTCGTCTTCTAAGCCCAATAATGCTACCAACAATATCAACATCAATGATGTACTGGCCCTTAATTCTCCCCCTCAAAGATTCCAAAGGCAAAGGAGGGTCTACACGCCTTTGGGAATGACTTATGATGCTGCTTATGACCGTTTGCATGGTCAAGGACTGATTATGCCAATCGGACCATTTCCAGAACCTCGACCTGAGAATAGGACCGCTAGCTATGACCCCAATGCTTATTGCAAGTTTCATCAAGGCAAGGGTCATAACACTGAGAAATGTTGGAGGTTGAAGGATGCGATCCAAGACCTAATTGATGCTAATCAACTTCATGTCCCTCCAGGGGGCAAGAAGCCTAACATTCAAACAGGACCTCTTTCTGATGCTTTGGCTATCACGGGAGATAAATTCTCCTTTGATCCGTCGATACTCATTCAACCCGTGAATGAACCTCTGCAAGAAGTTGTATTTGTCTCGAGTTCTGAAGAAGTGAACGGAATTTGGGATAGTGACGATGAAGACGTCTATCTCAAGGATATAGCCCGCTCATCTCTTGGCACAAGTGAAGATGTTTGGGGGGACTTTGAGGTCAAGGTTCTCACCAGAAGTGGACGGTTGCAACAACCTAATCCACCTCCACCACAATCACATCCGATAGTTGATCCCATCAACCCTGTGAACATCGATGTGGTTAAACAACTGCAAAAGACCAAGGTGGAGATGAATGTATGGAAGCTTTTGGCCACTTCCCACGAGCATCGACACGGTGTGATGAATGCTCTGGTGAAAATAGGAGTTGATGATGACATGACTCCTCAAGGACTGGTCAACTTTCTCACTACTGAATTGCCAAGTACTAGCAATCTGATTTCGTTTTCTGACAAGGATCTGCCCCCGGAAGGGGACCAGCATAATAAGGCTTTACACCTCACTGTGGTGTGTAGGCAGATGAATGTTCCTATGAGCCTGGTTGATAATGGCTCTACAATCAATGTGTGCCCACTCCGTACTACAAAGAAGTTGGGCATAAAGAATGAAGAACTGACTCCCTCTACTCTAGGGATTCGCGCTTATGATAATACTCGCCGTCAAGCCGTGGGTACTATCATATGGAATATAACTACTGGGCCCATTGAACGTCGCACCAAATTTCAGGTGGTGGACATTAAGGCCTCTTTCAATCTGTTGTTAGGACGCCCTTGGCTTCATGAGCTAAAGGCGATTCCATCATCGCTGCACCAGAAACTAAAAGCCATAGTTGGAGGGGTTCCAATTACTATTGATGCTTCTCCCATGCGCATTCAAGTTATTGACACTCCTATCGTCCATGTTGAACATGACGAAGAAGATGGAGATCTTTGGGGGTTTTCCCTTGATGATGTTCTCGTGATTGAAGAGGAGGAAAAGTGTCATCTCGACTTCGATCCCTATTCAAACACCAATATCAATGCCATTCTGAAGAAGCAAGGTCATTTCCCTGGAATGACCCTTGGACTCAAGAAGAAAATGGCTGAATCTTGGGGCCATCCTGGTGCACTCAAGAAGGATACTTTTGGCTTGGGATTCAAGCAAACAAAAGAAGATGTGAAACAAGCTTTATTGAAGATGAAGGCTCGCAATAATGCTCGAATCACAAAGACGGAAATGGCCATGGATCGATATCCGTTCACCCTCAATGGCCAGTACATCAAAGAAGGGGAAGACTTCCCATGCTATGAATTCCCTGAGCCATTCGTCCATGATGGGATCCGTGAACCAGGATTCAAGGTGTTCCTTGATTGTGACTTTGTTGATAAAGACGAAGAGCTCTTCACAACCGATAAGCCAGCTAGCCCGAGTTCTGATGATCTAGGAATCAACCTCCTTTTTAGAATGGAGTAGAATGAGTTTAAGCCGGTCCGCAATGATAACTCCGAGCTCGTTCAAGCTGTCATAGCAAACAAGGATTTTGACCCCTCCGAGTTAATCGTCCAAGCTGACAACATTTCAAGGGGATGGCGCAAGACATTGAGGATCACTACGCCGAGTAGAGAGAAGTTAGAAATAACCGCTGGCGAGGGTCCTCTGTTTGATGAGTCTGAGTCGTCTGGGTCCGAGTCCGAGTCTGAGTCTAAGTCTGTAGACGAGTCCTTAGAGTCCGAGGCCGACCCTCTTTCTGCTATAGAGTTCAACCCTGAGTCTCTTATTGAGTCCTCTCTTTCTAGTCCTAATAATTTCGGTGAGGTCGCAGCCGACCTTGCCCCTCTTGATGTATTAGCCAATGAATTCAATAAAATGACTACCTTTGCTTACGATGTGTGTCATTCCCCTAGCCCTGATCAATATTGCTTTGCTAATGATAAAAATGACAAAGAAATAATAAAAGCAATGGAAGAACACGAAAATAAAACAGCAGTTATCGAAGATACAGAAACAGTTAACATTTCCAATGATACGACTGTTAAAGAAGTAAAAATTGGATTAACACTAAGTCAAGATGAACGCAAAGAGATAATTAACTTGCTTAGTAAATTTGTTGATGTATTTGCTTGGTCATACCAAGATATGCCAGGAATTGACAGGGATATAGCTCAGCATACGATACCACTCATTCAAGGTATGAAGCCTGTCAAACAAAAGTTGCGCTGTATGAAACCCGATGTGGCTCTCAAAATCAAGGAAGAATTCAGGAAGCAGTTGGCCGCAGGTTTCATCAGAGTATCCAAATATCCAGAATGGATAGCAAATGTGGTTCCAGTTCCAAAGAAGGATGGAAGGGTCAGAATGTGTGTTGATTACAGGGATCTCAATAAAGCAAGCCCAAAAGATGGGTTCCCTCTACCTCACATTGACATTCTGGTCGATAACACAGCAAACCATGCACTCCTATCATTCATGGATGGTTACGCCGGATATAATCAGGTATTGATGGCCGAAGAAGACATGGAGAAAAACACATTCATCACGCAATGGGGTACATATTGCTATACGGTAATGCCATTCAGGTTGAAAAACGCGGGTGCCACCTACCAAAGAGTAGCTACAGCATTGTTACATGACATGATGCAGAAAGAGGTGGAGGTCTATGTCGATGATATGATCGTTAAGTCTAAAGATCGCCCAGGCCATATTATTGCACTTCGCAAGTTCTTTGAAAGACTCTGCAAGTACAACATGAGATTAAATCCAACAAAATGTGCATTCGGAGTCACGTCAGGAAAATTACTTGGATACGTGATCAGTTCTCGAGGGATTGAAATAGATCCTACAAAAGTAAAGGCGATCATGGTCATGCCACCACCCAAAAATGAGAAGGAGATTCGAGGTTTCATTGGAAGGTTGCAGTATATAAGTAGGTTCATATCAAAGCTCACAGCGATATGTGAACCTATATTCAAGAAGCTCAAGAAAAATGTCCCAGTCACATGGGATGACGATTGCCAAAAATCTTTCGACAAAATCTAAGAGTACTTGGCAAACCCACCCGTGCTAGCGCCAGCAATACCTGACTTTCCTCTTCGACTCTACCTTACGGTCACAAGAGAAACGATGGGGGCAATGCTAGCACAAGAGATCGAAAGCAAGGAGAATGCAATCTATTACTTAAGTAAGAAACTTCAAGGATATGAGACGCGATACACACCACTTGAGAAGTTGTGTCTCGCACTTGTATGGGCCGCACAGAAACTAAGACATTACATGCGTGAGATTTGTCATGTCCAAGATGGATCCTCTCAAATACTTGTTCGAAAAAGCAACACTCAATGGCAGATTATCAAGGTGGATAGTCAATCTTGCTCAGTTTGACTTGAGATTTGTGCCACAAAAAGCCATCAAGGGTTCTGCGGTTTCTGATTTCCTAGCAGACTTTCCACTAGAAGAAGCTGAAAAAGAAGAAGATGAGTACAATTTCCCTGACGAAGATTTACTCATGACTGAAGATGATAGCTGGATACTCTATTTCGATGGAGCTTCAATTCAAACCAAAAAGGATGTGGTGTAGGAGTCTTGCTTGTATCACCCAATGAAGAGCACATCTCAATTTCCATGAAGCTCGACTTTGATGTCACCAACAATGCCGCAGAATATGAAGCATGCATTTTAGGGTTAGAAACAGCTGTCGCCTTGGGAATTAAGAAACTCAGAATCTATGGTGATTCTTCACTAATCATTAACCAAATCTCCAAGAGATGGAAAGTGAGAAGTGAAAGTCTCGCTACGTATCAAGCTCATTTAGAAACTCTCACGGAGCAACTAGATGAAGTGGAATATACGTATTTGCCAAGAGAAGAAAACCAATTCGCCGACGCACTAGCTAAATTAGCACCAATGGTGCGAATTCTAACTGATACAATCAGAATGCCACTGACCATAGAAAGAAGTTATGAGCCGGCTTATGTTCACGCACTCGACGATGAACAAGAACCACAAGAAGAAGATAAAGAGCCATGGTATACAGATGTCCTTAATTATGTGACAAGAGGAGAATACCCTCCTAATATTGATAAAAGGGCACGCCGTGCTTTGAGGCTCCTGGCCTCACAGTATGTGCTCATCAGGGGAGAACTCCACAAGAGAACTGCAATGGGAAGAAATCTCTTATGCATAGCCAAGAAAGAAGCACATAAAACCATGGAAAACCTTCATGTCGGTATATGTGGAACACACATGAATGCAAAGATGTTAGTCCAAAAGATTCAACGAAAAGGTTACTATTGGACTACTATGGAAAAAGATTGTCACGAATACGTCAAGAAATGTATGAAGTGTCAAGTCTACGCAAATTTACAGCATGTTCCACCTTCGCTTCTCTACACATATATACTTCTCCATGGCCTTTCTCCACTTAGGGCATCGACATCATTGGAAAAATAACACCACCAGGACAAGGGGGGCATGAATTCATTCTCTTAGCAATCGACTATTTCACCAAATGGGTCGAAGCTGCCTCATATGCTAAGCTGACGGCGAAACATGTAGCTCAATTCATTGAGAAAAATATCATATGCCGCTATGGGGTACCACATGAGATGATCAGTGATAATGGAACACATTTCCAAGCTGAATGCGCGGAATTATTACAGAAATATCATATCAAGCATCACAGATCGTCACCTTACAGACCACAAACAAATGGTGCAGTCGAATCGGCCAACAAAAATGTGAAAAATATCATAAAAAATATGACAGAAAATTACAAGGATTGGTTAAGTAAGCTACATTTCGCCCTTTGGGGTTATCGAACCTCTGTTCGTACATCAACGGGGGCTACCCCTTTCTCTCTGGTCTATGGAGTTGAAGTTGTACAACCAATCGAACTCGAAATCCCTTCCCTTCGAATCGCATTGGAAAGCCAACTAGATGAAGTCGACTGGATTAAAGCAAGATACGATGAACTGGTCTTACTTGATGAAAAACGCTTGGCAGCTTTGCATCATGTCCAAATTTACCAACAGCGTATGGCGCAACATTTTAATAAAAAAGTCAAAACCAGGAACATCAAAGAGGGTGACCTAGTGCTTAAGGCACTTCGTAAAAATGTGTTAGATCCAAGAGGCAAATTCAGACCGAATTGGTCAGGCCCGTACATTGTTAAAGCCATCTTGTCTGGCGGAGCGGAACAATTGGTAGACATGGACGGTAACGGTTTCCACAATTTAACCAACTTGGATCAACTTAAGAAATTCTATGCCTAGTCGCATGGGTTCATGACCCAATAGAGCTACGTTTGGCCTGATTCCTTTTTAGGATACGTAGGCAACCCCTCAAGGGGGCCCGACCACTTTAAAAACTAAAAATCCTCCCTCTGTTAATCAAATATGCGCGTCAGTTCAGCATTGCGTCACGACAAAAAAAAGGGGTTTTTGCCGCGACACGGGACATTCCACCGTGTCACGGTACAGTTCACCGTGGTGCGGTGGACCTGAGTAAAAAAAAATACAATAAAATAAAAAAAATTAAATTGTCGTGACGTGGGAATTTGTAACGTGTAACGGGATTTTTCACCGTGACACGGTGGAATTTCAGGTTTTCCGATTTTTTTAGTGACGCATTCGTTGCGAATTCATTGTTTGTTCGAGTTTTTTTATTTTCGTTCTTCCATTGTGTCCGACTCCTTGACTCGGATAAATAAAAAATAAATAAAAGTCATTGTAATTTTTTATTTATAAGGCTGAAATAAATATGCTATTATTATTGAAATAAATGCGACTACAATTATTGGCATCATATGCCTTTTTTTAAATAAAAATTATAAATCATAAAAAGCAAAGCACTATTGATCTAATCTCTCTTCACTTTAGGAACATCCTTCTCTTGGTCAATTAGGTCGGCCTTCACCATTAATGTGTCTTTCGTAGCCCGAACCGTCACACCCCTAGTCGAACTTTCACCCCTTTCACCTTTCTTGAAATTTTTCGGTTGTTTCTCCCTATAGACCATCTTTTTTCTTTACCCTTCCCTTTCACATAATTCTTCTTTCTCGGCATTATAGGAGTCTTAAACTCGATCCCTTGTGTTCTGGGACCTAGACGATCTTTAGGAGGGGCTTTCTTATTTCCAAGACGACTCTTCATGTCAAACTTGCGTGATCCGAATCGTTCCCTCCTACTTCTAGGGTTCAACCATGCCTTGTATGCACTAGATAAAGGAGGAGGAGCTTGGTCACTTGCAGAAACGGTCCACAAAGGTCTTCCAATCCAATAAGTCTCGTACTTGTGAACGTTACTTTCATGCAACGATACTTCACGAGGACTATCGTTATAGCGTGGAACTACTTGTTCAAGTCCATACTGCCGCATCAGTCGAGAAGGACAATAAAAGGTCAGTTTTGAGATACTAGGAACGCGGCAATATGGAGTATCATTCGTGCCAACCATCCTAGTAAGCCTCCACCAAGGCACCACCCAACGAATGGAAAATTCCCTCTTTGCAAAGAAATTTTTCCAATCTTCATACGACATGTTCGCAAAGTAATTCTTTTTCCTGCGGACTAGGTCGTTAGGGCCATATTTTTCAACATCGTAGGGGCTTCAAATAATTCTAAACGCTCCATCAACCAAATCAGCAAAAAGAAAAATCAGACGTAAAAAAAAAATAAATAAATAAATAAAATATTGCAGATTCCCGTGACACGGCAGATTTCACCGTGTCACGGCAGACACCCACCGTGACACAGTGCCTGTTTTGTGTCACAGGGGCTACTCGGAGCGTATTTTTACCTGCAACAGTACCAGAGAGGTCTTCCTGATGGCTTTCCGGTCAGCTTTTGCTTCGTCAAGGCCACGAAATGTTTCTCCAAGGCACGTCGACATAGGAGATCTTCCAGATTCGACATGTTCAAGCACGGACGCTAGACAAGCATGTCCTACCCTACCGTTTGCAAATAAAAGCTTGCTAAACATGCAAAAAATATATGCCCTTCTACGATATACATGATAAGACTCAGAGATAGGGCGATTAAAATATAAATTTGCAAGTTTTTCTAAGTCTACCTCATTACCACACACAATTCTATTTAAATCAGGATCTGTTAGATTCAGATGGCGTTCAAAATCTTGGTAATAATATTCACGTAGGGTAGACATGGCAATAAGATTTCTAGCAGGAAATCCAAATATTGCACCGAATTCCTCCGGCAGGGGACATATTTCATCATAATCAAATTTAAAACAGTGTGTTTCTGGACTCCAAAAATCTAATGCTGCCCTAAGAAAATCATGTTCAATAGCTACATGTCGCAGGGCTAGTAAACCCCTGACATGAAATAATTCTAACTCTCTTTTTTCAGCATTGGTCAAAGAATAAGACCAGTCACACAATGTATTATCAAAATTCTGAGACATGATTATTGAAATATGAACTTCTAAATTATTTTGTGTTTCGTAATTATGCATATCATGAATATACTGGTCTTATTTTATAGAAAAAGCGCTCGAAACTGCCCAGAAATTATCTTTTCATACGCGTAAAACACACCGCTGAGGAATACGCGTACCGTGACACGGGAAGTCCCACCGTGTCACGGGAACCTTTGCCGCGACACGACAATTTTTGCCGTGACACGGTGTACAGTGCCGTGTCACGGCACCTCACGCGTTTTATTTTTTCATCTTTTCCCGTACCTATCCGGATTTTTTTTAATATTTTATCTTCACTGTTTATTTTTTCAATTTTCTGAGAGTTTTATTTCTAATAAAATTCTCAACCTTTTTATTACTTATTATTATTATTATCTTTATTTTATTTATTTTTTTTATTTTTTTTATTTTTCGCTTTATCATTTTATTTACGTATTCTATTTATTTTTACTTGTCTTTTTATTTCTTTTTCTTTTTGGGAAGGTCGGTACCCTCCATTACTCCACTTACTTTTTTGTGGCGTCATTAATAAATACACGATAACACACACTAACACACAATAATAAATACATAAACTGTGAATAATGTACAAAAGAGTCGTAATAAATAAACATGTCAAGTGTCATCATAGCATGTACAAATAAAAACCCTCGGTCAGAAGTCCCTAGAGCCAGAATCAGTATCATCTCCACCCTGCGAATATGGGAACGGTGAGCCAAAGAGTCCCTCCATCATCTGAGTACGGGGAGTAGTGTCCCTACTAGTCCCTGTGACCCAAGCAGTAGTCAAACTCAAGGCAGGACCCGTCCAGCCGGAAAACGGTGTAGACTGACTCAAAGACGCGGGAATCGTCGGTGAAGGCATCGTCCCATACATCGGAACTGAGAACAAGCCCGACACCGGTGGAGGAATCCCGGACAATGGAGCTGAAAATGAACCGAGATCCAAGGGAGTCAAAACAGACCCAAGCTCAGGCTGTGGAGGCTGTGAAACAGACTGTCGCTGCCCCTGACTCTTGCCCGGAAAGCGCTGGGAAGACTAAGGCTGCTGCCACTAAGCCTCCTGAAACGGCTGAGTAATCTGAGGCTATCGCTGAGAATGAGAGCGCCGGTGAATCTCAGGAGATCGTCTACCACGACCAAGCTCCTCCTCATCCGAGCCTCAATGCCTCGAGCGCGAGCGGGACCTCCGTTGCTCCTGAAAGATACAAAATCAAAAGGTGTCAACAATGCAAAATAAAACAAATGGTAGAAGTAAAAAAATGAATGATACCTCAAGAACGTCGCTACAGCTCCGACAACTCGCACCACGCCGAAGCTTGATGATGCAATACTTTAGGGCGTCAACCAGCTTCATGAGTCCCATCATCTCCGGGCGGTTAGGCTGAGGATAACAAGCAGTGTTAAAAGGATGAATAATGCGTCAAAAAACTTACCAGCTCAAAGACCTCGGGCAGAGACTCCTGCGCCTGTCTGTAACTCTCTGGCGCGTCAGCAATATGATCCTCGGTGATACCAATCGGCCCTGGATAGCGGACAGACTGAGTCGGAATCTCGATCCTCCCCACAGGGCGAATAGTCGTCTGAAAATATAATCGAATAATCAAGTTATTCGACTATTTAAAACAGAGACTAGTAACAAAGATTCTCAAAATAAATCATACCTCAGGAAGACGGGGTGGAGGAGCCAGAGAGGGAAGCAAGTCCTGCGCATAATCACCCTCCATGTGCACAAGCTCCTGCCATGGAAAAGTATAGCGCTCTCCCCTGTTTATCAACTCCATAATCAAGCGTGAGTCCTGCATCGACTCTGGTGGAGATGAGGGCACCACAAAGCGATCGCCGCTATGCTGACGAACGACACGCTCCCCCAAATACCAGACAAAGCGTCCAGTACCAACCAAAATGGTGCGGTGCGCTGAAAGACGCAAGGCCTCAGGAAGATTAGTAATCCCGGCCCAAGGACGATACTGGACATCAATGGCAACCTGAAAACCATAAAAAGTTGGCATGAAACAACGGAAACAACGTCAGAGGGAAAATAACAGGCAACAAAACTAATTCTTACGCTAATAGAAGAGGTGCCTCGGCGTAGCAGCCCACGCAGCGCAGGGACAGACTCCACCCGCGACTCTCCTCGATCACGTCATCTAGCCCTGACAGGGAAATCATGTACCGCTCCACGACGTCGGCGAGGAGCCAAGCCTGGGAAATACTCGTAGAACCATAGCTGCAATGAAAAGTAATCTTTAGCACATGAGTCGAACAAGTTAAAGTGAAACCAAAAGAGGAAAAGATCATCACCTCTACGACTCTCCACAGACCATAGACAGTGATGGGAGACTCGTCGTTCAGCTGCCGACACCCATGACGTAGCGATAAGAGAAGGTCGGCGTATCCGAGGCTGGCCCAACTATAGGATCCTATCTCATGGATCCTGACCAAAGAGGGGAGGTAGCAAAGGAGTACGCGTGAACTCCTATCAGGAGAAAGGGTCATGGAGATCAGAATCAGGATGAAGATCCGCACTCGTTGCTCAGCCGATGTATCCTCCATGTCAAAGCCACGAGCTAAAACTGAAGCCAGCTTCGATCGCCCACTCCTAGGACCACCTCAAGACACTGGTCGGGTCCTGATATGCTGAACGATCGGACCTAACAAATCAGCTGCCTCAGCCGATCCCCAAGACAGATCAGACATCTGAGCTACGGCCCGGTCAGTAAAGCGCAGCCCGCTAATCATACTGAAGTCCAGAGGGGTCACTGTCATCTCCCCCCAAGATAAATGAAAAGTATTGGTAGTATCCCAGAAATACTTCAACAATGCGCGAATGACCGTCGCACCGCAACCCCGGGGGCTGCGAAACCCTACAACCGCCGTATTGAAATCTACTAAACCGGTCGATTCCTAGAGGGCGTTCGTAGCAGGATCCCTCGTAATGATCCGGTGAAGTCGAGGAATCAAATCGCCGGCTCCAGAACCGTGGTGGCGAAGCGTGCCGTCGACTATGCGGAGAGTGGGCGATGAGAAACATGGTTTTCACGGCAGAAAACCAACTGGTCTGGAGTCCACGGAGGTGGAACCCACCTACCTCTACTCGTAGAAGCCCGAGGCTCGGACTCTAAGGCATCATCGTCCATACCCTCAGAAATAGTGGGAGTGTCCTCCCGAAAAGCCTGACGCCGACCGTGGGTAGAAAGATCGCGATCCCGTCGCCTAGGCATGCTATTATAAAGATCTAAATGCTTAGCATCATTTCCTAAGACATTTAATTCAAGTTGCATTTTTATAAAAATAAAGATCTAAATACTTGGCATCATTTCCTAAGTTATTTAGTTATTTATCGAATTATACGCTAAATTTTTACCTCCAGGCTAAAAATGGGCAAAATTATGGTATTTAGTTTCTCCATGACAAACTAATACTACAGTTCTCCTAGCCGCATGATACTATGTTCTCCATGACAATATAATACATACGCAAAATGCGTTTCGAAGTTGCACAAAAACAATGAATCAACACATCATGAAATATTTTACAAGGTCTACCACCATGTTTTCACCATTTCAAGTGCAAAGAAGTAACATGAACATCATTTCACAAAAGTGGTATCCAAAAATGGTGATTTACTCAATTCTCCATCAAATCATGCAATTTTTGTCTCAAATTTCTCACAAACAAACATACATACATATACTAGTAAAATCATGGCAAGAATTTCAACATAAAACCTCAAAATCAAAAATCCCCAAATTGATTTTTAAGGGTTTTTCATGAAATTACCCATTTGAAGCAAATTTGAGACAAAAATTAAGAGGAACTTACATAGATCCTTGTAGAGATTCGAATATGAGGAGTATGGCAAAAATTTGGAGTGAATTTGGTGAAAAATCAAACAACAAAAGCTCGAAAAAGCTCCGGCAACCCAACAGACCGCCGCGACACGGCCGGCTAATGCCGTGGCCCGTGACACGGTGAGTGTTTCCCGTGTCACGGTAAGCCTCAGAACCAACGGAGCTCCGGCGACATCGACAGCAACTTCAGGCGATAGCAACAGCAGTAAGCAGCAACGAACGACAGCAACAGCAAGTTTCAGCAAAAACCAAAACAAAAAAAAAGGAGAGAAAGGAAGCAGGACCACCGTGACACGGTGATGAACGCCGGCCGACGGGAAAGAACACCGAGCGCCTGTGAGAAGCAGCCGAGACACGGCAAACCGAGCAAAAAAAAAAAAATTCGAGCTTTTGGGTGAAAATCGAACGAGAAAGATGAGCAAAATGAGGAAAATGTGTGATATTTAAAACCAAAAAATCCCGTGCAACGGACCCCGTTCCCACGTAACGGTCAGATTTTGTGTGGTGCACAAGCTTTGACTGGTCAAAGATGCCATTTGACCGTTTTTTCAGCCACTAGATTCCCGCGCCACGGGACCCCCTTGCCGCGTCACGGGAAACAGCTTCGCGTGACGGGGATCCGTACCGTGTCATGGGAATATTTTTTGTGACACAGTGGCTTTGTATAGTTATTTGCGAATATTCCTGACATTTTGACTAAGGTTGCACGATTTTTTTTGCATAAAACTGACAGTTATTTTTCGCTAGAATTACGCGGAATATTGTAATTGATACTTAAAGGAGACTAAAATTACCATTTTACCCCTAGCAAGCATCAAAGTCTATTTTTCGGCATTTTAAGCACCAAATATGGTCGGATAATCGAATTAAAGGTGTGAATCATCTGCGGCCCACGTTGGGGGATAATCGAACCATCATACACTTTCAAATTTCAGCAATGGTCGGCTTTCCTCAGGCTTGGAAAGCGTTATCGAGCGTTATCGGTGGATTTTTCTTCAAGTATAGAAAACCGCCAAGTCGGCTTTCCTCAGGCTTGGAAAGCGTTATCAGTGGATTTTTCTTCAAGTATAGAAAACCGCCAAGTCGGCTTTCCTCAGGCTTGGAAAGCGTTATCGGTGGATTTTTCTTCAAGTATAGAAAACCGCCAAATCGGCTTTCCTCAAGCATGGAAAGCGTTATCGGTGGATTTCTCTTCAAGTATAGAAAACCGCCAAGTCGGCTTTCCTCAAGCATGGAAAGCGTTATCGGTGGATTTTTCTTCAAGTATAGAAAACCGCCAAATTCCTTTGTCGGCTTTCCTCAAGCATGGAAGGCATTATCGGTGGAATTCTTCAAGCATAGAATGACACCAAATTAATACGTTGACTTTCCTCAAGCATGGAAAGTGTCACCCGGTAGCTTTCTTCAGGCTTAGAAAACTACCAAACTCTTCAGTCGGCTTTCCTCAAGCATGGAAAGCGTTTCAACAAATGTCACTCGGTGGATTCCTTCAAGCTTAGGAAGCTGCCAAATTCGTTTGTCACCAATACACTGGTGCTTTATACGTATTCTATCCCTTTACTCTTTTATCTGTGGAATTAACATTTTTCTGCATGTATCGGCGTATACAGAATGATTTAGGATCGCAGAACGTCTTAAATCATTCTCCGTCCCTATCGGCTACTTTGACTATCGTTTTTCGAAACTGATGTTTCTACAAACTCAGTCAAAGTGGGGGCTTCTGTAGACAACTAAAAATGTCTCCCCAAAACCAAACCCGATGATGAACATCCTTTCACCGCCACTATTTGTCGAGTTTAGTATTTAATCCCGAGAGTGCTTAAAAAATCGTATTTAATTAAATTCATATTTTTGAACGGTCCATGGATTGATCTTGATGTTTAGTAAAAGCATAGTTTTTATTTCAGCCCAGACTTATTATTGGCCCAAACCTTTTGTTTATTTTTATTTAATTATTTTCTTATTTTAGCCCAAATAATAATAAGTCAGAAAAGGCCCGAAATTGTCAATCGGCACTTAAAATGCCGAATGAAATTAGGGTTAAAAATGTATTTAGACGGAAAAGTGGGCTGGAAATTCCCGCGCCACGGTAGACAGCCACCGTGTCACGGGAATCCTTCCCGTCTGACGGTGGGATTTCCCGTGACACGGGAAGTCTGCCGTGACACGGGACGTTCTGTGTCTTTTCCGCGTAAACCCTTAACGCGTTTTCTTTCCCGTTTTCTGAAAATTTCCCGCGTCGTACTAAAAATGTACCGTTTCACGGGAAAGTTTGCCGTCTGACGGTGGGACTTCCCGTGTCACGGTACAGTTTGCCGTGTCACGGGATACTTTTTTAGGGTTTTTATCATTTTAGGGTTCCGTGTGCTCCCTCAGAACATTTTCCCTATAAATACCCCCTCATTTCTGATGTACGAGGCATCAATTAATTCTCTCGAATTTTTTTTCTCACTTTTATGCTTTAGCCTAAACACAAGTCTACCCTTTTCACTTCAAAATTCCTTCTTCAAGTGCTCAAAGGAGTCCATACTTTACTCGTGGTTCTGTCCTTTAGCCAAGGCTCGAAAGGTAGAACTGTTTGAGGGTTTGGCCCCAAATCAACTCTACTTTATTTAATTTAATTTAATTATTGTTTTATTTTTTCCTTGAAGTTACTAACTCGTTTATTATTTTGTAGTTGCAAACAAACAGAATCAAAGTAAGAATCATGTTCCTTTTATTTCTATTATTTTTCTAACGATTTTATGTTGTTGGAATTGGGACTAAGTTGTTTCCAATATTAATGTTTGTTCTATTATATTTATTGATCACCATATTGCATGTTTAAAGGGAATATGTAATTGAAAATCACGCCTAATAAGATAATTTAGACAACCGGTTTAGGATCCTTTTTAATCTTGTTAATTAATTCAAGTGATCACCAATATTTTAGAATTATGTGTGCATTAATATTCAACCAATTTAGTTAAATAATAGTTTGGAGCGAATTGAATATTTTGTTTGTATGCCTTTGAGATCACAGGAATGCTTTTCAATATAAGAATCGAGTAGAGGCCAATACGGGCGAATGTGACTCCATGACTCACTTCGTACCATCATCCCCGATCCTCCTTTCGTGGTTCCGAACCATATGGAGTTAGTAATCTCATGGATTATGAATGGGGTGTAACCTTCACGGGTCAATCGTTGTTGCCTATCGTTGTCCCTTATCGTGGTTGCCTTTTTATGATCCGTGAACGGTTTACAAGTTCCTTAAAAACTTGTTGGCGGCTCCCTACTTTGCTTTGTCCCTAATCGTTGTCCCTAATTGTAATGTTGATTCCCACTTCCTATGAGTGCCAAGCATATTCACACATGCTTTTAACGTAGGCGCACTTCGAGCGACGCCTACAGTAGGCCAAAATACAAAGGAGACTATGTCGTAATTTACATTTGCATTCATTAATATTGCATTTTAATTTCAATTATTAGCGTTAGCATATTACTTTATACCACTACCAAGGAAAACAGGTACTACAAACATATACAAGCAATTATTATAATTTAAACAAATTCACATCATTTGAGTCACTCATAAAACAAACAAGTGTCGCAAATAAAGAAATTTTGTATTGTCTAGTAAGTCATTTGCGTCCCTCCTACTATATAAACAGGTGATGTAAATAACAAACAAGAAGTTGCTCAGAACAGCTATTTGCGTCACTTGTTTATAAAGGAGCGACGCAAATAACTCTTATTTGCGTCACTTGTTTATAAAGGAGTGACACAAATGACTCTTATTTGCGTCGCGCCTAGGAGTGATGCAAATGATTTAAAAGTCATTTGCATCGCGAGCAGTTGCTTCACTCATAAAAGCGACGCAAATACACTCTAAGTGAGCGACGCAAATGAGCCTTTTTCTACTAGTGACCTACTCTATTTTATGAAAATAGTCAATCTACTTTAGTTTGGTCCATCACAAGGGTCAAATAATATTGTATTTGGATAGGTCTTAAAAAGACCTTTCTAACGATATATTATAAGCCTAATTTCGATGAATTATGACGAAGTTATGGCCAAAATACTAAACTGGACCTGGTTTGGTTCTTATATGCGGCCCAATGATCTAGAGGAGGGCCTATTATTAACTATCATTCCTAAAGCTATTAGGATTGATTATAGTCTTCTAGAGTACTCTATAAGGTTCTTTTGAATCCTAATGGAGTTAGGATTGATAACTATGTTTCAAAGAGTTTGAAATTGAATAAAACTACTCCTTTTAATAATCCTTGATTAGTACGAGATGGAATATGCTCAGATATTATTTTTATGACTCATAATATTTATCCAAATTGTATATAGTTGGATAGATTTTGAAATTATCTTTCCTATGATATTTTATAATATTAATTCTAAGCTATAACGAAAAAAATATGAATGGAATATGAAACTCTATCCAAAAACTGACACCCTTCCACTATTCCGGCCATATCATTTTATCTACAAAATATTTTAATCTGATTTTAATTGGGTTGAAAAGTAGACTTCAAGATATTTCTAATGACATATTATATACCTTATTTGGACTTCTAGATCAAAAGATATGGTATAAACAAAATCCGCCCAAACTGTCTTGTAGCCCCGGACGACAAACCTGTCGCGCGGCGCTACACCAAATCGAGCGACGACAAGGGCAGTTTCGGCGACAGAGTCGTGTTTTATTCCTCTTCAAACTCTGATTCTTTTTTATCATATCCGGACTGTTTTCATTATAAATAACCTCCTTAAACCTCCGTTTTTAAATCATCAACTCTCATAAAGAATTTCTTCATTCTCTCTCTCCCTCTTTCTAAGTCTAGCCTTTTACAAACACAATTCCTCATACAGTAGCACTAGACACACCTAGACAAGTTAAAAGTTTCCTTCTCCCTAGACGTGAAAAGTTTGGTATTGAGGGTTTGGTCCCAAATCTCTATTTCAATTATTTAATTTAATTGTTTGTTTTATTATTTTCCTTGAAGTTACTAACGTGTGTATTTTGTTACTAGAAAGAGGTACGAGGCATCCAAGTAAGTGCTTTAATTGTTTTAATTGATATTATGATCATGTTTAGATTGTTATTTTGATTTCTAGTATCATGTTAGGATGCTTTTTTTAGTATGATGTTTAGGGTGACAACAATAAGTTCTTTATATCAATTATTATTTCAGTGATGCTTCCTATTTCTTTCCTAATATTCATGTTAGTATCATGTTAGGGTTAAAGCTTTGATTTTTGATGTTTAGTGACATTCTAGGGTTTGTTATTAATCTTGTTAGTATCATGCCTAGGATCTTGCTATTAACATTATACTTTAGTATTGACATGATTATTTTAATTATGATTATTTTAATTATAATGATGATTATGATGTTGTTGATTATACTTATTGTTATTCCTTGATCACGCCTTTTATCCATGTTTAAAGGGAATTGGTTCTTGTTATCACGCTTAATAAGATAATTGTTAATCTTATTTAGGGTTAATATAATTATAATTCAAGTGATCGCCAATAATAAGTTTGCCTGTGCATTAAAATTAAACCAACATAGATTAAACAGGTTTAGGGTTAATCTAATGGTTGCATGTTAGTCAGAAAGCACACATGAATACGAGAAGAATAAAGTAGAGGCATATTATTAGGGCAGGTTCAATCTCTTTTAGGTTGGATTTTTATCTTCATCCCCGAATTTCCTGTTTTGGTTCCGGATCTATTGGAGTTGACGATCTCCTGGATCGTTAAGGGGTGTAACTTTCACCCTGTGATCAGTTTACAAGTTCCTAAAACATGTTGGCGACTCTTTTGCTCTAACTTCCTTCCCTTTGGACACCACCGTACTTAAGTGTATGATCACAGTGGGGTTCAAGTTTGGGGTAATGCTTGAAATATTCCCTACAGATTTTTGGCGAGTCCACTAGGGAGGATTTATATTTTAATTCTTGAAATTTATTTCGGCAATGATTTAGAATGAGTGGATGAGACTCGAATAGTTCAAAGTATTTTATGTGCGTAATTTTGATTAACATTATTGTCATATGCATAAAAAAAAGGTTCTCATTGGAAAGACCATCCGTAATGAGTCAAAAACATAAGATTTTTACACGTAGGAAATCTGAGGAATATCTGTCACAACTAGAATCGAAATAATGCTGCGAAAAACTGGAAAATTTAAGAACACATACAGCTGTTGAGGCATGTAGGAATTGGCGTCTAGAAAACGGAGCTTGTCGCCGATGATAAGGCTCTATCGTAGGGTGAGAATTTTGTCTCCAGGTGACATGGCTCTTATCACGACGACAGTCCCTGTTGGTTGGCGCCGTGTTCTTCCAATACCGAGCCAGAAATCTGTCATCTTGTTTTGACTAGTACTAGCACTGTTGGCTCGATTCTACATCCTGATTGAGTTTTTCTCTCTTTTCTGAAACTCATATGTGTTCTGCATACAGACATAACCCTCAGGGAATTGATGCTCCATCTACCCGATTTAACGCTCTAAGCAAGAAAGGGTACATCCGAGAATGTTGAATTCACCAAACCATAGAAGCGAGTTCAACTCGCGGAGTCCCATCCACTCGCGCCAACCCTTCCAAAGGTAAGGCTTCTGCACCAGTGCATGCGGACTCATAACCATGGACCCTCTTCGACTAACTCATATCCAGAATTCTCTATTTCTCTTCTCTCTCTAAGCTCTCTCCTTCTCTCTCTCTTTATGGCCTAACCTTTTACAAACACAATTCCTCATATATTAGACACACCTAGCCAAGTTCAAAGTTGCCTTCGCCCTAGACGTGAAAAGTTGATAATTTCTGAGGGTTTGGTCCCAAATCTCTATTTCAATTATTTAAATTAATTGTTTAATTTTATTTTTTTCCTTGAAGTTACTAACGTATGTATTTTGTTATCAAAAAGAAGTACGAGGCATCCAAGTAAGTGCTTTAATTGCTTTATTGATCTTTTGATATAGAAATCATGCTTAGATTGCTATTTTGATTCCTAGTATCGTGTTAGGATGTTTTATTGCTTCCTAGTATTTTGTTTAGGGTAATAACTAAAATTTCTAATATCAAGTATGATTAACAGAATGCTTCCTATTTTCTTTCCTAATATCATGTTAGAGCTAAAGCTTTAATCTTTATGTTTAGTAACATGCAAGAGTTTGTTATTAATCTTGTTAGTATCATGCCTAGGATCTTGCTTTATTTTTAACATGAACATGATTATTTTTATAATTATTATTACGATGATGATTATTATGTTGCTTGATGATATATATTTATTTTTATTGCTTCATCACGCCTTTCATGCATGTTTAAAGGGAATTTGTACTTGTAATCACGCTTAATATGATAATTAATAATCTTGTTTAGAGTTAATATGATTATAATTCAAGTGATCGCCAATAATAGATTTATTTGTGCATTAATATTCAACCAACATAGATTAAACAGGTTTAGGGTAAATCTATTGAGTGCAAGTTAGTCAGAAAGCGCACATGAATACGAGAAGAATAAAGTAGACGTCTATTATTAGGGCAGGTTCTTTCTCTTTAAGATTGGATTTGTACCTTCATCCCCGAACTTCCAGTCTTGGTTCCAGACCTATTGGAGTTAACGATCTTCTAGATCGTTAAAGGGTGTAACCTTCACCCTGTGAACGGTTTACAAGTTCCTAAAACTTGTTGGTGACTCTTTTGCTCTAGCTTCCTTCCCTTTTGACGCCATCATGCTTAAGTGTATGATCACGATGGGTTCAAGTTTGGGGTAATGCTTGAAATATTCCCTACAGTTTTTTGGCAACTCCACTGCTTCTGCGACCTATAGTCCCTTTACCATCAAATCGCCCGCTGTGTCGAAGAAGTTCCACGCTAAATTCAATAGCTAATTCATATACCATTTTCTCTGCAACATATCCCTTATATGTTTTCATTTGCCTTTCAAAAGGCCATGAACTTCTCATATGCACGGGACCACAATATTTTATCTTTCTAACCAAGTGAATAGGTAGATGAACCATGATATCGAAAAATGTCGGGGGAAAATACATCTCAAGTTAGCATCAAATGACAACAATTTATGTTTCCATAGACTCCAAATAACTAGGATTAAAGACTTTACTACATATTGCATTAAAGAAAGAACATAACCTAATAATGGCATATCGCACATTTTTCGGTAAAATAGAACGAATAGCAACAGGTAGGAGATATTGCATCAAAACATGACAATCATGAGACTTAAGACCCACGAGTTTCAAATTTTGCATTAAAACAAGAGATGATATGTTGGAAGAAAAACCCCCAGGCACTTTTACCCCAGCTAAGGATGCACAAAGCTCTGTCTTTTCTTTCTTAGATAGTGTATACGCAGCAGGAGGTAAATATGAACGGTCTCCAGACTTAATAGCATGAAGCTCACTTCTAATCTTCATTTTTGCTAAATCTAACCGAGCACCTTTACTATCTTTTGTCGTACCATTAATGTCTAATAAAGTGTCAATCAGACAATCACATACATTCTTCTCAATGTGCATCATATCTAAAACAATGTCGTACATAGAGAAATCTCCAATAAGGAAGGCGCCACAATTCCGAACACTTCTTGTACCCTTGTTTAGGAATAACATCTTTATTTTTCTTCAACTTGCAAAATGTAATTCGAATGTCTTTAACCTTTTCATACACTTCAAGGCTAGAAGAGACATGTGGCTGGCTAGCAAACACCTGTTTTCCAGTAAAAGCCTTTTTCATTCTTCGATAGTAATGATCATAAGGAAGAAATGGGCGATGGTCATAGTAGACTGTTTTTTTAGATCCTTTCATGTACTCTCCCTTCCAATGGTCTTCGCATGTAGGGCAAGGAGTGGCTCCTTTGACACTATACCCTGAAAGATTACCATATGCTGGAAAATCTTGGATTATGCAGAGCATTCTCAGATTGAAAAATTCTTTTCGGTTAGCATCAAACACTTCCACCCCCGTCTCCCACAACAATAACAAATCGTCAATGAGAGGCGCCAAGTACACACAAATATCATTTCCGGGCTGTTTTGGTCCAGGAATTATCATTGACAATATTATGTATTTTCTTTTCATGCATAAGGAGGGCGGCAAGTTGTAAATGGCCAACATAACTGGCCAAGTACTACAGGTGCTACTTAGAGAGCCATATGGATTCATTCCATCAGTAGACAATGCATGGCGGAGGTTTCGTTCTTCACGACCAAAATCATCCCATTTGTCATCAATAGACTTCCATTGTGGAGAATCAGTTGGGTGTCTAAGTAATCCATCTTTTTTCCGCCCAAATTCATGCCATGTCAATTTCTTTGCCTCTTCAGGATTCAAATACGTACGTTTGAATCTTGGAATAATTGGGAAGTATAGTAACAGCTTAGCTGGAACTCCTTCTGTTATTTTGTATCTTGAGACATTGCATTGAGGGCAACTCTTAAGAGATTCATATTCTTTTCGGTACAGTATGCAATCATTAGTCAAAGCATGAATTCTATTATAACGCAAGCCCATTGTACACAATATTTTTTTTGCCTCATATGTAGAAATCGGTAAAACATTATCAGGAGGAAGCATGTCAATCAAAAACTTAAGTAATGCATTAAAACTCGAATCTGTCCAGCCATGACCCGCCTTTATATTGTACAACTTAAGTACACCAGACAATCTTGTGTACTTGTCACAACCTCCATATAAGGGCTTCTCGGAATCACTTATCAAATCCTCAAAGGTCACCTCAGGATCAATCTCAACCCTTTCCTCAAATTCATCTATCATGTCATCTAAGTTATCACCCTCATATTTCACCATGAACATTAGAATTATCCATTTTTTTCACCCATTGACGAAGTTCCTACTCTACTTTCTCCATGGCGATACCAACAAGTATATGTTCGATCAAATTCCCATTTACTCAAATGAGCAAGTATTACATCAACCTTGTGATAACTAAGATTATGGCAGATATGGCAAGGACACGGAATAACATCACGACCTTCACTATTCGTAACTGCAAATTAAATAAATTTGACAACCCCGGCATCATATTCTAGGTCTCCAGGTTTTTTGGTTGTAATCCAACTTTTATCCATTTCAAAAAACTAGAAAATAAAACGAGAAACATGAATCTATACATAAAAAAAGTGTAATATATGTTAATAAAGATAAATATCCACTCAAAGACATTGAGTCCTTATCAATAAAACTAAAGTTAATTATAATTTTAATATCATTCAAACTCTCATGTGCTGTAAAATAGAGTAACCTCCTCAATATTAAAACTCTTTTTAATTTTAATTTTATTTATAGTCCATTACTTTTTTATTAGTTTGATGGGTTACTTAGGAGTAGTTAGTTAGTGCTTTGTTGTTTTTAGTTATACTTTATCATCTTATACTATTGCTACTGCAAGGCTTTTCTATATAAGTTTCATTATTTTCTAGTTTTCTTTAATCTAAGAGAATCTACTTAGTATTATTATTAGTTTGTTCATAATTTCATTCCTACTAGTAAAAATTTTGATTGACACTCAGTGTCTAAACTTATTATAATTAAGTGGGTAATCTAGTTTTCATATACTCATTTGTTTGTTCAGAGTATTGTCCTTTGTACAATCGACTACTATCTACTCATGGCATACTCCTTCACATGATTTCCAGCACTTCAATAAAAACAAAAAGCACGAATACAGTAGAGTAGTATCATAATTTTCAATTTCGAAATTCAGATCAATTCAAGGATTTCATCACAATATATACATGCACCCAATTTTAATTGCAATTAAACGGAATCACCCTCGATAAATACATGAATAATGCCGAAAATCAGAAATAAATGGAACTAATGCTCATAATTCATTGTTTAACAACAAGAATTCCAATAATATCATCTCAAAACTCGCTAATCGTAAACTAATTAACATGCCAATAACATAGGGTTCGTATTTGTAAAATAGAAATCATACTAAAACTTACGAACCTGGCTTCTATGTTTCTGAGATGAGAAGCGCCTATTGATGAATTGGAAAGGATCGGAGAAGCGGCAGCCGGTGGATAAACGGTGGAGAAGAATCGCAGTTATGGAGGTGGAGTCGTGGAGGTGGAGAGGAAGTTTTGGAGTTTCAATGTCAGAGGGTTTTTACTTTTTTTTTTATTATTTTACCCTTTTTTTTTCCCTTTTGGTAAAATGTCATAGGCTTTATTTTAGTTAGAGCTAATTTTTTACCAAAACTAAATATTTGGCCTCGCGGGAATCTGTGCGCCCACTGTGTTTTTTTATTACTAAAACCAAATAGAACGCTCATCTCATAACACCATCCTATAAGATAAAGTCAAATTGAATAATTTTTTTTACTTTTCTATAGCAAAATCAAATATAACGGTTCAATAAAAAAGGCGTTCCATTTGATTTAACTTATAACACAATTTTCTATCAAAGGCGTTTTATATATTTCTGGAGAACGCTTATTCAACTTTACAGTTCTATATTATGTGTTACTTTTTCCCATTTTTGTGGTAGTGATTTCTATTTTAGTTCCTAAATTTATTTTTGACAATTATTTAGAATGAGTGGATGAGACTCGAAAAATTCTAAGTATTTCATGTGCGTAATTTTATTAACATTATTGTCCTATGCATAAAAAAAAAAGGTTCTCATTGGAAAGACCATTCGTAATGAGTTAAAAATATAGGATTTTTACATGTAGGAAATTTGAGAAATGTCTTTCACAACTAGAATCGAAATAATACTGCGAAAACTTGAAAATTCTAAGAACACAGAAAGCTGCTGAGGAATGTAGGAACTAGCGTCTAGAAAACAGTTATCGTCGTATGAAAAATGGCCTTTTTGCCTGGCGATAATTTTGTTGTCTGTTGACGGAGCCATTTTCTGCCGACGGATAATGTTGTCTGGCGCCGAGCCAGAAATCTGTCTTCTTGTTTTGACTAGTTCTAGCACTGTTGGCTAGATTCTACTTCCTGATTGAGTTTTTCTCTCTTTTTTGAAACCCATATGTGTTCTACATATAGACATAACCCTCTGGGAATTCATGCTCCATATACCTGATTGAACGCTCTGAGCAACAAAGGGTACATCCGAGAATGTTCAATTCGCCAAACCATGGAAGCGAGTTTAACTCGCGGGGTCCCATCAACACGCGCCAACCCTTCCAAAGGTAAGGCTTTCGCGCGGTGCATCCGGAGTCATAACCATGGACCCTCTTTGACTAACCCATATCCTTGAACTTTAGAAAAACTAGAGCCATGGTTAGGTTGCAAACTCGTTGCAAACTCATTGCATCATGTTGTGACTACTTGTGCATTATTTGCTTGTGCATTCTTACGTGTGATTAAACTAACCGTTTGGTTTGACTTGTAATTGTGAATATATTTAAATAAACTAACCAATGACTAAAGGGCTTTGCTTAATTAATTGATTAATTAATTTAAGCTAAAAAATATACCTTAAAATCGAGTAATAGTTCCTTTAAGTCAACCCGGATTTTTATTCCCATATACTGCACAAGTGTCAATTAAATTTTGTCATAGCCAGAGTTCTAGAAATATTTACAAGTCATATAACCTTTGGATCTGTAGCCCCGAGTTTTATCTTTAATTTGGCGTTGGTTTCATCCAAATCAGAG
Organism: Chenopodium album; assembly: GCF_948465745.1. Classification (NCBI taxonomy): domain Eukaryota; kingdom Viridiplantae; phylum Streptophyta; class Magnoliopsida; order Caryophyllales; family Amaranthaceae; genus Chenopodium; species Chenopodium album. The sequence continues at coordinate 23,593,772 of NC_137842.1, forward strand.
TCACGGATAAAATGTTATCACTAAAATACCAAAACCTGTCCAGTTTAATGCATATACATGAAATCTTAACTTAGTCTTTGCTTTGAGTCTAGTCACATAGTCTAGCCACATGGTCATGACACAAGTCTTAGCATGTCACCTACACTCACTGATGAGTGACATTTATGTCACTCCTAAGGAGTAGTTTTAGAGTCTTTTTCGCGTTTATTTTATCTTATTTTCCTTTCTTTCTCTTGTTTTCTCTTTAATAAAGTTTCTAGTTTATTTTGGTAATTTTGTCGTGTTTTAGTTCTTTTCGTAGTTTTTAGTTTATTTTCGTATTTTATTTGCTTTTGATTTGTTATATTTCGTTCTTTATTTTTCCTTGATAGTTTTCTAATTTACTTTTATTTATTTTAATTGGTTTTGAGTCTATTTTATTTCACTTTCTTTACTTGTATAGTTTTATTTAATTTTTATTAGTTTAGTGTTATTTATCTTATTTTATTTTACTTTATTTTACCTTTATTTTATTTTATTTTATTTTATCTCTTAGTAATACCCTCGTGTTTTTGGTTGTAGGTGTCCCGGGTTTCAAGGTCATGTTCGTGCTCGGAGGTCCAAGGTTCGAGGCGCAAAACTTGAGCCAACCCAAGCTGCTGCCTCATATCCTTCACCCCATCTCTTTCTTAACCTCCACCACACCAACCTTTCCCCTGATGCCTCCCTCACGCAACACAACAGCCACCAACGACCACCGTAGCCACCCAATTTACAGCCATTCCGCACACGACCATAGCCACCAATCGACTCAACCAACCCAGCCAGCCGTTGTTACCACCATCACCCACCATTTCCACCCTCACCTCGCAACAGCTCCCTGCTCCCTCATTTCCACCACCGTAACAACAACAAAAACAACCAGCCATGCCTCCCCTGTTCCAATTCGAACAGCAGCAACCTCACCAAACCACGACTCCGACCACCGCAATCAACCTCCCTCAACCAATTACAGCAGCCGCGCAACAGAGCAGCCACCACCAGCATCAATTACAGCAACAATTGCGCCGCATCGTCACCAATTCGCACAACAACAACCCCAAATCAGAGAGAAATGCAAGTTCATTTGGGTTCGAGCAAACCCATTGAGATGTTCGGCCGAACTTCGAGTCAAAGACTTTGTGGGTTTTGTTATTCGAAGAGGAGTGGTCGAACATACCCATGGTTCGACCGAACCAACCCCGTAGTTCGGCCGCACCAACCCATGGTTCGACCGAACCATTTCACGAGCTATGCACATGGCTTTTAATGAGGATCGAACGGTGGTGTTTTCTTGGTGCCGATTTTCAATGATGATGAGCGGTAGTGATTTGATGATGATGGCTGTTAGTTTGATTTGGTGAGATGCAAAACATGGGATCATTCCCCCATTTTAGAGCAGCCAATTTCGAAGAAGAAGAAAAGGGAGCTGAAGGTTTTTGGTGGGGGATTGGTGGGTTTATTTTACTTTTATTTTTATTTTTCTTTTTCTTTTATTTTTTTTATTTCTTTTTCTTTTCCCTTTTCTTATTTTCTTTCTTTTATTTTATTTTTATTTTAGTTTATGATTTTTTTAACTTTTCCTTTTAATTTATTTTATTTTTCTTTTCTTTTTCTATTTTTTCCCTAGTTTTATTAAGTTAGTATAAATACCCAATTTTGGGGGTAATTAGGGGAAACATTCAATAACTATCTATTCTTCTCTCTAATTAGTTTTAGGTTAGGTTAGGTTAGGATTAGTCTTCATTGGTAGAGAGAGAAAGTGTGGTTTTCTTCATTAATGAACTTGGATCTTGAAGAAGGAGCTTGTTCAATCCTTTGTAGACCTTCATCTTCAATTAATGAGCAATCTCTTACTCTTTCTCTTTACCTTTGTTCTTGATTTTGTTTATTTGTTTTTAATTTTCTTCTTTGCTTATTAATCATGTTGATGCTTATTGATTTGATGATTGATATTGTTTTCAACATGATTTGTGAGTAGTCACCTAGCCAAGGGTGTGGGGATGGTGTAGTTGCTAATTGTTCATGCTTTTAATGTTGGGGTTATGTTAATGGTGATTAAAGTCTTTGCATGCTTGATATTCTTTGGTCTTTCTTGCAAGTGCACATTGTTAGTTGATCAAAGATGAGTCTTTACTAACAAGTAACGGAAGTTGACTTAGTTGAGATTCATTACTATCGATTGTTATTTAATAGTACCTCCTAGTATATGGTTCTAATGTGGAAACATAGAGGCTATGTTAGGAGAAGCCAATTGACCCCGAAAGGCGGCTAGATTGGACCCTTTACTTCGATATTCATGCATGTTTAGTTTACCATTGATATGCTACTTTGTTATTGTATGGTCAAGCGTCAAATTCACCTACCCATTTCCCTTGGTGCCTTAATGTTTTATTTCTTGTTTTAGCATTTTTAGACTTTAGTTTATTTATCTCCTATTCCGGACTAGCTTAATTGTCGATAACATTTGGTGGTGTTTAATCGTTCTCTGTGGTTCGACCCCTATGCTTGCCTTATACTCGTGTTAGGTTTGTTTAGGTTGTATAAATTGTATTTGATCTAGGGATAGACAATTGACGACGCGTTTATTCCCTTGTCACTCACTAGTGGTAGCAAACACTTTGTGTACATGTCACCATGACCATGTCTTCGGTTAATGCATGAGTCGTTTTCTGTCGTTCGAGTGGGGAGTCCAATCTATTCCCATTCTTTTCCACCTTTTCTTCCATGTTGAATAGAGCTTGAGTCAAAATAAATAATAAAAAACTTATCCCTAATTTCCCTTTTCACAGTACTTGGTCAAGGAGAGAAGGGCGTTTAACCAAGGACAACCTCTTTGTTCAAGTTCATCTTTTTGATAAACCGGTCAGTCGGAAGAGAAAAGCTGAGAAGATAATGGCCACTCAAGAAGAAGTTAATAAGCTTAAGAAACAAATGACAGGCGTGACTGAGGTGTTTACGACCTTAACCCTCCGTATCAATGACCCTGTGAAGCAACAACAAATAATGGAGCTCATGCAAGAGAGCTTGAGCAAGGTATCTAATGATTAGAGGATCCGGGGCATTAGCTCGCAAGGGGTCTCAATGGACAAGGAGCTTCTTCTACGGAAATTCAATGGCAATTACATCCCTATGTTTAACCCAAATGACAATCCTTACTTTCATTGAAGAGCTTAAGAGACTGTAATGAGCATGGGATTGATAAGAATATTTTTTACTCTTTGTTCTCGCTATCTGTTGAAACCATTTGTCAACATTGGTTCTTCTCCCTTGATAAAGAGAAGACCTCTACATGGGATGGAATAAAAAATGCTTTCATTAATAGATATAAGTGTAATATTCACACTGAAACTGACCATGGACAACTTGTATGCTAAAACAAAAGGGAAACGAAGGCTTCACCTCCTTCTTCAAGAAGTGGAGGCAAACTTCCGCTAACATGATCAAAGTCCTAGTGAAAAAGAATCCGTGAGGATGTTCATAAAAAATTTACAAGAAAAGTATTCAAAACACTTAAAATATCAACACAACTTGAATACTTTCAAGGCTGTCTATGACAAAGGCATCGAGATCGAAGACAACCTCGCAAAGCAAAAAGCTACTAACAATAGTAACCATAGTGGCTGAAAAGGAAAGAAGAACGACAATCCTTCTTCTTCTGAAAATGCCCACTCTAGTAACAATGTTAGTACCTTTGATCTCAGTGAACTTTTATCCATGTATGACCAAGGATCTAAGAAACAACTAAGGAAAGACTTCACCCCCATTGGGATGAGCTTTGATACTACATTCGATCGACTCCATACTAAGGGACTCATTAATCCCATTGGGCCTATTCAATATCCCACACCTAAAAAGAGATTGCCTAGTAGGAATCCAGATGCACATTGCAAATACCATCAAGGCAGGGGTGATTGTAGGCATCACTCGAAGAGCGCCTACATTAAGCATGTGGTGAATATGCTTGGCACTCATAGGAAGTGGGAATTGACATAATACGATTAGGGACAAAGAAAGTAGGGAGCCGCCAACAAGTTTATAAGGAACTTGTAAACCGTTCACGGATCATGAAAGGCAACCACGAATAAAGGGACAAAGATAGGCGACAACGATTGACCCGTGAAGGTTACACCCCATTCATAATCCATGAAATTACTAACTCCATATGGTTCGGAACCACAAAAGGAGGATCGGGGATGATGGTACGAAGTGAGTCATGGAGTCACAATCGCCCGTATTGGCCTCTACCCGATTCTTATTGTGAAAAGCATTCCTGCGATCTCAAAGGCATCCAAACAAAATATTCAATTTGCTCCAAACTATTATTATGCTAAATTTGTTTAATATTAATGCAACATATAATTCTAGAATATGGTGATCACTTGATTAAACAACAAGATTAAAAAGGAACCTAAGCCGGTTGTCCAAATTATCTTATTATGCGTGATTTTCAATTACATATTCCCTTTAACATGCTAGCAATATTAAAAAAAAAATACGAGTAATTAAATTAATTAATAAATTACTCACATTCCACGCATTCCTTTAAATTGCTACATCATGAATAAATTGTTAGTAATTTCAATAAAAAAATATAAAGCAAATGAAAATTAAACTAAATAAATGTAGATTTGATTTGGTCCAAACCCTCAATTATTTGTACATTTCACACCTTGGTTTAAGGACAGAGCCTCTAGTTAAGTATGGACTCCTTGGAATGCTTAAGGGAATAATGGTTTAATTAGGAATATAGGTGTAACGCTTAGAATATGAGAGAGAGAGAAGATAATGACTTTTGATGTAAAAGAGAGAAAGAGAGAAGAATTTGATTCCCCGAAGTGCAGAAATGAGGGTCTTATTTATAGGGAAAATGAGCAGAGGGAACACACGGAACCCTTAAAAGATATAAACCCTAAAAATTAACACTGCGACACGGCAGAGAACACCGTGACACGGTGCCAGGCACCGTCAGACGGGGCACACTCCTGTGACACGGTGGAAAACAGTGCGACGCGGGAAATATTTGACCTACGGGAAGTGAAAACAAGTTAAGGGTTTTCGCGGAAAAGACACGATAAAATTCTGTGACACGGCACACGTACCATGACACGGAAGTGTCCATTGTGGCACAATACAGTACATCATGTCACAGTATAAGAAAACGCGGAAATTACACGGAAAAAGCACCGTGACACGGTGAGAAATACCGTGTCAAGGCAGCAGGTACCGTGCCACGGTGTAATTTGACGCGAAAAAGCTTTAAAAATAGCACCGTAACAAGATGTAAAGCACTGTGTCACGGAAATAGGCACTGTGCCACGTCATCAGGCGCCGTGACACGGTGCTTTTGTACTGTGCGCGGTAATTCCTGTTTTTAACATGTTTTTAAAATTGCGATTACTTTTGATCCGTAACTCGGAATAAGGCATATAATATATCATTGGAAAGCTTATCAAGTCTCATTTCCAACCCAATCAAAATCAGGTCAAAATCATTTTTAGATTTTATGATATGGCCGTTTTAGTGGAAGGGTGTTGGTTTTGGACCGAGTTTAGTGTTTTGCTCATATCCTTTTCGTTATAGATCAGAATTGGACTAATGATATATGGTTGGAAGGCTTATTAAAAGTCCTATCCAATAAAATAATAATTGGATCAAAATTATATAGCCATAAAATCAGTTTTGCTCGGTTTTGTGATGTGGATACGAAAAGTGGAAAATAGGTTATGGTTTAGGGAAATGAGGTAGAAATTGGATTGGTTCATGAAATATATTGGATAGAACACCGATTTAAGCACTCCAAAGATTAAATACTAAACCCAACCAATAACGGCGATGAAAGGTGTTCATCATCGGGTTTGGATTTGGGGAGACATTTTTAGGTGTCTACAGAAGCCCCCACTTTGACTGAGTTTGTAGAAACGTCAGTTTTGAAAACGATAGTCAAATTAGTCAATAGGGACGGAGAATGATTTAAGACGTTCTGCGATCCTAAATAACTCTATAAAATGATACTTGTAGAAAAATGTTAGTTCCGCAAATAAAAGAGTAATGGGATAGAATGCGTATCTGACACCAATGTATCGGTGACAAATGAATTTGATAGCTTCCTATGCTTGAAGGAATTAACCGGATGATGTTTGTTGAAATGCTTTCCATGCTTGAGGAAAGCCGACTGACAAGTTTAGTAGCTCTCTATGCTTGAAGAAATCTACCGGATGATACTTTCCACGCTTGAGGAAAGTCGACATATGAATTTGGCTATTTTCTAAGCTTGAAGAAATCCACTGGATAATACTTTCCATGCTCGAGGAAAGTCGACAAATGATGAGATTGCAAGTCTCTGTGTATCGAGACCCTTGCGCCGTGAAATGATAGTGGTTCGATTGTCCCCGAACGTGGGCTGTAGATGGTCCGCTTGTCCCCGAACGTGGGATGTAATTGTTTCGCTTGTCCCCGAACATGGGCTGTAGATGGTTCGCTTATCCCCGAACATGGGTTGTAACCTTCACGAGTCAATCGTTGTTGCCTATCGTTGTCCCTTTATTCGTTGTTGCCTTTCACCCTTCAAATATACAATCTTTTCTTGATAAACCACTTTGAGCCTCGTCTAACGATAGACCATTCTTTCTTCGACCCACATCTACCTAACCTTGGGATGGGATGGTGTGTAACTTGTGCAATTTCAAAAGCTTGAATGATTTCAAAAAAATAAAAAAGCAATAAAAAATAGATAAAAGTGTACAAAAGGGCAAGTGTTCCAATGTCTTCGATATGAAAATATCTTAAATATGAACACGTCTCAGATTGCGTCTCTTATCAAGTGCTCAATACCGTGCCTGAGAAACATGAATGCCAAGAGACTGATAAACCGCATGATTGGGATTGCCCACACTTATAAAAATAATAAAAAGAAAGCAAAAAAAAAGAAAGAGAGCAAAAAATATAAAAAAGAATTCAAAAATGAGAAAACTCAAGCATAAAAATACAAGGATTCAAAAGCAAGGTTGCACTCCTTGGGGGCTTATCGAGGGTCTTGAGCCTTTATCCCCTTATTCTTCAAACCGTTAGCCTAACAACGTTACATCCCTTAAAAAAGACCTCTTGGAGGTGTACGCACACTTGTGCGAGGTTCGGCTAGAGCTACGTTCGGCCTGATTCCTAACGGATACGTAGGAAATCTCACATTTGGGTGCGGCCGTAATAAACATGCACTCATATTCACATTTACACACTTACACCATGATCATATCAAAGGATCTCCAATGCTCATCCCTTTTCATTTAGAGCTACACTTGGGGGCTTGATCCTTACATTATTAGCTTACCCTGCCTAAGAGTCACCACCATTTGACTCTTTTCAATATATTTTCCCACACTTAGCCCTTGCGGCCTAACTTTAGTATCACAAACAATTATTTCATATGTAAGTAAAATTGATCAACAACTCACCCTAATTCAAGAGTGAGAAAGAGAAGGAATGTGGAGTGAGATAGGGATGTGTGGTTGTGCTTGCTTTGAGGTATTTATGGCATGGAGGAGAGATGAACTACAGCAGCAAGCCGCCGACCACCTACGAGCAGCAACACTACGAACACCAACAGCAAACCGCCACGCTGCAGTAGCCCACCCACGTGTAGCAACCAATGACCAGCAACACCATAGCAGCAACCACGACCACCTACGAGTAGCAGCACCCTGGCAGTAACACCCACGAGCAGCAACACCCTAAAAGGAACCCACAAACAATGAAGGAGTGATGGTGGTGGTGGTGGAATGTCGTCGGCCTGTGGAGTGAAATAAGAGGCGAACAAAAGAATGTGAGCTTAAGTGGAGTGAAATGTGAAATTGGAATGAAATAAGAGGAGGGAGCTGAAAAAATGCAAGGGTTTTTGTGTTTTAGGACATGGCGCCAATTTTTTTATAAAAAAAGGAAGCGGTTTGAACTGCTTCCCATTTAATTTATGGAAGCGATTCGGTTCAAACTGCTTCCCTTTTCAAATCTTAGGTTGCTTTTTTTATTTGGGAGGGTTTTGTGGGTTTTTAGAAGCAGAATTGAATAACCGCTTCCAATTTAGGGCTTCCCAATTAGATTTTTCTACTAGTGTTAATTTCACATAGTAGCTTGCATTAAATAATAATAGTATTGGATAATTAATTGTTAATTGATCATTTAAGCCAAGGCGAATCTTGTTTATTTTCACGAATATTGATTAAATAAGAATAACGACTTTTGCAATGTAATTCCTACGTGATTAACGCGTGTAAATAAAATCAAATAACTTAGTTTTAGGTACCACATTGCATATATTGTTTGGTGGTGAAATTGTGAAAAAGGAAGAGCTAGTAGAGGCCGTAATAGGGCTAAGATAGCGATTCTCCTCTAAAGGGAACGTTATCTTAATGCCCTCGCTCCCAAATTTTATTTCTGGTCTATGTAGACCAATTTGGGCATGGGTAAACTTAAGATTTGTGCTAATTATCCCTTGAACTCTACTTGGGAGAAAGGCATGAATGAGGTTTATGAGTTTTCTTAAAACTCATTGGTGACTCCTACTTGTTTCTTAAAAAAAAGCGTGACGATAAGATCATTTCTAATTCAAGGTCCCCCAAATAGTTAGGAATTCAAATCCTAATACACCCTAAGAAGTGTAAAGTCCTAGGCTTTTAAAGAGCCATGGGCATTTAAGGAGAAAGGTCCCCTACGATGGGAACACCCTCCTTACACTCTCTCCCAAATGCAACTGTTTAAAGCGTTGGGACCGGATGGCATGCATGCTATTTTCTATCAAAAATTCTTGCGTATCATTGGTGATGATATTTTCCGGTTTTTTTGTGATATTCTTCATGGTTCTATTTCTCTAAGTTATGTTAATGGTACAAATGTGGTTTGATTTCGAAAGTTAAGGATCCGGAGTTGATTTCGAAATTTCACCCCATTTCTTTATGTAATGTGCTCTATAAAATTGCTTCAATAGCCATTGTTATGCAATTGAAGAAATTTCTTCTCAGATTGGTGTTAGACAACAAGAGTGCTTTTGTTCCGGGGACGCTCATTACAGACAATGCTTTGATAGCTCTAAAGATTTTTCATACGATGAAGAATCGAAGTAGAGGGAGGAAAGGCATCATTGGGATCAAATTAGATATGAGCAAGGATTATGATCGGGTGGAGTGGATTTTTCCGAGTGATCTTCTAAGTAGATTTGGTTTTGCTGAGAGGTGGGTCCGATTGACCATGACATGTGTTTTGACGGTCTCTTATTTCTTCATCATCAATGGCCAAGTATGTGGTCATGTTGCCCCGACTAGAGGGCTAAGACAAGCAGAATCTCTATCCTCGTATCTTTTCATTTTGGTGGCAGATGTGTTTTCTGGTCTTCTACAGAAGCCCGTTTTGAATAATGAGATTCAGTGAGCAAAATTTAGTAGGAGCGGACTGAGTATCTCACACCTCCTTTTTGCAAATGATAGTTTTCTTTTTGCAAGAGCCAACCAACGAGAAAGCTCAAAGATAGTTGAAATTCTCAACATATATGAAGCAGCTTCGGGGCAGAAAATTAATTATGAGAAATCAGAGGTCTCATTTAGCAAAGGTGTATGTGAGTCAAAGTAAGAGGAGCTTGTTGAGTTGCTTGGAATGAAGAAGGTGGAGACACATGTGAAGTATTTGGGTATCCGGACAATCATTAAAAGGTCAAAGCGGGTGGTCCTTAACGCTCTCAAAGATAGACTCTAGAAAAAGTTGAAAGGGTGGAAGGAGAAACTTTTGTCAAGAGCCGGGAAGGAGGTGGTCATTAAATCAGTCATTCAATCCATTCCAACTTATTTAATGGGTGTTTACAAGCTTCCAAGTTCAGTAATTGATGACATTTGCTCTATGACAGCACGATTTTTGTGGGGGAAGTTCGGATAAAAAGAAAGGTGTTCATTGGATTAAATGGGATACATTGTGCTCTCCCAAGTGCTTGAGGGGAATGGAGTTCCATGATATGGGGGTGTTTAATTTAGCTCTCCTTGGATAACAAGCTTGGAGGTTATTGAAGCACCCGTCCTCTTTGTTTGGCAGAGTCATGGCAAATAAGTACTACCCAAAGTCAGATTTTTTTGGGTCATATCTTGGTCAATCGGGTAGATATTCTTGGTCAAGTATATGGGTGGCTGATGAGCAGGGCAATCTTATCTCTTCGAGTGCTATTCAAGACATTGCTAAGGTGAAGGACTTAATTGATGCGGATTTGATGGAATGGAGGTATGATTTTATTGTGGATAATTTTAATGCTCGTGACCCAAAATGCTTCCTTTCCATCCTCTCTTAGCATTCGTAGGCCAAGAGATGAATTTATCAAGGTGTTCTCAAATAGTGGCGAGTATACAGTCAAGACTACTTATTTTTTTGGGAAAATCTTGCAATTTGGATGATTTTCATAAAGCTTGGGTCACAATTTTGGGGTTGGATGTTACGCCCAAAGTCCAACACTTTACGTTTAGGGCTTGCACAAGCACCCTTGCTGTTAAAGATTACCTTTGATACCGCCATATGACTGATGAGAGTCACTTCCCATGGTGCTCGAATACCCCTAAAACCATGAAACATGTACTTTTTGAGTGCTTTGTTGTTCGTGACATTTGGAGGGAGGCTGACTATGAGCAGCTTGTCTGGAGTAATGACATTAACTTTGCTGATTTGATTGTGGGTTGGAAAGAGCAATGGGTAGCAATAAGTGTAGCTTGGGAGCTATTCTGTTTTGGCAGATTTGGAGTAAGAAAAATGATAAAGTGTTTAATGGTGTGGAGATTGATCATCGCACTGTCATTGAGAGCTCCAAACGTGTCGCTGCTAATTTGCTGTTTTATACAACGAAGGTTTATGGTGGAATTAGCAAGAAACCTTCATGCAAAAGCCCCAGACTTGGAAGGCCCCTCCTGCTGATTTTGTGAAAATTAATTGTGACGCTTGCCTAAGCATTGAAGGCTAGGCAGGTGATGGGGTCGTGGCTGGAGATTCTAATTGTGTGGTACTCTTTACAACTACTAGGAGGGTGCGTGGTTATTGGGATCCAATCGTGGCAAAAGGGAAAGCGTCGCTCATGGCTGCTTGGCTGGCTCGAAGATTTGTCTACAAAAAAGTTATTTTTGAATCGGATAATCTCACAATTATCTTAAAGCTGTCGAAGGCCTCCATCTACTTAACAGAGCTTGACTCCATCTTGTAAGATACTTTTTCTCTTACCTCCTGTTTTGATCACGTTTTTTGGACTCATGTTAAAAGGGATGGCAACTATTTTGCGTATCACCTAGCTAAATTAATTTCGTTTGGTGTAGAGCAAGTTTGGGTTAATCATTGTCCTTGTGACATTAACCCGTATGTATTGTCGAACCATTTGATCATTAATTAATCTCATTGTTCCGTTTGTTTTTCAAATCATATAACCAAATGGGTAATGGCAAAAGTACACACTCCCTTTGTTTTTAAGTGTTAGGCATGTACTACCCCCTCTCTCCCAAATTACTCGCAACGTTTTGACTTTTTGCACTATTCACACATCTCACTTTAACCATATTTTTTTAGCTATTATATGTAAATCAATGTAATCATGTAAGATGTTGTTAAGTCTATTTAATGTATAGTTTTTAGATTTTATAAATATATAATAAAATATATCGATGGTCAAGCATGTGCATCAACAAGTGTGTTCAGTCAAAATGTTGCAAGTAAACTGGGACAGAGGGCGTAGTTTATTGTAAGTATTACACTTCCAATTTTGGCGCAAAAAAAACTAAAATTTAATATCATATCTCTTTCTCTCATGATTATCACCCAATGAACTCTTTTTTTTTTTTTTTTACTTGCATCAGTTTTACTTATACACTATACACATTTCTCCCTTTCATTAGCTTTGGTGATTTATATGTTAGAAAAATCTATTAATTTGAAATCTTGTTTTACTCGTCTCGATTTACACTTTTATAATTTTTGCAGATTGGTAATTAAAGATATTAACGATCAAAAGAATGCATTGGCAAGCGTGAAAATAGAAGTGTTGCAAGTATAAAGAAAAAGAGGAAGTATTACTTTCCCATAACATATTAACTTCACTATCTTTCATTTACAATTTTTTAATACTGGTAGACACCCATTTGTGTCTCACCAAAACCAAACCTGGTGATGAGTACCATTCACGTCGAATCATAATCGAATGAAGTGATAGTGTGAAAAGTCTAGTGTTGTGGTTGGTTTTAAATTTTTTTCTTTCACTCTATTTTTGAAAACCTATTTTATGAAAATAGCCGATCTAGTTTATTTTGGTCCATGACAAGGGTCCAATAATAGAGTAGTTAAATCGGGTTCGAAAAGAGCTTTCCAACGATATATTATAGGCCCAAATCTGATAGATAATGAGGAAGTTAAGGCCAAATTACTGAACTGGGCCCGGTTTGATCTTTATATGCGGCCCAATGGTCTAGGGGAGGGCCTATTATGATTTATCATTCCTAATTCAATAAGGATTGATTTTGGTCTTCTAGAATCTTCTATAAGGTTCTTTTGAATCATAATGTGATTAGCATTTATAATTGAGTCTTAAGAGTTTTATTTAGAATAAAAGTGGTGTTTTTAAGGAAGTTACGGGTTTTACCCTTCGTACGCTTAAATTTTATCAAAATATGAAAACGCGTGGAAAAACTAACTACAGCGCCACACTACAGGTTGTCGCCTGGCGGCAGGTCTGGCGTCGCGGCGACACGTCTGTCGCCTGGCGACAGGGGCGTGTTTGACGATAACGTCGTGTTTTAATCTTTTATAAAACCTCCGTTTTGAATCACCAACCCTCATCAAGAAATTCTTGATTCTTTCTCTCTCTCTTCTCTAAACTAGCCTTTTCTCAAATACCAAATTCCGTATTCATAAGATCTAGACACACCTAAGAAAGTTCGAAGTTGCCTTCGCTTTAGACGTGAAAGGTTTGATATTTCTGAAGGTTTGGTCCCAAATCTCTATTTCAATTATTTAATTTAATTGTTTGATTTTATTATTTTCCTTGAAGTTACTAACGTGTGTATTTTGTTATTAGAAAGAGATACGAGGCATCCAAGTAAGTGCTTTAATTGCTTTATTGATATTATGATATAGAAATCATGTTTAGGTTGTTATTTTGATTCCTAGTATCATTTTAGGATGTTTTTCTTAGTATGATGTTTAGGATGACAACAATAAGTTCCTAATATCAATTATGATTTCTATGATGCCCTTTTATTGTCTTTCTTAATATTCATGTTAGTATCATGTTAGGGTTAAATATTTTATCTTTATTGTTTATTGACATACTAGGGTTTGTTATTAATCTTATTAGTATCATGCCTAGGATCTTGCTATTATTATTATGGTTTAACATGATTATTTTAATTATTATGATAATTATAATTATTTTTGTTATTATTATTATGTTGCTTGATATTTTATTTATTATTATTGCTTGATCACGCCTTTTATGCATGTTTAAAGGGAATTTGTACTTGTAATCACGTTTAATAAGATAATTAATAATCTTGTTTAGGGTTAATTTGATTATAATTCAAGTGGTCGCCAATAATAGTTTTATTTGTGCAATAATGTTCAACCAACATAGATAAACAGGTTTAGGGTAAATCTATTGATTGTATGTTAGCCAAAAAGCGCACATGAATACGAGTAGAATAAAGTAGAGCCCTATTATTAGGGCAGGTTCTTTCTCTTTTAGATTGGATTTGTACCTTCATCCCCGAACTTCCACTCATGGTTCCAGACCTGTTGGAGTTAACGATCTCCTGGATCGTTAAGGGGTGTAACCTTTACCCAATGAACGGTTTACAAGTTCCTAAAACTTGTTGGCGACTCTTTTGCTCTAGCTTCCTTCCCTTTGGACGCCACCATACTTAAGTGTATGATCACAGTGGGATTAAAATTTTGGGTAATGCTTGAAATATTCCCTACAGTTTTTGGCGACACCATTGGGGATGATTTCTATTTTAATTCCTGAAATTTATTTCGGCAATGATTTAGAATGAGTGGATGAGACTCAAAAAGTTCTAAGTATTTCATGTGCATAATTTTGATTAACATTATTATCATATTGCATAAAAAATATCTCATTGGAAAGAGCATCCATAATGAGTTAAAAACATAATTTTTTTTTACACGTAGAGAATTTGAGGAATATCTTTCACAACTAGAATCAAAATAATGATGCGAAAAAGTTGAATATTTTATTGTACACAGAAAACTATTGAGGCATGTAGGAACTGGCGACTAGAAAACAGAGCTTGTCGTCGAAAATATGGCTCTGTCGCCCGGCGACAGGGCTATATTGCGGCGATGGTCTCTTTTGGCTGGCGCTGCGTTCTTCCAATACCGAGCCAGAAATATGAGTTCTAATTTCGACAAATTCTAGCACTATTGGCTCGATTCTACTTCCTGATTGAGTTTTTCTCACTTTTTAGAAACCCATATGTGTTCTACATATGAACATAACCCTCTGGGAATTCATGCTCCATCTAGCTGATTAAACTCTCTGTACAACAAAGGGTACATCCGAGAATGTTGAATTCACCAAACCATGGAAGCGAGTTGTAACTCGCTGGGTCCCATCCACTCGCGCCAACCCTTCCAAAAGTAAGGCTTTCGCGCGGTGCATCCGGACTCATAACCATGGACCCTCTTTGACTAACCCATATCCCGAACTTTAGAGAATTAGAGCCATGGTTAGGTTACAAACTCATTGCATCATGTTGTGCCTACTTAACTACTTGTGCATCTCTTACTTGTGCATACTTATTATGTGAGTAAACTAACCGTTTGGTTTGACTTGTAATTATGAATATGTTTAAATAAACTAACCAATGACTAAAGGGCTTTGCTTAATTAATTGATTAATTAATTTGAGCTAAAAAACAAACTTAAAATCGAGTCATAGTTCCTTTAAGTCAACCCGGATTTTTATTCCCGTATAATGCACAAGCATCAACTTGTTTTGGTCATAGCTGGATTTCTTGAAAGAATTACGAGTCGTAAAACCTATGGATCTGTAGCCCCTAGTTGTATCTTTAATTTGGCATTGGTTTCATCCCAATTAGAGGCATAAATCAAAAGTTATGACTAAAATACCACAGCATGTCCAGTTTAATGCATATACATGAAGTCTTAACTTAGTCTTTGCTTGAATCTAGTCACATAGTCTAGCCACATGGTCATGACACAAGTCTTAACATGTCACCTAAACTCACTATTATTAGCACACACTTTGTACATACTCTTTTCACTCCATGACCATGTCTTAGGTTCATGCATGAGTCGGTTTTTTTCGTCATTTGAGTTGGGGGTACATTCTCTTCCTAATTTTTTCATATCTCTCCATCAACATTATATTTCCATTCTCTACATGCTTTCTCCATATCACAACCTTCATTTTTCCTACCTTCTTCCATCTATTGCATGTTGAATAAAGTTTGAGTCAAATAACGAATATCCCCCATTTCCCTTTCCACAGTACTTGGTCAAGGAGAGAAGGGCGATTAATCAAGAACAAAACCTTTATTCAAGTTCAACTTTTTGATAAACTGATTCGTTAAATGAGAAAAGCCAAGATAATAATTGCAATTCAAGAAGAAGTCAATGAGCTTAAGAAGCAAATTGCTGATGTGACTGAGGTGTTGAAGGCTTTCAGCCTCCAAATCAATGACCCTGTGAAGCAACAACAAATGGAGCTCATGCAAGAGAGCTTGAGCAAAATATCCAATGACTATAGATTTCAAGGCATTAGCTAACAAGGGATCTCCGTGGACAAGGAGCTTCTTCCGCAGAAGTTCAATGCCAATGACATCCCTAAGTTTCAGCCAATAGACAATCCTTATTTCCATTTGAGAGCCTTTGAAACCATAAAGAACATTAAGGCGATTGATAGGAAAGTCTTTCATTCTTTTTTTTTATCTCTTGAAATTGTTTGTCAACAATGGTTCTTTTCCCTTGACCAAGAGAAAACCTCTACTTGGGATGCCATTGTAAACGCTTTCATTGATAGATATAGATGTAACATTCAAGTGGAAACCGACTATAGACAACTCGAGATGCTAATACAAAAAAGAGAATGAATGCTTTACTTCTTTGTTTAATAAGTGGAGGGAAACTTCCGCTAAGATTATAGAGGTGCCCACCGGAAAATAATATGTAAGGATGTTTATCAAGAATCTCCAAGAGAAGTATTCGAAGCATTTAAAATATCAACATAATTTGAATACTTTCAAGGCCGTCTATGACATCGGTATTGAAATCGAAGATGACCTCGCAAAGCAAAAAGCTACTAACAATAGTAACCACAGTGGCTGGATAGGAAAGAATAACGACAATCCTTCTTCTTCCGAAAACGCCCACTCAAGTAACAATGTTAGTACCTTTGATCTCAATGAAGTCTTAGCCATGGACAATCAAGGATCCAAAAGGAAACCCAAAAGAGAGCTCACACGCATTAGAATGACCTACGATGTTGCTTTCAACCGTCTCTATGATCGAGGATTAATCAAATCTATTGGCCCTACCGAGGATCCAACGCCAGAAAAGCGATCTTCAAGATGGGATCTCAATTCTCATTGCAAGTACCATCAAGGAAATAGTCATACCACCGATGAATGCTACAGGTTTCAAAATCTCATTCAAGATCTCATAGAAGCAAACAAGATCCCATTGCCTCTAGCTAGCAAGAAGACCGGGTGATGATAAAGCAAAAGATATAAGGCGGGCTTCAACGACAAGATTTTGTGACCTCTTTTTCTATTTTTCTTTTATTCTTCCTTTTCCCAATAAGTCTAGCATAGGCACCTTTCACTTTTCTTAGATTTATTTTGTAAGATCATTCTTTCTTTTCCTTTAAGAAAAAGAGCATTTTATTTCCTTTCATATGAGATGAGTCTATTTTATATATATTTTTATTTCCCGTCCCACAATCATTTATGTGCTTATTTGAGCTCTGCGAAGCTATTTTTATTACTAATATATGTTTTCTAGTGTTTATGTAGAGTTGATATTATTTTGTAGGAATCTGCAGATTTATGACGATTCCCGAGCTTATTGAGCCATTACAATATATTAGAATCAGAACGTATTTTATGATCGTATATTTAAAGCCCAAGATCGTACTACATAAATTTAGTTTGGTGATTAAGGCCTCAATTAGAGAAGAGAAAGGTCCACATTATTGTTTCGGGTTGACGGACCATAATGGAGACCATGAATTCCAAATCAAAGAAGCCCAGCGCCTGCTGCTAGCTGATTGGGCCCATTCAAGCACTCCACTGATGTTTTCGTTAATTAGTGGGCTTCGTTCATTAGTGGGCTTTATTTATAGTTAAGTCGGTGGGTTTTTGTTATAAATAAGAGTAGTTATATTACGTAAGGAGGAGGTCAGGAGGTAGTTTTTTAGCTTTATTATTTTCTTTAGATTTCCGTAATTTGTTCGTTTAGAAATTTTCATAGTCCTTGTTCGTTCGTCAATTTTGTTTTCATGCAAGTGTTTGTTGACTTCTTTTATTTTTATTATTTTATTGTTTTCTTTAAGTTTTGTTATCATTATTTTCTTAATCTCATATTATCTTTTTAATTACGCTTTGCTTTTATTTTGTTAGTTGAGTATTCATACGTAATTCTTGTTTACATCATTATTATATTAATATTATTATTATATCATTGTTATGATTTATTTAATTGCTTTCATTAGTTTAATTTTAATTATGCACGATTAGTTTTCTTCTAGGGTTGCGAGGATCCATAAATAATATGAAGGGTTAATTTATTATTATTGATTGTCAATACTAGATTAATTTCCTATTGATTGATTTAATGCTATGCAATTAGATTTGCTCATGTTTAATTTGTATGAGTTAAGCAATATTGATTCGAGATTCGAGAGATGAGAATTGATGTTTAGGCTTAGTTTCAATAGGCGGGTTAATTTATAAATGGTTAAGTCAAGATTCGAGAGATACGATTTAATACTGGTAGACTAATTTTGTGATTGTAATACGTAGCGAAAGCCCTTTATGATCTGATTAATTGATGCACTGATGATTGATTATTATGTTTACCCTGGAATATTATTTATTGGTGAACCTATGCCCTATGTAGATACCTCAAAATGTCTCCTCAAAACCAAATTCGATTATGAACAACCTTTCACTGCCTTTATTAGTCGGGTTCAATAATTAATCACGAGAGTGCTTAAAAATCGTATTTAATTAAATTCATTTTTTGAATAGTCCATGGATCAGTCTTGATGTTTAGTCAAAGCATAGTTCTTTTTTTAATTTCAGCCCAAACCTTTAATTTATTTTATTATTTATTTTATTAGTTTGGCCAAAACCTTTTATTTATTTTATTTATTTATTTATTTTGGCCCAATTAATAGTAATAAATCTGAAATGGCCCGAAATTATCAATCAGCACTTAAAAATGCTGAACGAAATTAGGGTTAAAAATGAATTTAGGCGGAAAAACGGACTAAAGGCTCCCGCATCACGGCAATTGTTCACCGTGTCACGATAATTTGCTGCGTCTGACGATGGGATTCCCCGTGACACAGTGCATCTACTTTGACATGGGGTAATTTAGTGTCCTTTCCGCGTAAACCATTCACGCGTTTTATTCCCCGTACCCTAAATATTTCCCGCGTCACACAGCTGTCCACCGTGTCACGAGCATTTGTCTCGTCTGACGGTGCCAGACATCGTGTCACGGTGCAATATTTTAAGGTTTTTATCTTTTGAGGGTTCTGTGTGTTCTCTCAGCACATTTTTTCTATAAATACCCCCTCATTTCTGATGTACGGGGCAGGAATTAATTCTCTATTTTTCTCTCCTCTATGCTCTAGCCTACCCTTCTTCTTTCAAAACTCCCTCTTCAAGCACTCCACGGAGTCCATACTTTACTCGTGGTTCTGTCCTTAAGCCAAGGCTGAAAAGTAAAACTGTTTGAGGGTTTGGCCCCAAATCAACTCTATTTAATTTAATTTAATTTAATTATTGTTTTATTATTATTTCCTTGAAGTTACTAACTCGTTTATTATTTATAGTTGCAAGCAAACAGAATCAATGTAAGAATTATGTTCTTCTTATTTCTATTATTTTTCTAACGATTTTATATTGTTGGAGTTATTGTTAAATTGCTTCCAATATTAATGTTTATTTTATTATATTTATTGATCGCCATATTGCATGTTAAAGGGAATATGTAATAGAAAATCATGCCTAATAAGAAAATTTGGACAACCGATTTAGGTTCCTTTTTAATCTTGTTATTAATTCAAGTGATCACAAATATTTAGAAATATGTGTTGCATTAATATTCAACCAATTTAGCCTAATAATAGTTTGGAGCAATTGAATTTTTGTTTGTATGCCTTTGAGATCACAGGAATCACTTTTCACTATATGAATCGAGTAAAGGCCAATACGGGCGAATGTGACTCCATGATTCACTTCGTACCATCATCCCCGATCCTCCTTTTGTGATTCTGAACCATATGGAGTTAGTAATCTTATGGATTATGAAAGGGGTGTAACCTTCACAAGTCAATCGTTGTTGCCTTTTGTTGTCCCTTATCGTGATTACCTTTCGTGATCCGTGAACGGTTTACAAGTTCCTTAAAAACTTGTTGGCGGCTCCCTACTTTCCTTGTCCCTAATTATATATGTCAATTCCCACTTCCTATGAGTGTCAAGCATATTCACACATGCTTTAACGTATGCGCACTTCGAGCGACGCCTACAATTTGGTGACTCCACTAGGGAGGATTCTTGGTTACTTATCGATTTGAGCGTTCGGTATTTAATTAAGATGAGTGAATGAGACTTGAAAGATTCATGAAAAATATTCCTGTGATTAATTCGGAATATTTGCATAGGCATAGACGTTTTAATGTCGCATTGAGGTCTATCTTGTAGGAAAAATTGAATAACTTGATTGCGTACGAAAGAAAACAGGCAGAAGTTAGATTTTCTAACTGTCGTGTCACGGCAGAATCTGCCGTGTAACGGTGCAGTACACCGTTTAACGGTGTACAGCACAGTGGCAAGGTGCTCTTTGCCGTGTCACGGTAGTCCTAAAATCAGTCCGGGGGATTTAAGCTCTATCAACCAAAAAATGCTCATGGCAATAAGGGTTCATCCGAGTTATTAAATCCACCCAAACCATAGAGTCGAATTCGATTTCATCACGAACTCACGGAGCCGCCCATTGGCATAGACCCTCAAGGGATGCTGCCTTGCTAATGTGTCCAAACTCTTAACCATGGTACCCTTTTTGACACCCAAAGCTTTACCAATAGTTGAACATAGATCTTGACCTTAGGTTGCAAACTCTTTTTACATCGTGAACAAATGCTACATGGTTTATTTGGTGCTAACCTTCATGTGTTTGCTCTTTTTGTTTAACCCATGCAAAGGGTTTTTATTTCCACATAGTAATTAGCATGGGCTAAAAATTGATTAAAACCTTGAAATTATGCGAATTAAGGCCTGGAATTGTGCACTGTGTCATGGCAGGTCTACCGCGCCATGGTGTGGAATGCCGTGACACAGTGCTTTGTCCCATCTGACGGTGCACTGTACCATGTCAGGACAGCTAGCACCGTGACACGTGTTGGGGTTTGGTAAGTCCAACTTACCGCGGAAACAACCCCGACTCAAAGAACCACTAATTAATAAAACCATAAAGCATAAATACATTAATCACAAGATTAAGACAAGATAATTACCTTTGGAGCGGGCTTCGCCCAAACAGAACGAGCTCTTACTTCGAAAGCAAACCTCGAAAATACGACGGCCTCCAACGATAGTCCACCCGCAACTTGACCACCGAAAATGGTCCAATGCCTTGGAGTTAGCAAGGCCCAACCAAAAACCCTAGTGATTAATAAGTTCAAAGGTTTTCACAATGGTGATGCCTTTTTCAACTCTCACTCAAGTAATTTTCCCAATAACCCAACTTGGGTATTTATAGGGAAAATAAGAGAGTGAAAAGCTCTCCCATCAATGTGGTAGAATTTAATTTTTTTCATTTTATTTTAAAGATAAAATAAAGTTAATAATCAAACTAGTAATAAATCAACAAGTGGCAAGCTCATGTGAGAGGTTAGGTGAGGACCATTTGGAGGAAGGGGGAACCAAACTTGCTCCCTACTCCCTCTCCAAAAACCGGCCAACACACCCCTTCAAGCTCCTCTCAATTCGCGCCACGTGGCACCCATCCTTGGGCATCAAGGCACCCAGGGTGGGCTGCCTTGTCCGTGGCTGCCTCGCCCAGCAGGCCCAGCACAAGCGTGTGAGCTGTTAGCACTGCCAGCCAGCAAGCCCAGCATGCTTGTGCGGGCTGCTTGCGCTCTCAGCCAGTGAGCCACGTACCAAGGATGCGAGCTGCTGCTGGCCTTACGCCTTGGCCCAGCAATGATTGGCAGCACACATTGGCCCAGCCATGCTGCAGCTAGCTACTACGGTTGGCACGGCTAGCCTTGCGATGCTGGCATTGGTGCGCTAGCACGCACCATCCAACCTAGGCTCGGCTTGGTGCGCATGCTAGCCACCATGCTAGGTCATATGCCCCTAGCACTTGGTTTGCTCGAGGAATTCCGATGATAGGGGTATTTTGGTCTTTGTTGATTTATTATTATTTTCATATCTCGTCTTTTACTATTTTTTGACTCGACTATCGACTTTCGATTTGGACGCTCTAAGCTCGAATTCCCAACGTCTAAATATTAATTACTCGGTTGACTTATTAATTAATTAATAATTAATTAGTTGCTTCGGTTCGTTAGTTGCTTGGGTGTGACCCGAAGGGTTCAGTCAAGATTAGGCTGTAATATTAATTATGCATTAATATTACTGTTTAAAAGCGGCCTTCACCCAGGCATTCCGATCACTTTACCTTAATGAATAAATTATCTTTCTAATAATTCTGAACCTACTAACGGAATAGTACACTTGTTCGAAGGACACCGTTCCTTTCAATCTCCCACTTGTCCTTCCGAACAAGTGCGCATTTAGTGTATAACCTTTTTCCTATGTCACTTAATGTCTCTTCATGAACTATAAGGTAAGATTATTTCGTCATCCTTATTACTTCGAGAAGTGTTTCTTGATTCCGAGTCCGACTGTCAATAAACTGATGATTTCCAAAATCCATCCAAGCACGGTCATTCATTTTTACAGTCTCGCTCTAAAAGAGGCCTTGTATACAACAAAGACACATTCCCTATTTTACTAGGGGGACATTCCCAGTCTTGTAATGTAGCTCCTCTTACTTAGAGGACCTAGCCGCCCAAGTGTTGCCGTTATAATCCCCTATTGCGGCAGACGTTTGACAACATTAAAGCGGACTAGTACTCAAACAAGAGAACTCACAATACTCATGGTCGAGGAAATAGGTTCCGATAGCCATAATGAGAAGTATACTTATGACGATTTTTAATCTCTTAAAGTATTCTCATAGGACGATCCAGTATGGTTCTAAACTAATACCAGTGCAAATGATTTATGACAATCATGTCCTCGTAGCACAAGAAACGGTGCTATGAATCAGACTACATACTAATCTCAATTTGTCATTAATCGTCCATTGTTTAAATGACCTTGATTAGAGATAATTTTCGATTATAATATTCAATGTTCACTTAATAGGTGTTTCCTTACCAAGACTAGTCTTGTTACCCTATTTTGAATATTCCATGAATCTAATGGACTCATTATTTAATTCTAAACCACAATTAAATAGCAAACGGAGTGATAAAATTACATGAAATTTTAAATTACTCCAAAACCTGAATGGGTCATCTTATGATAAATGGTTTTTTCGAATGTTTTAAGAGTATCACTCTTTATAAAACATTATAGAAATCACACCCATATCTAATATGCTTGATTTCTTTCATGCAATTGTAAATGTTTTCGTTCACTCATTGCATAGGTTTAGTTATAATTACTTTACTAATCTTAGCATCTTCATTACTGATCACTTTCATAATAAGATGATAAAATTTGAGAGTGTCATGGATTATATGTGATTTAGGATTTATAGTCCAAGTGATGGCTCCCACTCATTTTCATGATTGAGACCTTCAACTTGACGACCAACAATCATTAACGTTCAGCAATGAACTTTCCATAGAACATCTTCTTTATTATCGCCATTAAGGCAACAATATTCTCAACATATATTTTAGTAGAATTCCTGATGATGCTTTGCTTGGGTTTCATTCCAAACGGCTCACAATGATTTGGGATACCCTAATCACTTCTGATCATGGAAATTTTCGTTAAATTCATGCACATTACGCATGGATCCACGTCCATGTTACCATTCTCAAGCAACGATTTATTGTTAGCTCGTGCTTATAAATGGCTTCCTTGTTAAGGATCTAATCCTTGTTAAGGTTTGTGATTGCAACATCAATTCTCATATCGTATTTGTTTCCACAAGTCAAGAACTCATCCTGTTACTTATTCAAGTAATTTTGATGTTCTTGGCCATAATCTAACGATTTATTACATAGATTCAGGTTGATTGGTACCACATACATACTTCAAATGCTCTAAGCAAGTAAGTCGTGCGACGATTCCATATCACAGCGTACATGATGGATTAAATTGCAAAGTAATTCTCAATCTTATTCAATCAATTTGTCATTTTAGATCTTCAGTTTCACTGAGTCTTTGCTAAACAGTTTGCTGTGTGATATGGTTGAAAGTCTCTATTAGAGTCTTTCATGTTTGACTTAGTATTTAGCCTAGATTATACTTAGTTCAAACATTTACTTAGTTTTATACATACGGGTTGAAAGTCTTTCAAAGTCCTTCAATTCATGTTTAACACGGTAAACTCCTTTACACGTTCAAACATTTTATTAAGTCTATACAATTGAACTTAATACCCAATACGTACTAAGTATCGTCTTTTGTTTGGTCCATTGTTGAAAATACTTTCAAATCTAAGAATTTAGCATTTGATAGTTATTTCACAACAGAGTGTTCGTAAACTTCTCGTTGGACCTTTACTTTTGCTCCCATTAAACTTCTTATTCATGAGAATTTTTATGTTTCTCCATAAGCCAATCCTCTTATTAACTTTATGAGAAAACACGTTTTGATTCCTATATGCAATGCTTCCTTTAATCCCATGACGGATTCCTTAAGCTTTCTTTTAAATCTAGAATTTATTTAGATTTTCAAAACCCTTAGACTATTTTCAAAGTCACTTCCAAAATCCTATTTTAGGAAGGCGGTTTTGGTATCTATTTTTCCATATTTCATATGAGAAATTTTGCTAAAACAATCACGAAAAGACTTTAACATTCTGATTGGTGAATAGGTTTTTATTAAAATCAACTCCGTGAATTTAATTGTATCCTTTTCAACCAATCTAGCTATGTATGCATATACATTTCCACATTTGTTAGTTTTCTACTTAAAAACTTATTTACAATCAATGGGTCTTTCACCCTCTATGCAAATTAATCAAGTTTCAAACATGATTTTCAAACATGGGGTCTGGTTCGGATTTTCATGGCCTCAAACAATTATTCGGAATTTGGATTTATCGTAGCTATCTTACAAGACATTATTCCTTTACTATCTAATAGTAAATAGTATTCTTGTAAGTCTTAGGTTTATTTCTAACTTAATAGAAAATTTATAGGATTCAACCCAAGCCTTTAGTGAATTCTATACCTATACAGGGCAATTGCAGTAATGAATTCTCTTTTAAGGCACTTGTAAAGTCCTTTTGAGAATTCTTGATCAAGTATTCTCACGAATCCCTTTTAAGGTCTTCCGAGATTCTCAGTTCTAGTTTGTTGCTAAGCTCGATAGTCATCGAGTTCATTTTCCTCCCACTTGTCGTTTTGGAAACGTGTTACTTTCCAGAAAGACACCACTTAGAGCAACAAACACTAGTTCTCAATTAGGTTGTGGAGGTAATGCCCGTAGTCTCACTTGAATGCTGACAAAGAGACATGTATATTATATTTGGGTAAAAGTTCATTGTGAAACAAACAGTTAGCTCCCACTTGAGCTATCATAGCCTTTAATGAGTCATTGAGCTCCCACTGTGGCTAAGAGTTTTAGACATATAGTTGAAAAGACATTTAGAAGATAATTCTATCCATAACTGAATATGGTGTCCTTTCTTAGCTTCGACATTTTATTTAGTGTAACATTAGTCCTTCGTGCAAATCTTAAGAACTTTATAGGAAGGGATGTGCTCCATCATTGTTCGCGTCATTTTTAAATGGCATCGAGGTCTCCGTGAACTTTATGGAGTTATTTATGAAAATTTCAATTTCATAACTTTGTGATGGTCATGCTTGGCTCAAGAAAACATCGCTCGGTGTAATCTAGACGTTTTGATATCTTGCCAAGTCGATTCTGTACTTCACTGAACTCTTGAACTATTCAAGGTCAAGTTGAACAATAGCTCTTTAATTTATCGGTTTCAACAAGTAAGACTTGCTTGTCTTAGAACGATTCCGAATCGATCAACTATCAAGAGCCTATCTTATTGAGCCTTGAGTACGTTCTTGTCGATGTGACATTGCTAAAGATGTTCGAAACGCAAATCATGCCCATGAATTTGAGCTTTTGTTAGTTTATCAAGATAATGTTTGTTTATAATCAAGCATTCTTGACTCTTGGTTTAGACAACCATGCCATTCAAATAAATTTGCAATTATTGCTCATTGCTTTGAATGTGAGTATTTCCGTGTGTAAACGGATCAATTGCTGATTATGGAACACAATAACCATTTATTTGTTCTAGCCTTAGCTTTAAGGTCCTTAAACAAAGCATACGTCCTTACAAATGATAAAGCACCACTTGCTTCATTCTTATCTTGTAAGTCGATAACTTAGCTTATCTTCAATAGTTTGAGGTCACTTTCAAAGTAGAACACTCAAGCAGTATCCAATACTTGTGAAGATAACGAATTGCTAAGTTAACTATAATAACATGAATTCATGGTTTGAAATGGAATCTTATTCCTTTTCTTCGTTCCTCGTTTCTTATATTTCTTATCATACTTTATCTCATAATCTTTTAAGAACCATTTCTTTAAGAGTCTTTGACTTTTATACTTTGTTAGGCATAATTAATCATCTAATGCACCGTAAAACAAAGTTCTATCTTTTCTTTTAATTCACGCTTGAATTACTACATCAATGAGTCCTAGTATTTTGAATACATGATAATTTGAGATTACAACTCAATATTTCATGTTTTATCAAAACTACATAGAATTTTGAATACATGACGTCCAACCGTCCTTTCGGACTTCGTTGTAAAAGTCATTTATGAGAATTGTATTTCAGAAATGCTTTACTTTTCTTTGAGAACCATTCTCAAAGATTTCTTTTACCAATCATGGAAACAATATTATTTGATTTAGAATATTATATATATATAAGTGCAAAGTATAACCATTAATCAAGTAAATACATCATAAGTTTGAAAATTAAGAGGTATCGATGCAAATCTTATGTCTTATTAAACGTCTTATCCACGCATTAAAATTGTCCCCATTTTGGGTGAGAATAAGTCGATTCCAAGATCCGATGAAACAAAGAGTGGTTAAGCATGCTTTGGCTTGTCTTAACACTCAATCTCCTAAGGTAAGCAACGCTTTGCTAATGGCTCCAAGCCACTCTTTGTTAAATAAATCGTCGCATCTAATGCTCTCTCAACAATTTATTCACTTTGCCACGATATGTTAGGACTCCATCACTCATATCGTTGAGTACAACCAAAACCAACTTGCATACCCGGTATGCCTTACGCTACTAGGAGAGGTAGTGATGCCTCGCTTTGGCGTAGCCCACCACTACCCTCGTTCGGTTGGTAAGTGTTGTTTTGGAATGACAAGTTTTACTCAATATTTAGGGACCTATGGTTTCTATATTGGTTAATTTAAGTGAACTTAATTAATCATCACAACATTCGAAATCCTAAACATGGATCTAACATATAATTCATATACATAAACATATATATTTATCGAAAAACATAAAAATAGATGCATTCGACAACTAGCATGACCCCTTGAGATCTTCAAATCTTCAAAAGGTCTTCATTTGCAACTTCATGGCTTCGTCTTCCAAGACTTGACCATAATTAAATGCAACTACTAGTATCTAAGATTAGGACTAATCTAAATATTAAGGTACAAAAATACTCAACGGTGCGCAGACCGTATTAAGATTTACAAAAATACATCACGGATCGCAGTCCGTATTTTCTATCCTAATCGGGCCCCACTAGTTACCATTTCATAAAACCCGTGAGAGAATATACATTCCATTCATCCATTCACTATTTGTGAATGGCCCATGCATTTTACAACGATAAACAAGTAATAATGCATAAACACGCGTGAACTAGTAACTAATCTAGGTGGTTAATCCAATTAACACGCCTAATTAATACTAGTCAAAGTTGTTTTAACCGGTTATGTAAATAAGCGCAATTAAAATTTGAAGCTCCCACTAAATTCTGCATCCAACTCAATTAATCCAATTAATTAAGCCGGTAAAACCAAAATTTGTCAAAATAAATTTTGCCAATTCCGCTCAAAACCGAGGCCTAGCCTCTAAAATTTAATTTACTAAAGTAATTAAAACCAAATTAGATTAATAAAATAAGTAAAACGGCAATTTAAGCAAAAAATTACGTAGTCCAAAATGTCTAAATGCCTAGCACTAAGACATGGAGTGCTCACATTCCGCACAACCGTTAGATGCTCAATGAACGTGGGAGTCGGCCCGATGTCGCTAAGCGTTACACCGCCCACATCAGCAAACTTTCACACATCAATAACGTGGCCCTTGATGGCCATGTTGTACAAACTCATTGCACTACATTGCTTCGCAAGTAACGTCTACGCATATTCCCTATTAAACGACGCATGCACTAAGTCCCAAGCCACGCACCAATATGCTCGTGCTTGTACAAGCCATGGCCAGCCAAGCAAGGAAGCACGCACAGCGCGCACAACACCATGCTGCTGCTTGGTGCTTGCTGGCGCGCCATGCTTCTGGCAGCAAGCAGCAGCCACGCACATGGCTTGCGCGCAAGCACGGGCAGCATCCTTGGCAGCCACATGCGGGCTGCTATGCAGCCCGGCTCGCCAAGTGATGTTCTTGTCTTGTTTTGCGTGCCATAGCCTCAAGATTTTGATCCCAATTTTGCGTGATATAAATATTAATTCTAAATTAAGTTTAGAACTGATTCATTGAGCAAAATAAAAATTTAAACAAGTCTAACTTATAATAAAATTATCAAAGTGCATCCAACCAAAATAATTCCAAGAACCATTCTTAATTAAATTGGTTTAGCTTGGTGCAACAACATAAATAAAGCATTTTCTCACTTTTAATTTAATCAATTAAAATTAAACTTGAGATTTTGACAAAGTTAGAGGGAGTTGGAAAAATATAAACTTAGGTTCAATTAAAGATTCCAACTTTAATACTTGTGAATCCTTGAAAACTTATATCTTCCAATGTGAAGATAAACAATTTTCTATCACAAAGTTTCAAACTTTATGATTCCAATCAACTAAAAAAATGATTAAATCAACAAAGTTTAACAAAAATTCATGGAATTTAGTAACATAAAGTTTCAATCACTTCACATAATTAAAGATTGAATCTTTAATACTTGGAAGCCTCAAAGAACACTAATTTCACACTTAATGCAATTAGTTCGCAATTATGTGAAAAATAAAACCAAACTTTCAAGCACAAATTACTACCAAGTAATCATGCCTAAAGAGGTTTAAAATTGTATATAAAATATGTATTGAGCCAATTACATAACCACCATAAATATGCAATTAATTTTCAAGGTTAGAAAGAATTAAAAAATTTCGTAAAAACGAAAAATCCCCCAAAAAGTACATTTTTGGTCGTATATTGGCTAAAAACCGTTCCTTGGAAGTTTAAAACCATTACCATAACACATTTTCCACCCAAAATTCACTATTTTTGGGTCGAAATCTGGGTTCGGGGATGATGATAGCTTTTATACGAGGTTAAAATAAATAAAACGAGCTACTAATCTAATTAGCACTTCAAGACCAGAAAATTAAGCCATAAAAAACACCTTGAAAAAATATTAAGATTTTATAAATAAACGAGCGAGGCTCCAATACTGCTGTTGGGGTTTGGTAAGTCCAACTTAGCGCGGAAACAACCCCAACCCAAAGAACCACTCACAATTAATAAAACTATAAAGCATAAATAAATTAATCACAAGATTAAGACAATATAATTACCTTTGGGGTGTGCTTCGCCCAAACAGAATGGGCTCTTACTTCGAAAGCAAGCCTCGAAAATACGACGGCCTCCAACGATAGTCCACCCACAACTCGACCATCGAAAATGGTCCAATGCCCTGGAGTTGGCAAGGCCCGACCAAAAACCCGAGTGATTAATGAGTTCAAAGGTTTTCACAATGGTGATGCCTTTTTCAACTCTCACTCAAGTAATTTTCCCAATACCCCAACTTGGGTATTTATAGGGAAAATAAGAGAGTGAAAAGCTTTCCCATCAATGTGGGAGAATTTGATTTTTTCATTATATTTTAAAGGTAAAATAAAATGAATAATCAAACTAGTAATAAATCAACAAGTGGCAAGCTCATGTGAGAGGTTAGGTGAGGACCATTTGAAGGAGGGGGGGACCAAACTTTCTCCCCACTCCCTCTCTAAAAACCGGCCAACACACAAGCTCCTCTCAATTCGCGCCACATGGCACCCACCCTTGGGCATCAAGGCACCCAAGGTGGGTTACCTTGTCCGTGGTTGCCTCGCCCAGCAGGCCCAGCACAAGCGTGGGGGCTGCTAGCTGCTGCGGTTGGCGCGGCTAGCCTTGTGATGCTAGAATCGGTGCGCTAGCACGCACCAGCCAGCCTAAGCTCGGCTTGGTGCACATACTAGCCACCATGCTAGGTCATATGCCCCTAGCACTCGGTTTGCTCGGGGCATTCCGATGCTAGGGGTATTTTTGTGTTTGTTGATTTATTTTTATTTTCATGTCTAGTCTTTTACTATTTTTCGACTCAACTTTTGACGTTCGATTTCGACGCTCTAAGCTCGAATTCCCGACGTCTAAATATTAATTACTCGGTTGACTTATTAATTAATTCATAATTAATTAGTCACTTCGGTTTGTTAGTTGCTTGGGTGTGACTCGAAGGGTTCAGTCAAGATTAAGCTGTAATATTAATTATGCATTAATATTACTGAACGGAAGCAGCCTCCACCCAGGCATTCTGATCACTTGAACTTACTGAATATATTAGCTTTCTAATAATTTTGAACCCACTAACGGAATAGTACACTTGTTCGAAGGACACCATTCCTTTCAACACGGTGCCCAGGAGGATTGTCCAGTCAGCTTTTTTTTGTCTTTGTGCAAGCTTATGTGGTTTGTATGTTTGGTTTGGTGTCCAGTCTAGTTGTACGGTCATAACATGTGTCCATAACCTTCACTTAATCACTAACATGTCGTGTTCACACACTTTTCCGTTATTCGTGCACCATTTCATGACCGTACTTTAGGGTGCTCTTGTGTCGTCTTTTTTATTTCGTTTTTTTTGGAGTAAGTCGGATGATATCCTCCCATACTTTTTTTTTTTAAAAAAAATAAAGCAAATTTCAAACAAATTTTTTTTTCTTTTCCGGATGGGTTAAGGTTAAGTTTGGTCATTAAAGGTGTCTTTATTTAGGTGTCATAGCACTTGGTCAAAAAGCAGGGGTAGATTGTTACGGTTCGAATCAATTCCTCAACAACCTCTCATACTAAAGAGGCGTACAAGGAAACCACCACAATAATCTCCACAAAGTCCATCTCCAGTCTACTTTCAACCAATGACTACTAAGGAGGATATCTAGAACATCAACAAGACCATTGAGATGTTGTCCAACATGATGCAAACACTCACCACTAGAGTCAACACGGTAGAGCAAGACAATCACAACAATGTCACTGCCGCTGCAATGGACAAGATCAAGGAACAGATGAGTAAGATCTCTGAAGAGTTCACTTATGTGGAGCAACCTCTCACCTCTTCGTCTATAAGGGACAAAATTCCTTAGAAGTTTTCCACTGCTGACATTCCCAAGTTCAAGCCTACTGATAATCCGCTTTTCCACTTGAAGGCATTTTCTGCGACCATGGCTCTTAAGGGATTAGATGTGACACTCTTCCCTACTGTGTTCCCTTTTTCCTTGGAGCATGCCTATCAACAGTGGTTCTACTCTCTGGAATCTTAACATGTTGCGACCAGGGAGGACGTTACTGAAAGCTTTATGAATCGTTACAAGTGTAACATCCAAGCCAAGACTTCTGAACGTGAACCCTCTATTCTCAAACAGAAGGAGAATGAAAACTTCACTACTTACCTAAGCAGGTGGAGAGAAACAGTTGCGCTCTTGAAGGATCCTCCCAAGGAGAAAGAGATGGTTCCTCTGTTTATTGCAAATTTGACTCATAAGTACAATCAACACTTGAAGTTTCTGCCTTTGAGTACCTTCGAAGCTGTGTACGATATTGGAATCAATATCGAAGATGAACTGATGAAGACTACTTGTAGCAACAATAATAACTACACTTGGAAAAACAAGAAGAACGACTCTCCTTCTACTTCGTCTTCCAAGCCCAATAATGCTACCAACAATGTCAATATCAATGATGTGTTGACTCTTAATGCTCCCCCTCAAAGATTCCAAAGGCAAAGGAGGGTTTACACGCCTTTGGGAATGACTTATGATGCTACTTTTGACCGCTTGAATATGCCAATTGGACCTTTTCCAGAACCTCGATCAGAGAACAGAACTACTAGCTATTACCTCAATGTTCATTGCAATTTTCATCAAGGCAAGGGTCATACTACTGAGAAGTGTTGGAGGTTGAAGGATGCGATCCAAGACCTGATTGATGCTAATCAACTTCCTGTCCCTCCAAGGGGCAAGAATCCTAATATTAAAATACTCTTTCTGATGCTTTGGCTATCATGGGAGATGAAGTCTCCTTTGATCCATCAATACTCATTCAACCTGTGAATGAACCTCTGCCGGAAGTTGTATTTGACTCAAACTATGAAGAAGTAAATGGAATTTGGGATAGTAACGATGAAGATGTCTATCTCAAAGATATATCATGTTCGTCTCTTGGTACATGTGAAGATGTTTGGGGAGACCTTCAAGTCAAGGTTCTCACAAGAAGTGAACGGTTACAACATCCTAATC
The DNA here is from genome assembly GCF_948465745.1 of Chenopodium album. Lineage (NCBI taxonomy): Eukaryota > Viridiplantae > Streptophyta > Magnoliopsida > Caryophyllales > Amaranthaceae > Chenopodium > Chenopodium album. The sequence goes on from NC_137842.1 coordinate 23,626,104, forward strand.
CACCTCCACCTCCACCGCAATCACAACCAATAGTTGATCCAATTGACCCTGTGAACAATGATGTGGTCAAACAATTACAAAAGACCAAGGTGGAAATGAATGTATAAAAGCTTTTGTCAACCTCTCACGAGCATCGAAAGGCTGTGGTGAATGCTCTGGTGAAAATAGGAGTTGATGATGATATGATTCCTCAAGGACTGGTCAACTTTCTCACTAGTGAATTGCCAAGTACCAACAATTTGATTTCTTTCTTTGACAAGGATTTGGCTCCGGAAGGGAATCAACATAACAAGGCCTTACACCTCACTGTGGTATGTAGGCAGATGAATGTCCCTATGAGCCTGGTTGATAATGGCTCTGCAATCATTGTATGCCCACTCCACACTGCAAAGAAGTTGAGCATAAAAAATGAAGAATTGACTCCCTCTACTCAAGGGATTCGTGCTTACGATAATACTTGTCGTCAAGCCGTGTGTACTATCATGCTAAATATAACTGCTGGAGCCATTGAACATTGCACCAAGTTTTAGGTGGTGGACATTAAGGCTTCTTTCAATCTGTTGTTAGGTCGTCCTTGGCTTCATGAGCTAAAGGCGATCCCATCGTCGTTGTACTAAAAGGTGAAAGCAATATTTGGAGGGGTTCCAATTACCATTGATGCCTCCCCCATGCATATTCAAGTTATCGATACTCCCATCGTCCATGTCGAACATGACGAGGAAGATGAAGATCTCTGGGGGTTTTTGTTGGATGATGTTCCCATGATCGAAGAAGAGGAGAAGTGTCACCTTGAATTTGATATGATCCTTATTCAAACTTCAATGTTAATGCCATTATGAAAAAGCAAGAGCATTTCTCTAAAATGACCCTCGGACTCAAAAAGAAAATGGCTGAACTTTGGGGCCGTCCTGGAGCACTTAAGAAAGATACCTTTAGCTTGGGATTCAAGCCAACAAAAGAAGATGTGAAACAAGCTCTCATGAAAATGAAGGCTCGCAATAATGCTCGAATCATGAAGACGGAAATGGCTATGAACCCATATCCATTCACTCTCAATCGCCAATATATCAAAGAAGGGGAAAACTTCCCATGCTCTGAATTCCCTTAGCCTTTCGTCCACGAAGGGAAGCATGAGCTAGGGTTCGAGATGTTCCTTGATTGTGACTTTGTCGATGAAGGCAATGAACTCTTCATAACTGAGAAACCAGCTAGTCCAAGCTTTGATGATCTGAACATTAATCTTCCTTTTGGATTAGAAAAGAATGAATCCAAGCCTGTCTACAATGATGATTCCGAGCTCATTCAAGCTATTATATCAAGCAAGGATTTTAACCCCTCTGAGTTAATCATCCAGGCTGATAATGTTTCAAAGGGATGGTGCAAGACGGTAAAGATCACTACGCCAAGTGGGGAGAAGTTGGAAGTGACCGCTGGCGAAGGTCCTATGTTTGATGAATCTAAGTCGTCTAGGTCCGAGTCCGAGTCTGAGCCTAAGTCTGTAGACGAGTCTTTAGGATCTGAGGCCGACCCCCTTTCTGCTATAGAGTATAATGTTGAGTCTCCTCTTTCTATCCCAAATAATTTCGGCGAGGTCGCAGCTGAACTTGCCCTCCTTGATGTAATGACCAATGAATTCAATGAAATGAGTACCTTTGCTTTAGACGCGTGTCATTCCCCTAACCTTGATCAATATTGCTTTGCTAATGATAATGACAAAGAATTAATAAAAGCAATGGAAGAACACAAAAATAAAACATCAGTCATTGAAGATACAGAAACAATTTAATATTTCCAATGATACGACTATCAAAGAAGTAAAAATTGGATTAACACTAAGTCAAGACGAACGCAAAGAGCTAATTAACTTACTTAGTGAATTTGTTGATGTATTTGTTTGGTCATAACAAGATATGCTAGGAATTGACAGGGATATAGCTCAGCATACAATACCGCTCATTCCAGGTATGAAGCCTGTCCAACAAAAGTTCCACCGTATGAAACCGGATGTGGCTCTCAAAATCAAGGAATAAATCAGAAAGCAATTAGCTGCAGGTTTCATTAAAGTATCCAAGTATTCAAAATGGATAGGAAATGTGGTTCCAGTTCCGAAGACGGATGGAGGGTCAGAATATATGTTGATTATAGGGACCTCAATAAGGCAAGCCCGACAGATGGGTTCCCTCTACCTCACATTGACATTCTGGTCGATAACACAGCAAACCATGCACTCCTATCGTTCATGGACGGCTACGTCGGATATAATCAAGTATTAATGGCCGAGGAAGACATGGAAAAAACCACATTCATCACATAATGGGGTACATATTTGTAGACACCTAAAAATGTCTCCCCAAAACCAAACCCGTTGATGAACACCTTTCACTGCCATTATTGGTCGGGTTGAGTATTTAATCTTTGGAGTGCTTAAATCCATGTTCTATCTAATAAATTTCATGAACCAATCCAATATCTAGCTCATTTCCCTAAACCGTAACCTATTTTCCACTTTTCGTGTCCACATCGCAAAACCGAGAGAATCTGATTATATGGCTATACAATTTTGATCCAATTATTATTTTTTTGGATAGGCATTTAGTTAAGCTTTCCAACCATATATCATAAGCCCAATTCCGAGCTATAACGAAAAAGATATGAGCAAAACACTAAACTCAGCCTAACAACGACACCCTTCCACTAAAACGGCCATATCTTAAAATCTCCAAATTATTTTGACCTGATTCTAATTGGGTTGGAAAGTAGACTTGATAAGATTTCCAATGATATATTATATGCCTTATTTTAAGTTATGGATCAAAAGTTATGATTATTTTAAAAACGGGTAAAAAAACTGAGATTACCGCGCAGTAGCTAAAATGTCGCGACGCGACAAATGCTGACGTGTCTTGGGGCTTATTCCCGTGACACGGTGCCCTTTTTTGTAATACTGCACAGTTTTCTCCCGTGTCACGGGATTTTGCACCGTGTCACGGTGCAATTTCCCGTGTCACAGTGCACATCCCGTGACACGGGATTGCTCCGTGTTTTCTCCGCTTAATCCCTAAACGCGTTTTCACTTCCCGTAACCTAATTATTTCCCGTGTCACTCAGTTTTCCCCCGTATCATGGGATCTTCCCCCGTCTGACGGTGCCTGGCACCGTGTCACGGCAAAGAGCACCGTGACACGGTGTTATTTTTTTAGGGTTTTTATCTTTTTAGGGTTCCACGTGTTCCCTCTGCTCATTTTTCCTATAAATAGGACCCCCCTTTCTGCAGTTCGGGGCACCAATAATCATTCTCTCTCACCTTACACCAAAAATCATTCTCTCCCTCTTTAACCTAATTTCTAGCCTCCTTATTCTTCCATAATAATTCCCCTAAGCGCTCCAAGTAGTCCATACTTAACCCAAGGTTCCGTCCTTAAACCAAGGCATGAAAGGTTTATATAACTAAGGGTTTAGACCAAATCAAATCTACTTTTATTTAATTTAGTTTCCATTTAGTTTATATTTTTTTTTATTGAAGTTACTAACAGTTTATTCATGATGTAGAAATTTAAGGAACGCGTAAAATGTGAGTAATTAATTAATTTAATTACTCTTACCTTATTCTTGTTGCTAGTATCATGATTAGGGTTATTATTATTATTTTATTTGACTAACGTTATTATTGTTAAATTGCTTCCAAAATTAATGTTTATTCTATTATTATTTATGATCACCATATTGCATGTTTAAAGGAAATATGTAATTGAAAATCACGCCTAATAAGATAATTTGGACGACCAGTTTAGGTTCCTTTTTAATCTTGTTATTAATTCAAGTAATCACAATATTTTAGAATTATGTGTTGCATTAATATTTAACCAATTTAGCTTAATAATAGGTTGGAGCAAATTGAATCTTTGTTTGAATGCCTTTGAGATCGCAGGAATCATTTTTTACTATAAGAATCGAGTAGAGGCCAATATGGGCGAATGTGACTCCATGATTCACTTCGTACCATCATCCCCGATCCTCCTTTGGTGGTTCTGAACCATATGGAGTTAGTAATCTCATGGATTATGAATGGGGTGTAACCTTCACGGGTCAATCGTTGTTGCCTATCGTTGTCTCTTATCGTGGTTGCCTTTTTATGATCCGTGAACGGTTTACAAATTCCTTAAAAACTTGTTGGCGGCTCCCTACTTTATTTGTTCCTAATCGTATTATGTCAATTCCCACTTCCTATGAGTGTCAAGCATATTCACACATGCTTTAACATAGGCGCACCTCAAACGACGTGTTGACCTTATGTTTTGATGATGACTCAAAGAACCTAAGCAAACCTATACGAGTTTAACTTTCGTTTTTAGCTTTGATTTATGACAGGTTCATGCTATGTAATTCTTGAGTAAGAAGGGAGCATGGAAAAAGATCTAAGTTATCTATGGAAGGATAAAGAAGTCAATCACAAGTCGTGTTCCTTTTATAAGGAACTGAAGCTCCAGAATTGAAGCTTCGAAGGGAAGTTCCTTTAGTGAGGAACTGAAGCTTCAGAGTCGAAGCTTCTCAGAGTATCAAGGAGTCTAATATATTTTATCTTTATGTTAGGCATCTTGTATTTATGCTAAGTACAATGATAATTTAGGGTTTAAGTGGATTTAAATTTATTTATGATAAAAGTTTTTATTTCCCATATTTTAACTTGCTAATTTTTCGAAAACATCTTTTAAGTTAAAATATCTTTTGGAAAAAGATTTTCTGGTTTGATCTCATCTTATTCTTTAGAAAATATGTTTTAGAAAATATTCTTTTAACGTACGTTTTACTATGTCAAAAGCAGTTGAGATATTTTAGGAGCAGCAAAACTGATTTCCTAGTATTTTGTTTTACTTGCTGCCCAAGATCCCAATCCTTACACTTCCTAGTTTCAAGGAGGTTGTGGTTGAGTGGTGATTGTGGCAACGAGTATTTCAACTGCATAAATCTTATATAAATAACCTTGGTTTTTCAGTTGGAAAATTACACTTGAGCATTACAGTCTTTTAGCTTTTAAAAAGAGTCATAATCCACTTGAGTCCTTGAGATTCTTTGTACTTAGCAATTTAGAGTTTAATCTTGAGTTGTATTGGGTTAGAGTTTGGGGAAACTCTAAGAATGTTTTATTGCTTTGAGTGAAGCAAGGAGAAAGAGAGAGTTAGAGAGTTCGACTGATTGAGGGATCAGTTGAAGGGAGCTTAAGTTCATTGAGGAACTTGAGTTTAGAGTCTTAATTTGTCATAGGTTGTTTGCCCTATTATTATTAAGAGTTGAGTTTAAAATCCCTAGTAGTCGTGGTTTTTCTTCTTGATTAGGGCCAAGAAGTTTTCCACGTAAAATCTCTCTTTGCACTTTTAGTTTTATTCGAGTTCCTTTATAAATTCCGCAAAAATTACCCTAGTTCCTCTACAATACAATTCGAGTCAACACGACGCCTACAATTTGGCGGCTCCACTAGAGAGGATTCTTGGTTATTTATCGATTTGAGTGATCGGTATTTAATTAAGATGAGTGGATGAGACATGATAGATTCTTGAAAAATATTCCTGTGATTAATTTGGCATTTTTGCATAAGCATAGACGTTTTAACGTCGCATTTAGGTCTGTCCCGTAGGAAAAATTGAATAACTTGATTGCGTACGAAGGAAAACAGGGCACTAGTCAGATTTTCTGACTGCCGTGTCACGGTTCAGTATACCGTGTGACGGTGTGCAGCACCGTGGCACGGTGCTCTTTGCCGTGTCACGGCAGTCCTAAAATCAGTACGGTGGCTTGTTTACTCTTCTCACAGTCAACTTCCTTCGATTTTTCTAAAAAAACTTGTGTGTTCTACATGCGTCTTAGCCCCGGGGGATTTAAGATCTATCAATCCAAAAACGCTCATGGCAATAAGAGTTCATCCGAGTTATTAAATCCACCCAAACCATGGAGTCGAGTTCGATTTCATCACAAACTCGCGGAGCCTCCCGTTGGCGTACACCCTCAAGGGAGGCTGCCTTGCTAACGCGTCCAAACTCTTAACCATAGTACCCTATTGACACCAAATGAACCTAACCATGGTCGAACATAGAACTTGACCTTAGGTTGCGAACTATTCGTTGCATCATTGTGCCTACGTGTTTTATGTTTGGTCGTATTGATCCTAACCTTAACGATCTTTCTTTGTCTATGGTGGATTATTTTATGACTAACGATCGCCAATGGACCGTACTCACTTAGTAATTAGCGCAAACTAAAAAAAAAAAATGGTCGCGCCACGATGGATTTCCAGCAAAAAAAAATAAAAAAAAAATTATCGTGCCACGTCATAATCTACCGTGTCACGGGAAAGTTCACCATGTCACGGCAATTTCCATCGTGGCATGGTGGATTTCCAGAAAAAAAAACCGTGCCATGGTGAACTTTCCCGCGACACGTCAGCATCCACCGTGTCACGGGAAAGTTCACCGTGTCACGGCAATTTCCACCATGGCATGGTGGATTTCCAAGAAAAAAAAATCTCGTGCCACGGTGAACTTTCCCGTGGCACGGTGGAAACCCAGAAAAAAAAAAAAAAAAAAAAAAAAAAAAAAAAAAAACCGCGTCACGGCAGCTTGTACCGTGACACGGTACAGTTTTCCGTGTCACGGTGCCCTTGAAATAAGTCCAGTCAGCTTTTTTTTAGTCTTCCGTGTTAATTTGGTCCTCGCGTCAGTCATTTTGGTTATTGATCACATGTCTAGCCATACGATCATACCACGAGTCTTATAACATCAGTTAGTCACTCACGAGTCAAGTATAGTCCACACAGTTTCTTTATGTTCCGACTCGAGTCGTGCACCATGTCGTTTATGATCGTATACTAGGTTCATGCACCTTTTTTTCGTCATAATAAAAAAATGAGTGGAGTTTTCTCACCTGTATTCAAATGTCTATTTTTTCCTTCCTTTCCAATCTTGAGCAATGAGTCAAACAATTGAGTAAATTATTTTATTTCACAGTACTTGGTCAAGGAACAGGGATAGATTAATACGATTCGAGTCATTACCGCAACAATCTCTCAGATCTAATAGGCGTTCAAAGAGAACTTTGCCATATCTACATTACTTATCACTTTTCAATGGCCACTAAAGAAGATATTGAGAACATCAACAAATCCATCGAGGCACTGTCTGCCATGATGCAAACCCTTACCACTAGGGTCACTACCATGGAACAAAAAAAGTCACTGTTTCCACCCTTGAAAAACTGAAGAAATAAATGAGTAAGATTTCTTAGGATTTCACTTATGTGGAACGGCCTCCCACTCCTTTGGATGTGAAGGACAGACTCCCTGAAAATTTCTCCACTGCTGATATTCCAAAGTTCAAGCCTACTGACAATCCAATATTCCATTTGAAGGCGTTCTCTGCAACCATGGCTCTTAAGGGATTGGACGTAACACTCTTCCCTACGGTGTTCCCTCTCTCCTTAGAACATGCTTGCCAATAATGGTTTTATTCCCTAGATGCCAAGCATACTGCGACTTGGCAAGATGTCACCGACAGTTTCATGAATCGTTACAAGTGTAACATTCAAACTAAAACTTCTGAACGTGAACTCTCCATTCTCAAACAGAAAGAGAATGAAGGCTTCACCGCTTACCTGAACAGGTGGAGGGAAACAACTTCACTCTTGGTAGATCCTCTCGAAGAAAGAGAGATGGTTTGCCTCTTTTTCCAAAATCTGACTCATAAGTATAAGGAACATCTCAAATTTCTTCCACTGAACACTTTCGAAGCTGTAGACGACATCGGCATCAATATCGAGGATGAACTAATAAAGACTGCTGGTAGTAACAATAATAACACTTGGAAAAACAAGAAGAACGACCATCCTTCTTTTCGTATTCTAAGCACGAAAATACTACCAACAATATAAGCCAGGTTGATCTCAATGAAGTGGTAGCTCTTGATGCTCCATTTCCCAAGAAGAAAAGAACTTACACTCCTTTAGGAATGACTTATGATGCGGCCTTTGATCGCCTTTACGGTCAAGGCTTGATCTCACCTATTGGACCATTTCCAGAGCCAAAACCTGAAGAAAGGAGCGACAAATGGAATCCTAATTCCCATTGCAAGTAGCATCAAGGAAGGGGCCACACTACGGAGCAATGTTGGAATTTGAAGGACGTCGTTCAAGACTTGGTGGATGCAAACAAACTTACTGTCCCTCTAGGCGGCAAGAAGTAATGAACACAAGGCACACAGCGGATCCTTCGTGCAAGATTTCATGATTTCTTTCTTTATCATTCATCTCCATTCCCCATTCATGTCTAGCATAGGTTTTCCATTTTGAATTTTTATATGTTTCATGTGTTTCGTTCATCTTTTCCATTAATAAATTGAGCAAATTTCCTTTACATCTTGATCATAGAATTTTTCATTCATTCATTCATTCTCAAAAAAAAAAGTAAAAATAAAAAATCAATTACCGAACTAAACACAAGGTACACCAATGATTTCAGGCACCTTTGCAGCCCTGTCATTCCCTGTTAACCATTCAATCACATATCCATTTCTTCATCAACCATTTTGAGCCTCGTCTAACGTTTGACCTTCATTTTTTGAACCCACATTCACTCAACCCTAGGATTGAAAGATGTGTAATTTGGTAACATTCAAAAAGCAAGTTAAAAAAAAAGCAATAAAGCAACAATAAAACAATGTCTAAGGGCAAGTGTTCCAATGTCTTTGATATGAACACGTCTCAAATTGCGTCTCTCATCGAGTGCTTGGTACCGTGCCTGAGAAACATGAATTCTAAGTGAGTGATGGACCGCATGATCTGAGATTGTCCACATTGATTCAAAAGAATTAAAATAACAATAACTAAAGCGAAAAAAAATAAAAGTTGAAAATAAACTTGCAAAGTCCAAATTTTCAAATACACAATTACACATCTTGGGGGCTTCTCCCGGGTCTTTAGCCTTTTACCATCAGCTTAACTACATTACAACCCTTGAAAGACCTCTTTGAGGTGTACATACACTTGTGCAAAGTTTGGTTAGAGCTATGTTCGGCCTTATTCGTAACGGATACGTAGGCAACCTCATATCGAGGTGCGGCCACATTCATATTCATATCCATGCATGATCAAGTCAAAGAATATCCAATGCTTACCCCTATCCATCTAGAGCTAGACTTGGGGGCTTGAACTCATATCATTTAGCCTACCCAGCCTAAAGAGTCATCATTTTTTACTCTTCTCACATATTTTTCCATCACCATAACCTTTGCAGCCAGCCTTAGTAACACATTCACACACTTCACTCACACATCCATATCCATATCATCCTCCCTTTAAGAACCCTTTATCATGGAATCTTGTTTCAACACTGTGCATGTTTCATCATTTTTCAGGACAACATTCATTAGAAGAAACATTGTATACTTTCTTAGCTTCCTGATCTGAGCAATATTCATTGTTTCACGCATCGCATAATGTGCTGAGCAACATTTTTTAATCATACAAAGCATATCGTGCTTAGCTCCTTGACCTAAGCAACGTTCATTATGCAATAATCACTTTATCTGTATACGTGCTTAGCTTCCAAACCTAAGTGACGTTCAAGATCGTTTCTTTACACCATATATGATGCTTAGCTCCATGACCTAAGTTCATTCATCGTGTCACATGATGTAATTGTCCTTAGCCTCCTGGCCTAAGGACATGCATCATGCATGCATTACTTTCAAGAAAAGTAATTCAATCCATGCGATTCATTTTGTCTTGCCCAACGAGGAATTTCAAAACTTCTTTTCTTTTCTTTTAGAGAAGTTCGAAAACTTTTTCAAAATTTTCTCATCGAGGGAAGTTCAAAAATAGAAGTTGAGTTTTCACATCTTTCTTTTTCGGGAGAAAGTCGGTACCCTCCACTCGTCTCATGATAAAAATGACGGAAATTTTTTGCTTTTTCATTTTCGGTTGCTTGTGTTTGCACACGCACACACCATATACACACACGACCACAAGTTGTACACATTTCATGTCATGTCGTGTCAAGTCAAACTTGGTCAAGTCAGTTGGTCAAGTCAATCATAGTCTATACGAGTCCCTTGGCAAATTTTATTTTGCATGTCTCAATTACAGCCCACGTTCGGGGACAAGCGGACCATCTATAGCCCACGTCCGGGGACAAGCGGACCATCTATAGCCCACGTCCGAGGACAAGCGGACCATTTACAGCCCACGTCCGGGGACAAGCAGACCATCTACAGCCCACGTCCGGGGACAAGCGGACCATCTACAACCCATGTTCGGGGACAATCTAACCATCTACAGCCCACGTTCGGGGACAAGCGAACCATTTACAGCCCACGTTCGGGGACAAGCGAACCAACTACAACCCACGTCCAGGGACAAGCGGACCATCTACAGCCCACGTCCGGGGACAAGCGGACCATCTACAGCCCACGTTCGGGGACAAGCGAACCATTTACAGGCCACGTTCGGGGACAAGCAAACCAACTACAGCCCACGTCCGGGGACAAGCGGACCATCTACAGCCCACGTTCGGGGACAATAAAACCACCATCATTTCATGACGCAAGGTTCTCGATACACAGAGACTTGCAATCTCATCATCTGTCGAATTTCCTCAAGCATGGAAAGTATTTCAAAAAAACGTCATTCGATGGATTCCTTCAAGAATAGGAAGCTACCAATCTCATTTGCCACCGATACACTGGTGTTAGATAAGCATTCTATCCCTTTACCCTTTTATTTGTAGAACTAACATTTTTCTACAAGTATCGGCGTATACAGAGTGATTTAGGATTGCCGAACGTTTTAAATCATTCTCCGTCCCTATCGACTACTTTGACAATCGTTTTCAAAACTGGCGTTTCTACAAACTCAGTCAAAGTGGGGGCTTCTATAGACACCTAAAAATGTCTCCCCAAAACCAAACCCGTTGATGAACACCTTTCACCGCCATTATTGGTCGGGTTGAGTATTTAATCTTTCGAGTGCTTAAATCCATGTTCTATCCAATATATTTCATGACCAATCCAATTTCTAACTCATTTCCCTAAACCATAACCTATTTTCCACTTTTCGTGTCCACATTGAAAACCGAGAGAAAATGATTTTATGGCTATAAAATTTTGATCCAATAATTATTTTTTTGGATAGGCATTTAATTAAGCTTTCCAACCATATATCATAAGCCCAATTCCGAAAGATATGAGCAAAACACTAAACTCGGCCTAACAACGACACCCTTCCACTAAAACGGCCATATCTTAAAATCTACAAATTCTTTTGACCTAATTCCAATTGGGTTGGAAAGTAGACTAGATAAGCTTATCAATGGTATATTATATGCATTATTCCGAGTTATGAACCAAAAGTTATGATTATTTTAAAAACGGGTAAAAAATTGAGATTACCGCGCAACAGCTAAATGCCGCGACGCGGCAAATGTTGACATGTCACGAGGCTTATTCCCGTGACACGGTGCCCTTTTTTGTAATTCTGCACAGTTTTCTCCCGTTTAACGGGATTTTGCACCGTGTCACGGTGCAATTTCCCGTGTCACGGTGCACACCGTGACACGGGATTGCTCCATTTTTTCTCCGCATAATCCCTAAACACGTTTTCACTTCCCGTAACCTAATTATTTCCCGTGTCACTCAGTTTTCCCTCGTGTCACGGGATCTTCCCCCGTCTGACGGTGCCTAGCACCGTGTCACGGTGTTATTTTTTTAGGGCTTTTATCTTTTTAGGGTTCCGCGTGTTCCCTCTGCTCATTTTCCCTATAAATAGGACTCCTCTTTCTGCAGTTCGGGGCACCAATAATAATTCTCTCTCACCTTACACCAAAAATCATTCTCTCCCTCTTTAAGCTAATTTCTAGCCTCCTTATTCTTCCATAATAATTCCCCTAAGCGCTCCAAGGAGTCCATACTTAACCCAAGGTTCCGTCCTTAAACCAAGGCGTGAAAGGTACATATAATTGAGGGTTTGGACCAAATCAAATCTACTTTTATTTATTTTAATTCCATTTAATTTATATTTTTTTATTTAAGTTACTAACAGTTTATTTATGATGTCGCAATTCAAGAAACGCGTAGAATGTGAGTAATTAATTAATTTAATTACTCTTATCTTATTCTTGTTGCTAGTATCATGATTAGGGTTATTATTATTATTTTATTTGACTAACGTTATTATTGTTAAATTGCTTCCAATATTAATGATTATTCTATTATTTTTTATGATCACCATATTGCATGTTAAAGGGAATATGTAATTGAAAATCACGCCTAATAAGATAATTTGGACGACCGGTTTAGGTTCCTTTTTAATCTTATTATTAATTCAAGTGATCACAATATTTTAGAATTATGTGTTGCATTAATATTTAACCAATTTAGATTAATAATAGGTTGGAGCAAATTGAATCTTTGTTTGTATGCCTTTGAGATCGCAGGAATCATTTTTCACTATAAGAATTGAGTAGAGGCCAATATGGGCGAATGTGACTCCATGACACACTTCGTACCATCATCCTCGATCCTCCTTTTGTGGTTTTGAACCATATGGAGTTAGTAATCTCATGGATTATGAATGGGGTGTAACCTTCACGGGTCAATCGTTGTTGCCTATCGTTGTCCCTTATCGTGTTTGCCTTTTTATGATCCGTGAACGGTTTACAAGTTCCTTAAAAACTTGTTGGCGACTCTCTACTTTATTTGGCCCTAATCGTATTATGTCAATTTTCACATCCTATGAGGGCCAAGCATATTCACACATGCTTTAACGTAGGCGCACCTCGAACGACGCCTACAATATTGCTATACGGTAATGCCATTTGGGTTGAAAAACGCAGGTGCCACCTACCAAAGAGCAGCCACAACATTGTTACATGATATGATGCACAAAGAGTTGGAGGTCTATGTTGATGATATGATCTTCATGTCAAAAGATCGCCCAAACCACATCATTGCACATCGCAAGTTCTTTGAAAGACTCCGCAAGTACAACATGAGATTAAATCCCGCAAAGTGTGCATTTGGAGTCACGTCAGGCAAACTACTTGGATATGTGATCAGTTCCCGAGGTATTGAAATAGATCCCACAAAAGTCAAAGCGATCATGGCCATGCCACCACCCAAGAATGAGAAAGAAATTCGAGGCTTCATTGGAAGGCTGCAATATATAAGTAGGTTCATATCAAAACTCACAGCGATATGTGAACCTATATTCAAGAAGCTTGAGAAAAATGTCCTAGTCACATGGGATGAAGATTGCCAAAAAGCTTTCGACAAAATCAAAGAGTACCTGGCAAACCCACCCGTGCTAGCGTCAGCAATGCCTGACTTTCCTCTTTGACTCTACCTTACAGTCACAAGAGAAACGATGGGGGAAATGCTAGCACAAGAGATCGAAAGCAAGGAGAATGAAATTTACTATTTGAGAAAGAAGCTTCAAGGATATGAGACACGATACACACCACTTGAAAAATTGTGTCTCGCACTTGTGTGGGCCGCACAGAAATTAAGACATTACATTCTCACTCATACAGTGCATGTCGTGTCCAAGATGGATCCTCTCAAGTACTTGTTCGAAAAAGCAACACTCAATGGCAGATTATCAAGGTGGATAGTCAACCTTGCTCAATTTGACTTAAAATTTGTACCACAAAAACCCATCAATGGTTCTGCGGTTTCTCACTTCTTAGCAGATTTTCCGCTAGAAGAAGTTAAGAAAGAAGAAGATGAGTACGATTTCCCTGATGAAGATTTACTCATGACCGAAGATGATAGCTGGACACTCTATTTTGACGGAGCTTCAAACCAAAAAGGTTGTGGTGTAGGGGTCTTGCTCGTATTACCCAATGAAGAGCATATCCCAATTTCCATGAAGCTCGACTTTGATGTCACCAACAATGCCGCAGAGTACGAGGCATGCATCTTGGGATTAGAAATAGTTGTGGCCTTGGGAATTAAGAAGCTCAAAATCTACGGTGATTCATCACTAATCATTAACCAGATCTCTAAGAGATGGAAGGTGAGAAGTGAAAGTCTCGCTATGTATCAAGCTCATCTAGAAACTCTCACGGAGCAACTAGATGAAGTGGAATATACGTACTTGCCTAGAGAAGAAAACCAGTTTTCCGACGCACTGGCTAAATTAGCGTCAATGGTGCAAATTCCAACAGACCCAATCAGAATGCCATTGACCATAGAAAGAACATATGAGTCGGCTTATGTGCACGCACTTGATGATGAACAAGAATCACAAGAAAGATGAAGAGCCATGGTGTACAGATATCCTTGACAACGTTACAAAGGGAGAATACCCTCCTAATATTGATAAAAGAGCACGTCGTGCTTTAAGGCTCCTGGCCTCACAGTATGTGCTCATCAGGGGAGAACTCCACAAGAGGACTACACTAGGGAGAAATCTCTTATGCATAGCTAAGAAAGAAGCACACAAAACCATGAAAAACCTTCATGCGGGCATATGTGGAACGCATATGAATGCTAAGATGTTAGTCCAGAAGATTCAACGACAAGGTTATTATTGGACTACTATGGAGAGAGATTGTCACGAATACGTCAAGATATGTATGAAATGTCAAGTCTATGCAAATTTACAGCACGTTCCACCTTCGCTTCTCTACACATATACTTCTCCATGGCCTTTCTCTACTTGGGGTATCGGCATCATTGGAAAGATAACGCCACCAGGACAAGGGGGCATGAATTCATCCTCGTAGCAATCGACTATTTCACCAAATGGGTCGAAGCTACCTCACATGCTAAGTTAACAGCAAAACATGTAGCTCAATTCATTGAGAAAGATATCATATGCCGCTATGGGGTACCTCATGAGATGATCAGTGATAATGGAACGCATTTCCAAGCCGAGTGTGCCGAACTATTATAGAAATATCATATCAAGTATCACAGATCATCATCCTACAGGCCACAAACAAATGGTGCGGTCGAATCGGCCAATAAAAATGTGAAAACTATCATCAAAGAGGTGACGGAAAATTACAAAGACAGGCCAAGTAAGCTACATTTCGCCCTTTGGGGTTATCGAACCTCTGTTCGTACATCAACGGGGACTACCCCTTTCATTTTGGTCTATGGAGTTGAAGTTGTACAACCAATAGAGCTCGAAATCCCTTCTCTCCGAATCGCGTTGGAAAGCCAACTAGATGAAGTCGACTAGATTAGAGCAAGATATGATGAACTAGTCTTACTTCACGAAAAACGCTTGGCAGCTTTGCATCATGTCCAAACCTACCAAAAGCATATGGCGTGACATTTCAATAAAAAAAAGTCAAGACTAGGAACATCAAGGAAGGTGACTTGGTGCTTAAGGCACTTCGCAAAAATGTGTTGGATCCAAGAGGAAAATTTAGACAAAATTAGTCAGGTCCGTACATTGTTAAATCCATTTTGTCTGGCGGAGCGGCATAATTAATAGACATGGATGGTAACGGTTTCCACAATTTAACCAACTTGGATCAACTCAAGAAATTTTATGCCTAGTTGCATGGGTTCATGACCCGATACAGCTATGTTTGGCCTGATTCCTTTTAAAGATACGTAGGCAACCCCTCAAGGGGGCCCGGCCACTTAAAAAAAAAAAATCCTTCCTCCGTCGATCAAGTAACACATAAAACAGCAAAATGGAGCTAAAGCGAGAAAAATCATACATTCCGCTAGTTCAACACCTACCACGCCACGTCAACATACACCGTCGCATGGCGGTTTCCACCGTGCCACGGTGGAATTGCATAAAAAAAATTACCGCGCCACGGGGAGTTCCACCGTGTCACGGCAGTTTCCACCGTGGCACGGTGGAATTCCAGCAAAAGAAAATAAATAAATAAATCTGCCGCGCCACGGGGAGTTCTACCGTGTCACAACAGCTTCCACCGTGGCACGATGGAATTCCAAAAAAAAAAAGATTTGGTGAATAGTTCCGTGGCGTAGTAAAACTAGACTTTGCGAATTCTGTTATTTGTTCGACATTTGTTATTATTCTTCCATTGCGTCCGACTTCTTGACTCGGATATATAAAAAAATAATAAAAAAAAGTCACTGTAATTTTTATTTAAGGCGAAAATAAATATGCTATTATTATTGAAATAAAGATGAATACAATTATTGGCATCATGCGCCTTATTTAAAAAATAAAAATTATAAATCATATAAGCAAAGCAATATTGATCTAATCCTTTTTCACTTTAGGAATCTCCTTCTCTTTTTCAACTAGGTCGGCCTTCACTATTAATGTATCTTTTGTAGCCCGAACCGTCACACCCCTAGTCAAACTTTCACCCCTTTCACCTTTCTTAGAATTCTTCGACTTCTTCTCTCTATAAACCATCTTTTCCTTACCCTTTCCTTTCACATAATTCTTCTTTTTAGGCATTATAGGATTTTTAAACTCAATTCCTTGTGTTCTCGGACCTAGACGATCTTTAGGAGGCGCCTTCTTACTTCCAAGACATCCCTTCATATCAAAGTTGTGTGATCCGACTCGATCCCTCCGTCTTCTAGGATTCAACCATGCCTTGTATGCACTAGATAAGGGAGGAGGAGCTTGGTTACTTGCTTAAACGGTCCACAAAGGTCTTTCAATCCAATAAGCCTCGTTCTTGTGAACGTTACTTTCATGCAACGATACTTCACGAGGACTATCGTTATAGCGTGGAACTACTCGTTCAAGTCCATATTGTCGCATCAATCGAGAAGCACAATAAAAAGTCAGCTTTGAAATACTAGGAACGCGACAATAAAAAGTATCATTCGTGCCAACCATCCTAGTAAGCCTCCACCAAGGCACCACCCACCTAATGGAAAATTCTCTCTTTGCAAGGAAATTTTTTCAATCATCATATGACATGATCGCAGAGTAATTCTTCTTCCTGCGGACTAGATCGTTGGGACCATATTTTTCAATATCGTCGGGGGCTTTAAAAAGTTATAAATGCTCCATTAACCAAATCTGCAAAATAAAAAAAATCAGTCGGAAAAAAAAAATTTGTAGAAAACCACCGTGTCACGGCAGACATGCTCCGTGACACGGTTCCTGTTTCGTGACACGGAGGCTACCTAGAGCGCGTTTTTACCTGCAATAGTACTAGAGAGCCCTTCCTGACGGCTTTTCGGTCAGCTTTTGCTTCGTTAACGCCGCGCAAAGTTTCTCCAAGGCACGTAGGCATAGGAGATCTCCCGGATTCAACATGCTCAAGCACAAACGCTAATCAAGCATGTCCTACCCTACCGTTTGCAAATAAAAGCTTGTTAAACATGCAAAAAATATAAGCCCTTCTACAGTATACATGATAAGACTCAGAGACAGGGCGATTGAAATACAAATTTGCAAGTTTTTCTAAATCTACCTCATTACCACACACAATTTTATTTAAATCTGGATCTGACAGATTCAAATGACGTTCAAAGTCTTGGTAATCATACTCACGTAGGGTAGGTATGGCAATGAGATTTCTTGCTGGAAACCCAAAGATGGCACCGAAATCCTCCGGCAGGGGACAGATTTCATCGTAATCAAATTTAAAACAATGTGTTTCTGGACTTTAATAGTCTAAAGTTGCCCTAATAAAATCATGTTCAATTGCTACATGTCTCAAGGCTAATAATCCTATGACATAAAACAATTCCAACTCTCTTTTGTCAGCATTGGTCAAAGAATAAGACCAGTCACGCAATGTATTATAAAAATTCTGAGACATTATTATTGAAATATGAAATTCTAATTGTTTTATGTTTCGTAATTATGCATATCACGAATATACTGGTCCTATTTATAGCAAAAACGCTTGGAAATACTCAAAATCTATCTTTCTATATGCACAAACCACATCGCTGCAGAATACATGCACCATGACACGTGAACTTCCACCGTGTCACGGGAATTTATGCCGCGACACGGCAGCCTTTGTCGTGACACGATGTACAGTGCCGTGTCGCGGTGCCCACGTGTTTTCATTTTTTATCCTTTACCTATTTTTATCCGGATTTTTATTGTTTTGTCTTCACCGTTTATCTTTTAATTCTATTTTTCGGGAGTTTCACTCCTAATAAAATTCTCCATTTATTTTTTTATTTCTTATTTTTATTTTATTTTTTTTATCTTTATTATTTATTATTATTTTATTTTATTATTTATTATTACTTTATTCTTATTTCTATTTTTATTTATTATTTATTATGATTTATTATTATTTTATTTTTATTTCCTTTTTCTTTTGGGGAAGTCGTAAAACTTGTCCCATTTCCATGCTTATTTTTATTTTTCCGTTTTATTTTGGAGGAGTTGTAAAACTTGTCCCTTTTTTCTTTTTTATTTCTTTTTTCTTTTAGGGAAGGTCGGTACCCTCCACTTACGTTTTTTCGCGTCATTAATAAATACACAATCACACACAATGAGTCTCAAGCACACACTAATACACACTAATAAATGCATAAACTGTGAATAATGTACAAAGTGAATCATGATGCATAAGCAGTGTCAAGTGTCATCAACCAAAGTACAAAATAAAGACCCTCGGTCAAAAATCTGTAGAACTAGAAGAGTGAGGATCAGTGTCATCTCTAGCCTGTGAATACGGGAACAGTGAACCAAAGAGTCCCGCCATCATCCGGGTACGATGAGTAGTATCCTTATTAGTCTATGTAGCTCCAGTAGTAGTCAAACTCAAAGCAGGACCCGTCCAACTGGCAAACAACGTAGACTAACTCCAAGAGGAAGAAAGCGTCGGTGGAGGCATCGTCCCAGACACAGGAACTGAAAACAAGCCAGGCAACGGTGGAGGAAGCGCCCCAGACAATGGAACTGAGTATAAACCCTGATCCACAGGATTAATGACTCGCCTGAACTCAGGCTGTGAAGATAAATGACGCTGCCACTAACCCTGAAAGTGCTGGAATGACTGGGAAGGCTGAGGCTGCTACCACTAAGCCTCCTCAAACGATTGAGAAAGTTGAGGCTGCCGCTGAGATTGAGAATGCCGACGAACCTCAGGAGATCCTCTACTAGGACTAGGCTCCCCCTAGTCCGAGCCTCTATGCATCGAGCGCGAGCAGGACCTCGATCGCTCCTGAAAGACACAAAATTAAAAGATGTCAATGATGCAAGATAGAACAAATGGTAAAATTAAAAAAAAGTGAACATACCTCAAGAACATCGCCAAAACCGCCCCAACAACTCGCACCACGCCGAAGCTTGATGATGTAGTACTTCAAAACGTCAACCAGCTTCATGAATCCCATCATCTCCGAGTGAGTAGGCTGAGAAAAAAGCAAAGAAAAATCAGTAACAAGCGGTATTAAAAAGGATGAATAATGTGTGAAAAGGCTTATCGGCTAAAACACATTAGGAAAAGACTCCTGCGCCTGTCTGAAACCCTCTGGCACGTCAGCAAATTAATCCTCAGCAATACCGATCGGTCCCGGGTAGTGAACAGATTGAGGCGGCACCTCAATCTTCCCCACACGGTGAACAGTCGTCTGAAAATACGATTAAATAACCAGGTTATTCGACAGTTAAAACAGAGCCTAGCGACAAAATTCTCAAAAGAAATCATACCTCGGGAAGACGGGGTGGAGGAGCCAAAGAGGGAAGAAAATCCTGTGAATAATCGCCCTCCATACGCACAAGCTCCTGCCAAGGAAAAGTGAGTCCATACGCTCCATACGCTCTCCCCTGTTTATCAACTCCCTAAGCAAACGTGAGTCCAGCATCAACTCTGGTGGAGGCAAAGGCACCACAAAGCGATCATCACTGTGCTGACGAACAACACGCTCCACAAGATACCAAATAAAGCGTCTAATACCAACAAAAACAATACGGTACGCCGAAAGCTGCAAGGCCTCGGGAAGATCAGTCATCCCAGCCCAAGGCCGATACTGGATATCAATAGCAACCTGAAAACTATAAAAAGTTGCAATGAACGCCGAAAATAATGTCAAGGTAGAGAATAACATGCTGAAAAATCAATTCTTACACCAACGGAAGAGGTACCTCGACGTAACAGTCCGCGCAGCGTAGGGACGGACTCCACTCGTGACTCGCCTCGGTCACGCCAGCTAGCTCCGACAGGGAAGTCATGGACCGCTCCACGATGCCGTCAAGGGGCCAATCCCAGAAAGTACTCATGAAACCATAGCTGCAATGAAAAGTAGTCTCTAAGCACATGATTCAAACAGATTAAAATAAAACAAGAAGAAGAAAGATCGTCACCTCTACGACTATCCATAAACCGTAGACAATGAAAGGATCCTGGTCATTCAGCTACCTACAGCTATGACGTAGCGACAAGTGAAGATCGGCATATCCAACGCTGGCCCAACTAAAGGATCCTATCTCGCCGATCATGACCAAAGAAGGAAGGTCGCAAACGAGCGCACGTGAACTCCTATCAGGAGAAAGAGTCACGGAAATAAGAATCAAAATGAAAATCCGCACTCACTGCTCAGATGATGACTCATCCATGTCAAAGCCACGGGCCAGAACAAAAGCCAACTTCGATCGCCCACTCTTAAGACAACCTAGAGGCACCGGCTGAGTCCTGATGTGCTGAACGACTGGACCTAACAAATCTGCTACCTCAGCCGCCCCCCAAGTAAGGTAAGGCATTTGCTCTACGACCTTATTGGTGAAGCGTAAACCGCTGATCATGCTAAAATCCAGGGGGGTCACTGTCATCTCCCCCCAAGAAAAGTAAAAAGTTTTGGTAGTATCCCAAAAATACTTCGACAACGCGCGAACGACTGTCGGGCCACAACCCAGGGGGCTGCGAAACCCTACGGTCGTCGAATAAGAATCTACTAAACCAGCAGATTCCCACAAGGCGTTCGTAACAGGATCCCTCGTGATAATCCCATATAGTCGAGGAACCAAATCTCCAGCTCCGGATCCATGATGGCGAAGCATGCCATCGACTATGCCGGCAAGTGGACGGTGAGAAACGTGGTTCTCACGGTAGAAAATCAACTCATCTGGCGTCCACGGAGGTGGAATCCACCTGCCTCTACTCGAAAAAGGGCGAGGTTCGGTCTCTAGGGCATCATCGTCCATGCCCTCAGGAACTGTGGGAGTGTCCTCCCGAAAAGCCTGACACTGGCCACGAGTAGAAAGATAGCGATCCCGTTGTCTAGGCATGCTATTACAAAATAAAAATCTAAATACTTAGCATCCTTTCCTAAGTTATTTAGTTATTTATTTAAAAGCGGCTTAACAGTTACCTCAAGTGGCATTTTCTATTATACGCAAGATTTTTACCTCAAGGCTATAAATTAGCAAAATAATGGAATTATTTCTAGTATTTAGTTTCTCCATGACAAACTAATACTATGCTCCTAATTGCATGATACTATGTTCTCCTTGACAATATAGTACATATACAAAACAAAACTTGTTTCAAAGTTGTACAAGAACGATAAATTGGCACATCATGGCATATTATACAAGATCTACAACCAATATATCATCATTTCAAGTACAAAAGAACAACAAGAACACCATTTCACACAAGTAGTACCAAAAAATGATGATTTGCTCAATTTCTCCCCGAAACACACAAACTTGGTCTCAAATTGCTCACGAACACACATACATCCATATACAAGTCAATTCATAGCAAGAATTTTGACATGGAAGTTCAAAATTAAAAACCCCCAATTTGATTTTTTTTTTAGGGTTTCACGCAAATATTGAATTTACAACAAAATTTGAGACAAAGCAAAGGAAACTTACATAGATCCTTGTGAGAAAAAAAAATGAGGAAATTAGCAAAAAATTGGAGCGAATTTGGTGGAGATTTGAGCTACAAAAGCTCGAAAAACCCGAAAAAATGCAACAATAACCACGTGACACGATGGTCTAAAGCCGCGGCACAGTGAAGCTTTCTCGTGTCACGGTGATTCCAGGACGGTGGCGGAGCTCCAGCAGCAGCAGCGGAAAGCAGTGAAGCTCAGGCAACAATAGCAGCAACAAACAAAAAAAAGAGGTAAATGTGCGCAACCGGACGCCGTGTCACGTTGTGTACCTCGCTCGCCGGTGTCATCGGCCATGGCACGGTGGTCTGTGTAAATTAAAAAAAATGGAGAAGAGAAAGAGAGCAGCAGGAGGTTGAGATCGAAAATGGTGAAGAAGAAGTGAGAAAATGGGGAAGAAGCAGCAAGTATTTAAAGTCAAAAACACCGTTAAACTAGCATTTCCCGTGCCATAAATCCTGTTATCTTGTAACGGCTTGTTTGCACGTGGCACGGTGTAAATTATCCATGCGCGTGAACAAAATCAGCACAAAAGAAAACCTCGCGTCACGGGATTCCCCACCGTCTGACGGGGTCTGGCACCGTGTCGCGGGGTATAACCACGTGGCACGGTGTCTTATTTTTGTCCTGCACACTCTTTTCAACCTTTGGCAAATATTCTGGCATCTTTGACCAAGTTGGAACAATTTTCCGCAACCTTTGGTCAGTTATTTTCTCACCGGAATTGCGTGGAAAAGTTTAATTAGTATTTAAAGGGTTCAAATTTTCCAATTTGCCTCTAACAAGCATTAGGGTTGCATTTTCTACGCTTTAAGCACCTAATATAGTCAGATAGTCGACTTGAAGGTAAATCATCTACGGCCCACGTTCGGGGATAATTGAACCATCATGCACTTGCAAATTTCAGCGATTATATCAGTTGTCGGTTTTCCTCAAGCATGTAAAACATTATCGGTGGATTTTTCTTCAAGTATAGAAAACCGCCACGTCGGCTTTCCTCAAGCATGGAAAGCGTTATCGGTAGATTTTTCTTCAAGTATAGAAAACTGCCAAGTCGGCTTTCCTCAAGCATGGAAAGCATTATCTGTTGATTACTTCAAGCATAGAAAAAAAAACACCAAAATCATACGTTGACTTTCCTCAGGCATGGAAAGTATCATCCGGTAGATTTATTAAGGCTTAGAAAGCTACCAAATTCATCAATGGGCTTTCCTCAGGCATGGAAAGCATTTCAACAAAACGCCATCTGGTGGATTCCTTCAATCATAAGAAGCTACCAAACTCATTTTTCACCAATACACTGGTGTCAGATACGTATTATATCCCTTTACTCTTTTATTTGTGGAACTAACATTTTTCTGCAGGTATCGGCGCATACAGAGTGATTTAGGATCGTAGAATGTCTTAATTCATTCTCTGTCCCTATCGACTACTTTGACTATCGTTTTCTAAACTGACATTTCTACAAACTCAGTCAAAGTGGGGGCTTCTATAAACACCTAAAAATGTCTCCCTAAAACAAAACCCGATGATGAACAACCTTTCACCGCCATTATTGGTCGGGTTCAGTATTTAATCCCGAAAGTGCTTTAAAATCGTATTTAATTAAACTCATTTTTTAAATAGTCCATGGATCAGTCTTGATGTTTAGTCAAAGCATAGTTCTTTTTTTAATTTCAGTCCAAACCTTTTATTTATTTTATTATTTATTTTATTATTTTGGCCCAAACCTTTTATTTATTTATTTATTTTGGCCCAATTAATAATAATAAATCAAAAATGGCCCGAAATTATCAATCTGCACTTAAAAATGCTGAACGAAATTAGGGATAAAAATGAATTTAGACAGAAAAACGGACTAAAGGCTCTCGTGTCACGGCAATTGCCAACCGTGTCACGGGAATTTTCCACGTCTGACGGTGGGATTCTCCGTGACACGGTGCATCTGCTGTGACACGGGGCAATTCCGTGTCCTTTCGGCGTAAACCCTTCACGTGTTTTATTCCCTGTACCCTAAATATTTCCCGCGTCACACAGTTGTCCACCGTGTCACGGGAATTTGTCTCGTTTCACGGTGCCAGGCACCGTGTCACGGTGCCCTCTACCGTGTCACGGTGTAATATTTTAGGGTTTTTATCTTTTTAGGGTTCCGTGTGTTCTCTCAGCACATTTTTTCTATAGATACCCCCTCATTTATGATGTACGGGGCAGGTATTAATTCTCTATTTTTCTCTCCTCTATGCTCTAGCCTATGCTCTAGCCTACCCTTCTTCTTTCAAAATTCCCTTTTCAAACACTCCACGGAGTCTATACTTTACTCGTGGTTCTGTGCTTAAGCCAAGGCGTGAAAGGTAGAACTATTTGAGGATTTGGCCCCAAATCAACTCTATTTAATTTTATTTAATTTAATTATTATTTTATTATTATTTCCTTGAAGTTATTAACTCGTTTATTATTTTATAGTTGCAAGCAAACAGAATCAAAGTAAGAATTATGTTCTTTTTATATCTATTATTTTTCTAAAGATTTTATATTGTTGGATTTATTGTTAAATTACTTCCAATATTAATGTTTATTTTATTATATTTATTGATCACCATATTGCATGTTAAAGGGAATATGTAATTGAAAATCACGCCTAATAAGATAATTTGGTCAACCGGTTTAGGATCCTTTTTAATCTTGTTATTAATTCAAGTGATCATAAATGTTTTAGAATTATATGTTGCATTAATATTCAACCAATTTAGCCTAATAATAGTTTGGAGCAAATTGAACTTTTGTTTGTATGCCTTTGAGATCGTAGGAATCACTTTTCACTATAAGAATCGAGTAGAGGCCAATACGGGCGAATGTGACTCTATGACTCACTTCGTACCATCATCCCCGATCCTCCTTTCGTGGTTCCGAACCATATGGAGTTCGTAATCTCATGGATTATGAATGGGGTGTAACCTTCACAAGTCAATCGTTGTTGCCTTTCGTGGTCCCTTATCGTAGTTGCCTTTTGTGATCCGTGAACGGTTTACAAGTTCCTTAAAAACTTGTTGGCGGCTCCCTACTCTCCTTGTCCCTAATCGTATATGTCAATTCTCACTTCCTATGAGTGTCAAGCATATTCACACATGCTTTAACATAGGCGCACTTCGAGCGACACCTACACCCTAGGTCTTTTATTCATTGGTTTCTCTACTTTAATTCTTCCCTTCTTTTATCCTCCTTAGTTTAATTCCCTTCAAAACAATTTGGTTACTTGATAATTTAGATTATAGTAATTTATTAAAAATAAAAGAACATTGTTTCCCTGTGGATTTGACCCTACTTCCCTAGAGAATTTAGGTAATATTTTTTATTAGGTGATACGACTTTAGCCTGTCAATATGATCCTTGCGTTGCGTTGCATTAAAAAGAAAAATATCCATGTCAAACTAAGTAGAAGGTATACCAATGATTTGAGGCACCCCTTGTAGCCATATCATATCACCTTTCACCTTTCAAATATACAATCCTTTCTTCATACACCACTTTGAGCCTCGTCTAATGATAGACCTTTCTTTCTTCAACCCACATCTACCTAACCTTAGGATGGGATGGTGTGTAATTTATGCAATTTTCAAAGAACAAAAGCTTGAGTGAATCAAAAGATTAAAAATAAAAATAAATAAAAGTGTACAAAAGGGCAAGTGTTCCAATGTCTTTGACATGAACATGTCTTTGATAAGAACACGTCTCAGATTACGTCTCTTATCGAGTGCTCGGTACCGTGCCTGAGAAACATGAATGCCAAGTGAGTGATAGACCGCATGACCGGGATTGCCCACACTAATAAAAATAAAATAAATGCAAAAGCAAAAAAAAGAGAGCTAAAATAAAAAGAGTGAAAAGCCTCAAGCATAAAAATATAAAGATTCCAAAGCAAGTTGCACACCTTGGAGGCTTATCTAGGTTCTTGAGCCTTTATCCCTTTCTTCTATAACCTTTAGCCTAACAACGTTACAACCCTCAAAAAGACCTTTTTGAGGTATACACACACTTGTGCGAGGTTCGGCTAGAGCTACGTTTAGCCTGATTCCTAACGGATACATAGGCAACCTCACAAAGGGGTGTGGCCGTAATAAACATGCATTCATATTCACATTCACACACTCACACCATGATCATATCAAAGGATCTCCAATGCTCATCCCTATTAATTTAGAGTTAGACTTGGGGGCTTGATCCCTACATCATTAGCTTACCTAGCCTAAGAGTCACCATCATTTGACTCTTCTTGAAATAATATCTTTTTCCACACACTTAGCCCTTGCGGCCTAACTTTAGCGTCACTATCACACACATCACAGATACATGACCAAATATACTTCCCTTAGGAACCTTTTGTCATGAAATCTTAACACAATGCTTAAGCATGCCTTGTCATATCAAGATCAATCATCATTACATCACAAAGTATGAAGTACTTAGCCTCCGCGCTTAAGTTACCTAAATACTTTTATTATCAAGTTAAATAGGATAGTCTAAGATGTTACAATCCTTTAACTGTGAGAGGCAACGTTAACGGATTAAGCTCATTCAACATGCACCTTCAAAAACTCCGCTTCTTTCTTTTTTGGCGTCTTTCTTTTTCGGGAGAAAGTTGGTACCCTCCACAAAAATGACGGAAATTTTTGTTTTTCTCCATTTCGAGTCATGTACATATCGAGTTTCATGAGTCAACACTATGCACACACGAGTCACACGAAGTGAGTCATCATTAAGTCAAGTTCATACCTTGAGTCATGTCAAGTCAATGAGTCAAGCAATACTAATTTATAAGTCAAACCTAAAGAAGGATAAGCAAAGTCCTATAGTCCAAAATATAAATGCAGGTACATTCCAGTGATCAAGAACATTCCCGGAATTTTTTTTTTTTTGAAAATCCGCGAATAAAAACCTGACTCCAGCATCAGACGGCAAGGCTATCGCCTAGCGACAGAGCGAGGACGTGGTGACAACGGCTTCCGGCGTGCGCCAGAGCAGCGACAAGATGCGTGGTCCAATATTGGATTATGCGGACCTCATACAGCAATTTACGGGTTCCTTGGTACGCCAGTTAGCCCCTATAGGCAAATTGACATGATTAGTAGTCGGCTCGATTACAATCGCAGTAAGTGATTGACCTGATGACGATCGTCTCACTTAGATTAAGCGCCTAAGCATTGGCTCAATACAAGCACCAAGGCCTCAGTTCAAAAGCAAGCACTTATACTACAATTTTTCAAGATTGGATTGTCATCCCCAAGTGACAAAATTTACAAAATGTGGATTGTCGCGCATCTTCTTCAACGATAATTTTTCCAAGATTGAATTGTCATCTCTGGCAAAGTTTCCAAGCGTGGATTGTCGTGCTCCTTCTTCGTTTGGCAATTTTTTCCAAGTTCGAATTGTCATCGCTGGCAAGTTTTCCGGGATTGTATTGTCATACACCCAGTTCCCTGCGGCAAAATTTCCCAAAGGATTGTCGTAGGTCTCTACTCATAATAAATTTTGGTAAAGGTTCCTCAACGTGGATTGTCATTCATTTCAGTAAGAGGCAAATTTTCCTGAAGTGGATTGTCGATCGACTCTTTTTTGCAAAAATTCCAAGACGCTGATTGTCAATTGTGGCAATATTTTCCTAAAAAGATTGTCACATAGCATTGGAAAATTTCCAAGGTGGATTGCTTTTAAGAGTTATATTCTAAGATGTGGATTGTCAATCGTAGCAAAGTTATTATGACAGATTGTTACGAAGCATTGGCAACTTTTCCCAAAATTGGATTTTGGGAACTTTTCCCAAAATTAGATTTTGGCAAATTTTCTAAGATACGGATTGTCGCTTCATCGTGGAAACATTTCCAAGGATGGATTGTTATGAAGCATTGAAAACTTTCCCTAAATCGGATTGTCATACATCATACAAGAGTTGTGTTGGCAACTGTTCCCAAAGAAAAGAGGATTGTCATCACCCAAAGTATCGCAACAACAGAGGATGGCTTCAGGCGGAGCAATCTTCGATCATATTCCCTGGCTTGCGAAAGATGGTCATAAGGCGGTAGAAGATCGTTTCAGGAAAAGCAATCTTTGATAGTATACTCTGGCTTGCAGAAGACTATCACAGCGGAAATTGGAGGTAGTTACGACGGGCGTAGCAGTCTTCAGGCGATATCCTCTAGCTTGAGGAAGATCGTCAAAGCTCTTTGTTAAGAGACGTGTGGACATATCAACATCAAAAAAGCAAGATGGCGTTCCCTAGCTTGTGGAAGGTTGTCAATAACAATGCAACAAATTGGTTACTATAGAGACGTGTGCGCCACGGTGGAAGATACGCGTTTCTTAACTCTCTTATCTGTTTTAACTAACGCTAGTTTGCAGGTATCTGCGTTACAAGAATGATTTAGGATCGCAGAACGTTATGAATCATTCTCCGTCCCTATCGATACTTTGACTTTTGTTTTCGAAACTTACGTTTCTCCCAACTCAGTCAAAGTGGGGGCTTCTGTAGACACCCATTTGTGTCTCCCCAAAACCAAACCCACTGATGAGTGCCTTTCACGTTGAATCATAATCGAATGAAGTGAAAGTATGGAAAGTCTAGTGTTGCGGTCGGTTTTTAATTCTTTTCTTTCCCTCTGTTTTTGAAAACCTATTTTATGAAAATAGCCAATCCAGTTTATTTTGGTCCATGACAAGGGTTCAATAATAGTGTAGTTGGATCGAGTTCGAAAAGAGCTTTCCAACGATATATTATAAGCCCAATTCCGATGGATAATGAGGAAGTTATGGCCAAATTACTGAACTAGGTCCGGTTTGATCTTTATATGCGGCCCAATGATCTAGAGGAGGGCCTAATATGATTTATCATTTCTAATGCAATTAGGATAGTGTAGACACCCATTTGTGTCTCCCCAAAACCAAACCCAGTACCTTTCACGTCGAATCATAATCGAATGAAGTGAAAGTGTGGAAAGTCTAATGTTGCAGAAAGTTTTAATTTCTTTTCTCTTCTCTCTGTTTTTGAAAAATTATTTTAAGAAAACAGCCAATCTAGTTTGGTTGGTCCATGATATGGGTCCAATAATAGTGTAGTTGGATGGGGCTTGACAAGAGCTTTCTAATGACATATTATAAGCCCAATTCCGATGAATATTGAGGAAGTTATGGCCAATTTACTAAACTGGGCCCGGTTTGAGCTTTATATGCGGCCCAATGATCTTGGGGAGGGCCTAATATGATTTATCATTCCTAATGCAATTAGGAATGGTTTTAGTCTTCTAGAATCTTCTAGAAGGTTCTTTTCATTCCTAATTCAATTAGCATTGATAAATTGACCTTTTGACTTTTCAGAGTTTTAATTAAAATCAAATAGCATTTTCGAGGAAATTATATGATTTTATCCTCCAGTACGGCAAACTTATCTGATTTTTGTAAACGCGTTAAAAACAGGCTTGGCGCCTGACCCCAGGCTTTAGCGCCTGGCGCCAGTGTTGGTGCCTAGCGCCAATTAGCCAAGGTTTGCGCCAGCTCTGTTTTTTGTGCTTTAGGCTCTATTTTGTTTATTTTATATTTTTGGCTGATTTTCTCTATAAATATCGTATTAAAAACTCCGTTTTCATTCACCAATTCTCCTCATTCACGAGTTCTCATTCTCTCAATCATTCATCTCAATTCTTTCTTTCTTTGTTTTCTCATACAAAATTCCGCATTCGCAAGATCTAGATACACCTAGCCATATTCGAAGTTGCCTTCGCCCTAGATGTGAAAGGTTTAATTTCTGAGGGTTTTGTCCCAAATCTCTCTTTCAATTATTTAATTTAATTCTTTTGTTTATTATTTTCCTTGAAGTTACTAACGTGTGTATTTTGTTATTAGAAAGAGGTATGAAGCATCAAAGTAAGTGCTTTTATGGTTTTTATTAATGTTATGATGTAGAAATCATGTTTATATTGTTATTATGATATTCCTAATATCATGTTTAGGGAAAAAGTTATAATATCAAATATGCTTATTATGATTGTTACGATGCTTCCTATGTTCTTCCTAATATTTATTCATGTTAGTATCATGTTAGGGTTAAAGATTTGATTTGTATTGCTTAGTGACATGCTAGGGTTTGTTATTAATCTTGTTAGTATCATGCCTAAGATCTTGCTATTTTTATTATGCTTTAACATGAACATGATTATGATTATAATTATTATGATTCATGATGATTATGATTATTATTATTTTGATGATGATTATTTTATTTATGATGATATTATTATTATTGTGATTACTATAATTATTATTCATTATTATTCATGATTGATTATTATTGTTGCCTGATATTTTATTTATTTATTGCTTGATCACCTTTATTGCATGTTTAAAGGGAATTTGTACTTGTAATAACGCTTAATAAGATAATTAATAATCTTGTTTAGGGTTAATGTGATTATAATTCAAGTGATCGCCAATAATAGATTTATTTGTGCATTTAAATTCAACCAACATAGATAAACAGGTTTAGGGTTAATCCTATTGATTGCATGTTAGTCAAAAAGCGCACATGAATACGATCTGAATAAAGTAGAGACCTATTATTAGGGCAGGTTCAATCTCTTTTAGGTTGGATTTGTACCTTCATCCCCGAACCCTTATTTGGTTCTAGACCTTATGGAGTTGATGATCTCTTGGATCGTTAAGGAGTGTAACCTTCACCTCGTGAACGGTTTACAAGTTCCTAAAACTTGTTGGCGACTCTTTTGCTCTATCTTCTTCCCTTTTGGACGCCACCGTACTTTAGTGTATGATCACAGTGGGGTTCGAGCTAGGGGTTAATGCTTGAAATTTATTCCCTACAGATAGATTTTGGTCTTCTAGAATCTTTTAGAAGGTTCTTTTGAATCCTAATGTGATTAGCATTAATAATTGAGTTTTAAGAGTTTTATTTAGAATAATAGAGGTGTTTTTAAGGAAATCACGGTTTTACCCTTTGTACGCTTAAATTTTATTAAAATATGAAAACGCGTGGAAAAACTGACTGCAGCGACGCACTACAGGATGTCCCCTGACGATAGGCCTGGCGTCGCGGTGACACGTCTTTCGCCTGGCGATAGGATATGTCGATTGGCGACAGGGGTGTGTTTGGCGACAACGTCGTGTTTTATTCTTTTCGAAACTCTGATTCTTTTTTATCATATTCTGGCTGATTTTCGTTATAATAGTCTCCTAAAATCTCCGTTTTGAATCACCAACTCTCATCAAGAAATTCTTGATTCTTTCTCTCTCTTTTTTCTAAACTAGTCTTTTCTCAAATACAAAATTTCGCATTCACAAGATCTAGACACACCTAGCCAACTTCGAAGTTGTCTTCGCCCTAGACGTGAAAGGTTTGATATTTCTGAGGTTTTGGTCCCAAATTTCTATTTCAATTATTTAATTTAATTGTTTGATTTTATTATTTTCCTTGAAGTTACTAACGTGTGTATTTTGTTATTAGAAAGAGATACGAGGCATCCAAGTAAGTGCTTTAATTGCTTTATTGATATTATGATATAGAAATCATGTTTAGGTTGTTATTTTGATTCCAAGTATCATGTTAGAATGTTTTTCTTAGTATGATGTTTAAGGTGACAACAATAAGTTCCTAATATCAATTATGATTTCTATGATGCCCTTTTATTGTCTTTCTTAATATTCATGTTAGTATCATGTTAGGGCTATATATTTGATCTTTATTGTTTAGTAACATGCTAGGGTTTGTTATTAATTTTGTTAGTATCATGCCTATTATCTTGCTATTATTATTATGCTTTAACATGATTATTTTAATTATTATGATAATTATGATAATTTTTGTTATTATTATTATGTTGTTTGATATTTTATTTATTGTTATTTCTTAATCACGCCTTTTATGCATGTTTAAAGGAAATTTGTACTTGTAATCACGTTTAATAAGATACTTAATAATCTTGTTTAGGGTTAAGTTTATTATAATTCAAGTGATCGCCAATAATAGTTTTATTTGTGCATTAATGTTCAACCAACATAAATAAACAGGTTTAGGGTAAATCCATTGATTGTATGTTAGTCAGAAAGCGCACATGAATACGAGTAGAATAAAGTAGAGGCGTATTATTAGGGCAGGTTCTTTCTCTTTTAGATTGGATTTGTACCTTCATCCCCTAACTTCCAGTCATGGTTCAAGACCTATTGGAGTTAACGATCTCCTAGATCGTTAAGGGTGTAACCTTCACCCTGCGAACGGTTTACAAGTTCCTAAAACTTGTTGGCGACTTTTTTTCTCTAGCTTCCTACCCTTTGGACGCCACCATACTTAAGTGTATGATCACAATTGGGTTCAAGTTTGGGGTAATGCTTGAAATATTCCCTTCAGTACTCCACATATTTCACTTACTTTTTATTATATTCAAATCAATTAAATTAGCTAAAACTATGTGTTGATCAATAATTGTTATCCGTTTTTTTTTTCTATTCCTTTCATTCAATTGCAAAGTGAGAAATAATATTACGAATGTTATCCCCACGGCTACGACTACCTTTGATAAGTGTAATACTTATTAAAACATGGTCGTATTTGGTGACTGTAAACTTATTAAAACACAAAGGGAGTACTCTCATATAAGTGCAACTAGATTAGACTCGTGCGATGCACAGATTACAAAAATTATTCAAATAAAATAGCTTAATTTTATTATTTATTTTCTCGTATATACTTATAAGTTAAATTGTAAAAGATATGTAGCTATCATCATAAATTACATGAGTATTAAAATATAAAAATGAAAGCCCATTTCTAGATTTCAATTTAATTATTCCAACCAAAAATAAAATTTATTTATTTATTTATTGAAACAGTAAAAAAAAATGTCATGAAAATGATTAAAAATAAATAAATAACCAATTCTTAAAAAAAAAAAAAAAAACAAAACAAAACAAAATATATATGACAACATCATAAGTGCATTTGGAGGAAAACTTATCATGAGAAAGTGACAAATATACACTTGGGAGAGAGGATGATGTTAGTAGATTTCTGTTTTAGTAATAGTTAATAGATTTGAGAATTAATACTACCTCCGTTACAGGTTATGTGCAACGATTTGACATTTTCCTTTTCTTTTTCATGTCGAATCGTTACACATAACTTGTAAGAAATGTAGTAGTACAAAACGTAAGCCCCACGGCCTAAATGCATAATACATATTACATACCTAGATCCAACCCAAACTCTTCACATTTCACCTAACCCAAGTTCCCCTCAAAAAGTCGCAAACACACTACTTACCCAGAAAAGAGGAGACCATTTTAAAATCAACACTTTACCAAAGTTTATCTTCTTACTCAAATTCTAGTTATTCTACTAGTACCACTATCTTCAGCCCCCAATCGTTCAATTCAACTGACAAAAAAGCTAAACAAAACCCATTTACCAAGCAATCCCCACGAAACAAATAAATAAAAACCCCCAAAAATGGAAACCCCAAATCAAGAACAACCAGAAATAATCCAACAAAACCCAAATCACATGATGTTTTTGAGAATAATGAGTAAACGACGAACATGGGTAGCTCTATTTGTCTTAGTTTATGGAATCCTTCTATACTCTTCTTGGAATCTGCTAAAATCGATTCTTCATTGGTACAACGCCACTCTCTCTCCTCCGCCATCTTCATCGCCGGCAAAAGGGTGGCCGGCGGCGGTGTATGCGTCGGTGATGCTCGGCGCAGTCTTCGGTGTGATGTCGATGGTTGCGGCGTTCGCGGTTGCGGTGCCGGCGATGCTAATGACTTGGATTACAATTCTTGTGCTGCTTACTTTCTGTGGTACGCGAAGGAGAGACTTAGTGGTGGAAGGGAAGAAATTAACGGCTGAGATTTCTGGGGTTGTGATTAAGATCCTGATCAAAGAAGGGAATTTTGTTGCTGCTTTTTGTGCTGTTTTGGGTTATTTTATGCTTGTTAAGAAAAATTCAAATGAAGCTGATTGAAGTTAGTTTAAAAAAAAAAAAAAAAAAAAGATTCGGAATGAGGTTTGAAATTAGGCAAGGTAATTTGTTAGAAATGTTCTCATGTATAAGTTGATTGTAAAATGCACATGTTACTTTTTCTGGAAAAATGTAATTGATACACTTTAATGTTGGACCATTTTGTATAACTATGGCTTTCACTTATGATTTGGATAATGAGGTGGGCAGGTGGGTGTTTATGAGGCTTGGACCGTTGGTGTGGTGTTTATGGTTTAAGAGTTCAAATTTCGAATTATATTTAATTTTGTGTGTGTGATTGTAGATTTAATTTGGAAGCTCATGTGTAAGTCCAAACATTATGTGGTTTTAAGGTGGGCAGAGAAAAATGAGAAGTACAGCAAGGCTATTTATACGACCCCTGCTGCTGGTCAGAAAAGGAGCTCGAAGACTTTGGTGGCACCTCCTGCTGACTGGGTGAAAATTAACACTGATGCTACTCTGACAGAGGAAGGATGGGTAGGGGTGGGTGTTGTAGCTCGAGATAACCTTGGTAAGGTTGTGTTCTCAGCTTGTAAACGCTGGAAAGCTTGGTGGCAAATGGAAGTTGCAGAAGCTAAGGCCATTATATTAGCTTTGAAGTTAGGCAATAGCTTTGGATGTAGGAAAATCATCATAGAATCTGACTCTCAGGTAGTCACCAGCCGTTTATCAAAGGGAGCTTCTCACTTGACTGATGTGGATGCTGTCCTTGTGGATGCATTGAAGCTGAGTACTTCTTAGTAAGTTTGCTGGTCCCATGTACGGCGTGAGGGAAGTAGAGGCCTATTAATAGATTTATTTGTACATTAATATTCAACTAACATAGATAAACAGGTTTAGTAGAGGCCTATTAATAGATTTATTTGTGCATTAATATTCAACCAACATAGATAAACAGGTTTAGAGTAAACCTAATGATTGCATGTTAGTCAGAAAGCACACATGAATACGAGAAGGATAAAGTAAAGACCTATTATTAAGGCAAATTCTTTCTCTTTTAGATTTGATTTGTACCTCCATCCCCGAACTTCCAGTTTTGGTTCTAGATCTATTGGAGTTAACGATCTCTTGGATCGTTAAGGAGTGTAACCTTCAACATGTGAACGTTTTACAAGTTCCTAAAACTTATTGACGACTCTTTTGCTCTATCTTCCTTCCATTTGGATGCCACCATGTTTAAGTGTATGATCAAAGTGGGGTTCAAGTTTGGGGTAATGCTTGAAATATTTCCTACTATTTTTTGGCGACTTCACTTGGGAGGATTTCTATTTTAATTTCTAAAATTTATTTTAGCAATTTTTTAGAATGAGTGGATGAGACTCGAAAAATTCTAAGTATTTCATGTGCGTAATTTTGATTAACATTATTGTCATATGCATAAAAAAGGTTCTCATTGGAAAGACCATCCAGAATGAGTAAAAAACATAGGATTTTTACATGTAAGAAATTTGAAAAATATCTTTCACAACTAGAATCGAAATAATACTGCGAAAACTGGAAAATTCTAAGAACACAGAAAGCTGCTGAGACATGTAGGAAATAGCGTCGAGAAAACAGAGTGCGTCGCCTGAAAAATGTCCTTGTCGCCTGGCGACACTTTTGTCGTATGGCGACAGAGATATTTCTTTGGCGACATATTCTGTTGTCTAGCGTCGTGTTCTTCCAATACTGAGCCAGAAATCTACCTTCTTGTTTTGACTAGTTCTAGCAACGTGGCTCGATTCTACTTCCTCATTAAGTTTTTCCCTCTTTACTGAAACCCATATGTGTTCTACATATGGACATAACCCTCCGGGAATTCATGCTCCATCTACTCGATTGAACGCTCTAAGCAACAAAGGGTACATCCGAGAATGTTGAATTCACCAAACCATGGAAGCGAGTTAAACTCGCGGGGTCCCATCCACACGCGCCAACCCTTCCAAAGGTAAGGCTTCCGCACGGTGCATCCAGACTCATAACCATGGACTCTCTTTGACTAACCCATATCCCGAGTTTTAGAGAACTAGAGCCATGGTTAGGTTGCAAACGCATTGCATCATATTGTGCCTACTTGACTACTTGTGCATTTTTTGTTGTGCATACTCTATGTGTTTTTTCCTAACCGTTTGTTTGACTTGTGATTTAGTATAAATAAACTAATTAATGACTAAAAGGACTTTTCCTAATTCATTAATTAATTAATTTGAGTAATTAATTTTAACAACTTAATCAAAACTGACCTAGTACGACTTTAGGCTTGTCCTCGTAGAGTAAAATTACTGAAAGTGGTCCCAGATTAATGTTCCATTAATGACGTAAAAATCTGAGCTGCAGCACCAAACGCTGCTGTGCAGCGTCGTGCGACAACTCTGTCGTTTGGCGCTGCACTGTAGTGCGCGACGACAGTCCTGTTGCTTTGGCGACAGTTCAGGTTTTTTGCTCGAGTCATCACGACGGTTTTAATTATATAGTTTATTAATCAGTTCGATCTGTTTGTTAAAGGAAGTAACCATATTTAGTCCTTAATTGAGTCTAAGCACTTAGTCCCATGGTCATACACAAGAGTCAAAGCATGTCTTTTGCACTCACAAATAAAGCACACACTAATATATATGTACACTTTGACCATGTCTAGAGAGTCTTGTATGCGCGTGTTTTCCGTCATTTCTTTAGGGGGGTAAGTCGGATATTAATCCTCCAATTAAACCACACTTGTTTGAACCCATATACTTGATTCCTAAAAATATACACCCTATTTTGCTTTTTCTTTTTCTTTATAAACCAGTAAAGTCAAAGTCAATTTGAGTCAAGTCATTAAAACAAATAAAATGGTTTAATTTACAGCGCGTGGTCAAGAAAAGAAGGGCGTTTAATCAAGGACAACCTTTTCTTTCGAGTACAACTTTTTTATAAACTAGTTAGTCAGAAAAGAAAAGCTAAGAAGACAATGGCAAGTCAAGAAGAAGTCAATGAGCTTAAGAAGCAAATGGATAGCGTTACTAAGGTGTTGAGGACTTTAATCCTCTAAATCAATGAACCAGTGAAGAAACAACAAATGGATCTCATGCAAGAGAGCTTGAGCAATATATCTAATGACTACAGGTTACAGGGCATCAGCTCGCAAGAGGTCTCGATGGACAAGGAGCTTCTTCCGCAGAAGTTCAATGCCAACGACATCCCAAAGTTTAAGGCTACAGATAACCCATATTTCCATTTAAGAGCCTTTGAGACTATGATGAATAGTAAAGGGATTGATAGGAAGGTCTTTCGTTCTTTATTTTCTTTATCTCTTGAACGCGTTTGTCAACAATGGTTCTTTTCCCTTGACAAAGAGAAAACCTCTACTTGGGAATCTATTGTAAACGCTTTCATTGATAGATATAAATGTAATAACCAAGTTGAAACTGATAATAGAGAACTTGAAATACTTAAGCAAAAAGAGAATGAAGGTTTCACTTCTTTCTTTAATAAATGGAGAGAAACTTCTGCTAGGATGATTGAAGTACCAAGTGAAAAGGAATATGTGAGAATGTTCATTAAGAACCTCCAAGAAAAGTACTTCAAACATCTTAAATATCAAAACAATTTGCATACCTTTAAGGCCGTCTATGATATTAGAATGAACATCGAAGGCGACCTTGCTAAACAAAAAGCTGATAATAATAACAATTCTAACAGTGGCTGGAAAGGTAAGAAGAACGACAATCCTTCTTCTTCCAAAACCACCCACTCAAACAATGTTAGCACCTTTAATTTGAGTAAAGTTCTTGCCATGAACAATCAAGGACAAAAGAAACCATTTAGGAGAAAATTTACTCTTATTGGTATGAGTTATGACACCGCATTTTACCGATTACATGCAAAAAGTCTTATAACTCCCATTGGACCATTTGGGGATCCACCTGTTGAAAAAAGAACAGCTAACTGGAATCCCAACGCACATTGCAAGTATCACCAAGGTAGGGGCCATCGCACTAAAAATTGTCGAAGCTTAAGGAAGCTATCCAAGATTTAATTGACAACAATAAGCTTCCATTGCCCCCTGCAAGCAAGAAGCCAAGTATCAATAATGCACCCCTTTTTGATTCTTTGGCTATCTCTGATGAGGAAGATCATGTTGATCCCTCATCCCTCATCAAACCAGTTGAAGAAATTCATGCTATCGAAGAAGAGGAGGAAACCTTTTTCGATGCCATGAGTGATCTCTCTCCCGGACAAGAACCTGCAACTAGAGAAGAAGTGTGGATTCTCATACGATCGATGTGGAAGGGAATAGACTTGTTACATGAAGCTATTAAATTTGCGAAGAAACAAGAAAAGGTTGTCCAAAGCAAACATGTCAAACTTCCACCCATGAAGAAGAATCCATTTTCTCTCCAAGTAATTGATACACCCAAGAGGAGTAATAAGCCTTACACTCCAATTAGGACTTCCTATGCTAACATGTTCAAAATTCTCTCCGATAGTGGTAAGATTAAACCTCTCTAACCGAGACCATTTGATTCATTAAAGAGGACATACAAGTTCTATTGTCCATATCATCAATCAGGGGGACATACCATTGAGCATTGTTTTAAATTTAAAGATTTAATCCAAAAGCTGATTGATAACAAGAAGCTAGTCAAAATTCCACAAGAACAAGATATTAGCATCAATGGGGTTTTGGACAGCGATGATGAAGACGCCTATCTCAAGGATATGGAAGAACCTCCACTTTCAGTTATATATCCAGTAACTGATTTTTGGGATGAAGAGGATTCACCCATAGACGTCCTCACAAGATTTAGGAGAATGCAACCTCCCATCACCAGACAACCTATTCCTACAATGCAACAAGTTCCCATACCGATTATAGAAGACAACGATGTTGTCAAGAAATTCAAGAAGACCAAGGTCAAGATGAATGTATGGAAACTTCTAGCCACATCCCGAGAACATAGGTTGGCGGTAATGAATGCCTTGGACAAAATAGGGATTGACTCCAAAACCACTCCTGAGGGGTTGGCTAACTTTCTCACGAGTGATCATTCTAGTCCCATAAACTTGATCACTTTTTCCGACAAGGATCTACCATCGGAAGGTGACAAGCATTACACGGATCTAAACCTCATAGTAGTCTGCAAGAGAATGAATGTCCCAATGACTCTTGTAGATAATGGATCGACAATCAATGTTTGTCCACTTAGAACTGCGAGGATGATAGGAATAAGGGATGAAGATTTAATCCCGTCAACACAAGGAATAAGAGCGTACGACAATTCTCATCGCCAAGCTCTTGGAAAGATTACCATGAATGTAACAGCGGGAGCAATAGAACATGCCACCACCTTCCAAGTAGTGGATATTAAAGCTTTAATCAACTTATTGTTAGGGCGCCCTTGGCCTCGTGACCTTAAGGCCGTCCTTTCATCCCTTTATCAACAAGTAAAGGCTATAGTTGGAGGGATCCCTATTACAATTGACGCTTCCCCTATGAGGATTAAAGCTGTTGAAAATTCGATTATTAATTTGGAGCACGATGAGAATGATGAAGATTTGAGGGGCTTTAATGAAGAGGTCTCCTTAATCAAAGAAGATTAAAGGACCCCTCTTTGCTACGACCTCCACCCTAATAAGACGTTAAATGCTATTCTCAAAAAACAGGGACACTTTCCCAGAATGACTCTTGGAAAGAAAAAGGAGATAGCAAAGCAAATGGAATTACCTGGCCTCCCTAAATTAGATACTTTCGGACTTGGTTTCGAATCGACTCTAGAAGATCTAAATCGAGCCCAGGAAAAGTCTAAGGCGCGTAGGAACACTCGCACCCAAAAGAAAGCAATCCCAATGGACCAATATCCTCTTACTCTCAATGTACAGTTTATAAGAGAAGTAGAGGACTATCCATGCCACGAATTTCCTAAGCCCTTTTTTGTAAATGACATAAGGCAACCTGGGTTCGAAATCTTTTTGGATTGCTACTTTCTAAATGAGATCCCAACTCCTATTCACAAGGAGAAAGCACCCCCATGCTTTGACTTTAATGTCATGGGACTCCTCTTTAGGCGCGAAAAGGATGAGCCAAAGTACATAGAGGATAACTCCTCGCTCATTTAAACGGTTCTACAAAGTGAAAACTTTGACACTTCGATGCGCATCACTCCAACAGTGGGTTTAGTGCAAGGATGGCGCAAGACAGTCAAGGTGACTACTCCGAGTGAAAGGAAGATCTCCATAACAATAGGATAAGGACCAATGTTTGAAGATTCGTCTGAGTCAGAGTTAGAGTTAGAGTCAGAGTCTTTTCCTATAGAGTATTCTAGTCTTTAGTTGTAGCACCTTCTCCCTCTCCTACTTCCATTTTATCATCTACTCCTAGGTTAGTTAGTAATCAAGTCCCAGAGGACATTTTCTTATTTGATGTAATGATTTCCGAGTTCAATAATATATCTTATTCCTCTTACTCCTCGTGTTATTCTCTAACCCAAGATGAAAAGCATTGCTTAACTAAAATGAAAATGACAAAGAAATTATTAAAACAATAAAAACACTTGAAAAGAAAACACCGGTAATTGAGGATACTGCAACGGTTGATATCTCAAACGATCCTACCATTAAAAGAGAAGTTAAAATCGGACTAACGCTTAATGAAGATGAAAGGACTGATTTAATTAATCTACTTAAAAAATTTATGGATGTATTTGCTTGGTCATATGAAGATATGCTAGGTATTAATAGAGAAATAGCTTAACACACTTGTAGGCGTCGTTCGAAGTGCGCCTACGTTAAAGCATGTTGTGAATATGCTTGGTACTCATAGGAAGTGGGAATTGACATTACGATTAGGGACAACGATTAGGGACAAATAAAGTAGGGAGCCGCCAACAAGTTTTTAAGGAACTTGTAAACCGTTCACGGATCATAAAAGGCAACCACGATAAAGGGACAACGAAGGAAACAACGATTGACCCGTGAAGGTTACACCCCATTCATAATCCATGAGATTACTAACTTCATATGGTTCGGAACCACGAAAGGAGTATCGGGGATGATGGTACGAAGTGAGTCATGGAGTCACATTCGCCCGTATTGGCCTCTACTCGATTCTTATAGTGAAAAGCATTCCTGTGATCTCAAAGACATACAAACAATAATTCAATTCGCTCCAAACTATTATTTAACTAAATTGGTTGAATATTAATGCACACATAATTCTAAAATATTGGTGATCACTTGATTAAACAATAAGATTAAAAAGGATCCTAAACCGGTTGTCCAAATTATCTTATTAGGCGTGATTTTCAATTACATATTCCCTTTAAACATGCAATACGGTGATCATAAAAATAAAAGAATAACATTAATATTAAAACCAATTCAATCACAATTCCAACAACATAAAATCGTTAGAAAAATAATAAAAATAAAAGGAACATGATCCTTACTTTGATTCTGTTTGTTTGCAACTACAAAATAATAAACGAGTTAGTAACTTCAAGGAAATAATAAAACAATAATTAACTTAAATTAAATAAAGTAAAGTTGATTTTGGGGCCAAACCCTTAAACAATTCTACCTTTCACGCCTTGGCTTAAGGATAGAACTACGAGTAAAGTATGGACTCCTTTGAGTACTTGAAGAAGGAATTTTGAAGTAGAGAAGGGTAGGCTAGTGTTTAGGCTAAAGCATAGAGGAGAGAAAATAAAATAAGAGAATTACTCCGTGCCCTGTACATCAGAAATGAGGGGGTATTTATAGGGAAAATGTGCTGAGGGAGCACACGGAACCCTAAAATGATAAAAACCCTAAAAAAGTATCCCGCGACACGACAAACTGTACCGTGACATGGGAAGTCCCTACCGTCAGACGGTACACTTTCCCGTGTCACGGTACATTTTTGGTGTGACGCGGGAAATTTTTAGAAAACGGGATAGAAAACGCGTTAAGGGTTTACGCGGAAAAGACACGGAATGTCCTGTGTCACGGGAAATCCCACCGTCAGACGGGAAGGATTCCCGTGACACGGTAGGTACCTGCCGTGGCGCGGGAAATTCCAGCCCGTTTTTTCCGTCTGAATACATTTTTAACCCTAATTTCATTCGGCATTTTAAGTGCCGATTGATAATTTCGGGCTTTTTCTGACTTATTATTATTTGGGCTAAAATAAGAAAATAATTAAATAAAAATAAATAAAAGGTTTGGGCCAAAATAAATAATAAAACAATAAAATAAAAAGGTTTGGGCTAAAATTAAATAATAAGTTTGGGCTAAAATTAAAACTATACTTTTACCAAACATCAAGACTAATCCATGGATTGTTCAAAAATATGAATTTAATCAAATACGATTTTTTAAGCACTCTCGGGATTAAATACTGAACCCGACCAATAGTGGCGGTGAAAGGTTGTTCATCATCGGGTTTGGTTTTGGGGAGACATTTTTAGGTGTCTACAACACTATACCACTAATTCTAGGAATTATGCCTGTAAAACAAAAGTTGCGTTGAATGAAACTCGACGTAGCTCTTAAAATAAAAGAAAAAATTCAAAAGCAAATAACTGCAGGTTTTATCACGATATCCAAATACCCCGAATGGGTTGTAAATGTGGTCCTAGTTCTAGAAAAGGATGGAAGGGTAAGAATATGTGTCGACTATCGAGATCTAAATAAGGCAAGTCCAAAGGACGACTTCCCTTTACCACACATCGATATCTTAGTAGATATTACAACGAATCACACACTTCTCTCATTTATGGATGGGTACGCAGGGTATAACCATATTCTCATGGCAGAAGAAGACATGGAGAAAACACCATTTATAACACCTTGGGGCACTTACTGTTACACGATAATGCCATTCGGGTTGAAAAACGCGTGTGCCACTTACCAATGAGCAGCAACTGCCCTTCTCCATGATATGATGCACAAAGAGGTTGAAGTATATGTGGACGATATGATCGTGAAATCAAAGGATCGCCCAGGACATTAAGTAGCCTTAAGAAAGTTCTTCGAAAGGCTAAGGAAATACAACATGAGGTTGAATCCATCTAAGTGTGCTTTTGGAGTTACCTCAGGAAAACTCTTGGGATATGTCATAAGCTCTAGAGGAATAGAGATAGACCCAACCAAGATCAAGGCAATTATGTAAATGCCACCGCCCAAAACCGAGAAACAAGTTCGAGGATTTATTGGCCTGTTGCAATACATAAGTAGGTTCATATCAAAGCTTACAACGATATGTGAACCAATATTCAAGAAACTAAAAAAGAATGTGCCAGTAATATGGGACGATGAGTGTCAAAAAGCCTTTGAAAAGATCAAAGCCTATCTCGCAAATCCTCCCGTATTAGCACCAGTACTTCCAGGGATTCCTCTTAGGTTATACTTAACAGTCACCAAAGAGACAATGGGGGCTATGCTTGCAGAAGAAGTAGAAGGAAAAGAGAATGCAATCTACTACCTAAGCAAGAAAATGCTTGAGTATGAAGTACGCTACTCGCCACTTGAGAAATT
Source organism: Chenopodium album (assembly GCF_948465745.1). Lineage (NCBI taxonomy): Eukaryota > Viridiplantae > Streptophyta > Magnoliopsida > Caryophyllales > Amaranthaceae > Chenopodium > Chenopodium album. Next base: position 23,669,418 of record NC_137842.1, read on the forward strand.
GTGCCTCGCATTAGTGCGGGCCACAACTAAGCTATGACATTACATGCTCGTGCATACAGTCTTTGTAGTATCTCGAATGGATCCACTAAAATACTTATTTGAGAAATCTACACTTAATGGGCACATACCTAGGTGGATAGTCAACCTAGCCCAATTTGATGTAAGGTTCATGCCTCAAAAGGCTATTAAAGGATCCGTGGTCTCAGACTTCTTAGCTGATTTTCCAATAGAAGATTCGACGCCAATACATGATAAAGAATTTCCAGATGAAGACTTGATGGTTACAGAAGATGATACGTGGACCTTATACTTTGACGGAGCCTCAAACCAAAAGGAATGTGGCATTGGAGTATTATTAGTATCACCTAAAGAAGACCACATTCCAACCCAATTAAAATCAGATTAAAACCTTTTGTGGAAGGGTGTCAGTTTTGGATAGAGTTTCGTATCTCATTCATATCTTTTTCGTTATAGCTCGGAATTAATATTATAATATATCATTGGAAAAATAATTTCAAGATCTATCCAACCATTTAATATTTGGATAAATATTATGAGGAACAAAATTAATATCTGACTGTCTTTGAACATCTTTAAATTCGAATATAATTAGGACTTACAAAAAAGGAAAGTTTTTATAAAAGGAAATTTTTTATTTAACTTAAATTCTTGAATTTTATCTTTTCAAAAAGGATAATTAAGATCTTTTAGAAACTTATAGAAGCTTCTAATTAATCCTAATTAGTTTAGGAATAGGATTAGACCTTTGGACCCTCCACATGATCATTGGGCCGTAGGTAAAAACCGGTTTGGGCCAAGTTTAGTATTTTGGGCATAACTTCCTCATTGTTCATCGGTATTGGGCTTATAATATATCGTTAGAAAGGTATTTTCAAGTTTCATCCAACTACACCATTATTAAACCTTATCATTGACTAAATTAAACTATACTGGACATTTTTATAAAATAGAGTAGGTTTTCAAAAACAGAAAGAAAGATTTTTTTTATAAAAACTAACCACAACATTAGACTTTTCACACTTTCACTTCATTCAATTGTGATTCGATGTGAAAGGTATTCATCACTGGTTTTGGTTTTGGGGAAACACGTTTGGGTGTCTACAGAAGCCCCCACTTTGACCGAGTTTGGAGAACGCAAGTTTCGAAAACAAAAGTCAAAGTACTGATAGGGACAAAGAATAATTTAGAACATTCTGCGATCCTAAATCTTTCTTGTAACGCCGATACCTGCAAACTAGTGTTAGTTAAACAGATAAGAGAGTTAAGAAACGCGTATGTTGCCATGTCGAGCACACGTCTATGGGCGTAACTGATTTTTGTTACATTTGCTACTGTGACAACCTTCCACAAGCTAGGGAACGCCATCTTGTCGCCTTGCGCTGCTGTTTTTCACTCGTCTGTGGACAATTGAGCTTCTTTTTTGTTTGACAATCTTCCTCAAGCTAGGGGATACTGCCTGAAGACTGCTACGCTTGTAACTGCCTCCAATTTCCGCTGTGATAATCTTCTGCAAGCCTGAGAATACTATCGAAGATTGCTTTGTCTGAAACGATCTTCTACCGCCATGTGACCATCTTCCGCAAGCCAAGGATGATGATCAAAGATTGCTTCGCCTGAAGCCATCCTCAGTTGTTGCGATAATATTCCGAAGAAAATTATCGAAGATTAATGTCTGCCGATCCTTAAAGCTCGCTTGAACTTTGTTGCCGATGCTTTGGGTGATGACAATCCTCTTTTTCTTTGGGAATAGTTGCAACCAAAACTCTTATATGATGTATGACAATCCGATTTAGGGAAAGTTGTCAATGCTTTGTAACAATCCATCCTTGGAAATGTTGCCATGATGAAGCAACAATCCGTATCTTGGAAAATTTGCCAAAATCCAATTTTGGGAAAAGTTACCAATGCTTCGTAACAATCTGTCATAAGAACTTTGCTATGATCAACAATCCACATCTTGGAATATAACTCTTAAAAGCAATCCACCTTGGAAATTTGCCAACGTTATGCGACAATCCTTTTAGGAAAATATTGCCACTATTGACAATCCGCGTCTTGGAACATTTGTAAAACCGAGTCGATCGACAATCCACTTCGGGAAAATTTACCACTTACTGAAATGAATGACAATCCACGTTGAGGAACCTTTGCCGAAATTTATGATGAGTAGAGACCTACGACAATCCTTTGGAAATTTTGCCATAGGGAACTATGTGGATGACAATCCAATATCGAAAAACTTGCCAACGATGACAATCCAAACTTGGAAAAAATTGCCAAACAGAGCAGGAGCACAACAATCCTTGATTGGAAACTTTGCTAGAGATGACAATCCAATCTTGGAAAAATTGTCGTAGAAGAAGATGCGCGACAATCCACATTTTGGAAATACTGTCAGTTCGGGATGACAATCCAATCTTGGAAAAATGGTCGTATAAGTGATGCGCTTGCTTTTGAAATGATGCCTTGGTGCTTGTAATGAGCCAATGCTTAGGCGCTTAAGCTAAGTGAGACGATCGTCGTCAGGTCAATCACTTACTGCGATTGTAATCGAGCTGATTACTAATCATGTCAATTGGCTTATTGTAATACCCCGTATTTTCATACGTATTTTATAATTAATTAATTAAGAATTATTTTATAAAAAGGGTATTTTAGTAATTTCATTATTTGGGGCCAAAATAATATTTGAATTTTAGCGCCAAATATAAGTATTTAATCATTTGAATAATTAATTATTTTTGGATTTCTAAATTAATAATATAGGTTTAATTATCTTTTTAAGGTCGGTCCATATTTTACTAACTATTTCAAGAGAAATATTTAATATACATTATGTATTTAACTAATTTTGATATTATCTAAAATATTTATTTATTCAATTATTTTATTATTATTGATTGTTATCACTTTGGTTTGTTAATTATTATATTTTAAATTATCCTCTAATTTTCTTCTTCATTATCTCATTTTGTTCCTGTCTTTCTTCTCCCAACCATATGTATATCCATTTAAATTTTCTTATCTTTTAACCCAACTATTAATCTAGACTTAATTTGATTCAAGTACCTTAACAACCCCAAAAACTTATCACATTTTCTAGTAATCATATCACACCTTAAACTCTATCCTTTCTACATCCTAGCCTATAAATACCCCTTCATACCTCTCACATTCTTCACACCAATTCTCTTCTTTTCTTCTCCTCAATTTTACACAAATCATCCCGTTTATCTTGGAAGCCAATTTTTGAGCACTTCTGCTCAGTTTTTGGGGTATAGATGTTTCACAGAAAGTTGTTCATCTTGAAAAGTCCTTGAGGTTAGGCTCAAGAATCACCCAATTCCGAGCTATATCAAAGGAGTTATAGCCTCTGAAAGTTCTGTCTATTATTTCCTACGCAAATCCAATTCTTCTCTTTTCTTCTTCTCTTCTCTTATTCAATTATTATTATTTTTATTATGGGGGATTTATAAAAATTATTATGAGTAGTTTTAATTATATAAAATCATATTTTTAATGATGTTTATGAGAAATTAATTAAAAGGTTCATGTACACATAGTTGGGGGTTTTTAATTATTTGTTAACCTTATATTGATTAAGGTTATATTTATTTGTAGGGTGTGTTTGACCAAGATTATTGAGGTTCTTTTGGTGTTTATAGCTAAGCAAGGATTAAGGTACGTTAGGTGGCTAGATACCTTTGAAAGTGATTGGTTTGAATAACATGTTTTATATGATTTGATTGGTGATTGAATTAAATTGATTTGAATTATGATTTTGAAACAAATCATGTTTTGAGGTATTGATAAAAGTATTTTGGTTTTTAAATCATGTTTTAAATGGTTTGAATTACTTATCGTGTTTAAATAAATGATTTGATTTTTAAAAGGTTTATTGAATTAAATAAAAGTTTTTCAAGGAAGAGTTATTGATTTTGGAAAGCTATGAGATTTTATTCTCAAGTATTTATTTAAAATGTTTTGATTTTGAAAGTATGTGGACTTATCAAAAAAGAGTTTGAATTATATTGGATTTGTTGGATCTTAAAAGGATTTATTGAACCATTGAATTGTTATTATTATTAATGCTTTATAAGCATGTTGGTAATCCCACTATGCGGATTTGGTTTATTGATAAGGCCTTGAACTTTGTATGACCGGGTCTTTCCTCAAGAATAGCCTTGTAATATAAGGAGACTAGCTTGGGGGGTGTGCACACTTAGGTGAGGAATTGGATTTAAAGAAATTGGTTCAAAAAGGAATTGGATTTTTAAAGGAATTGGTTTATCAATTATTTTGAATGTTGAATCATTGGAATTGGTTTTGAATCATGAGTTTTGGAATTAGTGGATTATTTATTGGAATCGATTTTAAAAGCATGTTTGCAAATAATTTGAGTTTACATTATCTTGCACTTATCGTACTTAGCATATTTTGCTAATCTGTATTTTCTATTTGTTTTGGTTCGCCCCGTTTACCGTAATGGTAAGCAGTGTTGACTATTTTCAGGTGGAGTCATGAATGAGCATATGGGAGTCCCGGGATTTGCTTCACCTAGTTTAGAAATGTTGGTCTTGTCTTTATTTAGAGTACTCATAACAATGTTACTATTTTCATAAGTATTAATAAAAGAAAGTTGAGTTTCCGCTGCAAGTTTTTGATATTGAGTTAAGTATTTTGAGTAGCCTTGCGTAATCATGCGGCGGTAATACGCCCAAGTCTATCTCTACGGTATAATTATATGTATTATACTGGTATTTCCGTAGAGGGAGATTTGGGGGTGTTACACTTATAGGGGCTAACTGGCGTACCAAGGAATCCGAAATTGCTGTATGAGGTCCGCATAATTCAATATGGGGCCATGTATCTCGTCGCTGCACTGGTGCTCGCCAGAACATATTGTCATTGCGTTCTCGCCTTGTCGTCTAACGCTAAAGTCAGGTTTTTATTCGCGGCTTTTTGAAAAAAATCCGGGAATGTTCTTGCTCACTGGAATGTACCTGCATTTATATTTTGGACTATAGGACTTTGCTTATCTTTCTTTACGGTTGACCTAAGACTTAGTGTTGCTTGACTCATTGACTTGACATGACTCAAGGTATAAACTTGACTTAATGATGAATCACTTCGTGTGACTCGTGTGCATAGTGTTGACTCATGAAGCTCGTTATGTACATGACTTGAAATGCAGAAAAACAAAATTTCTGTCATTTTTGTGGAGGGTACTGAATTTTTCCCAAAAAAGAAAGATGCGAAAAAAGAAAGACGCGAAGTTTTTGAAGGTGCATGTTAAATGGGCTTAATCCATTAACGTCATCTCTCATAGTACAAGGATTGTAACATCTTAGAATATCCTAGTTGACTTGATAATGAAAGTATTTAGGTAACTTAGGCGCGGAGGCTAAGTACTTCATACTTTATGATGCAATGCTGATTGATGTTGATATGACAAGGCCTACTTCAACGTTGTGTTAAGATTTCATGGCCAAGGGTTCCTAAGGGAAGGACTATTTGGTCATGTATCTGTGCTATGTGTGAAAGTGACACTAAAGTTAGGCCTCAAGGGTTAAGTGTGTGTAAAAATATTTTGAGAAGAGTCAAATAATGGTGACTCTTAGGCTATGTAAGCTAACAATGTAAGGATCAAGCCCCCAAGTCTAGCTCTAAATGGATTGGATGAGCATTGTAGATCCTTTAATATGATCATGGTGTGAGTGTGTGAATGTAAATATGAATGCATGTTTATTACGGCCGCACCCCTTTGTGAGGTTGTCTACGTATCCGTTAGGAATCAGGCCAAACGTAGCTCTAGTCGAACCTCGCACAAGTGTGTGTATACCTTAAAGAGGTCTTTTAAAGGGTTGTAAAATGGTTAGGCTAAATGTTTGAAGAAGAGAGGGATAAAAGCTCAAGACCCTAGATAAGCCCCCATGGTGTGCAGCCTTGCTTTTGAATCTTTATATTTTTATGCTTGAGGCTTTTAACTCTTTTTTAGTTCTCTTTTTTGCTTTAGCATTTATTTTATCTTTAATAAGTGTGGGCAATCCCGATCATGCGGTCTATAACTGTAGGCGTCGTTCGAAGTGCGCCTACGTTAAAGCATGTTCTGAATATGCTTGGCACTCATAGGAAGTGGGAATTGGCATTACGATTAGGGACAACGATTAGGGACAAATAAAGTAGGGAGCCGCCAACAAGTTTTTAAGGAACTTGTAAACCGTTCACGGATCATAAAAGGCAACCACGATAAAGGGACAACGAAGGCAACAACGATTGACCCGTGAAGGTTACACCCCATTCATAATCCATGAGATTACTAACTCCATATGGTTCGGAACCACGAAAGGAGGATCGGGGATGATGGTACGAAGTGAGTCATGGAGTCACATTCGCCCGTATTGGCCTCTACTCGATTCTTATATTGAAAAGCATTCCTGTGATCTCAAAGGCATACAAACAATAATTCAATTCGCTCCAAACTATTATTTAACTAAATTGGTTTAATATTAATGCACACATAATTCTAAAATATTGGTGATCACTTCAATTAATAATAAGATTAAAAGGGATCCTAAATAAGAGAATTACTCGGTGCCCCGTTCATCAGAAATGAGGGGGGTATTTATAGGGAAAATGTGCTGAGGGAGCACACGGAACCCTAAAATGATAAAAACCCTAAAAAAGTATCCCGTGACACGGTCAACCTGTACCGTGACACGGGAAGCTCCACCATCAGACGACACACTTTCCCGTGACACGGTACACTTTTGGCGTGACGCGGGAAATTTTCAGAAAACGGGATAGAAAACGCATCAAGGGTTTACGCGGAAAAGACACGGAATACCCCGTGTCACGGCAGACCTCCCGTGTCACGGGAAATCCTACCGTCAGACGGGAAGGATTCCCGTGACACGGTAAGAACCTGCCGTGGCGCGGGAAATTCCTGCCTGTTTTTCTGTCTAAATACATTTTTAACCCTAATTTCCTTCGGCATTTTAAGTGTCGATTGATAATTTCGGGCCTTTTCTGACTTTTTATTATTCGGGCTAAAATAAGAAAATAATTAAATAAAAATAAATAAAGGGTTTGGGCCAAAAATAAATAATAAAACAATAAAATAAAAAAGGTTTGGGCTAGAATTAATTAATAAGTTTGGGCTGAAATTAAAACTATGCTTTTATCAAACATCAAGACTAATCCATGGACTGTTCAAAAATATGAATTTAATAAAATACGATTTTTTAAGCACTCTTGGGATTAAATACTAAACCCGACCAATAGTGGCGGTGAAAGGTTGTTCATCATCGGGTTTGGTTTTGGGGAGACATTTTTAGGTGTCTACAGAAGCCCCCACTTTGACTGAGTTTGTAGAAACGTCAGTTTCAAAAACAATAGTCAAAGTAGTCGATAGGGACGGAGAATGATTTAAGACGTTCTGTGATCCTAAATCACTCTGTATACGCCGATACCTGCAGAAAATGTTAATTCTACAGATAAAAGAGCACAGGGATAGAACGCTTATTTGACACCAGTGTATCGGTGACAAATGAGTTTGGCAGCTTATTATGCTTGAAGGAATCCACCGGATGACGTTTGTTGAAACGCTTTCCATGCCTGAGGAAAGCCGACTGAGGAGTTTGGTAGTTTTATAAGCCTGAAGAAACCTACCGGATGATACTTTCCATGCCTGAGGAAAGTCGACATATGAATTTGGTGTCATTCTATGCTTGAAGAAATCCACCGATGATGCTTTCCATGCTTGAGGAAAGCTGACAAAGGAATTTGGCGGTTTTCTATGCTTGAAGAAAAATCCACCGATAACGCTTTCCATGCTTGAGGAAAGCCAACTTGGCGGTTTTCTATACTCGAAGAAAAATCCACCGATAACGCCTTCCAAGCCTGTGGAAAGCCGACTTGGCGGTTTTCTATACTTGAAGAAAAATCCACCGATAACGCTCTCCAAACCTGAGGAAAGCCGACGATTGCTGAAATTTGTAAGTGTATGATGGTTCGATTATCCCCGAACGTGGGCCGCAGATGATTCACACCTTTAACCCGATTATCCGACCGTATTAGGTGCTTAAAATACCGAAAAATGGACTTTGATGCTTGCTAGGGGTAAAATGGTAATTTTAGTCCCCTTTAAGTATCAGTTAGAATTTTCCGCGTAATTCCAGCGAAAAATAACCGCCCAATAATCTCGAAAACCATTCAAACTGGTCAAAAACGCCCGAAATATTCGCTGACAATGCGCAGGGTTGCCGTGCCACGTCACTTGTTTGCCGTGACACGGTCACATCTCCCGTCAGACGGGATGAAATCCCGTGTCACGGGAATATTTTACATATTTTTTTTGCTGTTTGAATCGGTCAACGCATGAATCATTGTGCTCTTTATCGACGAATCCCAGCGCGCCACGTCATCAGTGTACCGTTACATGATAACGGTAACCGTGGCACGGTGAACGGGGTGCATAACGGTTACTTTTTTTTGGCTTTAAATTCACACTTCTACTTCACTTCTTTCACCATTTCGCCATTTCCTTGTTCATCTTCTCTCTTTATCTTCTCCATTTTTATCTTCTTGCTCACCAAATCGCCGCGCCACGGTTAAGACAACAGACGGTCGTACGGCCTCACCGTGACACGGGAACGGCAACCGTGACACGGCGGTTTTTTTAATTTTTCTTTCTCTTTTTATTTTTATTTTTTTTGCTTTTGCTGCGAGCTGCTGCTGTTCATCTTGCTGTACTTCGTCGGTGTTGTTGCTGCACAACAGGGCTCCGGCGACCTTTGTTCTTCCTGTGACACGGTTTTTAATTCCCGTGACACCTCGATCTTCCACCGAGCCGCGGCCAAGCTCAACCGTGTCACGGCGGCCGCGCAGATTTTCGAAACTTTTCGAGCTTTTGGAGCTCAAATTTTCGCCAATTTTGCTCTAATTTTCTGCCACTTTCCTCATTTTCGACTCTCTACAAGGATCTATGTAAGTTCCTCTTAATTTTTATCTCAAATTTGCTTCAAGTAATTTCATGAAAAACCCTTAAAAATCAATTTGGGGATTTTTAATTTTGAGGTTTTATGTTGAAATTCTTGCCATGATTTTACTTGTATATGTATGTATGTGTGTTTGTGAGAAATTTGAGACAAAAATTGCATGATTTGATGGAGAATTGAGCAAATCACCATTTTTGGGTACTACTTTGTGAAATGATGTTCATGTTACTTCTTTGTACTTGAAATGGTGAAAAAAAATGGTGGTAAACCCTGTGATGTGTTGATTCATTGTTTTTGTGCAACTTCGAAACATATTTTGTGTATGTACTATATTGTCATGGAGAACATAGTATCATGCGGCTAGGAGAGCTGTAGTATTAGTTTGTCATGGAGAAACTAAATACCATAACTTTGCCAATTTTTAGCCTGGAGGTAAAATTTAGCGTATAATTCGATAAATAACTAAATAACTTAGGAAATGATGCTAAGTATTTAGATCTTTATTTTCATAAAAATGCAACTTGAATTAAATGTCTTAGGAAATGATGCTAAGCATTTAGATTTTTATAATAGCATGCCTAGGCGACGAGATTGCGATCTTTCTACCCTCGGCCGGCGTCGGGCTTTTCGAGAGGACACTCCCACCATTCCTGAGGGTATGGACGACGATGCTTTAGATTCCGAGCCTCGGGCATCCGCGAGTAGAGGTAGGTGGGTTCCACCTCCGTGGACTCCAGACCAGATGGTTTTCTGCCGTGAAAACCATGTCTCTCATCGCTAACTCTCCGGCATAGTCGATGGCACGCTTCGCCACCACGGTTCTAGAGCCAGCGATTTGATCCCTCGACTTCACCAGATCATTACGAGGGATCCTGCTACGAGCGCCATATGGGAATCGGCTGGTTTAGTAGATTTCTATACACCGGTTGTAGGGTTTCGCAGCCCCCGGGGTTGCGGTGCGACGGTCGTTCGCGCATTGTTGGAGTATTTCTGGGATACTACCACCACTTTTCATTTTGCTTGGGGGGAGATGACGGTGACCCCCCTAGACTTCAGTATGATCAGCGGGCTGCGCTTCAGTGATCGGGCTGTAGCTCAGATGTCTGATCTGTCTTGGGGATCGGCTGAGACAACTAATTTGTTGGGTCTTATCGTTCAGCACATCAGGTCCCGACCAGTGTCTCGAGGTGGTCCTAGGAGCGGACGATCGGAGCTGGCTTCAGTTTTAGCTCGTGGCTTCGACATGGAGGATACGACGGCTGAGCAGCGAGTGCGGATCTTCATCCTAATCCTGATCTCTATGACTCTTTCTCCCGACAGGAGTTCACGTGTACTCCTTTGCTACCTCCCCGCTCTGGTCAGGATCCATGAGATAGGATCCTATAGCTGGGCCAGCCTTGGATACGCTGATCTCCTCTTATCGCTACGTCATGGCTGTCGGCAGCTGAATGACGAGTCTCCCATCACCGTCTATGGTCTGTGGAGAGTCGTAGAGGTGATGATCTTTTCCCTTTTTATTTCACTTTAACTTGTTCGACTCATGTGCTAAAGATTACTTTTCATCGCAGCTATGGTTCTACGAGTACTTCCCAGGCTTGGCTCCTCGCCGGCGTCGTAGAGCGGCCCATGATTTCCCTGTCGGGGCCATCTGGCGTGATCGAGGAGAGTCGCGGGTGGAGTCTGTCCCTGCACTGCGTGGGCTGCTACGCCGAGGCACCTCTTCTGTCGGCGTAAGACTCAGTTTTGTTGCTGTTATTTTCCCTCTAACGTTGTTTTCGTTGTTTCACGCCGACTTTTTATGGTTTTCAGGTTGCCATTGATGTCCAGTATCGTCCTTGGGCCGGGATGACTGATCTACCTGAGGCCTTGCGTCTTTCTGCGCACCGCACCATTTTGGTTGGTACCGGACGCTTTGTCTGGTATTTGGGGGAGCGAGTCGTTCGTCAGCATAGCGGCGATCGTTTTGTGGTGCCCTCATCTCCACCAGAGTCGATGCTGGACTCACGCTTGATCAGAGAGTTGATCAACAGGGGAGAGCGCTATACTTTTCCATGGCAGGAGCTTGTACACATGGAGAGTGACTATGCACGGGATTTGCTTCCCTCTCTGGCTCCTCCACCCCGTCTTCCTGAGGTATGATTTCTTTTAAGGATCTTCTTTATTAGTCTCTGTTTTAAATAGTCGAATAACTTGATTATTCGATCATATTTTCAGACGACTATTCGCCTTGTGGGGAGGATCGAGATTCCTCCTCAGTCTGTCCGCTACCCAGGGCCGATTGGTATCACCGAGGACCATATTGCTGATGCGCCAGAGGGTTACAGACAGGCGTAGGAGTCTCTACCCGAGGTCTTTGAGCCGGTGAGTTTTCTTTGATGCATTATTCATCCTTTTAACACTGTTTGTTACTGACTTTTCTTTGTTTTATCCTTAGCCTAACCGCTCGGAGATGATGGGACTCATGAAGTTGGTTGACGCCCTGAAGTATTGCATCATCAAGCTTCGGCGTGGTGCGAGTTGTCGGAGCTCTAGCGACGTTCTTGAGGTATCATTCATTTTTTTACTTCTACCATTTGTTTTTTATTTTGCATTGTTGACACCTTTTGATTTTGTATCTTTCAGGAGCGACGGAGGTCCCGCTCGCGCTCGAGGCCTAGAGCTTGGTTGTGGTAGACGATCTCCTGAGATTCACCGGCGTTCTCATTCTCAGCGAGAGCCTCAGACTACTCAGCCATTTCAGGAGGCTCAGTGACAGCAGCCTCAGTCTTCCCAGCGCTTTCCGGGCCAGAGTCAGGGGCAGCGACAGTCGTTTTCACAGCCTCCACAGCCTGAGCTTGGGTCTGTTTTGACTCCCTTGGATCCTGGTTCATTTTCAGCTCCATTGTCCGGGATTCCTCCACCGGTGTCGGGTTTGTTCTCAGTTCCGATGTATGGGACGATGCCTTCACCGACGATTCCTGCGTCTTTGAGCCAGTCTACCCCGTTTTCCGGCTAGACAGGTCCTGCCTGGAGTTTGACTACCGCTGGGGTCACAGGGACTAGTAGGGATACTACTCCCCGTACTCGGATGATGGAGGGACTCTTCGGCTCACCATTCCCATATGCGCAGGGTGGAGATGATACTGATTCTGGCTCTAGAGACTTTTGACCGAGGGTTTTTATTTGTTCATACTATGATGACACTTGACATGTTTGACTCTTTTGTACATTATTCACGGTTTATGTATTTATTATTGTGTGTTAGTGTGTGCTTGAAACTCCTTGTGTGTGATTGTGTATTTATTAATGACACGACAAAAAAAAAACATAAGTGGAGTAATGGAGGGTACCGACCTTCCCCAAAAGAAAAGGAAATAAAAAGACAAGCAAAAATAAAAATACCTTCCCCAAAAGAAAAAAGAAGACAAGCAAAAATAAATAAAATGATAAAGAAATAAAATAAATAAATGAAATTACCTTCCCCAAAATAAATAAAAAGACAAAAAATAAATAAAGTGATAAAGAAATAAAATCTTAAAGTGATGAATAAATAAATAAATAAAATAAAGATAATAATAATAATAAGAATATAGATAAAAAAAGGTGAGAATTTTATTAGAAATAAAACTCTCAGAAAAACTGAAAAATAAACGGTGAAGATAAAATACTATAAAAAATCCGGATAGATACGAGAAAAGATGAAAAAAGAAAACGCGTGAAGTGCCGTGACACGGCACTGTGCACCGTGTCACGGCAAAAGTTCCTGTGACACGGTGGAACTTCCTGTGTCACGGGACGCGTATTACTCAGCGGTGTGTTTTACGCGCGTGAAAAGATAAATTCTGGGCAGTTTCGAGCACTTTTGCTATAAAATAAGACCAGTTTATTCATGATATGCATAATTACGAAACACAAAATAATTTAGAATTTCATATTTCAATAATCATGTCTCAGAATTTTGATAATACATTGCGCGACTGGTCTTATTCTTTGACCAATGCTGAAAAAAGAGAGTTAGAATTATTTCATGTCAGGGGTTTGCTAGCCCTGCGACACGTAGCTATTGAACATGATTTTCTTAGGGCAGCATTAGATTATTGGAGTCCAGAAACACACTGTTTCAAATTTGATTATGATGAAATCTGTCCCTTGCCGGAGGAATTCGGCGCAATCTTTGGATTTTCTGCTAGAAATCTTATTGCCATGCCTACCCTACGTGAATATTATTACCAAGATTATGAACGCCATCTGAATCTAACAGATCCAGATTTAAATAGAATTGTTTGTGGTAATGAAGTAGACTTAGAAAAACTTGCTAATTTATATTTTAATCGCCCTATCTCTGAGTCTTATCATGTATATCGTAGAAGGGCATATATTTTTTGCATTTTTAGCAAGCTCTTATTTGCAAACGGTAGGGTAGGACATGCTTGTCTAGTGTCTGTGCTTGAACATGTCGAATCTGGAAGATTTCCTATGCCGACGTGCCTTGGAGAGACATTTCGTGGCCTTGACGAGGCAAAAGCTGACCGGAAAGCCATCAGGAAGGGCTCTCTGGTACTACTGCAGGTAAAAATACGCTCCGAGTAGCCCCCGTGACACAAAACAGGCACCGTGTCACGGTGGGTGTCTGCCGTGACACGGCAAAACCTGCCGTGTCACGGGAATCTGCTTAATAATTTTTTTTTTGGTTGCCGTGACACGGGAACTTCTCCCGTCAGACAGGATAAAATCCCGTGTCACGGGAATATTTTACATGTTTTTTTTTTTGTTTTTTGTTTTTTTTCTTTTTTTTGTTTTTTTTTCGACTGCTTTTTTTTTTCTTTTTTTTTTTGCAGATTTGGTTGATGGAGCGTTTGGAACTATTCGAAGCCCCCGACGATGTTGAAAAATATGGCCCTAACGACCTAGTCCGCAGGAAAAAGAATTACTCTGCGAACATGTCGTATGAAGATTGGAAAAAATTCTTTGCAAAGAGAGAATTTTCCATTCGTTGGGTGGTGCCTTGGTGGAGGCTTACTAGGATGGTTGGCACGAATGATACTCCATATTGCCGTGTTCCTAGTATCTCAAAACTGACCTTTTATTGCCCTTCTCGACTGATGCGGCAGTATGGACTTGAACAAGTAATTCCAAGCTATAACGATAGTCCTCGTGAAGTATCGTTGAATGAAAGTAACGTTCACAAGTACGAGGCTTATTGGATTGGAAGACCTTTGTGGACCGTTTCTACAAGTGACCAAGCTCCTCCTCCTTTATCTAGTGCATACAAGGCATGGTTGAACCCTAGAAGTAGGAGGGAATGATTCGGATCACGCAAGTCTGATGTGAAGAGTCGTCTTGGAAATAAGAAAGCTCCTCCTAAAGATCGTCTAGGTCCGAGAACACAAGGGATTGAGTTTAAGACTCCTATAATGCCAAGAAAGAAGAATTATGTGAAAGGAAAGGGTAAAGAAAAGATGGTCTACAGGGAGAAACAACCGAAAAAATTCAAGAAGGGTGAAAGGGGTGAAAGTTCGACTAGGGGTGTGACGGTTCGGGCTACGAAAGACACATTAATGGTGAAGGCCGACCTAATTGACCAAGAGAAGGATGTTCCTAAAGAGAAGAGAGATTAGATCAATAGTGCTTTGCTTTTTATGATTTTTAATTTTTACTTAAAATAAGGCATATGATGCCAATACTTGTAGTCGCATTTATTTTAATAAATAATAGCACATTTATTTCAGCCTTAAAAATAAAAATTACAATGACTTTTATTTATTATTTATTTATCCGAGTCAAGGAGTCGGACGCAATGGAAGAACGAAAATAAAAAAAAACTCCTACAAACAATGAATTCGCAACGAACGCGTCACAAAAAAAAAAAAACGGAAAGTCTGAAATTCCACCGTGTCACGGTGAAAAATCCCGTGACACGGTACAAATTCCCGCGCCACGACAATTCCTTTTTTTTTTTTTTTTTTTTTTTTTTTGTTTGCGCTCGGGGTCACCGTGCCACGGTGAGCAGTACCGTGACACGGTGGAATGTCCCGTGTTGCGAAAATTTCCCTTTTTTTTTTTTTTTTTTTTTTTTGCCGTGACGCAATGCTGAACTGACGCGCATATTTGATCAACAGAGGGAGGATTTTTATTTTTTAAAGTGGCCGGGCCCCCTTGAGGGGTTGCCTACGTATCCTAAAAAGGAATCAGGCCAAACGTAGCTCTATTGGGTCATGAACCCATGCAACTAGGCATAGAATTTCTTGATTTGATCCAATTTGGTTAAATTATGGAAGCCGTTAGCGTCCATGTCTACCAATTGTGCCGCTCCGCCAGACAAGATGGCTTTAACAATGTACGGGCCTGACCAGTTCGGTCTGAATTTTCCTCTTGGATCTAACACATTTTTGCGAAGTGCCTTAAGCACTAGGTCACCCTCTTTGATATTCCTGGTCTTGACTTTCTTATTAAAATGTCGCGCCATACGCTGTTGGTAGGTTTGGACATGATGCAAAGCTGCCAAGCGTTTTTCATCAAGTAAGACCAGTTCGTCGTATCTTGCTCTAATCCAGTCGACTTCATCTAGTTGGCTTTCCAATGCGATTCGAAGAGAAGGGATTTCGAGTTCGATTGGTTGTACAACTTCAACTCCATAGACCAAAGAGAAAGGGGTAGCCCCCGTTGATGTACGAACAGAGGTTCGATAACCCCAAAGGGCGAAATGTAGCTTACTTAGCCAATCTTTGTAATTTTCTGTCATCTTTTCGATGATAGTCTTCACATTTTTGTTGGCCGATTTGACTGCACCATTTGTTTGTGGTCTGTAAAGTGATGATTTGTGATGCTTGATATGATATTTCTGTAATAATTCCGCACATTCGGCTTGAAAATGTGTTCCATTATCACTGATCATCTCATGTGGTACCCCATAGCGGCATATGATATTTTTCTCAATGAATTGAGCTACATGTTTTGCCGTCAGCTTAGCATATGAGGCAGTTTCGACCCATTTGGTGAAATAGTCGATTGCTACGAGAATGAATTCATGCCCCCTTTGTCCTGGTGGTGTTATTTTTCCAATGATGTCAATGCCCCAAGCGGAGAAAGGCCATGGAGAAGTATATGTGTAGAGAAGCGAAGGTGGAACATGCTGTAAATTTGCGTAGATTTGACACTTCATACATTTCTTGACGTAGTCGTGACAATCTCTCTCCATAGTAGTCCAATAGTAACCTTGTCGTTGAATCTTTTGGACTAACATCTTTGCATTCATGTGCGTTCCACATATACCGGCATGAAGGTTTTCCATGGTTTTATGTGCTTCTTTCTTGGCTATGCATAAGAGATTTCTTCCCATTGCAGTTCTCTTGTGGAGTTCTCCCCTAATGAGCACATACTGTGAGGCCAGGAGCCTTAAAGCACGGCATGCCCTTTTATCAGTATTAGGAGGGTTTTCTCCTCTTGTCACATAATTAAGGATGTCTGTATACCATGGCTCTTCATCTTCTTCCTGTGGTTCTTCTTCATCGTCCAGTGCGTGAACATAAGCCGACTCATATCTTCTTTCTATGGTTAGTGGCATTCTGATTGTATCAGTTGGAATTCGCACCATTGATGCTAATTTAGCTAGTGCGTCGGCGAATTGGTTTTCTTCTCTTGGCAAATACGTATATTCCACTTCATCTAGTTGCTCTGTGAGAGTTTCTAGATGAGCTTGATACGTGGCGAGACTTTCGCTTCTCACTTTCCATCTCTTGGAGATTTGGTTAATGATTAGTGAAGAATCACCATAGATTCTAAGTTTCTTAATTCCCAAGGCGACAGCTGTTTCTAACCCCAAAATGCATGCTTCATATTCTGCGGCATTGTTGGTGACATCAAAGTCGAGCTTCATGGAAATTGGGATGTGTTCTTCATTGGGTGATACGAGCAAGACTCCTACACCACATCCTTTCTGGTTTGAAGCTCCGTCGAAATAGAGCGTCCAGCCATCATCTTCGATCATGAGCAAATCTTCGTCAGGGAAATCGTACTCATCTTCTTCTTTTTCAGCTTCTTCTAGCGGAAAGTCTGCTAAGAAGTCAGAAACCGCAGAACCTTTGATGGCTTTTTGTGGCAAAAATCTCAAGTCAAACTGAGCAAGATTGACTATCCACCTTGATAATCTACCATTGAGTGTTGCTTTTTTGAACAAGTATTTGAGAGGATCCATCTTGGACACGACATGCACTGTATGAGTGAGCATGTAATGTCTTAGCTTCTGTGCGGCCCATACGAGTGCGAGACACAACTTCTCAAGTGGTGTGTATCGCGTCTCATATCCTTGAAGTTTCTTGCTCAAGTAATAGATTGCATTCTCCTTGTTTTCGATTTCTTGTGCTAGCATTGCCCCCATCGTTTCTCTTGTGACCGTAAGGTAGAGTCGAAGAGGAAAGTCAGGTATTGCTGGCGCTAGCACGGGTGGGTTTGCCAAATACTCTTTGATTTTGTCGAAAGCCTTTTGGAAATCGTCATCCCATGTGACTGGGACATTTTTCTTGAGCTTCTTGAATATAGGTTCACATATCGTTGTGAGCTTTGATATGAACCTACTTATATACTGCAACCTTCCAATGAAACCTCGAATCTCCTTTTCATTTTTGGGTGGTGGCATGGCCATGATCGCCTTTACTTTTGTACGATCTATTTCAATCCCTCGAGAACTGATCATGTATCCAAGTAATTTGCATGACGTGACTCCGAATGCACATTTTGCTGGATTTAACCTCATGTTGTACTTACGGAGTCTTTCAAAGAACTTGCAAAGTGCAATAATATGGCCTGGGCGATCTTTAGACTTAACGATCATATCATCGACATAGACCTCCACCTCTTTGTGCATCATGTCGTGTAACAATGCCGTAGCTGCTCTTTGGTAGGTGGCACTCGCGTTTTTCAACCCGAATGGCATTACCGTATAGCAATATGTACCCCATTGCGTGATGAATGTGGTTTTCTCCATGTCTTTTTCGGCCATCAATACCTGATTATATCCGGCGTAACCATCCATGAATGACAGGAGTGCATGGTTTGCTGTATTATCGACCAGAATGTCAATGTGAGGTAGAGGGAACCCATCTTTTGGGCTTGCTTTATTGAGATCCCTGTAATCAACACACATTCTGACCCTTCCATCCTTCTTTGGAACTGGAACCACATTTGCTATCCATTCCGGATATTTGGATACTCTGATGAAACCTGCGGCCAACTGCTTCCTGATTTCTTCCTTGATTTTGAGAGCAACATCCGGTTTCATACGGCGCAGCTTTTGTTTGACAGGCTTCATACCTGGAATGAGTGGTATCGTATGCTGAGCTATATCCCTGTCAATTCCTGGCAGATCTTGGTATGACCAAGCAAATACATCAACAAATTCACTAAGCAAGTTAATTAGCTCTTTGCGTTCATCTTGACTTAGTGTTAATCCAATTTTTACTTCTTTAACAGTCGTATCATTGGAAATGTTAACTGTTTATGTATCTTCGATAACTGCTGTTTTATTTTCGTGTTCTTCCATTGCTTTTATTATTTCTTTGTCATTTTTATCATTAGCAAAACAATATTGATCAGGGCTAGGGGAATGGCACACATCGTAAGCAAAGGTACTCATTTTATTGAATTCATTGGCTAATACATCAAGAGAGGCAAGGTCGGCTGCGACCTCACCGGAATTATTAGGACTAAAAAGAGAGGACTCAACAAGGGACTCAGGATTGAACTCTATAGCAGAAAGAGGGTCGGCCTCAGACTCTAAGGACTCGTCTACAGACTTAGACTCAGACTCGGACTCAGACCCAGACAACTCAGACTCATCAAACATAGGACCCTCGCCAGCGGTTATTTCCAACTTCTCTCCACTCGGCGTAGTGATCCTCAATGTCTTGCGCCATCCCTTTGAAATGTTGTCAGCTTGGACGATCAACTCGGAGGGGTCAAAATCCTTGTTTGCTATGACAGCTTGAACGAGCTCGGAGTTATCATTGCGGACCAGCTTGGACTCATTCTTCTCCATTCCAAAAAGGAGGTTGATTCCTAGATCATCAGAGTTCGGACTAGTTGGCTTCTCGGTTGTGAAGAGCTCTTCGTCTTCGTTAACAAAGTCACAATCGAGGAACACCTCGAATCCTGGTTCACGGATCCCATCATGGACGAATGGCTCAGGGAATTCATAGCATGGGAAGTCTTCCCCTTCTTTGATGTACTGGCCATTGAGGGTGAATGGATATGGATCCATGGCCATTTCTGTCTTCGTGATTCAAGAATTATTGCGAGCCTTCATCTTCAATGAAGCTTGTTTCAGATCTTCTTTTGTTGGCTTGAATCCCAAGCCAAAAGTATCCTTCTTGAGTGCACCAGGATGGCCCCAAGATTGAGCCATTTTCTTCTTGAGTCCAAGGGTCATTCCAAGGAAATGACCTTGCTTCTTCAGAATGACATTGATACTGGTGTTTGAATAGGGATCGAAGTCGAGATGGCACTTTTCCTCCTCTTCAATCACGAGAACATCATCTAGTGAAAACCCCAAAGATCTTCATCTTCTTCTTCATGTTCAACATGGACGATAGGAGTATCAATAACTTGAATGCGCATAAGAGAAGCATCGATAGTAATTGGAACCCCTCCAACTATGGCTTTTACTTTCTGGTGAAGCGATGATGGAATCGCCTTTAGCTCATGAAGCCAAGGGCGTCCTAACAACAGATTGAAAGAGGCCTTAATGTCCACCACCTGAAATTTGGTGCGACGTTCAATGGCCCCAGTAGTTATATTCAGTATGATAGTACCCACGGCTTGACGGCGAGTATTATCATAAGCGCGAATCCCTTGAGTGGAGGGAGTCAATTTTTCATTCTTTATGCCCAACTTCTTTGCAGTACGGAGTGGGCACACATTGATTGCGGAGCCATTATCAACCAGGCTCATAGGAACATTCATTTGCCTACACACCACAGTGAGGTGTAAGGCCTTATTATGTTGGTCCCCTTCCGGGGGCAGATCCTTATCAGAGAACGAAATCAGATTGCTAGTACTTGGCAACTCAGTAGTGAGAAAGTTGACCAGTCCTTGAGGAGTCATGTCATCATCAACTCCTATCTTCACCAGAGCATTCATCACAGCCTTTCGATGCTCGTGGGAAGTGGCCAAAAGCTTCCATACATTCATCTCCACCTTGGTCTTTTGCAGTTGTTTGACCACATCGCTGTTCACAGGATCGATGGGATCAACTATTGGATGTGATTGTGGTGGAGGTGGAGGTGGATTAGGTTGTTGCAACCGTCCACTTCTGGTGAGAACCTTGACCTCAAAGTCCCCCCAAACGTCTTCACTGGTTCCAAGAGATGAACAGCCTATATCCTTGAGATAGACGTCTTCATCGTCACTATCCCAAATTCCATTCACTTCTTCAGTACTTGAGATAAATACAACTTCCGGCAGAGGTTCATTCACAGGTTGAATGAGTATCGACGGATCAAAGGAGACTTCATCTCCCATGATAGCCAAAGCATCAGAAAGAGGACCTGTTTGAATGTTAGGCTTCTTGCCCCCTGGAGGAACAGGGAGTTGATTAGCATCAATCAGGTCTTGGATTGCATCCTTCAGCCTCCAACAATTGTCAGTGTTATGACCCTTGCCTTGATGAAACTTGCAATAAGCATTGGGGTCGTAGCTAGCGGTCCTATTCTCAGGTCGAGGCTCTGGAAATGGTCCGATTGGCATAATCAGTCCTTGACCATGCAAACGGTCATAAGCAGCGTCATAATTCATTCCCAAAGGCGTGTAAACCCTCCTTTGCCTTTGAAATCTTTGGGGAGGAGCATTAAGGGCCAGCACATCATTGATACTGATATTATTGGTAGCATTATTGGGCTTAGAAGACGAAGAAGAAGGAGTGTCGTTCTTCTTGTTTTTCCAAGTGCTGTTGTTATTGTTGCTACCAACAGACTTCATTAGTTCATCTTCGATATTGATTCCTGTAGGGAATAATTTCAAGCCTTTAAAAATCCCACTAGCTTGAACCCCACTGTGATCATACACTAAAGTACGGTGGCGTCCAAAAGGGAAGAAGATAGAGCAAAAGAGTCGCCAACAAGTTTTAGGAACTTGTAAACCGTTCACGAGGTGAAGGTTACACCCCTTAACGATCCAAGAGATCGTCAACTCCATAAGGTCATGAACCAAATAAGGGTTCGGGGATGATGGTACAAATCCAACCTAAAAGAGATTGAACCTGCCCTAATAATAGGCCTATACTTTATTCTGCTCGTATTCATGTGCGCTTTCTGATTAACATACAATCAATAGGTTAACCCTAAACCTGTTTAATCTATGTTGGTTGAATTTAATGCACAAATAAATCTATTATTGGCGATCACTTGAATTATAATCACAATTAACCTAACAAGATTATTCATTATCTTATTAAGCGTGATTGCAAATACCAATTCCCTTTAACCTGCAATAAAAGGTGATCAAGCAATAACAATATATAAAATATATATCAAGCAACATAATAAATAATCATCATCAATCATAATCATAAATATTAGAAAGAACATAGGAAGCATCATATTCTTAATCATGCTTAATATTAGAAAAACCCTAGACATGATACTAGGAATCATAATAACAATCTAAACATGATATCTACATCATAAAATCAATAAAGTACTTACTTGGATGTCTCGTACCTCTTTCTAATAACAAAATACACACGTTAGTAACTTCAAGGAAAATAATAAACAAAGCAATTAAATTAAATAATTGAAAGAGAGATTTGGGACCAAACCCTCAGAAATTAAAACCTTTCACGTCTAGGGCGAAGGCAACTTCGAATATGGCTAGGTGTATCAAGATCTTGTGAATGCGGAATTTTGTGTTAAAGAATAAAGTTTAGAAAGAATGAATGAAAGATTAATGATTCATAAACTAATTTGTTGACGATCGAAGATTGTAGATGAATGAACGAAAACGAAATTTATTAAAACTTAAGAATAAAAGAATCGGTGAATGATAGATCATAATCCGTCCCCCAAAACGGAGTTTTTGATACAATATTTATAGAGAAAATCAGCCAAAAAAAGATAATTTATCAAAACAGAGTCTGAAGATCGCAAAAACAACTTGGCGCCAGCCCTTGCTCATTGGCGCCAGGACCAGTGGCTAGCGCCAGGCGCCAATGGCTAGCGCCTGGCGCCAATCCTGGTTCCAGGCGCCAAGGCCTGGGGTTGGACGCCAAATCGGCTTTTAACGCGTTTTCGAAAATCTGATAAACTTACCGTACTGGAAGATAAAATAATATAATTTCAGTCGAAAATGCTATTTGATCTTGATTAAAACTCTGAAGAGTCATAATTGAATTAAGAATGATAAGAACCTTCTAGAATTTTCTAGAAGACCAAAACCATTCCTAATTACATTAGGAATGATAAATCATATTAGGCCCTCCCCTAGATCATTGGGCCGTACTTAAAACTCAAACCGGGCCCAGTTTAGTAAATTGGCCATAAATTCATCAATACTCATCGGAATTGGGCTTATAATATATCGTTGGAAAGGACTTTACAAGCCCCATCAAACTACACCACTATTGGACCCATATTATGGACCAACCAAACTTGATTGGCTGTTTTATTAAAATAAAGTTTTCAAAAATAGAGAGAAAAGAAAAGAAATAAAAAATAAAACTTTCCGCAACACTAGACCTTTCCACACTTTCGTTTCATTCGATTATGATTCAACGTGAAAGGCACTCATCACTGGGTTTGGTTTTGGGGAGACACTCTACAGAAGCCCCCACTTTGACTGAGTTTGGAGAAACGCAAGTTTCGAAAAACGAAAGTCAAAGTATCGATAGGGACGGAGAATGATTCAGAACGTTCTGCGATCCTAAATCAATCTTGTAACGCCGATACCTGCAAAACTAGAATTATTTAAACAGATAAAAGAGTTAAGAAACGTGTATCTTGCACCGTCGAGCACACGTCTCTGAAAGTAATCGATTGCTTTGATGACCTCCTGCAAGCTAGAGAATGTCATCCCGCTTGAAAACCGCTACGCCTTGTAACTGCTTCCAAATTAGAAGATTGCTTCGCCTGAAACGATCCTCCTCCGCCGTGATAATATTCCACGTCCAAGGGAATATCATCGAAAATTATTTCTCTTGAAATAATTCTCATCCGCATTATGATCACGTTCCATGCCTCAGGAACTATGATCGAAGACAATTTCGCCCGAAATTACCTTCAGTTGTTTGTGACAACTTTCCGCAAGCTAGGGAATGATGCCGAAGACATCTTCTCTTGAAGTCATCCTCATTTGATGCGATAATCTCCCAAAGGAAAATACCGAAGATCCACGCCCGTCGATCGTTAAAAGTTCGCCTGAACTTTGCTTTTTGCTATGCCTGTACGTCGGCGCTCTTTGCTCTTGAACCTATACGTCGGTGCCCTTTTTTTGCTAATGAACCTGTATGTCGGTGCCTTTTGCTAATGAGCCAATGCTTAGGCGCTTTAAGCTTAGTGAGACGATCTTTTCATCAGGTCGATCACTTCATGTAATCAAGCCGATTACCTAATCATGTCAAATTGCTCAGAGGGGTTAACTGGCGTACCAAGGAACCCAAAATATTTTGCAGAAGGCTAGCACTACCCCAAAAGGTGGCTGGCTGCTTTGGCGTCGCTGAAAATCGATCAGCGCCAGCTTTTTCGCATTAGCGCTATGCGCTGAAATTGGCGTCTGGCGCCAAGCACATAATGTGACGCCAATGCCTAGGGGCTGGCGCCAGCACGAGAATCACCTTAAATTCCCGTTTCCAGTTCATTTCGTGCTCTGGTTTGTTGCGAACGCTGCTCGAAAGAAGTCGAAACTTCAATTGATCGTTGCTTATTCGTTTCTCAACCAAATTCGCTCAAATTTGTTGCAAATCAAAGCTCTTTTCATCCATATTCCCGATCTATGTAAGTTTTCTTCCAACTCACACCGGCTTTTATGAATTATTGGCATGTTCATTCACGAATTTCATGAAAATTCAAAACTTATGATGCTCAATTTGCTTTGTTTATCAAGTTTTATGCCATGAAATTGCTTGTTTATGTTTGCATATTGCCTTGGGAGTAATTTGAGACTTGTTTGACCCAATTTGGCGAAGAAATGAGCAATCCGCCATTGTTGGACCTCCTAAGGTCGTGAAAAACAACGTGGCTCATTCTTGATGTTTTTGCTAGCAATTCTTGTTCAATTTGTCACAATAATCACTATAGTGTTGCAAGAAATTGTTTGATTGCTTGAAAAATGCTTATCATGCTCAATTCAAATTTGTGCTCTGTTTTAGTACTACGTACTCTGTTTTTGCGAACATAGTATCATGCGGCTAGGCAAACCTTTAGATACTATAGAACCTTGATTTATGATGATTCTGTACAATGTAGCATGGCTAGACAACGAGGCTCCGGTTCACGGTCCCGAAACACTAGACGAGAGCATGAGCCCGTGGAGGACGACACTACACCGTCCACTTCGCTTGGTCAGTTCCCAGAGTGGGATGAGCAGACCTTGTTCTTTGTCCCTGTCCACCATATTTCTGAGAGGGTGAGACGGGGAACCGAGCCGGGAAGGACGCGACATCACGGCTCTGGCTGCGATGGTCTCGGCGATTTGTATAGGATGCATATCGCTAGAGATCGAGAGACGAGACTCCTATGGGAGTCTTGCGGGTTGGTTGCCCTGTTTGAGACCTCCGAGGCTATGGTTGCCTCCAGCGGGGGTCACCACGTAGTACGCGCTCTGGTGGAGTTCTTTTGGGACACCACCAACACATTTCATTTTCCATGGGGTGAGATGATGGTCACTCCTACAGACTTCAGTCTTATCACAGGACTGGAGTTCTCTTCTGTGTCGCTGCCATTCGACGGCGGTATCGACGTCTTTTCTCCAGAGATCGAGGAACTACTGGGGCCGATTGCTGTTCGGGCCCGAGCTGAGGTCGAGACGACTCAGTTTAGTGCTAGAGGGATTCGCCGCTCGACGCTGGCAGCGGCCCTTGATGACGATGCGACCACCCGAGAGCAGCGGGTGCGCATCTTTGTGCTGATGTTATTGTCAGGGACATTCTCCCCTGATAGGGGTAGTAGGGCATTGCTTTACTATCTCCCTGCTGTTCGCGATCTCCGGCGGATCGGGACTTATGACTGGGCCAGTTTGGCCTATACTGACTTCGTTCGCGCACTGAGGGACTCGTGTCGCCACCGGTCTCTTAGGACGAATGTCGCTTTGTCCGCTTTTTGGAAAGTTGTAGAGGTAAACATTATTCCCTATAAAATTTAGCCCTATATGTTTAGTTAGCATTTACTCATACTTTAGCCTTTTGTAGATCTGGTTCTATGAATACTTTCCTTCCATTCCGCCGGCGAGACCATCGCCGAGGGGGTATCCGGTGAGCGCCTCTTGGGGCGGCCACCATGTGGACCTGTCTACTGCACGTGTCCGGAGTCGGATCATCTCGGTGCGTTTTTTGGTGCTTATCTTGCTCTTCTGCGACGTTTTATACATGTTCTTACCCGATTGATATTTTTTATAGGGACCTGAGGTAGCATACCGGCCATGGGGTGGTTGGACAGTCCCTGGATTAGCCGCACAGTACTCTGCTGAGCGCCGTTATTTTCTGGGGACCTACGGAGTAGTTGCGTATTTAGGAGAGAGAGTTGCTAGACAGCACTCTTCCGATGTCTTTGTCATTCCTGTTCCTCCACCACGCCACATGTTCGACGAGAGAGAGTTGTCGAGCATGGCTGAGGAGCCTGGTTCTCTTTGGCGGTCCCATGTGATCCTTGGGCGGAGTTATGCTGAGGAGCTACTTCCTTTGTTAGATCCAGCCCCCGTGCCGGCCGAGGATGTGAGGGTAAGATTCTTGGCTTTTCGTTTTTCGCTGAGTAGCCCCCAAGTAACACCTTACTGATTTCTTTTCTGTTTTATCAGGATGGTCCCACTGAGTTTGTGCCACCCCGTATGTCCATCCACTACCAGGGGATGTACGGGCCGATCGAGGAGATGATTTCTCCGGCTCCTGAGGGCGAGCGCTTCGTGGAGCGGTCGATTCCTCGTCACCAGACCGGGGTAAGTCTAGCTCTAATTCAGAATTTTGTATTCAGTTATCATGCATTTTTACTGACTTAACTTTCCTTGACAGTTCTCACGCGAGGTGGTTTCGGCTATGGCACGATGCATAGATGCCTTCCGGAGCCAACTCGTCCGGATGAGGAATGCAGCTACCTGTCGTCTAGACGACGCTGTCCGAGAGGTAATTTTTCTTTACTTATTGTTTCTGCACTATGCTTCAGTTTTCACCTTGTTTCTGATTTATTTCTTTTTGCAGGGTCAGCCGATTGCTTCTCACACCCGTACGAGGCCTGAGGGGCGAAGAGAGCCGACGAGGTCTAGCTCGAGACGTCGTCGCACTTCGTCAGGAGGTAGAGGTGGTCGTTCTGAGGCTGCTTGAGCCGACGTTGCTGAGGGCTCAGGGTCTTCTTCTGAGGAGGTTCCGGCTACACCGTTAGGAGAGGCTACCTCGGCTTTTAGAGGTCGTGGGATGTACGAGGTTGGCTCGTCATCGCAGCAGCCTCCGCGGTCTCAGCCTCAAGTTGGCCTTGGCTGGAGCGGTCCTGTTTTGAGTTTCCCTCCTCCTACGGAGACTGGAACTGGTGCTGAGGCCGGAGCTGGTGGAGAGGTGACTCCTCGGACGGCGCAGTTTTATGGCATGATGGGCCTGCGTCCTCCGGCGCCGTAGTTTATTTCTGTATATGCATTTTATTTTGACTTTTTATAGAACTTTGCCTTTGACTTGTTACTTAGACACTCTGTTCTGTAAATCTATTATTATGTATTATTATTATGTTAGTGTATGTTAGTGTGTACAAAGTTAGTGTATGTTAGTGTGTGCAAATGTGATAACAATTTTGCGCAAAAATTCCGTCATTTTTATTATTGATGGAGGGTATTATCCGACTCTCTCCCCCAAAAGGAAAAAATAAAAAGGAAAAATAAAAACGGAGAGAAAGGCTGATTTTTGAATTTTAATATAAAATCCAAAAAAAAGAATAAAAAATTAACTAAACATAATTGCTATATTTAATTAATTTAGAAAAGGATAGAAAGATATTTAGAAGGAATTAAAACGGGGCCATAAAGTCATTAACCGACTCCGAGTTAATATCAAAACGCAAACTGAGCGCACGCGGCTGTCCTGCTGACTTGGCGCCAGCTGGCGCCAGCCTGTGGCGCGTGGCGCCAGGCGCTATTGCTAGCGTGTGGCGCAAAGAGCTGCTGTGTGGCGCCAATTTCGGGTGTGTGACGCCAATTGACGCTGACTACGTTTTTCAGTCATGTTGAAATTCCTCGCAATTTGTGCATAAATAGCCCCCTGCTCAGCCGATTATTCACATAATTCCAGCGAAAAAATTATTCATCTCTTTAGAAAAAATAATAATCATGTCTTTAGCCACTAAAACCTTCACCCAATATTCTCATGAATGGTGTCGATCTCTCAATGCTAGAGAAAGAAAAGAATTGGATTTATTTCACTTGGGGGGAATATATGGCATTAAAGGGGTAGATCTAGACATAGACTTCATTCATACCGCTTTAGAATATTGGAACATTGACACACATTGTTTTAGAATAGGGTATGATGAAATTAGCCCTTTGCTAGAGGAATTTGGTGCTATTTTAGGCTTTCCTGCAATAGACCTGGTAGTGATCCCTAGAGTAGATGCATATTACTATAAGGATTTTGAGCGCTTCTTTAATTTGAAGGAAAGGGATTTATCAAGGATAGTAAATGGCAACGTGGTGAACTTAAAAGAATTCGCACGCTATTATTTTGATAAACCGCTTTCTGAATCTCTTCACATATATAGAAGAAGGGCGTTCTTATTCTGCATGCTTAATCAATATTGTCTTAGTAGTGGTAAAATTAATGAGGGTCGATCAATTATAACCACTGTGCTAGAACAAATTGAATCAGGGAGAAATCCGATGCCTTTAATAGTTGGAGAGACTATGATTAGTCTAGATGAGTTGAAAAGGGACCCAAAAGCACCTCTTTGCGGTTCTCCAATTTTATTACAGGTAGAAAAATAATATTTTTAATTATAGAAATTAAAAAAATATATTTTTGTATTGTAATATTGATTTATTTGTATTGATTTTTTTTTTTTTTTTTTTTTTTTTTTTTTTTTTTTTTTTTTTCCAGATGTGGCTAATGGAAAGGCTAGGATTAATTAGCCCTCCGGACGACATTGAAAGTTATACGCCCACTTGCTTTGTAAGAAGAAAGAAGCGCATCCCTAAAATTGGGCGCCATGGGTGGAAGAAAGTCTTTGAATCACGTGACTTTGCTATCAAGTGGGTCATCCCATGGTGGAAAATAAAAAGGATGGTTGGTGTTAACAAGCAACCTTTCTGCCGTCTTCCAAGCTTGTCTCTCATGATATATTATTATCCTTGCAGAGTAAAGAGACAATATGGCTTGCTTCAAAATATTCCTTCCGGGGATCTTCGTCCTCCCTATGAGTATCCCATATCTCAAGAAGAAGATAAATTTGACACGTACTGGAGCGCTAGACCTTTATGGGAAGTGATTACCCAAAAGGTTCCCCCTTCTTTGCCTAATGATGTAAAGAAGTGGTTGCTGAAGAAGTCTTTAATTGATCAGGGTAGGACCGATGTGAAGAATCGTCTAGGTGACAGGGTGACACCGGCCAAGGAACGCTTAGGTGCAAGAATTGAGTTCAAGACACCTATAATGCCTAAGAAGAAGAAATCTACTAAAGACAAGGGGAAAAGGAAAGCTACCACTACAGACAAAAAGGTTTGGGTGGAAAAGAAGCATGGGGTGCTAGCTGAAGGCGAAACAATCTATTCTAAGATTGAATGTAGGTCCTCTAAAGGATGCCTACTAGCCAAAGTAATGGATGAAGAGGAGGAGGCAGAAAAGAATTGGAAAAGAGCAAAGAAGGAGAAGAAAGATTAGAACATTGCTTAGCTTTCGATTCATTAGATTCTTAGTTTTTATTTAAAGTTAATTTATTTCAGCTTTATTTTATTAATGAAATTTCAGCTTTCAATTAAATTGTTACTTTAAAATTGTTTTATTAAAGCAATGAAAAACCGAAAAAATTTGATTTTTCTAGAAATTCTTCGAGTACGGAAGTCGAAAATTTTCCGAAAAACGCCGAAATTTGCCCAGATTTTATTACTGAATTGGCGCCAGATATTGAGGTCTGGCGCCAGGCGCCAATACTGTCGTCTGGCGCTGATGGCCTTTTGCTGGCGCCAGGCTCTGTTCTGCGACGCCAGTTACTTTTCCGACTTTTGTTGACTTTTGTTAATTCCAGAATGCGGATATGTCGAAAAATAAAGTGGCCGCACCCGTAATGGGTTGCCTACGTATCCTTTCCTAAGGAATCAGGCCGAACGTAGCTCTCTTGAGTGTCCTACTCAAGTAATTATGGGTAGTATTTTTTAAGTTGGTCAAGATTGGTCATGTTTGAGAATTCATTGCCATCCATGTCAGTTAATTTTGCTGCACCACCTGACAGGATTGTTTTGACAATGTAGGGGCCAGACCAATTAGGTCTAAACTTTCCCCTTGGATCTAAAACATTTTTCCTTAGTGCCTTTAATACCAAATCTCCTATTTTGATATTTCTTGTCCTAACCTTCTTATTAAAATGTCTAGCCATACGAGTTTGATAACACTGAGTGTGATGTAGAGCTTCTAGTCGTTTTTCGTCGAGTAGGATCAATTCTTCATATCGTGCCCTAGTCCATTCAACTTCATCGAGTTTACTTTCTAGCGCAATACGTAGAGATGGTATTTCTAGTTCGACAGGTTGTACGGCATCCATTCCATATACCAAAGAAAATGGTGTATTTCCTGTTGACATACAGATTGACGTACGATAACCCCACAATGCAAAGTGAAGCTTGTCAGGCCAATCCTTGTAATTTTCTGTCATTTTCTCGATGATAGTCTTTAAATTTTTATTAGCTGCCTCGACTGCTCTGTTTGCTTGAGGTCTATAAGGGGACGAATGATGATGTTGGATACCATATTTATGTAGCAATTCTTCACATTCGGCTTGAAAGTGAGTTCCATTGTCACTTATCATTTCATGTGGGACTCCATACCGACAAATGATATTTCTCTCGATAAAAAGTGCTACATGTTTTGCGGTGAGTTTAGCATATGATTGTGCTTCAACCCACTTCGTAAAGTAATCAATCGCTACTAGAATAAATTCATGGCCTCCTGTCCCTGGAGGAGCGATCTTGCCAATTATGTCAATTCCCCATGTAGAGAATGGCCATGGTGATGTGTAGGTATAGAGCAAATATGGAGGAACGTGCTGTAAATTGGCATAAATTTGACACTTAGGGCATCTTTTTACATATTGATGGCAATCCCTATTCATGGTAGTCCAATAATACCCTTCTCGCATTATTTTCTGGACTAACATTTTGCCATTTATATGAGTTCCACAGATTCCTTCGTGGACCATTCTCATTATTCTTTGTGCGTCCACCTTCCCTACACATAGGAGAGCTCGACCTTTAGGTACCCTTTTATGTAGCTCGTTGTCTATGAGTACATATTGAGAAGCCAAAAGTCTCAAGGCTCGCTTAGCTCTTTTGTCAGCATGAGGAGGGTATTCTCCATTGGTGACATAATTGAGAATGTTTGTGTACCATGGTTTTTCTTCTCGTTCTTCATCTTCGTCTTGGACTGGATCGTCATCTTCTATAGCCTGTATATATGCCGGTTTGTGCCTTTTTTCGATAGTTAGAGGCATTTGCTCGATATCCATGGGAATCCTAACCATTGAGGCTAATCTTGCCAAGGCATCAGCAAATTGATTTTCTTCCCTAAGTAGATATGTGTATTCTACCTTCTCTAACTGATCGGTAAGAGTTTCCAGATAAGTTTGGTAAGGAGCTAGGCTTTCACTCCTTACTTTCCACCTTTTAGATATTTGATTGATGATTAGAGAGGAATCCCCGAATATCCTTAACTTCTTTACTCCCAATGCCAGGGCTGTTTCAAGGCCTACCACACATGCTTCATATTCAGCAGCATTGTTGGTAACGTCGAAATCAAGCTTTATTGAGATTGGGACGTGTTCTTCTTTAGGTGATACTAGTAACACTCCGACACCACATCCCTTTTGGTTTGAGGCTCCGTCAAAATACAAGGTCCAAGTATCATCTTCGGTGACCATCAAATCTTCATCTGGAAATTCACTGTCCTGTATTGGTGTCGAGTCTTCTATTGGAAAGTCTGCCAGAAAGTCTGACACCACGGATCCTTTAATAGCTTTTTGTGGCATAAACCGTACATCGAACTGGGCTAAGTTGACTATCCATCTTGAAATACGTCCATTGAGCGTTGATTTCTCAAACAAGTATTTGAGTGGATCCAATCGAGATACCACGAAAACGGTATGCACCAACATGTAATGTCTCAACTTAGTTGTGGCCCACACCAAAGCGAGGCACAATTTCTCGAGTGGTGTATAGCGTGTTTCGTATTCGAGCATCTTCTTACTTAAGTAATAGATTGCATTCTCTTTGTTTTCTACCTCTTGTGCTAGCATGGCTCCCATTGTCTCTTTGGTAACCGTCAAATATAACCTAAGAGGTATTCCGGGAAGTGCTGGCGCTAACACGGGAGGATTTGCGAGATAGGCTTTGATCCGGTCAAAGGCTTTTTGACACTTGTCATCCCATATTACTGGTACATTCTTCTTGAGCTTTTTGAAGATTGGTTCACATATCGTTGTTAGTTTTGATATGAACCTACTTTTGTATTGTAACCGGCCAATGAATCCTCGAATCTGTTTCTCGGTCTTGGGCGGTGGCATTGACATGATTGCTTTAATCTTGGTTGGATCTATCTCTATTCCTCTAGAGCTTATGACGTATCCCAAGAGCTTGCCCGAGGTAACTCCAAAAGCGCATTTTGAGGGATTTAACATCATATTATATTTTCTTAGCCTTTCGAAAAATTTCCTTAAGGCTACTTGATGGCCTGGACGGTCTTTTGATTTCACAATCATGTCGTCTACATATACCTCGACTTCTTTGTGCATCATGTCATGGAGCAAGGCAGTTGCTGCACGTTGGTAAGTAGCACCTGCGTTTTTCAACCCAAATGGCATTACCGTGTAACAGTAAGTGCCCCATGGTGTGATAAAAGTTGTCTTCTCCATGTCTTCTTCCGCCATGAGAATCTGATTGTACCCTGCGTATCCGTCCATGAATGAGAGGAGCGCGTGATTTGCTGTGTTGTCTACTAGAATATCGATGTGTGGCAAAGGGAAGTCGTCCTTTGGACTTGCCTTATTTAGATCTCGATAGTCGACACACATCCTTACCCTTCCATCTTTCTTTGGAACTGGGACGACGTTAGCGACCCATTCGGGGTATTTGGATACCTTGATGAAACCTGCAGTAATTTGTTTTTGAACTTCTTCTTTTATTTTAAGTGCTACGTCGGGTTTCATTCGACGTAGCTTTTGTTTTACAGGTTTCATTATTGGAATTAATGGTATAGTGTGTTGAGCTATTTCTCTGTTAATGCCTGGCATATCTTCATATGACCAAGCGAATACATCGATAAATACTTTAAGCAAGTTAATTAAATCTGTTCTTTCTTGTTTATTCAATGTTAGTCCGATTTTAACTTCTCTTTTATGAGTTGAATCATTTGAGATGTCAACTGTTTCAGTCTCTTCAATTACTAGTGTTTTCTTTTCAAGTGTTTCCATTGCTTTAATAAATTCTTTATCTTTTTCATCGTTAGCTAAGCAATGTTCGTCATCTTGGGTTAGGGAAGAACACGAGAAGTAAGGAGAATGAGCGATATTATTATAATCTGAGATCATTACATCAAAGAGTGATATGTCCTCAGGGACTGGATCACTAACTATCCTAGGAGAAGAAACAGGAAGGGAAGGCGTTATAACTAAAGACTTAGAAGATTCTAAAGGGAAAGACTCTGACTCAGACTCTGACTCTGACCCTGACGATTCTCCAAACATTGGCCCTTGTCCTGTCGTGATTGATATTTTCCTCCAACTCGGAGTAATCACCTTGATAGTCTTGCGCCACCCTTGCAGTAATCCTTCAGCTGGAGTAATTAGCTTCGAGGGATCGAAGTTTTCGCTTTGTAGGACCGTTTGAATGAGTGAGGAGTTGTCTTCCTCATAAGCTGGCTCATTCTTTTCTCGCCCAAACAGTAATCCCATGACGTTAAAGTCAAAGCATGGAGGTGTTTTCTCCTTATGGACGGGAATTGGGATTTCATCAGTGAAATAGCAATCCAAGAAAATCTCGAATCCTGGTTGTCGTATGCCATTTACAACAAATGGTTCGGGAAATTCATAGCATGGATAGTCCTCTCCTTCTTTTATAAACTGACCATTAAGCGTAAGAGGGTACTGATCCATTGGAATTGCTTTCTTTTGAATGCGAGCGTCCCTACGTGCTTTCAATTTGTCCTGGGCTCACTTGAGATCTTTCCGAGTCGGTTCGAAACCAAGTCCGAAAGTATCTAGTTTAGGGAGGCCAGGTGAATCTATCGATTTTGCTATCCCCTTCTTCTTTCTTAAGGTCATCCCAGGGAAGTGTCCTTGTTTTTTCAGCATAGTGTTGATAATCATGTTGGAATGGGGGTCGTGGCAAAGAGATGTCCTTTCATCCTCTTGGATTAAGGAGACTTCTTCGTTAAAGCCCCATAGGTCTTCATCATCTTCGTCGTGCTCCACGTTGATGATTGGATTCTCTATTGACTTGATCCTCATTGGCGAAGCATCAATGGTGATGGGGATTCCTCCAACTATAGCTTTCACTTGTTGGTGGAGAGATGAAGGGACGGCCTTTAGATCATGGAGCCAAGGGCCTCCTAACAACAGATTGAATGAGGCTTTGATGTCTACCACTTGAAAAGTAGTAGTATGTTCTATTGCTCCTGCCGTCATATTTAGGGTTATTTTGCCAAGAGCTTGACGTCGAGTATTATCGTAAGCTCTTATTCCTTGTGTGGATGGAGTTAAATCCTCTTTCTTTATGCCGAGCATCCTCGCAGTCCTAAGTGGACAGACGTTAATAGCCGATCCATTGTCTACAAGCGTCATGGGAACATTCATTCTTTTGCAGACTACTGTGAGGTTTAACGCTTTGTAGTGTTTGTCACCTTCCGGGGGTAAATCTTTATCAGAGAAGGTGATTAGATTAATTGGACTAGGGAGATCACTCGTGAGGAAGTTAGCTAGTCCCTCAGGAGTGGTGTCAGAATCTATCCCGATTTTATCCAAGGCATTCATCACAGCCAACCTATGTTCTCGAGATGTTGCCAGAAGCTTCCATACATTCATCTCAACTTTTGTCTTCTTGAATTGTTTAACAATGTCATTGTCCTCGATGATAGGTATGGGAACTTGTTGTACGGTAGGCATGGGTTGCGTTGAAACAGGAGGTTGTATTCTCCCGGATCTTTTGAGGACGTCTATTGATGCATCTTCTTCAGCCCAAATGTCGTCTGTGGTGTATGATATGGAAGGTGAAGGTTCTAATATGTCTTTTAGATAGACATCTTCTTCATCACTGTCCCATACTCCATTAACATTTATATCCTCTTCTTATTGAATTTGGACCAATTCCTTTCTATCAATCGTTTTTTGCACCAAATCCTTGAATTTGAAGCAGTTTTCTATGGTGTGTCCTCCTGACTGATGGTATTGACAGTAATATCTATCTGTTCTTTTTAATGATTCAAATGGTCTCGGTTCGAGAGGTTTGACCTTGCCACTCTCGGAGAGCATTTTAAACATTTGTGCATACGGGATCCCAATTGGAGTATAAATTTTATTGCTCTTCTTGGGTCTTTCGGTGACTTGTAAGGGAAAGTATTTTGCCTCATAAGTCGTTTTTACTGGTGTGAATTCTTTCTTAGGTTCTTGATCATATTCCTTGCGAAGTTCATTCAGAATTTTGAGAGTTTCATGTAACAGTTGTGATGTCTCCCTCAGATATAGTGTGAGTATTCGTATCTCTACCTCATTTGCCAGTTCTGGAGGATTATCCTCGACATCGAAAAAGATCTCTTCTTCTTCTTCTTCGGTCACTTTGACAGGCTTAATGAGAGATGAGGGGTCAACTTCGCTTTCTTCATCGGAGATAACCAATGTGTGAGCTAGAGGTGCATTATCAATACTCGGTTTCTTACTGGCAGGAGGCAACGGCAGCTTATTACTGTCAATCAGGTCTTGGATAGCTTCCTTAAGTTTCCAACAGCTTTCAGTAGAATGGCCCCTACCTTGATGATACTTGCAATGTGCATTGGGGTTCCAATTAGGCGACCTTTTCTCGACTGGTGGATCTCCGAATGGTCCAATGGGAGTTATAAGACCTTTTGCATTTAGCCGATCAAACGCGGTGTCATAACTCATGCCAATAGGAGTGAAGTTTCTCCTAAAAAGTTTCTTTTGTCCTTGGTTGTTCATGGCAAGGACTTCTCCTAGATTAAAGGCGCTAACATTATTTGAGTGGGCGGTTTTGGAAGAAGAAGGATTGTCGTTCTTCTTTCCTTTCCAGCCACTGTTGGAGTTATTGTTGGCAGCTTTAGATTTAGCTAAGTCATCTTCAATATTAATCCCAATATCATAAACAGCCTTAAAGGTATGAAGGTTATTTTGATATTTAAAATGTTTTAAATATTTTTCTTGGAGATTTTTAATGAACAATCTCACGGACTCTTTTTCACTTGGTACCTCAATCATTTTAGCTGAGGTTTCTCTCCATTTGTTAAAGAAAGATGTGAAGCCTTTATTCTCCTTCTGCTTGAGAATTTCAAGTTCTCTATGGTCAGTTTCGACTTGAACGTTGCACTTGTACCTATCAACGAAAGCGTTTGCTATGGATTCCCAGGTAGAGGTCTTTTCTTTTTCAAGAGAAAAGAACCATTGTTGGCAAACGGTCTCGAGAGATAGCGAGAACAGAGAAGGGAAAATTTTCTTATCGATACCCTTGATACTCATTATTGTTTCAAATGCTCTTAAATGGAAGTAGGGGTTGTCGATTGCCCTAAACTTTGGGATGTCATTGGCACTGAACTTCTGCGGAAGAAGATCCTTATCCACCAAGACCCCTTGGGATGTGAGTTCTTGAAACTTGTAGTCGCTGGACAACTTGCTTAGGCTTTCTTGCATGAGGTCCATTTGTTGTTGCTTCGCGGGATCCTCGATCTTAAGTGCGAGAAGCTTTAGTGTCTCAGTTACAGTAGCCAGTTTGTTCTTGAGATCGTTAACTTCTTCCTGAGTTGCCATTATAACTCTTGCTTTCCTCTTGCGGGCTATAGGTTTGTCGAAAAGTTGGACTTGTACGAAGAGGTTATCTTTGATTAATCGTCCCTCCTTTCTTGACCACGCGCTGTAGATTAAGCCAGTTTGCGTTTTAATTATTTGACTCGAATCAGTTTGACTTTATGGCTTTTGTTTAAGAAAAGAAAAAAGTATGCATATTTTTAGGGAGCAATAATGTACATGTGTTTAGGGAACTTAAGTACTATTTATTGGAGGATTAATATCCGACTTACCCCCCCTAAAAAAAAATGACGAAAAATAACGCGCGCACACACGACTCCCTTAATCATGGTCAAGGCATGTGTAATGGTGTGTGTATTGAGTGTAAGTGACATGCTTGGACTCTTGTGTAAGACCATGGGATTTAGTGTCTAAACTCGAATATTGATTCAATTAAGCAGAATTAACCGAATTAAATAGGAAACTGAAAAATTAGACATTAGGTGATGACTCGACAAATAATCCGAACTGTCGGCCAAGCGACAGGACTGACGTCACAATATGGTGGTTGGCGCCAGACTTTTTAGTAAATGTCTGACGCTACACACCATACAGTGGCGCTACAGCCCAGATTTTGGCACCAACATTGGAGTCTCGGTCTCGGACTGTTTTCGATATTATTAGTCAACTTGGGTATGCCTAAAGTCGTACTAGGTCAATTCCGATTAAAAGAAGAAAAACTTTATTGACTCAAATTAATTAATTAATTAGGCAAAGTTTTTTAAGTCATAATCTCAACAAAAATCAACAAACGGTTAGGAGGAGCATAGAATATATATGCGCAACAAATAATGCACAATTAGTCAAGTAGGCACAATATGATGCAATGAGTTCGCAACCTAACCATGGCGCTAGTTCTCTAAAGTTCGGGATATGGTT
Source organism: Chenopodium album (assembly GCF_948465745.1). Lineage (NCBI taxonomy): Eukaryota > Viridiplantae > Streptophyta > Magnoliopsida > Caryophyllales > Amaranthaceae > Chenopodium > Chenopodium album. The sequence goes on from NC_137842.1 coordinate 23,706,733, forward strand.
TAGTCAAATAGGGTCCATGGTTAATTGTTCAGATGCACCGCGTAGAAGCTTAACCGTGAAGGGTTAACGCGTGTGGATAGAACACCGCAAGTTTTTAGAAAAAAACTCACTTCCATGGTTTGGTGAATTCAACATCTCAGATGTACCCTTTGTTGCCAGGAGCGTTCAATCGGGTAGATAGAGCATGAATTCCCAGAAGGTTATGTCCATATGTAGAACACATATGGGTTTAAGAAAAATGAGAAAAAATTCAATCAGGAAGTAGGATCGAGCAAACAATACGAAAAAACCGGTCGAAATTAGAACGCATATTTCTGGCTCGGTATTGGGAGAAATTGGCGCCAGTAAACAGAGACTGGCGCCAGCTTTTAACTGTAGCGCCTGGCGCCAATACTGGCGTCTGGCGCTACGGCTAAAAGTATGGCGCCAAGCTCTGGCCCCTGACGCTACTTCCCACATGCCTCAGCAGCTTTCTGTGCTCAATAAAATCATCCAGTTTCGCGCAGTGTTATTTCAGTCCTAGTTGTGAAAGACATTTCTCAAATTTCCTACGTGTAAAATCCTATGGTTTTGACTCATTACGGATGGTCTTTCCAATGAGAACCTTTTTATGCATAAGCCACAATGTTAATCAAAATTACGCACATGAAATACTTAGAACTTTTCGAGTCTCATCCACTCATTCTAAATCATTGCCGAAACAAATTCAGGAATTAAAATAGAAATCCTCCCCAGCGGAGTCGCCAAAAACTGTAGGGAATAATTTCAAGCCTTTAAAAATCCCACTAGCTTGAACCCCACTGTGATCATACACTGAAGTACGGTGGCGTCCAAAAGGGAAGAAGATAGAGCAAAAGAGTCGCCAACAAGTTTTTAAGGAACTTGTAAACCGTTCACGAGGTGAAGGTTACACCCCTTAACGATCCAAGAGATCGTCAACTCCATAAGGTCGTGAACCAAATAAGGGTTCGGGGATGATGGTACAAATCCAACCTAAAAGAGATTGAACCTGCCCTAATAATAGGCCTCTACTTTATTCTACTCGTATTCTTGTGCGCTTTCTGATTAACATACAATCAATAGGTTAACCCTAAACCTGTTTAATCTATGTTGGTTGAATTTAATGCACAAATAAATCTATTATTGGCGATCACTTGAATTATAATCACAATTAACCTAACAAGATTATTAATTATCTTATTAAGCGTGATTGCAAATACCAATTCCCTTTAACCTGCAATAAAAGGTGATCAAGCAATAACAATATATAAAATATATATCAAGCAACATAATAAATAATCATCATCAATCATAATCATAAATATTAGAAAGAACATAGGAAGCATCATATTCTTAATCATGCTTAATATTAGAAAAACCCTAGACATGATACTAGGAATCATAATAACAATCTAAACATGATATCTACATCATAAAATCAATAAAGTACTTAATTGGATGCCTCGTACCTCTTTCTAATAACAAAATACACACGTTAGTAACTTCAAGGAAAATAATAAACAAAGCAATTAAATTAAATAATTGAAAGAGAGATTTGGGACCAAACCCTCAGAAATTAAAACCTTTCACGTCTAGGGCGAAGGCAACTTCAAATATGGCTAGGTGTATCAAGATCTTGTGAATGCAGAATTTTGTGTTAAAGAATAAAGTTTAGAAAGAATGAATGAAAGATTAATGATTCATAAACTAATTTGTTGACGATCGAAGATTGTAGATGAATGAACGAAAACGAAATTTATTAAAACTTAAGAATAAAAGAAGTGGTGAATGATAGATCATAATCCGTCCCCCAAAACGGAGTTTTTGATACAATATTTATAGAGAAAATCAACCAAAAAAAGATAATTTATCAAAACAGAGTCTGAAGATCGCAAAAACAACTTGGCGCCAGCCCTGGCTCATTGGCGCCAGGACCAGTGGCTAGCGCCAGGCGCCAATGGCTAGCGCCTGGCGCCAATCCTGGTTCCAGGCGCCAAGGCCTGGGGTTGGACGCCAAATCGGCTTTTAACGCGTTTTCGAAAATCTGATAAACTTACCGTACTGGAAGATAAAATAATATAATTTCAGTCGAAAATGCTATTTGATCTTGATTAAAACTCTGAAGAGTCCTAATTGAATTAAGAATGATAAGAACCTTCTAGAATGTTCTAGAAGACCAAAACCATTCCTAATTACATTAGGAATGATAAATCATATTAGGCCCTCCCCTAGATCATTGGGCCGTACTTAAAACTCAAACCGGGCCCAGTTTAGTAAATTGGCCATAAATTCCTCAATACTCATCGGAATTGGGCTTATAATATATCGTTGGAAAGGTCTTTACAAGCCCCATCCAACTACACCACTATTGGACCCATATCATGGACCAACCAAACTGGATTGGCTGTTTTCTTAAAATAAAGTTTTCAAAAACAGAGAGAAAAGAAAAGAAATAAACAATAAAACTTTCCGCAACACTAGACCTTTCCACACTTTCGTTTCATTCGATTATGATTCAACGTGAAAGGCAGTCATCACTGGGTTTGGTTTTGGGGAGACACAAATGGGTGTCTACAATTCCAATATCGTATACAGCTTCAAAGGTACTTAGAGGCAGAAACTTCAAGTGTTGCTTGTACTTATGAGTCTGATTGGCAATGAACAAGCGAACCATTTCTTTCTCCTTGGGGGGATCCACCAGGAGCGCAGCTGTTTCCCTCCACCTGCTTAAGTAAGTGGTGAAGCCTTCATTCTCTTTCTGTTTGAGAATGGAGAGTTCACGTTCAGAAGTCTTGGCCTGGATGTTACACTTGTAACGATTCATAAAGCTCTCAGCAACATCCTCCCAGGTCGCGACATGCTTGGATTCCTAAGAATATAACCACTATTGACAGGCATGCTCTAAGGAAAGAGGGAACACCGTAGGGAAGAGTGTCACATCTACTCCCTTAAGAGCCATAGTTGCAGAAAAAGCCTTGAAGTGGAAAAGCAGATTATCAGTAGGCTTGAATTTGGGAATGTCAGCAGTGGAAAACTTCTCAGGAAGCTTCTCTCTTATGGACGAAGAGGTGACAGGCTGTTCCACAAAAGTGAACTTTTCAGAAATCTTGCTCATCTGTTCCTTAATCTTGTCCATTGCAGCAGTAGTGACATTGTTTTGATTGTCTTGTTCTACAGTGCTGACTCTAGTGGTGAGTGTCTGCATCATGTCAGACAATCTTTCAATTGTCCTGTTGAGGTTCTCAATGTCTTCCTTAGTGGCCATTGGTTGAAAGTAGATTGGAGATGAATCTTGTGGAGATGATTGAGGTGGTTTCCTTGTACGCCTCTTTGGTATAAGAGGTTGTTGAGGTATGGACTCGAACCGTAACAATCTACCCCTGCTTCTTGACCAAGTGCTGTGACACCGAAACAAACACACCTTTAATGACCAAGCTTAACCTTAACCCATCCGGAAGAATTTTTTTTTTTTATTAAAAATCTATAATTTTGAAACTTTACTTATCATTATTTTTTTTTAAAAAAAAATAAAAATACATGGGAGGATACCATCCGACTTACTCCGAAAAAAAAACGACACAAAAACGAGACTTCCCTAAAATACGGTCAAAAAAATGGTGCACGACTAAAAAAAAGTATGTGAACACGATATGTGAGTGATTAAGTGAGGTTATAGACGCGTGTTTTGACCGTATAGCTAGACACGACACAAAACTGGACACAACATTTGCACAAAATTCGAAAAAAGGACTGACAGGACACTTTCCTGGGCACCGTGTCACGGTACAGATTGTCGTGACACGGTGCAGTCTACCGTCAGACGGCAGACAGCCCCGTGTCACGGCACTGTTCACAGTGGCACGGTGCGCAGTTCCAGGTCAATTTTGTGATTTTTCCAGATTTTAACCGATTTTAGGTTCGTGCTAATTACTATGTGAGAATAAAAACCCTCGGTCATGGGTTAAACAAAAGAGCAAACACATGAAGGTTAGCACCAAACAGCCACATAGCATTTAGGCACGATGATGTAAAAAAAGTTCGCAACTTAGAGTCAAGATCTATGTTCAACTATTGGTCAAGCTTTGGGTGTCAAAAGGGTACCATGGTTAAGAGTTTGGACGCGTTAGCAAGGCAGCCTCCCTTGAGGGTGTATGCCAACGGGCGGCTCCGCGAGTTCGTGATGAAATCGAACTCGACTCCATGGTATGGGTGGATTTAATAACTCGGATGAACCCTTATTGCCATGAGCGTTTTTGGGTTGATAGAACTTAAATCCCCCGGGGCTAAGACGCATGTAGAACACATACGTTTTTTCAGAAAAATCGAAGGAAGTCGACTGTGAGGAAAGAAAATAAGCCACCGGATTAATCTTAGGACTGCCGTGACACGGCAAAAATTCCCGTGTCACGGTACTGTGCACCGTCAGACGGTGCACTGTACCGTGACACGGCAGTCAGAAAATCTGACTGGTACCCTGTTTTCCTTCGCGCGCAACCAAGTTATCCAATTTTTCCTACGGGACAGACCTGAATGCGACGTTAAAACGTCTATGCAGATGCAAAAATGCCAAATTAATCACAGGAACATTTTTTCAAGAATCTTTCAAGTCTCATCCACTCATCTTAATTAAATACCGATCACTCAAATCGATAAATAATTAAGAATCCTCCCCAGTGGAGTCGCCAAATTGTAGGCGTCGTTCGAAGTGCGCCTACATTAAAGCATGTTGTGAATATGCTTGGCACTCATAGGAAGTGCGAATTGACATTACGATTAGGGACAACAATTAAGGACAAATAAAGTAGGGAGCCGCCAACAAGTTTTTAAGGAATTCGTAAACCGTTCACGGATCATAAAAGGCAACCACGATAAAGGGACAACGAAGGCAACAACGATTGACCCGTGAAGGTTACACCCCATTCATAATCCTTGAGATTACTAACTCCATATGGTTCGGAACCACGAAAGGAGGATCGGGGATGATGGTACGAAGTGAGTCATGGAGTCACATTCGCCCGTATTGGCCTCTATTCGATTCTTATATTGAAAAGCATTCCTGTGATCTCAAAGGCATACAAACAATAATTCAATTCGCTCCAAAATATTATTTAACTAAATTGGTTTAATATTAATGCACACATAATTCTAAAATATTGGTGATCACTTCAATTAATAATAAGATTAAAAGGGATCCTAAATCGGTTGTCCAAATTATCTTATTAGGCGTGAATTTCAATTACATATTCCCTTTAAACATGAAATATAGTGATCAATAATAATAGAACAACATTAATATTAAAACCAATTTAATCACAATTCCAACAACATAAAATCGTTAGAAAAATAATAAAAACAAAAGGAGCATGATCCTTACTTTGATTCTGTTTGTTTGCAACTACAAAATAATGAACGAGTTAGTAACTTCAAGAAAATAATAAAGCAATAATTAAATTAAATTAAATTAAATAAAGTAAAGTTGATTTTGGGGCCAAACCCTCAAACAATTACCTTTCACGCCTAGGCTTAAGGATGGAACCACGAGTGAAGTATGGACTCCTTTGAGTACTTGAAGAAGGAATTTTGAAGTAGAAAAGGGTAGGCTAGTGTTTAGGCTAAAGCATAGAAGAGAGAAAATAAAATAAGAGAATTACTCGGTGCCCTGTTCATCAGAAATGAGGGGGGTATTTATAGGGAAAATGTGCTGAGGGAGCACACGGAACCCTAAAATGATAAAAACCCTAGAAAAGTATCCCGTGACACGGTCAACCTGTACCGTGACACGAGAAGCTCCACCGTCAGACGATACTCTTTCCCGTGACACGGTACACTTTTGGCGTGACGCGGGAAATTTTCAGAAAACGGGATAGAAAACGCGTCAAGGGTTTACGCGGAAAAGACACGGAATGCCCCGTGTCACGACAGACCTCCCGTGTCACGGGAAATCCCACCGTCAGACGGGAAGGATTCCCGTGACACGGTAAGTACCTGCCGTGGCGCGGGAAATTCCTGCCTGTTTTTCCGTCTAAATACATTTTTAACCCTAATTTCCTTCGGCATTTTAAGTGTCGATTGATAATTTCGGGCCTTTTCTGACTTTTTATTATTCGGGATAAAATAAGAAAATAATTAAATAAAAATAAATAAAGGGTTTGGGCCAAAAATAAATAATAAAACAATAAAATAAAAAAGGTTTGGGCTAGAATTAATTAATAAGTTTGGGCTGAAATTAAAACTATGCTTTTACCAAACATCAAGACTAATCCATGGACTGTTCAAAAATATGAATTTAATAAAATACGATTTTTTAAGCACTCTTGGGATTAAATACTAAACCCGACCAATAGTGGCGGTGAAAGGTTGTTCATCATCGGGTTTGGTTTTGGGGAGAAATTTTTAGGTGTCTACAATAAATCGCTTGGAATTCATGTTTCTTAGGCACTGTACCGAGCACTCGATAAGAAACGCAATCTAAGACGTGTTCATATCAAAGACATTGGAACACTTGCCCTTTTGTACACTTTTATTTATTTTTTGCTTATTTTTGTTAATTTAATCTTTTGAAGTCTCTCAAGCTTTTTATGAAATTGAAAATTGCATAAGTTGCACACCATCCCATCTCAAGGTTAGGTAGATATTGGTTGAAAAATGAAACGTCTATCGTTAGAAAAAGCTCAAAGTGGTTTATAAAAAAGGATTGTATATTTAAAAGGGTGAAAGGTAATATGATGTGGCTACAAAGGATGCCTCAAATCATTTGTATACCTTGTGCTTAATTCAGCGTTTTTATTTTTATTTTTTTTATGCAATGCAATGCAATGATCATATGCAAGGAAATAAATGCTCATTTTATTAAAAGGAAAAGAGAAAAGATCCTACAAAATAAATCTAAGGAAAGTGAAAGGTGCCTATGATAGACTTACTGGGGAAAGGAGGAATAAAAGAAAAATAGAAAAAGAGATCACAAAATCTTGTCGTTGAAGCCCGCCATATATCTTTCGCTTTATCATCACCCAGTCTTCTTGCTAGCTAGAGGCAATGGGATCTTGTTTGCTTCTTTGAGATCTTGAATGAGATTTTGAAACCTGTAGCATTCATCGGTGGTGTGACCATTTCCTTGATGGTACTTGCAATAAGAATTGAGATCCCATCTTGAAGATCGCTTTTCTGGCGTTGGATCCTTGTTAGGGCCAATAGGTTTGATTAATCCTCAATCATAGACGATCGAAAGCAACATCATAGGTCATTCCGATTGGTGTGAACTTTGTTTTGGGTTTCTTTTTAGATCCTTGATTATCCATAGCTAAGACACCGTTATGGTCAAAGGTACTACCATCCTTACAGATTGGGCGTTTTAGGAAGAAGAAGGATTGTCGTTCTTCTTTCCTTTCCAGCCACTGTTGTTACTATTGTTAGTGGCTTTTTTCTTTGCGAGGTCATCTTCGATTTCAATACCGATGTCATAGACGGCCTGGAAAGTATTCAAATTATGTTGATATTTTAAAATCTTTGAATACTTCTCTTGGAGATTCTTGATAAACATCCTTACAGATTCTTTGTTGGAGGGCACCTCAATCATCTTAGCGAAAGTTTCCCTCCACTTATTAAAGAAAAAAGTAAAGCCTTCATTCTCTTGTTGTCTTACCATATCAAGTTGTCTATAGTCGGTTTCAACTTGAATATTACATTTATATCTATCAATGAAAGCGCATACAATAGCATTCCAAGTAGAGGTTTTCTCTTTATCAAGAGAAAAGAACCATTATCGACAAATGGTTTCAAGCGATAAAGAAAACAATGAATGAAAGACTTTCCTATCAATCCCCTTAATGTTCATTATGGTTTCAAAGGCTCTTAAGTGGAAGTAAGGATTATCTTTTTCCTTGAACTAAGGGATGTTAGTGGCGTTGAACTTCTGCGGAAGAAGTTCCTTGTCCACTAAGACCCCTTGCGAGCTAATGCCCTGGAATCTATAGTCATTGGATATTTTGCTCAAGCTTTCTTGCATGAGCTCCATTTGTTGTTGTTTCACAGGGTCATTGATTTGGAGGGTTAAACCCTTCAACACCTCAGTCACGTCTGCCATTTGCTTCTTAAGCTCATTGACTTCTTCCTGACTTGCCAGTATCTTTTTAGCTTTTCTTTTTTGACCGATTGGTTTATCAAAAAGTTAAACTTGAACAAAGGTGTTGTCCTTGATTAATCTCCCTTCTCTCCTTGACCAAGTATTGTGGAAAGGGAAACTGGGGATGATTTTTTAATATTTTATTTTTATTTATTTTGACTCAATCTCTATTCAACGTGGAAGAGAATGTGGAAGAGAATGGGAATAGATTGGACCCCCCATTTGAATGACGGAAAACGACTCATGCATGAACCTAAGACATGGTCATGGTGACATATACAAAGTGTGTGCTAAGACTAGTGAGTGTAGGTGACATGTTAAGACTTGTGTCATGACCATGTGGCTAGACTATGTGACTAGACTCAAGCAAAGACTAAGTTAAGACTTTATGTATATGGATTAAACTGGACAGGCTGTGGTATTTTAGTCATAACTTTTGATATGTGACTCTGATTGGGATGAAACCAACGCGAAATTAAAAATAAAACTTGAGGCTACAGATCTATAGGTTTAATGACTCCTAGGTCTTCCTAGAACTCTGGATATGAACAAAACAATTTGACGCTTGTACAGTATACGAGAATAAAAATCCGGGTTGACTTAAAGGAAACTATGACTCGATTTAAGGTATATTTTTAGATCAAATTAATTAATTAATTAATTAAGCAAATCCCTTTAGTCATTGATTAGTTTATTAAGACTTATTTACAAACACAAGTCAAACCAAACGGTTAGTTTAGTCACATAATAAGTAGGCACAAGTAAGAGATGCACAAGTAGTCAAGTAGTCACAACATGATGCAACGAGTTTGCAACCTAACCATGGCTCTAGTTCTCTAAAGTTCAAGGATATGGGTTAGTCAAAGAGGGTCCATGGTTATGAATCCGGATGCACCGTGCGGAAGCCTTACCTTTGGAAAAGTTGGTGCGTGTGGATGGGACCCCACGAGTTAAACTCGCATCCATGGTTTGGTGAATTGAACATTCTCGGATGTACCCTTTGTTGCTCAGAGCATTCAATCGGGTAGATGGAGCATGAATTCCCAGAGGGTTATGTCCATATGTAGAACACATATGGGTTTCAGAAAAGAGAGAAAAACTCAATCAGGAAGTAGAATCGAGCCAACAGTGCTAGAACTAGTCAAGACAAGAAGACAGGTTTCTGGCTCAGTATTGGAAGAACACGGCGCCAGACAACATTGTCCGTCGGCAGAAAATGGCCCCATCAACAGACGACAAAATTATCGCCAGGCAAAAAGGCCATTTTTCATACGACGATCACTGTTTTCTTGACGCTAGTTCCTACATGCCTCAGCAACTTTCTGTGTTCTTAGAATTTTCCAGTTTTCACAGTATTATTTCGATTCTAGTTGTGAAAGATATTTCTCAAATTTCCTACGTGTAAAAATCCTACATTTTTGACTCAATACGGATGGTCTTTCCAATGAGAACCTTTTTTTTTATGCATATGACAATAATGTTAATAAAATTACGCACATGAAATACTTAGAATTTTTCGAGTCTCATCCACTCATTCTAAATAATTGCCAAAAATAAATTTTAGGAATTAAAATAGAAATCCTCCCCAGCGGAGTTGCCAAAAAACTGTAGGGAATATTTCAAGCATTACCCCAAACTTGAACCCACCGTGATCATACACTTAAGCATGATGGCGTCCAAAGCGAAGGAAGCTAGAGCAAAAGAGTCACCAACAAGTTTTAGGAACTTGTAAACCGTTCACAGGGTGAAGGTTACACCCTTTAACGACCTAGGAGATCGTTAACTCCAATAGGTCTGGAACCAAGACTGGAAGTTCGGGGATGAAGGTACAAATCCAATCTTAAAGAGAAAGAACCTGCCCTAATAATAGGCCTCTACTTTATTCTTCTCGTATTCATGTGCGCTTTCTGACTAACTTGCAATCAATATATTTACCCTAAACCTGTTTAATCTATGTTGGTTGAGTATTAATGCACAAATAAATCTATTATTGGCGATCACTTGAATTATAATCATATTAACCTTAAACAAGATTATTAATTATCTTATTAAGCGTGATTACAAGTACAAATTCCCTTTAAACATGCATAAAAGGCGTGGTCAAGCAATAAAAATAAATATATATCATCAAGCAACAGAATAATCATAATCATAATAATAATTATAAAAATAATCACGTTCATGTTAAAAATAAAGCATAATAATAGCAAGATCCTAGGCATGATACTAACAAGATTAATAACAAACCCTTGCATGTTACTAAACATAAAGATTAAAGCTTTAGCCCTAACATGATACTAACATGATATTAGGAAAGAAAATAGGAAGCATTATGTTAATCATACTTGATATTAGAAATTTTAGTTATTACCCTAAACATAATACTAGGAAGCAATAAAACATCCTAACACGATACTAGGAATCAAAACAACAATCTAAGCATGATTTCTATATCAAAAGATCAATAAAGCAATTAAAGCACTTACTTGGATGCCTCGTACTTCTTTTTGATAATAAAATACACACGTTATTAACTTCAAGGAAAAAAATAAAATTAAACAATTAATTTAAATAATTGAAATAGATATTTGGGACCAAACCCTCAGAAATTATCAACCTTTCACGTCTAGGGCGAAGGCAACTTCGAACTTTGCTAGGTGTGCTAATGTATGAGGAATTGTGTTTGTAAAAGGTTAGGCTAGAAAGAGAGAGAGAGAGAGAGAGAGAGAGCTTAGAGAGAGAAGAGAAATAGAGAATTCTGGTTGAGAGTTGATGAGAATTGATAGATTGAAAAAGGGGAGATAAGACCTCTATATATAGAGAAAAAAGAGGGTCGAAGAATAAGAAAAGAATCCGAATTCGAATCGACATAAAACTCGATGGACAACAGTTTTTGCGGATTTTGTTTTTATCAATTTTTTTATCCAGAAGTCCAAATAAGGCATATAATATGTCGTTGGAAAGCTCTTGAAGTATAATTTCCAACACAATTAAAATAAAATTAAAACCTTTTGTAGAAAAAACTATATGGCCGTAATGGTTGAAGGATTTCAGTTTTGGATAGAGTTTCGTATTTCATTCATATCTTTTTCATTATAGCTAGGAAATAATATTATAATATATCATTGGAAAGATAATTTCAAGATCTATCCAACCATATAAGATTTGGATAAAGATTATGAGGCACGAAATTTTTATCTAACTGTCTTTGAGCATCTTAAAATTTGAATATAATTAGGAATTAAAAAAAAAGGAAAGTTTTTATAAAAGGAAAATTTATATTTAACTCTAATTCTTTAATTTTATCTTTTCAAAAAGGATAATTAAGATCCTTTAGAAACTTATAGAAGCTTCTAATTAATCCTAATTTGTTTAGGAATAGGATTAGACCTTTGGACACTCCACATGATCATTGGGCCGTAGGTAAAAACCGTTTGGCCCCAGCTTAGTATTTTGGCCATAACTTCCTCATTATTCATCGGAATTGGGCTTATAATATATCGTTGGAAAGGTCTTTTCAAGCCCCATTTAACTACACCATTATTGGACTTTTATCATGGAATAGACTAAACTGGAATGGACGTTTTTATAAAATAGAGTAGGTTTTCGAAAACAGAAAGAAAGATATTTTTATAAAAACTAACCACAACATTAGACTTTTCACACTTTCACTTCATTCGATTATGATTCGAGCGAAAGGTATTCATCACTGGGTTTGGTTTTGGGGAGACACATTTTGGCATCTACACCATTCTCCTTGGTTTATGGAATGGATGTCGTATAACCCGTAGAGCTAGAAATACCTTCTCTACGCATTGCATTGGAAAGTAAACTCGATGAAGTCAAATGGACTAGAGCAAGATATGAAGAGCTAATTCTACTTGATGAAAGGCGACTAAAAGCTCTACATCATACTCAATGCTATCAAACTCGTATGGCTAGACACTTTAATAAGAAGGTCAAGACAAGAAACATCAAAGTAGGAGACTTGGTGTTAAAAGCATTAAGGAAAAATGTTTTGGATCCCAGAGACAAATTTGGGCCTAATTGGTCCAGACCATATATCGTAAAAACCATCCTATAATGAGGTGCAGCAAAATTAACTAACATGAATGGTAATGAATTCTCAAACATGACGAACCTTGACCAACTTAAAAAGTACTACCCATAATTACTTGAGTAGGACACTCAAGAGAGCTACGTTTAACCTGATTCCTTAGGAAAGGATACGTAGGAAACCCTTTACAGGGTGCGGCCACTTAAATTTTCGCAAACCTCGCATCAACAAAAATTCGACGCAGCGTCAGCGCAAAAGAAAATAGTCTGTCGCCTGACGACAAACTGCAGCGCAAGGCGACAAAGCCTGTTGCCTGGAGATAAAAGCAACGTCGGGCGACAGACTTAAAATCGCGGCGCCGATTTTCGGCGAATATATGAGAACATTTCAGTGTATTTCGAAAAATTTTCGACTTCCGTACTTGAGAAATTTTCTGGAAAATAATTTAGGTTGTTTTCATTGCTTTAATAAATTAAATGTAAAGTTAATTTAATTAAAAAGCTGAAATTGGATTAATAAAATAAAGTAAATTACATTATGATGAAATTTAAATAAAAGCTTAATAAAATAAATTGACTTAGAAAAATTAAACTAGTCTAATAAATTGGAAGTTAAGCAATGCTTCAATCTTTCTTCTCTTTCTTTGCTCTTTTCCAATTTTTGTCTGTGTCTTCTTCATCATGCACGACTTTAGCTAGTAGGCATCCATTAGAGGACCTACATTCAATTTTAGTGTAAATGGTTTCTCCCTTAGCTAGGACTCCATGTTTCTTTTCCACCCAAACTTTCTTTTCTGAAGTGTCAACTTTTCTTTTCTCTTTGCCCTTAGTAGTGTCTTTCTTCTTAGGCATCATAAGTGTTTTGATTTCAACTTTTTCACCCAAGCGTTCCTTGACAAGAATTTCCTTGTCACCTAGACGGTTCTTCACATTGGTTCTACTCTGATCTTTCTTTTTGTCCTTTTTAGGCTTATTAAGAAGCCAATTCTTCACATTATTGGGAAAAGAAGGAGGCACCTTTTGGGTAATCACTTCCCATAAAGGCCTAGCACTCCAATATGTGTCAAACTTCTCTACTTCGTGTGAAACAGGGAATTCATAGGGACGACGGAGATCCCCATAAGGAATTGTTTAAAGTAGACCGTACCGCCTTTTTACCCAGCAGGGATAATAAAAAGTCATCTTGGTTAAGCTTGGAAGACGGCAGAAGGGTTGCTTGTTGACACCAACCATCTTCTTAATTTTCAACCATGGGACGACCCACATGATAGCAAAGTTACAAGAGGCAAATATTTTGCTCCACTCATGGCGACCCATTTTAGAGAAGCGCTTCTTTCGCCTTACAAAGCAATTTGGAGTGTATTTTTCAATATTGTCAGGAGGACTAATTAATTCTAGTCTCTCCATTAGCCACATTTGCAAAAAAAATTCAATGCAAATAATTAGTATTACTATACAAAAATATGTTTTTGATTTCTGTATTTAAAAATATTATTTTTCTACCTGTAATAAAATTGGAAAACCCCGAAAAGGTGCTTTTGGATTTTTCTTTAATTCATCTAGACTAAGCATAGTCTCTCCAATAATTAATGGCATTGGATTCCTTCCAGATTCAATTTGTTCCAAGACAAATGTTATAATTTCTTGACCCTAATTATTTCTACCACTAGTGAGAAGATATTGGTTAAGCATACAAAAGAGAAAAGCCCTTCTTCTATAAATATGAAAAGACTTAGAATACGGTCGATAAAAGTAGTGTCGTGCAAATTCTTTTAGATTAACTACGCTACCATCTACAATATTTCTTAGATCTCTGTCTTTTAAATTAAAGAAGCGCTCAAAATCTTTATAATAATATTCATTCACTCTAGGAATTACCGCAAGATCTAATGAAGGGAAGCCTAGGATGACACCAAATTCTTCCGGTAAAGGGCTAATTTCATCACAGCCTAGTCTAAAGCAATGTGTGTCTGTATCCCAATATTCGAAGGCGGTATGAATAAAATCTGTGTCAAGATCTACCCCTTTAATACCATAAATACCTCCCATGTGAAAAAGTCAAGTTCTTGTCTCTCTTTAGCAGTTAAAGACCGACACCACTCACGAGTAAAATTGCTAAAACTCATAGTGACTAAAGACATGATTACTTGTTGAGAGGCTAAGAATATAATTTATAATTAATCTGTTCAAATTATACAGAAGATCGACATATTAGGGGGATATTTGTGCAACTGATGCAGTTCAATTTCTGAAAGGATTCGAAGGCAACGCACTGCAATGCCAGATGACAAATTTGTCGCCTAGCGCCTGGCCACAGCATGAAGCGCATCGCAATGAATGACGCTGCTATGCCAGCTCAGCGCGCTATGCAAACCGCGTTTTTCTGACTACGATTCAATTTCGTACATTGACTTTTACAATTCCGCCCTTTGTTCAATCACCCTATACACCAAATTTAATACTACCTCCGTTAATTTTTATTTGCAACTTTGGAATATTTTATGTCTCACAAACAATACCCCAAAGTTGCAAATAAAAGTTAACGGAGGTAGTATATTTTTTTCCTTTTTTGGATTTATTCGAGCTTAATTAAATTTAGGCTCATTTTTAATCCGATTTATTTTTCATTTTTTCTTTTTGGGAGAGAAAGTCGGATACCCTCCATTAATAATAAAAATGGCGGAAACATTTTCGCAAAATTAATCACAAATTTTTTGCACACACGAATCTGCACATAAAAAATGAAAAAAAAATGCAAAGATAAAGCAGTCATAATAGATAATAGTTTGTATATACAAATATGTCTAAAATACGAGTCATATAATAACAATCGATAAAGTCCTAAAAAGGTCAAAATAAATAAAACACAGGTACAACTACGATGCCGGAGGACGGAGATGATGAGGAATGTTCATCATATCAAAGAACATCGCAGACCGAGAAGTATGCTCCTCATCAGCTCTAGACTCGCCAGTAGTCGGGAACCTCAACTCAGGCCAGTCCACCCAAGCTCGCCCTGGTAGTGAATAGACCTGAGGCTGCGGGGGCTGTTGCGACGACAAGCCGAACTCGTACGTCCCACCACCCACCGGAGGTGCCGATGTCGCGCCTCCTTGGCCCATTGGCCCACTGTTTGCACCCTCTAAGGAAGAACCCGAACCCTCCACTGTCTTGGTCCGAGCAGCGCTAGACCGGCCACCTCGGCCACTGAAAGTAGTGCGGAGACGACTCGAGCCTGACCTAAATGACTCCCTCCTAGCCTCGGGCCTCGTCCGAGTACGTGAAGGAATAGGTTGTCCCTGCAAAATTAAACCAGGTCAGATGCAAAGAAAACAGGAGGATAAATAGTACAAAATAAAAAAAGATACCTCCTGAGCAACGTCATCACGACGACAGGAAACTACGTTCCTCATCCTAACCAGCTGACTCCGAAAGGCGTCTATGCATCTCGCCATCGCTGTCATCACCTCGCGCAAGAACTGTACAAAAAAAAAAAAAAAACCAAGTCAGTAACAATACAGGACAAGTATAAATAAACAGTAAGCAAGTAACTCACCCGAGTCTGGTGACGAGGAATAGATCGCTCAACGAAGCGTTGATCCTCGGGAACCGGAGGAATCATCTCCTCAACGGGGTCGTACGTCCCCTGGTACCTGATGGACATCCGAAGAGGAATGAACTCAGCAGGCCCAGCCTGGTAAAAAGCAAATCTAAGTAATTAAGGTCCACTTGGGGGCTATCTAGCAAAGAACTAAAAGATAAAAAGCATACTGCCGCCTCCTCGGATAAAACGGGGGCCGAAGCTAGCAGCGGCAACAAGTTCTCCTCGTAGCACCGCCCCGAACAAGCATGAGATCGCCAAGGGGTACCAGCAGGCGACCTCTCCGCCAAGTTTATCAGCATCAAATCATGGAACATGTGTCGAGGTGGAGGAGCAGGGACGACCAAAATCTCCAAAGAGTGCTGAATAGCCACTCTCACCAAGGTACACAACCCCCTCGTACGTCCCCTGGAAGTAATGACGCTCAGTAGTGTAATGCGCAGCCAGCACAAGAATAGCTAGATCGACCCATGTCCGATACACTACCTTAGTGTAGGCGTCGCTCGAACTGCGCCTACGTAAAAAGCATGTGGTGAATATGCTTGGCACTCATAGGAAGTGGGAATTGACATAATACGATTAGGGACAAATAAAGTAGGGAGCCGCCAACAAGTTTTTAAGGAACTTGTAAACCGTTCACGGATCATTTAAGGCAACCACGAATAAGGGACAACGAAGGCAACAACGATTGACCCGTGAAGGTTACACCCCATTCATAATCCATGAGATTACTAACTCCATATGGTTCGGAACCACGAAAGGAGGATCGGGGATGATGGTACGAAGTGAGTCATGGAGTCACATTCGCCCGTATTGGCCTCTACTCGATTCTTATAGTGAAAAGTGATTCCTGCGATCTCAAAGGCATACAAACAAAAATTCAATTTGCTCCAAACTATTATTAGGCTAAATTGGTTTAATATTAATGCAACATATTACTCTAAAATATTGTGATCACTTGATTAAACAACAAGATTAAAAAGGAACCTAAACCGGTTGTCCAAATTATCTTATTAGGCGTGATTTCCAATTACATATTCCCTTTAAACATGCAAAATGGTGATCAATAAAAAATATAATAGAATAATCATTAATATTGGAAGCAATTTAACTATAATAGCGTTAGTCAAATCAAATATAAAATAAATTAATCATGATACTAGCAATAAGAAAATAAAATAAGAGTAATTAAATTAATTAATTACTCACATTCCGCGCGTTCCTTTAAATTGCTACATCATGAATAAATTGTTAGTAACTTCAATAAAAATATAAAGTAAATGGAAATTAAATTAAAGTATAGTTGATTTGGTCCAAACCCTCAGTCAATTATACCTTTCACGCCTTGGTTTAAGTATATAACTTTGGGTATTATATGAACTCTTTGGAGTGCTTAATTAGGGGAAGTATTTTGAGAATATAGGATGGCTAGTGTTTAGGCTAAAGAAGGAGAAGAGAATTATTTTATGATCAAGCTTGTTGATGATTGGAAAAGGGGTGATATGATCTCTATTTATAGAGAAAAAAAGAAGGGTCGAAGAATTAAGAAAAGATAAGAATTCGAATCGGATAAAACTCTTGCGATATCATAGAAAGCAATTTTTGCGGTTTTTGTTTTTATCATATCTTTTGATCCAGAAATCGGAAGAAGATAAATCATATATCGTTGAAAGGCTCTTGAAGTCTACTTTCTAACCCAATTAGAATCAGATTAAAATATTTTATACAATAAAAGATACGGCCGAAATAGTGACACGGTGTTAGTTTTGGATAGAGTTTGACATTTTATTCATACCTTTTCCGTTATAGCTCGGAATTGTTATTATAATATATCATTGTAAAGATAATTTCAAGGGCTATCCAACCATATAAAATAAAAACTATGATCACGAAAATAATATCTGTCTATCTTTGAAAGTCTTTCAATTCGGATATAAATAGGATTTTCAATAATAAAGTTTTATTCAATTTCAAACTATTTAATCTTATCTTTTCAAAACGCATAATTAAGATCTTTTAGAAACTTATAGAAGCTTCCAATTAATCCTAATTGGTTTAGGAATGATATTAAATAATTTGGACCCTCCACATGATCATTGGGTCGTAGGTAAGGTGGGCTTAGGTTCGGTTTGGGCTCAGTTTAATATTTTGGCCATAACTTATTCGTTATAACTCGGATTTAGGCTTATAATATATCGTTGGAAAGCTCTTTCAAGCCCCATCCAACTATTCAATCATTGGACCCAGATTATGGACCGAAATAAACTGGATTAAACATTTTTATAAAAAAGACACGAAATGAATGATTGTAAAGGACACGAAATGAATTATTTTGGGTTTAAAGGCATGAAAAGAGGAAAATAAATTATGGTTTGGGGAAATGGTCTAGAAGTTGGGATGGTTTTATGAAACGGAAATATGGATTTAAGCACTTTAAGATTAAATACTCAACCCGACCAATGATGGCAGTGAAAGGTTGCTCATCATCGGGTTTGGTTGTTGGGAGACATTTTTAGGTGTCTACAGAAGCCCCCACTTTGACTGAGTTTGTAGAAACGTCAGTTTCGAAAACGATAGTCAAAGTAATCGATAGGGACGGAGAATGATTAAAGACGTTCTGCTATCCTAAATCACTCTATATACGCCGATACCTGCAAAAAATGTTAATTCCACAGATAAAAGAGTAAAGGGATAGAACGCTTATCTGACACCAGTGTATCGGTGACAAATGAGTTTGGTATTTTCCTATGCTTGAAGGAATCCACCGGATGACGTTTGTTGAAATGCTTTCCATGCTTGAGGAAAGCCGATAGATGAGTTGGTAGCTTTCTAAGCCTGAAGAAACCTACCGGATGACACTTTCCATGCTTGAGAAAAGTTGACATATGATTTTGGCGTTTTTCTATGCTTGAAGAAATCCACCGATAATGCTTTCCATGCTTGAGGAAAGCCGACAAAGAAATTTGGTGGTTTTCTATGCTTGAAGAAATCCACCGGATAATACTTTCCATGCTTGAGGAAAGTCGACATATGATGAGATTGCAAGTCTCTGTGTATCGAGAACCTTGCATCATGAAATGATGGTGGTCCGATTGTCCCTGAACGTGGGCTGTAGATGGTCCGCTTGTCCCCGGACGTGGGATGTAGTTGGTTCGCTTGTCCCCGAACGTGGGCTGTAAATGGTTTGCTTGTCCTCGAACGTGGGTTGTACATGGTCCGCTTGTCTTCGGACGTGGGCTGTAGATGGTCCGCTTGTCCCCGGACGTGGGCTGTAGATGGTCCGCTTGTCCCCGGACGTGGGCTGTAGATGGTCCGCTTGTCCCCGAACGTGGGCTGTAGATGGTCCGCTTGTCCCCGAACGTGGGCTGTAGATGGCCTACTTGTCCCCGGACGTGGGCTGTAGATGATCCGCTTGTCCCCGGACGTGGGCTGTAGATGGTCCTGCAAAAATAAATTTTCCAATGGACTCGTATATATTGTGATTTACTTGACCACTGACTTGACCAAGTTTAACTTGACATGACATGACATGTGTATGACTTGTGATTGTGTGTGTCTTGAGTGAGTGTGTGCACTGACACAAGCAATTAAAAATGCAAAAGCAAAAATTTTCTTTAAACTTCTCGTCATTTTCATCATGAGTGGAGGGTACCGACTTTCTCTCGAAAAGAAATACATGAAAAATGAAGTTTTGTTTTTAAACTTCCCCAAAAGAAAAGTCATGATAAAAAAGGGAAGAAGTTTTGAACTTCCTTGTTGAGCAAGACGAAATGAATCACATGGATTTTCTTCTTGTCATATTAAAATACTAGTCTTGAGTATAATGTATGCATGATGCATGTTCTTAGGCAAGGAGGCTAAGGGAAATTACGTCACGTGACACGATAGGTGAATGAACTTAGGTCATGGAGCTAAGCATCACATATGGTGTAAAGAAACGATCTTGAACGTTACTTAGGTTTGGAAGCTAAGCACGTATATAGATGAAGTGATCGATGAGTATAGCATAATGAATGTCACATAGGTCAAGGAGCTAAGCACAATATGCGATGTATGAAACAATGAACATTGCTTAGGTCTAGAAGCTAGGCAAGTATACAATGTCTCTTTTGATGTTGTCTTGAAAGATGACGAAACATGCACATCGTTGAATTAAGATTTCATGATAGAAGGTTCCTAGAAGGAAAGGTGATATGGATATGTATGTGTGAGTGAAGTGTGTGAATGTGATACTAAGGATGGCTGCAAGGGTTATGGTGATGGAAATAGATGTGAGAAGAGTCAAAGATGATGACTCTTTAGGCAAGGTAGGCTAAATGATGTGGGTTCAAGCCCCCAGTCTAGCTCTAAATGGGTAGGGGTAAGCATTGGATATTCTTTGACTCGATCATGCATGGATATGAATATGAATGTGGATATGAATGTGAATGTGGCTGCACCTCGATGCGAGGTTGCCTACGTATCTGTTAGGAATCAAGCCAACGTAGCTCTAACCGAACTTTGCACAAGTGTATGTACACCTCAAAGAGGTCTTTCAAGGGTTTTAATGTGGTTAAGTTGATGGTTTAAGGAAGAAAGGGGTAAAAGGCTCAAGACCCGAGAGAATCCCCCAAGATGTGTAATTGTGAATTTGAAAATTTTGAATTTTGCAAGTTTATTTTCAACATTTTTTTTTTCATTCTTTTGAATCAATGTAGGCAATCTCAGATCATGCGGTCCATCACTCACTTAGCATTCATGTTTCTCAGGCACGGTACCAAGCACTCGATGAGAGACGCAATTTGAGACGTGTTCATATCAAAAACATTGGAACACTTGCCTTTAGACATTGTTTTATTGTTGCTTTGCTGCTTTTTTTTTTTTTTTTTTACTTGCTTTCTGAATGTTATACAATTACACATCTTCCAATCCCAGGCTTAAGTGAATGTGGGTTAAAGAAATGAAGGCCAAACGTTAGACGAGGCTCAAAGTGGTTGATGAAGAAATGGAATGTGATTGAACGGTTAACAAGGAATGACAGGGTTGCAAAGGCGCCTCAAGTCATCGGTGTACCTTGCGTTTAGTTCGGTAATTGATTTTTTTTTTTTTTTTTTTTTTTTTTTTTTTTTTTGTTTATCACATGATCGAATGTAAGAAAGAGATGCTCGTTTATGAAGAAGGTAAAAAATGTGACACATAGACACATGGATAAGGAGAACCTATGCTAGACTTTTTAGGGGGAGGGTTTGAAACCAAAAAAAAAAAAAAAAAAAAAAATGAAATCTTGGTGAGAAGCTTGCATCGTGCTTTGTCTTCATGGTTGTTTATGAGTTACTTCTTGCCGCCTAGTGAGGAAAAAAGTTTGTTGTTGTTGATGCTATGATTGGAAGGAAAGAAGGAAGGAGTGACGTTCCCCTTATTCTTCCAACTATTGCCTAGTTATTTTAGACTCAAGTACTGTGTAAGGAAGAGCTCACTTAATGCATTCACTCAATACTCAGATTGAAAAGGAAGAGTGTATGAAAGGATTTTGAAAACTGATGAGAAATACTCCACTCATTCCTATTACGACGGAAAACGATGCATGCATGGTCCTAGTATACGATCATAAACAATATAGTGCATTACTCGAAGACAAAGTGTGTCCAATGACTCAACATCTGTGATTAGGTGAGTATATTAAGACTCGTGGTATGATCGTATGGCTAGACATGAGGACGTTGTGAAAAACAAAGGACCTAATGACCAAATAGCACGGAAGACTAAAAGACAAACTAACTTGATTAATTTTGTCCATTTTTAATGTTTATGCTATTTACTAGGTGAAAACGGTCCATTGGCAATGATTAGTAATAAATAAGATCAACCACAATCAAAGACAAAGAACACATGTTAAGGTTAGTAAAAAAAATCACAAGAAACTAGGAAGAGGACTAGAATTCTAGAAGAGTTAGGACTCATGGGTAAAAAAAAAAAAAAATCTATAATCCTATGCACTCATTCCTATTACGACGGAAAACGATGCATGGATGGTCCTAGTATACGATCATAAACAATATAGTGCATTACTCGAAGACAAAGTGTGTCCAATGACTCAACATCTGTGATTAGGTGAGTATATTAAGACTCGTGGTATGATCGTATGGCTAGACACGAGGACGTTGTGAAAAACAAAGGACCTAATGACCAAATAGCACGGAAAACTAAAAGACAAACTAACTTGATTTATTTTGTCCATTTTAAATGTTTATGCTATTTACTAGGTGAAAAAGGTCCATTGGCAATGATTAGTAATAAATAAGATCAACCACAATCAAAGACAAAGAACACATGCTAAGGTTAGCAAAAAAAATCACAAGAAACTAGGAAGAGGACTAAAATTCTAGAAGAGTTAGAAATCATGGGTAAAAAAAAAAAAAAATCTATAATCCTATGTTATACGAGTTGACACGGATTAAATTATTTGGCTAATACTAGCTTGACACGAAAAGTTTAAAAATATAAATAAATAAAAATAAATAAGAAAATTGACGCTAAAAAGACATCTAAACTGGACAGGCTGTAGTATATCCGTGATAACTTTTGATTTGTGACTCTGATTGGAACGAAACCAATTCGAAATGAAAGATAAAACTCGGGGCTACATATCCATATGTTGTACAACACGTAACTCTTTCTAGAACTCAGGCTATGACCAAAACAAGTTGACTCTTGTGCAGTATACGGGAATTAAAATCCGGGTGACTCAAAAATTTAAAAAATCTATGGCTCGACTCTAATAATAAAAAAAAGGGGTTTGATAAGAAAAAAAAAATAATTAAAAAAAAGATCAATAAAAAAATGCACACATAAGCATATAGTCACGCATGATGCAATGAAGTTCGCAACCTAAAGTCAAGTTCTATGTTCGACTATGGTCAAGCTTTTGGGTGTCAAAGGGTACCATGGTTAAGAGTTTGGACGCGTTAGCAAGGCAGCCTCCCTTGAAGGTGTATGCCAACGGGTGGCTCCGCGAGTTCGTGAAGAAATTGAACTCGACTCCATGGTTTAGGTGGATTTTAAAACTCGGATGAACCCTTATTGCCATGAGCGTTTTCGGGTTGATAGAGCATAAATCCCCCGTGCTAGCCACATACGTAGAACACGTACTATTGTCGCAAAATAGGTAACCTAAAATGCATATGTATATGTGACAATGCCAATTAAATCACAGGAATACAATTCCAGAATCTTTCAAGTCTCATCCACTCATTTCAATTAAATACCGATCACTCAAATCGATAAATAACCAAGAATCCTCCCCAGTGGAGTCGCCAAATTGTAGGCGTCGCCCGAAGTGCGCCTACGTAAAAAGCATGTGGTGAATATGCTTGGCACTCATAGGAAGTGGGAATTGACATAATACGATTAGGGACAAATAAAGTAGGGAGCCGCCAACAAGTTTTTAAGGAACTTGTAAACCGTTCACGGATCATTTAAGGCAACCACGAATAAGGGACAACGAAGGCAACAACGATTGACCCGTGAAGGTTACACCCCATTCATAATCCATGAGATTACTAACTCCATATGGTTCGGAACCACGAAAGGAGGATCGGGGATGATGGTACGAAGTGAGTCATGGAGTCACATTCGCCCGTATTGGCCTCTACTCGATTCTTATAGTGAAAAGTGATTCCTGCGATCTCAAAGGCATACAAACAAAAATTCAATTTGCTACAAACTATTATTAGGCTAAATTGGTTTAATATTAATGCAACATATTACTCTAAAATATTGTGATCACTTGATTAAACAACAAGATTAAAAAGGAACCTAAACCGGTTGTCCAAATTATCTTATTAGGCGTGATTTCCAATTACATATTCCCTTTAAACATGCAAAATGGTGATCAATAAAAAATATAATAGAATAATCATTACTATTGGAAGCAATTTTACCATAATAGCATTAGTCAAATCAAATATAAAATAAATTAATCATGATACTAGCAATAAGAAAATAAAATAAGAGTAATTAAATTAATTAATTACTCACATTCCGCGCGTTCCTTTAAATTGCTACATCATGAATAAATTGTTAATAACTTCAATAAAAATATAAAGTAAATGGAAATTAAATTAAATTAGAGTTGATTTGGTCCAAACCCTCAGTCAATTATACCTTTCACGCCTTGGTTTAAGTATATAACTTTGGGTATTATATGAACTCCTTGGAGTGCTTAATTAGGGGAAGTATTTTGAGAAAATACGATGGCTAGTATTTAGGCTAAAGAAGGAGAAGAGAATTATTTTATGATCAAGCTTGCTGATGATTGGAAAAGGGGTGATATGACCTCTATTTATAGAGAAAAAAAGAAGGGTCTAAGAATTAAGAAAAGATAAGAATTCGAATCGGATAAAACTCTTGCGATAGAAAGCAGTTTTTGCGGTTTTTGTTTTTATCATATCTTTTGATCCAGAAATCAAAATAAAATAAATAATATATTGTTGGAAAGATCTTGAAGTCTAATTTCTAACCCAATTAGAATTAGATTAAAATATTTTATAGAATAAAAGATATGGCCGAAATAGTGAGACGGTGTCAGTTTTGGATAGAGTTTGACATTTTATTCATATCTTTTCCGTTATAGCTTGGAATTGATATTATAATATATCATTGTAAAGATAATTTCAAGGGCTATCCAACCATATAAAATTTGGTTAAAAACTATGATGCAAGAAAATAATATCTGTCTATCTTTGAATGTCTTTCAATTCGGATATAAATAGGATTTCAAAAAGAAAAGTTTTATTCAATTTTAAACTATTTAATCTTATCTTTTCAAAACGGATAATTAAGATCTTTTAGAAACTTATAGAAGCTTCCAATTAATCCTAATTGGTTTAGTAATGATATTAAATAATTTGGACCCTCCACATGATCATTGGGTCGTAGGTAAGGTGGGCTTAGGTTCGGTTTGGGCTCAGTTTAATATTTTGGCCATAACTTATTCGTTATAACTCGGATTTGGGCTTATGATATATCTTTGGAAGTTATTTTCAACCCCATCCAACTATTCAATCATTGGACCCAGATTATGGACCAAAATAAACTGGATTAAATGTTTTTATAAAATGGACACGAAATGAATGATGTTAAAGGACCCGAAATGAATTATTTTGGGTTTAAAGGCACGAAAAGAGGAAAATAAATTATGGTTTGGGGAAATGGGCTAGAAGTTGGGTTGGTTTTATGAAACGGAAATATGGATTTAAGCACTCTAAGATTAAATACTCAACCCGACCAATAATGGCGGTGAAAGGTTGCTCATCATCGGGTTTGGTTTTGGGGAGACATTTTTAGGTGTCTACACTTAGGGTCTTGCAAAATATGTCTATAAGATAAAATTCTTTCAAAAGGAAATACAAGAGGACAAGTTTCCAAAAAGGAACATACCGAGAGGATCAACTCTCGGACATGGGCAATAGTCACCTGATCACTAATGCGACCTCCCCAACAGGCACCAATAGGGAGCTCGCGAGGAGATGGTCTCGCTGGCGCTAGCGACGGAAAGTACTCATAGAACTAAATTTACAAAGAACATAAGAAGATCAGCGAATGCTAAAAAGAGTCTAGAGCTAACTTTAAAAAGGAATAAAGTATACCTCTACGATTCTCCATAACCTGGAGAGTGCGATATCTCCTGTGAAAGCTCTGTGACGACAGAAGCCTCGCAAGCCCAACAAGAAATCAGCATAGGCCAAGTTGGTCCAGTCATAGGTCCCGACCATCTGGAGGTCGCGGAAAGCAGGCAGGTAGTAGAGTAGTACTCGGCTACCTTTATAAGGAGAAAAGGTCCCTAACAGCAAGATAAGAACGAAGATGCACACCCGCTGCTCACTGGTGGTCGCATCATCCTCAAAAGCCATCTCCGGAGTAGATCGGCGGATACAATGAGCGCTAAGTCGTGACGGCTCAACCTCGACACGGGCTCGAATGGTAATCGGACCCAACAGCTCCTCGACTATCGGAGAAAAGACAGTAATCGTATTGTCAAATGGCAGCGTAGTCGAGCGGAACTCTATTCCCGAGATAAGATTGAAGTCAGCATGTGTGAAAGTCATCTCACCCTAGGGAAAGTGAAAGGAGTTGGTGGTGTCCCAAAAGAACTCCACCAAAGCTCGAACCACGTGGTGGCTCGCGTCAAAAGAGTACATGGCTTGAGTAGCCCGAAACAAGTCAGTCAGCCCACAAGACTCCCAGAGTCGTCGCAATCCCTCATCGTTGCCAAGATACTTGTCGTACAAATAGCCAATGGATCATTTCCAGAGCCGTGGCTACGATTCCTCCCACTAACAATCCCGCGATGCACCCGCATAGAATTGTGGTGCTCAAGAGAGAAAAACAGAGTCCGCTCATCCCACTCAGGGAAGGGACAAAGAGAGGTTGATGGCTCCTCGCCCTCACCCATGGGCTTGTGCTCCCGTCGAGTATCTCGAGACCAAGAACCAGAACCACGTTTGTCACAACAAGAAAAGCAGCAGCAAATTGGTTACTTCAGAAACATGTGCTCGACGGTGCAAGATACGCGTTTCTTAACTCTTTTATATGTTTTAACTAACGCTAGTTTGCAGGTATCGGCGTTACAAGAATGATTTAGGATCACATAACGTTCTGAATCATTCTCTGTCCGTATCGATACTTTGACTTTTGTTTTCGAAACTTACGTTTCTCCAAACTCAGTCAAAGTGGGGGCTTCTGTAGACACCCATTTGTATCTCCCCAAAACCAAATGTAGTGATGAATACCTTTCGCGTCGAATCATAATCGAATGAAGTAAAATTGTGGAAAGTCTAATGTTGCGGTTAGTTTTTATTAAAAATCTTTCTTTCTGTTTTTGAAATCCTACTCTATTTTATGAGAATGGACAATTCAGTTTAGCTTGATCCATGATAAGGGTGAAATAATGTTATAATTGGATTGGGCTCGAAAATAGCTTTCCAACGATATATTATAAGCCCAATTCTGATGAATAATGAGGAAGTTATGGCCTAAACATTAAACTGGGTTCGGTTTGGTTTTTGTATGCAGCCCAATGATCTAGAGGAGGGCCTATTATGAATTATCATTCCTAATGCAATTAGGATTGATTAAAGTCTTCTAGAATCTTCTAGAAGGTTCTTTTGAATCCTAAATGGATTAGGATTGATAATTATGTTTATGAGTTTTATTTGGAATAAAAGTGTTTTAAATGAAATTACGATTTTACTCTTCGTAAGGACTTTACGACTTAATTTTACCAAAAAGTGAATTCTGCGTTGAAAACGGGTGGAAAACCTTCTGCATCGCCAAACGACAGGTTTTGTCGCCTGGCGACAGACCCTGTCGCCTAGCGACAGAGGCGTGTTTTATTCCTTTTCGAACTCTGATTCTTTTTATCAATTCCGGACTTTTTAATTATAAATAGGGTCCCTAAACCTTCGTTTTAAAATAACCCGAATTATCTAATTCTTCTATCTCTCTCTAAGCTAAAGCTTATTCTTCCTCTCTCTTTCTAGCCTAATCTTTTACAAAATAAAATTCCTCATACATTAGCATTAGCCACACCTAGCCAAATTCGAAGTTGTCTTCACCCTAGACGTGAAAGGTTTGATATTTCTGAGGGTTTGGTCCCTAATCTCTATTTTAATTGTTTAATTTAATTCTTTTAATTTTATTATTTTCCTTGAATTTACTAACGTGTGTATTTTGTTATTAGAAAGAGGTACGAGGCATCTAAGTAAGTACTTTATTTGTTTAATTGATATTTTGATATAAAAATCATGTTTAGGTTGTTATTTTAATTCCTAGTATCATGTTAGGATGCTTTTCTTAGTATGATGTTTAGGGTAAAGAATAAGTTCCTTATATCAATTGTGATTTCTGTGATGCTTTCTATTTTCTTTCCTAATAGCATGTTAGTATCATGTTAGGGCTAAAGCTTTGATTTTTATTATTTAGTGACATGCTAGTTTTTGTTATTAATCTTGTTAGTATCATGCCCAGGATCTTGCTAATATTATTATGCTTTAACATGCTTATTTTAATTATGATTATTATTATGATTGTTATTATGAATATGATTATTATATATGTTGCTTGATGATTATTATTGTTATTGCTTGATCACACCTTTTATACATGATTAAAAGGAATTTGTACCTGTAATCACGCTTAATATGATAATTAATAATCTTGTTTAGGGTTAATTTGATTATAATTCTAGCGATCACCAACAATAGATTTATTTCTACATTAATATTCAATCAACATAGATAAATAGGTTTAGGGTGAACCTAATGATTGCATGTTAGTCAGAAAGCGCACATGAATATGAGAAGAATAAAGTAGAGACCTATTATTAGGGCAGGTTCTTTTTCTTTTAGATTAGATTTGTAATTTATCCCTGAACTTCCAGTTTTGGTTCCAGACCTATTGGAGTTAACGATCTCTTGGATCGTTAAGGGGTGTAACCTTCACCCTGTGAACGGTTTACAAGACCCTAAAACTTGTTGGCGACTCTTTTGCTCTAACTTCCTTCCCTTTGAACCCCACCATGCTTAACTGTATGATCTAACTGGGGTTCAAGTTTAGGGTAATGCTTGAAATATTCCCTATAGCTGACGTTGTTTGTTTCAACACCACTTTCCTTATAAATAAGGCTTTGTTCTCTTCACCTTATTTTAGATGAACTGAAATTATTTTTACTGAAATAAAATTATATTTGTTGAACTTAAATTAATTTTACTGAATTTAAATTAATTTTACTAAACTGAAATTATTTTTGCTGAACTGAAATTATTTTTTACTAAATTTTTATCATAATTCTTCTTTAAACTGATTTTCCATTATAATTCTTGTTTTAGAAAACCGAATTTTAATAAGCTGAACTTATTTTTACTCAACTGAAATTATTTTTACTGAGATGAACTTTAATTTACTTAAATGAACTTATTTTTAGTGAATTGCAATTGTTATTACTTAATTTTAATTTTTTAAGGTGAAGAGAACAGGGCCTAAGTATGACTTGCCTTTCGTAAACGTTGTTAGTGTTAACCATCACGGGCAAACCATATTGCTTGGATTCGCCTTAATCTCCCATGAGGACACTGAAACCTTTAAGTGCGTTCTTCCATAAATTTAATTTCTTCTTTGAATTTATTTTCTTGTTTTTGTTTTTATCTAATTATGTTATGATGTGTTTTATTGCAGCAAATTCAATATTTAGTCTGTTATTGTCGTTTATGTGTTTCATGTTGTCATGTTTTCATATTTGATATTGCATTTTTCATATTGTCATATCTCCTATTGTAATTTTCATATTGTAATTTCAGGTTGATGTTTTCGACATGGCTTGATGCTGTTGGAGGGTCCCCTCCTATGGATATACCGACCGACCAAGATCCGGCGATGCGCAAAGCATTGAAAGCTGTGATGCCACAAACTCGACACAGATGGTGTATGTGAAATATTACAGAAAAATTTGGTGTCCAGTTAGGGAAGTGTAAAGGGTAATTAGATTTTAAGGAGAAATTAAAAAATATAATCTATGACAATTTATCTATGAAGGAGTTTGAATTGAGGTGGAAGGAATTTATTCAGAAGCATAAGTTAACAAGTAACATGTGGTTTTCTGTTTTGTATGACGAGAGTGAAATTTGGATTCCAGCTCAATGAATCATTTGTTCTAGGCAAGAATAATGACTACACAGAGGTAAGAAAACATTCATAATTTTTTTGATGAGTTTTTCGACAGGATCACTAAACTTTGTGACCTTGCTGGGAAGTATATGGCTGCTATGGAGTAGCGATTGCAGTTAGAGAGGCTGGTAGATGGTAACTCGGCTGTGTTCCTACGTGGTCTATTGTCTGATTTCAAGTTTGAGGAAACATTTCAGAATGTTTACATTGACGCAAAGTTTATGGAGGTGCAAAGGGAATGCAAGAGACTCATGTACTAAACTGGTAGTAGCATGCATGAGATATCTCCAGGCTATTTTAACATTTAATAAAAGACAGTGTATATGTGTGGGGTGAATTTTAGAAGAAGGAGAAGCCAATCAACAAGTGGCGAACTTACCGCGTTTTATACTACAGTGAAGATCAGCGAGTAGAATGTGAGTGCAAGTTTTTTGAATGCTCTAGGATTCTTTGCAGACATTACCTAAATGCTCTTGAAACACAGTAAGTGGCTAATTTACCTATTAGGTACATATTGGATAGATGGCGCAAAGACATTTTCCGAAAGCAGACGAGGGTTAAAGTTGCTTTCCATGATCCAACAAAAACTCAAGAAGTTGTTCAATATGACAAAATGATGTTGACATTTGAGCCTTTGTCATGCCTTTCTAGTGACATGGATGAAACTATGCAGATGGTTATTGAGGGGTTGAAAGAGTTGGAGATGAAGGTGAAGGAAAAAACTACACCACCCTTTCCGATAAGTAGTGTTGGCGAGACTAGGAGCATGACTACTCCTCCTAGTGTCAACAAGAAGAAATGTGTTAGTCCATTAAAAAAAACCCCATATTAAGTTGCTAGAAGTGTAGTTTATGGAGCTGTTGGGGTCTAGGTTGGTCCATTAAGACAAACTACATCTAACCTTGTGACTATCAAAGATCCTCTTAGCAAGAGGGGTCTAGGTTGTGTGCGGTCATGTTGGTTCATGACGACGGTTGAGGAAGATAGAAGGCAGAAGGAAGAGTGGAGGAAAAAATATGCAGCTAAGAAGGCTTGAGATGAACGGGCGAGTAAGAAGGTTGTAGCAAAAGAAAACACTGATGAATGTGTTGAAACTCCCCAGTCTTCACATACCTTTACAAACTCTATTTAGGCATTAATGTGTTTAATACCTTGTGATTATTAACAATAAAGTAGGTAGTGTCATTAACATAATATGTTATTCTATGTAGGTTAGTGAAGACATGGTAGACAATGATATTATGGTAAATCTCGGTTACTACTAGTATTTTACACCACCAATACACCACCAAACTTTCAATTTTCATTTTACTCTTATGTTGTCGGTTTTTGGTTCTGTTCATTTTGAAGGATGTTTTATTGCTTCCAAGTATCATGTTGAGGATTAATTAATATTTCGAATATCAAGTATGATTAAAATAATGCTTGTTATTCTTTCCAAATATCATATTAGTATCATGTTAGGGTTAAAGTTTTGATCTTTATTGTTCAGTGACATGCTAGGGCTTGTTATTAATCTTGTTAGTATCATGCCTAGGATCTTTCTAATATTATGCTTTAACATGATTATGATAATTATGATTGTTATTTCAATTATGATGATTATTGTTATTATGATTATGATGTTTCTTGATATTTATTATTGTTATTGCTTGATCACACCTTTTATGCATGTTTAAAGGGAATTTATACTTGTAATCACGCTTAATAAGATAATTAATAATCTTGTTTTGGATAATATAATTATAATTCAAGAGATCGCCAATAATAGATTTATTTGTGCATTATATTCAACCAACATAGATAAAAACAGGTTTAGAGTTAATCTATTGGTTGCATGTTAGTCAGAAAGCGCACATGAATACGAGAAGAATAAAGTAGAGACCTATTATTAGGGCAAGTTCAGTCTCTTTTAGGTTGGATTTGTACCTTTATCCCTGAACTTCCAGTCTTGGTTCCAGACCTATTGTAGTTAATGATCTCTTGGATCGTTATGGGGTGTAACCTTTGCCCTGTGAATGGTTTACAAGTTCCTAATACTTGTTGGCGACTCTTTTGCTCTATCTTCTTTCCCTTTGGATGCCACCATGCTTAATTGTATGATCACAGTGGGGCTCAAGTGTGGGATGGCTTGAAATATTCCCTAAAGTTTTTTGGCGACTCCACTAGGAGGATTTCTATTTTAATTACTAAAATTTATTTTGGCAATGATTTAGAATAAGTGGATGAGACTCGAAAATTTCTAAGTATTTCATGTGCGTAATTTTGGTTGACATTATTGGCATAAGCATAAAAAGGTTCTCATTGGAAAGACCATCTGTAATGAGTAAAAAACATAGGATTTTTACACGTAGGAATTTAGGGAAATATCTTTCACAACTAGAATCGAAATAATACTACGAAAAAAACTGGAAAATTCAAGAACAGAAAGCTGCTTAGGCATGTAGGAATTAGCACTGAGAAAATAGCGTCTGCGCCTGTCGTCCGGTGACAGGGTCAGCGTCTGGCGACGAAACTATTTTCTCGCGCCAAATTCTTCCACTACCGAGCCAGAAATATACCTTCTTGTTTCGACTAGTTATCTAGGATTATTTGCTCGGTTTTACTTCCTGATTAAGGTTTTTTTTTAATTTTCTGAAACCCATATGTGTTTTACATATGGACATAACCCTCTAGGAATGCATGCTCCATCTACCCAATCAAACGATCCTGGCAATGAAAGGTATATCCGAGAATGTTGAATTCACCAAACCATGGAAACGAGTTTAACTCGCAGGTTACCATCCACAAGCGCCAACCCTTCCAAATGTAAGGTTTCCGCGCGGTGCATTTGATCTCATAACCATGGATCCTCTTTACCTAACCCATATCCCGAACTTTAGAGAACCAGAGTCATGATTAGGTTGCAAACTCATTGCATCATATTGTGACTATATGACTACTTGTGCATTATGTGCTGTGCATACTCTATGTGTTTTTTCCTAACTGTTTGTTTAACTTGAGTATGAGTTAAATAAATAAAATAATCACTAAAAAAAACTTTGCTAATCTAATCTAATTAATTAATTAATAATGATTAAAGTCTATTAAATTGATCAAACTAGACTTAGCACGACTTTTAGGCTAATCCTTTTAGAGCAAAGTACTGGAAACAATCCCAGGTCGATGTTCCATAACGGCGCAATGATCTGGACTGTGGCGCCACACGCTAGTGTCCGGCTCCAGGCGACGATCTCGTCGTCTGGCGTTGGCTGCCAGCATCTGGCGACAGTACTGTCGTTTGACGACAACCTACAATTTTGCTCGAGTCTTCATGATGTGTCAGTTTAATTGATTTGCTAATACAGTTTAATCAATTTATTAATGGAAATAATTATGTTCAGTCCTAAATCAAGTCTAGGCACATAGTCCCATGGTCTCACAAAAGAATTAAAGTATGTCACTCACATTCACTATTAAACACACACATAACATGTCACATCTTGACCATGTCTAAAGAGTCTTCTATGCGCGTCTTTCCGTCACTTTTTTGTAGGGGGGTAAGTCGGATATTAATCCTCAATAAAGCCATATTTATTTTAAAAGCTTACTGGGTCTTCACAAAATACATCCTATTTTTTGCTTTTTTAAAATTCAATAAAGTCAAAGCCAAATTCGAGTCAAGTAATTAAAATAAATAAATGGTTTAGTTTAAAGTGCTTGGTCAAGAAAGGAAGGGCGGCTAATCAAAGACAACACTTTCGTTCAGATACTTCTTTTTTACAAACCCATTACTCGGAAAAGGAATTCTAAGAAGATCATGGCCACTCAAGACGAAGTTAATGCACCCAAGAAGAATGTAGCCAACCTAACTAACATGATGAAGAACATAGCTCTACAAGTTAATGATCCTGTAAGACAACAACAAATGGAGCTCAAGTAAGAAAGTTTTAGCAAGATATACAATGATTACAGGTTCCAAGGCATTAGCTCACAAGGGGTATTTGACAAAGAGAAAACCTCTACTTAGGATGCCATTGTGAATGCTTTTATTGATAGATATAAATGCAATATTAAAGTTAAAACTGATCATAGGGAACTTGAAATACTCAAACAAAAAGAGAGTGAAGGGTTCACTATTTTCTTTAATAAGTTGAGGGAAACCTCTGCTAAGGTGATTGAGGTCCCTATTGAAAAAGAGTCTGTAAGAATGTTCATAAAAAATCTCCAGGAAAAATACTCTAAACATCTCAAATACCAAAGCAACTTGAACACCTTGAAGGTCGTCTATGACATTGGAATAAATATTGAAGACGACCTTGTGAAACAAAAAGATGCTAACACTAACTCCAACAGTGGTTGGAAAGGAAAGAAGAATGTCAATCCTTCGTCTTCCAAAACTACCCACTCAAATAATGTTAGCACCATTAATTTGAATGAAGTCCTTGCTATGAACAATCAGGGACAAAAGAAACCATTTAAGAGGAACTTTACTTCTATTAGTATGAGTTATGACACCGCATTTGACCGTCTCCATGAAAAAGGTCTTATAACTCCCATTGGACTATTTGGGGATCCCCCTGTCGAAAAGAGATCACCTAATTGGAACCCCAATAATGCACATTGCAAATACCATCAAGGCAGGGGCCATCTTACTGAGAATTGCTAGAAGCTATCAAAGACTTGATAGACAATAATAAACTCCCAGTGCCTCCTACAAGTAAAAAGCCAAGCATCAACAGTGCACCACTTTCTGATTCCTTGACCATCTCTGATGAGGAAGGTACTGTTGACTCCTCATCTTTGATCAAACCAATTGAAGAAACTCATGCCCTTGAAGAAGAAGAAGAAGTATTCTTCGACGCCATGAGCGAACCGTCCCCAATGCAACAGCCGCCCACTAAGGAAGACATATTGCTCCTTGTATATTCAGTGGAAAAATTTATAAGCGTGTGTAGGAAGATTCTTGAACGCGATGAACAAGAACAAAATAAACATGTCAACAAAGAGGTAGCACCAAATACGAAGAGACCATTCTCTCTTTAAGTAATTGAAACACATAAAAGGAGCCTTATGTCCTACACTCCAATTGGGACCACTTATGTAAACATGTTCAAAATGCTCTCCGAAGGTGGCAAGATTAAACCTCTCGAACCGAGACCATTTGAATTGCTAAAGAAGATGGATAGGTTTTACATTCCATATCACCAATCAGGGGGACACACAATAGAAAACTGTTTTAAATTTAAAAATTTAATTCAGAAACTGATTGATGATAAAAAGATAGTCCAAATTCAACAAGAAAAAGATGCTACCATTAATGGAGTTTGGGACAGTGACGATGAGGATGTCTACCTCAAAGATTTGGGAGAGACTCCACTATCCATGATATATCCGGTAGACGACATTTGGGATGAAGAGGATTCACCCATAGATGTCCTCACCAGGTCCGGGAGAATGCAACCTCCCATCACTGTGCAACAACCTATCCTTAAAACTCAGCAAGTTCCCATACCTATCCTAGAAGATAACGATGTTCTCAAGAAATTAAAAAAGACCAAAGTTGATATGAATGTATGAAAACTCCTAGGTACCTCCCATCAACATAGGTTGGCGGTAATGAGTGCTTTGGACAAGATATGAATAGATTTCGAAACCACTCACGAGGGGTTGGGTAACTTTCTCACGAGTGATCTTCCTAGTCCTATAAATTTAATCACCTTTTCTTAAAAGGAATTACCTCTAGAGGGTGATAAACATAATAAAGCATTAAATCTCACGGTAATCTGCAAGAGAATGAATGTCCCAATGACTCTTGTGGATAATGGATCGGCAATAAACGTCTGTCTACTCCGAATCGCCAGGATGTTAGGCATAAAAGATGAAGATTTGTCACCATCCACACAAGGAATAAGAGCCTATGACAACACTCGCCGCCAAGCTCTCGGGACTTTCACTATGAATGTGACGGTAGGAGTCATAGAAAATGCCACTACGTTTCAAGTGGTAGACATTAAAGCTTATTTCAACCTATTGTTGGGACGCCCTTAGCTTCACGATCTAAAGGCCATCCGTTCATCAGCAAGTGAAGGCTATAGTTGGAAGAATTCCTATCACAATCGATGCTTCACCAATGAGGATCAAAGCTATTGAAAATCCCATAATAATCGTGGGGCACGATGAAGATAACGAGGACTTGTGGGGCTTTAATGACGAGGTCTCCTTAATCGAGGAAGATGAAAGGACCCCTCTTCACTATGACCTCCACTCCAACATGACAGTGAATGATATCCTTAAGAAACAAGGACACTTTCCTAGGAAGACCCTCGGAAAGAAGAAAGGAATAGTAAAACAGATGGGACTACCTGGCCTCCCTTAATTGGATACTTTTGGACTTGGATTTGAACCGCCTCTAGAAGATCTTAAGAAAGCCCGGGAAAAGGCAAACGTACGTAGGAATGCTTATACCCAAAAGTAAGCAATCCCAATGGATCGTTACCCTCTTACTCTAAATGGACAATTTATAAAAGAGGGAGAGGATTATCCATGTTATGAATTCCCTGAACCCTTTATCAAGAAAGGGATAAGACAACCTAGGTTCGAAATATTCCTGGATTGCAATTTTATGTCTGATGTCCTAACTCCCATCCGTAAGGAAAAAGCGTCCTCATGCTTTGACTTTAATGTCATGAGACTTCTCTTAAGGTATGAAAAGAATGATCCAAAGCGCATTGAAGGTGATCCTCGCTCATTCAAACAGTATTACACAGTGATAACTTTGATCCCTCCAAACATGTCACTTCGGCAGAGGATCTGGTTCAAGGATGGAGAAAGACCGTGAAAGTGACCACTCCAAGCGGAAGAAAGATCTGTATAACAACCGGACAAGGGCCAATGTTCGATGAATCGTCTGAGTCAGAGTCTAAGTTAGAGTCTCCCCCTATTGAGTCTTCTAAGTCCTTAGCAGTAGCACCCTCCCCTAGCTCTTCTTCTTTAGTGTCTTCTCCTTGGATAGTCAATAACCAAGTCCAAATAGACGTTTCTTTATTCGATGTAATGATTTCAAATTTTAATAATATGTCCTCTTTTGCTTACTACTCGTGTCATTCTTTTACTCAAGATGATGAGCATTGCTTAACTAACAATGAAAGTTACAAAGAAATAATTAAAGCAATGGAAACACTTGAAAATAAAACATCGATAAGTGAGGATACTGAAACGGTTGACATCTCAAAAGATCCAACCATTAAAAGAGAAGTTAAAATTTGACTAACAATTAACAAAGTAGAAAGAACCGATTTTATTAATCTATTAAAAGAATTCATCGATGTATTCGCTTGGTCATATGAAGATATGCCAGGCATTAATAGAGAAATAACTCAACACACAATTCCACTAATTCCAGGAATGAAACCTGTAAAACAGAAGTTACGTCGAATGAAACCCGACGTGGCTCTTAAGATAAAAGAAGAAGTACAAAAACAAATAATAGCAGGTTTTATCAAGGTATCTAAATATCCCGAATGGGTTGCAAATGTAGTCCCAGTCTCGAAGAAAGATGGAAGGGTACGAATGTGTGTCGCCTATCGAGATCTAAATAAGGAATTTCCAAAGGATGATTTCCCTTTACCACACATCGATATTCTAGTAGATAATACAGAAAATCACACGCTTCTCTCATTTATGGATGGATACACAGGGTACAATCAGATCCTCATGGCAGAAGAAGACATGGAGAAGACAACTTTCATAACACCTTGGGGCACTTACTGCTACACGGTAATGCCATTCTGGTTGAAAAACGCAGGTGCCACTTACCAACGAGCACCGACTGACTTACTCCATGATATGATGCACAAGGAAGTTAAAGTTTATGTAGATGACATGATTGTGAAATCAAAGGATCGACCAGGGCATTTGGTAGCCCTAAGAAAATTCTTTGAAAGATTAAGAAAATATAACATGAGGTTAACCCATCCAAATGTGTTGTTGTAGTCACCTCAGGAAAGCTCTTGTGATACGTCATTAGCTCTAGAGGAAAAGAGATAGACCCAACCAAGATTAAAGCGATCATGTCAATGCCACCGCCAAAAACCAAGAAGCAAATTCGGGGATTCATTGGTCAGTTGCAATACATAAGTAGGTTCATATCAAAATTGACAACGATATGTGAACCAATATTCAAGAAACTCAAAAAGAATGTGCCAGTAATATGGGATGATGAGTGTAAAAAATCCTTTGAGAAAATCAAAGCCTATCTTGTCAAGCCCCCTATATTAGCACCAGCACTTCAAGGGATCCCTCTTAGGTTGTACTTAACAGCCACCAAGGAGACAATGGGGGCTATGCTCGCATAAGAAGTAGAAGGAAAGGAAAATGCCATCTACTCTCTAAGTAAAAAGATGTTCGAGTATGAAATACGCTATACATCACCTGAAAAATTGTGCCTCGCATTGGTGTGGGCCACACCAAGTTAAGACAATAAATGCTCGTTCATACAGTCTTTGTAGTATCTCGAATGGATCAACTCAAGTATCTTTTTGAGAAATCTACACTAAATGGGCGGATATCAAGATGGATAGTTAACTTAGCCAAATTCGATGTAAGGTTCATGCCTCAAAAGGCCATTAAGGGATCCGTGGTTTCTGATTTCTTAGCGGATTTTCTGATAGAAGATTCCACGCCTGTACATGAGAATAATTTTTAAGACGAAGACTTGATGGTCACGGAAGATGATACTTGGACTCTCTACTTTGACGAAGCCTCAAACCAAAAGGGATGTGGTGTAGGAAATATATTGGTATCACCAAAAGAGGAACATGTTCCAATCCCCATAAAGCTAGATTTTGACGTTACCAATAACGCTGCAAAATATGAAGCATGCGTGGTAGGCCTCGAAACATCATTGGCAGTGGGAGTAATGAAACTTCGAATTTTCGGGGATTCTTCACTGATCATCAATCAAATCTCCAAGAGATTGAAAGTAAGGAGTGAAAGCTTAGCCCCTTACCAAACCTACTTGGAAACTCTCACAAATCAACTGGAAAAGGTAGAATACACATATCTACGTAGAGAGGAAAATCAATTTGCGTATGCCTTTGCAAGACTAGCCTCAATGGTTAGGATTCCTATGGAAATTGAGAAAATGCCTTTAACAATAGAAAAGAGGCACAAACCAGCTTACATCCAAGCAACAGAGAATGATTAAGTAGCCCAAGAGGAAGAAGAATAAGAGGAAGAACCTTGGTATACGGACATCCTCAACTATGTCACAAAGGGAGAATATCTACCCATGCTGACAAAAGAGCAAAACGAGCTTTAAAACTTTTGGCTTCCCAATATGTGCTCATTAACGACGAGTTACACAAAAGGGTACCTAAAGGTTGGGAACTTCTATGTTAGGCAAAAAGGAAGCCCAAAGGGCTATGATAATAGTCCACGAAGGGGTATGTGGAACGCACATAAATGGAAAAATGCTAGTAAAAAAGATAATGCGCGAAAGGTATTATTGGTCTACCATGAATAGGAAATGTTCCAGGTATGGATCCAAGGGTTCTGCTGGGTGAGCTGGGTGCCATCGGCAACCTACACACGGCAGCACATGTAAACTGCCCTCGGGGGAGGCTCGAGGAACCCCCTTCCGAAGCTTAAGTTAGAGAGTGTTTAGATAGAGAAAGTGTGCTTCGAGAGATATAGAAAGTACAATAACTTTAGTGTCTAACCTCTTTTCCGTTTTACCTTACCCTTTATTTATAGGCGTACTATAATCTTTGTGAATATTCTAGCCTGGTCAGCCCTGCGGGCTAACTCCATCAGGCTGGAGAACCCTTCTTAGCTACTTTCTCGGCAGTGAGTGCGCACCCTGGGGGCTGGGCGATAGTTCAGCGGGAGTTATCCTATACAGGAACTGTCATCAATATGTCAAAAGATGCCCTAAATGCCAAATATATGCCAACTTGCAACATGTTCCCCCATCTCTCCTTTATACCTACACATCACCATGGCCATTCTCAACATGGGGAATATACAACATTGGAAAAATTACTCCTCCAAGAACAGGAGGCCATCAATATATATTAGTAGCAATCGATTACTTCACTAAATAAGTTGAAGCAAAATCATATGCTAAACTCACTGCAAAACATGTAGCATTGACAAGAGGAAAACTAGGTCATCATCTTATTCTCCCTTGGTCAAACTAAATTTATAAACACTTAAAAAACCTTATACAAGTATGCGGTAAGTCAAGGGTCGAACCAAAAGTAATGAGTAGGAACTATGCTATAGTATATTGTCAAGCTAAATCGAAGAATATCAATGGTTGAGGTTGGTGACAAAAATATCAAGTGTTAAGACAAACCAAGGAATTCAATCAATATGCTAAACACTAGGGATATAGGTTCCACATGCAAGCTCAATGATTATGCTAATTGATAGCTCACTCAATTGATTCAAACATTACAAGGGACAAACAATATTTGCAATCAAAGGAATTTAAAGGCTATCTCCTATAAACCAAGCTAGGGTTCACTATGAATGGCTAACAAGGAGAATCACAATCAAATTCAATCAATTAAAGCAATTCTCAATTTAAGGGTTCTGTCATTGAAATTTGCTATGCAATCTAGATTAATCTTATAGGTTAATCACTCCTAGTCTAATTAATCACATGCACAACTATGTCAACCAATTTAATTGCAACCATTCAATCAATCAATGGTAATCAACTAGAAAAAATCATCAATCAAGCATGCAACCTGTAGGGAATATTCCAAGCATTACCCCAAACTTGAACCCCACTATGATCATACACTAAAGTACGGTGGTGTCCAAAGGGAAGGAAGCTAGAGCAAAAGAGTTGCCAACAAGTTTTAGGAACTTGTAAACCGTTCATGAGGTGATGGTTACACCCCTTACTGATCCAGGAGATCGTCAACTCCAATAGCTCTGGAACCATGACTGGTAGTTCGGGGATGAAAGTACAAATCCAACCTAAAAGAGATTAAGCCTGCCCTAATAAAAGGCCTCTACTTTATTCTTTTCGTATTCATGTGCGCTTTCTAACTAACATGCAATCAATAGGATTAACCCTTAACCTGTTTATCTATGTTGATTCAATATTAATGCACAAATAAATCTATTATTGGCAATCACTTGAATTATAATCTTATTAACCCTAAAAAAGATTATTAATTATCTTATTAAACGTGATTACAAGTACCAATTCCCTTTAAACATGCATAAAAGGTGTGATCAAGCAACAACAATAAATATAATCAAGAAACATAACAATAATCAAAATAATAATAATTATAATCAATAATTATAATCATAATTACCATAATTACGTTAAAGCATAATAATAGCAAGATCCTAGGCAAGATACTAACAAGATTAATAACAAACCCTTGCATGTCACTAAACATCAAAGATCAAATATATAGCCCTAACATGAATTTTAGGAAAGAAAATAGGAAGCATCACAGAAATCAAAATAAGCATATTTGATATAATAACCTTTACCCTAAACATGATTATAGGAATAATTGTCGTCTTTCAAAACATCAAATTAAGGAAAACATCCTAAGATGATACTAGGAATCAAAATAACAACCTAAACATGATTCTATATCATAATATAAATAAATCAATTAAAGCACTTACTTTGATGCTTCGTATCTCTTTGTAATAACAAAATACACGCGTTAGTAACTTCAAGGAAAATATAAATCAAACAATTAAACTCAATAATTGAAAGAGATATTTGGGACCAAACCCTCAGAACTCAAACCTTTCACGTCTAGGGCGAAGGCAACTTCGAACTCGGCTAGGTGTGTCTAGATTTTGTGAATGCGGAATTGTGTATGCAAAAGGCAAGTTTACAAGAAAGAGAGAGAGAGATAATAATCAAGAGATTCTTGATGAGAATTAGTCAGAGAGAACTGAAATTGAAGGAAATTGATGATAATAGCTACATAAAATAAGTATTGATGAGCAGAATTGATGATTGAAAACAGAATTTTAGGAGGTTATTTGTAGAGAAAATCAGCAGGATATGATAAAAAAATTAATCAAAGTTTCGAAAAGAATAAAACACGACCGCAGCGCCAAACGCTAGACTCTAGCGCCAGACGCCAGGTTTGGCGCCAGGCGCTGGTCTTGTCGTTAGACGCTGGAAATAAATTTCCACGTGTTTTCTTAATTTGATAAAATTTAGCCGTACGAGAAGGCAAAATCGTATTTTCCCTAAAAACACTTCTTTTATTTTTATTAAAACTCTTAAAAGTCAACTAAAGTAAATTTATCAATGCTAATTAAATTAGGAATGAAAAGAACCTTCTAGAAGAATCTAAAAGACTATAATCAATTCTAATTGCATTAGGAATGATAAATCAATATTAGGCCCTCCTTTAGATCATTGGGCCGTATATAAATATCAAACCGGGACCCAGTTTAGTAATTTGGCCATAACCGTTGGGGTTTGTGAGTCCGACTCACCGCGGAAGCAAACCCAAAAACAAGACCGCACTCGCAATAAATAAAATCATAGACATAATTAAATTAATCACAAGATTAAAATAAAATGACTACCTTTGGAGCGTGCTTCGCCCGACCAGAAGGGGCTCTTACTTCGAAAGCAAGCCTCGAAATTACGACGGCCTCCAACGATAGTCCACCCTCAACTCAATTACCGAAAATGGTCAAATGCCTTGGGGTTAGCAAGGCCCGACAAAAACCCGAGTAATTAATAAGTTCAAAGGTTTTGATAATCGTGATGCCTTTTTCAACTCTTACTCAAGTGCTTTACCCAATACCCTAACTTGGGTATTTATAGGGAAATGCATGAGTGTGAAAAGCTCTTCCATCAATGCGGGAGAATTTAATTTTTCAATTTTATTTTAAAGCTAATATAAAATTAATAATCAAACTAGTAATAAATCAACAAGTGGCAAGCTCATGTGAGAGGTTAGGTGAGGACCATTTGGAGGAGGAGGGGACCAAACTTGCTCCCCACTTTCTCCCTCACCTTGCGCCACTTGGCAACTCCCACTTGGGCACCAAGGCACCCAAGTGGGCTTCCCATTTGTTGTTGCCCTTCTCTCGACCCAGCCATCCCCGCAACATAAAATGCGGGCTGCTGCTCGCACTTTCTCGACTGGCACCCCCAGGCACTTGCGTGCGGGCTGCTGCTGCCGAGAGCTGCTGCTAGCATGCCGCACACATAGTGCGGGCTGCTAGCTGCAGCATGCTAGCACGGCACGCACTAGGTGCGGGCAGCTAGCCGCAGCTTCCTACCAAGCCCTGCACTTGGTGCGGGCTGCTAGCTTTGCTATACCCCCTAGCACTCGACTGGCACCCCTTGCACTTGGTGCGGGCTGCTATTTTGGTATTTTTTGATTTATTATTATTTCAACGTCTCATCTTTTACTATTTTTCGACTCGACTTCCGACGTTCGGTTTCGACGCTCTAAGCTCGAATTCGCGACGTCTAAATATTAATTACTCCGTCAACTTATTAATTAACTCCTAATTAATTCGTTGCTTCGGTTTGTTAGTTGCTTGGGTGTGACCCGAAGGGTTTAGTCAATATTAAGATGTAATATTAATTATGCATTATTATTACTAATCGGAAACGGCCTCCATCTAGGCATTCCGATCACTTGACCTTATTGAATATATTAGCTTTCTAATAATTATGAACCCACTAACGGAATAATACACTTGTTTGAAGGACACCATTCCTTTTAAACTCCCACTTGTCCTTCCGGACAAGTGCGCATTTAGTGTACAACCTTTTTCCTATGTTGCTTAATGTCTCTTCATGAACTATAAGGTAAGATTATTTTTTTATCCTTATTACGTCCAGAAGTGTTTCTTGATACCGAGTCCGACTGTCAATAAACATATGATTTCTATTATCCATCCGAGCACGACCATGCATTTTCACAGTCTCGCTCTGTGAGAGGTCTTGTATACAACAAAGACATCTTCCCTATTTTAGTAGGGGGACATTCCTAGTCTTGTAATGTAGCTCCTCTTACTGAGAGGACCTAGCCCCCCGAGTGTTCCCGTTATAATCCCATATTACGGCAGACGTTTGACAACATAAAAGCGGACTAGAGCTCAAACAAGAGAACTCACAATACTCATAGTCGTGGAAATAGGTTCCGATAGCCATAATGAGAAGTATACTTATGACGATTTTTAATCTCTTAAAGTATTCTCATAGGTCGATCCAGTATGGTTCTAAACCAATACCTGTGAAAATGATTTATGACAATCATGTCCTCGTAGCACAAGAAATGGTGCTATATATAAATCAAACTACACACTAATCTCAATTGGTCATTTATTGTCCATCGTTTAAATGACCTCGATTAGGGATAATTTTCGATTATAATGTTCAAACGTTCACTTATT
The DNA here is from genome assembly GCF_948465745.1 of Chenopodium album. Classification (NCBI taxonomy): domain Eukaryota; kingdom Viridiplantae; phylum Streptophyta; class Magnoliopsida; order Caryophyllales; family Amaranthaceae; genus Chenopodium; species Chenopodium album. The sequence goes on from NC_137842.1 coordinate 23,750,613, forward strand.
AGGTGTTTCCTTACCAAGACTGGTCTTGATACCCTATTTTGAATATTCCAAGAATCGAATGGACTCATTATATAATTCTAAACCACAATTAATAGCAAACGAAATGATAAAATTGCATGAAATTTTAAATTACTCCAAAACCTGAATGGTTCATCTTATGATAAATGGTTTTTCCAAATGTTTTAAAAGTATCACTCTTTATAAAACATCTATACAAATCACATCCATATCTGATATGCTTGATTTCTTTCATGCAATTGTGAATGTTGTCGTTCACTTATTGCATAGGTTTAGTTATAACTACTTTGCTAATCTTTGCATCTTCATTACTGATCACTTTCAAAATAAGACGATAAAATATTAGAGTGTCATGGATTATATGTGATTTAGGATTTATTGTCCAAGTGATGGAGCCCACTCATTTTCATGATTGAGACCTTCAACTTGACAATCTACAATCATTAATGTTCAGCTACGAACTTTCCATAGAACATCTTCTTTATTATCGCTATTAAGGCAATAATATTCTCAACATATATTTTAGTAGACTTCCTGATGATGCTTTGCTTGGGTTTCATTCCAAACGGCTCACAATGATTTGGGATACCCTAATCACTTGTGATCATGGAAATTTTCCTTAAATTCCTATACATTGCACATGGATCCACGTCCATGTTACCACTCTCAAGCCACGGCTCATTTTAAGCTCGTGCTTATAAACAGCTTCATTTTTAAGGATCTAATCCTTGTTAAGGTTTGTGCTTGCAACATCAATTCTCAAATCGTATTTGTTTCCACAAGTCAAGAACTCATCCTGTTACTTATCCAAGTACTTTGGATGTTCTTAGCCATAATCTAACAATCTATTACATACATTCAGGTTGATTGATACTACATACATACTTTAGATGCTCTAAGAAAGTAAGTCGTGCGATGATTCCATATCACAGCGTACATGATGGATTAAATTGTAGAGTAATTCTCAATCTTATTCCATCAATTTGTCATTTTAGCTCATTCAGTTTCATTGAGTCTTTGCTAAACAGTTTGCTGTGTGATATGGTTGAAAGTCTCTATTAGAGTCTTTCATGTTTGACTTAGTATTTAGCCTAGCTTATACTTAGTTCAAACATTTACTTAGTTTTATACATACAGGCCGAAAGTCTTTCAAAGTCCTTCAATTCATGTTTAACACAGTAAACTCCTTTACACGTTCAAACATTGTATTAAGTGTATACAATAGAACTTAATACCCAATACGTAGTAAGTATCGTCTTTTGCTTCGTCCATTGTCGAAAATACTTTCAAATCTAAGCATTTAGCATTTGATAGTGATTTAACAATAGAGTTCATAAACTTTTCGTTGGACCTTTATATAGAATTCATAATCCTCTTATTAATATCATGATAAAACATGTTCCAATTCTTATATGCAATGCTTCTATTAATCCCATGACGGATTCCTTGAGTTTGCTTTTAAATCTAGCATTTGTTTAGATTTTCAAAACCCTTAGACTATTTTCATAGTCACTTCCAAAATCCTATTTTAGGAAGGCGGTTTTGGTATCTATTTTGCCATATTTCATATGAGCTATTTTGCTAAAACAATCACGAAAAGACTTTAGTTTACCGATTGGTGAATAGGTTTTTATTAAAATCAACTCCGTGAATTTAATTGTATCCTTTTCATCCAATGTAGCTATGTATGCATATCTATTTCCACATTTGTTAGTTTTCTCCTTGAAAACTTATTTGCAATCGATAGGTCTTTCACCCTTTATGCAAATTAATCATGTTTCAAACATGATTTTCAAACTTGGGTTCTGTTGCGGATTTTCATGGCCTCTAACCATTATTCGGAATTTGGATTTGTCGTAGCTATCTTACAAGACATTATTCCTTTACTATCTAAAAGTAAATAGTATGCTTGTAAGTCTTAGGTTTATTTCTAACTTAATAGAAATTTATAGGATCAAATCCAAGACTTTGGTGAATTCTATACCTATACGGGGCAATTGAATCAACCACTGAGTTTCAAGGCGCTTCCAAAGCCATTTTATTATGTTGATCTTACTCCAACATTTCTGATGTTTTGTAAGTAATGAATTCTCTTTTAACGCACTTGTAAAGTCCTTTTGAGTATTCTTGATCAAGCATTCTCACGAAGTCCTTTTAAGGTTCTATGAGATTCTCAGTTCTAGTTTGTTGCTAAGCTCGATGGTCATCGAGTTCATTTTCCTCCCACTTGTCGTTTTGGAAATGTGTTACTTTCCATAAAGACACCAGTTGGAGCAACTAACACTATGTTCTCAATTAAGTTGTGGAGGTAATGCCCGTGATCTGACTTAAATGCTTACAAAGAGACATGTATATTGTCTTTGGGTAAAAGTTTGTTGTAAAACAAACAGTTAGCTCCCACTTGAGCTATCTTAGCCTTTAATGAGCCATTAAGCTCCCACTCAACCACCTAGCTCTTGCTAAGCTGGTGAGCTCCCACTCAGTCACTAAGCTCCCACTGAGCCAATGAACTCCCATTGTTGCTAAGAGTTTTAGACATATACTTGAAAAGACATTTAGAAGATAATTCTATTCATAACTGAATATAGCTTCGTTTCTTAGCTTCGACATTTTGTTTAGTGTAACATTAGTCCTTTGTGCAAATCTTAAGAACTTTATAGGAAGGGACGTGATCCATCATTGTTCGAGTCATTTTTAAATGACATCGAGGTCTCCATGAAGACACACTATGTTCTTTGTGGAGCTATTTATGAAAATTTCAATTTCTTAATTTTTTGATGGTCACGCTTGGCTCAAGCAAGCATCGCTCGATCTAATCTAAACGTTTTGATATCTTTCCATATCAATTTTGTACTTCACTGAACTCTTGAACTATTCAAGGTCAAGTTTGTTCACATTTGATGAATATAGCCATATTCTTTCAAATTCTTTGTGATACATTGAAGTAAATGAATCCTCTTTAGCTTTCAGAGTCAATTGTCTATACCAAGAACAATAGCTCTTTACTTTGTCGGTTTCAACAAGTAAGACTTGCTTGTCTTAGAACAATTCCGAATCGATCAACTATCAAGAGCCTATCTAATAGAGCCTTGAGTACGTTCTTGTCTATGTGACATTGCTAAAGATGTTTGGAACGCAAATCATGCCCATGAATTTGAGCTTTTGCTAGTTTATCATTTTAAGATAATGTTTGTTTATAATCAAGCATTCTTTAATCATGGTTTAGACAACCATGCCATTCAAATAAATTTGCAACTTTTGCTCATTGCTTTGAATGTGAGTATTTCCGTGTGTAAACGAATTAATTGCTAATTATGGAACACAATAACCATTTATTTGTTCCAGCCTTAGCTTAAAGTTCTTTAAACAAAGCATACGTCCTTACAACTGATGTAGCACCACTTGCTTCATTCTTAGCTTGTAAGTCGATAACTTAGCTTATCTTCAATAGTTTGAGGTCACTTTCAAAGTGGAACACTCAAGCAGTATCCGATACTTGTGAAGATAAAGAATTGCTAAGTTAACTACAATAATATGAACTCATGGTTTGAAATGGAATCTTATTCCTTTTCTTCGTTCCTCGTTTCCTATATTTCTTATCATACTTTATCTCATAATCATTTAAGAACCATTTCTTTAAGAGTCTTTGACTTTTATACTTTGTTAGGCATAATTAATTTATGCATCTAATGCACCGTAAAACAAAGTTCCATCTTTTTCTTTAATTCACGCTTGAATTACTACATCAATGAGTCCTACTCATCTATGTATTAAGCAAAAAGATATGTTGGTTGTCAATATTGACAATTTGAGTTTGCAACTCAATACTTCATGTTTTATCAAAACTACCTAGTATTTTGAATACATGATGTCCAACCGTCCTTTCGGACTTTGTTATAAAAGTCATTTATGAGAATTGTATTTTAGAAATGCTTTACTTTCCTTTGAGAACCATTCTCAAAGATTTCCTTTACCAATCATGGAAAGCAATACAGTTTGATTTGGAATTCTACAAATATAAGTGCAAAATATAACCATTTATCAAGTAAATAACATAATAAGTTTTAAAATTAAAAGGTATTCATGCAAATCTTCAATCTTATTAAACGTCTTATCCATGCATTAAATTTGTCCCATTTGGCGAGAATAAGTCGATTCCAAGATCCAAAGAAACAAAGAGTGGTTTTGCATGCTTTGGCTTGTCTTAACACTCAATCTCCTAAGGTAAGCAACGCTTTGCTAATGGCTCCAAGCCACTCTTAGTTGAATAAATCGTCGCATGTAATGCTCTCTCAACAATTTATTCACTTTGCCGAGACATGTTAGGACTGCATCACTCATGTCGTTGAGTACAACCAAAACCAATTTGCATACTCGGTATGCCTTACGTTCCTTGGAGAGGTAGTGATGCCTCGCTTTGGCGTAGCTCACCACTACCCGCGTTCGATTGGTAGGTGTTGTTTTGGAATGACAAGTTTTACTCAATATTTAGGGACCTAGGGTTTCTATGTTGGTTGATTTAAGTGAACTTAATTAATCATCACAAGATTCGAAATCCTAAACATTCATCTAACATATATTCATATACATAAACATATATATATCGAAAAACATAAATAGAAGTGCATTTGGCAACTAGCATGACCCCCTTGAGATCTTCAAATCTTCTTGCAACTTCATGGCTTTGTCTTACAAGACTTGACCAAAATAAACTACTAGTATCTACGATTAGGACTAATCTAAATATTAAGGTACAAAATAGTCAACGGTTCGCAGACCGTATTTAGATTTACAAAAGTACATCACGGATCACAGTCCGTATTTTCTATCCTAATCGGGCCCCACTAGTTTCCATTTCATAAAACCTGTGAGAGAATATACATTCCATTCATCCATTCACTATATGTGAATGGCTCATGCATTTTACAATGATGAACAAGTAACAATGCATAAACACGCGAGAACTAGTAACTAATCTAGGTGGTTAATCCAATTAACAAGCCTAATTAAAACTAGTCAAAGTTGTTTAACCGATTATGTAATTAACGTAATTAATAATTAAATCTCCCACTAAATTCCGCATCCATCTTAATTAATCCAATTAATTAAGCCGGTAAAACCCAAACTTGTCAAAATAAATTTTGCCAATGTCGCTCAAAACCGAGGCCTAGCCTCCAAAATTCTAATTAAAATAAACAAAATTAATTAAAATAAACAAAACGGCCAAAAGGAAAAATTAAAACCGAGAGAAAAATGCATCGACTACCCAAGGCTAACACCCTTGAGCACTCATAAGCATGCAAGTGCTGGGCGCTTGCCTAGGAGCCTTGGCCTTGTGCGCCGAAATGCTGCTGGGCACTGCCTAGCAGTGCGCACTCGATGTGCGTCTAGCGGCAGTTGCCTAGCACTGCTGCTACGCCAAGCATTTTCTCACACGCCCCTCACGCATCAAGTCAACACATAGCTCCTCGCACACACCTAGCACCACACGCACCAAGTGCAGCAGCCATCATTCCTCGGCAGCCACATGCGGGCTGTGCGAGCAGCCCAGCTGGCCGAGGGATGCTCATGGCTATTGTGCCTTGGTTTGCGTGCTTGTGCCTCGGGATTAATTCCCGATTTTTTGTGACATTTCTTATCACTTCTAAATTAATTTTAGAATCAATATTTTGAGCAAAATAAATGAAAATAAAACAAGTCCAACTTAATAAATTCATTCAAGTGCATTTAACAAAAATAATTTCCAAGAACCATTCTTTAATTAAATTGGTTTAACTTGGTGCAACAAAATGAAAAAAGGGCAATTTCTCACTATTAGTTTAATCAGTTTAAATTAATCTTGAGATTTTTAACAAAGTAAGAGGGAGTTGGAAAAATATGAACTTTAATATTCAAATGAAAAATCCAACTACTAACATTTGTGAATTCTTGAAAAATTATATCTTCCAATATGAAGATAAACAAATTTCTATCACAATGTTTCAAACTTTATGATTCTAATCAACTCTAAAATGATTAATAAAAAAAGTTCAACAAAAAATTCATGGAATTTAGTAACTCAATGTTTCAATCACTTAACATAATTAAAGATTGAATCTTTAGTACTTAAAAGCCTCAAAGAACAACAATTTCACACTTAATGCAATTAATTTGCAATTATGTGAAAAATAAAAACAAGCTTTCAAACACAAATTACCACCAAGTAATCATGCCAAAAGAAGTTTAAAATTTCATATAAAATATGTATTGAACCAATTACATAACCACCATAAATATGCAATTAATTTTCAAGATTAGAAAGATTTAAAATTTTTCGTCAGAACGAAAAATCCCTCGAAAAGTGCATTTCTGGTTTTTTTTTGGCTAAAAATCGAGTCTAATAGGGTAAAACCATTTCCAAAACACCTTTTCAACCCAAAATTCACTATTTTGGGTCGAATTCTAGGTTTGGGAGTTGTAGACAGCTCTTATACGAGGTTAAAATAAATAAAACAAGCTACTAATAAAATTAGCAACTTAATACAATTAAAATTAAGCCATTAAAACACCTTAAAAAACCCAAAACAAGACCGTACTCACAATAAATAAAACCATAAACATAATTAAATTAATCACAAGATTAAGATAAAACGATTACATTTGGAGCGTGCTTCGCCCGACCGGAAGAGGCTCTAACTTCAAAATAAAGCCTCGAAATGACGACGGCCTCCAACGATAGTCCACCCACAATTCGACCACCGAAAACGGTCCAATGCCTTGGGGTTAGCAAGGCCCGATCAAAACCCGAGTAATTAATGAGTTCAAAGATTTTCACAATGGTGATGCCTTTTTCAACTCTTACTGAAGTGCTTTTCCCAATACCCCAACTTGGGTATATATAGGGAAATGCATGAGTTAAAAAAGCTCTCCCATCAATGTGGGAGAATTTGATTTTCCCATTTTATTTTAAAGCTAAAATAAATTTAATAATCAAACTAGTAAAAAATCAACAAGTGGCAATCTCATGTGAGAGGTTAGATGAGGACCATTTGGAGGAGGGAGGGGGACCAAACTTGCTCCCCACTCTCTCCCTCACCTTACGCCACTTGACAACTCCCACTTCGGCACCAAGGAACCCAAGTGGGCTTCCCATTTGCTGCTGCTCTTCTCTCGACCCAGCCATTCCCACAACATAAAATACGGGCTGCTAATCGCACTTTCTCGACCGGCACCCCCATGCACTTGCGTGCGGGCTGCTGCTGCCGAGAGATGCTGCTAGCATGCTAGCATACCACGCACTAGGTGCAGGCAGCTAGCCGAAGCTTCCTAGCAAGCCCTGCACTTGGTGCGGGCTGCTAGCTTTGCTATACCCCCTAGCACTCGGTGTTCCGATGCTATGGGTATTTTGGTCTTTGTTGATTTATTATTATTTTTACGTCTCGTATTTTACTATTTTTCGACTCGACTTTGGACGTTCGGTTTTGATGCTCTAAGCTCTAATTCCCAACGTCTAAATATTAATTACTCGGTCGACTTATTAATTCATTCCTAATTAATTCGTCGCTTTGGTTCGTTAGTTGCTTGGGTGTGACCCGAAGGGTTAAGTCAAGATTAAGCTGTAATATTAATTATGCATTATATTACTGATCGGACGCGGCCTCCACCCAGGCTTTCCGATCACTTGACCTTATTGAATATATTAGCTTTCTTATAATTCTGAACCCACTAATGGAATAGTACACTTGTTCGAAGGACACCATTCCTTTTATTAACTTCCTCATTATTCATCGGAATTGGGCTTATAATATATCGCTGGAAAGCACTTTTCAAACCTGACCCAACTACACTATTATTGGACCCTTGCCATGGACCAAACCAAACCGGATTGGCTGCTTTCTTAAAATATATTATCAAGAACAAAGAGAAAGAAAAGAAATAAAAACTAACCGCAACACTAGACTTTCCATACTTTCACTTCATTCGATTATGATTTGACGTAAAAGGTACTCATCACTGGGTTTGGTTATGGGGAGACACAAATGGGTGTCTATAGGAGCTCCCACTTTTACTGAGTTTGGAGAAACGCAAGTTTAGAAAACAAAAGTCAAAGTATCGATAGGGACGGAGAATGATTCAAAACGTTCTGCGATCCTAAATCATTCTTGTAACGCCGATACTTGCAAACTAGCATTAGTCAAATAGATTAAAAAGTTAAGAAACGCGTATCTTACACCGTCGAGCACACGTCTCTGGAGGTAACCGATTGTTGTTGCATTTGATGTTGTTGTGACGACTTTCTGCAAACTAGGGAATACCATCCCGCTGTTTGTTTTGTTGATCTTCTACAAGCTAGAGAATATCGCCTGAAGACTGCTACACTTGTAACTGCCTCCAATTTCCGCCGTGATAGTCTTCTGCAAGCTAGAGAACACTACTGAAGATTGCTTTGCTTGAAACGATCTTCTACCGCCTTGGGACCATCTTCAACAAGCTAGGGAATATGATAAAAGATAACTTCGCTTGAAATCACCTCCAGTTATTTGTGACAACCCTCCGCAAGCTAGGGAATGTTGTCGAAGATATCTTTGCTTGAAGATATCACTTTGTTGCCGTACCAGCTCCTGCTTGAAGGACTTGTAGTCGAGCTTTTTGTTTGTCACTAGACGTTATACTCGGGATTTTCAGATAAATCCTCTTTCCTTATGCTGCTGCTGTACATTGCCTAGTTTCTCTCCGAACCTTTAACTTGGTTGTTTCCTTTCAACTAAATCTGCTTAAATAAAAGCTATTCATCTCTAATTTGTAAGTTTTGCTAAACCCCCTCTTATCCCTAGAAGAATCTCATGCATTTATATTCGCGGTTTTTTCGAAATCCGGAATATTCTTACTCGTTTGCTCTTTGGATTGTACCTGCATTTATTTTTTGACTATAGGACTTTGCTCATCTCTTTAATTATCTTTGGACTATCCTAAGGCTCAATTAAGACTTAATGTGTTTTTAGCACATAAGACTTGTCATGATTCGACTCAAAGTGTTTAACACATGCGTTAGACTAAACTTGAGATGATATGACACGACATGACTCGTGTGTGCACGAAAAAGCAAACAATTTCCGTCATTTTTGTGGAGGGTACCAAATTTTCCCAAAAATAAAGACACAAAAAGGAAGAAGTTTTTATGGTGCATGTTGAATGAGCTTAGCTAAGTATATGCATTTGATGTTGTCTCTCAAGGTGCAAAGGTTAATTCATCTAGGATATCCTAGTTGACTTAATATAACGAAAGTATGTAGGTAACTTAGGCACGGAGGCTAAGCACTTCATTCTTCGTGATGAGATAACAATTACAATTTATGAGATATTTTGATATGACAAGGCATGCTTCAATGTCGTGTTAAGATTTCATGACAGGGGGTTCCTAAGGGAAGTATATTTGGTCATGAATTTGTGCAGTGTGTGAAAGTGACACTAAGGTTAGGCTGCAAGGGCTAAGTGTGTGGAAAATATATTGAAAAGAGTAAAATGATGATGACTCTTAGGCTGAGTCGACTAACAATGTAGGGATTTAGCCCCCAAGTCTAACTCTAAGTAGATAGGGATGAGCATTGGAGATCTCTTGATATGATCAATTATGAATGTAAATATGAATGCATGTTTATTACAGCCGCACCTCGATGTGAGGTTGCTTACGTATCCGTTAGGAATCAGGCCGAACGTAGCTCTAGCCGAACCTCGCACAAGTATGTGTATACCTGAAAAAGGTATTTTTTAAGGGTTATAACGTGGTTAGGCTAAAGGTTGAAGAAGATAGGGATAAAAGGCTCAAGACCCTAGATAAGCCCCCAAGGTGTGCAACTTTGCTTTTGGAGTGTTTGTATTTTTATGCTTGAGGTTTCTCACTTTTGAGCTCTTTTCTTTTTCATTTGTTTTTGCTCTCTTTTTTTCTACTTTCTTTTTTATTTTATTTTTATAAGTGTGGGCAATCTCGATCATGCGGTCTACCACTCACTTGGCATTCATGTTTCTCAGGCAAGGTACCGAACACTTGATAAGAGACGCAATTTGAGACGTGTTCTTATCGAAGATATTTGCATATCAAAGACATTGGAACACTTGCCCTTTTATACACTTTTATTATTATTATTATTATTATTATTATTATTATTATTATTATTATTATTATTATTATTATTATTATTATTATTATTATTATTATTATTATTATTATTATTATTATTATTATTATTATTATTATTATTATTATTATTATTATTATTATTATTATTATTATTATTATTATTATTATTATTATTATTATTATTATTATTATTATTATTATTATTATTATTATTATTATTATTATTATTATTATTATTATTTATTTTGCTATCTTAATCTTTTGATAAACTCAAGCTTTTTATGAAATTGAAAATTGCATAATTTGCACACCATCCCATCCCAAGGTTAGGTAGATATGTGTTGAAAAATGAAGGGTCTATCGTTATACGAGGCTCAAAGTGGTTTACCAAAAAAGGATTGCATATTTTAAGGGTGAAAGGTGATATGATGTTGCTACAAGGGGTGCCTAAATCATTGGTATATCTTGTGCTTAGTTCGACAATTTTTATTTTTTTTCTTTTTGCAATGTAATGAAATGATCATATGTAAGGAAATAAATACTCATTTTATTAAAGGAAAAGAAATAATGATCCTAAAAAATAAATATAAGGAGAATAAAAAGGTACCTATGCTAAACTTATTAGGAAAGGGGTAAATAAAAAATAGAAAAAAGATCATGAAATCTTGTTGTTGAAGCTTGCCTCTTGTCACTTGGCTTATCGTCACTTGGTGTTCTTGCCCACTGGAGGTATTGGAAGCCCATTATTTTCGATCAAATATTTGATTGCTTCCTTTAGCTTCCAATATCTCTCAGTAGTATGACCCCTACCTTGATGGTACTTTTATTTGGGTTCCAACTAGGCAATCTCTTCTCAGGTGGGGGATCTTGAATGGGTCCAATATTAGTAATGAGTCCCTTTGCATGGAGTTGATCGAAAGCAGCATCGTAGCTAATTCCAATAGGGGTGAAATCCTTTCTTAGTTGCTTTCTAAATCCTCGATTATCCATGGCTAAGATTTTATTAAGGTTGAAAGTACCAACACTGTTATTAGAGTAGGTGTTTTCGGAAGAAGAAGGATAGACGTTCTTCTTTCCTTTCCAGCCACTAATGTTATCGTTACTAATCTTGGCCTTTTTGTTGCTTGGAGGAACATGGAGGAGGCTTGAATTAATGAGGTCTTGAACGCGATCTTTGAGAATGAAGCGTCCTTCGGTAGTGTGATCATGGCCTCTATGGTGTTGATAATGAGAACGATGTTCGATAACCATTATCCAATCTCTCACTCCTTCTATTGCACCCATAAGCGTGACAATGGTATTTCGTAAATCCTGAACATCCTCTTCTAGACTTGATGACCTTTCACCAGTATTACTTAAGAAAATTTCTTTTTCACCGGCCATTCTTACACTTCTAGACTCTGTTTTTAGACGTTAGTTCCTAAGTGCCTCAACAGCTTTCTGTGCTAGATAAAATTTTCCAGTTTCGCGCATCATTATTTCGGTCCTAGTTGTGAAAGAGATTCCTCAAATTTCCTACGTGTAAAAATCCTATGTTTTTAACTCATTACGGATGGTCTTTCCAATGATATCTTTTTTATGCATATGACAATAATGTTAATTAAAATTACGCACTTGAAATAGTTAGAACTTTTCGAGTCTTATCCACTCATTCTAAATCATTGCAAAAATAAATTTTAGGAATTAAAATAGAAATCCTCCCCAGCGGAGTCGCCAAAAAACTATGGGGAATATATTAAGCATTACCTCAAACTTGAACCCCACTGTGATCATACACTAAAGTACGATGGCGTCCAAAGGGAAGGAAGCTAGAGCAAAAGAGTCGCCAACAAGTTTTAGGAACTTGTAAACCGTTCACGAGGTGAAGGTTACACCCCTTAACTATCCAGGAGATCGTCAACTCCAACCTAAAAGAGATTAAACTTGCCCTAATAAAAGGCCTCTACTTTATTCTTCTCGTATTCATGTGCGCTTTCTGACTAACATGCAATCAATAGGATTAACCCTAAACCTGTTTATCTATGTTGGTTCAATATTAATGCACAAATAAATCTATTATTGGCAATCACTTGAATTATAATCTTATTAACCCTAAAAAAGATTATTAATTATCTTATTAAACGTGATTACAAGTACCAATTCCCTTTAAACATGCATAAAAGGTGTGATCAAGCAACAACAATAAATATAATCAAGCAACATAATAATAATCAAAATAATAATAATTATAATCAATAATTATAATCATAATTACCATAATTACGTTAAAGCATAATAATAGCAAGATCCTAGGCAAGATACTAACAAGATTAATAACAAACCCTTGCATGTCACTAAACATCAAAGATCAAATATATAGCCCTAACATGAATATTAGGAAAGAAAATAGGAAGCATCACAGGAATCATAATAAGCATATTTGATATTATAACCTTTACCCTAAACATGATACTAGGAATCATTGTTGTCATGCATAACATCAAATTAAGGAAAACATCCTAACATGATACTAGGAATAAAAATAACAACCTAGACATGATTTCTATATCATAATATCAATAAATCAATTAAAGCACTTACTTGGATGCTTCGTATCTCTTTCTAATAACAAAATACACACGTTAGTAACTTCAAGGAAAATATTAAATCAAACAATTATACTAAATAATTGAAAGAGAGATTTGGGACCAAATCCTCAGAAATCAAACCTTTCACGTCTAGGGCGAAGGTGTCTCTAGATCTTGTGAATGCAGAATGTGTATGTAAAAGGCTAGTTTAGAAAAGAGAGAGAGAGAGAGTAACCAAGAGATTCTTGATGAGAATTGGTGAGAGAGAATTGAAATTGATGGGAATTGATGATAATAGTTAAAGAAAATAAGAATTGATGAGAAGAATTGATGATTGAAAATAGAATTTTAGGATGCTATTTACAGAGAAAATCAACCAAATATGATAAAAAAACGAATCAGAGTTTCGAAAAGAATAAAACACGACCGTAGCGCCATAATGGCGCCAAACGCTGGATTCTAATACCAGACGCCAGGTATGGCGCCAGGCGCTGGTCCTGTCGTCAGACACTGGAAATAAATTTCCACGTGTTTTCTTAATTTGATAAAATTTAGCCGTACGAAAGGGCAAAATCATATTTTCCTTAAATACACTTATTTTATTCTGATTAAAACTCTTAAAAGTCAACTAAAGTTAATTTATCAATGCTAATTAAATTACGAATGAAAAGAACCTTCTAAAAGAATATATAAAAGACTATAATCAATTCTAATTGCATTAGAAATGATAAATCAATATTAGGACCTCCTCTAGATCATGGGCCGCATATAAATATCAAACCGGGCCTAGTTTAGTAATTGGGCTTATAATATATCACTGGAAAGCACTTTTCGAACATGACCCAACTACACTATTATTGTAACCTTGCCATAGACCTAACCAAACTAGATTGGCTGTTTTCTTAAAATAGGTTTTCAAAAACAGAGAGAAAGAAAAGAAATAAAAACTAACCGCAACACTAGACTTTCCACACTTTCACTTCATTCGATTATGATTCGACGTGAAAGGTACTCATCACAGGGTTTGGTTTTGGGGAGACACAAATGGGTGTCTACACTTCCCCTTCTCCCTAGCAACTAATATACTCACTAATCATGGTGAATTTGAAAGACAAAACAAATTCAATCACAAACATATTCATTTCAAGGTAAATCAAAAGGAAAATCAATCAATCAACAAATTCTCAAACCTAAATCAAAATCCAAATCCAAATGAAATATTCAAGCATTAAAGAAAATTGCAATTGAAGTAAATTTAAAGGAAAGAAATCTCACAAACTTTCATTGATATGAAGAAGAAATCCAAACTTTATTGAAGCAATGTTGTAATACAAATCAAATCCAAGAATTACAATCTCTACTTTCTCTCCAACTTCTCTCTAGTTTCTCTCTCTAAAAACAAAGCAAATGAAATATTATCTAAAAGTTAGCCCACAAAAGGATTTACAAGAGTATTTATAGATAAAGAAGAAAAACTGATCGGTCGCGCCCTCTCCAAGAATATCCCGCGGGCGCGGAGAATTGGGTACGGAACCCATAACTAAATCCGCGGGCAATCTGGGCAAGACCCGTGCCCGCGGCAAAGACACCCGCGCCCGCGGCTAAGGACGCGACAGATGCTCTGTTCCAAGAGTAAACAGGGGGCCGCGGTCTCTCCAACTGGAGCGGTCTCTGAAGATTCTCTACGCCCACGGCTAGACCGCGGCCAGCGTGCGGAGAGTTCCTGCCAAAAATTCTCACTTTGTTGCACTTTATCTTCACTCGTGGCGGCGCCCGCGACAGTGGGTAGATGTAGAGTGCCCTCTCCGTGCCCTGTCCAAGCCCTCTCCAAGGAGCTTGATTCTTCTTTTCTTAGCTCTTTTTGCTCTTCCTGATTCCTTTTCAAAGCCAACTCCTTAAGCACCTACAAAATTAACTAAAGAGAGAAAATAGAATAGAAAAAGAACAATATAAAATGGAAACACGAACAAAACCACATAACGGAAAGTGAAACACGAAGAAAGAAGAAATAGAGAAACTAAAGGAGAAAAGACCAAAATGATAAAAGAAAACCATGAAAAATAGGATGAAAACATCCTAAAAGACTACCCTATGAGTGCCATAAATTACACTCATCAAGCACTCTTTATCGAAAGAAACATCATTTGTCGATATAGAGTCCCACATGAGATGATAAATGACAATGGAACTCGATTTCAAGCAGAATGTGAAGAATTGTTACAAAAATATGGCATTAAACACCATAATTCTTCTCCTTATATACCTCATGCAAATGGTTCCATTGAGGCAGCTAAAAAAAACTAAAAGACAATCATCGAGAAGATGACAGAAAATTACGAAGATTGGCTTCACAAACTTCACTTTGCCCTGTGGGGTTATCGCACGTCAATTTGGTCATCAACATGGAATACGCCATTTTCCTTAGTCTATGGAATGGATGCCGTACAACTTATAGAACTGGAAATATTTTCCTTACGCATTGTGTTAGAAAGTAAACTCGATGAAGTAGAATGGACTAGAGCGAGGTATGAAGAGCTAATTCTACTTGATGAAAAGCGACTAGAAGCTCTACATCATACTCAGTGTCATCAAACTCGTATGGCTAGGCACTTCAACAAGAAATTCAAGACAAGAAATATAAAAGTAGGAGACTTGGTCCTGAAAACATTAAGGAAAAATGTTTTAGACCCAAGAGGCAAGTTTAGACCCAATTGGTCTGGATCGTACATTGTCAAAAGTAACCTATCACGAGGAGCTGTAAAACTAACTAATATTGACGACAATGAGTTCTCAAACATGACAAATCTTGACCAACTTAAGAAGTACTGCCCATAATTACTTGAGTAAGACACTCAAGAGAGCTACGTTTGGCCTGATTCCTTGGGAAAGGATATGTAGGCAACCCTTATAGGGTGCGGCCACTTTAATTTTTATAAACCTCGCATTCCAGCAAGTCAATTGAAAGAAATTAGCGCAAATATTTACGAGCGCACCAAGTAAAAGTCATCGCCTGGCGACGAAGCCAGTGCCGTGCGACGAGCATTAGCGTCTGGCGACGAGGACAACGCCAGACGATGGAGACTAACATCTGGCGACATAATCAAATTTTTACTCATACTTTTTCGCATTAAACTGCGCAAATTTTGATTTATTTTGGATTTCGACTTCCATACTCGAATATTTTCAGAAAAATAATTTAGTGTTTTCATTGCTCTAAGAAAGAGTGTAATGTAAATGTTGATTTAATTAAAAAAGCTGAAAATTGCATTAATAAAATAAAGTAAAATTACATTGTTGATGAAATTTAAATAAAAGCTTAATAAAATAAATTGACTTAAAAATTAAATTAGTCTAATAAATTGGATGGTAAGCAATGCATCAATCTTTCTTCTCTTTCATTGCTCTTTTCCAATTCTTGTCAGCATCTTCTTCATCGTCCATTACTTTAGCTAATAAGCATCCTTTAGATCACCTACATTCGATTTTAGAGTAAATAGTTTCTGCTTTAGCTAAAACACCATGCTTCTTTTCTACCCAAACTTTCTTTTCTCTAGAGTCACCTTTTCTTTTCTCTTTGCCTTTAGTAGTGTCATTCTTCTTAGGCATCATAGGTGTTTTGAACCCAACTCTTTCACCTAAGCGTTCCTTAACAGGAGTTATCTTGTCACCCAGACAATTCTTCACATTGTTTTTACTTTGATCTTTCTTCTTGTCCTTTTTAGGCTTATTAAGAAGCCAATGCTTCACATCCTGGGGCAAAGAAGAAGGAACCTTTTGGGTAAACACTTCCCATAAAGGCCTAGAACTCCCATAAGTGTCAAACCTCTCTACTTCTTGTGAAATAGGGTACTCATAAGGACGACGAAGATCTCCATAAGGAATTGTTTGAGTAATACCATACTGTCTTTTACCCTGTAAGAATAATAAAAAGTCATCTTGGTTAAGCTTGGAAGACGGCAAAAGTGTTGCTTGTTGACACCAATCATCTTCTCAATTTTCCACCATGGGATGATCCATTTGATACAAAAATCACGAGAGGCGAATATTTTGCTCCATTCACAACTACCCATCTTTATGGAGAAGCGCTTCTTTTGCCTCACGACGCAGTTTGGAGTGTATTTTTCAATGTTATTAGGAAGACTAATTAACTATAGTCTCTCCATTAGCCACATCTGCAAAAATTCAATGCAAATAATTAGTATTACTATACAATAATATATATCTTTGATTACTGTAATTAAAAATATTAGTTTTCTATTTGGAATAAAATTAGAGATCCTCAAAAAGGTGCTTTTGGATTTTCCCTTAATTCATCCAAACTAAGCATTGTTTCTCTAACAATTAATGGCGTTGGATTTCTCCCTGATTCAATTTATTCCATCACAGACACTAAAATTGCTTGACCCTAACGATTATTACCACTAGTGAGGAGATATTGGCTAAGCATGCAAAAGAGAAAAGCCCTTCTTGTATGAACATCAAAAGACTCAGAATATGGTCTATCAAAGTAGTGGCGTGCAAATTCTTTAAGATTAACTATGCTACCATCTAGGGGTGAGGAAAAATTCCGAGTACCCGGAATTGGAACCGAAACCGATTAGGAACCGGCGGGTCGGGAACCACAATTGGACGTGGTGGTTCCAATTCCGGGTAATAAATTAAGGACCCGGTTATAACCAATAACAATTCCAATTCTCAACTTTTTTGAACCTGAACCGGTTTGTTACCCGGTTACCTAATATATGCTAAACTAAATAAATTTTAAATAATAAAAATATGTTGAATATATCTATTTTGTAAATTAAAAAATTATTATTAATACCTAACATAAATTCAAATAGCTTAATGCATATATAAATATAAGTATTAAACGCTAAAAAGGAACCTAACTAAAATAAGAATTATAATTTCTATTATATTTTAACAATTACATACATAAGTGGGTAGCCGAAATCGGAACCGGTACCCGATGTTTCCAATACCAATTCCTAAATTTTAGAACACGGTTAAACCAATTCCAATTCCGGATCCGAATTTTAGGACCCGATTCCAACCAATTACAAGTCTGAGTCCAAAATTTTGACCGGGTACCCGGTTTGCTCACCCCTACTACCATCCTCAATATTTGTTAGATCTCTATCTTTCAGATTAAAGAAGGGCTCAAAATCTCTATAATAATACTCATTAATATTAGGAATTACCGCAAGATCCATGGAGGGGAAGCCTAGAATGGTACCAAATTCTTCCGGTAAAGGACTAATTTCATCATAGCCTAGTCTAAAGCAATGTGTGTCTAGATCCCAATATTCTAAGGCGATATGAATAAAATCTATATCTATATCTACCCCCTTAATACCATATATACCTTCCATATGAAAGAAATCAAGCTCTTTTCTGTCCTTAGCAGTCAAAGAACGGCACAACTCACGAGTAAAATCACTAAAACAATTAGACATGATTGCTTAAAGAGAATTAAAGCTATAACTATTATGTTAAATCTGTTCGAAATATACAAAACGACAGGAGCAGCGCATGGCGACAAAATCAGTGTCTGGCGACGACACTAACGCTATGCGACAAAAAGTCGGTTCGACGATCAGTTTATTTGCGCTATCCAACAATATGATTTTTTCGATTACGACTCGAATTTTGTGCATTGACTCTATGTTTTGACTTCTTTCAAACATGTTTCCAATCAATTTAGGCTTAATTAATTTTAGGCTTATGTTAGTAAAATTATATTTTTTATTTTTTCTTTTGGAGGAGAAAGTCGGATACCGTCCATTAATAATAAAAATGACGGAACTTTTTTTTTTTTTGCACAAAAATTAATCACAATTTTTTTTGCACACACTCACATGCACATAAAATAAAAAAATAAAATGCAAAGATTAAATAAGTACAATATACAACATGTCTAATATTTACAATGTGTCTAATAAAGAAATCATATAAATTAGCAAATTCCTATCAGTCAAATAACAAAGTACAGGTACAGCTAAGGTGCGGGTGGGAGCAAATGAGGAGGCACTCCCAAGGAATCGAAGAACAAAGTGGATCGTGGAGTGTGCCCCTTACCAGTCCCAAGATCGCCACCAGTCGGGAGCGACAGTGTAGGACCAGCGCATCTCGGCTCGCTATGATGCTCAATTGCCAATGGCTGAGGCTGCGGCGGCTACTACGACGACAAGCCAAACTCGTACGTCCCACAACCCCCTAAAGGAGTCGATGACATGCCTCCCTGGCCTGCTGACCTAGCTTGTGCACCCTCAAAGGAAGAACCCAAACCATCCGATCTCTCGAGTGAAGCCGTCTCCGATCGGCCACCCTCATCCCTTGAGCCGGACCTCTCTCTCCTAGCCTCAAGTCTCGGGCAAGAATGAGGAGGAATAGGCTGCCCTACAAAAGATTGTCATGTCAGATGCAAAATGAGTAAATCAAATCATAAACTAAGGGTAAAAGAGATACCTCTACAGTGTCGTACGACGACAAGAACCTCGATCCCTCAATCTCACCAGCTGGTGACGAAAGGCGTCCAAGCCCCTAGCCATCATCGTCACCACCTCACGAGAGAACTATTTAAAGACAATTCAATAGCTATCGACAATATATATGCAAATAAAAAGGAAAATAAATGACTCACACAAGTCTGATGTCGTGGTATCGACTGCTCGATAAAACGACGATCTGGAGGAGCTAGAGGAATCATCTCCTCAACAGGGCCATACATCCCCTGATAGGTGATGAACACATATGGAGCAACAAACTCTGCGTGTGCATCCTACAAGATAAACTAAGTAGTCAGCACCTACTTGGGGGCTACACAAAAGATAGATGTGCAAAAAAAAAGCATACCTCATCTCCTCCCTCTGGCAAAACAGGTACTGGAGCCAAGAGCAGCAGTAGTGCCTTTGAGTAGCATAACTCCGGACGAGCGTGCATCCGCCAAGGCGTGTCCTCTATCTCCCTACTCGCCAAAGTCCTCAACCTCGCCTTATAAAATATATGCCAAGGTGGGCGAGCTGGAACGACAAAAGCATCCGAGGAGTGCTGAATAGCCACTCTCTCGCCAAGATACACTTCAACATCATACGCCCCCTGAAAATAGCGACTCTGAGGGGTGTATTGCGCAGCAAGCACAGGGATGTCCAAACCGTCCCACGGCCAAAACTCTACGGCCGGCTCCTACAAAATGAATATTCATGAGATAGAATCCTACTACAGACATAAGAGAGCGAGAATCTGAAAAACATACCAAGAGGATCAACTCTTGAATACGCCTAGAAGTGACCTCTGCACTATGACGACCTCCCCAACTAGCAGCAATAGGGAGCTCGCGAGGTGAAGGTCCCGCCGGCGCAAGAGATGGAAAGTACTTGTAGAACCAGATCTACGAAAGCAAAAAAAGTGTCAAGAGATGCTAAAATAAGTCTAGAGCTAACTTTAGAAGAATAAAGTACACCTCTACGACCCTAGAAAAGCTGGAAAGTGTAATGACTCCCTCGAAGGAGATGTGACGGCTAGAAAGTCGCAGTTAAACTAGGAAATCAGAATAGGCCAAGCTGTCCCAATCATATGACCCGACCAAAGCGAGGTCGCGAACAACAGGTTGGTACCAGAGCAGCACTCGACTACCTGTGTCAGGAGAAAAGGTTCTTGAAAATAGGATCAGAGCATAAATGCACACCCGTTGCTTTGGGTGGTCGCAGGATCTTGAAAAACTATAGCAAGCGTGCTCCGATGGATGCATCAAGTGCTGAGCTACGTCGGGTCAGCCTCAGCACGAGCCTGAATAGTAATGGGGCCCAACAACTCCAGCACCTTCGGAGAAAAGACATTAATGTCGCTATCAAAAGGGAGAGGGACAGAAGTGAACTTGAATCCTGTAATGAGACTGAAGTCGGTTAGGGTAACAGTCAGCTCACCCCAAGGAAAGTAAAGTGTTGGTTAAGTCCCAAAAGAACTCCACCAAAGCTCGGACTATGTAGTGACTATGTCCAAAAGAGTATATAGCCCCAGTGGCTCGTAGAAATGGAGTCAAGCCACATGACTCCCAGAAAAGACGTAGATCGCCGTCGTCGCGAAAATAGGTATCATATAGAGAGACAATGGTCGTGTTGCCCGAACCACGGCTACGGACCCTCCCACTAAGAGTCCCTTAACGTACGTGCTCTTAGATGTGGAACAACGGCGCGAAATACAGAGCTTGCTCATCCCACTCTAGAAACCTCCTTAGAGAAGAGGAGGTGCCTACGGGGTCGTCCTCCCGACGAGTCTCCCTGGAACGCGAACGAGAACCCAAGCCTCGTTGACTAGCCATGCTATATTATGCAAAATATCAGAAAATTAAGGTTCTATAGTATCTAAGGTTCGCCTAGCCGCATGATACTATGCTCACAAAAACAAAGTACTGATGGGTGTCATAAATGGCACCCATTTGATGAGCATTTAGGTTAATTTCATCCTCTTTTCATAGCTTTCTTGCTCAATAAATGCTTAGTTTTATGCTTTGTTTCTTAGTTTTACCTTTCCTCTCTTATTTTGTAGTTTTTTTGTATTTCGTTGGTTTTCTAGCCTTTTCTCCTTTATTTTCTCTATTACCATGGTTGTAGGTATTGTACGAGGTTCAGGTCTTGATATTAGTGATCTACTAAGGTGGAGAAAGCCTTTGGAGCAAGCTCACGACATTTGGAAAGCTCAAGATGCAAGGAAGTGGAAATTCCAAGTCTTGGCTCTTGCGCTCTCATGTCGTGCACCCACTAATCACGAGCATTAGCTACTACCACTCCTAGTGTTCATCATCATCATAGTCGTGCGACCTTAGCGAACACACGAAGCCGCGATAATTTCGAAGAAACCCAGAGAAGCGCGGGCGCGAAGAGCTCAATTGCGGGCGCACCACCCTTTGGCGCGGGCGCACCTCGCATGCTGCGCGGGAACGCCTTCCTGGGTATTTGTTGCTCAATTTTTTGTGTTTTCGCGCCTCTATAAATATCTTTGTAAACCCGATTTTTGGGGCAAGTTGCATATTAGATTTTTATCATATTCTTAGCTTAGTGGAGAGCTTCTCTCTCTACTTTTATGAGAAGATTTTAGAGAGAGAAAGTGAGGAATTTCAATGGTGATTGAGAGATTGAAGATTCAATGGTGACAATTGTATTGGAGATCTTCTTTATTATCAATGAGCTTTTCTAAACTCTATCTCAATTATAGTTTTGTTTAATTTTCATTTTTGTTTGATTTGTTTTGATTAGATTTTGATCTTTGATATTTGATTTGAGTAATTGTTCTTCTTTGAGTGTTGATTCTTGTCTTCTATAGTGGTTTTATTGATTTGATGATATTGCTAGAGTAGTTTGCTTGCAAGGGTGATCGTGAACTTTATATTATATGATGGATTGATGTTAATTGGAGGATAATTGATGGAGTTGATGATGTGATTAAATTGGTTGATTGATTATGTGCATGTGTGTGTTTTATTTAGGCTTGATCACCCTAGTTATTCACACTAGATTGCATTGTAGGTTCACATTGATACGGACCATTGATTTATAGCTTGCATTTAACGATTGAGGTGTCTTGTGATGTTCCTAGCTAGAGTTTATCATAGTTGACGCTAGTTAGACCTCTAGGAAAATAGCCTGATATACTCTTTTGGTTGCATGATTGATTTTCCCTCGCATCACTCGACTTAGTCAACTTCCTATCCCAATTTTCTATGTTCATTGCTAATATTTGAGGATCCTAAACCCTTGTGTTTCATTATATTGATTCCCATTTGTTTGGTTTCTTCGTTTAAGTAGTTGTTAGTGTCACTTTTTATCCTCAGACTTCGACCTAGCTTAGGTACTTAATTGAAAGCACTTAGACATTACCGTTCCTTTGGGTTCAACCCTTTACTTACCTATATACTTGTATTTAGGTTAGTTTAGTGTTTATATATTTTTTTTGGCTTAGGGAGGATTAGTCCAACGATCTAGTTCCGACCCTTGTCAAAATGGCGCCGTTGCCGGGGAACGGTGTCTATGTTTGAGTGTTTTTTATTGCTTGAGTCTAGGTCATTGTTTATACTTTTCTTTTATTTGTTTTTGTTTGCTTTGTAAAAATGGCATGTCTATATTTTTCTCTTTATGATGATGAGACTTTTTGTGAATATTTCAATAGACTTAAGGGATTTCTTGACTATTATCGTTGTAGTCTTTTGGAGGCTTGTGAGATTTGTTATTTTGGTTTGAATGAGCAAACTAGGGATATAGTTGAAGGAATGCATAATGGTAGATTTAGAGCATTTTCTATTGAAGATGCTTGGGAATTTTATGTTTGGTTTGCTTGGGAAGACTATAATAACGGTAATCGTGCTTCTATTTTTTATGTGCAATGTGTTAATTCTTCCAATGTTAGCATGATTTACCATGATGTGTCACATGATCCCATAGTTGAACCTAGAACAAATGCTTTCAATTCTATTTCCTCTTTTGTTCATGATAATGAGTTGCATGTTCAAGCTAACAAATCTCATACACTTGAAAATGCTCCCAATCCCCTATTTAATGAAAATGCTCATGTTTGTAGTGATGATGATCCTACCTTTGGTTGTACTTCTCCTTCTCTTGTTGAGCCTCAATCTCCCACACCTTTTGAATCTCTTATTGCTACTTTGGAAACTCAAATTAGGCATATTGAGCTTAGTGACGATCTTGGGCCTAAAAAGGAGTCGATTCTTAATTCTATGAAAAGTCAATTGGAGGTGATGAAAAAGAGTGAGGAGCGTCTTGAGGAGGGAAGAAAGAAAAATGAAGAGCTAGAAAGCCAATTGTCATCTTTGATGCTTGTGTGGGAAAATTTCAAATGCAATGTGTGTGGAGGGTGATGATGATAATTTCGAGCAACCAAGAGTGTGTGAGGATCCTATTGTTGAGCATAGGAGTGAAGGAAAGAGAGTCGAGAGTGATGATGATTTTGATGATATTTTAAGTCCAGACATCTCTTCCTTTGTTGATTGTGATGAGTCTCAAGTGTATGAATGTGACTCTTCTATCCATGAGTATTTGGACTCGTTTGAGGTTATGTCAAATGTGTTTATTGAGTGTATAAGGAATAGCCATAGCCTTTTAAGCAAGTTCATTGAGGATGCTTCATGGGAGAGGGATGATTTTGAGTCAAATTTGCATCCATTCATGCATGGATTTGAGACTTTGGGCTTTAAGGAAGTTGAGGGAGTAGTTGTTCATGAATGTAGTGGAGGAGATTTTGTGGTTCCTCTTGGGATTTGGATGTTTAAGGGAGATGGTGATCATGAGTGTTCTTCTTTTGAGGATTCTATGATTGATTTCCATGCTCTTATAGCTGATTTGAGGCATGGTGGTGAGGAAGAGTCCATTAGAGAGACCATAGCCCCTATTTCCTCCTCTAACGCCCCTTTCTCAAGGATTTTCAACCATATCTCCTACACTCCTTTATTCCTCCCTTCCTTTGTTAGTGAGCTTATTGGGGACCCCCTTGTCTATGATGATTTGTATGAGGCTAATTTGTCTCCAATTGAGGAAAAGGGTGATGTTCCACACAAAAATATTTTGAGGAGAGTTTGCCTTCTTCTTCTTCTTCTTCTTCTTCTTCTTCTTCTTCTTCTTCTTCTTCTTCTTCTTCTTCTTCTTCTTCTTGTTTTGTTGAGTTTTCTTTTGATTCTTCTTCCTTCTCTTGGCATCTCTCTCCTCATAGGTGTGCACTATACTTGCTTTCATATGAAATGTGTAGTATTGCATTTGACAAGCTCTTGCGTTCGTTGCAATATCATTTACTGAAGCGGTCAAGCTTGGACCTTAAGCAAGCCTTTCTTGGGAAGTAACCCGTGTTTTAGATTAGATTTTCTTTTGTTTTTAGAATAGATTTTCTCTCATGGAAGTGTTTGTGTGCCTTTTGCTAGGTACATGACTTGATATACTTTGGTGCTTCGATTTGGATCAAGAATCAAGGAAGGTTGAATCCTATTTTTTCGAGCATATGGAAACAAGGTTCAATTCTTGAGAAATTAGCTTTTAAAGGTTTTATTGGGTCATTTGCGGGTATTTACACCTACCTAATATCCGGTAATATCCTTCCTTGCTCTTTCTCTAGTGGATGATGACTTGTTGAACATAAGTTGGTATGTTGTATTGATCTTCTTGTTTTCCCCTCCCATGGATTATTTTATTTATGTTTGAGTGTATTGTCTCATTCAAGCTTGGGGGAGGGTATTCTATCATGTTTGGTGGGATGTTGATTCATATATGCTATGCCCCTTTGTATATGCTTTTCCATGTTTCTTATATTTTGAAAAACTCCAAAAAGATTTTTGTTTCTATCAAGGAAAATTTGCATTGTGTTTTGTTTTGTTTATGCTTTGGACATAATAACATTTGAACTTGAATAATTGAATGTTATTCTTCTTAAATGGTAATGGTGTGCATGGTTTGAGAGTATGCTTGGTTGATTTTAGGATAAAGCATGCTAAGGTAGTTGGTTAGAACTAGTGGGATCCTGAAACCGGATTCTACTTGTATGTGGCATGGTAGGTAGTTTCTTCCTATAGTCGATATGATACCAATAGTGAGTTTTTGCTACATCCATGTGAGGTTTATACTTTTTCAAGCCTTCAACATTTATTTGCATGACCAGCATGGATCCTTGACTATTGCGGACCTAATCTAGAATCTTGACTCATATTTCTTAAGACCGAGACCGAACCATTTAGGGAGGACAAAGGCATCTTTTTGGGGTGGTAATTTTTCTTTTTCTAGGATAGTATTCATCATTTTTGTTATTTTTGGATTTACATTTTCCTACTTGCTAACCATTTGAGCTTTTTCCCTTCTTTTCAAGCCACATCTTTTGATTCTTGAGCCTTTGTTTCTTTTTTATCCATTTTTGGTTTTTGTTAAGCAAATGGTCATCCTTTGGAGTTTGTGGTGTATTAATATGTTTATTAGTTCAAATGAATGTAAGATTGTGTTTTGAATATTTTTGTGAATAATGGCAAGGGAATAAATGAAAAAGCCATCCAAAGTTAAAAGAGGCAAGGACAAAGCACTATTAAAGAAAAAAAAGTGAAAAATGAAAAATGCAAAAATATTTTGATGTGAGTATTCTTCCTTTTTGAACATTGAGGACAATGCTCCATTTAAGCTTGGGGGGAAGCGTTCTCACACTTTTTGTGTATATGTTTGTGATTTATAGCTTTGAATAAGCTTGGGGGTGTTGTTGTTTATGTTTGGTGATTACTTGGTTATGGTGTAAAGAAATGCGCAATCTTTGCTTCACAATTTAGGTTTACCACCAAATTTTAAATTTTAGCCTACCCTCATCCTTTTGCCTTAACGTTACAACCTTAGGGAAAGACCTTTTGACCTAAGTGTTTGAGTCATTCATTGGTGGAGAGAAATGTGAGTTTTAGCCTAAGGAGAAGGGATGCATACTCAAGAAGTCGAGTAGCCTAAATAATTCTCTTTTTCCGGTTCCTTCAAGGAATCATTGGGATGCTCACTAGAGGTTGATATGAGACTAGTAGGAAGAACGTGGTAAAATCGTTTGGGATGAAAGTGGATTGTGAAAGCTAGTTCCTATGCTTAGTATATTTATGTTTCAATCAACCTTGGGTATCTTGGAACGTGCACTCCCTTACTTGTTTAGAAAGATTTGACTTCATTTGTGCTTGTACATTTAGAAAAGTCCTTTCATGAACATTTGTTTGTTTTTCTTTCCTTTTGACTTGTTTTCCGTGCTTTGCCTTGTTTGTATTATTATAAGAAATATGGGTTAAACTCTTAGGAAACCCTTACGAGAGCATCACTCGTCCTTTAGGGCGATCTAGGGGTTTAAATGGCTTGTCTTTAGTTGCTTAAATTGACCGTGATTCCTACGAAAATGAGTTAGTGTATATTCTTGTCTCTTCTCCTCTTTAGCTTGTTTGAATAAGCTCGTCATTTTAACTCCCTTGGTTATGTTTTGCTCGAGGACGAGCAAAAGATAAGCTTGGGGGCATTTGATGGGTGTCATAAATGGCACCCATTTGATGAGCATTTAGGTTGATTTCATCCTCTTTTCATAGCTTTCTTGCTCAATAAATGCTTAGTTTTATGCTTTGTTGCTTAGTTTTACCTTTCCTCTCTTATTTTGTAGTTTTGGTGTATTTCGTTGGTTTTCTAGCCTTTACTCCTTTATTTTCTCTATTACCGTGGGTGTAGGTATTGTACGAGGTTCGGGTCTTGATATTGGTGATCTACTAAGGTAGAGAAAGCCTTTGGAGCAAGCTCACGGCATTTGGAAAGCTCAAGATGCAAGGAAGTGGAAATTCCAAGTCTTGGCTCTTGCACTCTCATGCTGTGCTACCATTAAGAAGTGGTGTACCCACTAATAACGAGCATTAGCTACTGCCACGCTTAGTGTTCATCAGCATCATAGTCGTGCGACCTTAGCAAACGCACGAAGCCGCGAGAATTTCGAAGAAACCCAGAGAATCGCGGGAGCGCAAAGCTCGGGTGCGGGCGTACCACAAGGTGGCACGGGCGCACCACCCTTTAGCGCGGGCGCACCTCCCTATGGTGCGGACGCACCTCCCCTACTGCGCGGGCACACCTTCATGGGTAATTGTTGCTCGGTTTTTGGTATTTTCGCGCCTCTATAAATATCTTTGTAAACCCGATTTTTGGGGCAAGTGTCATATTAGATTTTGATCATATTCTTAGCTTAGTGGAGGGCTTCTCTCTCTAATTTTAGGGTTAGTTTTAGGAGTAGATTTTAGAGAGAGAAAGTGAGGAATTTCAATGGTGATTGAGAGATTGAAGATTCAATGGTGACAATTGTATTGGAAATCTTCTGTATTATCAATGAGCATTTCTAAACTCTATCTCAATTATTGTTTTGTTTAATATTCATGTTCGGTTGATTTGTTTTGATTTGATTTTGATCTTTGATCTTTGATTAGAGTAATTGTTCTTCTTTGAGTGTTGATTCTTGTCTTCTATAATTGTTTGTTGATGTTGCTAGAGTAGTTTGATTGCTAGGGTGATAGTGAAGCTTATATGATGTGATGGATTGATATAAATTGGAGGATAATTGATGGAGTAGATGATGTGACTAAATTGGTTGATTGATTACGTGCATGTGTGTGTTTGATTTAGGCTTAATCACCCTAGTTATTCACACTAGATTGCATTGTAGGTTCACATTAATACAGACCATTGATTTGTGGCTTGCATTTAACGATTGAGGTTTCTTGTGACGTTCCTAGCTAGAGTTTATCGTAGTTGACGCTAGTTAGACCTCTAGGAAAATAGCCTGATATGCTCTTTTGGTTGCATGACTGATTTTCCCTCGCATCACTCAACTTAGTCAACTTTCTATCCGAATTTGCTATGTTCATTGCTAATATTTGGGATCCTAAACCCTAGCGTTTCATTATATTGATTCCTATTTGTTTGGTTTCTTCGTTTAAGTAGTTGTTAGTGTTACCTTTTATCCTTAGACTTCGACCTAGCTTAGGCACATAATTGAAAGCACTTAGACATTACCGTTCCTTTGGGTTCGACCCTTGACTTACCTCTATACATGTATTTAGGTTAGTTAAGTGTTTATAAATTTTGTTTGGCTTAGGGAGGATTAGTCCAACGACCTAGTTCCGACCCTTGTCAAGTACGTAGTACTAAAATAGAGCAAAATTTTATTTCGAGCATAAATAACAAAATTCAGCAATCAAACAATTTCTTGCAACATTATGATAAATATTGTGACAAATTTTGATAAAAATGGCAAGCAAAAACACGAAGAACGGGCCACATTGTTCTCACGAACTCAAGAGGGTTAATAATGGCAAATTGCTCATTTCTTCACCAAATTGAGTGAAACAAATCTCAAAACACTCTAAACATGATATGCAAACATAATCTAGAATTTTCAATGCATAAAATTCGATAAACAAAGCAAATTTAGAAAAATTAGGTTTGAAATTTTTGAATACTTGCGCAAGAAACATCTCCGAATTTAGTTAAAATTGAGTTAAGTTTAAGTAAACTTTCATGGATCCGGAAAATAGATTAAACAAGCTTTGATTTGCAAAAATTTGAGTGAATTTGGTGCGCAAATGAGCGACAACGAGTGATTTGAAGTTCAGAGCGAACGCGAATAACAACAGCAGCGTTCACGGCAAATGGGGAAGAAAGGGGTTTTATTTTGAAAACACGACTCTGTCGCAAGACGACAATTTCGAAGCCAGGCGCTGGTCTTCGTCGCCAGGCGACGGAGCGTAAATGCGGTGACGATGCTTTCCAGCTTGCGCTGGTGTGGCAACGGGACACGTGGACCTCATAAATTATTATGTGGAACTTATGTGGAAATTTCGGGTTCCCAGGTGTGCCAGTTAGCCCTTATATAAGAAATTTGACATGATTAAATAATCGGCTCGATTACATTAAGTGATCGACCTGCAGAAAGATCGTCTCACTTAGCTTAAAGCGCCTAAACATTGGCTCATCACGGAGGCACTGACATAATGGTTCATAAACAGCAAAGGCACCGACATAATGGTTCACAAGAAGTTGAGAGCGCCAACATACTGGCACCGCGGATATATCACGTCAACAAAAGTTCAAGCGAGCTTTAACGATCCACGGGCTTTGTAGACACCCATTTGTGTCTCCCCAAAACCAAACCCAGTGATGAATACCTTTCGTTTCATTTGTTATCAAACAAAGCGAAAGTGTGAAAAGTCTAGTGATGAGGATGTTTTTATTAAAATATCTCTTCTTTCTATTTTTGAAAATATTTATTTTCTTACCCTATTTATAAAAAACTTGCATTCCAGTGTATTTTGATCCATGATATGGGTCCAATAATGGTGTAGTTTAAATGGCTTGAAAATACCTTTCCAACGATATATTATTAGCCCAATTCCGATGAATAATGAGAAAGTTATGGTCAAAATACTAAAGTGAGCCTAAACCGGTTTTTACCTACGACCAATGATCATGTGGAGGGTCCAAAGGTCTAATCCTATTCCTAAACTAATTAAGATTAATTAGAAGCTTCTATATGTTTCTAATAGATCTTAATTATCCTTTTTGAAAAGATAAGATTAAAGAATGAGAGTTAAATAAAAACTTTCCATTTATAAAAACTTTCCTTTTTTTTAATCCTAATTCTATTTGAATTTAAAGATGTTCAAAGACAGTTGGATATTATTTTTTTTCCTCATAATCTTTATCCAAATCTTATATGGTTGGATAGTTCTTGAAATTATCTTTCCAATGATATATTATAATATTAATTCCGAGCTATAACGAAAAAGATATGAATGAGATATGAAACTCTATCCAAAACTGAAACCGTCATACTATTTTGGCCATATCTTTTTATCTACAAAATATTTTAATCTGATTATAATTGGGTTGGAAAGTAGATTTCAAGATATTTCCAATGACATATTATATGCCTTTTTTTGATTTCTAGATCAAAAGATATGATAAAAACAAAATCCACAAAAACTGTTTTGCAACGCCGGACGACAGGCTTGTCGCGCGATGCTGCACTATGTCGCTTTGCGACATGGGCAGTTGTGGCAAAAGCGTCGTGTTTTATTCCTCTTCAAACTCCAATTTTTTTTAATCAACTCTCACCAACTCTCATCAAGAATTTCTTGATTTTCTCTCTCTATTTCTAAACCAACCCTTTTTAAACAAAATTCCGCGTTCACGAGATCTAGACACACCTAGCCAAGTTTGAAGTTGTCTTCGCCCTAGACGTGAAAAGTTTGATATTTCTGAGGGTTTTGTCCCAAATCTAGTTTAAACTTTCTCAAATCTCTTTTTCAATTATTTAATTTAATTCTTTGATTTTTTTATTTCCCTTGAAGTTACTAACGTGTGTATTTTGTTATTAGAAAGAGGTATGAGGCATCCAAGTAAGTGATTTAATTGTTTCATTGATCTTATGATATAAAAATCATGTTTAGGTTGTTCTTTTGATTCCTAATATCATATTTAGGATGCTTTTCCTAGTATCATATTTAGGGTGATTTGCTTATATCAATTATGATTTCTATGATGCTTCTTATTTTCTTTCCTAATAGCATATTAGTATCATAATAGGGTTAAATCTTTGATCTTTGATGTTTAGTGAAATGCTAGGGTTTGTTATTAATCTTTTTAGTATCATGCCTAGGATCTTGCTATTATTATGCTTTAGTATTGACATGATTATTATTGTTATAATTTTATTATTATGTTGCTTGATATATTTATTGTTATTGCTTGATCACACCTTTTATGCATGTTTAAAGGAAATTTGTACTTGTAATCACGCTTAATAAGATAATTAATAATCTTGTTTAGGGTTAATTTGATTATAATTCAAGTGATCACCAATAATTGTTTTGTTTGTGCATTAATATTCAACCAACATAGATAAATAGGTTTAGAGTAAACCTATTGATTGCATGTTAGTCAGAAAGCGCACATGAATACGAGAAGAATAAAATAGAGGCCTATTATTATGGCAGGTTCAATCTCTTTTAGGTTGGATTTGTACCTTTATCCCCGAACTTCCAGTCTTGGTTCCAGACCTATTGGAGTTAACGATCACTTGGATCGTTAAGGGGTGTAACCTTCACCCTGTGAACGGTTTACAAGTTCCTAAAACTTGTTTGCGACTCTTTTGCTCTAGCTTCCTTCCCTTTGGACACCACCATGCTTAAGTATATGATCATAGTGGGGTTCAAGTTTGGGGTAATGCTAAAAATATTCCTTATAGGCTTTAATCTTCAGTAATTTTCTTTGGAATATTATCACAACAACTGAGGATAGCTTCGGGTGAAGCAATCTTCGATTATGTTCCTTGGCTTGCGGAAAGTGGTCACAAGGTGGTAGAAGATCGTTTTGGCCGAAACAATCTTCGATAGTGTTCTCTGGCTTGTAGAAGACTATCACAACGGAAATTGGAGACAATTACAGGCGTAGCAGTCTTCAGGCGGTATCCCCTATCTTGAGGAAAATATCAATACAAAAGAAGCTCTTTTTTTAGAGACGCGTGGACATAACAAAAAAGCTCCAACAAAGCAGCAAGATGGCATTCCCTAGCTTGTGGAAGGTTGTCACAACAACAAACGCAATAAAAAATCGGTTACCTACATAGACATGTGCTTGACGGTGCAAGATACGCGTTTCTTAACTCTCTTATCGGTTTTAACTAACGCTATTTTGCAGGTATCGACGTTGCAAGAATGATTTAGGATTGCAGAACGTTCTGAGTCGTAATTCGTCCCTACTGTTACTTTGACTTTTGTTTTCGAAACATAAGTTTCTCCAAACTCAGTAAAAGTGGGGTCTTCTGTAGAAACCCAAATGTGTCTCCCAAAACCGAACCTACTGATGAATACGCTTAACGTCATTTGATTATCAAACGAGGTGAAAGTGTGGAAAGTCTAATGATGAGGATGTTTTTATTAAAATATTTCTCTTTCTGTTTTCTAAAAATATTTCTTTTCTTACTCTTATTTATTACAAATAGCAAGTCCAATTTTGTTTAGTCCATAATAAAGGTCTAATAATAATATAGGCCGAATTCCGATGATTTATGAGGAGGTTATGGATTAGAGTAGATTAGGCCCAATGATTTTCAAAGGTGGCCCGATGATCTAGAGGAGGGCCTATTATTTTAAAAGAAAGTTTTATTTAGAATAAAATATATTAAATCTGATTTTGGAAACTGCTCGGCCGCATAATTACCTACAACCGGTGTTAACGGTAATTACGCGTGGGAAAGCGTGTTGACTTTTGGACCAGCGTGAGACGACAGAATCGTCGCTAGGTGCTAACCTACGTCGCTTGGCGTTGGCCTCCGTCGCCTGGCGATGATCTCGTCGTTAGGCGCTAGCTCCTGTCGTTTACGACATAAGGAATTTTATTCCGAATGTGATTTTCTTTGATCCCGTGCTATTTTTCTTATAAGTAGGTGTCGGTTCTCCCTGTTTTCAAATCATCTACATTCACAATATTGTCAGTAGTGTTTTAATATCTCTTTAAAGTATAAATATTAAATGTTAAGAACTGTGAACTATATTTATTAGTTGAACAGAGATGCCCAAGTTAACAACTTGCTACGAAGATTCCGAAGTTAAATTGCTTACAAATTAACACTTTTGGACAACAAAATTCAGACGAAATTGCTAAAGTTCACGACATACAAAATGTAACATCAATAAACAACCATGATATTAACTCCAAATACACTACATCTCAGCAAACTACAAAAAGACTACCATCGATGACAACCCCCCAAATGAAAGTCACAGGAGGTTGAAGTAGTTACAGAACAACTTCCCTCGATTGGTTAATCTTTGACAAGAGGTCTTCACATGCAACCCTAGACATCTCGAACTCCATATCAGCGTTGTGCTTAATTGCAATTAGCATATGGATTCCACAGCTATTTCTTAGGTGGGAATAAAAGAACATGTACACTGATTAATAAAATAGATGTTGTATAGTGTAATTATAGGGAACATTTCAAGCATCCCACACTTGAGCCCCACTGTGATCATACACTTAAGCATGGTGGCGACCAAAGGGAAGGAAGCTAGAGTAAAAGAGTCTCCAACAACTTTTAGAAACTTGTAAACCGTTCACAGGGTGGAGGATGCACCCCTTTACGAACCATGAGATCACTAACTCCATTGTGGTCTTGAACCATGACTGGATATTTGGGGATGAAGGTACAAATCAACCTAAAAGAGATTAAACCTGGTCTAAAAATAGGCCTCTACTTTATTCTTCTCATAATCATGTGCGCTTTCTAACTAACATGCAATAATTAGGTTGACCCTAAACCTGTTTAATCTATGTTGGTTGAATATTAATGCACAAAAAAACCTATTATCAGTGATTACTTGAATTATAATCATATTATCCTAAACAAGATTATTAATTATCTTATTAAGCATGATTCCAAATATAAATTCCCCTTTACCATGCATAAAAGGCGTGATCAAGCAATAACAATACTAGTATATCAAGCAACATAATAATAATCATCAAAGCATAATAATATTAGCAAGATCCTAGGCATGATACTAACAAGATTAATAACAAATCCTAGCATGTAACTAAACATATAAGATCAAAGCTTTATTCTTAACATGATACTAACATGATATTAAAAATAATAGGAAGCATTATATAAACATACATGATATTAGAAATTTTTGTTATTACCCTAAACATGATACTAGGAATCATAACGAAATCCTAACATAATACTAGGAATAAAAATAATTAAAGCATGATATTTATGTATCAAAAGAATAATTAAAGTAAATGAAATTATTTACTTGGATGCCTCTTATCAATTTCTAATAACAAAATACACACGTTAAATTAGTAACTTCAAGGAAAATATTAAATCAAACAATTAAATTAAATGATTAGGATTTGGGACCAAACCACCAGAAATTATAAACCTTTCACGTCTAGGGTGAAGGCAACTTCGAACTTCACTAGGTGTGTCTAGAACTAATGTATGTGGAATTTTGTAAGAGGGAAGGTTTAGAAAAAGAATAGAGAGAGAAAGCTTCTTGCTTTTAGAGAGAGAAAAAATAGAATTAGATGATTGTTGATGATTGGAAAAAAGGGAGATATGACCTCTATTTATTAGAAAAAAAGAGAGTAAAAGATTAAGAAAAGAATCTGAATTCGAATCGAAATAAAACTCAATGGACAACAGTTTTTTGCAGATTTTGTTTATATCATAACTTTTGATCCAGATGTCCAAAAAAGGCATATAATATGTCATTGGAAAGCCCTTGAAATATACTTTCCAACCCAATTTTAATTAGATTTTAATCTGTTTTATATTAAAAGATATGTCCAAAATAGATGGACGGTGTCAGTTTTGGATAATGTTTCATATTTCTTTCATATCTTTTTCGTTATATCTCGGAATTAATATTATAATATATCATTAGAAAGAAAATTTCAAGATCTATCAAACCACGTAATATTTGAATGAATATTATGAGGAACAAAAATAATATCTGACTAACTTTGATCATATTTAAATTCGAATAGAATTAAGACTTAAAAAAGGAAAGTTTTAAAAAAAGGAAAGTTTTTATTCAATTTAAAATCCTTTGATTTTATGTTTTCAAAAAGGATAATTAATATCTTTTAGAATCTTATAAAAGCTTCTAATAAATAGGATTAAACCTTTGGACCCTCCACTTGATCATTGGGTGGTTGGTGAAATCCGGTTTGGTCCTAGTTTAGTATTTTGGCCATAACTTCCTCATTATTCATCGGAATTAGGCTTATAATATATCGCTGGAAAGGTATTTTCAAGCCCCATCTAACTACACTATTAATGGACCCATGTCATGGACAAAAATAAATTGGATCTGGCTATTTTCATAAATAGAGTAAGAAAAGGAATATTTTCAAAAACAGAAAGAAGTATTTTTATCAAAACAACCGCATCACAAGACTTTTCACATTTCACCTCGTTCGATAATCAAATGACGTGAAAGATATTCATCATTGGGTTTGGTTTTTGGGGAGACATAATTAGGTGTCTACAGTTATCAATAGAACATGTATAGTTGCATATTGTTGTATTAAAAATAGAAGCTTACACGTCTCCTTGACTTTTCATATTGAGGGATGTCCTTGGCCAATTAGAAATGGTTCCTGTTTGCCAATCTTTTTCCATATTCTGAAATGCAAGTTCCATTGCTGCAGCTTTAAATGAAGTAAAGTACTGGTTAACTTACTTTAAAAATATTATATGTAGACAAGAAACGACAAAAAACCACATATTCATATGCATTCAATTCCCACCAAGTAGTCTACTTCAGATTTCTTGCGCGAAGCCGCGTTTGTAGTAAAAATGGAGTCAATGATGAGGACCTCCTGTCTGTTAATTGAGAATGCAGCGCACCACCAATGGTGTTCTCGAAGAATTGGGACAAATATATGTGACCCAAAGGAGATGTCACACACAAAAGCGACCTTTGACAAGGTACATATAGTTGCAAATAATTAGTTCCAAATTCATACCACATTCATTTCGCTTGAACCGGTTGGGTACATGTAGTGAATGTAACTTTTTACCAACTTAATTACATCTAGGCTCGCCAATTCGTTGACCATTTTGATATGTGCCTGTAAAACCAACATCTAAAGATAACAATATGTTAGTGTTGGGCCTACAAAATCAACATGTAAAAATCAAACGTAACAAATAAAGGAATAAGGTAATAACTGCAAATGCGGGATCAGTCATAAATCGCCTGTTGTGACCTGAGATTTATTTCTCCCAAACATTTTCAAACACGCTTCCCGCAACCCTGACATATTGTACAAGAAACACTTGTCACTTGTAAGGAAGTACATTTACAGTTACTAACAAATCATTAAACAAAAAATAATTGAATTCAGCATCAAACCTAATAACTGGCCTCCCCAAGATCCTCAATCAAATGGCCACATAAGGTAAGTTTTACAAATTCCACATCACAACTAAACAACATAGGTTTATTCCTGCATTAAAGCACATAAATATAAGTATCTATACACAATGAAAGTCTAAAATTTAAGATTTTTAAGGCTGTACATACTCGTCATTTTTAATCTTTTGTGTGTTGTATGACATGTGCTCATCAAAATAATCACGCAGAGGTACCCTGAAACGACAAATACCCTTAGGCCACCAATGATTAATATAAGAAACATGTTGAGTAAGAGGCTCTAATATCTTCCACTGTTTCCTACTCACTTAGAAAATCTTCTTCTGCGCATCTGTTTTTTAATTTGTGGCAATGTAGTGCTAGGTTCATCTTCAAAATCATAGGTGGCACTTCAGGATAGCACTACCTATCCCCTTTGGTAGCCCGATATCCATTTATTCTTGGTTTCCCCTCTCAGCTATGTTTGCTGCCTCAACTATAGTTTCATCGGTTGTAGTTGTGGCAGAAACTTTAATAGCCTTTGCCTCTGAGACAATGCATATCTCCTTCTCATCGTCGTGAGTGTCTTTCATGGATACTTCTTTTGCTACTACTTCTTTTGGTACTGCCTCGCGAGTGGTGGTTACTTCTTCTTCTCCTTTTGTTGGTTCTTCTTCTACTACAATTGATTCTTCTTGCACTGTAGTTGATTCTTCTGTTACTGTTATTAATTCCTTTATTGCTACTTGTATTTCCATGGGTTTCTCTTATGCTGTTGGAACATCATCTTGAGATAATTAACCAGATACTTCATCACCAACTTCATGAGTCCAAAAAATGTACTTGCTTTCACTAAACTGCAAGCCCGTAATATGTAAAGGTGCATCCTCTATAACCAACCAAAGAGTCAACACCATAATTTTCAATAATCACATTAATGAATGACTAATGTAGGTTTGACTGGTCTAACTTATCCTGATTTGATTGGTCATGAACTGCTTTATGATCACTTGTGGACTCAATGTTCATGACTTGACTTGGTTGGTCAATTGATGGTTGCTCTATTGATGTTTGGTCAGTTGATTCATGCTCAATTGATGGTTGCTCCTTAGGCTCTTCCTCAAGAACCTTCTCAAGCTCAACCTCCTTTTCATGCTCAAGCTCAAGCTCCTTCTCAAGCTCCGTTTAAGCTCCTTTTTTAGCTCCTTCTCAAGATTGAGAGGAACAACCTCCTCTTTTTTTTACAAATTCATACCTTATTTGAAAAATTCAATTACAATGATACAAAGCCAATTGGGAGACATTATAAAGAACAAGAATATGACATTACCTTCTGACTTCTTTTTTCTCTTGTTCTCCTCCTCCTTACTGACCTCATTTTCTTCTGCTGAATTAATTATAATTATATTTTTAGTCATAATGACAATGTAAATCTAACAAATAACAATAAATTGTTGCGATAGTATAAGAATTGTTTATATATTCACCATCACAGTTATTGTTGTTGTTGTCCTTGTTCCACTTCTTCTTGTTCACTTTCACCTCATTCTCTTTTCTTTCTTGCTCTCCTTAACCTCTGATGAGTGGCATTTATGCCACTCTTTTATCATTTTTCTCTAAGGATTCTCCCCTCATTTGCACTTGTTTGGCCCTTTTTCTTAGCATTTTTACTTAATTTTGCTTCCTCTTTTCTTTGCTCCTTTATCTTCCCTTTTCTTAGTCTTCTCGCTTTGTTTTTATTGTGATTTCCATGCTTATGCTTTGTAGGAACCATCGGGGTTTTCAAGAGGAGGAAGCTAAGCTCAAGGGAAGCTGAAGGAAGAAAGATTCAGAAGAGGTTCGGCCAAACCTCCTGAAGGTGTGGCCGAACCAGGGTGTTGCTGAACCTGCTCAGTGGTTCGGCCGAACGTCGAGGCAGGGTCAAGAAGCAATTTGGCAATTTTTCAGGAGTGGTCGAACCACAGAAGTTTGACCAGACCAGGATCAGGGAGGTTTGACCGAACCTACCCATGGTTCGGCCGAACCTACCCTGTAGTCCGGCCGAACCTTCCCATTGTTCGGTCGGACCACTCCTCTTTTTCAGCTGGGTCTGTACGGACTATATAATTCCCATCTTAGAACGTTTTTATGTAATTTTTAAATTAACTTAGTAATAATTCCAGAGAACATTAGCCTAATCTAGAGAGAGAAAATAGATTGTTATTCAAGCATCCTTTATTGTATTCAACTTTGCTCAAGTTTTAATCTTCCATCAATCAATCAAGAATCCAAGTTTTCATCTTTCATTAATCCTTTCTTTAGTAATCTCTTCTCCTTTCCTTTAATATTATTTATTTGTTTTATTGTTATTTATTCTTGTCAATCTTATTAGCTTATCTAGTTGTTATTGATTTCATTGATTTTAATCATGTTTTGTTTTGAGTTTCTTGAGTTTATTTCTAGTTTTGATATTATGTTTAATCTCCCTTCTCTAGGCTAAACTTTTAGCTAGGGCAAGGGAGTGGAAGATATGATTTGATATTGGATGAATGATGATGTTTGGATTGAACTTATGCCATATATTAATGAAAGACATGATTTTTATTAGCTTGGGATTATTGTTGCACTTTATTTGATGTTTTCTAGTTTAAATGCATGAAAGTGATTAGAACTAGATTAGGATCATCTCTATTTTAATGATTGCATGAGAATGAGTTATTAAAGTGGAGTTTTTATGGATTATGCTTCTTTATTCTCTTGATTTGATTGTAACGAATAGGATGCATGAGAATGATCCTTATTAGTGTAGACCTCTTTCATTGATTTTCCTAGACTATTGCATGAGAATGAATTGTTTAGGTAGAATCTTGTGTTCTTTGGCATGTGTCTCATGATAATCATTATTAATTATTTCCCTCTTTATAATCTTATTTGACACCCCATTATCCCTAGCGTCATTTTCCTTTGATTTTAATCATCAATTTCTTTCTTATTTGTAGTTTTAGTGTTGTTACTCAACAAAACCAACAAAAACAATCCTCTTTTCACTCTTGCATTAGTGATATTTGATGTTGAATAGCGTGCTTCCCTAGTGGTTCGACCCTTTACTTGCCACTAACTAGTTTAGTGTAGGTTTAGGTATTATAAATGATTAATTTGGTTAGGGTAGTAGCTTAACGACCTATTTAACCCGCGATCAAATGAGTGGAAGTCATCTCGCAAGGATGATCTAGCCCGGTCGCATGCCAATGGAAAATCTCGTTTAGATCACTCTCGGTGAGGGAGTAATTCTCATTGAACATGCAAAAATGTATCACAAGTTTAGGTTCCTCTTCGTTAAACTCCGGCTCTATGACTTCCTTGCGGAGAGAGGCAAGGAATTCTAAAGTCACTCGCTCATAGGTGTGAGCGTGAAGGTAGATGAATTCACCCCATCCAAAATTTTTTGCTAACCGGACTACCACATCCAATATACCGAGCTTTTGCAACGTTGTAGGACAAAAGAACCTTGTTGAACGGATGGGACGATTGATGAGGGCTTTGTAGACGTCCCAAAAGTTCTCATTCGGAGCAATTATGCTATGATCATTTATGCCGGGAGGAGGCGGGAAAATCGTTGATGAAGATTCACCCACTCTCTTCCTCTTTGACTTGCTCTTGCCGAAAATCATGATTCTACAAAATTACCAAGAGCTATTATTAGGAAAATTTGATAAGAGATGTCATAAGAAGCTAGCCACGGTAAAAGTGTATGCGTGAAAGTAGTTGCCTTGAGTTGTGAAATAGATATAGAGGATGACAACAATACAATTCAAGGTATAAATGGACACATTTAAACCAAGGCATGGGCAAGAAACCCTATGACATTCATATATAAGTCCTAAAAAAGTCTAGGTGAATTTTGGCATGATGTCTCTTAATTACGTGATAATCATTCACCAAACCATCAAAATCAAACCAAAAACAACAAGAATCATTCTCCAACAACATCCAATTCATGAATTCCTCAATCATCAAATAGTAGCATGAACACCCTAGCATGAAATCAACATTTTTAAGCAAAGACATTGAGATAAAATAAAACCGAGGTATACATGCATAATCATGATAACAACATGTTCTACTATCAATTACAAATCAATTGCAACATGTAAATCCAAAGAACCATAAGAATCAAGCAAGTTATTACTAACAATTTCAAGAATACCACAGTTCATATTTAAACTAGCAAAACATGGTATAACTATGAGAAATTGAAGAAATGAACTTGCAAAAGTTAAGAAAACCATACCACAATTGATTGTAAGTAAGTAGAAACCCAAAAACACCAAAACACTCAAACCCTGGAAATTGGGGGAAATGATAAGATGGGATTTTTGTGAGGAATTTTTGGTGGAGATTGTAGAAATGGAGTAGAGGATGGGAAGTAAGTGAGAAAAAGAGAAGATTTGAGTGATTTTGATGAAGGTTTGAGGTTATAGGAGGGGATTGCAATGGAGGTTAGAGTGAGAAGGAGGAGAATAGAGAGAGAGAGGGTCGAATGAAATGAATGGGAAAAGAAGAGCAGCCCCCCTTTTTTTTTTTGAAAATTCGACAAAGGTTCGGCCGAACCATGGGTAAGTTCGGTCGAACTCTTGAAATGGTTCAGCCGAACTTGCTCAAGGTTCGGTCGAACCTTCTCTCTAACTTGAAATTCACAAAAATGGCAGAAAGTTTCCAAGTTTTAATTCCAGAGCAGGTGCGACCGAACACAGCAATGTTTGGGTAAACTAAGGTTCGGTCGAACCTCTCCAAGGTTCGGTCAAACCTCTCAAAGGTTCGGTCGAACCTCTCCAAGGTTCGGTCGAACGTACTCTAGAATATTAATTTCTGCAATTCTGGCAAAAAGTTTTCAACTTGAGGTTCCAAAGGAGGTGCGACCGAACTCAAGAAGGTTCGGGCAAACCTTTCAAAAGGTTCGACCGAACCTTTAGGGAGTTCGGTCGAACCACCTGGCTTTTTCAAAAAATGCCCATTTTGCAACACAATATGCACAAACACCCCTCTTCAAAATACACTAAACACCATACCATCATGCTAAGACAAAGCATACCAAAAATTCCAACACAATCAAAATTCAAAAATCCAACAATCCAACATTATAGATAGGAAAATAACAAAGCATCAAGAAAGGAGTAAAGAGAAAGGGGTTAGAGACTCGGGTTGCCTCCCGAGAAGCGCTTCTTTATGAGGTCACTAGCTTGACCATGAGAGAATTTCTTCAAGTGGGAGGTTTGGGATCCAAAGGATCAAGCATTATACATTCGATGATACCAACTTTTTCCTTGCAAAAGTAATGCTTTAAACGATGACCATTAACCATAAACTTGTTACCATCCGCATCTAACTCAAAGGAGCCATAAGGAGTAGTCTTTGATATCACAAAAGGACCCGACCACTTTGATTTGAGTTTACCCGGAAACAAACGAAGCCTTGAGTTGAAAAGCAAAACCTTGTCTCCAACCTTAAAGTTCTTGTTTCGAATATGTTGGTCATGCCACTTTTTGGTCTTCTCCTTATATAACCTTGAGCTTTCATAAGCATCATCTCTAAGCTCTTCATGTTCATTGAGCTTAAGCGATCTCTTTTCACCGGCCAACGATAAATCCATATTGAGCTCTTTGATGGCTCACCAAGCCTTTTATTCTAACTCAACCGGCAAGCCTTTCCATAGACTAACCTATAAGGGGTCGTGCCAATTGGAGTCTTGTACGCTGTCCTAAGAGCCCATAGTGTGTCATCAAGTTTGAGAGACCAATCTTTCCTTGATTTGTTCACCATCCTTTCAAGAAGATTTTTTATTTCACGATTCGAGACCACCACTTGTCCTTGACTTTGAGGGTGGTAAGGTAATCCAACCTTGTGATGAACACCATACCTCTTGAGAAGAGCTTCAAATTGCTTTTTGGTGAAATGGGAGCCTCCATCACTAATTAGCACCCTCGGAACTCCAAACCTAGGAAAAATGATCTTCTTTAGAAGCTTAAGCACAACCTTGTGATCATTGGTAGGTGAGGGTATGGCTTCAATCCATTTCGTCACATAATCGACCGCTGCCAAGATATTGATCCGTGCCATTTATGGCACCTTTAGGCTATGTTTTCTTTATATTTCTATGCTCCTTTGTAGTCTTTTATGTCGTATTTTTAGATAATAATGCTCGATTTGCGTGTTTTTGTGTTAGTTTAGAGAAATGCATGCTTTTAATGGCTTTCTTATCATTTTATTCATTTCTCGGCTATTTCTCTTGCTTCTCCGTTTCTTTGTCTTGTTTTGTAGGTACGTCGCGGGCTATATGCATGGGAATTGAAAATAGCACCCACTAGGATCAATATGCACTTTTCGGAATTGAATTTGAGTTTGAAACAAAGGAAAACGAAGGATTGCAAAGTATCAAATAGGACCTTTGTGCATTGATTTAGTCATATCTCAAGTTCTACAGATCGGATTAGGGTGATTCAAGTTGGGTTGGAAACTAGACTTGAAGAGCTTTCGAATGATAGGTCGCACGCCTTCATACAATTCTTAGATCGGAAGTTACAGCCTTCTGAAGTTGTCCCTGGAAAACTGCCGCGGGCGCGGGCTACAGTACCCGCGGGCGCGGGGTTGCTGCAGCTCCAAAACTGCCGTATTTGGGCAGTAAGCACCCGCTGTTGTCCCGAGGGCTCCCCGAGGGCGCGGGCTTGGGCCGTAGGCGCGGCTATCGGGGTGTCCGTTCCCCTCCGCGGGCGCGGCCGATTTCTCCGCGGGCGCGGGTTTCTGGGTCTTTTACGATTTTAAGCTTCTTTTCTCCTTTTGTTTATATAGTTTTTGGTTTCCTTTATTATTCATTCATGTAATTCATTAGTTTTAGAATAGTTTTATCTCTCTTAGGTTGAGAGTTTCTCTCTCTAGATTAGGCTAGATTAGGAGTAGTTTTAGAGAGAGAAAGTGAGGAATTTCAATGGTGATTGAGAGATTGAAGATGCAAGTGTGAAAATTGTGTTGGAGATCTTCTTAATTATCAATTAGAATTTCTAAACTCTATCTCATTCAATTGCTTTGTTTAATTTGATGTTTGTTTGGTTTAATTTTGATGTTTGATGCATGATTAGTGTAATTGTTCTTGATATTTTGTTGATTCTTTATTTCCATTGTTGTTAGTTGATAGATGATGATTCTTGAATAGTTGTTTGGCTAGGAATTGGGTGAAACTTGTATGATTGATTAATTGTGATTAATTTGGGAATAGTGTTGATTGATTGTTGAGATTAAAGTGATTAGTGAAGGTTTGCATGTGTGTAATTCAATTTGGCCTTGAGAATTATGCTAGATTGCATTGTAATTGCTAATGATATGAACAATTGATTTAGGAATTGCAATTATCAATTGGTTTTGATTTTGATTCTCTTAGTTTGTTATTCATAGTGAACCCTAGCTTAACAATTAGGAGATAACTCTTTGATTCCTATTGATTGCTCTTATCATTTAGTCCTCACAACCATTGATTGGCATGCTCTTCCCAAGTTGTTGCAATTGACATGATTACTTGTTGATCCCCGTTCCTAGTGTTTTATTTCATTGGTTACTTGTTTTGTTAGTTGTTAGTGTTCTCTGTTACCTTCGTCTTCGACCTAGCTTAGGCGCCTAATTGAAAGTGCTTGAACATTACCGTTCCTTTGGGTTCGACCCTTGACTTGCCTCTATAATCGTATTTAGGTTTGTTAAGTGTTTATAAATTTAGTTTGACCGAGGGAAGATTAGATAACGACCTAGTTTTCCCCGTGTCAGATATATAGATTCCCACAAGAAGAAACGAAAGGCCCCATAAATCCCAACCCCCAAACATCGAAGGGTTCCACTTCTAAAACACTTTGTTGGGGCATTTCGTCCTCCTTGGTAATGCCTCCGCTCCTTTGACATCTATCACATTGCGCAACGAATTGGTGGGCGTCTCTATGCATCGTCGGCCACCACAATAAAGATTGAGAGATTTTTGCCGCTGTTTTGTCAACACCACCATGTCCTCCACATGGTAGTGAGTGGCAATGCTCAAGAACTCCTTAAATTTCATGATCTGGAATACACTTCCGATAAAGGCCATCTCCACATTGCTTGAATAGGTATGGGTCATTCCAAAAGTACCTTCTCACTTCCTTGAAAAATTTGTTATTTTGTTTAGAAGAATACTCCGGGGGAACGATTCCACACGCAAGATAGTTGGATATATCCGCGTACCAAGGGGTAGAAGTTGACACCAAAGCACTGAGAGCCTCGAATCCTATCTCATCATTAATCGGTACATCCTCCTTGTTCTCAAATGGTATCCTAGACAAATGATCCGCTACATAGTTCTCCGCTCCCTTTTTGTCCCTCATTTCCATGTGAAAGTCTTGGAGAGAAAGAACCCAACGGATCAAGCGAGGCTTTGCTTTTTTCTTGATCATGAGATACTGCACCGCGATGTGATCC
Organism: Chenopodium album; assembly: GCF_948465745.1. Classification (NCBI taxonomy): domain Eukaryota; kingdom Viridiplantae; phylum Streptophyta; class Magnoliopsida; order Caryophyllales; family Amaranthaceae; genus Chenopodium; species Chenopodium album. The sequence continues at coordinate 23,795,245 of NC_137842.1, forward strand.
GTGTACACAATAACTTTTGAGCATATAAGATAGGACCGAAACTTATCGAATGCAAACACTACCGCTAATATCTCTTTCTCCGTTGTTGTGTAATTCTTTTGAGCCTCTTCTAGAGTGCTACTTGCGTAATAGATGATACATGATTTTCCTTGTTTCTTTTGACCAAGAATGGCACCTCCTGCAAAGTCACTAGCATCGCACATTAGCTCAAAAGTCAAGCTCCAATCCGGAGCTTGCACAACGGGAGAAGAAATGAGAGCTTCCTTGAGCTTACGAAACGCCTCAAGGCAAGCCTCATTGAAGTTAAAAACAACCTCTTTTTTGAGCGATTCAGTCAAAGGTTTGGCGATTGAAGAAAAATCTTTGATAAACCTCCGGTAAAAACCGGCATGCCCAAGAAAAGCCCGTACCCCCGTGATGGAAGTAGGAGGGGGCAACTTTTCAATCACTGAAACCTTGGCCGGATCAGCCTCAATGCCATTTTTTGAAACCTTATGGCCGAGGACAGTGCCCTCCTCGACCATAAAATGACACTTTTCCCAATTTAAAACCAAACTCGTCTCTTGACACCTTTTCAAAACTTTTTCAAGGTTTAAAAGACAAGTGTCAAAAGACGAGCCACCAACACTAAAATCATCCATGAAAACTTCAATTTCTTTTTCAAGCATCTCAGAGAAAATGGAAGTCATGCATCTTTGAAAAGTAGAGGGAGCATTGCATAATCCGAATGGCATTCTTCGGTATGCAAATGTCCCATATGGACATGTGAAAGTAGTTTTCTCTTGATCACTTGGATGGATAGGGATTTGGAAAAATTCGGAATACCCATCCAAGAAACAAAAGAAAGCATGGTTAGAAAGCCTTTCAAGCATTTGGTCCATGAAAGGGAGAGGAAAATGATCTTTCTTGGTGTTTTTGTTCAATCTCCTATAATCAATGCACATTCTCCACCCGGTCACCGTCCGAGTGGAGATTTCCTCTCCCTTTTCATCCTTGATTATGGTCATTCCACCCTTCTTTGGAACTACATGAACCGGGCTAACCTATTTGCTACCGGAGATGGCATAGATGATGCCCGCCTCACGTAGTTTTAAAATTTCTTTCTTCACAATCTCTTGAAGGTTGGGGTTCAACCTTCTTTGAGGTTTAATAGAGGTGGAATGATCATATTCAAGATGAATACGATGCATGCATAAAGAAGGGCTAATACCTTTGATATCATCAATGCTATACCCTATCACATCCCTATATTTTCTTAAAACATCAAGAAGTTTTTCCAAATTAAGACCATCTAGGGTAGCATTGACAATAATAGGGTATTTTCCCTCCTTATCAAGAAAAGCATATTTCAAAGAAGGGGGAAGGGGCTTATGTTTTACCTTAGTTGCAGGCTTAGAACTCTCCTCAAATTTCTCCTCCTTGAACTCAAGCTCGATCTCAACTTGTTGTTCAACTTCCTCATTTGAGGATTCCTCCATTGCCATGACAAATTCTTTAGCCTCTTGAGAGTGGTACTCTTCTTTGCATGTAAGGGATCTATCATTGGATCTTGAGGCCTCATCACGACCCTCCCCAAGCGATCTAGCTCTTCAATTCCAACATCAACTCTATAGCATTTTTCAACCATGGGGGTCTTAAGCAACTTAGAAAACTCAAAGACAATCTTTTCATCGACCACTTCACATGTGATGGTGTTGTTCTTCCAATTTATGACCGCCCCCAAAGTTTTAAGAGCTTCACGTCCCAAAATCAAAGGAGTGTTAACATCTTCCTCCATATCCATCACTACAAAGTAACAAGGCACGTAGATGTGTCCCACTTGAATTGGAATATCCTCAAGCTCTCTACTAGGTAATTTCACCGATCGATCGGCCAATTGAATTGTCTTTCTTGTAAGGATCATCTCTATATTGAGTTTTTGAGCAATGGATAGAGGGATTAAACTAACACTTGCTCCAAGATCGGCTAAGGCGCCCCTAGCTTGCATGTTCCCAATTTTCACCGGCAAAGTGAAACTTCCCGTGTCTTTTTCCTTCTTGGGCATCTTATGTTGGACAACAGCACTAGATGTGGAAGGGTGATAAGCTCATCATTGAGCTTCCTCTTGTTGGTGAGAATATCTTTGAGGAACTTGGAGTAAGATGGCATTTGTGTCACAACTTCAAGAAAAGGGAGGTTGATATGCAAATTCTTCATGACACTAAGAAATTTTGTGAACTTGTCATTCAACTTCCTCTCTGCAAGCCGACCGGGAAAAGGAGCCGGTCCATCAAGATTCCTAGCCTCACTAGGAATTGAAGTTGTCTTCTGATTGTCAAGCTTCTTCTTCTCCAAACCTCCTTCTATCTCATCACCTTTTTCTTTCTCACCTCCCTTGTTTTCATTCACACTCTCCTCTCCTCCCTTCTTTTCCTGACTATTCCCTTCATTTGGCCCTTAATAGGAAGTTCCCGACCTCAATGTGATCGCCTTGCATGTATCGGGTTTCAGATTGTGAGATGGGTTAGGTTGTTGTTGTCCGGGTAGAGTGGATGGTGAATTGAAAGGAGTTCTCTCGGCCAATTGAGCTAGTTGTGAATCAACCATCTTGTTGTGAGCTCTTATCTCTTGCATTTGTTGCCCAAAAGATTGCATTTGCACATGCATGGCTTGGAGGAGTTGAGTTTGAGTTAGCTCCGCTTGAGGTGCTTGTTCTTGATGATTTCTTTAAGGTGCTTGTGTTTAATTGTTTTATTGGTTGTTCCTTGGAAAGCTTCCTCTTTGTTTTTGGGGTTGAGATGGAGGTGGATTTTGATATTGAGGGTTAGAGTTATAGGAAGGTTGAGCTTGTTGGTTCCATTGTTTAGGTTGAGGTACAAACCCGGGTGGTGGTTGTCTCCAAGCTACTCCACCGCCGCTTCCTCTAAATCCCTCTTGCCTTGTGTTGTATGTCGCTACATGTTCGGGGCTTAAACCTCCACAATAGGATGTATCATGGTTCGTTCCTCCACAATTTTGACAAGAAAAAGAGTTAACTTGAGAAGAGCTTGCTCCACCACTTGAACTTGCATTCACACTCGTGTTCAATTTGGAAAGCCCTTTTGTTAGTTGATCAATTTGATGTTGTAATTGATCAACTTTCTCCAATTCATAAATACCACCTCTCTTTGGAGCGTTTCTTCTTCGCCCCCCCCCCCCAAGAGTAATTCTTTGCTACCTCTTCTATTGTGGCTTCAACTTGATTTTGAGGGATCTTGATTAATTGACCACCCGCCCCCGCATCCAAATTGGCTCTTGACATGGGCTTCAATCCGTCGTAGAAAAACCGCATAAGCAACCCTTGATTGTACTCATGGTGGGGACATGCTTGTACCAACTCCTTGAATCTATCCCATGCTTCACCAAGACTTTCATCGGCATCTTGCTCAAATGATGCAATTTTCCTTCTCATTTCGGCGGTCTTCTCCTCGGAGATAAAGCGCTTAGAGAACGCCTTTACAACCTCCCTCCATGTTGTGAGAGTGTTAGGCTTTACTTGCTTTACCCATTTTTTTGCTCGTCCCGTGGGAGATTGCCGGAAAAGGTGCATACGAATGTAGTCTTGACTCACTTCATTTATTTGCATCATTGCGCACAATTCAAGGTATTGGTCAAAATGTTCAATAGGGTCCTCACTTGCACTTCCGAAAAATTGCTCCGATTGGACCATTCGAGTATATTGTGGATGGATTGAGAAGTTGGTTTCCGTGACGGGTAGCAAAATCCCTCCCGTGAGCTCATAATCCTCCGGATTTCCGAACTCACGAAACAAAACATCATTCTCTTGTCCAGTCATTGATCTGCGTGGTGAACTTGAAGAGTAAGTATCACTCTCACTATCAACTATATCACCAAAACCTCTTCCCTCGTCTTGATAAAGCCTACGGACTTGTCTCAAGGTTCGGTTGATTTCGTGGTCAATTTGATGTGAGGGTGCTCCTTGAGACCTCCTAAGCATTCACCAAAGCTAAGCAAACAATTAGCAATGACAAGGATGATAAAACAAAAAAAGAGAAAAGAAAGTAAAATGACTCTAACAAAAGCAATAATAGACGCTAAACAAGCCGCTTCCCCGGCAACGGCGCCAAAATTTCATCGCGGGTTAAATAGGTTGTTAAGCTGCTACCCTAACCAAATTAATCATTTATAATACCTAAACCTACACTAAACTAGTTAGTAGAAAGTAAATGGTCGAACCACTAGGGAAGCACGCTAATTCAACATCAAATATCACTAATGCAAGAGTGAAAAGGGGATTGTTTTTGTTGGTTTTGTTGAGTAAGAACACTAAAACTACAAATAAGCAAGAAAAAGATGATTAAAATCAATAGAAAATGACGCTAGGGATACGGGGGTGTCCAATATGATTAGAAAGAGGAGAATAATGGTGATTATTATGAAACATATGCCAAAGAACACAAGATTCTACCTAAACAATTAATTCTCATGCAAAAGTCTAAGCAAATCAATGAAAGAGGTCTACACTAATAAGGATCATTCTCATGCATCCTATTAGTTACAATCAAATCAAGAGAATAAAGAAGCACAATCCATAAAAACTCCACTTTAATAACTCATTCTCATGCAATCATTAAAATAGAGATGATCCTAATCTAGTTCAAATCACTTTCATGCATTTAAACTAGAAAACATCAAATAGAGTGCAACAATAATCCCAAGCTAATAAAAATCATGTCTTTCATCAATATATGGCATAAGTTCAATCCAACCATCATCATTCATCCAATACCAAATCATATCTTCCACCCCCTTCCCCTAGCTAAAAGTTTAGCCTATAGAAGGGAGATTAAACATAATATCAAAACTAGAAATAAACTCAAGAAACTCAAAACAAAACATGATTAAAATCAATGAAATCAATAACAACTAGATAAGCTAATAAGATTGACAAGAATAAGTAACAATAAAACAAATAAATAATATTAAAGGAAAGGAGAAGAGAATAATAAAGAAAGGATTAATGAAAGATGAAAACTTGGATTCTTGCTTGATTGATGGAAGATAAAAACTTGAGCAAAGTTGAATACAATAAAGGATGCTTGAAAAACAATCTATTTTCTCTCTCTAGATTAGGCTAATGTTCTCTGGAATTAGTACTAAGTTAATCTAAAAATTACATCAAAACATTCTAAGATGGGACTTATATAGTCCGTACAGACCCATCTGAAAAAGAGGACTGGTCCGACCGAACAATGGGAAGGTTCGGCCGGACTACAAGGTAGGTTCAGCCGAACCATGGGTAGGTTCGGTCGAACCTCCCTGATCCTGGTCTGGTCGAACTTTTGTGGTTCGACCACTCCTGCAGAATTGCTTCTTGATTTTCTCCATAGAATTTAACTCATAATGCTCTCCCCCAATATGTGACTCTACCTCTAGGTCAAAAGAGCTTTCCCAAAGGTTGTAACGTAAGGGCAAAAGGGTGATGGTAGGCTTAAAATATAGAATTCGGTGGTATTCCTAATTAGTGAAGCAAAAGGGTGATCAAACCTTCTCCTCATAACAAAGTAATCACCAAACAAAAACAAACTAACACACCTAAAGCTTATTTAAAGCCATATCCACAATCATATATATAAAAACCGTAAACGCTTCTCCTCCAAACTTAAAGGAAGCATTGTCCTCAATGCTTGAAAAGGAGAAAAGAATAACATCAAAATATTTTTGAAAATTTCTCATTTTTTATCAATTTTTGCCAAAGCGTATGAATGAGCTTTGCTTTTTTCTCATTTTTCATGTTTTCACTTTATTCATTGTCCTCGCCTCTTTTAACTATAGACAGGTTTTTCAATTTTGCATTTGAATGTCCTTGCCTTTTTTAACTTTGAACAGCTTTTTCATTTATTCACTTGTCAATATTCACAAGAAATACAAAATACAAGCTTACTTACAAATAAGAACCAATATCCAAAGTCATATACCATAATCTCCAAGAACATGATCATTTGCTTCACAAAAACCAAAAATGGAACAAATAGAAACAAAAGGCTTAAAGTTTTATAAGATGTGGCTTGAAAAGAAGGGAAAAGGCTCAAATGGTTAGCAAGTAGGCAAATGTAAACCCAAGAACTAAAAATAAAGAAGATTATCCTAGAAAAGAAAAATTACCACCCTAAAAAGATGCCTTTATCCTCCCTATATGGTGCGGTCTTGTGTTTGAGAATTATGAGTCAAGATTCAAGATTAGGTCTGCAATAGTCAAGGATCCATGCCGCTCATTCAAGTAATTGTAGAAGGCTAAAAATTGTAAACCTCACATGGATGCAGCAAAAACTCACTATATGTGTCAAATTGAATATAGGAAGCAACTACCAAGCATACCACAAACAAGTAGAATCGGGTTTCATGATCCTTTTAGTTCTTAGACACGCTATCTTAGCATACGTCATCCTAGAATAAACCAAGCATATTCTCAAACCGTGCACACCACTACCAATTAGGAAGATGTTCATTCAAAAGCAAAATTTCGTTGGTATATAGTCCAATTCATAAGAAAGACAACAAAAATAAAAATAAAGCCTCAAAAACTTTATTCAAACCAAGAACAAAAAAAAATAAAAGAAAGAAAAGGAAAGAAAAATAAAGAAAATAGGAAAACAAAATTAAAGGAATAGTAGAAAAATAAAGAAATAAATTATGCAAGTATAACACGTAATTCCCAATCGGCAAACAAGTGGTCATTTGACGACAACGTCAATGACCCCAAACACTCTAAGGTGTTACAATCATACATCCTCGAACCATTCTACTTTTACTAAAACTAATCCTAATCTATGCATCCATGAAAAGGAAAGAAATAAAAGAAAGAAAATAAGAAGGATCTCACCAGGCTTCCAAGCAATAATGCTAATAAAAAAAATAAGGGGAAAGATCAACCACCTTCATTAAGATGCAAGAATCAATAGCATCATCGTCAAAGCCAAGTGAGAAGAAAATTAGAAAATAGAGCTATAAATAAAGAAAACGGTTAGTATCTTCAAAACAAAGTTAAAGAAAGCAAAACTTAAACAAAAAGAAACTACAAAGCAAAAATCAAGTTAAACTACCAAAAAGAAAGTAAGAATAAGAAAATAATACTAAAGGAACTATATACTAAACTAGCAACTAATCACCTAAGCTACAAGATTTGGATTGAATGGATTTGGATTGAAGGGTTTTGGATATTAGGTATTTGGATTCACGGGAGCAAACATCATGCATCATCATCATAAAAATCAACACAACAACAACATCAATAGGATAGAAAGAATAGACATAGAAAGCTCAAAGAAGCAACAACCAAAACCATGAAGAAGAGACCAATGCATGCAACTATCAATCATCGAGGCAAAAAGTAGACAAGGCAATTTCCAAGAACAATAATGGCCACCGAGACAAACCCCTAAGAAGATAAAATTCCCCCAAGCTAAACATGAATACATCTCAACATCCCATCAATACAAAGCAAACAACACATAAAATAAGGGATGGAGGAAAAATGCACAAAGTAGGAGAACTAACGACCCCTCAGCCCGGCATTAACATTGTCATCCCCATCATAGGAAAACCCGGATGGGGGACCATAAGGACTTCATCCTTCGGTATAACCGGCTGGCCAAACATAGTGGCCCCTAGATTTATCTTGTTACCAAGGGGCCAAGGGAGAATATTGCTCGGGCAAAGCGAGCAGTAGTGGATGATCGGAGTGGACGTAGGGGTATTCAGGATCACCCCTTTAATCGCTCCCACCGGGAACACGGTAATTGTAGTTACCGTGCTCATCGGGGAATGAGCGAGTCTCGGTGTTGGACCCCGGAGGTCCTTGCCAATAAGGATACCCACTTGATGAAATAGGACCAAGTTGGGGTGGAAAGTAAGGATAGTTAACCGCGGGGGAGATCTCCACACGGTTAACACTAGCATCATACAAATGTTGTTATTGGAGAAACATACCTTGTTGCATCTCCAAAATGCCTCTCATTTGATTGTACATTGCTTCAAAATCTTGATCGTACATGCCTTCCAAACGAATTTGCATCCCCTTCATTTGCGCAGTAAGATCATCAATATCGGGGTTAGAAATTTTTTATTAATGTTGCTTTTGATGTTGTTGTTGCGGTTGTCGTTTTTGGAGTTGTTGTTGACGATGTTGTTCTCCCTAATCCACTCAAACACCTCATCATCATCATTCTTTGCCAAAAATTGCACTTGCTTCAATAGCGCAACATCAAGGTTGATGAGTGTCATTTATGGCACTCATAGAGTAGTCTTTTAGGATGATTTCATCCCTTTTTCATGCTTTCTTCTCTTATTTTTGGTCCTTTTTCCTTTAGTTCATCTTGTTAATTTTTTCTTTGTGTTTTCTTCGTGTTTTCCTTTTATTTGGCTCTTCTTCCCTTTTATTTCTTTCCTTTGTTTGCTTTTGTAGGTACCTAGGAGTTGTCTTTGCAAAGGGATCAAGATGAGCTATATTGACTAAGCAAGGAGGAAGCAATCTGCTCAGAGAGGGCTTGGAGAGGGCGTCAACTTTTGCCAAGATGCCACGGGCGCGGGTTTTGTTGCACCAAAACAGCAAAAATTGACCAGGAACTCCCCGCAGTTGCCCCGAGGGCTCCCCGCGTGCGCGGGTAGATTGGAGAGGACGATTGAGATTAGAGAGACAGCGGGCCTCTGATTACTCTTTGGGAGCAGGGCATTTGCCGCGTCCTCGCCGCGGGTGCGGGCTAAAAGACCCGTGGGCACGGGTATTGCTCAGATAGCCCGCGAAGTTTTTTATGGGTTCCGTACCCATTTCTCCGCGGGCGCGGGATCTCTTAGAGAGGGCACGGTGAACCCGTTTTCCTTCTTTGCTTATAAATACACTTGTAATTCCTTTTTGAAAACAAACTTTTAGATAATTTTCATTAGCATAGTTTTAGAGAGAGAAGTTAGAGAGAAGTTCTTGGATTTGGATTTGTATTTCAACATTGGTTCAATCAAGTTTGGATTTCTTCATCTTCAATCATTAATATTAGTGAGAATCTCTTCTTTTGGTTCATCTCTGTACTTGTTTGTCTTAGATTCATGATTAATTGTTTGATTTCCTTGGATTTGAATTTGATATTGTAGTTTATATTGTTTTTTCTTGATTTTGATTTAGAATCATGATGAATGCAATTTCTAGTGATTTGTTCTTGAGTTACACCATGATTAGTGAGTAGATTAGTTTCTAGGGAGAAGGGGAAGCATGCTTGATTGATAATTTGTGCTAGTCGATGATCATTGATTGATTGAATTTTTGCAATTAAATTGGTTGACATAGTTTTGATGTGATTAATTTGATTAGGAGTGATCAACCTATAAGATTAATCTAGATTGCATTGCAATTCTTAATGACATGAACCATCAATTTAAGAATTGCTTTAATTGATTGAGTTTGATTGTGATTTTCCATAATTTGCCATTCATAGTGACTGCTAGCTTGGCCTATAGGAGATAGATTTTTGATTTTTTTGATTGCTACTATTGTTTTTCCTTTCCAATGCTTGAATCAATTGAATGAACTATCAATTAGCATGATTATTGAACTTGCATGTGGAACCTATATCGCTAGTGTTTAGCATTTTGAATTACTTAATCAATCTAGCTTTGTTACCATAGTACCAAACATTTTCTCACTACAATCTTCGAAGTAGCTTGATTTAGACTATATTTAGTACCTACTCACTCCTTTGGGTTCGACCCTTGACTTGCCTCTATATTTGTATTTAGGTTTGTTAAGTGTTTATAACTTTAGTTTGACCTAGGGAAGATTAGATAACTACCTAGTTTCCCACTCGTCAAAATGGCGCCGTTGCCGGGGAACGGTGTGTATGTTTGAGTGTTTTTTATTGCTTGAGTCTAGGTCTTTGAATATAATTCAATTTTATTTGATTTTTGTTTGCTTTGTAAAAAATGGCATGTCAATCTTTTCCTCAATATGATAATGAGCCTTTTTGTGAATATTTCCATAGACTTGAGGGATTTCTTAACTATCATTGTTGTAGTCTTTGGGAGGTTTGTGAGATTTGTTATTTTGGTTTAAATGAACAAAATAGAAATGAAGTTGAATGCATACATAATGGTGAATTTAGAGCATTGTCAATTAATGATGCTTGGGATTTTTATGTTTGGTTTGCTAGGGATGTTTATGATAGGGATAATCATGATTCTAATATTGATATGCAATGTGTTGATTATTCTAATGTTAGCATGAATTCCAATGATTTGTTACATGATCCCTTAAGTGAACCTAGAACACATGATTTCAACTTTATTTCCCCTTTTGTTCATGATGATGAAGTGCATGCTCAAGTTGATGCTAATGGTGTATTTCAATATTTTTCATTATTTACCATGCCTTCTTGTGATGTGCTTCATTCCCTTGATGATAAATCTCATGTGTTTAATTGTGCCCCCACTACCCAATGTGATGCATATGCTCATGTTCTTAATTTAGATTCTTTCAATCTTGGTTGTACTTCTTCTTCTTCTCTTGTTGAGCCTTAACCTTCTACATCTTTTGATTCTCTTGTTGATATATTTGAGTCTCAAATTAGGTGCATTGTGCTTGATAATGAGCTTGGGCCTAGTAAGGAGATGATTCTTAATTCTATGAGAGGTCAATTAGAGATAATGAAAAAGAATGAGGAGCGTATTGAGGAGGAAAAGAGAAGAGGAGAGGTGTTAGAAAGCCAATTGTCATCCTTGATGCTTGTTTGTGAAAAATCCCAATTTAATGAGTGTGGTGAGGATGATGATGATGATTTTGAGCAACCAAGAAAGTGTAAGGATCCTATTGGTGAGCATTTGAGTGATGGTGAAGGAGTTGACAATGAAGAGAGTGTTGATATTGAAAATCCTAATCCTCTTTCCCATCTTGATGAGTCTCAAGTGCATGATTGTGATCCTTTTATCCATGAGTATTTTGATTCATTTGAGGTTATTACTAATGTGTTTATTGAGTGTCAAATGAAAACACATAGCAATTTGAGTGAGTTCATTAAGAATGCTTTATGGGAGAGAGATGAGTTTGAAATGAGTATACATCCATTCATGCATAGCTTTGAGACTTAAGGCTTTAAGGAAGTTGAGGGAGTTGTTGTTCATGGTTGTAGTGAAGAGGAATATGTAGTTCCTCTTGGAAGTTGGATGTTTGAGGGAGATGATGATCATGAGTGTTCTTCTTTTGAGGATTCTATGATTAATTTTCATGCTCTTACTGGTGATTTGAGGCATGGTGGTGAGGAAGAGTTCATTTGTAAGTTCATAGCCCCTATTCTCTCCTCTCATGTCCCTTTTTCAAGCAATTTTAACCATATTCCCTACACTCTTATACCCCTCTCTTCCTTTGTCAATGAGCCTATTGGGGACCCCTTTGTCTATGATGATTTGTATGTGGCTCATTTGTCCTCAATTGAGGAAAAGGGTGATGTTGCCACCCAAAAATATTTTAGTGAGGAGGATTTGCCTTTTTCTTTTTCTTTCCATTCTTTTATTCCCCCTTCTTCTTCTTATTTTCTTCATTTTCCTTTTGATCCCTCTTCTTCTTTCTTTTGGCATCTCCCTTCTCACCTGCGTGCAATAATCTTGTTGCACATTCTTATCCCGTCATTTGCCTACCGTTTATCTTATGAAATGATTAGTAGTGCATTTTACAAGCTATTGCGTTCGTTGCAATACTATTTTACTAGAGCGGTCAAGCTTGGACCTTAAGCAAGCCTTTCTCGGGAAGTAACCCGTGTTTTATTGCTTTCATTTTCTTTTCTTTTTAGAATAGGTTTTCTCTCATGGAAATGTTTGTGTGCCTTTTGCTAGGTACAGGACTTGATAATATACTTTGGTGCATTGGTTTGAATCAAGAATCAAGGAAGATTGACTCCTATTTCGCTAGCATATGGAAAGCAAGGTTCAATTCTTGAGGAAATTAGTTTTGAAAGGTTTCATTGGGTCATTTGCGAGTATTTACACCCACCTAATATCCGGTAATATCCTTCCTTGCTCTTTCTCAAGTGGATGATAACTTGTTGGACATATGTTGGTTTTATTGGATTAATCTCCTTATTTTTCCTCTCCCGTGGAATATTTGTTTTATGTTTGAGCATGTTGTTTCATTCATATATGTCATGCACATTTGTATATGCGTTTCCATGTTATTTATGTTGAAAAATCCAAAAAAGATTTTTGTTGCTATCAAGGAAAAATTGCATTGTGTTTTGTTTTGTTCTTGCTTTGGACAAATACTTTTGGACTTGTATAGTTGAATGCTTTTTTTCTTAAATGGTAACGGTGTGCACGGTTTGAGAGTACTCTTGGTTGATTATAGGATAAAGCATGCTAAGGTATTTGGTTAGAACTAGTGGGACCATGAAACCAGATTCTACTTGTTTGTGGCATGATGGTAGTTGCTTCCTATAGTCGAATTGACACCAATAGTGAGTTTTTGCTACATCCATGTGAGGTTCATTATTTTTCAAGCCTTCAACATATATTTGCAAGAGTGGCATGCATCCTTGACTATTGCAGACCTAATCTAGAATCTTGACTCATAATTCTCAAATTCGAGACCGAACCATCTAGGGAGGACAAAGGTAATTTTTCGGGATGGTAATTTTTCATTTCTAGGATTTCTCTTTCTTTTTAGTTGATTGGGTCTATATTTGCCATCTTGCTAACCATTTGAGCATTTTCCCTTCTTTTCAAGCCACATCTTTAGATCTTGAGCCTTTTGTTTCATTTTTGTTTCCATTCTTGGTTTTTGTGAAGCAATTGATCATTCTTATTGGAGTTTGTGGTGGAGGAGTTTGGATATATGGTTCTATTAGAAGCAAGTTTGTATTGTGATTTTTGTGCAAATAATGTCAAATGAATAAATGTAAAAGCCGTCCAAAGTTAAAAAAAGGCAAGGACAAAGCAAGTTCAAAATTGTAAAAGTCGTCAAATGTTAAAGAGGCATGGACAATTGCTTTGAAAGAAATGAATTTTTTAACAAAAAAAAAAGGAAAATAAGAAAAATCAACAATATTTTGATGTGATTCTTTTCCCCTTTTCAAGCATTGAGGACAATGCTTCCTTTAAACTTGGGGGATAAACATTTACGCTTTTTGTATATATGATTGTGGTTATAGCTTTGAATAAGCTTGGGGGTTGTAGACACCTAAAAATGTCTCCCCAAAACAAAACCCGATGTTGAACACCTTTCACCCCATTATTGGTCGGGTTGAGTATTTAATTTTTGGAGTGCTTAAATCCATGTTCTATCCAATATATTTCATGAACCAATCCAATTTCTAACTTATTTCCCTAAAACCATAACCTATTTTCCACTTTTCGTGTCCACATCGCAAAACCGAGAGAAACTGATTTTATGGATATATAATTTTGATCCAATTATTATTTTGTTGAATAGGCCTTGAAATAAGCTTTCCAACCATATATCATAAGCCCAATTCCGAGCTATAAGCAAAAAACTAAACTCGCCCCAAAACCGACACCCTTCCACTAAAACGGCCATATCATAAAATCTACACAGTATTTTGACCTGATTATAATTGGGTTGGAAAGTAGACTTAATAAGCTTTCCAATGATATATTATATGCCTTTTTCCGAGTTACGGATCAAAAATTATCGCAATTATTAAAACGCGTAAAAAACTAGAATTGTCGCGCAAGCATCAAAACCACAGTGTCACGGCGCAAAGTGACGTGGCACGGGGCCTGGTACCGTGACACAGGAATTCTAAACGTGTCACGGTGCCTGGTGTCGTGACAAGGGAATTCTCATGCTTGCACTTTTCACGCGAAAATTCGCCGCGTCACAGGAGATGATTACGTGGCACGGGGTATGGTACCGTGACAGGGGATTTTTCACCATGTCACGGTGCTTTCCCGTGTCTTTTCCGCGTTTCTTTCCCACGTGCTTAAGAATCTGGACGTAAAAAATCCACCATGTTACGACATGTCTTCCCGTGACACGGGATAGCTCCGTGTTTTCTCCGCGTAATCCCTAAACGCGTTTTCACTTCTCGTAACCTAATTATTTCCCTCGTCACTTAGTTATCCCCCGTGCCACGGGATTTTCTCCCGTCTGACGGCGTCTGGCACCATGTCACGGTGTTCTCTGCCGTTTCGCGGTGTTATTTTTAGGGATTTTATCTCTTTAGGGTTCCGTGTGTTCCCTCTGCTCATTTTCCCTATAAATAGGACCCCCCTTTCTCCAGTTCGGGGCATCAAATCCTGCTTTCTTTCTCTCATTTACACCAAAAATCATTCTCTTCTCGTTCTATCATATTCTAAGCCTCAAACCTATGTTCCTAAAAAACTTGTTGGCGGCTCCCTACTTTGCTTTGTCCCTAATCGTATTATGTCAATTTCCACTTCCTATGAGTGCCAAGCATATTCACAACATGCTTAACGTAGGCGCACTTCGAGCGACGCCTACAATTTGGCGACTCCATTGGGAGGATTCTTGATTATTTATCGATTTGAGTGATCGGTATTTAATAAAGATGAGTGGATGAGACTTGAAAAATTCTTAAAAAATATTCCTGTGATTAATTTGGTATTGTTGCATAAGCATAGACGTTTTAACGTCGCATTTAGGTCTGTACCGTAGGAAAAATTTGAATAACTTGATTGCGTACGAAGGAAAACGGGGCACCAGTCAGATTTTCTGAGTGTCGTGCCATGGCATAATCTGTTGTGTCACGGTGCAGTACACCGTCTGATGGTGTGCAGCACCGTGGCACGGTGCTATCTGTCGTGTCACGACAGTCCTAAAATCAGTCTGGTGGCTTGTTTTCTCTTCTCACAGTCAACTTCCTTCGATTTTTCTGAAAAAACGTGTGTGTTCTACATACGTCTTAGCCCCGGGGGATTTAAGCTCTATCAACCCAAAAACGCTCATGGCAATAAGGGTTCATCCGAATTATTAAATCCACCCAAACCATGGAGTTGAGTTCGATTTCAGCACGAACTCGCGGAGCCGCCCGTTGGCATACACCCTAAAGGGAGGCTGCTGATAAGTGACTTTTATGTCACTTTTAGGGTGTTTATTGAGTCGTATTCCGGCTTATTTTCTAATAATTTCACCATTTTATCCTTTATTTCTATTATTTTCTTATTCTCGTCTTTTATCTTTATTTTGTGTATTTTTGCCCTTTTTATTAGTTTTTAGTTTATTTTTGTAGTTTTAGTTAATAATTTCCCGCTTCTCTCATTTTATTTATTTTCTTTTAGTTTCTAGTTTCTAGTTTATTTTATTTTATTTTATTTTATTATTTCTTTAGTTTTAGCATTTTATTTTATTTTATTTTACTTTATTTATCTTATTTTATTTTATTTTATTTTATCTTCCGATTTCCCCTCGTGTTGTTTTTGGTTGTAGGTGTTCCGGGTTTCAAAGTCAAGTTTGTGTTCGGGGTCCAAGGTTCGAGCACAATTCACAAGCTTCCAAGCAACACCCTAGCTACTGCCCTGTTATCCTTCACCACACAATCACCTTACCCTACACCACAACACAACAACAACAACACACAACCTCCCCTGCACTTCCCCTGCTCCCACCAGCAACACACCACCACGCAACACCAACAGCGACTACAACAAACACCAACACCATCTGCAACAACAATCTGCAATAACAACTCCAACAGCACCAATTTCAACCACCGCCGATCACCCCAATCCAACCATCAGCCGTTCTCACAGCCCAGCATCACCGCAACCAACACCACAGCCATCGTGCAACCCCACAACAACGACCAGCCCGCAACACCTGCTACGCCTCCCAATTAAACCACCAACACCACCGTCACCTCCCATTTCGCCACCAAACTGCCAACAATTACCACCTCCAATCAACAACAACCACCCAAATCACCACCAAATTACTCACCTCATAGCCGCGCAACTCATAACATCTCAAGCCTCCTCCGCGGCCGCGCAGCCCTGTCAGAAGGTGCACACAATTGGAGTCCAAATTCAGAGTCGAGGCAGTAAGTTTGTGCGATGTCTGTGCGGGCGCGCAAATTATGGGTCAATCACGAGCTTCTCACGCGAGTTTTAATGAAAATTTAACGGCCTTGATTGATTGCTGGTTGATGAAGATGTCGGTGATGATGGTGTTTCGATTTGAGCCGTTGATAATGCGTGGTGGTGATGTTGATGATGAAATCAAGAGTAGGGAATTTAAGGAAGAAGAGAAGGGGAAATCGGGTCCGAGGTTTTGGGGGATTTGTGGGTTTATTTTAATTTCTTTTTCTTTTACTTTATTTTATTTTCTTAATTCTTTTTATATTTTCCTTTTCCTTTTCTTATTTCCTTACTCTTTTATTTTTCTTTTGTCTTTCCTTATTTTTCTCATTCTTTTATTTCTTTTATTTTTCTTAGTTTTATGAGCTTTGTATAAATACCCATTTTTGGGGTAATTAGAGGGAATCGATTTTCCTATTTTTTCTTAGTTAGTTTAGGAGAGCTTCTCTCTCTTAGGGTTAGATTAGATAATTTTTAGAGAGATAAAGTAGATTATTGCTCAATTTTCTTCCAAGTAATCAATTTTGGTCAAGTTTAATTTCCAATCAAGCAATTCCTTCAAGTTTTCATCTTTCATTAATCCTCTCTCTAGTAATCTCTAATCCTTTCCTTTAGCTTTATTTATTTGCTTTATTGTTGCTTATTTTTGTTATTCTTTTAGTTTATCTATTTATTATTGTTTTCATTGTTCTTAATCATGTTTTGTTTTGTGTTTCTTGAATTTATTTTTGGTTTTGCTATTATGTTTAATCTCTCTTCTCTAGGCTAATTTCTTAGCTAGGGGAAGGGGGTGGAAAATATGTGTTGAATGTTGGATTAATGATTATGGTTGGATTGAATACATGCCTTAAATTGATGAAAGATATGATTTTTGATGGCTTGAGATTATTGTTACACTTTATTTGATTTCCCTCTAGTTTAAATGCATGAAAGTGATTTGAACTAGATTAAGATCACCTCTATTTTAATGATTGCATGAGAATGAGTTGTTAAAATTGAGTTTTATGAATTGTGTTTCTTTATTCTCTTGATTTGCTTGTGTCTAATAGGATGCATGAGAATGATCCTAACTAGCATGGACTTCTTTCATTGATTTGCCTAGACTATTGCATGAGAATGAATTGTTTAGGTAGGACCTTGTGTTCTTTGGCATATGTTTCATGATAATCACCGTTATTCTCCTCTTTCTAGTCATGTTTGACACCCCCGAATCCCTAGCGTAATTTTCTATTGATTTTATTCATCTTTATCTTTGCTTATTCGTAGTTTTAGTGCTTTTTATCCAATATATCAACAAAAAAATTTCCCCTCTTGACTCTTGCATTAGTGATATTGATGTTGGACGAGTGAGCTTCCTTAGTGGTTCGACCCTTTACTTGCCACTAACTAGTTTAGTGTAAGTTTAGGCATTATAAATTGTTAATTTGATTAGGGTCGGTAGAACCAACGACCTACTTAACCTCGATCAGCTGCCTTGCTAACGCGTCCAAACTCTTAACCATGGTACCTTATTGACACCAAATAAACCTTACCATAGTCGAACATAGAACTTGACCTTATGTTGCGAACTATTCTTTGCATCATTATGCCTACGTGTTTTATTTTTGGTCGTTTTGATCCTAACCTTAACGATCTTTCTTTGTCTATGGTGGATTATTTTATGACTAATGATTGCCTATGGACCGTACTCACATAGTAATTAGCACAAAAAAAAAAAAAAAAAAAAAAAAAAAAAAAAAAAAAAACCCTGGAAATGGTCACCGCGTCACGGCAGCGTGCCATGACACGGTATAGTTTGCCGTGTCACAATTTTCGACCAGGAACTTGGAGAGGGATGGCCGCGGGCGCGGCTTTCTGGGTTTTACTTGCGATTTCATTTATTTCCTCCTTTTGTATATATAGTGTACGGCCTTCTTTTTTCTTCATACATTAAATACTTTAGTTTAGGATAGTTTTTCTCTCCTCTAAGGAGAATTAGCTTAGATTAGGAGTTCCTCTCTCTAGATTAGGAGTAGTTTTAGAGAGAGTAAGTGAAAGATTTCAATGGTGATTGAGAGATTGAAGATACAAGTGTGACAATTGTGTTCAAGATCTTCTTTATTATCAATGAGCATTCTTAACTCTATCTCACCTTATTGCTTTGTTTAATGTCATGTTTGTTTGGATTGATTTTGATGTTTGATGCTTGATTAGTGTAGTTGTTCTTGATATATTTTTTATTTTTTATTTCCATAGTTGTTAGTTGATAGATGATGATATTTGAGTAGTTGTTGGCTAGGAATTGGGTGAAACTTGTATGATTGATTGATTGTGATTAATTTGGGAATTGTGTTGATTGATTGTTGAGATTAAAGTGATTAATGAAGGTTTGCATGTGTGTAATTCGATTAGGCCTTGAGAATTATGCTAGATTGCATTGTAATTGCTAATGACACGAACAATTGATTTAGGAATTGCAATTATCAATTGGTTTTGATTGTGATTCTCTTGTTTTGTTATTCGTAGTGAACCCTAGCATTACAATTAGGAGATAGATCTTTGATTCCAATTGATTGCTCTTATCATTAGTATTCACAACCTTTGATTGGCATGCTCTTCCCAAGTTGTTGCAATTGACATGATTTCTTGTTGATCCTCGTTCCTAGTCTTTTATTTCCTTAGTTACTTGTTTTGTTAGTTATTAGTATTCTCTCTTACCTTCGTCTTCGACCTAGCTTAGGCGCACAATTGAAAGTGCTTGAACATTACCGTTCCTTTGGGTTCAACCCTTGACTTGCCTCTATACTCGTATTTAGGTTTGTTAAGTGTTTATAAATTTAGTTTGACCGAGGGAAGATTAGATAACGACCTAGTTTTCCCCTTGTCAAAGGTAGAGGGTGCTCGGACTTCGTACCAAAGTACAAAGGGCAAATAGTGGCCAAGGTAAAGGTTGGTCACAAGCCTCGTAACTATATATGCTACCACAAGGGATCTCTCTGGACTCCTTAATTTGCAACTTCTTGCAATATCTCTCAAACATAAACCCTAAGTTCAAACGACCTCGATTCTCCTCCCTAGTAGACAACCAAAGAATCCGGAGCTCTAATTGACTCAATTTTCCCAATTCTTGCTTTGGGATTATCGAATATCCCAAAAGCGGATGGAGAATCTGAAGACATGGTTGGAAGACTTTGCTTATCGCGACATACCGAATAATAAAGTCACCTTCTCTCGAAATATCATCCCACCATGAGTTTTGGTCATATTGATCGAAGAAGAACTCGAGGTCCAAGACATCCACCCCCGGATTAAGATTAAGCACCGCATTCAACTCGGCGAGAGAAATATCACAGTGAATGTTGAAGAACTGAAAAGTGACCCAATAGTTGCCACCTTCTTCCGCATCATATTTTACAGTAGCCAAGAACTCCAAAGTTGGCTTGAAGTAAGTGCGGTAACATGTGTACACGAAGGTGCTCCCCATTCGAAGATTGTTGAACAACTCCCTTAATCCTCATCAATCCCCATTGACCATATCTGGTTGAAAGTAGTGACGAGAAGGTTTGAGGGAACGGTAGTTTTTGAGCTTGGCATATCGTCTTTTTGAATTGGGTCACAAATTTTTGTTTTTGGTAGAGGAGTAGGCTTTTGTATTTGAGAAGTAGATGGTTTTGAAGAGGGTTCTTCAATAGTGATGGTGGTCTTTCGTTTTTTAGAGGTAAGGCCTTGAATATATTTTGACATGGTGATTCCTCCAAATTAACCAATTCAAAATCCAATAAACCAACTCCACAAACACCACAAAACACTTCCAAACACCAAAATCACAACTCCTAGATCAATGACACAAATCACATAAGCAACAACTCACTACCAAAAATCCAAATTTCCAACTTCTTGCAATCACCACCAAATTAACCAATTTTGCTACACAAACAGACAACAATACAATGTTAAGCAAAATAAATCAACAACAATCACAAAAAATCAACCAAAAATCATATTCAATCATAAAAATCACCAAAACACATACTACTACTATTCACAAACATGAACTATCAAAATCTTGCAACAATATGATAAAATTATGTAAAATAGTGTCAAAGAAGAAGATTAGACCACACTTAAAGCAAGATTGATCAAGAACTAGCTACCAATTCCAACCAAGTTGAAAAACCCCAAATTGGTCTTCAAATGGAGGAAAGAGATAGGAGGTTGATAATTGAAGAAAGTAGTATGATTTTTGTTGTTAAGGATGATTTTGTAGAAGGAATTTGATAATTTGTGATGGATTTTTGATGATTTTATGATGCAAATTTAATTGAGCAAGGCTAGGGTTTTCGGTTTTTCTTGAGTGAGAAAGGGAGTAGTTCGTGCTAGGTTGAGGGTGAAGGGGAAATTAGGGAAAGAAAGAAAATAAGGGGGCTTGGCTGACAAGGTGTGCGGCCGCGCGACCTGGCTGCACGCCCGCGCACACATACCCATGCTTGGCACGCCCGCGCCTCTTGGCTTCCTTCTTGAAATTTTTGCCCGGTGCATTCTACTGTGGGCTCATTTTCCAATATCATCCCGGGATTATTGAACCCACCAAATATGGAAGTTTCAAAAAATGATTACAGTGGGTTAAACATCCACTAGTAATGAGAGCACCACAATGAGCCCGCCAAGTTCAATTTTACTTTAAACTTTAGCACAAATTTCCCTAACTTACCTCACTACATTACCTTACCCTTTTACCTCAAAATTTGATAAAATCGAATATATTCTCATAAAAAACACGAAACCTTTCCATTTCTCATGCTTGCTCGAAATAATCCATATCTAAGGAATTTTACCTATCAATTCAAATAGAAAACAAGTGAAGGAAAAGAAAATCAAAAGAAAGAAAATTAAGAAAAATAGAAATCAAAAGAAAAAGGGTTAGAAATCCGGGTAGCCTCACGGCAAGCGCTTGCTTAAGGTCCTAAGCTCGACCCTTCCTCCAAATCACGGAGGGTCAAAGAGCACCACCTTATCCAAAGTGGTGGAGAGAATAAAATCATTGCAAGGCTTTGAAAAATCAAATCATGAACCATGTCATCATGAATCATAGAAACAGAATCAAACTCTTTAGACTTCAACTTCCTCTTATATCAATTTGAAACTATCTTTCTCATCCTTAATCTCTTCTTCTTTGGGTATTTGAGATCCTCATGTTCACCACTTGAAAAACTATTCTCACCCTCCTTCAAAGAAACCTCAAACCAAGAAGGCATTTCAAACTCATCCTCAAGCTTTGAGGGATCCTTATCTTCTTCACTAACAACCTTGCTTTCAACACTTTTAGAAACATCATCACAAGCTACAAGCAAATCGTTAGTAGAAGACACAAACATGGAATCATTAGCACTTGAAGGCAATGAGTTTATGCACATAATTCCTTGCACATAGGATAGAGACTCATGCATCGACTTGAGCTTAAAATTGCCTCACTATTACCGACACACAAAGTAATCATGCCACCTTTCACATCTATTAAAGCACCTGAAGTTTCTAAAAATGGCCTCCCTAGGATGACAGGAATGTTGTCATCTTCCGTAATCTCTAGCACAATGAAATCTACAGGAATAGTGAACTCTCCTATCTTGAGGGGAACATCTTCAATTCTACCCTTTTGGAACTTAATACAACGATCGGCTAATTGAAGGGTCATGTTGGTTAAAAGGAGCTCACTTAAATTAAGTTTCTTGAAAACGGAGTAAGACATGATGCTAACACTAGCAACGAGATCACAAAGGACATTTTAAAACAACTTCCCATTAATATTGCAAGGAATAGAGAAACTTTCAGGGTCTTTCATCTTTTAGGGTAAGTCATTAAGGATAAAGGCACTACAACACTCCCCCAAACTCACCGGTTCAACCACATTGCAATCTCTCTTACCGCTCAAGATTTCCTTTAGAAATTCATAATTGTTAGGCATTTTCCCCAAAACATCGATAAAAGGAATAAAAAGATGTATCTTCCTAAGCATCTCGATAAATTTCCCGAATTGTTCATCCAACTTGTACTTATTGAACTTTTGGGGATATGGAAGTCTCGGTTTGAAATCCTCATCTTGCTTCCTCTCTTTCTCAACACTTTTCTCATTGAAACTCTCACTCATCTTGCTAGACTCATCGCTCTTATTTTTCTCTTGAACTTCCTCCTTGCTCACACTCCTTGACACCTTGTTCTCATTTTCCTCACTTGAGTCACTCCTCTTCTCATCCTCCTTACTCTTCCTAGAAACTCTCTCTTCAAGCACTCTCCCACTCCTTGTGGTGATGGAATAAACAGGTTTCTTAGGATCAACTCCTTGAGAAGGTAATAAAGAAGGGCTAGCACACTCTTTCAAGGTATTGGCTAGTTGCGTGATTTGGATCTCAAAAATCTTATTATGTGCCATCATTTCATTAAAATTCTTATCATTTACTGACGTGTAGCTGTTCAAAATCTTTGATTGATTTTCAATGATCTCCTCTAAAGTAGTCTTGGAAGATGGGGGTTAAGCATAGGATTTATCACCATTGCCTTGAGGTCTTGGAGAAAATCCGGGTGGGGGTCCCCTTTGGTTGTCGTTTTGAAAATTGCCCCTATTTTGAATGGTCCAATTACCTCAGCTTTGATTGTTGCCAAAATTTTGGTGTTAGCCACCAAAGCCATGAGATTAGCCTTTATTTCCATACCCTTAGCCTTGGTTTGGTTACTATAACATTGATTGTTATGTTACCTCGGAAACCTTGATTTCCTTGGTTCCTATATAACCACCATTGTTGTAATTATCAAAACCACCTTGTTGGTGAGCATTCCTAGTCCCAAAATTCCTTGGACCATCAAATCTTTTTCCATTGTTATTGTTGGAAACAAAGTTAGCTTTCTCACAATCATTGTTTTCAACATCATCAGAATTCTCAAAAGCATGTGGAAAAATAGAGGAGTCATGGTCATATGACAGACAAACATCACAAAAGACACAACCACTTTGCATATTACTTGAAGTAGAAGGAGGAGTAGAGTTAGCAGATGTACCTCTCCCCTTAATGTGGGAGGGAAGACTTGGTGCAATTGAAGAGGAACTCTCTAGCTTGGCCTTGATCAATGTCACTCTCCTTCCCCAAGTTTGAGATTTGGGAAGACAAGTTATTGATTGCATTGAGATAATCAACAGAGTAGACCATAGAGCCACTTTTTTCTTATAGACTCTCTCTCTCCCTCTTTCCGATCTATGTAGTGACGAACTAAATCCTATCTTATATCAACAACTTCCTCCTCTTTCTTGTTCATAATAGGGCCTCTGGCTCTGGAATCAAGACATGACTTCCCTTTGGGACTCAATCCTCCATAGAAGATTTGAATGATTTGGTAGGTCAGGATTCCATGGTGTGGACATTCTCGTTGATACTCCTTGTATCTTTCCCAAGCCTCATACAAACTCTCACTAGGATTTTGCTTGAAACTTTGGATTAGAGTTCTTGCCTCGGCGGTCTTCTTTTAAGGGTAAAAACGATAAGGAAACTCTTTAGTGACCTCATCCCAAGTTCTCAAGAAATAGGCTTCACTTCCTTATATAGCCACTTCAAAGCTCTTCTAATTAGAGAGAACGAGAATAGCTTGAGCCTTATGAATTCTTGAGAAACCCCTTTGACCTTGATTTTATATCAATACTTCTCGAACTCTTTGAGATGATTTAGGGGGCTTTTGTGCTTGGCACCACTAAACTGCCTTCGTTCAATCACTGTTATCATTGTCGGCCTTATCTCAAAGTCATTAGTCGGTGTTGTTGGTGGAACAATGCCACTCTCGAATCTATAAGCACCGAGAGTTCCCAACTCCTTCAAAGCAACTCTTAGTACTTCACCCATGCTTCTTTGTTCTTCTTCTTGAAAATCTTCTGAACTTAAAGAGCTAGAACTTAAGGATCATCTAGCTACTCTTATCCCTGCGATTGTTCTCACAATATCTTGATTAAAAGGTACTAAAGTCCTTCCTCTTGTCCTATGCATACAATCTCAAAGAAACAATTAGTAGCACGGCTACAAGTGTAGCTTAAAGAGAAAAATCTTTTTGTGTTTTTGAAATAAAATGAAATAAACTCAACAACAATAGCAAACAACTACGCCATTCCACGGAAATGGCGCCATATTTTTATGAGAAGTGATTCTAGGTGGTTGAAACAAAAATTCCTCAAATCTAACTAAATTTGTAAACACTTAACAAACCTAAATACAAGTATAGAGGCAAGTCAAGGGTCAAACCCAAAGGAATGTGGGGAAGTTAGCTATTGTCAAAGTCAAACTATTTCGAAGCGTAAAAGGGAATGTAGGTTATCTAAGTTCAACTAAACCAACTAAACAAACCCAAAGTAAATCAATATATCAAACACTAGGGATTAAGAATCCACATATTCTTGCAATGGACACACACTAATCGGGTTAGAGATTGATCAATTCGAGTATTGCGAGGTTAGATAGATAATGCAATCAAAAGAGCTCAACAAGTTATCTCCTAGGGGTCTAACTAGCGCCAACTACAAAAGACTCTACTAGGCACATCACAAACCAAGCTCAATCGATAAATGTGAGCTACAAATCAATGGTCCGTATCAATGGAGGTACACAATGCAATCTAGCATGACAATTAAAGTTAGTTACTCTTTAACTAATTACACACATCCACAAAATCAATTAACCAATTTAATCACAAT
This sequence comes from Chenopodium album, assembly GCF_948465745.1. Taxonomy (NCBI): domain Eukaryota; kingdom Viridiplantae; phylum Streptophyta; class Magnoliopsida; order Caryophyllales; family Amaranthaceae; genus Chenopodium; species Chenopodium album. The sequence goes on from NC_137842.1 coordinate 23,820,014, forward strand.
GCTAAATCAATCAAAAACTCCCAATTAGTTATGATCTGTCACTCAAACATTCTTCACCACATCCCTAGAAAGTAAACTACTTACAATCCATGGAATAAATCAAAATCAAAACTAGGCTAATCAACAAATTCATCATCATCATTTCAATCAAAACAAATTCAATCAACTAATCAACAAATTTGAACAATCAACAATTGAAATCAAAAGCTTAAGATTGAATTAAAGTAAAAGAAATCCTTACAAACTTTGGTGACATCAAAGGAAATTGTGCTTAGAGTCATCAATCATCATCTCTCTCTAAAATCTAAGAATAAGTGTTTCTCTCTTTAAACTTCTACCAATTGATTCTAAAAACAATCATTCTCCCTCTAAAAACAAAAGAAAATTCTATATATAGTAAACCTAACAAAGAGAAGTTAGTTATATCGTCTAAAATAGACCCGTACAGGCCACGTCAAGAGGATGCGCGGCCGCACAAAAATGGTTACCGAATAAGGGGAGTAGCATGTACGACCGCGCCTAAGTCACGTGCACCCATGCTTGGGAACAAGGCAGTCTCTTTCCCTCTTCATCTTGATGTTACTCGTGCGCTCCACTTGGTGTGCTTGATGAACACGAAGCATGGAAGACCTAAAAACACCTCGACGGTGGGTTCAATACTTGAATTGGTGCCCCAACGGCTTGAATGCACAGCCTAAGGTCAGTTGGAACTTGAACATCTCCAAACTTGAGCTTCAAATGGAGAACACTAAGCATCCTAATCAATGCAAAACTCGGGAAGACACCTCGGGAATCCTTAGACAACGATCCTAACCTGAAAAATGAATAAAACAGGCAAATAAAAAGGAAAAAGACAAAATAAACCAAGAAATGCATGAAACTAGAAAATCAACTAAGTAAAGTGCAAACTAAAGAAATAAAGAGCAAAACTAAGAAAAAAGGAAAGAAAAGAGCTATAAAAGCAATCTAAAATCACCCTAAAAGAGAACAAATGAGTGCCATAAATTACACTCATAATTGACATTACCTTCTGACTTCTTTTTCTTGCTCTCCTTCTCCTTACTGACCCCAGTTTTAGTTTCTTCTACTGAAATAGTTAAATTTTTAATCAAATGACAATGTAAACTAACAAATGACAATAAATTGTTGCAATATTATAAGAATATATTTATCTATTCACCAGCTGACTTATTGTTGTTGTTGTCCTTCTTGTTCTTCTTGTTCTTCTTGTTCTCGTTCTTCTTCTTCCTCTCAGTCACCTCATTTTGTTCTGAATTCTCCTTCATCTTCTTTTTATTCTCACTCACCTCATCTTGTTCATTCTTTTTCTTATTCTTCCTTTTCTTCTTCCCTTCTTCTTTAGGATACACCTTATTAAGTACTTTTATGCAACCAAAAAATGAAACAATTATATAACTAACTATGAACCGAACCGTTTAATAACACCAATAACACAAAAAATTTATGTAATTACCTCCTACCTTCTTTTTCTTCCTAAAGGCATACTCTTATTTAACCATAGTTGTTCTGTTTTTCACATCTATGGTAAGCCATGCCAAATCCTCATCATCAATATCAGATATTCCTTCATCGGCCTCCTCCCTTTTACTTTTAGCTGGAAAACAGTCCTTTGCCTTCAACAGGTGACATACATCCCCACCATACGAAACGTCCGGACACTATCCAAAGCAATATATATATATATATATATATATATATGTATATATATATATATATATGTATATATATATATATATATGTATATATGTATATGTACATATATATGTATATGTACATATATATGTATATGTACATATATATGTATATGTACATATATATGTATATGTACATATATATATATATATATATACACATATATATTACATATATATATATATATATATATACATATATATATATATATATATATAATATATTATACAACTATAAGAATGTATAAATAGATATAACAAGCTATTTAACAAAACAAAAATTCCAATTACCCTTTCTCTCCAAAGTCACCCGTGGGGAACCGATCTTATTTACAAGCTTTGCTCATTTCTTTCATAGTCCATACTTTTAACCTCGGAAACTCATTCCACTCAAGTGGAATTCTGTTCAGTCTATCAAGATACAACAACTGCATTGTACATAACCAAAACATCAACATCAGGTTTATGACTTCTAAGTGAAATGACCAATGGTTTACATTCAGATCTTTTGAGTAGTCAGCTTACCGAAAAAAATAAATTAAACCCACCAATTCCATGGGCAAACCCATTGTTATAAAACCTTTTAGCAAAGCTTCCCATTGCATGTAATAACTCATCCAAAATGAGAGAGCACCAGTTGTAGAGTTTACCACTACTTGGAACTGCAGCTGTGTACGGAATATTTCAAGCATCCCACACTTGAGCCACACTGTGTTCATACACTTAAGTACGGTGGCGTCCAATGGGAAGTAAGCTAGAGCAAAAGAGTCGCTAACAAGTTTTAGTAACTTGTAAACCATTCACAGGGTAAAGGTTACACCCCTTCATGGTCCATTAGATTGCTAACTCCGTAGTGGTCTTGAACCATGACTAGATATTCGGGGATAAAGGAACAAATCCAACCTAAAAGAGATTGAATCTACCCTAAAAATAGGTCTCTACTTTATTCTTCTCATATTCATGTGCACTTTCTGACTAACATACAATAAGTATATTAATCCTAAACTTGTTTAGTCTATGATGGTTGAATACTAATGCACAAACAAATCTACTATTGGCGATCACTTGAATTAAAGTCACATTAGCCTAAACAAGATTATTAATTATCTTATTAAACGTGATTACAAATACAAATTCCCCTCTAATCCTTTAAAAGAGGGCGTGATCAAGCAATAACAATAATAATATCAAGCCACAATAATAATAAAAACCTTCATCATCATAATCTTAATAAATCATAATAATATTATAAAGCATAATAATATTAGCAAGATCCTAGGCATGATACTAACAAGATTAATAACAAATTCAAGCATGTCACTAAACAAAAAAAAATCAAAGTTTTATCCCTAACATGATATAACATGATAACAGAAATAGGAAGCAACCTAAGCATGATACTAAAAAGCAAAAAAAAAAACATCCTAACGTGATACTAGTAATATAAAAATGCTTTCCACAAAAATATAGAGAAATTAAAACAACTTAATTTGTTGCCTCGTATCTCTTTCTATCAAAATAATACACACGTTAGTAACTTCAAAGAAAATATTAAATCAAACAATTAATAAAATAATTGAAATAGACATTTTTTACCAAACCCCTAGAAATTATCAACCTTTTATGTCTATGGCGAAGGCAACTTCAAGCTTGGCTTGGTGGGTCTAGATCTCATGAATGTGGTATTGTGTTTGAAAAAGGCTAGGCTTAGAAAGAGGGATAAAGAATAAGCTATTGCTTTAAATGTGAAAAAAATAAAATTAGATGATTGTCGGTTCTTAAAAACGTGGAAATACGACCCTATTTATAGAGAAAATAGCCCAGAAACAATCACAAATAGACTGAATCCTATTAGGAATAAAACTGCCCCTGTCACAAAACGATGAAGTCCAACGCGACGCGACAACCCAGTCGCTATGTTACAGGCTTGTCGTTCAACGCCAGCTTTGTCGTTCCGCGCTGATTTCACGCGTTTTCTAAAAACCTATACGAAATCCTTAATCTAATTTAATTCGATTAACAACGCCCGTACTTATCTTTGAAAATCAGATTTAATTTCTTTAAAAACACTTGTTTTAATCCAAATAGAATTCTTTATTTTCATAAACGACATAATTATCATTCCTAATCCAATTAGAACTCAAAATAACCTTCTAAGTTATTCTAGAAGATTAAAAGCAATCCTTATAAGTTTAGTAATATTAATTAATGGGCCGTCCACTAAATAATTGGGCCATAAAACCATTTCAGACCCAATTTAGTATTTTAGTCACAACTTCCTCATTATTCGTCGGAATTGGGCTTATAATATATCATTTGAAAGTTCTTTTCGAGCCCAATCCAAATACACTATTATTGGACCCTTATTATACACCAAACTAAATTGGACAGGACATTTACATAAATAAAGTTCATTTTTTGAAAAGAGAAAGAAGATTTAGTTTTATTAAAACAATCGCATCACAAGACTTTTTAAAGTTGCACTTCATTCGATAATTAAATGACGCGAAAGGTATTCATCACTGGGTTTTGTTTTTGGGAGACACGATTAGGTGTCTACAGAAGCCTCCACTTTGACTGAGTTTGGAAAAACGTATGTTTCAAAAAACAAAAGTCAAAGTATCGATATGGACGGAGAAGGATTCAAAACGTTTTGCAATCCTAAATCATTCTTTTAACGCCGATACTTGCAAATTAGCGTTAATTAAACAGATAAAAGAGTTAAGAAACGCATATCTTGCACCAACGAGCACACGCCTTTGGGGTAACCGAAGATTACTCTATTTGTAGCGATCTTTTGCTGTTTTGTGACCATCTTCCACAATCTAGGGAACATAGTCAAAGATAACTCTGCTTGTAGCCATCTTCCGCTTTTATGACAACTTATGTCGTCGAAGGCGAATCTGCTTGTAGTCATCTTCACTTGTTTGGGACAACTCTCCACATGCTAGGAAACGTCGTTAAAGATCATTCTCCTTGTACCGACCCTTAATTTTACGTGAAGTTATCGAAGATCACTGCTTGTTGATCCTCAGTTTGTCGGTGCTTGGCTGTAATGCTTGTTGTGTCGTGCTATGCGTTTGCTATTGATGTTCACTTGTCTCTAAAAAATGGAGCTTTGAATGATATTTTCATGCGTCTCTGAACAAAAGAGCTTGATGAGGGATGTTCACTCGTCTTCAAATAAAGGAGCTTAAGGGAGATGTCCACACGTCTCTGAATAAAAGAGCTTTGAATGCTATGCCTACGCGTCTCTGAGCTAAAATGCTTTGAATGCTATGCCTACGTGTCTCTGAGCAAAAGATCTTTGAATGTTTGTTGAGATTATTCGGTTGGCTGCGAACAGGGGCTTTGCTGAATGGTTGTATCTTGTAAAACAAAAAGATTTCATAAAGACTTTGTTGGTGTTTTTCTTAGGGCTGACCTAAGGCTTGATGTGTTTGACATTATGATTGCTTTAACTTGAGGTTAACTCTAGGTTTAGTGTTTAAATCTTGTGTGCATTTTATTGTGATTGTGCTTGACTCGAGATGCAAAAAAGCAAAAAAAAACCGTCATTTTTGTGGAGGGTATCGACTTTCTCCTAAAAAAAAGAAAGACACGAAAAAGAATCGAAGTGAGTGATTGAGTGTTTGTGGTGCATGTTGAATGAGCTTAGTAAAATGTATGCATTAATGGTGTATCTCATGGTGCAAGGATTATTACATCCTAGACTAATCTAGTTGATGACTTGATGATGAAAGTATTTGGGTAACTTAGGCACGGAGGCTAAGTACTTCATACTTTGTGATGCAATGATGATCATGATGATGAGTGATCTTAATATGATAAAGCGTGCTTCAACGTTGTGTTAAGATTTTATGACAAAAGGTTCCTATGGGAAGTATTATTTGGTCATGTATATGTGATGTGTGTGAAAGTGACACTAAAGTTAGGCTGCACAAGCTAACGGTGTGGAAATATATTGAAAAGAGTCAAATAATGGTGACTCTTAGGATGGGTAGGCTAATAATGTAAGGATCAAGCCCCTAAGTCTGGCTCTAAGTGGATACGCATGAACATTGGAGATCCCTTGATATGATCATGTATGAATGTGAATGTCAATGAATGCATTTTTAGTATGGCTGCACCCCAATGTGAGGTTGCCTACGTATCCGTTAGGAATCAAGCCGAACGTAGCTCTAGCCAAACCTTGCCCAAGTATGTGTATACCTCAAAGAGGTCTTTTAAGGGTTGTAATGTGGTTAAGCTAAAGGTTGAAGAAGAAGAAGAAGAAGAAGAAGAAGAAGAAGAAGAAGAAGAAGAAGAAGAAGAAGAAGAAGAAGAAGAAGAAGAAGAAGAAGGGGATAAAGGATCAAGACCCTATATAAGCCCCCAAGGTGTGCAACCTTGCTTTTGAATCTTTATATTTTTATGTTTGAGGTTTCTCACTTTTGAAATCTCTTTTGTTTATATTTTTTCTCTCTCTTTTTTGCTTCATCATAATATTTTTTATTTGGATCTTTTTTTATAAGTATGGGAAATGCTGATCATGCGGTCTATCACTCACTTGGCATTCATGTTTCTCAGGCATAGTACCGAGCACTTGGTAAGAGACACAATATGAGACATGTTCTTATCAAAGATATAATCATATCAATGACATTGGAACACTTTCCCTTTTGCACACTTTTATTATTTTTTTGAATTTTTGAGATCTAGGCAAAATTACTCAAGCTTTTGTATTTAGAATTTGCATAAGTTGCACACTATCCTATCCTAAGCTTAGGTAGATGTGGGTTGAAAAAAGAAAGGTTTATCGTTAGACGAGGCTTAAAGTGTTTTATCAGGAAAGGATTTATATGAGAAAGGTGAAGATGATATGTTATGGCTACAAGGGGTGCCTCAAATCATAAGTATACCTTGTGCTTAGTTCGGCATGGAATTTTTTTTTTTTTTTTTTTTTTTTTTGTAATACAATGTGATGATCATATGAAAGAAAAGAAATTCTCATTTTGTTAAGAGAAAAAAACCTACAAAATAAATCTATGGAAAATATGAAGGTTCCTATGCTAGACTTATTGAAGGAAGGAGAAATCAAAGAAATAGAAAAAAGAGATCACGAAATCTTGTCGTTGAATTCCTCCTTGTGTCTTGTGCTTTATCATCACTCGGTCTTCTTACCAGCTGGAGGTATGGGAAGCTTGTTATTATCTATCAAATATTGGATGGCCTCTTTTAGCTTCCAACAGCCCTTAGTAGTATGCCCTCTACCTTGATGGTACTTTTAGTGAGCGTTAGAATCCCATTTGGGTGATCTATTTTCCGGCGCAGGATCTTGAAGAGGTCCGATAGGAGTGATGAGTCCTTTGGAATGGAGTCGATCAAAAGCAGTGTCATAGTTTATCTTGATAGGGGTGAACTCTTTCTTTAGGTGGTTTTTAGGTCTTTGGTTAATCATGCAACTTCCATTCTGATAGGAAGAAATGGAAGAAATATTGTCGTTCTTTCTACTGATCTTGCCATCATTATTATTGATTTTGACCTTCTTGTCACTTAGAGAAATGCAAAGGCGGTTCGAATCAAGACGGTATTGAATTCGGTCTTTGAGGGTGAAACACTCTTCAATGGTGTAACCATGGCCTCTATGATATTTGCAATAAGAATTGGGATCCCAATTGGGAGACCGTTTCTTGGGTAAAGGGTCTTGGTTGGACCAATGGGATAAAGTACACCCACCACTTCCACGGGCAAACCCATTGTTATAAAACCTTTTAGTAAAGCTTCCCATTGCATGTAATAACTCATCCAAAATAAGAGAGCACCAGTTATACATTTTATCACTGCTTGCAACGGCAGGTGTGTAGGGAATATTTCATGAATCCCACACTTGATCCCCAATGTGATCATACACTTATGTATGGTGGCGTCCAAAGGGAAGGAAGCTAGAGCAAAAGAGTCATCGACAAGTTTTAGGAACTTGTAAACCATTCACAGGGTGAAGGTTACACCCCTTCACGATCCATGATATCGCTAACTCCATAGTGGTCTGGAACCATGATTGGATATTCGGGGATGAAGGTACAAATCCAACCTAAAAGAGCTTGAACCTGCCCTAAAAATAGGCCTCTACTTTATTATTCTCATATTCATGTGCGCTTTCTGACAAACATACAATCAATATAATAATCCTAAACCTGTTTAATCTATGTTAGTTGAATATTAATACACAAACAAATCTACTATTAGCGATCACATGAATTAAAATAACATTAGCCTACACAAGATTATTAATTATCTTATTAAGCATGATTATAAATATAAATTCCCTTTAATCCTAAAAGAGGTGGCGTGATCAAGCAATAACAATAATAATATCAAGCAACAATAATAATATCATCATCATCATAATCTCAATAAGGCATAATAATATTAGCAAGATCCTTGGCATGATACTAACAAGATTAATAACAAATCCTAGCATGTCACTAAACAATAAAGATCAAAGTTTTATCCCTAACATGATAGAAGAAATAGGAAGCAACCTAAGCATGATACTAGAAAGCAATAAAAATATCCTAACATGATACTAGGAATATAAACATGCTTTCTACAGAAATATAGAGGAATTAAAACAACTTACTCTGTTGCCTCGTATCTCTTTCTATCAAAACAATACACACGTTTGTAACTTCAACGAAAATATTAAATCAAACAAATAATTAAATAATTGAAATAGATATTTGGGACAAAAACCTCATAAATTGTCAACCTTTCACGTCTAGGGCAAAGGAAAATTCGAGCTTGACTAGGTGTGTTCAGAACTCGTGAATGCGGTATTGTGTTTGAAAAAGGCTAGTCTTAGAAAGAAGGAGAAATAATAAGCTATTGCTTAAAGAGAAAAGAGAATAGATTTAGATGATTGTCGGCTCTTAACAACGGGGAAATACGACCCTATTTATAGAAATATTAGCCCAGAAACGATCAGAAAAAGACAGAATCCTATTATGAATAAAACTGCCCCTATCGCAGAACGACAAGGTCAGCGCAACAGGATAGTCCTTTCGCTGTGCGACAGGCTTGTCGTTCAGCGCCAACTTTGTTTTTCCGCGCTGATTCACGCGTTTTCTAAAAACCCGTATGAAATCCTTTATCTAATTTAAATCGATTAACAACGCCCCTACTTATCTTTGAAAATCAAATTTAATCTCTTTAATATATATAACACCCGTTTTAATCAAAATAGAATTCTTTGTTTTCATAAAAGATATAATTATCATTCCTAATCCCATTAGAACTCAAAACAACCTTCTAGATTATTCTAGAAGATTAAAATTAATCCTAATAACTTTAGGCATATTTATTAATGGGCCCTCCACTAAATCATTGGGCCATAAAACCATTTTAGTCCCAATTTAGTATTTTAGCCATAACTTCCTCATTATTTATCATAATTGGGCCTATAATATATCATTGGAAAGCTCTTTTCGAGCCTAATTCAACTACACTATTATTCGACCCTTATTATGGATCAAACTAAATTGGACTGGATATATTCATAAATAGAGTTCAATTTTTAAAAACAAAAAGAAGAGTTATTTTTATTAAAAACAACCGCATCACAAGACTTTTCAAACTTTCACTTTGTTCGATAATCAAATGATGCAAAAGGTATTAATTAGTTGGTTTAGTTTTTGGGGGACACAATTAGGTGTCTACAAGACGCATGCAGATGTTTCTTCCTCAGGCGATGATAAGTTGTTGAATAGAGTGTATTCAACATTAGCAACACAAAAAGCTGCTGAAAATCGTCCTCATCAGTACATAGAGCCTCCAAAGCTTCAATCAAAGTCTTACTTGTTATTCCTTCTATCCCAGAATTGTAAATGGTGTGGTACTTTATCCACAAACTGTCTTCTACCTCCTAATCAACTACCTTCGTTGGTACCGGTCACCGTTCGTGAGGAAGACCCAGAACCCAGTGCACCTGAATAGAAGAAAAAGGGAAAAGCATCCCATCTGTCGTGCGAAGGCACTTCTTATCAGCATCTACCCGCGTACACAACTATGCCAACTGTCGAGGTAACCTCTTCCTAACAGCATAAGATAATGTTCTAAAACCCATATCTATGACTATTCAAGTCTTTGTTTCATCAAATTTTCCTAATACCCTACCAAATGTCTCAAGAGGGAAATTCACATTCATTGAATGCAAAATAAAGGCAGAATTATAGAATTAATAAATGTCTCAAATACATGCTTCAAAACAAAACAGCAAAGTTCTCAACAAACATACAATCTTCTCGTATTGTTGGACATTTCGATAACTTTCCCAGCCTCCTTCAGCCTACCGCCTACACTTTTTGAATTATCCTTTTGCCATCAAAAAATAATAAGAAACGATCATTAGAATACATTATATAACTAATATCGATTAAACTGAACAAAATAAAACCACATAGAAAGCAACTCATAAAAATACCGTGTAAACAATCGAATTAATGTTTTTTTATCATGCTCTTCGGCTTCACCAACTTTTCCTTCCCCTTGTCTTTCACCTAGATTGGTAAACAAAACAAATATAGATAATCATTGGAAAATTAACAGTTAAGTTAGTCTAGTCTACAAAGGTAAAAGCAACTTTACCACTCTCTGATGTGTACTTCTTGAACATTCTTCTTCTTCAGTATCATCTGTAGAATACGATTCAGATGAAGTCTCCTCTTCTAAATTAGGATGAAAAGGTGTATCATCACCACCTCTTCCCCTACTCCCATCTCTCACACCTCTTATCCTAGCACCACCCCAGCCTCTACCACCTCTAACAACACTACCACCTGTTACACCTTTCCCACCTCTCCCACCTATAACAACTAACAACAAGAAGCAACATTCTAAAACCATTTCAAATTTCACAATTAATTTCACAACAAACAGAATGAATACTAATTTTGACTAAAACACCTACATTTTCCAAAAACCAAGTTATAGAAGCAGATTAATCTTACGGGTTTTGCTCTTAGTTAGCCTCTAATTAAGGTTCAAACCAAACACACCATTCAAACATGAACCTTATTACTTTGATTTAAATGTTATCGGCAAAAAAATAAAAAAAATATGGAGCAATAAGCATTACTTAGATCCAAAAACCTTTACATTATCCAAAAGGTATTTAGCATTCATTCAAAAACCTATTGGCACATCAGAAAATTTACTTCAAAAACTAAAGTTGGCATTACTTTGATCTCAACCATTGCTGAAAGCCTAACAGAATTATACTTTTCAACAAAAAGCAACACAAGCAATCAGATATAGCAACAAATACCAGGTGCACATACATAATGATAATCACTACAACCTTAGTTATTAGCTTTACATTTGTTAGAGGGATGTTGACATTCTAAAAGAACCACATAAAGAACCAAACCCAACCTCAAGGAATGCTTAAACATTATAAACAACAATAACATATACAATAAGAACATTGACTACTTCAAGGCATGCTTAAACACCAAAAACAACAATATCGGTGGCTTAATCTGAATGATGAGGCATGAAATGCGTGAAACAAGAATTGACCAAAAGTTATAAGCCTAATTTCAAACTCATCAAACCTTTAAAATGCCATATTAAAACCCAGATTACTTCCTATTAGAATTTCTTGTCATTTATATTTTTAATATAGTCATATTACAACCAATATTAAAATCTATATTACTTACTATTAGAATTCTTGTCAATTATATTTTAAAAAAAAAAGTCGTATTAAAATCTATATTACTTACTATTAGAATTCTTGTCATTTATATTTTTAAAAAAAAGTCGTATTAAAATATATATTACTAATTCACAAATTATCACAAAACCTAACTCACAAATTATCACAAAACCTAAGTTTTAATCGAAATTTCAACTAAAAAGAAACTAAATTTGTTGTAAAAAAAACCAAAATTTAACACAAACTTAGGTTCCAACTGCAAAATTATCAACAAAAATAAAACCTACAAACTTACAACAACCTAAATTTTGAAATTTCAAAAACGTATTAACATGATATTTGCTAACCAAATAAGTGACATGCAATTGTAACAATAATTACATAGAGATTCAGAGACTCACCTCGACACTTCATTTTCGTCGGTCAATTGCGCACGAAATTCTCTGAAATTATCTCACTTGGAACAACTTTTGATCAAGACTCTCTTTTCCCGTCAATAAACGAGCATAAATAATTGGTCAAGCAGGAATATGAATAGCTTAGGATTCAATTTGTCAACAATCTTCAGAGAGATAGAGATGAGAATATGAACAACTTCAAAGAAGGGAGAGAGGAGAGGAAAGGATAAGCGAGAATTGAAGCAACGGGATCCAAAAAAAAAAGGGGAGGCATATTATATATTAGTATGTTTATACATACAGAACAGTACCAATACATGCAACTTAAATTGACGGCCATGCGAAAATTCCAAAACACCCCCGTGCTGGGAATTTTTACCCTAGTAAATTGCTGAGCTGAGACTGGCTCAGATTAGATGTATATCATACTACTAAACATAAACACAATGATATGTTTGCTTAAGGGCTTGTTTTAATTGACTGAATTGAACTGAACTAAACTTATTAGAGCTGAACTGAAGTGAACTTATTGGAGTTGAATAGAACTTAACTGAACTGAACTGAAAATAAGCTGAAGAGAACAGGCTCTAAGTGTATTCATTATCACTAGTTTTGTGTCCGGGTGATGCCCTAATGATGGGATTTTGAGCCATATTTTTATTCAATTTTTGAATGTTTACACTCATGGTTGATAATATATGGCATTTGTTAATAAAGGATGGATGAGGAACACATTTATCAATAACTACACGGAATAATCACTTTTGGTTCAAGTAGCCGACCCCACTTATGAGATTAAGGCTTTGATTGATTGATTGATTATTGATAAAATATACTTCCTCGGTTTATTTATAGTTGCAACACTTCTCTAAAATAGAAATGGTACAATAGTTGTAACACACTATAAAATAAAGGTTTTTATGGTGAAAATTGTACTATTACCTTTATTTAAAACTCATGACCCACTTGATTATTAACCTAGCAAACTCTTAACCCCATTTTAAGTGTATTATATCATGTGAGTTCCACTTTTCTTAAATACCTGGATAAAATTTGGACCATTTTAAGTGTATTCTAGAGGTCCCAAATAGTGAAAAAAAAAAGTGAGAGTGCCCAAAAGGTTCAAAAATGAAAAGGTAAGTACCCAAATTTATACTTAACTCATCAATAATTGGGGGAAGTACTTGCCCTATTAAAAATAAACGTCACTTTGGCCTATATATTTACTAATGCATGACTTTGATAATAATATATGTTATTATAAAAAAAAAACATAAATTATAATAAGAGGATAGTTAGAAACTTCGTATTGATACGATTATACTAACAAGTATCTATCTATCTATCTGTCTGTCTGTCTATCTATTGTAATCTTATATATCTCATGTGTCTTTTAATAAGTGTTCATATCACAATAAAGGGAGTGATACAAGTTTATGTTTGGTTGACCCGGAGCTATTCATAGAAATTTTTAACTAATTAATTGTCAAATCTTAACATACATTGTCGATGTTTATAAATAAAATATGTACGTTAAGTAGGATATTAATCTTTCCAAAAAAAAAAAATGGGATATCAATGATACATGTAGGAACAACATAGAGGAAGGTGCTCCATATTTGAAAAACCAATATATACTTTAATGTAATCGTTAGTTTGATGGTACTGTCTCTATATTTTTGTAGTAAAACGTTGTGACTTTTTTGCATTTTGCTGCAAAGGCACACCACTACACCTGCAAGCACTCAAAGCCAAGACATGTATGTTGCAACTACTTGAAGCACCTTTCCATGGAATGGCAAGACCAATTCAATAATAGTTTGGGTCATAGAACAGGAAGATCAATTAAAAGATATTTCATTACACTTAACAAAAAAAATATATATATATTCAAAAATATTTTTCTCAAATAACCATTCTCACTCCCACTATCAAAACAAATGATATCCAAATAAAATTTCTCAAAATGACACATTACATTAGAGTCTTTAACATATCCTATTGACTGAAAATAACAAAATTTCTCAACTTACGGACTACAAATAACAAAATTACCCCTTTTATGATACATCGAATGTTTATCATCTTGATAAACTTGAATTTTCTGTTAGATTTAAACAAATCCTTAAATCTAATAATACTTAGACTATAGGCTTGCTTTTTTTCTTCAAGGAACTTCTCTGTTCTCAAATTGTACTCTGAAGCACAAGTTCTTTACGAGGAACACTTCCAATGTGTTTACTTAGTAAGTTCTTCATTGTTTTTTTAATTCCTTTCCGTGTCTTTCTTACAAATTCATATTTATAGGGATATTTGTCTTGTTCTGCATTCATAGTATTCTAAAACAACTTTAAACTTTTACACTGTGCTTGGGTAGCAATGGTGGAGGAAAAGGGACGGGAGGAAAGAAGAGGGAAGGGACGGAGAAAGTAATGTTACATTTTCCCCTAATCTTTTCAAATTGGGAAGGATTTGGTTCGTTGAAGAAGGAGAAAAAATCAATCATTCAATTTCATTTCTCTCCCTTTGTCTCCCTCTATGTGATACCCAACCAAGGGACCCTGAATCCCTCCCTTTCTTTTTCTTTCCTTTTCCTCCATTCCCCTTTATCCAAACATAGTGTTAGTATCATTACATAGCTTGTCTTGAGCCAACATCATCAAAACATCAAGGTTAATTAAGAGAGGGTGTGGTTTAAGGGGAAAAAAAGTGGGAGTGGTTTTGGGCTGGGGGTAAGGGATGACGTGGTTTCGAGGCTAGGGACAAGGAAGATCATCATCTAAAACCGTAGCATCAATCTTAGTTTAATGACTATATATACTAACTTGTTCAAACCTTCTTACTTCATATTTTTTTCTTAGTCCATTTTGGTCGAGGAATTGGCACCAAGGATTCATATTTGGCATCATCACTGCGCACTATTAAGCTTTCTTCACTAAGAGTTGTTTTATCAATATCTGAATTTGGAATCTTCTTCTTTATTAGAAGATCATCATCTACAACCGTAGCATCAATCTTAGTTTTATTACTAAAAAATGGAATTCTTTCTTCATCTTCATATGCCATCTCACATATTAAAAATCGTAATGTCAGGATCCGGGGAAGGAGAAGGGCATGGTTTCGGTGGTGATTGGGGTGGGGTTCAGTTGTGGTTATGGGGAAGGAAGATGGCTAAGTTTGTTTTTTAATTATTATTTTACCAATCACGTGTTTTTATATGTCCAAGAACCTATTATATATAACAGGTTGGTTGATTCGGTTGGATCAAATAAAAGCAAAATACCTCTAAATTCCTCTTATAAAAAACAACACCTCCTAAAATTCAGATTATTACAACAAATTTAAAAGTTATTTAGATAGCATTATGACTATCTTTCTTGTAATAACAAACAATATCAATTTTTTATAGTAAATAATTTATACATTAATGTCCACCATTAGTGATTTAATTTACAGGTTTTCAGTGAAAATAATTACTGTATAGATTTTTCGAGTTGGATAAAGATTGAGGAAAAAATTTAGGGAAATTCGCATTGGTACACCTTTAAAATTGGCTTTTATCTTTGGTACACTATAAACTTTTTGTCTTCCGACTTGTACACCTTTACTTCATGTTTCTTCACACTACTACACATTTATTTTAAATTCAAGCTCAATTTGGAACCATTAAGGATCAATTACCTCAAAACCTGACTTGAACAGTTCTTAGCACGAAAAAAATTAAAGACATGCAAACTAAGATATCTCTTGACACACAAAACAAGGTAGTCATGTAATTTTTTTTGAAGTGGTGTTTAAACTCAATTTGGACCCCTTAAGGATTAATTTGATCCGCAAAACCTTAACAGAACAATTCTTATCGCACAAATCAAATCATATATGTTTAAAAGGGTAGTTTAGTCTTGTTACTAATTAGTTAACTTAATGGGCCCAAATTGAACTCAAATTTAACAAAAATTAACATAGAGGTATACCAATGGGAAGAAACATAAAGTAGAGGTATACCGTTTGGAAGGGAAAAAAATTAACAGTGTACCAATAAGAAAAGTTAATTCTAAGGGGGTGTTTGGTTTGAACAATGAAAACAAAGTGAAAAGGAAACAGATAAGAGGGGAGAAAGGAATCTTTTAACTATTACCTTTTCATTTGTTTGGTTTAACTATGGATAGGAATCACTTTCTGTTTGAGGAGGGTAAGGGTTATTGTTACCTTAGGTGTTAGAGAGGTAACGAATAGGTGGAATCTCTCACCCTTAGCTAAAGGTAATAATTACCAAACCTTCTAACCAATAAACATTTGGTAACGGTAATGGTTTAACCCAATCTGTTTCCAACCCAAAATATACACTAACCAAACATGTTGCAAAGGTGTACCAATGAGAATTTTCCAATCATTTAACAACTTACTCCCTCTGTGTTTACAAATAACTGAAACATTTTGAGTTTCACAAAGTTTTAGGAAGGTTGGTTGAATTAATTAAATTAAAAGGTAGGGGGTATAATTTGGGTTGTAAAATAGATCATGTTAGGGGATAGTGTTAAATAGGCTGAAAAACACTTGACCCAAACCTAACCCATTTATTAAACTGGTTGAAAGCCCTTGACCCAAACATAACATGTTTATTAAATGGGTTACTGTAGGGAATATTTCAAGCATCCCACACTTGAGCCCCACTGTGACCATAAACTTAAGCATGGTGAGGTCCAAAGGGTAGGAAGCTAGAGTAAAAGAGTCACCAACAAGTTTTAGGAACTTGTAAACCGTTTACAGGGTGAAGGTTACACCACTTCAAGATCCATGAGATCGCTAACTCCATAGTGGTCTGGAACCATTACTGGATATTTGGGGATAAAAATACAAATCCAACCTAAAAGAGATTGAACCTGCCCTAATAATAGGCCTCTACTTTATTCTTCTCATATTCATGTGCGCTTCCTGACTAACACACAATCAATAGGTTAATCCTAAACTTGTTTAATCTATGTTGGTTGAATATTAATGCGCAAGCAAAACTATTATTGGTGATCACTTGGATTATAATCATATTAGCTTAAACAAGATTAATTAATTATCTTATTAAGCGTGATTACTAGTACAAATTCCCTTTAAACATGCATAAAAGGGGTGATCAAGAAACAACAACGAGTAACATATATCAAGCAACATAATAATCACAACCATCGTCATAATAATCTCATCAAAGCTTAATAATAATAGCAAGATCCTAGGCATGATACTAACATGATTAACAACAAACCCTAGCATATCACTAAACATTAAAGATAAAAGCTTTAGCCCTAACATGATACTAACAAGATATTAGAAAAGAAATAGGAAGCATCATAATAATATCAGATATATTAGTTAACCCTAAACATGATACTAGGAAGCGATAAAACATCCTAACATGATACTAAGAATCAACAAAATAATCTAAGCATGATTTCTATATCAAAAGATCAATAATTAAAGCAATTAAATCACTTACTTGGATTCCTCGTATCTCTTTCTAATAACAAAATACACTCGTTAGTAACTTCAAGAAAAATATTAAATTAAACAATTAAATTAAATAATTGAAATAGGGATTTAGGACCAATAAACCATTAGAAATTATCAACCTTTCACGTCCAGGGCGAAGGCAACTTTGAACTTAGCTAGGTGTGTCTAGAACTAATGTATGCAGAATTTTGTAAGAGGGAAGGTTTAGAAAAAGAATAGAGAGAAAGAATAAGCTTCTATCTTAAAAGAGGAGAGAATAGAACTAGATGATTGTTGATAAATAAAAACGGGGAGATACGACCCCTATTAATAAAAACATAGTCCGGAAACGATAGAAAAGAGTTCAAGTACCATTCGGAATAAAAGACCTCCTGTCGCCAATGGCAAGAGTTAGCGCCTGACAACAGGCTTAGCGCCAGGCGACAGGTATTAGTTCCAGGCGACATACCTGTCGTTTGGCGCTGGGACAGTTTTTGCGGATTTTTTTTTTTATCATATCTTTTGACCCAAAAGTCCAAATATGTCATATAATATGTCGTTGGAAAGATTTTGAAGTCTACTTTCAAATCCAATTAGAATCATATAAAAATATGTTGTAGATAAAAAGATATGGCCAAAATATTGGAAAGGTGTCAGTTTTGGATAGAGTTTCATATTTCTTTCATATCTTTTTCGTTATAGCTCGGAATCAATATTATAATATATCATTCGAGATAATTTAAAGATCAATCCAATGATATAAGAATTGGATAAAAATTATAAGGCACAAAAATAATATTTGACTGTCTTTGAACATTTTTAAATTCGAATAGATTAGGACTTAAAAAAGGAAAGTTTTTTTAAAAAGAAAAGTTTTTATTCAATTTCAAATTCTTTAATTTTATCTTTTCAAAAAGAATAATTAAGATCTTTAAGAAACTCATGGAATTAATCCTTATTAGTTTAGGAATGAGATTAAACCTTTGGACCCTCCACATGATCATTGGGTCGTAGGTAAAATCCGGTTTGGGTCCAGTTTAGTATTTTTGCCATAACTTCCTCATTATTCATCGGAATTGGGATTATAATATATCGTTGGAAAGGTTTTTTCAAGACCCATCCAAGTACACCATTATTGGACCCTTATCATGGACTAAAAATAAACTCGAATAGACGTTTACATAAATAGATTAAGAAAAGAAATATTTTTCAAAACAGAAAGAGAGATATTTAAATAAAAACAAACACATCATTAGACTTTTCACATTTCACCTCGTTTGATAATTAAATGACGTGAAATGTATCATTATTGGGTTTGGTTTTTAGGGAGACATAATTGGGTGTCTACAAAAGCCCCCACTTTGACTTAGTTAAGAGAAACGCAAGTTTCGAAAACAAAAGTCAAAGTAACGATAGGGACGGACAATGATTCTGAACGTTCTACGACCCTAAACATTCTTGTAACGCCGGTACCTGCAAACTGGCGTTAGTTAAACAGATAATAGAGTTAAGAAATGCGTATCTTGCACCGTCGAGCACACATCTCTTGAATAACCAATTTTTGTTTGACGATCTTCCTCAAGCTAGGGGATATCGCCTGAAAACTGCTCCGCTTGTAGCTGCCTTCAATTTCTGCTGTTTTATGACCATCTTCCACATCCTAGGGAATATGATCGAAGATAACTCCGCCTGTATTCATCTTCACTGCTGTTGTGACGTCCTTCCTCGTCTTGAGAATTCTATCGTGAACCACCACGCCTCGAGTGATCCATTGAACGACAATCTTCCACGCCTTGGGAATTCTACAGGAAACGACCATGCTTGAGCGATTCACTAAATAACTGTCTTCCACACCTTGGGGATTTTTATCATGTGCTTCTGCGCCTTGAGCAACTCACAAATGACAAATTTCCTCGCCTCGGGTAAAATGTCGTAGAGTCCTTCGTCTTGAGCAATCTTCCGAATGATAATTTTCCTCGCCTTGGGAAGTCTAATAGTATAACAGTTTCCACGCCTTGAGAATCCTGTCGTGAGCTCCTACGCCTTGAGTAGCTCTTGAGTGAATTTCCGCTAAGTACCCACTCCCTGGGATGCAATCGCCAACTTCTACGCCTCGGGAAGTTTGCATTAATCGACAATTTTTCTCCGTCTTGGGAAAACTTGTCCAAAAATTATTGGTCTCTTCGTCTTGAGAAACTTGCTGTGCAAGCCATCCGTGCTTTAGTACATAATCATGTTTTGTTGAATCAAAGTAGTTTTATTTGACAACCTCTACATCTTGGGGAGCACCGTCTAAGATTGCTTCGCCTTGAGCTATCTTCTCAAATAGGGTGACTACTTTCGCATCTTAGGGAATGTCGTCAAAGACTACTACGCCTTGAGCCATCTTATTCAAATTTTCTCATATCCTTGCCTTGGAAGTGATAGCTTTGCATGTCTTTGAAAACTTGTGCCTTCTGTCTTAGATCTTTGTAAAGGTCACTTGTCCGTCTGGGATTTAGTGCACCTGCATATATGTTTTGGACTACAAGACTTTGCTTATGTTTTCCATAGGGTTGACCTAAGGTTTATTGTGCTTGACATTATGATTGCTTTGACTTGAGGTTAGACTCAAGGTGATTGACACGTGTGTTAGACTCAACTCGATGTAATATGACACGACATGACTCAATGTGCATGACTTGACTCGTGTGTGCATTTTATTGTGATGTACTTGACTCAAAATGCTGAAAAACAAAAGTTTTTTGTTATTTTTGTGGAGGGCACCGACTTTCTCCCGAAAAAGAAAGACGCAAAAAAGAATCGAAGTGAGTGTTGGATGGTGCATGTTGATTGAGATTAGTCAAATGTATGTCGATGTTGCATCTCATGGTGCAAGGATTATAACATCCTAGACTATCTCGATTGTTGACTCAATGATGCAAGTATTTAGGTAACTTAGCCACGGAGGCTAAGCACTTCATACTTTGCATTGTGATAATGTTTGTGATGATGAGTAATGAATGACTCTAAGATGACGAGGCATGCTTCAACGTTGTGTTGAGATTTCATGACAAAAGTTTCCTCAGGGGAAGATTATTTGTCAATGTATCTGTGATGTGTGTGCAAGTGACACTAAATCTAGGATGCAAGGCCTAAGTGTATGGAAAAATATATTTTTTAAAAAGAGTCAAATAATGGTGACTCTTAGACTAGGTAAGCTAATAATGTAGAGATCAAGCCCCCAAGTCTTGCTCTAAATGGATATGATGAGAGTAGGAGATCCCTTCATATGATCATGCATGAATGTTTATATGAATGAATGCATTTAAATACGACCGCACCTCGATGTGAGGTTGCCTACGTATCCATTTGGAATAAGGCCGAACGTAGCTCTAGCCGAACCTTGCACAAGTATATGTATACTCAAAGAGGTCTTTAAAGTTTTATAACATGGTTAGGATAAAGGTTGAAGAAGAATGAGATAAAGGCTCAAGACCCTAGATAAGCCCCCAAGGTGTGCAACCTTGCTTTTCAAACTTCGTGTTTTGTATGCTTGAGATTTCCTCACTTCGAACTCTTTTTTTCGTTTTTTTTTTTTTTTTTTTTTTTTTTGCTTTATCATTTTTTTTAATAAGTGTGGGCAATCCCGATCATGCGGTCTATCACACACTTGGCATTCATGTTTCTCAGGCACAGTACCGAGCACTCGATAAAAGATGCAATTTGAGACGTGTTCATATCAAAGACATGTTCATGTCAAAGATATTGGAACACTTGCCCTATTGCACACTTTTATTACTTTTGGTTTTTTTTTTTAATTTTTGAGTTCTATGTAAAATCACTCAAGCTTTTGTATTTAGAATTTGCATAAGTTGCACACTATCCCATCCTAGGGTAAGATAGATGTGGGTTGAAGAACGAAAGGTTTATCGTTAGAAGAGGCTCAAAGTTGCTTTCCAAGAAAGGGTCTATATATTCAGAAGGTGAAGGTGATATGATGAGCTACAAGGGTGCCTCGAATCATTGGTATACCTTGTGCTTAGTTCGACATGGATTTTCTTTTATTTTAATGAATGTAATGCAATGATCATATGCAAGGAAATAAATGCTCATTTTATTAAAAAAAAAAAAAAAAGTGAAAGGTAAAAATCAAACACTAAGAAATAAAGCTAAGGTGGATGAAGGGTACCTATGCTAGACTTATTGAGGAAGGGTTTGAAAAAAGAAGAAGAAATCATGAAATCTTGGTGAAAGCTTGTCTTATACCTTCGTTTCATCACTGCCTTTTTTAATTTGTTTGTCAATCACATGACTCAAATTCGATTCAACATGCATGGATGGGAATAGTGTGTAGTGAGGTAAATGATGTATGAAGGAAGCATGTAAGATGAAGGAATGTCAATGTAGAAAGTGTTTAATAAGGAAAGTATGAGATATGTATGGAAAGGTAAAGTAGATGGAGATATATGGAAAAATTAGGAATAGAGTGGACCCCTTGATGAGTGGCATTTATGCCATGATTAAGGTTCAGTTTGATGGTCATTTTCTCACATTTGCGGCTTGTTTGCATCCTTTTCCTTGCACTTAGTTCCCTTTCCCTTTATGCATCTTCTTTCCTAGATTTTTCCCCTCTTCTTACTCTTTACTTTGATCTCCATGCTTATGCTTTGTAGGAACCACCGAGGTCTTCAAGAGGAGGAAGCTAAGCTCAAGGAAAGCTGAAGAAAGAAAGATTCAGGAGAGGTTCGGTCAAACCCTCTAAAGGTGTGGTCGAACATGCTCAGTGGTCCGGCTGAAAAGTTTTGGCAGTTTCAAGTGGCATTTTGGCGAATTTGCAGGAGTGGCCAAACCTCAAAAGTTCGACCAGACCAGGATTAGGGAGGTTCGACCGAACCTACCCATGATTCGGCCGAACCTACCCTGTAGTCCGACCGAACCTACCCTGTAGTCCGACCTCTATTTCAGCTGGCTGTGTACGGACTATATAAGTCCCACTTTAGAACGTTTTAATGTAATTAGATTAACTTAGTTTTAATTTTCTGCATTTTTTAGCTTAATCTAGAGAGAGAAACACTATTAGTCTTCATTTGTAGAGAGAGAAAGTGTGGATTTCTTCATTGATGAACTTGGATTTTGAAGAAGAAGCTTGTTTAATCTTTTGTAGATCTTCAACTTCAATTAATGAGCAATCTCTTACTCTTTCTCTTTACTTTTGCATTTAATTTTTTTTGTTTATTTTGATTTTCCTTCTTGCTTATTAATCATGTTGATGCTTATTGATTTGGTGATTGATATTGTTTTCAACATGATTTGTGAGTAGTCACTTAGCCAAGGGTGTGGGGATGGTGTAGTTCCTAATTGTTCATGCTTATAATATTGGGATTAAGTTAATTGTGATTAAAATCTTTGCATGCTTGATATTCTTTGATCTTCTTGCAAATGCACATTGTTGGTTGATTAAAGGTGAATCTTTGCTAACAAGGAACGGAAGTTGACTTAGTTAAGGTTCATCACTATCGATTGTTCTTTGATTGCACCTCCCAATATATGATTCTAGTGTGGAAACATAGAGGCTATGTTAGGAGAAACCGATTAACCCCGGAAGGCGGTTAGATTGGACCTTATTTCGATATTCATGCATGTTTAGGATCGCAGAGCGTTCTGAATCATTCTCCGTCCCTATCGATACTTTGACTTTTGTTTTCGAAACTTGCGTTTCTCCAAACTCAGTCAAAGTGGGGGCTTCTGTAGACACCCATTTGTCTCTCCCCAAAACCAAACCCAGTGATGAGTACCTTTCGCGTCGAATCATAATCGAATGAAGTGAAAGTGTGGAAAGTTTAGTGTTGCGGATAGTTTTAATTTCTTTTCTCTTCTCTTTGTTTTTGAAAACTTATTTTAAGAAAACAGCAAATCCAGTTTGTTTGGTCCATGATATGGGTCCAATAGTAGTGTAGTTGTATGGGGCTTGACAAGAGCTTTCCAACGATATATTATAAGCCCAATTCCGATGAATATTGAGGAAGTTATGGCCAATTTACTGAACTGGGCCCGGTTTGAGCCTTATATGCGGCCCAATGATCTAGAGGAGGGCCTAATATAGATTTATCATTCCTAATGCAATTAGGAATGGTTTTATTCTTCTAGATTCTTTTAGAAGGTTCTTTTCATTCCTAATTCAATAAGCATCGATAAATTGACTTTTGTTGACTTTTCAGAGTTTTAATTAAAATCAAAGAACATTTTTTGAGGAAAGATACGATTTTATCCTCCTGTACGGCAATTTTTATCTGATTTTAAGAAAACGCGTGAATTTCCAGATCAGTGCCAAACGCCAGCTGTAGCGCCTAGCGCTACACTTGGCGCTTGGCGCCTGGCGCCAGCATTGGCTCCGGGTGCTAACGTTGGCGCCTAGCGCCAATTGCCAGCGTTGGCGCCAATCTGGTTTTATGTGCGCCAGACTCTGTTTTGATATTTTTATCTTTTTGGCTGATTTTTCTATAAATAACGTGCTAAAAACTCCGTTTTCGATAACCAGTTTTCATCTACAATCTACCAAATCTCATAAAGATTTTCTTGATTACTCTCTCTCTCTCTCTCTCTCTCTCTCTTCTAAACTAGCTTCTCTCAAATATAAAAATTCCGCATACATTAGCACTAGACATACCTAGCATTGTTCGAAGTTGCCTTCGCCCTAGACGTAAAAGGTTTAATTTCGGAAGGTTTGGTCCCAAATCTCTATTTCAATTATTTAATTATTGTTGATTATTATTTTCCTTGAAGTTACTAACGTGTGTATTTTGTTATTAGAAAGAGGTACGAGGCATCAAAGTAAGTGCTTTAATGGTTTTTATTGATATTATGATATAGAAATCATGCTTAGATTGTTATTTTGATTCCTAGTATCATGTTAGGATATTTTCCTTAATTTGATGTTTAGGGTGACAACAATAAATTCCTAGTATCATGTCTAGGGTAACTTTAATATCAAATATGATTAAAAGTATGATGCTTCCTATGTTCTTCCTAATAATTATGATTGTTAGTATCATGTTAGGATTAAAGATTTGATTTTTATATGCTTAGTGACATGCTAGGGTTTGTTATTAATCTTGTTAGTATCATGCCTAAGATCTTGCTATTATTATGCTTTAACATTATTATGATTATTTTTTATGATTTATGATTATAATTGTTATAATTATTTTTATGATGATTATTTTTAATTATGATTGTTATGATTATAATTTTATTATTTTTTATTATTATTATGTTGCTTGATATATATTGTTATTGCTTGATCACCTTTTATGCATGTTAAAGGGAATTGGTACTTGTAATCACGCTTAATAAGATAATTAATAATCTTGTTAGGGTTAATTTGATTATAATTCAAGTGATCGCCAATAATAGATTTATTTGTGCATTAATATTCAACCAACATAGATAAACAAGTTTAGGGTTAATCCTATTGATTGTAAGTTAGTCAGAAAGCGCATATGAATACGATCAGAATAAAGTAGAGGCCTATTATTAGGGCAGGTTCAATCTCTTTTAGGTTAGATTTGTACCTTCATCCCCGAACCCTATTTGGTTCAAGACCTTATGGAGTTGACGATCTCTTGGATCGTTAAGGGGTGTAACCTTCACCTCGTGAACGGTTTACAAGTTCCTAAAAAACTTGTTGGCGACTCTTTTGCTCTATCTTCTTCCCTTTTGGACGCCACCGTACTTTAGTGTATGATCACAGTGGGGTTCGAGCTAGGGGATTAACGCTTGAAATTATTCCCTACAGCATCATACATGTTTCTCAAGGCATTGGTCAACTCGTCACCATTATTGTAACTTGAGGAAAACGATGAGTACCCAAAGAGGAAGTTGATGTAGTCATCCGTGCCCAAGGAAAGGTAGAAGATTGAGGAGCTCATGAATTGGTGTGCTTCTTGTTCACCTAGTTTTAACTGCAGCAGTTGGATAGTCTCAAATGCTTGCCTTTCCTGCTGGTTAAGGGACATGAAATTTGGGATGTTCGCAAAGGGGAGGATCGTGGCTTGAGCTGATCTGTAGTTGATCCTGCTGAGAATGTTGGTGTGTAAGTCTTCTTGGCTGCATATACATGTCACTCAAATGTTACTTTAAGTATCGGAAACTACCAAAAAAAAAAGAATTCAGATGAAGATTTCATGGTACAAAAGTACATACATTGAGACATTTAATGAGTTAACGAGTTATTAGACAGCATATCAAATGATCGACAAATCCAGAAACCAAATTTTACCAAAAAAATCACAACTAAAGGTATTAGCACAGAATAAGAAGTAATTAGCAATATAAAGACCTTCTATACCAAAATAGAAATCACAATTTATTTTTTTATTTTTTTATTTTTTTTTTGAGAAATAACGTCAACAATTACAACAAAAGTGAACCTTTAATCAAAATATTACCAAATTCAATCAAAACTCAAAAAGGAAAAATCACTATATACTACAATACATTATCACCAATTTTTAATGTGAGATCTATTACTAAATCAAAAAAAAAAATTATGCATGCATGATCATTAAAAGAGTAAAAAAAACAGCAAATTTGCATAATTTAATTTCATCAAACCATCCAAAACAGCAACTAAGACAGCATAGGCAAGGTGCATAAAGATGCATGAAATAGTCTGCAAAGTGGAGGAAAGAAAGAAACTACTAACAGTGCTTACATAATGCCCCCTCCCATTTAGCTCAAACAAATTCCATAATTTCCAGAATATGACTAAACCATGTATGTAGTATATATAAATAATTCTTTTGTTCCAACACACTCCATCACTCAAAAATCTCCCTGGAGCCAAATGGGAGACAGATTGTAGGATAACTTAATTGAATTTGCATACTCTAGAGCCAGGTACCTGCTAATACTAGAGAAAGAAGAAAATGAAACCATGATTTTTCTACTAGTGTTCATTCTCATTCTAACCAAAACAAGTCATCAAGTATGAACACTAGCCAAAGAAAGGTATATAAGGTGTACATTAAATAGAATGGATATGGAACATCGCTCATCAAACCATACAGTTATGTTCATTCACCTTATAAAAATCTAAAAAAAGAAAAGATCAAAGCCACTAATAAGTAATAACTAATAAATTTATATAAGGGCTAATTAGTTCCAATAAGTACCTTATTAAAAAATAATCAATCAATCAAAGCCTTAATCCCAAAAGTGGGGTTGGCTAACATGAAAATAAGAAATCTTATAAATTCAAATCACAACTACAATAAGTTCAAATAAGTTTTAACAAGTTTAGATAAAATTAGAAGCATTTCTGTTCTTTTCACCTTACAATTATTAAATTAAATAGAAATAAGAAAAGTTTAAAGCCAATAAACTTAGGCCAATTGGTTCCAGTAAGCTGTTGCAACGTACCCTTGACTAAAAACACAACGTGATATGTAGAGATATTTGAAAATACGGATGTAGAACAAGGAAGATTAACTATTGTCTAACTCTAAGTCTCTAAAATAGTAACTCGTCATAAAGATTTGACAATGGTGCACACAAACAATTAAAGATTGAAAGATAAAATTCAAGCACGTACACCCAACTAGAAACCATAACAAAACCTTAAAAATCAGAAAAGTAACTGAAAGATAGAAACCTTAAAAATTAAAATTACTCAATGATTCAATCACATTCCTTTTAAAACCCATCATAATGTCTTACACAAGATTTCGTGAAAATTAAAAGTTAAGCACAATACTAGCATGCAAAAAAGAATCCAAATTCAAGCATACATCACAATCATACAAAAATTAAAGACCTTATAATCAAACAAAATAAGAACATTAAAATTAAAAAATCAACAAATTTGCAAAGCTATAACAACCATTATTTTACCCCTCAAAAATGCAGAGCTATAACAAGGATTCCATCTTTCTACTAATATCGAACTCATGGCATTACTTAACCCTTCAAATTTGCAGAACTAAAACAAGAATAATTTCGAAATTGCTGACAAATTAAAGCGAAATTACCACAATATTACAACACAAATTAAACTGCATAAGTATAACTTTACCCTAATTTCTTATAGCTAGTGCAAATTCTGGGATTTTTCAATCTCAATCAAAATAGCTCCATGGAAATTCCCAAATACCAACTTCATGTTATTCAGAAAATTCAATTTTATACCTATTATTATACAACCAAAAAATTAACCATCAAAAAGTGAAATCCAAAACCCTACAAAAACTTGAATTAATTGAAAAACGATTCTCGTGTAAAATTAACCAATTCTAGAAGTAATTAAGCAATAAAATTCTAGAAGTAATTGACACAAAGCTAAATAAATCAGATACCTAACCTCAAATTTCTTGTTTTTGGTTCAAATAGATTTGAATTTGTTGTTGTTGAAGACGCACACACATCGAAATGAATCGATTAAACGCACCCAGAAACCCTACCTTCATTTTTGTAGATTAAAGACATATACGGCGGCGGTGATGATGGTTGTCCTCAGTTCGAATTGATGCTGGTTGTAGGAGGGTAGCGATGGTTGTTGTCATTGTAGATTCCCCACGTACTACTGCAAAGAGAGAGTTAAAAAAAATTAAAGAAAGATCTAGAGAAGAATGAAAAAGAGAGTGGGGCAGAGGTGGATGCGGCGACGGTATAGTAGAGAATGATATAGAGATCTATATGTGAGAAAGATAAGGCAAGACTGAAGGAGATAGATTAGATGAGAGAGGAGAGATGAGAAAGGAGAGAGAGAATACAAAGACGTGGCACATGCTAATGAGTTATACGGAGTAACTAATGCAACGTTCATTATAAAGTCATTGCAATAGGCCGAAAATACGTTGCATATGAAGGCTACTGCAATGGTTATTTTAAAACCGTTATGATAGGCAAATATTCGTTGCATTAGCTTTATCCGTTGCATTAGACCGTTATGTAAGATTTAACCGTTGCATTTGACCGTTGCTTTTGCTCATTTATGTTGTAGTATTAATTTGCTTTTATGTTATTGCATGATCAAGCAACACCTACATCTACCCATTTCCCTTGGTGTTTAGTTATATTGATTTTAACTCGTTTTATCTTTATTTTAATCTCTTAGTCATTCATATCCTTTGTCCCGAGATAGCTTAAAGTCTAGTGATGAATGCGGTGTTTATGTGCTTCTCCCTATGGTTCGACCCCTCTTCTTGCCATATACTTGTATTAGGATAAGTCGAGTGTTATAAATTGTATTTGATTTAGGTGTAGTTGTCTAAATACGCGATTATTCCTTTATCAAATTGGCGCCATTGCCGGGGAGACGACTTTCATTGCTATTTCATTGCTTGTTTGAGACTATCTCACCTTTTATTTGTTAGTGTTTGCTACTTTTGTTACTTGTCGGTGCTTACTTTCTTCTTTGCTTTGTTGTATGAACAGAGGACGAACCCGCTCAAGGTCTTTGATTCCCATCAATCAAGAGCTAGAGAGGTCTTTGTCCCTACTTTGAAGAGAAGCGAGAGCAAGGAGTAGAAATTCTCACACCCTGACGAGAGGAGTAAGAGAATTAGAAGATACTCCACCCTCTTCACCCTCAAGTGAAAAATTAGATAGATAGCCCTAACTCAGCATCGAGTCCGGAAATCAACCCTTTCTCAACCTATAAGTTTGAGAGTGAAGATGGTCCTAAAATGGGAGAGAATACACCTTTGAGTCGTCTTGGGGCTCCCGAAGCCTTTAGAGCACAAAGTGGGATCTTAACTCCTACTACTCAAGCCAACAATTTCGAAAGCAAGCCCAATTTGATTGCTTTGATAGAGAGGAAACAATTCTCGGGTGGGAAATTTGGGAGTCCCCATGAACACTTAGAAGAGTTCGAGAAATATTGTGACACAGTAAAGGTCAATGGAGTGACTCAAGAATATATTCGCCTCAAGATGTTTCCATTTTCTCTAATTGGGAGAAGACTAGAGTGGCTAGAGAAGGAGGTGCCCCCTAATTCCCTCACAACATGGGACCAAGTCACTACGACTTTCTTGAGGAGGTTGTATAACCAAAATAAGACCGCCGAGGCTCGGTCTTCAATCCAAGGTTTTCGGCAAAAGAGTGGTGAGTCTCTAAGTGCAGCATGGGAACGATACAAAGAACTTCAACGTCAATGCCCACACCATGGGATAACCAAGTATCAACTCATTCACACTTTCTATGGAGGTCTCACACCTCAAGGAAGAACAAGCCTAGACGCCGCGGCCGGCGGTCCAATCATGAACAAAGGAGAGGATGAAGTGGAGTGTATTATAGAGGAGGCCGCAAAGAACTATGATTATTGGTATGAAGGAGAAAGGGATGTTACTTCTAGTAAGGGTGTTTATGCATTGGAGCAAGCCAACGCAATCAACAACCTCTCTACCCAAATATCCAAAATGACCAAGCAAATGGATGAATTGATGAAAGAAAGGTCCAATCCTCATGGTAATACCTCCCTTTCAACCAAGAGGGGCAATGGTATGGATACTTCCTCCCCCTCTTCTTACAATACAATGCCCCAAGGATGCATGTTTTGTTCTAATTGTGAAACCTATGATCATGATACCTCTCATTGTGTATATGCTTGTGAAGTTCAACCCCTTCCCCATGAACATGATGATAATATAGAAAATGTCAATGCTATGAATTTTGCTCCTAGAATGGGGAATGTAGGGAACTTGAGGCCAAACTCCAATCAAATGGGGAATTGGAATCAAGGTGGAAACCGTGGTTGGAATCAAAGTGGTGGTGGTTATGGTAACCAATACCATGGTGGGGGAGGCCCTTCCAATTTCAATGGAAGAGGCTACTCTAACCAAAGGGGGCATGGTAATCAAAACCAACAACCTAATTCCCGATACCATTACCATCAAAATCAAAATTTTAGTGATCAAGGTAACATGGGAAACAATCAACAAAGCAATGTTCCTAACCAAGGCATCGGAGGCAATAGGGGTCAATATGTTTCTAACTATACCCAAACTAATAGGCCTTCGGGTTTCCATGAACCCTAACTTCCTCCACCTCAACAACCTCTTCAACTTGAAGCCCCTCCAAATGATCCCATGATGGCTAAGTTAGATGCTCTATTGAAAATGCGTGAGGAGGATCAAAAGAGGCATGAGGAGGAATAAAGGAGATATGAGGAGGATAAAAAGTGAACAAATGCTCATATCAAAATGCTTGAGACCCAAATTGCTCAACTTGAATCTAATTCATCCCCTTCTTCTTCTTCTTCTTCTTCTTCTTCTTCTTCTTCTTCTTCTTATTCTTATTCTTCTTCTCACATTCCAAGTCAAGGAGTCAACCCAAAACTTTTGTATGTCGTGACAACTAGGAGTGGGAAGGTAGTAGGGAGTGACCCTTTAGTTGAGGAAGAACCCCAAGAGGAGGTGGAGTTAGAGAATGAGGGTGAGAGAACCAATGAGCCATTAAGTGTTGAAAAGGAAAAAGATATTGAGGTGCCAAGGGAAAAATAAGCCACCCCCTTGCTCCTAAATCGCCAACCTAGACAGGAGAAGCTACCCTTTCCACAACGATTCGTGAGAGCTAAACTTGATGCCCAATTTGGGAAGTTTTTGGAAGTCATTAAGAATTTGCATGTTTCCATTCCTTTTGTTGATGCTATGAAGCAAATGCCCCACTATTCCAAATTCTTGAAAGACCTTTTGAGTGGGAGAAGGGAGTGTGAAATGGTGAGCTTGACTGCCAATTGTAGCGCAATTCTTTCCAATAAATTTCCTACCAAATTAAAAGATCCGGGTAACTTCTCCATCCCTTGTTCTATTGACACCATTGAGTTTGATAAAGTCTTGTGTGATTTAGGAGCAAGTGTGAGTCTCATTCCCTATTCCGTCTACCAAAATCTTAGTGTAGGAACCCTCTCCCCTACTAATATAACTCTCCAACTAGCGGACCGTTCCATTAAGTTCCCCATGGTCAAGGTTGAGGACATTCCCCTCAGGGTAGGAAAGTTCACACTCCCCGTGCATTTCTATGTGCTAGAGATGGATGAGGACGAGAGGATTCCTATAATTTTGGGTAGACCATTTCTAGCTACTTCTAGAGCTATCATCGATGTGAAGGAGGGTAATATATCCTTGAAAATTGACAATGATTCCATTGAATTTGATTTGAATAGTGTCATGCAACAACCCTCCTCAAGTGGTGAATGCTTTAGGGTAGATATTCTTGATACCGTGCTTAATGAATTTTCTCTCTCCCACTTGCATGCTACTAATGATCCTCTTGAAAGTGTGTTGTTGAATGAATCCAAGATAGGTACTCACAAAGAAGACATACAATTCTATGAGGATTTTCTTGCGGAAAGCAAGAGGGAGTGCAAGGATGCGAGCATGGAAGAGGAGGCTCCTTACATTCATGACCTCTTTCAAGTTAAAGAAAGAGAAGAGAGCCCCAATGGTAAGGGAGCACCAAAGGTAGACTTGAAACCTCTACCTTTGGGCTTGAGGTATGCATTTCTTGGTTCCGATGAGTCTTTCCCCGTGATTGTCAATTCTAACCTAACGGAGGAGCAAACCTCCCTCTTGATCAATGTTTTGAGAAAACACAAGAAAGCTTTGGGTTATATCATTGATGATATCAAAGTTATAAGTCCATCTTTATGCATGCACAAAATTGATCTAGAGGGAGATACCAAACCCGTTAGACAAAGATAAAGAAAGCTTAACCCTTCCATGCAAGAGGTTGTGCGGAAGGAAGTGGCTAAGCTTCTTGATGCGGGAATTATCTAACCAATTGCTCATAGTGATTGGGTATCTCCCGTACAAGTTATGCCTAAGAAAGGGGGCATGACGGTAGTGAAAAATGATCATGATCAACTAGTGCCCACTAGGCTTGTTACCGGTTGGCGCATGTGTATTGACTATCGCCAACTTAACACAAGTACATGTAAAGATCATTTTCCACTACCGTTCATTGATCAAATGTTGGAAAGTCTTACAAAGCATTCATTCTATTGTTCCTTGATGATTACTCGGGATTTTTCCAAATCCCGATTGACCCCAAGGATCAAGAGAAGACGGCCTTCACATGCCCCTACGGTACTTATGCGCATCGTAGGATGCCTTTCGGGCTTTGTAATGCCCCCGCAACATTCCAACGTTGCATAATGTCAATTTTTAGTGATATGATTGAGGATGAGATAGAAGTCTTCATGGATGAATTTTCCGTTGGAGGAGCCACCTATGAAGATTGTCTATCCAATTTATCTCGTTGCTTAGAAAGATATGAGAGGGCCAACCTCGTGTTGAATTGGGAAAAGTGCCACTTTATGGTGGAAAGTGGGATTGTTCTTGGGCACAAAATTTCCCATGCCGCCATTGAGGTAGATAGAGACAAGGTAAAGGTCATTGAGAAACATCCTCCTCCCACCAACGTGAGGGAAGTGAGATCCTTTCTTGGCCATGCCGGGTTCTATCGGCGTTTTATAAAAGATTTTTCATTGATTGCTAAGCCTCTCACATCCCTATTGCAACAAGATAAGGAGTTTGTGTTTGATGATGCTTGTCAAGAGTCTTTTTGTAGGTTGAAAGAAGCCCTTTGCACCGCTCCTATTGTCCAAGGTCCGGATTGGTCTCTTCCATTTGAGCTTATGTGCGATGCAAGTGACGAGGCTATTGGATCGGTTCTTGGGAAACAAAAGGATGGGAAACTTCATGTCATACATTATTTGTCTAAAACTCTCAATGATGCCCAACGAAACTACACAACTACCGAGAAGGATTTCCTAGCGGTTATTCACTCATTTGAGAAGTTTATAACCTACCTCATTGGTTCTAGGACAATTGTGTATACCGACCACTCGGCTCTCAAATAATTGATAGGAAAGAAGGAAGCTAAACCGAGGTTGTTGAGATGGGTTTTAGTTCTCCAAGACTTTGGCTATGAGATAAGAGACAAGAAGGGAGCCGAGAATGTGGTGGCGGATCACCTTTCAAGGTTGGGCGGTGCAAGGTTTCAAGATGATGGTTTGCCAATAGAAGATGCTCTAAGGGATGATGTGATATATGTCCTTGAGGTGAAGTCAGAGCCATGGTATGCGGATATTGTGAATTATTTGGCTTGTGGTGCCATACCTCCGGATTTCACTTCACAACAACGTCGAAGACTCAAGCATGAGGCAAAGAGATACATTTGGGATGATCCGATTTTGTTAAAGAGAGGGGTCGATGGTTTGTTGAGGATATGTGCCCCCAATGACGAGGTTCAAAGTGTTCTCCATATGCGCCACTCTTCTCCTTGTGGTGGGCATATGAAAGCTCAAAAGATCGCCTCAAAGGTTCTACAATATATGCTCTTTTGGCCTTCTCTATTCAAGGATGCTTGGATTTTTGTTAAGACTTGTGATAGATGTCAACGGATGGGGAATATTTCTAGGAGGGGTGAAATGCCGCAAAACCCCATCCTTGAGCTTGAAGTTTTTGATGTGTGGGCTATATATTTTATGGGCCCTTTTATTTCTTCACATGGGAACAAGTATATTTTGGTTGCCGTTGACTATGTCTCTAAGTGGGCGGAGGCCGTGGCTTCACCTGCGAATGATTCTAAGGTAGTGGTTAATATTTTCAAGAAAGTGATTTTCCCAAGATTTGGTGTTCCAAGAGCCACAATTAGCGATGGGGGGTCACATTTCAATCACCACACCTTCGTTTGACTTCTTGATAGATATGGAGTGTCTCATAAGCGGGGGCTTGCTTACCACCCTCAAACGAGTGGTCAAGCGGAGATCACCAATAAGGAGCTCAAGGTGATCTTGGAGAAGACGGTTGCTAGAACAAGAAAGGATTGGTCTTCTAAACTCATCGACTCTCTATGGGCGTATAGAACCGCCTTCAAAACTCCAATAGGGACCACTCCCTATAAGCTTGTTTATGGGAAAAATTGTCACTTTCCCGTAGAGATGGAGCATCGAACCCATTGGGCGATCAAGCAAATCAAATTTGACCTCCATAGTGCGGGTGAACAAAGGCTTCTCGAGCTACATGAGTTAAAGGAGTTGAGGATGAATGCTTACGATAGTGCAAGCATGTACAAGGCACGGACTAAGGCTTGGTGTAGACACCTAAAAATGTCTCCCCAAAACCAAACCCGATGATGAACAACCTTTCACCGCCATTATTGGTCGGGTTGAGTATTTAATCTTGGAGTGCTTAAATCCATATTTCCATTTCATAAACCAACCCAATTTCTATCCCATTTCCCCAAACCATAACTTATTTTCCTCTTTTCGTGCCTTTAAACCCAAAATAATTCATTTCGTGTCCTTTAAAATCATTCATTTCGTGTCCTTTTTATAAAAATGTTTATTTCAGTTTATTTTGGTCCATAATCTAGGTCTAATAATTGAATAGTTGGATGGTTATTTAAAAGATCTTTTCAACGATTTATTATAAGCCCAAATCCGAGTTAAAACGAATAAGTTATGGCCAAAATATTAAATTGAGCCCAAACCGAACCTAAGCCCACCTTACCTACGACCTAATGATCATGTGGAGGGTCCAAATGATTTAATCCAATTCCTAAACCAATTAGGATTAATAGAATCTTCTATAAGTTTCTAAAAGTTCTTAATTATCCTTTTTGAAAAGATAAGATTAAAGAGTTTGAAATTGAATAAAACTTTTCTTTTTGAAAGTCCTATTTTCTATCCGAATTGAAAGACATTCAAAGATAGACAGATATGATTTTAGTGCCTCATAGTTTTTATCCAAATTTTATATGGTTGGATAGCCCTTGAAACTATCTTTCCAATGATATATTATAATATCAATTCCGAGCTATAACGGAAAAGATATGAATAAAATGTCAAACTCTATCCAAAACTGACACCGTCTCACTATTTCGGCTATATCTTTTGTTTTACAAAATATTTTAATCTGATTCTAATTTTTTTAGAAATTAGACTTCAATATCTGTCCAACTATATCTTATTCATCTTATTCATATTTCTGGATCAAAAGATATGATAAAAACAAAAACCGCAAAAACTGTTGTCTATCGCAAGAGTTTTATCCGATTCGAATTCTTATCTTTTCTTGATTCTTCAACCCTTTTTTTTCTCTATAAATAGAGGTCATATCTCCCCTTTTTCAATCATCAACAATCTTGATCATAAAGTAATTCTCTTCTCCCTCTTTAGCCTAAATACTAGCCATCCTATTTTCTCAAAATACATCCCCTAATTAAGCACTCCAAGGAGTTCATATAATACCCAAAGTTCTATAATTAAACCAAGGCGTGAAAGGTATAATTGACTGAGGGTTTGGACCAAATTAAATCTATATTTATTTAATTTAATTTCCATTTGATTTATATTTTTATTGAAGTTACTAACAATTTATTCATGATGTAGCAATTAAAAGGAACGCGCGGAATGTGAGTAATTAATTAATTTAATTACTTATTATTTTTATATTGCTAGTATCATGATTAGGTTTATTTATTATTCGATTTGAATAATGATATTATTGTTAAATTGCTTCCAATATTAATGTTTATTCTATTATTTTTATGATCACCATATTGCATGTTTAAAGGGAATATGTAATTGAAAATCACGACTAAAAAGATAATTTGGACAACCGATTTAGGTTCCTTTTAATCTTGTTGCTTAATTCAAGTGATCACAAATATTTTAGAATTATATGTTGCATTAATATTCAACCAATTTAGCCTAATAATAGTTTGGAGCAAATTGAATATTTTGTTTGTATGCCTTTGAGATCGCAGGAATCATTTTTCACTATAAGAATCGAGTAGAGGCCAATACAGGCGAATGTGACTCCATGACTCACTTCGTACTATCATCCCCGATCCTCCTTTCGTGGTTCCAAACCATATGGAGTTATGTAATACCCCGTATTTTTATACGTATTTTATTTAAAGTATGTATTTTATAAAGTATTTAAATAGTTGTAATTATTTTAATTAAAGTATTTTAATTAATATTATTATTAAAGGAAAGTTTATTTAATTATTTTTTTTAAAAGTTGGGGTTTTATTTTAGGAAAGTTTAATTTTCAACAAGTTTTATTAGGGAAGGAATTAGGAAAACCTAAAAGAGGAAAGTTTAGGGAAGAGGGTTAGTAGAGAAGGGGTATAAATATCCCACTTATGAGGCAAATCAAACTTTGCCCAGAGTGGAGAAAACCCAAGGTAAACTTCTCTCTCTCTTCTCCTTATTTTTCTTTCTTTATCTTTTTCCCCTTCCCCTTATTTTTTCGGCTGCCCTTCTCCCTCACCACCGCTGCCAGCCACCGGCAGCTGGTGGCCGCCCCTGCCAGCAGCGCAAGCCGCCGCCGCCAACAGCCGGCAGCCGGTGGTGGCTGCCGTTCTTCCTCCTCTTTTTCCCCCTTTCTTTTTCGAACTATATATATATATATATATATATATATATATATATATATATATATATATATATATATATATATATATATATATATATATATATATATATATATATATATATATATATATATATATATATATATATATATATATATATATATATATATATATATATATATATATATATATATATATATAAACCTTAGCTTTCTTATTTTAATTTAATCTATGCTTAGATCTAATTATAATTTATGAGTTTTTGGATTTAATTTTGATGTTTGATTGTTGTAATTATGCTAATAAATTTTCAGCTTTGGTTTTAACTTAAAAAGCCCCAATTTTTGAAACCCTAGGTTCTTGATTTATGAAAATTATGAAAGTATATGAGGTATTAATGTTTAGATCTTCAATTTAAGTGTTTTAAGACTAAATTACAGCAAGTTTTAATTAGAAATAAAGTCCTGGAATTTTATGTTGAGCACTTAATACTATGTTTTTGAAGGAAATTTAAATTACCCATTAAGTGGGACTTAATTATGGTGTTTTAAATATAATTTCAGCTTATTCTAATTATTTTAAGAGGGGTTTTAGAATAGTATATATTGCTGGAAATTTGTTTAGAGTGGGTTTTAATGCTCTATTATAATTTTAATGTGTAGGAGACTTCGAAGTGAGCAATTTTTACTAGTCGTGGCGATTTTAAGATCGTATTCAAGGTACGTTCGCGTACTTAGCATATTTTGATGATGTAGAATCATGCTAGGCTTGATTTCAATCAATTACAATTAGTATCATGCAAAGGTTTATGTATGGAATTGTGAATTAATGGTGTTGGTGATTGAATTGTGAAGCATGAATTATTTGTGATGGTTTTTGGATTGGAAAATTTTATTTTGGGCATGTTGTGTTTGAACCACACTTTTATTTATGACATGTTAGAATGCATGATTAATTAAACTACATGTTTAATTATGTTAGGAATATTGAAAAGGAATTTTATTATGGTTCAAATAATTTTTATTGATGCTTTAACCATGAGAAAGGAGCTATATAAGTGTCTATGTACACAAGGAATAAATTGTATGTTGGTGCCTTTGTGCACTTAAGGTGTTTTTAACACCGAGGGATAGGATTTTTGGTGCTTTATGCGTTTAAGGTGTCTTTGACACTGAGGTAAAATTAAAAAGGATTCAACATTAAATATTATGTGGTCACTAAATATTCAATAATTAAATTGGTATGTTTGAGTGATTGAATTATTATTGATGATTGAATTGTTATGCTTTGAGGGTCATCACCAAGTCTAATGATATGTAAATAACGTAAAGTGAAAGAGATTACGCACCAAAACTCTTGGAACGTATATACCTTGAGTATGAACATATGGGGGGAGTTATGTGACTTTATATTTGATCATAACTTCTAACGGAGTACAGGACGATGTATATTCCTTTTTATTATTATTATGCGCTGGAATTCCGCCACCTATGTGTGGCACAGGTTTGTTGCTGGCACGGTTAGCTCCCGTGTCAGTTAACCTCAATTTATTGGGGTAGGTATAGTTGGAAACCCGTTCGATGCGTAATCAACGCTAAATGAATTATTTAGTGTCTAGTTAAAGTGTCTTGTTTATTGTTGTGTGTGCTTATAAACAGGTGCAATGAGGTAAGTGTGTGTGATGATAGGAGAATGCATGTTAGTGTGTTTAATTACGCTTATGTACTCAGCTTTGCTGATTGTGTGTGTTGTTTGTGTCTGGCCATGTCTTTATCTTGGCCCTACGATGATCCATTTTAATGGAGAGTAGTGGGGGCAAGTAGAGATACACTTTTCAAGTATTGAAGCATGTTCATGACTGGGCATGAGTGAAGAGAGAATCATGCTAGATTCCATTAGGATATAATGTGTTTTATGCATTGAATATTTTATTATATTACTTTATGGACTAACACAAAAGTTTGGTTGTTTCGGTTTTGAATAAGGGCCTTAAATGGTTCCAAGTTGTAGTGGATTTTATTTGACTTTGGTTTTGTTGATTTTCAACTTTACATTCGTTGGTTTGGCTTTTAAATTGTGTTATTTAAATAGTTTTGGTTTTCAAGTCTTCCACTGTGTATCTTTGATAGTTGCCTTAGCCGTTTTCACGGTGGCGGTAATGTCTTAGATATTCCTAAAACGTATTTTAAAAAGAGTAAAGTGTGTATTTAAAGGAAAGGAATTTCTAGGGTGTTGCAAGTTAGTAATCTCATGGATTATGAATGGGGTGTAACCTTCACGGGTCAATCGTTGTTGCCTTTGTTGTCCCTTATTCGTGGTTGCCTTTTTATGATCCGTGAACGGTTTACAAGTTCCTTAAAAACTTGTTGGCGGCTCCCTACTTTATTTGTCCCTAATCGTATTATGTCAATTCCCACTTCCTAAGAGTGTCAATCATATTCACAACATGCTCTAACGTAGGCGCACTTCGAACGACGCCTACACTTGGCACGATGCTCAAATTGTCAAGAAGGAATTGGTCAAAGGCCAAAAATTCCTCCTATTCAACTCCCGCTTGAAACTTTTCCCGGGCAAGCTTAGGTCAAGGTGGAGTGGGCTGTACATTATCACAGAGGTGTTCCCATATGGCGCTTATGAGATTTCCCAAGACGGGCATACTCCATTCAAAGTGAACGGTCACCGGCTCAAGCCCTACTACGAAGGATTTCCAAGTGATGAACCAATTTCTGTGACTCTTCTTGATATGCATCATCAATTTGACCCTCCTTGATTAGTTCAAGGAATGTCAAGCTAACGACGTAAACCAAAAGCACTTCCGGGAGGCAACCCGAGTCTCTAACCCTTTTCTACTCTCTTCTTTTCTTGATGCTTTATTATTTTTCTATCTACAATTTTGGATTGTTGGATTTTTGAGTTTTGATTGTGTTGGAATTTTTGGTATGCTTTTCCTTAGCATGATGGTATGGTGTTTAGTGTGTGTTTTGAAGAGGGGTGTTTGTGTATATTTTGTTGCAAAATGAGCTTTTTTATAAAAATTAGGTGGTTCGGCCGAACTCCTTGAAGGTTCGGTCGAACTTTATGAAAGGTCCACCCGAACTTTCTTGAGTTCGGTCGCACCTCCTCTGGAAGCTAAATTTGAAAACTTTCTGCTAAAATTGCAGAAATTAAGGATTCAGAGTAGGTTCGACCGAACACATAGGGGGTTCGACCAAACCTCAGTTCGCCCAAACATTGTTGAGTTCGGTCACACCTCCTCTGAAATTAAAAGCTGGAAAGTTTCTGCCCATTTTGTGAATTCAGCGTTAAAGAGCAGGTTCGACCGAACCTTGAGCAAGTTCGGCCGAACTATTTAAATGGTTCGACCGAACTTACCCATGGTTCGACCGAACCGTTTGCCGTTTTTTTTTTAAAAAAAAAAAAAAAAAGAATTGCTGCTGCTATGTTATTGCTACTATTTTCACGAGTTTGCTCACCCCATTTCGACACTCCCTCTTTCTATTCTCCTCCTTCTCAATCTAAACCCCATTGTCATCCTCTCTTACAACCTCAAACCTCCATCAAAATCACTCCAATTTTCTCTTTTTCTCACTTATTTTCCATCCTCTACTCAATTTCTACAATCTCCACCAAAAATTCCACACAAAAATCCCATCTTTTCATTTTTCCCTAATTTCTAGGGTTTGAGTGCTTTGGTGTTTTTGGGTCTCTACTTACTTACAATCAATTGTGGTATGGTTTTCCTACCTTTTGCAAGTTAATTTCTTCAATTTCTCATAGTTTTACCATGTTTTTCATGTTTAAATATGAATTGTGGTATTCTTGAAATTGTTGGTAATAGCTTATTTGATTCTTGTGGTTCTTTGGATTTACTTGTTGCAATTGATTGGTAATTGATAGTAGAACATGTTGTTATCATGATTATGCATGTATACCTTGGTTTTATTTGATCTCAATGTCTTTGCTTAAAAATATTGATTTCATGCTAGGGTGTTCATGCTACCATTTGATGATTGAGAAATTCATGAGTTGGATGTCGTTGGAGATTGATTCTCGTTGTTTTTGGTTTGATTTTGATGTTTTGGTGAATGATTATCACGTAATTAGGGGGACATCATGCCAAAATTCACCTAGACTTTGTTAGGATTTACATATGAATGTCATAGGATTTCTTGCCCATGCCTTGGTTTAAATGTGTCCATTTATGCCTTGAATTGTATCGTTGTTATCCTCTACATCTATTTCACAACTCAAGGCAACTACTTTCATGCATACACTTTTACCGTGGCTAGCTTCTTATGTCATCTCTTATCAAATCGTCCTAATAATAGCTCTTGGTAATTTTGTAGAATCATGGTATTTGGCAAGAGAAAGTCAAAGAGGAAGAGAGTGGGTGAATCTTCATCAACGAGTTTCCCGCCCCCTCCCGGCATAAATGATCATAGCATAATTGCTCCGAATGAGCACTTTTGGGACGCCTACAAAACCCTCATCAACCGTCCCATCCGTTCAACAAGGTTCTTTTGTCCTACAACGTTGCAAAAGTTCGGTATCTTGGAGGAGGTAGTCCGGCTAGCATAAAATTTTGGATGGGGTGACTTCATCTACACGCTCACACCTATGAGCGAGTGACATTGGAAGTCATAGATCCGGAATTTAACGATGGGGAACCTCAACTTGTGATACATTTTTGCATGTTCAATGAGGATCACTCCCTCACCGGGAGTGATCTAAACGAGATCTTCCATTGGCATGCGACCGGGCTAGATTATCCTTGCGAGATGACTTCCACTCACCGCATCCCCTACAACGAGCAAGAGTGGTGGAGGAGCATATCCTCCAGGGATAGTTTCCAAACTAACGTCTCTAAGGTCAACAACATCATCCACATAGCCATGAGATACTTTGCTCGGCTTCTCCAATATGCCGTGTTCTTCAAAGCAAACTTCGGCTCAATGGTTAAGGATGAGGTAGCTTGCCTATTTTTGGCCGACAACCCTCAGCGCCTCAAGCTCCAATGCTCCTCCACCTTCATCTAAAGGCTTTTGGATACTCGGGACAACCGTCTTAGTGACAACATTTTTATGGGGGGCATGATTACTATCAT
This sequence comes from Chenopodium album, assembly GCF_948465745.1. Lineage (NCBI taxonomy): Eukaryota > Viridiplantae > Streptophyta > Magnoliopsida > Caryophyllales > Amaranthaceae > Chenopodium > Chenopodium album. The sequence continues at coordinate 23,861,774 of NC_137842.1, forward strand.
TGCCCTTTCCTTGAAGAATGGAGCTTACAAGGAACAAATAGAAATGCTCCCCTTTGTGCACCAAACCCGAGAGGAAGTCACCGACGAGTTTCCTCCCTATTCTCTCTCCCTTAGTGCTCTCCGTCACAACCGCTTTATTAGCTACTCCACAAGCAAGCGCAAATTTATCCTCTTAGTAGATAAAGAGGTAGAATGGTGTGTCCTTCCGGACCCCTCTTTCACTACGGTGGACCACTCCACTCCTCTTAAATGGAAGATCCCCCAGCAGCACTTCCCCAATGAATTGAGAAGAACCCGAGCCCGGGGTGCAGTTCCTCATCCCCCACCGGTCCACCGCCCGGAGCAAACCGTTCCCCTCCCTTAGCGGGGGAGGTGAGGCATCTTCCTCTTTTTCCTTTCCCCCTTTTGATATGAATGCCCTTCGTAGTACCCTCGAGTATATTCGCCGTGATAACCAAGCTTCCATTGAACAATGGGGGTATTACGGGAGGATAAATTATGATAATCTTGTACAAGCGGCATCCAAGCGCCTTTTGTTAACTATCCCTACCACCCTCCTCAAGAGGGTCCGGTAAACCATTGGGGGCCCTATGACCCCAACAACCCCACCCCCAATGACTACCCCTATTGGGAGGATAACATCGACCCTACCCAACGTATTGGAACCCCACCATACAACCCATATCGCTCGGGTAGGTGTGATCCGGCTTATGATCTGGCTTCCACATCAACCCCAAATCCTTTCGATGGTGGTTGGGGTGGCCATGGGTGGCCCTATGAGCATTTCAACCAACCCTTCCACCCATTTATGGATACTCCCGGGTTTGATTTTGAAAACCCCCCTCAACCTAGAGGGCAAGGAGATAGGAACCCATGATGAGGGTTCCCTTCCTACCCCCGGAACTTCTAACTTTAAACTTTTGCTCGAGACGTGCAAAAGACTAGTGTGGGGGAGGATGTTTCTCTTGGTTGGTTGAAATGTACATAGGAGGGTAGTGTGGTAGGGTAGTGGCTTGTACATGCGGAGGACTATTGAGGATAGTGGCCTTGTTGTAGTTGATGATGTTGTGATGATGATGTGATGGTGATTATGGTGATGTTTTGATGATGTTTGTATGATGATTTTTGTTGATTTTTGATGATTTTTTATGATTCTTGAGTTTTGTGTAGGTGAAGATGCGCCCAAAGAAAAATCCAAAATTCCCGACAATCCAAATTCCCTTAATCCAAACTTTGTAGATAACTTTTTATTTATTTTTCTTTTTATTTATAACTTTAGTCTTTTTCTTTGGTTTCTAAATTTTTCTTGTTTTGTCATAGTTTGTTTTGTTTTGTCTCACTTTTCTTGAAGCTTGAAAGCGGGGACGAAGGAAGTTAAGGAGCAACACGAGCTCCCTTAGTGAGATTGTATGAATTATCTTGTCTTCCATTTCAAGCGGCGTTTGGTGAGACCTTTCCTCTCTTTTATTTTCTCTTTCTTTGAGTGTTTAGTCTAGGTTTAGCTTAGGGAGAAGTTAAATGGTTCGAGGATGTTTGCTTTTGGTTCTATGGAACCTGGGATCGTTGATGTTGTTATCGAACGATCACTTGTATAACGATTGGGATCTACTTGGATTACATGCCTCGTTTGTGAATCTTTTTAATTTCTTCCTCTTTCTTTTGTTTTGTTTTTCTTCTTTTTTGTGACAAACATGACTATGACAAGTTGAAATGATTTTTGATGTAGAATTTGCTCATTCATTTGGTTGTGTATGCCTTTTATGATGTTGCATCTTTGAATGCTTATCTTCCTAATTGATGAGGGTTTACACGGTTTGAGAATGCTTAGGGTTGAGTTAGAAACATTGTAAGCTAAGGTAGCCCGTTTTAGAACTTTTGAGGACATTTGAACCCCTAGTTCACAGGAAAGTGGTAAGATGGAGTTGCTCTCTATAGTGGATAGGATTCCCTCTAGTTAGTATTTGCTTATTTCTTATCCCATGTGAGCGTCATTTGTTCTAGCCTTCATCATTCTTGTCAGCGGCATTTTGGATCCTTAACTATGCATGTCTTAATCTTAGTGTTGGTATCTAGCTCCCGAGATCGTGAACAAACAACTCTAGAGGAGGAAAAGGGCATTTCTCATTTTTCTTTGTTTTCTTTGTGTTTTGTTACAAATTTGGTTTTCATTTTTGCATCCACCTACTTTCTAACCAATTTGAGCCTTATTTCCCTTTCTTGACTTAGCCATATTAAAAACCTATCGGCCTATGTTCTACCGACCCTTGTAGTTAGTGAAGCATTGGCTTGTGAGGTTCGAGTTTGAGAGTGTTGGTTTTGAGCAAGAAAGTTGTGTAAATCGGTTCAAGTAAGGTTATGAAAGTTGGTTATGAAAAGAATATGAAAAAAGTTTGTGAAGAAGGTTGCAACACATGACAACCAAGTGAAGTTGAAAAAGAAAAAAATGATGAAAAAATGAAATGAAAAGAAAAAAATGATGAAAAAAAAAAGATGAAAGAAATGAAAAGGGATGAAGCAATGTTGTGAGGTTTGTATTGAAGGTTGTAATTTGAGGTTAGATTCCATTCTTAAGTTGTTCTTGAGAGATGGCCACTCTTTAATTTTGCTTCACTTAGGATTTGCCACCAAAATTTTCAAATTGATTCCCAACCTTAACCCCTAGCCATGACATTACAACCCTAGTTAAGACCCTTGGACTTGGAGGAGCATGGTCAAAGAACGCTGGAGGGAGATAGATTTCAACTCTATGGAGAGAGTATGCATAGTTGAGATGTCGGGATGACCTTATGATTCCACATAGAAATATCTTTTTCCGGTTCCCTCGAAGAATCATGAGGAGCTAACTAGGGGATGAATTGAAACTAGTGGAGAGAACTTGGACCGTCTTGGTTGGGGCTAGGGCGGAGAGTGAGATCATTAGTTCTCTATGCTTAGCTTAGGTTTGTCTCTTTCAACAACGAGCATCTTATAACGTGTGTCCCTCATTAAATTGAGAAAGGTGAGTATTCTTTGGTGCATGTCTTTTCGTTTGAGTTCAAATGGAGAATTTTCTACCTAAGTGCTTAAGTGGTTTTCCTTAACCCTTGTCATGTTATGTTTGTTGTGACTTTCTCTTTGTTTTGGCATTCCTTACTTGAGGACTAGCAAGAGGCAAGTGTGGGGGAAGTTGATGAGTGGCATTTATGCCACGATTAAGGTTCATTTTGATGGTCATTTTCCCATATTTGCGGTTTGTTTGCATCCTTTTCTTTGCACTTAGTTCCCTTTCCCTTTATGCATCTTCTTTCCTAGATTTTGCCCCTCTTCTTACTCTTTACTTTGATCTCCATGCTTATGCTTTGTAGGAACCACCGAGGTCTTCAAGAGGAGGAAGCTAAGCTCAAGGAAAGCTGAAGGAAGCAAGATTCAAGAGAGGTTCGGTCGAACCCCCTAAAGGTGTGGTCGAACATGCTCAATGGTCCGGCCGAAAAGTTTTGGCAGTTTCAAGTGGCATTTTGGCGAATTTGCAGGAGTGGCCGAACCTCAAAAGTTCGACCAGACCAGGATCAGGGAGGTTTGACCGAACCTACCCATAGTTCGGTCGAACCTACCCTGTAGTCCGGTCGAACCTTCCCAGTGTTCGGTCGGACCACTCCTCTATTTCAGCTGGCTGTGTACGGACTATATAAGTCCCACTTTAGAACGTTTTGATGTAATTAGATTAACTTAGTTTTAATTTTCTGCATTTTTTAGCTTAATCTAGAGAGAGAAACACTATTAGTCTTCATTTGTAGAGAGAGAAAGTGTGGATTTCTTCATTGATGAACTTGGATTTTGAAGAAGAAGTTTGTTTAATCTTTTGTAGATCTTCAACTTCAATTAATGAGCAATCTCTTACTCTTCCTCTTTACTTTTGCATTTAATTTTTTTTGTTTACTTTGATTTTCCTTCTTGCTTATTAATCATGTTGATGCTTATTGATTTGGTGATTGATATTGTTTTCAACATGATTTGTGAGTAGTCACTTAGCCAAGGGTGTGGGGATGGTGTAGTTGCTAATTTTTCATGCTTATAATATTGGGATTAAGTTAATTGTGATTAAAATCTTTGCATGCTTGATATTCTTTGATCTTCCTGCAAGTGCACATTGTTGGTTGATTAAAGGTGAATCTTTGCTAACAAGGAACGGAAGTTGACTTAGTTAAGGTTCATCACTATCGATTGTTCTTTGATTGCACCTCCCAATATATGGTTCTAGTGTGGAAACATAGAGGCTATGTTAGGAGAAACCGATTAACCCCGGAAGGCGGTTAGATTGGACCTTATTTTGATATTCATGCATGTTTAGTTCACTATTAATTTGCTTTTATGTTATTGCATGATCAAGCGGCACCTACATCTACCCATTTCCCTTGGTGTTTAGTTATATTGATTTTAACTCGTTTTATCTTTAGTTTAATCTCTTAGTCATTCCTATCCTTTGTCTTGAGATAGCTTAAAGTCTAGTGATGAATGTGGTGTTTATGTGCTTCTCCCTGTGGTTCGACCCCTCTTCTTGCCATATACTTGTATTAGGATAAGTCGAGTGTTATAAATTTTATTTGATTTAGGCGTAGTTGTCTAACGACGCGATTATTCCTTTATCACCCCTAATTCAAATGACGGAAAGAACGAATCATGCATGAACCTAAGACATAATTAAGACGTACAAAGTGTGTGAATACTTGTGAGTGTAGGTGATATGTTCAAGACTCGTGTCATGACCATGGGACTAGACTATGTGACTAAACTGAAACAAAGACTCAGTTAACACTTCACGTATGCGCACTAAACTAGACATGTTGTAGTATTTTAGTCATAACCTTTTATATGTGACTTCAACTTGGACGAAACCAACGCCAAATGAAAAATAAAACTCGAATTAATCCTAATTAGGTTAGGAATGAGATTAAACTTTTGGACCCTCCACATGATCATTGGGTCGTAGGTAAAATCCGGTTTGGGGCCAGTTTAGTATTTTGGCCATAACTTCCTCATTATTCACTGGAATTGGGCTTATAATATATCGTAGGGAAGGTCTTTTCAAGCCCCATCCAACTACACCATTATTGGACTATTATCATGGCTGAACTAAACTGAAATAGACGTTTTCATAATAGAGTAAGAAAAGAAATATTTTCGAAAACCGAAAGAGAGATACTTTAATAAATTCAGCCACATCACTAGACTTTTCACACTTCACCTCATTCGATAATCAAATGACGTGAAACTTATTCATCACTGGATTTGGTTTTTGGGAAGACACAATTGGGTGTCTACAGTTACCCAGTTATCCTTTTACCCACATAGTACTTAACAAACTAATTAATAATCAGTTTAAAAATTAAAAAGACATACATCATAAATTCACTAAAATCAACACTACAATAGTTTAAAGTTATTTGTTTAGCAAAAGATACTACAAGAGTTTAAAGCTAGTAGTTGTAGCAACACAACTATGCATGAGAATTGTTCCAAATTAACCGCCAACTTTTAATTTACAAAGATTAAAAATATTAATTTTTTCTCCAATGTTACCGCAAAAAATTACCATTATGTATTAATGGTGCCAAGGCAATTTACAAAATTACACGTTTTTAATAAATATATTCATCTTTTACTACTTAATTAACAATGCTTTTTCTGCATGGCTGGCCACGCCGTGTGGTAGGGGTTACCTATTCATGAGTTATTTAGGGGTTACTCATTCGGTCAAGCATTACTCAGTCGATTAATGTGTTTTTGCCAGGGTTACTTAGTCGGTCAGGGGTTACTTATTCCAAATTTACTCAGTCAATTAGTGCGTTTTTTGTGTGATAGTAACTCTTGATCGACCGAGTAACTCTTGAATAAGTAACCTTAAAATAAGTAACCCTGACCAAACAAGTAACCTTTGAATAAGTGACCCCAACACACGGTGTGGCCAGCCACATAAAAAAAAATATTGTGCTGAATTATTAATAGGTTAAGCGTATCAGGTTCGGGTTAACGGGTTGTCGTCCTACCAATTAATACAATCGGGTTAAGCATGTCAATTTCGGGTTGCCCGTTTAATGTCATGTCAAGTTTGTGTCTATCCCATTATGTAAACGAGTCCGAGAATTTTTTACACAAACCCGCTTATTTCGTGTCGGGTTATTGTGTGTCGTTTCAGTTTTAACAACCTAGAAATTAGTTTGAGGAAACAAAATAGAGTAAAGGGATTAGGACCATTGGTTATTAGGATATTATTAAGAAAAAAAAAATAGAGAAAATCATATTACTTCGTATGTCCTTAAATATAGTTCCTATTTGACTTATTTGGGGGTAAAACTTTATAAACTTTGATTATTAATTTTCGTAAGTTTATAAAAGATATATGTTTCTATGCAATCTTGTTTTTGGTGTTTATCAAATTGTATATTTAATTATCAAGTTTTTATAATATTTACGTGTATAAAAATAGAGATAAAAACATTTTAAGACACATCTTGGAGAATGTGAAAAGTCAAACGAAAACTTATTTAGGGACAAAGAGAGTAAAATATAGTAAAAAGTTAATAAAATAAAATATTTTCTTTATTTAAACACGACCAAAAAGAAAAACATTTCATATATTAAACACGAAGGAAGTATAATTTAAAGGTTAAGTTTAACAACAGTGGCTAGGTTGTACAATTATGAATGTTAAAGAATAATTATGTGGAGATGGTAGCTAATTAAAGTTAAATTTTATAATGTTTAAATTTTCTTTTGTTTTTTTAAAAAAGTCAACCAAACAAGTCCTTAATGTATTTTTCAAATTAAAATGTGTTCCAGGACTTCGATTTATCAATCACATATCAACGATCAAGATTTTATTTGTGAAGGTAATCAACTATAGCTTAAATGTAGTCGACTACTCATAACCATTGGGATTTGAGGGGATACCAAGAATAATATAATACTGCAAATTATTTTGCAAAATTTATACACATCTATCATTAGTTTCATTCATTAACAAAACTACATTTAACATGTATTCTATTTTTCCGAAAACCTGTAGTGTAAATAATATACAAAAATTAATATACATGAATAATACTTGGGCTATAAGCCCTGCTCTATTACTGTTAAATGACAATTGTTTCTCTCACCATCCTTTTGTCAGGTCGACTTAAAAAATAAAGTTGTCACCCCCAACACATCTGGAAACATGAATTGCTTTGTTTCTGTAAAGCCCTGTAGTTCCACAAAAAAAATGTGTTAATAGCGAGACATTATAAACATGATGACGAGGAGAGGCGTGAAGATGTACGTAGTCTTATACCTAGTCAGTCAAGGTAACGTAGGAATGATACAGATACGGGATACAACATACAGAAACAGCAAGAACAGAAACAATGGAAATAGCTGAAAAATGGACAACAGGCCATTTTGAGTGACCTAAAGGAAAAAATTAACTTGCAAATGTTTGAAGTCAAAGCATAATTCAAAATTCAACTAGTATGCTACTAATTTTAAGCACAGAAATATGACTGGGGTACACTGTAAGTCTCAAATTGGGTTAACTTACAGTTTGTATCCTTAAGGACTTGTACAATTTAACACTTCACCAGGTACACAACAGCTAAGGAATAATATATACAAGCTCTTTCAATCCAATGAAAGCTGAAGGTACCTGGTGAGGCACATGAAGCCACAGGGACCTTAGTAAATTATCAGACCTAAACACAGCAAAAATAATAATAGGACTTTGGATTACCAAAACAGTAGGGTCACCAAATGAATTTTCCTATCACTCAAGGACACTAGGTAATACCCGAAAAAAAAAAAAAAAAAAAACAAAACAAAAAAACAAAAACAAAAAAACAAAAACAAACAACAAACAACAAAAACAAAAACAAAAAAATAAGTATAATAATATTATCAGTCAACGAATCTAGGAAATGTATCTGTGCAAGATTCTCCATGCAGACTAGGTTGAAATGTTAAGACTGTATAGACTAATGAATATACTAGATTGTGGTATTTGTGGACATAAGATGCTGCTTGATATGGACAGACTCATGTCAAACATTTCATACATGCATGTCTTGTTCACAAAACATCTGGAGAAATAAAAATAACAAATTTCGCACACAAATTATTTTACCAAGCTTACCATGGCAAATTACTTGGGTCTGTTCTACAACTAAGTGGAATTATGTTTTTAAGCAGGCGGTAAGGATCGACGACATGTTGGACATTCCATTTTTATGTCCATCCACCTCTGTAAACATCCAGAATGGAAGAAATGATCACAAGGGGTCACCTGCAAAACGAAAATCCTTCTTTTGTTATGCCCATTCATAAATATGTAAACACCTTGACTCAACTGAACATAAACTTTACCATGCAGTCATTAGAGTGCTCAGAGAGATCAATGGCAGTCATGCAAATGACACAATCAGTGGTACGATTTGTATCTTGACTGAACCGTCTATAGTAACTGTACTTCTCAGGTAGGATCTGTCGTCACATAGAAAGTATTCTGATCAAACTAGTAAGCATGAATTACAAATAATTATAAAGACAAAATAATAAAACCCAAATTAGAAACTAATTTCAAGATGTACAAAATCTAAATCATCAAATGTCCAGTACCAATCTCCATCCTCACTATGATAATATTTTCAAAGACATGTTCACTCCATGGAGCTGCAGAAAGTAGGAGATGTGAGCTATATGAAAATTATTTGTGGAACATTTGACACTCCACTGTTTTTTTTTTTTTTTTTTTTTTTTTTGTAAATAAAACCACATTTATTCCCAAAATAATAAGCTAATTTCTTAATTTAGGGACCTAAACAAATAGTCCAGTTTCTAAAGTAAGAAAAAAAAATAAAAATTGAACTAGAAAATTGTTATTGCAATGGTCCTAAAAATGACCTCCAATGAAATATTGCATTCTTTTGGGTAGACAACACAGAAACTTTCCCTTTACAACATGGCAGGTTAATTTGCAATGTACTGAAGAATCAGTTCTAATTTACCAACGTCAAACAGAAGATTGTAGATTGGCACTTTGCTGAAAGTAATAATCTTTCTATTGCTTGACCTATGGTGGCTTTAGAGGTGACTTATCGTGTTGCCTTATAGAGAGCTGCTAAAATTCCAAAATATATGTTATAGGATCTCTGCAATTCAATTCAGAAATGCAAGGAAAATTTGGTTCTACAGCAGTCACTAAATCAGTCAAACAGAACAAAATTTCATACATGTGTTTGTAGGGTTGTACCTCTAAAGAGTCTGGTAAGCAAAGTCTAGGACTAGAGGGTGATGGCGGATAAAGTATTCATATCAAATTTTGGTTTTTGTTTGGCTCTTTGCCTTGAGATAATTGCACTTGCAAGAGTTTTAGATCTAGTGTGGCAGCTTGGTTTTAAATAGGTATAGTTAAGATGGATAGGGACAATGCAATTAGATTATGAATCATGGAAAACCATTGCTGAGAAGGGAAGAATGGACTATCTTGACAAAACAATCTTTCTGAGAAGCCAACAAAGCTGATGATTGGTTGGCTAGAAAAAAAGAGTTGTGCAACAGAGAATTCACTATCCTCATCGGCAAACACTTTTGTGCTGAGGTTCTACTCCTGAACTAGCAAAGATTATTGAAGAAGGCTTTGCTCCTCATTCACAACAAAAACAGCGAAAACAAGAGTCGGATCAAATGCATAAAATGGTTCATAATGCACCACAACATATTCTGGGCCTAGTCTATTATTAGATTAATCAAGATAAAGGGAAACATATGCTAGCACAATTCATCAAAAACAATAATTTTGTAACAAAAGAACAATATATATTTCAAGTTTTTGAGCACATAGAAGTCAAATGACTCAACTAGGTAGTATATTATTTATATCTAATAATTTGACACAGAGATTGTAAACGTAGGAATTTCCAGGCCAAAGCTAAATCAGAATTCAGCAGAACCAATTACTATAAGTACTAATCCAGCTTAAAAATGGAAATTATCATTGAATTGAATCAGAAATGCAGCCTAAGATACTGCCTGCTCCCTGTTAACAGTTGGTTTTTCTTTCATTATACTCCTTTGCTATTGGGAAAGGGAAGAGTTGAAATTGATAGGTATTCTTTGGGCTATCTTGATCTACAGAAAGGAATGTCACCTAACATATATGTACAAAAGGACTCGCAGAAATCACCACATAAAAAATAGATGTGTATCAAACCTGACGGGGTATAAAACATCGTGAACCAAGGTAGTGTTGAAGTAGAAGGACCAGAGCCTGAAGCCCCATGAATGAGCACAAGCATATACACCAGTTCTTATCAGGCCCAATTCGCATAAAGTTGTTAGGGCAGCCAAATACATACAATGGAATTGCTAATCGAGTAATGGTCATGCCTAAGATGTAATGTGGGTGAAGTGGTTTTCTTGAATCACGAATGACGTTGGTAACAATTTGAGGTATCCAAAAAGAATACATAAGCAGAAGGATAACTCGCAGAAAATTATGGAATTCGTACATAATCAGAATGCCTCCCAACAATATACCATCTGCAAACAATGTATGAAAGTTGAATTAGCCATCAAAAGCTGACCAACATCGACAACATATTCATACAATTCCCCTCCCCCTCTCCCTATCACCAAGAGAGAGAGAGAGAGAGAGAATAGTAGTAGTAGTAGCAATAAAATATTACTCCCTCAGTCCCTTTTTGTTTGCTCCATGGACCACTTGTTTGTGAGAGCTTTATGAGTCATATGGGGCAAAAAACAAGGGACAGAGGGAGTAAATATTAGGATACATGCAAGGTATAACTATAAAAGGGAATTAGAAGATTAACATTCTCGGGTGCAAGCCATTACGAATTACACACACAGCTATACCCCACAATAACTACTACAAAATAAATTCTGGAAATAAAACTGAAAGTGAACACCATACTAGTTACAGGCATGCAAAAAAGGGGATAAAAATACACATACAAGCACACACACAAAAAAAAACCTATGTCTGGATCAAATAGAAACGCAGGATAAACAGATACTTCAGGACAATCTGAAGCCAAATTTAGGCATGCCTGACAGAAATAGAACAGATAGTTAACACCGTACTAGCTACGGCAGAATAAAGGTAAAGATACAAGACCAACTAAAGGGAAACTGTAAAAGCCCTATATCAGAAACTTGGAGAACATCATTTGCCAAAAGTGGAAGCAAATTAAGGGAAAGGATAGAAAGCAACAGAAGCTGCTGGAAATTAGAAAAAGCAAGATAGCACATAGTATTCACACTTCAAAGATGAACAAGGTCAGGGTCAAAAGCAAAGCAATGCAAAAAATCAACCTTTTTAAGCTTATTTCTCAAGAATAAGTTTCTTTTAAATAAAATAACAATAAAAATATTTATTATTTTTAAAAAAAAAGGAAAAACTCAACAATGTACAGTATGAAAAAAGACACTCACAAAATCGGCTGTATAGTAGTGATAGCTCACGTCTCATGGCTTCCCAGCCTTCGCCACTGTTTGCCGGTCTACTTGCCTTCCATATTGCCAAGAGATAACGCATCTCAAATATAGAGAACACAACAAACTTGAAGAAGGCAGCAGTTGCAAAAGCATTAAACAGGGATTCTGAGTGCACAAGGAAAACAGAGTTAAAATCTTAAACACAACGAAAAATATTAACAACACTCGTGATGAATTTTAGGTTGATAGCATACCACAAAATCGCAAAAGAATAAAATACAAAATAACAATCACAATCGCTTTATAACATTGAATTAAGATATAAAGACTAACAGCATACAAGAGGAGTATACAACGAGATTCCATCACATGAATTTTAGGTTGATAGCATACCAAAAGATTGCATTATTTATGACATTGTCCTCTTTTCAAGAACAGTATACTGGAAGGCATAAATCGTGAATCATGTGATTGCTGTTAGTCTTTATATGCTTAATTCAGTGTTATATGAAAAGCATACATTGAATTAAGCATATAAAGACTAACACCAATCACATGATTCACAATTTATGCCTTCCATCATTGTATACTCCTCTTGAAAAGAGAACAATGTCATAAAGAATGCAATCTAAAACCATGACTGGAAAAGTGTTAGCTGCTTTGACAACATCCTGCTGACATGGGACACAGTTCAGCATAATACATCCAGATAATTAAATGAAGTATTTTAACTTTTCATGATTTTTAATGTAGTCAAATAATGATTTGAATTTCTAGCCAACACAAGCATGAATCCCACTCCAACATGAAAATAGTTGGGGCAGCCAAGAAAGTAGAGGAAGGAAAGCAATGGGAATCCAATGTATAAAAAATTAAAAAGGCTCAAGGCGCAATGAGGTGATGAAGCTCCTGATGCGCCTATTTGAAGTGAGGTGCACCATGTAACACATTTAAGGAAATTTGCATATGTGTGACTCAGGTGCACCTCCTTATATGTGCCTCGCCTAGAGCAAAAAAGGGCGCTCTACCCTAACCGCCTAGCTCCTCAGTGCCTAGGCGCACCTTTTTATACACTGGGAAATCAGATGCAAATGATCAACAATCAGCAGCTGTAACTAGTAGCCATGGAAGAAAAGTTGTGTCGACTTCACACTTATTCGCCTTATCAATTATTATATATATATTTTTTTTTTTTGGGGGGGGGGGGTAACAAAGTTTGCCCAAACCACTCATAAATGTTCCCACACTCATTTCACAAGAACCAAAGAGCCAGATCCCAAATTAGGTTCGCCCAAACTAGTTAAAAATTCGTCCAAACCAGCCCTTGATTCAAGCACACTTCTTTAAAGCCTTGGAATTTGGGGGTTTTGCCTAATCAACCAAACCCAAATAAAATTTAAAATTAGCCGGATGTACAATGTTTTATTGTCAATTAATTGTAAAGTTACCCTAATATGATCAAAAGTTACCCAAATATTCATAAGAGATACCTAAATTTTTATTGATCAAGTTTCCCTCTTTACAGGAGAAAAAATAAATCCGAGTGTGTTAATGTTAGTGTTAGTATATCATCCTTATACTCCCTCCGTTATGAGTTACTCGCAACAAAGGACACTTTTGCGGTTCCCGATTCAAAAGATGTTAAACATAGTTAATGAAAAATAAGGGCATATACTTAGCTAAACTTTTAAAAAAAAATCGGGTGTACAATAATTATTGTACATCCATTATAAAGATAGCTTAAAGTGATTAAAAGTTACCTCTGAAATGAATAAAAATTACCCCAATATGCGTAAAAGTAACCCAATTCAAATAAAAATTATCAACACTTTATTAGTAAAGAATCACATTTTAAATGACTAAAAATCAATTATTAATGATTGAATGTAATTAAATTACCTTTATAAAACTTTTCTTGTTGTCTATATATATAAAAATTGTATTATGTTTAAAGTTACCCAAAAACAGTCAAAAAGTTACCCTAAAATTAGCTAAAAGTTACCCTTATACAGCTCGATGTACACTAATATTAGTGTAAACCGGATGTATACAAAAGTTTTTGATATACTTAAGCATTAATCCAACCCAAAAAAAAAAAAAAAAAAATATAAATAAAAATAAAATTCAAAATTCACACCCCCACAACCGTCAAGCACCATGAATTCACGAACTACCACCACTATTACCACCACCTATCACCACCACCTAGCAGCACGAAACCACCCAGCAGCGCGAACCCACCATCACAAGATTCGAAGCCACCACAAGATAGATTTGAACCCACCACCACAAGATTCGAACCACAATCCACCACCACCAGATTCAAACCACAATCCACCACCACCAGATTCGAACCCACTAACCACCACCACCAGATTCGAACCCACTAACCACCACCCACGAACCCAAAACACTACAAACCACAACCCACGAACCCAGATTCAAGCCCACACACCCATAACCTAATACCCACCACCCACAAACCCAGATTCAAACCCACAAACCCATAACCAAAAACCCACAACCTACAAACCCTAACCCTAACCAACGAACCAGCGAACCCACGAAGCCAACGAACCCCCGGAAAACTAGGAGAATAGAGTTAGAGGAGGAGAGAAAAAAATAATGGGGATGAGGAAGAAGATGAATAAATTTAATGATGATGATGATGAAATTTAACGATGAAGGTGGTTGGGAACTTTGGATGATGATGAATATAGATGGAGGATGAATGATTTTGGTGGAAATGATTAAGTTAATCAATGATTAGGTTTAAGGTAATAAGATAAAATCAGTAGTTTAATTAGGATGTTTAAAAAAAAAATTAAGGCACATTTGGTCAATTTACACAAAACAACTTACCAAAAAAGGAAAGAAAAAAGTTTGTTGCAAGTAATGTGTACCGGCCATTTTTAATAATTGTTGCGAGTAATTCGTAACGGAGGGAGTAATACTTATCCCGCGGTCTATTTAAATTTAAATTATCACGATTAATGTTACCCTAAATTTTTATAAACATTACCCTAAGTTTGTTTAACTTTTACCTTAAAATTGTTCAATGTACACTACAATAAAGTTATTGTACACCTATTACACACAAAAACTTTTGAACGAACAAACCCATGGTTCACTAGATTTTAACCCTAAATTCGGTAAAACCTACCCTCTGTTCATACAAACTTTCTTTACAAGATACTACTTAAACCTTATGACTTCCCTTGTCATAAAGTTTTTTGGATCATTATTATTTGTCAGATTAATTTTGCCACATCGCTTGACATGAGCCACAATAATTGAGAGTATTACTAGGATTGGTGATGATGCAATTACAGGCATTGATTCTGAGCTGCAAGAATTTAACAAGAGAGCAACTGAGGTGGAGCAGAATGAGCTGGAAAGTAATGGCAAGGGAGCAGCTGAAAAAGAAAGAAGAAAAGGACTGGCAGCTGTCGGAGAGAAGGGGATAAGCACTGAAGAATAATTCTAAGGATAATATTGAAAGCTGTAATTTGTTTGCTAGCTAAATTATTCTATTTTCTAGTCGTTATGTTAATTTGTCTTTTGTAAGCTGAGCTCAGCAGTAGTCCTCAAGGCTATATAAGCCAAAACTATTGTAAGAGTTAGTCATGCTTAATGAATGAATGAAATCCTCTCCTCTTTTCTCTAACTATTCTCTCTCTCAAAACTCTCTATTGGTGTTCAATCAATTATTTCCACCAAAACCGCTCTGCTTTCTTTTGGCTGGTTTTCTGGTATCATTGCCAAGTCTCCACTTTGCTGTGCAAAATCAGACTTGATTATTCTATTGCTATCATTGGTATCAGAGCAGTCCTTTCCTCAGCCTATCCTTCACTATGCCTATGACAAGATCATCATCTGATTCTGCTAATCTGGAAATGTTGAAATGAAGAAGCTAGAGCAGACTATGAAGACTCTGCTGCAGGACCAGGGTAAGAAACTGGATAATGCCTGCAAACAAAACAGTATAAATATTGATAAAAATTGTAAGTCTATTTCTGAGCTAAATGACTTACTGTTGGGATTATCTGTGAAAATAACAAAATTAGTCTCCGATAATACTCATAAATCTGGCCCTGAAACTATATTAATCAATGATCAGGATTCTGAAACCCCTCCCAAACACTCTCATTACTCTGTTAACTAAGGTAGAGTCTCCCAAGTTCAATGGCTCAGATCTGAAGTCATGGATTTTTAAGTGTAACCAACTTGCTGCTATTCACCTTGAGGATAAAGCATTGCTCTGGCATCAAACTTACATCCAGAGAAAAAACCAAATCTTGCTCAAATGGGAAGATTATGTGAAGGACATAACAGCTAGGTTTGGGGATCTCTATGATGAGTTGATGACCCTATGGCAGACCTTAAGGCTCTAAAACAATATGGCAGTGTACATGAATATCATGATTCCTATTAGCTAGTAGAATAGAGTTATCTTAGCCTTATTTACTTAGTTGTTACCTAGCTAGGCTGGAAGATGACATTCAACTTGCTGTAAGAATGTTCAACCCCACCACCCTTCAACAAGCTCTATGTTTGGCTAAGTTGCAGGAGGCTGCTAGTAAAGCTAAGAAACCCAAACTACCTACCCCACCTCAAAAACAACCACCCCTCCTTACCAACTCCACCCTACACATTGAAATCAGCCACACCAGCATTCAAACCACTTAGCCAGATTCCCCCTTATACACCTAAAACCTTCACAAACCCAGCCACTACTTCAAGAACACCAAACACAAACAGGAGAACCCTTACCCAGAGTTTAATGATAAGAGAGCCAAAAACCAGTGTTTCTGGTGTGATGAGAAATATGAACCAGGACACAAGTGCAAGGGAAAGAAGCCACAGCTATACCATATTGAAGTAGAGGAGTTGGAGGAAGATGATGAAGTGGCAAGAAGCCACAGCCATACCATATCGAAATAGAGGAGTTGGAGGAAGATGATGAAGTGGTTGAGGTACAAGTGTGCTCGCATCTCTATCCACGCTATGGATGGGGTTACCTCCTTCCAAACTATGAGGATGGAGGGACATCATGGAAAAAAGATGTGAATTCTATTAGACAGTGGGAGCACACACAACTTTATAGATGCTAATAAAGCATTAAAACTTGACTGCAAGGTGGAGAATATCACACCCCTCTGGCAACCAAATCAAATGTGAGCAGATAATTCATGGATTCACATGGAGGATGCAAGGAATTGAATTCTTATGTTTTCTTGCTACCCTTAAGTGGTAGTGACTTCGTGCTTGACATTCAATGGTTTTCTCATTTAGGCCCTGTGCTCTAGGATTTTGGTAAGCTCACCATGGAGTTTAAATATGGTGGCAAGAAGGAGAAACTCAGGGGATCACCACCCAAAAAGCTGGAAAATTGTCCAGCATCAGAACTGCAGAAGCTCATGGCCAGAGCACCAATTTAGATCCCATGCTCCTATCTCTTTGGGACCAGTTAGGAGTGGTTTTTCAACCCTTTGAGGGGTTACCACCATCAAGAGAAGGATTTGACCATGTTATCCCATTGAAGGAGGGGACAGATCAACTTGAAAGCTTATAGGTATCCAGCTATGCAAAAGAATGTGATTGAGGAAATGGTGCAGGAGCTACTGGAGCAAGGTGTCATCAGACCTAGCAACAATCCATTTGTTGCCCCAATAGTTTTGGTGAAGAAGGATGGAGAGTGGAGGATGTGTGTGGATTATAGACACCTCAAGAAGGCCACTATAAAGGATAGATTCCCTATCCCTCTTATCGAGGAATTATTGGATGAATTGCAAGGCACCAAATTATTCTCCAAAATTGATCTCAAGTCTGGTTATCATCAGATTAGAATGAACCCAAGTGACATACAAAAGACTGCTTTTAAGACTCACTCTGGTCACTTTGAGTACTTGGTAATGCCATTTGGCCTAACCAATGCTCCCTCTACCTATGAATCAGCTCTTTAAACCACTTTAAAGAAAGTGTGTCCTTGTGTTTTTTTTATGACATCTTGGTCTTTAGTCCAACCTGGGATGATCATCTCAAGGACTTGGAAGCTGTCCTAGAAATAATGAGAGACAACCACCTACATGCCAATCATAAAAGATTATGGCACAATTTGTAGACCTCTCACTTTACTCTTGGAAAAGGATAATTTCACTTGGACTGAAGAAGCTGAAAACTCTTTCAACCAGCTCAAGACAGTCATCACCACCACCCCCCCCCCCCCAGTCCTTGCAATGCCAGATAAATATGCAATTATCAGCATATAAGAGAGAGCTCCTGGGTGTGGTGTTTGCAGTGAGGAAGTGGCAACATTATTTGTTATCCCAACCTTTCATAACTAGAACAGATCAACAAAGTCTTAAATATCTGCTAGAGCACAAATTGGCAACTCCTTTCCAACAAAAGTGGTTGTCTAAACTCACAAGATTTGTTGTGATTACACTGTTGAGTATAAATCCGGTGCCGAGAACAGGCAGCTGATGCTCTATCCAGGATCCCTAGGTATCAACCGAATGTCGTGGTTGTATCTAGTGTGCACTCTGTTAAGACAATGTTGGGAGAAGGAAGAGAGCTAACAGACAATCATTTTAGAATTGCAACAAAATGTTAATTCTCACAAGCACTTCTCTTGGGATAATCAATGTCTTAGGAAAAAAGGCAAGCTGGTGGAAGGTGACTCCCCAGAACTGGTTGCATGATTCACCCCAAGGTGGGCATTTTGGGATAGAAGCTACCTATCAGAGGGTCAAAAGCTTGTTTTACTGGAACGGTATGAAGGGAGATGTCAGGTCTTATGTGAGAAGGTGCGCAGTGTGTCAAAGATGTAAATATGATCCTCAAGTGAGGCCATATGGGAGGATGTAACAATGGATTTCATAGAGGGTCTGCCAATTCATTTGGCAAAGAAGTGATTATGGTTGTCATTGATAGATTGAGTAAATATGCTCACTTTGTGGCACTTTCACACCCTTTTTCTGGCATGATAGTAGCCCAAGCATACCTAGACAACATTTTTAAGCTCCATGGGTTCCCTAAATCCATCATTTCTGACAGGGATAAAGTTTTTATAAGCCTATTCTGGTCTGAGTTCATGCAGTTACAGGGTGTGCAGCACAGGTCAACCACAGATGAGGTTCTTAATAGATGCCTGGAAACCTATCTAAGATGCATGTGCTTCGAAAAGCCTCATGAGTGGTCAAAGTGGTTGTCCCTAGCTGAATTCTGGTACAACACTAATTACCATACTGCAAGTAAGAAGACCCCTTTTGAAATTCTGTACAACACTGCCCCACCCTTGCATAGACCATATCTTGCAGGGTCATGTATGGTGGACACTGGAAAAGTCTACAACAAAGGGATACAACTCTGAGAATGCTGAAAGAGAGCTTACACAAGGCACAACAGTTAGCTGATAAGCACAGAGAGGAGCTTTGAAGTAGGAGACTGGGTCTATCTTAAGCTACAACCCTATAGACAGACTACAGTGCAACAGAGGAGCAATAGCTCCTCCAAGGTTCTATGGTCCCTATCTAATCATTAAAAAGATAGGACAGGTTGCTTACACCTTACAGCTACCACCTACTTCCAGAATCCATCCAACCTTCCATGTCTCTCTGCTTAAGAAACACTATGGGACAACCCTATGTACCCACCCATTCCCAATTTGCCACAAACACAACCCCCCAAAAAGGTCCCTATTGCTATGTTAGACAAACGCACTGTGAAGAAACGCAACCATGCAGTAGTTCAATGGTTAATCTAGTGGGATCAGCTGCCAATAGAAGAAGCTACTTGAGAAGATGCTGCTTGGATAGAGGAGCAGTATCCAGATTTTGATCCTTGGGGTCAAGGATCTCTTGATGGGGGGAGTATTGATGCAATTACAGGCATTGATTCTGAGCTGCAAGAAGTTAACAAGAGAGTAGCTGAGGTGGAGCAGAATGAGCTGGAAAGTAATGGCAAGGGAGCAGCTAAAAAAGAGGGAAGAAAAGGACTGGCAGCTGTCCAAGAGAAGGGGATAAGCACTGAAATAGAGGAGAATAATCCTGAGGATAATATTGAAAGCTGTAATTTAGCTAAATTATTCTATTTTCTAGTCGTTATGTTAATTTGTCTTTTGTAAGCTGTGCTCAGCAGTAGTCCTCAAGGCTATATAAGCCAAAACTATTGTAAGAATTAGTCATGCTTAATGAATGAATGAAATCCTCTCCTCTTTTCTATGACTACTCTCTCTCAAAACTCTCTATTGGTGTTCAATCAATTATTTCCACCAAAACCGCCCTGATTCTTTTGGCTGGTTTTCTGGTATAATTGCCAAGTCTCCATTTTGCTGTGCAAAATCAGACTTGATTATTCTATTGCTATCAAATGACCTCTTGAAAGACCTCATGTACCCGACCCCACTTATGGGATTAATGCTTTCAATCAGAAAAAGAAGAGAAGTTAGAGAAACGAAATTAAATAAGGCTACTTTTGAATACCATAAGATTAATGAAAACTTCTTTAGTAATCCCCCCTCCCCTTTTTCTTTTCTCATTCAGAATCTTAACAATGCAAATGGAAATAAATAATTTTAATGATTTTTCTACTCCATATACTTTAAAGAGTAATCACGTGGGATCTACTTAGATTTGTCTTGAATTTTAATTTCCAAATATACCTATCAACTATAACTAAAACAAAACATTGCTGACATCATAACCCTCAAACTATCCTACGTGTCATTCTCACATTAACAATATTCACTCCAATTCTATGTGTGATGTCATCAATAATTAATGCTTTTTTTTAATTTAATTTTTAATCTACACTTCTGACTTCAATGCATAAGTGTCTATGTAAAAATAATTAACCAAGTTTCTCTCCTAAATTATAGTTTCACATAATCAATTTGTTTGATGTTTCAACCGGGATTCAAATTTTTTTTTTCTTTAGTGTAAATTATTTTTATATCCAATTCTAATCTTCATATACATTGTAATGCAAAATAACTTATATAACAAGAAATATTAATTCTAATCGCACGAGGAAAACCTAGTAAATTTTTATAAAAATTTATTACAAAAAATCCCAATTTTGCCCAATTTATTTTTAATAATCCAATTTTACATTATTATCTAATAATGCAAACATTTAAAGGTTTGCTTTGTTTGGGGTTTGACAAATTGATGGTCGGTTTAATGGGCTACCTTGCCACGTGTCGCTTTATAGTTGGTCTAATTGTTTGTTTTTCCTCTGCTCCCCTTCCTCATGGCAGCCATGGTCACCTCTCTCTCCTTCCCTTCCATGGCAGTCATGGCTGCCTACCGCCACCCCCGAAACCACCCCAAAGCCCTTTCCCTCCAGAAACTACCCCCTTCCCCAACCCAGAAACCACCCCAAACCCTTTCCCCCACCCCTAAAACGACAAAACACATCCCTTTATTTCCATCACCCCCTGGCACCCCTCAAACCACCCCTCCCTTGTCCCTTCTCCCCGAAACCACCCCACTGCCAATCAATGGAAGGACAGCTCAAAATTACCTTCATTGGAGGTGAAATCCCCCCCCCCCCCCCCAAAAAAAAAAAAAAAAAATAGAGGAAGAGTGGTGGGATGGGGGAAGAGGTGAAATTTTTATATAAACAAAATTTCACCCCTTCAATTTCTTAATCGTAATTCAAATAAAATCTAGTGAGTTCCTCTATAGTCTTCATTTTCAATCCGTATTAAACTTGTTAGAATAATTATTAGATAATTTGTTTGACTTCTAGTTGTTTGTACAATAGATGATAATCTGTATGTCATGCCTCTACTATCCCAGTATCCCCTATTGGTTGATATAAGTTTCACATACCCTGAGCTAATCTAAACTTAGCATGGCTGCACCTGATTCTTTATCGGATGAGCTATTTTCAAGTTGAAAACAATACACTTTCAGAATACCTAACACACTACTACAGCTCCCTATTTGTTTAAGCTTAGAAGAACAGGAAAATGAATCAAACAAATAAATAAAAAAATTCTTTTACTCTACAGTCCTCCACATTCCAGAAATCCCGGATGAGCTATTTTCAAGGTGAAAATAACACACTTTCAGAATACCTAACAGACTACTGCAGCTCCATATTTGTTTAAGCTTATAAGAACAGGTAAATGACTCAAACGAATAAATAAAAAATCCTTTTACTCTACAGTCCTCCACATTCCAGAAATCACAAGCACCTCATTAAGCACTGCTATGATTAAGTGGAAATTAACTTACCTACTAGTATTCCAGCTGTCAGATGTAGAAGACAGAAATAAGCATCCATAATAGCCTGTTGACCAATCATTAATATAGAAACTTTGGCAGCTCCCTGACAAGATCAATTATGACATTATACTCAAAGAGCTAGCACACATCAACTCACAGTTGCGAAAGTAAAATTAAAAAAAAAATAAATAAATAAATAAAAAAAAAAAAAAAAATAATAATAATAATAATAATAATAATAATAATAATAATAATAATAATAAATAAATTGATCTTACAGATTGGGTATTGCTATGCTCCATTTGTCTAATCAGTAAAAGAACTTGGAGAAAAGACACCTGACGCATGATATAGTCAAGGGAACCAAACCATACAAGTGAAAATAATAGATGCAGGGCACAGACAGATGACAAGAAAATCAAATTAAACAAGGATACAAAGGTAACCATCAGTGTATAGTTGACAGCTTTGTTGTAATAGACCTCTATATTGACAGAGGTAGCATTCAGCAATAATGGAGAAAAGCAGTCTCCATCTTCGTCTGCTGATGGAGATTCCATTAATCCCTCTATATGATACCGATCATGATCTCCATCTACAAGTAGACACCAAACAATTCGGAAGCTCCATAAAAGTGACATCAACAATATCTAAACTGTACGCATATCCACCTGGACATGCCCTTACCCTCGAAGGAAGGAAGGAAAATAAATAACCCCTAGTGGACACCGTTAACAACTGAAGAACTAGAGAGGGAAAGAAAGTTAAGATGACATGCAAAACAAAATCATAATAATGAGGGCCAATACACATGCATTTGCAGGACAGTAGAAAGCTCATTCGTCTGGTATAAAAATAAAAACAATCAACATGGTGATACAATTATTTAGAGTAGAAGAAGTTTAACAACAAATAGTAGGAAGAGTGGAAGAAACACCAATTTGAATTTTTACAAAGATGCACATCTTGATTCAAACTATTAGATTTATATTTCAGACATCATCATACTTTGAGCTTTACATTGTGAAAAAACGTCAATAAATGAATCAGATAAATCAAATAATACCACCATTTCATTAAGATGTTAACACTCTCCGGTCTCCACTTTCGTCTATTTCTTAAGGAAATTTTGTCAGAAAAATCCTTAAGCAACTTTTTTGTCAAAAAAACCTTTTAAATGTTTTTGACAAGCTAAAACCTGATTCCAATTTTTTTTTGATAAAGACCACCAGCCCCAGCTTTCCAACGTTAACTGTGTCTTTGTTGCGTTGACTCACCATTTCTGGTGTTAACCAACCCCAATTTTTGTTTCTTATTCCCCCCCCCCTCTCTACTCTATTCCTCCCACTCATTTGAACTCGTCACCATTTCATCAAATATCCATCATCTCTCATTCAAAGTGTCATTGATTTCGAGCAATTAAGTTCCTTTATTTTATTTTTTTTAAAATTAAAGTCTTTCATCATTGAATTCGACCAAAGTGATTGTTAATGTCTAGTGTAATATATGCATAGTTCATTGAGTTTAATGTTTTCAAAAATTTGGGTCTCTTACCACCTTTTTTTTTATAATAATAAAAAAAAATGCGATAATGACAATTGATTTTGTGAATCATGCAACAATCGTGGTTCCATTTAAGTATTTGAGATGTGAGTTGCGGTGATCCTGAGAGGACTACCCATGGCACCATGGTAGAGTAGGCTGCAGATGAGAAAGAGTAATACACCATGGTAGAGTAGGCTGCAGATGAGAAAGAGTAATAGGGAAAAGGTGGGGATTAGGGAAAAAAAAAAGGGGGTTGAGAATAAGAAGAAAAAATGGCATGTGTCCTGCACATGGGGAGTTATCGCAGGATTTAAGCAAGTAAATGTCGAAAAGTTGGGGTTGGTTGTCTTCAACAAAATAAATTTTGAATCGGCAATTACCTTGCCAAAAAAAATTAAAGTTTTTTCTGATAAAAATATTGCTTTAAAAGGTTTTTATAGACAAAATTTCCATTTTATAGAGTTGTTTCTAACACTTGCATTTTATTCCAAACATTTTGGAAATGTTATTTTTTTTATTATAATTTTTTTTGACAAATATATTCCCAAGCCTACCACGACTTACGCACTTACACACAACCTAACACAAAATCTTTTTTTCAAGTAATTATCAATCAGGTTTCATCTAACTCCCTCCGTCCCCAAAAAATTCAGAAACAGATTGTGAGAGAAAGTGGGTATGAGTACAACCAAAAAAAATTTTATCCAACATTTCTTGCAAAAAATTGGGTGTACGCAACGAGTGTGAGGACGTATTGGGGACTGCTAAATTGCCTAAATATTTTTATGGTCGTCCACCTTCACAAACTTGAAATTCATCCCAAAACAAAATAAAGGAAAACATTACTTGGCATTGGCGGATCCGGGGAATACATAGAGGTACAGTTGTACCCCCATTCCGGAAAAAAAAAAAAAAAAAAAAAAAAAAAAAACTAATAACAAAAGAGACGGCCTGTCTACAACATTGGGTCTCTTAGGTATTGTTAAGTAATTGGCTAAAGCAACAAATCAACCTTGCCTTATTTGTGTTTAATCCAAAGAGACCGCATGTTTAAGAAAATGATCTCTTAGGTTTTATTTTTAATTTTTACACGTCAGGTTAGTACTTTTCGATCAAAGACAGCTGTTTTCACAAATAACTGGTCTCTTACGTAGTCTCTTTTTTTATACCAACGAACACATTTAGTACTCAATTATAATTTATAGGCATTGCAGATTGAAATGGTATATTATCTCAAAATTTAGTTACGAAAAAATTATTGTATGCACTCCATAATTTATTTTGTAATTTTATTTTATTATTTCTTTATTATCAAACTTAATTTTGTACCCTCATTCCCCAGATCCTAGATCCGCCACTGTTACAACATATCTAGGGCAAGGCAATATTCGTTCCACATAGCTTCTTTCTCCAAAATAGAGTGTTCCAAAGTAGGGTTTGAAAAGAAAAAGTAAGAAAGAGTGTTTTAAGTAAGATTTTATAAGAAATCATGTAGGATGTGAGATTTGTGTAAGAAAAAGTTTTCCTAAACAAAACAAAGCAAAAGTGTAACCAGCAAAAGGAACGGACAAAAGTAGAGCACATAACATAACACCAATGGAAAATCAACAAAAAGCTTAGAGAGAGAGGAGAGAGAGAAGATATCACTTAAATCCTTATATATTATTAAAAAATAGAAAATAAAAATAAAATCCTAGAACCAAAAGTTTTTAAATTTAAACAAAAGAGGAAAAAAAAAACAAAAAACTTTTTTGTTTGGTTAATTAATCATAAAAATTTACTTCCTTTGTTTCTTTTATTTGCAACACAACCATTGGGCATACTTTTTTAGGAGATGATTAAAGTATGTAAATAAGTGACTTTATCATAATATTTTAACATTGAGAATAGAGAAGGGTTAGGAACTACGTGTATAAATTATTTACATTACCTAATCTCTTCCTCAAAGTGCATGCAATGAAGGTGTGTTGCACTGTTGCAAATAAAGGAAAACAGAGGAAGTTGGTGACACTAATGAAACATCAGGGCATCAATGCGAATAGAACTTGAATATAAATGCTCATACGTTTAGAATTCACTATATGGCCTCAACATTTTAGCCTACATCTGAATTATCTTACATGAAGTCAAATGATGTTAAATAACTTAAGGTTGTTTAGATCCAAAGCTCCTAATTTCATATGATACTTCTTAATAGTTTTTGCTTTATTCACGTACAAAAACTATCATGAGTATTACAAGGGTTCCAATACTGAGGAATATATGTACATGTCATCTTAATTATGGTGGTTGAAAAATCTAATTATTTGGCGAAATAGCAATAACAATAAACAATCGCTACTGGTGAACCTATAAGAGAAAGAACACAGCTAAGTGATTTCCACATTAAATGGAAAAGGGCAGAAGAATAAAGAAAGGTAAACAAATATTGAAAAGAAAGATGTCTAAAATAAATCAGATACCATTTTGCAAGGCAGCAACACGTGAAACTTGAGCTGCAATTTCAATGTTGCAGTGTTTCTCTATGTCATGAACTTGAGCTGCAAAAAGGAAATGAACATACACAATCAAAATATCAACAAGTGTCAGTATGCATACAGCCATACGCAACACAAGTGATAAATAAGAGAAAGGCTAATTACATTTTTTTCTTCTCCAAATTTTATCACGTGGTGAATCTTGAAATACTTGTGAGGAGAAAACTCCAAGCTGCTCAACATTTAAACAAACAAAAAAAATTTCAGTTCTGATAAAAACAATCTTACCCCAATAGACAGCAATCAATAGCAGCAGTGGCAACAACAACAATTGCCACTCAACATTAATTATGTTATTAACAATTCTAGTCATCCATTACCAAACGCAATAACTCCAACATAGGGTTCTCACTTGGTAAATCTAAAAGCCCTTTGGAAAATAAGGTTTTGTTCACTTCACCTTATAATTGCTGAGCTAAAATTATTTTTACTAAAATTAAACTACTTTTACTGAATTTATATTTCATATTATTTTTACTGATTAAAACTTATTTTTAATGATTCTTGATTATATTTGTTCTT
Organism: Chenopodium album; assembly: GCF_948465745.1. Lineage (NCBI taxonomy): Eukaryota > Viridiplantae > Streptophyta > Magnoliopsida > Caryophyllales > Amaranthaceae > Chenopodium > Chenopodium album. The sequence goes on from NC_137842.1 coordinate 23,888,076, forward strand.
TAAAGTTACTGATTTATACAGATGAAAACATATTTTTACTAAACTGAACTTACTTTTGCTGAATTTGATTTATTTTTACTGAACTTAAATTATTTTTACAGAATATGATATTGAATGAGGTGAGAGAACTAGCCCTAAGTTAAAAACTCCACCAAGGAGGACAAAAAATAATATAATTTTTTATACACAAGCAAAAAACACAGTTGCACACTTTATGGCAAAGTTTTTAGATATTCAAGTTTGCAAAGAATTTTGTACATCAAATTTAAATTTCAGAAACTCCTGAATCAGAAATTTATCCCTTCCATCATATAAATACTCCCACAAGATAAATGAGCCTAGATTAGATCCACCTTTCAGCTTTAAGAATATGAAACTCCCGACAAAAGCAAAGGCAAGATCCCTTTTTTTTATTATTTTTTTGAGGGAAATAAAGGCAAGATCCCTAAAAAGGCCATATCTGACAATCAACATCTAGCCACTCATCCCAAATAAAAATATGAAACAAAAACAATGAGATTGTAAATTTAGAGAAAGGATATGAAGGTACCAAATGATATGGATTAGATAACAGGTAGTCTTCTTCTGGGCCAAACTCACCATCTTTTCCACTGCACAAGAAATCGTTAGAATTTTTTTTAAGGTTACAAGACATATTACCCATGGGATTCTATTCTTTTTACAGTTATACATCCACAACATATATCAGTAGTGGAGCTGAGAGAAAAGCATGTCTAAATTGATCTCTGAAGTCCATTCACATAGAATATACAGATCCAGTAACAGCATAGATAGATACCTGTTTTCCACCATTCTTAGTTGCCTAAATGGCCAGATATATACACCTTCTACCCGAATTTGAGCACCACCTCCTTCATGATCATCATCAAAAGCATCATGAAATATAATAACTCCCTGCAAATAGAGTTAACGCTTGAGTAATCAGCAAAATGATGACAAGTAGAAGACTGTAAAAACATTCACAAAAAATCATTATACCATTTCATATCCAGAACTTGATTGATCAGCTCCTACTGTTTTCTATAGCTTATGGTTAAATGCATTTCAGTAAGGGGGAACTAAACATGTAAAGAAAAAAAAAAGTGCAGCACTAATATACTTCCTCCGTTCACTTTTTGTTGCAACATTTTGACTAAAAGTGCGTGAGCTTTTTATTTCACTGTTGTAGCTAAATGTGCAAGGAAGAGGTTATAATTTTTCTTTGAACATCAAATAAAAATTGTGAATAAAATTTGTAGAAATAGTAAGGAACAAGACCTCCAACAATTCAAGTAAAACAGCCACTATCAAGTACCCAGTTAACATACCAAGGAAGTAAAACCTCTGACAACAAGGAGTTAATAACATTGCGTTAAACCCCCTCCCCCACCAACCAGCCACCCTTGTTGGCGCCTAACCCAGCCTCCCTTGCCGGCCGACACCCCTTTTCCACCCTTGCTGTCGCCCCTTCTCTCCACTAGCCAATCTCTCTCTCTCTCTCTCTCTCTCCGCTGCATCATTCTCCTACTGCTCATCAGTAACTTCTCCTATCTTCAATGGCATTGACGTCAGCAGCGGTGATGTCGAAAGATAGTAACTTCCGGGAGGAGTCGATGGACCAATTAGCCAATTTGAGCACTGAAGACATCATTAGGGCTGATTCAAATCCATAAGGTTTCTTTTTTTTTTTCTTTTTTTCTCTGTTTTTAGCTTGACAATGGCGGAATTTCGATTTAGGGTTTGAAGCTTTGTGAATTGGTTAATGAGGAACTTGATGCGTTTAATTGATCTTTTGTTAAACATAAATAGAAGAACCATTTTGAAGAAAACAATATAATCACTCCATCCTTTTACGTTCTACTCACTTAACGTAAATTAGGATAACCCTAAATAATAAAGAGTGTGGAAAAGTGTAATTATTGTGAGGTGTAAGGGGTAAAAGTAGTAAAACAATAAAAGGGATAACCCTAAATAGAGTAAGCAAAGTGTTTAGAGCAAAAAAGAAATGGACCAAAACGGAAATTGAGTAGAAATGTAGAACAATAGAGAACGGAAAAATTACTTTAAATACATATATTCATTGCAATTTAATTTTTTATATTTGTCAACTAGGGCCCAATTTTTTTTATCTCAACCATATGCCTGCCTCCTAAATGCCTGATAATGGCCAAGAAATATAACAATCTTGTCATAAAAGTTAATGATAGTAGGTGTGGGAAAAAGAGATAAATAAAATGAAAGATTGAGAAAAAAGTCCCCCCCCCCCCCCCTTCTTTTAGCATAAAGGAATCAACCATTGGAATAGGCACATAAACCCTAAAGCATCAGCAAGCAATCTACTATTTATGCATTACATCAGCAAAGTAAGAAAAATTACAAGTTAGCTGGGTTTAAAATCAGCATTAAAGCTTTGAGTTTCACTAACTCACACTTAAATCCATAACAAATGGCTGGCGCCTATGAAATCCAGTAGTTTATTGCCTGTACAAGTCTCCAGAATAAGTAACAGAAAAGGAATAACAGATGAAAGCGAGAGCGATTTCTCACTTCACAAGGAAAGAGCCAGAACTTCAAAAATTGTGCACATTTCTTTAAAAAACCCCAACAACAGTTACACTGTAATGATATATAGAGCAAGGAGGAAAAAATATCATTATTTTTCCTGTCATCATTCACCTGTTAACTATTCACAAAGTTATTTAGATTTGTATCCCATATGCACATAATCACTAATTGAAGTATGCAGATTTAATTTTTCAATTTCACAGGCTCACATGTTCATGAGGTCCATTAGATGAATCAAACGTGTTCATCAGGTGTACATTTACAAACACGTTTACAAAAATGTCAGCTTCATTAGGTAAAACATTCGATTTTATCAACAAATAAGTGCAAGAATACTAAAACTGCATCCAAGTGCTGAAGTATGTGATAAAGCAATTGGTAAAGATCATCGCAATTTGAGGACGAGTTCGAGGATGGCCATGCTATACCATGAAAAATGTACCATCTACTGGTTTAATTCACCATGATACTGAAAAAATAATTTATACATAAATTCATCAATTTTATCGATGATGACAATGGTGTTGTTTAGGGTAATTTTACCCCGCCACGTGGTCCAATCAGAGGATGACACGTGTCAGCCTCAAGATGGCCCAAAGTGGACCAATCCCTGCTTGACACGTGTCACTCCAGAAATTAAGGGAAAAAGGCGGCCTTCAGGCCCAAATCCCGAGAAAGCCGCAAAACGGCGCGGCCCACCAATGATTAGGGTTCAGTGACCTAATCAGGGGCACAAATCCCAAAGACCCTATAAATAGGGAGATGTCCCTCATTTTGAGGACACGTTTTACCATTTTGAGCACCTATTTGTTGCCGGCCGTCTGAAGATGACGTCTGTTGAGAGTGGGATTTCACCCGCAAAGGCCACCCCAGCTCAAGCGGGGATTCAAAAGGGTTCTTACCTTCGGCCAAGCGGGAACCGCTTGCAGGCGTGGAGAACCCCCCGGTCGCTGTTACGGGGTTAACGAGGTTGAGGCCCAGGCTGCCGCCTACCTTCTCGTTACGCCCCGCTATCCGCATCTGCTGATGACCGGCTGAGGCGCCAGGAATTGACGCAGAGGTGGATTTTTTGATTTTGTTGAGAACGGCAGGGGTCTCCTCCCTAGCCCGTTTGAGTTGTTTCTCAAACGACTTTCCAACCTCTCCTCCCAGCAAAAATAACCAAAGTTAAGGTTAGCATCCGGGAAAAATGATTTTAAAAGATCAACTTATGAAAGGGTCAGGCGTTTGTTACCTTGGCTTTGACCTCAGCCGCAGCCTTTTCCGCAAGCGCCTTACGGATGACAGCAGAGGATCGCTTTGGGGTTTTCTCTGTCTGCAACATGTTTAATGCTTCCTCTGCAAAAAGAAGGAAGTCGGTCAATATCATAAAACAATTTCGATAGAAAAATACTACAGACGGATATAAACTCAGGCGCATACGTTTGGTAAACATGTGCCCTAGCCCGCAGGCGGCTAGGAAGCACTCGTCCCCAAACCAGGCGCTCTTGGGGATCCAGTTCTTGGGGACCTTTATTGTTTCCCCGGTTGACAAGGTCGCGTCTGTGAGGCCAAAAAAGTCTGCCTTAATAATCTTGTCAAAGTCTTTCTCTGGGATCCGAGGAAGAGCGCACTTCCGGCCAGCAAGTCGGGCTTCTTATTGTACAGACGGAATTCTTCCGTCTGGTTGAGAGCTGACATCAGGTAGAACCTGTGCTTCCAGCCATCGAATTTCGAGACCTTGTCCAAGGTCATCATATATTGGGGCTGCGTGGTTAGAGTGTACCACGCCCTCCAGCCGCCAGGGATTCTGCTAAGATAATGCATGCTAGCAAAAGCCTCCCAACCGGGGTTAAGCCCTTGAAACTCGCAGGCGGCAACATACCCCAGAATGTTTGTCCAAGAGTTGGGGGTAAGTTGCAAGACTCTGAGGCCGTAGCCTCTCAAAATTGCCTTCACCGCCTGGTGAAGGGGAAAGCGGAGACCAGCCTTGAACGCCGCCTCATAACAGCCGAAATAGCTGTTGGCGTTCTCCTGATCGTCCTACCAGGCGACGGTGCCATTCTCAGGCGGCACCCGGATCCTATACCCGTCTCCAAGCGGGTGCATTTTAGTGAAATTCTTCAAGTTCTCCTCCATTTGGATCTGGTCCTTGGAGGAGACGTGGATGTTGAAGGGATCATCCTTCTCGTTCCACTTTTTCCTTTCTTCCTCCTCGCTATCCAGAAGCAGGGGTAAATCGTCACTACTCTTAGAGGTAGAGGCGGAGCTGTCGCTCTCCGTCTCCTCCTCACTTTGACCCAAGGGGGCAGAGACGACCTCGTCGCCGCCTTGGTCGCACTCTTCCAAAAAAGAGTCAGCAGGGGTTGAAGGGGCGCGCGGAGGGGATCTCTCCAGAGACGTCTGGTCACCCTGACCGGACGTTTCTCCCTCGCCGCCTGAGCCTTCGCTCTTGTAATTTGGATCAATCGCCGTCTGCATTGTCCGAGCCATGGTGTCCTGCACAGACACATAACTGGTCGGAATCCAAGGCAAAGGGTGGTCCCAACACCCCGAGACGGCACTCCCAGTCCTAGACTCAGCCGTCCCTGGTGACCGGCTGGATTCTAACCTAGGCTGTGCCGTGTGTGTTGGTGATGCATCCATTTATTGCAAGAAATACATACAAGCGGTGAAAAAAGAAAAAGAGCTGAGAGAGGCAGAGACGGTACCTTTTGAAATGAAATCTTAAACGAGCTCTCTTGCTTGCGCCTGACTCAGACGGATGACTTCTGCTCTCTCAAAGTTTTCTCTCTAGAAAGTTTTTGTAAACGTACAAAATTATGAGGTTAAATGGCTATATATAAAGGGTAAATACGGGGGCATTTCCGTAATTTACTCAGAAGGTGAACGGTTACTCTTTAAACGGTAAAATTACCGCCCACCGGAGCGTGACATGTGTCACAGATGCCACGTGGCGTGCCACGTCACATCTGTGAGGGACAAATGTTTAGGGTAATTTTACCCCGCCACGTGGTCCAATCGGAGGTCAGGATGGCCCAAAGTGGACCAATCCCTGCTTGACACGTGTCACTCCAGAAATTAAGGGAAAAAGGCGGCCTTCAGGCCCAAATCCCGAGAAAGCCGCAAAACGGCGCGGCCCACCAATGATTAGGGTTCAGTGACCTAATCAGGGGCACAAATCCCAAAGACCCTATAAATAGGGAGATGTCCCTCATTCTGAGGACACGTTTTACCATTTATTACACTTGCATTCTCTCACATCACGAGCTTGGAATCCGAGCAGATACCCACCTAAACTTCCGTCCTCTTTATTCCTTTTCAAGTTACTAACTTGACCGTCGGAGGCGGAGCTCCAACCACCCGGAGTCTCCGTTATTTTGCAGGTACAGCTCGGCCGGATCAGACTTCGTGTTGTAACTCTCCCGAGGGACAAAAAACACCCAAAACAGGTGTCATTAAAGAGAAGTAGTGGAAGTATCAAACTTTCAACCTAAAGCTGATACTCCCTCAGTCCTACTTTCTTCACCCTCCCCTGTTACATCTGTCCCAATTTTATTTCATACCAATTACTATTTTATTACCTCTTTGCACCCACTACCAAAAGTTAGGGTCTCACACCCCATGGATCTTGGATTTGACAGTACACGAAATCTCACAATATTACACCGCGCAGAGATTAGTGTAAAGATTAAATTCAGATGGAGGGAGTAGTTGTTGATCCAAGACGAATTTGCATATAACTAAAGGCACGTTCAACTTGAAGTTACTCTATGACAATAAGTCAATAACAAGGTAACAATTGACATTTAGAGGGTACCTGAAAATGATAGGGAAGGAACCGAGAAGCAGAAAGTTGCATGAGCAGATGAATTTGTAGTATAATTTTTGTACCAGAACAGGTTTTTCTGGTTGGTTAATGGCCTTGCTGCCTACAGTCAGACTGCACAAAATGGAATATGTCCTGAGAAAATATCTAATTTAGGGAAGGGTGGAGGAGACCCATCAGGCCACCATAACTTGTTCTATCATTTCTGTGAATGCTACTCTAATTCTTTCAGCCTGGTAATTTTTTGTATCTTTCTAGAGTAAACAATTCCTTTGTATCTCTCCTATCGATTAAAAAGGAAAGCACCTGTCACCTCTTAGCCCATAAAGATGCCAACAAAATCACCCTAACCACAAAATCTCAGGATATGCAGCTACTCCCTTAAAAAAATTATGACCATTCCTCTCCGGCCAAATACTCCACAGAAATGCCATCATACCTCCATAGCAATTTGTTCTCTTTCTCCCTTATAAGTTCCAATTCCCACAAACAAAACTTGTGGTCATTCTATAATAATATAAGAAAAATCCAATTTCTCCATATGCAAAAAAAAAGAGATTTCTTTCAAAGATTGCTCAAACCAACTAATACTTCCTCTGTTTCTTTATACTTGCAACACACACTTTTTCATGGTATTTAAGAAAAGTGGGGCTCATATGATTTAATTCAATTAAAATGAGGGTGAAAGATGGTTATGAGAATAATTTAGTGGGCCATGAGATTAAAATAAAGGAAATAGTACAACTTTTAACAAAAACAACTTTCTAATTTTAGTGTGTTGCAAGCATTATGACATTTCCATTTTAGGGAAGTGTTGCAAGTATACAGAAACGGAGGAAGTATAAGAAAACCAACCCTAGCCTCTACTTATACAGTATATCATTCGTGTGGATCCTACCTCTGAAAGTGAGTGTTCACACAAAATGTCTCGCCATTAAAGCCTTTAAAGAAACTTAAGCTTAATATACGAAGTCGAAAGATGGACCAATATAACAAAAAAATGGCTTAAGGAGCATCAAAGGCAATAGGGATTTCCCTGCACCCTTGGCGTGCCTAAGTGTGCCTAATGCACTTGAATCTAGGATCACTTAATTATCAATTAAAGTAATTATGGAAAATCATTTGCACGTCTCTAGCTAAGCCTCGGACACACCTCATCAAATTCACCACACCTACACTTGAAGAGGTGCATAGCCTTGACCGTCTAGCGCCTAGGAAAGCCTATTTGTACATTGGCATGAACAGTTATTCAAGCTGTAGCACTTTTTCTTAGAATCTTGAGGTAAATTCAGAAACAATGAAAAGAAAGTAAAAGAAGAAGCTTCTCAGTTGCAAATTGCAACACCTGATTACATATGGCAAGCAAGTAATGGTGGTCTTTGGAGCCATAAAGTACCTACATTGAACAAAATATACAACTATACTTGTTACAACTTAATAATGCCAAGGAAAGTTACAGTTAAAGGAGTGGTTTATTTCATCGATGTAATTTTTAGTGTAGATAGGACTGATGTCATAGGGCAATGAGTCCTAAGCTTCATTGATTGTAGTTTTGGAAACTTGAGTTGTTAATTTGACCACAGCCATATAGCTTTTAAACTTGCTCATCAAATACTTCCTCAATTCTTTTAATTATTACTCATGTGCATCACCTAGGGGATGCGCGGAATTTTAGGAATCCATGTGATGAGGAAAGAGATAGAGAGAAAGAAATGAACCTGCACTAATGAAAGTAAGAGAGAGGTATAGGGTAATCATACACAAAGAAAGAAATATTAGCAACAAATACTAGACTTCTATAAAAGAAACATGTTACAAGATTAAAAGCACAGGGAAGTTAAAAAAAATGGTCAGATTTTTTACCTGAACATAATGTACACCAGTTATTTTTGTTGGGGTACTCATCAATTCAATTACAGAGTTTCCATCCGATCTCTTAAAATCTGGAAATCTAGATGAGAAATTTGCAGACTCCAAAAAATTCCAACTACCTGAATGCCAGAAGAGCATAACATATGTCAAACAGACCAAAAAAAAAAGGATTTTTTTGAAAATAACACCACAAATTTTACAAAAAACGGATTTTAACACCACAATTTTTCGAATTTGTATCATAACACCACAAAAAAATCCAAAAATTGGATTTCACCACCATGTAACGGATTCTTGGATGGAATCCGTTAGTGGGGTCCGTACAAGACACGTGTCAAGTGGCTAGTGGTTTAAATAAATATTAAAAAAAAACCTAACCTAGCCATCCCACCACCTCTGCACCACCTGCCTCAACCGCCAACCGCCGCCGGTATCCACTACCCCAACAAAATCCGACAAAACCGAAGCCTTTGACCGCCGATCAAACACTTCGCCCCCTCTCCCTCCCCGAAAACCACCTTAAGCCCTCCAAACCACCGCAAAAACCATCCCTAACCGCCGCAAAATCCACCCCCATTTCCCGATCTGCCGCAAAATCCACACCCATTTCCCTAGTTTTGCGAAATCGGCGGCCGAAATCGACCTATCGAGGGCTGTCATGGTAGATTTCGGTCGTTTTGAGGGTGAAAGGTAAGGGTTTTCGTGGTTGGTGTTTGCTTTGGTACGTGGTTAATTGCGGTGGGTATGCGGTGATTTGTGGCGATTAAGCAGGTTGGGGTGGTTTTCGGGGAGGGGGAAGAAGGGAAGGGGAATTTCGCCGGGTTTCAGGGGTACAGGTGACGCCGTCGGCTTGGGTTTGGCGTTGGCGCGGCTAGAGAAGGTGGTGCTGGTGGTGGGGTTGGCTGGGTTTAGTTTAGGGATTTTTTTTAAAAAAAAATTTCTTTTTTTTTTAAACCAATGTCTTATCGACACGTGTCCATCGTGGGTCCCTTTAACGGATTCCATCCAAAAATCAGTTAGATGGTGGTGAAATCATTTTTTTGATTTTTTTTGTGGTGTTATGATACAAATTCGAAAAATTGTGGTGTTATAATCCGTTTTTTGTAAAATTTGTGGTGTTATTTTCAAAAAAAAAATTAAAAAAAAAAGGGGGAAGAAGGAAAAAGAATGATGAAAAATCCAATTGTTTAGTGTGCACAAGGGCTAGTCACATCATAACTGATACTCTTGTAGAAAGTAATGTCCGATATGCTTTTTTCAGAAAACACTGTACTACTTTCTTGTAATCCCAACATTAAAATAATGAACATATATAAATTCTATCTTTACATTTAATTTCCAAGCTACCTAATCCACCGAGTGTCCCAATCCCCATGTGTAATTTCAAACAACATAGCAGTTGGCAATTTATTTCAATAAAAAAGCTGATACAAAATGCAGCATGCAGAACGCTGTCTCTAGGGAATTCAGTAGAATATACTGGGGGAAGGAGGCGGGAGGCTAGCATTAATGATTGTAATTTGAAATGTAAACAATTAAATTGAAGCATTGAATAGCTCAGATCTGAAAATTTTTAATTCCAAAACAAAGTTTATATCCAAAAATTCAAGTATACTAAAACTTAACCATTGGAAAATAAGGCCCTATTCACTTCATCTTATTTTTGCTGAACTGAAATTATTTTTGCTAAAGTGAAATTAATTTTACTGAACTGAAATTATTTTTGCTAAATTGAAATTAATTTTACTGATTTTCTATTATATTTCTTCTTTAAGTTTACTGAAATTATTTTTACTGAACTGAAATTATTTTTGCTGAACTGAAATTAATTTTAGTGAATACTATGTTAATATTATTTTTTTAAGGTGAAGTGAAAAGGGCCTAAGACTACCAAAGACAGAATATGCAAGATGGAGCTTAATGATGAATTTATGTTGCTAAACACTAAATTTGAAATTAAGTCCAACTAAGTGGGGCTTTCACAAAAAGGAAGCGATCGGAAAGGGAAACATTCCACAAATGGGGATGAAAGAAATGGGTCGCAATTCAAGGATCTGAGCCACATTCCAAGTTACGTTGGTATATATAAAACAAGTACTAAAAATACAAGTATGCATAAGAGGAAATTGCTTATTAGACAAGGGAATACAATTAAAAAACACTTGACTCGTATTTGAGTGGAATATTACAAACCTTTGTAGGTTCCACTAATGTTCCAGCTAGAAAAGGGTGCCTTATTGCTGTCTTCTTTTTTGACAAAGAGCCACTGAAAAAGTAACATCGACAATCAATAGTTAAACACATGATTAGAGACGCACAGCAGAACTTTCTAATTAGGAATGTAAAGGTGTGACCGTGTGAGGCTGCATAAGCATAAATTGGCAGCACGTAAACAAACTACAGTAACCAATAAAATTTACAAAAGCATTAGCTACTTTCTAAGATTTTAATTAGAGTAGTGCAGCAGAACTTTCTAGTCAGAAATGATAAGGTATAAAGCCGCATAAGCATAAATTGTCTGCACACAAGCAAACTACAGTAAGCAATAAAGTGTACAGAAGCTAGCTAGCTTGCTTTCTATAACTTTTACTAGAGTAGCAGATTAAAAATCGAAGGCAGCATAGCCAATACCAGTAATTGATCTCTAAAAACTATACAAAAACCAAGCCCTTCTTATTAAAACTTACATTTATTCTAATATTACTATCTTTACAAAAATATTTTGATGTTTCTTTAACGGAGATTAAAATGCACCTCATATACAAAAGGTCACCTTGCGCCTTAAACCTAGGGCCCTAGGCTCCTAGAATCCTTTACGCCTGGTACAATTTGAAACTAAGTGTTACTAAACATTTATTCCTCTGGATAAATCCAAATCTCAATTGCATCAAATGTAGCAAAGTATCTTAATAGTCAATAATTATTGCCCAAGGCATGATCTTACTGTGTGTCCTGAGCTCTAACCCGCCTTATTTATTGGATAGATTAAATTGTACACACTCAAACAAATGGATTATCCCCCCGCTGAAGAGTTACAATAATAGACAACTTATTTATCATAGGAACTCTAATTAAGTGTTTTATCTCCCTAACACAATTCAAACAAATGGAACATCCCTATATCACAGATTCCTCACCTGAAGATTAACATAAATAGACCATGTTATTATTATGGGAACTCCAATCAAATGTATTATCTTCCCTAAATAGATCATATCTATTTCTACTCTCTAAACCCCTTCCAGAATGAAAGTACCTTCTTAGACTTTAAGTTGGCCAAAGTTTGTCAATTTTTCTAACACTTGCAAGCCATATAATTCCTCATATAACCAAATAACACGAACTAGTAATCCACTTTACCCGACTTATGAAAGTCAAGCTTAGATGTGTGAAGGCACTGCTGCTAAAGTCATTAGAAAGTCTTAGGTGAGACATATTTAATGATGCGAACTGAGATTTGATGGTGCAATGGGCACTGTATGGCAAGCTGAGGCACATGAAGACGAGTGGCTGCATACCGCATTAATATCATTTGATTCATGTCTGCAACTAGGTTTTACCTCACAAATTATTATTATTATTATTTTCTAGAAAGTGCTCTTTACTTCAAACACGCTGCACCTCACTCTAGTGCTTTTCGCCAAGGCTTTAGTAGATGGAAGAGCTTGTCTGAACATCAAAGAATATAGAAGTTCTCGGTTTACCTCAAATTAAGAAATATAGGTAAATGCAAGAGCTTGTTTGACAAAAGCAGTCATTCATGTTACATGTTTTGTGACTCACCATTAGAGAATATGATGGCCAAAAATGGCGTGACTGGAAATGTTGATGTGACAAGTCAAGCTACACATGGTTATACCTAACCATCGAAGATGCCTTAAGTGCATTCAAAGGCTTAATTTCCACCAAAAAAATTTGATTGTTCATAGTGGGAAATTTCTAATGTATAACTAAGATACATCTAATTCCAAAACTTAAAATAAATCATTTTTTATCAAAAAGTAAAAAAGGAAAACAGCCATTAGAATGACACACATTTCAATGAAAAAGATTTGTCAAGATGCGATTTTGACAGCAATGCACGAATTATTTAATATACAATATTCATCTTGATACATACTCATCCTATATTGTTGTTTCTACTCACTTTGAATTGTAGTCTCTATTCATTTTGTTCAACCCACTTACCCCTTATCCATCTTACCTCCATTGCCCCACAATAATCACTTTTTTTCACAAAGTCTCTCTTACTTTATTCATCTTTTTCTTACGCCCACCCACCCCACCTTTTACATTCTCTCTATCACATTATCCTACTTCATTTTACACTCACTCACTCTTTCTTCAATATTTTCATATAATGTGCATATACAATAATTAAGTAGAACATAGAAAAGAACAGAGGGTGTATGGTATGTAATCCATTGTACACAATATGCAGATTACTACAAACCATATTCATCATATTACTAGTATATGTAATAGAGAAATGCGAAAATAAGTTTTCCTCAGATATACTTAGACACACCCCCATTCATAACATACAAGTATATTGCAATGGCAACCAACTTGAAGTTTAGTCAGGAAGTAAGACTAAATCATCATTAGTCCATAACATAATAAGCGTCGGTTTAACACCATAACACATACTAATTTGCTTATAAAGTTATAAACACAATGAAAATTTAAGCAAATTTGCTTACTTTCACTGAAAATAACATATGATATATTTGATATGACAATAACATTCACATAATTTCAAACAAGTACTTCTATGAAATTCAAAAACTGAACTATATAAGACTAACCTCATCTCCCCAAGACCTGGCTCGTTCTCTCAAGGGTCTCAAACTCGTAGCCGGTCCAAAAAGCGAAAAAACCACCAATAATCCCAATAAAACTTTGGCAACAAACCCTAATTTCCACTTTTTTCGAAAACCCAACATACCCAATTCGAAATTCAAGCATTCCGCCATGAAATTGGTCCTCAGAATCGGAAAATCGGAACGATTCCGACTCCCCAACTCGGCTGCTGATTACAAAAAATAAAGCAAAACGGAGAACAACTCATAAAGCAAAATGAATAATATTGCTTAAAAATGGAGTCAACTAACCGAAACCATAGAAAAAAGACGTGCGATTTCGAGAGCTCAACTAACGAATTTCAGCAATCAGCTATGAATTAATTTAATATATTAATTAAAGGATTATTAAACAAATGATCCGACAAGAAGAGGAAACTTCACCGGTAGGTTGAGGGTGAACTGTAAACTAAAGGAAAAATGATTAAAGTGTGGGATAATTTGGTGAAATTATGAAGAATCTTAAAACCAAGGTGATGTTTTGTTTAGCTGGTGGGAGTGGATGTTCCTGGTTTGCGTTGGGTTGTTGTTTGTGTAGGTGTCCAGAGTATGGGAGAGAGAAGAGGAAAGAATGGAGGAGGTCAACTGGATTATACAAGTCTTACTCGACAGTATAAGCTTAAATTGAACATCAAAATAATAAAAATAAATCATATATAACTAATATAAAGCTAAACTTTTAGCCAGGTGACGACACAGCCACATTTGGTGTCCAACTTTTTGTCCAGTGTCGTGCCACGTAGGATAGAGTTATATAAAATTCAATTTGTATGATAAAAAAGTTAGTTTAGAATTTTATTTTCAATCAATTTTGGATATAATTTTAGGATAAAATTGTTAATTTAGAGTTTTATTTTTGATAAAGTACTAATATTTCATATGTACAAATTGAATTATAATTTTATTCAAAAAATAATTAGATTATAACTCTCATAAATTATCATATAAATTTATTTTTTATATCATAATATTTTTTTAGAGCGAAGGAATTAGTTCAAAATGTACCACATCCATGGGTTATAATATATTCTAATCAATTGAAATAATATACTTCACAATCTAATATAATTTTTTTATTGTGTGTAGACCTGTTAATCAGGTCGGGTCACGAGTCATTTCAAACAGGGTCAAGAAATGTTTTTCACCAATATTATTATTATTAGTCATTACATGTCTACAAGTTTAAATCGTTACAAAAATACGTCAATTGCTAACTAATTTTATATCAATGATATATTTTAAAATTTGACATATAGATTAAAATATATCTTAAAATTTAATAAATACCCGGGCATCGCACGGGCACAAAACTAGTAAATAAATATAACTAATGAAATAACCGCTGACATCATCATTTACAAGTGTCAACTTCTCATACAAAATTTTTGCCCCAAAATTTTGGTAACATTATCTTCTTTTTTTTTTTCAAAATAAATTTTTTTTTTGGAATTAATAAATTAATTGCACATTTCCTAAAACTTTTTATGCTAAAATTGAATAACTACACAATTTTTCCATGGATTAGATTAAAAGTTAGTGGCTGGAATATTTCATTTTTCTAGAAACATTTTATCTCCTCCTACTTTATACATTTATAGTGTTATTTTTGGTGTTTCTATTCCTTACTAGTTCTTAAAAAAAATAAAAAGTTAATGAAAGATAAACCAACGAATTAATGCTAACATCTTATAAATAAGTTTTAAATTTTATTTGAATTACGAAGCATATAGTATAATATGTGATTATAATACTCTATATTTAAGATCATATCTTTCGTTAAAGCTCAATTTCATCTAATAAGAAGACACACAATTCATGAGTGTTTTTCTTAAATATGTATTTGTAGACACCCATTTGTGTCTCCCCAAAACCAAACCCGTTGATGAGTACCTTTCACGTCGAATCATAATCGAATGAAGTGAAAGTGTGGAAAGTCTAGTGTTGCGGATAGTTTTAATTTCTTTTCTTTTCTCTCTGTTTTTGAAAACCTATTTTAAGAAAACAGCCAATCCAGTTTGTTTGGTCCATAGTATGGGTCCAATAATGGTGTAGTTGGATGGGGCTTCAAAAGAGCTTTCCAATGATATATTATAAGCCTAATTCCAATGAATAATGAGGAAGTTATGGCCAAATTACTAAACTGAGCCCGGTTTGAGCCTTATATGCGGCCCAATAATCTAGAGGATGGCCTAATATGGATTTATCCTTCCTAATGCAATTAGGAATGGTTTTAGTCTTCTAGATTCTTCTAGAAGGTTCTTGTTATTCCTAATTCAATTAGCATTGATAAATTGACTTTTGTTGACTTTTTGGAGTTTTAATCAGAATAAAAAAGTGTTTTTAAGGAAAATACGATTTTGTCCTTCTGTACGGCCAAGTTTTATCTGAATTTAGAAAACGCGTGAAAAAATTAATTAGCGCCTAACGCCAGACATTAGCACCTGGCGCCTGGCGCTAATGGTCAGCGCCTGGCGCTAACTTGTTTTTTCCTCGTCGAAACTCTGATTTGTTTTTCTATCTTTTTGGCTGATTTTATCTATAAATAGCCTCCTAAAATCTCCGTTTTTCATCATCTACAATCATTAATAATCATCAATTCTCTCTAATTCTCTGATATTCTCTAGTTTTCTTGTTCTCTAGTTTTTAAGAATTCTTTTCTCTCTAATTTTATACAAAATTCCGCATTCACAAAACCAAGAAACACCTAGCATCATTCGAAGTTGCCTTCGCCCTAGATGTGAAAGGTTTTAATTTCTGAGGGTTGGGTCCCTAATCTTTATTTCAATTGTTTAATTTAATTGTTAGTTTATTATTTTCCTTGAAGTTACTAACGTGTGTATTTTGTTATTAGAAAGAGGTACGAGGCATCCAAGTAAGTGATTTAATGGTTTTTAATTAATATTATGATGTAGAAATCATGCTTAGGTTGTTATTATGATTCCTAGCGTCATGTTAGGGTGTTTTGTTCTTCCTAGTATCATGTTTAGGGTACCTTTAATATCAAATATGACATTTGTGATGCTTCCTATATTCTTTCCTAATAGCATGTTAGTATCATGTTAGGGTTAAATATTTGATCTTTGATATTTAGTAACATGCTAGGGTTTGTTATTAATCTTGTTAGTATCATGCCTAGGATCTTGCTATTATTATGCTTTAACATGAACATGTTTATTTCAATTATTATAATTATTTTTATAATTATTTTGATTATTATTATGTTGCTTGATATATATTTTATTATTTTTATTGCTTGATCACGCCTTTTATGCATGTTTAAAGGGAATTGGTACTTGTAATCACGCTTAATAAGATAATTAATAATCTTGTTTAGGGTTAATTTGATTATAATTCAAGTGATCGCCAATAATAGATTTATTTGTGCATTAATATTCAACCAACATAGATAAACAGGTTTAGGGTTAAACCTATTGATTGCATGTTAGTCAAAAAGCGCACATGAATACGATCATAATGAAGTAGAGGCCTATTATTAGGGCAGGTTCGATCTCTTTTAGGTTGGATTTGTACCTTCATCCCCGAACTACCAGTCATGGTTCAAGACCTTATGGAGTTGACGATCTCTTGGATCGTTAAGGGGTGTAACCTTCACCCTGTGAACGGTTTACAAGTTCCTAAAACTTGTTGGCGACTCTTTTGCTCTATCTTCTTTCCCTTTGGACGCCACCGTACTTTAGTATATGATCACAGTGGGGTTCAAGCTAGGGATAATGCTTGAAATATTCCCTACAGTATTACATACAAATAAATAAGAAAAACAAATATTAAATCGTGCATCGCACGAGACTAACCTAGTATTCAACAATACTCTCTCCGTTTTTCTTAATGCACTCGTAGTAAACTAAAAATTACCCATGAACGAAATATAATCTTTGAATAACTTTAAGTTATGGATAGTTTTAACTAAATCTGTCAATTCGGGTAAACGGGTCAGGTTTGAGTCGAGTTAGTGTGAGTCGGGTCACCTCGGGTCGGGTCATTACGGGTTAATGTCATAAAATATGCGGGTCGGGTTCGGCTTAAGTCATGCTTGAGTCGGGTCACGTCGGGTCATACATCTTATCGGGTGTGGGTCCGGTTAGGTGAAAAATAGTTCGGGTTAAATTCGGGTCTTTACGGGTTCAAACAAGTTAGGGTCGTTCTCGGGTTCAAGTCGGGCTCGGTTCAAGTCATTTATTTACGGGTTATAATCAGGTCGGGTCATACTTGGGTTCAACTCGGGTTCGATTCAAGTCAATAATTTGCGGGTTATAATCAAGTCGGGTTTTTCAAATCGGGTCATTCTCGTTTTCGAGTCGGGTTTGGTTCAAGTCAATAATTTGCGCAAAACATGTTTCGTCCCTAAAATTCGTCCCAAAAAACATGTTGTGAAACTAACCTCTTAAAATTCAAAGTGAAATATTGAAGGAATAGAGTTAGGATTCAATTTCCGTTCCAATACCAACATGAGATAACGACCTATACATATTGATTCAATAACAAGTCGGGTTGAATTTGGGTCGGGTCAATAACAAGTCGGGTTGATTCGGGTCGGCTTTGGAACAGGTCGAGTTGAAATTCGGGTCGGGTTTGTAGCAGATCAGGTTAAATTCGGGTCGGGTTAGGAACAGGTCGGGTTGAATTCGGGTTGGGTTATGTAACACCCCCAAAATTCGAGTCTTTTAAAACAATGAGAGTAACCTTTTTCACTTTAAAAATCCAACCATCGAACTCTGAGAGTGTTACTGCTGCACTTATTTTCCGTAGAAAATAAATGCAAAGCAAAAAAATGAAATAATAAATAATAAACTACGTGGTCTAAGTGGTGGCAAAATAAAATAGTCATTACATCAAAACTGCAATTATTTGAAAACAATAGTTAAAAGGAAATAATTGAACTCAGAAATTACTAGATTGTCTTAGCTACGTGATTATTCTAACGTCTCCTCACACGTAACTGAGTACCCTCTTACCAACCTGCAAAATAAATCAGAAACAAGAAAAGAGAGAGAACTCCCAAAATCAGATAAATTGAGTAATTCCAACTCTATCCCGTAAAATATATAATTTTAGTTCGAAAATTTTTTATACATAATATAGTTTCATAATCATTATAATACTCAACCAAATTCAAATTTTCACATATTGTTTAGGGTAAAAATTACCCTAGACAAGTGTCCCAATAAGATAAGGCCACGTGTCAAGACCAGGCTGACCCAAGTGGCACCCTAGCCATCTGACACGTGGCTCCTTCAAATAGATTCTGAAATTGCGGCCTTCAAGGGCCCAAATCCCAAGAAAATGCCATAATTCGGCGCAGCCCACTAAAATCTAGGTCAAGTGACCTAGATAGGGGCACACCTACCAAATGACCCTATAAATAGGAGATATTTCCCCATTTTGGGGACACATTTAATCATTTATTACACCTACTTTCTCTCTCATCAGAGAAACACCTGAGATTGGAATCCAAGCAGATCCCCACCTAAATTTCCGCACTCTTTATTCTCTTTCAAGTTACTAACTTGATCTTCGGAGGCGGAGCTCCCACTACCCGGAGTCTCCGTTGTTTTTGCAGGTACAGTCAGCTGGACCAATCTTTGTGACGTAACTCTCCCGAGGGACAAAAACACCCAAAACATTTGGCGCCGTCTGTGGGGAGAGTACCTCAAGGATGGTTCAAGAGTCTGTACCACCTCCTGAGCGTCCGGTAGACCAACCGAAAGTCTTTACTGACCAAGAGGACGATGATTATAGCCAGTGATGGCTCTTTGATAACCAAGAGCATCCGGCCCAGGGATACTCTGGAGCGAGCTTCCAGCCAAGCAGGTACAAACCGACCCCCTGGACAACCGAAAGGGGAAACCCATACGGCCAGTGGATTTGCTCCCGTCACTCGAGACGAACTCATGAAATTCATGACTAGTTTCAAGGGTGAAATTAAGGATCTGATCACCAAGAGTCGGGCTGGCCCAAGCAGGGGTCAGTTGGCAAGGAAGACTCCTCTGGAGAAGGGGAAGTCAGTCAGAGATAGGCAGCCAACTCCGCATCCAAAGGAGAAGGCAGCCGGGACCATTGATTGGTCTAAGATTCTTCTGCCTAAGAGGAATACCAACAATACCCGCCGGAGTGAACAGCCGCTGGGGAACAAAAAATCACCTCTTGATGCCCGGGAGATCATCACCCGCAAGAGGAATCAACAGTTGTCTGAGTCAGCTTCTACATCAAGCTTTCCAAACAGCTTTAAGAATACATCTGCAGGGAATGTGCAATCCTTGCATGAGAGCCATACAGGCGGTAATATCGTCCATTTTAGCCCTCAGATGATTGGGAATGCACCGTATGTACCACCTTTTGTCTACGGTCCGTATTTTCCTCATTACATGCAGCCGACCCTCTTCGGAGGTCAGGTGGCATTCAGCAATGTCCAGCCACTGGACTGGCAGCTTCGTTTGCTCCTCCTGGGTGAACAACCTTCTGCGTTCACCCGGGAAATAACCGAGGCGGCACAACCGGCGAAGGTTAAAAATGTGTTGGTGGGTACTTATGATGGTCTCTCTAACCAGGAAGATTACCTCATGGCTTACACCAACCTCATGTATTTACAGGGGTTGGATGATGACACTTGGTGTCGATGCTTTCTGGCTACTTTGAAGGGCATTGCCCAACAATGGTTTGGCAACCTGCCAGCCGACTCCATCGATAGTTTCAAGAAGCTTGCCTTCTTGTTTGCTTCCAACTTCTCAATGAACATCCCTGCGAAGAAAACAAGTCTTGACTTGAGCACCATTAAGCAGGGAGGGAGAGAAGGATTGCGCTCCTACGTCAGACGGTTCAATCTGACCAGAATTTAGATTTAAGGACTGTCTGACGAGGTAGCTTTTACAGACTTCTTTAAGGGTCTAAGAGACGGGTTGACCTTTAAGTTCGACCTTGTCAGAAAAGGGGCTTTTACTTTGCAGGCGGCCCTGAGGGAGGCGGAAAGCTATATTCAAGCAACCAACCTCTGCTCGCTTGGTAGCCAGTTGGACTCCAAGAAGTCTGACAGGCAAAAAGACAGTCGGCCAAGAAAAAAGATGAGAGCAAAAAGAGAAAAGAAGTATGGGCGGTGAGTGATTCTGACTAACCGTCCCAGAAGAAAAAGAAATAATTTAAACCGTACGTCCCCAGGTACGAGTTTAACAAGGAATGCAACTCCATCCGGCCTCATGGAGATCAAGGACCGACTGTCTCTAGAGAAGCCGAATCCAATAAAAAGTTCCATTCAATCAAGGAACAAAAATAAATTTTGTCAGTACCATGAGGAAGTTGGCCATGACACCAATGACTGCTTCAGCCTTCAACGTGCGTTGGACCGTCTGGATGACAAGGGGATGTTAAAGTCCTACATTTCTAAGTCCAAAGGGACTAATAAGAAGAACCCGGGGCAGTCATCTAAGACACCCCAGCCTGCTAGTAGTTCGGACATCGATAAGGAGTCGGTCTACACCAATGATGATGATGATTAGGCGGCAGCTAGCTCCTCCTTCCCAGACGTTCTGATCACTGAGAAGGACAGGGGCACTGTCCGTTGTCCGCATGACGATCCGGTCGTCATTAAATGTAAGGTCGCTAACCAGCTGGTTGGTCGAATCCTTATTAACCATCGGCAGCTCGTCGGACATCATCAGTCTCCGGTGCCTGCAAAAGCTGAAATACAACCTCAGCAACATGCATCCAGTTACCCACCCCTTGGTTGGTTTTGGGGGTGAAATGGTTTACCCAGTCGGTAGGATCGACTTACCTATCCGGCTGGGTGAAAAAGGAAAAGGACGACACCTGGTCGTCAAATTCTTGGTCGTTGAGGAACTGACCGCCTATAACATCATCTTAGGCCGTCCAACCCTCAATGAAGCCAAGGTTGTAATCATCCCTTCTCTCATGCTCATTAAGTATGAGAGAGATGATGACTCTGTTGGTTCCTTGAATGAGGACCAAAAGACAGCCCGAGAGTGCTACCTCTCAGCCGTTAAGGATACTGTGGCCCTAGATGGCCAAGGGCAGGAACCAATAGACCTTGACAATGTCAAGGACGCCGGCCCAGTTCCACTCGCAGCCGGGAAAAAAAGAAAAGCACCGGCTCCTCAGCTGGTGGAGGTGAAGAAAGAGAAAAAATAGCAATCACTAACTGGGGAACGATCAGATGAGCTCCGTCCCCAACCGGCTGGAGAACACATTGGTATACCTCTGGACGACAGCCGTCCAGAGCGTACTATTAAGGTTGGGACGGCTGCTTATGCTAAGCTGGGTGCAAACCTGCACCTATTGCTAAAAGAATTCAAAGACATTTTTGCCTTTGAAGTGGAGGAGATGTCAGTCGTTAGCCCGGATCTTACTGTCCATAAACTCGCCATGGATCCAAAAAAGAATCCCATCTGGAAAAAGAAAAGAAATCACGGCGAGGAAAGAAGTCAGGCGGCAGCTGCAGAAGTAAAAAAGCTGCTGGATGCTGGGTTCATTCGGCCATGTAATTTCCCCGACTGGGTGGCAAATGTTGTGCTTGTAAAGAAGCCGAATGGTACCTGGCGTACCTGTGTTGATTACACAGACCTCAACAAGGCATGTTCAAAGGACAGTTATCCGCTTCCAAAGATCGACATTCTGGTCGATTCTACAGCCGGGCATGCATTGATGAGTTTTATGGATGCCTACTCCGAGTTCCATCAGATACCCCTGTGGAAAAAAGATCAAGAGAAGACGGCCTTCGTCACTGATCAGGGTTTATTCTGTTACACTGTGATGTCGTTTGGCTTGAAAAATGTGTCGACTACATTCCAACGGATGATTAATACGGTCTTCATTAATCAAATTGGGAGGAATGTGGAGGCGTACATGGATGACATGATAGTCAAATCCAAGCAGCAGGCGGATCACCTTGCTGATCTCTGAGAAAATTTCACCACACTTAGGTGGCATAAGGTCATGTTAAATCCTAAGAAATGCGTCTTTGGTGTTGAGTCTGGGAAGTTTCTCGGATTCCTGATTGATCAAAGGGGGATATAGGCTAACCCTAAGAAGATACAAGCGGTAATTGACATGAAGTCACCCCGCACTGTTAAGGAAGTACAGAGACTAACTGGTTGCCTGGCGGCACTAGGGAGGTTCCTCAACCGGTCAGGTGACAAATGCCTTTACTTCTTCCAAGCAATCAGGAAGAAGACCAGATTTGAATGGGGGGATGATGTTGAGGCGGCCTTTCAAAAGCTGAAAGAACACTTGCACTCTTTGCCAAGGCTTGTTAGCCCTCTGCCCAAAGAGACGTTATACATGTACCTAGCCATCTCAGACCATGCCCTCAGTGCTGTTCTCCTTGCTGAGAGAGACGGCATCCAGCTCCCGGTCTATTTCATTAGCCATGTGCTAAAAAATGCTAAACTCCGGTACCCTATGGTTGAAAATTTTGGCCTTGCTCTATATACGACATTCAAGAAATTGAAGCCGTACTTTCTGGCACATCCGGTTGTAATTTACACCGATCAGCCCCTCAAGCGGCCAATGTCTACCTTGGAGTCATCCGGCAGAATGTTAAAATGGGCTATTGAAATGCAAAGTCTTGAAATCACTTTTGAACCTAGAAAGGCAGTGAAGGGTCAGGCGTTTGCCGACTTCATTGTTGAAATGACACGACAGGTACCACCGGATAACATTGATCAGGTTTGGAAAGTGTATGTAGACGGGAGCTCGACGAAGAACGGCTGCGATGCAGGAATTATATATGAGTCCCCTAAGGGGGACAGATTTGAATATGCACTGCGGTTTAAGTTCCAGGCCTCGAATAACGAGGCGGAATACGAAGCCCTGCTAGCCGAAATTCGCATGTGTAAGGCAGCAGGGGAAACAAAGATTGACGCCTACTCTGATTCACAGTTGGTCGTAAGCTAGTATGAGGGAAAATATAACGCAACTCATCCGGCTATGATCAAGTATCTTCAGGCAGTCAAAGAAGAGGCTGGGGCAATTGAAGAATTTCGTTTGAGTCAAGTGCCCAGGTCAGATAACAACCAGGCGGATGCATTGTCCAAACTGGCATCCTCCGCCTGTTGTGATACGCCTCGGTCAGTCTTTTGGGAAGTTCTGGAAAAAAGAAGTATATATGAAGAACCCATTGGAATCCTGTACCGAAGCTCTACCTGGATGGATGGCATCCGGGCATATTTAACAGACGGCACGCTTCCTGACTCACCACAGGAGGCAGTCGTTATGAAGAAACAAGCAGCAAATTTTGAGATGAGAAATGGAGAGCTCTTCAAGGCGGGTTTCCTTAAACCTCTATTGAAGTGTGTTACCCCAGAAAAGGGTAAAGAAGTTCTCGAAGAATTGCATGCGGGATACTGCGCCTCTCATATAGGCGGAAGGTCCCTAGCCGTCAGAGCCAGGCGGCACTATTTTTGGCCTACTTTTAAAGCAGATGCTAAAGAGTTGGTGAAGAGGTGTGACAAATGCCAGAGGTTTGGCAAGCTTATACACCGTCCGGCTACTGATTTGACGACAATCCACAGCCCAGTCCCGTTTGCTAAGTAGGGCATGGATATCTTAGGTCCTTATACGCCTGCACCAGGCGAAAAGCGTTATATTTTGGTGGCTGTGGATTACTTCACCAAATGAGTAGATGCTAATCCTGTCAAGAACATCAAGACAAAGGATGTCATCTCCTTCATTTGGAAGAACATCATCACCCGGTTTGGGGTACCTATGTCTATGGTGTTCGACAATGGCCCTCAGTTTTAAACGCCTCACCTTAAGACTTGGTTAGGAGATCAGGGAATCTCACATTGTTTTGCATCAGTCGGCCGACCCCAAGCAAACGACCAAGTTGAAGCCTTCAACAAGCTTATCTTAGACGACATTAAAAAGAAAATTGAAAGAGCCGGTAGTGTAACACCCCAATAATTCTCCCTTTTCCAAACCACTTACTTTAAATAAAAATAGAGGAGAACTATTGGCATGTTACCGCCACGTGTTAAAACGTTAAGGCTTTATCAAAGTATTGCAGCGGAAATCCAACTTAAATATTAAAATAATATAATTTAGAAAACCAATAAGTCAAAGCTTACAAATTGGAACCATAAAGGCCCTTATTTAAAACCAAACCAATATTCAAATCCCAAAACATAATTAAAATAGTAAAACATAAATAAGTTCAACACAAAGAACGAATACTCTCAATCACACCAATCCCTTGACAATGCGTATGTCAAATCCCCGAACTTCACATCATCAAGCTAACCTGTGCAATACTGCTCCCCAATAATACAAGTGTAATAATTGGATCATCACAGGGTCATTGAAAGGCGAAGGCCATGACCAAAAGAAAACACACAAAAGCACGCAATCAGCAAAGCTGAGTACATACAAGCTACAACGTACCAAGCCTAGCATGCTCAACTAATTAAGGTAAATAAACCTACAACACAAATTCATTAATCAAGACTCCACACTTAAACAATTCAATCGACTCAACATACTTGCTAATCAATCCCAAACACTTGACTCTTTATATTTAATTTAATTAATTTAGTTGGAGTAAGCAATAGACAAGGTTGTCCAATCCACCAAATCATTTTGGTCCCAAATGACCATTTAAAATAAAAGTTTAGCGCGATGCAAGAATGGGCGCGACTCCATTCTCACAAAGTTAGTCTAGGATCCCATCTAACTTTCATTATAAAATAAAATGTAAATACCAAAAGAAAAGAGGACATGTTGATCAAACAAGCCTCGGAAAGCCACGGGCTACCACCGTGTACCCCAACCCATAATTGTCAATACTCTAGAAGTGCACGCTTTCTAGAGTTTTATTGCTCATCCATGTTTCACTTTACGTGATTACAATTTTAATTAATAGCCGACTCAATCAAGAAGACCATACATAACAATCATACATCAATTCACTTTTAATCTTATTTAGGACAATGGTGATCACATCACAAGTTGACCTTTAATTCCATTAAACTTCCAAATTATTCAAAATTGTTGAACATAGTCAACCCACCTAGCCATTTCGGCTTAATCCACCTTTACTCAACATACTAACAAATCATGATTGAGTAATAAATAAATAAATAATAACCTTGTGGAATAATTAATAAATTCATTCCACTTAAACCATTCAATTCCAATCCTTTAATAATCCAAATGTGGTTAACAAACCAATCCAATAAAATATGTTTGTATGAACATTCCATACAAAAAATTAATCCAATATAATTCCACATACTTGCATCCATAATTCCATACAAGCATAATTAATTCACCAAAACATGCCTCATAAACATAAATACATGAATTAATTCAATGTGTAACCAAACAATTTCCATCCAAGTGTTCCCTAATCATGAAACTAAGTTCTTTCCTTTTGGTACCTAAACATGATACTACTTATAACGAAGTAGACATGTACGTACCTCGTATAAACAATCCTTTGTGCCACTTTTAATCACTTAAAAGTCTCCTAAGAAATAATCACTTCCTAGAAAACAAGCAACAATAATAAATTAATACTTAACCAAATTTCCAGCAATATAATTTAGATTAAAACTCCTTAAAACTTCATTAAAAACATGTTTTTATGGTTAATTATGCATTTGAAATACAATAGGAACAAAAGCCCCAATTTAATTAGTCATAAGAACCCTAAAATCCCAATTTAAATAAATTGAAACCCTAGGTTTTTAAAATTATAAAATCTGAAAATTATAACAACAATTATAATCTGAAATTATTAGTTTAAAACATAAAAACATGATTTTGATACTAAAAATATAAACTTTATACTATAAAATCAAAACCCAAAACTAATCATAAACATTAAGCATAAAAAAAACTTCGTTAAAAATCAAAAACTGCCCGAAAATCATATTTAAAAAAAACTTCTTAAAACATTGTTTCCACATGGAAAACACTACTTTTTTGTCAAAATCGGATGAGTTCAGAACCTGATCGGGATTAAAACGGGATTAATATTAACGAACCAAAATCTAAACATTAAAACACGAATTTACGTGTTTAAAATAATCTGGAATTAAGTTAAACTAATTAGTAGTATAATCACCAAAATTTCGAAACATCATTACTATAAAAGCCCTAAATCAATTGTTCATAAAAACCCTAAAATCATGATTTTCAATGATTAAAAACCCTAGGTTATTAAATTTACAAAATCTGAAAATTATAACATTTATAAAATCTGAAATTATAAAGTTTAATCATCAAAATACAATTTGATACTAATTAAATTAATTTCAAACAATAAAATCAAAACTCATAATCAATAATTATAATTACACAAATTAATAAAATAAAGGAGAAAGAAAATAAGACTAACCTTTTGTGTGGGGAAATTTTTGGGGATGTATGGGGTATTTATAGGAGAGAGGGTAGTAGGGTAAGTAGGGATATTGGGCCTCATTAAATTAATGGGTCAATTAAGAAAGTAAACTGGGTTTGGTTTGTTTGTTGGACATAAATTATAGAAGGAAGGTTCATAAAAAGTTCTTTGTAATAAAATCGTTTATCAACCCCAAAAATAATTTGAAACTTTTGAAATTAAATTCCGGAAAAATACAAATAAATATTATAAATAATATATAATTTCATTTATAATATATTTAAAAATATGGGGGATTACAGGTAGCTTGTGGGTAGAAGAGCTGATTCATGTCCTATGGGCCATTCGGACAACTACCAAAGGGGTAACCGGTAAAACCCCATTTCTCATGGTGTATGGTGCTGAAGCCGTCTTGCCCATTGAACATTACGAGCTGACTCTTAGAGTCATGTTTTATGATGAAGAGGCAAATTGGGAGGCCATGTGGCTGGCATTGGACTCCCTCCCAGAACGCAGGGGCAATGCTACCCTGCATCATGAGATATACCGTCTGAGAATGACGAGAGCTTACAACAAGAAAGTACACAAGCACCCTTTGAAAGCTGGCGACTTTGTGTTACAAAAAATGGAGGCAACCGGTAGGGCCAATGAGCTTGGAAAGCTAACCCCCAATTGGGAAGGTCCCTACCGGATCTATGAAGAATTCAGGGATGGCACCTACCGTCTGGAAACCCCAAACGACAGACGAATACCTAGAACTTGGAATGTAGATAACTTAAAAAAGTACTACTTTTGAGAATTGTAAATTTTTGTAAACAAAGAGTCTATTAATGAGAAATCAGGCTTTGTTTTCAAATTTGTTTTGTTATCTTTATAATTACTTATCCGTCTGGGTAATACCCAAACGACTTATTTGCTTAACCAACTAAGTTCAATACTTAGTGTTAAATTCAATGATCAAATAACACGCGGCCAATGGCCAGATTAAAAAAACTAAGCACAAAAACGCTTAGTAGCTATACAACCGGTCTTAAACAAGACCAGAGGCCAATGGCCGTATGGTTGCTTAATTTACAAAATCGCCTGTCCTGATATGGACAATGGCGTCCGGCGACACCCCTCTGGGTGCAATCGTCGTAGAGAGCAGACTCTTTGTCAACTCTACGTACCTATGCAGACGGCAAAGATTGAACGACCAAATTGGTCAACTCATAGCCGTATGGCCAGAATATTCTACAAGAACGATTAAGTTTCCGAATACCGGATGCCTTGAGGCATTAGTCGGTTACCGGATGAAGTTCTTACTTAGATTATTTATTCCAAAATTGCACACTCTCTCCCAATTGGGGCAAAAGAGTTCTGTGTAATGGCTATGCAATGATCCTAGACGGAATATTACCGCCAGGGTAAGAGGCTCGAAGCACCCGTCTAAATGGCCGGCTGTACACTTGGTTTGGGGCAATCATTATTGTGATTGATTGGCCTTAAAACACCTCATACTTCTCCAAGTATCAAGTGTTTTCAAGCCAATCAATCATTATTAAATTGAAACCAACAACACGGTCGTCCAGGGGCAAGAACAGCCGGAATGCAAATTGCCACATGCTTTTTTAAGTTAGGCAAAATATCAAAGAATTGCAGTATATACACAAAATTCAAATTAAAAAAATTCAAACACAAACATGTATAAACAACCGACTGAGTCGAAATACTTCATATAATTATTAAAAATGGCACTAAGGCCATAATAATTGTTAACCGAAATCACATTCGGTGAGGAAGCAAAGAAATAATTGTTAACCCAACTCCACAGTTGGGAAAAATACAACATACTCAGCTTACAAGCCGGAAAATAAGGAAACTTGGCATATTGCGCTTAATTTGGGGAGGCTGGCCTAAGGCTGAGGTGGAGGCTGCTGATCCGGCTGGTTCTGACCGGTTAAGAGGGTCTCTGATTGGTTATCAGTTGCTTGAGGCTGGCTGCCTTCATTCTGCTCATCCTCCGCCGGCTCCTCCTCATTATCTGAGACAACATATCCCAGCTCTGCAGCCCATTCCTTTAAGCGAGGTGGAGCTGCCTCTCCCAACACTTGGGCATCATACACCGCCGTGGCATAATCATACCTAAGTTTAGAAACTTCAAAGCCTATATCCGGATAGAGGAGACCCCAAGTTATCTTCAGGCGGGATACATTGTCCCGCTCTTTTTCCTCCATTAGCCGGGTCTGCTCCTTGGCGATTTCATCTGCATGCTGGTTCCGCATGTTGACGATCTCCACCCCCAGTCGGGAGACATCTGCCCAGAGCTTCGTGTTCTCCTTGTCAACGTCTTCCAATGCCTTGAGCTCGGCTTTAACATCATTTAGTTTCTGATCAAGGTCATTAGCCCGGCTATTAGCTTTGTCGTTGGCAGCCGTCAAACTCCAGATCAGCTCCTCCTGTTTCAACTCTACTGCTTTAATATCTAAATCACACATATAATTAGCATATTCAGCAGAGTTGAGGTTTTCAAGGGCCCTCCGTTTGGTGTCATTTACCTCTTCTTGTTTCCGCCTGAAGGGGCCCCGGAGCCCATCCACCCTCAGCATTACCTAAGAAAAGGGCAGCCGGATTATGAAACACTTAATAAAAAATGAAGAAAAAATATCAGAATTGAGTTGAAGAATCTTTTACCTCAGCCAGTTGGCCCATTAGCCAGTCAAAGTCCACCACCTGCAGATCAGGTATGGAATTCTTCTCAAACTGGGTGAGGGTCCTCACTATCCGCTTGGCAAACCTAGGAAGATCCGGCTCGTCGGATGTTAGATATGCACCAAAAGAAGTACTTGGTGAGAGGGATGCAGCGTAGTTGGCATTCATTCGTTGTCGGCTGCTGACTGAACCCCCTGAAGGGTCAACCTTAGTCTTTACTCTCATAAAGTCAAGTGGCCAAGGTATTTCAATCTTGTTCTTACCTTGGGTCTCCGGATGGGGCTTAGAGGTATCCTCCTCCCCAGTTGTTGCAGCACCGGTTGCAACTTTGGGTGGCTGGCTACCCTTCAATGCCTTAGACGCATCCAACGCTTTCTTCTGCGAGCGTTCTAAGCTTTCACTCAGAATTTTCATGGCAGAAGGGGACTTTCCACCGGTCGTAGGACGATCCGGATTGGCAGCAGGAGTTATCTGGGAAGGATTCTTTTTGGCGGCCTTGGCAGCCGGAGTTTTGTCTAGCTCCTCCCCTTTCCTTTTGAAAAGCTTGGAGACGGAGCGTGGAACACATTTAGCGGCATCCAGCAAATCAAGAACCAAATGTTATCAGCCGGAAAAAACCTTTGCAAGAAATTTAAAGAAAAACTAAAGTCAGGCGGTCTTACACCGCCTTTCTTGGCCTCCTTGGCCTCAATAGTTGCTCTCTTAGAGAGCGCACTTTCCTTGCGCATCTGCGCTGCTGATTTAGCCGGAGTCTTAGCTAGGTCAACCATTCTCAAGGCGTCGGTTGCAAGGAGAAAACAAACAGTTAGAGAAAATCATAAAAAGTTGGAAGTACAAAATAAAAACTACAGAAAAGCCAGATGCAAGTGGATCTACCCTTGGGAAACATGGGGCTTAACCCATAAGCGGACAGGAAACATTCATCTTTGAAATAGCCCGGGTGGGGGATCCAATTCTTTGGTACAATGATATGAGTCCCATCCCCCAAGGGCTCAGTAGTGGTCTCAAAGAAACCCGGCTCCATTATTTGCTCTCGGGCCCTAGTAGAGAGCGTCGGGAGAGGGCATTTCCTGCCAAGGAGAACCGGTTCCTAATTATACCGGCGTAGTGTCCGGTTGTGTCTCAAAGTTGGTGAGGAGATTAAATAAAATTTATCCTTCCACCCGGACCATTTGGACACCTTGTCCAATGTCATCAAATACAGGGGTAATGTGGTAAGAGTATACCATGCCCCATGACCGCCTGGGGCCTTGCTCAAGTAGTGTATATGAGCAAAGGTAGAGAAACTGGGAGCGAGGTTCTGGAGCTCGCAGGCGGCAATATACCTTAAAATGTTCACCCACGAGTTTGGGGTGAGCTGCCAGACTCCCAGATCATACCCCTTTAGGATTTTCCTAATCCTACTATGGAGGGGGCACTACAAGAAATTCGACTTTGGGCAACGACTAAACTCGAAGCCCAAAACAAATATTTCGTTGCCCAAAGTCTTGGGCGACAAATTGGGCCTAGACATGGGTTCGACGCCCAAAGGTCGAAGCCCATTACATATTGGGCGACGAATTTGTATTTCGTTGCACAAAGGTTATTTTGTGCGATGAACTAGTTGGTTGCCTATGTTTTGTCTATTTTGTCGCCCATAATATTTTGGGCAACGAACTTGTTCGTTGCCCTATCCTTGATTCTTTGGGCGACAAAGTGTTTTTCGTTGCCCATAATTGTTTGGGCAACGAACCTATTCGACGCCCATCATTGTGCTCCATACGTGCTACCTCGTTGCTCATAGTACTTTGTGCAACGAAGTTACTCGTTGCCCATATTTGTCGGCATCATAGAATGCTTTTTTATGGGTTTTTTATATATATATATATTTTTAATACGGGTATAACCTATTAAAAATCAAATTAATCTGAATAATTCAAATACCAAACATATTGAATAATGACTACATGAAATAGTTTATTTTATAAATAACATATTAACATACTAAGAAATGTGCAAATTATAAGATAATCCCACTTTGTCAACAAGGTACATGATCCTTTAAACATTAAATAACAGAAACATAACACTATTTACAGACTTAATTCAATCGACCCCTTCTCAACGCTGCTCATATATTTCACCTTCAATAGTTGCGATCATCCATATTTCATTGCTAGCCCATGTTATTCCTATGTAAGTAAAACATAAGTTAGTAATATCTAAATAATTATTGAGAGCATCCTAAATTTTCACAAATACAAACTTTATATAGACTTTATACACAAAAGTATTAAAACTACTGCATCCAAAAATATATACTATTCATTTTCCCTCATACTACTGCAAATTTGTGTTTGAAAACAACTAACTACATTCATAAAACGAAAAACCCATCAGAAACAATTTTAGTTTCTATACTATGAACCATTTCAATTTCTGTACTATGAACAATTTATAGAGTGAAATAAAAAATGTGTTAGAAGAGAAAAGAGTATATATATAAGGCATAAATGAACCCAGTCTTCGAAAGGCTTCCTTCAGTTCTTCCTTATTCAAGTGGCCATCACCATTGATATCGTGTATCCTGAATATTTCCCTCAGATGCACTTCATCAAGAGTAAGCTT
This sequence comes from Chenopodium album, assembly GCF_948465745.1. NCBI lineage: Eukaryota > Viridiplantae > Streptophyta > Magnoliopsida > Caryophyllales > Amaranthaceae > Chenopodium > Chenopodium album. The sequence goes on from NC_137842.1 coordinate 23,919,847, forward strand.
TTGGGACTTGGACTGTAAGATACTCATGTTCAACCTAGACCTAGGTGGGTTTCAAATACAAAGATCTAATTGCACTAAATCAAGAACGCTGCAGAGTGATTTTATATAGGACCTTAATATTTTCTGCTTGCTAGAACACTGACTCTTACCATACGCTATCAACACCTAGCCCTAAATAGCTGTCTAAATCCAAACAAATCACCTTTTCTACAATGCTAGGAAATTTCCAATTTCTTGTAAAGACCACAGAGGGAATCAGATTCCATCCACCTTACGTAAAGTAAGCGAATCTCTGATGATAATATAACTTTCCTAATTCCTTGCCTTTTCAACCACAAGGCATTATGAAGGCAAGCATCAATCCATGCATCAATTTACACTACTAGAAAACAGGTTGATTGCGACGGAAATTTTTCGTCGGAAACACCTTGTTTTCCGTCGCAAAACCCATTTGCGACGGAATTCCGTCGTAACTGGTTGTCGGAAAAGTTGTTGTCGGAAAAACACCCTTTTCCGACGGAATTTCCGTCGTAAATGGGTTTTCCGACGGAATTTCCGACGGATTTCAGTCCGCCGAGAACATTTTCAAGCATGGCAAAGTCCCTCGTAAAATTCCGACGGAATTGAATTCCGTCGTAAATGCCCGACGGAATTTCCGTCGGAAAATGCTTTAAAAAAAACAAAAAAAAAAGCCACCGCCACGCTGTACCAGCCAACGCCACCGCAAGCCGTCACCCCTCACCACCTACCCCCACCTCACACAACCAGCAACTCACCAAGTCACCTAACCCACACCCAACCCCACCAACCGTATCACCACCCACACCAGAACCCTACCCACCAGCCACCTACACCAGATCCACCACCCCACTACCCACCTACAACCACCACCGCCACCTAACCATATTTACCACCCCACCACCCACCTAAAATCATCACAGCCACCACCAAAAATCACCACAGCCACCACCAAAAATCATCACAATCCAGAATTTAACAAAAAAATAAAAAAAAATTAAAATCAAAATTGAAAAAAAATGAAATAAAACAACAAAATAAAACCCACAAATACGGTCTCCATCCAACAGCCACCACCCACCACCACCATAAATTGTAAAAAAAAATTCCAATAAAACAACAAAATAAAATCAAAATTGAAAAAAACGAAATACATACCTTAATTAGACCACACATAACCTCGAAATTGGGTTTAAGAGGCCAAATTCGACCATAAAAACTCTAGATCTAGAGTTTTCATGGTCGAATTTGACCCAAAAACCTTTGTTTTAAGCATGAAGAGAGAGAGTAAGGGCGAAATAGATGAATATTATTGTTGATGTTGATGCCGGCGATGGTGTTGTTGATGTTGGTGTTGTTCGTTGTTCGTTGTTCGTTGTTGATGGCGGCTATGGTGGGAGATTTGAGGGGAAAGTAGAGTAGAGGAGAGATAGAGAAGGAGAACGAGTGAGATTCAGAGAACGAAAGAAGGAGAACGAATTGAAAGAGAACGAATTGAAAGAGAATCAGAGAGAGGAGTGAGAACGAATTGAAAGAGAAGGGGAGTGAGATTCAGAGAAAGAGAAGGGGAGGAGAGAGAAGAGGAAAGATAAGGAGGATAAGAGGCGGATAAAAGAGAGGAGTGTTACGTTATTCTAGGGTTGATTTTTTTTTAAAAAAAAAAAAAAAATTCCGACGGAAAATTCCGTCATAAATTTCCGACGGACTAAAAATCCGTCGGAAAAAGTAATTTCCTACGGAAATATCCGTCGGAAAGCCCATATATTACGACGGATTTTAATTCCGTCGGAAATTTCGTACTTTACGACGGATTTTCTTGTCCGTCGGAACGGTTCCGTCGGAATTAAGCTGTTTTCTAGTAGTGTTATATCATGAAGATACCCTATGGTCCACCAAACTACAAATACTTTTTAGAGATTGATAATCACCACTTAACAGGACAACAAATACAAACAAGCAAGTAACTAGTTTTCTCTTCTTCCTTAGTTTCAAGCATTGTTGATCCCTTTTCTGTTTATTCAATAGCGACTCCTATAGTTTTGATGTGTCTATTTTATACAGTATTTTACCCCCGTCCCTTGGTCATAATTAGTAGTGTTTTTGGCTCTTTAGAGCCACTTTTATTACTAATTGGTGTTTTCTAGTGTTTTCGTAGATTTGGTTGACTTTTGCAGGGATTTATGCTTTTGGAGTATTTTCCCGAGATATTTTGGAGCAATCACGAGCATTGGAGAAGCACGACCAGATTTTATAGCCCAGGACTGGTTAGAACCATCGAACCGGTGATTAAGGGCTCGGTATAGGTGATACCGGGGCATTTGGACAGAGTATTCAAGACCGGAAGAGGAAATCCAGATTGGCCCGAAGAATTGGAGCCCAATCGTAGTCCAAATATTGGCCCAAATGAGCCACCCGGCCAAAGAGGCTGGCGCCCGGAGGCGCGCCCGGCCGGGCGGGAGAAGCTTAGGCTGGCGCTCGGTGACGCGCCCGGCCGGGCGCGAGTTTAGTATTAGGGAGCAAAAAAGGCGTGCCCGATCGGGCGGTGCCTCGCCCGATCGGGCGCGTGTATTTATTAGTGGACGCTTAACGTCGTTTTAATTTGTTTTAGTTTAGGATTTTTGTACGGAGTATAAATACTCCTCCGTAATACGATTTTAGAATCTTCTTTTCTTTTTTTACTCTTTCTTTTACTCTCTTAATTGTTCTTTTAGAATTCTCTCTCTAAACCTTTGTTCTTAATTCTACTCTTAATTCCAGATTTATTTTTGGTAACGATTTCTCTTCTCTTAATCTCAGTTATTTACTTTATTCTTTTTATCATGTCTTGCTTTATTGCTTTGATTAGTTTAATTTCTACTATGTGTGAGTAGTTTTATTTCTAGGGTTTATGGGGATCCATAAATAATATGAAGGGGTAATTTATTGTTGTTGATTATCAATGCTAGATTAATTTCCTATTGATTGAATTAATGCTCCGTGACTAGATTAGGCCTGATCTTTTATGCATGAGTTTGACAATATTGATTCGAGATTCGACAGATGAGAATTGATGTTTAGGTCTAGTTTCAATAGGCAGGTTAATTCATAAATGGTTAAGTCGAGATTCAAGAGATGAGATTTAATACCTGTAAATTAATTGTGTGATTGTAATACGTAGCGAAAGCCCTTTATGATCTGATTAATGTATGCATTGATGATTGATTATTATGTTTTACCCTGGAATATTATCTATTGGTGAACCTATGCCCTAGATCCTTTTATATATTATTCTCTCCTTATTCTTAATCTTTGTAGTTTAGTTTTACATTCAAATTCACATATTGGTTACCTAATAATCTAGATTATATTAGTTAATTAGGAATAGAAAGACTTGTTTCCTTGTGGAGTTCGACCCTACTTCCCTATCTACTTTAGTTAGAGGACTTAGGTAATTACTTTTGATTAGGGGATACGACTTTACCCTGTCAAAATTTGGCGCCGTTGCCGGGGAAACGGTTTTATTTTTATTTCTGATTGTTTTTGTAGTCTAGATTATTTTCCTTTTGTCTCAGAGAGCGTTAGTTCTCTGAGACAAATCTCACATTTGCTTCTAGTTTTTGTTTATGCCCAGATGTTCCAGATCAGGTTACATCCCATTCGATCCTGAGATCGAACGTTCCTTCCATAGACAGAAAAATCTCAACAAGCAAATCCTGGCGGATTCTGGTGATAATAATAATAATCACCTAAACCCTCCAACTGGTTCTAGCGATTCAGAGACATCATCAGACGCAGAATAAGAGATGACGGCTCCAAAGAATCTTTGTGATTATTCACAACCAAAGCTTACGGATTTTCCACATCTCACCCCTACTCCGGCTCTTGATGGGGTTCAATTTGAAATTAAACCTCAATTTATAACGATGATAGAGAGGAAGCAATTCAGTGGAGCCAAGGGTGAAGACCCGAATCTTCACATTGCTGACTATTGTCAATATTGCAACACCATCAGGCAAGCCGGGGTCACTCAAGACCAAATCAGGGAGATTCTCTTTCCCTTCTCTTTAACTGGAAAAGCTAAATTGTGGTTTAATGGCTTAAATAGAACTACACTTGGTATAACTAACTGGGAAAATCTTGTTTTGAATTTCTATAACAAGTATTATCCTGCAGAGAGAACAGGCGTACTACGGAGTGCGATCCAGAACTTTGCCCAAGAAGCCGATGAATCTTTATATGAGGCTTGGGAGAGGTTCAAAGATCTACAAAGAGATTGCCCTCACCATAATTTAGCGCAATGGCAGTTAATCCAAGCCTTTTATAATGGCCTTGGAAATTCTTCACGAATAATTTTAGACTCCGCGGCTAGTGGGAGATTTATGAATCTTGATGTTGATGATGTAGGTCAGGATATTGAAGACATGGCGATACACAATTCCCAATATGGGAACCCTAGAGGATTTGCTAACAAGGGGAAGCATAGTGTCGACTCTGTATCCTTTTTGCAAGCTCAATTAACCTCTATTTGCTAAAAATTAGATAATTTGAGCACTGCTAATGTAGCTAATGTTTCTGCGATTAATAATAATTCTAATGAGGCTTTCTGTGAAAATTGTGGTATTGTAGGTCATTGGGAGCAGGATTGCAGGAGTTCTGTGGAGCAAGTTAATGCCTTCCAAGCTTATAGGCAGAATAACCCATACTTCAACACTTACAATCCTGGGTATCGGAATCATCCATACCTTTCCTACCGGAGCACTAATGTTCAAAATCCACCACCACAAGAACCACAAGCGCCGCAGTAACAACAGCAGAAATATTATCATCCCAATGCTAGCCAGAAGAACCAACCACAACAACCCTCCTCGTCTTTTGACCCTTCTCTGGTTGAAATTAGAGCAATGTTGGATAATATGCAAAAGCACATGAAGAGCAGAGATGCGACAATTGATCAAATTCTAGCGCATAATAAAATTGTAGATAATCAAATTGCGCAACTCTCCGCTACCCTACAAGCCCGCCAACAGGGAGCTCTGCCGGCACAGCCGATTAGGCCTACAGATCAAGCATTCGCAATTACTCTAAGGAGTGGTTCAAACTATGAAGGGCCCTCTATGCCCGGAGTTGATGAACCTGTTTTGTTAAATAATGCTAATCTTAATTCCGTTAAACCAAACAATGTAGTTGATAGCCCTGCAGGGCTAAAGGATAATACTAACATATCTAATTCTACATTTCAGGGTACAACTCCAGAGAAGGTGGCTACTCCAGAAAAGAGTAATAATGCTCCAAAGCCAATTATCAAACTGCCTTTCCCCAATCGTCAATTGAAGACAAATTTGGATAAGCAGTTTGGTAAGATCCTGGAGGTGGTAAAAGATTTGAAGGTAACAGTTCCCTTTACTGAATTGATCACACAAATCCCCTCGTATGCAAAATTTATGAAAGAAATATTGACGAGAAAAAGGTCTATTAGTGAGGTAGAGACGGTAGCTTTCACTGCAGAGTGTAGTGCCGTACTTCAAAATAAGTCTCCACCTAAATTAAAAGATCCGGGTAATTTCTCTATCCCTTGTCATATTGGAAATCTCTTGATTGATAATGCATTATGTGATTTGGGTGCTAGTGTTAGCGTCATGCCATTATCTGTGTGTTCTAAGTTTAATATGGGTAAATTAAAAGCTACCAATAGAACTCTACAAATGGCCGACCGTTCTTTCAAATACCCCTTAGGTGTTTTAGAGGATGTCCCCGTTAGAGTAGGTAAATTTTATATACCTGTAGATTTTGTTGTTCTTGATATGGCTGAGGATATGCAAACCCCAATTATTTTGGGTAGACCATTCCTTAACACTGCAGGAGCAGTCATAGATGTACGAAGTGGTAAGCTAACATTATCAGTAGGGGAGAAATGTTTAATCTGAATAATTATTTTAATCTGAATAATGCCCCTAAAAGCTCCATGACTGAGGAGAAATGTTTCAGTGTTAATGTGGTTGTAAATTATTCTAACAAGCCCCAAGCTCTTGAAAAAGATCCCTTGGAGGTGGTATCTTGTGTTGCATCCTTTTCAGATGAGATAGACAAATGGCAGAAGGAAGTCGATGCAATAGAAAGAGCACTCTACAATGTTGGTCTTGGTTTCAAGGATGAACAGGTGGAACCAATCGAGCAAGTTGTGCGAATCGAGCCTACGGTAAGTGTTCCGCCAGATCGAGTTGCAAGAGTTGAACGCAATGACAATTTGAAGAAACATTCGATCAAAGAAGGATTTTTAGTGCGTAGCATTGAAGATCCCCCAGTCCAAGTCAAGGAGGATTCACCAGATAAGGTGATTTGGCGTCCCACAGGGTATATCAGGAAGCCGCGTCGCAGCCTGAACACCACTAGACCGGGTGATAAACCACCCGATCAAGCGTTAGGCCAAGGGTCCTAGATATTGTACTTGGTAAGAAGGTCGTGCGGGACCTAGATAAACCAGCGCTTTGCGGGAGGCAACCCGTATTTTTAATGCTTTTTAGACTAGTTTTTATTTCCTTATTTTTTTTTTCTTACGAGAGGAGAGAGGAGGGAATTTAATGAGTTTTATAAGTGTTTGTACAAGTTTGAAGGAAAAGAGTTAGCCAATTTTTGGAGAAAAGAAGAAGATATCGACTGGACGATTTAGCCTCGGGCCCGATCGGGCAAGCCTCGCCCGACCGGGCGCGAGAAGGGCAAAATTTTTGGACCTATAGATCGCCCGATCGAGCGACGGGCGCGAGACAATGAAGAAATCGGATCGATCGCCCGATCGGGTGAACGGCGCCCGACCGGGCGCGAACGGATGCAAAATCAGGGTAATTAGATCGACCGGGCGCAAATAAAAAGCATACGAAAATACCCCAGATCGCCCGACCGGGCGACCCACCACCCGACCGGGCGCGAGCTGCATCCGTTTTCTTTTTCTTCTTTCTCTTCTTCTTTCTTCCTCCTTTTCTTCTTTCTCCATTACTTTCTCTCTCTAAAACTCAAAATCTCTCTACCTTCTCTCTAAGATTTCTCCTCCATTTCTTACCCAAATTCAAAACTCTTTACATATTTGTGATCCTCTCTTCATCCTCTACACTTTCATACAAAAATTTTTCAGTTTTAATTCAATAAATTTTCAAACCCATTTCTTAAACATGGCTTCAAAGAGGGCTAGGTCCATATTCGGTAGGAGCTCCAGTTCGAGGGAGGAATACGACCCAGACTTGCAACTCCCGTACTGGCCGACGATCCGGATTGTGAGCCGAGAACAAAAGGAACGGCTAGAGCACTTAATCGGTCGTGAGGTAATTCCTTCTCGGTGGTTACACCGCCCTACCCTAGAATCATTTGGTTTGTATGATTTTGTAAAACGATTTTTGAATGACATTGGCATGAGAAAATTTGTTGACATGCACTATCCTACATACCGAGAACTTAATTGTGATTTCCTGTCCACTTTCCATGTTGTTAGTAGTAGAAATGGGCCAAATTTATTTTTGAGGTTAAATAATAGAAATATTAGTTTAACTTTTGTAGAATTTTGTAAAATTTTTGAATTAAATTCTGAATTATCTCACCAGTGGCATGCAGACTATAAAATGGGTGACTTATATTATGCTTTGACTGGTTTGCCTACCCCCGACCCCCTACATGCTAGTACCAAACCTATTCACCACCCTGTCCCAAAAATCTGGCAAAGATTTGCGGGTTTGTGTTTTTTAGGTAGGGCCGAGCCTCATAATGCTCAATCTAACGAACTATCTGTCATAGGACACTATGTGTACGGGTACGGGAAATTGAACATAGGTAGGTTTATAGTTCACCATTTGAGTAGGCATGCCACAGCCAGCACCACTTCCAAGACCCCTATCCGTTTAGGTGGCTTTATCACTCGAATAGCGGTGAAAAAGGCCGGTTTTGTAGTAGACGGACCCCACCAGCTGACCAACTATGGACCAGATACCTACATGACTGCTAGGTATTTTGAGGATGTGGGGTGGGTTAGACCGGATAGCGAGCAGACACCCTTTTGGTATATTCGGACTGGGAACGAGCAATCTTTGCCCATTTTTCCCCTACCCAGTCCTGATTTGACCGCCTTTCCCCCAGGGCAACCTTCTTACACTTATGATGTTTTAGTTGCCAACGCTAGGGGGCAGGCACCACCACCACCAGTTCCACCACACCAGCCTCAGCCCGAGGTGGCTTTCTCTCCACCTCGTATGTCCCACTCCGTCCCTCATGTTGACTCTGACCCAGTTTGGGATATTTAGAGTATAGGTCAGGCCCTCGGACGTATCGAGCATTCACATATTGACCTTAGGAGGATGGTAGGCTCTATAGACCAGAGGTTAGGGTACCTAGAGAGGAACCAGGGTAGAGCTCTCTACCTTATGTACGATGATTATGCTCGTCGGGGCAACGTTCCCGACGACGCTATTCACCCTGATTGGTTTCAGACTCCACCCCAGGGATACGATAGGGATCCCACTGCCCGTGGTATTTACACCGACTATTCTTCTTTCTTCGGGTACGACCAGGACATTCCTTTCGGGGGACCGGCGAGGGGGGGGGGGAGTTTTCACGCTGATTATTTTGGTGGTAGCTCTTCTGGTGCAGGTGGTGCAGGTGGCAGTGGAGGTGCGGGTTTCGGCTCGATGGATGAGGATGATGAGGACTAGCTATGCTAGGCTAGTTTCCGAGCCAATGAGGACATTGTCTGATTCTGGCTTGGGGGAGATTTTGGTTTGGTATATTTTCTTTTTCTCTTTTCTTTTATTTTTGGTGTGCTTTCTTAGGTTAAATTTCTTGCTTTCTAGGTTAGTTTTATTGCTTTCTTATATATATAAAAAATACAAAAAAAAAAAAAAAATTGAAAAAAAAAAAAATCAAAAATACGTTCCAATGAATTATGAATTATGCTTCCCTGTGCCCCTTACTTGAGAAAATTGTTTTGATTCTTGGTATTTGATGATAAGCATTGTGGATTAGTTGACCATGATTTGATGTTTGGTTTCCTTGAAACCTTAACATGCGTCAATTTTGTCCAACTACTTGTGAATATAGTGCTTGACTAGTTGATTTGGTAAGGAATGTGTGATAGTTCCATAGTTCCTGGTATGTCAATGAATTTGAGTATTGGTTTACAACTATTAGTAATATTTATATGATTCATTATTATGCACATTGTGGAGGACGAAGGCATTTTTTCTTTTAGGTAGCCTCCAGATAATGTAGATACATTTATTCCGTTCTTGCTACCCATGTTGTTACCTTGACTTTTTGTTGTTTATTAGCCGCATTACAAGCCTATTTTGCCCCATTGGTTACTAGTCCCAAGCTTGGCTTGGGGGAGCTATTAGTGAGTGAGGTGAGGGAGTTTGTAGTGTGCTTATTATTTGCACAATTTGGGTGGGATTTGAGAAGTTGTTTGTTGTTATTCATGTTTATTTTTTGATGAGTTTGAGAGTTATTTTTTCTTGAAAAATAAAGCATGATATTATGAAAAAAAAGAGAGAAGTTCAAGAAAAAAAAATGTGAAAAAATAAGTGAACTTCAAAAGAAAAAAATGTTCAAATGTTCTAGTTGGAGGTTGATCAAAAGAAAAGAAAAAAAAAATAAGAGCTTCAATGAAAAAAATTCAAGTTTGGAAAATAAAGTTTGTTTAGTCACTCTACTTCTTCATTATCATATCTTATGAGTGAATTTGTAAGTGTTGGGATTATTTATTATGATTGGAGTATATTTGGCTGGTGTTTGAGTTGGTTATGTTGTTGTAGATGTATGATCACTATTTATTTTGATCATGGGTTTTATTAGGATATGGCTCCTTTAAGCATAGCTTTTCTCTCACTTATTCCTAAATTTATCCTACCCTTTACCCTAGCCTTACATTACAAGCTTTAAAGACCTTCTGACCTTTGTGCATAGAATTGTATGAATGTGAAAGTATTGTTTATCAATGCAAGTTATGATTTGACATATTTCGAGTCGACTAGTAGGATTGAGCGTTCATTGTTTTATACACACGAGAGTGTGAGTTGGGAGGGCATTGTTCACATAAAGGGGTTGGATGGAGAACGATTGAGTACATCTTTTACTCGCCACAAAAGTGAGAGTTGAGTGCGTGAGCACTAGTCTTGAATTCTATATGCTCTTGTGGTTTGCTCTATTTGACAATTGTTAGGAAAGAAAGGTAATTGGATGGATTTGATTGGTTGACTTTGAAGCATATTTATGTGATTTACCCTGAATCGTTCGTGCTTGATTTTTACATTTTGGGGTGAAGCATATTTATTGATTCATTGATGAGATCTTTGCTTAGGGACAAGCAAAGGTTTGGCTTGGGGGAGTTTGATGTGTCTATTTTATACAGTATTCTACCCCCGTCCCTTGGTCATAATTAGTAGTGTTTTTGGCTCTTTAGAGCCACTTTTATTACTAATTGGTGTTTTCTAGTGTTTTTGTAGATTTAGTTGACTTTTGCCGGGATTTATGCTTTTGGAGTATTTTCCCGAGATATTTTGGAGCAATCACGAGCATTGGAGAAGCACGACCAGATTTTATAGCCTAGGACCGGTTAGAACCATCGAACCGGTGATTAAGGGCTCGGTATAGGTGATACCGGGGCATTTGGACCGAGTATTCAAGACCGAAAGAGGAAATCCAGATTGGCCCGAAGAATTGGAGCCCAATTGTAGTCCAAATATTGGCCCAAATGAGCCGCCCGGCCAAAGAGGCTGGCGCCCGGAGGCGCGCCCGGCCGGGCGGGAGAAGCTTAGGCTGGCGCCTGGTGACGCGCCCGGCCGGGCGCGAGTTTAGTATTAGGGAGCAAAAAAGGCGCGCCCGATCGGGCGGTGCCTCGCCCGATCGGGCGGTGCCTCGCCCGATCGGGCGCTGCCTCGCCCGATCGGGCGTGTGTATTTATTAGTGGACGCTTAACGTCATTTTAATTTGTTTTAGTTTAGGATTTTTGTACGGAGTATAAATACTCCTTCGTAATACGATTTTAGAATCTTCTTTTCTTTTTTTACTCTTTCTTTTACTCTCTTAATTGTTCTTTTAGAATTCTCTCTCTAAACCTTTGTTCTTAATTCTACTCTTAATTCCAGATTTATTTTTGGTAACGATTTCTCTTCTCTTAATCTCAGTTATTTACTTTATTCTTTTTATCATGTCTTGCTTTATTGTTGTTGATTATCAATGCTAGATCCATAAATAATATGAAGGGGTAATTTATTGTTGTTGATTATCAATGCTAGATTAATTTCCTATTGATTGAATTAATGCTCCGTGACTAGATTAGGCCTGATCTTTTATGCATGAGTTTGACAATATTGATTCGAGATTCGACAGATGAGAATTGATGTTTAGGTCTAGTTTCAATAGGCAGGTTAATTCATAAATGGTTAAGTCGAGATTCGAGAGATGAGATTTAATATCGGTAAATTAATTGTGTGATTGTAATACGTAGCGAAAGCCCTTTATGATCTGATTAATGTATGCATTGATGATTGATTATTATGTTTTACCCTGGAATATTATCTATTGGTGAACCTATGCCCTAGATCCTTTTATATATTATTCTTTCCTTATTCTTAATCTTCGTAGTTTAGTTTTACATTCAAATTCACATATTGGTTACCTAATAATCTAGATTATATTAGTTAATTAGGAATAGAAAGACTTGTTTCCCTGTGGAGTTCGACCCTACTTCCCTATCTACTTTAGTTAGAGGACTTAGGTAATTACTTTTGATTAGGGGATACGACTTTACCCTGTCAAGTTTACTCACCAAGAAGTTTTATAATCAATATAATCAAACATAAACCAGTGATTAGCTATCTCTTTCTAGTCCTCAGTTTTGACTAATCTATTTCCGCTAAACAAATACTTAATCTTATTTGAATGAATTCTCATAAACAGAAAAGTAACTGAAATACCCTCAAATCAACAAATGTAAATAATAACAACTAATTCCTAATAATTGCAACAATGTCTCTACTAAGCTTATGTAATCTCCCTCAACCTAGCCTTAGCAGGCTAGTTAACCTAATTTAACACCAGGTGGTAATGGTCAGGTGGTAGTTGCCTCTGATGGACTGATCCTATAAGCTTCCTAGGTAAATACAAACAAGCCATAGTGGGGAGTTTGCTTCAGCTTATTAAGTTCAATAGTTAAGGTCACCTAACCTCATCCATATATAATTCGGATTTTCTATTCAAATATTCATTAATTATTTCTAAATTTCAGTCCTAATTTAGTTATGATGTTCAATAGTGACTTGTCATCGTCAATTCTAATCTTTAGTGCACTACTAGAAAATAAATAGCTAATAGACACTAAAAGGAACCATAACAGCAACAACACGCAGCAACATATTGTTTTGATAATAGCTAAAATATATATCTCATTTAGAAGATGAGAAAGTGTCATACCTAAGTTGTTCAAACATTTTCATTTTATCATCTCTGAGCTTCTTTTCACGTTTTTGAGCTTCTATGTTGATTCTAGATACAACTGCTTTAAGTTCATCATTTGATGCTATAAGCTCTTCGTTTGAGGTTCTAAGCTCTTCATTAGATTCCTTCACGGTTTCAATTTGAGATACAAGTACACCCTCACGTGTTGCGGCATCCTCTTTTAATTGTTGAATCTTAGCCAATAATTCCACTCTAACTTCATTAGTTTCTCCTTCAACTCTTCTTTTCTTTAGTGGACGAGCTCCAGGACCAAGTCCCTTGACATATCTAGACTTTGGTTTGAAAACCTCCATGTATGCTGCTTTGACACTTAGTGTATCTTCACCATGCTCCTCCACTTCTTTTTCATGAAGGTTTCTAAGCGCTTCATAGTCTTTTTCAGCATTAGGTTCAAATCCCCTGTCTTTATGCCTAGCATATTAAATCAGGCACAACAATAAACAACTTAATGTAATAATTTAAATTTTTTTTTTAAAAAAAACTTATATAAAAATATACTAAAAAAAACCACCAAGGGAACATTGAGTACTTTTTAGTTTTTTCAAATAAGGTGATGTACAGAGGATCCTGTTGAGTTTCAAGAGGATTATCTGATGATCCTTCATGTTCTTGACTACCTTGAGTTTGTTGCACATTCATCTGCATTTATGATAAGCAATGCCAAATTATAAAATGATAGTAACAATCCAAAAGCTAGTAGAACTGATCAACCATGAAATAATTCATTCGCCTTTAAGCATAAATTAGTTTAGAAACATTTTCAGAGCTTCTCCTAAAGCAGACATGCACCACTTTAAAAAAATTATATTATAAATCATTGCAAAAATATAGAGGTTGTACCAGTTCATGGAAAATTCTTGCGGTAGACCTTGCACCATTTGCAGGAGTTTCAGTTTGCTTAAGCTTGTTTTCGGTGTTAAATTTACTAATACGCTACAAGCCATAAAAAAAAAGGCACTAGCATATTATCACAATATAACTTCAACTAATGGTCAGGTTAAAAAAAAAGAGTCAGAGGGAATTTTACCTTTTGCTTTTCATCATTCCAATACTCACATACTAGCCATGTCCATTGGTTATCATCAATATTATCTGGTCTGTTGTTTATAACATCTGCAATAGACTTGTTTCTAAAGTATTGCTCTTTAAGCCTGAATATCCAATGTTTATAAAACATGGAGCACTGAAAGCTCAAAGCATCAGTAACATCAGCACCAGCAACTTTGTCAGGTAAATCATATTTACTCTGCCAACGTAAATCATAATAAATATCCATCCATGCTAAACACATTCATACATTTTTAATGGTCTCAAATACTTAAAAACTAACCCGAATCTTTTTATACAACCTTTCTTTTGCACCCGAATCCATCTTAGCCCAATTCCTGTCATGAATGAAGTAAATTCAAAGTCATGAAACATAACTTTAGCAACATATATTCAAAAAACTTATAAGTTAAAGCACATATAATGACTTGAGGGGACAAAATTCTTTTACCCAATTGCTACAATCACATATGAATTCATCCGCCTTTTCACCAACCACGCGTCGAAGCTCATCCATGAAATTTATTTTAATCTTTTCTTCAAAATTAGGATTCCACATTTTAGTAACATATTTCTTACCCCTAGTTGGCCCACGCCTCTTACGATCAAGAAATTTTAGTCGATGTTCAGCTTGTTCAAGCGTTCGTTTCTCCCGATATGTCAATCTTTTCTCTGTGGACTGATCATTAGTTGATGCTTCTGCATCACGGTGCTGCTCCTGATTTGGTTGTTGTTGCTGCCCCACAATCTGCTGTTGTTGCTGCTGATGCACATTCTGCCGTTGTTGCTGCTGGACAGTCTGTTGTTGCTGCTTTGCATTCTGTTGTTGTTGCCGCTCTGCATTATATTGTTGCTGCTGCTTCTCTGTATTATGTAATTGTTGTTGCTGCTCTGCATTCTGATGTTGTTGCATATTGTGCACATGCTGCCTTATATTTGACATTTGCCTTGTCTTACGCAACTGCGATGCATCCCGCTACACTTGCTCAATTTCCATTTTCCTATAATAATTTCTTATGCATGATATTAGTGATATTCAAATAAGCATAAAAGCAACATAAAATTATGAAAAAATAAACTTCACCAAATCCTATCTATATAAAGTAACATATAAAAAAAGACTTAACAAATTAGTAGTTGCATTGCAATGGAGGGAAGACCCCAAACAAGAGAAAACAAAACAAGAAAAGCAAACAAATTGAAAAAAGAAAGCTGTTACAAAACAAAGAAACTAACACAAAGAACAGACTAAAAGAAAAAACTAGAGCTAGTTTATGTCAAGTGATTAACTTGTCAGCATATGAGCTGAAAACCACTAATGCATAAAAAGAGTATTGCAAAATACTAACTAAGAGCAACAAAGATTTGATTATAGATTGTAGTAGCGCCTAAAATTGCAACATTCTCCGCGGGTGCTAGGTAACTGCAATGATACCAATACAATATATTTATTAATAAAGAAAAAATGATTTAAGTGACTCATTTACTTCATTTTAGTTTAGAAAACATCAATTACCAAAAACTAAGAAGGTGAATCTGTAGAACTATCGCTGTCAAATTCTACATCCTCAAGATCCTTATCTAACTCATGCACGCTAGAGCTTGTATTAAGATCGTCTTCATCATCCTCTTCACTTTCTTCTTCTTGCTCATCGTCATTATCCATGTCAACACTGTTATTAGTACATTCTAAGATGACCTCTACATCAACCAACTCCGGTTCAACATCATCTCTTACCATATTGATTTCCTCATCACTAACTGCAGTAAACTCTTCAAGGTTAGTTGCTCCTTCTTCCACAATATTCCATAGATCTTCATTTTGTTTAGCGTCTTCATCATTAGGGAAATAAAAAAAGTTACGTGGCTTGACTTTAATTACATATTTCCAATGTCTCTCTTCATGAGAAGAGATATAGAATACTTGTTCAATCTGAAAAGCTAATGAAAAAGGTTCACTTGTTTGCAATGTACGAGAAACATTGACAACTGTAGACCCAAATTTGTCCTTTTTAATCCCTCTTCCGTCGCTGAATACATCAAACCACTTACACCTAGGGATCTACAAGGAACTACCTCCCCTGAAGGAATTGTTATATTGGTTTGACACAAAGATGAAGGTTTTAAAGCATGCTTATTCACAAAAGAAGTAGCTACAAAAGAATGAGATGCCCCAGAATCAAAAAGTAAGTAAGCAGGTTTTGAGTTCACGAGAAAAGTACCCGTCACAACGTTAGCATTAGAGTCAATCTCGCTCTGGTTCATGACATAAATTCTTCCATTACCGGTCCTACCATTGCCATTGTGGTTGCTTCCTCCGCTATTGTTGTTGTTCTTGCCATTCCCTCCTTGAGCATTGCCATTTTTGCCCTAAGAGTTGTTGTTGTTGAAACGGTTGCTGTAGTTTAAGTTCCTCCCATAACCACCTCCATTATTGCCATTGTTGTTGCCTTGCCCATTCTGAGCCTGATTATTGCCATTCTTCTTCTTTGGGCACTCAAATTTCTTGTGACAAACCTCCCCACATTCAAAGTAAGTAAGCAAATCTCCATTGCAGTTGCGTCCTGGATGGCTCTTGTCACATTTACGGCATGGTCGATTGCGAGATCCTGGTTGATTCTGTTGTCCCTGGCCCAGGTGGTTATTGCTTTGATTGTTGTTGTTATGGCCTCCTTGCTAACCATTTCCACCATTCCCATTGCTATTACCCCCGAGGCGTGGTCTCTTGTCATAACCTTAAGGGTTTAATGAACTCTCACCATTCCCTTTTCTCTTATGCCTATCCTTGATCTCTTGCTCACATTTCAAAATCCTTTCGATATTACAAGCTCTATCATAGGCCTCTTTATAAGTAGAAGCAGTACCAGCCCCAATCACCTTCTTTTGGATCCTAAAAGTCAATCCATCTTCAAACTTCTGAGCTTTGGATCTCTCATCAGGCACTACATTGGGACAAAACCTAGCATACTCATTAAATTTCTCAGCATACTCCTGCACACTCATACCAGCTGTTTGGTTAAATCTACTAAACTCACTGTACTTCTGTCTCTTAACGTGTTCAGGAAAGAAACGATCCCTGATTGCTTTCTTAAAAGTCTCCCAGTTAAAATTCTGTTGAGCTCTTATAGTGGCTCCTTCATTTTCCCACCAAATATTAGCAGCCACACGTAAATAGAAAGTGGCTTGATCCACCTTCTGAGCATCAGGGGTACCAGCAGCACTAAAAATATTGTCAAAGTCACGTACCCAGTTCTCAACCAACATGGGATCTTCTTTCCCCATGTATAGTGGATGTTTTAATGCAGCAAGTTTCTTAGCCATAGCAGCTTGAGGGTCATTGTCATTGTTGTTGTGGTTGTTGTTTTTGTTATTCAGCTGGTTTTGCAACAACATTCCAAGGTTCTGGTTCATTTGCTCAAGAGCTCTTAACCTAGCAGCAAGTTGTTCAGCAGTCTCAGCCATTTGTGTAATTCTTCTCCAACGAGACCTGGTGTAAACGTGGTAATTTTGCATACACAGTCTGCAAAATTTAAACACTGGTGTTACCACCATGCACATTTTAACACGACTTATTTAGATCAGGTGAATTGAAATTAAATCATCATGCACATTCTTTCATGTAACATATCAGCACATATAGACAAGAATTAAGCGATTTATTAAATCTCAATAGCATTCATACAGTCGGCCAAAATTGCAAACCTAATAATGCATCAACTTAGCATTAGACAACAAATTCGCACAATATTTTTGTGATTTCGCTATCACCCACCATGTCATTACTAGTCTTGACTAAAGTAAGCATAAGAAAATAAGATCTTTGTTCTATATAGAAACAATAGATAGAAAAATGAAATGATTTTATTACGTTTAATTAATAATAATAAAATAGAAAATATGTTAATAAAAATTATTTTATTGTAAAAAACCAAAAGAGAATGAAAATCGTCCTTAAAATAAAATACTAGTACTAATGTAGGGAATATTTTAAGCATTACCCCAAACTTGAACCCCACTGTGATCATACACTAAAGTACGGTGGCGTCCAAAGGGAAAGAAGATAGAGAAAAAGAGTCGCCAACAAGTTTTAGGAACATGTAAACGGTTCACGAGGTGAAGGTTACACCCCTTAACGATCCAGGAGATCGACAACTCCAATAGGATTGGAACCATAACTGGTAGTTCAGGGATGAAGGTACAAATCCAACCTAAAAGAGATTGAACCTGCCCTAATAATAGGTCTCTACTTTATTCTGATCGTATTCATGTGCGCTTTCCGACTAACATGCAATCAATAGGTTTACCCTAAACCTGTTTATCTATGTTGGTTGAATATTAATGCACAAACAAATCTATTATTGGCGATCACTTGAATTATAATCATGTTAATCCAATTAAGATTATTAATTATCTTATTAAGCGTGATTACAAGTACAAATTCCCTTTAAACATGCATAAAAAGCATAATCAAGCAATAACAATAAATATCAAGCAACATAATAATAATCATAACAATTATCATAATAAAAATAATCATATCAACGCTAAAGCATAATAATAGCAAGATCCTAGGCATGATACTAACAAGATTAATAACAAACCCTAGCATGTCACTAAGCAATGAAAATCAAAGCTTTAACCCTAACCATGATACTAACATGAATATTAGAAAGAACAATAAAAGGCATCATAGAAATCATAATTGATCTAAGGAACTTATTCTTTACCCTAAACATGATACTAGGAAGATCAAAACGCCCTAACATGACACTAGGAATCATAATGACAACCTAGACATGATTTCTATATCATAATATCAACAAATCAATTAAAGCACTTACTTGGATGCCTCGTATCACTTTCTAATAACAAAATACACGCGTTAGTAACTTCAGGGAAAATATAAAATTAAACAATTAATTTAAATAATTGAAATAGAGATTTGGGACCAAACCCTCAGAAATTAAAACCTTTCACGGCTAGGGCGAAGGCAACTTCGAACTTGGCTAGGTGTTTTTAGATCTTGGGAATGCGGAATTTTGTATGCAAAAGCTAGTTTAGAAAAGAGAGAGAGAGTTATCAAGAGAATCTTGATGAGAGTTGGTGATTTTTTATGATTGAAAACGGAGGTTTTAGTAGGTTATTTATAGAGAAAATCAGCTGGATGGATAAAAAAAACGAATCAGAGTTTCGAAGAGAATAAAACAAATTGGCGCCAGACTCTGGACTCTAGTGCCAGATGCCAGGGCTATTGCCAGATGCCAAGCTTGGCGCCAGGCGCTGGTCCTATCGTCAGACACTAGAAAACAGTTTCCACGCGTTTTCTTAATTTGATAAAATTACGCCGTACAGGAGGGCAAAATCGTATTTTCCTTAAAAACACATCTTTTATTCTGATTAAAACTCTAAAAAGTCAACTATAGTCAATTTATCAATGCTAATTAAATTAGGAATGATAAACCAATATTAGGCCCTCCTTTAGATCATTGGGCCGCACATAAATATCAAACCGGGCCCAGTTTAGTAATTTGGCCATAACTTCCTCATTATTCATCGGAATTGGGCTTATAATATATCGTTGGAAAGCTCTTTTCGAACCCGACCCAACTACACTATTATTGGAACCTTGCCATGGACCAAAGCAAACTGGATTGGATTTTTTCTTAAAATAAGTTTTCAAAAACAGAGAGAAAGAAAAGAAATAAAAACTAACCGCAAAAAAAATTCTGTCACTTTTATTATTTGATGGAGGGTATCCGACTTTCTTCCTCAAAAAGAAAAAAATGAAAAATAAAAATTGGACTTACAACAAACTTAAAAAAAGTCTTAATAAAATCCGCAAAAAGAAAAATCGAAATTAATATATGAAATTAATTTATAAGGGTATAAGAAGGGATAAAATCGTAAAGCCATTGTACAGGTTTGAATCATAGCCGAAAAAAGGGGTTTTTGAATAGTTCGCTGATAAGACACGTCAGCGCCACGTGGCGCCACGCGTTCTGCGTTGGCGCCAGGCACTGCTGCTGGCATTCGGCGCTAGACTTTGGCGCTAGACGACAGAATCGTCGTTTGGCGCTGTAGAGCGCTGACTCCGAATCCTTTCCGGATTAAAACTGTGTCGATGTTGTGTATAAATAGCCCTCTGGTCTGCCGATATTCTTCATAATTTCAGCAAATTAAACATAGTCTTAGCTTTTGAAAAAAAAAAAACCTTGCCTTTAATTACTAAGAGTTTTACCAACTTCACTCATGAATGGTGTCGGTCTTTAACTGCCAAAGAGAGAAAAGACTTAGACTATTTTCATATGGGGGGTATCTATGGTGTTAAGGGGGTAGATCTTGATATAGACTTCATTCATACCGCCTTAGAATATTGGGATACATATACTCATTTTTTAGACTAGGGTGTGATGAAATTAGCCCTTTACCGAAAGAATTCGGTGCTATCTTAGGCTTCCCTGCATTAGATCTTGCAGTAATCCCTAGAATAAATGAATATTATTATAAAGATTTTGAGCGCTTCTTTAGTTTAAGAGACAAAGATCTAACAAATATTGTAGAGAGTAGCATAGTTAATTTGAAAGAATTTGCACGCCATTACCTCGATAGACCTTATTCTGAATCTTTTCATGTTTATAGAAGAAGGGCTTTTCTCTTTTGCATGCTTAACCAATATCTTCTCACTAGTGGTAGAACTAACAAAGGCCAGTCAATCATATTGTAGACATCTAAAAATGTCTCCCCAAAACCAAACCCGATGATGAACAACATTTCACCGCCACTATTGGTCGGGTTCAGTATTTAATCCCAAGAGTGCTTCAAAAAATCGTATTTAATTAAATTCAATTTTTGAATAGTCCATGGATCAGTCTTGATGTTTAGTCAAAGCATATTTCTTTTTTAATTTCAGCCCAAACCTTTTTATTATTTATTTTGGCCCAAACCTTTTATTTATTTTATTTACTTATTTATTTATATAATAAATCAGAAATGGCCCGAAATTATCAATCGGCACATAAAAATGCTGAACGAAATTAGGGTTTAAAATGAATTTAGACGGAAAAATGGACTACAGGCTCCCGCGTCACGGTAGTAGTCCACCGTGTCACGGGTATGTTTTCCGTCTGACGGTGGGATATCCCGTGACACGGTGCCCCTGCTGTGACACGGAGCAATTCCGTGTCCTTTCCGCGTAAACCCTTCAATCGTTTTATTCCCCGTATTCTAAATATTGCCCACGTCACACAGCTATCCACCGTGTCACGGGAACTTGTCCCGTCTAACGGTGGGTTTCCCCGTGTCACGGTACCCTCCGCCGCATCGCGGTGCAATTTTTCAAGGTTTTTATCTATTTAGGGTTCCGTGTGTTCCCTCAGCACATTTTTTCTATAAATACCCCTCATTTCCGATGTACGGGGCATCAATTAATTCTCTATTTTTCTCTCCTCTATGCTCTAGCCTAAACACTAGCCTACCCATCTTCTTTCAAAATCCCTTCTTCAAGCACTCCAAGGAGTCCATACTTTACTCGTGGTTCTGTCCTTAAGCCAAGGCGTAAAAGGTAGAATTGTTTGAGGGTTAGGCCCCAAATCAACTGTATTTAATTTAATTTAATTATCGTTTTATTATTATTTCCTTGAAGTTACTAACTCGTTTATTATTTTATAGTTGCAAGCAAACAGAATAATCAAAGTAAGAATTATGTTCCTTTTATTTCTATTATTTTTCTAACGATTTTATATTGTTGGATTTATTGTTAAATTGCTTCCAATATTAATGTTTATTCTATTATATTTATTATGATCATTATATTTCATGTTTAAAGGGAATATGTAATTGAAAATCACGCCTAATAAGATAATTTGGACAACCGGTTTAGGTTCCTTTTTAATCTTGTTGTATAATCGAAGTGATCACAAATATTTTAGAATTATGTGTTGCATTAATATTAAACCAATTTAACATAATAATAGATTGGAGCAAATTTAATCTTTGTTTGTATGCCTTTGAGATCGCATGAATCACTTTTCACAATAAGAATCGAGTAGAGGACAATACGGGCGAATGTGACTCCATGACTCACTTTGTACTATCATCCCCGATCCTCCTTTCGTGGTTTCGAACCATATGGAGTTAGCAATCTCATGGATTATGAATGGGATGTAACCTTCACGGGTCAATCGTTGTCCCTTAATCGTGGTTGCCTTTTATGATCCGTGAACGGTTTACAAGTTCCCTAAAAACTTGTTGGCGGCTCCCAACTTTGCTTTGTCCCTAATCGTTGTCCCTAACCGTAATGTCAATTCCCACTTCCTATGAGTGCCAAGCATATTCACACATGCTTTAACGTAGGCGCACTTTGAGCGACGCCTACAATTTGGCGACTCCACTAGGGAGGATTCTTGGTTATTTATCGATTTGAGTGATCGGTATTTAATTAAGATGAGTGGATGAGACTTGAAAGATTCTTGAAAAGTGATTAATTTGGCATTTTTGCATAAGCATAGACGTTTTAACGTCGCATTTAGGTTTGTCCCGTAAGAAAAATTGAATAACTTGATTGCGTACGAAGGAAAACAGGGCACCAGTCATATTTTCTAACTGTCGTGCCACGGCAGAATCTGTCGTGTTACGGTGCAGTACACTGTCTGACAGTGTGCAGTGTCGTGTCACGGCAGTCCTAAAATTAGTCCGGTGGCTTGTTCTCTCTTCACACAATAAAATTCCTTCGATTTTTCCGAAAAAACGTGTGTGTTCTACATGCATCTTAGCCCCGATTAATTTAAGCTCTATCAACCCAAAAATGCTCATGGCAATAAGGGTTCATCCAAGTTATTAAATCCACCCAAACCATGGAGTCAAGTTCGATTTCATCACGAACACGAAAATAAAACAACAATCATTGAAGATACAGAAACAATTAATATTTCCAATGATACGACTATCAAAGAAGTAAAAATTGGACTAACACTAAGTCAAGACAAACGCAAAGAGCTAATTAATTTGCTTAGTGAATTTGTTGATGTATTTGCTTGGTCGTACCAAGATATGCCAGGAATTGACAGGGATATAGCTCAGCATACAATACCTCTCATTCCAAGTATGAAGCCTGTCAAACAAAAGTTGCGTCGTATGAAACTGGATGTGGCTCTCAAAATCAAAGAAGAAATCAGAAAGAAATTGGCTGCAGGTTTCATCAAAGTATACAAGTATCCAGAATGGATAGCAAATGTGGTTCCAGTTCCGAAGAAGGATGAAAGGGTCAGAATGTGTGTTGATTACAGGGATCTCAATAAAGCAAGCCCAAAAGATGGGTTCCCTCTACCTTACATTGACATTCTGGTTGATAACACAACAAACCATACACTCCTATCATTCATGGACGGCTACACTGGATATAATCAAGTATTAATGGCCGAGGAAGACATGGAGAAAACCACATTCATCACACAATAGGGTACATATTGCTATACGATAATGCCATTCGGGTTGAAAAACGCGGGTGCCACCTAACAAAGAGCAGCCACAACATTGTTACATGATATGATGCACAAAGAGGTGGAGGTCTATGTTGATGATACGATCGTCAAGTCAAAAGATTGCCCAGGCCACATCATTGCACTTCGCAAATTTTTGAAAGACTACGCAAGTATAACATGAGATTAAATCCAGCAAAGTGTGCATTAAGAGTCACGTCAGGAAAACTACTTGGATATATGATCAGTTCTTGAGGGATTGAAATAGATCCCATAAAAGTCAAAGCGATCATGGCCATGTCACCACCTAAGAATGAGAAAGAAATTCGAGGCTTCATTGGAAGACTGCAATATATAAGTAGGTTCATATCAAAACTCACGGCGATATGTGAACCTATATTCAAGTAGCTTAAGAAAAATGTCCCAGTCACATGGGATGATGACTGCAAAAAATCTTTCAACAAAATCAAAGAGTACCTGGCAAACCTACTCGTGCTAGCACCTGCAATGCATAACTTTCCTCTTCGATTCTACCTTACGGTCACAAGAGAAACGATGGGGGCAATTCTAGCACAAGAGATCGAAAGCAAGGAAAATGCAATTTACTATTTGAGCAAGAAGCTTCAAGGATATGAGACACGATACACACTACTTGAAAAGTTGTGTCTCGTACTTATGTGGGCCGCATAGAAATTAAGACATTACATGCTCACTCATACAGTGCATGTCGTATCCAAGATGGATCCTCTCAAGTACTTGTTCGAAAAAGCAACACTCAATGGCAGATTATCACGGTGGATAGTCAACCTTGCTCAGTTTGACTTGAAATTTGTACCACAAAAAGCCATCAAAGGTTCTTCGGTTTCCGACTTCTTAGCAGATTTTCCGCTAGAAGAAGTTGAGAAAGAAGAAGAGTACGATTTCCCTTACGAAGATTTACTCATGACCGAAGATGATAGCTGGACGCTCTACTTTGACGGAGCTTCAAACCAAAAAGGTTGTGGTGTAGGGGTCTTGCTCGTATCACCCAATGAAGAGCGTATCCCAATTTCCATGAAGCTCGACTTTGATGTCACCAACAATGCCGCAGAGTATAAGGCATGCATCTTGGGATTAGAAACAGCTGTGGCCTTGGGAATTAAGAAGCTCAGAATCTATGGTGATTCATCAATAATTATTAACCAGATCTCATAGAAATGGAAGGTGAGAAGTGAAAGTCTCGCTACGTATCAAGCTCATCTGGAAACTCTCACGGAGCAACTAGATGAAGTGGAATATACGTACTTGCCTAGAGAAGAAAACCAGTTTGCCGACGCACTGGCTAAATTAGCATTAATGATGCGTATTCTAACAGACACAATTAGAATGCCATTGACTATAAAAAGAAGATAAGAGCCGGCTAATGTTCACGCACTTGATGACGAACAAGAAGCACAAAAAGAAGATGAAGAACCATGGTATACATATATCCTTAATTATGTGACAAAGGGAGAATACCCTCCTAATATTGATAAAAGGGCACACCGTGCTTTGAGGCTCCTGGCCTCACAGTATGTGCTCATTAGGGGAGAACTCCACAAGAGGACTGCACTAGGGAGAAATCTCTTATGCATATCCAAGAAAGAAGCACACAAAACCATGGAAAACCTTCATGCCGGCATATGTGGAACGCATATGAATGCTAAGATGTTAGTCCAGAAGTTTCAAAGACAAGGTTATTATTGGACTACCATGGAGAGAGATTGTCACGAATACGTCAAGAAATGTATGAAATATCAAGTCTATGCAAATTTACGGCACGTTCCACATTCGCTTCTCTACACATATATTTCTCCATGGCCTTTCTCTACTTGGAGTATCGACATCATTGGAAAGATAACGCTACCAAGACAAGGGGGGCATGAATTATCCTTGTAGCAATCGACTATTTCACCAAATGGGTCGAAGCTGCCTCATATGCTAAGTTAACAACAAAACATGTAGCTCAATTCATTGAGAAAAATATCATATGCCGCTATGGGGTACCTCATGAGATGATCAGTGATAATGGGACGCATTTCAAAGCCGAGTGCGCAGACCTATTAAAGAAATATCATATCAAGCATCACAGATCATCACCCTATAGACCACTACGGTCGAATCGGCCAACAAAAATGTGAAAACTATCATCGAAAAGATGACGGAAAATTACAAAGATTGGCCAAGTAAGCTACATTTCGCCCTTTTGGGTTATCGAACCTCTGTTCGTACATCAACAGGGGCTACCCCTTTCTCTTTGGTCTATGGGGTTGAAGCTGTACAACCAATAGAGCTCAAAATCCCTTCTCTTCGAATCGCGTTGGAAATCCAACTAGATTAAGTAGACTGGATTAGAGAAAGATATGATGAACTGGTCTTACTTGACAAAAAACGCTTGGCAGCTTTGCATCATGTGCAAACCTACCAACAGCGTATGGCACGACATTTCAATAAAAAGTCTAGACTAGGAACATCAAGGAAGGTGACTTGGTGCTTAAGGCACTTCGAAAAAATTGTGTTGGATCCAAGAGGAAAATTTAGACCAAACTGGTCAGGTCCGTACATTGTTAAATCCATTTTGTCTGGCGGAGCGGCACAATTGGTAGATATGGATGGTAACGGTTTCCACAATTTAACCAACTTGGATCAACTCAAGAAATTTTATGCCTAGTTGCATGGGTTCATGACCCGATAGAGTTACGTTTGGCCTGATTCTTTTTAAGGATACGTAGGCAGGCCCTCAAGGGGGCCCGACCACTATTAAAAAGTAAAATCCTTCCTCCGCCGATAAAGTAACACACAAAACAACAAAATGGAGCTAAAGCGAGAAAAATCATACATTGCGCCAGTTCCACACCCACCGCAACACGTCAGCTTAAACCGTCAAACAGCAGCTTCCACCGTGCCACGGTGGAATTGCATAAAAAAAAATATTGCCGCGCTACGAGGAAATCCACCGTGTCACGGAAGTTTCCACCGTGGCACAGTGGAATTCCAGCAAAAAAAAAACAAAAAAAATCTGCCGCGCCACAGGGTGTTCCAACGTGTCACGGCAGTTTCCACCGTGGCACGGTGGATTTCCAAAAGAAAAAAAGGAATCAGACTTTGCGAATTGTTCCGTAGCGCATATTTTGCGAATTCTATTATTTGTTCGATGTTTGTTATTCTTCCATTGCGTCCGACTTCTTGACTAGGATATATAAAATAAAATAAAAAAAGTCATTGTAATTTTTATTTAAGGCGAAAAGAAATATGCTATTATTATTGAAATAAATATGACTACAATTATTGGCATCATGCGCCTTATTTTAAAAATAAAAATCATATAAGCAAAGCAATATTGATCTAATCCTTCTTCACTTTAGGAACCTTCTTCTCCTTTTCAACTAGGTCGGCCTTCACCATTAATGTGTCTTTTGTAGCCCGAACCGTCACACCCCTAGTCGAACTTTCACCCCTTTCACCTTTCTTAGAATTCTTTGATTGCTTCTCTCTATAAACCATTTTCTCCTTACCCTTTCCTTTCATATAATTCTTCTTTTTAAACATTATAGGAGTCTTAAACTCAATTCCTTGTGTTCTCGGACCTAGACGATCTTTAGGAGGCGCCTTCTTACTTCTAAGACGTCCCTTCACATCAAAGTTGCGTGATCCGACTCAATCCCTTCTACTTCTAGGATTCAACCATGCCTTGTATGCACTAGATAAGGGAGGAGGAGCTTGGTTACTTGCATAAATGGTCAACAAAGGTCTTCTAATCCAATAAGCCTCGTACTTGTGAACGTTACTTTCATGCAACGATACTTCATGAGGACTATCGTGATAGCGTGGAACTACTTGTTCAAGTCCATATTGTCGCATCAATCGAGAAGGACAATAAAAAGTCAGCTTCTAAATACTAGGAACGCGACAATACGGAGTATCATTTGTGCCAACCATCCTAGTAAGCCTCCACCAAGGCACCACCCAACGAATGGAAAATTCTCTCTTTGCAAAGAAATTCTTCCAATCTTCATACGACATGTTCACAGAGTAATTCTTCTTCCTGCGGACTAGATCGTTGGGACCATATTTTTCAATATCGTCGGGGGCTTCAAAAAGTTCTAAACGCTCCATCAACCAAAT
Source organism: Chenopodium album (assembly GCF_948465745.1). Lineage (NCBI taxonomy): Eukaryota > Viridiplantae > Streptophyta > Magnoliopsida > Caryophyllales > Amaranthaceae > Chenopodium > Chenopodium album. Next base: position 23,947,002 of record NC_137842.1, read on the forward strand.
ATGCAAAATTAAAAAATCAGTCGAAGAATTTTTAATTTTTTTTTTAAAAAAATTGCAGAAACCCACCGTGACACAGCAGAATGCACCGTGTCACGGCATAGGTGCACCGTTACACGGTGCCTGTTTTGTTTCACGGGGGCTACTCAGAGAGTGTTTTTACCTGCAACAGTACTAGAGAGCCCTTCCTGCTGACGGCTTTCCGGTCAGCTTTTGCTTCGTCAAGGCCGCACAAAGTTTCTCCTAGGCACGTAGGCATAGGAGATCTCCCAGATTCAACATGTTCAATCATAGACGCTAAACAAGCATGTCCTACCCTATCGTTTGCAAATAAAATCTTGCTAAACATGCAAAAAATATAAGCCCTTCTATGGTATACATGATAAGACTCAAAGACAGGGCGATTGAAATACAAATTTGCAAGTTTTTCTAAATCTACCTCATTACCACACACAATTTTATTTAAATCTGGACCTGTCAGATTAAGATGACATTCAAAGTCCTGGTAATAATACTCACGTAGGGTAGGCATGGCAATGAGATTTATGGCAGGAAACCTAAAGATGGCACCGAATTGCTCCGGCGGGGGGCAAATTTCATCGTAATCAAATTTAAAACAATGCGTTTCTGGACTCCAATAGTCTAAAGCTTCCCTAAGAAAATCATGTTCAATCGCTACATGTCTCAAAGCTAATAAGCCTTTGACATGAAACAATTCCAGCTCTCTTTTGTCAGCATTGGTCAAAGAATAAGACTAGTTGTGCAATGTATTATCAAAATTCTAAGACATTATTATTGAAATATGAAATTTTAATTATTTTATGCTTCGTAATTATGCGTATCACGAATATACAGGTCCTATTTTATAGCAAAAAACGCTTGGAAATACTCAAAATCTATCTTTCTATACGCACAAACCACACCGTTGCAGAATACGCGCACCATGACACGGGAATTTCCACCGTGTCACGGGAATTTATGCTGTGACACGGAAGCCTTTTCCGTGACACGGTGTATGGTGCCGTGTCGCAGTGCCCACGCGTTTTCATTTTTTTTATCCTTTACCTTTTTTTATCCGGATTTTTATTGTTTTGTCTTCACCGTTTATCTTTTAATTCTTTTTTTTGGGAGTGTCACATTTCTAATAAAATTCTCCATCTTTTTTATTTTATTTTTTTATTTTATTTTATTATTATTACTTTATTCTTATTTATATTTATATTTATCTTTATTATTTATTATTTTATTTTATTATTTATTATTACTTTATTCTTATTTCTATTATTCTTATTTTATTTTTTCTTTTGGGGAAGTTGTAAAATTTGTCCCATTTCCACGCTTATTTTTATTTTTCCTTCTTATTTTTGGAGGAGTTGTAAAACTTGTCCCCTTTTTTTTTTCTTTTTTCTTTTAGGGAAGGTCGATACCCTCCACTTACGTTTTTTTTTTCACACACAATGAGTCTCAAGCACACACTAATACACACTAATAAATGCATAAACTGTGAATAATGTACAAAGTGAATCATGATGCATAAGCAGTGTCAATTGTCATCAACCAAAGAACAAATAAAGACCCTCGGTCAAAAATCTGTAGAACTAGAAAAGTGAGGATCAGTGTCATCTCCAGCCTATGAATACGGGAGCGGTGAACCAAAGAGTCCCGCCATCATTCTGGTACGAGGAGTAGTATCCCTACTAGTCCCTGTAGCTCCAGTAGTAGTCAAGCTCAAAGTAAGACCCGTCCAACTGGCGAGCGGCGTAGACTTACTCCAAGTAGGAAGCGTTGGTGGAGGCATTGTCCCAGACACCGGAACTGAAAACAAGCCAGGAACCGGTGGAGGAAGCGCCCTAGACAATGGAGCTGAGTATAAACCCTGATCCACAGGAGTAATGATTGGCCTGAACTCAGGTTGTGAAGACTGTGAAGATTAATGCCGCTGCCACTGACCCTGAAAGTGCTGGAATGGCTGGGAAGGCTGAGGCTGCTGCCACTGAGACTCCTAAAACGGCCGAGAAAGCTGAGGCTCCTACTGAGACAGAGAATGCCGACGAACCTCAGGAGATTCTCTGCCATGACTAGGCCCCCCCTTGTCCGAGTCTCTATGCCTTGAGCGCGAGCGAGACCTCCGTCACTCCTGAAAGACACAAAATCAAAATATGTCAATGGTGCAAGATAAAACAAATGGACAAAATCAAAAGTGAACATACCTTAAGAACATCGCTAGAAACACCCCGACAACTCGCACCACGCCGAAGCTTGATGATGCAGTACTTCAAAGCGTCAACTAGCTTCATGAATCCCATCATCTCCGGGTGAGTAGGTTGAGAACAAAGCAAAGAAAAATCAGTAACAAGCGGTATTAAAAAGGATGAATAATGTGTCAAAAAGCTTACCGGCTCAAACACATCAGGCAAAGACTCCTACGCCTGTATGAAACCCTCTAGCACGTCAGCAATATGGTCCTCAGTAAAACCGATCATCCCCGGGTAGCGAACGGATTGAGGCGGGACCTCAATCTTCCCCACACGGCGAACAGTCGTCTGAAAATACGATCGAATAATTAGGTTATTCGACGGTTTAAACAGAGACTAGCGACAAAATTCTCAAAAGAAATCATACCTCAGGAAGACGGGGTGGAGGAGCCAAAGAGGGAAGTAAGTCCTGCGAATAATCGCCCTCCATACGCACAAGCTCCTACCAAGGAAAAGTGTAGTGCTCTCCCCTGTTTATCAACTCCCTAAGCATACGTGAGTCCAGCATCGACTCCGGCGAAGGCAAGGGCACCACAAAGCAATTATCACTGTGCTGACGAACAACACATTCACCAAGATACCAAACAAAGCGTCCAGTACCAACAAAAATAGTACGGTATGCCGAAAGCTGCAAGCCTCGTAAAGATTAGTCATCTCAGCCCAAGGCCGATATTGGATATCAATAGGAACCTGAAAACCATAAAAAGTTGCAATAAAACGCCGAAAATAATGTCAAGGTAGAGAATAACAGGCTGCAAATCAATTCTTACACCAACAGAAGAGGTGCCTCGGCGTAGCAGCCCGCGTAGCATAGGGACAGACTCCACTCGTGACTCGCCTCGGTCATGCCAGCTAGCTCCGTCAGGGAAGTCATGGACCTCTCCACAACGCTGTCGAGTGGCCAATCCCGAAAAGTACTCATAGAACCATAGCTGCAATGAATAGTAGTTCCTATGCACATGAGTCAAACGGATTAAAATAAAACAAGAAGAGGAAAGATCGTCACCTCTACGACTCTCCATAAACCGTAGGCAGTGACAGGGGCCTGGTCATTCAGCTGCCTACAGCCATGACGTAGCGACAAGAGAAGATCGACATATCCAAGGCTGGCCCAACTAAAGGATCCTATCTAACTGATCCTGACAAAAGAAGGAAGGTAGCAAACGAGCGCACGCGTACGCGAACTCCTATCAGGAGAAAGAGTCATGGAAATGAGAATCAAAATGAAGATCCGCACTCACTGCTCAGGTGATGTCTCATCCATGTTAAAGCCACGGGCCAGAATAGAAGCCAACTCTGATCGCCCGCTTTTAGGACCACCTCGAGGCACCGATTGAGTCCTGATGTACTGAATGACCTGACCTAACAAATCTGCTACCTTGGCCGCCCCTCAACTAAGGTAAGAAAATTGCCGAACGACCCGATCGGTGAAGCGTAGACCACTGATCATGCTAAAATCAAGAGGGGTCACTGTCATCTCCCCCTAAGCAAAGTGAAAAGTGTTGGTAGTATCCCAAAAATACTCCAACAACGCGCAAACAACTATCGGGCCACAACCCCGGGGGCTGCGAAAGCCTACGACCGCCAAATAAAAGTCTACTAAGCTAGCAGATTCCAACAAGGTGTTCATAACAGGATCCCTCGTGATAATCCCATGAAGTTGAGGAACCAAATCTCCAGCTTCGGATCTATGATGGCGAAGCGTGCCATCGACTATGCCCGCAAGTGGACGGTGAGAAACGTGGTTCTCACGGGAGAAAACCAACTCATCTGGCGACCATGGAGGTGGAACCCACTTGCCCCTACTTGAAGAAGGGCGAGGCTCGATCTCTAGGGCATCATCGTCCATACCCTCTAGAAATGTGGGAGTGTCCTCCCGAAAAGTCTGACGGCGGCCACGAGTCGAAAGATCGCGATCCCGTTGTCTAGGCATGCTATTACAAAAATAAAAATCTAAATGCTTAACATCATTTTCTAAGTTATTTAGTTATTTATTCAAAAGCGGCTTAATAGTTACCTTAAGTGGCATTTTCTATTATACGCAAAATTTTTACCTCAAGGCTAAAAATTAGCAAAATAATGGAATTATTTCTAGTATTTAGTTTCTCCATGACGAACTAATACTATGTTCTCCTAATTGCATGATACTATGTTCTCCGTGACAATGTAGTACATACACAAAACAAAACATGTTTCAAAATTGCACAAGAACGATAAATTGGCACATCATGGCATATTTTACAAAATCTACAACCAATATATCATCATTTTAAGTGCAAAAGAACAACATGAACACCATTTCACACAAGTAGTACCAAAAATGGTGATTTGCTCAATTTCTCACCAAAAGCCACATACTTGGTCTCAAATTTCTCATAAACACACATACATCCATATACAAGTCAATTCATAGCAAGAATTTTGACATGGAAGCTCAAAATTAAAAACCCCCAATTTGATTTTTTAGGGTTTCAAGCAAATATGGAATTTACAATAAATTTTGAGACAAAGCAAAGGAAACTTACATAGATCCTTGTGAGAAATAAAAAATGAGGAAGTTAGCAAAAAATTGGAGTGAATTTGGTGGAAATTTGAGCTAAAAAAGCTCGAAAAAATCGAAACAAGGCAGCAGCAACCACCGTGACACGGTGGCTAAAAGCCGTGGCAAGGTGAACGTTTCCCATGTCACGGTGACTCTAGGACGGTGGCGGAGCTCCGGCAGCAGCAACAGCAGCAGTAGAACTCAGGCAGAAGCAGCGAAGATGAAAAAAAGGAGCTTTTGCGCACCGTGTCACGGTGACTGGAGCTGCGTCACAGTGATGGTTGACAGTGCGCCGGTGCTGGGCTTCGTGGCACGGTGGCTGGGGACGCCGAAATGAAAAAAAAATTAAAAAAATTTTGAGAAGAAAAGATGAGAACAGAAGAATGAAAATGGTGAATAAGAAATGAGAAAATGGAGAAGGAAGCAACAAATTTAAAGCCAAAAAAAATAGCCGTTATCTTCCTCCGTCCCGTTCCACGTACCCCGTTACTAGGTAATGGTAAGATTTCAAAAACAAAAAAAAAGAAGATGAAAATCCCGCGTCACGGGCAATTCCCACCGTCTGACGGGGACAGGCACCGTGTCGCGGGGAACATCCACGTGGCACGGTGTCTTTTTTTTTTTTTCTGCACACTTCTTTTGATCTTTTGGAAAATACTCTAGCATCTTTGACCAAGTTGGAGCAATTTTTCGCAACTTTTGGTCAGTTATTTTCTCACCAGGATTGCGCGAAAATTTTTTAATTAGTATTTAAAAGGTGTCAAAATTAGCGACTTATCCTAACAAGCATTAGGGTTGTATTTTCGACACTTTAAGCGCCTAATATAGTCGGATAGTCGACTTGAAGGTAAATCATCTGCGACCCACGTTCAGGGAAAATCGAACTATCATGCACTTGCAAATTTCAGCAATTATATCAGTTGTCAGTTTTCCTCAGGCATGGAAAACATTATGGGTGGATTTTTCTTCAAGTAAAGAAAACCGCCAAGTCGGTTTTCCTCAGGCATGGAAAACATTATCGGTGGATTTTTCTTCAAGTATAGAAAACCGCCAAGTCGGTTTTCCTCAAGCATGGAAAGTGTTATCGGTGGATTTTTCTTCAAGTATAGAAAACCGCCAAGTCGGATTTCCTCAAGCATGGAAGGCATTATCGGTGGATTTCTTCAAGCATAGAATGACACCAAAATCATACGTCGACTTTCCTCAGGCATGGAAAGTATCAACCGGTAGGTTTCTTCAGGCTTAGAAAGCTACCAAATTCATCAGTCGGCTTTCCTCAGGCATGGAAAGCATTTCAACGAACGTCATTCGGTGGATTCCTTCAAGCATAGGAAGCTACCAAAATCATTTGTCATCAATATACTGGTGCCAAATATGTATTCTATCCCTTTACTCTCTTATCTGTGACACTAACATTTTTCTGCAGGTATCGGCGTATACAGAGTGATTTGGGATTGCAGAACGTCTTAAATCATTCTCCGTCCCTAACGACTACTTTGACTATCGTTTTCGAAACTGACATTTCTACAAACTCAGTCAAAGTGGGGGCTTCTGTAGACATCTAAAAATGTCTCCCCAAAACCAAACCCGATGATGAACAACCTTTCACCGCCTTTATTGGTCGGGTTCAGTATTTAATCCCGAGAGTGCTTAAAAAAATCGTTAAATTCAATTTTTGAAAAGTCCATGGATCAGTCTTGATGTTTTGTCAAAGCATAGTTCTTTTTAAATTTCAGCCCAAACCTTTTTATTATTTATTTTGGCTCAAACCTTTTATTTATTTTATTTACTTATTTATTTATATAATAAATCAGAAATAGCCCGAAATTATCAATCGACACATAAAAATGCTGAACGAAATTAGGGTTTAAAATGAATTTATACGGAAAATTGGACTGCAGGCTCTCGTGTCACGGTAGTAGTTCACCGTGTCACGGGTATGTTTTCCGTCTGATGGTGGGATTTCCGGTGACACGGTGCCCCTGATGTGACACGGAGCAATTCCGTGTCCTTTCCGCGTAAATCCTTCGCGCGTTTTATTCCCCGTATTCTAAATATTGCCTGCGCCACATAGCTATCCACCGTGTCACGGGAACTTGTCCCGTCTGACGGTGGGTTTCCCCGTGTCACGATGCCCTCTGCCGTGTCGCGGTGAAATTTTTTAGGGTTTTTATCTTTTTAGGGTTCCGTGTGTTCCCTCATCACATTTTTTCTATAAATACCCCCTCATTTATGATGTACGGGGCATCAATTAATTCTCTATTTTTCTCTCCTCTATGCTCTAACCTAACCCTTCTTCTTTCAAAATTCCTTCTTCAAGAACTCTAAGGAGTCCATATTTTACTCGTGGTTCTGTCCTTAAGCCAAGGCGTGAAAGGTAGAATTGTTTGAGGGCTTGGCCCCAAATCAACTCTATTTAATTTAATTTAATTATCGTTTTATTATTATTATTATTATTATTATTTCCTTGAAGTTACTAACTCATTTATTATTTTATAGTTGCAAGCAAACAGAATACTACAAGAAAATTGGCTTTTCGTAGCGATTATTTTGTAGCGATTGTACATTCGCTACAATATGCAATTATGTTTGTTAAATAATTAATTAAATCGTATCATTTTACAATCGCCATGGTTTTCCCATATAAAATCGATACGGAAAACATAATAATACATATCCACACTAATTTTGCACATTTATAAAATTATGAGAAATCATATCATTTACAATCGCCACTAAATCCCAAAAATCGATACAAAAAGCCTTTTCTACACTAGATATATAAATATTGTTTGACAAAGAATACATAAATATGTCATAGTTTATTGGTGAAACATTTAATATAAGAGTTTGAGGTTGCATATTCGAATCTCGTAAAGATCATATGTATGATTTTTTTTTTTTGAAGAAAATGAGTTCACCATTTATAGCAATTATAATCGCTACTATAATCACCATGATTGGATGTAGTTTTTCGTATCGATTATTGAGCCCAACCCTAGCGATATTTAAAACCACTACTAAAGGCTAAGGCAACGGGGGATATTGTATCCAATCACCATTCGTTGGGAAAGCTTTTTGTTGCAATTACAATTGATACTAAAGGTTAAAATAATCGCTACGAAAAGGTTATTTTCTTATAATCAAAGTAAGAATTATGTTCCTTTTATTTTCATTATTTTTCTAACGATTTTATATTGTTGGATTTATTGTTAAATTGCTTCCAATATTAATGTTTATTCTATTATATTTATTATGATCACTATATTGCATGTTTAAAGGAAATATGTAATTGAAAATCACGCCTAATAAGATAATTTGGACAATCGGTTTAGGTTCCTTTTTAATCTTGTTGTATAATCGAAGTGATCACAAATATTTTAGAATTATGTGTTGCATTAATATTAAACCAATTTATCATAATAATAGATTGGAGAAATTTGAATCTTTGTTTGTATGCCTTTGAGATCGCAAGAATCACTTTTCACAATAAGAATCGAGTATAGGCCAATACGGGCTTATGTGACTCCATGACTCACTTCGTACCATCATCCCCGATCCTCTTTTCGTGGTTCCGAACCATATGGAGTTAGTAATCTCATGGATTATGAATGGGGTGTAAACTTCATGGGTCAATCGTTGTTTCCTATCGTTGTCCCTTAATCGTGGTTTCCTTTTATGATCCGTGAACGGTTTACAAGTTCCCTAAAAACTTGTTGGCGGCTCCCTACTTTGCTTTGTCCATAATCGTTGTCCCTAATCATAATGTCAATTCCCACTTCCTATGAGTGCCAAGCATATTCCCACATGCTTTACCGTAGGCGCACTTTGAGCGAAGCCTACAATTTGGCGACTCCACTAGCAAGGATTCTTGGTTATTTATCGATTTGAGTGATCGGTATTTAATTAAGATGAGTGGATGAGACTTGAAAGATTCTTGAAAAATATTCTTGTGATTAATTTGGCATTTTTTCATAAACATAGGTTTTAACGTTGCATTTAGGTCTGTCCTGTAGGAAAAATTGAATAACTTGATTGCGTAAGAAGGAAAACAGGGCACCAATCAGATTTTCTGACTGCCGTGCCACGGCAGAATCTGTCGTGTCACGGTGCCGTACACCGTCTGACGGTGTGCATCACCATGGCACGGTTATATCTGCCGTGTCACGACAGTCCTAAAATCAGTCTGGTGGCTTGTTTTCTCTTCTCACAGTCAACTTCCTTCGATTTTTCCTGAAAAAATCGTGTGTGTTCTACATGCGTCTTAGCCCTGAGGGATTTAAGCTCTATCAACCCAAAAACCCTCATGGCAATAAGGGTTCTTACAAGTTATTAAATCCACCCAAACCATGGAGTTGAGTTCGATTTCATCACGAACTCTCGGAGCCGCCCGTTGGCATAGACCCTCAAGGGAGGCTGCCTTGCTAACGCGTCCAAACTCTTAACCATGGTACCCTTTTGACACCCAAAGCTTGACCAATAGTTGAACATAGATCTTGACCTTAGGTTGCGAACTCTTTTTACTTCATCGTGAATAAATGCTACGTGGTTTATTTGGTGCTAACCCTCATGTGTTTGCTATTTTGGTTTAACCCATGACCGAGGGTTTTTATTTCCACATAGTAATTAGTACGGACTAAAAATTGATTAAAATATGGAAATTACACAAATTTAGACCTAGAATTTCGCACTGTGTCACGGCAGGTCTGCTGCGCCACGGTGAGCAATGCTATGGCACGGTGCATTGCCCCGTCTGACGGTGCTCTGTACCGTGTCACGACAGTCAGCACCGTGACACGGTGCCTAAGAGGTTTGTCCGGTCAACTTTTTTTGGTCTTCGTGCATGCTTATGTGGTTCGTATGTCTGGTTTAGTGTCTTATCTAGTTGTACGGTCATAACACGTGTCCATAACCTTCACTTAATCACTCACATGTCGTGTTCACACACTTTTCTGTTAGTCGTGCACCATTTCATGACCGTATTTTAGGGTGGTCTTGTGTCGTTTTTTTCGGAGTAAGTCGGATGGTATCCTCCCATACTTTTTTTTGTAAAAAAAATAAAGCAAATTTCAAAATTAAAAATCCCTAAAGTATCCTCCCATTTTTTAAAAAAAAAATAAAGAAAATTTCAAAATTTAATATTTTTTTTTTAATTTTATATTTCCGGATGGGTTAAGGTTAAGTTTGGTCATTAAAGGTGTGTTTGTTCGGTGTCACAGCACTTGGTCAAGAAGCAGGAGTAGATTGTTACGGTTTGAGTCAATACCTCAATAACCTCTTATACCAAAGAGGCGTACAAGGAAACCACCACAATCATCTCCACAAGATCCATCTCTAGTTTACTTTTAACCAATATCTACTAAGGAAGATATCGAGAACATCAACAAGACAATTGAGATGTTGTCTAACATGATGCAAACACTCACCACTAGAGTCAACACGGTAGAGCAAGACAATCAAAACAATGTCACTACTGCTGCAATGGACAAGATCAAGGAACAGATGAGTAAGATCTCTAAAGAGTTCACTTATGTGGAGCAACCTGTCACCTCTTCGTCCATAAGGGACAAACTTCCTGAGAAGTTTTCCACTGCTAATATTCCCAAGTTCAAGCCTACTAATAACCCGCTTTTCCACTTGAAGGCCTTTTTTGCGACCATGGCTCTTAAGGGATTAGACGTGACACTCTTCCCTACTGTGTTCCCTCTTTCCTTGGAGCATGCTTGTCAACAGTGGTTCTACTCTCTAGAATCCAAACATGTTGCGACCTAGGAGGACGTTAATGAAAGCTTTATGAATCGTTACAAGTGTAACATCCAGGCCAAGACTTCCAAACGTGAACTCTCCATTCTCAAACAGAAGGAGAATAAAGGCTTCACTACTTACCTAAGTAGATGGAGAGAAACAGCTGTGCCCTTGGTGGATCCTCCCAAGGAGAAAGAGATGGTTCGCCTGTTTATTGCAAATTTGACTCATAAGTACAAGAAACACTTGAAGTTTCTGCCTTTAAGTACCTTCGAAGCTGTGTACGATATTGGAATCAATATCGAAGATGAACTGATGAAGACTACTAGTAGCAAAAATAATAACAATAGCACTTGGAAAAACAAGAAGAACGACACTCCTTCTTCTTCGTCTTCTAAGCCCAATAATGCTACTAATAATGTCAATATCAATGATGTGCTGGCTCTTAATGCTCCCCCTCAAAGATTCCAAAGGCAAAGGAGGGTTTACACGCCTTTGGGAATGACTTATGATGCTGCTTTTGATCGCTTGCATAGTCAAGGACTGATTATGCCAATTGGACCTTTTCTAGAACCTCGACCAGAGAATAGAACTGCTAGCTATGACCCCAATGCTTATTGCAAGTTTCATCAAGGCAAGGGTCATACTACTGAGAAGTGTTGGAGGTTAAGGATGCGATCTAAGACCTGATTGATGCTAATCAACTTCCTGTCCCTCTAGGGGGCAAGAAGCTTAATATTCAAACAAGTCCTCTTTTTGATACTTTGGCTATCATGGGAGATGAAGTCTCCTTTGATCCATCAATACTCATTCAATATGTGAATGAACCACTACTGGAAGTTTTATTTGTCTCGAATTATGAAGAAGTGAATGGAATTTGGGATAGTGACGATGAAGACTTCTATATCAAAGATATAGACTGTTTGTCCCTTGGCAAAAGTGAGGATGTTTGGGGAGACCTTGAGGTCAAGGTTCTCACCAGAAGTGGACAGTTGCAACAGCTTAGTCCACCTCCACCTCCACCGCAATCACAACCTATAGTTGATCTCATCGACCCTGTGAACAACGACGTGGTTAAACAATTACAAAAGATCAAGGTGGAAATAAATGCATGGAAGCTTTTGGCCACCTCTCACGAGCATCGGAAGGCTGTGATGAATGCTCTGGTGAAAATAGGAGTTGATGATGATATGACTCCTCAAGGACTGGTCAACTTTCTCACTACTGAATTGCCAAGTACTAGCAATCTGATTTCCTTCTCTAATAAGGATCTGCCCTCGGAAGGGGACTAACATAACAAGGCCTTATACCTCACTGTGGTATGTAGGCAGATGAATGTTCCTATGAGCCTTGTTGATAATGGCTCTACAATGAATGTATGCCCACTCCACACTGCAAAGAAGTTGGGCATAAAAAATGAAGAATTGACTCCCTCTACTCAAGGGATTTGTGCTTACGATAATACTCGCCGTCAAGCCGTGGGTACTATCATGCTAAATATAACTACTGGAGCCATTGAACGTCGCACCAAGTTTCAGGTGTTGGAGATTAAGGCTTCTTTCAATCTACTGTTAGGTCGTCCTTGGCTTCACGAGCTAAAGGCGATCCCATCGTCGTTGCACCAAAAAGTGAAAGCCATAGTTTGAGGGGTTCCAATCACCATTGATGCCTCCTCCATGAGCATTCAAGTTATCGATACTCCCATCGTCCATGTCGAGCATGATGAGGAAGATGAAGATCTCTGAGGGTTTTCGCTGGATGATGTTTTCATGATCGAAGAAGAGGAGAAGTGTCACCTCGACTTTGGTCCTTATTCAAATACCAATGTTAATGCTATTATGAAGAAGCAAGGTCATTTCCCTGGAATGACCCTCGGACTCAAAAAGAAAATGGCTGAACTTTGGGGCCATCCTGGTGCACTTAAGAAAGATACCTTTGGCTTGGTATTCAAGCCAACAAAGGAAGATGTGAAACAAGCTCTCCTGAAAATGAAGGCTCGCAATAATGCTCGAATCATGAAGACGGAAATGGCCATGGACCCATATCCATTCACTCTCAATGGCCAGTATATCAAAAATGGGGAAGACTTCCCATGCTATGAATTCCCTGAGCCTTTCGTCCACGATGGAAACCGTGATCCAGGGTTCAAGATGTTCCTTGATTGTGACTTCGTCAATGAAGGCGATGAACTCTTCACAACTGAGAAACTAGCTAGTCCAAGCTCTGATGATCTGAACATTAATCTTCTTTTGGGACTAGAAAAGAATGAATCCAAGCCTGTCTGCAATGACGATTCCGAGCTCATTCAATATGTTATATCAAGCAAGGATTTTGACTCCTCTGAGTTAATCGTCCAGGCTGATAATATTTCAAAGGGATGGCGCAAGACGGTGAAGATCACTATGCCAAGTGGATAGAAGTTGGAAGTAACCGCTGGCGAAGGTCCTATGTTTGATAAATCTGAGTCATCTAGGTCCGAGTCTGAGTCTGAGTCTAAGTCTGTAGACGAATCTTTAGGATATGAGACCGACCCTCTTTCTGCTATAGAGTCCAGTCCTGAGTCTCCTCTTTCTATCCCAAATAATTCCGGCGAGGTCGCAGCTGACCTTGCCCTCCTTGATGTAATGACCCATGAATTCAATGAAAAGAGTACCTTTTCTTACGATGCGTGTCATTCCCCTAACCCTGATCAATATTTCTTTGCTAATGATAAAAATGACAAAGAAATAATAAAAGCAATGGAAGAACACGAAAATAAAACAACAATCATTGAAGATACATAAACAGTTAATATTTCCAATGATACGACTATCAAAGAAGTAAAAATTTGATTAACACTAAGTCAAGACAAACGCAAAGAGCTAGTTAACTTGCTTTCTGAATTTGTTGATGTATTTGCTTGATTGTACAAAGATATGCCAGGAATTGACAGGGATATAGCTCAGCATACAATACCGCTCATTCCAGGTATGAAGCATGTCAAACAAAAGTTGCGTCATATGAAACCGGATGTGGCTCTCAAAGTCAAAGAAGAAATCAGAAAGCAATTTGTTGGAGGTTTCATAAAAGAATCCAAGTATCCAAAATGGATAGCAAATGTGGTTCCAGTTCTGAAGAAGGATGGAAGGGTCAGAATGTGTGTTGATTACAGGGATCTCAATAAAGCAAGATCGAAAGATGGATTCTCTCTACCTCACATTGACATTCTGGTCGATAACACACCAAACCATGCACTCCTATCGTTCATGGACGGCTACGCCGGATATAATCAAGTATTAATGGGCGAGGAAGACATGGAGAAAACCACATTCATCACACAATGGGGTACATATTGCTATACGGTAATGCCATTCGGGTTGAAAAACGCGGGTGCCACCTACAAAAGAGCAGCCACAACATTGTTACATGATATGATGCACAAAGAGGTGGAGGTCTATGTTGATGATATGATCGTCAAGTGAAAAGTTCGCCCAGGCCACATCATTGCACTTTGCAAGTTTTTTGAAAGACTCAGCAAGTATAACATTAGATTAAATCCAGCAAAGTGCGCATTCGGAGTCACGTTAGGCAATCTACTTGGATTTGTGATCAGTTCTTGAGGGATTTAAATAGATCCCACAAAAGTCAAAGCGATCATGGCCATGCCACCACCCAAGAATGAGAAAGAAATTTGAGGCTTCATTGGAAGGCTGCAATATATAAGTAGGTTCATATCAAAACTCACGGCAATATGTGAACCTATATTCCAGAAGCTTAAGAAAAATGTCCTAGTTACATGGGATGATGACTGCCAAAAAGCTTTCGAAAAAATCAAAGAGTACCTGGCAAACCCACCCGTGCTAGCGCCAGCAATGCCTGACTTTCCTCTTCGACTCTACCTTACAGTCACAAGAGAAACGATGGGGGCGATGCTAGCACAAGAAATCGAAAGCAAGGAAAATGCAATTTACTATTTGAGCAAGAAGCTTCAAGGATATGAGACACGGTACACACCGCTTGAAAAGTTGTGTCTCGCAATTGTGTGGGCCGCACAAAAATTAAGAGATTACATGCTCACTCATACAGTGCATGTCGTGTCCAAGATGGATCCTCTCAAATACTTGTTCGAAAAAGCAACACTCAATGCCACATTATCAAGGTGGATAGTCAACCTTGCTCAGTTTGACTTGAAATTTGTACCACAAAAAGCCATCAAAGGTTCTGCGGTTTCTGACTTCTTAGCAAATTTTTCGCTAGAAGAAGTTGAGAAAGAAGAAGATGAGTACGATTTCCCTGACAAAGATTTACTCATGACCGAAGATGATAGCTGGATGCTCTACTTTGACGGAGCTTCAAACCAAAAAGGTTCAGGTGTAGGGGTCTTGCTCGTATCACCCAATGAAGAGCATATCCCAATTTTCATGAAGCTCGACTTTGATGTCACCAACAATGCCGCAGAGTACGAGGCATGCATCTTGGGATTAGAAATAGCTGTGGCCTTGGGAATTAAGAAGCTCAAAATCTTTGGTGATTCATCACTAATTATTAACCAGATCTCTAAGAAATGGAAGGTGATAAGTGAAAGTCTCGCTACGTATCAAGCTCATCTGGAAACTCTCACGGAGCAACTAGATGAAGTGGAATATACGTACTTTTCTAGAGAAGAAAACCAGTTTGCCGACGCAATGGCTAAATTAGCATCAATGGTGCGAATTCCAACAGACACAATTAGAATGCCATTGACTATAGAAAGAAGATATGAACCGGCTTATGTTCACGCACTTGATGATGAACAAGAAGCACGAGAAGAAGATGCAGAACCATGGTATACAGATATCCTTTTTTATGTGACAAAGGGAGAATATCCTCCTAATACTGTTAAAAGGGCACACCGTGCTTTGAGGCTCCTGGCCTCACAGTATGTGCTCATTAGGGGAGAACTCCACAAGAGGACTGCTCAAGGGAGAAATCTCTTATGCATAGCCAAGAAAGAAGCACACAAAACCATGGAAAAACTTCATGCCGGCATATGTGGAACGCATATGAATGCTAAGATGTTAGTCCAGAAGATTCAACGACAAGGTTATTATTGGACTACCATGGAGAGAGATTTTCACGAATACTTCAAGAAATGTATGAAATGTCAAGTCTATGCAAATTTACAGCACGTTCCACCTTCGCTTCTCTACACATATATTTCCTCATGGCTCTACTTGGGGTATTGACATCATTGAAAAAATAACGCCACCAAGACAAGGGGGGCATGAATTCATCCTCGTAGCAATCAACTATTTCACCAAATGGGTCGAAGCTGCCTCATATGCTAAGTTAACAGCAAAACATGTAGCTCAATTCATTGAGAAAAATATCATATGCCGCTATGAGGTACCTTATGAGTTGATCAGTGATAATGGGACGCATTTCCAAGCCGAGTGCGCATACCTATTAAACATATATCATATCAAGCATCACAGATTATCACCCTACAGACCACAAATAAATGGTGCGGTCGAATCGGCCAACAAAAATGTGAAAACTATCATTGAAAAGATGACGAAAAATTACAAAGATTGGCCAAGTAAGCTACATTTCGTCCTTTGGGGTTATCGAACCTCTGTTCGTACATCAACAGGGGATACCCCTTTCTCTTTGGTCTATGGAGTTGAAGCTGTACAACCAATAGAGCTCGAAATCCCTTCTCTTCGAATCGCGTTGGAAAGCCAACTAGATGAAGTCGACTGGATTAGAGCATGATATGATGAACTTGTTGAAAGGAATGGTGTCCTTCGAACAAGTGTAACTATTCCGTTAGTGGGTTCAGAATTATTAGAAAGCTAATATATTCAGTAAGGTCAAGTGATCGGAATGCTTGGGTGGAGGCCGCTTCTGATCAGTAATATTAATGCATAATTAATATTATACCTTAATCTTGACTGAACCCTTCGGGTCACACCCAAGAAACTAACGAACCGAAGCGACGAATTAATTAGGAATTCATTAATAAGTCGATCGAGTAATTAATATTTAGACGTCAGGAATTTGAGCTTAGAGCGTCAAAACCGAACGTCGGAAGTCGAGTCGAAAAATAGTAAAAGACGAGACGTGAAAATAATAATAAATCAACAAAGACCAAAATACCCCTAGCATCGGAACACCGAGTGCTAGGGGATATAGCCAAGCTAGCAGCCCGCACCAACTGCAGGGCTTGCTAGGAGGATGCGGCTAGCTTCCCGCACCTAGTGTGTGGCGTGCTGGCATGCTGCAGCTAGCAGTCCGCACTAGGTGCGCGGCATGCTAGTAGTAGCTCTCGGCAGCAGCAGCCCGCACGCAAGTGCATGGGGGTGCCGGTCGAGAGTGCGAGCAGTAGCCCGCATTTTGTGTTGCGAGGATGGCTGGGTCGAGAGAAGGGCAGCAGCAAATGGGAAGCCCACTTGGGTGCCTTGGTGCCCAAGTGGGAGTTTCCAAGTGGCGCAAGGTGAGGGAGATAGTGGGGAGAAAGTTTGGCCCCCCCTCCTCCAAATGGTCCTCATAACCTCTCACATGAGCTTGCCACTTGTTGATTTATTACTAGTTTGATTATTAATTTTATTTTAGCTTTAAAATAAAATGGGAAAATCAAATTCTCCCACATTGATGGGAGAGCTTTTCACACTCATGCATTTCCCTATAAATACCCAAGTTGGGGTATTGGGAAAAGCACTTGAGTAAGAGTTGAAAAAGGCATCACCATTGTGAAAACCTTTGTACTCATTAATTACTCGGTTTTTGGTCGGGCCTTGCTAACCCCAAGGCATTGGACCGTTTTCGGTGGTCGAGTTGTGGGTGGACTATCGTTGGAGGCCGTCGTAATTTCGAGGCTTGCTTTCAAAGTAAGAGCCCCTTTCGGTTGGGCGAAGCACGCTCCAAAGGTAATCATTTTATCTTAATCTTGTGATTAATTTAATTATGTTTATGGTTTTAATTATTGTGAGTGCGGTGTTGTATTTGGGTTTGTTTTCGCGGTGAGTCAGACTCACCAAACCCCAACAGCGGTATCAGAGCCTCGCTCGTTTATTTTAACATCATCATATTTTTCAAGGTGTTTTTATGGCTTAATTTTTTTTGGTATTAAGTTGCTAATTAAATTAGTAGCTCGTTTGATCTATTTTAACCTCGTATTAGAGCTGACTTCAGCTCCCGAACCCAGATTTCGACCAAAAAATAGGGAATTTTTAGTGAAAAAGGCGTTCTGGAAATGGTTTTACCCTTATAGGACTCGGTTTTTAGCCAAAAAACGACCCAAAATGCACTTTTCGAGGGATTTTTCGTTTTGACGAAAAATGTTAAGTCTTTCTAACCTTGAAAATTAATTGCATATTTATGGTGGTTATGTAATTGGTTCAATACATATTTTATATGCAATTTTAAACCTCTTTAGACATGATTACTTGGTGGTAACTTGTGTTTGAAAGCTTGGTTTTATTTTTCACATAATTGCAAATTAATTGCATTAAGAGTGAAATTGTTGTTCTTTGAGGCTTCTAAGTACTAAAGATTCAATCTTTAATTTAATTATGTTAAGTGATTGAAACTTTGAGTTACAAAATTCCATGAATTTTTGTTGGACTTTGTTGATTTATAATTTTTTAGTTGATTGGAATCATAAAGTTTGAAACTTGTGATAGAAATTTGTTTATCTTCATATTGCAAGATATAATAATTGAAAAATTCACAAGTATTAAAGTTGGAATCTTTATTGAACTTATGTTCAATTTTCAACTCCCTTTTATTTTGTCAAAAACTCAAGATTAATTTAAATTAATTAAATTGATAGTGAGTAATTTCCCTCTTATTTTTGTTGCACCAAGTTAAACCAATTTTATTAAAGAATGGTTCTTGGAAATAATTTTGGTTCATGCACTTGGATGAATTTTTATTTAAGTTAGACTTGTTTAAATTTTCAATTTTGCTCACGAAAATTAGTTCTAAAATTAATTTAGAATTAATAAATTGTCACGCGAAATTTGGGATTAAAATCCCGAGGCTATGGCACGCAAATCAAGGCAAAGCCTCCCTTGGCTAGCCGGGCTGCATAGCAGCCCGCATGTGGCTGCCAAGGGCATGCTCGATGCGTGCGGCCATGTGCGCGGGGTGTGCGAGCGTTTAGTGCGTGTATGTGCTTGGTGTAAAGAGGAAAGCAGCCGTGGCCTTGTGTCTAGCACCTTGTAACCCGTAGCAAACGCTACTAGGGTGTACCTAGCTAGTGCTACGTGGGGTGGTGAAGGCACGTGCACCAAGCCGTATAGTGCGAGGTTGTTAAGACAACCTTGACTTTCATGTGGCGCGTATGTAGTGCGTGAACCACTTGAGTACGGTTGGCTTCGTGTTTGCTTATTTTGCCGTTTTAATTATTTTATTAATCTAATTTGGTTTTAATTATTTTAATAAATTTTGGAGGCTAGGCCTCGGTTTTTTGAGTGGCATTGGCAAAATTTATTTTGACAAATTTTGGGTTTTATCGGCTTAATTAATTGGATTAATTAAGTTGGATGCGGAATTTAGTGGGAGCTTCAAATATTCATTGTGCCTATTTACATAATCGGTTAAAACAACTTCGACAAGTTTTAATTAGGCATGTTAATTGGATTAACCACCTAGATTAGTTACTAGTTATCGCGTGTTTATGCATTGTTACTTGTTTATCATTGTAAAATGCATGGGCCATTCACAGATAGTGAATGGATGAATGGAATTTATATCCTCTCACAGGTTTTATGAAAAGGCAACTAGTGGGGCCCAATTAAGATAGAAAATACGGACTTTGATCCGTGATGTATTTTTGTAAATCTAAGTACGGTCTGCGAACCGTTGAGTATTTTTGTACCTTAATATTTAGATTAGTCCTAATCGTAGAAACTAGCAGTTGCATTTATTTTGGTCAAGTCTTGGAAGACGAAGCCATGAAGTTGCAAATGAAGAACTTTTGAAGATTTGAAGATCTCAAGGGGTCATGCTAGTTGCCAAATGCATCTCTATTTATGGCTTCGTCTTCCAAGACTTCGTCTTGGAAGTCTTGGAAGATTTGAAGATCTCAAGGGGTCATGCTAGTTGCCAAATGCATCTCTATTTATGGCTTCGTCTTCGATATATATATGTTTATGTATATGAATTATATGTTAGATGCATGTTCAGGATTTTGAATGTTGTGATGATTAATTAAGTTCACTTAAATCAACCAACATAGAAACCCTAGGTCCCTAAATATTGAGTAAAACTTGCCATTCCAAAACAACACTTACCAACCGAATGAGGGTAGTGGTGGGCTACGCTAAAGCGAGGCATCACTACTTCTCCAAGGAACGTAAGGCATACCGGGTATGCAAGTTGGTTTTGGTTGTACTCAACGATATGAGTGATGGAGTCCTAACATGTCGTGGTAAAGTGGATAAATTGTTGAGAGAGCATTAGATGCGATGATTTATTCAACCAAGAGTGGCTTAAAGCCATTAGCAAAGCGTTGCTTACTTTAGGAGATTGAGTGTTCAGACAAGCCAAAGCATGCGTAACCACTCTTTGTTTCTTTGGATTTTGGAATTGACTTATTCTCGCCAAATGGGGACAATTTTAATGCGTGGATAAGACGTTAAAAAAGATTGAAAATATGCATGAATACTTTTTAATTTTCAAACTTATTATGTTATTTATTTGATAAATGGTTATACTTTGCACTTATATTTATAGAATTCCAAATCAAACTGTATTGCTTTCCATGATTGGTAAAGGAAATCTTTGAGAATGGTTCTCAAAGAAAAGTAAAGCATTTTTAAAAATACAATTCTCATAAATGACTTTTATAACAAAGTCCGAAAGGACGGTTGTACATCATGTATTCAAAATACTAGGTAGTTTTGATAAAACATGAAGTATTGAGTTACAAACTCAAATTGTCAATATTGACAACCAACATATCTTTTTCACTTAATACATAGATGAGTAGGACTCATTGATGTAGTAATTCAAGCGTGAATTAAAGGAAAAGATGGAACTTTGTTTTACGGCGCACTAGGTGCCTGATCATGCCCAACAAAGTGTAAAAGTTAAGGCACGTAAAGAAATGGTTCTTAAAGTAAGGTTATGAGATATTGTACAATAAGAAATATAGGAAACAAGGAACGAAGAGAAGGAATAAGATTCCATTTCAACCCATGAGTTCATGTTATTGTAGTTAACTTAGCAATTCGTTATCTTCACATGTATAGGATACTTCTTGAGTATTCCACTTTGAAAGTGACCTCAAACTATTGAAGTTAAGCTAAGTTATCGACTTATAAGCTTAGAATGAATCAAGGAGAGCTACATAAGTTGTAAGGTCGTATGCTTTACTTAAAGACCTTTTAAGCAAAAGGCTGGAACACGTAATGGTTATTATGATGTTCCATAATTAGCAATTGCTCCGTTTACACACGGAAAGACTCACATTCAAAGTAAAAGCAATAGTTGCAATGCCATGGTTATCCAAGCGTTGATTCAAGAATGCTTGATTATAAACAAACATTTCCCTAACATGATAAACTCATTAAGTTCAAGTAATGGGCTTGATTTGCGTTCCAAACATCTTTAGCAATGTCACATCGACAAGAACATTCTTAAGGCTCTATTAGATAGGCTCTTGATAGTTGATCAATTCGAAATCGTTCTAAGACAACAAAGTCTTACTTGTTGAAACCGACAAAGTAAAGAGCTATTGTTCTTGGTATAAACAATTGACTCCGAAAGCTAAAGAGGAGTCATTTACTTCAACGTTTCACAAAGAATTTGAAGAATATGGCTGTATTCATCAAATGTGAACAAACTTGACCTTGAATAGTTCAAGAGTTTAGTGAAGTACAAAATCGACTTGGCAAGATATCAAAACGTCTAGATTAGATTGAGCGATGTTTGCTTGAGCCAAGCGTGACCATCACAAAGTTATGAAATTGTAATTTTCATAAATAACTCCACAAAGAACATAGTGTGTCTTCACGGAGACCTCAATGCCATTTAAAAATGACCTGAACAATGATGGATCACATCCTTTCCTATAAATTTCTTAAGATTTGCACGAAGGACTAACGTTACACTAAACAAAATGTCGAAGCTAAGAAAGGACGCCATATTCAGTTATGGATAGAATTAACTTCTAACTGTCTTTTCAAGTATATGTCTAAAACTCTTAGCCGCAGTGGGAGTTCACTGGCTTAGTGGGAGCTAAGTGACTCAGTGGGAGCTCACCGGCTTAGCAAGAGCTAGATGGTTGAGTGGGAGCTTAATGGCTCCTTAAAGGATAAGATAGCTCAAGTGGGAGCTAACTGTTTGTTTTACAACGAACTTTTTCTCAAAGACAATATACATGTCTCTTTGTAAGCATTCAAGTGAGACCACGGGCATTACCTCCACAACCTAATTGAGAACATAGTGTTTGTTGCTCTAAGTGGTGTCTTTCTGGAAAGCAACATGTTTCCAAAACGACAAGTCGGAGGAAAATGAACTCGATGACAATCGAGCTTAGCAACAAACAAGAACATAGAATCTCAGAAAATCCTTAAAAGGAATTCGTGAGAATGCTTGATCAAGAATACTCAAAAGGACTTTACAAGTGCCTTAAAAGAGAATTCATTACTTATAAAACATCACATATGTTGGAGTAAGATCAACATAATAAAAGGGCTTTGGAAGTGCCTTGAAACTCAGTGGTTGATGCGATTTCCCTGTATAGGTATAGAATTCACCAAAGCCTTGGATTGAATCTTATAAATTTCTATTAAGTTAGAAATAAACCTAAGACTTACAAGCATACTATTTACTATTATATAGTAAAGGAATAATGTCTTGTAAGATAGCTAAGACAAATCCAAATTCCGAATAATGGTTAGAGGCCATAAAAATCCAAGATAGACTCCATGTTTGATAATCATGTTTGAAACTTGATTAATTTACATAAAGAGTGAAAGACCCATCGACTGCAAATAAGTTTTTCAAGGAGAAAACTAACAAATGTGGAAATTGTTTTTGTATGGATCCGATTACCCGAGAACCCGAGCCCGAGATCTTGATACTCCTATCGGCAAGCTGAGAATCTACACAATGAGCAGAAGTTAGCTAGCCCCGGGGTGATCCGGGGATAACCACTCCGATGATAAAGTTAGAATGTATTTAAGATGAGAAGTAAGAGAGAGAAAGTTGAGAGAGAGAGAGAGAGAAAGAGTAATAAATGCTAAACTCATTAATGAAGCTTAACCTACTATTTATAATAATCCTTGTGACAGGTGGCTGCATGGCATGCAGACCACCTTGCGCCAAGTGTCAAATTACTGATGACACATGTCACTCGCTGACAAGCCAATATGTATGCCGATTTCACAAATACCGGTATGTCAAAAAGTAAATAATCCGAACCCGGCTAAGAAACCAGCCCAAAAACTCTTTGTCGGCCTAATATCTGTATCTTCCCATACAACTAGCCCCCCAAGTGAGGACGCTGAATACCGACGTTCTCACTTCGAGGTACATAATGTTATTATTGTTAAACGT
Organism: Chenopodium album; assembly: GCF_948465745.1. Classification (NCBI taxonomy): domain Eukaryota; kingdom Viridiplantae; phylum Streptophyta; class Magnoliopsida; order Caryophyllales; family Amaranthaceae; genus Chenopodium; species Chenopodium album. Next base: position 23,970,069 of record NC_137842.1, read on the forward strand.
TTCTTGCACTCTGTCGAGCATTTTTCTTTTAGTTTATTAGTGAATATTTAGGATGGCTTCTGGCACATTGTATTGTGTACACAAGATGTTATTCTTGGGAGAAGCGAAAAAACTCCGTTTTCCCCCCCAAGTGACCTTGTGTGCCGATAGGACACAAGGTCTACTTAACAAATGAAAAAGGAGCGAAAATACTCCGTTTCCCCCCTATAGACACCTAAAAATGTCTCCCAAAAACCAAACCCGTTGATGAACACCTTTCACCGCCATTATTAGTTGGATTGACTATTTAATATTTGGATTGCTTAAATCCATGTTCTATCCAATATATTTCATGAACCAATCCAATTTCTAGATTATTTCCCTAAACCATAACCTATTTTTCACTTTTCGTGTCCACATCGCAAAACCGAGAGAAAATGATTTTATGTATATACAATTTTGATCCAATTATTATTTTTTTGGATAGGCCTTTAAATAATATTTCCAAACATATATCATAAGCCCAATTCCAAGCTATAACGAAAAAGATATGAGCAAAACACTAAACTCGGCCTAAAACTAACACCCTTCCACTAAAACGGCCATATCTTAAAATCTACAAATTATTTTGACCTGATTCTAACTGGGTTGGAAATTAGACTTAATAAGCTTTCCAATGTTATATTATATAACTTATTTTAAGTTGCAGATCAAAAGTTATGATTATTTTAAAAACAGGTGAAAAACTGAAATTACCGCGCATCAGTTAAAACGCCGCGACGCGGCAAATGCTGACGTGTCACGGGGCTTATTCCCGTGACACGGTGCCCTTTGGTGTAATTCTGCACAGTTTTATCTCGTGTCATGGGATTTTGCACCGTGGCACGGTGCAATTTCCCGTGTCACGGTACCCATTCCGTGACACGGGGATATTCCGTATAATTTCCGCGTACTTTTTACATCGTGACAGAGTATACTGCATTATGCCACGGTGGACAATGCCATGTCACGAAATTTCTTCCCGTGTCACGGTGCACATCCCGTGACACGGGATTGCTCCGTGTGTTCTCCGCTTACTCCCTAAACGCGTTTTCACTTCCCGTGACCTAATTATTTCCCGCGTCACTCAGTTTTCTCCCGTATCACAGGATCTTCCCCCGTCTAACGGTGCCTGGCATTGTTTCACAGTGCTCTTTTCCATGACACGTTGTTTTTTTTAGGGTTCCGCGTGTTCCCTCTGCTCATTTTTTCCTATAAATAGGACCCCCCTTTCTGCAGTTCGGGGCATCAATAATCATTCTCTCTCACCTTACACCAAAAATCATTCTCTTCTCCCTCTTTAACCTAATTTCTAGCCTCTTTCTTGTATAATAATTCCCATAAGCACTCCAAGGAGTCTATACTTAACCCGAGGTTCCGTCCTTAAACCAAGGCGTGAAAGGTACAAATAAATAAGGGTTTGGACCAAATCAACTCTACTTTTTATTTAATTTAATTTAATTTTCATTTACTTTATATTTTTTATTGAAGTTACTAACAGTTTATTCATGATGTAGCAATTTAAAGGAACGTGCGGAATGTGAGTAATTAATTAATTTAATTATTCTTATTTTATTTTAATATTGCTAGTATAATGATTAGGGTTATTTTATATTTGATTTGACTAACGCTATTATTATTAAATTGCTTCCAATATTAATGTTTATTCTATTGTTATTATTGATCACTATATTGCATGTTTAAAGGGAATATGTAAATGAAAATCACGCCTAATAAGATAATTTGGACAACCGGTTTAGATTCCTTTTTAATCATGTTATTAATTCAAGTGATCACAAATATTTTAGAATTATATGTTGCATTAATATTCAACCAATTTAGCTTAATAATAGTTTGGAGTAAATTGAATCTCAATCTGTATGCCTTTGAGATCGCAGGAATCATTTTTTGCTATAAGAATCGAGTAGAGGCCAATATGAGGGAATGTGACTCCATGACTCACTTCGTACCATCATCCCCGATCCTCCTTTCGTGGTTCCGAACCATATGGAGTTAGTAATCTCATGGATTATGAATGGGGTGTAATCTTCACGGGTTAATCGTTGTTGCCTATCGTTGTCCCTTATCGTGGTTGCCTTTTATGATCCGTGAACGGTTTACAAGTTCCTAAAAAACTTGTTGGCGGCTCCCTACTTTCCTTGTCCCTAATCGTATATGTTAATTCCCACTTCCTATGAGTGCCAATCATATTCACACATGCTTTAACGTAGGCGCACTTCGAATGACGCCTACAATTTGGCGACTCCACTGGGGAGGATTCTTGGTTATTTATCGATTTAAGTGATCTGTATTTAGTTAAGATGAGTGGATGAGACTTAAAAGATTCTTGAAAAATATTCCTGTGATTAATTTGGCATTGTTGCATAAGCATAGACGTTTTAACGTCGCATTTAGGTCTGTCCCGTAGGAAAAATTGAATAACTTGATTGCGTATGAAGGAAAACAGGGCACCAGTCAGATTGTCTGACTGCCGTGCCACGACATAATCTTCTGTGTCACGGTGCAGTACACCATCTGACGGTGTGCAGCACCATGGCACGGTGCTCTCTGCCGTGTCACGGCAGTCCTAAAATCAGTCCGGTGGCTTGTTTAATCTTCTCACAGTCAACTTCCTTCGAATTTTATGAAAAAACGTGTGTGTTCTACATGCGTCTTAGCCCCGGGGGATTTAAGATCTATCAACCCAAAAATGCTCATGGCAATAAGGGTTCCTCCTAGTTATTAAATCCACCTAAACCATGGAGTTGAGTTCGATTTCATCACGAACTTACGGAGCCGCCCGTTGGCGTACACCCTCAAGGGAGGCTTCCTTGCTAACGCGTCCAAACTCTTAACCATGGTACCCTATTGACACCAAATAAACCTGACCATAGTCGAACATAGAACTTGACCTTAGGTTGCAAACTATTTGCTGCATCATTGTGCCTATGTGTTTTATGTTTGGTCGTTTTGATCCTAACCGTAACGATCTTTCTTTGTTTATGGTGGATTATTTTATGACTAACGATTGCCAATGGACCGTACTCACTTAGTAATTAGCGCAAAAAAAAAATCTCGTGCCACGGTGGACTTTCCCACGACACGTCAGCATCCACCGTGCCACGGGAAAGTTCACCGTGTCACGACAGTTTCCACCGTGGCGCGGTGGAATTCCAGCAAAAAAAAAAAAAACCACCGCGTCACGACAGCTTGTACAGTGACACGCTACAATTTTCCGTGTCACGGTGCCCTTGAAATAAGTCCAGTCAGTTTTTTTTAGTCTTCCGTGTTAATTTGGTCCTCGCGTCAGTCATTTTGGTTATTGTTCACATGTCTAGCCCTTCGATCATACCATGAGTCTTATAACATCACTTATTCACTCACGAGTCAAATATAGTCCACACACTTTCTTTATGTTCCGACTTGAGTCGTGCACCAGGTCATTAATGATCGTATAGTAGGTTCATGCACCCTTTTTTCGTCATAATAAAAAAATGAGTGGAGTTTTCTCACCTGTTTTCAAATGTCTATTTTTTCCTTCCTTTCCTATCTTGAGCAATGAGTCAAACAATTAAGTGAATTATTTTATTTCACAGTACTCGGTCAAGGAACAGGGATAGATTAATACGGTTCGAGTCATTACCGCAACAATCTCTCAAATCTAATAGGCGTTCAAAGAGAACTTTGCCATCTCCACATTACTTATCACCTTTCAATGGCCACTAAATAAGAGATTGAGAACATCAACAAATCCATCGAGGCACTGTCTTCCATGATGAAAACCCTTACCTCTAGGGTCACTACCATGGAACAAAACAAGGTCACTGTTTCCACCCTTGACAAACTGAAGGAACAAATGAGTAAGATTTATGAGGATTTCACTTATGTGGAACGACCTCCCACTCCTTTGGATGTGAAGGACAGACTCCTTGAAAAGTTCTCCACTGCTGATATTCCAAAGTTCAAGCCTACTGACAATCCAATATTCCATTTGAAGACGTTCTCTGGAACCATGGCTCTTAAGGGATTGGACGTAACACTCTTCCCTACGGTGTTCCCTCTCTCCTTCGAACATGCTTGCCAACAATGGTTTTATTCCCTAGATGCCAAGCATACTGCGACTTGGCAAGATGTCACCGACAGTTTCATGAATCGTTACAAGTGTAACATTCAAACTAAAACTTCTGAACGCGAACTCTCCATTCTCAAACAGAATGAGAATGAAGGCTTCACCGCTTACCTGAAGAGGTGGAGGGAAACAACTTCACTCTTGGTATATCCTCCCAAAGAAAGAGAGATGGTTCGCCTCTTTATTCAAAATCTGACTCATAAATATACGGAACATCTCAAATTTCTTCCACTGAACACTTTCGAAGCAGTATACGACATCGACATCAATATAGAGGATGAGCTAATAAAGACTGCTGGTAGTAACAATAGTAACACTTGGAAAAATAAGAAGAACGACCATCCTTCTTCTTCGTCTTCTAAGCACGAAAATACTACCAACAATATAAGACAATTTGATCTCAATGAAGTGTTAGCTCTTGATGCTCCATTGCTCAAGAAGAAAAGAACTTACACTCCTTTAGGAATGACTTATGATGCGGCCTTTGATCGCCTTTACGGTTTAGGCTTGATCACACCTATCGGGCCATTTCCATAGCCAAAACCTGAAGAAAGGAGCGCCAAATGGACTCCCAATGCCCATTGCGAGTACCATTAAGGAAGGGGCCACACTACTGAGCAATGTTGGAATTTGAAGGACGTCATTCAAGACTTGGTGGATACAAACAAACTTCCTGTCCCTCCAGGCGGCAAGAAGTAATGAACACAAGGCGCACAACAGATCCTTCGTGCAAGATTTCATGATTTCCTTCTTTATCATTCACCTCCATTCCCCCATTCATGTCTAGCATAGGTTTTCCATTTTGAATTTTTATATGTTTCATGTGTTTCGTTCACCTTTTCCATTAATAAAATGAGCAAATTTCCTTTACATCTCGATCATAGAATTTTTCATTCAATCATTCATTCTCAAAGAATAAAAAAAAATCAATTACTAAACTAAACCCAAGGTACACCAATGACTTGAGGCACCTTTGCAACCCTGTCAGTTCCCTGTTAACCGTTCAATCACATTCCATTTCTTCATCAACCATTTTGAGACTCGTCTAACGTTTGGCCTTCATTTCTTCAACCCACATTTACTTAACCCTGGGATTGGAAGATGTGTAATTTTATAACATTCAAAAAGCAAGTAAAAAAAAAAAGAAAGTAGCAAAGCAACAATAAAACAATGTCTAAAGGCAAGTGTTCCAATGTCTTTGATATGAACACGCCTCAAATTGCGTCTCTCATCGAGTGCTCGGGACCGTGCCTGAGAAACAAGAATGCTAAGTGAGTGATGGACCGCATGATCGAATATTTCCTACATTGATTCAAAAGAATTAAAAAAAAAAATCAAAGCAAAAAAAAAATGTTGAAAATAAACTTGCAAAATTCACAATTTTCAAATTCACAATTACACATCTTGGGGGCTTCTCTCGGGTCTTGAACCTTTTACCCCTTTCTTCCTTAAACCATTAACTTAACCATATTACAACCCCTGAAAGACCTCTTTGAGGTGTACATACACTTGTGAAAAGTTCGGTTAGAGCTACGTTCGACCTGATTCCTAACGGATACGTAGGAAACCTCACATTGAGGTGCGGCCACATTCATATTCATATCTATGCATGATCGAGTCAAAGAATATTCAATGCTTATATCTATATCCCTACCTATTTAGAGCTAGACTTGGGGGCTTAAACCCACATCACATTAGCTTACCCAGCCTAAAGAGTCATCATCTTTGACTTTTCACACATATATTTCCATCACCATATTTTTTGCAGCCTCACCTTAGTATCACTTTCACACACTTCTTTCACATATACATATCCATATCATCTTTCCGTTAGGAACCCTTTATCATGAAATCTTGTTTCCCTACCGCGCATGCTTCATCATCTTTCAAGACAACATTCATCAGAAGAATCGTTGTATACTTGCTTTGCTTCTTGACCTGAGCAATGTTCATTGTTTCATGCATCGCATAATGTGCTGAGTAACATTTCTATATCAATGATTTGTAATAATACAAAGCATATCGTTCTTAGCTCCTTAACCTAAGCAACGTTCATAATCACTTCATCTATATACGTTCGTAGCTTCCAGACCTAAGTGACGTTCAAGATCGCTTCTTTACACCATATATGATACTTAGCTCCATGACTTAAGTTCATTCATCTATCGTGTCACATGATGTAATTGTCCTTAGCCTCCTGGCCTAAGAACATGCATCATGCATACATTATTTTCAGGACAAGCAATTCAATCTATACGATTCATTTCGTCTTGCTCAAGGAGGAAGTTCAAAACTTCTTCCCTTTTTCGTTATTTTATTTTGGGGAAGTTCAAAAACTTTTTCAAAATTTTTATCGAGGGAAGTTCGAAAATAAAATTTCATTTTTCATGTCTTTATTTTTCGGAAGAAAGTCTGTACCCTCCACTCGTCTCATGACAAAAATGATGGAAAAGTTTTGCTTTTGCATCTTCTGTTGCTTGTGTCTGCACACACACACTCAAACTATACAAACACAATCACAAGTAATACTCATGTCATGTCATGTCGTGTCAAGTCAAACTTGGTCAAGTCAGTTGGTCAAGTAAATCATAGTCTATACGAGTCCCCTGGCAGATTTTATTTTGTAGGTCTCAATTACAGCCCACGTCCGGGGACAAGCGGACCATCTACAGCCCACGTCCAGGGACAAGCGGACCATCTACAGCCCACGTCCGGGGACAAGCGGACCATTTACAGCTCACGTCCGGGGACAAGCGGATCATTTACAACCAGCCCACGTCCGGGGACAAGCGGACCATCTACAGCCCACGTCCGGGGACAGGCGGACCATCTACAGCCCACGTTCGGGGACAAGCGAACCAACTACAGCCCACGTTCGGGGACAATCGGACCACCATCATTTCACAACGCAAGGTTCTCGATACACAGAGACTTGCAATCTCATCATCTGTCGACTTTCCTCAAGCATGGAAAGTATTATCTGGTGGATTTCTTCAAGCATAGAAAACCGCCAAATTCATATGTCGGCTTTCCTCAAGCATGGAAAGTATCATCTGGTAGATTTCTTCAAGCATAGAAAGCTAACAAACTCGTCAGTTGGCTTTCCTCAGGCATGGAAAGTATTTCAACAGAACGTCATTCGGTGGATTCCTTCAAGCATAGGAAGCTACCAAGCTCATTTTCCACCGATACACTGGTGTTAGATAAACATTCTGTCCCTTTACTCTTTTATCTGTAGAACTAACATTTTTCTGCAGGTATCGGCGTACACAGAGTGATTTAGGATCGCAGAACGTCTTAAAGCATTCTCCATCCCTATAGACTACTTTGACTATCGTTTTCGAAACTGACGTTTCTACAAACTCAGTCAAAGTGGGGGCTTCTATAGACACCTAAAAATGTCTCCCCAAAACCAAACCCGTTGATGAACACCTTTCACCGCCATTATTGGTCGGATTGAGTATTTAATCTTTGGAGTGCTTAAATCCATGTTCTATCCAATATATTTCATGAACCAATCCAATTTCTAGATCATTTCCCTAAACCATAACCTATTTTCCACTTTTCGTGTCCACATCGCAAAACCGAGAGAAACTGATTTTATGGCTATACAATTTTGATCCAATTATTATTTTGTTGGACAGGACTTTAAATAAGCTTTCCAACCATATATCATAAGCCCAATTCCGAGCTATAACAAAAAAGATTTGAGCAAAACACTAAACTTGGCCAAAAACCAACACCCTTCCACTAAAACGACCATATCTTGAAATCTACAAATCATTTTGACATGATTCTAATTGGGTTGGAAAGTATACTTGATAATATTTCCAATGGAATATTATATGCCTTATTCCGAGTTTTGGATCAAAAGTTATGATTATTTTAAAAACGGGTAAAAAACTAAAATTACCGCACAGCAGCTAAAACGCCGCGACGCGGCAAATGCTGACGTGTCACGAGGCTTATTCCCGTGACACTGTGCCCTTTGGTGTAATTCTGCACAGTTTTCTCCCGTGTCACGGTGCAAAATTCCCGTGTCGCGGTGCCCATTCCGTGACACGGGGATATTCCGTGTAATTTCCGTGTACTTTTTACACCGTGACATGGCATACTGCATTATGCCACGGTGGACAATGTCGTGTCACGACATTTCTTCCCGTGTCACGGTGCACATCCCGTGACACGGGATTGCTCTGTGTTTTCTCCGCTTACTCCCTAAACGCGTTTTCACTTCCCGTAACCTAATTATTTCCCGCGTCACTCAGTTTTCTCCCGCGTCACGGGATCTTCCCACATCTGACGGTGCTCGGCACCGTGTCACAGTGCTCTTTGCCGTGACACGGTGTTATTTTTTAAGGTTCCGCGTGTTCACTCTGCTCATTTTCCCTATAAATAGAACCCCCCTTTCTGCAGTTCGGGGCATCAATAATCATTCTCTCTCACCTTACACCAAAAATCATTCTCTTCTCCCTCTTTAACCTAATTTCTAGCCTCCTTATTCTTCCATAATAATTCCCCTAAGCACTCCAAGGAGTCTATACTTAACCCGAGGTTCCGTCCTTAAACCAAGGCGTGAAAGGTACAAATAACTGAGGGTTTGGACCAAATCAACTTTACTTTTTATTTAATTTAATTTAATTTTAATTTAATTTATATTTTTTTTATTGAAGTTATTAACAGTTTATTCATGATGTAGCAATTTGAAGGAACGTGCGGAATGTGAGTAATTAATTAATTTAATTACTCTTATTTTATTTTAATATTGCTAGTATCATGATTAGGGTTATTTTATATTTGATTTGACTAACTCTATTATTATTATTAAATTGCTTTCAATATTAATGTTTATTCTATTGTTATTATTGATCACTATATTGCATGTTTAAAGGGAATATGTAATTGAAAATCACGCCTAATAAGATAATTTGGACAACCGGTTTAGATTCCTTTTTAATCATGTTATTAATTCAAGTGATCACAAATATTTTAGAATTATATGTTGCATTAATATTCAACCAATTTAGCTTAATAATAGTTTGGAGCAAATTGAATCTCTATTTGTAAGCCTTTGAGATCGCATGAATCATTTTTCGCTATAAGAATCGAGTAGAGGCCAATACGGGCGAATGTGACTCCATGACTCAGTTCGTACCATCATCCCCGATCCTTCTTTCGTGGTTCCGAACCATATGGAGTTAGTAATCTCATGGATTATGAATGGGGTGTAACCTTCACGGGTAATCGTTGTTGCCTATCGTTGTCCCTTATCGTGGTTGCCTTTTATGATCCGTGAACAGTTTACATGTTCCTAAAAATCTTGTTGGAGGCTCCCTACTTTCCTTGTCCCTAATCGTATATGTTAATTCCCACTTCCTATGAGTGCCAAGCATATTCACACATGCTTTAACGTAGGCGCACTTCGAACGACGCCTACACCCCCAGTGACCTTGTGTGCCGATAGCACACAAGGTCTACTTAACAAATGAACTGGAGCGAAAAAACTCCGTTTTCCCCCCAAAGTGACCCTGTGTGCCGATAGGACACAAGGTCTACTTAATAAATGAACTGGGAGCGAAAAAAACTCCTTTCCCCCCAAGTGACCTTGTGTGCCGATATGACACAAGGTCTACTTAACAAATTAACTAGGAGCGAAAAAACTCCGTTTTTCCCCCCAAGTGACCTTGTGTGCTGGTAGGACACAAGGTCTACTTAAGAAATGAACTGGGAGCAAAAAAACTCCGTTCCCCCCCCCAAGTGACCTTGTGTGCCGATAGGACACAAGGTCTACTTAACAAATGAACTGGGAGCGAAAAAACTCCGTTTTCCCTCCCCAAGTGACCTTGTGTGCCGATAGGACACAAGGTCTACTTAACAAATGAACTGGGAGCAAAAAAACTCCGTTTTCCCTCCCCAAGTGACCTTATGTGCGGATAGGACACAAGGTCTACTTTGAAAACGCAGTCGTTTAGGAGATGGAACATTTATTATGTTTTAATAGAAAGAGCGGGATATATGGATTGGGGTGAGACACGTGTTGCTAATCTAATGGTTTTACATTTTAATTTTTAAAATTTCCCTAGCCGTTGGATTTTTGACTCAATCGTCACATCAATCGTCTCCTTTTGTAAATACCTTCCCCTTCATTTTTACATTTCACTCTCATTTACAAATAAGAGAAAAAACGGTTTAAAAGAGGGAATTTTAGAGAAAAGGGATTTTCATCTAAACTTCCATTACTGTCATATATGAGCAATCGTTGGTCTTTCAGTTTATTCCTAAAGCACAATCGAGTTACTGAAGTCCTGCACTGTTGGCGAATAGCTTTAAGCTATTTATAAACTGTAATTAATATATATATATATATATATATATATATATATATATATATATATGGGTTGTTCTTCCTCAATACTACTATTGGACATCTAATATCTTAATATATATATATATATATATATATATATATGTATATATATATATATATATGTATATATATATATATATATATATGTATATATATATATATATATATATACATATATATATATATATATACATATATATATATATATATACATATATATATATATATATACATATATATATATATATATACATATATATATATATATATACATATATATATATATATACATATATATATATGTATATATATATATATATGTATATATATATTCTTAAAGAATTTGCATGTTTTGTATTTCGTTTGTTTTTTCTTCAAGTTTCTAGGTTAAGATATTAGATTTCCAATAGTAGTATTGAGGAAGAACAACCCACCCTTTGCATTGTTAGGTGTCGCCTTATTAGACAATCGTTAGGGAAGGATCTAGGCCAAACTGGGGGGACTGCCTCTTCCCTTTCTGACAATATTGACGATCCATTTTAGCCGTTATCTTTAGAGGAACAAAAGAAAGCCTTTTATCGTCATAAATTACTAGCCGATTGTGAGAAGGCTACTCGTCCCACTAATCCTAGCATTCCGGGAGACGCTGAAATTCTTGATATTGAACCAGTTAATGTCCGTTATCATCTGAGAAGTTTTGCTAATACCCGTTTTGATCAATCGGTTCAAACGTTGAGTACTACTTCTATGCCGAGGATGAAGCAAACTAGTTATCAGCCCGACGTTACCGCTAGAGAAGTTGCGGAGTCAAGTAAAAAGCATGCGCAAGGCCAAGTTGTGAGCCCTAGCTCTTCTGACTCTGGTAATGAGGAGCGTCCCCCAATTCGGCGAGAGAAGCGGTCATCTCCTGTTCACAAATCTGCAGTGAACTAGGTTCTTGGGGATGAGGACGATGAGACTGGTGATAGTATTAATGCCGAGAGCAGGGACGATGTTGTTGATTTAACGGCAGAGGTAATTCAAGAGGAGAGCTTGGATGAGGAGTATAATTCCAAGACCGATGATGCTGACTTTCGGCAGCCGCTTGTTTTACGAGGGAACATTAAAGTGGCGAAAGCTATAATAAACAACAAGTTCAGGAAAACTGCAATAGAGAAAGATTATTGCCGTCGAGCTAAGCGATTTTACAATCTGCCTGATGGTTATGACCTTCATCTTCCAGCCGCTAGATCTTCTGTGTTGGATTGTCCTGCTGGCCATGTCGCCGTATATGCCAAGCATTTTGATTTTGGGTTACGGTTTCCTCTTCACCAGTTTGTGGCAAAAATTTTAAGGGCCTGGAACGTGTGCTTAGTTTAGATAACCACCCTATTATTCGTGCCGTTATTGCCCTTGTGTGGGTTATGCTGTATAGAAATTTTCCTTTGACACTTAACGCTTTTCAGAAGCTTATGACCCTAAAGAGAGATGGTCAATCAGGGGGGTGGTGGTCCTTATATACTACTTCTCGGAAATATAAAGTTCATCCCAAATTGTCTAGCTGTAATGGGTGGCAGGATAAGTTTTTCTTTTTATCTATCTGTTCCTGATGATTTTCCTATTCGAAGAACTTTTTATCGGCCTCACCTTCGATTCGACACAATTCCTGAGAGAGAACTTGGCCGTCATGAACTTAGGGCTGTCAGCCATTTTGACATCGTCGAATCCAAGGACGATGAGGGTAGATCCCGCCTTGCTCCAAAGGTGTGGGTACCTAATGTGGGGTACATTCTCGGCAATGCCCCTTTATCACATATTGGTCTGTGCTGGACTGATTGTTATGGTATTAATCCACCATCATTATTTAATTTTTATATTTTCCGCCGTCTTATATATCAGCATTATTGTCTTTCAAAATTTTAATCATCTTTTTATGGTTCATTTCTTTGCTCATACCAGGTGCTGACAAATCAGACAATAAACAGCTTGGGTTGTCTTCTGACGGGAAGAGATTTATTTGGAGGTGTCCCAGAGCTCTCAGCTCCAGTTACGACACACTCGCTTCTTATTGTAGCCGCGCTTCCCCGGTCAATCCTAAAAGGAAAGCCGAAACAATGGCTGATGATCAATCAAAGAAGAGAAAACTGACTGCACAGAGAAATTACCGGGGTGGGAATGTCGGAGTTGTCAACCCTAGACAGTCCGACACCCGGGCTGAGAAGAAATCAAGGGAGGATGACAACCAGGCCAAGCGTTCTTCTCCGTCTTCAAAGACAACTGAAGTTGAAGACAAGACAGTGGTTCAGAGTTCTGAGCCAATTACCAAAAAGATGACTGAAGGAGTGGAGATTGAAAATCTCACTCATATTCCTGAATCTTGCCCTCCTCAACCTAATGCAACCGGCCAACCAATTGGTCAAAGCGGCCCCACCACTGCTGGCGGTTCTGACACCAGCGCCCCTGGGCTCATATACCGGTCTAATCAATGGATTGAGCGCCCTGAAGGGAGGTTTCCTGAAGTAGTTTTAAGAGGGTTCTCTGTCCCCCCTGGCCATTCTTGAGATCGATGGTGGCCCGATCTTGATGTGTACCGAAATGAGTCACTCTTCACCGATGATCCCATGCAAGTCGGGAATCTCGGTTACCATCTTCTGTGCAACCTGGCTCCCCCCATGGACAGGCCTGTTGGTGAAATCGACCCTCTTGCTGTCGTTCATATGCACAACATGATGAAGGTACTTGATCTGTATTTTACTTACTCCTTCTATCATTATCGTTACATCTTTTTATAAATGTTGTTTTCTATTCATCTTTTACAGGCATGTTGTGTTTCATTTATGTTATCGTTTATGCCCTTATAATTGGATTATTCTTTTATGCAGGTTATTATGTCTGGTACTGAGCTTATTGAGATGTACCGCTATTACCAAGAGAAACATCATCAAGCCTCTTCCAGCCAGAATGCTTTGCAAACAGCCTTAGACAATGCTGATAGGGATCTAAATTTGCTGAAAGAGGCTAAAAAGAGAGATGACTTAGAGATGGCAACTCTCAAGGACAAAGCTGTCAAACTTGAGGGACTCGAGAGGGAAGTTCAGCAGTTAAAGGATCAAATTGCTGAGAAGAACCTTGCCCTTGAGCGTCTTCCTTCCCTTGAGAAAGATCTCAATGATGTCAAGGCCAAAATTCAAAACCTTGAAGAAAAGGTTCAGAAGATGGAGGCTGACAAGCTTGGCATTCGGCAAAGGGTTGTTGGTTGTTACCTGGCTTCCAAAGAATTCTATACACGACTCCAAGATCGTTTTGACGGGGGTTGGACAGCTGCTCAGAGATGTATTTCCCATGCTGCCAGCTGGAAAAAAGAGGACTGGGTTAAGGTTGAGGAAGCTTTTAACAATGAAGCCTACAAAATACTTTCTGGCTTTGAGCAGCAGCAATTTGCTGAAGAAGATATCTTTAACTATGAGCAGACCGTCGATGACGGCCCCTAAGATCTTAGCGTCCTAAATTCTCCAGTGCTTGAGAATAGACAAGCTTGAAGGGGCGGACAGTCATCACCGACATCTTCTTGTGGGTCTTGTGTAATTGGGCCTTATCAGCTTTAATGTGAAATGTTTTATCATTTGTTTTTGTTGAACTGTTTTTTGACAATGCTCTTTTATCGGCATATACCCTTTTTGTGGTGGTGCCTGTCGATTGTCATCTTTTACTATTGTAAACATGTAGTGTTTTTAAATTTTAATAGCTCATGCTGCCTCAGTATCATAACGATCAATTACCTGTATCTTAGTTATCTGCAATTCTTGCCTTCCATCACAAATTTTATACTCAAATTATCGCATAAAAAATTTTAACGTTTTGCACTTCAACTTATCAAATTAATTTTACAAGGTCATAACTTACTGGATTTAATGCCCTAACTCAATTTTACACACAAGCTTATCAACTGTTGCTTTTTCTAGCCTTAGATTTTCAATTAAAACAAGGATAATATGTTATCTCCTGCCCCCTTAGTGTATATATTTGTTAGACAATTATATGCACTAGGTCGGAATTTCTTTTGCTTGTTCAGAGTACAATATCGGTCACCTATTGCACTTATTTCATAGTCAATTAGGCACCCTCTCGGTGATCATTATAAACGCTATGCCTCTTGTTGGCATATACTTGAATTGATTCTACCAATAATATATTTTGAACCAGCAACCTCGCGAGCTAATGATCACAATTGATCAGGTTGTAAGCGCATTAACTTCACGGAAGCAGTTTTTAGCTGTTCGTCCCACTTAACGGCGATCTGTTAAGTAGAGAATGCCTTTTTCGATGACACAATTTCAGACTGATAACTTTCTAATATTCATCATTGATATTGTTCTTACTAATGTCAGTTTCATTGTTTACAAAATGATTTTACACTACTTACACATAATACTTTTTAAGTACCGCCGTATTTGTAGACACCCATTTGTGTCTCCCCAAAACCAAACCCGGTGATGAGTACCTTTCACGTCGAATCATAATCGAATGAAGTGAAAGTGTGGAAAGTCTAGTGTTGCGGATAGTTTTAATTTCTTTCCTCTTCTCTCTATTTTTGAAAACTTATTTTAATAAAATAGCCAACCCAGTTTGGTTGGTCCATGATATGGGTCCAATAGTAGTGTAGTTGGATGGGGCCTGACAAGAGCTTTCCAACGATATATTATAAGCCCAATTCCGATGAATATTGAGGAAGTTATGGCCAATTTACTAAACTGAGCCCGGTTTGAGCCTTATATGCGGCCCAATGATCTAGGGGAGGGCTTAATATGATTTATCATTCCTAATGCAATTAGGAATGGTTTTAGTCTTCTAGATTCTTCTAGAAGGTTCTTTTCATTCCTAATTCAATTAGCATTGATAAAATTGACTTTTGTTGACTTTTCAGAGTTTTAATTAAAATCAAAGAGCATTTTTGAGGGAAATACGATATTATCCTCCTGTACGGCAATTTTTATCTTATTTTAAGAAAAAGCGTGAATTTCCAGGTCAGCGCCAAACGCCAGCCGTAGCGCCTTGCGCTAGCCTTGGCGCCTGGCGACAGGGTCAGCGTCTGGCGCCAATAGCCAGCATTGGCGCCAACCTTGTTTTACGTGCGCCAGACTCTGTTTTGATATTTTTATCTTTTTGGCTGATTTTATCTATAAATAACGTCGTAAAAACTCTGTTTTCGATAACCAGTCTTCATCTACAACCAGTTTTCATTCACAATCATCAATTCTCTCTCATTCTCTTCAATAATTGTTCACCAACTCTCATCAAGATTTTCTTGATTACTCTCTCTCTCTCTTTTCTAAACTAGCTTTTCTCAAATACAAAATTCCGCATTCATTAGATCTAGAAATACCTAGCCATATTCGAAGTTGCCTTCACCCTAGACGTGAAAGGTTTTAATTTCTGAGGGTTTGGTCCCAAATCTCTCTTTCCATTATTTAATTTAATTGTTTAATTATTATTTTCCTTGAAGTTACTAACGTGTGTATTTTGTTATTAGAAAGAGGTACGAGGCATCAAAGTAAGTGCTTTAATGGTTTTTTATTGATGTTATGATATAGAAATCATGTTTAGATTGTTATTTTGATTCCGAGTATCATGTCTAGGGTAACTTTAATATCAAGTATGATTAAAAGTATGATGCTTCCTATGTTCTTCCTAATATTTATGATTGTTAGTATCATGTTAGGGTTAAAGGTTTGATTTTTATTGTTTAGTGACATGCTAGGGTTTGTTATTAATCTTGTTAGTATCATGCCTAGGATCTTGCTATTATTATGCTTTAACATTATTATGATTATTTTTATACTTTATGATTATTGTTGTTATAATTATTATTATGATGATTATTTTTAATTATGATTGTTATGATTATAATTTCATTATTTTGATTATTATGTTGCTTGCATTATATATTGTTATTGCTTGATCACGCCTTTTATGCATGTTTAAAGGGAATTGGTACTTGTAATCACGCTTAATAAGATAATTAATAATCTTGTTAGGGTTAATTTGATTATAATTCAAGTGATCGCCAATAATAGTTTTATTTGTGCATTAAATTCAACCAACATAGATAAATAGGTTTAGGGTTAATCTTATTGATTGTATGTTAGTCAGAAAGCGCACATGAGTACGATCAGAATAAAGTAGAGGCCTATTATTAGGGCAGGTTAGTTCAATCTCTTTTAGGTTGGATTTGTACCTTCATCCCCGAACCCTTATTTGGTTCAAGACCTTATGGAGTTGACGATCTCTTGTATCGTTAAGGGGTGTAATCTTCATCCTGTGAACGGTTTACAAGTTCCTAAAAAACTTGTTGGCGACTCTTTTGCTCTATCTTCTTTCCCTTTGGACGCCACCGTACTTTAGTGTATGATCACAGTGGGGTTCAAGCTAGGGGATTAACGCTTGAAATATTCCCTACATCGGGGGTTCAACAAAGGGTACATCTGAGATTGTTGAATTCACCAAACCATGGAAGCGAGTTTTTTCTAAAACTCGCGGTGTCTCATCCACTCGCGCCAACCCTTCACGGTTAGGCTTCCGCGCGGTGCATCCGGACAATTAACCATGTACCCTTTATTGACTAAACATATCCCGAACTTTAGAGAACTAGAGTCATGGTTAGGTTGCAAACTCATTGCATCATATTGTGCCTACTTGACTAATTGTGCATTATTTGTTGTCCATATATATTTTTTCTTAACCGTTTCTTTGACTTGTGTTGAGATTAAATAAATTAATGACTTAAAGAACTTTTCCTAATTAATTAATTAATTAATTAATTAGAGTAAATAAAGTCTAATATTTTAATCAGAACTGACCTAGTACGACTTTATGCATACCCCTGTTGATAAATAACACCGAAAACAGTCCCAGATTGAAGCTCCAACATTGGCGCCAAAGTCTGGACTGTAGCGCCACTCTGTGGAGTATGGCGCCTGGCGACAGCTCTGCCGTCTGGCGCTACACTACACAGTGCGGCTCTAGTCCTGTCGTTTTGCCGACAGTTCGGATTATTGGTCAAGTCATCACCTAGTGTCTAATTAACCAGTTTGCTAATTAATTCGGTTAATTTTCGCTGTCAATAATACCTTGTCGAGTCATTAATTGAGTCTAGACACTAAGTCACATAGTCTAGCCACATGGTCATGACACGAGTCTTAACATGTCACCTACACTCACTAGTCTTAGCACACACTTCGAGTATATGTCACCATGACCATGTTTTAGGTTCATGCATGAGTCGGTTTTTTCCGTTATTTGAGTTGGGGGGTACATTCTACTCCTAATTCTTCATATATTCCCATCTATATCATTTTTCTTCACATTATATTCCAATCTTTCTTCACTTCCTCAATCCATTGCATGTTGAATAAAGTTTGAGTCAAATAATTAACAATGAATATCCCCAAATTCCTTTTCCACAGTACTTGGTCAAGGAGAGAAGGGCAATTAATCAAGGACAACCTCTTTATTCAAGTTTCACTTTTTGATAAACCAATTCGTAAAAAGAGGAAGGCTAAAAAAATAATGGCAAGTCAAAAAGAGGTTAATGAACTTAGGAATCAATTGAATGACGTGATTGAGGTGTTAAAGGCTTTAAACCTCAAAATTGATGACCCTGTGAAGCAACAACAAATGAACCTCATGCAAGAAAGCTTGAGGAAGCTATCTAGTGACTATAAATTTCAGGGCATGAGTTCACAAGGGGTCTCGCTGGACAAGGAACTTCTTCCGCATAAGTTCAATGCCATTGACATCCCTAAATTCAAGGCAACAGATAACCCTTACTTCCATCTAAGATATTTTGAAACTATAATGAACATTAAGGGTATCGATAAGAATGTTTTCCCCTCTCTGTTCTCTCTATCTCTTGAAACCGCTTGCCAACAATGGTTCTTCTCCCTTGACAAAGAGAAAACCTCTACCTGGGAATCGATAGTAAACGCTTTCGTTGATAGGTACAAGTGCAATATTGAAGTTGAAACCGATCATAGACAACTTGAGATCCTAATACAAAAAGAGAATGACGACTTTACTTCTTTCTTTAATAAATAGAGGGAGACTTCCGCTAAGATGATTAAGGTGCCCAATGAAAAAGAATCTGTGAGGATGTTTATCAAGAACCTCCAAGAGAAGTATTCGAAGCATTTAAACTATCAACACAATCTGAATAATTTCAAGGCCGTTTATGACATCGGAATTGAAATTGAAGATGACCTCGCAAAGCAAAAAGCTACTAACAATAGTAACCACGGTGGCTGGAAAGGAAAAAAAAACGACAATCCTTCTTCTTCCGAAAACGCCCACTCTAGTAATAATGTAAGTACCTTTGACCATTATGGTGTCTTAGCCATGGACAGTCAAGGATCTAAAAGGAAACCCAGGAGAGAGTTTGCACCCATTGGAATGACCTACGATGCTGCTTTCGATCGTCTCTACGATCGAGGATTAATCAAACCTATTGGCCCTACCGAGGATCCAACGCCAGAAAATCGATCTTCGAGATGGAATCCCAACTCCTATTGCAAGTACCATCGAGGAAACGGTCATACAACTGATGAATGCTATAGGTTTCAAAATCTCATTCAAGATCTTATAGAAGCAAACAAGATCCCATTGCCTCTAGCTAGCGAGAAGACTGGGTGATGATGAAGCGAATGACACAAGACAAGAGGCGAGCTTCAATGACAAGATTTCATGACCTCTTTTTTTTCTATTTCTTTTTCATTTTTTCCTTTCCCCAATAAGTCTAGCATAGGCACCTTTCTTTTCCCTTAGATTACTTTTGTAGATTCTCTATTTATTTTCCTTTAATAAAATGAGCATTTATTTCCTTGCATATGATCATCGCATTGCATTGCATTAAAAAAAAAAAAATTATGTCGGATTAACCACAAGGTATACCAATGATTTGAGGCACCCCTTGTAGCCACATCATATCTCCTTTCACCTCTCAATTATACATCTTTCTTCATAAACCACTTTGAGCCTCGTCTAACGATACACCTTTCTTTTTTCAACCTACATCTACCTAACCTTGGGATGGGATGGTGTGTAACTTATGCAATCTCAAAAGCTTGAGTGATTTCAACAGATCAAAATAGCAAAAAATAAGCGAAAAATAAATAAAAGTGTACAAAGAGGGCAAGTGTTCCAATGTCTTTGATATGAAAATATCTTCGATAAGAACACGTCTCAGATTACGTGTCTTATCGAGTGCTCGGTACCGTGCCTGAGAAACATGAATTCCAAGTGAGTGATAGACCGCATGATCGAGATTGCCCACACTTATAAAAGAGAGCTAAAAAAGAGTTAAAAGCCTCAAGCATAAAAGTATAAAGATTCAGAAGCAAGGTTGCACACCTTGGGGGCTTATCTAGGGTCTTGAGCCTTTTTATCCCCTTCTTCTTCAACCTTTAGCCTAACCACGTTACAACCCTTAAAAAGACCTTTTAAGGTATACATACTTGTGCGAGGTTCGGCTAGAGCTACGTTCGGCCTGATTCCTAGCGGATACTTAGGCAACCTCACATCGAGGTGCGGCCGTAATAAACATGCATTCATATTCACATTCAGACACTGATCATATCAAGGGATCTCTTATGCTCATCCCTATTCATGTAGAGCTAGACTTGGGGGCTTCATCCCTATACCATTAGCTTACCTAGCCTAATAGTCACCACCATTTGACTCTTTTAAATACAATATTTTTCCACACACTTAGCCCTTGCGGCCTAACTTTAGTGTCACTTTCACACACCGCACAAATACATGACCAAATATACTTTCGCGTAGGAACCCTTTGTCATGAAATCTTAACATAACGCTGAAGCGTGTATTATCATGTCAAAATCGCTTATCAATCATCATTGCATCACAAAGTATGAAGTGCTTAGCCTCCGTGCCTAAGTTACCCAACTACTTTCATCATGGAGTCAACCATTGAGATAGCCTATGATGGATTAATCCTTACACCTTGAGAGATAATATCAAATGACATTTGACTAAGCTCATTCAACATGTCCCTTCAAACTTCGATTCTTTTTCGCGCCTTTCTTTTTCGGGAGAAAGTCGGTACCCTCCACAAAAATGACTTTTTTGCATTTTCGAGTCGCACAATCATAACACTATGCACACACGGGTCATGAGTCACACGTGTCATTTCACTTCGAGTCGAGTCAACCTCGGGTCAATCACAGCAAGTCAAGTTTATACCTTGAGTCATGTCAAGTCAATGAGTCAAGCGATGTTAAACCTTAGGTCAACCCTAAGATAATTAAAGATATTGGCAAAGTTCTATAGTAAAAAATAAATACAGGTAAGAAGCAATCACCAAAGTTCTTTGGGACATTGCTCATAAGTCTGATAATCTATGGGTAAAATGGATTCACACATGTTATTTCAGCAACAAAGATTTCTGGTCTTCTCCTATTCCTAATAAATGTTCTTGGGTTTTAAGGAAGATCATGAATTGCAGAGTTTTGGTTGATGATGTTGGTGGTTGGACTGGCATTACAGTTAATGACAAAATGAGCATCAGACAGCTCTACATTCGGATAAGACCACAAGCTGAGAAAGTAACTTGGAAGAGAATAATTTGCAATAACAGGGCTTCTGCTAAGAGTATGTTTATCACTTGGTTGGCTATATGGAACAGATTAGTCACTAAAGATAGACTTGCTACCTGGAATATAGCCTGTGATCCTTTGTGTTTCTTCTGTGCTAGTACTGCAGAAATTGTTTCTCATTTATTTTTTGAGTGTTCTTATTCTGCTAGTATTTGGAACAGAATTTTGCAACTTCTTGGTTTTGGCCGAATTGGGCAGAGATTTGACTCTGAAGTTCTTTGGGTGGTGCAACAAGGTAGAAGAGCCACTGCTAAAGGAAGGTTGCTGCTTATGTGTTTTGCAGAGACTATTCATTGCATCTGGATACAGAGAAATACTTTGATGTTCACTGGAGATTACAAGCCTGCAGATATTGCTTTTAGGGATGTTATCTTTCTGTTGCTTGTAGATGCATTGACTCTGATAGAAAATATTTGTATGATTAGGTTTTGTTGTTTGCTGGTACAGTTGGTAGGCATGTTTACTAGCTGTTGTTTTACAAAATGGCTGCTATGTTTGTTGTCTGGTCCTGGTTTCCTGAGCCCTTCCTAGTTGGTAGCTGGAAGTCTGAGTCCAGTTTGTTCTAGGTCCTTCCTAGAACCCTTCCTAGATGGTGGCTAGGGTGGGTCCTAGAACTGGTGTTTGGGGTGTGGTCTGTTTTTTCAGGTCTTGTGGTGTTTTGGTGGTAGTTATAACTTAGCTACTGTAAGTTGTAACTTTCTTTCTTTGGTAAAAAAATCTTTATTTACCAAAAAAATAAATAAAAAAATACAGGTGCAGCAGAATAGGGAAGACCCTACCCCAGCGACAGACGACAACATCTAGCGTATGGAAATAGATTTCAGCGTCTGGCATTATAGCCAATTCTTGGTGCCAGAGATATTTCAGCAGCGACAGAACTCGAAGCCTCTTAGAAAGGTGATTTCGATCTCATAGAGCAATTTCGGGTTCCTTGGTACGCTAGTTAGCCCCTATAAGCAATTTGACATGATTAAGTAGTCGGTTTGATTACAGTCTAAGTGATCGACCTGACGAAAGATCGTCTCACTTAGCTTAAGCGCCTAAAACACTGGCTCATTACAATCGGTTTAAAAGCAAGCACTTAAACGACAATATTTCCAAATATGGATTGTCGCGCATTCTTCTTAAACGACAAATTTTTCCAAAAATTGGATTGTCATCCCCAACTGACAATATTTCAAAAAATGGATTGTCGTGCATCTTTTCAACCACAATTTTTCCAAGATTGGATTGTCATCTCTGGCAAAGTTTCCAAGCGTGAATTGTTGTGCTCCTTCTTTGTTTGGCAAGTTTTTCCATGTTCGGATTGTCATACATTCATCGACTCATTGACAAGTTTTTCGAGATTGGATTGTCATACACCCAGTTCCCTATGGCAAAATTTCCCAAGGATTGTTGTAGGTCTCTATTCATCATAAATTTCGGCAAAGGTTCCTCAACGTGGATTGTCATTTATTTCAGTAAGTGGCAAATTTTCCCGAAGTGGATTGTCTGTCAACTCTTTTTCGCAAATGTTCCAAGACGCGGATTGTCAATTGTGGCAATATTTTCCCAAAAGGATTGTCGCATAGCGTTGGAAAATTTCCAAGGTGGATTGCTTTCAAGAGTTATATTCCAAGATGTGGATTGTCGATCGTTGCAAAATTCTTATGACAGATTGTTACGAAGCATTGGCAACTTTTCCCAAAAATAGGATTTTGGCAAATTTTCCGAGATACGGATTATCACTCCATCGTGGCAACATTTCCAAGGATGGATTGTTACGAAGCATTGACAACTTTCCCTAACTCGGATTGTCGTACATCATATAAGAGTTGTGTTGGCAACTATTCCCAAAGAAAAGAGGATTGTCATCTTAGCATAGGCACCGACATAGTGTATCAAAGCAACAAAAGCGCCGACGTCAGGCATAGCGGGAGCAAAGTTCAAGCGAGCTTTTAAAGATCGACAAGCGGAAATCTTCGGTAATTTCCTTTGGAAAGTTATCGCAATAAATGAGGATGGCTTCAGGCGAGGATATCTTTGACGGCATTCCCTAGATTGTGGAGAGTTGTCACAAACAACTGAAGGCAATTTCAAGCGAGGTTGTCTTCGACCATGTTCCCTTAGACGTGGAAGGTGGTCATAAAGCGGAAGAGGATTGTTTCAAGCGAAATAATCTTCGATAGTATTTCCATGGACGTGGAATATTATCAATGCGGAAGAGGATTGTTTCAAGCGAAACAATCTTCGATAGTATTCCCTTGGACGTGGAATATTATCAATGCGGATGGGGATTGTTTCAAGCGAAACAATCTTCGATGGTATTCCCTTGGACGTAGAATATTATCATAGCGGGAGAGGATCGTTTCAAGAGAAGCAGTCTTCTATATTGGAAGCAGTAACGAGCGTAGCAGTTTTCATGCGGGATGGCATTCTCTTGGTAGGAGGTCATCAAAACAACAGTAAAGCAGCAGCAAATCAGTTACTTTCAGAGACATGTGCTCGACGGTGCAAGATACACGTTTCTTAACTCTTTTATCTATTTAACTAACGCTAGTTTGCAGGTATCGGCGTTACAAGAGTGATTTAGGATCGTAGAACGTTCAGAATCATTCTCCGTCCCTATCGATACTTTGACTTTTGTTTTCGAAACTTACGTTTCTCCAAACTCAGTCAAAGTGGGGGCTTCGGTAAACACCCATTTGTGTCTCCCCAAAACCAAACCCGATGATGAGTACCTTTCACGTCGAATCATAATCGAATGAAGTGAAAGTGTGGAAAGTCTAGTTTTGCGGATAGTTTTAATTTCTTTTCTCTTCTCTCTGTTTTTGAAAACTTATTTTAAGAAAATAGCCAATCCAGTTTGGTTGGTCCATGATATGGGTCCAATAGTAGTGTAGTTGGATGGGGCCTGACAAGAGCTTTCCAACGATATATTATAAGCCCAATTCCGATGAATATTAAGGAAGTTATGACCAATTTAATAAAATGGGCCCGGTTTGAGCCTTATATGCGGCCCAATGATCTAAGGGAGGGCCTAATATGATTTATCATTCCTAATGCAATTAGGAATGGTTTTAGTCTTCTAAATTCTTCTAGAAGATTCTTTTCATTCTTAATTCAATAAGCATTCATAAATTGACTTTTGTTGACTTTTTAGAGTTTTAATTAAAATCAAATAGCATTTTCGAGGAAATTATATGATTTTATCCTCCAGTACGGAAAACTTATCTGATTTTCGAAAACGCGTTAAAATCAGGCTTGGCGCCTGACCCCAGGCTTTGGCGCCTGAAACCAGGCCTGGCGCCTGGCGCTAGCCATTGGCACCTGGCGCCAGTTAGCCAGGGTTTGCGCCAACTCTGTTTTTTGTGCATCAGACTCTGTTTTGTTTATTTTATCTTTTTAGCTGATTTTCTTTATAAATGACGTATTAAAAACTCCGTTTTCGATCATCTATATTCATCAACAATCATTTTTCATTCGCAATCATTAATTCTTTAGTATTCTCTTAATCATTCATCTTTTTCTTCTAAACTTTGTTTTTAAATACAAAATTCCGCATTCTCAAGATCTATAAATAACGTATTTTTGAGGGAAATACGATTTTATCCTCCTGTACGACAATTTTTATCTGATTTTAAGAAAACGCGTGAATTTTCAGGTCAGCGCCAAACGCCAGCTGTAGCGCCTGGCGCTACGCTTGGCGCTAGCCTTGGCGCCTGGCACCAGGGTCAGCGTCTGGCGCTGTAGACACCTAAAAATGTCTCCCCAAAACCAAACCCGTTGATGAACACCTTTCACCGCCATTATTGGTCAAATTGAGTATTTAATCTTTGGAGTGCTTAAATCCATGTTCTATCCAATATATTTCATGAACTAATCCAATTTCTAGCTCATTTCCCTAAACCATAACCTATTTTCCACTTTTCGTGTCCACATCGCAAAACTGAGAGAAACTGAATTTATGGCTATACAATTTTGATCCAATTATTATGTTTTTGGATAGGCCTTTAATTAAGCTTTCCAACCATATATTATAAGCCCAATTCCGAGCTATAACGAAAAAGATATAAGCAAAACACTAAACTCGGCCTAAAAGCGACACCCTTCCACTAAAACGACCATATCATAAAATCTACATATTAATTTGACTTGATTTTAATTGGGTTCGAAAGTAGAGTTGATAAGCTTTCCAATGATATATTATATTCCTTATTCCGACTTACGGATCAAAAGTTATTATTATTTTAAAAACGGGTAAAAATATGAAATTACCGCGCAGCAGCAAAAATGCCGCGACGCGGCAAAAGCTGACGTGTCACGAGGCTTATTCCCGTGACACGGTGCCCATTTTTGTAATTCTGCACAATTTTCTCCCGTGTCACGGGATTTTGCACCGTGTCATGGTGCGATTTCCCGTGTCACGGTGCCCATTCCGTGACACGGGGATATTCCGTGTAATTTCCGCGTACTTTTTACACTGTGACACGGCATACTGCACTGTGCCACGGTGGACAATGCCGTGTCACGAAATTTCTTCCTGTGTCACGGTGCACATCCCGTGCCACGGGATTGCTTTGTGTTTTCTCCGCGTAATCCCTAAACGCGTTTTCACTTCCCGTAACCTAATTATTTCCCGCATCACTCAGTTTTTCCCCGTGTCACGGGATCTTCCCCCGTCTGACGGTGCCTGCCACCATGTCACGGTGCTCTTTGCCATGACACGGTATTTTTTTAGGGTTTTTATCTTTTTTGGGTTCCGCGTGTTCCCTCTGCTCATTTTCCCTATAAATAGGACCCCCCTTTGTGCAGTTCGGGGCACCAATAATCATTCTCTCTCACCTTACACCAAAAATCATTCTCTTCTCCCTCTTTAACCTAATTTCTAGCCTCCTTATTCTTTCATAACAATTCCCCTAAGCACTCCAAGGAGTCTATACTTAACACGAGGTTCCGTCCTTAAACCAAGGCGTGAAAGGTACAAATAACTGAGGGATTGGACCAAATCAACTCTACTTTTTATTTAATTTAATTTTCATTTACTTTAAATTTTTTTATTGAATTTACTAACAGTTTATTCATGATGTAGCAATTTAAAGGAACGCGCTGAATGTAAGTAATTAATTAAATTAATTACTCTTATTTTATTTTATATTGCTAGTATCATGATTAGGTTATTTTATATTTGATTTGACTAACGCTATTATTGTTAAATTGCTTCCAATGTTAATGTTTATTTTTTTTATTATTATGATCACTGTATTGCATGTTTAAAGGGAAAATGTAATTTAAAATCACTCCTAATCAGATAATTTGGACAACCGGTTTAGGTTCCTTTTTAATCTTGTTAATTAATTCAAGTGATCACTAATATTTTAGAATTATGTGTTGCATTAATATTCAACCAATTTAGCATAATAATAGTTTGGAGCAAATTGAATTTTATTTGTATGCCTTTGAGATCGCAGGAATCATTTTTCACTATAAGAATCGAGTAGAGGCCAATACGAGCGAATGTGACTCCATGACTCACTTCGTACCATCATCCCCGATCCTCCTTTCGTGGTTCCGAACCATATGGAGTTAGTAATCTCATGGATTATGAATGGGGTGTAACCTTCACGGGTCAATCGTTGTTGCCTTCGTTGTCCCTTATTCTTGATTGCCTTAAATGATCCGTGAACGGTTTACAAGTTCCTTAAAAACTTGTTGGCGGCTCCCTACCTTATTTGTCCCTAATCGTTGTCCCTAATCGTAATGTCAATTCCCACTTCCTATGAGTGCCAAGCATATTCACCACATGCTTTTAACGTAGGAGCACTTCGAGCGACGCCTACAGGCGCCAATAGCCAGCGTTGGCGCCAACCTGTTTTTACATGCGCCAGACTCTGTTTTGACATTTTTATCTTTTTGGCTGATTTTCTCTATAAATAACGTCGTAAAAACTCCGTTTTTGATAACCAGTCTTCACCTACAACCAGTTTTCATTCACAATCATCAATTCTCTCTCATTCTCTTCAATAATCGTTCACCAACTCTCATCAAGATTTTCTTGATTACTCTCTCTCTCTCTCTTTTCTAAACTAGCTTTTCTCAAATACAAAATTCCGCATTCATTAGATCTAGAAATACCTAGCCATATTCGAAGTTGCCTTCGCCCTAGACGTGAAAGGTTTTAATTTCCGAGGGTTTGGTCCCAAATCTCTCTTTCCATTATTTAATTTAATTGTTTAATTATTATTTTTCTTGAAGTTACAAACGTGTGTATTTTGTTATTAGAAAGAGGTACGAGGCATCAAAGTAAGTGCTTTGATGGTTTTTTTTTATTGATGTTATGATGTAGAAATCATGTTTAGATTGTTATTTTGATTCCTAGTATCATTTCTAGGGTAACTTTAATATCAAGTATGATTAAAAGTATGATGCTTCCTATGTTCTTCCTAATATTTATGATTGTTAGTATCATGTTAGGGTTAAAGGTTTGATTTTTATTGTTTAGTGACATGCTAGGGTTTGTTATTAATCTTGTTAGTATCATGCCTAGGATCTTGCTATTATTATGCTTTATTATTATTATGATTATTTTTATAATTTATGATTATTATTGTTATAATTATTATTATGATGATTATTTTTAATTATGATTGTTATGATTATAATTTCATTATTTTGATTATTATGTTGCTTGCATTATATATTGTTATTGCTTGATCACGCCTATTATGCATGTTTAAAGGGAATTGGTACTTGTAATCACGCTTAATAAGATAATTAATAATCTTGTTAGGGTTAATTTGATTATAATTCAAGTGATCGCCAATAATAGTTTTATTTGTGCATTAAATTCAACCAACATAGATAAACAGGTTTAGGGTTAATCTTATTGATTGTATGTTAGTCAGAAAGCGCACATGAGTACGATCAGAATAAAGTAGAGGCCTATTATTAGGGCAGGTTAGTTCAATCTCTTTTAGGTTGGATTTGTACCTTTATCCCCGAACCCTTATTTGGTTCAAGACCTTATGGAGTTGACGATCTCTTGGATCGTTAAGTGGTGTAACCTTCACCCTGTGAACGGTTTACAAGTTCCTAAAAAACTTGTTGGCGACTCTTTTACTCTATCTTCTTTCCCTTTGGACGCCACCGTACTTTAGTGTATAATCACAGTGGGGTTCAAGCTAGGGGATTAACGCTTGAAATATTCCCTACAGTATTCCATACATTTTTCAATGGCTTTCCATCCATTGTTTCCAAGTAAAAGGACCCCTGCTTTACCATGTCTCTTATCCGGTATTGTAGACACCTAAAAATGTCTCCCCAAAACCAAACCCGATGATGAACAACCTTTCACCGCCACTATTGGTCGGGTTTAGTAGTTAATCCCGAGAGTATCGTATTTTATTAAATTCATATTTTTGAACAGTCCATGGATTAGT
Organism: Chenopodium album; assembly: GCF_948465745.1. Classification (NCBI taxonomy): domain Eukaryota; kingdom Viridiplantae; phylum Streptophyta; class Magnoliopsida; order Caryophyllales; family Amaranthaceae; genus Chenopodium; species Chenopodium album. The sequence continues at coordinate 23,998,647 of NC_137842.1, forward strand.
CTTGATGTTTGGTAAAAGCATAGTTTTAATTTCAGCCCAAACTTATTAATTAATTATAGCCCAAACCTTTTTTATTTTATTGTTTTATTATTTATTTTTGGCCCAAACATTTTATTTATTTTTATTTAATTATTTTCTTATTTTAGCCCGAATAATAAAAGTCAGAAAAGGCCCGAAATTATCAATCGGCACTTAAAAAGCCGAAGGAAATTAGGGTTAAAAATGTATTTAGACGGAAAATGGACTGAAAATTCCCGCGCCACGCGGACTGCCACCGTGTCACGGGAATCCTTCCCGTCTGACGGTGGGATTTCCCGTGACACGGGAGGTCTGCCGTGACACGGGACATTCCGTGTCTTTTCCGCGTAAACCCTTGACGTGTTTTCTATCCCGTTTTCAGAGAATTTCCCGCGTCGCGCCAAAAGTGTACCGTGTCACGGGAATGTGTACCGTCTGACGGTGGGGCTTCCCGTGTCACGATACAGTCTGACCGTGTAACGGGATACTTTTTTAGGGTTTTTATCATTTTAGGGTTCCGTATGCTCCCTCAGCACATTTTCCCTATAAATACCCCCCTCATTTCTGATGAACGGGGCACCGAGTAATTCTCTGATTAATTTTCTCTCTTCTATGCTTTAGCCTAAACACTAGCCTACCCCTTTTCTACTTCAAAATTCCTTCTTCAAGTACTCAAAGGAGTCCATACTTTACTCGTGGTTCTATCCTTAAGCCAAGGCGTGAAAGGTAGAACTGTTTGAGGGTTTGGCCCCAAATCTACCTTACTTAATTTAATTTAATTTAATTATTGCTTTATTATTTTCTTGAAGTTACTAACTCGTTTATTATTTTGTAGTTGCAAACAAACAGAATCAAAGTAAGAGTCATGCTCCTCTTATTTTTATTATTTTTCTAACGATTTTATGTTGTTGGAATTGTGATTAAATTGGTTTTAATATTAATGTTGTTTTATTATATTTATGATCACCATATTGCATGTTTAAAGGGAATATGTAATTGAAAATCACGCCTAATAAGATAATTTGGACAACCGGTTTAGGATCCTTTTTAATCTTATTATTAATTGAAGTGATCACCAATATTTTAGAATTATGTTTGCATTAATATTAAACCAATTTAGTTAAATAATAGTTTGGAGCGAATTGAATTATTGTTTGTATGCCTTTGAGATCACAGGAATGCTTTTCAATATAAGAATCGAGTAGAGGCCAATACGGGCGAATGCGACTCCATGACTCACTTCGTACCATCATCCCCGATCCTCCTTTCGTGGTTCCGAACCATATGGAGTTAGTAATCTCATGGATTATGAATGGGGTGTAACCTTCACGGGCCAATCGTTGTTGCCTATCGTTGTCCCTTATCGTGGTTGCCTTTTATGATCCGTGAACGGTTTATAAGTTCCTTAAAAACTTGTTGGAGGCTCCCTAATTTATTTGTCCATAATCGTATATGTCTATTCCCACTTCCTATGAGTGCCAAGCATATTCATCACATGCTTTTAACGTAGGCGCACTTCAAACGACGCCTACAATTTGGCGACTCCACTGGGGAGGATTCTTGGTTATTTATCGATTTGAGTGATCGATATTTAATTAAGATGAGTGGATGAGACTTGAAAGATTCTTGAAAAATATTCCTGTGATTAATTTGGCATTTTTGCATATGCATAGACGTTTTAACGTCGCATTCAGGTTTGTCCCGTAAGAAAAATTGGATAAATTGGTTGCCCGCGAAGGAAAACAGGGCACCAATCAGATCTTCTGACTGCTGTGCCACGGCAGAATCTGCCGTGTCACGGTACAGTGCACCGTCTGACGGTGCACAGTACCGTGACACGGGAATTTTTGTCGTGTCACGGCAGTCCTAAAATTAGTCCGGTGGCTTATTTTCTTTCCTCACATCGACTTCCTTCGATTTTTCTGAAAAAACGTATATGTTCTACATGCGTCTTAGCCCCGGGGGATTTAAGCTCTATCGACCCAAAAACGCTCATGGCAATAAGGGTTCATCCGAGTTATTAAATCCACCCAAACAATGGAGTCGAGTTCGATTTCATCACGAACTCGCGGAGCCGCCCGTTGGCATACACCCTCAAGGGAGGCTGCCTTGCTAACGCGTCCAAACTCTTAACCATGGTACCCTTTTGACACCCAAAGCTTGACCAATAGTTGAACATAGATCTTGACTCTAGGTTGCGAACTTTTTTACATCATTGTGCCTAAATGCTATGTGGTTGTTTGGTGCTAACCTTCATGTGTTTGCTCTTTTATTTAACCCATGACCGAGGGTTTTTATTATCACATAGTAATTAGTACGGACCTAAAATCGGTTAAAATCTGGAAAAATCACAAAACTGACCTGGAACTGCGCACCGTGTCGCGGCATTTTCTGCCATGCCACGGTGAACAGTGCCGTGACATGGGGCTGTCTGCCGTCTGACGGTAGACTGCACCGTGTCACGACAATCTGTACCGTGACACGGTGCCCAGGAAAGTGTCCTGTCAGTCCTTTTTTCGATTTTTGTGCAAATGTTGTGTCCAGTTTTGTGTCGTATCTAGCTATACGGTCAAAACACGCGTCTATAACCTCACTTAATCACTCACATATCGTGTTCACATACTTTTTTTTAGTCGTGCACCATTTTTTTTTACCGTATTTTAGGGAAGTCTCGTTTTTGTGTCGTTTTTTTTTTCGGAGTAAGTCGGATGGTATCCTCCCATGTATTTTTATTTTTTTTAATCAAAATTATAGATTTTTAATAAAAAAAAAAATTTTCTTTTTTCCTTTTCTTTTTAATCCGGATAGGTTAAGGTTAAGTTTGGTCATTAAAGGTGTGTTTGTTTCGGTGTCACAGCACTTGGACAAGAAGCAGGGGTAGATTGTTACGGTTCGAGTCCATACCTCAACAACCTCTTATACCAAAGAGGCGTACAAGGAAACCACCTCAATCATCTCCACAAGATTCATCTCCAGTCTACTTTCAACCAATGGCCACTAAGGAAGACATTGAGAACCTCAACAGGACAATTGAAAGATTGTCTGACATGATGCAGACACTCACTACTAGAGTTAGCACTGTAGAACAAGACAATCAAAACAATGTCACTACTGCTGCAATGGACAATATTAAGGAACAGATGAGCAAGATTTCTGAAGAGTTCACTTATGTGGAACAGCCTGTCACCTCTTCGTCCATAAGAGAGAAGCTTCCTGAGAAGTTTTCCACTGCTGACATTCCCAAATTCAAGCCTACTGATAATCCGTTTTTCCACTTGAAGGCTTTTTCTGGAACTATGGCTCTTAATGGAGTAGATGTGACACTCTTCCCTACGGTGTTCCCTCTTTCCTTAGAGCATGCCTGTCAACAGTGGTTCTATTCTTTGGAATCCAAGCATGTCGCGACCTGGGAGGATGTTGCTGAGAGCTTTATGAATCGTTACAAGTGTAACATCCAGGCCAAGACTTCTGAACGTGAACTCTCCATTCTCAAACAGAAAGAGAATGAAGGCTTCACCACTTACTTAAGCAGGTGGAGGGAAACAGCTGCGCTCCTGGTGGATCCCCCCAAGGAGAAAGAAATGGTTCGCTTGTTCATTGCCAATCTGACTCATAAGTACAAGCAACACTTGAAGTTTCTGCCTCTGAGTACCTTTGAAGCTGTATACGATATTGGAATCAATATCGAAGATGAACTGATGAAGTCTGTTGGTAGCAATAATAACAACAACACTTGGAAAAACAAGAAGAACGACACTCCTTCTTCTTCGTCTTCTAAGCCCAATAATGCTACCAACAATATCAACATCAATGATGTGCTGGCCCTTAATGCTCCGCCTCAAAGATTCCAAAAGCAAAGGAGGGTTTACACGCCTTTAGGAATGACTTATGATGCTGCTTATGACCGTTTGCATGGTCAGGGACTGATTATGCCAATCAGACCATTTCCAGAACCTCGACCTGAGAATAGGACCGCTAGCTATGACCCCAATGCTTATTGCAAGTTTCATCAAGGCAAGGGTCATAACACTGAGAAGTTTTGGAGGCTGAAGGATGCAATTCAAGACCTGATCGATGCTAATCAACTTCCTGTCCCTCCAGGGGGCAAGAAGCCTAACATTCAAACAGGTCCTCTTTCTGATGCTTTGGCTATCATGGGAGATGAAGTCTCCTTTGATCCGTCGATACTCATTCAACCTGTGAATGAACCTCTGCCGAAAATTGTATTTATCTCGAGTACTGAAGAAGTAAATGAAATTTGGGATAGTGATGATGAAGACGTCTATCTCAAGGATATAGCCTGTTCATCTCTTGGCACCAGTGAAGATGTTTGGGGGGACTTTGAGGTCAAGGTTGTCACCAGAAGTGGACGGTTGCAACAACCTAATCCACCTCCACCTCCACCACAATCACATCCGATAGTTAATCCCATCGACCCTTTGAACAGCGATGTGGTCAAACAACTGCAAAAGACCAAGGTGGAGATGAATGTATGGAAGCTTTTGGCCACTTCCCACGAGCATCGAAAGGCTGTGATGAATGCTCTGGTGAAGATAGGAGTTGATGATGACATGACTCCTCAAGGACTGGTCAACTTTCTCACTACTGAGCTGCCAAGTACTAGCAATCTGATTTCGTTTTCTGATAAGGATCTACCCCCGGAAGGGGACCAACATAATAAGGCCTTTCACCTTACTGTGGTGTGTAGGCAGATGAATGTTCCCATGAGCCTGGTTGATAATGGCTCTGCAATCAATGTGTGCCCACTCCGTACTGCAAATAAGTTGGGCATAAGGAATGAAGAATTGACTCCCTCCACTCAAGGGATTCGTGCTTATGATAATACTCGCCGTCAAGCCGTGGGTACTATTATACTGAATATAACTACTGGGGCCATTGAACGTCGCACCAAATTTCAGGTTGTGGACATTAAGGCCTCTTTCAATCTTTTGTTAGGACGCCCTTGGCTTCATGAGCTAAAGGCGATTCCATCATCGCTTCAACAGAAAGTGAAAGCCATAGTTGGAGGGGTTCCGATTACTATCGATGCTTCTCCTATACGCATTCAAGTTATTGATACTCCTATCGTCCATGTTGAACATGACGAAGAAGATGAAGATCTTTGGGGGTTTTCACTAGATGATGTTCTCGTGATCGAAGAGGAGGAAAAGTGTCATCTTGACTTCGATCCCTATTCAAACACCAGTATCAATGCCATTTTGAAGAAGCAAGGTCATTTCCCTGGAATGACCCTTGGACTCAAGAAGAAAATGGCTGAATCTTGGGGCCATCCTGGTGCACTCAAGAAGGATACTTTTGGCTTGGGATTCAAGCCAACAAAAGAAGATCTGAAACGAGCTGCATTGAAGATGAAGGCTCGCAATAATGCTCAAATCACGAAGACGGAAATAGCCATGGATCCATATCCGTTCACCCTCAATGGCCAGTACATAAAATAAGGGGAAGACTTCCCATGCTATGAATTCCCTGAGCCATTCGTCCATGATGGGATCCGTGAACCGGGATTCGAGGTGTTCCTCAATTGTGACTTCGTTGATGAAGACGAAGAGCTCTCCACAGCCGAGAAGCCAGCTAGCCTGAACTCTGATGATCTAGGAATCAACCTTCTTTTTGGAATGGAGAAAAATGAGTCCAAGCCGGTCCGCAATGATAACTCCGAGCTCGTTCAAGCTGTCATAGAGAACAAGGATTTTGACCCCTCCGAGTTAATCGTCCAAGCTGACAACATTTCAAGGGGATGGCGCAAAACATTGAGGATCACTACGCCGAGTGGAGAGAAGTTGGAAATAACCGCTGGCGAGGGTCCTATGTTTGATGAGTCTGAGTCGTCTAGGTCCGAGTCCGAGTCTGAGTCTAAGTCTGTAGACGAGTCCCTAGAGTCTGAGGCCGACCCTCTTTCTGCTATAGAGTTCAACCCCGAGTCTCCTGTTGAGTCCCCTCTTTCTATTCCTAATAATTCTGGTGAGGTCGCAGCCAACCTTGCCTCTCTTGATGTATTAGCCAATGAATTCAATAAAATGAGAGCCTTTGCTTACGATGCGTGTCATTCCCCTAGCCCTGATCAATATTGCTTTGCTAATGATAAAAATGACAAAGAAATAATAAAAGCAATGGAAGAAAACGAAAATAAAACAGCAGTTATCGAAGATATAGAAACAGTTAACATTTCCAATGATACGACTGTTAAAGAAGTAAAAATTGGATTAACACTAAGTCAAGATGAACGCAAAGAGCTAATTAACTTGCTTAGTGAATTTGTTGATGTATTTGCTTGGTCATACCAAGATATGCCAGGAATTGATAAGGATATAGCTCAGCATACGATACCACTCATTCCAGGTATGAAGCCTGTCAAACAAAAGCTACGCCGTATGAAACCGGATGTGGCTCTCAAAATCAAGGAAGAAATCAGGAAGCAGTTGGCCGCATTTTTCATCAAAGTATCCAAATATCCGGAATGGATAGTGAAAGTGCAGCTGGTACTCAAGAAGGGGGGGTTGAATTGAGTACAGGGCAGTGTTAGAAATTATTGGATTTTCTTCTATTTATGTAGGGGGACCAGATGATGAACTGGTCCTGCAGCGGAAACAGAAAATACAATAAATAATCAACACAAAGATTTAACGAGGTTCAGCTCAACTCTGAGCCTACGTCCTCCACTACCCTAATTACTTTTATTAATCAACTCTGAAAAACAAAAGCAATTACAAATGATCACACTCGTGATCCCCACACCTAACTCTAGGTGTCACTTCGCACTTGAACTCACAAGCACTTGCACTCACACTCGTAAATGCTACCCAATCACTAACCTCTTAGTGATTCAATACAAACCCTTTGTTTCCCTCTAAATGCTTCCACTCAAAGCTTACAAGAGATAATTACAAAACAATTCTTACTGTGTGCATAAATAGTTTGTAAGAGATGAACTAACTATTTCCCTTAGAGTGTATTTCGAGCTTTCAAAGATAGAGAATTTTTTTTCAGAAAAGCTCACTCGAAATTCTGATCGAGTTTATGCTTTTATAAGGTTGGGAGATGAATTCTTTCGTGATCTTTTCAGATCATAACTTAGGAAAATAGAATATCTTTTATTTTGTAAATAAGAGATATTCTAAGATATTATTCTACTTTCCATAAATGGGTAGAATAATATATTCTAAGTTATATGCGAAATAATTCATCTCCAACTCTGCATAAACTGAATCAATTAGTTTAGTAAATATTCTCTAAGGATAGGAAATATATATTCCAGAAAATATTTACTGAACTAATGTCCAGGTTCACGAAACAAGCTACGAAGCAGCTGTTTTCTAACCTGTTAGTGTCCTAGAGATCAGGTCAACTTTTCCTGATCTCTACAACACTAAATATTCTAAGTAAGGGATACAGATAGCTTACGTACAAACATCCATGCACACTTAACATTATAAAGACTACAAAGATCAACTATCCTAATCTGAGAGACTTCATAATCTTCAAGTCTTGACGGCCTTCCTTGATAGAACATTCTGATACATATTTCTTGAATGCTTTGATTCAAAAGGACTTCATATTGCCTCAAGTACTTGGGATAGCTGTTCCTGTTCAAAATGTCAGTTGATATGATATAAAACCAACAAGAACCAGCTAGTCAGCTGTTTGTCATCACTCAAAACCTTAAGTGACTCAACAGATAGCAAATGTCGTTCCAGTTCCAAAGAAGGATGGAAGAGTCAGAATGTGTGTTGATTACAGGGATCTCAATAAAGCAAGCCCAAAAGATGGGCTCCCTCTACCTCACATTGACATTCTGGTCGATAATACAGCAAATCATGCACTCCTGTCATTCATGGATGGTTACGCCGGATATAATCAGGTATTGATGGCCGAAGAAGACATGGAGAAAACCACATTCATCACGCAATGGGGTACATATTGCTATACGGTAATGCCATTCGGGTTGAAAAACGCGGGTGCCACCTACCAAAGAGCAGCTACGGCATTGTTACACGACATGATGCACAAAGAGGTGGAGGTCTATGTCGATGATATGATCGTTAAGTCTAAAGATCGCCCAGGCCATATTATTGCACTTCGCAAGTTCTTTAAAAGACTCCGTAAGTACAACATGAGGTTAAATCCAGCAAAATGTGCATTCGGAGTCACGTCAGGCAAATTACTTGGATACGTGATCAGTTCTCGAGGGATTGGAATAGATCCTACAAAAGTAAAAGCGATCATGGCCATGCCACCACCCAAAAATGAAAAGGAGATTCGAGGTTTCATTGGAAGGTTGCAGTATATAAGTAGGTTCATATCAAAGCTCACAGCGATATGTGAACCTATATTCAAGAAGCTCAAGAAAAATGTCCCAGTCACATGGGATGATGATTTCCAAAAGGCTTTCGACAAAATCAAAGAGTATTTGGCAAACCCACCTATGCTAGCGCCAACAATACCTGACTTTCCTCTTCGACTCTACCTTACGGTCACAAGAGAAACGATGGGAGCAATGCTAGCACAAGAGATCGAAAGCAAGGAGAATGCAATCTATTACTTGATCAAGAAACTTCAAGGATATGAGACGCGATACACACCACTTGAGAAGTTGTGTTTCGCACTCGTATGGGCCGCACAGAAGCTAAGACATTACATGCTCACTCATACAGTGCATGTCGTATCTAAGATGGATCCTCTCAAATACTTGTTCGAAAAAGCAACACTCAATGGAAGATTATCAAGGTGGATAGTCAATCTTGCTCAGTATGACTTGAGATTTGTGCCACAAAAGCCATCAAAGGTTCTGCGGTTTCTGATTTCTTAGCAGACTTTCCGCTAGAAGAAGCTGAAAAAGAAGAAGATGAGTACGATTTCCCTGACGAAGATTTACTCATGACCAAAGATGATAGTTGGACGCTCTATTTCGATGGAGCTTCAAACCAAAAGGGATGTGGTGTAGGAGTCTTTCTCGTATCACCCAATGAAGAGCACATCCAATTTCCATGAAGCTCGACTTTGATGTCACCAACAATGCCGCAGAATATGAAGCATGCATTTTGGGGTTAGAAATAGCTGTCGCCTTGGGAATTAAGAAACTCATAATCTATGGTGATTCTTCACTAATCATTAACCAAATCTCCAAGAGATGGAAAGTGAGAAGCGAAAGTCTCGCCACGTATCAAGCTCATATAGAAACTCTCACGGGGCAACTAGATGAAGTGGAGTATACGTATTTGGCAAGAGAAGAAAACCAATTCGCCGACGCACTAGCTAAATTAGCATCAATGGTGCGAATTCCAACTGATACAATCAGAATGCCACTGACCATAGAAAGAAGATATGAGTCGGCTTATGTTCATGCACTTGACGATGAACAAGAACCACAAGAAGAAGATGAAGAGCCATGGTATACAGACATCCTTAATTATGTGACAAGAGGAGAATACTCTCCTAATACTGATAAAAGGGCACACCGTGCTTTGAGGCTCCTGGCCTCACAGTATGTGCTCATCAGGGGAGAACTCCACAAGAGAACTGCAATGGGAAGAAATCTCTTATGCATAGCCAAGAGAGAAGCACATAAAACCATGGAAAACCTTCATGCCGGTATATGTGGAACACACATGAATGCAAAAATGTTAGTCCAAAAGATTCAACGACAAGGTTACTATTGGACTACTATGGAGAGAAATTGTCACGACTACGTCAAGAAATGTATGAAGTGTCAAGTCTACGCAAATTTACAGCATGTTCCACCTTCGCTTCTCTACACATTTACTTCTCCATGGCCTTTCTCCACTTGGGGCATCGACATCATTGGAAAAATAACACCTCCAGGACAAGGGGGGCATGAATTCATTCTCGTAGCAATCGACTATTTCACCAAATGGGTCGAAGCGGCCTCATATGCTAAGCTGACGGCGAAACATGTAGCTCAATTCATTGAGAGAAATATCATATGTCGTTATGGGGTAACACATGAGATGATCAGTGACAATGGAACACATTTCCAAGCCGAATGCGCAGAATTATTACAAAAATATCATATCAAGCATCACCGATCATCACCTTACAGACCACAAACAAACGGAGCAGTCGAATCGGCCAACAAAAATGTGAAAACTATCATCGAAAAGATGACAGAAAATTACAAGGATTGGCCAAGTAAGCTACATTTCGCCCTTAGGGGTTATCGAACCTCTGTTCGTACGTCAACGGGGGCTACCCCTTTCTCTTTGGTCTATGGAGTTGAAGCTGTACAACCAATCGAGCTCGAAATCCCTTCTCTTCGAATCGCATTGGAAAGCCAACTAGATGAAGTCGACTGGATTAGAGCAAGATACGACGAACTGGTCCTGCTTGATGAAAAACGCTTGGCAGCTTTGCATCATGTCCAAACCTACCAACAGTGTATGGCACGAACTGGTCTAGTGCTTAAGGCACTTCGTAAAAATGTGTTAGATCCAAGAGGAAAATTCAGACCGAACTGGTCAGGCCCGTACATTGTTAAAGCCATCATGTCTGGCGGAGCGGCACAATTGGTAGACATGGACGGTAACGGCTTCCATAATTTAACAAACTTGGATCAACTCAAGAAATTCTATGCCTAGTTGCATGGGTTCATGACCCAATAGAGCTACGTTTGGCCTGATTCCTTTTTAGGATACGTAGGCAACCCCTAAAGGGGGCCCGGCCACTTTAAAATAAAAATCCTCCCTCTGTTGATCAAACATGCGCGTCAGTTAAGCATTGCGTCACGACAAAAAAAAAAAAATTGCCGCGACACAGGACATCCCACCATGTCACGGTACTGTTCACCGTGACACGGTTGGCCAGAGCGAAAAAAAAAAAAAAAAAAAAAGAAGGGAAATTCCCGTGACACGGGATTTTACCCCGTCTGACGGGAGAAGTTCCCGTGCCACGTCACCTTTTTGCCAGCAAAAAAAAAAAAGGGAGAAAATTGCCGTGACGCGGGAATCTATAACGTGTCACGGGACCTTTTCACCGTGACACGGTGGAATTTCAGATTTTCCTTTTTTTTTAGTGGCGCATTCGTTGCGAATTCATTGTTCGATTTTTTTTTTATTTTCGTTCTTCCATTGCGTCCGACTCCTTGACTCGGATAAATAATAAATAAAAGTCATTGTAATTTTTATTTTTAAGGCTGAAACAAATGTGCTATTATTATTAAAATAAATGCGACTACAAGTATTTGGCATCATATGCCTTATTTTAAATAAAAATTATAAATCATAAAAAGCAAAGCACTATTGATCTAATCTCTCTTCTCTTTAGGAACATCCTTCTATTGGTCAATTAGGTCGGCCTTCACCATTAATGTGTCTTTCGTAGCCCGAACCGTCACACCCCTAGTCGAACTTTCACCCCTTTCACCCCTCTTGAATCTTTTCGGTTGTTTCTCCCTGTAGACCATCTTTTCTTTACCCTTTCCTTTCACATAATTCTTCTTTCTTGGCATTATAGGAGTCTTAAACTCAATCCCTTGTGTTCTCGGACCCATATGATCTTTAGGAGGGGCCTTCTTATTTCCAAGACGACTCTTCACATCAGACTTGCGTGATCCAAATCGTTCCCTCCTACTTCTAGGGTTCAACCATGCCTTGTATGCATTAGATAAAGGAGGAGGAGCTTGGTCGCTTGCAGAAACAGTCCACAAAGGTCTTCCAATCCAATAAGTCTCATACTTGTGAACGTTACTTTCATGCAACGATACTTCCCGAGGACTATCGTTATAGCGTGGAATTACTTGTTCAAGTCCATACTACCGCATCAGTCGAGAAGGGCAATAAAAGGTCAGTTTTGAGATACTAGGAACACGGCAATATGGAGTATCATTCGTGCCAACCATCCTAGTAAGCCTCCACCAAGGCACCACCCAACGGATGGAAAATTCTCTCTTTGCAAAGAAATTTTCATACTTGGATGCCTTGTATCTCTTTCTAATAACAAAATACACGTGTTAGTAACTTCAAGGAAAATATAAAATTAAACAATTAAATTAAATAATTGAAATAGAGATTTGGGACAAAACCCTCAGAAATTAAAACCTTTCACGTCTAGGGCGAAGACAACTTCGAACTTGGGTAGGTGTTTCTAGATCTTGTGAATGTGGAATTTTTTATGCAAAAGATAGTTTAGAAAAGAGAGAGAGAGAGAGTAATAAAGAGAATCTTGATGAGAGTTGGTGATTTTTAATGATTGAAAACGCAAGTTTTAGGAGGCTATTTATAGAGAAAATCAGCCGGATGGATAAAAAAACAAATCATAGTTTCGAAGAGAATAAAACAAATTGGCGCTAGACACTGGACTCTAGCGCCAGACGCCAAGCTTGGCGCCAGGCGCTGCTCCTGTCGTCAGACGCTAGAAAACAGTTTCCACGCGTTTTCTTTATTTGATAAAGTTTAGCTGTACAGGAGGGCAAAATCGTATTTTCCGTAAAAACACTTCTTTTATTCTAATTAAAACTCTAAAAAGTCAACTAAAGTCAATTTGTCAATGCTAATTAAATTAGGAATGATAAACCAATATTAGGCCCTCCTCTAGATCATTGGGCCGCACATAAATATCTAACCGGGCCCAGTTTAGTAATTTGGCCATAATTTCCTCATTATTCATCGGAATTGGGCTTATAATATATCGTTGGAAAGCTCTTTTCGAACCCGACCCAATTACACTGTTATTGGACCCTTGCCATGGACCAAACAAAACTAGATTTGCTGTTTTCTTAAAATAAGTTTTCAAAAACAAAGAGAAAGAAAAGAAATAAAAACTAACCGCAACACTAGAGTTTCCACACGTTCACTTCATTCGATTATGATTCGACACGAAAGGTACTCATCACTGGGTTTGATTTTGGGGAGACACAAATGGGTGTCGACAGCTAAATAGCTCAATTAACTACTAGTTACAATAAACCAATACTATAGTTTCTAGCCATAAGAAACTAGCTTTTATTGGTAAAATTTTAACCAAATAAACTAAAACGCAGCTTTTAAAAAAAATCAATTATTATTTTCCCCTTGACTCTCACGAGCATCACTTTCCTGGGGCTCATCCTCCTCATCATCATCTAGGTTATAGTCAAAGTCTCGCAGGGCTTCCAGCATTGCCTTCTCAAGGTAGTCCACAGTAAGGATCCATCTTCCATCATAATAATATTTATCATTTGGTTCACCATTGATGTATAAGTCAGCATATTTCTTCTTAAGTTGAGAAAAAGGTCCCCTTAAGTGTAGTGTGTGTAAACGAATTTGAGATCGTCTCTCCGGAGTAAGGTAATCAGATTGACCCTCAAGTACATTGTAATGGAAATATTTAACGTAGAGATTTAAACGGTTCACGTAATGTCGAATTTTTTCATTGTACTTCGTACGAACCATGTAAGGAGAATCAGGTAATACATGTGTACTCTTCCTAGCACTCGACTTTCTTGCAGTTTTACGTTCTCGTACCATCTAATAAAAGAAAATAAATAACCACATAATAAATATAAAATAAAAGTACTATAAAACGCATAAGTCCCTTATCGTGATTCGCACACTCACCACTTTCCTAAGCTTAAATCAATATTTAAACTTAAAGTTTAATTCATTTTAGACCCTAAATTTTGAAAAACCTTGGCTCTCCATACCAATATGTAACACCCCAAAAATTCGTGCCTTTTAAAACAATGAGAGTAAACTTTTTAACTTTCAAAATCCAACCATCGAACTCTGAGAGTGATACTGCTACATTTATTTTCCGTAGAAAATAAATTCAATACAAAAAAAATGAAATAATAAATAATAAACTACATGGTCTAAGTGGTGGCAAAATAAAATAGTCATTACATCAAAACTGCAATTATTTGAAAACAACAGTTAAAAGGAAATAATTAAACCCGGAAATAACTAGATTGACTTAGCTACGTGATTATTCTAACATCTCCTCACACGTAACCGAGTACCCTCTTACCAACCTACAAAATAAATTAGAAACCAAGAAAAGAGAGAGAACTCCCAAAATCGGATAAACTATTAATTCCAACTCCAGCCAGTAAAATAAATAATTTTAGTTCGAAAATATTTTATACATAATATAGTCTCATAATCATTATAATACTCAACCAAGTACAAATTGTCACATATAATACTTTATTACCTTAATTAAGAAAGAGAAAGAGAACGCCAGTAAGCCGGGACTAGTCCCTGTCACCACCTACTTTACAGAGGGTCGCGCGTAACCCTTAACGGCAATGAAATAAAAAGAATGTCCCTACTGTGCACACCCCTCACTAATACCCAGTGATTAGGAGGAAGACTAACATCAATATACAATAAATTAAACCAACTAGTAGCAACCATGACTACTAGTGGGCAACCTGTTCTTCACCCTTTCGGGTTTCATTTCCCTTCTTAAATTAATTTCACTGTACATTTTATAAGATTAAATCATCCGATTACATTGTACACAAGTATTGCACAAATCAATTTAATTCCAAGTAACATTACTTCAATTTGAGTATTATTAGACCATAGTCATCCTACATGACATATAGACCACCTATCATATATAATCAATCATCCAATACCCAAGATCTTATTTATTTTTAAAAAAAACACATACGATATCAAATAATCAAAATTTTTGAAAATATATATACTAGTACACAAAATAGAAAACTAATATATAATATGATTCCATAATATCATACGATAGCACACTCACCACATATAATTACATAAGCACATAGCTGACACGCAATATTTCAAAACAATTTCCTAACGGGATTCTAAATATGATGGACATTGAAAATTACCTTGATCGTGCGTAAAATCTCAAGGTAAATAATCTCTGAAACGTTCACCTAGAAGCCTCCGTCTACCAATAAACCAATAAACAGGTCGAAGTTAGTCTTACTATATTGTTGATCGAAATAGTTAGTCATCAATTAGTAGTTCATAATACCCTTGCTAGAATCCACTAAGTAACGTTGTCAAAAGTAACAACATAAGTGTAAGCGACTAAACTTAAAGCATGAATTTATTTAAGTATTTAAAACAAAATTATTTTCTTTTTCTATAAAATTCACTTTGACTAAACGCCTGCAACTACAAGACATTATTAGAGAAAAGGGGTCGGCAGCATCGGCATGGAGAATACAACAAAAGTGACGATCGATTGCAATATTGGTGAACATGATTTTACCATCTGGTATTGCAATTATTTGGATTTGTATACAATGGATTAAGAAGGTAATATATATATTGTAGAAGATTTCCTTTAGAATCATTTAAATGGATGGAAAGAGGAGAACAAACATAGTTTACCTTTATACCAAGACAACTATGGTGATGGGTTTTAGCGAACAACGCAAGGCAGAGTAGGGAAAATGGCTTCTTGAGGGTTCAATGGTTTTTATCACGGCAATTGGGATGGAGTGGTATATTTATACATAAATTATGGTTAGAGATTAATTAAGTATCCAGAAGGCTCATATGTAGGATAAGATTAAAATTAAGATGGAGTTGTTTTCTTGTTTCAATCCAAAACAACCAACGGATAAAATCAGATTTTTTTTTTCAAATAAAATATTGAGAAAGAAATCTCACGTTGAAATCAGTATATTTTTTTTTAATCCGAAAATAGAAAATAATTATTAAATCTATTAAAATAACATATATAATTAAAGTTTAAAAGTTTACACTAGCTAGAAAATTTGGGGTATTACAGGTTAGGAACAGGTCGGGTTGAATTCGGGTTTTTACGAGTTAAAACAGGTTTGAGTCAATTTCGGTTCGGGTCGGGTTCGGTTCAGGTCAGTTATTTACGGGTAACGTTCGGGTCGAGTCGTCTGTAGGTCGGTTAATCTTCGGGTTCGGGTCTCAAATACTCGGGTCTAGGGTTGGTTTCAGGTCGGGTTAGGTCAGGTTCAGGTCACCATTTTTTTCGGGTTTAGAGGGGTAGGTTAATAGGTCGGGTTAGGGTCGGTATTTCGGGTCAGGTCAGCTTTTGACAACTCTAGTTTTAACACTTACTAAAATATCACTCCCTCTATTTTTTTTATATGCATGAGTTTGACCGACATATTTGCGAAGCCGCTACTTTGATCGTTAATATCTTTAATTGTCTATTAGTAAAAATTGTAACAAAATTATATTATAAAACTAGACATTATGACAAATCTAATAATACAATATATAATAACATTTATTTATTTTTTAGAGGTGAAAAAATTAAGTCAACCATGATATGTGAATTGTTCAATTGTCAAAGTGATACATTTTACAAAAAAACGGAGGGAGTAAAATTCACATGCAAAAAAAATAAAAAATAAATAAAAAAAAAAGAGAGAGAAAGGAGGAGACAGAAAGATTTGTGGGACCACTTTTAATTTTACCACTGAAAGCTTATATAATATCATTAGTTGTTTAGTGATACTATATATACACGTAGTTAGGACCATAGAATGCATATATAGTACCACGCACTGAAATACTCAATTGTATTATTTGATTACCTAATGATATTATTGATCACACAATGGTACTACTCTAAAATCAGAATATACATTACGTGTAATTACACTCTTACCTCTCGTTATGCAATTGTTCATGCATAATAATACTCCCTTTAAACTCCGTCGTGTCATTTTGACTTTGTAGATTGTCGGTTTGACTCTGACCAATGTCAACAAATGCTTCTAAAGCACTTTGATTGTCAGTCAGTTTTGTCAGGTTGACTTTGTTGCTCATCCTCTTAAACTTCAACTAGTTCAATTTTCCTCCCACTTGTCATTTTGGAAAGATTCTCCTTTCGAAAAAAGACACCATCTCGAGCAACAAATACTTTGTTCTCAGATTGGTTTTAGAAGTAATACCCCTTTGTTTCTTTTATATATCCCACAAAGAAACATTTGTCAGATTTTGGGTTTCAAAGAGTTTAAAATTTTCTTGCCAAGCTGATTTTCTACTTCACTCTGAAATTCTTTGAATTTCTCAAATGATTCAGATTTGATCGACATAAGGTAGACATATTCATGTCTACTATAGTGGTCCGTGAAGGTGATAAAATAGTGATAACCATTCCTTGTCGTCGTGATCATTGTTCCACGTAAATATGTGTGTATGAAGCCTAATAAGCCACCGGCCCTTTCTCCTAACTTGGAGAATGGTTGCTTTATCATCTTGCCTAATAAACAACCTTCACAATTTTCAATTGACTCTAAGTCAAATGAGTCAAGAATACCTTCTTGTAGAAGCTTCTTGATACGTTTGAGTTAATGTGGCCAAGGCGACAATGCCACTAGTATGTTTGATTCGACTCAACGGTCTTAGCTCTCTTGGTGGTATCATTAACATTATAACTTGTAGAAACTTTTTGATGCGTTTGAGTTAATGTGGCCAAGGTGACAATGCCACTAGTATGTGTTATTCGACTCAACGGTCTTAGCTCTCTTGGTGGTATCATTAACATTATAACTTGTTTGTATAAAGAAAGCATATAAAGATCATTTCCTGAATATGCTTTACCATATAAAACATTATAAAGATAAAATTAACAAGTATTATCTTTTACTCGAAGTTCAAAACCTTTGGCATCCAACGCCGAGATAAAAATAATGTTTTTGGTAATGTTTAGAACAAGATAACAGTTTTCAATTTATAAAAGAAGCTCGAAGAGACAAATTGAGAGTTCCTACAGATACGGTAGCAATTCTGGCTCTATTGTCGACCCAGAGTCCGACCTCTCCCTTCTCTAGCCTTCTAATTTTCCTTTTTCTCTTAGCATCGGAACAAAGGTGTGAGTCACATCCGATATCTATTACCCAGGATGTTTTGCTAGTGAAGTTTTAGTCTATAACAAAATACCCGATATAGAAGCAACAATGCGGATATTCTTATCTTACTTTAACATGAGGCAACCCCTCTTCCAATGTCCGTTCTTCTTACAATAGAAACATTCGAATCGGATTGAGAATAGGCTACCTTCTTGTAATATCCCGTATTTTTATACGTATTTTATTTTAAATAAGTATTTGGTGAAGTATTTAAATAATTTGAAATGAATTATTTATTTTAAATAAGTTTGGAAATATTTTATAAAACAAAAGTTTTATTTAATTAATTATTTAATAAGTTGGGATTCTATTAGGAAAGTTTTATAAAAGGAAAATTTTATAAAAGTTAAGTTTTATTAGGAAATAGATTAGTAAGGATAGAAAAGGAATTTAAGGGTAGGAGGGTTCTACAGAAAGGGATATAAATATTCAACACATGTGCAAATTAAACTTTGTCTAGAGTGGAGAATACCCAAGGTAAATTTTCTTTCCCTTCTCCTTTATTTTCTTTTCTCTTTCTTTCTTTTTTCCCTTCCCTTTTTTTGTTGTACACGGCTGACGCCACCACCACGCACCGCCAACCGACCACCACAGCCACCAACGCAAGCGTTAGCAGCCGCAGCGACACTGGTGGGCGCGACAGCAGCCCAGTCGTGTCGTGGAGGCTGTAGCTGCCACTTGCGGTTGTCCAAATTTTTTTTTATTTTTATTTATTTTTCTTTAATCCTAAATATAATTATTTATTTTGGGTTTTGTGATGATTTTCATATGTTTTATTTAAGGTAGTATGTAAATAAATTTTTGGATTTTTTTTTTATTTAAAAAGCCCCAAATTTGAAACCCTAGATTTGTAAATAATTGATTATTGAAGGAGTATGATTTAGGGTGGTTTAAATCTTTAATTTGAGGGGTTTTAAGTATATTTACAGAAAGTTTTTATGAATTAATATATCTAGAAATTTAGTTAGTAAGCTAAAAATTAAGTTTTTTTGAAGGATTTTTGACTACCCATTAATTTGGATTAAAGTAAGGGGTTTTAAATTAATTTTCACCTTGTTTTATTTTAATTATAAGTGATTTAATAAGAGTATATATTGCTGGAAATTTATGTTGAGTGGATTCAAATGTCATGTTATAATTTTGGATTGTAGGAGACTTCTAAGTGAGTGATTTCTGTTAGTCGTGGCGATTTTAATATTATATTCAAGGTACGTTCGCGTACTTGGTATTTATTTGGTGATGTAGGAACATGCTAGGCTTTGAACAATTGATTCCAAATAGTATCATGATAGATTTTGATTGGAATTTATTATTTAGTTGATGTTGGTTATTGAAATGTAAAGCATGAATTATTAGTGATGGATTATTGAATAAAAATAATTATTTTGGCATGTTGTATATAAATCACACTTTTATTATTGGCATGATAGAGAGCATGTTTAATTAAACTAAATGTTTAATTTGGTTTGGAATATTAAAAAGGAATTTTATTATGGTTCATATAATTTTTATTGACGTTATAAGCATGAGAAAAGAGCTATTTATGTGTCTATGTACACGAGGAATAGATTATATTTTGGTGCCTTAGTGTACTTAAGGTATTGTTAACACCGAGGGATAGAAATTGTGGCATATTACCCGTTTAAGGTGTCCTTGACACCGAAATAGATTAAAAAGGGTTCAACATTAAATAATATGTAGTCACTAATTATTCAAGAATTAAATTGGAATGTTATTATTTGAATAATTATAATGTTTGATTGTATCATGGTTAAGTCACCACAAAGTTTAATAAAATGTAAATAACGTAAAGTGAAAGAGATTATGCATCAAAACTCTTGGAACGTATATACCTTGAGTATGGACATATGGGGGGAGTTATGCGACTTTATATTTGACCATAACTTCTATGGGAGTACAGGACGCTGTATTTTTCTTTTATTATTATGCGCAAGAATTCCGCCACTTACGAATGGTTATTTTATACTAGCACGGTTAGCTCCCGTGTTAGTACCCCTTTATTGGGGCAGGTTAAGTGGAAACTCGTTCAATGCATAATCAATGCTAAATGAACCTATTAGTTATTTAATTGAGAGTCATGTTTTATGTTGTATGCTTGTAAGAAGGTGCAACGAGGTAAGTTGTGTGTTAATAGGTGATAACATGTTAGTGTGTTTAAATACGCTTATGTACTCAGCATTGCTGATTGTGTGTTTGTGTGTTTGTTTGGCCTTGTCTTTACCTTGGCCCTATGATAACCCATTTTTAATGGAGAATAGTGGAAAAAGTGGAGATATGATTTTCAGGTGATGAAGCATATTCATGATGGGCATGAGTGAAGAGCGAATCATGTTAGTTTCCATAAGTTTATGATATGTTTATTATTTTTAATTATTTTATTATATTATGCATGTGAGACTAATGCAAAGGTTTTGAGTTGGTTCGGTTTTGTTAAGGGGCTACAATGGTTCCAAGTTATAGGTCAACTTTGTTTTACTTTGGTTTGACTTTACTTTTTATGGTTGGCTTTTTAAGTTGAATTTTTTTTTACCTTTTTAAAGATAGTCTTCCGCTGTCTGTCTTTGACATTTTCCTTAGCCGTTTTCACGGTGTCGGTAATGTCTTAGATTTTCCAATTTTGGGTTTTTAAAAGGGCAAAATAGGTACTTTAAAGGAAAAGAATTTCTAGGGTGTTACAAAGTGATATCTTAGAGTTTTGGTTGAGATTTTATTACCAGTAAGGCCAAAAATGTGTTTTAACGTGTTTTGTTTTAAAACTTGGCCAAATACTTATTTAATTGTGTAATTTCTAAAGTGAGTTATTTTATTTAATTTTGTTTTAAAAAGATCGAATATTTTATTTAATTAATTAATTGTGTTTTTTCTAAGGGAGAGACTATTAACTCTAAGATATCTGTTAGATCTTCTAAAGGGTCCCTATTGGTAAAAAAACTAGATGATGAGGAAGAAGTAGATAAGAATTGGAAAAGGGCTAGAAAGGAGAAGGCAAATTAGAGCATTTCTTTACTTTCAATATATTAGATAACTTTTAATTTTGAGTCAATTTTATTTTTAAGCTTTCTTTAATTCCATCAATAATGTAATTTTTATTTATTAATGCAATTTTAAACTATAAATTAAATTAACTTTTGCCTTTACATAATTTTTACTAAAACCAATGAAAACGACTTGAGTTAATTTAAAAATAATTCAAGTACGAAAGTCAAATTCTATCGAAGTAAATCGAAATCTACACAATCTTGACCAGGGGCGGATCTACATTGGTGCACAGTGGTGTACGTGACTCAGCAGTAAAAAAAAGTTTAATTAAAAAAAAACCTAAAACGCGTGAAGTGACGAAGCAAACCATTGAGTCACTGGATTTTCTTGGACTCAATTGCATGAATTTGCAATTTTTTTTCTTGGACTTGACAAGGGAATAAACGCGTCGTTAAATGTCTATCCTTAATCAAATACAATTTATAAAACCTAAACAAACCTAATACGAGTATAAGGCAAGCATAGGGGTCAAACCACAGGGAACAAATAAACACTACCAAATGTTATCAACAATTAAGCTAGTCCGAAATAGGGGAAGTAAACTAAGGACTAAACACGCTAAAACAAGAAATAAAACATTAAGGGAAATGGTTTAAATGAGTTTTTACTCAAGCATGAATAGACATAAAATCGCTATTGAACGTCAACTAAGCATCACACATCAACAATTTAAGTCACAATCTAACATCCTATCGGAGTCAATTGCTTTCTCGATTCATCAACAACCTACAATATCGTCTTAGGTCAAGCAAATCACGGTAATAATGTAGCAAAAGCGTTCAATGGAAATCTCTAAGCCGAGCTATCGCTACAACCAGGGTCAATCCACCTAGTTATGACTAATGGTTGGCCACCCAAGAGAAACAACTAGTAAGATATGCAAAACAAAGACTTTAATCACAATCACAACAATTTCAATATCAAAGCATACTTGAGATTCAACTACACTATCAACAATTCCATTAATGGGGAAATTACTCACTAATCATGACAATAACAAGATTAATTAACAAATAATCAAGAATCAACATGATTAACAAGCAATACTAACAACTAAAACAATAATCAAAACAAAGCAAATAAAATAGAGGATATAGAGTTAGAGATTCTCATTGATTGAAGATGAAAGTCTAAAAACAAGATGATAAATCTTCTTCATCAAAATCCAAGCTCAACAATGGTAAAACCCTCACTTTTTCTCTCTAAACTACTCTAACCTAAAACCCTAGAGAGAGAAGCTCTCCTAAAACTAATTAGAAAATAGAATAATTGATTGTTACTAATTACCCCAAAAAATGGGTATTTATACAAAGCTAGGAAAACTAAGTATAATAAAAGAAAAATGAGAAAATAAGGAGGAAATAAAAGAAAATAAAAGAGTAAGGAAAAAAAGAAAAGGAAAAGGAAATCATATAACTAATATATAAAGCCAAACTTTTAGCCAAGCGATGAGACAGCGACACTTGGCGTTCTAACTTTTCGCCAAGTGTCGCGCCACGTAGGATAGAGTTATATAGAATTCAATTTGTAGGATAAAAAAGGTAGTTTAGAATTCTATTTTCAATCAAATTTGGATATAGTTTTAAGATAAAATGGTTAATTTAGAGTTTTATTTTCGATAAAGTACCAATATTTACATATTGAATTGTAATTTTATTCAAAAAATAATTACATTATAACTCTCATAAATTATCATATAATTTTATTTTTTGTATCATAATATTTTTTTGGAGTGAAGGAATTAGTTCAAAATGTACCACATCTATTATTTATAATATATTCTAATCAATTAAAATAATAATATATTTCAAAATCTAATATAATTTTATTACTGTGTGTAAACCTACCCATCAATCGGTCGGATAATGAGTCATTTCGGACAGGGTCATTATTTCAGGTTACGGGTAAAGAAATGTTTTCACCAATATTATTATTATTAGTCATTACATGCCTACTACATAGTTTAAATTGTCACAAAATTAAAACACATAATTTCCTAACTAAATTTGTATCAATGATATGTTTTAAAATTTGACATATAGATTAAAAATTAATCTTAAAATTCAATAAACAACCAGGGCATCGCACGGGTACAAAACTAGTTAAAATAAAAGGAAAACAAAACAACTAAAATCCAAATCCCCCGAAACAATCAAACCCTTTTTTCTTTCTTCTCTTCAAAATTCCCTGCTCTTAAAATGGGGTTTTAATTCCCTGCTTCACTCACCATCAAACTCTATAATCAATCATCATCATGAAATCCCCACCGTTCATCATCATCAACTATAATTGAGCATCAAATCCAGGCCATCCGATTTTTATTAAAGTCACGTGAGAAGCTCGTGATTGAACCCATATTTACGCGCCCGCGAAAACGTTGCGCAAATGCTACTGTATCATTCTATTTTTGGAATCCAATTGCGCGCGCTTTCTGACAAGGCTGCATCAAATTGAAGCTTGATTAAGGTTCGATTGCTTGCAAAATGGTGAAGAATGGTGGCCGGAATTCGCTGTTGGTGTAGCTGTGAATTTGTGGTTGTCGTTGTGGTGTGCGTGAGGTGATGAGTGGCTGAAGTTGGAGGTTGGTAGTGGCTGCTCTGTTGACGGTGGTGCAGGTGGCGCTGCTTTGTTTTGTTGTTGTTGTAATTGCGGGCAATTGGTGGTTGCGAATTGGGTTGCGTTGCGGCTTGGGTAAGGGTGATTAGAGTTGTTGTTGCGGGTGTTGCGGTGGAGTTGGGTGGCTGCAGCTGCGGTGAGGGAATTGAGCAGCTGCTAGGTGCAGTTGGAGGTGGACAATTGTGTTATTAGTGGGATGTGAGCTGCGTGAGGCAGCAGAGGCTGTTGGTGGTTGTTTGGAGATGCGGGGGCCGATTGGGATGAGTTAGGGAGCAGGGGGTGCTGGCTGTTTTCGGTTGTAATTGGATGGCTCGGCTTGGACCTTGAACTCAAACCTACACACAAAAAATCCCGAGGGTGAAATCGAGACAAATAAAATAAAATAAATAATAAAATTGAACTAAATAAGCTATAATAGAAAATAAGAGACATAAAACTAAACTAACAAAATTAAATAAAAACACAAACAAATAAAATATGAAAAGACTAAAAACTAATTAAAATAAATAAAAGTAAATTAGAATACTTTCAAGGAAGAAAATAAATAACGAAATATAACAAATCAAAAGCAAATAAAATACGAAAATAAACTAATTCTAATAAAAACTACGAAAAGAACTAAAACACGACGAAATAACGAAATAAAATAGAAAGTTTATTAACGAGAAAATAAGAGAATAAAAGGGGAAAATAAGAGAAACTGAGCACGAAAATGTCTCTAAAAATAATCCTTAAGAGTGACACAGACGTCACTCATCAGGACTCCATTGAAATACAAAGAGATTAAAGAGAAGAGGAGAGAGAGTAGCAAGAAGAAGAAGAAAGAGAAAGGGTGTGAGATGGTAAGTGATATTTGATATTGTAAGTGGGGTGTGAGGTGTCAGGAAGGTGAGGGTAAGGGAAATAGGTATATGACAATAGGACAAGTGTCTTTTTATATACCATTAGTTTTTTTTTTTCACTTTTTGACTTTACTACTACTAACTGACTAGCTGTACTATTTTTTACTACACAGCATGCGCAGGAATGTCCAAATCGACCCACGGCCAAAACTCTTCAGCAGGATCCTACAAAACGCATATTCATGAGATAAAATCCCACTGAAGGGTACTAAAAAACACAAGTGTTCAAGGAACATACCGAGAGGATCATCTCTCGAACGCGAGCAGTAGTAGCCTGCTCACTTAGGTAACCTCCCCAACAGATACCAACTAGGAGCTCACGAGGCGAAGGTCTCGCTGGCGGAAGAGATGGAAAATACTCGTAAAGCCAAATCTATGAGGATAAAGAAGCATCAATAGATGATAATGAAAATCTAGAGCTAACTTTAGTAAAGGAAATAAAGTATACTTCTACGAGTCTCCAAAAGCTTGAGAGTGCGATGTCTCCCTCAAATGAGCCATGACGACTGGAAAGTTGCAATCCGACTAGCAAATCCGCATAGGCCAAGTTGGCCCAATCATATGACCCGACCATGTGAAGGTCGCGAAGAGAAGGTAGGTAGTAGAGTAAGACTCGACTACCTTTGTCAGGAGAAAAGGTACCTGACAACAAGATAAGAGCAAAGATGCACACCTGCTGCTCTGGGGTGGTCGCGCCATCCTGGAAAGCCGCCGAAAGTGTGGACCGGTGGATACACTAAGAGCTGAGATGCTTCAGCTCGGCCTCGCTACGATCCCGAATAGCAATGGGGCCTAACAGCTCCAGTACCACTATAGAATAGATTGTGATCTCTCTATCGAACAGAAGCGCAACTGAACAAAACTCCAGTCCCGAGATGAGACTGAAGTCAGCAGGGAAAATGGTCATCTCAACCCAGGGAAAATTAAAGGTGTTGGGGGTGTCCCAGAAGAACTCCACCAAAGCTCGAACCACATAGTGGTTCGGCCCGAAAGAATACAAAGACGGAGTGGCTCGAAATAGTGGAGTTAAGCCACAAAACTCCCCCAGTCAACATAAACAATCGTGATCGTGAAAGTAGGTATCGTATAGGGAGCCAATAGTGTCGTATCCTGAGCCATGGCCACGAACTCTCCCGCTATGAATCCCGCATCGAACACGCTCTTATATGTGGAACTCGGGCAAAAAATACAGAGTACGCTCATCCCACTTCGGGAACTCCCCTAGAGAAGAGGAGGTCCCCACACCATCATCAAGGGATCGTCCTCCCGATGAGCCTCCCTAGACCGAGAGTCAAATTCGCGTCATCTAGCCATGCTATATTACGTAAAGTAACAGTAAATTAAGGGTTCTATAGTGTCTAAGGTTCGCCTAGCCGCATGATACTATGTTCATAAAAAATAGAGTACGTAGTACTAAAACAGAGCATTATTTCAATACATGTAGAAAAAACATTTTTCAGCAATCAAACAATTTCTTGCAATACTATGACAAATATTGGTGACAAATTGGACAAGAATACCTAGCAAAAATACGAAGAACAAGTCGCATTGTTCTCATAAACTCAAAGGATTCAACAATGGAAATTTGCTCATTTCTTCACCAAATAGAGTCAAACAAGTCTCAAAATACTCCTATGGCAATATACAAGCATAATCAACCAATTTCAGGGCATAAAATTCAACAAATAAAGAAAATTAAGCAAAGTAAGTTTTGAATTTTCCCAAAAATTCGTGAACAAAACATGCAAAATTCAGAAAAACCGAAGTGAGATTAGAAAAAACTTACATAACTCGGGTAACTAGATGAAATAAGCTTTGATTTTGCAACTAGTTTGAGCGAATTTGGTTGACAAATGAGCAAGAAGCCGAGCAAACGAACAGCAGCATTCGAGCAAATGAACAGCAGCATCAGCGAAAATGTAGAAGAAAGGGGTTTATTTCGAAAACCCGACTCCACCGTCACACGACAAGGTTGTCCCCTTGCTCTAACATCTGTCGCCTGGCGATAGAGCAAAATACTGGTGACAGTACGCTCTAGCGCGTGCTAGTGTGGCGACAAGATCCATGGCCCCTATAAATGATTATGCAGACCTTATACAGCAATTTCGGGTTCCTTGGTACGCAGTTCGCCCCTATAAGTAATTTGAAATGATTAAGTAGTCGGCTCGATTACAATCCCAGTAAGTGATCGACTTGACAAATGGTCGTCTCACTTAGCTTAAAGCGCCTAAGTATTGGCTCATTGCAAGCACCGAAGTAATGGTTTACAAAGAAGCATAATCACCAAGGTATCGACTCATTCACAAAAAATGCCGAGGTATGGCACAACACCAATTTCAGCGAAGCATCTGCACAACAAATATTCAAGCAAAGCATTGAGGATCAACAAGCGATGGTCTTCGATAATTTTCTTCGGAAGATTATCACTATGAAATTGAAGATAGCTACAAGCAGCGGTCTTCAACGATGTCCCGAAGTAGAGAGGAGATTGTCTATAGCGACAAGACACAGCCGTGGTGAGGTACTGCCACAACTTTGAAGATAGCTATAAGCATCGATCTTTGATGATGTCCCGAAGCAGAGAGGAGATTGTCTATAGCGGCAAGGCATAGCCATGGCGAGGCACTGCCACAACCCTTGAAGATGGCGAGGCACATTTACCTTTGACGATGTTCCCAAGGCATTGTGGAGGATTGTCGCAAGCAAATGAATATAGAGAGGCACTATTACCTTCAGATGGCGTTCACGAGGAACTGTGGAGATCGTCACCAACAATAATGCAGCAACAAATCAGTTACTCTAGAGACGTGTGCTCGACGGTGCAAGATACGCGTTTCTTAACTCTTTTATCTATTTAACTAACGCTAGTTTGCAGGTATCGGCGTTATAAAAATGATTTAGGATCGCAAAACGTTCTGAATCATTCTTCGTCCCTATCACTACATACTTTGACTTTTGTTTTCGAAACTTGTGTTTCTCCAAACTCAGTCAAAGTGGGGGCTTTTGTAGACACTAAAATGTGTCTCCCCTAAACCAAACCAAGTGATGAATAGCTTTCACGTCTTTTGATTATCAAACGAAGTGAAAGTGTGAAAAGTCTAGTGATGTGGTTGTTTTTATTAAAATATCTCTCTTCTTGTTTTTGAAAATATTTCCATTTATACTCTATTTATAAAAATATCCAGTCCAATGTAGTTTGGTCCATGATAATGGTCCATTAATAGTGTAGTTGGATTAGGCTCGAAAAGAGCTTTCCAACGATATATTATAAGCCTAATTCCGATGAATAATGAGGAAGTTATGGCCATAATACTAAATTGGGCCGGAAATAAATTTTATATGTGGCCCAATGATCTAGAGGAGGGCCTATTAATTATTATTCCTAAAGTTATTAGGATTGATTTTAATTTTCTAAAAAAATTTAGAAGGTTATTTTAAATTCTAATGAAATTAATATTGATAATTTATATTTTAAAGAGCTTTATTTGGAATAAAATAAGTGCTTTATGATAAGCCCGATTTTAATTTGATAAACGCAAAATTTTCTGCTTAATCATATTAAGAAGAGGATTTCGTGTGCAAAGCGCATTTTATTTTTGACTTAGCGCAAGACGACAAGTCTATCTCCTAGCGCTAATAGCTATCGCCTGGCGCTAATAGCTGTCACCTGGCGCTAAGCTTGTCGTTTGGCGCTAACTCCTGTTGTTCGCGACAGGAGGTATTTTATTCTGAATGGGGCTTGATTTGTTTCTAAACTATTTTTTCTATAAATAGGGCTTGTATCTCCTCGTTTTCATTCATTCACAACCATCAATCTCTATTCTCTTTAAAGCTAGAAGCTTACTCTCTCTCTATTCTTTTTCTAAACCTTCCCTCTTACAAAATTCCACATACATTAGTTTGAGGCTCCGTTGAAGTACATAGTCCAAGTATCATCTTATGTGACCATCAATATTCGTCTAGAAAGTAATTCTTGTGTATTAGCATGGAACCTTCTATTGGGAAGTCCGCTAAGAAGTCCGAGACCACATATCCTTTAATAGCCTTTTGTGGCATGAATCTTACATCAAATTGGGCTAAGTTGACTATCCATCTTTATATTCTCCCATTTAGTGTATATTTCTCGAAAATATACTTATGTGGAACTGTTCGAGATATTACAAAGACTGTGTGAACGAGCACGTAATGTCTTAACTTAGTCGTGGCCCACACTAATGCGAGGCACAATTTCTCAAGTGGTGTATAACGTATTTCATACTCGAGCATCTTTTTACTTAGACAGTAGATGGCATTCTCTTTTCCTTTTACTTCTTGTGCGAGCATAACCCCCATTGTCTCTTTGGTGATTGTAAGGTACAACTTAAGAATAATTCCAGGGAGTGTTGGTGGTAATACAGAAGTATTAGCGAGATAGCCTTTGATCTTTTCAAAGGCTTTTTGGCAGTCATCATCCCATAATACTGGCACATTCTTCTTGAGCTTCTTGAATAATGGTTCACATATTGTTGTTAACTTGGATATGAACCTACTTATGTATTCAACCGGCCAATGAATCCCCGAATTTGTTTTTCGGTTTTTGGCGACAGCATTAACATGATTGCCTTGATCTTGGTTGGGTCTATCTCTATTCCTCTAGAGCTAATGACGTATCCCAAGAGTTTTCCTAAGGTAACTCTAAAAGAACACTTAGATGGGTTCAACCTCATATTGTATTTCCTTAGCCTTTCGAAGAATTTTCTTAAGGCTACTAAATGCCCTAGACGATCTTTAGATTTTACAATCATGTCATCCACATAGACTTCAACTTCCATGTGCATCATGTCATGGAGTAAGGCATTCGCTGCTCGTTGGTAAGTGGTACCCATGTTTTTTCAACCCGAATGGCATTACCATGTAACAGTAAGTGCCCCATGGCGTTACGAATGTTGTCTTCTCCATGTCTTCTTCTCCCATGAGAATCTGGTTATACCCTGTGTATCCGTCCATAAGAGAGAGAAGCACGTGATTTGCTGTATTATCTACTAGAATATCGATGTGTGGTAAAGAGAAGTCGTCCTTTGGACTTGCCTTACTTAGATATCAATAGTCGACACACATTCTTACCCTTCAATCCTTATTTGGAACTGGGACCACGTTTGCGATTCATTCGAGGTATTTGGATGATGAGTGTCATTTATGACACTCATAGGGTAGTGTTTTAGGATATTACATTATGCTTTTCATACTTTTCTTTTACCATTTTGATCATTTCTCCTCTAGCTTCTATATTTCCTCTTCTCTCGTGTTTTACTTTCCTTTATGTGCATTTCTTCGTGTTTTCCATTTATATTGCTCTTTTTCTCTTCTATTTCTCTCCTTGGTTTTTCTTGTAGGTGCCTAAAGACTTAGCTTTGCAAAGGATTCAAGAGGAGCAAAAAGAGCCAAGCAAAGGAGTTTTAAGTCTCATGGAGAGGGCTTGGACATGACTCGGAGAGGGCTGTCCTCTTTTTCCCAGAGTCGTGGGCACGGGATCCATGGGCCGCGAGCGCGAGTTTTGGTGCACATTTTGGGGAATTTTGGCAGGAACTCTCCGTACCCTAGTCGCGGTCTACCTGCGGGCGCGGAGATGTTTGAGAGGGCGCTCCAGATCAGAGAGACTGCGGCCCCCTGCTTCTCTAGGAACAGGGCATTTTGCCACGCACTGTACCGCGGGCGCGGTCTACGGTACCCGCGGGCGCGGGTTTTGCCCATACTGCCCACGGAGGTAGATATGGGTTCCGTACCCATTTCTCCGCCCCCGCGGAGTCTTCGAGGAGAGGGCGCGACCGATCAGCTTTTGTTCTTTGCCTATATATACTCTTGTAAATCATTTTGAAGGCCAACTTTTAGATGATATTCTATTTGTTTAGTTTTTAGAGAGAGAAGTTAGAGAGAAAGCAGAGATTGTAATCTTTAGATTTGAATTGTAATTCAACATTGTTTCTTCAATCAAATTTTTGATTCTTCTTCAATATCAATCAAAGTTAGTAAGACTTCTTTCCTTTGAATTTACTTCAATTACAATTTACTTTTATGCTTGAATATTTTGTTTAGATTTGAGAATTTGTTGATTGATTGAATTTTCTTTTTGATTTAGCTTGAAATGAATGTGTTTGTAATAGAATTTGTTTTAGCTATAGAATTCATCATGATTAGTGAGTAGACTAGTTGCTAAGGAGAAGGGGAAGCATGCTTGGTTGATGATTATTGCTAATTGATGATCCCTGATTGATTGATTGTTTCAATTAAATTGGTTGACATAGTTGTGCATGTGATTAATTAGACTAGGAGTGATCAACCTATTAAATTAATCTAGATTGCACTGCAACTTCCAATGACACGAACAATTGATTTGGGAATTGCTTTAATTGATTTAATTTGATTGTAATTCTCCTTGTTAATCATTCATAGTGAACCCTTGTTTTGTTTATAGGAGGTAACCTTTGAATTCCTTTGATTGCAACTATCGTTTGTCCTTTGCAACGTAAGAATCAATTGGGTGATCTATCAATTAGCATGATTGTTAAGCTTGCATGTGGAACCTATATCACTAGTGTTTAGCAATTTGATTGAATTCTTGATTCTTGTTATCATAGTTATCATACTCAACCATTAACAACTCTTCAAAATAGCTTGACGTTAGACTATAACATGGTTTTAATTCATTCCTTTGGGTTCGACCCTTAGCTTGCCTCTATACTTGTATAAGGTTTGTTAAGCGTTTACAAATTTAGTTTGACTTAGGTTGAACTAGATGAATACCTAGTTTCAACCCTCGTCAAAATGGCACCGTTGCCGGGGAATGACATTGGTGATTTGTTATAGTTGTTGAGTCTATTTCACTTTAAAAAAAAAACAAAAAGATTTTCCCCTTTAAGGCTACACTTGTAGCCGTGCTACTAATCATTTCCTTTGAGTTGTATGCGTAGAGCATGTGGTCATTCACTTGTGCCATTTGATCCGGAGATCGAGAGGACTATTACAAAACTAAGGGTTTCTAGGCGATCTTTTAGCTCTAGCATTTCAAGTGAAGAAGAACCGCAACAATAGGAACAAGCAAGAATGGGAGAGAATTCGAGAGTGGCGTTGAATGAACTGGGGATTCCCGGTGCATATAGATTTGAGAGTGGAATTGCTCCACCTAGAAAGCCGGCAAATGAATTTGAAATTAGGGCGGCTATGATCACTTTGATAGAAAGGCGACAATTTAGTGGAGCCAAACATGAGGGCCCACCAAATCATCTCAAGGAGTTTGAAAAGTATTGCAATACTATCAAGGTGAACGGATTTTCCCAAGAATTCATCCGTCTCAAGCTCTTTCCCTTTTCTCTCATTGGGCGCGCTTTGGAATAGCTAGACAAGGAGGTTAAGCTGAATTATCTAACTACATGGGACGAGTTTACAAAGGAATTTCAAACTCGTTTCTATCCACAAAAGAAAACGGCGAAGGCAAGAGCTTTGATTGAAGGTTTCAAACAAAAGCCAAGTGAGAGCCTCTATGAAGCATGGGAGAGGTATAAGGAGTATCAAAGGGAGTGTCCTCACCACGAGATTCCAACCTATCAAATTATTCAAATTTTATATGGAGGCCTTAGTCCCCAAGGAAAGTCATGCCTAGATGGAGGAGCCGGGGGTCCCATCATGAATAGGACGGAAGAAGAAGTGGTGGACATCATTGAGGATGTTGTGAAGTATTATACAGATTGGCAAGATGGTGAGAGAGAATCAACTAGCAAGAGTAGCTCTACAGTGTACTCGGTTGATCATTTGAATGCAATTAACAATCTCTCTTCACAAATGGCAAACTTGGGGAAGGAAGTAAGCAAAATCAAGGAAAAATTGGAGAGTTGTTCTTCCCAAGATCCAAGTCTTCCCTCCCAATTTAAGGGGAGAGGTACTCCTTCTAACTCTCATCTCCCTCTTTCTTCTAGTAACATGCCTAGTGGTTGTTTGTTTTGTGATGTGTGTGGTTCATATGATCATGATTCTAGAAATTGCCTCATGCTTCTCTGGAGAGTAATGATGATTTTGACAATAATGAGAGTGAACATGTGAACTTTGTGTCAAACAATAATAATGTGCAAAAGTTTGATAAGCAAAGGGATCAATGAAATAGGAATTACCAAAACCATGGTAATTTTGACAATTATAACCAAGGTGGTGGTTATAGGAACCAAGGGAACCAAGGTTCTCGAGGGAACTATAACAATCAAGGTTATAGTGGCCAAAATCAAAACCAAAATTATGGTAATCCAAACCAAGGTTATGGAAATCATAATCAAGGTGGTGGTAACCATAATCAAGGTTATGGTCAAAATCAAAATAGGGGTAGTTGGAACAATAAAGGGAGAGGCAATTTTCAAAATAATGCTCAAAGAAGCCTTCCACCCGGATTTGCTCCAAAGCCTCAAGTTGATAATTCCTATTCACAATTCTCTTCTTCTAGGACTAATTTGGAGGAAATCATTGAAAACCAAACAAAGTTGTTGAGCACTTACATGGCCGTAAGTGACAAGAAATTCAATGAAGTGATGACTCATAAGGAGATGCTTGAAAACCAAATTTCTCAACTTGCTAATGCTTTGAAAGACCATGCTAGTCCTTCTTCTTTACCTTCCCAAGGCTTAGATCCAAAAAGGTCCGTGAATGCTATTGTTACAAGGAGTGTTAAGGTTCTTGAAGAGAATTTGCCTAGGAAGAGTGGAACTAAGGAGGGTCCTAAGGAGGTCTTGGTAGAGGATGAGAGAAATTGTGCATCTTTAAGTGAGGTTGTGATTGAGACACCTCGAGAGGCGAGAGGGGAGAAAGAGATTGTGAAACCCAAGCTTCCATATCCACAAAAATGCATGAGACATAAGTTAGATGAACAATTTGGAAGATTTACTGACATGCTTAAGCAACTTTATCTTTCTCTACCTATTACCGAAGTTGTTACCCAAATGCCCAACTATGCAAAATTCCTCAAAGACATTTTGAGTGGTAGTAGGTCTTGTGATGTGGTGGAGACGGTCAACTTGACCGAGAATTGTAGTGCAATCATAATGAACAAGATGCCACCAAAGTTGAAAGATCCCGAAATTTCTCTATCCCTTGTCCCATTAACAAGATGCAAATTGATGATGCCTTATGTGACTTAGGAGCTAGTGTTAGCTTAATGCCATATTCGGTTTATAAAAGACTTGAGTTAGGAGAACTTATGCCTTCTAAGATTACCTTGCAATTGGCCGATAGGTCAATTAAGATTCCCAAGGGGAAGGTTGAGGATGTTCCTTTGAGAGTAGGGAAGTTTGTAATTCCGGTAGATTTTGTGGTGCTTGAAATGGATGAAGACGCTATCATTCCCATTATTCTTGGTAGACCTTTTCTTGCTACCTCGGGAGCTATGACTGGTGTTAAGAGTGCAAAGATTTCACTCAAGGTAGGAGAAGAGGTTATTGGATTTGACTTGAATGAAAACACGAAATATTCATGTTCATCCTTAGAAAATTGCATGTTGATCGATTCTCTTGATTTTGTTGTATTTCCCATGCATGAGAACTTGCTCAATTCTAATGATCCTCTTGAGATATCTTGTTGAATAAGGATAAGATATGTGCTCCTATCAAGGTAGTGACTATGTATGAGGATTTTCTTAATGGAGGCGTTGAGGAAGTGAGCATATATGCATGAATACCTCAAGCCAAGAAGCTTTGCAAGCCGCCATTTCAAAGGAAGGTAAACGTGTACCATTGGTTGAGCTCAAACCTCTTCCATCACACCTTAGGTATGAATTTTTGGGACCAAACTGTACTTTCCCTGTGATTGTTAGCTCTTCTTTGAGTGAGCACCAAGCTCAAAAGTTATGTGATGTCTTGAGGAGGCATCAAGGTGCTTTGGGATATACCATTGATGACCTCAAAGGTATAAGCCCCGCTTTGTGTACACATCACATAACTCTTGAGGAGGGTATTCTACCTTCTATTCAGAGGAAACGAAAGATACATCCCCAAATGAGAGAGGTAGTGAAGAATGAGATCTTTAAACTTTTAGATGCGGGAATTATATTTCCCATTTCTAATTCTAGGTGGGTTTCTCCCGTTCACGTTGTCCCAAAGAAGGGAGGTATGACTGACGTTGAGAATGAGAAAGGTGAGCTCATTCCAACGAGGACGGTCACGGGATGGAGAATGTGTATAGACTATAGACGTCTAAACACATCCACAAAGAAAGATCATTTCCCCCTTCCTTTCATTGGTCAAATGCTTGAAAGACTAACAAGACACAAGTACTATTATTTTCCTGATGGTTATTCGGGATTTTTCCAAATTTCTATTCATTCCGATGACCAATAGAAAACTATTTTTACTTGTCCCTATGGTACCT
Source organism: Chenopodium album (assembly GCF_948465745.1). Classification (NCBI taxonomy): domain Eukaryota; kingdom Viridiplantae; phylum Streptophyta; class Magnoliopsida; order Caryophyllales; family Amaranthaceae; genus Chenopodium; species Chenopodium album. Next base: position 24,033,465 of record NC_137842.1, read on the forward strand.
TTACCTATAGGAGAATGCCATTCGGCCTTTGCAATGCTCTTGACACTTTCCAACGGTGTATGATGAGTATTTTTTGGAGACATGTTGGAAGAGGAGATAGAGGTGTTTATGTATGATTTTTCCGTAGGTGGGGTTTCCTTTGAGGCTTGCCTTGAAAATCTTGAAAAGTGTTTGGCAAGAGGTGAGAAAATAAACTTGGTGTTGAATTGGGAAAAATTTCATTTCATGGTTGAAGAAGGAATAGTTCTTGGGCACAAATTTTCTCACAAAGGCATAGAGGTGGACAAGGCAAAGATTGAGGTTATTGAAAAACTACCACCTCCGGTCAATGTTAAAGGTGTGAGATCATTTTTTGGCCATGCCGGATCCTATAGAAGATTTATCAAAGATTTTTCCCTCATTGTAAAGCCCCTCAATTATCTTCTTCAAAAAGATGCCAAGTTTGTATTTGATGACAAGTGTTTGGAGGCATTCAATAAGTTGAAGAAGGCTCTAATCTCTACTCCTATTGTTCAAGCACCAAGATGGGATTTACCATTTGAGTTGATGTGTGATGCTAGTGATTCGGCAATAGGAGGTGTCTTGGGTCAAAGAGTTGACAAGAAGCTTCATGCGATCTATTATATCTCCAAGACTCTTAATGGAGCTCAACGGAATTACACTACAACGGAGAAGGAATTCTTGGCTATAGTTCATGCTTTTGAGAAGTTTCGTTGTTATCTATTGGGTTCCATAATCATAGTCTTCACGGATCAAGCGGCTCTCAAATATCTTTTTTCCAAGAAAGAGCCCAAGCCAAGGTTGATCCGATGAGTTCTTGAGCTCCAAACCTTTGACATTGAGATTAAGGATAAAAGAGGAGCGGAGAATGTTGTGGTAGACCATCTTTCTCGTCTAGATGATTTTTAAATTCATGATGATGGTTCTCCAATTGAGGACAAAATGCTTGATAATTTCCTATATGCTATTGAAGCAAAGGAGCTCCCGTGGTTTGCCGATTTGGTGAATTTCCTTGCTTGTGGGGAGTTTTCTCCTTCTTTTTCTAAGAATCAAATAAAGAAGCTTAAGAGAGAGGCAAGGCGTTATGTTTGGGATGATCCCATCTTATACAAGCGAGGGGTAGATAGCTTACTTAGACGATGTGTGCCAAATGAAGAGGTACCTAGTGTTTTGAAAATGTGTCATTCAGATCCAAGCGGAGGCCAGATGGGTGTTTCTAAGACCGCCACTAAGGTCCTTCAATGCAGTTTGTGGTGGCCACATCTCTTTAGGGACTCATGAGGCTTTGTGAATTCATGTGATCAATGTCAAAGAGTTGGGAACATCTCAAAGAGAAACGAAATGCCTCAACAACCCATACTAGAGTTGGAGGTATTTGATGTATGGGGTATTGACTTCATGGGGCCATTTCCTTCATCTTTCAAAAATCAATTTATCCTTGTAGCGGTCGACTACGTGTCTATGTGGGTCGAAGCCATTGCCTCCCCAACTAATGACCACAAGGTTGTTATGAAGTTGTTTAAGAAAATAATCTTTCCAAGATTTGGGGTGCCGAAGGAGGTGATAAGAGACAACGGTTCTCATTTCATTCACCATGCTTTTCAAAACATGTTAAGGAAGCATGAAGTCCATCAAAGATTTGTCCTCCCATATCATGCACAATCGAGCGGTCAAGTGGAAGTCTCAAATCGTCAAATCAAACTCATACTTGAAAAGACGGTTGTGAGTAATAGAAAAGATTGGTCGGAGAAATTGGATGATGCTCTTTGGTCCTATCAAATCGCTTTCAAGACCCCCATAGGTACCACTCCATACCGCCTTTTATATGGTAAGTCATGCCACCTCCCGGTTGAGATTTAACACCGTGCTTTGTTGGCAATCAAGAACATAAATTTTGATTTAGCAAGTGCAGATTAGAAAAGGTGGTTGGACCTTGTAGGCGTCGTTTGAAGTGCGCCTACGTTAAAGCATGTGTGAATATGCTTGGCACTCATAGGAAGTGGGAATTGACATTACGATTAGGAACAACGATTAGGGACAAATAAAGTAGGGAGCCGCCAACAAGTTTTTAAGGAACTTGTAAACCGTTCACGGATCATTATAAGGCTACCACGAAAAGGGACAACGACAGGCAACAACGATTGACCAGTGAAGGTTACACCCCATTCATAATCCATGAGATTACTAACTCCATATGGTTCGGAACCACGAAAGGAGGATCGGGGATGATGGTACGAAGTGAGTCATGGAGTCACATTCGCTCGTATTGGCCTCTACTCGATTCTTATATTAAAAAGCATTCCTGTGATCCCAAAGGCATACAAACAAAATATTCAATTCGCTCCAAACTATTATTTAGCTAAATTGGTTGAATATTAATGCAACACATAATTCTAAAATATCGTGATCACTTGATTAAACAACAAGATTAAAAAGGAACCTAAACCGGTTGTCCAAATTATCTTATTAGGCGTGATTTTCAATTACATATTCCCTTTAAACATGCAATATGGTGATCAATAAAAAATATAATAGAATAAACATTAATATCGGAAGCAATTTAACCATAATTCCAACAATATAAAATCGTTAGAAAAATAATAGAAATAAAAGGAACATGATCCTTACTTTGATTCTTTTTGTTTGCAACTACAAAATAATAAACGAGTTAGTAACTTCAAGGAAATAATAAAACAATAATTAAATTAAATTAAATAAAGTAGAGTTGATTTGGGGCCAAACCCTCAAACAATTCTACCTTTCACGCCTTGGCTTAAGGATGGAACCATGAGTAAAGTATAGACTCCTTTGAGCAATTGAAGAAGGAATTTTGAAATGAGAAGGGTAGGCTAGTGTTTAGGCTAAAGCATAGAAGAGAGAAAAGTAAACTAGAGAATTGATTGATGCTCCGTACATCAGAAATGAGGGGGTATTTATAGGGAAAATGTGATGAGGGAGCACACGGAACCCTAAATGATAAAAACCCTAAAAAAGTATCCTGCGACATGGCAAACTGTACCGTGACACGTGAAGTTCCACCGTCAGACGGGAAGCATTCCCGTGACACGGTGCATTTTTTGTGTGACGCGGGAAATTTTCAGAAAACGGGAAAGAAAACGCGTTAAGGGTTTACGCGGAAAAGACACGGAAATTCCCGTGTCACGGCAGACTTCCCGTGTCACGGGAAATCCCACCGTCAGACGGGACTGATTCCCGTGACACAGTGGGTACCTGCCATGGTGCGGGAATTCCCAGCCCACTTTTCCGTCTAAATACATTTTTAACCCTAATTTCATTCGGCATTTTAAGTGCCGCTTGATAATTTCGGGCCTTTTCTGACTTATTATTATTTGGGCTAAAAATAAGAAAATAATTAAATAAAAATAAATAAAAGGTTTGGGTCAAAAATAAATAATAAAACAATAAAAAAAAAAGGTTTAGGCTAAAATTAAATAATAAGTTGGAAAAATACACTTTAATAATCCCAACTATGGGCGATTTACCTACAATAATCCCAACTATCGTTTATTCTACAATAATCCCAACTATTAGGTCAGTTTTCCTCCACCAGTCCCAAACCGGTCAACAAAAGTCAACAACCTATTATTGTAGGTTGTTTGACACGTGTCAGTGTGTGAGTGGTTCCAAAAAAAATTTAAGTAAAAAAAAAGTAAAAAATAAAAAAAAATAAAAAAAACAAACCAAAAAAATAAATCTGGCAGCCCAACCACCACCTCCAAAGTGGCAGCCACTCTCTCCCCCACCCCCAAACTCACCGGAACCCTAACCACAACCCTCGATCGCCGGGAATTGGCCGGCCAACCACCGAAAATGGTCGGCCGGCCTCTAGCTACCACCCACCCCCAACCCCCGAAACCGCCCAACCAGCCCTCCCCGACCCCCAAAACGAGAGCCCAACCTCGAACTCGCCCACCTAAAAGGTCGTCACAGGCGTGGATTGGGTCTGGAGGTTGAAGATGAGGTCGACATTGAGATTTCGGTGGGTGTTCGTCAGCGTGGGTGGTCGTGGAATCGTGGGTGTTCATGGAATCGTGGGTGTTCGTCAGCGGAGGAGAGAGAAAGAAGGAGTTTCGTGGGTGTTCTTCGGGTCAATCGGGTGGGGCTGCGCTGCTACGGTTGGTCGGAGGGGATAGTCGACGGTGGAGGCGACGGAGCCGCGGTGTAGGGCGAAGAAAAAAGGTAGAGCCGCCATGGTTTTGGGTTTCACGGTGGGTGTAAGGCGGCTGAAGGGAGAAGGGGGTGGCTGGGATAATTTTTGATATTTTTTTTTCTTTTGATTTTATTTTTTTGTATATTAAGCCAATCATGTTATGACATGTGTTGTTTTTTTTTTTTTTTAAAAAAAGTTTACCCTTTTAGCAGGTAACCGGTTTTTGGGACTGGTAGAGGAAAACTCAGGGCATAGTTGGGATTATTGTAGAATAAACGATAGTTGGGATTATTGTAGGTAAATCGCCCATAGTTGGGATTATTAAAGTGAATTTTTCCTAATAAGTTTGGGCTGAAATTAAAACTATGCTTTTACCAAACATCAAGACTAATCCATGGACCGTTCAAAAATACGAATTTAATCAAATACGATTTTTTAAGCACTCTCGGGATTAAATATCGAACCCGACCAATAGTGGCGGTGAAAGGTTGTTCATCATCGGGTTTTGTTTTGGGGAGACATTTTTAGGTGTTGATGAGTCTATTTTTTATATATATTTATTCCCCGTCCCACGGTCATATTTGTGCTTATTTGGGCTCTACGGAGCTATTTTTATTACTAATATACGTTTTCTAGCGTTTTTGTAGAGTTGGTATTATTTTGTAGGAATTTGAAGAATTATGACAATTCCCGAGCTTATTGAGCCACTATGAAAATATTAGAGATGATCGTACCTTATGACGAGTTTTTGAAGCCCAAGGTCGAGCTAATTAAATTTGGTTCGGTGATTGAGGGCTCGGTTTGTTTGGAGTATTAATTTTGTTGCAAGTCCAAGATAAATTAAGAAAAGAAAAATTCAGCCCAAGTGAAAAAGGCCTGTCGAAGTTATGCCCAGATTATGAAGTCGAGGAAAAAGGCGCGCCCGATCGGGCGGCCCTTTGCCCGATCGGGCGCGTGTTTCCGGAAGTCGGTTTAAGCGTTCGTTTTATTTGCTTTAGCTTAGGTTTCGTAGATTAGTATAAATACTCTTTTGTGGAGCTAGTTTTAGTTGTCTTGGATCATTGTGTGAGACAATTTTCCTTAGATCATCTCTTTTCTCTCTTACTCTCTCTCTACTTTTCTCTCTCTCTCTACTTTTCTCTCTCTCTACAACTCTTGGTTTATTCCATACTCTATCTCCTTTACTCTGGTAACTATTCCTCTCTCTTACTTAAATCTCTTTCTATTATGCTTTATTTAATTGCTTTGTTTAGTTTAGTTTTATTATGTTTGAGTAATTTAATTCTAGGGTTTATGGGGATCCATAATTAATATGAAGGGATAATTTGTTATTGTTGATTATTGATATTGCATGATAATTTCTTATTGAATTGTTTTAATTCTTTGCAATTAGATTATGAATCGAGCAGATGTAATTTGATTGTGAATGTTTAGCAATATTGAATTGATGAATCGAGCAGATGTTAATTTAATATTAAAGGCTATTTTCAATAAGAACTTAGATCTAGTAAATTGCGAGAGCCTGTTAGATCTATGTTGATTAATAAAATTGCGAGAGCCTGTTAATCATGTTATTTATGCAATGTCAATGATTGATTACCCTATTTTACCCCGGAATATTATTTATTGGTGAACCTATGCCCTAGATCCTTTTATATATTATTTTCTCCCTATTCCTACTCTTTTTAGTTTAGTTTCTTATTCATTCATAAATATTGGTTACTTAAATAATTTAGATTATAATATTTAATTAGGAGTAGAAAGACTTGTTTCCCTGTGGAGATCGACCCTACTTCCCTATCTACTTTAGTTAGTGAATTAGGTAATTATTTTTGATTAGGGGATACGACTTTACCCTATCGACTCTTTTATTATTATTATTATTATTTTTTTTAATTTTTTTTTTTAATTTTAATTTTTTTTAATTTTTTTTTTATGAGTTGAAAATATCCATGCTTATGTCATTACAAGAATTATATAATTTTTATGCAGCACCTAACTACTGTAGTTGTCAACGTCTTTGTCATGAAAATCCTGAATGCCCTTATAGTGAGTTTTTTGTGCGTCATCCGGATGATTTTAGAGTCTTTCCATATACATATGATCATATTCGGAAACGATTAGTTGCTAATGAAAGTTATTGGAAGGCTCTTGATGAAAAAGTCTATGGACACTATAATAATATGAATGTTATTGAGGATGAAGAACCATCGGTTATAGAATTTGTGGTTGAAAAATCATTGGTTGACGAATCGGTGATTGAAAAATCATTAGTTGTAGAAACGGTGGTTGATAATTCCTTTGTTGATGATGAGGTTATTTGTGAAGGTAAAATTTTAAAGTCATTATTGGATGGTAAAGACAATGACTACCTCCATGTTCGTTCTATTAATTCTAAATTTTTAACGGAGGAAGTAGAAGGTTGTGGTGTATTTTCATCTTCCTCTTTTGATTTTTCTTTCTACCTTGAGTTCTCTTTATGTGCTCTTAACTTTTTCTTTGTAGGGATAAATGTACTTGCTATTAAGCCCTATATAGTGCTTAATGAAATGTTTGCAGGAGCGTTTGATAAGTTACTCAAGGCATTGAATTCTTCCGATTGAGAGAAGGAGTATGGTCGAGCGGGACCTTGATAAACCACCGCTTTGCGGGAGGCAACCCGTATTTTGTTGCTTTTTATTTAGTTTATTTATTTTTTTATTTATTTGTTTGTGTGTTTTCTTTTTGTTTTGTTTTAGAGAGGTAGAGGAGAGTATATCTTATATTTGTGGGAGTGTGTTTTTGTACAAGTATAGGTTTAAGAGGTCAAAAGACTTAGAAGAAATTGAAGACGAAGAAAAACAAAGGAAACGACTGGGCACGGGCCCGATCGGGCGAAGCTCTCCCGATCGGGCGCGCAAGGAGGGTTAAATTTCATGCCTCCACTCGCCCGATCGGGCGAATTTGCCCGATCGGGCGCGAGAAGAGAGCTGGAATCGAGCCTTAATTAGCCCGATCGGGCGGAGCCGCCCGATCGGGCGCGCAAGTGCAGTCAAAAACTCGAGCAAATTTCGCCCGACCGGGCGAGGTTGCCCGATCGGGCGCAAATCGAGTGGAGGAAAAGATATATCGGGCAGAGCTCGCCCGATCGGGCGCGCGTACGCGTCAGCAAACTTAGTCAACTTCGACAGGCCATAACTTTTGCGTTTCTTATCTGATTTTTGCGTGTGACCTGTCGTTGGAAAGCTCTTCAAGTATAGTTTCCAATGCAATTGGAATCACTGTATTATCATTTATACATCAAAAGTTATGATCAGAATAGTGCACCTGACTCAAATTTGAACTTTTTCCCACTAACACTTTGTTTATTTCTTGCCCAATTTTGTTCCAAAGAGATGCATTGCAATCCTCGAGGCTTTGGTGACATTGATGTGGTGATGATGAAGAGTAGTCACCTTGACTACTAGCTTCCCTTTAAGACAATGAGGACATTGTCTGATTTAGCTTGGGGGGAGGTTCTCGTGTTCGTATGGTACATCTTTCACTCTCTCTCTTCTCTTTTTATTTTTATTTTTCTTAGTATAGATTTTATTACTTTCTTAGGTTAGTTTTGTTCCAATGAATTGTAAATCATGCTTCCCTGTGCCCCTTACTTGAGAAAAATTTGTTTTGATTGTTGGTATTTGATGATGAGCATTGTGGATTAGTTGATCATGATTTGATGTTTGATTGCCTTGAACCCTTAACATGCGTCAATTTTGCCCAACTACTTGTGAATATAGTGCTTGACTAGTTGATTTGGTTAGGAAATGTGTGATAGTTCCATAATTCCTGGTATGTCAATGAATTTTAGTATTGGTTTGCTACTATTAGTAATGTTTATATGATTCATTATTATGCACATTGAGGAGGACGAAGGCATTTGTTCTTTTAGGTAGCCTCCAGACATTGTAGATACATTTGTTCCCTTCTTGCTACCCATGTTGTTGCTTTGACCTTTTGTTGTTTATTAGCCGCATTACAAGCCTATTTTGCCCCATTGGTTACTAGTCCCAAGCTTGGCTTGGGGGAGCTATTAGTGAGTGAGGTGAGGGAGTTTGTAGTGTACTTATTATTTGCACAATTTGGGTGGGCTTTTGAGAAGTTGTTTTGTTGTTGATCATGTTTATTTTTGATGAGTTTGAGAGTTATATTTTCTTGAAAAAATAAAGCATGATGTTATGAAAAAAAAGAGAAGTTCAAAGAAAAAAAAAATGTGAAAAAAATAAGCGAACTTCAAAAGAAAAAAAAAAGAAAAAAATGTTCAAATGTTCTAGTTGGAGGTTTGTAAAGAATAATTTTGAGCCTCAATGGAAAAAATTCAAGTTGGAAAATAAAGTTTGTTTATTCACTCTATTACTCCATTATTATATCTTATGAGTGAAATTGTAAGTGTTGGGATTATTTACTATGATTGGAGTTTATTTGGTTGATGTAAGAGTTGGTTGTGTAGGAGATGTTGATCATTATTTATTTTGATCATGGGTTTTATTAGGATATAGCTCCTTTAAGCATAGCTTTTCTCTCACTTATTCCCAAATTTATCCTACCCTTTACCCTAGCCTTACATTACAAGCTTTAAAGACCTTCCGACCTTTGTGCATAGAATTGTATGAATGTGAAAGTGTTGTTTATCAATACAAGTTATGATTTGGCATATTTCGAGTCGACTAGTAGGATTGAGCGTTCATTGTTTTATACACACGAGAGTGTGAGTTGGGAGGGAATTGTTCACATTTAAGGGGTGGTTGGAGAGCGATCGAGTACATCTTTTACTCGCCACATAAATGAGAGTTGAGTGTGTGAGCACTAGTCTTGAATTCTATATGCTTTTGTGGTTTGCTCTATTTGACAATTGTTAGGGAAGATTGGTAGTTGGATGGATTTGATTGGTTGACTTTGATACATGTTTGTCAGATTTACCTTAAATCATATTTGTTAATTTAAATTGTTTTTGGGGTGAAGTATTGATTTATTTATTCATTGCTTTGCTTAGGGACAAGCAAAGGTTTAGCTTGGGGGAGTTTGATGAGTCTATTTTATATATATATTTATTCCCCGTCCCACGGTCATATTTGTGCTTATTTGGGCTCTACGGAGCTATTTTTATTACTAATATACGTTTTCTAGCGTTTTTGTAGAGTTGGTATTATTTTGTAGGAATTTGAAGAATTATGACAATTCCCGAGCTTATTGAGCCACTATGAAAATATTAGAGATGATCGTACCTTATGACGAGTTTTTGAAGCCCAAGGTCGAGCTAATTAAATTTGGTTCGGTGATTGAGGGCTCGGTTTGTTTGGAGTATTAATTTTGTTGCAAGTCCAAGATAAATTAAGAAAAGAAAAATTCAGCCCAAGTGAAAAAGGCCTGTCGAAGTTATGCCCAAATTATGAAGTCGAGGAAAAAGGCGCGCCCGATCGGGCGGCCCTTTGCCCGATCGGGCGCGTGTTTCCGGAAGTCGGTTTAAGCGTTCGTTTTATTTGCTTTAGCTTAGGTTTCGTAGATTAGTATAAATACTCTTTTGTGGAGCTAGTTTTAGTTGTCTTGGATCATTGTGTGAGACAATTTTCCTTAGATCATCTCTTTTCTCTCTTACTCTCTCTCTACTTTTCTCTCTCTCTCTACTTTTCTCTCTCTCTACAACTCTTGGTTTATTCCATACTCTATCTCCTTTACTCTGGTAACTATTCCTCTCTCTTACTTAAATCTCTTCCTATTATGGTTTATTTAATTTCTTTGTTTAGTTTAGTTTTATTATGTTTAAGTAATTTAATTCTAGGGTTTATGGGGATCCATAATTAATATGAAGGGATAATTTGTTATTGTTGATTATTGATATTGCATGATAATTTCTTATTGAATTGTTTTAATTCTTTGCAATTAGATTATTAATCGAGCAGATGTAATTTGATTGTGAATGTTTAGCAATATTGAATTGATGAATCGAGCAGATGTTAATTTAATATTAAAGGCTATTTTCAATAAGAACTTAGATCTAGTAAATTGCGAGAGCCTGTTAGATCTATGTTGATTAATAAAATTGCGAGAGCCTGTTAATCATGTTATTTATGCAATGTCAATGATTGATTACCCTATTTTACCCCGGAATATTATTTATTGGTGAACCTATGCCCTAGATCCTTTTATATATTATTTTCTCCCTATTCCTACTCTTTTTAGTTTAGTTTCTTATTCATTCATAAATATTGGTTACTTAAATAATTTAGATTATAATATTTAATTAGGAGTAGAAAGACTTGTTTCCCTGTGGAGATCGACCCTACTTCCCTATCTACTTTAGTTAGTGAATTAGGTAATTATTTTTGATTAGGGGATACGACTTTACCTTGTCAGGTGTCTACAGAAGCCCCCACTTTGACTGAGTTTGTAGAAACGTCAGTTTCGAAAACGATAGTCAAAGTAGCCGATAGGGACGGAGAATGATATAAGACGTTCTGCGATCCTAAATCACTCTGTATACGTCGATACCTTCAGAAAAATGTTAATTCCACAGGTAAAAGAGTAAAGGATAGAATACGTATCTGGCACTAGTGTATCGGTGACAAACGAATTTGGCAGCTTTCTATGGTTGAAGGAATCCACCGAGTGACATTTGTTGAAATGCTTTCCATGCTTGAGGAAAGCCGACAGATGAGTTTGGTAGCTTTCTAAGCCCGAAGAAACCTACCGGATGACACTTTCCATGCTTGAGGAAAGTCGACTTATGATTTTGGTGTTTTTCTATGCTTGAAGAAATCCACCGATAATGCTTTCCATGCTTGAGGAAAGCCGACAAAGGAATTTGGCGGTTTTCTATGCTTGAAGAAAAATCCACCGATAACGCTTTCCATGCTTGAGGAAAGCCGACTTGGCGGTTTTCTATACTTGAAGAAAAATACACCGATAACGCTTTCCAAGCTTGAGGAAAGCCGATGACTACTGTATCACTGAAATTTGCAAGTGTATGATGGTTCGATTATCCCCGAACGTGGGCCGCAGATGATTCACACCTTCAAGTCGATTATCCGACTATATAGTGCTTAAAATATTGACAAAATTACTTTAATGCTTGCTAGGGGTAAAATGGTAATTTTAGTCCCCTTTAAGTATCAGTTAGAAATTTCCGCGTAATTCTAGCGAAAAATAACTGTCCAATTTGCGCGGAAAATCGTGCAGCTTTGATAAAAAATACCAGAAATATTCGCAGCTAGCTTAGAAAAATGTGCAAAAGAATATTCTGGACCCCGTGCCACGTGGAAGCATCCCGTGACACGGTTTAATTTTGCCGTCAGACGGGATCATCTCCCGTGACGCGGGAATCCTGTTGGCTGAAAACCGGTCAATTGGCATCTTTGACCAGTCAAAGCATGTGCACCACACAATATATGACCGTTACGTGGGAACGGGGTCCGTTGCACGGGATTTTTTTGGTTTTAAATATCAACCATTTCTCCCATTTTGCTCATCCACCATTACTCTTTTCTGTCCGATTTTCACCCAAAGAAAAATCTTTTTGCTCGGTTTGCCGTGTCTCGGCGGCTTCTCACCGGTGCTCGGAGCTCGTTACCGTCAGCCGGAGTCACCTACCGTGTCACGGCATTTCTGTGTTCTCATCTTCTTCTTCTCTTTTTTTTTTAATTTTCGCTACAACTTGCAGCTAATCGCTGCTGTTTGTCGTGCTGCTGTTGCCTAAAGTCGCCGCTGTTCTCGCCGGAGGTGTCACCGGAGCTCCGTCGTCGTCTTAGAGGCTCCGTGACACGTTAGACTGCAACCGTGTCGCGGCGCTGCTTCCCGTGTCGCGGCGAGTGAGTTGGGTTGCTGGAGTTTTTTCGAGCTTTTGTTGCTCGATTTTTTCTATACTCCTCATATTCGAACCTCTACAAGGATCTATGTAAGTTCCTCTTAATTTTTGTCTCGAATTTGCTTCAAATGAGTAATTTCATGAAAAACCCTTAAAAATCAATTTGGGGATTTTTGATTTTGAGGTTTTATGTTGAAATTCTTGCCATGAATTTACTTGTATATGTATGTATGTGTCTTTGTGAGAAATTTGAGACAAAAAATTGCATGATTTGATGGAGGATTGAGCAAATTACCATTTTTGGGTACTACTTTATATGAAATGATGTTCTTGTTGTTCATGTTACTTCTTTGCCCTTGAAATGGTGAAATATTGGTGGTAGATCTTGTAAAATATGTCATGATGTGTTGATTCATTGTTTTTGTGCAATTCCGAAACATATTTCGTGTATGTACTATATCGTCATGGAGAACATAGTATCATGCGGCTATGAGAACTGTAGTATTAGTTTGTCATGGAGAAACTAAATACTATAAATACTTCCATAATTTTGCCAATTTTTAGCCTTGAGGTAAAATTTTAGCGTATAATGCGATAAACAAATAAATAACTTAGGAAATGATACTAAGCATTTAGTTCTTTTATTAAAATGCAACTCGAATTAAATGTCTTAGGAAATGACGCTAAACATTTAGATCTTTATTTTTATAATAGCATGCCTAGGCGACGGGATCGCGATCTTTCCACCCACGGCCGGCGTCAGGCTTTTCGGGAGGACACTCCCACTATTCCTGAGGGTATGGACGACGATGCCTTAGAGTCCGAGCCTCGGGCTTCTACGAGTAGAGGTAGGTGGGTTCCGCCTCTCTGGACTCCAGACCAGTTGGTTTTCTGCCGTGAAAACCACGTTTCTCATCGCCCACTCTCCGGCATAGTCGATGGCACGCTTCGCCACCACGGTTCTTGAGCCGGAGATTTAATTCCTCGACTTCACCAGATCATTACGAGGGATCCTGCTACGAACGCCCTATGGGAATCGGCTAGTTAAGTAGATTTTTATACGGCAGTCGTAGGGTTTCGCAGCCCCCGGGGTTGCGGCGCGACGGTCATTCGCGCATTGTAGGAGTATTTTTGGGATACTACCAACACTTTTCATTTTTCTTGGGGGGAGATGACAGTGACCCCTCTGGACTTCAGTATGATTAGCGGGCTGCGCTTCACTGACCGGGCCGTAGCTCAGATGTCTGATCTGTCTTGGGGATCGGCTGAGGCAGCCGATTTGTTAGGTCCGATCGTTCAGCGTATCAGGACCCGGCCAGTGTCTCGAGGTGGTCCTAGGAGCGGGCGATCGGAGCTGGCTTCAGTTCTAGCTCGTGGCTTCGACATGGAGGAGACATCGGCTGAGCAGCGAGTGCGGATCTTCATTCTGATTCTGATCTCTATGACTCTTTCTCCTGATAGGAGTTCACGCGTACTCCTTTGCTACCTCCCTTCTTTGGTCAAGATCCATGAGATAGGATCCTATAGCTGGGTAGCCTCGGATACGCCGACCTTCTCTTATCACTACGTCATGGCTGTCGGCAGCTGAACGACGAGTCTCGCATCACTGTCTATGGTCTGTGGAGAGTCGTAGAGGTGATGATCTTTTCCTCTTCTTGTTTCACTTTAATTTATTCGACTCACGTGCTCAAAGATTACTTTTCATTGCAACTATGGTTCTACGAGTACTTCCCAGGCTTGGCTCCTCGTCGGCGTCGTGGAGCGGTTCATGATTTCCTTGTCAGGGCCAGCAGGCGTGATCGAGGAGAGTCACGGGTGGAGTCTGTCCCTGCGCTGTGTGGGCTGCTACGCCGTGGCACCTCTTCTGTTGGCGTAAGAATTAGTTTTATGGTCTGTTATTTTCCTTCTAACGTTGTTTCCGGTGTTTCATGCCAACTTTTTATGGTTTTCAGGTTGCAATTGATGTCCAGTATCGTCCTTGGGCCGGGATGACTGATCTTCCTATGGCCTTGCGTCTTTCAGCGCACCGCACCATTTTAGTTGGTACCAGACGCTTTGTCTGGTATTTGGGGGAGCGTGTCGTTCGTCAGCATAGCGGTGATCGCTTTGTGATGCCCTCATCTCCACCAGAGTCGTTGCCGGACTCGCGCTTGATAAGGGAGTTGATAAACATGGGAGAGTGCTACACTTTTCCTTGGTAGGAGCTTGTGCAGATGAAGGGTGATTATGCGCATGACTTGCTTCCCTCTCTGGCTCCTCCACCCCGTCTTCCCGAGGTATGATTTCTTTTGAGGATCTTTATTACTAGTCTCTGTTTTAAATAGTCGAATAACTTGATTATTCGATCATATTTTTAGACGACTATTCGCCCTATGGGGAGGATCGAGATTCCGCCTCAGTCAGTCCGTTACCCGGGGCCGATTGGTATTACCGAGGACCATATTGCTAACGCGCCAGAGGGTTACAGACAGGCGCAGGAGTCCTAGCCCGAGGTCTTTGAGCCGGTAAGTTTTTTGATGCATTGTTCATCCTTTTATCACCGCTTGTTACTAATTTTTCTTTGTTTTATCCTCAGCCTAACCGCCCGGAGATGATGGGATTCATGAAGCTGGTTGACGCCCTGAAGTACCGCATCATCAAGCTTCGGCGTGGTGCGAGTTGTCGGAGCAGTTCTAGCGATGTTCTTGAGGTATCATTCATTTTTCACTTCTACCATTTGTTTTATTTTGCATTGTTGACACCTTTTGATTTTGTATCTTTCAGGAGCAACGGAGGTCCCGCTCGCGCTCGAGGGATAGAGGCTCGGAGAGGAGGAGCTTGGTCGTGGTAGACGATCTCCTGAGATTCACCGGCGTTCTCATTCTCAGCGAGATCTCAGATTACTCAGCCGTTTCAGGAGGCTCAGTGGCAGCAACCTCAGTCTTCCCTGCGCTTTCCGGGTCAGAGTCAGGGGCAGCGGCAGTCGTTTTCACAGCCTTCACAGCCTGAGTTTGGGCATGTTTTGTCTCTCGTGGATCCTGGTTTATTTTCAGCTCCATCGTCTGGGATTCCTCCACCGGTGTCGGGCTTGTTCTCAGTTCCGATGTATGGGACGATGCCTTCACCGACGATTCCCGTGTCTTTGAGTCAGTCTACACCGTTTGCCGGTTGGACGGGTCCTGCCTTGAGTTTGACTACTTCTGGAGTCACAGGGACTAGTAGGGACACTACTCCCCGTACTCGGATGATGGCGGGACTCTTTGGCTCACCGTTCCCGTATTCACAGGGTGGAGATGATACTGATTCTGGTTCTAGAGACTTTTCACCGAGGGTTTTTATTTGTATATACTATGATGACACTTGACGCTGTTTATTTATTATGACTCATTTCGTACATTATTCACAGTTTATGCATTTATTAGTGTGTGTTAGTGTGTGCTTGTGACTCATTGTGTGTGACCGTGTATTTATTAATGACGCGACAAAAAACATAAGTGGAGTAATGGAGGGGACCGACCTTCCCCAAAAGAAAAAGAAATAAAAAGACAAGTAAAAATAAATAGAATAAGTAAATAAAATGATAAAGAGAAAATTAAAAAAATAAAATATTAAAGTGATGAATAAATAAAATAAAGATAATAATAATAAAAATAAAAATAAAAATAAAACAGTTGAGAATTTTATTAGTAATAAAACTCTCAGAAAACTGAAAAATAAACGGTGAAGATAGAATACTAAAAAAAATCCGGATAGATACGGGAAAAGATGAAAAAAGAAAACGCGTGGGGTGCCGTGACACGGCACTGTACACCGTGTCGCGGCAAAAGTTTCCGTGTCACGGTGGAATTTCCGGTGTCACGGTACGCGTATTCTGCAGCGGTGTGGTTTACGCGTACAAAAAGATAATTTCTGAGTAGTTCCGAGCGTTTTTGCTATAAAATAGGACCAGTATATTCATGATATGCATAATTTCTGAGTAGAATTTCATATTTCAATAATCATGTGTCAGAATTTCGATAATACATTGCGCGACTGGTCTTATTCTTTGACCAATGCTTATAAAAGAGAGTTAGAATTATTTCATGTCAGGGGTTTACTAGCCCTGCGACATGTAGCTATTGAACATGATTTTCTTAGGGCAACATTAGATTATTGGAGTCCAGAAACACATTGTTTTAAATTTGATTACGATGAAATCTGTCCCCTCCCGGAGGAATTCGGTGCAATCTTTGGATTTCCTGCTAGAAATCTTATTGCCATGCCTACCCTGCGTGAATATTATTACCCAGATTTTGAACGTCATCAGAATCTAACAGATCCAGATTTAAATAGAATTGTATGTGGTAATGAGGTAGACTTAGAAAAACTTGCATATCATGTATATCGTAGAAGGGCATATAATCGCCCTATCTCTGAGTCTTATCATGTATATCGTAGAAGGGCATATATTTTTTGCATGTTTAGCAAGATTTTATTTGCAAACGGTAGGGTAGGACATGCTTGTCTAGCATCTGTGCTTGAACATGTTGAATCTGGGAGATCTCCTATGCCCCTGTGCCTTGGAGAAACATTTCGTGGCCTTGACGAAGCAAAAGCTGACTGGAAAGCCATCAGGAAGGGCTCTCTGGTACTGCTGCAGGTAAAAATACGTTCCGATTAGCCCCCGTGGCATAAAACAGGCAGTGTGTCACGGTGGGTGTCTGCCGTGACACGGTGAGATCTGCGTATCACGGGAATCTGCACTTATTTTTTTTATTTTTTTTATTTTTTTTATCAACGACTGATATTATTTTTTTTTATTTATTTATTTTTTTTTTTTGCAGATTTGGTTGATGGAACGTTTAGAACTATTTGAAACCCCTGACGATGTTGAAAAGTATGGCCCTAACGATCTAGTTTGCAGGAAGAAGAATTACTCTGTGAACATGTCGTATGAAGACTGGAAAAATTTCTTTGCAAAGAGGGAATTTTCCATTCGTTGGGTGGTGCCTTGGTGGAGGCTTACTAGGATGGTTGGCACGAATGATACTCCGTATTGCGGTATTCCTAGTATCTCGAAACTGACTTTTTATTGTCCTTCTCGACTGATGCGGCAGTAAGGACTTGAACAAGTAATTCCACGCTATAACGATAGTCCTCGTGAAGTATCGTTGCATGAAAGTAACGTTCACAAGTACGAGACTTACTGGATAGGAAGACCTTTGCGGACCGTTTCTGCAAGTGACCAAGCTCCTCCTCCTTTATCTAGTGCATACAAGGCATGGTTGAACCCTAGAAGTAGGAGGGAACGATTCGGATCACGCAAGTCTGATGTGAAGAGTCGTCTTGGAAACAAGAAAGCACCTCCTAAAGATCGTCTAGGTCCGAGAACATAAGGGATTGGGTTTAAGACTCCTATAATGCCGAAAAAGAAGACTTATGTGAAAGGGAAGGGTAAAGAAAAGATGGTCTATAGAGAGAAACAACCGAAGAATTTCAAGAAAGGTGAAAGGGGTGAAAGTTTGACTAGGGGTGTGACGGTTCGGGCTACAAAAGACACATTAATGGTGAAGGCCGACCTAATTCACCAAGATAAGGATGTTCCTAAAGTAAAGAGAGATTAGATCAATATTGCTTTGCTTTTTATGATTTATAATTTTTATTTAAAATAAGGCATATGATGCCAACAATTGTAGTCACATTTATTTCAATAATAATAGCATATTTATTTCAGCCTTTTTTTTTTTTTTAATTATTATTTATCCGAGTCAAGGAGTCGGACGCAATGGAAGAATGAAAATAAAAGCCTCGAACAAATAATGAATTCGCAAAGGATACGTCACTAAAAAAAAGTCGGAAAACCTGAAATTCCACCGTGTCACGGTGAAAAATCCCGTGACACGTGTAATATTCCCGCATCACGGCAAAATATTTTATTTATTTATTTTTTTGTGTTCAGGTCCACCGCGCCACGGTGGACTGTACCGTGACACGGTGGAATATCCCGTGTCGCGGCAATTTTTTATTTATTTTTTTTTATCGTGACGCAACGCTGAACTGACGCGTATACTTGATCGACGAAGGGAGGATTTTTATTTTTTAAAGTGGCCGGCCCCCCTTGAGGGGTTGCCTACGTATCCTTAAAAAGGAATCAAGCCAAACGTAGATCTATTGGGTCATGAACCCATGCGACTAAGCATAGAATTTCTTGAGTTGATCCAAATTGGTTAAATTGTGGAAACCGTTACCGTCCATGTCTACCAATTGTGCCACTCCGCCAGACAAGATGGCTTTGACAATGTACGGGCCTGACCAATTTGGTCTGAATTTTCCTCTTGGATCTAACACATTTTTGCGAAGTGCCTTAAGCACCAGGTCACCCTCTTTGATGTTCCTAGTCTTGACTTTTTTATTAAAATGTCGCGCCATACGCTGTTGGTAGGTTTGGACATGATGCAAAGCTGCCAAGCGTTTTTCATCAAGTAAGACTAGTTCATCATATCTTTCTCTAATCCAGTCGACTTCATCTAGTTGGCTTTCCAATGCGATTCGAAGAGAAGGGATTTGGAGTTCTATTGGTTGTACAGCTTCAACTCCATAAACTAGAGAGAAAGGAGTAGCCCCCGTTGATTTTCGAACAGAGGTTCGATATCCCCAAAGGGCGAAATGTAGCTTACTTGGCCAATCCTTGTAATTTTCTGTCATCTTTTCGATGATAGTTTTCACATTTTTGTTGGCCGATTCGACCGCACCATTTGTTTGTGGTCTGTAAGGTGATGATATGTGATGCTTGATATGATATTTCTGTAATAGTTCCGCGCATTCGGCTTTGAAATGTGTTCCATTATCGCCGATCATCTCATGTGGTACCCCATAGCGGCATACAATATTTTTCTCAATGAATTGAGCTACGTGTTTCCCCGTCAGCTTAGCATATGAGGTAGATTCGACCCATTTGGTGAAATAGTCGATCGCTACGAGGATGAATTCATGCCCGCCTTGTCCTGGTGGTGTTATTTTTCCAATGATGTCGGTGCCCCAAGTGGAGAAATGCCATGGAGAAGTATATGTGTAGAGAAGCGAAGGTGGAACATGTTGTAAATTTGCGTAGACTTGACACTTCATACATTTCTTGACGTATTCGTGGCAATCTCTCTCCATATTAGTCCAATAATAACCATGACGTTGAATCTTTTGGACAAACATCTTTGCATTCATGTGCATTCCACATATACCGAGATGAAGGTTTTCCATGGTTTTATGTGCTTATTTCTTGGATATGCATAAGAGATTTCTCCCCATTGCAGTTCTCTTGTGGAGTTCTCCCCTGACGAGTACATACTGTGAGGCCAGGAGCCTCAAAGCACGACGTGCTCTTTTATCAGTATTGGGAGGGTATTCTCCTCTTGTCACATAGTTAAGGATATCTATATACCATGGCTCTTCATCTTCATCTTCTTCTTCTGGTTCTTGTTCATCGTCGAGTGCGTGAACATAAGCCGGTTCATATCTTCTTTCTATGGTCAGTGGCATTCTGACTGTATCAATTTGAATTCACACCATCGATGCTAATTTAGCTAATGCGTCGGCGAATTGGTTTTCTTCTCTCGGCAAATACGTATATTCCACTTCATTTAGTTGCTCCGTGAGAGTTTTTAAATGAGCTTGATGCGTAGCGAGACTTTCACTTCTCACTTTCCATCTCTTGGAGATTTGGTTAATGATCAGTGAAGAATCACCGTAAATTCTGAGTTTCTTAATTCCCAAGGCGACAGCTGTTTCTAACCCCAAAATGCATGCTTCATATTCTGCGGCATTGTTGGTGACATCAAAGTCGAGCTTCATGGAAATTGGGATATGCTCTTCATTGGGTGATACAAGCAAGACTCCTACACCACATCCTTTTTGGTTTGAAGCTCCATCGAAATAGAGCGTCCAACTATCATCTTTAGTCATGAGTAAATCTTTGTCAGGGAAGTCGTACTCATCTTCTTCTTTCTCCACTTCTTCTATTGGAAAGTCCGCTAAGAAATCAGAAACCGCAGAACCTTTGATGGCTTTTTGTGGTACAAATCTCAAGTCAAACTGAGCAAGATTGACTATCCACCTTGATAATCTGCCATTGAGTGTTGCTTTTTCGAACAAATATTTGAGAGGATCCATTTTGGACACGACATGCACTGTATGAGTGAGCATGTAGTGTCTTAGTTTCTGTGCGGCCCACACAATTGCGAGACACAATTTTTCAAGTGGTGTGTATCGTGTCTCATATCCTTGAAGATTCTTACTCAAGTAGTAGATTTCATTCTCCTTGCTTTCAATCTCTTGTGCTAGCATTGCCCCCATCGTTTCTCTTGTGACCGTAAGGTAGAGTCGAAGAGGAAAGTTAGGTATTGCTGGCACTAGCACGGGTGGGTTTGCCAAGTACTCTTTGATTTTGTCGAAAGCTTTTTGGCAATCGTCATCCCATGTGACTGGGACATTTTTCTTGAGCTTCTTGAATATAGGTTCACATATCGCTGTGAGCTTTGATATGAACCTACTTATATACTGCAACCTTCCAATGAAACCTCGAATCTCCTTCTCATTTTTGGGCGGTGGCATGGCCATGATCGCCTTTACTTTTATAGGATCTATTTCAATCCCTCGAGAACTGATCACATATCCAAGTAATTTGCTTGACGTGACTCCGAATGCACATTTTGCTGGATTTAATCTCATGTTGTACTTACGGAGTCTTTCAAAGAACTTGCGAAGTGCAATAATATGGCCTGGGCAATCTTTAGACTTAACGATCATATCATTGACATAGACCTCCACCTCTTTGTGCATCATGTCATGTAACAATGTTGTAGCTGCTCTTTGGTAGGTGGCACCCGCGTTTTTCAACCCGAATGGCATTACCGTATAGCAATATGTACCCCATTGCGTGATGAATGTGGTTTTCTCCATATCTTCTTCGGCCATCAATAATTGATTATATCCGGCGTAACCGTCCATGAATGATAGGAGTGCATGGTTTGCTGTGTTATCGACAAGAATGTCAATGTGAGGTAGAGGGAACCCATCTTTCGGGCTTGCCTTATTGAGGTCCCTGTAATCAACACACATTCTGACCCTTCCATCCTTCTTTGGAACTAGAACCACATTTTCTATCCATTCTGGATACTTGGATACTTTGATGAAACCTGCGGTCAACTGCTTTCTGATTTCTTCTTTGAATTTGAGAGCCACATCCGGTTTCATACGGCACGACTTTTGTTTGACAGGCTTCATACCTGGAATGAGTGGTATCGTATGCTGAGCTATATCCCTGTCAATTCCTGGCATATCTTGGTATGACCAAGCAAATACATCAACAAATTCACTAAGAAAGTTAATTAGCTCTTTGCGTTCATCTTGACTTAGTGTTAATCCAATTTTTACTTCTTTAACAGTCGTATCATTGGAAATATTAACTGTTTCTGTATCTTCAATAACTGCTGTTTTATTTTCGTGTTCTTCCATTTCTTTTATTATTTCTTTGTCATTTTTATCATTAGCAAAGCAATATTGATCAGAATTAGGGGAATGACACGCATCGTAAGCAAAGGTACTCATCTTATTGAATTCATTGGCTAATACATCAAGAGGGGCAAGGTCGGCTGCGACCTCACCGGAATTATTTGGACTAGAAAAAGAGGACTCAACAAGAGACTCAGGGTTGAACTCTATAGCAGAAAGAGGGTCGGCCTCAGACTCTATGGACTTGTCTATAAACTTAGACTCAGACTCGGACTCGGACTCAGACGACTCAGACTCATCAAACATAGGACCTTCGCCCGCGGTTATTTCCAATTTCTCTCCACTTGGCGTAGTGATCCTCAATGTCTTGCGCCATCCCCTTGAAATGTTGTCAGCTTGGACGATTAACTCGGAGGGGTCAAAATCCTTGTTTGCTATGACAGCTTGAACGAGTTCGGAGTTATCATTGCAGACGGGCTTAGACTCATTCTTTTCCATTCCAAAAAGCAGGTTGATGCCTAGATCATCAGAACTCGGGCTAGCTGGCTTATCGGTTGTGAAGAGCTCTTCGTCTTCATCAACAAAGTCACAATCGAGGAACATCTCGAATCCTGGTTCACGGATCCCATCGTGGACGAATGGCTCAGGGAATTCATAGCATGGGAAGTCTTCCCCTTTTTTGATGTACTGGCCATTGAGGGTGAATGGATATGGATCCATGGCCATTTCCGTCTTCGAGATTCGAGCGTTATTGCGAGCCTTCATCTTCAATAGAGAATGTTTCACATCCTCTTTTGTTGGCTTGAATCCCAAGCCAAAAGTATCCTTCTTGAGTGTACCAGGATGGCCTCGAGATTCAGCCATTTTCTTTTTGAGTCCGAGGGTCATTCCAGGGAAATGAACTTGCTTCTTCAAAATGGCATTGATATTGGTGTTTGAATAGGGATCGAAGTCGAGATGGCACTTTTCCTCCTCTTCAATCACGAGAACATCATCTAGTGAAAACCCCCAAAGATCTTCATCTTCTTCATCATGTTCGACATGGACGATAGGAGTGTCAATAACTTGAATGCGCATAGGAGAAGCATCAATAGTAATTGGAAAACCTCTAACTATGGATTTCACTTTCTGGTGCAGCGATGATGGAATCGCCTTTAGCTCATGAAGCCAAGGGTGTCCTAACAATAGATTGAAAGAGGCCTTAATGTCCACCACCTGAAATTTAGTGCGACGTTCAATGGCCCTAGTAGTTATGTTCAGTATGATAGTACCCACGGCTTGACGACGAGTATTATCATGAGCGCGAATCCCTTGCGTGGAGGGAGTCAGTTCTGCATTCTTTATGCCCAAACAGTCATAAGCAGCATCATAAGTCATTTCTAAAGGCGTGTAAACCCTCCTTTGCCTTTGGAATCTTTTAGGAGGAGCATTAAGGGCCAGCACATCATTGATATTGATATTGTTGGTAGTATTATTGGGCTTAGAAGATGAAGAAGAAGGAGTGTCGTTCTTCTTGTTTTTCCAAGTGTTGTTATTATTGTTGCTACCAACAGCCTTCATTAGTTCGTCCTCGATATTGATTCCAATATCGTATACAGCTTCAAAGGTACTCAGAGGCAGAAACTTCAAGTGTTGCTTGTAATTATGAGTCAGATTGGCAATGAACAAGCGAACCATTTATTTCTCCTTGGGGGGATCCACCAGGAGCGCAGCTGTTTCCCTCCACCTGCTTAAGTAAGTGGTGAAGCCTTCATTCTCTTTCTGTTAAAGAATGGAGAGTTCACGTTCAAAAGTCATGGCCTGAATGTTACACTTGTAACGATTCATAAAGCTTTCATCAACATCCTCCCAGGTCGCGACATGTTTGGATTCCAAAGAATAGAACCACTGTTGACAGGCATGCTCCAAGGAAAGAGGGAACACCGTAGGGAAGAGTGTCACATCTACTCCTTTAAGAGCCATAGTTGCAGAAAAAGCCTTCAAATGGAAAAGCGGATTATAAGTAGGCTTGAATTTGGGAATGTCAGTAGTGGAAAACTTCTCAGGAAGCTTGTCTCTTATGGACGAAGAGGTGACAAGGTGTTCCACATAAGTGAATTCTTCAGAAATCTTGCTCATCTGTTCCTTAATCTTGTCCATTGCAGAGGTAGTGACATTGTTTTGACTGTCTTGTTCTACCGTGCTGACTCTAGTGGTGAGTGTCTGCATCATGTTGGACAACTTTTCAATTATCTTGTTGAGGTTCTCGATGTCTTCCTTAGTAGCCATTGGTTGAAAGTAGACTGGAGATGGATCTTGTGGAGATGATTGAGGTGGTTTCCTTGTACGCCTCTTTGGTATAAGAGGTTGTTCAGGTATTGACTTGAACCGTAACAATCTACCCTTGCTTCTTGACCAAGTTGTGTGACACCGAAACAAACACACCTTTAATGACCAAACTTAACCCTAATCCATCCGGATTAAAAAAAAGGAAAAAGAATATAGGAGGATACCATCCGACTTACTCCGAAAAAATTCTACTTGTTTATATTTATTTTTTAAAATATGGGAGGATACCATCCGACTTACTCCGAAAAAAAAACGACACAAAAACAAGACTACCCTAAAATACGGTCAAAAAGTAGTGCATGACTAAAGAAAAAAGTGTGTGAACACGATATGTGAGTGATTAAGTGAGATCATGGACGCGTGTTTTGACCGTACAGCTAGACATGACACCAAACTGGACACAACAACCACATACGTTTGCACAGTGGAGTCTACCGTAAGACGGTAGAAAGCCTCGTGTAATGGCACTGTTCACCATGGCGCGGCAGAACATGCAGTGACACGGTGCACAGTTCCAGGTCATTTTTCTGATTTTTCCATATTTTAAACGATTTTATGTCCGTACTAATTACTATGTGAGAATAAAAACCCTCGGTCATGGGTTAAACAAAAGAGTAAACACATGAAGGTTAGCACCAAACAACCACATAGCATTTAGGCACGACGATGTAAAAAAAAAGTTTGCAACCTAGAGTCAAGATCTATGTTCAACTATTGGTCAAGATTTGGGTGTAAAAAAGGGTACCATGGTTAAGAGTTTGGACGCGTTAGCAAGGCATCCTCCCTTGAGGGTGTATGCCAACGGGCGGCTCCGCTGGTTCGTGATGAAATCGAACTCGACTCCATGGTTTGGGTGCATTTAATAACTCGGATGAACCCTTATTGCCATGAGTGTTTTTGGGTCGATAGAGCTTAAATCCCCCGGGGCTAAGACGCATGTAGAACACATACGTTTATTCTGAAAAATCGAAGGAACTCGACTGTGCGAAGAGAAAATAAGCCACCATACTGATTTTAGGACTGTTGTGACACGGGAAAAATTCCCGTGCCACGGTACTGTGCACCGTCAGACGGTGCACTGTACCGTGACACGACAGATTTTGTCGTGGCACGGGAGTTAGAAGATCTGACTGGTGCTCTGTTTTCCTTCGTTCGCAACCAAGTTATCGAATTTTTTCTACGGGACAGACCTGAATGCGACGTTAAAACGTCTATGCAGATGCAAAAATGCAAAATTAATCACAGGAGTATTTTTTCAATAATCTTTCAAGTCTCATCCACTTATCTTAATTAATTACCGATCACTCAAATCGATAAATAATCAAGAATCCCCCCAGTGGAGTCGCTAAATTGTAGGCGTCGTTCGAAGTGCGCCTACGTTAAAGCATGTGAGAATATGCTTGGCACTCATAGGAAGTGGGAATTGACATTACGATTAGGGGCAACGATTAGGGACAAATAAAGTAGGGAGCCGCCAACAAGTTTTTAAGGAACTTGTAAACCGTTCACGGATCATTATAAGGCTACCACGAAAAGGGACAACGACAGGCAACAACGATTGACCCGTGAAGGTTACACCCCATTCATAATCCATGAGATTACTAACTCCATATGGTTCGGAACCACGAAAGGAGGATCGGGGATGATGGTACGAAGTGAGTCATGGAGTCACATTCCCCCGTATTGGCCTCTACTCGATTCTTATATTAAAAAGCATTCCTGTGATCTCAAAGGCATACAAACAAAATATTCAATTCGCTCCAAACTATTATTTAGCTAAATTCGTTGAATATTAATGCAACACATAATTCTAAAATATCGTGATCACTTGATTCAACAACAAGATTAAAAAGGAACCTAAACCGGTTGTCCAAATTATCTTTTTAGGCGTGATTTTCAATTACATATTCCCTTTAAACATGCAATATGGTGATCAATAAAAAATATAATAGAATAAACATTAATATCGGAAGCAATTTAACCATAATTCCAACAATATAAAATCGTTAGAAAAATAATAGAAATAAAAGGAACATGATCCTTACTTTGATTCTGTTTGTTTGCAACTACAAAATAATAAACGAGTTAGTAACTTCAAGGAAATAATAAAACAATAATTAAATTAAATTAAATAAAGTAGAGTTGATTTGGGGCCAAACCCTCAAACAGTTCTACCTTTCACGCCTTGGCTTAAGGATGGAACCACGAGTAAAGTATGGACTCCTTTGAGCACTTGAAGAAGGAATTTTGAAATGAGAAGGGTAGGCTAGTGTTTAGGCTAAAGTATAAAAGAGAGAAAAGTAAACTAGAGAATTGATTGATGCCCCGTACATCAGAAATGAGGGGGTATTTATAGGGAAAATTTGCTGAGGGAGCACACGAAACCCTAAAATGATAAAAACCCTATAAAAGTATCCCGCGACACGGCAAACTGTACCGTGACACGGGAAGTTCCACCGTCAGACGGGAAGCATTCCCGTGACACGGTGCATTTTTGGTGTGAGGCGGGAAATTTTCCCGTGACACGGTGCATTTTACGCGGAAAAGACAAGGAAATTCCCGTGTCACGGTAGACTTCCCGTGTCACGGGAAATCTCACCGTCAGACGGGAATGATTCCCGTGACACGGTGGGTACCTGCCGGGCGCGGGAATTCCCAGCCCACTTTTCCGTCTAAATACATTTTTAACCCCAATTTCATTCGGCATTTTAAGTGTCGCTTGATAATTTCGGGCCTTTTCTGACTTATTATTATTTGGGCTAAAAATAAGAAAACAATTAAATAAAAATAAATAAAAGGTTTGGGCCAAAAATAAATAATAAAACAATAAAATAAAAAAGGTTTGGGCTAAAATTAAATAATAAGTTTGGGCTGAAATTAAAACTATGCTTTTACCAAACATCAAGACTAATCCATGGACCGTTCAAAAATACGAATTTAATCAAATAAGATTTTTAAAGCACTCTCGGGATTAAATATCGAACCCGACCAATAGTGGCGGTGAAAGGTTGTTCATCATCGGGTTTGGTTTTGGGGAGACATTTTTAGGTGTCTATAGACCTTCATGAGCTAGATGAGCTTCGGCTTGATGCTTATGATTGTGCTAGTGTGTACAAGGCTCGTTCCAAGGAAACACATGACAAACTTATTGAGAATAAAGATTTTTTTGTAAGAGATAAAGTGCTTTTCTACAATTCAAAAATGAAGTTGTTTCCCGGAAAGCTTATGTCAAGATGAAGCGGTCCCTATTTGGTTAAGTGTGTCTTTCCAAGTGGTGTTGTGGAAATTTAGATGATGGATTCCTGTTCTTCATTTAAAGTCAAAGGCCATCGCCTCAAGAAGTATTTTGATGGTCCATTTGTTGGCCTTTCTCACTCTTTGCTTCTCTGAAAACCACCTTGAATGGGTGGTAATCGTCGAGCTAACGACGTTAAACAAAAGCGCTTACGGGAGGCAACCCGGATTCTAAACCTCTCTTCTCATTTCTTTTCTTTCTTTTATTTTTGTTGATATTCTTTGTTTTTACTATTTTTCTTGTTTTTATCCATTTTGTAGGTTGTTTTTCATCATCAACTACGAATATAGGGTAAATGATGAGAAGAGTGCAAGAAGAAGAGTTTTTGATGCAGAGGAGAGGGCACCCGGCGGGCATGGAGAGGCCGCGGAGGTTATGTGCTTTAAAATGCACCTTTTACTTAAATTTGACCAGGAACTCTCCGCGGGTGCCTCGTTGAAGCTGATTTTGAAGAAATTTCTAAGTTGGCAGCCGCGGGCTACCCGCAATCTTCCCGTGGGCGCAGCCTTGCTACATCGGGCGCGACAAATATGGAGCGTCCGCGGACCCTTTATGCAGATAATTTTGTAAAATTTTTCCAAGAACTTGCCGCGGGCTACCTGCGGTCTACCCGTGGGCACAGCAAAAGCCCCGCGGGCGCGACATTATCGAGCGCGGGCGCGGCGTGTTGGGGGTATTTCACTCGGCCGTATCTCCTTTTCTTTTTCCTCTCTTATTTTCCCCTTTCACTCATCTATTACTCTCTTTCTCCCTCTTCTTTCCTCTCAAACCTTAACCCCCAATTCTTAATTTTCACATCAAATTACTTGATTTCACTCAAATTTTTATTTTAATTTTTCACATTTCTCCGTTGTCATCAAGTTTGGAGCATTTTTCTCGTGATTGTTTGGGAAAATACGGGTTTTTAAAGCATTTTCAAATTTGCTTGGTCTTAAGCCCATTTTTAGAGTTCTAGTTCTTCATTGAGTCTACAACTTTGGTATAATCCTAATCCTTGCTATATTTTTGTGGATTTATATTGATTTTATGCATTGATTTTGGTATACTTTGTTCTAGAATGCATGCGATGATTTTGGATAATTGTTTGTTGATTTTGTAATTGTTTTGTGTACATTGGGTTTACTTTTGATATCAATTGTTAATTGTGTTGGTTGTTGTTTGTATTTTGGTTGTTTTTTTGTTTGAAACAGGTACCTTGTAGTATTGGGGTGTTGTGTAGTTGTGAGGAGTATTGGTGGTAGAATAGGTATTGAGAAGTTGTTGGTGTGATATCTTTTGTGCTATTTGGTGTTTTTGATTTGGTTATCATGGATTTGTTGAGAAAAGCCAAGTCTAGCAAGAAGCGTTCACATCAATCACCCGGCCAATCCTCTCTTGGCCAATCCTCTCAAAGCCAACCTCCTAATCCCAATCCTCAAGATACTAACCCTCATCCACCTCTTCCACCTCTCAAATTCTACAATCGGTCTAAATAAGCTCCCATATATAATACCATGAAAACTAAAAAATTTAGACCGACTCGGAATCTCTGTCTTGATGACATGGTCAAGTTAGGGATTGGTTCCGACCTTAACATTCTCCTCCACAACTTCCATTTGACCGAGTTTGTTAAAACTGCTCCTAGAACTTACTTGGAACCCACTATTGAATTTTTCTCAACATTTGAATTTAATCGGGTGGGGGATTCAGATTATCTCGTTTCATTCCAGCTGTTTAATGTCAAACACACTTTAAACCTCTTTGAATTCAGTGAAGCTCCCGGGTTCAACCCTCATGCATATATTCTTGAGCCACTCCTTTTAAACGCGGCCTCTTATGATGAATTTTTGTGGTGGCGAACCATTTCTCATAAAAGAACTTTTAATTCCAAGAAATCACTTTCTAGTGAAATCATTCATCCGGCTCCTAGGATTCTTCATAGGATCCTTGGTTATACGGTTTTCAACAACCAAGATATTGGTAAGCTCTCAAGAGAGGAGATCATGGTTCTATGGTTGGCCACCAAGTCGGATCTTGGGACACGAGTTAATTTTGAATATATTTTCATGAAGTGTTGCCGGCAAATTATTAATGGGGTTAAAATTGGTGAAATTCATTGTGGAGGGATGGTGACAAGGTTGGTATATCATTTCAAGCAAGACGGGTTCTTAAGGTCTTGCACTCCAGTTGGAGGTAGTGAAGACACGTTACTAAATCTGAAGCAACTTGGCACTCTTCGCTTCTTTAATAGTACGATGAACGGCGATATTTTTTCTTGGCTAGTGAGAAATGAACACCATGGCTTTCTCCCGAACCCGACTGCCACTTCTATTGACCGGGAGGGTAGGAATATTTAGGGATGCAGGGCAAGTGGTGGTGGATATAGAGGAGGATGAGGATGTCAATAATGATGATGATGGGGATGATGGTGATGGTGAAGGTGATGAAGAACAGCAACAACAACAACAGCAACTTCAAGGTAGATGACAACATAGACAACATCAAAACTACCAATAAGATCCCTACCTTAGGGAAATGACGACAATGAGAGAACAAATGGAGCGCATGAAATTAAGCATGCAAGGTATGTTTGCCGGTAACAAAAACTTGTCTTTTCAAACTAGCGCCCTTTATGATGCTAGTGTACGTCAGGGGGAGGTCACTCCTCCGGTTAACTACCCCTATGAGCCGGCCCAACTAGGGAGCGCGCCATCATGGGGGGGGGGGTGATAACCGCCCGACGTACCCTTAATGGCAAGGGGTTTCGATCCTCGATGTTCCTAAGCGTGATTTCCCTAACGAGTCCGGTCACTATGACTACCGGATTTCCGGGGGGAGTGACTATAGGGGTGATCCCAACTACCCCTATGTTCACCCTACTCACCCCGAACTTTGCATCCAACCCGAGCCATATGACCAATTGTCCGCATCCCAACTCGACCTTTTTAAAGGTCATTATGGGTGGCCACCCGGTTACACCGGTGGTTGGGATTCCTTTGGCCCCCCATCGGGTTTCTCTTATGATGGGGATGCGGGCAATAGTGGTGCCGGGCCTAGTGGCCATTAGTCCCCTTTTGGTTGTTTATTTCCCCCTTTTTGATACCTCTCGGAGAGGTGTCGAAAAGGGTGTTTTAGGGTAGGCTTGGGGGAGGAACCTTGGACTTCTGGGGTATGTTTGAAAAGGTTTTGGTTTGTTTTCTTGCTTTGCTTTTGGTAGTCCACTCGATATGATGTCTATTATGTTGTTTTACCTTTGATGTTGTTGTTTTGGGATTTCTGCAATTGATGATGATGGTTTTCTTTTTGGTTTTTGTATATAATTTTCTATTGAGTTTTATTTTGTTCGATTTTATTTGGAAGTTACTAACAATTTTCTTTGTATATTATTCTAATATTCTCACCTTGCTCTATTGTTTATGCTTTGGATTTCAACGTTGCGTAAGGTGCTCTTTCACCTCGATTATGTAGCATAGCTTTGGCGCTTGGTGAGATCATTCTATATATCTTCTCTTTCTTTCTTGGTTGCTTAGTTAAGGGTTAGCCTTAGATTGAGTTGAATGGTTCGAGGATGTTTGCTTTGTAACACCTAGAGTGTTTGGGGTCATTGGGGTTGTTGCTGAATGGCCACTTGTTTGATGATTGGGTATTACTTGTCTTTGCTTGCATTCATGTGCTTTTCACTCTATCTTTTGATTTTTAGCTGTTTTCTTTCTTTCATTTACAAATAAAGCATTTTTTAGGGTAATTTTCTTCTTTTTGCTTGTTTAGCTCTTTTCTTTGGACATTCTACATTTCGGAATTTTGCCTTTGCATGTATGCTTTCATATGTTTAACTGGTGTGCATATTTTAAGAATATTTGCGGTTGACTCTGGGATAGGGTATGCTAAGGTAGTGGTTTAGACCTTTTGGGGCCTTGAAGCTGGATTCCGTTGGGTTTGTGGTAAGACGGAGTTGCTTCCTTTGGTTGATTTGATGCCCTTAGTGAGGTTTTGCCACATCCATGTGAGTTTCAATATTTTTCAAGCCTTCAACATCTATTTTTATGAGCGGCATGGATCCTTGACTATTGCGGACCTAATCTAGAATCTTGACTCAAAATTCTCAAACTCGAGACTGAACTAAATAAGGAGGACAAAGGCATCTTTTCGGGGTGGTAATTTATCATTTCTAGGTTTTTTATTTCTTTTTAGTTCATTGGGTTTACATTTGCCTTCTTGCTAACCATTTGAGCCTTTTACCATATTTTCAAGCCACATCTTTAGATTTTGAGCCTTTTGTTTCATTTTTGTTTCCATTATTGGTTTTTGTGAAGCATTTAATCTTTATTGTTGGAGTTTGTGGTGAGAAAGTTTGGGTATTTGGTTCTTTTAAAACCAAGCTTTTGTTGTGATATATGTGTGAATAATGGCAAATGAATAAGTAAAAACCGTCCATTGTAAAACAAAAGGCAAGGACAATGCAATTGCATATTTGTAAAAGTCGTCCGAAATGTAAGAGGCGTGGACAATTGTTTTGTTATGAATGAAAATACAAAATATATCAAAGTAAAAAAAAAAGAAAAAAAATTGAATATGAGAAAAACTCAAAAATATTTTGATGTAATATCTTCTCCCTTTTCAAGCATTGAGGACAATGCTTCCTTTTAGCTTGGGGGAGAAGCGTTTTCGCTTTTTGTATATATACTTGTTGATATAGCTTTGAATAAGCTTAGGGGTGTTAGTTTGTTTTTGCTTGGTGATTGCTTGATTATGATTCTAAGAAAGGCGCCATTCTTTGCTTCACTTTTAGGGACACCACCAAATTTTTAAAATTTTAGCCTACCCCTAACCTTTTGCCCTTACGTTACAAACTTTGGGAAAGTCCTTTCGACCTAGTGGTTGAGTCATATACCGAGGGAGGGCATTATGAGTTAAAGCCTAAGGAAAAGGGATGAAAGGTCAAGATGTCGGAAAACCCTAAAAATTCTACTCTTTTTCCGGTTCCTTCGAGGAACCATAGGGAGAACGCGGCTAGATTGGTTGGGATGAAAGTGGATTGCGCCTCATTAGTTCTCTACGCTTAACATACCTTATGTTTCAATCAACCGTGAATATCTTGAACCATGCATACCCATTCCTTATCGAAAAGTGTTCATGCATTTGCATTTAACTATTTGTGAAAGTCCTTGTAAAGAGCTATTTGTTTGAACTTTTGTTTTACTTAATTTTCCTTTTAAAATGATTTTTCCTCATTTTGTTTCATAGAGTTGTGGGTCAAGCTTATAGGAAACCCTTACGAGACCTCACTCTTCCTCATAGGCGACTTTGGTGTTTAAGGGGCTTGTTGTAGCTAAAAAAAACTGTGATTCCTACGTTAAAGAGTGTTAGTGTATATTGTTCTTTTCTCTTTCTCTTTTCTTAAAAAGCCATCCTTATTCCTTTCTAGAATTTGTTTTGCTCAGAATGAGCAAAAGTCTAGCTTGGGGGAATTTGATGAGTGTCATTTATGGCACTCATAGGGTAATGTTTTAGGATATTTTCATTATGCTTTTCATGCTTTTCTTTTACCATTTTGATCATTTCTCCTCTAGTTTCTCTATTTCTTCTTCTCTCGTGTTTTACTTTCCTTTATGTGCATTTCTTCGTGTTTTCCTTTTATATTGCTCTTTTTCTCTTCTATTTTCTCTCCTTGGTTTCTCTTGTAGGTGCCTAAAGACTTAGCTTTGCAAAGGATTTAAGAGGAGCAAAAAGAGCCAAGCAAAGGAGTTTCTAGTCTCATAGAGAGGGTACGGGATCCATGGGCCGCGGGCGCGGGTTTTGGTGCACATTTTGGGGAATTTTGGCAGGAACTCTCCGCACCCTAGCTGCGGTCCACCCGCGGGTGCGGAGATGTTGGAGAGGGTGCTCCGGATAAGAGAGACCGCGTCCCCCCTACTTCTTTAGGAACAGGGCATTTTGCCACGCCCTGTGCTGTGGGTGGTGGTGGTTATGCCACGGGCGCGGGTTTTGCCCAGACTGCCCGCGGAGGTAGTTATGGTTTATGTACCCATTTCTCCGCTCCCGCGGAGTCTTCGTGGAGAGGGCGCAGCCGATCTGCTTTTGTTCTTTACCTATATATGCTCTTGTAAATCATTTTGAAGGCCAACTTTTAGATAATATTTCATTTGCTTAGTTTTTAGAGAGAGAAATTAGAGAGAAGCTAGAGAGAAAATAGAGATTGTAATATTTGGATTTGAATTGTAATTCAACATTGTTTCTTCAATCAAGTTTTTGATTCTTCTTCAATATCAATAAAAGTTAGTAAGATTTCTTTCCTTTGAATTCACTTCAATTGCAATTTACTTTTATGCTTGAATATTTGGTTTAGATTTGAGAATTTGTTGATTGATTGAATTTCCTTTTTGATTTAGCTTGAAATGAATGTGTTTGTGATTGAATTTGTTTTAGCTTTAGAATTCATCATGATTGGTGAGTAGATTAGTTGCTAGGGAGAAGGGGAAGCATGCTTGATTGATGATTATTGTTAATTTATGATCGTTGATTGATTGATTGTTGCAATTAAATTGGTTGACATAGTTGTGCATGTGATTAATTAGACTAGGAGTTATCAACCTATAAGATTAATCTAGATTGCATTGCGAATTCCAATGACACGAACAATTGATTTGGGAATTGCTTTGATTGATTGAATTTGATTGTGATTCTCATTGTTAATCATTCATAGTGAACCCTAGTTTGGTTTATAGGAGGTAACCTTTGAATTCCTTTGATTGTATCTATCGTTTGTCCTTTGCAATGTATGAATCAATTGGGTGATCTATCAATTAGCATGATTCTTAAGCTTGTATGTGGAACCTATATCCCTAGTGTTTAGAAATTTGATTGAATTCTTGATTCTTGTTATCATAGTTATCATACTCAACCATTAACAACTCTTCGAAATAGCTTGACGTTAGACTATAACATGGTTTTGATTCATTCCTTTGGGTTCGACCCTTAGCTG
This sequence comes from Chenopodium album, assembly GCF_948465745.1. Lineage (NCBI taxonomy): Eukaryota > Viridiplantae > Streptophyta > Magnoliopsida > Caryophyllales > Amaranthaceae > Chenopodium > Chenopodium album. The sequence continues at coordinate 24,067,504 of NC_137842.1, forward strand.
GCCTCTATACTCGTATAAGGTTTGTAAAGCATTTACAAATTTAGTTTCACTTAGGTAGAACTAGATGACGACCAAGTTTCAACCCTCGTCAAAATGGCGCCGTTGCCGGGGATCGAACCCGGGTCACCCGCATGACAGGCGGGAATACTTACCACTATACTACAACTACTTTCAAACGTCTTTCAAAGAGAAAGATTAGGCCAATGCGTTTCTATGATCAAACGACAAATTCTCAAATCTAAACCAAATATAAACGTTTGCGACCCATTCGGGGTATTTAGATACCCTGATAAAACCTGCCGTTATTTTTTTTTTGTACCTTTTCTTTTATTTTAAGAGCTACGTCAGGTTTCATTCGACGTAACTTTTGTTTTACAGGTTTTATTCCTGGAATTAGTGGTATTGTGTGTTGAGCTATCTCTCTATTTATTCCTGGCATATCTTCATATGACCAAGCGAATACATCGATAAATTCTTTTAATAGATTAATTAAATCGGTTCTTTCATCTTTATTAAGTGTTAGTTCGATTTTTACTTCTCTTTTAATGGTTAGATCTTTTGAGATATCAACCGTTTCAGTAGCTTCAATTAACGGTGTTTTATTTTAAGTGTTTCCATTGCTTTAATTATTTCTTTGTCATTTTCATTGTTAGTTAAGCAATGCTGGTTTTCTTGGGTTAAAGAATAACACAAGGAGTAAGAAAATGAAAACATATTATTAAACTTAGGAACCATTACATCAAACAGAGATATGTCTGCTGGGACTTGAATACTAATTATTATAGGAGAAGGTGCTAAACATAAGAATTAGGGGGAAGGTGCTATAGCTAGAGACTTAGAAGACTCGATAGGGGAAGACTCTGACTCAAATAACTCTTCAAACATTAGTCCTTGTCCTGTTGTTATAGAGATCTTTCTTCCGCTTGGAGTAGTCACCTTCACGGTCTTTCTCCATCCTTGAACTAACCCCTATGCTGGAGTGATAATCTTAGAAGGATCAAAATTATCACTTTGGAGTACTATTTGAATGAGCAAGGAGTTATCCTCAATATATGTTGGCTCATTCTTCTCGTGCCTAAAGAAAAGTCCCATGACATTAAAGTTAAAGCATGGAGTTGCTTTCTCCTTATGGATAGGAGTTGGGATATCATCTAGAAAGTTGCAATTCAAGAATATTTTAAAACCAGTTTGTCTTATCCCATTCTTGACAAAGGGTTTAGAAAATTCATGGGATGGATAATTCTCTTTCTCTCTTATGAACTGTCCATTTATTAGGGTAAGAGGATAATAATCCATTGGGATTACATTCTTTTGGGTACGAGTGTTCCTACGTGCATTGTCTTTTTCCCGGGCTCGCTTAAGGTATTCTAGAGTCGGTTAGAAACCAAGTCCAAAAGTGTCCAATTTAGGGAGGTCAGGTAGTCCTATTTGCTTTGCTATCTCCTTCTTCTTTCCAAGAGTCATTCCAGAAAAGTGTCCCTGTTTTTTAAGGATAGCATTTACCGTCATGTTGGAGTGGAGGTTGTAGTAAAGAGGGGTCCTTTCATCCTCCTCGATTGAGGAGACCTCTTTGTTAAAGCCCCATAAATCTTCATCATTTTTCATCTTGCTCCACATTTATGATTGGATTTACGATGGCCTTAATTCTCATTAGAGAAGCATCAATTATAACAGGGATTCCTCCAACTATAGCCATCACTTGTTGATGAAGGAATGAAGGGATGGCCTTAAGGTCATGAAGCCAAGGGCGTCCCAATAATAAGTTCAAAGATGCTTTAATGTCTACCACTTGAAAAGTAGTAGCATGTTCAATGACTCCTGCAGTTACATTCATGGTGATGTTCCAAGGGCTTGGTGGCGAGTGTTGTCATAGGCTCTTATTCTCTGTGTAGATGGAGACAAGTCTTCATCCCTTTTTCCTAACATTCTCGCAGTTCGAAGTGGACAAACATTAATTGCTGATCCTTTATCTACAAGAGTCATTGGGACATTCATCCTCTTGCATATTACCGTGAGATTTAAGGCTTTGTTGTGTTTTTCACCCTTTGGAGGTAGATCCTTGTCATAAAAGGTGATTAAATTGATGGTACTAGGAAGATTACTCTTGAAAAAGTTAGCCAACCCCTCAAGAGTAGTTTAAGAATATATTCCTATCTTTTCTAGAGCATCCATTACTGCTACCCTATGTCGATGGGATGTAGCTAATAGTTTCCATACGTTCATCTCGACCTTAGTCTTTTTTAGTTGTTTGACAACATCGTTGTCTTATATGATAGGTATGGGAACTTGTTGAGTAGTAGGAATAGGTTGTTGTGCGGTAATGGCAGGTTGCATTTTCCCTGATCTTGTGAGAACGTTTATGGGTGAATCTTCTTCATCCCAAATATCGCCACTGGATATATTGTGGAGGGTGGGGTTTCCTCCATATCCTTGATGTAGACGTCCTCGTCATCACTTTCCCAAACTCCATTGATGGTAGCATCTTTCTCTAATGGAATTTGGACCAACTTTTTATTATCAATCAATTTTTTAATTAATTAAAACCTTGAATTTCAAACAATGTTCTATAGTGTGTCCCCCTGATTGATGATATGGACAATATAATCTGTTTGTCCTCTTTAGTGATTCAAATGGTCTCGGTTCAAGAGGTTTGATCTTACCACTCTCGGAGAGCATTTTGAACATATTTGCATATGTGGTCCCAATTGGAGTATAGGATTTATTTCTCCTTTTGGGTGTTTCGACTACTTGGAGAGAAAATGGCTTTCTTTTAGTAGTCTCTATGGGTGTTACCTCTTTATTGGCATGCTTACTTTGTTCTAACTTTGTGCGTTTAATAAATTCTCTACACATATCTATTTTTTCTTCATTGTATTTTTGAAGATCAAAACGTCTTTTCTAGTGGCAAGTTGTTTATCTGGGGCCCAATCACTCATGGCATTGAAAAAGATTTCTTCTTCTTCTTCTTCTTCTTCTTCTTCTTCTTCTTCTTCTTCTTCTTCTTCTTCTTCTTCTTCTTCTTCTTCTTCTTCTTCTTCTTCTTCTTCTTCTTCTTCTTCTTCTTCTTCAATGGCATGAATTTCTTCAACTGGTTTGATTAGAGATGAGGGGTCAACATGATTTTCTTCATCAGAAATAGCCAAGGAATCAGAAAGTGGTGCGCTATTGATACTTGGCTTCTTGCTTGCAGGAGACACTTGGAGTTTATTTCTATCAATTAAGTCTTATATAGCTTCCTTTAGATTCTATCAATTCTCTGTAAGATGACTCCTACCTTGATGGTATTTGCAGTGTGCATTGGGATTCCAACTAGTCATTCAACTTTCGACTGGTGGATCTCCAAATGGTCCAATCGGAATTATAAGACCTTTTGCATGAAGACGGTCAAATGCGGTGTCATAACTCATACCAATAGGAGTAAAGTTTCTCCTAAATGGTTTATATTTTCCTTGATTATTCATGGCGAGGAAATCATTCTGATTGAAGGTGCTAACATTTTTTGAGTGAGTGGTTTTAGAAGAAGAAGGATTGTCACTCTTCTTTTCTTTCCAGCCACTGTTGGAATTATTGTTAGCAGCTTTTTGCTTTTCAAGGACGTTTTCAATATTAATTCCAATGTCATAAACCGCCATGAAGGTATTCAATTTGCTTTGGTACCTGAGATGCATGGAATACTTTTTCTGGAGATTCTTTACGAATAACCTCACAGACTCTTTTTCAGTAGGCACCTCATTCATAGAAGTTTCCCTCCACTTATTAAAGAAAGAAGTAAAACCCTCATTTTTTTTTGTTTAAGTATCTCAAGCTCCCTATGATAAGTTTCAAATTGAATATTACATTTGTATCTATCAATGAAAGCTTTTACAATATCATCCCAAGTAGAGGTTTTCTCTTTGTCAAGGGAAAAGAACCATTGTTGACAAACAATTTCAAGAGATAGAGAAAACAATGAATAAAAGACTTTCCTATCAATCCCCTTAATATTCATTATAGTCTCAAAAGCTCTTTGGTGGAAATAAGGATAGTCCGTTGCCTTGAACCTAGGGATGTCATTGGCATTGAACTTCTGCGAAAGTAGCTCGTTGTCCACTAGGACCCCTTGTGAGTTAATGCCTTGGAACTTATAGTCATTGGAGAGTTTTCTCAAGCTTTCTTGCATGAGCTCCATTTGTTGTTGCTTCACAGGGTCATTGATTTGAAGAGCCATAGCCTTCATCAATTCAGTCACGTTAGCCACGTCCTTCCTAAGTTCGTTGACTTCTTCTTGAGTTGCCATTATCTTCTTAGATTTTCTTTTCCGACTGATTGGTTTGTAAAAAAGTAGTAGTTGAACAAAGGTGTTTTCCTTGATTAATCGCCCTTCCTTTCTTGACCAAGCACTGTAAATTAAACAATTTTATTTGTTTTAAGGACTTCACTCAAATTGACTTTGACCTTATTGGTTTTTAAAAAGAAAAAAAAAAACAAAAATAGGGTGCATATTTTTGAGAATCAAGTAAAGGTTTAAACAAGTATGGTTTAATTAGAGGACTAATATCCGACTTACCCCCCTAAAAAAATGACGGGAAAACATGCGCATACAAGACTCTCTGCACATGGTCAAAGTGTGACATACATATTAAGTGTGTGCTTTAATAGTGAGTGCGAGTGACATGCTTTGACTTCTGTGTGACACCATGAGACTATGTGATTAGACTCAATTAAAAACATGACTACTGTCATTAATAAACTGGTTAAACCGATTAAGCAACCTGATTAATTAGACTTGTCGTGAAGACTCGAGCAGAAAACTAGACTGTTGCCGGAGAAACAAGACTGTCACCAAACTCTAAAGACCAGCGCCAGACGACAACATTGTCGCCTGGCGCTAATCACTAGCACATGGAGCTACAGCCCAAAATTTTACGGCATTGCTGGAACATTGGTCTAGAATTGTTTCCATTAATTTACTCTAAAGGGACAAGCCTAAAGCCGTACTAAGTCAAATTCGATCAATTTATTTAGACATTAATCATTTATATTAATTAATTAAGCAAAGTCCTTTAGTAATTAACTAGTTTATTTAGACACATTCACAAGTCAAACAAACGATTAGTGTAAACACATATAGGTTATGCACAGCAAAGAATGCACATGTAGTCAAGTAAGCACAATATGATGCAATGAGTTTGCAACCTAACCATGGCTCTTGTTCTCTAAAGTTCAAGGATATGGGTTAGTCAAAGAGGGTCCATGGTTATGAGTCCTGATGCACCGCGCGGAAGCCTTACCTTTGGAAGGGTTGGCGCGAGTGGATGGGACCCCGCGAGTGAAACTCGCTTCCACATTTTGGTGAATTCAACAAACTCGGATGTACCCTTCGTTGCCAGATTCGTTAAATTGGGTAGATGGGGCGTGAATTCTCATAGGGTTATGTCCATATGTAGAACACATATGGGTTCAAAAAAAAATGGAAAAACTCAATCAGGAAGTAAAACCGAGCAAACAGTACTAGAAATGGTTGAAACAAGAGGGTAGATTTGTAGCTCGGTATTAGAAGAACTCGGCGTGAGACTATAGTGCCCGTCGCCAGACTATGGCACTGTCACCGGACAATAATTACTGTCGCCAGGAGATAGAGCCATCGCATAGCGATGTCGATGTTTTCTCATAACTAGTTCCTACATGCCTTAGTAGCTTTCTGTTCTTGAATTTTCCAGTTTTTCGCAGCGTTATTTTTTTGATAGTTATAAAAGATATTTCCCTAATTTCTTACGTGTAAAAATCCTATGATTTTGACGCATTACGTATGGTCTTTCCAATGCGGACCTTTTTTATGCTTATGCCAATAATGCTAATAAAAATTACGTACATGAAATACTTAGAACTTTTCGAGTCTCATCCACTCGTTCTAAATTATTGCCAAAATAAATTTTAGGAATTAAAATAGAAATCCTCCCCAGTGGAGTCGCCATAAAACTGTAGGGAATATTTCAAGCATCCCACACCTGAGCCCCAATGTGATCATACACTTAAGCATGGTGGCGTCCTATGGGAAGGAAGTTAGAGTTAAAGAGTCGCCAACAAGTTTTAGGAACTTGTAAACCGTTCACAGGGTGAAGGTTACACCCCTTCACGATCTGTAAGACCGCTAACTCCATAGTGGTCTGGAACCATGACTGGATATTCGGGGATGAAGGTATAAATCCAACCTAAAAGAGATTGAACTTGCCCTAATAATAGACTTCTAATTTATTCTTCTCGTATTCATGTGCACTTTCTGACTAACATACAATCATTAGGTTAACCCTAAACATGTTTTCTATGTTGGTGTAATATTAATGCACAAACAAGACTGTTATTGGCGATCACTTGAATTATAATCAAATTAACCTAAACAATATTATTAATTATCTTATTATGCGTGATTACAAGTACAAATTCCCTTTAAACATGTATAAAAGGCGTGATCAAGCAATAACAATAATAATATCAAGCAACAACAACAACAACAACAACAACAACAACAACAACAACAATAATAAACAACAACAACAACAACAACAACAATAATAATAATAATAATAATAATCTTTGATAACACTGTAGTTTTAAGTTTTCTCAGTGGTGAATCGCAAAAAAACTTATTATCATTGGTAATCTTGAATTTTCTATATTAAGCAAACCATAATATTAATGATAAATTGTGGTTAAATATTTAACTATAGTTAATTCATTTATTTATTTTAATATAATTTTTTTACTTTTAGAAAAAGAAGAAATAATTTTTTTTTTAAAAAAAAAGGCCAGCCAATCTCCCACCAGCTAGCCACCACTCTCCACGCTTGCTTTCATCCCCTCTATTGTCGGCTCACCGGTCTCCCCCTCTCCTATCCGACAGCAGCCGCTACTGCTTTCCCCGTCCCCAGTTTCTTTGACGTTGATCTATATGCCAACCACCTTCCTTCACCTTCGATTTCCCCGGCTTCTTTTTTCGATCAATTCCTTTCCAATTTGACCTTTCCTTTCTTTGTCGATATCTGATGGGTGATTTCTTTTCTGTCGATCTATCAAATTGGGATTTACAAGAAAAAGATTGGGGATTTTTTTAGGGTTAGGGTTTTAGGTTGAAATCATAAATTGGGAGAAGAGATAGGGAATTTTGATGGAGGGAATAGGAGAAGGAGTTCGACAGGGAAGGGACGCCGGCCGACCAGGGAAGGGGTTATCAAGCGGTTGCGAAGGAGGAAGGAGAAAGAGAGGATGTGGTGCAGTGGGAGGAGGTTCGTGGACAGCGGTTTAAGGTTTTGGGTTGGTGGTGGTTGAGGAAATAGATGGAGATAGAGTCACCGGCTAGGGGGGATATGCAACGAACAAAGGAAAGGGTTGGGATGCCGATGGTCAGCTCGCTGGTTGTAGCAATGGCAGGCTGGTGGTGGAAAGGGTGATTGTCTTTTTTTTTTTAAAAAAAAAGAAAATCTAAAATAGATTAATTGTTAAAAAAATTAATTAAGCTAACCATGGTCAAAGAAGTTGGTTAAAGTAGTTATTCTCTTTAGTAATTAAAAATTCAATTTTACTAATGATAATAAGTTTTTTTGCAATTCACCACTAACAATAATTAAAAATACGGTGTTACCAAAGAGAATTTCCCTAATAATAATAATAATAATAATAATAATAATAATAATAATAATAATAATAATAATAATAATAATAATAATAATAATAATAATATGAGCAAGATCCTAGGCATGATACTAACAAGATTAATAACAAATCCTAGCATGTCACTAAACATTAAAGATCAAATCTTTATCCCTAACATGATACTAATATGATATTAAGAAGGAATAGGATGCATCATAGTAACATACATGATATTAGAAATTTTAGTTATTACCCTAAACGTGATACTAGGAATCATAAAGACATCCTAACATGATACTAGGAATTAAAAATAATTAAAGCATGATTTCTATAATGTACTTGGGTGCCTTGTATCTCTTTCTAATATCAAAATACACATGTTAGTAAGTTCAAGGAAAATAATAAATCAAACAATCATATTAAATAATTGAAATAGAGATTTGGGACAAAACATAAGCCAAATCAACTGGATCTCCTTCAAGCACTCAATTTGGATCTTCATCTGTAACAGGATATGCCTTTCACGCTACTGGCCATGGATCAATAACTCTATCTACTAATGATGTTACTCGTGCTTCTGGGCTATTGACTATGCTGACTCAGATACCCTCACCACCTTTTAGGCAGGGTCTACTTCTACTGGTGTTGGATTCTCCCTGCCCTCAGATATTATCAACCTTTTACGTCTATGGCGAAGGCAACTTTGAACTTGGCTAGGTGTGTCTAGAACTAATGGATGTGGAATTTTCTAATAGGGAAGGTTTAGAAAAAGAATAGAGAGAGAGTTAGCTTCTAGCTCTAGAGAGAATAGACATTGATGGTTGTGAATGATAAGTGACTTTAATGTCACTTTTAGGGTGTTTATTGAGTCGTTTTCCGGCTTATTTTCCAATAATTTAGCCCATTTTGTCCTTTATTTCTATTATTTGCTTATTCTCGTCTTTTATCTTTATTTTGATTATTTTAGTAGTTTTCAATAGTTTTTAGCTTATTTTCAAAATTTATTTAATTTATCTTATATTCTATGTTTATATTTTAAGTTTTTAGCTCTTGTTTTCTAATAAATTCCAAGTTTCTCTCATTAAATTTATTTTCTTTTAGTTTCTAGTTTGTTTTATTTTATTTCATTTTATTTTATTATTTCTTTAGTTTTAGCATTTTATTTTACTCTATTTATTTGATTTGATTTGATTTTATTTTATCTTTTAAAAATCCCCTCGTGTTGTTTTTGGTTGTAGGTGTTTTCGGGTCCGTGGTCGATCGGGTTCAAGGTCCAAGGTTCGAGGCACAAAATTGAACCAAGCTCCACCACTGCTTTCCCCCAACAACACAACACCAACTGCCATAGCAGCCACCCAAACCCACCACCAATCCACACCCAATTCGGCCCACCAATCAACCAACCAAACCAGCCCCACCAACCCACCACAACAGCACCAGCTACTGCCAAAACCACCTCCAATCACCACCAATCCACACCCAATTCAGCCCACCAATCAACCACCCAAACCACCGTCCACCAAAACCCGTATCAACCAACACCAACACCAACACCACCAATCTGCCAGCAATCACCACCAATTTTCCCCTGTTTCACCAACCATCTCAAGCCTCCAAAAAGGGCGCAAAGCCCTGTCAGAAGGGGCACACAATTGGGGTCCAAAACAGAATGATACAGTAGCTTTGCGCGACTTGCTGTGCGACTTCTGTGCCGGCGCGCAATTGTGGGTCAAGCACAAGCTTTTCACGTGATTTTTAATGAAAATCAGACGACTGCAAAGTGATAATTGGTGATGATGATGGAGTATGAACGGTGATGATGATGCGTGAATGGGTGTTTGAATTGGAGCAGCCAAATTCGAAAGTGAAGGGGGAAAGGAGGTCTGGTGGAAATCGTGGGTTTGGGTGGGAATTTTGGGGTTTTCTTTTTTCTTTTCATTTTCTTTTATTTTATTTTATTGTAGTTTTGTTTTTATTGGTTTTTAGTTTAGTTATTTTATTTTTTTTATTTAGTTTTATTTCTTTTTAGTTTCTTTCTTTTTTTTTTATTTTTTTATTTAACTTGTATTATAAATACCCCTTTGGGGTTATTTTCTCACTTAACTTTTAATCAACATTTTTTAATTTGAGATAGATTAGTTTTAGTTTAGGATTTATTTTTCTCTCTCTTAGGGTTAGTTTAGGAGTAGTGTAGAGAGAGAAAGCTTGGATTTCCATGGAGTTTTTGAGAGGTTGAAGAAGCAACTTTGTGGAACTTCTTCTCATCTATTCAATGAGCATTTTCTAACTTTCTCTCATCTTTATTTCTTTGCTTAATTCTTAGTTTTACGCTTTTTGTTTGTTGATTTGAGTAGATTAATTAGTTTGTTTGTTTAATCTTGTATTTATTCTTATTTTACCTTGTTTTCCATGTCTATCTTCATTATGTTAGCTTAGGTCTTGTTCTAGGGAATTGGATGAAGGTTATATTAATGAATTGAATGATTGATTGTGATTAGTATGAAATTGTTTCTTGATTATTGTGTATGGATGATCCTATTATGGATTAGAATCTTTCTAGCTAATCGATTCTATGCTTTTAGTTGTGCTTTCAATCAATTGTGCGAGAGTAAGTTGGTTAAGAGCCCTAAATTCTTCCATACCTTTACTAGGCTAGTTGCACGAGAGTGAATTAGTTTAGTAGGATAATTAACATGCTTAATTGTGCGAGAGTGAGTTAAATGTGTTGATGTTCCTAATCGAGGTCATTTTGATCTAATTGTATGATGTTGTTGAATGCATTAATGTAATTGGATTCCACTTTCTCTAGTTTTAGTTATTTGTTCTTAGTTGTGTTTAGTTGAACCTCTCTCTATCTCACAAGCTTTCCTAGTAGTCTAGTTAGCACAAATTGATATACTTAGTCCTTTTGGGTTCGACCCTTTACTTGCCACTAACTAGTTTAGTGTAAGTTTAGGTATTATAAATGATTAATTTGGTCAGGGTTAGTAGTCCCAACGACCTATCTTATCCCGATCAAATTTTGGCGCCGTTGTCGGGGACTAAGGCGTTCATTAGTTTGTGTTGATTAGATTAGCTAGGTTCTTGTATATTATTTGATTTTTGTTTGCTTTTCTTTGTTCTTTGTATAAAAATGGCATGCTTATCTTTTCCTCAATTTGATGGTGAACCCTTCTATGCTTACTTTGAAAGACTAGATGGTTTTCTTAGTTACCATGGGTGTTCTCTTAGTGATGCTTTTGGTATAGCTTATTGGGGCATGAATGAGTATACTAGGGGAATGGTTGAGGACATGAATAATAATAGATTTTGTCATTTGTCTATGCATGATGCGTGGGATTTCTTCACATGGTTTGCTAAGGATTATTTTGATAGAGAATCTCACGTTTCTTGTTTTGATTCTCAATGTCAAGAATCTTTTAATTTTTGCATGAATTCTCTTGATACTTCTTATGTGCCTTGTGATGATCCAATTATGCAAATTGACACCTTTCCCCCTTATGCTGATTTTGATGAGGTTTGCGCTAATTTCGATGATGTGCAATTTGACTTTGATCATGAACCTCAACCCAATAACATTGATGCCCAAATTCTCTCTCAAATAAAATATCTCTCCCAACAACTCCAAGAGCTTCAAGAGGAACAAAAATTGAGAGAAGTGAGGCTTGCCCAAGTGATGAGTGTTATGTTTGATTTAGATGAACGTGAGGCACCTCACTTGGAGTGTGAGAGTGTTGTTGAGAATTATGTAGGGTAAAGGTGTGAAGGTGAGGGGAGATTTTCTTGTAATGAGAGGATTTTTGAGGATTTTATCCATTTCATTCCCCATTAGAGCTTGAATGTCATCCTTCCCCATATTCACCTCCTTTGAGAGCGTCCCATGGTGAAGATGTGAGTGAGCCATCTTCATGTTTGAATGAGGGAGTTAATGAGGATGATGATGATGAGTTTGAGCAATCAAGAGAGATTGAGAGTCCCTTTAGTGATGGTGGAAGAGTTGTGAATGAAGAAAATGTCGATTTTGAGGTTTCCAACCCCCTTCCCCATCTTGATGAGTCTACCTTGCATGTTGGTGACCCTTCTATCCATGAGTCTTTGGACTCATTTGAGGTTATGGCTAGTATGTTCATTGAAGGTGTAACAAGACATTATAGCCTTTTGAGTGAGTTCATTGGCAATGCTTCATGGGAAAGGGATGAGTTTGAGAGAAACCTTTATCCTTTCATGCATGGTATAGAGACTCTAGGCTTTGAGGATCTTGAGGGAGTTGTTGTTCATCGTTGTGATAGAGAGGAGGATGAGGTTGTTTCTATTGGAGAGTTTTTGTTTGAGGGAGATGTGAGTCATGAGTGTTCTTTTGAGGATTCTATGATTGATTTTCATGCCCTCATTGGTGATGTGAGGCTTTGTGAGACCTTTGTTTCTCCTCCCCTTCCTCAAGGAAAGTTGACCACATCTCCTACTATCCCATGTTCCTCCCTTCTTTTGTCAAAAAGCCTATTGAGGACCCTCTCTTGTTTGATGAGACTTTTCCTTTTCATCCTCCTATTATTGAGGAAATGGGTGATTGTGCCACCCAAAAACATTTTGAGGAGGTTTTTCCATTTTATTCTTTTCCTTATTTTTCTTCTTCTTTCTCTTCTTATTTTCTTGAATTTTCTTTTAATTTTCCTTCCTTCTTTTGGCATCTTCCTCCTCACTTACGTGCAATAATCTTGTTGCACGTCCTCCTTCCTTCATTTGCCTACTTGTCATCCTATGAAATGTGTAGTAGTGCATTTGATAAACTCTTGCGTTCGTTGCAATATTATTTACTAGAGCGGTCTCGCTTGGACGTTAAACAAGCCTTTCTCAGGATGTAACCCGAGGTTTTTATTGCTTTCATTTTCTTTTCTTTTTAGATTAGATTTTCTCTCATGGAAATGTTTGTGTGCCCCTTGCTAGGTACATAACTTGATATACACTTATGCGTTGGTTTGGATCAAGAATAAAAAAAGTTTGATGCCTATTTTTGCTAGCATATGGTAATCGAGATTTAATTCAACAGGAAATTGGCTTTGAAAGGTTAAATTGGTTCATTTGCGGGTAATTACACCCACCAATATCCAGTAATATCTTTCCGAGCTCTTTCTCTAATGGTTGGTGACTCGTTGGACTTGTGTTGGTTTGTTGGATTGATTTCTTTCTTTTCCCCTCCCATGGATTATTTTTTTTATATTTGAGTATATTGTCTCACTCAAGCTTGGGGGGAGGGTATTCTATCATGTTTGGTGGGATGTTGATTCATTTATGCCATGCACTTGAGTATATGCATTTCCATGTCTTTTCTTATATTTTGAAAAATCCAAAAGATTTTTGTTTACTTTCAAGGTCATTTTGGCAAAATGTGTTTTGTTTGTTCATATTTTGGACATTCTATTTTGGGAATTGCATTCTTGAATGTTTTTCTTCCTAAGTGGTAAATGTATGCACGGTTTGAGAGTGTCATTGGTTGACTCTAGGATACTATATGCTAAGGTAGTCGGGTTAAGAACTTTTAGGGGTCCTTGAAGACTTAGTTCACGGGAATGTGGTAAGATGGAGTTGCTCTCTATAGTGGATTTGAAACCCTTGGTTGGTATTTGTTTGGTTATAATCCCTTGTGAGCTTTATTTGTTCTAGCCTTCATCACCTTGTTGAGCGGCTATTTAGGATCCTTGACTATGCATGTCTTAATCCTTGTTTTGTCCTGTAGCTCCCAAGATCGTGACCGAGCCACACTAGGGGAGGAAAAGGGCAACTTTTCTCATTTTTCTTTATCTTCTTTTTGTTTTGTTACAAATTTGGTTTTCTATTTTGCATCGACCTACTTATTAACCAATTTTAGCCTAATGTTTCCCGCTCTTGTTTAAACCGCGTTACAAACCCAATAGCCTATGTCTACCAACCTGTAGGGAATAAATTTCAAGCGTTAAACCCCTAGCTTGAACCCCACTGTGATCATACACTAAAGTACGGTGGCGTCCAAAAGGGAAGAAGATAGAGCAAAAGAGTAGCCAACAAGTTTTAGGAACTTGTAAACCGTTCATAGGATGAAGGTTACACCACTTAACGATCCAAGAGATCGTCATCTCCATAAGGTCTAGAACCAAATAAGGGTTCGGGGATGAAGGTACAAATCCAACCTAAAAGAGATTGAACCTGCCCTAATAATAGGCCTCTACTTTATTCTGATCGTATTCATGCGCGTTTTCTGACTAACATACAAACAATAGGTTTAACCCTAAACCTGTTTATCTATGTTGGTTTAATTTAATGCACAAACAAATCTATTATTGGCGATCACTTGAATTATAATCATATTAACCCTAACAAGATTATTAATATCTTATTAAGCGTTATTACAAGTACAAATTCCCTTTAAACATGCATAAAAGGTGATCAAGCAATAACAATAAATATCAAGCAACATAATAATCATAATAAAAATAATGATCAGAATCATAATAATAACAATTACAATTATCATAATCATATTAAAGCATAATAATAGTAAGATCCTAGGCATGATACTAACAAGATTAATAACAAACCCTAGCATGTCACTAAGCAATAAAAATCAAATCTTTAATCCTAACATGATACTAACATGAATAAATATTAGGAAGAACATAGGAAGCATCGTAACAATCATATTTAATATTAAAATTACCCTAGACATGATACTAGGAATATCATAATAACAATATAAACATGATTTCTACATCATAACATCAATTAAAACCATTAAAGCACTTACTTTGATGCCTCGTACCTCTTTCTAATAACAAAATACAAACGTTAGTAACTTCAAGGAAAATAATAATCAAACAATTAAATTAAATAATTGAAATAGAGATTTGGGACCAAACCCTCAGAAATTAAACCTTTCACGTCTAGGGTGAAGGCAACTTCGAATATGGCTAAGTGTTTCTAAGTCTAATGAATGCGGAATTTTGTATTTGAGAAAAGGCTAGTTTAGAAAAGAGAGAGAGAGAGAGATAATAATCAAGAAAATCTTGATGAGAGGTTGTGAATGATTAAGAGAGAATCAGAGAATTAATGATTGCGAATGAAAACTGATTATAGGTGAATGAAAACGGAGTTTTTAATACGTTATTTATAAAGAAAATCAGCCAAAAAGATAAAATATCAAAACAGAGCACTTGGCACACGCAAAAAGAGATTGACGCACGCAAAACAAAGCTGGCGCCAGCACCAGGCTATTGGCGCCATGCGCCAATGGCTAGCACCAGGCGCCAATGGCTGGCGTTTGGCGCTGATTTCAGAAATTCACGCGTTTTTGTTTTTATCATAGCTTTTGATCCAGAAGTCCAAATAAAGCATATAATATTTCGTTGGAAATATCTCAAAGTCTACTTTCCAACCCAATTAGAATTAGATTAAAATATTTTGTAGATAAAAAGATATGGCCAAAATAGTGAAAGGGTGTCAGTTTTGGATAGAGTTTCATGTCTCATTCATATCTTTTTCGTTATAACTCGGATTTAATATTATAATATATCATTGGAAAGATAATTTCAAGATATATCCAACCATATAAAATTTGGATAAATATTATGAGGCACAAAAATAAAATCTGAATATATTCCACTTCGTACAAAACAAGGATTCTTAAAAGGAGTAGTTTTATTCAATTTCAAACTCTTTAAAACATAATTATCAATCCTAACTCCATTAGGATTTAAAAGAACCTCCTAGAGTATTATAAAAGACTATAATCAATCCTAATAGCTTTAGGAATGATAATTAATAATAGGCCCTCCTCTAGATCATTGGGCCGCATATAAAAACCAAATCGGGCCCAGTTTAGTATTTTGGCCATAACTTCCTCGATATTCATCAAAATTGGGCTTATAATATATCGTTGGAAAGGTCTTTTCAAACCCCATCCAACTACACCATTATTGGATCCTTATCATGGACCAACCAAACTGGATTGACTATTTTCTTAAAATAAGTTTTCAAAAACAGAGAGAAGAGAAAAGAATTAAAACTATCCGCAACACTAAACTTTCCACACTTTCACTTCATTCGATTATGATTCGACGTGAAAGGTACTCATCACTGGGTATGGTTTTGGGGAGACACAAATGGGTGTCTACACAACCCTTTTAGTTAGTGAAGCATTGACATGTGAGGTTTGAGTTTTGAGAGTGTTGATCATGAGCAAGAAAAGTTTGTGAATTAGTTTAAGTAAGGTCTTGAAAGTTGAGCTTGAAAAAAAAATATGCAAAAAAATTGAGCTTGGATGCCCAAGTGATGAGTGCTATGTTTGATTTATATGGACGTGAGGCACCTCACTTGGAGTGTGAGAGTGTTGTTGATACCTTTGTTTCTCCTCCCCTTCCTCAAGGAAATTTGACCACATCTCCTACTATTCCATGTTCCTCCCTTCTTTTGTCAAAAAGCCTATTGAGGACCCTCTCTTGTTTGATGAGACTTTTCCTTTTCATCCTCCTATTATTGAGGAAATGGGTGATTGTGCCACAAAAAACCATTTTGAGGAGGTTTTGCCATTTTATTCTTTTCCTTATTTTTCTTCTTCTTTCTCTTCTTATTTTCTTGATTTTTCTTTTGATTTTCCTTCCTTCTTTTGGCATCTTCCTCCTCACTTACGTGCAATAATCTTGTTGCACGTCCTCCTTCCTTCATTTGCCTACTTGTCATCCTATGAAATGTGTAGTAGTGCATTTGATAAACTCTTGCGTTCGTTGCAATATTATTTACTAGAGCGGTCTCGCTTGGACGTTAAACAAGCCTTTCTCAGGATGTAACCCAAGGTTTTTATTGCTTTCATTTTCTTTTCTTTTTATATTAGATTTTCTCTCATGGAAATGTTTATGTGCCCCTTACTAGGTACATAACTTGATATACACTTATGCATTGGTTTGGATCAAGAATCAAGGAAGTTTGATGCCTATTTTTGCTAGCTTATGGAAATCGAGATTCAATTCAAGAGGAAATCGGCTTTGAAAGGTTAAATTGGTTCATTTGCGGGTAATTACACCCACCAATATCCGGTAATATCTTTCCGAGCTCTTTCTCTAATGGTTGGTGACTCGTTGGACTTCTATTGGTTTGTGGGATTGATTTCTTTCTTTTCCCCTCCCATGGATTATTTTGTTTATATTTGAGTATATTGTCTCACTCAATCTTGGGGGGAGGGTATTCTATCATGTTTGGTGGGATGTTGATTTATTTATGTCATGCACTTGAGTATATGCATTTCCATGTCTTTTCTTATATTTTGAAAAATCCAAAAGATTTTTGTTTACTTTCAAGGTCATTTTGGCAAAATGTGTTTTGTTTGTTCTTATTTTGGACATTCTATTTTGGGAATTACATTCTTGAATGTTTTTCTTCCTAAGTGGTGAATGTATGCACGGTTTGAGAGTGTCATCGGTTGACTCTAGGATACTATATGCTAAGGTAGTCGGGTTAAGAACTTTTAGGGGTCCATGAAGCCTTAGTTCACGGGAATGTGGTAAGATGGAGTTGCTCTCTATAGTGGATTTGAAACCCTTGGTTGGTATTTGTTTGGTTATAATCCCTTGTGAGCTTTATTTGTTCTAGCCTTCATCACCTTGTTAAGCGGCTATTTAGGATCCTTGACTATGCATGTCTTAATCCTTGTTTTGACCTGTAGCTCCCAAGATCGTGACCAAGCCACTCTATGGGAGGAAAAGGGCACCTTTTCTCATTTTTCTTTATCTTCTTTTTGTTTTGTTACAGATTTTGTTTTCCGCTCTTGTTTAACCAATTTGAGCCTAATGTTTCCGGCTCTTGTTTAAACCGCGTTACAAACCCAGTGGCCTATGTCTACCAACCCTTTTAGTTAGTGAAGCATTGGCATGTGAGGTTTGAGTTTTGAGAGTGTTGATCATGAGCAAGAAAACTTTGTGAATTGGTTTAAGTAAGGTCTTGAAAGTTGAGCTTGAAAAGAAAATATGCAAAAAAGTTTGAGAAGAAAGATGCAATTCAAGATCGTGACCATATAACTCTAGAGGAGGAAGAGGGCATTTCTTCTTATTTTTCTTTGTTTTCTTTGTGTTTTGTTACAAATTTGGTTTTTATTTTTACATTCACCCTCTTGCTAACCAATTTGAGCCTTATTTACCCTTTCTTAACTTAGCCATATTACAAACCTATCGGCCTATGTTCTACCAACCCTTGTAGTTAGTGAAGCATTGGCTTATGAGGTTCTTGAGAGATGGCCACTCTTACGCTTCACTTAGGAATTGCCACCAAAGTTTTCAAATTGTTTCCCAACCAGAACCCCTAGCCATGAAATTACAACCCTACTTAAAACCCTTGGATTCTAGAAGGGCGTGGTCAAAGGACGGTGGAGGGAGATAGATTTCAACCCTATGGAGAGAGTATGCATAGTTGAGATGTCGGGATGACCTTATGACTCCACATAAAATTTTCTTTTTCCGGTTCCCTCGAGGAACCATGAGGAGCTAGCTAGGGGATGAATTGAAGCTAGTGGAGAGAACGCGAATCGTCTTGGTTGGGGCTAGGGCGGAGAATGAAATCATTAGTTCTCTACGCTTAGCTTAGGTTTGTCTTTTTCAACCTTGAGCATCTTGGAACGTGTTTTCCCTCCTTGAATTGAGAAAGATAAGTATTCTTTGGTGCATTTATTTGCAAATGAGTCCCAATTGAGCATTCTGTTACCTTGATCATCTTGGAACGTGTTTTCCCTCCTTGTCATGTTATGTTTGTTGTGTTTGTCTTTTTGTTCTGGTTTTCCTTGCTTGAGGACAAGCAAGAGGCAAGTGTGGGGGATTTTTATGAGTGGCATTTATGCCACTCTTTTATCCTTTTTCTCTAAGGATTCTCCCATCATTTGCGCTTGTTTGGCCCTTTTTCTAAGCATTTTTACTTAGTTTTGCTTCCTCTTTCCTTTTCTCCCTTATCAATTCCCTTCTCTTAGTCTTCTCGCTTTGTTTTTATTTTGATTTCCATGCTTTGGTTTTGTAGGTATTATGTGCCGAAAGAAAGAGGATATCAAGAAGCAAAGCTAATTGTTGTGCGCGGGGTACTGTGCGGATTCTGTGCGGGCGCACATGTGAGGCTGTGCGGGCGCGCAGCCCTGTCAGAACCCGCACAGCCAGACTGAAGAAATAGAGCCTAACCAGAGAGTTTGCGCGACCTTATGCGCGACTTGTGTGCGGGCGCACACACCTGATGTGCGGGCGCGCAGGACTAATGTGCGGGCGCGCTCATTTTCCCCGTACCCTCAAAGTTGCTGCCGCGCACTACGCTGAGAGGGCGCACACACATTCTGTGCGGGCGCGCAGCTCATATGTGCGGGCGCATACAGCTGGGTTTCCAATTTATTTGCGCCTTGTTGTCCAAGTCTCTTTCTTTTGGGGGGAGCCACATATATATATGGGACTCATTGTAATAGAAAGACACTTAGTACTAATTCTAGAGAACATTAGCCTAATCTAGGGAGAGAAAATAGATTGTTATTCAAGCTTCCTTTGTTGTATTCAACTTTGCTCAAGTTTTAATCTTCCATCAATCAAGCAAGTATCCAAGTTTTAATCTTTCTTCAATCCTTTCTTTAGTAATCTCTTCTCCTTTCCTTTAATATTATTTATTTGTTTTATTGTTACTTATTTTTGTCTACCTTATTAGTTTATCTAGTTATTATTGATTTCATATATTTCAATCATATTTTGTTTTGAGTTTCTTGTGTTTATTTCTAGTTTTGATATTATGTTTAATTTCCCTTCTCTAGGCTAAACTCTTAGCTAGGGGAAGGGGGCGGAAGATATGCATTGAATGATGGATGAATGATGATAGTTGGATTGATTACATGCCTTAAATTGATGAAAGACATGATTTTTAATGGCTTGAGATTATTGTTGCACTTTATTTGATTGCCTTCTAGTTTAAATGCATGAAAATGATTTGAACTAGATTAAGATCACCTCTATTTTAATGATTGCATGAGAATGAGTTGTTAAAATGGAGTTTCATGTATTGTGCTTCTTTATTCTCTTGATTTGCTTGTGTCTAATAGGATGCGTGAGAATGATCCTAATTATATTAGCATAGACTTCTTTCATTGATTTGCCTAGACTATTGCATGAGAATGAATTGTTTAGGTAGAATCTTGTGTTCTTTGGCATGTTCATCATGATAACTATCATTGTTCCTCTCTTTCTAATCATGTTTGAAACCCCCGAACCCCTAGCGTCATTTTCTATTGATTTTAATCATCATTTTCTTGCTTACTTGTAGTTTTAGTGTTCTACTCAACAAAACCAACAAAACAATCCCCTTTTACTCTTGCATTAGTGATATTTGATGTTGAATTAGCGTGCTTCCCTAGTGGTTCGACCCTTTACTTACCACTAACTAGTTTAGTGTAGGTTTAGGCTTTATAAATGATTAATTTGGTTAGGGTGGTAGCTTAACGACCTATCTTATCCCTATCAGTGAATGAATCATAACGGGGATATACGACCCCTATTTATAGAAAAAAATAGTCCGAAAACAAATCAAGTCCCATTCGGAATAAAATACCTCCTGTTGCGAACGGTAGGAGTTAGCGCCAGGCGACAGCTTTTAGCGCCAGGCGACAAACTTTTCGTCTTGCGCTAAGTCAAAAATAAAACGCACTTTGCATGCGGAATCCTCTTCTTAACATGATTAAGCAGCAAATTCCGCGTTTATCAAATTAAAATCGGGTTTATCATAAAACACTTATTTTATTCCAAATAAAACTCTTTAAAATATATATTATCAATCTTAATTCCATTAGAATTTAAAAGAGCCTTCTATATTATTCTAGAAGATTAAAATCAATCCTAATAACTTTAGGAATAATAAGTAATAGGCCATCCTATAGATCATTGGGCAACATATAAAATTCATTTCGGGCCTAATTTAGTATTATGGCCATAATTTTCTTATTATTCATCAGAATTGGGCTTATAATATATCGTTGGAAATCTCTTTTTGAGTTTGATCCAACTACACTATTATTGGACCCTTATCATGGACCAAACTAAATTATACTGGCTATTATCATAAATAGAGTATAAAAAGAAATATTTTCAAAAATAGGAAGAAAGATATTTTAATAAAAACAACCACATCACAAGACTCTTCACACTTTCACTTCGTTCGACAATCAAATGACATGAAAGGTATTCATCATTGGGTTTGGTTTTGGGGAGACACATTTGGGTGTCTACACGGATCCCCACCCGGATTTGCTCTAAGACCTCAAGGCAATGGTGATTCCTATGCTTAATCCCCATCTTCCAAGATTACCTTAGAAGAGATCATTAAAAATCGAACAAAGATTTTGAACACTTACATGGCGCTAAGTGATAAGAAGTTTAATGAAATGATGACACATAACAATATGCTTGAGACCTAAATCACTCAACTAGCCAATACCTTGAAAGATTGTGCTAGCCCTTCTTTATTACCCTCTCAAGGAGTTGATCCTAAGAAACCCGTGTATTCCATCACCACAAGGAGTGGGAGGGTGCTTGAAGAGAGATTTTAAAAGATCAAAGAGGAGTATGAGAAGAGGAGTGACTCAAGTGAGGAAAATGAGAACAAGGTGTTAAGGAGTGTGAGCAAGGAGGATGATCAAGAGAAAAACATGAGTGATAAGTCTAGAAAGGTGAGTGAGAGTTTTAATGATAAGAGTGTTGAGAAAGAGAGGATGCAAGATGAGGATTTCCAACCCAGAATTCCATATTCCCAAAAGTTCAATAGGTACAAGTTAGATAAACAATTTGAAAGTTCTATCGAGATGCTTAGGAAAATCCATCTTTATATCCCTTTCACTGATGTTTTGGGAGAAATGCCTAACTGTTCTAAATTTATTAAGGAAATCTTGAGCGGTAAGAGAGATTGCAATGTGGTTGAACCGGTGAGTTTGGGGGGGTGTTGTAGTGCCTTTACCCATAATGAATTACCCCCAAAGATAAAAGATCCTGGAAATTTCTCCATTCCTTGTAATATTAATGGGAAATTGTTTTAAAAAGCCCTTTGTGATCTTGGTGCTACTGTTAGCATCATGCCTTACTCCGTTTTCAAGAAACTCAAGTTAGGTGAGCTCCTTTAAACCAACATGACCCTTCAATTGGTCCACCATTTTTTTATGTTCCTAAAGGGTAGAATTGAGGATGTGCCCCTCAAAATAGGAGAGTTCACTATTCCCATTGATTTTATTGTGCTAGAGATTGCGGAAAATGACAACATTCATGTTATCCTAGGGAGGTCATTCTTAGAAACTTCAGGTGCTTTAATAGATGTGAAAGGTAGCATGATTACCTTTGTGTGTTGGTGATAGTAAGGCAAGTTTTAAGCTCAAATCTATGCATAAGTCTCTATTTTATGTGAAAGGAATTATGTGCATAAACCCATTGTCTTCGAATGATAATGATTCCATGTTTGTGTCTTCTACTAACGATATGCTTGTAGCTTGTGATGATGTTACTAAAAATGTTGAAAGCTAGGTTGTTAGTAAAGAAAACAAGGATCACTCTGAGCTTTAAGATGATTTAAAATGCCTTCTTGATTTGAGCTTTCTTTGAAGGATGAGGAGAATTGTTTTTCAAGTGGTGAACATGAGGATCTCAAAGATCCAAGGAAGAAGAAATCAAGGAAGAGAAATAGAGTTTCCAAGAGATACAAGAGGAAGTTGAAGTCTAAAGAGTTTGATTCGGTTTCAATGATTCAAGATGACAAGGTTCATAATGAGATTTTGCACAAGCTTTTCAATGATTTTACCCTATCCACCACTTTGGATAAGGTGGAGTTTTTTAACCCTCTGCAATTTGAAGAAAGGGTCGAGCTTAGGACCTTAAGCAAGCGCTACCCGGGAGGCAACCTGGATTTCTAACCCTTTTTCTTTTGATTTCTATTTTTCTTATCTTTATTTCTTTTGTTTTTCTTCTTTCACTTGGTTTTTTTTTTATATTTGGATAAATAGGTCAAATGCATTGGATATGGATAATTTTGAGCAAGCATGAGCTATGGAAAGGTTTCGTGTTTTTTATGAGAATATCTTCTATATTATTGAATTTTGAGGTCAAAGGGTAAGGTAAGTGAGGTAAGATAGGGAAAATTAAGCTAAAATTTGAAGTAAATTTTAACTTGGTAGGGTTCATTGTGGTACTCTCATTATTAGTGGATGTTGAACCCACTGTAATAGTGTTTTGAAACTGCCATACTTGGTGGGTTCAATAATCCCTGGATGATATTAGACAATGATCCCACAGTAGAACACACCAAGGAAAAATTTCAAGAAGGAAGCCAATATGTGCGGGCGTGCCACGCATGGGCGCGGGCGCGTTAGGGGTCCGCACGAGCGCGCATGACAGTGGTACAGTCGCGCGGTAGAGCACCTAGCCAAGCCGAGGCCTTTTCATTTTTTTTTCTCCTTTCTTTCCCTCATTTCCCCTTCACCATTAACCTAGCACGCACTATCCCTTTCTCACTCAAGAACACCAAAAACCCTAGCCTTTGTTCATCAAATTTGCACCTTCAATCATAAAAAATCCATCACAAATGAGAGGGAAGAAGGCTTCCCTGTTCTCTGACGCGGGCACGCGTGGCCCAGGCGTGGCCGCGCACCCTGCTCCCCCTCTTCCGTACCCTTTTTTGCGCGGCCGCGCATCTTCTTGAAGAAGGTCGCGCCTGTATAGGTCTATTTTGGAGGATCTAACTAACTTCTCTGTGTTAGTTTTACTATATACAAACTTTACTTCTATTTTTAGAGAGGAAATGGTAATTAGAGAATCATTTTGGTAGAAATTTAGGTTTGATTTTATTATAGAGAGAAACACTTGTTCTTAGATTTCTAGAAAGAGAATTTGATGATTAATGATTGATGATCTAAGCACAATTT
The DNA here is from genome assembly GCF_948465745.1 of Chenopodium album. Taxonomy (NCBI): domain Eukaryota; kingdom Viridiplantae; phylum Streptophyta; class Magnoliopsida; order Caryophyllales; family Amaranthaceae; genus Chenopodium; species Chenopodium album. The sequence goes on from NC_137842.1 coordinate 24,091,064, forward strand.
CCTTTGATTTCACCAAAGTTTTTAAGTATTTCTTTTACTTTAATGCAATCTTAAGTTTTTGATCTCAATTGTTTGTTAATTGTTCAAATTAGTTGATTAAATTTTGTTTGATTGAAATGATGATGATGAATTTGTTGATTAGCTTAGTTTTGATTTTGATTTCTTCTAAGGATAGTGAGCAGTTTAATTGCTAGGGATGTGGTGTAGCATGTTTGAGTGATGGATCATAGCTAATTGGGAGTTTTTTTTATTGATTTAGCATTGTGATTAAATTGGTTGATTGATTTTGTGCATGTGTGTGATTTGTTAAAGAGTAGATAACTTTAATTGTCATGCTAGATTGCATTGTGTGCCTACATTGATACGGACCATTGATTTGTAGCTCACATTTATCGATTGAGGTTGGTTTGTGACGTTCCTAGTAGAGTCTTTCGTAGTTGGCGCTAGTTAGACCCCTAGGAGATAACTTGTTGATCTCTATTGAGTGCATTATTTATCTTCCCTCGAGATACTCAAATTGATCAATATCCAAACCGATTAGTGTGTGTCCATTGCAAGAATATGTGGATCCTAAATCCCTGGTGTTTGATATATTGATTTACTCTGTGTTTTCTTTGTTTGTTTAGTTGAATTTAGACTACCCACATTCCTTTTTACGCTTTGAGATATCTTAACTTTGACAATAGTTAACCTACCACCATTCCTTTGGGTTTGACCCTTGACTTGCCTCTATACTAGTATTTAGGTTTGTTAAGTGTTTAAAAATTTAGTTTTGACCGTGAGAGGATTAGTTTCAACGACCTAGTCTCAACCCGCGTCAATTTATGCCTCTTCTCTATTGTCTAAGGCATTTATTCAATTTCCTTAGGAATTTTAACCATCGAGGCTAGTCTAATTAAAGCATCAACGAAAATATTTTCTTCTCTTTGTAGGTATTTGTATTCCACTTTCTCGAGTTGATCAGTAAGAGTTTTTAAATACGTTTGGTAAGGGGCCAAACTTTCATTTCTTACTTTCCATCTTTTAGAGATTTGATTGATGATGAGGGAAGAATCTCCAAATATTCGAAGTTTCTTTACTGCCAATGCCAAAGCTATTTCAAGGCCTATCACACATGCTTCATATTTTGCAGCATTATTGGTAACGTGATGCGTGCCATTTGTGGCACTCTTAGGCTAGGTTTTCTTCATGTTTTTATGCTCAATTTTAGTCTTTTATGTCGTGTTTTTAGGGAATAATGCTTGATTTGCGTGTTTGCGTGTAAGTTTAGAGAAATACGTGCTTTTAATGGTTTTCTTATTATTTTATTCATTTCTCGGCTATTTCTCTCGCTTCTCCGTTTATTTGACTTGTTTTGTAGGTGTGTCGAGTTTCCCGGATTTAACCATCAAGGAGGGAGCTCAAGCGCATTCAAGGAATTCAACGGAGCCGAGTTTGAGAAGCCAAGCATGCAAGTCAAGCAACCAAGCAAGCTCCAAGTGCACCAAGACGCTACCCCGAGCAAGTTGCCTTAGCGGCCATGCACATCACCACAGCTAAGTACCCGAGCAACCAGCAACCTAGCCAGCCGCCGCGGGCGCGGGCTAGCACCAAAACCACCATTTTTGAGTAGTAACTTGCCGTTGTTTCGCTGCGGGCGCGGGCCCTAGCCCCACGAGCGCGGGTTTCAGCCGCGGGCGCAGCCTCGGGTTGCTCTGTTCCACCTTTTCTTCTCCGCGGGCGCGGCTTTCTAGGTTTTATTCGCGATTTAACTTCTTTTCTCCGTTTGTATATATATTGTACGACCTTCTTTATTCTTCATACATGAAATTCCTTTGATTAAAATAGTTTCTCTCTCCTCTAAGGAGGATTAGGGTACATTAGTGTAGGCGTCGTTCAAAGTGTGCATACGTTAAAGCATGTGTAAATATACTTGGCACTCATAGGAATTGGGAATTGACATAATACAATTAGGGACAAGGAAAGTAGGGAGCCGCCAACAAGTTATTAAGGAACTTGTAAATCGTTCACGGATCATAAAAGGTAACCACTAATAAGGGAAAATAATATGAAACAACGATTGACCCGTGAAGGTTACACTCCATTCATAATCAATGAGATTACTCACTCCATATGGTTTGGAACCACGAACAGAGGATCGGGGATGATGGTGTGAAGTGAGTCATGGAGTCACATTCGCCCGTATTGGCCTCTACTCGATTCTTATGGTGAAAAGTGATTCCTGCGATCTTAAAGGCATGCAAACAAAGAGTTGCTCCAAACTATTATTTTGATAAATTGGTTGAATATTAATGCACCACATAATTCTAAAATATTTTTGATCACTTGATTAAAAAACATGATTAAAAAGGAACCTAAATCGGTTGTCTAAATTATCTTATTAGGCGTGATTTTCAATTACATATTTCCTTTAAACATGCAATATGGAGATCAATAAATATAATAGAATACAACATCAATATTGAAAGCAATTTCACAATAAATCCAACAATATAAAATCGTTAAAAAAATAATAGAAACAAAAGGAACATAAACCTTACTTTGATTCTGTTTGTTTGCAACTATAAAATAATAAATGAGTTAGTAACTTCAAGGATAAAATAATAAAGCAATAATTAAATTAAATGAAATTAAATTAAATAGAGTTGATTTGGGGCCAAACCCTCAAATAGTTCTTCCTTTCATGCCTTGGCTTAAGGATAGAACCACGAGTAAAGTATGGACTCCTTGGAGTGCTTGAAGAGGGAATTTTAAGAAAAAGGGTAGGCTAGTGTTTAGGCAAGAGCATAGGAAAGAGAAAAAGAGAGTTAATTGCTACCCCGTACATCGGTATTTATTTAAAAAATGAGTAGAGGGAACACACGGAACCCTAAAAAGATAAAAACCCTAAAAAAAAAACACCATGACACAGCAGTGCACATCGTGACACGGTGCCTGGCACCGTCACACTGGGGAAAATCCTGTGACACGGTGGAAAATAGTGTGAGGCGGGAAATAATTAGGTTATGGGGAACAAAACACATGAAGGGTTTACGAGGAAAGGACACGGAGTTGCCCCGTGTTACATCACAGGCACCGTGTCACGAGGAAATACACCGTGGCGCGGCATTGAGCCCCGTGACGCGGTGCCTTTTGCCGTGACACGGGAAACTAGGCATCCATTTTTCCGTCTAAATTCATTTTTGCCGTAATTTCGTTCAACATTTTTAAGTGTCGATTGATAATTTTGGAGCATATCTGACTTATTATTTATTAATTGGGCCAAAATAATAAAATAAATAAAATAAAGAGGTTAGGGCCAAAATAATAAACAAAACAAAAAAGGTTTGGGCTGAAATTAAAAATAAATTATGCTTTAACTAAACATCAAGACTGATCCATGGACTATTTAAAAACTGAATTTAATTAAATACGATTTTTTAAGAACTCTTGGGATTAAATACTGAACCCGACAAATAATTGCGGTGAAAGATTGTTCATCATTGGGATTGTTTTTGGGGAGACCTTTTTAGGTTGTCTACAGAAGTCCCCACTTTGAGTGATTTTGTAGAAACGTCAGTTTTGAAAACAATAGTCAAAGTAGTCAATAAGGACGGAGAATGATTTAAGACGTTCTGCGATCCTAAATCACTCTGTATACGCCGATACCTGCAAAAAAATGTTAGCTCCACAGATAAAAGAGTAAAGGGATAGAATGCTTATCTGACACCAGTGTATCGGTCACAAATGAGTTTGGTAGCTTACTATGCTTGAATGAATCCACCAGATGATATTTTGTTGAGATACTTTCCATGCCCGAGGAAAGTAGCCTGATGAACTTGGTAGTTTTCTAAGCCTGAAGAAACCTACCGGATGATACTTTCCATGGATGAGGAAAGTCGACATATGATATTGGCATTTTTCTATGCTTGAAGAAATCAACTGATAATGCTTTCCATGCTTGAGGAAAGCCGACATGGCGGTTTTCTATACTTGAATAAAAATTCACCGATAACGCTTTCCATGCTTGAGGAAAGCCGACTTAGTGGTTTTCTATACTTGAAGAAAAATCCACCGATAATGCGTCCATGCTTGAGGAAAGCCGACTTGGCGGTTTTCTATACTTGAAGAAAAATCCACCAATAATGTTTTCCATGCTTGAGGAAAACCGACACCTGATATAATCGCTGAAATTTTCAAGTGTATAATGGTTTAATTATCCCTGAACGTGGGTCGAAGATGATTTCCCTTCAAGTCGACTATCCGACTATATTAGGTGCTTAAAGTGTTGAAAATGCAACCCTAATGCTTGTTAGGGGTAAATCGGTATTTTTGGTACCCTTTAAATATCAATTAAAATTTTCCGCGCAATTCTGGTGTGAAGATAACTGACCAAAAGTTGCGGAAAATCATTCCAACTTGGTCTAGATGCTAAAATATCTGCCAGAAGGTTTAAAAATAAATTGTTGGGTGCACAGCTAAGCACCGTGACACGTGGACAAATCCCGGAACACGGTGTTTGACCCTATCACGGGGGGGGGGGGGGGGGGGTTTGTGTGTTGGGATTGTCCACGTGCCTTGATATTTTCACGACCGTGCCAAGCGCAAACATGTCGTTACTAGATAACAGGATTCTTTTTTTTTTTGGTAAGTAAGCAATTGTATTAATCAAAAACTGTACAAAATGTACAATATACATCAGCTAAGCCAGGCCACCAAAACTTCACAAGAGCATAAGCCCTAACAGACACCTAGGAACCTGAAATTTTCCAACCACCTTCTAGGAAGGATGTTGGCAAACACAGGAAACCCCTACTAGGAAACAGTTAACTCTGGTACCTTCTAGGAAGGGCTTAGGAAGACTTAACCCAAGCAACCAATAAAAAACAACCCCAAACAGAAATAAAACAACAAAAACAAGCAACACTAAAGAGCTCCAAGCTAAGACAACCATTTGCAGTCTTCAATCTTCCATCTTGAGTCAATGAGTTGCTGAGCCCTTCCCCACGCCTCTCTTCTAACAGCTTTGACAATCAAATCTGGGTGCAATACAAAATTTTGCCAGAAAGAGTGATTTCTAGCCAGCCAAATGTGATAAACTGCAGCTGCCAAAACAGCTTGAAAGAACTTGCTTAGAATCCTGTTTTTTCCTAGTTATTTCCAGTTTTTCCAAGCCTGCTCAGTATTATCATGTTGCATACCAACTCCCTGCCAATTCCAATACAGGCCAAACATCTTTTGCTGTAATTACACTCAAAGAACAAATGGGTTATATATTCAGACATATCACCACTTAACAAACATAATTCTTCAGTACAAACTCTAATTTTCAGCAGTTTATCCCGTGTCATGAGCCTACCAACCATAGGCAACCAGACCACAAAGGAGTGCTTGGGCACATTGTAGTTGTTCCAAACCCATTTACCCCAAGGAAGTTTTTCCATATTGCCCTGCAGCCATTTATAACAATAAGCAATATTTTATTTCTTATTTAACCAATTCTGGCTCACAGATTCATCCTTGAAATCTTCCTTTAAGTTGCACATCAATTTCCATCCCCATCTAGCATCTTCCTTTAGAACATAGCTTCACCAATCTTGCTCTTTAATATATACAGATGAACCCATTTCACCCAAAGAGAGTTTGTCTTTTTTGCTATTTTTCAAACATAACTTCCCAAGGCAGCTTTATTCCAGCTAATACAGTTCCTAACACCCAAACCACCAGCATATTTAGGTCTGCAAAACCAGTCCCAAGCCAAAGGGAGGGACCTCCCTAAAACATCATTTCCATCCTAAAGAAAAGCCCTACAAAGCTTAACATTTCAAAGCATAACATACTTAGGAAGAAGTAAGCATTGAGCCCAATAAGTGTGCAAACTCATAAGCACAACATTGACTAGAACAACTCTGGCCATATAAGACAAGTTCCTACTACTCCAACATTGAATCTTGCCAAGCATCTTATCAATCAAAGCATCATAGTCAGCCACTCTTAAATACTTATTATTCAAGGGAATTCCTAAGTATTTAAAAGGCATAAAGCCTAGGACAAAACCAGAAGACTGTAGAATATCATCCCTGATCTGATCTTGAACATTTCCAAAGTAGATTGCAGTTTTATTTGTATTAACCTGCAACCCTTATCTTATTTCAAAGGTCTTTAAAGACCTAATAAGCAGCTGAAAAGAACTTTTATTACTGGAAGAGAATAACATAAAGTCATCAGCAAAAATCAGATGATTCAAAGCCAAAGCCTTACACCTCTGATGATATTTGAAATCCCTTATCTTCCCCACTTTCCTTAACAATCTTGTTAAGTATTCCATGATAATCACAAAAAGAAGAGGTGACATAGGATCACCTTGCCTAATTCCTTTTTTACTAGCAAAAAAACCATGTAAACCACCATTAATCGTCAAAGACAAGGATGGGGTGCAGACACATTCCATGATCTAGTTGACAAATTTAGCAAGAAACCTTAAGGCAATCAGCATAATCTTTATAAAACACCAGCTAACTGAATCATATGCTTTCCTTAGATCCACCTTTATAGTACATCTAGGAGCCTTTCTATTATTACTGTAATTTTTTAGCATGTCTTGGCAGACCAAAATGTTATCAAGAATAGATCTCCCTGCCACAAAAGCACCTTGACAAGGATCAATAATATTTGGCAGCACTTCCTTAAGTCTTTCACAGATTAGCTTGGAAATGGCTTTATAAATTACATTACAACAAGCTATTGGCCTGAATTTAGTCACCTTTTGGGCATTATCAACCTTAGAGATCAAAGTAAGAGTTGTAGCATTAATTTGCTTCAGTAACTTACCATGCACAAAGAAATCCAGTACTGCTTTAGTCAATGCAAGACCTGTGATGTCCAACGTACTCGTAAAAAACTTGCTGGAAAACCCATCTGGCCTTGGAGCCTTATCATCATCAATAATGCTCCAAATAGCATTCTAATTCACATCCTTATCACTAAAGTTTCTACACAGATTCTCAATCTGAGTACTATCCAAACACTTCCCTTCCTGAATTACTGCACTATGAAATTCACCAGTAGCCATAGCTCTAGAACCAAGAAGTGATTTGTAGTAATCCAGAAAAGCATCACTCACCATCATAGGATCATTGACAACAACCCCATCATCCCAAATAATAGAATTAATGTTGTTTTGAATCCTTATCTTCCTAAGGATGCCATGAAAAAAAGCTGAATTCATGTCACCATCTTTCAACCAGTGCAATTTAGCTTTCTGTTTCAAGAACTTATATCTAGCAGAATGAGCCTTAGAACATTCAACTCTTGCTATCCTCTCCTGCAAAATGAAATCCTTATTACTAGGACTTTCCTAAATCTTTGCCTGGATATCCAGAAGCTTCTTTTCTACAATAGCATCAGCAATCACAACACAAGTAAACTTAGTCAAAGATATACTTTTAAGATGCTTCTTGGTTTCAGATAATTTTTTGACAACCTTGAACATAGCAGTCCCCTAGAACACATTATTCCAGGCTTCTTTTACAGACTGCAAAAAACCTGGAGCATCAATCCAAATATTGAAAAACATAAAAGGTTTATTCATAGTCATACCACTCCCAAATAGTTGGATCACACAAGGACAATGATCCATCAAGCCCTCAAGGAATAAATTAGTCTGATGAAGGAGTCGCTTGAAGTGAGCCTACGTTAAAAGCATGTGTGAATATGGTTGGCACTCATATGAAGTGGGATTTGACATAATACGATTAGGGACAAATAAAGTAGGGAGCCGCCAACAAGTTTTTAAGGAACTTGTAAACTGCTCATGGATCATAAAAGGCAACCACGATTAAGGGACAACGATAGGCAACAACGATTGACCCGTGAAGGTTACACCCCATTCATAATCCATTAGATTACTAACTCCATATGGTTCGGAACCACGAAAAGAGGATCGAGGATGATGGTACGAAGTGAGTCATGGAGTCACATTCGCCTGAATTGGCCTCTACTCGATTCTTATAGTGAAAATTGATTCCTGCGATCTCAAAGGCATACAAACAATATATTCAATTTGCTCCAAACTATTATTTAGCTAAATTGGTTGAATATTAATGCATCACATAATTCTATAAAATTTGTGATCACTTAAATTAAACAACAAGATTAAAAAGGAACCTAAACCGGTTGTCCAAATTATCTTATTAGGCGTGATTTTCAATAACGTATTCCCTTTAACATGCAATATGATGATCATAAAAAATAAATAGAATAAACATCAATATTGGAAGCAATTTAACAATAATTCTAACAATATAAAATCGTTAGAAAACTAATAGAAATAAAAGGAACATAATTCTTACTTTGATTCTGTATGCTAGCAACTACAAAATAATAAACGAGTTAGTAACTTCAAGGAAATAATAATAAAACAATAATTAAATTAAATTAAATAGAATTGATTTGGGGCCAAACCCTCAAACTGTTCTACCTTTCACGCCTTGGCTTAAGGACAGAACCAGGAGTAAAGTATGAAATCCTAGGAGTTCTTGAAGAAGGAATTTTGAAAGAATAAGGGTAGGCTAGTGTTTAGGCTAGAGCATAGAAGAGAGAGAAAAAAATAGAGAATTAATTGATGCCCCTACATCAGAAAGGAGGGGGTATTTATAGAAAAAATGTGCTGAGGGAACACACGGAACCCTAAAATGATAAAAACCTTAAAAGCGTATACCGCGTCACGACAAAGTGTACCGTGACACGGGAAATCCTACTGTCAGACAGGAAACATTCCCGTGTCACGATGTACTTTTGTGTGACGCGGGAAATATATGCTGAACGGGAGAGAAAACGCATTTAGGGTTTACGCGGAAAGGTCACGAAAACCCCCGTGTCACAGCAGGTGTCCCGTGTCACGGGGAACCCCACCGTCAGACAGGAAAGTTTCCCGTGACCCATTGGACTGTTGTCGTGACGCGAGAATTTTCAGTCCGCTTTTCTGTCTAAATTCATTTTTAACCCTAATTTCGTTCAGCATTTTAAGTGTCGTTTGATAATTTCGGGCCATTTCTAATTTATTATTATTTGGGCTAAAATAAGAAAATAAGTAAATAAAATAAATAAAAAGTTTGGGCAAAAATAAATAATAAAATAATAAAACAAAAAGGTTTGGGCTAAAATTAAATAATAAAATAGTAAAATAAGTTTGGGCTGAAATTAAAACTATGCTTTGACCAAACATTAAGATTGATCCATGGACTATTCAAAAATATGAATTTAATTAAACACGATTTTTTAAGCACTCTCGAGATTAAATACTGAACCCGACCAATAATAGCAATGAAAGGTTGTTCATCATCGGGTTTGGTTTTGGGGAGACATTTTAAGGTGTCTACAAAAGCCCCCACTTTGACTGAGTTTGTCGAAACGTCAGTTTTGAAAACGATAGTCAAAGTAGTCGATAGGGACGGAGAATGATTTAAGACGTTCTGCGATCCTAAAACTCTCTGTATACGCTGATACCTGCTGAAAAATGTTAATTCCACAGATAAAAGAGTAAAAAGATAGAATACGTATCTGCCACCAGTGTATCGGTGACAAATGAGTTTGGCAGCTTCCTATGCTTGAAGGAATCCATCGGATGACGTTTGTTGAAATGCTTTCCATGCGTGAGGAAAGCCGACTGAGGAATTTGGTAGCTTTCTAAGCCTAAAGAAATCTACCGGATGATACTTTCCATGCCTGAGGAAAGTCGAAGTATGAATTTGGTGTCATTCTATGCTTGAAGAAATCTACCAATAATGCTTTCCATGCTTGAGGAAAGCCGACTTTGCGGTTTTCTATACTTGAAGAAAAATCCACCGATAACGCTTTCCATGCTTGAGGAAAGCCGAGTTGGCGGTTTTCTATAATTGAAGAAAAATCCACCGATAACGCTTTCCATGCTTGAGGAAGGCCGACAACTACTGTAATCGCTGAAATTTGCAAGTGTATGATGGTTTGATTATCCCCGAACGTTGGCCGCAGATGATTCACACCTTCATGTCGACTATCTGACCATATTAGGTGTTTAAAATATTGACAAAATTGATTTTGACGCTTCCTAGGGACAAAATAGTAATTTTGATACCCTTTAAATGTCAGTTAGAATTTTCCGTGTAATTTTACTGAAAAATTAACTGTCCAATTTGTGCGGAAAATCGTGCAATTTTGGTCAAAATGTCAGGAATATTCGCTGCCAGCTTCGAAAAGTGTGCAGGACAAAAGCCTGAACTCCGTACCACGTGGATAAATCCCGCGAGACGGTGTTGGATTGCCGTCAGACGGGAGGAACTCCCGAAATGCGGGATTTTTTTGGCACAAAAAATCCCACGCGCCCTGTTCCACGCGCCTGAACACCGTTACTCAGTAACGAGAAACGTGGAACGATAACGGGGTTGTGCAACGATCATTTTTGGCTTTAAATATCAGACATTGCTCCCATTTTTGTTCACTCACCATTTCTCTTTCTTCTCCTGCTCTTACTTCTCATCTCAATTTTTTCAATTTAAGCTGCTCAGATTCCCGTGCCACGGCGGCTAGTCACCGGTGCACGGCTGCTTTTCCTGTCACACGGAGTTCTGTCCCGTGACACGGCGATTCTATGGGTTTTTGTTTCTTTTTTTTTTCGCTGAAATCATGTTGTTGTTCGTTGCTGCGGTTGCTGTCGCCCTCACTTGAGGTCGCCGGAGCTCCGTCACGTCCCAGGCTCACCGTGACACGGGCCGTTGTTACTGTGTCACAGCTGCTGCTGACCGTGTTACGGCGATTGTGCAGCGGTCTTCACGGCGTTTCTAGCTTTTGGAGCTCAAATCTTCATCAATTGTGCTCTAATTTTTTGCTACTTTCCTCATTTTTGATTCTCCACAAGGATCCGTGTAAGTTTCCTTTGATTTTTGTCTCGAATTTGCTTCAAACGAATAATTTCATGTAAAAACCCTTAAAAATCAATTTGGGGATTTTTTTTGATTTTGAGGTATATGTTGAAATTCTTGCCATGAATTTACTTGCATATGTGTGTATGTGTTTGTGAGCGATTTGAGACAAAAATTGCATGATTTGGTGAAGAATTGAGCAAATCACCATTTTTGGTACTACTTGTGGTAAATGGAGTTCTTTGTTGGTCATGTTATTCTTTTGCACTTGAAATGATGACATATTGGTTGTAGATCTTATAAAATATTCCATGATGCGCCGATCTATTGTTTTTATGCAATATTGAGACATGTTTTGTGTTGTGTATGTACTACATTGTCATGGAGAACATAGTATCATGCAATTAGGAGTACATAGTATTAGTTCGTCATGGAAAAACTAAATGCTATAAATAATTCCATTATTTTGCTAATTTTTAGCCTTGAGGTAAAAATTCAGCGTATAATGCAATAAATAACTAAATAAATTAGGAAATGATGCTAAGCATTTAGATTTTTTATTAAAATGCAACTCGATATAAATAACTAAATGTCTTAGGAAACGATGCTAAGAATTTAGATTTTTTATTAAAATGCAACTCGATATAAATAACTAAATATCTTAAAAAATGATGCTAAGCATTTAGATTTTTATTTTAATAATAGCATGCCTAGACGACGGGATCGCGATCTTTCCACTCATGGCCGGCGTTAGGATTTTCAGAAAGACAGTCCCACGATTCCCGAGGGTATGGATGATGACGTCTTAGAGGCTAAGCCTCGGGCCTCTACGGGTAGTGGTAGGTGGGCTCCACCTCCGTGGACATCAGATCAGTTGGTTTTCTGTCGTGAGAACCACGTTTCTCATCGTCCACTTGCCGGTATAGTTGACGGCACGCTTCGCCATCACGGTTCTAGAGCCGGAGATTTGATTCCTCGACTTCATCGGATTATCACGAGGGATCCTACTACGAACGCCTTATGGGAATCAGCTGGTTTAGTGGACTTTTATTTGGCGATCGTAGGGTTTCGCAGCCCCCGGGGTTGTGGTGCGACAGTCGTTCGCGCGTTGTTTGAGTATTTTTGGGATACTACCAACACCTTTCACTTTGCTTGGGGGGAGATGACAATGACCCCTCTGAACTTTAGCATGATTAGCGGTTAACGCTTCACTGACCGGGTCTTAGCACAGATGTCTGATCTTTCTTTAGGAGCGGCTGAGGCAGCTGATTTGTTAGGTCCGATTGTTCATTATAAAAGGACCCAGCCAGTGTCTTGAGGTGGTCCTAGGAGCGGGCGATCAGAGTTGGCTTCGGTTCTAGCACGTGGTTTTTACATGGAGGAGACATCACCTGAGCAGCGAGTGAGGATCTTTATTTTGATTCTAATTTCCATGACTCTTTCTCCTGATAGGAGTTCGCGTGCACTCCTTTGCTACCTTCCTTCTTTAGTCTGGATCAGTGAGATCGATCCTTTAGCTAGGCCAGCCTCGGATATGCCGACCTTCTCTTGTCGTTACGTCATGGCTGTAGGCAGCTGAACGATGAGTCCCCTGTCACTGTCTACGGTTTATGGAGAGTCGTAGAGGTGACGATCCTTTCCTCTTCTTGTTTTATTTTAATTTGTTCGACTCATGTGCTCAAAGATTACTTTTCATTGCAGCTATGGTTCTACGACTTCTTTCCAAGATTGGCTCCTCAACGGCGTCCTGGAGCGATTCATGACTTCCCTGCCGGGGCCAGCTGGCGTGACGGAGGAGAGTCACGGGTGGAGTCTGTCTCCGCGCTGCGCGGGCTGCTACGCCGAGGCACCACTTCTGTTGGCGTAAGAATTACTTTTGTAGCCTGTTATTTTCTATCTTGACGTTATTTCCGGTGCTTCATTGCAACATTTTATGGTTTTCAGGTTGCTATTGATGTCCAGTATCGTTCTTGGGCTGGGATGACTAATCTTCCCGAGGCCTTGCAGCTTTCAGCGTACCGCACTGTCTTTGTTGGTACCGGACGCTTTGTCTGGTATCTGGGGGAGCGTGTCGTTCGTCAGCAAAGTGGTGATCGCTTGGTGGTGCCCTTGTCTCCACAGGAGTCGATGCTGGACAAGCGCTTGCTTAGGGAGTTGATAAACAGGGGAGAGCGCTACACTTTTCCTTGGCAGGAGCTTGTGCGCATGGAGGGTGATTATGCGCAGGACTTGCTTCCCTCTCTAGCTCCTCCACCCCGTCTTCCTGAGGTATGATTTTTTTTGGGGAGTTTTGTCGCTAGTCTCCATTTTTACAGTCTAATAACTTGATTATTCGATTGTATTTTCAGACGACTGTTCGCCGTGTGGGGAGGATTGAGATTCCGCCTCAATCTTTCCGCTACCCAGGGCCGATTGGTATTACCGAGGACCATATTTCTGATGCGCTAGAGGGTTTCAGACAGGCGCATGATTCTCTGCCTGAGGTTTTTGAGTCGGTAAGCTTTTGATGCATTATTCATCCCTTTTAACACCGCTTGTTACTGATTTTTCTTTGTTTTGTTCTCAGCCTACCCGCCCGGAGATAATGGGATTCATGAAGCTGGTTGGCGCTCTGAAGTACTGCATCATCAAGCTTTGGCGTGGTGCGAGTTGTCAGAGCAGTTCTGGCGATGTTCTTGAGGTATGTTCACTTTCTTCCTTTTCTACCATTTGTTTTATTTTGCATTGTTGACTTCTTTTGATTTTGTATCCTTTAGGAGCAACGGAGCTCCCACTCGCGCTCAAGACATAGAGGCTCGGACGAGGGAGAGCCTAGTCGTGATAGACGATCTCCTGAGGTTCATCGGCATTCTCTGTCTCAGCGGGAGCCTCAGATTTCTCAGCCGTTTCAGAAGGCGCAGTGGCAGCAGCCTCAGTCTTCCCAGCGCCTTCAGGGTCAGGGTCAGTGGCAGCGACAGTCGTTTTCACAGCCTTCACAGCCTTAGTTTAGGCCAGTTATGACTCCCGTGGATCCTGTTTTATTTTCATCTTCAACGTCTTGGGTTCCTCCACCGGTGTCGGGCTTGTTTTCAGTTCCAGTGTATGGGACGATGCCTCCACTGACGTCTTTGAATCAGTCTACACCGTTTGCCAGTTAGACTGGTCCTGCTTTGAGTTTGACAGCTACTAGAGTTACAGGGACTAGTAGGGATACTACTCCTCGTACTCGGATGATGGCAGGACTCTTTGGCTCACCGTTCCCATATTCACAGGCTGGAGATGACACTGATCCTAACTCTTCTAGTTTTGCAGATTTTTGACCGAGGGTCTTTATTTGTACATACTATGATGACACTTGACGTTGCTTATTTATTATGACTAGCTTTATACATTATTCAAAGTTTATGTATTTATTAGTGTGTGTTAGTGTGTGCTTGAGACTCATTGTGTGTGATTGTGTAGTTATTAATGACGCGACAAAAAAAACGTAAGTGGAGTAAGTGGAGGGTACCGACCTTCCCCAAAAGAAAAAAAGAAATAAAAAGAAAAGAAAAATATGAATAAGTTTTACAACTACTTACAAAAAATATGTATGGAAATGGGACAAGGTTTATAACCTCCCCCAAAATAATAATAGAAATAAGAGTAAAAAATAAAGTAAATAAATAATAAAGATGACTAAAATAAAAAGAAAATAATAAAATGATAAAAATAAAAATATTAATAAAAAAAGTTGAGAATTTTATTAGGGTTGAAACTCTCGAAAAACAGAAAAAATAAAATAAACGGTGAAGATAAAACAATAAAAAAAAAATCGGATAGATACAGGAAAAAGATAAAAAAAAAAAAAAAAAAAAAAAAAAAGAAAACGCGTGGGCGCCGCGACACGGCACTGTACACCGTGTCACGGAAAAATATGTCGTGTCACGACAAAAATTCCCGTGACACGGTGGGAATTTTCATGTCACGGTGCACGTATTCTACAACGGTGTGGTTACGCGTATAGAAAGATAGATTCTGAGTAGTTCCGAGCGTTTTTGCTATAAAACAGGACCAGTAAATTCGTGATATGCATAATTACGAAACACAAAATAATTAGAATTTCATATTTCAATAATAATGTTTCAGAATTTTGATAATACATTGCGCGACTGGTCTTATTCTTTGACTAATGCTGACAAAAGAGAGTTGGAATTGTTTCATGTCAGGGGTTTACTAGCCCTGAGGCATGTAGCGATTGAACATGATTTTCTTAGGGCATCACTAGACTATTGCAGTCCAGAAACACATTGTTTTAAATTTGATTACGATTAAATTTGTCCCATGCCGGAGGAATTCGGTGCCATCTTTGGATTTCCTACCAGAAATCTTATTTCCATGCCTAGACTACGTGAGTATTATTACCAAGACTTTGAATGCCATCTGAATCTAACAGATCCTGATTTAAATAGAATTGTGTGTGGTAATGAGGTAGACTTAGAAAAACTTGCAAATTTATATTTCAATCGCCCTGTCTCTGAGTCTTATCATGTATACCGTAGAAGGGCATATATTTTTTGCATGTTTAGGAAACTTTTATTTGCAAACGGTAGGGTAGGACATGCTTGTCTAGCGTCTGTGCTTGAACATGTTGAATCTGGAAGGTCTCCTATGCCTACGTGCCTTGGAGTAACTTTTCGCGGCCTTGACGAAGCAAAAGCTAACCGGCAAGCCATCAGGAACGGCTCTCTAATACTGCTATAGGTAAAAACACGCTTCAAGTAGCCCCCGTGACACAAAACAGGTACCGTGTCACGGTGGAATATGCAGTTTTTTTTTTTTTTTTTTTTTTTTTTTTTTTTTTTTTTTACAGATTTGGTTGACGAAGCTTTTAAAACTATTTGAAGCCCCTGACGATATTAAAAAATATGACCCTAACGATCTAGTCCGCAGGAAGAAGAATTACTCTATGAACATGTCGTATGAAGATTGAAATAATTTCTTTGCAAAGAGAGAATTTTCCATTCGTTGGGTGGTGTCTTGGTGGAGGCTTTATAGGATGGTTGGTACAAATGATACTCCGTATTGCCGTGTTCCTAGTATCTCAAGACTGACTTTTTATTGTCCTTCTTGACTGATGCGACAGTATGGACTTGAACAAGTAGTTCCACGCTATAACAATATTCCTCGTGAAGTATCGTTGCATGAAATTAACGTTCATAAATACGAGACTTATTGGATTGGAAGACCTTTGTGGACCGTTACTGCAAGTAACCAAGCTCCTCCTCCCTTATCTAGTGCATACAAGGCATGGTTGAATCCTAGAAGTAGGAGGGAACGAGTCGGATCACGCAAATCTGATGTGAAGAGCCGTCTTGGAAATAAGAAAGCGCCTCCTAAGGATCGTCTAGGTCCAAGAACACAAGGGATTGAGTTTAAGACTCCTACAATGCCGAAAAGGAAGAATTATGTGAAAGGGAAGGGTAAGGAGAAGATGGTTTTTAGAGAGAAACAACCAAAGAATTTTAAGAAAGGTGAAAGGGGTGAAAGTTCGACTAGGGGTGTGACAGTTTGGGCTACAAAAGACACATTAATGGTGAAGGACGACCTAGTTGAAAAAGAGAAGGAGGTTCCTAAAGTGAAGAAGGATTAGGTCAGTATTGCTTTGCTTTTATAATTTTTAAAATAAGGCGCATGATGCCAATAATTGTAGTCACATTTATTTCAATAATAATAGCATATTTATTTTCGCCTTAAATAAAAATTTGGAAAATTTGTCAAAAAAACCTTTTAAATGTCTCATTTTGCAAGAAAAAACCTTATAAAAGGATCTTTGTTAAAAAAAACCACCACGATCACTTTTTTTGTTTGATGAAACCTCTCTTCTCTTTTCCGGCATTGACTCGATTTTTCAGGCGTTAACCCCTTATTATACCTACTTGCAGCCTATTGTTGGGTAATTAAACTTAAGGCAAGCCTCCCCAAATCACTCCAATGAAAAATTAGGGTAAATCTCCCCCAAATCAAATCAATTGAAAGGTAAATTAGGGTTCTTAATCTATTTCTTCCACGATTATAGTGCTTACTTCACCATTGTAGTACTCAATCCAGCGTTCTTCTTTCTTCTCTAATACTTCTCTTGTGCGTTATTTCTGCTCTCCAATAGTTGTGTTGTTGTTGTTGCTAATTTTGCAGGTACAATGGTGAAGAATTAAGTGGATTCAAAGCCCCAACTTTTACACTACTTGCAATAACAATTTGATGAACTATTAACAATTACCTTAGTTTATTGTGGCAACATTAATGGCTTGCACCAAAGGATAAAGAGAGTAACCCAAGTTGATGTGATAGCCGAGCAAAGAAATCATGGAGTAAGGAGAGAGAGCAGAGCATACATGAAGGAAGGAGAGAGAATATAGGGAGCATTAACTTTTGAGGGAAAATAAGAGGGAAATAAAATTAATGAGTGCAAATATAAAAAGATTTGGGTGTAAGTAGGGAAAATGAGAGGTCAACGCTTGATAATTCGAGGTAATGCCGGAAAAGAGGGAAGAGGTTTCATAACACAAAAAAAGTGATCGTGGTGGTTTTTTTTAACAAAGATCCTTTTAAAAGGTTTTTTCTTGCAAATATGGCATTTAAAAGGTTTTTTTTTGACAAATTTTCCTAAATATTACAATGACTTTCTTTTTATTTTTATTATTTTTTTATTAAGTATCCGAGTCAAGAAGTCGGACGCAATGGAAGAATGAAAATAAAAAAATCGAACAAATAATTGAATTCGCGAAGACGGCGTCACTAAAAAAAACCGGAAAGTCTGAATTCCACCGTGCAACGGTGGAGCTTGCCGTGACACAGTGGAAATACCCGTGGCGCGGCAAACATTTTAATTTTTTATTTTTATTTTTATTTATTTATTTTTTTGCTGCAGGTCCACCGTGTCACGGTGAAAATTTGCCGTGACACGGTAGTGTTTCTCGTGGCGCGGCAAACTCCATCTTTTTTTTTTTTTTTTTTTTTTTTTTTTTTTGCTGCAGGTCCACCGTGTCACGATGGAAATTTTCCGTGACACGGTAGATTTTCCCGTGGCGCGACAAACTCCTTCTTTTTGGTTTTTTGGGCTCCATTTTGTCGTGACGCAATGTTGAACTGGCGCGTATGCTTGATCGACGGAGGAAGGATTTTATTTTTTAAAGTGGTCGGGCCCCCTTGAGGGGTTGCCTACGTATCCTTAAAAAGGAATAAGGCCAGACATAGCTCTATTGGTTCATGAACCCATGCAACTAGGCATATAATTTCTTGAGTTGATCCAAGTTGGTTAAATTGTGGAAACCGTTACCATCCATGTCTACCAATTGTGCCGCTCCTCCGGACAAGATGGCTTTAACAATGTACGGGCCTGACCAATTTGGTCTGAATTTTCCTCTTGGATCCAACACATTTTTGTGAAGTGCCTTAAGCACCAGGTCAACTTCTTTGATGTTCCTAGTCTTGATTTTTTTATTGAAATGTCGCGCCATACGCTGTTGGTAGGTTTGGACATGATGCAAAGCTTCCAAGCGTTTTTCATCAAGTAAGACTGGTTCATCATATCTTGCTCTAATCTAGTCGACTTCACCTAGCTGACTTTCCAACGCGATTCGGATAGAAGGGATTTCGAGCTCTATTGGTTGTACATCTTCAACTCAATAGACCAAAGAGAAAGGGGTAGCCCCATTGATGTACGAACAAAGGTTCGATAAACCCAAAGGGAAAAATGTAGCTTACTTGGCCAATCCTTGTAATTTTCTGTCATCTTTTCGATGATAGTTTTCACATTTTTGTTGGCCGATTCGACCGCACCATTTGTTTGTGGTCTGTAAGGTGATGATCTGTGATGTTTGTTATGATATTTCTGTAATAATTCCGTGCATTCGGCTTTGAAATGCGTTTCATTATCAATGAACATCTCATAAGGTACCCCATAGCGGCATATGATATTTTTCTCAATGAATTGAGCTACGTGTTTCGCCGTTAGCTTAGCATATGAGACAGCTTCGACCCATTGGGTGAAATAGTCGATTGCTACGAGGATGAATTCATGCCCCCTTTTCCTGGTGGCGTTACCTTTCCTATATTGTCGATGCCCCAAGTGGAGAAAGGACATGAAGAAGTATATGTGTAGAGAAGCGAAGGTGGAATGTGCTGTAAATTTGCGTAGACTTGACACTTCATACATTTCTTAACGTATTCGTGACATTCTCTCTCCATAGTAGTCCAATAATAACCTTGTCGTTGAATCTTTTGGACTAACATCTTCGCATTCATGTGCGTTCCACATATACCGGCATGAAGGTTTTCCATGGTTCTTTGTGCTTCTTTCTTGGCTATGCATAAGAGATTTCTCCCCATTGCAGTCCTCTTGTGGAGTTCTCCCCTGATGAGCACATACTGTGAGGCCAGGAGCCTAAAATCACGGCGTGCCCTTTTATCAGTATTAGGAGGGTATTCTCCTCTTGTCACATAATTAAGGATATCTGTATACCATAGCTCTTTATCTTCTTCTTGTGGTTCCTGTTCATCATCAAGTGTGTGAACATAAGCCGGTTCATATCTTCTTTCTATGGTCAACAACATTCTGATTGTGTCCGTTGGAATTCGCACCATTGATGCTAATTTAGCTAGTGCGTCAGCAAACTGGTTTTCTTCTCTAGGCAAGTACGTATATTCCACTTCATCTAGTTGCTCTGTGAGAGTTTCCAGATGAGCTTGATACGTAGCGAGACTTTCACTCCTCACCTTCCATCACTTGGAGATTTGGTTAATGATTAGTAAAGAGTCACCGTAGATTATGAGCTTCTTAATTCCCAAAGCGACAGCTGTTTCTAATCCCAATATACATGCTTCATATTCTGCGGCATTGTTGGTGACATCAAAGTCAAGTTTCATGGAAATTGGGATATGCTCTTCATTGGGTGATACAAGCAAGACTCCTACACCACAACCTTTTTGGTTTGAAGCTCCATCGAAATAGAGCGTCCAGCTATCATCTTCTGTCATGAGTAAATTTTTATCAGGGAAATCGTACTCATCTTCTTCTTTCTCAACTTCTTCTAGCGGAAAGTCTGCTAAGAAGTCAAAAACCGCAGAACCTTTGATGTCTTTTTGTGGTACGAATTTTAAGTCAAACTGAGCAAGATTGACTATCCACCTTGATAATCTTCCGTTGAGTGTTGCTTTTTCAAACAAGTATTTGAGAGGATCCATCTTGGACACGACATGCATTGTATGAGTGAGCATGTAATGTCTTAGTTTCTGTGCGGCCTACACAAGTGCAAGACACAACTTTTAAAGTGGTGTGTATCGCGTCTCGTGTCCTTGAAGCTTCTTGCTCATGTAGTAAATTGCATTCTCCATGCTTTCAACTTCTTGTGCTAGCATTTCCCCCATCGTTTCTCTTGTGGCCGTAAGATAGAGTCGAAGAGAAAGTCAGGTATTGCTGGCGCTAGCACAGGTGGGTTTGCTAGGTATTCTTTTATTTTGTCGAAAGCTTTTTGGCAATCATCATCCCATGTGATTGGGACATTTTTCTTAAGCTTCTTAAATATTGGTTCACATATCGCCGTGAGTTTTGATATGAACCTACTTATATATTGCAACTTTCCAATTAAACCTCGAATTTCCTTCTCATTCTTGGGCGTTGGCATGGCCATGATCGCTTTGAGTTTTGTGGGATCTATTTCAATCCCTCGAGAACTGATCACATATCCAAGTAATTTGCCTGATGTGACTCCAAATGCACACTTTGCTGGATTTAATCTCATGTTGTACTTGCGTAGTCTTTCAAAGAACTTGCGAAGTGCAATGATGTGGCCTGGGCGATATTTAGACTTAACGATCATATCATCGACATAGACCTCCACCTCTTTGTGCATCATATCATGTAACAATGTTGTGGCTGCTCTTTGGTAGGTGGCGCCCACGTTTTTCAACCCGAATGGCATTACTGTATAGCAATATGTGCCTCATTGTGTGATGAATGTAGTTTTCTCCATATCTTCTTCGGCCATTAATACTTGATTATATCCGGCATAGGCGTCCATGAACGATAGGAGCGCATGGTTGGCTGTGTTATTGACCAGAATGCCAATGTGAGGTAGAGGGAACCCATCTTTTGGGCTTGCCTTATTGAGGTCCCTGTAATCAACATACATTCTGGCCCTTCCATCCTTCTTTGGAACTGGAACCACATTTGCTATCCACTATGGATACTTGGATACTTTGATGAAACCTGCGGCTAATTGCTTTCTGATTTCTTCTTTGATTTTGTGAGCCACATCCAGTTTCATACGGCGCAGCTTTTGTTTGACAGGCTTCATACCTGAAATGAGTGGTATCGTATGCTGAGCTATATCCCTATCAATTCCTGGCATATCCTGGTATGACCAAGCAAATACATCAACAAATTCACTAACCAAGTTAATTAGCTCTTTGCGTTCATCTTGACTTAGTGTTAATCCAATTTTTACTTCTTTAATAGTCGTATCATTGGAAATATTAACTGTTTCTGTATCTTCGATAACTGCCATTTTATTTTCGTGTTCTTCAATTTATTTTATTATTTCTTTGTCATTTTTATCATTAGCAAAGAAATATTGATTAGGGCTAGGGGAATGACACGCATCGTAAGCAAAGGTACTCATTTTAATGAATTCATCGGTGAATACATCAAGAGGGGCAAGGTCAGCTGCGACCTCACCGGAAAGAGAAGACTCAACAAGAGACTCAGGATTGGACTTTATAGCAGAAAGAGGGTCGGCCTCAGACTCTAAGGACTCGTCTACAGACTTAAACTCAGACTCGGACTCGGACCCAAACGACTCAGACTCATCAAACATAGGACCTTCGCCAGCGGTTATTTCCAACTTCTCTCCGCTAAGTGTAGTGATCCTCAATGTCTTGCGCCATCCCTTCAAAATATCATCAGCCTGGACGATAAACTCGGAGGGGTCAAAATCCTTGTTTGCTATAACAGCTTAAACGAGCTCGGAATTATCATTGCAGACAAGCTTAGATTCATTCTTCTCCATTCCAAAAAGAAGATTAATGCCTAGATCATCAGAGCTTGGACACGCTGGTTTCTCAGTTGTGAAGAGCTCTTCGTCTTCATCGATAAAGTCACAATCGAGGAACATCTCGAATCCTGGTTCACGCTTCCCATCATGGACGAAAGGCTCAAGGAATTCATAGCATGGGAAGTCTTCCCCTTCTTTGATGTACTGGCCATTGAGGGTGAATGGATATGGATCCATGGCCATTTCCGTCTTCATGATACGAGCATTATTGCGAGCCTTCATTTTCAAAAGGGCTTGTTTTACATCTTCTTTTGTTGGCTTGAATCCCAAGCCAAAAGTATCTTTCTTGAGTGCACCAAGATGGCCCCAAAGTTCAACCATTTTCTTTTTGAGTCCAAGGGTCATTCCAGGGAAATGCCCTTGCTTCTTCAAAATGGCATTAATATTGGTGTTTGAACAGGGATCGGAGTCGAGATGGCACTTCTCCCCTTCTTCGATCATGAGAACATCATCGAGTGAAAACCCCCAAAGATATTCATCTTCTTCGTCATGTTCGACATGGACAATAGGAGTGTCGATAACTTGAATGCGCATGGGAGAGGCATCAACGGTAATTGGAACCCCTCCAACTATGGCTTTCACTTTCTGGTGCAACGATTATGGGATCGCCTTTAGCTCATGAAGCCAAGGACGTCCTAACAACAGATTGAAAGAGGCCTTAATGTCCACCACCTGAAACTTAGTGCGACGTTCAATGGCCCTAGCTGTTATGTTTAGTATGATAGTACCCACGGCTTGACGGCGAGTATTATCATAAGCGCGAATCCCTAGAGTAGCGGGAGTCATTTCTTCATTCTTTATGCCCAACTTCTTTGCAGTGCGGAATGAACATACATTGATTGCAGAGCCGTTATCAACCAGGCTCATAGGAACATTCATCTACCTACTGTAGACACCCATTTGTGTCTCCCCAAAACCAAACCCGGTGATGAGTACCTTTCACGTCGAATCATAATCGAATGAAGCGAAAGTGAGGAAAGTTTAGTGTTGCGGATAGTTTTAATTCTTTTCTCTTCTCTCTGTTTTTGAAAACTTATTTTAAGAAAATAGTCAATCCAGTTGGGTTGGTCCATGATAAGGATCCAATAATGCTTTAGTTAGATGGGGCTTGACAAGATCTTTCCAACTATATATTATAAGCCCAATTCCGATGAATATCGAGGAAGTTATGGCAAAAATACTAAACTGGGCCCGATTTGGTTTTTATATGCGGCCCAATGATCTAGAGGAGGGCCTATTATTAATTATCATTCCTAAAGCTATTAGGATTGATTATAGTCTTTTATAATACTCTAGAAGGTTCTTTTAAATCCTAATGGAGTTAGGATTGATAATTATGTTTTAAAGAGTTTGAAATTGAATAAAACTACTCCTTTTAAGAATCCTTGTTTTGTACGAAGTGGAATATATTCAGATTTTATTTTCGTGCCTCATAATATTTATCCAAATTTTTTATGGTTGGATAGATCTTGAAATTATCTTTCAAATGATATATAATAATATTAAATCCGAGTTATAACGAAAAAGATATGAATGAGACATGAAACTTTATCAAAAACTGACACCCTTCCACTATTTTGGCCATATATTTTAAACTACAAAATATTTTAATCTGATTGTAATTAGGTTGGAAAGTAGACTTAAAGAACTTTCCAAAGACATATTATATGCCTTATTTGGACTTCCGGATCAAAGGATATGATAAAAACCAAAACGCGTCAAAAACAGGCCTGGTGCCTGACTCCAGGCATTGGCGCCTGGAACCAGGCCTGGCGCCTGGTGCTAGCCATTGGCGCCTGGCGCCAATTAGCTGGTGCTAGCGCTAGCTATGTTTTGCGTGCGCCAAGTGCTCTGTCTTGATATTTTATCTTTTTGGCTGATTTTCTCTAAAAATAACGTATTAAAAACTCCGTTTTCATTCACCTACAATCAGTTTTCACTCGCAATCATTAATTCACTAATTTTCTCTTAATCATTCATCTCTTTCAATTCATTTTTCTCTAAACTTTGCTTTTGAATACAAAATTCCGCATTCGCAAGATCTAGAAACACCTAGCCATATTCGAATTTGCCTTCGCCCTAGACGTGAAAGGTTTAATTTCTGAGGGTTTGGTCCCAAATCTCTATTTCAATTATTTAATTTAATTGTTTGTTTATTATTTTCCTTGAAGTTACTAACGTGTGTATTTTGTAATTATAAAGAGGTACGAGGCATCAAAGTAAGTACTTTATTGATTTATTGATATTATGATGTAGAAATCATGTTTACATTGTTATTATTATATTCCTAGTATCATGTCTAGGGTATTTTTAATACTAAATATGATTGCTATGATGCCTTTTATTATCTTCCTAATATTTATGATTGTTAGTATCATATTAGGGTTAAAGATTTGATTTTATTGCTTAGTGACATGTTAGGGTTTGTTATTAATCTTGTTAGTATCATGCCTAGGATCTTGCTATTTTTATTATGCTTTAATATTAACATGAACATGATTATGATTATAATTGTTATAATTTATGATTATTATTATTTTGATCATGATTATTTTATTATGATTATAATTTTGTTATCGCTATAATAATTATTATTATGATTAATATGGGTGTTATCATGATGATTATTCTTAATTATATTTGTGATGATTATAATATTTTTTTTTATTATTTATTATGTTGCTTGATTATTTATATTTATTGCTTGATCACGCCTTTTATGCATGTTTAATGGGAATTGGTACTTGTAATCATGCTTAATAAGATAATTAATAATCTTGTTTAGGGTTATTTGTGATTATAATTCAAGTGATCGCCAATAATAGTTTATTTGTGCATTAAATTCAATCAACATAGATTAAACAGGTTTAGGGTTAATCCTAATGATTGCATGTTAATTAAAAAGCGCACATGAATACGATTAGAATAAAGTAGAAGCCTATTATTAGGGCATGTTCAATCTCTTTTAGGTTGGATTTGTACCTTCATCCCCGAACCCTTATTTGGTTCTAGACCTTATGGAGTTGACGATCTCTTAGATCGTTAAGGGGTGTAACCTTCATCCTATGAACGGTTTACAAGTTACTAAAACTTGTTGGCGACTCTTTTGCTCTATCTTCTTCCCTTTTGGACGCCACCGTACTTTAGTGTATGATCACAGTGGGGTTCAAGCTAGGGGATTAACGCTTGAATTTATTCCCTACAGTTTTTGACGACTCCACTGGGAGGATTTCTATTTTAATTCCTGAATTTGTTTCGGCAATGATTTAGAATGAGTGGATGAGACTCGAAACGTTCTAAGTATTTCATGTGCGTAATTTTGATTAACATTATTGTCATATGCATAAAAAAGATCTCATTGGAAAGACCATCCGTAATGAGTTATAAACATAGGATTTTACACGTAGGAAATTTGAGAAATATCTTTCACAACTAAGACCGAAATAACACCGCGCGAAACTGGAAAATTTTATCGAGCACAGAAAGCTGCTGAGGCATGTGGGAAGTAGCGTCAGGGGCAAGAGCATGGCGCCAGCATTTTAGTCGTAGCGCCAGACGCCAGTATTGTTGCCAGGCGCTACAGTTAAAAGCTGGCTCTAGTCTCTATTTGCTGGCGCCAATTTCCCCCAATACCGAGCCAGAAATATGCGTTCTAATTTCGACCGGTTTTTCTTATTGTTTGCTCGATCCTACTTCCTGATTCAATTTTTTCTCACTTTTCTGAAACCCATATGTGTTCTACATATGGACATAACCCTCTGGGAATTCATGCTCCATCTACCTGATTGAACGCTCCGTGCAACAAAGGGTACATCCGAGATGTTGAATTCACCAAACCATGGAAGCGAGTTTTTCTAAACCCGCGGTGTCCCATCCACTCGCGCCAACCCTTCACGGTTAGGCTTTCGCGCGGTGCATCCGGAAAATTAACCATGGACCCTCTATTGACTAAACCATATCCCGAACTTTAGAGAACTAGAGCCATAGTTAGGTTGCAAACTCATTGCATCATATTGTGCCTACTTGACTAATTGTGCATTATTTGTTGTGCATATATTCTATGTTTTCTTAACCGTTTGTTTGACTTGTGTTAAGACTAAATAAACTAATTAATGACTAAAGGACTTTGTTTAATTAATTAATTAATTAATTTGAGCTAATAAATAAACATAAAATCGAGTCATAGTTCCTTTAAGTCAACCCGGATTTTTATTCCCGTATACTTCACAAACGTCAATTTGTTTTGGTTGTAGCCGGAGTTCTAGGAAGAACTACGAGTCTTCAAACCTATGGATCTGGAGCCCCGAGTTTTATCATTAATTTGGCGTTGGTTTCATCTAAATCAGAGTCACAGATCAAAAGTTATAACTAAAATACCACAGTCTGTCCAGTTTAATGAATATACGTGAACTCTTAACTTAGTCTTTGCTTGAGTCTAGTCACATAGTCTAGCCACATGGTCATGACACGAGTCTTAACATATCACCTACACTCACTAGTCTTAGCACACACTAACATGTATATACACCATGACCATGTCTTAGGTTCATACGTGAGTCGGTTTTTTCCGTCATTTGAGTTGGGGGTACATTCTATTCCTAATTTTTCATATCCCTCCATCTAAATCTTCCTTCACATTCTATTCCAATATTTCTTCACATCCTCCTTCCATTGCATGTTGAATAGAGTTTGAGTTAAATAATTAACAATGAATATCCCCAAATTCCTTTTCCACAGTACTTGGTCGAGGAGAGAAGGGCGATTAATCAAGGACAACCTCTTTATTCAAGTTTCACTTTTCGATAAACCGATTCGTCAAAAGAGGAAGGCTAAAAGGATAATGGCAACTCAAGAAGAAGTCAATGAGCTTAGGAACCAACTAGTTACCATGACTGAAACACTGAAGCTCCTCACCCTCAAGGTCGATGATCCCGTGAAGCAACAACAAATGAACCTCATGCAAGAAAGTTTGAGGAAGCTATCTAGTGACTATAAGTTTAAGGGCATGAGTTCACAAGGGGTCTCGCTGGACAAGGAACTTCTTCCGTATAAGTTCAACGCAACTGACATCCCTAAATTCAAGGCAACAGATAATCCTTACTTTCATCTAAGAGCTTTCGAAACTATAATGAACATTAAGAGTATCGATAAGAAGGTTTTCCCCTCTCTGTTCTCACTATCTCTTTAAACTGTTTGCCAGCAATGGTACTTCTCCCTTGACAAAGAGAAAACCTCTACCTGGGAATCGATAGTGAACGCTTTCGTTGATAGGTACAAGTGCAATATCCAAGTTGAAACCGACCATAGACAACTTGAGATGCTAAGATAAAAAGAGAATGAAGGCTTTACTTCTTTCTTTAATAAATGGAGGGAAACTTCCGCCAAGATGATTGAGGTCCACATCGAAAAGGAGTCTGTGAGGATGTTTATCAAGAATCTCCAAGAAAAGTATTCAAAGCACTTAAAATATCAACACATTTTGAATACTTTCAAGGCCGTCTATGACATAGGTATCGAGATCGAAGACGACCTCGCAAAGCAAAAAGCTACTAACAATAGTAACCACGGTGGCTAAGAAGAACGACAATCCCTCTTCTTCCGAAAACGCCCACTCTAGTAATAATTTTAGTACATTTGACCATAATGGTGTCTTAGCCATGGACAATCAAGGAGCTAAAAGGAAACCCAGGCGAGAGTTCACACCCATTGGAATGACCTAGGATGCTGCTTTCGATCGTCTCTATGATCGAGAATTAATCAAACTTATTGGCCCTACCGAGGATCCAACACCAGAAAGTCGATCTTCGAGATGGAATCCAAACTCCTATTGCAAGTACCATCGAGGAAATGGCCATACTACTGATGAATGCTACAGGTTTCAAAATCTCATTCAAGATCTCTTAGAAGCAAACAAGATCTCATTGCCTCTAGCTAGCGAGAAGACTGGGTGATGATGAAGTGAACAACAAAAGACAAGAGGCGAGCTGCAACGACAAGATTTCATGGCCTCTTTTTCTATTTCTTTTTCATTTTTTCCTTTCCCCAATAAGTCTAGCATAGGCACCTTTCTTTTCCCTTAGATTATTTTTGTAGATTCTTTATTTCTTTTCCTTTAATAAAATGAGCATTTATTTCCTTATATATGATCATTTCATTATATTACATTAAAAAAAAAAAAAATCCATGTCAAATTAAGCACAAGGTATACCAATGATTTGAGGCACCCCTTGTAGCCACATCATATCTCCTTTCACCTTTCTAATTTACAATCCTTTCTTCATAAACCACTTTGAGCCTCGTCTAACGATAGACCTTTCTCTTTTCAACCTATATCTACCTAACCTTTGGGATGGTGTGTAACTTATGCAATTCTAAAAGGCTTGAGTGAATTCATAAGATTAAAATAGCAAAAACAAAAAAACAAATAAATAAAAGTGTACAAAAGGGAAAGTGTTCCAATGTCTTTAATATGAAAATATCTTTGATATGAACACGTCTCAGATTGCGTCTCTTATCGAGTGCTCGGTACCGTGCCTGAGAAACATGAATGCCAAGTGAGTGGTAGACCGCATGATTGGGATTGTCCACACTTATAAAAATAAAATAGAAGCTAAAACAAAAGAAAGAGCTAAAAAAGAGTTAAAATCCTTAAGTATAAAAATATAAAGATTCAAAAGCGAAGTTGTATTTCAAGGCCGTCTATGACATAGGTATCGAGATCGAAGACGACCTCGCAAAGAAAAAAGCTACTAACAATAGTAACCACGGTGGCTGGAAAGGAAAGAAGAACGACATTCCTTCTTCTTCCGAAAACGCCCACTCTAGTAATAATTTTAGTACATTTGACCATAATGGTGTCTTAGCCATGGACAATCAAGGATCGAAAAGGAAACCCAGGCGAGAGTTTACACCCATTGGAATGACCTAGGATGCTGCTTTCGATCGTCTCTATGATCGAGAATTAATCAAACTTATTGGCCTTACCGAGGATCCAACACCAAAAAGTCGATCTTCGAGATGGAATCCAAACTCCTATTGCAAGTACCATCGAGGAAACGGCCATACTACTGATGAATGCTACAGGTTTCAAAATCTCATTCAAGATCTCTTAGAAGCAAACAAGATCTCATTGCCTCTAGCTAGCGAGAAGACTGGGTGATGATGAAGCGAACAACAAAAGACAAGAGGCGAGCTGCAACGACAAGATTTCATGGCCTCTTTTTCTATTTCTTTTTCATTTTTTCCTTTCCCCAATAAGTCTAGCATAGGCACCTTTCTTTTCCCTTAGATTATTTTTGTAGATTCTTTATTTCTTTTCCTTTAATAAAATGAGCATTTATTTCCTTATATATGATCATTTCATTATATTACATTAAAAAAAAAAAAAAAAAAAAAAAAAAAAAAAAAAAAAAAAAATTCATGTCGAATTAAGCACAAGGTATACCAATGATTTGAGGCACCCCTTGTAGCCACATCATATCTCTTTTCACCTTTCTAATTTACAATCCTTTCTTCATAAACCACTTTGAGCCTCGTCTAACGATAGACCTTTCTCTTTTCAACCTATATCTACCTAACCTTTGGGATGGTGTGTAACTTATGCAATTCTAAAAGGCTTGAGTGAATTCAAAAGATTAACATAGCAAAAACAAAAAAACAAATAAATAAAAGTGTACAAAAGGGCAAGTATTCCAATGTCTTTAATATGAAAATATCTTTGATATGAACACGTCTCAGATTGCGTCTCTTATCGAGTGCTCGGTACCGTGCCTGAGAAACATGAATGCCAAGTGAGTGATAGACCGCATGATCGGGATTGTCCACACTTATAAAAATAAAATAGAAGCTAAAACAAAAGAAAGAGCTAAAAAAGAGTTAAAATCCTTAAGTATAAAAATATAAATATTCAAAAGCGAAGTTGCACACCTTGGGGGCTTATCTAGGGTCTTGAGCCTTTATCCCCTTCTTCTTCAAGCCTTTAGCCTAACCACGTTACAACCCTTAAAAGACCTTTTTGAGGTATACACACACTTGTGCGAGGTTTGGCTAGATCTACGTTCGGCCTGATTCCTAATGGATACTTAGGCAACCTCACATCGAGGTGCGGACGTAATAAAAATGCATTCATATTCACATTCACACACTTACACCGTGATCATATCAAGGGATTCCCTGTGTTCATCCCTATTCATTTAGAGCAAGACTTGGGGGCTTGATCCCTATATCATTAGCTTACCTAGCCTAAGAGTCACCATAATTTGACTCTTCTTAAAATAATATCTTTCCACACACTTAGCTCTTGCGGCCTAGCTTTAGTGTCACTATCACTCACATCACACATACATGACCAAATATACTTCCCTTAGGAACCCTTTGTCAGGGAATCTTAACACAACGCTGAAGCATGCCTTGTCATATCAACTTCACTCATCAATCATAATTGTCATTGCATCACGAAGTATGAAGTGCTTAGCCTCCGTGCCTAAGTTACCCAAATGCTTTCATCATTGAGTCAACCATTGAGATAGCCTAGGATGGATTAAGCCTTGCACCTTGAGAGATAGTATCAAACAACATTTGACTAAGTTCATTCAACATGCACCTTCAAACACTTCGATTCCTTTTCACGTCTTTCTTTTTCGGGAGAAAGTCGGTACCCTCCACAAAAACGAAGGAAATTTTTTGCTTTTTTGGCATTTTCGAGTCGCACGATCACATTACAATGCACACACAAGTCATGTACACATTGAGTCATGTCATGTCATATCACTTTGATTTAAGTCACACATGTCAAACACTTTGAGTCGAGTCAACCTCGAGTCAGTCAATCAGCGAATCAAGTTTATACCTTGAGTCGTGTCAAGTCAATGAGTCAAGAAATGCTAAACCTTAGGTCAACCCTAAGATAATTAAAAAGATTGGCAAAGTTCTATAGTCAAAATAAATACAGGTGCAGCAGAATAGGGAGGACCCTACTCCAATTCCTGGCGCTAGAAATATCTCAGCAACGACAGAGCTCGAAGCCTCTCAGAAAGGTGATTTTGACCTCATGCAGCAATTTCTTGTTCCTTGATACGCTAGTTAGCCCCTATAAGCAATTTGACATGATTAGTAGTCGGCTCGATTACAATCGTAGTAAGTGATTGACCTGACAAAAAATCGTCTCACTTAGCTTAAGCGCCTAAAACACTGGCTCATTACAATCGGTTCAAAAGCAAGCACTTAAACGACAATATTTCCAAATATGGATTGTCGCGCATTCTTATTAAATGACAAATTTTTCCAAAAATTGGATTGTCATCCCCAACTGACAATATTTCCAAAAATGGATTGTCCTGCATCTTCTTCAACGACAATTTTTTCAAGATTGGATTGTCATCTCTGGAAAAGTTTCCAAGCATGGATTGTCGTGCTCCTTCTCTGTTTGGCAAGTTTTTCCAGTTCGGATTTTCATACATTCATACATCGCTGGCAAGTTTTCCGAGATTGGATTGTCATACACCCAGTTCCCTATGGCAAAATTTCTCAAAGGATTGTTGTAGGTTTCCATTCATCATAAATATCGGCAAATTTCCTCCACGTGGATTGTCATTCATTTCAGTAGGTGGCAAATTTTCCCGAAGTGGATTGTCGGTCGACTCTGTTTTGCAAATTTTCCAAGACGCGGATTGTCAATAGTGGCAATATTTTCCCAAAAGGATTGTCGCATAGCGTTGGCAAATTTCCAAGGTGGATTGCTTTCAAGAGTTATATTCCAAGATGTTGATTGTCGATCGTAGCAAAGTTCTTATGAAAGATTGTTACTAAGCAATGGCAACTTTTTCCCGAAATTGGATTTTGGCAAATTTTCCGAGGTACGGATTGTCGCTTCATCATGGCAACATTTCCAAGGATGGATTGTTACGTGGAATTGACAACTTTACCTAAATCGGATTGTCATACATTACACAAGAGTTGTGTTGGCAACTATTCCCAAATGAAAGAGGATTGTCGACATACTAGTTCACAAGCAACAAAGCGTCGACGTACTGGCATAGCAGCATTAAGGATTAAAAAGCAATGATCTTTTGGAAGACTATCACAGCGGAAATTGAACATATCAAAAAGAAGCTCTTTGTTCAGAGACGAGTGAACATCGAAACAGCAAGGTGGCGTTCTCTAGATTGTGGAGAGTTGTCACAAACAACTGAGGATTGTTTCAAGAGAAGCAATCTTCGATGGTATTCCCTTGGACGTGGAATATTATCATAGCGGAGGAGGATCTTTTCAAGCGAAGAAATCTTCTAATTTGGAAGCAGTTACAGGCATAGCGGTTTTCAAGCAGGATGGCATTCTCTAGCTTGTAGAAGGTCATCAAAGGAAGGATACAGTAAAGCGGCAACAATCGGTTACTTTCAGAGACGTGTGCTCGACGGTGCAAGATACGCGTTTCTTAACTCTTCTATCTGTATAACTAATGCTAGTTTGCAAGTATCGGCGTTACAAGAGTGATTTAGGATCGCAGAACGTTCTGAATCATTCTCCGTCCCTATCGATACTTTGACTTTTGTTTTCGAAACTCGCGTTTCTACAAACTCAGTCAAAGTGGGGGCTTATGTAGACACCCATTTGTGTCTCCCCAAAACCAAACTCGGTGATGAGTACCTTTCACGTCGAATCATAATCGAATGAAGCAAAAGTGTGGAAAGTTTAGTGTTGCGGATAGTTTTAATTCTTTTCTCTTCTCTCTGTTTTTGAAAACTTATTTTAAGAAAATAGTTAATCCAGTTTGGTTGGTCCATGATAAGGATCCAATAATAGTGTAGTTGGATGGGGCTTGACAAGAGATTTCCAACAATATATTATAAGCCCAATTCCAATGAATATCGAGGAAGTTATGGCCAAAATACTAAACTGGGCCCGATTTGGTTTTTATATGCGGCCTAATGATCTAGAGGAGGGCCTATTATTAATTATCATTCCTAAAGCTATTAGGATTGATTATAGTCTATTAGAATACTCTAGAAGGTTCTTTTAAATCCTAATGGAGTTAGGATTGATAATTATGTTTTAAAGAGTTTGAAATTGAATAAAACTACTCCTTTTAGGAATCCTTGTTTTGTACGAAGTGGAATATATTCTGATTTTATTTTCGTGCCTCATAATATTTATCCAAATTTTATATGGTTGGATAGATCTTGAAATTATCTTTCCAATGATATATTATAATATGAAATCCGAGTTATAACGAAAAAGATATGAATGAGACATGAAACTTTTTCCAAAACTGACACCCTTCCACTATTTTTGCCATATCCTTTTATATACAAAATATTTTAATCTAATTCTAATTGGGTTAGAATTAGACTTTAAGAGTTTTCCAACGACATATTATATGCCTTATTTGGACTTCCGGATCAAAATATATGATAAAAACAAAAACGCGTCAAAAACAAACCTGGCGCCTGACTCTAGGCATTGGCGCCTAAAACCAGGCCTGACACCTGACGCCAGCCAATGGCGCCTGGCGCCAATTAGCTGGTGCTGGCGCCAGCTCTGTTTTGCATGCACCAAGTGCTCTGTTTTGATATTTTATCTTTTTGGTTGATTTTCTCTATAAATAACGTATTAAAAACTTCGTTTTCATTCACCTACAATCAGTTTTCACTCGCAATCATTAATTCACTAATTTTCTCTTAATCATTCATCTCTTTCAATTCTTTTTTCTCTAAACTTTACTTTTGAATACAAAATTCCGCATTCACAAGATCTAGAAACACCTAGCCATATTCGAAGTTGCCTTCGCCCTAGACGTGAAAGGTGTAATTTCTGAGGGTTTGGTCCCAAATCTCTATTTCAATTGTATAATTTAATTGTTTGTTTATTATTTTCCTTGAAGTTACTAACGTGTGTATTTTGTTATTAGAAAGAGGTACGACGCATCAAAGTAAGTACTTTATTGATTTATTGATATTATGATGTAGAAATCATGTGTACATTGTTATTATGATATTCCTAGTATCATGTCTAGGGTGTTTTTAATATTCAATATGATTGCTATGATGCCTTTTATTCTCTTCCTAATATTTATGATTGTTAGTATCATGTTAGGGTTAAAGATTTGATTTTTATTGCTTAGTGACATGCTAGGGTTTGTTATTAATCTTGTTAGTATCATGCCTAGGATCTTGCTATTTTTATTATGCTTTAATATTAACATGAACATGATTATGATTATAATAGTTATAATTTATGATTATTATTATTTTGATGATTATTAATTTATTATGATTATAATTTTGTTATCGCTATAATAATTATTATTATGATTAATATGGATGTTATCATGATGATTATTCTTAATTATATTTGTGATGATTATAATTATTATTTTTTATTATTTATTATGTTGCTTGATTATTTATATTTATTGCTTGATCACGCCTTTTATGCATGTTTAAAGGGAATTGGTACTTGTAATCATGCTTAATAAGATAATTAATAATCTTGTTTAGGGTTAATTGTGATTATAATTTAAGTGATCGCCAATAATAGTTTATTTGTGCATTAAATTCAATCAACATAGATTAAACAAGTTTAGGGTTAATCCTAATGATTGCATGTTAATTAAAAAGCGCATATGAATACGATCAGAATAAAGTAGAGGCCTTTTATTAGGGCAGGTTTAATCTCTTTTAGGTTGGATTTGTACCTTCATCCCCGAACCCTTATTTAGTTCTAGACCTTATGGAGTTGACGATCTCTTGGATCGTTAAGGGGTGTAACCTTCATCCTATGAACGGTTTACAAGTTCCTAAAACTTGTTGGCGACTCTTTTGCTCTATTTTCTTCCCTTTTGGACGCCACCGTACTTTAGTGTATGATCACAGTGGGGTTTAAGCTAGGGGATTAACGCTTGAATTTATTCCCTACACCTACACACCACAGTGAGGTGTAAGGCCTTGTTATGTTGGTCCCCTTCCGGGGGCAGATCCTTATCAGAAAAGGAAATCAAATTGTTAGTACTTAGCAACTCAGTAGTGAGAAAGTTGACCAGTCCTTGAGGAGTCATATAATCATCAACTCCTATTTTCACCAGAGCATTCATCACAACCTTTTGATGCTCGTGAGAGGTGGCCAAAAGCTTCCATACATTCATTTTCCACCTTAGTCTTTTGTAATTGTTTGACCACATCGTTGTTCACAGGGCCGATGGGATCAACTATTGGATGTGATTGCGGTGGAGGTGGAGGTTGACTAGGTTGTTGCAACCGTCCACTTCTGGTGAGAACCTTGACCTCAAGGTCTCCCCAAATGTCTTCACTTGTGCCAAGAGATGAACAGGATATATCCTTGAGATAGACGTCTTCATCATCACTATCCCAAATTACATTCACTTCTTCATAACTCGAGACAAATACCACTTCCGGCAAAGGTTCATTCACAGGTTGAATGAGTATTGACGGATCAAAGGAGACTTCATCTCCCATGATAGCCAAAGCATTAGAAAGAGGACTTGTTTGAATGTTAGGCTTCTTGCCCCCTGGAGGGACAGGAACTTGATTAGCATCAATTAGGTCTTGGATTGCATCCTTCAACCTCCAGCACTTCTCAGTATTATGACCCTTGCCTTGATGAAACTTGCAATAAGCATTGGGGTCATAGCTAGCGGTTATATTCTCTGGTCGAGGTTCTGGAAATGGTCCAATTGGCATAATCAGTCCTTGACCATGCAAACGTTCAAAAGCAGCATCATAAGTCATTCCCAAAGGCATGTAAACCCTCCTTTGCCTTTGGAATCTTTGAGGAGGAGCATTAAGGGCCAGCACATCATTGATATTGATATTGTTGGTAGCGTTATTGGGCTTGGAAGACGAAGAATAAAGAATGTCATTCTTCTTGTTTTTCCAAGTGTTGTTGTTATTATTGCTGCTACCAGCAGTCTTCATCAGTTCATCTTCGATATTGATTCCAATATCGTGTACAGCTTCAAAGGTACTCAGAGGCAGAAACTTCAAGTGTTGCTTGTACTTATTAGTCAAATTGGCAATGAACAAGCGAACCATCTCTTTTTCCTTTGGGGGATCCACCAAGAGCGCAGCTGTTTCCCTCCATCTGCTTAAGTAAGTGATGAAGCCTTCATTCTCTTTTTGTTTGAGAATGGAGTGTTCAAGTTCAAAAGTCTTGGCCTGAATGTTACACTAAAATACGGTCAAGAAATGGTGCACGACTAAAAAAAAAAGTGTGTGAACACGACATATGAGTGATTAAGTGAGGTTATGGACGCGTGTTATGACCGTACAGCTAGACATGACACCAAACGGGACACATAAACCACATACGTACGCACAAAAACTGAAAAAAGACTGACGGGACACTTTCCTGGGCACCGTGTCACGGTGCTGACTGTCGTGACACGGTGCAGTCTACCGTCAGACGGCAGAAAGCGCCGTGTCACGACACTGTTCACCCTGGCGCAGCAGAACATGCCGTGACACGGTGCGCAGTTCCAAGTCTGTTTTGTAATTTTTCCAGATTTTAGTCGATTTAAGGCCCGTACTAATTACTATGTGGAAATAAATACCCTCGGTCACGGGTTAAACAAAAATGAGTAAACACATGAAGGTTAGCACCAAATACACCATGTCGCATTTATTCACGATGATGTAAAAAAAAGTTCGCAAATCAGAGTCAAGATCTATGTTCAACTATTGGTCAAGCTTTGGGTGTCGAAAGGGTACCATGGTTAAGAGTTTGGACGCGTTAGCAAGGCAACCTTCCTTGAGGGTGTATGCCAACGGGCGGCTTCGTGAGTTTTTTATGAAATCGAACTCGAATCCATGGTTTGGGTGGATTTAATAACTTGGATGAACCCTTATTGCCATGATCGTTTTTTGGTTGATAGAGCTTAAATCCCCCGGGGCTAAGACGCATGTATAACACACACGTTTTTTC
This sequence comes from Chenopodium album, assembly GCF_948465745.1. Lineage (NCBI taxonomy): Eukaryota > Viridiplantae > Streptophyta > Magnoliopsida > Caryophyllales > Amaranthaceae > Chenopodium > Chenopodium album. Next base: position 24,127,947 of record NC_137842.1, read on the forward strand.
TGAAAAATCGAAGGAAGTTGACTGTGAGAAGAGAAAATAAGCCACCAAACTGATTTTAGGACTGCCGTGACACGGAAGATATTCCCGTGCCACGTACTGCACACCATCACACGCTGTACTATACCGTGACACGGCATATTCTGCTGTGGCACGGCAGTAAGAAAATCTGACTGGTGCCCCGTTTTCCTTTGTACGCAATCAAATTATTCAATTTTTCCTACGGGACAGACCTAAACGCGACGTTAAAACGTCTATGCTTATGCAAAAATGCCAAATAAATCACAGGAATATATTTCAAGAATCTTTCAAGTCTCATCCACTCATCTAAATTAAATACCGATCACTCAAATCGATAAATAACCAAGAATCCTCCCTAGTGGAGTTGCCAAATTGTAGGCTTGGCACTCACAGGAAGTGGGATTTGACATAATACGATTAGCGACAAATAAAGTAGGGAGCCGCCAACAAGTTTTTAAGGAACTTGTAAACCGTTCACGGATCATAAAAGGCAACCACGATTAAGGGACAACGATAAGCAACAATGATTGACCCGTCCCCATTCATAATCCATGAGATTTCTAACTCCATATGGTTCGGAACCACGAAAGGAGGATCGGGGATGATGGTACGAAGTGAGTCATGGAGTCACATTCGCCCGTATTGGCCTCTACTCGATTCTTATAGTGAAAATTGATTCCTGCGATCTCAAAGGCATATAAACAAAATATTCAATTTGCTCCAAACTATTATTTGGCTAAATTGGTTGAATATTAATGCAACACATAATTCTATAAAATTTGTGATCACTTGAATTAAACAACAAGATTAAAAAGGAACCTAAACCGGTTGTCCAAATTATCTTATTAGGCGTGATTTTCAATTACATATTCTCTTTAACATGCAATATGGTGATCATAAAAAATAAATAGAATAAACATCAATATTGGAAAAAATTTAACAATAATTCCAACAATATAAAATCGTTAGAAAAATAATAGACATAAAGGAACATAATTCTTACTTTGATTCTGTTTGCTTGCGACTACAAAATAATAAACGAGTTAGTAACTTCAAGGAAATAATAATAAAACAATAATTAAATTAAATAGAATTGATTTGGGGCCAAACCCTCAAACAGTTCTACCTTTCACGCCTTGGCTTAAGGACAGAACCACGAGTAAAGTATGGACTCCTTGGAGTGCTTGAAGAAGGAATTTTGAAAGAATAAGGGTAGGCTAGTGTTTAGGCTAGAGCATAGAAGAGAGAAAAAAAATATAGAATTAATTGATGCCCTGTACATCAGAAATGAGGGGGGTATTTATAGAAAAAATGTGCTGAGGGAACACACGGAACCCTAAATTGATAAAAACCCTAAAAAAGTATACCGCGTCACGGCAAAGTGTACCGTGACACGGGAAATCCTACCGTCAGTCGGGAAACATTCCCGTGTCACGGTGTACTTTTGTGTGACGCAGGAAATGTATGTTGAACGGGAGAGAAAACGCGTTCAGAGTTTACGCGGAAAGGACAAGAAAACCCCCGTGTCACAGCAGGTGTCCCGTGTCACGAAGAACCCCACCGTCAGACGGGAAAGTTTCTTGTGACACGGTGGACTGTTGCCGTGACGCGGGAATTTTCAGTCCGCTTTTCCGTCTAAATTCATTTTTAACTCTAATTTCGATCAGCATTTTAAGTGCCGATTGATAATTTCGTGCCATTTCTGATTTATTATAATTAGGGCTAAAATAAGAAAACAAGTAAATTAAATAAATAAAAGGTTTGGGCAAAAATAAATAATAAAATAATAAAACAAAAAGGTTTTGGCTAAAATTAAATAATAAAACAGTTAAATAAGTTTGGGCTAAAATTAAAACTATGCTTTTTGACCAAACATTAAGACTGATCCATGGACTATTCAAAAATACGAATTTAATTAAACACGATTTTTTAAGCACTCTCGGGATTAAATACTGAACCCGACCAATAATAGCAATGAAAGGTTGTTCATCATCGGGTTTGGTTTTGGGGAGACATTTTTAGGTGTCTACACCTGCAAATCAGCAAATTCATCCAAACAACCAGTATTGACTAAAACTCTATCAATTCCAGTACTCACCCTATTATTGCCATCTTGTTTATTGTTCCAGGTATGGAACATACCCAAGTTTGCCAAACAAAAAGCTGAGCATCTCTCACATATTGGTTAAAAGGTTCAATTAAAGTGAGAAAACAGATCCCACTCTATCTTCCAAATTCAGCACATTATTAATGTGTTCCAGCTAAATTTTTAATGTGTTCCCATAAATCTCTTCTTTGACTAGCTTCATTCAAACCATAAACAAAAGTAATTTCAAACTGAGTACAAGTAGCTCTATGCACCACTTGGCAATGAACAAGCTGAACCTCCACCTTCATTACAATCACATCAAATATCTGGGGTAACCAAATAACCCAAATTCTACCGCCTTTATGTTTACTGTAATTAGCACAAACTGATCAGTCACCCCATACTCTATCAAAAACAGTTTCCTATCCTTCATTTTTGTTTTCAGGAGCCCAAACACGCCTATACAGTGTTTTCTTAAAAACCATAGGACATCACACATTCTACTAGGCATATTCAAACCCCTCACATTCCAGAATCCTACTTTATCCATTAAAGGGAACAGAACATTCCCCGTCCTCTAATACACTAAATCTACTTCCACTTCTACTCACCATGAACACACCAGTCTGGGTCCTAGGCACCATCACAAGCACCTTATCCATATCAGCATTCACTGCATTAGCTTTTGATATATTCCTTTCATCTGGAGCAACAACTGTCTTAGCTGGTTTCTACACCGGTCTCCATTTTTTCCTTGGAGCACCATGCTTCTGCCTCCTAGGTTGCTACTTCTCCTGCACCCCTTTAGCTTGCCTATTTCGATCTTGAACCTTGTGATTTGGACATTGAGGCTCCTCATGTCCTATGCCTTTACCCATTATACACACCACTGGCTTCCACTCATACACAATTTGCTGAGTTACATTGCTTCCTATCTCATCCAGAAACTCAATCTGGTTTGGAAATTCATCATTAAACTTCATTTCCACCATATTTCTAGAAAAATCCTGCCTCTCTTTAGTCATAGTAGCCCTATCAGTTTTGATAGGTTTACCAAGTTGGGAAATCAATTTCATCAAAGTGTTTTGACCCCAGTACTTCAAGTCCGAACTAGGCAGCCTTATCCAAAGAGGAATCTCATTAACTACTGCTTTGGAGAGGTCTAAATTAGGTGCCCATGGCTTAATAACCATTGGCTTTTTATCAAACAGTATAGGTGCAGTCTTCATAGCCTTCTCTTTACCTTCATGTGAACGAAATCTCACCAAAAAAACACCATTAGAGTGCAATGAGACTTTATCCACTCCAAACTTACCCCAAATTCCTCTCACAAACCCATTTATAACTTCAAAAGGAGGTGTAACCCCAACTAAATAGTAAACCAGAGCATTAGCCAAAAAATCAATTTCAGGTTGAATATCCTCCATAGTAATCTGAACTTTTTCTCCATTATTACCAACATTAGCCTGATAGAGTATGGTAGGTCGTTAAGCTACCACCCTAACCAAATTAATCATTTATAAAGCCTAAACCTACACTAAACTAGTTAGTGGCAAGTAAAGGGTCGAACCACTAGGGAAGCACGCTAATTCAACATCAAATATCACTAATGCAAGAGTGAAAAGGGGATTGTTTTGTTGGTTTTGTTGAGTAGAACACTAAAACTACAAGTAAGCAAGAAAATGATGATTAAAATTAATAGAAAATGACGCTAGGGGTTCGGGGGTTCCAAACATGATTAGAAAGAGAGGAACAATGATGGTTATCATAATGAACATGCCAAAGAACACAAGATTCTACCTAAACAATTCATTCTTATGCAATAGTCTAGGCAAATCAATGAAAAAAGTCTATGCTAATTAGGATCATTCTCATGCATCCTATTAGACACAAGCAAATCAAGAGAATAAAGAGACTTGGACAACAAGATGCAAATAAATCGGAAACCCAACCGTGCGCGCCCGCAGAGATGAGCTGCGTGCTCGTACAAAATGTGTGTGCGCCCTCTCAGCATAGTGCGCGGCCGCAACTTTGAGGGTACGGGGAAAATGAGCGCGCCCGCGCATCAAGTGTGTGAGCCCGCACACAAGTCGCGCATAAGGTCGCGCAAACTCTCTAGTTTTGCTCTGTTTCTTCAGTCAGGCTGTGCGGGTTCTAACAGAGCTGCACGTTCGCACAGCCTCACATGTCCGCCCGTACGGAAGCCGCACAGTACCCCGTGCACAACAGATAGCTTGGCGTCTTGATATCCTCTTTCTTTTGGGACATAATACCTACAAAACCAAAGCATGGATATCAAAATAAAAACAAAGCAAGAAGACTAAGAGAAGGGAAGATAAGGGAGAAAAGGAAAGAGGAAGCAAAACTAAGTAAAAATGTTTAGAAAAAGGGCCAAACAAGCGCAAATGAGGGGAGAATCCTTAGAGAAAAAGTTTAAAACATCAAAATCCCCCACACTTGCCTCTTGCTTGTCCTCAAGCAAGGAAAACCGGAACGAAAAGACAAACACAACAAACATAACATGACAAGGTTTTCGCAAAACCAATCAAAGCTCTAGGTAATGGAATGCTCAATTTGGACTCATTTGCAAATAAATGCACCAAAGAATACTTATCTTTCTCAATTCAAGGAGGGAAAACACGTTCCAAGATGCTCAAGGTTGAAAAAGACAAACCTAAGCTAAGCGTAGAGAACTAATGATTTCATTCTCTGCCCTAGCCCCAACCAAGACGGTCCACGTTCTCTCCACTAGCTTCAATTCATCACCTAACTAGCTCCTCATGGTTCCTCGAGGGAACCGGAAAAAGAAAATTTTATGTGGAGTCATAAGGTCATCCCGACATCTCAACTATGCATACTCTCTCCATAGGGTTGAAATCTATCTCCCTTCACCGTCCTTTGACCACGCCCTTCTAGAATCTAAGGGTCTTAAGTAGGGTTGTAATTTCATGGCTAGGGGTTATGGTTGGGAAACAATTTGAAAATTTTGGTTGCAATTCCTAAGTGAAGCGTAAGAGTGGCCATCTCTCAAGAACATCCTAAGAATTGAACCTATTCTTCAAACTTACAACCTTTCGAAACAAACCCACCACATTACTTCAATCTTTTTCTTTTTTTCTTTTTTTTTTATGCTTGGTTTTCATGAGTTTCAAGTCCTTTCAACTTTCTTGCCAAGCCTTTTTGTGTACTCTTTTCATGAATAGCCTTTCAAAACCTTATTTGAATCAAATTACACAACTTTCTTCCTCAATTTCAACATTATCAAACTCGAACCTCACAAGCCAATGCTTCACTAACTACAAGGGTTGGTAGAACATAGGCCGATAGGTTTGTAATATGGCTAAGTCAAGAAAGGGTAAATAAGGCTCAAATTGGTTAGAAGAGGGTGAATGTAAAAATGAAAACCAAATTTGTAAAAAAACACAAAGAAAACAAAGAAAAATGAAAAGAAATGCCCTCTTCCTCCTCTAGAGTTATATGGTCACGATCTTGGGAGCTAGACGCCAACACAAAGATAAAGACATGCATAGTTGAGGATCCTAAGTGCCGCTCACAAGAATGATGAAGGCTAGAACAAATGACGCTCACACGGGATAAGAAATATAGAAAATACTAACCAAGGGAATCCTATCCACCATAGAGAGCAACACCATCTTACCTCTTTCCCGTGAACTAAGGGTTCAAACGTCCTCAAAAGTTATAAACCGGGCTACATTAGCTTACAATGTGTCTAACTCAACCCAAAGCATTCTCAAACCGTGCAAACCCTCATCAATTAGGAAGATAAGCATTCAAAGACACATCGAGGCAAACCAATACAAAAGAGTGAGAAAATTACACATCAAAAATCATTTCAAATTGTCATAATTATGCTTGTAACACAAAAAGGGGAAAACAAAACAAAAGAAAGAGGAAGAAATCAAAAGGGTTCACATACGAGGCATATAATTCAATTAAATCCCAATCGTCATACAAGTGATCGTTCGATAACAACATCAACGATCCCAGGTTCCATAGAACAAAAAGCAAACATCCTCGAACCATTCAACTTCTTCCTAAGCTAAACCTAAGCTAAACACCCAAGGAAAAAGAAAATAAAAGAGAGGAAAGGTCTCACCAAATGCTGCTTGAAATGAAGACAAGATAAATTATGCAATCTCACCGAGGGGGGCTCGAATTTCCCTTAGACTTCCTTTATATCCATTTCCAAGCTTCAAAAGTAAGCCAAAATGAAAGAAACGACTGAGATGAAACAAAAATAAAATAAAAAGTTAAAAATCAAAGAAAGAAACTAAGAATTTAAACAAAAAGAAGAAATAGAAATAAAATAAAATAAACTAAAAGAAATTTGGATTAAGGGAAGTTTGGATTATCGGGAGTTTGGATTTTTCCTCATGGGAGCACCATCACCTACACAAACACTTGAAAATTCATTAGCAAAAACTTATGAAAATCACCCAGGGACATAATCATCACAATAAAGCAGATAAATCAACATCAAAATATGATAAAGCCAACCAAACCATGAGAGCTCTACCACCTACAATGAAATCCCCCCCACACTAGCGTGAAGACAAGCCTTCCCCCACACTATCAAAAAAACATCCCTTTGCCTCTTACACACCCCACCACACTAAAACAATGCACCGTCCGCGGTGCGCCAAATTAAAAACATTGGGAGGGGACAAAGGGGAGAAATAAAGAACAAGGGGGGCTAGTGGCCACTAGGGCCGGCTTCGTCATCATCTCCATCATCCTCGGTGTCGTAAGAGAAACCGTCCGGAGGGATGCCGTGTGGGTCCCAACCACCGGAGTAACCCGGAGGCCAACCATAGTGACCTCGGAAGAGGTCTTGTTGCCATTGAGGAAACGGGTCGAAAGGGGCGGGAAGCTGAAGAGGGGAATGGTGGGTAGGGTCGACGTATGGATAGTTGGGGTCACCCCGAAAATCGCTCTCCCTGGGGGCACGATAATCGTACCCGGTTTCCGTCGGTTAGTCTACCCGGGGAACACCGTGGGAGGAGGGCCTTTGCCAATAGGGCCAAGTAGGTTGTGATCCCTTCCACCCAGGGACCGGCCCTTGTTGGGGTGGCCAATAGGGGTAGTTTATCGGGGGGGTGACTTCACCCCTATCCACGGCCGCACCATAAAAAGCTTGGGTTTGCAAAAACATACCCTGCTGGTTCTCCATTATGCTTTGCATGCCAAGTTGCATGCTCATCATTTGTTGTTCAAGGCTACTCATGCCTTGATGATGTTGCTGATGATGTTGTTGTTGCTGCTGCTGTTGCTGTTGTTGTTGTTGTTGTTGTTGTTGTTGTTGTTGTTGTTGTTGTTGCTGCTGCTGTTGTTGTTGTTGTTGTTGGCCGACTTCCATATTCCTTAAGCCACCCAGAGCAGTGGGTAGCACACCATTATCTCGCGGAATCTGCCATACATTCCTTGCATTCCGCACTAGGGATCTACGGCATGGGTATGGCAAGATACAATGGTGCTCTCTGTCAACTGTCCAGGCATGAAAATTGTTGGCATCTGAAGTTCCTTGGAGGAACCCTGACCTTCTCATCTGCTGAATGTCGATGAATAGATCTTTGTCGACCCCCACTTGAGTGCACGAGGGGAAGAAGCGTTCATAGTTGAGCTTCTTCGCAATCCTTGTAATCATCCCATCGAGGGCAATTTCTCCTGTCTTGTGGCCCGACATGATTGCCTCGCAGCACAAGACGAACCAGTACCCCATATTGAGCCGCCCTTTCAATTCCTCCCTAGTGGCTACCCACAAAGTAAATAGCTCCTCATGAAAGAGCTTGCTCAAGTCCTGCTTGCAAAACATCGCAAACCCCAGAATGCGGTGTAGAATACGGAGCACAGGGTGGATAATATGGTTGGCCACCGAATACCTGGTGTTGAACTCTTCAAAGTCGGTAATCGTTTGCCACCATCTAAATGCATCGTACTCAGGGAACAGCCTCAACGAAGGGGCAAGGAGGTCCGCCTCGGGGTTCAAATCCAACAATACATTAAGATCACTCAGAGTTATAGAGTGCCGGTTGTTGAACAGTTGAAAGGAAATTTGGAAGTCGTTCCTAAGAGGCTCTTTTTCAAAAGAGGCCAAGAATTTGAAGGTTGGCTCCTTATAAGTTCGGTATTGATGTTTGATGAACTCACTCATCCCCAAGTTATCTAGGAGCGACCTTATATCGTCGTCAATCCCTAAAGCTCTCATGGAGCGTTGATCATAGTGTCGGGAGGGATTTAACTTTCGTCCGTGAAGGTCGTTGAAGAACGTAGCATGGACCTTGTTCGAAAATCTCAATCTAGGGGGAACATTAGGTCCTGGAGCTTGAGTTTTTTGGGTACTTGGTTCTTCAACCGTTAACCTAGGCTCCTTTCTGCTCTTTCTTTTACTCATTATGTTCAACAAATACAAAAAAACCCAACAAAAAGGAGAACTACCTTCGAACTTGACCAACAATTGGAAAACAACAACAACAACTCAAGTCTAAACAATCTGCAAAAGGGTTAGTGCTAACAACTAACCATACAAATATAACGCCCAAGACAACAAGAATCAACAACAAAGTAGTCAATCAAAACACATTATGATAGCAAGCAATTCTCATGAAATTAGTTGCATTATCAACAATACAAACACCAAATTTCTCAACTTAATTTCATGAAAATGGCTTCCAAAAAAATAGTATTAACAACAATGCCCCCAAAATCACTAAATTTCACACTAATAACCAACAAATCCCTCACAAAGAAAACCACAATCACATGAAATTCACTCAAGCTAATTCATGTTTAATAACTAAAAATTTTGCATAAATAAGTGAAATTAAGTAATAAGATAGCAAAATTTAGAGTTATACCACTTTGTAGAAGCTTGAAAACCACTAAGCGCCTCAAAGAACACCACCTTCAATGAAGCTTGCAAACCATGAAAATGGGGGGATTTTTTGGTATTTTGGAGTGAGAAAGTGGGTGAATTTGTGAGTAGAGTGAAAGTTTTTGATGGATTTGAAAGGAAATCAATGGAATTTGTGAAAAATGGGTGAAATTTGAAGGTTAGGGTTTGGGTTTGTTAGGAGAGAGAAGAGAGCATGAAAATTGGTTTCGAAAATATGAGAATGAAATCAGGAAGAAGAGGGTTAAAACCCGATTTTCCTGCTCTGCGCGCCCGCAAAGGTGAGTTGCGCGCCCACACAAGTGAGCTGCGCGCCCGCACAGAAGTCGCGCACTAGGTCGCGCAAACTTTCTGTCTCGAACCTCAACTTTTGATTAAATCTGTGCGGGTTCTGACAGTGAACGCGCGCCCGCACAGAAACCATGCGCGCCCGCACATAGGTCACGCAGCAAGTCGCGCAAACTTTCTGCCTCGAGATTCAATTTGTGAATAAATCTATGTGGGTTCTGATAGTGCCTGCGCGCCCGCACAAATGGCGCGCACAGGGTCGCACAGAGTAATTTTGATTTATCCTCACATGTTCGAAATAGAAAATCCTTGTTCCTTCATCATCCAAACACCTATTAACCAAAAAGGTGAAAAAAAAATTAATCAAATTCAAATTCAAAGTCAAAAAGGGGAAAGTGAAATCGGAAAATTCTAAAAAAAAAAAGATTAGAAAGGAGTTAGAAACTCGGGTTGCCTCCCGAGAAGCGCTTCTTTATGAGGTTACTAGCTTGACCATGAGAAAAGTCCTTCAAGTGGGAGGCTTGGGATCCAAAGGATCAAGCAATATACATTCGATGATACCAACTTCTTCCTTGCAAAAGTAATGCTTTAGACGATGACCATTACCCATAAACTTGTTACCATCCGCATCTAACTCAAAGGAGCCATAAGGAGTAGTCTTTGATATCACAAAAGGACTCGACCACTTTGACTTGAGTTCACCCGGAAACAAACGAAGCCTTGAGTAGAAAAGCAAAACCTTGTCTCCAACCTTAAAGTTCTTGTTTCGAATATGTTGGTCATGCCACTTCTTGGTCTTCTCCTTATATAACCTTGAGCTTTCATAAGCATCATCTCTAAGCTCTTCAAGTTCATTGAGCTTAAGCAATCTCTTCTCACCGGCCAACGATAAATCCATATTGATCTCTTTGATGGCCCACCAAGCCTTGTATTCCAACTCAACCGGCAAGTGACAAGCCTTTCCATAGACCAACCTATAGGGGGTCGTGCCGATTGGAGTCTTGTACGCCTTCCTTAGAGCCCATAGCGTGTCATCAAGTTTGAGAGACCAATATTTCCTTGATTTGTTCACCATCCTTTCAAGAAGATTTTTGATTTCAAGATTCGAGACCTCCACTTGTCCTTGAGTTTGAGGGTGGTAAGGTAATCCAACCTTGTGATGAACGCCATATCTCTTGAGAAGAGCTTCAAATTGCTTTTTGGCGAAATGGGAGCCTCTATCACTAATTAGCACCCTCGGAACTACAAACCTAGGAAAGATGATCTTCTTTAGGAGCTTAAGCACAACCTTGTGATGATTGGTAGGTGAGGGTATGGCTTCAATCCATTTTGTCACATAATCGACCGCTACCAAGATATATAGATTTCCACAAGAAGAAACGAAAGGTCCCATGAAATCTACCCCCCAAACATCAAAGGGTTCCACTTCTAGAATACTTTGTTGGGGCATTTCGTCCCTCTTGGTAATGCCTTCGATCCTTTGACATCTATCACATTGCGCAATGAATTGGTGGGCATCTCTATGCATTGTCGACCACCACAATAAGGATTGAGAGATTTTTGCCACTGTTTTGTCAACACCACCATGTCCTCCACATGGTAGTGAGTGGCAATGCTCAAGAACACCTTGAATTTCATGATCTGGAACGCACATCCGATAAAGGCCATCTCCACATTTCTTGAATAGGTATGGGTCATTCCAAAAGTATCTTCTCACCTCCTTGAAAAACTTCTTCTTTTGTTGAGAAGAGTACTCCGGGGGAACGACTCCACACGCAAGATAGTTGGCTATATCCGCATACCAAGGGGTAGAAGTTGACATCAAAGCCATGAGACCCTCGAATCCTATCTCATCATTAATCAGTACATCCTCCTTGTTCTCAAATGGTAGCCTAGACAAATGATCCGCTACATAGTTCTCTGCTCCCTTCTTGTCCCTCATTTCCATGTGAAAGTCTTGGAGAGAGAGAGCCCAACGGATCAAGCGAGGCTTTGCTTCTTTCTTGGTCATGAGATACCGCACCGTGATGTGATCCGTGTACACGATAACTTTTGAGCATATGAGATAGGACCGAAACTTATCGAATGCAAACACTACCGCTTATATCTCTTTCTCCGTTGTTTTGTAATTCCTTTGAGCCTCATCTAGAGTCCGACTTGCGTAGTAGATGACACATGATTTTCCTTGTTTCTTTTGACCAAGAACGGCACCTACTGCAAAGTCACTAGCATCGCACATTAGCTCAAAAGGTAAGCTCCAATCCGGAGCTTGCACAAAGAAAGAAGAAATGAGAGCAACCTTGAGCTTATGAAACGCCTCAAGGCAAGCCTCATTAAAGTAAAAAACAACCTCTTTTTTGAGTAATTCGGCCAAGGGTTTGGCGATTGAAGAAAAATCTTTGATAAACCTCCGGTAAAAACCAGCATGCCCAAGAAAAGCCCGTACCCCCGTGATGGAAGTAGGAGGGGGCAACTTTTCAATCACCGAAACCTTGGCCGGATCTACTTCAATGCCATTTTTTGAAACTTTATGGCCGAGGAAAATGCCTTCATCAACCATAAAATGGCACTTTTCCCAATTTAAAACCAAACTCGTCTTTTCACACCTTTTCAAAACTTTTTCAAGGTTAAAAAGACAAGTGTCAAAAGACGAGCCACCAACACTAAAATCATCCATGAAAACCTCAATTTCTTTTTCAAGCATCCTAGAGAAAATGGAAGTCATGCATCTTTGAAAAGTATAGGGAGCATTGCATAATCCGAATGGCATTCTTTGGTATGCAAATGTCCCATATGGACATGTGAAAGTAGTTTTCTCTTGATCACTTGGATGGATAGGGATTTGGAAAAATCCGGAATACCCATCCAAGAAACAAAAGAAAGCATGGTTAGAAAGCCTTTCAAGCATTTGGTCCATGAAAGGGAGAGGAAAATGATCTTTCTTGGTGTTTTTGTTCAATTTCCTATAATCAATGCACATTTTCCACCCGGTCACCGTCCGGGTGGAGATTTCCTCTCCCTTTTCATCCTTGACTATGGTCATTCCACCCTTCTTTGGAACCACATGAACCGGGCTAACCCATTTGCTATCGGAGATAGCATAGATAATGCCCGCCTCACGTAGTTTCAAAATTTCTTTCTTCACAACCTCTTGAAGGTGGGGGTTTAACCTTCTTTGAGGTTCAATGGAGGTGGAATGATCATCTTCAAGATGAATACGATGCATGCATAAAGAAGGGCTAATACCTTTAATATCATCAATGCTATACCCTATCACCTCCCTATATTTCCTTAAAACATCAAGAAGTTTTTCCAAATTAAGACCATCTAGGGTAGCATTGACAATAATAGGGTATTTTCCCTCCTTATCAAGAAAAGCATATTTCAAAGAAGGGGGAAGGGGCTTGAGTTCTACCTTGGGAGGAGGCTTAGAACTCTCCTCCAATTTCTCCTCCTTGGACTTAAGCTCGATCTCAACTTGTTGTTCAACTTCCTCCTTTGAGGATTCCTCCATTGCCATGACAAATTCTTTAGCCTCTTGAGAGTGGAACTCTTCTTTGCATGTAAGGGCTTCAATCATTGGATCTTGAGGCCTCATCACAACCCTCCCCAAGCGATCTAGCTCCTCATTTACAACTTCAACTCTATAGCATTTTTCAACCATGGGGGTCTTGAGCAATTTCGAAAATTCAAAGACAATTTTTTCATCGGCCACCTCACAAGTGATGGTGTTGTTCTTGCAATTGATGACCGCCCCTAAAGTTTTAAGAGCTTCACGTCCCAAAATAAAAGGAGTGTTAACATATTCCTCCATATCCATCACTACAAAGTCACAAGGCACGTAGATGTGTCCCACTTGAATCGGAACATCCTCAAGCTCTCCACAAGGTAATTTCACCGATCGATCGACCAATTGAATTGTCTTCCTTGTAGGGATAATCTCAATATTGAGTTTTTGAGCAATGGATAGAGGGATTAAACTAACACTTGCTCCAAGATTGGCTAAGGCGCCCCTAGCTTCCATGTTCCTAATTTTCACCGGCAAAGTGAAACTTCCCGGGTCTTTTTCCTTCTTGGGCATCTTATGTTGGATAAGAGCACTAACTTGATGTGGAAGGGTGATAAGATCATCATTGAGCTTCCTCTTGTTGGTGAGAATATCTTTGAGGAACTTGGAATAAGATGGCATTTGTGTCACAACTTCAAGAAAAAGGAGGTTGATATGCAAATTCTTCATGACACTAAGGAATTTTGTGAACTAGTCATTCAACTTCCTCTTTGCAAGCCGACCAGGAAAAGGAACCGGTCCATCAAGATTCCTAGCCTCACTGGGAATTGAAGTTATCTTCTCATTGTCTATCTTCTTCTTCTCCAAATCTTCTTCTATCTCATCACCTTTTTCTTTCTCACCTCCCTTGTTTTCATTCACACTCTCCTCTCCTCCCTTCTTTTCTTCACTATCCCCTTCATTTGGTCCTTCATAGAAATTTCCCGACCTCAATGTGATCGCCTTGAATGTATTGGGTTTTGGATTGTGAGATGGGTTAGGTTGTGGTTGTCCGGGTAGAGTGGATGGTGAATTGAAAGGAGTTCTCTTGGCCAATTGAGCTAGTTGTGAATCAACCATCTTGTTGTGGGCTCTTATCTCTTGCATTTGTTGCCCATAAGATTGCATTTACGCATGCATGGCTTGGAGGAGTTGAGTTTGAGTTAGCTCCTCTTGAGGTGCTTGTTCTTGATGGTTCCTTTGAGGTGCTTGGGTTTGATTGTTGTATTGGTTGTTCCTTGGATAGCTTCCTCTTGGGTTTTGGGGTTAAGATGGAGGTGGGTTTTGATATTGAGGATTGGAGTTATAGGAAGGTTGAGATTGTTTGTTCCATTGTTGAGGTTGAGGTACAAACCCGGGTGGTGGTTGTCTCCAAGCTACTCCACCGCCGCTTCCTCTAAATCCCTCTTGCCTTGTGTTGTATGTCGCTACATGTTCGGGGCTTAAACCTCCACAATAGGATGTATCATGGTTCGTTTCTCCACAATTTTGACCAGAGAAAGAGTTAACTTGAGAAGAGCTTGCTCCACCACTTGAGCTTGCATTCACACTCGTGTTCAATTTTGAAAGCCCTTTTGTTAGTTGATCAATTTGATGTTATAATTGATAAACTTTCTCCAATTCGTAAATACCACCTCTCTTTGGAGCGTTTCTTCTTCGGCCCCCCAAGAGTAATTTTTTGCTACCACTTCTATTGTGGCTTCAACTTGATTTTGAGGGATCTTGATTAATTGACCACCCACCCCCACATCCAAATTGGCTCTTGACATGGGCTCCAATCCGTCGTAGAAAAACCGCATGAGCAACCCTTGATTGTACTCATGGTGGGGACATGCTTGCACCAACTCTTTGAATCTCTCCCACGCTTCACCAAGACTTTCATCGGCCTCTTGCTCAAATGATAAAATTTTCCTTCTCATTTCGGCGGTCTTCTCTTCGGAGATAAAGCGTTTCATGAACGCCTTTACAACCTCCCTCCATGTTGTGAGAGAGTTAGGTTGTACTTGCTTTAGCCATTTCTTTGCTCGTCCGATGAGAGATTGCCGGAAAAGGTGCATACGAATGTAGTCTTCACTCACTTCATTGGTTTGCATCATTGCGCACAATTCAAGGAATCGGTCCAAATGTTCAATAGGGTCCTCACTTGCACTTCCGGAAAATTGCTCCGATTGGACCATTCGAGTATATTGTGGATGGATTGAGAAGTTGGTTTCTGTGACGGGAAGCAAAATCCCTCCCGTGAGCTCATAATCCTCCGGATTTCCGAACTCACGAAACAAGACATCATTCTCTTGTCCCGCCATTGATTCGCGTGGTGAACTTGAACAGTAAGTATCACTCTCACTATCAACTATATTACAAAAACCTCTTCCCTCGTCTTGATAAAGCCTACGGACTTGTCTCAAGGTTCGGTTGATTTCGTGGTCAATTTGATGTGAGGGTGCTCCTTGAGACTTCCTAAGCATTTACCAAAGCTAAGCAAACAATTAGCAATGACAAGGATGATAAAACAAAAGAAACAAAAAGAAATGAAAGCAAAATGCCTCTAACAAAAGCAATAATAGACGCTAAACAAGCCGCCTCCCCGGCAACGGCGCCAAAATTTGATAGAGGATAGATAGGTCGTTAAGCTAACACCCTAACCAAATTAATAATTTATAAAGCCTAAACCTACACTAAACTAGTTAGTGGCAAGTAAAGGGTCGAACCACTAGGGAAGCACGCTAATTCAACATCAAATATCACTAATGCAAGAGTGAAAAGGGGATTGTTTTGTTGGTTTTGTTGTGTAGAATACTAAAACTACAAGTAAGCAAGAAAATGATCATTAAAATCAATAGAAAATGACGCTAGGGGTTCGGGGGTTCCAAACATGATTAGAAAGAGAGGAACAATGATGGTTATCATGATGAACATGCCAAAGAACACAAGATTCTACCTAAACAATTCATTCTCATGTAATAGTCTAGGCAAATCAATGAAAGAAGTTTATGCTAATTAGGATCATTCTCATGCATCCTATTAGACACAAGCAAATCAAGAGAATAAAGAAGCATAATACATGAAACTCCATTTTAACAACTCATTCTCATGCAATCATTAAAATAGAGGTGATCTTAATCTAGTTCAAATCATTTTCATGCATTTAAACTAGAAGGCAATCAAATAAAGTGAAACAATAATCTCAAGCCATTAAAAATCATGTCTTTCATCAATTTAAGGCATGTAATCAATCCAACTATCATCATTCATCCACCATTCAATGCATATCTTCCACCCCCTTCCCATAGCTAAGAGTTTAGCCTAGAGAAGGGAGATTGAACATAATATCAAAACTAGAAATAAACACAAGAAACTCAAAACAAAACATGATTGAAATATATGAAATCAATAATAACTAGATAAACTAATAAGATTGAAAAAAATAAGTAACAATAAAACAAATAAATAATATTAAAGGAAGGGAGAAGAGATTACTAAAGAAAGGATTGAAGAAAGATGAAAACTTGGATACTTGCTTGATTGATGGAAGATTAAAGCTTGAGCAAAGTTGAATACAATAAAGGAAGCTTGAATAACAATCTATTTTCTCTCTCTAGATTAGGCTAATGTTCTATGGAATTATTACTAAGTGTCTTTCTATTACAAAGAGTCCCGACTATATATATGTGGCTTCACCCAAAAGAAAGAGACTTGGACAACAAGGCGCAAATAAATCGGAAACCCAGCCGTGCGCGCCCGCACAGATGAGCTGCGCCTGCACATAATGTGTGTGCGCCCTCTCAGCATAGTGCGCGGCCGCAGCTTTGAGGGTACGGGGAAAATGAGCGCGCCCGCACATTAGTCTTGCGCGCCCGGGCATCAGGTGTGTGCGCCCACACACAAGTCGCGCATAAGGTCACGCAAACTCTCTGGTTTGGCTCTATTTCTTAAGTCTGGTTGTGCGGGTTCTGACAGGGCTGCGCGCCCGCACAGCCTCACATGTGTGCCCGCACAGAAGCCGCACTGTACCCCGCGCACAACAGATAGCTTGGCTTCTTGATATCCTCTTTCTTTTGGCACATAATACCTACAAAACCAAAGCATGGAAATCAAAATAAAAACAAAGCGAGAAGACTAAGAGAAGGGAAGATAAGGGAGAAAAGGAAAGAGGAAGCAAAACTAAATAAAAATGCTTAGAAAAAGGGCCAAACAAGCGCAAATGAGGGGGGAATCCTTAGAGAAAAAGGATAAAAGAGTGGCATAAATGCCACTCATCATAGCCCCAAAATAGGGGATTGAATTAGGGGAACAACATTAGGGGTCTCAGCAATTGGCGAAATTCTATTAATAGTGCAATTAGCATCCTCAAGCATCATCAAAGGAGTTGGGTTATCAAAATCAATAAGACTAGCACAACAATCAGTTCTATGAACCTCCTCATAAAATGAAATAGGACGAAGATTGTAGTACCTTCAGCCATTGATTGAAAGCATCATTTTGTTGTTCATGTTCTTCTGGAGTAACTTCCTTCACTGGAACCTCATTCTCCATCATTGAATCCAACCAACTTGCAGCAGAAACATCATCGGACTTCATACTCTGTTCCTGCCGCTTAGTAAAATTCCTCGTTCTAGGACCTGAATTCTGCTTTGCTTTTTGTTTTTTCTTTGATTTTGATCCAGAATTCTTGCTTCCTTTGCCTTTCTTTCTCTTTGCCATGGAAATCGAGCTTAAAATATGAGATCAAAATCGTGGGTTTCAATCGGATTTTGCACTTTCTCTCTCTAGTTCTTGAGACTTTCTCTCTCTAACTTTCACTAAATTTTTTTATTTTAAGATGATTCAATATATAACAGGATTTATGGCAAGGGATATGCGTCGCTTAATGGGCATTTTGGACTTTATATATTAGCTGCTTCTTACCCATTTTCTCCCTTCTTCTTCACTATTTTCATTCTCAATCTCCTTATGTTCTCACTTTTTCCTTTTTTTTTTCTTTTTTTTTTATTTTGATATCTCCAGTCACCGTTCCACAAAGCCCAACACCGGTGCGAGGAGTACACCACCGTGACGCGGCGTCTCTTCCCGCTCCAAGGCCGTTCTGGTTCGACGTTTTTATACCGCTGCTGTTGTCAGACGTTCGCCGTTGCTGTTAGAGGGTCACCATGACAACGGGGGATCTCTACCCTGGCGCGGCATTAGACCACCGTGTCGCGGTGGTTGTGCTGCAGCATTTCCGTGATTTTTTGAGCTTTTGGAGCTCAAATCTTCAACTAATTCGTTCCAATTTTTTGTTATTTTCCTCATTTTTGATTTCTCACAAGGATCTATGTAAGCTTTCCTTTGTTTTTGTCTCAATTTTTGTTGTAAATTTCATATTTGCTTGAAATCCTAAAAAAATCAAATTGGGGGTTTTTCATTTTGAGCTTCCATGTCAATATTCTTCCTATGAATTGACTTGTATATGAATATATGTGTGTTTGTGAACAATTTGAGACCAAGTTTGTGTGATTTGGTGAATAATTGAGCAAATCACCATTTTTGGTACTACTTGTGTGTAATGGTGTTCTTGTTGTTCATGTTATTTTTTTGCACTTGAAAAGGTGATATATTGGTTGTAGATCTTGTAAAATATGCCATAATGTGTCGATTTATCGTTCTTGTGCAATTTTGAAACATGCTCTGTTTTATGTATGTACTATATTGTCATGGAGAATATAGTATCATGCAATTAGAAGAACTGTAGTATTAGTTTGTCATGGAGAAACTAAATACTAGAAATAATTCCAATATTTTGTTAATTTTTAGCCTTGAGTTAAAAATTTTGCGTATAATATAAAATGCAACTTGAGGTAGCTGTTAAGCCACTTTTGAATAAATAAATAAATAACTTAGGAAATGATGCTAAGTATTTAGATTTTTTTTTTGTAATAGCATGCCTAGAAAACGGGATCGCGATCTTTCTACTCGTGGTCGGCGTTAGGCTTTTCGGGAGGACACTCCCACACTTTCTGAGGGCATGGACGACGATGCCCTATAGACCAGGCCTCGCCTTTCTTTGAGTAGGGGTAGGTGGATTCCACCTCCATGGACATCTGACGAGTTGGTTTTCTGCCGTGAGAACCACGTTTCTCACCGTCCACTTGCCGGCATAGTCGATGGCAAGCTTCGCAATCATGGATCCGGAGCTGGAGATTTGATTCCCTAGCTATATGATAACGAAGGAACCTGTAACGAACACCTTGTGGGAGTTTGCTGGTTTAGGAGATTTCTATTCGACGGTCGTAGGATTTTGTAGCCCTCGGGGTTGTGGCCCGATAGTAGTTCGTGCGTTGTTGGAGTATTTTTGGGATACTACCAACACTTTTCACTTTGCTTGGGGGTAGATGACAGTGACTCCCTTGGATTTTAGCATGATCAGCGGCTTACGCTTCACCGAGCGGGTCGTACGGCAGATTCCTGACCTCACTTGGGGGGCGGCTGAGGTAGCAGATTTATTAGGTCCGGACGTATAGCATATTAGGAATCAGCCGGTGCCTTGAGGTTGTCCTAAGAGTGGGCGTGCAGAGCTGGCTTCTATTCTGGACCGTGGCTTTGACATTGATGAGACATCACCTGAGTAGCGAGTGCGGATCTTCATTTTGATTCTCATTTCCGTGACTCTTTCTCCTAATAGGAGTTCACGTGCACTCGTTTGCTACCTTCCTTTTTTAGTTCGGATCGGCGAGATAGGATCATACAGATGGGCCAGCCTTGGATACCACCGATCTACTCTCGTCGCTACAACATGGATGTAGGCAGCTGAATGACCAGGCCCCTGTCACTTTCTACGGTTTGTGGAGAGTCGTAGAGGTGACGATCTTATTTTCTTCTTGTTTTGTGTTAACCTTTTTAACTCATGTGTTTAGAGGCTACTTTTCATTGCAGTTGTGGATCTATGAGTACTTTCCGAGATTGGCCCCTCGACGGCGTTGCGGAGTGGTCCATGATTTCCTTAGAGGAGCTAGCTGGCGTGACCGAGGTGAGTCACGAGTGGAGTCCGTCTCTACGTTACGCGGGCTGCTGCGCTAAGGCACCTCTTCTGTTGGTTTAAGAATTGATCTTGCAGTAGTTTATTCTCTACCTTGATGTTTTTTTTCGGCATTTATTACAACTTTTTATGGTTTTCAGGTTGCTGTTGAGATCCAGTACCTGCCTTGGGCTGGGATTACTGATCTTCCCGAGGCCTTGTAGCTTTTCGCGTACCGTATTGTTTTTTTTGGTACTAGACGCTTTTCCTGGTATCTTGGGGAGCGCGTTGTTTGTCAGCATAGCGCTGATCGTTTTGTGGTGCCTTTGCCTCCGCCGGAGTCGATATTGGACTCACGTTTTCTTAGGGAGTTGATAAACAAGGGAGAGCGCTACAATTTTTCTTGGCAGGAGCTTATGCTTATGGAGGGCGATTATTCGCGTGACTTGCTTTCTTCTTTGGCTCCTCCACCCCGTCTTCCCGAGGTATGATTTCTTTAGAGAATTTTGTCGCTTGTCTCTGTTTAAACCGTCGAATAACCTGATTATTCGATCGTATTTTCAGACGACTGTTCGCCGTGTGGGGAAGATTAAGGTCCTGCCTCAATCGTATTTTCAGACGGCTGTTCGCCGTGTGGGATCATATTGCTGACGCGCTAGAGGGTTTCAGATAGGCACAAGAGTCTCTGCCTGACGTGTTTGAGCCGGTAAGCTTTTTTACACGTTATTCATCTTTCTCGATACCGCTTGTTACTGATTTTTCTTTGCTTTGTTCTCATCCTACGCACTCGACCATGATAGAATTCATGAAGCTGTTTGACTCTTTGAGGTACTGCATCATCAAGCTTCGACGTGGCGCGAGTTATCGGGGCGGTTCTAGCGATGTTCTCGAGGTATATTCACCCTTTTCCTCATATTTACCATTTGTTTTATCTTGCACCATTGACATCTTTTCATTTTGTGTTTTTCAGGAGCAACGGAGGTCTCGCTCGCGCTCAAGGCACAAAGGCTCGGACGAGGGGGAGCCCAGTCGCGGCAGACGATATCCTGAGGTTCGTCGGCATTCTCAGTCTCAGCGGCAGCCTCTGCCTTCTAAGCTGTTTTAGGAGGCTCAGTGGCAGCACTCTCAGCCTTCTCAGCCATTCTAGCATTTTCAGGGTCAGTGGCAGTGGCCTTCATCTTCCCAGCTTGAGTTCAGGCCAGTCATTACTCCTATGGACCAGGGTTTATACTCAGTTCCATTGTCTGAGGCGCTTCGTCCACCGGTGCAAGGCTTATTTTCAGTTCCATTGTCTGGGACGATGCCTCCACCGACGCTTCCTACCTCTAGGAGTTAGTCTACGCCGTTTGCCAGTTGGACAGGTCTTGCTTTGAGTTTTTCTACTACTGGAGCTATAGGCACTAGTTGGGATACTACTCCTCGTACCCGGATGATGGAGGGACTCTTTTGTCCACAGTTCCCGTATTCACATGCTGGAGATGCCCTGATCCTCACTCTTCTAGTTCTACAGATTTTTGACCGAGGGTTTTTATTTTGTACTTTGGTTGATGACACTTGACATTGTTTATGCATCATGATTCACTTTGTATATTTTATTCACAGTTTATGCATTTATTTGTGTGTATTATTGTGTGCTTGAGACTCATTGTGTGTGATTGTGTATTTATTAATGACGCAAAAACAAATCGTAAGTGGAGAGTACCGACCTTCCTTAAAAGAAAAAAAGGAAAACGAAAAATGGGACAAATTTGAAAATTTCCCCAAAATAAAAAAGAAAATGGGACAAGTTTTACAATTCGCCCAAAATAAAAATAAACACGAAAACGGGACAAGTTATACCACTTTCCTAAAATAAAAATAATATGAAAATAAAAATAAAAATAAAAATGGGACAAGTTTTACAACTTCCCCAAAATAAAAATAAAAATAGAAATTATAATAAAAAAATATAAAATAAAATAAATGGAGAATTTAATTAGGAATGAAACTCTCAAAAAACATAATTAGAAGGTAAATGGTGAAGGAAAAACAATAAAAATCCAGATAAAAATAGGTAAATGATAAAATTTGAAGACGCGTGGTCACCGCGACACGACAGTGTACACCGTGTCACGGCAAAGCATACCGTATCGCGGCACTTATTCTCGTGACACGGTGGAATTTCTCGTGTCACAGTGCGCGTATTCTGCAGCGGTGTATTTTGCGCGCATAAAAAGATAGATTTTGAGTATTTCCAAGCTATTAAAGAGGACCAGTTTATTCGTGATATGCATAATTACAAAACATAAAATAATTAGAATTTCATATTTCAATAATAAAAGTAACGTTCACAAGTACGAGACTTATTGGATTGGAAGACCTTTATGGACCGTTTCTGCGAGTAACCAAGCTCCTCCTCCCTTATCTAGTGCATACAAGGCATGGTTGAATCCTAGATTTAGAAGGGATTGAGTCGGATCACACAACTTTGATGTGAAGGGACATCTTGGATATAAGAAGGCGCTTCCTAAAGATCGTCTAGTTCCGAGAACACAAGGAATTGAGTTTAAGACTCCTATAATGCCTAAAAAGAAGAATTATGTGAAAGCAAAGAGTAAGGAAAAGGTGGTTTATAGAGAGAAGCAATCGAAGAATTCTAAGAAAGGTGAAAGGGGTGAAAGTTCAACTAGAGGTGTGACGGTCCGGGCTACAAAAGACACATTAATGGTGAAGGCCGACCTAGTTGAAAAAGAGATGGAGGTTCCTAAAGTGAAGAAGGATTAGATGAATATTGCTTTGCTTATATGGTTTATAATTTTTAATTTTTAAATAAGGCACATGATGCCAAAACTGTAGTTGTTTCGGGTGTTTTTTGTATTTCCTCGGACACTGGTCACGCTCTTCTGGCAACGAGTCTGATACACCTACAAAACAACAAATATTCCATTTATCGGAATATTCGCCTCAGACAATCAAGTCAGTGATCGGAAACGGAAAAGGCTAGAGAGAGAAAGTAGAGAGAAGTTGGAGCTATTGATGCTCTTTTTCTTGTAATGTCTTAATCCACCCCTTCCATCATAAATGATTGGGGTATTTATAGGGGTGGAGCTTGTGCCCCTTTTTAGGTTTTGTACCCTAAAATTGAGTGACGTTATTGGCTACGCAATTGGAGAACGCCACGTGTCGATTTCGGGGCGCCACTTTGCGGCTTTCAATGATATCTCTCGGGATTTGGGCCCTGATGTAATTAGGCCTCTTTTGTGTGTTGATTTTAGGGGTCATATATGCCCTAAACAAGTGGCATCTTCCTGTAACGACACGTGTCACCCTCTCATTGGGCCACGTGTCGTTACAAGATTGGCCTGAGCCCTTGAGCGCTTTTAAGCTGGACGCGTGGCATCTTCCCATAATGACCCGTGTCACCCTCTAATTGGGCAACGTGTCCTACAAGACTGGTCCACGTGTACGGGGTATTATTACCCTCAACATTTGCCCTTCAGAGGGGGTGGCTCGTACGCTTATAGGCCGCCTCCTCTGACCTTAACTAGCCTTGGTGCGTACGGGTACATTAGGGTTTTGACAGGCGGCTTTTGTCCGCCTAAAAATTTTAAGCGAACGCCCATCTTTGCGGAGGGAGCGGACAACAGTAGGCCATCTCGTTTTAGGGAAAATCGGCCGTCTATCCATTGTGGAGGGAGCTTTAGCTCCGTCTTCTTATCCGCTTATTTTTGGACGTGTCGTTCATTAGGTCGTCTTCTTTTCCGCCTATTCTAACGGCGTTGTCCTTCACCCCTTCATATTATAGGTTAAATTTTCAAATTATAACCGTTCAACTATTTTTAGGCGGGAAAGATGCATTTACCATCTTACCCACATAAATTTTGCCTATATATACAAAGGGTTCGACCTCATTTTCACACTTTGGAACTTTGTATTTTCTAGAGACAAGTCAGAGATTTTAGAGAGAGAAAGTGTCATTTTCTTTGAATCTTCAAGAGCTCCGCCGTGCCTTTGAGTTTTCCGGGCACATTCTTTCAGATTTCCGGTCAACCTTTAAGACTCTTCAAGTTTTCTACACGTACAGAGGTAGGCCGCCTGTTTTCTTTCCCTTTACTTGTATTTTTGTATTTTTACTCTTTTTTTTTAAAAAAAAAAAAAAAATCTGGCTCAACACTCGATTTCGTCCGTTTCTTCTCATGAGGTCGGCCGTTCTCCTGGGACTGAGGAGTCTAGAGTGGACGGAGACGAGTTGTCTCCTGCGTGGAGTGGGTCCATTTTTAGTGCGTACCAACTCACCTCCACCTATTCTTCTCTGTCCCAGCATTCGAACATGGCGAGAACCATGCAAACATATGATCGTAACGCGGCCAGAAATCTGGACAGCAGTCTGGTAAATCCCAAGGTCCCCTATCGCCCAAATAACACTGACATTGAGACCGGGTCCACTACTCGGACAACCACCTCCACGGGCACCCATCATTCGGCCGTGGAGGTTACTTCTTCCTTCGAGGAGCGCCAAAGGACTCAGGGTGCTTCTACCGCGGTGGGAACGTCCGGGCGAACTCTGGGATTAATGTTCCACCAATATGCCAACTTGGTCAAGGATGAGGCCGAGTTGCTACTTCGTGAAGGACCTCCTTCCTCTTCCCGGGCGGACGCTAATCCGTCCGTCCCAACCCCTTCTAAACTCCTTCTCTAATATGGCAGGTCGGACAGGACAAGGACAGGGGTCCTAATTAATGAACCGTTCGACCTGCCTCCTTGTAGTGCCTCTCCTACAGGGAGTCAGGCGGCCACTGCTAAAGACAAGGGCAAGGGCCCCTTTATTCTTGTATAAGTTTCCTCATCCAGGGGCGACCGTTGTTCTAGGGGCCGCAGCTCAGTAGAGGCAGCCGATCTCGATAAAGTGTTGTCTTCTGAGTTTGGGAGTGCTCCTCAACAAGAGGAAGAGGAAGAGGAAGAGGTAGAGAAAGCGGCTGAGGGCGAGGTTGCGGCCGAGGAGGACGTCGCCAATATTGACAACTTTAAAGATCCGTACGCCTGTACGGTGGGTAGCACAACCTTGGGCTACCTAAATGAGAAGTTTGAGGAATACAAGGCATTCCTCCACCTTGGGGAGGGATTTGAGATTCAGCCTCCAAGGAAGTCACATGTTGTGGCTGCTTGGGAGAAAGAGAGGCTGCGTCAAAGGTCCTTCAGCATTTATAGGGCGTCCCTAGACGTTGGACTGCGCTTCCCACTCCACCCCTTCGTCCACACCATTTTGGACGAATATGACATTGCTCTCTCCCAGCTGATGCCGAACAACTAGTTGAGCATATTTGGGTATTTAGTGACGTGCATCTACAAAGAATTCAAGCCGAACTTTGCAGTCTTCTGTGAGATGCACTGACTAACCTAGTTAGACGCAGACACGGACGGCAGGCTCATTCTGAGTTCCAACAGGGATTACATGATGGTGATTGACCGCGTCTCCAAATGGCGTGATTGGAAGCACCGATTCTACCGCATCAAAACCAAAGATTTAGAATTTAATTTGCGGATGAATCAGTTTAACGCTAAACCAATTCAGCTTGGACACGGGGACCTCAAGCCTGATAAGCCACCCGTCCACCCCAGCCAAGAGCATCAACTTGAATACTTCAAAGTCAAGAGGGTGAAGAGGAATGGCAAAACTGAGCGCGTTGCGAGTAACTTGGTCCCTTTATCCAGTTGGCTTCGGGACCGTACGTTCATGTCAGTACGTTCATGTCAGCCTACGGCCTGTACAAGAACTTGCCCCAAGGTGGACCCTTGGACATATATATATACAGCTGAGGCGTACAAGATGTTGGACTCCGAACAGAAGGGGGAGGTGAACATGGCTGAGATCGACTTGGCCCGCTACAAGGCTCGTCAGAAGCTGTACGATCAATCAAAGGGGGTAGGAACATCCTTTCTACCTCCATTTCTTCTTTTCGCCCGTGTTGGGATGCTGGGAAGGTCCTCTTTTCTGGGTTCTTACGGACGTATCGTTGCGTTTGTGTTGGCATGATGGAAGGGATCTCCTTCCTAGCTAGACACGGACACTAACGTATTAACCTGCTCATTTTTCGCTAACTTTCGCCTTTCTCTAGCTGTCGACTCCGACCCCAAGGTCCAAGCGAAAGTAGTCGTCCCCTGCTTCCAAGACGGATAAGGACGGGAGGTCGTCTAAGCAAAGGAAGACGGTCGCCTCTAAGACCACTTCCACCACTGCGGCAAAGACTACGTTGCGGGTTGTCTCAAAAAAAGTCAAATGGAGAACAACCCCGACTGGGTGATAGCGGGGACTCCAAGTCCATGGATCTGGCCTCCACGCCGGTTCATGATAGGTCCGAGAAATCGGATAATAGGGGTAAGTCGACCCTGGCAAAACCGACCGGGCCAGAAGTGACTCCGCCCGTACAAAGAGTCCAAGCATCTGATTGGCTTGAAGCCTTTTAGTCGGTCGGCGACCAGCCTGGCCGTACGGGTGAGGGGGGTGACGAGCCTGCGCCGCCTTCGTCATTCACCTCCAATCCCCTTAACCCTCCGAGATTTTCTGACGGTCAGTTCGAGTAACTTTGAACATTTTATTTTGTTTATTATAAGCCCGATTGTGCTTAAACTAAGATCTTTGCGCCCGCATTCAGATATTGCAAAGGAGCTACACATGAAGCTGCCCGGCCAATCCCTTACTGGCGCGGACAAGAAGGCCATGAGGGAGGTCATGGTCAGGGCTCTCCCCGCTGAGCAGCGAGTCAAGCTGCGGGGGATTCATGAGGGCTTCCTTGGCCCAATTATCAATTGCAGTGCTGAGGTAATTTTTCTTTCAACTTTCACTTTTAGTTAATTTTTCACTCTCATTTTGCCAACTTGTTTTTCCTGTACGCAACTCTTCCTGCGATTGAATGCCTTCCTTGAATGGAAGGACAAGGAGAATGAAAAGCTGAAGCATGCCTGGGATCAGATTCAGAAAATCCAGGATGCCATTACCGAGGAAACGGCCGTCCAGCGCCGATACTTTGAAACCCAAATCAACGCGCTATCCGACAAGGCAGTGCGGCAAGCTGAAGATTTGGTGAAGCTGGGCCAGGCCTTGGAGCAAGAGTCCGTGGCTAGGGATGCCATGAGACAGGAGAGGGATCAAGCCCTCCTAGACGGCCAGCACTAGAAAGAAGAGTTTGAGGCCCTTGAAAAGCTCAAAAGTGAGGTGGCCTTAGCCCAAAAACATTTGAAGGAGGCCTTGGACGAGGCGGATGCCCTTAAGGCCGGGGTGGAAACTTTAAAGAAGACCGTTGAGGACATAACTCTACAACTGAAGACACCTCAGGCCCCTAGCCCAGACGAGGTCGTCCTCATTGAACAGAATGCTGGGGATAGGCTGAAGAGCCACTTCTTCGAGGTGTTCGAGCTCATGCTGGACGAGGGCGAGGCGACCTTTTATCAAGAGCGCTTCACTTAACGCCTTAACTTCGTCTGCCTCAGGGAAGAGGCTAAGAAGGCCGGGCAGCCTTCTCCTGAGTTGGACATCACACCAACAACCTCAGAGGATTAGGAAAATGAAGAAGTGGCGGCCGGCAATAACGGCGGAGTGGAGAGTAAGGAGACGCCTGCTGAGGACGCGTCCCTTCTCGCCTCTCAAGAGCCCGTCCAAGGCCAGGATCCAGCTTCTACCCCAGCCGCCCCTTGATATCAGCTCTTTGTTCTATCTTTTTTAACCAATTTTTATTTTCTTTATTTGTCGACTTTTTGAGCGGTTTTTTGTAAGACATTTAGCTGCCCTTTGAGCGGTATTTAATTAATTCAAGCTCTTCTTTTCATTTATTTTATACTTAGCAAATTTTACATGCTTTTAGCATGTTTTTGCATTTTCGTACAATGGGGGTATGCCCCTTTATTCGGCGTTTTCCTAGTCCATATTTTGAATAGTTGATTGACTTGGTAGAGTTTATACCTCGGGGGGTATGACTACTAGTAAGTTAATCAAATCATAGTAATGATTGCCCTTGGACTAGGTGATACGCCGAATCAACATATTATTTGGCCGTTTGATTGGATTTATTCGAGTTGTCCATTGAAACTATCGCTCGAACATGCTCAAAAAATTTCAAGTATTATCTCAACTTAAAATTTCTAAGTTTGGCTGGGCTAGAATGCCTAGGTATGCCCTTGCTCCATTAGAGGTGTTTCATAGGATACCTTACCTTTTCCGTCCGTCTAAGTAAGGAACGGACGTACACATGTGACCTAAGGTCAAGTCACTCAATTTTTTTTTACGACCGGGTTGTTGTGTTGCAAGCAACCTAGTTACTAGTTACGCGGCATTTCCGCGTAGACTATAAAAGTTCAAATAAGCATAAGTAGAATGGAAAATAATATAACAATGTTTGACTATTCATTAATTTATCAAAATTACATTGTTGTGGCCGTGCGGCTTACATTGCTCGGTCAGCAGACCTAGCTGTATATACAACTTTTGGCTAAGTACTAAAAAACTTAAACATAATATTTCTTCAAGTTGTCAGTGTTCCATGTCGAGATGGTCGTTCATGGCTTCGAGATGGTAAGTACCATCTCGGACTTCTTTAATGATTCGATACGGCCCTTTCAAGTTTCGGGTCAGCTTTCCATCTTCATTTGCCCGACCCACATCCTTCATTTTCCTTAGGACCAGATCTCCCATTTTTAGCGGACTCTTTGACACTCGGTGATTGTATGCCCTTGTCATCCTTAGGCGATAAATTTCATGCCTAAGCGTCGCATTGCCCCTAGCTTCTGGAAAGAAGTCTAGGGCAGTCTTCATGGCTTCCTATTGGCCGCTTCATCATATAGCATCACCCTAAGAGTGGGCTCATGCATCTCAATTGGGAGAACAGCCTCAGCGCCGTATACCAAAAAGAATGGGGTTTCCCCTATGGAGCTCTTGGCCGTTGTTCGTGTGGATCACAATACATTGACCAACTCATCAGTCCATAGGCCGCCTACCTTTTCAAGCTTGTGCTTGATACCATTGGAGATCAACTTGTTGTATGCCTCTACCTGGCCGTTGGCTTGTGGTCGGCCAACTGAAGCAAAGCAATGAGCGATGCCTTGGTCTTCCAACCACTCCTTAAGTTGAGGCGTTTCGAACTGGGGCCCATTGTTGAACATCATAGACCGAGGAACACTAAAACGTGTAATGATACTCTTCCATATGAAGGCTGAAACATCCGTCCACTTGATGCCTCGTACAGCCTCGGCCTCCACCCACTTAGTGAAGTAGTCTACTGCTACAAACACATAACGCATTTGACCAGATGCTGGCGTGTACGACCCTAAGATATCCATCCCCCATTTGGCAAAGGGGAGCGGACTACTTATGGCCGACAGACTGTTAGCAGGGCGATGGATCAAGGTTGCAAATCTCAGGCACTTGTCACATTTTTTTCACCATTTTCATGGCGTCCGACTTTAGCTCGACCAGTAGTAGCCCAGATGGGCAGCCTTTTCAGCCAAGGCTCGTCCTCCAATATGGGAGCCGCACTGCCCCTTGTTAAGGTCGTCAAGGACATCATGCCCTTTCTCAAGAGTAATACACTTCAGGTACGGCTTCACAAATACCTTTTTAAACAACTCCCCCTGCTTCATTTTTAACCAGGCCGCTATCTTCTTCATCAGCCAGCTCTCTTTACGATCGGCCGGAAGTAATCCACCCCTTAAATAAGAAATGATCCCGTCCATCCAAGTGGAGCTTCTATCAATGATATGTACCGGTTCGGCATCAATACTCCTTCTTTCCTTTACCTCCCAAAATACTGATCTGGGGGTATCACATGATGCTGAGGATGCTAATTTAGAGATGGCATCCACCTGATGATTAGACAAACGAGGAACTTGTTGCAGAGTAAAATGATCTAGGCCCTTGGCCTCCTCCTTGACAATCTTCAAGTATTTCATCATAATCGGCTCCCTTGCCTCAAAGTCTCCGTTCACCTGGCCGACTACAAGTAGGGAGTCCAAGCATACATCCACTTTTGTTGCTCCTACCGCCTTACACATTCTAAGGCCAGCCAGGATAGCCTCATACTCGGCCTCATTATTAGAAGCTTGGAGCTGAAATCTCAAAAAATATTCAAACTTATCCCCCTCGGGCGATTGACAAATGACTCCACCACCACATCCGGTTGCTGTTCCACTACAGTCAACAAACACCTTCCTGATCTGATCTCCGGCCGGCTGAAGATCAGGCCGAGTCATCTCAGCTAAGAAATAAGCGAAGGCTTGTCCCTTGATTGCTTTTCTTGGCTCAAACATAATGTCAAAGCCTCTCATTTCCAAGTCCCACTTGAGCATACGACCACTTGCCTCTAAGGTTGTAAATGGCTTCTTCAGAGGTTGGTCTGTGTAGACCACAATTGAATGTGCCAAGAAGTACAGCCCCAGCTTTTTTTATGCCATGTACAATGCCAGGCTAAATTTTTCAATAGGGGGTACCTTAGCTCAACGTTGTGAAGTACATGGCTGATAAAATAGACTGGAATCTGGTGGTCATCCCGTTCAGCAAGCAGGACGACACTTAGAGAGTGTTTAGAGATGGCGAGATAGATAAATAGCTTCTCATTCTTGAGTGGACTAACGAGCCGAGGCAATGTATGAAGGTGGCTTTTTAGCTGTACAAACGTTTCCTCGGCGTCTTTTGTCCACTCAAACATGGCTTTCTTCTTGATGGTTTGAAAGAAATAACGGCACTTATCCCCTGACCTTAACAGAAATCTACAAAGTGCTTCTAAACAGCCGGTCAGTCTTTGTACTTCCTTAATTGTCCTTGGTGACTTCATGTCCAGAACAGCTTGAATCTTTTCAAGGTTGGCCTCAACTCCACGTTGGTCAATCAAAAATCCAAGAAATTTACCGGACTCAACACTAAAGACATATTTCTTTGGATTTAACATCATCTTATGCTGTCTGAATTTGGTAAAAGTTTCTCGCAGATCCTTCAAGTGGTCGGCCGGCTCTTTCGACTTGACAATCATGTCATCGATGTATGCCTCCATATTCCGGCCGAGCTGATCTCTGAAGACTTTATTAACAAGTCGTTGAAAGGTAGCTGGGGCATTCTTGAGGCCGAATGGCATAACTTTGTAACAG
This sequence comes from Chenopodium album, assembly GCF_948465745.1. NCBI lineage: Eukaryota > Viridiplantae > Streptophyta > Magnoliopsida > Caryophyllales > Amaranthaceae > Chenopodium > Chenopodium album. The sequence goes on from NC_137842.1 coordinate 24,158,899, forward strand.
TACAACCCTTGCTCAGTTACGAACGCTGTTTTCTCTTGATCTTCTTCCCATAAGGGAATTTGATGAAATTCGGAGTATGCGTCCATGAAACTCATCAGGGCAGGCCTGGCCGTTAAATTAACTAGGCGGTCGATTTTGGGCAACGGAAAGCTATCCTTAGGGCATGCCTCATTCAGATTGGTGCAATCAACACACATTCTCCAAGTTTCATTCGGCTTCTTCACGAGAACTACATTGGCTACCCAGTCTGGGTAATAACATTGCTGAATGAAACTGGCGTCCAGCAGCTTTTTTACCTCAACTGCGGCCGCCTGATTCCTCTCTTCTCCATGATTTCTTTTCTTTTGGGGTCAGGTTTAAAGGCTGGGTTCACAGCCAACTTGTGTACAGCCAGGTCATGACTTATTCCTGGCATCTCACCAACGTCGAATGCAAATACATCTTAGAATTCTCTCAGCAGTTGAACTAATTCATCCCCAAGAATACCCAAAGCTATAGTTCCCACACAAACCGTCCGATCTGGTTGATCGGGGTCTAGCACTATATCTTGGTGACTGCCAGCCGGCTAGGGCCTTAACTCTTCTGGCCGACCGACAGTCTCTAGCTGCTATGCTTCCACTATCTTGGCCGCCTTACGCTTCTGGCCGACCTAGTATGCTGGGAGTGAGGTTCATTCTTCTTTTGGCTCGGACACTTTTGGTCTGCGTGTTGTAGGCTTAACGGCCAATTGATTACATTCCTTAGCCATTTTCTGACTCCCTTGGATTGTCCCAACTTTTTCGTCCGTCCTCTCGAACTTTAGCAGCATTAGATGAGGTACAGTGACTGCTTTTGCTGCATTCAGTGTGGGACGGCCAAGTATGACATTATATCCAATCAGCTCTTTTATAACCAGGAAGCGGACAACCATATCTCTTCCTTCCCCTTTTGCCCAAAGCGGACGGGTAGGTCTATCCACCCAACAGGGTGGATAATATTCCCCCCCCAATCCTACCAACGGGTGAGTGATGTCTTTAAGAGCATCCTCTGGGAAGCTTAGATTCATCAAGGCGGCCAAGCTGATGATGTCAGCCGAGCTACCCGTATCAATCAATATTCGTCCAACCTTCAAATTGACTATCTTCATAATGAATACCATGGGATCATTGTGCAGGGCTTTGACCTCCCCGCGGTCAGCCTCGCTGATGATTACTTTGGGAAAGGGTTCGGCCTTTACTGCATCCGCTTGCATCACCTTTCCTAAGTTCTAGGTGTCCAGCTTGATCCCTTTCATGGATGGGCCGCCTGAGGTGAAGCCTCCTGATATCATGTCCACAAAGCCCGAATTAGTGCTATTCCCATCTTCTTCCTTGTCTTTGCTCTTATCATTCTTCTGCCTCTTCTCGGACGTGTTGTCTGTCTGTGTGTAAGTGGATTTGGACTTCATCACATAAGAGTTCAGCATGCCCTTCTCGGCTAGCTTGTCCAAGAATCTCTTCAAATTAATACAATCGTTCGTGTCATGTCCCACGTCCTTGTAGTAATGACATTACTTGTTCTTGTTCCTGTACTAAGCCGGGCCTCTCAATGGCTGTGGATTTTCAAACTCAAACTTATCCTTGATTTCCATCAAGATGGAGTAACAATCCTTGTTAAACTCATACTAGGGCTCATATGTCATTACCTTCTTGGACTTCTGTGGCTGGCCATCGGCCACCCAGACTTCTTTTCACTTTTTTCCTTCTTTCTTTTGGCCGGCCGAGTCTTGCTGAGAAGATTGTTTCTTCTCAGCCCCCTTGGCCGGCGCTTCTGATTTTGTGAGCGAACAAAAGTCAGCCGCTTCAATATAAGCTTCGGCTTCTCGCAAAACACCTGCGTATGTCCGAATCTTTTTCCTTACCAGGTCAAATTAAAAACCATTATGCCTTAATCCTCGGAGAAATTCAGACTAAGCCATTTCATCCAGCAGATTATGAATTTGGGCTTTTTCTTGGTTAAATCGCTGGACGTACGATCGTAGGCCCTCATTCTTCCCTTGAACAATTGTTGCCAAATTAAGGCTAGTCTTTTGAGGCGGTATGTTGTATGAAAAATTTCCCACAAAACAGCAAACTAAGAGTAGTGAAGCAATTGATACATCCGGCTGGGAGGCTATTGAACCAATTCTGTGCCACACCCTTCAAAGTGACCGGAAAGCATTTGCACCAGGTAGCATCATCTACACTTTGTAAGTACATCAGGTTTCTGTATGAGGTGATGTGTTCTTCTAGGTTGCCCGTACCATCATAAGCTCCCATAAGTACATACTTCACCTTCGGCGGCTAAGGGCCAGTTAAAATATCTTGCGAAAACAGAGGCGGCTTATCTCCCAGAGTCAGCAGGCGCATCTGCCAGTCAATTGGATGTGGCTGCACGGAGAGTCTAGCCAGGTAGGGAGCCTGACCATACGCCTGTCCGTATGGACCATATTGTCCGAAGACTTGGGGATTCGGCTGCATCAAGCTATTGAAACCCTGGGGAGGTTGATATTGAAGTGATTGGAATGGAATAGGAGTTGGAGTACGGACGACTGGAATAGGAGTTGGAGTGCGAACAGCATGACTTTTGCTGGAGATGGTCGTGTTGGTATGCTGGGAGAGAGTATGATTTAAAAAATCATCCGGCATAGTTGGGGTTAAGGCCGTGACCGAGTAAGTGGCACGTTCCCGCTGCTTATGTCGAAGGTAATCCCTTGCGTCCTTCCATCGTCTAGACACCCAAGCAGCAAGCCGCGCAACCCACGAATGCGCGAGCGCACAGCCCACTGCGCGGGCGCACAGCGAGCCCTGTTCAGCGTTTTTTCACGACTTCCTTTATATTTGCGAGCCTTGTTTTTGTACGGGAGAACTCGATTTTTTAGATCTTCTTCCTAGTTTAGGAGAGCTTCTCTCTCTTAGGCTTAGATTAGATAATTTTTAGTGAGAGAAAATAGATGATGGCTCAATTTTCTTCTAAGATTCAATTTTGCTCAAGTTTAAGTTTCAATCAAGAAAGAATTCAAGTTTTCATCTTTCATTAATCCTTTCTTTAGTAATCTTTTCTCCTTTCCTTTAGTTTTATTTATTTATTTTATTGTTGTTTATTCTTGTTAATCTTATTAATTCATCTAGTTATTATTGATTTCATACATTTCAATCATGTTTTGTTTTGAGTTTCTTGTGTTTATTTCTAGTTTTAATATTATGTTAAATCTCCCTTCTGTAGGCTAAACTTTTAGCTAGGGGAAGGGGGTGGAAGATATGATTTGATATTGGATGAATGATGATGGTTGGATTGAACTTATGCCATATATTGATGAAAGACATGATTTTTATTAGCTTGGGATTATTGTTGCACTCTATTTGATGTTTTCTAGTTTAAATGCATGAAAGTGATTTGAACTAGATTAGGATCACCTCTATTTTAATGATTGCATGAGAATGAGTTATCAAAGTGGAGTTTTTATGGATTGTGCTTCTTTATTCTCTTGATTTGATCGTAACTAATAGGATGCATAAGAATGATCCTTATTAGTATATACCTCTTTCATTGATTTGCCTAGACTATTGCATGAGAATGAATTGTTTAGGTAGAACCTTGTGTTCTTTGGCATATGTTTCATGATAATCACTATTATTCTCCTCTTTCTAATCATATTAGACACCCCCGTATCCCTAGCGTCATTTTCTATTGATTTTAATCATCATTTTCTTGCTTACTTGTAGTTTTAGTGTTCTACTCAACAAAACCAACAAAAACAATCCCCTTTTCACTCTTTCATTAGTGATATTTAATGTTGAATTAGCGTGCTTCCCTAGTGGTTCGACCCTTTACTTGCCACTAACTAGTTTAGTGTAGATTTAGGTATTATAAATGATTAATTTGGTTAGGGTGGTAGTATAACGACCTATCTATCCTCGATCAAATTTTGGCGCCGTTGTCGGGGAAGCGGCTTGTTTAACATTTATTTTTGCTATTGTTAGAGTCATTTTATTTGCTTTCCTTTCTTTCATTTTGCTTGCTTAATCCTACTTGTCATTGCTAATCGTGTGCTTAACTTTGTTGTATTCAAAGAGAGATATGGCAAGACAAGAGGATGACCTTCTTTTTAGGGAGTTTGGAAACCCGGAAATCTATGAGCTCACGAGTGGTATACTTCTCCCGACCACCGAGACTAATTTCACAATCCATCCACAATAAGCTAGGATGGTGCAAATTGAGCAATTTTACGGAGGCGTAAGTGAAAACCCCATTGAGAATTTGGACCTAATCCTTGAGTTGTGTGCAATGATGCAAACAAATGAAGTGAGCCAAGATTACATTCGTATGCATCTCTTTCGACAATCTCTCACCGGAAGAGCAAAGAAATGGCTCAAGCTTTTGAAGCCCAACTCTCTCACCACATGGAAGGAAGTTGCAAAGGCCTTTCTCAAGAGGTTCATTTCCGATGAGCAAACCGCAAAGATGAGGAGGAAGATAGCTTCCTTTGAGCAAGAACTGGATGAAACTCTTAGGGAAGCATGGGAAAGGTTTAAGGATTTGATTATAGCATGTCCTCATCATGAATGCAACCCTAATTTGCTCATGAGATTTTTCTATGATGGCTTGGAGCCAATGTCAAGGACCAATCTAGATGTGGGTGCCGTTGGCCAATTGATTAAGATCCCTCAAAGCCAAGTTGAAGCTACAATTGAAGAAGTGGCTACTAGCTATTCTTGGGGAGGGCAAAGAAGGTCCCAAGGGAAGCAAGGAGATCTTTATGAGTTGGAGAAAGTCGGCCAACTTAAGCACATAGTTGAGCTCTTGAATGAAAGTCTTTCCAAGTGGAACTCAAGTGTTGGTTTGTGTTCAAAACCTTCACAAATCATTGATTTCTCATGTGCTCGGTGTGGTGGGACGGATCATGATGCATCCTATTGTAGAGAGTTCAATCTCAAGCATGGTGAAGTTTTTACTTTGAGGGAAAAAGAGTTTGTAACCCAATCTCAATCCCAACAACTTCAACAACTTCCAAGGCAAGAAAACTCCTACCCCCAAGATGGACCTCTCTTCAATCCACCAACCCAAAACTTTTCCTACCTTTCCAACCAAGTAGAGAACACTCAAGATCAAAATTATGACCTATGTCCTCAAGCGTATGAAGAAAAATCCTCACCCCACCACACACAAACCCAAATTCTTTAGCAACGTCAAACTATCACTCCACAATTCCAAGAAATCAAATCTTACAATGAAGTTGTTGATTCCCAACTAGCCAACACTTCTTCTCTCCATTTAAACACAAAACTCCCCTTACAATCATCTACTAACCCCTCACATACTTATCTACCTGAAACTTGCAAGGAGGACAAGGTTGTAGATGATGTGGTTGAGAAGAAGGTTCAAGAACAAAATCAGGAGCCATTTGATTTTAGTGAACCAAACAAGTTTGAAGTTCAAGTTCCCTTTCCTTGTAGGCTAGTTGAGAACGTCGTTTTGAAGAGCCCTATGGCGGTGAGCGTATGTAGAGTTGATGTGGTCGATGATGTGATGGCTAATGAGAGCTTACCTCCACGTGATGATAAGGTGACAATGAGGTATGATGACTTCCTTGAATTTCCCGCTTGGTTTGAAGGCTCTCTGAGGAAGGTGAGATTGCCCTTCCTAATATTGAGGATTCCAAGCTCGGTCCCCCTTTTAGAAGGAAAAGAAAGAAGAGTGAAAAAAGAAGAAGAATCAACAAGAAGAAGGGAAAGAGAAAAGATGAGCCACCATTGGCTCTTGATTCATTCCCTCCTTTTCCTTGTGGTGATGTGAGACCTCAAGGAGTTCTAGTTCTAAAGTTTGGGGGCATCTATGATTCAATCCTCAAGTTGATCTTGAATGAGGTGAAGGGTCAAGCTAGAGACCATAAACAAGCGCTTCCCGGGAGGCAACCCGGAGGATTTCTAACCCTTTTTCTCCCCCTCCTTTCTTTTTCTTTTTGCTTTATTTCTTTGTTCTCTTTTAATATTTTCTTTTGTGTCTTGTCTTGCCTTGTAGGTTTCTTTTTGGAAGTTTGGAGCGGAGTGACATTGGTGAACTCTATTTTATGCTCCTTAATTCTTTTAAGCTAACCTCCCGGTGAGACCTTTCTTATTTTTACTCTTTTACTCTCTCTTTGAGTGCTTAGTTTAGGACTAGTTTAGGAAGAAGTTGAATGGTTCGAAGTTGTTTGCATTGGTTCTATGGAATCTGGGATCGTTGATGTTGTTATCGAACGATCAATTGTTTGACGATTGGGACTTATTTGGTTTATATGCCTTGTTTGTGAACCTTTTTTATTTCTTCCTCTTTCTTTTGTTTTGTTTTCTTTTTTTTTGGGTCAAACATGACTATGGCAAGATTAAATGAATTTGTTTTGGAATTCGCTCATGCATTTGGAATTGATTGCTTTGATAATGTGCTAAAGAATGTTTTTCTTCCTAATTGATGATGGCCTACATGGTTTGAGAGTGCTTATGGTTGAGATAGACAAATTTTAAGCTAAGGTAGCAAGGTTAAGAACTATTTAGGACGTTTGAACCCTTAGTTTACGAAAAAGTGGTAAGATGGTGTTGCTCTCTATAGTGGATTTGAAGCTCTTTAGTTAGTATTTGCTTACTTCCCATCCCTTGTGAGATTTAAATTGTTCAAGCCTCCATCAATTTTGTTTAGCGGCGCTTAGGATCCTTGACTATGCATATCTTAATCCTTGTGTTGTCCTCTAACTCCCAAGATCGTGACCAAGCAGCTCTAGGGGAGGAAAAGGGCACTCTTTTCTTATTTTTCTTTATCTTCTTTTTGTTTTGTTACATATTTTGTTTTTATTTTGCATTTGCTCCTCTTGCCAACCCTTTGAGCCTATTCCCTTTCTTGATTATGAGCCATAATGCAAGCCTTATGACCTTTTGTTTCCCTAACCCTTAGTTTGTAAAGCATTTCGGTTTGAGAGTTTGTTTTGTGTTGTAATGAAAATGAGAAAGTATTATGCTCTTTGTACCAAGCAAGAAAGTAAATTGTATATATTGTGTGTAATAAAGCAATTGCATCCCCGAAAAAGTTGTCCTTAGTTAAAAAAGGCAAGGATATATATAAAAAAAAAAGTTGGTTTCGTTTTCTTCCCTAAGTTAAGCATTGAGGACAATGCTTCGTTCAAGCTTGGGGGGGAACGTTACTTCGTTTTCTTTTTTTTATGGAATGTTGGTGTTGAGTAAGCTTGGGGGAGATGACATTATTGGTATTTTTGTTTGATGTTTGGTGATTTCTTGAGTTTGTTTTTGAGGTTTGATCACCCTTTTGCTTCACTTAGGAAATATCACCAAAAATTTTAAATTTTTACCCCGCCTTAACCCTTTGCCTTACGTTACAACCCTAGTTAAGACCCTTAGTCTTTAGAGGGGTGAGGTCAAATTCCGGTGGAGGGAGATAGATTTCAACCCTATGGAGAGAGTATGCATAGTTGAGATGTCGGGATGACCCACTAATTCCACAAATTGAATCTTTTTCCGGTTCCTGCGTGGAATTATGAGGAGCTAACTAGGGGGTGATTTGAAGCTAGTGGAGAGAACGTGGACCGTCTTAGATGGGGCTGGCGGAGAATGAATTCTCTAGTTCTCTATGCTTAGCTTAGGTTTGTCTCTCTCAACCATGAGCATCTTAGAATGTGTTTTCTCTCATTGTATTGAGAAAGGTGAGTATTCTTTGGTGCATGTCTCTTCTTTTTTAGTCCAAATGGAGTATTTTCCGCCTTTGAGCTTGATTGGTTTCCTAAACCTTGCCATGTTATGTTGGTCATGGTTGTGTTTGTTTTTTTATGTTTGATTTTCTTTTTCTTTTTGTTTTGCCTTGGTTTTTGTCTAGAGTTGTGGGTTAAACTCTTAGGAAACCCTCACGAGAGCATACTCGTCCTCTAGGGCGATCTAGGGGTTTAAAGGGCTTTTAATTAGTTGCTAAAATTGACCGTGATTCCTACGAAAGTGAGTTAGTGTACATTCTTGTCTCCTTTAGTGTCTTAGCTTTGCTTGAATAATCCTCTCCCTTTGTCTTTGTCTTGCTCGAGGACGAGCAAAGGTTTAGCTTGGGGGAATTTGATGAGTGACATTCATGTCACTCCTAGGATAGTGTTTATGCCTTGTTTGAGCTTGTCTTAGGGTGTTTTGTAGTTGTTTTGTTGGTGTTTTGTAGTTGTTTTGTTCAAATAATGCGTGCATACATGTCTCGATGTATTTTTAATGAAATCGTGTAAATTCTTGAATGCTTGCCTTCATTACGTGTTTGCACCGTTCCCTATACCTTATTGCTTCCCTTGGTGTTTGTGCTTAGGTATTTGAAGTCTTGGACTGCATAGAAGAAGCCAAGGAAGCATGAGAGAAAAATCGAAGAAAGCAAGGTGCAAGGGTGCGCACAATGTGCACGGGCGCGCGACTGATGTGTGCGGGCACGGATTCCTGTCAGAACCCGCGCAAAAGAGGAAAAATTGCAGAATCGAGACAGAAAGTTTTGCGCGACCTGCGTGCGACTTGTGCGCCGGCGCACAAACAAATGCGTGGGTGCGCAGCCATGTGCGCGGGCGCGCAGCCAGCAGCACGGGCGCACACACCCAAGCAGCAAGCCGCACAACCCACGAATGCGCGGGCGCACAAGCCACTGCGCGGGCGCACAGCTGCCATGCGCGGGCGCACAACGAGCCCTGTTCAGCGTTTTTTCGCGCCTTCCTTTTTATTTGTGAGCCTTGTTTTTGTACGGGAGAACTCGATTTTTTAGATCTTCTTCCTAGTTTAGGAGAGGTTCTCTCTCTTAGGGTTAGATTAGATAATTTTTAGTGAGAGAAAATAGAGGATGGCTCAATTTTCTTCTAAGATTCAATTTTGCTCAAGTTTAAGTTTCAATCAAGCAAGAATTCAAGTTTTCATCTTTCATTAATCCTTTCTTTATTAATCTTTTCTCCTTTCCTTTAGTTTTATTTATTTGTTTTATTGTTGTTTATTCTTGTTAATCTTATTAGTTCATCTAGTTACTATTGATTACATATATTTCAATCATGTTTTGTTTTGAGTTTCTTGTGTTTATTTCTAGTTTTAATATTTCTAGATTAGGATCGCCTCTATTTTAATGATTGCATGAGAATGAGTTATCAAAGTGGAGTTTTTATGGATTGTGCTTCTTTATTCTCTTGATTTGATTGTAACTAATAGGATGCATGAGAATGATCCTTATTAGTATATACCTCTTTCATTGATTTGGCTAGACTATTGCACGAGAATGAATTGTTTAGGTAAAACCTTGTGTTCTTTGGCATATGTTTCATGATAATCACTATTATTCTCCTCTTTCTAATCATATTGGACACCCCCGTATCCCTAGCGTCATTTTCTATTGATTTTAATCATCATTTTCTTGCTTACTTGTAGTTTTAGTGTTCTACTCAACAAAACCAACAAAAACAATCCCCTTTTCACTCTTGCATTAGTGATATTTAATGTTGAATTAGCGTGCTTCCCTAGTGGTTCGACCCTTTACTTGCCACTAACTAGTTTAGTGTAGGTTTAGGTATTATAAATGATTAATTTGGTTAGTGTGGTAGTATAACGACCTATCTATCCTCGATCAAATTTTGGCGCCGTTGCCGGGGAAGCGGCTTGTTTAACATTTATTTTTGCTATTGTTAGAGACATTTTATTTGCTTTCCTTTCTTTCATTTTTCTTGGTTAATCCTACTTGTCATTGCTAATCGTGTGCTTAGCTTTGTTGTATTCAAAGAGAGATATGGCAAGACAAGAGGATGACCATATTTTTAGGGAGTTTGGAAACCCGGAAATCTATGAGCTCACGAGTGGTATACTTCTCCCGACCACCGAGACTTATTTCACAATCCATCCACAATATGCTAGGATAGTGCAAATTGAGCAATTTTCCGGAGGCGTAAGTGAAGACCCCATTGAGCATTTGGACCGATTCCTTGAGTTGTGTGCAATGATGCAAACAAATGAAGTGAGCCAAGATTACATTTGTATGCATCTCTTTCGGCAATCTCTCACCGGAAGAGCAAAGAAATGGCTCAAGCTTTTGAAGCCCAACTCTCTCACCGCATGGAAGGAAGTTGCAAAGGCCTTTCTCAAGAGGTTCATTTTCGATGAGCAAACCGCAAAGATGAGGAGGAAGATAGCTTCCTTTGAGCAAGAACCAAATGAAACTCTTGGCAAAGCATGGGAACCACACCACCCTCGTGCGCCCTGCACCTAGCAGCAGGGGAGCCCCCCTCTTCTTCGTCTTAGCTCATCCTCGTGCGCTCGTCTTGGTGATGATGATGAACACTAAGGTAGGCAGTCTTGAAATGGCCATTTTGGTGGGTTCATGCCAAAGATGATTCCCCCACCGCATGCATGCACCGATCTCATGAACTTACTCCTTGCATTTCTTCAAACTTGAGCTCCAAATGACAAGCAAGAGGCATCCAAAGTGATGGGAAATATGAGAGGAAGCTCGGGAATCCTTGGAACACGATCATGACCTGAAAATACACGAAAACAAGCAAATAAAAGGGAAAAAGACCAAATAAACATAGAAATGCACAAAGAAAGAAAGCAAACTAAGTTAAGCACAAACTAAAGAAATAAAAAACAAACTAAGGAAAACTAAAGAGAAGAGCTATAAAATAGCATGAAATTCATCTTAAAAGAAGCCAAATGAGTGCCATAAATGACACTCATCAAATTCCCCCAAGCTAAACTTTTGCTCGTCCTCGAGCAAAACAAAGCAAGAAAGAATAACGGTGAAAGACTTATTCAAAAATAAAAAGAAAGACTTAAGATGAGAATATAAACTAAGACTCACTGTCGTAGGAACCACAGTTGTTTTTAGCTACAACAAGCCATTTTAAACCCCTAGATTTCCCTAGAGGACGAGTAATGCTCTCGTAAGGGTATCCTAAGAGTTTACCCATAACTCTCCCCAACATCCAAGAGGCAAAACCATAAAAAGGAAAGAAAAAGGGAAAAGGGAAAACAAAACCTTTGCGAAATGGACTTACAAAGAGACTACATTGCAAATGAATGAAAATCTTTCTCAAGCAATCAAGGTATGCACGTTCCAAGATATCCAAGGTTGATTGAAACATAAAGTATGCTAAGCATAGGAACTAGACATCACAATCCACGTTCATCCCAAACGATCTTACCGCGTTCTCCCCACTAGTCTTAAATCTCCCCTTAGTGAGCATCCCAATGATTCCTCGAAAGAACCGGAAAAAAGAGATTTATTTAGGCTACTCGACAATCTTGACTATGCATCACCTTTCCTTAGGCAATGGCCCATGATTCCCTCCCCCGAATAGTGACTCAACTTCTACGTCGAAAGGGCTTTCCCAAAGGTTGTAACGTAAGGCATAAAGGGTGAAAGTAGGCTAAAATTTAAAATTTGGCGGTTTTCCTAAATAGTGAAGCAAAAGGGTGATCAATCCTCAACATCACGATCAAGAAATCACCAAACAAAAACAACAATACCCCCAAGTTTATTGAAAGCTATGCTCACAAGAATATGTACAAAAAGCGTAAACGCTTCTCCCCCAAGCTTAAATGAAGCATTGTCCTCAATGCTTAGAAGGAGAAAAGAATACAACAAAATATTTTTGAATTTTTTCACGTTTTCAAATTTTTTGTTTTGTTTTTTTTTTTTTTGCTATGCTTTGTCCTTGCCTCTTTCCAACTTCGGACGGCTTTTTCAATTTTTGCACTTATTTGTCCATGCCTTTTATAATTAAGGACGGATTTTTACTCATACTCATTTGCCAATATTCACCAAAAAAATATATAACACAAGCTTGCATCAAGGGAACCACATATCCCAACTTTTCACCACAAACTCCATCAAGAATGATCAATTACTTCACAAAAAATAAGAAAAGAAAGAAAATGAAACAAAAGGCCAAAGATCTAAAGATGTGGCTTGAAAAGAAGGTAATAGGCTCAAATGGTTGCAAGAAGGCAAATGTAAACCCAAAAACAAAGATGAAACAAACTATCCTAAAAATGAAAAATACCACCCCAAAAAGATGCCTTTGTCCTCCCTAGATAGCTCGGTCTCGGGTTGAAACATCATAAATCAAGCTTTATAGATTAGGTTCGCAATAGTCAATGATCCACGCCGCTCAAACAAAATAGGTTGAAGGCTTGAAAAACAATGAACCTCACATGGATGTAGCAAAAACTCACTAGAGGTGTCAAATCGACTATAGGGAGCAATTACCAACATGCCACAAACAAGTAGAATCCGACTTCATGATCCTCCTAGTTCAAACCAACTACCCTAGCATACACTTATCCTAGAATCAATCAAGCATAGTCTCAAACCGTGCATACCTATACTACCTAGGAAGAAACTCATTCAAAAGAAAAAGTCCAATGTACAAAGTCCAATTCATAAGGAAAACAAAAAGGGGTGAAAAACAAGCCTCAAAAGCATACCACATATCAAGACAAGAACAAAGTAAAAATAAGGGAAAAGAAAAAGAAAAGGAAAAGAAAAGAAAAGGAAAGCCGTAGATAAAGGAAGAATAGGAAAAATCGAGAAAGGAACTAGAAAGCAAGTTAAGCACATATATCCCAATCGACATACAAGTGATCGAATGACAACATCGTCAACGATCCCAAATACATTACGTGTTAACAAGCAATCATCCTCGAACCGTTCAACTTCCCCTAAACTAAACCTAATCTATGCATCCAAAGAAAATAAAGAGAAAAATTAGAATGGTCTCACCGGGCTATCCTTGCTTAGCATAATAAACAAAGGCGATAGAAAGAACCACTTTCGTTGCGCTCCAAAATTGTAAGCATCATCTAAAAGCCATGTGAGAATAGGAAAAGCAAAAGAAGCTATAAAAAAAGCAAAAGGTTAGTAACTTCAAAACAAAAGAAAAAGCTACTACAAAGTAAAACTAAACAAGGCTAATAAAAACACTAAACAACTAAGCAAAACTAAGCTAACAAAGACCAAAAAGGAAAGTAAAGAAAGACTAAGTAAACAACTAACTAACTAAACGACACTAAACAAGAAGATTTTGATTCAAAGGGATTTGGATTCAAGGGTTTTGGATATAAGGGAGCAAGAATCAACCAACATCATCACAAGGAAAACATCACAACAACAATGGCAAAACAAGCTCATGGGACTAGCAACTTGCATCATCAAGACTAGAGACTAAGATATGAAAACCATCATGCAAGAGGCAAATAAAATACAAAGTAAGAAACAACAACAAATATTGGCAACCGAGATACAAATGAAGTTCCCCCAAGCTAAACATGATTACTTCTCAAAATTCCAACAATACAAATCAAGCACATAAAACATAAGGGATGGAGGTAAAAGGCGCAAAAGAGAGGGAACTAAGACTCATCATTACCACCACCACTTGGCCCGGCCTCATTGGAATCATTGTTTCCCATGTAGTGATCGAAGGTTGGGGGTGAGTAAGGAGCCTAACCTCCAATGAATCCCTCGGGCCAACCATAATTCCCCTTAAAGTTATCTTGCTGCCAAAGGGCAAGAGGTGTGAATCGCTCAGGCAAGGTAAGTTTAAATGGATGGTTAGGGTGCACATAGGTGTAATTAGAGTCACCCCTATAGTCACACCCTCTGGGAGCAAGGTAATCATAGTTACCACGCTTGTCCGGGTAAGAACGAGGCTCGGTACCGGGCTCTAAAGGACCTTGCCAATAAGGATGCCCATGCGAAGGTATAGGACCTTGCTGGGGTGGAAAGTAAGGATAGTTAACCAGGGGAGTGAGGTTTCCTCGGTTAACCTCCGCATCATAGAGTTGTTGTTTTTGTATGAACATACCTTGTTGCGTTTCGGAAATACCTCGCATATGGGAGTAGAGGGCCTTAAAATCTTGGTCATACATGCCCTCTAAGCGAATTTGCAATCCACTCATTTGGTTGCTAAGGGTCTCAAAGTCGGAGCTAGCAAATTGAGGTTGTTGCACTTGCCCTTGTTGTTGTTGTTGATGATGATGATGTTGTTCTTCCTCATCTTCTTCTTCTTTTTCTTCTTCTTCTTCTTCTTCTTCTTCTTTTTCTTCTTCTTCTTCTTCTTCTTCTTCTTCTTCTTCTTCTTCTTCTTCTTCTTCTTCTTCTTCATCGGAGTCAAAGTAGGGGCGACGGAAGCTCTTGGGGACATGCCACACATTAGGGGTGTCCATCCAGCGGAGAGATGTCAAAGATGAGTTGGGAAGGTAGCAACAATGCTTGTTATCCTGAAGTCACTCATAATGCCCCTCCTCATAATGCTTGTTGATGAATTGAATTTGCCCTAATTGTTTCATATCAAGGTATAGGGAGGCGGCATCTCCAACCGGATTGCAATATGGAAAATGATGATCGAGGTGGAGGTTGGTCAAGAGCCTAGTGACCATTCCCCCACAAGGAATCTCCCTGGTGTCCCGGTCTTGCAAGGCTACACAGTAAGTGGCAAATATGTACTCTAAGTTTAACCAGCCACGATATTCTCCTCTAGTGGCCAACCATAAAATTTTGAACTCCAATTTTCTCATCTTGCCCAACTCTTGCTTTGGGAAAACCGAGTACCCCAGAAGACAGTGAACAACCCGAAGACAAGGTTTGTACACATTGTTAATCTTGGCCTGCATGGTGACAAACTCACCACCTCTGGAGATATCGTCCCACCAAGAATCCTGATCATACTCCTAAAAAATATAAGGCTCTAGATCCAAGATGTCAACATGAAGATCAAAATCTAGAGCGGCATTGAATTGCTCTAAGGAACGGTCGAAGAAGTTGTTGAAAATCTTGAATCGAACCCTAATTAACCTTCAACGGGAACTATCTCAACCGTAGCAAAGAACTCGAGAGTGGGCTCAGCATAGGTGCACTAGCTTTGGGAGATGAATGTGTCCATCCAAAGGTTGATCAACAACTCCCTTACATCCACATCAATCCCCGACGCGGACATGTCGGGTTGGAAGTAGTGTCTTGTGGGTTTGAGGGAGCGGTTTGCCTTTAATATATGGTACCGGTTCTTTTGTTTTAGATTGTGGAATTTTTCTTTTGGGTGGTGGAGTAGGGTTGCGTGTTTGGGAGGTGGATGTGCTTGGAGTAGGCTCATCAATGGAGGTGTTTGTTTTGCGTTTCTTGACTAGGTTTTCGAGGACTCTCGACATGATGAACTCCAAGTGTAGGATCACAAAAACCAATCACAAAATTTCCAACAACAATCCGCAAAATCACCAACCAAGAACTTCAATATCCACCAATCACAATTCCAATCCAAATTACCAAACAACCAACAATTTCTTCCCACACAATCGACAATCACAAGAAGAACCAACAATACCACAACAGCACCTTACTACCAAAACTACCAAAATTCAAATTCCAAATTTCTCAACAAAATTGCTCACAATTGCTACAAAATCTACAAACAACACAATGTGAGGTGAAATCAAACAACAAAAAACTCAAATAATCATCCAAAAACCAATATCAATCATCAAAATCATCAAAGTTGATACTACCACTATTCATGCTCATGAACAAATCAAAACTTGCAAATATATGACATAATTAAGCAATTAAAATCTAGAGAAGATGATTATACCATATATGAAGCAAGATTGAACCACTTTTAGCCACCAATTTCCACCAAATTGAAAAACCCCAAATTATACCCGAGTATGGAGGAGAGAGGTTGGAGGTTTAATTTGGTGAAAGTAGTATGAATTTGATGATTTGGATGAAAATTAAGAAGGTTTTAGTGAATTTGGAGTGAAAATTAGAGTGATTTGGGTTGAAATTTGATGAGTTGTTGAAGTGTGTGGTGTGGTTTTGAGGGTTTGAGGATGATGGGGGTCGAAGCTATGAAGGAGGAATAAGGGGAAATGAAAGAAGGAAGGAAGGACGGAAAATAAGGGGGCACGGGCTGATGCGCGCCCGCACCAGATAGATGCGCGGCCGCACCACCCAGATACGCGCCCGCATCAGCCAGGTGCGCGGCCGCACCAGGCACGTGCGCGCCCACACCTTCCTAGCCCGATTCCAATTCTTTTTTTACTTCTTGGTGCGTTTATCGATGGGTTTATCGATCAAGATCAACATTTGGGCTATTAAACCCACTGAAAGAGGCAGATTCAAAACAAGATTTTAGTGGGTTCAAAATCCCAAAATAATGGTAGCACCCCATGAACCCACCAAGTGCAAAATTCCTTCAACTTTAAAGCACAAAATTGCCTATCTTATCTCACTAAAACTCTTACCCTTTTACCTTAAATTCCGATGATATCAAATATAATTACATCAAAAACCACAAACACCTTCTCATTCCTAATGCTCACTTGATGAAATTCAATCCCAAAAATACTACCTACAAATCCAAACAAGTAGAACAGTGAAAGAAACAAAACTAAAAGAAGGAAAAATAAGAAAAATTCAAAAATAAAAAAGAAAAGTTAGAAATCTCTGGGTTGCCTCCCGGGAAGCGTTTGCTTATGGTCCTAAGCTCGACCCTTCCTCCAAATCATGGAGGGTCAAATAACACCACCTTCTTCAAGGTAGTGGAAAGAGTAAATTCCTCTTCAACTTCTAGCAACCTCTTGTTGTTGCTTGATGAAACTTCCTTCAAAGACTTTTCAATTGCAAATTTTTCTTTCCGTAACTTCTTTCTCTCTCTTTTCTTCTTAGAATCACGAGCTTTTTTCTTTGGCTTGTTGTTCATTGTAGATGGTTCCTCACCATCCATACTCATAGAAACATCCCCTTCATCTTGAGGATAGAGCTCAGACCAATGAGGAATTTCAACTTCCTCCTCGTCCATAAGCTTGGGAATCATCATTTTCTCTTCACTAACCTTCTTGCCATCAAAACTTGAAAGAGCATCATCACAATTTTAAAGAACATCGTTATTTGAAGAATTAATTATGCACACATTATCAATAGAGCGAGGGGAATTAGCAAACATAATTCCTTGCACAAGAGACAAAGACTCATGCATTGGTTTCAACTCAAAGCTTTCCTCTTTCTTACCAACTCTCAATGTAATACGGCCTCCTTTCACTTCTATTAAGGCTCTCGAAGTGGCTTAGAAAGGTCTTCCTAAAATGATAGGGATATGGTCATCTTCCGCAATCTCAAGAACAATGAAATCAACAGGAATAGTGAACCCTCCTATCTTAAGAGGAACATCCTTAACTCTCCCCTTTGGAATCATAATAGTCCGATCGGCCAATTGAAGAGTTATGTTAGATGGGAGGAGCTCACCTAGCTTGAGTTTCTTGAAAATGGAATAAGGCATGACTCTCACACTAGCTCCAAGATCACAAAAAGCATTATCAAACATTTTTCCCTTGATCTCACATGAAATAGAGAAATTACCCGGATCCTCCATTTTCTTGGGCAGCTCATTATGAATGAAAGCACTACAACAACTCCCAACTTCAACCGAATCACCCTCATTACACATTCTCTTGCCACTCAAAATCTCCTTAAGGAACTTAGAGTACCTAGGCATTTGGGTAATTGCATCGGTGAAGGGGATAGAAAGGTGAACTTCCTTTAGCATAGCAAGAAACTTTCCAAATTGCTCATCTATTTTGTGCCTCAAGAATTTTTGTGGGTATGGAAGGTCGGGTTTCCACACTTCCTCACGCTCTTTCTCACTACTCCTCTTTTTCTCTTACACCTCCTCATAACTCACACTCTTAGACACAACCTTCTCAACTTACTCTCTTGGGTCACTCCACTCCTCATCCTCCTCAATGGACCTTGAAACTCCCTCATTAAGAACTCTTCCACTCCTAGTGGTGAAAGAATACACGGGTTTCTTAGGTTCCACTCCTTCAGAAGGCAAAGAGGATGGACTAGCACAATCCTTTAGAGTGTTGACTAGTTGGGTTATTTGTGTCTCAAGCATTTTGTTATGAGTCATCATCATATTAAATATCTTCTCACTCACCGCCATATATGTGTTGATGATCTTGGTTATCAATCATTTCTTCTGAATTTTTCTTAAATGATGATGGTTGGGAATAAGAATTTTCACCATTGGCTTGAGGCTTTGGAGCAAAATCGGGTGGGGGTCCCCTTTGGTTGTTATTTTGAAAACTTCCCCGATTTTGGTTGTTGTTCCAATTGCCTCGTCCTTGACTATTGCCACCATTATGGTAATGGTTACCAAAGCCTTGAGATTGACTTTGGTTTCCATACCCATGGCTTGGGTTTTGATTACTATAACCTTTGTTGTTATAGTTACCTCGGAAACCTTGGTTTCCTTGGTTCCTATAGCCTCCATTATTGTAGTTATCGAAACCACCTTGGGGGTGAGAATTCCTATTGCCAAAATTCTTAGGTCCATCAAACCTTTGACCACCATTGGCATTAGACACAAAGTTCACATGTTCACATTAATTAATTTCAACATCATCACATCCATTAACAAAAGTTTGAGAACACATGGAAGAATCATGATCATAAGATCCACAAGAATAACAAAATAGACAACCACTAGGCATGGTATTGGAAGTAGAAGGAGAAGAGTTAGCAAGTGTACCTCTCCCTTTGGATTGGAGGGAATACTCAATGAATTTGTAGAAACACTCTCAAGCTTTGCTTTGATCGATGTCACTTCCTTCCCTAGATTTGAAATTTGGGAGGACAAGTTGTTAATCGCGTTGAGATGATCCACCGAATAAACCGTCGAGCCACTCTTGCTCGTAGACTCTCTCTCTCCTTCTTGCCAATCTCTATATTATCTCACCACATCCTCAATTATGTCAACTACCTCTTCTTCCGTCCTATTCATTATAGGACCTCCGGCTCCTCCATCTAGGCATGACTTGCCTTGGGCACTCAAGCCTCCATAGAAAATTTGTATCACTTGATAGGTAGGAATTCCATGATGTGGGCACTCTCTTTGGTACTCCTTGTACCTCTCCAATGCTTCATAGAGATTCTCATTAGGCCTTTGTTTGAATCCTTGGATCAAGGCTCTAGCTTCCGTCGTCTTTTTTTGTGGGTAAAAGCGAGATAAGAAAGCCTCCGCCGTCTTCTTCTCTCCCATGACTTGCTCTGATTCTTCCTCAAACTCTTCTTCACTTGAGGAACTTAGGCTCAAAGATCGGTTGGCTATCCTTCTTCGTGAAAGAGTTCTTTCAATTTCTGGATCCAAAGGAACTAAGGACCCATCACGAGTTCTACCATGCATGCAAAAACTCAAAAGAAATTGTTAGTAACGCGGCTACAAGTGTAGCCTAAAAGAAAGAAGAAAAATCTTTTTGTGTTTTTGAATAAGATGGAATAGACTCAACAACAATACACAATCACAACACAATTCCCCGGCAACGGCCCCATTTTTACGAGGGTCGAGACTAGGTCATTGAAACGAACCCCTACCCAAGGCCAAACAAAATTTGTAATCTCTCAACAAACCCTTGCACAAGTATAACGGTAAGTTGATGGTCGAACCACTAAGGAACGGTGGGCGATTATCTATTGCCTAAGTCAAGCTACTCCGAAATGATAGGGTGTAGGTATGTAAACTAGGACAAGGATGACTAAACAATGAATTGAAATCAAGTATGTAAAACGCTAGGGCTAGGATCCACATGCAATAGAAACGGATTCAACTAATTGGGAGGTCAAAGTGACTAAGTCAAGCAATGTGAGGGAAGACTAATCATGCAACAGCATATCAAGCTATTTTCCTAGAGGTCTAACAAGCGTCAACTATGATAAACTCTAGCTAGGAACGTCACAAGACACCTCAATCATTAAATGCAAGCCACAAATCAATGGTCCGTATCAATGTGAACTTACAATGCGATCTAGTGTAACAATCAAATTTAGCTACTCTTTAATTAATCACACACATGCACATGATCATCAACAAATTTAATCACATAGTCAACTCCATCAATTTTCCCAAATTAGCATTAATACATTACTCATACATGCTTCACCATTACCCTAGCAAGCAATCTACTCACTAGCCATTGAAATTAAGATCAAAACAACACTAAGAAACAAATTCATCATGATCAAATCAAACAAGCTAAAATCAAACACAAATTAATCAAACTTCAATCAAACTAGAACAATCAACAAGCAAATGAAAGAAACCTAAAGATCAAACTATAGATTGAATTAAAGAAAAGGAATCCTTACAAACTTGATCAAAAATAAAAGAAAATGAAAAAATCTTCAATCATCAACAATCCACCATAAACTTCTCTCTCTAAAAACCTAGAGTTACTCTCTCTAAAATCTCTCTAATTATGATCTAATTCTGATCTAATCTATTCTCTAATTGAGTTCTATTCTCCTCCAAAAATAGAAGGAAAAACTATATATAGGAAAGATACAAAAGAAGAGTTAGTTAGATCATCCCAAAAGAAACCTCGGAAGGTGCGGTCGCGAGAAAAAAGGTACGGAATAGAGGCCCTGGCAGGCGCGCTCGCACCTGCATCAGGCGCGCCTGTGCCACCCAAGTGGGCGGCCACACCACCCTCGTGCGCCCTGCACCTGGCAGCAGGGGAGCCCCCCTCATCTTCGTCCTAGCTCATCCTCGTGCGCTCGTCTTGGTGATGATGATGAACATTTTGGTGGGTTCACGCCAAAGATGATGCCCCCACCGCATGCATGCACCGATCTCATGAGCTTGCTCCTTGCATTCCTTCAAACTTGAGCTCCAAATGACAAGCAAGAGGCATCCGAAGTAATGGGAAATATGAGAGGAAGCTCGGGAATCCTTGGAACACGATCATAACCTGAAAATACACGAAAACAATCAAAGAAAAGGGAAAAAGACCAAATAAACAAAGAAATGCACAAAGAAAGAAAGCTAACAAAGGAAAGCACAAACTAAAGAAATAAAGAAAAAAACTAAGGAAAACTAAAGAAAAGAGCTATAAAATAGCATGAAATTCATCCTAAAAGAAGCCAAATGAGTGCCATAAATGACACTCATCACTCTCCATAGTAGTCCAATAATAACCTATTCGTTTAATCTTTTGGACTAACATCTTAGCATTCAGATGCGTTCCACATATACCGGCATGAAGGTTGTCCATGGTTTTGTGTGCTTCTTTCTTAGCTATGCATAAGAGATTTTTCCCTAGTGCATTCATTTTGTGGAGTTCTCCCCTGATGAGCACATACTGTGAGGCTAGGAGCCTCAAAGCACGACGTGCCCTTTTATCAGTGTTAGGAGGGTATTTTCCCTTGGTCACATAGTTAAGGATATTCGTATACCATGGTTCTTCATCTTCTTCTTATGCTTCTTGTTCATCATCAAGTGCGTGCACATAAGCTGGCTCATATCTTCTTTCTATGGTCAATGGCTTTCTGATTGTGTCCGTTGGAATTCGCACCATTAATGCTAATTTAGCTAGTGCGTCGGCAAACTGGTTTTCTTCTCTAGGCAAGTATGTATATTCCACTTCATCTAGTTTCTCCGTGAGAGTTTCTAGATGAGCTTGTTACGTAGCAAGACTTTCACTTCTCACCTTCCATCTCTTGGAGATCTGGTTAATGATTAGTGATGAATCACGTAGATTCTAAGCTTCTTAATTCCCAAGGCCACAGCTATTTCTAATCCCAAGATGCATGCCTCGTACTCTGCGGCATTGTTGGTGACATTAAAGTCGAGCTTCATGGAAAATGGGATATGCTCTTCATTAGGTGATACGGGCAAGACTCCTACACCACAACCCTTTTGGTTCGTTGCTCCGTCAAAATAGAGCTTCCAGCTATCATCTTTGGTCATGAGTAAATCTTCGTCAGTGAAATCATACTCATCTTCTTCTTTCTTAACTTCTTCTAGTGGAAAATCTACTAAAAAGTCAGAAACCGCAGAACATTTGATGGCTTTTTGTGGTACAAATTTCAAGTCAAACTGAGAAAGGTTGACTATCCACCTTGGTAATCTACCATTGAGTGCTGCTTTTTCGAACAAGTACTTAAGAGGATCGATCTTGGACATGACATGCACTGTATGATTGAGCATGTAATGTCTTAATTTCTACGCGGCCAACACGAGTGCGAGACACAACTTTTTAAGTGGTGTGTATCGCGTCTCATATCCTTGTAGATTTTTGCTCAAATAGTAAATTGTATTGTAGATTTTTGTTTCTCTTGTGACCGTAAGGTAGAGTCGAAGAGGAAAGTCAGGCGTTGCTGGCGCTAGCATGGGTAGGTTTGCAAGGTACTATTTGATTTTGTCGGAAGCTTTTTGGCAATCATCATCCCATGTGACTGGAACATTTTTCTTAACTTTCTTGTATATAGGTTCACATATCGCCGTAAGTTTTGATATAAACCTACTTACATATTGCAGCCTTCCAATGATGCCTCAAATTTCTTTCTCAGTTATTGGTGGTGGCATGGCCATGATTGGTTTGAGTTTTGTAGGATCTATTTCAATCCCTCGAGAACTAATCACATATCTAAGTAGTTTGCCTGACGTAACTCCGTATGCACACTTTGCTTGATTTAATCTCATGTTGTACTTGCAGAGTCTTTCAAAGAACTTGCGAAGTGCAATGATGTGGCCCGGGTGATCCTTTGACTTGACGATCATATCATAAACATAGACCTCCACCTCTTTGTCCATCATATCATGTAACAATGTTGTGGCTGCTCTTTGGTAGGTGGCACCCGTGTTTTTCAACACGAATGGCATTACCGTGTAGCAATATGTACCCCATTGTGTGATGAATATGGTTTTCTCCATGTCTTCCTCGGCCATTAATACTTGATTATATCCGGTGTAACCGTCCATGAATGATAGGAGTGCATGGTTTGTTGTGTTATCAACCAGAATGTCAATGTGAGGTAGAGGGAACCCATTTTTCGGGCTTGCCTTATTGAGGTCTCTGTAATCAACATACATTCTTACCCTTCCAATCTTCTTCGGAACTGGAACAACATTTTCTTTCCATGCTGGATACTTGGATACTTTGATGTGAAAGGAATGGTGTCCTTCGAACAAGTGTACTATTCCGTTAGGTGGTTTAGAATTATTACAAAACTAATATATTCAGTAAGGTCAAGTAATCAGAATGCCTGGGTGGAGGCCGCTTCCGATCAGTAATATTAATGCATAATTAATATTACAACTTAATCTTGACTGAACCCTTCGGGTCAAACCCAAGCAACTAACGAACCGAAGCGACGAATTAATTATGAATTAATTAATAATTCAACCTAGTAATTAATATTTAGACGTTGGGAATTCGAGCTTAGAGCGTCAAAATCGAACATCGGAATTCGAGTTGAAAAATAGTAAAAGACGAGACAAGAAAATAATAATAAATCAACAAAGATCAACATACCCCTAGCATCGGAATGCCCGACCAAACCGAGTGCTAGGGGCATATGACATAGCATGGTGGCTAGCATGCACACCAAGCCGAACCTAGACTGGCTGGTGCGTGCTAGCGCACCAATGCTAGCATCGCAAGGCTAGCCACGCTAACCGCAGCACCTAGCAGCAGCATGCTTAGGCTAATGCGTGCTGCCTAGCAATGATGGCCCAAGGCGCAAGGCCAGCAGCAGCCCGCATCCTTGGTGTGTGGCTCGCCAGCTGAGAGCGAAGGCAGCCCGCACAAGCATGCTGGGCTTGCTAGCTGGAAACGCTAGCAGCCCGCACGCTTGTGCTGGGCCTGCTGGGCGAGGCAGCCACATACAAGGAATCCCACCTTGGGTGCCTTGATGCCCAAGGGTGGGTGCCACGTGGTGCGAATTGAGAGGAGCTTGAAGGGGTGTGTTGGCCGGTTTTTGGAGAGGGAGTGGGGAGCAAGTTTGGTCCCCCCCCTCCTCGAAATGGTCCTCACCTAACCTCTCACATGAGATTTCCACTTGTTGATTTATTACTAGTTTGATTATTAATTTTATTTTATCTTTAAAATAAAATGGAAAAATTAAATTCTCCCACATTGATGGGAGAGCTTTTCACTCTCTTATTTTCCCTATAAATACCCAAGTTGGGGTATTGGGAAAATCACTTAAGTGAGAGTTGAAAAAGGCATCACCATTGTGAAAACCTTTGAACTCATTAATCACTCTGGTTTTTGGTCGGGCCTTGCTAACTCCAAGGCATTGGACCATTTTCGGTGGGCAGGTTGTGGGTGGACTATCGTTGGAGGCCGTCGTGTTTGCGAGGCTTGCTTTCGAAGTAAGAGCCCATTTTGTTTGGGCGTAGCACGCTCCAAAGGTAATTATCTTGTCTTAATCTAGTGATTAATTTATTTATGCTTATGGTTTTATTTATTGCGAGTGTGGTCATGGGTCGGGGTTGTTTCCGCGGTAAGTTGGACTTACCAAACCCCAATAGTGGTATTGGAGCCTCGCTCGTTTATTTTTAAAATCATAATATTTTTTCAAGGTGTTTTATGGCCTAATTTTTCTTGTCTTGAAGTGTTAATTAGATTAGTAGCTCGTTTTATTTATTTTAACCTCGTATTAAAGCTATCATCAGCCCCGAACCCAGATTTTTACCCAAAAATAGTGAATTTTGGATGAAAAATGTGTTCTTGAAATGGTTTTATTCTTCCAGGGAACGGTTTTTAGCCAAAAAACGACCAGAAATGCACTTTTCGAGGGTTTTTTCGTTTTTATGAAAATTTTTAAGTCTTTCTAACCTTGAAAATTAATTGCATATATATGGTGGTTATGTAATTGGTTTAATACATATTTTATATGCAATTTTAAACCTCTTTAGGCATGATTACTTGGTAGTAATTTTGTGCTTGAAAGCTTGGTTTTATTTTTTCACATAATTGCAAACTAATTGCATTAAGTGTGAAATTGTTGTTCTTTGAGGCTTCCAAGTATTAAAGATTCAATCTTTAATTATGTTAAGTGATTGAAACTTTATGTTACTAAATTCCATGAATTTTTGTTAAACTTTGTTGATTTAATCATTTTTGAGTTGATTGGAATCATAAAGTTTGAAACTTTGTGATAGAAAATTGTTTATCTTCATATTGAAAGATATAATTTTTCAAGGATTCACAAGTATTAAAGTTGGAATCTTTACTGAACTTATGTTCTTTTTTTTTTTTTCCAACTCCCTCTTAATTTTGTCAAAAACTCAAGATTAATTTAAATTAAATAAATAAATAGTGAGTAATTTCCCTCTTATTTTTGTTGTACCAAGTTAAACCAATTTAATTAAAAGAGTGGTTCTTGGGAATTATTTTGGTTACATGCACTTTGAAAATTTTATTTTAAGATAGACTTGTTTAAATTTTTTATTTTTCTCAATGAATTAGTTCTAAAATTAATTTAGAAATAATAATTATGTCACGCAAAATTGGGATCAAAATCCCGAGGCTATAGCATGCAAAACGAGGCAAGAACATCACTTGGCTAGCCGGGCTGCATAGCAGCTCGCATGTGGCTGCCAAGGATGCTGCCCGTGCTTGCGCGCAAGCCATGTACGTGGCTGCTGCTTGCTGCCAGCAGCATGGCGCGCCAGCAAGCACCAAGCAGCAGTACGGCGCAGCAACATGGTGCTTTGTGCGATGTGCGTGCTGCCTTGCTTGGCTGGCCACGGCTGGTGCAAGCACTAGCATATTGGTGCGTGGCTTGGGGATTGGTGCGGTAGGGGTGTGTGTGTGAGTAGTGTTGCGTGTTTGCAGCTTTGGTGTGCATGTGAGTAGTGTTACCGGCTTAATTAATTGGATTAATTAAGTTGGACTAGTTTTAATTAGGCGTGTTAATTGGATAAACAACTAGATTAGTTACTAGTTCTCGTTTGTTTATTCATTGTTACTTCTTTATCGTTATAAAATGCATGGGCCATTCACAAAGAGTGAATGGATGATTTGAATGTATATTCTCTCACAGGTTTTATGAAATGGCAACTAGTGGGGCCCGATTAGGATAGAAAATACAGACTGCGACCCGTGATGTATTTTTGTAAATCTAAATATCGTCTACGTACCGTTGAGTATTTTTGTACCTTAATATTTAGATTAGTCCTAATCGTAGATACTAGTAATTACATTTAATTTTGGTCAAGTCTTGGAAGACGGAGCCATGAAGTTGCAAATGAAGACCTTTTGAAGATTTGAAGATCTCAAGGGGTCATGCTAGTTGCCAAATGCATCCATATTTATGTTTTTCTATAAATATATATGTTTATGTATATGAATTATATGTTAGATGCATGTTTAGGATTTCGAATGTTGTGATGATTAATTAAGTTCACTTATATCAACCAACATAGAAACCCTAGGTCCTTATATATTGAGTAAAACTTGCCACTCCAAAACAACACTTACCAACCGAACGAGGGTAGTGGTGGGCCACGCCAAAGCGAGGCATCACTACCTCTCCTAGGAGCGTAAGGCATACTGGGTATGCAAGTTGGCTTTGGTTGTACTCAACGATATGAGTGATGGAGTCCTAACATGCCATGGCAAAGTGAATAAATTGTTGAGAGAGCATTAGATGCGACAATTTATTCAACCAAGAGTGGCTTAGAGCCATTAGCAAAGCGTTGCTTACCTTACTAGATTGAGTGTTAAGACAAGCCAAAGCATGCTTAACCACTCTTTGTATCTTCGGATCTTGGAATCGACTTATTCTCCCCCAAAATGGGGGCAAACTTAAAATGTGTGAATAAGACGTTTTAAATAAGTTTCATTAAAAATGCATGAATTCAACCTTATTTAAATATCATGAATGGTTTTTCATTTCAAATTCTTTCAATTGTAGAATCATGTCTTCAAATAACTCAAACAACCAATTCTCGTTACGCTCAATTCTCGACAAGGAGAAGTTGAGTGGGCCAAATTTTCTTGATTGGCAAAGGAATTTGCAAATTGTTCTCATGCAAGAGCAAAAGGAATATGTCCTTGATGAGGAAATTTTCGAGGCTCCCAATGAGGAGGTGACTTAGGCTGCCCTAAATCGATGGCAAAGTGTCAATCGAGATTTCAAATGCATCATGTTGGCTACAATGTATTTAGAGCTTCTAAAGACTTTCTTTGAGAAGGAGACATCTTTTGAGATCATTTATGAACTGTAGAATATGTTTCAAGAGCAAGCCAAACTGAAAGGTTTGAAACCCACAGGCAGATCCTTGAGAGCAAGCTCAAGAAAGGAGAGCCAGTCAGCCCACATGTACTCAAAATGATAGGATTGTTTGAGAATATGGGAAGGCTTGATGCGGGGTATTCAACCGAGATGGCGATTGACATCATTCTCCACTCGCTGCACAAAGGCTATGATCAGTTTAAGATGAACTATAACATGCACAGCATGGATAAAACCCCCACCGAGCTTCATGGTATGTTAAAGCAAGAAGAGCAATTGCTCAAGGATGAGGGGAAGCATGATATTCTCATGATTAAAAAGGGCAAGCCGTTCAAATTCTTAGGCAAGAAAAAGAAAGGCTTTAAGGGGAAGGGCAAAAAGAAAACCTCTCCGACTAATTCTAAAGCTACCAAGGATAACAAAGACAAGAAGGTATTGTGTTCTAAATCTGATTCCGAATATTTTTACTGTAAGAAGAAGGGATATTGGAAGAGAGATTGCCTCAAGTTCAAGGAAGATAAGAAGAACGGAACCGTTACTTCTGAATCAGGTATATTCGTTATAGACTTTAACTTCACTAGCTTAGCATCATGGGTATTAGATACCGGATGTGGCTCACACCTTTGTTCCAATTCTTAGGGACTAAGGAACGCTAGAAGGCTAGAGAAGGGAGATGTGGAGCTCCGGGTCGGCAATGGAGCCAGAATTAGTGTCGTATCCGTAGGAACTCTCAGTTTGTCTTTTCCCACTCGGCTAGTTTTGGAACTAGATAATGTTTATTATGTTCCTAACATTACCAAAAACATCATTTCCATTTCGGCATTGAACTCCAAGGGTTTTGAATTTTGAGAAAAAGACAATGAATGCTCGTTTTATCTCGATAATGTTTTATATGGTATTGCACATTCTGAAAATGGTCTTTATGTGCTTGATCTAGACAAACAAGTTTATAATGTGAATAATACTAACAAAAGAGCTAAGACCATGGAGTCAAACCAAACTTACTTGTGGCATTGTCGTCTTGGCAACATTAAGATCAAACGCATCAAGAGACTTCCACAGGAAGGTGTTCTTGACTCTTTCAATTTAGAATCGTTTGAGAACTACGATGGATGTTTATTAGGCAAGATGATTAAGCAGCCATTCTCCAAGCTCGGAGAAAGGGCAGGAAACTTATTAGGTCTAATACACACTGATGTATGTGGACTAATAAGCTCCACCACAAGAAATGGAAACCGATATTTTATCACCTTCACGGATGACTATGGTTTATATGGTTATGTGTACCTAATGTCGCTTAAATCTTAATCGTTTGAAAAGTTCAAAGAATTTTAGAGTGAATTTGAAAATAAGCTTGGCAAGAAAATCAAAGCCCTTCGATCGGATCGAGGTGGTGAATACTTTAGCCAAGAATTCGATGACCATTTGAAAGAAAAGGGTATACTTTCAGAATTGACACCTCCAGGAACTCCACAATGGAATGGAGTATCCGAAAGGAGAAATTGGACCTTGTTAGTCATGGTACGATCCAAAATGGGTCTTAGTGATCTTCCTATCTCTTTCTGGGGACACGCACTTCTAACTACGACACTAACACTGAATCTTGCACCATCAAAAGCTGTAGAAAAGACTCTATATGAAATATGGACAAAGAAACCTCCTAGGTTGTCTTTTCTAAAGATATAGGGATGTGAAGCATATGTCAATAAATTGATTTATGACAAACTTCATCCCAAATCTGACAAGGTTTACTTCGTGGGCTACCCAAAAGAAACCAAAGGGTATTACTTCTACTATAAATCGGAGAACAAAGTGTTTGTTGCTCGCGGTGGTGTCTTTTTGGAGAAGGAACAGTTTTCTAAAATGACAAGTGGGAGGAAAATCGAACTCGACGAAGTTCATGAGGATGAGCAACAATATCAGAATGACAGTCAAAGTGCTCAAACAGCATCTTTTGACGCAGGTCAAAATGTGCAAAGTCAAACCGACAATGCAAATGCTCAATCCATTACCCTACGTAGGTCTCAGAGGCCGAGATCTCAACCTGATAGATATCTTGGTTTAGTATTAACCGAGATCTTAGAGGACATCCTGATTATGGATGGAGATGAACCGGCAACCTACAAGCAAGCAATGGAAAGCACCGACTCTGCTAAATGGAATGAGGCCATGAGATCTAAAATGGATTCCACATTTGGAAATCAAGCCAGGAACTTAATTGACATACCCGAAGGTTATACACCTATTGGATGTAAGTGGATTTTCAAGATGAAAACCGACAAAGATGGAAATGTACTTATTTACAAAGCTAGATTGGTGGCAAAAGGTTACAGACAAGTTCATGGTATTGATTACGATGAAACCTTTTCACCAGTCGCAATGCTTAACTCCGTTCGGATCCTTCTAGAGATTGCTGCATATTATAACTATGAAATATGGCAGATGGATGTCAAAACCGCCTTCCTAAATGGTATTTTGGAAGAAATTGTGTACATGACACAGCTTGAAGGTTTTGTTGACCAAAACAACACTAGGAAGGTTTGTAAGCTTAAGAAGTCCATTTATGGACTAATGCAAGCTAACAGAAGTTGGAATCTGCGATTCGATGAAGCCATCGGTAAGTTTGGTTTTATCAAGAATCCAGATGAATCTTTTGTTTACAAGAAGGTCAGTGGGAGTGACATCGCCTTCCTAGTCTTATATGTCGATGACATATTGCTCATTTGAAACAGTATTCCGTTGTTAGAGTCTGTAAAGGCCTGGCTTGGAAAATGCTTCTCAATGAAAGACTTAGAAGAGGCTCAGTACATACTAGGCATCAAGATCTATAGGGATAGATCAAAAAGGATGATTGGACTAAGTCAAAGTACTTATATTGATAAGGTACTTGCTCGATTTGGCATGCAGGAGGCCAAGAGAGGTCACCTGCCAATATCACATGGCATAACCCTAAGCAAAAAGAAGTGTCCACAGACAACTGATGAGCGGGAAAGAATGAATCTAATTCCATATGCTTTGCTTATTGGATTCATCATGTATGCCATGATATGTACTAGGCCAGATGTATCGTATGCCTTGAGTGCTACGAGTCGTAACCAATTAGATCCAGGAGAGGCCCATTAGACTGCGGCCAAGAATATCCTAAAGTACCTAAAAAGGAACAAGGATAAATTCCTGGTGTATGGTAATTCAGAGGAATTAGTTGTGGAAGGTTATACCGTCGCAAGCTTCCAGACAGACTGAGACGATTTCAAATCGCAATTTGGATATGTGTTCTATCTAAATGGAGGAGCGTTCAGTTGGAAGTGTGCAAAGCAGAGTACAACTGCAGATTCTACAACAAAAGCTGAGTACTTAGCAGTTGCTGAAGCGGCTAAGGAGGTTGTTTGGATTCCTAAGTTCATTGGTGAACGTGATGTTGTACCCTCCATAAAGGGTCCAATAGCTCTCTATTTTGACAACAATGGAACTATTGCTCGGGCCAGAGAGCCAAGGGAACATGAGAAAGTCAAACATGTCAAACGGCGGTTTCACATTATTTGAGAATGGAAATCAGAAGGTGAAATCAGAATTTGCAAAGTTGGAACGGATGACAATGTAGCCGATCCACTTACTAAACCTTTGCCTCAAGTGAAGCACAACAAGAACGTTGAGGCAATGGGAATCAGGCACGTAGGAGACTAGCTTTGATTTCCTTTTTTAGTGTTTTAGTTAAATTTTGAACATTTAATGTAAGACACTAAGAAAAAATATTCAAGTTTTAGAGTAATATAAATTTTATGCAATATTTTATCACTCCGTTTGCTATTTAATTGTGGTTTAGGATTAAATAATGAGTCCATTCGATTCTTGGAATTATCAGAATAGGGTACCAAGACAAGTCTTGGTAAGGAAACACCTATTAAGTGAACATTGAATATTATAATTGAAAATTATCCCTAATCAAGGTCATTTAAACAATGGACGATTAATGACCAATTGAGATTAGTCTGTAGTCTTATTTATAGCACCGTTTCTTGTGCTACGAGGACATGATTGTCACAAATCACATGCACAGGTATTGGTTTAGAACCATACTGGATCGACCTATGAGAATTCTTTAAGAGATTAAAAAATCATCATAAGTATAATTCTCATTATGGCTATCGGAACCTATTTCCTCGACCATGAGTATTGTAAGTTCTCTTGTTTGAGTACTAGTCCGCTTTAATGTTGTCAAACGTCTTCCGTAATAGGGGATTATAACGGCAACACTCGAGCGGCTAGGTCCTCTCAGTAAGAGGAGCTACATTTCAAGACTTGGAATGTCCCCCTACTAAAATAGGGAAGATGTCTTTGTTGTATACAAGGCCTCTCGTAGAGCGAGACTGTAAAAATGCATGGTCGTGCTTGGATGGATTTTAGAAATCATCTGTTTATTGACAGTCGGACTCGAAAATAATCTTACGTTATAGTTCATGAAGAGATATTAGGTGACATAGGAAAAAGGTTGTACACTAAAGGCGCACTTGTCCGGAAGGACAAGTGAGAGATTGAAAGGAATGTTGTCCTTCGAACAAGTGTACTATCCCGTTAGTGGGTGCAGAATTATTAGAAAGCTAATATAATCAGTAAGGTCAAGTGATCAGAATGCCTGGGTGGAGGCCGCTTCCGATCAGTAATATTAATGCATAAATAATATTACAGCTTAATCTTGACTGAACCCTTTGGGTCACACCCAAGCAACTAACGAAACGAAGCGACTAATTAATTATGAATTAATTAATTAGTCAACCGAGTAATTAATATTTAGACGTCAAGAATTTGAGCTTAGAGCGTCGAAATCAAACGTCGGAAGTCGAGTCGAAAAATAGTAAAAGACGAGACATGAAAATAATAATAAATCAACAAAGACCAAAATACCCCTAGCATCGGAATGCCCCGAGAAAACCGAGTGCTAGGAGCATATGACCTATCATGGTAGCTATCATGCGCACCAAGCTGAGCCTAGGCTGGCTAGTGCGTGCTAGCGCACCAATGCTAGCATCGCAAGGCTAGTCGCGCCAACCGCAGCCCCTAGCAGCAACATGGCTTGGCCAATGCGTGATGCCTAGCAATGCTGGGCCAAGGCGCAAGGCCAGCAGCAGCCCGCATCCTTGGTGCGTGGCTCGCTGGCTGAGAGCGCAATCAGCCCGCACGCTTGTGCTGGACCTGCTGGGCAAGCCAGCCACGAACAAGGCAGCGCACCTTGGGCGCCTTGATGCCCAAGGGTGGGTGCCACGTGGCGCAAATTGAGAGGATATTGAAGGGGTGTGTTGGCCGGTTTTTAGAGAGGTAGTGGGGAGCATATTTGGTCCCCCCCTCCTCCAAATGGTCCTCACCTAACCTCTCACATGAGCTTGCCACTTGTTGATTTATTACTAGTTTGATTATAAATTTTATTTTAGATTTAAAATAAAATGGAAAAATAAAATTCTCCCACATTGATGGGAGAGCTTTTCACTCACTTATTTCCCCTATAAATACCCAAGTTGGGGTATTGGGAAAATCACTTGAGTTAGAGTTGAAAAAGGAATCACCATTGTGAAAACCTTTGAACTTATTAATCACTCTGGTTTTTTTGTCGGGCCTTGCTAACTCCAAGGCATTTGACCATTTTTGGTGTTCAGGTTGTGGGTGGATTATCACTGGAGGCCGTCTTTTTTTCGAGGCTTGCTTTCGAAGTAAGAGCTCTTTCCGTTTAGGCGAAGCACACTCCAATAGTAATTGTCTTGTTTTAATCTTGTGATTAATTTATTTATACTTATGGTTTTATTTATTGCGAGTGTGGTCTTGGGTCGGGGTTGTTTTCGTGGTAAGTTGGACTTACCAAACCACAACATGATGAAACCTGCAGCGAATTGCTTTTTGATTTCTTCCTTGATTTTGAGAGCCACATCTGTTTTCATACGGCGCAGCTTTTGTTTGATAGGCTTCATACCTGGAATGAGTGGTATTGTATGCTGAGCTATATCTCTGTCAATTCCTAGCATATCTTTGTATGACCAAGCAAATAAATCAACAAATTCACTAAGCAAGTTAATTAGTTCTTTGCGTTCGTCTTGACTTAGTGTTAATCCAATTTTTACTTCTTTGATAGTCGTATCATTGGAAATATTAACTGTTTATGTATCTATAATGATTGATGTCTTATTTACATGTTCTTCCATTGCTTTTATTACTTCTTTGTCATTTTTATCATTAGCAAAGCAATATTGATCAGGGTTAGGGGAATGACATGCATCGTAAACAAAGGTACTCATTTCATTGAATTCATTTGTCATTACATCAAGGAGGGCAAGGAGGCTGCGACCTCGCAGGAATTATTTAGGATAGAAAGAGGAGATTCAACAAGAGACTCGGCATTAAGGGGAACTACATTAGACTCTATAGCAGAAAGGGGGTCAGCCTCAGATCCTAAAGACTCGTCTACAGACTTAGACTCCGACTCGGACTCGGACCCAGACGACTCAGATTAATTAAACATAGGACCTTCGGCCGACGGTCACTTCCAACTTCTCTCCACTTGGTTTAGTGATCTTCACCGTCTTGCGCCATCCCTTTGAAACATCATCAGCCGGGACGATTAACTCAGAGGGGTCAAAATATTTGCTTGATATGACAGCTTGAATGAGTTCGGAATCATCATTGCAGAAAGGCTTGAATTCATTCTTTTTTAGTCCAAAAAGAAGATTAATGTTAATATCATCAGAGTTTGGACTAGCTGGTTTCTCAGTTGTGAAGAACTCATCGCCTTCATCGACGAAGTCAAAATCAAGGAACATCTCGAAACTTGGCTCACACTTCCCCTTCTTTGATGTACTGGACATTGAGAGTGAAGGGATATGGGTCTATGGCCATTTTATTATTCATGGTTTGAGCATTATTGCGAGCCTTCATTTTCAGGAGAGCTTGTTTCACATCTTCTTTTGTTGGCTTAAATCCCAGGAGAGCTTGTTTCACATTTTCAGGTATACTTCTTTAGTGCTCCAGGATGGCCCCAAAGTTCAACCATTTTCTTTTTGAGTCCGAGGGTCATTCCAGGGAAATGCCCTTGCTTCTTCATAATGGCATTGACATTGGTGTTTGAATAAGGATCAAAGTCAAGGTGACACTTCTCCTCTTCTTCAATCATTAGAACATCATCCAACAAAAAACCTTAGAGATCTTCGTCTTCCTCGTCATGTTCGACACGGACGATAGGAGTATCAATAACTTGAATACGCATAGGGGAGGCATCAATGGTAATTGGAACCCCTCCAAGTATAGTTGTCTCCTTTTGGTGCAACGACGATGGAATCGCCTTTAGTTCATGAAGCCAAGGACGACCTAACAACAGATTGAAAAGAAGCCTTAATGTCCACCATCTGAAACATGGTGCGATGTTCAATGGCTCCAGTAGTTATGTTTGGCATGATAGTAACCACGACTAGACGACGAGAATTATCGTAAGCACGAATCCTTTGAGTAGAGGGGATCAATTCTTCATCTTTTATGCCCAACTTCTTTGTAGTGTGGAATATGAATAAATTGATTGCAAAGCCATTATCAACCAGTCTCATAGGAACATTTGCCTACATACCACAATGAGGTGTAAGGCCTTGTTATGTTGATCCCCTTTCGAGGGCAGATCCTTGTTAGGGAAGGAAATCCGATTACTGGTACTTGGCAAATCAGTAGTTAGAAAGTTGACCAGTCCTTGAGGATTCATATCATTATCAACTCCTATTTTCACCAGAGAATTCATCACAGCCTTTCGATGCTCGTGGGAGGTGGCCAAAAGCTTCCATACATTCATTTCCACCTTAGTCTTTTGTAATTGTTTGACCACATCATTTTTCACAAGGTCGATGGGATCAACTATTGGTTGTGATTGAGGTGGAGGTGGACTAGGCTGTTGCAACAGTACACTTATGGTGAAAACCTTGACCTCAAGGTCCCACCAAACATCTTCACTTGTGCCAAGAGACGAACAGGCTATATCTTTGAGATAGACGTCTTCATCGTCACTATCCCAAATTCCATTTACTTCTTCACAGTTTGAAACAAATACAACTTCTGGTTGAGGTTCATTAACAGGTTGAATGAGTATTGACAGATAAAAGGTGTCTTCATCTCCCATGATAGCCAAAGCATCAGAAAGGGGACCTATTTGAATATTGGGCTTCTTGCCTCCTAGAGGGACAGGAAGTTGATTAGCATCAACCAGGTCTTGGATCGCATCCTTCAACCTCCAACACTTCTCAGTAGTATGGCCATTTCCTTAATGAAACTTACATTGAGCATTGGGTCATATCTAGCAGTTCTGTTCTCTGGTCGAGGTTCTGGAAAAGGTCCAATTGGCATAATCAGTCCTTGACCATGCAAGCGATCAAAAGCAGCATCATAGGTCATTCCCAAAGGCGTGTAAACCCTCCTATTCCTTTGGAATCTCTGAGGGGGAGCATTAAGAGCTAGCATATCATTGATATTGACATTGTTAGTAGCATTATTGGGCTTAGAAGACGAAGAAGAAGGAGTGTCGTTCTTCTTGTTTTTCTAAGTGTTGTTGTTATTATTGTTGCTACAAGCAGTCTTCATCAGTTCATCGTCGATATTGATCCCAATATCGTACACAGCTTCGAAGGTATTCAAAGGCAAAAACTTCAAGTGCGACTTGTACTTATGAGTCAGAGTTGCAATAAACAGGCGAAATATCTCTTTCTCCTTGGGAAGATCCACCAAAAGTGCAGCTGTCTCTCTCCACCTGCTTAGATAAGTAGTGAAGCCTTCATTATCTTTCTATTTGAGAATGGAAAGTTAACGTTCACAAGTCTTAGCTTGAATGTTACACTTGAAACGGTTCATAAAGCTTTCAGTAACATCCTCCCAAGTCGCAACATGTTTGGATTCCAGAGAGTAGAACCGCTGTTGAAAGGCATGTTCCAAGGAAAGAGGGAACACAGTAGGGAAGAGTGTCACATCTAATCCCTTAAGAACCATGGTTGCAAAAAAAGCCTTCAAGTAGAACAATGGATTATCAGTAGGCTTGAACTTGGGAACTCAAACCGTAACAATATACCCCTGCTTCTTGACTAAGTGATGTTACATTGAAACAAACAGACCTTTAATGACTAGACTTAACCTTTATCCATCCGAAAAAGAAAAAAAAAATTTAATTTGCTTTATTTTTTTTAAAAAAATGTATGGGAGGATACCATCCGACTTACTCCGGAAAAAAAAAAACGAAACAAAAAAAAGACGACACAAGACCACCCTAAAGTACGGTCATGAAATGGTGCATGACTAACGAAAAAGTTTATGAACTTGACACGACATGTGAGTGATTAAGTGAGGTTATGGACACGTGTTATGACCATACAGCTATACATGACACCAAACCAGACATACGGACCATAGAAGCACACACAAAGACAAAAGAAAGTCTGACTGGACAAAATCCTTGGCACCGTGTCACGGTGCAGTGCACCGTTAGACGACAAACTGCATTGTGTCACGGCATTGCACACCGTGGCGCAGCAGACCTGTCGTGACACGGTGCACAATTCCAGGACTAAAATTTACGTAATTTCAAGGTTTTAATCAATTTTAAGTCCATGCTAATTACTATGTGGAAATAAAAACCCTCGGTCATACGTTAAAAAAAAAAAAAAAAAGAGCAAACACATGAGGGTTAGCATCAAATGAACCACGTAGCATTTAGTCACGATGATGTAAAAAGAGTTCGCAACCTATGGTCAAGATCCATGTTCAACTATTGGTCAAGCTTCGGGTGTCAAAAAGGTAACCATGGTTAAGAGTTTGGACGCGTTAGCAAGGCACCCTCCCTTGAGGGTGTATGCCAACGGCTGGCTCCGCGAGTTCGTGATGAAATCAAACTCGACTCCATGGTTTGGGAGGATTTAGTAACTCAGATGAACCCTTATTGCCATGAGCATTTTTGGGTTGATAGAGCTTAAATCCCACAGGGCTAAGACATATTTAGAACACACACGTATTTTTAGAAAAACCAAAGGAAGTTGACTATGAGTAGAGAAAATAAGCCACCGGACTGATTTAAGGCCTGCCGTGACATGGCAGAGAGCACCTTGTCACGATACTGCACATCGTGTGACGATGTACTTTACCGTGACACAGTGCGTGACAGTCAAAAAATCTGACTGGTGCACTGTTTTCATTCGTACGCAATCAAGTTATTCAATTTTTCCTACAAGAAAGACCTAAATGCAACGTTAAAACGTCTATGCTTATGCAAAAATGCCAAATTAAATATAGGAATATTTTTCAAGAATCTTTCAAGTCTCATCCACACATCTTAATTAAGTACTGATCACTCAAATCGATAAATAACCAAGAATCCTTCCTAGTGGAGTCGCCAAATTGTAGGCGTCGTTTGAAGTGCGCCGACGTTAAAGCGTGTATGAATATACTTGGCACTCATAGGAAGTAGGTATTTACATAATACGATTAGGGACAAGGAAAGTAGGGAGTCGCCAATAAATTTTTAAGGAACTTGTAAACCGTTCACGGATCATAAAAGGCAACGACGAATAAGGGACAACGATTGACCCGTGAAGGTACACCCCATTTATAATCCATGAGATTACTAACTTCATATGGTTCGGAACCACGAAAGGAGGATCGGGGATGATGGTACGAAGTAAGTCATGGAGTCACATTCGCCCGTATTGGCCTCTTCTTGATTCTTATGGTGAAATGTGATTCCTGCGATCTCAAAGGCATGCAAACAAAGATTCAATTTTTTCCAAACTATTATTATGCTAAATTGGTTGAATATTAATGCACCACATGATTCTAAAATATTTGTGATCACTTGATTAAATAACAAGATTAAAACATAACCTAAACCAGTTATCCAAATTATCTAATTAGGCGTGATTTATAATTACATATTCCCTTTAAACATGAAATATGGTGATTAATAAATATAATATAATACAACATCAATATTGAATGCAATTTAACAATAAATCCAACAATTGAAAATTGTTAGAAAAATAATTGAAATAAAAGGAACATAATTCTTACTTTGATTATGTTTGTTTGCAACTATAAAATAATAAACGAGTTAGTAAATTCAAGGAAAAAATAATAAATCCATAATTAAATTAAATTAATATAAATAGAGTTGATTTAGGACCAAACCCTCAAACAGTTCTACCTTTCACGCCTTGGCTTAAGGACAGAACAATGAGTAAAGTGGGGAATCCTTGGAGTGCTTGAAGAGGGAATTTTGAAAAAAAAAAAGGATAGGCTAGTGTTTAGGCTAGAGCATAGAAGAGAGAAAAAGAAAGTTAATTGATGCCCCATACACCGGAAATGAGGGGGTATTTATATAAAAAATGAGTAGAGGGAACACACTGAACCCCAAAAAGATAAAAACCCTAAAAAATAACACTGTGACACGGAAGTGCACACCGTGACACGGTGCTAAGCACCGTTAAACGGGGGAAATTCCCGTGACACGGTGGAAAATAGTGTGACGCGAGAAATAATTAGGTTACGGGGAACAAAACGCGTGAAGAGTTTACGCGGAAAGGACACGGAGTTGCCCCGTGTCACAGCACAGGCACCGTGTCACGGGGAAATACACCGTGGCGTGACATTGAGCCCTGTGACGCGGTGCTTTATGCCGTGACACGGGAAACTGGGCATCCATTTTTATGTCTAAATTCATTTTTGCCCTAATTTCGTTCAAAATTTTTAAGTGTCGATTGATAATTTCGGGTCATTTCTGATTTATTATTTATTAATTGGGACAAAATAATAAAATAAAGAAAATAAAGAGGTTTGGGCAAAATAATAAATAAAATAAAAAAGGTTTGGGCTGAAATTAAAAATAAACTATGCTTTAATTAAACATCAAGACTGATCCATGGACAATTTAAAAACTGAATTTAATTAAATACGATTTTTTAAGCACTCTCGGGATTAAATACTGAACCCTACAAATAATGGCGGTGAAAGATTGTTCATCATCGGATTTGGTTTTGGTGAGACATTTTTAGGTGTCTATAGAAGCCCCTACTTTGACTGAGTTTGTAGAAACGTCAGTTTCGAAAACGATAGTCAAAGTAGTCGATAGGGATGAAGAATGATTTAAGATGTTCTGCGATCCTAAATCACTCTGTATACGCCGATACCTGCAGAAAAATGTTAGCTCCACAAATAAAAGAGTAAAGGGATAGAATGCTTATCTAACACCAGTGTATCAGTGATAAATGAGTTTTGTAGCTTCCTATGCTTGAAGGAATCCACCGGATGATATTTTGTTGAGATACTTTCCATGCCTGAGGAAAGTCGACTGATGAACTTGGTAGCTTTCTAAGCCTGAAGAAACCTACCGTATGATACTTTCCATGCCTGAGGAAAGTCGACATATGATATTGGCAATTTTCTATGCTTGAAGAAATCGACCGATAATGCTTTCCATGCTTGAGGAAAGCCAACTTGGCGGTTTTCTATACTTAAAAAAAAAAATCCATCGATAACGCTTTCCATGCTTGAGGAAAGCCGACTTAGCGGTTTTCTATACTTGAACAAAAATCTACCGATAACGCTTTCCATGCTTGAGAAAAGCCGACTTGGCGGTTTTCTATACTTGAAGAAAAATCCACCGATAATGTTTTCCATGCTTAAGGAAAACCGACAACTGATATAATCGCTGAAATTTGCAAGTGGTTATGGTTTGATTATCCCTGAACGTGGGCCACAGATGATTTACCTTCAAGTCGACTATCCAACTATATTAGTTGCTTAAAGTGTCAAAAATGCAACCCTAATGCTTATTAGGGGTAAATCGGTAATTTTGGTACACTTTAAATACCAAGTAAAATTTTCCGCACAATTCCGGTGAGAAGATAACTTACAAAAAGTTACGGAAAATCGTTCCAACTTGGCCAAAGATGCTAAAATATCTGCCACAAAGTTTAAAAATGAATGCAGAGCACAAAGCTAATCACCATGACACGTGGACAAATCCCGCGACACGGTATCTAACCTCGTCAAACAGTGGGGAATCCCATGTCGCAGGGTTTTTTTTTTTGTGCTGGGATTGTCCACGCGCCTTGAAATTTTCACGATCGTGCTACGCACAAACATGCCGCTACTAGATAACGGGATTCATGGCAAGGGATATGCGTCGCTTAACGGGCATTTTGGACTTCAAATATTAGCTGCTTCTTCCCCATTTTCTCACTTCTTCTTCACTATTTTCATTCTCAATCTCCTTCTGTTCTCACTTTTTCTTTTCCTTTTTTTTTTGTTTTGACATCTCCAGTCACCGTGCCGCGAAGCCCAGCACCGATGCGAGGAGTACACCACCGTGAAACGGCGTCTGTTCCCGCTCCAAGGTCGTTCTGGTTCGCCATTTTTTTTGCC
Source organism: Chenopodium album (assembly GCF_948465745.1). Classification (NCBI taxonomy): domain Eukaryota; kingdom Viridiplantae; phylum Streptophyta; class Magnoliopsida; order Caryophyllales; family Amaranthaceae; genus Chenopodium; species Chenopodium album. The sequence continues at coordinate 24,199,366 of NC_137842.1, forward strand.
GCTGCTGCTGTCAGACGTTCGTCGTTGCTGTCAAAGGGTCACCATGACACAGGGGATCTCTACCATGGCGCGGCATTAGACCACCGTGTCGCGGTGGTTGCGCTGATTGCGCTGCAACATTTCCGCGATTTTTCGAACTTTAGGAGCTCAAATCTTCACCAAATTCGTTCTAATTTTCAGCTATTTTCCTCATTTTTGATTTCTCACAAGGATCTATGTAAGCTTCCTTTGTTTTTTTCTCAAATTTTGTTGTAAATTTCATATTAGCTTGAAACCCTAAATAAATCAAATTGGGGGTTTTTGATTTTGAGCTTCCATGTCAAAATTCTTGCTATGAATTGACTTGTATATGAATGTATGTGTGTTTGTGAACAATTTGAGACCAAGTTTGTATGATTTGGTGAAAAATTGAGCAAATCACCATTTTTGGTACTACTTGTGTGAAATGGTGCTATTGTTAATCATGTTAATTTTTTTGCACTTAAAATGGTGATATATTGGTTGTAGATCTTGTAAAATATGACATGATGTGTCGATTTATCGTTCTTGTGCAATTTTGAAACATGCTATGTTTCATGTATGTACTATATTGTCATGGAGAACATAGTACCATGCAATTAGGAGAACTATAGTATTAGTTCGTCATGGAGAAACTAAATACTAGAAATAATTCCATTATTTTGCTAATTTTTAGCCTTGAGGTAAAAATTTTGCGAATAATAGAAAATGCAACTTGAGGTAGCTGTTAAGCCGCTTTTGAATAAATAACTAAATAACTTAGGAAATGATGCTAAGTATTTAGATTTTTGTTTTTGTAATAGCATGCCTAGAAAACGAGATCGCAATCTTTCTACTTGTGGTCCGTGTTAGGCTTTTTGGGAGGTGACGAGGGGAAAACTAGGTAGTTATCTAATCTTCCCTCGGTCAAAATAATTTTATAAACACTTAACAAACACTAATACGAGTATATAGGCCAGTCAAGGGTCGAACCCAAAGGAACGGTAATGTCCAATCACTTTCAATTATGCGCCTAAGCTAGGTCAAAGACGAAGGTAAGACAGAATACTAACAACTAACAAAACAAGTAACCAAGGAAATAACACACTAGGAACGGGGATCAACAAGTAATCATGTCAATTGCAACACCTTGGGAAGAGCATGCCAATCAAAGGTTGTGAGGACTAATGATAAGAGCAATCAATAGGAATCAAAGAGCTATCTCCTAATTGTTAAGCTAGGATTCACTAAGAATAACAAACTAACAGAATCACAATCAAAACCAATCGATAATTGAAATTCCTAAATCAATTGTTCATGTCATTAGCAATTACAATGCAATCTAGCATAATTCTCAAGGCCTAATTGAATTACACACATGCAAACCTTAACAAATCACTTTAATCTCAACAATCAATCAACACAATTTCCAAATTAATCACAATTAATCAATCATACAAGTTTCACCCAATTCCTAGCCAAACAACTATTCAACAATCATCTTCTATTAACTAACAACTATGGAAATCAAGAATCAATAAAATATCAAGAACAATTACACTAATCAAGCATCAAACATCAAAATTAAACCAAAGAAACATGAAATTAAACAAAGAAATAAGGTGAGATAGAGTTAAGAATGCTCATTGATAATAAAGAAGATCTTGAACACAATTGTCACCCTTGTATCTTCAATCTCTCAATCACCATTGAAATCCTTCACTTTCCCTCTCTAAAAGTAAAACTACTCCTAATCTAGCCTAATTTAGAGAGAGAAGCTCTCAACCTAAGAGAGAAACTATTCTAAAAACTAAGAATTACATGAATGAATGATAATAAAAACCCCCAAAAACAATCTATAAACAAAAGGAGAAAAGAAGCTTAAAATCGTAAAAGACCTAGAAGCTCGCGCCCTTAGAGAAATTGGCCGCGCCCGTGGACACCCTAGAAGCCGCGCCCGCGGCCAAATCCCATGCCCGCGTCCAAAGCCCGCGCCCGCGGAGAGTTACCGCCTAAAATCGGCAGAAATAGGTTGCGGTAAATTTGCAAGGCCAACGTTTGTAGGCTGTAACTCACAATCTAGGAATTGTATGACGACATGCAACCTATCATTGGAAATCTATTCAAGTCTAGTTTCCAACCCAACTTGAATCACCTCAATCTAATCTGTAGAACTCGAGATGTAGCCGAAACAATGCACAAAGGTCCTTTTTGATACTTTGTAAGCCTTCATTTTCCTTTTTTTCTTGGATTGTCTTAACTTGCGTGCTTGGCTTCCCTAACTTGGCTCCGTTAAATTCCTTGAATGCACTTGAGCTCCCTCCTTGATGATTAAATCCCGGGAATCTCGACACACCTACAAAACAAGTCAAACAAACGAAGAAGCGAGGGAAATAGCCGAGAAATGAATAAAATAATAAGAAAACCATTAAAAGCACGCATTTCTCTAAACTAACACACAAACACGCAAATCAAGCATTATTTCCTAAAAACACGACATAAACGACTAAAAACGAGCATAGAAATATAAAGAAAATATAGCCTAAAGGTGCCATAAATGGCACGGATGAAATTCCCCCAAGCTAAACTTTTGCTCGTCCTCGAGCAAAATAAAATCCAACCCAAAGGAAAAATGATTAATTTATTCAAGGAAATAAAGAAACAAGAAAGATAGAGGATGAGAATATACACTAACTCACTTTCGTAGGAATCACGGTCAATTTAAGCAACTAAAGACAAGCCATTTAAACCCCTAGATTGCCCTAGAGGACGAGTGATGCTCTCGTAAAGGTTTTCTAAGAGATTAACCCATAACTCTCATAATAAAAATACAAACAAGGCAAAGCATAAAGAAGGAAATCAAAAGAAAAGAAGAGCAAACAAATGTTCATGAAAGGACTTTTTAAAATGTACAAGCACAAATGAATGCAAATCTTTCTAAATAAGTAAAGGAGTGCACGCTCCAAGATACCTAAGGTTGATTGAAACATAAATATGCTAAGCATAGGAACTAGTTATCACACTCCACTTTCATCCCAAACGGTCTTACCGCGTTCCCCCTACTAATCTCATATCTCTCCTTAGTGAGCGTCTCATAGATTCCACGAAAGAACCGGAAAAAGATCAAATTTTTGGCTTACTCGACATCTTGACTTCGCATCCCCTTTCCTTAGGCTATAACCCATGATTCCCTCCACCGATGAATGACTTAACCCCTAGGTCAAAAGGTCTTCCCAAAGGTTGTAACGTAAGGAAAAAAGGGTTAAGGTAGACTAAATTTAAAATTTGGTGGTTAACCTAAATTATGAAGCACAGTTTGCGCATTTCTTTACACCATAACCAAGTAATCACCAAAAAAAATACCAACACCCCCAAGCTTATTCAAAGCTAAGATCACAAACATATACACAAATAGCATGAGAACGCTTCCCCCCAAACTTAAATGGAGCATTGTCCTCAATGCTCAAAAAGGAAGAATACTCACATAAAAATATTTTTGCATTTTTGCATTTTTCACTTATTTTTTTTTATAATTCTTTATTAGTGCTTTGTCCTCGCCTCTTTTAACTTTGAACGGAATTTTAAACTTTGCACTTGTTTTGTCCTTGCCTTTTTTTTTTTACTTTGGACGGCTTTTTACTAGACATATGCCAATATTCACAATGTATATACAACACAAACTTGCTCATAAACTTGAACCAAGTTCTAAACTTACAGATGATTAGTGACATTTATGTCACTCTTAGGGAGTAGTTTTAGAGCTATTTTTTTATTTCCCCTTATTTTCCCTTTTATTCTCTTATTTTCTTTTTAATAAAGTTTCTAGTTTATTTCTTAGTTTTAGTATGTTTTAATTTAATTTCATTATTTTATTAGTTTCTAGTTTACTTTCATATTTTATTTGCTTTCGATTTATTTTATTTTGTTCCTTTTCTTTGTTACTTTCATAGTTTTTATTAGTTTTAAGTTTATTTTGTTATTTTATTTTATTTACTTGTATAGTTTTATTTAATTTTTATTAGTTTAGTGTTACTTCTCTTTTTCTATTTTATTTTATTTATTTCCTTTTTATTTATTTTATTTTATTTGTCTCAGTTTCACACTTTTACCCTCGGGTTTGTTTGTGTGTCGGCTCGAGTTCAAGGTCCAAGTCGAGGTTTTTCAATTGCCACCCAACATCAAGCCCCTGCTGCCTCTTATCCGTCACCCCACCTTCCTTATCCTCCACCACAACAAAACAACCAGCCATTTCCCCTGCTCCTCCTCTGCTTGACGCATATTGCAGCCCCCACCTACCCAACAACCATCGCCAACGCACTCACCTCCAATCTACCACCAAAATCACCTGTTCGCCACCCCAACATAACAATCGCTGCCGCGCCTTCCCTCACTGCCTCAACTTGCAGCAAACACCACCATTTCACACCAACTCATTAGCTCCCGCACACACCACTCACCAGTCACACAACCACCTGCGATCAGCCACCACCATCTCCAATCAACCACCAATCGACCAACCAGACCCCCTGCCACCTCAATACACCTCTCCGTGTAACCACCAATTACCAACAGTCACAGCCGCACGACCATTCTCAATCACCAACAGTCACAGCCACTTCACCACCAGCCCAGCATCAATTAAAGCAGCAGCCGCGCCAATTCCGGCCACCACCCTACCAGTTCGCGCAAGAAATAGAGCAAAATCAGATGAAATTACGAATTATCATGGTTCGGGCAAACCATTGAGGAGTTCGATCGAAATGCAAAAAGAGTCAGAAACTTTCGAAGTTCTGTAAATTGAAGAGTTCTGGTCGAACACACCCATGGTTCGACCGAACCAACCCCGTAGTTCGGCCACACCATCCCATGGTTCGACCAAACCACTCCACGAGCTTCACACATGGTTTTTAATGAAGATCGAACGGTGGTCTTTGCTTGATGCCGATTCTTGATGATAATGAGCGGCATTGATTGAAGCTTGATGAATGCTGATTTTGTTTGATGGGTGTGAAGTAGGGGATTATTCCACCATTTTTGAGCACCCATATTCGAATTAGAAGGGGAAGCAGGGGTCTGAAGTTTTTTTTGTTGGGGGATTTATGGGTTTATTTTTCCTATTTCTTTTTCTTTTTAATTTTATTTTCTTTAGTTTTATTTTATTTATTTTGTTTTCCCTTTTCTTCTTTCTTTATTTATTTTATTTTTTTTCCCTTTTATTTTTCCTATTTTTCCTAAGTTAGTATATATACCAATTTTTTTTGGGTAATTAAAAAGAGGGAAAACAATTACAATTTAATTCTACTCTCTAATTAGTTTTTAGGAGAGCTTCTCTCTCTAGGTTTAGGTTAGGATTAGGGTAGTTTAGAGAGAGAAAGTGAGGGTTTCACCATTGATGAACTTGGATATTGAAGAAGAAATTGATCATTTTTTCTTTAGACTTTCATCTTCAATCAATGAGAATCTCTAACTCTCTCTCCTGTATTTTTATTTGCGTTATTTTGATTATTATTTTAGTTGTTGGTATTGCTTGTTAATCGTGTTTATTCTTGATTATTTGTTAATCAATCTTGTTATTAGCATGATTAGTGAGTAATTTCCCCATTAAGGGGATGGTTGTGGTGTAGTTGGATCTTGAGCATGTTCTAGGTTTTAGAATTAATTTATTTGTGATTAAAGTCTTTATATGCTTGATAATCTTTAATCTTCTTGCAAGTGCACATTGTTGGTTGATTAAAGGTGAATCTTTGCTAAAAAGGAACGGAAGTTGACTTAGTTAAGGTTCATTACTATCGATTGTTATTTAATAGTACCTCCTAGTATATGGTTCTAATGTGGAAACATAGAGGCTATGTTAGGAGAAGCCAATTGACCCCGGAAGGCGGCTAGATTGGATCTTTTACTTCGATATTCATGCATGTTTAGTTCATAATTAATTCAATTTCTATGCCTTTGTTTATGTTCAAGTGAATGCTATACCTAAACCATTTCCCTTAATGTTTTATTTCTTGTTTTAGCATCTTTAGACTTTAGTTTTGTTATCTCTTATTCCGGACTAGCTTAATTATCGATAACATTTGGTGGTGTTTATCCGTTCTCTATGGTTCGACCCCTATGCTTGCCTTATACTCGTATTAGGTTTGTTTAGGTTGTATAAATTGTATTTGATTTAGGGATAGACAATTGACGACGCGTTTATTCCCTTGGCAAATTGGCGCCGTTGTCGGGGAACGGCTTCCATTACCATTGTGTTATCTTATTGAGACTAGTCCATTGTATATATTTTTATTTTGATTTGTTTTTGTTGTTGAAAAATGGCACGTTTTTTTCTTTTCCTCAATATGATGATGAGTCTTTTTATGTCTACTTCCATAGACTTGTAGGGTTTTTGAACTATAATGGTTGTAATCCTTGTGGAGCTTGTGAGATTTGTTATTATGGCATGACTGAACAAACGAGATATGAAGTTGAAAGTAGGTTTAATGGCGAATTTCAAGCATTATCGGTTCATAGTGCTTGGAGCTTTTTTGTACGCTTTGCTAAGGATGTACGCAATAGGGCATGTAATGTTGCTAATTTTGATTCTCGATGTAATAATAGTTTTATTGGTGGTATGCATCCCCATGATTTGTCTTGTGATCCTATTTGTGAACCTAGTACAAGTGATTTCTACTCTCTATCTCCTATTATTGATGATGAATCTCATTTGCTTGATTATGCCCCCTCTCCCCAATATGATGATGCTCATGTTTATATTGTGAATGATCCTCCCTCCTCATCTTCTTGTTCTTACATGGATTCAAATGATTTCCCTTATGCTTCTAATGAGTCCTTTTATGAGGGTAATTTTATGGAAAATTTGAAGGAAGAGAAGATAATGAAGATAATGGAGATGATGGAGAAGTATAACGAGATGAGGGAAGTTGAGAATCGGGAGACGGAAGCTAGAATGAAGATGCTTGAGAGCCAAATTCTCCAACTAGCCAACTCTCAAAAAAATGCCCTTACTTCTTCTTCTCTTCCCCATATGAGTGAGGACCCCATTAGAGAGCATTCGAGTGATGGTGAAGGAGTTGAAAATGAAAAGAGTGTTGATTTTGAAATTCCTAATCCTTCTTCCCATCTTGATGAGTCTCAAGTGTATGTTTGTGACCCTTCAATCTATGAGTATATAGACTCTTTTGAGGTAATGTCCCACATATTTTTCGAGAGTCATATGAGCACTTATAGATTATTGGATCATTTCATCGAGAACGCTTCTTGGGACTTAGATAAGTTTGAGATGAATCTACCTCCATTCATGCACGATTTTAGGACCTTGGGTTTTGTGATAGTTAAACGAAAGGTTGTCTATTGTGGTGAAAAGGAGGATAAGGTTGATTCCCTTGGAGTTTTTGAGCTTGAGGGAGGTGTAGATCGTGAGTGCCCGTCATTTGAGGATTCTATGATTGATTTTCATGCCCTCATTGGGGATGTGAGACCTTGTGGTGAGGGAGTAGCTACCCCTTTTCCCATTTCTCGTACCCCTTTTTCTCTAAGGTTCGACCACATCCTTCCTTACCCTATTTCTCTCCCTTCATATCTCAAAGAGCCTATTGGGGAGCCGCCCTCTATGAATGATTTTCATGTCCCTCATTCCATCATTATTGAGGAAGAGAGGAATTTTGTCAACCAAAAATTTTGTGATGAGGATTTGCCTTTTTCCTTTTCTTTCCATTCTTCTTTTCCTTCTTCTACTTCTTACTTTCTTGAGTTTCCTTTCGATCCTTCTTCTTCTCTCTTTTGGCATCTCCATCTTCACTTGCGTGCAATGATTTTGTTGCACGTTCTTATTCCGTAATAATTCTGAACCCACTAACAGAATAGTACACTTGTTCGAAGGACACCATTCCTTTCAATCTCCCACATGTCCTTCCGGACAAGTGCGCATTTAGTGTACAACCTTTTTCCTATGTCGCTTAATGTCTCTTCATGAACTATAAGGTAAGATTATTTTGTCATCCTTATTACGTCCAAAAGTGTTTCTCGATTCCGAGTCCGACTGTCAATAAAAAAATGATTTCTAAAATCCATCCGAGCATGGCCATGCATTTTCACAGTCTCATTCTACGAGAGGCCTTGTATACAACAAAGACATCTTCCTTATTTTAGTAGGGGGACATTCCCATTCTTGTAATGTAGCTCCTCTTACTGAGAGGACCTAGCCGCCCGAGTGTTGCCATTATAATCCCCTATTACGGCAGATGTTTGACAACATCAAAGCGGACTAGTACTCAAACAAGAGAACTCACAATACTCATGGTCGAGGAAATAGGTTCCGATAGCCATAATGAGAAGTATACTTATGACGATTTTTAATCTCTTAAAGTATTCTCATAGGTCGATCTAGTATGGTTCTAAACTAATACCTGTGCAAATGAATTATGACATTCATGTCCTTGTAGCACAAGAAACGGTGCTATAAATCAGACTACACACTAATCTCAATTGGTCATTAATTGTCCATCGTTTAAATGACCTCGGTTAGGGATAATTTTCGATTATAATATTCCACGTTCACTTTATAGGTGATTCCTTACCAAGACTGGTCTTGATACCCTAATTTGAATATTCCAAGAATCGAATGGACTCATTATTTAATTCTAAACCACAATTAAATAGCAAACGGAGTGATAAAATTGCATGAAATTTTAAATTACTCCAAAACCTGCATGGTTCATCTTATGATAAATGGTTTTTCCGAATGTTTAAGAGTATCACTCTTTATAAAACATTATAGAAATCACACCCATATCTAATATGCTTGATTTCTTTCATGCAATTGTGAATGTTGTCGTTCACTCATTGTATAGGTTTAGTTATAAGTACTTTGCTAATCTTAGCATCTTCATTACTGATCACTTTCATAATAAGATGATAAAATTTGAGAGTGTCATGGATTATATGTGATTTAGGATTTATTGTCCAAGTGATGGCTCCCACTCATTTTCATGATAGAGACCTTCAGCTTGACGACCTATAATCATTAACGTTCAGCAACGAACTTTCCATAGAACATCTTCTTTATTATCGCCATTAAGGCAACAATATTCTCAACATATATTTTAGTAGACTTCCTGATGATGCTTTGCTTAGGTTTCATTCCAAACGGCTCACAATGATTTGGGATACCCTAATCACTTGTGATCATGGAAATTTTCCTTAAATTCCTGCACATTACACATGGATCCACGTCCATGTTACCATTCTCAAGCCACAACTTATTGTTATCTCGTGCTTATAAACGGCTTCCTTGTTAAGGATCTAATCCTTGTTAAGGTTTGTGCTTGAAACATCAATTCTCAAATCGTATTTGTTTCCACAAGTCAAGAACTCATCTTGTTACTTATCCAAGTACTTTGGATGTTCTTGGCCATAATCTAACTATCTATTACATAGATTCAGGTTGATTGGTACTACATACATACTTCAGATGCTCTAAGAAAGTAAGCCGTGCGACGATTCCATATCACAGCGTACATGATGGATTAAATTGTAGAGTAATTCTCAATCTTATTCCATCAATTTGTCATTTTAGCTCATTTAGTTTCACTGAGTCTTTGCTAAATAGTTTGCTGTGTTATATGGTTGAAAGTCTCTATTAGAGTCTTTCATGTTTGACTTAGTATTTAGCCTAGCTTATACTTAGTTCAAACATTTACTTAGTTTTATACATACGGGTCGAAAGTCTTTCAAAGTCCTTCAATTCATGTTTAACACGATAAACTCCTTTACACGTTCAAAAATTTTATTAAGTCTATACAATAGAACTTAATACCCAATACGTACTAAGTATCGTCTTTTGCTTGGTCCATTGTTGAAAATACTTTCACATCTAAGCATTTAGCATTTGATAGTTATTTCACAATAGAGTTCGTAAACTTCTCGTTGGACCTTTACTTTTGCTCCCACTAAACTTCTTATTCATGAGAATTTCAATGTTTCTCCATAAGTCAATCCTCTTATTAACTTTATGAGAAAACACGTTCCAATTCTTATATGCAATGCTTCCTTTAATCCCATGACAGATTCCTTTAGCTTGCTTTCAAATCTAGCATTATTTAGATTTTCAAAACCCTTATACTATTCCATAGTCACTTCCAAAATCCTATTTTGGGAAGGCGGTTTTGGTATCTATTTTGCCAAATTTCATATGAGCAATTTTGCTAAAACAATCACAAAAAGACTTAAGCATTCCGATTGGTGAATAGGTTTTTATTAAAATCAACTCCGTGAATTTAATTGTATCCTTTTCAACCAATCTAGCTATGTATGCATATACATTTCCACATTTGTTAGTTTTCTACTTGAAAACTTATTTGCAATCGATGGGTCTTTCACCCTTTATGCAAATTAATCAAGTTTCAAAAATGATTTTCAAACATGAGGTATGTTTCAGATTTTCATGGCCTCTAACATTTATTCGGAATTCGGATTTGTTGTAGTTATCTTACAAGACATCATTCCTTTACTATCTAATAGTAAATAGTATGTTTGTAAGTCTTAGGTTTATTTCTAACTTAATAGAAATTTATAGGATTCAATCCAAGCCTTTGGTGAGTTCTATACCTATACGGGGCAATTGCATCAACCACTGAGTTTCAAGGCGCTTCCAAAGCCCTTTTATTATGTTGATCTTACTCCAACATTTCTGATGTTTTGTGAGTAATGAATTCTCTTTTAAGGCACTTGTAAAGTCCTTTTGAGTATTCTTGATCAAACATTCTCATGAAGCCCTTTCAAGGTCTTCCGAGATTCTCAGTTCTAGTTTGTTGCTAAGCTCGATTGTCATCAAGTTCATTTTCCTCCCACTTGTCGTTTTGGAAACGTGTTACTTTCTAGAAAGACATTACTTAAAGCAACAAACACTATGTTCTCAATTAGGTTGTGGATGTAATGCCCATGGTCTCACTTGAATGCTTACAAAGAAACATGTATATTTTCTTTGGGAAAAAGTTCGTTGTAAAACAAACAGTTAGCTCCCACTTGAGCTATCTTAGCCTTTAATGAGCCATTAAGCTCCCACTCAACCACCTAGCTCTTGCTAAGCCAGTGAGCTCCCACTGAGTCACTTAGCTCCCACTGAGCCAGTGAACTCCCACTGTGGCTAAGAGTTTTAGACATATACTTCAAAAGACATTTAGAAGATAATGAAGGAGTTATGTCTTCGATAAATGCAATTACTAGATATATCAAGGATCACGATTATGGAGATAATTAGTTCATTCTATAGGGTCGTCAATGTTTGGTGCTAGATATGACAATTGATCTTTGGGCTAGATTAATGGCCCAAAGCCTTATAGAATGGATCCTACAAGGTCACACATAAGAGTATTGGGTTAAACAAGTTAGAGGCCCATTATTGGGCCTCATGAGTTCATGACATACCATATTGATAATTGGGCTTGGATAGTTAGAAGAGTCTAATGGGTTTTGGACTTGACATGGTTTTATTTCTAGATATGATCTATAAATAAAAACCATACCTAGGGTTGCATTACACAACAATTGGCATATAGTGAATTGTCACACAAGCAACCAAGCTTCCCGAAAACCCTAAATCTCTCTTTACTCGGCCCTCTCTCTCTCCTCCCTGTCCGTACGGCCCTCCTCTTGGGTGGCGCATGTGGTGGCGCGTGGGTGGTGTTGTGGTGTGTTCGTGGATCAAATCTCCGTTGAAGGTTGATAGAAGTGTTCAGTCACAACTGACTAGCATTAGTGGAGGTTTAATCCGTGCTCATGGACTAAGTAGAGGAATCACACGTGGGGTTCTTGTTCTCCTTATTGTTCTTGTTCGATCACTTGTGGAATCACGCTTCAAAGGTATAATTCTTAATTCTTTATGTGTTATGCATGAGATCCTTGGTTTAGGTGCTATATGAATATGATTCATATATTTCCGCAATTTAGTACCTATAATCTCCTACAGTGGTATCAGTTAGCCTCTAGTGGAAAAAATCTCATTCGTAACGGGGTATTTGTAACGGGCAAAGCTTTGCCCGTTACAATTAAGATATTCGTAACGGGCAAAATAGTGTCCATTACGAATACTTATTTATTCGTAACGGGCAAAATAGTGTCCGTTACGAATACGTATGTATTTGTAACGGACAAATAAGTGCCCGTTACGAATGAATAAGTATTCGTAACGGACACTATTTTGCCCGTTACAAATAAATAAGTATTCGTAACGGACACTATTTTGCCCGTTACGAATACTATATTACACGTAAAAATGCCCAAACATGGCCCAACTGATAAAAGGAGCACAATACTTGGTGTTTTAGGTTAGCCGTCATTCACCTCCTTCTCTCTCATCAGTCCATCACTCCCTCTCTCTCTCCTCTCCTCCCCCGCTCCCCGTCGCGTCATTCACCTCTTTCTCTCATTTCTTCCGCCATGGATGTACAAGTCAAGCAAGAATACGAAGTTCTCTTCCAACGAATGCGAGACAGAGCCGTCAATGCTGCTACTACTTCCTCGGCGCCTGCTCCCGTCATTGATCTAAAGCGAAGATGATGACGCCGGCGATGTTGGTGCCGAGAAAAGAGCTTTGAGTTCCTCTAATGGCGGTTTTCCGGCGAAGAAGCAGAAAGTTTTGATGGTTCTCTTCCGCCGGGGTTTCTCGATCCTATTCCGCCGTTGCCGGAGTCTTCTTTGCTACTTCCGCCGCCGTTAGCGGCGGTTCCGATGAGTTCGCAGGGGAATAAGCAGTTTTGGAAGGCGGGTGATTATGAGGGTGCTCCTTGTGCTAAGTGGGATAATAATACAGGTTTTATTTTCTTCTGGGTTTGATTTAATTTTTGTTTTTTTTTCAGTTGGTTTGTTTTTAGGTTTTTTGTTTCTTGGTGTTGTGTATTTTTGTTGATATTTAAGTTAATGTGTGTGAAATTCGTTGCTTGAAGATTTAGAATGTTTTTAATTGAAAGTTGATCTAGGGTTCTTTGAGTTCTTTACCGAAATTGATCAATTTATCCCCAATTCGTTCATTTTTAGTGGTAATTTATGGGTTGTTGGTTATTGATTCGCTATGCAAGGTTCTTTCTTTCTGCATTCTTTGGTGTTTTAATCTGATAATTAGTGTTTCTTTAAGGCTAATTAGTGTAGAATTAAGATTTTGTCAACAATTGTTGTGTTCTTGGTAAGTACCTGTTTCTGGTGGTGCTTCTTGCGCCTTTATTGCTGATTTTTGCTGCTATAGTTGTTATATTAGCTGCTGCGCGTTCCTTCTTTTCTCTAATGTTGTTGGTGATAAATCTAAAATGGGTTCATTTCTTGGTTAAGCAGGCTTTTTGTTTGAGTGTTTGGTTAATCAAAATTATATTTCCCTCAAAAGGCTATATATATATATATATATATATATATATATATATATATATATATATATATATATATATATATATATATATATATATATATATATATATATATATATATATATTATAAACCAACACTACTACTAATAGATAATGATGATGCATATGTTCATTATTGTTTCTCAAGTATTTTCGTCTTTACTTAGTACTTCGTAGTTCCTATTATTCCATATGTGTGTGTTTGTGTTTGTGTTTGTGTTTTTTTTTTTGTTGGAATGTGACAAAGATTAATTAATTTTTGGCTGTGTATAATTCTGTGTGTGTTTGATTCTTTGGTAAGCCTTAATCTTAGCAGTAATCTCATTTGGGGTACTATCCTAGAACAGATTTCTCAAAGCTGCTAGTATCCCCTCCTTTCAAAGTATATGCATTTGTTTGATTCTCTGAGCTTCCACATGATCTTATAAAGCTGATTTCGAAGTATATGCATTTGTTTGATCTCTGTTATTTTCGAGATAAAGCTGCTGGTATCCCCTCCTTTCGTCGTTCATATTGTCTTTTTAAGCTTAAATGAATTATTGGGTTTTATGTGTGAAATTTTAATTTGATTCTACTTTGGATGATTGTTGGTATTTTATTGTGTTGCTTTCATTTTTTTGTTCAGATTTATAGTTCAATAAGCCAAAGCAGAAAAGGATGCGCAAGCCCAGAATGCACTGCCTAATGGAGATGTGAAGGTTAAGGGTGAGCTATAGGTTCTGATATCCGAGAAAAATCAGATTTTATTGACAGTTCTTACAATACGTGTAACTTCAAGGTGTGTCTACGAGTATTATAGTCACTAAATTGTTAGTATAAGTGGCTATTTATACGGTGTGTGGAGGTTTTTGTAACCTAATAGTCTCATGACTCTCAACTTATCTGTTATTTAACATATGAATATGCGATTACCTATATGTTATATATCTTTTGGTGTCAAATTGTCAATAATGCTATTAAATCTTCAAATATGTTCTTTAGTGCATAATGGCTTATTTGTTTGGACTTGTCAATGTAATTATGAATGCCATCTGTAAGCCTGAAACAAGATGAAGAATTATCAATGCACTTGGTTATTCTCATGATTTATACACAAGATGAGACGGTCTTGTGAGAGCCTTTGATTTTTGATGTCTTGTTGGTTTGCTGATGTTGCTGCTGTTGTCGTTCTTAGTTGTAACAAGCTTTAGGTATGTTGATACTCATAAACTGCAGCTGCTTTGTAATCATAAGATAAGCATGTGATGTCTGGCAAGTTGGAATACCTTGTTTTCAAAGATGCTTTTAATCTGTTATGATTTAATCACATGTGCTCACTCATTATTGTATATGTCGATGTTCTTCCACAGGAGTGCTTTTCTCTTGTATGCCACCATAAACTGAATCAAATTTCTTGTTCTTTCAAAAATGGAGGAAAGTGAGGCTTTAACTGTACCTGATGGGGAGTTGATTGGAATTAAGTTTAGCCTTGCAAGTGATCATGAAATTGTAAGTAGGCAACTCAACTTTTCTGTCACATGCTTTATGTGTGTCATGATATACAATGCTGCTAATTAGTTTGGTCGGTTTGTATACTTCGTATTTTTTTATCAATAAATCTTGTATTGATTTTCATTGTTGCATGGTGGTTTTATAAAGTACTATCGTTGCTCTGTATTAGCTTCTTAGTTTGGGCATATCCTGCTGTCTAGCTTGATTTAGGTTGTGATTTGTAAAATGGAAATCCTTTTTTTTTGTTTCCAGCTGAAATTAAGCCTCTACAAAAGCAAAGGTACACCCTAGTGATGAAAAATAATCGGTGGGAGTCTTTTGTTTTGAAGCGTAAAGAGTGTAACATGTGATGAGGATCTCAAAGGCTGATGAGGGCAGGCCATTTCCTATTTCTATATAAATCTGTAGTGAATTAATTGTTGAATTTTGAATGAAGGTGGGAGAATTACATAGGGTTATATGAGGTGGCAAATTGGCTGTTCAGATTGAATTGGGTTAGGATAATCTGGTAATGAGTTGCTTGGCTGACTTACACTGAGTTTTGGGTATAATTTTTTGTGTGATAGTAGTTTAAAAACTTCTCATGCCTTAGCACCAAACATTTGGAGGCAAATTAATGTTTCGCCTTGAAAAAGATTGTTATTTTGTCACAAGCCACTTACTGAAGTTGGTTGTGACTTGCATGCAGAGTTAAACTTTATACAAGCCGCTCTATTGATCCCCATATTGCACCATTATCTATTGATCCCCATACTTACATTGTTAAAATTAGTTGCTTGTGTTGATACATACATTTGTTACTGTCAGAATTAGTTGCTTGTTTATTATTGTTGTTATCTCTTTGTAATAAACCTTATCAGAAATGATAATTCGTATCAGTAAATAAGACTTAGCTACTTGTCTCGAATTATAAGGCAGTTTACATCATGAGTTTTTTTTTTGGTTTGATTTATATCATGTGTTTCTTATATATATTTTACTATAGACATGATCATAAAATGGTTCAACTAGCATTTGCTAATTTGCTATTACAGAAAAATCAGAGAATTACTAGCGAGGTTGGATTTCTTGTAGCTAGAAATTTTCTTGTTTAAATGTTATCTTGAAGCAGGTATGGTTTAGCAATTGATTTAGTTACTTAGTTCCTACATCAGTTATTAGCTGCATGAAGTGTAGTAAACTTTATGTGTCATTGTGTCATGGATGAAGAATGTGATCACTACTCATCAGGAAAGAAACCAGGTTTATACAGGTAAGTAGTGATAGGTCATATACTGCATTAAGTTGAGCGTTGTGAGTATTTGTTAGAAACCTGCTGGTTCTGAATGAATGGATGGATTCATTTGAATATGATCAGTTTATAAAGTGTCCTTGTTAGGATTCCCTTTGATTTTTTTTTTTTTTTTTTTGAAAGAATGAATGGTTTAAAAGAGTATCATGGGGGGGTAATTTTAGAAATGCACTCATCTAACTCTCCCTCCCTTTACCTATTGATTTCAATTTGGCTCATCTTGTACATAGTTATAAGCTCGAGTTGTGACCTTAATTATGTATGAAACCCAACCTTTGTAGTAGACCCTGATCAGTTCCCTCTTCATGAATTTTTAACCTATGAGGGTAAAAGTCAAATGCTGAGAAGTGAGGAAGCGATACAGTGCTGCAATGTCTTGTTTGAGTTAACTTCCCTTGCTCAATACATATTATGTTGCTCCATGAAACTAAGTATTTGTCATATTATCGCATTTTAGATGCTCTAAGACATTATGGTGCTTCCTTCAGTAACTACTTTGAACCCCCAGCTTTATTACTCATGGACTTTCGACCTCTTTATCAATTTAATAATAACACTCTCTGGTACACCTTACATCGCATCGCGTCCCTATCCTCTGAAATTTATAATGGCTATAATTGTCCTTTTTTTGTTAGTGCTGCCTCATTTTCCAATCTGAAGAACCTGACTTGCATTAACCTAAACATTGTTCGTTAGTTTGTTTTAGGAGTAGTTGTGTAGCCTCAATGGTTTTTTTTGTACTATAAAGTTTTGTAAAATTTAGACATTTTGCATAGACCTTAGAACTAGCAGTCCTCTGGCTTTGGAAACAGTTGTTTGGAGTTAAGTGGCACTGGATCCTATCCCTAATAACTAGCAGTCCTCTAGATTTGGAAATAGTTGTTTGGAGTTAAGTGGCAGTCCTCTGGCTTTAGAAACCTTAGAACTAGCAGTTGTTATATGGGGGTGATCAGGGGGTTCAGGAATGCGAAATATTGAGTTAAGTACTGGGAAAGGATTTATTCAACACTTTATAGCCCTTCGGTAAATTTTGATTTTTGAAGCCTGGAGAAAATTTGTCATAGTAACACTGAAATCTTCAATTCAGATTTTCTTGATAAGATGATGTTCTAGTACCTTCACCAATTGCATCTGATAACAAGAAAAAGCTCAGTCATTTGTCAAGTGGTTATGAAGACAAAATAGTGTATATCTCACTTTTTTTCTTGTCTTGTTTTTTCATCATAAAGTAACAGTAGTCAGTAGCTTGGTTTCCATTCATATACAATGCTATTAACACAGTCGAAATTTAACAGCAATAAGGGTGCTTCAAAGGATCCTGAAAACGGAAAAGAAGTCAAGGTACTGCCACAATTTGGCACTGCAGAATATCTAATTGAATAAGAGTATTAGAGATCCATAGAGGTACTAGTTATACTCCCGCTAACCTCTTATAAATCTGTTTGTTAGCTTTGGTAAACCAATATCTAATATCTTGCTTTAAATTTGAAAGTTGATACTTTGTCCATTTGTCCCTATGCTGAGCTGCTTCTCAGTTCCCTCTTATGGGTTGCTGCTCTTGGTTGCTGCAGGTTGCTGTTGCTGCTCTTGGTTGCACTGATACTGTTGCTTTAGGATGTTGTGGCTCACTTGATGTCAATTCCTTCAAACATGGTTGTTGCTGCTATTACTATGCTCTTGGGCTGCTGTTTTTTCGTATTCCATTTTGTTCTTGGATTTTTAATCATTAGCTTTTTAAAATTTACAAGATTATAAGAATTTTTTGAGATGTAAATTAAAAATTTGGTGTGCCATGTTTTGACAATATGTTTTTGCCTTTGTGTCATGAAAACCAATATTTGGGATTTTGTTGTATGTTAATTATTATAAATGATGATTTAGGATGTGAATGGAAAAAATAAAAGGGGTATTTGTAACAAGCACCTATTGTGCCTGTTACAAATACCCCTAATATTTTGATTCTTCAAGCCATTATTTGTAACGGGCAGTCAAAGTGTTCGTTACAAATACCAGGCTATTTGTAACGGGCAGTCAAACTGCCCGTTACAAATAGCCTGGTATTTGTAACGGGCAGTCAAAGTGTCCGTTACAAATACCAGGCTATTTGTAACGGGCAGTCAAAGTGTTCGTTACAAATACCTGACTATTTGTAACGGGCAGTCAAAGTGTCCGTTACAAATACCTGACTATTTGTAACGGGCAGTCAAAGTGCCCGTTACAAATACCTGACTATTTGTAACGGGCACTTTGACTGCCCGTTACAAATAAGTGGTTATTCGTAACGGACAAGTGCCCGTTACAAATAATATTTTTATCCGTAACGGCTGTATTCGTGACGCCCGTTACCCGTTACGGATAACCTGTTTTTGCCCGTTACGGATAGGCTTTTTTCCACTAGTGCGCGCAATTACATATATTGAGTATTAATTCTTTGATAATCCACAATTTTAATTCAATTAGGAGGGAGAATAATTTAATTATGGGTCAATTATTATATTAAATGTGATTTAAAAATATAGAATCATTAAAAGTTTTTTAATTTGCTCCATATTAGCCCTAATTTGATTCGAAAGTTTCCCTATAAAATTCGAAAAATTTCGGATCCCCCCACACCATTTTTCGAAAATTTCGAAATCATGAACCCTAATTTATGAAATTTTGTGTTTTGATTTTGATATAATTCGATATTATGTGTTTAAAGAATTTAATCTATTTGATTTCATGTTAAATTGTGAATTTTTCATGATCAAATTATTAAATTTAAAAGTTAAATTGAATTGGGGATTAAATTCATGAAGAACCCTAGTTTTGAAATTGAATATGATTTAATTTTAAAATTAAAAGGACCACATTAATTTAATTTTAATAAAATGTTTTGTTTTAAATTAAAAATCAAAAAAAAAAAATTTATGGTGAGGCAGCCGCGGCTAGGTGGCGCAGCCACAGCGACTGCCGCACCGGCAGTAGTCCAGGAGGGAGGGTGGACTGGGCACGGGTCGGACAGGGGCAGCGCAGCAGTGCACCACCTTGTTGCGTGTGCTGCTGCTGCTGTCCTTGCGTCGATGTAGGGCAGTGTACACCGCAAGGTGTACAGCCACCGTGGCCGGCTTCGGCTGGCCACACCACGGTGGCTGACGCGATTTTTCAAAAAAAAAATCAAATTTTTTTATTTTTGATAAAAATCAGTTTTCAAAATTTAAAATTAAGGGTTCGTTTGGCATTGTTGTGGTTTTCTGTTTTTTGGTTTTTTGTTTTTTTAAAAGTATAGGATATATGTCCCATAATGAATCAAAAATTATTTAAACATATTAAAATTATAATAATTTTGAAAACTGACAACAGAAAAGTGGAAACACCTTTTTCTTGTTTCTAGTTTTTGGTTTTTGGTTTTCAAAAAAACAGGAAACTGAAAACCAAAAATGATACCAAACAAAGATAAGTTTTGATTTTGAAAAAGATAATTAACAAAGTTAAAGTTGTTAATTTTGTTAAGATAGGATAATTATGGAGCAAAGAATTCTATTTGGATAATAATTGATTAAATAATATGATTATCCCATAATTATTTTAGGATATTAATTGATTTAAAATATGTGATTGGCAAGTAATTAGGATAGAATTTCCTAAAAGTTAGGATAATCATGGAAAATAAATATGATTTATCTTCCATAATTAAGATAAGATTTGATTCTATCTCATACCTAAATTAAAATATATGATATTTTATAATTGGTTATGAATAATATGAGATAAAATATGAGATATTTAGGAGCCATGTTTCCTTAATTGTGAACATTCGATGTTGTAATTTAGGAAAGCATGATGAGTGATTTATTATATGGCATTTTATTATATATGATGTTATTTATTGCTATATAGACTAGTATGGCCCATAGATTCTAAATACGATCTGCGCATCGTTTCACATTTTTGTAATCTAAATACGGTCTGTGTACCGTTAAGTATTTTTGCAATTTATTTTATTTTATTTAAGTAATAAATAGAAAAGAATAGTATTACAGGTTGCAGTTAATCCAAGAATCCATGGAGTGGAGGCCCAAAGGAGCAAGGTGGATGAGACCCATGAAGGTTCAAGTTGGAGCTTTTGCTTTATTAGTTTTCTTAGGATTAAGGGGCCATACTATGTCATGTTTTATTTATGCATTAGTAGATTATGCATGTTAGATTTTATTTATGTTGTTTGATGATGCGCTAGAGTTCACTAAATAATCACAACATAATGAATCTAGGTCCTAGTAATATTGAGGTAGCTTTTCCAATTAAAAACCTGATGAAAACTTCGATATTTATGATAGGTCATGCCTCAGCTGGGTGTCATATTATATCTTAGGGGAGTGGGGGTAAATCACGTTTTAGAGTTTTAATTGGTTATACACAACAAGGTTACCTAAAGCGTTTAGAACCTTGAAGCTAAGGGTAATAATTAAACATGTGATGGATAATTATTCAACCAAGAATTATAAAGAGTTGTAATCAGTAAAGAGTTTACTCACCTTGAAAATGCAATACCTGATGGTAGGGCCTCAGTCCGGTCAATTATTGCACAAATAAAGGATCTTGGAATCATTCTATTCAATAGGGATCAATTAAATTGAATGAATGCTTTAAAGTTACCAGTTTTAAAATCGCTTATGGTAATTGAAATTTATTAAACATAATTATTGAATTTTGCCTCGTTTGTTTTTGTTTGTAGATGAATAACTTATACGACAACACTGTTTTACCAATGAAACTTAACTTAAGGATGAATCTCAGAAACTTCAGGGAATGGGAAAATGAGTTGAGAAAAGTTCTCACAAGCCATGGGCTTGAATCTCGTTTATATATTTCTGTTGAGAGCAAGTATATGGAAAAATATGAAGCTGAAAGGCATGCTGATATTGTTTCAGATGCAAAGAAAATCAGAGGGCTCATTTTAGAATGTATTCCAATTTGTTGGAAAAGAAGATTCAGGCACTATGAGCTAACCAACTTGTACAAATGTCTTTGTGCTATCTGTCGAGGTGGCATTGGGGCATTAGGAAGTGGAGGTTTCAAAGATCATAATTTAAGAGAGTTCGTTAACTCGATCCCTCAGATTTACTATTCCTGGACTGACAGCATTAGGTATAAGGCTTACAAAGTTCATGGTAAAATAATGGCTAAGAGACTCATTCCTGGTCAGTCAGTAAGGGCCCATGTCAGGGAACTGATTAAAATGTTCAATCAGATGGATGTCCTTGGGAAGCCAATCGATGATGACTCTACACATGATATTATCTTGTTCTCACTTTATGATGGTTTTGACATTGTCAAGCTCACTCATAATGATGAGGGATCGTCGGTGACATTGATCAACCTTTTACTTAACCATGCTGAGGAGTTCCTGAAAAGGAGAGGAAGCGAATGCTTCTTTTGCGGTAGTTGGCCATGCCATACACCAGGGTGTCCCCATTACACACCAGTGAAAACAGAAGGTAAAGAGTTACTTGATGTTTTTGTTGTAGAAATTAACGTTACTTCATCTTCCACTTGGGTATTTGATACCGGCTGTGGTGCTCACATTGTTAATAACGTGCAGGGCTTGAGAGAAAGTAAGAAGTTAGAAAAAGGGGAAGTAACGCTTCGAGTAGGAAATGGAGCAAAAGTTGTTGCACTTGCTATTAGAAGTTATCACTTAAGACTTCCCTCTGGACTTATTTTGGTGCTTAATAATTGTTATTATGTACCAACAATTACTAAAAACATTATTTCAGTTCCTGTTTTAGATTCTGAAGGATTTTCATTTGAAATAAGAGACAAGTGTTGTTTTATTTCGAAGGAAAATATGTTATATGCTAACGCAAAGTTAATTAATGGTTTGTATCACTAGTAGAAAAATTGCTATTTGTAACGCCCTATTAGTAACTGACATTAATTATGTTAGTTACAATAAGAGTATTAGTAACTGACATAGATAGTTGATAGGGATTTAGATAGGTCGTTGGGACTACTAACCCTAACCAAATTAACAATTTATAATACCTAAACTTACACTAAACTAGTTAGTGGCAAGTAAAGGGTCGAACCCAAAAGGACTAAGTGTATAAATTTGTGCTAATTAGACTACTAGGAAAGCTTGTGAGATAGAGAGAGGTTCAACTAAACACAACTAAGAATAAATAACTAAAACTAGGGAAAGTGGAATCCAACTACATTAATACATTCAATAACATCATACAATTAGATGAAAATGACCTTGATTAGGAATAATCAACACATTTAACTCACTCTCGCACAATTAAGCATGTTAATTATCCTACTAAACTAATTCACTGTCGTGCAACTAGCCTAGCAAAGGTATGGAAGAAATTAGGGCTCTTAACCAACTCACTCTCGCACAGTCGATTGAAAGCACAATTAAGAACATAGAATCAATTAGCTAGAAAGATTCTAATCCATAAAAGCATCATCCATACACAATAATCAAGAAACAATTTCATACTAATCACAATCAATCATTCAATTTATTAACATAACCTTCATCCATTTCCCTAGAACATAACCTAAGCTAACATAATGAAGAAAGACATGGAAAACAAGGTAAAATAAGAATAAAAACAAGATTAAATAAATAAACTAATTAATCTACTCAAATCAACAAACAAAAATCAAAAACTAAGGATTTAAGCAAAGAAATAAAGATGAGAGAAAGTTAGAAAATGCTCATTGAATAGATGAGAAGAAGTTCCACAAAGTTGCTTCTTCAACCTCTCAAAAACTCCATGGAAATCCAAGCTTTCTCTCTCTACACTACTCCTAAACTAACCCTAAGAGAGAGAAAATATATGCTAAACTAATCTAATCTATCTAAAAATTAAAAAAATTGATTGAAAAGTTATTGAAAATAACCCAAAGAGGGTATTTATAATACAAGCTAAAATAATATAAAAGAAATTAAAAAGAAATAAAACTAACTAAAACAATTAAAATAATAAACTAAAAACCAAAAAAAACAAAACTAAAAATAAAATAAAATAAAAAGGAAAAAGAAAAACCCAAAACCCACAAAATTCCCACCCAAACCACGAAATCCCCACCACACTACCTTAACACTTCACTTTCGAATTTGCTGCTCCAATTAAAACACCCATTCACGCATCATCATCACTGTTCATTAGGGGTGTTCAAAAATACCCGACCCGACTGACTCAACCCGATGACCCGACGACCCGACTTAATTTAACCGGGTATTTTTTTTTAAATTGGCGGGTCGGGTACCCGACCCGGATAATTAGCAGATTTTCGGGTCGGGTCATGGGCCAGCATGTGAGGATGTCGGGTACCCGCTGACTCGTAAGCTTTTTCTTAAAAAAAAGATATTATTGTGCGTATAATGTAAAGGGTTAGGGTTTTTAACCTTGTTATTCCCTACAATACTATAGCCGTCATTCCCATCAATAACAATTCACCCTATAATGCTTTCTCTCTCCTCTAAATCTCATTCATTCTCTACAAACCATATTTCTCCCTCTCTACAAACTTTCTTTCACACACCGTGAGTCGCGGCAAAAGGGAAAGCAGCAACACTACTACACTAGGCGGCATTACGGTTAGTTGCTTGGCGTTTTTGTCCAGGAATATGGGGTTTTGATCTCTAAGATCTACCAATTTGGGTTCTCCATTTGTGGGATTTTTGGTTGTCTTTAGATTTTGTGTAAATTTTACTTTTTTTTAAAAAAAAAAATAATATTCTATAAAGTGTAAAATTCAGTTGCTTTGTATTTTATTAATTTCTTTTTGTTTGTTTAAGTTTGTAGTTAGATTTGTTTAAAGATATGACGTATTGTATTTCATTTAGTAATTAATAGTTGAACAAGTACTCCAATTATGTTCATGAAGTTTTTTGTGTTTGTACAGTACTACAGGTCTACAGTAGCAAAGTAATTTATTGAATTTAATTAATTTTTACTCTATACAGTACACATATAAACATATTCATTATTTCATTGAAATTGTTTAAAAAAAATAAATTCATTGAGATGAGTTAAATTTTTTCGGGTACCCTATGACCCGACCCGAGAAAATCGAGTACGCGAAACCAGGGTACCCGACTTTCTCGGGTCGGGACATGGGCCGAATTTCTCACTACCCGAAGATCCGGGTACCAGCCTTTTCGGGTACCCGAAAACCCGGGTACCCGGATTTGAACACCCCTACTGTTCATACTCCATCATCATCAACAATCATCACTTTACAGTCGTCCGATTTTCATTAAAAATCACGCACAAAGCTCGTGAAAAGGTTCGGTCGAACCATTGGTTGGTGCGGCCGAACTACGGGGTTGGTTCGGTCGAACCATGGGTGTGTTCGACCACACCTCTTCAAATTACAAAACCTCAAAAGTTTCTGACTTGAACTTCGACCGAACTCCTTTGGTTTGCTCGAACTTGATTGATTTTCATTTTCTCTTAATTGCGGATGTTGCTTGGGCGATTTGGGGTTGCAATTGGTGGCCGATTGTGGGTGAAGGGGTGGTGGTTGTTTGGTGATGTTGGCTGCGGTTTATGGGAGCAGGGGATTGGAGGTAGTGCGAGTAGGGAGAGGTGGCGAATTGGTTGCGGTGGTTTGCGCGTGAGTCAGGTGGTGCGAATAGGGGGTGTGAAATGGTGGTAAATTGAAGGTGTGGATTTGATGTTGCGGGTCAGTGAGAAGAGGAGAGGGAAATCAGGGGAGTTGCGTGGTTCAGGTGGTGGTTCGCAAGTGGTTGCGTGAGGTGGTTGTTATGGGCGTTGTTGTGGCTGTGATAGGTGGTGAGTGAAGGTGAGATTGGGGGTGGTTTGGTGACTGTGGAAGCTGTTGGTGTTGGGTGGATGTGGTTGGGATAGTGGTGCGCTGGTGAATGTGTGGTGAAGGTGGCTGCATTGGTGGAGCTGCTGGTTTGGGTGGTTGAAGGTGGTGGTGTGCGGCTGTTGTGGTTGAGTGTGGTGGAGGTTGTAGGTGGAGCTGGTGGCTGGTGAGTGGTGATTTTGGTGGTAGGTTGCTGCCAGGGGAGTTGGTGTTGGGTGGCAATTGAAAAGCCTCGGCTTGGACCTTGAACTCGAGCCTACACACAAACAAACCCGAGGGTGAAACCGAGACAAATAAAACAAAATAAAATAAAGATAAAATAAAATAAAAAGAAATTAAAAATAAAATCAAAAGAAATTAAATAAAATAAAGAAAACAAACATGAAAATAAAATAAAATAAGAAAATGAGAGAAACTAGGAATCTATTAAATAACAAGAACTAAAAACTTAAAATATAAACATAGAAAATAAGATAATTTAAATAAATTAAGAAAATAAGCTAAAAACTATTAAAAAAAACTACTAAAATACTCAAAATAAAGATAAACGACGTGAATAAGCAAATAAAAGAAATAAAGGATAAAAAGGGTGAAATTATTGGAAAAATAAGTCGGAAAACGACTCAATAAACACCCTAAAAGTGATATAAAAGTTACTTATCAAACTCCCCCAAGCTAAACTTTTGCTCGTCCTCGAGCAAATTAAATGGAACACGAGAGAAGGGAATGATTTATTCAAGCAAAGCTAGAACACTAAAGGAGACAAGAATGTACACTAACTCACTTTCGTAGGAATCACGGTCAATTTTAGCAACTAAAGACAAGCCCTTTAAACCCCTAGATCGCCCTAGAGGACGAGTGTGCTCTCGTGAGGGTGTCCTAAGAGTTTAACCCGCAACTCTAAACAAAAACCAAGGCAAGGAAATAAAAAGAAAAGAAAAAGAAACATAAAAAGAGAAAGAAAACACAAAGTTCATATTTGGACAAGAGATAGGAACAAGCACCAATGAATGCAAACCTTTCTAAATAGACAAATGTATGCACGTTCCAAGATGTCAATGGTTGATTGAAACATAACATATACTTAGCATAGAGAACTAATGGGGACACAATCCACCCTAGCCACAACCAATCGGGCCGCGTTCTCTCCACTAGCTTCAAATCAACCCTCAAGCTAGCTCCTCATGATTCCACGAAGGAACCGGAAAAAGATAAAGAAATGAAAAAATTTGAGAAGGTAATCCCGACATCTCAACTATGCATACTCTCTCCATAGGTTTGAAGTCTATCTCCCTCCACCGTTTTTTGACCCAACCCCACTAAAGTCTAAGGGTCTTTTATTGGGTTGTAACGTAAGGCTAAGGGTTAAGGCGGGGTAAAAATTTGAAAATTTTGGTGATATTTCCTAAGTGAAGCAAAAGAGTGGCCTACTCTCAAAAACAAACTCAAGAAGTCACAAAATATCAAACAAATATACCAATAATGACATCTCCCCCAAGTTTATTCAACACTAACACAATATATACCAAAAACGAAGTAACGTTCCCCCCCCCCCCCCCCCCCAAGCTTGAACCAGGCATTGTCCTCAATGCTTAAACTAGGGAAGAAAACGAAACCAAACTAAAATATTTTTGTGTTTTTTGTTTCTTTTTCAATTTTTTTTTTTAACTCTTATTTAATGTCCTTGCCTTTTTTTAACCATGGACGGCTTTTTCTTGAAACTTCATTTGATTTTCTTGAATTGCATCTTTCTTCTCAAACTTTTTTGCGTTTTCTTTTCAAGCTCAATTTTCAATACCTTACTTAAACCAATTCACAAAGTTTTCTTGCTCATGATCAAAACTCTCAAGACTCAAACCTCACATGCCAATGCTTCACTAACTAAAAGGGTTGGTAAACATGGGCCATTGGGTTTGTAATGTGGTTAAGACAAGAAAGGGAAAATTTAGGCTCAAATTGGTTATCAAGTAGGTCGATGCAAAATAGAAAATCAAATTTGTAACAAAATAAAAAGAAGATAAAGAAAAATGAGAAAAGGTGCCCTTTTCCTCCCCTAGAGTGGCTCGGTCACGATCTTGGGAGCTAGAGGTCAAAACAAGGATTAAGACATGCATAGTCAAGGATCCTAAATAGCCACTCAACAAGGTGATGAAGGCTAGAACAAATGAAGCTCACAAGGGATTATAACCAAACAAATACCAACCAAGGGTTTCAAATCCACTATAGAGAGCAACTCCATCTTACCACATTCCCGTGAACTAAGGCTTCATGGACCCCTAAAAGTTCTTAACCCGACTACCTTAGCATATAGTATCCTAGAGTCAACCAATAACACTCTCAAATCGTGCATACATTTACCACTTAGGAAGAAAAACATTCAAGGATTCAAGTCCCAAAACAAAATGTCCAAAATAAGAACAAACAAAACACATTTTGCCAAAATTACCTTGAAAGTAAACAAAAATCTTTTTGGATTTTTCAAAATAAAAGAAAAGACATGGAAATGCATATACTCAAGTGCATGGCATAAATGAATCAACATCCCACCAAACATGATAGAATACCCTCCCCCAAGCTTGAATGAGACAATATACTCAAACATAAACCAAATAATCCATGGGAGGGGAAAAGAAAGAAATCAATCCAACAAACCAACACACGTCCAACGAGTCACCAACCATTAGAGAAAGAGCTAAGAAAGATATTACCGGATATAGGTGGGTGTAAATACCCGCAAATGACCCAATTTAACCTTTCAAAGCCGATTTCCTCTTGAATTGAATCTCGATTTCCATATGCTAGCAAAAATAGGAGTCAAACTTCCTTGTTTCTTGATCCAAACCAATGCATAAGTGTATATCAAGTTATGTACCTAGCAAAAGGCACACAAACATTTCCATGAGAGAAAATCTAATCTAAAAAGAAAAGAAAATGAAAGCAATAAAAACCTTGGGTTACTTCCCGAGAAAGGCTTGTTTAACGTCCAAGCGAGACCGCTCTAGTAAATAATATTGCAACGAACGCAAGAGCTTATCAAATGCACTACTACACATTTCATATGATAACAAGTAGGCAAATGACGGGAGGAGGACGTGCAACAAGATTATTGCACGTAAATGAGGAGAAAGATGCCAAAAGAAAGAAGAAAAATCAAAAGAAAAATCAAGAAAATAAGAAGAGAAAGAAGAAGGGAAATAAGGAAAAGAATAAAAAGGCAAAACCTCCTCAAAATCTTTTTGGGTGGCATAATCACCCATTTCCTCAATAATAAGAGGATGAAAAGGAAAAGTCTCATCAAACAAGAGAGGGTCCTCAATAGGCTCTTTGACAAAAGAAGGGAGGAACATGGGATAGTAGGAGATGTGGTCAAATTTCCTTGAGAAAGGGACATGAGGAAGGGGAGGAGAAACAATGGTCTCACAAAGCCTCACATCACCAATGAGGGCATGAAAATCAATCATAGAATCCTCAAAAGAACACTCATGACTCAAATATCCCTCAAACAAAAACTTTCCAATAGAAACAACCTCATCCTCCTCTCTATCACAACGATGAACAACAACCCCCTCAAGATCCTCAAAGCCTAGAGTCTCTAAACCATGCATGAAAGGATAAAGGTTTCTCTCAAACTCTTCCCTTTCCCTGAAGCATTGCCAATGAACTCTCTCAAAAGGCTATAGTGATTTGTTACACCTTCAATGAACATACTAGCCATAACCTCAAATGAGTCCAAAGACTCATGGATAGAAGGGTCACAAACATGCAAGGTACGTAGACTCATCAAGATGGGGAAGGGGGTTGGAAACCTCAAAATTGACATTTTCTTCATTCATAACTCTTCCACCATCACTCAAGGGACTCTCAATCTCTCTTGATTGTTGACAGGGTAAAGTCGTATCCCCTAATCAAAAGTAAATACCTAAATCCTCTAACTAAAGTAGATAGGGAAGTAGGGTCGATCTCCATAGGGAAACAAGTCTTTTTACTCCTAATTAATTATTATAATCTAAATTATCTAAGTAACCAATATTTATATTTGAGTATGAAACTAAACTACAAAGAATAGGAGTAGGGAGAAAACAATATATAAAAGGATCTAGGGCATAGGTTCACCAATAAATAATACTCCAGGGTAAAACATAGTAATCAATCATAGACATTGCATAAATAACATGATTAACAGGCTCTCGCAATTTATTAATCAACATAGATCTAACAGGCTCTCGCAATTTATTAGATCTAAGTTCTTATTGAAAATAGCCTTTAATATCAAATTAACATCTGCTCGATTCATCAATTTAATATTGCTATACTTTTACAAGCCGCAATTGTAAAACATTAAAACAATCCAATAAGAAATTATCATGCAATACCAATAATCAATAATAGTCAATCATCAATGCATCAATTAACCAGATTGTAAAGGGCTCTCGCTACATATTACAATCACACAATTAATTTACCGGTATTAAATCTCATCTATCGAATCTTGACTTAACCATTTATAAATTAACTTGCCTATTGAAACTAGACTTAAACATTAATTCTCATCTCTCGATTCTTGAATCAATATTGTCAAACTCATGCATAAAAGATAGGCCTAATCTAGTCACAGAGCATTAAATCAATCAATAGGAAATTAATCTAATATTGATAATTAACAACAATAAATTACCCCTTCATATTATTTATTAGATCCCCATAAACCCTAGAAATTAAACTACTCACACATATTAAAAACTAAACAAATCAAAGCAATAAAATAAGACATGATTAAAGGAATAGAATAAATAACTAAGATTAAGAGAAGAGGAATCGTTACCAAAATAAATCTGGAATTAAAAGTAGAATTAAGAACAAAGGTTTAGAGAGAGAATTCTAAGAGAATAATTAAGAGAGTAAAGAAAGTAAAGAGGAGAAGAAGAAGAGGTGATCAAAACGTATTACGGAGGAGTATTTATACTCCGTACAAAAATCCTAAGCTAAAACAAATTAAAACTACGTTAAACATCAACTAATAAAACACGCGCCCGATCAGGCGAGGCACCGCCCGATCGGGCGCGCCTTTTTTGTCTCTAATAGCAATCTCGCGCCCGGCCGGGCGCGTCACCGGGCGCCAGACTAAGCTTCTCCCGCCCGGCCGGGCGCGCCTCCGGGCGCCAGCCTTTTTGGCCGGGCGGCTCATTTGGGCCACTATTTGGACTTCGATTGGGCTCCAATTCTTCGGGCCAAACTGGGTTTCCTCTTTGGGTCTTGAATACTCGGTCCAAATGCCCCGGTTTCACCTATACCGAGCCCTTAATCACCGGTTCGATGGCTCTAACCGGCCCTGGGCTATAAACTCTGGTCGTGCTTCTCCAATGTTCGTGATTGCTCCAAAATATCTCGGGAAAATACTCCAAAAGCATAAATCCCTGCAAAAGCCAACCAAATCTACGAAAACACTATAAAACACCAATTAGTAATAAAAGTGGCTCTAAAGAGCCAAAAACACTACTAATTATGACCAAGGGACGGGGGTAAAATACTATATAAAATAGACACATCAATTGCTCAAACTCATCATCATCATCCTCATAACTCCCTCATTCAAACATGAAGATGGCTCACTCACATCCTCACCATGGGAAGCTCTCAAAGGGGGTGAATAAGGGGAAGGATGGCAATCAAGCTCAAATGGGGAATGAAAAGGATCAAAATCCTCAAAAACCCTCTCATCACAAGAAAATCTCCCCTCACCTTCACACCCTTGCCCTACATCATCCTCAACAACACTCTCACACTCCAAGTGAGGTGCCTCAAGTCCATCTAAATCAAACATAGCACTCATCACTTGGGCAAGCCTTACTTCTCTTAATTTTTGTTCCTCTTGAAGCTTTTGGAGTTGTTGGGTGAGATATTGCATTTGAGAGAGAATTTGGGCATCAATGTTATTGGGTTGAGGTTCATGATCAAAGTCAAATTGCACATCATAAAAATTAGCACAAACCTCATCAAAATGAGCATAAGGGGGAAAGGTGTCAATTTGCATACTTGGATTATCACAAGGCACATAAGAAGTATCAAGAGAATTCATGCAAAAATTAAAAGAATCTTGGCATTGAGAATCAAAGCAAGAAACATGAGATTCTCTATCAAAAGAATCCCTAGCAAACCATGTGAAGAAATCCCAAGCATCATGCATAGACAAATGAAAAAATCTACCATTATTCATGTCCTCAACCATTCCCCTAGTATACTCATTCATGCCCCAATAAGCTATACCACAATCATCACTAAGCGAACACCCATGGTAACTAAGAAAACCATCTAATCTTTCAAAGTAAGCATAGAAGGGCTAACCATCAAATTGAGGAAAAGATAAGCATGCCATTTTTATACAAAGAACAAAGAAAAACAAACAAAAATCAAATAATATACAAGAACCTAGCTAATCTAATCAACACAAACTAATGAACGCCTTAGTCCCTGGCAACGGCGCCAAAATTTGATAGGGATTTAGATAGGTCGTTGGGACTACTAACCCTAACCAAATTAACAATTTATAATACCTAAACTTACACTAAACTAGTTAGTGGCAAGTAAAGGATCGAACCCAAAAGGACTAAGTGTATCAATTTGTGCTAATTAAACTACTAGGAAAGCTTGTGAGATAGAGAGAGGTTCAACTAAACACAACTAAGAACAAATAACTAAAACTAGGGAAAGTGAAATCCAACTACATCAATACATATTCAATAACATCATACAATTAGATGAAAATGACCTTGATTAGGAACAATCAACACATTTAACTCACTCTCCCACAATTAAGCATGTTAATTATCCTACTAAACTAATTCACTCTCGTGCAACTAGCCTAGCAAAGGTATGGAAGAAATTAGGGCTCTCAACCAACTCACTCTCGCACAATCGATTGAAAGCACAATTAAGAACATAGAATCAATTAGCTAGAAAGATTCTAATCCATAAAAGCATCATCCATACACAATAATCAAGAAACAATTCCATACTAATCACAATCAATCATTCAATTTATTAACATAACCTTCATCCATTTCCCTAGAACAAAACCTAAGCTAACATAATGAAGAAAGACATGGAAAACAAGGTAAAATAAGAATAAAAACAAGATTAAATAAATAAACTAATTAATCTACTCAAATCAACAAACAAAAAGCAAAAACAAAGGATTTAAGCAAAGAAATAAAGATGAGAGAAAGTTAGAAAATGCTCATTGAATAGATGAGAAGAAGTTCCACAAAATTGCTTCTTCAACCTCTCAAAAACTCCATGGAAATCCAAGCTTTCTCTCTCTACACTACTCCTAAACTAACCCTAAGAGAGAGAAAATATATGCTAAACT
This sequence comes from Chenopodium album, assembly GCF_948465745.1. NCBI lineage: Eukaryota > Viridiplantae > Streptophyta > Magnoliopsida > Caryophyllales > Amaranthaceae > Chenopodium > Chenopodium album. The sequence continues at coordinate 24,231,731 of NC_137842.1, forward strand.
AATCTAATCTATCTAAAAATTAAAAAATTGATAGAAAAGTTATTGAAAATAACCCAAAGAGGGTATTTATAATACAAGCTAAAATAATATAAAAGAAATTAAAAAGAAATAAAACTAACTAAAACAATTAAAATACTAAACTAAAAACCAAAAAAAACAAAACTAAAAATAAAATAAAATAAAAAGGAAAAAGAAAAACCCAAAACCCACAAATTCCCACCCAAACCACGAAATCCCCACCAGACTACCTTAACACTTCACTTTCGAATTTGCTGCTCCAATTCAAACACCCATTCACGCATCATCATCACCGTTCATACTCCATCATCATCAGCAATCATCACTTCGCAGCCGTCCGATTTTCATTAAAAATCACGCGCGAAGCTCGTGAAAAGGTTCGGTCGAACCATTGGTTGGTGCGGCCGAACTACGGGGTTGGTTCGGTCGAACCATGGGTGTGTTCGACCACACCTCTTCAAATTACAAAACCTCAAAAGTTTCTGACTTGAACTTCGACCGAACTCCTTTGGTTTGCTCGAACTTGATTGATTTTCATTTGCTCTTAATTGCGGATGTTGCTTGGGCGATTTGGGGTTGCAATTGGTGGCCGATTGTGGGTGAAGGGCTGGTGGTTGTTTGGTGATGTTGGCTGCGGTTTATGGGAGCAGGGGATTGGAGGTGGTGCGAGTAGGGTGAGGTGGCGAATTGGTTGCGGTGGTTTGCGCGTGAGTCAGGTGGTGCGAATAGGGGGTGTGAAATGGTGGTAGATTGAAGGTGTGGATTTGATGTTGCGGGTCAGTGAGAAGAGGAGAGGGAAATCAGGGGAGTTGCGTGGTTCAGGTGGTGGTTCGCAAGTGGTTGCGTGAGGTGGTTGTTATGGGCGTTGTTGTGGCTGTGATAGGTGGTGAGTGAAGGTGAGATTGGTGGTGGTTTGGTGAATGTGGAGGCTGTTGGTGTTGGGTGGATGTGGTTGGGATGGTGGTGCGCTGGTGAATGTGTGGTGAAGGGGGCTGCATTGGTGGAGCTGGTGGTTTGGGTGGCTGAAGGTGGTGGTGTGCGGCTGTTGTGGTTGAGTGTGGTGGAGGTTGTAGGTGGAGCTGGTGGCTGGTGAGTGGTGATTTTTGTGGTAGGTTGCTGCCAGCGGAGTTGGTGTTGGGTGGCAATTGAAAAGCCTCGGCTTGGACCTTGAACTCGAGCCTACACACAAACAAACCCGAAGGTGAAACCGAGAAAAAAATAAAATAAAATAAAACAAAGATAAAATAAAATAAAAATAACTTAAAAATAAAATCAAAAGAAATTAAATAAAATAAAGAAAACAAACATGAAAATAAAATAAAATAAGAAAATGAGAGAAACTAGGAACTTATTAAATAACAAGAACTAAAAACTTAAAATATAAACATAGAAAATAAGATAATTTAAATAAATTAAGAAAATAAGCTATAAACTATTAAAAAACTACTAAAATACTCAAAATAAAGATAAACGACGCGAATAAGCAAATAAAAGAAATAAAGGATAAAAAGGGTTAAATTATTGGAAAAATAAGTCGGAAAACGACTCAATAAACACCCTAAAAGTGATATAAAAGTCACTTATCAATAGTGCGGGTTACAAATAAATTAGTAATAGTAACCGGCATAACCAAAGTCAGTTACAAGTAGTAGGTCAATGATAGGCTGACCAACTATTAGTAAGGGGCATAAAAAGACCAGTTATAAATAATAAGTACAACTTTATTAACCTTATTAATTGTAATGGGCTTTATTAAGGTCAGTTACTAATGATAGCACACACCACTCACACTTCACTCTTTTTTTTTTTTTTTAAAGAGATTAGATGTAATATGCAATCCTTTTACAGTTTTACTTAACTCTTTTTTTTTCCCCACACATAAACCCTCAACTTTTATCTTTCCTCTAAAATTGCTCTAACGCTTCTCCAAATAAACCTGTTTCATCATCAAGAATATCAAGGTATGCTCTCGATTCGATCTCTTTTCTCTCGATGTCCACCTAATTTATGTATTTTGATTAATTACACGCTATTATTCGATAGAAAAAACTCTAGGGTTTGTTTTGAATTGTTTTGAATCTGTTCTTAATTAGTTTGTTTAGTATTTTACACAATCCAATTTGCAGGAATTTAAATCTAATTTAGTTATGAGATAGTCGAATTTGACAAGTTTCTTGTTGAATTTGTTTTGTTATTGTGAGAATTCATTATCCTGTAAAATCAAAGTGGTGAGATAGTCGAATTGGATGAATTTTAGTTGAATAATCAGGTGTAGAAGCTTTGTTAATGGGATTAGAATTGATTCAATGTGTCAGGGGCGGAATGTGATAGGAATTCTCCAATCTAATTCTTTTTAATGGAAATTAATTAATCACTTATTTCTAATATAGAGTAAGTTACCCCTTTTGAGCTTTGTCAGATTTATATATGCTTAAAATGTTGTTTGATTTAATAAAGGATCGACCTCATCATTGAACTCTTTTAGTTTTTTTTTTTTAGCCTTTTCACTTGTTTGCATTCCTCTCTCTTTGTGCGGGATTCTCCGAAACGGACATGGCAAATTACCTTCTTTGCTCTTCTCTTGCGTGTAATCTGATGTTCACAAGGGAAAGAATATTTCTTTTCCTTTTCATTTTTGATTTCTTGGTGATGCACTTGATTTTCATGGGAATTGATGCTCATAAGGAAAAGGTATGCTCTTTTTTCTTTTTGCCATTTTTTATGCTAATGTTGGCTGCTCTTTTATTTCGTGGAATTAGGTGGGACTTTATTTTTGCTGTGTAAAGAAGAGTTTGTGTGGTAATAGCTTGTTTAAGTTCTTGATGAACATGTTTTTCGGAACTATATTGGCACTTATTTCATGTCACATTGTTGTCATATATAAGAAATCGTCCTCGTTAAGATTCGTTAATTTTGGCTGCATCCCTACGCATCTTCTATTGCTGCTGTATAGCAGCCCCATTGATAAGGGTGTGCAACAAGGTCAAGTACGTGGATATGGCCCTAAAATTAAGAGGGTCCAATTTAAAGTTTTTTGCATTCTATTTCACTCTAAATCTGTGTCATCATCTTAATTCTCCCTTATATTTTCAAGGTTCAACCTTTCATTTTCACTTTAAATTTTTCTTTAGCATTCTTATAATTGTGGTGGGTTTCCAAAAAAAAAAAAAAAAAAAACACTCAGTCTCTTACTTCTACTTCTAATATATTATTTTTAACGATTTGTATTGTAAATTTCTTGTGTTATTTGTGATCAATTGCCCAACTCCAATTGCTTAGTATTATATCATAGTATTCAATTTAAATAAAGTATGCTTTTCAATTTTAACAATCTTATATCTCATTTTTACACAAATTTAACATGGTTTGGAAGTGAGTTTATAGGAAGTATATATGTTGCAATGATGCTTTTTGTGATGTTGATAGAGCAAAGAGAATATGTGTTGTGCTATTGTATTGCAATGTTGTGGTTATAAGCTTTGTAAATTGTTGCATATCTATGCATATCATATTCATTAGTTTATTGGCACCTTATTTTATGTCAGATAACTATCAGCTTGATTCTGCATCTCTATGTATCTTCTGCTTGCTGTTGTATAGAATGCTTTGATGTATTTGAGAATTCAATCTTGAAAATGTGAATGTGATAATATGCTTTGATGTATATGAGAAATCGATCTTACTTTGTTTTTGCATTTTTTTGTTCTGATTTATAAAACAGGTTTGTCTTACTTAGTTTTGGCTATTATGGTCTCCTTCTTGGTTTCCAATTGTCAAGTCTGTCACTCTCTCATTGCTCTACATGCATCTTTTTGTCGTCATCTTAATTTACTCTTGTTTTTTCCAAATGGACATATTATATATATTTTGGTTTGCTCTACATACAGTAGACACTAGTTTATTTTGGTTTCCTTTGTGCAGATGAATTTAGATGTAAATTTTAATATCAAATTTGAATTTTTTTTGGTTAAAACATAACAGAAAACAGCTCATGAAGTCATGGTAGAGCGAGCAAGTCCCTCAGAAATCAGTGGCCTAAAATCAAAGTGAAGATACTATACAATACAGTTTGTGAGTTAATCTTTTGCATATAACAACTCTGTATCTATATATTTGGATCCTATCTTGTGCATTATATTTTGATCTTCATTTTTATCAATCCATAGTTCCTTTTGTTGCTTTAGAATATTTAGATCAGTTGTGGTTTCTGAAAATTAAGTGTGTCACACACTTTCTCATTCTGCCTTCCTTAAATGAAACATGGATTTTGGAACTAAAATCATACCTGAATTTCAGGATTGAATTTCAGAACTGTATTCAGAGATGAATTTAAGATTTGAAAATTAGAAATGAATTTAGAGCTGAATTTCAGAACTTAGTTCATTGTGATTTACATTACTTGTGCATGCTTTTTGTTGGGTAAGAACTTATTTGGGCCATAATTGGGCCATAATTTCTACAGGATTGTTGTTGTCCTGAACATGGAAATTATTATACATGATTGTGATATAACAGGGAACCCACTAATGCCCTCTGGAGCTGATTCTTCTATTGGAAATGAATTGCCAATCAACAAAGTCAAGAGCAAACATCCGCAGACCAAGACGTTGCTTCACAAGCCACATCATCTAAGAAGAGTAGGGGGCCTCTTATCACTCTGTTCTTTTAGGATTACATACATGTCCTTTGTAATTGAAAGTTGGTGACATATTTGTAATTTACAAGTATTATCATTTTTTATATTTTATAATTGATGATGTAAATCGATGTTGATTAAATTGGACCTTACGTGGTTTAGATTAATACTCGTTGTATTTATTACGGTATAAAAGTAGGGTTAAAATTTATGGATCTTCACATTAAAAAAAAAAATGTAGCGTGGGTAATGGCAGTAAGAGCATTTGCTACTACTGCCATTTTAATTTTTTTTTTTAATAAAATAAAATGCTATTCGTAACCGGCGTTAATGTTTGGCAGCTACTAATAATACCCTAATTGTAACCGGCGTAACTTAATGCCAGTTACAAATAGTATGCTTTCTAACTTGGAAAATAGACTTTTTGTAACTGGCGTTTGGTTAAGCCAGTTACGAATAGTACATTATTTGTAACTAATATTAGTCAGTTACGAATAATTTTCACTAGTTGTAACGGTGGCATTCACAACCAACAATGCCAGTTACAAAAAGTCAATTTCGCCAGTTACAAATAACAATTTTTCTACTAGTGCTAGAAGGCTAGGTCACTAATGACCTAAGGTGAAAACAATCTTAATACACTTATTCAAAATGAAAACTTCAAGATACTTTATGAACTTTGGTACATAAAATATATAAAGAATCAATATGTTGGCCATCTCAAATTGTTCCCAGAAGTACCATATTAGAAATGAACAAATTTTTCTTCTTTAATAGGAGGATTTGTGCTTCTATGCACAGGAGAAGGGACCAGCCCACATAGAACTCACACCTCACAGAATCCACAATAACCCCCATCTTACATCATATGATTTGATTTGATTGTGGATTTGTGGATCCCAAACAATCATATCATATTCAATGATTTTGAAACATCAATAACCAATTATATCATATCCAATGCTTTTACCACAATTATACTGCATTCAATAGGGGTGACAAAACTTTGAATAGCAAACAACCATTGACTAAAGCAAACTAAAGTACTTACTTTCCACTCAGTCCTTGGGAAAAACCAGCAAGCACAACGTAGGAAAGAAAGGCCATAATAGGAATGTACAGATCTGGTGCGTTAATGTCATAGATTGGGGGTTTGTAGGAAATTTTGCCTGCCATAGGCTCAGTTATCCTTGTCCAGTGTCCCTACAGCAAAAAAGAGATTCAAAGAAATAGAATATATATAAACTACATTGCTGACACATATGGAAAACTTTAGAATAATAACACAAGACAATATAATTAAAAAAAAAATTACCAATAATGTGACTATGTGAAGAATGCTTATCCGATGCAGAAAAGGAGCCAAAATAATCTTTAACTTGTTCCTCACATAGTCATCGTTCACTTGGAAATAATATTGGGGATCAGCAAAATACCTACTTATCTGAAAGTTTTCATAACCACGGGGAATTAAAATGAAAATTCTTTAATCTTAGATTCTCAGTGCCACAAATCAACTCATAAATAAAAGGACCACTACAAAGTACCAGGGATGAGCTCCGAAGTATGCTTGCTTAAATAATACCAATTTGCGTCAAAAGAAACAAAATGAAAAGTTGTTGAAACCGCTCCGAAGTATATAAAAGCCACAAAAATATCTACATAAAGTTAATTAAGATGTATAATATTAGCACAAGTAGAAAAAATAGAGTCAATAACCATTTATAATTTTTGTACAGGTTGAGTAAGAAAGAGGAAGAAAGAGTAAAATATAATGTCAGGTTGAGTAATCATGTCAACATAACCCCCGATCGAATAAGGCTTCTCAAGTTCTTATATCCAATATCAAGAGGTTTTGGGCCTTCCCAACTTTGGAGAATATAACTTCTACCATATCATGCCATCAACTAAATAGGCAAACGCACTATTTAATGATTTCGATCTCAACAGATTGCCTTAATGGTATACTATCATAGAATATAAATACCAAAAAGTTCACCATCTAATCAATACAGATACATATCATTTAGTATGTACTACTAAAGTCAGACACACCTCATAGAACATTATACAGCAGTGTAAACTCATATCCACTCATAACTAGAAAACTACAGAGCTATGTAAAATCAAAAAGGAAATGCAGAATTGACTTAAGAAAAAGGCAAGGAAGCTTCAAAAACAGGAGACTAAAGATGTCATGTACTGTAACATTAGAGTATATATAAACACAAGTAGCTTAGTAACTTACCTCGGGATAGCAATTTTGATGAGTGATTGTCTGGTCTTTTGGATTTACGTCACCTCACAAGACACTTTAGTCTGAAATGTTATAAATAGAGATCAAAGCATAATCACAGCCAAAGAAAAAATGAAACAAGTCTCAGTCTTGGTACATTAACTTCCACTAAGAATTATTTGTAGAAATTGGGTTTGTGCGTGGGTTCATGTAAAACTAAGTAAGACAGACCTGTTTGATCAACTCCAACAATCATTCAGTGGCAATTCGGCAACCAATCTAACAATATCCAAGCATATGAACATTTAATATCTGAATACCAATCCAATAAATATAATAACAAATCAACCCAAGCAAATGGTAATTGATAACTTTACATATAGAATCCTAATTCAGAATTTAATATTACGAGATAAACCCATCAAATCATCTCCATATACAAACCCATCAACCCATTTTCATATATAAACACATTAAATTATTGACATGCATTTCAGCTAAACCCGAGAAAAAGAATACGCTTTCAAAAACCCCAGAAAATTTATTTGATATAAAACAGAGAAAATAACATAATTCAAAACTAAGAGGAGAATTAGGAAACTCTTGTAAGTATAGAGATACCTGAAAGGGTGGAATGAACGAAGAAAACAGTTTCGCTTTGGTGGTAGCCTGAACACTACAATACTGAAGAAGGGAAGAGGAGGAGATCAATTAGTCGGTAGTAGTAAAGGGGAAAAACGCCGCCGTCAAATGGAGAGAGAAAAGCAAGAGCGGTGGAGAGAGAAAGTGGAGCATAATCATAATTCAAGTAATTCCTCCCCTTCCCTTCCCAAACCCAAAGCCGAACATCCAATTCCTCCCATCCTGCTTCCCAATGGTAACTGGACATCCAATTCCTCCCCTTCTTGCTCCCCAATAGAAAGGCCAAACATACGTAATTTTGCCACCCCCTCAGCAATAAAACGACATAAACGAAATATTATAAGCAATCAAACCCAAACAAGATTGACTACTAGAATCGAAATATTAAAAGAATTTCACCAAACTTAGGGTTCATCATTTGAATCAAGGCGCACCTTGATATTATTGATGAAATAGTTTGGAAGAAGCAATAGATCAGAGCAGTTTCAAAGGAGTGATAAAATTGCAGGTTTATATGTGGGAAAAAATAAAACAAGAGTAAAGGTAAAAGAAGCGCAGACTACAAGAGTAACATAATAAAAAAATAATATTTATAAAAAAAGAAAAATTCACTTTCTCTCTCTTCCCCTCTTCTCTTCTGGGTTGCAGCTCCTCTTTCCCTCTCTTCCCCTCTTCTCTTCTATGTTGCTGAGTGCAGACCCTCCTCTTTCTCTCTCTTCCCCTTTTGTCCTTTTCCTCAATTTCACTTTTAATTTTTCAAATTTGATTTTCAATTTTCCCCAATTTCCTTTTCAATTTTTCTATGGCTTTTATAACTTTCAATACTTCATCAGCTTCTAGTGTTTCTAGCGACCGTGTTTCTGCTACTCGCTTCTTCGCCAAAGCAGCAATTGGCCGCATCACTTATGAAAGTTCAGAGTTCGGTCGAAGTTGACGACGATAACTGGTTGTCCGTGCTCAGCTATTATCAACCTGTATACTGTTATTATTGACTTGTATACTGTTATTATTGATTTGTGTACTGTTATGGTTGATTTCTATACAGTTATTATGGAGTTGAATATTGCTATTAAGAGGAGAGAGACTAGTTTTTTACAGCATAGGAATTATTACGCAAAATTACATTTTTACCCCCGGTATGGACCCAACGAGCCCATACCTGATAGTGGTCTATCACTACTCCAGACTACAACTACTCGTAATTTTTTTTTAAAATAAATAAATACAAGTGAATGTGAGTGGTGCAAGCTAATATTAGTAACTGACTTTAATAAAGCCCATTACAATTAATAATGTCAATAAATTCTGACTTATTGTTTGTAACTGACATTTTTTTTATGCCCATTACTAATAGTTGGTTAACTTATCATTAACCTACTATTTGTAACTAACCTTAGTTATGCCAGTTACTAATACTAATTTATTTGTAACCTGCACTATCTATGCCAGTTATTAGTACTCTTTTTGTAACTAACATAATTTATGTCAGTTACTATTAGGGCGTTACAAATAACACTTTTTCTACTAGTGTATTAAGTATTATAGCTTGAACTTACATGTCCCCTCCCCCCCTCCCCACAAGTTCTTAGTTGCGTATTGTTGACATATACAAATACTTTCCTATTTACCGGACAATCATAAGCCAAGTATTGAAGTGCTCTGCCTTTTTATTTGTGTGTTAGGTATCATGTTTGTCTGTAGGTGAAATAGTCATATTGATAAGGTTTCTTTTTTGATTAAAATAGTGTTGACGATCACAAGATTACATACTTCCCATGTCTAATGAGCGTGTGAAACTGGACCACTTGTATTTACAGCTGATGATTACATACTTCCCATGGTTGCCTGAGCGTGTTGAAGATTATCTTTGATGGACCATTTGTGTTTATAGCTGATGATTTGATGTGTGCAATTGCAAAGTGTATACAACTGCGGAGATAATGGGGAAGAGCCCTTACGGAATCGTGTATAAGGCCACACTCGAGGATGGAAATCAAGTCGCGGCTAAGAGGCTTAGGGAGAAGCTTGCAAAGACTTTAAAAGAGTTTGAGATAGAGGTTGCTGCACTTTGAAGGATTTCGTCACCCGAATCATCTTCCCCTTAGGACCTATTACTTGGGACCTAAAGTAGAGAAGATCTTGTCTAAGCTGCTGTTTTTGACTATATGTCTAAGGGTAATCAGTCTTAATTACTTTCTTTATGGTAAGAAGCAAGTCTAATATCTATGATTCATGTCTTCTTTTTTTGAAGTACTATGTATGTTATATGCCAGGTTATGTATTATATGATTAAGTTGATAGTATATATATTAAATTTATAGTCTTAGTACTTCATTGTGAACTTTACTTTTCATGTTGAACTTAATTTTGGTGATCACTCTCCTGAGATTATGACCTTGTACATATAATTTGGGATGTTTTATATGACTAAGGTGATGGTATATGTTGATCTTTAATAGTCTAATACTTCATTGTGAACTTTATTTTTCATATTGAAACTTAATTTTGGTGATATACTTTCTTAATTCCTAAATTATGACCATATTCATATTATTTGGGATATTTTTTGCAGCCTGAGGACCAGAAACTTCGATCGATTGGCCAACGAGGAGGATCGTGATATGAGTAACGCGTGGACTGAACTATATTCATAACCAAGAGAGCATAGTTCATGGAAGTCTTACTTCAACTGATGTATACCTAGATGAGAAAAATAACCCCATAATATCACCTTATTGCTCATGTCAGAGGTCAAAGAAGCAATGGACATGAGCTTGCCAGAAGAAATAAGGTGATTGTTGCTACCCTTTACTCTTAAGTTCCCTACACTGAGGAAGAGGAGAAGAGGGTAGATGTAATAATGGCCCCTGCTATTCTTTCACTTTCCAAACAAACCTTAATTTATATGGCAGTGCCTTTTACGTGTGATAATCAAAATGGGGCTAGATTGCAGCTATCAACTACATTTTATTTTTGTGTTTTGTAATCTCAGTTGGCATATCAATAATATAAGGTAAAAGTTGTTTCAGTGATTGAAAGATTTATGTACTAATTATGATGGCTTCATGGTTTATATTGCTGAGCTAATATCAGCCATTTGAAAAAAGCTCTTTTATCAAAAGTTTAAAACGATTGTTTTTGATATAGTGAACTTCTCTAAATTAGCCAAATTAACTCATTTTTAGTTGAAACCTGCTCCAAACGACCATTGGTTCTACATTCACTAACAATGTCCATTAAAAAAACATACATACTAGAAAAAATAGTCACACTTCCGGCCTCACTCACTAATAACACTATATTGCTTCGCGCGCAACGCGCGCGCGTGACATCCCTAGTCAAGTAATAAAATATGGAGTATAAGCCTTGGTATGTGAAAATATTACGTAGTATTTGAGAAATGAAAAGATTAAAAAAAAACTACTACCTCCGTTTTGTACTAAATGCAACGCTTTTCATTTTCGGCAGTTTCATAATAATTGCAACACTATTATTTTTTGGTAAGGACCCAATGTTATTTTATAATTTCTCTCATCCATTAATCACACTTTTACGAATATTTTATTATTTTTTTCCTACCAACCCCACTTATACAACTTTTTTACAAAGTATTATTTTTCTTTCCTACTAAGGCCCGGTTCACTTCACCTTATTTTTGCCGAACGGATATTATTTTTACTGAACTTAAATTATTTTTAGTGAGCTGAAATTATTTTTACTAATTTTCTACTATATATCTTCTTTAAGTTTACTGAATTTTATTGAACTAAAATTATTTTTGCTGAACTGAAATTAATTTTACTGAACTAAAATTAATTTTATTTGATATTTTTTTTAAGGTGAAGCGAACAAGGCCTAACAATATCTTTATATTATGAAAAATTCTATTTTGAAGCTCATCCTTTAAATTTTCTAAAAATTTGTGAATATCCTATCGTTACATTTAATCATCAATAACTTAATACTAAAACAGACACCAAGAGTGACATGTGTCACATTCCGGTGCTGTTTTTTTACCTCCAAAACTCCCCTTTCCTTTTTAATTTTTTTATTTGGTTAATATTTGATTCTATAATAATATCATTCCAAATCGTTTATATTATCTTTATGACAAATGTATATTCCTTTTTATTTGGTGTTCATAATTATTCTATATACATTCTTAAATGGAGCATTCTTAAATTTTGCCAAAAAAGTAATAATAAATTGATTCATATAATATATGTTATAAAAATTACTTTAAAATATCACTATAAATATATTTATTTTCAAATACCTCAGCTAGCAAATATTTTATTTCAATTTTAATTTAATATAACTATATATATATAAATTAGTTACAATTTTGTTTCCGAATTTTACTACTATACATACATATTATCACAAATTAAAGATTTATAGAGTATAGAATAGACATATAGCTATAAAATAAAAGTTGTGTTTGACAAATGATTTTTTAGATATAAAAGGGGATATAATATTTATAATTTTGTGTATGTTTGCAGTTTTGCAAATAGTTTTAGTGGAGATTTTAGTTTGGTGTTTGATTGATTTTTTGTGTTTATTAAAAATGCATTTATTAATAAGTATTTACAAATATAGCCACTAGACCTGATCAAACCAAGTCCCGGTAGAAAAATTCTCGAGTTTGGGCAGCCTAAAAAATTCCATTTTTAGATAGTTCTTTTGCTTTGCCTATTAATATAGAATATGACATTATAATTTCTATATATTTGATTTGTATGTTTTATCAAATTTTATTTGTTGAATAGAATTAATTTTCTTACTAAAATTAGACTTATCGTGCATGACATGTGCCTTAAACTAATAATCCTGGCCTTATTCTTTTGAGCTTCTTTGTAGAGCAGAGCAGAGCAGAGCATATATTTTATTATTATTATTATTATTATTATTATTATTATTATTATTATTATTATTATTATTACCATTATTATTATTATTATTATTATTATTATTAAAAATTAATAATTAGTAGTATATATAAATATTAGTTATTATCTTTAAATATTAATTTTTGTTATAAAAAATCAATTATTATTATTATTATTATTATTATTATTAATATTACTATCATTATCATTATTTTTTTTGAGAAAATATTAATATTATTATTATTATTATTGATATTATAATTATTAAATATTTATTATTTATTATTTATTATTATTATTATTAAATATTAATTTTTAATAATTTTATTATAAATAAATATTAATTTTTTTTATTATTGTTATTATTAAATAGTAATATTTCATATTATTATTATTATTATTATTATTATTATTAAAAATTAATAATTAGTAGTATATATAAATATTAGTTATTATCTTTAAATATTAATTTTTGTTATAAAAAATCAATTATTATTATTATTATTATTAGTATTATTATTAATATTACTATCATTATCATTATTTTTTTTTGAGAAAATATTATTATTATTATTATTATTATTATTATTGATATTATAATTATTAAATATTTATTATTTATTATTATTATTAAATATTAATTTATTATTATTATTATTATTAAATGTTAATTACTATCATTATAATAATTCAATATTAATTATTATTATTAAATATTAATTATTTATTATTAAATACTAATTATTATTATAATAATTTAATATTAAGTATTATTTTTAAGCAAAGTAGAGCAGATTTCAAGAGCAGAGCAGCTCTAAAGAACGGGCCCTTAATATGATTATATAAAACAGGTACTCCGTATTTTTAAAAATCTGCCATGTTACATAAATAATACTCACTCCGTTTTTAAATACTTGTTCCACTTTCCATTTTCGGCCGTTTTTAAATATTTGCTCCATTTCCTTTTTTGGAAAGCTTTTACAATATTTAATTCATTTCTCACACTTCGTGGACCCAACATAATACTCTCTCTCTTCTTATTCTTCCACTACTTTTGCTTTTTACAATTTTTTATTTTCTCAACTACCCCACTATCTCTATATTTAAAACTTTCTCCAATTTCTTCTAAAACTCCGCACATAGAGAAATGGAGCAAATATTTAAAAACGGAGGGAGCAGATGATTATTAAAAATACGCCCCATTTATTTGTTATAGACGGATCTAACCCATTTATAACTGTGGCGGGTCTTGGCTTTTAATAGTGCTACAAGCCCTCCAACCCTACCTCTCTCTCAGATATCCATTTTTAGCGCACTGAACGTTCTCCATTGAAGCGCAGTTCACGTTCTCCGTTGAATCGCACGGCGCCTTCTATTGCTTGTATCCCCCATTGAAGCAGCTCCTTAGGTAAGTTGTTTGATTTGGTTATCATCATATCAATTTCACAATCTAGGGTTTATCTTTGATCTAATCTAATTTAATTAAGTTTAGGGTTCGAAAATCTAAACTATTGGTTCTAATTTCTAAGATTGTGAAACATCATAACCAGCGATATTTTACCAGAAGAAAATTATGAGCCTAATTTGATTATTGAATCAAATATCCCTAAAATTATGTATTTTTCGAGATAGTTGAATCAAATCAAATATCCCTAAAATTATGTATTTTTCGAGATAGTTTAATCAAATTTATTCATGTATAGTTTGATAGTTTTGAAGAATTTTTATATAGAAAAAAATGATAAAATTAAAGGATAATCAAGTTTGATCCTGCTAAAATCAAGCTTTAATCAGTTCTATGATGTCCGTAATTTCGGTAGAAGGAGGTGATTGGGGGAGGGGAAAAGCTGAAAGCATTTGAGGAATATATTTGCATCTTTTTAACACATAAACTAAAATTAGATGGAAAACATCTTTATTATCAATCAATCAATCAATCAATCAAAGCCTTAATCCCAAAAGTGGGGTCGGCTAACATGAACCAAATTTGATTATTCCGTGTAGTCATCAACATAAATCTTTCTCCTCCATCCCTTACGATCCAAAACTTCATCCTCACGTAAATCCATGCACTTCATATCCTTCCTCACTCCTTCCAACCAAGTCATCTTTGGTCTCCCTCTTCCTCGTTTAACCCCTCCATGGTCCCACTCTTCCACTCTTCGCACCGGTGCACCCTCGGGTCTCCGTCTTACATGTCCAAACCAACGCAGACGATTTTCCCTTAATTTATCTACAATGCCCGCCACACCTACTTTCTTGCGAATAACCTCATTTCTGATTCTATCTCTTAAAGTGTTTCCACACATCCACCTTAACATGCGCATTTCCGTAACCTCCATCTTTTTAATATGCTCTTTCTTAGAAGCCCAACATTCTGTACCATAGAGCAACACTGGTCTTATGGCAGTCCTGTAGAATTTTCCCTTCAACTTTAAGGGAATGCTGCGGTCGCATAGCACTCCCGTGGCCGCTCTCCATTTAAGCCACCCTGACTTAATCCTGTGGGTCACGTCTTGATCAATGTCACCATTCTTCTGGATGATCGACCCTAGGTACTTAAAACATTCACTCATGGTCAAATCCTTTCCATCCAAACTCACCACTTCATTGCTTGTCCCCTTCTGAGTGCCAAAACGACATACCAAATATTCAGTCTTACTCCGACTTAGCTTAAACCCTCTAGATTCCAACCTTTGCCTCCATTGCTCCAACTTGACATTAACCCCATCCTTAGTCTCATCCACCAAAACGATATCATCTGCGAACAGCATACACCATGGAACCTCATCTTGAATTGGTCTAGTTAATTCGTCTAGAACCGTTGCAAAAAGAAAAGGGCTTAATGCAGACCCTTGATGCAATCCGATTGTAATAGGGAAATCTTTTGTCAACCCTCCGCATGTCCTCACATTTGTTGACACATCCCGATACATATCCTTAACTAGGTCTACATACCTTCGTGGGATACCTTTCTTCAACATTGCCCACCAAAGTATCTCTCTTGGCACCTTGTCATATGCCTTCTCTAAATCAATAAAGACCATATGAAGATCTTTCTTCTTTACCCTATAAAACTCCATCATTTGTCTTATCAAATGGATTGCCTCCATAGTAGATCTCCCAGGCATAAAACCAAATTGGTTATCTGAAATGCTTGTGCATGCCCTCAACCTTTGTTCAATCACCCTTTCCCACAACTTCATAGTATGGCTCATAAGCTTAATTCCTCGATAGTTAGAACAATCTTGAGCGTCTCCTTTGTTTTTATAAACCGGGACCAAGGTGCTCTTCCTCCAATCTTGTGGGATCCTTGTAGCCGTCCATATCTTGTTGAAAAGGTTTGTTAACCAATCAATACCAATCTTACCCAAACACCTCCACACCTCTATCGGTACCCCATCAGGGCCAACCGCCTTCTTAGGTTTCATCTTCCTCAGTGCAATCTCCACCTCTACTCTCCTAATCCTTCGCACATACTCCATGTTGATTTCTTCATCACTCATAGAGGTATCTCCTATCACAACTCCATTACTTCCATTAAATAATTCATCAAAGTACCCCTTCCACCTGTCCTTGATGCCCTCCTCTTGCACTAGGACCATTTGGTTCTTATCTTTGACACACTTCACCATGCCAATATCCTTCCTTGCCTCTTGTCTTCTCTTTGCCATCTTATAAATGATCCTTTCTCCCTCCTTGGAATCAAGCTTTTCATAAACCTCCTGATATGCCTTTTCTTTTGCTTGGCGAACAGCTGCCTTTGCCTTACTCTTAGCCTCCTTATACGCTGCAAAGGTTTCATCACTCCTACATTTTCCTAAGGCTTGATAGCATTCCCTTTTTTGCTTAATTACTGCTTTCACCTCTTCATTCCACCACGAAGTATCTCTCTGTACCGAAGTTCTTCCCCTTACTTCCCCTAAGACCTCTTTGGCCACTCTTAGGAAACAGTTCTTCATTCGTAACCAGGTCATGTCCGGATCCACCTCTCCATCCCAATCCGCTTCTTCAATTACCTTTTCTGTAAAAACCTTAGCTTTTGCATCCCTTAGGGTCCACCATCTTATCCTTGGTTCTTCTTGTCTAACTTTTTTCTTCGCCTTCTCTTTCAGACGAATAGTCATTACCAATAGCCGGTGTTGGGTGACCACACTCTCCCCTGGGATAACCTTACAGTTTATGCAACTTTGTCTATCTATGCTCCTTGTGAGCAGGAAGTCTATTTGAGTTGCATTTGCTCCATTCCGAAAAGTTATCAAGTGTGAATCCCTCTTCTTAAACCAAGTATTAGCCAAAATTAAATCATATGATTGGGCAAAATCCATAATAGCTTCACCACCGGCGTCCCTCTGCCCATACCCAAAGCCTCCATGGACACTCTCATAGCCATCTCGGCTCGCCCCAACGTGCCCATTTAGATCCCCTCCAATATATAACTTCTCTGAGTGGTGGACACCCTGCACCACCTCGTCTAGGTCCTCCCAAAATTGTCGTTTCTCTTCTGCATCTAAACCCACTTGGGGAGCATAAGCACTGATAACATTCACAATCTCCTTGCCACATAGCAACTTCAGCCTTATCAACCTATCGTTCTTCCGATAGACCTCGATCACCTCTTTTGCCAACCTCTCATCGAGAACCACACCAACTCCGTTCCTAGCTCCACCATTCCTTGTTCTGTGGCTCGTTTCTTGCCCAACATACCATACCTTATACCCCAAAACCAAGCCTCGAGCTCCTTCTCCTGTCCATCTTGTCTCTTGGAGGCACATGATGTTCACGCGTCGTCTTTTCATTACTTCTACCAATTCTGCTGATTTTCCCGTAAGAGACCCCACATTCCAAGAACCAATCCGCAAACTAAATTCTTTTCTCCCACGCTCCCTCCTGATCCCAACTCCAAGTCCTTGATTATTTGACACCACAATTGGGCAATATGGCGCGTCGCTTCTGGGCGACGACCTAGCAACCCTTACATACTTATCACTGCACCCGGGTCTGGGAAGTGCAGCGCGTCGCTCAGTAGGGAACGCCCCAATGGCACGCCCTTGCTCATTTGACACCACACTCGGGCAATGTGGCGCGTCGCTTCTGGGCGACGACCTAGCAACCCTTGCATACTTATCACTACACCCGGGTCTAGGAAGTGCAGCGCGTCGCTGAGTAGGGAACGCCCCCACGAAAATATCTGTTTGGCTCATGTCATGGGATGTGACGAAGTTTTATACTGGCTGTCACTGGCCTACCGTAACCCTCCTCCTTTATCCAGGCTTGGGACTGGCAGCGGGAAACCCACTGGCGGAGTTGGAAAACATCTTTATTAGTGTTACCATAATTTGGTTAATGTGGTATATTAGCTGGGGTTTTAATGAGATGGCGTAGGTATAGGTATCCCTTGTCTAGTTCGTCGGTTTCCTGCAATCCTAAAACAATAGCAGGGTTTCATTTCTTCGGTTTCCTGCAATCCTAAAACAATAGCAGGGTTTCATTTTCATTGTACATGGGCAGAGCTGATATGATCCTGAATTTGAAGTTACGTAAATATGACCATGGAGGTGCAGGTGACTATAAAGCAGAATCCATGTGGGAGGTGTTATTAATGGCGAAACCTCCTGAATCCTGGTATTTCAGTGAAAGGGGGAAGTGTTCTTTTGAAATATTTCAATCCAACACATTCAAAATCCTATGTAGCTACACACACAATTCAAAATGCCATATTCTAGTTCTTAGATACCACTTGACATCACATTAAAATCAAACACAAACAATCCTGAAAAATACTTGGGTGCTGCCTTTGATTTAATGTCTTAACATGGCTTTCCAGCTTTGTAATTTGACAATCCTGCTTATCAGGTGAACCCAAATCACACATTAAAATCAAACACAATCAATCCAGTGCAAAAAAAGACCCTCTTTTGTCTACATTTATCTTTGCTTCCCCTTTCACGCTGTATTCCATTATTTATTAAAAAAAAAGATGGCTTGTATGCGTCCTCATGGGTTTCCCTGAAAGTTCTCAGTTGATTGAGGATCTGCTTATTCTCAGAAAAGATTTACATATACCAGTCATGGCTGAGGGTTCCGAGATCGATGAGCGTGTGGACCTTGATGACGATAATTACATGGAAGAAACGGATGAAGATGTTGTCGATGGCATTGAGGATGAGGCAGAGGAAGGAATTGGTGATGATAAGGCTGAGGAGCAGGATGAGGAATTAAGAACTGATGGTAGTGGAAAAGAGCAATCATTGGAACCTGATCAAAGTCCCATTGGTGATAAACATGGGGAAGATGAGGAGAAATATCCATCTTCAATCAGTGAAGAGGACAAAGAGAAGCACGCTGAGCTTCTTTCTCTTCCTCCTTATGGAGCTGAGGTTTTCATTGGTGGGCTTCCCAAGGATGTTACAGAGGAAGATTTAAGAGATCTTTGTGAGCCTTTTGGTGAAATTTTTGAGGTCAGCACTATATTTCCATATATATTATATATATTCCTGCTTTTTTTTTTTTTTAATACATGCAACACTTTTCTTTTCATGCTTGCCGAATTATTTTTCAATTGTTAATATCTTTAATTACCAATATGTAAAATTATAAACATATGATAGTAAAATAGTATAAATTGAGATAAATCTAACAAGAACCCACTTAATTATTAATCATCAAAGCTAGTCAAAGGGAAACATATGAGTAGCGTAAAAGTCGAATTGCTGCAAGTATAAAAAAACGGAGGAAGCATATATTTCAACCCTTATCTCCTACCCCCACTTTTTTTTTCCCTCTTGTTCCATAAATTCATACTTTTGGGTGACTTGTTGCAGGTAAAATTAATAAAAAATAAGGATACTGGTGAATTTAAGGGATATGCCTTTGTAGCATTCAAAACAAAGGAAGATGCCCAGAAGGCAATAGAAGAGTTGAAGAACAAAGAATTTAAGGTAATTTCATATCTTTTCTTGGTTGAACTTCTTTACTTTCCCTCCTTTCATGCTTTCATTTGAGTTTGGCTTATGAGATTGCTAATTTTCATGTCATTGCTTCATCACTGCAGGGAAAAACGGTCAGGTGTTCATTGTCTGATGCAAAGCACAGGTTATTTATTGGTAACATCCCTAAAAGTTGGTCAGAGGATCAGTTCAAACAAATGATACATGAAGTTGGTCCAGGGGCAGAGATAATTGACCTTAAGCAGGTGGACTATAGTACATTATGAGTCTATGTGAATATGTGATTGTAAAGTAGTATGGTCTGTTTCTGTTTCTCTTAACAGTGTTTACTCTGCCCATGACAGGATGGTTTAAATCCTGGCCGTAACCGTGGCTTTGCCTTTATTGAGTATTACAACAATGCCTGTG
Organism: Chenopodium album; assembly: GCF_948465745.1. Lineage (NCBI taxonomy): Eukaryota > Viridiplantae > Streptophyta > Magnoliopsida > Caryophyllales > Amaranthaceae > Chenopodium > Chenopodium album. The sequence continues at coordinate 24,251,513 of NC_137842.1, forward strand.
CTGATTATGCTAGACAGAAAATGTCTAGCGGAAGTTTTAAGCTGGAAGGGAACACCCCAACTGTCACCTGGGCTGATCCAAAGAGTGCTCCTGACTCTGCTGCTGCTTCCCAGGTAGTCAATATTAATTTCTACGTCAACAACTTTAATAATAGCCTTCTATGTTAATTTGAAGCATGAACTTTAGCTAATGACCCAATCCTAAGAACCCAATGAATGGAGAGAAAAAAATTAGAAACAAAGCAGGATTATTTTATGTTAGTTGAATGGACTTTGCCAAAACCATGTGTAGTTGACCTTTTTTTGTTTCTCATACATGCTCCAAGAAAATATACAAATTGGAATTATCTTTAAAATTTGTTATATAGTATGCTCATTTACATTCAAATTGCAAGCAATATGATACTCATTGGGCTTATTGTAGTAATGTATTGACTTTTAAAGCTATATATATATATATATATATATATATTATTATTATTATTATTATTTATAAATATATATTTATATATATATTTTTTAGGTAAGATGCTAATATATTACAGAAAGCTACCTTAAAGTCTCATTAAGCATGCCAAGTTATAGTTCCCATAGACCTATGTTGCTCATGCAAACTTTAGACTAAATATTGTGGGCATGAATCAAGGGTTTTCAATTTCAAAATTTTTATGTCTTTTCCATTGTAGAGAGTATTTATCATATGGTGTTGTATTGTAAGGTGCACTGCTTAATTGCTTTTAAGCTTTTTGATTGCATATGTTCTTGCTACAAATTATGATTTTGTACTTGTAACAAAGAAACACTGAACTTTAAGGGTTACGAGGCTATTAAAATTTGGTTGTTGGCTGCTTTTAATTTTTAGACTAAGCTTTAAATTTTGGGAACTTTGTCAGAAGAGGCCTTTCAAAAGTTTTTTTTTTTTTTTCTCTTTCTTTCTAGAAACAACCTTTCAAACTTTTTCTTTTTTTTTCCTAGCAACAACCTTTCAAATTCTTTCTTGCGAATTCAAATCTTAAACTAAATGCGCCTTAACCTATATCTTGGCCATTGACCGACGTTTTCTGAAGATTGGGCATGCAGATCTTGCACTGCTTCTTTTTGTTATATATCGTTTTAACTTACCTCTTCCCTCCCCTTTCTTGGTACTTCCCTTAAAAGTCACCTCCTATAACACCTTTGTTTCACCAAGGTGCCCAAATTTCCTTCAAACCTCATTTAAGTTCTTTCTATCTCCATACCCACTCATTTTCACCATTGGCAACACAATTGTAGATAATACACCATTCATCCGTCAGATTTAGCAAGCTGACTGCCCATTTTCTTATGCTCGTCCTCTTCACTTCCATTCAAGAGGGGTGAAGATGTGAAGTTAGGGAAATTGAGGAAAACCCTAATTCTAAAATTCAAAATTAAATCCAAAAAATTACAAGTATTTAGAGAGGGAATTAGGCATTTACTTGTTGAACTATATTGGGAAACACTTGATATTCAAATTTAATCAAGAGCGATGAAGAGTATTGCAAATGGAGAGAGAAAGAGAGGAGTGGGATGATTTGGAAGCAAGTCAAGAAGAAAAGCGAGGGAAAAGGAAAAAGGTCATGTGACATGTATCCCCCAGTCAATGTCCTGAACAGCGGTAAAGGTTTTATCTTGCCCAAATTTAGAGATTTTTTTTTAAAAGGCTGTTCTCTCACAAAATCTGACCTTTAAAAGGTTTGTTTGACAAATTTTACTGAACATTACAATGGTCATATACTGTAGAAATATTTTATTTTTTCTTTTTGCTTGAAAAAGACATAATAAATGTATTTGTTTTGACTTTGATGAGTAAAGAAATTAAAAGAGTTGCTAAGAGGAACTATACATTGGCCTTGGAATTCATAGAAAGACGGTTTTAATAGGGAAACTCAAGTAACCCTTTTGGAAAAGTGCATCTATGTTGTGCTTAATAAAAAGTTATCAAATGGTGACTTCTGACATTGATAGAGATTGCCTCAAATAACCCTTTCGGAAAAGTGTATCTATGTTGTGCTTGTTAAAAAGTTGTGCTGACTTCTGACATTGATAGAGATTGTATCGTTCTTTACGGAATTTTTCATCTTCCATATGTTGCAACTTGCAAGTTGTTTATTTTGGGACTATTCAGTGATGACAGTGAGATGTAGTTTAGTTTTTGAATCAGATTAAAATCGATTTGCCTCCACATAATTCTGATGAAAACGTGTTCGCAATATGATACTGAGTATACAAGACGTCAACTTTGTATGATATTATTTGTGTTCTGGCATTTCGCTGTCCTATGATGACATTGTGATGCAGTTGATCTGGTTGGTTCTTCCTTGAGATTTACTGCAAAATAACATAAACCATTTAGTACGCATTCATTAATGAATGTTCATTATTCCCCCCCCCCCCCCCCTCTCCCTTCAATTTAGATCTAGTTTGTAGGAGAGTCTTGTTATGGACAAGCAGGGAAATCCCTGTTTCCAAAATCCTGCTATTAATAAATAGTATTGGCTTCATTTGTTTGATTGGGCAATTCATTTGTTTGTTTAGGCAATGTCTTATTGCAATTGCCCAATCAAACATTGACAGATTTGTTTGTTTGGGTATATAAGATTGAAAGTTAAATCTTTATTGAGCCACTAGTACAATATTAAGAAGTCAGGTTGACGTTGTTTTTGAATTTTCAGGTCAAGGCACTCTATGTAAAAAATATTCCAGAGAGTGCAACCCCTGAACAACTGAAAGAAATTTTTCAGCGCCATGGAGAAGTCACGAAGGTTGTGTTGCCTCCTGCTAAAGGGGGACAAGGCAAAGGGAGTTTTGGGTTTATCCATTTTGGTGAAAGGTCTAGTGCTCTAAAGGCTGTCAAAGACACAGAAAAGTATGAGATAGATGGTAATGGTTTAGTCTTCACTTTCGATTTCTGAATTTATTATAAATGAAATAGATGCTTGAGTTTTCTATTGCCAGTTTTTATTTGGGTGGGATTAATCATGAGAAGGGATGGAAGGCTCAGATACATAGTGGATATTTTGTAGATTGTATCCAAGTGACACCTAATTTCTCTACTTGGCATTTTTTACACTCTACATCTGACATACTTCACCATTTTGACTATCAAGACAGCAAAGAAAATTTGCTTTTCTTTGCTAATTTTTCTTATTATGGGAAAAATACATCTACAAGCCCTATTGTTAATCAGTTCATTATTGTTTATATCTGAATTTTTGACATCTCTTTCGCTTTGAAGCCTTTGATAGAACTTCTATCGAAAAAATTTTGTACTACCTTGTGCTGCTTTTTATACAACCAATTTTTCATTAGTTTTTTTTACTGTTTTATTAACAGACTCTAATATGATTGTTTTGTTTATTACAGGTCAGGCGTTAGAAGTTACTATGGCCAAGCCACAGACAGATAAGAAGTCTGAAGCAGCAGCTTCCTTCACTGCTGGTTCAAACTATCTTCCTCCACAAGCTTATGGTTTTGCTGGAAATCCATATGGTTCAGTGGGGGCTGGATATGGTGTTGCTGGTGGATACCAACAGGTATTTTAAGTACTTTACTTCATTTTCTCTACTAAAATTACATTCTCTTATCTTGTGAATTTGAACATAATTACAGCCAATGATATATGGGAGGGGGCCGATGCCAGCTGGCATGCAAATGGTGCCTATGGTTTTACCTGATGGCCGAATTGGCTACGTCTTGTAAGTTGATATTATTATTGAGATTTTTATAAAAGTCCAAAACTGCATATCGGCTGCTCATTTTCATCTCTAATCTGTTAAATAACCTGCAGGCAGCAGCCGGGAATGCAGATGGCTGCACCAGTGCGGCCCCGTAGGAATGACCGGACCAATGGGTCAGGTGGGCCCCAGGGAAGGGGTAATGGAAGTGGAAATGATAGGACTAGAAGATTCCGACCCTATTAGTAATTTAGTGTGGAAGGGCATTTTAATCTTATATATTACGAGAGGAAGCAATGATGCCCGACTTCCAGTTTGGGGAAGTTGAAGAGACAATAGGGCATAAAAAAGCAGATGCAGTAAATGGGATGTCAAGCGAGTCAGGATAATTGATAGTAGTTGTATTAGTGTTCGTGGGTTATTTGTAAAATGGACTAAACCTACACTTTGACTGAGACTACATTTGGAAACCCCTAATCTTCTGGCTATATTGAATTTCCATATTGTTTAGTGCAATCAGATGCAATTTAAATCAGGGGTATGTTAGTGTAATTGCTTTGTTTGAGCCCTTTGAGGACTATCAATGAGTTAAGTGAAACTTGACGGTTGCTGTTGCTTAATTATGAAACTTCTCAGATCATTCAGAAAGCATTGAATAATTAATGTTAGCATTCAAATATGGCAATACTGAGCATTATACATTCTTATAATAGATCGTAAGATCAATGTAGCTAATCAAGCTTGGTGTGTCGAAGGCGAAGAACTCACCTTGTGACTAAGGTTACAACTTGCAACTCATTTACATGTGTTTATGACTAGGGGATTTCCTTACGTTTCTCCCTTTGTTGAGTTGTGTAGTCAGCTTGACAGTCTTGTGAGATGTGTCTGCCTAAGGATAGCATTTACCAATTGTGTGTAGAGTTGAAAATTTGAGAATTGTGGAAAGTATTAAATGGTAACAGAAAATGTTTAATTATTTTAACTAGAGTGTACCCGTGCAAAATGCACGGGATATATATTATATTAGAAAGATTTTAATTATATAATATAAGAAAAAATATATTTTAAATACGGGAAGTTGATTTAGATATAGTAACTTAGGCCCTGTTATTTTGAACTATTTATGGTCTGCTCTTGCTCTACTCTACTAAAATCTGATATATGCTCTACATACTCTACTATCACATGCTCTACTCTTTTGCAATCTGATGTGCTCTATTCCGCTCATAAACTCAAAAGAACAAAACCTTACTCTTATATGTGGGTGGCCATGCAAATGTGTCAAGCTATTATGGGAGTTACTTTGTCAAAGCTGTAGAGGTTACTCGTTCAGTGTTATAGGGTTACTCGGTTAGTGTCATAGGGGTTATTCCATCAGTGCTATAGGAGGGGTTACTTTGTTCTTTTGCAAGCAACTATTCAATGAGGCCAGTTACGCAAAAAGCTAAGTGTGTTGTACATATTTTTGTTTTGATGATTAGAGAAGTGGAAGTTGTTTGAATTGAAGGGTTGGGGATTTTGAGTTCTATAGTGAATTGTTGATATATGAACTGTATATCCGTGCAGCCGTGCTAATACACGACACATATTATACATGAAAGAAAATAACAAAAAGTGAAATGCTAGTAGTGTTTAAGAAAAAATGAGTTGTTAATGTTAGTTATTGCAATCCCTTGAAGAAAATACAATATTATTGGAGATGTGGGAGTGTAGGAGTTTAGGAGAGTATGGGATGATGATTGAGGAGGAATAAATTGTAACTGTATATTGATTTAGTAGTTTATTTAATTAAAAAGTGTGTTGTTAGATAAAAAGGAGGGAGTAATTATTTAGAAGGGACTGAATGAGAGGGCAAGATTGAGGTTTTAAAGAGCTGTGGTTTAAAGTTAGGAAAAACGACTCTTAAATTATATATAAGATGTTTTCTATCCTATGATAGAATATGATGTATGCAATTTTTAAGGTTAGGGTTTGCACTTATCTTTTACTTTTTATTTATTTTATTTTTCAACACACAACATTCTATATAAAATACACATATACCTAGAAAATCATTGCTTATTTTTTTTTATTTATTTATTTATTTTTTATCTTTCTCAAACAATATTTTTTACTTTTTATTATTCCTATACAACATCAATACTATATACTAAAGTAATCACCAAAAATATTCTAGAACTACACATGTCATGTTTACATTAAAAAATTTCCTGCCAAAAACTTCTTTCTTTCTTGCTTTTTTTTTTTTTATTTTTTTTTTTTATTTTTTATAATTATTTTCCTTAGAAAATAGAAAGATAATTGATGAAAAAAAAATATACAGCCTTATTTCATATATATATATATATATATATATATATATATATATATATATATATATATATATATATATATATATATATATATATATATATATATATATATATATATATATATATAACCTAAATAATAGAGTAATAACAAATTAAAAAAATAAAATATTAAAAATATACCCAATCTATAGATTTTTTTCCTATGAATATCCGAGCGTTGCTCGAGCAAAGAACTAGTACTATATACTAAAGTAATCACCAAAAATATCCCAAAAATATACGTGTCGCGTTCACAATTAAAATTTTCCCGCCAAAACTTTTTTTTTAAAATTTTTTTCTTAAGAGATAATAAGATAATTTATTTAAAAAAATAAAATAAAAGAGAATATGTCGCCTAAAAAATAGAACAAAACTACTTTAAATAAATAAAATATTTTTGAATTGTATACACAATCTATATACAAATACAAACTTATATTAATTTATAAAAATACTCTGTAATTTTTTATTGTGAATATCCGAGCGTTACTCGGGCAAAGAACTAGTTCTCTAATATTTATCTTTCCCACACAATATTCCTTTATTTCCTCAATTCTCCTAAATTATCGTTTATTTATTTATTATTATTTTTTTTTTTTGAGAAATAGGCACATTAAAGGGATCCGAAAGAATTTAAGCATTGCGAATGGAGAACAGATTTCATCATAATCAATATCATGAACTTGCCTGTAACCTTTTGCTACTAATATAGCTTTGTAAATGAATACATTTTCATCTTTGTCAATTTCAACTTGAAAATCCACTTACATTCGATAGGTGTGTAACCGTCAGGTAAGTTAACTAAGTCCCAGACTTGATTTTCAAACATGGAATCCATTTCATATCTCATGGCCTTTTGCCATTTAGCAGATTCGGGGCTTGCCATTACTTGCTTGTAGGTTGCCGGTTCATCTCCATCCATAATCAGGATGTCCTTATTCTCGGTTAATACAATACCAAGATATCTATCAGGTTGAGATCTCGCCTCTGAGACCTACTTAGGGTAACGGGCTGAGCATTTTCATTGTCGGTTTGACTTTGCACATTTTGCATATTTTGAGCACTTTGACTATCAATCTGATTTTGTTGCTCGTTCTCTCGAACTTCATCAAGTTCAATTTTCCTCCTACTTATCATTTTGGAAAGGTGCTACTTCTCTAAAAAGACACCATCACGAGCAACAAATACTTTGTTCTCGGATTTATTGTAGAAGTAATACCCTTTGGTTTCTTTTGCGTAGCCCACAAAGTAAACCTTGTCAGATTTGGGATGAAGTTTATCAAAAATCAATTTTTTGACATATGCTTCGCATTTGCATATTTTTTGAAAAGACAACCAAGGAGGTTCCTTTGTCCATAATTCGTATGGAGTCTTTTCTACAGCTTTTGATGGAGCATCATTTAGTGTTAGTGCCGTAGTTAGAAGTGCGTGTCCCCAGAAAGAGATAGGAATATCACTAAGACCCATTGTAGATCGTACCATGTCCAACAAGGTTCGATTTCTCCCTTCAAATACTCCGTTCCATTGTGAAGTTCCTGGAGGTGTCAATTTTGAAAGTATACCCTTTTCCTTCAAATTGTCATCAAATTCTTGGCTCAAGTATTCACCACCTTGATCTGATCGAAGAGCTCTGATTTTCTTGCCAAGCTGGTTTTCAACTTCACTCTAAAATTCTTTGAACTTTTCAAATGATTCAAATTTGTGCGACATAAGGTAGACATAGCCATATCTACTATAGTCGTCTGTGAAGTTGATAAAATATCGATGTTTGTTCCTTCTGGCGGAGCTCATTGGTCCACATACATCGGTGTGTATTAGACCTAACAAGTCTCCTGCCCTTTATCCCAACTTGGAGAATGGCCACTTAATCATCTTGCCTAATAAACATCCTTCAGAATTCTTAAACGATTGCAAATCAAAAGTGTCAAGAACACCTTCTTGTAGAAGTTTCTTGATGTGTTTGATGTTAATGTGGCCAAGACGACAATACCACAAGTACATTTGATTTGACTCCATGATCTTATCCCTTTTGGCGGTATTATTCACGTTATAAACTTGTTTGTCTAAAAAAATTACATTAAGACCATTTTCAAAATGTGCAATACCATATAAAACATTATCGAGATAAAACAAACATTCATTATCTTTTACTCGAAGTTCAAAACCCTTGGAGTCCAACGCCGAAATTGAAATGATGTTTTTGGTAATATTGGGAACATAAATACAGTTTTGTAGTTCAAAAACTAGCCCCGAGGGCAAAGACAAACTGAGAGTTCCTACGGATATGGCTGCAATTCTGGCTCCATTGCCGACCCAGAGTTCAACCTCTCCCTTCGCTAGCTTCATAATGTTCCTTAGTCCCTAAGAATTTGAACAAAGGTGTAAACCACATCCGGTATCTAATACCCATGATGTTGAACTAGTGAAGTTTAAGTCTATAACGAATATACCTGATCCGGAAGCAAGGGTTCCGTTCTCCTTAGCTTCCTTGAACTTGAGGCAATCTCTTTTCCAATGTCCCTTCTTCTTGCAATAAAAGCATTCGAAATCTAATTTAGAAGATGCTACCTGTAGACACCTACTTTTGGCCTCTTGTTCCGAAAAGAAGTGCGATGATGTTATAAAATCCGTTCTTCATGTTAGATCAAAGTTGAAATGTTTATGGACTATGAAAAGAATTATGAAGTAAGTTAAAACCCATATTTGAGACCAATTTATCTTAGAGCCTTGTCCGATTACTAATTAGGCCTAAAACATGTTCATACATGTTTAAACTTGATTAATATCGGATCCAAATGCGTCAAATGCAACGATTGGAATCAATAGAACCTACATTGTTGAAAAACCAAGCCAAAAAGATAAACCAAACATCAAATTCTCGTGCAAGGCCTATACAGATGGATAGCCCTTTCAATGAGCTTTCCAACAGTATATTATAAGCCCAATTTCGAGCTAAAAAGAAGAAGTTATAAGCCCATGGCCGGTATAGCACCTCAGACTCCTACGAAGAATGCCTGTGAGATAAAGATCTACCAAAAAGAGATACAAAGATGTTAACTATGCAAAATATCATACCGAAAGGATCAGCTCTCGAACATGGGCGGTAGTCGCCTGGTTATTGTCTCAGCCTCCCCAACAGGCGCTAACGGGGAACTCGCGTAGAGATGACCTCGTCGGCGCAAGTGAGGGAAAGTACTCGTAGAACCAAATCTACAAAAGATAAAAGATATTAGCAAGTGCTAACAAAAGCTTAGAGCTAACTTCGTAAAAGATAAATTATACCTCTACGACTCACCAGAAGTCGGAAAGAGCGATGTCTCCCGTATAAAGTCAGCATAGGCCAAGCTGGCCCAGTCATAAGTCCCAATTAGCTGAAGATCGCGGATAGAAGGAAGGTAGTAAAGCAGCACCCTACAACCCTTGTTAGGGGAAAAATGTCCCTGACAGCAAAATAAGTGCTAAGATGTGCACCCGCCGCTCTTGGGTGGTCGCATCGTCCTCAAAAGCTGCCGCTAGAGTAGACCGGCGAATGCGCTTGGAGCTGAATCGTGATGGCTCCACCTCAGCACGGGCCCGAATAGCAATCGAACCCAGCAGCTCATCAACCTCAAGAGAGTAGACGCTGATGGAGCTGTCAAATGGCAGTGCAGTCGAACTAAACTCCAGTCCCGAGATGAGACTGAAGTCGGCTGGGGTGACCATCATCTCACCCCAAGAGAAGTGAAAAGTGTTGGTGGTGTCCCAGAAGAACTCCACCAGAGCACGAACCACGCGGTGACTCCCGTCAAAAGGGTACATGGCCTGCGTGGCCCGAAACAGGGCAGCCAGTCCACAAGACTCCCAGAGAAGTCGCAATCCCTCATCGACGCTGAAGTACGTGCTGTACAGCTTGCCCAGGGTATCGTTACGCGAGTCGTGGCAGTGTATCCTACCAACAATATTTCCGCGACACACCCTCTCACAAATGTGGTGGTCAGGGGCAAAGTACAGTGTCCGCTCATCCCACTCGGGGAAGAGACCAAGAGAAGTGGATGGGTCGGCGTCCTCCTCAACGAGCTCATGCTCCCGTCGCGTATCTCAGAACCGTGAACCCGAACCTCGTTGTCTAGCCATACTATATTGTGAAAAATTGACAAGAATTAAGGTTCTATAGTATCTAAGGTTCGCCTAGGCGCATGATACTATGCTCGCAAAAAAACAGAGTACATAGTACTAAAATAGAGCACAATTTCAATTCAAGCATATATGGCATTTTTCAAGCACCTAAAAAATTTCTTGCAATATTATGATAATTATTGTGACAAATTAGACAAGAATTGCTAACAAAAACATCAAGAACGAGCCACATTGTTTTCCCGACCTTAAGAGGTTCAACAATGGTGAATTGTTCGTTTCATCACCAAATTGAGTCAAACAAGTCTCAAAATACTCCCAAGGAAATATATAAATATAATCAAGCAATTTCATGGCATAAAATTTGACAAACAAAGTAAATTAAGCAATATAAGTTTCGAATTTTCAAGAAATTCGTGAACAAACATGTGCAAAATTCATCAAAATTCAAGTGAGTTTGGAAAAAACTTACATAGATCAGGAAACTAGATGAACAAAGCTTTGATTTGCAATAAATTTGAGCGAATTTGGTCTAGAAACGAGCAAGAACAAGCAATTCGAAGTTTTTGCGGCGAAACTCGAAGAAATGAAGCAGTAGCAGCAACACGGGGAAGAAAAGGGATTTATACGGAATTCCCGATTCTAGCGTCGAACGAAATCTCTGTCACCTGGCGACAGAGTGCAGCGTCTCGTGATAGAGCAAAACCGTGGGGCCATCGGCGTTGCAGCGGCGACAGAGCTCGAAGCCTCTCAAAACGGTTATTTCGACCTTTTATAGAAATTTTGGGTTCCTTGTTACGCCAGTTAGCCCCTATAAGAAATTTGACATGATTTAGTGTTGGCTCGGTTACAATCACATTAAGTGATCGACCTAATAAATGATTGTCTCACTTAGCTTAAAGCGCATAAACATTGGCTCACTGCAAAGCGCCGACGCACTTGCAGACTTGATTGGTATTAGCTCAGCGGGTTTCTGCTATATCTGACTATATTTGCCTTCAGACCGGGCTAAGCCTTTAGGTTCTTTAAGTAGGTTGGGGTCTCTCCAGTTTAAGTTCTAAGGTATGCCCCTGTTCTTTTCTCGTAAGCATGAGACTTTTTGGTAGTACCGGTGAAGGATGAAGGCACCAGAGTGAGTAGAGGCGGCCCTCGCGCAGATTTTGACCGGATTGTACACCTTTGTGTCTGTTGATTGATTTCTTTTTTTTCGGGTCTGATTGCATAGCAAAAGCAAAGGATCGACAGGCGTTGGTCTTCGGTGATACTCTTCAGGGTATTGTCGCAACAAATGAAGATAGTTTCAGGCGAAGCAATCTTCGGTCATGTTCCCTGGCTTGCGGAAGATGGTCACAAAGCGCTAGAAGGTCGTTTCAGGCGAAGCAATCTTCGATGGAGTTTCTCTAGCTTGCAGAAGTCTATCACGGCAAAATTGGAGGCAGTTACAGGCATAGTAGTCTTCATGCAATATTCTCTAGCTTGCGGAAGATCGTCAAAACATCAGCAGGATGGCGTTCCCTAGCTTGTGGAAGGTTGTCAATAACAACAAAGCAACAAATCGGTTACCTCCAGAGACGTGTGGTTGACGGTGCAAGATACGCGTTTCTTAACTCTTTTATCTGTTTTAGCCAATGCTTGTTTGCAGGTATCGATGTTACAAAAATGATTTAGGATCGCAGAACGTTCTGAATCATTCTTCGTCCCTATCGATATTTTGACTTTTGTTTTCGAAACTCGCGTTTCTCTTAACTCAGTCAAAGTGGGGGATTCTGTAAACACCCATTTGTGTCTCCCCAAAACCAAACCCAGTGATAAGTACCTTTCACGTCGAATCATAATCGAATGAAGTGAAAGTGTGGAAAGTCTAGTGTTGCGGTTAGTTTTTATTTCTTTTCTTTCCCTTTGTTTTTGAAAACCTATTTTATGAAAACAGTCAATCCAATTTGGTTTGGTCCATAACAAGGGTCTAGTAATAGTGCAGTTGGGTTGGGTTTGAAAAGATCTTTCCAACGATATATTATAAGCCCAATTCCGATGAATAATGAGGAAGTTATAGCCAAATTACTGAATTGGGCCCGGTTTGATTTTTATATGCGGCCCAATGATCTAGAGGGGGGCCTATTATTGATTTATCATTCCTAATGCGATTAGGATTGATTAAAGTCTTCTAAAATCTTCTAGAAGGTTCTTTTGAATCCTAATTTGATTAGCATTGATAAATTGACTTTTAAGAGATTTAATTGGAATAAAAGAAGTGATTTATTTTAAGGAAATTACAGTTTTACCCCCTCGTACGCTTAAATTTTATCAAAATATGAAAACGCGTGGAAAAACTGATTGCAACGCCGTACGCCAGGTCTGTCGCCTGGCAAAAGACCTGGCGTTTGGCGAAACGTCTGGCGTCTAGCGACAACTCTGTCGTCTGGAGATAGGCGCGTGTTTGGCGACATCATCGTGTTTTATTCTTTTCGAAACTCTGATATGTTTTTTATCATATCCGGCTGATTTTCTTTATAAATTGCTTCCTAAAACCTCCGTTTTCAATCACAAACTCTCATCAAGAAATTCTTGATCCTCTCTCTCTATTTTCTAAACTAGCTTTTCTCAAACAAAATTCCGCATTCACAAGATCTAGACACACCTAACCAAATTCAAAGTTGCCTTCGCCCTAGACGTGAAAGGTTTAATTTATGAGGGTTTGGTCTCAAATCTCTTTTTCAATTATTTAATTTAATTGTTTGATTTTATATTTTCCTTGAAGTTACTAACGTGTGTATTTTGTTATTAGAAAGAGGTACGAGGCATCCAAGTAAGTGTTTTAATTGTTTACTTGATATTATGATATAAATCGTGTCTTGGTTGTTATTTTGATTCCTAGTATCATGTTAGGATGTTTTCCTTAATTTAATGTTTAGAATGACAACAATAAGTTCCTAGTATCATGTTTAGGGTAAAGGTTATAATATCAAATATGCTCATTATGATTTCTATGATGCCTTTTACTGTCTTTCCTAATATTGATGTTAGTATCATGTTAGGGCTATATATTTGATCTTTGATGTTTAGTGACATGCTAGGGTTTGGTATTAATATTGTTAGTATCATGCCTAGGATCTTGCTATTATTATGCTTTAACATGATTATTATTTTGATGATCATGATTATTATTTTTATGATTTATGATTATATATTATGATGATTTTTATGTTGCTTGATATATATTTATTGTTATTGCTTGATCACGCCTTTTATGCCTGTTTAAAGGGAATTTGTACTTGTAATCACGCTTAATAAGATAATTAATAATCTTATTTAGGGTTAGTTTGATTATAATTCAAGTGATCGCCAATAATAGATTTGTTTGTGCATTAAAATTCAACCAACAAAGATTAAACAGGTTTAGGGTAAACCTATTGATTGCATGTTAGTCAGAAAGCGCACATGAATACGAGAAGAATAAAGTAGAGGCCTATTATTAGGGCAGGTTCAATCTCTTTTAGGTTTGAATTGTACCTTCATCCCCGAACTTCCAGTCATAATTCCAGACCTATTGGAGTTAACGATCTCGTGGATCGTTAAGGGGTGTAACCTTCACCCTGTGAACGGTTTACAAGTTCCTAAAACTTGTTGGCGACTCTTTTGCTCTAGCTTCCTTCCCTTTGGACGCCACCATGCTTAAGTGTATGATCACAGTGGGGTTCAATCTTGGGGTAATGCTTGAAATATTCCCTACACTACGCCTATAAATAGGGGTCTTCGTTCATCTTTAAACAGATCGAAAATTTAGAATTAAACCTAGTATTCTCAAAGCCCTAATTTCTCAACTTCTCTTACTATCATACTACTTTTTCTTCTCTCTTCCCAAATACTTTCCAACCCTTATTGAATCCATTTAATTCCTTGGAGGTACGAAGAAGAAAGAAAGTCCATAAACACATTAAACGGAGATTTAACATAAAAGAAGTACGGTTAGTTTCTTGAGCATTTAGATAAATCACTTTTCCTTTATTGTTTAAATAACTTTAATTGAATAAATAGTATTGTTTGATCACTTTAAACAAACTTTTATTTAATTAATTCACATAGTATTCTTTTGTTAATCAAGAATAGAATTTGATAATTAATTATTGTTTTATCACTTAATACAAGGCGAATATTGTTTATTTTGTTCTTTTCACGAATATTGATTAAACAAAGAATAACAAGTTTCGCAATGTAATTCCTACGTGATTAATGCTTGTAAATAAAATCAACTAACTTAGGGTTCGTTTGACATTGTTGTGGTTTTCTGTTTTTTGGTTTTTTGTTCTAAAAAAGTATATGATATGAGTCCCATAATGAATCAAAAATTATATAAACTTATTAAAATTATGATAATTATGAAAACTGACAAAAGAAAAGTGGAAACTCCTTTTTCTTGTTTCCTGTTTTTGGTTTTTGGTTTTAAAAAAAACAGAAAACTGAAAACCAAAACTGATGCCAAACAAGCCCTTAGTCTTTAGGTATCACGTTGCATATATTGTTTTGGTAATGAAATTGTGAAAAAGGAAGAGCTAGTAGAGGCTGTACTAGGGCTAAGATAGCGATTCCTCTCTAAAGGGAACGTTATCTTAGTACCCTCAATCCCGAACTCATTTCTTGTTTATGTAGACCAATTTGGGCATGGGTAAACTTACGATTCGTGCTAATTATCCCTTGAACTCTACTTGGGAAAAAGGCATTAACGAGGTTTATGAGTTTTCCTAAAACTCATTTGAGACTCCTACTTGTTTCTTACAAAAAAGCGTGATGAGAGTATCATTTCTAATTCAAGGTCTCCCAAACAGTCAAAAATTCAAATCCTAATACACCCTAACAAGTGTAAAGTCATAGGCTTTTAAATGGCCATGGACATCTAAGGAAGGACCCCCTTACGATGGGATCACCCTTCTTACACTACTTTCTTCTCCTTGTTATCCTTGGTAGATTTAGACTTAAACGGAAAGGTCTTCTTTTTACCCTTCCCCTTAAAGCCTTTCTTCTTCTTGCCTAAGAATTTGAACGGCTTTCCCTTTTTTATCATGAGCATATCATGCCCCCTCATCCTTGAACGTTTGCTCGGCTTGCTTCAACATACCATGAAGCTCGGTGAGGGTTTTCTCCATGCTGTGCATATTATAGTTCATCTTGAACTGATCATAGCCTTTTTGCAGCGAGTGGAGAATGATGTCAATTTCCATCTCGGTTGAATACCCTGCATCAAGCCTTTCCATGTTCTCAAACAATCCTATCATTTTGAGTACATGTGGGCTGATTGACTCTTCTTTCTTGAGCTTGCTCTCAAGGATCTGCATGTGGGTTTCAAACCTTTCAGTTCGGGCCTGCTCTTGGAACATATTCTGCAGCTCAGAAATGATCTCAAAAGTTGTCTCCTTTTCAAAGAATGTCTTTTGAAGCTCGGGAAGCATTGTGGCCAACATGATGCATTTGACATCCCGATTGGCAATTCGCCATCGGTTAAGGGAAGCCTGAGTCACCTCCTCATTGGGAGTCTCGGGCATTTCTTCATCAAGGACATATTCCTTTTGCTCTAGCATAAGAACTATACGCAAGTTCCTTTTCCAATCAAGAAAATTTAGCCCACTCAACTTCTCCTTGTCGAGAATTGAGCGTAACGAGAATTGGTTGTTTGATTTATTTGAAGACATGATTCTACAATTGAAAGAATTTGAAATGAAAACCCAATCATAATACTTAAATAAGATTAAAATCATGCATTTTAATCAAACTTATTTAAACGTCTTATTCACACATTAAAATTTTCCTGAATAAGTCGATTCCCATATCCAAAGAAACAAAGAGTGGTTAAGCATGCTTTGGCTTGTCTTAACACTCAATCTCCTAAGGTAAGCAACTCTTTGCTAATGGTTCCAAGCCACTTTTATTTGGATAAATAGTCGCATCTAATGCTCTCTCAACATCTTATCCACTTTTCCACGACATGTTAGGACTCCATCACTCATATTGTTGAGTATAACCAAAACCAACTTGCATACCCGGTATGCCTTACTGTAAGGAGGGGTATCCCATCATAAGGGGTACTTTCCTTAATGGCCACATAAAATCCTAGGAGTTTACACTTGTTAAGGTGTAGTAGGATTTGAATTCCTGACTGTTTGGGGGACCTTGAATTAGAATTGATTCCATCATCACGTTTTTTTTTTATGAGAAACAAGTAGGAGTCGCCAATGAGTTTTAGGAAAAACTCATAAACCTCGTTCATGCCTTTCTTCCATGTGGAGTTCATGGAATAATTAGCACAAATCATAAGTTTACCCATGCCCAAATTGGTCTATAAACTAGAAATGAGTTCGGGAGCGAGGGTACTAAGATAACGTTCCTTTTAGAGGGAAATCGTCATCCTAGCCCTAGTACGACCTCTACTAGCTCTTCCTTTTTAACAATTTCATCACCAAACAATATATGCAACGCGATACCTAAAAATATTTTTGCGACAGAAAAAAACGAGTAGTCGCAAAATTTGCAACCGAATTTATAATAGTTGCTATGAGGTTGCTAATCTGCGACGCTCTTATAATAATTTGCGACTAACACGGTAGTCGCTACTATTATTTTTAATATTTATTAAAAAGAAATAATAAAAAAACCCTTAGTATAATAAAAAAAACCCTTAGTATAATAAAAAAACCCTTATTCCTCCAAAATAATAAAAATAAAAACTAGTTATTGCCGCCAAAATAACAAGAACATCAGTATTCACCGTAAAAAACAAGAGTATCATACTCTTCCTCAACAAAAAAAAAAAAAGTTTAGAACCTCAAAGCAAGCCAGCCATCACCGTCATCTTCCTCTACTGCTGTTGCACCACCACCACTTCACCTAGGTTAGTACGCGTTCTTCTTCTTCCTACCTTCCATTCAATCTTTCTCTTACTGCATTATGTCAATTGCAAATTTAAGGTTTATCTTTGATTTTTTTGTCCAATTTTTTATTTTAATTTTTTTCAATTGCGAATTGATATTAATCTGATAATTGATTGAATTGCAAATTGGTTTTAATCTGATAATTTCACAGATTCGAGAATTATTCTTGAAAGTTTGGTCGAATTAAGTGGATTTATTCTTGAAAGTTTGGTCGAATTATCTTGTTTAGTTTAGGAATTTTTACTCTGTGTTTTCAAAAAAAAAAAATTATTATATTTTTATTAATGTATATGCACATGTATGTATCCATGTACACGTTGGCTCTCTTTCTTACCAAAAATAATAAAAATCAACGTATCGTTTGTGGGATAAAGTAGCAAACATCAGTATAGATTTATTGTACATATTCACTACAGGCCTGCAGCATTATTACCCCGTACTCTTGCAGTTTTGGTCTTACTTTCTCACTTTCTGTTTTTGAAGTAAAAAAATTTGTTATGTACTTTCCTAGTGTAATTATTCAACTGAAGATTAATGCTGCTGTTTTCCCTTTTATTTCCTAGTGTAATTATTTAACTGAAGATTAATGCTGCTGTTTTCCCTTTTATTGTTTTTTGTTTTTTTTTCTTACATACTGTCATCACATTAGAGTTACAATTAAGCTTAGAGATTCATCAGTGTTCTCACCTCTTTCTCAAAACTTCAAGGAAAACAACCCTTACTAGCATACTGTTTTTTTATGTGGGGTCATGAATCAAAATCTGTCACATTGTTATCAGCATTCCTAGTTGTTATCTTCCATACTTTAGTGGCTGGTATTGGTTGAAGCTTTATTGAAATGGAAGGAATGGGCATTTGGGAACCAATTTATTGCTCAGAATTTAGGCTTTTAAATAGGCTACAGTTGTGTGAGTAAAATGTATAAAACAGAGCAAAGAACACTACTACAAAAATGCTCAAAGAGACCTTAAGTAAGAGATCATTTAAATAAATGTTTGGTCTCTTGGATTCAAGAGACCAACTATTTCAAATAAATGGTCTCTTATGTATAATCTTAGAGATATGAAAATGTACCAAAGACCATCTATTTTAAATAAGTGGTCTCTCCTTCTTTTTAATTAAATAAATTAAAAAAGAGAGACCATTTATTTAGGAGAAGTGGTCTCTCCTTTTTTTAATTAAATAAATAAATAAAAGAGAGACCATTTATTTACAAAAGTGGTCTCTCCTTTTTTTAGTTAAATAAAAAAAACATCTATTTTCAAAGTCAGGTTCAAAAAAAAAAAAATAATAAAAAAAAAAATCTAAAAACTCGGCAAAGAGGAAAACCCAAACCTTATTTTCATTTCCTCAAACCGCCTCTCACTATCTTTTCACCTCCGGCCGCAAATACCACCACTATCTTCATCGGCGGTGCCGAAATCACTCATCCAAACCTCTTCATCAGCCACCACGTCATCACCTTCCGTCGCGTTAACGAAATCACTCATCCAAAGCTCTTTGACGCCGGAATCCGATTCCGATTGAGCGGCTACAGCTTCCTCGCTCTCGCAATCTCTAACCAAATACTGAAGTTTGTCGATCTCAAATCTCTGCCGCCGTCGACGGTGCTTCCGACGCTCTAATCCAGCGAAACTCTCACCATCACAACTCCAGACGGTTGCTCGCAGCTTCACTCTCTCGCTCTCACAGTCGCTCCACCAGAACAAGTCACTCGTTAGTGACGTTACGTTGTCGTTGTCACGCTGGGCAACCGCCTGCTCTTCCTATCATTCCATTCAAGGTTCGTTCTTTATTTTTTTTTGTTTTATGCGAATTATTTTTTAAAATTCGCAGAAATTTTTAAAACCTGCGAACACAACTATTTCCATTCCTTAATTCTGCAAATTAATTTTTGCTTCCATTTTCTGCGAATTAATTTTTCCTTCCATTTGACACTAATTTTGTTCCAAGTTTTTTTTAAATTCGGATTTTTAATTTAAATTCCCATCATCTGATTGGTATGTTTATGAATATTTTAGCTAATATGTTATTATCAATTCTATCTGAAATTGTGGGAATTAAAATGCTCGGAATTAAATTGGGAATTAAAATGCTCTTTAGGTGAGTTATAGTGGATTTTTGCTTGTTTTTAGAAATCTTATTCTAGAAATCTGATAAAAGAATACAAAAATTGAATTATGTATGCTAAATCATTATTTTATAAGTCTCTGGCAGAACCTATTTAAGGAGTTAGAGTCCTTGTATATGTTGTTCTTTGTGCTACTATCGTTAAGATAATCTGAAGTGTTTTGATTGGTGTTGTCGGTATGAGCTTCTTTAAACTTTCCCATTTAAATTCCAAATTTAGGGTTCTTTTGCATAATTTCTAGTTCAAATCTTAGATTTTGTTTGATTTATAGTGTTTTGATTTAATTTAGTGTATTTTAGTTTAATTTAATTTAGCATGGAGTATGGAGTGATGCATCTAGGAAAAAGTGAAGAACTTGAAAATTTATCTTGAGTACATTGTAATTTTGGTTATTTTCAATTTCTTCTTAATTGTCATCTTTTTTCAATTTATCTTGAGTACATTGTAATTTTGGTTATTTTCTATGTATTATCAAGAAACTATAGCTAAATTTGCTACACCATGTATCATGATGATACCATCAGCAAGAGTCCTTGTGACGATCCAGGTAATTCATTTTGCTCTATAGATTCTTTTGAATGGAATTATAGATTTAATTAAGGTGAATATTGCTTTGATAATATATTATATGCTAAGTGGATTGTTTACAACAGAGGAATATGAAAAGCTTCATGCTTGACTGTTTGTTAACTTGTATATATTTTGTAATATAAACTTGATGTGTTTGTAGCATGCATATTGTTTTGACATGAATTGTTGGAACTGTTTTCAATTTATGAACAATACAAAGATATACCAACCTGTGATAACTTAAAGGTAATAGCATATAATTCACATTATGCTACTCCATGAAAATCAAGACTGTAAGGGCTGCTTCCGCTGAGTTACAAGCTATAAGAGAAGGCGTTATGAATTGAACTTACTCACGCACACAGCACACACTCAAGGGGGCAGCAAGCAAAAGATTACTTTTCATTAACAATTGAAAATTACAAGAACACAATTAGCTGATAGACATACTCTTCCTTTCCTCCCCTATTCTTTATATATACATAACAAGTTAGAAGTAATCTCTTAATGATGTTTGTCTTCTAGTTCTTTTGCTAATCTGCTTTTCGTTTTTTTTTTCCCTCCAAAATTTCAAGGTTGACTCTTTCTCTTAACCCCTGAGACTTCCTTAAGTAGCTTGTCTTCTATCTCCCAACTGGTCTCTTTTTGGTTGCATTGGTCTGTCTGTTTGCTTGGCTGACTGTCTGGCTCCTTTGCCTTGCATTGGTTTGCTACTATTGGTTTACGCCTCTTCCTATTGTTCACAACCCACGGTTGCTGAGTCATCACAGAAAGTCTAAACACTGTTTGGGATAGAGGCATCCGATTCCTCGAACATGTTAGCCCATGGCCTGACACTGTTCGAGCTGAATTCATAAATAAGCGTAAGTATCCTGATTTTCTGAAACGTTCTAACCAAGCAAGAGATAATCGGTTATCTGGCCAAACATTAGAGAAGTTTGACCCTGGCCATCGCCAAGGTAGCATATCTACTCCTCAAGTGGTTAAAAAAATGGTAAGTGTATGATTTTAGCAGCAAACTTATGATTTTATATAAGATTGAAGCAAGTAGAAAATTTTCTTGTATTTTTTTTAGTGCTAACAACTTCTTCTAATACAAGGCAAAGAAAAAGGATGGAATTTTACCAACTGAAATTTATGAGAGCACTCATTCTGTTTGTGTGGGCAATGATGAAGTTGAATTGATGGGTGACAAGTCTCAAAAAGTCATGGTATGAGTATACTTCTATATTTTGCTAAGATTACAAAAAAAAAAAAAAAAAATATGGTAGTTAATGTTTGGAGATATTATAGATTGTTTATTTGTTTGTGTGATTGAGTTGGAGGATGAGAATGATTTGCCAGCATTAATCATATGATTAATGTGGTATGGCACAATGTGAATTGAGACAGGTTTATTTTGAAGCCATACCCTATAGGAGGGGATTCTTCAATTTACAAAGGAGACTCTGCCGAAATTTTTACTAATAACTGCTTACATAAATTATTTTGCCATAAGTGTTGCATTTTTTATTTTAACTTCTTTTTTATTATTTATTTATTTTTTTATTTTAACTTCTTTTATTTATTTTTTTATTTTTGATGTTTTTAGTCTTTTTAAGTTTTAACATTTGAGATCGTAGTTACTAATACATATCTTAATGCAGGGAGAATATATGGAAAAACTTGAGGAATATAAGAACAAAGGAATTGAGATAAACCCCGACAAAGTCTATTTGGAGGTTGTAGGTGGAAAAAAGAAAGAAAAAGTCTACGGTTTAGGGAGTGCTTCACAAATGTATTACAAGAGTGATCCTACTTCTCAATCTACTGCATCATCTTCCACTCCTTCCATGATTTCTCAATTAAGTTCTCAAGTTGACGAACTGAAGAAGATGGCAGAAGAAAACCATAACAAGGTAGAAGAAAGCCAAAAAATAGCAGCAGAGAGCTTAAAATGTGCTAAGGAATTCGTCGAAAATCATGAGATCGAAAAAGCTACATGGAAGAAGGAAAAATTAACTATGAAAAAAACATTGCAGGAAATGGCATCACTTGTAAAACAAGTTTACCGTCCTTATAAGCCTCCTACGCCTGCAGTCACCCGCTCTCGTGATACAACTAAGTGATTTTTATTTTCTTGGTGGTAATTTTATGAACAATTGGTCTTTTACATTGTCATTAATTCTTGTTTGAAGTAGCTTTTTTTTATATGGGAGGTGACTTTTGGAACAATTAGTCTTATGAGTTAAATATTGTTTTTTAATACATTGATACAAAATTGATTGATATTTTGGATATTTGAATAAAATTAACATTTTGGTTATTTGAATTTATGCGTGGGTACCTTTTTTTTGTGATTGATATTGGTTGTCGCTAAATTATGGTCTCAAATATTGATCGTCAGTCGCAAATATTTAGCGATTGCAAATTTGGTTTAGAGACTGATTGGTTAGTTGCAAAATCATTAGTCTCAGTAGTCGCTAATCTGTCACAAATAATTAGTTTGTAGTCGCAAAAATTTGTTTCGTAAGTAGTTGCTAATCCATCGCAAAAAACATTAGTCTCAGTATTCGCAAATCCATCGTAATTAAACTAGTCTCCGTAGTCGCAAAAGTTTAGTCTCGTAGTCGCAAAAGTTTGGTCTTGTAGTCGCTAATCCGTCGCAAAAGTAGTCTTACAACATTGGTCTAAGTAGTTGCTAATCCGTCGCAAATATTTTACGACGAACAATAATTTAGTTGCTAAAATTTGAAAGTTAGTCGCTAAATGGTAGTTGCAAAGGCGTTGCAAATCCGTCGCTAAATTTGCGACTGTGCAAAAATTAGTCGCAAAAAAGGATTTGCGACGAGGTCTTTGGCAACGAACCAAAGTAGTCGCAAATCCGTCGCAAATCCATTTTTGCGACGGATTTGCGACTACTTTGGCCGTCGCTAATTACCCTTTTTCTTGTAGTGAATTACATTGCAAAGTCGTTATTCTTATTTAATAAAATTCGTGGAAGAACAATAACCAAGATTCGCCTTGGCTTAGGTGATCAACCAACACTTATTTAATTCAATTCTAGTCTTTATTTAACGCAAGATACTATGTGGAATTGATTAATCAATTATTTTAAAAGTGATCAAACAACACTAATTAATTAATTCAAGTCCTTTTAAACAAGAAAAATAAAGGTGATTTAACTAAGTGCTCGGGAATTTACCACTTCTGTTTGCTAGATCTCCGTTTAGAACACTTATCACCTTCTTGTTGGGGAACCTCCACCGTAGTAACAAAGTATCGAAAGGGTGAGTGTTTAGGACAAGAGGGCTAGGTTGCACAAGTTCACAAGTTATTTCGCCATAGTTTTAGGTTAATTTCTGTCTGTTGAAGCCTCGGTTTAAGCTCGTATTTATAGAGAAGGATAAGGTTTAGGGTTTTGAGCTTTTTGCCACAGCAGGTGTCGTGCGCAACAGATGAAGTTGCGCGCGGCAACCCAGTGCAAGTTATAGAGTTGCGCTGCTATGTGCAGCGCAACTATTGGTCTTGCGCGCGGCTTTATGGTAAGATTCAATTTTATTTTTACCATATAATTTCCGAATAATTACAAATCTTTCGCAGCGCAACTCAGAAAGTTGCGCTGGGTGTCGCGTGCAACTGAAATAGTTGCGCACGGCAGCCAGCGCGACTTTGTGAGATGCTGCGGCAGCACTAAGTTTTAACCCAGGCGCTCCTAAATCCGTCATTGTTAGGGTTTAGCACGGGCTTAAGCCTAATTATGATCGGGTTTAGTTAATTGGACCTTTGTTTTGGCTTTTTCTTTAATTTGGGCAAGTCTTTTGTGTTTTGTGGCTTAACAAGTTATCCATAAGTATTCTTCACTTTGATCCAACACGAAGATGACTTTATTTATCGTCATTGCACTTCCTGTCGGGACAGGAGGCCAAAAGTAGATGTCTACACTTACGTATCCTAGGGAGTAATAGTGATGCCTCGCTTTGGCGTAGCCCATCACTACTCTCAATAGGTCAATAAATATTGTTTTGGAATGGCAATTTCACTCAATATTTTAAGGACCTAGGGTTTATATGTTGGTTAATTTAAGTTAACTTAATTAATCATCACAACATTCAAAAACCTAAACATACATCTAACATATAATTCACATATAAATACTCATAAATATATAGTGAAAACATAAATAAAGATGCATTTGGAAACTAACATGACCCCTTCAGTCTTCCAGGGTCGTCTTTTGTAACTTCATGGCTTCGTCTTCCAAGAACCTCCGTCTTCAAGACATGACCATAATAATGCAAATACTAGTATCTACGTGTTGAAATATGCCTTGAATTTGGGTTTAGGAGCAGTGAGCTATAGCTCGAGTGGTAGCTCGGTAGTTTCGGAAGCATATGGAGTTGCGACGAAATAGGAGCTATAGCTCCTATACGAGTGAGCTGTAGCTCACGAAGACAGATTGGTTCGACTAGGTCGAGCGATAGCTCGCTCGGTAGCTCGCGAAGGTCAAAGGTGAGATAGGGGCTGAGCGATAGCTCGCTTGACCATGAGCGATAGCTTGACTGGGGTCCGAGCAATAGCTCGCTCGATGGTGAGCGAGAGCTCTCCGTTTGTGCACGGTGGAACCCACACGATTTATTAGGGTTTTATGGGCCGTTTTTATGCACTAATCTATCTTATTTGGGGAAGCTATATATATTCCTAGTTAGGGTTTATTCATAGCTTAGTCTATTATTGATAATTGACATTATCAATCTGTAACCTGGAATTTCCTCAAGATCAATAAAGCTTTTCTCTTACCTGCCCGTGGATGTAGCCAACACATTATTTGTGAACCACGTAAATCTGTGTGTGCTATTTATTTGTTTTGCATTCATTAATTTGTTTTTTATCACATCTGTTACAACAATTGGTATCAGAGCTTAGGTTTGATTAGAGTGGGAGAGATGTCTGGGATGAATGTTACAATTGATAAATTCATGGGGAGGAATAGTTTTAGTCTGTGGCAGATCAAGATGCGGGCTTTGTCGAAGCAGCAAGGGCTATGGGCGCCGTTGGCAAAGAAGTCATCGAGTCTAGATGACGCGGAGACACCGTCGACAAAGAAATCACCGGGTCCGGTAACCGCTGAGATGGGTATCTTGGAGGAGAAAGCACACTCAACAATCATGTTGTGTCTGGCAGAAGATGTTATCACTGAGGTCGCAGAGGAGGAAACCACATCGGGTCTATGGTTGAAACTGGAGACTCTATACATGACAAAGTCTTTAACCAACAAGTTGCTATTGAAGCAACGTCTGTTCGGTCTGCGAATGTTTGAAGGTACATCCCTTAGAGAACACTTAGATCAATTGAATACGATTTTGTTAGAATTGCGTAATATTGATGTTAAGGTTGAGGATGAGGATGCTGCCTTAATTTTGTTAGTGTCTTTACTAGTGTCATATGAGAATTTTTTGTAGTCTTGTATTATTGGTAAAGAGATAGTGTCTCTAGAGGAGGTTAGATATGCTCTCCATACTAGAGAATTGCGCCACAAGGTGGCTGGTACAGGTACAGATGATTAGGCTGCTGGATTAGTAGCTAGTGAAGGTAATGGACAGGGGAATTTGGGGAGAAAATCCAGGAAACCCTATTCTAGGGGTCCTAAACCTAATGATATCTGTAACTACTGTAAGGAGAAGGGGCATTGGAAATCTGAATGTCCCGAAAAGATGAGACAACAGGAAAATTCAGAGTCTGCAGATATTGCAAATGGAGACACCCGTTCAGAAGAGGATTATGTCCTGATTGCTGATGAGCGTGCGCATCAATCTAATGTGTGGGTTCTAAATTCGGGGGCATCTTATCATATGTGTTCACTTAGGGAGTGGTTTACGAACTACGAACAGGTTGATGGAGGTGTTACTATGGCCAAAAACAAAGTCTGCAAAATAGTTGGTATAGGGTTGTAGGCGTCGTTCGAAGTGCGCCTACGTTAGAATCATGTGTGAATATGCTTGGCACTCTTAGGAAGTGGAAATTGACATAATACGATTAGGGACAAGGAAAGTAGGGAGCCTCCAACAAGTTTTTAAGGAACTTGTAAACCGTTCACGGATCATAAAAGGCAACCACGAATAAAGGGACAACGAAAGGCAACAACGATTGACCCGTGAAGGTTACACCCCATTCATAATCCATGAGATTAATAACTCCATATGGTTCGGAACCACGAAAGGAGGATCGGGGATGATGGTACGAAGTGAGTCATGGAGTCACATTCGCCCGTATTGGCCTCTACTCGATTCTTATAGTGAAAAGTGATTCCTGCGATCTCAAAGGCATACAAACAAAGATTCAATTTGCTCCAATCTATTATTATGCTAAATTGGTTTAATATTAATGCAACATATTATTCTAAAATATTGTGATCACTTGATTAAACAACAAGATTAAAAAGGAACCTAAACCGGTTGTCCAAATTATCTTATTAGGCGTGATTTTCAATTACATATTCCCTTTAAACATGCAATATGGCGATCATAAAAATAATAAAATAAACATTAATATTAGAAGCAATCTAACAATAATAGTGTAAGTCAAATCAAATAATAATAAACCTAATCATGACACTAGCAATATAAAAATAAAATAAGAGTAATTAAATTAATTAATTACTCACATTCCGCGCGTTCCTTTAAATTGCTACATCATGAATAAATTGTTAGTAACTTCAATAAAAATATAAATCAAATGGAAATTAAATTAAAGTAGAGTTGATTTGGTCCAAACCTTCAGTTAATTCTACCTTTCACACCTTGGTTTAAGTATAGAACTTTGGGTAAAGTATGGACTCCTTGGAGTGCTTAAGGAAGGAATGAAAGAATAGGGAGGCTAGTGTTTTAGGCTAAATTTGGAGAAGAGAATTATTCTATGATCAAACTTGTTGATGTTTGAAAAAAGGGGAGATATGACCTCTATTTATAGAGAAAAAAGAAGGTCGAAGAATCAAGAAAAGATAAGAATTCGAATCGGATAAAACTCTTGCGATAGACAACAGTTTTTGTGGTTTTTGTTTTTATCATATCTTTTGATCCAGAAATAGGAATAAGATATCGTTGGAAAGATCTTTAAGTCTACTTTCTAACCCAATTAGAATCAGATTAAAATGTTTTGTACAATAAAAGATATGGCCGAAATAGTGAGACAGTGTCAGTTTTGGATAGAGTTTGACATTTAATTCATATCTTTTCCGTTATAGCTCGGAATTGATATTATAATATAAAATTTGAAAGATAATTTCAAGGGCTATCCAACCATATAAAATTTGGATAAAAAATATGATGCACGAAAATAATATCTGTCTATCTTTGAACGTCTTTCAATTCGGATATAAATAGGATTTTAAAAAAAAGGAGTTTTATTCAATTTCAAACTATTTAATCTTATCTTTTCAAAAAGGATAATTAAGATCTTTTAGAAACTTATAGAAGCTTCTAATTAATCCTAATTGGTTTAGGAATTGGATTAAATCATTTGGACCCTCCACATGATCATTGGGTCGTAGGTAAGGTGGGCTTAGGTTCGGTTTGGGCTCAGTTTAATATTTTGGCCATAACTTATTCGTTATAACTCGGATTTGGGCCTATAACATATCGTTGGAAAGATCTTTTAAAGCCCCATCCAACTATTTAATCATTGACCAAGATTATGGACCAAAATAAACTGGATTAAACGTTTTTATAAAAAGGACACGAAATGAATGATTTTAAAGGACACGAAATGAATTATTTTGGGTTTAAAGGCACGAAAAGAGGAAAATAAGTTATGGTTTGGGGAAATGGGCTAGGATTTGGGTTGGTTTATGAAATGGAAATATGGATTTAAGCACTCCAAGATTAAATACTCAACCCGACCAATAATGGCGGTGAAAGGTTGTTCATCATCGGGTTTGGTTTTGGGGAGACATTTTTAGGTGTCTACAAGGGTCCATCAGAGTTCGAACACATGATGGTAAATTATGTATGTTGAATAATGTTAGGCATGTTCCACAGATCACGAGGAATTTTATTTCACTTAGTCTTTTAGAAAATGGTTCAGTTTCAAAGGTGAAGGTGGAGGATTGTATGTCTACAAGGGTTCAAAGGTAGTTCTGAAAGGTGTTAAACGGGAGACATAATATGTTTTGCAAGGGTCTACGTTATCTATTTTTGAGTCTGGTGTTGTCACATCATCTGTTTGTGGTAGTGTTGAGAAACAGGTGGAGCATAGAGTCGCTCTAGGTGGGGGTGGTGGTCCACGTCCGGGAAAGATCAGTC
Source organism: Chenopodium album (assembly GCF_948465745.1). NCBI lineage: Eukaryota > Viridiplantae > Streptophyta > Magnoliopsida > Caryophyllales > Amaranthaceae > Chenopodium > Chenopodium album. The sequence goes on from NC_137842.1 coordinate 24,279,571, forward strand.
AACAATCACAATATGAGTCTGAGTCTGAAGCATCACAGTCTTCGCCGTTGAAATCGGGTCAGTCTAGTTTGGCTCTTGGTCGGCAAGTAATCTTTAGGAACTCTCCCTAAAGGAAAGGTCGGGAAGACAAGGTGGCTTTTGCACTATCTGTTGGAGAGGTGGATATATCTGAGCCTCCCAAAGGAGGTGTTGCTCGTTCTAGGAAGAAGCATTATCAATCCGTCTGTTCGAATCTAGTTCCGCAGAGTAAGTCCCAAGGTTGCTTGGACTTACAAATTATTCGAAGCTGTTTGTAGCCCTTAGGGGCTAATCTGGAGCTCTACGGGGCTAATCTGGAGTCCTACGGGACTAATCTGGTCTGGTTGTAGGGAGAGTCTGGGCATTGTGATCAATGCATCTGGTTATCTGGTTTTGTGAGAGGATTTAAGTCAAGGTGGAGATTGTTGAAATATGCCTTGAATTTGGGTTTAGGAGTAGCAAGCTATAGCTCGATAGGTAGCTCAGAAGCATATGGAGTTGCGACGAAATTCGAGCTATAGCTCCTATGCGAGTGAGCTATAGCTCACGAAGACAGATTGGTTCGACTAGGCCGAGCGATAGCTCGCTCGGTAGCTCGCGAAGGTCGAAGGTGAGATAGGGGCCGAGCGATAGCTCGCTCGACCATGAGCGATAGCTCGACTGGGGTTCGAGCGATAGCTCGCTCGATGGTGAGCGAGAGCTCTCCGTTTGTGCACGGTGGAACCCACACGATTTATTAGGGTTTTATGGGCCGTTTTTATGCACTAATCTATCTTATTTGGGGAAGCTTTATATATTCCTAGTTAGGGTTTATTCATAGCTTAGTCTATTATTGATAATTGACATTATCAATCTGTAACCTGGAATTTCCTCAAGATCAATAAAGCTTTTCTCTCGCCTGCCCGTGGACGTAGCCAACACATTGTTGGTGAACCACGTAAATATGTGTGTGTTATTTATTTGTTTTGCATTCATTAATTTGTTCTTTCTCACATCCGTTACAACACTACGATTAGGACTAATCTAAATATTAGGGTACAAAAATACTCAACCGTTCACAGACCGTATTTAGATTTACAAAAATACATCACGGATCGCAGTCTGTATTTTCTATCCTAATCAGGCCCTACTAATTGCCATTTCATAAAACCTGTGAGAGAATATACATACATTCCATTCATCCATTCACTATTTGTGAATGTCCCATGCATTTAACAACGATAAACAAGTAACAATGCATAAAACACGCGTAAACTAGTAACTAATTTAGGTCGTTAAATTAACATGCCTAATTAAAACTAGTCAAAGTTGTTTGATTGATTATGTAATTTAGTACAATTAAAATTGAAGCTCCCACTAAATTCCGCATTTATCTTAATTAGTCCAATTAATTAAGTCGGTAAACCCAAAATTATGCCAAAATTAAATTTTGCCAATGCCGCTCAAGACCGAGGACTAGCTTCAAAATTTAATTAAAATTAATTAAAACCAAAATAATTAATTAAAATTATTAAAACGATAATATTAGCATAGCCTTAAAACAAAGCACAAGTGTTAAGTGAGGGGTTATGCACACAGCCGTTACTCATGCCAAGCGTCACACCCATAGCCTAGAATATCGCATACACGTCGACTCTTTTATGGGGCATGCTTGCGACACAAGCCACAAAGGCCACGCAAGCTTGCTGCTGTGTGCATCGTGCCACAAGCACGTAGCACACCCACATGCACACACAATCCGCACCAAGCAACGCACACCACAAGGCTCGACCACACGCAAGCAAACACGGGCAGCCGAGCAAAAGCACAACATCCCTTATAATCGGTTGTGCTGCCGCACCATGGTGGTGGTGGTGGTACGGCTGGAAGCCGTGCTTGCTGGTTGTGACAGCAGCCACGCATATGCCACACCATGTTGAGGCTTCCCTTGGCAGACTCATGCAGGCTACTATGTAGCCCGGCTCGTTAAGGGGCATTTCGCCCTCGATTTTCGTGCAACACCATGGATTTTTAACCCCAATCTTGCATGACTTATTAGTTAATTCCAAATTAATTTTAGAATTAATAAAATGAGCCAAAAATGAAATAATACAAGTCCAACTTAAATTAAAAAATTCATTAAGGTGCATATAACCAAAATTATTTCCAAGAACCATTCTTTAATAAAATTTGGCTTAACTTGGTGCAAAAAAATGAATAAGGCTAATAACTCACTATTAATTTAATTTATTTAGTTTAATCATGAGATTTTGACAAAAATAAAGGGAAGTTGGAATTATGAACACAAATATTAAAATAAAGATTCCAACTTTAACTTGTGAATCCTTGAAGACTTATATCTTCCAATATGAAGATAAATGAAATTTCTATCACATGATTCAAACTTTGATTCCAATCAACTTAAAACATGATTAAATAAAAAGTTCAACAAAAAATTCATGGAATCTAGTAACTCAAAGTTTCAATCAATTAAAACAATTAAAGATTGAATCTTTAGTACTTAGAAGCATCAAAGAACTTTCACACTTAATGCAATGGATTTGCAATTATGTGAAAATATGAACCAATCTTTCAAGCACCAATTACTACCAAATATCCATGCTTAAAGAGGTTTAAAATTACATATAAATTAAGGAAAGAACCAAATACATAACAACCATAAATATGCCATTAAGATTCAAGGTTAGAAAGACTTAAAAGTTTTCGTCAAAACGTAAAATCCCTCGAAAAAGGAATTTCTGGTCGGTTTTTGTCTAAAAGCACAGTCTTGAATAGTTAAACCATTTCCAGAACACCTTTTCCACCCAAAATTCACTATTTTTGGGCTAAAGACAACTTTAATACGAGCTTAAAATTAATAAAACCGAGCTACTAATCTAATTAGCAACATAAAACCAGAAAAATTAAGCCATAAAAACACGTTGAAAAATATGATTATAAAAATAAATGAGCAAGGCTCCGATACCGCTGTTGGGTTTTGATGAGTCCGACTAACCGCAAAAGAAAACCCGAGCCAAGACCAAACTCACAATTAATATAATCACAAAGCATAATTAACTTAAACAACAAGATTAAGAAAAAGATTAATACCTTTGATGCGTGCTTCGTTCACTAAAAGAGCTCTTACTTTGAAAGCTCTAAGTCTCGCTCGCACGAAGACCTCCAACGGAAGTCCACCCGCAACTCAACCCCGGCAATGGTCCAATTCTTAAAGGTTAGCTAAGGGGACCTAAAACCTGATTAATTATATGTGTTCAAATGTTTTCTCAATGGAGATGCCTTTTTCAACACCTTACTCAAGTGATTTTCCCAATACCCCAACTTGGGTATTTATAAGGAAAAACAAGAGTGAGATTTTCTCTTCCATCAATGTGAGGGAATTAATTATTCCTTTTTTTATTATATAAAAAAAAAATTAATTAACAAGCTACTAATAAATCAACAAGTGGCATGTTTAGGAGAAGAGTTAGGTGAGGACCACAATAGGGGAGGGGACCAAACTAGATCCCCAATGAGCACACTATGGCCGACCACCTTGCATCTCTCACACCCAACAACCGGCTGCCACGTAGCACCCCAAGAGGAGCACCAAGGCAGCCGTTTTTGGGCTTGCTGCCACGGCCCAACTATTGCGGCCAAGGCGTGGCTTGCGGCTGCTGCCTCGACCTAGCTAGTTGGTCTTGGCTTGGCTGCTACTCCCTTGGCCGACTGCCATGGCTAGCACTTGCTAGCCGTGGTGTGCTAGCATGACTTGGTGCATTTTCTAGCCGCCTTGGCTTTTACCAAATTCCCCTAGGCATCGGTTTGTTCGAGGCATTCCGATTCTAGGGGTATTTCGGTAATTGTTAATTTATTAGTAATTTTACCGTCTTGTCCTTCATTATTTAGACTCGACTTCTGATGCTCGGATTCGACGCTCCAAGCTCGAATTTCCGACGTCTAAATATTAATTACTCGGGTGACTCATTAATTCCTTCCAAATTAATTCGTCCCGTCGGTTCGTTAATTGCTTGGGTGTGACCCGTAGGGTTCAATCAAGATTAAGTTGTAATATTAATTATACATTAATATTACTGTAGGCGTCGTCTGAAGTGCGCTTACGTTAGCATGTGGTGAATATGCTTTGCACTCATATGAAGTGGGAATTTACATAATACGATTAGGGACAAGGAAAGTATGGAGACGCCAACAAGTTTTTAAGGAACTTGTAAACCGTTCACGGATCATAAAAGGCAACCACGAATAAAGGGACAACGATAGGAAACAACGATTCACCCATGAAGGTTACACCCCATTTATAATCCATGAGATTACTAACTCCATAGGGTTCGGAATCACGAAAGGAGGATCGGGGGGATGATGGTACAAAGTCAGTCATGGAGTCACATTTGCCCGTATTGGCCTCTACTCGATTCTTATAGTAAAAAGTTATTCCTGTAATCTCAAAGGCATGCAAACAAAGATTCAATTTTCTCCAAAACATTATTATGTAAATTGGTTTAATATTAATGCAACATATAATTCTAAAATATTAGTGATCACATGATTAAACAACAAGATTAAAAAGGAACCTAAACCGGTCGTCCAAATTATCTTATTATGCATGCTTTTCAATTACATATTCCCTTTAACATGCAATAAGGTGATCAATAAATATAATAAAATAAACATTAATATTGGAAGCAATTTAACAATAATTGTGTTAGTCAAAGCAAATATAAATTAACCTAATCATGATACTAGCAATATTAAAATAAAATAAGAGTAATTAAATTAATTAATTACTCACATTCCGCACGTTCCTTTAAATTGCTACGTCATGAATAAATTGTTAGTAACTTTAATAAAAAAATATAAATCAAATGAAAATTAAATTAAATAGATGTAGATTTGATTTGGTCCAAACCCTCAGTTATTTGTACCTTTCACACCTTGGTTTAAGGACGGAGCCTCGGGTTAAGTATGGACTCCTTGGAGTGCTTAAGGGAAGAATGGTGTAATTAGGAATATAGGTTTAAGGCTTAGAATATGAGAGAGATAGAGAGAGAAGAGAATGAATAATTATGTAAAAGAGAGAAAGAGAGAAGGATTTGATGCCCCGAATTGTAGAAAGGAGGGGGGTATTTATAGGGAAAATGAGCAGAGGGAACTCACGGAACCCTAAAAAGATAAAAAAAAACCCTAAAAAAGGTTGCTGCGACACGGCAAAAACTGCCGTGACACGGCAAATTGTGCCTTGACACGGGAAACTCTTGTGTGACGCGGCATACTCTGGAGTGACGCGGGAAATATTTGACTTACGCGAGTAAAAACGTGTGAAGGGTTTACGCGGAAAAGACACGAGAAAATTCCGTGACACGACAGTTTCCACCGTGGCACGGTATAGTACACCGTTTCACGGTAAAAAATTGCGTGAGAAAGCGCGGAAATTACACGGAACAGCCCCGTGTCACGGGATGGGCACCGTGACATGGAAAATTGTACCGTGACGCGGTGCAAAATCCCGTGGCCCGGCAATATTCCCGTGACACGGTGGATTAAAAACATTGAAAAGTGAACTGTGACACATTGTAAATTATCGTGTCACGGCACCAGGCACCGTGCCACGTCATCAGGCGCCGTGACACGGTGCTTTTACACTGTGCTCGGTAATTCTAGTTTTTTTACACGTTTTCAAAATCATCATAACTTTTGATCTGTAACTCGGAATAAAGCATATAATATATCATTGGAAAGCTTATCAAGTCTACTTTCTACCTCAATTAGAATCCGGTCAAAATATTTTGTAGATTTTATGATATGTCCGTTTTAGTAGAAGGATGTCGGTTTTAGGCCGAGTTTAGTGTTTGGCTCATATCTTCTTCGTTTTAAATCGAAATTGGGTTTATGATTTATTGTTGGAAATATTATTTCAAGGCCTATACAACCAAATAATAATTGGATCAAAATTATAAGACCAAAAAATCGGTTTCTCTTGGTTTTGCGATGTTGACACGAAAAGTGGAAAACAAGTTATGGTTTAGGGAAATGAGCTAGGAAATGGATAGGTGTATGAAATGTATTGGATAGAACATGGATTTAAGCACTCCAAAGATTAAATACTCAAATTACCAATAATAGCGGTGAAAGATTGTTCATCATCGGATTTGGTTTTGGGGAGATATTTTTAGGTGTCTATAATTACTGATCGGAAGTGGCCTCCACCTAGACGTTCCTATCACTTGACCTCACTGAATAATTAGCTTTCTAATAATTTCAAACCCTCTATCGGAATAATACACTTGTTCGAAGGACAACATTCCTATCAGATTGTCATAAATCTGGGCGCATCTGATGCCCAAGGCTGAGCGCCACATGGCGCAAGGTGAGAGGAGCCGAGTCAGAGGGGTGAGGCGGTTTGGGGGATCATGGGGAGGAAGGCAATGATCCCCTCCCCTTGTGGTCCCCACCTACCCTCTCCCTCCATGTTGCCAATTGTTGATTAATTATTTGTTTGAGATTTCTTTTTTATTTAAAAATAAAACGAGAAAATTGATTTTACTAACTCTCCCACATTGATGGGCGAGTAAAATTCTCATGTGACATTCTCTATAAATACCCACCTTGAGAATTGGAGAAAATCACTTGAGTAGGAACTCAAAAAGGCATCTCCACTTGAGAGAACATCACCTTTAAGTTCACATAATACTCGAGTAGTGGTTTTGGTCCGAATCGGCTAAACTCCGAGTAAGAGACTGATCGGGTCGGGTTGCGGGTGGATACCGTAAGAGGTCTTTGCACTTACAAGACTCGGCTTTTTAAGTAAGTGCTCTGTGGTGTGAGCAAAGAACACGTCAAGGGTAAGATGTTCTTTTCTCTCTATCTTGTTATATATGCCTTTGAGTTATATTTATTGTGAGCCAGTCTTGGGGTCGGGTTTTGTTCCCGAATTTCCAAAATCCAACATGAAACAATAGGAAATGAGGATCGATCAACAAGTAATCATGACAATTGCAACAACTTGAGAAGAACATGCCAATCAATGGTTTTGAAGACTAATGATAAGAGCTATCAATTGGAATAAAAGAGCTATCTCCTAATCGTTAAACTAGTGGTCTCTACAAATAACAAACTAGGAGAATCACAATCCAAACCAATCGACAATTGCAATTCCTAAATCAATAGGTCGTGTCATTAGCAATTACAATGCATTTTAGCATAATTCTCAAGTCCTAATAAAACTACACACATGCAAACTTACATTAATCACTTTAATTTCAACAATCAATCAATCACACAAGTTTCATTCAATCCCTATCTAAACAACTACTCTAGAATCATCATCAAATCAACAAGCAACTAAGAAATCAAGAATCAACAAAATATGAAGAACAATTACAATAATCAAGAATCAAACATCATAATCAAATCAAACAATCATGAAATTAAACAAATCAATAAAATGATGAGATAAAGTTAGAATTCCTCATTTATTAATTATGGAGATTTTTAATACAATTGTCACCTTGAATCTTCTATCTCTCAAATCCCCAATGAAATCCCTTACTTTCTTTCTCTAAATATACTCCAAAAAATAACCCTAAAACTAGAGAGAAAAACTCTCAACTAAGCTAAAATTATGATCAAAATTATGTCTAAAAACTTCATCCAAAAATCATGTTGAAAATAGGCATTTTAAGAGGCGCGGAAATGAAATCAAGCAAAACCGAAAATAGGGAGGAGTCCGTGCAACTGAGCAGTGCTTCCGCGCTCTTAAGGGTTTCTTCGACGCTGCGTAGCTTCGTGCCCTCGCTATATAGACTTCGTGTGCGCTCGCTAAATAGACTTCGTGTGCACTCGCTAAATAGACTTCGTGTGCGCTCGCTAAATAGACTGCCTGCGCTCACTAAATAGACTTCATGTGCGCTTGCTAAATAGAATTTGTGTGTGTAGCTTCGTGCGCTTCGCTAAATAGCTGTGTTTAGCTAGTTTTTTGTGTATGATGTATATCTAAGAAGAAGATAACCAAGCTAAATTTATAAGAATGGAGTTTCAAGCTAGAGGATGAATCTAGACATCAAAAGGTGATTAAATCACCACATACATCCACTTCAATGAGAGGTTACAAGAGAATCCAAGAGATGAAGGAAGAATACCAAAAGGTGACTGTATGCAGACATGAAAAAATATATTCCACAACCCACTTGTGGGAAATCGTTGTTGGTCACAACCTACTCTTGGAGTAGGCTGATTTTTCTTATAAAATAGACATAAAAAGTCTACTCCATAACCCACTTGTGGGCAAATGTTGTAGGCCACAACCTCATCGTGGAGTAAATGGATCAATTACCAAAAAGCATGCTTTTTACTCTCTATAATCCAATAATCTTCCACTAAAGGGAGGGAAAATAAAGCCAAAAGAATAAGAAGCAACATATGGGCATAAGAGGAGATTTAGTACATAACACAGATATTACAAAAGTAATTTGAAATCTAGTGCTTACTGGTATGAGGCAATAAACTACAAGTCTAAGGGTGGACAAACCTTGAAACCCTTAAGACTCTTGATCATGGGGTGGACGAACCTTGAAACTCCTAGATTTAGTGCATGACCCCCACTACACATATATTACTTCAAATTTATATGAACTCTGCAGAGAGATATGCTTTTTTATAGTCAAGCATATTTACCTTAGTTCTAGTGGATGCTCTAGGAAATCCGCCCAAGTTTTCCATAGAATATGGCTAGTCTTTACAACCACATAGGTGAGTCATAAGAACTACTCAATAGTACTTAATCAATGTAAGACCAGTTCATAAGAACTAAAAAAAAAAGCTACATTCACTAGTAGAAAAACTAAATGGGAAGCCCCAAATGGCAAGGCGTTTTAAAACTGCTTTGAAAAACCCACCAAAAATAAAAAAGAACCTTAGATATGGAATGGAAAGCGGTTTTGGGTTGAACCGCTAACCATTATTATGGCAAGCGGTTCAACCCAAAACCGCTTGCTATTCTAAAAAAAAACACAAAAACTAATACTAATAATACGGGCCTCCCTCCACTCCACTCATCTCCTTTTCTTCTCCACTTCACGCATTGTCCTTTCTCTCTCCTCTCATCTCCTCCTTTTCTCTCTCCTCTCATCCCCAACTCCACGGTCTCTACTTTCATTCTTCTTCTCAGAGTTCTCACGACCTCACTTCCTCAACCCACATCAATGTCACCGACCACCGAGCAACCCACTGACCACCGAGCAACAACAATAGAGCAACCCATCGACGCGACAACTACCAACAACAAGACTATTGATGCAACAACCACAGACAACCACCACCCTTTTCAGATCTAATATCAATTAAGATAAGAATTTAAATCTAGTTTTATTTATTTTAAATTTCAACTTCTATATGCATTTTTGAAGGGTTAGCTTATTTTTGAGTAAATTTTATTTATGTCAAACTAGGTGCGGTGCTGTTGTGGGTTGCTCGGTTGAAATTACCCAAAATTTCAAAATTTACTCAAAATTGAAATTTATTTATTATCCAGAACAACAACCGAGCAACCCAGAATTGATATTTATTTATTTCAATTTTATTTATTTCAAATTTCAATTCTGCTTCAATTTAGTAAATTTTTTGAGTTTCTTTCTTTATTTTTTTTTTTATGTTTCAAGTGCTGTGTTGGCTTCAGATTGTGGTGATGGCGTCAATTCTGGCGTGGCTGTAGATTAAGTGAGGGAACAGGGGAATTTGGTTTGCTTTGGTGTGGTGGAGGTTAAGAAAGTGGGGTGAAGGATAGGGAATGGACAGTGCTGATTTTATTACTTGTATTAATTTTTTTTAATATTTTTTATGTAATATTACAACAATTAAATTAATAAAAGTATTAATGTTTTTACATATGTTTTGTTTGTGTATCAATTTAAGTGAAAAAAAACCATAATGGATAGCAGTTTGGCGGTAAAACCGCTTCCCTTTCACTACAAATGGCAAAAAGTCAATGGCAAGCCCCCCAGGGGCATGTAGTTCAAAACTGCTTCCCATTAGTGGGGTTTGAACCTCTTGCCATTTAGTATTTTCTACTAGTGATTGTAGCTATTAACCCCCCACAAGACCATGGATTCATTAAGAGCTTAACGCTCATCCTCACAGCAATCATAAACGATGGTGTTTCCAAAGTTTTAATGCGTCCACTTAAACTTTTGGGTTCATTAAGAGTCTAAAGACTCAATCTCAAACAGTGGATCAATCAAGTGCATCTCAAATAGTATCAACCTAAATGGTTTATTGATCCACTAAGAACTCAAAGGGTTCAACCTCAATCAAGCATTACAACACATGCCATAGGGATAGGAAAGTAATGCTTTTAATCTTTCTACATGGGCTTAAGGCCTATCCCCCTCGACATTTCCACAAGTTATCAAGGATTGTTACATGTTCAAAATTTCCTTACCATAGTGCGAAATTATTTTTGCTAGAATACTTTTCCAAATAAGGAAAACTAGCATGTTACCAACATTTACTTAATTTGCACATATGGTTAGAAAACATTTCACATTCACCATTAGATGAATAAAATAGCAAGACAACCCAAAACTTGAAATTTCAAAAACTTAATCAAGTCCAATCCTGGAAAATAACATAGCCGCATTAGTGAACTTTCTTCATCAACCATCAATCACCAACACTTGCCTTCTAGAAAATTTTGAACAACTTTTCTTAAAAGCTAGTGTATTATTTCACAACCTTTGTACCTAAAAAGATACTTAGTAAAAGATGAAACAAGTTTAAACAACGTTAGTCATTCACTATTAAATTTGTAAAATATTGCACTACAAGTATTATTTCACAAATATATGATATGTTAAAATAAAATGCAATCATGTCACTATCACATTGCTAAACGTATTAGCATACTCCACTAAAGACATACTTTAAGACCTCTTTAAAGTACACATAATTCATACTAAAAATATTCCACTCAAATGATGAAATGAACAACAAATATATATCATATCATCGCAAAAATCTTTCTAATCATGAAACATGTGTGACACTTTGGAAAAAACCAAAAACTCATAATAATAATTATTATTCTTAAAACATATGTCATATCCAATATAATGAAAAACAAATCGAAAAAGATAAGAAATTCAAGAAAGTTATTAACTACAATTACACATGTGATTCTCAACATCACCACACTCACATTGTAGAAATCACAAGTATTAGACTCTCACAAGATACTAACCAAACTTTTGTACAACATTCTAGGTAATAATCTCAAGTCAACTGAACTTTCGAATCACACTTGAACTTTCAACTTACATGTCTTATCTTCAACATGGAACTCCCCAATCTACTCACTTAAGTCACCCCTTAAAAGGCTTAACATATATACTTCAACCACTAGAGGAAAACTTATCATCAAGGATCAAGATCCAAAATAATTAAGTCATCTAAGTGGGACCTTCATTGTTCCATTAAGACAAGAAAAATAAAGTAACCTTTACTCACAAGTTTAGCCTTGAACACTTTCAACAACACTTAGTGAATTGACATTGAAAAAACTTAGAAGAAATATTAGGAAACACACTCCATAAAAAATATGAGACCTCTAAGCATGTTAGAAATGATCTAACTCATCCTCAATATTTTCTTTCAAGGTAAACAATCACTCATGTCATCAATTCATTAAGTTAAGGAAACACTCTTCAAGCATAGAGATATCAAATCAACAAATCAAGGCAAACAAATAATAGTCTTTAGCATAACTAGTCGCTTTCATGCTTTGCATCAAATAATAGAGAGATCTAATATTAATGCCTTATATTCCTCGATATTATAGTCAACTTGTTTACTTAATAAACAAAATAATTATATAGATGGGAATATAGCAATGAGAATTCCAATATGCATAGCCAATCACTTGTCACTTAAACGTGATATAATGCATAAAATTGCCGAAGACAACTTATTATAGTAAAGGAGATCAAATATTGTGGTACATGGAGGTAATCCAATAACCAGATACAATAGTCCAATATTGTGATGCATGTAGATAATCCAATAATCCAACATTCACATACAAAGTCATGGAGCATACAACCAATTGCTTAAATAGCAAAACAAGACATCAAACAAACCAAGACTTTGAGTCCAACACTAATTCTTATATTACGCTTTTTCCCTACATTGGACAATAGAAGTCTTTAACTAAGTATTGAAATTAGACATGGTAAACTATACTCCTTTCAAATGGGGTATATATATATAGACTAAATTCCTACTACAAAATTCTATACACTCAAAGAATCATAACCCCCACATACCAAAGTTAAGTCTAAAACAGAACATAGTTGATAATGGAGAAAAGAATATGTGGACATACCTCCATGGTGTCTCTAATAATTTACCTTAGCGATCAATGATGAACAGCCGAATGACCACCACTTGTAGTGATTGTGCATCTACTAAGTATTTTGAGCTCTTAAAGCACACTCAGATCCATGTATGTTCTCCTCTTGAATCATATTGGCATCATGTGGAGATTTACTAGACATGGAAACAAAAGAAATAAAATTCTTAAGAATTACTTTCCACAAATAAGGAAATCGATAATAATGATAGTTTAAACTAATGTCAATACTAAACCAAATCGAACCAAGTAAGAACAAAAATGAGCAAAACATGCAATAAGAATTAATAGCTCTTGAAAATTCTCTCTTAAGGTAGACAATTTAAGGAGTAAAATAATCTAACCATTGAATTAAAAATAATTCAATCATTATCATACTTATAAATTCATCACAAAGTTAACACAACTTAGTTAACACACTAAAATATAAAATATAGTCATCAAAAGAATTTCAATAGCAAAATTAATAGAAGTAGTCGTTGTAGACACCTAAAAATGTCTCCCCAAAACAAAACCCATTGATGAACACCTTTCACTGCCATTATTGGCCGGGTTGAGTATTTAATCTTTGGAGTGATTAAATCCATGTTCTACCCAATATATATTTCATGAACCAATCCAATTTCTAGCTCATTTCCCTAAACCATAACCTATTTTCCACTTTTCGCGTCCACATCGCAAAACTGAGAGAAACTGATTTTATTGCTATAAAATTTTGATCCAATTATTATTTTGTTGGATAGGCCTTTAAATAAGCTTTCCAACCATATATCATAAACCCAATTCCGAGCTATAACGAAAAAGATATGAGCAAAACACTAACCGACACCCTTCCACTAAAACGGCCATATCTTAAAATCTAAAAATCAGTTTGACCTGGATCCAATTGGGTTAGAAAGTAGACTTGTTACGGATCTAAAGTTATGATGATTTTAAAAACAGGTAAAAAACTGGAACCACCGCGCACAGTGCAAAAGCACCGTGTCACGGGAGTTTGCCCCGTCTGACGGTGCCTGGTGCCGTGACACGGTACTGTACATCGTGTCACGGTGCCATTTTTAAAGCTCTTTCACGTCAAATTCCACCGTGGCACGGTACCTGCTGCCGTGACACGGTACCTGCTGCCGTGACACAGTATTTCCCACCGTGTCACGGTGCTTTTTCCGTGTAATTTCCGCGTTTTCACATACCGTGACACGGTGTACTGTACTGTGCCACGGTGGACACTGCCGTGTCATGATACGTGTCCCATGTCACGGAATTTTCTCGTATCTATTTCGCGTAAATTCTTCACGCGTTTTCACTTCCCGTAGGTCAAATATTTCACGCGTCACTCCAGTTTCCACCGCGTCACGGGATTTTCCCCGTCTGACGGTGCCTTCCCCCGTCTGACGGTGCCTGGCACCGTGTCACGGTGTTCTCTGCCGTGTCGCGGTGTTATTTTTTAGGGTTTTTATCTTTTTAGGGTTTCGTGTGTTTCCTCTGCTCATTTTCCCTTTAAATAGGACCCCCCTTTCTGCAGTTCGGGGCGCCAATAATTAAATCCTTCTCTCTTTCTCTCTTTGACACCAAAAATCATTCTATTCTTTCTCTCCCATATTTTAAGCTTTAAACCTATATTCATAATTACACCATTCTTCCCTTAAGCACTCCAAGGAGTGTATACTAAACCCGAGGTTCCGTCCTTAAACCAAGGTGTGAAAGCTACAAATAACTGAGGGTTTGGACCAAATCAACTCTAATTTTTATTTAATTTAATTTAATTTTCATTTGCTTTATATTTTTATTGAAGTTACTAACAGTTTATTCATGATGTAGCAATTTAAAGGAACGCGCGGAATGTGACTAATCAATTAATTTAATTACTTATTTTATTTTTATATCACTAGTATCATGATTAGGTTATTTTATATTTGATTTGACTAACAATTTATTGTTAAATTGCTTCCAATATTGATGTTTATTCTATTATTATTTATTGATCGCCATATTGCATGTTTAAAGGGAATATGTAACTGAAAATCACGCCTAATAAGATAATTTGGACAACCGGTTTAGGATCCTTTTTAAACTTAATGTTTAATCAAGTGATCACAAATATTTTAGAATTATATGTTGCATTAATATTCAACCAATTTAGCCTAATAATATTTTGGAGCAAATTGAATCTCTGTTTGTATGCCTTTGAGATCGCATGAATCATTTTTCACTATAAGAATCGAGTAGAGGCCAATACGGGCGAATGTGACTCCATGTCTCACTTCGTACCATCATCCTCGATCCTCCTTTCGTGGTTCCGAACCATATGGAGTTAATAATCTCATGTATTATGAATGGGGTGTAACCTTCACGGGTCAATCGTTGTTGCCTATCGTTGTCCCTTAATCGTGGTTGCCTTTTATGATCCGTGAACGGTTTACAAGTTCCTTAAAAACTTGTTGTCAGCTCCCTACTTTGCTTTGTCCCTAATTGTAATGTCAATTCCCACTTCCTATGATTGCCAAACATATTCACACATGCTTTAACGTAGGCACACTTCGAACGACGCCTACAATCGTGTATTACCCAACAAGAACTATAGAATATGCCACAACTAGGAGTCACAAAAAATAACCATTATGATATTTTCCTATGCAGAAAAATACACATATGACTCTTCCCAAAATAATCACATAATTCTCATTCAAAAACTTCTCATACATAATAAATTGATTGAATTAACACAAGTTCTTGAAAATAAGTATGCAAAGAAAGCATTAATATGAGCATGAACAAAGTCTCCACAAGCAAGACAAATATATATGAGTATCAACACATATGTATCAAAAGTAATAAATTTTGTCATTGCATCATAGTCCACATCATACTCATTGTAGGGAACATTTCAAGCATTACCCCAAACTTGAACCCCACTGTGATCATACACTTAAGCATGATCGCGTCCAAAGGGAAGGAAGCTAGAACAAAAGAGTCGCCAACTAATTTTAGGAACTTGTAAACCGTTCACAGAGTGAAGGTTACACCCCTTAACGATCCAGGAGATCGTTAAATCCAATATGTTTGGAACCAAGACTGGAAGTTCGGGGATGAAGGTACAATTCCAATCTAAAAGAGAAAGAACCTGCCCTAATAATTGGCCTCTACTTTATTCTTCTCGTATTTATGTGTGCTTTCTGACTAACATACAATCAATAGGTTAATCTTAAACCTGTTTAATCTATGTTGGTTGAATATTAATGCACAAATAAAACTATTATTGGCAATTACTTGAATTATAATCAAATTAACCCTAAACAAGATTATTAATTATCTTATTAAGCGTGATTACAAGTACAAATTCTCTTTAAACATGCATAAAAGGTGTGATCAACAATAATAAATATATATCAAGCAACATGATAATCATAGTAATAATTATAATAATCATAATTGAAATAACAATCATAATTAAAACAATCATGTTAAAGCATAATAGCAAGATCCTAGGCATGATATTAACAAGATTAATAACAAATCCAAGCATGTCACTAAACATAAAAAGATCAAAGCTTTAGCCCTAACATGATACTAACATGATCTTAGGAAAGAAAGTAAGAAGCATCATAGAAATCATAATTGATATAAGAAACTTAATTATTACCCTAAACATGATACTAAGAATCAATCAAAACATCCTAACATGATACTAGGAATCAATAAAATAATCTAAGCATGATTTCTATATCAAAATATCAATAAAACAATTAAATTACTTACTTGGATGCCTCGTATCTCTTTCTAATAACAAAATACACACATTAGTAACTTCAAAGAAAATAATAATCAAATAATTGAAATAGAGATTTGGGCCAAACCCTAAAAAAAATCAAACCTTTCACGTCTAGGGCGAAGGCCACTACAAAATTGGCTAGGTGTGTCTAGTGCTAATGAATGTGGAATTGTGTTTGTAAAAGGCTAGGCTAGAAAGAGGGAGAGGGAGAGAATAAGCTTTAGCTTAGAGAGAGAGAAGAATTAAAGAATTCTGGTTATCGAAAAACGGAGGTACAGGGACCCTATTTATAAGAAAATAGTCCAGAATCGATAAAAACGAATCAGAGTTCGAAAAGGAATAAAACACCTCTCTGTCGCCAACGACAAGCGGTGCAAGACAGTTTTTGTGGATTTTGTTTTTATCATATCTTTTGATCCATAAGTCCAAATAAGGCATATAATATGTTGTTAAAAAGCTCTTGAAGTCTACTTTCGAACCCAATTAGAATAAAATTAAAATATTTTGTAGATAAAAATATATTTCCGAAATAGTGGAAGGGTGTTAGTTTTGGATAGAGCTTCGTATTCCTTTCATATCTTTTTCGTTATAGCTCGGAATTAATATTATAATATATCATTGGAAAGATAATTTCAAGATCTATCCATCCATATAAAATTTGGATAAATATTATGAGGCACAAAAAAAATATCAGACGGTCTTTGAACATCTTTAAATTCGAATAGAATTAGGATTTTAAAAAAGGAAAGTTTTATTCAATTTCAAACTTTTTGATTTTATCTTTTCAAAAAGGATAATTAAGATCTTTTAGAAACTCATAGAAGCTTCCAATAAATCCTAATTAGTTTAGGAATAGGATTAAACCTTTGGACCCTCCACATGATCATTGGGTCGTAGGTAAAATCCGGTTTGGGCCCAGTTTAGTATTTTGACCATAAATTCCTCATTATTCATCGAAATTGGGCTTATAATATATCGTTGGAAAGGTCTTTTTTTCAATCCCTATCCAACTACACTATAATCGGACCCATATCATGGACTAAACTAAACTAGAATGTATGTTTTTCATAAATAGGGTAAGAAAAGAAATATTTTCAAAAACAGAAAGAAGAGATATTTTAATAAAAACATCCTCATCACTAGACTTTTCACAATTTCACTTCGTTCGATAACAAATGACATGAAAGTTATTCATCACTGGGTTTGGTTTTGGGGAGACACATTTGGGTTTCTACACTCATTATAACAAAACATCATGGTAAAACTTATAAAACCTACAATTTTACAAGTCTGTAATAACCATGAATTATCTATCAACATAAGCATGTAAACATTAGGTACTCACCAAATTGCTAATAGAAATTAATCTAAAACCATAGCCCTAATATATACTTTCTCAATGAACAAAATAATCCATATGTTCAAAAACCAACAAATCGGTGAAAAAAAACCAATTAACATATTTCTAAGTACTAAGTTCAAACCACAAGTATAGAACAAAGCAATAGAAATAATCATACCATGTAATATCACACATATAACATGAATTATACTTTAGCCTATAAACTAATAATCATGTAACAAATAATACATTATGGACAAAATAATCATCCAACATTATAATATCAAAAATCACAACTCATATATATTTGTCAAGATGGTTATTTGAATTAAAATCACATGATAAGCATAATCAAAATTAGTTTAAGGACCTCCCTTGAATTAATTCAAGTGTTGAAATGAGCATTCTCCGTAGTATGCCCAAATATCCTCTCCAAAAAAAGCAAGTCAACTTAGAAGCCATAACTCCCAAATGCAAGCAAATATCAACGATCCAACAGTTTAAAATAATGCCACATATGTCCCAAACAAGCTCCCAAAATTTCAGCTAAAACCAACCACGAATGACCTTCGATCGGTCATCTTTGAGACTGCTCCCAGAAAAACGTGAACACAAATATTTCCCAAAAAATTATTTTCTTCACACCATAGAATCTTTCAATCATCACCCATTGAGTATCCATTGAAAATTGATAATTTTTTTTCAAAATTGTTGTAAAATAAGTGTTTCAAAGGCTATGTGCCTATGTATAATAGAATAAATGATGTAATAGTTTGATCAAAAGAAAGATGGTGTGGCATGACTTCGTCACTGCCTTTGAAAACGAATGTCGGTGCAACCGAGGTGCACAGTGTATCCCGGTACGTTTTATAACGTTACACACCACTCTTACTCAATGACACTTTTAGATGCGAGGTGGAGTCATATAAACTTATGCCCAAAGAACAAATGTATTTAGCTAGTTTTTTGTGTATGATGTTGTAAACACCTAAAAATGTCTCCCCAAAACCAAAACCGATAATGAACAACCTTTGATCGCCATTATTGGTAGGTTTTAGTATTTAATATTTGGAGTGTTAAATCCATGTTTCCACTCAAAAAATTTCATAAACCAATCCAATTCCTAACTCATTTCCCTAAATCATAACTTAATTTCCACTTTTCGTGTCCACATCACAAAACCGACAGAAACTGATTTGTTTTCCCTATAATTTTGATCCAATTATTATTTGGTTTGATAGGCCTTAAAATAATCTTTCCAACGATACTTCATAAGCCCAATTTCAATTTAAAACGAAGAAGATAAGTGCAAAATACTAAACTCGGCCCAAAACCGACACCCTTTCACTAAAACGGCCATATCTTAAATTATAAAAATTATTTTTACCTGATTTTAATTTGGTTAAAAATTAGAATTGATAAGGTTTCCAATGATATATTATATGCTTTATTTGGAGTTACGGATCAAAAGTTATCGTAGTTTTAAAAACACATAAAAAACTGGAATTACCGCGCAACAGCTAAAATGCCGCGACGCGACAAATGCTGACGTGGCATGGTGCATATTGCCATGACAAGGTATTATAAACCATGTCACTATGCTTTTTTATTGTATTTTCCATTCGAAAAAAAGTACACCGTGACACGGAACCATGTGACGCGCCACGGTGGACTTTGCCGCGTCATAGCATTTTCTGTCTTATCACGGTACATGTGCCGTGTCACGGGATTTTCCCATGTTTTCTCCGCGTAAACCCTGCAGGGCAGTTATTTCACCGCGATGCGGTATTATGTATCGTGTCACGGCACGTTTTGCTGTGTCGCGGCGGCAAAACATGACGCGACACGGCGCCCCAAAACTAGGGTTTTATCTCTATAGGTCGGGTTCCCTCTACTCATTTTCTCTACAAATACCCCCTTCCTTTCTACAGTTTGGGGCACCAAAAACTATTCTCTCTCCCTCTACACCACAATCATTCTCTTGTCTCTTTATATCTTGCTTTAGCCTAAACCCTAGCCACCTTATTCTTCCATAATACTTCCCCTAAGCACTCCAAGGAGTACATACAATACCCGAGGTTTCGTCCTTAAATCATGGCATGAAAGGTATAATTAACTGAGGGTTTATACCAAATCAACTTTAATTTAATTTAATTTAATTTCAATTTGATTTATATTTTTTATTGAAATTACTAATAATTTATTCATGATGTAGCAATTTAATGAAGCGCGCGAAATGTAAGTGATTAATTAATTTAATTAATTATTTTATTTTATATTGCTAGTATCATGATTAGGTTTTAATTATTATTTGATTTCACTAACGATATTATTGTTAAATTGCTTCTAATATTAATGTTGATTCTATTATGTTTGTTGGTCACCATATTGCATGTTAAAGGGTATATGAAATTGAAAATCACAACTAATAAGATAATTTTTGGACATCCGGTTTAGGTTCCTCTTTAATCTTATTATTTAATAGAAGTGAGCACAAATAATTAGAATTATATGTTGCATTAATATTCAACCAATTTAGCATAATAATAGTTTGGAGCAAATTGAATCTTTGTTTGCATGCCTTTGAGATCACAGGAATGCTTTTCACAATAGAATCGAGTAGAGGCCAATACGGGCGAATGTGACTCCATGACTCACTTCGTTCCATCATCCCTGGTCCTCCTTTCATGGTTCCGAACCATATGGAGTTAGTAATCTCATGGATTATGAATGGGGTGTAACCTTCACGGGTTAATCGTTGTTGCCTATTGTTGTCCCTTTATTAGTAGTTTCCTTTTATGATCCGTGAACAGTTTACAAGTTCCTTAAAAATTTATTGGCGGATCCGTACTTTATTTGTACCTAATCATATACGTTCATTCCCACTTCCTATGAGTGCCAAGCGTATTCACTACATGCTTAACGTAGGCGCACTTCAAATGACGCCTACATATGTATATCATAGAAGAAGATAACCAAGCCAAATTTATACGAATGGAGTTTCAAGCTAGAGGATGAATCTAGACATCAAAAGGTGATTAAATCACCATAAACATCCATTCAATCCAAGAGATGAAGGAAGAATAAAAAAAGGTGAATGTATGTAGACATGAAAAAGTCTACTCCACAACCCACTCATGGGCAATCGTTGTTGGTCACAGCCTACTTGTGAAGTAGGCTGATTTTTCTTATAAAATAGAAATAAAAAGTCTAATCCACAACCCACCTGTGGGCAAATGTTGTAGGCCACAACCTCATCATGGAGTAAACTGATCAACTACCAAAAATCATGGTTTTTACTCTCTTTAATCTAACAAAAATCACAGCCAAAAATCAATGCATTAACAGATAAAGATCAATTAGTGTCACACCCCCACCACCGATATAAAGCACAAATGTCATTTACCTGTAAATTTGTTCACAAACAAACCAAATTTCTTGTAATCGGACAATGGTTGGGGAGTAACACATTTACCATCATGAACATGATCACTACTAGGCACCTCAAAAACTTGACCCTTGTGAAATGATGAGGCTATCGCCCCACGCCTTCTTCTTGTGGTTGAAAAAGGCGGTATCTCATCTTCATCTCCCGACTCAACCTACCATCCAAGAATATACAACTAATTCAAATCACCCAATTCATCATCAGTATTACGGGTTCAAAATTAAAAATCAAATACATTAAAGCGTTTCAATACAAGGTCCACTTGTATCTCTAGCCTGCTTGGGATGACTCTCGCCATATTCTACATCCAAAATTTGGAAACATGGTAATTAGAACAACAAATTCAAACAAATTTATACACATGCACAACCACCTGGAAACATAGTCCCATAAAAAAAATATAATCATGCTCTTAAAAAACCAAAATCACCACCATCCGGAGCTCTATCTTCCTTACTTGCACCCCTATCTATTTCATGGTCCATACTTTCACTCTGGGGAAAACAATCCAATACAAAGTCTCTCTATCAAGTTGATCCAAGTATAAATTCTATTACAATGAAAGGAGTAAAAAAAACACAACAATAAGTTCTTAAATCAACAACGAATAATGATATATAAAAAGTTTTTACAATTTTACCCTAAATAGAAAAGTTTAAGTAGCACTACCACTCTAATAGTTCCAAAATCACATATAAAATGCAGCCTCCACAGCCTGCAGCATAACCATCCGCATAAAATCTCCTATCAAATTAACATATGCTACCAAGAAGCTTAGAAAGAACCAGTGTGCACCAATACTTTGGGCAACATTTATTGCACACGTCAGCGCAGGCACCAAGTTAGACACAAGAACAGGGGACAATGTTGGACACAACAACATTTCCAATGCAAGCAACAACTTGTTCTTCACAATATGACTCAAGCCTCTCCATCAACTCCGGATGTATTGAAATACCTACAAAATGATACACTCCTGCACCTTTACTACAACCCCTCTTCTGGGGTTTCCTATACTTTGACAATATTCTGTTAACTTTATCACATTCTAACTCATTTAAGGTCTTATAAGTGGGAACTACCTTTGAACCATTAAGGATGCCAAGAACCCAGTGAACTTGATTCTTTGATACCCTAATACACCGTCCATCGGGGGTATTTATCATCATCCTAAGAGGATATATCCGCGTATTAACCAATACCCTAGCTGACGTGGGAGGTGCAAATCACCGAACAAATATAATAAACCACCAAATCCCATTTCTACAACCCATAGTCTTCGCTTGGAGTCAAAGGTTTTGGAAAATCCTAGCAAAGCTCTCAACATGGCAGTTCATATTTGGTGGCTAAAAAACATAACAACACCAAGTCAATAATCATGCAGACCAATACCAAAACTTCCCGGTATCCATTACATACCTTACACATAGCCTTAAAATATTACTTTAGCACTTCACCCTTTTCTTTCACTTGACCTTCGACACTTAAACTGTAGTCCTGTGTATTCATGACCAGATAAACAATGGTTAACAAATAACAATCTCTCGTTAAGGACCACCCGACCCATAAGCAATAAACATAAACATTACCTTGAACAATGATGGGAGTACTTGTTTCCTATAAGTTACATTGTATGTGGGAAATACCTGAACATACCATAACTGGAATTCATTATAGAAGGAAGGACTAAGCATATGTTCATTATAATACAACAACATATAGGAATAAAATCAATGACATTCAATTGTGTGAGAATAAGTTGAATTCAACATGTGAGTTGCCCAATTCGAAAATACTACAAATTAGATTATATCAACAGTAACAACATCCATCACTAACAAATATCATACATAGACACTACAAGAAATGACATGCGAATATATAATAGCATTTAGGAAATTATGTAAAGATATTAGAGCAGTTAGGAAATCACTATTGAAAGGAATGGTGTCCTTCGAACAAGTGTACTATTCCATTAGTGGGTTCAAAATTATTAGAAAGCTAATATATTCAGTAAGGTCAAGTGATCGGAATGCCTGGGTGGAGGCCGCTTGCGATCAGTAATATTAATGCATAATTAACATTACAGCTTAATCTTGACTGACAGGCTAAAGTCGTATCACCCAATCAAAAGTAATTCTTAAATCCTCTAGCTAATGCAGATAGGGAAGTAGGGTCGAATCCACAGGGAAACATGTCTTTCTATTCCTAATTAGTTATTATGATCTAAATTATTAAGTAACCAAAATATTGTAATCGAAGGATAACTAAACTACTAAAAGTAAAAATAGGGAAGAGTAAGAATAGAGAAAATCAATGAATAAAAGACCTAGGGAATAGGTTCACCAATAAATAACATTCCAGGGTAAAACATAATAATCAATCATCAATGCATCAATTAATCAGATTAGAAAGGGCTTTCTCTACGTATTACAATCACAGAATTAATATACCGGTATTAAATCTCATCTCTCGAATCTCGACTTAACCATTTATAAATTAACCTGCCTATTGAAACTAGACCTAAACATCAATTCTCATCTCTCGAATCTCGAATCAATATTGTCTAACTCATGCATAAAAGATCAGGCCTAATCTAGTCACAGAGCATTAAATCATTCAATAGAAAATTAATCTAACATTGACAATCTACAACAATAAATTACCCCTTCATATTATTTTGGATCCCCACAAACCCTAGAAATAAAACTACTCACACATAATTAAATCTAAACTAATCAAAGCAATAAAATAAGACATGATGAAAGAATTGAAATAAATAACTGAGATTAAAGTAGAAGAAATCGTTACCAAAGTAATCTGGAATTAATTGTAGAATTAAGAACAAAAGTATATGAGAGAGAGAAACTAATCCAAAAGCTAAGTAGAGAGAGAAAATCTAAGAGAAGAATTAAGAAAAAGTAAAAGAAGATCCTAAACTCGCTTAACGGAGAAGTATTTATATTAAGCAAGAATACTAAACTAAAACAAACTTAAACGACGTTAATCGTCTCCTAATAATAACACGCGCCCGATCGGGCGCGCCTTTTTGCTCACCAGGTACGTTTCTCACGCCCAGCAGGGCGCGAGTTCGGGCGCCGACCTTGCTTTCCCCGCCCGGCCGGGTGCGCCTTCAGGCGGTAGCTCCTTTGGCCGGGCGGCACTCCTGGGCCACTATTTGGACTTCGATTGGGCTCCAATTCTTCGGGCCAATCCGGATTTCCTCTTTGGGCCTTGAATACTCGGTCCAAATGCCCCGGTATCACATATACTGAGCTCTTAATCACCGGTTCGATGACTCTAACCGGCCCTGGGCTATAGAAACTGGTCGTGTTTCTTCAATGCTCGTAATTGCTCTATAATATCTCGGGAAAATGCTCCAAAAGTGCAAATCCCTACAAAAGTCAACCAAATCTACGAAAACACTAGAAAACACCAATTAGTAATAAATGTGGCTCTAAAGAGCGAAAAACACTATTAATTATGACCAAGGGACGGGGGTAAAATACTATATAAAATAGACATATCAAACTCCCCCAAGCCAAACCTTTGCTTGTCCCTAAGAAAAGATCTAATCAATGGATAAATAAATATGCTTCACCCTAAAAAGTAAAAATCAAACACAAACAATTCAAGGTAAATCCAATAAACATGATTCAAAGTCAACCAATCAAATCCGTCCAATTACCCTTCCTCCCTAACAATTGTCAAATAGAGTAAACCACAAGAGCATATAGAATTCAAGATAAGTGCTCACACACTCAACTCTCATTTATGTGGCGAGTAAAAGATGTACTCAATCGCTCTCCAACCAACCCCTTTAATATGAACAATGCCCTCCCAACTCACACTCTTGTGTGTATAAAAAGATGTATGCTCAACCTACTAGTCGACTCGAAATATGTCAAATCATAACTTGCATTGATAAACAACACTTTCACATTTATACAACTCTATGCACAAAGGTCAGAAGGTCTTTAAAGCTTGTAATGTAAGGCTAGGGTAAAGGGTATGAATCATTTGGGAACAAGTGAGAGAAAAGCTATGCTTAAGGGAGCAAATCCTAGTAAAATCCATGATCAAAATAAATAATGATCAACATCTCCTACATAACCAACTCTAACAAAAATCCACCAAATATACTCCAATCATAAACAACAATCCCAGCACTTACAAATTTCACTCATAAGATATAATAATGAAGAACTGGAGTGAATAAACAAACTTTATTTTCCAAACTTGAATTTTTTCATTGAAGCTCAATTTTTTTGTTTCCTTTGATCAACCTCCAACTAGAACATTTGAACATTAAACAATTTTTTTCTTTCTCTTGAAGTTCACTTATTTTTTCTTCACTTTTTTTTTCTTTAACTTCTCTTTTTTTTCATAACATCATACTTTATTTTTTCAAGAAAATATAACTTTCAAACTCATCAAAAATAAACATGATCAAGAACAAAATAACTTCTCAAAACCCACCCACAAATAATAAGCACACTACAAACTCCCTCACCTCACTCACTAATAGCTCCCCCAAGCCAAGCCTGGGACTAGTAACCAATGGGGCAAAATATGCTTGTAATGTGGCTAATAAACAACAAAAAGGTCAAGGCAATAACATGATGGGTAGCAAGAAGGGAACAAATGTATCTAAATTACCTGAAGGCCACCTAAAGGAACAAATGCCTTCGTCCTCCACAATGTGCAGAATAATGAGTCATATAAACATTACTTATAGTTGCAAACCAATACTCAAATTCCTTGACATACCAGGAACTAACACACATTCCTCACCAAATCAACTAGTCAAGCACTATATTCACAAGCAGTTGGGCAAAATTGACGCATGTTAAGGTTTTAAGGCAATCAAATATCAAATCATGATCAACTAATCCACAATGCTTATCATCATAACCAAGAATCAAAACAATATTTTTTAAGTATGGGGCACAGGGAAGCATGATTTACAATTCATTGGAACGTATTTTTGGATTTTTTATTTTTTCAATTTTTTGTATTTTTTATATAAAAGAAAGCAATAAAACTAACCTAAAAAGCAATAAATCTAAACTATAAAAACACACCAAAAACAAAATAAAAGAGAAAAAGAAAGATACCAAATCCAAAATCTCCCCCAAGCCAGATTCAGACAATGTCCTCATTGGCTCGGGAACTAGCCTAGCATAGCTAGTCCTCATCATCCTCATTCATGGAGCTGAAACCTCTACCTCCGCTGCCACCTGCACCACCTGCACCAGAAGAGCTACCACCAAAATAATCAGCATGAAAACTCCCCCCCCCGCCGGTCCCCCGAAAGGAATGTCCTGGTCGTACCCATGGAAGGCAGAATAGTCAATTTAAATACCATGGGCAGTGGGATCCCTATCCTATCCCTGGGGTGGAGGCTGAAACCATTCAAGGTAAGTGGCATCGTCGGGAATGTTGCCCCGACGAGCATAAACATCATACATAGGGTAGAGAGCTCTATCCTGGTTCCTCTCAAGGTACCCTAACCTATGGTCAATGGAGCCTACCATCCTCCTAAGGTCAGTGTGGGAATGCTCAATACGGCCTAAAGCTTGACCTATACTCTGAAGGTCCCAAACTGGGTCAGAGTTAACATGAGGGACATGGTGAGACATGCGAGGTGGTGAACGCACTACCTTGGGCTCAGGCTGGGGTGGTGGAACTGGTGGTGGTACTGGTGGTGCTTGCCCCCTAGCATGGTCAACTAAAAGGTCGTACGTGTAGGACTCTTGCCTAGGGGGAAAGGCGGTCAAATCAGGACTAGGTAGGGAAAAGATGGGCAATGGCTGCTCGGTCCCAGTCCTAATACACCAGTGGGGGGTCTGCTCACTATCCAGTCGTACCCAACCCAACTCCTCAAAATACCTAGCAGTCATATAGGTATCCGGTCCACAATTAGTCATATGGTGTGGTCCACTTTCAACAAAATCGGCCTGTTTAACTGCTATCCTAGTGATAAGGCCTCCTATACGAATAGGGATACGAGACTGGGTACTGGCTGTGGCATGTCTACTTAGGTGGTGGATGATGTATCTACCTATGTTCAGTTTACCAAACCCATACACATAGTGTCCTATAACAGCTAGTTTGTTGGTTTGGGCGTTATGAGGCTCTTTCCTACCAAGAAAACACAAACTCGCAAATCTTTGCCAGATTTTTGGGATGGGGTGATGGATAGGTTTTGTACTAGCATGTTGGGGGTAGGTAAACCAGTTAGAGCATGATAAATATCACCCATTTTGTAATCAACATTCCATTAGAATGGAAAATCAAAATTCAATTCAAATAATTTACAGAATTCAACATATGTCAAACTAATATTCCTATTGTTCAGCCTAAAAAAAAATTTGGTCCATTTCTACTATTTACACCTTTCAAAGAAGACAAAAATTCACATGTTAATTCACGGTATGTAGGATAATGCATGTCAACGAATTTTCTCATTCCTATATCATTCAAAAATCGTTTAACAAAATCATACAAACCATAAGATTCTAGAGTAGGGCGGTGTAACCACTGTGAAGGAATTACCTCCCGCCCGACAAGGTGTTCTAGCCGTTCCTTTTACTCCTGGCTAGCAATACGGATTGTTGGCCAATAGGAGAGTTGCAAATCTGGGTCGTACTCCTCCCTCGAGCTAGAACTCCTACTGAAAATTGATCGAGCCCTCTTTGAAGCCATAGTAGAAAAATGGGTGTGAAAAATATTTGAATGAAATTTGAAATTTTTTATATAGGATTGTAAAGGATGAAGAGAGGATTAAGAATATGTAAAAATTATTGGATTTGGGTGAGAAATGAAGAGAAGATCTTAGAGAGAAGGTAGAGGTTTTATGGTTTTAGAGAGAGAAAGTTATGGAGGAAAGAGATAAAAATGAGAAAAGAAATAAGAAAGAAGAAGAAAAGGGGCATAGTGGTGTCGCGCCCGGCCGGGCAGGCTGTCGCCCGATCGGGCGATCTGGGTGTAATTACGTTGTCGCTCTCGCACCCGGTCGAGCGAGATTCACCCAATCGGGCGATCTGTTGCCCAAATTTTCTTCTCCTTTCGCGCCTGGTCGAGCGCCCTTCGCCCAATCGGGCGATCTAATGTCCGTATACGTCAATTTTTGCGCCCGGTCGGGCAAAAATTAGGCTTTTACAATCCTTGCTCTCGCGCCCGGTCGGGCGAGCTTCGCCCGATCTGGCCTGAGGCTAATTGGACGATTTTTTTGGCTTCTTTTCTTCAATATTTTGCTAACTCTTTTCCTTCAAACCTGTACAAAAAATCATAAAACTCGTTAGAATCCCTCCTCTCTCCTCACACATGAAAAAGAAGAAAAAAAAACTAGTCTAAAAAGCATTAAAATATGGGTTGCCTCCCACAAAGCGTTGGTTTATCTAGGTCCCGCACGACCTTTTTACCTTGTACAAGAACTAGGACCCTTGGCCTAACGCTTGAACGGGTGGTTTCTCACCCGGTCGAGCGGTGTTTAGGCCACGACGCGACTTCCTGACATACCCTGTGGGACGCCAATTCACCTTATCCGGTGGATCCTCCTTGACTTGGACAGGGGGCTTTTCAATGTTACGCACCAAAGATCCCTCTTCGATCGATGGTTGCTTCAAATTGTCACTACATTTAGCACTTGCAACTCGATCCGGCGGAACACTTATTGTAGGCCCAGTTTCCACAACTTGCTTGTTTGATTCCACCTTCTCATCCTCAAAGCCAAGACCGACAGTGTAGAGGGCTATTTCTATTGCATCAACTTCCTTCTGCCATTTGTCTATCTCATCTGTAAAGGATGCAACACAAGATACCGCCTCCAAGGGATCTTTTACAAGAGCTTGGGGCTTGTTAGAATAATTTTGAACCACATCAACACTAAAGCACTTCTCCTCTGTCATGGGGCTTATATGGGTATTATTAAGATTAAAAATAATTTTATCGTCCCCTACTGATAGTGTCAATTTGCCACATCTCACATCAATAATTGCCCCTGCCGTGTTAAGAAATGGTTTACCCAAAATTATTGGGGTTTGCATATCCTCAGCCATATCAAGAACAACAAAATCAACAGGTATATAAAATTTACCTACTCTAATAGGGACATCCTCTAAAACACCATGGGGGTATTTAAAAGAACAGTCGGCCATTTGTAGAGTAATATTGGTAGATTTTAATTTACCCATATTTAGCTTGGAACACACAGATAATGGCATAACACTAACGCTTGCGCCCAAATCACACAATGCATTATCAATCATTAGATTGCCAATATGACAAGGAATAGAAAAACTACCCGGATCTTTTAATTTAGGTGGAGATTTATTTTGAAGTACGGCACTACACTCTGTAGTGAAAGCTACTGTCTCTACCTCACTAATAAACCTTTTTCTTGTCAATATTTCCTTCATGATATTTGCATATGCAGGAATTTGTGTAATTAATTCAGTGAAGGGAGCTGTTACCTGCAAATCTTTTACCATCTCCAGAAACTTACCAAACTACCTATCCAAATTTGTTTTTAAGTTACGATGTGGGAATGGAAGTTTGATAACTGGCTTTGGAGCATTACTGCTCTTATCTGGAGCTGCTACCTTCCTTGGAGTCGTATCCTACAATGTAAAATCAGATATATTAGTACCATTCTTTAGCCCTGCAGAGCTATTAGCTACATTGTCAGGTTTAACGGAATCAAGATTAGCATTATTTATTAAAACGGGTTCATCATCACTTGGCATAGGGGCCCTTCATAGTTTGAACCATTCCTTAGAGTAATTGCATAGGCTTGATCCGTAGGTCTGGTCGGCTGTGCTGTCAGGGCTCCCTATTGACGTGCTTGTAGAGTAGCGGAAAGTTGCGCAATTTGATTATCTATAATTTTATTTTGTGCTAGGATCGAATCAATTTGGGCATCTCTACTCTCCATGTGCTTCTACATATTAGCCAGCATCGCTCTAATTTCTACCAGAGCAGGGTCGGAAGATGAGGAGGGTTGTTGTGGTTGGTTCTTTTGGCCAGCATTGGGGTGGTAATATTTCTGTTGTTGTTGTTGTGGCGCCTGTGGTTCTTGTGGTGGTGGTGGATTTTGAACATTGGTACTCCGGTAGGAAAGGTACAGATGATTCCGGTACCCAAGATTGTAGGTGTTGGAGTATGGGTTATTCTGCCTATAAGCTTGAAAGGCATTGACTTGCTCCACGGAACTCCTGCAATCTTGTTCCCAATGACCTAAAATTCCACAATTTTCATAGAAAGCCTCATTAGCATTATTATTAATTGCAGAAACATTAGCTACATTTGCAGTACTAAGATTATCTAATTTCTGGCAGATAGAGGTTAATTGAGCTTGCAAACAGGATACAGAGTTAACACTATCCTTCCCCTTGTTAGCAAAGCCTCTAGGATTCCCATATTGGGAATTATGTATCGAATATCTTCGATAACTTGACCTGCATCATCAACATTAAGGTTCGTAAACCTCCCACTAGCTGCCGAATCCAATATTATTCTAGATGAATTTCCAATCCCATTATAAAAGGCTTGGATCAACTACCATTGTGCCAAATTATGGTGGGGGCATTCTCTTTGTAGGTCCTTGAACCTCTCCCAAGCCACATATAAAGTTTCATCGGCTTCTTGGGCAAAGTTATGAATTGCACTCCGTAGTATAGCTGTTCTCTCTGCAGGATAATATTTTTTATAAAAATTAAAAACAAGAGTTTCCCAGTCAGTTATACCAAGTGTAGTTCTATTTAAACCATTAAACCATAATTTGGCTTTTCCAGTTAAAGAAAAAGGAAAGAGAATCTCCCTGATTTGGTCTTGTGTGACCCCAGCTTTCCTCATGGTATTACAGTACTAACAGTAGTCTGCAATATGAAGATTTGGGTCTTCACCCTTAGCTCCACTAAATTGCTTCCATTTTATCATCGTTATAAATTGGGGTTTAATCTCAAACTGTACCCCATCAAGAGCTGGAGTGGGAGTAAGGTGTGGAAAATCTGTAAGCTTTAGTTGTGAATAATCACTAAGCTTCTTTGGAGCCGTCATCTCTGATTCTGGATATGAAGATACCTCTGAATCACTAAATCAGTTGGGGGGTCTCGATGATTATTATTATCACCAGAATTTGCTTGTAAAAATTCTTCTGTCTATGGAAGGATCGTTCGATCTCAGGATCGAATGGGATGTAACCTGATCTGGAACACCTAGGCATAAACAAAGAACTAAAAGAAAATATGAGACTTGCCTCAAAGAACTAACGTTCTCTGAGACAAAAAGAAATAACCTAGACTACAAAAATAATCAGAAATAAAAATAAAACCGTTTCCCCGGTAACGACGCCAAATTTTGACAGGCTAAAGTCGTATCACCGAATCAAAAGTAATTCCTAAATCCTCTAGTTAATGCAGATAGGGAAGTAGGGTCAAATCCACAGGGAAACAAATCTTTCTATTCCTAATTAGTTATTATAATCTAAATTATTAAGTAACCAAAATATTGTAATCGAAGGATAACTAAACTACTAAGAGTAAAAGTAGGGAAGAGTAAGAATAGAGAAAATCAATGAATAAAAGACCAAGGGCATAGGTTCACCAATAAATAACATTCCAGGGTAAAACATAATAATGAATCATCAATGCATCAATTAATCAGATCATAAAGGGCTTTCGCTACGTATTACAATCACATAATTAATCTGCCGTTATTAAATCTCATCTCTCGAATCTCGACTTAACCATTTATAAATTAACCTGCCTATTGAAACTAGACCTAAACATCAATTCTCATCTATCGAATCTCGAATCAATATTGTCAAACTCATGCATAAAAGATCGGGCCTAATCTAGTCACAAAGCATTAAATCATTCAATAGGAAATTAATCTAACATTGACAATCTACAACAATAAATTACCCCTTCATATTATTTATGGATCCCCACAAACCCTAGAAATAAAACTACTCACACATAATTAAATCTAAACTAATCAAAGCAATAAAATAAGACATGATGAAAGAATTGAAATAAATAATTGAGATTAAAGTAGAAGAAATCGTTACCAAAGTAATCTGGAATTAAGAGTAGAATTAAGAACAAAAGTATATGAGAGAGAGAAAATCTAAGAGAAGAATTAAGAAAGAGTAAAAGAAGATCCTAAACTCGTTTAACGGAGAAGTATTTATATTAAGCAAGAATCCTAAACTAAAACAAACTTAAACGACGCTAATCGTCTCCTAATAATAACACGCGCCCGATCGGGCACACCTTTTTGCTCATCAGGTACGTTTCTCACGCCCGGCCAGGCGCGAGTTCGGGCGCCGACCTTGCTTCCCTCGCCCGGCCGGGTGCGCCTTCAGGCGGTAGCTCCTTTGGCCGTGCGACACTCTTGGGCCACTATTTGAATTTCGATTGGGCTCCAATTCTTCAGGCCAATCCGGATTTCCTCTTTGGGCCTTGAATACTCGGTCCAAATGCCTCGATATCACATATACTGAGCCCTTAATCACCGGTTCGATGGCTCTAACCGGCCCTGGGCTATAGAAATTTGTCGTGCTTCTCCAATTCTTGCAATTGCTCCATAATATCTCGAGAAAATGCTTCAAAAGTGCAAATCCCTACAAAAGTCAACCAAATCTACGAAAACACTAGAAAACACCAATTAGTAATAAAAGTGACTCTAAAGAGCCAAAAACACTACTAATTATGACCAAGGGACGGGGGTAAAGTACTATATAAAATAGACATATCATTGACTGAACCCTTCGGGTCACACCCAAGCAGCTAACGAACCGAAGCAACGAATTAATTAAGAATAAATTAATAAGTCAACCGAGTAATTAATATTTAGACGTCAGGAATTCGAGCTTAGAGCGTCAAAACCAAACGTCGGAAGTCGAGTAAAAAATAGTAAAAGACGAGACATGAAAATAATAATAAATAAACAAAGTCCAAAATACCCCTAGCATCGGAATGCCCCGAGCAAACCGAGTGCTAGGGGCATATGACCTAGCATGGTGGCTAGCATGCGCACCAAGCCGAGCCAAGGCTAGTGCGTGCTAGCACACCAAGGCTAGCATCGCAAGGCTAGGCACTGCCTAGTGCGTGCTAGCACTGCAGGGAGCTGCCTTGTGCGCGCATTGGCTAGCAGCCAAACCGCAACAAGCCGCAGCAGCTAGCACGCAATGCGTGCCAACCGCAATAGCAGGGCTGAGCCATTGCATGCTGGCTAGCGCAGCTAGGCCTGCTAGGTAGTCACGGCAAGGCAGCCCACCTTGGGTACCTTGATGCCCAAGGGTGGGTGCCACGTGGCGCGAGGTGAGAGGAGGGTGAGGTGATGTGTAGGCCGGTTTTGGGAGTGGGAGTGGGGAGCAAGTTTGGTCCCCCCTCCTCCAAATGGTCCTCACCTAACCTCTTACATGAGCTTGCCACTTGTTAATTTATTACTAGTTTGATTATTAATTTTATTTTAGCTTTAAAATAAAATGGGAAAATCAAATTCTCCCACATTGATGGGAGAGCTTTTCACTCTCTAGCTTTTCCCTATAAATACCCAAGTTGGGGTATTGGGAATATCACTTGAGTGAGAGTTGAAAAGGCATCACCATTGTGAAAACCTTTGAACTCATTAATCACTCGGGTTATTGGTCGGGCCTTGCTAACCCCAAGGCATTGGACCATTTTCGGTGGTCGAGTTGTGGGTGGACTATCGTTGGAGGTCGTCGTAATTTCGTGGCTTGCTTTCGAAGTAAGAGCCCGTTCCGTTTGGGCGAAGCACGCTCCAAAGGTAATTATCTTATCTTAATCTTGTGATTAATTTATTTATGTTTATGGTTTTATTTATTGCGAGTGTGGTCTTGGTTTTGGGTTTGTTTCAGCGGTGAGTCGGACTCACCAAACCCCAACAGCGGTATCGGAGCCTCGCTCGTTTATTTTTACAATCATAATATTTTTCAAGGTGTTTTTATGGATTAATTTTTCTGGATTTAAGTTGCTAATTAGATTAGTAGCTCGTTTTATTTATTTTAACCTCGTATTAAAGCTGTCTTCAGCCCCGAACCCAGATTTCGACCCAAAAAATAGTGAAATTTGGGTGGAAAAGGCGTTCTGGATATGGTTTTACCCATTTAGGGCTCGGTTTTTAGCCAAAAAAACGACCAGAAATGCACTTTTCGAGGGATTTTTCGTTTTGACGAAAAATTTTAAGTCTTTCTAACTTGAAAATTAATTGCATATTTATGGTGGTTATGTAATTGGTTCAATACATATTTTATATGCAATTTTAAACCTCTTTAGGCATGATTACTTGGTTGTAATTTGTGTTTGAAAGATTGGTTTTATTTTTCACATAATTGCAAACTAATTGCATTAAGTGTGAAATTGTTGTTCTTTGAGGCTTCCAAGTACTAAAGATTCAATCTTTAATTATGTTAAGTGATTGAAACTTTATGTTATTAAATTCCATGATTTTATTTTGTTAAACTTTGTTGATTTAATCATTTTTTTAGTTGATTGGAATCATAAAGTTTGAAACTTTGTGATAGAAATTTGTTTATCTTCGTATTGGAAGATATAATTTTTCAAGGATTTATAAATGTTAGTAGTTGGATTTTTCATTTTAACATTAAAGTTCATATTTTTCCAACTCCCTCTTACTTTGTCAAAAACTCAAGATTAATTTAAATTAATTAAATTAATAGTGAGTAATTTCCCTCTTATTTTTTTGTTGCACCAAGTTAAACTAATTTAATTAAAGAATGGTTCTTGGGAATTATTTTGGTTAGATGCACTTTGAAAATCTTATTTTAAGTTAGACTTGTTTAAATTTTTCATTTTGCTCAATGAATTGATTCTAAAATTAATTTAGAATTGATTAGAAATTCACACAAAATCGGGAATTAATCCCGAGGCACAAGCACGCAAACCAAGGCACAATAGCCATGAGTATCCCTCGGCCATCTGGACTGCTCGCCCAGCCCGCATGTGGCTGCCAATTAATGATGGCTGCTGCACTTGGTGCGTGTGGTGCTAGGTGTGTGCGAGGAGCTATGTGCTGACTTGGTTCGTGAGGGGCGTGCGAGAAGATGCTAGGCGTAGCAGCAGTGCTAGGCAACTGCAACTAGACGCGCATCAAGTGCGCGCTGCCAGGCAGTGCCGAGCAGCATCTCAGCACGCAAGGCTGAGGTGCTAGGCAAGCGCCCAACACTTGCGTGCGTATGAGTGCTCAAGGGTGCTAGCCTTGGGTAGTCGATGCGCTTTTATCTCGGCTTTAATTTTTCTTTTTGGCCGTTTTGTTTATTCTAATTAATTTTAATTATTTTAATTAAAATTTTGGAGGCTAGGCCTCAGGTTTTAAGCGGCATTAGCAAAATTTATTTTGACAAATTTTGGGTTTTACTGGCTTAATTAATTGGATTAATTGAGTTGGATGCGGAATTTAGTGGGAGCTTCAAATATTAATTGCGCTTATTTACATAACCGCTGAAAACAACTTTGACTAGTTTTAATTAGGCGTGTTAATTGGATTAACCACCTAGATTAGTTACTAGTTCTCGCGTGTTAATGCATTGTTACTTGTTTATCGTTGTAAAATGCATGGGCCATTCACATATAGTGAATGGATGAATGGAATGTAAATTCTCTCACAGGTTTTATGAAATGGAAACTAGTGGGGCCCGATTAGGATAGAAAATACGGACTGCGATCCGTGATGTATTTTTGTAAATCTAAATACGGTTTGCATACCGTTGAGTATTTTTGTACCTTAATATTTAGATTAATCCTAATCGTAGATACTAGTATTGCATTATTATGGTCAAGTCTTGAAGATGGAGGCTCTTGGAAGACGTAGCCATAAAGTTGCAAATGAAGACCTTTTGAAGATTTGAAGATCTCAAGGGGTCATGCTAGTTGCCAAATGCATCTCTATTTATGTTTTTCGATATATATATGTGTTTATGTATATGAATTTTATGTTAGATGCATGTTTAGGATTTCGAATGTTGTGATGATTAATTAAGTTCACTTAAATCAACCAACATAGAAACCCTAGGTCCCTAAATATTTAGTAAAACTTGCCATTCCAAAACAACACTTACCAACTGAACGAGGGTAGTGGTGGGCTACGCCAAAGCGAGGCATCACTACTTCTCCAAGGAACGTAAGGCATACCGGGTATGCAAGTTGGTTTTTGTTGTACTCAGCGATATGAGTGATGGAGTCCTAACATGTCATGGCAAAGTGGATAAATTGTTGAGAGAACATTAGATGCGGCGAT
Source organism: Chenopodium album (assembly GCF_948465745.1). Taxonomy (NCBI): domain Eukaryota; kingdom Viridiplantae; phylum Streptophyta; class Magnoliopsida; order Caryophyllales; family Amaranthaceae; genus Chenopodium; species Chenopodium album. The sequence goes on from NC_137842.1 coordinate 24,315,833, forward strand.
TTATTTAACCAAGAGTGGCTTAGAGCCATTAGCAAACCATTGCTTACCTTGGGCGATTGAGTGCTAAGACAAGCCAAAGCATGCTTAGTCACTCTTTGTTTCTTTGGATCTTGGAATCGACTTATTCTCGCCAAATGGGGACAAATTTAATGCGTGGATAAGACGTTTAATAAGATTGAAAATTTGCATGAATACCTTTTAATTTTCAAACTTATTATGTTATTTACTTAATAAATGGTTGTACTTTGCACTTATATTTGTAGATTTCCAAATCAAACTGTATTATTTTCCATGATTGGTAAAGGAAATCTTTTAGAATGGTTCTCAAAGGAAAGTAAAGTATTTCTAAAATACAATTCTCATAAATGACTTTTAAGGACGGTTGGACATCATGTATTCAAAATACTAGGTACTTTTGATAAAACATGAAGTATTGAGTTGCAAACTAAAAATTGTCAATATTGACAACCAACATATCTTTTCGTTTAATACATAGATGAGTAGGACTCATTGATGTAGTAATTCGAGCGTGAATTATGTTGGGGTTTGGTAACTCCAACTTACCGCGGAAACGACCCCGACCCAAAGAACCACTCGCAATTAATAAAACCATAAAGCATAACAAATAAACATAAAAGGATAGAATCGTAATTTACCTTTGACGCGTGCTTCGCCCGACCTAATGGGATCTTACTTGAAAGCTTTAGCTCCGAAAATACCGAACCTCCAACGGTATCCACCCACAAAGGACGAACACCGACTTTTTAGGTCCGCTACTTTGGAGTTAGCAAGGTCCGACCAAAACCCGAGTGATTAAATGAGTTCAAAGGTTTTCACAATGGTGATGCCTTTTTCAACTTTCACTCAACGGATTTTCCCAATACCCCAACTTGGGTATTTATAGGGAAAACAAGAGAGTGAAAAGGCTCTCCTATCAATGTGGGAGAATTTGATTTTTTCATTTTATTTTAAAGATAAAATAAAATAAATAATCAAACTAGTAATAAATCAACAAGTGGCAAGCTCATGAGAGAGGGTAGGTGAGGACCATTTGGAGGAGGGGGGGACCAAACTTGCTCCCCACTCCCTCTCCAAAAACCGGCCACCTCATTCCTCAAGCCTCCCCTTACAATGCGCCACATGGAACCACACTTGGGCACCAAGGCACCCAAGGTGGGCTGCCATGTGCGGCTGCCAGCAGGCCCAGCACAAGCGTGCGGGCTGCTGTGCGCTGCTGGCCAGCAAGCCCAGCACGGCTTGTGCTGGCTGCTTGTGCACTCGGCCAGCAAGCCGCGCATCAAGGATGCGGGCTGCGTGCTGAATGTCGATGCTCCTAGCGCGCGTCGGCCAGCGCTTGCTAGCATGCGATGCTAGCATTAGTGCGCTAGCACGCACCAGCCAGCCTAGGCTCGGCTTGGTGCGCATGCTAGCCACCATGCTACACCAAATGCCCTTAGCACTCGGTTTGCTCGGGGAATTCCGATGCTAGGTGTATTTTGGTCTTGTTGATTTATTATTTTCGTGTCTCATCTTTTATTATTTTGACACGACTTCCGACGCTCGGTTTTGACGCTCTAAGCTCGAATTTCCGACGTATAAATATTTAATACTAAGGCGATGAATTAATTTCTTCCAAATTAATTCGTCGAGTCGGTTCTTATATTTGCTAGGGTATGACCCGAAGGGTTCAGTCAAGATTAAGCTGTAATATTAATTATACTTTAATATTACTGATCGGAAGCGGCCTCCACCCAGGCATTCCGATCACTTGACCTTGCTGAATATATTATCTTTCTAATAATTCTGAACCCAATATCAGAATAATACACTTGTTCGAAGGACACCATTCCTTTCAATCTCCCACTTGTCCTTCCGGACAAATGAGCATTTAGTGTATAGCCTTTTTCCTATGTCCCTTCATGTCTCTTCATGAACTATAAGGTAAGATTATTTCGTCATCCTTATTACGTCTAGAAGTGTTTCTCGATTCCAAGTCCGACCGTCAATAAACAGATGATTTCTAAAATCCATCCGAGCACGGCCATGCATTTTACAGTCTCGCTCTACGAGAGGCCTTGTATACAACAAAGACATCTTCCCTATTTTAGTAGGGGGACATTCCCAGTCTTGTAATGTAGCTCCTCTTACTGAGAGTACCTAGCCGCCCAAGTGTTGCTGTTATAATCCCCTATTACGGCAGAAGTTTTACAACATCAAAACGGACTATTACTCAAAAAAGAGAACTCACAATACTCATGGTCAAGGAAATAGGTTCCGATAGCCATAATGAGAAGTATACTTGTGACGATTTTTAATCTCTTAAAGTATTCGCATAGGTCGATCCAGTATGGTTCTAAACCAATACCTGTGCAAAAGATGTATGACAATCAAGTCCTCGTAGCACAAGAAATAGTGCTATAAATAAGACTACACCTAATCTCAATTGGTCATTAATCGTCCATTGTTTAAATGACCTCGATTAGGGACAATTTTCGATTATAATATTCAATGTTCACTTAATAGGTGTTTCCTTATCAAGACTGGTCTTGATACCCTATTTTGAATATCCCAAGAATCGAATGAACTCATTATTTAATCCTAAACCACAATTAAATAACAAACGGAGTAATAAAATATTGCATGAAATTTATATTACTCCAAAACTTGAATGATTTTCCTTAGTGTCTACATTAGATGTTCAAAATTTAACTAAAACACTAAACAAGGAAATCAAAGCCAGTCTCCTACATGCCCGATTCCCATTGCCTCAACGTGCTTGTTGTGCTTCACTTGAGGCAAAGGTTTAGTAAGTGGATCGGCTACATTGTCATCCGTTCCAACTTTGCAAATTATGATTTCACCTTCTGATTTCCGTTCTCGAATCATGTGAAACCGCCGTTTGACATGTTTGACTTTCCGATGTTCCCTTGGCTCTCTGGCCTGAGCAATAGCTCCATTGTTGTCACAATAGAGGGTTATTGGACCCTTTATGGAGGGTACAACATCAAGTTCACCAATGAACTTACGAATCCAAACAGCCTCCTTAGCCGCTTCAGCAGCTGCTAAGTACTTGGCTTCAGTTGTAGAATCTGCAATTGTACTCTACTTGGCACTCTTCCAACTGAACACTCCTCTATTTAGACAGAACACATATCCAGATTGCGATTTGAAATCATCTCTGTCTGTCTGGAAGCTTGCGTCGGTATAACCTTCAACAACTAATTCTTCTAAACCACCATATACCAGGAATATACCCTTGTTCCTTTTCAGGTACTTTAAGATATTCTTGGCCGCAGTCCAATGGCCCTCTCCTGGATCTGATTGGTAACGGCTTGTAGCACTCAAGGCATACGATACATCTGGCCTAGTACATATCATGGCATACATGATTGATCCAATAAGCGAAGCATATGGAATCAGATTCATTCTTTCCCGCTCATCAGGTGTCTGTGGACACTGCTTCTTGCTCAGGGTTATGCCATGTGACATTGGCAGGTGACCTCTCTTGGCCCCTTCCATGCCAAATCGAGCAAGTACCTTATCAATATAAGTACTTTGACTCAATCCAATCATCCTTTTTGATCTATCCCTATAGATCTTGATGCCTAGTATGTACTGAGCCTCTCCCAAGTCTTTCATTGAGAAACATTTTCCAAGCCAGGCCTTTACAAACTCTAATAACAAAATGTTGTTTCCAATGAGCAATATGTCATCGAAATATAAAACTAAGAAGGCGATGTCACTCCCACTGACCTTCTTGTAAGCACAAGATTCATCTGGATTCTTGATAAAACCAAACTTACCGATTGCTTCATCGAATCGCAGATTCCAACTTCTGCTAGCCTGCTTTAGTCCATAAATGGACTTCTTAAGCTTTGAATGTAAACGCAATAATAATGCATAATGATAATCAAAAACATGCAAAATCAAGCAATAAATGGTATAGTTGAGGTAAAAGCGCGAAATTACATCGCATTCTAGTGTAATCCCCCGTATTTTTTTTTAAATATTTTATAAATGAAATTTTATTTTATTTATAATATTTATTTGTTATTTTCCGAAATTTAATTTCAAAATTTCAAATTATTAATCCGGGTCGAAAATTATTTGAACAAATTATTTTATGCACCTTTATTCTACAATTTATGTCCAATCACACAAGCCTAACCCATTTGTTTACTTAATCGACCCATTATTTTTATAAGGCCTAATCTTTCTATTTACCCTACAATGTTCTCTCCTATAAATACCCCATGAATCCTCAAAAATTTCTCACACAAAAAGGTTAGTCTTATTTTCTTTCTCCTTTGTTTTATTAATTTGTGTAATTATAATGGTTGATTTATGGGTTTTAATTTTATTGTTTGAAAGTAATTTAATTAGTATCAAGTTGTATTTTGATGATTAAACTTTATAATTTCAGATTTTATAAATGTCATAATTTTCAGATTTTGTAAATTTTATAACCTATGGTTTTTAATTATTGAAAATCATGATTTTAGGGTTTTTATGAACAATTGATTTAAGGCTTTTATAGTAATGATGTTTTGAAATTTTGGTGATTATAACTACTGATTAGTTTAACTTAGTTTCAGATTATTTTGAACACGTAAATTCGTGTTTTAATTTTTAGATTTTTGTTCGTTAATATTAATCCCGTTTTAATCCCAATCAGATTCTGAACTCATCCGATTTTGATGAATAAGTAGTGTTTTCCATGTGGAAACAACGTTTAAGAAAGACTCACTACATTTTGTAGTGAGCACCACCCTCTCGTGGCCAAATTCAGCCTCTAAATATGAATTTTGGGCAGTTTTTGATTTTAACGAAGTTTTTTATACTTAAAATATTATCCTTGAGTTTGATTAATAAAACTAACTATGTTTAAATTTAATTAAGCATAAATATATGTTTTATTGAAGTTTTAAGTGCTGGAAATAGTTTCTAAATATTACTTTTGATGTTTTATAAAGAGGGTTAAATCACCCATTAAAAGGGGAGATTATTAGGGGTTTTTAAATAATTCTAAGATTTTTATTAAACTTTAAACTTGCTGTAATTTCACGTATAAGAGTGTATTTTAAGTTTTTTAGGATGAAAATTTAAAGAACTATATATAAGCCTTTAATTTTAACTAAAGGGAAGGTTTTAAAGTGTTGTTTGATTTAGATTTTGAAGGTTTTAAAGTAAGTTAGTATTGCTGTAAATTTGATTGATTGGGTATTGATTGAGATGTTATTATTTGGTTTAGGAGAGGAGTTTATTGAAGGTGATTTTTAGTTAGTAAAGGGGCTTACCAATTCGTTTGCTCAAGGTACGTACAAGTTACGAAACATTTCTTTTAGGTGCATGTTTAAGGACGGATCGAGAACTTAGTATCTTGTATAGGGATGACTGAGTTAAATTGTTTGGTTATACATTGTGAATTTCGTATGACGTGCACTATTTTATATTGCAAGTATTATTTGTGCTCTAATTATGCAAGGTGCGCTTAGAGGCAAAGGTATATGATTGGTGTAATGATTAATTTATTACTCATTCATGATTATGCAAGCAGGATGAGTAAAGGAAGAATTTAAGTCTTATAAGACGAGGTTAAGGTTTTGGGGTGCCTTATGCACTCAAGGTGTTTATACACCGAGGTAGTTAAAGAAATAAATAATAAATGTTGCTTGTCACTAATAAATCAAGAATTGAAATTGAAAAGTTGTTTTACTTGATTGAATTGATATTGGATTGATTGTATTATTTGCATATGAGTTATCACCAAGTCTAAACCTGTAAATCACGTAAAGTGCAAGATGGATGATCAATAAAACTCTGGATTAGTGCACTTCTAGAGTAATGACAATCAGGGGTTGGGGTACACGGGGTATTAGTCGTGTACTTTTATCGAGGCCGTCTGATCTACGAGTCTCCTATTTAAAATATTTTTTAAATCTAGGAGTTAGGTGAGATATCATACTAACTATGGTCACGGAGTCGCGCCCGTGGTCGTTGGATGTTTATTGATGTTTCCGAAAGGAGGCATGGGGTTTTTCTTTTATTGATGTTCCAAATAGGACATGGGTCGGACAACCTTGTCTATTGCTAAATCCAATGAAATAAATAAATGAGTTAGTAAATATTATCTAGTGAAGTCTTAATAAATTTGATGGTTGAGTCATGTACTGAGTCTATAATTTAATGATGCTTATGCTTGATTATTAGTAGCATGTTAGGGATTTCTTAATTTATTTCGCAGCTTGTATGTACTCAGCTTTGCTGATTGCGTGCTTTTGTGTGTATCTTTCTTTGGCCATGACCTTTGCCTTTCAATGACCCTGTGACGATCCAATTTTTACACTTGTAATATTGGCAAGCAGATTCACCACAGGTTCTTACACACGCAACATTCACATCAGGGTTGTGGGATTTTGAGTGTAGAGTAAATTAATCTTCGCAGTTTATTTCTTTTCATGAGTTTGGATTTATTTTAACTAGGTTTTTTTTTACACTACTTCTTCTAGTTTGGATTTTGAATAAGGGCCATAATGGTTCCAAATTGTAACACTTAATTTGGTTTTGGTTATTGGTTTTGAAACTTATATATATTTATTTTAGTTTTTCTGCTGCTAATTTCTGATATAGACTTAACGTTTGAACACGTGGCGGTAGCACGCCAGTAATTCTCTTGGATTTTGTTCAGGGTATTTACAGGTTTTAAGAGAGAATTGTTGGGGTGTTACATACAAACCTTCCCAGCATTATATTGGTCAACAAAACCTTCAGGTTGTGTCATGTACACAGTTTCTTCCAAAATACCATTTAAGAAGGCGGTTTTGACGTCTATCTGCCATATTTCATAGTTATAATATGCAGCAATCACTAGGAGGATCCGAACGGATTTAAGAATTGAGACTGGTGAAAAGGTTTCATCGTAATCAATACCATGAACTTTTCTATAACCTTTTGCCACAAATCTAGCTTTGTAAATGAATACATTTCCATCTTTGTCGGTTTTCATCTTGAAAATCCACTTACATCCGATAGGTGTATAACCTTCGAGTAAGTCAACCAAGTCCCAGACTTGATTTTCAAACATGGAATCCATTTCAGATCTCATGGACTCATGCCATTTAGCAGAGTCGGTGCTTGCCATCGCTTGCTTGTAGGTTGTCGGTTCATCTCCATCCATAATCAGGAAGTCCTCTGATATCTCGGTTAATAATAAACCAAGATATCTATCAGGTTGAGATCTCGGCCTCTGAGACCTACGTAGGGTAATGGATTGAGCATTTGCATTGTCGGTTTGACTTTGCACATTTTGATCATTTTGACCTGCGTCAACAGATGCTGTTTGAGCACTTTGACTGTCATTCTGATTTTGTTGCTCATCCTCTCGAACTTCGTCGAGTTCGATTTTCCTCCCACTTGTAATTTTGGAAAGGTGTTCCTTTTCCAAAAAGACACCAACGCGAGCAACAAACACTTTGTTCTCCGATTTGTTGTAGAAGTAATACCCTTTGGTTTCTTTTGGGTAGCCCACAAAGTAAACCTTGTTAGATTTGGGATGAAGTTTGTCAGAAATAAATTTCTTGACATATGCTTCGCATCCCCATATCTTTAGAAAAGACAACCTAGAAGGTTTCTTTGTCCATAATTCATATGGAGTCTTTTCTACAGCTTTTGATGGTGCACGGTTCAGTGTTAGTGCCACGGTTAGAAGTGCGTGTCCCCAGAAAGAGATAGAAACATCACTAAGACCCATTTTTTATCGTACCATGTCCAACAAGGTTCGATTTCTCCTTTCGGATACTCCGTTCCATTGTGGAGTTCCTGGAGGTGTCAATTCTGAAAGTATACCCTTTTCTTTCAGATGGTAATCGAATTCTTGGCTCAAGTATTCACCACCTCGATCCGATCGAAGGGCTTTGATTTTCTTGCCAAGCTGATTTTCAACTTCACTCTGAAATTCTTTGAACTTTTCAAATGATTCAGATTTATGTGACATTAGGTAGACATAACCATATCTACTATAGTCATCTGTGAAGGTGATAAAATATCGTCGTCCATTTCTTGTGGTTGAGCTCATTTGTCCACACACATCAGTGTGTATTAGACCTAATAAGTCTCCTGCCCTTTCTCCTAGCTTGGAGAATGGCTTCTTAATCATCTTGCCTAATAAACATCCCTCGCAATTCTCAAACGATTCTAAATCGAAAGAGTTCAGAACACCTTCTTGTAGAAGTCTCTTGATGCGTTTGATGTTAATGTGGCCAAGACGACAATGCCACAAGTAAGTTTGGTTTGACTCCATGGTCTTAGCTATTTTGGTATTATCATAAATTTTTTTTTCTAAACACACAAAAGGTGTAATTTCCATAAATATAAACAAGACATTTAAATAAAAGGTCTTGTGATCAAGGTTTAAAATGACGTCCAACGTCGCAAGATCAAAGTATGGTAGATAAAACTTAACAAGTTTTAGACAAAATACATGAGATTACAAGCTTTCTTTGGATAGATTTTCTTCATATTCCACTTGTGTGCTCATGTCCACTTGAAAACATCACTCATTTCATTCCTGAAATAAGAGCATAAAATGAGTCAATATTCCGATATCTAATACCTTATAAATTGCTTATTTTCAAGTGTGTGGATGATACCTGAGATTGAGGCTATCTTTCCTCTTGCCTCATCTTCCAGATACTCACTACATTCTATTTTTTAGTGGCCTTGCTTACTACAATAGAAGCAGCGCATCTTTGCCTTGTTTTTTATCTCCTTTATCTTGAGCCTCGGAGCAAACGTAGCTGCCTTGCAAGAATAGGTTTTCTGGAGCTCTTGGACAACTTCCTTGTAGGACAGTTTGTTCCGATTACTGGTAAGTCGCATCTTAATTGCAACACACCCCGAGTGGAGTGAGCTTAGAAGCATATGAGTCGCTTGCTCATCCTCCACCGGTTTACCAATCAGTTCCAGATTGTTAAATAACCTTGTCATCTTTTGCACATGGGCTTGAAGTGGCATTTCGGGTCTAAGTCTTGCACTATAGACCCTAGCCCATACTTGCCTTTCTTTGCTAAGACATCCATCCTGCGGTGGCTTGATCCTCATGTTAGACAATGACCTAATCACTTCTTCCACGAGTCCATCATAGTTGCCCTTGTCGCTCTTTGTTACCCTCAAATTGACCACATCTTCTAGAGCCTTGAGAAGTACATCCGGAAGGTAGTTGGAGAATTTCTTCTTCCACTGTTCTGGAATGGAGTTTGCCATGAGTCGAGAGACTCTCTTGCAATCAAAACTCCTCTCCTCATGAGTCATATCGCTCATAATCCCTTTTGAGTAGAAACTCGGGATGGGAGTATCCAAGTTATGCTCTCGGTAGCAATTGCGGAGGGTCAAACGGAGTTCCTCTTCCCATTCCTTGAAGTTTACCAAGTTCAAGCTAAATGATAACTTCTCGGGAAGTTCTGGGAACATAAGATTGTTGTCGATAGTTGAAGACATGATTCTACATTTGAAAGAATTTTGAAATGAAAAACCATTCATAAAATTTAAATAATATTGAATTCGTGCATTTTAATCAAACTTATTTAAAACGTCTTATTCACACATTTAAAGTTGTCCCCAATTTGGTGAAAATAAGTCGATTCCAAGATCCGAAGAAACAAAGAGTGGTGTAGGGAATAATTTCAAGTCTTTAAAAATCCCACTAGCTCGAACCCCACTGTGATCATACACTAAAGTACGGTGGCGTCCAAAAGGGAAGAAGATAGAGCAAAAGAGTCGCCAACAAGTTTTTAAGGAACTTGTAAACCGTTCACGAGGTGAAGGTTACACCCCTTAACGATCCAGGAGATCGTCAACTCCATAAGGTCATGAACCAGATAAGGGTCCGGGGATGAAGGTACAAATCCAACCTAAAAGAGATTGAACCTGCCCTAATAATAGGCCTCTACTTTATTCTGCTCGTATTCATGTGCGCTTTCTGACTAACATACAATCAATAGGATTAACCCTAAACCTGTTTAATCTATGTTGGTTGAATTTAATGCACAAATAAACTATTATTGGTGATCACTTGAAATAATCACAATTAGCCCTAACAAGATTATTAAATATCTTATTAAGCGTGATTGCAAATACCAAATTCCCTTTAACCTGCAATAAAAGGTGATCAAGCAATAACAATATATAATAATATTCATATCAAGCAACATAATAAATAATCATGATAATTAATAATAATAATCATAAATGTTAGAAATAACATAGGAAGCATCATACTTTTAATCATACTTGATATTAAAAACACCCTATACATGATACTAGGAATATCATAATAACAATATAAACATGATGTCTACATCATGAAATCAATTAATCAATAAAGTACTTACTTGGATGCCTCGTACCTCTTTCTAATTACAAAATACACACGTTAGTAACTTCAAGGAAAATAATAAACAAAGCAATTAAATTAAATAATTGAAAGAGAGATTTGGGACCAAACCCTCAGAAATTAAAACCTTTCACGTCTAGGGCGAAGGCAACTTCGAATATGGCTAGGTGTATCAAGATCTTGTGAATGCGGAATTTTGTATTAAAAAGCAAAATAGAAAAGAATACTAAAGAATCAATGTTATTGATGATTGATGAACGAAAGATGATGAATGAAGAGAATTGATGAAGATTGATTAATAGATGTAGATGATGAAGATAGTTGATAATTGGTGTTGACAATCCGTCCATGAAAACGGAGTTTTTGATACGATATTTATAGAGAAAATCAGCCAAAAAAGATAATTTATCAAAACAGAGTCTGAAGACCACAGAACCACCTTGGCGCCAGCCCTGGCTCATTGGCGCCAGGACCAGTGGTTAGCGCCAGGCGCCAATGGCTGGCGTCTGGCGCCAATCCTGGTTCCAGGCGCCAAGGCCTGGGGTTGGAAGCCAAACCGGCTTTTAACGCGTTTTCGAAATTCTGATAAAATTCCCGTACTGGAAGATAAAATAATATAATTTCAGTCGAAAATGCTATTTGATCTAATTAAAACTCTAAAGAATCCTAATTGAATTAAGAATGAAGAGAACCTTCTAGAATTTTCTAGAAGACCAAAACCATTCCTAATTACATTAGGAATGATAAATCATATTAGGCCCTCCCCTAGATCATTGGGCCGTACTTAAAACTCAAACCGGGCCCAGTTTAGTAAATTGGTCATAACTTCCTCAATATTCATCGGAATTGGGCTTATAATATATCGTTGGAAAGGTCTTTGCAAGCCCCATCCAACTACACCACTATTGGACCCATATCATGGACCAACAAAACTGGATTGGCTATTTTCTTAAAATAAAGTTTTCAAAAACAGAGAGAAGAGAAAAGAAAAGAAAAGAAAATAAAACTTTCCGCAACACTAGACCTTTCCACACTTTCGTTTCATTCGATTATGATTCGACGTGAAAGGTACTCATCACTTGGTTTGGTTTTGGGGAGACACAAATGGGTGTCTACAGAAGCCCCCACTTTGACTGAGTTTGGAGAAACGCAAGTTTCGAAAACGAAAGTCAAAGTAACGATAGGGACGGAGAATGATTCAGAACGTTTTGCGATCCTAAATCAATCTTGTAACGCCGATCTGTTTAGTTAAACAGATAAAAGAGTTAAGAAACGCGTATCTTGCACCGTCGAGCACACGTCTCTGAAAGTAACCGATCTGTTTTGATGACCTCCTGCAAGCTAGAGAATGTCATCCCGCTTGAAAACCGCTACGCCTTGTAACTGCTTCCAAATTAGAAGATTGCTTCGCCTGAAACTATCCTCTCCGCCGTGATAATATTCCACGACCAAGGGAATACCATCGAAAATTATTTCTCTTGAAATAATTCTCATCCGCATTATGATCACGTTCCATGCCTCAGGAACTATGATCGAAGACAATTTCGCCCGAAATTACCTTCACTTGTTTGTGACAACTTTCCGCAAGCTAGGGAATGATGCCGAAGACATCTTCTCTTGAAGTCATCCTCATTTGATGCGATAATCTCCCAAAGGAAAATACCGAAGATCCACGCCCGTCGATCTTTAAAAGTTCGCCTGAACTTTGCTTTTTTTTGCTATGCCTGTACGTCGGCGCTCTTTGCTCCTGAACCTATATGTCGGTGCCTTTTGCTAATGAACATGTATGTCGGTGCCTTTTGCTAATGAACCAATGCTTAGGCGCTTTAAGCTTAGTTAGACAATCTTTTCATCAGGTCGATCACTTTATGTAATCAAGCCGATTACCTAATCATGTCAAATTGCTTAGAGGGGCTAACTGGCGTACCAAGGAACCCAAAATATATTGCAGAAGACTAGCACAACCCCAGAAGGTGGCTGGCTGCTTTGGCGTCGCTGAAAATCAATCAGCGCCAGACATATGGCATTAGCGCCATGCGCTGAAATTGGCGTCTGGCGCCAAGCACAGAATGTGACGCCAATGCCTAGGGACTGGCGCCAGCACGGGAATCACTTTAAATTCCCGTTTTCAGTTCATTTCGTGCTCTGGTTTGTTGCGAACGCTGCTCGAAAGAAGTCGGAACTTCAATTGATCGTTGCTCATTCGTTTCTCGACCGAATTCGCTCAAATTTGTTGCAAATCAAAGCTCTTTTCATCCATATTCCCGATCTATGTAAGTTTTCTTCCAACTTACACCGGTTTGTATGAATTTTTGGCATATTCATTCACGAATTTCATGAGAATTCGAAACTTATAATGCTCAATTTGCTTTGTTTATCAAGTTTTATGCCATGAAATTGCTTGTTTATGTTTGTATATTGCTTTGAAAGTAATTTGAGACTTGTTTGACTCAATTTGGCGAAGAAATGAGCAATCCGCCATTGTTGGACCTCCTAAGGTCGTGAAAAACAATGTGGCTCGTTCTTGATGTTTTTGCTAGCAATTCTTGTTCAATTTGTCACAATAATCACTATAGTGTTGCAAGAAATTGTTTGATTGCTTGAAAAAATGTTGTCATGCTCAATTCGAAGTTGTGCTCTGTTTTAGTACTACGTACTCTGTTTTTGCGAACATAGTATCATGCGGCTAGGCAAACCTTTAAATACTATAGAACCTTGATTTATGATGATTCTGCACAATGTAGCATGGCTAGACAACGAGACTCAGGTTCACGGTCCCGAAACACTAGACGGGAGCATGAGCCCGTGGAGGACGACACTACACCGTCCACTTCGCTTGGTCAGTTCCCAGAGTGGGATGAGTAGACCTTGTTCTTTGCCCCTGTCCACCACATTTCTGAGAGGGTGAGACGGGGAACCGAGCCTGGAAGGACACGACATCACGGCTTTGGCTGCGATGGCCTAGGCGATTTGTATAGGATGCATATCGCCAGAGATCGAGAGACGAGACTCCTATGGGAGTCTTGCGGACTGGTTGCCCTGTTTGAGACCTCCGAGGCTATGGTTGCCTCAAGCGGGGGTCACCACCTAGTACGCGCTCTGGTGGAGTTCTTTTGGGACACCACCAACACCTTTCATTTTCCATGGGGTGAGATGATGGTCACTCCTACAGACTTCAGTCTCATCACAGGACTGGAGTTCTCTTCTGTGCCGCTGCCATTCGACGGCGGTATCGACGTCTTTTCTCCAGAGGTCGAGGAACTACTGGGGCCGATTGCTGTTCGGGCCCGAGCTGAGGTCGAGACGACTCAGTTTAGTGCTAGAGGGATTCGCCGCTCGACGCTGGTAGCGGCTCTTGATGACGATGCGACCACCTGAGAGCAGCGGGTGCGCATCTTTGTGCTGATGTTGTTGTCAGGGACATTCTCCCCTGATAGGGGTAGTAGGGCGTTGCTTTACTATCTCCCTGCTGTTCGCGATCTCCGGCGGATCGGGACTTATGAATGGGCCAGCTTGGCCTATACTGACTTCGTTCGCGCACTGAGGGACTCGTGTCGCCACCGGTCTCTTAGGACGAATGCCGCTTTGTCTGCTTTCTGGAAAGTTGTAGAGGTAAACATTATTCCCTGTAAAGTTTAGCCCTATATGCTTAGTTAGCATTTACTCATGCTTTAGCTTTTTGTAGATCTGGTTCTATGAATACTTTCCTTCCATTGCGCCGGCGAGACCATCGCCGAGGGGGTATCCAGTGAGCGCCTCTTGGGGCGGCCACCATGTGGATCTGTCTACTGCACGTGTCCGGAGTCGGATCATCTCGGTACGATTTTTGGTGCTTATCTTGCTCTTCTGCGACGTTTTATACATGTTCTTACCCGATTGGTATTTTTATAGGGACCCGAGGTAGTATACCGGCCATGGGGTGGTTGGACAATCCCTGGATTAGCTGCACAGTACTCAGCTGAGCGCCGTTACTTTCTGGGGACCTACGGAGCGGTTGCGTATTTAGGAGAGAGAGTTGCTAGACAGCACTCTTCCGATGCCTTTGTCGTTCCTGCTCCTCCACCACGCCACATGTTCGACGAGAGAGAATTGTCGAGCATGGCTGAGGAGCCTGGTTCTCTTTGGCGGTCCCATGTGATCCTTGGGCGGAGTTATGCTGAGGAGCTACTTCCTTTGTTAGCTCCAGCCCCCGTGCCGGCCGAGGATGTGAGGGTAAGATTCTTGGCTTTTTGTTTTTCACTGAGTAGCCCCCAAGTAATACCTTACTGATTTCTTTCGGTTTCATCAGGAGGGTCCCACTGAGTTTGTGCCACCTCGTATGTCCATCCACTACCAGGGGATGTACGAGCCGATCGAGGAGATGATTTCTCCGGCTCCTGAGGGCGAGCGCTTCGTGGAGCGGTCGATTCCTCGTCATCAGACCAGAGTAAGTCTAGCTCTAATTCAGAATCTTGTATTCAGTTATCATGCATTTTTACTGACTTAACTTTCCTTGACAGTTCTCACGCGAGGTGGTTTCGGCTATGGCACGATGCATTGATGCCTTCCAGAGCCAACTCGTCCGGATGAGGAACGCGGCTACCTGTCGTCGAGACGACGCTGTCCGAGAGGTACCTTTTCTTTGCTTATTGTTTCTGCACTATGCTTCAGTTTTCACCTTGTTTCTGATTTATTTCTTTTGCAGTGTCAGCCGATTGCTTCTCACACCCGTACGAGGCCTGAGGGGCGAAGAGAGTCGGCGAGGTCTAGCTCGAGACGTCGTCGCACTTCGTCAGGAGGTAGAGGTGGTCGTTCCGAGGCTGCTCGAGCCGACGTTGCTGAGGGCTCAGGGTCTTCTTCTGAGGAGGTTCCTGCTGCACCGTTAGGAGAGGCTACCTCGTCTTTCAGAGGTGGTGGGATGTACGAGGTTGGCTCGTCATCGCAGCAGCCTCCGCGGTCTCAGCCTCAGGTTGGCCTTGGCTGGAGCGGTCCTGTTTTGAGTTTCCCTCCTCCTACGGAGACTGGAACTGGTGCTGAGGCTGGAGCTGGTGGAGAGGTGACTCCTCGGACGGCGCAGTTTTATGGCATGATGGGCCTACGTCCTCAGGTGCCGTAGTTTATTTCTGTATATGTATTTTATTTTGACTTTTTGTAGAACTTTGCCTTTGACTTGTTATTTAGACACTCTGTTCTGTAAATCTATTATTATGTATTATTATTATGTTAGTGTATATTAGTGTGTGCAAATGTGATAACAATTTTGCGCAAAAATTCCGTCATTTTTATTATTGATGGAGGGTATTATCCGACTCTCTCCCCCAAAAGGAAAAAAATAAAAAGGAAAAATAAAACGGAGAGAAAGGCTGATTTTTGAATTTTAATATAAAATCCAAAAAAAGAATAAAAAATTAACTAAACATAATTGCTATATTTAATTAATTAATAAAAGGATAGAAAGATATTTTTAAAAAAAAAAATTAAAACGGGGCCATAAAGTCATTAACCGACTCCAATTTAATATCAAAACGCAAACTGAGCACGCGCGGCTGTCCTGCTGACTTGGCGCCAGCTGGCGCCAGCCTGTGGCGCGTGGCGCCAAGAGCTGTTGTGTGGCGCCAATTTTGGGTGTTTGACGCCAATTGACGCTGACTACGTATTCCAGTCATGTTGAAATTCCTCGCAATTTGTGCATAAATAGCCCCCTGCTCAGTCGATTATTCACATAGTTCCAGCGAAAAAATTATTCTTCTCTTTAGAAAAAATAATAATCATGTCTCTAGCCACTAAAACCTTCACCCAATATTCTCATGAATGGTGTCGATCTCTCAATGCTAGAGAAAGAAAAGAATTGGATTTATTTCACTTGGGGGGAATATATGGCATTAAAGGGGTAGATCTAGACATAGACTTCATTCATACCGCTTTAGAATATTGGAACATTGACACACATTGTTTTAGAATAGGATATGATGAAATTAGCCCTTTGCCAGAGGAATTTGGGGCTATTTTAGGCTTCCCTGCAATAGACCTTGTAGTGATCCCTAGAGTAGATGCATATTACTATAAGGATTTTGAGCGCTTCTTTAACTTGAAGGAAAGGGATTTATCAAGGATAGTGAATGGCAACGTGGTGAACTTAAAAGAATTCGCACGCTATTATTTTGATAAACCGCTTTCTGAATCTTTTCACATATATAGAAGAAGGGCGTTCTTATTCTGCATGCTTAATCAATATTGTCTTAGTAGTGGTAAAATTAATGAGGGTCAATCAATTATAACCACTGTGCTAGAACAAATTGAATCAGGGAGAAATCTGATGCCTTTAATAGTTGGAGAGACTATGATTAGTCTAGATGAGTTGAAAAGGGACCCAAAAGCACCCCTTCGCGGTTCTCTAATTTTATTACAGGTAGAAAAATAATATTTTTAATTACAGAAATTAAAAAATATATTTTTGTATTGTAATATTGAATTTTTTTTTTTTTTCAGATGTGGCTAATGGAAAGGCTAGGATTAATTATCCCTCCGGACGACATTGAAAGTTATACGCCCACTTGCTTTGTAAGAAGAAAGAAGCGCATCCCTAAAATTGGGCGCCATGGGTGGAAGAAAGTCTTTGAATCACGTGACTTTGCTATCAAGTGGGTCATCCCATGGTGGAAAATAAAAAGGATGGTTGGTGTTAACAAGCAACCTTTCTGCCGTCTTCCAAGCTTGTCTCGCATGACATATTATTATCCCTGCAGAGTAAAGAGACAATATGGCTTGCTTCAAAATATTCCTTCCGGGGATCTTCGTTCTCCCTATGAGTATCCCATATCTCAAGAAGTAGATAAATTTGACACGTACTGGAGCGCTAGACCTTTATGGGAAGTGATTACCCAAAAGGTTCCCCCTTCTTTGCCTAATGATGTAAAGAAGTGGTTGCTGAAGAAGTCTTCAATTGATCATGGTAGAACTGATGTGAAGAATCGTCTAGGTGACAGGGTGACACCGGCCAAGGAACGCTTAGGTGCAAGAATTGAGTTCAAGACACCTATAATGCCTAAGAAGAAGAATACTACTAAAGACAAAGGGAAAAGGAAAGTTATAGACAAGAAGGCTTGGGTGGAAAAGAAGCACGGGGTGCTAGCTGAAGGAGAAACAATCTATTCTAAGATTGAATGTAGGTCCTCTAAAGGATGTCTATTGGCTAAAGTAATGGATGAAGAGGAGGAGGCGGAAAAGAATTGGAAAAGAGCAAAGAAGGAGAAGAAAGACTAGAACATTGCTTAGCTTTAGATTTATTAGATTCTTAGTTTTTATTTAAAGTTAATTAATTTCAGCTTTATTTAAATTCCATTAACAATGTAATTTTATTTTATTAATGAAATTTCAGCTTTCAATTAAATTGTTACTTTAAATTTATTTATTAAAGCAATGAAAAAAAAAACCAAAAAAAAATTGATTTTCCAGAAATTCTTCGAGTACGGAAGTCGAAAATTTTCCGAAAAAACACCAAAATTCGCCCAGATTTTATTACTGAATTGGCGTCAATAATTGCGAATTGGCGCCAGTATTGAGGTCTGGCGCCAGGCGCTAATACCGTCGTCTGGCGCTAATGGCTTTTTGCTGGCGCCAGGCTCTGTTCTGTGACGCCAGTTGCTTTTCCGACTGTTGTTGACTTTTTGTTTATTCTGGAATGCGGAGATGTCGAAAAATAAAGTGGCCGCACCCATAATGGGTTGCCTACGTATCCTTTCTTAAGGAATCAGGCCGAACGTAGCTCTCTTGAGTGTCCTACTCAAGTAATTATGGGTAGTATTTTTTAAGTTGGTCAAGATTGGTCATGTTTGAGAATTCATTGCCATCCATATCAGTTAATTTTGCTACACCACCTGACAGGATTGTTTTAACAATGTAGGGGCCAAACCAATTAGGTCTAAACTTTCCCCTTGGATCTAAAACATTTTTCCTTAGTGCCTTTAATACCAAATCTCCTATTTTGATATTTCTTGTCTTGACCTTCTTATTAAAATGTCTAGCCATACGATTTTGGTAACACTGAGTGTGATGTAGAGTTTCTAGTCGTTTTTCGTCGAGTAGGATCAATTCTTCATATCGTGCCCTAGCCCATTCGACTTCATCGAGTTTACTCTCTAGTGCAATACGTAGAGATGGTATTTCTAGTTCGACAGGTTGTACGGCATCCATTCCATATACCAAAGAAAATGGTGTATTTCCTGTTGACGTACGGATTGACGTGCGATAACCCCACAATGCAAAGTGAAGCTTGTCAGGCCAATCCTTGTAATTTTCTGTCATTTTCTCGATGATAGTCTTTAAATTTTTATTAGCTGCCTCGACTGCTCCGTTTGCTTGAGGTCTATAAGGGGACGAATGATGATGTTGGATACCATATTTATGTAGCAATTCTTCACATTCGGCTTGAAAGTGAGTTCCATTGTCACTTATCATTTCATGTGGGACTCCATATCGACAAATGATATTTCTCTCGATAAAAAGTGCTACATGTTTTGCGGTGAGTTTAGCATATGATTGTGCTTCAACCCACTTCGTAAAGTAATCAATCGCTACTAGAATAAATTCATGGCCTCCTGTCCCTGGAGGAGCGATCTTGCCAATTATGTCAATTCCCCATGTAGAGAATGGCCATGGTGAGGTGTAGGTGTAGAGCAAAGATGGAGGAACGTGCTGTAAGTTGGCATAAATTTGACACTTAGGGCATCTTTTCACATATTGATGGCAGTCCCTATTCATGGTAGTCCAATAATACCCTTCTCGCATTATTTTCTGGACTAACATTTTGCCATTTATATGAGTTCCACAGATTCCTTCGTGGACCATTCTCATTATTCTTTGTGCATCCACCTTCCCTACACATAGGAGAGCTCGACCTTTAGGTACCCTTTTATGTAGCTCGTTGTCTATGAGTACATATTGAGAAGCCAAAAGTCTCAAGGCTCGCTTAGCTCTTTTGTCAGCATGAGGAGGGTATTCTCCATTGGTGACATAGTTGAGAATGTCTGTGTACCACGGATCTTCTTTTTGTTCTTCATCTTCGTCTTGGACTGGGTCGTCATCTTCTATAGCCTGTATATATGCCGGTTTGTGCCTTTTTTCGATAGTTAGAGGCATTTGCTCGATATCCGTGGGAATCCTAACCATTGAGGCTAATCTTGCCAAGGCATCAGCAAATTGATTTTCTTCTCTGGGTAGATATGTGTATTCTACCTTCTCTAACTGATCGGTAAGAGTTTCCAGATAAGTTTGGTAAGGAGCTAGGCTTTCGCTCCTAACTTTCCACCTTTTAGATATTTGATTGATGATTAGTGAGGAATCTCCGAATATCCTTAACTTCTTTACTCCCAATGCCAAGGCTGTTTCAAGGCCTACCACACATGCTTCATATTCAGCAGCATTGTTGGTAACGTCGAAATCAAGCTTTATTGAGATTGGGACGTGTTCTTCTTTAGGTGATACTAGTAGCACTCCGACACCACATCCCTTTTGGTTTGAGGCTCCGTCAAAATACAAGGTCCAAGTATCATCTTCGGTGACCATCAAATTTTCATCTAGAAATTCACTGTCCTGTATTGGTGTCGAGTCTTCTATTGGAAAGTCTGCCAGAAAGTCTGACACCACGGATCCTTTAATAGCTTTTTGTGGCATAAACCGTACATCGAACTGGGCTAAGTTGACTATCCATCTTGAAATACGTCCATTGAGCGTTGATTTCTCGAACAAGTATTTGAGTGGATCCAATCGAGATACCACGAAAACGGTATGCACCAACATGTAATGTATCAACTTAGTTGTGGCCCATACCAAAGCGAGGCACAATTCCTCGAGTGGTGTATAGCGTGTTTCGTATTCGAGCATCTTCTTACTTAAGTAATAGATTGCATTCTCTTTGTTTTCTACCTCTTGTGCTAGCATGGCTCCCATTTTCTCTTTGGTAACCGTCAAATATAACCTAAGAGGTATTCCAGGAAGTGCTGGCGCTTATACGGGAGGATTTGCGAGATAGGCTTTGATCCGGTCAAAGGCTTTTTGACACTCGTCATCCCATGTTACTGGTACATTCTTCTTGAGCTTTTTGAAGATTGGTTCACATATCGTTGTTAGTTTTGATATGAACCTACTTATGTATTGTAACCGGCCAATGAATCCTCAAATCTGTTTCTCGGTCTTAGGCGGTGGCATTGACATGATTGCTTTAATCTTGGTTGGATATATCTCTATTCCTCTAGATCTTATGACGTAACCCAAGAGCTTACCTAAGGTGACTCTAAAAGCACATTTTGAGGGATTTAACCTCATATTGTATTTTCTTAGCCTTTCGAAAAATTTCCTTAAGGCTACTTGATGGCCTGGACGGTCTTTTGATTTCACAATCATGTCGTCTACATATACCTCGACTTCTTTATGCATCATGTCATGGAGCAAGGCAGTTGCTGCACGTTGGTAAGTAGCACCTGCGTTTTTCAACCCAAATGGCATTACCGTGTAACAGTAAGTGCCCCATGGTGTGATAAAAGTTGTCTTCTCCATGTCTTCTTCCGCCATGAGAATCTGATTGTACCCTGCGTATCCGTCCATGAATGAGAGGAGCGCGTGATTTGCTGTGTTGTCTACTAGAATATCGATGTGTGGCAAAGGGAAGTCGTCCTTTGGACTTGCCTTATTTAGATCTCGATAGTCGACACACATCCTTACCCTTCCATCTTTCTTTGGAACTGGGACGACGTTAGCGACCCATTCGGGGTATTTGGATACCTTGATGAAACCTGCAGTTATTTGTTTTTGAACTTCTTTTATTTTAAGTGCTACGTCGGGTTTCATTCGACGTAACTTTTGTTTTACAGGTTTCATTCCTGGAATTAATAGTATAGTGTGTTGAGCTATTTCTCTGTTAATGCCTGGCATATCTTCATATGACCAAGCAAATACATCGATAAATTCTTTAAGCAAGTTAATTAAATCGGTTCTTTCTTGTTTATTCAATGTTAGTCCGATTTTAACTTCTCTTTTATGAGTTGAATCATTTGAGATGTCAACTGTTTCAGTCTCTTCAATTACTGGTGTTTTCTTTTCAAGTGTTTCCATTGCTTTAATAAATTCTTTATCTTTTTCATCGTTAGCTAAGCAATGTTCGTCATCTTGGGTTAGGGAGGAACACGAGAAGTAAGGAGAATGAGCGATATTATTATACTCTGAGATCATTACATCAAAGAGTGATATGTCCTCAGGGACTGGATCACTAACTATCCTAGGAGAAGAAACAGGAAGGGAAGGCGTTATAACTAAAGACTTAGAAGATTCTAAAGGGAAAGACTCTGACTCAGACTCTGACTCTGACCCCGACGATTCTTCAAACATTGGCCCTTGTCCTGTCGTGATTGATATCTTCCTCCCACTCGGAGTAATTACCTTGATAGTCTTGCGCCACCCTTGCAGTAATCCTTCAGCTGGAGTAATTAGCTTCGAGGGGTCGAAGTTTTCGCTTTGTAAGACCGTTTGAATGAGTGAGGAGTTGTCTTCCTCATAAACTGGCTCATTCTTTTCTCGCCCAAACAGTAATCCCATGACGTTAAAGTCAAAGCATGGAGGTGCTTTCTCCTTATGGACGGGAGTTGGGATTTCATCAGTGAAATAGCAATCCAAGAAAATCTCGAATCCTGGTTGTCGTATGCCATTTACAACAAATGGTTCGGGAAATTCATAGCATGGATAGTCCTCTCCTTCTTTTATAAACTGACCATTAAGCGTAAGAGGGTACTGATCCATTGGAATTGCTTTCTTTTGAATGCGAGCGTCCCTACGTGCTTTCAATTTGTCCTGGGCTCGCTTGAGATCTTTCCGAGTCGGTTCGAAACCAAGTCCGAAAGTATCCAGTTTAGGGAGGCCAGGTGACTCTATCGATTTTGCTATCCCCTTCTTCTTTCCTAAGGTCATCCCAGGGAAGTGTCCTTGTTTCTTCAGCATAGTGTTGATAATCATGTTGGAATGGGGGTCGTGGCAAAGAGATGTCCTTTCATCCTCTTGGATTAAGGAGACTTCTTCGTTAAAGCCCCATAGGTCTTCATCATCTTCGTCGTGCTCCACGTTGATGATTGGATTCTCTATTGATTTGATCCTCATTGGCGAAGCATCAATAGTGATGGGGATTCCTCCAACTATAGCTTTCACTTGTTGGTGGAGAGATGAAGGGACAGCCTTTAGGTCATGGAGCCAAGGGCGTCCTAACAATAGATTGAATGAGGCTTTGATGTCTACCACTTGAAAAGTAGTAGCATGTTCTATTGCTCCTGCCGTCACATTTAGGGTTATTTTGCCAAGATCTTGACGTCGAGTATTATCGTAAGCTCTTATTCCTTGTGTGGACGGAGTTAAATCCTCATTCTTTATGCCGAGCATCCTCGCAGTCCTAAGTGGACAGACGTTAATAGCCGATCCATTGTCTACAAGCGTCATGGGAACATTCATTCTTTTGCAGACTACTGTGAGGTTTAACGCTTTGTAGTGCTTGTCACCCTCCGGGGGTAAATCTTTATCAGAGAAGGTGATTAGATTAATTGGACTAGGGAGATCACTCGTGAGGAAGTTAGCTAGTCCCTCAGGAGTGGTGTCAGAATCTATCCCGATTTTATCCAAGGCATTCATCACAGCCAACCTATGTTCTCGAGATGTTGCCAGAAGTTTCCATACATTCATCTCTACTTTTGTCTTCTTGAATTGTTTAACGATGTCATTGTCTTCGATGATAGGTATGGGAACTTGTTGTACGGTAGGCATGGGTTGCGTTGAAACAGGAGGTTGTATTCTCCCGGATCTTGTGAGGACGTCTATTGATGCATCTTCTTCAGCCCAAATGTCGTCCGTGGTGTATGATATGGAAGGTGAAGGTCCTAATATGTCTTTTAGATAGACATCTTCTTCATCACTGTCCCATACTCCATTAAAATTTATATCCTCTTCTTGTTGAATTCAGACTAATTCCTTTCTATCAATCATTTTCTGCACCAAATCCTTGAATTTGAAGCAGTTTTCTATGGTGTGTCCTCCTGACTGATGGTATTGACAGTAATATCTATCTGTTCTTTTTAATGATTCAAATGGTCTCGGTTCGAGAGGTTTGACTTTGCCACTCTCGGAGAGCATTTTAAACATTTGTGCATACGGGATCCCAATTGGAGTATAAACTTTATTGCTCTTCTTGGGTCTTTCGGTGACTTGTAAGGGAAAGTGTTTTGCCTCATAAGCCGTTTTTACTGGTGTGAATTCTCTCTTAGGTTCTTGATCATATTCCTTGCGAAGTTCATTCAGAATTTTGAGAGTTTCATGTAACAGTTGTGATGTCTCCCTCAGATATAGTGTGAGTATTCGTATCTCTACCTCATTTGCTAGTTCTGGAGGATTATCCTCGACATCGAAAAAGATCTCTTCTTCTTCCTCTTCGGTCACTTTGACAGGCTTAATGAGAGATGAGGGGTCAACTTCACTTTCTTCATCGGAGATAACCAATGTGTGAGCTAGAGGTGCATTGTCAATACTCGGTTTCTTACTGGCAGGAGGCAACGACAGCTTATTACTGTCAATCAGGTCTTGGATAGCTTCCTTAAGCTTCCAACAGCTTTCAGTAGAATGGCCCCTACCTTGATGATACTTGCAATGTGCATTGGGGTTCCAATTAGGCGATCTCTTCTCGACTGGTGGATCTCCGAATGGTCCAATGGGAGTTATAAGACCTTTTGCATTTAGCCAATCAAACGCGGTGTCATAAATCATGCCAATAGGAGTGAAGTTTCTCCTAAACAGTTTCTTTTGTCCTTGGTTGTTCATGGCAAGGACTTCTCCTAGATTAAAGGTGCTAACATTATTTGAGTGGGCGGTTTTGGAAGAAGAAGGATTGTCGCTCTTCTTTCCTTTCCAGCCACTGTTGGAGTTATTGTTGGCAGCTTTAGATTTAGCTAAGTCATCTTCAATATTAATCCCAATATCATAAACAGCCTTAAAGGTATGAAGGTTATTCTGATATTTAAGATATTTTTCTTGGAGATTTTTAATGAACAATCTCACGGACTCTTTTTCACTTGGTATCTCAATCATTTTAGCTGAGGTTTCTCTCCACTTGTTAAAGAAAGATGTGAAGCCTTCATTTTCCTTCTGCTTGAGAATTTCAAGTTCTCTATGGTCAGTTTCGACTTGAACGTTGCACTTGTACCTATCGACGAAAGCGTTTGCTATGGATTCCCAGGTAGAGGTCATTTCTTTTTCAAGAGAAAAGAACCATTGTTGGCAAACGGTCTCGAGAGATAGCGAGAACAAAGAAGGGAAAATTTTCTTATCGACACCCTTGATACTCATTATTGTTTCAAATGCTCTTAGATGGAAGTAGGGGTTGTCGATTGCCCTAAACTTTGGGATGTCGTTGGCACTGAACTTCTGCGGAAGAAGATCCTTATCCACCGAGACCCCTTGGGATGTGAGTTCTTGAAACTTGTAGTCGCTGGACAACTTGCTTAGGCTTTCTTGCATGAGGTCCATCTGTTGTTGCTTCGCGGGATCTTCGATCTTAAGTGCGAGAAGCTTTAGTGTCTCAGTTACAGTAGCCAATTGGTTCTTGAGATCGTTAACTTCTTCCTGAGTTGCCATTATAACTCTTGCTTTCCTCTTGCGAGCTATAGGTTTGTCAAAAAGTTGGACTTGTACGAAGAGGTTATCTTTGATTAATCGTCCTTCCTTTCTTGACCACGCGCTGTAGATTAAGCCAGTTTGCGTTTTAATTACTTGACTCGAATCAGTTTTGACTTTATGGCTTTTGTTAAAAAAAAAGTATGCATATATTTAGGGAGCAATAATGTACATGTGTTTAGGGAACTTAAGTACTATTTATTGGAGGATTAATATCCGACTTACCCCCCTAAAAAAAATGACGAAAAATAACGCGCGCACACAAGACTCCTTTAATCATGGTCAAGACATGTGTAATGGTGTGTGTATTGAGTGTAAGTGACATGCTTGGACTCTTGTGTAAGACCATGGAACTTAGTGCCTAAACTCGAATATTGATTCAATTAAGCAGAATTAACCGAATTAAACAGGAAACTGAATAATTAGACATTAGGTGATGACTCGACAAATAATCTAAACTGTCGGCCAAGCGACAGGACTGGCGTCACAATATGGTGGTTGGCGCCAGACTTTTTAGTAAATGTCTGGCGCTACACAACATACAGTGGCGCTACAGCCCAGATTTTGGCACCAACATTGGAGCCTCGGTCTGGGACTGTTTTCGATATTATTAGTCAACTTGGGTATGCCTAAAGTCGTACTAGGTCAATTCCGATTAAAAGAAGAAAAACTTTATTGACTCGAATTGATTAATTAATTAATTAATTAGGCAAAGTTCTTTAAGTCATTAATTATAATCTCAACACAAATCAACAAACGGTTAGGAGGAGCATAGAATATATATGCGCAACAAATAATGCACAATTAGTCAAGTAGGCACAATATGATGCAATGAGTTCGCAACCTAACCATGGCGCTAGTTCTCTAAAGTTCGGGATATGGTTTAGTCAAACAGGGTCCATGGTTAATTGTTCAGATGCACCGCGTAGAAGCCTAACCGTGAAGGGTTAACGCGTGTGGATAGAACACTGCGAGTTTTTTAGGAAAAAAAACTCACTTCCATGGTTTGGTGAATTCAACATCTCAGATGTACCCTTTGTTGCCAGGAGCGTTCAATCGGGTAGATAGAGCATGAATTCCCAGAGGGTTATGTCCATATGTAGAACACATATGGGTTTCAGAAAAATGAGAAAAATAAAATTCAATCAGGAAGTAGGATCGAGCAAACAATACGAAAAACCGGTCGAAATTAGAACGCATATTTCTGGCTCGGTATTGGGGGAAATTGGCGCCAGCAAACAGAGACTGGCGCCTACTTTTAACTGTAGCGCCTGGCGCCAATATTGGCGTCTGGCGCTACGGCTAAAAATTTGGCGCCAAGCTCTGGCCCCTGACGCTACTTCCCACATGCCTCAGCAGCTTTCTGTGCTCGATAAAATCATCCAGTTTCACGCAGTGTTATTTCAGTCCTAGTTGTGAAAGACATTTCTCAAATTTCCTACGTGTAAAATCCTATGTTTTTGACTCATTACGGATGGTCTTTCCAATGAGAACCTTTTTATGCATATGACAATAATGTTAATCAAAATTACGCACATGAAATACTTAAAACTTTTCGAGTCTCATCCACTCATTCTAAATCATTGCCGAAACAAATTCAGGAATTAAAATAGAAATCCTCCCCAGTGGAGTCGCCAAAAACTGTAGGGAATAATTTCAAGCCTTTAAAAATCCCACTAGCTCGAACCCCACTGTGATCATACACTAAAGTACGGTGGCGTCCAAAAGGGAAGAAGATAGAGCAAAAGAGTCGCCAACAAGTTTTTAAGGAACTTGTAAACCGTTCACGAGGTGAAGGTTACACCCCTAACGATCCAGGAGATCGTCAACTCCATAAGGTCATGAACTAGATAAGGGTCCGGGGATGAAGGTACAAATCCAACCTAAAAGAGACTGAACCTGCCCTAATAATAGGCCTCTACTTTATTCTGCTCGTATTCATGTGCGCTTTCTGACTAACATACAATCAATAGGATTAACCCTAAACCTGTTTAATCTATGTTGGTTGAATTTAATGCACAAATAAACTATTATTGGTGATCACTTGAAATTATAATCACAATTAGCCCTAACAAGATTATTAAATATCTTATTAAGCGTGATTGCAAATACCAAATTCCCTTTAACCTGCAATAAAAGGTGATCAAGCAATAACAATATATAATAATATGCATATCAAGCAACATAATAAATAATCATGATAATTAATAATAATAATCATAAATGTTAGAAATAACATAGGAAGCATCATACTTTTAATCATACTTGATATTAAAAACACCCTAGACATGATACTAGGAATATCATAATAACAATATAAACATGATGTCTACATCATGAAATCAATTAATCAATAAAGTACTTACTTAGATGCCTCGTACCTCTTTCTAATTACAAAATACACACGTTAGTAACTTCAAGGAAAATAATAAACAAAGCAATTAAATTAAATAATTGAAAGAGAGATTTGGGACCAAACCCTCAGAAATTAAAACCTTTCACGTCTAGGGCGAAGGCAACTTCGAATATGGCTAGGTGTATCAAGATCTTGTGAATGCGGAATTTTGTATTAAAAAGCAAAATAGAAAAGAATACTAAAGAATCAATGTTATTGATGATTGATGAACGAAAGATGATGAATGAAGAGAATTGATGAAGATTGATTAATAGATGTAGATGATGAAGATAGTTGATAATTGGTGTTGACAATCCGTCCATGAAAACGGAGTTTTTGATACGATATTTATAGAGAAAATTAGCCAAAAAAGATAATTTATCAAAACAGAGTCTGAAGACCACATAACCACCTTGGCGCCAGCCCTGGCTCATTGGCGCCAGGACCAGTGGTTAGCGCCAGGCGCCAATGGCTGGCGTCTAGCGCCAATCCTAGTTCCAGGAGCCAAGGCCTGGGGTTGGACGCCAAACCGGCTTTTAACGCGTTTTCGAAATTCTGATAAAATTCCCGTACTGGAAGATAAAATAATATAATTTCAGTCGAAAATGCTATTTGATCTAATTAAAACTCTAAAGAATCCTAATTGAATTAAGAATGATGAGAACCTTCTAGAATGTTCTAGAAGACAAAAACCATTCCTAATTACATTAGGAATGATAAATCATATTAGGCCCTACCCTAGATCATTGGGCCGTACTTAAAACTCAAACCGGGCCCAGTTTAGTAAATTGGCCATAACTTCCTCAATATTCATCGGAATTGGGCTTATAATATATCGTTGGAAAGGTCTTTGCAAGCCCCATCCAACTACACCACTATTGGACCCATATCATGGACTAACCAAACTGGATTGGCTGTTTTCTTAAAATAAAGTTTTCAAAAACAGAGAGAAGAGAAAAGAAAAGAAAAGAAAATAAAACTTTCCGCAACACTAGACCTTTCCACACTTTCGTTTCATTTGATTATGATTCGACGTGAAAGGTACTCATCACTGGGTTTGGTTTTGGGGAGACACAAATGGGTGTCTACAAGTGGTTAAGCATGCTTTGGCTTGTCTTAACACTCAATCTCCTAAGGTAAGAAACGCTTTGCTAATGGCTCCAAGCCACTCTTGGTTGAATAAATTGTCGCATCTAATGTTCTCTCAACAATTTATCCACTTTACCACGACATGTTAGGAATCCATCACTCATATTGTTGAGTACAACCAAAACAAACTTGCATACCCGATATGCCTTACTTCCTAGAAGAGGTAGTGATGCCTCGCTTTGGCGTAGCCCACCACTACCCTCGTTCGGCCGGTAAGTGTTGTTTTGGATGACAAGTTTTTACTCAATATTTAGGGACCTAGGGTTTCTATGTTGGTTGAATTTAAGTGAACTTAATTAATCATCACAACATTCGAAATCGTAAACATGCATCTAACATATAATTCTTATACGTATATATATATATATATATATATATATATATATATATATATATATATATATATATATATATATATATATATATATATATATATATAGAGAGAGAGAGAGAGAGAGAGAGAGAGAGAGAGAGAGAGAGAGAGAGAGAGAGAGAAAAACATAAATATAGATGCATTTGGCAACTAGCATGACCCCTTGAGATCTTCAAATCTTCAAAAGGTCTTCATTTGGAACTTCAAGGCTACGTCTTCAAATCTTCAAGACTTGACCATAATTAAATGCAACTACTAGTATCTATGATTAGGATTAATCCAAATATTAAAGAACAAAAATACTCAACGGTACGCAGACCGTATTTAGATTTACAAAAATACATCACGGATCGCAGTCCGTATTTTCTATCCTAATCGGGCCCCACTAGTTGCCATTTCATGAAACCTGTGAGAGAATATACATTCCATTCATCCATTCACTATTTGTGATTGGCCCATGCATTTTACAACGATAAACAAGTAACAATGCATAAACACGCGTGAACTAGTAACTAATCTAGGTGGTTAATCCAATTAACACGCCTAATTAAAACTAGTCAAAGTTGTTTTAACCGGTTATGTAAATAAGCGCAATTTAATATTTGAAGCTCCCACTAAATTCCGCATCCAACTTAATTAATCCAATTAATTAAGCCGGTAATTCCCAAAATTTGTCAAAATAAATTTTGCCAATGCCGCTCAAAACCGAGGCCTAGCTAGCCTCCAAAATTTATTAAAATAATTAAAACAAATTAGATGAATAAAATAATTAAAACGACAATGTTTAAGCAAAAATACGTAGTCTAAAATGTCTAAGTGCCTAGCACTAAGACATGGAGTGCTCACATTTCGCACAACTGTTAGATGCTCAATGAACGTGGGAGTGGTCCCGATGTCGCTAAGCGTTACACCGCCCACATCAGCGAACTTTCACACATAAAAAACGTGGCCCTTGATGGCCCATGTTGAACGAATTCATTGCACTACATTGCTTCGCAAGCAACGTCTACGCATACCCCTAATTACACAATGCATGCACCAAGTCCAAACGATGCACCATGTGCTCGTGCCCCGCATCACCGCGCCATAGCAGCCACAAGTGCACGCAACACAGCACACACGCACGCACATGGCAGCGTGCTGCTGCTGCTTGCGGCCGTGCGCACCAGCCATGCAATGGCTGCACGCACAGGGCATGGCAGCCACATGCAGGCTGCTATGCAGCTCGGCTAGCCAAGGGCGTTCATGCCTTGTTTTGCGTGCCATTAGCCTCGGGATTTGATCCCCAAAATTTTTGCGTGACTTTCGAAATTAATTCTAAATTAATTTTAGAACTAATTTAATGAGCAAAATTAAAATTTAAACAAGTTTAACTGAAATAAAATTTTTAAAGTGCATGCAACCAAAATAATTCCCAAGAACCATTCTTTAATTAAATTGGTTTAACTTGGTGCAACAAAAATAATAGGGCAAATACTCACTATTAATTTAATTAATTTAAATTAACTTTGAGTTTTGACAAAATAAGAGAAAGTTGGAAAAATGAACATAAACTCAATAAAGATTCCAACTTTAATACTTGTGAATCCTTGAAAAATTATATCTTCCAATATGAGGATAAACAATTTTTCTATCAAAAAGTTTCAAACTTTATGATTCCAATCAACTAAAAAATAATTAAATCAACAAAGTTTAACAAAAATTCATGGAATTTAGTAATATAAAGTTTCAATCACTTAACATAATTAAAGATTGAATCTTTAATACTTTGAAGCCTCAAAGAACAACAATTTCACACTTAATGCAATTAGTTTGCAATTATGTGAAAAATAAAACCAAGCACTCAAGCACAAATTACTACAAAGTAACCATGCCTAAAGAAGTTTAAAATTGCATATAAAATATGTATTGAACCGATTACATAACCACCATAAATATGCAATTAATTTTCAAGGTTAGAAAGACTTAAAAAATTTCGTAAAAACGAAAAAATCCTCGAAAATAGCATTTCTGGTCGTTTTTTGGCTAAAAACCGCCCCCTGAAAGAATAAAACCATTTCCAGAACACATTTTCCACCTAAAAGTTACTATTTTTTGGTCGAAATCTGGGTTTGGGGCTAAAGGTAGCTTAAATACGAGGTTAAAATAGATAATACGAGCTACTAATCTAATTAGCAACTTAAACCAGAAAAATTAAACCATAAAAATCACCTTGAAAAATATTATGATTTTAAAAATAAACGAGCGTGGCTCCGATACCGTTGTTGGGGTTTGGTAAGTCCAACTTACCGCGGAAATGACCCTGACCAAAAGAACCACTCGTAATTAATAAAACCATAAAGCATAACAAATAAACATAAAAGGATAGAATCGTAATTTACCTTTGATGCGTGCTTCGCCCGACCTAATGGGTTCTTACTTGAAAGATTTAGCTCCGAAAATACCTAGCCTCCAACGGTATCCACCCACAAAGGACGAATACCGACTTTTTAGGTCCGCTACCTTGGAGTTAGCAAGGTTCGACCAAAACCCGAGTGATTAAATGAGTTCAAAGGTTTTCACAATGGTGATGCCTTTTTCAACTCTCACTCAACTAATTTTCCCAATACCCCAACTTGGGTATTTATAGGGAAAACAAGAGAGTGAAAAGGCTCCCCCATCAATGTGGGAGAATTTGATTTTTCCATTTTATTTTAAAGCTAAAATAAAATAAATAATCAAACTAGTAATAAATCAACAAGTGGCAAGCTCATGAGAGAGGGTAGGTGAGGACCATTTGGAGGAGGGGGGACCAAACTTGCTCCCCACTCCCTCTCCAAAAACCGACCACCTCATTCCTCAAGCCTCCCCTCACAATGCGCCACATGGCACCACACTTGGGCACCAAGGCACCCAAGGTGGGCTACCATGTGCGGCTGCCAGCAGGCCCGGCACAAGCGTGCGGGCTGCTTGGCGCTGCTGGCCAGCAAGCCCAGCACGGCTTGTGCGGGCTGCTTGTGCACTCGGCCAGCAAGCCGTGCATCAAGGATGCGGGTTGCTTGATGAGTGCCGATGCTCCTAGCGCGCGTTGGCCAGCGCTTGCTAACATGCGATGCTAGCATTGGTGCGCTAGCACGCACCAGCCAGCCTAGGCTCGGCTTGTGCGCATGCTGGCCACAATACTACACCAAATGCCCCTAGCACTCGGTTTGCTCGGGGCATTCCGATGCTAGGGGTATTTTGGTCTTGTTGATTTATTATTTTTGTGTCTCGTCTTTTATTATTTTGACTCGACTTCCGATGCTCGGTTTCAACACTCTAAGCTCGAATTTCCGACGTCTAAATATTTAATACTCGGGCGACGAATTAATTTCTTCCAAATTAATTCGTCGAGTCAGTTCGTATATTTGCTAGGGTGTGACCCGAAGGGTTCAGCCAAGATTAAGCTGTAATATTAATTATACTTTAATATTACTGATCGGAAGCGGCCTCCAACTAGGCATTCCGATCACTTGTTCTTGCTGAATATATTAACTTTCTAATAATTCTGAACTCGCTATCAGAATAATACACTTGTTCGAAGGACACCATTCCTTTCAAATTAAAGGAAAAGATGGAACTTTGTTTTACGGCGCATTAGATGCTTAATTATGCCTAACAAAGTATAAAAGTCAAAGACTCTTAAAGAAATGGTTCTTAAAGAATATGAGATAAAGTACGATAAGAAATATAGGAAACAAGGAACAAAGAAAAGGAATAAGATTCCATTTTACTAAAGAATTCATGTTATTGAAGTTAACTTAGCAATTTGTTATCTTCACAAGTATCGGATACTGCTTGAGTGTTCCACTTTGAAAGTGACCTCAAACTATTGAAGATAAGCTAAGTTATCGACTTACAAGCTTAGAATGAAGCAAGTGGTGCTACATCAGTTGTAAGGTCGTATACTTTGTTTAAATACCTTTAAGCTAAGGCTGGAACAAATAAATGGTTATTGTGTTCCATAATCAGCAATTGATCTGTTTACACACGGAAAGACTCACATTCAAAGCAATGAAAAATATTTGCAAATTTATTTGAATGGCATGGTTGTCTAAACCATGAGTCAAGAATGCTTGATTATAAACAAACATTTTCTTAATATGATAAACTGGCAAAAGATCAAAGTCATGGGCATGATTTGCGTTCCGAACATCTTTAGCAATGTCACATCGACAAGAACGTACTCAAGGCTCTATTATATAGGCTCTTGATAGTTGATCGATTCGGAATCGTTCTAAGGCAAGCAAGTCTTACTTGTTGAAACCGACAAAGTAAAGAGCTATTGTTCTTAGTATAGACAATTGACTCCGAAAGCTAAAGAGGATTCATTTACTTCAACGTTTCACAAAGAATTTGAAAGAATATGGCTATATTCATCAAACGTGAACAAACTTGACCTTGAATAGTTCAAGAGTTCAGTGAAGTACAGAATCGACTTGGCAAGATATCAAAACATCTAGATTAGATCGAGCGATGTTTGCTTGAGCCAAGCATGACCATCACAAAGTTATGAAATTGAAATATTCATAAATAACTCAACAAAGAACATTGTGTGTCTTCATGGAGGCCTCGATGTCATTAAAAATGACTCGAACAATGATGGATCACATCCATTCCTATAAAGTTCTTAAGATTTGCACGAAGGACTAATGTTACACTAAATAAAATGTCGGAGCTAAGAAAGGACACCATATTCAGTTATGGATAAAATTAACTTCTAAATGTCTTTTCAAGTATATGTCTAAAACTCTTAGCCACAGTGGGAGTTCACTGGCTTAGTGGGAGCTAAGTGACTCAATGGGAGCTCACCGGCTTAGCAAGAGCTAGGTGGTTGAGTGGGAGCTTAATGGCTCATTAAAGGCTAAGATAGCTCAAGTGGGAGCTAACTGTTTGTTTTACAACGAACTTTTACCCAAATACAATATACATGTCTCTTTATAAGCATTCAAGTGAGACCACGGGCATTACCTCCACAACCTAATTGAGAACATAGTGTTAGTTGCTCTAACTAGTGTCTTTATGGAAAGTAACACATTTCCAAAACGACAAGTGGGAGGAAAATGAACTCGATGACCATCGAGCTTAGCAACAACTAGAACTGAGAATCTCATAAGACCTTAAAAGGACTTCGTGAGAATGCTTGATCAAGAATACTTAAAAGGACTTTACAAGTGCCTTAAAAGAGAATTCATTACTCACAAAACATCAGAAATGTTGGAGTAAGATCAACATAATAAAAGGGCTTTGGAAGCGCCTTGAAACTCAGTGATTGATGTAATTTCCCCGTACAGGTATAGAATTCACCAAAGGCTTGGATTGAATCCTATAAATTTCTATTAACTTAGAAATAAACCTAAGACTTACAAGCATACTATTTACTATTAGATAGTAAAGGAATAATGTATTGTAAGATAGCTACGACAAATCCAAATTCCGAATAATGGTTAGAAGCCATGAAAATCCAAAACAGACCCCATGTTTGAAAATCATGTTTGAAACTTGATTAATTTGCATGAAGGGTGAAAGACCTATCGATTGAAAATAAGTTTTCAAGGAGAAAACTAACAAATGTGGAAACGTATATGCATACATAGCTAGATTGGATGAAAAGGATACAATTAAATTCACGGAGTTGATTTTAATAAAAACTTATTCACCAATCGGAATGCTAAAGTCTTTTCGTGATTGTTCTAGCAAAATTTCACATATGAAATATGGCAAAATAGATACCAAAACTACCTTCCTAAAATAGGATTTTGGAAGTGACTATGAAAATAGTCTAAGGGTTTTGAAAATCTAAATGATGCTAGATTTGAAAGAAAGCTCAAGGAATCCGTCATGGGATTAGCATTGTATATAGGAATTGGAATGTGTTTTCTCATAAAGTTAATAAGAGGATTGGCTTATGGAGAAACATAGAAATTCTGATGAATAAGAAGTTTAGTGGGAGCAAAAGTAAAGGTCCAACGAAAAGTTTATGAACACTATTGTGAAATAACTATCAAATGCTAAATGCTTAGATTTGAAAGTACTTTCAACAATGGACCAAGAAAAAGACGATACTTAGTACATATTGGTATTAAGATCTATTATATAGACTTAATAAAATGTTTGAACGTGTAAAGGATTTTACTGTGTTAAACAGGAATTGAAGGAATTTGAAAGACTTTCAACCCGTATGTATAAAACTAAGTAAATGTTTGAACTAAGTATAAGCTAGGCTAAATACTAAGTCAAACAAGAAAGACTCTAATAGAGACTTTCAACCGTATCACACATCAAACAGTTTAGCAGGACTCAGTGAAACTGAATGAGCTAAAATGACAAATTGATGGAATAAGATTGAAAATTACTCTGCAATTTAATCCATCATGTACGCTATGATATGGAATCGTCGCACGACTTATTTGCTTAGAGCATGTGAAGTATGTATGTAGTACCAATCAACCTGAATCTATGTAATAGTTCGTTAGATTATGGCCAAGAACATCCAAAGTACTTGGATAAGTAACAGGATGAGTTCTTGACTTGTGGAAACAAATACAATTTGAGAATTGATGTTGCAAGCAAAAACCTGAACAGGGATTAGATCCTTAGCAAGGAAGTCGTTTATAAGCACGAGCTAACAATAAGTCGTGGCGTGAGAATGGTAACATGGACGTACATCCATGTGTAATGTGCAAGAATTTAAAGAAAATTTCCATGATCACAAGTGATTAGGGTATCCCAAATCATTGTGAGCCGTTTGGAATGAAACCCAAACAAAGCATCATCAGGAAGTCTACTAAAATATATGTTGAGAATGTTATTGCCTTAATGGCGATAATAAAGAATATGTTCTATGGAAAGTTCGTTGCTGAACATTAATGATTGTAGGTTGTCGAGTTGAAGGTCTCAATCATGAAAATGAATGGGAGCCATAACTTGGACAATAAATCTTAAATCACATATAATCCATGACACTCTCAAATTTTATCATCTTATTATGAAAGTGATCAGTAATGAAGATGCTAAGATTAGAAAAGTAGTTATAACTAAACCTATGCAATAAGTGAACGACAACATTCACAATTGCATGAAAGAAATCAAGCATATAAGATATGGGTGTGATTTCTATAGATGTTTTATAAAGAGTGATACTCTTAAAATATTCGGAAAAACCATTTATTATAAGATGAACCATTCAAGTTTTGGAGTAATATAAATTTCATGCAATATTTTATCACTCCGTTTGCTATTTAATTGTGGTTTAGGATTAAATAATGAGTCCATTCGATTTTGAGAATATTCAAAATAGGGTATCAAGACCAGTCTTGGTAAGGAAACACCTATTAAGTGAACATTGAATATTATAATCGAAAATTATCCCTAATCAAGGTCATTTGAACTGTGGACGATTAATGACCAATTGAGATTAGTGTGTAGTCTCATTTATAGCACCGTTTCTTGTGCTACGAGGAAATGATTGTCATAAATCATTTGTACAGGTATTGGTTTGGAACCATACTGGATCGATCTATGAGAATACTTTAAAAGATTAAAAATCGTCATAAGTATAATTCTCATTATGGCTATCGGAACCTATTTCATCGACCATGAGTATTGTGAGTTCTCTTGTTTGAGTACTAGTCCGCTTTCATGTTGTCAAACTTCTGTCGTAATAGGGGATTATAACGGCAACACTCGGGCGGCTAGGTCCTCTCAGTAAGAGGAGCTACATTACAAGACTGGGAATCACTACTAGAAATAGCCTAAATTGCGACGGAAGGCTTACGACGGATATGAATTTCCGTCGTAAAGGTGGATATTTACGACGGAAAATATTTCGTCGCAATTTAGCGACGGAAAATTACGATTACGACGCTTTTTCCCTCGTACAATTTACGACGGAATTTATTTCCGTCGTAATTTGAAACTTGCGACGGAATATTCCGTCGTAAAGTGTTTTGCGACGGAATATTCCGTCGTAAGTTTCAAATTACGACGGAAATAAATTCCGTCGTAAATTCTACTGTCATTTTTTCAAAATTGAAATTGCGACCTTGCCCTAAAAAAAAGGGGGAAAAATTGAAAATTACAGAGAGAAGTGAAGCAGCGCGAGGAGAGAGAGAGAGAGAGCAGGAGAGAGGAGAAAGTCGCGGCGTGGCGGCGGTGGTGATTTGTTTACGCCGGCGACGCCTGCACATCAGCCGCCGAGAAAGAGAACGGGAAATAGAGAGGAGAAAAAGAACGGGAAAGAAAGAGAGAGGAGAAAGAGAACGGGAAAGAGAAAGATAAGGAGGAAGGGAGGAAGGTTTCCGGCGAGCTTTCGAGCCCTGGTGGTTTCCGGCGAGCCGCCGCGTCTAGGTAAGTGTGTGCAATTGTCAAATTTTTTTTTTTTTATTTTTTTTTTTTGCAAAAAAACTACCGGAATAACATCGTTGTATTTGCTGAACCCACAACGCAGCCGCACCTCCGTCCCCTAGCCGTGACTGAACCCACCGGCCCTTGGTTGTTTCCGGCGACGCCCCACCTCCGCCTGACAGTAAGTTGCCTTTGCTTTCCCCCTTTTTTTTTCAATTTAATTTTGTTTACTTATAAACCCTTAATTATTAATTTTTTTTTTTTTTAATTTTGTTGTAGGATTTGTACAATTTTGTTGGTTTAATTGTTAAAAAGAAGTGCAGATCTAAAGGTTAGTTACATTACAAACCCTAATATAATGTATATGTGTATCTTACTTTGGTTGTTAGATATTCAATAACTTTTAGTTTGGTTAATTTAGTGACATTGGTGATCTCTTATAAGTAATTAATTGCTCCCTTCTCTTTAAAAAAACAATATAATGTTAGTTTGGTTTAGTTTAGTTTAACATAATGTAGTTTAGTTAAGTTTATGTTAATATAATGTGTTTTAGTTTAATTTATTTTAATATAAAGTACCTTATTGTAGTTTAGTTTTTTTTAGAAATATGTTAGTTTAATTTAATATATAAAACGGTAGTTTGGTTTGGTTTAGTTTAATATAATATATTAGTTTACTTTGGTTTGGTTTGATTTGGTTTATATTAATAGTATGGTGTTATGATATGTTTCTCTTGTTTAGTTTAATCTTGATATATTTGTTTAATATTATGTATGTTAGTTAAGTATATATATTTTTAAATAAATCTTATAATTAATTAATTGCTCCCTTGATCTTTAAAATAAACAATGTTAGTTTTGTTTAGTTTAGTTTAATATAATGTAGTTTAGTTAATATTATGTTAATATAATGTGTTGTAGTTTAGTTTATTTTAATATAAAGTATCTTAATTTAGTTTAGTTTTTTTAGAAATATGTTAGTTTAATTTAATATATAAAACGGTAGTTTGGTTTGGTTTAGTTTAATATGATATATTAGTTTACTTTGGTTTGGTTTGATTTGTTTCTCTTGTTTAGTTTAATCTTGATATATTTGTTTAATAATATGTATGTTAGTTAAGTATATATAGTTTTTAAAAAAATCATTTGCATAATCATATGCCTAGATACCCGTTCAAGGCATACACATTAGGAGTATGTCTTGAATAGTCCCCGGTTGGGACTGTCCTTGTACGTTTATTATCACTTAGGTGGTGAATGTATTCCTTTGTTTTAATTCTAAGGAAGATCCTTGCTTGTCATTTCTCTACAATGTTCTCTAGGTACATATATAGGTGTTTCTAATCGCCTATATTGTGTACTCGGGGAACTGTAGGGAGATGCTGCCGGATTTTCCATAGAATTGAAATTCTGGCATACATTCACTAGTGAGATTGAACGTACAAGGATGGGTTAGGTTGGAGTGATAAGGACCCTTGGAAATCATTTCTCTTCTCATTTGCATTTCCATAACAGTTTGATCTACAATGAATATATATTGTGCTTTATGACTAATGTGATTAATGGCATATGTGTTAGTTGTGTAGAACTTGTAATCATGAAACGAAAAGAACGTAGTTGGATGTACGAAAGGAAGGTTGGGAATTCTATTAATCCTGAGTTCTTGAAGGGGGTAGATGAATTCCTTAAATATGTGGAAGATCATCCCGAGAGTAGCAACCCGAATGAAGTTAGGTGTCCATGTTTTAAATGCAAAAACAAACGTCTCTGGGATCTAGATACGGTCAAACTTCATTTGTATCGCAGCGGTTTTTTACCTAATTACTACGAGTGGATGTGTCATGGGGAAGGGTTTCCAGGAACTCGTAGAAGGGAGTCAAATGAATATCGTGAAATGGTTTTGGATGCCTTTGGTCAGTCTCAAGATCAAGGCCATTCCGAAGAGCCACCTGTTTCATTAGAGGAGGAGCCTAATGCACAAGCCAAGCCATTTTTTGATTTGTTAAGGGCTTCTGAACAACCGTTGTACGAAGGGAGTTCATTGTCTGTGTTAGAGATGGCTTCTAGAATCACTAGCCTAAAGTGTGAGTATAATTTGCCGCACAGATGTGTTGATGGATTTGCTTCTTTGGTTAATGAAGCGATTCCTAACAACAACCACATGGCCGAGACATTCTATGAGGTCAAGAAAATTGTTAAGGGGTTAGAGCTGCCCCATGAAAAGATTCATGCATGCCCGAAAGGATGTATGTTGTTTTGGAAAGATGATGCTCAATTATCTACATGTAGGGTGTGTGGCAGTGATGAGTGACATTTATGTCACTCTTAGGGAGTAGTTTTAGAGTCATTTTCGTATTTATTTTATCTTATTTTCATTTCTTTCTCTTGTTTTCTCTTTAATAAAGTTTCTAGTTTATTTTGGTAATTTTGTCGTGTTTTAATTCTTTTCGTAGTTTTTAGTTTATTTTCGTATTTTATTTGCTTTTGATTTGTTATATTTCGTTCATTATTTTTCCCTTGAAAGTATTCTAATTTACTTTTATTTATTTTAATTGGTTTTGAGTCTATTTTATTTCACTTTCTTTACTTGTATAGTTTTATTTAATTTTTATTAGTTTAGTGTTATTTATCTTATTTTATTCTACTTTATTCTACTTTATTTTATTTATTTTATTTTATCTCTTAGTAATACCCTCGTGTTTTTGGTTGTAGGTGTCCCGGGTTTCAAGGTCATGTTCGTGTTCGGAGGTCCAAGGTTCGAGGCGCAAAACTTGAGCCAACCCAAGCTGCTGCCTCCTATCCTTCACCCCATCTCCTTCATTATCCTACACCACACCAAAACACAGCAACATCCCCTGCTCCACCAACAGCAACACAACCTGACCACGCAAACCACCAGTCACAACAGCTCACCTGCCACCACACACACCTGCTCAACCAACACCAACAACGACACAAGCATTTCGCTGCCCCTGCCTCACTCCCAGCCACCTAGCACCGCACATCCCCTGCTTCACCACCACAACACAAACCATCCCCTGCTCAACCAAATGCGCAGCCACATCCACCAATACACCACCAATTTCACACCTGACCCGCAACTACTCAAACCAACCATCTGACCACCAACTGCAACCCCGCAGCAGCCACGCAATCCCCAACACCAACGCAACCCAGCCACCGCAATCAACCTCCCTCAAGCTTTTACAGCAGCCCGCGATTCACCTCACAACAGCCTGCTTTACACCCGCAATCAGCCGCACCTAAACCAGCAACAATTAAGCAACCAATTCGCACAAGCAATTCGGCCCTCAATTAAGCAAATCAGAACAAATTGCAAATTAATCAAGTTCGAGCAAACCCATTAAGAAGTTCGGCCGAACGTCGAGTCAGAGACTTTGGGGGCTTTGTTATTCGAAGGGGAGTGGTCGAACATACCCTTGGTTCGACCGAACCAACCCCGTAGTTCGGTCGAACCAGCCACCGGTTCGATCGAACCATTTCACGAGCTTCTCACGCGAGTTTTAATGAAAATTGAACGGCCTTGATTGATTGCTGGTTGATGAAGATGTCGGTGATGATTTTGAGCCATTGATGATGGTTGTTTGGTGTTGATATTGAAGCAGCCAATTTCGAAGAAGAAGGGGAAAGGGGGTGGCTGATTGTTTTGGTGGGAATTGATTTGTTTTATTTTTATTTCTTTTTCTTTTCCCTTTTCTTATTTTCTTTCTTTTCTTTTATTTTTTTTTTTATTATTTTTTTTATTTTTTTAGTTTCTGATTTTATTTTTTTACTTTTCCTTTTAATTTATTTTATTTTATTTTCTTTTTCTATTTTTCCTAGTTTTATTAAGTTAGTATAAATACCCAATTTTGGGGTAATTAGGAAGGACATTCAATAACTATCTATTCCTCTCTCTAATTAGTTTTAGGTTAGATTAGGATTAGTCTTCTTTGGTAGAGAGAGAAAGTGAGGTTTTCTTCATTAATGAACTTGGATTTTGAAGAAGGAGCTTGTTCAATCCTTTGTAGACCTTCATCTTCAATTAATGAGCAATTTCTTACTCTCTCTCCTCTATTTTTATTTGTTTATTTTGATTATTATTTTAGTTGTTGGTATTGCTTGTTGATCATGTTGATTCTTGATTATTTGTTGATTAATCTTGTTATTATCATGATTAGTGAGTAATTTCCCCATTAAGGGGATGGTTGTGGTGTAGTTGGACCTTGAGCATGTTCTAGGGTTTAGAATTGATTTATTTGTGATTAAAGTCTTTATATGCTTGATATTCTTTAATCTTCTTGCAAGTGCACATTGTTGGTTGATTAAAGGTGAATCTTTGCTAACAAGAAACGGAAGTTGACTTAGTTAAGGTTCATTACTATCGATTGTTATTTAATAGTACCTCCTAGTATATGGTTCTAATGTGGAAACATAGAGGCTATGTTAGGAGAAGCCAATTGACCCCGGAAGGCGGCTAGATTGGATTCTTAATTTCGATATTCGAGAATGTTTAGTTCATAATTAATTCAATTTCTATGCCTTTGTTTATGTTCAAGTGAATGCTATACCTAAACCATTTCCCTTAATGTTTTATTTCTTGTTTTAGCATTTTTAGACTTTAGTTTATTTATCCCCTATTCCGGACTAGCTTAATTGTTGATAACATTTGGTGGTGTTTACCGTTCTCTGTGGTTCGACCCCTATGCTTGCCTTATACTCGTATTAGGTTTGTTTAGGTTGTATAAATTGTATTTGATCTAGGGATAGACAATTGACGACGCGTTTATTCCCTTGTCAAATTGGCGCCGTTGTCGGGGAACGGCTTCCATTACCGTCATGTTATCTTATTGAGACTAGTCCATTGTTTATATTTTCTTTTGATTTGTTTTTGTTCTCTTTGTTTTGTTTGAAAAAAAAATGGCTTATATTTCTATTCCTCAATTTGATAATGAACCGTTTTGGGTGTATTTCAATAGACTTGAGGATTTCCTAGATGGTGTTAAAGGTTTAACCAAGGGTGATTATTGTGAAATCATCAATTTGGGATTAAATGAGAATTTTAGAGGAGTAGTTGATAATATGTTAAATGGTAAATTTCAAGACATGTCTTCGGATGAAGCTTGGGATTTCTATTCATGGTTAGCTAGGGATAATTATGATTGGGAGAGGGCCAATCATGAGACTTATGTTCGGGATTCTCATGCTTTTAATGTTGATGCTAATTGTCATGATTTGTCTAATATGAATTCCCATGATGTGCTTGATGCTCCCCATAGTGACCATGTAATGCATGATTTAAACTCCCCTCCCTCTATAACTCAATGTAATGAGGTACATTCTAATGATGATGAAGTGCATGCTCTTTCTCATTTTGCATCCGATTTTTGCATGAATTCTAAAGGTGTGCCCCATAGTCCCCTAGATGATTCCAATGAGCAAGCTTTTGACTCGTCTATCCATGATTATTTGGACTCATTTGAGATTATGGCCCAAATATTTCTTGAGTTTCAAACGGTAGCCCATAACCTTATGAGTGAGTTCATTGATAAGGCTTCATTAGAAAGAGATGAGTTTGAGAGAAATTTGCCCCCATTCACTCTTGATTTTGAGAAATTTAAGGGAGATGTTGTTCAAGGTTGTGAAGAGGAGGTTGAGATTGAATCATTTGGAGTTTTTGAGCTTGAGGGAGATGTAGAACATGAGGGTTCTTCATTTGAGGATTCCATGATTGATTTTCATTCCCTCATTAGTGATGTGAGATCTTGTGAAGTGGGATTAGCTACCCCTTTTTGCCTTTCTCATACACCTTTTTCCCAAAGTTTTAACCATATCTCCTACTATCCTATGTTCCTCCCTTCTTTTCTCAAAGAACCTCTTAGGGATCCTCTTCCTTTTCAAGCTCCCAAAGCCCCTAACCCTTTCATTGTTGATGAGGAAAAGAGTTATAATGCCAAACAAAAAGATTTTTGTGAGGATTTTTCTTTTTCTTCTTCTACTTTTTCTTCTTATTTTCTTGATTTTTCTTTTGATTCTTTTACTTTTTCTTTTCTCCCTTCTCTCAAGCATAAAGTCTCCTTGTACTTTATGTTTGCTTGTCATATGAGCATCGCGTATGCTCTATTTCTTGATATGTTTGCCGGTGCATATGACAAGTTATTGCGTTCTTTGTCGGGTTATTTACTAGATTGGTCATGCTTGGACGTTAAGCAAGCCTTTGCGGGAAGTAACCCGTGTTTTATTGCTTTCTTTTTCTTTCTTTTGTGTTTCTCATTTTTGTTTACTCTCTTGTCTATGTGTATAGGTACTCGATGCATATACTCATGTGCAAAGATTTTGGATTGAGCTCCTTGAGACGAAGCACACCAATGATTGCTTGCATTTGGAAAAGCAACAAAGACGAGGAAATAGATGAAATTGTGGACAATGTGCTCAATTGCGGGTTTCAACACCCACCTCACATTTGGTTTACTCTTTCCTTCTTCCCTCATCTTGGATTTTCTTTCTTAATTGCATTTGGATTGTATGATTATGAATTGTTGTGTGAATGAGTTTTCTTCCTTCCCCTCCCACCCACCCTTTGTGCCTTTATTTTGAGCATTGAGGACAATGCTCCATTCTAGCTTGGGGGAGTAGCTATTCGCTAGCTTGGGGGGGTTATCTATATCTCTTGGTGGTTTCTTAATCCATAGTCTCATGATTGCTTGATTTATTTCTCTCATACTTGCCAAAGTCTATTATTGAGATTGGTTTTCTATGTTTGGATGGCCATGAGCGCCTTATTGAGTTG
Source organism: Chenopodium album (assembly GCF_948465745.1). Classification (NCBI taxonomy): domain Eukaryota; kingdom Viridiplantae; phylum Streptophyta; class Magnoliopsida; order Caryophyllales; family Amaranthaceae; genus Chenopodium; species Chenopodium album. The sequence goes on from NC_137842.1 coordinate 24,359,969, forward strand.
ACTTTTGGTATATGTAGTTTTGATTGATCATGCTTTCATATTGCACTATTGTATATGCATTCTTGAGTATTGTTGGTTTTGTGAATATTTGTGTGTATAGTGTCTTTCCATGGCATTCAAGGCAAGTTTCAAAATGTTTTGTTTTAAACTTGGACATAATTGGGCTTTAGCACCTAGAATACCCTCTTTGCTAGTTGTTAGAGGTTTTCGTGCACTTGAATGTCGAGGTTGGTTCACACATATAACATTGCCAAGGTAGTAGAACTTAAGGGCTATGAGACCTTAGCTCACTTGGTTTGTGGTAAGATGGTTGTCGCTCTCTAGCTAGTTGAAGCTTTAAAGGTGATTTTTGCTACTCCACTACCGTCATTTTTGTGAGGATGTGTCTATTTTGTTCTAGCCTTCTACATTTCTTGCATGTGTGGCGTTTGGATCCTTGGCATTGCTAGCTTATATCGAGAATTTGGCTTAATCTACCCAAGATCGAGACCGAACCAACCTAGGGGAAGACGAAGGCAATTAGGATTTTTGTTTTGTTTTATTATTTTCTTTTCTTTTATTTTTCTTTTGCATTTGCTCATTTAGTAACCCAATTTGAGCCATTTTCCCTTCTTTGGCATAACCACATTACAAACCAATGGACCTTTGCTTTATTTTCACCTTTATTAGTTCTTGTGAAGCATTCTTGGGACTTGATTTGTATTTTTGGTTAATGAAAGTGAGAAAAAGAATGAAAAAGAAGTGAAAAAACTCAAATTTTGGTACTTGTGTTTATATTTGTTATGTTGAATGGGTTGAGTAAATGAGAAGAAAATAAAGGAAATGAAAGAAAAAGCCGCTCAAAGTTAAAAGAGGCGAGAGCAAAGAATAAAAAGAAATGAAAAAAAAAAGAAGAAAATATTGAGAAAATACAAAAATATTTGTTGTTTGGTTGAAAAAGAATAAGCTTGGGGGAGGTGTTGCTAGAATTTTTTGATTTGAAAGTTGGTAGTTTATTGAGTTTGAATTGAGGAATGATCAACCTTGCTTCACTTCTAAGTTTACCACCAATTTCCAAATTTATTTCCACACCCTTTACCCTAGCCTAAATGTTTCAACCCTTTTAAGACCTTTTGACCTTAGTGAGGTTTAGTTACTACCGATGGAGGGTAATCAAGCCAAGCCTATTGAGCGAGCTATCAATGCCAAGATGTCGGGTAGCCTAAATGTTTTTCATTGATTATTTCTTCCGATTCCTTCGAGGAATCTCGAGATATCACCTTAAAAGTGGATGCAAAACTAGTGAGGATGCGGGAGTTTGGTTGGAGATAAGGAGGAGTGTAAGTCCCTCTAAGTTCTCTAACCTTTGCATGCTTTATGTGTGTACCAACCTTAACTATTCTTTTGCTTGGCTACCTTTAATGTCTAGAAAGGTTTGTATTCTTGTGCATTTAGCCCATTGTTTGTGTTTGGTTTGAAATATCAAAACTCGAGTTTTCTTGATTTCACCTTTGCCTTGAATGTTATGTTTTGTCGAGAGTTGTGGGTTAAACCTCTTAGGAAACCCTCACGAGAGCTTACTCGTCCTCTTTGGCGACATAGGGGTTTAAAGGGCTTGATGCATACGCTAAATGCATCCGTGATTCCTACGACAGTGAGTTAGTGTACATTCTTTCTCTTTGTTTCTATTTTGTTTTTTTTTTTTTTTTTTTTTTTACTTTCAATAATTCCATCTTGTTCTCTTTTGCCTTAGCTTTGCTCGAGGACGAGCAAAGGTTTAGCTTGGGGGAATTTGATGAGTGACATTTATGTCACTCTTAGGGAGTAGTTTTAGAGTCATTTTCGTATTTATTTTATCTTATTTTCATTTCTTTCTCTTGTTTTCTCTTTAATAAAGTTTCTAGTTTATTTTGGTAATTTTGTCGTGTTTTAATTCTTTTCGTAGTTTTTAGTTTATTTTCGTATTTTATTTGCTTTTGATTTGTTATATTTCGTTCATTATTTTTCCCTTGAAAGTATTCTAATTTACTTTTATTTATTTTAATTGGTTTTGAGTCTATTTTATTTCACTTTCTTTACTTGTATAGTTTTATTTAATTTTTATTAGTTTAGTGTTATTTATCTTATTTTATTCTACTTTATTCTACTTTATTTTATTTATTTTATTTTATCTCTTAGTAATACCCTCGTGTTTTTGGTTGTAGGTGTCCCGGGTTTCAAGGTCATGTTCGTGTTCGGAGGTCCAAGGTTCGAGGCGCAAAACTTGAGCCAACCCAAGCTGCTGCCTCCTATCCTTCACCCCATCTCCTTCATTATCCTACACCACACCAAAACACAGCAACATCCCCTGCTCCACCAACAGCAACACAACCTGACCACGCAAACCACCAGTCACAACAGCTCACCTGCCACCACACACACCTGCTCAACCAACACCAACAACGACACAAGCATTTCGCTGCCCCTGCCTCACTCCCAGCCACCTAGCACCGCACATCCCCTGCTTCACCACCACAACACAAACCATCCCCTGCTCAACCAAATGCGCAGCCACATCCACCAATACACCACCAATTTCACACCTGACCCGCAACTACTCAAACCAACCATCTGACCACCAACTGCAACCCCGCAGCAGCCACGCAATCCCCAACACCAACGCAACCCAGCCACCGCAATCAACCTCCCTCAAGCTTTTACAGCAGCCCGCGATTCACCTCACAACAGCCTGCTTTACACCCGCAATCAGCCGCACCTAAACCAGCAACAATTAAGCAACCAATTCGCACAAGCAATTCGGCCCTCAATTAAGCAAATCAGAACAAATTGCAAATTAATCAAGTTCGAGCAAACCCATTAAGAAGTTCGGCCGAACGTCGAGTCAGAGACTTTGGGGGCTTTGTTATTCGAAGGGGAGTGGTCGAACATACCCTTGGTTCGACCGAACCAACCCCGTAGTTCGGTCGAACCAGCCACCGGTTCGATCGAACCATTTCACGAGCTTCTCACGCGAGTTTTAATGAAAATTGAACGGCCTTGATTGATTGCTGGTTGATGAAGATGTCGGTGATGATTTTGAGCCATTGATGATGGTTGTTTGGTGTTGATATTGAAGCAGCCAATTTCGAAGAAGAAGGGGAAAGGGGGTGGCTGATTGTTTTGGTGGGAATTGATTTGTTTTATTTTTATTTCTTTTTCTTTTCCCTTTTCTTATTTTCTTTCTTTTCTTTTATTTTTTTTTTTATTATTTTTTTTATTTTTTTAGTTTCTGATTTTATTTTTTTACTTTTCCTTTTAATTTATTTTATTTTATTTTCTTTTTCTATTTTTCCTAGTTTTATTAAGTTAGTATAAATACCCAATTTTGGGGTAATTAGGAAGGACATTCAATAACTATCTATTCCTCTCTCTAATTAGTTTTAGGTTAGATTAGGATTAGTCTTCTTTGGTAGAGAGAGAAAGTGAGGTTTTCTTCATTAATGAACTTGGATTTTGAAGAAGGAGCTTGTTCAATCCTTTGTAGACCTTCATCTTCAATTAATGAGCAATTTCTTACTCTCTCTCCTCTATTTTTATTTGTTTATTTTGATTATTATTTTAGTTGTTGGTATTGCTTGTTGATCATGTTGATTCTTGATTATTTGTTGATTAATCTTGTTATTATCATGATTAGTGAGTAATTTCCCCATTAAGGGGATGGTTGTGGTGTAGTTGGACCTTGAGCATGTTCTAGGGTTTAGAATTGATTTATTTGTGATTAAAGTCTTTATATGCTTGATATTCTTTAATCTTCTTGCAAGTGCACATTGTTGGTTGATTAAAGGTGAATCTTTGCTAACAAGAAACGGAAGTTGACTTAGTTAAGGTTCATTACTATCGATTGTTATTTAATAGTACCTCCTAGTATATGGTTCTAATGTGGAAACATAGAGGCTATGTTAGGAGAAGCCAATTGACCCCGGAAGGCGGCTAGATTGGATTCTTAATTTCGATATTCGAGAATGTTTAGTTCATAATTAATTCAATTTCTATGCCTTTGTTTATGTTCAAGTGAATGCTATACCTAAACCATTTCCCTTAATGTTTTATTTCTTGTTTTAGCATTTTTAGACTTTAGTTTATTTATCCCCTATTCCGGACTAGCTTAATTGTTGATAACATTTGGTGGTGTTTACCGTTCTCTGTGGTTCGACCCCTATGCTTGCCTTATACTCGTATTAGGTTTGTTTAGGTTGTATAAATTGTATTTGATCTAGGGATAGACAATTGACGACGCGTTTATTCCCTTGTCAGGCAGCGACCGATACAAGAAGACTTCTAAAGGTAGCTTAGTGCCTTTGAATGTTCTATTTTATTTCCCTGTCACACCTAGGTTGCAAAGGCTTTTTGCAACTAAAAACATTTCTGAGGAAATGACATGGCATGCTAAAAATCCTCAAGTTCAAGGCACAATGGCACACCCTAGCGATAGTAAAGCGTGGAAACACCTAGATAGTTGCTTTCCTGAGTTTGCCTCTGAACCTCGTAATGTTCGACTTGGCCTATGTACGGATGGATTTGCTCCACATGGTCAGTTTGGGGGACAGTATTCATGTTGGCCTGTCATTTTGACCCCTTATAACTTGCCTCCGTCAATGTGTATGACAAGACAGTTCATGTTTCTTTCGTTACTCGTTCCTGGTCCTAAAAACCCTAAGGGCAACTTGGATGTTTACATGCAGCCGCTCATACACGAGTTGAAACAGTTGTGGGAAGTTGGGGCAAATACTTACGATATTTCGAGAAAACAAAATTTCAATCTTCGAGCAGCCATCCTATGGACCGATAGTGACTTCCCGGCTTATGGTATGTTATCTGGTTGGACCACAGCCGGTAAGAAGGCTTGTCCATATTGCATGGAGAAAAGCAAAGCATTTTGGCTCGAAAATGGTGGTAAGGTTTCTTGGTTTGACTGCCATCGTCAATTCCTTCCGACAAATCATCCTTTTCGAAATAGTAAAAATGCATTTTGTAAAAACAAAGTCGAAAAAGGTTCACCACCTCACATCATGTCAGGAGAGGAACTTTGGGAATGTGTGAAAAATCTCCCGAAAGCAACAGATGGCCCCGAGGCACTGAAACGTCTCAAGAATGCAAAAAAAGGGTGGTTCAAGCAAAGCACTCTATGGGACCTTCCATATTGGAAACATCTGCTTGTTCGTCACAACTTAGATGTCATGCACGTTGAAAAAAACTTTTTTGATCAGTTGATTCACACTATAATGGACGTGAAAAAGCAATCTTGTGACACCCCATCAGCTCGGAATGACATTGCTAAATACTGTAAACGGCCCCAGCTACATCTTCAAGAGGATGATAGAGGAAAAGAATTCATGCCAAAGGCTCCATTTGCTCTTGACAAGGCTCAGAGAAAGGTTTTGTGTGAGTGGGTCAAACAGCTGCGGTTTCCTGATGGTTACGCTTCCAATTTGAGCCGATGCGTTGATTTGCAATCAGGTAAGTTACATGGAATGAAAAGTCATGATTGTCACGTGTTCATGGAGAGGTTGTTGCCCACTGCTTTGAGAGAATTGCTCCCTACCCATATATGGAATGCAATTACAGAGATAAGCCAATTCTTTCGCGATTTATGTTGCTACACAATTACAGTTAGCGACATGGAGCGATTGGAAAAAAACATAGCTGAGATCCTGTGCAAGCTTGAGAAGGTTTTCCCCCCATCTTTCTTCAACTCCATGGAGCATTTACCAATTCATTTGCCATATGAGGGCAAGTTATGTGGACCTGTTCAATATCGGTGGATGTATCCTTTCGAAAGGTAAATCAAAGGTCCTTTCTCAACTCTTACTTTCATCTCTTTCATTGATTTCCGTTACTTATACTTCTACGGCTACATAAACATAATTACAGGTTCCTCAATCACCTGAAACGAAAAATTGGTAATAAGGCTCGTGTTGAAGGTTCCATATGCAACGCTTATCTCACTGAAGAGATATCAAACTTCTGCTCCAATTACTTTCAGCCCTCAGTTGACACAAAAACACGAGATCTAGGTCGAAATGTGAATGCTGATGTGGAATCCCCGGCTGACAACGATGAAATCCCAGAGCTGTTCACGGTGGATAAGGGTCGTGTGTCAAATTTGGGTAAAACTCGGTATTTAGATGACAAGGAACTCGAACGTGCTCATTTGTTCGTTTTAAGAAATACCGGCATTCTTGGTGAATACGAAAGGTATATATGTTTATGATAAACTTTTGAAAATCCCTTTAATTTAATATAATTTCTGCAATGATTAACCATGTGTCATTAATCTATTAGGCAGTTTGAGGACTACATTCTTAGTACTCGAACTTATTTGCGTCGAGAAGATGTCATGGAGAAATGCGAAAGTGAATTCCCTGATTGGTTTCATCACAAGGTGATAATACTTTTCGAACATTGCATCTCGATTAATTTGTGATAATATAATATAATATATTTCATTTCAATTAGTGTGACGCTTGTATTCGTAACGGTTATAGGTGAGAGAACAAAAACCAAGTTCCGATGTGTTGCGAGCATTGTCTATGAGGCCTTTCAAGCGTGTTCGAACTTGGAACCAGATATTTGTCGGTGGCTTTAATTTCCACACACAGTCCTATGGCAAACACAAATCTACGATGAATTACGGGGTGTGTGTGTCAAGTGAGGACGGTGGAGAGTACTTTGGCATTTTAAACGACATAATTGAACTTGTCTACACCGGTCCCGAAAAAGAGTACAAGACTATTTTGTTTAGTTGTAGTTGGATGGATTGTGGTAAAGGAATGAACATTCATGAACAATACAAGCTTGTCGAAGTAAATCATACTAAGAAGTATCCCAAGTATGATCCATTTGTCTTATCTTACCAAGTGTCTCAAGTGTATTATGCATCTTACCCTAGCCTTAAACGTGATCGGGTTCAATGGTGGGCTGTATTTAGAACTCAAGCAAGGTCGGTGATTGATGCTCCGGTGGATTTAGAGTTTTTGCAGGGTCCTTCCCCACAAGTACATGCAACGCTTTGTCCACCAAATGACATTCCAGACTATGAACTTGATAGTGATGATGATGATGACGATGGCTTTATTATCTCAAGCGATGAAGAAGAAGAAGAAAGCATTGGCTCCAGTGACAGTGACGAAGAAGAGGACATCGATGTATTTTTAGATGACACTAGTGATAGTAATAATGATAGTGATAATGATAGTGGTAGTAGTGATAAGAGTAATGAAGAGGAGAATATGTAGTTACTCCTTTTACTATTGTCTTCGAATGTTTAGTTTTTAATGACTACTCGGATTTGTAATATTGCATTACATTTTTGGTCTCATTTTATTATTTTAATGTCTTATGGATCTAATTTATGAATTTATAATGTGCGATTATGGTACTAATAACTTTTTCAGGTGGTCATCATGGGAGGAGGAAATAAAGGAGAAACGTCCAACAGGAGAAAGTCTAAGGGGAAATCTCCGATTGTACGTGTTGACGAGGATGAGTCAATGGAGGAAGCGGAGGCACATGATTTGGGGGCCTCTCAAGAAATCGTCATAAATGTACAAGGGCAACAGGAGCAACAGCAGCTTCAGGAACAGGAGCTACAGGACCCGCATCCTAATGACTTGCTAGAGTTGGACCCTTCCACACTTTGGTGCGTATGTATTTGTATAATGAAATATCCTTAAATTCGTATTTACTTTGATAAAGTGAATTTGTATTACTTTAACCATGTTTTGTTCACTTTTTGTTGATTATCTACTTACATGAATGTCTATCCTTTATTATAGGTTTGATGATAGGCCGGTGAAGAATGTGCTCTCCGACTCGCTAACCGGCTACTATGTTCAGCCTTGGAGGAATTATGGAGAGGTTGATGAAGATTCGAGAGAGCACTTTTGGAACTTGTTCAACGTATGATAACTTTAACCTAACATAATACATGTTTTATAAATTATATTGATGGAGTTGAATTTTGTAATAAAGACATTTTCTTGATTTGCAGAAAAAATTCAAGTGGGCACCTGAGTTAAACAACCAAGTGAAGGACACTTTCGAAGAAAAGTTTGCAAATCGCCTACGTGATACGTTCTACAACATCACACACAGGCTGAATGGTCGCAAACCAAGATGGCTTAATAAAGATGTCCACGAAGGCAAGATGAAAATTGTTGCCACCGATCCAAAATATCAGAAGCGGTCGGAACAAAACAAGAAGAACCGAAGAGGCGGATCCATGGAAAATGTCGTTGAACCGACCCACTTTCAAGGTTCAATGTCATCTGTACAACATGCTAAAAAGATGGTAAGGTTACTACAATATGTCCAGTAACAATTATGTCATTTGTCTATTAATGAATTTTGGTGGGCTAACATGTTTTCATTGATTTTCTGCATGTACATATAAAGGCTGCAAAAAACCAAGGCCAATTACCAAATGCCCATGATCTTTTCTTGAAGACACACTTCAAGGAAGTGCCTGGTAAAGGCCAAGTGGCTGCCAACAACAAAGCAAAAAGGATTGCGGTAAACACTTATTATATGAGTTGAAATATGGCAAATTAGCAAAGTAGAACTTAATATATGCTTATTTTGGATGAATTTGGATGAGTTAGGGTTGAAAATTGACATATGTGCTTATTTATCTTAATTTCTATCCTTAGGCACTTAAAAGTATGTGATATTGGAATGTTATAAGAAAGAACGAGTCCATTTGCTTGAAAACATAGAAAATAGGCATGGTTTTAGCCATATAGGCCAAATTTGGATGATTTTGGATGAGAGAGGGTTGAAAATTGACTTATGTGCTTATTTCTCTTAATTTCTATCCTTAGGTACTTAAAAGTATGTGATATTGGAATTTTATAAGAAAGAACGAGTCCATTTGCTTGAAAACATAGAAAATAGGCATGGTTTTAGCCATATAGGCCAAATTTGGATGATTTTGGATGAGTGAGGGTTGAAAATTGACATTTGTGCTTATTTCTCTTAATTTCTATCCTTAGGCACTTAAAAGTATGTGATATTGGAATGTTATAAGAAAGAACGAGTCCATTTGCTTGAAAACATAGAAAATAGGCATGGTTTTAGCCATATAGGCCAAATTTGGATGATTTTGGATGAGTGAGGGTTGAAAATTGACATTTGTGCTTATTTCTCTTAATTTCTATCCTTAGGCACTTAAAAGTATGTGATATTGGAATGTTATAAGAAAGAACGAGTCCATTTTCTTGAAAACATAGAAAATAGGCATGGTTTTAGCCATATAGGCCAAATTTGGATGATTTTGGATGAGTGAGGGTTGAAAATTGACTTATGTGCTTATTTCTCTTAATTTCTATCCTTAGGCACTTAAAAGTATGTGATATTGGAATGTTATAAGAAAGAACGAGTCCATTTGCTTGAAAACATAGAAAATAGGCATGGTTTTAGCCATATAGGCCAAATTTGGATGATTTTGGATGAGTGGGGGTTGAAAATTGACATTTGTGCTTATTTCTCTTAATTTCTATCCTTAGGCACTTAAAAGTATGTGATATTGGAATTTTATAAGAAAGAACGAGTCCATTTTCTTGAAAACATAGAAAATAGGCATGGTTTTAGCCATATAGGCCAAATTTGGATGATTTTGGATGAGTGAGGGTTGAAAATTGACATTTGTGCTTATTTCTCTTAATTTCTATCCTTAGGCACTTAAAAGTATGTGATATTGGAATGTTATAAGAAAGAACAAGTCCATTTGCTTGAAAACATAGAAAATAGGCATGGTTTTAGCCATATAGGCCAAATTTGGATGATTTTGGATGAGTGAGGGTTGAAAATTGACTTATGTGCTTATTTCTCTTAATTTCTATCCTTAGGCACTTAAAAGTATGTGATATTGGAATGTTATAAGAAAGAACGAGTCCATTTGCTTGAAAACATAGAAAATAGGCATGGTTTTAGCCATATAGGCCAAATTTGGATGATTTTGGATGAGTGAGGGTTGAAAATTGACTTATGTGCTTAATTTTCTTAATTTCTATCCTTAGGCACCTAAAAGTATGCGATATAACTCCATATTGTTGGTTTTTTTTTAACAATATTTTATTTTATCTTCAATATTTTGTAGGACACCTACCAGAAGAAGCTCGAAGAAACAATGAGTCAGGGGATTCAGAAGAGTCCCAATGAGTTGTACTGGGAGTCGGTGGGTGGGCGCAATAAGAAGGGGCGTGTGAAGGGACTTGGCCAAAGTGCAGAGCTCTACTATGGTAAACAGGGTCGAGGTTCCCGTTCTTCACAGCAATACACGCCGTCTGTCATTTCTCAAATGCAAGACCAGATGGAACACAGGGTGCAAACTCTCCAAACTCAAATGGAAGCCCGAATGGCTGAAATGGAGAGGAGATACAAGGAGAGTTTCGATGAGATGATGAGTCGTCTCAACAACAACAACTCATGTTCCACCATTCATCCTCAGCATCGAGACCCTAGGAACGACCCGGGTGGTGGTGGAGCAGGCCAGGGTTTCCAGGCGATTGCGTAGCTTAGCTTTAGTCTAGCATAGAATCACTCTAACCTAGCTTTTGTTTGGTATAGATACCAAAATGTGGACTATCTTTTGTACTAGGACATAATTATTATATATATATGTACATAACCCTAATTTCGTAGGTCGGTAATTAATTTTTTAAAAACAACAATTTTAGGACTCAATATTTATTTTTTTTTTTTTTTGTCGATTTATCATTAAAAAAATTCAGGTTTGAAAATGCAGAAAATTACAAAAATTTGTTTTGGGCTGGAAATACTATTTGCGACGGAATATTTCGTCGTAATCTAAGGTTTGCGACGGATTATTCCGTCGTAAATAATTATTTGCGACGGAATATTTCTGTCGCAAAATATTATTTACGATGGATTTTTCCGTCGCAAATTATTATTTACGACGGAATATTTCGTCGTAAATAATAATTTGCGACGGAATTTTCCGTCGTAAATAATAATTTGCGACGGAATCTTCTGTCGCAAAATATTATTTACGACGGAAAATTCCGTCACAAATTATTATTTACAACGAAATATTCCGTCGTAATGTAAGGTTTGCGACGGAAATGTTTTCGTCGGAAATTTGCGACGGATCTTCATGAAAGACCAATTCCACGTCCGACGCTTTTATTTCCGTCGTAAATTCCGTCGTAAAGTTGGTTTACGACGGAATTTCCGTCGTAAAATGGCCATTTTCCTACAAAGGCTTTTCCGACAACCATTTACGAAGGAATTCCGTCGTAAACCAACTTTACGACGGAATTTACATAGTTTACGACGAACTTTTTCCGTCGCAATTTTGCTGTTTTCTTGTAGTGAATGTCCCCCTACTAAAATAGGGAAGATGTCTTTGTTGTATACAAGGCCTCTCATAGAGCGAGACTATGAAAATGCATGGCCGTGCTCAGATGGATTTTAGAAGTCATCTGTTTATTGACAGTCGGACTCAGAATCGAGAAACACTTGTGGACGTAATAAGGATGACGAAATAATCTTACCTTATAGTTCATGAAGAGACATTAAGCGACATAGGAAAAAGGTTGTGTTTCGGGGGTTTTTGTCCCTTGGGAGAGTTACGTCACGAACTCTGATCCGGCTGAGTTGTACCTGCAAAATAACGGAGACTCCGGGTGGTTGGAGCTCCGCCTCCGACGGTCAAGTTAGTAACTTGAAAAGGAATAAAGAGAACGGAAATTTAGGTGGGTATCTGCTTGGATTCCAAACTCAGGTCTTTCTCTGATGTGAGAGAATACAGGGGTAATAAATTATTGAATGTGTCCCTCAAGTGGGGAAATATCTCCCTATTTATAGGATCCTAGGAGAGCGTGCCCTTACCTAGGTCACTTGACCTACTTTCAGTGGGCTGCGCCGTAAAACGACGCTTCTAGGGATTTGGGCCCTTGAAGGCCGCAATTTCAGAGGTATACCTGAGGGCGCCAAGTGCCAAGAGGATGTTAGGCCACGTGGGCCATCCTGAGCTCGACACGTGGCTTCCTCTCATTGGTCCACGTGTCTAGGGTATTTTTACCCTAAACATTTGCCCTTACAGGTTGCACGTGCATATCACGTAGGGCCTGTGACACATGTCCACCTTTCATGGGTGAACAGTAACGGGTAAAATTTTTGAATTTCAAATCAAAAATTTCCCCCCACTTTCACTTTCTATAAATAGAAAGTTACCCCCCCCCCCTTTTCACACCTTATGTTCACATTTGACTTTTTAGTGAGAGAAAGAGAGGGATTCTAGAGAGAAGTGCTCTGCTTCCGTCTGCGTCACAGCAAGTTCAAGCTTCCGAGTGCTAGCAGTTCAACACCCGGTTCACCGGCTGTAGCGGTTTTCAGATTTTTCCAGAGAAAAAGCGTGGTAACCGCCTGTACCATTTTAGCTTTCCTCCTTTTCAATTTGTATACCATTTTCTCTCCGCCTGTATACCTAGCTTTTTAGAGAATATAAATGAGTTCCCAATCCACTCACTCGGCACTGCCTAAGACACTCAGCCGATCCCCCGGAACGGTTGAGTCTAGAACAGGGGGTGCCTCTTCTAGACTGTCGGAACCAATATGCTCATCTTCGAATTCCTCCCTCTCTGTGTATGTGCAGGACACAATGGCCAGAACGAAACAGACGACCAGACGGTCTAAGAGACGGCGCACTATGAGAGTGCCAGCCGATGAGGTTTTCCCGGACGGGGAACAGAGGGATTGGGAGGAGAGCGGATCTGACGAAGAGGCTCCCTCTACTTCCGAGAGCTCTAGGGTACGAGAGGTAGACGGCGAGGGAGCCGCCTCCTCTAATGAAGCTGGCGATGCTGAGGCCGGCCAAGGATCAAGGGCCGAATCTTCCGGCTCTAACCAGGACAATTTTGCGGCTGACTATCACCAGCCGCCCAAGGTCGCTAACGACCCCAACCCTAAAAGGACCCCGATGCTGCCGGGTAACATTACCCTCCTTAATAGCGGATTCAGGGCCTTCAAGGAAAAGCACACCCCTTTGGAAGGGGTTGGGAGATTATCGTTCCTCCGGCTGATACCGTAATGGCCTGGGGCGATGACATTGACCACGCAGACGACTATTTCATCTTCTACGAGGCGGTTATCGAAGCCAGCCTCCGGTGCCCCTTACACCCCGGAATCAGGAAAATTCTTAAGGGGTACGATGTAGGGGTTTGGCAGCTCACCCCCAACTCGTGGGTGAATATTCTAAGTTACATCGCCGCCTGCGAGTTTCAAAATATAAACCCTAGTTTTCCTGCCTTCGCTCATATGCACTACTTGAGCAAGGCCCCAGGCGGCCATGGGGCATGGTATACTCTGACCACCTTGCCCCAATACTTGATGACTTTGGACAAAGTGTCCAAATGGTCCGGGTGGAAGGACAAGTTTTATTTGGTTTCCTCCCCCACCCTAAGACACAACCGGACACTGTGCCGGTACAATACTGAGTCGGCTCTTCTTGGACGTAAATGCCCTCTCCCGGCACTATCTACTAAGGCCCGGGAGCAAATAATGGAGCCGGGATTCTTTGAAACAACAACTGAGCCCATGGGGGATGGGACTCACATTATTGTACCCAAAAACTGGATTCCCCATCCGGACTTCTTCAAGAACGAGTGCTTCTTGTCCGCCTGCGGGCTAAGTACCATGTTTCCCAGGGGTAGAATACTTCTCATCCGGAATGATTGTTATTTTACTTTAGTTGCAAACTTGCCATAATTTCTTCTAACCATACATTCTTGCTCTTGCAGATGAAGCCTTGGGAATGGTAGACCAGGCGAAGACACCGGCTAAGTCCGCGGCGCTGCTGCGCAAAGAGGCTGCGCTGGCCAAGAAAGCAGCCGTCGAGGCCAAAGATTCCAAAAAAGGCGGGGTAAGACCGCCTGACTTGATGTGTTTGCATATATATTTTTTTACCGGTTGGGTATACTTACCCTTTGTTTATTTCTCAGGAGTCCGTCAAGAAGATTCCACGATCTTTCTCCAAGCTGCTTAAAAGGCAAGGAGATGATCTGGAGAAGACTCCGGCTGCGAAAGCCGCCAGGAAGGACCCTCCTCCACCCTAGAAACAAACATCTGCCCAATCCGGTCGTCCAACGACTGGGGGCAAATCCCTTGCTGTGTTGAGAAAACTGAGCGAAAGCTCGGAACGCTCGCAGCAGAAAGCGCCGGATGCCTCTACGGCATCGAAGAGTGGTGATCCACCCAATGTTGCAAGTGGTGCGACAACGCCTGGGGAGGAGCAGAAGCCGGACCCATCCGGAAGCCCAAGGTAAGGGACGGATTGAAATACGTTGGCCACTTGATTTTATGAGAATCAAGACCAAGGTCGATCCCACTAAGGGGTCGGTCAACAGCCGGCAAAAGATGAATGCCGACTACGCTGCCTCTATCTCACAGAGTACTACTTTTGATGCAGATCTGACTTCTGACGAGCCGGATCTTGCGAGCTTTGCAAAACGGATGGTGAGGACCATCACCCGGTCAGAGAAGAACTCCATACCTGATCTGCAGGTCGTGGACTTTGACCAGATAATGGGCAAACTGGCTGAGGTAATGAATCCCACAACCTTGATATTTTTATCTTTAATTCTACTAAGTAACTCATAAGCCGGTTGTTATTGTCTCAGGTAATGCTGAGAGTGGACGGCCTCCGGGGCCCCTTCAGGCGGAAACAGGAAGAGGAAAATGACGCCAAACGGAGGGCCCTTGAAAACCTCAACTCTGCTGAATATTCTGATTATATGTGTAATTTAAAGATTAAAGCAGTAGAGTTGAAACAGGAGGAGCTGATCCGGAGTTTGACGGCTGCAAACGATGAAGCTAACAGCCGGGCTGATGACCTTGACAAGCAACTGAAGGATGCCAAATCAGATCTCAAGGCATTAGAGGATGCTGACAAGGAAAATGCCCAACTCCGAGCAGACGTTAACCGCCTGGGTGTTGAGCTTGTCAATCTGCGAAACAAGCAGTCGGACGAGCTTGCCCAGGAACAAAAACGGCTGACAGAGGAGAATGAGTGGGATAACTTAGCCCGGCTGAAGATCACCTGGAGCCTCCTTTACGCAAAAATAGACTTTGAGGTCTATAAACTGAGGTATGATTACGGCTCTGAGGTGTATGATGCCCAGTTACTGGGTAATGCTCCCCCGCATCGCTTCAAGGATTGGGCTGCTGAGCAGGGATATGAAGTCTCTGATACTGAGGAGCCGGCGGATGAGCATAACGAGGGCCAGACCAGCCAAACTCAGCCGGAGCAGCCACCTCAGCCTTAGGCGGGCCTCATCTCCCCATTCAAATCTGGTCTTCTTCCTGATTGCTTGGAAGAAGAAAAGGCATTTGTCACCTGACCGGCTGAGGAATCTCCCCAAGGCCGCCAGGCAACCGGTTAGTCTCTGTGCTTCCTTGACAGTGCGGGGTGACTTCATGTCAATCATCGCCTGTATCTTTTCAGGGTTAGCCTCTATCCCACTTTGATCAATCAGGAATCCGAGAAACTTCCCAGACTCAACACCAAAGACGCATTTCTTAGGATTTAACATAACCTTATGCCGCCTGAGTTTGGTGAAGGTTTCTCGGAGATCAACAAGGTGATCCGCCTGCTGTTTGGATTTGAATATCATGTCATCAATATATGCCTCTACATTCCTCCCAATTTGATTAATAAAGACCGTATTAATCATCCGTTGGAACGTAGCCGGCGCATTTTTCAAGCCAAACGGCATCACCGTGTAACAGAATAGCCCCTAATCAGTGACGAAGGCCGTCTTTTCTTGATCTTTCTTCCACAGGGGTATTTGATAGAAGCCGGAGTAGGCATCCATAAAACTCATCAAGGCATGACCGGCTGTTGAATCGACCAGACTGTCGATCTTAGGAAGCGGATAATTGTCCTAGGGACATGCCTTGTTGAGATCTGTGTAATCAACACAGATACGCCAGGTACCATTCGGCTTCTTTACAAGCACAACATTCGTCACCCAGTCGGGGAAATTACATGGCCGAATGAACCCAGCATCCAACAGCTTTTTTACTTTGGCAGCTGCCGCCTGACTTCTTTCCTCGCTGTGATTTCTTTTCTTTTGCCGGATGGGCTTCTTTTTAGGATCCACGGCGAGTTTGTGGACAGCAAGATCCGGGCTGGCGCCTGGCATCTCTTCCACTTCAAAGGCAAAAATGTCTTTGAATTCTTTCAGCAGAAGGTGCGAGTCTGCACCTAACTTAGCAAAGGCAACCGTCCCAACCTTCACGGTACGCTCCGGACGGCTGTCATCCAGAGGTATGTCAATATGCTCACCAGCCGGTTGGGGACGGAACTCATCTTACCGTTCACCGGTCAGTGATTGCTATTTTTTCTCCTTCTTCACCTCCACCAGCATAGGTGCCTTTCTTTTCTTTCCGGCTGCTGGTGGGGCTGGTACTGGATCGGCCTCCTTGACATTGTAAAGGTCTATTGGTTCCTGTCCGCCTGGGGCCACGGTATCTTTGACGATTGAGAGATAGCACTCCCAGGCCGTCTTCTGATCCCCATTCAAGGAACCAACATAGCCGTCATCCCTCTTATACTTAATGAGCATGAGGGAAGGGATGATTACAGCCTTGGATTCGTTGAGGGTTGGCCGGCCCAAGATAATGTTGTAGGCGGTCAGCTCCTCGACGACCAGAAACTTGACAACCAGGTGTCGCCCTTTTCCTTTCTCACCCAGCCGGATGGGTAGATCGACCCTTCCGACTGGGTAAACCTTCCCCCCCCCCCCCCAAAGCCAACCAAGGGGTGGGTGACCGGATGCAAGCTGCTGTCATTGTATTTCAGCTTCTGCATGCACCGGAGGCTGATGATATCTGATGAACTGCCGGTATCAATAAGGATCCGTCCAACCAACTGGCTGGCAACCTTACATTCAATGACGACCGGGTCATCATGTGGGCGGCGAACACTGCCCCTATCCTTCTCAGTGATCAGAACATCCGGGAAGGAGGAGCTTGCAGACGCCTGCCCATCATCATCTTTGTCCATCTTTCGAAGATGGCTCTTGGTGCCCCAGATGGTAGGGCCACCACATGAGAACCCGCCTGCTATTGTATAAACCGGCTCCTTGTCGGTATCCGAGCTACTAGCGGGCTGGGGGGTAGTCTTAGAGGACTGACCCTTATTCTTCTTCTTTGCCCGGGCTGGGGACTTAGAAATATAGGACTTCAGCATTCCCTTGTCAGCCAGACGGTCCGAAGCAGTCGTTGGTGTCATGGCCAACTTCCTCATGGTATTGGCAAAATTTATTTTTGTTCCATGATTGAATGGAACTTTTCATTGGATTCGGCTTCTCTAGGGACAGCTGGTCCTTAATTTCCATGAGGATAGAGTTGCAGTCCTTGTTAAACTCGTACTTTGGGACGTACGGTTTAAATTCTTTCTTCTTCTTCTAGGACGGCTGGTGAGAATCACTAACCGCCCAGATTTCTTTTCTCTTTTTGCTCTCTTCTTTCTTTTTGGCCGGATGTGCAGGCCGGCTGTCTTTCTGTTTGTCGGACTTCTTAGAGTCCGACTGGCTACCAGGCGAGCAGAGGTCGGTAGCTTGAATGTAGCTTTCCGCCTCCCTCAGGGCCGCCTGTAGGGTGAAAGCCCCTTTTCTGACTAGGTCGAACTTAAAGGTCGACCCGTCTCTCAGACCCTTGAAAAAGTTTGTAAAAGCTACCTCATCAGACAGTCCTTGAATCTGAATTCTGATCAGATTGAACCGCCTGACATATGAGCGCAGCCCTTCTCTCTCTCCCTGCTTAACAGTGCTCAAGTCAAGGCTTGTTTTCTTAGCAGGGATGTTCAATGAGAAGTTGGAAGCAAAAAGGAAGGCAAGCTTCCTGAAATTGTCAATGGACCCGGCTGTCAAGTTGCCAAACTATTGTTGGGCAATGCCCTTCAATGTAGCCGGGAAGCATCGACACCAAGTGGCATCATCCAACCCCTGTAAGTACATGAGGTTGGTGTATGTCATAAGGTGATCTTCCGGGTTGGTAGTACCATCATAGGTACCCACCAACACATTCTTAACCTTGGCCGGCTGTGCCGCCTCGGTTATCTCCCGGGTGAACGCAGAAGGTCGTTCACCCAGGCGTAGCAGACGGAGCTGCCAGTCTAATGGCTGGGCATTTTGATATGCCGCCTGGCCTCCAAAGAGAGCCGGCTGCATGAAGTGAGGGGGATACTGTCCGTAAACCTGCGTAGGCACATACGGTACAGCTCCAATCATCTGAGGGCCAGAATGGACGGTATTAGAGCCTGTCTGGCTCTCATGCAGGGACAGAGCATTCCCTGCAGAAGTGTTGTTGAAGATGTCTGGAAAGTTCGACGTTGAAGCCGACTCAAACAGCGATTGGTTTCTCTTCTGGTTGATGATCTCCCGGGCATCGAGAATTGATTTTTTGCTTCCCACCAGCTGCTGAGTCCGGCGGGTGTTGTTGTTGTTCCTCTTAGGAAGGAGAATTTTTTACCAATCAATGGTCTCGGCTGCCTTCTCCTTTGGATGAGGAGTGGGATGCCGTTCTCTGACTGACTTCCCCTTCTCCGGAGGAGTCTTCTTCGCCGACTGACCTTTACTTGGGCCAGCCCGGCTTTGGGTGATCAGCTCTTTAATTTCACCCTTGAAACTTGTCATGAATCTCATGAGTTCGTCTCGGGTGACAGGGGCTGATCCAGCGGCCGTTTGGGTTTCCCCTTCCGGCTGCCCAGAGGGTCGGCTTGTACCCGCCTGGGAGGCACCCCGCTCTAGAGTGTCTCTAGGCCGGATGCGCTTAGTTCTGAGAGAGCCGTCATTGGCTGTAAAGGTTTCGACAAGAGGATCTTCATCCTCATGGTCTGTAAAGACTTCTGGGTCATCGCCCAGACGGTTAGGGGGTGGTACAAACTCTTGAACCATCTTCGAGGTACTCTCCCCACAGACGGCGCCAAATGTTTCCGGGGTTTTTGTCCCTTGGGAGAGTTACGTCACGAACTCTGATCCGGCTGAGTTGTACCTGCAAAATAACGGAGACTCCGGGTGGTTGGAGCTCCGCCTCCGACGGTCAAGTTAGTAACTTGAAAAGGAATAAAGAGAACGAAAATTTAGGTGGGTATCTGCTTGGATTCCAAGCTCAGGTCTTTCTCTAATGTGAGAGAATACAGGGGTAATAAATTATTGAATGTGTCCCTCAAGTGGGGAAATATCTCCCTATTTATAGGGTCCTAGGAGAGTGTGCCCTTACCTAGGTCACTTGACCTACTTTTAGTGGGCTGCGCCGTAAAACGGCGCTTCTAGGGATTTGGGCCCTTGAAGGCCGCAATTTCAGAGGTATACCTGAGGGCGCCAAGTGCCAAGAGGATGTTAGGCCACGTGGGCCATCCTGAGCTTGACACGTGGCTTCCTCTTATTAGTCCACGTGTCTAGGGTATTTTTACCCTAAACAGGTTAAACACTAAATGCGCACTTGTCCGGAAGGACAAGTGGGAGATTGAAAGGAATGGTGTCCTTCGAACAAGTGTACTATTCCGTTAGTGGGTTCAGAATTACTAGAAAGCTAATATATTCAGTAAGGTCAAGTGATCGGAATGCCTGGGTGGAGGTCGCTTCCGATCAGTAATATTAATGCATAATTAATATTACAGCTTAATCTTAACTGAACCCTTCGGGTCACACCCAAGTAACTAACGAACCGAAGCAACGAATTAATTATGAATTAATTAATAAGTCAACCGAGTAATTAATATTTAGACGTCGGGAATTCGAGCTTAGAGCGTCGAAACCGAACGTCGAAAGTTGAGTCGAAAAATAGTAAAAGACGAGACATGAAAATAATAATAAATCAACAAAGACCAAAATACCCCTAGCATCGGAATGCCCCGAGCAAACCGAGTGCTAGGGGCATATGACTTAGCATGGTGGCTAGCATGCGCACCAAGCCAGCATACCAAGGCTAGGCACTGCCTAGTGCGTGCTAGCACTGCTGGGCGCTGCCTTGTGCACGCATTGGCTAGCAACCATGCCGCAATAAGCCGCAGCAGCTAGCACGCAATGCGTGCCAGCCGCAGCAGCTAGCAGCAGCGTGGCTGAGCCATTGCATGCTGGCTAGCGCAGCTGGGCCTGCTGGGCAGCCACGGCAAGGCAGCCCACCTTGGGTGTCTTGATGCCCAAGGGTGAGTGCCACGTGGCGCGAGGTGAGAGGAGTGTGAGGTGATGTGTTGGCCGGTTTTGGGAGAAGGAGTGGGGAGCAAGTTTGGTCCCCCTCCTCCAAATGGTCCTCACCTAACCTCTCACATGAGCTTGCCAGTTGTTGATTTATTACTAGTTTGATTATTAATTTTATTTTAGCTTTAAAATAAAATGGGAAAATCAAATTCTCCTACATTGATGGGAGAGTTTTTCACTCTCTAGCTTTTCACTCTCTAGCTTTTCACTCTAATTACCCAAGTTGGGGTATTGGGAAAATCACTTGATTGTGAGTTGAAAAGGCATCACCATTGTGAAAACCTTTGAACTCATTAATCACTCGGGTTTTTGGTCGGGCCTTGCTAACCCCAAGGCATTGGACCCTTTTTTGTGGTCGAGTTGTGGGTGGACTATAGTTGGAGGTCGTCGTAATTTCGAGGCTTGCTTTCGAAGTAAGAGCTCGTTCCATTTGGGCGAAGCATGCTCCAAAGGTAATTATCTTATCTTAATCTTGTGATTAATTTATTTATGTTTATGGTTTTATTTATTGCGATTGTGGTCTGAACTGAATTTAAAAAAGGAGTACTTACCTATCAGATCAGCGACAATCAAACAACCTGCAATCATTCTACATTGTATTTCGAATCGCACCCCCTATAACAGAAACCAAATTACATATGAATTTCTTCCCCCACCTAGAAATAAAGAACTATCACCGACGCCACCGATTCAATTCTCCGCCTAGAAAGTAAACATCGTCAACACCTTTAATTCTCTTGTGAGGCTATCTACAAAGCCTCCGAATCAAATTGCAATTGCTTGAAATCGCCCTCCGAATTAACAATCACCACTAAGATTTTCAAAGACACGTTACTAACGTAATCTAAGTTGGAAAAACGTTTTCTCAAGGTGACGTCTAAAGTAACGACAGTCAATGACAAGGACATGTTCAATTACAGATTCTTCCTAAAGTAAAATACCAACTTTACGAATTTATCCCCTGATGGTCGATTTTTGTGAATCAGACTCATTAGCGAAGTATTTAGCCAAGAGTTAAGTTAAGCTTTTTAACAATTTCAAACTAGCGTGTATGAAATGACAATGATACCCTTGTTACTGGTATATACTTTGTATATTGTACTACGTATGTTGATCCCGCATCAGGTACTGTATATATCCACAATGACTACTTCGTACTTTGTATAACGTATTTTATTTTATTTTTTCTTTTTCTTATTATGATATAGTGGAACACCGCAATTTCTATCATACTCCTGGAGAACCGCGCACACGGTTCTCCAGGTTTTATAAAACTCATGTAATTTTGATGTTAACTCTTTGTTACTTTAAATTATATACTTCCTCCGTTCTTTTTTACTTGACCCGGTTTGACTTTTACACTATTCACCACCCCTCCTTTGACCGTGTTTTGTTAATAATATAAGGAAAAATATATTTATGTTGGATCATTTTGAATTCATCTCAATAAGTACTATCATAATATATAACTTTTATATTTTTTAATTATGGAGAATTAAAGTTATTGACTATTAAAATTTTGCATTGGCAAACGTGATAAAAGAAACAGGTCAAGTAAAAAAAAAATAGAGGAAGTATATGTTTATTTTTAAATACATGTATGTTATTTCACCATTTTTCTCAATCATGTTCCTCCCGGACTCACTCTCTCTTCCTCTCGGTTACTCCAACTCAAAATCATACACTTTCTCTCTCCTTTCTTCTTCCAATTTTCTGGGTTTCCCACTACAAGAAAATAACATTTTCGTAGCGATCATTTTAAACTTTAGTATCGATTGTAATTGCAACAAAAAGCTTTCCCAACGAATGGTCATTCGATACAATATCCCTCGTTGCCTTAGCCTTTAGTAGTGGTTTTCAATATCGGTGGGGCTGGCCTCAATAATCGATATGAAAAACTATATCCAATTGTGGTGATTATTGTAGCGATTATAATCGCTATAAATGTTTAACTCATTTTCTTTAAAAAAAAAAAAAAAACATGCGTATGATCTTTACAAGATTCGAACATGCAACCTCAAACTCTTATATTAAATGTTTCACCAATAAGTTATGACATATTTTATGTATTATTTGTCAAACAATATTTATACTTCTAGTGTTGAAAAGGCTTTTCGTATCGATTTTTAGGATTTAGTGGCGATTGTAAATGATACGATTTCTCAAAATTATATAAATGTGTAAAAATAGAGTGGCTATGTATTATTATGTTTTCCGTATTGATTTTATATGGGAAAACCATGGCGATTGTAAAGTGATACGACTTCCTTAATTATTTCACAAACATACTTGCATATTGTAGCGAATGTACAATTGCTACGAAAAGACATTTTTCTTGTAGTGTTCTAGAAATCAACCTCAATCTCACTCTCTTCCTCTCACTACTCCAACTCTAAATCTAACACACTTTCTCTCTCCCCTTTTATTCTTCTAATTTTCTGTGTTTCTTAGAAATCAATTGATTTGAAGGTAATTTAAGGGTGTAAATGTAATCCCCCATATTTTTCAATCTAATTAAAGTATAATTATTTATTATTTATACAAATACTCTTATTTTAATTTTATAGTATGAATTATTTTGATGTAAAAATAATAAAATTTTGTTGTAAGTAAACTAAAATTACTAAGTTCTAATTTAAATTCTAAGCCTCTCTTAACTTAGTAGCCCAAACACTTAATTCCTATTCAAGCCCAAATTACAAGTTCATACTCCAAATAAAACTTAGGAAAATAAAACCCAAATAAAAACTCCAAAACCCTCACATTCTTCCTCTCTCACGTAAGAAAAAAAAGGGGGGGAACCTTCACTCTTCTTCTTCCTGTTTTTACGAACACAGGAAAAAAAATTAATTTTGCTACTGCCCAGCGAAGCCCGATGCCCAACCGCAGCACCGCCTCCCATTACCTGCCTCGCCGCCAACCACCTCGCAGCCCTACTATAGTAGCTCGCCCCTTTTCTTCTCTTTTTCCTTCCTTCTTTCCTTCTCTTTTGTTAATTTGCTCCAAGTTTTAATCCTTATTTAAATTATGGTTTTTGAATTGTTATTATTATTGTTTAGTAGTGTTTAATCACTCTAAAAGACTAAAAATTTATGATTTATATTATGATTTAATTATTGAATTAAATTTCAGATTTATTTAACCAAGAATTGTGGGTTTAAGACCTTGATTTTTCATGGTTTAGGGCTTAAAACGTGTGAGTCAAGCTATTTAATTATATTGTGTTTATATAATGTTAATATATAATTTTTGGTGATTAAAATCAATTTTCAGATTATAAAAGTATAGATTTTTGGGTTTAAACTACTCTAAATCATATTTTTTTAGGGTTCTAATTACACTTCTTAGCTATTCTAATTTGATTATGTTAATGGGTTGCTAAAGTATCAAGTTTAAACTTTAATTATGTTTTCAGATTTCATATAATATGAATTTTATTGTTATATTATCAAAAATAAGAAGTTTTGATGTTCCTACATATTTTATAAGACTACTATTTTAATATTACAATGCAAGTATAGATTTTTGAAATTCCAAAGTAGCTTAAATATGTTGTAATTTCATATATAAAGATGTATTTTAAGGTTTTTATGAAGGAAACTTAAACAACTATATATAAGCTTTTGATTTCAATTAAAGGGAAGGTTTTAAAGTGTTGTTTAATTGGATTTTGAAGGTTTTAAAGTAAGTTAGTATTGCTGTAAATTTGGTTGTTTCGGTATTGATTGAAATCTTATTGTTTGGTTTAGGAGAGGACTTTATAAAAGGTGATTTCTAGTTGGTTAAGTGGTATACCAATTCGTTTATTCAAGGTACGTATGAGTTACGAAACCTTGCCTTTAGATGCATGTTTATGGATGTATCGAAACTTTGTATCATGTATAGAGAAGACTGGGCTTAATTGTTTGGTTATACATTGTGATTTCCGTATATTGGTATGAGACATGTTTGAGATATAAGTATATGACTACGGTTGTGGGTGATGTATAAGTGATTTTCTTATCAATTGGATATGATATGATTAATCAAAGGTTATGAATTCTTGGTTGTCTATAAGTGGAATTAGTTTTGATAATGGTTCCATGAGGTTAATTTTTAATACTCTTTCATGAATTAATTATGATTGGAGTAGAGGGAGTTTATTAAAGTCTTAGAAGACGAGGTTAAGGTTTTGGGGTGCTTTATGCACTCAAGGTGTTTATACACCAAGGTAGTTCAAGGAATCAATAATAAATATTGCTTGTCACCGATAAATCGAGAATTGAATTGGAAACTTGCTTTACTTGATTGGATTGATTGCATTGTTTTGCATATGAGTCATATTGTAGACACCCATTTGTGTCTCCCCAAAACCAAACCCAGTGATGAGTACCTTTCACGTCGAATCATAATCGAATGAAGTGAAAGTGTGGAAAGTCTAGTGTTGCGGATAGTTTTAATTTCTTTTCTCTTCTCTCTGTTTTTAAAAACTTATTTTAAGAAAACAGCCAATCCAGTTTTGTTGGTCCATGATGTGGGTCCAATAGTAGTGTAGTTGGATGGGGCTTGACAAGAGCTTTCCAACGATATATTATAAGCCCAATTCCGATGAATATTGAGGAAGTTATGGCCAATTTACTAAACTGGGCCCAGTTTGAGCCTTATATGAGGCCCAATGATCTAGGGGAGGGCCTAATATGATTTATCATTCCTAATGCAATTAGGAATGGTTTTAGTCTTCTAGATTCTTCTATAAGGTTCTTTTCATTCCTAATTCAATTAGCATTGATAAATTGACTTTTGTTGACTTTTAAGAGTTTTAATTAAAATCAAAGAGCATTTTTGAGGAAAAGATACGATTTTATCCTCCTGTACGGCAAAATTTATCTGATTTTAGAAAACGCGTCAAAAACAGGATTGGCGCCTAACGCCAGGCATTGGCGCCTGGCGCCAGCATTGGCGTCTGGCGCTAACGTTGGCGCCTGGCGCCAATGTCCAATTCCTGGCGCCAATCTCGTTTTGCGTGCGCCAGACTCTGTTTTGTTAATTTTATCTTTTTGGCTGATTTTCTCTATAAATAACGTATTAAAACTCCGTTTTCGATAACCAGATTTCATCAATTCTTATTTCAATTCACCAATTCTCATCAACATTCATCTATATTGACCTACAACCAGTTTTCATTCATCAATTCTCTCATTCTCTTTAATCATTCGCTAATTCTCATCAAGATTTCCTTAATCATTCATCCTTCTCTCTCTTTTTTCTAACTAGCTTTTTACATACAAAATTTCGCATTCGCAAGATCTACAAACACCTAGCCATATTCGAAGTTGCCTTTGCCCTAGACGTGAAAGGTTTAATTTATGAGGGTTGGTCCCAAATCTCTATTTCAATTATTTAATTTACACTACAAAAAAAATGAGAATAGGCAACACTTAAGATTGCAACACTTACAGAAATGTTACTCTTAATAATCTAACGCAACAATACTTATTTGTTACCTTGAACTAAAGTAACAGAAAAAAAAGTGTTGCTCTAGACTATATAAGGCAACAGTCGATTAAAGTGTTACCTTTTTCTTATCTAAGACAACAAATATAATAATTGTTGCATGAAAAGATAACAATAACAAAACTATTGTTTGAAAAATGTAACATTAATATCTATGTTGCCATCTACAGCAACATTTATATATATATATGAGCAAGTTTGGTAGAGTTGGTGGGGAACTCACCTTGTGACTCTGAGGTCACAAGTTCGAGCCCTACCAACTACTAAATGCTTGGGAGTGACAACATTTTTGAATTATCTTCTTAGATGGCAACATTTTTCATTTGTTGTCTTTGTTAAAGTGTTGCCTTATGTATCATTTTACCTAAGCTTTCAAAATTGTTGCCTTTGAATAAAAATGTGTTGCCTTATGAATAGACAACGGGGGCATAAATTACGCCTCATATGTGTTGTCTTAGCTACAAGGCAACACTTTTTTTATATTAGGCAATGGTTTTGCATTGTTACCTTTGCTTTATTTTGTTGTAGTGAAATTAATTGTTTGTTTATTATTTTCCTTGAAGTTACTAACGTGTGTATTTTTTTATTAGAAAGAGGTACGAGGCATCAAAGTAAGTACTTTAATGGTTTTTATTGATGTTATGATGTAGAATTCATGTTTAGATTGTTATTGTGATTCCTGCGATGCTTCCTATGTTCTTCCTAATATTTATGATTGTTAGTATCATGTTAGGATTAAAGATTTGATTTTTATTGCTTAGTGACATGATAGGGTTTGTTATTAATCTTGTTAGTATCATGCCTAGGATCTTGCTATTATTATGCTTTAATATTAACATGAACATGATTATGATTATAATTGTTATAATTTATAATTATTATCATGATTATTATTTATTATTATTATTATGTTGCTTAATATGATATTTATTTATTGCTTGATCACGCCTTTTATGCATGTTTAAAGGGAATTTGTACTTGTAATCACGCTTAATAAGATAACTAATAATCTTGTTTAGGGTTAATGTAATTATAATTCAAGTGATCGCCAATAATAGATTTGTTTGTGCATTAATATTCAACCAACATAGATTAAACAGGTTTAGAGTAATCCTATTGATTGCATGTTAGTCAGAAAGCGCACATGAATACGATCAGAATAAAGTAGAGGCCTATTATTAGGGCAGGTTCAATCTCTTTTAGGTTGGATTTGTACCTTCATCCCCGAACCCTTATTTGGTTCTAGACCTTATGGAGTTGACGATCTCCTAGATCGTTAAGGGGTGTAACCTTCACCTCGTGAACGGTTTACAAGTTCCTAAAACTTGTTGGTGACTCTTTTGCTCTATCTTCTTTCCCTTTGGACGCCACCGTACTTTAGTGTATGATCACAGTGGGGTTCAAGCTAGGGTTTAACGCTTGAAATTTATTCCCTACAAATACCAAGTCTAAACTTGTAAATCACGTAAAGTGCAAGGTGGATGAGCAATAAAACTCTGGATTGGTGCACATCTAGAGTAATGACAATCTGGGGTTGGGGTACACGCGGTATTAGCCGTGCACTTTTCTCGAGGTCGTCTGATCAACGAGTGTCTTATTTCAAATATTTTTCAAAACTAGGAGTTAGATGAGATCTCATACTAACTACAGTCACGGAGTCGCGCCCGTGGTCGTTGGATGTTTATTGATGTTTCCGAAAGGAGGCATGAGGTTTTTCTTTTATTGATGTTCCAAATGGAGCATGGGTTGGCATGGGTTGGACAACCTTGTCTATTGCTTAATCCAATGAATAAAATGAAATGATTTACCTATTATTAATTAGTGGAGTCTTAGTAATGTAAACTGTTGAGTCATGTGTTTGAGTTTATAATTAAATTGTATTCGATGATTGATTGTTAGTAGCATGCTAGGAATTTCTTATTATTTTTCGTAGCTTGTATGTACTCAGCTTTGCTAATTGCGTGCTTTTGAGTGTCTTTTCTTTGGTCATAGCCTTTGCCTTTCAATGACCCTGTAATGATCCAATCTTTACACTTGTAATATTAGGGAGCAGACTAATCACAGGTGTTTACATAGTTTGGACTTGCATCAAGGTGGTGGGATTTTGAGTGGAGAGTTGGTTATTGTTCGCAGTTTATTTCTTTTCATAAGTTTGAATTTATTTAAACTTTGGTTTTATTTATTCCCTACTTTTGTTGGGTTTTGAATAAGGGCCTTAATGGTTCCAACTTGTATCACTTAATTTGGTTTTATTTGTTGGTTTTGAAACTTATTTATAACTGATTTTGTTTTTCCGCTGCTACTTTCTGATATAGCCTTAACGTTTGAACACGTGGCAGTAGCACGTGAAGGAGTTATGTCTTCGATAAGTGCAATTACTAGATAAATCAAGGATCACGATTATGGAGATAATTTGTTCATTCTATAGGGTCATTAATGTTTGGTGCTAGATATGACAACTGATCTTTGGGCTAGCTTAATGGCCCAAAGCCTTATAGAATGGATCCTACAAGGTCACACATAAGAGTATTGGGTTAAACAAGTTAGAGGCCCATTATTGGGCCTCATGAGTTCATGACATACCATATTGATAATTGGGCTTGGATAGTTAGAAGAGTCTAATAGGTTTTGGACTTGACATGGTTTTATTTCTAGATATGATATATAAATAACAAACATGCCTAGGGTTGCATGACATAACAATTGACATACAGTGAATTGTCACACAAGCAACCAAGCTTCCCTAAACCCTAACTCTCTCTCTCTCTCTCTCTCTCTACTCGGCCCTCTCTCTCTCCTCCCTGTCCGTACGGCCCTTCCCCTTGGGTGGCGCGTGGGTGGTGTTGTGGTGTGTTCGTGGCTCAAATCTCCGTTGAAGGTTGATTGAAGTGTTCAGTCACAACTAACTAGCATTAGTGGAGGTTTAATCCGTGCTCGTGGACTAAGTAGAGGAATCACACGTGGGGTTCTTGTTCTCCTTATTGTTCTTGTTCGATCACTTGTGGAATCACGCTTCAAAGGTATAATTCTTACTTCTTTATGTGTTATGCATGAGATCCTTGGTTTAGGTGCTTTATGAATATGATTCATATATTTCTGCAATTTAGTACCTATAATCTCCTACAGTGGTATCAGTTAGTCTCTTGCAATTACATATATATTAATTCTTTGATAATCCACAATTTTAATTCAATTAGGAGGGAGAATAATTTAATTATGGGTCAATTATTATATTAAATGTGATTTAACAATATAGAATCATTAAAAGTTGTTTAATTTGCTCCATATTAGTCCTAAATTGATTCGAATATTTCCCTATATTATTCGAAAAATTCGAACCCCCCCCCCCCCTTATATTTCGAAAATTTCGAAATCATAAACCCCAATTTATGAAATTTGTGTTTTTGATTTTAATTTAATTCGAGAATTTTATGTTTAGAGAATTTAATCTATTCGATTTCATGATTAAATTATGAATTTTTCATGATCAAATTATTTAATTTAAAAGTTAAATTGAATTGGGGATTAAATTCATGAAGAACCCTAATTTTGAAATTGAATATGATTTAATTTTTAAATTAGAAGGACCACATTAATTTAATTTAATAAAAATGTTTTTTTTTTAAATTAAAAATAAAAAAAAAATTTATAAAAGAGGGATTTAGGTGCGGCAGCCGCGGCTGGGTGGCGCAGCCACAGTGACTGTCACACTGGCGGTGGTCCAGGAGGGAGGGTGGGCTGGGCACGGGTCGGACAGGGGCAGCGCAGCGGTGCACCACCTTGTTGCGTGTGCTGCTGCTGATGTCCTTGCGTTGCTGCAGGGCAACGTACACCGCAAGGTGTACGGCCACCGTGGCTGGCTTCGGCTGGCCACGCCACGGTGGCTGACGCAGTTTTTCAAAAAAAAAAAAATTATTTTGGATAAAAATCGGTTTTTCAAAATTAAAAATTAAACGATAAGTTTTGATTTTGGAAAGGATAATTAACAAAGTTAAAGTTGTTAATTTTCTTAAGATAGGATAATTATGGAGCAAAAGATTCTATTTGGATAATAATTGATTAAATAATATGATTATCTCATAATTATTTTAGGATATTAATTGATTTAAAATATGTGATTGGCAAGTAATTAGGATAGAATTTCCTAAAAGTTAGGATAATCATGGAAAATAAATATGATTTATTTTCCATAATTAAAATAAGATTTGATTCTATCTCATACCTAAATTAAAATATATGATATTTTATAATTGGTTATGAATAATATATGATATTATCTAATTACGGTAATTAATTAAAATATGAGATATTTAGGAGCCATGTTTCCTTTACTGTGAACATTCGATGTTGTAGTTTAGGAAAGCATGATGAGTGATTTATTATATGGCATTTTATAATATATGATGTTATTTATTGCTATATAGACTAGTATGGCCCATAGATTCTAAATACGATTTGCGCATCGTGATGTATTTTTGTAATCTAAATACGGTCTGCGTACCGTTAAGTATTTTTGTAATATATTTTATGTTATTTAAGTAGTAGATAGAATAGAATAGTATTACAGTTAATCCAAGAATCCATGGAGTAGAGGCCCAAAGGAGCAAGATGGATGAGATCCATGAAGGTTCAAGTGGGAGCTTCTGCTTTATTAGTTTTCTTAGGATTAAGGGGCCATACTTTGTCATGTTTTTATTTATGCATTAGTAGATTATGTATGTTAGATTTTATTTATGTTGTTTGATGATGCGCTAGAGTTCACTAAATAATCACAACATAATGAATCTAGGTCCCAGTAATATTGAGATAGCTTTTCCAATCAAAAACCCGATGAAACCTTCGATATTTATGATGGGTCATGCCAAAGCAGGGTGTCATATTATATCTTAGGGGAGTGGGGGTAAAACAAATTTTACACTTTTGATTGGTTATACTCAACAAGGTTACCTAAGGAGTTTAGAACCTTGAAGCTAAGGGTAATAATTAAACATGTGATGGGTAATTATTCAACCAAGAATTACAAAATGTTGTAATCAGTAAAGAGTTTACTCACCTTGAAAATGTAATGATTGATGGTAGGGCCAAAGTCCGGTCAATTATTGCACAAATAAAGGATCTTGGAATCATTCTATTCAATAGGGATTAATTAAATTGAATGAATGTTTTAAAGTTACCAGTTTTATGATCGCTTATGGTACTTTAAATTTATTAAACATAATTATTGAATTTTGCCTTGTTTGTTTTTTGTTTGTAGATGAATAACTTATACGACAACACTGTTTTACCAATGAAACTTAACTTAAGGCTGAATCTCAGAAACTTCAGGGAATGGGAAAATGAGTTGAGAAAAGTTCTCACAAGCCATGGGCTTGAATATCGTTTATATATTCCTGTTGAGAGCAAGTATACAGAAAAATATGAAGCTGAAAGGCATGCTGAAATTGTTTCAGATGCAGAGAAAATCAGAGGGCTCATTTTAAAATCTATTCCAATTTGTTGGAAAATAAGATTCAGGCACTATGAGCTAACCAACTTGTACAAATGTCTTCGTGCTATCTGTCGAGGTGGCATTGGGGCATTAGGAAGTGGAGGCTTCAAAGATCACAATGTAAGAGAGGTCGTTAAATCGATCCCTCAGATTTACTATTCCTGGACTGACAGCATTAGGTATGAGGCTTACAAAGTTCATTGTAAAATAATGGCTAATAGACTCATGCCTGGTCAGTCAGTAAGGGCCCATGTCAGGGAACTGATTGAAATGTTCAATCAGATGGATGTCCTTGGGAAACCGATCGATGATGACTCTGCACATGATATTATCTTGTTCTCACTCCATTATGGTTTTGACATTGTCAAGCTCACTCATAATGATGAGGGATCATTGGTGACATTGATCAATCTTTTGCTTAACCATGCTGAGGAGTTCCTGAAAAGGAGAGGAAGCGAATGCTTCTTTTGCGGTAGTTGGCCATGCCATACACCAGGGTGTCCCCACTATACACCAGTGAAAACAGAAGGTAAAGAGTTACTTGATGTTTTTGTTGTAGAAATTGATCTTACTTTATCTTCCACTTGGGTATTTAATACTGGTTGTGGTGCTCACATCGTTAATAACGTGCAGGGCTTGAGAGAAAGTAAGAAGTTAGCAAAAGGGGAAGTAACGCTTCGAGTAGGAAATGGAGAAAAAGTTGTTGCACTTGCTATTGGAAGTTATCACTTAAGACTTCCCTCTGAACTTATTTTGGTGCTTAATAACTGTTATTATGTAACAACAATTACTAAAAACATTATTTCAGTTCTTGTTTTAGATTCTGAAGGATTTTCATTTGAAATAAGAGACAAATGTTGTTTTATTTCGAAAGAAAATATGTTATATGCTAACGCAAAGTTGATTAATGGTTTGTATGTCTTAGAATATACTACTCATGTCTACAACATTGATCATAAAAAGCAGAAAACAGATGGTTCAAACCCAACTTGCCTATGGCATTGTAGGCTTAGTCACATTAACCAAAAGCGCATCCAGAAATTACATAAGGATGGACTTCTCTCTTCATTCGATTATGAATCATTTGAAAATTGTGAGTCATGCTTGCTTGGGAAAATGACTAAGTCACCCTTCACGGGTATAGGTGAAAGAGCTAGTGACCTTTTGGGACTCATACATACAGATGTGTGTGGACTAATGAGTTCAAAAGCAAGGGGTGGATTTAATTACTTCATTACTTTTACTAATGATTTGAGTAGATATGGTTATATTTACTTAATGAAGAACAAGTCCGAATCCTTTGAAAAGTTCAAAGAATTCCAGAATGAAGTACAAAACCAACTTGGGAAAACAATTAGAGCATTACGATCTGATCATGGTGGTGAATATTTGACCCAAGAATTTGATGAACATCTGATTAATTGTGGAATACTTTC
Source organism: Chenopodium album (assembly GCF_948465745.1). NCBI lineage: Eukaryota > Viridiplantae > Streptophyta > Magnoliopsida > Caryophyllales > Amaranthaceae > Chenopodium > Chenopodium album. The sequence continues at coordinate 24,392,629 of NC_137842.1, forward strand.
ACAGTTGACTCCTCTAGGAACGCCACAGTTGAATGGTGTGTCAGAAAGGAGGAACAGGACCTTACTAGACATGGTTCGGTCCATGATGAGCTTTACTGATCTTCACATATCATTATGGGGATATGAATTAGAAGCAGCTGCCAGAGTACTAAACAGAAGCCCGTCCAAAGCAGTTGAGAAGACACCATATGAGATATGGACTGGAATAGTTCCAAAGTTGTCTTATCTCAAGATTTGGGGATGTGAAGCCTATGTAAAACGCTTACAAGGCGATAAACTACACCCTAAATCAGACAAATGTTTCTTTGTGGGTTATCCAAAAGAAACAAAGGGGTATTACTTCTACAATCGCGAAGATAACAAAGTGTTTGTTGCTCGCGATGGTGTCTTTCTAGAAAAGGAATTCCTGTCTAGAAAGCCAAGTGGGAGTAAAGTGGTTCTCGAAGAAATTCGAGACGAGCAACTAATGGATGTGGATAACACCACATCAGAGGCGAGGGCGCATGAGTCGATTAATCATGCGTCGGAGCAAGCTAATTCGACTAGCGAGACTCCTATCGTCCCACTTGAACCTAGTTCATGCGAAAATCTTTAAGGAGTTGGAGAGAATATTTCTATTATTGCTCCTACCCCACGTAGGTCTGCCAGAATCAGAAACAAACAGTTTGTTGAGGTTCTGATAACTGAGGATTATGAAATCTTCTTATTGGAGAATGAGGAACCTACAACCTACAGGCAAGCTTTGGCGAGCCCCAACTCAGATAAATGGCTTGAGGCCATGAAGTCCGAAATGGAATCGATGTCTGAAAATGAAGTGTGGACCCTAGTTGACTTTCCTAATGGGGTAAAACCTATTGGTTGCAAATGGGTTTACAAGATTAAAACAGATAAGGATAGAAATGCCTACATCTATAAAGCAAGACTGGTTGCAAAAGGATACAGACAGATTCATGGTATTGACTATGATGAAACCTTTTCTCCAGTAGCTATGCTTAAGTCCATTCGGATCCTTCTAGCGATTGCTGCATTTTTCGATTACGAAATTTGGCAGATGGATGTCAAAACCGCCTTCTTGAATAGGTTCTTGACGGAGGAAGTGTATATGATACAACCTGAGGGTTTTGAAGATCCAGAAAATCCTAGAAAGGTATGCAAACTTCAGAAATCCATTTATGGATTGAAGCAAGCATCCAGGAGTTGGAATCTTCGCTTTGATAAAGCAATCAAACAGTTTGATTTTGCCAAAAGTGAAGAGGAACCTTGTGTATACAAGAAGTCTATTGGGAGCAGCATTGTTTTCTTAGTCTTGTATGTAGATGACATACTACTCATGGGAAATGACATACCAATGCTTAAGTCAGTCAAGGAATGGTTGAAGAGTTGTTTTTCCATGAAGGACTTAGGTGAGGCTGAATACATATTGGGGATCAAGATCCATCGAGACAGATCTCGAAGGATGATTGGATTAAGTCAAGAGACTTATATTGATAAGGTTCTTGATAGGTATTCCATGAAAGACTCTAAGAGAGGATTTCTCCCCATGTCTCATGGCATTACGCTCAGTAAATCTCAATGCCCTAGCACGCCAGAAGAGATGAGACGTATTGTTGATAAACCTTATGCTTCGGCAATAGGGTCAATCATGTATGCCATGATATGTATAAGGCCGGATGTTGCATATGCTCTGAGTATGTGTATCAGGTTTCAGGCAAATCCAGGAGAAGCACACTGAACAGCTGCCAAGAACATCCTTAAGTACTTGAGAAGGACTAAAGGAATGTTTCTAGTATATGGTGGCGAAAATGAGTTGGTTGTCAAAGGTTATACAGATGCGAGTTTCCAAACAGATAGAGATGATTTCAGATCACAATCTGGATACATTTTCTGTTTGAATGGAGGAGCAATGAGCTGGAAGAGTTCAAAGCAAAGCACTGTCGCAGACTCTACAACAGAATCAGAGTATTGAGCTGCTGTTAAAGCAGCTAAGGAAGCAGTTTGGATTAAGAAGCTCCTAACTGAGCTGGATGTCATACCAAGTGCTCAAAAGGGAATCGAGTTGTATTGTGATAATAATGGCACCATTGCTTAATCAAAGGAGCCTAGGTCACACTTCAAATCTAAACATGTAGAGAGGAAATATCACCTCATTCGAGAGATCGTTGACAGAAGAGATGTCAAGATGTGCAAAATTCATACGGATGAGAATATTTCTGATCCACTTACTAAACCCCTTCCACTTCCAAAGCATGAGAAACATACTAATGAATCTGGATTGAGGCAAATGATGTAATTAGAAGTTGTATTTGTTTTTGGAGAAAAATAAGTTACATATGTAATACATTCATTTGCAGAATTATGTTTAATAAGAAATTTTATTATTTCTCTTATTTAATGATGGTTTTGATATTAAATAAAATGTCCAAAATAATTATGGATTGATGGGCTCATCAGGTTGATGACCTAGTGAATGAAACCCCACAGGTGAACAAAATCCATATATTATTTAAGTTCCTAGTTCAGAATTATTAAACTGGACATAAATAATTTCTTAAATTGGACTAGCATGTATGATTAATTGGATAGTGCAGTTTCATGGGCTATAGGAGCATAGTGATGATGCTCGGTCAATCACATGGATATGCATGAATGATGCATGATCGAACTATAGACCTACTTTGAAATTCAAGTATAGAACTTCCGGATATATTAGTGGATTCCTTTGACATGAGTGGAACATTGATTCCATTCAATGATTGATTTAACTGTGGTACACTCAAACGTTCAGCCGTGACTGGGGATTATAAAGGGTGTTTCCCGGTTGCTTCATGAGTTGAGTGGGAGCTTTGGTTGCCACAAGATTGGATTGAGTCTACCTATTTAATTAGGAATGTGTCTTGGCCCCTTGAAGAGGGAGAATTCAGAAAATGCATGGCCGTGCTCAAATGCATTACATAGTAATCATTTGTTCTGTGAATCTAACTTAGTATTTCAAGAAAAGATTTGTAGACTAATATGATCATGACATGAGATGCAATCATATTATCAAATCGACACACATTGACTTAAGGAATTTGAATATTGCGCACTTGTCTCAGACAAGTGGGAGATTGAAGGAGTTATGTCTTCGATAAGTGCAATTACTAGATATATCAAGGATCACGATTATGGAGATAATTTGTTCATTCTATAGGGTCGTCAATGTTTGGTGCTAGATATGACAATTGATCTTTGGGCTAGATTAATGGCCCAAAGCCTTATAGAATGGATTCTACAAGGTCACACATAAGAGTATTGAGTTAAACAAGTTAGAGGCCTATTATTGGGCCTTATGAGTTCATGACATACCATATTGATAATTGGGCTTGGATAGTCAGAAGAGTCTAATGGGTTTTGGACTTGACATGGTTTTATTTCTAGATATGATCTATAAATAAAAAACATGGCTAGGGTTGCATGACATAAAAATTGACATACAGTGAATTGTCACACAAGCAACCAAGCTTCCCGAAACCCTAACTCTCTCTCTCTCTCTACTCGGCCCTCTCTCTCTCTTCCCTGTCCGTACGGCCCTCCCCCTTGGGTGGCGCATGGGTGGTGTTGTGGTGTGTTCGTGGCTCAAATCTCCGTTGAAGGTTGATTGAAATGTTCAGTCACAACTAACTAGCATTAGTTGAGGTTTAATCCGTGCTCGTGGACTAAGTAGAGGAATCACACGTGGGGTTCTTGTTCTCCTTATTGTTCTTGTTCGATCACTTGTGGAATCACGCTTCAAAGGTATAATTCTTACTTCCTTATGTGTTATGCATGAGATCCTTGGTTCAGGTGCTTTATAAATATGATTCATATATTTCCGCAATTTAGTACCTATAATCTCCTACAGCACGCCAGTAATTCTCTTGGATTTTATTCAAGTTATTCACAGGTTTAAAGAGAGAATTATTGGGGTGTTACAGTAAATGTGTTTATGTCTAGAAATTTAGTATCTTCTAAAATGTTTGATTCTCTTCAAAATGCCTTAAAACTAAACACTACTAAAGTACCAATGTTATTTTGATGTGAATTTATTATTATTTCAATTTATATATATGTTATTATTAAATAAGCACATGTTATTTAAATGTAAATTAAAAATAGCATGAGTTGGGTTGAAGTAATAAATAAGTAAATAACATATTGTTGTAACAAAATAATACAACATTTAAACAAAATAACATAAAGTGTATGCAAAATAACTTAAATATACCGTGTAAGGAGTACCATGATCCATAGTACTCCATGTAGTATTGTCAAAACGGTTTGACAGTTCGGGTTCAGTTCGGTTTGAAATCGGTTCGGTATTAAATCGGGTCGGTTTGAAATCGGTTTAAGTGTCTCGCAAGTTGATTTCAGTTCGGTTTAAATTATTATTGGTTCGATTCGGTTTCGGTTTATTCTTGAGCGATTTTAATTCGGTTCGGGTTGTAAATAGTCAGGGTAGTAAACAGTTCGTTGCAGACGGGTCGCGGTTTGAAAACGGTTCGGTGTAAACAGTTTTTATCCCAGTTCAAACAGTTTCGGGTTGAAAATCGTTCTGGGTTAGAAACAGTTCGGTTCTTTTTCGGTTCAGTTTATAACTAGTTCGGTTCTATTTTGGTTCATTTTTTAACTGGTTCAGTTCTTCTACGGTTTAATGTTATTTGGATCGGTTCCATTTCCAGTTTACTAATTTAAAATATGGTTCGAGTCGGTTTTCAGTTTCAAAAACTCAATTGTTTATCGAGTCATTTGGATTCGGGCAGTTAAATGATTTTGGTTTGAAATTTGATAGTACTTGCTAACCTTTTGTTGGTTAACAAGTTTTATATTAAGTCGAGACTTCATCATTTCTTAAATAGGCATCATATTATATTCAAATTCTCATTGATTTTTATAAATACATATCATATTCTGTTTCATGTTTAGCCATACCAATCTTACTAGTTTGTAGCCGATTAGTTTATAACCGGTCCGATTCATAAAACAATTTGGTTTGCAAGTGGTTCGGTTAATAAACAGTTCGGTTTATATACATTTTGGTGCAAACGGGTCATGGGTTGTTGACGGTTCGGTGTAAACGCTTTTTATCTCGGTTCAAACGGTTTCGGGTTAGAAACAGTTCGATTCTTTTTCGGTTCGGTTTGATTTCATTTCTGTTTAGAACTGGTTCGGTTCATTAAAGAGTTCGGTTCTTTTACATTGTAACGTTATTCGGATTGGTTCCATTTTGGGTTCATTCACATACAGTTCGGGTCGGTTTTTGATGTCAAAAAAACGGTTTTTAATCGGTTCGGTTCTCATATGGGTCGGTTTGTTTCTGTAGGGAATAATTTCAAGCGTTAACCCCCTAGCTTGAACCCCACTGTGATCATACACTAAAGTACGGTGGCGTCCAAAGGGAAAGAAGATAGAGCAAAAGAGTCGCCAACAAGTTTTAGGAACTTGTAAACCGTTCACAGGGTGAAGGTTACACCCCTTAACGATCCAAGAGATCGTCAACTCCATAAGGTCTTGAACCAAATAAGGGTTCGGAGATGAAGGTACAAATCCAACCTAAAAGAGATTGAACCTGCCCTAATAATAGGCCTCTACTTTATTCTGATCGTATTCATGTGCGCTTTTTGACTAACATACAATCAATAGGATCAACCCTAAACCTGTTTATCTATGTTGGTTGAATATTAATGCACAAATAACACTATTATTGGCTATCACTTGAAATATAATCAAATTAACCCTAACAAGATTATTAAATATCTTATTAAGCATGATTACAAGTACCAAATTCCCTTTAAACATGCATAAAAAGGCGTGATCAAGCAATAACAATAAATATCAAGCAACATTAATAAATAATCATCATAATATAATATTTATAAAATTATAATAATCATAATAATTATAATCATCATCATAAAATTATAATCATAATAAAATAAATTATAATTAAAATAATCATAATAATAATCAAAACAATAATCATCATAATAACAATCATATTAATCATAATAATAATCATGTTAAAGCATAGCAAGATCCAAGGCATGATACTAACAAGATTAATAACAAACCCTAGCATGTCACTAAACAATAAAAATCAAATCTTTAACCCTAACATGATACTAACAATCATAAATATTAGGAAGAACATAGGAGACATCGTACTTTAAATCATACTTGATATTAAAATTACCCTAGACATGATACTAGGAATCAAACTAACAATCTAAGCATGATTTCCACATCATAACATCAATAAAAACCATTAAAATACTTACTTTGATGCCTCGTACCTCTTTCTAATAACAAAATACACACGTTAGTAACTTCAAGGAAAATAATAAACAAACAATTAAATTAAATAATTGAAATAGAGATTTGGGACCAAACCCTCAGAAATTAAACCTTTCACGTCTAGGGCGAAGGCAACTTCGAATATGGCTAGGTGTATCTAAGTCTTGCGAATGCGGAATTTTTATATTTGAGAGAAGGCTAGTTTAGAAAAGAGAGAGAGAAAGAGAGTAATCAAGAGAATCTTGATGAGAGTTGGTAGATTGTAGAGAGAAAAACAGAGAATCGATTAAAACTGGTTATCGAAAACGGAGTTTTTAGCACGTTATTTATAGAGAAAATCAGCCAAAAAGATAAAATATCAAAACAGAGTCTGGCGCACATAAAATTGAGTTGGCGCCAACGCCGGCCGCTGGCGCCAGGCGCTACAGCTGGCGTTTGGCGCTGATTCAGAAAATCACGCGTTTTCTTAAAATTAGATAAAAATTGCCGTATAGGAAGATAAAATCGTATTTTTCCTCAAAAATGCTCTTTGATTTTAATTAAAACTCTAAAAAGTCAACAAAAGTCAATTTATCAATGCTAATTGAATTAGGAATGAAAAGAACCTTCTAGAAGAATCTAGAAGACTAAAACCATTCCTAATTGCATTAGGAATGAAAAAATCATTCTAGAATAATCTAGAAGACTAAAACCATTCCTAATTGCATTAGGAATGAAAAGAACCTTCTAGAAGAATCTAGAAGACTAAAACCATTCCTAATTGCATTAGAAATGATAAATCTATATTAGGCCCTCCTCTAGATCACTGGGCCACATATAAGGCTCAAACTGGACCCAGTTTAGTAAATTGGGCATAACTTCCTCAATATTCATCGGAATTGAGCTTATAATATATCGTTGGAAAGCTCTTGTCAAGCCCCTTCCAACTATACTACTATTGGACCCATATTATGGACCAACCAAACTGGATTGGCTGTTTTCTTAAAATAAGTTTTCAAAAACAGAGAGAAGAGAAAAGAAATTAAAACTATCCGCAACACTAAACTTTCCACACTTTCACTTCATTCGATTATGATTCGACGCGAAATGTACTCATCACTGGGTTTGATTTTGGGGAGACACAAATGGGTGTCTACAGTTTCGGACAGTTAAACAATTTCAGTTTGAAATTTCACAGCACTAACTCCATGAGTATATAATACTAATTGGTGTAAGTGGTGTAACACTATTAAAGTCTATATGTATAACTCTCCTCAAATTATACGTAGTACTTTCGTACCAACTTAAGATGAACGGTTGTCATTATTCTAGTTACGCGTGTCATAAATCTACCTCCTACATTTTCATATTTTAGGACCTTTTAACTTTTACGCTGCACATTTCTCTCTCCTCCACCTTCTAGATTTCTCTCCTCCATTGAAGAAGCTTCAAAGGTTAGGTTTTTTTTCTCCCTCATTTAAAAATAGTCATATATTAATTTCTTAATGTTGTATTTATCGCTAATTTCATTGTCAGTAAATCTTATTAAGCGTCCGTCTAAGGTAAATTCTTGAATTTTTTGGCAATAATTTCTGAAATTATGCAAAATTACGACGATCGATTATGTTTCTCAAATTTTTTTATGTGCTATTTACGTTAATATTCTTAATAGAGAAGAATTTCAGCTGATTTTTGTAGCTTACTGTGATTATTGCTTCAATTTGTTGCTAATGTATTGCAGGTCGTTGTTTATAATCGTTTATAATAGGATCGAACTATGAAAACAGATCGTACTTTCATTTGTCACGTAGTTTTCTTAACAGCATAATTAGTTAGATTTAGGAGAAGATCCTAAGAATTTTATATTTTTAAATTTTATATTTTGTTTTTTTTAAAAAAAAATATTTTTAGTATGATTGTTTGTACGATGTTAATATAATTATATCCGTTTCTTTTCTTTTCTTTTATTTTTTATTAATTTAATTTATTTTTTATTAATTTAATTGCATACTTTTTCTTAGATTAATTTTTTCATTGTTATATTTACTTATTATTGCTTTTCAAAAAAAAAAAAAAAAAAAAAAAAAAAAATTGACTTATTATTTTAGTGCATTTGCAATATGTTACACTGTATGTTATTGTTTTACTTGTATTATTTTTGGGTTGGTTTAATCAAAATTAATTTACAAGATTCTAAGATGATTAGAACTTGAATAATTTGGTATTATATGAACATTAAATAAAATACTCCGTCAATTAACAAATCCAACATCTATCAACTAATGGGTCATTGGCCTTCCCTTATCTCTGGTATTATTCGTAACATACTCTGTATTTCCATTTTCTTTCTTTTTATTCATACTGGCTATAATATATGATTAACTTTTTGTGTTGCTAGAAAACTAAGTTTTGCACTTGTTCTTTGTTTATGTATCAATGCAATTTGCTTAATATGAATTATTTACACTAGTTTTGTACCTCGTGTCAAATTTTAAAACATATCATAACACAAAGTTCGTGAGTAATATGATGTGCTGTTGTAACAATTTTCTCTCTAGTATACATGTAATGACTAATATTAATATTGGTGAAAATGTTCGATTAAATACATAAAAAAAAAAAAAATTAGCAAAAAATAAATCAAATTAAAAAAAATGATTAGAACCCGTTGGGTTGACCCGAACCAAAACTTTGAGCAAAGGTTGAATATTTCTTGACCCGTAATCTGAAGGTGACCCGACCCTGACTGATAGGTCTACATAGTAATAAAATTAAATTAGATTGTGAAGTATATTATTTTAACCGATTAGTATATATTATAAATGGATTTTTTTACGTCTTGAATTACTTCTTTTGCTCCAAAAATTATTATAATATAAAAAATAAATTATATGATAGATTTTGAGAATTATAATCTAAATTTTTTTTTTGAATGAAATTATAATTCAATTTGTGGTATTTTATCGAAAATAAAATTCTAAACTAACAATTTTATCGTAAAATTCTATCCAAATTTGATTAAAAATAGAATTCTAAAGTAATTTTTTTTTTATCATATGAAGTCTATCTAAATCCATCCAACTTGGCGCGACACTGGGTGAACAATTGGTGTAAAGTTGGAACACCGTGGTGTGGCTAAAAGTTTAGCTTTATATATTAGTTATACTATTTAAATTTCTATCGTTTACACAATACCATCCTCTATTTATTATGTACAAGTATATTATTTATTGTTAATTTTTGAATTAAAAATTCTTTCATTATTAGTTTGTTTCTCTTCCTTATAGTGTTAATGTTATCAATAGTAGACTGTAATTATATTCTTAAAATGTGAATTATTTCATATATAAATGTTATTTGGTTACAGTTTATTTGTTCTGTTGTTTTACAGAGGATGATTCATTTCGTTATTATGTTTATCATTGACCGTTACTTTATACTCTATCCACTTCTATCTGGTCTTCCCACTTGGATTTATTTATTTAGGGAAAAAAAAATTATAAAAAAGAAAAAATGCGTGATCCGTGTTCATAATTATTCTGTTTGTTTGTTTCAGGGCATAATTATATTTGTGTAAATTTCGGTCTATAATGTCATTTTTAGTTTATGTCATCCTTTATGCTGCCATAGACTGGTTTTTTTTTGAAGGACTATACATATTTGTATAAATGAAGATTATAGGATAAGTCATTACCCATCAACTATACTCTGATTTATTCATTTTCCATCTAGCCATATCATTTGTCTAAGTTGAGTACCTATGCTAGTAACACCCTCAGCAATTTTTCCTGAGTTTTTCCCCAAAAGTAATATAGGGGGTCTACTAAATTGTCATTCTGTTGACTTCTTAAAGTGTTTTTCATTGTGGTTGATTCCATCTTGTTAATTTGCAGGTTGTAAGTCAATAATGATGGATGGGTTAGGTTATCCGTCAATATATAAGAAGATACAAGGGAAGTCTAACTTCATGTCTCAGTTTGCACCCAGTTTGCACCAAAGGAACTGTAGAGCTCACAATTTTAGCAGTCCTTATGTAAATGGTTGCTTACACAATCCCGTGTTGTACTCATACCAGGGTATTGGCCTGACAAACGTACCTCCACTATCCTCTCCTATTTTTGTGCCTGCAGTGGCTGAGAAAGCAGAGAAAAACTTCGTGGTTGATTTTCTTATGGGAGGGGTTTCTGCAGCTGTTTCTAAGACTGCAGCTGCACCCATTGAACGAATTAAGCTCTTGGTTCAGAATCAAGATGAGATGCTTAAAACTGGCCGATTGTCTGAACCATACAAGGGTATATCCGACTGTTTTGCAAGAACCATTAAAGATGAAGGCATGATCTCTCTTTGGAGAGGAAACACAGCTAATGTTATCAGATACTTTCCTACCCAGGTCAGTGGCTTCCTTTTTTTGGCTTGTGCCATAATGCAGAATATATATCTTCTTTGACTTACAATCAAGCCCCCTGTTTATTGTTGATGAATGTTATGAATTCATAGCATAAGTATTAGTAAAGTAGTTTGTTTAATCTTATTGTCTTCATGTCTTGTATCTGGGGCTAGAGAAGACCAACCGCTTAGAATTAAGAGAGAGAGAGAAGCATAGGGGGTATTTGGTGAATGGATTAGCTAGTTTTTTCATTGACTTTTGAATTTTTGAAGTGGTCAAGCAGCCAAATTAAAAGTGTTTGATTCTTATTTGGCTAAAAGCTCAGGCAATACTGATAAGCTAGCTTTACTAGCTTTTTGTGGTTGGCTTTTGGCTTGTAACCCTCAATTTTAGGGATGTAGTACCTTTGAGCCCATTCCAAATATGGGTATGCTGTGCGATAAGGTTTGAAGCTTTGTGAGCTCATATTCCAGGGCTTGGCTTGAGCCTTTTAAGCCAATTGAGCCTAATGTAAAAATCTGAGGTCCAATCTCAAATGGCTTTAGTAACATTTGGGTCAATTCTGCGTGACATCAAGGCTCAATCGAGTCCAAAAGTCACCTGCTAACTCTAAGGCCATGCCTGGATTCCATGTAATAATTAAGAGGATAATATTTAAGGGGGCTAAATTACTGAGGGAATAATACAGGGGGTAATATTTAATTTTTCATAGTTTGGCAACAATGCTGCTGCAATAATCATGAAAGAAGAAATCAAGAATAAGCAACAACTAGAAGAGGAGGAGAGAGAATCTAGAGTTGAGAATAGAAGAAGCTATAAGCAAAAATGGAGATGAAAAAGATGAATAGGAGAGAAGACCAGAGGAGGGAGATGGGGAGGAAGGCAGAGGAGGCACGTGAGAGTAGAAGTTGGGAAATTTTTTGGGGAGGAAAAAGTTACTCTAGGGGGGTGGGGGGGGGGGGGGGGACTGGGTAACAGTTACCCCATTTTGAGGGGAATTATTTACCCTCTTTATTTGTTTCCCCAATAACCTTATAGGGTGTTTCTTTTTTACTTCAATATTTCCATCATCTACTGACTTATTCATCGATATGGATCAAATACTTTCAACCAACTTTTACCCCTGAAATGCTATAATTATGCAGCTATCTGGCTTTTTTGTTTGTTACTGCAGCAACATATTAACATGTATATTTCCTAGGAGCTAGCACACAAGAAATTCATAGTGCTTCATACATTATGTGACCCTCAAAAATTAAATTCCTTTCTTTAGTACTGTAATGGCCATAACATCAGGAGCTAAAAGCCTCAAACAAACTGTCCTTTTTGCATATTTTGCTTAATGACCAACTAGTCATTAGCAATAAAATTAGCATAGAATTACAATTCAGGACATCACTATGGTGGATATTTACATCAGCAAGACCAAAAATTAAAGAAGCAACAAATCCACTATAGACCCTTGTAGTCTGCCAAAAGTTGTCAAACTAAAGAAGGCAAAGATAGGTAGTAGAATAAAATACTAACTGGGTAAGGAATTCATCATTAAAGCGCATTAACTCAAGACCACCTAGATCAAGCATGTGATGGGGTTTAAGGTGTGTTTTAATATTTAATTGGTGCTGGACCAAATTAAAGTGGGAGAAATAATATAAAAATAGTGGTTTTAGACACTATGCCCATTTTAGAAGTATTGCTAGTAATTTAAGACAGCCTAGCTAATATGAAAAATGGTGTGAGTAATGTCCTTAAAGGTTATTTTGCATAGCTACAACCAATATCAAATTTTTCAAATGTCTTTGTAAATTTATAATTGTCCAATAGTACATAAAAGCAATCGATATAAATATTTGGTCAAACTAACTAGTAAAACAACCTACAAAAATAGCTAATTGCTGAACAAGGCCATAGTAGATAAATGAGTTAGATAAAAGAGTGGTGTTCAATTTTGTGGCTGTGCTAAATACACAAGTCTCTTAACTCTTCTTTTCCTAGAAAGACATATACGTTATAGACGTTCCAAATTCCATTGTGGAGTCCAATATAATGGGTTTGCTAAATACATGACTCTTTTAATTCTTCTTTGCCTATTTGTTTCTCATAATGTTTTGTGCTACTCCTGCTAATTGGTTATTGATGTGTTTGTCCAATAGGCCCTGAACTTTGCTTTCAAGGATTACTTTAAGAGGATGTTTAATTTCAAGAAAGACAAGGATGGATACTGGAAGTGGTTTGCGGGAAACTTGGCATCTGGTGGCTTAGCTGGTGCTACATCACTTTTCTTTGTGTATTCTTTGGATTATGCTAGGACTCGGTTGGCTAATGATGCTAAGATTGCGAAGAAAGGCGGTGGTGATAGGCAATTCAATGGTATGATTGATGTTTATAAGAAAACACTCAAAACAGATGGTATAGCTGGGCTATACCGTGGTTTCACTATCTCGTGTGTTGGAATCATTGTTTACCGTGGATTATACTTTGGAATGTATGATTCACTTAAACCTGTGGTGTTGGTTGATGGACTACAGGTAATATACCTGTTTTTGACAAGTTATTTCTGCATGCTGTCAGTTTTTTATGCTTCACAAATGCTTTGCGCATGCATGATTTTGTCTTAGTGGTTGCTCAAAGCTTAATACTCTTCCGGCTGTTTAACTAATACTGGTAATGTTGATGCTTGCAGGATAGCTTTGTTGCCAGTTTTTTGCTGGGTTGGGGTATCACAATTGGTGCTGGCTTAGCTTCCTACCCTATAGACACTGTGCGTAGAAGAATGATGATGACCTCTGGAGAAGCAGTTAAATACAAGAGTTCTATTGATGCATTTCAACAGATCATGAAGAAGGAAGGCACAAAATCTCTCTTCAAGGGGGCTGGTGCCAACATTTTGCGTGCTGTTGCAGGTGCTGGTGTGCTTGCTGGTTATGACAAGCTACAGTTAGTTCTCCTAGGCAAGAAATATGGTTCTGGTGGCGGTTAAGTTCCTATGATGACGATCAATATTAAAAGAACACTGGTGTCTTCTGGGCATTATTTAAGCGTATAATATTAGAATAATTTTGATAGAACCAACATATCCATTTATGCTTCCTCGTACTAGTGATTGTTTATCTTCACAGGACTGTCTTTCTGAATTTTGAAGTGTTGTCATTTATGCTCAAGTTCAGGTTTGCATTTTACGTTTGGATGTCTTGTGCCATGAATATGAAATAATTGAATAGACAATGTATTTTGTTGGAATTGTTAAATTTGGAGAGCTGCTGCCATAGCCGTTTTTAGTACCATTTGCTAATTTACTCGAGCTGCTCATCATAGGTGTTCTATTTTGCCCCACTCCATTGTCTTTGTAATTCATGAATGGTTGGCAATCACAAGCTGCTTCTGATATTCAGCTAACAGCAATTGGAGAAAACTGAGGACGGACGGATTGACAAGTTATAGGTGGTGGTAGGATTTTATTGTAAACTAGATTAGTACTCGACTTTGTTTATGATAGGAATGATGTCCTTCGAACAAGTGTATTATTCCGGTAGAGGGTTCGGAATTATTAGAAAATTATTCAGTGAGGTTAAGTGATCGGATTGCCTAGGTGGGGGCGCTTTCGATCAGTAATATTAATGAGTAATTATTATTACAGCTTAATATTGACTGAACCCTTTGGGTCACACCAAGCAACAAACGATCTGACACGACGAATTTATTCGGAAGGAATCAATGAGTAGTTCGAGTGATTAATATTTAGACGTCGGAAATCGAGCTTGGAGCGTCGAAATTGAGCGTCGTAAGTCGAGTAGAATTAATTAATGACGATATAGTAAAATCACTAATTAATCAACAATTTACCTAAAATACCCCTAGCATCGGAATGCCTCGAGCAAATCGAGTGCTAGGGGCAAAATGTGTTTAGACACATACCTAGCATGCACCAAGCCACACACATAACAGCAGCAACCCGCATGTGCGTGCGTGTCCTGTTACGCTTGTGTGCGGGGCAGGTGTGCTAGTGCCTTGCTGCTGGCGCGCCAAGCCCCGCAGCCAGCTAGCAACGTAGCTTGCTGGGCTACGTGTGCTAGCATTGGCACAACTGTAGACCTCGGCCAGCAACCCGCACTTGTGTGTGTGGCTTCCTGGGCCGAGGTAGCAGCAGCGCACCCAAGCAGCCACGCTAGAGGCAGCAGCCCACACCCAAGCTGCCTTGGTGCCAAAGGGTGGGTGCCACGTGGCAGCAGGTGATTAGGGGTGTTTGAGTGTAGGTGGCCAGTTATGGGGAGTGCTTGGGGATCAAGTTTGGTCCCCCCCTTTCCCTTGTGGTCCTTACCTAACCCCTCCTCTAAGTGTGACACTTATTGATTTTTTAGTTGGTTATTTAATGTTATTTTTGATTTAAAAATAAAAAGAGAATATTGATTTTACCAACTCTCCCACATTGATGGGAGAGAAGATTTCACTCATGAGTTTCCCTATAAATACCCAACTTGGGGTATGGGAAAACTCACTTGAGTAAGAGTTAGAAAAGACATCTCCATTGAGAAAAACTTTAAACTCATAGTTACTCGATTAGTTTGGTCGGGCTTGGCTAACCTCTAAGCAATGGACCTAGTCAGGGTTGTGTAGCGGGTGGATACCGTAGGAGGTTTTCGCCCGTTGTGAGACTTAATAAGCTTTCTCAAGTAAGAGCTCGGGGTACGAGTGAAACACGGGTCAAAGGTAATTTTGTCTTTCCTTTATTCTTGCTAATTATGTCTTTTGATTATATTAATTGTGAGTGTGATCTTGGCCCGGGTTTTATTTTCTGCGATGAGTTGGACTCATCAAAACCCGGAGCCTTGCTCATTTATTCTTATAATTATAATTTTCAAGGTGTTTTTATGGCATTATTTTTCTGGTTTTATGTTGATAATTAGATTAGTAGCTTGGTTTTATTAATTTTAATCTCGTTTTAAAGCTGATTATGGCCTCGAACCCAGATTTTCGCCCAAAAATAGTGAATTTTGGGTGGAAAAGGCGTTCTGGAAATGTTTTAATCATTTTAGGACTGTGTTTTAGGCCAAAATCTGACCAGAAATGCCTTTCGAGGGATTTTTCATTTTAACGAAAATTTTTTAGTCTTTCAAACCTTGAATCTTAATGGAATATTTATGGTGATTATGTATTTGGTTCTTTCCTTAATGTTTCTGCATTTTTGAACCTCTTTAAGCGTAGTTACTTGGTAGTAATTATTGCTTGAAAGATTGGTTAAAATTTTCATATAATTGCAAAACCATTGCATTTAGTGTGAAAAATTTATTCTTTGAGCCTTCTAAGTACTAAAGATCCAATCTTTAATTGTTTTAAGTGGTTGGAACTTTGAGTTACTGAATTCCATGAATTTTTGGTTAAACTTTTGATTTAATCATGTATTAAGTTAATTGGAAACATAAAGTTTGAATCCTGTGATAGAAATTTCATTTATCTTTATATTGGAAGATATAATTTCTCAAGGATTCACAAGTTAAAGTTGGAATCTTTATTTGAATATTTTTGTTCATAATTCCAACTCTCCTTTATTTTGTCAAATATCATGATTAATTTAAGTTAATTAAATTAATAGTGAGTATTTCCCTTATTCATTTTGTTGCATCAAGTAGATCCAATTTTATTAAAGAATAATTCTTGGAAATAATTTGTGTTTAGTGCACTTGGGTGAATTTGTTTAAGTTAGACTTGTTATAATTTTCATTTTCCTCATTATAATAATTCTAAAATTAATTTAGAATTAATTATTTAAGTCACGCAAAACTTGGGTTAAAATCCCGAGGCTATGGCACGAATTGAAGATCGAGGCAAAAACCTCCCTTGGCTAGCCGGGCTGCATAGCAGCCCGCATGTGGCTGCCAAAGGGGTTGCCTCGTGTGTATGCTGCATTTGCGTGGCTACTACTCGCTGCCAGTAAGCAAGAAGCAACAGCAACATGCTGTGCGCGCATGGTTGGGCGTGGCATGGCTGGTGCGAGCGTGAGTGCTTGTGTGCGTTTGATGCTTGGTGTATGAAAAGGGTTTGGTGCGCGTTGAAATTGCTTGTGGAGTAATGTAGTGCAATGAGCTCGCGCGTCAAGGCCATCATGGGCCACGACTTGGTGTGTGAAAGTTCGCTGATGTGGTCGGTGTAATGTTGTAGACACCCATTTGTGTCTCCCCTAAACCAAACACAGTGATGAATACCTTTCGCGTCGAATCATAATCGAATGAAGTGAAAGTGTGGAAAGTCTAATGTTGCGGTTAGTTTTTATAAAAAAATCTCTCTTTTTGTTTTCGAAAACTCACTCTATTTTATGAAAATAGCCAATCCAGTTTAGTTTGCTCCATAACAAGGGTTCAATAATAGTTTAGTTGGATAGGGCTCGAAAAGAGTTTTCCAACAATATATTATAAGCCCAATTCCGATGAATAATGAGGAAGTTATGACCAAATTACTAAACTGGGCCCGGTTTGATCTTTATATGCGGCCCAATGATCTAGAGGAGGGCCTATTATGAATTGTCATTCCTAATGCAATTAGATTTGATTATAGTCTTCTAGAAGGTTCTTTTGAATCCTAATGGGATTAGGATTGATAATTAAGTTTTATGAGTTTTATTTGGAATAAAAGAAGTGTTTTGAATGAAATTACGATTTTACCCCTCGTACGGACTTTTACGATGTAATCTTATTAAAAAATAGAAAACGTGTGGGAAAATCTCCTGCAGCGCCGAACGTCAGGCCGTCGCCTAGCGACAGACCCTGTCGCACGGCGACAGGGGTTGTTGTGGCGACATCGACGTGTTTTATTCCTCTTCAAACTCTGATTCTTTGTTATCGTATACGGACTGTTTTCATTATCAATAGCGTCCTTAGACCTCCGTTTTTAATCAATCAATTCTCCATTAATTCTGACCAATTCTCATCAAAAAAATAACCCAAAATTCTCTAATTCTTCTCTCTCTCTCCAAGCTAAAGCTTATTCTTTTTCTACATCTCCTTCTAAACCAACCTTTTTACAAACAAAATTCCGCATTCACAAGATCTAGACACCTTGCCAAATTCAAATTTGTCTTCTCCCTAGACGTGAAAGGTTTGATATTTCTGAGGGTTTGGTCCCAAATCTTTAATTTAATTATTTAATTTAATTTTTTGATTTTATTATTTTCCTTGAAGTTACTAACATGTGTATTTTGTTATTAGAAAGAGATACGAGGCATCCAAGTAAGTACTTTAATTGTTTAATTGATATTATGATATAGAAATCATGTTTAGGTTGTTATTTTGATTCCTAGTATCATGTTAGGATGCTTTTCTTAGTATGATGTTTAGGGTAAGAATAAGTTTCTTAGTTATATCAATTATGATTTCTATGATGCTTCTTATTTCTTTCTTAATATCATGTTAGTATCATGTTAGGGTTAAAGCTTTGATCTTTATTGTTTAGTGACATGCTAGGGTTTGTTATTAATCTTGTTAGTATCATGCCTAGGATCTTGCTATTATTATGCTTTAACATGATTATTTTAATTATGATTATGATTATTATTATTTTTATGTTGCTTGATATATATTTATTGTTATTGCTTAATCACACCTTTTATGCATGTTTAAAGGGAATTGGTACTTGCAATCACGCTTAATAAGATAATTAATAATCTTGTTTAGGGTTAATTTGATTATAATTCAAGTGATCGCCCATAATAGATTTGTTTGTGCATTAATATTAAACAAACATAGATAAACACGTTTAGGCTAAACCTATTGATTGCATGTTAGTCAGAAATCGCACATGAATACGAGAAGAATAAAGTAGAGGCCTATTATTAAGGCAGATTCTTTCTCTTTTAGATTGAATTTGTACCTTCATCCCCGAACTTCCAGTCTTGGTTCCAGACCTATTGGAGTTAACGATCTCATGGATCGTTAAGGGGTGTAACCTTCACCCTGTGAACAGTTTACAAGTTCCTAAAACTTGTTGGCGACTCTTTTGCTCTAGCTTCCTTCCCTTTTGACGCTACCATGCTTAAGTGTATGATCACAGTGGGGTTCAAGTTTGGGGTAATGGTTGAAATATTCCCTACAGCTTTTTGGCGACTCCACTGGGGAGGATTTCTATTTTAATTCTTGAAATTTATTTTGGCAATGATTTAGAATAAGTGGATGAGACTCGAAAAGTTCTAAGTATTTCATGTGCGTAATTTTGATTAACATTATTGTCATATGCATTAAAAAAAAAGGTTGTCATTGGAAAGACCACCCGTAATGAGTAAAAAACATAGGATTTTTACACGTAGAAAATTTGAGGAATATCTTTCACAACTAGAATCGAAATAATATTGCGAAAACTGAAAAATTCTAAGAACATAGACAGTTGCTGAGGCATGTAAGAATTGGCGTCTAGAAAACAGAGCCTGTCGCCGAAGATATGGCTCTGTCGCCGAGCGACAATTCTGTCATCTAGTGACAGGTCTCATATCCTGGCGACAGTCTCTGTTGGCTGGCGCTGCGTTCTTCCAATACCGAGCCAGAAATCTGCCTTCTTGTTTCGACCAGCTCTAGCACTGTTGGCTCGATTCTACTTCCTGATGGAGTTTTTCTCACTTTTCTGAAACCCATATGTGTTCTACATATGGACATAGCCCTCTGGGAATTCATGCTCCATCTACCTGATTGAATGCTCTGAGCAACAAAGGGTACATCCGAGAATGTTGAATTCACGAAACCATGGAAGCGAGTTTAACTCGCGGGGTCCCATCCACACGCGCCAACCCTTCTAAAGGTAAGGCTTCCGTGCGGTGCATCTAGACTCATAACCATGGACCCTCTTTGACTAACCTATATCATGAACTTTAGAGAGCTAGAGCCATGGTTAGGTTGCAAACTCATTGCATCATATTGTGCCTACTTGACTACTTGTGCATTATTTGTTGTGCATACTCTATGTGTTTTTCCTAACCGTTTGTTTGACTTGTGTTTAAGCCTAAATAAATTGATTAATGTCCAAAAGGAATTTGCCTAATTAGTTAATTAATTAATTTGAGTATTTAAAGTTTAATAAATTAATTAAAACTGACTTAGTACAACTTTAGGCCTGTCCCGTAGAGTAAAAATACTGTAAGCAGTCCCAGATTAATATTCTAGTAATGGCGCAAAAATTTGGGCTGCAGCGCCACACGCTACTGAGCAACGCCGTGCGACAACTCTGTCGTCTGGCGCTGCACTGCAGTGAGCGGCGACAGTCCTGTTGCTTTGACGACAGTTCAGACTTTTGCTCGAGTCATCACGACAAGTCTAATTAAACAGTTTATTAATCAGTTTGGTTATTTTGTTAATGGCAGTAACCTTATTTAGTCCTTAATTGAGTATAAACACTTAGTCTTATGGTCATACCCAAGTTTTAACATATCACCCACCCTCACTAGTCTTAGCACACTAATATGTATGTACACCATTACCATATCTTAGGTTCATGCATGAGTCATTTTCCGTCATTCGAGTAGGGGGTCTAATCTATTCCCATTCTCTTCTACATTATCTTCCATGTTGAATAGAGCTTGAGTTAAATTAAATAAAAAAAAACTTACCCCTAATTTCCCTTTCCACGGTACTTGGTTAAGGAGAGAAGGGCGATTAATCAAGGACAACACCTTCGTTCAAGTTCAACTTTTTGATAAACCAGTTGGTCGGAAAAGAAAAGCTAATAAGATAATGGCGAGCCAAGAAGAAGTCAATGAGCTCAAGAAGTAAATGGCTAGCGTTACTGAGGTGTTAAGGACCTTAACCATCCAAATCAATGACCCTGTGAAACAACAACAAATGAAGTTTATGTAAGAAAGCTTGAGCAAAATATCCAATGACTATAGATTCCAGGGCATTAGCTCACAAGGGGTCTCAGTGGACAAAGAGCTTCTTCCGCAGAAGTTCAATGCCAATGACATCCCTAAGTTCCAGCCAACAGATAATCCTTATTTCCAGTTAAGGGCATTCGAGACCATAATGAACATTAAGGGGATTGATAGGAAAGCCTTTCATTCCTTGTTTTCTTTATCTCTTGAAACCGTTTGTCAACAATGGTTCTTTTCCCTTGAAAAAGAGAAAACCTCTTCTTGGGATTCCATAACAAACGCTTTTGTAGATAGATATAGGTGCAACGTCCAAGACGAAACAGACCACAGACAACTTGAGATGTTAAAACAAAAGGAAAACGAAGGTTTCACTTCTTTATTCAACAAATGGAGGGAAACTTCTGCTAATATGGTTAAAGTTCCTACCGAAAAAGAGTCTGTAAGGATTTTCATCAAGAACCTTCAAGAAAAATATGCAAAGCACCTAAAATACCAACACAACTTGAATACTTTCAAGGTTGTGTATAACATAGGCATTGACATTGAAGATGACCTTCTGAAGGATAATAGTGTGAGAGGAAAGAAGAACGACCATCCTTCTTCTTCCTCTCCCTTTAACGAAGTACATGCTACGAAAACCTCTAAACCACGAATCCAAAGGTCAAAAAGAGTGTTCACTCCACTTGGTATGAGTTATGAAACAGCTTTCGAAAAGCTACATCACAAAGTACTAGCCATGCCCATAAGACCTATCAAAGACCCAGTTCCAGAAGCCAGGCCACCTAAGTGGGATCCTAATAAACACTGCAAGTATCACCAAGAAAAGGGTCAAGACACTGAGGAGTGTTGGAAACTTAAAGAAGCTATTCAAGACCTGATCGATTACAATAAAACTTCTGAGATTCTAGCCATCGCAGAAGATCAAACATCCTTCGATCCTTCACTCCTTATCACACATGTAGGTGAGCCCATGATTGAGATAACTTATATAACATCTTTTGATGAAGTGGCCATGATTGAGGAGCATGAAAGAATTTTCTTAGATAATACCGGGGAAAATTTGTCAAGCCTAAAAGAAGACATTTGAAAACTACAAGATGTCATTTCCATGCTCATATGGTAGAAGGACTAGCAAATCGAATGATGGTTTTCGAACAAAATTCTCACCAAGGATTTAATGAAAAACTCAATGCTCCTAAGCCACGAGCAAAACGGACCATTGAAGAATACACACCAATAGAAATGACTTATGATGAAGCTTTTGACTATCTTCATGATTAAGGTCTCATTAATCCCGTTGGCCCCAGTCAAGACCCACCACCTGAGAAACGATGTCCCAATTGGGATCCAAACTCTTATTGCAAATATCATAGAGGCCATGGTCACACCACCGAAAAGTGTTTTACTCTCAAGGATTGCATTCAAGACCTCATCGATTCAAATAACCATAACATTCCTCTTAGCAACGGGAAGGCCAAGAATAGTAACAATAATAACAGTGGCTGGAAAGGAAAGAAGAACGACAATCCTTCTTCTTCCAAACTACCTACTCGAACAACGTTAACTTGGATGAGGTCCTTGCCATGAACAAACGAGAGCAAAAGAAAACCTTTACACCTATTGGCATAAGTTATGACACAACATTTGACCGCCTTCATGCTAAGGTCTCATAACTCCCATTGGACCTATTCAGGATCCCGCACCTAAGAAGAGGTTACCTAGTTGGAATCCAGATGAACACTGCAAGTACCATCAAGGTAGGGGTCATACTACTGAGAGTTGTTGGAAGCTAAAAGAGATCATTCAATATCTAATTGATGATAATAAGCTTTCCATACCTCTAAACGGAAAGAAGTCTAAGTGATGATAAACCATGAGACATGAGGCGAGCTTCAACGACAAGATTTCGTGATCTCTTTTTCTTTTTCTTTTTTTTTTTTTCACTTTTTCCGTTCCCCAAATAAGTCTAGCGATAGGCACCTTTTTATTTTTCCTTAGATTCTTATGTTTCTTTTCTACCTTTAATCAAATGAGCATTTATTTCCTTGCATATGATCATAGCATTTCAAAAAAAAAAAAAAAAAAAAAATCGTTGTCGAACTAAGCACAAGGTATACCAATGATTTGAGGCACCCCTTGTAGCCACATCATATTACCTCTCACCCTTCAAATATACAATCCTTTCTTGATAAACCACTTTGAGCCTCGTCTAACGATAAACCTTTTCTTTCTTCGACCCATATCTACCTAACCTTGGGATGGGATGGTGTGTAATTTATGCAATTTTCAAAGAACAAAAGCTTGAGTGAATCAAAAGATTAAAAATAAAAAAAGAAATAAAAGTGTACAAACGGGCAAGTGTTCCAATGTCTTTGATATGAACACGTCTCAGATTGCGTTTCTTATCGAGTGCTCGGTACCGTGCCTGAGAAACATGAATGCCAAGCGAGTGATAGACCACATGATAGGGATTGCCCACACTTATCAAAAAAAATGAAAAAGCAAAAAAAAGAGAGCAAAAAAAAAAAATCCATGTCAAACTAAGCACAAGGTATACCAGTTGTTTGGGGTAATAATTGTACCCTGACACGTGGTCCAGTCAGAATGTGACACGTTTCACCTTAGGGTTAGTCCAAATAGGACCAATCCCTGTTTGACACGTGTCATCCCAAAGAAATGGGAAAAAAGGTGGCCTTCATGGCCCAAATCCCGAGAAAGCCGCAATGCGGCGCAACCCACCAATGATTAGGGCATGATGACCTAATCAGGGGCACAATTCCCTAGGACCCTATAAATAGGGAGATTTCCTCCATTTGGGGGACACGTTTTACCATTTATTACATAGTTTACTCTTAATTAGAGGCATCTTGAGCTTGGAATCCGAGCAGATCCCCACCTAAATTTCCACCACCTTTTTACTCCTATTCAAGTTACTAACTTGATCGTCGGAGGCGGAGCTCCAACCACCAGGGGTCTCCGTTGTTTTGCAGGTACAACTCACGCGTGGACTAGACTTTGTGACGTAACTTTCCCGAGGGACAAAAACACCCAAAACATTTGGCGCCGTCTGTGGGGAGAGTACCTCAAAGATGGTTCAAGAGTCTGTACCCCCTCATAATCCAAACAATCCTCAATCTATTACCCGACCAAGTAATACAATCATTTCTCAACCGGTTAATCAACCGGGTAGTTCAAGCGTGCCTCCACCGGTACGTCAGCCGGAGGTCTTCACTGACCATGATGACGATGATGACGTGGAGACGTATGTGGCCAAAGACGACACATTCATCTCCAAATACACCCGTTCCAGAGATCAGCTGCAACGTGAAGAAAACCAGGCGGGTCAAGCCTGACCCATTGGGAGGCCAGAAGGGGAAACCCGGAAGGCCAGAGGATCAGCTCCAATCACCCAGGATGAGCTCATGACTTTCATGAACTCCTTCAAGGGTGAGATCAAGGAGATGATCAACAAAAACAAGGCCAGCTCCAGTAAGGGTCAGCCGGTCAAGGACAGACAGCTTACTCCTCATCCCAAGGAGAAGGAGAAGGCAGCCACAAAACTTGACTGGACCAAGATCCTTATGCCTAAGGGTCCTTAGAGGCACACCCAGCAAGAACAGCCGGGGGCCACTAGAAAGATTGTTTCTGATGCTCGACAGATCATTGAGCGAAGGAGACACCAGCAGCTGTCTGAGTTAGCCTCCACCTCGGACTTTCAAGACAGCTTCAAACAAACTTCTGTGCGAAACTCACTCTCCATGCATGAGAGTGGGACAGGCGGCAAGTCCGTCAACACCGATCCTCAAATGATGATAGGATCTGTTCCGTTTGCACCGCAGGCGCAATACGGACAGTATAGGTTTCCATATATGCAGACGTTTCCTTTTGGGGGACAGGCGACATTCAACAGTGTCCAACCCTTGGACTGGCAGCTTCGACTGCTCAAACTTGGTGAACAACCCTCTGCGTTCACCAGGAATATAACCGAG
This sequence comes from Chenopodium album, assembly GCF_948465745.1. Classification (NCBI taxonomy): domain Eukaryota; kingdom Viridiplantae; phylum Streptophyta; class Magnoliopsida; order Caryophyllales; family Amaranthaceae; genus Chenopodium; species Chenopodium album. The sequence goes on from NC_137842.1 coordinate 24,417,137, forward strand.
GCGGCTCAGCCAGCCAAGGTTAAGAATGTGTTGATAGGTACTTACGATGGTACCTCCAACCCAGAAGACCACCTGATGGTGTACACCAACCTCATGTGTTTACAGGGGTGGGATGATGCCACTTGGTGTCGATGCTTCCCGGCTACATTGAAGGGTATTGCCCAATAATGGTTCGGTAACTTGCCAGCCGTATCTATTGATTGCTTCAGGAAGCTAGCCTTCTTGTTTGCCACAAACTTTTCAATGAACATCCCTGCTAAGAGAACGAGCCTTGATTTGAGCACCGTTAAGCAGGGTGAGAGAGAAGGGCTACGATCATATGTCAGGCGGTTCAACCTGGTCAGAATCCAGATCTAGGGGTTGTCTAACAAGGTAGCTTTCACAAACTTCTTCAAGGGTCTGAGAGACGGGTCAAACTTTAATTTTGACCTCGTCAGAAAAGGGGCATTTACGCTGCAGGCGGCCTTGAGGGAGGCGGAATGCTATATTCAAGCTACCGACCTCTGCACGCCTGACAGCCAATCAGACTCCAAGAAGTCTGACAAACAAAAAGAAAGCCAGTCTGCTCAGCCGGCGAAAAAGAAAGAAGAGAGCAAAAAGAGAAAATAAGTCTGGGCGGTTAGTAACTCTGACCAGCCGTCTCAGAAGAAGAAAAAAGAGTTTAAACCGTACGTCCCCTGGTACGAGTTTAACAAGGACTCTAACTCCATCCTCATGGAGATAAAGGACCGGCTGACCATTGAGAAGTCGAATCCAATGAAGAGTTTTGTCCAGTCACGGAACAATAACAAATTTTGTCACTACTGTAGGGAATATTTCAAGCATTACCCCTAGCTTGAACCCCACTGTGATCATACACTTAAGTACGGTGGCGTCCAAAGGGAAGGAATCTAGAGCAAAAGAGTCGCCAACAAGTTTTAGGAATTTGTAAACCGTTCACGAGGTGAAGATTACACCCCTTAACGATCCTAGAGATCGTCAACTCCAATAGGTCTTGAACCATGACTGGTAGTTCGGGGATGAAGGTACAAATTAAACCTAAAAGAGATTGAACCTGCCCTAATAATAGGCCTCTACTTTATTCTGATCGTATTAATGTGCACTTTCTGACTAACATGCAATCAATAGGTTTAACCCTAAACCTGTTTATCTATGTTTGTTGAATATTAATGCACAAATAAAACTATTATTGGCGATCACTTGAATTATAATCAATTAACCCTAAACAAGATTATTAATTATCTTATTAAGCGTGATTACAAGTACAAATTCCCTTTAAACATGCATAAAAGACGTGATCAAGCAATAACAATAAATATATAATCAAGCAACATAATAATCACAACAAAAATAATAATCATTATAATAAATATGTTAAAGCATAATAATAGCAAGATCCTAGGCATGATACTAACAAGATTAATAACAAACCTTAGCATGTCACTAAACAATAAAAATCAAATATATATCCCTAACATGATACTAACAAATATAAACATTAGGAAGAACATAGGAAGCATCATACTTTTAATCATACTTAATATTAAAGTTACCCTAGACATGATACTAGGAATTAAAATAACAATCTAAGCATGATCACTATATCATAATAACAATGTAAACAATTAAAGTACTTACATGTATGCCTCGTACCTCTTTCTTTCACGTCTACGGAAAAGGCAACTTTGAATATGGCTAGGTGTATCTAAGTCTTGCGAATGCGGAATTTTGTATTTGAGAAAAGGCTAGTTTAGAAAAGAGAGAGAGAGAGAGAGAGTAATCAAGAAAATCTTGATGAGAGTTGGTTAATAAAAACGGAGTTTTTAGGAAACTATTTATAGAGAAAATCAGCCAAAAAGATAAAAAATCAAAACAGAGTTCTGACACGTAAAACGAGGTTAGCGCCAGACGCTGACATTAGCGCCAGGCGCTAACGCTAGCACCAGACGCCAAGCTTAGAGTCAGGCGCTAACTTAATTATTGACACGTTTTCTTAAAATCAGATAGAAATTGCCGTACAGGAGGATAAAATCGTATTATCCTAAAAAACATTCTTTTATTCTGATTAAAACTTTAAAAAGTCTACAAAAGTCAATTTATCAATGCTAATTGAATTAGGAATGAAAAGAACCTTCTAGAAGAATCTAGAAGACCAAAACCATTCCTAATTGCATTAGGAATGATAAATCCATATTAGGCCCTCCTCTAGATCATTGGGCCGCATATAAGGCTCAAACCAGGCCCAGTTCAGTAATTTGGCCATAACTTCCTCAATATTCGTCGGAATTGGGCTTATAATATATCGTTGGAAAGATTTTTTCAAACCCTATCCAAATACACTACTATTGGACCCATATCATGGACCAACGAAATTGGATTGACTGTTTTCTTAAAATAGGTTTTCAAAAACAGAGAGAAGAGAAAAGAAATTAAAACTATCCGCAACACTAAACTTTTCACACTTTCACTTCATTCGATTATAATTCGACGTAAAAGGTACTCATCACTGGGTTTGGTTTTGGGGAGACACAAATGGGTGTCTACAGAAGCCCCCACTTTGACTGAGTTTGGAGAAACGCATGTTTCAAAAACAAAAGTCAAAGTATCGATAGGGACGGAGAATGATTCTGAATGTTCTGCGATCCTAAATCATTCTTGTAACGCCGATACCTACTAACTAGCATCAGTTAAACAGATAAAAGAGTTAATAAACGCGTATCTTGCACCGTCGAGCACACGTCTCTAAAGTAACCGATTTGCTGCTGTATTTGCTGTTTTCACGACGTCCTGCAAGCTAGAGAATGCCATCCTACTTGAAAACCGCTACGCTTGTAACTGCCTCCAATTTCCGCCTTGATAATATTCCACAAGCCAGGGAACACTATCTGTAGGGAATAAATTTCAAGCGTTAAACCCCTAGCTTGAACCCCAATGTGATCATACACTAAAGTACGGTGGCGTCCAAAAGGGAAGAAGATAGAGCAAAAGAGTCGCCAACAAGTTTTAGGAACTTGTAAACCGTTCACATGGTGAAGGTTACACTGTAGGAGTTTATAGGTACTATGCAGCGAAAAAACATGAATCATATTCAATCAAGTACCAATCCCAAGAATCACATGCATCATACCTTTGACGCGTGAATTCCACGAAGCTATTCGACAGGCAAATCAGGGAGAGAATAGAGCCCCAAGCGTTGCTCCTCTACTTAGTCCACGAGATTCGAACGAGCCGTCCACCAATACTAGATTGGTCGAGTGATTGAGGAGAACCGCGATCACCACCTTTACGGACAACCGACCACCGCACGAACCACCACCACCACGACACACCACCGGCGCCTAGGAGGAGGAGAGAGCCGTGAGAAAGAGGGGACTTTGAGAGGGGTTGGGTTTCGTGTTTGCTAATTAGGGTTTGATCACACTGATCAGTTAATTGCTTCCTTGCTGCAAACCTAGGCACCTAGTCTATTTATAATCTCATTATAATTAGACTAGGGCACGAAGCCCAAAACTCCTTCTAATCCACTACATGGCCGGCCACCTAGAGTGATGAGGCCCATGATGGGCCTCGTCCTCTAATGCTCGATCTAGCCCCTTTGTGTGACCTTATAGGATCCGTCCAATTGGGCTTTGGCCTATTTTACTAGTCCAAAGATCGTTAGTACCTCTAGCTATGGCAAAACGACGACCCAAATGTACGAACTTAATTATCTCCATAATTTGATCCAATTATATATCTAGTAATTGCACACGACGAAGACATAAGTCCTTCAGTCTCCCACTTGTATGAGACAAGGGTGCAATATTCAATTTCCTTAAGTCAATATATGTGTCGATTTGATAATATGATTGCATCACATGTCGAGATCATATTAATCTACAAATCGTTTCTTGAAATCTGAGTTAGAATTACAAAACCAAATGATTACTGTGTAATACATTTGAACGCGGCCACGTATTTTCTGAATTCTCCCTCTTCAAGCGGCCATGACACATTTCCTAATTTAATAGGTAGACTCTATCCAATCTTGTGGTAACATGACTCCCACTCAACTTCTGAATAACCGGGAAACACCCTTTATAATCTCCAGTTACGGCTAGACGTTTGAGTGTACCACAGTCACAACATCCATTGAATGAAATCAATGTTCCACTCATGTCAAAGGAATCCACTAATATATACGGAAGTTCTATATTTGAACTTCAAAGTAGGTCAATAGTTCGATCATGCATCATTCATGCATATCCAAGTGATTGACCGAGCATCACTATGCCCCTATAGCCCATGAAACTGCGCTATCCAATCAATCTTACATGCTAGTTCATTTATTGAAATCATTTATGTCCACTTTAATGATCTCGAACTAGGAACTTTAAATAATATATGAATTTTGTTCACCTGTGGGGTTTCAATTCACCAGGTCATCAACCTGATGAGCCCATCAATTCATAATTATTTTGGACATTTTATTTAATTTCCATAACCATAATTAAATAAGAGAAATAATAATTTCTATTTTAAACATAATTCTGCAAATTAATGCATTTCTCATGTAATATGTTTTCTCAAAACATATACAACTTAAATTACACAACTTGCTTCAATCCTAGGACTTTAATACGACTCTCATATCTTAGTCCATGGAAGGGGTTTAGTGATTTCTCACTCATAATAAAACTTTGCAGAACATGACCTTCCGCTGGTCAATGATCTCATAATTGAGGTGATATCTCATATCCTTTTGTTTGGATTTGTGATGTGACTCTGGCTCCTTTGTTCTTGGGCAAAGGTGACCCTTTAGTCACATGACATTTTGATCCAAACTTCCTCTGTAACTATCTGACTATAGTTTAATACACATATTCTGACATTGAGTATGCAACAGTGCTCTGCTTTGAACTCTTCAAGCTCACTGTCCTTTTTATCCAGACACAAATATGCATTTAGATCACTATATAGAATCATCTTGCCTGTTTGAAAAACTTGCATTCGTGTAACCTTTTGACAACTTGCTTAAATTACCATTCAACACAATAGCTAGAAGAATTCCTTTTAGTGCTTCTCAAGCACTCAAGGACTTTTCTTGGTAATTCTCCGTATGCTTATTTTGAATTTGCTTGAATTCTGCTACACATGCACTAGTCATATGCAACATCTTGCTTTGTACATTTCATGGCATATATAATGAACTTTTTGCAAAAGCATAAGGTACACTAACCATACAACTCAACTCTATTAGCTTTTGAAGGCACTGAGTCTTACTGAGTGTATTACCATGAAACATGGGAAGATATCCTATCTTAGAGTCTTGCTTCATGAACTTGTCAAGATCCTTATCAACATAAGTCTCTCGATTCATTCTAATAATTCTTCAAGATTCAATTCATGGATCTTAGTTCCCAATATGTACTCAACATCTCTTAAGTCTCTCATATAGAAACAATCTTTCTAACCATTGCTTGACTTATTCAAGCATTGATATATCATTTCATATGAACTGTATGTCAACTACACACTAGACTAAAGGACCAATTGCTCCCACTAAACTTCTTGTCTCTACAGGAATTCTTTCGTTCTACTAAGGAAATCAAACTGTTTGATTGCCTAATCAAAACGAATGTTCCAACTCCTTGATGCTTACTTCAATGAATTTCTGAAGTTTGCAAAACTTTCTAGGAATTTCTGGATTTCAAAACTCTTAGGATGTATCATATACATTCTCACCATCAAGAACATTTCATGAAAGTGATTTTGATATCCATTACTAGAATAATCCGAATAGGCTTACCCAACTAATAGGTTTGACCCTATTTGTAAGACTATTATAGACTAACACATTTTTACAAACATGGAGTCCATACTGGATTTCATGGCTTTAAGGCCATTTCCTGAGTTGGCACTTATCCAAAGCTTGATTGTAGGGCATGGATTCTAACCATTCCAATAGGAAAATTTTAGAATTCACTTTTTCTCAAAATTTCAACAAACTGTTTGTTTTGATCCCAAGTAACCTACGATATGTATGAGCGACAATAGAATTATTCTCTTCAACTCTTTGAAGCCTTTCATTCTAGTGGGACGATAGAAGCCTCGCTAGTGGAATTAGCTTGCTTCGACACATGGTTTATCAAATTAGCTGATTTCATATGCCTTCGTCTTTGATGTAGTGTTATCCACATCCATTTGTTGCTCGTCTCGAATCTCATCGAGATCTAGCTTTCCTCCCACTTGGCTTTGTAGGAAGACATTCTTTCTATAAAGACACTATCGCGAGCAACAAACACTTTGTTTCTACGCGATTGTAGGAATAATACCTCTTAGTTTCCATGAGAAGACCCATGAAGAACTACATTTCTGATTTAGGGTGTATTATGTCATCTTAGTAAACATTTTACATTGATTTCATAACCCTTAATCCTGTTTAGAAAAGATAACTTTTGGAACATTTCCAAATCATAACTCTTATGACATCTTTTCTACTGCTTTGGTTAAGTTTCTTGTTTAGTTTATCGCAATTGTTGTTGTTCTAATGCATATCCTCAAAATGATATTTGTAAATCATTAAATCTTGGATCGAACATTGGCAAGCAAAGTTTGATTCCATCTTCATAAACATACACTTCAATTGTAATGTTTCTGGATTGTGAATTAATTAAACAATTCCCTTTAGATGATCATTCCTTTTGAGTAAATATTTATAACAACAGTCATATTGTGGTGTTAAATTGTTTATCTCAACCTGATTTTACATTTCAATTTTGGAATTTTGAACTTTTCAATGTTTCCAAGTTTTACTTCATTAAGTAATTATCGATATAATTACTTAAATCGTTAGTAAAAGCAATGAAATAGTTAAATCTCTTTGCTAATTTTGAACTTATTGATTCACATACATCATATGTATGAGTACCAAAAGGTCATTTTAGCTTCTTTTACCCTTTCTACTAAAAGGCAACTTGGTCATTTTAACTTATCAAGCATGACTTCTAATTCTCAAGTGATTCATAATCATATAAGAATGAGAGTCCATCCAAAACTTTGGATGTGCAAATGGTTTGTGTGACCTTACTTTACTTGTTGTAAGTGTATTTTGAATCATCTAAATTTACTTTTGTGATCTACTTATATCAATGTCATAAACAAGATTAACTCATATCTAGCAAAATGAAAACAATTTATTACCTTGGTCATGGATCAACACTTGTCCAAGCCAAGTAAACTAAAATTCAGTATTCAAAACAAGAAAACCGAAATATTGTCTCATCAAAACTGGATATTGTTCTAAAATCATGATAAACTAATCAAAAATTTAAAACTATGAAGCTATCTCTGGCCACTCAAATACTTCTAGTGAACCTTCAAGCTCCATTTCCTTGCTAGCTTCACTTATTTGCAGTTCCTGCGCAACATCACTATGTTAAGCACTGCAACTTGGTATCTCATACCTAAGTGAAAGTTAAAATGTTTATAGCATTATACCCGAGGTTGATGATCCATTCTTCTTGAGGAAGTCATGGTATTTCTGGCAATTTCGCTTCCAATGCCCCTTCTTCTTGCAGTAAAAGCATTCACTTTCACTTGCAGCCTTGGGCTTTGGAGTCGTCTTAGGCTTTTCAGGAGCCTTGGCAACTTGCTTGCCCTTGCTCTTGGCACTAGCCTTTTGCCCCTTCTTCTTGAACCCCTTTCCCTTTTGAATCATAAGAACTTCCTTCTTAGGTTCCTTAGGGATTTGTTTCTCAGCACTGACCAACATTGCATGCAATTGATTCATAGTCTTTGCAGTGGCAGTCATGTTAAAATTCATGATAAACTGGTTGAAACTTTCTGGTAGTGAATGGAGAATGGTGTCTGTTGCCAAATCATCACTGTATGGGTGCCCCAGTTTCTCCATACTTTGAATTAGGCCGATCATTTTGAAAACATGATCATGAACTGTGGCTCCCTTCTCCATCCTACAATCCAGAATCTCACGATGGAGCTCATACCTTTCAACTCTAGCTTGTTTCTTAAACAAAGCTTTGAGTTCTTGCATGATTGAGTAGGCATCCTGGTCCTCAAAACACTTTTGAAGACTAGGCTCCATGGTAGCAATCATTAAGCAAGTGATAGGTATAGCTCTGTCATGAGCTTCCTTGTGCTTCTTGATCTCTGTCGCAGTTGGATTTTCTGGCAAAGGTCCTGGTAATGGGGTATCAATGATATCCTCTTTACCCTCAGATTTCAGAACAAGTCTTAGCATTCTTTCCCAAGTGGAAAAGTTCTCCCCTGTCAACCTATCCTTCTCAAGGAATGGTCGAAGGTTGTAAACATTGTTGTCATTGTGATTACGGCTACCCATCTATGTCAAAATAAGGCAAAGTTTAATAATTATGTTTAATTTAAAATTAAAGTACCATAAACGCATTCATTTGGTAACTTTAAAACACTTTATTCAATAATTAATTGATCCCAATTGAATTTTAAGTGATTCCAAGATCCTTTATTTGTGCAATAATTGACCGGACTGAGGCCCTACCATCAACCATTACATTTTCAAGGTGAGTAAACTCTTTACTGATTACAACTCTTGTAACTCTTGGTTGAATAATTAATCATCACATGCTTAATTATTACCCTTAGCTTCAAGGTTCTAAACTCTTTAGGTAACCTTGTTGAGTATAACCAATTAAAAGTGTAAAACGTGATTTACCCCCACTCCCCTAAGATATAATATGACACTCAGCTGAGGCATGACCCATCATAAAATATCAAAGGTTTCATCGGGTTTTTAATTGGAAAAGCTATCTTAATATAACTGGGACCTAGATTTATTATGTTGTGATTATTTAGTGAACTCTAGCGCATTATCAATCAACATAAATAAAATCTAACATGCATAATCTACTAATGCAATAAATCATGACATAGTATGGCCCCTTAGTTCTAAGAAAACTAGAAATGAAAAAGCTCCCACTTGAATCGTCATGGATCTCCATCCACCTTGCTCCTTTGGGCCTTCACTTCATGGGCTTCTTTGGACTAACACTATTTAAATAACTATTCTATTTACTTTAAATAAAAGTTACAAAAATACTTAACGGTACGCAAACCGTATTTAGATTACAAAAATACATCACGATGCGCAGATCGTATTTAAGAATCTATGGGCCACACTAGTCTATATATAACAACATAATATCATATATTATAAAAGTGCCATATAATAAATCACTCAACATGCTTGTCTAAACTACAACATCGAATGTTCATAATAAAGTCAACGCATTTCCTAAAATATCTCATATTTTAATCATAATTAGATAGTATCATATATTATTCATGACCGTTTATAAAATATCATATATTCAATTTAGTCATGAGATAGAATCAAATCATATTTTAATCTAGAAAGATAAATCATATTTAATCTTTCATGATTATCCTAACAAATTTAGGAGATTCTGTCCTAATTACTAGCCAATCAAATAATTTTAAAATCAATTATATCCTAATCTAATTATGGGATAATCACATTATTTAAATCAATTATTATCCTTTTGGAATATGCTCAGAATATCCTAGTCAATCTTATCCAAAATTAACCACTTTAATTAGGATAATTATCAATTTAACAACTTTAAATATGGATAATATCAAATATAACAACTCTTGAATATTTGATTTTATCCTAAAATAAAAGATTTTATCCAAATACAACCAACTTTATTTTTTAAAATAAAAGATCATATTTTCAAAATATTTTATCTTATCCAAAACAAACTGATTTTATCCCAAAATAATTCATAATTATCTTGAAATAATTTTAAAATAGGATAATTAAATTTTTTTTTTGAAAAATACCGTGACTGCACGGTTGCTGGCCACCGTGGTTGGCTAGCCGGAGCTAGCCGCGGTGGCTGGCTGCTTTGCAGCAGCCACTGCCGCAAGGAAGCAGCAACCAGCAGCAGAGGCAGCCACGGCAGCAGCGTGCAACGCTTGTACAGCTGCTGCCTCAGCCACCAAGACCGCCGCCCACCTTTTCCCCTCCCTCTTGGACTGCCACCTGGTCGGCAGCCGCCGTGGCTGCGCCACCCAGCCGCGGTTGCTGACCACTTAAAACAGTTTTATTTTTTATTTTTTTATTTGTGTTTTAATTTAATTAAAATAACATTTATCATAATTAAATTATATCAGTCCATAAGATTAAAATTAAATCACATTCAACTTTAAAATTAGGGTTCTTCATAAAATTAATCCCAATTTAATTATAAATTTTAAAATTAAATTGATGATCATACACAAAACACTTTTATGCATAAATCAATCCGATTAAAATTATGAATCATAAAATAAATCGAATTAAATCAAAATCAAGCACAAAAATCATATTTTAGGGCTAGATTAATGAAAACATGGAGTTCATTAATTAGAAAATTAGGGTGAGGGAGTTCGAAAATTTTGAACATATTAGGGCTAAAATTCGGTCTCTTCATGGCTATTTTGAGCATAATTAAATCACATTTAATCGATTCCAAAAGTTTAATCACATTAAAGATAATAATTGAACCATAATTAAATTAATTTCTCCCTCTTAATTGATTATAAAATTAACGTGGACATCAAATAATCGTATTATTATGATCTAGCGCGTTCATGCAAGAGGCTAACTGATACCACTGTAGGAGTTTATAGGTACTACGCAGCGGAAAAACATGAATCATATTCAATCAAGTACCAATCCCAAGAATCACATGCATAACACACAAGACACATAATCATACCTTTGACGCGTGAATTCCACGAAGCTATTCGACAGGCAAATCAGGGAGAGAATAGAGCCCCAAGCGTTGCTCCTCTACTTAGTCCACGAGATTCGAACGAGCCGTCCACCAATACTAGATTGGTCGAGTGATTGAGGAGAACCGCGATCACCACCTTTACGGACAACCGACCACCGCACGAACCACCACCACCACGACACACCACCGGCGCCTAGGAGGAGGAGAGAGCCGTGAGAAAGAGGGGACTTTGAGAGGGGTTGGGTTTCGTGTTTGCTAATTAGGGTTTGATCACACTGATCAGTTAATTGCTTCCTTGCTGCAAACCTAGGCACCTAGTCTATTTATAATCTCATTATAATTAGACTAGGGCACGAAGCCCAAAACTCCTTCTAATCCACTACATGGCCGGCCACCTAGAGTGATGAGGCCCATGATGGGCCTCGTCCTCTAATGCTCGATCTAGCCCCTTTGTGTGACCTTATAGGATCCGTCCAATTGGGCTTTGGCCTATTTTACTAGTCCAAAGATCGTTAGTACCTCTAGCTATGGCAAAACGACGACCCAAATGTACGAACTTAATTATCTCCATAATTTGATCCAATTATATATCTAGTAATTGCACACGACGAAGACATAACTCCTTCATACACCCCTTAACGATCCAAGAGATCGTCAAATCCATAAGGTCTAGAACCAAATAAGGGTCCGGGAATGAAGGTACAAATCCAACCTAAAAGAGATTGAACCTGCCCTAATAATAGGCCTCTACTTTATTCTGATCGTATTCATGTGCGCTTTCTGATTAACATGCAATCAATAGGATTAACCCTAAACCTGTTTATCTATGTTGGTTGAATATAATGCACAAATAAACTATTATTGGCGATCACTTGAATTATAATCACAATTAACCTAAACAAGATTATTAATTATCTTATTAAGCGTGATTACAAGTACCAGTTCCTTTTAACATGGATAAAAGGCGTGATCAAGCAATAACAATAAATATCAAGCAACATAATAAATATAATCATGAATAATAATTATAATAATATCATCATAGATAAAATAATCATCATCAAAATAATAATAATCATGTTCATAATCATCATAAATTATAACAATTATAATCATAATCATGTTCATGTTAATATTAAAGCATAATAATAATAGCAAGATCCTAGGCATGATACTAACAAGATTAATAACAAACCCTAACATGTCACTAACCAATAAAAATCAAATCTTTAACCCTAACATGATACTAACATGAATAAATATTAGGAAGAACATAGGAAGCATCGTAACAATCATATTTAATATTAAAATTACCCTAGACATGATACTAGGAATATCATAATAACAATCTAAACATGATTTCTACATCATAACATCAATAAATCAATTAAAGTACTTACTTTGATGCCTCGTACCTCTTTCTAATAACAAAATACACACGTTAGTAACTTCAAGGAAAATAATAAACAAACAATCAAATTTAAATAATTGAAAGAGAGATTTGGGACCAAACCCTCAGAAATTAAACCTTTCACGTCTAGGGCGAAGGCAACTTCGAATATGGCTAGGTGTTTCTAGATCTTGCGAATGCGGAATTTTGTATGTGAAAACAAAGTTTAGAAAAGAGAAAGAGAGAGATGAATGAATGATTAAGGAAATCTTGATGAGAATTAATGAATGATTAAAGAGAATGAAAGAGAATTAAAAACTGATTGTAGGTGAATATTAATTGAAACTGATTGTTGATGAGAATTCGTGAATGAAAACGAAGTTTTTAATACGTTATTTATAGAGAAATCAGCCAAAAAAGATAAAATTAACAAAACAGAGTCTGGCGCACGCAAAACGAAATCGGCGCCATTCATTGGCCATTAAAGCCAGGCGCCAACGTCAGCGCCAAGCGCCAATCTTGTTTTTGACGCGTTTTCTAAAATCTGATAAATTTGGCCGTACAGGAGGATAAAATCATATCTTTTCCTCAAAAATGTTCTTTGATTTTAATTTAAACTCTGAAAAGTCAACAAAAGTCAATTTATCTATGCTAATTGAATTAGGAATGAAAAGAACCTTCTAGAAGAATCTAGAAGACTAAAACCATTCCTAATTGCATTAGGAATGATAAATCATATTAGGCCCTCCCCTAGATCATTGGGCCGTATATAAGGTTCTAACCGGGCCCAGTTTAGTAAATTGGCCATAACTTCCTCAATATTCATCGGAATTGGGCTTATAATATATCGTTGGAAAGGTCTTTGCAAGCCCCATCCAACTACACTACTATTGGACCCATATCATGGACCAACCAAACTGGATTGGCTGTTTTCTTAAAATAAGTTTTCAAAAACAGAGAGAAGAGAAAAGAAATTAAAACTATCCGCAATACTAGACTTTCCACACTTTCACTTAATTCGATTATGATTCGACGCGAAAGGTACTCATCATTGGGTTTGGTTTTGGGGAGACACAAATGGGTGTCTACAACACGTGTCATCCCAAAGAAATGGGAAAAAAGGCGGCCTTCATGGCCCATATCCCGAGAAAGCCGCAATGCGGCGCAGCCCACCAATGATTAGGGCTTGATGACCTAATTAGGGGCACAATTCCCTAGGACCCTATAAATAGGGAGATTTCCTCCACTTGGGGGACACGTTTTACCATTTATTACATAGTTTACTCTTTGATAGAGGCATCTTGAGCTTGGAATCCGAGCAGATCCCCAACTAAATTTCCGCACCTTTTTACTTCTATTCAAGTTACTAACTTGATCGTCGGAGGCGGAGCTCCAATTACCTTGGGTCTCCGTTGTTTTGTAGGTACAACTCACGCGTGGACCAGACTTTGTGACGTAATTCTCCCGAGGGACAAAAACAGCCAAAACACCAGTGATTTGAAGCACCCCTTGTAGCCACATCATATCACCTTTCACCCTTCAAATATGCAATCCTTTTTTTGATAAACCACTTTGAGCCTCTTCTAATGGTAGACCTTTTATTTTACAACCCATATCAACCTAACCTTGGGATGGGATGATATGCAATTTATGCAATTTTCAATTTCATAAAATGCTTGAGTGACTTCAAAAGATTAAAGTAGCTAAAAATAAGCAAAAAAAATAAATAAAAGTGTACAAAAGGGAAAGTGTTCCAATGTCTTTGACATGAACATGTCTTTGATATGAACACGTCTCATATTGCGTCTCTTATCGAGTGCTCGGTACCGTGACTGAGAAACACGAATGCCAAGTGAGTGATAAACCACATGATCGGGATTGCCCACACTTATAAAAAAAGGTTCAAAATAAAAAAAAATTGCAAAAGCAAAAAAAGAAAAGAGAGCTAAAAAAGAGTTAAAACCCTCAAGCATAAATATATAAAGATTCAAAAGTAAGGTTGCACACCTGAGGGGCTTATCTAGGGTGTTGAGACTTTATCCCCTTCTTCTTCAAACCTTTAGCATAACCACGTTAAAACCCTTCAAAAGACCTTTTTGAGGTATACACACACTTGTGCGAGGTTCGACTAGAGCTACGTTTGGCCTGATTCCTAACGGATACGTAGGCAGCCTCACATCGAGGTTCGGCCGTAATAAACATGCACTCATATTTTTCATTAATAATTGATCATATCAAGGAATTTCCATTGCTCATCCCTATTCACTTAGAGCTAGACTTGGGGGCTTGATCCTTACATTATTAGCCTACCCAGCCTAAGAGTCACCACCATTTGGCTCTTTTCAATATATTTTTCCACACACTTAGCCCTAGCGGCCTAACTTTAGTGTCACTATCACACACTGCACAGATACATGACTGAATATACTTCCCTTAGGAACCCTTTATCATGAAATCGTAACACAACGCTGAAGCATGCCTTGTCATATCAAGATCAATCATCATTGCATCATAAAGTACGAAGTACATAGCCTCCACGCCTAAGTTACCTAAATACTTTCATTATCAAGTCAACTAGGGTAGTCTAAGATGTTACAATCCTTGTACTGTGAGAGACAACGTTAATGGATTAAGCCCATTCAACATGCACCTTCAAAAACTTCGTTTGATTCTTTTTTCGCGTATTTCTTTTTCTGGAGAAAGTCGGTACCCTCCACCAAAAAATGACGGAAATTTTTGTTTTTCTGCATTCGAGTCATGTACATATCGAGTTTCATGAGTCAACACTATGCACACACAGGTCACATCGAGTCGAGTCAACCTTGAGTCATTCAATCACAGTGAGTCAAGTTTATACTTTAAGTAATGTCAAGTCAATGAGTCAAGCAACACTAAGTCTTAGGTCAACCCTAAAGAAAGATAAGCAAAGTCCTATAGTCCAAAATATAAATACGGGTACATTCCAGTGAGCAAGAACATTCTCGAATTTTTTTGAAAAGCCGCGAATGAAAACTTGACTCTAGCGTCAGACGACAAAACTTATCGCCTGGCGACAGAGCGAGAACGCGGCGATAGAGTCTTCCTGCAAGCGCCAGTGCGGCGATGAGATACATGGCCCCATATTGGATTATGCAGACCTCTTACAACAATTTTGGGTTCCTGGTACGCTAGTTAGCCCCTATAAGAAAATTGACATGATTAGTAGTCAGCTCGATTACAATCGCAGTAAGTGATTAACCTGACAACGATCGTCTCACTTAGCTTAAGCGCCTAAGCATTGGCTCATTACAACCACCACCGCATTGGATCAAAAGCAAGCACTAATACGACAATTTTTCCAAGAATTGGATTGTCATCCCTAACTGACAACATTTCCAAAAGTGGATTGTCGCGCATTCTTCTTAAACGAAAATTTTTCCAAGGTTAGATTGTCATCTCTGGCTAAGTTTCCAAGTGAGGATTGTCGTGCTCCTTCTCTGTTAGGCAATTTTTTCCAAGTTCGGATTGTAATCGCTGCCAATTTTCCGAGATTGGATTGTCAGACACTGAGTTCCCTATGGAAACATTTCCCAAAGGATTGTTGTAGGTCTCTATTCATCATAAAATTCGGCAAGAGTTCCTCAACATGGATTGGCATTCATTTCAATTAGTGGCAAATTTTCCCAAAGTGGATTGTCGATCGACTCTTTTTTGGCAAATTTCCAAGGTGGATTTCTTTCAAGAGCAATATTTCCAAGATGTGGATTGTCGATCGTAGCAAAGTTCTTATGACAGATTGTTACGAAGTATTGGCAACTTTTCCCAAAATTGGATTTTGGCAAATTTTTCGAGATATGGATTGTCGCTTCATCGTAGCAAAATTTCCAAGGATGGATTATTACGTGGCATTGACAAATTTCCCTAAATCGGATTGTCATACATCAAACAAGAGTTGTGTTGATAACTGTTCTTTAAGAAAAGAGGATTATCATCACTCAAAGCATCAACAGCAAAATCAAGCAGCATTAAGGATCAACAAGCGTTGATCTTTCAGTAATTTTCTTCGGAATATTATCGCAACAACTAAGGATGGCTTCAGGTGGAGCAATCTTCAATCATGTTCCCTGGCTTGCGGAAGATGGTCACAAGGCAGTAGAAGATCGTTTCAGGCAAAGCAATCTTTAATAGTATTCTCTGGCTTGCAGAAAACTATCACATTGGAGGCAGTTACAAGTGTAGTAGTCTTCAGGCGGTATCCCCTAGCTTGAGGAAGATCGTCAAACAAAAAGAAGCTCTTTGTTGAGAGATGCGTGGACATATAAAAATAGCTCCGTTGTTCAGAGACGAGTGAACATAATCAAAACAACAAGATGGCGTTCCCTAGCTTGTGAAAGGTTGTCACAATGAAAAATGCAACACAAATCGGTTACCTTCGGAGACGGGTGCTCGACGGTGCAAGATACGCGTTTCTTAACTCTCTTATCTGTTTTAACTAATGCTAGTTTGCAAATATCGGCGTTACAAGAATGATTTAGGATCGCAGAACGTTCTGAATTATTCTCCGTCCCTATTGATACTTTGACTTTTGTTTTCGAAACTTGCGTTTCTCCAAACTCAGTCAAGGGGGGGGGGGCTTTCTGTAGACACCCAAATGTGTCTCCCCAAAACCAAACCCAGTGATGAATACCTTTCATATCATTTGATTATCGAACAAAGAAATAGTGTGAAAAGTCTAGTGATGATGATGTTTTTATTAAAATATCTCCTTTCTGTTTTTGAAAATAATTCTTTTCTTACCCTATTTATGAAAAACGTGCATTCTAATTTAGTTTGGTCCATGATATGGGTCCAATAATAGTGTAGTTGGATAGGGTTTGAAAAGACATTTCCAACGGTATATTATAAGCCCAATTCCGACAAATAATGAGGAAATTATAGCCAAAATACTAAACTGGGCCTGGTTTGGTTTTTATATGCGGCCCAATGATCTAGAGGAGGGCATATGATTAATTATCATTACTAAAGCTATTAGGATTGATTAAAGTCTTCTAGAATACTCTAGAAGGTTCTTTTGAATCATAATGGAGTTAGGATTGATAATTATGTTTCAAAGAGTTTAAAATTGAATAAAACTACTCCTTTTGAGAATTCTAATTTTGTACGAGATGGAATATGTTCAGATATTATTTTAGTGCCTCATAATATTTATCTAAATTTTATAAAGTTGGATAGATCTTGAAATTATCTTTCCAATGATATATTATAATATTAATTCCGAGCTATAACGAAAAAGATATGAATGGAATATTAAACTCTATCCAAAACTGACACCGTCCTACTATTTCGGCCATATCTTTTTATCTACAAAATATTTTAATCTTATTATAACTAGGTTGGAAAGTAGACTTCAATATCTTTCCAAAGACATATTATATGACTTATTTAAACTTCTGGATCAAAAGATATGATAAAAATAAAATCCGTAAAAACTGTTGTCCATCGAGTTTTATTTCGATTCGAATTCGGATTCTTTTCTTATTCTTTGACCCTCTTTTTTCTCTATAAATAGAGGTCATATATCCTTTTTCAAATTACCAAATCTCATCAAAAATTTCTTGATTCTCTCTCTCTCTTTTAAACCAACTCTTTTTAAACAAAATTCCGCATTCACGAGATCTAGACACACCTAGCCAAGTTCGAAGTTGTCTTCACCCTAGACGTGAAAGGTTTGATATTTTTGAGGGTTTAGTCCCAAATCTAGTCTAAACTTTATTAATTCTCTATTTAAATTATTTAATTTAATTTATTAATTTTATTATTTTCCTTGAAGTTACTAACGTGTGTATTTTGTTATTAGAAAGAGGTACGAGACATCCAAGTAAGTGCTTTAATTGTTTAATTGATATTTTGATATAGAAATCATGTTTAGGATGTTTTTCCTAGTATCATGTTAGGAGGATTTTCTTAGTATGATTTTCAGGGTAAGAATAAGTTTCTTAATAATATCAATTATGATTTATGTTATGCTTCCTATTTTCTTTCATAATGGTATGTTAGTATCATGTTAGAGTTAAAGCTTTGATCTTTGATGTTTAGTGACATGCTAGGGTTTGTTATTAATCTTGTTAGTATCATGCCTAGAATCTTTCTATTATTATGCTTCGGTATTGACATGATTATTATTGTTATGTTGATTATTATGTTGCTTGATTATATTATTTATTGTTATTGCTTGATCATGCCTTTTATGCATGTTTAAAGGGAATTTGTACTTGTAATCACGCTTAATAAAATAATTAATAATCTTGTATAGGGTTAATATGATTATAATTCAAGTGATCGCCAATAATAGATTTATTGTGCATTAATATTCAACCAACATATAAACAGGTTTAGGGTAAACCTATTGATTGCATGTTAGTCAGAAAGCGCACATGAATACGAGCAGAATAAAGTAGAGGCCTATTATAGGGCAGGTTCTTTCTCTTTTAGATAGGATTTGTACCTTCATCCCCGAACTTCCAGTCTTGGTTCTAGATCTATTGGAGTTAACAATCTCATGGATCCTTAAGGGTTGTAACCTTCACCCTGTGAACGGTTTACAAGTTCTTAAAACTTGTTGGCGACTCTTTTGTTCTAGCTTCCTTCCCTTTGGACGCTACCATGCTTAAGTGTATGATCACAGTGGGGTTCAAGTTTAGGGTAATGCTTGAAATATTCCCTATAGGTATATCCACACTTGTGCGAGGTCCGGCTAGAGCTACGTTCGGCCTGATTCTTAACGAATACGTAGGCAACCTCACATCAAGGTGCGGCCGTAATAAAAATTCATAAACTCATATCTACTTTCATAAATGATCATTTCAAGAGATCCTCTATGCTCATCCCTATCTACTTAGAGCTAGACTTGGGGGCTTGATCCCTACATTGTTAGCCTACCTGGCCTAAGAGTCACCATCTTTTGGCTCTTCTTAAAATAATATCTTTCCATACACTTAGCCTTTGCGGCCTAACCTTAGTGTCACTTTCACACACTGCAGAAATACATGACCAAATATATACTTCCCTTATGAACCCTTTGTCATGAAATCTTAACACAATGCTGAAGCATGCCTTGTCATATCAAGATCAATCATCATTGCATCATAAAGTATGAAGTGCTTAGCCTCCGTGCTTAAGTTACCTAAATATTTTCATCTAAGATAGCCTAGGATGAATTAATACTCGCACCTTGAGAAATAGTATCAAACAACATTTGACTAAGCTCATTCAACATGCACCTTCAAAAACTTCGATTCTTTTTCGGGAGAAAGTCGATACCTTCCTAAAAAATGACGAATTTATTTTGGCTTTTTCGCATTATGAGTCACAAAAGACGACCTTGGAAGACTTGAAGACTCAAGGGGTCATGCTAGTTGCCAAATGCATCATTATTTATGTTTTTGATACATATTTATGACCATATATATGTGAATTATATGTTAGATTCATGTTTAGGATTTCGAATGTTGCGATGATTAATTTGTAAGAGATTATAGGTACTAATTGCAGAATAAAGATGAATCATATTTATACAATACCTAATCCCAAGATCTAATGCATAACACATAAAGAACAAGTAATTATACCTTTGAAGTGTAATTCCACGTGCGATCGAGCAAGAACAATGGGAGATAAAGAACCCCAAGCGTGATTCCTCTACTTGGTCCACGGGCACGGATTAAGACCTCCATTAATGCTAATTAGTTGCAATTGAACCCTCAGTTGATCTTTTACGGAGAAGAGCGAGCAACGAACCAACCACGAACCACCACACGCGCCACCAAGGGTGGCCGGCCGTGAGTCCAAAGAGGAAGGAGAGGGAGTCGTGAGTTAGAGAGAGGAATTAGGGTTTTGGGATTGGTTGCCTTAATGTCAAAATACACTGTGTGTGAATTATGACTTCTTCCTTGAAACCCTAGGCATGGATCTTATTTATAGATCTCATCACTAAATAAGAGCCCATGTCAAAAGCCCAAAACCTAATTCTCATCTGACTATGCTAGCCCAATCCATTTCATGAATAGAGAATTGCTCATGAGGCCCATTAATGGGCCTCTAACTTTCTTAACCCAATACCCTTGTGTGTGACCTCATAGGATCCATTCTAGCAGGCTTTAGACCATTTGACTAGTTCAAAGATCATCGCTCACAGTCTAGCAATAGATGATGACGACCTAAGAGAATGAACCTATTATCTCCATAATAGTGATCCTTGATATATCCAGTAATTGCACTTATCGAAGACACAATTCCTTCAGTCTCCCACTTGTATGAGACAAGTGCACAATATTCAAATTCCTTAAGTCAATGTGTGTCGATTTGATTATATGATTGCATCTCATGTCGTGTTCATATTAATCTACAAATCTTTTCTTAAAAGTGAATTAGAATTACCAAACAAATGATTACTATGTAATCCATTTGAGCACGAACATGCATTTTCTGAATTCTCCCTCTTCAAGGGACCAAAAGACACATTCCTAATTAAATAGGTAGACCCTATCCAATCTTGTGGCAACCAAAGCTCCCACTCAACTTCAGAAATAATTGGGAACTCACCCTTTATAATCTCCAATTACAGGTAGACGTTTGAGTGCACCACAACCATAACATCCATTGAATGAAATCAATGTTCCACTCATATAAAAGGAATCCACTAATATATCCGGAAGCTCTATACTTGAACTTCAAAGTAGGTCTATAGTTCGATCATGCATCATTCATGCACATCATGTGATTGACCGAGCATCACTACACTCCTATAGCCCATGAAACTACGCTTATCTAATCAATCTTAACATGCTAGTACATTAATTGAAATCATTTATGTCCAGTTTAATGATTCCGAACTAGGAACTTAAATAATATATGAATTTAGTTCACCTGTGGGGTTTCATTCACCAGGTCATCAATCTGATTAGCCCATCAATTCATAATTATTTTGGACATTTTATTTAATATTGAAACCACGATTGAATAAGAATTCTGCAAGTTAATGTATTACTTATGTAATTTGTTTTCTCAAAACATACACAACCTAAATTACATAACTTGCTTTAATCCAAGAATCTAAGTATGACTCTCATACCTTGGTCATGGAAGGGGTTTAGTAAGTAGAGTTCATGAGACATTCTCATAAACATGAATTTTTGCAATTTCTAAATTTTATAATAATATTCACCTCCATACACTAATAATTTTCCTTCGCCCTTTCGCAAGAAACTTAGGAATTTCTAATTTGTATTCCAACATCACATTGGATTTCGATTGAAATCTATCATCACTTGTTTTAAAACACGTGAATCAAATAGACGAGTATAGTCCATGGCATGCATGATGCATCCTTTGCAAATTGCATAAGGATCATCACTCAAAACCTTAATTTCATCAACCTTTCTCAAAGTATTGAATCATTAAGCAATGTGCCATGCTACATGGGATTGAAACTCCTTTCAATATAACGTTGAACCTTATAAGAATCTTATCGATATAAGTTTCTTAACCAAGCTCAAACATCCTTCGAGACCTATCTATATAGATCTTAAATCCCAAATGTACTCATCTTCTTCTTCAAGGTTTTTCATACAAAATGCATTATCCATCACTTGACTCTTCAAGAAATGAATAATTTCTCTCTGTACTAGACAAAGAAGACTTCATAGCTCCCACTAAACATCTTGTACACACAAGACCTTTTCTTCATTTTACGAGAACATCAAACAATTTGATTAAGTCACAAAATTAAGAACATTAACTCCATGATGCTATGCATCCCTAGGATTATTGGATATTCAAAATTTTGATTGTATCATATACAAATCTTCTTTCATGAACAATTTCAAGAAAGCGTTTTGAAGTGCATCGACCAAATCTTATAAGGTAGAAATCACTAAAATATCTTTAATAGATCTTTGCAAAATGACTAATGTAAAGGTTTCATCGTAGACATAGTCATACTATGAATTTGTTAAATCCTTTAACAAGTCTTTGCTTTATTTAGAAAACATTTTCTTTCTTGTCTGCTTTGCTTACAATGAGTCTTACTCAATTAGACAAATTATTCAAGTGTCATACACTTGCTTACAGACTTAGAATCTATTTTAGATTTCCTGGTTTTTAAACTAGTTGGAGTCATATCTTGTCAAATAATCTTTATTACTTGCATAATCATCATGTTCCAAAATGAATAGTTTAGAACTCTTAGTCAATATGAAATCATATTACTTTGGCTAAGTTTTACATATGCTAGTCATCATAGTGGGTTTTTGATGTAACAATTGAAACTCATACAACAACTTTGTTAAGCTTTCAATGAGAAACGACAATAGAGGATTTATACTTGGAATGTACTACCTTCGACACATGGTTATTAATCTCATTGCATTTAATGAGACCACGCGTTGTCATTTATATCATGAGGTGAATCATGCTCATATTGTTGCTTTTATTCGACAACTTCTCAAATTTCTTCAAGACTATCGAATTCACTTTTCTTGAACTATTCAAGGCTCTCGAACTTTTTGAGATTCTTATACTCCCACTTTCCTTTTGAGGAGGCACATTTAGCATAGGGTGAACCAATCATTGTTTGAACCACGTTTGTTTGTTTCTTTTCTCGAACTCTTTCGAGATTTATACTACTCCCACTTGACCTTTTGAAACAATTTCCATAAGGGCACCTACTTGAGCAACAAACATTTTGTGCTCTGTATAGGATTTGATCGTGAATTAAACGATTTAATACAAATTTTATTCCTTTCTTTTTAGAAAGACTTTATAATAACTCTTCTTATCCATATCACATATGAAGCCTTTGCTACATTTTGATTTGACCTATGTAGTTTTTTTTAGTTTTGTAGCTTATCTTAAAAGTATATCCCTTGAACAATGGTTGGAAGATAGGTAATTTCATCCATTATAAAATATATCTTATATAGATTGATATCTCCCTTTCATGAACATTTCATAAGGTTTTTTTTCAGAGTTTGTTGTAAAACGATTTCACAACTCTTGGATGTTTATCAAGGTATTGGCTTAAATTCTCATTATTTCGATCATATCGCAATATTTTGAATGTGTTTCCAAGTACATGTCTTGACTCAAACTTTCGTCATTACAATCATATTGTAGTGTATTTATTATCTTGTCAAGTTGATTATGAACTTCATAGTGGACGCTTTGAACTTTTCAAAACTTTCACAGTTATGCTTCAACTAAGCACAAGTGATCATATCACAAATGAAGTTTCATTGTTCGCCTCTAGCCTTTGAACCTTTGGTTTTCTTACATCGATATGTTTTCGACCTTGAGTTCTTATCATCATTTCTTTTAATGGTGAATTTGTCAAATTTTCAAAATAGAATGATAATTACACATATCAATAGATTCAAAATCTAATGATATTGAAAGTCCATCCCTTTGGATCTTTCGCAAGCAATGTTCATTTTCATTCGAATAAATTGACATATTAGAAACAATTTATAAATATATAAATGGTTTAATTATTTTTATCATATAAAATTTAAACCTATTTAGCAATTTAAAACACATCATGACTCTATAAAGCATGGAATAACATTTATTCCATGTTTTTGAATCTTCAATGCTTAGTCATTACTAACATTGGATGGGTATGTGTAGGGAATATTTCAAGCGTTAATCCCCTAGCTTGAACCCCACTGTGATCATACACTATAGTACGGTGGCGTCCAAAGGGAAAGAAGATAGAGCAAAAGAGTCGCCAACAAGTTTTTTAGAAACTTGTAAACCGTTCAAAGGGTGAAGGTTACACCTCTCAACGATCCATGAGATCGTCAACTCCATAAGGTCTTGAACCAAATAGGGTTCGGGGATGAAAGTACAAATGCAACCTAAAAGAGATTGAATCTTCCCTAATAATAGACCTCTACTTTATTCTAGTCGTATTCATGTGCGCTTTCTGACTAACATGCAATCAATAGGATTAGCCCTAAACCTGTTTATCTATTTTGGTTGAATATTAATGCACAAATAAAACTATTATTGGCGATCACTTGAATTATAATCAAATTAACCCTAAAAAAGATTATTAATTATCTTATTAAGCGTGATTACAAGTACAAATTCCCTTTAAACATGCATAAAAAGCATGATCAAGCAATAAAAATTATTATCAAGCAACATAATAATAAATAATAAATTATAATCCTCATTATAATATGATAATCATAATAATAAAAATAATTAAAATAATAACAATAATTATATCAATAATAAAAATATTATCATAATAATAATCATGTTAAAGCATAATAAAAATGCTCTTTGATTTTAATTAAAACTCTAAAAAGTCAACAAAAGTCAATTTATCAATGCTAATTAAATTAGGAATGAAAAGAACCTTCTAGAAGAATCTAGAAGACTAAAACCATTCCTAATTGCATTAGGAATGATAAATCTATATTAGGCCCTCTTCTAGATCATTGCGCCGCATATAAGGCTCAAACCGGGGCCCAGTTCAGTAAATTTGCCATAACTTCCTCAATATTCATCGGAATTGGGCTTATAATACATCGTTGGAAACTTCTTGTCAAGCCCCATCCAACTACACTACTATTGGACCCATATCATGGACCAACCAAACTGGATTGGCTGTTTTCTTAAAATAAGTTTTCAAAAACAGAGAGAAGAGAAAAGAAATTAAAACTATCCGCAACACTAGACTTTCTACACTGTCACTTTACTCGATTATGATTCGACGCGAAAGTTACTCATCACTGGGTTTTGTTTTTGGGAAGACACAAATGGGTGTCTACATAAGCCCCCACTTTGACCGAGTTTGGAGAAACATAAGTTTCGAAAACAAAAGTCAAAGTAGCGATAGGGACGGAGAATGATCCAGAACGTTCTGCGATCCTAAATCACTCTTGTAACGCCGATACCTGCAAAACTAGCGTTAGTTGAACAGATAAAAGAGTTAAGAAACGCGTATCTTGCACCGTCGAGCACACGTCTCTGAAAGTAACCGATTTGCTGCCGCTTTGTTGTCATTTTGATGACCTCCTGCCAAGTGAATGCCATCCCGCTTGAAAACCGCTACGCTTGTAACTGCTTCCAATCTTGAAGATTGCTTCGCTCGAAATGATCCTCTCCCGCTTTGATAATATTTCACGTCCAAGGGAATACTATTGAAGATTGCTTCGCTTGAAACAATCCTCATCCGCATTGATAATATTCCACGTCCAAGGGAATAATATCGAAGATTATTTCTCTTGAAACAATCCTCTTCCGCATTGATAATATTCCACATCCAAGGGAATACT
Source organism: Chenopodium album (assembly GCF_948465745.1). Lineage (NCBI taxonomy): Eukaryota > Viridiplantae > Streptophyta > Magnoliopsida > Caryophyllales > Amaranthaceae > Chenopodium > Chenopodium album. The sequence continues at coordinate 24,442,627 of NC_137842.1, forward strand.
ATCGAAGATCATTTCGCTTGAAATCACCTTCAGTCGTTTGTGACAACTCTCCACAATCTAGGGAATGCCGTCGAAGATATCCTCGCTCGAAGCCATCCTCATTTGTTGCGATAATTTTCCAAAGAAATTACCGAAGATATCCGCCTGTCGATCCTTAAAAGCTCGCTTGAACTTTGCTTCCGCTATGCCTGTACGTCGGCGCTTTTGTTGCTCTTGAACCTGTACGTCGGTGCCTTTTGCGAATAAACCACTATGTCGGTGCTTTTTGCGAATGAATCACTACGTCGGTGCCTTTTGTTAATGAGCCAATGGTGCTTTAAGCTAATTGAGACGATCTTTCATCAGGTCGATCACTTTGTGTAATCAAGCCGATTACTAAAAATCGTGTCAAATTGCTTAGAGGGGCTAACTGGTGTACCAAGGAACCATAAATATATTGCAAAAAATTAGAACAACCTCACTGAGTGGCTGAGGGTCCTAGCGCCGCTGAAAAAGCATCAGCGCCACACAACTGGCGCTGTAGCGCCAGATGCTGGGATTGGCGCCAGGCGCCAAGCCTACATTTTGACGCCAAGGTCTAGCGCTTGGCGCTAGAATAGGATATTCCTTAAATACCCTTTTCTTCTTCATTTTTGTTGTTTGCTCGTCGCGTTTTGCTCGAAAATCTCAAGAAATTCGCTTGCTTCGTTCTTGCTCATTTCTCAACCAAATTCACTCAAATTTATTGCAAATAAAAGCTCTTTTCATCCACTTTTCCGATCTATGTAAGTTTTCTTCGAACTCACACCGGTTTTTACGAATTTTGCACATGTTTATATTCGAATTTCATGAAATTTCAAAACTTAGAATGCTCAATTCTCTTTATTTGTCAAATTTTATGCCATAAAATTGCTTGATTATGTTTATATATTGCCTTGGGAGTAATTTGAGACTTGTTTGACTCGATTTGGTGAAGAAATGAGCGAATTGCCATTGTTGAACCTCTTGAGGTCGGGAATACAATGTGGCCCGTTCTTGATGTTTTTTCTAGCAATTCTTGTCCAATTTGTCACAACAACTACTATAGTATTGCAAGAAATTGTTTGATTGCTTGAAAAATGCCGTTATGCTCAACTTGAATTTGTGCTCTGTTTTAGTACTACGTACTCTATTTTTTGCGAACATAGTATCATGCGGCCAGGCGAACCTTAGATACTATAGAACCTTAATTTATGATAATTCTGCACAATGTAGCATGGCTAGACAGCGAGGCTCTGGTTCACGGTCCCGAGACGCTCGACGGGAGCATGAGCCCGTGGAGGACGACGCCGAGCCGTCCACTTCGCTTGGTCGACTCCCTAAGTGGGACGAGCGGACCTTGTTCTTTTCCCCCGTCCACCACATTTCTGAGAGGGTGAGACGGGGTATCACTGTTGGGAGGACGCGCTGTCATGGCTCTAGCTGTGACGACTTGGGCGACCTGTACAAGATGTACATTGCCCGGGATGTCGAGACGAGACTCCTATGGGAGTCCTCCGGTCTTGCTGCGTTGTATGAGACCTCCGAGGCGATGGTTGCCTCCAGCGGGGGTCACCATGTAGTGCGTGCTCTGGTGGAGTTCTTCTGGGACACCACCAACACTTTCCACATTCCCTGGGATGAGATGATGGTCACTCCTACCGACTTCAATCTCATCACAGGACTGGAGTTCAGCTCTGTGCCACTGACGTTCGACAGTGGGATCGACGTCTTTTCTCCCGAGGTCGAGGAGCTGTTGGGGCCGATTACCATTCGGGCCCGAGCTGAGGTAGAGTCATCTCAATTCAACGCTAGGGGGATTCGCTGCTTGACTCTGACAGCGGCTTTCGACGATGGTGCGACCACCCGAGAGCAGCGAGTGCGCATCTTTGCGCTTATTTTGTTGTCAGGGACGTTCTCCCCTAACAAGGGTAGTAGGGCGTTGCTTTACTACCTTCCTACCGTCCGCGATCTACATCGGATCGGGACTTATGACTGGGCCAGCTTGGCCTATGCTAACTTCATTCGAGCGCTGAGGGACTCGTGTCGACACCGGTCTTTTGGGACGAATGTTGATTTTTCCGGCTTTTGGAGGGTCGTAGAGGTAAACATTATTCCCTATAAAGTTTAGCTCTACATTTTAGCTAGCATTTGCTGATAATTTTAACTCCTTGTAGATCTGGTTCTACGAGTACTTCCCTTCTGTTGCACCGGCAAGACCGTCACCGCGCAGGTTTCCAGTGAGTGCTTCTTGGGGCAGCCTCCGTGTGGGGATGTCCACCGCGTATGTCCGAGATTGGATCATCGTGGTATGATTCTTTCTTATTTGCCATTTTGTGATGCTTTAGATAGATTCTCGCCTGATTGATGTTCTTTACAGGAGCCTGAGGTGCTGTACCGGCCGTGGGTCGGTCTGGCAGTCCCTGGGTTAGCCGCATAGTATTCTGCTGAGCGTCGCTATTTCTTGGGGACTTATGGAGCGATCGCATACCTTGGAGAGAGGGTTGCTAGACAGCATTCCTCCGATATTTTTGTCGTTCCTGCTCCTCCACCGCGTCACATGTTTGACGCCGCGAGGTTATTGAGCATGTCAGAGGGAGCTGGTACCCCTTGGCGATATTGCACGATCCTTGGGCGATGCTATGCGGAGGAGCTACTGCCATTGTTAGCTCTAGTTCCTATACCGGCTGAGGATGTGGCGGTACGATTTTTCAGCTTTTATCTTTCGTTAAGTAGCCCCCAAGTATTGCTTTACTGACATGGTTTTACTTTATCAGGACGATGCTGCTGAGTTCGTGCCACCCCGTATGTCTATCCATTACCAGGGGACATACGGGCCGATTGAGGAGATGATTCCTCCGGCTCCTGAAGACGAGCGCTTCGTAGAGCGGTCGATTCCTCGCCGCCAGACTCGGGTAAGCTTATTTATTTGCAACCTTTGTCCATATATATTATGCATGTTTACTGACTTATTTCTTTGACAGTTCTCGCGCGAGGTGGTTTCGGCGATGGCACGATGTATAGATGCCTTCCGGAGCCAGCTTGTCCGGATGAGGAACGTGGCTACCTGTCGTCGAAACGACGCCGTTCAGGAGGTAGTCTTTCTTTCATATGTCTTTGCACTACCGCTTCGATTTTGCCTTGTTTCTGATTTTAATTCCTTTTGCAGGGTCAACCTATTCCTTCTCGTACCCGCACGAGACGTGAGGTGCAGAGAGATCCGGTAAGGTCTAGCTCGAGACGTCGCCGCACTACGTCAAGGGGTAGAGGCGGTCGCTCTAAGGCTGCCCGTGCTGATGTGGCAGAGGGCTCGGGTTCTTCCTCTAAGGGTGCTCATGCTGCGCCGGTAGGCCAGGGAGAGGCTACCTTGGCTCTTAGAGGTGGTGGGATGTACAAGGTTGGCTCGTCATTGCAGCAGCCTCCGCAGCCTCAGCCTCAGGTTGATCTCGGGTGGACTGGTTCCACGTTGAGTTTTCCTCCTCCTGCGGAGACTGGAGCTGATAGTGGTGCTGGAGCTGGAGTAGGAGTAGGTGGAGAGGCTACTCCTCGTACGACGTAGTTTTATGCGATGATGGGTTTACCTCCCCCGGCGCCGTAGTTTGTACCTGTGCTTTTTATTATTTATTTGACTTTATATAGAACTTTGCCTTTTAGCTAAACTCATTTTTTAGACATATTTTGTATATACATACTATTATGAGTTTATTTTATTTATCATGTTTTTTCATTTTCTATTATTATTATCATGTGCATGTTTGTGTGTGCAAGAAAGTGTGACAAGTAATTTTGCGCAAAAATTCCGTCATTTTTATCATTGATGGAGGGTATCCGACTTTCTCCCCCAAAAAGAGAAATGAAAAAAAAGAAAAGTTAAATAAAATGTTGGGTTTATAAAAACTTGGAAATTAGTTTAAATAAAAATCCAAAAAAGAATAATATAATTAATATAATAGCTATATTAATTTTAAAAAAAAAAAAGAATAAAAGGATGTTTAGAAAAAGATAAGGAAGCCGTGAAGTCATTAGTAGACTCGAATTAAGGTAAAAACGCGGTTTTAGAAAGCGCGTATGACGAGGCAGATTGGCGCCGAGCATATTTGTGTAGCGCCAATCGCTACACTTAGCGTGTGGCGCCAAGCCTTGGCGTCTGGCGCCAATAGCATCGTCTGGCACCAAATGGCGCTGAATCCGTATCCTACCCCGATTAGAACTGCTCCGATTTCGTGCATAAATAGCCTCCTGCCCAGCCGATTCTATACATAATTTCAGCAAATAAAATAATTCTTAGCCTTAGAAAAATAATATCATGACTGTAGTCACCAAAACTTTTACCCAATACACCCAGGAATGGTGTCGGTCTCTTAATGCCAAAGAAAGAAAATAATTAGATTTGTTCCACTTGGGGGGAATTTATGGTATTTAAGGGGTAGATCTTGACTTAGATTTTATTCATACCGCTCTAGAATATTTGGATGTTGATACTCATTGCTTTAGAATAGGGTATGATGAAATTAGCCCTTTGCCGGAAGAATTTGGTGCTATTTTAGGTTTCCCTGCAATAGACCTCATAGTAATCCCTAGAATAGATGCATACTATTACAAGGATTTTGAACGCTTCTTCAATTTAAAAGAAAGAGATTTATCAAAAATAGTAGATGGCAACATAGTTAATTTGAAAGAATTTGCTCGCCATTATTTTGATAAACCTCTCTCCGAATCTTTTCATATTTATAGAAGAAGGGCTTTCTTATTTTGTATGATTAATAAATTTTTTCTTACTAGTGGTAAAAATAATGAGGGCCAATCAATTATAACCACCGTACTAGAACAAATTGAATCAGGGAGAAATCCAATGCCATTGATAGGTGGAGAGACTATGATTAGTCTTGATGAACTGAAAAGGAACCCAAAAGCACCTTTTCGAGGCTCTCCAATTTTATTACAGGTAGAATAATAATATTTTTAATTACAGAAGTATAGTAATAACAATTTATTTGCCTTGCAATTTTTTACAGATGTGGCTAATGGAAAGGCTAGAATTAATTAGCCCTCCGGACAACATTGAGAAGTACACTCCGAATTGTTTCGTGTGGAGGAAGAAACGCTTCTCTAAGATGGGGCGCCCCGAATGAAAGAGGGTCTTTGAATCTCGCAAATTTGCTATCAAGTGGGTCGTCCCGTGGTGGAAAATAGAAAGGATGGTTGGTGTCAACAAGCAACCTTTCTGCCGTTTTCCAAGTTTGTCCCGTATGACTTATTACTATCCCTGCAGGGTAAAAAGACAATACGGCTTACTTCAGAATATTCCTTCCGGAGATCTTCGTCGTCTCTACGAGTTCCCTGTCTCCCAGGAAGTAGACAGATTTGATGCTTATTGGAGTGCTAGACCTTTATGGGAAGTGATTACCCAAAAGGTTCCTCCCTCCTTGCCCAATGATGTGAGGAAGTGGTTGCTGAAGAAACCTTCGAAGGACTCGAAGAAAAATCAGGGTAAAACTGATGTGAAGAGTCGTCTAGGTGACAGGGTGATTCCTGCCAAGGATCGCTTAGGTGAAAGAATTGAATTCAAAACACCTGCAATGCCTAGGAAGAAAAGTACTACCAGAGATAAGGGAAAAAGGAAAGCTGACACTACAGAGAAAAAGGCTTGGGTAGAAAAGAAGCATGGAGTCCTAGCTGAAGGGGAAACTATCTATTCTAAGATTGAATGTAGGTCCTCTAAAGGATGCCTACTAGCTAAGGTTATGGATGAGGAGGAGGAAGCAGACAAAAATTGGAAAAGGGCTAGGAAAGAAAAGAAAGATTAAGAGCATTGCTTAATTTCCAATGATTAGACTTAGTTTATTAATTTTTTTTTATTTAAAGTTAAATTATTTCAGCTTTATTAAAATTCCATTAATAATGAAATTTTATTTTATTTATGAAATTTCATCTTTTAATTAATTATTTACTTTAAATTTATTAATTAAAGCAATGAAAATCGAAAAATATTAATTTTTCAGAAATTCGGAAAGGAATGGTGTCCTTCGAACAAGTGTATTATTTTGATGGCGGGTTCAAAATTATTAGAAAGCTAATATATTCAGTAAGGTCAAGTGATCGGAATGCCTGGGTGGAGGCCGCTTCCGATCAGTAATATTAATATAATTAATATTACAGCTTAATATTTCCTGAACCCTTCGGGTCACACCCAAGCAAAATATACGAACCGACTCGACGAATTAATTAATTCGTCGCCCGAGTGTTAAATATTTAGACGTTGGAAATTCGAGCTTAGAGCGTCGAAACCGAGCGTCGGAAGTCGAGTAAAAAATAATAAAAAGACGAGACAACAAATTAGTAATAAATCAACAATGACCAAAATACCCCTAGCATCGGAATCCCGCGTGCTAGGGGATTAGCCGAGCTAGCAGCCCGCACCATGTGCGAGACATGCTAGCAAGGCGTGGCTAGCAGCCCGCACCATGTGCGAGGCATGCTAGCACAGCACGACCAGCAGCCCGCAAGCAGTGTGTGGCGTGCTGGCGTGCGCTGCTGCTAGAAGCCCGCACATGTGCGTGGCTAGCTAGCAGCGCCCTCGGCATCAGCAGCCCGCACTGATGTGCGTGGAAGTGCTGGGCTGAGCTGGCAGCAGCTAGCAGCCCACACGGTGCGAGGCTAGCTTGGCCGTGGGCCTAGCTCGGGTAGAAAGGGGAAACTAGTAAGTATGCTTGGTTTTTGGTGTGGACAAGTGTCACAAGGAGAGGAAGGAGTGGGGAGCAAGTATGGTCCCCTCCTCTCCAAGTGGTCCATACTCCTCTTTACATATGACTAGGACACATGTTGATTTATTACTTGCTTATATATTTAATTTAATTTAGCTTTAAATTAATTTGTGGAATTTCATGAATCCCATATTGATGGGATAGAAATTCCCACTCATACTTTCCTCTATAAATACCAACCTTGGGATTTGGAGTAAAGTGCTTGAGTGGGAGTTAGAAAGAGCATTCCATATTTTGGAAAAACTCTTAAACTCCATTTACACTTGGGTTTTGGTCGAACCTTGCTAACTCCAAGGTAGCGGACCTAAAAAGTCGTGTTCGTCCTTTGTGGGTGGATACCGTTGGAGGCATGTCATTTGCGGTGCTCATGGCTTTCAAGTAAGAGCCCGTTTTGTGAGGGCGAAGCTCGCTTCAAGAGTATGATTCGTTCTTCCTTTTATCGTGTTTATTTATGCTTTTTGTTTTTATTAATTACGAGTGGTTCCTTGGGTCGGGGTCGTTTTCGCGGTGAGTTGGACTCACCAAACCCCAACAGTGGTATCAGAGCCCCGCTCGTTTATTTTTATAATCATGTTTTTCAAGGTTTATTTTGGCTTATTTTTCTGGTTTAAGTTGCTAATTAGATTAATGTCGAATTTTGCCCAGAACCCAGATTTTCGGCCAAAAATAGTGAATTTTGGGTGGAATAGGTGTTCTGGAAAGGTTTTTATCCCTTTGGGGCTGTGATTTTAGCCAAATTCTGACCAGAAATGCCTTTTTCGAGGAATTTTTCGTTTTTGACGAAATTTTTTAAGTCTTTTCTAACCTTAAAATTAATGGCATAACTTGTTGATTATGTGGTTGATTATTTGCATTGTTTTCTGCATTTTTAAGTCCCCTTAAAGTACACTTGCTTGGTAGTATTTGATGCTTAAAGGTTTGATTTATTTTCACATAATTGCAAACTAATTGCTTTTTAGTGTGAAATTTTTTGTTTTGAGGCTTCCTAAGTGTTAAAGATTCAATCTTTATTAGTGATATGTGATTGAAACTTTAAAAACCACTAAATTCCATGTTATTTTGTGTTAAACTTTGTTGTTTTAATCATTTTGAGTTGATTGGAAACATAAAGTTTCAATTTTTGTGATAGAAATTTGGTTATCTTCATGTTGGAAGATATAATTTTCAAGGATTCAAAAAATTTAGATGTTGGAATTTTCATTTGAACATTAAAGTTCATATTTTTCCAACTTCCCCTTACTTTGTCAAATTCTCAAGTTTAATTTAAATTGATTAAATTAAAAGTGAGAAATTGCCTCACCTTTGTTATTGCACCAAGCTAAACCAATTTAATTAAGAATGGTTCTTGGAATTATTTTGGTTATTTGCACTTTGAAATTTTATTAAGTTGGACTTGTTTAAAATTTTTTCATTTTTGCTCATTAAGTTAGTTCTAAAATTAATTTAGAATTAATTAATTATGTCTCGCGAAATGGGATCAAATCCCGAGGCCATGGCACGCAAAACGAGGAAAAGAACCACACTTGGCTAGCCGGGCTGCATAGCAGCCCGCATGTGGCTGCCAAGGTGGCTGACCCGCCTTGCGTGCGGCCATATGCGCGGCAGCAGCACACGGCCACAACAGCCACGCAGCAGCAGCCATGGCTGTGCGTGCGCGTGCGTGCGGCAGTGGCAGCAGCTCAAGGCTACTTGTCGCGGGCCGTGTGTGCGGAGCTTTTGTGTGTGTATGTGCTTGGTGCAGTGAGGCGAATGGCCGTAGTGTGCTTGGTTTGCACGAGCCGCAATTATTCAAGTTTCTTTGGCAAAACACTTAAAGCGAAAGCCACTTGAAATGCGGTTGGCTTAATATTTGCTTACTTTGTCGTTTTATTTATTTTAATTAAAATTTTGGGAGGCTAGGCCTCGGTTTTGAGCGACATTGACAAAATTTTATTTTGACAAGTTTGGGTGCTACCGACTTAATTAATTGGATTAATTAAGGGAAATGCGGAATTTAGTGGGAGCTTCAATTATTAATGACGTCAATTACATAATCGGTTAAACAACTTTGACTAGTTGTAATTAGGCGTGTTTATCGGATTAACCACCTAGATTAGTTACTAGTGTGCGCGTTGTTTAAATGCTTTTTACTTGTTTGACATTGTAAATTGCATGGGCCATTCACAAATAGTGAATGGATGAATGGAATGTATATTCTCTCTCACAGGTTTCATGAAATGGAAACTAGTGGGACTCGATTAGGATAGAAAATACGGACTACGTGCCGTTATGTATTTTTGTAAATCTAAATACGGTCTACGCACCGTTAAGTATTTTTTTACCTTAATATTTAGATTATTCCTAGTCGTAGACACTAGTATTTGCATAGTTTGGTTAAGTCTTGAAGACGGCGTATCTTAGCCTTGAATTGCAAATGAAGACCTTTTGAAGACTTGAAGAATTCAAGGGGTCATGCTAGTTGCCAATATGCATCTATAATTTCGCTTTATATTTTATGCTTATATATACATGTGAATTATTCGTTAGATGTATGTTTAGGTTTTCTTTATGTTGCGATGATTAGTTAAGTTCACTTAAATCAACCAACATAGAAATCCTAGGTCCTTAATAATATTGAGTCAAACTTGCCTTTCCAAAACAACACTTACCAACCGAACGAGGGTGATGGTAGGCTACGCCAAAGCGAGGTGCCATCACTTCTCCATGGCTCATAAGGCACACCGGGTGTGCACGTTGGTTTTGGTTGAACTCATCGGTATGAGTGAGGAGCCCTCACATACCGTGGCAAAAGAGATACATTGTCAAAGATGCATTAGATGCGACGGTTATCTAACCAAGATTAGCTTAGAGCCATTAGCAAGGCAATGCTTACCTTAGAAGATTGAGTGTTAAGACAAGCCAAAGCATGCTTAACCACTCTTTGTTTTTTCGGATCTTGGAATCGCCTTATTTTCGCCAAATAGGGACAATTTTATGCGTAAATAAGACGTTTAATAAGATTGAAGTTTGCATGAATGCTATTAAATTTCAAACTTATTATGTTCTTGATAAATGGTTATACTTTGCACTTATATTTATAGTATTCTAAATCAAATAATATTGTTTCCATGATTGGTAAAGGAAATCCTTGAGAATAGTTCTCAAAGGAAAAGCATTTCTAAAATACAATTCTCATAAATGACTTTTATAACTAAGTCCGAAAGGACGGTTGGAAATCATGTATTCAAAATACTAGGTAGTTTTGATAAAACATGAGGTATTGAGTTGCAAACTCAAGATTGTCAATGTTTGACAACCAATGTATCTTTTCGCATCATACATAATTGAGTAGGACTCATCGATGTAGTAATTCGAGTAAGAATTAATGGAAAAGATGGAACTTTGTTTTACGGCGCACTAGGTGCTTGATTATGCCTAACAAAGTATAAGAGTCAAGGTACTTAAAGAAATAATTCTTAAAGTAGGATTATGAGATATTGTATGATAAGAAATATTGGAAAGAAGGAACAAAGAAAAGGAATTAGATTCCATTTCAACTCATGAGTTCATCTTATTGTAGTTAACTTAGCAATTCGTTATCTTCACAAGTATCGGATACTGCTTGAGTGTTCCACTATGATAGTGACCTCAAACTATTGAAGTTAAGCTAAGTTATCGACTTACAAGCTTAGAATGAAGCAAGAAGAGCTACATCAGTTGTAAGGTCGTATGTTTTGTTTAAAGACATTTTAAGCCAAAGGCTGGAACAAATAATGGTTATTATGTTCCATAATCAGCAATTGATCCGTTTACACACGGAAAGACTCACATTCAAAGTAATGAGAAATAGTTGCGAGAATTATTTGAATGGCATGGTTATCCAAGCCTTGAGTCAAGAATGCTTGATTATAAACAAACATTTCCCTAACATGATTAACTCACCAAGTTCAAGTCATGGGCTTGATTTGCGTTCCAAACATCTTTAGCTATGTCATATCGACAAGAACGTACTCAAGATTCTATTAGATAGGCTCTTGATAGTTGCTTGATTTGGAATCATTCTAAGACAAGCAAGTCTTAGTTGTTGAAACCGACAAAGAAGAGAGCTATTGTTCTTGGTATAGACAATTGACTCCGAAGGCTAAAGAGGAATCAATTACTTCAACGTTTCACAAAGAATTTGAAAGGATACGGCTATATTCATCAAATGTGAACAAACTTGACCTGAGTAGCTCAAGAGTCCAGTGAAGTACATAATCGACTTGGCAAGATATCAAAACTTCTAGATTAGATCGAGCAATGTTTGCTTGAGCCAAGCGTGACCATCTCAAAGTTATGAATGAAAATTTTCATAAAGAACTCCACAAAGAACATAGTGTGTCCTCACGGAGACCTCGATGTCATTGGAAAATGACTCAAACAATGATGGTTCACAACCCTTCCTATAAAGTTCTTAAAGATTTGCACAAATGACTAATGTTACACTAAACAATATGTCGAAGCTAAGAAAGGACGCCATATTCAGTTATGGATCGAAATAACTTCTAAAAGTCTTTTCAAGTATATGTCTAAGGCTCTTAGTCTTAGTGGGAGTTCACTAGCTCAGTGGGAGCTAAGTGGCTCAGTGGGAGCTAGGTGGCTCAGTGGGAGCTGAATGGCTCAATAAAGACTAAATATAGCTCAAGTGAGAGCTAACTGTTTGTTTCACAATGATCTTTTACCCAAAGATAATATACATGTCTCTTTGTAAGCATTCAAGTGAGACTCCGGGCATTACCTCCACATCCTAATTGAGAACATAATGTTTGTTGCTCTAAGTGGTGTCTTTCTGGAAAGTAACACGTTTCAAAAACGACAAGTGGGAGGAAAATGAACTCGAGCGATGACCATCGAGCTTAGCAACAAACTAGAACTGAGAATCTCGGAAGACCTTACAGGACTTCATGAGAATGCTTGATCAAGAATACTCAAAATGACTTTACAAGTGCCTTAAAAGAGAATTCATTACTCACAAAACATTAAAAATGTTGGAGTAAGATCAACATGATAAAAGGGATTTGAAAGCGCCTTAAAACTCAGTGTTTGATGCAATTACCCCATATAGGTATATAATTCACCAAAGGCTTGGATTGAATCCTATAAATTTTCTATTAAGTTAGAAATAAACCTAAGACTTACAAGCAAAGGAATAATGTCTTGTAAGATAGCTACGACAAATCCAAATTCCGAATGATGGTTAGAGGCTATGAAAATCCGAAATAGACTCCATGTTTGAAAATCATGTTCGAAACTTAATTAATTTGCATGAAGGATGAAAGATCCATCAATTGCAAATAATTTTTCAAGGAGAAAACTAACAAATGTGGAAATGTATATGCATACATAGCTAGATTGGTTGAAAAGGATATAATTAATTTCAAGGAGTTGATTTTAATAAAAACCTATTCACCAATCGGAATGCTTAAGTCTTTTCGTGATTGATCTAGCGAAATTTCACATATGAAATATGGAAAAATAGATACCAAAACCGCCTTCCCAAAATAGGATCTTGGAAGTTACTATGGAATAGTCTAAGGGTTTTGAAAATCTAAAAAATGCTAGATTTGAAAGCAAGTACATGGAATCCATCATGAGATTAAAGGAAGCATTGCATGAAGGAATTGGAAAGTGTTTTCTCATAAAGTTAATAAGAGGATTGACTTATGGAGAAACATAGAAATTCTGATGAACAAGAAGTTTAGTGGGAGCAAAAGTAAAGGTCCAACGAGAAGTTTACGAACTCTATTGTGAAACAACTATCAAATGCTAAATGCTTAGATTTGAAAGTATTTTTGACAATGTACCAAGCTAAAGACGATACTTAGTACATGTTGGGAATTAAGTTCTATGGTATAGACTTAATTAAATGTTTAAATGAGTAAAGGAATTTACCATGTTAAACATGAAGGACTTTGAAAGGCTCTCGACCCATATATGTATTAAGCTAAGTAAATGTTTGAACTAAGTATAAGCTAGGCTAAATACTAAGTCAACCAAGAAAGACTCTAGTAAGAGACTTTCAACCGTATCACATAGCGAACATTTTGGCAAGACTCAGTGTAACTGAATGAGCTAAATGTCACATGGATAGAATAGAATTGAGAATCATTCTAGAATTAAATCCATCATGTAAAGCTATGATATGGAATCGTCAGACGACTTACTTAGAGCATGTGAAGTACGTATATAATACCAGTCGACATTAATCTAAGTATTAGATCATTAGATTATAGTCAAGAACATCCATAGCACTTAAATAAGTAGTTGGATGAGTTCTTAATGCATGGAAACAAATAAAACTTGAGTTTTGATGTTGCAAGCACAAACCTTAAAAAGGATTAGATCCTTAGCAAGGAAGCCATTTATAAGAACGAGGCAAGAAGTGTCGTGGCTTGAGAATGGTAACATGGATATGCATCCATGTATAATGTGCGGAAATTTAAGATAAATTTCCATGATCGTAAGTGATTTGAGTATTCCAAATCATTGTGAGTCGTTTGGAGTGAAATCCATGCAAGGCATCATCGGAGAGTCTACTAAAACATATGTTGAGAATATTGTTGCCTTAAAGGCAATAATAAGATAGATGTTAAATGGAAAAGTTCGTTGTTGAACATTGATGATTGTAGGTTGTCAAGTAGAAGGTCTCTAATCATGAAAAATGAGTGGGAGCCATTGCTTAGACGATAAATCCTGAATCACATGTAATCCATTAACACTCTCAAAATTTTATCATCTTATTATGGAAATGGTGGATAATGAAGATGCTAAGGTTTGCAAAGTAATTATAACTAAACCTATGCAATAAGTGAACGACAACATTCATAATTGCATGAAAGAAATCAAGCATATCAAATATGAGTGTGATTTCTATGAATGTTTTATGAAGAGTACTACTCTTAAAACATTTGGGAAAAACCATTTATCATAAGATGAAACATTGTGAAGTTTCATAGTGGAATAAAATATTTCTAAATATTCCACGTCTCTATTTAATTGTGGTTTAGAATTAAATAATGAGTCCATTCGATTTTAATAAATATTCAAAATAGGGTATCAAGTCAATGGCTTGGATAAAGAAACACCTATTAAGTGAACATTGAATATTTTAATCGAAAATTATCCCTAATCAAGGTCATATTTTTTGTGGACGATTAATGACCATTAGAGATTAGTGTGTAGTATGATTTATAGCACCGTTTCTTGTGCTATAAGGATATAAATCATTTTCACAGGTATTGGTTTAGAACCATACTGGATCGACCTATGAGAATACTTTAAGAGATTTAAAAATCGTCATAAGTATTTTTCTCGTTATTACTATCGGAACTCTTTTCCTTGACCATGAGTAGTGGGAGGTCTCTTGTTTGAGTACTAGTCCGCTTTGGTATCCGCCAAACGTCTGTCGTAACTGGTATTATAACGACAGATATCGGGCGGCTAGGCCCTCTTAGTAAGATAAGCTACATTACAAGACTGGAAATGTCCCCCTACTAACAATAGGGAACATGTCTTGTTGTTTACAAGGCCTCTCGAAGAGCGAGACTGTGAAAATGCATGGCCGTGCTCAGATGGATTTTAGAAATCATCTTCTTATTGACAGTCAAACTCGGATTTCGAGAAACACTTCTGGACGTAATAGAGATGACGAGTAATCTTACTCTGTAGTTCATGAAGAGACATAGGAAAGGGGCTATACACTAAATGCACACTTGTCCGGAAGGACAAGTGGGAGATTGAAAGGAATGGTGTCCTTCGAACAAGTGTATTATTCTGATGGCGGGTTCAGAATTATTAGAAAGCTAATATATTCAGTAAGGTCAAGTGATCGGAATGCCTGGTGGAGGCCGCTTCCGATCAGTAATATTAATATAATTAATATTACAGCTTAATCTTGACTGAACCTTTCGGGTCACACCCAAGAAAAATATACGAACCGACTCGACGAATTACTTCGGAAGAAATTAATTCGTCGCCCGAGTGTTAAATATTTAGACGTCGAAAATTCGAGCTTAGAGCGTCGAAACCGAGCGTCGAAAGTCGAGTCAAAAATAATAAAAAGACGAGACAACAAATTAGTAATAAATCAACAATGACCAAAATACCCCTAGCATCGGAATCTCGAGTGCTAGGGGATTAGTTGAGCTAGCAGTCCGCACTGATGTGCGTGGGCGTGATGGGCTGAGCTGGCAGCAGCTAGCAGCCCGCACGGTGCGAGGCTAGCTAGGCCGTGGGCCTAGGTCGGGTAGAAAGGGGAAGCTAGTAAGTATGCTTGCTTTTTGGTGTGGACAAGTGTAAGAAGGAGAGGAAGGAGTGGGGAGCAAGTATGGTCCCCTCCTTTCCAAGTGGTCCATACTCCTCTTTACATATGATTAGGACACTTATTGATTTATTACTTGCTTATATATTTAATTTAATTTAGCTTTAAATTAATTTGTGGAATTTCATGAATCCCATATTGATGGGATAGAAATTCCCACTCATACTTTCCTCTATAAATACCAACCTTGGGATTTGGAGTAAAGTGCTTGAGTGGGAGTTAGAAAGAGCATTCCATATTTTGGAAAAACATTAAACTTCATTAACACTTGGGTTTTGGTCGGACCTATCTAACTCTAAGGTAGCGGACCTAAAAAGTTGTGTTCGTCCTTTGTGGGTGGATACCGTTGGAGGCACGGCATTTGCGGTGCTCATGGATTTCAAGTAAGAGCCCATTTTTTGAGGGCGAAGCTCGCTTCAAGGTTATGATTCGTTCTTCATTTTCTCGTGTTTATTTATGCTTTATGATTTTATTAATTACGAGTGGTTCCTTGGGTCGGGGTCGTTTTCGCGGTGAGTCGCACTCACCAAACCCCAACAAATTATTCGAGTACGGAAGTAAAAAAATTTCCGAAAAACACCAAAATATTCCCAGAATTTAAACTGTGAATTGGCGCCGCTTATCTGCGACTGGCGCCGGTCACAGCAGTCTGGCGTCAGGCGATGGTGCTGTCGGCTGGCGCTGATGGTCGTCGGCTGGCGCTAATGCTCAACTTCTGGCGCTAATGCTCAACTTCTGTCGAATTTTTAATTAATTCTAGGATGCGAGATTTTCGAAAAATAAAGTGGCCGCACCCATAAAGGGTTGCCTACGTATCCTTTCTTAAGAAATCAGGCCAAACGTAGCTCTCTTGAGTATCCTACTCAAGTAATTATGGGTAGTATTTCTTAAGTTGGTCAAGATTTGTCATGTTCGAGAACTCATTGCCATCCATATCAGTTAGTTTTGCTGCACCTCCTGACAAGATTGTTGTGATAATGTAGGGTCCAGACCAATTAGGTCTAAATTTTCCCCTTGGATCTAAAACATTTTTCCTTAATGCTTTTAACACCAAGTCTCCTACTTTGATGTTTCTTGTCTTGACCTTCTTATTAAAATGCCTAGCCATACGAGTTTGATAACACTGGGTGTGATGTAGAGCTTCTAGTCGTTTTTCATCGAGTAGAATTAATTCTTCATATCTTGCCCTAGTCCATTCGACTTCATCAAGTTTACTCTCTAATGCAATGTGTAGATATGGAATTTCTAGTTTTACAGATTATACGACATCCATTTTATAAACCAAGGAAAATGGCGTATTTCCTGTTGATGTGCGAATTGACGTGCGGTAACCCCACAACGCAAAGTGAAGTTTGTCAGGCCAATCCTTATAATTTTCCGTCATTTTTTCGATGATAGTCTTTAAATTTTTATTAGCTGCCTTGACTGCTCCATTTGCTTGAAATCTGTAAGGGTAAGAATGATGATGTTGAATGCCATATTTTTGTAACAATTCTTCACATTCGGCTTGAAAGTGAGTTCCATTGTCACTTATCATTTCATGTGGGACTCCGTATCGACAAATAATATTTCTCTCGATAAAGAGTGCTACATGTTTTGCAGTGAGTTTAGCGTATGATTGTGTTTCGACCCACTTTGTGAAGTAATCAATTGCTACTAGTATATACTCGTGGCCTCCTGTTCCTGGGGGAGTGATTTTGCCGATGATGTCAATTCCCCATGTAAAGAATGGTCATGGCGATGTGTAGGTGTAGAGCAAGGATGGAGGAACATGTTGTAAATTGGCATAGATTTGGCACTTAGAGCATATTTTTACATATTGATGGCAATTCCTATTCATTGTAGTCCAATAATATCCTTCTCGCATTATTTTTTGGACTAACATTTTGCCATTTATGTGCGTGCCACAGATTCCTTCGTGGATTATTCTCATTGCTCTTTGTGCATCCTTTTTTCCTACACATAAGAGAGCTCGACCCTTAGGTACCCTTTTATGTATCCTGTCGTCTATGAGTACATATTGGGAAGCCAAAAGCCTTAATGCTCGTTTTGCTCTTTTGTCAGCATGGGGAGGGTATTCTCCTTTGGTGACATAATTGAGTACATCTGTGTACCACAGTTCTTCTTCTTCTTCTTCTTCTTCTTCTTCTTCTTCTTCTTCTTCTCTTCTTCTTCTTCTTCTTCTTCTTCTTCTTCTTCTTCTTCTTCTTCTTCTTCTTCTTCTTCTTCTTCTTCTTCTTCTTCTTCTTCTTCTTCTTCTTCGTCTTCGACTACTTCGTCGTCATCTATAGCCTAGATGTATGCAGGTTTGTGCCTTTTATTTATAGTTAGAGGCATTTGCTCCATTTCCGTGGGAATCCTAACCATTGAGGCTAGTCAAGCAAAGGCATCAGCGAATTGATTTTCTTCCCTAGGTAGATATGTGTATTCTACCTTCTCTAAATGATCGGTAAGAGTTTCTAAATAGGTTTGGTAAGGGGCTAGACTTTCGCTCCTTACTTTCCACCTTTTAGATATTTGATTGATAATCAAAGAAGAGTCTCCGAATATCCTTAACTTTTTTACTCCCAATGCCAAAGCTGTTTCAAGGCCTACCACGCATGCTTCATATTCAGCAGCATTGTTGGTAACGTAGAAATCAAGCTTTATGGACATTAGAACATGCTCTTCTTTAGGTGATACTAGTAATACTCCAACGCCACATCCCTTTTGGTTTGAGGCTCCGTCAAAGTACAAAGTCCAAGTATCATCTTCAGTAACCATTAAGTCTTCATTTGGAAATTCATTGTCTTGTATTGGTGTCGAGTCTTCTATTGGAAAGTCTGCTAGAAAGTCTGACACCACAGATCCTTTGATAGCTTTTTGCGGCATAAACCTTACATCAAACTGGGCTAGATTGACTATCCATCTTGATATGCGTTCATTGAGTGTAGATTTCTCGAATAGATACTTGAGTGGATCTAATCGGGAGACTACGAAGACAGTATGCACTAGCATGTAATGTCTTAACTTGGTTGTGGCCCACACCAAGGCGAGGCACAACTTCTCAAGTGGTGTGTAGCGTGTTTCGTATTCGAGCATCTTTTTGCTTAGATAGTAGATTGCATTTTCTTTGCCTTCTACTTCTTGTGCTAGCATAGCTCCCATTGTCTCTTTGGTAACCGTCAAATATAACCTAAGAGGTATTCCAGGAAGTGCTGGTGCTAATACTGGAGGATTTGCGAGATAGGCTTTGATCTTTTCAAAGGATTTTTGACACTCATCATCCCATATCACTGGTACATTCTTTTTGAGGTTTTTAAATATTGGTTCACATATTGTCGTCAATTTTGATATGAACCTACTTATGTATTGCTACCGGCCAATAAATCCTCGAATCTGTTTCTTGGTTTTGGGCGGTGGCATTGACATGATTGCTTTGATTTTGGTTGGGTCTATCTCTATTCCTCTAGAGCTTATGACATAACCCAAAAGCTTGCCTGAGGTGACTCCAAAAGCACACTTAGATGGATTCAACCTCATATTATATTTTCTTAGCCTTTCGAAAAATTTCCTTAAGGCTACTTGATGGCCTGGACGGTCTTTTGATTTTACAATCATATCGTCGACATATACTTCGACTTCTTTATGCATCATATCATGGAGTAAGACAGTTACTGCACGTTGGTAGGTAGCACCCGCGTTTTTGAACCCGAATGGCATTAGAATGGTTACTGAAGATGATACTTGGACCCGCAGTAAGTGCCCCATGGTGTTATGAAAGTTGTTTTCTCCATGTCTTCTTCTGCCATGAGAATCTGGTTGTAATCTGCGTACCCATCCATGAACGAGAGAAGCGCGTGATTTGCACGAGAGAAGCGCGTGATTTGCCGTGTTATCTACCAGAATGTCGATGTGTGGTAAAGGGAAGTCGTCCTTCGGACTTGCCTTATATAGATCTCGATAGTCGACACACATTCTTACCCTTCCGTCTTTCTTCGGAACTGGGGCGACGTTGGAGACCCATTCGAGGTATTTGGATACCTTGATGAAACCTGCAGTTATTTGTTTTTAGACTTCTTCTTTTATTTTAAAAGCTACGTCGGGTTTCATTCGACGTAACTTTTGTTTTACGGGTTTCATTCGTGGAATTAGTGGTATAGTGTGTTGAGCTATTTCTCTATTAATGCCTGGCATATCTTCGTATGACCAAGAAAATACATCGATAAATTCTTTAAGTAAGTTAATTAAATCGGTTCTTTCTTGTTCATTGAGTGTTAATCCGATTTTAACTTCTCTTTTATTGGTTGAATCATTTGAGATATCAACCATTTTAGTTTCTTCAATTACCGGTGTTTTCTTTTCGAGTGTTTCCATTGCTTTAATAATTTCTTTGTCTTTTTCATTGTTAGTTAAGCAATGCTCGTCATCTTGGGTTAGAGAAGAACACAAGAAATACGAAGAAGGAGAAATATTATTATACTCTGAGATCATTACATCAAAGAGTGATATGTCCTCAGGGACTTGATCACTAACTATTCTAGGAGAAGAAAAAGAGGGAAGAGGTGCTACTACTAAAGATCTAGATGACTCTATAGGGAGAGACTCCGACTCAGACTCTGACTCAGACGACTCTTCAAACATTGGTCCTTGCCCTCTCGTGATGGATATCTTCCTTCCACTTGGAGTAGTCACCTTGATAGTCTTGCACCACCCTTGTAGTGATCCTTCATCTAGAGTGATTAGCTTCGAGGGATCGAAGCTTTCGCTTTGTAAGACTATTTGAATGAGCGAGGAGTTATCCTCTTTATAAGTTGGCTCATTCTTTTCTCGCCCAAATAGTAATCCCATGACGTTAAAGTCAAAGCATGGGGGTGCTTTCTCCTTATGGACAGGAGTTGGGATTTCATCTGTGAAGTAACAATCCAAGAGAATCTCAAATCCCGGTTGCCTTAAGCCGTTTACAACAAATGGCTCGGGAAATTCATGGCATGGGTAGTCCTCTCCTTCTTTTATAAATTGACCATTAAGTGTTAGAGGGTACTGATCCATTGGGATTGCTTTCTTTTGAGTGAGAGCGTCTCTACGTGCCTTTGATTTTTCCTGGGCTCGCTTGAGATCTTTCCGAGTCGATTCGAAACCAAGTCCGAAAGTGTCTAACTTAGGGAGGCCATGTGACTCCAGCAATTTTGCTATTCCTTTATTCTTTCTTAGGGTCATCCCAGGAAAATGTCCTTGTTTCTTTAGAATAACATTTACAATCATGTTTGAATGGGGGTCATGGCAAAGAGGGGTTCTTTCATCCTCCTGGACTAAGGAGACTTCTTCGTTAAATCCCCATAAGTCTTCATCATCCTCGTCGTCCTCCACATTAATGATTGGATTTTCTATGGACTTGATCCTCATAGGCCAAGCATCGATGGTGATAGGAATTCCCCCAACTATAGCTTTTACTTGTTAGTGGAGAGATGAGGGGACGACCTTTAGGTCATGAAGCCAAGGGCGCCCCAACATCAAATTGAACGAAGCTTAAATGTCTACAACTTAGAAAGTAGTAGCATGTTCTATTGCTCCCGCTGTTACTTTCAGGGTAATTTTACCAAGAGCTTGACGACGAGTGTTGTCGTAGGCCCTTATTCCTTGTGTAGACGGAGTTAAATCTTCATCCCTTATGCCTAGCATCCTCGCAGTTCTAAGTGGACAGACGTTGATGGCCGATCCATTGTCTACAAGAATCATAGGAACATTCATTCTCTTGCACACTACTGTGAGGTTTAATGCCCTGTAATGTTTGTCACCTTCTGGAGGTAAATCCTTGTCAGAAAAGGTGATCAAATTAATCGGACTAGGAAGATCACTTGTGAGGAAGTTGGCTAACCCCTCAGGATTAGTGTCAGAATCTATCCCAATTTTGTCCAAGGCATTCATTACAGCCAACCTATGTTCTCGAGATGTCGCCAAAAGTTTCCATACGTTCATCTCAACTTTTGTCTTCTTAAACTGCTTAACGATATCATTGTCTTCAATGATAGGTATGGGAACTTGTTGTGTGGTCGGCATAGGTTGTGCTGAAACGGGAGGTTGCATTCTCCCGTATCTTGTGTGGACGTCTATCGATGAGTCTTCTTCGGCCCAAAAGTCATCCATGGCGTACGACACAGAAGGTGGAGATCCTACTATATCTTTTAAATAGACATCTTCTTCGTCACTATCCCAAACTCCATTAATAGTTTCATTGTTTTTTTTTTGTGGAACTTGGACTAGTTTCTTTTCATCAATCATTTTCTGAACTAAATCCTTTATAGCTTTGAGAGTTTCACGTAGCAAACGCGACCCTTCCATCATAGACAGTGTGAGCGATTGTATGTCTTCTTTACTTGCTGGTTCTGGAAGGCTATCCATGGCGTCGAAGAATATCTTCTCGTCTTCTTCAATGGCATGGATTTCTTTGACAGGTTTAATGAGAGGCGAGGGGTCAACCTCGTTTTCCTCATTAGAGATAGCCAAGGCATGAACGAGAGGTGCATTATCAATGCTTGGCTTCTTGCTGGCAGGGGGCAATGGTAGCTTGTTGTTATCGATTATGTCTTGGATAGCTTCCTTTAAGCTTCCAACAGTTTTCGGTAAGATGGCCCATACCTTGATGATACTTACAGTGTGCAATTGGGTTCCAATTAGCCGACCTTTTTCGAATGGTGGGTCCCCAAATGGTCCAATAGGAGTTATAAGACCTTTTGCATTTAATCGATCAAATGCAGTGTCATAACTCATGCCAATAGGAGTAAAGTTTCTCCTAAATGGTTTCTTTGTCCTTGGTTGTTCATAGCAAGGACTTCACCTAAATTAAAAGTGATAACGTTGTTTGAGTGGGTGGTTTTGGAAGAGGAAGGATTTTCGTTCTTCTTTCCTTTCCAGCCACTGTTGGAGTTATTGTTGGCAGCTTTTATCTTAGCCAGGTCATCTTCAATATTGATCTCAATGTCATAGATGACCCTGAAGGTATGGAGATTGTTTTGATATTTGAGATGCTTGGAATATTTTTCTTGAAGGTTCTTGATGAACAAGCTTACAGACTCTTTTTCACTTGGCACCTTGATGAGTGACATTTATGTCACTCTTAGGAATTATTTTTAGAGTCATTTTCGCGTTTATTTTATCTTATTTTCCCTTTCTTTCTCTTGTTTTCTCTTAATAACATTTCTTGCGTATTTGGTAATTTTGTCGTTTTTTAGTTCTTTTCGTAGTTTTTATTAGAATTAGTTTATTTTCGTATTTTATTTGCTTTTGATTTATTATATTTCGTTCTTTATTTTTCCTTGAAAGTATTCTAATTTACTTTTATTTATTTTAATTAGTTTTGAGTCTATTTTATTTCACTTTCTTTGCTTGTACAGTTTTTGTTTAGTTTTTATTAGTTTTAAGTTTATTTTGTTATTTATTTGATTTTATTTACTTGTATAGTTTTATTTAATTTTTATTAGTTTAGTGTTATTTCTCTTTTTCTATTTTACTTTATTTTATTCCTAATTTATTTATTTCATTTTTATTTGTCTTGATTTCTCCTCGGTTTTGTGTTTAGGGTCCCGGGTTTCATGTCAAGAGAGTTCGGAGATCGGGGACGGGTGAAAGTGTGTGCAATTCTTTACTTTGATGGCTGCTGCCCACCTCTTATCCATCACCCCACCTTCTTAACCTCCACCACACCAATTCCCCTTCTCCTTCACTCACGCATTAAGCCACCCACAACACCACTCACCACCAGTCCAACCTTCAATGGCTAATTTAAAGCCATCCCGCAAACACCACAGCACACAACAGCCACGCAATCACACCTCAATTCTACCACCATCACCCAAAAGCAGCCGCACCACCACAGCCCAAACCAGCCACGCAATCACACCTCAATTCTACCACCATCACCCAATTGCAGCCGCACCACCACCTAGTATATGGTTGACTTAGTTGAGGTTCATTACTATCGATTGTTATTTAATAGTACCTCCTAGTATATGGTTCGAATGTGGAAACATAGAGGCTATGTTAGGAGAAGCCAATTGACCCCGGAAGGTGGCTAGATTGGACCCTTTACTTCGATATTCATGCATGTTTAGTTTACCATTGATTTAATTCCTATGCCTTTTTTCATGTTCAAGTGAATGCTATACCTAAACCATTTCCCTTAGTGTTTTATTACTTGTTTTAGCATATTTAGACTTTAGTTTATTTATCTCCTATTCCGGACTAGCTTAATTGTCGATAACATTTGGTGGTGTTTATCCGTTCTCTGTGATTCGACCCCTATGCTTGCCTTATACTCGTATTAGGTTTGTTTAGGTTGTATAAATTGTATTTGATCTAGGGATAGACAATTGACGACGCGTTTATTCCCTTGTCAAATTGGCGCTGTTGCCGGGGAACGGCTTCCATTTCCGTTATGTTATCTTATTAAGACTAGTCCATTGTTTATAATTTTCTTTTGATTTGTTGTTTTTTTTTTATTTGTGTTGCTTTATTTGAAAAAATGGCTTATATTTCTATTCCTCAATTTGATAATGAACCGTTTTGGGTGTATTTCAATAGACTTGAGGATTTCCTAGATGGTGTTAAAGGTTTAACCAAGGGTGATTATTGTGAAATCATTAATTTGGGATTAAATGAGAATTTTAGAGGAGTAGTTGATAATATGTTAAATGGTAAGTTTCAAGACATGTCTTCGGATGAAGCTTGGGATTTCTATTCATGGTTAGCTAGGGATAATTATGATTGGGAGAGGGCCAATCATGAGACTTATGTTCGGGATTCTCATGCTTTTAATGTTGATGCTAATTGTCATGATTTGTCTAATATGAATTCCCATGATGTGCTTGATGCTCCCCATAGTGACCATGTAATGCATGATTTCAACTCCCCTCCCTCTATAGCTCAATGTAATGAGGTACATTCTAATGATGATGAAGTGCATGTTCTTTCTCATATTGCATCCAATTTTTGTATGAACTCTAAAGGTGTGCCCCATAGTCCCCTAGGTGATTCCAATGAGCAAGCTTTTGACTCGTCTATCCATGATGATTTGGACTCATTTGAGATTATGGCCCAAATATTTCTTGAGTTTCAAGCGGTAGCCCATAACCTTATGAGTGAGTTCATTGTAAGGCTTCATTAGAAAGAGATGAGTTTGAGAGAAATTTGCCCCCATTCACTTTTGATTTTGAGATGGAAGACCTTGAGAAATTTAAGGGAGATGTTGTTCAAGGTTGTGAAGAGGAGGTTGAGATTGAATCATTTGGAGTTTTTGAGCTTGAGGGAGATGTAGAACATGAGGGTTCTTCATTTGAGGATTCCATGATTGATTTTCATTCCCTCATTAGTGATGTGAGATCTTGTGATGAGGGATTAGCTACCCCTTTTTCCCTTTCTCATACACCTTTTTCCCAAAGGTTTAACCATATCTCCTACTATCCTATGTTCCTCCCTTCTTTTCTCAAAGAACCTCTTAGGGATCCTCTTCCTATTCATGCTTCCGAAGCCCCTAACTCTTTCATTGTTGATGAGGAAAAGAGTTATAATGCCAACCAAAAAGATTTTTGTGAGGATTTTTCTTTTTCTTTTTCTTCTTCTACTTTTTCTTCTTATTTTCTTGATTTTTCTTTTGATTCTTTTACTTTTTCTTTTCTCCCTTCCCTCAAGCATAAAGTCTCCTTGAACTTTATGTTTTCTTGTCATATGAGCATCGCGTATGCTCTATTTCTTGATATGTTTTCCGGTGCATATGACAAGCTTTTGCGTTATTTGTCGGGTTATTTACTAGATTGGTCATGCTTGGACGTTAAGCAAGCCTTTGCGGGAAGTAACCCGTGTTTTATTGCTTTCTTTTTCTTTCTTTTGTGTTTCTCATTTTTGTTTACTCTCTTGTCTATGTGTATAGGAACTCGATGCATATACTCATGTGCAAGGATTTTGGATTGAGCTCCTTGAGAAGAAGCACAACAATGATTGCTTGCATTTGGAAAAGCAACAAAGACGAGGAATTACATGAAATTGTGGACAATGTGCTCAATTGCGGGTTTCAACACCCACCTCACATTTGGTTTACTCTTTCCTTCTTCCCTCATCTTGGATTTGCTTTCTTATTTGCATTTGGATTGAATGAATTATGAATTGTTGTGTGAATGTGTTTTCTTTCTTCCCCTCCCACCCACCCTTTGTGCCTTTATTTTGAGCATTGAGGACAATGCTCCATTCTAGCTTGGGGGAGTAGCTATTCGCTAGCTTAGGGGGGTTATCTATATCTCTTGGTGGTTTCTTAATCCATAATCTCATGATTGCTTGATTTATTTCTCTCATACTTGCCAAAGTCTATTATTGAGATTGGTTTTCTATGTTTAGATGGCCATGAGCGCCTTATTGAGTTGACTTTTGGTATTTGTAGCTTTGATTGATCATGCTTTCATCTTGCACAATTGTATATGCATTCTTGAGTGTTGTTGGTTTTGTGAATATTTGTGTGTATAGTGTCTTTCCATGGCATTCAAGGCAAGTTTCAAAATGTTTTGTTTTAAACTTGGACATAATTGGGCTTTAGCACCTAGAATACCCTCTTTGCTAGTTGTTAGAGGTTTTCGTGCACTTGAATGTCGAGGTTGGTTCAGACATATAACATTGCCAAGGTAGAAGAACTTAAGGGCTATGAGACCTTAGATCACTTGGTTTGTGGTAAGATGGTTGTCGCTCTCTAGCTAGTTGAAGCTTTAAAGGTGATTTTTGCTACTCCACTATCGTCATTTTTGTGAGAATGTGTCTATTTTGTTCTAGCCTTCTACATTTCTTGCATGTGTGGCGTTTGGATCCTTGGCATTGCTAGCTTATATCGAGAATTTGGCTTAATCTACCCAAGATCGAGACCGAACCAACCTAGGGGAAGACGAAAGCAATTAGGATTTTTGTTTTGTTTTATTATTTTCTATTCTTTTATTTTTCTTTTGCATTTGCTCATTTAGTAACCCAATTTGAGCCATTTTCCCTTCTTTGGCATAACCACATTACAAACCAATGGACCTTTGCTTTATTTTCACCTTTATTAGTTTTTGTGAAGCATTCTCGGGACTTGATTTGTATTTTTGGTTAATGAAAGTGAGAAAAAGAATGAAAAAGAAGTGAAAAACTCAAATTTTGGTACTTGTTATTATATTTGTTATGTTGAATGGTTTGAGTAAATGAGAAGAAAATAAAGGAAATGAAAGAAAAAGCCGCTCAAAGTTAAAAGAGGCGAGAGCAAAGAATAAAAAGAAATGAAAAAAAAAAGAAAATATTGAGAAAATACAAAAATATTTGTTGTTTGGTTGAAAAAGAATAAGCTTGGGGGAGGAGTTGCTAGAATTTTTTATTTGAAAGTTGGTATTTTATTGAGTTTGAATTGAGGAATGATCAACCTTGCTTCACTTCTAAGTTTACCACCAATTTCGAAATTTATTTCCACACCCTTTACCCTAGCCTAAACGTTTCAACCCTTTTAAGACCTTTTGACCTTGGTGAGGTTTAGTTACTACCGATGGAGGGTAATCAAGCCAAGCCTATTGAGCGAGCTATCAATGCCAAGATGTCGGGTAGCCTAAATGTTTTTCATTGCTTATTTTGTTCCGATTCCTTCGAGGAATCTCGAGATATCACCTTAAAAGTGGATGCAAAACTAGTGAGGATGCGGGAGTTTGGTTGGAGATAAGGAGGAGTGTAAGTCCCTCTAAGTTCTCTACCCTTTGCATGCTTTATGTGTGCATCAACCTTAGCTATTCTTTTGCTTGGCTACCTTTAATGTCTAGAAAGGATTGTATTCTTGTGCATTTAGCCCGTTGTTTGTGTTTGGTTTGAAATATCAAAACTCGAGTTTTCTTGATTTCACCTTTGCCTTGAATGTTATGTGTTGCCAAGAGTTGTGGGTTAAACCTCTTAGGAAACCCTCACGAGAGCTTACTCGTCCTCTTTGGCGACATAGGGGTTTAAAGGGCTTGATGCATACGCTAAATGCATCCGTGATTCCTACGACAGTGAGTTAGTGTACATTCTTTCTCTTTGTTTCTATTTTGTTTCTTTTGCTTTCAATAATTCCATCTTGTTCTCTTTTGCCTTAGCTTTGCTCGAGGACGAGTAAAGGTTTAGCTTGGGGGAATTTGATGAGTGACATTTATGTCACTCTTAGGAAGTATTTTTAGAGTCATTTTCGCGTTTATTTTATCTTATTTTCCCTTTCTTTCTCTTGTTTTCCCTTCATAACATTTCTTGTGTATTTGGTAATTTTGTCGTGTTTTAGTTCTTTTCGTAGTTTTTATTAGAATTAGTATATTTTCGTATTTTATTTGCTTTTGATTTGTTATATTTCGTTCTTTATTTTTCCTTGAAAGTATTCTAATTTACTTTTATTTATTTTAATTAGTTTTGAGTCTATTTTATTTCACTTTCTTTGCTTGTATAGTTTTTATTTAGTTTTTATTTGTTTTAAGTTTATTTTGTTATTTATTTGATTTTATTTACTTGTATAGTTTTATTTAATTTTTATTAGTTTAGTGTTATTTCTCTTTTTCTATTTTACTTTATTATATTCCTAATTTATTTATTTCATTTTTATTTGTCTTTATTTCTCCTCGGTTTTGTGTTTAGGGTCCCGGGTTTCATGTCAAGTGAGTTCGGAGATCGGGGACGGGTGAAAGTGTGTGCAATTCTTTACTTTGATGGCTGCTGCCCACCTCTTATCCATCACCCCACCTTCTTAACCTCCACCACACTAATTCCCCTTCTCCTTCACTCACGCATCAAGCCACCAACAACACCACTCACCACCAGTCCAACCTTCAATGGCTAATTTATTGCCATCCCGCAAACACCACAGCACACAGCAGCCACGCAATCACACCTCAATTCTACCACCATCACCCTAAAGCAGCCGCACCACCACAGCCCAAACCAGCCACGCAATCACACCTCAATTCTACCACCATCACCCAATTGCAGCCGCACCACCACCTTCACGCGCAGCCATAACAACAACCTAATTATCCCCTGCTCCAATTCACCTCGCAACAGCCCCTGCTCACCCTCACCAACACCAGCAGCCACCCAAACCAAACCAAAATCACCACAGCAGCCCCTCACCAACACCACCGTCAACAACCAGCAACAATTAAGCAATTCGGCCCCTCAATTAAGCAAAAAATCAGAGTAAATTTTGATTTCAATCAAGTTCGAGCAAACCGTTGAGGGTTCGGCCGAACGTCGAGTCAGAGACTTTGGGGGTTTTGTTATTCGAATAGGAGTGGTCGAACACACCCATGGTTCGACCGAACCAACCTAGTAGTTCGGCTGCACCAACCCATGGTTCGACTGAACCACTTCACGAGCCTCGCACATGATATTTAATGAAGATCGAATGGTCTCGATTTGATGAGGATGGTTGATGAACGGTGGTGATGAAGATGCGCTTCAATGGAGTTAGCTTCATTTTGAAAGGAGGAGAATTGGGGGTCTGACTATCGTGGAGGAGTTTTTTTTTTGTTTTGTTTTTTTTTTTATTTTTTTATTTTTTTATTTTTTTATTTTTTTATTTTTATTTTCTGTTTTTCTTTTTCTTTTAACTTTCTTTTTTTTTTCTTATTTTCATTTTATTTTCCCTTTTTCTTTGTTTCACCTTTCTTTCTTTCTTTATTTTTATTTTTATTTTTATTTTTATTTCTTATTTTTACTTCTCCTTTCTAATTTATTTTGTTTTATTTTCTTTTTCTATTTTTCCTAGTTTTATTAAGTTGGTATAAATACCCAATTTTGGTGGAAAACAAAGATATTCAATAACTATCTATTCTACTCTCTAATTAGGTTGAGGTTAGGATTAGTCTTCATTGGTAGAGAGAGAAAGTGTGGTTTTCTTCATTAATGAACTTGGATTTTGAAGAAGGAGCTTGTTCAATCCTTCGTAGACCTTCATCTTCAATTAATGAGCAATCTCTTACTCTTTCTCTTTACCTTTGTTTTTTATTTTGCTTATTTTGCTTTGATTTTTCCTCTTTGCTTATTAATCATGTTGATGCTTATTGATTTGATGATTGATATTGTTTTCAATATGATTTGTGAGTAGTCATCTAGCTAAGGCTGTGGGGATGGTGTAGTTTCTAATTTTTCATGCTTATAATGTTGGGGTTATGTTAATGGTGATTAAAGTCTTTGCATGTTTGATATTCTTTGGTCTTCTTGCAAGTGCACGTTGTTAGTTGATCAAAGATGAGTCTTTGCTAACAAGTAACAGAAGTTGACTTAGTTGAGGTTCATTACTATCGATTGTTATTTAATAGTACCTCCTAGTATATGGTTCTAATGTGGAAACATAGAGGCTATGTTAGGAGAAGCTAATTGACCCCAGAAGGTGGCTAGATTGGACCCTTTACTTCGATATTCATGCATGTTTAGTTTACCATTGATTTATTTCCTATGCCTTTGTTCATGTTCAAGTGAATGCTATACCTAAACCATTTCCCTTAGTGTTTTATTACTTGTTTTAGCATATTTAGACTTTAGTTTATTTATCTCCTATTCCGGACTAGCTTAATTGTCGATAACATTTGGTGGTGTTTATCCGTTCTCTGTGGTTCGACCCCTATGCTTGCCTTATACTCGTATTAGGTTTGTTTAGGTTGTATAAATTGTATTTGATCTAGGGATAGACAATTGATGACGTGTTTATTCCCTTGTCACACCTCAATCATCTTAGCTGAGGTTTCTCTCCATTTGTTAAAGAAAGACGTGAAACCTTCGTTCTCTTTCTGCTTGAGGATTTCAAGTTCTCTATGGTCATTATCAACTTGAATGTTGCACTTGTATCTATCAACGAAAGCGTTTGCTATGGACTCCCAGGTAGAGGTCTTTTCTTTCTCGAGAGAAAAGAACCATTGTTGGCAAACGATCTCGAGAGATAGTGAGAACAAAGAGGGGAAAACCTTCTTATCGATACCCTTAATACTCATTATTGTTTCGAAGGCTCTTAAATGAAAATAAGGGTTATCAAAGCTTTGAATTTCGGGATGTCGTTGGCATTGAACTTCTGCGGAAGAAGATCTTTGTCTACCGTGACCCATTGTGAAGTAAGCCCTTGAAACTTGTAGTCGCTAGATAGCTTGCTTAGACTCTCTTGCATGAGGTCCATCTGTTGTTGCTTCACGGGATCATCGATCTTAAGTGTGAGGAGCTTCAGTGCCTCAGTCACGGTAACCAGTTGGTTCCTAAGCTCATTGACTTCTTCTTGTGTTGCCATTATGGTCTTAGCTTTCCTCTTACGAGCTATGGGTTTGTCGAAAAGTTGGACGTACGAAAAGGTTGTCTTTGATTAACCGTCCTTCCTTTCTTGACCACGCGCTGTAATTTAAACCATTTTGCGTTTTAATTACTTGACTCAAATTGACTTGACTTTACGGTTTTTTAAAGAGGAAAAAAATAAAAAATGGGTGCATTTTTTTTGGCAAAAATAAGCAAAATTAATGTGTATATTTTTAAGAGCTAAATTTTTTTTGAAAAAATGGAGGATTAATATCCGAATTGCCCCCCCTAAAAAAATGACGGAAAAACGCGCATACAAGACTCTCTTAGACATGGTCAAAGTGTGTGTATTGGTGTGTGCGTTGAGTGTAAGTGACATGTTTGGACTCTTGTGTAAGACCATGGGACTTAGTTCCTAAACTCGATTAATGACTCAACCAAGTACTATTGACAGCGAAAATTAACCGAATTAATTAGGAAACTGGTTAATTAGACACTAGGTGATGACTCGACCAATAATCCGAACTGTCGGCAAAACGACAGGACTGGCGTCGCACTGTGTAGTGTAGCGCAAGACGACAGAGTTGTCTCCAGGCGCCACACTCCACAGAGTAGGGCTACAGTCCAGACTTTGGCGCCAATGCTGGAGCTTCAATTTGGGACTGTTTTCGGTGCTATTAATCAACAGGGGTATGCCTAAAGTCGTACTAGGTCAATTCTTATTAAAATATTAGACTTTATTGGCTCAAATTAATTAATTAATTAATTAATTAGGCAAAGTTCTTTAAGTCATTAATTTATTTAATATCAAGACAAGTCAAACAAACGGTTAAGAAATCATATATATGCACAACAAATAATGCACAATTAGTCAAGTAGGCACAATATAATGCAATAAGTTTGCAACCTAACCATGGCTCTAGTTCTCTAAAGTTCGGGATATGGTTTAGTCAATAGAGGGTCCATGGTTAATTTTCCGGATGCACCGCGCGGAAGCCTAACCGTGAAGGGTTGGCGCGAGTGGATGGGACACCGCGAGTTTTAGAAAAAACTCTATTCCATGGTTTGGTGAATTCAACATTCTCGGATGTACCCTTTATTGCTCAAAGCGTTCAATCAGGTAGATGGAGCATGAATTCCCAGAGGGTTATGTCCATATGTTGAACACATTTGGGTTTTAGAAAAGTGAGAAAAAAAAAATTCAATCAGGAAGTAGGATTGAGCAAACAATACAAAAAACTGGTCGAAATTAAAATGCATATTCCTGGCTCGGCATTGGAAGAATTTGGCGCCAACAATTGGAGATTGGCGCCAGGTTTTAGCTGTAGCGCCTGGCGACAAGCCTGTCGTCTAGCGCTACAGTTAAATGTCTGGCGCCAATGCTCTGGTCCCTGACGCTAATTCCTACATGCCTCAGCAGCTTTCTGTGCTCGATAAAATTTTCCAGTTTCGCGCTGTGTTATTTCGGTCCTAGTTGTGAAAGATATTTCTCAAATTTCCTACGTGTAGAATCCTATGTTTTAACTCATTACGGATGGTCTTTCCAATGAGATCTTTTTTTTTATGCATATGACAATAATGTTAATCAAAATTACGCACATGAAATACGTAGAACGTTTCGAGTCTCATCCACTCATTCTAAATCATTGCCGAAACAAATTTAGGAATTAAAATAGAAATCCTCCACAGTGGAGTCACCAAAAACTGTAGGGAATATTTCAAGCGTTAATCCCCTAGCTTGAACCCCACTATGATCATACACTAAAGTACGGTGGCGTACAAAGGGAAAGAAGATAGAGCAAAATAGTCGCCAACAAGTTTTTTAGGAACTTGTAAACCGTTCACAGGGTGAAGGTTACACCCCTTAACGATCTATGAGATCGTTAACTCCATAAGGTCTTGAACCAAATAGGGTCCGGGGATGAAGGTACAAATCCAACCTAAAAGAGATTGAATCTGCCATAATAATAGGCCTCTACTTTATTCTGATCGTATTCATGTGCGCTTTCTGACTAACATGCAATCAATAGGATTAACCCTAAACCTGTTTATCTATTTTGGTTGAATATTAATGCACAAATAAAACTATTATTGGCGATCACTTGAATTATAATAAAATAAACCCTAAACAAGATTATTAATTATCTTATTAAGCGTGATTACAAGTACAAATTCCCTTTAAACATGCATAAAAGGCGTGATCAAGCAATAAAAATAAATATCAAGCAACATAATAATAAATAATATATTATAATCCTCATTATAATATTATAGTCATAATAATAATAATAATAATAATTAAAATAATAACAATAATTAAAATAATAACAATAATTATAACAATTATAAAAATATTATCATAATAATAATCATGTTAAAGCATAATAAAAATAGCAAGATCGTAGGCATGATACTAACAAGATTAATAACAAACCCTTGCATGTCACTAAGCAATAAAAATAATATCTTTAACCCTAACATGATACTAACAATCATAAACATTAGGAAGAACATAAAAGGCATCGTAACAATCATATTTAATATTAAAGTTACCCTAGATATGATACTAGGTTTTATCATAATAACAACCTAAGCATGATTTCTACATCATAACATCAATAAAAACCATTAAAGTACTTACTTCGATGCCTCGTACCTCTTTATAATAACAAAATACACACGTTAGTAACCTTCAAGGAAAATAATAAACAAAACAATCAAATTAAATAATTGAAAGAGAGATTTGGGAACAAACCCTCAGAAATTAAACCTTTCACGTCTAGGGCGAAGGCAACTTCGAATATGGCTAGGTGTTTCTAAATCTAATGAATGTGGAATTTTTATATTTGAGAGAAGCTAGTTTAGAAAAGAGAGAGAGAGTAATCAAGAGAATCTTGATGAGAGTTGGTAGATTGTAGATGAGAATTGGTTGTAGATGAAAACTGGTTGATTGTTGATTGGTTATCGAAAACGGAGTTTTTAATACGTTATTTATAAAGAAAATAAGCCAAAAAGATAAAATATCAAAACAGAGTTCTGGCGCATGTAAAATTGAATTAGCGCTAACGCTGGCTATTGGCGCTAGGCGCCAACATTAGCACCAGGCGCCAATGCTAGCGCCAGGTGCCAAGCGCCAAGCGCAGCGCCAGGCGCTACAGCTGGTGTTTGGCGCTGATTCAGAAAAACACGCGTTTTCTTAAAATCAGATAAAAATTGCCGTACAGGAGGATAAAATCGTATTTTTCCTCAAAAATGCTCTTTGATTTTAATTAAAACTCTGAAAAGTCAACAAAAGGAATAAAAAGAACCTTCTAGAAGAATCTAGAAGACTAAAACCATTCCTAATTGCATTAGGAATGATAAATCTATATTAGGCCCTCCTCTAGATCATTGGGCCGCATATAAGGCTCAAACCGGGCCCAGTTCAGTAAATTGGCCATAACTTCCTCAATATTCATCGAAATTGGGCTTATAATATATCGTTGGAAAGCTCTTGTCAAGCCCCATCCAACTACACTACTATTGGACCCATATAATGGACCAACCAAACTAGATTGGCTGTTTTTTTAAATTAAGTTTTCAAAAACAGAGAGAAGAGAAAAGTAATTAAAACTATCCGCAACACTAGACTTTCTACACTTTCACTTCACTCGATTATGATTCGACGCGAAAGGTACTCATCACTAGGTTTGGTTTTTGGGGAGACACAAATGGGTGTCTACAGTATGTTCTACTTGTAAAGTTGCAACTTTTGCTTCCAAACTTGTAGATTCTACTTGTGAAGTAGCAACATTTGCTTCTAAACTTGTAGTTTTGTTTCTCAGTTAGCCATACTTCTTCTATTAGTTCAGCACATTGTTTAATGAGTGAACTAAACAAGACATCGTATGTCCAAGAAG
The DNA here is from genome assembly GCF_948465745.1 of Chenopodium album. Classification (NCBI taxonomy): domain Eukaryota; kingdom Viridiplantae; phylum Streptophyta; class Magnoliopsida; order Caryophyllales; family Amaranthaceae; genus Chenopodium; species Chenopodium album. The sequence goes on from NC_137842.1 coordinate 24,476,895, forward strand.
TAGCAATATGCTAAATCAATTTCTATAATATACTTCTTAAATTGGAATATTTCCGTTCTTTTACCTTCCAACTATATGAGGTAGTTTCTAATTAATTGGAATTGGTCCATTTAATTTGAAACATTTGTCGTTCATAACAAATTTTAGCATATAAGTAGTTCTAGGTTTGAGAAGTAGCAACTTGTTTGCGTTTTTTGGCCTATAATTTCTTAATGCAATCCTCATATATTCCTAAACCTTTTCCATTTGAGCCATTTAGAAAATTTCTTTAGGTTCAAAATGATGCTTTGCTTAACTTGTTTAAGCACTCTTCATGATTTTGCTAAGTCTATTCAATCATTATTCATATTAGAGTTTAATCAACTATTTAAATCTTATATAAAATGGATGAAGAATAACGTCATTTGATCAACTTTTGATCATAGAGATTTCCAATCACTTTCTTATATTCAATCATATTGAAGATAAGAGATTTTATTGGATTTCTTTACTTGTCTTTTAAAGGATTTGTTCCTCCCATCTCATTATATTCCTTGTAAAAATTTTCAAAATGAAGATGTGTTGGAATTTTACTTTAACTTTTTGAATAAAACCAACCTTAGACATGTGAGATGGGTTTCTAAAACTTGTCTTTTAGAACCATCTTAGCAAAATTGGAATATAGGTTTTGGATTATCTTTTAATCTTTTGGGAACGTTTCTCTACTTTGTTTTCAATCAAGGATATTATGTAGTAATAAAATTAGAATGAATGACACTTTACTTATAAGTAAACGCAAAATTCAATTATGTTTAATAAAAATTAAAAATACCATAAGCGATTTAGATATTGGTAACTTTAAAGCATAATTCAATTTTTAATTGATCCCAATTGAATAAAATGATTTCAAGATCCTTTATTTGTGAAATAATTGATCGAATTGAGGCCCTACCATCAAGTATTACATTTTCAAGGTGAGTTAAACTCTTTATTGATTACAACTCTTTGTAATTCTTGGTTGAATAATTACCCATCACATGTTTAATTATTACCCTTAGCTTCAAGGTTCTAAACTCTTTAGGTAACCTTGTTGAGTACAACCAATTAAAATTGTAAAACGTGATTTACCCCCATTCCCCAAAGATATAATATGACACCCAGCTGAGGCATGACCCATCATAAATATCAAAGGTTTTATCGATTTTTAATTGGAAAAGCTACCTCAATATTATCGGGACCTACATTTATTATGTTGTGATTATTTAGTGAACTCTAGCGCTTCATCAAACAACATAAATAAAATCTAACATGCATAATCTACTAATGCATAAATAAAACATGACATAGTATGACCCCTTAATCCTAAGAAAACTAATAAAGCATTAAAGGCTCCCACTTGAATCTTCATGGATCTCATCCATTTGTTCCTTTGGGCCTCCACTCCATTGGCTTCTTGGATCAACTGCAACCTGTAATACTATTTTGTTCTATCTACTACTTAAATAAAATAAAATACATTACAAAAATACTTGATGGTACACAGACCGTATTTAGATTACAAAAATACGCCACGATGCGCAGATCGTATTTAGAATCTATGGGTCATACTAGTCTATATTTATAGCAATAAACAATATCATATATTATAAAGTTGTCACACAATAAATCACTCATCATGCTTTTCTAAACTACATCATCAAATGTTCACAATTAAGGAAACATGGCTCCTAAATATCTCATATTTTAATTAATTACTTCAATTAGATAATATCATATATTATTCATGACCAATCATAAAATATCATAGATTTTAATTTAGGTATGGGATAGAATCAAATCTTATTTTAATTATGGAAGATAAATCATATTTACTTTCCATGATTATCCTAACTAATTTAGGAGATTCTATCCTAATTACTAGTCAATCACATATTTTAAATCAATTACATCGTAAAACAATTATGGGATAATCACATTATTTAATCAATTATTATCCAAATAGAATCTTTTGCTCAAATCCTAACAAACTTATCCAAAACTAACAACTTTAATTAAGGATAATTATCAAAATAACAACTTTTGTAATTTGATAATATCTTACAAAATAAAATCTGAATTTAATTTTGAATTTTAAAATAAAGCAAATTTTTTTTTTTGAATGAAATTAAATTTCCAACTTTTGCAAAATTAATTTGGTGATTAGATAAAATTAAACATAAACATTTTATGCCTAAATCAATATTTAATCAAAATCTTTATTTTAATTAATTTGGGGTTTTCATAAAATTCAATCCTTAAATCACATAAAACACTTTTGCATGATTAATTAATCACACAAAAACACTTTTAAGTATGAAAAATTAAATCAAATTATATGAAAATAACACATTTAAATTCGAAAAATTAGGGTTCATAACACCAAAATTTCAGAAAAATTAATTAGGGCTTTAGGGTTTAAATAATTCGGCTAGGGCATAGAAAGAAAATTGAGCAATTAAATCACATTTAACGATTCTATATGTTAAATCATATTTAAAATTATAATTGACCCATAATTAAATTATTCTCCCACTTAATTAAATTAAAATTTGTGGACATCAAAGATTTATTGTCAATATGCATAATGCAATAGGCTAACTGATACCACTTTAAGAGATTATAGCTACTAATTGCGGAATAAACATGAATCATATTCATACAGTATGTAAACCCAAAATCTAATGCATAACACATAAAGAACAAGTAATTATACCTTTGAAGCGTGATTCCATGTGCGATCGAGCAAGAATAATGGGAGATAAAGAACCTCAAGCGTGATTCCTCTACTTGGTCCACGGGCACGGATCGAGCAAGTACTTGATTGTGTAGTTTTCTGCTCAGTTGTTATGACAGGGAGCTGCAATTCTGGTGAAGCTGTTGCTGTTATCTACAGTTGCTCTGTTCTGACAGCTGTTCTGGTTGCTATTGGATGCAGCAAGTCTGACAGGTTGCTGCTGCTGCTGTTTCTGGTTTCTGGTCTGAAGTCTGCTGCAGCTTGGGTGGCTGTTTTGCTTTTCTTGTTTGGCAGCTGGTGGTTTGGTGTCTTTCTCTTTTTTCTAGTAGCTGCTTTAGCTTCTTTGTTTGCTGGTATTAGGTTGGTTTTGGTGCTTACAGCTGCTGTTTTGGTTTTTTTTTTTGTGTGCTGTTGATGTCTTAGGTGTTCTTGTCTGGTCCTGGCTCTCAGAACCCTTCCTAGAAGGTGGTTGTGAGCCTGAGTCCAGTAGGTGTCCTTGTTTCTCTCAAGCACCCTTCCTAGAAGGTGGTTTGGGTAGATTCTTGGACTGTTGGTGTCGGTTTGGCCTTTTTGGTTTGTGGTGTTTGGTATTGTTACAACTTAGCTTTTTGTAAGTTTATAACTTTCTTATTTTGGCAATAAAATTTCATATTTACCAAAAAAAAAAAGACCTCTACTAATGCTATTTAGTTGCAATTGAACCCTTTAATTGACCTTCTACGGAGAAGAGCAAGCAACGAACCAACCACGAACCACCACACGCATCACCAAGGCTGGACGACCGTGAGTCCAAAGGGGAAGGAGAGGGAGTCGTGAGTTAGAGAGAGGAATTAGGGTTTTGGGATTGGTTGCCTTGATGTCAAAATACATTGTGTGTGAATTATGACTTCTTCCTTGCAACCCTAGGCATGGATCTTATTTATAGATCTCATCTCTAAATAAGAGCCCATGTCAAAAGCCCAAAACCTAATTCTAACCTAACTATGCTAGCCCTATCCATTTCATGATTAGTTAATTGCTCATAAGGCCCATTAATGGGCCTCTAACTTGCTTAACCCAATACCCTTGTGTGTGACCTCATAGGATCCATTCTAGCGGGCTTTGGACCATTTGACTAGTCCAAAGATCATCGCTCATAGTCTAGCAACAGATGATGACGACCCAAGAGAATGAACTTATTATCTCCATAATAGTGATCCTTGATAAATCTAGTAATTGCACTTATCAAAGACACAATTCCTTCATAATTAAGTTCACTTAAATCAACCAACATAGGGTCCCTAAAATATTGAGTAAAATTGTCATTCCAAAACAACACTTTTCAACCTATTGAGAGTAGTGATGGGGTACTCCAAAGCGAGGCATCACTAGTACTCTCTAGGATACGTAAGGCATACCGGGTATACAAGTTGGTTTTGGTTATACTCAACGATATGAGTGATGGAGTGCTAACATGTCGTGGCAAAGTGGATAAGTTGTTGAGAGCGCATTGGATGAGACGATTTATCCAACCAAGGGTGGGTTGGAGCCATTAGCAAAGAGTTGCTTACCTTAGAATATTGAGTGTTAAAACATACTAAAGCATGCTTAACTACTCACTGTTTATTTGGATCTTAGAATTGACTTATCCTCACCAAATGGGACAATTTAATTTGTGAATAAGACGTTTAAATGAGTTTGATTAAAATGCATTATTTCAATCTTATTTAAGTATTATGAATGGTTTTCATTTCATATTCTTTCAATTGTAGAACCATGTCTACAAATAACTAAAACAACCAATTCTTATTGCGCTCAATTCTCGAAAAGGAGAAGTTGAGCGAGTGTAGACACCCAAATGTGTCTCCCCAAAACCAAACCCAGTGATGAGTACCTTTCACGTCGAATCATATTCGAATGAAACGAAAGTGTGGAAAGGTCTAGTGTTGCGGAAAGTTTTTGTTTCTTTTCTCTTCTTTCTGTTTTTGAAAACTTTATTTTAAGAAAACAGCCAATCCAGTTTGGTTGGTCCATGATATGGGTCCAATAGTAGTGTAGTTGGATGGGGCTTGCAAAGACCTTTCCAACGATATATTATAGGCCCAATTCCGATGAATATTGAGGAAGTTATGGCCAATTTACTAAATTGGGCCCGGTTTAAGCTTTATGTACGGCCCAATGATCTAGGGGAGGGCCTAATATGATTTATCATTCCTAATGCAATTAGGAATGGTTTAGTCTTCTAGAATCTTCTAGAAGGTTCTTTTCATTCCTAATTCAATTAGCATTGATAAGTTGACTTTGTTGACTTTTCAGAGTTTTAATCAAAATCAAATAGCATATTCGAAGAAATTATATTATTTTATCCACCAGTAGGGGAAACTTATCAGATTTTCGAAAACGCGTTAAAATCAAGACTAGCGTCCAACCCCAGGCCTTGGCGCCTGGAACCAGGCTTGGTGCCAGACGCTAGCCATTGGCGCCTGGCGCTAGCCATTGGTGCCTAGCGCCAGCTAGCCAGGGTTGGCGCCAACCTTGTTTTGCGTGCGTCAGACTCTGTTTTGTTAAATTATCCTTTTTGGCTGATTTTCTCTATAAATATCGTATCAGAAATTCCGTTTTCATTCACCTACAATCATTCGTCATCTACATCTATCATTCACAAGTTTTAATTAACATTCATCTTTCTTTCTTACTTTGTTTTCATACAAAATTCCGCATTCGCAAGATCTAGAAACACCTAGCCATATTCGAAGTTGCCTTCGCCCTAGACGTGAAAGGTTTTAATTTCTGAGGGTTTGGTCCCAAATCTCTATTTCAATTATTTAATTTAATTGTTTTGTTTATTATTTTTTCCTTGAAGTTACTAACGTGTGTATTTTGTTATTAGAAAGAGGTACGAGGCATCAAAGTAAGTACTTTAATGGTTTTAATTGATATTATGATGTAGATGTCATGTTTATATTGTTATTATGATATTCCTAGTATCATGTCTAGGGTAATTTTAATATTAAATATGATTGTTATGATGCTTCCTACGTTCTTCCTAATATTTATGATTGTTAGTATCAAGTTAGGGTTAAAGATTTGATTTTTATTGCTTGGTGACATGCTAGGGTTTGTTATTAATCTTGTTAGTATCATGCCTAGGATCTTGCTATGTTTGTTATGCTTTAATATTAACATGATTATTATTATGGTTAATATGATTGTTATTATGATGATTTATTTTATGATTATGTTGCTTGATTTATATTGTTATTGCTTGATCACACCTTTTATGTATGTTTAAAGGGAATTTGGTACTTGTAATCACGATTAATAATATATTTAATAATCTTGTTAGGATAACTTTGATTATAATTCAAGTGATCGCCATAACAGTTTTGCTTGTGCATTAATGTTCAACCAACATAGATTAAACAGGTTTAGGGTAATCTTATTGATTGTATGTTAATCAGAAAGCGCACATGAATACGATCAGAATAAAGTAGAGGCCTATTATTAGGGAAGGTTCAATCTCTTTTAGGTTGGATTTGTACCTTCGTCCCCGAACCTTTATTTTGTTCTAGACCTTATGGAGTTGATGATCTCTTGGATCGTTAAGGGGTGTAACCTTCACCTCGTGAACGGTTTACAAGTTCCTAAAAAAATCTTGTTGGCGACTCTTTTGCTCTATCTTCTTCCCTTTTGGACGCCACCGTACTTTAGTGTATGATCACAGTGGGGTTCAAGCTAGTGGGATTTTAAAGGCTTGAAATTATTCCCTACAGCGAGCCAAATTTTTTTGATTGGAAAAGGAACCTGCGTATAGTTCTCATTCAAGAGCAAAAGGAATATGTACTTGATGAGGAAAGCCTAAGACTCCCAATGATGATGTGACTCAGACTGCCCTAAACCGATGGCAAATTGCCAATTGGGATGTTAAATGCATCATGTTGGCCAAAACGTCTCCCAAGCTTCAAAAGACTTTCTTTGAGAAGGTGATAGCTTTTGAGATCATTTATGAGCTATGACGATGGGTGAACTAGGTCGTTGAAACTAATTTTTCCCTCGGTCAAACTAAATTTATAAACACTTAACAAACCTAAATACTGGTATAGAGGCAAGTCAAGGGTCGAATCCAAAGGAACGGTAATGTTCAAGCACTCTCAATTATGCGCCTAAGCTAGGTGGAAGAAAAAGATAAAGACAGAAGACTAACCAACTACCAAACAAAGAAACCAAACAAATAAAGCACTAGGAACGGGGATCAACAAGTAATCATGACACTTGTAGCAACTCGGGAACAATATGCAAATTAATGGTCGCGAAGACTAATGAGAAACTCAATCAAAAGAGCTCGACAAGCTATCTCCTAGAGGTCTAACTAACGCCAACTACGAGAGACACTAATTAAGAATGTCACAAATCAAACTCAATCGACAATTGTAAGCTACAAATAAATGGTCCCTATTAATGTAGACTCAAAATGCAATATAGCATAATTCTCAAGGCCTAATCGAATTACACACATACAAATTTCCATTAATCACTTTAATCTCAACAATTAATCAACATAATCCCCAAAATTAAGCACAATCAATCAATCATACAAGTTTCACCCTATCCCTAGCCAAACAACTACTCAAGCATCATCATCTAGTCACAAACAACTAAAGAAATCAAGAATCATCAAAATATGAAGAACAATTACACTAATAAAATATTAAATCATCAAACCAAACAAATAAGAAATCAAACAAAGCAATAAAATGAGATAGAGTTAGAAATCCTCATTGATTGACTTGATGATCTTCAATACAATTGTCTCTTTGAATCTTCAATCACTCAAATCACCATTGAAATTCCTCACTTTCTCTCTCTAAAATCTAATCCTAAAACTAACCCTAAAACTAGAGAGAGAAGCTCTCAATTAAGCTAAGAAAATGAATTCTAATTCTAATCTAATTCTAATTGTTTCTCTCTCTAACTTATAAATGGGTATTTATAATTACAAGGTTAAAAGAAAATAATAGAGAAAAGAAAACAAAGGGAAAAAAAAAAGAAAAAGAAATGAAATAAGAAGAGAAAAGAAAAGGAAATGAAATGAAAAATAAAAAAGGAATTAAAAGAAAGAAAATAAAAATGAATAATAAAAGAAAATGAAATGGGCTACGAACTTCGCTGCTCCAACAAGTGCGAATAATCCCATGCGTCGCACAGCCATTGCCCAAATCATAAACATCAAACCCGTTCGATCATTAGTCAATCAAAATCAACGGCCCGAATTCATAAGCAGGTCGGAGGTGCTTGCGGGGCTGCTAGCTGTGGTGGTGAAGATGGAGTAGGGGCAGCAGCTGATTTGTGCGGTGGTGGAGGAATTGGGAGCTGTGGTGGCTGCGGTTTGCGGAAGTAGAAGGTGGCTTTGCTGTTGCGGGATAAGGGTGGTGCTGGACGTGTGGTGGCGGATTGGTTGCAATTGATGGCGGAATAATTGTTGTTGGTGTTGCGTGGTGGTGCAGGGGCAGCAACTGATTGCGGCTGTTCAGAGCTAAAGGTGGAGTAGGGGCAGCAGCTTGGCTGGTGGCATTGGAGGGGTGTTGCAAGAGGGCAGCTCGGGTTGTTACGCTGCTGCTTGGTGTGAGTTGGTGGAGTGAAGAGGGCAGCAAGCTGGTGGAGCAAGGGAATGAATTATTGGGGAGCAGGGGAAATGCTTGTTGAGGTTGAGTAGCCTGTGGGCACGAGCATCGTCCTCACAGCATGCTCGTGATGAACACTAAAGTAGGCAGTCCCAAAACACTTCCACTGTGGGTTCAACACTACCTGGCTTGAGAGCGCGGTTTTGCAAGCGCAAGGAGTTGAACTTGGAACATCCACCTACAAAACCAAAATAAAACCGAGGAGAAAATGAAGTAAAATGTACTCAAAATTAACAAACAAAATTAAAAGAAATAAAATGAAAATGAAAAGAATAAAAGAAATAAAATATTATAAAATGAAAAGAAAATAAAGGAAAGAAAATGAAAGGAAAATAAAATAAAATAAAATAAAACTAAATCTATAAAATCTAAAATAAAGGAAAAGCAACTAAAATAATGAAAATAGAACAAATAAAGGAGAAAATTCTAGAAAAACAATCAAAATGCACAAAAGCCACAAAACAAGAGAGGAAAGGTAAAATAGAGAGAAAAAGCATAAAACTAAACGTTTATTGAGAAAGAAAGCTATGAAAATAAGGTAAAAACGACTTAAATGCTCATCAAATGGGTGCCATTCATGACACCCATCAAGCTGCAGAACATTTTCCAAGAGCAGGCCCAAACTGAAAGGTTTGAAACCCACAAGCAGATCCTTAAGAACAAGCTTAAGAAAGGAGAGCCAGTCAGCCCATATGTACTCAAAATGATAGGATTATTGGAAAACATGGGAAGGCTTGACGCAAGGTATTCAATCGAGATGGCAATTAACATCATTCTTCACTCGCTGAACAAAAGCTATGTGTAACACCCCAATAATTCTCTCTTTAAATCTGTGAGGACCCTGAACAATATTTAAAAGAATTACTAGCGTGAAACTACCACATGTTCAAACGTTAATGCTATATCAGAAATTAGCAACAAAAAAACTAAATCCGTTATAAATAAGTTTCAAAACCAACAAACAAAACCAAATTAAGTCTTACCACTTGGAACCATTAAGGCCCTTATTCAAAACTCAAACTAATAGTAGTATAAAAGTGAAATTGAGTTTAAATAACTTCAAAAGTAATAGCAATAAAAATGAGAAAGGCAACCAACACTCCACTCAAGATCCCACTACCTAGTTACAAATGCTGCATGTGTAAGAACCTGTGGTTAATCTGCTCCCTAATATTACAAGTGTTAAAATTGCATCGTCACAGGGTCATTGAAAGGCGAAGGCCATGACCAAAGAAAGACACACAAATCACACAATTCCACAAATCACACAATTAGCAAAGCTGAGTACATACAAGTTGCGAATTATAATAAGAAATTCCTAGCATGCTACTAATAACCAATCATCACGCATTATTAAATTGTAGACTCAACACACGACTCAACTATCAATTTACTAAAACTTCACTATTTAAAAGTAGTTAACTCATCATTTCAATTCATTGTATTAAGTAATAGACAAGGTTATCCAACCCATGCTCCATTTGGAATATCAATAAAAGAAAAACCCCATGCCTCCTTTCACAAACATCAATAAAACATCCAATGACCACGAGCGCGACTCCGTGACCGTAGCTAGTATGAGATCTCATCTAAATCCTAGTTTTTGAAAAGTATTTGAAATAAGAGACTCGTAGATTAGACGGCCTCAAGAAGAGTGCACGGCTAATACCCCGTGTACCCCAACCCCTGATTGTCATTACTCCAGATGTGCACAAATCCAGATTTTTGTTGCTCATCCATCTTGCACTTTACGTGATTTAAAAGTTTAGACTTAGTGGTGACTCATTTGCAAAACAATACAATCAATCCAATATCAATTCAATCAAGTAAAGCAAACTTCCAATTTCAATTCTTGATTTTTTTAGTGACAAGCAACATATATTTTTTATTCCTGTAACTACCTCAGTGTATAAACACCTTGAGCGCATAAGGCACCCCACAACCTTAACCTCGTCATATAAGACTTTAATTTCCTCCTTTACTATCTCCATGATCATGAACGAATAATAAATGAATCATTTCACAAATCACATACCTTTGCCTCTAAGCGCACCTTGCATAATTAGAGCATAAACAATACTTGCAATATAGAATAGTGCACAACATACGAAAATCACAATGTAAAACCAAACAATTTAGCCCATTCTTCTCTATATATGTTACTAAGTTCTAGATCCGTCCATAAACATGCACCTAAAATAAAGGTTTCGTAACTCGTACGTACCTTGTGTAAACTACTCGGCTGACCACTTTAGAAACTAGAAGTCGCGTTCTACAAAGTCCTCTCCTAAACAAAACAATGAGAATTAAATCAATACCTGTAGACACCTACCTAAAAATGTCTCCCCAAAACCAAACACGATGATGAACAACCTTTCACCGCCATTATTGTCGGGTTGAGTATTTAATCTTTGGAGTGTTTAAATCCATGTTTCCATCCAATACATTTCATAAACCAATCCATTTCCTAGCTCATTTCCCTAAAGCATAACTTGTTTTTCTCTTTTCGTGTCCACATCGCAAAATCGAGAGAAACTGATTTTTTTGGCCGTATAATTTTGATAAAATTATTATTTTTTTGGATAGTTCTTGAAATAAGATTTCCAACAATATATCATAAGCCCAATTTTGATTTAAAACGAAGAAGATATGAGCAAAACTCTAAACTCGGCCCAAAATCGACACCCTTCTACTAAAACGGCCATATCTTAAAATCTACAAATGATTTTGACCTAATTCTAATTGGGTTGGAAAATAGACTTGATAATATTTCCAATTATATATTATATGCCTTATTCCGTTTTATGGATCAAAAGTTAAGATAATTTTAAAAACGTGTAAAAAACTGGAATTACAATGTAAAAGCACGGTGCTTTTACGCTAGTGCCACGTCAGGTTTTGCCGTGACACGGTATTTCTCACCGTGTCACGGTGCTTTTTTAGTGTATTTTCCGCGTTTTCTCACGCACGTTTTTACTGTGACACGGTGTACTTTACTGTGCCACGGTGGACACTGCCGTGTCATGGTACGTGTGCCGTTTCACGGAATTTTCTCGTGTTTTCTCCGCGTAAACCCTTCTCGTGTTTTAACTCCCGCAGGTTAATTATTTCCCGCGTCACTCTAAAATATCCTGTGTTACACACACATTTCCCGTGTCGCGTCATTATTTTTTAGGGTTTTTTTTTTTTTTTTTTTATCTTATTAGGGTTCCGTGTGTTCCCTCTACTCATTTTCCCTACATATACTCCCCTCCTTTGCAGTTCGGGGCAACAAATCATTCTTTATTCTTCTCTTTTACACCAAAGATCATTCTCTTTTCTCTAAATTAAAAGTATACAACTCTGAAAATTTATCCTTGAGGTTATAATTTAAAGTTCAAAGCTTTTTAATCATAAAATACCCACAATAATTATTTTATAGGCTTAGAAGCATAAAAACATGAAATTAACATAACTTATTTGTAAAAATTGAAACTTAAATAATTTGAAATTTTATACACAATCAAAATAATTATACTTTGATGTAATTTAAACATAATATGATTAGATAACTTGGTTAAAACGTTTTCAAGCCCTAAAACATGAAAAATGAATGTTTAAACCCTAAATTTTATACATACATAAATCTGAAATTTTGTATTATAATTTAAACAAATCAAAACTCATAAATTCATGATCTTTTACACCTCAAATATAATATCAAACCATAATAATGAAAACTTTGAATCCAAATTAAGCAAAGATTAGAACTTTAAATCAATTGAACAAGATAACAAAAAAATAAAGAGAGGAAGGAGGGTCGAACTACTGCTGCAGGGCGGCGCAGAGAAGTGGTGCGTCGGTGATTGTTCTCGGCGGCAGCAGCTTCAAGCTTGAAGCTTTGCGTTTTTTTTTTCTTTGAGTATCGTGAAAGAGGAGAAGAGGAGTGTGAGGGTTTTCTCTCTCTCTCTGTTTTTCTTTTTTCACGTGAAAGAAGAGGAAGGTGAGATTTTTTTTTTATTTTTTTGTTTTTTTATTTTTTTTTTGGGTTTTATTTCTCTAATTCTATTAGGAGTAGAATTTTGGTAGTTTGGGATTGAATAGGAATCAACTTTAGGCAAATATACTTAAAAAGGGAGTTATAATTTAGACTAAAACATAATGGTTTAGTTTACTAGTAGTAAAATCTTATTGATTTTATATTAAATAATTCATACTTATAAAACTAAAATTATAATATTTGTATAAATAATAAATAAATATACTTTAATTAGGTTGAAAATATAGGGGATTACACTATGATTAGTTCAAGATGAACTATAACATGCATAACATGGAGAAAACCCTCACCGAGCTTCATGGTATCTTGAAGCAATCCGAGCAAACGCTTAAGAATGAGGGGAAGCATGATATGCTCATGATAAAAAAGGGTAAGCCATTCAAATTCTTAGGCTAGAAGAAGAAAGTCTTTAAGGGGAAGGGTAAGAAGAAGACCTTTCTGTTGGGGTTTGGTGAGTCAGACTCACCGCGGAAACAACCCCGACCCAAAGAACCACTCGCAATTAATAAAACTATAAAGCATAACAAATAAACATAAAAGGATAAAATCGGTATTTGCTTTTGAAGCGTGCTTCGCCCTCAAAGTCGGGCTCTTACTTGAAAGCTTAAGCTCCGAAAATACACGAGCCTCCAACGGAAATCCATCCGCAAAACCTACTAGCGACTTTTAGGTCCGTTGCCTCGAGGTTAGCAAGGTCTGACCAAAACCCGAGTATTATATGAGTTTAAGAGTTTTTGCTAATGCAATGCTCTATTGAAATCTTACTCAATTAAGGAATTCTCATGTCATGCTTTGGCTATTTATAAGGAAGGATAGCTTGTGAATTTCACTCATCTTTCAATGTGGGACTTTTCACAAAAAGATCCCACATGGAAAGATTGATGAATTTAATCCTTAGTTAAATAAACCAAGGAACAAATAACAAGTGTCAAATGGTTAGGTGAGGACCACTTTCCCACTTGGTCCCCAAGGCATTTCAAATGCAATGTGAACTAACCATGTGTCACCCAACCTTGAGCCCCAAGTTGGGTTCAGTTGGGTCATTATATTTTGGCCCGTGTCCATGACCCATCACCTCGCGTCCACGGCCCTTGCCACATGTGTCGCCACAGTGGCGCACTGCCTACGTGGCATGCTGCCACGTGGCACGCTGCCACTTGGTGGCTGCCAACGTGGCGGCTGCAAACATGGCTGCCACGTGTACTGCCACATGGTGTTTTGCCATGTGTGTTGCCACGTGGCACGCTCCTATTCGGCGCGCTTTCCTAGCCTTTCGAGTGGCTAGGATTTTACTTGTTACTTGAAGCATTTTCCCGTCTCGCCAAATCATAGATTTTGGTTCGACATTTGAGATTTTCCGACGCTCGGTTTCGACGCTCCAAGCTCGAATTACCGACGTCTAAATATTTAATACTCGGGCGACGAATCAATTTCTTCGAGTTGGTTCATTTACTGCTAAGGGTGTGACCCGAAGGGTTCAGTCAAGATTAAGCTGTAATATTAATTATGCATTAATATTACTAATCAGAAGCGGCCTCCACCTAGGCATTCCGATCACTTGACCTTACTGAATATATTAGCTTTCTAATAATTCTTAACCCAGTAACGGAATAGTACACTTGTTCGAAGGACACTATTCCTTTCAATCTCCCACTTGTCCTTCTGGACAAGTGCGCATTTAGTGTACAGCCTTTTTCCTATGTCGCTTAATGTCTCTTCAAGAACTATAAGGTAAGATTATTTTGTCATCCTTATTACGTCCATAAGTGTTTCTCGATTTTTAGTCTTACTGTCAATAAATAGACGATTTCTAAAATCCATCCGAGCACGGCCATGCATTTTCACAGTCTCGCTCTACGAGAGGCCTTGTATACAACAAAGACATCTTCCCTATTTTAGTAGGGGGACATTCCCAGTCTTGTAATGTAGCTCCTCTTACTGAGAGGACCTAGCCGCCCGAGTGTTGCCGTTATTTTCCCCTATTACGGCAGACGTTTGACAACATCAAAGCGGACTAGTACTCAAACAAGAGAACTCATAATACTCATGGTCGAGGAAATAGGTTCTGATAGCCATAATGAGAAGTATACTTATGACGATTTTTTAATCTCTTAAAGTATTCTCATAGGTCGATCTAGTATGGTTCTAAGCCAATACATGTGCAAATGATTTATGAACATCATGTCCTCGTAGCACAAGAAACGGTTCTATAAATCAGACTACACACTAATCTCAATTGGTCATTAATCGTCCATTGTATAAATGACCTCGATTAGGGATAATTTTTTATTATAATATTCAACGTTCACTTAATAGGTGTTTCCTTACCAAGACTGGTCTTGATACCCTATTTTGAATATTCCAAGAATCGAACGGACTCATTATTTAATTCTAAACCATAATTAAATAGCAAACGGAGTGATAAAAATTTGCATGAAAAACTAGTAGAAAAATACAAAAAGGCAACCCCCAAAAGGCACTGGTTCAGGCCAAACCGGTGCCAAATACCTGCCTAAAAATGGGCGGAATTTCAGACCAAGGGCAATGGCACCGGTTCATCTTATGATAAATGGTTTTTCCGAATGTTTTAAGAGTATCACTCTTTATAAAATCTCTATAGAAATAACACCCATATCTAACATGCTTGATTTCTTTCATGCAATTGTGAATGTTGTCATTCACTTATTGCATAGGTTTAGTTATAACTAGTTTGCTAATCTTAGAATCTTCATTACTGATCATTTTCATAATGACATGATAAAATTTGAGAGTGTCATGGATAATATGTGATTTAGGATTTATTGTCCAAGTGATGGCTCCCACTCATTTTCATGATTGAGACCTTCAACTTGACAACCTACAATCATTAACGTTCAGCAACGAACTTTCCATTAAGCATCTTCTTTATTATCGCCATTAAGGCAATAATATTTTCAACATATATTTTAGTAGACTTCCTAATGATGCTTTGCTTGGGTTTCATTCCAAACGGCTCACAATGATTTGGGATACCCTAATCACTTGTGATCATGGAAATTTTCCTTAAATTCCTACACATTACACATGGATCCACGTCCATGTTACCATTCTCAAGCCACGACTCATTTTAAGCTCGTTCTTATAAACGACTTCCTTGATAAGGATCTAATCCTTGTTAAGGCTTGTGCTTGCAACATCAATTCTCAAATTGTATTTGTGTCCACAAGTCAAGAACTCATCCTGTTACTTATCCAAGTACTTTGGACGTTCTTGGCCATAATTTAACGATCTAATACATAGATTCAGGTTGATTGGTGCTTCATACATACTTCACATGCTCTAAGCAAGTAAGTCCTGCGACGATTCCGTATCACAACGGAGATGATGGATTAAATTGCAGAGTAATTCTCAATTTATTTCATCAATTTGCCATTTTATCTCATTTAGTTTCACTGAGGCTTTGCTAAATTGTTTGCTATGTGATATGGTTGAAAGTCTCTATTAGAGTCTTTCATGTTTGACTTAGTATTTAGCCTAGCTTATACTTAGTTCAAACATTTACTTAGTTTTATACATATGGGTCGAAAGTCTTTCAAAGTCCTTCAATTCATGTTTAACACGTAAACTCCTTTACACGTTCAAACATTTTATCAAGTCTATACAATAGAACTTGATACCCAATACATACTAAGTATCATCTTTTGTTTGGTCCATTGTCAAAAATACTTTCAAATCTAAGCATTTAGCATTTGATAGTTATTACACAACAGAGTTCGTAGACTTCTTATTGTACCTTTATATAATTTACTTTTGCTCCCACTAAACTTCTTATTCATAAGAATTTTTGTGTTTCTCCATGAGTCAATCCTCTTATTAAATTCATGAGAAAACACATTCCAATTCCTATATACAATGCTTCTTTTAATCCCATGACGGATTCCTTAAGCTTGCTTTTAAATCTACCATTTATTTAGATTTTCAAAACCCTTAGACTATTTTCATAGTCACTTCCAAAATCCTATTTTAGGAAGGCGGTTTTGGTATCTATTTTGACATATTTCATATGAGCAATTTTGCTAAAACAATCACGAAAAGCCTTTAGCATTCCGATTGGTTAATAATTTTTTATTAAAATCAACTCCGTGAATTTAATTGTATCCTTTTCAACCAATCTAGCTATGTATGCATATACATTTCCACATTTTTTAGTTTTCTACTTGAATACTTATTTGCAAACGATGGGTCTTTCCCCCTTTATGCAAATTAATCAAGTTTCAAACATGATTTTCAAACATGGGGTCTGTTTCGGATTTTCATGGCCTCTAACCATTATTCGGAATTTGGATTTGTCGTAGCTATCTTAAAAGACATTATTCCTTTACTATCTAATAGTAAATAGTATTCTTGTAAGTCTTAGGTTTATTTTTAACTTAATAGAAATTTATAGGATTCAATCCAAGTCTTTGGTGAGTTCTATACCTATACGGGGCAATTGCATCAACCACTGAATTTTAAGGCGCTTCCAAAGCCCTTTTATTATGTTGATCTTACTCCAACATTTTTGATGTTTTGTGAGTAATGAATTCTCTTTTAAGGCACTTGTAAAGTCCTTTTGAGTATTCTTGATCAAGCATTCACACGAAGCCCTTTTAAGGTCTTCCGAGATTCTCAATTCTAGTTTGTTGCTAAGCTCGATGGTCATCGAGTTCATTTTCCTCCCACTTGTCGTTTTGGAAACGTGTTAATTTCCAAAAAGACACCACTTAGAGCAACAAACACTATGTTCTCAATTAGGTTCTTGAGGTAATGCCCAAGGTCTCACTTGAATGCTTACAAAGAGACATGTATATTGTCTTTGGGTAAAAGTTCATTTTGATGAAACAAACAGTTAGCTCCCACTTGAGATATCTTAGCCTTTAATGAGCCATTAAGCTCCCAATCAACCACCTAGCTCTTGCTAAGCTGGTGAGCTCTCACTGAGTCACTTAGCTCCCACTTAACCAATGAACTCCCACTGTGGCTAAGAGTTTTAGACATATACTTGAAAAGACATTTAGAAAATAATTCTATCCATAACTGAATATGGCATCCTTTCTTAGCTTCGACATTTTATTTAGTGTAACATTAGTCCTTTGTGAAAATCTTAAGAACTTTATAGGAAGTGATGTAATCCATCATTGTTCGAGTCATTTTTAAATGGCATTGAGGTCTCCGTGAAGACACACTATGTTCTTTGTGGAGTTATTTATGAAAATTTCAATTTCATAACTTTGTGATGGTCACACTTGGCTCAAGCAAACATCGCTCGATATAATCAAGACGTTTTGATATCTTGCCAAGTCGATTCTGTACTTCACTGAACTCTTGAACTATTCAAGGTCAAGTCTGTTCTCATTTAATGAATATAGCCATATTCTATTCTTTCAAATTCTTTGTGAGACGTTGAAGTAAATGAATCCTCTTTAGCTTTCGGAGTCAATTGTCTATACCAAGAACAATAGCTCTTTACTTTGTCGGTTTCAACAAGTAAGACTTTCTTGCCTTAGAACGATTTTAAATCGATCAACTATCAAGAGCCTATCTAATAGAGCCTTGAGTAGGTTCTTGTCGATGTGACATTGCTAAAGATGTTCGGAATGCAAATCATGCCAATGAATTTGAGCTTTTGCTAGTTTATCATGTTAAGATAATGTTTTTTTATAATCAAGCATTCTTGACTCATGGTTTAGACAACCATGCCATTCAAATAAATTTGCAACTATTGCTCATTTCTTTGAATGTGAGTCTGTCCGTGTGTAAACGAATCAATTGCTGATTATGGAACACAATAACCATTTATTTGTTCAAGCCTTACCTTAAAGGTCTTTAAACAAAGCATACGTCCTTACAACTGATGTTGCACCACTTGCTTCATTATTAGCTTGTAAGTCGATAACATAGCTTATCTTCAATAGTTTGTGGTCAGTTTCAAAGTGGAACACTCAAGCAGTATCCGATACTTGTGAAGATAACAAATTGCTAAGTTAACTACAATAATATGAACTCATGGGTTGAAATGGAATCTTATTCCTTTTCTTCGTTCTTCGTTTCCTATATTTCTCATCATACTTTATCTCATAATCTTTTAAGAACCATTTCTTTAACAGTCTTTGACTTTTATACTTTGTTAGGCAAAATTAAGCATCTAATGTGCCGTAACACAAAGTTCCATATTTTCCTCTAATTCACGCTTGAATTACTAAATCAATGACTCCTACTTATCTATGTATTACGCGAAAAGATATGTTAATTGTCAATATTGACAATTTGAGTTTGCAACTCAATACTTCATGTTTTATTAAAACTACCTAGTATTTTGAAAACATGATGTCCAACCATCCTTTCGGACTTTGTTATAAAAGTCATTTATGAGAATTGTATTTTAGAAATGCTTTGCTTTTCTTTGAGAACCATTCTCAAAGATTTCCTTTACCAATCATGGAAAGCAATACAGTTTGATTTGGAATTCTACAAATATAAGTGCAAAGTATAACCATTTATCAAGTAAATAACATAATAAGTTTGAAAATTAAAAGGTATTTATGAAAATCTTCAATCTTATTAAACGTCTAATCCACGCATTAAAATTGTCCCCATTTCGTGAGAATAAGTCAATTCCAAGATCCAAAGAAATAAAGAATGGTTAAGCATGCTTCGGCTTGTGTTAACACTCAATTTCCTAAGATAAGCAACACTTTGCTAATGGCTCCAAGTCACTCTTGGTTGAATACATCGTTGCATCTAATGCTCTCTCCACAATTTATTCACTTTGCCACGACATGTTAGGACTCCATCACTCATATCGTTGAGTACAACCAAAACAACCTTGCATACCCGGTATGCCTTACGTTCCTTGGAGAGGTAGTGATGCCTCGCTTTGGCGTAGCCCACCACTACCTTCGTTCGGTTGGTAAGTGTTGTTTTGGAATGTCATGTTTTACTCAATATTTAGGGACCTAGGGTTTCTATGTTGGTTGTTTTAAGTGAACTTAATTAATCATCACAACATTCGAAATCCTAAACATGCATCTAACTTATAATTCATATACATAAACGTATATATATCGAAAAACATAAATATAGATGCATTTGGCAACTAGCATGACCCCTTGAGATCTTTAAATCTTCAAAAGGTCTTCATTTGCAACATCATGGCTTCGTTTTTCAAAACTTGACCAAAATAAATGCAACTACTAGTATCTACGATTAGGACTAATCTATATATTAAGGTACAAAAATACTCAACAGTTCGCATACCGTATTTAGATTTAAAAAAATACATCACGGATCACAGTCCGTATTTTCTATCCTAATCGGGCCCCACTAGTTGCCATTTGATAAAACCTGTGAGAAAATATACATTCCATTCATCCATTCACTATCTGTGAATGGCCATGCATTTTACAACGATAAACAAGTAAGAATGCATAAAACACATGCCCGCACTAGTAACTAATCTAGCTGGTTAATCCGATTAACATGCCTAATTAAAACTAGTCAAAGTTGTTTTAACCGATTATGTAAATAAGTGCAATTAATATTTGAAACTCCTACTAAATTCCGCATCCAACTCAATTAATCCAATTAATTAAGTCGGTAAAACCCGAAATTTGTCAAAATAAATTTTGCCAATGCCGCTCAAAAACCGAGGCCTAGCCTCCAAAATTTATTAAAATAATTAAAACCAAATTAGATTAATAAAATAATTAAAACAGCAAAATAAGCAAACACGAAGCCAACGTTACTCAAGTGGTTTACGCACTACATACATGCCACATGAAAGTCAAGGTTCTCCAACAACCCCCGCACTATACGACTTGGTGCACGTGCCTTCACCACCCCACGTAGCACTAGCTAGGTACACCCTAGTAGCGTTTGCTACGGGTTACAAGGTGCTAGACACAAGGCCACGGCTGCTTTCCCCTTTACACTAAAACACCAAGCACATACACGCACTAAACGCTCGCACACCCCACGCACATGGCCACATGCATCGAGCATGCCCTTGGCAGCCACATGCGGGCAGCTATGCAGTCCGGCTATCCAAGGGAGGCTTTGCCTCGATTTGCGTGCCATAGCCTTGGGATTTTAATCCCTAATTTTGTGTGACAATTTATTAATTCTAAATTAATTTTAGAACTAATTTTTGTGAGCAAAAATGAAAATTCAAACAAGTCTAACTTAAATAAAAATTCATCCAAGTGCATGTAACCAAAATTATTTCCAAAAACCATTCTTTAATAAAATTGGTTTAACTTGGTGCAACAAAAATAAGAGGGAAATTACTCACTATCAATTTAATTAATTTAAATTAATCTTGAGTTTTTGACAAAATAAAATGGAGTTAGAAAAATGAACATAAGTTCAATAAAGATTCCAACTTTAATACTTGTGAATCCTTGAAAAATTATATCTTTCAATATGAAGATAAATAAATTTCTATCACAAAGTTTCAAAGTTTATGATTCAAATCAACTAACAAAAGATTTAATCAACAAAGTTCAACAAAAATTCATGGAATTTAGTAACTTAAAGTTTCAATCACTTAACATAATTAAAGATTGAATCTTTAGTACTTGGAAGTCTCAAAGAACAACAATTTCACACTTAATGCAATTAATTTGCAATTATGTGAAAAATAAAACCAAGCTTTCAAACACAAATTACCACCAAGTAAACATGCCTAAAGAGGTTTAAAATTGCATATAAAATAGGATAATTTGCCAATTACTACCGCAAGTTAATAGCACTTTGTAAATTACTACCGCAAATTAAAAAAGTTGTGAATTACTACCGTAAAAAACTTTAAGATGTTGCGATTACTACCAAACCCCCATTAAACCCAACTATGACATCATTATATCACTTTAAGGGCTTTAACCAGCCAAAAAAAAAAAAAAAAGGGTTAGGGATATAATGATTTCATGGTGGGATTTTACCCTTGTTTAACCATGGTTAAGGGCTTTAACCATGGGTTAAAGGGCTATAATGACGTCATAGTTGGGTTTAATAGGAGTTGGTAGTAATCGCAACATCTTAATATTTTTTGTGATAGTAATTCACAACTTTTTTAATTTGCGGTAGCAAATTACAAAGTGGTATTAACTTACGGTAGTAATCGGCAAATTATCCTATAAAATATGTACATAACCACCATAAATAGGCAATTAAATTTCAAGGTTAGAAAGGCTTAAAATTTTTCGTCAAAACGAAAAATCCCTCGAAAACTGCATTTCTGGTCCTTTTTTTGGCTAAAAACCGAGGCCTAAAAGGAAATAACCATTTCTAGAACGCCTTTTCCACCCAAAATTCACAATTTTTGGGTCAAAATCTGGGTTCGGGGTTGAAGACAGCTCTATTACGAGGTTAAAATAGATAATATGAGCTACTTAAACCAGAAAAATTAAGCCATAAAAACACCTTGAAAAATATTATGGTTTTAAAAATAAACGAGCGAGGCTCCGATACCGCTGTTAGGGTTTGGTGAGTCCGACTCACCGCGGAAACAACCCCGACCTAAAGGACCACTCGCAATTAATAAAATCATAAAGCATAACAAATAAACATAAAAGGATAAAATTGGAATTTACCTTTGAAGCGTTCTTTGCCCTCAAAGTCGGGCTCTTACTTGAAAGCTTAAGCTCCGAAAATAAGCGAGCCTCCAACGGAAATCAACCCGCAAAAACTACTAGAGACTTTTAGGTCCGTTACCTCGAGGTTAGCGAGGTTCGACCAAAGCCCGTGTATTGTATGAGTTTAAGAGTTTTTGCTAATGCAATGCTCTATTGAACTCCTACTCAAGCAAGGAATTCTCATGCCATGCTTTGGCTATTTATAAGGAAGGATAGCTTGTGAATTCCACTCATCTTTCAATGCAGGACTTTTCACAAAAAGATCTCACATGGAAGGATTGATGAATTCAATCCTTAGTTAAATAAACCAAGGAACAAGTAACAAGTGTCACATGGTTAGGTGAGGACCACTTTCCCATTTGGTCCCCAAGGCATTTCACATGCAATGTGAACTAACCATGTGTCACCCAACCTTGAGCCCCAAGTTGGGCTCGGTTGGGTCATTTTATTTTGGCCCGTGTCCATGACCCATCGCCTCAAGTCCATAGCCCTTGCCACATGTGTCGCCACAGTGGCGCGCTGCCTACTTCCACTAGGTGGCTGCCAACGTGGCGGCTGCCAACATGGCTGCCACGTGTGCTGCCACATGGTGTTTTGCCATGTGTGCTGCCATGTGGCACGCTCCTATTGGGCGCGCTTTCCTAGCCTTTTGAGTGGCTAGGATTTTACTTGTTACTTGAAACATTTTCCCGTCTCGCCAAGTCATAGATTTTGGCTCGACATTTGAGATTCTCCGACGCTCAGTTTCGACGTTCCAAGCTCGAATTACCGACGTCTAAATATTTAATAATCGGGCGACGAATTAATTTCTTCAAGTTAGTTACTGCTAAGGGTGTGACCCGATGGGTTCAGTTAAGATTAAGCTGTAATATTAATTATGCATTAATATTACTGATCGGAAGCGGCCTCCACCTAGGCATTCCGATCACTTGACCTTACTGAATATATTAGCTTTCTAATAATTCTGAACCCACTAACGGAATAGTACATTTGTTCGAAGGACACCATTCCTTTCACTTTCAGTCTAAGTCTAAGGTTACCAAGGATAACAAGGAGAAGAAGGTAACATCTTCTAAATCAAATTCCGAATTCTTTTGCAAGAAGAAGGCACATTGGAAGAGAGATTGCCTCAAATTCAAGGAAGATAAGAAGAACGGAACCGTTGTTTCTTGATCAGGTATATTCGTTATAGACTTAAACTTCACTAGTTCAACATCATGGGTATTTGATACCGGATGTGGCTCACACCTTTGTTCCAATTCTTAAGGACTATGGAACATTAGGAAGCTAGCAAAGGGATAGGTTGAACTCCGGGTCGGCAATGGAGCTAGAATTGCAGTTGTATCCGTAGGAACTCTCAGTTTGTCTTTGCCCTCGGGGATAGTTTTGGACCTTGAAAACTCTATTTATGTTCCCAACATTACCAAATACCTTATTTCAATTTTGGAGTTGGACGCCAAAGGTTTTGAGTTTAGAGTAAAGGATAATGAATGTTCGTTTTATCTCGATAATATTTTATATGGTATTGCACATTCCGAAAATGTTCTTTATGTGCTTTCTTTAGACAAAAAAGTTTATAATGTAAATAATACCTCTAAGAAATCTAAGACCATGGAGTCAAAATAGTTTATAACATACTTGGCCACATTAACATCAAACGCATCAAGAAACTTGTACAGGAAGGTGTTCTTGACTCATTCGATTTGCAATCGTTTGAGAATTGCGAAGGATGTTTATTAGGCAAGATTATTAAGCAGTCATTCTCGAAGTTGGGAGAAAGGGTGGGAGACTTGTTAGGCCTAATACACACCGATGTATGTGGTCCAATGATCTCCACCACAAGAAACGGACATCGGTATTTTAACACCTTCATAGACGACTATAGTAGATATGGCTATGTCTACCTAATCTCACATAAATCTAAATTGTTTGAAAATTTCAAAAAATTTTAGAGTTAAGTTAAAAATCATCTTGTCAAGAAAATCAAAGCCCTTGGATTGGATCGAGGGGGTGAATACTTGAGCCAAGAATTCGATGAAGATCTAAAAGAAAAAGGTATACTTTCAGAATTTACACCTCTAGGAACTCCTCAATGGAACGGAGTATCCGAAAGGAGAAACTGAATCTTGTTGGACATGGTATGATCAACAATGGGTCTTAGTGATCTTCTTATTTCATTCTGGGGACATGCACTTCTAACTGTGGCACTAACACTAAACCGTGCTCCATCAAAAGATGTAGAAACGACTCCATACGAGTTATGGACAAAGAAACCTCCTAGGTTGTCTTTTATGAAGATATGGGGATGCCAAGCATATGTCAAGAATTTGATTTTTGATAAACTTCATCCCAAATTGGACAAGGTTTACTTTGTGGGCTACCCAAAAGAAATCAAAGGGTATTACTTCTACAATAAATCCGAGAACAAAGTTTTTGTTGCTGGCGATGGTGTCTTTTTGGAAAAGGAGCACCTTTCCAAAATGACAAGTGGCAGGAAAATTGAACTCGATGAAGTTCGAGAGGACGAGAAACAAAATCAAATTGACAGTCAAAGTGCTCAAATAGCATCTGTTGACGCTGGTCAAAATGTGCAAAGTCAAACCGACAATGCAAATGCTAAGTCCGTTACCCTGCGTAGGTCGTAGAGACCGAGGTCTCAACTTGATAGGTATCTTAGTATTGTATTAATCGAGAATCAAGACATCTTGGTGATGGATGGAGACAAACCGACAACCTACAAGCAAGCGATGGCGAGCATCGACTCTGCTAAATGGCAAGAGGCCATGAGATTTGAAAATGGATTCCATAAGTCCGGGACTTGGTTGACTTACCCGAGAGTTACACACCTATCGGATGTAAGTGTATTTTTAAATTGAAAACCGACAAAGATGGAAATGTATTCATTTACAAATCTATATTGGTAGCAAAAGGTTATAGGAAAATTCATTGTATTGATCACGATGAAAACTTTTCTTCGATCGCAGTGCTTAAATCTGTTTTGATCCTCGTAGCGATTGTTGCATATTACAACTATGAAAAATGGCAGATGGACGATGTTAGTTGAGACAAACATTATAAGAGGGGGGGTGAATTGTATGTAACTTCCTAGTGCCTACTTTTGCGGAATGTAAAACAAAATGTAAAGAAACTTGTAATGCACACAGATTTTATGAGGAAACCTTCCAGGGCCCAACTGGAAGTAAAACCTCGAACCTTCTAAGGGATTTCCAAAACCAAACCACTTCACTATAATAGGGAAAACACACAAGTTGCAACCTATTATACTCAAACCTTATTCACAAGTTCCAGACTAAACTTGCTACACAGTAGGATCCCATCCTACCAAATCTAAGTCCTACACTTAGATTCACTCGTATTATCTAAGTACTACCTCTTAGCTTCACACAATAAGCTTACATAACTGTATGCAAAGTATATTTCACAATCTCACCCATGAACCCAACCAATACAAAATACTTGACTCCTAGTATGTGAAAGGTAAGTCACACATGAAACCCGAAACTAATATGTCAAATATTATAAGCTTGGAAAACTTACGCAGTTAAGCACAATTCAATTCCTTCACGCATAGACTTACCCCCAAAATTATGAAATGAGATTTCTACTATTTATACAAGACTAGCTTGTATAGTAAGTAGGATTTTCAAAAGATAAGTATGTTAAATTAACAAAAATCTCATAACATGGTTTTAAGTAAATCTAGTTTAAAGAAAATCTTTTTGGAAAACTTATTAAAGATAATCAGTTTTTAAGAAACAAATCTTTTTAGAAAATGATTTTTCTTAAAAACTGATGTTTTTCTAAACTTTCCTATTTAATTAGATTTGACAAGCCCTTTGCCACACTTCTAATAGGTTTCACGCGTTATCATACTTAATATATTTATAGCAAATATAAAAGATAAAATCTTAGCTAAATAAATCTGCTGCGCCAATATTTTGTAAGTATAGGATGCTTGGGCTTCACGCAGTCCAGGACTAAGTTACTGTTGTCACTTGTACTCTAGTTTGAAACTGGAAATTTGTAGGCCAAGTTCCTCCAGAACTTGTTGTCTTCAACGCAGACCAAGTCAACACCTTAACTTGCTGTCTCCAAGTTCCTGTTAGGGGACGATCCTGATAGAGAACTAAGTTCCTGTTAGGGAACTCTTCTTTTATCTTGTTTAATATTTCTATTGAATCTCTTCATGTTTTCTTAGATTAGGTTACTTTTCCACTTCCAAAGTTTACTTCACCTGTTCTAGTTACACACTTAGAAAAACCATCATTAATCGAAGTTTACTTGAGTTAAAGTTCATCATTATCAAAACCTTTAAGCTTTAACAATTTTCCCCTCTTTGATGATGACAAACTTAAGCAAATTTCTAAGAAAAGTAAATCAATAGAAGGGTGTATTTTTTTATTTTAAATTTATTAACTAAAAATAGACACACAACTAGAATTAAAAACAAAAATTAAACAAAACAAAAAAATAAGAAAAGCATAAAAAACTAAGACTAAACTAAGTTACAGGAATAAATATTAGAGAAATTTCTGATACTTTCTCAACTGGAACCCAGAACAACTTCACCTCCAAGTTTGCTTCCTTTTTACCCCTTTTAACATTATAAAAAAGTCATGTATTTTCAAGTTATTAAGCATCTAGCCACAGCCCCACAAGCAATTCACCGAGTGTGGGAAACTGACACTACAACAAATCATCACTTGTGCCACGAATTATGCCACGGGAATTCAAAATTCGTGGCATAATTTTAAATAGCCACGGGAAAAATGAATATGATACAAAACCTAAATAAGAAGGATTATTTATGCCACGGGTATTTATTTTCCTGTGGCAAATGTATCACTTATGCCACGAGTAGTGCAGTTCTCGTGGCAAACTTTACGTTTGTGCCACGAGTATCTATTTTTTTGTGGCAAACTCTACATTTGTGCGACGAGTAGTTCTTTCCTGAGGTAAACTTTGCAATTGTGTCACATGTAAGAATTTTCCCATGACAAACATACACGTATGCCACGATTTTGACTACAATAAAAAAAAATTGTATCTAGATTAGATCTGCTCATGCAATGGAATAGGAATCATAGAATACAATAACTTTACTTAGAATATATAATTAATACAAAGTAGAATATTAAAATACACCAAAGAAATGCAATAGTTTTACTCAGTCCCTATAATTAAAATAAAATTAAGTAAAACCTCGAGGTGCAATAGTTTTTTTAAAATTTTTCTTTATTTATTATCTATTTCTAATTCACACTTAATTTTCTTACCATATAAATGCTTGGCTTTAAATTTTTTTTTGTTTGGTGCAATGCCAATATGTGCATATCACTAGTTATTACTCCCTCCGTTTTTAGATACTTGCTCCACTTTTCATTTGCGACCGTTTTTAAATACTTGCTCCATTTCCTTATTTCAAAAGCATTTACAATATTTAATAAATTTCTCTCACCTAGTAAACCCAACATATATACTCTCTCCTCCAACTCTCTCCACTACTTTTATTTTTATTCTTCCACCAACCTCACTACCTTCATATTTTATTCCTTTCTCCAATTTCTCCTAAAACTCCTCGCATGGAGAAATGGAGCAAGTATTTAAAAACGGAGAGAGTACTAGTCACTAGTAAAAGTTTTTTAAAGACTCCTATGAAATGCAATAGTTACTCCGTATATAAAAATCTCAGTTCTTATAATATTAAATTATAGTTTTATTGACCGGAATATAAAATTATATTAAACCCATATGATTAGAGACATGTTAATGTGTTTTTTTTCTCTAATTTTATTTTCTAAGTCTTTCCTCTTTCTTACGGAGTAGTAAATAATAATGACCAATTGACCATTTATTTAAAAAACAAATTTAATGAAAACTAAAAAACCCAAAAAGAACCCATGTCTCCTGCTCGTGATTTACATTTTTACGGAGTACAGCCCCAAATTCCCTCATTTAACCACATACAACCACTCACTCCACCGTACCGCCCACTCCACCGCACCGTCTACTCCACTGATGTCCCTTCTACAAAGGCTGACTCCACGTTGCCTCATTTCAAAATGATGGAATTCGTTAGTCTGAGTTGAAATAGGGAAATTTAGGGTCTATATCAGTATGAATTTGGGGGAAATTGGGAAATAGAGGTTCATAACTCCGCCAGGCCGGCATACCGAGCAATCAAGAACGCACGGCGCCACACGACCTGATGACCCAATCTCCGTTTGTTAGTTTCACGCCTTTCCATGGTAAATCTTTTCATTTTTTCAATGTTTCATCCATATCATTCTATTGTTTTTTAGGTTTCAATTTTTAATTTGTATCATGATATCATCTATTCGTTGGATTAATGGATTGTATAGCTAATTTATGGTTGAATTAGCTTTAGATTTTTCAAGTGATTAGTTGAATTAGTTGTTAGATTTATTGAAATTTTTTTAGGTTTCATTTACTTTGGTAACATTTTGCAAAAATGTGGAGTATTGTGTCTGTTTGTTGGTCCGAATTTGATATAGAAATCACGAAACTCATTGTAAAGGGAGGCGTATGTACTGTAGGGTCCGAATTTGTTATAGCTAATTGTTTATTAGAAAATCCATGCATGTAAGCTGTTAGTTTATTTAACAAGTAAGATATTGTATATAACAAACCTATAATAAATTTGGATTATTGTTGTATGTGTATTCTATTCATTATACTGGTGGAAATGTCACCAATATATGCATTTAGAAAAAATTGAAGCTCTTTCTTCCTTTACCAATACAAGCTGTGAGACACACGTAAATTGCGTGTGCAACATAAGAAATTAATATGCATGGCTTGATTCTCTTTTTTTTCCCTAAAATTTTATTTACCTTATTTTATAAAAAAAATATTAGTGGGTTTATAAATTGATGAAATCATAGAGGTTAAAAGGTAAGATATGAGTACATTATAATGTTCATGCAAAATATGATTTCCCTCAAAAAAAAAATTAAAAAGTAAAATAAATTAAAGGGTGATAGTTTTTTTGTTTTTTTTTTTTTTTTTTTAAAAAAATGGTAGTTATATTTTTTAAATTATGGTAGTTTTCTTTTGAAAATTATAAAAGATGAAATGGGTATTTTGGGAAAGTGAAATTTATCACCCAAAACCCCTTTTCACTTTATATCCTTTACCAATATAAGTGTTAAATTTCTTTTTAAATGTTTAAAATGGTCCCATGCATTGTGTTTTTAGGATCAAGACTTAATTCAAGCAGAAACGGGATTGCCGACAAATTATTATTATCCATTCCCTTCAGAGCGCCTTGGTGTTTGAATGGTGTTAATCCCACTTTCTTTTCTATCAATCAGTTAATGAACTATAGATGGTTAATGACACTTTTCTAAATTTATTTATTTATTTTCATTTTTTCTTTCCTCCCTACTGGCTATTATTGCCTCCCCCCCCCCTCTGCTGCCCACTGATTAGTGTAGTTTAGTTTCACTTGGACTCATGGACTTTAATTTTTTTTTTTTTCATTTTTTCTTTCCTCCCTGCTGCCTGCCATTGCCATTGCCTTTCCCCCTCTCCTGCATGTTGTGAGTGCTGCCTAGTGTCTCTCCCCCCCCCCCTCTCTTACTGGTTGCTGCTGCCTTTCCCTCTCCGATGCTTGCTATCCTATAGTCTTCCCCATGCTGCTACTACTTGAGCCAGACTTATATTAGTGATTTTTTCATTCTCTCTTCATTACAAAATCAATGATTGCTAATACATACCATATGATGGAGATGGTGATAATGCATATCCTACTATCCTACAGTCCTTGTTTGTTTGCTTCCTTTTTTGTGCTTATGTATGTAGTTGGTTTGATGAAATTTTAGATACATAGCTGCTGAGAAGTACTCTGAAGCATTGGATATCCTTGATTCATGTGTCTGTGTTTAATTGCAACATGGTCAGGTCTTCTTTACTAAACAATAACTTATAACTTTAATTCATTTTGTTAATCAATTGTATGCTGAGATTGCGGTCCATCTGCTGAAAGTTGTGCTAAGTTTCTAATTGAGGGCTCGTGTCATTGTAGGGATAGTTTACAATAACAAAGTTACTATATGTGTTTTCTATCTCCATCATATTGTTTCTCACTAAAGTAGTTTTGAGTTTCTCATATAATATATCTTCATTATTCTTTCCACTATCTTAAGTTTCTTATACAATTAGCAAGCTCGCATTCTAACTCTGTTCTTCGTTGGTTCCCAAATTTAAAAATACACTCTCTCTTAGCTTGAAAAGTTTAATGCTTGCTGACACTACCTCAATGTTCCTTCACACATAGTCACATACTGAAATGATTTCGTTGTGTTTTTGCTGTTGATTTTTTTTCTTATTTTTCGATAAATTTGTGGGTTTTGGTGTAATTTTTCTGAGTTAATATGTGTTTATATGTTTTGAGATGAAATTATGTGGGTTTTGGTTTAATTTTCTAGGTTTTAGTATTTCTGTGGCTAATGTTATGTTATGTGGGCATTGATAATTTAATTGCACTTGTTAATTGAGCTATTCTACTTTGAAACTTATTTATCTTCCTTTCTTTCTCTCTCTCTATCTCTCCTTTCCTTCCTCCGTCCCTCCCTCCCTACTCCCTTTCTTTTATTTTCTGTCTCTTTCAGTATGAGTGTGTGTGCATGATTGTTTTTGCCTTGATTAAGTTTACTGCAATGTTATATGTTTTCCTTAATTAGACCCAGCTCACTAACGTTCTTTCTCAGTTATATCGCACACACTCTGCTCCCTCTTTTCTGCCCCAACATTAGCACTCTTGTAGTCATCTTTCTTGCTTTGTTATTGTTTTCTTCATGATCTTGTATGGTTAGGATAAAATCTAATATTAGCACTTCTTTAAAGCTTAGCAATGTCTTGGTGTTTTTTTTTTTTTTTTCTGAAATATCCTGAACCTAGTCTGTTGCAATCACAGAATTATGCATGGTTTTAAAGTGCTCATATAGCTTCTCTTATTTTCTTACTATTATTTTCTTACCGTGACTTAAAACTTTTGAACGATAGGTTTATTTCTGCATTTTCATATACTGCGGATCGTTTACCAAGGTGCAATTAGTATACTCTGATGTTCTATCTGTTTTTGATACAACAAACTCATAGGAATACATACAAGAATGTCTGATTTGTGTCGGATTTTAGGGTATAAAAAGGCTAGTTCTTTTTTATGCGTGGCATTAGTTCTGGCACTTATAACTGTGTAATTAATGCTAATCCTGAAAGCAGTGTACTAGTTGAAATCACACATTGGAGGAGCTCAAGCTCGAGCCAATCTTTTTTGTATGGAAGTGTACTTAGGACTGTCTTTCTTAGTGTGCTATATGCTCCCTTGAGCAAGCTCTGTTACATTGGCTCATAATTATTTTTATTTTTTTGAAATAAAATATTCTTCTTTTGAAATTGCAGTGAATTAAACTTTGGACTTCTAAGTTATAACGTCAAAATCTCGAAAAGAAGAAAGCATATGCTGGCTGAAATCCAAGAAGTTCATGATGTGCTGTGTACTAGTCAGTGAAAGCAAGGTGTTTAAGATGCTTTAGAATTTGCCGTTGTTGTTGTAGTTAGATGTTGCTGTTGTGTTGGACATTGCTTCTTTTATGCTGATTATTGCTGCTCCAACCTCCAACTATAGTGTACTTTAATTAAATACTTGTATTTCTTTTTCTCTTTTTTTTGGGATGAAAAGTGTAAATTTACAATATGTTATTTATAAAAATACACAAGTTTAATTGTATATATGTATTGTGTCTGTTGATCAAATTGGGTAATAAAAATGCAAAATATAAGATTTGTGGCAAACAAGCTTATTGGCCACGATAATACGTGACAACAATGTTTATTAGCGACAGTAGAATGTGTGGCAAATAATTTATTAGCCACGTTAATATTTGTGTCAAGGGAATTTGTTTACCACGTGAATACCCGTGGCATAAAATTTAAGAATTGTCACGACATCCATTTTCCCGTGGCAAATTTGTTGCCACGGCCTCTTGTGCCATGGGAGTAAATTCTTGAATTCCCATGGCTAAATTACATAGCCACGGGAATTTTAAACTTGTGCCACGATTTTACTCGTGGCACAAAGGTCAATTTGTTGTAGTGTGAAGGCAGCGCTACTAACTTCCCTTTAGTTAGTTTCACTCTCCTGCACAAGTTTTCATAATGTACAAATACACACATGTATAGATAGAGTTCCCAAACATTCATTAAAAACCAAAAGATTTTTATCATGCTAAGCAAATTAAAAATTATTACAAACCAAAGCAAATTATTCAAAAACTAAACTGAAATTGTTCATGACTAAAATAGTAAGGATAATTAGGCCAGGCATAGTTAGGCTAGGTAGGCTAGTGTAGACACCCATTTGTGTCTCCCCATAACCAAACCTGGTGATGAGTACCTTTCACGTCGAATCACAATCGAATGAAGTGAAATTGTGGAAAGTCTAGTGTTGCGGATAGTTTTAATTTCTTTTCTCGTCTCTCTGTTTTTGAAATCTTATTTTAAGAAAACAAACAATCCAGTTTGGTTGGTCCATGATATGGGTCCAATAGTAGTGTAGTTGGATGGGGCTTGACAAGACCTTTCCAAAGATATATTATAAGCCCAATTCCGATGAATATTGAGGAAGTTATGGCTAATTTACTGAAGTGGGCCTGGTTTGAGCCTTATATGCGGCCCAATGATCTAGAGGAGGGTCTAATATATATTTATCATTCCTAATGCAATTAGGAATGGTTTTAGTCTTCTAGATTCTTCTAGAAGGTTCTTTTCATTCCTAATTTAATTAGCATTGATAAATTGACTTTTGTTGACTCTTCAAAGTTTTAATTAAAATCAAAGAGCATTTTTGAGGAAAAATACAATTTTATCCTCCTGCACAACAATTTTTATCTAATTTTAAGAAAACGCGTGAATTTCCAGATCAGCGCCCAACGCGAGCTGTAGCGTCTGGCGCTAGCATTGGCGCCTGGCGCTAATGTTGGCGTCTAGCGCCAATAGCCAGCATTGGCGCCAGCTCGGTTTTATCTGCGCCAGAACTCTGTTTTGATATTTTATCTTTTTGGCTGATTTTCTTTATAAATAACGTCGTAAAACTCCGTTTTCGATAACCAATTCTCATCAACATTCATCTACAATAACCTATTCTCATAAATTCTCATAAATTCTTATTCTTTCTACGATCTACCAATTCTCTCTCTCTCTCTTTTCTAAATTAGCTTTTTACATACAAAATTCCGCACTCATTAGATCTAGATACACCTAGCCATATTCAAAGTTGCCTTCGCCCTAGACGTGAAAGGTTTAATTTCTGAGGGTTTGGTCCCAAATCTCTATTTCCATTATTTAATTATTGTTTGTTTATTATTTTCCTTGAAGTTACTAACGTGTGTATTTTGTTATTAAAAAGAGATAAAGGCATCCAAGTAAGTTCTTTAATTGTTTGCATTGTTATTATGATATAGAAATCATGTCTAGGTTGTTATTGTAATTCTTAATGTTATGTTAGGGCGTTTTAATCTTCCTAGTATCATGTTTAGGGAAAAGGTTATAATATCAAATATGCTTATTATGATTCCTGCGATGCTTCCTATATTCTTTCCTAATATTCATGTTAGTATCATGTTAGGGTTAAAGATTTGATCTTTATTGCTTAGTGACATGCTAGGGTTTGTTATTAATCTTGTTAGTATCATGCCTAGGATCTTGCTATGCTTTAATATTAACATGAATATGATTATGATTATAATTGTTATGATTAATGATGATAATTATTATTATTATTTCTTTTTATTATTATGATTATTGTTTATGATTATTATGTTGCTTGATATTTATTGTTATTGCTTGATCACACCTTTTATGCATGTTAAAGGGAATTGGTACTTGTAATCACTCTTAATAAGATAATTAATAATCTTGTTTAGAGTTAATTTGATTATAATTCAAGTGATCGCCAATAACAGATTTATTTGTGCATTAAATTCAACCAACATAGATAAACAGGTTTAGGGTTAATCCTATTGATTGTATGTTCATCAGAAAGCGCACATGAATACGATCAGAATAAAGTAGAGGCCTATTATTAGGGCAGGTTCAATCTCTTTTAGTTTGGATTTGTAACTTCATCCCCGAACCCTATTTGGTTCAAGACCTTAAGGAGTTGACGATCGCTTGGATCGTTAAGGGGTGTAACCTTCACCTCGTGAACGGTTTACAAGTTCCTAAAAAAACTTGTTGGCGACTCTTTTGTTCTATCTTCTTCCCTCTTGGACGCCACCGTACTTTAGTGTATGATCACAGTGGGGTTCAAGCTAGGGGATTAACGCTTGAAATATTCCCTACAGTTTTTTGGCGGCTCCACTGGGGAGGATTTCTATTTTATTTCCTGAATTTGTTTCGGCAATGATTTAGAAAGAGCGGATGAGACTCGAAACGTTCTAAGTATTTCATGTGCGTAATTTTGATCAACATTATTGTCATATGCATAAAAAAGATCTCATTGGAAAGACCATCCGTAATGAGTTAAAACATAGGATTTTACACGTAGGAAATTTGAGAAACATCTTTCACAACTAGGACAGAAACAACACTGCGCGAAACTGGAAAATTTTATGGAGCACAGAAAGCTGTTGAGGGATGTAGGAATTAGCGTCTGCGACCAGAGCATTGGCGCCAGACTTTTAACTGTAGCGCCAGACGACAGGCTTGTCTCTAGGCGCTACAGCTAAAACCTGGCGCCAGTCTCTGTTTGCTGGCGCCAAATTCTTCCAATACCGAGCCAGAAATATGCGTTCTAATTTCGACCAGTTTTTCGTATTGTTTGCTCATCCTACTTCCTGATTGAGTTTTTCTCACTTTTCTGAAACCCATATGTAGAACACATATGGACATAACCCTCTGGGAATTCATGCTCCATCTACCTAATTGAACGCTATAAGCAACAAAGGGTACATCCGAGAATGTTGAATTCACCAAACCATGGAAGCGAGTTTTTTCTAAAACTCGCGGTGTCCCATCCACTCGCGCCAACCCTTCACAGTTAGGTTTCCGCGTTGTGCATCCGGACAATTTACCATGGACCCTTTATTGACTAAACCATATCCCGAACTTTAGAGAGCTAGAGCCATGGTTAGGTTGCAAACTCATTGCATCATATTGTGCCTACTTGACTAATTGTGCATTATTTGTTGTGCATATATTTTATGTTTCTCTTAACCGTTTGTTTGACTTGTGTTTAGATTAAATAAATTAATGACTAAAAGAACTTTGCCTAATTAATTAATTTGGGTAAATAAAGTCTAATATTTTAATCAGAATTGACCTAGCACGACTTTAGGCATACCCTTATTGATTGATAACGCCGAAAACAGTCTCAGATTGAAGCTCCAGTAATGGCGCCAAAGTCTGCACTGTAGCGCCACTCTGTGGAGTGTGGCGCCTTGCGACAGCTCTTTCGTCTGGCGCTACACTACACAGTGCGACGCCAGTCCTGTCGTTTTGCCGACAGTTTGGATTGTTGGTCGAGTCATCACCTAGTGTCTAATTAACCAGTTTACTAATTAATTTGGTTAAATTTCGCTGTCAATAACACTTTGTTAAGTCATTAATTGAGTCTAGTCGCATAGTCTAGCCACATGGTCATGACACGGGTCTTAACATATCACCTACACTCACTAGTCTTAGCACACACTTTGAGTATATGTCACCATGACCATGCCTTAGGTTCATGCATGAGTCGGTTTTTTCCGTCATTTAAGTTGGAGGTACATCCTATTCCTAATTCTTCATATCCCTCCATCTACATTATTTATCTTCACATTCTATTCCAATATTTCTTCACTTCCTCCATCTATTGCATGTTGAATAAAGTTTGAGTCAATTAATTAACAATGAATATCCCCAAATTCCTTTTCCAAAGTACTTGGTCGAGGAGAAAAGGGCGATTAATCAAGGACAACCTCTTTATTCAAGTTTCACTTTTTGATAAACTAATTCGTCAAAAGAGGAAGGCTAAAAAGATAATGGCAAGTCAAGAAGAAGTCAATGAACTTAGGAATCAATTGAATGACGTGACTGAGGTGTTAAAGGCTTTAACCCTCAAAATTGATGACCCTGTGAAGCAACAACAAATAAACCTCATGCAAGAGAGGTTGAGCAAGCTATCTAGTGACTATAAATTTCAGGGCATTAGTTCACAAGTGGTCTCGCTTGACAAGGAACTTCTTCCGCATAAGTTCAACGCCACTGACATCCACTACAAGAAAAAGGGTAATTAGCGACGGCCAAAGTAGTCGCAAACTTGTCGCAAAAATGGATTTGCGACGGATTAGCAACTACTTTTGTTCGTTGCTAAAGACCTCGTCGCAAATTTGCGACTAATTTTTGAACAGTCGCAAATATAGCGACAGATTTGCAACGCCTTTGCAACTATCATTTAGCGACTAAATTTCAAATTTTAGCAACTAAATTATTGTCCGACGTAATTTATTTGCGACGGATTAGCAACTAAAGAGATCAATGTTTTAAGACTACTTTTGCGACGGATTAGTGACTGCAAGACCAAATTTTTGCGACTACGAGACTAAACTTTTGCTACTACGGAGACTAGTTTTATTGTGACGGATTTGCGACTATTGAGACTAATGTTTATTGCGACGGATTAGAAACTACAAACGAGACCAAATTTTTGCGACTACAAAACTAATTATTTGTGACAGATTAACGACTACTGAGACTAATGATTTTGTAACTAACCAATTAGTCTCTAAACCAAATTTGCAGTCGCTAAATATTTGCGACTAACTATCAATATTTGAGACCATAATCAAGCAACCACCAATATTAATCACAAAACAAAAAAGGTACCCACCCATAAATTCAAATAACCAAAATGTTAATTTTATTCAAATATAAAAAATATAATCAATTTTGTATCAATGTATTAAAAAACAATATTTAACTCATATGACTAATTGTTCCAAAAGTCACCTCCCATATAAAAAAAGCTACTTCAAATAAGAACTAATGACAATGTAAAAGACCAGTTGTTCATAAAATTACCACCAAAAAAATAAAAATCAATTAGTTGTATCACGAGAGCGGGTGACTGCAGGCGTAGGAGGCTTATAAGGACGGTAAACTTGTTTTATAAGTGGTGCCATTTCCTGCAATGTTTTTTGCATAGCTAATTTTAACTTCTTCCATGTAGCTTTTTCGATCTCATGATTTTCGACGAATTCCTTAGCACATTTTAAGCTCTCTGCCGCTATTTTTTGGCTTTCTTCCACCTTGTTATGGTTTTCTTCCGCCATCTTCTTTAGTTCTTCAACTTGAGAACTTAATTAAGAAATCATGGAAGGAGTGGAAGATGATGCAGCAGATTGAGAAGTAGGATCGCTCTTGTAATACATTTGTGAAGCACTCCCTAAACCGTAGACGTTTCCTTTCTTTTGCCCACCTACAACCTCCAAGTAGACTTTGTCGGGGTTTATCTCAATTCCTTTGTTCTTATGTTCCTTAAGTTTTTCCATATATTCTCCCTGCATTAAGATATGTATTAGTAACTATGATCTCAAATGTTAAAACTTAAATAAACTAAATACATTTAAATAAAAACAACTATAATAAATATACAAGCAATGACTTGGGACATCAACTGGGCTTAAAACTAGTTTGGACTTCTAAAACACAATTTAATTTAATTTGAGGGTGGGTGGTGATGGTTTAAAAATTCCTTAATGTGAGGATTAGGGGTAAAAGTGTCATTTTACCTCTTAATAGATTTTCCAGATTACAAAGGTACAACTATTGGGGAACAGAGGATCAGGGGTATTTTTATTATCGTTGTTTTTTTTTTTAAATAAAAGATGCAACACTTATAGCAAAATAATTTATGTAAGCAGTTATTAGTAAAAATTTCAACAGAGTCTCCTTTGTAAATTGAAGAATTACCTCCTATAAGGTATGGCTTCAAAATAAACCTGTTTCAATTCACATTATGCCATACCACATTAATCATATGATTAATGCCGGCAAATCATTCTCATCCTCCTACTCAATCACACAAACAAATAAACAATTTATAATATCTTCAAACATTAACTACCATATATTTTTTGGTAATCTTAGAAAAATATAGAAGTATACTCATACCATGACTTTTTGAGACTTGTCACCCATCAATTCAACTTCATCATTGCCCACACAAACAGAATGAGTGCTCTCATAGACTTCAACAACAGTTGGTAAAATTCCATCCTTTTTCTTTGCCTTGTAATAAAAGAAGTTGTTAGCACTTAAAGAAAAACAACAAAAAATAGGGGGACATAGACTACAGAGCAATTGTAATAAAGACCAGTTATAGTCATCTATATTAGTGGCTAAAAAGTTTCTACTTGCTTCTATCTTATATTAAAAATCATAAGTTTGTTGCTAAAATCATACACTTACCATTTTTTTAACCACTTGAGGAGTATATACGCTACCTTGGCGATGGCCAGGGTCAAACTTCTCTAATGTTTGGCCAGATAATTGATTATCTCTTGCTTGGTTAGAACGTTTTACAAAATCAGGATGCTTACGCTTATTTATGAATTCAGCTCGAACAGTGTCAGTCATGAAACTAACTTGCTTATGGAGAGCCATTTTGTAAACTTGGTTCAATGTGCCCCTAAGTCGGTCCCCATCTTTTTTGTGAAATTCTCTCCTAGCCTTAGCATCGAACTCAGGTCTCCAAGTATATGTACGCTGCATTAGAATTAACATGTAAAGTTTATAATTTAACTCAAAATAGCATTAGTAAGCCAACCTGATATGGCTGCAGGAGTGCAGGATATTACACAACAACACATTATAGTAAGCCAAAGCTCAATTAACTACCAAAGTTTAACGATCTATCTCATTAAGGTACACTAAAATATTGGCATGACGAAAACCATGGGCAACTCGTGAATCAATAATCTAGTAAGCTGTAACCTAAGTTTATACTCACAAATGAAAGATTACTACACATTTTTCCAGCTGTCCCTCTTCTCTAAGTATTTTCCAAATTCCTCATTAGTCTCATTCATGTGAAAAGATAGGCCTTGGATTTTCAAGAATTAAACACTGGATAAAAAATCAAAGATACCGACTTTACAACCATAAATATACATGAAAAGATCTGATTTTAAAAGCATATAATGACCTATTCAGCAAACATATTCTCACTAGCATGGAACAACAGGATTATCGCTTATCATAATAATTGCTTATCATAATTACAGAGTAACATAAACACTTTAGGTTGCATTTTAATTTATCCCCTCAACTAAATGTTCTCACTTCTCAGACCACTCTGATAGAAAAAAGAATAAATTTAAGAACCTGGATGCATATTGTTAATCTCTTTGGAGACATCTGGTAAGTGGTAATTATTTCAGGTTACAGTCTACGGATCATACAAGCAACTAATTAAGCCTGAGGCCTGATTAGTAAACCAAGCATACGACAAGATTTAACAAGGATAAAAAAAGGTGGATAATAGAAATCTTACCACTCTCTGGTATAAATCAGACACAATTGTGCCAACACTCCAAAAGGGCAACAGAGTATAA
The DNA here is from genome assembly GCF_948465745.1 of Chenopodium album. NCBI lineage: Eukaryota > Viridiplantae > Streptophyta > Magnoliopsida > Caryophyllales > Amaranthaceae > Chenopodium > Chenopodium album. Next base: position 24,516,635 of record NC_137842.1, read on the forward strand.
ATCAGACACAATTGTGCCAACACTCCAAAAGGGCAACAGAGTTATATGCATTAACTTAATAGTTGTCTGCTACCTATATGGTCTAAAAAAGTAACGTATATAATAATTTATTCTTAATTATTATATACGTTACTTCGTTAATTAGGTAATTACTTAGAAGACAAATGAAAGATAAGCAAGAAAAGGTGCAGCAGCTAAGTCATATAGTGTATACACAATCCTTTTTCTTTATTTTTGAAACAATGGAAAAAGAAGTGTTCAATATTCATTTGGTGGGACAACATAAATAGAGAGAAACCAAAAAAATAAACTTATTGGAACAAAAATAAAGAAACTTAATGCATCAGTGTAGGACATTCACGATTTGCATATGCTTATAGTGAAACAAGCAGAACAAAACAATGATAGGTATAACTCAATATATTTTACCAAATCTAGAAACAAAATTTCAGAACAGCGGAAACTACCTACATCAATATGAAGCAGCATATATATGAGAATAGGATATCTAGTATTAAGGAAGAATATAAGAAAAATAATCTAAAAATATTATATAGGGTTTTAAGTAAGTTTTTGTCAAGGGGTACAACTGAGAAACCTAAAAAACATGGTATGCTAGTAAGGGTTGTTTTCCTTGAAGTTTTATGCAATTTCTTTGCTCTGTTTTATACATTTTACTCACACAACTGTAGCCTATTTAAAGGCCTAAATTCTGAAACATAATTTATTATATGTATTAAATTAATTTATGTAGACATTTGGATTTTTTTTGAAGTAGCAGGTGTTTTGTTATCTATAGTATCTGACTGCTACATTTGTGAACCAATATCTGCATTGTTCCTGATGTACACAAGCCATTGAGAGAAAGAGAGCTGAACTGAATTAGACCATTGAAGCTACTGAAGAACAGACAAATACAAAGACTGCAACGACAAAAATGTTAAGACCGAGCAATAAATTGGTTCCCAAATCCCCAACCCTTCCGTTTCACTAAAGCTTCAACCAATCAAAGCCACTAAAGTATGGAAGATAACAATTAGGAATGTTGATAACAATGTGACAGATTTTTGTTCATGACCCCACATAAAAAAACAGTAGGCTAGTAAGGGTTGTTTTCCTTGAAGTTTTGAGAAAGAGGTGAGAACACTGATGAATCTCTAAGCTTAATTGTCACTCTAATGTGAAGACAGTATGTAAGAAAAAAAAAAACAAAAAACAATAAAAGGGAAAACAGTAGCATTAATCTTCAGTTAAATAATTACACTAGGAAATAAAAGGGAAAACAACAGCATTAATCTTCAGTTGAATAATTACACTAGGAAAGTACATAACAAAGTTTTTGCCGTCAAAAACCAAAAGTGAGAAAGCAAGACCAAAACAGCAAGAGTACGGGGTAATAATGCTACAGGCCTGCAGTTAATATGTACAATAAATCTATACCGATGTTTGCTACTTTATCCCACAAACAATACGTTGATTTTTATTATTTTTGGTAGGAAAGAGAGCCAACGTGTACATGGATACATACATGTGCATATACATTAATAAAAATACAATAATTTTTTTTTTTTGAAAACACAGAGTAAAAATTCCTAAACTGAACAAGATAATTCTTGGTTAAATAACACATAAAAAGACATGAAGCTAGCCCAATGTTATTGTCAATCTCCACAAGTTTCTATGTTCCTTCCCTACTAACTTGTTAAGGCAAGAGTCTGAAATGACAAAAACTACAAAGCCCTTATACATACAAGACTGGAACTTCTCTGGAAAATTAGAGATCTGCATATGATTCTCCTCCTCTCAAGCAAGAACTCATGTATTCGATAGAACTAGGTTCCTCAGTATGCAAATGATTTATGCAGGTGTATATAATAATAATAATAAAAAAAAAAAAAAGAATTATGCAGGTTATATATTCTTAAAGCAACTGTTCGTCTGTTTACTAAGTCAAATTTTGACAACAACAATCGAATAATTCTAGTCCTCTAAGGCTCCACCATAAAGTCTAGTCTGCATTACCATGTTTTAAATCAAATATTTGTTGCTATGGTGTTGGGAGGATTCAAAGGCCTAGATCACTGTAACACTAATCAAACTGCAGGTGAACAATAGACATTTGGGGATTTTGCTTGGTGAAAAGTATGGACTTTCCATTAGTTTATTATATTTCTGGATTTGCAATTTGCAATAGAAACCAAATTAAAATAAAAAATTGAACAAAAAAACTCAATAAACCCTAAAATTCGCAATTCCTAATTCTACTAACTTATTACGTATTATTTTCAAGAATAGCCCCTAATAACCCATAAACATAATTGAGAAATACTAATTCCTAATTCTTGTTACTTAATTTGACCAAACTTTCAATAATAATTCTCGAATTTGTGAAATTATCAGATTAAAACTAATTTGCAATTCAATCAATAATCAGATTAATATCAATTTGCAACTGAAAAAAATTAAAATAAAAAATTGGACAAAAAACTCAAAGATAAACCTAAAATTCGCAATTGACATAATGCAGTAAGAGGAAGATTGAATGGAAGGTAGGAAGAAAAAGAACGCGTACTAACCTGGGTGAAGTGGTGGTGGTGCAATAGCAGCAGAGGAAGACGACAGTGATGGCTGGCTTGCTTTGAGGTTCTAAACTTTTTTTTTTTTTTTTGAGGAAGAGTATGATACTCTTGTTTTTTTACGGTGAATACTGATGATAATTCTTGTTTTTTTGGCGGCAATAACTTGTTTTTTATTTTTTTTTATTTTGGAGGAATAAGGGTTTTCTTTTATTATACTAAGGGTTTTTTTTTTATTATTTCTCTTTAATAAATGTTAAAAATAATAGTAGCGACTACCGTGTTAGTTGCAAATTATTATAAGAGCGTCGCAGAATAATAACCGCATAGCAACTATTATAAATTCTGTTGCAAATTTTGCGGCTACTCGTTTTTTTCTGTCGCAAAAATATTTTTTGCAACTGATTATTATTGTAGTTGCAAAAATCAGTTGCTAATTAACGACCGCATAGAAACTACTGCAAATTCGGTTGCAAAATTTGCGACTACTCGTCTTATTCAGTCACTAAAATTATTTTTGCAACTAATTATTATGGTAGTCGCAAAAATCAGTTGCTAATTCACCTTTTTCTTGTAGTGAATTTTATAAAAAGCTTGAGCGACTTCAAAAGATTAAAATAGCAAAAAGTAAAATAATAATAATAATAATAATAATAATAATAATAATAATAATAATAATAATAATAATAATAATAATAATAATAATAATAATAATAATAATAATAATAATAATAATAATAATAATAATAATAATAATAATAATAATAAATATAAAAGTGTACAAAAGGGTAAGTGTTCCAATGTCTTTGATATGAAAATATCTTTGATAAGAACACGTCTTAGATTGCGTCTCTTATCGAGTGCTCGGTACTGTGCGCGAGAAACATGAATGCCAAGTGAGTGATAGACCGCATGATCGGGATTGCCCACACTTATAAAAACAAAAAAAATGCAAAAGCCAAAAAAAAAAAAAAAAGAGCTAAACTTCAAGCATGAAAATACAAATATTCAAAAGCAAAGTTGCACACCTTGGGGGATTATCTAGGGTCTTGAGCCTTTTATCCACTTCTTATTCAACCTTTGGCCTAACCACGTTACAACCCTTTAAAAAGACCTTTTTGAGGTATACACACAGTTTTGCGAGGTTCGGCTAGAGCTACGTTCGGCCTGATTGCTAACGGATACGTAGACAACCTCACAAAGGGGTGCGGCCGTAATAAACATGCATTCATATTCACATTCACATTCACATACACACATCATGATCATATCAAGAGATCCCCTATGCTCATTCCTATTTACTTAGAGCTAGACTTGGGGGCTTGATCCTTATATCATTAGCTTACCCAGCCTAAGAGTCACCATTATTTGATTCTTTTTCGTGTCATTTTTTTTCGGGAGAAAGTCGATACCCTCCACAAAAATGACGGAAATTTTTGTTTTTATGAATTTCGAGTCATGTACATAACGAGTTTCATGAGTCAACACTACGCACACACGAGTCACATCGAGTTGAGTCAACCTCGATTCAGTCAATCATACTGAGTCAAGTTTATATCTTGAGTCATGTCAAGTCAATGAGTCAAGCAACACTAAGTCTTAGGTCAACCTTAAAGAAAGATAAGCAAAGTCCTAAAGTCAAAGATATAAATGCAGGTGCATCCCAGCAAGCGAGGAAATTCCCGGATTTTTTTCGAAAAAACCGCGAATATGACATAGGAGATTCCTCTAAGATAAGAGGAGTTACATTGACTGGTAAATTAGAGATGAAGAGCTTTAATTTACAAAAGATTTGAGCCGATTTGGTTGAAAGGAAACGACCAAGCTAAAAGTTCGGAGCAAAACGAAGAAATAGCGGCAGCAAGAGCAGAATAGGGAAGACCCCACTCCACCGCCAGACGACAAGGCTGTCGCCTGGCGCTAGATCCCAGCATCTGGCGACAGAGCCAATTCTTGGCACCAGCGATATTCGAGCAGCGACAGAGCTCGAAGCCGCTCAAAATGGTTATTTTGACCTCATACAGTAATTTCGGGTTCCTTGGTATGCCAGTTAGCCCCTATAAGCAAATTGACATGATTAGTAGTCGGCTTGATTACAATCGTAGTAAGTGATTGACCTGACAAAAAATCGTCTCACTTAGCTTAAGCACCTAAAACACTTGCTCATTACAAGCACCAATGTATCGGTTTAAAAGCAAGCACTTAAACGACAATATTTCCAAATATGGATTGTCGCGCATTCTTCTTAAACGACAATATCTCCAAATATGGATTGTCGTGCTTCTTCTCTGTCTGGCAATTTTTTCCAAGTTCGGATTGTCATCGTTGGCAAGTAATCCGAGATTGGATTGTCATACACCCAGTTCCATATGACAAAATTTCCCAAAGCTTTTTTGTAGGACTCTATTCATCATAAATTTTGGCAAAGGTTCCTCAACGTGGATTATCATTCATTTCAGTAAGTGGCAAATTTTCCCGAAGTAGATTGTCGATTGACTCTGTTTTGCAAATGTTCCAAGACGCGGATTGTTAATTGTGGCAATATTTTCCTAAAAGTATTGTTGCATAACATTGGCAAATTTCCAAGGTGGATTGCTTTCAAGAGTTATATTCTAAGATGTGGATTGTTGATCGTAGCAAAATTCTTATGAGAGATTGTTACGTGGCATTGACAACTTTCCCTAAATCGGATTGTCATACATCATATAAGAGTTGTGTTGGAAACTATTCCCAAAGAAAAGAGGACTGTCATCTATAGACACCTAAAAATGTCTCCCAAAAACCAAACCCGATGATGAATAACCTTTCACCGCCACTATTGGTCGGGTTCAGTATTTAATCCCGAGAGTGCTTAAAAAATCGTATTTGATTAAATTCGTATTTTTGAATTGTCCATGGATTAGTCTTGACGTTTGGTAAAAGCATAGTTTTAATTTTAGCCCAAACCTTTTTTTATTTTAATGTTTTATTATTTATTTTTGGCCCAAACCTTTTAATTATTTTATTTACTTATTTTCTTATTTTAGCCCAAATAAAAATAAATCAGAAAAAGGCTCGAAATTATCAATCGGCACTAAAAATGCTGAACGAAATTAGGGTTAAAAATGAATTTAGACGGAAAAGCGGACTGAAAATTCCCGCGCCACGACAGCAATCCACCGTGTCACGGGAAACTTTCCCGTCTGACGGTGGGATTTCTCGTGACACGGGAAACCTGCTGTGACACGGGAATTTCCGTGTCCTTTCCGCGTAAACCCTTAACGCGTTTTCTCCCCGTTTACTAAATATTTTCCGCGTCACACAAAATTTGCACCGTGTCACGGGAATGTTTCCCGTCTGACGGTGAGATTTCCCTTGTCACGGTACAATTTGCCGTGTCGCGGGATACTTTTTTAGGGTTTTTTTTTATCATTTTAGGGTTTGGTGTGTTCCCTCAGCACATTTTTTCAATAAATACCCCCTCATTTCTGATGTACGAGGCATCAATTAATTCTCTATTTTTCTCTATTCTATGCTTTAGCCTAAACACTAGCCTACCCTTATTCTTTCAAAATTCCTTCTTCAAGTACTCCAAGGAGTCCATACTTTACTCGTGGTTTCCGTCCTTAAGCCAAGGCGTGAAAGGTAGAACTGTTTGAGGGTTTGGCACCAAATCAATTCTATTTAATTTAATTTAATTATTGTGTTATTATTATTTCCTTGAAGTTACTAACTCGTTTATTATTTTGTAGTAGCAAACAAACAGAATTAAAGTAAGAATTATGTTCCTTTTATTTCTATTATTTTTCTAACGATTTTGTATTGTTAGAATTATTGTTAAATTGCTTCCAATATTGATGTTATTCTATTTTTATTATTATTTATGATCACTATATTGCATGTTTAAAGGGAATAAGTAATTGAAAATCACGCCTAATAAATAATTTGGACAACCGGTTTAGGATCCTTTTTAATCTTGTTGTTAATTCAAGTGATCACTAATATTTTAGAATTATATGTTGCAATAATATTCAACCAATTTAGCATAATAATAGTTTGGAGCAAATTGATTATTTTGTTTGTATGCCTTTGAGATCGCAAGAATCATTTTTAATTATAAGAATCGATTAGAGGCCAATACGGGCAAATGTGACTCCATGACTCACTTCGTACCATCATCCCCGATCCTCCTTTCATGGTTCCGAACCATATGGAGTAAGTAATCTCATGGATTATTAATGGGGTGTAACCTTCACGGGTCAATCGTTGTTGCCTTTGTTGTCGTCCCTTTTATGATCCGTGAACGGTTTACAAGTTCCTTAAAAACTTTTTGGCGGCTCCATACTTTCCTTGTCCCTAATCGTATTATGTCAATTCCCACTTCCTATGAGTGCCAAGCATATTCACACATGCTTTTAACGTAGGCGCACTTCAAACGACGCCTACAATTTGGCGACTCCACTAGGGAGGATTCTTAGTTATTTATCGATTTAAGTGATCATTATTTAATTAAGATGAGTGGATGAGACTTGAAAGATTCTTAAAAAATATTCCTGTGATTAATTAGGCATTTTTGCATAAGCATAGAAGTTTTAACGTCGCATTTAGGTCAGTCCCGTAGGAGAAATTGAATAACTTGATTGCGTACGAAGGAAAACTGGGCACCAGTCAGATTTTCTGACTGCCGTGCCACGGCAGAATCTTCCGTGTCACGATACAGTGCACCGTCTGACGGTGTGCAGTACCGTGGCACGGGAATTTCTGCCGTGTCACGGCAGCCCTAAAATCAGTCCCGTGGCTTGTTTTATCTTCTCACAGTCAACTTCCTTCGATTTTTCTGAAAAAACGTGAGTGTTCTACATGCGTCTTAGCCCCGGGGATTTAAGCTCTATAAACACAAAAATGCTCATGGAAATAAGGGTTCATCCGAGTTATTAAATCCACCCAAACAATGGAATCGATTTCGATTTCATCACGAACTCGTGGAGCCGCCCGTTGGCATACACCCTCAAGGGAGGCTGCCTTGCTAACACGCCCAAACTCTTAACCATGGTACCTTTTTGACACGCAAAGCTTGACCAATAGTTGAACATAGATCTTGACTCTAGGTTGCAAACTTTTTTTACATCATCGTGACTAAATGCTACATGGTTGTTTGGTGCTAACCTTCATGTGTTTACTCTTTTTGTTTAACCCATGACCGAGGGTTTTTATTTTCACATAGTAATTAGTACGGACCTAAAATCGACTAAAATTTGGAAAAATCACGAAAAAGACCTGGAACTGCGCACTGTGTCACGGCAAGTCCTGCCGCGCCACGGTGAACAGTGCCGTGACACTGCGCTTTCTACTGTCTGACGGTAGACTGCACCGTGTCACGACAGTTAGCACCGTGACACGGTGCCCACGAAAAGTGTCCCGTCAGTCTTTTTTCGGTTTTTGTGCGTACGTATGAGTCCAGTTTGGTGTCATGTCTAGCTGTACGGTCATAACACACATCCATAACCTCACTTAATCACTCACATGTCGTGTTCACACACTTTTTTTTTCGTTAGTCGTGCACCACTTTTTTGACCGGTTTTAGGGTAGTCTTTTTTGTGTCTTTTTTTTTTGGAGTAAGTCGGATAGTATCCTCCCATATTTTTTTTTTAAAAAAAAATTAATAAATAAATAGAATTTCAAAGTTATAGATCTTTAAAATTCAAATTTCTTTATTTTTCCGGATGGGTTAAGGGTAAGTTTTGTAATTAAAGGTGTTTTTGTTTCGGTGTCACAGCACTTGGTCCAGAAGCAGGGGTAGATTGTTACGGTTCGAGTCAATACCTCAACAACCTCTTATAATAAAGAGGCGTACAAGGAAACCACCACAATCATCTCCACAAGATCCATCTCCAGTCCACTTTCAACCAATGGCTACTAAGGAAGATATCGAGATCATCAACAGGACAATTGAAATGTTGTCTAACATGATGCAAACACTCACCACTAGAGTTAACACGGTAGAGCAAGACAATCAAAACAATGTCACTGCCGCTGCAATGGAAAAGATTAAGGAGCAGATGAGTAAAATTTCTGAATAATTCACTTATGTGGAACAACCTGTCGCCCCTTCGTCCATAAGGGACAAGCTTCCTGAGAAGTTTTCCACTACTGACATTCCCAAATTCAAGCCTACTGATAATCCGCTTTTCCATTTGAAGGTTTTTTCTGCAACCATGTCTCTTAAGGGAGTAGATGTGACACTCTTCCCTACATTGTTCCCTCTTTCCTTGGAGAATGCATGTGAACAGTGGTTCTACTCTTTAGAATCCAAACATGTCGCGACCTGGGAGGATGTTGCTGAAAGCTTTATGAATTGTTACAAGTGTAACATTCAGGCCAAGAATTCTTAACGTGAACTCTCCATTCTGAAACAGAAAGGGAAACAGCTGGACTCTTGGTGGATCCCCCCAAGGAAAAAGAGATGGTTCGCTTGTTCATTGCCAATCTGACTCATAAGTACAAGTAAAACTTGAAGTTTCTGCCTCTGAGTACCTTTGAAACTGTATACGATATTGGAATCAATATCGAGGACGAACTAATGAAGACTGCTGGTAGCAACAATAATAACAGCACTTGGAAAAACAAGAAGAACGACACTCCTTCTTCTTGGTCTTCCAAGCCTAATAATGCTACCAAAAATATCAATATCAATGATGTGCTGGCCCTTAATTCTCCTCCTCAAAGATTCCAAAGGCAAAGGAGGGTTTACACGCCTTTGGGAATGACTTATGATGCTGCTTTTGACCGGTTGCATGGTCAAGGACTGATTATGCCAATTGGACCATTTCTAAAACCTCGAACAGAGAATAGAACCGCTAGCTATGACCCTAATGCTTATTGCAAGTTTCATCAAGGCAAGGGTCATAATACTGAAAAGTGTTGGAGGTTGAAGGATGTGATCCAAGACCTAATTGATGCTAATCAACTTCCTGTCCCTCCAGGGGGCAAGAAGCCTAACATTCAAACATGTCCTCTTTCTGATGCTTTAGCTATCATGGGAGATGAAGTCTCCTTTGATCCGTCAATACTCATACAACCTGTGAATGAACCTCTGCCGGAAGTTGTATTTGTCTCGAGTTATGAAGAAGTGAATGGAATTTGGGATAGTGATGATGAAGACGTCTATCTCTGTAGGGAATATTTCAAGCATTAATCCCTAGCCTGAACCCCACTGTGATCATACACTAAAGTAAGGTGGCGTCCAAAGGGAAAGAAGATAGAGCAAAAGAGTCGCCAACAAGTTTTTTAAGGAACTTGTAAACCGTTCACGAGGTGAAGGTTACACCCTTTAACGATCCAAGAGATCGTCAACTCCATAAGGTCTTGAACCAAATAGGGTTCGGGGATGAAGGTACAAATCCAACCTAAAAGAGATTGAACCTGCCCTAATAATAGGCAACTACTTTATTCTGATCGTATTCATGTGCGCTTTCTGACTAACATGCAATCTATAGGATTAACCCTAAACCTGTTTATCTATGTTAATTGAATTTTAATGCACAAATAAAACTATTATTGGCGATCACTTGAATTATAATAAAATTAACCCTAAACAAGATTATTAATTATCTTATTAACCATGATTACAAGTACCAATTCCTTTTAAACATGCATAAAATTAAAGGTGTGATCAAGCAATAAAAATAAATTTGATCAAGCAACACAATATATATAATCATCATAATGATAATAATAATTACAATCATAAAATTATAATAATAATAATCATAACCATAATCATGAATCATAAAAATAATCATAATCATAATTAATAATCATAAATCATGTTAAAGCATAATAATAGCAAGATCCTAGGCATGATACTAACAAGATCCATAACAAACCCTAGCATGTCACTAAGCAATAAAAATCAAAGCATTAACCCTAACATGATACTAACAATCATAAATATTAGGAAGAACATAAAAGGCATCATACTTTTAATCATACTTAATATTAAAGTTACCCTAGACATGATACTAGGAATTTATTGTTGTCACCCTAAACATCAAATTAAGGAAAATATCCTAACATGATTTCTATATCTAAATATCAATTAAACCATTAAAGTACTTACTTGGATGCCTCATACCTCTTTCTAATAACAAACTACACACGTTAGTAACTTCAAGGAAAATAATATACAAAACAATTAAATTAAATAATGGAAAGAAAGATTTGGAACCAAACCCTCAGAAATTAAACCTTTCACGTCTAGGGCGAAAGAAACTTTGAATATGGGTAGGTGTATCTAGATCTAATGAATGCGAAATTTTTATATTTGAGAAAAGCTAGTTTAGAAAAGAGAGAGAGAGAGAGAAAATTGATGAGAATGAGAGAATGGAGATTGTAGATTGTAGATTTTAGATGAATGTAGGTTGTAGATAATTATTGGTGAGAATTGATGATTGTTGATTGTAGATAAATCAAAACGGAATTTTTACGACGTTATTTATAAAGAAAATCAGCCAAAAAGATAAAATATCAAAACCAGAGTTGGCGCCTAACGCTGACCTTACGCCAGACGCTAAGATTGGCGTCAGGCGCCAATTGTAGCGTCAGGCGCTACAGTTGGGGTTTGGCGCTGACTTAGAAATCCACGCGTTTTCTTAAAATCAGATAAAAATGTCGTATATGAGGATAAAATCGTTTTTTTCCTCAAAAATGCTCTTTGATTCTAATTAAAACTCTAAAAAGTCAACGAAAGTCAATTCATTAATGCTAATTGAATTAGGATTGAAAATAACCTTCTAGAAGAATATACAAGACTAAAACCATTCCTAATTGAATTAGGAATGATAAATCAATATTAGGCCCTCCCCTAGATCATTGGGCCGCATATAAAGCTCAAACCGGGCCCAGTTCAGTAAATTGGCCACAACTTCCTCAATATTCATCGGAATTGGGAATATAATATATCATTGGAAAGCTCTTTCAAGCCCCATCCAACTACACTACTATTGGACCCATATCACAGGCCAACCAAACTAGATTGGATGTTTTCTTAAAATAAGTTTTCAAAAATAGAGAGAAGAGAAAAGAAATTAAAACTATCCGCAACACTAGACTTTCCACACTTTCACCTCGTTTGATTATGATTCGACGCGAAAGGCACTCATCACTCGGTTTGGTTTCGGGGAGACACAAATGGGTGTCTACAGAAGCCCCCACTTTGACTGAGTTTGGAGAAACGCAAGTTTCGAAAACGAAAGTCAAAGTATCGATAGAGACGGAGAATGATTCCAAACGTTATGCGATCCTAAAACACTCTTGTGACGACGATACCTGCAAACTAGCGTTAAATAAATAGATAAAAGAGTTAAGAACGCGTATCTTGCACCGTCGAGCACACATCTCTGAAGTAACCGATTTGCTGCCGCTTTACTGTTTTGATGACCTCCTGCCAAGAGAATGCCACCCCGCTTGAAAACTGCTACGCTTGTAACTGTTTCCAATATTGAAGATTGCTTCGCTTGAAACGACCCTCTTCCGCTTTGATAATACTCCACGTCCAAGGGAATACTATCGAAGATTGCTTCGCTTGAAACAATCCTCTTCCGCTTTGTGACCATATTCTACGTCTAAGGGAACATGATCGAAGACAACTTCGCTTGAAATCACCTTCAGTTGTTTGTGACAACTTTCCACAATCTAGGGAACGCCATCTTGCTGTTTTGATGTTCACTCGTCTCTGAACAAAGAGCTTCTTTTTCCTTTGGATATGTTCACGCGCCTCTAAACAAAGAGCTTCTTTTTTTAATATGAAATTTTAAATGATGTGTCCACACGTTTGTGAACAAAGAGCTTGATAATGGGATGCCCACGCGTCTCTGAGAAAAAGAACTTGAAAGAAATGTCCACGCGTCCCTGAACAAAAGAGCTTTGATGATATGTCCACGCGTCTCTGAACAAAAGAGCTTGAAAGAAATGTCTAGCGTCTCTGAACAAAAGAGCTTTGATGATATGCCCACGTGTCTCTGAACAAAGAGCTTTAAAATAGGATTCCCACGCGTCTCTGAGCAAAAGAGCATGATAAAATTGTCCACGCGTCTCTGAACAAAAGAGCTTTGAAAGGATTGTCCACGCGTCTCTGGAACAAAAGAGCTTGAATAATATGTCCACGCGTCTTTGAAGAAAAGAGCTTGAAAGAAATGTCCACGCGTCTCTGAACAAAAGATCTTGAATGTTTATTGCGATAATATTCCGAAGAAAAATTTTCGAAGACCAACGCTTGTCGATCTCTAAAGCTAGCTTGAACTTTTCTTCCGTTATGCCAGTGTGTCGACGGTTTGCTGCTTGTGAACCATTATGTCGGTGTCTCCGTGATGAGCCAACGCTTAGGCGCTTTAAGCTAAGTGAGACGATCTTTCATCAGGTCGATCACTTATTGCGATTGTAATCAAACCGACTACTTAATCATGTCAAATTGCTCATAGGGGCTAACTAGCGTACCAAGGAACCCGAAATTGCGGTATGAGGTCAAAATCACCTTTCTGAGAGGCTTCAAGCTCTGTCGCTGCTGAAATATCTCTAGCGCCAAGAATAGACTCTGTCGCCAGACGCTGGAATTTAGCGCCAAGCGCTGAAACCTGCTACCAGACACTAGATGTTGTCATCGGCGCTGGGGTAGGGTCTTCCCTATTCTGCTGCACTTGTATTTATTTTTGACTATAGAACTTTTCCAATCTCTTTAATTATCTTAGGGTTGATCTAAGGTTTAACGTCGCTTGACTCATTGACTTGACACGACTCAAGGTTTAAACTTGACTCTCTGTGACTGACTGGAGGTTGACTCGACTCGAAGTGAAATGAGACGTGTGACTCATGACCCGTGTGTGCATTGTATTATGATTGTGCAACTCGAAAATGCAAAAAAGCAAAAATTTTCCGTCATTTTTGTGGAGGGTACCGACTTTCTCCCGAAAAAGAAAGACGCGAAAAAAGAATCGAAGGTTTTGGAGGTGCATGTTGAATGAGCTTAGTTAAATATTGTTTGATACTATCTCTCAAGGTGCAAGGATTAATCCATCCTAAGTTATCTCAATGGTTGACTCAATGATGAATGTATTTGGGTAACTTAGGCACATAGGCTAAGCACTTCATACTTCGTGATGCAATGACAATTATGATTGATGAGTGATGTTAATATGACAAGGCATGCTTCAGTGTTATGTTAAGATTTCATGACAAATGGTTCCTAAGGGAAGTATATTTGGTCATGTATGTGTGATGTGTGTGAAAGTGATACTAAGGTTAGGCCGCAAGAGCTAAGTGTGTGGAAAGATATTATTTTTAGAAGAGTCAAATGACGGTGACTCTTAGGCTAGACAAGCTAATGATGTAGGGATCAAGCCCCCAAGTCTAGCTCTGAGTAAATAGGGATGAGCATAAGAGATCCCATGATATGATCACGGTGTGAGTGTGTGAATGTGAATATGAATGCAATTTTATTACGGTTGCACCTCGATGTGAGGTTGCCTACGTCGTTAGGAATCAGGCCAAACGTAGCTCTAGCTGAACCTCGCACAAGTATGTGTATACCTCAAAAAGGTCTTTTTAAGGGTTGCAACGTGGTTAGGCTAAAGGTTATAGAAGAGAAGGATAAAGGCTCAAGACCCTAGATAAGCCCCCAAGGTGGTGCAACCTTGCTTTTGAATCTTTATATTTTCATGCTTGAGGTTTTGCTTTAGCATCTATTTTATTTTTATAAGTGTGGGAAATCACGATCATGCGGTCTATCACTCACTTGGCATTCATGTTTCTCAGGCACGGTACCGAGCACTCGATAAGAGACGCAATATGAGACGTGTTCTTTATCAAAGATATTTTCATGTCAAAGACATTGGAACACTTGCCCTTTTGTACACTTTTATTTATTGTTTTGCTATTTAAATCTTTTGAAGTCACTCAAGCTTTTTTCCTTTAAAAATTACATAAGTTACACACCATCCCATCCCAAGATTAGGTAGATATGGGTTAAAAAATGAAAGGTCTATCGTTAGACGAGGCTCAAAGTGGTTTATCAAAAAAAGGATTGCATATTTGAAAGGTGAAAGGGGATATGATGTGGCTACAAGGGGTGCCTCAAATCATTAGTATACCTTGTGCTTAATTCGACATGGATTTTTTTTTTTAAAATGCAACGTAATGTAATGATCATATGCAAGGAAATAAATGCTCATTTTATTAAAGGAAAAAAGAAAGAATGTACAAAGTTAATCTAAGAGAAAAGAAAGATGCTTATGCTAGACTTATTGGGGAAAGGATAAATAAAGAAAAAAGAAAAAAGATGTCATGAAATCTCGTCGTTGAAGCTCGCCTCTTGTCTTGTGTTATTTGTTTCATCATCACTCGCTCTTCTTGTTAACTGGAGGTATGGGAAGCTTGTTATTATCAATCAAATGTTTGATAGCCTCTTTAGCTTCCAAAAGCTCTCTGTAGCATGACCCCCGACCTTTATGGTACTTGCAGCGCACATTTGGATTCCAACTAGGCAATCTTTTCACAAGCGGGGGATCTTGAAGAGGTCTAAGAGGAGTAATGAGTCCCTTGGCATGGAGTCGATCGAAAGCATCATTGTAGCTAATTCCAATAGGGGTAAAATCCCTTTCCGGTTGCTTTCTAAATCCTCGATTATCCATGGCTAAGGTCTCATTAAGGTCAAAAGTACCAACACTATTACTAGAGTAGGTGTTTCTGGAAGAAGAAGGATAGTCGTTCTTCTTCCCTCTACAGCCACTGTTACTATCGTTACTAATCTTGGCCTTCTTGTCGTGCGGAGGAACATGAAGGAGATTTGAATTAATGAAGTCTTAAATACGATCCTTGAGGGCGAGACACTTTTCGATAGTGTGACCGCGACCTTTACGCTATTGACAATAAGAATTTGGATCCCAATTGGGAAAACGTTTTTCAGATGGAGAGTTTTGACTGGGACCAATGGAGTGAATATGACCTTGATCATGAAGACAATCAAAAGCTTCATTGTAAGTAATTCCTATTGGCGTGTATTCTTCAATGGTCCGTTTGCCCGTGGCTTAGGAGCATTGAGTTCTTCATTAAACCCTTGGCGAGGATTTTGTTCGATGGCCAGCACCCGATTTGCTAATCCTTCTACCATGTTCAAGCCCATGGCAACGACATCTTGCAGTTTTCGGACGTCCTCTTTTAGACTTGACGAGTCTTTCCTGGTATTATTTAAGAAAATACTTTCCTCTTCCTCAATTATGGCCACTTCATCGAGAGAGGTTATATAAGTTGTCTCGACCATGGGCTCTCCTACAGGTGTGATAAGAAGTGAGGGATTGAAGGGTGCTTGATCCTCTTCGATGGCTAGAATTTCGGAAGTTTCATTGTTATCGATCAGATCTTGAATAGCTTCTTTGAGTTTCCAATACTCCTCAGTGTCGTGCCCCTTTCCTTGGTGATATTTGCAGTTCTTATTAAGGTCCCACTTGGGTGGCCTGGCTTATGGAACTGGATCTTTGATAGGCCCTATGGGCATGACTAGTCCTTTATTGTGTAACTTCTCGAAAGATGTTTCATAACTCATACCAAGTGGAGTGAACACCCTTTTTGACCTTTGGATTCGTAATTTAGAGGCATTCGCAACATGTACCTCATTAATGGGAGAGGAAGAAGAAGGATTGTCGTTCTTCTTTCCTCTCGCACTATTATCTTTAAGAAGGTCATCTTTAATGTCAATGCCTATATTATAGATAGCCTTGAAAGTATTTAATTTGTGTTGGTACTTTAAGTGCTTTGAATACTTCCCTTGGAAATTCTTGATAAACATCCTCACAGATTCTTTTTCGGTAGGAACTTTAACCATATTGACGGAAGTTTCCTTCCATTTGTTGATGAAAGAAGTGAATCCTTCGTTTTCTTTTTGTTTTACCATCTCGAGTTGTCTATGGTCTGTTTCGTCTTGGATGTTGCACTTATATCTATCTATGAAAGCCTTTTCTATGGACTCCTAGGTGGAGGTTTTTTCTTTCTCGAGAGAAAAGAACCATTGCTGGCAAACGGTCTCGAGAGATAGTGGGAATAGAGAGGGGAAAACCTTCTTATCGATACCTTTAATGCTTATTATAGTTTCAAAATCTCTTAGATGAAAGTAAGGGTTATCTGCTGCCTTGAATTCAGGGATGTCAGCGGCGTTGAACTTATGCGGAAGAAGTTCCTTGTCCAGCGAGACCCCTTGTGAACTAATGCCCTGGAATTTATAGTCACTAGATAGCTTGCTCAAACTTTCTTGCATAAGGTTCATTCGTTGTTGCTTCACAGGGTCATTAATTTTTGAGGGTTAAAGCCTTTAGCACCTCAGTCACGTCATTCAATTGATTCCTAAGTTCATTAACTTCCTCTTGAGTTGCCATTATCTTTTTAGCCTTCCTCTTTTGACGAATCGGTTTATCAAAAAGTGAGACTTGAATAAAGAGGTTGTCCTTGATTAATCGCCCTTCTCTCCTCGACCAAGTACTGTGGGAAAGGAATTTGGGAATATCTATTGTGAATTATTTGGCTCAAACTTTATTCAACATGAAATGGATGGAGGAAGTGAAGAAAGATTGGAATAGAATGTGAAGAAAAATGATGGAGGTGGAGGGATATGAAGAATTAGGAATAGGATGTACCCCCATCTCAATTGACGGAAAAAACCGACTCATTAATGAACCTAAGACATGGTCATGGTGATATATACTCAAAGTTTGTAATAAGACTAGTAAGTGTAGGTGACATGTTAAGACTCGTGTCATGACAATGTGGCTAGACTATGTGACTAAACTCAATTAATGACTTAACAGGGTACTATTGACAGTAATATTTAACCGAATTAATTAGCAAACTGGTTAATTAGACACTAGGTGAGGACTCCATCAATAATCCGAACTTTCGTCAAAACGACAAGATTGACGTCGCACTGTGTAGTGTAGCGCCAGACGACAGAGCTGCCGCCAGGCGCCAAACTCCACAGAGTGGCGCTGCAGCTCATATTTTGGCGCCAATGCTGGAACTTCAATTTGAGACTATTTTCGGTGTTATTAATCAACAGGGGTATGCCTAAAGTCGTACTAGGTCAATTCTGATTAAAATATTAGACTTTATTTACTCAAATTAATTAATCAATTAATTAATTATGCAAAGTTCTTTAAGTCATTAATTTATTAAATCTCAACACAAGTAAAAAAAATGGTTAAGAAATCATAGTATATGCCCAACAAATAATGCACAATTAGTCAAGTAGGCACAATATGATGCAATGAGTTTGCAACCTAACCATGGCTCTAGTTCTCTAAAGTTTGGGATATGGTTTAGTCAATAGAGGGTCCATGGTTAATTGTCTGGATGCACCGCGCAGAAGCCTAACCATGAGGGGTTGGCGCGAGTGGATTGGACACCGCGAGTTTTAGAAAACACTCGCTTCCATGGTTTGGTGAATTCAACATTCTCGGATGTACCCTTTGTTGCTCAGAGCGTTCAATCAGGTAGATGGAGCATGAATTCCCAGAGGGTTATGTCCATATGTAGAACACATATGGGTTTCAGAAAAGTGAGAAAAACTCAATTAGGAAGTAGGATCGAGCAAACAATGCGAAAAACCGGTCGAAATTAGAACACATATTTCGGGCTTGGTATTGGAAAAATTTGACGCCAGCAAACAGAGGTTGTCGGTAGGATTTAGCTGTAGCGCCTAGCAATAGAGATGTCGTCTGGCGCTACATTTAAATGTCTGGCGCCAACTTCTTTTCGCTGACGCTAATTCCTACATGCCTTAGCAGCTTTCTGTGCTCGATAAAATTTTCCAGTTTCGCGCAGTGTTATTTCGCTCCTAGTTGTGAAAGATATTTCTCAAATTTCCTACGTGTAAAATCCTATGTTTTTAACTCATTACGGATGGTCTTTCCAATGAGATATTTTTATGCATATGACAATAATGTTAATCAAAATTACGCACATGAAATACATAGAACGTTTCGAGTCTCATCCACTCATTCTAAATCATTGCCGAAACAAATTCAGGAATTAAAATAGAAATTCTCCCCAGCGGAGTCGCCAAAAACTGTAGGGAATATTTCAAGCGTTAATCCCTAGCTTGAACCCCACTATGATCATACACTAAAGTACGGTGGAATCCAAAGGGAAAGAAGACAGAGCAAAAGAGTCGCCAACAAGTTTTTTAAGAAACTTGTAAACCGTTCACGAGGTGAAGGTTACAACCCTTAACGATCCAAGAGATCGTCAACTCCATAAGGTCTTGAACCAAATAGGGTTCGGGGATGAAGGTACAAATCAAACCTAAAAGAGATTGAACCTGCCCTAATAATAGGCCTCTACTTTATTATGTTCGTATTCATGTGCGCTTTCTGACTAACATGCAATCAATAGGATTAACCCTAAATTTGTTTATCTATGTTGGTTGAATTTTAATGCACAAATAAAACTATTATTGGCGATTACTTGATTATAATCAAATTAACCCTAAACAAGATTATTAATTATCTTATTAAGAATGATTACAAGTACCAATTCCCTTTAAACATGCATAAAATTAAAGGTGTGATCAAGCAATAAAAACAAATTTAATCAAGCAACATAATATATAATCATCATAATGATAATAATAATTACAATCATAAAATTATAATAATAATAATATTCATAACCATAATCATGAATCATAAAAATAATCATAATCATAATTAATAATCATAAATCATGTTAAAGCATAATAATAGCAATATCCTAGGCATGATACTAACAAGATCAATAACAAACCCTAGCATTTCACTAAGCAATAAAAATCAAAGCTTTAACCCTAACATGATACTAACAATCATAAATATTAGGAAGAACATAAAAGGCATCATACTTTTAATCATACTTAATATTAAAGTTACCCTAGACATGATACTAGGAATTTATTGTTGTCACCCTAAACATCAAATTAAGGAAAACATCCTAACATGATACTAGGAATCAAAATAACAATCTAACCATGATTTCTATATCATAATATCAATTAAACCATTAAAGTACTTACTTGGATGCCTCGTACCTCTTTCTAATAACAAAATACACACTTTAGTAACTTCAAGGAAAATAATAAACAAAACAATTAAATTAAATAATGGAAAGAAAGATTTGGGACCAAACCCTCAGAAATTAAACCTTTCACGTCTAGGGCGAAGGCAACTTCGAATATGGCTAGGGTATCTAGATCTAATGAATGCGGAATTTTTTAATTTGAGAAAAGCTAGTTTAGAAAAGAGAGAGAGAGAGAGAAAATTGATGAGAATGAGAGAATGGAGATTGTAGATTGTAGATGAATGCAGGTTGTAGATAATTATTGGTGAGAATTGATGATTGTTGATTGTAGATGAATCAAAACGGAGTTTTTACGACGTTATTTATAAAGAAAATCAACCAAAAAGATAAAATATCAAAAACATAGTTCTGACGCAAAAAAATCGAGTTGGCGCCAAACGCTGACCTTAGCGTCAGACGCTAAGATTGGCGCCAGGCGCCAATCGTAGCGTCCGACGCGCCAGCTGGCGCTTGGCGCTGACTCAGAAATCCATGTGTTTTCTTAAAATCAGATAAAAATGTCGTACAAGAGGATAAAATCGTATTTTTCCTCAAAAATGCTCTTTGATTCTAATTAAAACTCTAAAAAGTCAACGAAAGTCAATTCATCAATGCTAATTGAATTAGGAATGAAAAGAACCTTCTAGAAGAATCTAGAAGACTAAAACCATTCCAAATTGCATTAGGAATGATAAATCTATATTAGGCCCTACCCTAGATCATTGGGCCGCATATAAAGCTCAAATTGGGCCTTGTTTAGTAAATTGGCCATAACTTCCTCAATATTCATCGGAATTGGGCTTATAATATATCGTTGGAAAGCCCTTTTCAAGCCCCATCCAACTACACTACTATTGGACCCATATCACGGACCAACCAAATTGGATTGGATGTTTTCTTAAAATAAGTTTTCAAAAAAAGAGAGAAGAGAAAAGAAATTAAAACTATCCGCAACACTAGACTTTTCACACTTTCACTTCATTCGATTATGATTTGACGCAAAAGGCACTCATTACTGGGTTTGGTTTTGGGGAGACACAAATGGGTGTCTACATTCTCAAAGATATAGCCTGTTCGTCTCTTGGCACAAGTGAAGATGTTTTGGGAGACCTTGAGGTCAAGGTTCTCACCAGAAGTGGACGATTGCAACAACCTAGTCCATCTGCACCTCTATCGCAATCACATCCGATAGTTGATCCCATCGACCCTGTGAACAACGATGTGGTCAAACAATTACCAAAGACCAAGGTGGAGATGAATGTATGGAAGCTTTTGGCCACCTGTCACGAGCATCGAAAGGCTGTGATGAATGCTCTGGTTAAAATAGGAGTTGATGAGGATATGACTCCTCAAGAACTGGTCAACTTTCTCACTACTGAATTGTCAAGTACTAGCAATCTAATTTCATTTTCTGATTAGGATCTGCCCTCGAAAGGGGATCAACATAATAAAGCCTTACACCTCACTGTGGTGTGTAGGCAGATGAATGTTCCTATGAGCCTGGTTGATAATGGTTCTGCAATCAATGTATGCCCACTCCATACTGCAAAGAAGTTGGGCATAAAGAATGATGAGTTGACTCCCTCTACTCAAGGGATTCGCGCTTATAATAATACTCGCCGTCAAGCCGTGGGTACTATCACACTAAACATAACTACTGAGGCCATTGAACGTCGCACCAAGTTTCAGGTGGTTGACATTAAGGCCTCTTTCAATCTGTTGTTAGGACGCCCTTGGCTTCATGAGCTAAAGGCGATTCCATAATCGTTACACTAGAAAGTGGAAGCCATAGTTGGAGGGGTTCCAATTACCATTGATGCTTCTCCTATGCGCATTCAAGTTATCGACACCCCTATCGTCCATGTCGAACATGACGAAGTGGACGAAGATCTTTGGGGGTTTTCACTCAATGATGTTCTCATGATCGAAAAAGAGGAGAAGTGTCATCTCGACTTCGATCCCTTTTCAAACACCAACATTAATTCCATTATGAAGAAGCAAGGGCATTTCCCTGGAATGACCCTCGGGCTCAAAAAGAAAATGGCTGAACTTTGGGGCCATCCTGGTGCACTCTAAAAGGATACTTTTGGCTTGGGATTCAAGCCAACAAAAGAATATGTGAGACAAGCCCTCTTGAAAATGAAGGCTCGCAATAATGCTTGAATAATGAAAACGGAAATGGCCATGGATCCATATCCATTCACTCTCAATGGCCTGTACATCAAAGAAGGGGAAGACTTCCCATACAATGAATTCCCTGATCCATTCGTCCACGATGGGAAGCGTGAACCAGGATTTGACATGTTCCTCGATTGTGACTTTGTTGATGAAGACGAAGAGCTCTTCACAACTGAGAAACTAGCTAGCCCAAGCTCTGATGATCTAGGCATTAACCTTCTTTTTGGAATGGAGAAGAATGAATCTAAGCCCGTCTGCAATGATAATTCTGA
Organism: Chenopodium album; assembly: GCF_948465745.1. NCBI lineage: Eukaryota > Viridiplantae > Streptophyta > Magnoliopsida > Caryophyllales > Amaranthaceae > Chenopodium > Chenopodium album. The sequence continues at coordinate 24,538,770 of NC_137842.1, forward strand.
GCTCGTTCAAGCTGTTATAGCAAACAAGGATTTTGACCCCTCCGAGTTAATTGTCCAAGCTGATAATATTTCAAAGGGATGGCGCAAGACATTGAGGATCACTACGCCAAGCGGAGAGAAGTTGGAAATAACCGCTGGCGAAGGTCCTATGTTTGATGAGTCTGAGTCGTCTGGGTCTGAGTCCGAGTCTGAGTCTAAGTCTGTAGACGAGTCCTTAGAGTCTAAGGCCGACCCTCTTTCTACTATAGAGTCCAATCCTGAGTCTCTTGTTGAGTCTTCTCTTTCAGGTGAGGTCGCAGCTGACCTTGCCCCTCTTGATGCATTAACCGATAAATTCAATAAAATAAGTACCTTTACTTACGATGCGTGTCATTCCCCTAGCTCTGATCAATATTACTTTTCTTATGATAAAAATGAAAAAGAAATAATAAAAGCAATGGAAGAACACGAAAATAAAACGACAGTTATCGAAGATACTGAAACAATTAATTTTTCCAATGATACGACTGTTAAAGAAGTAAAAATTGGATTTACACTAAGTCAAGATGAACATAAAGAGCTAATTAACTTGCTTAATGAATTTGTTGATGTATTTGCTTGGTCATACCAAGATATGCCAGGAATTGACAGGGATATAGCTCAGCATATGATACCACTCATTCTAGGTATGAATCCTGTCAAAAAAAAGCTGCGCCGTATGAAACCGGATGTGGCTCTCAAAATCAAAGAAGAAATCAGAAAACAGTTGGTCGCAGGTTTCATCAAAGTATCCAAGTATCCAGAATGGATAGCAAATGTGGTTCCAGTTACAAAGAAGGATGGAAGGGTCAGAATATGTGTTGATTACAAGGACCTCAATAAAACAAGCCGAAAGATGGGTTCCCTCTACCTCACATTGACATTCTTGTCGATAACACAGCAAACCATGCACTCCTATCGTTCATGGACAGCTACGCCGGATATAATCAAGTATTGATGGCTGAAGAAGATATGGAGAAAACCACATTCATCACACAATGGGGTACATATTGCTATACTGTAATGCCATTCGGGTTGAAAAACGCGGGTGCCACCTACCAAACACCAGCCACAGCATTGTTACATGATATGATGCACAAAGAGGTGGAGGTCCATGTCGATGATATGATCGTTAAGTCTAAAGATCGCCCAGGCCACATCATTGCATTTCGCTAGTTGTTTGAAAGGGGTACAACATGAGATTAAATCCAGCAAAGTGTGCATTAGGAGTCACGTCAGGCAAATTACTGGGATATGTGATCAGTTCTAGAGGGATTGAAATAGATCCCACAAAATTCAAAGCAATCATGGCCATGCCACCGCCTAAATGAGAAGGAAATTCGAGGTTTCATTGGAAGGCTGCAGTACATAAGTAGGTTTATATCAAAACTCACAGCGATATGTGAACCTATATTCAAGAAGCTTAAGAAAAATGTCCCAGTCACATGGGATGACAATTGCCAAAAAGCTTTCGACAAAATCAAAGAGTACCTGGCAAACCCACCCGTGCTAGCCCCAACAATACCTGACTTTCCTCTTCGACTCTACCTTACGGTCACAAGAGAAACGATGGGGGCAATTCTAGCACAAGAGATTGAAAGCAAGGAGATTGCAATCTACTACTTGAGTAAGAAGCTTCAAGGATACGAGACACGATACACACCACTTGAAAAGTTGTGTCTCGCACTTGTGTGGGCTGCGCAAAAAACTAAGACATTACATGCTCACTCATACAGTGCATGTCGTGTCCAAGATGGATCCTCTCAAATACTTGTTCGAAAAAGAAACACTCAATGGCAGATTATCAAGGTGGATAGTCAATCTTGCTCAGTTCGACTTGAAATTTGTACCACAAAAAGCCATCAAAGTTTCTACGGTTTCTGACTTCTTAGCAGACTTTCTGCTAGAAGAAGTTGAGAAAGAAGAAGATGAGTACGATTTCCCTGACGAAGATTTACTCATGACCGAAGATGATAGCTGGACGCTCTATTTCGATGGAGCTTCAAACCAAAAAGGTTGTGGTGTAGGAACCTTTCTTGTATCACCCAATGAAGAGTATGTCCCAATTTCCATGAAGCTCGACTTTGATGTCACCAACAATGCCACAAAATATGAAGTATGTATTTTGGGGTTAGAAACAGTTGTCGCCTTGGGAATTAAGAAGCTCAGAATCTACGGTGATTCTTCACTAACCATTAACCAAATCTCCAAGAGATGGAAGGTGAGAAGTGAAAGTCTCGCTACATATCAAGCTCATTTAGAAACTCTCACGGAGCAACTAGATGAAGTGGAATGTACGTATTTGCCGAGAGAAGAAAACCAGTTCGCCGACGCACTAGTTAAATTAGCATCAATGGTGCGAATTCCAACGGATACAATCAGAATGCCGTTGACCATAGAAAGAAGATATGAACCGGCTTACGTTCACGCACTTGATGATGAACAAGAATCGCAAGACGAAGATGAAGAGCCATGGTATACAGATATCCTAAAGTACGTGATAAGAGGAGAATACCCTCCTAATACTGATAAAAGGGAACGCCGTGCTTTGAGGCTCCTGGCCTCACAGTATGTGCTCATCAGGGGAGAACTCCACAAGAGGACTGCAATGGGGAGAAATCTCTTATGCATAGCCAAGAAAAAAGCACACAGAACCATAGAAAACCTTCATGCCGGTATATGTGGAACGCACATGAATGCGAAGATGTTAGTCCAAAAGATTCAACGACTAGGTTATTATTTGAATACTATGGAGAGAGATTGTCACGAATACGTCAAGAAATGTATGAATAATCGTCAAGTCTACGCAAATTTACAGCACGTTCCACCTTCGCTTCTCTACTTATATACTTCTCCATGGCCTTTCTCCACTTGAGGAATCGACATCATTGGAAAGATAACGCCACCAGGACAAGGGGGGCATGAATTCATCCTCGTAGAAATCGACTATTTCATAAAATGGGTCGAAGCTGCCTCATATGTTAAGCAAACGGCAAAACACGTAGCTCAATTCATTGAGAAAAATATCATATGCCGCTACGGGGTACCTCATGAGATGATCAGTGCTAATGGAACACATTTCCAAGCCGAATGCGCGAAATTATTACAGAAATATCATATCAAACATCACAGATCATCATCCTACAGACCACAAACAAATGGTACGGTCGAATCGTCCAACAAAAAAGTGAAAACTATCATCGAAAAGATGACAGAAAATTAAAAGGATTGGCCAAGTAAGCTACATTTCGCCCTTTGGGGTTATCGAACCTCTGTTCGTACATCAACGGTGTTTACCCCTTTCTCTTTGGTCTATGGAGTTGAAGCTGTACAACCAATAGAGCTCGAAATCCCTTCTCTCCAAATTGCTTTGGAAAGCCAACTAGATGAAGTCGACTGGATTAGAGCAAGATATGATGAACTAGTCTTACTTGATGAAAAACGCTTGGCAGCTTTGCATCATGTCCAAACCTACCACCAGCGTATGGCGCGACATTTCAATAAAAAAGTCAAGACTAGGAACATCAAAGAAGGTGACCTGGTGCTTAAAGCACTCCGCAAAAATGTGTTGGATCCAAGAGGAAAATTCAGACCAAATTGGTCAGGTCCGTACATTGTTAAAGCCATCTTGTCTGGCGGAGCGGCACAATTGGTAGACAGGGACGGTAACGGTTTCCACAATTTAACCAACTTGGATCAACTCAAGAAATTTTATGCCTAGTTGCATGGGTTCATGACCCAATAGAGCTACGTTTGGCCTGATTCCTTTTTAAGGATACGTAGGCAACCCCTCAAGGGGGCCCGGCCACTTAAAAAAAAAATCTTCCTCCGTCGATCAAGTACATGCGCTAGTTCAGCATTGCGTCACAACAAGACAAAAAAAAGGGATTAGCCGCGCCACGGGAAACGGTACCGTGTCACGGCAAATTTCCACTGTGGCGTGGGAAACTGAAAAAAAAAAGATTTCCCGCGCCACGGGAAACTATACCGTGTCACGGCTAATTTCCACCGTGGCGCGGTGGATCTAAAAAAAAAATGCCGTGACGCGGGAATTTCCAACGTGTCACGGAATTTTTTCGTCGTGGCACGGTGGAATTTCAGATTTTCCGATTTTTTTAGTGACGCGTTCTTTGCGAATTCAGTTAATTGTTCGATGTTTTTTATTTTCATTCTTCCATTGCGTCCGACTCCTTGACTCGGATATTAAAAAAAAAATAATCATTGTAATTTTTTTATTTAAGACGAAAATAAATATGCTAGTATTATTGAAATAAATGTGACTATAATTATTGGCATCATGCGCCTTATTTTAAAAAAATTATAAATCATAAAAGCAAAGCAATACTGATCTAATCTCTCTTCACTTTAGGAACCTCCTTCTCTTTTTCAACTAGGTCGGCCTTCACCATTAATGTGTCTTTTGTAGCCCGAACCGTCACACCCCTAGTCGAACTTTCACCCCTTTCACCTTTCTTAAAATTCTTTGGTTGTTTCTCTCTATAAACCATCTTCTCCTTACCCTTCCCTTTCACATAATTCTTCCTTTTCGGCATTATAGGAGTCTTAAACTCAATCCTTTGTGTTCTTGAACCTAGACGATATTTAGGAGGCACTTTCTTATTTCAAAGACGGCTCTTCACATCAGATTTGCGTGATCCGACTCGTTCCCTCCTACTTCTAGGATTCAACCATGCCTTATATGCACTAGATAAACGATCCACAAAGGTCTTCCAATCCAATAAGTCTCGTATTTGTGAACGTTACTTTAATGCAACGATACTTCACGAGGACTATCGTTATAGCGTGGAACTACTTGTTCAAGTCCATATTGTCGCATCAGTCGAGAAGGACAATAAAAAGTCAGTCTTGAGATACTAGGAACACGACAATACGGAGTATCATTCGTACCAACCATCCTAGTAAGCCTTCACCAAGGCACTACCCAACAAATGTAAAATTCTCTCTGTGCAAAGAAATTTTTCCAGTCTTCATACGACATGTTCACAGAGTAATTCTTCTTCCTACAGACTAGATCGTTAGGGCCATGTTTTTCAATATCGTCTGGGGATTCAAATAGTTCTAAATGCTCCATATACCAAATGTACAAAAAAAAATCAGTCGAAAAAATAAATAAATAAAAATAAAATAAAATAAAAAAATAAAATTTTGCAGATTCCACCGTGTCACGGCAGAAGGCCACCGTGACACAGTGCCTGTTTTGTGTCACGGGGGCTACTCGGAGAGTGTTTTTACCTGCGGCAGTACTAGAGAGCCCTTCCTGATGGCTTTCCGGTCAGCTTTTGCTTCGTCAAGGCCACAAAATGTTTCTCCAAGGCACGTAGGCATAGGAGACCTCCCAGATTCAACATGTTCAAGCACATACCCTAGACAAGCATGTCTTACCCTACCGTTTGCAAATAAAATCTTGCTAAACATGCAAAAAATATATGCCCTTATACGGTATACATGGTAAGACTTAGAGATAGGGCGATTGAAATATAAATTTGCAAGTTTTCCTAAGTCTACCACATTACCACACACAATTCTATTTAAATCTGGATCTGTTAGATTCAGATGGCGTTCAAAGTCTTGGTAATAATACTCACGTAGGGTAGGCATGGCAATAAGATTTCTAGCAGGAAATCCAAAGATGGCACCGAATTCCTCCGGTAGGGGACATATTTCATCGTAATCATATTTCATCCAAAGAAAATCACGTTCAATCGCTACATGCCTCAGGGCTAGTAAACTCCTGACATGAAACAATTCCAACTCTCTTTTGTCAGCATTGGTCAAAGAATAAGACCAGTCGCGCAATGTATTATCAAAATTCTGAGACATTATTATTGAAATATGAAATTCTAATTATTTTGTGTTTCGTAATTATGCATATCACGAATATACTGGTCCTATTTTATAGTAAAAACGCTCGAAACTACTCAGAATCTGTCTTTCTATACACGTAAACCACACAGTTGCACAATACGCGCACCGTGACACGGGCATTCCCACCGTGTCATGGGAATTTTTGCCGCAACACGGCAGATTTTGTCGTGACACGGTGTACAGTGCCGTGTCGCGGCGCCTACGCGTTTTCTTTTTAAATCTTTCCATGTATCTATCCGGATTTTTTTAGTATTTTATCTTCACCGTTTATTTTTTTTTTTGTTTCTCGAGAGTTTCATTCCTAATAAAATTCTCAACCTTTTTATTTTTTTATTTTATTAATATTTTTATGTATTTTTTTTTTATTTTTATCATTTTATTTTTTTTATTTTTATTTTTTATTTTTTATTTTTATTTTATTCATCGTTGTTATTTATTATTTTATTTCTATTATTATTTTTCTTTGGGGAAGTTATAAACCTCGTCCCATTTCCAAACATATTATTTAGGGAGTAGTTGTAAAACTTATTCAGATTTTTCTTTTCTTTTTATTTCTTTTTTTTTTGGGAAGGTCGGTACCCTCCACTTACTCCACTTACGTTTTTTTGTCGCGTCATTAATAACTACACAATCACACACAATGAGTCTCAAGCACACACTAACACACTAATAAATACATAAACGGTGAATAATGTATAAAGCAAGTCATAATAAATAAGCATCTCAAGTGTCATCACAGTATGTACAAATAAAGACCCTCGGTCAAAAATCTGCAGAACTAGAAGAGTTAGGATCAGTGTCATCTCCAGCCTGTGAATATGGGAATGGTGAGCCAAAGAGTCCCTCCATCATCCGAGTATGAGGAGTAGTATCCCTACTAGTCCCTGTAACTCCAGCAGCAGTCAAACTCAAAACAGGACCCGTCCAACTAGCAAACGGTGTAGGGTGACTCAAAGAAATGGGAATCGTCGGTGGAGGCATCGTCCCATACACTGGAACTGAAAACAAGCCAGACACCAGTGGAGGAACCCAAGACGACGGAGCTGAAAATAAGCCAGGATCCACGGGAGTCATAACTGGCCTAAACTCAGGCTGTGAAGGCTGTGAAAACGACTGTCGCTGCCTCATACCCTGACCCTTAAAGCGCTGGGAAGACTGAGGCTGCTGCCACTGAGCCTCCTGAAATAGCTGAGAAATCTGAGGATCCCGCAGAGACTGAGAATGCCGATGAACCTTAGGAGATCGTCTACCACGACTAGGCTCCCCCCTCGTCCGAGCCTCTATGCCTCGAGCGCGAGCGGGACCTCCGTTGTTCCTCAAAGATACAAAATCAAAAGACGTCAACAATGCAAAATTAAACAAATGGTATAAATGGGAAAAAATGAACATACCTCAAGAACATTGCCATAACTGCTCCTGCAACTCGCACCACGCCGAAGCTTGATGATGCAGTACTTCAGAGCATCAACCAGCTTCATGAATCCCATCATCTCCATGTGGGTAGGCTGAGAACCAAACAAATAAAAATCAGTAACAAGCGGTGTTAAAAAGGATGAATAATGCATCAAAAACTTACAGGCTCAAAAACCTCAGGCAGAGACTCCTGCGCTTGTCTGAAAACCTCTGGCGCGTCAGCAATATGGTCCTCGGTATTACCAATCGGCCCTAGTTAGCGGATAGATTGAGGTGGAATCTCAATCCTCTCCACGCGGCAAACAGTCGTTTGAAAATACGATCGAATAATCAAGTTATTCGACTATTTAAACAGAGACTAGCGACAAAACTCCTCAAAAGAAATCATACCTCAGGAAGACGGGGTGGAGGAGCCAGAGAGGGAAGCAAGTCCTGCGCATAATCACCCTCCATGCGCACAAGCTCCTGCCAAGGAAAAGTGTGGCGCTCTCCCCTATTTATGAACTCCCTAAGCAAGCGCAAGTCCAGCATCGACTCCGGTGGAGACAAGGGCACCACAAAGCGATCACCACTGTGCTGACGAACAACACGCTCCCCCAGGTAACAGACAAAGCGTCCGGTACCAACAAAAACAGTGCGGTACGCTGAAAGCTGCAAGGCCTCCGCAAGATTAGTCATCCCAGCCCAAGGACGATACTAGACATCAATAACAACCTGAAAACCATAAAAGTTGCATTGAAGCACTGGAAATAACGTCAAGATAGAAAATAACATGCTACAAAAGTAATTCTTACGCCAACAGAATAGGTGCCTCGGCGTAGCAGCTCGCGCAGCGCAGAAACATACTCCACCCGTGACTCTCCTCGGTCATGCCAGCTGGCCCCGACAGGGAAGTCATGAGCCGCTCTACGACGCCGTCGAGGGGCCAATCCTGAAAAGTACTCGTAGAACCATAACTGCAATGAAAGGTAATCTTTGAGCACATAAGTCGAACAAATTAAAACAAAACAAGAAGAGGAAAGGATCGTCACCTCTAAGACTCTCCATAAACCGTAGACAGTGACAGGGGACTCGTCGTTCAGCTTCCTACAGCCATGACGTAGCGACAAGAGAAGGTCGGCATATTCGAGATTCGCCCAGCTAAAGGATCCTATCTCACAGATTCTGACTAAAGAAGTAAGGTAGCAAAGGAGTGCAGGCGAACTCCTATCAGAAGAAAGAGTGATGGAAATGAGAATCATATGAAGATCCGCAGTCGCTGCTTAGGTGATGTCTCCTCCATGTCGAAACCAAGGGCTAAAACCGAAGCCAACTCTGATCGCCCGCTCCTAGGACCACCTCGAGACACTGGCTGGGTCCTTATATGCTGAACGATCGGACCTAACAAGTCAGCTGCCTCAGCCGCTCCCCAAGAAAGATCAGACATATGTGCTAGGGCCCGGTCAGTGAAGCGTAGACCGCTAATCATGCTAAAGTCCAGAGGGGTCACTGTCATCTCCCCCCAAGCAAAGTGAAAGGTGTTGGTAGTATCCCAAAAATACTCCAACAACGCGCGAACGACTGTCGCACCACAACTCCGGGGGCTGCGAAACCCTACGATCGCTGATTAAATGTCCACTAAACCAGCTGATTCCCATAAGGCGTTCGTAGCAGGATCCCTCGTGATAATCCGATGAAGTCCAGGAATCAAATCTCCGCCTCCAGAACTGTGATGAAGAAGTGTGCCGTCAACTATGTCGGCAAGTGGACGATGAGAAACGTGGTTCTCACGACAGAAAACCAACTGGTCTTATGTCCACGGAGGTGGAGCCCACCTACCTCTACCCGTAGAGGCCCGAGGTCCGGACTCTAAGACGTCATCATCCATACCCTCGGGAATCGTGGGAGTGTCCTCCCGAAAAGCCTGACGCCGACAATGAGTGGAAAGATCGCGATCCCGTCGTCTAGGCATGCTATTATAAAAATAAAAATCTAAATGCTTAGCATCATTCCCTAAGACATTTAGTTATTTATATCGACTTAAATTTTAATTTAAAATATCAATGCTTAGCATCATTTCATAAGTTATTTAGTTATTTATTGCATTATACGCTAAATTTTTACCTCAAGGCTAAAAATTGGCAAAATAATGGAATTATTTATAGTATTTAGGTTCTCCATGACGAACTAATACTATGTTCTCCTAATTGCATGATACTATGTTCTCCATGACAATGTAGTACATACAGAACACAAAACATGTCTCAAAATTGCACAAAAACAATAGATCGACGCATCATAGCATATGTCATCATTTCAAGTGCAAAAGAACAACAAGAACAACAAAGAACACCATTTACCACAAGTAGTACCAAAAATGGTGATTTGCTCAATTCTTCACCAAATCATGCAATTTTTGTCTCAAATTGCTCACAAACACACATACATACATATACAAGTAAATTCATAGCAAGAATTTCAACATAAACCTCAAAATCAAAAAATCCCCAAATTGATTTTTAAGGGTTTTTAAATGAAATTATTTGAAGCAAATTTAAAACAAAAATCAAAGGAAACTTACATAGATCCTTATGGAGAACCAAAAATGAAGAAAATAGCAAAAATTTAGAGCTAAATTGATGAAAATTTGAGCTCCAGAATTCGCAAAAACGTGAAGACACCAGAGCAGCCGCCGCGACACGGTCAAGCTACGCCTTGACACGGTGACCAGGTACCGTGTCATGCAGATTAAATCTCGTGTCACGGTGATTCCAGGAGTCGACGGAGCTCCGATCAACAGCAGCAAGCTCTGAACAGCAGCGTAGCAACGAGCAGCAGCGAATTTTCAGTGAAGAAAAAAAAAGAGAAATAGAAACCGGCAGAAACGTTGCGTCACGGGGCAATGCTCCGTTCGACGGGAGGAGAAACCGTGCGCCGGTGATCACTTGCCGTGGCTCGGTGATTTGACAGCTAAAAATAAAAAAAAAATTTGAGAATAGGAAGAGCCAAATAGCAAGAAAATGGCAGAAATCTTTAAGAGTAGCTCGAATTTAAAGCAAAAAAAAAAGCATCCCATTACATCTCGTTTCCCGTGTGACGGTTTCCGTTAACATGTAACGGTAACATACTGACATGGAGCACGTGGTCTGGACTGATCAAAGATGCCTGTTGACTGATTTGCAGCCAACAGATTTCCCGTGTCATTGGAATTTGTTCCGCGTGACAGGGATCCCTGCCGTGTCACGGGAATCTTGCTACGTGACACTGTAGTCCCGCGCGTGCCCTGCACGTCCCTTGAAGCTATTAGTGAGTATTCCTGGCATTTTGACCAAAATTGCACGATTTTCCGCGCAAATTGGACAGTTAATTTTTTTAATAAAATTGCGCGGAAAATTCTAACTGACGGTTGAAGGGTATCAAAATTACTATTTTGCCCCTAGGAAGCGTCAAAATCAATTTTGTCGATATTTTAAACACCTAATATGGTCGGAAAATCGACTTGAAGGTGTGAATCAACTGCGGCCCACGTTCGGGGATAATCGAACCAACATGCACTTGCAAATTTCAGTGATTACAGTAGTTGTCGGTTTTCCTCAAGCATGGAAAGCGTTATCGGTGGATTTTTCTTCAAGCATAGAAAACCGCCAAGTCGGCTTTCCTCAAGCATGGAAAGCGCTGTCGGTGGATTTTTCTTCAAGTATAGAAAACCGCCAAGTCGGCTTTCCTCAAGCATGGAGAGCGTTATCGGTGGATTTTTCTTCAAGTATAGAAAACCGCAAAGTCGGCTTTTCTCAAGCATGGAAAGCATTATCGGTAGATTTCTTCAAGCATAGAATGTTACCAAATTCATGCTTCGACTTTCCTCATGCATGGAAAGTATCATCCGGTAGGTTTCTTCAGGCTTAGAAAGCTACCAAATTCCTCAGTCGGCTTTCCTCAAGCATGGAAAGCGTTTCAACAAACGTCATCCGGTGGATTCCTTCAAGCATAGGAAGCTGCCAAACTCATTTGCCACCGATACACTGGTGCCAGATACATATTCTATCTTTTTACTCTTTTATTTGTTGAATTAACATTTTTCTACAGGTATCGCCGCATACCGAATGATTTAGGATCGCAGAACGTCTTAAATCATTCTCCGTCCCTATCTACTACTTTGACTATCGTTTTTGAAAGTCACGTTTCTACAAACTCAGTCAAAGTGGGGGCTTCTGTAGACACCTAAAAAGGTCTCCCCAAAACCAAACCCGATGATAAAAAACCTTTCACCGCCACTATTGTTCGGGTTTAGTATTTAATCCCGAGAGTGCTTAAAAAATCGTATTTGATTAAATTCGTATTTTTGAATAGTCCATGGATTAGTCTTGATGTTTGGTAAAAGCATAGTTTTAATTTTAGCCTAAACTTATTATTTAATTTTAGCCCAAACTATTTTTTTATTTTATTGTTTTATTATTTATTTTTTGTCCAAACCTTTTATTTATTTTATTTACTTATTTTCTTATTTTAGCCAAAATAATAATAAATCAGAAAAAGGCCCGAAATTATCAATCGACACTTAAAATGCTGAACGAAATTAGGGTTAAAAATGAATTTAGACAGAAAAACGGACTGAAAATTCCCGTGCCACGGTAGCAGTCCACCGTGTCACGGGAAACTTTCCCGTCTGACGGTGGGATTTCCCGTGAAACGGGAATTTCCGTGTCCTTTCCGCGTAAACCCTTAACGCGTTTTCTCCCCGTTTACTAAATATTTCCTGCGTCACACAAAATTTGCACCGTGTCACGGGAATGTTTCCCGTCTGACGGTGGGATTTCCCGTGTCACGGTACAGTTTGCCGTGTTGCGGGATACTTTTTTCTATAAATACCCCATCATTTCTGATGTACGGGACATCAATTAATTCTCTATTTTTCCCTCTTCTATGCTCTAGCCTAAACACTAGCCTACCCTTGTTCTTTCAAAATTCCTTCTTCAAGTACTCCAAGGAGTCCATACTTTACTCGTGGTTCTGTCCTTAAGCCAAGGCGTGAAAGGTAGAACTGTTTGAGGGTTTGGCCCCAAATCAATTTAATTTAATTTAATTTAATTATTGTTTTATTATTATTTCCTTGAAGTTACTAACTCGTTTATTATTTTGTAGTTGCAAACAAACCGAATCAAAGTAAGAATTATGTTCCTTTTATTTCTATTATTTTTCTAACGATTTTTTATTGTTAGAATTATTGTTAAATTGCTTCCAATATTGATGTTATTCTATTTTTATTATTATTTATGATCACTATATTGCATGTTTAAAGGGAATATGTAATTGAAAATCACGCCTAATAAATAATTTGGACAACCGGTTTAGGATCCTTTTTAATCTTGTTATTAATTCAAGTGATCACTAATATTTTAGAATTATATGTTGCATTAATATTCAATCAATTTAGCAAAATAATAGTTCAGAGCAAATTGAATATTTTGTTTGTATGCCTTTGAAATCGCAGGAATCATTTTTCACTATAAGAATCGAGTAGAGGCCAATACGGGCGAATGTGACTCCATGACTTACTTCGTAATATCATCCCCGATCCTCCTTTCGTGGTTCTGAACCATATGGATTTAGTAATCTCATGGATTATGAATGGGTTGTAACCTTCACGGGTCAATCGTTGTTGCCTTCGTTGTCCCTTTATCGTGGTTGCCTTTTATGATCCGTGAATGGTTTACAAGTTCCTTAAAAACTTGTTCGCGGCTCCATACTTTCCTTGTCCCTAATCGTATTATGTCAATTCCCACTTCCTATGAGTGCCAAGCATATTCACACATGCTTTTAACGTACGCGCACTTCAAACGACGCCTACCTCATCACAGCAAAAGCACCGACATACTGGTTCACAAGCAGCAAAGTGCCGACGTACTAGCATAGAAGCATTAAGGAACAACAAGAAGTGATCTTTTCAAAGACTATCACACCGAAAATTGGAGGCAGTTACAGGCGTAGCAGTCTTCAGGCGGTACTCTCTAGCTTGCGGAAGATCGTCACAACAAATCGGTTACTTTCAGAGACGTGTGCTCGACGCTGCAAGATACGCGTTTCTTAACCCTATTATCTTTTTTAACTAACACTAGTTTTCAGGTATCGACGTTACAAGTTTGATTTAGGATCGCAGAACGTTTTGAATAATTCTCCGTCCCTATCGTTACTTTGACTTTTGTTTTCAAAACATGCGTTTCTCCAAACTCAATCAAAGTGGGGGCTTCTATAGACACCCAAATGTGTCTCCCCAAAACCAAACCCAATGATGAATACCTTTCATGTCATTTTGTTATCGAACAAAGCGAAAGTGTGAAAAGTCTAGTGATGAGAATGTTTTTATTAAAATATCTCTTCTTTCTGTTTTTGAAAATATTTATTTTCTTACCTTATTTATGAACAACGTGAATTCCAGTTTAGTTTGGTCCATGATAAGGGTCCAATAATTTTTTATTTGGATGGGGCTTGAAAATACCTTTCCAACGATATATTATAAGCCCAATTCCGATGAATAATGAGGAAGTTATGGCCAAAATACTAAACTGGGCCCGATTTGGTTTTTATATGCGGCCCAATGATCTAGAGGAGGCCCTATTATTAATTATCATTCCTAAAACAATTAGGATTGATTATAGGCTTCTAGAATACTCTAGAAGTTCCTTTTAAATCCTAATAGAGTTATGATTGATAATTATGTTTCAAAGAGTTTGAAATTAAATAAAACTACTCCTTTTTAGAATCCTTATTTTGTACAAAGTGGAATATATTCAGATTTTATTTTTGTGCCTCATTAACTTTTTTTCAAATTTTATATGGTTGGATAGATCTTGAAATTATATTTCCAATGATATATTATAATATTAAATCCGAGTTATAACGAAAAAGATATAAATGAGATATGAAACTCTATCCAAAACCAACACCCTTCCACTATTTCGACCATATCTTTTTATCTACAAAATAGTTTAATCTGATTCTAATTGGGTTAAAAAGTAGACTTCAATAGATTTTCAACAACATATTATATGCCATATTTGGACTTTTGGATCAAAAGATATAATAAAAACAAAATTCGCAAAAACTGAAGTCCATTGAGTTTTATTTCGATTCGATTTCGGATTCTTTTCCTATTCTTCGACCCTCTTTTTTCTCTATAAATAGAGGTCATATATCCCCTTTTTCAATCACCAACTATCATCAAGAAATTCTTGATTCTCTCTCTCTTTCTAAGCCTAGCATTTTACAAACACAATTCCTCATACATTAGCACTGGACACACCTAGCCAAATTCGAAGTTGCCTTCGCCTAGACGTGAAAGGTTTTAATTTCTGAGGGTTTGGTCTTAAATCTCTCTTTCAATTATTTAATTTAATTGTTTGATTATTATTTTCCTTGAAGTTACTAACGCGTGTATTTTGTTATTAGAAGAGATACGAGGCATCAAAGTAAGTGGTTTAATTGATTGATTGATTTTATGGTTTTTAGAAATCATGTATAGGTTATTTTTATGATTCCTAGTGTCATTTTAGGGTGTTTTGATCTTCTTAGTATCATGTTAGGATGCTTCTTGGTATGATATTTAGGGTGATTTTCTTATATTAATTATAATTGTTGTGATGCCTTTTATTGTCTTTCCTAATAGCATGTTAGTATCATGTTAGGGCTAAATCTTTGATCTTTATTGTTTAGTGACATGCTAGGGTTTGTTATTAATCTTGTTAGTATCATTCCTAGGATCTTGCTATTATTATGCTTTAACATGATTATAATTATTTTTATGATTCATGATTATTATTATGATGATAATTGTTATTGTTATTCTTACGTTGCTTGATATTTATTGTTATTGCTTGATCACACCTTTTATTGCATGTTTAAAGGGAATTGGTACTTGTAATCACGCTTAATAAGATAATTAATAATCTTGTTAGGGTTAATTTGATTATAATTCAAGTGATCGCCAATAATAGTTTTGTTTGTGCATTAGTATTCAACCAACATAGATAAACAGGTTTAGGGTTAATCGTATTGATTGCATGTTAGTCATAAAGCGCACATGAATATGATCAGAATAAAGTAGAGGCCTATTATTAGGGTAGGTTCAATCTCTTTTAGGTTGGATTTGTACCTTCATCCTCGAACTAACAGTTATGGTTCAAGACCTGTTGGAGTTAACGATCTCCTAGATCGTTAAGGGGTGTAACCTTCACCTCGTGAACGGTTTACAAGTTCCTAAAACTTGTTGGCGACTCTTTTGCTCTATCTTCTTTCCCTTTGGACGCCACCATGCTTAAGTTTATGATCATAGTGGGGTTCAAGCTAGGGATAATGCTTGAAATATTCCCTACAACGTATTTGGAACACGCTTTCTTCGTGTATGCAATGTACATTATTGATTACACACACAATTAAGTGTTTGTTAGCTAACCTCTAGTAATTCAGCATCGGTGACACTTCAGCTATGTTTAGCACACCATAATTGTGCTAAATGCCCTTTTTCTCTATTTACACTATATTTGACTTTTCCATATATTGGAACTTCATAAGAAATTAAATTCAGCTTGATCATCCCAAGTTCCAGTCTTTATTTCTCAAATCTTTCTCTATTAAAGGGCTTGGTTAGAATATCAGCAACTTGATTTTCAGTTTGACAAAATTCTAACTTTATATTCCCTTGATCCACATTATCTTTTAGAAAGTGATGCCTTATGTGGATGTGTTTTACCTTTGAGTGTTGAACTGGATCCTTAGAAATACATATAGCACTAGTAATATCACGCTAAATAGGAATGATAAGTGACTTTTATGTCACTTTAAGGTGTTTATTGAATCGTATTCCGGCTTATTTTCCAATAATTTCACCCATTTTATCCTTTATTTCTTTTATTTACTTATTCTCGTCTTTTATCTTTATTTTGAGTATTTTTGTACTTTTTAATAGTTGTTAGTTTATTTTCGTATTTTTAGTTAATAATTCCTAGTTTCTCTCATTTTCTTATTTGATTTTATTTTCATTTTTTGTTTTCTTTATTTTATTTAATTTCTTTTGATTTTATTTTTAAGTTATTTTATTTTATTTTATCTTTATTTTATTTTATTTTATCTCGTGGTAATACCCTCGTGTTTGTGGTTGTAGGTGTTCCGGGTTTCAAGGTCATATTCGTGTTCATAGGTCCAAGGTTCGAGGCCCAAAACTTGAGCCAACCCCTGCTGCCAGCCTAACCTAGACCACCCCATTTCCCTATCCTGCACCACACCGCCCTGCTCCCTGCTTTCCACACTAATTAACCTTCTCCAATCACCGCTGCTACTTAACCCACATCGCACCACCACAATCATATCGACACCACCCAACACCAGCAGCAACCCGCAACAATTGCAGTACCTAACCAGAAAAACCGCATCCACCTACAACCTCCACTACACTAACACACAACAACCATAAGCACCACTTAAACCCAGCCTCACCTCCCATTTCGCCACCAAAATAACAACCCACAGCGCCCCTGCTCACCTCACACCAAGAACCACCAAAACACCTCCAATCACCACCCACCAATAACCGCAATTCACCCAACACCGAAACCACTCACAGCCACCACAATTCACCAACTGTAACAGCAGCCACTACCACCACCACGCAAACCCCAACAGCCTCCACAGCCACCGCCAAAACCGCCATTAATACACCACCAAAACAACTCCAATAAACCACCACACAAAACCGCAACCACCTGAACCACGCCCTTCCCCTATTTCCACTCGCAACAACAACAACAATCAGCAACCAATTCACCACCTCACCTCCAACCAAACCCACGCAAACACCACCCACCAATCAGAGAAGCAGCTTCAATTGAACCTCCAAATTCGCCCAACCCAGACCACCGCGGCCGCGCAGCCCTGTCAGAAAGCGCACAAAATGGAGTCCAAAATAAGATTCGAGGCAGAAGCTTTGCACGACCTGTGTGCGTCTTCTGTGCGGGCGCGCAATTGTGGGTCAATCACGAGCTTTTCACGTGATTTTTAATGAGAATTGGACGACCACAATTTTGGTTGCTAGATGACGATGATGCTAATGAACGGTGATGTGGGATGATGGCTGATGGCTGATGGTGCTTAAATTGGAGCAGCCAAATTCGAAAGTGGAGGGGGAAAGGGGGTAGTCTGATTGTTTCGTGTTTTTGGAGGGGTTTAGTGGGTTTTGGGTTTCTTTTTTTCATTTTCATTTTCATTTTCCTTTTATTTTATTTTATGGTTGTTTTGTTTCTTTTTGGTTTTTAGTTTAATTGTTTGTGTTTAGTTTTATTTCTTTTTCTTTTATATATTTTTTAGCTTGTATTATAAATACCCTCTTTGGGGTTTTTTTAGAAAAACTATCAATGAACATTTTATTTTAGATAGATTAGTTTTAGTTTAGCCTGTATTTTCTCTCTCTTAGGGTTAGTTTAGGAGTAGTGTAGAGAGAGAAAGCTTAGATTTCCATGGAGCTTTTGAGAGGTTGAAGAAGCAACTTTGTGGAACTTCTTCTCATCTATTCAATGAGCATTTTCTAACTTTCTCTCATCTTTATTTCTTTGTTTAAATTCTTAGTTTTTGCTTTTTATTTGTTGATTTGAGTAGATTAATTAGTTTATTTGTTTAATTTTATTTTTATTCTTATTTTACCTTGTTTTCCATGTCTTTCTTCATTATGTTAGCTTAGATTTTGTTCTAGGGAAATGGATGAAGGTTATGTAAATAAATTGAATGATTGATTGTGATTAGTATGGAATTGTTTCTTAATTATTGTGTATGGATGATGCTTTTATGGATTAGAATCTTTCTAGCTAATTGATTCTATGTTCTTAATTGTGCTTTCAATCGATTGTGCGAGAGTGAGTTGGTTGAGAGCCCTAATTTCTTCCATACCTTTGCTTGGCTAGTTGCACGAGAGTGAATTAGTTTAGTAGGATAATTAACATGCTTAATTGTGCGAGAGTGAGTTAAATGTTTTGATTGTTCCTAATCAAGGTCATTTTCATCTAATTGTATGATGTTATTGAATGTATTAATATAATTGGATTTCACTTTCCCTAGTTTTAGTTATTTGTTCTTTGTTGTGTTTAGTTAAACCTCTCTCTATCTCACAAGCTTTCCTAGTAGTCTAATTAACACAAATTGATACACTTAGTCCTTTTGGGTTCGACCCTTTACTTGCCACTAACTAGTTTAGTGTAGGTTTAGGTATTATAAATTGTTAATTTGATTAGGTTTAGTACTCCCAACGACCTATCTTATCCCGATCAAATTTTGGCGCCGTTGCTGGGGACTAAGGCGTTTATTAGTTTGTGTTGATTACATTAGCTAGGTTCTTGTACATTATTTGATTTTATTTGCTTTTATTTGTTCTTTATATAAAAATGGCATGCTTATCTTTTCCTCAATTTGATGGTGAACCCTTCTATGCTTACTTTGAAAGACTAGATGGTTTCGTTAGTTACAATGGGTGTTCTCTTAGTGATGCTTGTGGTATAGCTTATTGGGGCATGAATGAGTATACTAGGGGAATGGTTGAGGACATGAATAATGGTAGATTTTGTCATTTGTCTATGCATGACACTTGGGATTTCTTCACATGGTTTGCTAGGGACTCTTTAGATAGAGAATCGCATGTTTCTTGCTTTGACTCTCAATGCCAAGATTCTTTTAATTTTTGCATGAATTCTCTTGATACTTCTTATGTTCCTTGTAATAATCCAAGTATGCAAATTGACACCTTTCCCCCTTATGCTCATTTTGATGAGGTTTGTGCTAATTTTGATGATGTGCAATTTGACTTTGATCATGAACCTCAACCTAATAACATTGATGCCCAAATTCTCTCTCAAATGCAATATCTCACCGAGCAACTCCAAGAGCTTCAAGAGGAACAAAAATTGCGAGAAGTGCGGCTTGCCCAAGTGATGAGTGCTATGATTGATTTAGATGGACGTGAGGCACCTCATTTGGAGTGTGAGAGTGTTTTTGAGAATGATGTGGGCCAAGGGTGTGAAGTTGAGGGGAGAATTTCTTGTGATGAGAGGATTTTTGAGGATTTTGATCCTTTTCATTCCCCATTTGAGCTTGAATGCCATCCTTCCCTTTATTCACCCCCTTTGAGAGATTCCCATGGTGAGGATGTGAGTGAGCCATATTCATGTTTGAATGAGGGAGTTCATAAGGATGATGATGATGAGTTTGAGCAATCAAGAGAGATTGAGAGTCCCTTGAGTGATGGTGGAAGAGCTATGAATGAAG
This sequence comes from Chenopodium album, assembly GCF_948465745.1. NCBI lineage: Eukaryota > Viridiplantae > Streptophyta > Magnoliopsida > Caryophyllales > Amaranthaceae > Chenopodium > Chenopodium album. The sequence continues at coordinate 24,558,366 of NC_137842.1, forward strand.
AAAATGTCAATTTAGAGGTTTCCAACCCCCTTCCCCATCTTGATGAGTCTACCTTGCAAGTTTGTGACCCTTCTATCCATGAGTCTTTGGACTCATTTGAGGTTATGGCTAGTATGTTCATTGAAGGTGTAACAAATCAATATAGCCTTTTGAGAGAGTTCATTGGCAATGCCTCATGGGAAAGGGATGAGTTTGAGAGAAACCTTTATCCTTTCATGCATGGTTTAGAGACTCTAGGCTTTGAGGATCTTGAGGGAGTTGTTGTTCATCGTTGTGATAGAGAGGAGGATGAGGTTGTTTCTATTGGAGAGTTTTTGTTTGAGGGAGATGTGAGTCATGAGTGTTCTTTTGAGGTTTCTATGATTGATTTTCATGCCCTCATTGGTGATGTGAGGCTTTGTGAGACCATTGTTTCTCCTCCCCTTCCTCATGTCCCTTTCTCAAGGAAATTTGACCACATCTCCTACTATCCCATGTTCCTCCCTTCTTTTGTCAAAGAGCCTATTGAGGACCCTCTCTTGTTTGTTGAGACTTTTCCTTTTCATCCTCCTATTATTGAGGAAATGGGTGATTGTGCCACCCAAAAAGATTTTGAGGAGGTTTTGCCTTTTCATTGTTTTTCTTATTTCTCTTCCTCTTTCTCTTCTTATTTTCTTGATTTTTCTTTTGATTTTTCTTCTTTCTTTTGGCATCTTCCTCCTCACTTACGTGCAATAATCTTGTTGCACGTCCTCCTCCTTCATTTTCCTACTTGTTATCCTACGAAATATGTAGTAGTACATTTGATAAGCTCTTGCGTTCGTTGCAATATTATTTACTAGAGCGGTCTCGCTTGGACGTTAAACAAGCCTTTCTCGGGAAGTAACCCGAGGTTTTTATTGCTTTCATTTTATTTTCTTTTTAGATTAGATTTTCTCTCATGGAAATGTTTGTGTGCCTTTTGCTAGGTAAATGACTTGATATACTCTTATGCATTGGTTTGGATCAAGAAACAAGGAAGTTTGACTCCTATTTTTGCTAGCATATGGAAATCAAGATTCAATTCAAGAGGAAATCGGCTTTGAAAGGTTAAATTGGTTCATTTGCGGGTAATTACACCCACCAATATCCGGTAATATCTTTCCTAGCTATTTCTCTAATGGTTGGTGACTCGTTGGACTTGTGTTGGTTTGTTGGATTAATTTCTTTCTTTTCCCCTCCCATGGATTATTTGGTTTATGTTTGAGTATATTGTCTCATTCAGGCTTGGGGGAGGGTATTCTATCATTTTTGGTGGGATGTTGATTCATTTATGTCATGCACTTGAGTACATGCATTTCCATGTCTTTTCTTATATTTTGAAAAGTCCAAAAAGATTTTTGTTTACTTTCAAGGTAATTTTGGCAAAATGTGTTTTGTTTGTTCTTATTTTGGACATTTTGTTTTGGGACTTGAATCCTTGAATGTTTTTATTCCTAAGTGGTAAATGTGTGCACGGTTTGAGAGTGTCATTCGTTGACTCTAGGATACTATATGCTAAGGTAGTCTGTTAAGAACTTTTAGGGGTCCATGAAGCCTTAGTTCTCGGGAATGTGGTAAGATGGAGTTGCTCTCTATAGTAGATTAGAAACCCTTGGTTATTATTTGATTGGTTGTAATCCCTTGTGAGCTTCATTTGTTCTAGCCTTCATCACCTTGTTGAGCGGCTATTTAGGATCCTTGACTATGCATGTCTTAATCCTTGTTTTGACCTCTAGCCCCCAAGATCGTGACCGAGCCACTCTAGGGGAGGAAAAGGGCACATTTTCTCATTTCTATTTATCTTCTTTTTATTTTGTTACAAATTTGATTTTCTTTTTTGCATCAACCTACTTATTAATCAATTTGAGCCTAATTTTTCCCGCTCTTGTTTAAACCGCGTTACAAACCTAATGGCCTATGCTTACCAATCCTTTTAGTTAGTGAAGCATTGGCATGTGAGGTTTGAGTTTTGAGAGTGTTGATCATGAGCAAGAAAACTTTGTGAATTGGTTTAAGTACAGTATTGAAAGTTGAGCTTGAAAAGAATATGCAAAAAAGTTTGGGAAGAAAGATGCAATTCAAGAAAATCAAATGAAGTTTCAAGAAAAAGACGTCCATGGTTAAAAAAAAGGCAAGGACACAAAAAAAAAAAAAAAAAAAAAATTAAAAACAAAAAAAACACAAAAATATTTTAGTTTGGTTTCGTTTTCTTCCCTAGTTCAAGCATTGAGGACAATGATTCATTCAAGCTTGGGGGGGGGGGGAGCGTTACTTCGTTTTTGGTATATATTGTGTTTGTGTTGGATAAGCTTGGGGGAGATGGCATTATTGGTATTTTTGTTTGATATTTTGTGACTTCTTTAGTTTGTTTATGAGAGTAGGCCACTCTTTTGCTTCACTTAGGAAATTTCATTAAAATTTTCAAATTTTTACCCCGCCTTAACCCATAGCCTTACGTTACAACCAAATAAAAGACCCTTAGACTTTATTGGGGTTGGGTCAAAGAACGGTGGAGGGAGATAGACTTCAAACCTATGGAGAGAGTATGCATAGTTGAGATGTCGGGATTACCTTCTCAAAGTTTTTCATTTCTTTATCTTTTTTCCGGTTCCTTCGTGGAATCATGAGAAGCTAGCTTAAGGGTTGATTTGAAGCTAGTGGAGAGAACGCGGCCCGATTGGTTGGGGCTAGGGTGGATTGAGTCCTCATTACTTCTCTATGCTTAGCATATGTTATGTTTCAATCAACCATTGACATCTTGGAACGTGCATACATTTGTCTATTTAGAAATGTTTGCATTCATTGGTGCTTGTTCCTATCTCTTGTCCAAATATGAACTTGTGTTTTTCTTTCTCTTTATATATCTCTTTTTCTTTTCTTTTTATTGCCTTGCCTTCGTTTTTGTCTAGAGTTGTGGGTTAAACTCTTAGGACAGCCTCACGAGAGCAAACTCGTCCTCTAGGGCGATCTAGGGGTTTAAAGGGCTTGTCATTTGTCGCTAAAACTGACCGTGATTCCTACGAAAGTGAGTTAGTGTACATTCTTGTCTCCTTTAGTGTCTTAGTTTTGCTTGAATAAATCATTCTCCTTCTCCCGTGTTTCATGTTAATTTGCTTGAGGACGAGCAAAAGGTTAGCTTGGGGGAGTTTTATAAGTGACTTTTATGTCACTTTTAGGGTGTTCATTGAGTCGTATTCCGGCTTATTTTCCAATAATTTCACCCTTTTTATCCTTTACTTCTTTTATTTACTTATTCTCGTCTTTTATCTTTATTTTGAGTATTTTTGTACTTTACAATAAAAAACAATTCCAAAATCTCTAACATTTTGCTTTATCCATAAAATTTGTGAGTAACATGCTGCTACAGCTACATTCTTAGCTTTAGCTGTAGATAGTGCGACTGTGTTTTGCTTCTTGAAATCCCAAGAAACTAAACAAGGTCCTAAGAACTGTACCTGTAGGCACCAAAATGTGTCTTCCTAAAACGAAACCCAGTGATGAATACCGTTCACGTCATTTGATTATCTAACGAAGTGAAAGTGTGAAAAGTCTAGTGATGTAATTGTTTTTTATTAAAATATCTCTCTTTTTGTTTTTGAAAATATACTCTATTTATGAAAATACCCAATCCAATTTAGTTTGGTCCATAATAAGGGTCCAATAATTGTGTAGCTGGATTGGGCTCAAAAAGAGCTTTCCAACGATATATTATGAGCCCAATTGCGACGAATAATGAGGAAGTTATGGCCAAATATTAAATTGGGCCCCGAAATGAATTTTATATGCGGCCCAATGATCTAGAGGAGGGCCTATTAAATATTATTCCTAAAGTTATTTGGATTGATTTGAATCTTCTAGAATAATCTAGAAGGTTCTTTTAAATTCTAATGGAATTATGATGAATAATTATTATTTTATAGAGTTTTACTTAATTATATTAGGAAAAAGATTCCGTACAAAGCGCGTTTTATCTTTTAGTTAGTGCCAAACGACAGAGTCTATCGCCTGGCGCTAATACCTGTTGTTTGACGCTAACTCCTGTCGTTCGCGACATGAGATTTTTTATTCCAAATGGGACTCGATTTCTTTTCGATCGGTTTCCGGACTATTTTTTTTTCCTATAAATAGGGTCCTTGGCCTCCGTTTTTATTCATTCACAATCATAATCAATCTCTATTCTCTCTCTCTAAGGCTAGAACCTTTCTCTCTCTCTATTTTTTTCTAAACCTCCCATGTTACAAAATTCCGCATACATTAGTTCTAGACACACCTAGTTAAGTTCGAAGTTGCCTTTGCCCTTGTAGGCGTCGCTCGAAGTGCGCCTACGTTAAGCATGGTGTGAATATGCTTGGAACTCATAGGAAGTGGGAATTAACATAATACGATTAGGGACAAGGAAAGTAGGGAGCCGCCAACAAGTTTTTAAGGAACTTGTAAACCGTTCACGGATCATAAAAAGGCAATCACGATTAAGGGACAACGAAAGGAAATAACGATTGACCCGTGAAGGTTGCACCCCATTCATAATCCATGAGATTACTAACTCCATATGGTTCGGAACCACGAAAGGAGGATCGGGGATGATGGTAAGAAGTGAGTCATGGAGTCACATTCACCCGTATTGGCCTCTACTCGATTCTTATAGTGAAATGTGATTCCTGCGATCTCAAAGGCATACAAACAAAGATTCGATTTGCTCCAAACTATTATTATGCTAAATTGATTAAATATTAATGCAACACATAATTCTAAAAAGTTTGTTATCACTTGAATTAAATAACAAGATTAAAAAGGAACCTAAACCGGTTGTCCAAATTATCTTATTAGGCGTGATTTTCAATTACATATTCCCTTTAAACATGAAATATAGTGATCAATATATATAATAAAATTAACATTAATATTGGAAGCAATTTAACAATAAATCAAAATTTTAAAATCGTTAGAAAAATAATAGAAAAAAAAGGAACATAATTCTTACTTTGATTCTGTTTACTTGCAACTATTAAATAATAAACGAGTTAGTAACTTCAAAGAAATAATAATAAAACGATAATTAAACTAAATAAAATTAAATAGAATTGATTTAGAGCCAAACCCTCAAACAGTTCTACCTTTCACGCCTTAGCTTAAGGACAGAACCACGAATAAAGTATGGACTCATTGGAGTGCCTGAAGAAGGAATTTTGAAAGAAGAAAGTTAGGCTAGTGTTTAGGCTAGAGCATAGAGGAGAGAAAAATAGAGAATTAATTGATGCCCCGTACATCAGAAATGAGGGGGTATTTATAGAAAAAAATGTGCTGAGGGAACACACGGAACCCTAAAAAGATAAAAACCCTAAAAAACTTCTCCGCGCCATGGAAAAGGACACCAGTGACACGGTGCCTGACACCGTCAGACGGGACAAGTCCACGTGACACGGGGAACAGTTGTGTGACGCGAGAAATATTTAGGGTACGGGGAATAAAACGCGTGAAGGGTTTACGCGGAAAGGACACGGAATTGCCCCGTGTCACAGCAGGGGCACCGTGTCACGGGGAATCCCACCGTCAGACGGGGAACATTCTCATGACACAGTGGACTTCTACCGTGACGCGGGATCCTGTAGTCCATTTTTCTAGTCTAAATTCATTTTTAACCCTAATTTTGTCTAGCACTTCTATGTGCCGATTGATAATTTCGGCTCATTTCTGATTTATTATTATTAATTGGGCTAAAATAAATAAATAAATAAATAAAATAAAAGGTTTAGGCCAAAATAAATAATAAAATAATAAAAGGTTTGGGCTGAAAAAAAAAGAACTATGCTTTGACTAAACATCAAGACAGATCCATAGACTATTCAAAAATTGAATTTAATTAAATACGATTTTTTAAGCACTCTCAGGAATAAATACTTAACCCGACCAATAATGGCGGTGAAAGATTGTTCATCATTAGGTTTGGTTTCGGGGAGACATTTTTAGGTGTCTACAACCCTAGACTTGAAAGGTTGACAAGTTATGAGGAAAGAGATACGAGGCATCTAAGTAAGTAATTTAATTATTCTTTTGATATAGAAAGCATGCTTTGATTATTTTGATTCGTAGTATCATATTAGGATGCTTTTATTGCTTCCTAATATCATGTTTAGGGTATTAACTAAGATTTCAAATATCATGTTTGTTTATATGATGCTTCCTATTCTTTCTTAAATCATGTTAGGGATAAAGCTTTGATCTTTAATGTTTAGTGACATGCTAGGATTTGTTATTAATGTTGTTAGTATCATGCCTAGGATTCTGTTAATATTATTATGCTTTATTGAGAATATTATTATTTTGATGATGATTGCTACTTGATATTATTGTTATTGCTTGATCACGCCTTTTATGCATGTTTAAAGGGAATTTGTACTTGTAATCACGCTTAATAAGGTAATTAATAATCTTGTATAGGCTAATAAGATTATAATTCAAGTGATCGCCAATAATAGATTTGTTTCTGCAATAATATTCAACCAACATAGATTCAACATGTTTAGGGTTAACCTATTGATTGTATGTTAGTTAGAAAGCGTACATGAATATGAGAAGAATAAAGTAGAGGCCTATTTTTAGGGCAGGGTTAATCTCTTTTAAGTTGGATTTGTACCTTCATTCCTGAATATCCAGTAATGGTTCCAGACCACTATGGAGTAAGCGATCTCATGGATCGTGAAGGGGAGTAACCTTCACCGTGTGAACGGTTTACAAGTTCCTAAAACTTGTTGGTGACTCTTTTGCTCTAGCTTTCTTCCCTTTGGACGCCACCATGCTTAAGTGTATGATCACAGTGGGGCAAAAGTGAGGGATGCTTGAAATATTCCCTACAGTTTTTCGGCGACTCCACTAGGAGGATTTCTATTTTAATTCCTGAAATTTATTTTGGCAATAATTTAGAATGAGTTGATGAGACTCGAAAAGTTCTAAGTATTTCATGTGAGTAATCTTGATTAACATTATTGTCATATGTATAAAAAAGGTCCGCATTGGAAAGACCATCTGTAATGCGTCAAAACATAGGATTTTTACATGTAGGAGATTAGGGAAATATCTTTCACAACTAGAATCGAAATAACGCTACGAAAAACTGGAAAATTCAAGAACAGGAAGCTGCTGAGCCATGTAGGAACTAGCGTAAGGAAAACAGTGTCATCGCTAATGCGATGGCTCTGTCGCCTAGCGACAAAATCTTTTGTCTGGGGATAGAATAAAAGTCTGGCTAGAGGCACTGTAGTCTCACGTCGAGTTCTTCCAATACTGAGCTAGAAATCTACCTTCTTTTTTCGACTAGTTTTAGTACTATTTGCTCGTTTTACTTCTTGATTGACTTTTTTCCTCTTTTCTGAACCCATATATGTTCTACATATGTTCATAAACCTCTGGGGATTCACGCTCTATCTACCCAATCGAACGATGCTTGCAATGAAGGGTACATCCGAGTTTTTGAATTCACCAAACGTGGAAGCAATTTTAACTTGAAAGGTCCCATCCACACGCGCCAACCGTTCCAAAGGTAAGACTTCTGTGCGGTGCATTCAGATTCGTAACCATGGAACCTTTTTAACTCACCCTTATCCTTGAACTTTAGAGAACTAGAGCCATGGTTAAGTTGCAAACTCATTGCATCATATTGTGACTATTTGACTAGTTGTGCATTCATTACTCGTGCATAACCTATATGTGATTAAACTAACTGACGAGGGGAAAACTAGGTCGTTATCTAAACTTCCCTTGGTCAAACGAAATTTATAAACACTTAACAAACCTAAATAAGAGTATAGAGGCAAGTCAAGGGTCGATCCCAAAGGAACGGTAATGTTCAAATGCTTTCGATTTAGGTGCCTAAGCTAGGTTGAAGCCAAAGATAAAGAGAGAATACTAACAATTAACAAAACAAGTAACCAAGGAAATAAAACACTAGGAACGGGGATCAACAAGTAATTATTACAATTGCAACAACTTAGGAAGATCATGCCAATCAAAGGTTGTGGAGACTAATGATAAGAGCAATCAATTGGAATCAAAGAGCTATCTCATAATTGTTAAGCTAAGGTTCACTATGAATAACAAACTAAGAGAATCACAATCAAAACCAATCGATAATTGCAATTCCTAAATCAATTGTTCGTGTCATTAGCAATTACAATGCAATCTAGAATAATACTCAAGGCCTAATCGAATTACACACATGAAAACCTTCATTAATCACTTTAATCTCAACAATCAATCAACATAATTCCAAAATTAGTCATAATTAATCAATCATACAAGTTTCACCCGATTCCTAGCCAATAAACTATTCAAGAATCATCATCTATCAACTAACAACTATGGAAATCAAGAATCAACAATATATCAAGAACTATTACACTATCAAGAATCAAACATCAAAAGTTAAACCAAACAAACATGAAATTAATCAAAGCAATAAGGTGAGATAGATTTAAGAATGGTCATTGATAATAGAGAAGATCTTCAACACAATTGTCACCCTTGTATCTTCAATCTCTCAATTACCATTGAAATCCCTCACTTTCTCTCTCTAAAACTACTCCTAATCTAGAGAGAGAGAGAGAGACTCCGAAACTAACCTAATCCTCCTTGGAGTAGAGAGAAACTATTCTAAAACTAAAGAATTTCATGTATCAAGACTATAGAAAACCATACAATATATAAAAAACGGAGAACAGAAACTAAAACGCGAATAAAACCCAGAAAGCCGCGCTCGCGGAGGAGAACACCCCCAAGCCCAAGCTCGCGCCCTGGAGATCCACACCTGCGACCAGCCACCCCGCGCTTGCGGCCAGCCCGCGACTGCTTGTTGGGCTGATGTGCGCTGGCTGCTGCTTTGGTGCGTGGCCGCCGGGGCTGCTTCTTTAGGGCAGCTTGCTCAAGGTGGCTTCAAGGCACTCATGCTTGCAAAGCTTGCTTGGTTGGCTTGACTTGAATGCTTGGCTTCCCGAACTTGGCTCCGTTAATTTCCTTGAATGCACTTGAGCTCCTTCCCTTATTATTAAATCCGAAAAACTCAACACACCTACAAAACAAATCAAATAAACGGAGAAGCGAGAGAAATAGCCGAGAAATGAATAAAATAATAAGAAAACCATTGAAAGCAAGCATTTCTCTAAACTTACACACAAACATGAAATTTAAGCATTATTACCTAAAAGCACGATATAAAAGACTAAAAATGAGCAAAAAAAATAAGAAGAAAACCTAGCCTAAGAGTGCCATAAATGGAACGCATCAAATTCCCCCAAGCGAAACTTTTTCTCGTCCTCGAGCTAAACAAAATCCTACCACTACTACAAAATTGGCCAAAGAGACCCAATATAAAAGACCTGTTATCTACATAACGGGTCTTTTTGATGGAAGAGCCATTTATTGTTAAAAACGGGTCTCAAACTTTTATTTTTTGAGGGTAAAAATATTCGAAAGACCAGTTATCTAAGATAACCGGTCTCTTGCGTTTTTTTGAAAATTTTTTTTTCGATAAAAATAGTCAGAGACCCATTGTTTAAGAAAAGCGGTCTCTCTTTTTTTAAAAAGAAAAAAAAAATAAAGTAATTTATTGGGAGAGACCCGTTATACCACTTAACCGGTCTCCCTTATATACAAAATATAAATAAATGAAACCCTAATCGCCCACTTCTATTTCTGTGCCTCCTTCTGCTAATTTCCTCCCTTCTTCTTTTTCTTTTCCTTTCTCTCTCCTCCCTTCTTCCTCCTTGCTAATTTAGTTTCCTCCATTTGCTATCTGCTAATTTCGTCCATTTATAATTTCCTCTATCTGCTAATTTAGTTTGAATATGTTCAATTTAGTTTGATTTTTGCTCGAAAACTCAATCTCCTCGATTTGGTTTTGTTCAAATATTTTCTATTTTCTTCGGTGTGATTTTGTTTAAATACTCGATTTCTTTAATTCGGTTTGAATTTGTTCTCTCTTCTGTTACTATTGGCATTTTGATTTCTCGATAAGATCGAGCATACAGGGCAACAAAGAAGGTTAGTTCCTCATCTTTTTCTTTTTAATATTTCGAGTAGATAAGTGTTCTTGAGTTTTCATGCTATTTCAAGATCTATACTAACATTTTTTTTTTTTCAGTTTTTTCGCCTTTTATTTTAACTTTTATTATGATATTTGTTTAAATTATGCTGCTAGATTTTCATCATTAGTTGATAATTTGATTTCATTTTTAGTTTTATCATTAATTTCTCTCTAATAATAGTTGCGAGTATCAAGTGGGGATTCTTTGCTTGGATATTGTTTTTAATCATAATTTAAAACAAACTTTATTTTAGATCTCGTATTTTATTAGTATTTTAGAACTCTTTTTTCGATTTTTTAATATAGTTTAAATTCTTTTTTTTTTTACTTTGTTATTTTTTTTGTGAAATTCTCGTGTTTTTTTTTTCTTTTTTTAATTTATATATAATTTTGTTATAATTTTTTTGATTTATTTTTCAAGAGGTTAATTTCTATTTATGTATTTCTGTTTTTGCTTGTTTCTATTTGAGGATGTAGGTAAAGATCTACAAGTTTGAAGTGAAGAAGTTTGTAACTGAAGATTTTTGAAGCTTGAAGAGTTGAAGTTATCATTTACAGAGTATTTTTTGTATTCGATTTTTTTTTCGAGACTTGTATTCGATTTTCTTCATATTTCATTATTGTGTTATGTTTGTAATTTTGTGTTATATGAAATTTAAGAATTATTTTGTACTTCGTATTTATTTATGTAAAATAAAATTTAAAAAAATTAAATACAGTAAGTATTACGTAGTGATGACTTAAATATATTTTTTATTTATTTTAAATGTGGTCAAAGAAATCCGTTTAGTTAAATAAGTTGTCTCAATTTTTATGAAAAAAGAGACTGCCTATCTTAGATAGGCGGTCTCAATTCTCTAAAAAATGAGACTGCCTATCCTAGATAGGCGGTCTCTGTTTTTTCATTCTAGAGACCGCCCCAAATAAAGCAGTCTCTTTGCCAAAGAGACCGCTTAGCTAGAGACCGCCTCTAAGGCAGTCTTTTTGGCCTTTTTGGACGGGTCTCTTTGGCCAATTTTGTAGTAGTGAACCCAAGGGAAAAATGATGAAATTATTCACGTAAAGAAAGAAACATGAAAAATAGAGAGGATGGGAATATACACTAACTCACTTTCATAGGAATCACGGTCAACTTTAGCAATTAAGGACAAGCCATTTAAACCCCTAGATCGCCCTAAAGGACGAGTGATGCTCTCGTACAGGTTTCCTAAGAGATTAACCTTTTATTCTCATACTAATACAAACAAGGCAAAGCATGAGAATGAAATCAAATTCAAGGAAAAGCAAACACATGTTCATGAAAGGACTTTTCCAAATGTACAAGCATAAATAAATGCAAATCTTTCTAAAAAAGTAAGGGAGTGCACGTTCCAAGATACCTGAGGTTGAATGAAAAATAAATATGCTAAGCATAGGAACTAGTTTTTGAAATCCACTTTCATCCCAAACGATCTTATCGCGTTCTCCCTACTAGTCTCATATCTTCCCTTAGTGGGAATCTCAATAGTTCCATGAAGGAACCAGAAAAAGATATACTTTTTGGGCTACTCGACGTCTTGACAATGCATCCCCTCTCCTTAGGCTATGACTCATAATTCCCTTCCCTGATAGGTGACTCAACCTCTAGGTCAAAAGGACTTTCAAAGGTTGTAACGTAAGGGCAAAAGATTAAGGGTAGGCTTAAAATTTAGAATTTGATGGTATTCCTAATTAGTGAAGCAAAGGGTGATCAATCCTCAACACCATAATCAAGTATCACCAAACAAAAAGAGACCAACACCCCCAAGCTTAGTCAAAGCTATACTCATAAACGTATACAAAACAACGTGAGAACGCTTCCCCCCAAGCTTAAATGGAGCATTGTCCTCAATTCTCTAAATAGGGAGAAGGATACTCACATCAAAATATATTTGCATCTTTTCATTTTCACTTTTTTTATTTTATTAGTGCTTTGTCCTCGCCTCTTTTAACTTTGGACGGCTTTTTCATTACACTAGCTTTGTCCTTGCCCTTTTTTTGAAACTCTAGACGGCTTTTTCATTTATTCATTTGCCATTATTCACACAAATATACATAACACAAGCTTGCTTACAAATATGAACCAATATCCAAACTCATATACCACAAACTCCAATAAAATGATTATTTGCTTCATAAAAACCAAAAATAGAATATAAATAAAACAAAGGCTCAAAATTCTAAAGATGTGGCTTGAAAAGAAGAGATAAGGCTCGAATGGTTAGCAAGTAGGCAAATGTAAGCCCAAAGACCAAAAATAAGAAAACTATCCTTAAAAAGAAAATTTACCACCCCGGAAAGATGCCTTTGTCCTCCCTAGATGGTTCAGTCTCGAGTTTGAGATTATGAGTCAAGATTCTAGATTAGGTCCGCAATAGTCAAGGATCCATGCCGCTCATGCAAGTATATGTTGAAGGCTTGAAAAACAATGGACCTCACATGGATGTAGCAAAAACTCACTATTGGTGTCAATTCGACTATAGGAAGCAACTACCAACATGCCACAAACAAGTAGAATCCGGTTTCATGGTCCCACTAGCTCTAACCAACTACCTTAGCATGCTTTATCCTAGAATCAACCAAGCATACTCTCAAACCGTGCACACTGTTAACACTTAGGAACAAAAGCATTCAATTATATAAGTCCAAATGTTATTATTTCCAAAGCAAGAACAAAACAAAAACAAATTGCAAATTTGCCTTGATAGAAACAAAAATCTTTTTGGAAAATTTTCAAAATAAAGAACATGGAAATTCATATACAAATGTGCATGGCATATATGAATCAAAATCCCAACAAACATGATAGAATACCCTACCACAAGCTTAAATAAGACAATATGCTCAAACATAAATCAAATATTCCACGAGAGGGGAAAACAAAGAGATCAATCCAACAATACCAACACATGTCCAACAAGGCATCAACTATTAGAGAAGGAGCAAAGAAAGATATTACCGGATGTTAGGTGGATGTAAATACCCACAAATAACCCAATTCAACCTTTCAAAGCCAATTTCCTCAAGAATTGAAACATGCTTTCCATATGCTAGCAAAATAGGAGTCAATCTTCCTTGATTCTTGATTCAAACCAATGCACCAAAGTATATCTTCAAGTCACGTACCTAGCAAAAGGCACACAAACATTTCCATGAGAGAAAATCTATTCTAAAAAGAAAAAAAAATGAAAGCAATAAAACACGAGTTACTTCCCGAGAAAGGTTTGCTTAAGGTCCAAGCTTAACCGCTCTAGAAAATAATAATTCAATGCAGGCAAGAGCTTGTCAAATGCACTACTACATTTCGTAAGATAAATGGTAGGCAAATGACAGGATAAGAACGTGCAATAATAAGATTGTTGCACGCAAGTGAGAAAGGAGATTCTAAAAGAAAGAAGAAGAGGGATTAAAAGGAAATAGAAGAAAATAAGAATAAGAAGTGGGAATAAAAGAACGGAAAGAAAAAGAAAAAGGCAAATCCTCCTCACTAAAATATTTTTGGGTAGTAACATCACCCTTTTCCTCAACAATAGACGAATGAGGGACATTAAGATCATCATAGACAAGGATGTCCCCAATAGGCTCATCAACAAAGGAAGGGAGGGATATAGGAGTGTAGAGGATGTGGTTGAAATTGCTTGAAAAAGGGACATGAGGGGAGGGAATAGGGGCTATGGTCTTACTAATGAACTCTTCCTCACCACGATGCCTCAAATCACCGATCAGAACATGAAATTCAATCATAGAATCCTCAAAAGAAGAACACTCATGATCATCATCTCCCTCCAATATTCAACTTCCAAGAGAAACTACATAATCCCCTTCACTACAATCATGAAAAACAACTCATTAAACTTCCTTAAAGCCTAAAGTCTCAAAGCCATGCATGAATGGATGAAAATTTATTTCAAACTCATCTCTCTCCCATGAAGCATTCTTAATGAACTCACTCAAAAGGCTATGGGTTTTCATTTGACACACAAAGAACACATTATTCATAACCTCAATCGAGTCCAAGTACTCATGGATAAAAGGATCAAAATCATGCACTTGAGACTCATCAAGATGGGAAAAAGGGTTAGGATTTTCAAAATCAATAATCTCATCATTCTCAACTCCTTCACCATCACTCAAATGGTCACCAATGGGATCCTCACACTCTCTTGGTTGCTCAAAATCATCATCATCATCCTCAACACACACATTAACTTGGGATTTTTCAAACAAGCATCAAGGATGATAATTGGCTTTCTAACTCTTCTTTTCTTTTCATTCCCTCCTCAAGACGCACCTCGTTCTTTTTCAGTATCTCTAATTGACCTTTCATAGAATTAAGAACCATCTCCTTACTAGGACCAAGATCATTATCGAGCTCAATGCACCTAATTTGAGATTCAAAAGTAGCAATAAGAGATTCAAAAGGCGTAGAAGGTTGAGGCTCTACAAGAGAAGAAGAAGTACAACCAAGATTGTAAGAATCAACATTAAGATCATGAGCATATACATCATATTGGGGAGTTGGGGCACAATCAAAGACATGAGATTCATCATTAAGGGAACGAAACACATCATAAGAAGGCATGATAAATAATGAAGATTATTGAAACACACCATTAGCATCAACTTGAACATGCACCTCATCATCATAAACAAAGGGGGAAATTGAGTTAAAATCATGTGTTTTAGGTTCACTTAAGGGATCATGTAACAAATCATGGGAATTCATGCTAATATTAGAAGAATCAACACACTGCATATCAATATTAGAATCATGATTACCCCTATCATAAACATCCCTAGCAAACCAAACATAAAAATCCCAAGCATCATCAATTCACAATGCTCTAAATTCACCATTATGCATACATTCAACTTCATCCCTAGTTTGCTCATTCAAACCAAAATAACATATCACACAAGCCTCCCAATGACTACAATAATTATAGTCTATTGAAATATTCACAAAAAGGCTCATTGTCATATTGAGGAAATGATAGAAATGCCAATTTTTTTTTTTTTTCAAAACAAGCAAAAATTAGATAAAAGAAAAGTATACACAAAGACCTAGACTGAAGAAATAAAAAACACTCAAACATAGACACCGTTCCCCGGCAACGACGCTATTTTGACGAGGGGAACACTAGGTCGTTATCTTTTCTTCCAACAGTCAAACTAAATTTATAAACACTTAACAAACCTAAATACGAGTATAGAGGCAAGTCAAGGGTTGAACCCAAAGGAATGGTAATGTTAAAATGCTTTCGATTTATGTGCCTAAGCTAGGTCAAAGCCAAAGATAAAGAGAGAATACTAACAACTAACAAAACATGCAACCAAGGAAATAAAACACTAGGAACGGGGATCAACAAGTAATCATGACAATTGCAACAACTTGGGAAGATTATGCCAATCAAAGGTTGTGTAGACTAATAATAAGAGCAATCAATTGGCATAAAAGAGCTATTTCTTAATTGTTAAGCTAGGGTTCACTATGAATAACAAACTAAGAGAATCACAATCAAAACCAATCGACAATAGCAATTCCTAAATAAATTGTTCGTGTCATTACAAATTACAATGCAATCTAGCATAATTCTCAAGGCTTAATCGAATTACACACATGTAAATTTTCATTAATCCTTTTAATCAGAACAATCAATCAACACAATTCCCTAATTAATCACAATTAATCAATCATACAAGTTTCACCCAATTCTTAGCCAAACAACTATTCAAGAATCATCATCTATCAGCTAAAAACTATGGAAATCAAGAATCAACAATATATCAAGAATAATTACACTATCAAGAATCAAACATTAAAATTAAACCAAACAAACATGAAATTAACAAAGCAATAAGGTGAGATAGAGTTAAGAATGCTCATTGATAATAAAGAAGATCTTTAACATAATTGTCACCCTTGTATATTCAATCTCTCAATCACCATTGAAATCCCTTACTTTCTATCGTTAAAATTACTCTTAATCTAGAGAGAGAGACTCCCAAACTAACCTAATCCTCCTTAGAGGAGAGAGAAACTATTCTAAAACTAAAGAATTTCATGTATCAAGACTTTAGAAAAACGTACAATATATAAACAAACGGAGAAAAGAAACTAAAACGCGAATAAAACCCAGAAAGCCGCACCCGCGGAGAACTTGGCTGCGCTTGTAGAGGAGAATATCCCCAAACCAGCGCCCGCGGCAAGTTACTGCTCGAATTTGGATGATTTGAGGTGCACCCACCCGCGCCCGAGGCCAGGAGACCCGCGACAAGCTACCCTACGCCCGCGGCTGCTTGCTGGGCTGCTTTGCGCTGGCTTCTTGGTGGCTGTTGCTTTAGTGTGTGGCTGCTGCTTTGGGGCAGCTTCAAGGCACTCGTTCTTGTGAAGCTTGCTTGGTTTGCTTCACTTGCATGCTTTGCTTCCCAAACTGGGCTCTGTTAACTTCCTTGAATGAACTTCAGCTCCCTTCTTGATTGTTAAATCCCGAGAAACTCGACACACCTACAAAACAAGTCAAATAAACGGAGAAGCGAGAGAAATAGACGAGAAATGAATAAATAAGAAAACCATTTAAAGCACGCATTTATCTAAACTTACACACAAACACGCAATTCAAGCATTATTACCTAAAAACACGACATAAAAGACTAAAAATGAGCATAAAAATAAGAAGAAAACCTAGGCTATACTAAGAGTGCCATAAATGGCACGCATCACTAACCGTTTGGTTTGACTTGTAATCATAAATATGCTTAACTAAACTTACCAAGGACTAAAGGACTTTTCTTAATTAATTTATTAAATATTTTGAGCTAATAAATATGTATAAAATCAAGTCACAGTTCCTTTGAGTCAACTCGGATTTTTATTCCCGTATATTGCACAAGCGTCAACTTGTTTTGGTCATAGCCGGAGTTATAGAAAGATTTACAAGTCAGATAAACTATGGATATGTATCCCCAAGTTTTATCTTTCATTTGGCATTGGTTTCGTCCAATACGGAGTCACATATCAAAAGTTATGACCAAATTACTACAGCCTATCCAGTTTTATGCACATACGTGAAGTCTTAACTTACTCTTTGTTTATGTCTTGTCAGATAGTCTATGTAATACCTCGTATTTTAATTAATATAAGTATTTTGAGAATTATTTAATTAAATTGAAATATTTTATTTAAAGTATTTTAATTGTTTATTTTATTAATTTTAGAAATATTTAATAAAAGGAAAGTTTATTTAAATAATTATTTTATTTAAGTTGGGATTTAATTTAAGAAAGTTTTATTAAGGAAGAGATTAGGAAAGATTAAAAAGGATAGTTTAGGGAGAAGGGTTTCTAGAGAAGGGTATAAATATACAACACTTGAGGCAAATTAAACTTTGCCCAGAGTAGAGAAAACTCAACGTAAACTTCTCTCCCTTTTATCTTTATTTTTCTTTTTTCCTTTTCTTTCTCTTTTTCCCCCTTCCCCTTCTTGGCTCTCCCTCACCGCCGACCACCACCAGTAGCGGTGGTCGCCGGTCGCCAACAACACCAGCCGCCGTCAACAGGTAGCCACCGGCGCTTGTAGCAACCGTGGTGGCTATTGCTGCCACCCCTCTTTTTTCGAACAAAAAAAATTAAAACTTTGTTTTAAAACTAGTTTAATCCTAGATCTAATTATTAATTATGAGTTTTGTGATTTGATTTTTGATGTTTGATTACGAGTATTATGTAAATTCATTTTCAAATTTTATTTTTAATTGAAAAACCCCAATTTTTGAAACCCTAGGTTCTTGAATTATTAATTATTGAAGGATTATGATATATATAAGGGTTTAAACCTTTTATTAAAGTGTTTTTAGGCTTATTTACAACAAGTTTTCAGTAAAATATAATGCTGGAATTTTTGGTAGTGCATAAAAAATCAAGTTTCTTTAAAGAATTTCAATTACCCATTAATTAAGATTAAAGAATGACGTTTAAAATATAATTTCAGATTATTTTAATTTAATTATGAGGGGTTTTATAATAGTATATATTTTTGAAAATTTGTGTAGAGAGAATTTTAATACTTTTCTATGATTTTAAATTGTAGGAGACTTTGAAGTGATTGATTTCTATTATTCGTGACGACTTTAAGATTGTATACAAGGTATGTTCACATACTTAGCATAATTATTTTGATGTATTAGCATGCTAAATGTATTGATTACAAGTAGTATCATGCTAGATTTGGAAAAAAAATTGTGATTTAGATGTTATTAGTGATTGAATTATGAAGCATGATTTATTCGTGATGGATTAATGGATGAAAAATTATAGTTTGGAATATTGTTTATAAACCACACTTTTATTTATGGCATGTTAGAGAGAATTAATTAACCTAAATGTTTAATTTGGTTTGGAATATTAAAAGAGAATTTTATTATGTTTCATATAATTTTTATTGATGCTTTAAGCATGGAAAAGGAGCTATGTAAGTGTCTAAGCACACGAGGAATAAATAATATATTGCTGCCTTAGTGCACTTAAGGTGTTTTTAACACCAAGGGATAGGATTTAAGGGACTTTATGCGTTTAAGGTGACATTGGCACCGAGGTAGAATTAAAAAGGGTTCAACATTAAATTTTACGTGGTCACTAATTATTCAAGAATTATTGTTGATTTAATGATTATGGTTTGAGAGTCATCACCAAGTTTAATAATATGCAAATAACGTAAAGTGAAAGAGATTATGCACCAAAACTCTTAGAACGTATATACCTTGAATATGAACACATGGGGGAAATTATGTGACTTTATATTTGATCATAACTTCTAATGGAGTACATGACGCTGTACATTCCTTTTATTATTATTATTATTATTATTATTATTATTATTATTATTATTATTATTATTATTATTATTATTATTATTATTATTATTATTATTATTATTATTATTATTATTATTATTATTATTATTATTATTATTATTATTATTATTATTATTATTATTATTATTATTATTATTATTATGCGCAAGAATTTCGCCACTTACGAGTGGTTATTGATGCTGGCACGGTTAGCTCCTGTGTCAGTAACCTCAATTTATTGGGGAGGTTAGTGGGGAAACCCGTTCAATGCGTAGTCAACACTAAATAAATTATGTAGTTATCTAGTGAGAAGTTTTGTTGAATGTTGTATGCTTGAAAAATAGTTGCAACATGGTAAGTTGTGTGTTGATAGGTAATTGCATGTTAGTGTGTTAATTACGCTTATGTACTCAGCTATGCTGATTGTGTGTTTTGTGTGTTTGTTGGCCCTATCTTTATCTTGGCCCTATGATGACCCATTTTTAGTAGAGAGTAGTGGAAACAAGTAGAGAGAAGCTTTTCAGGTGATGAATCATATTCATGAATGGGCATGGGTGAAGAGCGAATCATGCTAGTTTCTATAAATATATGATATGTTTATTGCTTTAATTATTTATGATAATATTATTATGCATGTCTAACACAAAGTTTTGGAATTTGGTTTGGTTTTATTAAGGTCCTATAATTTTTCCAAGTTGTAGGTTGAATTTATTTTACTACGTTTGACTTTGGTTTGACTTTACTTTTATTGATTGACTTTTCAAGTTTACTTGTTTTGAATGGTTTTGAAATGAGTCTTGCGTTGTGTGTCTTTGATAGTTGCCGGCCGTTTTCGCGGTGGCAGTAATGTCTTGGATATTCCTATTTAAAGTTTTAAGTAGGGCAAAAAAGGTATTTTAAAAGAAAGGAATTTCAAGGTGTAGGGAATATTTCAAGCATTACCCCAAACTTGAACCCCACTGTGATCATACACTAAAGCATTGTGGCGTCTAAGGAGAAGGAAGCTAGAGAAAAAAAGTCGCCAACAGGTTTTAGGAACTTGTAAATCGTTCACAGGCTTGAGGTTACACCCCTTAACGATCCAAGAGATCGTTAACTCCAATAGGTCTGGAATCAATACTGGAAGTTTGGGGATAGAGGTACAAATCCAATCTAAAAGAGAAAGAACCTGCCCTAATAATAGGCCTCTACTTTATTCTGCCCTATTAGGAATGATAATTCATAATAGGCCCTCCTCTAGATCATTGGGCCGCATATAAAGATTAAACCGGGCCCAGTTTAGTAACTTGGCCACAACTTCCTCATTATTCATCGGAATTGGGCTTATAATATATCGTTGGAAAGCTCTTTTCGAACCCCATCAAATTACACTATTATTGGAACCTTTCCATTGACCAAGCTAAAATTTATTTTCTATTATCATAAAATAGGTTTTCGAAATACAGGGAGAAAGAAGAGAATTTTAATAAAAACTAACCGCAACACTAAACTTTCCAAACTTTCACTTCATTCGATTATGATTCGACGCGAAAGGCATTCATCACCGGGTTAGGTTTTTGGGAGACACAAATGGGTGTCAACACAAGGGTGTTAAAATCTATTCACACGGTCATGACACGAGTCTTGAACATATCACTTACACTCACAAGTATTCACACACTTTGTACATATTCTTTTCTCACCATGACCATGTCTTAGGCTCATGCATGAGTCGTCCTATCCGTCATTTGAGTTGGGGATCCACTCTATTCCTAATTTTTTCATATCTCTCCATCTACATTACATTTCCATACATATCTCAAATTTTCTTTCTTAAACACATTCTACATTCACATTCCTTCATCTTACATGCTTCCTTCATACATCATTCACCTCATACACTATGATCTTTTCCCATCCATGCATGTTGAATCGAGTTTGAGTCATGTGATTGACAAAAAAAAAATACGGTAAAGATGAAACAAATGCACAAGGAAAGCTTCTCACCAAGATTTCATACTTTCTTCTTCTATATTTTTCAAACCCTTCGTCAATCAGTTTAGCATAGGCACCCTTCATCCTTATTTGATTTATTTCTTAGAGTTTTGTTTTTACCCTTCACTTTTTAAATAAAATGAGCATTTCTTTTTCTTGCATATGATCATCGCATTGCATTCATAAAAAAAAATTAAAAAAATAACGTACGTCAGACTAAGCACAAGGTATACTAATAATTTGAGGCACCTCTTGTAGCCACATGATATCACCTTTTACCCTTTGAAATATAAATGCTTTTTTTGATAAACCACTTTGAGCCTCGTCTAAAAATAGGCCTTTCCTTTTTTTTTAACCCACATATACCTAACCATGGGATGGGATGGTATGTAATTTATACAATTTTCAAAGAACAAAAGCTTGAGTGATAAAAATAGTAAAAAATAGAAACAATAAAAGTGTGCAAAAGGGCAAGTGTTCCAATGTCAGTGACATGAACATGTTTTTGATATGAACACGTCTCAGATTGCGTCTCTTATCAAGTGCTCGATACCGTGCCTGAGAAGCATGAATGCAAATTGAGTGATAGACCGCATGATCGGGATTTCCCACACTTATCAAAATAAAAAAAAATACAAAAGCAAAAAGAAAAAAAAACAGAGAGAAAATAAAATATAAAAAAAAGAAAGAGTTCAAGAGTGAGAAACCTCAAGCATAATAATATAAAGATTTCAAAAGCAAGGTTGCACACCTTAGGGATTATCTATGTTCTTGAGCCTTGTATCCATTTCTTTTTTAACCTTTAGCCTAACCACGTTACAATCCTTAAAAGACCTCTTTGAGGTATACACACACTTGTGCGAGGTTTGGCTAGAGTTATGTTCGGCCTGATTCCTAACGGATACGTAGGCAACCTCACAACGAGGTGCGACCGTAATAAAAATGAATTCATATTCACATTCATGTATGATCATATCAAGGGATCTCCAAATGCTCATCCCTATCCATTTAAGAGCTATACTTTGGGGCTTGATCCCTACATTATTAGCTTACCTAGCCTTAGAGTAACCATTATTTGATTCTTTTCAAAAAAAAAAAAAAAAATGTTTTTCCATACACTTAGCCTTAATAGCCTAGATTTAGTGTCACTTTCACACACATCACAAATACATAGACAAATAATCCTCTCCTCAGGAACATTTTGTCATGAAATCTTAACACAACGTTGAAGTACGCTTTGTCATATCAAAATCACTTATCATTGCATCACAAAGTATGAAGTGTTTAGCCTCCGCGCCTAAGTTACCTAAATACTTTCATCATTCAGTCAACAATTGAGATATTTTAGGATGTTACAATCCTTGAACCATAAGCTACAACGATCAATGCATACACTTGATTAAGCTTATTCAACATACACCTCAAACACTTGCTTTTTCCTTTTTTTGTCTTTCTTTTTCAGGAGAATGTCGGTACCCTCCACAAAAAAAATGACGTAATTTTTTGCTTTTATGCATTTTTCAAGTCGCACAATCACATTATAATGCACAAACGAGTCATGTACGTTGAGTCATGTCACCTCGAATTGAGTCTAACGTATGTGTCAAAACACATTAAGTCACACAAGAGTCACACACGTGACAAAATACATTGAGTCAACCTCAAGTCATTCAATCACCTTAAATCTACCCTAACAAAAACACCAACAAAGTCTTTTGGCAATCATTACAAGATACAATCATTCAGCAAAGCTCCTGTTCGCAGCCAACAAAAAGATCACAATAAACATTTTGGTATCAAAGCTCCTTTGTTCAGAGACGCGTGGACATTCCTATCAAGCTCTTTTTCTCAGAGATGCGTAGACACCCTACCAAAGCTCTTTTGTTTAGAGACGCGTGGACACATCATGAAGCTCTTTTTCTCGAAGACGTGTGGGCATATCATTGAAAGCTCTTTGTTTAGAGATGCATGGACATATCATGAAGCTCTTTTGCTCAGAGACACGTGGGCATATCATTTAAAGCTCTTTGTTCGGAGACACATGGACATTTCTTATTAGGCTATTTTGCTCAGAGACGCGTGGGCATCCTATCAAAGCTCTTATGTTCGGAGACACATGAACATATCATGAAGCTCTTTTTCTCGGAGACGCGTGGGCATATCATTCAAAGCTCTTTTGCTCAGAGACGCGTGGACATTTCTTTCGAAGTTCTTTTGCTCAGAGACGCGTGGGAATTCTATCAAAGATCCATTGTTCAGAGATGAGTGAACATTCTTAAAAAAAGAAGAAGCTCTTTTGTTCAAAGACGAGTGAACATCAACAGTAGGGAAGCGGGAACACAACATCAACAATAGCGAAACTAAAGATGGCTACAAGTAGTCACCTTCGACGATGTTCCCTAGGATGTGCAGGATTGTCATAAGCAGTTGAAGATAGTTACAAGAAACGGTATTTGACGATGGCGGTCACCAGGCACTGTGGAGGTTGTCATAACACAAAAATGCAGCAACAAAATTGGTTACTTCAGAGGCGTGTGCTCGACAGTGCAAGATAAACGCTTCTTAACTCTTTTATCTGTTTAACTAATGCTAGTTTAAATGTATCGGCGTTAAAAAAATTATTTAGGATTGCACGATGTTCTGAATCATTCTACGTCCCTATCGCTACTTTGACTTTTGTTTTCGAAATTTACGTTACTCCAAACTCAGTCAAAGTGGGGGCTTTTGTAGGCACCCAAATGTGTATCCCCAAAACCAAACCTAGTGATGAATAACTTTCACGTAATTTGATTATCGAATGAAGTGAAATTGTGAAAAGTCTAGTGATGCGGTTGTTTTTTATTAAAATATCTCTCATTTTGTTTTTGAAAATATACTCTATTTATAAAAATAGCCAGTCTAATTTATTTTTTGTCCATGATAAGGGTCCAAAAATAGTATAGTTGGATTGGGCTCGAAAAGTTTTTTCCAACGATATATTATGAGCCCAATTCTGATGAATAATGAGGAAGTTATGGCCAAAATACTAATTTGGGCCCGAAATGATTTTTATATGCGGCCCAATGATCTAGAGGAGGGACTATTATTTATTATTCCTAAAGTGATTAGGATTAATTTTAATCTTCTAGAATAATCTAAAAGGTTCTTTTAAATTCTAATGGAATTAGGATTAATAATTATTATTTTAAAGAGTTTTATTTGTAATAAAATAAGTGTTTATGATAAATCTAATCGTAAAACTGTTTAACTCGGATTCTAATAAATTTATTATATTAGGAAAAGGATTCCATACAAAGAGCGTTTTATCTTTTAATTAGCGCCAAACGACTGATTATGTCGCCTGGCGTTGGTGCCTGTCGCCTGACGCTAACTCCCGTCGCCTGCGATAGGAGGTTTTTTTATTTCGAATGGGACTCAATTTCTTTTTAATCGGTTGAACGACATTTTTTTCTATAAATAGGGTCCTTGGCCTCCGTTGTTATTCATTCACAATCATCATCAATCTCTATTCTCTCTCTCTCTCTAACGCTAGAAGCTTTCTCTCTCTCTATTCTTTTTCTAAACCTCCCCTCTTACAAAATTCCGCATACATTAGTTCTAGACACACCTAGCCAAGTTCGAATTTGCATTTTCCCTACATGTTAAAGGTTGACAATTTATGAGGAAAGAGATACGAGGCATCCAAGTAAGTAATTTATTTACTCTTTTGATATAGAAAGCATGTATTGATTATTTTGATTCCTAGTATTATGTTTCGATACTTTTATTGCTTCCTAGTATCATGTTTAGGGTATTAAATAAGATTTCTAATATCATGTATGATTATATGATGCTTCTTATTCTTTCTTATATCATCTTAATATCATGTTAGGGATAAAGCTTTGATCTTTAATGTTTAGTGACATGCTAGAATTTGTTATTAATCTTTTTAGTATCATGCCTAGGATCTTGCTAATATTATTATGCTTTATTGAGAATATTATTATTTTGATGATGATTGTTGCTTGACATTATTGTTATTGCTTGATCACGCATTTTATGCTTGTTTAAAGGGAATTTGTACTTGTAATCACGCATAATAAGATAATTAATTTTAATTCAAGTGATCGCCAATAATAGATTTGTTTGTGCATTAATATTCAACCAACATATATTATTAAATAGGTTTATGGTTAACCTATTTATTGTATGTTAGTCAGAAAGTGTACATGAATAAGAGAAGAATAAAGTAGAGGCCTATTTTTAGGGCAGGTTCAATCTCTTTTAGATTTAATTTGTACCTTCATCCCCAAACTTCCAGTCTTGGTTCCAGACCTATTGGAGTTAATGATCGCTTGGATCGTGAAGGGGAGTAACCTTTGAAGGAGTTTTGTCTTTGTCGTGTGCAATTACTAGATATATAAATGAATCAAATTATGGAGATAATTAAGTTCGTACATTTAGGTCGTCGGTTTATCATAGCTAAAGGTACGTACTAACGATCTTTGGACTAGTAAAATAGGCCAAAACCCAATTGGACGGATCCTATAAGGTCACACAAAGGGGCTAGATTGAGCATTAGAGGACGAGGCCCATCATGGGCCTCATTACTCTTGGTGGCCGGGCATTTGGAGGACTAGAAGGGGTTATGGGCTTCGTGCCCTAGTCTAATTATATCGAGATTATAAATAGACTAGGTGCCTAGGTTTGCAAGCAAGAAATTAACTGATCTATTGATAAAACCGCAATTAGCAAACACGAAACCCAACCCCTCTCAAATTCTCTCTCTCACACGGCTCTCTCCTCCTCCTTGGTGCCTGTAGTGTCTCGTGGTGGTGGTGGTTCGTGCGGTGGTCGGTTGTCCGTAAAGGTGGTGATCGCGGTTTTCCTTAATTACTCGACCAATCTAGTATTGGTGGACGGCTCGTTCGAATCTCGTGGACTAAGTGGAGGAGCAACGCTTGGGGCTCTATTCTCTCCCTTATTTGCCTGTCGAATAGTTTCGTGGAATTCACGCATCAAAGGTATGATTATGTGTCTTGTGTGTTATGCATGTGATTCTTGGGATTAGGTGCTTGATTGAATATGATTCATATTATTTCCGCTGCGTAGTACCTATAAACTCCTACAACCTTCACCTTGTGAACGGTTTACAAGTTCCTAAAACTTGTTGGCGACTCTTTTGCTCTAGCTTTATTCTCTTCGGACGCCACCATGCTTAATTGTATGATCACAGTTGGGCTCAAGTGTGGGATGCTTGAAATATTCCCTACAGTACAATACCTGAAGTACCCTTTCTATTCACCAAATCACTTACATAGTCAGCATCAGTAAAGCCGTTTAACGCAAATGAATCACTTCTAAGCTAAGATAGAAGAGACTCAAATCACTAGTTCCTTTCAAATATCGAAGGATTATCTTTACTTCTATCAAGTGTGACTTCTTTTGATTTGCTTGGAACATGGCATATAGACCTACACTAAAAGATATGTCAGTTCTAATAGCTATTAAGTAGAGTAGTGAACCAATCATACCTCGGTACATAGTTTGATCTATACAGTTTTCAAATGGATCTTCATCCAGCTTTGTTGCAACCTATAAGGTGGGCGTTCCCTTCGTAGGGGATCCTTCTCATTAAATGCCTATGGCCCTTTAATAGCCTAGGACTTTACACTTGTTAGGGTGTATTAGGATTTGAATTCCTAACTGTTTGGGAGACCTTGAATTTTAAATGATACTCTCATCACGCATTTTTGTGAGAAACAAGTAGGAGTTGCCAATGAGTTTTAGGAAAACTCATAAACTAACTGGAATAGTGTCCTTCGAACAAGTGTATTATTCTAATAGTGGGTTCATAATTATTAGAAAAGCTAATATATTCAGTAAGGTCAAGTGATCGGAATGCCTTGGTGGAGGCCGCTTCCGATCAGTAATATTAATGCATAATTAATATTAAAGCAAGTCAACGAGCCGAAGCGACAAATGAATTCGGAAGGAATTAATGAGTCGACCGAGTAATATTTATTTAGACGTCGAAAATTCGAGCTTAGAGCATCGAAACCGAGCGTCAGAAGTCGAGTCAAAAAATAATAAAAGACGAGACGACAAAACGGTAATAAATCAACAATGACCAAAATACCCCTAGCATTGGAACACTGAGTGCTAGGGGGTTAGCCTAGCTAACAGCTCGCACCAAGTGCAAGGCTTACTAGCAAGCCGCGGCCAACATCCCGCACTTAGTGAGTGGCGTGTTCGCGCGCTACAGCTAGCACCCCGCACTATTTGCGAGGCGTTCTAGCAGCAGCCCGCACGCATGTGCATAGGCATGCTGACCAAGAAGGCTAACAGCAGCAGCCCGCCTTGGTGCGGGGCCTGAATGGGCCGAGTAGCAAGCAGCGACAGTATGTGGGAAGCCCAGTTGAGTGGGTTGGAGGGAGGTGCCAAGTGGCGCAAGGTGAGGGAGAGAGTGGGGAGAAAGTTTGGTCCCCTCCTATCCAAGTGGTCCTTACCTACTCCCTCATATGTAGTTGACATTTGTTGATTTATTACTAGCTTGCTTAAATAATTTTATTTTTCTTTTAAAATAAAATGTGAAAATCCCATTATCCTACATTGGTGGGAGAGACAATCATACTCTCATCATTTCATATAAATACCCTAGTAAGGGCATTGGAAATGATGCTTGAGTAAGAGTTTTAAAGGGCACACTAGTAAGTGAAAACCCTTGAACTCAAGAGTTAGAAAAGGTATCACATTTAGTGAAAGCCTTTGAACTCAATTACATGGGTTTTATTGGTCAGGTCTTGCTAACCCCAGGACATTGGACCTTGTCGGTATTCGCTGCAGCGGGTGGATCAACGTTGGAGGCTTCGTGTTTTCGGAGCTAGCTTTCAAGTAAGAGCCCATTTGGTCGGGCGAAGCAAGCTTCAAAAGGTAATTGTTTTATCTTAATCTTGTGATTAATTTAGTTATGTTTATGGTTTTATTTATTGCGAATGTGGTCTTGTTTTTGGGTTTGTTTCCGCAGTGATTCGGACTTACCAAACCATAAAATAAACTTCGTTCATGCCTTTCTCCCTAATAGTGTTTAATAGATAGTTAGCACAATCGTATGTTTACCCATGCCCAAATTTGTACACGTGTACCAGAAATGAGTTCGGTAGCGAGGGTACTAAAATAACGTTTCTTTTAGGGAGGAATCGCTGTTCTAGCCCTAACCTCTACTAGCTCTTCCTTTTTCACAATTTCATCACCAAACAATGTATGCAACGTGGTTCCTAAAAACTAAGTTAGTTGATTCTATTTACAAGCGTCAATCACGTAGGAATTACATTGCAAAAGTCGTTATTCTTTTTTTATTCAAATTCGTGAAATGAACAAAATAAACAATATTCGCCCTGTCTAAAGCGATCAAACAACAATTAATCATCAAATTGTAGTCTTGATTAACGAAAGAATACTATGTGAATTAATTAATTAAAAGACTGTTTAAAGTGATCAAAGAACACTATTTATTCAATTAAAGTTATTTAAACAATAAAAGAAAAGTGATTTATCTAAGTGCTCAGGAAACTAACCGTTCTTCTTTTATGTTAAATCTCTGTTTAATGTGTTTATGGACTTTATTTCTTCTTCGTACCTCCAAGAGCTTCAATGGATGGATTATGGATGAAGAGTAGTTGGGAAAAAAGAGGAAAAGGTAGTGTGATAAAAGTTGAGAGATTAAGGTTTTTAGAATGCTAGAATTAGAATTCTGATTTTTCGGTCCTCCTTCGGGTTGAACGAAGACCCCTATTTATAGGTGTAGGGATCTAGGTTTATGGTTTTAGAGCCGCGCCATTAGGTAAGAGCCCTAGTGGTCAGACGAAGCACGCGTCAAAGGTATATTTATTATTTTAATCTTGTCATTAAACGCGCGAGTGCGGTCTTGTTTTTGGGTTTGTTTACGCGGTGAGTCGGACTCACAAAAACCCCAACAGCGGTATTGGAGCCTTGCTCGTTTATTTTTAAAATCATAATATTTTTCAAGGTATTTGAATGGCTTAGTTTTTCTGGTTTTAAGTTGCTAATTAGATTAGTAGCTCGTTTTATCCATTTTAACCTCGTATTAGAGCTGACTTCAGCTCCTGAACCCAAATTTCGACCCCAAAATAATGAATTTTTGGTGGGAAAGGCATTCTGGAAACGGTTTATCCCTTTCGGGACTCAATTTTTAGCCAAAAAACGACAAGAAATGCATTTTTTGAGGGGTTTTTTGTTTTTACGAAAAATTTTAAGTCTTTCTAACCTTGAAAATCAATTGCATATTTATGGTGGTTATGTAATTGGTTAAATACATATTTGATATGCATTTTTAAACCTCTTTAGGCATGATTACTTGGTAGTAATTTTTGTTTGAAAGATTTGTTTTATTTTTCACATAATTGCAAATTAATTGCATTATGTGTGAAATTGTTGTTCTTTGAGACTTCCAAGTACTAAAGATTAAATCATTAATTATGTTAAGTGATTGAAACTTTGAGTTACTAAATTCCATGAATTTTTATTAAACATTGTTGATTTAATCATTTTTTTGTTGATTGGAATCATAAAGTTTGAAACTTGTGATAGAAATTTGTTTATCTTCATATGGGAAGATATAATTTTTTCAAGGATTCACAGGTATTAAAGTAGAACTTATGTTCATTTTTCCAACTCCCTTTTATTTTGTCAAAAATTCAAGATCAATTTTAGTTACATGCACTTGGATGATTTTTTATTTAAGTTAGACTTGTATAAATTTTTAATTTTGCTCATGAAAATTAGTTCAAAAATTAATTTAGAATTAATAAATTGTCACGCAAAATTTGGGATTAAAATCCCGAAGCTATGGCACGCAAATCGAGACAAAGCCTCCTTTGGCTAGCCGGGCTTCATAGCAGCCCGCATGTGGCTACCAAGGGGCTTCTCGATGCGTGCGGCCATGTGCGTGGCGTGCGTGCTGCTGCCGTAGCGCAACCCCATGGCTGCTATGGTGCGTGGGGTTTGTGAGCGTTTTAGTGTGTGTATGTGCTTGGTGTTTTTGTGTAATACGGCAAGAAGTCGTGGCCTTGTGTCTAGCACCTTGTAACCTGTAGCAAACGCTACTAGGGTGTACCTAGCTAGTTCTACGTTGGGTGGTGAAGGCACATGCGCCAAGCCGTATAGTGCGGGGTTGTTAGACAACCTTGACTTTCATATGGCACGTATGTAGTGCATGAACCACTTGAGTACGGTTGGCTTCGTGTTTGCTTATTTTGTCGTTTTAATTATTTATTAATCTAATTTGGTTTTAATTATTTTATTAAATCATTGAGGCTAGGCCTCGGTCTTCAAGAGCGGCATTAGCAAATTTTATTTTGGCAAATAATTTTTGTTTTACCGTCTTAATTAATTGGATTAATTAAGATGGATGCGAAATTTAGTGGGAGCTTCAAATATTAATTGCGCTTATTTACATAATTGGTTAAAACTACTTTGACTGGTTTTAATTAGGCGTGTTAATTGGATTAACCACCTAGATTAGGTAGTAGTTATAGCGTGTTTATGCATTGTTGCTTAATGTAAAATGCATGGGCCATTCACAAATAGTGAATGGATGAATGGAATGTATATTCTCTCACAGTTTTTATAAAAATGGCAATTAGTGGGGCCCGATTAGGATAGAAAATATGGACTGCGATCCGTGACGTATTTTTTGTAAATCTAAATACGGTCTGCGTACCGTTGAGTAAATTTGTACCTTAATATTTAGATTAGTCCTAATTGTATAAACTAGTATTGCATAATTATTGTCAAGTCTTGAGGATGGAGGTTCTTGGAATACAAAGCCATGAAGTTGCAAAAAAAGACCTTTTGAAGACTTGAAGAATTCAAGGGGTCATGCTAGTTGCCAATATGCATCAAAATGCTTATGCTTTAAATATTCATGAATATTTATATATGAATTATATGTTAGATGCATGCTTAGGATTTCAAATGTTGTGATGATTAATTAAGTTCACTTAAATCAACCAACATAGAAACCCTAGGTCCCTAAATATTGAGTAAAATTGCCATTCCAAATCAACACTTATCGTCCTATTGAGAGTAGTGATGGGCTAAGCCAAAGCGAGGCATCACTACTACTCCCTAGACTCATAAGGCATACCGTGTATGCAAGTTGGTTTTGGGTGTACTCAACGATATGAGTGATGGAGTCCTAACATGTCGTGGCAAAGTGGATAAAATGTTGAGAGAGCATTAGATGTGACGATTTATTCAACCAAGAGTGGCTTGGAGCCATCAGCAAACCGTTGCTTACCTTGGGAGATTGAGTGCTAAGACAAGCCAAAGCATGCTTATCCACTCTTTGTTTCCTTGATTGGATCTTGGAATCAAGTTATTCTCGCCAAATGGGGACAAATTTAATGTGTGGATAATACATTTAATAAGATTGAAAATTTGCATGAATATCTTTAAATTTTCAAACTTATTATGTTATTTACTTGATAAATGGTAATATACTTTGCACTTATATTTGTAGAATATCAAATCAATCTATATTGTTTTCCATGATTGGTAAAGGAAATCTTTGAGAATGGTTCTCAAAAAAAAAGTAAAGCATTTCTAAAATACAATTCTCATAAATGACTTTTACAACAAATTCCGAATGGACAGTTGGACGTCATGTCATGTATTCAAAATACTAGGTAGTTTTGGTAAAACATGAAGTATTGAGTTGCAAACTCAAATTTTCAATATTGACAACCAACATATCTTTTCGCTTAATACATAGATGAGTAGGACTCATTGATGTAGTAATTCAAGCGTGAATTAAAGGAAAATATGGAACTTTGTTTTATAGCGCATTAGATGCTTAATTATGGCTAACAAAGTAAAGTCAAAGACTATTAAAGAAATTGTTCTTAAAAATTATGAGATAAAGTATGATAAGAAATATAGGAAACGAGGAACAAAGAAATAGAATGAGATTCCATTTTACTAAAGAATTCATGCTTTTGAAGTTAACTTAGCAACTCATTATCTTGACAAAGTATCGGATACTTCTTGAGTGTTCCACTTTGATAGTAACCTCAAACTATTAAAGAGAAGCTAAGTTATCGACTTACAAGCTTAGAATGAAGCAAGTGGTGCTTCATCAATTGTAAGGTCGTATGCTTTGTTTAAATACCATTAAGCTAAGGCTGGAACAAATAAATGGTTATTGTGTTCCATAACCAACAATTGATCCGTTTACACACGAAAAGAATCACATACAAAGCAATGAGCAATATTTGTAAATTTATTTGAATGGCATGGTTGTCTAAACCATGATTCAAGAATGCTTGATTATAAACAAACATTTTCTTAACATGATAAACTGGCAAAAGCTCAAATTCTTGATAGTTGATTGATTCGGAATCATTCTAAGACAAGCAAGTCTTACTTGTTAAAACCGACAAAGTAAAAAGTTATTGTTCTTGGTATAGACAATTGACTCCGAAAGCTAAGAGGATTCATTTACTTCAACGTTTCACAAAGAATTTGAAAGAATATGGCTATATTCATCAAATGTGAACAAACTTGACCTTAAATAGTTCAAAAGTTCAGTGAAGTACAAAATCGACTTGGCAAGATATCAAAACGTCTAGATTAGATCGAGCGATGTTTTCTTGAGCCAAGCGTGACCATAACAAAGTTATGAAATTGAAATTTTCATAATAACTCCATGAAGAACATAGTGTGACTTCACAGAGACCTTGATGCCATTTAACAATGACACGAACAATAATGTATCACATCCCTTCCTATAAAGTTATTAAGATTTGCCTGAAGGACTAATGTTACACTAAACAAAATGTCGAAGCTAAGAAAGGACGCCATATTAAGTTGGATAGAATTAACTTCTAAATGTCTTTTCAAGTATATGTCTAAAACTCTTAGCTCAACTAGGAGCTCACTGTTTGTTTTACAACGAACTTATACCCAAAGACAATATACATGTCTCTTTGTAAGCATTCAAGTGAGACCAGGGGCATTAGCTCCACAACCTAATTGAGAGCATAGTGTATGTTACTCTAACTGGTGTCATTCTGGAAAGTTACACATTTCCAAAACGACAAGTGGGAGGAAAATGAACTCGATGACAATCGAGCTTAGCAACAAACTAGAATTGAGAATCTCAAAAGACCTTTAACGGGCTTCATGAAAATACTTGATCAAGAATATTCAAAAGGAATTTACAAGTGCCTTAAAAGAGAATTCACTTCTCACAAAAATTTTGAAAAGTTTGAGTAAGAACAAAAAAATCAAAGGGCTTTGGAAGCGCCGTGAAACTCAGTGTTTGATGCAATAACCCCGTATAGGTATAGAATTCACCAAAGGCTTGGATTGAATCCAATAAATTTTCTGTTAAGTTAGAAATAAACCTAAGACTTACAAGCATAATATTTACTATTAGATAGTAAGGGAATAATTTCTTGTAAAATAGCTACGACAAATCCACATTCCGAATAATGGTTAGAGGCCATAAAAATCCAAAGTAGACTCCATGTTTAAAAATCATGTCTTAAAACTTGATTAATTTGCATAAAGGGTGAAAGACCCATCGATTGCAAATAAGTTTTCAAGGAGAAAACTAACAAATGTGCAAATGTGTATACATACATAGCTAGATTGGTTGAAAAGGATACAATTAAATTCACGGAGTTTATTTTAATAAAAATCTACTCACCAATCAGAATGCTCAAGTCTTTTCGTGATTGTTCTAGCAAAATAGCACATATGAAATATGGCAAAATAGTTACCAAAACTGCCTTCCTAAAATAGGATTTTGGAAGTGACTATGAAAATAGTCTAAGGGTTTTGAAAATTTAAATAATGCTAGATTTGAAAGCAAGCTCAAGGAATTCGTTATGGGATTTAAGGAATCATTGCATATAGGAATTGAAACATGTTTCGCATGAAGTTAATAATAGGATTGACTCATGGAGAACATAGAAATTAAGAAGCTTAGTGGGAGCAAAAGTAAATTATATAAAGGTCCAATAAGAAATCTACGAACTCTGTTGTGAAATAACTATCAAACGCTAAATGCTTAGATTTGAAAGTATTTTCAACAATGGACCAAACAAAAGACGATACTTAGTACGTATTGGGTATTAAGTTTTATTGTATAGACTTAATAAAATGTTTGAACGTGTAAAGGAGTTTACCATGTTAAACATGAATTGAAAAACTTTGAAAGACATTCGACCCGTATGTATAAAACTAAGTAAATGTTTGAACTATTTATGAGCTAGGATAAATACTAAGTCAAACAAGAAAGACTCTAGTAGAGACTTTCAACCATATCACATAGCAAATAATTTAGCAAGACTCAGTGAAACTGAATGAGCTAAAATGTCACATGGATGGAATAAGATTTAGAATTACTCTGCAACTTAATCCATCATATACGCTATGATATGGAATCGTCGCTGGACATGCTTACTTAGAGCATGTGAATTATGTTTGTAGTACCAATCAACTTGAATCTATGTAATAGATCGTTAGATTATGGCCAAGAACATCGAAGTGCTTGGATAAGTAACAGGATGAGTTCTTGACTTGTGGAATCAAAAAAAATTTAAGAATTGATGTTGCAAGCACAAACTTTAACAGGAATTAGATCCTTAACAAGGAAGCCGTTTATAAGCACAGGCTTAAAATGAGTCGTGGCTGGAGAATGGTAACATGGACGTGCATCCATGTGTAATATACGGGAATTTAAATTAAATTTCCATGATCACAAGTGACAAGGACATCCCAAATAATCGTGACACCCAAGCAAAGCATCATCAGGAAGTCTATAAAGTATATATTGAGAATATTTTTTACCTTAAAGGCGATAATAAAGAAGATGTTCTATGGAAAGTTCGTTATTGAACGTTAATGATTGTAGGTTGTCCAGTTGAAGATCTCAATCATGAAAAATGAGTGGTAGCCATCACTTGGACAATAAATCCTAAATCACATATAATCCATGGCACTCTCAAAATTTATCACCTTATTTTGAATGTAATCAGTAATGAAGATGCTAAGATTAGCAAAGTAATTATAACTAAACCTATGCAACAAGTGAACGACAACATTAAAAATTTCATGAAAGAAATCAATCATATTAGATATGGGTGTGATTTCTATAACTGTTTTATAAAGAGTGTTACTCTTAAAACATTAAATAAAACAATTTATCATAAAATGAACAATTCAGGTTTTGAAGTAATTTAAAATTTCATGCAATTTTTATCACTCCCTTTGCTGTATAATTGTGGTTTAGAATTAAATAATGAGTCCATTAGATTCTTGGAATATTCAAAATAGGGTATCAAGACAAGTCTTGGTAAGGAAACACCTATTAAGTGAACGTTGAATATTATAATCGAAAATTATCCCTAATCGAGGTCATTTAAAGAATGGACGATTAATGACCAGTTGAGATAAGTGTGTAGTTTGATTTATAGCACCGTTTCATGTGCTACAAGGACATGATTGTCATGAATCATTTGCATAGGTATTGGTTTAGAACTATACTGGATTGACCTAGGAAGAATACTTTAAGAGATTAAAAATCATCATAAGTATACTTCTCATTATTACTATCGGAACCTTTTTCCTTGACCATGAGTATTGTGAGCTTTCTTGTTTGAGTACTATTCCGCTTTGATGATTGTCAAACGTCTGCCATAACAGGGGATTATAACGGCATCCCTTGGGCGACTAGGTCCTCTTAGTAAGACATGCTACATTACAAGACTGGAAATGTCCCCCTATTAAAATTAGGGAAGTTGTCTTTGTTGTTTACAAGGCCTCTTGTAGAGCGAGACTGTAAAAATGCATGGCCGTGCTAGGATGGATTTTAGAAATCATCTATTTATTGACAGTCCGAATCGGAATCGAGCAACACTTCAGGACATAATAAGGATGACAAAATAATCTTAACTTATAGTTCATGAAGAGGTAGTAAGCGACATGAGAAAAAGGCTATACACTTAAAGCACAATTGTCTGGATGGACAAGTTGGAGATTAAAAGGAATAGTGTTCTTCGAACAAGTGTATTATTCTGATAGTGGGTTCAAAATTATTAGAAAGATAATAAATTCAGTAAGGTCAAGTGATCGGAATGCCAGGATGGAGACCGCTTCCGATCAGTAATATTAATGCATAATTAATATCACAGCTTAATCTTGACTTAACCCTTCGGGTCACACCTAAGCAGTCAACGAGCCGAAGCGACAAATTAATTCGGAAGGAATTAATGAGTCGATCGAGTAATATTTATTTAGACGTCGGAAATTCGAGCTTAGAGCGTCAAAACGAGGCGTTCGAACCCGAGTCGAAAAATAATAAAAGACGAGACAACAAAACGGTAATAAATCAACAATGACCAAAATACCCCTAGCATCTGAACACCGAGTGCTAGGGGGTAAGCCATCCTAGGAGCCCGCACCAAGTGCGAGGCTTGCTAGCAAGATGCGGCCAGCAGCCCGCACTTAGTGCGTAGCATGTTGGCGCGTTACAGCTAGCAGCCCGCACTATGTGCGAGGCGTGCTAGTAGCAGCCCTCAGCAGCAGCAGCCTGCGTGCATGTGCGTAGGCATGATGGCCGAGAAGGCTTGGCTGGGCTTGTAACACCCTAGAAATTCCTTTCCATTAAATACACACTTTACTCTTTTTTTTAAAATACGTTTTAGAAATATCTAAGACATTACCGCCACCGTGAGAACGGCTAAGGCAACTATCAAAGATACACAGCGGAAGACTTGAAAACCAAAACTATTTAAATAACACAATTTAAAAACCAAACCAACGAAAATGAAGTTGAAAATCAATAAAACCAAAGTCAAATAGAACCCACCTCAACTTGGAACCATTTAAGGCCCTTATTCAAAACCGAAACTACCAAACTTTTGTGTTAGTCCATAAAGTAATATAATAAAATATTCAATGCATAAAACAAATCATATTCTAATGGAAGCTAGCATGATTCCCTCTTCACTCATGCCCCGTCATGAACATGCTTCAATACCTGAAAAGTGTATCTCTACTTGCCCCCACTACTCTCCATTAAAATGGATCATCGTAGGGCCAAGATAAAGACATGGCCAGACACAAACAACACACACAATCAGCAAAGCTGAGTAAATAAGCGTAAGTAAATACACTAACAGGCATTCTCCTATCATCACACACACTTACCTCATTGCACCTGTTTACAAGCACACACAACAATACACAAGACACAATGACTAGACACTAATTAATTTATTTTGCATTGATTACGCATCGAACGGGTTTCCACCTATTAACCTCCCCCAAATAAATTTGAGGTTAACTAGCACGGGAGCTAACCGTGCCAGCGACAAAACCACACAAAGGTGGCGGAATTCCTGCACATAATAAATAATAAAAAGGAATATACAGCGTCCTGTACTCCATTGGAAGTTATGGTTAAATATAAAACCCCATAACCCCCCCCCCCATTGTTCATACTCAAGGTATATACGTTCCAAGAGTTTTGGTGCATAATCTCTTTCACTTTACGTTATTTACATATTATTAGACTTGGTGATGACTCTCAAAGCATAATAAATCAACCAACAATAATTATTCAATCAAGCAAACATACCAATTTAATTCTTGAATAATTAGTGACCACATATTATTTATTGTTGAACCCTTTTTAATTCTACCTCAGTGTCACAGACACCTTAGACGCATAATGCGCCAAAAAATCCTATCCCTCGGTGTTAAAACACCTTAAGTGCACAAGGGCACCAACATACAATTTATTCCTTGTGTACATAGACACTTATATAGCTCCTTTCTCATGCTCAAAGCATCAATAAAAAAATTATATGGACCATAATAAAATTTCCTTTCAATATTTCAAACACAATTAAACAATTAGTTTAATTAAACATGCTCTCTATCATGCCATAAATAAATATGTAGTCCATATAATCATGCCAAAAAATATAATTTCCAATCCATAAACCATCACAAATAATTCATGCTTCACAATTCAATCACCAACACCAATACTTCACAATTCAATACATAAACCTTAGCATGATACTACTTGTAATTGATTGAAATTAAACCTAGCATGACTCTACATCATCAAAATATGCTAAGTACGCGAACGTACCTTGAATACGATCTTAAAATCGTCACGACTAGTAAAAATTGCTCACTTCGAAGTCTCCTACACATTAAAATTATAATAGAGCATTAAAACCCACTCTAAACAAATTTCCTGCAATATACACTATCCTAAAACCCCTCTTAAAATAATTAGAATAAGCTGAAATTATATTTAAAACACTCTAATTAAGTCCCACTTAATGGGTAATTTAAATTTCCTTCCAAAACATAATATTAAGTGCTCTACATAAAATTCCAGCACTTTATTTCGAATTAAAACTTGCTGTAATTTAGTCTTAAAACACTTAAATTGAAGATCTAAACATTAATACCTCATATGCTTTCATAATTTTCATAAATCAAGGACCTAGGGTTTCAAAAATTGGGGCTTTTTAATTAAATACCAAATCTGAAAATTAATTCATACAATTATAATTATCAAACATTAAAATTAAACCCCCAAACTCATAATTTATATTTATATCCAAGAATAGATTAAATTAAAACAAGAAAGCTTAATTTTTTTTTTTTTTATATGAAGTTCGAAAAAAAAAGAGGGAAAAGGGGAAGGAGGACGGCAGCCACCACCGGCTGCCGGCTACTGGCGGCGGCGGCTGCCTGCTGCCGGCGGCTTGCGCTGCTGGCAGCGGTGGTGAGGGAGGGGCAGCCAAAAGATTTAAGGGGAAGGGGAAAAAGAAAAAAGAAAAAAAAATAAGGAAGAGAGAGAGAGAAGTTTACCTTGGGTTTTCTCCACTCTGGGCAAAGTTTGATTTGCCTCATAAGTGGGATATTTATACCCCTTCTCTACTAACCGTCTTCCAGGTTTTCCTAATCCCTTCCCTAATAAACTTGTAGAAAAATCAAACTTTCCTAAAATAAAACCCCAACTTTTAAATAAAATAATTAAATAAACTTTCCTTTAATAATATTAATTAAAATACTTTAATTAAAATAATTACAAATATTTAAATACTTTATAAAATACATACTTTAAATAAAATACATATAAAAATACGGGGTATTACAAGGCCGAGTAGCAAGTAGCGGCAGCATGTGGGAAGCCCACATGAGTGGGTTGGAGGGAGGTGCCAAGTGGCGCAAGTTGAGGGAGAGAGTTGGGAGCATGTTTGGTCCCCCCCTCTCGAAGTGGTCCTCACCTACTCCCTCATATATAGTTGACACTTGTCGATTTATTACTAGCTTACTTAAATAATTTTATTTTGCTTTTAAAATAAAATGCAAAAATCCCACTATCCTACATTGGTGGGAGAGACAATCATACTCTCATCATTTCCTATAAATACCCAAGTAAGGTTATTGGAAATGATGCTTGAGTAAAAGTTGTAAAGGGTATCTGTAGGGAATATTTCAAGTGTTATCCCTAGCTTGAACCCCACTGTGATCATACACTAAAGTACGGTGGCGTCCAAAGGGAACGAAGATAGAGCAAAAGAGTCGCCAACAAGTTTTGGGAACTTGTAAACCATTCTCGAGGTGAAGGTTACACCCCTTAATGATCCAGGAGATCGTTAACTCCAATAGGTCTGGAACTATGACTGGTAGTTTGGGGATGAAGGTACAAATCCAACCTAAAATAGATTGAACCTGCCCTAATAATAGGCCTCTACTTTATTCTGATCGTATTCATGTGCACTTTCTGACAAACATGTAATCAATAGGTTTACCCTAAACCTGTTTATCTATGTTGGTTGAATATTAATGCACAAATAAAACTATTATTGGCGATCACTTGAATTATAATCATATTCACCCTGAATAATATTATTAATTATCTTATTATGCGTGATTACAAGTAAAAATTCCCTTTAAACATGCATAAAAGGCGTGATCAAGCAATAACAATAAATATCAAGCAACATAATACTAATAATAATAATAAAATAATAATAATAATAATAATAATAATAATAATAATAATTATTATTATTATCATAATAATCATGTTCACCATAATCATGTTAAAAATAAAGCATAATAATAGCAAGATCCTAGGCATGATACTAACAAGATTAATAACAAACCCTAACATGTCACTAAACAATAAAAATCAAAGCTTTAACCCTAACGTGATACTAACAAGCTATTAGGAAAGAAAATAAAAGGCATCATACTTTTAATCATACTTGATATTAAAGTTAACCTAGACATGATACTAGGAAGATCAAAACACCCTAACATAACACTACGAATCATAATAACAATCTAAGCATGATTTCTACAGAATAACATCAATAAAAACCATTAAACCACTTACTTGGATGCCTCGTACCTCTTTCTAATAACAAAATACACACGTTAGTAGCTTCAAGGAAAATAATAAGCAACAATTAAATTAAATAATGTAAAGAGAGATTTGGGACAAAACCCTCAGGAATTAAACCTTTCACGTCTAGGGCGAAGGCAACTTTGAATATGGCTAGTTGTATCTAAGTCTTGCGAGTGCAGAATTTTTGTATTTTGAGAAAAGGCTAGTTTAGAAAAGAGAGAGAGAGAGAGTAATCAAGAATTTCTTGATGAGAGTTGGTGCATGAAAACGAAGTTTTTAGAATACTATTTATAGAGAAAATCAGCCAAAAAGATAAAAAAATCGAAACAGAGTTCTAACACGCAAAAACGAGGTTAGCGCCAGACGCTGACATTCGCGTCGAGCGCTAACGCTAGCGCCAAGCGCCAAGCTTAGCGTCAGACGCTAATGCTGGCGTTTGGCGCTAACTTATTTATTGACGCGTTTTCTAAAATCAGATAGAAATTGCCGTACAGGAGGATAAAATCGTATTTTCCTAAAAAACATT
Source organism: Chenopodium album (assembly GCF_948465745.1). Classification (NCBI taxonomy): domain Eukaryota; kingdom Viridiplantae; phylum Streptophyta; class Magnoliopsida; order Caryophyllales; family Amaranthaceae; genus Chenopodium; species Chenopodium album. The sequence goes on from NC_137842.1 coordinate 24,599,261, forward strand.
CTTTTATTCTGATTAAAACTCTAAAAAGTCAACAAAAGTCAATTTATCAATGCTAATTGAATTAGGAATGAAAAGAACCTTCTAGAAGAATCTAGAAGACTAAAACCATTCCTAATTGCATTTGGAATGATAAATCCATACTAGGCCCTCCTCTAGACCATTGGGCCGCATATAAGGCTCAAACCAGGCCCAGTTCATTAATTTGGTCATAACTTCCTCAATATTCATCGGAATTAGGCTTATAATATATCGTTGGAAAGCTCTTTTCAAGCCCTATCCAACTACACTACTATTGGACCCATATCATGGACCAAACAAACTGGATTGGCTGTTTTTTAAAAATAGGTTTTCAAAAAACTGAGAAAGAAGAAGACAAAAGAAATTAAAACTATCCGCAACACTAGATTTTCCACATTTTCACTTCATTCGATTACGATTTGACGTGAAAGGTACTCATCACTGGGTTTGGTTTTGGGGAGACACAAATGGGTGTCTACAGAAGCCCCCACTTTGACTGAGTTTGGAGAAACGCAAGTTTCGAAAACAAAAGTCAAAGAATCGATAGGGACGGAGAATGATTCAAAACGTTCTGCGATCCTAAATAATTCTTGTAATGCCAATACCTGCAAAACTAGCGTTAGTTAGAAAAAATAAAAGAGTTAAGAAACGCGTATCTTGCACCGTCGAGCACACGTCTCTGAAGTATCCGATTTGTTGCTACATTGTGTTTTGACGACCTCCTGCAAGCTACAGAATGCCATCCCTCTTGAAGACTGCTACGCTTGTAACTATCTCCAATTCCCACCTTGATAATCTTCTGCAAGCCAGGGAACACTATCGAAGATTGCTTCTCTTGAAACGATCCTCTTTCGCTTTATGACCATCTTCCACATCTTAGGGAACACGATCGAAGATAACTTCGCTTGAAATCACCTTTAGTTGTTTGTGACAACTCTCCGCAAGCTAGGGAATGCTGCCGAAGATATCCTCGCTTGAAGCTACGCTCATTTGTTGCGATAATAGTCCAAAGAAAATTACCGAAGACCTCCGCTTGTCGATCTTTAAAAGCTCGCTTGAACTTTGCTTCCGCTATGCCTGTACGTCGGCGCTTCTGCCGCTTTTTAACCTGTATGTTGGCGCCTTTTGCTGAATGAACTTGTATGTCGGTGCCTTTCTGAATGAACCCATATGTCGGTGCCTTTTGCGATGAGCCAATGCTTAGGCGCTTTAAGCTAAGTGAGACGATCTTTCATCAGGTCAATCACTTTATGTAATCAAGCCGATTACTAAAAATCGTGTCAAATTTTCTTAGAGGGGCTAACTGGCGTACCAAGGAGCCCAAAATATATATTGCACAAGGTTGGAACAACCATACTAAGTGGGTGAACATTCTAACGCCACTGAAAAAACGTTGGCGCTACTTATCTGGCTGTAGCGCCAGACACTAGAGCATGCGCCAGGCGCTAAGGCTTATCGACTGACGCCAAGGTCTGACGCCTGGCGCTAGAGTCGGGTTTTCCTTAAATACCCTTCTCTTCTTCATTTCTGCTGCTAATGTTCGCGTTTCTTGCTCGAGAATTCTTAGAAATTCAATTCACTCGTCCTTGCTCGTTTCTCAACCAAATTCGCTCAAATTTGTTGCAAATCGAAGCTTATTCCATCCATTTTCCCGATCATTGTAAGTTTCCTCCAAACTCATGCCGATTTTAACGAATTTTGCATGCATTTATTCACGAATTTCTTGAAAATTCAAAATTAGAATTGCTTAATTCTCTTTGTTTATCAAATTTTATGCCATGAAATTGCTTGTTTATGTTAATATATTGCCTTGGGAGTAACTTGAGACTTGTTTGACTCAATTTGGTGAAGAAACGAACAAATCACCATTGTTGAACCTCTTAAGGTCGGGAAGAAAATGTGGCTTGTTCTTGATGTTTTTGCTAGCAAGGCGCTTAAGCTAAGTGAGACGATCGTGGTCAGGTCAATTACTTATTGCGATTGTAATCGAGCCGACTACTAATCATGTTAATTTTCTTATAGGGGCTAACTAGCGTATCATGGAACCCGAAAAATTATTGTATGAGGTCCACATAACCCAATATGGGGTCACGCATCTCGTCACTGCACCGGCGCTCACCAGATTATATTGTCTCCGCATTCTCGCTTTGTCGCAAGGCGGCAGCTTTGTCTTTTGGCGCTGGAGTCAGGTTTTCATTCGCAGCTTTTCGAAAATAATCCGAGAATGTTCTTGCTCACTGGAATGTATCTGCATTTATATTTTGGACTTATAGGACTTTGCTAATATTTCATTAGGGTTAACCTAAGAATAGTGTTGCTTTACTCATTGACTTGACTTGACGCAAGATATAAACTTGACTTATTGATGACTCACTTCGTGTGACTCGTATGTGCATAGTGTTGATTCATGAAGCTCGATATGTACATGACTCGAAATGCTGAAAAACAAATATTTCCGTCATTTTTGTGGAGGGTACCCGACTTTCTCCCAAAAAAGAAAGACGCGATCAAAGAAAGAAGCGAAGTTTTTTAAGGTGCATGTTGAATGAGCTTAATCCGTTAACGTTGTCTCTCACATTAAAAGGATTGTAACATCTTAAACTATCCTAGTTGACTTGATGATGAAAGTATTTAGGTGACTTAGTGACAAGGGAATAAACGCGTCGTCAATTGTCTATCCCTAGATCAAATACAATTTATACAACCTAAACAAACCTAATACGAGTATAAGGCAAGCATAGGGGTCGAACCACAGAGAACGGTAAACACCACCAAATGTTATCGACAATTAAGCTAGTCCGGAATAGGGGATAAATAAACTAAAGTCTAAAAATTCTAAAACAAGAAATAAAACATTAAGGCACCAAGGGAAATGGGTAGGTGAAGATGTCACTTGATCATGCAATAACACGGAAGCAAAGCAATGGTAAACTAAGCATGCATGAATATCGAAGTAAAGGGTCCAATCTAGCCGCCTTCCGGGATCAATTGGCTTCTCCTAACATAGCCTCTATGTTTCCACATTAGAACCATATACTAGGAGGTACTATTAAATAACAATCGATAGTAATGAATCTCAACTAAGTCAACTTCCGTTACTTGTTAGTAAAGACTCATCTTTGATCAACTAACAATGTGCACTTGCAAGAAAGACCAAAGAATATCAAGCATGCAAAGACTTTAATCACCATTAACATAACCCCAACATTAAAAGCATGAACAATTAGCAACTACACCATCCCCACACCCTTGGCTAGATGACTACTCACAAATCATGTTGAAAACAATATCAATCATCAAATCAATAAGCATCAACATGATTAATAAGCAAAGAAGAAAAATAAAAGCAAATAAACAAAATAAAAAATAAAGGTAAAGAGAAAGAGTAAGAAATTGCTCATTAATTGAAGATGAAGGTCTACAAAGGATTGAACAAGCTCCTTCTTCAAAATCCAAGTTCATTAATGAAGAAAACCTCACTTTCTCTCTCTACCAATGAAGACTAACCCTAACCTAACCTAAAACTAAAACTAATTAGAGAGAAGAATAGATAGTTGTTCAATTGTTCTAATTACCCCAAAAATTGGGTATTTATACTAAGCTAGCCAAAGTAAGAAAAATAAAAGAAGGAAAAATAAAATAAAGAAAGAAAAGGAAAATAAAAAGAAAAATAAAATAGAAAAGAAATAAAAGAGAAAAGAAAATAAGAAAAGGAAAAGCAAAGGAAATAAAAATAAAAGAAATAAGAAAAACAAATCCCCAAAATCCCCCCAAAACATCAGCTACCCCGAGCTTCTTCTTCAAAATCAATTGGCTGCTCTAAACTCCATTGAAACGCACCACCATCACCACCGTTCATCAACCATCATCATCAAATCGAGGCCGTTCGATCCTCATTAAAAGCCATGTGCATAGCTCGTGGAGCGGTTCGGTCGAACCGTGGGTTGGTGCGGCCGAACTACGGGGTTGGTTCGGTCGAACCATGGGTATGTTCGACCACTCCTCTTCGAATAACAAAACCCACAAAGTCTCTGACTCGAAGTTCGATCGAACCACAAATGGTATGCTCGAACTTGATTGATTTTCAATTTGTTCTGATTTGCTTAATTGAGGGGCCGAATTGCTTGTGCGAATTGGTTGCTTAAATGTTGCTGGTTTAGGTGCGGCTGATTGCGGGTGTAAATTGGGGCGGTGGTGAAGTTGGTTGCTGCGGTTTCGGCTAGTGGAGATGCGGCTGCAATTGGGTGATGGTGGTAGGCGTGGTGGTTGATGCGCGAGTGAAGGAGAGGGAATTGTGATGGTGGCTGTTACGGGGTGTTGGTGCGGATTGGAGCAGGGGAAATGGAGGTGAGTGGTGGTAAGTCTGTTGTGGCTGGTGGTGCGGCTGCTTTTGGGTTGCAGGCTGTAAATTGGTGGTTGAAGGTGAGGGTGAGCAGGGGAGATGGAGGTGCTGTTGGTGGTGTTGCGGGCTGCTCTGGTTTTGGGGTTAGGGCTGCACGTGAAGGTGGTCAGGTGGTGTATTGGTTGCGGCAGCTGTGAGGGGTGTGGCTGGTCGAGGGAGCTGCTGTGATGTGGTCGGGTGGTTGGTTGTGTTGCTGTTGGTGTTGGTGGAGCAGGGATGAAGCAGGGGAGTGGATTGGCTGTGGTGCTGGTGTGGTGGAGGTTAAGAGAGATGGGGTGAAGGATAGGAGGCAGCAGCTTGGGTTGGCTCAAGTTTGCGCCTCGAACCTTGAACTTCGAACTTGATTTGAACATGGAAATCGAGCGTCAACCCGAACACACCTACAAACACGAGCAAGATTGAGGAGAGAATTGGGACAAAGAATAAAATAAAATAAAATGAAAATAAACAAAGGACGAAATAAAACAAAACCACGACAAAAAAAATAAAATAAATAACAAAGAATAAAATAAAATAAAATAGAAAATAAGAGACATAAAACTAAACTAATAAAAATAAAACAAAAACTATACAAGTAAATAAAGTAAAATAAAATACGAAAATAGACTAAAACTAATAAAATAAAGAAAATAAACTAAAACGCTCCAACACTACCAAATAAACAAGAAACTTTATTAAAGAGAAAACAAGAGAAAGAAAGGGAAAATAAGATAAAATAAACACGAAAATGACTATAAAACTACTCCCTAAGAGTGACATAAATGTCACTCATCACTTAGGCGCGGAGCCTATGTACGTCATTCTTTGTGATGCAATGATGATTGATGTTGATATGACAAGGCATGCTTAAATGTTGTGTTAAGATTTCATTACAAAGGGTTCCTAAGGGAAGTATATTTGGTCATGTATCAATGCATTGTGTGAAAGTGACACTAAAGCTAGGCTGCAAGGGCTAAGTGTATGGAAAATTATTTTGAGAAGAATCAAATAATGGTGACCCTTATGCTAGGTAAACTAATGATGTAGGGATCAAGCCCCCAAGTCTAGCTCTAAATGAAAAGGGATGAGCATTGGAGATCTCTTGATATGACCAATAATGAAAGTAAATATGAATGCATTTTTATTACGGTCGCACCTCGATGTGAGGTTGCCTATGTATCTGTTAGGAATAGGCCAAACGTATCTCTATACAAAAAACTCGCAAAAGTGTGTGTATACCTCAAAGAGGTATTTTAAGGGTCGTCACGTAGTTAGGCTAAAGGTTGAAGAAGAAAGGGATAAAGGCTCATGACCCTCGATAAGACCCCAAGGTGTGCAACCTTGCTTTAGAATAAATATTTATTTATCACTACTACAAAAGAGGCTTTATAGAACGTCTAAAATAGGCTTTATAGAACGCCTCAGCACCGTTCTTCTGCTAAGCGATGTGTAATGTATATAGAACGGTTCTTGTAGGCGTTCTATTAATTCAACAATAGAGAACGGTCGTCTGACACAACCGTTCTCTATTCCCTAACTAAAATCAGAAAATAAAGAAGTAATAAAGAACGATTAGTCTACTTAACCGTTCTATAAACATTACTAAAGAAAACGGTCAAGTTAGAAAACCGTTCTATAATTCTTCTTTTATAAAAAAAAAAAATGCTAATATACGGTATTTTATATAGAAAATACAGTATTTTAATCTCTTGCTATAATACGAGTAATTAGGAAAAATTAATAGTATAACAATATAGTGAATAAATACAAGAATTATAGTAAAAAAAATTGAATATGAAATTTAAAAATAATAATTGAATATAATAAAAATCAAACCAATATTTACAATCAATGTAGCATGAAAAAAATGAACATTATGAATCATACGGAGTATTAAAAAAAAAACATACAGAGTAATAAGGATTACAAATTATACAAAAAAAATTGGCCATTCATCCTTCAACTGAATATACAAAAAAAATTAGCCATTCAACCTTCAACTGTTCTTATTTCTTCTCTTCGGCTTTCTTCCATAGTTGTAAATCTACAAAAAAAATATAATATAAGAGTGAACATAATATATACAAGTTTTATTCATGTTAAGAGGTGTCGAAATATACGAAGTATTTATATTTCGAATTCTAGTAACACCCATTTGTAATCAAATCAAAGCTCGGAATAGATTAAGAAGCTGCCAATATCATAATTTAATCAACATAAATAAGAACAAACTCATTTCGATTGTTAGAATTCATTTAGCCGTCCAATTATAGCCAAGAAACACGAGAAATGATTCAATCAGGGGGTGTAATTAAATTTGACCTAGGTTGGATCAATTTTGCTTAGATTAGTTTGATTTATTCTGAAATAAATTGGATGAATAAAAAAACTAAGTGTAATTTGATTGAAGTTACTGCAATTTTTTGTTCACAAAAGCCTAATTGAATTATTTTCCTAAAATTAGAACTTTTTATCACCTAAAAACCGAATAAGATTACTACAGTTTGATAAATACTATGACCAAATTATCATTACAAACCAATTGAATAATTCGATTCAATAAATACTTCAAATAGATCTACAATTTTCTCATCAAATTTCTACAGTCCAAGGAGAAGAAAAATTCGAAAGCCTACCTCATGCAGTGGTTGCGCGGTGGTTGGTCAAGGGTAAGAGTAGGTCGTTGGTCTACTAACCCTAACAAAATTAATCATTTATAATACCTAAACTTACACTGAACTAGTTAGTGGCAAGTAAAGGGACGAACCCAAAAGGACTAAGTGTATTAATTTGTGCCAACTAGACTACTAGGAAAAGTCGTGAGATAGAGAGAGGTTAAACTAAACACTACTAAGATCAATAAACTAAAACTAGGGAAAGTGGAATCCAATCACATCAATGTATTAAACAACATCTTACAAATAGATGAAAATGCCCTCGATTAGGAACATCAACACATTTAACTCACTCTCGCACAATTAAGCATGTTAATTAACCTACTAAACTAATTCACTCTCGTGCAACTAGCCTAGCAAAGGTATGGAAGAATTTATGGTTCTCAACCAACTCACTCTCGCACAATTGATTGAAAGCACAATTAAGAGCATAAAATCGATTAGCTAGAAAGATTCTAATCCATAGAAGCATCACCCATACATAATAATCAAGAAACAATTTCATACTAATCACAATCAATCATTTAATTCATTACTATAACCTTCATCCAATTCCCTAGAACTAAACCTAAGCTAACATAATGAAGAAAGACTTGGAAAACAAGGTAAAATAAGAATAAAAACAAGATTAAACAAACAAACTAATTAATCTATTCAAATCAACAAACAAAAAGCAAAAAACTAAGAATTAAGTAAAGAAATATAGATGAGAGAAAGTTAGAAAATGATCATTGAATAGATGAGAAGAAGTTCCACAAAGTTGCTTCTTCAACTTCTCAAAAACTCCAAGGAAATTAAAGCTTTCTCTCTCTACACTACTCCTAAACTAGAGAGAGAAAATCCTAATCTAACCCTAAGAGAGAGAAAATATAGGCTAAACTAATCTAAACTATCTAAAATAAAATGTTGATTGAAAGTTCTTCGAAAATAACCCCAATGAGGGTATTTATAAAACAAGTTAAAATAATATAAAAGAAATTAAAAAGAAATAAAACTAAATAAAACAATTAAAATAACTAAAGAAAATAAAAAGGGGAAAAACAAGGATAAACCCCACGAAAATAAAACAATCAGACTAATACTTTTTCCCCTATTCATTTCGTGGCTGCTCCAATTCAAACACCATCACCACGCATCATCACCACCATCAACAACAATCATCAACGGTAATCATCAAGCATCACCCTTCACCTTCAATATCAACCGTTCGATCTCATTAATTATCATGTGCAAGGCTCGTGAACTGCTTTGGTCGAACCATGGGTTGGTGCGGCCGAAATACGGGGTTGGTTCGGTCGAACCATGGGTGTGTTCGACCACACCTCTTCAATTTACCAAACATTGAAAGTTTCTGACTCGTACTTCGACCGAACACTCAACAGTTTGCTCGAACCCAATTGGAATTGCATTTTGCTCGTGTTAATTGGTGATTGGAGCTGCGAGAATTTGCGATTTGTTGCAGGTTGTTTACGGTGGTGCAGGGGTTGATGTTGGTTGAGTTGCGTGGCTGAAAGAGGTTGGTAATTGGGTTGGAGTTTGGTGGTTGATTGTGGGTGAAAGGTTGGTGGAACAGGGGAATTGCGTGGTTCAGGTGGTGGTTCGTAAGTCGTTGATGACGTGAGGTGGTTGGTTGATTGGTGTGGGTTTTGGTGGACGGTGGTGCAGGGGTTTTTGTGGGCGTTGTTGTGGCTGTGATAGGTGGTTAGTGGTGGCTGCTATTTATGGGAGTAGGGGAATGGTGTTGAGGGTGGCAAAATGGTGGTTCAGATGGTTTGGTGAATTGCGTGAAAGTGAGAAGAGGAGAGGGAAACCAAGGGAGTGTGCTGGTTGCTGGCGGTTTTGCGTGGCTGATTGGAGGTGGTGCGAGTAGGGTGAGGTGGCTGGTGGAGTCGGATTGATGGGTGGTTGATGGTGGTTTGATGCGGCTGGTTGTTGTTGGTGGTTCAGGGCGGCAGTAGTGGTGGAGCTAGTGGTTGTTGTTTTGTGCAGTGAAGGGAGCAGCAGTGGCTTAGTTCAATTTTGTGTCTCGAAACTCAGACCTTGAACTCGAATATGACTTTGAAACTTGACCAAGAATCCGAAAACACCTACAACCAAAAACAAACACGAGGGTAGGATCGAGAACAAAATAAAAATAAAATAAAGATAAAATAAAGTAAAGTAAAATACTAAAACTAAAAGAAATTAAATAAAATCAGAAGAAAATAAATAAAATAAAATAAAGAAAACAAACTAGAAACTAAAAGAAAATAAATAAAAAGAGAGAAATTAGGAATTAACAAAACTAAGTTAATCTAAATTAAACTAAAAACTACAAAATACTCAAATAAAAAGGTAAAAGACGAGAAAAAGCAAAATAATAGAAATAAATGAAAAAATGAGCTTAATTATTGAAATAAGCCGGAAAAATATTCAATAAACACCCCTAAAAGTGACATAAAAGTCACTTATCAAACTCCCCCAAGCTAACCTTTTGCTCGTCCTCGAGAAAATTAACATGAAACACGGGAGAAGGAGAGTGATTTATTCAAGCAAATCTAAGTCACTAAAGGAGACAAGAATGTACACTAACTCACTTTCGTAGGAATCACGGTCAATTTGAGCAACTAAAGACAAGCCCTTTAAACCCCTAGATCGCCCAAGAGGACGAGTGTGCTCTCGTGAGGGTGTCCTAAGAGTTTAACCCACAACTCTAAACAAAAAAAAAAAAAAAAAACCAAGGCAAGGCACTAAAAAGAAAAGAAAAAGAAACATAAAAGAGGAAGAAAACACAAAGTTCATATTTGGACAAGAGATAGGAACAAGTACCAATGAATGCAAACCTTTCTAAATAGACAAATGTATGCACGTTCCAAAATGTCAATGGTTGACTGAAACATAACATATGCTAAGCATAGAGAAGTAATGGGGACACAATCCACCCTAGCCCCAACCGATCGGGGCACGTTCTCTCTGCTAGGTTCAAAGCAACCCTTATGCTAGCTTCTCATGATTCCACAAAGGAACAGGAAAAAGATAAAGAAATGAAAAACTTTGAGAAGGTAATCCCGACATCTCAACTACGCATACTCTCTCCATAGGTTTGAAGTCTATCTCCCTCCACCGTTCTTTGACCTAACCCAACTAAAGTCTAAGGGTCTTTTATTGGGTTGTAACGTAAGTCTAAGGGTTAAGGCGGGGTAAAAATTTTAAAATTTTGGTGATATTTCCTAAGTGAAGCAAAAGAGTGGCCTACTCTAAAAAAAAACTCAAGAAGTCACAAAATATCAAACAAAAATACCAATAATGCCATCTCCCCCAAGCTTATTCAACACTAACACAATATATACCAAAACCGAAGTAACACTCTCCCCAAGTTTTTACAAAGCATTGTCCTCAATGCTTAAACTAGGGAAGAAAACGAAACCAAACTAAAATATTTTTGTGTTTTGTTTTGTTTCTTTTTCAATTTTTTTTTTAGCTCTTATTTGGTGTCCTTGCCTTTTTTTTTTTTAAACTATCGACGGCTTTTTCTTAAAACTTCATTTGATTTTCTTGAATTGCATCTTTCTTCTCAAACTTTTTTGCATTTTCTTTTTAAGCTCAACTTTCAATACCGTACTTAAACCATTTCACAAAATGTCTTGTTCAATTTCAACACTCTCAAAACTCAAACCTCACATACCAGTGCTTCACTAACTAAAGGGGTTGGTAAACATAGGCCATTAGGTTTGTAACGCGGTTTAAACAAGAGCGGAAAACATTAGGCTCAAATTGGTTAATAAGTAGGTCGATGCAAAATAGAAAACCAAATTTGTCAAGGACCCTAATGTTTCCCGCTCTTGTTTAAACCGCGTTACAAACCTAATGACCTATGTTTACCAACCCTTTTAGTTAGTGAACCATTGGCATGTGAGGTTTGAGTTTTGAGAGTGTTGATCATGAGCAAGAAAACTTGTGAATTTGTTTTAGTAAGGTCTTGAAAGTTGAGCTTGAAAAGAAAATGCAAAAAGTTTGAGAAGAAAGATGCAATTCAAGAAAATAAAATGAAGTTTCAAGAAAAAACCGTCCATAGTTGAAAAAAAGGCAAGGACACCAAATAAGAGCTTGAAAAAAAAATAATAAAATTGAAAAAGAAACAAAAATCACAAAAATATTTTTGTTTGGTTTCGTTTTCTTCCCTAGTTTAAGCATTGAGGACAATGCTTCGTTTAAGCTTGGGGGGGAGCGTTACTTCGGTTTTTGTATATATTGTGTTAGTGTTGAATAAGCTTGGGGGAGATGGCATTATTGGTATTTTTGTTTGATATTTTGTGATTTCTTGAGTTTGTTTTTGAGAGTAGGCCACTCTTTTGCTTCACTTAGGAAATATCACCAAAATTTTCAAATTTTTACACCGCCTTAACCCTTAGCCTCACGTTACAACCCAATAAAAGACCCTTAGACTTTAGTGGGGTTGGGTCAAAGAACGGTGGAGGGACATAGAATTCAAACTTATGGAGAGAGTATGCATAGTTGAGATGTCGGGATTACCTTCTCAAAGTTTTCCATTTCTTTATCTTTTTTCCGGTTCCTTCGTGGAATCATGAGAAGCTAGCTTAAGGGTTGATTTGAAGCTATCAGAGAGAACGCGGCCCGATTGGTTTGGGCTAGGGTGGATTGTGTCCCCATTAGTTCTCTATGCTTAGCATATATTATGTTTCAATCAACCATTGACATCTTGGAACGTGCATACATTTGTCTACTTAGAAAGATTTGCATTCATTGGTGTTTGTTCCTATCTCTTATCCAAATATGAACTTTGTGTTTTCTTTCTATTTTTATGTTTCTTATTCTTTTCTTTTTATTTCCTTGCCTTGGTTTTTGTTTAGATTTGTGGGTTAAACTCTTAGGACACCCTCACGAGATCACACTCGTCCTCTAGGGCGATTTAGGGGTTTAAAGGGCTTGTCTTTAGTTGCTAAAATTGATCGTGATTCCTACGAAAGTGAGTTAGTGTACATTCTGGTCTCCTTTACTGTCTTAGATTTGCTTGAATAAATCATTCTCCTTCTCTCGTGTTTCATGTTAATTTGCTCGAGGACGAGCAAAAGTTTAGCTTGGGAGAGTTTGATAAGTGACTTTTATGTCACTTTTAAGGTGTTTATTGAGTCGTTTTCCGGCTTATTTTCCAATAATTTAACCCTATTTATCCATTATTTCTTTTATTTGCTTATTCTCGTCTTTTATCTTTATTTTGAGTATTTTAGTAGTTTTTATTAGTTTTTAGTTTATTTTTGTAGTTTTAGTTAATTATTTCCCGCTTCTCTCATTTTATTAATTTTATTTTCTTTTATTTTCTTTTATTTTCTAGTTTGTTTTATTTTATTTTATTTTTTTTATTTCATTTTATTTTATTATTTATTTAGTTTTAGCATTTTATTTTACTTTATTTATCTTATTTTATCTTATTTTATTTTACTTTATTTATCTTATTTTATTTTATTTTATTTTATTTTATCTTTTGATAATCCCCTCGTGTTGTTTTTGGTTGTAGGTATTTTCGGGTCCTTGGTCAATCGGGTTCAAGGTCCGAAAATTGAGTCAAACAACATGCTCCAAGCTTCCTCACACCAAACAACCACCAAGTAGCTGCCCTGCTCCCTGCTTTCCCCCAACAACACCAACACCAACAGCAACAGCCTCGCACAACCTCCACTCAGCCACGCAAAACCGCCAGCAACCACCACACTCCCCTGTTTTCCCTCTCCTCTTCTCACCTTCATGCAATTCACCAAACCACCTGAACCACCAACAACAACCAGCCGCTGCAAACACACCTCCAATCACCACCACGCAAACCACCAGCAAACTCCCCTGCTCCCTCAATTCCACCACCGCAACAACAACAAAAACAACCACCTCCCACCGTAACCAACACAGCAACCCCTGCTTCCCTTAATCATCACTCACACATTCCCACACCTTACCACAACCGCGCAAGAGAGCAGCCACCACCAGCATCAATTACAGCAGCAACCCCGCAACATCCCCCCCATTTAATCACCTCAAGCATCTCCCCTGCTCCATCTCCACCACAATCAACCACGCACATCAACAACAACCCAGCCACACCGTCCACCTGCAACAATCGGCCACCAATTGCAACCCCAAATCGCCCAAGCAATATTCGCAATTCAGAGCAAATGAAAATCAATTAAGTTCGAGCAAACCAAAGGAGTTCGGTCAAAGTTCGAGTCAGAAACTTTTGAGGTTTTGTAATTTGAAGAGGTGTGGTCGAACACACCCATGGTTCGACCGAACCAACCCCATAGTTCGGCCGCACCAACCCATGGTTCGACCGAACCATTTCACGAGCTTCGCGCGTGACTTTTAATGAAAATCGAACGGCTGCGATGTGATGATGCTTGATGATGATTTTCGATGAACGGTGATGATTATTTGCTGTGATGGTGATGAATTTTCAGAGCAGCCACGAGAAAGGGGGTTTTTGGGAGTCTGATTGTTCCGTGCTTTTGGAGGGGTTTAGTGGGTTTTGGGTTTCTTTTCCCATTTTCATTTTCTTTTCTTTTATTTTATTTTTAGTTTTTTTTTTTTATTTTTTTTTTGGTTTTTAGTTTAGTTTTATTTATTTTTAATTTCTTTTATATTATTTTAGCTTGTATTATAAATACCCTCTTTGGGTTATTTTCTACTTCACTTATCAATCAACATTTTATTTTAGATAGATTAGTTTTAGTTTATCCTTTATTCTCTCTCTTAGGGTTAGTTTAGGAGTAGTGTAGAGAGAGAAAGCTTCGATTTTCATGGAGTTTTTGAGAGGTTGAAGAAGCAACTTTGTGGAACTTCTTCTCATCTATTCAATGAGCATTTTCTAACTTTCTCTCATCTTTATTTCTTACTTAATTCTTAGTTTTTTCCTTTTTGTTTATTGATTTGAGTAGATTAATTAGTTTATTTGTTTAATCTTGTTTTTATTCTTATTTTACATTGTTTTCCATGTCTTTCTTCATTATGTTAGCTTAGATTTTGTTCTAGGGAAATAGATGAAGGTTATGTTAATAAATTGAATGATTGATTGTGATTAGTATGGAATCGTTTCTTGATTATTGTGTATGGATGATGCTTTTATGTATTAGAAACTTTCTAGCTAATTGATTTTACGTTCTTAATTGTGCTTTCAATCGATTGTGCGAGAGTGAGTTGGCTGAGAGCCCAAATTTCTTTCATACCTTTGCTAGGCTAGTTGCACGAGAGTGAATTAGTTTAGTAGGATAATTAACATGCTTAATTGTGCGACAGTGTGTTAAATGTGTTGATTGTTCCTAATTAAGGTCATTTTCATCTAATTCTATGATGTTATTGAATGTATTGATGTAATTGGATTCCACTTTCCCTAGTTTTAGTTATTTGTTCTTAGTTGTGTTTAGTTGAACCTCTTTTTATCTCACAAGCTTCTAGTAGTCTAATTAGCACAAATTGATACACTTAGTCCTTTTGGGCTCGACCCTTTAATTGCCACTAAATAGTTTTGTGTAAGTTTAGGTATTATAAATTTCTAATTTGGTTAGGGTTAGTAGTCTCAACGACCTATTTTATCCCGATCACAAAGCTTTTTTGAATTCAATGATTGTCAAACACATTCAAACAAAGCTTTTTGAATAAAATGAAAGTCAAACACATTGAAATAAAGTTTTTTGAATCAAATGGAAATAAAAAACATTCAAACAAAGCTTTTTGAATTGAATGAAAGTCAAATGTATTCGAGAAAGCTAATTGAATAAAATGAAAGTTAAACACATTCAAATAAAGCTTTTTAAATCAAATGAAACTCAAAAACATTGAAAGAAAGCTTATTGAATAGAATGAAAGTCAAACACATTCAAACAAAGCTTATAGAATAAAATAAAAATCAAACACATTCAAACAAAGATCTTTTAATAGAATGAAAGTCAAAAACATTCAAATACTACTTTTTGAATCGAATGTAAGTCAAATGCATTCAACGAAGCTAATTGAATTAAATGGAAGTGAAACATATTTAAACAAAGCTTTTTGAATCAAAAGAAAGTCAAACATATTTAAACAAAGCTTTTTGAATTAAATAAATGTCAAATGCATGAAACGAAGCTAATTAAATCAAATGAAAGTTAAACACATTCAAACAAAGCTTTTTAAATCAAATGAAAGTCAAACACATTTAAAGAAAGCTTTTTGAAATAGTTGAATGTCAAATTCATTCAACGAAGATAATTGAACCAAATGAAAGTCAAACACATTCAAACAAAGCTTTTTTAATAAATTGAAAGTCGAAGACATTCATACATAGGTTTTTGAATCGAATGAAAGTCAAATGCATTCAACGAAGCTAATAGAATCAAATGAATGTCAAACACATTCAAACAAACCTTTTTAAATCAAATAAAAGTCAAAGACAGTCAAACAAAGCTTTTTGAATCAAATGAAAGTCAAACACATTTAAACAAAGCTATTTGAATCGAATGAAAGTAAAATGCATTCAACGAAGATAATTTAATCAAATGAAAGTTAAACACATTCAAACAAAGGTTTATGATTCGAATGAAAGTCAAACACATTAAAATAAAGCCTTTTGAATTGAATGAATGTCAAATACATTCAAACAAATCTTTTTGAATCAAATGACAGTCAAAAACATTGAAATAAAGCTTTTTGAATCAAATGGAAATAAAAAATATTCAAACAAAGCTTTTTGAATCGAATGAATGTCAAATGTATTCGAGAAAGCTAATTAAATAAAATAAAAGTTAAACACATTCAAATAAAGTTTTTTAAATCAAACGAAAATCAAAGACATTGAAACAAACTTTTTGAATAGAATGAAAGTCAAACACATTCAAACAAAGCTTATAAAATAAAACGAAAGTCAAACAAAGCTTTTTGAATTCAATGAAAGTCAATTGCATTCAACGAATCTAATTGAATCAAATGAAAGTCAGTTACATTAAAATAAAGTTGTTTCAATCAAATGAAAGTCAAAAACGTACAAACTAAGGTTTTTGTATCAAATGAAAGTCAAACAATTTAATACAAAGCTTTTTTTATCAAATGAAAGTGAAATGTATTCAACGAAGATAATGGAATCAAATGAAAATCAAACACATTCAAACAAAGCTTTTTGAATCGAATGAAAGTCAAGCACATTCAAACAAAGTTTTTTGAATCAAATGAATATCAAATACATTCAACGAAGGTATTTAAATAAAAAGAAAGTCAAACACATTCAAACAAAACTTTTTAAATCAACTGAAAGTCAAAGACATTCAATCAAAGTTACTATTTGAATCAAATGAAAGCAAAAACACATTGAAACAAAGCTTTTTAAATCACATGGAAGTCAAACACATTCAAACAAAGCTTTTTAAATCACATAAAAGTCAAACATATTCAAACAGAGCTTTTTCAATAAAATAAAAGTCAAACACATTTAAACAAAGCCTTTTTGAATCGAATGAAAGTAAAATGCATTAAACGAAGCTAATTGAATTAAATGAAAGTCAAACACATTCAAACAAAGCTTTTTGAAACAAATGATAGTCAAACACATTAAAACAAAAATTTTTAAATCGAATAAAAGTCAAATGCATTCAACGAAGATAATTGAATCAAATGAAAGTCAAACACATTAAAACAAAACTTTTTAAATCGAATGAAACTCAAACACATTAAAACAAAGCCTTTTGAACCGAATCAAAGTTAAATGCATTTAACGAAGCTAATTAAATAAAAAAAAGTCAAATACATTTAAACAAAACTTTTTAAATCAAATGAAAGTATAAGACATTTAAACAAAGGGTTTTTAATGGAATAAAAGACAAATGCGTTCAACGAAGCTATTTTAATCGAATGAAAGTCAAAACACATTGAAACAAAACTTTTTAAATCAAAAGAATGTCAAACACATTCAAACAAAGCTTTTTGAATCAAATGAAACTCAAACAAATTCAAACATAGCTTTTTGAATCAAATTAAAGTCAAACAAATTCAAACAAAACTTTTTGAATCAAATGAAAGTCAAACACATTCAAACAAAGCATTTTGAATCGAAAGAAAGTCAAATGCGTGCATTAAACGAAACTAATTGAATCAATTGAAAGTTAAACACATTCAAATAAAGCTTTTTAAATCAAATGAAACTCAAACTAATTGAATCAAATTAAATTCAAACACATTCAAACAAAACTTTTTAAATCAATTGAAAGTTAAACACATTAAAACAAAGCTTTATGAATCGAATGAAAGTGAAACATTGATAAGTGACTTTTATGTCACTTTTAGGGTTTTTATTGAGTCGTTTTCCGGCTTATTTTCCAATAATTTAACCCTTTTTTATCCTTTATTTCTATTATTTTCTTATTCTCGCCTTTTATCTTTATTTTGAGTATTTTTGTAATTTTTAATAGTTTTTAGTTTATTTTCGTCTTTTATTTTATTTTTCTTACTTTTAATGTTTGTAGTTTAAGTTCTTGGTTTTTATTTTTAATAATTTCTCTTTTTATCTCGTTTTCTTATTTATTTTAGTTTCGTATTTTATTTTATTTTACTTCGTTTTATTTTATTATTTTAGTTTTTGTCCCTATTTCTCTTGGTTTTTTTGGTTGTGTAGGTATGTTTTCGGGTTGAAGCACGGATTTCAAAGTCAAATGGTTTGCATTGAAAGTTCGGGACCCGAGTCAATCAAGTTCAACAAAATTCTTACAAGCTGCTGCCCCTAACCTCTTGCTGCTGCCAGCTTATCATACACCACACCATTCCTTAACCTCCACCACACAGCTTCTCATATGCTATTCCCCTGCACCCACGCAACTCCCTTACCACCACACACCACCAAAACACCTCCAATCACATCAATCTCCAGCCACGCACCCACCTAACAACTCCCCTGCTCCACCACGCAACTCCAATCAGCCCCGTTACCAGCCCACATTGACCAACTCACCCACGCATATCCAACAACCAATACACCACCAATACACCTCCAATCACCACAACCCAGAACCACCGTTAGCCACCAATAAATGCCGACACAGCAGCGGCCAAAAATCGCAGCAACCCATGTCCAATTTAACTCAACCAGCAATAACCACATTCATCCACCCTTAACACCATTCCCCTACTCCCATAAACTGCACCTCACAATCAACCACCGTTAGTCACCAAAACAAGAATAGCAACCACCCAAACCACCGTCCACCAAAACCCGTATCAACCAACACCAACACCACCAATCCGCAAGCAATCACCACCAATTCTCCCCTGTTTTCCCTCTCCTCTTCTCACTGACCCGCAACCTCAATCAACCACCACGCAACCCGCAGCTCACAAACCGCCAAAAACCACCATTAGCCTCCGTATCCACCACCAATCCGCACCAGCACCTCAACTCTAATTCCCGCAGCTCCAATCAATCAATTCGCACAAGCATCAGCAAGTTCGAGAAACCGTTGAAAGTTCGGTCAAGGTACGAGTTAGAAACTTTCAGAGTTTTGTAAATTGAAGAGGTGTGGTCAAACACACGCATGGTTCGACCGAACCAACCCCGTAGTTTGACCGCACCAACCCATGGTTCGACCAAACCATTTCACGAGCTTCGCGCGTGACTTTTAATGAAAATCGGACGACTGCGATGTGATGATGCTTGATGATGATGTTGATTTACGGTGGTGATTATGATGATTGTTTTGCTGATTGATAATGGTGAAATGAAAGCAGCAATTCTCGAAAGGGAAGGAGAAAGGGGTCTGGTGGGATTCTGTGGGTTTGGGTGGGAATTTTGGGGGGTTTTGGGTTTATTTCTCCATTTCTTTTTCTTTTCTTTTATTTTATTTTAGTTTTGCTTTTTGTGTTTAGTTTTAATTTGTTTTATTTATTTTTTTTTTATTTAACTTGTATTATAAATACCCCTTTGGGGTTATTTTCTTAAAAAACTTTTAATCAACATTTTATTTTAGATAGATTAGATTAGTTTAGCCTAATTTTTATTTTCTCTCTCTTAGGGTTAGTTTAGGAGTAGTGTAGAGAGAGAAAGCTTGAATTTCCATGAAGTTTTTGAGAGGTTGAAGAAGCAACTTTGTGGAACTTCTTCTCATCTATTCAATGAACATTTTCTAAATTTCTCTCATCTTTATTACTTTGCTTAATTCTTAGTTTTTTTGCTTTTTGTTTGTTGATTTGAGTAGATTAATTAGTTTGTTTATTTAATCTTGTTTTTATTTTTGTTTTACCTTGTTTTCTATGTCTTTCTTCATTATGTTAGCTTAGGTCTTGTTCAAGGGAATTGGATGAAGGTTATATTAATGAATTGAATGATTGATTGTGATTAGTATGAAATTGTTTCTTGACTATTGTGTATGGGTGATGCTTTTATGGATTTGAATCTTTCTAGCTAATCGATTCTATGCTCTTAATTGTGCTTTCAATCAATTGTGCGAGAGTGAGTTGGTTGAGAGCCCTAAATTCTTCCAAACCTTTGCTAAGCTAGTTGCACGAGAGTGAATTAGTTTAGTAGGATAATTAACATGCTTAATTGTACGAGAGTTAGTTAAATGTGTTGATGTTCCTAATTGAGGTCATTTTCATCTATTTGTATGATGTTGTTTAATACATTGATGTGATTGGGTTCCACTTTCCATAGTTTTAGTTGTTTGTTCTTAGTCGTGTTTAGTTTAACCTCTCTATATCTCACAACCTTTCCTATTAGTCTAATTTGCACAAATTGATACACTTAGTCCTTTTGGGTTCGTCCCTTAACTTGCCACTAACTAGTTTAGTGTAAGTTTAGGTAATATAAATGATTAATTTGGTTAGGGTTAGTTGTCCCAACGACCTACTTTTAACCCGCGATCAAATTTTGGCGCCGTTGCCGGGGACTAAGGCGTTCATTAGTTTGTGTTGACTAGATTAGCTACGTTCTTGTATATTATTTGATTTTATTTGCTTTTCTTTGTTCTTTGTATAAAAATGGCATGCTTATCTTTTCCTCAATTTGATGGTGAACCCTTCTATGCTTACTTTGAAAGACTAGATGGTTTTTTTAGTTACCATGGGTGTTCTCTTAGTGATGCTTGTGGTATAGCTTATTGGGGCATGAATGAGTATACAAGGGGAATGGTTGAGGACATGAATAATGGTAGATTTTGTCATTTGTCTATGCATGTTGCTTGGGATTTCTTCACATGGTTTGCTAGGGATTCTTTTGATAGAGAATCTCATGTTTCTCGCTTTGATTCTCAATGCCAAGATTCTTTTAATTTTTGCATGAATTCTCTTGATACTTCTTATGTGCCTTGTGATGATCCAAGTATGCAAATTGACACCTTTCCCCCTTATGCTCATTTTGATGAGGTTTGTGCTAATTTTGATGATGTGCAATTTGACTTTGATCATGAACCTCAACCCAATAACATTGATGCCCAAATTCTCTCTCAAATGTAATATCTCACCCAACAACTCCAAGAGCTTCAAGAGGAACAAAAGTTGAGAGAAGTGAGGCTTACCCAAGTGATGAGGGCTATGTTTGATTTAGATGGACTTGAGGCACCTCACTTGGAGTGTGAGAGTTTTGTTGAGGATAATGTAGGGCAAGGGTGTGAAGGTGAGGGGAGACTTTCTTATGATGAGAGGATTTTTGAGAATTTTGATCCTTTTCCTTCCCCATTTGAGCTTGATTGCCATCCTTCCCCTTATTCACCCTATTTGAGAGCTTCCCTTGGTAAGGATGTGAGTGAGCCATCTTCATGTTTGAATGAGGGAGTTCATGAGGATGATGATGGTGAGTTTGAGAAATCAAGAGAGATTGAGAGTCCCTTGAGTGATGGTGGAAGAGTTGTGAATAAAGAAAATGTCGATTTTGAGGATTCCAACCCCCTTCCCCATCTTGATGAGTCTACCTTGCATGTTGGTGACCCTTCTATCCATGAGTCTTTGGACTCATTTGTGGTTATGGCTAGTATGTTCATTGAAGGTGTAACAAATCATTATAGCCTCTTGAGAGAGTTCATTGGCAATGCTTCATGGGAAAGGGATGCGTTTGAGAGAAACCTTTATCCTTTCATGCATGGTTTAGAGACTCTAGGCTTTGAGGATCTTAAGGGAGTTGTTGTTCATAGTTGTGATATCGAGGAGGATGAGGTTGTTTCTATTGGAGAGTTTTTGTTTGAGGGAGATGTGAGTCATGAGTGTTCTTTTGAGGATTCTATGATTGATTTTCATGCCCTCATTGGTGATGTGAGGCTTTGTGAGACCATTGTTTCTCCTCCCCTTCCTCATGTCCCTTTCTCAAGGAAATTTGACCACATCTCCTACTATCCCATGTTCCTCCCATCTTTTGTCAAAGAGCCTATTGAGGACCCTCTCTTGTTTGATGAGACTTTTCCTTTTCACCCTCCTATTATTGAGGAAATGGGTGATTGTGCCACCCAAAAAGATTTTGAGGAGGTTTTGCCATTTTATTCTTTTCCTTATTTTTCTTCTTCTTTCTCTTCTTCTTTTCTTGATTTTTCTTTTGATTTTTCTTCTTTCTTTTGGCATCTTCCTCCTCACTTACGTGCAATAATCTTGTTGCACGTCCTCCTTCCTTCATTTGCCTACATGTCAAATCCAAAAAGCTTTTCAAATCGAATGTGTTTGCTTTTCATTTTGGAATTTTGGAAAACGAAAAATCCAAATGAAAAAACCAAAAATCCAAATGAAAAATCCAAAAATCCAAATGAAAAATCCAAAAAGCTTTTCAATCGATTTTTGTTTGCTTTGTTTGAATGTGTTTGACTTTCATTCGATTTGAAAAGCTTTGTTTGAAGGCAAATGAAAAATCCAAAAAGCTTTTCAAATCGAATGAAAGTCAAACACATTCAAACAAAGCTTTTTGAATCAAACGAAATTCAAACACATTCAAACAAAGTTTTTTGAATCGAATGAAAGTCAAATACATTCATCGAAGCTAATTGAATCAAATGAAAGTTAAACACATTCAAACAAAGCTTTTTAAATCAAATGAAAGTCGAACACATTAAAACAAAGTTTTTTGAATAGAATGAAAGCCAAACGCATTAAAACAAAGCTTATAGAATCAAATGAAAGTCAAACACATTCAAACAAAGCTTTTTGATTCGAATGAAAGTCAAACACATTAAAACAAAGCCATGTGAATCCAATGAAAGTCAAATGCATTTAACGAAGCTAATTAAATAAAAAGAAAGTCAAATACATTCAAACAAAACTTTTTAAATCAACTTAAAGTAAAGAGAAATGCATTCAACGAAGCTATTTTAATCAAATGAAAGTCAAAACACATTGAAACAAAGCTTTTTAAATCAAATGAAAGTTAAACACATTCAAACAAAGCCTTTCGAATCGAATGAAAGTAAAATGCATTAAACAAAGCTAATTGAATCAAATGAAAGTCAAACACATTCAAACAAGGCTTTTTGAAACAAATGATAGTCAAACACATTCAAACAAAACTTTTTAAATCGAATAAATGTCAAATGCATTCAACGAAGAAAATTGAATTAAATGGAAGTCAAACACATTCAAACAAAACTTTTTAAATCAAATGAAATTCAAAGACATTTAAACAAAGGATTTTTAATGGAATGAAAGACAAATGCATTCAACGAAGCTATTTGAATCAAATGAAAGTCAAAACACATTGAAACAAAGCTTTTTAAATCAATTGAATGTCAAACACATTTAAACAAAGCTTTCAAACAAATTAAAACATAGCTTTTTGAATCAAATCAAAGTCAAACACATTCAAATAAAGCTTTTTGAATCAAATGAAAGTCAAACACATTCAAACAAAGCATTTTGAATCGAAAGAAAGTCTAATGCTTTAATCGAAACTAATTGAATCAAATGAATGTTAAACACATTCAAATAAAGCCTTTTAAATCAAATAAAAGTCAAACACATTAAAACAAAGCTTTTTGAATCGAATGAAAGTCAAACACTTTCAAACAAAGCTTTTTGAATCAAATGAAAGTCAAACACATTCAAACAAAGCTTTTTAAATCGAATGAAAGTCAAATATATAAAAACAAAGCATTTTGAGTCCAATGAAAGTTAAACAAATTAAAACAAAGCTATTTTAATTGAAAGAAAGTCAAACATATTCAAACAAAGCTTTTTGAATCAAATAAAAGTCAAACACATCAAAACCAAGCTTTTTAAATCAAATGAAAGTTAAACACATTTAAAAAAAGCTTTTTGAATCGAATGAAAGTCAAATTTATTCAACGGTGTTAATTAAATCAAATGAAAGTCAAACACATTCAAACAAAGTTTTTTGAATCAAATCAAAGTCTAACACATTAAAACTAAGCTTTTTGAATTGAGTGGAATCAAACACATTCAAACAATGCTTTTTTAATCAAATAAAAGTAAAAATAATTCAAAAAAAAGCTTTTTGAATCAAATGAAAGTTAAACACATTAAAACAATGCTTTTTTGAATCAAATAAAAGTCAAACAAATCATTTTGAATCGAATAAAAGTTAAACACACTAAAACAAGGCGTTTTGAATTGAATGAAAATCAAACACATTGAAACAAAGCTTTTTGAAACATATGAAAGTTAAACACATTGAAACAAAGATTTTGAATCAAATGAAAGTCAAATACATTCAAATAATGCTTTTTGAGTCAAATGAAAGTCAAATGTATTCAACGAAACTAATTGAATCAAATGAAAGTCAAACTCATTCAAACAAAGCTTTTTGAATCAAATGAAAGTCAAATACATTAAAGCAAATCTTTTTGAATCAAATAAAAGTCAGATGCATTCAACGAAGCTAAATGAATCAAATGAAAGTCAAATACATTCAAAAAAAGCTTTTTGAATAAAATGAAAGTCGAAGACATTCAACATAAGTTTTTGAATTTAATGCAAGTCAAATGCATTCAACGAAGCTAATTGAATCAAATGAATGTCAAACAAATTCAAACAAACCTTTTTGAATCAAATCAAAGTCTAAGCCAGTCCAACAAAGCTTTTTGAATAAAATGAAAGTCAAATGCATTCAACAAAGATAATTGAATCAAACGTAAGTTAAACACATTCAAACAAAGCTTTTTAAATTGAATGAGTGTCAAACACATTAAAACATGGAATTTTTAATTAAATGAAAGTCAAACATATTCAAACAAAGCATTTTCAATCAAATGAAAGACAAACGTATGTAAACAAAGATTTTTCAATCAAATGAAAGTCAAAATATTTAACAAAGCTTTTTGAATCGATTAAAAGTCAAATGTATACAACAAAGCTAATTGAATTAAATGAAAGTCAAACTCATTCAAACAAAGCTTTTTTAATCAAATCAAACTCTAACACATTAAAACAAAGCTTTTTAAATTAAGTGAAATTCAAACCCATTCAATCAAAACTTTTTAAATCAAATAAAACTCAAACACATTCTAACAAAGCATTTTGACTCGTAAGAAAGTCAAATGCATTAAGCGAAGCGAATACCATCAAATGAAATTCAAACACATTTAAACAAAGCTTTTTGAATCAAATGAAAGTCAAACATATTAAAATAAAACTTTTTGTATCGAATGAAAGTCAAACACATTAAAACAAAGCTTTTTGAATCAAATGAAAGTCAAAAATAAATAAAATAAAGCTTTTTGAATCGAATAAAAGTTAAATGCATTCAACGAAGATAATTGAATCAAATGAAAGTCCAACCCATTAAATCAAAGCTTTTTGAATCGAATTAAAGTCAAACACATTAAACCAAAGCATTTTGAATTGAATGAAAGGCAAACACATTAAAACAAAGCATTTTGAATCGAATGAAAGTCAAATGCATTTAACAAAGATAATTGAATCAAATGAAAGTCAAACACCTTTAATAAACAAAGCTTTTCGAATGCAATGAAAGTCAAACAAATTTTAAA
Source organism: Chenopodium album (assembly GCF_948465745.1). Lineage (NCBI taxonomy): Eukaryota > Viridiplantae > Streptophyta > Magnoliopsida > Caryophyllales > Amaranthaceae > Chenopodium > Chenopodium album. The sequence goes on from NC_137842.1 coordinate 24,624,253, forward strand.
AAAGCTTTTTGAATTGAGAGAAAGTCATACACATTCAAACAAAGGTTTTTGAATCAAATAAAAGTCAAGTACATCGAAACAAAGCTTTATAAATCAAATGAAAGTTAAACACATTTAATCAAAGCTTATTGAATCGAATGAAAATCAAATTTATTAAACGAAGTTAATTAAATCAAATGAAAGTCAAACACATTCAAACAAAGTTTTTCTGAATCAAATTAAAGTCTAACTCATTAAAACTAAGCTTTTTGAATTGAGTGAAATCAAACACATTCAAACAAAGATTTTTTAATCAAATAAAAGTAAAAATAATTTTAAAAAAGCTTTTTGAATCAAATGAAAGTCAAACACATTAAAACAATGCTTTTTGAATCAAATGAAAGTTAAACAAATCTTTTTGAATCGAATAAAAGATAAACACACTAAAACAAGGCGTTTTTAATTGAATGAAAGTCAAACACATTGAAACAAAGCTTTTTAAATCAAATGAAAGTCAAACACATTGAAACAAAGATTTTTAAATAAAATGAGAGTCAAATACATTCAAACAAAGCTTCTTGCGTCGAATGAAAGTCAAATGTATTCAACGAAGCTAATTGAATCAAACGAAAGTCAAACTCATTCAAACAAAGGTTTTTGAATCAAATCAAACTCTAAGACATTAAAACAAAGCTTTTTGAATTGAGTGAAATAACACACATTCAAACAAAGCTTTTTAAATCATATGAAAGTCAAACACATTCTAACAAATCTTTTTAAATCAAATGATAGTCAAATGCATTTAACGAAGTGAATACAATCAAAAGAAATTCAAACACATTCAAACAAAGGTTTGTGAACCAAATTAAATTTAAAATAAAGGTTTTTGAATTGAATGAAAGACAAACACATTAATACAAAGCTTTTTGAATCGAATGAAAGTCAAATGCATTTAACAAAGATAATTGAATAGAATGAAAGTGAAACACATTCAAACAAAACTTTTTAAACTAAATGAAATTCAAACAAATTAAAACAAAGCTTTTTAAATTGAAAGTAAGTCAAAAACATTCAAACAAAGATTTTTAAATCAAAAGAAAGTTGAAACCATTTAAAGAAAGCTTTTTGAATCAAATGAAAGTCAAATTTATTCAACGAAGTTAATTTAATCAAATGAAAGTCAAACACATTCAAACTAAGTTTTTTGAATCAAATCAAAGTCTAACACATTAAAACTAAGCTTTTTGAATTGAGTGAAATCAAACACATTCAAACAAAGCTTTTTTAATCAAATGAAAGTCAAAATAATTGAATAAAGCTTTTTGTATCGAATGAAAGTTAAATGAATTCGACGTAGCGAATTGAATTTAATGATTGTCAAAAACATTAAAACAAAGCTTCTTGAGTCAAAGGAAAGTAAAACTCATTCAAACAAAGCTTTTTGAATCAAATGAAAATCAAACAAATTCAAACAAAGCTTTTTTAATCAAATGAAAGTCAAACATATCACAATTAAGCGTTTAGTATCGAATAAAAGTCAAACACATTTAAACAAAGCTATTTAATCAAATAAAAGCTAAACACATTCAAACAAAGCTATTTGTATCGAATGAAAGTCAAATGCTATTAACGAAGCTAATTGAATCAAATGAAAGTTAAACACATTCAAACAAAGATTTTTGAATCAAATGAAAGTCTAACACATTTAAATAAAGCTTTTTGAATCGAATGAATGTCATATGAATTCAACGAAGATAAATGTATGAAATCAGAGTCAAACCCATTCAAACAAAGTTTTTTTGAGTTGAAAGAAAGTTAAACATATTAAAACAACGATTTTTTAATTAAATGAAAGTCAAAGGCATTAAAACAATGCTTTTTGAATTGAATGAAAGTCAAATGCATTTAACAAAGATAATTGAATCAAATGAAAGTCAAACACATTCAAACAAAGCTTTTTGAATCAAATGAAAGTTAAACACATACAAAAAAATACTTTTTTAATAAAATGAAACTCAAACACATTGAAACAAAGCTTTTTGAATCGAATGAAAGTAAAAAGCATTCAACGAAGATAATTGAATCAAATGAAGGTCAAACACATTCTAACAAAGCTTTTTAAATCAAATGAAAGTCAAACACATTAAAACATAGATTTTTGAATCGTTGATAGTTAAACACATTTAAACAAAGTATTTTGAATCAAATAAAATTCAAGCACAATCAAACAAAGATTTCGAATCAAATAAAAGTCAAACACATTCAAACAAAGCTTTTTGAATCGAATTAAAGTCAAATGCATTCAACGAAGCAAATTAAATCAAATGAAAGAAAACACATTCAAACAAAGCTTTTTGAATTGAATGAAAGTCAAAAACATTTTAACAATGCTTTTTGAATCGAATAAAAGTCAGACACACTCAAACAAAGCTTCTTGAATGAAATGAGAGTCAAACACATTCAAACAAAGCTTTTTGAATAGAATGAAAGTCAAATGCATTCAACAAAGCTAATTAAATCAAATTAAAGTGAAACACATTTAAATAAAGCTTTTTGAATCAAATGAAATTCAAACTCATTTAAACAAATCTTTTTGAATCAAATAAAAGTCAAACAAATTAAACCCAAGCTTTTTGAATCAAATCAAAGTCAAACACATTCAAATAATGCTTTTTGAATTAAATGAAAGTTAAACACATTAAATCAAAGCTTTTTGAATCGAATGAAAGTTTAATGCATTGAAGAAAGCTAATTGAATCAAGTAAAAGTTAGATAATTCAAACAAAGCTTTTGAATCAAATGAAAGTCAAATGCATTCAACGAAGCTACTTGAATCAAATGAAAGTCAAACACATTCAAACAAAGCTTTTTGAATTAAATGAAAGTTAAATACATTAAAACAAAACTTTTTTAATCGAATGAAAGTTAAAAACATTCAAACCATGCTTTTTGAATCAATTGAAAGTCAAACACATTCAAACAAAGCTTTTTAAATTTAATAAAAGTAAAATTCGTTCAACAAAGCTTATTAAATCAAATAAAAATCAAGCACATTCATTCAAATCTTTTTTAATCGAATGAAAATCAAACGCATTTAACGAAGCTAATTAAATAAAATGAAAGTAAAACACATTCAAACAAAGCCTTTTGAATCGAATTAAAGTCAAATGGATTCAACAAAGCTAATTGAATCAAATGAAAGTCAAACACATTCAATCAAAGCTTTTGAATCAAATGAAAATCAAATGCATTCAACGAAGCTAATTGAATCAAATGAAAGTCAAACACATTCAAACAAAGCTTATTGAATTCAATGAAAGTTAAACACATTAAAACAAAACTTTTTTAATCGAATGATAGTCAAACACATTCAAATAATTCTTTTTAAATCAAATGAAAGTCAAACACATTCAAACAAAGCTTTTTGAATTTAATAAAAGTAAAATTCATTCAACGAAGCTTATTGAGTTAGATGAATGTCAAACACATTCATACAAATCTTTTTGATTCGAATGAAAATCAAATGCATTCAACGAATCTATTTGAATCAAATGAAACTAAAACACATTCAAACAAAGCTTTTTGAATCGAATGAATGTCAAATGCATTCAACGAACCTAATTGAATCAAATGAAAGTCAAACACATTGAAGCAAAGCTTTTTGAATTGAATGAAAGTTAACACATTATAAAAAGCTTTTTGAATCGAATGAAAGTCAAACACATTAAAAAAACTTTTTCAATTAAATGAAAGTCAAACACATTACAAAAAAAAAGAATTTTTAATTTAATAAAAGTAAAAAGCATTTAACGAAGCTAATTGAATAAAATTAAAGTCAAACATATTCAAACAAAGCTTTTTAAATCAAATGAAAGTCAAACACAGTCAAACAAATCTTTTTGAATCGAATGTAAATCAAATGCATTCAACGAAGATAATTGAATCAAAGGAAATTAAACTCATTGAAACAAAGCTTTTTAAATCGAATAAAGGTCAAATGCATACAACAAAGCTAATTGAATTAAATGAAAGTCAAACACATTCAATCAAAGCTTTTTAAATTGAATGAAAATTAAACACATTAAAACAAAGCTTTTTGAATCGAAGGATAGTCCAACACATTCAAACAAACCTTTTTCAATTAAACGAAATTCAAACACGTTCAAATAAAGCTTTTTAAATTGAATGAAAGTCAAATGCATTCAACGAAGCTAATTGAATCAAATGGAAGTCAAACACATTTAAACAAAGATTTTTGGTCCGAATGATAGTTGTTGGGAATATTTCAAGTATAACCCCAAATTTGAACCCCACTGTGATCATACACTTAAGCATGGTGGCGTCCAAAGGAAAGAAAGCTAGAGCAAAAGAGTCGCCAACAAGTTTTAAGAACATGTAAACCGTTCACAGGGTGAAGGTTACACCCCTTAATGATCCAGGAGATCATTAACTCCAATAGGTCTGGAACCAAGACTGGAAGTTCGGGGATGAAGGTACAAATTCAATCTAAAAGAGAAAGAACCTGCCCTAATAACAGGCCTCTACTTTATTCTACTCATATTCATGTGCGCTTTCTGACTAACATGCAATCATTAGATTTACCCTAAACTTGTTTATCTATGTTGGTTGAATATTAATGCACAAATAAAGCTATTATTGGCGATCACTTGAATTACAATAAAATTAACCTAAACAATACTATTAATTATCTTATTAAGCGTGATTTCAAGTACAAATTCCTTTTAAACATGCATAAAAGGGGTGATCAAGCAATAACAATAATAAACATCAAGCAACATGATAATAAGCATCATAATAACAAATAATTATAATCATAATTAAAATAATCATGTTAAAGCATAGTAATAATAGCAAGATCGTAGGCATGATACTAACAAGATTAATAACAAATCCTAGCATGTCACTAAACGATAAAGATAAAATCTTTAGCCATAACATGATACTAACATGCTATTAGGAAAGAAAATAGGAAGCATCATAGAAATCATAATTGATATAAGAAACTTATTAATTAACCCTAAACATGATACTAGGAAGCAATAAAACATTCTAACATGATAATAGGAATCAAAATAATAATCTAAGCATGATTTCTATATCAAAAGATCAATTAAACAATAAAAGCATTTACCGGGATGCCTCGTATCTCTTTCTAATAACAAAATACACACATTAGTAACTTCAAGGAAAATAATAAAATTAAAGAATCAAATTAAATAATTGAAATAGAGATTTGTGACCAAACTATCAGAAATATCAAACTTTCCCGTAGCAATTTTGAACTTGGCTAGGTATGTCTATTGCTAATGTATGAGGAATTGTGTACGAGGAAAGGTTTTGAGAAAGAATAGAGAGAGAAAAATCTTATAGCTTTTAGAGAGAGAAAGAGAGAGATGATTGTTGTTAATGAAAAACGGAGGTTCAAGGACCTTATTTATAAGAAAATAGTCCGGAATCAATAGAAACAAATCAAAGTACACCTCTCTGTTGCCAGCGATAGGGCTCATCGCCAGGCGGTGCAAGAAAGTTTTTGCGGATTTTGTTTTTATCATATCTTTTTATCCAAAAGTCCAAATCAGGCATATAATATGTCGTTAAAAAGCTCTTTAAGTCTACATTCCAACACAATTAGAATAAGATTAAAATACTATGTGGATAAAAAGAAATAGCCAAAATAGTGGGAGGGTGTTAGTTTTGGATAGAGTATTGTATTCCATTCATATCTTTTTCGTTATATCTCGGAATTAATATTATAATATATCATTGGAAAGATAATTTCAAGATCTATCCAACCATGTAAAATTTTGGTAAAGATTATGAAGCACAAAAAAAATATCTGCATATATTCCATTTTGTACAAAACAAGAATTCTCAAAAGGAGTAGTTTTAATCAATTTGAAACTCTTTGAAACATAATTGTCAATCCTAACTCCATTAGGATTTAAGAGAACCTTCTAGAGTATTTTATAAGACTATAATCAATCCTAATAGCTTTAGGAAAGATAATTAATAAGAGGCCCTCCTCTAGATCATTGGGCCGTATGTAAGAACCAAACCGGGCCCAATTTAGTATGTTTGCTATAACTTCCTTATAATTCATCGGAATTGGGCTTATAATATATCGTTAGAAATCTCTTTTCGAGACCTATCCAACTATACTATTATCGAACCCTTATCATGGACCAATATAATCTGGATTGGCTATTTTCATAAAATACAGCAGGTTTTTTGAAAACAGAAAGAAAGATTTAATAAAAACTAACCGCAACACTAGACTTTTCACACTTTCACTTCATTCGATTATGATTTGACGCGAAAGGTATTCATTACTGGGTTTGGTTTTGGGGAGACACAAATGGGTGTCTACAGAAGCCCATACTTTGACCGAGTTTGGAGATATTTATGTTTCAAAAACAAAAGTCAAAGTAGCGATACGGACGAAGAATGATTCAGAACGTTCTGCGATCCTAAATCATTCTTGTAACGCCGATACCTTCAAAATAGCGTTAGTTAAAACAGATAAGAGAGTTAAGAAACGCGAATCTTGCATCGTCGAGCACATGTCCTTGGAGGTAACCAATTTGTTGCTGCATTTGCTGTTGTAACAACCTTCCACAAGCTAGGGAACACCATCTTGCAGTTTTGATGTTCACTCATCTCTGAACAATGGAGCTTTTTGATACGTCAACGCGTTTTGAACAAAGATCTTTGACGATCTTCTTCAAGCGAGGGGATACCGCCTAAAGACAGCTACGCTCGTAACTACCTCCAATTTCTGCTATGATAATCTTCTGCAAGCTAGGGAATACTATCGAAGATTGCTTCGCCTGAAACGACCTTCTACCGCCATGTGACCAGCTTCCACAAGCCAGGGAACATGATCAAAGATTGCTTCGCCTGAGGCCATCCTCGGTTTTGTTGCGAAAATATTCCGAAGAAAATTACCGAAGATTAACACCTGTCGATCCTTAATGCTGCTTGAATTTTGCTATTGATGCTTTGGGTAATGCCAATCCTCTTTTCTTTAGGAACAATTGTCAACACAACTCTTGTATGATGTATGACAATCCTATTTAGGGAAAATTTTCAATGCCACGTAACAATCCATCCTTTGGAAATGTTGCTACAATGAAGCGACAATTCGTATCCCGGAAAATTTTCCAAAATCAAATTTTGGGAAAAGTTGCCAATGCTTCGTAATAATCTGTCATAAGCACTTTTCTACGATTAACAATCCACATCTTGGAATATAACTCTTGAAAGCAATCCACCTTTGAAATTTGCCAACGTTATGCGACAATCCTTTTAGGAAAATATTGCCACTATTGACAATTCGCGTCTGGGAACTTTTGCAAAAAAAGAGTCGATAGACATTCCCCTTCGGGAAAATTTGCCACTTACTTAAATGAATGACAATCCACGTTGAAGAACCTTTGCCGAAATTTATGATGAGTAGAGACCTACAACAATCCTTTGGGAAATTTTTACATAGGGAACTATGTGTATGACAATCCAATCTGGGAAAACTAGCCTGAGATGACAATCAAATCTTGGAAAAATTTGCCAAACAGAGAAGGAGCAGGACAATCTATGCTAGGAAACTTTGCCAGAGATGACAATCAAATTTTGGAAAAATAGTCGTTGAAGAAGATGCGCGACAATCCATATTTTGGAATTATTGTCAGTTGGAGATGACAATCCAATCTTGGAAAAACTGTCGTGTAAGAGCTTGCTTTTGAACCGATGCCTTAGTGTTTGTAATGAGCCAATGCTTATGCGCATAAGCTAAGTGAGACGATCGTCGTCAGTCAAACACTTAATGCGATCGTAATCAAGCCAACTACTAATCATGTCAATTTGCTTATAGGGGCTAACTTGTGTACCAAGGAACTCAAAATTGTTGTATGAGGTCAACATAATTTAATATAGGACCACGCATCTCGTCGCTGCGCTGCACCGGCGCTTGCCAGAACATATTATCGCCGCGTTTTAGCTCTGTGTCAAACACATTAAAACAAAGCTTTTTGAAGTCAAATGCGTTCAACGAAGCTAATTGAATCAAATAAAAATCAAACACAATCAAACAAAGCTATTTGAATTTAATGAAAGTCAAACATAAAAAAATAAAGCTTTTTGTTACGAATGAAAGTCAAACACATTTAAACAAAGCTTTTTGAATCAAATGAAAGTCAAACACAATAAAACAAAGCTTTTTGAATCGAATGAAAGTCAAACACATTCAAACAAAGATTTTTTAATAAAATAAAAGTCAAACACATTCAAACAAAGCTTTTTGAATTTTAATGTAAGTAAAATGCATTCAACGAAGTTAATGGAATCAAATGAAAGTGAAACATATTCAAACAAAGCTTTTTGAATTAAATGAAAGTCAAACACATTCAAACAAAGCTTTTTGAATCGAATGAAAGTCAAATGCATTCAACGAAGATAATTGAATCAAACGAAAGTCAAACGCATTCAAACAAAGCTTTTTGAATCGAATGAAAGTCAAACACATTAAAACAAAGCTTTTTTATTTGAATGAAAGTCAAACACATTCAAACAAAGATTTTTGAATCAAATGAAAGTCAAACACATTGAAACAAAGCTTTTTGAATCAAATGAATGAAAAAAATATTTTAACTGTAAGGAGGGTGGCCCCATCGTAAGGGGTACTCTCCTTAAATGCCCTTGGCCATTTAAAAGCCCTTGAATTAGTATTTTTTCTATCATTACTCTTTTTTGTAAGGAACAAGTAGGAGTCACCAATGAGTTTTAGCAAAAAATCATAAACCTCGTTCATGACTTTCTTCCATGTGGAATTCACGGAATAATTATGATCAAGGGTTAGATAGGTCGTTAAGCTACTACCCTAATCAAATTAATCATTTATAATAGCTTAATCTACACTAAACTAGTTAGTGGCAAGTAAAGGGTCGAACCACTAGGGAAGCACACTAATTCAACATTAATAATCACTAATGCAAGAGTAAAAAGGGGATTGATTTTGTTGGTTTTGTTGAGTAAGAACACTAAAACTACAAATAAGCAAGAAAATGGTGATTAAAATAAAGGGACAATGATGCTAGGGATACAAGGGTGTCCAATATGATTAGAAAGAGGGGAATAATGGTGATTATCATGAAACACATGCCAAAGAACACAAGATTCTACCTAAACAATTCATTCTCATGCAATAGTCTAGGCAAATCAATGAAAGAGGTCTACACTAATAAGGATCATTCTCATGCATCCTATTAGTTACAATCAAATCAAGGGAATAAAGAAGCACAATCCATAAAAAAATCTACTTTAATAACTCATTCCATGCAATCATTAAAATAGGGATGATCTTAATCTAGTTCAAATCACTTTCATGCATTTAAACTAGAAAACATCAAATAGAGTGCAACAATAATCTCAAGCTATTAAAAATCATGTCTTTCATCAATTTATGGCATAAGTTCAATCCAACCATCATCATTCATCCAATATTAACTCATATCTTTCACCCCCTTCCCCTAGCTAAAAGTTTAGCCTAGAGAAGAGAGATTAAACATAATATCAAAACCAAAAATAAACTCAAGAAACTCAAAATAAAACATGATTAAAATTAATCAAATCAATAACAACTAGATGAACTAATAAGATTAACAAGAATAAGCAACAATAAAACAAATAAATACTACTAAAGGAAAGGAGAAGAGATTACTAAAGAAAATATTAATAAAAGATGAAAACTTGGATTCTTGCTTGATTGATTGAAGATTAAAACTTGAGCAAAGTTGAATACAATAAAGGATGCTTGAATAACAATCTACTTTTTCTCTCTAGATTAGGCTAATATTCTATGAAATTAGTACTAAGTGTACTTTATTACAAAGAGTCCCGTCTATATATATGTGGCTCCCCCAAAAGAAATAAACTTGGGAAACAAGGCGCAAAGAAATCAGAAACCCAACGGTGCGCGCCCGCCAACGAAATATGCGCGCCCGTGCAGTAGAAGTGTGCGCCCTCTCAGCATATTGCGCGACCGCAACTTTGAGGGTACAAGGTAATTAAGCGCGCTCGCACAGTAAACCTGCGCGCCCGGGCAGCACGTTGCGCGCCCGCGCAGAAGCCGCATAATAGGTCGCGCAAACTTTCTGGTTTGGCTCTATTTCTTCAGCCCGGCTGCGCAGGTTCTGACAGGGCTGCGCGCCCGTACAACCAAGGGTGAGCGCCCGCGCAATAATCGCACAGTATCTCGCGCAAAACAGTTTGCTTGGCTCCTTGAAATCCTCTTTCTTTCAGCGCAAAATACCTACAAAACAAAAGCATGGAAATCAAAATAAAGACAAGGCGAGAAGACTAAGAAAAGGGAAGATAAAGGAGAAACGAAAGGAGGAAACAAAACTAGGTAAAAATGCTTAGAAAAAGGGCCAAACAAGTGCAAATGAGGGGAGAATCCTTAGAGAAAAAGGATAAAAGAGTGGCATAAATGCCACTCATTAAAATCCCCCACACATGCCTCTTGCTTGTCCTCAAGCAAGGAAAACTAGAACAAAAAGAAAAACACAAAAAACATAACTTGACAAGGTTTTATCAAAACCAATCAAGCCTCAAGGTAATGAAATGCTCCATTTGGAGTCACATGCAAATAAATGCACCAAAGAATACTTATCTTTCTCAATTCAAAGAGGGAAAACACATTCCAAGATGCTCAAGGTTGAAAAAGACAATCCTAAGCTAAGCATAGAGAACTAATGATTTCATTCTCCGCCCTAGCCCCAACCAAGACGGTCCGCGTTCTCTCCACTAGCTTCAATTCATCCCCTAGCTAGCTCCTCATGATTCCTCGATGGAACCGGAAAAAGAAATTTTTATGTGGAATCATAAGGTCATCCCGACATCTCAACTATGCATACTCTCTCCATAGGGTTGAAATCTATCTCCCTCCACCGTTCTTTGACCACGCCCCTCTTAAATCCAAGTGTCTTAAGTAGGGTTGTAATTTCATGGCTAGGGGTTAAGGTTGGGAAACAATTAGAAAATTTTGGTGGAAATTCCTAAGTGAAGCATAAGAGTGGCCATCTCTCAAGAACATCCTAAGAATTAAACCTATTCTCAAATTTACAACCTTTCAAAACAAACCACACTACATTACTTCAATCCTTTTCATATTTTCACTTTTTTTTTTATTTTTTTCAAGAGTTTAAACTTTCTTGCCAAACCTTTTTGCATACTCTTTTCATGAATATTCTTTCAAAACCTTACTTGAACAAAATTACACAACTTTCTTGCTCGATTTTAACATTACTCGAACCTCACAAACAAATGCTTCACTAACTACAAGGTTTGGTAAGAACATAGGCCGATAGGTTTGTAATATGGCTAAGTCAAGAAAGGGGAAAGAAGGCTCAAATTTGTTAGCAAGTGGGTGAATGTAAAACTGAAAACCAAATTTGTAACAAAACACAAAGAAAACAAAGAAAAGTGAGAAGAAAAGCCCTCTTCCTCCTCTAGAGTTATATGGTCACGATCTTGGGAGCTAGACGCCAACACAAAGATTAAGATATGCATAGTTAAGGATCCTAAATGCCGCTCACAAGAATGATGAAGGCTAGGACAAATGACGCTCACACTGGATAAGAAATATAGCAAACACCAACCAAGGGAATCCTATCCACCATAGAGAGTAACACCATCTTACCACTTTCCCGTGAACTAGGGGTTCAAACGTCCTCAAAAGTTCAAAACCGGGCTACCTTAGCTTACAATATGTCTAATTCAACCCAAAGCATTTTCAAACCGTGTAAACCCTCATCAACTAGAAAGATAAGCATTCGAAGACACATCGTCAAGAGAGGCAAACCAATCCAAAAGAGTGAGCAAATTACAAATAAAAAATCATTTCAAATTGTCAGAATTATGCTTGTAACACAAAAAGGGGAAAACAAAACAAAAGAAAGAGGAAGAAATCAAAAAGGTTCACATACGAGGCATATAATCCAATTAAATCCCAATCGTCAAACAAGTGATCGTTCGATAACAACATCAACGATCCCAGGTTTCATAGAACCAAAAGCGAACATCCTCGAACCATTCAACTTCTTCCTAAGCTAAACCTAAGCTAAGCACCCAAAGAAAAAGAAAATAAAAGAGATGAAAGGTCTCACCAAACACCGCTTGAAAAGAATACAATATAAATTATGCAATCTCACCGAGGGGGCTCGATTTGCCCCTTAACTTCCTTCAACTTCATTTCCAAGCTTGAAAAGTGAGCCGAATGAAAGAAACGACTGAGATAAAACAAAAATAAATAAAAAAGTTAAAAATTAAAGAAGGAAACTAAAACTTTAGACAAAATGAAAAATGGAAATAAAATAAAATAATCTAAAAAAAATTGGATTAAGGGAAATTTAGATTATCGGGAGTTTGGATTTTTCTTCATAGAAGCGCCATCACCTACACACACACTTGAAAATTCATTAGCAAAAGCTCATCAAAATCACCTAGAGACATCATCATCACAATCAAGAAGATAAATCAACATCAAAACATGATAAAGCCAACCGAACCATGTAAGCTCTACTACCTACAATGAAGTCCCCCCCCCCCCCACACTAGCATGATGACAAGCCTTCCCCCACACTATCAAAAAAACATCCCTTTGCTTCTTACACACCCCCCCCCACACTAAAACAATGCTCCGTCCGCGGTGCGCCAAATTAAAACATTAGGAGGGGGCAAAGGGGAGAAATAAAGAACAAGGGGGGCTAGTAGCCACTAGGGCCTGCTTCGTCATCATCTCCATCATCCTCGGTGTCGTAAGAGAAACCATCCACAGGGATGCCATGTGGGTCCCAACCACCGGTGAAACCCGGAGGCCAACCATAGTGAACTCGATAGATGTTTTGTTGCCATTGAGGCAACGGGTCAAAAAGAGGTGGGGGGGGGGGGAAGGTGAAGAGGGGAAGGGTGGGTAGGGTCGACATATGGATAGTTGGGGTCACCTCTAAAATCGCTTCCCCTCGGGGAACGATAATCGTACCCAGTTTCCCTCAGGTAGTATACCTGGGAAACACCTTGGGAGGAGGGCCCTTGCCAATAGGGCCAAGTAGGTTGCGATCCTTGCCACTGAGGGACCGGGCCTTGTTGTGGTGGCCAATAGGGGTAATTCACCGGAGGGGTGACCTGACTTCTATTCACGACCGCATCATATGGAGCTTGGGTTTGCATAAACATACCCTGCTGGTTCTCCATCAGGCTTTGCATGCCAAGTTTCATGCTCATCATTTGATGTTCAAGGCTACTCATGCCTTGAAGTTGTTGATGTTGTTGTTGATGATGTTATTGTTGTTGTTGTTGCTGATGTTGTTGTTAATGTTGCTGTTGTTGTTGTTGTTGTTTTTGTTGCTGATGTTGTTATTTCTGTTGTTGTTGTTGCTGCTGATCGACTAACATATTCCTTATGCCACCTAAAGTAGTGGGTAACACACCATTGTCTCGCGGAATTTTCCATACATTCCTAGCGTTCTGCTCCAAGGATGTACGACTGGGGTAAGGCAAGATACAATGGTGCTCGCGCTCAACAATCCAAGCATGAAAATTGTTTGCATCTGAAGTTCCTTGGAGGAACCCCGACCTTTTCATTTGTTGTATGTTAATGAATAAATCCTTGTCGGTCCCAATTTGAGTGCATGAGGGGAAGAAGCGTTCATAGTTAAGCTTCTTCGCAATCCTTGTGATTATCCCAATAAGGGAAATTTCTCCCGTCTTGTGACTCGACTTGATTGCCTCACAACACATGACGAACCAGTACCCCATGTTCAGCCGCCCTCTCAACTCCTCCCTAGTAGAAACCCACAAAGTAAAGAGCTCTTCATGCGAGAGCTTACTTAAGTCTTGCTTGCTAAACACCGCATACCCCAGAATGCGGTGAAGGATACGGAGAATAGGGTGGATAATTTGGTTAGCCACCAAATACCTAGTGTTGAACTCTTCAAAATTGGTAATCGTTTGCCACCATCGAAATGCATCGTACTGTGGGAATAGGCTCAATGAAGGGGAAAGGAGGTCCGCCCTGGGGTTCAAATCCAACAATGTATTCAGATCACTAAGGGTCATAGTGTGCTGGTTGTTGAATAGTTGGAAGGAAATTTGGAAGTCGTTGTTCCCATAAGGCTCTTTTTCAAATGAGGCCAAGAATTCGAAGGTGGGCTCTTTATATGTTCGAAATTGATTCTTGATGAACTCATTCATCCCTATGTTGTCAAGGAGCGACCTTATGTCATCGTCAATCCCCAAAGCTCACATGGAGCATTGATCATAGGTCCTAAAGAAAGTAGCATGGACCTTGTTGAAGAATTTCAATCGAGGGGGAACATTTGGTCCTTGAGCTTGAGTTTGAGTACTCGGTTCCTCAACCCTTAACTGGGGCTCCTTTCTACTCTTCCTTTTGCTCATTGTGGCCTCAAGCAATACAAACAACCAAACCAAAAAAGAACTCCCTTCGAACTCAACCAATAATTGAAACACAAAACCAACAACCCAAGCCTTAACAATCTGCAAAAAGGTTAGTACCAACAACTAACCACACAAATATAGCTCCAAAAACAACTAGAATCAACAACAAAGCACTCAATCACAATACAATATTATAATAAGCAATTTTTATGAAAATAGTTACATTATCATCAATACTAACACAAAATTTCTCAACTTAATTCCATGAAAATAACTTCCAAATCAATAATGTCCCAAAATCACTAAATATCACACTAACAACCAACAAATCCTTAGCAAAGAAAATCAAAATCACATGAAACTCACTCAAGCTAAACCATGCTTTATAACTAAAAAATTTTCATAAACAAGTGAAACTAAGCAATAAAATAGCAAAATTTAGAGTTATACCACTTAATAAAAGCTTGAACACCACTAAGAACCCCCAAGAACACCACCTTTAACTAAGCTTGCACACCATAAAAATGGAAGATTTTTTGGGTATTTTGGAGAGAGAAAGTGGGTAAATTTGTGAGTAGAGTGAAAAATTTTAACGGATTTGAAGTAAAATCAATGGAATTTGTGAGAAATGGGTGAAATTGAAGGGGTTAGGGTTTGAGTTTGTGAGGAGAGAGAATAGAGCATAAAATAGGGCTTGCGAAAATATGAGGGCGAAATGGGGAAGAAGAGGTTAAAACCTAATTTTCCCAGCTCTGCGTGCTCGCAAAGGAGATTTGCGCGCCCGCACAGGGGTCGCGCACTAGATCGCGCAGACTCACTGCCTCAAATCTCCAATTCTGAGCAAAAGTGTGCGGGTTCTGATAGTACTTGCGTGCCTGCACACTTTACACTTTGCGCCCGCACAGGATTCGTGCACAGGGTCGCGTAGAGCAAACTTCAATTTCTTTCTCCTCTCATCTTCGATATAGAAAAACCTTTACTGCTTCATCATCCAAACACCTATCAACCAAAGAGGGAAAAATAAAATTCAAATTCAAAAAAGAATGTGAAATCGGAATATATAAAAAAAATAGAAAGGAGTTAGAAACTCGGGTTGCCTCCCGAGAAGCACTTCTTTATGAGGTCACTAGCTTGACCATGAGGAAAATTCTCCAAGTGGGAGGCTTTGGATCCAAAGGATGAATCATTATACATTCGATGACACCAACTTCTTCTTTGCAAAAGTAATACTTTAAACGATGACCATTAACCATAAACTTGTTACCATCCGCATCTAACTCAAAGGAGCCTTAAGGAGTAGTCTTTGATATCACAACAGGACCCGACCACTTTTATATGAGTTTACCCGGAAACAAATGAATTCTTGAGTTAAAAAGCAAAACCTTGTCTCAAACCTTAAAGCCCTTGTTTCGAATATGTTGGTCATGCCACTTTTTAGTATTCTCCTTATATAACCTTGAGCTCTCATAAGCATCATCTCTAAGCTCTTCAAGTTCATTGAGCTTAAGCAATCTCTTCTCACCGGCCAACGATAAATCTATATTGAGCTCTTTGATGGCCTACCCAGCTTTGTATTCTAACTCAACCGGCAAGTGACAAGACTTTTCATAGACCAACCTATAAGGGGTCGTGCTGATTGAAGTCTTGTACGCCGTCCTAAGATCCCATAGTGTGTCATCAAGTTTGAGAGACCAATCTTTCCTTGATTTGTTCACCATCCTTTCAAGAAGATTTTTGATTTCACGATTCAAGACCTCCACTTGTCCTTGAGTTTGAGGGTGGTAAGTTAATCCAACCTTGTGATGAACACCATACCTCTTTAGAAGAGCTTCAAATTGCTTTTTGGCGAAATGGGAGCCTTAATCACTAATTAGCACCCTCGAAACCCCAAACCTAGGAAAAATGATCTTCGTTAGAAGCTTAAGCACAACCTTGTGATCATTGGTAGGTGAGGGTATGGCTTCAATCCATTTCGTCACATAATCAACCGCTACCAATATATATAGATTCCCACATGAAGAAACGAAAGGCCCCATAAAATGCACCCCCTAAACATCGAAGGGTTCAACTTCTAAAACACATTGTTGGGGTATTTCGTCCCTCTTGGTAATTCCTCCACTCCTTTAACATCTATCACATTGCGTAACGAATTTGTGAGCTTCTCTATGCATTGTCGGCCACCACAGTAAAGATTGAGAGATTTTTGCCACTGTTTTGTCAACACCACCATGTCCTCCACATGGTAGTGTGTGGCAATGCTCAACAACTCCTTCAATTTCATGATCTGGAATACACTTCCGAAAAAGGCCATCTCCGCATTGCTTGAATAGGTATGGGTCATTCCAAAAGTACCTCCTCACTTCCTTGAAAACCTCTTATTTTGTTGAGAAGAAAATTCCAGGGGAACGACTCCACAAGCAAGATAGTTGGCTATATCCGCATAAAAAGGGGTAGAAGTTGACACCATAGCCATTAGAGCCTCGAATCCTATCTCATCATTAATCGGTACATCCTCCTTGTTCTCAAAAGGTAGCTGAGAAAAATGATCCGCTACATAGTTCTCCGCTCCCTTTTTGTCCCTCATTTCCATATGAAAGTCTTGGAGAGAGAGAACCAAACGGATCAAAAGAGGCTTTGCTTCTTTCTTGGTCATGAGATATCGCAGCGCCATGTGATTAGTGTACATAATAACTTTTGAGCATATAATATAGGACCGAAACTTATCAAATGCAAACACTACCGCTAGCATCTCTTTCTCCGTTGTTGTATAATTCTTTTGAGCCTCATCAAGAGTCCTACTTGCATAGTAGATGACACATGATTTTCCTTCTTTCTTTTGACCAAGAACGGCACCTACTGCAACGTCACTAGCATCGCACATTAGCTCAAAAGTCAAGCTCTAATCCGGAGCTTGCACAACGGGAGAAGAAATGAGAGCTTCCTTGAGCTTACGAAATGCCTCAAGACAACCCTCATTGAAGCTAAAAACAACATCCTTTTAGAGTAATTCGGTCAAAGGATTGGCGATTGATGAAAAATCTTTGATAAACCTCCGGTAAAAACCGACATGCTCAAGAAAAGCTTGTACCCCCGTGATGGAAGTAGGAGGGGGCAACTTTTCAATCACCGAAACTTTGGCCGGATCAACCTCAATGCCATTTTTTAAAACCTTATGGCCGAGGACAATGCCCTCCTCGACCATGAAGTGGCATTTTTCCCAATTCAAAACCAAACTTGTCTCTTGACGCCTTTTCAAAACTTTTTCAAGGTTAAAAAGACAAGTGTCAAAAGAAGAGCCACCAACACTAAAATCATCCATGAAAACTTCAATATATTTTTCAAGCATATCAGAGAAAATAGAGGACATGCATCTTTGAAAGGTGGAAGGAGCATTGCATTAACCGAATGGCATTCTTTGGTATGAAAATGTCCCATATGGACATGTGAAAGTAGTTTTCTCTTGATCGCTTGGATGGATAGGGATTTGGAAGAATCTGGAATACCCATCAAAGAAACAAAAGAAAGCATGTTGAGAGAGATTCTCAAGCATTTGGTCCATGAATGGGAGAGGAAAATGATCTTTCTTGGTGTTTTTGTTCAATCTCATAAAATCAATGCACATTCTCCACCCGTTCACCGTCCGGGTGGAGATTTCCTCTCCTCCTTCACCTTTTAATATGGTCATCCCACCTTTTTTTGGAACTACATGAACCGGGCTAACCCATTTGCTATCGAAGATAGCATAGATGATGCCCGCCTCATGTAGTTTCAAAATTTCTTTCTTCACAACCTCTTGAAGGTTGGGGTTCAACCTTCTTTGAGGTTCAATGGAGGTGGAATGATCATCTTCAAGTTGAATACAATGCATGCATAAAGATTGGCTAATACCTTTGATATCATCAATGCTATACCCTATCACATCCTTATATTTTCTCAAAACATCAAGAAGTTTTTCCAAATTAACACCATCTAGGGTTGTATTGACAATAATATGGTATTTTCCCTCCTTATCAAGAAAATAATATTTCAAAGAAGGGGGAAGGAGCTTGAGTTCTACCTTGGGAGGAGGCTTAGAACTCTCCTCTAATTTCTCCTCTTGGGACTCAAGCTCGATCTCAACTTATTGTTCTACCTCCTCCTTTGAGGATTCCTCCATTGCCATTAAAAACTCTTTAGCCTCTTGAGAGTGGAACTCTTCTTTGCATGTAAGAGCTTCTATCATTGGATCTTGAGGCCTCATTACGACCCTCCCCAAGCGATCTAGCTCCTCATTCACGACATCAACTCTATAGCATTTTTCAACCATGGGGGTCTTGAGCAACTTAGAAAACTCAAAGACAATCTTCTCATCGGCCACCTCACATGTGATGGTGTTGTTCTTGTAATTGATGACCGCCCCAAAAGTTTTAAGAGCTTCACGTCCTAAAATCAAAGGAGTGTTAACATCTTCCTCCATATCCATCACTACAAAGTCACAAGGCACGTAGATGTGTCCCACTTGAATTGGAACATCCTCAAGCTCTCCACAAGGTAATTTCACCGACCGATCGGCCAATTCAATTGTCTTCCTTGTAGGGATCATCTCTATATTGAGGTTTTGAGCAATGGATAAAGGGATTAAACTAACACTTACTCCAAGATCAGCTAAGCCCCCCTAGCTTCCATGTTCCCAATTTTCACCGGCAAAGTGAAACTTCCCGGGTCTTTTTCCTTCTTGGGCATCTTATGTTGGAGAAGAGCACTCACTTGATGTGAAAGGGTGATAAGCTCATCATTGAGCTTCCTCTTGTTGGTGAGAATATCTTTGAGGAACTTGGAGTAAGATGGCATTTGTGTCACAACTTTAAGAAAAGGGAGGTTGATATGCAAATTCTTCATGACACTAAAAATTTTTGCAAACTTGTCATTCAAATCCCTCTCCGCAAGCCGACCGGAAAAAGGAAACAGTCCATCAAGATTCCAAGCCTCACTAGGATTTGAATTTGTCTTCTCATTGTCAAGCTTCTTCTTCTCCGAACCTCCTTCTATCTCATCACCCTTTTCTTTCTCACCTCCCTTGTTTTCATTTACACTCTCCTCTCCTCCATTCTTTTCCTCACTATCCCCTTCATTTGGCCCTTTATAGGAAGTTCCCAACCTCAATTTGATCGCCTTGCATGTATCGGGTTTTGAGTTGTGAGATAGGTTAGGTTCTGGTTGTCCGGGTAGAGTAGATGGTGAATTGAAAGGATTTCTCTCGACCAATTGAGCTAGTTGTGAATCAACCATCTTGTTGTAAGCTCTTATCTCTTGCATTTGTTGCCCAAAATATTGCATTTGCGCATTCATGGATTGGAGGAGTTGAGTTTGAGTTAGCTCCGCTTGAAGTGCTAGTTGTTTATGATTTCTTTGAGGTGC
Organism: Chenopodium album; assembly: GCF_948465745.1. Lineage (NCBI taxonomy): Eukaryota > Viridiplantae > Streptophyta > Magnoliopsida > Caryophyllales > Amaranthaceae > Chenopodium > Chenopodium album. The sequence goes on from NC_137842.1 coordinate 24,644,098, forward strand.
TTGGGTTTGATTGTTGTATTGGTTGTTCCTTGGATAGCTTCCTCTTGGGTTTTGGGGATGAGATGGAGGTGGATTTTGATATTGAGGGTTGGAGTTGTAGGAAGGTTGAGCTTGTTGGTTCCATTGTTGAGGTTGAGGTACAAACCCGAGTGGTGGTTGTCTCCAAGCTACTCCATCGCCGCTTCCTCTAAATCCCTCTTGCCTTGTGTTGTATGCCGTTACATGCTCGGGGCATAAACCTCGACAATAAGATGTATCATGATTCGTTCCTCCACAATTTTGACAAGAGAAAGAGTTAATTTGAGAGGAGCTTGCTCCACCGCTTGAACTTGCATTCACACTCGTGTTCAACTTCGAAAGCCTTTTTGTTAGTTGATCAATTTGATGTTGTAATTGATCAACTTTCTCCAATTCGTAAATACCACCTTTCTTTGGAGCATTTCTTCTTCGACCCCCTAAGAGTAATTCTATGTTACCTCTTCTATTGTGGCTTCAACTTTATTTTGAGGGATTTTAATTAATTGACCACCCGCCCCCGCATCCAAATTTGCTCTTGACATGGGCTCCAATCCGTCGTAGAAAAACCGCATGAGCAACCCTTGATTGTACTCATGGTGGGAACACACTTGTACCACCTCATTGCGCACAATTCAAGGAATCGGTTCAAATGTTTAATACGGTCCTCACTTGCACTTCCAGAAAATTGCTCCGATTGGACCATTCTAGTATATTGTGGATGGATTGAGAAGTTGGTTTCCGTGACGGGTAGCAAAATCCCTCCCGTGAGCTCATAATCCTCCGGATTTCTGAACTCACGAAACAAAACATCATTTTCTTGTCTCGCCATTGTTCCGCTTGGTGAACTTGAAGAGTAAGTATCACTTTCACTATCAACTATATCACCAAAACCTCTTCCCTCGTCTTGATAAAGCCTACGGACTTATCTCAAGGTTCAGTAGATCTCGTGGTCAATTTGATGTGAGGGTGCTCCTTAAGACCTCCTAAGCATTCACCAAATTTAAGAAAACATTTATCAATGACAAGGATGATAAAACAAATAAAACAAAAAGAAAAGAAAGTAAAATGACTCTAACAAAAGCATTTATAGACGCTAAACAAGCCGCTTCCCCGGCAACGACGCCAAAATTTGATCAGGGGTTAGATAGGTCACTAAGCTACTACCCTCATCAAATTAATCATTTATAATGCCTACACCTACACTAAATTAGTTAGTGGTAAGTAAAGGGTTGAACCCTTAGGGAAGCACACTAATTCAACATCAATAATCACTAATGCAAGAGTAAAAAGGGGATTGATTTTGTTGGTTTTGTTGAGTAAGAACACTAAAACTACAAATAAGCAATAAAATGATGATTCAAATCAAGGGAAAATAACGCTAGGGATACGGGGGTGTCCAATATGATTAGTTAGAGGGGAATAATGGTGATTATCATGAAACACATACCAAAGAACACAAGATTATACCTAAATAATTCATTCTCATAAAATAGTCTAGGCAAATCAATGAAAGAGGTCTACACTAATAAGGATCATTCTCATGCATCCTATTTGTTACAATCAAATCAAGAGAATAAAGAAGAACAATCAATAAAAACTCCATTTTAATAACTCATTCTCATGCAATCATTAAAATAAAGATGATCTTAATCTAGTTCAAATAACTTTCATGCATTTAAACTAGAAAACATCAAATAGAGTGCAACAATAATCTCAAGCTATTAAAAATCATGTCTTTCATCAATTTATGGAATAAGTTCAATCCAACCATCATCATTCATCCAATATCAACTCATATCATCCACCCCCTCTCCCTAGCTAAAATTTTAGCCTAGAGAAGGGAGATTAAACATATTATCAAAACTAGAAATAAAGTCAAGAAACTCAAAACAAAACATGATTAAAATCAATTAAATCAATAACAACTAGATGAACTAATAAGATTAAGAAGAACAAGCAACAATAAAACAAATAAATAATACTAAAGGAAAGGAGAAGAGATTACTAAAGAAAGGATTGATGAAAGATGAAAACTTGAATTCTTGCTTGATTGATTGAAGATTAAAACATGAGCAATGTTGAATATAATAAAGGATGCTTGAATAACAATCTTCTTTCTCTCTCTAGATTAGGCTAATATTCTATAGAATTAGTACTAAGTGTGATTTATTATAAAGATTCCCGTCTATATATATGTGGCTTCCCCAAAAGAAAGAAACTTGGGCAACAAGGCGCAAAGAAATCAGAAACCCAGCGGTGCGCGCCCGCATATGAAATATGCGCGCCCGCGCAGTAGAAGTGTGCGCCCTCTCAGCATAATGTGTTGGCCACAACTTTGAGGGTACGGGGAAATCAAGCACGCCCGCACAGTAAACCTGCGCGCCCCCACAGCAGGTCGCGCGCCCGCACAGAAGTCGCACAATAGGTTGCGCAAACTCTCTTGTTTGGATCTGTTTCTTTAGCCCGGGTACGCGGGTTTTGACGGGGCTGCGTGCCTGCACAGCCAAGGGTGCGCGCCCGCGCAATAGCCGCACAACATCCCGCGCAGAACAGTTTGCTTGGCTCCTTAAAATCCTCTTTCTTTTAGCATAAAAATACCTACAAAACAAAAGCATGGAAATCAAAATAAAGAGAAGGCAAGAAGACTAAGAAAAGGGAAGATAAAGGAGAAACAAAAGGAGGAAACAAAACTAGGTAAAAATGCTTAGGAAAAGGGCTAAACAAGTGCAAATGAGGGGAGAATCCTTAGAGAAAAAGGATAAAAGAGTGGCATAAATGCCATTTATCAAATTATGACAAATCATAAGTTTACCCATGCCTAAATTGGTCTATAAACCATAAATGAGTTTGGGAGCGATGGTACTAAGATAACGCTCCTTTTAGAGGGGAATCGTCATCCTAGCCCTAGTACGACCTCTACTAGCTCTTCCTTTTTTACAATTTCATCACCAAAAAATATATGCAACGCGATACCTAAAACTATGTTAGTTGATTTTCTTTACAAACATTATTTCACGTAGGAATTACATCGTAATGTCATTATTCTTATTTAAATAAATTCGTGAAGAGGACAAGAAAATAAACAAGATTCGCCTTGGCTTAAGTGATCAACCAACAATTATTTAATTCAACTCTAATCTTTATTTAACACAAGACACTATGTGGAATTGATTAATTAATTATTTTAAAGGTGATCAAACAACACTAATTAATTAATTAAAGTCCTTTTAAACAAGAAAATAAAGGTGATTTAACTAAGTGCTCGGGAATTTACCACTTCTTTTTGCTAGATCTCCGTTTAGAACACTTATAGACTCCTTTTTGTTGGGGAACCTCCACCGTAGTAACAAGATATCGAAAGGGTGAGTGTTTAGGACAAGAGGGCTAGGTTTCCCAAGTTCAAAAGTTATTTCGCCGGAGTTTTAGGTTAATTTCTGTTTGTTTAAGCCTCGATCTAAGCTCGTATTTATAGGGAATGATAAGGTTTAGGGTTTTGAGCATCCTGCCGCAGCAGGTGTCGTGAGCAACAGGATGTGTTGCGCGCGGAAACCCACCGCAAGTTATTAAGTTGCGCTGCTAGGGGTAGCGCAACTAATTGTCTTGCGCGCGACTTTATTGTTAGATTCGATTTTTTTTTTTCCGTATCATTCCGAATAATTTTGAATCTTCCGCAGCACAACTCTAGAAGTTGCAATGGGTGTCGCGCGTAACAGAATAAGTTGCGCGCGGCAGCCCAGCGCTACTCTTTGAGACGCGCGCGACTTTTCCCGCGACATCACTAAGATTTAACCTAGGCGCTCCTAAATCCGTCATTATTAGGGTTTAAGCATGGGCTTAAGCCTAATTATGATCGGGTTTAGTTAATTGGACCCTTGTTTTGGATTTTTCTATAATTTGGGCTAGTATTTTGTGTTTTATGGCTTAGCCAGTTATCCATATGTATTCTTCACTTTGATCCAACACGAAGATGGTTTTTTTTATCGTCATTGCACTTCCTATCGGGACAGGAGGCCAAAAGTAGATGTCTACAGTTAGCCCCCACTTTGATCGAGTCTAAAATAGACGATGATCAAAGTAGTCAAGGAAATATATCCGAGACTCATTCTGCGAAGTTCTCTATGGATAGAGAATCTTTAAGTAATGTTTAAGTATGTTGAAACAACCCTTTGGTTCGCTAAGTGTTTGAAACAAGTAGTTATTAAGGCTAGAAAAAGTTCTTCCTAGTCTTCACGTGCTAAAGAATCTAGATTGATCCTTTGCAATTCTAGAACGCTTTTACAAGTAAAAGTGTTCTGGGTGATGTCAGGTCATGAGAAGAGATCGGTTTTAAAAGGATAAAAAGGGGAAGATTTCCTCTCAATCGTGTCATCGTTGGTCTAAAGACCCTCGATATGGCATTGAAACTTTAGCCTGACTTTAAAAAAAGTAAAAGAAGAAAAAAGGGGTTTTCGGTATTAGAGCCGAAATGGTTCGGTAATCGAGCCGGGTCCGGTATTCGAGCAAGAAGTCCACAAGATAGAAATACATGTCTCAGGACTGGAGGCATATATCAAAATTCAGTGAGAGGAAAAAAAGTCAGCAACTCTCAGGACTGGGGGCACGTGACTACATGGACGTGACATCGTCTCGTCACTTCTTTATACAGGGGGTGGATTCGACACCCTAACTATCCGGTAAGTTAGTAAGCACACTAATTACCGTATCAATCCAAGAAGTGCTTGTTCATTAAGGTTCGGCGCGCCTGTCAACTCGTTGAGCTAACGTCTACAGTAATTCTCTACCTTTTAGTCCCAAGAGGTAGATCTCGTAAAGTTTGGGCTGAGTGAAATTTTACGTAACACCTACGCCATACAATTTTGCACCGTACGATACACCATTTGCATTTTTACGCTGCATGAAAACGCCTTCCTTTTTGCTTCGGACGTGAAAAAAGAAGAAAACCCGAACATTTGTAACGTCGGTACTGTAAAATGACAAACCTATCTATGGGTGCTTTTACGTAAAGCACCACCACGGAACGTCTTAAGGCACTCTTACGAAAAACGTTAAAAATGTATGCTTGGGGAAAGCACAAAGCACGGTGTGCATACAATATGATGCAAAAAACTAACAAAAAAGAAAACAAACTACAATATGCAAAGCAAATAAAAAAGATTTTGATAATTTGCGCGCCATTACGTCTAATAAAGAGCAAAAACTGTTCAAAAAATGATCACACGGATCAAAATCAAAATCCTGGTCTTTTAGTGACCAGTATCCGCGCGCAACTCAAAAGGTCGCGCTGGCTAGGCGCGCGCATCATTCTGAGTTGCACTGGTACGTCACACGCAACATCTTCAATTGCGCGTGACATTTTTGTAAGTAAAGTGAAAATAGCAGACACGATTTTTTACTTCACCCTTTTTCCTTCCTTCGCCATTTTCGACTCTTTTTCTCTCTAGGAAGCTCAATTTTTTGTGATTTTCGAAGCTAAAAGAAGGAAATTTCGTCCTCAATTCATATTTGCCGTAATCCAATGTAAGTTTTTTGCTAAAATTTGTTCTTTTTCGGCTGAATTCGAACGATTTTCGAATCGTTAAACCCAAAATTTCAAATTTGGGGTTTTTTTATTTGGTTTATTTTTCTTGAAATTGTTTTCTCCATGTTGTTATGCTATGTTTAAGGAGTTTTTTGCAACAAATTTCATGAAAAATTGTTAAGTATTAAATCTTGTATGAGCATTTCTTTGTTCAAGTTTGTTCTTGCTTTTTTTTCGAATTTTTGCTTGATTTCATTGCTTTTCTTGCTCATTTTGGTTATAATTGCTGATTATGAAGTATATTATAGTGATGGAATTAATATAACTTTCATAATTCATTTTTTGTGAATTTTGAATTGTTGAAAAGTGGCGCGAAACATACTCTTAGCTTATTTTGACATATTCGAACTTCAAAATTGTTTGGTAGATGATAATTATGTTTATATTAATGTTATTTGTCTAGAATTAGTTGATTCTTTGAGATTTTGGAATATTATCCCTTGAAGGCTTAGTTGAAACTGGTATATGATGGCTTTTGTGGGTGTTAGAAGCCCCCATTTACTGAGTTGATTCTTTGAGATTTTGGAATATTATTTCTTGGAGTTTGATCGTCAGAGTCCCTGAGGCTATCCGGTATGGCATGGTTTGTTGCCTTTTTTGGGCCCTCTAACGGGACTCTCGGTGTTGTAGAGGACCGACGCTTGGTTTTTAGGCGAGTGTGCTCTCTGGCAGCTTTCGTTCGAGGACCCATTGGTTCCTGCGGATCCCCTAATCCGGAGGCTACGTCTGAACCTGATGTCTACCGAGGATCGAGCTCAGGCGATCATTGGTTATCCAACGGAGCAGCTAGTGATGCCGGATGCTTCTTATCCGGCTTTTATAGCATCCAGGCTGACTCATTTTCCGGCTAGTAATCTAACTCTTTTTTTCGTGTTTCTATTTATTTTTCGGAACTTTGACCCTTGTATCGTTTTTTGTCACATGTATTTTTAGCGCGTCGAACTAGGTGGTTGGGTGCCTCCTACAGCGGAGATCACGTATACCGATGCTGTCGGATTGGTAATTCGTGAGACCCTTCCAGCAGCCGAGGATGACGTGGGGATACAGTTCGTACCTGAGACGGTTAAGTCAGTATGTCTTTTATGTATATGTACTTAAATATTTCTATTTATTTTTTGTGTTATATACATTTGTTTCCTAACTGGTCTCGTATTCTTGGAACAGGTTCCGCAAGAGACCGTGAACGGCATGGTGAGGACTTTACGCGCTTTCCGGGCTGCTTATCAGAGAGCTCTCGTGACATTATCATATCGTGATCATTGAATGATCGCGGTAAGTTTTATTTCTTTTTCCTTTGCATGAAGTTATTACATTTCATGTATTAATCTTCGTTTTGGATTTTGCAGGATGTGCAGCAACCGTCTAGTAATCGCCGAGCACTCTGATTCAACCTGTACGAATTTTACTATATTCTTTAGGAAACCGATGTATATTTATTTTATTTGTATTTTTTTGTATATATGGCACATTTATATATATATGTCATTATTTTTTTTTTCTTTGTGTACATTATTATTAATGTGAAAAATTTTTGAGGGAGGAAAAGGGTTGCCGATTTACCACCCTCGAAAAAATAAACAAACTCGAAAAAGAAGGAGAAAAGAAGGAAAAAGAAAATAAGAAAATAAAAAAGAAAATAAAGAAGTAGGAAAATAATAATAAAGAAAATAAAAAGAAAAATAACGTAGGAAAATAATAAGGGAAAAAAAAGAAAATAAGAAAATAAGAAAGTAATAAAAGAAAATAAAAAGAAAATGAAAAAGTAGGCAACAAAAAGGGACACAAAGTGTTAGAAGGCAAGCGTATGATTCATCTTAAGATCTCGTGAAGATTCTTTCATTATATGAGCCAAAATACAAAAATAAACCCAACTTATATGCCGCGTCAGGGGTGACGCGCGCAACTGCGTGAGTTGCGCGCGGATGTCGCGCGAATGTAAATAAGTTGCGCGCGCCACCTCTTAGTGAACTTTCCTTTAAACCAAATTTGCCAAAAATTTGCCCCTTTTAGGTCTATTTAAACGTGGTTTCGTGTAGGCTTATGATCATCTCGCATTCTTTCGCTTAGTAATATAAGAAACAAAAAAAAAATAATCTCTCTAAATTCTTTTTCTCTCTTTTTTTTTCTTGAACAATGGTGAAGACCTTTTAACAACGTTTGAAGCAATGGGTCCCTTCCCCTTCAACCAAGGACAAAATAGCTTTCAAATATTACCACTTGGACCCTTTATTGAATTATATGCAACTAGTGGTTAACTTTGATTCTTTTCATGCCGCAGTCAACCATTGGGATTCTAACCACCATCTTTTCTTGTTGAGAGGGGACAAAATTGTCCCCCTTCCTGGTGAGTTCAAGGCCTTGCTAGGTTTCCCTACAAACACTCTCCCTCTAACTTATTCGCCTACCTTGTCGGATCCTAATCCTATATTCCAAAGATTATTTTGCTTGTCCGACAATGATATGACCAACATAGGAATTGAAGAATGCGTGAACTTAATTCAACTTATTGAACACTTTGTCGCCCCTCGTGACAACATGACTAAACAACGCTTTAAAATTCGTCCTTTATGTTATTGTCTTGTTGTTAATTGTTTACATAGGACAGGCAAAGAATACGGAAATTATTCGATGGTGTCCATAGTAGAGGAAATAAAGGGATGTCATTCATCCGCTCCTTTGGTTTTGCCCGAAACCGTTCTGTGCTTGAATCGTCTTAGAGGAGATCCTAACGAAAACAGTTTCACGGGAAGTCCACTCCTATTACACGTACGGTTTTTTTTCGGGGTTTACCAGCGCAAGTCACGAAGTTGCGCTGTCATGACCATCGCAATCTTCAACGATGTGCGCAGAGGGTGCGCGCAACTGATTTAGTTGCGCGCGCCACCTACTTGTGTAAAAAATCACAAAATAATTTTTTTTTCTCTTTTTTTTTTTCCAGATTTGGCTTATAGAGCGTTTGCGGATTGTTGATCAGCCACAAAACCTTTAGGCTAATGGAGTAAAGACATTCCCTGGACATCGAATCCTTTATAAGCATAACAATGAAGAGGAATGGACGTCGTTTTTCTGTCATGGGGTTCCTAACATACGTTTTGTGATTCCTTGGTGGAACATAAATAATATGATTAGGAATAGTCTCAATTGCCCTTACATTAGGCTTTTAGGCCTTTCTAGTACTACTTATATTTTTCCTTGTAGGGTGATGAGACAATATGGGATGAGGCAATTTATTCCCCCGCAAGATTGTGATGCCCCTAAAGATGTGACCTTTACACCCGAAAGGATTGCTCGTTGGATGGAATATTGGTCAAGCCTTCCTAAGTGGGTAATACAAAATCCTCCCGCGAGTATTACATTATCTTCCTTTTATAAGGCTTGGATGAATGCGGCAGATAAGGGTGAATTAAACAAGGCTCGATCTCAACTTCAAGCTGCCACCGCTCGCAATCCACCTAAGCCTTTGATGCATTCAACCACTACTACTCCTAGTGGCCAAAACAAAGGAGCGAGAAGAAAATTAGACTTCTTATCCCCTAAGGCTCATTCGAAGGAAACAAAAAGGAAGCTCCCTCCAAACCTGCACAAAAAGGTGTGAAGATCAAAGAACCTTCACCAAATACTCGCAAGAAAGCTCCAATAGTCAAAGGGAAAGGAAAAAAGGTTGCAAAGGCCCTAATCCCTAAATTGAAAAACAATGTTTGGGTGAAGAAGAAGAGTGTAGGGGAAAGCTCCAAGATTTCTAACAATGCTGCGATGGAAACTACTCCTCCATCATCTGTGACAATCGAGGATATAGTAAAACGTTAGGGTGTTACACAATTTTATCATTAGTTTTTTTTTTTTAATAAAGTGTAATCACTACTATGTTTTTTTTCCGTTTACTATCTAGTTAAATAATGTCTCTCTTTTGAATTTTGAATGAAATAAAATGAGCTTTATATTTTTATATTTTGATATGACCGAGTCATAAAGATTTCCTACGTATTTGCATTACGAAAACATGTCTTTGCGTAGTTCTAATGGTTTATATATATATATATATTGTTATTTATTTTTTTATTTTTCTTTAATCTCTTAGATAGAAATTAAATGAAAAAATTAATCAAACCTTGTTTAAAAGAATTAAATCAAAGTTTAATTTTATTTTCCGAGTATATGTTATATTTAAGAAACACCCTCTTTTTACCGTAAGTAGAAAACTCAACTTCATTCAAACGCAAAAATTCGGGTTCGCAGTTCGTCATCAGGTGGCGCACACAACGTCTGGCATTGCACGAGCCTGTCGCGCGCAACAAAATCTGTTGCGCGTGGCCTCCGCGAGCAACTATTCCAGTTGCGCACGATACCTGTGCTATGAATGTCTCGAAATTTTTTTAAAATTTTTTTTTATTATTATTACCCCCCAAGTATGAAGATTTTTTCGTAATGTTCGAAAAAATTTGAACACTTAGAACGGTTTATTATTTCTAAATTACCCCCCCCAGTGTTATGTATTTTACCGTGTTATTTGGTAAAATGCATAACACTTAGAATCTTTCTATTGAATTCTAATTAAAAATAGTTGTATGAGTGAACGAGTTTTATCCGGATTTCATGTGTAATATTTCTTAAGGCGATCAATTGTTATTAATTAACAAATTTCATCTCCTCCAATATCCATTAATATGATGGCTCCTCCTAATAGGATTTCAAATACGCGGTAGGGACCTATCCAATTAGGTTTGAATTTCCCTCTTGGATCGGTTGGTGGACCCCTAACGTCCTTTAGTAAAACGTCACCTTCTTTTATATTTCTAGGTTTTACTCTTTTATTGAAATGACGCGCAATGCGTCTTTGGTAGACTTGTACATGATGCAAAGCTCTTAATTGTCGTTCATCAAGGATTAAAAGCTCTTCATACCTCGCTCATACCCATTCAGCTTGTGGTAGCTGACTTTCAAATACGCTGGGTAGGGATGGTATTTCCAGTTCGACTGGTTGAACTGCGTCCATTCCGAAAACTAAGGAGTATGGAGTTACTCCTACTGATGTTCGTATAGACATTCTATAACCCCATAATGCGAAGTGTTGTTTATTTGGTTAGTCTTTATAATTTTCTGCCATTTTTTTTAATGATGACTAATATATTTTTCTTTGCCGACTCTACAGTTCTATTCATTTAAGGTCTGTATGGGGATGGGTGATGACGTTTTACTTTATAACGAATTAAGAGGGTCTCGACTTTAGCTTAGAATTGAGATCCCTGATAACTAATTAGTTCATGTGGAACTTCATATCTACAAACTATGTTTCGTTCGAGAAACTTTGCGACATGTTTAGAAGTGATATTCACATAAGAAGCAGCCTCAATCCACTTAGTAAAGTAATCAATGGCAACTAATACGTACTTGTGCCCTCCTAATCCTGTTGGATAGATTTTTCCAATTTTGTCAATTCCCCAAGTCGAAAAAGGCCTAGGGGAAGTGAGATTGTATAGTTCGAATGGTGGAAGGTGTTGTAAATTAGCGAACATTTGGCAGTGTGGATATTTTTCAACATATTGTATGCAATCATGTTCCATAGTGCACCAATAGTACCCTAGTCGTGAAATTATTTTTGAAAGCATTTTACCATTCATGTGAGGTCCACAAACACCTTTGTGAGTATTTTCCATAAGGCATGTTGCTTTCGGTTGGCCTATACATTATAAGCTTTGACCATTAGGTCCTTTTTTGCATAATTTACCATTTATTAGACCATATTAGGCTACAAGTGTTCGTAAGGCTCGTTGGTCTTTTGATGAAGTATTTTTGGGATATGTGCCATGAGTAATATATTGGAGGATATGATCATACCAAGGATTGTCTCCTTCAATGTCATTTATTTCCTTTATTGCGTTGCAATATGCTGGTTCTTCTCTTCTATCAACGCATAATGGCATCATATTTAAGTGACATGGAATGTTGATCATTGAGGCTAATTTTGCTAGCGCATCGGCAAATCGATTATCATTCCTTGGGAGATATTTAAAATCAATATGTTCAAAATGCTCGATGAGATGCTCTAGGTGTGCTTGGTATAATATTATTGTGGAGTTCTTTATTTTCCATTTTTTTAATATATGATTTACAATCAAACTGGAGTCTCCATATACCTCTAATTTTTGCACACCCATGCTAGCCGCTGCTTCTAATCCAATAATTCACGCTTCACCTTCTGCGGCATTATTAGCATTCTCAAAGTCTAATTTAACAGAGATTGGAGTATGTGCTCCCTCTAGACTTATGAGTAACACTCCTTTGCCATATCTTTTTTGATTCGACGCACCGTCGAAGTACATTACCCATTTGTCATCTTGTGTCATGAGAATCTCCTCATCTGGAAGATGAGTAGTTTCTGCACGACTTGTTTGATTTGGATGTTGCGACACAAAGTCGGAAATTACTTTTCCTTTCATTAATTTTTCTGGAATATATTTAAGTTCAAATTCGGCCAACATCACCAACCACTTAGATATCCTTCCTTGTATGGGTGGTTGTTCAAACAAATACTTTATCGGATTTTGTTGAGAAATCACATGAGTAGTGTGTGGTAACATATAATGTCGTAACTTTTTGGTTGCCCACACTAATGCTAGGCTTGTCTTTTCCAAGGTGCTATATTTTGTTTCGTATTGGATGAATTTTTTTTACTTATGTAATATATTGCACGCTTGACTTTTTTTACCTCTTGTGCTAACATGGCGCCTGTGGCTATGTCTGTAACTGTAATGTATAGCCTAAGAGGTAGTTTGGTACTGGTGGTGCTAAAATTGGTGGACTTTTGAGATAATCTTTGATATTCTCAAAGGCCTTTTGGCGTTGATCGTCCCATTCATGTTTCTCCTCTTTTTTCAATTTTTTAAATATTGGCTCACAAGTCATAGTCATTTTGTTGATAAATCGACTAATGTATTGTAATTTGCCAAGAAATCCCCTAATTTCTATTTCTATTTGAGAGGGAGGCATGTCAACAATTGCCTTTATTTTAGAGGGATCGATCTCGATGCCACGTGTGCTTACTACGTATCCGAGTAACTTACTTGAAGTTACTCCGAAGGCGCATTTTGTGGATTCAATTGCATTTTATGTTCTTTTATCCGAGTGAAAAATTTGCGTAAAGCCTTTATATGTCCCATTTTATCTTTGGACTTTTCGATCATATCATCCACATACACTTCTATTTATTTATGCATAATATCATGCAAGAGAGTCATAGTCGTTCTTTAGTACGTAGCTCCTGCATTTTTTAAACCAAATGGCATGAATGTGTAGCAATACGTATCCCAAGGGGTTATAAAGCATGTCTTTTCTTCATCTTCTTTTGCCATTAAAATTTGGTTGTAACCTGCGTATCCATCCATAAAGGATAACATCGCATGTTCAGCCGTGTTATCTACTAATATATCATTATGTGGTAGAGGAAAATTGTCTTTTAGGCTAGCTTCATTAAGATCCCTAAAGTCGACAAACATGCAAACTCGTCCATCCTTTTCAGGGACTGGAACGATGTTCGCTACCCATTCTAGGTAATTACATACGCGAATAAAACCGGTGTCCAACTATTTTTGTATTTCTTCTTTTACTTTTAATGCGACATCAGGTTTCATTTGTCGAAGTTTTAGTTTTACTGGTTTAGAAGTAGGGTTCTAGGGAATGGTATGTTCCGCGATTTCCCTATCTATTCTAGGCATGTCCTAGTATGACCAAGCAAACACGTCTTCGAATTCTTTGAGCGTCAATATGAGAGTCGATCGCTCTTCCGGATTTAGAGTTAAGCCAATTTTGACTTCTTTCTTATTTTCGTTAGTTCCTATATTAACTATTTCAGTTTCTTCAATGATAGGGTTCTTTTGTTCTCGTTCATTCATTAGTTCAACCAATTTATTAATGTTATAATCTTCATTAGATTGATTGTTATAGCATTCGAAAGATTCAAGAGAAGGCATATACTCGGAAATAGAGCTCATATTATTAAAATCAAAAGAGAGTACTTCAAGAGAAGAATCCTTTTTGGGATCTTCGTCCTTAGAACTAGAAAATAAAGACTCACTAATTGCCACAAGGCCTAAATTTTTAGCTTCCCTAGAGTCTATAATAGATTCATCATCCGATTCTTCAAAACATCTTCCCTTCGCCTGTGACGATTTCCAGTTTATCGCCTTCGTGATTGGTCCATTTGAAAGATTTGCTCCATCCATGCTCAAAAGTTTCGTTTGAAGGGGTGATCAACGAGGTTGGGTCCAAAGCTTTATCTTGAATGGCGTTTTGATTGGTCATTGTTGCGACATGATTTTTCTCTAGTCCAAATAGCAAGTTAAATGCTTGCCCATCATAGCATTCTAGGGTTGGGTGTTTTGATTTAACGATACTAAGATCGTCATCCAAGAAGTAGCAATCATGAAATATTTCAAATCCAAGCTTCGTGATTCCTTCCAAAACAAAGGGTTCCGGAAAGTCGTAGAATGGGTAATCTTCTCCCTCCCTAATGAATTGTCCATTAAGGATTTGTTGATAGGATGTGAGTAAAGTGATGATCCCTTTCTTATTATTGTCTCTACGTGCTTTGTTTTTTGCATCGTGAGACTCCAATTCTTCTTTGGTCAATTTATATCCCAATCCAAAGGAGAAGCTTTTCTTTAGGATAGGAAGTAAGAGACACTTCTTCATTCCTATTCCCAAAGGCATCCCTGGAAAGTAACTACTATTGAGCAAGATGTTGTTTACTATCCGAGTGGAAATGGATAAAGCTTGAACGGCTCTTCAAAGTCTTCTTCCATTTCAATTGTGAAGATTGGCTCCACGGCGAATCCCCACATGCCCTCTTCATAATTATCATGGTTTATTTCTAAGAGTGATTGATCAATTATTGCTATTTTGAGTGGAGAAGCATGTATAGTCATAGGAAGCCCTTGATAGTTCAACCTAATCATTTGATGAAGTGAGGATGGTATTGTACCAAGCTCATGTATCCAAGGACGTCTAAGTAAAAGGTTGAATGTAGGTTTTATGTCCATAACATGGAATTCTTTATCTTTTGAATAGGGCCTGTAGTAATTGGTAGCTTAACAGTTCCACACACCGATCTTCTCGAATTGTTATAGGCCCTAATGCTTTGTTTTGTTGATTGGAAATCTTTTTATTGATTTAGGCCTAAGTATTTTGCCGTTTGTAATGGGCATATGTTTACAGCCGACCCATTATCTCCCAAAGTTAGAGGGATATTATATCCCTTGCATCCCACTGTTAAGCATAACGCATTGTTGTGGGTAGTGTCTTTCGAAGTCAAATCATCATGAGTGAAAATGATTGACTTGTCGGATTTCCCACTAGTAAGAAAGCTAACGAGGTCCTAAGAGGTTGTGTATGTGCTTACAGACAAAGTCGTTAGAGCGTTCATGAGAGAATTCCTATGTTCTTTAGAAGTACTTAGGAGTTCCCAAATGCTAACATTTGCCTTAGATTGACGAAGTTGTTTGACCAATGGATCTTCAACCTCAAGTGGAGGTGGTATTATATTTTGTGTTTGACCTTGAGTTTGATTTTGTGTGGTCGAAGATCCATTTGGTGGTTGTGCTTGGTAGACTCGCTCAGAACGAGTTCAATGATCTATCTCATTTGGGTTAGTCGTAGGACTCATAAACCAACTTTCTTCTAGAGGATTTGGATGTGCCTCCATTTTAAGAAGTTCTATGAGTTGTGCTTGATGTCATTGTTCATCCAAGGAGAGATTCAACAAATCTTGCGATTTCCCCAAGAAATGATCCCAATCAAGCGCTCCAATTGTTTCATTTTGTAAACAAGATGGAGGTGGGACAGCGGCATACTTAGAGACATATAAGTCTTGAAAGTCGTCGTCCCATAGTCCACATACTTTATTAGTTGCCCCTATGAGTATTGTGGATAGAGGTTCTCTTATAGGTGTGATATAGTTCAAAAGATTGAACGTATCACTTCCCATATGGTCTTCATCGATGTGAAACACCCCTAAGGGGGATGCATTATTATCAGGTTTAGGCGTGGTTTAAAACATAGCAACGTTCATGTTGGGGTTTGGTGAGTCCGACTCACCGCGGAAACAAACCCAAAAAAAACAAGACCGCACTCGCATTAAATAAAATCATAAGCATTATTAAATTAATCACAAGATTAAGATAGAACGATTACCTTTGGAGCGTGCTTCGCCTGACCGGAAGGGGCTCTTAATTCGAAAGCAAGACTCAGAATTACGACGGCCTCCAACGATAGTCCACCCATAACTCGACCACCGAAAACGGCTTATGCCTTAGGGTTAGCAAGGCCCGACCAAAACCCGAGTAATTAATCAGTTTAAAGGTTTTCACAATGGTGATGCCTTTTTCATTTCTTACTCAAGTTCATTTCCCAATACCCCAACTTGGGTATTTATAGGGAAATGCATGAGTGTGAAAAGTTCTCCCATCAATGTGGGAGAATTTGATTTTCCCATTTATTTTAAATCTACAAGAAAATTAATAATCAAACTAGTAATAAATCAACAAGTGGCAAGCATACAAGGAGGCATAGGTGAGGACCACTTGGAGCAGGGGGGACCAAACTTGCCACCCACTCATGCCCCCATAACGAGCCACCTCCCTTTCTTCTCCTCCATTTAAGCTGCGCCACATGGTGTCTTACTTGGGCACCCATGGTTGCCTTGTGGGCTTCAATGAAGTTGTTGTGAGGCTTCGACCCACCTCACTTGCGCCCAAAAGCGTGAGCTGCTAGCTGCCACGGCCTAGCAAGCCACGCACCAAGTGTGCGGGCTGCTAGCTGGCGCATGCTAGCATTGCTATGCACACTTGGTGTGGGTTGCTAGCTTTTTGCCGCGCCCCTAGTACTCGATTTTACCGATGCTAGGGGTATTTCGGTCATTGTTGATTTATTATTACTTTTCACGTCTCGTCTTTTACTATTTCCAAGCTCGAATTTCCGACATCAAAATATTTCCGACATCAAAATATTAATTACTCGGTTGACTTATTAATTAATTCGTTGCTTTGGTTCGTTAGTTTCTTGGGTATGACCCGAAGTGTTTAGTCAAGATTAAGCTGTAATATTAATTATGCATTAATATTACTAATCGGAAGGGGCCTCCACCCAGGCATTCCGATCACTTGACCTTACTGAATATATTAGCTTTCTAATAATTCTGAACCCACTAACGAAATAATACACTTGTTCAAAGGACACCATTCCTTTCAATCTCCCACTTGTCCTTCCGGTCAAGTGCGCATTTAGTGTACAACCTTTTTCCTATGTCGCTTATTGTCTCCTCATGAACTATAAGGTAATATTATTCTGTCATCCTTATTACATCCAGAAGTGTTTCTTGATTTTGAGTCCGACTGTCAATAAACAAATGATTTCTATAAACCATCCGAGCACGGCCATGCATTTTCACAGTCTCGCTCTACGAGAGGCCTTGTATACAACAAAGCCATCTTCCCTATTTTATTAGGGGGACATTCCCAGTCTTGTAATGTAGCTCCTCTTACTAAGAGGACCTAGCCACCCGAGTGTTACCGTTATAATCCCCTATTATGGCAGACGTTTGACAACATCAAAGCGGACTAGTACTCAAACAAGAGAACTAACAATACTCATGATCGAGGAAATAGGTTCCGATAGCCATAATGAGAAGTATACTTATGACGATTTTTAATCTCTTAAAGTATTCTCATAGGTCGATCTAGTATGGTTCTAAACCATTACCTGTGCAAATGATTTATGACAATTATGTCCTCATAGCACAAGAAACGGTGCTATAAATCAGGCTACACACTAATCTCAAGTGGTCATTAATCGTCCACCGTTTAAAAGACCTTGATTAGGGATAATTTTTTATTATAATATTCAATGTTCACTTAATAGGTGTTTCCTTACCAAGACTGGTCTTGATAACCTATTTTGAATATTTCAAGAATCGAATGGACTCATTATTTAATTCTAAACCAGAATTAAATAGAAAACAGAGTGATAAAAAAATTGCATGAAAATTTTAATTTCTCCAAAACCTGAATGGTTCATCTTATGATAAATGGTTTTTCCAAATGTTTTAAGAGTATCACTCTTTATAAAACATCTATAGAAATCACACCCATATCTAATATGCTTGATTTCTTTCATGCAATTTTTAATGTTGTCGTTCACTCATTTCATAGGTTTTGTTATAATTACTTTGCTAATCTTAGCATCTTCATTACTGATCACTTTCATAATAAGATGATGAAATTTGAGAGTGTCATGGATTATATGTGATTTAGGATTTATTGTCCTAGTGATAGCTCCCACTCATTTTCATGATTGGGGACTTTCAACTTGACAACCTACAATCATTAATGTTCAACAATGAACTTTCCATAGAACATCTTCTTTATTATCGTCATTAAGGCAATAATATTCTCAACATATATTTTAGTAGACTTCTTGATGATGCTTTGCTTGGGTTTCATTCCAAACAACTCACAATGATTTGGGATACCCTAATCACTTGTGATCATGGAAATTTTCCTTAAATTCCTGCACATTACACATGGATCCACGTCCATGTTACCATTCTCAAGCCATGACTCATTTTAAGCTCGTGCTTATAAACGACTTCCTTGTTATGGATCTATTCCTTGTTCAGGCTTGTGCTTGCAACATCAATTCTCAAATTGTATTTGTTTCCACATGTCAAGAACTCATCATGTTGCTTATCTAAGTACTTTGGATGTTCTTGGCCATAATCTCAAGATCTAATACATAGATTCAGGTTGATTGGTGCTTCATACATACTTCACATGCTCTAAGCAAGTCAGTCCTGCGACGATTCCATATTACAACGTACATGATGGATTAAATTGCAGAGTAATTCTCAATCTTATTCCATCAATTTGTCATTTTAGCTCATTTAGTATCACTGAGTCTTTGCTAAATTGTTTGCTATGTGATATGGTTGAAAGTGTCTATTAGAGTCTTTCATGTTTGACTTAGTATTTAGCCTAGCCTATACTTAGTTAAAACATTTACTTAGTTTTATACATATGGGTAAAAAGTCTTTCAAAGCCCTTCAATTCATGTTTAACAGGGTAAACTCCTTTACACGTTCAAACATTTTATCAAGTCTATAAAAATGAACTTAATACCCAATACGTACTAAGTATCGTCTTTTGTTTGGTCCATTGTCAAAAATACTTTCAAATCTAAGCATTTAGCATTTGATAGTTATTTCACCATAGAGTTCGTAGACTTCTTATTGGACCTTTATATAATTTACTTTTGCTCCCACTAAACTTCTTATTCATAATAATTTCTATGTTTCTCCATGAGTTAATCCTCTTATTAACTTCATGAGAAAACACACTCCAATTCCTATATGCAATGCTTCCTTAAATCCCATAACAGATTCCTTGAGATTGCTTTCAAATCTAGCATTATTTAGATTTTCGAAACCCTTACACTATTCCATAGTTACATCCAAAATCCTATGTTGGGAAGGCGGTTTTGGTATCTATTTTGCCATATTTCATATGTGCAATTTTGCTAGATTAATCACAAAAAGACTTAAGCATTCCGATTGGTGAATGGGTTTTTATTAAAATCAACTCTGTGAATTTAATTGTATTCTTTTCATCCAATCTAGCTATGTATGCATATACGTTTCCACATTTGTTAGTTTTCTCCTTGAAAACTTATTTGCAATTGATGGGTCTTTCACCCTTCATGCAAATTAATCAAGTTTCAAGCATGATTTTAAAAAATGGGGTCTGTTTTGGATTTTCAAATAGCCTCTAACCATCATTCGGAATTTTTATTTGTCGTAGCTATCTTACAATACATTATTTATCTAATAGTAAATAGTATGCTTGTAAGTCATCGGTTTATTTCTTACTGAAAAGAAATTTATAGGATTCAATCCAAGCCTTTGGTGAATTCTATACCTATACGGGACAATTGCATCAACCACTGAGTTTCAAGGCGCTTCCAAAGCCCTTTTATTATGTTGATCTTACTCCAACATTTCTGATGTTTTGTGAGTAATAAATTCTCTATTAAGGCACTTGTAAAGTCCTTTTGAGTATTCTTAATAAAGCATTCTCACGAAGTCCTTTTAAGGTCTTATGAGATTCTCAGTTCTAATTTGTTGCTAAGCTCGATGGTCATCGAGTTCATTTTCCTCCCACTTGTCATTTTGGAGACGTGTTACTTTTCACAAAGACACCACTTAATGCATCAAAAACTATGTTCTCAATTAGGTTGTGGAGGTAATGCCCATGGTCTCACTTGAATTCTTACAAAGAGACATGCATATTGTCTTTAGGTAAAAGTTCGTTGTAAAACAAACAGTTAGCTCCCACTTGAGCTATCTAAGCCTTTAATGAGCTATTAAGCTCCTACTAAACCACCTAGCTCTTGCTAAGCCAGTGAGCTCCCACTGAGTTACTTAGCTCCCATTGAGCCAATGAACTCCCACTGTGGCTAAGAGTTTTAGACATATTCTTGAATAGACATTTAGAAGATAATTCTATCCATAACTGAATATGGCGTCCTTTCTTAGCTTTGAATTTTGTTTAGTGTAACATTAGTCCTTCGTGCAAATCTTAAGAACTTTTATAGGAAGGGATTTAATCCATCATTGTTCGAGTCATTTTTAAATGGCATCGAGGTCTCCGTGAAGTCACACGATGTTCTTTGTGGAGTTATTTATGAAAATTTCAATTTCATAACTTTGTGATGGTCAAGCTTTGCTCAAGCAAACATCTCTCGATTTAATCTAGACGTTTTGATATCTTGCCAAGTTGATTCTGTACTTCACTGAAATCTTGAACTATTCAAGGTCAAGTTTGTTCACGTTTGATGAATATAGCCATATTCTTTCAAATTCTTTGTGAAACGTTGAAGTAAATGAATCATCTTTAGCTTTCAGAGTCAATTATCTATACCAAGAACAATAGCTCTTTACTTTGTCGGTTTCATCAAGTAAGACATGCTTGTCTTAGAATGATTCCGAATCGATCAACTATCAAGAGCCTATCTAATAGAGCCTTAAGTACGTTCTTGTCAATTTGACATTGCTAACGATGTTCGGAACGCAAATCATGCCCATGACTTTGAGCTTTTGCCAGTTTATCATATTAAGAAATTGTTTGTTTATAATCAAGCATTCTTGACTCATGGTTTAGACAACCATGCCATACAAATAAATTTGCAACTATTGCTCATTGCTTTGAATGTGAGTAATTCCATGTGTAAACGGAACAATTGCTGATTATGGAACACAATAACAATTTATTTGTTTTGCCCTTACCTTAAAAGTCTTTAAACAAAGCATATGACCTTACAACTGAGGTAGCACCACTTGCTTCATTCTTAGCTTTTAAGTCGATAACTTAGCTTATCTTCAATAGTTTGAGGTCACTTTCAAACACTCAAGCAGTATCCAATACTTTTGAAGATAACAAATTGTTAAGTTAAGTACAATAACATGAACTCATGGGTTGAAATGGAATCTTATTCCTTTTCTTCGTTCCTCGTTTCTTATATTTCTTATTATACTTTGTCTCATAATCTTTTAAGAACCATTTCTTTAAGAGTCTTTGACTTTTATACTTTGTTAGGCATAATTAAGCATCTAATGAGCCGTAATACAAAGTTCCATCTTTTCCTTTAATTCACGCTTGAATTACTACATCAATGACTCTTACTCATCTATATGTATTAAGCAAAAAGATATGTTGGTTGTAAATATTGACGATTTGAGTTTGCAACTCAATACTTCATGTTTTAACAAAACTACCTAGTATTTTGAATACACGATGTCCAACCGTCCTTAAAAGTCATTTATGTGAACTGTATTTTAGAAATGCTTTACTTTTCTTTGAGAACCATTTTCAAAGATTTCCTTTAGCAATCATGGAAACAATATTATTTGATTTAGAATACTATAAATATAAGTGCAAAATATAACCATTTATCAAGTAAATACATAATAAGTTTGAAAATTAAAAGGTATTCATGAAAATCTTCAAACTTATTAAACGTCTTATCCACGCATTAAAATTGTCCCCATTTGGTGAGAATAAGTCGATTCCAAAATCCAAAGAAACAAAGAGTGGTTAAGCATGATTTGGCTTGTCTTAACACTCAATCTCCTAAGGTAAGCAACGCTTTGCTAATGGCTCCAAGCCACTCTTGGTTGAATAAATCGTCGCATCTAATTCTCTCTCAACAATTTATTAACTTTGCCACGACATGTTAGGACTCCATCACTCATATCGTTGAGTACAACAAAAACCAACTTGCATACCCGGTATGCCATACGTTCCTTGGAGAAGTAGCGATGCCTCGCTTTGGTGTAGCCCACCACTACCCTCGTTCGGTTGGTAAGTGTTGTTTTAGAATGGCAAGTTTTAATCAATATTTAGGGACCTAAGGTTTCTTTGTTGGTTGATTTAAGTGAACTTAATTAATCATCACGACATTCGAAATCCTAAACATACATCTAACATAAAATTCATATACATGAACATATATATATCGAAAAACATAAATGGAGATGCATTTGGCAACTAGCATGACCCCTTGATATCTTCAAATCTTTAAAAGGTCTTCATTTGCAACTTCATGTCTTCGTCTTCCAAGACTTGACCAAAATAAATGCAACTACTAGTATCTACGATTAGGATTAATCTAAATATTAAGATACAAAAAAATACACAACGGTTCGCAGATCGTATTTAGATTTACAAAAATACATAACAGATCACAGTCCGTATTTTCTATCCTAATTGGGCCCCACTAGTTGCCATTTCATAAAACCTATGAGAGAATATACATTCCTTTCATCCATTCACTATCTGTGAATGACCCATGCATTTTAAAACGATAAACAAGTAACAATGCATAAATACGCGAGAACTAGTAACTAATCCAGGTTGTTAATCCAACTAACACGCCTAATTAAACTAGTCAAAGTTGTTATAACCGGTTATGAAAATAATAAATGAAGCTCCCACTAAATTCCGCGTCCAACTTAATTAATCCAATTAATTAAGTCAGTACACCCAAATATTTGCCAAAATTAAATTTTACAAGTGCCACTCATAAAAATTGAGGCCTACCCTCAAAAAATTAATTAAAATAATTTAAACTAAATTAGATTAATAAAATAATTAAAACGGCAAATTAAGCAAAACTTTCCGTAGTCCAAAATATCCAAGTGCCTAGCACTAAGATTTGGATTGCTCACAACTCGCACAATCTTATTGCACCACATTGTTTCACAAGCAATGTCTATGCATATTCCCCTTAATGATGTCCCAAGCTATGCACAAAAAACAATCCTCAATTAAGCTCAAATGCAAGCACCCTAGCGGCTTACCCACAGCAAGCCACAAGGCTACCATGGTGCGCCAAGGGCTGCACAAGCAACAACCACCACGCGCATGTGGGTTGCGTGAGCAACCCGACTGGCCAAAAGCATGCTTGGGGCTCTTAGGCCTCGATTGGGTGCTCATGCTTCGGAAAAAATCCCGACCTTGTGTGACATATTTAATCAATTGCTAAATTAACTTTAGAATCAATTAATTTTGAGGAAAAATGAAAGTTACAACAAGTCCAACTTAAATAAATTCATCCAAGTGCATAAAACCAAAATTATTCCAAGAACCATTCTTTAATAAAATTGGTTTAACTTGGTACAACTAAAATAAGAAGGAAATTACTCACTATCAATTTAATTAATTTAAATAATCTTGAGTTTTTGACAAAATAAAAGGCAGTTGGAAAAATGAACATAAGTTCAATAAAGATTCCAACTTTAATACTTGTGAATCCTTGAAGAAAAAAAAATTAATCCCTCCCAATATGAAGATAAACAAATTTCTATCACAAGTTTCAAACTTTATGATTCCAATCAACTAAAAAATGATTAAATCAACAAAGTTTAACAAAATTTCATGGAATTTAGTAACTCAAAGTTTCAATCACTTAACTTAATAAAAGATTGAAAGTTTAGTACTTAGAATCCTCAAAGAATAACAATTTCACACTTAATGCAATTTAATTTACAACTATGTGAAAAATAAAAACAAGCTTTCAAACATAAACTACCACCAAGTAATTATGCCTAAAGAGGTTTAAAATTGCATATAAAATATGAATTGAACAAATTACATAATCACCATAAATATGCAATTAATTTTCAAGGTTAGAAAGACTTAAAGTTTTTCGTAAAAACGAAAAACCCCTCAAAAAATGCATTTCTGGTCGTTATTTGGCTAAAACCGAGGCCTAAAAGGTGAAAACCATTTCCAGAACGCCTTTTCCTCCTAAAATTCACTATTTTTGGGTCGAAATCTTGGTTTAGTAGCTGAAGTCAGCTCTAATACGAGGTTAAAATGGATAAAACGAGCTGCTAATTTAATTAGCAACTTATAACAAGAAAAATTAAGTCATAAAAATACCTTGAAAAATATTATGATTTTAAAAATAAACGAGCGAGGCTCTGATACCACTGTTGGGGTTTGGTGAGTTCGACTTACCGCGGAAACAAACCCTAAAAAAATAAGACCGCACTCGCAATAAATAAAACCATAAAAATAATTAAATTAATCACAAGATTAAGATAAAACGATTACCTTTTGAGCGTGCTTCGCCCGACCGGATAGGGCTGTTACTTTGAAAGTAAGCCTCGAAATTACGACCGTTTCGGGAGTTTTTTGGATTTCCTGGGATACTGGTCACGTTCTTCTAGCAACGAGACAGTCGAACCTGCAAAACAACGAACGGAATATTCGCCTCCGACGGTCAAGTCAGTGATCAGAACGGAAAAGGCTAGAGAGAGAAAGTAGAGGAAGTTGGAGCTATTTAATGCTCTGTTGTTTGTAAATGTCTTAATCCACCCCTCCCATCATAAATGATTACGGTATTTATAGGGGTGGGACTCGTGCCCCTTTCTAGGGTTTGTACCTTAGATTTGCGTGGCGTGATTGGCTGCGCAATCAGTGAATGCCACGTGCTACTCTAGGGGCGTCGTTTTGCGGATTTCATTGATATCTCTTGGGATTTGGGCCCTGACGTTGTTAGGTCTTTCTAGCGTGCTGATTAAAGAGGGAACACATACCCTAAACACGTGGCATCTTCTCATGACGACACGTGTCACCCTCTGACTAGGGCACGTGTCGCTATGAGATTGGCATGAGACCTTAAGGGCTCTGAATTGCGTGGCATCTTCTCGTGGCGACACGTGTCACCCTATAACTAGGCCACGTGTCACTGTGGGATTGGTTCACGTATACGAGGTATTTTTACCCACAACATTTGCCCCTGAGAGGGGGTGGCTCGTACGCTTGCAGGCCGACTCCTTTGACCTCAAATAGCCTTGGTGCGTACAAGTGTATTAGGGTTTTGTCAGTTTTCCGTCCGCCAGGAAATTTTTAGAGTGAACGCCTATCTATACAAATGGCCCGGACGAAGGTAGTTCGTCTCGCTTTTGGGAGATGCGGCCGTCTTGCCATTGCGGAGGGAGCTTTAGCTCTGCCAACTACCCTTTGGACGTGCCGTTTATTAGGTCATCTTCTTTTCCGCCTAATTTAACGGAGTTACTCCTTGTCCCTCCAAATTCTAGGTCACATTTTAAAATTATAACCGTTCAGCTTTGTTAGGCGGGAAACATGAATTTACTGTCTTACCCCCATAAATTTTGCTTATATATACAAGGGGTTTGACTTCATTTTTGCACTTTGGAACTTTACATTTTCTAGAGAGAAGTTAGAGCTTCTAGAGAGAGAAAGAGAGTTTTTCTTTGAATCTTCGAGAGCTCCGCCGTGCGTTTGAGTTTTCCGGGCACTTTTGTTGAGTTTTCCGATCAACCTTCAAGGCTTCCAAGTTTTCAACACGTACAAAGGTAGGCCGCCTGTTTTCTTTTCCTTGCATTTTTATTTCTTTGTTCATTTAAAATCTGGCTCAACACTCGGCTTCGTCCGTTTCTCCTCATGAGGCCGGTCGTTCGCCTGGGACTGAGGAGTCTAGAGTGGACGGAGACGAGTTGTCTCCTTCATGGAGTGGGTCCATTTCTAGTGCGTACCAACTCACATACACCCATTCTTCTCTGTCCCTGCAGTCGAACATGGCCCGGACGATGCAAACGTACGATCGTCATGCGGCCAGAAATCCAAACGGAAGTCTGGTGAACCTTAGGCCTCCTTATGACCCAAATAATGCTAACTTAGAGACCCCTTCTTCCACTCCTACGACCGCTTCCACGGGCACTCACTGCTCGGCCGTGGAAGTGACTTCCTCGTTCGAGGAGCGCTAAAGGACTCAAGGCGCTTCCACTACGGGGGGAAAGTCCGGTCGAACTCCGGGGTTTAGGTTCCCCCAATATGCCAGCTCGGTCGTGGATGGGGCCGAGTTGCTACTTTGTGAAAGACCTCCTTCTTCTTCTCGGGCGGACGCTGATATGTCCGTCCCCACCCCCTCAAAACTCTATCTCCAATATGGCAGGTCGGACAGACCAAGAACGGGGGTTTCAATTAATGAACCGTCCGACCTGCCTCCTCGCAGAGCACCTCCTACGGGGAGTCAGGTGTCCGGTGCCAAAGATAAAGGCAAAAGGCCCCTTGAAGATATTGTCTCTCCCCGAGGCGGCCATAGTTCTAGGAGCCGCAGCTCAGCGGAAGCAGCCGATCTGGATAGAGTGTTGTCTTCCGAGTTTGGGAGCGCTCCTCAGCGAGAGGAGGATGAGGTTGAGAATGCGGCCGAGGGTGGAGCGGCGGCCGCAGAGGGCGAAGAGGCGGCCGAGGAGGATGTTGCCAACATTGACAACTTCAAGGATCCGAACGCCTGCACAGTGGGTAGCACAGCCTTGGGCTACCTGAACTACAAATTTGAGGATTACAAGGCATTCCTCCACCTTGGCGAGGGATTCGAGATTCAGCCCCCACAGAAGTCTCGCGTCGTGGCCGCTTGGGACGTTGGACTACGCTTCCCCCTCCACCCTTTTGTCCGCACCATCTTGGACGAATACGACATAGCCCTCTTCCAGCTGATGCCCAACAGCTGGTTAAACATTTTTGGGTACTTGGTGACGTGCATCTGCAAAGGCTTCAAGCAAGACTTTGCAGTTTTCTGTGAGATGCACTCACTTACTAAGCTGGACCCGGACACGGACAGCTGGTTCATCTTGAGCTCCACCAGAGACTACATGATGGTGGTGGACCGCGTCTCTAAATGGCGTGACTGGAAGCACCGATTCTACCGCATCAAAACCAAAGATGTTGAATTTAACTTGCGGATGAATCGGCTCAATGCTGAGCCAATTCAGCTTGGACGCGGGGATCTTAAGCCTGATAAGCCACCCGTCCACCCCAGCCAGGAGCACCAGCTTGAATATTTCAAAGTCAAGCGGGTGCAAAGGAACGGCAAAACTGAGCGCGTTCTAAGTAACTGGTTCCCTTTATCCAGCTGGCTGCGGGATCCCACATTTATGTCCGCCTACAGCCTGTACCAGAACCTGCCCCAAGGTGGACGCATGGACATATATTCTTACACGTACGTAGGTTATTTGATTTTGAAGAAATTTCTAACATTTTTTGCTTCTCTTTTTCAGCTGAAGCGTACGAGATGCTTGACCCAGAGCAGAAAGGGGAGGTCAACGTGGCAGAGATTGACTTGGCTCGGTACAAGGCTCGCCAAAAGCTGTACGAGCAATCTAAAGGAGTAAGTACACCCATCTTGATTTCTTCTTTTCGTCCGTGTATGCATTACGGATAAGATCTTCTTCCTAACTTGGCATGGCCTATCGATTATATTATCTTGCTCTCTTTTTACTAACTTTTGCCTCTACAGCTGGCAACTCCAACCCCTAGGTCCAAACGGAAGCAGTCGTCCCCTGCATCCAAGACGGACAAGGACGGTAAGGCGTCCAAACAAAGGAAGACGGTCGCGCCCAAGACCACTTCCACTTCTGCGGCCAAGACGACGTCGTGGACTGCCTCTTAGCAGTCCAAAGGAGAACAACCCCGGCTGAGCGATAGCGGGGACTCCAAGTACATAGATCCGGCCGCCATGCGGGGTCATGCTAGGTCCGAGAAATCGGACGATAGGGGTAAGTCGACCCCGGCAAAACCGACCGGGCCAGAATTGACGCCGCCCGTTCAAAGAGTCAATGAATCTGATTGGCTTGAAGCCACTCAGTCAGCCGGCGAACAGCCTGGACGGACGGGGGATGATGGTGACGAGCCTGCGCCGCCCCCGAGTTTCAAACTTCCTACTCCTCCAAGTTTCTCTAACGGTCAGTCCGAGTAATCTTTAAATTTCCTACTTTTTTATTTTTTTTTTACTGAGCTTAAATTTAACTCTTTGCATCCGTATGTAGATATTACAGAGGAGCTACAGATGAAGCTGCCTGGGCAGTCCCTTACTACGGCGGACATGAAGGCCATGCGGGAGGCTATAGCCCGAGTCGTCCCTGTTGAGCAGCGAGACAAGCTGCGGGGAATACATGAGGGCTTCCTCGGCCCCATGATCAACTGCAGCGCTGAGGTGACTTTTTCAACCCTCCAATTGAGGACCTTTCTTTATTTTCAGACCCACTAACCTGTTTTTCTTGTGCACAACTTTTCTTGCGGCTGACCGCCTTCCTTGAATGGAAGGAAAAAGAAAACGAAAGGCTGAAGCGCGCCTGAGAAAACGTCCAGAAGGCCCAGTATGCTGTTATTGGGGAAGCGGCCGTCCAGCGCCGATAGTTTGATACACAGATTAACGCGCTGTCCGACAAGGCAGCGCGGCAGGCGGTGGATCTGGTGAAACTGGGTAAGGCCCTCGAACAAGAGGCCTTAGCTAGGGACGCTATGTGGAAGGAGAGGGATTAGGCTCTCTTGGACGACCAGCGCTGGAAGAAGGGGTTTAAGGCTTCAGAGAAGCTAAGAAGTGAGGTGTCCTTGGCCCAGAAGCATTTGAAAGAATCCCTGGACGAGGCGTACGCACTTAGGGCCGAGGTGGAGACCTTGAAGAAGTCTGTTGAGGACTTGACTCTCCAGCTGAAGACGCCTCGGGCCCCTAGCGCAGACGAGGTCGTCCGTATTGAGCAGAACGCTGAGGATAGGCTGAAGAGCCACTTCTTCGAGGCGTTCGAGCTCATGGTGGACGAAGGGGAGGCTGCCTATTTTCAAGAGCGCTTCACTAAGCGCCTCAACTTCGTCTGCCTCAGGGAAGAAGCTAAGAAGGCTGGACAGCCTTCTCTAGAGCAGGACGCCACACCAACAACCTCAAAGGATGAGGAAAATGAAGTGGCGGCCGGCAATGATGGTGAAGCGGAGAGCAAAGAGGTGCCAGCTGAGGACGCTTCTCCTGCAGCTTCTCAGGATCCCATCCCAGTCCATGATCCAGCTTTGACCTCGGCCGCCCCCTGACTTTCAGCTTGTTCTGTCTTTAAGTTCTATTTATGTATATTTTTCTTGACTTTTTCAACCTCCTTTTCGAGCGGTTTTAAGTAAGATATTTTACCGCCTTTTGAGCGGTCCTTTTATTAATTCAGCTTCCAAATTTTGCTTTCCAAATTTTGCTTCATACTTTGCACATTTTATACTTAACATGTTTTTGCTTTTTCGTACGCGTACTTTTTCACGTTTTTGTATCCTCGTACAATTGGGGGGTATGCTCCTTTATTCGGCGTTCGCCTAGTCCATATTTTGGGTGGTTTGATTGACTTGGTAGAATTTATACCTTAGGTGGTATGACTTCTAACAAGTTAATCAAATCATAGTAATGATTGCCCTTGGACTAGGTGGTACGCCGAATCAACACATTATTTGGCCGTTGAATTGACTTTATGTGAGTTTGTCCGTTGAAACTATAGCTCGGACGCTCTCAGAAAATTTCAAGTATGATCTCAACTTTAAATTTTTAAGTTTGGCTGGGCTGGGCTGCCTAGGTACGCCCTTGCCCCATTAAATAGGTTCACAGGGTACCTTACCTTTTTCGTCCGCCTTAGTTAGGGGCACACGTATACATATGACTCGGGGTCAAGTTGCCCGTTTTTATTTTATTTAATTTACTTTTGTTCTGCGACCGAGTTGATGTGTTCCAAGCAACCTACTCGCAAATTTCACGCGGCATATCTGTATAGGTTATGACCGTGCAAATACGCATAAATTAAATGGAAAATAATATAACAATGTTTAACTTTTCATTAATTTGTCAAAATTACATTGTTGTGGTTGTACGACTTACATTGCTCGGTCAACAGACCTAGCTGTATACACAGCTTTTGGCTAAGTATTTAAACATAATATTTCTTCAAATTGTCGGTGTTCCATGTACGCGGAATGGGTCGGCCGTTCATGGCTTCAAGACGGTAAGTCCCATCTCGGACCTCTTCCCTGATTCGATACGGCCGTTCCCAATTTGGGGTCAGCTTCCCATCCTCATTTGCTCGTCCCACAGCCTCTATCTTCCTTAGGACCAGATTTCGTAGACGATAGATTTCGTGTCTAAGAGCCGCGTTGCCCCTAGCTTCAGGAAGGAAGTCTAGGGCGGTCTTCATGGCTTCCCAATTAGCCGCTTCATCATATAACATCACCCTAAGGGTGGGCTCATACATTTCAATTGGGAGGACAGCCTCGGCACCATAGACCAAGAAGAATGGGGTTTCTCCTGTGGAACTCTTGGCCGTGGTTCGTATGGACCATAGCACATTGACCAACTCATCAGCCAATAAGCCGCCTGCCCTTTGAAGCTTGCGCTTAATTTTGTTGGAGATCAACTTGTTTTATGCCTCTACCTTACCATTGGCTTGTGGTCGGCCGACTGAAGCAAAGCAATGAGCTATGCCTTGGTCCTCCAACCATTCTTTGAGTTGAGGCGTTTCGAACTAGGGTCTATTGTCGAACACCATAGACTGAGGAATGCCAAAGCGTGAAATGATACTCTTCCATATGAAAGCTGAAACATTCGTCCACTTGATGCCCTGGACAGCCTCGGCCTCTACCCACTTTGTGAAGTAGTCTACTGCTACAAACACATACCGCCTTTGGCCGGACGCTGGTGTGTACGGTCCTAAAATGTCCATCCCCCATTTGGAAAAGGGGAGCGGACTACTGATAGCCGAAAGACTGTTGGCGGGTCGGTGGATCAAGGCTGCAAACCTCTGGCACTTGTCACACTTCTTTACCATTTCCATGGCGTCCGACTTTTAGCTCGGCCAGTAGTAGCCCAGACGGGCAACCTTTTCAGCCAAAGCTCGTCCTCCAATATGAGAGCCGCACTGCCCCTGGTGAAGATCATCCAGGACATCATGCCCTCTCTCAGGAGTGATACAATTCAGGTACGGCTTCACAAATGCGTTTTTAAACAACTC
Organism: Chenopodium album; assembly: GCF_948465745.1. Taxonomy (NCBI): domain Eukaryota; kingdom Viridiplantae; phylum Streptophyta; class Magnoliopsida; order Caryophyllales; family Amaranthaceae; genus Chenopodium; species Chenopodium album. The sequence continues at coordinate 24,675,075 of NC_137842.1, forward strand.
TCCTTGCTTAATTTCAAACCAGGCTGCTCTCTTTTTCATCAGCCAGCTCTCTTTAGGATCGGCCGGGAGTAATCCGTCCTTTAGGTAAGATATGATCCCGTCCATCCAAGTGGAGCTTCTATCAATGATATGTACTGGGTCAGCATCAATACTCCTCTTTTCTTTTACTTCCCAAAATACCGACCTGGGAGTATCACATGATGCTGAGGATGCTAACTTAGATAGGGCGTCCGCCTGATGATTGGACGAGCGAGGAACCTGCTGTAGAGTAAAATGATCTAGGCTTTTAGCCTCCTCTTTTACAATCTTCAAGTATTTTATCATAGCCGGCTCCCTCGCCTCGAAGTCTCCATTCACCTGGCCGAATACAAGTAGGGAGTCTGAACATACATCAATTTTTGTCGCTCCTGCCGCCTTACACATTCTAAGGCCGGCCAAGAGGGCTTCGTACTCGGCCTCATTATTAGAGGCTTGAAACTGGAATCTCAGAGCGTACTCAAACTTATCTCCCTAAGGAGACTGGCATATGACACCTGCACCGCAACCAGTAGTTGTCGCACTACCATCCACGAATACTTTCCAGATCTGGTCTCCGGCCGTCTGAAGATCTGGCCGAGTCATTTCAGCTAAAAAATCAGCAAAGGCTTGCCCCTTAATTTCTTTTCTTGGCTCAAATGCAATGTCAAAGCCTCTCATTTCCAAGGCCCATTTAAGCATACGGTCGCTTGCCTCTAGAGTTGTAAATGGCTTTTTTAGAGGTTGGTCTGTGTAGACCACAATTGAATGTGCCAAGAAGTATGGCCGCAGCTTTTTCGATGCCATGTATAATGCCAAGCCAAATTTTTCAATAGGGGGGTACCTTAGCTCAGCGATATGAAGTACGTGGCTAATAAAGTAGACAGGGATCTAGTGGCCGTCCTGTTCAGCAAGCCGGACGGCGCTTAGGGAGTGTTCAGAGATGGCAAGATAGATAAATAGCTTCTCACTCTTAAGTGGACTGACAAGCCGAGGCAATGTATGTAGATGGCCTTTTAGCTGTACGAATGCTTCCTCGGCCTCCTCTGTCCACTCAAACATGGCTTTCTTTTTTATGGTTTGAAAGAAATAGCGGCACTTATCCCCTTATCTTGACAGAAATCTACCAAGTGCTGCTAAACAGTTGGTCAATCTTTGGACTTCTTTAATTGTCCTTGGTGACTTCATGTCCATGACGGCTTGGATTTTTTCAGGGTTGGCCTCAATTCCACGCTGATCAATTAAAAATCCTAGAAATTTACCGGACTCAACACCAAAGACACATTTCTTTGGATTTAACATCATCTTATGCCGCCTGAGTTCAGTGAAAGTTTTTCGTAGGTCCTTCAAATGGTCGGCCGATTCTTTTGACTTGACAATCATGTCATCAATGTACGACTCCATATTCCGGCCGTTGAAAGGTAGCTGGGGCATTCTTAAGGACGAATGGCATAACTTGGTAACAATACAACCCCTGATCAGTTACGAACGTTGTTTTCTCTTGATCTTCTTCCCATAATGGAATTTGATGGAATCCGGAGTATGCGTCCATAAAACTCATTAGGGCATGTCCGGCCGTCAAATCAATCAAGCGGTCGATTTTGGGCAAGGGAAAGCTATCCTTAGGGCATGCCTTGTTCAGATCGGTGTAATCCACACACATTCTCCAAGTTCCATTCGGCTTCTTCACAAGGACCACATTGGCCACCCACTCTTGGTAATAACATTGCCGAATGAAACCGGCGTCCAGAAGCTTTTTGACTTCTGCTGCGGCCGCCTGATTTCTCTCTTCTCCATGATTCCTTTTCTTCTGGCAGATAGGTTTAATGGCCGGGTTTACAGCCAACTTATGCACGGCCAGGTTAGGGCTTATACCTTGCATCTCGCCAACATCAAATGCAAATACATCTTTGAACTTTCTCAACAATTGAATTAACTCATCCCCAAGCACACCCAAAGCTATAGTGCCCACACTTACCGTCCGACCTGGTTGATCGGGGTCAAGCACTATATCTTGGTGGCTGCCGGCCGGCTAGGGTCGTAACTTTTCTGGCCGACCGACAGTCATTAGCTGCTATGCTTGCTCTATCTTGGCTGCCTTACGCTTCTGGCCGACCTGGTGTGTTGGGAGTGAGGTTCCTTCTTCTTTTGGCTCGGACAATTTTGATCCGCGCGCTGTAGGCTTAACCGCCAACTGATTACATTCCTTTGCCATATTCTGACTTCCTTGGATTGTACCTATTTTCCCGTCCGTCCTCTCAAACTTTAGCAGCATTAGGTGAGGCACAATGACTGCTTTTTCTACATTCAGTGTAGGACGACCGAGTATGACATTATATCCAGTCAGCTCTTTTACAACCAAGAAGCGGACAACCATATCCCTTCCTTCCCCTTTTTGCCCAAATCGGACAGGTAAGTCTATCCGCCCCACCGGATGGATGACATTTTCCCCAAATCCGACCAACGGGTGAGTGATGTCTTGTAGAGCATCCTATGGGAAGCTTAGATTCTTCATGGAGAGGCTAGGCTGATGATATCAGCCGCGCTTCCCGTGTCAATCAATATTCGTCCAACCTTCAAATTGGCTATCTTCATAATGAATACCATGGGATCATTGTGTAAGGCTTTAACTTCCCCCCGATCGGCCTCACTGATGATTAATTCGGGGAAGGGTTCAGCCTTTTACTGAGTCCATTTGCATGACCCTAAAAATTTCCCACAAACAACAAACTAAGAGTAGTAAAACAATTGACGCATCCGGCCAGGAAATTGTTGAACCAATCCTGCGCCACGCCTTTCAGAGTGGCCGGAAAACATTTGCACCAAGTAGCATCGTCTACGCTTTGCAAGTACATCAGGTTCCTGTACGAGGTGATGTGTTCTTCTGGGTTGCCCGTGCCGTCATAGGCTCCCACAAGTACACTCTTCACCTTTGGCGGCTGAGGGGCATTTAAAATATCTTGCGAAAACGAGGGCAGCTTATCTCCTAGAGTAAGTAGGCGCATCTGCCAATCGATGGGTTGTGGCTGCACGGACGGTCCAGCCAGGTAAGGAGCATGTCCATACACCTGCCCGTATGGCCCATATTGTCCGTATGCCTGGGGGTTCGACTGCATCAAGCCATTGAACCCCTGATTAGCTTGATATTGCACTGATTGGGCTGGAATAGGAGTTGGAGTATGAAAGACTAGAATAGGAGTTGGGGCGCGAACCGCCTGATTTCCGCTAGAGATGGCCGTGTTGGTATGTTGGGAAAGAGAATGATGTGAAAAATCATTCGACATAGTTGGGGTTGAGGCCGTGTCTGAGTAGGCGACGCGCTCCCGCTGCTTATGCGGAAGGTAATCTCATGCGTCCTTCCATCGTCTGGACGGCTCAGGCTCCACTCTTCGAGGCTGCCTACCCCTCCCCCAGCCGACTACGTTTTTGCCAGCAAGTCAGAGAAATTAGTCCGTGGTACCCTCGGGGACCTTCTAGTAGGCCTTCGAAAGGGAGTGTTTCCAGCGTCCGTTGCATTGACTGCTTTGCTGTGTGTCTTCTTTGGAGCCCTCTGTTCCTCTCTCCTAAGCGGCTGCCTAGAGGTAGAGGCTCCATTGTTTTCAATCTCTTTTCTGAGTTTGTTAAGCGCGGCCTTAAGAGAGGCTGCGGTAACAGGAGGGTCATCAGCTTATTGAAATGTGGCTATCAAACGATCGCTAGTACGGATTGTAGGGATTAAATACTCTACATGTCCATCCTCGCCTGGATTAAGTGTCTGACCGTCTATCGCCATAACGTACGAGTATCCCCCACAGACGACGCCAAATGTTTCGTGAATTTTTTGGATTTCCTGGGATACTGGTCACGTTCTTCTGGCAACGAGACAGTCCAACCTGCAAAACAACGAATATTCCGATCAACGGAATATTCGCCTCCGACGATCAAGTCAGTGATCAGAACGGAAAAGGCTAGAGAGAGAAAGTAGAGAGAAGTTGGAGCTATTAAATGTTCTATTGTTTGTAAATGTCTTAATCCACCCCTCCCATCATAAATGATTAGGGTATTTATAGGGGTGGGACTCGTGCCCCTTTCTAGGGTTTGTACCCTAGATTTGCGTGGCGTGATTGGCTGCGCAATCAGTGAATGCCACGTGCTACTTTGGGGGCGCCGTTTTGCGGCTTTCATTGATATCTCTCGGGATTTGGGCCCTGACGTTGTTAGGGCTTTCTGGCGTACTGATTAAAGAGGGAACATATGCCCTAAACACGTGGCATCTTCTCATGACGACACGTGTCACCCTCTGACTGGGCCACGTGTCGCTATGAGATTGGCATGAGACCTTAAGGGCTCTGAATTGCGTGGCATCTTCCCGTGGCGTTAAGTGTCACCCTATAACTGGGCCACGTGTCACTATGGGATTGGTCCACGTATACGAGGTATTTTTACCCTCAACAACGACGGCCTCCAACGATAGTCCACCCACAACTCGACCACCGAAAACGGTCCAATGCCTTGGGGTTAGCAAGGCCCGACCAAAACCCAAGTAATAAATGAGTTCAAAGTTTTTCACAATGATGATGCCTTTTTCAACTCTTAATCAAGTTCTTTTCCCAATACCCCAACTTGGGTATTTATAGGGAAATGCATGAGTGTGAAAAGCTCTACCATCAATGTGGGAGAATTTTATTTTCCCATTTATTTTAAATCTAAAATAAAATTAATAATCAAACTAGTAATAAATCAACAAGTGGCAAGCATACAAGGAAGAGTAGGTGAGGACCACTTAGAGGGGGGGGGGGGACCAAACTTGCCCCCCACTCATGCCCCCATAACCGGCCACCTCCCTTTCTTCTCTACCATTTGAGGTGGGCCACATGATAGCTCACTTGGGCACCCATATTTTCCTTGTGGGCTGCCATGGGGTGGTTGTGAGGCTTCGGCCCACCACACTTGCGCCCAAAAGCGTGGGCTGCTAGCTGCCACGGCCTAGCAAGCCACGAACTAAATGTGCAGGCTGCTAGCTATGGCATGCTAGTTTAGACACCCATTTGTGTCTCCCCAAAACAAAACCTAGTGATGAGTACCTTTCACGTCGAGTCATAATCGAATGAAGTGAAAGTGTGGAAAATCTAGTGTTGCGGATAGTTTTTATTTCTTTTCGTTCTTGTTGTTTTTTAAAACCAATTTTAAGAAAACAGTCAACCTAGTTAGGTTTGGTCCATGGAAAGGGTCCAATAATAGTGTAGTTGGGTCAGGTTCGAAAAGAGCTTTCCAACGATATATTATAAGCCCATTTCTGATAAATAATAATAAGGAAGTTATGGCCAAATTACTAAACTGGGCCCGGTTTGATATTTATATACGACCCAATGATCTAGAAGAGGTTCTAATATTTGTTTATAGTTTTCTAGATTCTTCTAGAAAGTTCTTTTCATTCCTAATTTAATTAGCATTGATAAATTGACTTTAGTTGACTTTGTAGAGTTTAAATGAGTTTAAAAGAAGTGTTTTTAAAGAAAATACGATTTTTCCTTCTGCACAGCTAAATTTTATCAAAATTAAGAATATGCGTGAAAACTATTTCTAGCGCCTGGCGCTAAGGCTTAGCGTCTGGCGCTAGCCTTGGCGCCTGGCGTTAATGTCTGGTGTCTAGCGCTAAGTTGTTTTATTCTCGTCAAACCTCTGATTTGTTTTTCTATCCATCCGGCTGATTTTCTCTATAAATAGCCTCCTAAAACCCCCGTTTTTAATCATCAACTCTCCAGTTTTCTAATTCCCTCCATTACCAACTCTCATCAAGAATCTCTTGATTACTCGCTCTCCCTCTTTTCTAGACTAGCTTTTGCATACAAAATTCCCCATTCACAAGATCTAGAAACACCTAGCCAAGTTCGAAGTTGCCTTCTCCCTAGACGTGAAAGGTTTCAATTTCAGAGGGTTTGGTCCCAATTCTCCCTTTCAATTATTTAATATCATTGTTTTGTTTATTTTTTTCCTTGAAGTTACTAACGCGTGTATTTTGTTATTAGAAAGAGGTACGAGGCCTTCAAGTAAGTGCTTTAATTGATTTATTGATATTTTGTTATAGAAATCATGTCTAGGTTGTTATTATATGATTCCTAGTATCATGTTAGGGTGTTTTGATCTTCCTAGTATCATGTTTAGGGTAACAACTATAATTTCTAATATCAAATTTGAAAATTGTGATTCTTGCGATGCCTCCTATTCTTTTCCTAATATTCATGTTAGTATCATGTTATGGGTAAATATTAGATCTTTATTGTTTAGTGACATGCTAGGGTTTGTTATTAATCTTGTTAGTATCATGCCTAGGATCTTGCTAATAATATTTTGCTTTAACATGATTATGATTGTTATGATTTTAATTATCATCATGATTATTTTGATGATTATTATTCTGATTATTATGATCATTATTATTATTAATGATTATTGTTGCTTGATATATATTTATTGTTATTGCTTGATCACACCTTTATGCATGTTTACATGGAATTAGTACTTGTTATCACGCTTAATAACATAATTAATAATCATATTTAGGGTTATTATGATTATAATTAAAGTGATCGCCAATAGTAGTTTTATCTGTGCATTAAATTCAACCAACATAGATTAAACAGGTTTAAGGTAATCTTATTGATTGCATGTTAGTTAGAAAGCGCACAAGAATACGATAAGAATAAAGTAGAGGCCTATTATTAGGGAAGGTTCAACCTCTTTTAGGTAGGATTTGTACATTCATCACCAAACTACCAGTCATGGTTCCAGATCTATTAGATTTGACGATCTCCTGGATCGTTAAGGGGTGTAACCTTCACCTCATGAACGGTTTACAAGTTCCTAAAACTTGTTCGCGACTCTTTTGCTCTATCTTCTTTTCCTTTGGACGCCACCGTACTTAAGTGTATGATCACTGTGGGGTTCAAGTTTGGGGTAATTCTTGAAATATTCCATGCAGCTTTTTGGCAACTCCACTGGGGAGGATATCTATTTTAATTCCTGAAATTTATTTTGGCAATGATTTAGAGTGAGTGGATGAGACTCGAAAACTTCTAAGTATTTCATGCGCGTAATTTCGATTAACATTATTGTCATATGCATAAAAAAGATCTCATTGGAGAACCATCCGTAATGAGTTAAAAACATAGGATTTTTACACTTAGGAAATTTGAGGAATATCTTTCACAACTAGGATCGAAATAATGCTGCGTGAAACAAGAAAATTTTATCGAGCACAGAAAGCTGCTGAGGCATGTAGGAAATAGCGTCAGAAAACAGTGTCTAGCGCCGAGGATTTGACTCTGGCGCCAGGAGTGAGTGGCGCCTGGCGCCACAGCCAAATTGCGACGCCGACCTCTGTTTCCAAACGCCAAGTTCTTCCAATACCGTGCTAGAAATATGCGTTCTAATTTTGACCAGTTTTTATCACTGTTTTCTCGATCCTACTTCCTGATTGAATTTTTCTCACTTTTCTGAAACCCATATGTGTTCTACATATGGACATAACCCTTTGGGAATTCATGCTCCATGTACCTGATTGAACGCTTTTTGCAACAAAAGGTACATCCGAGAATGTTGAATTCATCACACCATGGAAGCGAGTTTTTAACTCGCGATGTCCCATCCACTCGCACCAACCCTACAAAGGTAAGGCTTCCGCGCGGTGCATTCGGACAATTAAACATGGACCCTCTTTGACTAACCCATATCCCGAAATTTAGAGAACTAGAGCCATGGTTAGGTTGCAAACTCATTGAATCATATTGTGACTACTTGACTACTTGTGCATTCTTTGATTGTGAATACTCTATGTGTTTTTCCTAACCGTTTGTTTGACTTGTGTTTAAGATTAAATAAACTAATTAATGACTAAAGCAATTTTTTTAATTAATTAATTAATTTGTGTTAAAAAAATAATCCTAAAATCGAGTCATAGTTCCTTTAAGTCAACCTGGATACTTATTCCTGTAGACTGCACAAACGTCAACTTGTTTTGATCATAGATGGAGTTCTAGGAAGAACTACGAGTCATTAAACCTATGGATCTATAGCCTAGAGTTTTATCTTTAATTTGGCGTTGGTTTCATCCCAATCAGAGTCACATATCAAAAGTTATGACTACAATACTACAAACTGTACAGTTTAACGCATATACATAAAGTCTTAACTTAGTATTTGTTTCAGTCTAGTCACATAGTCTAGCCACATGGTCATGACACAAGTCATAACATGTCACCTACACTCACTAGTCTTAGCACACACTCTGTGTATATGCCACTATGACCATGTCTTAGGTTCATGCATGAGTTGGTTTTTTTAGTCATTTGAGTTGGGGGTACATTCGATTCCTAATTTTTTTATCTCTCCATCTACATCATCTTTCCATTCTCTACATGCTTTCTCTATATCACAACCTTAATTTTTCTCATCTTATTCTATCTATGCATGTTGAATAGAGTTTGAGTCAAATAATTAACAGTTGATATCCTTAATTTCCCTTTCCACAGTACTTGGTCAAGGAGAGAAGGGAGATTAATCAAGGACAACCTATTTGTTCAAGTCTTACTTTTTGATAAACCGATTCGTTAAAAGAGGAAAGATGAAAAGATAATGGCAACTGAAGAAGAAGTCAATGTACTTAGGAATCAATTGACTAATGTAACTGAAGTGTTGAAGGCTTTAACCCTTCAAATCAATGACCCTGTGAAGCAACAACAAATGGAGCTCATGCAAGAAAGCTTGAGCAAGCTATCTAGTGACTACAAATTCCAGGGAATTAGTTCACAAGGGATCTCGGTGGACAAGGAGCTTCTTCCTTAGAAGTTCAATGCCACTCACATCCCTAAATTCAAGACAACAAATAACCCTTATCTTCACTTAAGAGCCTTTGAAACAATAATGGGTATTAAGGGTATTGATAACAAAGTATTTCCCTTCTTATTTTCTCTATCTCTTAAAATCGTTTTCCAACAATGGTTATTCTCTCTTAATAATGAGAAAACTTCTTCCTGGGAATCGATGGTAAACCCTTTCATTTATAGGTATAAATGCAACATTCAAGTCGAAATCGATTATAGACAACTCGAGATGCTAAGACAAAAGAAGAATGAAGGCTTTACTTCTTTCTTCAATAAGTTGAGGGAAACTTCCGCTAAGATTATTGAGGTGCCCACCGAAAAAGAATCTGTAAGGATGTTTATCAAGAATCTCCAAGAGAAGTATTCGAAGCATTTGAAGTATCAACAAAATTTGAATACTTTCAAAGCCGTTTATGACATCGGAATTGAAATCAAAGATGATCTCTCAAAGCAAAAAGCTACTAACAACAGCAACAACAGTGGTTGGAAAGGAAAGAAGAACGACAATCCTTCTTCTTCCGAAAACGACCAATGTAGTAATGATGTTAGTACGTTTGACCATAACGATGTCTTAGCTATGAATAATCAAGGATATAAAAAGAAACCCAAGAGAGATTTCACACCCATTGAAATGACCTATGATGCTGCGTTTGATCGTCTCTATGATAGAAGATTAATCAAACCTACTTGCCCTACCGAGGATCCAACCCCAGAAAATCTATCTTTGAGATGGAATCCCAACTCTTATTGAAAGTACCATCGAGGACGCGGTCATACTACTGATGAATACTACAGGTTTCAAAATCTCATTCAAGATCTCATAAAAGAAAATAAGATCCCATTGCCTCTAGCTAAAGAGAAGACTGGGTGATGATGAAGCAAACAACACAAGACAAGAGGCGAGCTGCAACGACAAGATTTCATGACCTTTTTTCTATTTCTTTTTCATTTTTTTCTTTTTCCAATAAGTCTAGCATAGACACCTTTCGTTTCCCTTAGATTAATTTTTTAGATTATTTCTTTTTCCCCTTTTAATAAAATGAGCATGTATTTTCTTGCATATGATCATTTCATTACATTGAAAAAAAAAAAAAAATCATTGTCAAACCAAGCACAAGGTATACCAATGATTTCAGGCACCCCTTGTAGCCACATCATATCACTTTTAACCCTTCAAATATGCAATCCTTTTTTGGTAAACCACTTTGAGCCTCGTCTAACGATAGACCCTTCATTTTTTTTAACCCATATCTACCTAACTTTGGGATGGGAATGTGTACAACTTATGTAATTTTCAAAAAAAGCTTGAGTGACTTTAAAATATCAAAATAGCAAATAATAATAATAATAATAATAATAATAATAATAATAATAATAATAATAATAATAATAATAATAATAATAATAATAATAATAATAATAATAATAATAATAATAATAATAAAAGTGTGCAAAAGGGCAAGTGTTCCAATGTCTTTGACATGAACATGTTTTTGATATGAACACGTCTCAGATTGCGTCTCTTATCGAGTGCACGGTATCGTGCCTGAGAAACATGAATACCAAGTGAGTGATAGACCGCATGATCGAGATTGTCCACACTTATAAAAATAAAATAAATGCTAAAGCAAAAAAAAAAGAGATAAAAGAGAGCTAAAAAAGAGTAGAAAGCCTCAAGCATAAAAATATAAAAATTCAAAAGCAAGGTTACACACCTTGGGGCTTATCTAGGGTCTTGAGCCTTTTATCCCCTTTCATCTTCAACCTTTAGCTTAACCACGTTACAACCCATAAAAAGACATTTTTTAGGTATACACACTTGTGCGAGGTTCGGCTAAAACTACGTTCGGCCTGATTCCTAACGGATACGTAGGAAACCTCACATTGAGGTGCGGCCGTAAAAAAAATGCATTCATATTAACATTCACACACTCACACCATGATCATATCAAGGGATCCTCTGTGTTCATCCCTATTCATTTAGAGATAGACTTGGGGGCTTGATCCTTATATAATTAGCTTACCCAGTCTAAGAGTCACCATCATTTGACTCTTTTCAATATATTTTACACACTTAGCCCTTGCAGCCTAACTTTAGGTCACTTCACACACTGCATAGATACATGACCAAACATACTTCCCTTAGGAACCCTTTGTCATGAAACCTTAACACAACGTTGAAGCATGCCTTGTCATATCAACATCACTCATTAATCATAATCGTCATTTCATAACAAATTATGAAGTGCTTTGCCTCTGTGCCTAAGTTACCCTAATACTTTCATGGAGTCAACAATTAAGATAGCCTTGGATGGATAAATCTTCGCACCTTGAGAAATAGTATCAAACAGCATTTGACTAAGCTCATTCAACATGCACCTTCAAAAACTTCGCTTCTTTTTTTAAAAAAATGATGGAAATTTTTGTTTTTATGCATTTTGAGTCATGTACATATCGAGTTTCGTGAGTCAATACTACGTACACACGAGTCACATCGAGTCAAGTCAACCTCGAGTCAGTCAATCATAGTGAGTCAAGTTTACACCTTGAGTCATGTCAAGTTAATGAGTCAAGCAACACTAAGTCTTAGGTCAACCGTAAAGAAAGATAAGCAAAGTCCTATAGTCAAAGATATAAATGCAGATGCACCCCAGCAAGCGAGGACATTCCCGGATTTTTTTTCGAAAAAACCGCGAATATGGTATAAGAGATTCCTCCAAGATAAGAGGAGTTACATAGATCAGTAAATTAGAGATGAAGAGCTTTAATTAAAAAAGATTTGAGCGAATTTGGTTGAAAGTAAACGACCAAGCTCAAAGTTCGGAGCAAAACCAAGCAATAGTGGCTGCAAGAGCAGAATAGGGAAGACCTGACTCCAGCGCCAGACGACAAGGCTGTATCCTTGCGACAACATTTGTCGACTGGCGACAGAGTTCAGTGACTGGCGCTAGATCCCAGGGTCTGGCGACAGAGCCAATTCTTGGCGCCAGCGACATTTCAGTAGCGACAGAGCTCGAAGCCTCTCAGAATGGTTATTTCAACCTCATAAAGCAATTTTGGGTTCCCTTGTACGCCAGTTAGCCCCTATAAGAAAATTGACATGGTTAGTAGTCGGCTCGATTACAATCGTAGTAAGTGATTGACCTGACAAAAAAGCGTCTCACTTAGCTTAAGAGCCTAAGCATTGGCTCATTACAAACACAAAGGCATCGATTCAAAAGCAAGCGCATCACTTATACGACAATTTTTCCAAGATTTGATTGTCATCTCCAACTTACAATATTTCCAAAATATGGATTGTCGCGCATCTTCTTCAAACAATAATTTTTCCAAGATTGGATTGTCATCCCTGGCAAAGTATCCAAGCGTGGATTGTCGTGCTCCTTCTTTATTTGGCAAGTTTTTCCAAGTTCGGATTGTCATACATTCATGGATCTTTTGCAAGTTTTCCGAGATTGGATTGTCATACACCCAGTTCCCTATGGAAAAATTTCCCAAAGGATTGTCGTAGGTCTCTACTCATCATAAATTTCGGCAAAGGTTCCCAAACGTGGATTGTCATTCATTTCAGCAAGTGGCAAATTTTTCCGAAATGGATTGTCGATTGATTCTTTTTTGGCAAATAATCCAAGACACGGATTGTCAATTGTGGCAATATTTTCCTAAAAGGATTGTCGCATAGCATTGACAAATTTCCAAGGTGGATTGCTTTCAAGAGTTATATTCGAAGATGTGGATTGTCGATTGTGGCAAGATTCCTATAATAGATTGTTACGAAGCATTGACAACTTTTCCCAAAAATGGATTTTGGAAAATTTTCCGAGATACGGATTGTCGCTTCATCGTGGCAACATTTCTTGATGGATTGTTACGAAGCATTGACAACTTTCCCTAAATCAGATTGTCATACATCATAAAAGAGTTGTGTTGGCAACTATTCCAAAGAAAAGAGGATTGTCATCACAACAAAAGCACCGACATACTGGTTCATAAGCAGTAAAGGGTCGACGCACTGGCATAACAGCATTAAGGATCAACAAGCAGTGGTCTTTTTGAAGACTTTCACAGCGAAAATTGGAGGTTGTTACAGGCGTAGCAGTCTTCAGGCATTATCCCCTAGCTTGAGGAAGATCGTCAAACAAAAAAGAAGCTTTTTGTTCAGAGACGAGTGGACACTCCCCAAAAAGAAGCTCTATTGCTCAAAGTCGCGTGGAAATATCATTCAAAAGCTCTTTGTTCAGAGATGCGTGAACATATCCAAAAAAGCTCTATTGTTCAAAGACAAGTGAACATCAAACAGCAGGATGGCATCCCCTAGCTTGTGGAAGGTAGTCACAACAACAACAACAAATCGGTTTCCTTCAGAGACGTGTGCTCGACAGTGCAAGATACGCGTTTCTTAAACTCTTTTATCTGTTTAGCTAATGCTAGTTTGCAGGTATCAGCGTTACAAGAATGATTTAGGATCGCAGAACGCTCTAAATCATTCTCCGTCCCTATCGATACTTTGACTTTTGTTTTCGAAACTTGTGTTTCTCCAAACTCAGTCAAAGTGGGGGCTTCAGTAGACACCCATTTGTGTCTCCCCAAAACCAAACCCATTGATGAGTACCTTTCACGTCAAATCATAATCGAATGAAGTGAAAGTGTGGAAAGTGTAGTGTTGCGGATAATTTCTATTTCTTTTTTTTCTCGCTGTTTTTAAAAACCTATTTTGAGAAAATAGTCAATCTAGTTTGGTTTGGTCCATGGAAAGGGTCCAATAATAGTGTAGTAGGGTCGGGTTCGAAAAGTGCTTTCCAACGATATATTATAAGCCCGATTCCGATGAATAATAAGGAAGTTATGGCCAAATTACTAGACTGGGCCCGGTTTGATATTTATATACGGCTCAATGATCTAGAGGAGGGTCTAATATTGGTTTATTATTCCTAATGCAATTATAATTGAGTATAGTTTTCTGGATTCTTCTAGAAGGTTCTTTTCCTTCCTAATTTAATTAGCATTGATAAATTGACTTTAGTTGACTTTTTAGAGTTTTAATGAGTTTAAAAGAAGTGTTTTTAAGAAAAATACGATTTTGCCCTTCTGTACGGCTAAATTTTATCAAAATTAAGAAACCGTGTGAAAGTTAAACACATTCAATCAAACCTTTTTGAATCGAATGAAAGTCAAATGCATTCAACGATGCTAATTGAATCAAATGAAAGTCGAACACATTCAAACAAAGCTTTTTGAATTGAATGAAAGTTAAACGCATTAAAAAAAACTTTTTAAATCGAATGAAAGTCAATCACATTCAAACAATGCTTTTTCAAGAAAATTAAAGGCAAATACATTCAAATAAATTTTTTTAAATTTAAAAAAAGTAAAATTCATTCAACGACGCTAATTGAATCAAATGAAAGTTAAACGCATTCAAACAAAGCTTTTTGAATAAAATTAAGGAAAATTTGCCAAGAATAATACGACCTTTCAGCGGTCTTCCAAGAATGGAATGACCTTTGAATTATTTCAAAATGGAACGACCTTTGATATACATTTGCCGAAAATAGACCAAAAAACCTGTAACATGTTTCACAGGTTACTTTGGACACGTGTCACATTTGTGATTGGATAAAACTTTATTTTAATTATTTTAACATTTTTATTTTAATAATATGATATAAAAAATAAAACTTAAATTAAAATTTTTTTAAAAAAAATTAAAACAAATAAATTTTAAAACAAAAAAAAAAACTAGAAAAAAAAATCCCTCCCCCTTCCCGGCAGCCACCCACCACTACTTGCTATCCCCATCCGTTAACCTGCCGGTGGACAGAGCCTATACCTGGTGTCGGCGGTACCCTCCTGACCCAGACCCCGACTCCGACCACCCATCCACTCCCCTTGAACCACCACCCGAAAATTCAATGAGGTTAAAACCACCACTCAATTTTAAGGTTTTCGAGTGTTGGTTAAGGGGAGGAATGGATTGGAGATGGGCGCCGGAGGGGCGTGATGGATTCGCCGGCAAAGAGGAAAGGGTTGGGGCGCCGGTCGGTCGCGCGGTGAGGAGAGGTGGGTTTTCAAGAGGAGGGAGGGGGTTATAAGGTGGAGGGAAGGTGGTTTATTAAGGGAAGGGGAGGGGCGTGTAGGCTCGAATTCTGGGTCTGGAAGGGTGTGCCGTCGCCGAGTAGAGGGATCAGGCCGCCGGCCGGGGGTGGAGAGGGGGAGAAGAGATGGTGGTCGAATGGCTGCTACGTGGCTACAAGGGGAAGGGTTTTTTTTTTTTAATTTCAGTTTTCTTATTTAGTTTTTAAGTATTTTTTATTTTAA
The DNA here is from genome assembly GCF_948465745.1 of Chenopodium album. Classification (NCBI taxonomy): domain Eukaryota; kingdom Viridiplantae; phylum Streptophyta; class Magnoliopsida; order Caryophyllales; family Amaranthaceae; genus Chenopodium; species Chenopodium album. Next base: position 24,690,269 of record NC_137842.1, read on the forward strand.
ATTTAAAAGAAAATTGTTAAACAAATTGACCAACGACACTGTGACACGTGTCACTGGTAACCTTCTAAACAGGTTACCAACAGGTCACGTTCTATTTATGGCAAATGTGTATCAAAGGTCGTTCCATTTTGAAATAATCCAAAGGTCGTTCTATTTATGGAAGACCGCTAAAAGGTCGTATTATTCTTGGCAAATTTTCCTAAAATGATATTCAAACACATTCAAACAAATCTTTTTGAATTGAATAAAAATCAAATACATTCAACAAAGCTAATTGAATCAAATGAAAGTAAAACACATTCAAACAAAGCTTTTTAAATCGAAGCTTTCTAACCCAATTAAAATCAGATTAGAACATTTTGTAGATGAAAAAATATGGCAAAAATAGTGAAATGGTGTCAGTTTTGGATAGAGTTTCGTATTCTATTCGTATCTTTTTCGTTATAGCTTGGAATTAATATTATATTATATCATTGGAAAGATAGTTTCAAGATCTATCCAACCATATAAAATTTGGATAAATATTATGAGGCACGAAAATAATATCTGAATATATTTCATTTCGTACAAACAAGGATTCTCGAAAGGACTAGTTTTATTCAATTTCACACTCTTTGAAACATAATAATCAATCCTAACTCCATTAGGATTTAAGAGAACCTTCAAGATTATTCTAGAAGACTATAATCAATCCTAATAGCTTTAGGATTGATAATGAATAATAGGCCCTCCACTAGATCATTGGGTTGTATGTAAGAACAAAACCGGGCCCAATTTAGTATTTTTGTCATAACTTCCTCATAATTCATCGGAATTGGGCTTATACTTTATCGTTGCAAAGTAATTTTGAGCCCTATCCAATTACACTATTATTGGACCCTTCTCATGGACCAAACTAAACTAGATTTGCTATTTTCATGAATTAGAGCAGATTTTTTGTAAACAGAAAGACATATTTTAATAAAAATTAACCGCAACACTAGATTTTTCACACTTTCACTTCATTCGATTATCATTCGATGCAAAAGGTATTCATCATTAGGTTTGGTTTTGGGGAGATACAAATGGGTGTCTACAGAAGCCCCCACTTTGACCAAGTTTTGAGAAACTTATGTTTCGAAAACAAAAGTCAAAGTAGGGATAAGGACGGAGAATGATTCAGAACGTTCTGCGATCCTAAATCATTCTTGTAACACCGATACCTGCAAACTAGCATTAGTTAAAACAGATAAGATAGTTAAGAAATGTGTATCTTACACCGTCGAGCACACGTCTCAGGAGTAACCGATTTGTTGCTGCATTTGTTGTTCTACCAACCTTCCACAAGCTAAGGAACGTCATCTTGCTGTTTTGATGTTCACTCGTCTCTGAACAATGGAGCTTATTGATATATCCACGCGTCTCTGAACAAAGATCATTAACGATCTTCCTCAAGCTAGGGGATACCGCCTGAAGATTGCTACGCCCATAACTGCCTCCAATTTTTGCTATGCTTATCTTCCGCAAGCTAGGGAATACTATCGATGATTGCTTTTCCTGAAACGACCTTATTGTTCTGCCTGAAGCCATCCTCGCTTGTTGCAATTATATTCCGAAGAAAATTACCGAAGATCAACGCTTGTCGATCCTTAATACTGCTTGAATTTTGCTATTAATGCTTTGGGTGATGACAATCCTCTTTTCTTCAGGAATAGCTTTCAACACAACTCTTGTATGATGTATGACAATCCTATTTAGGAAAAATTGTTAATGCCACGTAACAATCCATCCTTGGAAATGTTGCTACAATGAAGCGACAATCCGTATCTCGTAAAATTTGCTAAAATCCAATTTTAGGAAAAGTTATCAATGCTTCGGAACAATCTGTTATAAGAAGTTTGCTACGATCGAAAATCCACATATTAGAATATAACTCTTGAAAGCAATCCACCCTGGAAATTTGCCAACGCTATACGAAAATCCTTTTAGGAAAATATTGCCATTATTGACAATTCGCGTCTTGGAACATTTTCATAAAAGTCGACCGACAATCCACTTTGGGAAAATTTGCCACTTACTGAAATGAATGAAAATCCACGTAGAGGAACTTTTGCCGAAATTTATGATGAGTAGAGACCTAGAAAATCCTTTGGGAAATTTTTCCAAAGGGAACTATGTGTATGACAATCCAATCTCAGAAAACTTGCAAGAGATGACAATCCGAACTTAGAAAAAATTTCCAAACAGAGAAGGAGAACGACAATCCATGCATGCTTGGAATCTTTGCCAGAGATTACATTCCAATCTTGGAAAAATTGTCATTGAAGAAGATGCGCGAAAATCTATATTTTTTAAATATTGTCAGTTGGGGATGACAATCCAATCTTGGAAAAATTGTCGTATAAGTTCTTGCTTTTGAACCAATGCCTAGGTGATTGTAATGAGCCCATGCTTAGGCGCTTAAGCTAAGTGAGACGATCGTGGTCGGGTCAATCACTTACTGCGATTGTAATCAAGACGACTACTAATCATGTCAATTTGCTTACAGGGGCTAACTGGTGTACCATGGAACCAGAAAAATTGTTGTATGAGGTCAACATAATCCAATATGGGACCACGCATCTCGTCACTGCACCGGCGCTCGCCAGAACTTATTGTCGTCGTGTTCTCGCTTTGTCGCCAGGCAGCAGCTTTGTCTTCTAGCGCTGGAGTCAGGTTTTCATTCGCGGCTTTTCGAAAATAATCCGAGAATGTTCTTGCTCACTTGAATGTACCTGCATTTATATTTTGGACTTATTGGACTTTGCTAATCTTTCATTAGGGTTGACCTAAGACTTAGTGTTGCTTTACTCATTGACTTGACATGACTCAAGGTATAAACTTGACTTAATGATGACTCACTTCGTGTAACTCAAATGTGCATAGTGTTGATTCATGAAGCTCGATATGTACATGACTCGAAATGCTGAAAAACGAAAATTTCTGTCATTTTTGTAGAGGGTACCCGACTTTCTTCAAAAAAAGAAAGACGCGATCAAAGAAAGAAGCGAAGTTTTTGAAGGTGCATGTTGAATGAGCATAATCCGTTGACGTTGTCTCCCACAGTACAAGGATTATAACATCTTAAACTATCCTAGTTGACTTGATAATGAAAGTATTTAGGTGACTTAGGCGCGGAGGCTAAGTACTTCATACTTTGTGATGCAATGATGATTGATGTTGATATGACAAGGCATGCTTAAATGTTGTGTTAAGATTTCATTACAAAGGGTTCCTAAGGGAAGTATATTTGGTCATGTATCTGAGCAGTGTGTGAAAGTGACACTAAAGTTAGGCTGCAAGGGCTAAGTGTATGGAAAAATATTTTGAGAAGAGTCAAATAATGGTGACCCTTAGGCTAGGTAAGCTAATGATGTAGGGATCAAGCCCCCAAGTCTAGCTCTAAATGAAAAGGGATGAGCATTGGAGATCTCTAGATATGCCCAATTATGAAAGTATATATGAATGCATTTTTATTACGGCCGCACCTTGATGTGATGAGGTTGCCTACGTATCTGTTAGGAATAGGCCAAACATAGCTCTAGCCGAACTCGCAAAAGTGTGTGTATACCTCTAAGAGGTATTTTAAGGGTTGTAACGTAGTTAGGCTAAAGGTTGAAAAAGAAAGGGATAAAGGCTCAAGACCCTCGATAAGACTCCAAGGTGTGCAACCTTGCTTTAGAATCAATATTTTTTTATGCTTGAGGCTTTTAACTCTTTTTTAGCTCTTTCTTTTACTTTAGCATTTATTTTATTTTTATAAGTGTGGGCAATCCCGATCATGCTGTCTATCACTCACTTGGCATTCATGTTTCTCAGGCACGGTACTGAGTACTGGATAAGAAACGCAATCAGAGACGTGTTCTTATCAAAGATATTTTCATATCAAAGATATTGGAACACTTGCCCTTTGTTACACTTTTATTTTTGCTTATTTTTATCAATTTTATTTTATGAATCGCTCAAGCTTTCATATTTGAAACTTGAATGAGCCGCACACCATCCCATCCCATCCCAAGGTTAGGTAGATGTGGTTTGAAGAAAGAAAGGTCAATCGTTAGGCTACAAGGGGGTGCCTCTAATCATGGGTATACCTTGTGCTTAGTTCGGCATGGATTTTTTTTAATTTATTTTTTGTTTATGCAATACAATGTTCATATGCAAGAAAATAAATGCTCATTTTATTAAAAGGAAAAAGGAAAAAATCCTACAAAATAAATCTAAGGAAAGTGAAAGATGCCTATGCTAGACTTATTGGGGAAAGGAAGAATAAAAGAAAAATAGAAAAAAGAGGTGACGAAATCTTGTCGTTGAAGCCCGTCTTATATCTTTTGCTTTATCATCACCCAGTCTTCTTGCTAGCTAGCGGCAATGGGATCTTTTTTGCTTCTATGAGATCTTAAATGAGATTTTGAAACATGTATCATTCATCCGTGGTATGACCATTTCCTTGATGGTACTTGCAATAAGAATTGGGATCCCATCTTGAAGATCGCTTTTCTGGCGTTGGATCTTCAGTAGGGCCGATAGGTTTGATTAATCCTTGACAATAGAGACGATCAAAAGCAACGTCATAGGTCATTCTAATAGGTGTGAGATCTCTTTTGGGTTTCTTTTTAGATCCTTGATTATCCATGGCTTAGACTTCATTGTGGTCAAAGGTACTAACATTGTTACTAGAGTGGGCGTTTTCGGAAGAAGAAGGATTGTCGTTCTTCTTTCCTTTCCAGCAACTGTTGTTACTATTATTAGTAGCTTTTGTTTTGCGAGGTCATCTTCGATTTCAAACACATTCAAATAAAGCTTTTTAAATCAAATGAAAGTCAAACACATTTAAAAAAAGCTTTTTGAAACAAATGAATGTCAAATTCATTCAACGAAGATAATTAAACCAAATGAAAGTCAAACACATTCAAACAAAGCTTTTTAAATCTAATAGAAGTCAAACTTATTAAAACAAAGCCTTTTGAATTGAATGAAAGTTAAATGCATTCAACGAATCTATTTAAATTAAAAGAAAGTCAAACAAATTCAAAAAAAAACTTTTATAATCAAATGAAAGTCAAAGACATTCAAACAAAACTTTTGAATCAAATGAAAGTCAAACACAATCAAACAAAGCTATTTGAATCGAATGAAAGTAAAATGCATTCAACGAAGATAATTGAATCAAATGAAAGTTAAACACATTCAAACAAAGCTTTTAAAATCAAAGGAAAGTCGAACACATTAAAATAAAGTTTTTTGAATCGAATGAAAGTCAAACGCATTCAAACAAATCTTATAGAATCAAATGAAAGTCAAACACATTCAAACAAAGCTAATTAAATTAAATAAAAAGTCAAACACATTCAAATAAAGCGTTTTGAATCAAATTAAAGTCAAACACATTCAAATAAACCTTTTAGAATCAAATGAAAGTCTAACAAATTCAAACAAAGCCTTATAAATCAAATGAAAGTCAAACACATTCGAACAAAGCTTTTCGAATTAAAAGTCATACACATTAAAACAAAGGTTTTTGAATCGAATGAAAGTCAAACACATTAAAACAAAGCTTTTTGAATTGAATGAATGTCAAACACATTCAAACAAAGCTTTTGGAATCAAATGAAAGTCAAACACATTGAAATAAAGCTTTTTGAATCAAATGGAAGTAAAAAAATTCAAACAAAGCCTTTTGAATCGAATGAAAGTCAAATTTATTCGAGAAAGCAAATTGAATAAAATGAAAGTTAAACACATTCAACTAAAGCTTTTTAAATCAAATGAATGTCAAAGACATTGAAACAAAGCTTTTTAAATAAAATGAAAGTCAAACACATTCAAATAAAGGTTATAGAATAAAATGAAAGTCAAACACATTCAAATAATGCTTTTTTAATTGAATGAAAGTCAATTGCATTCAACAATGCTAATTGAATCAAATGAAAGTCAAATACATTAAAATAAAGCAGTTTCAATTAAATAAAAGTCAAACACATACAAACTAAGGTTTTTGAATCAAATTAAAGTCAAACACATTAAAACAAAGATTTTTTAATCGAATGAAAGTGAAATGTATTCAACGAAGATAATGGAATTAAATGAAAGTCAAACACATTCAGACAAAACTTTTTGAATCGAATGAAAGTCAAAAACATTAAAACAAAGACATGTGAATAAAATGAAAGTCAAATACATTCAAAGAAAGTATTTAAATAAAAAGAAAGTCAAAGCCATTCAAACAAAACTTTTAAAATCAACTGAAAGTCAAAGACATTCAATCAAAGTTTTGTAATCGAATGAAAGAGAAATGCATAACGAAGATATTTGAATCAAATGAAAGTCAAAACACATTGAAACAATACTTTTTAAATCAAATGAAAGTCAAACACATTCAAACAAAGCCTTTTGAATCAAATGAAAGTCAAACATATACAAACCAAGGACTTTTAATCTACAGAAAGTCAAATGCATTAAACGAAACTAATTGAATCAATTGAAAGTTAAACACATTCAAATAAAGCTTTTTAAATCAAATGAAACTCAAACACATTAAAACAAAGCATTTTGAATCGAATGAAAGTCAAACATATCAAACAAAGCTTAGAGAATAATATGAAAGTCAACACATTCAAACAAAGTTTTGTGAATCAAATGAAATTTAAACACATTTTAACAAAGCTTTTTAAATCGAATGAAAGTCAAATGCATTCAAAAAAGCTAACTGAATCAAATGAAAGTTAAACACATTCAAACAACACTTTTTAAATCAAATGAAAGTCGAACACATTAAAATAAAGTTTTTTGAATCGAATGAAAGTGAATCGCATTCAAACAAAGCTTATAAAATCAAATGAAAGTCAAACACAATCAAACAAAGGTTTTTAATTCGAATGAAAGTCAAACACATTAAAACAAAGCCATGTGAATCAAATGAAAGTCAAATGCATTTAACGAAGCTAATCAAATAAAAAGAAAGTCAAACACATTCAAAAAAAACTTTTTAAATCAACTTTAAGTAAAAGAAATTCAATCAAAGATTTTTTAATCGAATGAAAGAGAAATGCTTTCAACGAAGCTATTTTAATCAAATGAAAGTCAACACAAATTAAAACAATGCTTTTTAAATCAAATGAAAGTCAAACACATTCAAACAAAGCTTTTTGAATCGAATGAAAGTGAAATGCATTAAACGAAGCTAATTGAATCAAAATAAAAGTCAAACACATTCAAACAAACCTTTTTATAACAAATGATAGTCAAACACATTTAAAGAAAACTTTTTAAATCGAATAAAAGTCAAATGCATTCAATGAAGATAATTGAATCAAATGAAAGTCAAACTCATTCAAACAAAACTTTTTAAATCAAATGCAAGTCAAAGACATTTAAACAAAGGATTTTTAATGGAATGAAAGACAAATGCATTCAACAAAGCTATTTGAATTAAATGAACGTTAAAACACATTAAAACAAAGCTTTTTAAATCAAATGAGAGTCAAACACATTTAAACAAAGCTTTTTGAATCAAATGAAAGACAAACACATTGAAACAAAGCTATTTTAATCAAATGAAAGTCAAAAAAATTAAAACATAGCTTTTTGAATCAAATTAAAGTCAAACACATTTAAACAAAGCTTTTTTAAACAAATGAAAGTCAAACACATTCAAACAAAGCATTTTGAATCGAATGAAAGTGAAATGCATTAAACGAAGCTAATTGAATCAAATGAAAGTCAAACACATTCAAACAAAGCTTTTTCAAACAAATGATAGTCAAACACATTCAAAGAAAACTTTTTAAATCGAATAAAAGTCAAATGCATTCAACGAAGATAATTGAATCAAATGAAAGTCAAATTCATTCAAACAAAACTTTTTAAATCAAATGCAAGTCAAAGACATTTAAACAAAGGATTTTTAATGGAATGAAAGACAAATGCATTCAACAAAGCTATTTGAGTTAAATGAAACTCAAAACACATTAAAACAAAGTTTTTTAAATCAAATGAGAGTCAAACACATTTAAACAAAAATTTTTGAATCAAATGAAAGACAAACACATTGAAAAAAGCTTTTTTAATCAAATGAAAGTCAAACAAATTAAAACATAGCTTTTTGAATCAAATTAAAGTCATACACATTCAAACAAAGCTTTTTTAAACAAATGAAAGTCAAACACATTCAAACAAAGCATTTTGAATCGAGAGAAAGTCTAATGCATTAATCGAAACTAATTGAATCAAATGAAAGTTAAACACATTCAAACAAAGCTTTTTAAATCAAATGAAAGTCAAACACATTAAAACAAAGCTTTTTGAATCGAATGAAAGTTAAACACATTCAAACAAAGCTTATAGAATCACATGAAAGTAAAAAGCATTCAAACAAAGCATTTTGAATCGAATGAAAGTCAATTGCATTCAACGAAGCTAATTGAATCAAATGAAAGTCAAACAAATCTTTTTAAATCAAAGGAAAGTCAAATATATAAAAACAAAGCTTTTTGATTCAAATGAAAGTCAAACAAATTAAAACAAAGCTTTTTGAATTGAAAGAAAGTCAATCACATTCAAACCAAGCTTTTTCAATCAAATTAAAGTCAAACACATCGAAACAAAGCTTTTTAAATCAAATGAAAGTTAAACACATTTAAACAAAGTTTTTTGAATCAAATCAAAGTCTAACACATTAAAACTAAGCTTATGGAATTGAGTGAAATCAAACACATTCAAACAAAGCTTTTTTAATCAAATAAAAGTAAAAATAATTTTAAAAAAGCTTTTTGAATCAAATGAAAGTCAAACACATTAAAATAATGCTTTTTGAATCAAATAAACGCCAAACAAAGCTTTTTGAATCGAATGAAAGTTAAACACACAAAAACAAGGCATTTTTAATTGAATTAAAGTAAAACACATTAAAACAAAGCTTTTTGAATCAAATGAGAGTCAAACTCATTGAAACAAAGATATTTGAATCAAATGAAAGTCAAATACATTCAAACAAAGCTTTTTGAGTCGAATTAAAGTCAAATGTATTCAACAAAACTAATTGAATCAAATGAAAGCCAAATTCATTAAAACAAAAGTTTTTGAATCAAATAAAAGTCAAATGCATTCAACGAAGCTAAATGAATCAAATGAAAGTCAAACATATTCAAACAAAGTTTTTTGAATAAAATGAAAGTCGAAGACATTCATACAAAGGTTTTTGAATCGAATGCAAGTCAAATGCAGTCAATGAAGCTAATTGAATCAAATGAATGTCAAATACATTCAAACAAACCTTTTTAAATCAAATAAAAGTCAAAGATAGTCAAACAAATCTTTTTGAATAAAATTAAAGTCAAATGCATTCAACAAAGATAATTGAATCAAAGGTAAGTTAAACACATTCAAACAAAGTTTTTTTAATTGAATGAATGTCAAACCCATTAAAACAAGGAATTTTGAATCGAATGAAAGTCAAACACGTTAAAACAAAGCCATGTGAATCAAATGAAAGTCAAATGCATTCAACGAAGCTAATTAAATAAAAAGAAAGTCAAACACATTCAAACAAAACTTTTTAAATCAACTTTAAGTAAAAGACATTCAATCAAAGGTTTTTTAATTGAATGAAAGAGAAATGCTTTCAACGAAGCTATTTTATTCAAATTAAAGTCAACACACATTAAAACAATGCTTTATAAATAAATTAAAGTCAAACGCATGCAAACAAAGGTTTTCGAATCGAATGAAAATGAAATACATTAAACAAAGCTAATTGAATCAAATTTAAGTCAAATACATTCAAACAAAGCTTTTTAAAACAAATGATAGTCAAACACATTCAAAGAAAACTTTTTAAATCGAATAAAAGTCAAATGCATTCAACGAAGATAATTGAATCAAATGAAAGTTAAACACATTCAAACAAAGCTTTTTAAATCAAATGAAAGTCAAACACATAAAAACAAAGCTTTTTGAATTGAATGAAAGTTAAACACATTCAAACAAAGCTTATAGAATCAAATGAAAGTAAAAAACATTCAAACAACGCGTTTTGAATCGAACGAAAGTCAATTGCATTCAACGAAGCTAATTGAATCAAATGAAAGTAAAACAAATCTTTTTAAATCAACGTAAAGTCAAATATATAAAAACAAAGCTTTTTGAGTCAAATGAAAGTCAAACAAATTAAAACAAAGCTTTTTGAACTGAAAGAAAGTCAATCACATTCAAACCAAGCTTTTTGAATCAAATTAAAGTCAAACACATCGAAACAAAGCTTTTTAAATCAAATGAAAGTTAAACACATTTAAACAAAGTTTTTTGAATCGAATGAAAGTCAAATTTATTCTACGATGTTAATTAAATCAAAAGAAAGTAAAACACATTCAAACAAAGTTTTTTGAATCAAATCAAAGTCTAACACATTAAAACAAAGCTTATGGAATTAAGTGAAATCAAACACATTCAAACAAAGCTTTTTTAATCAAATAAAAGTAAAAATAATTTTAAAAAAGCTTTTTGAATCAAATGAAAGTCAAACACATTAAAATAATGCTTTTTGAATCAAATAAACGCCAAACAAAGCTTTTTGAATCGAATGAAAGTTAAACACACAAAAACAAGGCATTTTTAATTGAATTAAAGTAAAACACATTGAAACAAAGATTTTTGAATCAAATGAGAGTCAAACACATTGAAACAGAGATATTTGAATCAAATGAAAGTCAAATACATTCAAACAAAGCTTTTTGAGTCGAATGAAAGTCAAATGTATTCAACGAAACTAATTGCATTAAATGAAAGTCAAATACATTAAAACAAATGTTTTTGAATCAAATAAAAGTCAAATGCATTCAACGAAGCTAAATGAATCAAATGAAAGTCAAACATATTCAAACAAAGTTTTTTGAATAAAATGAAAGTCGAAGACATTCATACAAAGGTTTTTGAATCGAATGCAAGTCAAATGCAGTCAATGAAGGTAATTGAATCAAATGAATGTCAAATACATTCAAACAAACCTTTTTAAATCAAATAAAAGTCAAAGATAGTCAAACAAAGCTTTTTGAATAAAATGAAAGTCAAATGCATTCAACAAAGATAATTGAATCAAATGTAAGTTAAACACATTCAAACAAAGCTTTTTGAATTGAATGAATGTCAAACCTATTAAAACAAGGAATTTTGAATCGAATGAAAGTCATACACATTAAAACAAATCCATGTAAATCAAATGAAAGTCAAATGCATTCAACGAAACTAATTAAATAAAAAGAAAGTTAAACACATTCAAACAACACTTTTTAAATCAACTTTAAGTAAAAGACATTCGATCAAAGATTTTTTAATTGAATTAAAGAGAAATGCTTTCAACGAAGCTATTTTAATCAAAGGAAAGTCAACAAACATTAAAACAATGTTTTTTAAATCAAATGAAAGTCAAACACATTCAAACAAAGCTTTTTAAATCGAATGAAAGTAAAATTCATTAAACGAAGCTAATTGAATCAAATGAAAGTCAAACACATTAAAACAAATGATAGTCAAACACATTCAAAGAAAATTTTTTAAATCGAATAAAAGTCAAATGCATTCAACAAAGATAATTGAATCAAATGAAAGTCAAAATAAATCAAACAAAACTTTTTAAATCAAAGGAAAGTCAAAGACATTTAAACAAAGGATTTTTAATGGAATGAAAGACAAATGCATTCAACAAAGCTATTTCTATCAAATGAAAGTCAAAACACAATAAAACAAAGATTTTTAAATCAAATGAGAGTTAAACACATTTAAACAAAACTTTTTTTAATCAAATGAAAGACAAAGACATTGAAACAAAGCTTTTTTAATCAAATGAAAGTCAAAAAAATTAAAACAAATGAAAGTCAAACACATTCAAAAAAAGCATTTTGAATCGAGAGAAAGCCTAATACATTAATCGAAACTAATTGAATCAAATGAAAGTTAAACGCATTCAAACAAAGCTTTTTAAATCAATTGAAAGTCAAACACATTAAAACAAAGCTTTTTGAATCGAATGAAAGTTAAACACATTAAAAAAAGCTTATAGAATCAAATGAAAGTCAAAAACATTCAAACAAAGCTTTTTAAACCGAATATAAATTAAACACATTAAAAAAAAGCTTTTTGAATCAAATGAAATTCAAACACATTCAGACAAAGCTTTTTAAATCGAATGAAAGTCAAATGCATTCAACGAAGCTATTTGAATCAAATGAAAGTTAAATGCATTAAAATAAAGCTTTTTAAATAAAATGAAAGTCGAACACATTAAAATAAAGTTTTTTGAATCGAATGAAAGTCAAATGCATTCAAACAAATCTTATTGAATCAAATGAAAGTCAAACACATTCAAACAAAGCTTTTTAAATTGAATGAAATTCAATTGCATTCAATGAAGATAATTGAATCAAATGAATGTCAAACAAATCATTTTAAATCATAGGAAAATCAAATATATAAAAACAAAGCTTTTTGAGTCCAATAAAAGTCAAACAAAATAAAACAAAGCTTTTTGAATTGAAAGAAAGTAAAACACATTCAAACAAAGTTTTTTGAATCAAATAAAAGTCAAACTCATCGAAACATAGCTTTATAAATCAAATGAAAGTTAAACACATTTAAACAAAGCTTTTTGAATCAAATGAAAGTCAAATTTATTCTACGATGTTAATTAAATCAAAAGAAAGTAAAACACTTTCAAACAAAGTTTGTTGAATCGAATGAAAGTTAAACACATTCAAACAAAGCTTATAGAATCAAATGAAAGTAAAAAACATTCAAACAACGCGTTTTGAATCGAACGAAAGTCAATTGCATTCAACGAAGCTAATTGAATCAAATGAAAGTAAAACAAATCTTTTTAAATCAACAGAAAGTCAAATATATAAAAACAAAGCTTTTTGAGTCAAATGAAAGTCAAACAAATTAAAACAAAGCTTTTTGAACTGAAAGAAAGTCAATCACATTCAAACCAAGCTTTTTGAATCAAATTAAAGTCAAACACATCGAAACAAAGCTTTTTAAATCAAATGAAAGTTAAACACATTTAAACAAAGTTTTTTGAATCGAATGAAAGTCAAATTTATTCTACGATGTTAATTAAATCAAGTATGTAAAACACATTCAAACAAAGTTTTTTGAATCAAATCAAAGTCTAACACATTAAAACTAAGCTTATGGAATTAAGTGAAATCAAACACATTCAAACAAAGCTTTTTTAATCAAATAAAAGTAAAAATAATTTTAAAAAAGCTTTTGAATCAAATGAAAGTCAAACACATTAAAATAATGCTTTTTGAATCAAATAAACGCCAAACAAAGCTTTTTGAATCGAATGAAAGTTAAACACACAAAAACAAGGCATTTTTAATTGAATTAAAGTAAAACACATTGAAACAAAGCTTTTTGAATGAAATGAGAGTCAAACACATTGAAACAGAGATATTTGAATCAAATGAAAGTCAAATACATTCAAACAAAGCTTTTTGAGTCGAATGAAAGTCAAATGTATTCAACGAAACTAATTGCATTAAATGAAAGTCAAATACATTAAAACAAATGTTTTTGAATCAAATAAAAGTCAAATGCATTCAACGAAGCTAAATGAATCAAATGAAAGTCAAACATATTCAAACAAAGTTTTTTGAATAAAATGAAAGTCGAAGACATTCATACAAAGGTTTTTGAATCGAATGCAAGTCAAATGCAGTCAATGAAGGTAATTGAATCAAATGAATGTCAAATACATTCAAACAAACCTTTTTAAATCAAATAAAAGTCAAAGATAGTCAAACAAAGCTTTTTGAATAAAATGAAAGTCAAATGCATTCAACAAAGATAATTGAATCAAATGTAAGTTAAACACATTCAAACAAAGCTTTTTGAATTGAATGAATGTCAAACCTATTAAAACAAGGAATTTTGAATCGAATGAAAGTCATACACATTAAAACAAATCCATGTAAATCAAATGAAAGTCAAATGCATTCAACGAAACTAATTAAATAAAAAGAAAGTTAAACACATTCAAACAACACTTTTTAAATCAACTTTAAGTAAAAGACATTCGATCAAAGATTTTTTAATTGAATTAAAGAGAAATGCTTTCAACGAAGCTATTTTAATCAAAGGAAAGTCAACAAACATTAAAACAATGTTTTTTAAATCAAATGAAAGTCAAACACATTCAAACAAAGCTTTTTAAATCGAATGAAAGTAAAATTCATTAAACGAAGCTAATTGAATCAAATGAAAGTCAAACACATTAAAACAAATGATAGTCAAACACATTCAAAGAAAATTTTTTAAATCGAATAAAAGTCAAATGCATTCAACAAAGATAATTGAATCAAATGAAAGTCAAAATAAATCAAACAAAACTTTTTAAATCAAAGGAAAGTCAAAGACATTTAAACAAAGGATTTTTAATGGAATGAAAGACAAATGCATTCAACAAAGCTATTTCTATCAAATGAAAGTCAAAACACAATAAAACAAAGATTTTTAAATCAAATGAGAGTTAAACACATTTAAACAAAACTTTTTTAATCAAATGAAAGACAAAGACATTGAAACAAAGCTTTTTTAATCAAATGAAAGTCAAAAAAATTAAAACAAATGAAAGTCAAACACATTCAAAAAAAGCATTTTGAATCGAGAGAAAGCCTAATACATTAATCGAAACTAATTGAATCAAATGAAAGTTAAACGCATTCAAACAAAGCTTTTTAAATCAATTGAAAGTCAAACACATTAAAACAAAGCTTTTTGAATCGAATGAAAGTTAAACACATTAAAAAAAGCTTATAGAATCAAATGAAAGTCAAAAACATTCAAACAAAGCTTTTTAAACCGAATATAAATTAAACACATTAAAAAAAAGCTTTTTGAATCAAATGAAATTCAAACACATTCAGACAAAGCTTTTTAAATCGAATGAAAGTCAAATGCATTCAACGAAGCTATTTGAATCAAATGAAAGTTAAATGCATTAAAATAAAGCTTTTTAAATAAAATGAAAGTCGAACACATTAAAATAAAGTTTTTTGAATCGAATGAAAGTCAAATGCATTCAAACAAATCTTATTGAATCAAATGAAAGTCAAACACATTCAAACAAAGCTTTTTAAATTGAATGAAATTCAATTGCATTCAATGAAGATAATTGAATCAAATGAATGTCAAACAAATCATTTTAAATCATAGGAAAATCAAATATATAAAAACAAAGCTTTTTGAGTCCAATAAAAGTCAAACAAAATAAAACAAAGCTTTTTGAATTGAAAGAAAGTAAAACACATTCAAACAAAGTTTTTTGAATCAAATAAAAGTCAAACTCATCGAAACATAGCTTTATAAATCAAATGAAAGTTAAACACATTTAAACAAAGCTTTTTGAATCAAATGAAAGTCAAATTTATTCTACGATGTTAATTAAATCAAAAGAAAGTAAAACACTTTCAAACAAAGTTTGTTGAATCGAATGAAAGTTAAACACATTCAAACAAAGCTTATAGAATCAAATGAAAGTAAAAAACATTCAAACAACGCGTTTTGAATCGAACGAAAGTCAATTGCATTCAACGAAGCTAATTGAATCAAATGAAAGTAAAACAAATCTTTTTAAATCAACAGAAAGTCAAATATATAAAAACAAAGCTTTTTGAGTCAAATGAAAGTCAAACAAATTAAAACAAAGCTTTTTGAACTGAAAGAAAGTCAATCACATTCAAACCAAGCTTTTTGAATCAAATTAAAGTCAAACACATCGAAACAAAGCTTTTTAAATCAAATGAAAGTTAAACACATTTAAACAAAGTTTTTTGAATCGAATGAAAGTCAAATTTATTCTACGATGTTAATTAAATCAAGTATGTAAAACACATTCAAACAAAGTTTTTTAAATCAAATCAAAGTCTAACACATTAAAACTAAGCTTATGGAATTAAGTGAAATCAAACACATTCAAACAAAGCTTTTTTAATCAAATAAAAGTAAAAATAATTTTAAAAAAGCTTTTGAATCAAATGAAAGTCAAACACATTAAAATAATGCTTTTTGAATCAAATAAACGCCAAACAAAGCTTTTTGAATCGAATGAAAGTTAAACACACAAAAACAAGGCATTTTTAATTGAATTAAAGTAAAACACATTGAAACAAAGCTTTTTGAATGAAATGAGAGTCAAACACATTGAAACAGAGATATTTGAATCAAATGAAAGTCAAATACATTCAAACAAAGCTTTTTGAGTCGAATGAAAGTCAAATGTATTCAATGAAACTAATTGCATCAAATGAAAGTCAAATACATTAAAACAAATGTTTTTGAATCAAATAAAAGTCAAATGCATTCAACGAAGCTAAATGAATCAAATGAAAGTCAAACATATTCAAACAAAGTTTTTTGAATAAAATGAAAGTCGAAGACATTCATACAATGGTTTTTGAATCGAATGCAAGTCAAATGCAGTCAATGAAGGTAATTGAATCAAATGAATGTCAAATACATTCAAACAAACCTCTTTAAATAAAATAAAAGTCAAAGATAGTCAAACAAAGCTTTTTGAATAAAATGAAAGTCAAATGCATTCAACAAAGATAATTGAATCAAATGTAAGTTAAACACATTCAAACAAAGCTTTTTGAATTGAATGAATGTCAAACCTATTAAAACAAGGAATTTTGAATCGAATGAAAGTCAGACACATTAAAACAAATCTATGTGAATCAAATGAAAGTCAAATGCATTCAACGAAACTAATTAAATAAAAAGAAAGTTAAACACATTCAAACAACACTTTTTAAATCAACTTTAAGTAAAAGACATTCGATCAAAGATTTTTTAATTGAATGAAAGAGAAATGCTTTCAACGAAGCTATTTTAATCAAATGAAAGTCAACAAACATTAAAACAATGCTTTTTAAATCAAATGAAAGTCAAACACATTCAAACAAAGCTTTTTAAATCGAATGAAAGTAAAATTCATTAAACGAAGCTAATTGAATTAAATGAAAGTCAAACACATTAAAACAAATGATAGTCAAACACATTCAAAGAAAACTTTTTAAATCGAATAAAAGTCAAATGCATTCAACAAAGATAATTGAATCAAATGAAAGTCAAAATAATTCAAACAAAACTTTTTAAATCAAATGAAAGTCAAAGACATTTAAACAAAGGATTTTTAATGGAATGAAAGACAAATGCATTCAACAGAGCTATTTCTATCAAATGAAAGTCAAAACACATTAAAACAAAGATTTTTAAATCAAATGAGAGTTAAACACATTTAAACAAAACTTTTTTAATCAAATGAAAGACAAACACATTGAAACAAAGCTTTTTTAATCAAATGAAAGTCAAACAAATTAAAACAAGTGAAAGTCAAACACATTCAAAAAAAGCATTTTGAATCGAGAGAAAGCCTAATGCATTAATCGAAACTAATTGAATCAAATGAAAGTTAAACGCATTCAAACAAAGCTTTTTAAATCAATTGAAAGTCAAACACATTAAAACAAAGCTTTTTGAATCGAATGAAAGTTAAACACATTAAAAAAAGCTTATAGAATCAAATGAAAGTCAAAAACATTCAAACAAAGCTTTTTAAACCGAATATAAATTAAACACATTAAAAAAAAAGCTTTTTGAATCAAATGAAATTCAAACACATTCAGACAAAGCTTTTTAAATCGAATGAAAGTCAAATGCATTCAACGAAGCTATTTGAATCAAATGAAAGTTAAACGCATTAAAATAAAGCTTTTTAAATAAAATGAAAGTCGAACACATTAAAATAAAGTTTTTTGAATCGAATGAAAGTCAAATGCATTCAAACAAATCTTATTGAATCAAATGAAAGTCAAACACATTCAAACAAAGCTTTTTAAATTGAATGAAAGTCAATTGCATTCAATGAAGATAATTGAATCAAATGAATGTCAAACAAATCATTTTAAATCATAGGAAAATCAAAAATATAAAAACAAAGCTTTTTTAGTCCAATAAAAGTCAAACAAAATAAAAGAAAGCTTTTTGAATTGAAAGAAATTAAAACACGTTCAAACAAAGTTTTTTGAATCAAATAAAAGTCAAACTCATCGAAACATAGCTTTTTAAATCAAATGAAAGTTAAAAACATTTAAACAAAGCTTTTTGAATCAAATGAAAGTCAAATTTATTCTACGATGTTAATTAAATCAAAAGAAAGTAAAACACATTCAAACAAAGTTTTTTGAATCAAATCAAAGTCTAACACATTAAAACTAAGCTTATGGAATTGAGTGAAATCAAACACATTCAAACAAAGCTTTTTTAATCAAATAAAAGTAAAAATAATTTTAAAAAAGCTTTTTGAATCAAATGAAAGTCAAACACATTAAAATAATGCTTTTTGAATCAAATAAACGCCAAACAAAGCTTTTTGAATCGAATGAAAGTTAAACACACTAAAACAAGGCATTTTTAATTAAATGAAAGTGAAACACATTAAAACAAAGCTTTTTAAATCAAATGAGAGTCAATCACATTGAAACAAAGATTTTTGAATCAAATGAAGGTCAAATACATTCAAACATAGCTTTTTAAATTGAATGAAAGTCAATTACATTCAACGAAACTAATTGAATCAAATGAAAGTCAAATACATTAAAACAAATGTTTTTGAATCAAATAAAAGTCAGATGCATTCAACGAAGCTAAATGAATCAAATGAAAATTAAACATATTCAAACAATGTTTTTTAAATAAAATGAAAGTCGAAGACATTCATACAAAGGTTTTTGAATCGAATGCATGTCAAATGCAGTCAACGAAGCTAATTGAATCAAATGAATGTCAAATACATTTAAACAATCCTTTTTAATTTAAATAAAAGTCAAAGACAATCAAACAAAGCTTTTAAAATAAAATGAAAGTCAAATGCATTCAACAAAGATAATTGAATCAAATGTAAGTTAAACACATTCAAACAAAGCTTTTTGAATTGAATGAATGTCATACACATTAAAAAAAGGAATTTTGAATCGAATGAAAGTTAAACACATTAAAACAAAGCCATGTGAATCAAATGAAAGACAAATGCATTCAAAAAAGCTAATTAAATAAAAAGAAAGTCAAACACATTCAAACAAAACTTTTTAAATCAACTTTAAGTAAAAGACATTTAATCAAAGATTTTTTAATCGAATGAAAGAGAAATGCTTTCAACGAAGCTATTTTAATCAAATGAAAGTCAACACACATTGAAACAATGCTTTTTGAATCTAATGAAAGTCAAACATAATCAAACAAAGCTTTTTGAATCGAATGAAAGTGAAATGCATTAAACAAAGCTAATTGAATCAAATGAAAGTCAAACACATTCAAACAAAGCTTTTTAAAACAAATGATAGTCAAACACATTCAAAGTCAATTGCTTTCAACGAAGATAATTGAATAAAATGAAAGTCAAACACATTCAAACAAAACTTTTTAAATCAAATGAAAGTAAAAGACATTTAAACAAAGGATTTTTAATGGAATGAAATACAAATGTATTCAACAAAGCTATTTGAATCAAATGAAAGTCAAAACACATTAAAACAAAGCTTTTTAAATCAAATGAGAGTCAAACACATTTAAACAATGCTTTTTGAATCAAATGATAGACAAACACATTGAAACAAAGCTTTTTTAATCAAATGAAAGTCAAAAAAATTAAAACATAGCTTTTAGAATCAAATTGAAGTCAAACACATTCAAACAAAGCTTTTTGAATTTATTAAAAGTCAAACACATTCAAACCAAGCATTTTGAATCGAGAGAAAGTCTAATGCATTAATCGAAACTAATTGAATCAAATGAAAGTTAAACACATTCAAACAAAGCTTTTTAAATCAAATGAAAGTCAAACACATTAAAACAAAGCTTTTTGAATCGAATGAAAGTTAAACACATTCAAACAAAGCTTATAGAATCAAATGAAAGTAAAAAACATTCAAACAACGCGTTTTGAATCGAACGAAAGTCAATTGCATTCAACGAAGCTAATTGAATCAAATGAAAGTAAAACAAATCTTTTTAAATCAACGGAAAGTCAAATATATAAAAACAAAGCTTTTTGATTCAAATGAAAGTCAAACAAATTAAAACAAAGCTTTTTGAATTGAAAGAAAGTCAATCACATTCAAACCAAGCTTTTTCAATCAAATTAAAGTCAAACACATCGAAACAAAGCTTTTTAAATCAAATGAAAGTTAAACACATTTAAACAAAGCTTTTTGAATCGAATGAAAGTCAAATTTATTCAACGATATTAATTAAATCAAATGAAAGTCAAACATATTCAAACAAAGTTTTTTGAATCAAATCAAAGTCTAACACATTAAAACTAAGCTTATGGAATTGAGTGAAATCAAACACATTCAAACAAAGCTTTTTTAATCAAATAAAAGTAAAAATAATTTTAAAAAAGCTTTTTGAATCAAATGAAAGTCAAACACATTAAAATAATGCTTTTTGAATCAAATAAACGCCAAACAAAGCTTTTTGAATCGAATGAAAGTTAAACACACAAAAACAAGGCATTTTTAATTGAATTAAAGTAAAACACATTGAAACAAAGATTTTTGAATCAAATGAGAGTCAAACACATTGAAACAGAGATATTTGAATCAAATGAAAGTCAAATACATTCAAACAAAGCTTTTTGAGTCGAATGAAAGTCAAATGTATTCAACGAAACTAATTGCATCAAATGAAAGTCAAATACATTAAAACAAATGTTTTTGAATCAAATAAAAGTCAAATGCATTCAACGAAGCTAAATGAATCAAATGAAAGTCAAACATATTCAAACAAAGTTTTTTGAATAAAATGAAAGTCGAAGACATTCATACAAAGGTTTTTGAATCGAATGCAAGTCAAATGCAGTCAATGAAGGTAATTGAATCAAATGAATGTCAAATACATTCAAACAAACCTTTTTAAATCAAATAAAAGTCAAAGATAGTCAAACAAAGCTTTTTGAATAAAATGAAAGTCAAATGCATTCAACAAAGATAATTGAATCAAATGTAAGTTAAACACATTCAAACAAAGCTTTTTGAATTGAATGAATGTCAAACCTATTAAAACAAGGAATTTTGAATCGAATGAAAGTCATACACATTAAAACAAATCCATGTAAATCAAACGAAAGTCAAATGCATTCAACGAAACTAATTAAATAAAAAGAAAGTTAAACACATTCAAACAACACTTTTTAAATCAACTTTAAGTAAAAGACATTCGATCAAAGATTTTTTAATTGAATTAAAGAGAAATGCTTTCAACGAAGCTATTTTAATCAAAGGAAAGTCAACAAACATTAAAACAATGCTTTTTAAATCAAATGAAAGTCAAACACATTCAAACAAAGCTTTTTAAATCGAATGAAAGTAAAATTCATTAAACGAAGCTAATTGAATCAAATGAAAGTCAAACACATTAAAACAAATGATAGTCAAACACATTCAAAGAAAATTTTTTAAATCGAATAAAAGTCAAATGCATTCAACAAAGATAATTGAATCAAATGAAAGTCAAAATAAATCAAACAAAACTTTTTAAATCAAAGGAAAGTCAAAGACATTTAAACAAAGGATTTTTAATGGAATGAAAGACAAATGCATTCAACAAAGCTATTTCTATCAAATGAAAGTCAAAACACATTAAAACAAAGATTTTTAAATCAAATGAGAGTTAAACACATTTAAACAAAACTTTTTTAATCAAATGAAAGACAAAGACATTCAAACAAAGCTTTTTGAATTTATTAAAAGTCAAACACATTCAAACCAAGCATTTTGAATCGAGAGAAAGTCTAATACATTAATCGAAACTAATTGAATCAAATGAAAGTTAAACGCATTCAAACAAAGCTTTTTAAATCAATTGAAAGTCAAACACATTAAAACACAGCTTTTTGAATCGAATGAAAGTTAAACACATTAAAAAAAGCTTATAGAATCAAATGAAAGTCAAAAACATTCAAACAAAGCTTTTTAAACCGAATATAAATTAAACACATTAAAAAAAAGCTTTTTGAATCAAATGAAATTCAAACACATTCAGACAAAGCTTTTTAAATCGAATGAAAGTCAAATGCATTCAACGAAGCTATTTGAATCAAATGAAAGTTAAATGCATTAAAATAAAGCTTTTTAAATAAAATGAAAGTCGAACACATTAAAATAAAGTTTTTTGAATCGAATGAAAGTCAAATGCATTTAAACAAATCTTATTGAATCAAATGAAAGTCAAACACATTCAAACAAAGCTTTTTAAATTGAATGAAAGTCAATTGCATTCAATGAAGATAATTGAATCAAATGAATGTCAAACAAATCATTTTAAATCATAGGAAAATCAAATATATAAAAACAAAGCTTTTTGAGTCCAATAAAAGTCAAACAAAATAAAACAAAGCTTTTTGAATTGAAAGAAAGTAAAACACATTCAAACAAAGTTTTTTGAATCAAATAAAAGTCAAACTCATCGAAACATAGCTTTATAAATCAAATGAAAGTTAAACACATTTAAACAAAGCTTTTTGAATCAAATGAAAGTCAAATTTATTCTACGATGTTAATTAAATCAAAAGAAAGTAAAACACATTCAAACAAAGTTTTTTGAATTGAATGAAAGTTAAACACATTCAAACAAAGCTTATAGAATCAAATGAAAGTAAAAAACATTCAAACAACGCGTTTTGAATCGAACGAAAGTCAATTGCATTCAACGAAGCTAATTGAATCAAATGAAAGTAAAACAAATCTTTTTAAATCAACAGAAAGTCAAATATATAAAAACAAAGCTTTTTGAGTCAAATGAAAGTCAAACAAATTAAAACAAAGCTTTTTGAACTGAAAGAAAGTCAATCACATTCAAACCAAGCTTTTTGAATCAAATTAAAGTCAAACACATCGAAACAAAGCTTTTTAAATCAAATGAAAGTTAAACACATTTAAACAAAGTTTTTTGAATCGAATGAAAGTCAAATTTATTCTACGATGTTAATTAAATCAAAAGAATGTAAAACACATTCAAACAAAGTTTTTTGAATCAAATCAAAGTCTAACACATTAAAACTAAGCTTATGGAATTAAGTGAAATCAAACACATTCAAACAAAGCTTTTTTAATCAAATAAAAGTAAAAATAATTTTAAAAAAGCTTTTGAATCAAATGAAAGTCAAACACATTAAAATAATGCTTTTTGAATCAAATAAACGCCAAACAAAGCTTTTTGAATCGAATGAAAGTTAAACACACAAAAACAAGGCATTTTTAATTGAATTAAAGTAAAACACATTGAAACAAAGCTTTTTGAATGAAATGAGAGTCAAACACATTGAAACAGAGATATTTGAATCAAATGAAAGTCAAATACATTCAAACAAAGCTTTTTGAGTCGAATGAAAGTCAAATGTATTCAATGAAACTAATTGCATCAAATGAAAGTCAAATACATTAAAACAAATGTTTTTGAATCAAATAAAAGTCAAATGCATTCAACGAAGCTAAATGAATCAAATGAAAGTCAAACATATTCAAACAAAGTTTTTTGAATAAAATGAAAGTCGAAGACATTCATACAAAGGTTTTTGAATCGAATGCAAGTCAAATGCAGTCAATGAAAGTAATTGAATCAAATGAATGTCAAATACATTCAAACAAACCTCTTTGAATCAAATAAAAAGTCAAAGATAGTCAAACAAAGCTTTTTGAATAAAATGAAAGTCAAATGCATTCAACAAAGATAATTGAATCAAAAGTAAGTTAAACACATTCAAACAAAGCTTTTTGAATTGAATGAATGTCAAACCTATTAAAACAAGGAATTTTGAATCGAATGAAAGTCATACACATTAAAACAAATCCATGTGAATCAAATGAAAGTCAAATGCATTCAACGAAACTAATTAAATAAAAAGAAAGTTAAACACATTCAAACAACACTTTTTAAATCAACTTTAAGTAAAAGACATTCGATCAAAGATTTTTTAATTGAATGAAAGAGAAATGCTTTCAACGAAGCTATTTTAATCAAATGAAAGTCAACAAACATTAAAACAATGCTTTTTAAATCAAATGAAAGTCAAACACATTCAAACAAAGCTTTTTAAATCGAATGAAAGTAAAATTCATTAAACGAAGCTAATTGAATTAAATGAAAGTCAAACACATTAAAACAAATGATAGTCAAACACATTCAAAGAAAACTTTTTAAATCGAATAAAAGTCAAATGCATTCAACAAAGATAATTGAATCAAATGAAAGTCAAAATAATTCAAACAAAACTTTTTAAATCAAATGAAAGTCAAAGACATTTAAACAAAGGATTTTTAATGGAATGAAAGACAAATGCATTCAACAGAGCTATTTCTATCAAATGAAAGTCAAAACACATTAAAACAAAGATTTTTAAATCAAATGAGAGTTAAACACATTTAAACAAAACTTTTTTAATCAAATGAAAGACAAACACATTGAAACAAAGCTTTTTTAATCAAATGAAAGTCAAACAAATTAAAACAAGTGAAAGTCAAACACATTCAAAAAAAGCATTTTGAATCGAGAGAAAGCCTAATGCATTAATCGAAACTAATTGAATCAAATGAAAGTTAAACGCATTCAAACAAAGCTTTTTAAATCAATTGAAAGTCAAACACATTAAAACAAAGCTTTTTGAATCGAATGAAAGTTAAACACATTAAAAAAAGCTTATAGAATCAAATGAAAGTCAAAAACATTCAAACAAAGCTTTTTAAACCGAATATAAATTAAACACATTAAAAAAAAAGCTTTTTGAATCAAATGAAATTCAAACACATTCAGACAAAGCTTTTTAAATCGAATGAAAGTCAAATGCATTCAACGAAGCTATTTGAATCAAATGAAAGTTAAACGCATTAAAATAAAGCTTTTTAAATAAAATGAAAGTCGAACACATTAAAATAAATTTTTTGAATCGAATGAAAGTCAAATGCATTCAAACAAATCTTATTGAATCAAATGAAAGTCAAACACATTCAAACAAAGCTTTTTAAATTGAATGAAAGTCAATTGCATTCAATAAAGATAATTGAATCAAATGAATGTCAAACAAATCATTTTAAATCATAGGAAAATCAAATATATAAAAACAAAGCTTTTTGAGTCCAATAAAAGTCAAACAAAATAAAAGAAAGCTTTTTGAATTGAAAGAAATTAAAACACGTTCAAACAAAGTTTTTTGAATCAAATAAAAGTCAAACTCATCGAAACATAGCTTTTTAAATCAAATGAAAGTTAAACACATTTAAACAAAGCTTTTTGAATCAAATGAAAGTCAAATTTATTCTACGATGTTAATTAAATCAAAAGAAAGTAAAACACATTCAAACAAAGTTTTTTGAATCAAATCAAAGTCTAACACATTAAAACTAAGCTTATGGAATTGAGTGAAATCAAACACATCCAAACAAAGCTTTTTTAATCAAATAAAAGTAAAAATAATTTTAAAAAAGCTTTTTGAATCAAATGAAAGTCAAACACATTAAAATAATGCTTTTTGAATCAAATAAACGCCAAACAAAGCTTTTTGAATCGAATGAAAGTTAAACACACTAAAACAAGGCATTTTTAATTAAATGAAAGTCAAACACATTAAAACAAAGCTTTTTAAATCAAATGAGAGTCAATCACATTGAAACAAAGATTTTTGAATCAAATGAAAGTCAAATACATTCAAACATAGCTTTTTAAATTGAATGAAAGTCAATTACATTCAACGAAACTAATTGAATCAAATGAAAGTCAAATACATTAAAACAAATGTTTTTGAATCAAATAAAAGTCAGATGCATTCAACGAAGCTAAATGAATCAAATGAAAATTAAACATATTCAAACAATGTTTTTTAAATAAAATGAAAGTCGAAGACATTCATACAAAGGTTTTTGAATCGAATGCATGTCAAATGCAGTCAACGAAGCTAATTGAATCAAATGAATGTCAAATACATTTAAACAATCCTTTTTAATTTAAATAAAAGTCAAAGACAATAAAACAAAGCTTTTAAAATAAAATGAAAGTCAAATGCATTCAACAAAGATAATTGAATCAAATGTAAGTTAAACACATTCAAACAAAGCTTTTTGAATTGAATGAATGTCATACACATTAAAAAAAGGAATTTTGAATCGAATGAAAGTTAAACACATTAAAACAAAGCCATGTGAATCAAATGAAAGACAAATGCATTCAAAAAAGCTAATTAAATAAAAAGAAAGTCAAACACATTCAAACAAAACTTTTTAAATCAACTTTAAGTAAAAGACATTTAATCAAAGATTTTTTAATCGAATGAAAGAGAAATGCTTTCAACGAAGCTATTTTAATCAAATGAAAGTCAACACACATTGAAACAATGCTTTTTGAATCTAATGAAAGTCAAACATAATCAAACAAAGCTTTTTGAATCGAATGAAAGTGAAATGCATTAAACAAAGCTAATTGAATCAAATGAAAGTCAAACACATTCAAACAAAGCTTTTTAAAACAAATGATAGTCAAACACATTCAAAGTCAATTGCTTTCAACGAAGATAATTGAATAAAATGAAAGTCAAACACATTCAAACAAAACTTTTTAAATCAAATGAAAGTAAAAGACATTTAAACAAAGGATTTTTAATGGAATGAAATACAAATGTATTCAACAAAGCTATTTGAATCAAATGAAAGTCAAAATACATTAAAAGAAAGCTTTTTAAATCAAATGAGAGTCAAACACATTTAAACAATGCTTTTTGAATCAAATGATAGACAAACACATTGAAACAAAGCTTTTTTAATCAAATGAAAGTCAAACAAATTAAAACATAGCTTTTAGAATCAAATTGAAGTCAAACACATTCAAACAAAGCTTTTTGAATTTATTAAAAGTCAAACACATTCAAACCAAGCATTTTGAATCGAGAGAAAGTCTAATGCATTAATCGAAACTAATTGAATCAAATGAAAGTTAAACACATTTAAACAAAGCTTTTTAAATCAAGTGAAAGTCAACCACATTAAAACAAAGCTTTTTGAATCGAATGAAAATTAAACACATTCAAACACAGCTTATAGAATAAAATGAAAGTAAAAAACATTCAAACAAGGCTTTTTGAATCGAATGAAAGTCAATTGCATTTAACGAAGCTAATTGAATCAAATGATAGTCAAATAAATCTTTTTAAATCAAAGGAAAGTCAAATATATAAAAACAAAGCTTTTTGAATCAAATGAAAGTCAAACCAATTAAAACAAAGCTTTTTGAATTGAAAGAAAGTCAATCACATTCAAACCAAGCTTTTTGAATCAAATTAAAGTCAAACACATCGAAACAAAGCTTTTTAAATCAAATGACAGCTAAACACATTTAAACAAAGCTTTTTGAATCAAATGAAATTCAAATTTATTCAACAATGTTAATTAAATCAAATGAAAGTCAAACACATTCAAACAAAGTTTTTTGAATCAAATAAAAGTCTAACACATTAAAACTAAGCTTATGGAAAAGAGTGAAATCAAACACATTCAAACAAAGCTTTTTTAATCAAATAAAAGTAAAAATAATTTTAAAAAAGCTTTTTGAATCAAATGAAAGTCAAACACATTAAAATAATGCTTTTTGAATCAAATAAACGCCAAACAAAGCTTTCTGAATCGAAAGAAAGTTAAACACACAAAAACAAGGCATTTTAAATTGAATTAATGTAAAACACATTGAAACAAAGCTTTTTGAATCAAATGAGAGTCAAACACATTGAAACAGAGATATTTGAATCAAATGAAAGTCAAATACATTCAAACAAAGCTTTTTGAGTCGAATGAAAGTCAAATGTATTCAACGAAACTAATTGCATCAAATGAAAGTCAAATACATTAAAACAAACGTTTTTGAATCAAATAAAAGTCAAATGCATTCAACGAAGCTAAATGAATCAAATGAAAGTCAAACATATTCAAACAAAGTTTTTTGAATAAAATGAAAGTCGAAGACATTCATACAAAGGTTTTTTAATCGAATACAAGTCAAATGCAGTCAACGAAGCTAATTGAATCAAATGAATGTCAAATACATTCAAACAAACCTTTTTAAATCAAATAAAAGTCAAAGATAGTCAAACAAAGCTTTTTGAATAAAATGAACGTCAAATGCAATCAACAAAGATAATTGAATCAAATGTAAGTTAAACATATTCAAAGAAAGCTTTTTGAATTGAATGAATGTCAACCCATTAAAACAAGGAATTTTGAATCGAATGAAAGTCAAACACATTAAAACAAAGCCATGTGAATCAAATGAAAGTCAAACACATTAAAACAAAGCCATGTGAATCCAATGAAAGTCAAATGGATTCAACGGAGCTAATTAAATAAAAAGAAAGTCAAACACATTCAAACAAAACTTTTTAAATCAACTTAAAGTAAAAGACATTCAATCAAAGTTTTTTTAATCGAATGAAAGAGAAACGCTTTCAACGAAGCTATTTTAATCAAATGAAAGTCAACACACATTGAAACAATGCTTTTTAAATCAAATGAAAGTCAAACGTATTCAAACAAAGCTTTTTGAATCGAATGAAAGTGAAATGCATTAAACGAAGCGAATTGAATCAAATGAAAGTCAAACACATTCAAACAAAGCTTTTTAAAACAAATGATAGTCAACCACATTCAAAGTCAATTGCTTTCAACGAAGATAATTGAATAAAATGAAAGTCAAACACATTCAAACAAAACTTTTTAAATCAAATGAAAGTAAAAGACATTTAAACAAAGGATTTTTAATGGAATGAAATACAAATGTATTCAACAAAGCTATTTGAATCAAATGAAAGTCAAAACACATTAAAACAAAGCTTTTTAAATCAAATGAGAGTCAAACACATTTAAACAATGCTTTTTGAATCAAATGATAGACAAACACATTGAAACAAAGCTTTTTTAATCAAATGAAAGTCAAACAAATTAAAACATAGCTTTTAGAATCAAATTGAAGTCAAACACATTCAAACAAAGCTTTTTGAATTTATTAAAAGTCAAACACATTCAAACCAAGCATTTTGAATCGAGAGAAAGTCTAATGCATTAATCGAAACTAATTGAATCAAATGAAAGTTAAACACATTTAAACAAAGCTTTTTAAATCAAGTGAAAGTCAACCACATTAAAACAAAGCTTTTTGAATCGAATGAAAATTAAACACATTCAAACACAGCTTATAGAATAAAATGAAAGTAAAAAACATTCAAACAAGGCTTTTTGAATCGAATGAAAGTCAATTGCATTTAACGAAGCTAATTGAATCAAATGATAGTCAAATAAATCTTTTTAAATCAAAGGAAAGTCAAATATATAAAAACAAAGCTTTTTGAATCAAATGAAAGTCAAACCAATTAAAACAAAGCTTTTTGAATTGAAAGAAAGTCAATCACATTCAAACCAAGCTTTTTGAATCAAATTAAAGTCAAACACATCGAAACAAAGCTTTTTAAATCAAATGACAGCTAAACACATTTAAACAAAGCTTTTTGAATCAAATGAAATTCAAATTTATTCAACAATGTTAATTAAATCAAATGAAAGTCAAACACATTCAAACAAAGTTTTTTGAATCAAATAAAAGTCTAACACATTAAAACTAAGCTTATGGAAAAGAGTGAAATCAAACACATTCAAACAAAGCTTTTTTAATCAAATAAAAGTAAAAATAATTTTAAAAAAGCTTTTTGAATCAAATGAAAGTCAAACACATTAAAATAATGCTTTTTGAATCAAATAAACGCCAAACAAAGCTTTCTGAATCGAATGAAAGTTAAACACACAAAAACAAGGCATTTTAAATTGAATTAATGTAAAACACATTGAAACAAAGCTTTTTGAATCAAATGAGAGTCAAACACATTGAAACAGAGATATTTGAATCAAATGAAAGTCAAATACATTCAAACAAAGCTTTTTGAGTCGAATGAAAGTCAAATGTATTCAACGAAACTAATTGCATCAAATGAAAGTCAAATACATTAAAACAAATGTTTTTGAATCAAATAAAAGTCAAATGCATTCAACGAAGCTAAATGAATCAAATGAAAGTCAAACATATTCAAACAAAGTTTTTTGAATAAAATGAAAGTCGAAGACATTCATACAAAGGTTTTTGAATCGAATGCAAGTCAAATGCAGTCAATGAAAGTAATTGAATCAAATGAATGTCAAATACATTCAAACAAACCTTTTTAAATCAAATAAAAGTCAAAGATAGTCAAACAAAGCTTTTTGAATAAAATGAACGTCAAATGCATTCAACAAAGATAATTGAATCAAATGTAAGTTAAACATATTCAAAGAAAGCTTTTTGAATTGAATGAATGTCAACCCATTAAAACAAGGAATTTTGAATCGAATGAAAGGCAAACACATTAAAACAAAGCCATGTGAATCAAATGAAAGTCAAACACATTAAAACAAAGCCATGTGAATCCAATGAAAGTCAAATGGATTCAACGGAGCTAATTAAATAAAAAGAAAGTCAAACACATTCAAACAAAACTTTTTAAATCAACTTAAAGTAAAAGACATTCAATCAAAGTTTTTTTAATCGAATGAAAGAGAAACGCTTTCAACGAAGCTATTTTAATCAAATGAAAGTCAACACACATTGAAACAATGCTTTTTAAATCAAATGAAAGTCAAACGCATTCAAACAAAGCTTTTTGAATCGAATGAAAGTGAAATGCATTAAACGAAGCGAATTGAATCAAATGAAAGTCAAACACATTCAAACAAAGCTTTTTAAAACAAATGATAGTCAACCACATTCAAAGAAAACTTTTTAAATCGAATAAAAGTCAATTGCATTTAACGAAGATAATTGAATCAAATGAAAGTCAAACACATTCAAACAAAACTTTTTAAATAAAATGAAAGTCAAAGAAATTTAAACAAAGGCTTTTTAATGGAATGAAAGTCAAATGCATTCAACAAAGCTATTTAAATCAAATGAAAGTCAAAACACATTGAAACAAAGCTTTTTAAATCAAATAAATGTCAAACACATTAAAACAAAGCTTTTTGAATCAAATGAAAGATAAACACATTTAAACAAAGCTTTTTAAATCAAATGAAAGTCAAACAAATTAAAAACATAGCTTTTTGAATCAAATAAAAGTCAAACACATTCAAACAAAGCTTTTTGAATCAAATGAAAGTCAAACACATTCAAACAAAGCATTTTGAAATGAAAGAAAGTCTAACGCATTAATCGAAAAAAATTGAATCAAATGAAAGTTAAACACATTCAAATAAAGCTTTTTAAATCAAATGAAAGTCAAACACTTTAAAACAAAAGCTTTTTGAATCGAATAAAAGTTACACACATTCAAACAAAGCTTATAGAATCAAATGTAAGTCATAAACATTCAAACAAAGCTTTTTAAATCGAATGAAAATTAAATACATTAAAAAAAAAAGCTTTTTGAATCAATCAAACACATTCAGACAAAGCTTTTTGAATCGAATGAAAGTCAAATGCATTCAAGGAAGCTAATTGAATCAAATGAAAGTTAAACACATTAAAACAAAGCTTTTAAAATCAAAGGAAAGTCGAACACATTAAAATAAAGTTTTTTGAATCGAATGAAAGTCAAACGCATTCAAACAAATCTTAGAGAATCAAATGAAAGTCAAACACATTCAAACAAAGCTTTTTAAATTGAATGAAAGTCAATTGCATTCAGCGAAGCTAATTGAATCAAATGAAAGTCAAACAAATCTTTTTAAATCAAAGGAAAGTCAAATATATAAAACCAAAGCTTTTTAAGTACAATGAAAGTCAAATAAATTAAAACAAAGCTTTTTGAATTGAAAGAAAGTCAAACACATTCAAACAAAGCTTTTTAAATCAAATAAAAGTCAAAGACATCGAAACAAAGCTTTTTAAATCAAATGAAAGTTAAACACATTTAAACAAAGCATTTTGAATCGAATGAATGTCAAATTTATTTAACGACGTTAATTAAATCAAATGAAAGTCAAAGACATTCAAACAAAGTTTTTTGAATCAAATCAAAGTCTAACACATTAAAACTAAGCTTTTTGAATTGAGTGAAATCAAACACATTCAAACAAAGCTTTTTTAATTAAATAAAAGTAAAAATAATTTTTAAAAAGCTTTTTGAATCAAATGAAAGTCAAACACATTAAAATAATGCTTTTTGAATCAAATAAACTCCAAACAAAGCTTTTTTAATTGAATGAACGTTAAACACACTAAAACTAGGCATTTTGAATTTAATGAAAGTCAAACACGTTGAAACAAAGCTTTTTGAATCAAATGAGAGTCAAACACATTATAACAAAAATTTTTGAATCAAATGAAAGTCAAATACATTCAAACAAAGCTTTTGAGTCGAATGAAAGTCAAATGTAATCAACGAAACTAATTGAATCAAATAAAAGTCAAATACATTAAAACAAAAGTTTTTGAATTAAATAAAAGTCAAATGCGTTCAACGAAGCTAAATGAATCAAATGAAAGTCAAACATATTCAAACAAAGTTTTTTGAATAAAATGATAGTCGAAAACATTCATACAAAGGTTTTTGAATTGAATGCATGTCAAATGCAGTCAATGAAGCTAATTGAATCAAATGAATGTCAAATACATTCAAACAAACCTTTTTAAATCAAATAAAAGTCAAAGACAGTCAAACAAAGCTTTTTGAATAAAATGAAAGCCTAATGCATTCAACAAAGATAATTGAATCAAATGTAAGTTAAACACATTCAAACAAAGCTTTTTGAATTGAATGAATGTCAAATACATTAAAACAAAGCATTTTGAATCGAATGAAAGTCAAATGCATTTAATAAAGATAGTTGAAGCAAATGAAAGTCCAACACCTTTAAACAAAGCTTTTTGAGTCCAATGAAAGTCAAACAAATTAAAAAAAAAAAAGGCATTTTGAATTGAAAGAAAGTAAAACACATTAAAACAGAGCTTTTTGAATCAAATAAAAGTCAAACACATTAAAACAAAGCTTTTTAAATCAAATGAAAGTTAAACACATTTAAACAAAGCTTTTTGAATCTAATGAAAGTCAAATTTATTCCACGAAGTTAATTATATCAAATGAAAGTCAAACACATTCAAACAAAGTTTTTTGAATCAAATAAAAGTCTAACTCATTAAAACTACGCCTTTTGAATTTAGTGAAATCAAACGCATTCAAACAAATATTTTTAAATCATTAAAAGTAAAAATAATTTTAAAAAAGCTTTTTGAATCAAATGAAAGTCAAACACATTAAAACAATGCTTTTTGAATCAAATAAAAGTCAATCAAATTCAAACAAAGCTTTTTGAATCGAATGAAAGTTATACACACTAAAACAAGGCATTTTGAATTGAATGAAAGTCAAACACATTCAAACAAAGCTTTTTGGGTCAAATGAAAGTCAAACACATTGTAACAAAGATTTTTAAATCAAATAAAATTCAAATACATTCAAACAAAGCTTTTCGAGTCGAATGAAAGTGAAATGTATTCAACGAAGCTAATTGGATCAAATGAAAGTCAAACTCATTCAAACAAAGCTTTTTGAATCGAATCAAACTCTAACACATCAAAACAAAGCTTTTTGAATTGAGTGAAAGTTAAACACATTCAAACAAAGCTTTTTAAATCAAATAAAAGTCAAACACATTCTAACAAAGCTTTTTAAATCAAATGAAAGTCAAATGCATTCAATGAAGCGAATGCAATCAAAAGAAATTTAAACACATTCAAACAAATCTTTTTGAATCAAATTAAACTCAAACACATTAAAATAAAGCTTTTTGAATTGAATGAAAGACAAACACATTAAAACAAAGCTTTTTGAATAGAATGAAATTCAAATGCATTTAACAAAGATAATTTAATCGAATGAAAGTCAAACACATTCAAACAAAGCATTTTAAATCAAATGAAATTCAAACAAATTAAAACAAAGCTTTTTAAATTGAAAGAATGTCAAACACATTCAAACAAAGATTTTTGAATCAAATAAAAGTCAAATACATCGAAACAAAGATTTTTATATAACATGAAAGTTAAACACATTCAAACAAAGCTTTTTGAATCGAATGAAAGTCAAATTTATTCAACGAACTTAATTTAATCAAATGAAAGTCAAACACATTCAAACAAAGTTTTTTGAATCAAATAAAAGTCTAACACATTAAAACTATGCTTTTTGGTTTGAGTGAAATCAAACACATTCAAACAAAGCTTTTTTAATTAAATGAAAGTCAAAATAATTCAAACAAAGCATTTTGTATCGAATGAAAGTTAAATACATTCGATGAAGCGAATTGAATTTAATGACTGTCAAAAACATTTAAACAAAGCTTCTTGAATCAAAGGATAGTAAAACACATTCAAACACAGCTTTTTGAATCTAATAAAAATCAAATACATTCAAGCAAAGCTTTTTAAATCAAATGAAAGTCAAACATATTAAAATTAAGCTTTTAGTATCGAATGAAAATCAAACACATTTAACAAAGCTTTTTAATGAAATGAAAGTTAAACACATTCAAACAAAGCTATTTGAATCGAAAAAAAGTCAAATGCATTCAACGAAGCTGATTGAATCAACTGAAAGTGAAACACATTTAAACAAAGTTTTTTGAATCATATGAAAGGCAAACATTTTTAAACAAAGCTTTTTGAATCAAATAAAACTCAAATGCATTCAAACAAAGCTTTTTTAATCAAATGAAAGTCAAACACATTAAAACAAAAATTTTTGAATCAAATGAAAGTCTAACACATTAAAACAAAGCGTTTTGAATCAAATGAGAGTCAAACAAATGCAAACAAAGCTCTTTAAATCAAATGAATGTAAAAAAAAATTCAAGCAAAACTTTTTCAATCAAATGAAAGTTAAACACATTAAAAAATACTTTTATAATCGAATGAAAGTCAATCACATTCAAACAATGCTTTTTAAATCAAATTAAAGTCAAACAAATTCAAACAAAGCATTTTGAATCGAATGAATGTCAAATGCATTTAACAAAGCTAAATAAATCAAATGAAAGTCAAACACATTCAATCAAAGCTTTTTGAATTAAATAAAAATTAAACATATTAAAACAAAGCATTTTGAATCGAATGAAAGCCCAACGCATTCCAACAAAGCTTTTTCAATCAAATGAAAGTCAAATACATTTAAACAAACCTTTTTTAATCGAATGAAATTCAAATGCATTCAACGAAGGTAATTAAATCAAATGAAAGTCAAACACATTCAAACAAAGCTTTTTGATTCGAATGATAGTTGTAGGGAATATTTCAAGCATAACCCCTAATTTGAACCCCACAGTGATCATACACTAAAGCATGGTGGCGTCCAAAGAGAAGAAAGCTAGAGCAAAAGAGTCGCCAACAAGTTTTAGGAACTTGTGAACCGTTCATTGGGTGAATGTTACAACCCTTAACGATCCAGGAGATCATTAACTCCAATAGGTCTAGAACCAAGACTAGAAATTCGGGCATGAAGGTATAAATTCAATCTAAAAGAGAAAGAGCCTGCCCAAATAATAAGCCTCTACTTATTCTACTCGTATTCATGTGCGCTTTCTGACTAACATGGAATCATTAGATTTACTCTAAACCTTTTTATCTATGTTGGTTGAATATTAATGCATAATATAA
Organism: Chenopodium album; assembly: GCF_948465745.1. Lineage (NCBI taxonomy): Eukaryota > Viridiplantae > Streptophyta > Magnoliopsida > Caryophyllales > Amaranthaceae > Chenopodium > Chenopodium album. Next base: position 24,726,053 of record NC_137842.1, read on the forward strand.
AGCTATTATTGGCGATCACTTGAATTATAATCAAATTAACCTAAACAAGATTATTAATTATCTTATTAAGCGTAATTTCAAGTACAAATTCCCTTTAAACATGCATAAAAGGCGTGATCAAGCAATAACAATAATAAACATCAAGAAACATGATGATAAGCATCATATTAACAAATAATTATTATTTTAATTAAAAATAATCATGTTAAAGCATAATAATAATAGCAAGATCCTAGGCATGATACTAACAATATTAAAAACAAATCCTAGAATGTCACTAAACAATAAAGATTAAAGTTTTAGCTATAACACGATACTAACATGCTATTAGGAAAGAAAATAAGAAGCATCACATAAATCATAATTGATATAAGAAACTTATTAATATTAACCCTAAACATGATACTAGGAAGCAATAGAACATCCTAACATGATACTAGGAATCAAAATAATAATCTAAACATGATTTCTATATCAAAAGATCATTTTAACAATTAAAGCACTTACTTGGATGCCTCGTATCTCTTTCTAATAACAAAATACACACGTTAGTAACTTCAAGGAAAATAATAAAAGAATAAAATTAAATTAAGTAATTAAATTAGAAATTTGGGACCAAACCCTTAAACCTTTCACGTATAGAGCGAAGGCAACTTCAAACTTGGCCACGTGTGTCTAGTGCTATTGTATGTGGAATTGTGTAAGAGGGAAGGTTTTGAGAAAGAATAGAGAGAGAAAAAGCTTCTAGCTTTTAGAGAGAGAAAGAGAGAGATGATTGATGTTAATGGAAAACGGAGGTTCAGGAACCCTATTTATAAGAAAATAGACCGGAATCGATAGAAACGAATCAGAGTTTGAAAAGGAATAAAACACCTCTCTGTCGCCAGCGAGAAGGCTCGTCACCAGGCAACAAACTTGTCGCCACGCGGTGTAAGAAAGTTTTTGCGCATTTGTTTTACCATATCTTTTGATCCAAATATCCAAATAAGGCATATAATATGTCGTTAGAAAGATCTTGAAGTCTACTTTCTAACCCAATTATAATCAGATTAAAACCTTGTGTAGATTAAAAGATATGGCCAAAATAGTGGAATGGTGTCAGTTTTGGATAGAGTTTCGTATTCCATTCATATCTATTTCGTTATAGCTTGGAATTAATAATATAATATATCATTGGAAAGATAATTTCAAGATATATCCAACGATATAAAATTTTAATATAGAATATGAGGCACAAAAAAAATCTGAATATATTCCATTTTGTACAAAAAAAGGATTCTCAAAAGGACTAGTTTTATTCAATTTCAAACTCTTTGAAACATAATTTTCAATCCTAACTTCATTAGGATTTAAGAGAACATTTTAGAGTATTTTAGATGACTATAATAAATCCTAATAGCTTTAGGAATGATAATGAATAACATGCCCTCCTCTAGATCATTGGGCCGTATGCAAGAACCAAACCGAGCCCAATTTAGTATTTTTGCTATAACTTCCCCATAATTCATTTGAATTAGGCTTATAATATATCGTTGCAAAGCACTATTTGAGCCCTATCCAACTACACTATTAATGGACCCTTCTCATGGAACAAACTAAACTGGATTGGCTATTTTCATGAAATAGAGCAGGTTTTTTTAAAACAGCAAGAAAGATTTTAATAAAAACTAACTCCAACACTAGACTTTTCACACATTCACTTCATTTGATTATCATTCAACGCAAAAGGTATTCATTACTGGGTGTGGTTTTGGGAAGACACAAATGGGTGTCTACAGAAGCCCCCACTTTGACCGAGTTTGGAGAAACTTATGTTTTGAAAACAAAAGTCAAAGAAGGCATGGGGACGGAGAATGATTCAGAACGTTATGTGATCCTAAATCATTCTTGTAATGTTGATGCCTGCAAACTAGCGTTAGTTAAAACAGATAAGAGAGTTAAGAAATGTGTATCTTGCACCGTCAAGTACACGTCTTTGGAGGTAAACGATTTGTTGCTGCATTTGCTGTTCTGACAACCTTCCACAAGCTAAGGAACACCATCTTGCTGTTTTGATGTTCACGCGTCTCTAAACAATAGAGCTTTTTGATATATCCATGCGTCTCTGAACAAAGATCATTGACGATCTTCCTCAAGCTAGGGGATATCGTCTAAAGACTGCTACGCCCGTAACTGCCTCCAAAATATAATATTCCGCAAGCTAGGGAATACTATCGAAGAAAATTGCCGAAGATCAACGCCTGTCAATCCTTAATGCTGCTTGAATTTTGCTATTGATGCTTTGGGTGATGACAATCCTCTTTTCTTCAAGAACAGTTGTCAACACAACTCTTGTATGATGTATGACAATCTAATTTAGGAAAAATTGTCAATGCCACGTAAAAATCCATCCTTGGAAATGTTGCTATGATGAAGCGACAATCCGTATCTCGGAAAATTTGCCCAAATCCAATTTTAAGAAAAGTTGTCAATGCTTCGTAATAATCTGTCATAAGAACTTTGCTACGATCGACAATTCACATCTTGGAATATAACTCTTGAAAACAATCCACCTTGGAAATTTTCCAATGCTATGCTACAATCGTTTAGGAAAATATTTCCACTATTGACAATCCGCGTCTTCGAACATTTGCATAAAAGAGTCGATCGATAATCCACTTTGGGAAAAATTTCCACTTACTAAAATGAATGAAAATCCAAGTTGTGGAAACTTTGCCGAAATTTATGATGAGTAGAGACCTACGACAATCCTTTGGGAAATTTTTCCAAAGGGAACTATTTGTATGACAATCCAATCTCGGAAAACTTGAAAGAGATGACAATCCAAACTTGGAAAAAATTGGCAAACAAAGAAGGAGCACGACAACCCATGCTTGGAAACTTTGCCAAATATTACAATCCAATCTGTGAAAAATTGTCGTTGAAGAAGATGCGCGACAATCCATATTTTGGAAATATTGTCAGTTGGGGATGACAATCCAATCTTGGAAAAATTGTCGTATAATTTCTTGCTTTTGAACCGATGCCTTGGTGCTTGTAAGGAGCCCATGCTTAGGCGCTTAAGCTAAGTATGACGATCGTCGTCTAGTCAATCACTTACTGCGATTGTAATCAAGTCGACTACTAATCATGTAAATTTGCTTATAAGGGCTAACTAGAGTACCATGGAACCCGAAATTGCTATATGAGGTCCACATAATCCAATATGGGGCCACGCATCTCGTCGCTGCGCCGCCACTCGCCAGAACATATTGTCGTCGAGTTCTCGCTTTGTCGCCATGCGACATCTTCGTCGTCTAGGGCTGGAGTAAGGTTTTCATTCGCGCCTTTTCGAAAAAAATCCGAGAATATTCTTGCTTACTGGAATGTACCTGCATATATATTTTGGACTTATAGGACTTTGCTAATCTTTCATTAGGGTTAACGTAAGACTTAGTGTTGCTTTACTCATTGACTTGACATGACTCAAGGTATAAACTTGACTTAATGATGACTCACTTCGTGTGACTCGTGTCTTCATAGTGTTTATTCATGAAGCTCGATATGTACATGACTCGAAATGTAAAAAAACAAAAATTTCCATCATTTTTGTGGAGGGTACCCGACTTTCTCCCGAAAAAGAAAGACGCGGTCAAAGAAAGAAGCGAAGTTTTTGAAGGTGGATGTTGAATGAGCTTCATCCGTTAACGTTGTATCTCACAGTACAAGGATATTAACATCTTAAACTATCCTAGTTGATTTGATAATGAAAGTATTTAGGTGACTTAGGCACGGAGGCTAAGTACTTCATACTTTCTGATGCAATGATGATTGATGTTGATACGACAGGGCATGCTTCAATGTTGTGATAAGATTTCATGACGAAGGGTTCCTAAGGAATGTATATTTGGTCATGTATCTGTGTAGAGTGTGAAAGGGTCACTAAAGCTAGGCTGCAAGGCTAAGTGTATGGAAAATTATTTTGAGAAAAGATAAATAATGGTGACTCTTAGGCTAGGTAAGCTAATGATGTAGGGATCAAACCCCCAAGTCTAGCTCTAAATGAAAAGGGATGAGCTTGGAGATCTCTTGATATGATCAAATATTAAAGTAAATATGAATGCATTTTTATTACGGCCGCACCTCGATGTGAGGTTGCCTACGTATCTGTTAGGAATTAAGCCAAACATAGCTCTAACCAAACCTCGCACAAGTGTGTGTATACGTCAAAGAGGTCTTTTAAGGTTGTAACGTGGTTAGGCTAAGGGTTGAAGAAGAAAGGGATAAAGGCTCAAGACCCTCGATAACCCCCCCAAGGTGCGCAACCTTACTTTTAACTCTTTATATGTTTATGCTTGAGGCTTTTAACTCTTTTTTAGCTCTCTCTTTTGCTTTAGCATTTATTTTATTTTTTTAAGTGTAGGCAATCCCAATCATGCGGTCTATCACTCACTTGGCATTCATATTTCTCAGGCTCGGTACCGAGCACTTGATAAGAAACGCAATCCGAGACATGTTCTTATCAAAGATATTTTCATATCAAAGACATTGGAACACTTGCCCTTTGTTACACTTTTATTTTTTCTTATTATCAATTTTAATTTTTTTAATCGCTTAAGCATTCATATTTGGAACTTGCATGAGCCGCACACCATCCCATCCCAAGTTTAGGTAGATGTGGGTTGAAGAAAGAAAGGTCAATTGTTAGATGAGTCTCAAAGTGGTTTATAAACAAAGGATATATTAGAAAGGGTAAAGATGATATGATAGGCTACAAGGGGTGCCTCTAATCATGGGTATACCATGTTCTTAGTTCGGCATGGATTTTTTATTTATTTTTTTTATTTATTTATGTAATGCAATGCAATGATCATATGCAAGGATATAAATGCTCATTCTATTAAAAGGAAAAAGGAAAAAATCCTACAAAATAAATCTAAGGAAAGTGAAAGGTGACTATGCTAGACTTATAGGGAAAGGAAGAATAAAAGAAAAATAGAAAAAAGAGGTATCGAAATCTTGTCGTTGAAGCTACCTTATATCTTTTGATTTATCATCACCAAGTCTTCTTGCTAGCTATAGAAAATAGGATCTTGTTTGCTTCTATGAGATCTTGAATGAGATTTTAAAAACCTGTAGCATTCATCCGTGGTATGACCATTTCCTAGATGGTACTTCCAATAAGAATTGGGATCCCATCTTGAAGATCGCTTTTCTGGCGTTCGATCTTCAGTAGGGCCGATAGGTTTGATTAATCCTTGACCATAGAGACGATCGAAAGCAACGTTGTTTTGGGTGTTTTTGTCCCTCGAGAGAGTTACAACACGAAGACTGATCCGGGGTGAGCTGTACCTGCAAAACAAAGAGAGACACCAGTTGGGTGGTGCTCCGCCTCCGACGCACAAGTTAGAAACTTGAAGGGAGAAAAAAGGTGCGGAAATTTAGGTAGGGATCTGCTCGGATTCCAAGCTCAGGATGTCTTTATCAAAGAGTAAGAGAATGCAGGTATCTTAAATGGTAAAACGTGCCCTCAAAATGAGGGATATCTCCCTATTTATAGGGTCTTTGGGAATTGTGCCCCTGATTAGGTCACTGAACCCTAATCATTGGTGGGCTGCGCCGTTTTGCGGCATTCTCGGGATTTGGGCCTGATGGCCGCCTTTTCCCTTGATTTCTGGAATGACACGTGTCAAGCAGGGATTGGTCCATTTTAGACCAATCTGGGGTTGACACGTGTCATCTTCTGATTGGGCCACGTGGCAGGGTAAAATTACCCTAAACATTTGCCCCTCACAGATGTGACGTGGAACGCCACGTGGCATCTGTGACACATGTCACGCTTCGGTTGGCGGTAATTTTACCGTTACAGAGTAACCGTTCACCTTTCGGGTAAATTACGGAAATACCCCAATATTTACCCTCTATATATAGCCGTTTTACCCTCATAATTTTGTACTTTTACAAAAATTTTCTAGAGAGAAAAACTTTGAGAGAGCAGAAGTTATCCGTTTGAGTCAGACGCGAGCAAGAAAGTTTGTTTTTCAGCGACCCAGCCGGTCCCGCCTACTTTCAGATACCAAATCAAAAGGTACCGTCTCTGTCTCTCTCAGCTCTTTTCTTTTTTCACCGCTTGTACATATTTCTTGCAATAAATGGATGCATCACCAACACACACGGCACAACCTAGGTTAGAGTCCAGCCGGTCACCAGGGTCGGCTGAGTCTAGGACTGGGAGTGCCGGCTTGGGGTGTTGGGACCACCCTTTGCCATGGATTCTGACCAGTTATGTGTCTGTGCAGGACACCATGGCTCGGACAATGCAGACGGCCACGGACCTGAATTACAAGAGCGAAGGCTCAGGCGGCCAAACGCCTGAGGGAGAAACGTATGGTCAGGGAAACCAGACGGCTCTGGAGAGATCCCCTCCGCGCGCCCCTTCAACCCCTGCAGACTCTTTTTTAGAAGAGTGCGACCAAGGCGGCGACGAGGCCGCCTCTGCCCCCATGGACCAAAGCGAGGGGGAGACGGAGAGTGACAGCTCCGCCTCTACCTCCGAGAGCAGCGATGACTTGCCCCCTCTTCCGGATAGCGAGGAGGAAGAAAGGAAAAAGTGGAGTGAGAAGGACGATCCCTTCAGCATCCACGTCTCCTCCAAGGACCGAATCCAGATGGGGGAGAACTTAGAGCATTTTAAGAGAATGCACCCGCTAGGAGACAGGTATAAGATCCGGGTGCCGCCTGAGCTGGGCACCATCGCCTGGGGGGATGATCAAGAGAACGCCAGCAGCTATTTTGGCTGTTATGAGGCGGCGTTCAAAGCAGGCCTTCGCTTCCCCCTTCACCAGGAGGTGAAGGCAATTTTGAGAGGCTACGGCCTTGGGGTCTAGCAACTTACCCCCAACTCCTGGACCAACATTCTGGGGTATGTTGCCGCCTGCGAGTTCCAGGGGCTTAACCCTGGCTGGGAGGCTTTTGCAAGCATGCATTATCTTAGCAGAAGCCCAGGCGGCTGGAGGGCGTGGTACACTCTAACCACGCAGCCGCAATATATGATGACCTTGGACAAGGTCTCAAAGTTCGATGGCTGGAAGCACAGGTTCTACCTTATGTCAGCCCCAACCAGACGGGAAAATTATGAATTCCGTCTGTACAATAAGAAGCCCGACTTGTTGGGCAGGAAGTGCGCTCTTCCCCGGATCCCAGAGGAAGATTTTGACAAAATAATTGAGGCAGACTTTTTCGGCCTCACAGACGCAACTCTGTCAACCGGGGAAACAATAAAAGTCCCCAAAAATTGGATCCCCAAGAGCGCCTGGTTCAGGGATGAGTGTTTTCTAGCCGCCTGCGGGCTAGGGCACATGTTTACAAAACGTATGCGCTTGAGTTTATATCGTCTGTAGTATTTTTCTATAGAAATTGATTCAAGATATTGACCAATTTCTTTCTTTTTGCAGAAGAAGCTCTAAAAATGCTGCAGTCGGAGAAAACTCCTAAACGGTCTTCTGCAACCATCCGCAAAGATCTTGCGGAGAAAGCTGCGGCTGAGCTCAAGGCCAAGGTAACAAACGCCTGACCCTTTCATACGTTGACCCTTTAAAATCATTTTCCCGGATGCTATCCTTAACTTTGGTTATTTTTTCAGGGAGGAGAGGTTGGAAAGTCGTTTGAGAAGCAACTCAAACGGGCTAGGGAGGAGAACCCTGCCGTTCTCAACAAGATCAAAAAATCCACCTCTGCATCAACTCCTGGTGCCTCTGCCGGAGCTAAGACGATGCGGATATCGGGGCGACTCGAGAAGGTAGGCGGCAGCGTGTGCCTTGATCTTGTCAACCCCTTATCAGCAGCTGCATGGTTCACCACGCCTGCAAGCGGTTCCCGCTTGGCCGGCTCAGAAGGTAAGAACCCTTTTGAATCCCCGCTTGAGCAGGGGTGGCCTTTACGGGTGAAATCCCACTCCCAACAGACGTCATCCTCAGACGGTCGGCAACAGATAGGTGCTGCCTTAGTTTCGCACTAATCACGTATTGATTGTGGTGTAGATCAATCTCCCCGCTGGCCAAACGTCCAGAAGCACGCCAAGGCCATGCTGGAAGCCGTCCGAAAGAGGGATAAGGACAATATCCCTGGGATAGAGACGTTCAATCTTGAACGCATTCTATCCCTTCTGGCTGAGGTAAGAAACTTGTCAATTCAATTTTATTTTTTCTAAGTAATTATCCCGCCTATAATTCTTATACCTCCTGAGGCGCTCAAGAAGGCCCAGGCGGACCTTGGAAAACTGAAATCCAAGGTTGAGAGGCTGGAGAAGAATGCTGCTCAAGCTCAGAAAAACTTTGCAGCAACCCTGGAGGCGGAGCAAAACCGCCTTGTTGCTGAGAGTGATGCTGACAACGACGCCCGTATGAAGATTGCTTGGGCTGCCTTGTACCCAGACGCTGATTATAGCATCTGGGCAATGGCACACAGCTATGCCGAGTACGTGGTGTACTTGAGAGAGCAAGGCGAGCCAGAGCCTGCCTCCTTTGAAGCCTGGCTCAGCAACAATGAGCCGACCGCGCCTGAGCTTCCTGGTCCCGGTGAAGCGCACCAAATTCCCTCAGATGATGAGGAGAAGGGGGAGAAGAGGCTCCGTCTGCAGGCCAGAAGTGACCCCTCAGCGGCAGTATGCCAGTCTTTGCTTTTTTAATTTTCTTTTTATTCAGCGGTTGTATGCCAAAACTCGCTTTTTCCGGCCTGCGTGCCGAGTATTTGTGTTTTTACCGGCTATGGAGCCGGGTTAATAAAAAATTTCTTTCTCCCGGACGGGGTCCGGTTAACATTTGATCCATTACAACCGTTTGGTTGGATGGATTTTTATGAATTGCACCAACTAAGTCGGTTTTGATCATTTTGCATTTGAATTTTTATTTTTTGCAAATTTTAATTTTTGCCTAACTTATCAAAAGCATGCGGAGATTTCTTGCCCAACTAGTCAGTAGTCCGGCTGTCCTTGCCCCTGGACGGCTGTGTGATTGGTTTCAATTGGAGCTGGTTGATTGACTTGAAAACGTCTGATGCTGCAAAGAGCATGATATGTTTGTAAGTCAATCAATCACAGTAGTGATTGCCCCAAACCAAGTGCACAGCCGTACACCAACAGGCGTTTCGGTCATTACACAGACGGCGTATGTCCGTCTTGGTAGAGATTTCATAGCCATTGAACTCTTGCCCCAATTGGGGTGAGGTGCAATTTTTGGAATAAATAACCTAAGTGAGAACTTCAACCGGTGACCGACTGATGCCTATGGGCATCCGGTATCTAGGAACTTATTCGTTCTTCGTAGGTTATTTTGGTCAGACGGCTATGAGTTGACCAATTTGGTCGTTCAATTTTTGTCGTCTGCATGGATACGTAGAACTGACAAATAGTTTGTTCTCTGCAACGATTGCACCCGGAGGGGTGTCGCCGGACGCCTTTGTCCATATTGGGACAGGCGATTTTATAGAATGAGCAACCATCCGGCCATTTTAGCCTCTGGTCTTGTTTGAGACCGGTTGTGTAGCCACTAAACGTTTTTGTTCTTAGTTTCTTAATCAGCGTTGAATTTACACCAAGTATCGAACTTAGTTTTTTAGTCAAACGGATCAGTCTGGGTATTACCCAGGCTGATAATCAGGCGGTTTAATAAACAAAGTATCAAACCTAAACAAACAAAGGGATTCGAGTATTACCCAGGCGGTCCAATAAATGTAACCTTTACTAAGTGTCAAACCTAGTCGGGTAAAGGAGAACCCGCCTGGGTATTACCCGGGTGGAGAATCAAAAAATAACAACTTGCAAACAAAGTTTGATTTGATTAGTTCATTTGTTTACAAAATTTTACATTCTCAGAAGTAGTATTTTTTCAGATTGTCTACATTCCAAGTTCTAGGCAGGCGCCTGCCGTCTGGGGTTTCCATGCGGTAGGTGCCGTCCCTTACTTCTTCATAGATCCAGTAGGGGCCTTCCTAATTTGGTGTTAGCTTTCCCAACTCATTGGCCCTACCGGTTGCCTCCATTTTTCGTAACACTAAGTCGTCAACTTTCAAAGGACGCTTGTGTACTTTTTTGTTGTAGGCTCTAGTCATTCTCAGACGGTAAATCTCATGACGCAAGGCGGCATTGCCCCTGCGTTCTGGGAGTGAATCCAATGCCAGGCACATTGCTTCCCAGTTTGCCCCTTCATCATACAGCATGACTCTAAGAGTCGGCTCGTAACGTTCGATGGGCAAGACGGCTTCAGCACCGTAAACCATGAGAAATGGGGTTTCACCGGTTGCCCCTTTTTCCGTTGTCCGGATGGCCCATAGGACATGGATCAACTCTTCTGCCCACAAGCCACCGGCTCTTTCTATTTTCTTCTTAATTCCGTCTTAGATGAGTTTGTTGAAGGCTTCAACTTGGCCGTTTGCTTGGGGCCGGCCAACAGATGCAAAATAGCTTGAGATCCCCTGATCTACCAACCAAGTTTTTAGCTGAGGCATCTCAAACTGAGGACCATTATCAAATACCAAAGACATAGGTACCCCATACCGGGTGATAATGTTCTTCTAAACGAAGGAAATTACGTCTGAGGTCTTGATGTTTTTAACCGCCTCAGCCTCCACCCACTTGGTGAAGTAATCCACAGCCACCAAGATGTAGCGCTTTCCGCCTGGAGCAGGCGTGTAAGGACCTAGAATGTCCATGCCCCATTTTGCAAACGGGATTGGGTTGTGGATGGCCGTCAGATCAGTAGCCGGACGGTGAATGAGTTTGCCAAATTTTTGGCACTTGTCACATTTCTTCACCAACTCCTTGGCGTCTGCCTCAAGAGTGGGCCAAAAGTAATGTCGTCTGGCCCTGACGGCTAGGGACCTGCCGCCTATGTGAGAGGCGCAGAATCCCGAGTGCAAGTCTTCGAGAACTTCTTTCCCCTTTTCTGGGGTGACACACTTCAACAAAGGCTTCAGAAACCCCACCTTGAAGATTTCTCCATTTTTCAACTCGAAACTTGCAGCTCGCTTTTTCAGGACGGCTGCTTCCTGTGGCGAATCAGGAAGTGTGCCGTCTGAGAGATAGGCCCGGATGCCATCCATCTAGGTAGAGCTTCGGTGCAGAATTCCAACGGGATCCTCATAGATGCTTTTCTTTTCAAGAACTTCCCAGAAGACTGACCGAGGCGTATCATGGCAGGCGGAAGATGCCAGCTTTGACAATGCATCCGCCTGGTTGTTTTCCGACCTAGGCACCTAATTCAGCCAGAATTCCTCAAGTGCCTTGGTCTCTTCTTTGACTGCCTGAAGATATTTAATCATAGCCGGATGGGTAGCCTCATAACTTCCCTCATACTGGCTAACAACCAATAGAGAATCAGAGTAGGCGTCAATTTTCATGGCCCCTGCCGCCTTACACATGCGTATGCCGGCTAGTAGGGCTTCATATTCCGCCTCATTGTTAGAGGCCTGAAACTTGAAGCGTAGTGCATATTCAAATTTGTCTCCTTCAGGAGACTCATAAATTACGCCTGCACCACAGCCGTTCTTTGTAGAGCTCCCGTCTACGTACACTTTCCAAACCAGGTCAAGGTTATCCGGAGCCACCGGACGAGTCATTTCAACAATGAAGTCGGCAAACGCCTGACCTTTCACTGCCTTTCTTGGTTCGTAAGTGATTTCAAGGCTCTACATTTCAATAGCCCATTTCAACATTCTCCCGGATGAGTCCAAGGTAGACATTGGCCGCTTGAGTGGCTGGTCCGTGTAGATCCCCACCAGATGTGCCAAATAGTAAGGCTTCAATTTTTTGAATGCCATATACAAAGCAAGGCCAAATTTTTCAACCATGGGGTACCGGAGTTCAGCATTTTTAAGAACATGGCTAATGAAGTAAACCGGGAGCTGCACGCCGTCTCGCTCAGCAAGGAGAACGGCACTGAGGGCATGGTCTGAGACGGCTAAATACATGTACAACGTCTCCCTAGGCAAAGGACTGACCAACCTAGGCATAGAATGTAAATGCTCTTTCAACCTCTGGAATGCCGCCTCAGAATCATCCCCCCATTCAAATCTGGTCTTCTTCCTTATTGCTTGGAAGAAGTAGAGGCATTTGTCGCCTGACCGGCTGAGGAACCTCCCCAGGGCGGCCAGACAACCGGTGAGTCTCTGAACTTCCTTGACCGAACGGGGTGACTTCATGTCAATCACCGCCTGTATCTTTTCAGGGTTAGCCTCTATCCCCCTTTGATCAATCAGGAATCCGAGAAACTTCCCAGACTCAACACCAAAGATGCATTTCTTAGGATTTAACATAACCTTATGCCGCCTGAGTGTGGTGAAGGTTTCTCGGAGATCAGCAAGGTGATCCGCCTGTATCTTGGATTTGACTATCATATCATCAATGTACGCCTCCACATTCCTCCCAATATGATTAATTAAGACCGTATTAATCATCCGTTGGAAAGTGGCAGGCGCATTTTTCAAGCCAAAAGGCATCACAGTATAACAGAATAGCCCCTGATAAGTGACGAAGGCCGTCTTCTCTTGATCTTTCTTCCACAAGGGTATCTGATGGAAGCCGGAGTAGGCATCCATAAAGCTCATCAAGGCGTGACCGGCTGTAGAATCGACCAGACTGTCGATCTTTGGAAGCGGGTAACTGTCCTTTGGACACGCCTTGTTGAGGTCTGTGTAATCAACACACATGCTCCAGGTCCCATTCGGTTTCTTAACAAGGACCACATTGGCCACCTAGTCGGGAAAATTACAAGGCCGAATGAACCTGGCGTCTAGCAGCTTTTTGACTTCGGCAGCTGCCGCCTGACTTCTTTCCTCGCCGTGGTTTCTTTTCTTTTGCCGGATGGGCTTCTTTTTGGGGTCCACGGCGAGTTTGTGGACAGCAAGATCCGGGCTGACGCCTGGCATCTCCTCCACTTCAAAGGCAAAATTGTCTTTGAATTCCTTCAGCAGAAGGTGCAAGCTTGCACCCAAGGTAGCATGAGCTACCGTCCCAACCTTAACAGTACGTTCTGGACGGCTGTCATCTAGAACGAGATCAATGCTTTCGCCAGCCGGTTGGGGACGGAGCTCATCTGACCATTCACCGGTCAGTGATTGCTATTTTTTTTCTTTTTTCACCTCCACCAGCAGAGGAGCCTTTCTTTTCTTTCCGGCTGCTGATGGGGCAGGAGCTGGGTCGGCATCCTTGACGTTGTCAAGGTCTATTGGTTCCTGACCGCCTGGGGCCACGGTATCTCGGACGACTGAGAGATAGCACTCTCGGGCCGTCTTCTGATCCCCATTCAAGGAACCAACAGAGCCGTCATCCCTCTCATACTTGATGAGCATGAGGGACGGGATGATTACTGCCTTGGCTACGTTGAGGGTTTGCCTGCCAAGAATGATGTTATAGGCGGTCAACACCTCAACGACCAAGAATCTAACGACAATATGTCGTCCCTGGCCCTTTTCTCCCAGCCGGATGGGTAAGTCAATCCTTCCGGCTGGGTAGACCATCCCACCCCCAAAACCAACCAAGGGGTGGGTGACCGGATGCATGCTGCTGACATTGTATTTCAGCTTTTGCAGGCACCGGAGGCTGATGATGTCTGATGAGCTGCCGGTGTCTATAAGGATCCGTCCAACCAACTGGTTGGCAACCTTACATTCAATGACCATCGGGTCATCATGAGGGCGGCGGACGCTACCCCTATCCTTCTCAGTGATCAAGACGTCTGGGAAGGAAGAGCTGGCAGACGCCTGCTCATCATCATCTTTGTCCATCTTTCAAAGATGGCTCTTGGTGCCCCGGATGGTAGGGCCACCACATGAGAACCCGCCTGCTATAGTGTAGACCGGCTCCTTGTCGGTATCCGAACTACTAGCAGGCTGGGGGGTAGTCTTGGAGGACTGACCCTTGTTTTTCTTTTTTGCCCCGGCTGGGGACTTAGAAATGTAGGACTTCAACAGCCCTTTGTCAGCCAGACGGTCCAACGCACGCTGAAGACTGAAGCAGTCGTTGGTGTCATGGCCGACCTCCTCATGGAACTGACAGAATTTATTCTTGTTCCGTGTCTGGACATAACTCTTCATAGGATTCGGCTTCTCAATGGACAGCTGGTCCTTTACCTCCATGAGGATGGAGTTGCAGTCTTTGTTAAACTCGTACTTGGGGACGTACGGTTTAAACTCTTTCTTTTTCTTCTGGGACGGCTGGTCAGAATCAGTAACCGCCCAGACTTCTTTTCTTTTCTTGCTCTCTTCTTTGTTTTTGGTCGGCTGAGCTGACCGGCTGTCTTTCTGTTTGTCGGATTTCTTAGAGTCCGACTGGATACCAGGCGAGCAGAGGTCGGTAGCTTGAATGTAGCTTTCCGCCTCCCTCAGGGCCGCCTGTAGGGTGAAAGCCCCTTTTCTGACGAGGTCGAACTTAAAAGTCGACCCGTCTCTCAGACCCTTGAAAAAGTCTGTAAAAGCTACCTCGTCAGACAGTCCCTGAATCTGAACTCTTATCAGATTGAACCGCCTGACATATGAGCGCAGCCCTACTCTCTCTCCCTGCTTAACAGTGCTCAAATCAAGGCTTGTTTTCTTAGCAGGGATGTTCATTGAGAAGTTGGAAGCAAACAGGAAGGCAAGCTTCCTGAAGCTGTCTATGGACCCGGTTGGCAGGTTGCCAAACCATTGTTGGGCAATGCCCTTCAATGTAGCCGGGAAGCATCGACACCAAGTGGCATCATCAAACCCCTGCAGATAAATGAGGTTGGTGTAAGCCATGAGGTGGTCTTCCGGATTGGTGGTACCATCATAGGTACCAATCAACACATTCTTAACCTTGGCCGGCTGAGCCGCCTCGGTTATCTCCCGAGTGAACGCAGAAGGTTGTTTACCCAGTCGCAGCAGACGAAGCTGCCAGTCCAATGGCTGGACATTTGGATATGCCGCCTGACCCCCAAAGAAGGCCGGCTGCATGAAGTGAGGAGGATACTGCCCGTAAGCCTGAGTAGGCTCATACGGGATAGCTCCAATCATATGAGGGCCAGAATGGACGGTATTACCGCTTGTCTGACTCTCATGCAAGGAGGGTGCACTCCCTGCAGAAAAGTTGTTGAAGCTGTCTGGAAAATTCGACGTTGAAGCCGACTCAGACAGCGATTGATTTCTCTTCCGGTTAATAATCTCTCGGGCATCAAGAGTTGATTTTTTACTTCTCACCGGCTGCTGAGGCCGGCGAGTGTTATTGGTGTTCCCCCCAGGATGGAGAATTTTTTACCAATCAGTGGTCCCGGCTGCCTTATCCTTTGGATGGGGAGTGGGCTGCCGGTTTCTGACTGACTTCCCCTTCTCTGGAGGAGTCTTCTTCGCCGACTGACCTTTACTTGGGCCAGCCCTGCTTTTGGTGATCAGCTGTGTAATTTCACCCTTGAAACTCGTCATGAACCTCATGAGTTCGTCTCGGGTGACAGGGGCTGATCCAGCTGCAGTTTGGGTTGCCCCTTCCGGCTGCCCAGTGGGTCTGCTCGGACTCGTCTGGGAGGCGCCCCGCTCCAGAGTCTCTCTGGGCCGGATTCGCTTGACTTTGAGAGAGCCGTCTTCGGCTGTGGAGGCTTCGACCTGAGGATCCTCATCCTCCTTATGGTATGTAAAGACTTCTGGGTCTTCGCCCAGACGGTAAGGGGGTACAAACTCTTGAACCATCTTCGAGGTACTCTCCCCACAGACGGCGCCAAATGTTTTGGGTGTTTTTGTCCCTCGGGAGAGTTACAACACGAAGACTGATCCGGGGTGAGCTGTACCTGCAAAACAAACGGAGACACCAGTTGGGTGGTGCTCCGCCTCCGACGCACAAGTTAGAAACTTGAAGGGAGAAAAAAGGTGCAGAAATTTAGGTAGGGATCTGCTCGGATTCCAAGCTCAGGATGTCTGTATCAAAGAGTAAGAGAATGCAGGTATCTTAAATGGTAAAACCTGCCCTCAAAATGAGGGATATCTCCTTATTTATAGGGTCTTTGGGAATTGTGCTCCTGATTAGGTCACTGAACCCTAATTATTGGTGGGCTGCGCCGTTTTGCGGCATTCTCGGGATTTGGGCCTGATGGCCGCCTTTTCCCTTGATTTCTGGAATGACACGTGTCAAGCAGGGATTGGTCCATTTTAGACCAATCTGGGGCTGACACGTGTCAGCTTCTGATTGGGCCACGTGGCAGGGTAAAATTACCCTAAACAAACGTCATAGGTCATTCCAATGTGTGTGAGATGTCTTTTGGGTTTCTTTTTAGATCCTTGATTATTCTTGGCTAAGACATCATTGTGATCAAAAGTACTAACATTGTTACTAGAGTGGGCGTTTTCGGAAGAAGAAGGATTGTCGTTCTTCTTTCCTTTCAAGCCACTGTTGTTACTATTGTTAGTAGCTTTTTGTTTTGCGAGGTCATCTTCGATTTCAATACCGATGTCATTGACAACCTTGAAAGTATTCAAATTATATTGATATTTTAAATGCTAAGAGTACTTATCTTGGAGATTCTTGATAAACATCCTTACAGATTCTTTTTCATTTGGCCCCTCAATCATCTTAGCGGAAATTTCCTTCCACTGGTTAAAGAAAGAAGTAAAGCCTTCATTCTCTTTTTTTCTTAAGATCTCAATTGTCTATAGTCGGTTTCGACTTGAATATTACACTTATATCTATCAATGAAAGCGCTCACAATGGCATCCTAAGTAGAGGTTTTCTCTTTGTCAAGGGAAAAGAACCATTGTTGACAAATGGTTTCAAGAGAAATAAAATAAGGAATGAAAGATTTTCCTATCAATCCCTTTAATTTTCATTATGGTCTCGAATGCCCTTAAGTAGAAGTAAGGATTATCTGTTGCCTTGAACTTGGGGATGTCAGTGACATTGAACTTTTGCGGAAGAAGTTCCTTGTCCACAAAGACCCCTTTTGAGCTAATGCCCTAGAATCTATAGTCATTAGATATTTTGTTGTAGCTTTATTGCATGAGCTCCATTTGTTGTTGCTTCACAGGGTCATTGATTTGAAGGGTTAAAGCCTTCAACACCTCAATCATGTTAGCCATTTCCTTCTGAAGCTCATTGAATTCTTCTTGACTTTCCATTATCTTCTTAGCTTTTCTTTTTTGACAAATCGGTTTATCAAAAAGTTGAACTTGAACGAAGGTGTTGTCCTTGATTAATCGCCCTTCTCTCCTTGACCAAATATTGTGGAAAGGGAAATTAGAGATAAGTTTTTTTTTATTTTTATTTATTTTGACTCAATCTCTGTTCAACATGGAAGAGAATTGGAATAAATTAGACCCCCCCACTCGAATGACGGAAGACGACTCATGCATGAACCTGACATGGTCATGGTGACATATAAAAAGTTTTTGCTAAGACTAGTGAGTGTAGGTGACATGTTAAGACTTGTGTCATGACCATGTGGCTAGACTATGTGACTAGACTCGAATAAAGACTAAGTTAAGAGTTCATGTACATGCATTAAACTGGACATGTTGTGGTATTTTAGTCATAAATTTTGATATGTGACTCTTATTGGGATGAAACCAACGCTAAATTTCAGATAAAACTCAGGGCTACATATCCATAGATTTTACGACTCACAACTCTTTATGGAACTCCGGCTATGGCCAAAACATGTTGACCTTTGTGCAGTATACGGGAATAAAAACCTGGATTGACTCAAAGGAACTATGACTCGATTTAGTTTTATTCATTGGTTCAAATTAATTAATCAATTAATTAAGCAAAGTCCTTTAGTCACTGGTTAGTTTATTTAGACTTAATCATAAGTCAAACAAACGGTTAGTGTAAACACACATAGTTTATGCACAAGAAAAGAATGCACAAGTAGTCAAGTAATAACAATATGATGCAATGAGTTTGCAACATAACCATGGCTCTAGTTATCTAAAGTTCAGGATATGGGTTAGTCAAAGAGGGTCCATGGTTATGATTCCGGATGCACCGCGCAAAAGCCATACCTTTGGAAGGGTTGGCGCGTGTGGATGGGACCCCGCAAGTTAAACTCACTTCCATGGTTTAGTGGATTTAACATTCTCGAATGTACCCTTCGTTGCCAGGAGCATTCAATTGGGTAGGTGGAGCATGAATTCCCAGAGGATTATGTCCATATGTAGAACACATATGGGTTTCAAAGAAGAGAGAAAAACTCAATTCCGAAGTAGAATCGAGCCAACAGTGCTAGAATCAGTCAAAACAAGAAGGCAGAGTTCTGGCTCGGTATTTGAAGAACACGGCGCCAGACAACAGAGTTTGTCGCTAGAAAATGATTCCGTCGCCAGACAAAAAAATTATCGCCAGGCGACGAGGCCATTTTTCAGGAGACGCACTCTGTTTCTAGACGCTAGTTCCTACATGCCTCAGCAGCTCTCTGTGTTCTTAGAATTTTCAAATTTTTGCAGTATTATTTCGATTCTAGTTGTGAAAGATATTTCTCAAATATCCTACGTGTAAAACTCCTATGTTTTTTACTCATTACGGATGTTCTTTCCAATGAGAACCATTTTTATGCATATGACAATAATGTTAATCAAAATTACGCACATGAAATACTTAGAACTTTTCGAGTCTCATCCACTCATTCTAAATCATTGCCAAAATAAATTTAAGGAATTAAAATAGAAATCCTCCCCAATGGAGTCCCCAAAAACTATAATCATTCTAAATCATTGCCAAAATAAATTTAAGGAATTAAAATAGAAATCCTCCTTAGTGGAGTCGCCAAAAACTATAGGGAATATTTCAAGTATTACCCCAAATTTGAACCCCACTGTGATCATACACTTAAGCATAGTGGCGTCCAAAGGGAAGAAAGCTAGAACAAAAGAGTCGCAAACAAGTTTTAGGAACTTGTAAAACGTTCACAGGGTGAAGGTTACACCCCTTAACGATCTAGGAGATCGTTAACTCCAATAGGTCTAGAACCAAGACTGGAAGTTCGGGGATGATGGTACAAATTCAATCTAAAAGAGAAAGAACTTGACCTAATAATAGGACTCTATTTTATTCTACTCGTATTCATGTGCGCTTTCTGAATAACATGCAAGCATTATATTTACCCTAAACATGTTTATCTATGTTGGTTGAATATTAATGCACAAACAAAGCTATTATTGGCGATCACTTGAATTATAATCAAATTAACCTAAACAAGATTATTAATTATCTTATTAAGCATGATTTCAAGTACAAATTCCCTTTAAACATGCATAAAAGGCGTGATCAAGCAATAACACACTACACCAAAAACTAGATTAGAGATCGCAAAATATAGAACGGTTACCAAATATAGGCGTTCTCCAGAAGAATATAGAAAATATTTATTTAAAAGGCGTTCTTTATGTAATTACATATGGAACGGTTAGCATAGTAAACAATTCTCTATTTTTTTACTCTGAAATATCTTTAAAAAATAAATAATTATTATATATAATATAGAACGGTCATCTTAAAAGCCGTTTTGCATTGTATTAATTAATTATTTTTTTAATTATTTGGAGGGAAAAATATACATAGTAATAATTTGCCCAAATTAATTAAAGGCGTCTAAAAGGAATTGAAAAGCGCGTTCCTCTTTTCACTTTCACTTTCACGTTCGTTCGTTGACTTGATAATGAAAGTATTTAGGTGACTTAGGCGTAGAGGCTAAGTACTTCATAATTTGTGATGCAATGATGATTGATGTTGATATGACAAGGCATGCTTAAATGTTGTGTTAAGATTTCATTACAAAGGGTTCCTAAGGGAAGTATATTTGGTGATGTATCTGAGCAGTGTGAAAGTGACACTAAAGCTAGGTTGCAAAGGCTAAGTGTATGGAAAAATATATTGAGAAGAGTCTAATAATGGTGACCCTTAGGCTAGGTAAGCTAATGATGTAGGGATCAAGCCCCCAAGTCTAGCTCTAAATGAAAAGGGATGAGCATTGGAGATCTCTTGATATGCCCAATTATGAAAGTAAATATGAATGCATTTTTATTACGGCCGCACCTTGATGTGATGAGGTTGCCTACGTATCTGTTAGGAATAGGCCAAACGTAGCTCTAGACGAACCTCGCAAAACTGTGTGTATACCTCAAAGAGGTATTTTAAGGGTTGCAACGTAGTTAGGCTAAAGGTTGAAGAAGAAAGGGATAAAGGCTCAAGACCCTCGATAAGACCCGAAGGTGTGCAACCTTGCATTAGAATCAATATTTTTTTATGCTGGAGGCTTTTAACTCTTTTTTAGCTCTTTCTTTTACTTTAGCATTTATTTTATTTTATAAGTGTGGGAAATCTCGATCATGCGGTCTATCACTCACTTGGCATTCATGTTTCTCAGGCACGGTACCGAGCACTGGATAAGAAACGCAATCCGAGACGTGTTCTTATCAAAGATATTTTCAAATCAAAGATATTGGAACACTTGCCCTTTGTTACACTTTTATTTTTGCTTATTTTTATCAATTTTATTTTTTGAATCGCTCAAGCTTTCATATTTGGAACTTGCATGAGCCGCACAACATCCCATCCCAAGGTTAGGTAGATGTGGTTTGAAGAAAGAAAGGTCAATCGTTAGGCTACAAGGGGGTGCCTCTAATCATGGGTATACCTTGTGCTTAGTTCGGCATGGATTTTTTTTTATTTTTTATTTATTTATGCAATACAATGTTCATATGCAAGAAAATAAATGTTCATTTTATTAACAGGAAAAAAGAAAAAATCCTACAAAATAAATCTAAGGAAAGTGAAAGACGCCTATGCTAGACTTATTGGGGAAGGGAAGAATATAAGAAAAATAGAAAAAAGAGGTGACGAAATCTTGTCGTTGAAGCGCGTCTTATATCTTTTGCATTATCATCACCCAGTCTTCTTGCTAGCTAGCGGCAATGGGATTTTGTTTTCTTCTATGAGATCTTAAATGAGATTTTGTAACCTGTATCATTCATCCGTGGTATTACCATTTCGTTGATGGTACTTGCAATAAGAATTGGGATCCCATCTTGAAGATCGCTTTTCTAGTGTTGGATCTTCAGTAGGGCCGATAGGTTTGATTAATCCTTGACCATAGAGACGATCGAAAGCAACGTCATAGGTACTAACATTGTTACTAGAGTGGGCATTTTCGGAAGAAAAAGGATTGTCGTTCTTCTTTCCTTTCCAGCAACTGTTGTTACTATTGTTAGTAGTTTTTGTTTTGCAAGGTCATCTTCGATTTCAAACACATTCAAACAAAGCTTTTAAAATCAAATGAAAGTCAAATACATTTAAAGAAAGCTTTTTGAAACAGATGAATGTCAAATTCATTTAACGAAGATAATTAAACCAAATGAAAGTCAAACACATTCAAACAAAGCTTTTTAAATCTAATAGAAGTCAAACACATTAAAACAAAGCCATTTGAATTGAATGAATGTTAAATGCATTCAACGAAGCTAATTAAATAAAAAGAAATTCAAACAAATTAAAAAAAAACTTTTTAAATCAAATGAAAGTTAAAATACATTCAAACAAAACTTTTGAATCAAATGAAAGTCAAACACATTCAAACAAAGCTATTTGAATCGAATGAAAGTAAAATGCATTCAACGAAGATAACTGAATCAAATGAAAGTTAAACGCATACAAACAAAGGTTTTTGAATTGAATAAAAGTCAAACACATTAAAACAAAGCTTTTTGAATTGAATGAATGTCAAACACATTCAAACAAAGCTTTTTGAATCAAATGAAAGTTAAACACATTGAAATAAAGCTTTTTGAATCATATGGAAGTAAAAAAATTCAAATAAAGCTTTTTGAATCGAATGAAAGTCAAATGTATTCGAGAAAGCTAATTGAATAAAATGAAAGTTAAACACATTCAAATAAAGCTTTTTAAATCAAGTGAAAGTCAAACGCATTAAAATAACGTTTTTTGAATCGAATGAAAGTCAAACGCATTTAAACAAATCATATAGAATCAAATGAAAGTCAAACACATTCAAACAAAGCTTTTTGAATTGAATGAAAGTTAACTGCATTAAACGAAGCTAATTGAATCAAATGAAAGTCAAACAAATCTTTTTAAATCAAAGGAAAGTCAAATATATAAAATAAAGCTTTTTGAATCAAATGAAAGTCAAACAAATTAAAACAAAGCTTTTTGAATTGAAAGAAAGTCAAACACATTCAAACAAAGCTTTTTGAATCAAATAAAAGTCAAACACATCGAAACAAAGCTTTTTGAATCGAATAAAAGTCAAATTTATTTAACGATGTTAATTAAATCAAATGAAAGTCAAAGACATTCAAACAAAGTTTTTTGAATCAAATCAAAGCCTAACACATTAAAACTAAGCTTTTGGAATTGAGTGAAATCAAACACATTCAAACAAAGCATTTTTAATCAAATAAAAGTAAAAATAATTTTAAAAAAGCTTTTTGAATCAAATGAAAGTCAAGCACATTAAAATAATGCTTTTTGAATCAAATAAACGCCAAACAAAGCTTTTTTAATTGAATGAACGTTAAACACACTAAAACAAGGCATTTTTAATTGAATGAAAGTCAAACACATTGAAATAAAGCTTTTAAATCAAATGAGAGTCAAACACATTGAAACAAAGATTTTTGAATCAAAAGAAAGTCAAATACATTCGAACAAAGCTTTTTGAGTTGAATGAAGTCTAATGTATTCAACGAAACTAATTGAATCAAATGAAAGTCAAATACATTAAAACAAAAGTTTTTGAATCAAATAAAAGTCAAATGCATTCAACGAAGCTAAATGAATCAAATGAAAGTCAAACATATTCAAACAAAGTTTTTTGAATAAAATGAAAGTCGAACACATTCATACAAAGATTTTTGAATCGAAAGCAAGTCAAATGCAGTCCACGAAGCTAATTGAATCAAATGAATGTCAAATACATTCAAACAAACCTTTTTAAATCAAATAAAAGTCAAAGACAGTTAAACAAAGCTTTTTGAATAAAATGAAAGTCAAATGCATTCAACAAAGATAACTGAATCAAATGTAAGTTAAACACATTCAAACAAAGCTTTTTGAATTGAATGAATGTCAAACACATTAAAACAAGGAATTTTGAATCGAATGAAAGTCAAACACATTAAAACAAAGCCGTGTGAATCAAATGAAAGTCAAATGCATTCAACAAAGCTAATTAAATAAAAAGAAAGTCAAACACATTCAAACAAAACTTTTAAATCAACTTTAAGTAAAAGACATTCAATCAAAGATTTTTTAATTGAATGAAAGAGAAATGCTTTCAACGAAGCTATTTTATTCAAATTAAAGTCAAACACATTCAAACAAAGCTTTTTGAAAAGAATGATAGTCAAACACATTCAAAGAAAACTTTTTAAATCGAATAAAAGTCAAATGCATTCAACGAAGATAACTAAATCAAATGAAAGTCAAACACATTCGAACATAACTTTTTAAATCAAATGAAAGTCAAAGACATTTAAACAAAGGATTTTTAATGGAATGAAAAACAAATGCATTCAACAAAGCTATTGAAACAAATGAAAGTCAAAACACATTGAAACAAAGCTTTTAAAATCAAATGAATGTTAAACAAATTCAAATAAAGCTTTTTGAATCAAATGAAAGTCAAACACATTAAAACAAAGCTTTTTGAATCGAATGAAAGTCAAACACATTAAAACAAAGCTTTTTGAATCGAATGAAAGTTAAACACATTCAAACAAAGCTTATAGAATCAAATGAATGTCAAAAACATTCAAACAAAGCTTTTTGAATCGAATGAAAGCCAAACACGTTAAAAAAAAGCTTTTTGAATCAAATGAAATTCAAACACATTCAGACAAAGCTTTTTTAATCGAATGAAAATCAAATGCATTCAACGAAGCTAATTGAATCAAATGAAAGTTAAACACATTCAAACAAAGCTTTTTAAATCAAATGAAATTCGAACACATTAAAATAAAGTTTTTTTAATCGAATGAAAGTCAAACGCATTCAAACAAATCTTATAGAATCAAATGAAAGTCAAACACATTCAGATAAAGCTTTTTTAATTGAATAAAAGTCAATTGCATTCAACGAGGCTAATTGAATTAAATGAAAGTCAAATAAATCTTTTTAAATCAAAGGAAAGTCAAATATATAAAAACAAAGCTTTTCGAGTCCAATGAAAGTCAATCAAATTAAAACAAAGCTTTTTAAATTGAAAGAATGTCAAACACATTCAAACAAAGCTTTTTGAATCAAATAAAAGTCAAACACATCGAAACAAAGCTTTTTAAATCAAATGAAAGTTAAACACATTTAAACAAAGCTTTTTGAAACGAATGAAAGTCAAATTTTTTCAACGATGTTAATTAAATCAAATGAAAGTCAAACACATTCAAACAAAGTTTTTTTAATCAAATTAAAGTCTAACACATTAAAACTAAGCTTTTGGAATTGAGTGAAATCAAACACATTCAAACAAAGATTTTTTAATCAAATAAAAGTAAAACTAATTTTAAAAAAGCTTTTTGAATCAAATGAAAGTCAAACACATTAAAATAATGCTTTTTGAATCAAATAAACGCCAAACAAGGGTTTTGGAATCGAATGAAAGTTAAACACACTAAAACAAGGCATTTTTAATTGAATGAAAGTCAAACACATTGAAACAAAACTTTTTAAATCAAATGAGAGTCAAACACATTGAAACAAAGATTTTTGAATCAAATGATAGTCAAATATATTCAAACAAAGCTTTTTGAGTCGAATGAAAGTCAAATATATTCAATGAAACTAATTGAATCAAATGAAAGGCAAATACATTAAAACAAAAGTTTTTGAATCAAATAAAAGTCAAATGCATTCAACGAAGCTAAATGAATCAAATGAAAGTCAAACATATTCAAACAAAGTTTTTTGAGTAAAATGAAAGTCGAAGACATTCATACAATGGTTTTTGAATCGAATGCAAGTCAAATGCAGTCAAAGAAGCTAATTGAATCAAATGAATGTTAAATACATTCAGACAAACCTTTTTAAATCAAATAAAAGTCAAAGACAGTCAAACAAAGCTTTTTGAATTAAATGAAAGTCAAATGCATTCAACAAAGTTAATTGAATCAAATGTAAGTTGAACACATTCAAACAAAGCTTTTTGAATTGAATGAATGTCAAATACATTAAAACAAAGCATTTTGAATCAAGTGAAAGTCAAATGCAATTAACAAAGATAATTGAATCAAATGAAATTCAAACACCATTAAAAAAAGCTTTTTGAATCAAATAAAAGTCAAACAAATTAAAAAAAAAACTTTTTGAATTGAAAGAAAGTCAAACACATTAAAACAAAGCTTTTTGAATCGAATGAAATTCAAATTTATTCAACGAAGTTAATTAAATCAAATGAAAGTTAAACACATTTAAATAAAGTTTTTCGAATCAAATCAAAGTCTAACTCATTAAAACTAAGCCTTTTGAATTTAGTGAAATCAAATGCATTTAAACAAATCTTTTTTTATCATTAAAAGTAAAAATAATTTTAAAAACGCTTTTTAAATCACATGAAAGTCAAACACATTAAAACAATGCTTTTTGAATTAAATTAAAGTCAAATAAATTCAAACAAAGCTTTTTGATTCGAATGAAAGTTATACACACTAAAACAAAGCATTTTAAACTGAATGAAAGTCAAACACATTCAAACAAAGCTTTTTGGATCAAATGAAAGTCAAACACATTCAAACAAAGATATTTAAATCAAATGAAAGTCAAATACATTCAAACAATGCTTTTTGAGTCGAATGAAAGTCCAATGTATTCAATGGAGCTAATTGAATCAAATGAAAGTCAAACTAATTCAAAAAAAGCTTTTTGAATCAAATCAAACTCTAACACATTAAAACAAAGCTTTTTGAATTGAGTGAAAGTTAAACACATTTAAACAAAGCTTTTTAAATCAAATAAAAGTCAAACTCATTCTAACAAAGCTTTTTAAATCAAATGAAAGTCAAATGCATTCAACGAAGCGAATGCAATCAAATGAAATTCAAACACATACAAACAAACTTTTTGAATCAAATTAAACTCAAACACATTGAAATAAAGCTTTTTGAATTGAATGAAAGACAAACACATTAAAACAAAACTTTTTGAATAGAATGAAAGTCAAATGCATTTAACAATGATAATTGAATCGAATGAAAGTTAAACACATTCAAACAAAGCTTTTTAAATCAAATGAAATTCAAACAAATTAAAACAAAGCTTTTTAAATTGAAAGAAAGTAAAACACATTCAAACAAATATTTTTGAATCAAATAAAAGTCAAATACATCGAAGCAAAGATTTTTATATAACACGAAAGTTAAACACATTCAAACAAAGCTTTTTGAATCGAATGAAAGTCAAATTTTTTCAACGAAGTTAATTTTATCAAATAAAAGTCAAACACATTCAAACAAAGTTTTTTGAATCAAATAAAAGTCTAACACATTAAAACTAAGCTTTTTGAATTGAGTGAAATCAAACACATTCAAAAAAAGCTTTTTTAATCAAATGATAGTCAAAATAATTCAAACAAAGCTTTTTGTATCGAATGAAAGTTAAATACATTCGACGAAGCGAATTGAATTTAATGAATGTCAAAAACATTAAAATAAAGCTTCTTGAATCAAATGAAAATCAAACACATTCAAGCAAAGCTTTTTTTAATCATATGAAAGTCAAACATATTAAAATTAAGCTTTTAGTATTGAATGAAAGTCAAACACATTTAAACAAAGCTTTTTAATGAAGTGAAAGTTAATCACATTCAAACAAAGCTAATTGAATCAAATAAAATCAAATGCATTCAACGAAGCTAATTGAATAAAATGAAAGTTAATCAAATGCCCTTCCTAGAAGGTAGCAGGATGTGTGTGGTTCTCAGAAGAGTTGCCTGGTTGCCCTCTTCTCCCTTCCTGAAGGTGGTTGAGGGTTTTCTAGGCTTCTAGGGAGTGGTGTGGTCTTTTTAGCTCTTGCGCAGTTTTGGGGAGCCAGTCTCAGGCTGTGTTTTGTACAGTTTTTATTATGTTAATATAATTGCTTACTTACCAAAAAAAAAAAAAAAAAAAAAAGAAAGTTAAACACATTTAAACAAAGTTTTTGAATCAAATGAAAGGCAAACATTTTTAAATAAAGCTTTTTGAATAAAAAAAAAACTCAAATGCATTCAAAAAAAGCTTTTTGAATTAAATGAAAGTCAAACACATTAAAACAAAGATTTTTGAATCAAATAAAAGTCAAACACAATAAAACAAAGCGTTTTGAATCAAATGAAAGTCAAACAAATTGCAAACAAAGCTTTTTAAATCAAATGAATGTAAAAACACATTCAAAAGAAACTTTTTCAATCAAATGAATGTTAAACACATTTAAAAAATACTTTTTAAATCAAATGAAAGTCAAACACATTCAAACAATGCTTTTTAAATCAAATTAAAGTCAAACAAATTCAAACAAAGCTTTTTGAATCGAATGAAGGTCAAATGCATTCAAAAAAAGCTAAATAAATCAAATGAAAGTCAAACACATTCAATCAAAGCTTTTTGAATTAAATGAAAATTAAACACATTAAAATAAAGCATTTTGAATCGAATGAAAGTCCAACGCATTCCAACAAAGCTTTTTCAATTAAATGAAAGTCAAATACATTCAAACAAACCCTTTTGAATCGAATGAAATTCAAATGCATTCAACGAAGCTAATTAATTCAAATGAAGTCAAACACATTCAAACAAAGCTTTTTGATTCGAATGATAGTTGTAAGGAATATTTCAAGCATTTGTCATTCATTTGACTTAAAAAGCTTCGTTTGAAAGTGTTTGTCATTCATTTGATTCAAAAAACCTTTGTTTGAATGTATTTTACTTTCATTTGATTTAATTAGCTTTGTTGAATGTATTTAACTTTCATTTCATTCAAAAAGCTTTGTTTGAATTTGTTGGATTTTCATTTGATTTAAAAAGCTTTATTTGAATGTGTTTGACTTTCTTTTGATTTAATTAGCTTTTTTGAATGCATTTAAATTTCATTTGATTTAAAAAGATTTGTTTGAATGTGTTTGACTGACATTTGATTCAAAAGTTTTGTTTGCATGTGTTTGACTTTCATTTCATTTAATTAGCTTCGTTGAACGCATTTTAATTTCATTTGATATAAAAAATTTTGTTTGAATGTGTTTGACTTTCAATTGATTCAAAAGTTTTGTTTGCATGTGTTTGACTTTCATTTCATTTAATTAGCTTCGTTGAGGCACAATGGATCGATCACGAGCTCTATGCATGCAAAACTTCAAAGAAAATATTAGTAGCACGGCTACAAGTGTAGCCTAAAGAAACAAAATCTTTTTGTATATTTTTTTTCAATTAAAATGAAGTAGACTCAACAACAAAAGCTAAGCACCAATAGCATTCCCCGGCAACGGCGCCATTTTGACAAGAGGAAAATGTATGTCGTTATCTACCCTTCCCCCAAGTCAAACTAAATTTGTAAACACCTAACCAACCTTATATGAATATAGGGTAAGTTAAGGGTCGATCCC
Source organism: Chenopodium album (assembly GCF_948465745.1). NCBI lineage: Eukaryota > Viridiplantae > Streptophyta > Magnoliopsida > Caryophyllales > Amaranthaceae > Chenopodium > Chenopodium album. The sequence goes on from NC_137842.1 coordinate 24,754,603, forward strand.
TAGGGAATGCAATGATGAAAACTAGAGTCTAAGTCAAGCTACCTCGAAGATGGAGTTTAGATTATGGTTGGCACTATGGTAAACTAAAACAAGTCTAATCAAGTAAATCAAAGGTCTAAACACTAGGGATATGGGTTCCACATGCAAGTTCAATGATAATGCTAGTTTAGAGCTCAATCAATTAATTCAAGTATTGCAATGGACAAACAATAGTAGCAATCAAGAGAGTTCAAATTCTATCTCCTATAGGCCAATCTAGGTGTCACTATGAAAGGCAAATCAAGAAGAATCACAAGCAAACCCAATCAATTAGAGCAACTTTCAATTCAATTGTTCATGTCATTAAGAGTTGCAATGCAATCTAGATTAATCTTATAGGTTGATCACTCCTAGTCTAATCAATCACATGAAAAACTATGTCAACCAATTTAATTGAAACAAATCAATCAATCAAAGAGCATCAACTAGCAATTTCATTAATCAAACATGCTTCCCCCTTTCCCTAGCAACTAATCTACTCACTAATCATGGTGAAATTCAAGAACAAATAACTAGAAATTGCATTAATCTTCATTCTATATCAAAATCTAAGAGAAATCAAAATATTCAACAATATCAAATTCAAATCCAAAGAAAAACAAGCAACAAGCATAAATCAAATAGAAAGTAAGTAAGAGATGAAAGAAGGAAGAGATTCTCACTAATATTGATGATTGAAAATGAAGAAATCCAAACTTGATTGATCAAATGTTGAGTTACAAATCCAAAACCAAGAACTTCTCTCTAACCTCTCTCTAAATTCTCTCTCTAAAACTAAGCTAATGAAATATTATCAAAAAGTTGATTTCAAAAAGGAATTACAATTCTATTTATAGTTAAAGAAGAAACCGGCAAATACCGCGGTCTCTCTCGATGAATCCGCGGCCGCGGAGAAATGGGTACGGAACCCTCCGCGGGCTTTCTAGGCAGCACCCGCGCCCGCGGCAAGATAGACCCGCGCCCGCGGCCAAAGATGTCGCGCCCGCGGCTAATCCCCTGCTCCCAAAACTCAATCAGGGGGCCGCAGTCTCTCTGAGATGGAGCGCCCTCTCCAAATTTCCCGCGCCCGCGGAGAGCCCGCGGGGCAACCGCGGGAAGCTCCTGCCAAAATCTTGCAATTTGCTCTTCTTAAGCCCGCGCCCGCGGCCTGCTGGAAATACCTTGGAGACCTCTCCGAGGCCTCTCCAAGGCCTCTCTAAGCCCTCTCTAGCCAAATGCTTCTTCCTTACTTGATCATTAAGGCCCCAACTCGATTCCTTTGCAAAGGTGATTCTCCAAATACCTACACAAGCAAACAAAGAAAGGAAATAAAAGGAAAAAGGGCCAAATAAAAGGAAAACACGAGAACCATAAAGAAAAGAGGAGAAAGAGAAACCTAAAGAAAAAGGACCAAAAATAAGAGAAGAAAGCATGAAAAAGGGAAAGAAATAACCCTAAAAGACTACCCTATGAGTGCCATAAATGACACTCATCAGTTTGATATTCATTTTATTAAAGAAGCTTTGTTGGAATGTGTTTGACTTTTTATTTAATTTAATTAGCTTAGTTGAATGCAATTGAATTTCATTCGTTTTAAAAAACATCGTTTGAATGTTTTTGTCCTTCATTGTACTTAAAAAGCTTTGTTTGAAAGTGTCTGACTTTCATTTGATACAAAAATATATGTTTGAATGTGTTAGGTTTTCATTTGATTCAAAAAGCTTTGTTTAAATGTGTTTGTCATTCATTTGATTCAAAGAGCTTTATTTGAATGTATTTTGCCTTCATTTGATTCAAATAGCTTCGTTGAATGTGTTTTACTTGCATTTGATTCTAAAAGCTATGTTTGAATAAGTTTGACTTTCATTCGATTCAAAAAGCTTTGTTTGTATGTGTTTGACTTTCATTTGATTCAATTAGCTTCGTTGAATGCATCTGACTTTTATTTGATTAAAAAAGCTTTGTTAAAATGTGTTTGAATTTCATTTGACTCAAAATTCTGTGTTTGAATGTATTTGACTTTCATTTGACTCAAAATGCTTTGTTTGAATGTATTTGACTTTCATTTGATTCAAAAAGTTTTTTTTTTTAATGTGTTTGACTTTCATTTGATTATAAAATTTTTGTTTGAATGTGTTTTACTTTCATTTCATTCAAAAAGCTTTGTTTGAATGTGTTTGACTTTTATTTGATTTCATTAGCTTCGTTGAATGCATTTTAATTTCATTCGATTCAAAAAGCTTTATTTGTATGTGTTTGTCCTTCATTTCATTCAAAAAGCTTTGTTTGAATGTGTTTGACTTTCATTCGATTCCAAAATCATTATTGAATGTATTTTACTTTCATTCGTTCAAAAAGCTTTTTTTGAATGTGTTTGACTTTTATTTGATTCAAAAAGCTTTGTTTGAATGTACTTGACTTTCATTCGATTCAAAAAGCTTTGTTTGAATGTGTTTGACTTTCATTCGATTTAAAAAGCTTTGTTTTAATGTGTTTGTCTATAATTTGATTCAAAAGGCTTTATTTGAATGTGTTTGACTTTCATTGTATTGAAGAAGCTTTATTGGAATATGTTTGACTTTTTATTTAATTTAATAAGCTTCGTTGATTACATTAGACTTTCATTCGTTTTGAAAAACATTGTTTGAATGTGTTTTTTCTTTCATTTGACTCAAAAGACTTGTTTGAAAGTGTTTGACTCTCATTTGATTCTAAAATATATGTTTGGATGCGTTAGGTTTTCATTTGATTCATAAAGCTTTGTTTAAATATGCTTGTCATTCATTTAATTCAAAAAACTTTGTTAGAAAGTATTTTACTTTCATTTGATTTAATTAGCTTCGTTGAATGTATTTGACTTTCATTCCAATCAAAAAGATTTGTTTGAATTTGTTTGATTTACATTTGATTCATAAATCTTTGTTTAAATGTGTTTGACCTTCTTTTGATTTAATTAGCTTCGTTGAATGCATATGAATTTCATTCAATTTAAAGAGCTTTGTTTGAATGTGTTTTGTTTTCATTTGATTCCAAAACCTTTGTTTGAATGTGTTTAACTATTAGTCAATTTAATTAGCATCGTTGAATGCATCTGACTTTCATTCGAATCAAAAAGCTTTGTTTAAATGTGTTTGTCCTTCGTTTAATTCAAAAAGCTTTTGTTTGAATGTGTTTGACTTTCATTTGACTCAAAAAGCTTTGTTTGAATGTGTTTGACTTTCATTCGATTCAAAAAGATTTGTTTGAATATGTTTTACTTTAATTTTACTCAAAAAGCTTTATTTGAATATGTTTGACTTTCATTCAATTCAAAAAGCTTTGTTTGAATGTGGTTTAATTTCATTTAATTCAAAAGGCTTTATTTGAATGTGTTTGACTTTCATTTGATTAAAAAAGTTTTGTTTGAATGTGTTTTACGATCATTTGATTTCAAAAGCTTTGTTTGATTTTGTTTGACTTTTATTTGATTTAATTAGTTTGGTTTAATGCATTTGACTTACATTCAATTCAAAAAGCTTTTTTAGAATGTGTTTGTCTTTCATTTGATTCAAAAAGCTTTGTTTGAATGTGTTTTACTATTATTCGATTCAAAAAGCTTTGTTGAATGTGTTTTACTTTCATTTGATTCAAAAAGATTTTTTTACATGTGTTTGACTTTCATTTGATTTAAAAGCTTTGTTTGAATGTGTTTGACTTTCATTTTATTCAAAAAGCTTAGTTTGATTGTGTTTTAATTTTATTCGATTAAAAAAGCTTTGTTTGAATGTGTTTTACTTTCATTTGATTATAAAAGCTTTGTTTTAATGTGTATGACTTTTATTTGATTCAAAAAGCTTTGTTTGAATGTGTTTGACTTTCATTTGATTTAAAAAGTTTTGTTTGAATGTGTTTGACTTTCTTTTTACTCAAAAAGCTTCGTTTGAATGTGTTTGACTTTTATTCGATTCAAAAAGCTTTAGTTGATTACGTTTGACTTTCATTTAACTCAAAAAGCTTTGTTTGAATGTGTTTGACTTTCATTCGATTCAAAGAGCTTTGTTTGAATAGATTGACTTTCATTTGATTCAAAATTATTTGTTTGAATTTAATTCGATTCAAAAAGCTTTGTTTGAATGTGTTTTACTTTCATTTGATTCAAAAAGCTTTGTTTGAATGTGTTTTACTTTAATTTGAAAAAAAAAGTTTGTTTGAATGTGTTTGATTTTTATTTTATTAAAAGGAAAAATTGGAAAAGAATAATCCCACCTTTCACCCATCTGCTCAAAATAATCCCACCTCGTCGAATTCCCGAAATAATCCCACCTTGTATCCCCTTCTTCCCAAAATGATCCTTTTTCACTTTTTGACCGGTTCTTTTGATTTTAAACCTTATTCATCCGGTTTTTTCTCTCACCTTCCCTAATTAAGAAAATACCGTTGGAGGCATTTATAACCTCCATAACTCCTCTCCTCTGCCTCTCTGCAATTTGTTTAAATTCGCCCCCTCCCTTCAATTTTTTTCACAATTTTTCGATTCTTCTCTTGCAAGCTTTCAAATTTTCACTGTGAATCATCAATGGCAAGTCATATGTCAAATGGCTCATCCTCAAGGTCCAGGAGTAAGTCTAGTAGTCCCATGCGTCCAATGTACTGCTACCACAACGAAGTTTCTCCTCTTAGGACGGTGAAGTACGATGGGCCACCAGTGGGGAAACGCTTCTATGGGTGCTCTTTTTAGCCTGTAAGAAAATTAGGGTTTTTGTCTCTGTTTTTTATTTGATTTTAATTATTTGGAAATTAATTTGTTTAATTTGTAGCAGAGGACTTGTGGCTTCTTCAAATGGGTTGATGAAGTGGATGATGTGTGTGAGCTACAAACCATGATTCTTGAGAGGGACACCACCATTGCTGAACTGGAGATGTAGAAAGAAGAGCTTAAAGAGAAGGTGAAGAAGCTGAAGGCTAAGAAGGAGGAGCTGATGGAAGAAGTGGAGGAGATGGGCATAGCCACAATAGAGACTATGTTTGAGTTGAAAGAGAACAATACTGACAAGCATTTGATGCTGACTTTGGTTTTCTCTTGGGCGTTTTTCACTCTTGTGTTGCTGATGAAGTGAATCAGCTAGGGTAGGTGGGGTTGTGATGTTTTTAATTTGGTATAATTAGGTTGGTGGGTGAATGTTTTTGGGAGGATATGCTGGTAGTTTATGCATGTTGTTGATCATGCTTTTAGGTTGATATTTGGAAGGAATTTCTATTTGGAATTCTGTTTTTGGCCACTGACTTTTTGAATGTCCGTGTGATGGATTTTATTATGGTTTTTAAAGCTAGGTTTAGTAGTTAAGTTTACTAGTTTATGCTTATGGTTTGTAAAAAGTTTGGTCACCACTGATGAATGAAATGATGTCATATTTTTGTACTTTGTTAGTGTTCTTAATTATTCAGTTTCAACAAAAGTGTATGACAAAAGGAAATGCTCAAATTTTGGATAACATTGAATAGCATACAAAAGCATCACTTGATTTAGTTGACAATGAAATTGTAGAGTAGAATTTGATTACAAAAGACTACTAATAACTAATTGTTCAGTAGCAACTGAAATTGTTCAATAAAACAAGGTCTAAACTGAAATTGTTCAATAACAACTACATCACTATTACAAATTCTACTTAGACTATCACATAGCTAAGCATCTAAGTGTTGGTTGTTGACCCTTGGCTGAAGTTGTAGTTGAATGTGGTGGTGAAGGCACTAACATCCTGAGGTCCACTGCCTGCTGCTGGCTGCACATACAAAAACCAGAAAAAAAAACCCATTAAAATACAAAGTTAGAGTACAGTTTGGAAAACAGGACAGGTTAAAAAAAAAAGTGAGCAAGGCCTTACATTTGTGATGCTACTTCCATCAGGAGTGACAAAAACTCCAAAGCCTTGAGGTATCTGTGTCCTCCCTCCACCTCTTCTCCCACCCCTGTTGGTCCTCCCCCTCCCTCTGCCCCTTCTTGTACCAGGGGCTATATAAGTTCCCATGCCACTTCCCTACCTCCCCTGCCACCCCTAATGTTTCCCCTACCCCTGTTGCTTGTTTTTCCTCTATTGCTGCCACCTCCTCTATTTACAACTCTACCACCTCTGCCAAGTCTTGATGGTTCCGCTGTAGCTGTGTGATGCTGAGTGGTTTGAGGCACAAGTGGGATCTCTGTTGGACATAGTTCTTTTCTCGGTCTTCCTCTTGGTCTTTTAGCAGGGGGTTGATGGGGCTCTCCTATCAAAGCTTGAGGGGCTGGACAACCCTTTTTATTATGCCCTTTTTCTTTGCACCTTGAGCATGTCATCTCCATCCCATGCTTGGTCAATTTTCCTAGCCTTTTGGGATCTTCAAAGGGGTCCTTCCTTCTATTTTTTCCTAGGTCTCCCAGGGCCCAGTTTAATTGGTGGTGGATCAAGTTCAAACTCAATCCTTGGCCAATGTCTTTCACCCTCAACTGGTGGTATTGACCCTGAGTAGGCCTTTATATAAGCTTCTTTTTTGTAACAAGCACCAACATAATCTTCAGCATTTTTATGCTTGAAGAAGATAGCTGCCACAGCATGGCAGCAATGAAGACCTGTCATGTCCCATTTCCTGCATGTACAGGTGTGAGCCTCCAAGCCCACAACACATGTGTCCAAGTAATAACTAACTTGGAACTTAGTCAGAGAAGAGGGGGTAACATCACATTTTGCAGCTTCTTACTTCTCTATCAGCAGCTTCCTATGTATCCTAGGGCATAAAGGTGTTGTCCATTTTAGCATCTCTTCCCTCTTTGTCACAAGCCTCTTCATTATTGATGATCTGATATCTTCCAACATGTATATCAGGTGCTTGGCTCTAGCATTTATAATATAACCATTGAAGGTCTCTGCCATGTTACTTGTTATCACATCAGCTTTGACTTCTGTATTCAGGAAGGCTCTACAGAAGACCTCAGGCTGTTATGACTTAAACCCTTCAACAACAAGGGGGTCTGCCTTCTTTAAAACTTCAATGTTCTCATCATTATTAGCTTTGTTGTAAGACTTTTCACAGTTCCAGAATAGGAGCTTGAACTCATCCCCACTGAAATTTTTGTGCTAGTTTGCAAATATGTGCCTGGCACAATGCCTGTGTTCAGCTTGAGGGAGCACCTCTAAAACTCCTCATAAAATAGCCTGCAAAAGTGAACAAATTCAATTTCCAATACACATAACAAACCATTTACAAAACATGTTGTTTTTAAGAGAATACCTGATGTTCATCAAATAAAATCACCAGCCCAACACCTTCTTCAAGCTCTAAGATCTTCTTCAAATTATCTAGGAACCATTCCCATGAAATGTTGTTCTCACCCTCTACCACTGCCCAGGCAATAGGGAACATCTGATCATTCCCATCTCTTCCAACAGCAGACATGAGCTGGCCTCCAAGAAAGGTTTTGAGGAAGCAAGCATCAACACAAATGACCTCCTGCATCCTTCCTTCCATCCCCTCCTGATACCATCAAAGCACACATACAGTCTTTGGAAAATTTGGGGGCCCTTGTTATTCTGTCTGTATGTAACCAAGTCAATATCAGTTTCTAGGCTAGCCTACTTCAATGCCTCAAGATACCTAGCTAGCTTTCCATAATGCTCTCTCATGGACCCATGCAATTTCCTATGTGCATAATATTTCACTTTATAGATAAAATCCTTCTTCATAATAAGTCTATAAGCTCTCCTCACAATCTCTATTATCTCTTTTTCAGGCTAGGGAGGCCTTGCCTTAAACACATCCAGTAACTGGTCAGCCAACCAAGTTGATTTCAAATGAATGTTCTTCTCCATGTTCCTAAGGCATGTGTGCTCACCCATGACTTTCTTCACCACAAACCTACCTTTCCTTGAATCTCAAGAAGCATACAATCTAAAAGGGCGGCCTTGATTACACTTCACCTCTATTCTCTGTTGCCTAAGTTTGTCAGCAGTCACTATACACAGATTCCTTCCTTGAAGTATGGCATACTAAGCCACTTCCTGCTTCAAGTCATCCCTAGATGTGAATCTTTGTCCTATAACCACTTTAACTTAGAAAAATCTGTATCTTTCCCAACTAAAAGCCCTCTTTTGGCCCTTTTCTCCTCTAAAGTTTTCTCATCATCACTAGCTATAGGAGTGTGTATTTCATCCTCTTAATCCTCATACTCAGAAACAGGTTCTCCCTCTTTCCTACTACTGCTAGCCTCTATAGGTGGAGTCTGTTTTTCCTGAGCTTTCAACTTACCCTCAATAGCTTCTTGTTGTAGTTTATGAGCTACCTCAACTACAGTACTGTTAAATCCCTTAACCCTTTCTCTTGCAAGAACTTGCTCCTCATCACTTGTATCCACTTGCACCAAATCAGGTTCTATGTACAGGTCTATATCCTCATCATCAACTGCAGCTCCATCAGTACCAAAGTTAAGTTCATATATCTCATAATCACCTAGCCAATCATGCTCCCCATACTCATTCTTATCAAAGTCTGCCTCATCAAACAAATCTTCATCTATCTCTTCAACATAATCTTGGTCACTATCCACTTCATCATCACTCAAGTTTGCATCATAAATCAACTGGTCTAGAGGAATGGGGCTATCAGGTCTTTGATCTTCCCATTCATAATCTTCTAGGAGACTAGATCTAACACAGATGTTTCCAAGGTGAGATGTGTTTTGTGTTTCTGGTTTAAGGTTTGGTAAAGGTACAAAAGAAGAAGGGATAGGGTTACAAGTTTGATTGGGAAAAGTAGAATCTTGTTGGATGAGTTTTTTTTCCGTTTGCAGATGTGGTGGGGACACCTGGAGATGCTTTTTTTTTTGTTGCATTTTGACAGCTCTAGTAGCTTGTCGTAAACTACACAGGATTCCTGTGTCAACCTATTGGAACTTCTTGGGGTCAGCTTAACAGGTCTCTTGGGCTCAGTTTGTTTATCATTTGGGCTTTTAATGGGCTAGGCTGTATTTATGGATCCAGTTTGTGAGGGATTAACAGGTGTAAGCCAATCAAGGTCCTGCCCATCATGCACAACATACAGCTTAATGCATCTACTACCACCCAAAATGTTCACCATTGATCTCACCTCACTGTCATCATAAACACTCCTTAATCCTCTCTCAAAATCTAACCCAGGAACAACATATTATACCTTAAATATTGGACTATAATTACCACATTTTTGAACTAGCTCCTTTAAATAAAACCAACACAATTCATCACAATCCACTTTAAATGACTTAGATTGCCCACCCAAGTACACCTAAACATTCTTCTTTTTCTTAAAGGTACCCCCATGAAAATATCGCAAACAAACAAGTACCATTTTCAATCTGAAATATGCAAATAAGGGAAATTGACACAATTAGGGTTCATAGACTACTTTAAACACCAATTAAACTACAAAATTAACAACATTTCATCATCAATCACCAGCAACATTCATAAATTTGAACATTTAACCTAAGTTAAACAATTATGAAAAAATTAGGAATTGTCGAATTACCTCAATCGTAGATTTACTTCCTCTCTTCAAGAATTAACAGTGCACTTCGCGTCAAAAAGCGTCGAGCTTGGATTTTCTCTGGGTGGTGTTTGAAAATCAACCTCCAATGGAGTAGGATGGGTGGGAATTAAAGTTTTTGTTAGTTGAACAATGAAGGAATTTGGGATGGAAAATCAGGAAGAAAGAGGGAAAGAAGAAATAAAAAAAAGGGGTTAACCTTTTCTCCTGGTAACCCGTAAAAAGGATTATTTTGGGAAGAAAGGGATACAAGGTGGGATTATTTCTGGAATTCGACGAGGTGGGATTATTTTGAGCAGATGGGTGAAAGGTGGGATTATTCTTTACAATTTTTCCTTATTAAAAAAGCTTTATTTTAATATGTTTGACTTTCTATTTAATTTAATCAGCTTTGTTGAATGCATTTGACTTTCATTCGATTCAAAAAACATTGCTTGAATGTGTTTGTCCTTCATTTGACTCAAAAAGCTTTGTTTGAAAGTGTTTGACTTTCATTTGATTCAAAAATATTCGTTTGAATGTGTTAGGCTTTCATTTGATTAAAAAAGCTTTGTTTAAATGTGTTTGTCATTCATTTGATTCAAAAAGCTTTGTTTGAATGTATTGTACTTTCTTTAATTTAATTAACTTCGTTGAATATATTTGGCTTTCATTCCATTCAAAAATCTTTGTTTGAATATGTTTGACTTTCATTTGATTCAAAAGTTTTGTTTGAATGTGTTTGACTTTCATTTGATTTAATTAGCTTCGTTCAACGCATTTTAATTTCATTCGATTTAAAAATCTACAATTTGTTTGAATGTGTTTTTCTTTTATTTAATTCCAAAAGCTTTGTTTGAATGTGCTTGACTTTCGTTTGATTCAAAAAGCTTTGTTTGAATGTGTTTGACTTTCATTTAATTCAATCAGCTTCGTTGAATGCATCTGACTTTCATTCGATTCAAAAAGCTTTGTTTGAATGTGTTTTTCTTTCATTTGACTAAAAAAGCTTTCTTTCAATGTGTTAGACTTTCATTCGATTCAAAAAGCTTTGTTTGAATGTATTTGACTTTCATTTGATTCGAAAAACTTTGTTTGAATGTGTTTGACTTTCATTTGATTAAAAAATTTTTGGTTGAATGTGTTATACTTTCATTTGATTCCAAAAGCTTTGTTGAGTATGTTTTACTTTCATTTGATTCAAAATGCTTTTTTTGAATATGTTTGACTTTCATTTGATTCAAAAAGTTGTGTTTAAATGTGTTTAACTTTCATTTGATTCAAAAAACTTTGTTTCAAAGTGTTTGACTTTCATTCAATTCAAAAAGCTTTGTTTGAGTTTTTTTTTACTTTCATTGGATTCACGAAGCTTTGTTTGAATGTGTATGACTTTTAATTAATTCAGAATGCTTAGTTCAAATGTGTTTGACTTTCATTTGATTCAAAAAGCTTTGTTTAAATGTGTTTGACTTTCATTTGATTCAAAAAGATTTGTTTGAATGCGTTTGACATTAATTTAATTCAAAATGCTTTGTTTGGATGTGTTTTAGTTTCATTTGATTCAATTAGATTTATTGAATGCATTTGACTTTCATTCAATTCAAAAAGCTTTTTTTGAATGTGTTTGGCTTTCATTTTATTCATAAAGATTTGTTTGAATGTGCTTGAATTTCATTCTATTCAAAAAGCTTTGTTGAATGTGTTTTTACCTTCATTTGATTCAAAAAGCTTTTTTTGAATGTGTTTTTCTTTAATTTGATTCAAAAGGCTTTGTTTGAATGTGTTTGACTTTCATTTTACTAAAAAAGTTTTGTTGGAATGCGTTTGACTTTTTATTTTTTTTAATTAGCTTTGTTGAATGTATTAAACTATCATTCGTTTCAAACAACATTATTTGAATGTATTTGTCCTTCGTTTGACTCAAAAAGCTTTGTTTGAAAGTGTTTGACTTTCATTTGATTTAAAAATATTTGTTCGAATTTATTAGGTTATCATTTGATTCAAAAAGCTATGTTTCAATGTTTACGTCATTCATTTGATTTAAAAAGCTTTGTTTGAATGTGTTTGACTTTTATTTGATTCAAAAAGCTTTGTTTGAATGTGTTTTACTTTCATTTGATTTAATTAGCTACGTAGAACGCATTTTAATTTCATTCGATTTAAAGTGCTTTATTTGAAAGTGTTTTAATTCACTTGATTCCAAAGGCTTTGTTTGAATGTGTTTGACTTTAAGTAAATTTAATTAGCTTCGTTGAATGCATTTGACTTTCATTAAATTCAAAAAGCTTTGTTTCAATGTGTTTGTCCTTCATTTGATTCGAAAAGCTTTTGTTTGAATGTGTTTGACTTTCAATCTATTCAAAAAGCTTTTTTTTTTAATGTGTTTGACTTTCATTTGATTCAAAAAGCTTTGTTTGAATGTATTTTACTTTCATTATATTCAAAAAGCTTTGTTTGAATGTGTTTGACTTTAATTCGTTTCAAAAACTTTGTTAGAATGTGTTTAACTTTCATTTGACTCAAAAATTTTATTTGAATGTGCATGACTATCATTTGATTCAAAATGCTTTTTTTGAATGTTTTCGACTTTCATTGGATTCAAAGAGCTATTGTTTTAATGTGTTTGACTTTCATTCGATTAAAAAGCTTTGATGAATGTGTTTAACTTTTATTCGATTCAAAAATCTTTGTTTGAATGTGTTTGACTTTCATTTGATTCAAAAAAGCTTTGTTTGAATCTGTTTGACTTTCATTCGATTCAAAAAGCTTTGTTTGAATGAGTTTGTCCTTCATTTGATTCAAAAATCTTTTGTTTGAATGTGTTTGACTTTCGTTTAATTCAAAAAGCTTTGTTTGAATGTGTTTGATTTTCATTTGGTTTAATTTGCTTCAATGAATGCATTTGAATTTCGTTTGATGTAAAAATCTTTGTTTGAATGTGCTTTACTTTCATTTGATTCAAAAAGATTTGTTTGAATGTGTTTGACTTTCATTTGATTTAAAAAGCTTTGGTTGAATGTGTTTGACTTTCATTCGATTTAAAAAGATTTGTTTAAATTTGTTTGACTTTCATTTGATTCAAAAAGCTTTGTTTGAATGTGTATGACTTTTAATTCGAAAAGCTTTGTTCGAATGTGTTTGACTTTCATTTGATTTATAAGGCTTTGTTTGAATTTGTTAGACTTTCATTTGATTCTAAAAGGTTTATTTGAATGTGTTTGACTTTAATTTGATTCACAACGCTTTATTTGAATGTGTTTGACTTTTTATTTAATTTAATTAGCTTCGTTCAATGCATTTGACTTTCATTCGTTTCAAAAAACATTGTTTGAATGTCTTTGTCCTTCATTTGACTCAAAAAGCTTTGTTTGAATTGAAAGTGTTTGACTTTCATTTGATTCAAATATATATGTTTGAATGTGTTAGGTTTTCATTTCATTCAAAGAGCTTAATTTAATGTGTTTGTCATTCATTTGATTCAAAAAGCTATGTTTCAATGTCTTTTACTTTCATTTGATTTAATTTGCTTCGTTGAATGTATTTCACTTTCATTCCATTCAAAAAGCTTTGTTTAAATTTGTTTGACTTTTATTTGATTCAAAATGTTTTATTGTCTTGAAATATCTTTAGATTTAATTCGCCTCGTTGAATGCATTTGAATATTATTCGATTGAAAAAGATTTGTTTGATTGTGTATTACTTTCATTTGAAAGCTTTGTTTAATAGTGTTTGACTTTTAGTTAAATTAATAGCTTTGTTTGAATGTGTTTGACTTTCATTCGATTCAAAAGGCTTTGTTTGAATGTGTTTGTCCTTCATTTGATTCAAAAAGCTTTTATTTGAATGTGTTTGACTTTTATTTGACTCAAAAAGCTTTGTTTGAATGTGTTTGACTTTCATTCGATTCAAAAAGCTTTGTTTGAATATGTTTGACTTTCATTTGACTTAAAAAGCTATATTTGAATATGTTTGACTTTCATTTGACTCAAAAAGATTTATTTGAATATGTTTGACTTTCATTCGATTCAAAAATCTTTGTTTGAATGTGTTTGACTTTAATTAGATTAAAAATCTTTTGTTTAATTGTGTTTTACGATCATTTAATTCCAAAAGCTTTGTTTAAATGTGTTTGACTTTTATTTGATTTAATTAGCTTTGCTGAATGCATTTGACTTTCATACGATTCAAAAAGCTTTGTTTGAATGTGTTTCTTTTTTATTTGATTCAAAATGCTTTGTTTGAATGTGTTTGACTTTCATTCAATTCAAAAATATTTTTTGATTGTATTTTACTTTCATTTGATTTAAAAAGCTTTTTTTAATGAGTTCGACTTTCATTTGATTCAAAAGTTTTGTACGAATGTATTTGACTGTCATTTGACTGAAAAAGCTTTGTTTGAAAGTGTCTGAATTTCCTTTGATTCAAAAATATGTGTTCGAATGTGTTAGGTTTTCATTTAATTCAAAAAGCTTGGTTTAAATGTGTTTGTCATTCATTTGATTCAAAAAGCTTTGTTTGATTGTATTTTATTTTCATTTATTTGAATTAGCTTCGTTGAATGTATTTGACTTTCATTCCATTCAAAAATCTTTGTTAGAATTTGTTGGACTTTCAATTGATTCGAAAAGCTTTGTTTGAATGTGTTTGACTTTCTTTTGATTTAATTAGCTTCTTTGAATGCATTTAAATTTCATTCGATTTTAAACGCTTTGTTTGAATGTGTTTGACTTTCATTTGATTCAAGAAGCTTTGTTTGAATGTGTTTGACTTTCATTTGACTCAAAAACCTTCGTTTGAATGTGTTTGACTTTCATTTAATTCAAAAAGCTTTGTTTGAATACGTTTGACTTTCATTTAACTAAAAAAGCTTTGTTTGAATGTGTTTGACTTTTTATTTTATTTAATTAGCTTCGTTGAATGCATTTTCCTTTCATTCGTTTCAAAAAACATTGTTTGAATGTGTTTATCCTTTTTTTTTGGAAAATATGAGAAATTTTATTACCAAAAGGAAAAGTTACAACTTACAAGAGCTAAGTTATAACAAACACCAAACCCCACAAGACCTGAAAAACAGGCCAACCAACCACCAAACAGTTCAAGCTCAATCTCCTGCCACCTTCTAGGAAGGGTTCAGGAGAAAGAGAAAAGAACAGCATGAGCTCAAGCTTCCATCCACCTTCTAGGAAGGGTTCTGGAAACAAGGCCCAGGAACACAAAAATAGGCAAAGAGCAGGACAGACCTGCAAACAAGAAACACCACCCCTGCAAACTGTATAAAAGCAAACCTCCACCTAGACTCAGCTGCAAAACCAACAGGACTAGATAAAAGAAGGTAAAACACCAACTCAGAGATTGCAACAAAGCTAAGCACCAGAAAAGCAAAACAAAGAGCTAAATGCTGTCTAAGAAAAACAGCAGAAAAGCAAAACAAAAATAGCGGCAGCAGCCAACCAAACAAAACTGCAGCAAGCCTGAACCAGCAACTGCAGAAATAGTACCAACCTGCCAAAACAGCAACTGTAGAAACAGCAACAAAGGCCAGCAACAGATGACTTGCTGACCAGAAACAGCAACAGCTCAGCATCAGAAAACAACAACAGCAGACCAGAAGTCAGCAACAGCAACAGAAATCAACAACAACAGCAGAATTCAGCAACAACAACAGGAAATAGCAGCAGCAGAAACCAGCAACAGTAACAGAATACAGCAACAACAACAAAATTAAACAACAGCAGCTGAATTCAGCAACAGCAACAGAAACCAGAAGCAGCTACAGAAAACAGCAGCAGCAATAGGAAACAACAACAGATTTGACTCAAAAAGCTTTAATTTAAAGTGTTTAACTTTCATTAGATTCAAAAATACATGTTTGAATGTTTTAGGTTTTCATTAGATTCAAAAATCTTTGTTTAAATGTGATTGTCATTCATTTGATTCAAAAAGCTTTGTTTGAATGTATTTTACTTTCATTTGACTTAATTAGCTTCGTTGAATGTATTTGACTTTGATTCCATTCAAGAAGATTTGTTTGAATTTGTTTGACTTTCATTTGATTCTAAAAGCTCTGTTTGAATGTATTTCACTTTCTTTTTATTTAATTAGCTTTGTTGAATGCATTTGAATTTCTTTCGAGTTAAAAAGCTTTGTTTGAATGTGTTTGACTTTCATTTGATCTAAAAGTTTTGTTTACATGTATTGACATTTATTTAATTTAATTAGTTTCGTTAAATGCATTTTAATTTAATTCGATTTAAAAAGCTTTAATATGTTTGAATGTGTTTTACTTTCATTCGATTCAAAAATCTTTGTTTGAATGTGTTTGACTTTCATTTGATTCAATTAACTTCGTTGAATGTATCTGACTTTCATTCGATTTAAAAAGCTGTGTTTTAATGTGTTTGACTTTCATTCGATTCAAAAGACTTTGTTTGAATCAGTTTGACTTTTATTTAATTCAAAAAGCTTTGTTTGAATGTGTTTGACTTTCATTTGATTTAAATTTTTTTGTTTGAATGTGTTTTACTTTCATTAGATTCAAAAAGCGTTGTTTGAATGTGTTTGACTTTTATTTGATTTCATTAGTTTCGTTGAATGCATTAACCTTTATTCGATTCAAAAAGCATTATTTGAATTTGTTTGTCCTTCATTTGATTCAAAAAGCTTTGTTTGAATATGTTTGACTTTCATTCGATTCAAAAAGCTTTGTTGAATGTGTTTTACTTTCATTTGATTAAAAAGGCTTCATTTGAATGTTTTTTACTTTCATTGGTTTCAAAAAGATTTATTTGAATGTGTTTGACTTTCATTTGATTCAAAAATCATTGTTTGAATGTGTTAGACTTTCATTCGATTCAAAAAGCTTTGTTTGACTTTCATTTGATTCAAAAATCTTTGTTTGAATGTGTATGACTTTTATTTAATTCAAAAAGCTTTGTTCGAATGTGTTGCTTTCATTTGATTCATACGCAATTGTTTGAATGTGTTTGACTTTCATTTTATCAAAAAAGATTTGTTTTAATGTGCATGACTTTAATTTGATTCAAAAAGCTTTTTCTAAATGTGTTTAATTTCATTTGATTCAATTAGCTTCGTTGAATGCATTTGACTTTCTTTCATTTCAAAAAGTTGTGTTTGACTTTAATTTGATTCAAAAGGCTTCATTTGAATGTGTTTGACTTTTCATTTTATTGAAAAAGCTTTGTTGGAATGTGTTTGACTTTTTATTTAATTTAATTAGCTTCGTTGAATACATTTGAATTTCATTCTTTTCGAAAAACATTGTTTGAATGTGTTTGTCATTCATTTTACTCAAAAAGCTTTGTTTGAAAGTGTTTGACTTTCATTTGATTCAAAAATATATGTTTGAATGTGTTAGGTTTTCATTTGGTTTATAAAGCTTTGTTTTAATGTGTTTGTCATTCAATTGATTCAAAAAACTTTGTTTGAATGTATTTTACTTTCATTTGATTTAATAAGCTTCGTTGAATGTATTTGACTTTCATTCCATTCAAAAAGCTTTGTTTGAATTAGTTAGATTTTCATTTGATCCAAAAAGCTCTGTTTGAATGTGTTTGACTTTCTTTTGATTTAATTAGCTTCTTTGAATGCATTTGAATTTCATTCCATTTTAAAATCTTTGTTTGAATGTGTTTGACTTTCATTTGATTCAAAAGTTTTGTTTGCATGTGTTTGACTTTCATTTGATTTAATTAGCTTTGTTGAACGCATTTTAATTTCATTCGATTTAAAAAGCTTTAATTTGTATGAATGTAATTTACTTTCATTTGATTCTAAAAACTTTGTTTGTATGTGTTTGAGTTTTATTCGATGCAAAAAGCTTTGTTTTAATGTTTTTATCTTTCATTTGATTCAAAAGGCTTTATTTAAATGTGTTTAACATTAATTTTATTAAAGAAGCTCTGTTGGAATGTGTTTGACTTTTTATTTAATTTAATTAGCGTAGTTGAATGCATTTGACTTTCATTTGTTTTAAAAAACATTGTTTGAATGTGTTTGTCCTTCATTTGACTAAAAAAGCTTTGTTTGAAAGTGTCTGACTTTCCTTAGATTAAAAAATATATGTTTGAATGTGTTAGGTTTTCATTTAATTCAAAAAGCTTTGTTTAAATGTGTTTGTCATTCATTTGATTCAAAAAGCTTTGTTTGAATGTATTTTATTTTCATTTGATTGAATTAGCATCATTGAATGTATTTGACTTTCATTCCATTCAAAAATCTTTGTTAGAATTTGTTGGACTTTCAATTGATTCGAAAAGCTTTGTTTGAATATGTTTGACTTTCTTTTGATATAATTAGCTTCGTTGAATGCATTTAAATTTCATTCGATTTAAAAAGGTTTATTTGAATGTGTTTGACTTTCATTTGATTCAAGAAGCTTTGTTTGAATGTGTTTGATTTTCATTTGACTAAAAAACCTTCGTTTGAATGTGTTTGACTTTCATTTAATTCAAAAAGCTTTGTTTGAATACGTTCGACTTTCATTTAACTAAAAAAGGTTTGTTTGAATGTGTTTGACTTTCATTCGATTCAAATAGTTTTGTTTGAATGTGTTTTACTTTCATTTGATTCAAAAGGCTTTATTTGAATGGGTTTAACTTTCTTTTTATTAAAGAATCTTTGTTGGAATGTGTTTGACTTTTTATTTAATCTAATTAGCTTCGTTAAATGTGTTTGTCCTTCATTTGACTCAAAAAGCTTTATTTTAAAGTGTTTGACTTTCATTAGCTTCAAAAATATATGTTTGAATGTGTTAGGTTTTAATTTGATTCAAAAAGCTTTGTTTAAATGTGATTGTCATTCATTTGATTCATAAAGCTTTGTTTGAATGTATTTTACTTTCATTTCACTTAATTAGCTTCGTTGAATGTATTTGACTTTCATTCCATTCAAAAAGCTTTGTTTGAATTTGTTTGACTTTTTTTTTTTTGCAAATAAAGATTTTATTACCAAAGAAAGAGAGTTATAACTTACAAAAGCTAAGTTATAACTACCACCAAAACACCACAAGACCTGAAAAAAAGACCACTCCCCAAACACCAGTTCTAGGACCCACCCTAGCCACCTTCTAGGAAGGGTTCTAGGAAGGACCTAGAACAAACTGGACTCAGACTTCCAGCTACCTTCTATGAAGAGCTCTGGAAAACAAGACCAGACAACAAAAATAATAGCCACTTTGTAAAACAGCAACTAGCAAACATGCCTACCAACTATACTAGCAAACAACAAAACCTAAACATACAAATATTTTCTATCAGAGTCAATGCATCTACAAGCAACAAAAAAGATAACATCCCTAAAAGCAATATCTGCAGGCTTGTAGTCTCCAGTGAACATAAAAGTATTTCTCTGTATCCAGATGCAATAAATAGTCTCAGCAAAATACATAAGCAGCAACCTTCCTTTAGAAGTGGCTTTTCTACGTTGCTAAAGCACCCAAAGGACTTCAGAGTCAAATCTCTGCCCAATTCTGCCAAATTCAAGAAGTTGCAAAATTCTATTCCAAATACTAGCATAATAAGAACATTTAAAAAATAAATGAGAAACATTTTCTGCAGTACTAGCACAGAAGAAGGACAAAGGATCACAGGCTATATTCCAGGTAGCAAGTCTATCTTTAGTGACTAATCTGTTCCATATAGCCAACAAAGTGATAAACATACTCTTAGCCGAAGCCCTGTTATTACAAATTATTCTCTTCCAAGTCACTTTCTCAACTTGTGGTCTGATCCGAATGTAGAGCTGTTTGATGCTCATTTTACCATTAATTGTAATGCCAGTCCATCCACCAACATTATCAACCAACATTCTGCAATTCATGATCTTCCTTAGAACCCAAGAACATTTATTAGGAACAGGAGAAGACCAGAAATCTTTGTTGCTGAAATAATATGTGTGAATCCATTTTACCCATAGATTATCAGACTTATGAGCAATTTCCCAAAGAACTTTGGTGATTGCTGCTTTATTCCAATCTTGAAGAGAGGTAAGGTTCCACCCTCCACAACTCTTAGGCAAGCATAAAAACTTCCAAGAGGCCAGAGCTTTCTTGCTAGGATTAGATTTCCCGGTTCAAAGAAAACATCTAAATCTTGATTCCATTTCTCTCAAAATCTTTTTTGGTAAAATAAAAATCTGAGACCAATAAGCTTGGATACCAAAAAGAACACTCTTTATCAGCTGAAGCCTGCCTGCATAAGAAAGGTGCCTAGCTGCCCACCCTTCAATCCTAGTAGTTACTTTCTCAACTAAAGGCTTGCATTGAGAAATAGTAAGCTTTTTAGAGGAAAGAGGTACACCCAGGTATCTAAAAGGCAAGTAGCCTCTAGCAACCCCCAAAACAGACTGAAGCTCAACTTGATCCTGCTCACTTATCCCTCAAAAATAAACATCACTCTTATCCAGATTAGCAGCCAAACCAGAAGCACCAGAGAATTTCTGAAAAGCTTGAAAAATCAACTAAATAGAGACAAGGTCAGCCCTGGAGAAAAGATGTAAGTCATCTACAAACATCAAATGTGTAATCCCCAACTTTGCACATCTTGGGTGGAAATTGAAATCAGGGTTCAAAGTCATCACTTTTAAGCACCTTGAAAGATATTCCATACAAATAGCAAAGAGAAAAGGGGACATAGGATCACCTTACCTCAAACCCTTTTTAAGCAGAAAAGGGAAGAGAAGGGTATCCATTAATCAGAACAGAATAAGAGACACTTGTAACACACCCCATAATCCAAGAGATAAATCTGTTAGGGAAACCTAACTCAGCGAGAATAGTTCTAAAAAAACTCCATTCAACAGAATCATAAGCTTTCCTAAGATCAACCTTAAGTAAACATCTAGGAGTGATGAACTTATGAGAATAACCTTTAATAAGCTCATTAGCAAGAAGGATATGATCACCAATATGCTTACTAGGAATAAAGCCAGCCTGAGCATCATTAATGACACCTCCAATAACCTTTGAAAGCCTGGCTGTAATAATTTTAGAAATAAGCTTGTAGACCAAAGTACAACAGGCAATAGGTCTATACTCCTTTGCATAAGAGGGATTAGAGACTTTAGGAACAAGAGTAATGGTAGTGCAATTCCACTGCCTAACCATTTGACCATTAGAAAAGAAATCCAAGATAGCATCATAAACATCAGTTTTAACAATATCCCAAGACTTTTCGAAAAAGACAGCATTGAAGCCATCAATTCCAGGAGCTTTATCATTATCAATACCCTTAAGAGCAAGATCAATTTCACTGAAAGTAACTTCAGCCAGAAGAAAATCCTTGGCATCCTGATCAAGCTGAGGGCCATGTCTCGTAATAGCTAAATCAACCCCAAGGAGAGAAGAAGCAGCAAAACCTAAAAGATACCTGGGTGTACCTCTTTAAAAAGCTTTTTAATCCTGTTTTGGGAATTGCTAGAGGCTCCTTGCCTTTTAGATACCTGGGTGTACCTATTTCCTCTAAAAAGCTTACTATTTCTCAATGCAAGCCTTTAGTTGAGAAAGTAACTGCTAGGATTCAAGGGTGGGCAACTAAGCACCTTTCTTATGCAGGCAGGCTTCAGCTGATAAAGAGTGTTCTTTTTGGTATCCAAGCTTATTGGTCTCAGATTTTTATTTTACCAAAAAAGATTTTGAGAGAAATGGAATCAAGATTTAGATGTTTTCTTTGGACTGGGAAATCTAGTCCTAGCAAGAAAGCTCTAGTCTCCTGGAAATTTTTATGCTTGCCTAAGAGTTGTGGAGGGTTTAACCTTACCTCTCTTGAAGATTGGAATAAAGCAGCAATCACCAAAGTTCTTTGGGACATTGCTCATAAGTCTGATTATATATGGGTAAAATGGATTCACACATATTATTTCAGCAACAAAGATTTCTGGTCTTCTCCTGTTCCTAATAAATGTTCTTGGGTTTTAAGGAAGATCATTTATTGCAGAATTTTGGTTGATAATGTTGGTGGATGGACTGGCATTAAAGTTAATGGTAAAATGAGCATCAAACAGCTCTACATTCTGATCAGACCACAAGTTGAGAAAGTGACTTGGAAGAGAATAATTTGTAATAACAGGGCTTCTGCTAAGAGTATGTTTATCACTTGGTTGGCTATATGGAACAGATTAGTCACTAAAGATAGACTTGCTGCTTATGTGGTTTGTTGAGACTATTCATTGCATCTGGATAAAGAGAAATACTTTGATGTTCACTAGAGACTACAAGCCTGCAGAATTGCTTTTAGGGATGTTATCTTTTCTGTTGCTTGTAGATGCATTGACTCTGATAGAGAATGTTTGCTAGTTGCTGTTTTACAAAGTGACTGCTATTTTTGTTGTCTGGTCCTGGTTTCCAAAGCCCTTCATAGAAGGTAGCTGGAAGTCTGAGTCCAGTTTGTTCTAGGTCCTTCCTAGAAGGTGGCTAGGGTGGGTCCTAGAACTGGTGTTTGGGGAGTGGTCTGTTTTTCAGATCTTGTGGTATTTTGGTGGTAGTTATAACTTAGCTTTTGTAAGTTGTAACTCTCTTTCTTTGGTAATAAAATCTTTATTTGCCAAAAAGAAAAAAGTAAAACACATTCAAAAAAATTATTTTTTTATTAAAATGTAAGCCAAACACATTCAAACAAAACTTTTAGAATCGAAAGAAAGTTGAATGCATTCATAGAAGCTAATTGAATCAAATGAAAGTCAAACACAACCAAACAAAGCATTTTGAATCAAATGAAACTCAAACACATTCAAACAAAGCTTTTTGAATCAAATAAAAATCAAACATTTTCAAACAAAGTTTTTTGAATCGAATGAATGTCAAATGCATTTATTGAAGCGAATTCAATCAAATGAAAGTCAAACACATTAAAACAAAGTAGTATGAATCAAATGAAAGTCAAACACATTCGAACAAAGCTTTTTGAATCGAATGAAATCAAATGCATTCAGCAAAGCAAATTAAATTAAATGAAAGTCCAACACTTTAAAACAAATCTATTTTAATAAAATGAAAGTGAAACACATTCAAATAAAGCTTTTAGAATCGAATGAAAGTTAAATTTGTTCAACGAAGCTAATTGAATCTAATGAAAGTCAAACAAATAAAAACAAAAATTTTAAATCAAATAAAAGTCAAACACAGTCAAACAAAACTTTTTTATTCAAATAAAACTCAAAGACATTATAACAAAGATTTCTTAATAAAATAAAAGTGAAACACAAACAAACAAAGCTTTTTTAATCGAAAGAAGGTCAAATGGATTCAACGATTCTAATTGAATCAAATGAAGTCAAACAAACAAAGCTTTTTGAATCCAATGAAAGTGAAACACATTAAAACAAAGCTTTTGAATCAAATGAAAGTTAAAGACATTCAAACAAAGCTTTTTTAATCGAAAGAAAGTCAAATGCATACAACGAAACTAATTAAATAACATGAACGTCAAACACGTTCAAACAAATCTTTTTGAAACAAATGAAAGTTAAACACATTCAAATAAAGTTTTTTGAATCGAATGAAAGTCAAATGCATTTAACGAAGCAAATTGAATCAAATAAAAGTCAAACACATTTAAACAAATCATTTTGAAACAAATGAAAGTCAAACACATTCAAACAAAGCTTTTTGAATCGAATGAAAGTTAAATGCATTCAACGAAGCTAATTGAATCAAATGACAGTCAAACACATCAAAACAAATCATTTTGAATCAAATGAAAGTAAAAAACATTCAAATAAAGCTTCTTTAATCAAATGAAAATTAAATATATTCAAACAAAGCTTTTTGAATGGAAAAAATTCAAATGCATTCAACGAAACTAATTGAATCAAATTAAAGTCAAACACATTCAAACAAATCTTTTTGAATCAAATGAAAGTAAAACACATTCAAATAAAGCTTTTTGAATCGAATAAAAGTTAAATACATTCAACAAAAGCTAATTGAATCAAATGAAAGTCAATTACATTCAAACAAAGCTTTTAAAATCAAATAAATGCCAAACACATTCAAACAAAGATTTTTTAATCAAATGAAAGTTAAACACATTCAAACAAAGCTTATTGAATTGTATAAAAGTCAAATGCATTCAACGAATTTAATTGAATCAAATGAAGTCAAACACAATCAAACAAAGCTTTTTGAATCCAATGAAAGTCAAACACATTAAAATAAAACATTTCAATCAAATGAAAGTTGAACAAATTCAAATAAAGTTTTTTAATCGAATGAAAGTCAAATGCATTTCACGAAACGAATTCAATCCAATGAAGGTCGAACACATTAAACCAAACTTTTTGATTCAAATGAAAGTCAAACACATTCAAACAAAGCTTTTTGAATCGAATTAAAGTCAAATGCATTCAATGAAGCTAATTAAATTAAATGAACGTCAAACACATTCAAATAAAGATTTTTTAATCAAATGAAAGATAAACACATTCAATTAAAGCTTTTTGAATCGAAAGAAAGTCAAATGCATTCAACGAAGTTGATTTTATTAAATGAAAGTAAAACACTTTCAAACAAATATTTTTGAATCAAATGAAAGTCAAACACATTCAAATAAGCTTTTTGAATCGAATGAAAGTTAAATGCATTCGACGAAGTTAATTTAATCAAATGAAAGTCAAACACATTCAAACAAAACTTTTAAAATCAAATGAAAGACAAATACATTCAAACAAAGCTTTTTGAATCAAATGAAAGTCAAACACATTCAAACAAAGCTTTTTGAATCGAATGAAAGTTAAATACATTGAACGAAGCTAATTGGATCAAATAAAAGTCAAACACATTAATAAAAATCTTTTTGAATCAAATAAAAGTCAAACATATTCAAATAAAGGTTTTTGAATCGAATGCAAGATAAATATTTTCAACGAAGCTTATTTAATCAAATGAAAGTCAAACACATTTAAACAAAGCTTATTTAAATGTAGGAAAGTCAAATGCATTCAACGAAGCTAATTGAATCAAAGGAAATCAAACCCAATCAAACAAAGCTTTTTAATTACAATGAAAGTAAAACACAATAAAAATAAAGCTTTTCAATCAAATGAATTTTTAAAAAATTCAAACAAAGCTTTTTTTATCGAAAGAAAGTCAAATGCATTCAACGAAGCTAATTGAATCAAATAAAAGTCAAACACATTCAAATAAATCTTTTTGAATTGAATGCAAGTTAAATGCATTCAATGAAGCTAATTGAATCAAATGAAAGTCATACACATTCAAACAAAGATTTTTAAATCAAATGAAAGTCAATCACATTTAAAAAAATATTTTTTATTCAAATGTAAGCCAAACACATTCAAACAAAGCTTTTTGAATCGAAAGAATGTCAAATTCATTCAACGAAGCTAATTGAATCAAATAAAAATCAAACACAATCAAACAAAGCTTTTTGAATCAAATGAAACTAAAACACATTCAAACAACGCTTTTTGAATCAAATAAAAATCAAACATTTTCAAACAAAGCTTTTTGAATTGAATGAAAGTAAAATGCATTTATGAAGCGCACAATCAAATGAAAGTCAAACACATTAAAACAAAGCTTTTTGAATCAAATGAAAGTCAAACACATTCAAACAAAGCTTAATAAATCAAATGAAAGTCAAACACATTAAAAAAAAGCTTTTTTTATTCAAATGAATGCCCAACACATTCAAACAAAGCTATTTTAATAAAATGAAAGTTAAACACATTCAAACAAATCTTTTTGAATCCAATGAAAGTGAAAAGCATTCAACGAAGCTAGTGGAATCAAATGAATGTCAAACACAATCAAATAAAGCTTTTTGAACCAAATTAAACTCAAACACATTCAAACAAAGATTTTAGAATCAAATAAAAATCAAACATTTTCAAACAATGATTTTTGAATCAAATAAAAGTCAAATGCATTTAACGAAGCAAATTCAATCAAATGAAAGTCAAACACATTAAAGCAAAGCTTTTTGAATCAAATGAAAGTCAAACACATTCAAACAAAGCTTTTTGAATCGAATGTAAGTCAAATGCATTCAACGAAAATAATTAAATTAAATGAATGTCAAACATATTCAAAGAAAGCTTTTAAAATCAAATGAAAGCCAAACACAATAAAACAAAACTTTTTTAATCAAATGAAAGTTAAACACATTCAAACAAAGATATTTAAATTGTATGAAAGTCATATGCATTCAACGAAGCTAATTGAATCAAATGTTATCAAACATAAACTAACAAAGCTTTTTGAATCCAATGAAAGTGAAACTCATTAAAACAAAGCTTTTGTATTAAATGAATTTTAAACACATTCAAACAAAACTTTTTAAATCGAAAGAAAGCCAATTGCAATCAACAAGGCTTATTGAAACAAATGAAAGTCAAATACAATAAAACAAATCTTTTTGAATCGAATGAAAGTCAAACACATTCAAACAAAACTTTTTTATTCAAAAGAAAGCCAAACACATTCAATCAAAGCTTTTTTAATCAAATGAAAGTTAAACACATTCAAACAAAGCCTATTGAATCGTATGAAAGTCATATGCATTTAACGAAGCTAATTGAATCAAATGAAGTCAAACATAATCTAACAAAGCATTTTGAATCCAATAAAAGTCAAACACATTTAAACATATCTATTGAAATAAAATGAAAGTCAAACACATTCAAAAAAAATATTTTTTATTCAAATGAAAGCCAAACACATTCAAACAAAGCTTTTTGAATCAAATGAAAATCAAACATTTTTAAACAAAGATTTTTGAATCGAATGAAAGTCAAGTGCATTTAACGAAGCGAATTCAATCAAATGAAAGTTAAACACATTAAAACAAAGCTTTATGAATCAATTGAAATTCAAACACATTCAAACAAAGCTTTTTGAACCGAATAAAAGTCAAATGCATTCAACGAAGCTAATTAATTTTAATGAATGTCAAACACATTCAAACAAAGCTTTTAAAATTAAATGTAAGCCAAACACATTAAAACAGCACCTTTTAAATCAAATGAAAGTTAAACACATTCAAACAAAGCTTTTTAAATCGCATGAAAGTCAAATGCATTCAACAAAGCTTATTTAATCAAATAATGTTTAACATAATCAAACAGAGCTTTTTGATTCCAATGAAAATCAAACATATTAAAACAAAGCTTTTGAATTAAATGAATGTTAAACACATTCAAACAAAGCTTTTTAAATTGAAAGAAAGTCAAATGCAATCAACGACACTGATTGAAACAAATGAAAGTCAAACACAATTAAACAAAGCTTTTTGAATCAAATAAAAATCAGACATTTTCAAACAAAGCTTTTTCAATCGAATGAAAGTCAAATGAATTTAATGAAGCGCATTCAATCAAATGAAAGACAAACACATTAAAACAAAGCTTTTTGAATCAAATAAAAGTCAAACACATTCGAACAAAGCTTTTTGAATCAAATATAAGTCAAATGCATTCAACAAAGCAAATTAAATTAAATGAAAGTCAAACACTTTAAAACAAATTTATTTGAATCAAATGAAAGTGAAACACATTCAAATAAAGCTTTTAGAATCGAATGAAAGTTAAATTTGTTCAACGAAGCTAATTGAATCAAATGAAAGTCAAACAAATTAAAACAAAAATTTTTAAATCAAATAAAAATCAAACACACTCAAACAAAATTTTTTACTCAAATAAAACTCAAACACATTCTAACAAAGCTTTCTTAATAAAATAAAAGTGAAACACAAACAAACAAAGCTTTTTGTATCGAAAGAAGGTCAAATGCATTCAACGATGCTAATTGAATCAAATGAAGTTAAACAAACAAAGCTTTTTGAATCCAATGAAAGTCAAACACATTAAAACAAAGCTTTTGAATCAAATGAAAGTTAAAGACATTCAAACAAAGCTTTTTTAATCGAAAGAAAGTCAAATGCATACAACGAAACTAATTAAATTAAATGAACGTCAAACACGTTCAAACACATCTTTATTAAATAAATTAAAGTTAACCACATTCAAATAAAGCTTCTTGAATTAAATGAAAGTTAAATGCATTCAATGAAGCAAATTGAATCAAATGAAAGTTAAACATATTCAAACAAAGCTTAATAAATCAAATGAAAGTCAAACACATTAAAAAAAAGCTTTTTTATTCAAATGAATGCAAAACACATTCAAACAAAGCTATTTTAATCAAATGAAAGTTAAACACATTCTAACAAATCTTTTTTAATCCAATGAAAGTTAAAAGCATTCAACGAAGCTAGTTGAATCAAATCAATGTTAAACACAATCAAATAAAGCTTTTTGAACCAAATGAAACTCAAACACATTCAAACAAAGATTTCTGAATCAAATAAAAATCAAACATTTTCAAACAATGATTTTTGAATCAAATGAAAGTTAAAAGCATTTAACGAAGCGAATTTAATCAAATGAAAGTCAAACACATTAAAGCAAAGCTTTTTGAATCAAATGAAAGTCAAACACATTCAAACAAAGCTTTTTGAATGGAATGTAAGTCAAATGCATTTAACGAAGATAATTAAATTAAATGAATGCCAAACACATTCAAAGAAAGCTTTTAAAATGAAATGAAAGCCAAACACAATAAAGAAAAGCTTTTTTAATCAAATGAAAGTTAAACACATTCAAACAAAGATTTTTAAATCGTATGAAAGTCAAATGCATTCAACGAAGCTAATTGAATAAAATGTTGTCAAACATAAACAAACAAAGCTTTTTGAATCCAATGAAAGTCAAACTCATTAAAACAAAGCTTTTGTATTAAATGAATGTTAAACACATGAAACAAAACTTTTTAAATAGAAAGAAAATCAAATGCAATCAACAACGCTTATTGAAACAATTTAAAGTCAAATACAATCAAACAAATCTTTTTGAATCGAATGAAAGTCAAACACATTCAAACAAAACTTTTTTATTCAAATGAACGCCAAACACATTCAATTAAAGCTTTTTTAATCAACTGAAAGTTAAACACAATCAAACAAAGCCTATTGAGTCGTATGAAAGTCATATGCAATCAACGAAGCTAATTGAATCAAATGAAGTCAAACATAATCTAACAAAGCTTTTTGAATCAATAAAAGTCAAACACATTTAAACAAAGCTATTTAAATAAAATGAAAGTCAAACACATTTAAAAAAAATATTTTTTATTCAAATGAAAGCTAAACACATTCAAACAAACCTTTTTGAATCAAATGAGAATTAAACATTTTCAAACAAAGCTTTTTGAATCGAATGAAAGTCAAATGCATTTAATGAAGCGAATTCAATCAAGTGAAAGTTAAACACATTAAAACAAAGGTTTTTGAATCAAATGAAATTCAAACACATTCAAACAAAGCTTTTTGAACCGAATGTAAATCAAATGCATTCAATGAAGCTAATTAATTTAAATGAATGTCAAACACATTCAAACAAAGCTTTTTAAATCGCATGAAAGTCAAATGCATTCAACGAAGCTAATTGAATCAAATGATGTCAAACATAATCAAACAAATCTTTTTGATTCCAATGAAAATCAAACACATTAAAACAAAGCTTTTGAATTAAATGAATGTTAAACACATTCAAATAAAGCTTTTTAAATCGTAAGAAAGTCAAATGCAATCAACGACACTAATTGAATCAAATGAAAGTCAAGCACAATTAAACAAAGCTTTTTGAATCAAATGAAACTCAAACACATTTAAACAAAGCTTTTTGATCAAATCAAAGTCAACCATTTTCAAACAAAACTTTTCGAATCGAATGAAAGTCAAATGTGTTTAGGGAAGCTAATTGAATCAAATGAAAGTAAATCACAATTAAACCAATATTTTTGAATCAAATCAAAGTCAAACACATTCAAACAGAGCTTTTTAAATTGAATAAAAGTTAAATGCATTCAACGAATCTAATTGAAACAAATGAAAGTCAAACACATTCAAACAAAGATTTTAAATCAAATGAAAGCCAAACACATTAAAAAAAGATTTTTTAATGAAATGAAAGTTAAACACATTCAAACAAAGCTTTTTAAATCGTTTGAAAGTCAAATGCATTCAACGAAGCAAATTGAATCATATGAGTTTAAACATAATCAAACAAAGCTTTTTGAATCCAATGAAAGTCAAACATATTATAACAAAGCTTTTGAATCAAATGAATGTTAAACACATTCAAACAAAGGTTTTTAAATCGATAGAAAGTAAAAAGCAATCAACGACGCTAATTGAATCAAATGAAAGTCATACACAATAAAATAAATCTTTCTGAATAAAATGAAACTTAAACACATTTAAACAAAGCTTTTTGATCAATTCAAAGTCAAGCATTTTCCATAAAAACTTTTAGAATCGAATGAAAGTCAAACACATTCAAACAAAGGTTTTTGAATCGAATGAAAGTTAAATGCATTCAACGAAGCTAATTGAACTAAATAAAAACCAAACACATCCAAACAAATCATTTTGAATCAAATGAAAGTCAAACACATTCAAACAAAGCTTTTTGAATGGAAAAAATTCAAATGCATTTAAAGAAGCTAATTGAATCAAATTAAAGTCAAACACATTCAAACAAATCTTTTTGAATCAAATGAAAGTAAAACACATTCAAATGTAGCTTTTTTAATCGAATGAAAGTTAAATGCATTCAACGAAGCTAATTGAATCAAATGAAAGTCAAACACATTCAAACAAAGCTTTTAAAATCAAATAAATGCCAAAGACATTCAAAGAAAGCTTTTTTAATCAAATGAAAGTTAAACACATTCAAACAAAGCTTATTGAATTGTATCAAACTCAAATGCATTCAACGAATTTAATTGAATCAAATGAAGTCAAACACAATCAAACAAAGCTTTTTGAATCCAAATAAAGTCAAACACATTTAAACAAACCTTTTCAATCAAATGAAAGTTAAACAAATTCAAGCAAAGTTTTTTGAATCGAATGAAAGTCAAATGCATTTCACGAAGCGAATTCAATCAAATGAAAGTCAAACACATTAAAACCAAGCTTTTTGAATCAAATGAAAGTCAAACACATTCAAACAAAGCTTTTTGAATCGAATTAAAGTCAAATGCATTCAACGAAGCTAATTAAATTAAATGAAAGTAAAAAACATTCAAACAAATCTTTTTGAATAAATGAAAGTCAAACACAGTCAAATAAAGCTTGCTGAAACTAATGAAAGTTAAATGCATTCAACGAAGCAAATTGAAAAAAAAAAGTCAAACACATTCAAACAAATCTTTTTTAATCAAATGAAAGTAAAATACATTAAATTAGAGCTTTTTAATCTAATGAAAGTTTAATACATTGAACGAAGCTAATTGAATTAAATGAAAGTTAAATAAATTAAAAAAAAGCTTTTTAAATCAAATGAAAGTCAAACACATTCAAACAAAACTTTTTTATTCAAATGAAAGCCAAACACATTCAAACAAAGCTTTTTTAATCAAATGAAAGTTAAACATATTCAAACAAAGCTTTTTGAATGGAAAGAAAGTCTAATGATTTCAACGAAGCAAATTGAATCAAATGAAAGTCAAACACATTCAAACCAATCTTTTTGAATCAAATGAAAGTCAAACACATTCAAATAAAGCTTTTTGAAACGAATGAAAGTTAAATATATTCAACAAAGCTAATAGAATCAAATGAAAGTCAAACACATTCAAACAAAACTTTTAAAAATCAAATGAAAGCCAAACACATTCAATCAAAGCTTTTAAATCAAATGAAAGTTAAACACATTTAAATAAAGCATATTGAATCGTATGAAAATCTAATGTATTCAACGAAGCTAATTGAATCAAATGAAGTCAAACACAATCAAAAAAAGATTTTTGAATCAAATGAAACTAAAAAACATTCAAACAAAGCTTTTTAAATCGAATGAAAGTCAAATGCATTCAACGAAGAAAATTCAATTAAAATAAAGTCAAACACATTAAAAAAAAAGCTTTTTGTATCAATTGAAAGTAAAACACATTCAAACAAAGCTTTTTGAATCTAATGAAATTTAAATGCATTCAACGAAGCTAATTGGTTCAAATGAAAGTGAAACACAATCAAACAAAGCTTTTTGAATCGAATGAAAGTCAAATGCATTCAACGAAGCTAATTAAATTAAATGAAAGTCAAACACATTCAAATAAAGCTTTTTTAATCAAATGAAAGATAAACACATTCAATTAAAGCTTTTTGAATCGAAAGAAAAACAAATGCATTCAATGAAGCTAATTGAATTTAATGAATGTAAAACACTTTCAAACAAATATTTTTGAATCAAATGAAAGTCAAACACATTCAAATCAAGCTTTTTGAATCAAATGAAAGTTAAATGCGTTCGACGAAGTTAATTGAATCAAATGAAAGTCAAACACATTCAAACAAAGGTTTTAAATCAAATGAAAGACAACCACATTCAAACAAAGCTTTTTCAATCAAATGAAAGTCAAACACATTCAAACAAAGCTTTTTGAATCGAACAAAAGTCAAATGCATTCATGGAATCGAATTTAATCAAAAGAAAGTTAAACACATTAAAAAAAGCTTTTTGAATCAAATGGAAGTCAAACACATTCAAACAAAGCTTTTTGAATCGAATGAAAGTTAAATACATTCAACGAAGCTAATTGGATGAAATGAAAGTCAAACACATTAATAAAAATCTTTTTGAATCAAATGAAATCCAAACACATTCAAATAAAGCTTTTTTTGAATCGAATGAAAGATAAATATTTTCAACGAAGCTAAATGAATCAAATTAAAGTCAAACACATTCAAACAAAGCTTTTAAAATCAAATGAAAGCTAAACACATTCAAACCATGCTTTTTTAATCAAATGAAAGTTAAACACATTTAAACAAAACTTATTTAATTGTATTAAAGTCAAATGCATTCAATGAACCTAATTGAATTAAAGGAAATCAAACCCAATCAAACAAAGCTTTTAAATTACAATGAAAGTAAAACACATTAAAAATAAAGCTTTTGAATCAAAAAAATATTAAACAAATTCAAACAAAGCTTTTATATTCGAAAGTAAGTCAAATGCATTCAACGAAGCTAATTGAATTAAATGAAAGTCAAACACATTCAAACAAGCCTTTTTGAGACAAATGAAAGTCAAACACATTCAAATAAAACTTTTTGAATTGAATGCAAGTTAAATGCATTCAACGAAGCTAATTGAATCAAATGAAAGTCATACGCATTCTAACAAAGCTTTTTAAATCAAATGAAAGTCAAACACATTCAAAAAAAATATTTTTTATTCAAATGAAAGTCAAACACATTCAAACAAATCTTTTTGAATCAAATGAAAGTCAAACAAATTCAAATAAAGCTTTTTGAAACGAATGAAAGTTAAATGTATTCAACAAAGCTAATAGAATCAAATGAAAGGCAAACACATTCAAACAAAGCTTTTAAAAATCAAATGAAAGCCAAACACATTCAAACAAAGCTTTTTAATCAAATGAAATTTAAACACATTTAAATAAAGCTTATTGAATCGTATGAAAATCTAATGTATTCAACGAAGCTAATTGAATCAAATGAAGTCAAACACAATCAAAAAAAGCTTTTTAAATCAAATGAGACTAAAAAACATTCAAACAAAGCTTTTTGAATCGAATGAAAGTCAAATGCATTCAACGAAGAAAATTCAATTAAAATAAAGTCAAACACATTAAAAAAAGCTTTTTGTATCAATTGAAAGTTAAACACATTCAAACAAAGCTTTTTGAATCGAATGAAAGTCAAATGCATTTAACGAAGCTAATTGGTTCAAATGAAAGTGAAACACATTCAAACAAAGCTTTTTGAATCGAATGAAAGTCAAATGCATTCAGCGAAGCTAATTAAATTAAATGAAAGTAAAACACATTCAAATAAAGCTTTTTTAATGAAAGATAAACACATTCAATTAAAGATTTTTGAATCGAAAGAAAGTGAAATGCATTCAACGAAGCTAATTGAATTAAATGAAAGTAAAACACTTTCAAACAAATATTTTTGAATCAAATGAAAGTCAAACACATTCAAATAAAGCTTTTTGAATCGAATGAAAGTTAAATGCGTTCGACGAAGTTAATTGAATCAAATGAAAGTCAAACACATTCAAACAAATCTTTTTGAGACAAATGAAAGTCAAACACATTCAAATAAAACTTTTTGAATTGAATGCAAGTTTAATGCATTCAACGAAGCTAATTCAATTAAATGAAGTCATACACATTCTAACAAAGCTTTTTAAATCAAATGAAAGTCAAACACATTCAAAAATAAATTTTTTATTCAAATGTAAGCCAAACACATTCAAACAAAGCTTTTTGAATCGAAAGAATGACAAATGCATTCAACGAAGCTAATTGAATCAAATGAAAGTCAAACACAACCAAACAAATCTTTTTGAATCAAATGAAACTAAAACAAATTCAAATAAAGCTTTTTGAGTCAACTAAAAATCAAACATTTTCAAACAAAGCTTTTTGAATAAAATGAAAGTCAAACACATTCGAACAAAGCTTTTTGAATCGAATGAAAGACAAATGCATTCAACAAAGCAAATTAAATTAAATGAAAGTCAAACACTTTAAAACAAATCTATTTGAATCAAATGAAAGTGAAACACATTCAAATAAAGCTTCGAATGAAAGTTAAATTTGTTCTACGAAAAAAAATTGAATCAATTGAAAGTCAAACAAATTAAAACAAAACTTTTTAAATCAAATAAAAGTCAAACACAGTCAAACAAAACTTTTTTACTCAAATAAAACTCAAACATATTCTAACAAAGCTTTCTTAATAAAATAAAAATGAAACACAAACAAACAAAGCTTTTTGTATCGAAAGAAGGTCAAATGCATTTAAAGATGCTAATTGAATCAAATGAAGTAAAACAAACAAAGCTTTTTGAATCCAATGAAAGTCAAACACATTAAAACAAAGCTTTTGAATCAAAAGAAAGTTAAAGACATTCAAACAAAGCTTTTTTAATCGAAAGAAATTCAAATGCATACAACGAAACTAATTAAATAAAATGAACATCAAACATGTTCAAACACATCTTTTTGAAATAAATTAAAGTTAAACACATTCAAATAAAGCTTTTTGAATTGAATGAAAGTTAAATGCATTCAACTAAGCAAATTGAATCAAATGAAAGTTAAACATATTCAAACAAAGCTTAATAAATCAAATGATAGTCAAACACATTAAAAAAAAAGCTTTTTTATTCAAATGAATGCCAAACACATTCAAACAAAGCTATTTTAATCAAATGAAAGTTAAACACATTCAAACAAATCTTTTTTAATGCAATGAAAGTGAAAAGCATTTAACGAAGCTAGTTGAATCAAATAAATGTCAAACACAATCAAATAAAGCTTTTTGAACCAAATGAAACTCAAACACATTCAAACAAAGATTTTTAAATAAAATAAAAATCAAACATTTTTAAACAAAGCTTTTTGAATCAAATGAAAGTCAAATGCATTTAACGAAGCGAATTCAATCAAATGAAAGTCAAACACATTCAAACAAATCTTTTTGAATCAAATGAAAGTGAAACACATTCAAACAAAGCTTTTTGAATCGAATGTAAGTCAAATGCATTCAACGAAGATAATTAAATTAAATGAATGCCAAACATATTCAAAGAAAGCTTTGAAAATAAAATGAAAGCCTGATAAGTGACTTTTATGTCACTTTTAGGGTGTTTATTGAGTCGTAATCCGGCTTATTTCCCAATAATTTCACCCTTTTTATCCTTTCTTTCTATTATTTTTTTATTCTCGTCTTTTATCTTTTGTTTTGAGTATTTTAGTAGGTTTTTAATAGTTTTTAGCTTATTTTCTTAATTTATTTAAATTATCTTATTTCCTATGTTTATAATTTAAGTTTTTAGTTCTTGTTTTCTAATAAGTTCCTAGTTTCTCTCATTTTCTTATTTTATTTCATGTCTGTTTTCTTTATTTTATTTTATTTATTTTAATTTTATTTTCAAGTTATTTTATTTTAATTTTTTCTTTATTTTATTTTATTTTATATCGTGGTAAGACCCTCGTGTTTCTTGTTGTAGGTCTTCCGGGTTTCAAAGTCATATTCGTGTTCGGGGTCTGAGGTTTGAGGCAAATGCACAATGCCAAGCTGCTGCCCTCTTGATAGCAACTTATCAGACACCACTCTCCCTCCTTATCTTTCACCACACCAGTCACGCACCACTCACTGCCCTGCTCCCCTCAAGAACACCAACTGCAACAGCAACAAACACACCACCTCCAATCACCTTCCCCTACTTCCTCACGCAAACCCCAACACCTCCAACAACCACGCATCTCCCCTGTTTCTACCAGCCGCCACTAATCTCCACACCTCTAACCACCTGCCACGCACTCCCACCAATCTCAGCCTTCACAGCCACCATTAACCCCTGCTCCGGTTCATCTTCTCACCTTCATGCAACAACAACCACCGAAACCACCATCAATCATCAAACCACCTCACGCAATCCCACATCTCCAACCAGCAGCCACCGCATCTCACACCCCAAAATTCGCACCTTCCTCACCCGATACACCACCACACAGCGCCAACAACAAAAGCAGCCAGCAAACCGCAAATTCACCTCAAATCAGCCCCAATTAAGAGCAAATAGTAAATCAATCGAGTTCGGGCAAACCCATTGAAGAGTTCGGTCGAAGTAAAAGGGCGAAAACAATCAGAATCATTCGAACTTTTCTGATTTTTAGAGGTGTGGTCGAACACACCCATGGTTCGATCGAACCTGCCCATAGTTCGGCCGCACCTACTTTCGGTTCGATCGAACCACCTCACGAGCTTCGTGCATGATATTTAATAAGAACGATTTGATAATGATTGAAGGTGAAGCTTTCCAGCCATTGATTAATTGCGATGATGATTATGCGTGGTGAGGGTTTTAAGCGGAGCAGCCATGAAAGGAAGAAGAGGATGGGCTGATGGGGGGATTTGTGGGTTTTATTAATTTCATTTTCTTTTATTTTTATTTTCTTTTCTTAATCTTTTTTATTTCTTTCCCTTTTCTTATTTCTTTCTTTATTTTATTTTTCCCCTTTTATTTTTCCTATTTTTCCTAAATTGTTTAAATACCCATTTTTTGGGGGGGGGGGGAATCCATCTATTGTTATAATTTCTTAATTAGTTTAGGAGAGCTTCTCTCTCTTAGGGTTAGATTAGATAATTTTTAGTGAGAGAAAATAGATTATGGCTCAATTTTCTTCCAAGATTCAATTTTGCTCAAGTTTTAATCTTCCATCAATCAAGCAAGTATCCAAGTTTTCATCTTTCTTTAGTAATCTCTTCTCCTTTCCTTTAATATTATTTATTTGTTTTATTGTTACTTATTTTTTTCAATCTTATTAGTTTATCTAGTTATTATTAATTTCATTGATTTCAATCATGTTTTGTTTTGAGTTTCTTGAGTTTATTTCTAATTTTGTATTATGTTTAATCTCCCTTCTCTAGGCTAAACTTTTATCTAGGGGAAGGGGGTGGAAGATATGATTTGATATTGGATGAATGATGATGGTTGGATTGAACTTATGCCATATATTGATGAAAGACATGATTTTTATTAGCTTGGGATTATTGTTGCACTCTATTTGATGTTTTCTAGTTTAAATGCATGAAAGTGATTTGAATTAGATTAGGATCACCTCTATTTAAATGATTGCATGAGAATGAGTTATTAAAGTGGAGTTTTTATGGATTGTGCTTCTTTATTCTCTTGATTTGATTGTAACTAATAGGATGCATGAGAATGATCCTTATTAGGGGAGACCTCTTTCATTGATTTGCCTAGACTATTGCATGAGAATGAATTGTTTAGGTAGAACCTTGTGTTATTTGGCATATGTTTCATGATAATCACCATTATTCTCCTCTTTCTAATCATATTGGACACCCCCGTATCGCTAGCGTCATTTTCTATTGATTTAAATCATCATTTTCTTGCTTACTTGTAGTTTTAGTGTTCTACTAAAAAAAACCAACAAAAACAATCCCCTTTTCACTCTTGCATTACTGATATTTGATGTTGAATTAGCGTGCTTCCCTAGTGGTTCGACCCTTTACTTTCCACTAACTAGTTTAGTGTAGGTTTAGGTATTATAAATAATTAAGTTGGTTAGGGTGGTAGCATAACGACCTATTTACCCTCGATCCAATTTTGGCACCGTTGCCGGGGAAGGGGCTTGTTTAGCGTCTATTTTTGCTATTGTTAGAGTCATTTTATTTGCTTTCCTTTCTTTCATTTTTCTTGTTTAATCCTACTTGTCATTGCTAATCGTGTGCTTAGCTTTGTTGTATTCAAAGTGAGATATGGCAAGACAAGTTGATGGCCTTCTTTTTAGGGAGTTTGGAAACCCGGAAATCTATGAGCTCACGAGTCGTATACTTCTCCCGACCATCGAGACTAATTTCACAATCCATTCACAATATGCTAGAATGGTGCTAATTGAGCAATTTTTTGGAGGCGTAA
The DNA here is from genome assembly GCF_948465745.1 of Chenopodium album. Classification (NCBI taxonomy): domain Eukaryota; kingdom Viridiplantae; phylum Streptophyta; class Magnoliopsida; order Caryophyllales; family Amaranthaceae; genus Chenopodium; species Chenopodium album. Next base: position 24,792,662 of record NC_137842.1, read on the forward strand.
GTGAAGACCCCATTGAGCATTTGGACCGATTCCTAGAGTTGTGTGCAATGATGCAAACAAATGAAGTGAGCCAAGATTACATTCGTATGCATCTCTTTTGGCAATCTCTCACCGTAAGAGCAAAGAAATGGCTCAAACTTTTGAAGCCCAACTCTCTCACCACATGGAAGGAAGTTGCAAAGGCCTTCTTCAAGAGGTTCATTTTCGATGAGAAAACCGCAAAAATGAGGAGGAAGATAGCTTCCTTTTAGCAGGAACCGGATGAAACTCTTGGGGAAGCATGGGATTGATTAAGTGAATTCAACCGTAATTTGCTCATGAGATTCTTTTATGATGGCTTGGAGCCAATATCAAGGACCAATCTAGATGTGGGTGCCGATGGCCAATTGATTAAGATCCCTCAAAGCCAAGTTGAAGCTACAATTGAAGAAGTGACTACTAGCTATTCTCGGGGAGGCCAAAGAAGGTCCCAAGGGAAGCAAGGAGATCTTTATGAGTTGGAGAAAGTCGGCCAACTTAAGCACATAGTTGAGCTCTTGAATGAAGGTCTTTCCAAGTTAAACTCAAGTATTGGTTTGTGTTCAAAACCTTCACAAATCATTGATTTCTCATGTGCTCGTTGTGGTGGGACGGATCATGATGCATCCTATTGTAGAGAGTTCAATCTCAAGCATGGTGAAGTTTTGACTTTGAGGGAAAAAGAGTTTGTAACCCAAGCTCAATCCCAACAACTTCAACAACCTCCAAGGCAAGAAAACTCCTACCCCCAAGATGGACCTCTCTTCAATCCACCAACCCAAAACTTTTCCTACCTTTCCAACCAAGTAGAGAACTCTCAAGATCAAAATCATGACCTATGTCCTCAAGCGTATGAAGAAAAATCCCCACCCAAGCACACACAAACCCAAATTCTCCAACAACGTCAAACTATCACTCCACAATTCCAAGAAATCAAATCTTACAATGAATTGTTGATTCCCGACTAGCCAAAACTTCTTCTCTCCATTTAACCACTAAACTCCTCTTACAATCATCTACTAACCCTTCACATACTTATCAACCCGAAACTTACAAGGAGGACAAGGTTTTAGATGATGTGGTTGAGTAAAAGGTTCAAGAACAAAATGAGGAGCCATTTGATTTTAGTAAACCAAACAAGTTTGAAGGCCCGGTTCCCTTTCCTTGTAGGCTAGTTGAGAATGTCGTTTTGAAGAGCCCTATGGCGGTGAGCTTATGTAGAGTTGATGTGATGGCTAATGAGAGCTTACCTCCACGTGATGATGAGGTGACAATGAGGTACGATGAGTTCCTTGAAGTTCCTGCTTGGTTTGAAGGCTCTCTTGAGGAAGGTGAGGTTGCCCTTCCTAATATTTAGGATTCCAAGCTTGATCCCCCTTTTAGAAGGAAAAGAAAGAAGAGTGAAAAAAGAAGAAGATTCAACAAGAAGAAGGGAAAGAGAAAAGATGAGCCATCATTGGCTCTTGATTCATTCCCTCCTATTCCTTGTGGTGATGTGCGACCTCAAGGAGTTCTTGTTCTCAAGCTTGGGGGCATCTATGACTCAATCCTCAAGTTGATGAGGGTGATGTTCTTTAACCCACCTTGAATGAGGTGAAGGGTCAAGCTAGAGACTATAAACAAGCGCTTCCCGGGAGGCAACCCGGAGGATTTCTAACCCTTTTTCTCCCCCTCCTTTCTTTTTCTTTTTGCTTTATTTCTTTGTTCTCTTTTAATATTTTCTTTTGTGTCTTGTCTGCCTTGTAGGTTTCTTTTTGGAAGTTTGGAGCGGAGTTACATTTGGTGAACTCTATTTTATGCTCCTTAATTCTTTTAAGCTAACCCCCGGTGAGACCTTTCTTATTTTTACTCTTTTACTCTTTCTTTGAGTGCTTAGTTTAGGACTAGTTTAGGAAGAAGTTGAATGGTTCAAGGTTGTTTGCATTGGTTCTATAGAACCTGGGATCGTTGATGTTGTTATCGAACGATCAATTGTTTGACGATTGGGACTTATTTGGTTTATATGCCTTGTTTATGAACCAATTTGATTTCTTCCTCTTTCTTTTGTTTTGTTTTCTTTTTTTTGTGGAAAACATGACTATGGCAAGATTAAATGAATTTGTTTTGGAATTCGCTCATGCATTTGGAATTGATTGCTTTGATAATGTGCTAAAGAATGTTTTTCTTCCTAATTGACGATGGCCTACATGGTTTGAGAGTGTTTATGGTTGAGATAGACAAATTTTAAGCTAAGGTATTAAGGTTAAGAACTATTGAGGACGTTTGAACCCTTAGTTCACGGAAAAGTGGTAAGATGGTGTTGCTCTCTATAGTGGATTTGAAGCTCTTTAGTTAGTATTTGCTTACTTCCCATCCCTTGTGAGATTTAAATTGTTCAAGCCTCCATCACTTTTGTTGAGCGGCGCTTAGGATCCTTAACTACGCATATCTTAATCCTTGTGTTGTCCTCTAACTCCCAAGATCGTGACCAAGCAGCTCTAGGGGAGAAAAAGGGCACCCTTTTCTTATTTTTCTATATCTTCTTTTTGTTTTGTTACATATTTTGTTTTTATTTTGCATTTGCTCCTCTTGCCAATCCTTTGAGCCTATTCCCTTTCTTGATTATGAGCCATAATGCAAGCCTTATGACCTTTTGTTTCCCTAACCCTTAGTTTGTGAAGCATTTCGGTTTGAGAGTTTGTTTTGTGTTGTAATGAAAATGAGAAAGTATTATTCTCTTTGTACCAAGCAAGAAAGTAAATTGTATATATTGTGTGTAATAAAGCAATTGCATCCCCGAAAAAGTTGTCCTTAGTTAAAAAAGGAAAGTATAATATATATATATATATATATATATATATATATATATATATATATATATATATATATATATATATACACACACATTAAAAAAAAAAAAAAGGAAGTAGGTTTCGTTTCCTTCCCTAAGTTAAGCATTGAGGACAATGCTTCGTTCAAGCTTGGGGGAGCGTTACTTCGTTTTCTTTTTTTATGGAATGTTGGTGTTGAGTAAGCTTAAGGGAGGTGGCATTATTGGTATTTTTGTTTGATGATTGGTGATTTCTTGAGTTTATTTTTGAGGTTTGATCACCCTTTTGCTTCACTTAGGAATTGTCACCAAAATTTTCAAATTTTTACCCCGCCTTAACCCTTTGCCTTACTTTACAACCTTAGTCAAGACCCTTAGACTTTAGAGGGGTGAGGTCAAATTCCGGTGGAGGGAGATAAATTTCAACCCTATGGAGAGAGTATGCATAGTTGAGATGTCGGTATGACCCACTAATTCCACAAATTTAATCTTTTTCTGGTTCCTTTGTGGAATCATGAGGAGCTAACTAGGGGGTGATTCAAGGCTAGTGGAGAGAACGTGGACCGTTTTTTAGATGGGGCTAGGGCGGAGAATGAATTCTGTAGTTCTCTATCCTTAGCTTAGGTTTTTCCCTCTCAACCATGAGCATCTTAGAACGCGTTTTCCCTCATTTTATTGAGAAAGGTGAGTATTCTTTGGTGCATGTCTCTTCTTTTTGAGTCCAAATGGAGTATTTTCCGCCTTTGAGCTTGATTGGTTTCCTAAACCTTGCCATGTTATGTTGGTCATAGTTGTGTTTGTTTTTTGTGTTTGCTTTTCTTTAATTTTTGTTTTGCCTTGGTTTTTGTTTAGAGTTGTGGGTTAAACTCTTAGGACACCCTCACGAGAGCACACTCGTCCTCTAGGGCGATCTAGGGTTTAAAGGGCTTGTCTTTTGTCGCTAAAATTGACCGTGATTCCTACGAAAGTGAGTTAGTGTACATTCTTGTCTCCTTTAGTGACTTAGTTTTACTTGAATAAATCATTCTCTTTCTTTCGTGTTTCATGTTAATTTGCTCGAGGACGAGCAAAAGGTTAGCTTGGGTGAGTTTGATAAGTGACTTTTATGTCACTTTTAGGGTGTTTATTGAGTTGTAATCTGACTTATTTTCCAATAATTTCACCCTTTTTATCCTTTATTTTTATTATTTTCTTATTCTCGTCTTTTATCTTTTGTTTTGAGTATTTTATTAATTTTTAATAGTTTTTAGCTTATTTACTTCATTTATTTAAATTATCTTATTTCCTATCTTTATAATTTATGTTTTTAGTTCTTGTTTTCTAATAAGTTCCTAGTTTCTCTCATTTTCTTATTTTATTTCATGTCTGTTTTTTTTTTATTTTATTTAATTTCTTTTGATTTTATTTTCAAGTTATTTTATTTTATTTTTTTCTTTATTTTATTTTATTTTATATCGTGGTAAGACCCTCGTGTTTCTTGTTGTAGGTGTTCCGGGTTTCAAAGTCATATTCGTGTTCGGGGTCCGAGGTTTGAGGCAAATGCACAATGTCAAGCTGCTGCCCTCTTGCTAGCAGCTTATCAGACACCACTCTCCCTCCTTATCCTTCACCACACCAGTCACGCACCACTCACTCCCCTGCTCCCCTCAACAACACCAACTGCAACAGCAACAAACACACCACCTCCAATCACCTTCCCCTGCTTCCTTACGCAAACCCCAACACCTCCAACCACCACGCATCTCCCCTGTTTCTACCAGCCGCCACTAATCTCCGCACCTCCAACCACCTGCCACGCACTCCCACCAATCTCAGCCTTCACAGCCACCATTAACCCCTGCTCCATTTCATCTTCTCACCTTCACTCAACAACAACCACCGAAACCACCATCAATCATCAAACCACCTCACGCATTCCCACACCTCCAATCACCAGCCACCGCATCTCACACCCCAAAATTCGCACCTTCCTCACCCGATACACCACCACACAGCGCCAACAACAAAAGCAGCCAGCAAACCGCAAATTCACCTCAAATCAGCCCCAATTCAGAGCAAATAGTAAATTAATCGAGTTCAGGCAAACCCATTGAAGAGTTCGGTCGAAGTAAAAGTGCGAAAACAATCAGAATCATTTGAACTTTTCTACTTTTAGAGGTGTGGTCGAACACACCCATGGTTCGATCGAACCAGCCCATAGTTCGGCCGCGCCTACTTTCGGTCCGATCGAACCACCTCACGAGCTTCACGCATGATATTTAATAAGATCGATTAGATGATGATAGAAGGTGAAGGTTTCCAGCCATTGATTAATTGCAATGATGATTATGCGTGGTGAGGGTTTTCAGTAGAGCAGCCACGAAAGGAAGATGAGGATGGGCTGATGGGGGGATTTGTGGGTTTTATTAATTTCATTTTCTTTTATTTTTATTTACTTTTCTTAATCCTTTTTATTTCTTTCCCTTTTCTTATTTCTTTCTTTATTTTATTTTTCCCCTTTTATTTTTCCTATTTTTCCTAAATTGTTAAAATACCCATTTTTGGGGGGAAAAATCCATCTATTGTTCTAATTTCTTAATTAGTTTAGGAGAGCTTCTCTCTCTTAGGGTTAGATTAGATAATTTTTAGTGAGAGAAAATAGATTATGGCTCAATTTTCTTCCAAGATTCAATTTTGCTCAAGTTTTAATCTTCCATCAATCAAGCAAGTATCCAAGTTTTCATCTTTCTTTAGTAATCTCTTCTCCTTTCCTTTAATATTATTTATTAGTTTTATTGTTACTTATTTTTGTCAATCTTATTAGTTTATCTAGTTATTATTGATTTCATTGATTTCAATCATGTTTTGTTTTGAGTTTCTTGAGTTTATTTCTAGTTTTGATATTATGTTTAATCTCACTTCTCTAGGCTAAACTTTTAGCTAAGGGAAGGGGGTGGAAGATATGATTTGATATTGGATGAATGATGATGGTTGGATTGAACTTATGCCATATATTGATGAAAGACATGATTTTTATTAGCTTGGGATTATTTTTGCACTCTATTTGATGTTTTCTAGTTTAAATGCATGAAAGTGATTTGAATTAGATTAGGATCACCTCTATTTTAATGATTGCATGAGAATGAGTTATTAAAGTGGAGTTTTTATGGATTGTGCTTCTTTATTCTCTTGATTTGATTGTAAATAATAGGATGCATGAGAATGATCCTTATTAGGGGAGACCTCTTTCATTGATTTGCCTAGACTATTGCATGAGAATGAATTGTTTAGGTAGAACCTTGTGTTATTTGGCATATGTTTCATGATAATCACCATTATTCTCCTCTTTCTAATCATATTGGACACCCCCATATCCCTAGCGTCATTTTCTATTGATTTAAATCATAATTTTCTTGCTTACTTGTAGTTTTAGTGTTCTACTCAACAAAACCAACAAAAACAATCCCCTTTTCACTCTTGCATTAGTGATATTTGATGTTGAATTAGCGTGCTTCCCTAGTGGTTCGACCCTTTACTTGCCACTATCTAGTTTAGTGTAGGTTTAGGTATTATAAATGATTAATTTGGTTAGGGTGGTAGCATAACGACCTATTTACCCTCGATCAAAGCCAAACATAATAAAACAAAGCTTTTCAAATCAAATGAAAGCCAAACACAATAAAACAAAGTTTTTTTAATCAAATGAAAGTTAAACACATTCAAACAAAGATTTTTAAATCGTATAAAAGTTAAATGCATTAAATGAAGTTAATTGAATCAAATGTTGTCAAACATAAACAAACAAAGATTTTTTTATCCAATGAAAGTCAAACTCATTAAAACAAACATTTTGTATTAAATGAATGTTAAATACATTCAAACAAAACTTTATGAATCGAAAGAAAGTCAAATGCAATCAACATTGCTTATTGAATCAAATGAAAATCAAATACAATCAAATAAAATTTTTTGAATCCAATGAAAGTCAAACACATTAAAACAAAGCTTTTGAATCAAATAAATATTTAACACATTCAAACAAAGCTTTTTAAATCGATATAAAGTAATATGCGATCAACGACGCTAATTGAATCAAATGAAAGTCATACACAATAAAATAACGCTTTTTGAATAAAATTAAACTCAAACACATTCAAACAAATATTTTTGATAAAATCAAAGTCAAGCATTTTCAATAAAAACTTTTAGAATCGAATGAAAATAAAAATGCATTCAACGAAGCAAATTCAATCATATTAAAGTCAAACACATTATTAAAACTTTTTGATTCTAATGAAAATCAAACGCATTTAAACAAAGCTTTTTGAATCGAATGAAAGTTAAATGCATTCAACGAAGCTAATTGAATCAAATGAAAGTCAAACACATCCAAACAAATCATTTTGAATCAAATGAAAGTCAAACACATTCAAATAAAACTTTTTTTAACCAAATGAAAGTTAAACACATTCAAACAAAGCTTTTTGAATGGAAAAAATTCAAATGCATTCAACGAAGCTAATTGAATCAAATTAAAGTCAAACACATTCAAACAAATCTTTTTGAATCAAATGAAAGTAAAACACATTCAAATAAAGTTTTTTGAATCGAATGAAAGTTAAATGCATTCCACGAAGCTGATTGAATCAAATGAAAGTCAAACACATTCAAACAAAGCTTTTAAAATCAAATAAATACCAAACACAATCAAACAAAGCTTTTTTAATCAAATGAAAGTTAAACACATTCAAAAAAAGCTTATTAAATCGTATGAAAGTCCAATGCATTGAACGAATTTAATTGAATCAAATGAAGTCAAACACAATCAAACAAAGCTTTTTGAATCCAATGAAAGTCAAACAAATTAAAACAAACCTTTTCAATCAAATGAAAGTTAAACAAATTCAAACAAAGCTTTGTGAATCAAATGAAAGTCAAATGCATTTCACGAAGCGAAATCAATCAAATAAAAGTCAAACACATTAAAACCAAGCTTTTTGAATCAAATGAAAGTCAAACACATTCAAACAAAGATTTTTGAATCGAATTAAAGTCAAACACATTCAAACAAATCTTTTTGAATAAATGAAAGTTAAACACAATCAAATAAAGCTTGCTGAAACTAATGAAAGTTAAATGCATTCAACGAAGCTAATTGAAAAAAATAACAGTCAAATACATTCAAACAAATCTTTTTTAATCAAATGAAAGTAAAATACATTAAATTAAAGCTTTTTAATCAGGAAGCTAATTGAATTAAATGAAAATCAAACAAATTAAAACAAAGCTTTTTAAATCAATTGAAAGTCAAACACATTCAAACAAAACTTTTTTATTCAAATGAAAGCCAAACACATTCAACCAAATCTTTTTTAATCAAATGAAAGTTAAACACATTAAAACAAAGCTTTTTGAATGGAAAGAAAGTCAAATGATTTCAACGAAGCTAATTGAATCAAATGAAAGTCAAACACATTCAAACAAATGTTTTTGAATCAAATGAAAGTCAAACACATTCAAATAAAGCTTTTTGAATTGAATGAAAGTTAAATGTAATCAACAAAGCTAATTGAATCAAATGAAAGTCAAACACATTTAAACAAAGCTTTTAAAAATCCAGCCTCAAGGACAGAAAATGGAGGGTAGGGTTTTTCCTTGATGCAACCGTAGGAGGCCTAAGCATTTTGAAAACCCATATCATTCATTGGTAAGCGTAATTGGTTGGCCCTGCCAACTATATGCAGGTCTCTCGAGGCTTCCCTATTTCTCGATCGGTTCAATGCTTCATATTTATTCCACTCAAAGCCTGAGCATGGCTAGGGTTCTCCCCCACTTCATTAATATAGTATAGCGAGGTGTGCCCCTTAATATATAGATATCTAAAGGGGGGTCCGTTGGAGGGCGTCGTAGCTGGTTGACTTTTACGTTGTAGCTGGAGGGATAAAATAGCGTAACAGGCAGCAGGTGCCTCATTTCTTCAGCTGCAGGAGAGTGAGTTTATGGGCCACTCACATGTTGTCAATTCGAATGCTTTATAATTTTCTTTCTTTTAAGGTCCCTAGGACCATCTACTTTCATTTCTACTTTACTAGTAGAGCAAGGAATTCCTTTTTTTTTTTTCTTCTGGTAAGTGGTCTATCTGTCCATGACGATAGCTCTTCTTTTATTCAAGACTGATCTTCCCCCTTGCCTTTTTTTTTGAGCTGGGGCAATCAATCAGTCCATTCATTCCTGCCCTTCATTCAATAGATCGCTTAGCTCTACTTCTCAGTCAATCCCCCTTGTTCATGGCTTTGCATTTTTTATACTGCTTTTCTTTTTTGTAAAGATCTCGATGACCGCTTAATTAATCTTTCCTTTCCCGCTCCATGTGAGGATCCTTTATGGGAAATTCAACACCAAAAAATCTCGCATCGGCTTGCTACTATTTCTCCTAAAAGGGAAGTAAACGACGCTGAAGTTGATGCGATAATAATGTTAAAGAGAGGTATTATCGATCGCATGGCTCAGTAAGATCCGCATAAATTCTGGGTTGAGCAAAAGAAAAGCACAATTTGGTCGCCGACGGTTTATTAAATTACAAAGCCGAGTATACTATGGAAACGCTGAATCATCACTTTTTATTATTAACAACCGATGGCGAAGGCCGTGGCAGTGACTCTTTTTTTTTAGGAAGCTATTTAGGATAAGGGAAAACTTCAAATTGAACGGCCAATTTTCTTAACCTAGATTATGTGTTTAGGCATTATTAATAAGTACTCGTTTTCTAGGGGTAGGGATCCCCCCGCATAGAGGGAGTCATAGTTGGTAGGTTGAATTGCGTATGGCTTTCTTTTAGGGAGGTAGACTTGGGCCGCAAGCTATCTGTCCCCGAAAGCAAAAGTAGCTCGAGCCAAAGGCAAGAGCGTGGCCACCCCGAGGGGTGGGTAGGGGCGAGCGGGGATGTGGTCGCCCTTCTATTGAGCGAATTTCATTTTGGAAGGTAGAATAGAGGGGTTTCATGTTTGCGCTCATTTCGAATTGTATTTCTCTGCTTCGGGGAAAGAAATAGCACTCGGCGTACCAAACTCAGAGGAAAGCGTAAACCAAGCACCAAACCCCAGAGCCTGTTGCCCCTGACGTTTACCATCCTTTACTGGATGACAACACTCGTTTCCAAGAACTAAACGAGCGGGGGGCATTTAGGCTCTTCTCACGGTAAAGCCTATCGCCTATCACGTATAGACTTATTCGCTCTTCTATAGCGCTTATCGAGGGAATTGAGCTTCGCCCTGTTCTTCCTATAATCCTTATTTAGGGAGGGATTTGAGCCTCTTCCTGCTGATCGGACGGAGAATTCCAGCCATCCATCGGTCCGAGTCATGCCGCTACAAAAAGAGAAATAAAAGTAAAGCTAATCGAGAGGATTGACCAGATGGAAAAGAACTAGAAGGCTTTTAAGAAAGATGCGGACATTGTTGGCGCATCCTCCTTGGTTGTGTTCCTTAATGCTGGGCTACCCCTGAAGTTTAAAATGCCCGACATGGACAAGTTCGATGGAACGGGATGCCCTAAGACACATCTCCTCATGTATGCCGGGAACATGCAACCTTTGGGTGCTTCCTTCAGAACCCTTACTTAGTTGTTCCAAAGGACACTGACCGGCGCTGCCTTAAGATGGTTCCTCTCCCTGGATGAAAATTTCAAGAAATTGGGAGGACATATGCAATGAGTTCAACAATAAGGATAGTTACAACATCGAGGTAGATGTAACCAAACGTGACTTAGAAAGCACCAAGCTGCAACCTAACCGAAACCTTCTCTGAGTACATTACCAGATGGAGGAAAAGGGCACCCCAAATGACAATCAGACCCCTGGAGGGGGGGGCAACCGGAAATGATAGTGAAAACCCTCTTGCTAGAGTATCAAAAGCATATGTATGCCCAATACCTACCCGACTTCAAAGCTATCATAGAGATCGGGTAGAGAATTAAGGATGGAATCCAATCAGACGTATTCCAAGACAAGTCCTCTAACACCTCAAACAGGTATAGGAGTCACAACAACTCCAGGAATTACAATGCTCAGACTTCAAAAACCGAAACCTTTATTGCTCTTGTGTTCGCCCCAAAGCTTAGTAATCGATTCCATCGCTCACAGGAAGAAATTGGATTCCCGCTTGCTTTCCATCCTCTGCCTACTCTATGGTCTTGTAGCCTTTCACTTACAGAAAAGAAATATGTATTCGAGAAATTCATCCGCAAGAAAAGGGAAGCGCTTACGAGCAAGAAAAGAAGAAGACTTTCTCATTGCATTTGCTGGCCTATCCCTATCTGTCGACCTTAGTCCTCTGCGAGCAATCTCATACCTTTTTAAGCAAGCGATTGAATACCTATCCCTATGGCTGCTATCTACTTCTAGCTTCTATCCTTGAAGGAGAGGTTACGAAGTAGCTCGAACAACGGGATAGGTCAAAAAACGGCTTTTTCTTAGTCACAGGCCAACTTTAATCGAACTCAGGTTCAGCTAAAGAAGATCCTGTCAAAAGATTGAGTCTGGGAGGCTATCTCTAGAAAGTCTTACCGCGTTTCCGGCTCTGCTTGCGGCATTGTCCCACACAGAAAGAAATGACTTAGAATAGAATCAGCAATTCCCATCCTCTCTCTTTTCTTACAACCAAGTAAATCTTAGCGCCCTTTTCAAGATTGAATTCCATTCCAATAAGAAAGAACATCATATATGATATTAATAAGATTATGTTCGTTAGCTCCTTAAATAGAACAAGCTTCTTTCTTTCCCACGTAACTAAGAATAAATTAGTGAAATTCTTAGCCACATCTTGGGTCAGTAGTCTTTCCTTAGCAGTCTCATCTCTTTCTTAAGGGAACTTTCCTATCGTAGACCCATGTCGTCTTGTCCAAAGCAAGAGAGCCCCCGCCCGTTTGAAGTCGTTGCGAGCCGGAAAGCGTACCGGCAGCTTGAGTCGCTTACTTAATTTAGTCCATTTTTTTTATAAGATTTATATATATATTAAAAAAAATTGGAAAAAATGGATTTTCCAATTGTTCATTCCTAGGAAGTCAAAGAAGCAGATAGAGCATAGGCCTTCTCTTTCCGTCTGCTCTTCCCAAAGTGAGAGAATTGCATGTAAAGATCCATAAGGGCTTATAGTTTAATTGGTTGAAACGTACCGCTCATAACAGTTATATTGTAGGTTCGAACCCTACTAAGCCTACTACCCTCTTCTTTTCACCCGAAACAAGGCAGCCAAAGTCCCCGCCACCCTGTAGATCTCAATCTAACGCAAGCTCCTGGAACCACACTGCTGCCGCTGTCCTTCGGGGATGCCTCCTACGCTACCACTTACCTACGCTCTTTTAGCATCCCCCTTCGGACAATACAATACGACTTTCGTAATACGCGAAGGAGCTGAGCGATAACTCTTCGATCGCTATATTCTTGCAATAGCGAAGGCATGGTTCATTCTATAAAAAACAGTAGATGCAAAGGTTCAGATAGAAGATCTTCGCGAGACGGCCCAAGCAAAGATAGGCACTCAAAGGCTTGAGGAGCAGCCCTCAAAAGGGAAAGACGCGGAGACGGCAGACTCACTAGTCAAGCAAACCGTTAAGGCTGACTACAGCAGACCGGGGGTTCAAATATCTCTTTTCCTGTTTTAATTTCCGGGAGTGAATGTAGGACGTGCAGACGGTGCATCAAGTGTGAACATTCAACCAAAAGCATTTTAAGGATCGGTAATAGCTAAGCATTGTGGCCATCACAGTTCAAGCTACGTATGGCTTGCGTACAACCTACGGACATCTTAGCCAAAAGAAAAAAAAAAGATACCTGGTTGAAAAAAACCATTTTTTATATGCAACATCGAAGACGCTATTTTGCGAGTCTGCTTTTCTTTTTAGCAAGGAGGCGATTTTTTCGCTGGGCGATTCAGCTAGCCAAATCGCACTAATGCAATTCATTCGCCCTACTATCCTACAGAGGAATTCAAACTCTTAGTAAGACTAGGGCTAGGGCGACTTATTATATTCTCTCTGAGGTCAGGTAGGTAAAGCAGCTAGCTTAGGGGAGCACGTCGAATTGCTGAAAGGTCTTGGTGATTTTTTTCATTTGCTAATCTGAAGATAGAAAACCACAATGATTCCAAACTTCACTTCAAAAGTCTCGTATCCATGCTGTCCCGACTTCAAACTCTTTTTTATAAAACTCCTTTTTGTTCCGCTCTAACTAGGCAGTTTTCATTATGTGTTCTTTTCAGTGTCTAAGGAGGTTAGGAGTGAGTTAAGCGAATGCGTACAAATATACAAACCAGGCTCATCCTTTTTTTTTATGTTGAGGTCAGTGCAAGTCTGTCTATGATTAAGAGTCTAGGCGGTGTTGAAGCTGGCTCTTTCATGCTAGTCATCTTAAAGCTATGAGTCAGAACAATGTTCACCAACTCTTCTATACTAATTTTGTTCATATAAAAAAAAATTCCATTTTGGAGAGCTCCTTCGGCTCGGCTCCCTTTTTTCTATGGTATGGACTGCATTTTTTCTTCTAGCCCAAAGGAGGATAATCCGTTTTGACAACTCAATCTTCACGGTAATAATTATGCTAATTCTGTCTAAAAATCTCTTTAGGTGATCAAGAGGGCTCCCTTTTTCAGTAGATGATATTAGGATGAAAGGTATTATATTGATGAGTGGAATTTATGCCACTCTTTTATCCTTTTTCTCTAAGGATTCTCCCCTCATTTGCACTTGTTTGGCCCTCTTTCTAAGCATTTTTACTTAACTTTGCTTTCTCTTTTCTTTCTCCTTTATCCTCCCTTTTCTTAGTCTTCCCGCTTTGTTCTTATTGTGCTTTTCATGCTTATGCTTTGTAGGAACCATCGAGATTTTCAAGAGGAGGAAGCTAAGCTCAAAGGAAGCTAGAGGAAGCATGATTCAGAAGAGGTTCGGCCGAACCTCCTGATGGTGTGGCCGAACCAAGGTGTGGCCGAACCTGCTCAGTGGTTCGGCCGAACTTCGAGGCAGGGGCAAGATGAAAATTGGCAGTTTTGCAGGAGTGGCCGAACCACAGGAGTTCGACCAGACCAGGATCAGGGAGGTTCGACCGAACCTACCCATGGTTCGGCCGAACCTACCCTGTAGTCCGGCCGAACCTTCCCATTTGTTCGGTCGGACCTCTCCTTTTCTCAGCTGACTCTGTACGGACTATATAAGTCCCTTTTTTTAGAACGTTTTGGGGGATTAACTTAGTTTTAATTTTTCTACATTTTTAGCTTAATCTAGAGAGAGAAACTTCATTAGTAGAGAGAGAAAGTGTGGATTTCTATTGATGAACTTGGATATTGAAGAAGGAGCTTGATTGAATCTTTGTAAATCTTCATCTTCAATGAATGAGCAATCTCTTACTCTCTTTCTTTACTTTTGTATCTAGTTTTGTTTGCTTATTTTGATTTTCCTTCTTTGCTTATTGATCATGTTGATGCTTATTGATTTGATGATTGATATTGTCTTCAATATGATTTGTGAGTAGTCACCTAGCCAAGGGTGTGGGGATGGTGTAGTTGTTAATTGATTCATGCTTATGATGTTGGGGTTTATGTTAATGGTGATTAAAGTCTTTGTATGCTTGATATTCTTTGGTCTTTCTTGCAAGTGCACATTGTTAGTTGATCAAAGATGAGTCTTTACTAACAAGTAACGGAAGTTGACTTAGTTGAGATTCATTACTATCGATAATTCTTTGTTTGCACCTTCTAATATATGGTTCTAATGTGGAAACATAGAGGCTATGTTAGGAGAAATCGATTAACCCCGGAAGGCGGTTAGATCGAGCTTTATTTCGATATTCTTGCATGCTTAGTTTGCCATTGCTTTGCTTCTGTGTTATTGCATGATCAAGTGACATCTTCATCTACCCACTTCCCTTGGTGTTTAGTTATATTGATCTTTAATCATTCTTAATCCTTAGTTTAATCTCTTAGTTATTCATACTTCTTGTCCCGAGATAGCTTAAAGTCTTAAGTAGTGAATGCGGTGTTTATGCATGTCTCCCTGTGGTTCGACCCCTCTATTTACCCTATACACGTATTAGGTTGGTAGAGCGTTATAAATTAATTTGACTTAGGTGTAGTCGCTCAACGACACGATTATTCCCTTGTCAAATTGGCGCCGTTGCCGGGGAATAAACGCGTCGTCAATTGTCTATCCCTAGATCAAATACAATTTATACAACCTAAACAAACCTAATACGAGTATAAGGCAAGCATAGGGGTCGAACCACAGAGAACGGTAAACACAACCAAATGTTATCAATAATTAAGCTAGTCCGGAATAGGGGATAAATAAACTAAAGTCTAAAAATGCTAAAACAAGAAATAAAACATTAAGGGAAATGGTTTAAGTATAGCATTCACTTGAACATAAACAAAGGCATAGAAACTGAATTAATTATGAACTAAACATGCTCGAATATCGAAATTAAGAATCCAATCTAGCCGCCTTCCGGGGTCAATTGGCTTCTCCTAACATAGCCTCTATGTTTCCACATTAGAACCATATACTAGGAGGTACTATTAAATAACAATCGATAGTAATGAACCTTAACTAAGTCAACTTCCGTTTCTTGTTAGCAAAGATTCACCTTTAATCAACCAACAATGTGCACTTGCAAGAAAATTAAAGAATATCAAGCATATAAAGACTTTAATCACAAATAAATCAATTTTAAACCCTAGAACATGCTCAAGGTCCAACTACACCACAACCATCCCCTTAATGGGGAAATTACTCACTAATCATGATAATAACAAGATTAATCAACAAATAATCAAGAATCAACATGATCAACAAGCAATACCAACAACTAAAATAATAATTAAAATAAACAAATAAAAATAGAGGAGAGAGAGTAAGAAATTGCTCATTAATTGAAGATGAAGGTCTACAAAGGATTGAACAAGCTCCTTCTTCAAAATCCAAGTTCATTAATGAAGAAAACCTCACTTTCTCTCTCTACCAAAGAAGACTAATCCTAACCTCACCTAAAACTAATTAGAGAGATCAATAGATAGTTATTGAATGTCCTCTTTAATTACCCCAAAAATTGGGTATTTATACTAAGCTAATAAAACTAGGAAAAGAAAAATAAAAATCAAAAGGAAAATAAAATAAGAAAACTAAAATAAAAATAAAGGAAAGAAAATAAGAAAAAGTTAAAAGAAAAAGGAAATAAAAAAATAAAAGAAAAAGAAAATAGAAAACAAAACCCATACATTCCCCCAAAACAATCAGCTACCCCCTTTCCCCTTCTTCGAATTTGGCTGCTTCAATATCAACACCAAACAACCATCATCAATGGCTCAAAATCATCACCGACATCTTCATCAACCAGCAATCAATCAAGGCCGTTCAATTTTCATTAAAACTCGCGTGAGAAGCTCGTGGAATGGTTCGATCGAACCGGTGGTGGGTTCGACCGAACTACGGGGTTGGTTCGGTCGAACCAAGGGTATGTTCGACCACTCCCCTTCGAATAACAAAGCCCCCAAAGTCTCTGAATCGACGTTCGGCCGAACTTCTTAATGGGTTTGCTCGAACTTGATTAATTTGCAATTTGTTCTGATTTGCTTAATTGAGGGCCGAATTGCTTGTGCGAATTGGTAGCTTAATTGTTGTTGTAATTGATGCTGGTGGTGGCTGCTCTGTTGCGCGGTGGTTTTGGTTTGGTTTGGGTTGTGATGGTGCGGCTGCTGTGCGTGAAGGTGGTGGCTGGTGCTGGTGAATTCGGGGCTAATGGGTTGGTTGATGTGGCTGCACGGATTGGTACGGGGGTGATTGGTGGTGTTTGTTGGTGGCAGCAGGTGAGTACGGTTGTTGTTGCTGCTGGTGTGAGAATAAGGGGTTAACTGGTGGTGAGTGGTGTTGTGTGGCTGTTTTGGGCAATTGCGGGTTGGTGGTGGTTGATTGGTGGCAGCAGGGGAAGAGTGTTGTTGCTTGGGGTGGTGTAGGATAATGGAGGGTGCGGTGATGGATAAGGGGCAGCAGGTTTGTTTGGCGTTTGACTCAACTTGGAACCCGAACCCACTTGACATAAAACCCGAACCCCTACACACAAAACCGAGGAGAAATCAAGACAAAAAAGAATGAAATAAATAAATTAGGAATAAAATAAAGTAAAATAGAAAAAGAGAAATAACACTAAACTAATAAAAATTAAATAAAACTATACAAGTAAATAAAATCAAATAAATAACAAAATAAACTTAAAACTAATAAAAACTAAACAAAAACTATACAAGCACAGAAAGTGAAATAAAATAGACTCAAAACCAATTAAAATAAATAAAAGTAAATTGGAAAACTATCAAGGAAAAATAAAGAACGAAATATAACAAATCAAAAGCAAATAAAATACAAAAATAAACTAAAAACTACGAAAAGAACTAAAACACGACAAAATTACCAAAATAAACTGGAAACTTTATTAAAGAGAAAACAAGAGAATAAAAGGAAAAATAAGGGAAAACAAACACAAAAATAACCTAAACACTACCCCTAGGAGTGACATAAATGTCACTTATCATATATCTCAACTATATATTCTTTTTTTTTTCAAAGAAATAGATATAATATAAAGTGTTGTTCTAAATTCTACCTTCTTTCTAGAGATCTAGAAGCACTTCTGCTACTTTCTATCTCTTTTTCTCTTTTTCCCTAACGTTCTTTTTTTACTTCTTGAACAATTTCATTGCCCTAGAAGTTGTTGCTTGATCGAAAGGATATAACATATACGAAACCTTAGCTTTGCTTACTTTTTGAAGTATAACCTACGCCACGACATTAGTGGCTCTTCGTGCTTCCCGCAAGATTTTTTAATAGAGAGAGAGAGAGTAAGAGGGGCGGTACGGAAGATTGGTCTGCTTGAAAAAGCGGAGCTATTGGGTTCGCTCCCCCTACTCTATGCGGTCGACCTTCTTACTAGTCTGCCTTCTTTCTCTTGATGGAATATAACAATGCCCGAGCTCCAGCTTTGTTTGCGTTCTTCACTGGCGCTCGCCGGATTTATCATTTATCCTGCTCCTAAGGTAAGGAGTCTTCTCTGTGTTATAATCTTTACGAGAATGAATCGCAGATGTTGGGTGAGAATTGTTCGGGAATTCATTGATAATTACTTTGCCAGGTTCTAGGGGGGCTACTCTTCTTTTTTGTCGATCGAGCTGCTCCCCCTCATTCCACTCGTCCAGCCTTCTTTGCGAACTTGTACAATCGATGCCACAAAGATAGCCAACTCTATTATCGAAGAAATAAGGAAACGGGCGACGATTTGGCACTAGATATCCGGAGGTGTGGAAAGAGCAGCTGTGAGAAGGGGAAAAACCATCAAAAAACGACGATTGTTCGTGAAGGTTTCCACAGAAAGACCCCTCAGTTCTGGCAAACGGATCACAATTTCAGGTACCTGGGAGCATACCGATGGAATGAACGAAATACGAACAGTTAACATAATATAGTCATAGATCTTAGGTTGTAACTTGATCATGAGTGAATTTGTTGATGTTGCACCCACGAAGTATAGAAAGTGCCAAACATTGGGAACTACCCGGGAAAGAGTTAAGAACAGGAACAAGAAGAAGCAAAAACCACTTAAATGGAAAAATCAATTGTATTTCGTCCTGGTTGTTCTCATTTAAAGCTAAATCATCTAGCTTTTGCTGATGACTTACTTATGTTCTGCAAGGGTAATGTGGCCTCAGTTGTTTTGCTCCTAAGAGGGTTTGCTACCTTCTCAGTTAGTTCTTGTTTGGTTGCTAATGCTTGAAAGTCTGCTGTTTACTGTAGGAGGATGCCTATTGATATTGTTGAGAATATAATACAACTCACCCGGTTCTCTAAAGGTACTCCCCCATTGTAGTACCTAGGAGTTCTTATTTCTCATAAAAGACTTTCTGTTAGTGATTGTAATATTATCACTGATAAAATGACTGCTAGATTGAGAGTGTGGGCCTCAAGGCACCTTTCTTATGCCAGGAGATTGGTTCTTGTTAACTCTATACTCATGTCTCTCCATGTGTATTGGGCTTCTATCTTTTTGTTACCAAAAATCGTGCTCCGGAAGATTACTAACATTTGTAGTAATTTTGGGTGGGGGGGGGGGAGGGGGAAGGTAAGGCCACTTACTCTAAAGAGTTCTCCTATAGCTTGGGATCTTGTGTGTTCTCCTAAGTCTAGTGGTGGACAAGAGGTGAGGGGCTGTTTTATTTGGAATTATGCAAAGCATGAGGAAAGCCCAAATGAAAACAAATAAGAGTGGTCGTGGAGAAGGGGACTCATTGTACTGAAAAAGCTATTGCTAGTGCTAGTTCTGTAATGACTTACTCTATACCGGTCTTAGTGGACTAATAGAGTGAGCTGGAAAGGGGCTTTTCCGTCTTTCCAGAGAAAGAAAAGAAAGAGAGCTAGCTTCGGTCTCACGTAGCTCACCTAAGAAAGGACGGAGCTGTCGAGTGAGGATTGGGCGAGGGAAGTTCCATATATACCCGGGTACAAATCAGCCAATAAAAAAAAGACAAGTAGAAGCGAGTTCAATCGGAGTAGGCAGGGCTAAATAGTGCAAGTAGGTTACGTAAACGAGGTATGTAGTCGCTTATTAGAAGGTTAAGGACAGATCACATGCTTTTTGTACTGGTAAGCTTTGAGCTGTCGAGTAAGGAGTGCTCTATCTCTTAAGAAAGGGGCTTTGGAAACCTGCCTTATTAGACGAGAAAGGGGAGTACTCTCTGATGTGCGTTCTATTATTACCTCTTCTTCCTGAGGGAGTGATCGAAATTAAGCCGCGTGGCGGTACCCGCCAAAAAAAAGGACTATTTTATTCGTTTTTAGGGCAGGGCCTTTCGTACTCCAATTCGTACGAAGAGAATTGTTAAGCACACTAAAATCTAGTGGATCTGGTTCCATAGTCATGAAAAGTCGGGGTTGAAACATGTTATGAAACTAAGACAACAATTATTTATTACTAATAATAAGAAAGAGTTAAGCGCCTCCAAGGCCTATAAATAGAAGCTTCTTTCAGTCTATATTTTTAAAGAGAGAGGTAGAAGAAAAACTTTAAGTAAAAAAAAAATGGATATCCCTACCTCAAAAAGGCTAGCAACAATTCAGAACGAAATCCGTTTCGTAGAAGCCGTGAAGCTCGAATGTGAGCAAAGGCTTGCTCTGTTCTGGGAGCACCCGCCTCCCATCGATCCAGCGCTTGTGGCTGCAGCCATGCTATGGATCCAGCGCCGCATTTGCGATCTGGAAGACAGCAAACGAAACCTCCTCAACGAGCAACAAGCCCTGATTGCGCAGGCCACCACCCACCTTACCCCCGGTCGCCGGGAAGACTAGAATAGAAGAGTTCGTCGACTCTTTCTAGAAGATTTAAATAAGTGTCTAATGATGGTGTATTGTTAATGAGATGTTTCCGCTTTTGTGTGTCCTTATCATCCCGCTCTTTTCGTTTAATCGAATGTTGTTTAATAAGATTCTAGAATATTTTGGTTCCCTAGAGATGTTGAATTCTGTCTATCTTATCATGGTTTTTTACTAGCTTAGTGTTTGAATTAAGGGTGTTGCGAGTCGCTTACTCGATATATAAAAGAATATTGAAACGTAGAATTCGGATATCAGAGCTAGAAGTGTCTCGTACTAAAGGTATCTCTAGAGAATGGATAATTCGTGGGATAGGGAATAAAGTATTGAAATGCTTCTTTTCTAGCGAAGTCGGACTCTGGTCGATAAATCTGTATACTGAAGAATCAGTATTGGCGCAGATTCTCTTATGATCGGAGTGAAAAAACCATGCAGGCTTCTATTCTTACTGAATTTCTACCTAACGGTAGTTAGCTTGTATCTATGAATCAAATCTAAGATACCTGTCTAGTCCAGTGGGTAGAGACTCTCATATGAAAAAGAAAACACCCTCTTTTAGCTTAATGTGATAAAAATCAGTCTAAAATGAGATATCTATCTTTCTTTTTAATGTTTGTAGGATGTTTGATAATGGAATTGCACAAATGTGTTGATGAATTACGATGTTTAATACGTGAGATGGCAAAAGAAGATGAAGAAGAGAGAATTACGTTTTTTAATAATAAAACTAAGATTGATGCTACGGTTGTAGATGATGATCTTCTAAGAAAGAAAAAAACTAGAAAGAGGAAAAAGATTCCAAATTCGGATATTGATAAAACAACTCTTAGTGAAGAAAGCTTATTAGTGGGAAGTGATGATGCCAAATGTGAATCCTTGGTGTCAATTCCTCGACCAAAACTGACTAAGCAAAGAAAACGAATGCAGAAGGTTTGAAGAAGTTAGTATAGTACTGGTCTGGTTTGGAACTTGCTGCAATCGAAAGGAACTAGCCTGCAAGAGATTAGGAAAAGCATTAATTAAGAATTCTTTATAAATGATAGTACTTTATTTAAGATAGGACTGACTGTTAACTCTTACGCTAGGTGGTACCGGTAGTGCTTTAGTCTCGTTATTTAGTATATTATGGTTATTCCTGTTTTTTATTAGAAGGAAGATTATAGAGCAAGTGACATCCATCCCATTCGTACCATCTCAACTGCTCCCTTGTCCTCACTTCTCTATTAATTAGATCTCTCCTGTCCAAGTAAGCAAATAGGAATTACCTTCTCTTCCTCTTCTTTTTTTTTTTAACTGTAAAAGGCCAGTTAACTCCTACTGTAGATAGAAGGGTTTACTCACTATTTAGTACCCATCAAACCTAATAGAAACAGCCTGCCTAGTTCGAAAGCCCCAAAATAACTTCTTTTAGGTGGAAAAGCTACATTTCTTTCCAATAGCATAGCTTTAGCTATTACAACCCTGACTTCTATTTCTTCTTTTTTCGGTCTTTCGATAGAAAGAATAGCGTTAAATTTCGTTTTCTGGTCATCTTGTTAACGATTCCCTATATGAATGGTTAACGTGTACCACTTTCAGGTACGCACACAACACTTGACCTCGTTTCTGGTAACAGTGATGAGGGGTTCCTTTTTAGTAGTCCTTTGGTTTAAGGAACATAGTCACTCATAGTTAAAAAAAGGGAAGGCCCGGTGGCCAACTTCAAGTCATAAGAAAAACATGTTTCTTTCCCACCTATAGGGTCGTGTATGTCGGCTTTACCAATAGGTACGTAAGTCACTAACCTACTGGTTAGGAAACTATGTGAACCAAAGGCCTTTCTTCATTCTATAGGGCTCTAGATAGCTTTCTAATGAGTTTTCTGTAATCTAATCCCTTTCATGGACCTTGTTGCATAGCTTAGAGTAACTACGCACCTTAACTATGATAGCGAGATTATTACTGATAAAACAACATTTAACGATTCATTGGTGTGTCATCCACATTCAGACAAGAAAACTCATTCTAATGGGCTACATGAGCCCTTAATAATTCAATCTTATCGAGTGATTGACTGAGCAATCAGTCAACATCGTTCCTCTTACGAGCATCTTCGAACCTCTCCTTTACCTTTACAGTCGAGTAACTACTAGTACAATACCTTAATCATATTGCAGATAAAGCGACGTTTCACTTCTCATATCATATATGTGGAATTAGATAATTATCATAAAAGGCTTTATAACGCAATATAGAGCCCGTAGAAATCCAGTCTTCTTACTATCTTCTCTTCTTCTTTGACATGACTTGTTACAAGTGATGAATCTTCCACCTATTCAGTGGAAGTTTTTGTGACTAAAGAAGATTAGCCTACGAAAAGACTTCTTAAACTACTACTACTAAACAGAACTAGACTCATGAACTAAGCTAGCAACTCCTTAAGAAGGTATGTAATCGCTTAAGCGAAGCTTTTGGAAAGGAAAGACAGACTTTGCCTAGCCTGAAAGAGAGTAACTTCACTGACTTAATGCCAGAGATATCATAAGAATAGGAAGTGATTCCAAAAGGTGCTCTTGCCATGTGAGTAGCCGCTCCTAATCTTTTGCCCATAGGAGCACTTCTTAAAAGAAAAGAAGTGGCTATTATATCACCAACCACAGCTAGAAAGAGAACAGAAGAGTAGTGAAGAAGGAATCCCTCAAAGCCCCTTATCCATCTCTAGCAGCTGGCATTCCTATATTCCTTATTAGATTAGATGTTACTTTCTTTAGTTTAGCAGATCCGGTATCGGAGGCCTTCTTCTAACATTAAGAATCTTTCAAGGGGAGTAGCACTTCTACCTATACTTGAAGTAGCTAAGGTGTTAACTCAATAATCTAAGTTAAGGAATACATGGAAATCTCCAAAGGTAAGGCTCCAAAAGAGTTTTCTTTTTTGGAGGATAGCAGAAGTTTTCTAGCTTGATGCGGGTCTTAGGACTTCCTAAGTCTTTGATAACGTTGTAAACAAAAGGAGTATATAAATAGAGATTTACCTTAGTAAGAAAGGCGTAAAAAAAATCCTTAATCAGTAGAAGACTAATAAAGCTGAGTAGCCTGAGGATTTTATCAACGAATGGAAGAAACAGTAAGAGATAGATATAATTTATATTAGGGAAAAACTCCTTTTCTTTATCGGTTAGATCTTTCAACACATGGATTTTTTACTAAAGAGAGGGGTCTTCAGAGGAAACAGTAAGAGATAGATATAATTTATAAGTCCCGTGCTTTGCCTTAGTCACTTTCTCGTCGTTCCTGAGAGCGGATGTCAGGATTGAACAAGAAGAGTTGCTACGTGTAATATAAATAAGACTTTTTTCTAGGGCTTCCTCTAACAAGAGAAGAAGCCGTTAGCAGTTCAGGTTAGGGTTTCGGTTTAATACCTATCGCCTTATTCTGATAGCAGAGTAGTGTTGAAACCAATAAGAGAAGTATGGGCGATGACCTAGTCTTTCAAGACAGTCAACACCCGCAGTCAAGTGACCAGTTCACTCTATAGTAGAACGGAATCTGTCTCCTTCTCTGATGCTATTCTCGGCCTAGAGACAAGGAACCTCTTTTAGGACCTCGTGGTGCTTGCGGCTTTCCCCAAGACAGCTTATTCCGCATCGGCACCAAGGACCAAGGGCTTTCGAACTACTTGGGTTGTCCCCCCTAGACTTTCATGCATAAACCCGACACCGCTCTTAGCAGCTTAACCACGATAAGTTGGATAGACAACCACTCTCCTAAAAGGGCTATCCTCCCATCTATATGACCATAGTCTTGTAACGAGCTGGATTTGAACCAGCGTTCACCAGAATAATGATCTGGGTTTCGACCCACCGATCGTGACTTTTGGTTACCTGGTTCATCGTAATCTTCAAGAAAAGGCAAGACTAACGAAGATAGACTATGTCCGGGGTGGCCTGGGGCCACAAGCGACTCTTCTTGAGTTTTCGCTGAACTCATACGTGCAATCCCATCTCCAACTGAAATCAGTACCAAAAGTCGGAATACGAATGAAATAAAAAAGACCATCATTAGGGCAGCTTTGGAAGCCAAGCCACTTTAAAGAGTTATTCGATCCAGCCAACAGTTTCCCTTCGGCTACCTGACCTGTCTGTATTATGGTATACGATCTTTGACCCATAAATACATATTCCTGATTTGTTCCTTGAGCCTGAAAAGGCTCGAAAAAAACGAGGAGACCTAGGAGACAAAGCCGGATAGCTCCTTAATAAAATGAATGAGTTGTTCTGTTTTTGAGGGCAGCTTTGCCGCTACCTCGCGCCATTCGGGGGGAAATCCCGGAGTTTTAAAGGTGATAAGCCAGCTAAAGATATCCTTGAATTTCAGATTAAAGAGTATTGCAGGTGTAATGTTCCCTACATCTTTATATCCAAATACGTAGATAACAAAAAAAACCAAACACTTAAACTGATTACCCTGTTTAAGGTGGTTCGAAAGACACTTTTTATTGTGTTCCACAAGAAGGAATAAAATAAACGGAAAAGGTATCTGTAAGTTTTACCCCTCTTCTGCCCCGCCTTTTTAGAGAGGCTCTCTAAGAAGGATAATGATTTTTTCCTATTGCTCTGGTGCGCAAGACTGAAAAGTCGGTTTTTTTAAAGTTCACCAGAGCAATGTAGGACCTCCACGTCCCGAGCACACAAGGAACTCGCCCACGATCCTATTCCTTAGGTTGCCAAAGCCGAGAAATCCTCGTATGGAACTTCCCGAAAAAGGTTTTTGGTCTTAGACTTATACGTATTCTTTGAGGCATCGTGCGTTTGAAGCCCTACTCAATAAAAAAAAGTAGTTGTTTTCTTTGCCTACCGCAACGACTATTGATTTTATTTGAAATTCTAATTCAATAATTGACCCCAATAGCTGCTCCCTTGTCAGCTGCTCCGGCCTTTTCCGTATCTCGAGCAGAATAAATTCTCGAACCATTTCCTTTGTTTTACCCATTAAATTTTCTTTTTCTTCCATTCCCATCTGTATAGCATGAGCACTGTTCCCCATTCGCTTCAATAGAATGGTGGTAAGAACGAGTTTGATAAAAAGAAAGACTTCGATGCCGAATCCAATTTGTCGAAGATCATTTTAAATCTTCTTGAAGAGAAGATTTAGTCTTTTCGCGGTGAATCGGCTTGGCTTCGTCCCGTTTCCTTCTGCCTAGCTCCCTGAAAACAACGTTCGACTTGCATGTGTTAAGCATATAGCTAGCGTTCCTTCTAAGCCAGGATCAAACTCTTCTTTTAACTATGATTGGGTCCTGCAGTGGTAGAACCTCGTGAACCGGGCGTACTACTTCCCAACCTTCTGTGGACCTTTCTTCTCCTATGATTTTTGCAACTTTCTTGAGTTTAGTGATTGATATCAAAGAGAGTCTCAGTCTAGTCACTCAACTAATCTACTCGTAGAGTGCTAGTAGTCTGGTAGTAGCGTGCGTGGTAGTTAAGACTTCGCTCCTTCTCCGCTGTGGAACCCCACTTGGAATGAAAAGCATTCTTTTCAACCTTGTACTAAGCTAAGGAATCATAGCCGGATTTTTAAAACACATATAATACATTATAAAACACATGACAGAAGAGAGAGAACACATGTATTGTTGTTTTTTCATGCAGCCTGACTCAGAAAATGCTGTTATGGCATTGAAGGCAGAAGGATGTCGAGTAACTACTAGTAAATTACCTTAATTTAATCATATTGTAGAAAAAGTAACGTTTCACTTCTCATATAGGCATATAAAAATTTTGTAAAAACACATGACAGAAGAGAGAGAACACATGACAGAAGAGAGAGAGAGCTACAAATTGAAAAAAACATTCTAAACAGGAGACCCTTTTCTAGTCGTTTTCGCTTTGGTAAAACTACTTGTGAACATACAAGCAAAGGTAATTGCTAGCCGTAGAGCTAGAAGAAAACACCTATCTCCTCTTAGCCCTCCCTGCGGTTTCCAGTTTAGTTTTTGTACTTCCCTTCCAAACGACGATGAGGCTAAGCGAACAAAGTCTAACCTTAAGAGGGGGATTGATCCTACTTATATATATTTTACAATATATGCATGTCGTTCTTCCTTCCCTTCCTTAGAAGGTATCTTTTCATTTCATGAAACCGCAGCTATTGAATCTGCTGAAAAGTCAGTAGTACTTTGATTGGACCGGGAATGGGAATTCTTTTTCTAACCTAAGAGAATCCAGAGCCAATTCAGCCAATTGGGATTATATGCTAGATGATACGAATCCTAGGCTTGCAGCGCATTCTCGAAGAGCTAATTCTTGCAAAGAGAAAGTTAGGCAGAAGGGGTCGTCAGTCTTCATCGCCCACGAGCATTGGGCCAAGAGTCAGTCTAGCTCTCGCTTGTGTCCAATTTCCTTATCCTTTATTTAGGGGCGTAGTAGGCACTATGTCTTTTTTGGCATGCGGACCCTCTTGTGAGACTCACGAAATGGAAGCTAAATGAAAATCGGAACTTACCTTCTTACAGGATCCTTAAGGTATTGTGGACTCTTGCACTTTTCTCTTTATCTAATGATATTGTCTCCCTATCAGCTACCAGGAAGGGTTTCCTATTTTGACTTTTAGATTTCCCAGATGGGATATAGGTTGGATACTTTTTATTTCGGTGTCTGATCTTTTTAGTACTGATAAGATCAATTGATTTGATGGAATCAAATGTTTCAAGGAATCATACAGGAGACTTCCTAACTACGGTTACAGGCCTATCTAGAGGCCAGACATCTAGCAGGGAAATGCTGCGACTGAACTCATTAGGACTAAGGAAGTAATGAACTAACATACTAATGAATGCAGCTCTTCCGATACCACGGACATGTTGCTACCTGCCGGATCTGCTTGACTTGAGTGAGAGCTCTCTATAAAAGAGCTCGGACGATTAAGACCTACTTCGACTAAAAGAGTATACTTGATTGTAGTTCCTGCTGTTAAAGAGAAAACTAGTTACCCAAACCTTTTCTTGTTCTCTTGTTCCCTATCTTACTAATTATCATACCCCTAACCCTGACCCTTGAGAGTGCTGATAAAATCCCCTATAGAGTGCTTGCTAAAGAAAGAAGATCGGTTGCTCTTATCTTTTTATTTGTGCTAGACTCGTTTTTGCTACTTCTTATTCCTGTCTTAATAGGTGCTTTAACTGCTGTTTTATAGCTCTATTCTTACTGCAGCTACTGTTTCTCTATAGCTACATTCCTCTTATAGCTCCTTTAGCTAATTCCAATACACCATACAAATAATAAGATGCATATAGGAGAATCTAGTTTATAATTACTAATCTACGCCAATTATGGTCTTTATACCCCGATTTAAGAATATCATAACCAGTTGTTCCTGTTGTTATTGGAGGAAGAGCTCGACCGGAGCTAACAACATAGTTATTTAACTAAACTAGTATTAATGAACCATCTCCTCTTCCTGTTGCTAAAGCCTAATAACAAGGGACGTTCGATAGACCGGCTAAGAGCTTCCTGTTTCTATTGTTTCTATCTTGCCCTATCGTTTATATGCTCTTATATTGCTCATATAGTGAAAGCAGAACCAGCGCTTAAGAAAGAGTTTGAAAATTTGGCACGTCTTTAACTTGGCTACGAAACTCTGCCATACTGGTAAACCTTATCCTTATTCTCGTTTCACTCGTTAGATTCGGTAATAGGAGTTTGATCGAGGTCGGATTTAGGAATAGCAACGGGAGATAGCTGGTTTTGTTTCATTAGTTTGATAAAATTTGTATTTAACGACACTAACTTACACTAAGAAGATAGTTGTTTCTTACTTTCTTTATACTAAACACGTACGTGCCCCTTTCAAGGGATCCCTTACTCCAGTCAAGCATATCCTTAATTGGGGTTTGCTAGGGTCGATCAAGGATCTCATTTATCCGGTTCAATGAAAATAAGAAGGTTTAACCCTAAGGTAAGAAACGATCGAGTATCAAACTACCTTAAACCTGCTAAACAACGTCTTTCTCTCCGAACAATTAAAGGATATTGCTCTCCTAGAGAGCGTTTAAACCAATGTTAAAGAGCTATCACATATCAGAATACGCGATACTGTTAAACGGCAGATATTCCCTCGAAAAATTCAAAGGCATTGATCTTCCTCGTTCCTTATTGTTTGAGATCTTATCATTCGAATGAATTCCAACTCTTTGCCATACTGCTAGCCCTTATTCTTTTTGATCTTTAGACTCCCACGAATAAGGGACTCTTTTTTTTAGTTCGAATTGGTTTATATGACGACTTCTGAATGTGGATCATTGGATCATTCAATCGATGTCTTATTTCACACCCTCCGTTACTTTTAACGTATATATACCATTCTTTCATAAAAGGAACAGAAAACAAATCCCTTAAAAGAAGCGTCGTAAATGGTTTTGCTAACAAGTACTTTTAAAATATTGATTCCTTTTCATACATAAATGTTATTTTTTCATCTATTGAATTGAAACCTATAACCATATAACTTCGAAAGCGCACATATTTAAAAACAGGATAGCAATCTTTTATAAACCGATCGATATTATCCATATAAATATCAAATAGTATATAGCTCAGGTACGGAAGTTTCGAAATACTATAAATATTGGAGCTACTTCTACCCCTTTCATAACGGATATGAATCTTAATTAATGACGCAAAAAGTAGATAGAGATTATCATCATTATTAAAGATTATTTTCATTTTATCTAATACTCCACATATTGGTATAAATTCATAAGAATTAGAGCAATCAATAAGAAGGAGACCTTCCAACTCCCACCATTCCGAAATATAATGATGGAAACTATTTATTGATTCTATATCACTCATACAATACAACTCATATCTACAACTATGTAATTGATATTGTCTCTGAATTTGAATCATTATCATTTGAACCAATGAATAAATAATCAACACGTCTTTTTTATCAACACATATTTCACACTCCGACATATTAGTTGAAAGAGCATCAGGATCTTTAATTCTAAAATAAAAAAAAATTATGGGAGGTACAAACACCCGAAAATTGATAATGATCAGATAGAAGATGCTTTTTAATACCAATGAGTAAATCACCAGCAAGAATCTGACTACCGGAGTCATGCATCGCTGGGAAGTTAGCTAAATTAGCTGGAAATTGATTTCCCATCCTACTTATAGAATGCTCCTACCTCTACAGTAGAGGACGAGACACTTTATGCTACTGTGAGCAGGTAGATTTTGGTATAAAGAGCTTCTGCCTGGCAGCTCTAGCTCAAAAGGGTAATTAACCCTACATGAACAACCTGACTAAGGGATTTCAGTAGAGAAACTACCGGAGTCATATCTAGCTATCAAAGAAGAAGCTTACAGGCATTATCCCAATTAAAGTTAGTGAAAGAAGACAAAGATAGCTACACACAACTCTTCTATAATACGACACACAGTCTCTATCATCCCTTAGTCTTGCAACTACCTGGTACGGAGTGGAAGAACAAAGGTTCAATGAAGATTCGCCGCCTAACTAAAGCCCTTCTTCCTAGCCTTTTGCAAGGTATCCCTCTGAGTGGGCAAAGAAGTTTCATCTTCTGGCTTTACATAACCTTTCTCAACTATCTCCCAAGCATCTTGTGATCCTAGCAAGGCTCTAATTGCCCAATTCTCACAATACTCTTTTGTAAGTCTAGGAAATTGAAACGGAACCAAACCAATCGCCATTCCGTATTCACTAGGAACTTTGACTCCAGATGGATGCCGAGTACGCTTCCGCGGTAGGTATTGGTGGAGCTTGCGTAATGTAGTAGTAGTTAAGGCGACATTGAAGTCTTTCTTTTTTTTTTTTTTGGAGGGGGCGGAATATTGAACTAAGGTAAGGCGGGCATGAATTAACATTTTTTTGTACTCTATGGAAATCCTACGCCCAGTGATTTCTCTTTTATCTTCGATGATAGTCTGTCTTTTTCGTCAAGTACCTCTTCAACTAGGTCGGACGCGCAAAGCGCTCCACCTGAGTTATAAGAGGTATTAAATAATGAATAATATAATATAATATAATGTATGTTCTAAATTAGAGGATTTGATAGTGATTTCTGGAAAGCAATTACCCCCAGAATTAACCGTGAATGACCTTGTAATCGCGGTTACTAAGAGCCCAAAGGAGGCTCCAGTACTAAGCCAATATGATTGCTTGGACCTGCTGATCAACGGCGACAAGGCCTTGATTCGCGACCAGGTCTATCGTTATATTTATTCCCCGGGCGGCCTTATCTGTTAACTATGCCTATCTATTTTTGAATCATGGAATTTTCTTCCAAAGCTGCGGAACTAACGACTCTATTAGAAAGTAGAATTACAAACTTTTACACGAATTTTCAGGTGGATGAGATCGGTCGAGTGGTTTCAGTTGGAGATGGGATTGCATGTGTTTATGGATTGAAAGAGATTCAAGCCGAGGAAATGGTGGAATTTTCCAGCGGTGTGAAAGGAATAGCCTTAAATCTTGAGAATGAGAATGTAGGGATTGTTGTCTTTGGTAGTGATACCGCTATTAAAGAGGGAGATCTTGTCAAGCGCACTAGAACTATTGTGGATGTTCCTGCGGGAAAGGCTATGCTAGGGCATGTGGTCGACGCATTGGGAGTACCTATTGACGGAAGAGGGGCTCTAGGCGATCACGAGCGTCGACGTGTCGAAGTGAAAGCCCCGGGGATTATTGAACGTAAATCTGTGCACGAGCCTATGCAAACCGGGTTAAAGGCGGTAGATAGCCTGGTTCCTATAGGCCGTGGTCAACGAGAACTTATAATTGGGGACTGACAAACGGGAAAAACTGCTATTGCTATCGATACCATATTAAACCAAAAGCAATTGAACTCAAAGGCCACCTCTGAGAGTAAGACATTGTATTGTGTCTATGTAGCGGTTGGACAGAAACGTTCAACTGTGGCACAATTAGTTCAAATTCTTTAAGAAGCGAATGCTTTGGAATATTCCATTCTTGTAGCAGCCACTGCTTCGGATCCTGCCCCTCTTTAATTTCTGGCCCCATATTTCGGGTGTGCTATGGTTAATATTTCTGCGATAATGGAATGCACTAATTAATCATCTATGATGATCTTAGTAAATAGGCGGTGGCATATCGACAAATGTCATTATTGTTACGCCGACCACCATGCCGTGAGGCTTTCCCAGGCAACGTTTTCTATTTACATTCCCGTCTCTTAGAAAGAGCCGCTAAACGATCAGACCAGACAGGTGCCGGTAGCTTGACCGCCTTACCCGTCATTGAAACACAAGTTGGAGACGTATCGGCCTATATTCCCACCAATGTGATCTCCATTACTGATGGACAAATTTGTTTGGAAACAGAGCTCTTTTATCACGGAATTAGACCTGCTATTAACGTCGGCTTATCTGTCAGTCGCGTCGGGTGTGCCGCTCAGTTGAAAGCTATGAAACAAGTCTGCGGGAGTCTAAAACTGGAATTGGCACAATATCGTGAAGTGGCCGCCTTTGCTCAATTTGGGTCAGACCTTGATGCTACGACTCAGGCATTACTCAATAGAGGTGCAAGGCTTACAGAAGTAATGAAACAACCATAATATGCACCACTTCCGATTGAAAAACAAATTCTAGTCATTTACGCAGTTGTCAATGGATTCTGTGATCGAATGCCACTAGATAAAATTTTTCAATATGAGAGAACCATTCCAAATAGTGCAAATCCGGAATTAATACAATCCCTAAAGGGGGGGTTAAACAACGAGAAAAGGAGGGAAATAGATACAACATGCCGCCTACTGCATGGACCTGGCATGACTACGCATAAATTGCCTCTAATTTACAGGTCCATGTTAGTAACAGCATTATTACTCAGGTGGCTTTGGGTAGCCTACTTTCTTTATTTTTCTTCTCTATGGATCTTTGGGATAACAGATCCATGCTTCCTCCTTGATATTTATATCAACTTGCCCACCGATTCGGAGGGTGAGATCATTGATATCGATCTAAACCGACCCGCAGTTCCTCACCCTTCAGATATAGACTATATTAGTGCTTAGGAAGCGAAGCCGAATCAGTCTCACGAGGAGCTAGTGGAAAGAACAACAAATTCCAGTTCGCCACAGTCCGCCGACGCATTCCAAGAGCGGAGGAATATTATTATTTCACAAATCAGAGACGAAATAGCCGTAATCTTAAAACTCAATAAACGCCTTTCCGTACGAACTATTTATGCCATAGTAGAGGATAGGTTCCCAAGGACGGGGGTGAATCTAAGAATTTTAGACCCCTATATCACTACATATCTTTCTACGGGGTTAGGAGAAAACAATGAGTTAATTAAGCATATTTTGGGCGAGCTGTAAAATCGTGGCTACCCGCCCATTCCCTAAAATTAAAATGCCCCTTTAGGATAAGAGTAACAAGCCAATAAAAGAAGGTTTGTGAGGGTCCTGCTAGAGTGAAGGAAGTGAAAAAACCTCTTTCACTCTAGCGGGACGAAGGTAAGTGGGAACGAGCGGAGCGAGAGCAAAGCAAGGTCCAGCGGTGGGTTTACCTTTTTCGATTCCTTCCTAATAAAAAGGATTAGTAGTAGCCCTATTTTTAGTGAGGTCCAAAAAGCATATTTTATTACTCTTCCTTACTCGCTTCGTTCTTTAGTGTCCGAGCTCTTTTCGAGAGAGCAACAAAAAACGCATATTTAGTGAAAGGCGTGACTTTCGCACATCCATTTTCTTGCTGGAACAAAGCATCTGTTTGTAAGTTGCTTTCGAATTTAGCAAACAAAAAAGACAAGGTCTGGGTCAGGTGGATTCATGAGTACTATATCAAAGGGAGAGACATCACTCAAATGGAAGCGGGAGTTCATTTCGGTCACGATACTCGAAAAATTGAATCCTAGAATGGTGCCTTATATCTCTACAAAATGTAAGGGTATTCAGATTCTATCTTAATTAGGTGAGGGGTGTGCAATCCCTGTGAATAGGGTCCCCCACCTTCAAAGAGAATCAATAACATCTTCTCCTGGTAGGAATTAGGTTTCGAAGCTGTAAGAAAAGACAGAGTCAAGAAAATGTTGTGAGCAGTCTCAAGGGAAGCCCAAATAGCGGATAGTTTGAACGGTGGAAAGCAGCCTAGGAAAGATTTATCCAAGTAGGAAATATATATAGGTTTCTATAAGCGAGCACGAGGGTAGTGGGGAATCGTCTTGTTAAGGTACGTAGTCGCTTAAGCAAAGGTTAAGGAGTGAAAAGCGCGGAAGAGAGAGATTTCTCTCGTTAGTCCAGGCATGATTGCCGCGGGTTGTGGCCCACCCAACGGACTTCCCTGGATGTATATAGTCAGCGTTAAGTCTATGTCACACTGGGCACCATTCAATTTCGTTGGGAAGATGGCAAGAATGAAATAAGGATCTCGAGAGATGGGAAAAGAGTACAGAAGCGAGAGCGCGCTATAGCTTGAATTGGCTCGTGCACACACACATGAAACTTAAGAAAGGGAGGGCTTTTCAAGCTAGAAAAAAATCAACCAACAAAGCCAGACAGCAAGAGAGAGAGTGGGGCAGTCTCATCCCATGAAAGGTAAGGAAGGACTGCTGCTTTCCCTCGTGGAAGAGGTTCAATTCAATAGTTCTGACTCTGACTTTAAAGGACATTTGACGATGGAGTCTAAATATAAGTTTTAGTCCTAAGCTAAACTCCTGTCTTTTGTAGTCCAGTATAATTCTGTAGTAGTGAACACGAGGGGGTCGGAAACATGCATTAAAACGACGAATTTATCCCATATCTTGAGAGCCAGCATGTGATCGTTTTCGGCTTGAGCTTCCTGTGTGCGATGGTTCTTACTTTTCCCTTCGGGAAAATCCTTCTTCAACATATAGATTTCTATCAGTGCCATGTGCTGGCATGGGCCTGGTCCTTCACTAATGAATATGTCAAACCGGTATCAGATATGGCCTGATCTAGGAATCGGTGTCGTGTCAAGCAATCCATCAGGCTTTAGCCTTTACAGCCTTTTCAAATCGAATCTCTTATTCCTCTTCAATCGGGTTACTTTACTACCTTGAGAGGGGTCTTCTAAGTTTCCAAATAAATCGGTTCATGACCTCGGGTGCGTTTGTCACCAATTTACCGTCTGGCAAAGCGCCGGGATCAAAAATCCAAGAAGAGATGGACTGATGGTGAAGAACAAAACACACCTGTATCAGAAGCAGACATGGCAGAGGTCCAACATAAACCTCCTCACAGGCAGCTAAAGATGGGCAAGGAGAGCTAAGGAAGCGATGGCTAATAATTCAGTGAAGCAGAAAGAACAGCTGTAGCAGGAGCCTTCTCAATAGCTAAACAAAGGGATAAAAATATCTTGTCTAACTATGCTTTCTCGGGTTCTTTATTGATAGGCCTTTTTAATGCGCTAAACCCAGGCTTTCTATTATGAGTCTGTTATGAGTTCAAGAATGGTTTAAGGACCCCCTCCCCGGGGTATTAAAGCGCCTTATTAGACAGCGATGGGCCACCATGACATAACTTGTAAATAATAGTTTTAGTTAGCTCAAGGAAGATTCGCCCTTTTCCCAATAGCAGGTAGGGAAGGTCACAACTATGGAGATGTCCCCCTTGCCCCAAGATTCAAATAGACTGTGTTACGATACCAAGATCTTTACTTCGCTGGTGGACTCTTTAAAGCAGCGGATCTCTTTCCTGTAGTCGGCCGATGAAAGGGATGACGGGAACGTTGGGAATGGTAATGGGTGAATGACTGCTATTCCTTGGCTGGACTCTACTCTCGATCTACGACCCTTTCACTAGCTGCACGGGTACACTTAAGCACCAGCTAAACGACTTCCTGAACAGCTAAATGAAAGACAAACACATTCAAATAAAGCTTTTTGAATCGATCAAAAGTTAAATGCATTCGACGAAGTTAATTGAATCAAATGAAAGGCAAACACATTCAAACAAAGCTTTTAAAATCAAATGAAAGACAAACACATTCAAGCAAAGCTTTTTCAATCAAACAAAAGTTACACACATAAAAACAAAGCATATTAAATCAAATCGAAGTCAAACATTTCAAACAAAACTTTTAGAATCGAACGAAAGTCAAATGCATTCATGGAAGCGAATTCAATCAAATGAAAGTCAAACAAATTAAAAAAAGCTTTTTGAATCAAATGAAAGTCAAACACATTCAAACAAAGGTTTTTGAATCGAATGAAAGTTA
The DNA here is from genome assembly GCF_948465745.1 of Chenopodium album. NCBI lineage: Eukaryota > Viridiplantae > Streptophyta > Magnoliopsida > Caryophyllales > Amaranthaceae > Chenopodium > Chenopodium album. The sequence goes on from NC_137842.1 coordinate 24,828,073, forward strand.
AATACATTCAACGAAGCTAATTAGATCAAATGAATGTCAAACACATTAATAAAAATCTTTTTGATTCAAATGAAAGTCAAACACATTCACATAAAGCTTTTTGAATCGAATGAAAGATAAATATTTTCAACGAAGCTAATTGAATCAAATGAAAGACAAACACATTAAAACAAAGCTTTTAAAATCAAATAAAAGCCAAACACATTCAAACAAATCTTTTTTAATCAAATGAAAGTTAAACACATTTAAACAAAGCTTATTTAATTGTATGAAAGTCAAATGCATTCAACGAAGCTAATTGAATCAAAGGAAGTCAAACCCAATCAAACAAAGCTTTTTAATTACAATGAAAGTAAAACACATTAAAAATAAATCTTTTGAATCAAATGAATTTTAAACAAATTCAAAGGAAGCTTTTTTAAGCGAAAGAAAGTCAAATGCATTCAACGAAGCTAATTGAATCAAATGAAAGTCAAACGCATTCAAACAAATCTTTTTAAGACAAATGAAAGTCAACCACATTCAAATAAAACTTTTTGAATTGAATGCAAGTTAAATTTATTCAACGAAGCTAATTGATTCAAATGAAAGTCATACACATTCAAACAAAGATTTTTAAATCAAATGAAAGTCAAACACATTCAAAAAAATTATTTTTTATTCAAATGTAAGCCAAACACATTAAACAAAGCTTTTTGATTCGAAAGAAAGTTAAATGCATTCAACTAAACTAATTGAATCAAATGAAAGTCAAACACAACCAAACAAAGCTTTATGAATCAAATGAAACTTAAACACATTCAAACAAAGCTTTTGAAATCAAATAAAAATCAAACATTTTCAAACAAAGCTTTTTGAATCGAACGAAAGCCAAATGCATTTAATGAAGCGAATTCAATCAAATGAAAGTCAAACACATTAAAACAAAAGTTTTTGAATCAAATGAAAGTCAAACACATTCGAACAAAGCTTTTTGAATCGAATGAAAGCCAAATGCATTCAGCAAAGCAAATTAAAATAAATGAAAGTCAAACACTTTAAAACAAATCTATTTGAATCAAATGAAAGTGAAACACATTCAAATAAAGCTTTTAGAATCGAATGGAAGTTAAATTTGTTCAACGAAGCTAATTGAATCAAATGAAAGTCAAAAAAATTAAAACAAAACTTTTTAAATCAAATAAAAGTCAAACACAGTCAAACAAAACTCAAACACATTCTAACAAAGCTTTCTTAATAAAATAAAAGTGAAACACAAACAAACAAAGCTTTTTGAATCGAAAGAAGGTCAAATGCATTCAACGATGCTAATTGAATCAAATGAAGTAAAACAAACAAAGCTTTTTGAATCCAATAAAAGTCAAACACATTAAAACAAAGCTTTTGAATCAAATGAAAGTTAAAGACGTTCAAACAAAGAATTTTTAATCAAAAGAAAGTCAAATGCATACAACGAAACTAAATAAATCAAATGAACGTCAAACACGTTCAAACACTTCTTTTTGAAATAAATGAAAGTTAAACACATTTAAATAAGGCTTTTTGAATTGAATGAAAGATAAATGCATTCAACGAAGCAAATTGAATCAAGTGTAAGTTAAACATATTCAAACAAAGCTTTTTAAATCAAATGAAAGTCAAACACATTAAAAAAAACTTTTTTATTCAAATGAATGCCAAACACATTCAAACAAAGCTATTTTAATCAAATGAAAGTTAAACACATTCAAACAAATCTTTTTGAATCCAATGAAAGTGAAATGCATTCAACGAAGCTAGTTGAATCAAATGAATGTCAAACACAATCAAATAAAGCTTTTTGAACCAAATGTAACTCAAACACATTCAAACAAAGATTTTTGAATGAAATGAACATCAAACATTTTAAAACAAAGCTTTTTGAATCAAATGGAAGTCAAATGCATTTAACGAAGCGAATTCAATCAAATAAAAGTCACACACATTAAAACAAAGCTTTTTGAATCAAATGAAAGTCAAACACATTTAAACAAAGCTTTTTTAATCGAATGTAAGTCAAATGCATTCAATAAAGATAATTAAATTAAATGAATTCATCAAGAAAGAGCTCTCAAGAACTAGAGAGAGAAAGTCTCAAAAACTAGAGAGAGAAAGTTGAAAAATAGATTGAAACCCACAAATTTGAGCTTCGATTTTTATCCCGATTTCAATGGCAAAGAGGAAGAAGTGTAAGGGAAGCAAAAGTTTAGGGTCTAAATCGAAGAAAAAATAGAAGGCAAGGCAGAATTCTGGACCCAGAACAAAGAATTTTACGAAGAAGAAGGAACAGAGCATTGCTACTGAAGATGTCTTAGTTGAGAGCTGGCTTGATGAAGTAATGGAGAATGTTATTCCAGAAATAGAGATTACTGAGGAAGAGAGAGGGGCACATCAAGAAGACTTCAATGCGTGGTTACAGGTAATTCATAACTCTGCTTCCGCCATTGATGCTGAGCTTAGAACTGATGCTTGCTGTGATAGTGTTCTAAAATTTGATAGTCCAACTCCTATTTTGATGATTGAGAATGCTATTCCTACTCCCAACTTGTTTCCCCCAATTTCTGAGACCCAAAATTTGCAATCCCCTGTTTTTCAATCTCCTCCTGCTCGATTGAATTGGCGGGAATCTCTATTTGAGGGTACCAGGGATGAGGGTTTAGATCTCTCTGGGGGTGGAGATTCTTGTGTTGATGGGCAGGATGCTAGTCATTTGGTGCAGATTACTTTGGATGATGTGAAACCAGAACTTGATTTTTGGAAATCTGCGATTGTGTGCTACATTGTTTGTGCTAAATCTCCATTGAATGTGATTAATGGATTCATAAGAAGGGTTTGGGGTAAGCATGGGATAGATAAGGTGTCTTTGATGGATAATGGGGTGTTCTTGGTTCGGTTTAGAACTGTTGAGAGTAGAGACAAGGTTCTGAATGCTTGACCCATTCTGTTTGACAAGAAGCCTGTTATCATGAAAGCATGGGAGCCTGAGTTGGATTTGGCTAAGGAGACAGTAACTAAGGTTCCAGTTTGGGCTAGGGTTGTGGGGCTTGAGCTTAAATTCTGGGGTCAGAATGCTTTGATGAAGACTGCCTCCTTAATTGGCAATCCTATTAAGACTTATAGTGCTACTACCTCTAAAGAGAAATTGAATTATGCTTGTGTGATGGTAGAGGTTGAGATTAATGCTTCATTTCCAGATAATGTTGCATTTCTTGATGAAAAGGGTGTGTGCATTACTTAGAAAGTGGAGTATGAGTGGAAGCCTATAATCTTCAAGGTTTGTCATAGTGTGGGGCATGAGGATGCTCAATGTCCTAATCACAAAGTGAGAGCAAAGAAACAGCATAGGCAACCACCTAAGCAAATGTGGAGACCAGTTCAGAAGACTAGCTCTACTCAGCAACAAACTAATGTTGTGAGGGGGAGCAGGACAGCTGATGTGTTTGATGCTGTTAAACAAGATCCATTGTTTGAGGCTCCCATATTGTTACAGCCAGGTGTTGTCTTGGTTGGTGGTAGTGGTAATAGATTTAGGGTATTGGAGGAAGGGGGATGCTCTTAACTGTTCAATGGATAGTGTGGGGTTTTGGAATGTTAGGGGCCTAAATATGCCTAGCAAGTTATGTGATGTTTTGTGGTTCATAAGACATCATAATATTGGGTTGTTTGGGCTTCTTGAAACTAGAGTGAAGGATAGGAATTTTGGTATGGTATTTGATAAAGTTGGTGGTGATTGGTCTGTTTGTTCTAATTATAGTAAGCATAAAAATGGTAGAATTTGGGTGATTTGGTTGTCTCAAATATTTGAGGTGATGGTGATCAAGGTTGAGGTGTAGTTAGTTCACTGTAAAGTAGTTCATAAGGCTACTGGTATTCAGTTTGAGGTTACTTTTGTGTATGGCTTGAATGAAGCTGTGCAAAGGGAAGAGCTATGGGATCAGCTAAAGATGCTTGCTGGTGTTGTTTATAGTCCTTGGCTTATTGGTGGAGATTTTAACAATGTTCTTAATCTTAGTTATAGGGTGGGCTCTAATGTAACTCTTGCTGAAGTTGAGCCATTTAGACAGTGTTTGAGGGATGCCCAGCTTTTTGACTGGAAAACTAGGGGTATGTTCTATACTTGGAATAATAAGCAAGGTGGGATTGATAGAGTGAGCACTAGAATTGATAGAGTTCTGGTGAATAATGCTTGTTTGGATGAGTTTCCTAATCTGCAAGCCACTTTTTTCCCTGAGGGTCTTATGGATCATTGTCCATGTGTTTTTCAGCTGTTTGATGGTGGTATGTAGTTGAAAAAACCTTTCAGGTTCTTTAATATGTGGATTGATGCTCCTGGTTTTTTGGATGCTGTAAATGAAGCTTGGGCTATTGGGGTCCAGGGAACTGATATGTTTCAATTGGTTAGGAGGTTAACTGAAACCAAAAAGAAACTTAAGAGCATTAACCTGACTAGATTCACTTGTGTTGAGACCGATGATGCTATTGCTGAGAAGAAGCTGTTAGATATACAGTCTCAGTTGCAGAGTGACCCTAGGGATGATGAGTTAATTTTGCAAGAGAAACTAGCAAGGGAGGAGTATACTCAGGCTCATACTGCTAGGTATAAGTTTTTAAAGCAAAAAGCCAAGGTTCATTGGTTAAAAGATGGGGACATGAACTCTGCATTTTTTCATGCAATTCTAAGGAAAAGGAGAATTCAGAACAGTGTTTATTCTATTGTTTGTGAGGATGGGACTGTATTGGCTGAACCTAGGAAAGTTTTTGATGCTTTTCTGGACTATTATAAAGCTCTCCTAGGCAGTAGTGCTGATGCTACTGGTGAGGTGCATGATAGTGTTGTCCAGGAAGGGAAATGCTTGGGTGTTGAACAGTCAGATAGGTTATGCAGGAGTTTTAGTGAGAAAGATGTGAAAGAGGCGCTTTGGAGTATTGATGATAATAAAGCCCAAGGCCCTAATGGTTTTTCATGTAAATTTTTCAAGAGTACTTGGGATGTTACTGGTCAAGATGTCACTAAAGCTGTGCTGATTTTTTTTGCTGAGAGTAAGCTGCTGAAGCAAGTCAATGCCACTACTCTGACCCTGGTGCCTAAAGTTGATAATGCTAATAAAGTGACTCAGTTTAGGCCAATTGCTTGCTGTAATGTTGTTTGTAAGATCATTTCAAACCTCATTTGTGCAAGGAACAAGGAAGTGCTTCCTGATTTAGTTGATCCTTGCCAGGGTGGTTTTGTTGCTGGTAGATCCATTTTGGATAATATCTTGGTTTGTCAAGATATGCTTAAGGGTTACAGTAATAAGAGAATGCCTCCTAGGTGTACAGTTAAGGTGGATTTGAGGAAAGCTTATGATTCTATAAGTTGGAGCTTTATATGCTTGGGGCTTTGGGTTTTCCTGTAAAGTTTACTTATTCGATTATGGAGTGTGTTAGCACTCCTTTTTTCTATTTGATGTTAAATGGTGGTTTGCATGGTTTTTTTGCTGGGAAAAAAGGGATAAGACAAGGTGATCCTATGTCTCCCTTACTATTTGTGTTGGTCATGGAGTATTTGACTAGGATGTTAAATAAAATTGGGAAGATAAAGGGTTTCAAATACCATAAGAGATGTAAGAGCTTAGCTCTGAACCACCTTATCTTTGCTGATGATTTGATGCTGTTCTCTTATGGGGATTTGGATTCTCTTAAGCTGCTCCTCAAAGCTCTGAAGTCTTTTGAAAGAAGATCTGGGTTGCATGTTAACACTGATAAGACAACTGTGTATTTTGGTAATGTGCAGAATCAGACAAGGGATGTTATTTTGCAGCTGTATTGGTTAGTTGTTGGTAGTATGCCTTTTAAATATCTTGGAATTCCCTTGAATGACAAGTATTTAAGAGTCTCTGATTATGATGCTATAGTTGATAAGATGCTGAATAAGATTCAGTGTTGGAGTAGCAGGAATCTGTCTTATACTGCTAGAGCTACCTTGATAAATGCAGTGCTTATGAGCCTTCACACTTATTGGGCTCAGTGTTTGTTAATTCCTAAGACTGTGATGCTCAGGATTGTTCAACTTTGCAGAGCTTTTTTATTGGATGGCAAGGCTGTGTTGAGTAGAGCTCTTCCCTTGGCTTGGGATTGGGTGTGTAGACCTAAAAATGCTGGTGGTTTGGGGATTAGAAAATGTTTGCTGTGAAATAGGGCAGCTCTTGGTAGCTATGTGTGGAAGATTGCTAAGAACACTGAGTCTTTGTGGGTAAAATGGGTGCACTCAGTTTATCTAAAAGGGCAAGATTGGTGGCAGTATAGACCCAAGAAAAGTGCTGGATGGGGGTGGAAATTGATGTGTAAGGTAAAGGAGGAGCTAAAGGAAGGTTTTGCTAGTAATATGTGGCTTAGCAAACAGTATAAAATTGCAGACTATTATAAGTGGTTGCAGGGCAATTTGGATAAGGTTCCTTGGAGCAAGTGGGTTTGGAATAAGTTCAATGTTCCTAAGCACTCTTTTATAATTTGGTTGGCAATGTTAGGGAGGCTCAAGACTAGGGATAAGCTTTCAAGGTTTTGGGTTTGCTCTGATGATCTGTGTCTTCTATGTGGAGAAGAGACTGAAACTATTACCCATTTGTTTTTTGTCTGCAATTACATTAAGAAATGCTTGACTGGTGTTTGTAGTTGGCTGGGCATTGGTTTACAGCAGGATAATATTGGTGAGGCCTGGAAGAGCTGGAGGAATCTGGGGAAAAATAAGATTCAGAGCAATTTTTATATTGCCACTTTGAGTGCTGCTGTTTATAACATTTGGTTAGCCAAGAATCATGTGTTCTGGCAGCATGCTGTAATACATCCTAAGGTGCTGGTAAAAGCAATCAGAAGAGAAGTTAGTGGAAGAGCTCAGCAACTTATTGATGCTAGATGGAAGAAAGTAGACTGTAAATGGTTGTTTCAGCTTAGGCATATGCTCTAATTGTTGTTTTGTTTTTGTTTTGTTTCTTTGATGATAGTCTCCTTTTGGAGTTGTTTTTGTGTTGTTTCCTGAGTTCAGCTCCTCCTGTGCCCTTCCTAGAAGGTAGCAGGTTGTGTGTGGTTCTCAGAAGAGTTGCCTGTCTTTCCTCAGCTCCCTTCCTGTTGGTGGTTGAGGTTTTTCTAGGCTTCTAGAGGTTGGTTTGGGCCTTTGGCTCTTGTGCAGTTTTGGGTAGCCTTTCACAGGCTGTGTTTTTGTACATTTTGTAAAGCTTTTTATTGAGATTTATATAATTACTTACTTACCAAAAAAAAATTAAATGAATGCCAACCACATTCAAAGAAAGCTTTTAAAATCCAATGATAGCCAAACACAATAACACAAAGTTTTTTTAATTAAATGAAAGTTAAACACATTCAAACAAAGATTTTTAAATCATATGAAAGTCAAATGCATTCAACGAAGCTAATTGAATCAAATGTTGTCAAACATAAACAAACAAAACTTTTTGAATCCAATGAAAGTCAAACTCATTAAAACAAAGCTTTTGCATTAAATGAATGTTAAACACATTCAAACAAAACTTTTTAAATCGAAAGAAAGTCAAATGCAATCAATAACGCTTATTCAATCAAATGAAAGTCAAACACAATCAAACAAATCTTTTTGAATTGAATGAAAGTCAAACACAATCAAACAAATCTTTTTGAATTGAATGAAAGTCAAACACATTCAAACAAAACTTTTTTATTCAAATGAAAGCAAAACACATATAATTAAAGCTTTTTTAATCAAATGAAAGTTAAACACATTCAAACAAAGCTTATTAAATCGTATGTAAGTCAAATGCATTCAACGAAGCTAATTGATTCAAATGAATTCAAACATAATCTAAAAAAGCTTTTTGAATCCAATAAAAGTCAAACACATTTAAACAAAGCTATTTAAATCAAATGAAAGTCAAACACATTCAAAAAAAATATTTTTCATTCAAATGAAAGCCAAACACATTCAAAAAAAGCTTTTTGAATCGAAAGAAAGTCAAATGCATTCAACTAAGCTAATTCAATCAAATGAAAGTCAAACATAATCAAATAAAGCTTTTTGAATCAAATGAAACTTAAACACATTTAAAGAAAGCCTTTTGAATCAAATGAAAATCACAAATTTTCAAACGCAACTTTTTAAATCGAATGAAAGTCAAATGCATTTAATGAAGCGAACTCAACCAAATGAAAGTCAAACACATTAAAACAAAGCTTTTTAAATCAAATGAAAGTAAAACACATTCAAACAAAATCTTTTGAATCGAATGAAATGAAAGGAATGGTGTCCTTAGAACAAGTGTACTATTCCATTAGTGGGTTCAGAATTATTAGAAAGCTAATATATTCAGTGAGGTCAAGTGATCGGTATGCCTGGGTGGAGGCCGCTTCCGATCAGTAATATGAATGAATAATTAATATTATAGCTTAATCTTGACTGAACCCTTCGAGTCACACCCAAGCATTCAACAAACCGAACCGACGAATTAATTTGGAAGGAATTAATGAGTCGACCGAGTAATATTTATTTAGACGTCGGAAATTCGAGCTTAGAGCGTCGAAACCGAGCGTCGGAAGTCGAGTCTAAAAATAGTGAAAGACGAGACGAGAAATAGTAATAAATCAACAAAAGACCAAAATACCCCTAGCATCGGAATGCCCAAGCAAACTGAGTGCTAATGGCGTATGGCCTAGCATGGTGGCTAGCATGCGCAACAAGCCGAGCCTAGACTGGCTGGTGCGTGCTAGCGCACCCATGCTAGCATCAAAAGGCTAGGCGCTGCCTAGTGCGTGCTAGCATGCTAGGCCCAGCCTTGTGCGCGCAATGGCTAGCAAGCCATGCTGCAACAAGCTGCAGCAGCTAGCACGCTAGGCGCGCCAGCTCGCCACAGCTAGCAGCAGCATGGCTAGGCCATTGCTTGCTGCCTAGCGGCGCTGGCCAAGGCACAAGGCCAACAGCAGCCCGCACAAGCATGCTGGCCAAGGCACAAGGCCAGCAGCGCCTGGCAGCCCGCATGCGAGTGCTGGGCCTGCTGGGCTTGCTAGGCGTGGCTGCCACGAATAGCAGCACATGGCAGCCCACCTTGGCTGCCTTGGTGCCCAAGGGTGGGTGCCGTGTGGCTTTTGGTCCTTGAGTGTGTGTGGAGTGAGGTGGCCGGTTATGGGAGAGGGAGTGGGGAGCAAGTTTGGTCCCCCCCTTCTCCATGTGGTCCTCACCTAACCTCTCACACGAGCTTGCCACTTGTTGATTTATACTAGCTTGATTATTAATTTTATTTTAGCTTTAAAATAAAATGGAAAAATCATACTATCCCACATTGTTAGGAGAGTAAATGATACTCCCATCATTTCCTATAAATACCCAAGTATGGGCATTGGGAATGATGCTTGAGTAAGAGTTGAAAAAGGCATCACAATTAGTGAAAACCTTTGAACTCAATATAATTACTCGGGTTTTATTGGTCGGGTCTTGCTAACCCCAAGACATTGGATCTAGTCGGTTTTGTTTGTGCGGGTGGACTTCGTTGGAGGTCTCCGTGTGAGCGGGACTTGAAGCTTTCAAGTAAGAGCTCATTTTGGAGCGAAGCGCGCGTCAAAGGTAATTAGCTTATCTTAATCTTGTGATTAATTTAATTATGTTTATGGTTTTATTTATTGCGAGTGCGGTCTTGTTTTTGGGTTTGTTTCCGCGGTGAGTCGGACTTACCAAACCCCAACAGCGGTATCGGAGCCTCGCTCGTTTATTTTTAAAATCATAATATTTTCAAGGTGTTTTTATGGCTTAATTTTTCTGGTTTTAAGTTGCTAATTAGATTAGTAACTCGTTTTTCCAATTTTTACCTCGTATTAGAGCTGTCTTCAGCTCCCGAACCCAGATTTCGACCCAAAAATAGTGAATTTTGGGTGGAAAAGGCGTTCTAGAAATGGTTTTATCTTTCAGGGTTCTGTTTTTAGCCAAAAAACGACCAGAAATGCATTTTTCGAGGGATTTTTCGTTTTGACGAAAAATTTTAAGTCTTTCTAACCTTGAAAATTGATTGCATATTTATGGTGGTTATGAATTTGGTTCTTTCCTTTATTTATATGCAATTTTAGACTTTGTTGATTTAATCATTTTTTAGTTGATTGGAATCATAAAGTTTAAAACTTGTGATTGAAATTGGTTTATCTTCATATTGGAAGATATAATTTTTTCATGGAGTCACAAGTATTAAAGTTGGAGTCTTTATTGAACTTATGTTCATTTTTCCAACTCCCTTTTATTTTGTCAAAATCTCAAGATTAATTTAAAGTGATTAAATTAATAGTGAGAATTGCGCTAATTTATTTTATTACACCAAGTTAAACAAATTTTATTAAAGAATGGTTCTTGGAAATAAATTTGGTGAATTGCATTTGGATGAATTATTTAAGTTGGACTTGTTATTTTTCATTTTTCCTCAAAATTGATTCTAAAATTAATTTAGAATTGATTTATAATGTCACACACAAAAATCGATAATTTTCGAAGCATTAGCACGCAACACGAGGCCTAAGAGCCCCGAGCTAGCTCTCGGTCAGCTGGGCTGCTCACGCAACCCATATGTGGCTGCCGAGGCTGCTGGGCACTTCGTTCTTAGGTGCTTGGTGCTGTGCGTGTGTGTGTGCGAGGAAGGGCGTGGGCTGCTGCTCGCTGCCAGCAGCATAGCGCGCCAGCCAGCAGCAAGCAGCAGCATGGCGCAGCAGCAGCATAATGCTGTGCGCGCTGTGCGTGCTGCTACGCTTGGCTGGGCTGGGCGTAGCGCATGCGAGCACAAGCAGCCCACATGCATGCTTGGTGTTGCGGGGGTGCGCATGGGCATACTACGTGCTTGTTGTACGGTACGTACAATCCCATAATTGGCATAATAACCCCGCGTTATTAAGGCGATGCTATTTTAAAGTTAATTTTAGCGTTGCTTAATATGTAAATAAGGGTATTTTTTTTTTGGACTCCAAGTCTTAATGCTAGGCACTTAGACATTTTGGAATACATATTTTGCTTAAATTGTCGTTTTAATTATTTTAATTATTTTGTTTATTTAATTAAAATTTTTGGAGGCTAGGCCTCGGGTTTTGAGCGACATTTGCAAAATTAATTTTGGCAAATATTTGGGTTCACCGACTTAATTAATTGGATTAGTTAAGTTGGATGCGGAATTTAGTGGGAGCGTCTCTAAGTTATTACCATAACCGGTTAAAACAACTTTGACTAGTTTAATTAGGCGTGTTAATTGGATTAACCACCTAGATTAGTTACTAGTTCTCGCGCGTTTTATGCATTGTTACTTGTTTATCGTTGTAAAATGCATGGGCCATTCACAGATAGTGAATGGATGAATGGAATATAAATTCTCTCACAGGTTTTATGAAATGGCAACTAGTGGGGCCCGATTAGGATAGAAAATACGGACTGTGATCCGTGATGTATTTTTGTAAATCTAAATACGGTCTGCGAACCGTTGAGTATTTTTGTACCTTAATATTTAGATTAGTCCTAATCGTAGATACTAGCAATTGTAATATTTTGGTCAAGTCTTGAAGACGGGGTTCTTAGAAGATAAAGCCATGAAGTTGCAAATGAAGACCTTTTGAAGACTTGAAGATCTCAAGGGGTCATGCTAGTTGCCAAATGCATCTCTATTAATGTTTTCGATATATATTTATGTTTATATATATATGAATTATATGTTAGATGCATGTTTAGGATTTCGAATGTTGAGAGGATTAGTTAAGTTCACTTAAATCAACCAACATAGAAACCCTAGGTCCCTAAAATATTGAGTAAAACTTGCCATTCCAAAACACACTTACCAACCGAACGAGGGTAGTGGTGGGCTACGCCAAAGCGAGGCATCACTACGTCTCCAAGGAACGTAAGGCATACCGGGTATGCAAGGTGGTTTTGGTTATACTCAACGATATGAGTGATGGAGTCCTAACATGTCGTGGCAAAGTGAATAAATTGTTTAGAGAGCATTGAATGCGACGATTTATTCAACCAAGAGTGGCTTGGAGCCATTAGCAAAGCGTTGCTTACCTTAGGAGATTGAGTGTTAAGACAAGCCAAAGCATGCTTAACCACTCTTTGTTTCTTTGGATCTTGGAATCGACTTATTCTCACCTAAAATGGGGACAATCTTTAATGTGTGAATAAGACGTTTTAAATAAGTTTGATTAAAATGCATGAATTCAATCTTATTTAAATATAATGAATGGTTTTTTATTTCAAATTCTTTCAATTGTAGAATCATGTCTCCAACTAATGTCAACCTCCTTATGCTCCCGGAATCGCCCGAAAAGTTGCCAATTTCTCTGAACTTGGTAAACTTTAAGGAATGGGAAGAGGAACTCCGAAAGACCCTCCGAAATTGCTACCTAGAGCACATTCTGGACACTCAAATCCCGAGTTTCTACTCAAAGGGGATTATGAGTGATGAGGCACATGAGGTATGGAGTGTGGATTGTAAAAGAGTTTCAAGACTCATGGCAAACTCCATCTCGGTACAATGGAAGGGGAAGTTCTCCAACTATTTTCCGGACATGATGCTCAAAGCTCTAGAAGATGTAGTCAATTTGAGAGTCACCAAAAGTACCAGAGGCAACTATGATGGACTTGTGGAAGATGTGACTAGGTCACTCTCGAACATGAGGATCAAGCCACCGCAAGATGGGTTTCTCACGAAAGAGAGACAAGAAGTACGGGCTAAGGTCTATAATGCAAGACTTAGACCCGGGATGCCACTTCAAGCTCATGTGCTCAACATGACAAGGCTATTCACCCATCTGGAGCTAATTGGCAAAGCAGTGGACGATGAGAAAGCGGCTCTCATGCTACTAAGCTCACTCCATTCGGGGTATGTTGCATTACAGATGCGACTTACGGACAAGCGGAACAAACTGTCCTTGATGGAAGTTATTCAAGAGCTCCAGAAAACCTATTCTTGCAAGAAGGCTAAGGTTGCTCGGAGACCAAAGAAGAAGGAGTTCAAGAACAAAGCTAAGATGCGCTGCTTCTATTGTAGTTGACCCGGACACTATAAAAGAGAATGTAGCATGTATCTAGAAGATGAGGCGAAAAGAAAAGTAACCTCAATCTCAGGTATCATCTTTACACTTGAACATAAGCCATTTATAAGGTATTAGATACCGGAAAATTGGCTCACTATATGCTTCTGTTTCAGGAACAAAGTGAGCGGTGCTTTTCAAGTGGATATGAGTACACAAGTGGAAGAAGAAGATAATCTTTCAAAGAAAGCTTGTAATCTCATATTTTGTCTAGATTTAAAACTTGCTTAGTTTTATCTACCATATTTTGATCTTGTGGCGTTGGACGTCATTTTGAAGTTGATCACAAGACATATCATCTTGTTTATATTTATGGAATGACACGTTTGTGTCTTTGGACAAATTTTTTATAATGATACCAAAAGAGCTAAGACCATAGAGTCAAATCAGACTTACTTGTGGCATTGTCGTCTTTGCCACATCAACATCAAACGCATCAAGAAACTTCTACAAGAAGGTGTTCTTGACTCTTTTGATTTAGAATCGTTTGAGAATTGCAAGGGATGTCTATTAGGCAAGATGATTAAACAGCCATTCTCCAAGTTGGGAGAAAGGGAAAGTGACTTATTAAGTCTTATACATACCAATGTATGTTGACCAATGAGCTCAACCACAAGAAATGGACATCGATATTTCATCACTTTCACAGACGACTATAGTAGATATGGCTATGTCTACCTCATGTCGCATAAATCTGAATCATTTGAAAAGTTCAAAGAATTTCAGAGTGAAGTTGAAAATCAGCTTGGCAAGAAAATCAAAGCCCTTCGATCGGATCGAGGTGGTGAATACTTGAGCCAAGAATTCGATGACCATCTGAAAGAAAAGGGTATACTTTCAGAATTGACACCTTCAGGAACTCCTCAATGGAACGTAGTATCCGAAAGGAGAAATCGGACCTTGTTAGACATGGTACGATCAACATTGGGTCTTAGTGATCTTCCTATCTCTTTCTGGGGACACGCACTTCTAACTGCGGCACTAACACTGAACCGTGCTCCATTAAAAGCTGTAGAAAAGACTCCATATGAATTATGGACGAAGAAACCTCCCAGTTTATCTTTTCTAAAGATATGGGGATGCGAAGCATATGTCAAGAAATTGATTTATGACAAACTTCATCCCAAATCTGACAAGGTTTACTTTGTGGGCTACCCAAAAGAAACCAAAGGGTATTACTTCTACAACAAATCGAAGAACAAAGTGTTTGTTGCTCGCGATGGTGTCTTTTTGGAGAAGGAGCACCTTTCCAAAATGACAAGTGGGAAGAAAATTGAACTCGACGAAGTTCGTGAGGATGAGCAACAAAATCATAATGACAGTCAAAATGCTCAAACAGCATCTGTTGACGCAAGTCAAAATGATCAAAATGTGCAAAGTCGAACCGACAATGCAAATGCTCAATCCATTACCCTACGTAGGTCTCAGCGGCCGAGATCTGAACCTGATAGATATCTTGGTTTAGTATTAACCGAGAATCAGGACATCCTGATTATGGATGGAGATGAACCGGCAACCTACAAGCAAGCGATGGCAAGCACCGACTCTGCTAAATGGCAAGAGGCCATGAGATCTGAAACGGATTCCATGTTTGAAAATCAAGTCTGGGACTTGGTTGACTTACCCGAAGGTTATACACCTATTGGATGTAAGTGGATTTTCAAGTTGAAAACCGACAAAGATGGAAATGTATTCATTTACAAAGCTAGATTGGTGGAAAAAGGTTACAGACAAGTTCATGGTATTTATTACGATGAAACCTTTTCACCAGTCGCAATGCTTAAATCCATTCGGATCCTCCTAGCGATTGCTGCATATTACAATTATGAAATATGGCAGATGGACGTCAAAACCGCCTTCCTTAATGGTTATTTGGAAGAAACTGTGTATATGACACAGCCTGAAGGTTTTGTCAACCAAAACAATGCTAGGAAAGTTTGTAAGCTTAAAAAGTCCATTTATGGACTAAAGCAAGCAAGCAGAAGTTGGAATCTGCGATTCGATGAAGCCATCAGTAAGTTTGGTTTTATCAAGAATCCAGATGAATCTATTGTTTACAAGAAGGTTAGTGGGAGTGACATCGCCTTCCTAGTCTTATATGTCGATGACATATTGCTCATTGGAAACAGCATTCCGTTGTTAGAGTCCGTAAAGGCCTGGCTTGGAAAGTGCTTCTCAATGAAAGACTTGGGAGAGGCTCAGTACATACTAGGCATCAAGATCTATAGGGATAGATCGAAAAGGATGATTGTATTGAGTCAGAGTACTTATATTGATAAGGTACTTGCTCGATTTGGCATGGAGGAGGCCAAGAGAGGTCACCTGCCAATGTCACATGGCATAACCCTAAGCAAGAAGCAGTGTCCACAGACACTTGATGAGCGGGTAAGAATAAATCAAATTCCATATGCTTCGCTTATTGGATCGATCATGTATGCCATGATATGTACTAGGCCAGATGTATCGTATGCCTTGAGTGCTACGAGCCGTTACCAATCAGACCCAGGAGAGGCGCATTGGAGTGCGGCCAAAAATATCCTAAAGTACCTGAAAAGGAACATGGATAAATTCCTGGTGTATGGTGGTGCAGAGGATTTAGTTGTGGAAGGTTATACCGACGCAAGCTTCCAGACAGACAGAGACGATTTCAAATCGCAATCTGGATATGTGTTCTGTCTAAATGGAGGAGCGTTTAGTTGGAAGAGCGCAAAGCAGAGTACAACTGCAGATTCTACAACTGAACTGGTGAACTTGATGTTGTACCCTCTATAAAGGGTCCAAGATCCCTCTATTGTGACAACAATGGAGCTATTGCTCAGGCCAGAGAGCCTAGGGAACATCAGAAGGTCAAACATGTCAAGCGGCGATTTCACATGATTCGAGAATGGAAATCAGAGGGTGAAATCAGAATTTGCAAAGTTGGAACGGATGACAATGTAGCCGATCCACTTACTAAACCTTTGCCCCAAGTGAAGCACAACAAGCACGTTGAGGCAATGGGAATCAAGCATGTAGGAGACTGGCTTTGATTTCCTTGTTTAGTGTTTTAGTTAATTTTGAGAAAAATTAATGTAAGACGCTAAGGAAAACCATTCAAGTTTTGGAGTAATATAAAATTTCATGCAATATTTTATTACTCCGTTATGCTATTTAATTGTGGTTTAGGATTAAATAATGAGTCCATTCGATTCGATTAATATTCAAAATAGGGTATCAAGACAAGTCTTGGTAAGGAAACACCTATTAAGTGAACATTGAATATTATAATCGAAAATTATCCCTAATCAAGGTCATTTAAATGATGGGCGATTAATGACCGATTGAGATTAGTGTGTAGTTTGATTTATAGCACCGTTTCATGTGCTACAAGGACATGATTGTCATAAATCATTTGCATAGGTATTGGTTTAGAACCATGCTGGATCGACCTATGAGAATACTTTAAAAAATTAAAAAATTTGTCATAAGTGTACTTCTCATTATGGCTATCGGAACCTATTTCCTCGACCATGAGTATTGTGAGTTCTCTTGTTTGAGTACTAGTTCGCTTTGATGTTGTCAAACGTCTGCCGTAATAGGGGATTATAACGGTAACACTCGGGCGACTAGGTCCTCTCAGTAAGAGGAGCTACATTACAAGACTGGGAATGTCCCCCTACTAAAATAGGGAAGATGTCTTTGTTGTATACAAGGCCTCTCGTAGAGCGAGACTGTAAAATGCATGGCCGTGCTCGGATGGATTTTAGAAATCATCTGTTTATTGACAGTCGGACTCGGAATCGGGAAACACTTCTAGACGTAATAAGGATGACAAAACAAATCTTACCTTATAGTTCATGAAAAGACATTAAGCGACATAGGAAAAAGGCTGTACACAAAATGCGCACTTGTCCGGAAGGACAAGTGGGACATTGAAAGGAATGGTGTCCTTCGAACAAGTGTACTATTCCGTTAGTGGGTTCAGAATTATTAGAAAGCTAATATATTCAGTGAGGTCAAGTGATCGGAATGCCTGGGTGGAGGCCGCTTCCGATCAATAATATTAATGAATAATTAATATTACAGCTTAATCTTGACTGAACCCTTTGGGTCACACCAAAGCATTCAACAAACCAAACCGACGAATTAATTCGGAAGGAATTAATGAGTCGACCGAGTAATATTTATTTAGACGTCGGAAATTCGAGCTTAAAGCGTCGAAACCGAGCGTCGGAAGTCGAGTCGAAAAATAGTGAAAGACGAGACGAGAAATAGTAATAAATCAACAAAAGACCAAAATACCCCTAGCATCGGAATGCCCAAGCAAACCGAGTGCTAAGGGCGTATGGCCTAGCATGGTGGCTAGCATGCGCACCAAGCCGAGCCTAGGCTGGCTGGTGCGTGCTAGCGCACCCATGCTAGCATCGCAAGGCTAGGCGCTGCCTAGTGCGTGCTAGCATGCTAGGCACAGCCTTGTGCGCGCAATGGCTAGCAAGCTATGCCGCAACAAGCTGCTGCAGCTAGCACGCTAGGCGCGCCAGCTCGCCACAGCTAGCAGCAGCATGTCTAGGCCATTGCTTGCTGCCTAGCAGCGCTGGCCAAGGCACAAGGCCAGCAGCAGCCTGCACAAGCATGCTGGGCTTGCTGGCCAGCAGCGCCTGGCAGCCCGCATGCGAGTGCTGGGCCTGCTGGGCTTGCTGGGCGTGGCTGCCGCGGACAGCAGCACATGGCAGCCCACCTTGGCTGCCTTGGTGCCCAAGGGTGGGTGCCATGTGGCTTGTGGTCCTTGAGTGTGTGTGGAGTGAGGTGGCCGGTTATGGGAGAGGGAGTGGGGAGCAAGTTTGGTCCCCCCCTTCTCCAAGTGGTCCTCACCTAACCACTCACATAAGCTTGCCACTTGTTGATTTATTACTAGCTTGATTATTAATTTTATTTTAGCTTTAAAATAAAATGGAAAAATCATACTATCTTACGTTGATGGGAGAGTAAATGATACTCCCATCATTTCCTATAAATACCCAAGTATGGGCATTGGGAATGATGCTTGAGTAAGAGTTGAAAAAGGCATCACAATTAGTGAAAATCTTTGAACTCAATATAATTACTCGGGTTTTATTGGTCGGGTCTTGCTAACCCCAAGACATTGGATCTAGTCGGTTTTGTTGATGCGGGTGGACTTCGTTGGAGGTCTCCGTGTGAGCGGGACTTGAAGCTTTCAAGTAAGAGCTCATTTTGGAGCGAAGCACGCGTCAAAGGTAATTAGCTTATCTTAATCTTGTGATTAATTTAATTATGTTTATGGTTTTATTTATTGCGAGTGCAGTCTTGTTTTTGGGTTTGTTTCCGCGGTGAGTCGGACTTACCAAACCCCAACATGAAAGTCAAATGCATTCAACAAATTTAATTATATTAAATGAAAGTCAAACTCATTCAAACAAATCTGTTTGAATCATATGAAAGTGAAACACTTTCAAATAAAGCTTTTAGAATGAATGAAAGTTAAATTTATTCAACGAAGCTATTTGAATCAAATGAAACTCAAACAAATTAAAACAAAGCTTTTTAAATCAAATAAAAGATAAACACATTCAAACAAAACTTTTTTATTCAAATAAAAGCCAATCACATTCAAACAAAGATTTTTTAATTGAATAAAAGTTAAACACATATGAGCAAAGCTTTTTAAATCGATTGAAGGTCAAATGCATTCAACGAATCTAATTGAATCAAATGAAAGTCAAACACGTTCAAATAAATCTTTTTGAAACAAATGAAAGTCAAACACATTCAAACAAAGCTTTTGATTCAAATGAATGTTAAACACGATCAAACAAAGCTTTTAGAATCGAAAGAAAGTCAAATGCAATTAAAAATGCTAATTGAATTAAATGAAATTCAAACACAGTTAATCCAAGCTTTTTTAATCAAATGAAACTCAAACACATTCGAACAAAGCTTTTTGAATCAAATCAAAGTCAAACATTTTTAAAAAAAACTTTTTAATTTGAATTAAAATCAAATGCATACAACGAAGCGAATTAAATCAAATGAAAGTCTAACACATTAAAAAAAAACTTTTTGAATCAAATAAAAGTAAAAACATTCAAACGAATCTTTTTGAATTGAATGAAAGTCAAATGCATTTACAGAAGTAAATTGTATCGAATAAAAGTCAAACACATTCAAACAAATTATTTTGAATCAAATAAAAGTCAAACATATTCAAATAAAGCTTTTTGAATAGAATGAAAGTTAAATACATTCAACGAAGCTAATTGAATCAAATGAAATTCAAACACATCCAAACTAATATTTTTGAATCAAATGAAAGTCAAACATATTCAAATAAAGCTTTTTGAATCTTATGAAAGTTAAATATATTCAACGAAGCTAATTTCATCAAATGAAAGTCAAACACATTCAAACAAAGCTTTTAACATCAAATGAAAGCCAAACACATTGAAACAAAGCTTTTTTTAATCAAATGATGGTTAAACGCATTTAAAAAAAGCTTATTGAATTGTATTAAAGTCAAATGCATTCAATGAAGCTAATTGAATCAAAGAAAGTAAAATACATTAAAACTAAGCGTTTGAATCAAATGAATGTTAAACAAATTCAAACAAAGCTTTTTTAATCGAAAGAAATTCAAATGAATTTAACGAAGCTAATTGAGTCAAATGAAAGTCAAACACATTCAAACAAATCTTTTTGAAACAAATTGAATTCTAACACATTCAAATAAAACTTTTTGAATTGAATGAAAGTTAAATGCATTCAACGAAACTTATTGAATCAAATGAAAGTCATACACATTAAAACAAAACTTTTTAAATCAAATGAAAGTCAAACACATTCAAAAAAAATATTTTTTATTTAAATGAAATCCAAACACATTTAAACAAAGCTTTGTGAATCAAAAGAAAGTCAAATGAATTCAACGATGCGAACTGAATCAAATGAAAGTCAAACACAATCAAACAAAGCTTTTTGAATCAAATTAAACTCAAATATATTCAAACAAAACTTTTTGAATTAAATGAAAATCAAATGAAAGTCAATTTATTCAAAAAAATTAAATGCATTTGACTTTCATTCAAATGACTCGATTGAAAGTCAAATGCATTTAATGAAACGAATTCATTCAAATGAAAGTCAAACACGTTAAAACAAAGTTTTTTGAATCAAATTAAAGTAAAACACATTCAAACAAAGCCTTTTAAATCGAATGAAAGTCAAATGCATTCAACAAATCAAATTAAATTAAATGAAAGTCAAACACATTCAAACAAATCTGTTTGAATCATATGAAAGTGAAACACATTCTAATAAAGCTTTTAGAACGAATGAAAGTTAAATTTATTCAACGAAGCTATTTGAATCAAATGAAAGTCAAACAAATTAAAACAGAGCTTTTTAAATCAAATGAAAGACAAACACATTCAAACAAAACTTTTTTATTCAAATAAAAGCCAAACACATTCAAACAAAGCTTTTTTAATCAAATTAAAGTTAAACACATACAAACAAAGCTTTTTTAATAGAATGAAGGTCAAATGCATTCAACGAAGCTATTTGAATCAAATGAAGTCAAACACATTTAAACAAAGCTTTTGAATCCAATGAAAGTTAAACACATTTAAACAAAGCTTTTTAATCCAATGAAAGTTAAAGACATTCAAACAAAGCATTTTGAATCAAAAGAAAGTCAAATGCATTCAACGAATCTAATTGAATCAAATGAAAGTCAAACACGTTCAAACAAATCTTTTTAAAACAAATGAAAGTTAAACACATTTAAATAAAACTTTTTGAATTTAAAGAATATTAAATGCATTCAACGAAGCAAATTGAATCAAATGAAAGTCAAACACATTCAAATAATGCTTTTTAAATCAAATAAAAGTCAAACACTTTCAAAACAAAGCTTTTTTATTCAAATAAATGCCAAACACATTCAAACAAAGCTATTTTAATCAAATGAATGTGAAACACATTCAAACAAATCTTTTTGTATCAAATGAAAGTTTAATGCATTCAACAAAGCTAATAGAATCAAATGAAGTCAAACACAATCAAACAAAGCTTTTTAAATCCAATGAATGTAAAAAACATTAAAACAAAGCTTTTGAATCAAATGAAAATTAAATACATTCAAACAAAGGTTTTTGAATCGAAAGAAAGTCAAATGCATTCAACGAATCTAATTGCATCAAATGAATGTCAAACACAATCAAACAAAGCTTTTTGAACCGAATTAAACTCCAACACATTCAAACAAAGCTATTTGTATCAAATAAAATTCAAACATTTTCAAACAAAGATTTTTGAATCACATGAAAGTCAAATGCATTTAACGATGCGAATTCAATCAAATAAAAGTCAAACACATTAATACAAAGCTTTTTGAATCAAAGGAGAGTCAAACACATTAAAACAAAGCTTTTGAATCAAATGAATGTTAAACTCATTCAAACAAATCTTTTTGAATCAAATAAAAGTCAAGCACATTCAAATAAAGCTTTTTGAATCGAATAAAAGTAAAAACCATTCAACGAAGCTAATAGAATGAAATGAAGTCAAACACAATCAAACAAAGCTTTTTGAATCCAGTGAAAGTAAAAAATATTAAACAAAGCTTTTGAATCAAATGAAAATTAAACACATTCATACAAAGGTTTTTGAATCGAAAGAAAGTCAAATGCATTCAACGAATCTAATTAAATCAAATGAATGTCAAACACAACCAAACAAAGCTTTTTGAACCAAATGAAACTCCAAGACATTCAAACAAAGCTATTTGTATCAAATGAAAATCAAACATTTTCAAACAAAGCTTTTTTAATCGAAAGAAAGTCAAATGCATTTAACGATGCGAATTCAATCAAATAAAAGTCAAACACATTAAAACAAAGCTATTTGAATCAAAAGAAAGTCAACACTTTCAAACAAAGCTTTTTGAATCGAATGAAAGTTAAATGCATTCAACGAAACTAATTAAATTAAATGAAAGACAAACACATTAAAACAAAGCTTTTTTAATAAAATGAAAGTCAAAAAGTTTCAAATAAAGCATTTTGAATCGAATGAAAGTTAAATGCATTCAACGAAGCTAATTGAATCAAATGGAAGTCAAACACATTCAAACACAGCTTTGAAAATCAAATGAAAGCCAAACACATTAAAACAAATTTTTTTTAACCAAATGAAAGTTAAACACATTCAAACAAAGCTTTTTAAATCGTATGAAAGTCAAATGCATTCAACGTAGCTAATTGAATCTAATGATGTCAAACATAATAAAAAAAAGCTTTTTGAATCCAATGATAGTCAAACACATTAAAACAAAGCTTTTGAATCAAACAAATGTAAAACACATTCAAACAAAGCTTTTTGAATCGAAAGAAAGTCAAATGCAAACAACGACGTTAATTGAATCAAATGATAGTCAAACACAATAAAACAAAGCTTTTTGAATCAAATGAAACTCAAAAAAATTCAAACAAAGCTTTTTTATCAAATCAAAGTCAAACATTTTCAAACAAAACTTTATGAATCGAATAAAAGTCAAATGCATTCAACGAAGCGAATTCAATCAAATAAAAGTCAAACACATTATATAAAGCTTTTTAATTCAAATGAAAGTCAAACACATTCAAACAAAACTTTTAGAATCGAATGAACGTCAAAGGCATTCAACGAAGCTAATTGAATCAAATGAAAGTTAAACACATTCAAACTAATCATTTTGAATCAAATGAAAGTCAAACACATTCAAATAATGCTTTTTGAATCGATGAAAGTTAAATGCATTCAACAAAGCTAATTGAATCAAATGAAAGTGAAACACATTCGAACAAATCTTTTTAAATCAAATAAAAGTAAAACACATTCAAATGAAGCTTTTTGAATCGAATAAAAGTAAAATGCATGCAACGAAGCTAATTGAATCGAATGAAAGTCAAACACATTCAAACAAGCTTTTACAATCAAATGAAAGCCAAACACGTTCAACCAAAGCTTTAGAAATCAAATGAAAGTAAAACACAATCAAACAAAGCTTTTTAAATCGCATGAAAGTCAAATTCATTCAACGAAGCTAATTGAATCAAATGATGTCAAACATAATCAAAAAAAGCTTTTTGAATCCATTGAAAGTCAAACACATTAAAACTAAGGTTTTGAATCAAATGAATTTTAAACACATTCAAACAAATCTTTTTTATTCAAAAGAAAGTCAAATGCAATCACCGACGCTAATTGAATCTAATGAAAGTCAAACACAATAAAACAAAGATTTTTGAATCAAATGAAACTCAAACACATTTAAACAAAGCTTTTTTTATCAAAACTAAGTCAAACATATTCAAACAAAACATTTTGAATCGAATGAAAGTCAAATGCATACAACGAAGCGAATTCAATCAAATGAAGGTCAAACACATTAAATAAAGCTTTTTTATTCAAATGAAAGTAAAACACATTCAAACAAAGCTTTTTGAATCGAATGAAAGTTAAATGCATTCAACGAAGTTAATTTAATCAAATGAAAGTCAAACACATTCAAACAAAAAATTTTGAATCAAATCAAAGTCAAACACATTCAAACAAATCATTTTGAATCAAATGAAAGTCAAACACATTCAAATTACGCTTTTTGAATCGAATGAATGTTAAATGCATTCAATGAAGCTAATTGAATCAAATGAATGTAAAACACAATCAAACAAATCTATTTGAATCTAATGAAAGTCAAACACATTCAAATAAAGCTTTTTGAATCTTATGAAAGTTGAATGCATTCAACGAAGCTAATTGAATCAAATGAAAGTCAAACATATTCAAACAATGCTTTTAAAACCAAATGAAAGCCAAACACCTTCAAACAAAGCTTTTTTAATCAAACGAAAGTTAAAATCATTCAATGAAAGCTTATTAAATTGTATGAAAGTCAAATGCATTTAACGAAGCTAACTGAATCCAATGAAAGCTTGTTGAATCCAATGAAAGTCGAACACATTAAAACAAAGCTTTTGAATGAAATAATTGTTAAACACATTCAAACAAAGCTTTTTTAATTGAAAGAAATTCAAATGCAATCAACGACGCTAATTAAATAAAATGAAAGTCAAACACATTAAAACAAAGATTTTTTAATCAAACAAAACTCAAACACATTAAACAAAGCTTTTAGAATCAACTCAAAGTCAAAAAAAATTCAAACAAAGCTTTTTGAATCGAATGAAAGTCAAATACATTTAACGAAGCGAATTCAATCAAACGAAAATCAAACACATTAAATAAATCTTTTTGAATTAAATGAAAGTCAAATGCCCTGAACAAAGCTAATTGAATCAAATGAAAGTAAAACATATTCCAATAAAGCATTTTGAATCGAATGAAAGTTAAATGCATTCAACGAAGCTAATTGAATCAAATGAAAGTCAAACACATTCGAACAAATCTTTTTAAATCAAATGAAAGTCAAACACATTCAAATAAATCTTTTTTAATTGGGTGAAAGTTAAATTAATTCAACGAAGCTAATTGAATCAAATGAAAGTCAAACAAATTTAAACAAAGCTTTTAAAATCAAATGAAAGTCAAACACATTTAAACAAAGCTTTTTGATCAAATCAAAGTTCAACATATTTAAACAAAACTTTATGAAACGAATGAAAGTCAAATGCATTCAACGAAGCGAATTCAATCAAATGACAGTCAAACACATTAAATAAAGCTTTTTGATTCAAATGAAAGTTAAACACATTTAAACAAAGCTTTTTGAATCGAATGAAAGTCAAATGCATTTAACAAAGTTAATTGAATCAAATAAAAGTCAAACCCATTCAAATAACGCTTTTTGAATCGAATGAAAGTTAAATGCATTCAACGAAGCTAATTAAATCAAATGAAAGTAAAACACATTCAAAAAAATATTTTTGAATCAAATGAAAGTTAAACACATTAAAATAAAGATTTTTGAATCGAATGAAAGTTCAATGCATTCAACGAAGCTAATTGAATAAAATGAAAATCAAATACATTCAAACAAAGCTTTTAAAATTAAATGAGAGCCAAACACATTCAAACAAAGCTTTTTTAATCAAACGAGAGTTAAACACATTCAAACAAAGCTTATTGAATTGTGTGAAAGTCAAATGCATTCAACAAAGGTAACTAAATCAAATGAAGTCAAACATAATCTAACCAAAGCTTTTTTGATCCAATGAAAGTCAACCACATTAAAACAAAGATTTTGAATCAAATGAATGTTAAACACATTCAAACAAAGCTTTTTGAATCGAAAGAAAGTCAAATGCAATCAACGACGTTAATTGAATCAAATGAAAGTCAAACACAATCAAACAAAGTTTTTTGAATCAAACAAAACTCAAACACGTTCAAACAAATTTTTTAAACCAAATCAAAGGCAAACATTTTTAAACAAAACTTTTTGAATCGAATGAAAGTCAAATGCATTTAACGAAGCCAATTCAATCAAATGAAAATCAAACACATTAAATAAATCTTTTAGAATTAAATGAAAGTCAAATGTCCTAAACAAAGCTAATTAAATCAAATAATAGTCAAACACAATCAAACAAATCATTTTAAATCAAATGAAAGTAAAACACATTCAAATAAAGCTTTTTGAATCGAATGAAAGTTAAATGCATTCAACGAAGCTAATTGAATCAAATGAAAGTGGTTTTTCAAGTAAATTCTTCAAGAGTACTAGGGATATTACTGGACAAGCTGTCACTAAAGCCGTGCTGAATTTTTTTGCTGAGGGTAAGCTGCTGAAGCAAGTTAATGCTACTACTTTGACCTTGGTGCCTAAAGTTGAAAATGCTAATAAAGTGACTCAGTTTAGGCTAATTGTTTGATGTAATGTTGTTTATAAGATTATCTCTAAGCTCATCTGTGCTAGGCTTAAGGAAGTGCTTCCTGATTTAGTTGACTCTTGCCAGGGTGCTTTTGTTGCTTGAAGATCCATATTGGATAATATCTTGGTTTGCTAAGATATGCTTAAGAGCTACAATAATAAGAGAATGCCCCCTAGGTGTACAGTTAAGGTGGACTTAAGGTAAGCCTATGATTCTATAAGTTGGAGCTTTATAAAAAATATGCTTGGGGCTTTTGGGTTTCCTATAAAGTTTACTGGTTGGATTATGGAGTGTGTTAGTACTCCTTCTTTCTCTTTGATGTTAAATGGTGGTTTGCATGGTTTTTTTGCTGGGAAAAAAGGGATAAGACAAGGTGATCCTATGTCTCCCTTATTATTTGTGTTGGTCATGGAGTATTTGACAAGAATGTTAAAGAAAATTGGGAAGTAAAAGGCCTTTAAATATCATCAGAGATGTAAGAGCTTAGCGTTAAACCACCTTATCTTTGCTGATGATTTGATGCTCTTCTCTTATGGGAATGTGGACTCTGTTAAGCTACTTCTTAGAGCTCTGAAGTCTTTTGAAAGAAGATCTGGATTGCAGGTTAACACTGATAAGACAGCTGTGTATTTTGGTAATGTGCAGAATCAGACCAGAGATGCCATTTTGCAGCTGTCTGGGTTTGTTGTTGGTAATATGCCTTTTAAATATCTTGGAATTCCTTTGAATGACAAGTATTTGAGAGTTACTTACTATGATGCTATAGTTGATAAAATGCTTAATAAGATTCATTGTTGGAGTAGTAGGAATTTATCCTATGCTGCTAGAGCTACTTTGATTAATGAAGTGCTTATGAGCTTACACACTTATTGGGCTCTGTGCTTATTACTTCCTAAGACTGTGATGCTCAGCATTATGCAACTCTGCAGAGCTTTTTTATGGGATGGTAAGGCTGTTCTGAGCAGAGCTCCTCCCCTGGCTTGGGATTGCGTTTGTAGACCAAAAAATGCTGGTGGGTTGGGAGTTAGAAACTGTTTGCTATGGAACAGGTCAGCTATTGGTAGCTATGTATGGAAGATTGCCAAGAACACTGAGTCTTTATGGGCAAAATGGGTGCACTCAGTTTACCTTAAAGGGCAAGATTGGTGGCATTACAGTCCCAAGAGAAGTGTTGGGTGGGGGTGGAAATAGATGTGTAAGGTCAAGGAGGAGCTAAAGGAAGGATTTACTAGTAATATGTGGCTTAGAAAACAGTATAAAATTGCAGATTGTTATAAGTGGTTGCAGGGCAATTTGGATAAGGTCCCTTGGAGCAAATGGGTGTGGAACAAGGTCAAAGAACCTAAGCATTCTTTTGTAATTTGGTTGGCAATGTTGGGGAGGCTCAAAACTAGGGACAAGCTCTCAAGGTTTGGGGTTTGCTCTGATGATTTGTGTCTTCTATGTGGTGAAGAGACTGAAACTGTTACCCATTTGTTTTTTGGTTGTAAGTACAGTAAAAGATGCTTGACTGGTGTTTGCAGTTGGATAGGCATTGGTCTGCAGCAGGATAATAATGGTGAGGCTTGGAGGAAGCTGGGGAAAAATAAGATTCAGAGCAGTTTCTATCTTGCCACATTGAGTGCTGCTATTTACAACATTTGGCTAGCCAGGAATCATGTGTTCTGGCAGCATGTTGTAATACATCCTGAGGTGCTGGTAAAAGCAATCAGAAGAGAAGTTGGGGGAAGAGCTCAAAAACGTATTGATGCTAAGTGGAAGACAGAAGACTGAAAATGGTTGTTTAATCTTAGGCATATGCTGTAATTGCTGCTTAGTGTCCTTTTTTCTGTTGTTTGTTTATTTTTTGAGTTTTTTGTGTTGCTGCCTGAGTCCTGCTCCTCCTGTGCCCTTCATAGAAGGTAGCAGGATCTGTGTGGTTTCTCAGAAGAGTTGCCTGGTTTTTTCTAGGCTTCTAGGAGTTGGTTTGGGCCTTTGTCCTATGTACAGTTGTGGGTAGCCATTACAGGCTGTTGTATTTGTACATTTTGTACAGTTTTTTTTGTGTGATTAATATAATTGCTTACTTACAAAAAAAAAAAAAAAAAAAAAAAGAATCAAATGAAAGTGAAACTCATTTTAACAAATCTTTATGAATCAAAAATAAGTAAAACACATTCAAATAAATCTTTTTTAATTAAATGAAAGTCAATGCCCTCAACAAAGCTAATTGAATCAAATGAAAATCAAACACATTCAAACAAAGATTTTAAAATCAAATGAAAGCCAAACACATTCAAACAAAGCTTTTTGATCAAATCAAAGTCAAACATATTGAAGCAAAACTTTTTGAATCGAATGAAAATCAAATGCATTAAACGAAGCGAATTCATTTAAATGAAAGTCAAACACATTCAATAAAGCTTTTTGATTCAAATGAAAGCGAAACACATTCAAAAAAATCTTTTTGAATCGAATGAAAGTCAAATGCATTTAACAAAGTTAGTTGAATCAAATGATAGTCAAACACATTCAAATACATCAATTTGAATTAAATGAAAGTCAAACACATTCAAATAATGCTTTTTGAATCGAATGAAAGTTAAATGCATTCAACGAAGCTAATTAAATCAAATGAAAGTAAACACATTCAAACAAATCTTTATTGAATCAAATGAAAGCCAAACACATTCAAATAAAGCTTTTTGAATCGAATGAAAGTTAAATGCATTCAACGAAGCTAATCGAATCAAATGAAAGTCAAACAAATTCTAACAAATCTTTTAAAATCAATTTAAAGCCAAACACATTCAAACAAAGCTCTTTTTAATCAAACAAAAGTTAAACACATTCAAACAATGCTTATTAAATTGTATGAAAGTCAAATGCATTCAACGAAGCTAACTGAATCAAATGAAGTAAAAAATATTCTAACAAAGCTTTTTGAATCCAATGAAAGTCAAACACATTAAAACAAAGCTTTTGAATCAAATGAATGTTAAACACATTCAAACAAAGCTTTTTGAATCGAAAGTAAGTCAAATGCAATCCACGACGCTAATTGAATCAAATAAAAGTCAAACAATATGAAACAAATCTTTTTGAATCAATTGAAACTCAAACACATTCAAACAAAGCTTTTTGAATCAAATCAAAGACAAACATTTTTAAACAAAACTTTTTGAATCGATTGAAAGTCAAATGAATTTAACCATGCGAATTCAATCAAATGAAAATCAAACACATTAAATAAATATTTTTTAATTAAATGAAAGTCAATGCCCTCAACAAAGCTAATTGAATCAAATGAAAGTGAAACTCATTTAAACAAATCATTTTGAATCAAATGAAAGTAAAACACATTCAAATAAAGCTTTTTGAATCGAATAAAATTTAAATGCATTCAACGAACCTAATTGAATCAAATGAAAGTCAAACACATTGTAACTAATCTTTTTTAATCAAATGAAAGTCAAACACATTCAAATAAGTCCTTTTAATTGAATGAAAGTTAAATAAATTCAATGAATCTAATTAAATCAAGTGAAAGTCAAACACATTCAAACAAATCTTTTAAAATCAAATGAAAGCCAAACACATTCAAACAGAGCATTTTTGTCAAATTAAAGACAAACATATTCAAACAAAAATTTTTGAATCGAATGAAAGTCAAATGCATTGAACAAAGTGAATTCAATCAAATGAAAGTTGAACACATTAAATAAAGCTTTTTTTATTCAAATGAAAGTCAAAAACATTCAAACAAAGCTTTTTGAATCGAATGAAAGTCAAATGCATTTATTAAAGTTAATTAAATCAAATGATAGTCAAACAAATTCAAATAAATTATTTTGAATCAAATGAAAGTCAAACACATTTAAATAATGCTTTTTAAATCGAATGAAAGTTAAATGCATTCAACGAAGCTAATTGAATCAAATGAAAGTAAAACACATTCAAACAAATCTTTTTGAATCAAATGAAAGTCAAACACATTCAAATAAAGCTTTTTGAATCGAATGAATGTTAAATGCATTCACCAAAGCTATTTGAACCAAATGAAAGTCAAACACATTCAAACAAAGCTTTTAAAATGAATCGAATGAATGTCAAATGCACAATCATGAAGGTTTGACTTTGCGTTGACTTTTCTCTCTTCTGTTTCCTCCCATGGCGATTTGAGTTTGCTGGTTTACCTTCAGCTTAGTTGAGTCTCAATGGCGAAGAAGAAGAAGCAATCTACTCCTAAACCTTCAAATAACTTGAATCACCCTTCCAAATTTTCTTTATCGTTGTTGAATGATGGTGTTAATCGATTGAATGTTTCTAAGTTTTCTGGATCTGCTTCGATTCCAGAAGTTGATGAGGACCCTGATGAACTTGTCACTCCACCTTCTCATTTGAGTCAATTCTCAACGTAGAAGATTACTAGAGCTGAGCTGAAAGCTCTTGAGGATTTCCATGGCCGATTGATCAAAGCTAATAAAACAGTACCCCAATCTACTGTTGCATTGGATTTCAGAGCTACCTCTTCTGGTTTTAATGCAGGCAGTGCTTCGAAGGATGATTCTAAGATGGCTGAAGGTAATCTTGTCCTCAATTTTGGATCAGTTCCTCGAATCCCAGACACAGCAGTACCTAGGGTTTCTGAACGTACTGTTCCATTGATTTCTGAGCTCGATTCCACTCCAATTGCTGACCCGATTACTTTAGAGAATGATGTGGTGCCTCCACAGTCTGATACTATTCCTACTGCTAAGCCAGGGTCTGCTAAGCTCACAGCTAAGGGTTCTTCCCTCTCTTTTGTAGCTCCTATGCTCAAAGATGGCAAGTCTGTTGCCATATTACAACAATTTGAAATTAATGAAGATAATCTCAAGTGGAAGAATTCTGTAATTTTTTATGTAATAGGCTATTATCCTACTATTGCTACTGTTCATAGATATATTGCTGAGAATTGGAGTGTTGTAGCTAAACCTGATGTGTTTTGGCATGATGATGGCTACTTTCTGATTAAAATGCAAAACTCTGATGATATGAATGTTGTTCTTAGTGCTAGTCCACATATGTTCTTTGGTAAGGCAACTATTGTTAAGCCTTGGTCTAAGAAATTTGACTTTCATGCTGAGGTTTTGAGAACTGTTCCTATATGGGTTAAGTTACCTAACTTACCTTTGAATTGCTGGGGTGTGGACACTTTGAGCAGACTGGGAAGTGTCTTAGGAATTCCTTTATGTGCTTATTGAAGTTGATGTAACCAAGGCTTTGTCCAAGACTATCTGGTTTGAGAGTCCAGATGGTTTTTTGATTGAACAAAAAGTTATTTTTGAATGGACACCCCCCTTTTGTAGCAAATGTACCAAAGTGGGCCATGATTGTACTATTCCTAGGAAGATTAAGCCTCAAAAGAAGCAGGTGGCTTCTAAGAAGCAGCCTAAGCAGCAAGCAAAGGTTTGGGTTGCTAAGCCCAAACCTGCCACTGTTCCTGCACCTGAATCTAGTGTGCCTGAATCTGAGGGTAATGGTTCTGTTCATAGTGCTGGTGTTTTCACTCCTACTCCAACTACTTTGCAAGCTAATTCTGATGATGATTGGAGAGTGGTGGGAAGGAAACATAGAAGTCATAGTAATCCTCCTGTCTTTAATAATGTTCCTAATTCTAATACCTATGCTGCTCTGATTAAGGATGGTGATGGTGTTGGAGATCTTGTTCCTATCGGAGGTGATGGTAATCCCCCTCTGGGGTCATGATTATCCTATCATGGAATATCAGGGGTCTTAATGATCCCTGCAAAGTAGTTTATGTTAAGAAACTGCTAGTTGAACAGTTTGTGGATGTTATTGGTATCATTGAAACTAAGGTTAAATGTGATAAGAGTGTTAAGCTTCAGAAGAAATTTAGGCCTGCTTGGTCTTGGTTTTGTAATTACTCATCTTCACATAGGGGTAGACTCTGGGTTGGCTGGTTGCATGACAAGGTTAATCTCCTAGTCCTATCCTCTCATGAGCAGTTCATTCATGTCCAAATTAGCTCTAAAGATCTTCAACATCAGATTTTCTTTACCTTTGTGTATGGCTTGCATTCTATTCATGACAGGTTACCTCTTTGGGATGGTATTTCTAGTCTTGGAGCTGTTTCTGGGCCTTGGCTTATTATTGGTGACTTTAATTATGTTCTCAATTCTTATGATAGAATTAATGGTAATGCTGTCACTGATTATAAGGTTAAACATTTCAAAAGTTTTGTTAACAATCTTGATCTTTGTGAAATCAAGAGCAAAGGTTCTTTCTATTCTTGGTCTAATAAGGGCCATGGTGCTACTAGAAATGCTACAAGGATTGACAGGGGGCTAGTGAATCAGGCTTGGTTGAACAAGTATGCTCATGTTGAATCCATCTATCTTCCTCCTCTTCTTTCTGATCATAATCCTCTTTTGGTTGACGTGTGTAGATTTGTTCCTGCTAAGGGGAGACCTTTTAGGTTTCTTAATTGCCTAGCTGATCATGTTGATTTTTGTTCTATTGTGGAAAATAGCTGGCATAGTGTTACAGATTCTTCTGCTATGGTTACTATTTGGCAGAATTTGAAATCTGTCAAAAAGAACCTGAAAGATCTGAACACTAAGTATTTTGCTAATGTTGATGAGAAAGTTGATGTGGCTCTTGCCTCTTGAAAAGCTATTTAAGACCAGCTTGCTGTGGACTATTCTAATTCTGACCTTCATGTTAAAGAGGCTGAAGCTGTAAATATGGTGAAGCATTAGATGTATATCCAGCAGTCCATTTATAAGCAAAAATCTAGGGTTAATTGGATTAAGCAGGGGACTCCAGTTCTCACTACTTCTTTTCTGTTATGAAGCACAGGCAAGGTAGAAATAGAATTGATTCTATCTTGACTGAGGATGATGTCCTTTTAAAAGATCCTATGCTTATTGAAAATGAGATTGTGGGATTTTACAAAGGACTCCTTGGTTCTAGTGCTAGTTCTCTCCTTGCTGTTTACTTGGCCACTATTCGGAGAGGTTCTCAACTCAATTCTGGCTCCATTGACATTTTCACTGCTGTTGTTACTACTTCTAAGATTGATAATGCTCTAGCTCAGATTGGAGATGATAAGGCGCCTGGGATTGATGGTTTCAATGCTGTTTTTTTCACAAAGGCTTGGCCTATGATCAAAACTGATATATATGCTGCTATCTTCTCTTTCTTTGAGACTGGTGTCATTGCTAAGCAGTGGAATTGTACAACAATCACCTTAGTGCCTAAGGTTCAGCATCCTACTTATGTCAAAGAGTTTAGGCATATTGCTTGTTGTACCATGTTGTACAAGTTGATCTCTAAAGTTCTCACAAATAGGATTTATAAAGTGGCGAGGACTTTTATTAATGATGCTTAAGTTGGGTTTATCCCGGGTAAGCACATTGGTGACAATATTCTTTTGGCTACTGAATTGATCAAAGGCTACTCTCATAAGTTTGTTTCTCCTAGGTGCATGATCAAGATTGACTTGAGAAAGGCCAATGACTCTGTTGAATGGCCCTTTTTGCAGACTGTTTTAGAAGAGCTTGGTTTCCCTCATTCTGATGTGAAGTGGATTATGACTTGTGTCTTTTCTGTTTCGTACTCTGTGATGGTTAATGGTTTTCCTGCTAAGCATTTTCCTGCCAAAAAGGGTCTTAGACAAGGAGATCTTATGTCTCCTTTTCTCTTTGCTCTATGTATGGAGTACCTATCTAGGTGCCTTAAGGAAATGACTGGGAATCCTAATTTCAATTTTCATCCTAGATGTGAGAAATTAGGTATTACCCACATGATGTTTGCTGATGATCTTCTCCTCTTCTCTAGGGCTGATTCCATCTCTATTCAGCTTCTCTTGCAGGCTTTCCAGAAATGCTCTTGTGCTTCTGGTCTGATGGCTAATTTAAGTAAGAGTGAGGTTTATTTTGGAGGCATCTCTGATTTTGATAAAGATCAGCTACAAACTGTTCTTGGCATTAGTAGAGGTAGCTTGCCTTTTAGATATCTTGGGGTGCCTTTGTCTTCTAAAAAGCTTATTGTTGCTCAGTGTAGGCCTTTGGTTGAAAGGGTTACTATTAGGATTGGATGCTGGACTTCTAGAAACTTGTCTTATGCTGGTAGGTTACAACTTCTCAAAAGTGTTCTCTTTAGTATTCAGGCTTATTGGGCTCAGATTTTCATCTTAGCTAAGAAGATTCTTAGGGAAATTGAATCTAAGTTCAGGATTTTTCTTTGGACTGGGAAGAACACTTATGCAAAAAAGGCCCCTGTTTTCTGGCATCATATGACTCTTCCTAAGGTGTATGGTGGCTGGAATATTACCTCTCTTGGTGATTGGAATAAAGCTGCTATCTGTAAGATTCTTTGGGATCTTGCTCATAAAGTTGACAATATGTGGGTGAAATGGGTGCATACCTATTATTTCAGCAATAGAAATATTTGGACTGCTACTATTCCCAAGAAATGCTCCTGGGTGTTGAAGAAAATCTTGACTTGCAGAGATATTATTGATGATATTGGTGGATGGTAATCTATTATGAAAAATGGGAAAATGAGTATTGCTAAACTTTATGCTTGGATTCGACCTCAGGCTTCTAAAGTAGGGTGGAAAAGAATTGTTTGCAATAACCAAGCTGCTCCTAAGAGTATTTTCATTACTTGGTTAGCTTTTCTTGATAAACTTGCCACAAAGGACAAAATTGTTAAGTGGAATGCAAGTTGTGATCCTATTTGCTTTTTCTGCCAGAACTCTTGTGAAACTGTTTCTCACTTGTTTTTTTTGTTGTCCTTACTCTAAGACTATTTGGGAACTGATTTTGAAGCTTCTTGAAGTGAAAAAATCAGTTTAACCTTTTCACATTGAACAACAATGGATAGTTAAGAATTGCAGGAAGTCTAACAGCAAGGGAAGAGTACACTCTATGTGTTTTGCTTAGGCTATTTACAGTATATGGCTGTAAAGGAATAGTTTGATGTTTACAGGTGACTGTAAACCCGCAGAAACTGTTTTTAAAGACATTGTTATTCATGTTGCTGTTAAGTGCAATAGAGCAGATAGGAAGCTGCTTTTGTTTCACTGATTTTCTGGTTTACTGCAGTGTGGTTTTAGATCTGCCAGGTTGCTAATGCTATCCTAGTTTTCTAAAGTCTGCAGCAGCTTGGTTCTGCTGTTTCTGTTTGCTGTTGTTTGGTTTCTAGGTGGCAGCTGGTTTTCAGGTGCTATGACATGGGGCTGCAATTGTTGCTGTTATCTACAGTTGCTCTGTTCTGGCAGGCAGTTCTGATGCAGCAAGTCTGTCAGGTTGCTGCTGCTGCTGCTGTTTCTGGTTTGCTGCTGCTGCTATTTCTGGTTTCTTGTCAGCAGGTCTGACAGCAAGTCTGCT
Source organism: Chenopodium album (assembly GCF_948465745.1). Taxonomy (NCBI): domain Eukaryota; kingdom Viridiplantae; phylum Streptophyta; class Magnoliopsida; order Caryophyllales; family Amaranthaceae; genus Chenopodium; species Chenopodium album. Next base: position 24,863,411 of record NC_137842.1, read on the forward strand.
GTAGCTTGGGTGCTGGTTTTGCTTTTCTAATTTGGCAGCTTGTGGTTTGGTGTCGTACTCTTTTTTTATATTAGCTGCTTTAGCTTCTTTGTTTGCTGGTATAGGATGGTTTTGGTGCTTTTGGCTGCTGTTTTAGTCTATTTTTGTGTGTTGTTTCTGTCTTTGGTGTTCTTGTCTGGTCCTGGCTCTCAGAACCTTTCCTAGAAGGTGGCTGTGAGCTTGAGTCCAGTTGTTGTCCTTGTTTCTCTCAAGCACCTTTCCTAGAAGGTGGTTTGGGTAGATTCTTGGACTGTTGGTGTTGGTTTGGCCTTTTTGGTCTGTGGTGTTTGGTGTTGTTACATCTTAGCTTCTTGTAAGTTTGCAACTTTCTTATTTTGGCAATAAATTTCCTATTTACCAAAAAAAAAAAAAATGCTTTTAAAATTAAATAAAAACCAAACACATTCAAACAAAGCTTTTTTAATCAAACGAAAGTTAAACACATTCAAGCAAAGCTTATTGAATTGTATGAAAGTCAAATGCATTCAACGATGCTAACTTAATCAAATGAAGTTAAACATAATCTAACAAAGCTTTTTGAATCAAATGAAAGTCAAACACAATAAAACAAAGCTTTTAAATCAAATGAATGTTAAACACATTCAAACAAAGCTTTTTGAATCGAAAGAAAGTCAAATGCAATAAACGACACTAATTGAATCAAATGAAAGTCAAACACAATCAAACAAAACTTTTTGAATCAAAAGAAACTCAAACACATTCTAACAAAGCATTTTAATAAAATAAAAGTCAAACATATTCAAACAAAAATTTTTGAAGCGAATGAAAGTCAAATGGTCAACAAAGCGAATACAATCAAATGAAAGTCAAACACATTAAATAAATCTTTTTGTATCAAATAAAAGTTAAATGCATTCAACGAAGCTAATTGAATCAAATGAAAGTCAAACACATTCAAACAAAGCTTTTAAAATCTAATTAATGCAACACACATTCAAACAAAGCTTTTTTAATCAAAAGAAAGTTGAACACATTCAAACAAAGCTTATTGAATTGTATGAAAGTCAAATGCATTCAACGAAGCTAACTGAATCAAATGAAGTCAAACATAATCTAACATAGCTTTTTGAATCCAATTAAAATCAAACACATTAAAACAAAGCTTTTAAATCAAATGAATGTTAAACACATTCAAATAAAGCTTTTTGAATCGAAAGAAAGTCAAATGCAATCAACGACACTAATTGAATAAAATGAAAGTCAAACACAATCAAATAAAGCTTTTTGAATCAAACAAAACTCAAACACATTTAAACAAAGCTTTTTGATCAAATCAAAGGCAAACATATTTAAACAAAACTTTTTGAAGCGAATGAAAGTCAAATGCATTCAATGAAGCGAAATCAATCAAATGAAAGTAAAACACATTAAATAAATCTTTTTGTAACAAATGAAAGTTAAATGCATTCAACGAATTTAATTGAATCAAATGAAAGTCAAACACATTCAAACAAAGCTTTTTTAATCAAACGAAAGTTGAACACATTCAAACAAAGCTTATTGAATCCTATTCCTAAGCTTATTAATATTAATTAGAACCTTCCACACGTTTCTAAAAGATATTAATTATCTTTTTTGAAAAGATATGATTAAAGAAATTGAGTTAAATAAAAACTTTCCTTTTATAAAAACTTTCCGTTTTCTTAAGTCCTAATTCTATTCGAATTTAAAGATATTCAACGATAGTCATATATTATTTTCATGCCGCATAATCTTTATCCAAATTTTATATGGTTGGATAGATCTTTAAATTTTCTTTCCAATGATATATTATACTATTAAATCCGAGCTATAACGAAAAAGATTTGAATAGGATATGAAACTCTATCCAAAATTGACACTGTTCCACTATTTCGGCCACATCTTTTTATATATGAAAGATTTTAATTGTGTTGGAAACTACACTTCAAGAGCTTTAAAACTACATTTTATATGTCTTATTTGGACTTATGGATCTAAAGATATGATAAAAACAAAATCCGCAAGTACTGCTGTCCATCGAGTTTTATTTTGATTCGAATTCGGATTCTTTTCTTATTCTTCGACCCTCTTTTTTCTCTATAAATAGAGGTCATATCTCCCCTTTTTCAAATCATCAACTTTCATCAAGAATAGTTTCTCTCTCTCTCTTTCTAGCCTAGCCTTTTACAAACACAATTCCTCATACATTAGCACTAGACACACCTAGCCAAGTTCGAAGTTATATTCGCCTTAGACGTGAAAGGTTTGATATTTCTGAGGGTTTGGTAACAAATCTCTATTTCAATTATTTAATTTAATTCTTTGATTTTATATTTTCCTTGAAGTTATTAACGTGTGTATTTTGTTATTAGAAAGAGATACGAGGCATCCAAGTAAGTGCTTTGATTGATTTATTGATATTATGATATAGAAATCATGTTTAACTTGTTATTTTGATTCCTACTGTAATGTTAGGATGCTTTGTTTAGTATGATATTTAAGGTGATTTACTTATATCAATTATGATTTCTATGATGCTTCCTGTTTTCTTTCTTAATATCATGTTATTATCATGTTAGGGCTAAAGCTTTGATTTTTATTGTTTAGTGACATGCTAGGATTTGTTATCAATCTTGTTAGTATCATGCCTAGGATGTTGCTATTAATATTATGCTTTAACATGATTATGATTATTTTGATGATTATAATGTTGCTTCATATTATTTACTGTTATTGCTTGATCATGCCTTTTATACATGTTTAAAAGGAATTTAAACTTGTAATCACGCTTAATAAGATAATTAATAATCTTATTTAGGGTTAATATTATTATAATTCAAATGATCGCCAATAATAGTTTTGTTTATGCATTTATATTCAACCAACATAGATTAAACAGGATTAGGGTAAACCTTATTGATTGCATGTTAGTCAGAAAGCGCACATGAATACGAGAAGAATAAAGTAGAGGCCTATTATTAGGGCAGGTTCAATCTTTTTTAGGTTGGATTTGTATCTTCATCCCCGAACTTCCAGTCATGGATCCAGACCTATTGGAGTTGACGATCTCCTAGATCGTTAAGGGGTGTAACCTTCACCCTGTGAACAGTTTACAAGTTCCTAAAACTTGTTGGCGACTCTTTTGCTCTGGCTTCCTTCACTTAGGACGCCACCATGCTTAAGTGTATAATCACAGTGGGGTTCAAGTTTGGGATAATGGTTGAAATATTCCCTACACCTACAAACAAAGCTTTTTGAATCAAATGAAAGTCAAACACATTTTAACAAAGCTTTTTGAATCGAATGAAAGTCAAATGCATTCAACGAGGCTAATTGAATCAAATGAAAGTTTAACACATTCAAACAAATCTTTTTTAATTAAAGATAATTCAAGTACATTCAAACAAAGATTTTTGAATCGAATAAAAGTCAAATGCATTCAACGAATCTAATGGAATAAAATGAAAGTCAAACACATTGAAACCAAACTTTTGAAAGTCTAATGCATTGAACAAAGCTAATTAATCAAATGAATGTCAATCACATTCAACAAAGCTTTTTGAATCAAATGAAAGTCAAACACATTCAAACAAAGCTTTTTAAGTCGAATGAAAGTCAAACCCTTCAAACAAAGATTTTTGAATCGAATGAATGTCAAATGCATTCAACAAAGCTAATTGAATTAAATGAATATCAAACACATTCAAAAAAATCTATTTGAATCAAATGAAAGTGAAACATATTTAAACAAAGCTTTTTAAATCGAATGATGGTCAAATGCATTCAACGAAACTAAATGAATCAACTGAAAGTGAAACACATACAAACAAAGCTTTTTAAATCAAATGAAAGACAAACATATAAACAAACCTTTTTAAATCGAGTGAATGTCAAACGCATTTAACATAGCTAGTTGAATCAAATGAATATCAAACACATTCAAACAAAGCTTTTAAAATCAAATGAAAGTTAAACACATTCAAAAAAAGCTTTATTAATTAAATGAAAGTTAAACACATTCAAACAAATCTTTTTTAATCAAAGGAAAGTCGAACCTATCCTAACAAAGCTTTTGAAATTGAATGGAAGTCAAACGCAATAAATGAAACTAATTGAATCAGATAAAAGTCAAACACATTAAAATAAAGCTTTTTGAATCGTATTAAACTCAAACACAAAATGTCAAACACATTTAAACAAACTTTTTTAATCAAATGAAAGATAAACACATACAAACAAAGATTTTTGAGTCGAATGAAAGTCAAATGCATTCAACGAAGCTAATTGAATCAACTGAAAGTCAAACACATTCAAACAAAGCTTTTTCATTCAAATGTAAGTCAAACAAATTTAAACAAAACTTTTGGAATCGATAGAAAGTAAAATGCATTCAAAGAAGTTAATTGAATCAGATGAAAGTCATTCATATTCAAACAAAGGTTTATGAATCAAATGAAAGTCAAACACAATCAAATAAAGCTTCTTTAATCGAATGAAAGTCAAATGCATCCAACAAAGCTAATTGAGTCAAATAAAAGTTTAACACATTCAAACAAAGCTTTTTGAATCATATAAAAGTCAAACTTATTCAAACAAAGCTTTTTTAATCAAATTAATGTAAAACACATTCAAACAAAGGTTTTTCATCAAATGAAAGCTAAACACATTCTAATAAAGCTTTTTGAATCATATAAAACTCAAGATGGAAGATTGAAGACTGCAAATGGCTTTCTCAGCTGAGAGCTCTTTAGTTTTGCTTGTTTTGTTGTTTTATTTCTGTTTGGGGTTGTTTTGTAGTGGTTGCCTGGGTTCAGTTTCCCGAGCCCTTCCTAGAAGGTACTAGGGTTAACTATTTCCTAATAGGGGTTTCCTGTGTTTTCCAGCACCCTTCCTAGAAGGTGGTTGGGAAATTTAAGGTTCCTAGGTGTCTGTTTCGGCTTTTCCTCTAGTGAAGTTTGGGTGGCCTAGCTCAGGCTGTTGTATTTTGTACAATTTGTACAGATTTTGATTAATACAATTGCTAACTTACTAAAAAAATCAAATGAAAGTCAAACACATGCAAACTAAGTTAATTGAATCTGTATAGGGTAAAAATTATCCTAGACAGGTGTCCCAACAAGAGAAGGCCAAGTGTTCAGACCAGGCTGGCCCAAGTGGCCCCCTAGTCATCAGACACGTGTCACCTTTAGATAGCTTAAGAAATATGGATTTAAGCACTCCAAGATTAAATACTCAACCCGACCAATAATGGCGGTGAAAGGTTGTTCATCATCGGGTTTGGTTTTGGGGAGACATTTTTAGGTGTCTACAACTAGAAATCCCATTCTTTCACTATTCCTTCCATCAAGCACTCCAAGGAGTCTATACTAAACTCGAGGTTCTATACTTAAACCAAGGCGTGAACAGTATAAATAACTGAGGGTTTTGACCAAATCAACTCTACTTTTAATTTAATTTAATATTAAATTTAATTTATTTTGTTATTGAAGTTACTAACAATTTATTCATGATGTAGCGATTTAAAGGAACGCGCGGAATGTGAGTAATTAATTAATTAAATTAATTACTCTTATTTTATTTTCTTATTGCTAGTATCATGATTAGGTTATTTTATATTTGATTTGACTAACGCTATTATGGTTAAATTGCTTCCAATGTTAATGTTTATTTTATTATATTTATTGATCACCATATTCTATGTTTAAAGTGAATATGTAATTGAAAATCACGCCTAATAAGATAATTTGGACAACCGGTTTAGGTTCCTTGTAATCTTGTTTTTTAATCAAGTGATCACAAATATATTAGAATTATATGTTGCATTAATTTTTAACCAATTTAGCCTAATAATATTTTGGTGCAAATTGAATCTTTGTTTGCATGCCTTTGTGATCGCAAGAATAATTTTTCACTATAAGAATCGAGTAGAGGCCAATACGGACGAATGTGACTCCATGACTCACTTTGTACCATCATATTCGATCCTCCTTTCATGGTTCCGAAACATATGGAGCTAGTAATCTCATGGATTATGAATGGGGTGTAATCTTCACAGGTCAATCGTTGTTTCCTATCGTTGTCCCTTTATCGTGGTTGCCTTTTATGATCCGTGAACGGTTTACAAGTTCCTTAAAAACTTGTTGGCGGCTCCCTACTTTCCTTGTCCCTAATCGTATATGTCAATTCCCACAACCTATGAGTGCCAAACATATTCACAACATGCTTTAACGTAGGCGCACTTCGAACGACGCCTACAATTTGGCAACTCCACTGGGGAGGATTCTTGGTTATTTATCGATTTGAGTGATCGGTATTTAATTAAGATGAGTGGATGAGACTTGAAAGATTCTTGAATTGTATTCTTGCGATTTAATTGGCATTGTCACATATGCATATGCTTTTTAGGTTACCTTTTTTTGCCATAATAGTACGTGTTCTACTTATGTGGCTAGCCCGGGGGATTTAAGCTCTATCAACCTAAAAACGCTCATGGCAATAAGTGTTCATCCAAGTTTTTAAATCCACCCAAACAATGGAGTCGAGTTCGATTTCATCACGAACTCGCGGAGCTGCCCGTTGGCATACACCCTCAAGGGAGGCTGCCTTGCTAACGCGTCCAAACTCTTAACCATGGTACCCTTTGACACCCTTTGAAGCTTGACCATAGTCGAACATAAAACTTGACTTTAGGTTGCAAACTTCATTGCATCATTCATGACAATGTGGTTATATGTGCATTTTTTGACTTTTTATTTATTTATTTATTTATTTATTCTCTTATCAAACCTTTTTTTTTATTATTATTAGAGTCGAGCCATAGATTTTGTTTTTTTTTTAATTTTTGAGTCACCCGGATTTTTATTCCCGTATACTGCACAAGAGTAAACTTATTTTGGTCATATCCGGAGTTCTAGAAAGAGTCCTATGGATCTGTAGCCCTGAGTTTTATCTTTCATTTGGAATTGGTTTCGTCCCAATCAGAGTCACAGATTAAAGGTTATAACCGATATACTACAGCCTGTCCAGTTTAGCTGTCTTTTCAGCGTCAATTTTCTAATTTTTTTTAATTTTTTAATTTTTTTAATGTTTTTTTTATATCTTTTCGTGTCAAGCTAGTCTTATCCAAGTCCTTTAATCCTTGTCAACTCGTATAACATAGTATTATAGATTTTTATTTATTTATTTATTTTTTTTATACCCATGAGTTATAACTCTTCTAGAATTCTAGTCCTCTTTCTAGTTTCTTGTGATCGATTTTTGTGCTAATTAACCTTAATATGTGTTCTTTGTCTTTGATTGTGGTTGATCTTGTTTATGACTAATGATTGCCAATAGACCGTTTTCACCTAGTGAATAGCATAAACATTAAAATTGGACAAAATTAATCAAGTTAGTTTGTCTTTTAGTCTCTCGTGCTATTTGGTCATTGTGTCCTTTGTTTTTCACAATGTCCTCGTGTCTAGCCATGAGATCATACCACGAGTCTTAATAAACTAACATAATCTCACATGTTGAGTCATTGCACACACTTTGTCTTCGAGTAATGTACTATATTGTTTATGATCGTATACTAGGACCATGTATGCATCGCTTTCCGTTGTAATAGGATCGGAATGAGTGGAGTATTTCCCATTAGTTTTCAAATTGTTTCATACACTCTTCCTTTTCCAATCCGAGTATTGAGTGAATGCATTAAGTGAGTTCATCCTTACATAGTACTTGAGTCTAAAATCACTAGGCAATAGCTGGAAGAATAAGGGGAACATCACTCCTTCCTTCTTTCCTTCCAATCAAAGCATCAACAACAAGAAACTTTTTTCCTCACCAGGAGGCAAGAAGTTACTCATAAACAGCCATGAAGATAATGCACAATGCAAGCTTCTCACCAAGATTTCATGATTTCTTCTTTTGTTTCAAACCCTTCTCCCTAAAGAGTCTAGCATAGGTTCTCCTTATCCATGTGTGTATGTGTCTAATTTCTTACCTTATTCATAAATGAGCATCTCTTTCTTACATTCGATCATGTGATTAGCAAAAAATCAATTGTCGAACTAAACACAAGGTACACCAATGACTTGAGGCACCTTTGCAACCCATTCATTCCCCATTAACCATTCAATCACATATGTGTATATGTGTCACATTTCATCAACCACTTTGAGCCCCGTCTAACGTTTGGCCTTCATTTCTTCAACCCACATTCACTTAACCCTGGGATTGGAAGATGTGTAATTATATAACATTAAAAAAGCAAGTAAAAAAAAAAGCAACAAAGCAACAATAACACAATGTCTGAAGGCAAGTGTTCTAATGTCTTTGATATGAACACGTCTCAAATTGCGTCTCTCATCGAGTTCTCGGTACCGTGCCTGAGAAACATGAATTTTAAGTGGATGGACCGCATGATATGAGATTGCCTACATTGATTCAAAAGAATAAAAAAAAATAAAATAAAAAATAAATCAAAGCAAAAAAAAAAAAAATGTTGAAAATAAATTTGCAAAATTCAAAATTTTTAATTTTACAATTACACATCTTGGAGGCTTCTCTCGGGTCTTGAGCCTTTTACCCCTTTCTTCCTTAAACCATCCACTTAATCACATTAAAACCCTTGAAAGACCTCTTTGAGGTGTACATACACTTCTGCAAAGTTCGGTTAGAGCTACGTTCGGCCTGATTCCTAACGGATACGTAGGCAACCTAACATTGAGGTGCGGCCACATTCATATTCATATCTATGCATGATCGAGTCAAAGAATATCCAATGCTTATCTCTATATCCCTACCCATTTAGAGCTAGACTTGGGGGCTTGAACCCACTTCACATTAGCTTACCCAGCCTAAAGAGTCATCATCTTTGACTCTTCACGCATATATTTCCATCACCATAACCTTTGCAGCGTCACCTTAGTATCACTTTCACACACTTCTTTCACTTAGGAACCCTTTATCATGAAATCTTGTTTCCCTACCTCGCTTGCTTCATCATCTTTCAAGACAACATTCATCAGAAGAAACGTTGTATACTTGCTTAGCTTCTTCACCTGAGCAATGTTCATTGTTTCATGCATCGCATAATGTGCTGAGTAACATTTCTATATAAATGATTTGTAATAATATAAAGCATATCGTTTTTAGCTCCTTGACCTAAGCAACGTTCATAATCACTTCATCTATATACGTGCTTAGCTTCCAGACCTAAGTGACGTTCAGGATCGCTTACTTACACCATATATGATGCTTAGCTCCATGACTTAAGTTCATTTATCTATTGTGTCACATGATGTAATTGTCCTTAGCCTCCTGGCCTAAGAACATGCATCATGCATACATTATTTTCAGGACAAGCAACTTAATCCATATGATTCATTTCGTCTTGCTTAAGGAGGAAGTTCAAAACTTCTTTCATTTTTCATTATTTTATTTTGGGGAAGTTCAAAAACTTTTTCAAAATTTTTATCGAGGGAAGTTTGAAAATAAAATTTCATTTTCACGTCTTTCTTTTTCGGGAGAAAGTCGGTACCCTCCACTCGTCTCATGACAAAAAATGATGAAAAATCTTTGCTTTTGCATTTTCGGTTGCTTGTATCTACACACACACACTCAAACTATACACACACAATCACAAGTCATACTCATGTCATGTCATGTCGTGTCAAGTCAAACTTGGTCAAGTCAGTTGGTCAAGTCAATCATAGTCTATACGACTCCCTTGGAAAATTTTAGTTTGCAGGTCTCAATTACAGCCCACGTCCGGGGATAAGCGGACCATCTACAACCCACGTCCGGGGACAAGCGGACCATCTACAACCCACGTACGGGGACAAGCGAACCATCTACAGCCCACGTCCGGGGACAAGCGAACCATCTACAGCCCACGTCCGGGGACAAGCGGACCATCTACAACCCACGTCCGGGGATAAGGGGACCATTTACAGCCCACGTTCGGGGACAAGCGAACCATCTACTGCCCACGTTCGGGAACAAGCGAACCAACTACAGCCCACGTTCGGGGACAATCGAACCACCATCATTTCACGCGCAAGGTTCTCGATACATAGAGACTTGCAATCTCATCATCAAACAAGTCTTTCCTCAAGCATGGAAAGCAATATCGGTGGATTTCTTCAAGCATAGAAAATCGCCAAAATCATATGTCGACTTTCCTCAAGCATGGAAAGTGTCATCTTGTAGGTTTCTTCAGGCTTCGAAAGCTACCAAACTCATCTATCGGCTTTCCTCAAGCATGGAAAGCATTTCAACAAACGTCATCCGGTGGATTCCTTCAAGCATAGGAATATACCAAACTCATTTATCACCGATACATTGGTGTCAGATAAGCATTCTATCCCTTTACTCTTTTATCTGTGGAATTAACATTTTTCTACGGTTATCGGCGTATACAAAGTCATTTAGGATCGCAGAACATCATAAATCAATCTCCGTCCCTATCGACTACTTTGACTATTGTTTTCGAAACTGACGTCTCAACAAACTCAGTCAAAGTGGGGGCTTCTGTAGACACCTAAAAATGTCTCCCCAAAACTAAACCCGATGATGAATAACCTTTCACCGCCATTATTGGTCGGGTTTAGTATTTAATCTTGGATTGCGTAAATCCATATTTCCATTTCATAAACCAACCCAATTCCTAGCCCATTTCCCCAAACCATAACTTATTTTCCTCTTTTCGTGCCTTTAAATCCAAAATAATTCATTTCGTATCCTTTAAAATCATTCATTTCGTATCCTTTTAAATAAAAACTTTTAATCTAGTCTATTTTGGTCCATAATATGGGTCCAATGATTGAATTGTTGGATGGGGCTATAAAAGAGATTTTCAACTATATATTATAAGCCCAAATCCGAGTTATAACGAATAAGTTATGGTCAAAATATTAAACTGAGCCCAAACCGAACCTAAACCCACCTTACCTACGACCCAATGATCATGTGGAGGGTCCAAATTATTTGATTCCATTCCTAAACCAATTAGGATTATTTTGAAGCTTCTATAAGTTTCTAAAAGATCTTAATTATCCGTTTAGAAAAGATAAGATTAAAGAGTTTGAAATTGAATAAAACTTTTCTTTTTGACAATCCTGTTTCTATCCGAATTGAAAGACGTTCAAAGATAGACAGATATTATTTTCGTGCATCATATTTTTTATCCAAATTTTATATTGTTGAATAGCCCTTGAAATTATCTTTCCAATGATATATTATAATATCAATTCCGAGCTATAACGAAAAAGATATGAATAAAATGTAAAACACTATCCAAAACTGACACCGTCTCACTATTTCGGCAATATCTTTTATTCTATAAAATATTTTAATCTTATTCTAATTGGGTTAGAAAGTAGAATTCAAGAGCTTTCCAAAAAATATCTAATTTATCTTATTCCGATTTCTGGATCAAAAGATATGATAAAAACAAAAATTGCAAAAACTGCAGTTTATCGAGTTTTATTCCGATTTAATTCGGATCTTATCTTAATTCTTCGACCCTTGTTTTTTTCTCTATAAATAGAGGTCATATCACCTCTTTTCCAAGGATCAACAAGCTTGATCATCAAATAATTCTCTTCTCCCTCTTTATCCTAAACACTAGCCATCCTATTATTTCACTATTCCTTCCCTTAAGCACTCCAAGGAGTCTATACTAAACTCGAGGTTCTATACTTAAACCAAGGCGTGAACGGTATAAATAACTGAGGGTTTGGACCAAATCAACTCTATTTTTAATTTAATTTAATTTTTAATTTGAATTATATTTTTATTGAAGTTACAAACAATTTATTCATGATGTAGCAATTTAAAGGAACGAGCGGAATGTGAGTAATTAATTAATTTAATTACTCTTATTATATTTTGTTATTTCTAGTATTATGATTAGATTATTTTATATTTGATTTGACTAACGCTATTATGGTTAAATTGCTTCCAATGTTAATGTTTATTTTATTATATTTATTAATCACCATATTGCATGTTTAAAGGGAATATGTAATTGAAAATCACGCCTAATAAGATAATTTGGACAACCGGTTTATGTTCCTTTTAATCTTGTTTTTAAATCAAGTGATCACAAATATATTAGAATTATATGTTCATTAATATTCAACCAATTTAGCTTAATAATAGTTTGGAGCAAATTGAATCTTTGTTTGCATGCCTTTGAGATCACAGGAATAATTTTTCAATATAAGAATCGAGTAGAGGCCAATACGGGCGAATGTGACTCCATGACTCACTTCGTACCATCATCCCCAATCCTCCTTTCGTGGTTCCGAACCATATGGAGTTAGTAATCTCATGGACTATGAATGGGGTGTAAATTTCACAGGTCAATCGTTTTTGCCTTTCGTTGTCCCTTTATTGGGGTTATCTTTTATGATCCGTGAACGGTTTACAAGTTCCTTAAAAAATTGTTGGCGGCTCCCTACTTTCCTTGTCCCTAATCTTATATGTCAATTCCCACTTACTATAAGTGCCAAGCATATTCACAACATGCTTTAACGTAGGCGCACTTTGAACGACGCCTACAGGTACCCCATGGTTGAAAAATTTGGCATTACTCTATATATGGCATTCAAGAAATTGATGTTGTACTTTCTGGCACATCCGGTTGTAATTTACACCGATTAGCCCCTCAAGCGGCCAATGTCTACCTTGGAGTCATCCGGCAGAATGTTGAAATGGGCTATTAAAATGCAAATTCTTGAAATCAGTTTTAAACCTAGAAAGGAAGTGAAGGGTCAGGCGCTTGCCGAATTCATTGTTGAAATGACACGACCGGTACCACCGGATAACATTGATCAGGTTTGGAAAGTGTATTTAGACGGGAGCTCGACGAAGAACGACTGTGGTGCGGGAATTTTATATGAGTCCCTTAAGGGGGACATATTTGAATGTGCACTGCGTTTTAAGTTCCAGGACTCGAATAACGAGGCGGAATACGAAGCTCTGCTTGTCAGAATCTGTATGTATAAGGTAGCAGGGGAAACAAAAATTGCCGCCTACTCTGATTCACAGTTGGTCGTAAGCCAGTATGAGGGAAAATATGAGGCAACTCATCCGGCTATGATCAAGAATCTTCAGGTAACCAAAGAAGAGGCAGGGGCACTTGAAGAATTCCGTCTGAGTTAAGTGCGCGGTTAGATAACAACCAGGCGGATGCATTGTCCAAACTGGCATCTTCTGCCTGCTGTGATACACCTCGGTGAGTCTTTTGGGAAGTTTTAGAAAAACGAAGTATATATAAATAACCCATTAGAATCCTGGACCAAAGCTCTACCTGGATGGATGGAATTCGGGCATATTTAATAGACGACACGCTTCCTGATTCACCACAGGAGGCAGCCGTCATGAAGAAACGAGCAGCAAATTTCAAGATGAGAAATGGAGAGCTCTTCAAGGCGGATTTCCTTAAACCTGCATTGAAGTGTGTCACCCCAGACTAGGGTAAAGAAGTTCTCGAAGAATTGCATGTGGGGTACTGTGCCTCTCATATAGGCAGCAGGTCCCTAGCCGTCAGAGCCAGGCGGCCCTATTTTCGACCTACTCTTGAAGCAGATGCTAAAAATTTGGTGAAAAGGTGTGACAAATGCCAGAAGTTTGGCAAGCTTATACACTGTCAGGCTACTGATCTGACGGCAATCCACAGCCTAGTCCCGTTTGCTAAGTGGGGCATGGATATCTTGGGTCCCTATACGCCTGCTCCAGGCAGAAAGTTTTATATTTTGGTGGCTGTGGATTACTTCACCAAATGGGTAGAGGCTGAGCTGGTCAAGAACATCAAGACAAAGGATGTCATCTCTTTCATTTGAAAGAACATCATCACCCGGTTTTGGGTACCTATGTCTATGGTGTTCGATAATGGCCCTCAGTTTGAAACGCCTCACCTTAAGACTTGTTTGGGAGATCAGGAAATCTCACACTGTTTTTGCATCAGTCGGCCGACGCCAAGCAAACGGCCAAGTGGAAGCCTTCAACAAGCTTATCTCAAACGCCATAAAAAAGAAAATTGAAAGAGCGTTGGCTTATGGGAAGAAGAGTTGATTCATGTCCTATGGGCCATCCGGACAACTGCCAAAGGGGCAACCGGTGAAACCCCATTTCCCATGGTGTACGGTGCTGAAGACGTCTTTCCCATTGAGCATTATGAGCCGACTCTCAAAGTCATGCTTTATGATGAAGAGGAAAATTAGGAGGCCATGCGGCTGGCATTGGACTCCCTCCCGGAACGCAAGGGCAATGCTGCCCTGCGTCATGAGATATACCGTATGAGAATGACGAGAGCCTACAACAAGAAAGTACACAAGCGCCCTTTGAAAACAGGCGACTTTGTGTTACAAAAAATGGAGGCAACCGGTAGGACCAATGAGCTTGGAAAGCTGACCCCCAATTGGGAAGGCCCCTACCGGATCTATGAAGAAGTCAGGGATGACACCTACCGTCTGGAAACCCCAGATGGCAGACACCTACCTAGAACTTGGAATGCAGATAACTTAAAAAAGTACTACTTCTAAGAATCGTAAATTTTTTAAACAAAGAGTATATTAATGAGAAATAATGCATTGTTTTTAAAATTGTTTTGTTATCTTTATAATTACTTATCCGCCTAGGTAATGCTCATACGGACTATTTGCTTTACCAACTAAGTTCAATACTTAGGGTAAATTCAATGTTAAAATAACACGCGGCCAATGGCTAGATTAAAAAAACTAAGCACAAAAACGCTTAGTAGCTATACAACAAGTCTCAAACAAGACCAAAGGTCAATGGCCGGATGGTTGCTGAATTTACAAAACCGCCTGTCCAGATATGGACAATGGCGTCTGACGACACCCCTTCGGGTGCAATCGTCGCAGAGAGCAGACTCTTTGTCAGCTCTACGTACCTATGCAGACGACAAAGATTGAACGACGAAATTCGTCAACTAATAGCTATCTGACCAGAATAGTCTACAAGAAAAAAAAAATTGCCGAATACCAGATGCACTGAGGCATCAATCGGTTACCGGCTGAAGTTCTTACTTAGATTATTTATTCCAAAATTGCACTTTCTCTCCCAATTGGGGCAAAAGAGTTTGTGTAAAGGCTATGGAATAAACCTAGACGGAATATTACCGCCTAGGTATGAGGCTAAAAGCACCAGTTCTAATGGCCGGCTGTGCACTTGGTTTGGGGCAATCACCATTGTGATTGATTTGCCTTAAAACACCTCATACTTCTCTAAGTATTAAGTGTTTTCAAGCCAATCAATCAATTTGAAATGAAACCAACCACACACCCGTCCAGGGGCAAGAGTAGCCGGATTGCAAATTGTCGCATGCTATTCATAGTTACGCAAGATATTAAGGAATTGCAGTATATACGCAAAATTCAAATTCAAAAAATTCAAACACAAACATGAATAAACAACTGATTGAGTCTGAATACTTCATATTAATATTAAAAATGTCACTAAGGCCATAATAACGGTTAACCGGAATCACATTCGGTGAAGAAGAAAAGAAATAATTGTTAATCCAACTCCACAGTTGGTAAAAATACAACATACTCGGCTTACAAGCCGGAAAAGAAAAAAAATTGGCATACTGCTGCTGAATTTGGGGAGGCTGGCCTAAGGCTGAGGTGGAGGTTGTTGATCCGTTTGGTTCTGACCGGTTGGGACGGTTTTTGATTGGTTATCAGGCTGGCTACCATTATTCTGCTCATCCTCCCCCGGCTCCTCCTCATTATCTTAGACTTCATATCCCAGCTCTGCAGCCCATTCCTTGAAGCAAAGCAGAGCTGCCTCTCCTAACACTTGGGCATCATACACCGCAGTGGCGTAATCATACATAAGTTTATAGGCTTCAAAGTCTATAACCCGATAGAGGAGACCCCAAGTTAACTTCAGGCGGGCTGCATTGTCCCGCTCATTTTCCTTTATCAGCCAGGTCTGCTCCTTGGCAATTTCATCTGCATGATGGTTTCGCATGTTGACGATCTCAACCCCTAGTCGGGAGACGTCTGCCCGGAGTTTCATGTTCTCCTTGTCAGCGTCTTCTAATGCCTTGAGTTTAGCCTTAGCATCCTTCAGTTTTTTATCAAGGTCATTAGCCCGGCTGGTAGCTTCATCGTTCGCAGCCGTCAAACTCTAGATTAGCTCCTCCTGTTTCAACTCTACTACTTTTATCTCTAAATCAGATATATAATTAGCATATTCAGAAGAGTTGAGGTTTTCAAGGGCCCTCCGTTTAGCGTCATTTAACCTTTCTTGTTTCCGCCTGAAGGGGCCCCGGAGCCTATCCACCCTCGGCATTACTTGAGAAAAGGGCAGCCGGATTATTAAATACTTAGTGAAAAAATGAAGAAAAAATATCAGAATTGAGTTGAAGAATCTTTTACCTCATCCAGTTGGCCCATTATCCTGTAAAAGTCCACCACCTGCAGATCAGGTATGGAATTCTTCTCCGACCGGGTGAGGGTCCTCACCATCCGTTTGGCAAACCCAACAACATATGGCTCGTCGGATGTAAGATCTGCACTAAAAGAAGTACTTGATGAGAAGGATGCAGCATAGTTGGCATTCATTCGTTGCCTGTTGCTAACTGAACCCCCTAAAGGGTCAACCTTAGTCTTGACACTCATAAAGTCAAGTGGCCAAGGTAGTTTAATCTTGTTTTTACCTTGGGTTTCCGGATGGGGCTTGGGAGTATCCTCCTCCGCAGTTGTTGCCACACCGACTGCAACATTAGGTGGCTCGCCACCCTTTTATAAATTAGAGGCATCCAACGCTTTCTTCCCCGATCGTTCTGAGCTTTCACTCAGAATTTTCATGGCGAAAGGAGATTTGCCGCCGGTTATGGGACGATCTGGGTTGGCAGTAGAAGTTGTCTGGGAAGGGTTCTTCCTGGCGGCCTTGGGAGCTGGGGTTCTGTCCAGCTCCTCCCCTTGCCTTTTGAAAAGCTTAGAGATGGAGCGTGGAATACGTTTGGCGGAATTCTGCAAATCAAGAACCAAATTTTATCAGCCGACAAAAAACCTTTGCAAGAAATTTAAAGAAAAAGCAAAAGTCAGGAGGTCTTACCCCGCCTTTCTTGGTCTCCTTGGCCTCGACAGCTGCTCTCTTGGAGAGTGCACTTTCCTTGCGCAACTGCGCTGCTGACTTAGCCGGAGTCTTAGCCGGGTCAACCATTCTCAAAGCGTCGGCTGCAAGGAGAAAACAAAAAGTTAGAGAAAATCATAAAAAGTTGGAAGTATAAAATAAAAACTACAGAAAAGCCGGATGCAGGTGGATCTACCCTTGGGAATCATGGGGCTTAACACACAGGTGGACAGAAAGCATTCATCTTTGAAATAGTCCGAGTGGGGAATCCAATTCTTTGGAATAATGATATGAGTCCCATCCCGCAAGGGCTCAGTAGTGGTCTCAAAGAAACCCGAATCCATTATTTGCTTTTGGGGCCTAGTAGAGAGCACCGAGAGAGGGCATTTCCTCCAAAGGAAAACCGGTTCGTGATTATATCGGCGCAGTGTGCGGTTGTGTCTCAAAGTTGGTGAGGAGATTAAATAGAATTTTTCCTTCCACCCGAACCATTTGGACACCTTGTCCAATGTCATCAAATATTAGGGGAATATGGTAATAGTATACCATGCCCCATGACCGCCTAGGGCCTTGCTCAAGTAGTTTATATGAGCAAAGGAAGAGAAACTGGGAGCGAGGTTCTGGAGCTCGCAGGCGACAATATAGCTTAAAATGTTCACCCACGAGTTTGGGGTGAGCTGCCAGACTCCCATATCATACCCCTTTAGGATTTTCCTAATCCTAGTATGGAGGGGGAACCAGAGGCCAGCTTCTATTACCGCCTCATAGCAGACAAAATAGTTGTATGCATTCTTTATTTCGTCGTCCCAGGCCATCACTGCATCAACAGGCAGAATGATAATATCCCAACCCTTTCCAAAGGGGTGCTTTTCCTTGAAAGCCCTGAAGCCACTTTTCAGCATGGCTATGTCACCGGGAAACATTCTAATTTTCTTCGGGTTAGGCTTGTCAGCAACTTTTGCTGGCTGCTGATAGTCAATCGCGAAATTATCTTGATCGGAGCCAGAAACCTTGGCTCCCGATCTTTCAGCGGCCTCAGTACCGCCTGATCCTTCCCCGGATCCATTAGAGGAGGCGGCCTCTTCACCGTCTACCTCTCGTACACTTGAGCTCCCGGAAGAAGAGGGGGCCTCTTCATCAAAATTGCTGCTCTCCTCCAAACCCTCAAGTTCCCCATCCGGAATAACTTCGTCGGCGGGCACTTCCATAGTTCGCCGGCTTCTAGACTTTTTGGCCGTCTGTTTGACTCTGGCTATTGTGTCCTGCATAGACACAGAGAGGGAGGAATTCGGGGATGAGCACAGCAGTTCCGACAGTCCAAAAAAGGCACCCCCTGTTCTAGACTTAGCCGTTCCGGGAGGCCTGTTGAGCGTGCTAGGTAGTGTCGTTTGTGTGGATTGAGAATTCATTTTATTTTTAAGACTGTATACAGACCAAAAAAAGAATGTGTGCAAGTTGGAAAAGAAAAGATAAAATGGTACAGGCGGTTACCATGCGTTTAACTCGGGAAACTCTAATAACTGCTATAGACGGTGACCGGGTGTTGCAAGGTTAGCACACGAAAATCTTGAGAATTTGATGCAGACGGAATCCCAGAATCTCTCTCAAAAAAATCTTTTTCTCTCTCTAGAAAGTCAAATGAAAATGAAGTGAGAGAAGGGAGGGGGGATAAACTTCTATTTATAGAAGGTGAAAACGGGGGCATCTCGTTTGAATTTTAAATTTTACTAGCCGTTATTACTGTTCACCTTTGATAGGTGGACACGTGTCACAAGCCCCACGTGAAATCCACGTGACCCCTTTGAGGGGCAAATGTTTAGGGTAAAAATTACCCTAGACAGGTGTCCCAATAAGATATGGCCACGTGTTCAGACCAGGCTAGCCCAAGTGGCCCCCTAGCCATCTGACACGTGGCACCTTCACATAGCTTTAGAAATGGCGGCCTTCAAGGGCCCGAATCCCAACAAAACGCCGTAATTCGGCGCAGCCCACTAAAATCTAGGTCAAGTGACCTAGATAGGGGGACACCTACCACCGACCCTATAAAAAGGGAGATATTTCCCCATTTTGGGGGGAGATTCAATCATTTATTACACATACTTTCTCTCTCATTAGAGAAACACCTCAGCTTGGAATCCAAGCAAATACCCACCTAAATTTTTCACTTTTCACTTTCTCTCAAGTTGCTAACTTGATCTTCGGAGGCGGAGCTCCAACCACCCGAAGTCCCCGTTGTTTTTGCAGGTACAACTCAGCTAGACTAGTCTTTGTGACGTAACTCTCCCGAGGGACCAAAACACCCAAAACAGAATCGAATAAATATCAAACACATTCAAACAATACTTTTTGAATCAAATTTAAGTTAAACAAATTGAAAAAAAAGCGTTCTGAATCAAATGAAAATTAAACACATTCAAACAAAGCTTTTTGAATCACATGAAAGTCAAACACTTGCAGATAAAACTTTTTGAATCGAATAAAAGTCAAATGAATTAACCAAAGATAATTGAATAAAATGGAAGTCAAACACATTCAAACAAAGCTTTTTAAATCAAATGAAAGTAAAACAAATTTAAATAAAGCTTTTTTAGTCCAATCAAAGTCGAACACATTGAAACAAAGCCTTTTGAATAAAATGAAAGTCAAACACATTCAAACACAAAATTTTGAACTAAATGAAAGTATAACACATTCAAACAAAGCTTTTTGAATCGAATGAAAGTCAAATGCATTCAACGAAGCTAATTGAATCAAATCAAAGTAAAAAAACATTCAAACAGAATTTTTTGAATCAAATGAAAGTCAAACACATTTAATGAAGCTAATTTAATCAAATAAAAGTCATACACATTCAAAGAAATTTTTTTTAATAAAATGAAAATCAAACACATTCAAATAAAGCTTTTTAAATCGGTTGAAAGACAAATGCATTCAACGAGGATAATTGAATCAAATGAAAGTCAAACACATTCAAACAAAGAATTTTGAATCAAATGAAAGTTAAACACATTCAAATAAAGCTTATTGAATTAAATGAAAGTCAAACACATTCAAACCAAGCTTTTTAAATCAAATGAAAGTTAAACACATTCAAACAAAGCTTTTTGAATTAAATGAATGTCAAACACATTCAAACAAATGTTTTTGAATCAAATAAAAGTTAAATGCATTCAACGAAGCTAATTGAATAAAATGAAAATCAAACACATACAAACAAAGCTTGTTGAATCAAATGAAAGTCAAACACATTTGAATAAAGCTTTTTGACTCAAGTGAAAGTCAAACACATTCAAACATACCTTTTTGAATCAAATGAAAGTCAAACACATTCAAACAAAGCTTTTAGAATTGAATGAAAGTCAAATGCATTCAAACAAAGCTGTTTGAAAAGAATGAAAGCGAAATGCATTTAATGAAGCTAATTGAATCAACGAAAGTCAAACACATTCAAACAAAGCTTTCAAAATCAAATTAAAGTCAAACACATTCAAACAAAGCTTTTTGAGTCAAATGATTGAAAAACACATTCAGATAAAGATTTTTGAATCGAATGAAAGACAAATGCATTTAGCGAAGTTCATTAAATCAAATGAAAGTCAAACACATTCAAACAAAGATTTTTAAACAAATGAAAGTTAAACACATATAAAGAAAGCTTATTAAATCAAAAGAAAGTGAAACACATTCAAACAAAGCTTTTATAATCAAATGAGTGAAAACACATTCAAACAAATCTTTTTAAATTGAATGAAAGTTAATTGAATCAAATGAAAGTCAAACACATTCAAACATAGCTTTTTGAATCAAATGAAAGTTAAACTCATTCAAACAAAGTTTTTTTAATAAACTGAAGTCAAACACATTCAAAAAAAGCTTTTTAAATCGAAACTTATTTAAATGTATTCAAACAAAGCTTTTTGAATTGAATGAAAGTCAAATGCATTGAAACAAAGCTTTTTGAAAAGAATAAAAGTCAAATGCATTAAACGAAGCTAATTGAATCAACTGAAAGAAAAATACATTCAAACAAAGCTTTTTAAATAAAATGAAATTCTAACACATTCAAACCAAGCTTTTTGAATTAAATGAAAGTCAAACACATTAAGTTAAATATTTTTGAATCAAATGAAAGTTAAATACATTCAAAGAAAGCTTATTGAATCAAATGAAAGTCAAACACATTCAAACAAAGCTTTTTAAATCAATGAAAATCAAACACATTCAAATAAAGCTTTTTAAATCAAATGAATTTCAAACACATTCAAACAAATCTTTTTGAATCGAATGAAAGTCAAATGCATTCAACAAAACTAATTGAATCAAATGAAAGTGAAACACATTCAAACAATGCTTTTTGAATCAAATAAAAGTAAAAAACATTCAAACAAAGCTTTTTAACTCAAATGAAAGTCGTACACTTTCAAACAAAGTTTATTGAATCGAATGAACGTCAAATACATTAAACAAAGTAATTGAGTCAATTAAAAGTCAAACACATTCAAACAAAGTTTTTTGAACAAAATGAAAGTTAATCACATTCAAATAAAGCTTTTTGAATCGAATGAAAGTCCAATGCATTCAACGAAGTGAATTGAATCAAATGAATTCAAACACATTCAAACAAAAATTTTTGTATCAAATGAAAGTTAAACAAATTTAAAGAAAGTTTTTTAAATCAAATGAAAGTTTAACACATTCAAACAATGCTTTATAAATCAAATGAAAGTCAAACACATTCAA
Organism: Chenopodium album; assembly: GCF_948465745.1. Lineage (NCBI taxonomy): Eukaryota > Viridiplantae > Streptophyta > Magnoliopsida > Caryophyllales > Amaranthaceae > Chenopodium > Chenopodium album. The sequence continues at coordinate 24,885,272 of NC_137842.1, forward strand.
ACAAAGGTTTTTGAATCAAATGAAAGTCAAATACATTGAACAAAGGTTTTTGAATCAAATGAAAGTTAAACACATTCAAACAAAGCTTTTTAAATCTTATGAAAGTTAAACCAATTTAAACAAAGCGTTTTAAATCAAATGAAAGTCGAACACATTGAAATAAAGCTTTTTGAATTACATGAAAGTCAAACACATTAAAACACAAAATTTTGAATCAAATGAAAGTCAAATACATTCAAACAAATCTTTTTGAATATAATGAAAGTCAAATGCATTCAACGAAGCTAATTCAATCAAATGAAAGTAAAAAACAGTCAAATTAAATTTTTTAATTCAAATGAAAGTCAAACACATTCAACGAAGGTAATTAAATCAAATGAAAGTCATACACATTCAAACTAATTTTTTTGAATCAAATAAAAGTCAAACACATTTAAATGAAGCTTTTTCAATCGAATAAAAGTCAAATGAATTCAATGAAGTTAATTGAATCAAATGAAAGTTAAACACATTCAAACAAAAATTTTTTAGTCAAATGAAAGTTAAACATATTGAAAGAAAGCTTATTGAAGCAAATGAAAGTCAAACAAATTTTGACAAAGCTTTTTAAATCAAATGAAAGTTAAAACACATTCAAACAAAGCTTTTTTTAATAAAATGAATGTCAAACAAATTCAAACTAATCTTTTTGAATCGAATGAAAGTAAAATGCATTCAAACAAATTTTTTTGAATCAAATGAAAGACAAAAACATTCAAACAAAGCTTTTCAAATCGAATGAAAGTCAAATGCATTCAAACAAAGCTTTTTGAAAAGAATAAAAGTCAAATGCATTCAACGAAGCTAATTGAATCAAATGAAAGTCAAACACATTCAAACAAAGCTTTTTAAATCAAATGAAAGTCAAACATTTTCAAACAATGCTTTTTGAATCAAATAAATGTTAATCACATACAGAAAAATATTTTTGAATCGAAGGAAAGACTAACGTATTTAACGAAGCTAATTGAATCAAATGAAATTGAAACACAGTCAAACTAATCTTTTTAAATTAAAGGAAAGTCAAACACATTCAAATAAAGCTTTTTAAATAAAATGAAAGTTTAACATATTAAAATAAAGCTTTTTGAATCAGATGAAAGTCCAACACATTCAAAAATAGCTTTTTGAATCAAATGAAAGTGAAACACATTAAAACAATGATTTTTGATTCAAATGAGAGTGAAATGCATTCAAATAAAGCTTTTTTATTCGAATTAAATTTAAATGCATTCAAAAAAAGCTTTTTGAATAGATGAAAGCCTAATGCGTTCAATGAAGCTAATTGAATCAAATGAAAGTCAAACACATTCAAATAAAGCTTTTTGAACCAAATGAAAGTGAAACACATTTAAACAAAGCTTTTGAATCAAATGAAATCAAACACATTTAAACAAAAATTTTTGAATCGAATGAAAGTCAAACGCATTCAAACAAAGCTTTTTTAATCGAATGAAAGTCAAATGTATTCAATAAAGCTAATTGAATCAAATGAAAGTCAAATACATTCAAACAAAACTTTTTGAATAAAATGAAAGTGAAACCCATTCAAACTAAACTTTTTGAATAAAATGAAAGTCAAACACGTTCAAATAAAGATTTTTTAATTGAATGAAATTTAAATGCATTCTACAAATTTAATTGAATAAAATGAAAGTCAAACACATTCAAACAAAGGTTTTTAAGTCAAATGAAAGTCTAACACATTCAAACAAATATCTATAAATCAAATGAAATTCAAACACATATAAACACGATGTTTTGAATTTGGGGGTTTTACTTTTCTTGACTTTCTCTCTTCTCTGGCGATTTCAATGGCGATTTGTTGAAGCTGGTTCTTCTCACTCAACATCCATTGATCATGGCTCGCAAGAAAAAGCAATCAAATCCTTTGCCTCAAACCCCATCTTTTGGGTCCCTAGCTCCTTCAGATTTTAATCAATTGAATAGTGTGAATGTGGTTGAAAACCCTAACTCCATTCTATAGTTTGATGATGAACTCAAGCTGGTTACTCCACCTGCTCACCTTGTTCATCCTTCTGCTGGAAAAGTTACTAGGGCTAATTTGAAGACCCTTGAGCATAATTATCAACTGTCTCGGAATCAAAATCAGCAAAAAACCAATGAAACAGTACCAAACCCGAGTAATGTTCCATTGCCTGGATCTATGGATGATCAACTAAATGATACTACTCTGGTTGTCTTTGGGTCTGGAGATCATCAGGACAACTTGAATCACTTAAGCACGCCAAAAACTCTACGAATTGGTCGAATTTGTTTCGTGGGAAGCTGACTACAAAGGGTGCTGCTCTGTCATTTTTTGCTCTTGTTCTTAAGGATGGGAAACCTGTTGCTCAACTTCATGCTGCAGAGATGGATCTAGGTAACTCTAAATGGTGTAATGCTATTATTTTCTATGTGGTGGGATTTTATCCTACAATTGCTGCTATCTATAGATTTATTGCTCAACATTGGAGTAATTTTGCTAAACTTGATACATATTAGCATGATGATGGTTATTTCAACATCAATCCGTGTTCTGCTAAGGATAAAGATGATGTTCTTAGTCCAGGACCACATATGTTTGATAATAAACCTGCAATAGTTCAGCCATGGAGTGATAAGTTCAACTTTCAAGCTGAAATTCTTAGAACTGTTCCTCTCTGGATGAGACTCCCTTATTTACTTTTGAATTGCTAGGGGACTGAAACTTTGAGTCGAATTGGTAGTATTCTTGGTGTTCCCTTGTGTGCCGATGAATGTACCTCTAGACAACTTAGGGTGTCTTTTGCTAGAATGCTAGTGGAAGTGGATATCACTAAACCACTTCCTAAATCTATCACAGTTAAGAGTCCTATGGGTGAATTACTTGATCTGAAAGTTTGATCTAGGGCGAAGACTAGGTCGTTGAAAATTAATCTACCCTCGGTCAAAACAAAATTTGTAATCTCTCAACACACCCCTTTACCAAACATAGAGTAAGTCTAGGGTCGAACCACTAGGAATGGGAGGTGAATGGTAATGTCAAAGCTAAGCTATTTCGAAGCAATGAAATGAGGGTGTGTATATTCCAAGCAATCAAACAATTAAAATGAAATCACATTATCAAGCACTAGGTTTAGGATCCGCATATACTTGGAATGGATATAGCTAATCACGATTGGAGATGACTAAGTCGAGTGTTGCGAGGGAAAATCAATTAAGCAATCAATAGAGTAAGGTAAGCTAATCCCCTAGAGGTCAAGCTAATGTCAACTACGAGAGACTCTAACTAGGAACCTTGCAAACCTACTCAATCGACAAAACCAAGCCACAAATCAATTTTCCGTATCAATGCAAGCTTACAATGCATTCTAGTGTATTAATCAAAGTTAGGTACCCTTCAATTAATCACACACATGCACTTAATCAATCAACCAATTTAATCACAACATCAACTCCATCAATTTCCCCCAATTAGCATCAACCCATCACTCATATTTGCTTCACCATTCCCCAAGTAAGAGAACTACTCACAATCCATTAAAATCAAGATCAAAACAAAGCTAATAAACAATTTCATCATCATATCAAAAAAACTAATTCAATCACAAATTCAATTCAAACTTGAACAATCAACAAAGCAATTGAAATGATAAGCTAAAGATTGCATAAATGTAAAAGAAATCCTTACAAACTTGATTCAATTTAATGGAGAATATGCTAGAATTACCAATCTTCAATCATTAATCTAGAACTTCTCTCTCTACAATCTAGAGTTTCTCTCTCTAAAATTCTAATTCTAATTCTATTCTAATTTCTGAATAATATTCCTCTCACTAAAAATAGAATAAAAATCTATATATAGTAAAACTAACTAAGAAAAGTTAGTTAGATAGTCTCCAAATAAACCCGTACAGGCGCGACCAACTATAAGGGAGAGCGCGGCCGCGCAAATCTGGGTACAGAAAAGAGACCCAGACAGGCGCGCCCGCGCCACCAAGCCGTGTAGCCACGCTTGGGAACAGGGCAGCCCTCTTCCCTGTCATGCCGATGCTCCTCGTGCGTTCCACTTAATGCTCTTGATGAACATAGGACCTTGCAGTTTCTAAACTCCATGTTTGTGGGTTCAACACTAGAAATCATGCCCCCAAGGCTTAAATGCACAGCTTGAGGACTTTAGGAACTTGCACTTCTCCATGCTTGAGATTAAAATGGAGAACATTCGACATCCTAATCAATGCCAAACTTAGGAAGAGGCCTCGGGAAACTTGGATAACGACCTTAACTTGAAAAAAAAAAGGAAAACAAGCAAATAAAAGAGAAAATAACAAGAGAAAATAACAAGATAAACCAAGAAATGCATAAAGAAAGAAATCCAACTAAGAATATGCAAACTAAAAGAAATAAAGAATAAAATTAAGGAAAAGCTAAGTAAAAGAGCTATAGAATAACATGCAATTCACCCTAAAAAGAACCAAATGAGTGCCATAAATGACACTCATCAAATTCCCCCAAGCTAAAATTTTTCTCGTCCTCAAGCAAAACAACGCAAGAAAGAATAAGTATGTAATACTTATTCAAAAAGAAAAAGAAAGACATAAGACAGGAATATACACTAAGACTCACTAACGTAGGAATCACGGTTGTTTTTAGCTACAACAAGTCCTTTAAACCCCAAAGTCGCCTATGAGGACGAGTGAGGTCTCGTAAATGTTTCCTAAGAGCTTAACCTATAACTCTCCACCAACATACATAAGGCAAACAATAAAAAGGAAAATAAAAGAAAGAATAACAAAATTGAAACTTTTACGAATTAGAATTTACAAAATGACCACATTTCAAATGAATAAACATCTTTCTTAAGCAATAGGGGTATGCACGTTTCAGGATATCCGAGGTTGATTGAAAAATATAGTATGCTAAGCATAGAGAACTATTTATCACAATTCACCTTCATCCCGTTTGATCTTACGCGTTCTCCCTTTAGTCACAAATCTCCCTCTAATTAGCATATCAATAGCTCCTCGAAGGAGCCGGAAAAGAACACATTTATGGGCTACACGACGTCTTCACTATGCATCCCCTCTCTTTAGTCTTTCACACATAATGCCCTCCCTCAAAATTTGACTCATCCTCTAGGTTAAAAGGTCTTTCCCAATGGTTGTAATGTAAGGGAAAAAGGGTTAGGGGTAGGCTAAAATTTTAAAAGTTGGCGGTATTCCTAATTAGTGAAGCAAAGGGTGATCAAACCTTCTCCTCATAACCAAGCAATCGCCAAACAAAAACAAACTAACTCCCCCAAGCTTATTCAAAGCCATAACCACAATCATATATAAAAAAAGCGTAAACGCTTCTCCCCAGAGCTTAAAGGATGCATTGTCCTCAATGCTTAAAAAGAGGAAAAGAATCACATCAAAATATTTTTGATTTTTCTTATTTTCAATTCTTTTTTTTTATTTACAATTCTTTCAAAGCAAATGTCCATGCATTCTTTAACTTAGGACGACTTTTACAATTTTTCATTTATTAAATCCTTGCCTTTTTTACACTTAGGACGACTTTTTCCATCAATCATTTTCCATTATTCACGAAATATACACAAAAGACAAGCTTGCTTACAAAAGGAACCAATATCCATACTTATATACCACAAACTCCAAAAACATGGCCATTTGCTTCACAAAAACCAATAATGGAACAAAAAGAAACAAAAGGCTCAAAGTTCAAAAGATGTGGCTTGAAAAGAAGGGAAAAGGCTCAAATGGTTGGCAAGAAGGCAAATGTAAACCCAGTGAACTAAAAGAAGAAAATTAACCTAGAAAAGAAAAATTACCACCCCGAAAAGATGACTTTGTCATCCCTAGATGGTTCGTTCTTGTGTTTGAGAATTATGAGTCAAGATTCAAGATTAGGTCCACAATAATCAAGGATCCATGCCACTCATGCAAGATATGTGGAAGACTTGAAAAATGATGAACCTTGCATGGATGTAGCAAAAACTCACTATAGGTGTCAAATCGACCATAGGAAGCAACTACCAACATGCCATAAACAAGTAGAATCCGATTTCATGATCCTCCTAGTTCTAAAACATGCTACCTTAGCATACACCTATCCTAGAGTCAACCAAGCATATTCTCAAACCGTGCATACCTATACCATTTAGGAAGATATTCATTCAAAAGCAAAAATTGGTTGTATATAGTCCAATTCAAAGGAAAAACAAAAAGTGACAAATAAAGCCTCAAAACATACCAAAAACCAAAAACATGAAGAAAGAAAAATAAAAGATAAGAAAGGAGAAAAAGAAAAACATAGATAAAGGAAAAGAAGGAAAATAAAGAATGGAACGAATATGCAAGTTAAACATGTAATTCCCAATCAACAAACAAGTGATCAAATAACAACATCGCCAATGATCCCAAACACTCTAGGTGTTAAAAGCATTCATCCTCGAACCATTCAACTTTTCCTAAAACTAATCCTAAACTATGCATCCCAGAAAAAAAAAAAAGAGAATAAAGAAAAACAAAAAAGATCTCACCGGCTTCTGAGCAATGCTAAAATAGTAAGGTGAAGAATCAACCATCATCATCAAACCCATATGAGAAAAAAAAATGGAAAAGATAACTATGGACAAAGAAAATGGTTAGTAACTTCAAAACAAAAGAAAAGAAAAGAAAACGAAAAGGAAAGAAAATAAAAGGCAAAAATAAGCGAAACTAAACTATTAAGAAAGCAAAAAATAAGAAAACAAGAACTAAAGAACCAACAAAACATCTAACTAATCAACAAAGTACTAAACTACAAAATTTGGATTCAAGGGTTTGGATTCATGGGATTTGGATAATAGGGGTTAGGATTCTAGGGAGCAATTCACGCATCATCATCACAACAACAAGAATATAAAGAATAAGCAAACACCATCAAAGAGGAATCAAGAAGGAAATCATCATACAAAGAGGCAAAAGAAACAAGGTGAGTTTTAACAACAAATTGGCCACCGAGACAAATCCCTAAGAAAAGGAAAAGTCCCCCCAAGCTAATCATAGATACATCTTAACATCCCAACAGTACAAAGCAAGCACACATAAGACAAGGGATGGAGGCACATGGCATAAAAATGAGGGGACTAATAACCACTACCACTCGGCTCGGGGCCATCATTGTTATCCCCATCATAGGAAAACCCGGATGGGGCATAAGGATCCCATCCCCCGGTGTAACCAGGTGGCCACTTATAATGCGCCCTAAAGTTATCTTGTTGACAAGGGGCAAGAAGATTTAATTGCTTGGGCAAGGCGAGCGGTAGTGGGTGATTAGGGTGTACATAGGGGTAGTTAGGATCACCCCTAAAGTTGCTCACACCGAGAACACGGTAATCATAGTTACCTTGCTCATCGGGAAATGAGCGAGTCTCGGTGTTGGACCCTGGGGGTCCTTGTCAATATGGGTACGTAGGTACCCCATCACCCCCCAAAATACAAGACAATATTAGGGTTGAAAGTAAGGGTCGTTAACTGGGGGAGTGATGTCTCCCCGGCTAACACCCGCATCACACAAATGTTGTTGTTGGAGAAACATACCTTGTTGCATCTCCGAAATCCCTCTCATATGAGAAAAAAGGGCCTTAAAGTCTTGATCATACATGCCCTCCAACTAGATTCGCATTTCCATCATTTGAGCACTAAGGGCATCCCAGTTGGAGTTAGTAAATTGGTGATGTTGCTCATGATGTTGTCGTTGTTGTTGTTGTTATTGTTGTTGTTGTTAATGTTGTTGTTGTTGATGTTGTTGTGGCTCTTCTTCCTCTTCTTCACCCATCTCCTCATCATCATCATAGTAGGGAGGGCGATGACTTTTGGAGACATGCCAAATGTTTGCCACATTCTCGCGGTGGAGAAAAGTCAAGGAGGGGTTAGGGAGATAGCATCAATGTGCGTTATCCCTTAGCCAATCAAACACCTCGTGGTCATCATTCTTTGCTAAGTACTAGATTTGCTTCAATTGTCCGACGCCGAGGTAGAGAGAATCAACATCCCCCACCAGAGTGCAAGACGACAAATAGTGCCCGAGCTCAAGGTTAGTCACTAGCCTTGTTACCATGCTCCCACAAGGGATTTCGCCGGAATCCCTATCTTGCAATCCTTGGCAATACTTGACAAAAGTGTACCCCAAATTTAGGCGAACTCGGTACTTCGCACGAGTAGCCACCCAAAGAATCCGAAGCTCCAACTGACTCATCTTTCCCAATTCTTGCTTCAGAAACACCGAATACCCCAAAAGCCGATGGAGAACAAGGAGACATGGCTGGTACAACTTAATAATCTTGGCATACCGAGTCACAAAGTCACCACATCCAAAAAATGTCGTCCTACAATGTATTTTGATCATATTCATCATTGAAAAAGAGCTCTGGATAAAAAATGTCTGAGTTTGGATCGAAGTCTAGAGCCGCATTGAACTACTCAAGGGATTGATCAAATTGAATGTTGAAGAGCTGAAACCGAACAAGGTAGTAACCACCCTCGGCCACCACAAGATCAACCGTGGCCAAGAACTCCAAAGTCGGTTGAACATAGGTACGGAAGCTCCGGCTCACGAAAGATCCCATACGAAGGTTGTTAAGCAATTCCTTAAATATTCATCAATTCCCAATTTAATCATGTCCGCTTGGAAGTAGTGTCGGGAAGGTTTAAGGGAACGGTTTTCCTTGAGTTTGGTGTATGTAGTTTTTTGAATGGGGTCGGTAATTCTTAGTTTGGGGATAAGGGTAGGTTGACGAGGTTGTGAGTTAGAGGGGGAAGGAGCGGGTTCTTTAATAGTTACATTGGTTTTCCGTTTCTTGAGGAGGTTTTTGATGTGTTTAGACTTGATGAATTCTCAGTGATAGTAAGTCAACAATCCAATCACAATATACCACAATATCCACAAGAAACTCCAACCAACAATTTAGAATGCCTCAATCAAACTCCTTTACCAATACCGTCAAGCAACAACTCACTACCAAAATCGAGCAATCCAAAATTTTCACAATCACCACCAATTCAAGTCAACAAATGCATTCCAACCATACACCAAGCACAAAGAAACCAAGAACCAATGCTCAACAATAATAATGTTGCACTACCAAAAATCCGACCTAAACAATTCCCAAAAATTACGATCAATTTACCTACACAAACATCAAATAACATAATGTGAGACAATAACAATCAACAACAACACATATAATCAACCAAAATTCAACATCAATCATCAAAATTACGAAAATTCATACTACTACAATAATGGTAGCACCAAAATGAACTCACCAAATTCAAATTTTCTTCAAACTTTATCACAATTTCCCTATCTTACCTCACTAATATTTCTTACCCTTGTTGCCTCAAAAATTCGATAAAATCGAACATACATCGCCACGAAAACAAAAAAAACTCCTATCCAATGCTAGTGCTCCAAAAGAAAATAATCCATCTCCATGAGTAACCTTATAATTCCAAAACAAAAATAAGTGAAAGAAAAGAAAATAAAAGAAAGAAAATTAAGAAAATAGAAAACCAAAGGGAAGGTTAGAAATCTCCGAGTTGCCTCCCGGGAAGCGCTTGCTTAAGGTCCTAAGCTCGACCTTCCCTCCAAATCATGGAGGGTCAAAGGACTCCACCTTTTTTAAAGTGGTGGAAGGAACATATTCCTCTTCATTCATGAGCAACTTCAAATTGTTACTTGATAAAACCTCACTTGCTTGGATCTCAAAAACAACTTTTTCATTCTTCAACTTCAATCTCATTCACTTCTTTCTAGAAGCTCTTGCCTTCTTCTTAGCTTTATTCCTTTTTGTAGACGGTTTCTCACCATTCACTTACATGGAATCACCCTCCTCTTGAGGACAAAGCTCAAACTAATGCGGAATGTCAATTACCTCTTCGTTCATAGCCTTTGAAAGCTCCTTCTTATCTTCACTAACTTTCATGCAATCAAAACTCACAAGCACATCATAAAAAATATCATGAACATTGTTAGATGAAGAATCAATCACATACACATTATCAAATGAATGAAGGGAATCATCACTCTTGATTTCTTTCACAAGGGATAAAGACTCATGCATCAGTTTTAGCTCAAAGCTCTCCTTCTTGTTACCAACTCTCAAAGTAGTACGACCTCCCTTAACATCTACCAAAGCTTCCGAAGTAGCTAAGAACAGTCTCCCTAAGATAATAGGAATGTGGTCATCTTCTTCTATTTCAAGCACAATGAAATCAACGGGAATTGTAAAACCACCTATCTTAAGGGGAACATCCTCAACTCTTCCCCTTGGAAACTTGATGGATCTATCGGCCAATTGCAAAGTCATGTTGGTAGGAAGAAATTCTCCTAGCTTAAGCTTCTTAAGACCGAGAAAGGCATAATGCTAACACTAGCACCTAAGTCATACAATGCATTCTCAAACAACTTACCCTTGATTTTGCAAGGAACGGAGAAATTACTCGGATCTTTCATCTTCTTGGGGAGGTCATTGTGAATCAAAGCACTACAACACTCACCAAGCTCTACCAAATCAACCTCATTGCACTCTCTCTTGCCACTCAAGATTTCCTTAAGGAATTTGGAATATCGAGGCATTTAGATCATGGCTTCGGTAAAAAGGATAGAAAGATGGACCTCCTTCCACATTTCAAGGAACCTCTTAAAATTGTTCATCCAACTTGTTCCTCATAAAATTTTAGGGGTATGGAAGGTCGGGTTTTCTAATTTCCTCTTGCTTTCTCTCAACACTCTTCTTTATCTCATGACTCTCCTCTTTGCTCACATCTTTTACACATCTTCCTCTTTTTGATCACTTGAAAAACTCTTCTTCTTATCCTCCTCACAATCCCTAGAAACTCTCTCTTCAAGAACTCTTCCACTCCTTATGGTGATGGAATAAACGGGTTTCTTAGGATCAACTCCTTGAGAAGGCAATGAAGAAGGACTAGCACAATCTTTCAAAGTGTTTTCTAGTTGTGTTATTTGTGTATCAAGCATTTTTATATGTGTCATGATCTCATTAAATTTCTTATCGCTCACCACCATATACCATATATGCCATTCCCTGGTAACGGCGCCATTTTGACGAGGGTTTGAACTAAGTCGTTGAAACTAATCCTCCCTCGATCAAGCTAAATTTATAATCACTTAACAAACCTATATACTAGTATAGTGGCAAGTCAAGGGTCAAACCCAAAGTAACAGTAATGTTCAAGTGCTCTCAATTATATGCCTAAGCTAGGTCGAAGTCTAAAGATAAAAGGTAAACACTATAACCAACTAACAAAATGAAGAACCAAACAAATAAACACTAGGAACAAGGATCAACAAGTAATCATGACAATTGTAGCTACTCAGGAACAATATGCAAATCAATGGTTGTGAAGATAATGGCAAGCTCAATCAAGGGAGTCAATAAGCTATCTCCTAGGGGTCAAACTAGCGCCAACTACGAGAGACTCTAACTAGGAGCATCACTAATCAAGATCAATCGACAATTGCAATTCTTAAATCAATGGTCTATATCATTAGAAACTACAATGCAATCTAGCATAATTCTCAAGGCCTAGTCGAATTGCACACATGCAAACTTCCATTAATCACATTATTCATACAAGTTTCTGTTGGGGTTTGGTGAGTCCGACTCACCGCGGAAAAAACCCTGACCCAAGGAACCACTCGTAATTAATAAAAACATAAAGCATAAATAAATAAACACAAGAAAAGGAAGAAAGAATCATACCCTTGAAGCGAGCTTCGCCCTCTCAAAACGGGCTCTTACTTGAAAGCCTTGAGCACCGCAAATGCCGTGCCTCCAACGGTATCCACCCACAAAGGACGAACACGACTTTTTAGGTCCGCTACCTTGGAGTTAGCAAGGTCCGACCAAAACCCAAGTGTTAATGGATTTTAAGAGTTTTTTCAAAATATGGAATGCTCTTTCTAACTCCCACTCAAGCACTTTACTCCAAATCCCAAGGTTGGTATTTATAGAGGAAAGTATGAGTGGCAATTTCTATCCCATCAATGTGGGATCATGAAATTCCACAAATTAATTTAAAGCTAAATTAAATTAAATTGCAAAGTAATAATAAATCTACAAGTGTCATTACCATGTGAAATGGGTTGGTGAGGACCACATGGAGAGTAGGGGACCATACTTGCTCCCCACTCAATAATCTCCTTGTGCCACATGTCCTTACCCACTTGCTCCCATATTCCTCAAGCTTCCCCATAGTGACCGGCGCTATGGCCCAACCACGAGCCCAGTCCGTGCCCAGCCCCGCACTAAGATGCGGGCTGCTGCTGGGCACGCAAGCCACGCACTTGGTACGGGCTTGCTGCTAAGCGTGGCTGCTAGTGGGTGCGCTGCTAGCACGCCTAGCTTGTGGCAGCTAGCGGCTGCACGCACCACGTGCACGCGGCTGCTAGCACAGTGCGCTAGCACGCACCTAGCTAGCCATGCTAGGCTCGTCTTCGTGCGCTTACTAGCCACCTATGCTTAGACATTTTTGCCCCTAGCATTTGGATGCTCGGGGCACTCCGATGCTAGGGGTATTTTGGGAATATGGTTGATTTATTATTATTTTGCGCGTCTCGTCCTTTTTTATTATTTTTGACTCGACTTCCGACGATCGGTTTCGACTCTCCAAGCTCGAATTACCGACGTCCAAATATTTAACACTCGGGCGACGAATTAATTTCTTCCGAATTAATTCGTCGATTCGGTTCATATATTTTGCTTGGGTGTGACCCGAAGGATTCAGTCAAGATTAAGCTGTAATATTAATTATATTAATATTACTGATCAGAAGCGGCCTCCACCCAGGCATTCCGATCACTTGACCTTACTCAATATATTAGCTTTCTAATAATTCGGAACCCACTATCAGAATAATACACTTGTTCGAAGGACACCATTCCTTTCAATCTCCCACTTGTCCTTCCGGACAAGTGTGCATTTAGTGTATAGCCCCTTTCCTATGTCTCTTAATGAACTACAGAGTAAGATTACTCGTCATCTCTGTTACGTCCAGAAGTGTTTCTCGAAATCCGAGTTTCACTGTCAATAAGCAGATGATTTCTAAAATCCATCTGAGCACGACCATGCATTTTCACAGTCTTGCTCTTCGAGAGGCCTTGTAAACAACAAGACATGTTCCCTATTGTTAGTAGGGGGACATTTCCAGTCTTGTAATGTAGCTTCTCTTACTAAGAGGACCTAGCCGCCCGATATCTGTCGTTATAATTCCCAGTTACGGCAGACGTTTGGCAGATACCAAAGCGGACTAGTACTCAAACAAGAGACCTCCCACTACTCATGGTCAAGGAAAAGAGTTACGATAGTAATAATGAGAAAAATACTTATGACGATTTTAAATCTCTTAAAGTATTTTCATAGGTCCATCTAGTATGGTTCTAAACCAATACCTGTGCAAATGATTTATATCCTCATAGCACAAGAAACGGTGCTATAAATCATACTACACACTAATCTCTAATGGTCATTAATCGTCCAAAAAAATATGACCTTGATTAGGGATAATTTTCGATTAAAATATTCAATGTTCATTTAATAGGTGTTTCTTTATCCAAGCCATTCACTTGATACCCTATTTTGAATATTTATTAAAATCGAATGGACTCATTATTTAATTCTAAACCACAATTAAATAGAGACGGAGTGAATTAAATTGCATGAAAAATTTTAATTACTCAAAAAACTAAATGGTTCATCATAGTGCTTTACATTAACATTGTCCAAAATTTAATTAAAACACCATAATATGGAAATCAAAGCCAGTTTGCGACATGCTTGATTCCCATTGCCTCAATGTGTTTGTTGTGCTTCACTTGAGACAAGGGTTTAGTAAGTGGATCGGCTACATTGTCTTCCGTTCCCACTATGCAAATTCTGATTTCACCCTATGTCTTCCATTCTTAAATCAAGTGAAATTGCCTCTTGACATGTTTGACCTTCTGATGTTCTCGTGGCTCTCTAGCCTGAGCAATAGCTCCATTGTTGTCACAATGGAGGTCTATTGGACCCTTGATGGAGGGTACAACAACAAGTTCATCAATGAACTTGCGAATCCAAACTACCTCCTTGGCTGCCTCAGACGCTGCCAAGTACTCGGCTTCAGTTGTAGAATCAACGGTTGTGCTTTGCTTTGCACTCTTCCAACTAAACGCTCCTCCATTGAGACAGAATATGTATCCGGATTGTGACTTGGAGTCGTCTCTGTCTATCTGGAAGCTTGCGTCGATATATCCCTCAACAACCAATTCATCTTTACCACCATAGACCAGGAATTTATCCTTGTTCCTTTTCAGGTACTTCAGAATATTCTTGGCCGCAGTCCAATGCGCCTCTCCTAGGTCTGATTGGTATCGACTCGTAGCACTCAAGGCATACGATACATCCGGCCTAGTACATATCATGGCATACATGATCGATCCATTAAGCGAAGCATATGGAATACGACTAATCCTTTCTCGCTCATCAGGTGTCTTTTGACACTGCTTCTTGCTTAAGGTTATGCCATGTGACATGGGTAGGTGCCCTCTCTTGGCTCCTTCCATTTGGAATCGATCTAGTACCGTATCGATGTACGTACTTTGACTCATTCCTATCATCCTCTTTGATCTATCCCTATAGATCTTGATGCCTAGTATGTACTCAGCCTCTCCCAAGTCTTTCATTGAAAAATATTTCCCGAGCCAAGCCTTTACAGACTCTAACAACGGAATGCTATTTCCAATGAGCAAAATGTCATCGACATATAAGACTAGGAAGACGATGTCACTCCCACTGACCTTCTTGTAAACACAAGGCTCATCTGGATTCTTGATAAAACAAACTTACTAATGGCTTCATCAAATCGCATATTCCAACTTCTACTTGCTTGCTTTAATCCATAAATGGACTTCATAAACTTGCATACCTTCTTAGGATTGTTCTGGTCGACTAAACCTTCAGGCTGTGTCATGTACACAGTTTCTTCCAAAATTCGATTGAGGAAGGCGGTTTGGACGTCCATCTGCCATATTTCATAATTGTAATATGCAGCAATCGCTAGAAGAATTCGAACAGACTTAAGCATAGCTACTGGAGAAAAGGTTTCATCATAATCAACGCCGTGAATTTGCCTGTAACCTTTTGTTACCAGCCTTGCTTTGTAAATGAATACATTTCCATCTTTGCCGGTTTTCATCTTGAAAATCCATTTACATCCGATAGGTGTGTAACTTACGGGTAAATCAACCAAGTCCCATACTTGATTTTCAAACATGGAGTTTATTTCGGATTTCATGGACTCTTGCCATTTTGCAGAGTCGGGGCTCGTCATAGCTTGCTTGTAGGTTGCTGGCTCATCTCCATCCACTACTAGGATGTCCTGATCTTCGGTTAATACAACACCGAGATATCTGTCAGGTTGAGATCTTGGCCGAGTTGACCTACGTAGGGTAATGGACTAAGCATTTGCATTGTCGGTTTGACTTTGCATATTTTAACTTTGACCAATGTCAACGGATGCTTCGTGAGAACTTTGATTGTCAACTTGTCCTTGTTGCTCGCCCTCTCGAACTTCGTCGAGTTCGATTTTCCTCCCACTTGTCATTTTGGAGAGATGCTCCTTCTCCAAAACGACACCATCACGAGCAACAAACACTTTGTTCTTGGATTTGTTGTAGAAGTAATACCCTTTGGTTTCTTTTGGATAACCCACAAAGAAAACCTTGTCAGATTTCGGATGATGTTTGTCAGAAATGAGTTTCTTGGCATATGCTTCGCATCCCCAAATCTTGAGAAAAGACAACCTTGGAGGTTTATTTGTCCATAATTCATATGGAGTCTTTTCCACTGCCTTTGACAGGGCACGATTCAGTGTAAGTGCCGCAGTTAAAAGTGCATGTCCCCAGAAAGAGATTGGAAGTTCACTAAGACCCATAGTCGATCGGACCATGTCTAACAGGGTTCGATTCCTCCTTTCAGATACTTCATTCCATTGAGGAGTTCCCGGAGGTGTCGACTCTGAAAGTATTCTATGTTCTTTCAGATGGTCATCAAATTCTTTGCTCAAATATTCGCCACCTCGATCCGATCGAAGCGCTTTGATTTTCTTGCCAAGTTGGTTTTGAACTTCGTTATGAATTTCCTTGAACTTATCAAACGATTCACATTTGTGCGACATTAGATAGACATAACCATATCTACGATATTCGTCCGTGAAGGTTATGAAATACCGATAACCACTCCTTGCGGGTGTACTCATTAGCCCACATACATCGATGTGTATTCGTCTCAACAAGTCACCGGCCCTTTCTCCCAACTTGGAGAATGGTTGCTTTATTATCTTGCCTAATAAACATCCTTCGCAATTCTCAAAGGATTCTAAATCAAATGAGTCAAGAATACCTTCTTGAAGAAGCTTCTTGATGCGTTTGATGTTAATGTGGCCAAGACGACAATGCCACAAGTAAGTTTGACTAGACGGTGTCGTCTTAGCTTTCTTTGCAGGATTATTAACGTTATAAATTTCTTTGTCTAGAGATAACACATAAAGACCATTTTCTGAATGTCCCGTACCATATAAAACATTATCGAAATAAAATGAACGTGATTGGTCCTTAACGCGAAATTCAAAACCTTTGGCGTCCAACGCCGAAATTGAAATGATGTTTTTGGTAATGTTGGGAACATAATAAACATTGTCAAGTTCCAAAACTAGCCCCGTGGGCAAAGACAAACTAAGAGATCCTATGGATATAGCACCAATCCTTGCTCCATTTCCTACCCGGAAATCGATCTCTCCCTTCGCTAGCCTCCTAGTGTTCCTTAGTGCCTGTGAATCGGAACAAAGGTGTGAGCCACATTCGGTATCTAATATCCATGAATCCGAGCTAGTGAAGTTAAAGTCTATAACGTAAATACCTGATGTAGAAGCAACGGTTCCGTTGTTCTTATCTTCCTTGAATTTGAGGCAGTCTCTTTTCCAATGTCCCTTCTTCTTGCAATAGAAGCATTCGGAATCAGACTTAGAAGATGCTACCTTTTTCTCCTTGTTGTCTTTGGTAGCTTTCGGCTTAGGCGGAAAGTTCTTCTTTTCTTTCCCCTTGAAGCCCTTATTTTTTTTCCCGCCCTTTTGAATGACTTGCCCTTCTTAATCATTAGCATATCATGCCTTCCCTTATCCTTGAGCGTCTGCTCAGCTTGCTTTAACTTCCCATAAAGCTCGGTGAGGGTTTTCTCCATGCTATGCATGTTGTAGTTCATCTTGAACTAGTCATAGCCTTTGTGAAGGGAATGGAGAATGATGTCAATATTCATTTCAGTTGAATACCCCGCATCAAGCCTTCCCATGTTCTCAAATAATTCGATCATTTTGAGCACATGTGGGCTGACTGACTCTCCTTTCTTGAGCTTAATCTCAAGGATCTTCCTGTGGGTTTCAAACCTTTTAGTTTGAGCCTGTTCTTGAAACATATTATGTAACTCAGAAATGACCTCATAGGCCGATTCCTTTTCGAAGAAGGTTTTCTGAAGTTCAGGAGACATAGTGGCTAGCATTACGCACTTGACATCCCTATCGGCTACTTACCATCGGTTAAGGACTGCTTGAGTTACCTACTCATTGGGAGCCTCGGGCATTTCCTTATCAAGGGCATACTCTTTCTATTCTTGCATAAGAACGATGCGCAAATTCCTTTGCCAATCAAGGAAATTGGTACTACTCACCTTCTCCTTGTCGAGAATTGAGCGTAATGAAAACTGGTTGTTTGAGGTTGAAGACATGATTCTACAATTGAAAGAATTTTAATGAAAAACCATTCAAAATTACTTAAATAAGATTGAATTTTATTCATGCAAATTTTCAATACTTATTTAATGTCTTATTTACACGTAAAATTGTCCCTATTTTGTGAAAATAAGGCGATTCCAAGATCCGAAGAAACAAAGAGTGGTTAAGCATGCTTTGGCTTGTCTTAACACTAAATCTTCTAGGGTAAGCACTTCCTTGCTAATGGCTCTAAGCCACTCTTGGTTAGACAATCGTCGCATCTAATGCATCTTTGACGATGTATCTCTTTTGCCACGGTATGTGAGGACTCCTCACTCATACCGATGAGTTAAACCAAAACCAACGTGCACACCCGGTGTGCCTTACGAGCTTTGGAGAAGTGATGGCACCTCGCTTTGGCATTGCCTACCATCACCCACGTTCGGTTGGTAAGTGTTGTTTTGGAAAGGCAAGTTTGACTCAATATTATTAGGGACCTAGGATTTCTATGTTGGTTGATTTAAGTGAACATAACTAATCATCGCAACATAAAGAAAACCTAAACATGCGTCTAACGAATAATTCACATGTATATATAAGCATAAAATATAAAGCGAAATTATAGATGCATATTGGCAACTAGCATGACCCCTTGAATTCTTCAAATCTTCAAAAGGTCTTCATTTGCAATTCAAGGCTTTGTCTTCCAAGATACGCCGTCTTCTAGACTAAACCAAACTATGCAAATACTAGTGTGTACGACTAGGAATAATCTAAATATTAATGTACAAAAATACTTAACGGTGCGTAGACCGTATTTAGATTTACAAAAATACATAACGGCACGTAGTCCGTATTTTCTATCCTAATCGGGTCCCACTAGTTGCCATTTCATAAAACCTGTGAGAGAAAATATATATTCCATTCATCCATTCACCATTTGTGAATGGCCCACGCAATTTACAATATCAAACAAGTAAATTGCATTTAAACAACGCGAGCACTAGTAACTAATCTAGGTGGTTAATCCGGTTAACACGCCTAATTAAAACTAGTCAAAGTTGTTTAACCGATTATGTAATTGACGTCATTAATAATTGAAGTTTCCACTAAATTCCGCATTTCCCTTAATTAATCTAAATAATTAAGTCGGTAGCACCCAAACTTGTCAAAATAAAATTTTGCCAATGCCGCTCAAAACCGAGGCCTAGCCTCCGAAAATTTTAATTAAAATAAACAAAATTAATTAAAATAAATAAAACGGCAAAATAAGCAATATTAAGCCAACCGCATTTCAAGTGGCTTTCGCTTTAAGCGTTATGACAAGTAAACTCGAATAATCGCGGCTCATGCAAACCAAGCATACTACGGCTATTCACCTCACCGCACCAAGCATATGCACACACAAAAAAAAACCTACGCACACACGGCCCGCGGCAAGCAGCCATGGGCTGCTGCCACTGCCGCACGCACGCGCACGCACAGCCATGGCTGCTGGTGTGTGGCTGTTGCGGCCGTGTGCTGCTGCGCGCGTGTGGCCGTACGCAAGGCCGGGCAGCCACCTTGGCAGCCACATGCGGGCTGCTATGCAGCCCGGCTAGCCAAGGGTGGTTCTTTGCCCCGTTTTGCGTGCCATGGCCTCGGGATTTGATCCCATATCGCGAGACATAATTAATTAATTCTAAATTAATTTTAGAACTAACTTAATGAGCAAAAAATAAAAATTTTAAACAAGTCTACTTAATAAAATTTCAAAGTGCAAATAACAAAAATAATTCCAAGAACCATTCTTAATTAAATTGGTTTAGCTTGGTGCAATAACAAAGTTGAGGCAATTTCTCACTTTTAATTTAATCAATTTAAATTAAACATGAGAATTTGACAAAGTAAGGGGAAGTTGGAAAAATATGAACTTTAATGTTCAAATGAAAATTCCAACATCTAAATTTTGTGAATCCTTGAAAATTATATCTTCCAACATGAAGATAACCAAATTTCTATCTCAAAAATTGAAACTTTATGTTTCCAATCAACTCTAAATGATTAAAACAACAAAGTTTAACACAAAATAACATGGAATTTAGTGGTTTTTAAAGTTTCAATCACTTATCACAAATAAAGATTGAATCTTTAACACTTTGGAAGCCTCAAAACAAAAATTTTCACACTAAAAAGCAATTAGTTTGCAATTATATAAAAATAAATCAACCTTTGGGGTAAAAACATTTCTGGTCAGAATTTGGCTAAAATCACAGTCTCTTCAGGGTAAAAACCTTTCCAGAACACCTTTTCCACCAAAAATTCACTATTTTTGGGCGAAAATCTGGGTTCTGGGCCAAATTCGACATTAAAAACGAGATTAAAATAAATAAAACCGAGCTACTAATCTAATTAGCAACTTAAACCAGAAAAATAAGCTAAAATAAACCTTGAAAAACATGATTATAAAAATAAACGAGCCGGCTCCGATACCGTTGTTGGGGTTTAGTGAGTCCGACTCACCGCGGAAACAACCCCGACCCAAGGAACCACTCGTAATTAATAAAACCACAAAGCATAAATAAATAAACACAAGAAAAGGAAGAACGAATCATACCCTTAAAGCGAGCTTCGCCCTCTCAAAACGGGCTCTTACTTGAAAGCCTTGAGCACCGCAAAATGTCGTGCCTCCAAAGGTATCCACCCACACAGGACAAACACGACTCTTTAGGTCCGCTACCTTTGAGTTAGCAAGGTCCGACCAAAACCCAAGTGTTAATGGAGTTTAAGAGTTTTTCTAAAATATGGAATGCTCTTTCTAACTCCAACTCAAGCACTTTACTCCAAATCCCAAAGTTGGTATTTATAGAGGAAAGTATGAGTAGGAATTTCTATCCCATCAATGTGGGATCATGAAATTCCACAAATTAATTTAAAGCTAAATTAAATTAAAATTGCAAAGTAATAATAAATCTACAAGTGGCATTACCATGTGAAATGGGTTGGTGAGAACCACATGGAGAGTAGGGGACCATACTTGCTCCCCACTCAATACTCTCCTTGTGCCACATGTCCTTACCCACTTGCTCCCATATTCCTCAAGCTTCCCCACATTGACCGGCTCTATGGCCCAGCCACGAGCCCAGCCCGAGCCCAGCCCCGCACCAAGATGCGGGCTGCTGCTGTGCGCGCAAGCCACACACTTGGTGCGGGCTTGTTGCTGAGCGTGGCTGCTAGTGCGTGCGCTGCTAGCACGCCTAGCTTGCGGCAGCTAGCTGCTGCACGCACCACGTGCACGCGGCTACTAGTTGCTGCTGTGTGTGGCTGCTAGCACGGTGCGCTAGCACGCACCTAGCCAGCCATGCTAGGCTCGGCTTGGTGCGCTTGCTAGCCACCTATGCTTGGACATTTTTGCCCCTAACATTCGGATGCTCGGGGCACTCCGATGCTAGGGGTATTTTGGGAATATGGTCGATTTATTATTATTTTGCGCGTCTCGTCCTTTTTTATTATTTTTGACTCGACTTCCGACGATCGGTTTCGACGCTCCAAGCTCGAATTACCGACGTCTAAATATTTAACACTCGGGCGACGAATTAATTTCTTCCGAATTAATTCGTCGAGTCGGTTCGTATATTTTGCTTGGGTGTGACCCGAAGGGTTCAGTCAAGATTAAGCTGTAATATTAATTATATTAATATTACTGATCGGAAGTGGCCTCCACCCAGGCATTCCGATCACTTGACCTTACTGAATATATTAGCTTTCTAATAATTCTGAACCCGCTATTAGAATAACACACTTGTTCGAAGGACACCATTCCTTTCAGTTTTACCTAATCCCTAGAAAACAACTACTCTAACATCATCATCTAATTAATAAACAACTAAAGAAATCAAGAATCAACAATATATGAAGAACAATTACACTAATCAACAATCAAACATCAAAATCAAATCAAACAAACTTAAATATTAAACAAAGCAATAAAATGAGATAGACTTAAGAATGCTCATTGATAATAGAGAAGATCTCCAACACAATTTTCACCATTGAATCATCAATCTTTCAATCACTATTGAAATTCCTCACTTTCTTTCACTAAAATCTACTCCCAAACTAACCCTAAAACTAGAGAGAGAAGCTCTCAACTAAGCTAAGAATATGATCAACAACTAAAATGAAACTTCCATCTACAACTTTTTCCAAAAAGAGGTTTACAATGATATTTGTAGAGGGCGCGAAAACAAAAACCGAGCAAGAAAATACCCAGGGGTTTCTTCAATCTTTGTGCGTCTTTCTGGGTTTCTTCAATCTTTTTGCAGCTTCGTGCGTTTGCTAAGGCCGCATGATTATGATGATGATGAACACTAAGAGAGGCAGTCCCAAAAGCACTTGATGGTGGGTTCAACACCCCATCTTCATGAGAGCACGACTTGAGAGCGCAAGAGCTAGAACTTGGAGAATCCGCTTCCTTGCATCTTGAGCTTTCCAATTGCCATGAGCTTGTTCCAAAAGCATCTCCCACTTTAGTAATTCACCAATACCCAGACCCGATCCTCGTACAATACCTATATCCACGAAAATAGAGCAAATAAAGGAGAAAATAGTAGAAAAACCAACAAAATGCATAAAAGCTACAAAATAAGAGAGGAAAGGTAAAAGCAAGACCAAATGCATAAAACTAAGCATTTATTAAGCATGAAAGCCATGAAAAGAAGTTGAAAACAACCTAAATGATCATCAAATGGGTTCCATTTATGACACTCATCAAAGTTCAATTTGAATGGACACCACCTTATTGTAAAAAGTGTGATAAGGTTGGGCATGATTGTAATACTCTTAAGCCTAAGGTTGTCTTTAAACCTAAAACTTCTCAAGGCAGTTGCTAAAAGATCATGATGTTGATATTATTTGTATTCTGGAAACAAAAATTAGAAGCCATAATCAGTATTCTGTTAAGAAGAAATTTGGTAGATTCCTGTTTGGTCACTGTTCTTATGCTCACTCTATGAAAGGTAGGATTTGGGTGGGTTGGAAAACTGATAAAGTTACTCTTGATGTTTTAGCTGATCATGAACATTTTTTTCATACTAAGATTAGCTATAAAGATTTGCAGCATGTCGTTTTATGTTCCTTTGTCTATGGCTTGCACTCAGTTCATGATAGAAGACCTCTTTGGTCTAGTTTAAAAGATTTTGGGAGTTCTTCTCTTCCTTTGATCTGTATAGGTGATTTTAATTCTGTCTTTTGCTCAAAAGATAGAGATAATGGAAATCCTGTTAATGTTGCTAAGGTTAAGGATTTTAAGTATTGTATTGAGATAATGGAGTTCACTGAAGTAAAAAGTAAAGGCTCTTTCTACTCTTGGTCAAATAAGGGGGAAGGTGATAGTAGAACTGCCACCATGATTGATAGAGGGATTGTTAATGAAGCTTGGGTACATTATTATGGTCATGTTGAGGTTGTTTATCTCCCTCCTCCCTTTCTTATCATTGTCCTCTTCTTTTTTAGATTTGCATTGCTGCTACAGGAAAAGGAAGATCTTTCATATTTCTAAACTGTCTTGCAGATCATAAAGATTTCCAGGAAACTGTTAAACATGCTTGGGATTTTTGTACTTCCCATGACTCTCCAATAACAAATTAAAGGTTGTTAAGTCTGGTTTGAAGACTCTTAATACTAAGCAGTTTGCTAATGTGACTGGAAAGTTAGAGATTGCTCAATAGAAACTTAGTGAAATTCAGGTTAAACTGGCTGCTGATTGGACAAACTGTCGACTACAAGTTTCTAAGTTCCAGGCTATTGATACTGTGAAGCATTGGATGCACATTGAGAGTAGAATTTTTGGACAGAATTCCAGGATTGACTGGATTAAGCTTGGAGATCCTAATTCTCAGTATTTCTTTTCCATGATGAAGTAGAGGCAAAGTAAAAACAGAATTGATTCTATCTATAATGACCTAGGGGTTCTGCTGAGAGATCTAGCTTTTAAATCTGATGAAATTATTGGTTTTTATAAGAACCTTTTTGGTTCTGCTTCTACTTCTCTTCCTAGGGTAGACTTGGTTACTATGAGATCAGGGAAACATATTGATTCTTATGCTAGAGACCTTCTTATTGATGATATTACTCATTCTAAGATTGATCAGGCTTTGGCTTGTATTGGTAATCATAAAGCCCCTGGTATTAATGGCTTTAATGCTGTCTTTTGTAATCATTCTTGGAACATTATCAAGTTTGAAGTCTATGCAGCTGGTCTTGATTTCTTTACCCAGGGGAAGCTGGCAAAGTAGTGGAACTGTACTACTATTACTCTGGTTCCCAAAGTGGATAGTCTTTCCTATGTAAAAGAGTTCAAACCCATTGCTTGTTGTACTCTTGTTTACAAATTGATTTCTAAGATTCTCACTTCTAGGCTCTCTTAGGTGGTGGGTTCTGTCATTAATAAGGCTCAAGCAGGTTTTACCCCTGGTAAGCACATTAGTAACAACATTCTTTTGGCTACTAAGTGGATTAAGGGTTATACTCCCAAACATGTGACTCGTAGATTCATGCTAAAATTGATCTTATGAAAGCTTATGACTCAGTTGAGTGAAGCTTTCTTGGTACTGTTTTGAAAGAGTTGGGTTTCCCTAATTAGTTCATTTCTTGGATTATGGCTTGTTTTACTTCAATGGTTATCCCTCTCTTCCTTTCCCTGCTAAGAAAGGTCTAAGGCAGGGTGATCCTATGTCCCCCTTCCTCTTTATAATTTGCATGGAATATCTCTCTAGATGTTAATATGAGATGACCCTGAACTCTGATTTAAATTTCCATCCTAGGTGTAAGAAGTTAGGTATCACTCATATGATGTTTGTTGATGATTTGCTTCTATTTTCCCGAGCTGATCATAGATCTTGTATCTATTCAATTAGTTATGAATGCTTTTTAGATGTTTTCTTGTGCTTCTGGTTTGCCTGCTAATTTGGAGAAGTGTGATATATACTTTGGAGGTATAAGTGATTATGATCAAGATGCTTTGATTATTGTTTTTGGAGTGTCTAAAGGCTCTTTACCCTTTAGATATCTTGGTGTGCCTCTTTCTTCTAAAAAGCTTACTATTTCCTAGTGTAAGCCTTTAGTCGAGAGAGTGACTGCTAGAATTGACAGTTTGGCTACTACACATCTTTCTTATGCTGGAAGGCTTTAATTAGTCAAGAGTGTATTGTTTGGTATTCAAGCCTTTTGGGCTCAAATTTTTATGTTGCCCAAAAAGATCTTAAGAGAAATTGATTCTATTTGTAGGTGCTTTCTTTGGACTGGAAAAGGTAATTATAGCAAAAAAGCTCTTGTTTCTTGGAAATTTATGTGTTTACCTAAAGTTTGTTGTGGTTGGAATTTGATCTTTCTTGAGGATTGGAATAAAGCTTCTGTCTCTAAGGTCCTTTGGGATATCTCTCATAAAGCTGACAATATTTGGGTTAGGTGGATTCATACCCATTATTTCAAAGGTAATGATTTTTGGTCTGCTCTTATCCCTAAGAATTGTTCTTGGGTTCTAAAGAAAATTATGAGCTGTAGGGATCTTATTGATAGAATTGGTGGCTGGTCAGGGGTTACTCATAATGGTAGAATGAGCATCAGAAAGTTCTATGGTCAAATTAGGCCCCAGGCTGAGAAAGTCACTTGGAAGAGATTGATCTGTAACAATAAGGCTTTTCCTAAGAGCTTATTTGTTACTTGGTTAGCTTTGTGGAATAGGTTGGTGACTAGAGATAGAATTATTGCTTAGAGCATATCTAGTGACCCTTCTTGCTTTTTCTGCTCCAATTGTGATGAGATTGTTGCTCATTAGTTCTTTGAATGCAATTATTCTGCTAAAATTTGGAATGGACTGCTATTGTTACTTGGTTATTGCAGGTTTGCTCAGAGTTTTCAGAATGAGGTTGAGTGGGTCTTGCAGCAAAGCAGGAGATCTAGTGCTTAGGGCAGATTGCTGGCTATGTGTTTTGCTAAAGTTGTGCACTGTATCTGGATTCAAAGGAACACTCTGATGTTCATAGGAAACTATAAGTCTTCTAATGTTGCTGTTAGAGACATAATTTTTTTGCAGTGGCTTGTAGAAAATTTGAAGCTGATAGAAACTTGCATTATCTATATTTTTTTTTTTTCTGATTTAGGGTTTGTTGTGTTGCCTTTGTTATCTAGTCCTGCTGCTGGTTTGCAGTTGAGTCTAGGCTTGGCTTTTGTTTTGTTCTCAGGTACTCTTCTCCTTGCACCCTTTCTGGAAGGTTTCAAGGGTTGGGAATAGGCTTTGTTCCCTGTTCTATGGTGAACCCTTCTAAGAAGGTGGCATCAAAGATTCCAGGAACTGTTTGGGATTTTGTGTGTCTATGTCTATAGGCTTGTGTAGTTTGGGGATGCAGCTTAGCTTTTGTAAGTTGTATTGTTCTTATTTCCTTTTGTATTAAAATTTTTATTTTTTTTTGCCAAAAAAAAGTAAAAAACATTCAAACAAAGCTTTTTGAATCAAATGTAAGTCAAACACATTCAAACAAAGCTTTTTGAATCAAATGAAACGCAAACACATTCACACAAAGCTTTTTAAATCAAATGAAAGTCAAACATTGAAACAAAGCTAATTGAATCAAATAAAAATTAAACACATTCAAACAAAGCTTTTTGAATCAAATGAAAGTCAAACACATTAAAACAAAGGTTTATGAATCGAATGAAAGTCAAACACATTCAAACAAAGCTAATTGAATTAAACGAAGGTCAAACACATTCAAACAAAGCTTTTTGAATCGAATGAAAGTCAAATGCATTCAAATAAAGCTTTTTGAATGGAATGAAAGTCAAATACATTCAAACAAAGCTAATTGAGTCAAATGAAGGTCAAACATTTTCAAAATAAGCTTTTTGAATCGAATGAATATCAAACACATTCAAACAGAACTTTTTGAATCAAATGAAAGTCAAATACATTCAAACAAAAGCTCTTTGAATCAAATGAAATTAAAACAAAGCTTTTTGATTCGAATGAATGTCAAATGCTTTCAACGAATCTAATTGGATCAAATGAAAGGCATACACATTCAAACAAATATTTTTAAATAAAATGAAAGTAAAACACATTCAAATAAAGCTTTTTAAATCGAATAAAAGTCGAATGCATTCAACGAAGTTCATTGATTCAAATTAAAGTCAAACACATTCAAACAAAGCTTTATGAATTAAATGAAAGTTAAACACATTCACAGAAAACTTTTTGAACCAAATGAAATCAAACACATTCAAATTAATCTTTTTTAATCAAAGGAAATTCAAACACATTAAAACAAATCTAATTGAATCAAATGAAAATTAAACACATTCAAACAAAGCTTTTTGATTCAGATTAAAGTTAAACACATTCAAACAAAGGTTTTTCAATCGAATGAAAGTCACACACATTCAAACATAGCAAATTAAATTAAATGAAGGTCAAACACATTCAAACATAAAATTTTGAAATGAATGCATATCAAACACATTCAAACAAAGCTTTTTGAATCACATTAAAGTCAAACACATTGAAACAAAGTTTTTTAAATCAAATGAAAGTCAAACACATTAAAACAAAGCTTTTTGAAACAAAAGAAATTCAAATACATTAAAAAAAAAAACTTTTTGATTCAAATGAAATTCAAACACATTCAAACAAAGTTTTTTGAATCGAATGAAAGTCTAATGAATTAAACAAAACTAATTAAATCAAATGAAAGTCAAACACATTCTAACAAATCTTTCTAAATTAAAGTAAAGTGAAACACATTCAAATACAACTTTTCGAATCAAATTAAAGTCAAACACATTCAAACAAAGTTTTTGATCAAATGAAAGTCAAATGCTTTCAAACAAAGCTTTTTGAATCGAATGAAAGTCATATGCATTCAACGATGCTAATTGAATCAAATTAAAATCAAACACATTAAAACTAAGCTTTTTGAATCAAATGAAAGTTAAACACAATCAAACAAAGCTTTTTGAATCGAATGAAAGTCAAATGCATTCTACGAATCTAATTGAATAAAATGAAAGTAAAACACATTAAAACAAAGCTTTTTGAATCATATGAAAGTCAAATACATTCAAACAATGGTTTTTGAATCAAATGAAAGTAAAAAACTTTTTCACAATGCTTTTTGAATAAAATGAAAGTCAAATTCATTAAAAGAAACTAATTAAATCTAATAAACGTCAAACACATTCAAACAAAGTTTTTTTATTCAAATGAAAGTTAAACTCATTCAAGTAAAGCTTTTTGAATCGAATGAAAGTCAAATGCATTCAACGAAGTTCATTGAATTAAATGAAAGTCAAACACATTCAAACAACTCTTTTTGAATTAAATGAAAATAAAACACATTCAAAGAAAGCTTATAGAATCAAATGAAAGTAAAACTCATTCAAACAATGCTTTTTAAATCAAATGAAAGTCAAACACATTCAAAAGAAGCTTTTTGAATCAAATGAAATTCAAACACATTCAAATAAAGCTTTTTGAATTGAATGAAAGTGATATGCATTCAACAAAGCTAATTAAATCAAATGAAAGTCAAACACATTCAAATAAATATTTTTAAATTAAAGGAAAGTAAAACCCATTCAAAAAGAGCTTTTCGAATCAAATAAAAATAAAACACATTCAAAAAAAGCTTTTTGAATTGAATGAAAGTGAAATGCATTTAACGAAGCTAACAGAATCAAATGAAAGCCAAACACATTCTAACAAAGCTTTTTTAATCAAATGAAATGTCAAACACATTCAAAAAGAGCTTTTTGAATTGAATGAAAGTCAAATGCATTCAACGAAGCTAATTAAATCAAATGAATGTCAAATGCATTCAAATAAAGCTTTTAGAATTAAATGAAAGTAAAACCCTTTCAAACAAAGCTTTTTGAATCAAATGAAGGTCAAACACATTCAAATAAAACTTTTTGAATCAAATGAAAGTCGAATGCATTCAACAAAGTTAATTAAATCAACTGAAAGTCAAACACATTCAAACAAAGCTCTTTGAATCAAATGAAAGTTACACACATTCAAATAAAGCTTTTTGAATCGAATGAAATCAAGCAAATTCAAATAAATCTTTTTAAATCAAACGAAAGTCAAGCATAATGAAACTCAGCTAATTGAATCAAATTAAAGTTTAACACATTTAAATAGGGCTTTTTGAATCAAATGAAAGTCAAACATATTCAAATAAAGCTTTTTGAATTGAATGAAAGTTAAATGCATTAAACAAATCTAATTTAATAAAATGAAAGTCAGACACATTAAAAAAATGCATTTTGAATCATATGAAAGTCTAAGACATTCAAACAAAGCTTTTTGAATCAAATGAAAGTAAAAAACTTTCACACTAAGCGTTTTGAATAAATTGAAAGTCAAATGCATTCAACAAAGCTAATTAAAACATATGAACGCCAAACACATTCAAACAAAGTTTTTTAATTCAAATGAAAGTTAAACTCATTCAAATAAAGCTTTTTGAATCGAATGAAATTCAAATGCATTCAACGAATGAAGTTAATTTAATCAAATGAAAGTCAAACACATTCAAATAACTGTTTTTGAATAAATTTAAAATTAAACACATTCAAAGAAAGCTTATTGAATCAAATGAAAGTCAAACACATTCAAACAATGCTTTTAAAATTAAATGAAAGTCAAACACACTTAAAAAAAGCTTTTTGAATCAAATTCAATCAAAGCTTTTTGAATCGAATGAAAGTCAAATGCATTCAACGAAGCTAATAAAATTAAACGAAAGTCAAACACATTAATATAAATCTTTTTAAATTAAGGGAAAGTCAAACACATTCAAATAAAGCTTTTCAAATCAAATGAAAGTTAACCACATTCAAAAAATGCTTTTTGAATCGAATAAAAGTGAAATGCATTCAACAAAGCAAATAGAATCAAATGAAGTAAAACACATTCAAACAAAGTTTTTTTAATCAAATGAATGTCAAACACATTTAAACAAATCATTTTTAATCAAATTAAATTCAAATGCATTAAACGAAGCTAATTGAATCAAATGAATGTTAAACACATTCAAAAAAAAACTTTTTGAATTAAATGAAAGTTAAACACATTCAAACAAAACTTTTTGAATCAAATGAAGGTCAAATACATTCAAATAAAGCATTTTGAATCGAATGAAAGTCGAATGCATTCAACGAAGTTAATTAAATCAAATGAAATTCAAACACATTCTAACAAAGCTTTTTGAATTAAATGAAACATAAAAACATTCAAAGAAAACTTTTTGAATCAAATGAAATCAAACACATTTAAATAATTCTTCGTGAATCAAAGGAAAGTCAAACACATAGAAACAAAGCAAATTGAATCAAATGAAAGTTAAACACATTCAAACAGTGCTTTTTAAATCAAATGCAAGTCAAACACATTCAAACAAAGCTTTTTGAATCTAATGAAAGTCAAAACTTTAAAACAAAACATTTTGTAAAAAATGAAAGTCAAATGCATTTAACGAAGCTAATTAAATCAAATGAACGTAAAACACATTCAAACAAAGTTTTTTTATTCAAACAAAAGTCTAACTCATTCAAATAAAGTTTTTTGAATCGAATGAAAGTCAAATGCATTCAACGAATTTAACTGAATCAAATGAAACTCAAACACATTCAAACAACTCTTTTTGAATCAAATGAAAATAGAACACATTCAAAGAAAGCTTATTGAATGAAATGAAAGTCCAATACATTCAAACAATGCTTTTAAAAATAAATTAAAGTCAACCACATTAAAAAAAAAGCTTTTTGTATCAAATGAAATTCACAGACATTTAAATAACGCTTTTTGAATCGAATGAAAGCCAAATGCATTCAACGAAGATAGTTAAATCAAATGAAAGTCAGACACATTCAAATAAATCTTTTTAAATTAAAGAAAAGTCAAACACATTCAAATAAAGCTTTTCGAATAAAATGAAAGTAAAACACGTTCAAAAAAAGCTTTTTGAATCGAATGAAAATAAAATTCATTCAATAAAGCTAATAGAATCATATGAAAGTCAAACACATTCAAACAAAGCTTTTTTAATATAATGAATGTCAAACACATTCAAACAAATCGTTTTGAATCGAATTAAAGTCAAATGCATTCAAAGAAGCTAATTGAATTAAATGAATGTCAAACACATTCAAACACAGCTTTTTAAATTAAATGAAAGTCAAACACATTCAAACAAATCTTTTTGAATTAAATGATGTCAAACACATTCAAAAAAAGCTTTTTGAATCAAATGAAGGTCAAAGAAATTCAAATAAAGCATTTTGAATCGAGTGGCAGTCGAATGCATTCAGCGAATTTAATAAAATCAAATGAAAGTCAAACACATTCAAACAAAGCTTTTTGAATTAAATGAAAGTTAAACACGTTCAAAGAAAACTTTTTGAATAAAATGAAATCAAACACTTCCAAATAAATCTTTTTGAATCGAAGGAAAGTCAAACACTTTGAAACAAAGCTAATTGAAATAAATGAAAATTAAACACATTAAAATAGAGCTTTTTGAATCAAATGAAAGTCAAATACATTCAAACAAAGGTATCCAATCGAATGAAAGTCAAACACATTCAAAGAAAGCAAATTGAATCAAATGAAGGTGAAACATATTCAAACTAAAAATTTAAAATCGAATTAATATCAAACACATTCAAATAAAGCTTTTTGAATCAACCTAAAGTCAAACACATTGAAAAAAAGCTTTTTGAATCAAATGAAAGTAAAACACATTAAAACAAAGCTTTTTGAAACAAATGAAGTCAAACACATTAAAGAAAAAGCTTTTTAATTCAAATGAAATTCAAACACAGTCAAACAAAGCTTTTTGAAGCGAATGAAAGTCAAATGCATTCAACGAAGATAATTAAATCAAATCACTAGTAGAATAAATGTGATGGGAAGCTATAATTGGCAATCGGTTTTTATAATCCGCTTCCTATTGCTAAATTAAAAAAAACAATGAATTGGCAAGCTATTTTGGCGCAAACCGCTTGCCTTTTAACTAATGGCAAGAGGTTTAGGGTTGAACCGCTTACCATTAGTTAAATTGGCAAGCGGTTCAACCCCAAAACGCTTCCCAATTTTTTAAAAAAGCGGGCTTCTTCTATTTCTCTCCTCTTTAGCGCTGCTGCCTCTAACACTCAAGCAATTTGCAAAATTTTCACTCCCGCCTTCACTCCGCCTCTCTGTCGTCTCTCCTTACCCTCTAGTTTTTCCGGCCACCACCACCACCACTCTATTTACTTGCTGTTGAGGGTGTTTGTGGGTGCTGCTCGCGCGTGGGTTGAGGTTTTTTGGGGTGCTGCTCTAGTGTGGGTTCTTGGGTTGTGGGTCTTGCTCGAGGTTGCTCGTGGATGGGTTGGTTGCTGCTCCTAGTTGCTGGTGGTGGTTGCTGCTCCTTGTTGCTGGTGGTGTTCTTGGATTGGTTGCATTAGGTGGTGGTGTTCGTGGGTGGTGGTGAACCGAGCCCAACACACACCACAACTCTTCCTCATCCCTTAATATATCTCTTTCTCACTCTCAAATTATGGTGATTTTTGCTAAATTAATGTTTCATATGTATTAATTTGTATTAATATTTCGTTTATTCCAAAATTTCAAGTTAGGGTTTCAAGTAGTTAACTCAATTTTATTTTAATTGTTTTATCATTTGTTTGTATATTAGATAATGTTTATTGTTACTTTAATTATTGTTTAAATGTTATATATATGTATATATATATTTTTTGAATATAAGTAGTTTTAAAGTGAAAATTTTTAATAGAATATATATTAATTAACATTTTAGTCTTTTAAATTACATGTGTTTAGTATAGTAATAAATTGCAATAATGTATGAATATAATGAAGTGGTATATTGACTGTATGTACGTTAATTTAATTATCAGCACTATTAAAATGAATGAACTTGTTTATTGTTGAATGTCAAATAAATGCAAATTATTGAATGCTTGCATCATCATTTGCCTAGATACCCGTTCGAGTCTTTCTCAATAGGAGAAAGTCTTGAATAGTCCCCAGTTGGGACTGTTCTTGGACGTTTAATCTCACTTAGGTAGTGAATGTATGTCTCTTTTTCGATTTTATGGAATATCCGGGCTTCTCATTTTCTTACCATGTTCTCTGGGTACATATGTAGGTAAGTTATTACCTACATCGTGTACTTGGAGAAATGGGGGGAAATGCTGCTGGATTTTCCTTAAAATTGAAAAGTTGACATACATTCACTAGTGAGATTAGACGTTTAAGGATGGGTTAGGTTGGAGTGATAAGGACCTTTTGGGAGCATTCATTTTTACGATATATGGATGATATATATGCTATGTACTTTGATTGGCATAATATATGTTACATTTATCATTGTTTGAAATGTGTTGGTATGTATAAAGGCAATTTAAAGCGTCAATGGATCGCGGTTGGATGTATGGTAGACGTGATACATTGGAATTTTTAATGGGGTTCAAGAGTTTTGCAAGAGTGCTTCACAGTATTAGCTTAGAACGGGTGCCAATTACCTTTATTGTCCTTGTGTCAATTGTAATAATGTCACAAGGGTCAATAGTGTTGATACCATCATGGCTCATGCAATGTCATGGGTTTAGGCCTCAATATCATGTTTGGGTTTGGCATGGTGAGAAGGGATCGTATAGGGAGAATGTTGTTGGCAATGAGACGCATGTTGAAAGTGCCGAGATTCATGATGAAGAAGAAAATGGGAGTGATGATGGTGGTGAAGGGGATGACACCGAGGATGGTGGTGGTGATGATCACTTGGATGAGATGATGCGTGATGTTTAAGGTGAATTTGGTGACCGACCTGATGTATTTCGGGTCCAAAAAATACACAAAACTCTCAACCGTGCTTACACTATTTAACATTAAGTCTAAGCATAACTGGAGTGACACTAGTTTCACTACTTTGTTGACTGTGTTATGTGATATGTTGCCAGATGGGAATGAACTTCCTAATTCCTATTATTATGCAAAGAAACTAATGTGTCCATTTGTTTTGGAGTATAAGAAGATACATGCATGTCCTAATGATTGTGTTCTGTATCGAAATGAATATGAAGAGTTGGAGGAGTGTCCACGTTGCGGTAAGTCACGTTACAAGCGATCAAGCTACAATGTTGGTATTAAAGGACCTCCTGCCAAGGTGTTATAATATCTTCCTATTATTCTACGGTTAAAGCGTCTATTTTCAATACCAAAAGCCGCCAAGAACCTGAGATGGCATGCTGAGTGAAGAAAGAAAAATGGTTTTTTGAAGCATCCTGCTGACTCTCCACAATGGAACAACATCGATATGAAGTTTAGGACATTTGGGGGTGAAGTCAGAAATTTAAGGCTTGGGTTGTGCACGGACGGTATGAATCCATTTGGCACTCTTAGTACTAAACATAGCACATGGCCGGTATTTTTAGTGATTTACAACTTGCCTCCGTGGTTGTGTATGAAACGAAAATATATAATGCTTTCACTTTCGATAACGGGGACAAGGAAACCTGGAAACTACATTGATGTTTACCTTGAGCCCCTTATTGATGATTTGAGAAAGATGTGGGACGAAGGTGTTACCGTTTATGATTCCCATAAGAACGAGATGTTTCTTTTGCGTGCTGCCCTTATGTGGACCATCAATGATTTTCTAGCATATGGCAAACTGTCCGGATATAAGAATAAAGGGCATAAAGCATATCCCATTTGTATTGATGACACACCTAACGTGTACCTTGAGCACTATGGCAAAGATGTGTACGTGAGGACCCAAAGATTTCTTAGGCGTGATCACCCGTATCGTAAGCAGAAAAAGGCCTTCGTCGGGAAAGTTGAGGAGGGGGTTGCACCTAGGCCATTGAGTGGAAAGGAGGTTTATGCAAGAGTGATGGGTATTCCATGTGTTTTTGGTAAAACAACGAAACCAATTGACCCACATGCTCTCTTTAAAAAGGAATCAATCTTTTGAAAGCTTGAGTACTGGAAAGAACATGATGTTAGACATTGTCTCGATGTGATGCATATAGAGAAGAATGTTTGTGATGCAATTATTGGGACAATTATGAACATTCCTAGAAAAACGAAGGATGGAAAGAGTGCGCGATTAGATTTGCAAGCATGGGGGGTTTGTCTGGAGTTGTAGGTTCAAGCTAAGGTAGGGATGGCAAAGGTTAAGGAAAAGGGAAACAAATATGGTGGTTAAAACCGTAAGGGGAAGCGCAAGGAAAAGGCCACGGGTATCGCAAAGAAGAAAGGTGATGGAAAAGGAAAGAACCAAAAGGTGTATATACCTCCAACTTGCTACACATTATCAAAGGAAGAAAAACGAAGGTTTTGTGCTTGTTTGTGTGACATTAAGCTTCCATCTAGGTTCTCGTCAAACATGAAAAGGTTTGTTTCCTTAAATGGAGAATTGAAGTTGACAAGTATGAAATCCCATGATTGTCACATGATGATGCAAGTATTCCTACCGATTGCAATTCGTGGTATTTTACCAAAGCACGTGAGAGAAGTTATTACAAGCCTCTTTGAGTTTTTCAATACTATTTGCACAAAAGTTCTTGATCCCTTTACACTTGATGCTCTCCAGGCGAATGTTGTGGTAACTTTGTGCAAATTTGAGATGTTTTTCCCACCTTCACTTTTTGACATAATGGTGCATTTGATTCTGCATTTGGTTCGTGAGATTAAGTTGTGCGGTCCAGTATTTATGAGGTGGTGCTACCCTTTTTAACGACACATGGGTACATTGCAAGATAAAGTAAGAAATCCAGCCCATCCAGAAGGCAGTATGATACAAGGAATTGTGTCCGAGGAGATTGGGAATTTCGTGGCAGAGTATGTTGCCGTTGCCGAACCTATTGGGCTTCCCACTTCCCGACATGAAGGGAGACTTGATGGTCATGGCACAATTGGGTCAAAAAGGATCTGGGCTGCTCGAGATCAAATCATGCAAGCTCACCTATTTGTTCTTTATCATATTGCGGAGTTTCACCCATATTTAGAAGAGCACATGGATAGTTTGCGTGTTTAATATCCATCAAAAGGGGAAAGAGCACTAATGCAGTTGCATAATAAGATGTTTGTGAAGTGGTTCCATGATTGTGTGATGCGTCAATTGGATGAGATTGTCTGATACAATAATGTGGCTAGCTTATGGTCCAATAGAAGATGTTCATTCATTTGAGGGATATGACATAAATGGGTACACATTTTGGACTGAAAGTCGGGATCAAAAATCCTCATCGAATCAAAATAGTGGTGTCACTCTTGTGGCTTCATCAAGAGAGTTTGCAAGTGCGAAGGATACATCACCAGTTGACGCACTATGATCATACTATGGACGAATTCAGGAAATATGGGAACTAGATTACCGTGACTTCAAGGTTGGTCTATTCAAGTGTAAATGGGTCGATAATAATAGGCGCAACATGAGAAATGATGACTTCACTCTTGTAGATCTTGGCCACTTGCAGGATAGTCTTGAACCATTCATCCTTGCATCTCAAGCTAAGCAAGTGTTCAATGTAACTGACCCGTCCGATCCAAAATGGTCCATTGTCCTTGCTGGAAAAAGGAGAATTTTAGGGGTTGGAGAGGTTGAGGACGAGGAAGAATATGATGCATTTGATGATTCTCCCCCTTTCATTGCTCCTACACTTGATGTAGCAACTGATGTAGATGATGATGCTACTTATATTCGATCTGACCACAATGAGGGAATACACGAATGAGGTACTTTTATTGATGCATGTTTTATTTACTAAATACCTTATGCTCCGACAACCTTGTTTATTTCAGGAAGTGTTTTAAGTTTTTGCATTTTCAATGTATAAGCATGTAATATGCACTAAATATATGAATTGTTAAGAGGATTATAAGTGAATTTGTTATGAAACCAAAGAAGTTTGGTAAGAGTTTGTCTTTCTTCGTGTCTCAGATTTGATTGCCATTACTGATGACTAACAACATGCTTTACTTGTTTACTGTAGGTGTGCACATATCATGGATCCTGATAAGAACCTTCATTCTGATAAGGATATGGATGATGATGATGATGACGAGTTGTATGATGTTAATAAGGAGACGGATATGGGGGAACCTGAAGACCAAGCTTATGACGAGTTCCAACATAAGCTTGATGAATATGTGCGTATAGCTTAAACTGCCCCACCTATTGAGGATAATGTGGTTTCCGAGGTTGTAGGTGATTCACATTGTGAAACTCAACTGCAAATCCAAGTGAAAACAACCGGTAGTGGAGGAGGGGTAAAGCCACCGGTGAACAGAAAGAGTAGGGGTGCAACAAAAGCTTTCAAGAAACCCGGCGTTCCTATGGTGCTTGAGTTTGATGAGTTAAGTCAACCTACTGGCCAATGGCGCGACAAATTTTCTAGTCAAGTTGGCATTCTAACTCGTAAAATACCAATCACACTTGAGTTCGCCGATATACCTCACGGGTTGCTTCAAACATTTTGGGACGATACAATGGTAAGTATGATTAATATATTATTAATTAATACCAATCACACTATTATTATTAATTAATATACATGTAGGGGAAAAAAATTAAGAAATTACTGAAACAACCCCCGAGCCTAACCCGAGGGCTGCAACCGGCAGCTGCCCGGGCAGGATCCTGGGCTTGTTCAGCTGCCTGGGCAGCAGCCTGGTCTGCTACAGCTACCTAGGCAGCTGCATGGGCTGGTGTACTTGCTTGGGTACTGCAGCTGCCTAGGCTGCTTCCTGGGTACTGCAGCTGCCTGGGCAGGAGCCTGGGTGCTGCTGCTGCCTGGGTAGCAGCCTGGGCCACTGTAGTTGCCTCGGCTGCTGCCTGATAAGTGACTTTTATGTCACTTTTAGGGTGTTTATTGAGTCGTTTTCCGGCTTATTTTTCCAATAATTTAACCCTTTTTATCCTTTATTTCTTTTATTTGCTTATTCGCGTCGTTTATTTTTATTTTGAGTATTTTAGTAGTTTTAAATAGTTTTAAGCTTATTTTCTTAATTTATTTAAATTATCTTATTTTCTATGTTTATATTTTAAGTTTTTAGTTCTTGTTATTTAATAAGTTCCTAGTTTCTCCCATTTTCTTATTTTATTTTATTTTCATGTTTGTTTTCTTTATTTTATTTAATTTCTTTTGATTTTGTTTTCAAGTTATTTTATTTTATCGTTATTTTATTTTATTTTATCTCGTGGTAATACCGTCTTGTTTCTGGTTGTAGGTGTTCCGGGTTTCAAAGTCATATTCGTGTTCGGGGTCCGAGGTTTGAGGCAAATGCACAATGCCAAGTTGCTGCCCTCTTGCTAGCAGCTTATCAGACACCACCCTCCCTCTTTGTCCTTCACCACACCAGTCACGCACCACTAATTCCCCTGCTCCCCTCAACAACACCAACAGCAACAGCAGCAAACTGCAAACACACCTCCAATCACCACCACGCAAACCACCAGCCAACTCCCGTGCTCCCTCAATTCCACCACCGCAACAAAAACAAAAACAACCACCTCCCACCGCAACCAACATAGCAGCCCCTGCTGCCCTTAATTATCAATCACGCATTCCCACACCTCCAACCACCACGCATTCAAGCATCACCACCAACACTCCCCTGCTGCCAGCCGCAACTCATACCAGCCCACCTTACCACCATCGCG
The DNA here is from genome assembly GCF_948465745.1 of Chenopodium album. NCBI lineage: Eukaryota > Viridiplantae > Streptophyta > Magnoliopsida > Caryophyllales > Amaranthaceae > Chenopodium > Chenopodium album. The sequence continues at coordinate 24,923,814 of NC_137842.1, forward strand.
CAACAGAGCAGCCACCACCAGCATCAATTACAGCAGCAACCCCACAACATTCCCCCCATTTAATCCACCTCACGCATCTCCCCTGCTCCATCTCCACCACAATCAACCACGCACATCAACAACAACCCAGCCACACCGTCTACCTGCAACAATCAGCCATGAAACCACCAATTCGCATAAGCAACGGCAAAAATCAGAGCAATCGCAAATTAATTGGGTACGAGCAAACCGAATAGGAGTTCGGTCGAAGTTCGAGTCATAAACTTTTGAGGTTTTGTAATTTGAAAAGGTGTGGTCGAACACACCCATGGTTCGGCCAAACAAACCCCGTAGTTCGGCCGCACCAACCCATGGTTCGACCGAACCACTTCACGAGCCTCGCACATGATAATTAATGACATCGAACGGTTGATATTGAAGGTGAAGGATGATGCTTGATGATTACCGTTGATGATTGTTGTTGGTGGTTAATGGAGGGTGATGATGCATGGTGATGGTGCTGATGGTGTTTGAATGGGAGCAGCCACGAAATGAAGAAGGGAAAAAAAACAATTGGTCTGATTGTTTTCGTGGGTTTGGTGGGAATTTTTGGGTTTTGGGGTTATTTTCCATTTCTCTTTCTTTTCTTTTATTTTATTGTAGTTTTGTTTTTTTTTTTGGTTTTTAGTTTAGTTATTTTAATTGTTTTATTTAGTTTTATTTCTTATTAATTTCTTTTATATTATTTTAACTTGTATTATAAATACCCTCTTTGGGGTTATTTTCTCACAACTTTCAATCAACATTTTGATTTAGATAGATTAGATTAGTTTAGCCTATATTTTCTGTCTCTTAGGGTTAGATTAGGATTTTCTCTCTATAGTTTTAGGAGTAGTTGTAGAGAGAGAAAGCTTGGATTTCCATGGAGTTTTTGAGAGGTTGAAGAAGCAACTTTGTGGAACTTCTTCTCATCTATTCAATGAGCATTTTCTTACTTTCTCTCATCTTTATTTCTTTGCTTAATTCTTAGTTTTTCCTTTTTGTTTGTTGATTTGAGTAGATTAATTAGTTTGTTTGTTTAATCTTGTTTTTATTCTTATTTTACCCTGTTTTCCATGTCTTTCTTCATTATTCTAGCTTAAGTTTTGTTCTTGGGAATTGGATGAAGGTTTGAATGATTGATTATGATTAGTATGAAATTGTTTCTTGATTATTGTGTATGGTGATGTTTCTATGGATTAGAATCTTTCTAGCTAATCGATTAAATGCTCTTAATTGTGCTTTCAATAAATTGTGCGAGAGTGAGTTGGTTGAGAGCCCTAAATTCTTCCATACCTTTGCTAGGCTAGTTGCACGATAGTGAATTAGTTTAGTAGGATAATTAACATGCTTAATTGTGCGAAAGTGAGTTAAATGTGTTGATGTTCCTAATCAATGTCATTTTCATCTATTTGTATGATGTTGTTTAATACAATGATGTGATTAGATTCCACTTTCACTAATTTTAGTTGTTTGTTCTTAGTCGTGTTTAGTTTAACCTCTCTCTATCTCACGACCTTCCCTAGTAGTCTAGTTGGCACAAATTAATACACTTAGTCCTTTTGGGTTCGACCCTTTACTTGCCACTAACTAGTTTAGTGTAAGTTTAGGTATTATAAATTTCTAATTTGGTTAGGGTTAGTAGTCCCAACGACCTACTTTTACCCTCGATCAAATTTTGGCGCCGTTGTCGGGGACTAAGGCGTTCATTAGTATGTGTTAATTAGATTAGCTAGGTTCTTGTATATTATTTGATTTTTTTTTCTTTTCTTTGTTCTTTGTATAAAAATGGCATGCTTATCTTTTCCTCAATTTGATGGTGAACCCTTCTATGCTAACTTTGAAAGACTAGATGGTTTTTTTAGTTACCATGGCTGTTCTCTTAATGATGCTTGTAGTATAGCTTATTGAGGCATGAATGAGTATACTAGGGGAATGGTTGAGGACATTAATAATGGTAGATTTTGTCATTTGTCTATGCATAATGCTTGGGATTTCTTCACATGGCTTGCTAGGGATTCTTTAGATGGAGGATCTTATGTTTCTTGTTTTGATTCTCAATGCCAAGATTCTTTTAATTTTTGTATGAATTCTCTCGATACTTCTTATGTTCCTTGTGATGATCCAAGTATGCAAATTGACACCTTTCCCCCTTATGCTCATTTTTATGAGGTTTGTATTAATCTTGATGATGTGAAATTTGCATTTGATCATGAACCTCAACCCAATAACATTGATGCCAAAATTCTCTCTCAAATGCAATATCTCACCCAACAACTCCAAGAGCTTCAAGAGGAACAAAAATTGAGAGAAGTGAGGCTTGCCCAAGTGATGAGTGCTATGTTTGATTTAAATGGACGTGAGGCACCTCACTTGGAGTGTGAGAGTGTTGTTGAGGATGATGTAGGGCAAGGGTGTGAAGTTGAGGGGAGATTTTCTTGTGATGAGAGGATTTTTGAGGATTTTGATCCTTTTCATTCCCCATTTGAGCTTGATTGCCATCCTTCCCCTTATTCACCCCCTTTAAGAGCTTCCCTTGGTGTGGATGTGAGTGAGCCATCTTCATGTTTTAATGAGGGAGTTCATGAGGATGACAATGGTGAGTTTGAGAAAACAAGAGAGATTGAGAGTCCCTTGAGTGATGATGGAAGAGTTGTGAATGAAGAAAATGTCGATTTTGAGGATTCCAACCCCCTTCCCCATCTTGATGAGTCTACCTTGCATGTTGGTGACCCTTCTATCCATGAGTTTTTGGACTCATTTGAGGTTATGGCTAGTATGTTCATTGAAGGTGTAACAAATCATTATATCCTTTTAAGAGAGTTCATTGGCAATGCTTCATGGGAAAGGGATGAGTTTGAGAGAAACCTTTATCCTTTCATGCATGGATTAAAGACTCTAGGCTTTGAGGATCTTGAGGGTGTTGTTGTTCATCGTTGTGATACAGAGGAGGATGAGGTTGTTTCTATTGGAGATTTTTTGTTTAAGGGAGATGGGAGTCATGAGTGTTCTTTTGAGGATTCTATGATTAATTTTCATGCACTCATTGATGATGTGAGGCTTTGTGAGACCATTTTTTCTCCTCCCCCTCCTCATGTCCCTTTCTCAAGGAAATTTGACCACATCTCCTACTATCCCATGTTCCTCCCTTCTTTTGCCAAAGAGCCTATTGAGGACCTCCTCTTGTTTGATGAGACTTTTCCTTTTCATCCTCCTATTATTGAGGAAATGTGTGATTGTGCCACCCAAAAATATTTTGAGGAGAGTTTGCCTTATTTTTCTTCTTCTTTCTTTTCTTATTTTCTTGATTTTTCTTTTGATTTTTCTTCTTTCTTTTAGCCTCCTCACTTACGTGCAATAATCTTGTTGCACGTCCTCCTCCCGTCCTTTGCCTACTTGTAATCATATGAAATGTGTAGTAGTGCATTTGATAAGCTCTTGCGTTCGTTGCAATATTATTTACTAGAGTGGTCTCGCTTGAACGTTAAACAAGACTTTCTCGGGAAGTAACCCGAGGTTTTTATTGCTTTCATTTTCTTTTCTTTTTAGATTAGATATTCTCTCATGGAAATGTTTGTGAGCCCCTTTCTAGGTACATAACTTGATATACACTTATGCATTGGTTTGGATCAAGAATTAAGGAAGTTTAATGCCTATTTTTGCTAGCATATGGAAATCGAGATTCAATTCAAGAGGAAATCGGCTTTGATAGGTTAAATTGGTTCAATTGCGAGTAATTACACCCACCAATATCCGGTAATATCTTTCCTAGCTCTTTCCCTAATAGTTGGTGACTCGTGGGACTTGTGTTGGTTTGTTGGATTGATTTCTTTCTTTTCCCCTCCCATGGATTATTTTGTTTACATTTGAGTATATTGTCTCACTCAAGCTTGGGGGGAGGGTATTCTATCATGTTTGGTGGGATGTTGATTCATTTATGCCATGCACTTGAGTATATGCATTTCCATGTCTTTTCTTTTATTTTGAAAAATTTAAAAGGAATTTTGTTTACTTTCAAGGTAATTTTGGCAAAATGTGTTTTGTTTGTTCTTATTTTGGACATTTTGCTTTGGGACTTGAATCCTTGAATGTTTTTCTTCATAAGTGGTAAATGTATTTACGGTTTGAGAGTGTTATTGGTTGACTCTAGGATACTATATGCTAAGGTAGTCTGGTTAAGAACTTTTAGGGGTCCATGAAGCCATAGTTCACGGGAATGTGGTAAGATGGAGTTTCTCTCTATAGTGGATTTGAAACTCTTGATTGGTATTTGTTTGGTTATAATCCCTTGTGAGCTTCATTTGGTCCAGCCTTCATCACCTTGTTGAGCGGCAATTTAGGATCCTATACTATGCATGTCTTAATCCTTGTTTTGACCTCTAGCTCCCAAGATCGTGACCCAGCCACTCTAGGGGAGGAAAATGGCACCTTTTCTCATTTTTCTTTATCTTCTTTTTATTTTGTTACAAATTTTGTTTTCTATTTTGCATCGACCTACTTATTAACCAATTTAAGCCTAATGTTTCCCGCTCTTGTTTAAACTGCGTTACAAATCTAATGGCCTATGTTTACCAACCCTTTTAGTTAGTGAAGCATTGGCATGTGAGGTTTGAGTTTTGAGAGTATTGAAATTGAACAAGACATTTTGTGAATTGGTTTAAGTACGGTATTGAAAGTTGAGCTTGAAAGAAAATGCAAAAAAGTTTGAGAAGAAAGATGCAATTCAAAAAAATCAAATAAAGTTTCAAGAAAAAGTCGTCCATAGTTTTAAAAAAAAAAAGCAAGGACATCAAATAAGAGCCTAAAAAAAAAACAAAACAAAAATTAGTTTGGTTTCGTTTTCTTCCCTAGTTTAAGTAATGAGGACAATGCTTCGTTCAAGCTTGGGGGGGGGAGCGTTACTTCGTTTTTGGTATATATTGTGTTAGTGTTGAATAAGCTTGGGGGAGATGGCATTATTAGTATTTTTGATTGATATTTTGTGACTTCTTGAGTTTGTTTTTGAGAGTAGGCCACTCTTTTGCTTCACTTAGGAAATATCACCAAAATTTTCAAATTTTTACCCTGCCTTAACCCTTAGCCTTACGTTACAACCCAATAAAAGACCCTTAGACTTTAGTGGGGTTAGGTCAAAGAACGGTGGAGCGAGATAGACTTCAAACCTATAGAGAGAGTATGCATAGTTGAGATGTCGGGATTACCTTCTCAAAGTTTTTCATTTCTTTATCTTTTTTCCGGTTCCTTCGTGGAATCATGAGAAACTAGCTTAAGGGTTTATTTGAAGCTAGTAGAGAGAACGCGGCCCGATTGGTTGGGGCTAGGGTGGATTGTGTCCCCATTCGTTCTCTAAGCTTAGCATATGTTATGTTTCAATCAACCATTGACATCTTGGAACGTGCATACATTTGTCTATTTAGAAAGGTTTGCATTCATTGGTGCTTGTTCCTATCTCTCGTCCAAATATGAACTTTGTGTTTTCTTTCTCTTTTTATGTTTCTTTTTCTTTTCTTTTTATTGCCTTGCCTTGGTTTTTGTTTAGAGTTGTGGGTTAAACTCTTAGGACACCCTCACGAGAGCACACTCGTCCTCTAGGGAGATCTAGGGGTTTAAAGGGCTTGTCTTTAGTTGCTAAAATTGAACATGATTCCTACGAAAGTGAGTTAGTGTACATTATTGTCTTCTTTAGTGTTCTATCTTTGCTTGAATAAATCAATCTCCTTCTCCCGTGTTTCATCTTAATTTGCTCGAGGACGAGCAAAAGGTTAGCTTGGGGGAGTTTGATAAGTGACTTTTATGTCACTTTTAGGGTGTTTATTGAGTCGTTTTCCGGCTTATTTTTCCAATAATTTAACCCTTTTTATCCTTTATTTCTTTTATTTGCTTCTTCGCGTCGTTTATGTTTATTTTGAGTATTTTAGTAGTTTTTAATAGTTTTTAGCTTATTTTCTTAATTTATTTAAATTATTTTATTTTCTGTGTTTATATTTTAAGTTTTTAGTTCTTGTTATTTAATAAGTTCCTAGTTTCTCTCATTTTCTTATTTTATATTATTTTTATGTTTGTTTTCTTTATGTTATTTAGTTTCTTTTGATTTTATTTTCAAGTTATTTTATTTTATCTTTATTTTATCTTTATTTTATTTTATTTTATGGTTGTAGGTATTCCGGGTTTCAAAGTCATATTCATGTTCGGGGTCCGAGGTTTGAGGCAAATGCACAATGCCAAGCTGCTGCCCTCTTGCTAGCAGCTTATCAGACACCACCCTCCCTCCTTAGCCTTCACCACACCAGTCAGGCACCACTAATTCCCCTGCTCCCCTCAACAACACAAAAAGCAACAGCCGCAAACTGCAAACACACCTCCAATCACCACCACGCAAACCACCAGCCAACTCCCCTGCTCCCTCAATTCCACCACCGCAACAACAACAAAAACAACCACCTCCCACCGCAACCAACATAGCAGCCCCTGCTGCCCTTAATCATCACTCAAGCATTCTCACACCTCCAACCACCACGCATTCCAGCATCACAACCAACACTCCCCTACTTCCAGTCGCAACTCATACCAGCCCACCTTACCACCACCGCGCAACAGAGCAGCCACCACCAGCATCAATTACATCGGCAACCCCGCAACATTCCCCCCATTTAATCCACCTCACGCATCTCCCCTGCTCCATCTCCACCACAACAAACCACGCATATCAACAACAACCCAGCCACACCGTCCACCTGCAACAATCAGCCATGAAACCACCAATTCGCATAAGCAGCGGCAAAAATTAGAGCAATCGCAAATTAATTGGGTTCGAGCAAACCGAATAGGAGTTCAGCCGAAGTTCGAATCATAAACTTTTGAGGTTTGGTAATTTGAAGAGGTGTGGTCGAACACACCCATGGTTCGACCGAACCAACCCCGTAGTTCGGCCGCACCAACCCATGGCTCGACCGAACCACTTCACGAGCCTCGCACATGATAATTAATGACATCGAACGGTTGATATTGAAGGTGAAGGATGATGCTTGATGATTACCGTTGATGATTGTTGTTGATGGTTAATGGAGGGTGATGATGCGTGGTGATGGTGCTGATGGTGTTTGAATGGGAGCAGCCACGAAATGAAGAGGGGCAAAAAACAATTAGTCTGATTGTTTTCCTGGGTTTGGTGGGAATTTTTGGGTTTTGGGGTTATTTTCCATTTCTCTTCCTTTTCATTTATTTTATTGTAGTTTTGTTTTTTTTTTTTTTTGGTTTTTAGTTTAGTTATTTTAATTGTTTTATTTAGTTTTATTTCTTTTTAATTTCTTTTATATTATTTTAACTTGTATTATAAATACCCTCTTTGGGGTTATTTTCTCACAACTTTCAATCAACATTTTGATTTAGATAGATTAGATTAGTTTAGCCTATATTTTCTCTCTCTTAGGGTTAGATTAGGATTTTTTCTCTTTAGTTTTAGGAGTAGTTGTAGAGAGATAAAACTTGGATTTCAATGGAGTTTTTGAGAGGTTGAAGAAGCAACTTTGTGAAACTTCTTCTCAACTATTCAATGAGCATTTTCTTACTTTCTCTCATCTTTATTTCTTTGCTTAATTCTTAGTTTTTTCCTTTTAGTTTGTTGATTTGAGTAGATTAATTAGTTTGTTTGTTTAATCTTGTTTTTATTCTTACTTTACCCTGCTTTCCATGTCTTTCTTCATTATAGCTTAGGTTTTGTTCTAGGGAATTTGATGAAGGTTATATTAATGAATTGAATGATTGATTGTGATTAGTATGAAATTGTTTCTTGATTATTGTGTATGGGTGATGCTTCTATGGATTAGAATCTTTCTAGCTAATCGATTATATGCTCTTAATTGTGCTTTCAATCAATTGTGCGAAAGTGAGTTGGTTGAGAGCCCTAAATTAGTTGCACGATAGTGAATTAGTTTAGTAGGATAATTAACATGCTTAATTGTGCGAGAGTGAGTTAAATGTGTTGATGTTCCTAATCAAGGTCATTTTCATCTATTTGTATGATGTTGTTTAATACATTGATGTGATTACATTCCACTTTCCCTAGTTTTAGTTGTTTGTTCTTAGTCGTGTTTAGTTTAACCTCTCTCTATCTCACGACCTTTCCCAGTAGTCTAGTTGGCACAAATTAATACACTTAGTCCTTTTGGGTTCGACCCTTTACTTGCCACTAACTAGTTTAGTGTAAGTTTAGGTATTATAAATTTCTAATTTGGTTAGGGTTAGTAGTCCCAACGACCTACTTTTACCCTCGATCAAATTTTTGCGCCGTTGCCGGGGACTAAGGCGTTCATTAGTATGTGTTAATTAGATTAGCTAGGTTCTTGTATATTATTTGATTTTTTTTTCTTTTCTTTGTTCTTTGTATAAAAATCGCATGCTTATCTTTTCCTCAATTTGATGGTGAACCCTTCTATGCTTACTTTGAAAGACTAGATGGTTTTTTTAGTTACAATGGGTGTTCTCTTAATGATGCTTGTGGTATAGCTTATTGGGGCATGAATGAGTATACTAGGGGAATGGTTGAGGACATGACTAATGGTAGATTTTCTCATTTGTCTATGCATGATGCTTGGGATTTCTTCACATGGCTTGCTAGGGATTCTTTAGATGGAGGATCTCATGTTTCTTTTTTTTATTCTCAATGCCAAGCTTCTTTTAATTTTTGCATGAATTCTCTCGATACTTCTTATGTTCCTTGTGATGATCCAAGTATGCAAATTGACACCTTTCCCCCTTATGGTCATTTTGATGAGGTTTGGGTTAATCTTGATGATGTGCAATTTGACTTTGATCATGAACCTCAACCCAATAACATTGATGCCCAAATTCTCTCTCAAATGCAATATCTCACCCAACAACTCCAAGAGCTTCAAGAGGAACAAAAATTGAGAGAAGTGAGGCTTGCCCAAATGATGAGTGCTATGTTTGATTTAGATGGACGTGAGGCACCTCACTTGGAGTGTGAGAGTGTTGTTGAGGATGATGTAGGGCAAGGGTGTGAAGTTGAGGGGAGATTTTCTTGTGATGAGAGGATTTTTTAGGATTTTGATCCTTTTGATTCCCCATTTGAGCTCGATTGCCATCCTTCCCCTTATTCAACCCCTTTGAGAGCTTCCCTTGGTGAGGATGTGAGTGAGCCATCTTCATGTTTGAATGAGGGAGTTTATGAGGATGATAATTGTGAGTTTGAGAAATCAAGAGACATTGAGAGTCCCTTGAGTGAAGATGAAAGAGTTGTGAATGAAGAAAATGTCGATTTTTAGGATTCCAACCCCCTTCCCCATCTTGATAAGTCTACCTTGCATGTTGGTGACCCTTCTATCCATGAATTTCTAATTTGGTTAGGGTTAGTAGTCCCAACGACCTACTTTTACCCTCGATCACTGCCTGGGCTGCTGCAGCTGCCTCGGCTGCTGCCGGGGTGCTGCAGCTGCCTGGACAGTAGCCAGCTGGGCTGCTGCAGATGCCTTGGCTGTTGCCTGGGTTGATGCAGCGGTGCTGCCCCGATTCCCGGGTTTTTTTTTCCTTTTTTTTTCTTTTTTTTTTCTCTTGCCTAATGTGGATGTTTGCGCCAGTTATAGAGTATGTTCCTTATTCCGGATGAGCCAGCCAAGAGAAATGTTTTTGAAGCTTTTGTACAAGAGAGATTCAAAAACTTCAAGTGTTACTTGAGGACGAGATGGATCCATAAGAAAATAACGAGAAGACCAAAGAAAAATGTGACTGCTGATGGAGAAGAGGAGAAACCTGATAAGAAGTAGTCGGATTTATATCCAAAAATAACGCTCAAGGACTGGGAGAAGTTTGTGGAAAAATCTTCCACTAGGACCTCACTTGTATGTTTTTATTTATCAATAGAGTCGGCTATTGATTTTTAGTTTCTTACAAAGACTAATGCTAACATATAGCCATCATATGTGTTGTACGACATTTGCAGAGTCTAGACCAAAGTGGATCAAAGCGGGTATATACCCCAAATCCATAATTTCATCATCTGATAAATCACTTTCTTCTACGGTCACAACTTTGGTTAATCGTGCAATTGACTGGCGGTGTGCTACGCATGGGATCGACAAGAAAACCGGCAAGTATGTCATGTAACCGGATAAGAAAGTAGTAGCAGATGCACGTGTAAGCAAACTTTACTACTTATTAATTATATTTTCTTGTCAAGTACATCGTACTTAGAACCGATAACTTTTTGTGTTGTTACAGCTCGAGCATACTTCGGAAGTGATTGAAGGCAAGCTGACTCCAAGCATCGAAAATGATCCTTTCACCTTAGCTTTGGGAAAACCATACCACCCTCGGCGAGTAATTGGTTTTGGCGGGAAACAACTAGGGTGGGAGAAGGTGATGGGTTCAGAATACACCAAATTAGGAAAAAGCAGATCAAGTGTTAATTCGCCACATCGTATTGATAAGAAGGAAAAGGAATCAATTAAGGCGGAGATACGCGCGGAGCTGCAAGAACAGATGCAAATAAAGTAAATTCAATGTCATTCTGAAGCACATGAACTTGTCGCTTTTGCCATTTCCCTCGAGTACCCATGTAGACTCATGTAGTCACCCTGGAGGCCCCGAGGACGATCCAGTAGTTGAGAGAGAGGTAATTTTAGTACAAGGACTAATTACGTCATATGAAGTTCGTCAAATGAGGTCGTTTTCATGTTTAATTATTTTACTTTTGCAGGATCCTAGTCTTATGGATGCAGAGTCATTGAAGAGAGCAAATCCGATGCCCGAACCTTTTCCAAATGTTAAGGTAAACTTCACTACGTAATCAGCTTTTCTTATGTTAGGCTTTCGTTTGTTATTTCATAACTTATGCCCTAACTCCTAATCAAATATGTAGGAAGAGACGCCTTGTGAGCTTCTTCATCCCGGGGAAAACAATGGTGGACAGTTGCAGTTGGTGGGGTATGGTAGTGCAAAACCTTTTGACAAGGTCCATTTTAAGTCTAATACTAGCACCCATTACATCTCGATCGGGATCGATTCTATAGTTGTTGTGTTTGAGGACTTACCACTACTGGTGCCTAGAGAGGAATATGATTTTTTTAAGCTGCGTGACGCGACCGGTAGCTTTGTACAATGGCCACGTGATCGGTTAAGGTTGGTAGGAGGGGTAAGTAAACACTAGTTGTATGTAACTAGATTAACATGTGCTTTGTGCAATGACCATGTTCTTTTATGTTACTAGATTACTATGGAAAATCAGTCCGCTAAAAGGAAGAAGGTGGAGAAGCCAAAATCCAAGGAAGAAGGTCCTCCGAACATGGAACAAGGACAAGTGTCAAAGAAGAGTTCGAGAGCTTCATGTACTCCACTGGTAGAAGCCAATGTCCTTAAGTCACTTTCGAAATCATGTACTTTTCTTCACAACCGTGTTAGTGAGTTGCCTACGGGTACACGTATTCAAGTGAACTTGCCTAAGGCATTGTTCCACTATGATGAGGATGCGATCGCATACATTTCTAGAGTGGATGTGAGGGAATTTCTTACCAGTTCCATGCTTAATATTTCCATCATTCAAACTTTCATGAGGTAAATTAACGAGACTATTTCTAAACATATTGTATTTATGATATTTTTGTACCAAAACAATGCAACTAGTAATTACTTGCACACATTACTTTCTTGAAAGTCACTACAGAAGCTCCTAAGTAGTAAACCCGATGGTGAAGCAGCAGTTGGGTGGTTATGCCCCGAGTAGACCTCCATAACCAAATTCTTGCATAACCCTCGTGATGTGATAGATTACCTTAGCTTGAGCGGGGTATTAGAGAATCAATGCGTGCGGGAAACAGGTTCATATTAGCCCCTTGCTTTGAGGAGTAAGTTTAAATATGTCACTCTTAATTTGTTTATTAAGTATAGATGTTGACGTATAACAATTGATGGATTGATATTTGCTTTAATATATATGTAGTCTACATTGGAGCCTTATGGTGATTTGTGTTTCCAATAACACAATCTACTACTTTGACTCGGCTCGTATATGGCCACCAAGGAAGTTGCTAGTGAATAACCTATTGAATAGGTACATACCGCTTCCTATATATTGTGTTGTATCATCACCTAAGTCATTGAGTGGTTATGTTCCTCTATCTATGCTTTTATATTTTTTTTTCAAGTGTTATGAAGAAGTTGAATTGTCGTTCGGTTGCGGATCCTACGTGGGAATATTCGAAGGTAAAGCCTTGATATATTGAATTATTTAATAAAATTTCCTTGAGTTATGGCTATGCATGACTAGTTTAACTTTGTGTCATGGTAGTGTGCGCAACAAGACAACGGCGTTGATTGTGACCTATACGTGATGAGGTTTATGCATGACATAGTCAATAGGTGCACTAAAGCCCAACACATTGAGGAGGTACCTGTTTTTACTTTTTTCGGTTCGATTTTTGATAAAGGACGTCCTAAAACTAAGTAGAATGCTTATTTGCTATGATTTCAAACATTAGACACCTAAGACTAGTTGTAATTGACATGTTATGATAAAGAAATAGCTCATTAGATAAGAAATGTAGAAATCGGGCAAAGTAGTAGTGAAATAAGCGTTTTTGGGTAAAAGTCGTCCAAATACTTAGTAAAATGATCTTTTGATATGATTTCAAACATTAGACACCTGAGACTAGATAACAATGACATGTCATGACAAAGAAATAGTTCATTAGATAAGAAATGTAGAAATCAGGCAAAGTAGAAGTGAAACAGACGATTTTGGGTAAAAGCCGTCCTAAAACTTAGTAGAATGCTAATTTGCTATGATTTCAAACATTAGACACCTAACACTAGTTATAATTGACATGTTATGAAAAGAAATAGTTCATTAGGTAAGAAATGTATAAATCGGGCAAAGTAGAAGTCAAAGAGGCGATATTGGGTAAATGCCGTCCTACAACTTAGTAGAATGCTAATTTGCTATGATTTCAAACATTTGACACCTAAGACTAGTTATATTTCACATGTTATGATAAAGAAATAGGTCTTTAGGTATGAAATGTATAAATCAGGCAAAGTAGAAGTCAAACAGGCGATTTTGGGTAAAAGTCGTCCTAAAACTTAGTAGAATGCTAATTTGCTATGATTTCAAACATTAGACACCTAAGACTAGTTGTAATTGACATGTTATGATAAATAAATATTTCTAATTAGATAATAAATGTAGAAATCGAGCAAAGTAGTAGTGAAATAGGCGATTTTTGGGTAAAAGCCGTCCAAATACTTAGTTAAACTTTCTTTTGATGCGATAACAGACCTTAAACACCCAGGACTAGTTAATATGGGTCTGCTCTGAGGACAAATTAAGTCATTTGAAACAAAATGCAGAAAATGGGAAAGTGAGCACCCTAGGCAACTACAGCACTCGAGGAAACAACCTCGAGTTATGCCAGGCAGCTGCAAGCAGCCACCAGGCAACTACAAGCAGCCAACAGGCAACTGCCTAGGAAATTGCAGCAGTTGCCAGGCAACAGCCCAGGATGCCGTAGCATCAGCCTAGGCAGCTGCTAGGCAACAGCCAAGGATGCCGCAACAGCAGCCTAGGCAGCTGCCCAGGCAGCCGTAGCAGCAGCCTAGGCAGCTGCGCAGGCAGCCGCTGCAGCGGCACCCTAGGCAGCTGCACAGGCCGCTGCAGCAGCACCCTAGGCAGCTGTAGCATCCACCAGGCAGCTGCACAAGCTGCTGCACCTGCCCAGGCAGCAGCCCAAGCAGCTGCAGCAACCGTGCAAGCAACCAAGCAGCTGCATCAGACGTGGGAAGCAGCCCGAGGATTAATGTTTTGGCCTTGTCATTGGCACGCCATGCAATTTTGTGTAATTTTTTAGTACTTGTTAGTGAATAAGCTAAATAAGTCACTTACGCCGATTTTTGTTAAAAATCGTGCTAAAACTTAGTTGGGTGCTCATGTGATGTGCTATCATAAAAAACATGCCTAAGACTAGGTAATATGGGCATGGTATGAGAAAAAAAAGTTCAAACGAAATAATATGTAAAAAATGGGCTAGTAGAAGTGGAATAGGCGATTTGGGTAAAAGTCGTCCTAAAACTTAGTAAAATGATCTTTTGCTATGATTTCAAACAATAGACACCTAAGACTATTTAATAATGATAAGTTTTGATAAATAAATAGTTCATTAGATAAGAAATGTAAATAATGGGTAAGTAGAAGTGGAATAGGCAATTTTGGGTAAAAGTTGCCTAACACTAAGTAGAAGGCTAATTTGCTATGGTTTTAAACATCAGACACCTAAAACTAGTTAATATTGACATGTTCTGATAAAGAAATAGTTCATTAGATAAGATATGTATAAATCGGGCAAAGTAGAAGTCAAACAGGCGATTTTGGATAATAGCAGTCCTAAAACTTAGTAGAATGCTAATTTTCTATGGTTTCAAACATTAGACACCTATGACTAGTTATAATTAACATTTTATGATAAAGAAATAGTTCATTAGTGATGAGGGGAAAACAAGGTCGTTATCTAATCTTCCCTCGGTCAAACTAAATTTATAAACACTTAACAAACCTAAATACGATTATAGAGGCAATTCAAGGGTCGAACCCAAAGGAACGGTAATGTTTAAGCACTTTCAATTAGGCGCCTAAGCTAGGTCGAAGACGAAGGTAAGAGAGAATACTAACAACTAACAAAACAAGTAACCAAGGAAATAAAACACTAGGAACGGGGATCAACAATTAATCATGTCAATTGCAACAACTTAGGAAGAGCATGCCAATCAAAGGTTGTGAGGACTAAATGATAAGAGCAATCAATAGGAATCAAAGAGCTATCTCATAATTGTTAAGCTAGGGTTCACTATGAATAACAAACTAAGATAATCACAATCAAAACCAATTGATAATTGCAATTCCTAAATCAATTGTTCATGTCATTAGCAATTACAATGTAATCTAGCATAATTCTCAAGGCCTAATTGAATTACACACATGCAAACCTTCACTAATCACTTTAATCTCAACAATCAATCAACACAATCCCCAAATTAATCACAATTAATCAATCATACAAGTTTCACCCAATTCCTAGCCAAACAACTATTCAAGAATCATCATCTATCAACTAACAACTATGGAAATCAAGAATCAACAAAATACCAAGAACAATTACACTAATCAAGCATCAAACATCAAAATTAAACCAAACAAACATGAAATTAAACAAAGAAATAAGGTGAGATAGAGTTAAGAATGCTCATTGAAAATAGAGAAGATCTTGAACACAATTGTCACACTTGCATCTTCAATCTCTCAATCACCATTGAAATTCCTCACTTTCTTTCTCTAAAACTACTCCTAATCTAGCCTAATATAGAGAGAGAAGCTCTCAACCTAAGAGAGAGAAAAATATTCTAAAACTAAAGAATTACATGAATGAAGAATAAAGGAAACCAAAAACTATATAAACAAAAGGAGAAAGAAGCTTAAAATCGTAAAAGATCCAGAAACCCGCGCCCGCGGAGAAATCGGCCGCGCCCGCGGAGGGGAACGGACACCCCGATAGCCGCGCCCGCGGCCCAAGCCCGCGCCCTCGGGGAGCCCTCGGGACAACCGCTGGTGCTTACTGCCCAAATACGGCAGTTTTGGAGCTGCAGCAACCCCGCGCCCGCGGGTACTTTAGCCCGCGCCCGCAGCAGTTTTCCAGGGCCAACTTCAGAAGGCTATAACTTCCGATCTAAGAATCATATGAAGGCGTGCGACCTATCATTGGAAAGCTCTTCAAGTCTAGTTTCCAACCCAGCTTGTATCACCCTAATCCGATCTTTAGAACTTGAGATATGACTAAAACAATGCACAAAGGTCCTATTTGATACTTTGCAATCCTTCGTTTTCCTTTGTTTCAAACTCAAATTCAATTCCGAAAAGTGCATATTGATCCTAGTGGGTGCTATTTTCAATTCCCATGCATATAGCCCGCAGCGTACCTACAAAACAAGACAAAGAAACGGAGAAGCAAGAGAAATAGCCGAGAAATGAATAAAATGATAAGAAAGCCATTAAAAGCATGCATTTCTTTAAACTAACACAAAAACACGCGAATCAAGCATTATTCTCTAAAAACACGACATAAAAGACTACAAAGTTGCATAGAAATATAAAGAAAACATAGCCTAAAGGTGCCATAAATGACACGGATCAATTAGATAAGAAATGTAGAAATCAGGCAAAGTAGAAGTCAAATAGGCGATTTTGGGTAAAAGCCGTCCTAAAACTTAGTAGAATGCTAATTTGCTATGATTTTAAAGATTAGACACCTAAGACTAGTTATAATTGACATGTTATGATAAAGAAATATTTCATTAGATAAGAAATGTAGAAATCGAGCAAAGTAGAAGTCATATAGGGCTTATTTGGGAGACTTTGGATAACAACCGTCCTATGAATTACAAAACCCTCTTTTGATGTGATTTCAAACCTTAGACACCTAATACAGTGATGTAATATGAATATGAATGATGTTTAATGTTTGGTATTTTTGAAATATTTAATATATCAAAACAGGTCACTAATATGAATGATGTTTTAAATCTTTAACATATACATTATTATTTAATTATTAGTTTGAATTTTACGTAATATATGAATGATGTTTAATGTTTGGTATTTTTTTTTTCCAAAGGTTTGTAAAATTCAAAGGGAAGGCCCTTTAACAAGGGAAGACGTTGATGAAATTTGTGA
Organism: Chenopodium album; assembly: GCF_948465745.1. NCBI lineage: Eukaryota > Viridiplantae > Streptophyta > Magnoliopsida > Caryophyllales > Amaranthaceae > Chenopodium > Chenopodium album. The sequence continues at coordinate 24,940,561 of NC_137842.1, forward strand.
CATGTGGGCTTTTTTTTGTGACATTTGATGGCATCTAGGTAGAATATATAATATTTATGTGTTAGTTAGATAATGAGATTGAGTTTTTTATTATGAACAATTAATATTTAGTTACTATCTTTTTTTTTTTTTTTTTTTTTAAATATGTACATTACTTATTTGTAATTACTATATATTATTTTTGAGTTTTATATATGTTATTATTATTATTATGCATTTTATTGTTATTGAATTATTATTCTTAAATTTTAATATTTTAATTTAATTATTATTAATTTTTAATATTAATTAATAATAATATTAATAATAATAATAATAATTTTTAAAATTACAGATTAATGTGCATATCAAAACAGGTCACTAACAATATTATTATTATTAATTAATATAAAAAAAATTAACAAATGGCAAGCAGTTTGGCGCCAAAACCGCTTGCCATTTGCACTGTACATAATATTATGTCTAGTGCAAATGGCAAGAGGTTTTGGCGCCAAACCGCTTCCTTTTCCTCCCTAATGGGAAGCGGTTCTGAACTGCTTTCCATTTACATGGCTATTGGCAAGCCCCCTAAACCCATGCGATTCAGAACGGCTTCCCATTAGGGGGTTTGAACCGCTTCCCATTACGTATTTTCTACTAGTAAATGAAAGTCAAACACATTCAAACAAATCTTTTAAAATTAAAGAAAAGTCAAAAACATTCAAAAAAAGATATTTGAATCAAATTACAGTCAAACATATTCAAACGAAGCTTTTTGAATCGAATGAAAATCAAATGCATTCAAAAAAAGCTTTTTGAATCGAATGATAATCATATGCATTAAACGATGTTAATTGAATCAAATGAAAGTAAAAAAACTTTCAAACAAAGCTTTTTGAATCAAACGATGCTTTTTGAATAAAATGAAGCTTTTTGAATAAAATGAAAGTTAAATGCATTCAACGAAGCTAATTAAATCAAATGAACGTCAAACACATTTAAACAAACTTTTTTGATTCAAATGAAAGTAAAACTCATTCAAATAAAGCTTTTTGAATCGAATGAAAGTCAAATGCATTCAACGAAGTTAATTGAATCAAACGAAAGTCAAACACATTTAAATAAAGATTATTAAATAAAATTAAAGTCAAACTCATTCAAACAATGCTTTTAAAATTAAATGATAGTCACACACATTCAAAAAATGCTTTTTGTATTAAATGAAATTCAAACACATTCAAATAACGCTTTTTGAATCGAATGAAAGTCAAATGCATTCAACAAAGATAGTTAAATCAAATGAAAGTCAAACACATTCAAATAAATCTTTTTAAATTAAAGGAAAGTCAGACACATTCAAATAAATATTTTCGAATCAAATGAAAGTAAAACACATTCAAAAAAAGCTTTTTCAATCGAATGAAAGTGAAATGCATTAAATAAAGCTAATAGAATCAAATGAAAGTCAAAAACATTCAAACAAAGCTTTTTTAATCAAATGAATGTCAAACACATTCAAACAAATCGTTTTGAATCGAATTGAAGTCAAATGCATTCAACTAAGCTAATTAAAACAAATGAAAGTCAAATACATTAAAACACAGCTTTTTAAATCAAATGAAAGTCAAAAAAATTCAAACAAAGGTTTTTGAATCAAATGAAGGTCAAACACATTCAAATAAAGCTATTTGAATCGAATGAAGGTCGAATGCATTCAACGAAGTTAATTAAATAAAATGAAAGTGAAACACATTCAAACAAAGCTTTTTGAATTAAATGAAAGTTAAACACATTCAAAGAAAACTTTTTAAATCAAATGAAAGTAAACACATTCAAATAAATCTTTTTGAATAAATGGAAAATCAAACACATTGAAACAAAGCTAATAGAATCAAATAAAAGTTAAACACATTTAAACAGAGCTTTTTGAATCAAATAAAAGTCAAACACATTCAAACAAAGCTTATTTAATCGAATGAAAGTCAAATGCATTCAACGAATCTAATTAAATAAAATTAAATTCAAACACATTAAAACAAAGCTTTTTGAATCATATGAAAATCAAATACATTCAAACAAAGTTTTTTAATCAAATAAAATTCAAATGCATTCAACGAAGGTAATTAAATCAAATGAAAGTCAAACACATTCAAATAAATCTTTTTAAATTAAAGGAAAATCAAACACATTCAAATAAAGCTTTTCTAATCAAATGAAAAGTAAAACACATTCAAAAAAAGCTATTTTAATCGAATGAAAGTGAAATGCATTCAACGAAACTAATATAATCAAATGTAAGTCAAACACATTCAAACAAAGCTTTTTTAATCAAATAAATGTCAAACACATTTCAACAAAGCTTATTGAATCAAATTAAAGTCAAACACATTCAAACAAAATTGTTTTAAAACGAATGAAAGTCAAATGCATTCAACAAATCTAATTGAATCAAATGAACGTCAAACACATTCAAACGCAGCTTTTAAAATTAAATGAAAGTTAAACACATTCAAACAAAGCTTTTTGAATCAAATGAAGGTCAAACACATTCAAATAAAGCTTTTTAAATCGAATGAAAGTCGAATGCGTTCAACGAAGTTAATTGAATCAATTGAGAGTCAATCACATTCAAACAAAGCTTTTTTAATTAAATGAAAGTTAAACACATTCAAAGAAAACTTTTTGAATCAAATGAAAGTCAAACACATTGAAACAAAGCTAATTGAATCAAATGAAAGTTAAACACATTCAAACAGAGCTTTTATAACCAGATGAAAGTCAAACACATTCAAACAAAGGTATCTAATCGAATGAAAGTCAATCACATTCAAACAAAGCAAATTGAATCAAATGAAGGAGAAACACATTCAAACTAAAATTTTTAAATTGAATTAATATCAAACACGTTCAAACAAAGCGTTTTGAATAAACTTAAAGTCAAACACATTAAAACAAAGCTTTTTTTAATCAATTGAAAGTCAAACCCATTCAAACAAAGCTTTTTGAATCAAATGAAAGTCAAAATAATTCAAACAAAGGTTTTCCAATAGAAAGAAAGTCAAACACATTCAAACAAAGCTATTTGAATCGAATGAAAGTTAAACGCATTCAACAAATCTAATTAAATAAAATGAAAATAAAACACATTAAAACAAAGCTTTTTGAATCATATGAAAGTCAAATACATTCAAACAAAGCTTTTTGAATCAAATGAAAGTAAAAAACTTTCACACAAAGATTTTTGAATAAAATGAAAGTCAAATGCATTTAACGAAGCTAATTAAATTAAATGAACGTCAAACACATTCAAGCAAAGTTTTTTGATTCAAATGAAAGTCAAACTCATTCAAATAAAGCTTTTTGAATCGAATGAAAGTCAAATGCATTCAACGAAGTTAATTGAATCAAATGAAAGTCAAACACATTCAAACAACTCTTTTTGAATCAAATGAAGGTTAAACACATTCAAAGAAAGCTTATTGAATCAAATGAAAGTCAAACACGTTCAAACAATGCTTTTTAAATAAAATAAAAATCAAACACATTCAAAAAAGCTTTTTAATCAAAAGAAAGTCAAATGCATTCAACCAAGGTAATTAAATCAAATGAAAGTCAAACACATTCAATTAAATCTTTTTAAATTAAAGGAAAAACAAACACATTCAAATAAAGCTTTTCTAATCAAATGAAAGTAAAACACATTCAAAAAAAGATATTTGAATCGAATGAAAGTGAAATGCATTCAACGAAGCTAATATTATCAAATGAAAGTCAAACACATTCAAACAAAGCTTTTTTAATCAAATAAATGTCAAACACATTCAAACAAATCGTTTTGAATCGAATGAAAGTCAAACGGATTAAAAAAAGCTAATTGAATCAAATGAATATCAAACACACACTACTACAAAAAGGCGTGTTTTGTGGACGCTTTTTAGACCTTTTTTCGACGCTAAAAAGCGTCGAAAAATTATTTCTCGACTCTGCACAAAAGCGTCGAAAATCCGTGGGTCAAAATTTTTCAGGGACACAAAAAGGCGTCGAGATTCTCGACGGTTTTTAGTGTCCAAACTAATATACGAAGCGTCGAAAATTACGTATTTCGCGCATAATCCCAAATGTGTGTAGTTTTTTAGCGACGCTTTTTCCTGTCCACATAATCAAATTTAGCGACGCTTTTTGTTGTCTTAAGTTTATTCGTGTCAGCCTATGGTATGGCGGGAAACTCTTTGAAATTTGAAAATGTGCAAATATGTAGACATTCAAATCATCTAGAATTTTTTTAAAGCTTTTTTTTCCTTTTATTAAAATATTACCATCATATATACATTATAGTTATTTAAATTTATCATAAATTGAATTAATAACCTTAAAATTAAAATAAACAAATATTCTATATAACTAGATCAGATAAAAAAAAAACAATAATTAATCAACAATAATAAGAGTGCGTAGTTAATTACCAAATTTATAAAAGAAAACATCAACACCATTAATAAAAATAATAATAAAAAAGTTGCATATTATAGTAGCTTTTCCGATACCTAAATAAATACATCACTAATATAAATAAGACTAAAAACCAAAATAGATAGATGACGGCGTTATAGACGATTTAGTAGCTTGTTTTGATGCTCAAGTGTCACGACCTATTCTGTTGTTCCACCTACATTGCCTTTTTCATTCTTAAAAAAAAAATACAAAGTATGAATTAGTACATTACACAATATAGGCTTATACACACACACACACACACACACACACACACACACACACACACACACACACACACACACACACACACACACACACACACACACAAGCTCTAAATTTCACACACACTCAAGCATTTTTGAATTTCACACACGAGCATTACACAAACGTCTTTGAGAATGCCAACACTTACAACAGGAATCTTATAGACGTCAGGCGGGCAGTCTTATAACAGCAATCTAACACACACACACACACGCACACACACACACACACACACACATAAGCACACACACACACAAGCATTACCCAAACGTCAGGCTGGCAGTCTAAGGGGGATGCCAAAGGATGGGGCCACCTCACAAAATAATTGGGGATTATTCAATGCAAATGGGAAGCCAGTCTATATCAGTACGGGTCTGTTTTGTCTAATAATACAACAAACCAGACTTATTGTACTGCAAGAGATGGTGTTGACAAGAGGATTGTTCCCCTTTATTGCAGGTGTAGGGAATAATTTCAAGCTTTAATCCCACTAGCTTGAACCCCACTGTGATCATACACTAAAGTACGGTGGCGTCCAAAAGGGAAGAAGATAGAGCAAAAGAGTCGCCAACAAGTTTTTTAGGAACTTGTAAACCGTTCATAGGATGAAGGTTACACCCCTTAACGATCCAAGAGATCGTCAACTCCATAAGGTCTAGAACCAAATAAGGGTTCGGGGATGAAGGTACAAATTCAACCTAAAAGAGATTGAACCTGCCCTAATAATAGGCCTCTACTTTATTCTGATCGTATTCATGTGCGCTTTCTGACTAACATGAAATAATTAGGATTAACCCTAAACCTTTTTATCTATGTTGGTTGAATTTAATGCACAAATAAACTATTATTGGCGATCACTTGAATTATAATCACACTAACCCAAAAGAGATTATTAATATCTTATTAAGCATGATTACAAGTATAAATTCCCTTTAAATATGCAATAAAGGCGATCAAGCAATAAAAATAAATATCAAGCAACATAATAATCATAAATAAAATAATCATCATCAAAATAATAATAATAATATTCATAATCATGTTCATGTTAATATTAAAGCATAATAAACATAGCAAGATCCTAGGCATGATACTAACAAGATTAATAACAAACCCTAGCATGTCACTAAGCAATAAAAATCAAATCTTTAACCCTAACATGATACTAACATGAATAAATATTAGGAAGAACATAGGAAGCATCGTAGGAATCATAATAAGCATATTTGATATTAAAGTTACCCCAAACATGATACTAGGAATATCATAATAACAATATAAACATGATTTCTATATCATAATATCAATTAATCAATTAAAGTACTTACTTTGATGCTTCGTACCTCTTTCTAATAACAAAATACACACGTTAGTAACTTCAAGAAAAATAATAATCAAAACAATTAAATTAAATAATTGAAATAGAGATTTCGGACCAAACCCTCAGAAATTAAAACCTTTCACGTCTAGGGCGAAGGCAACTTCGAATATGGCTAGGTGTTTCTAGATCTTGCGAATGCGGAATTTTGTATGTGAAAACAAAGTTAAAGAAAAGAGAAAGAAAGAATTGAATGATTAATAGAATGAAAGAATTAGAGAATGCTAATTAAAACTGATTGTAGATGAGAATTCGTGAATGAGGAGAATTGGTGAGTGAGAACGGAGTTTTTAATACGCTATTTATAGAGAAAATCAGCCAAAAAGATAAAATAAACAAAACAGAGTCTGACGCACAAAAAACAGAGTTGGCGTAAACCCTGGCTAACTGGCGCTAGGCACCAACACTGGCGCCAGGCGCCAATGGCTAGCGCCAGGCGCCAGGCCTGGTTCCAGGCGCCAAGCCTGGTTTTAACGCGTTTTCGAAAATCAGATAAATTTTCCATACTGGAGGATAAAATCATATAATTTCCTCGAAAATGCTATTTGATTTTAATTAAAACTCTGAAATGTCAACAAGTCAATTTATCAATGCTAATTGAATTAGGATTGAAAAGAACCTTCTAGAAGATTCTAGAAGACTAAAACCATTCCTGGAATGATAAACCATATTAGGCCCTCCCCTAGATCATTGGGCCGCATATAAGGTTCAAACCGGGCCCAGTTTAGTAAAAATGCCATAACTTCCTCAATATTCATCAGAATTGGGGTTATAATATATCGTTGGAAAGCTCTTGTCAAGCCCCATCCAACTACACTACTATTGGACCCATATCATGGACCAACCAAACTGGTTTGGCTTTTTTCTTAAAATAAGTTTTCAAAAACAGAGAAAAGAAGTTAAAACTTTTCGCAACACTAGACTTTCCAAACTTTCACTTCATTCGATTATGATTCGACGTGAAAGGTACACATCACTGGGTTTTGTTTTGGGGAGACGCAAATGGGTGTCTACAGAAGCCCCCACTTTGACTGAGTTTGGAGAAACGCAAGATTCAAAAACAAAAGTCAAAGTATTGATAGGGACGGAGAATGACACAGAACGTTCTGCAATTCTAAATCATTCTTGTAACGCCGATACCTGCAAACTAACGTTAGTTAAACAGATAAAAGAGTTAAGAAACGCGTATCTTGCACCGTCGAGCACACGTCTCTGAAAGTAACGGATTTTTCGCTTTACTGTTGTTTTGATGACCTCCTACAAGCTAAAGAAACCCATCCCGTTTGAAAACCGCTACGCCTGTAACTGCTTCCAAATTAGAAGTTTGCTTCGCCTGAAACGATCCTCCTCCGCATTGATAATATTCCACGTCCAAGGGAATATCATCGAAGATTGCTTCTCTTGAAACAAATCATCATCCGCATTGATAATATTCCACGTCCAAGGGAATACTATCGAAGATTATTTCTCTCGAAACAATCTCCATCCGCATTGATAACTTTCCCCGTCCAAGGGAATACTATCGAAGATTATTTCTCTTGAAACAATCTCCATTCACATTATGACCATCTTCCATGCCTAAGGGAATATGATCGAAAACAACTTCGCCCGAAATTACCTCCAGTTGTTTGTGACAACTCTCCGCAAGCTAGGGAATTCTGTTGAAGATATCCTCACTTGAAGTCATCCTCATTTGATGCGATAATTTTCCAAAGGAAATTACCGAAGACCCACGCCTGTCGATTTTGAAAAGTTCGCCTGAACTTTGATCCCGCTATGCCTGTACGTCGGCGCTTCTGCTGCTTTGAACCTGTACGTCGGTGCTCTCTTTCTTTTGAACCTATATGTCGGTGCTTTTTGTTAGTGAGCCACTGCTTAGGCGATTTAAGCTAAGTGAGACGATCTTTCATCAGGTCGATCACTTTAGATAATCAAGTCGATTACTAAATCATGTCAAATTCCTTAGAGGGGCTAACTGGCGTACCAAGGAACCCAAAAATATGTTGCAGAAAGGTAGAACAACCTCACCAAGTGGCTGGGTGCTCTGGCGCCACTGAAAAACCATCAGCGCCACACATCTAGCCTTAGCGCCAAGCGCTGAGATTGGCGCCAGGCGTCAAGCCTAACTTTTGACGCCAATGCATGGGGCTTGGCGCCAGCACGGGGATTTCCTTAGATACCCCTTTCCTCTTCATTTTGCTGGCTGCTCGTCGCGAAATTGCTCGAAAAAATCCGAAGACTCGAATTGCTCGGTTCTTGCCCGTTTCTCAACCAAATTCACTCAAATTTGTTGCAAATTAAATCTCTTTTCATCTATTTTCCCGATCTATGTAAGTTTCCTTCAAACTCACATCGGTTTTTATGAAGTTTTGGCATGTTTATTCACGAATTTCATGTAAATTCGAAATGTATAATGCTTAATTTGCTTTGTTTGTCAAGTTTTATGCCATGAAATTGCTTGATTATGTTTATATATTGCCTTGGGAGTAATTTGAGACTTGTTTGACTCAATTTGGTGAAGAAATGAGCAATTTGCCATTGTTGGACCTCCTACGGTCGTGAAGAACAATGTGACTTGTTCTTGATGTTTTTGCTAGCAATTCTTGTCCAATTTGTCACAATAATTACTATAGTGTTGCAAGAAATTGTGTGATTGCTTGAAAAAATGTCGTATATGCTCAATTTGAATTTGTGCTCTGTTTTAGTACTACGTACTCTGTTTTTTGCGAACATAGTATCATGCGACTAGGCGAACCTTAGATACTATAGAACCTTAATTTATGATGATTTTGCACAATGTAGCATGGCTAGACAACGAGGCTCGGGTTCACGGTCCCGAAACACCAGGCGGGAGCATGAACCCGTAGAGGATGACGTCACACCTTCCACTTCGCTTGGTCGACTTCCTGATGAGTGTCATTTATGGAACTCATAGGGTAGTCTTTTAGGCTTATTTCTTTCCCTCTTTCATGCTTTCTTCTCTTATTTTTGGTCCTTTTTCCTTTAGTTTCTCTTTCTCCTCTTTTTTTTATGGTTCTCGTGTTTTTCTCGTGTTTTCCTTTTATTTGGCTCTTTTTCCCTTTTGTTTCCTTTCTTTGTTTGCTTGTGTAGGTTCTTGTAGAATCACCTTTGCAAAGGAATCAAGTTAAGACCTTAATGACCAAGCAAGGAAGAAGCAAGTGGCTAGAGAGGGCTTAGAGAGGCCTTGGAGAGGCCTCGGAGAGGTCTCCAAGGTATTTCCAGCAGGCCGCGGGCGCGGGTCAGTGAAGCCGCGGGCGCGGGTTCAAGAAGCACAAATGGCAGATTTTGGCAGAAACTTCCCGCAGTTGCCCCGCGGGCTCTCCACGGGCGAGGGAAACTTGGAGAGGGCGCTCCGTCTCAGAGAGACCGCGGCCCCCTGATTTAGCTTTGGGAGCAGGGGATTAGCCGCGGGCGCGGCATCTTTGGCCGCAGGTGCGGGTTTATACTGCCGCGGGCGCGGGTGTTGCCCAGATAGCCCACGGATGGTTCCGTACCCATTTTTCCGCGGCCGCGGATTTATCGGGAGAGGGCGCGGGATTTGCCGGTTTCTTCTTTACTTATAAATAGAATTGTAATTCCTTTTTGAAACCAACTTTTTGATAATATTTCATTAGCTTAGTTTTAGAGAGAGAATTTAGAGAGAAGTTAGAGAGAAGTTCTTGGTTTTGGATTTGTAACTCAACATTTGATCAATCAAGTTTGGATTTCTTCATTTTCAATCATCAATATTAGTGAGAATCTCTTCCTTCTTTCATCTCTTACTGACTAGCTATTTGATTTATGCTTGTTGCTTGTTTTTCTTTGGATTTGAGTTTGATATTGTTGAATATTTTGATTTCTCTTAGATTTTGATATAGAATGATGATAAATGCAATTTCTAGTTATTTGTTCTTGAATTTCACCATGATTAGTGAGTAGATTAGTTGCTAGGGAAAGGGGGAAGCATGTTTGATTAATGAAATTGCTAGTTGATGCTCTTTGATTGATTGATTTGTTGCAATTAAATTGGTTGACATAGTTTTGCATGTGACTGATTAGACTAGGAGTGATCAACCTATAAGATTAATCTAGATTGCATTGCAACTCTTAATGACATGAACAATTGATTTGAAAGTTGCTCTAATTGACTGGGTTTGCTTGTGATTCTTATTGATTTGCCTTTCATAGTAACTCCTAGATTGGCCTATAGGAGATAGCATTTGAACTCTCTTGATTGCTACTATTGTTTGTCCATTGTAATACTTGAATTAATTGATTGAGCTCTAAACTAGCATTATCATTGAACTTGCATGTGGAACCCATATCCCTAGTGTTTAGACCTTTGATTTACTTGATTAGACTTGTTTTAGTTTACCATAGTGCCAACCATAATCTCATCTCCATCTTTGAGGTAGCTTAACTTACACTCTAGTTTTCATCATTGCATTCCCTAGAGATCGACCCTTAACTTGCCCTATATTCATATAAGGTTGGTTAGGTGTTTACAAATTTAGTTTGACTTGGGGGAAGGGTAGATAACGACATACATTTTCCTCTTGTCACTTCCGGAGTGGGATGAGCGGACCTTGTTCTTCGCCCCCGTCCACCACATTTCTGAGAGGGTGAGACGGGGCATCACTGTCGGGAGGACGCGCTATCACGGTTCTGGCTGTGATGGTCTGGGAGATTTGTACAAGATGTACATCGCCGGGGATCTTGAGACGAGACTCCTATGGGAGTCTTGTGGACTGACCATCCTGTTCGAGACCTCTGAGGCTGTGGTTGCCTCCAGCGGGGGTCACCATGTAGTGCGCGCTTTGGTGGAGTTATTCTGGGACACCACCAACACTTTCCATTTCCCCTGGGGCGAGATGATGGTCACCCCTATGGACTTCAGTCTCATTACAGGACTGAAGTTCAACTCTGTGCCACTACCGTTCGACAGTGGGATCGACGTCTTTTCTTCGGACGTCGAGGAGTTGTTGGGGCCGATCGCTATTCTGGCCCAAGCTGAGGTTAAGACGACTCAGTTTAGTGCTAGGGGAATTCGCCGCTCGACGCAAGCAGCGGCTTTTGATGACGATGCGACCACCCGAGAGCAGCGGGTACGCATCTTTGCGCTGATGTTGTTGTCAGGGACATTCTCCCCTGACAAAGGTAGTAGGGCGTTGATTTACTATCTTCCTGCTGTCCTTTAGGACGAGCGTTGCTTTGTATTTACTCACAATTTTAACTCCTAGTAGATCTGGTTCTACGAGTACTTCCTTTCTGCTGCACCGGCGGGACCATCGCCGCGCGGATTTCCAGTGAGTGCCTCTTGGGGCAGCCGCCACGTGGATATGTCTACTACACATGTCCGGAACTGGATCATTGCGGTACGACTTTAATTGTTTATTTGCTTTTTCGCGATGCTTTTAGGTATACTTTCGCCTGATTGATGTTCTTTGTAGGGGCCTGAGGTGGTGTACCGGCCGTGGGGCGGTTGGACAGTCCCTGGGTTAGCCGCACAGTATTCTGCTGAGCGTCGCTATTTCTTGGGGACTTATGGAGCGATCGCGTACTTAGGAGAGAGGGTTGCAAGACAACATTCCTCTGATGTCTTCGACGTTCCTACTCCTCCACCGCGTCATATGTTCGACGACGCGCGGTTGTCGAGCATGTCTGAGGGAGCTGGTACCTCTTGGCAGTCCTACGTGATCCTTGGGCGGTGCTACGCTGAGGAGCTACTACCTTTGTTGGCTCCAGCCCCCGTACCGGCTGAGGATGTGAGGGTAAGATTTTTCATCTTTTACTTTCCATGAAGTAGCCCCCAAGTAATGTTTTACTAACTTTTTCTTGTTTTATCAGGACGGTGCTGCTGAGTTCGTGCCACCCGTTATGTCCATCCACTACCAGGGGACATATGGGCCGATCGAGGAGATGATTCCTCCGACTCCTGAGGGCGAGCGCTTCGTAGAGCGGTCGATTCAACGCCACCAGACTCGAGTAAGCCTAGTCATTCACAATTTTTTTGTTCATATACCATGCATGTTTACTGACTTATTTTTCTGACAGTTTTCGCGCGAGGTGGTTTCGGCGATGGCACGATGTATAGATGCCTTCCGGAGCCAGCTCGTCCGGATGAGGAATGCGGCCACTTGCCGTTGGGATGACGTCATTCGAGAGGTAGTCTTTCTTTACATATTTTTTGCATTACCGCTTCAGTTTTGCCTTGTTTTTTATTTAATTCTTTTTGCAGGGCCAGCCTATTGCTTCTCACACCCGCACGAGACCTGAGGGGCGGAGGGATCTGGCGAGGTCTAGCTCGAGACGTCGTCGTACTTCATCAGGGGGTAGAGGTGGTCGCTTTGAGGCTGCTCGTGCTGACGTTGCAGAGGGCTCGGGATCTTCTTCTGAGGGTGCTCATGCTGCACCGGTAGGAGAGGCTACCTCGGCTTTCAGAGGTGGTGGGATGTACGAGGTAAGCTCGTCATCGCAACAGCCTCCGCAGCCTCAGCCTCAGGTTGATCCTGGGTGGTGTGGACCTACATTGAGTTTCCTCCTCCCACGGAGACTGGAGCTGGAGCTGGAGCTGGTGGAGAGGTGACTCCTCGTACATCGCAATTTTACGATATGATGGGCCTACGTCCTCCAGCGTCGTAGTTTGTTCCTGTGTATATTTTATTTTGACTTTTCATAGAACTTTGCCTTAGACTCATTATTTTTAGACATATTTTGTATATCTATGCTATTATGAGTTTATTTGTTTGTTATTATTATGTGTATGTTAGTGTGAACAAGAGAAGTGTGACAAACAATTTTGCCCAAAAAATTCCATCATTTTTATTATTGATGGAGGGTATCTGACTCTCTCCCCCAAAAAGAAAGAAAAAAATAATAATAATAAAATAAAATAAAATAAAATAGGAAAAAATCAAATAAAATATCGGGTATATATATATATAAAGAAAAAACTTGGAAATTAATCTAGATAAAATCCAAAAAAGAATAATATAATTAATATAATAGCTATTTTAATTAATTAAGAAAAGGGATAAAAAAAGATATTTAGGAAAGATAAACGGAGCCATAAAGTCATTAGCCGACTCGAGTTTAGGAATAAAAAACGCGAGGTAAGCAAGCGCGTCCGATGTGACAACTTGGCGCCAGCTGGCGCCAGGCGCTACACTTAGCGTGTGGCGCCAAGCGCTAGCGGCTGGCGCCAATTACGGGATTTGACGCCAATTGACGCTGATGTCGTATTTCATTCTAATTAAAACTTCTCGTAATTTGTGTATAAATAGCCCCCTGCCCAGCCGATTCTTCTCATAATTCCAGCAAATAAAATAATTCTTTGCTTTAGAAAAAATAATAATCATGTCTTTAGTCACCAAAACCTTCACCTAATATACTCATGAATGGTGTCGATCTCTTAATGCTAGGGAGAGAAAAAAATTAGATTTATTTCACTTGGGGGGAATTTATGGCATCAAAGGGGTAGATCTTGACATAGATTTCATACATACCGTTCTAGAATTTTAGAATGTTGATACTCATTGCTTTAGAATAGGGTATGATGAGATTAGCCCTTTGCCAGAGGAATTTGGTGCTATTTTAGGCTTCCCTGCAATAGACCTTATAATAATCCCTAGAGTAGATGCATACTATTATAAGGATTTTGAGCGCTTCTTTAATTTAAAAGAAAGGGATTTATCAAAAATAGTAGATGAAAACATAGTTAATTTGAAAGAATTTTCACGCCATTATTTTGATAAACCTCTTTCTGAATCTTTTAATATATAAAGAAGAAGGGCGTTCTTATTTTGCATGCTTAACCAATTTTTTCTTAGTAGTGGTAAAAATAATGAAGGCCAATCAATTATAACCACTGTTTTAGAAATCCAATGCCATTGATAGTTGGAGAGACTATGATTAGTCTTGATGAACTGAAAAGGGACCCAAAAACACCTTTTCGCGGCTCTCCAATTTTATTACAGGTAGAAAAATAAAATTTTTAATTACAGAAATGAAAAAATATATTTTTATATTGTAATAATAATTTATTTGCATTGCAATATTTTTACAGATGTGGCTAATGGAAAGGCTAGGATTAATTAGCCCTCCGGACGATATTGAGAAGTGTACTCCCAATTGCTTCGTGAGAAGGAAGAAACGTTTCCCTAAGATTGGGCGCCATGGGTGGAGAAAAGTCTTCGAATCACGTGATTTTTCTATCAAGTGGGTCGTTCCATGGTGGAAAATAGAAAGGATGGTTGGTGTTAACAAGCAACCTTTCTGCCGTCTTCCAAGCTTGTCTCGTGTGACTTATTATTACCCCTACAGGGTAAAAAGACAATACGGCTTGCTTCAGAATATTCCTTCCGGGGATCTTCGTCCTCCCTATGAGTACCCTGTTTCCCAAGAAGTAGACAGATTTGATGCTTACTAGAGCGCTAGACCTTTTATGGGAAGTGATTACCCAAAAGGTTCCTCCTTCTTTGCCCAATGACGTGAAGAAGTGGTTGCTGAAGAAACCTTCGAAGGATTCGAAGAAAGATCAGGGTAAAACTGATGTGAAGAGTCGTCTGGGTGACAAGGTGATTCCTGCCAAGGAACTTCTAGGTGGAAGAATTGAATTCAAAACACCTGCAATGCCTAGGAAGAAAAATTCTACCAAAGATAAAGGGAAAAGGAAAGTTTACTCCTCAGATAAAAAGGCTTGGGAGGAAAAGAAGCATGGAGTGTTAGCTGAAGGGGAGACTATCTACTCTAAAATTGAATGTAGGTCCTCTAAAGGAGGCCTACTAGCTAAAGTTATGGATGAGGAGGAGGAAGCAGACAAAAATTGGAAAAGAGCTAGAAAGGAAAAGGAAGATTAGGAGCATTGCTTAGCTTTAGATTATTTTTTTATTTAAAGTTTAATCTATTTCAGCTTTATTTAAATTCCATCAATAATGTAATTTTATTTTATTAATGAAATTTCAGCTTTTAAATAAATTATTTACTTTAAATTTATTTTATTAATGCAATGAAACCCGAAAAAAAATTAATTTTCCAGAAATTCTTCGAGTACGGAAGACAAAAATTTTCCGAAAAAAGCACCGAAGTTTGCCCAGAATTTATTTTCAAATTGGCGCCACTTATTTGCAATTGGCGCCTATCATTGAAGTCTGGCGCAAGGCGCCAATTTCATCGGCTGGTGCTGATGATTGCTGGCTGGCGCCAGGTTCTTCTCTGTGACACCGATAATTCGCCGATCTTCTGTTGAATTTTTAATTAATTCTGGATCGCGGAGATGTCGAAAAATAAAGTGGCCGCACCCGTAAAGGGTTGCCTACGTATCCTTTCTTAAGGAATCAGGTCGAACGTAGCTCTCTTGAGTATCCTACTCAAGTAATTATGGGTAGTATTTCTTAAGTTGGTCAAGATTTGTCATGTTTGAGAATTCATTGCCATCCATATCAGTTAGTTTTGCTGCACCTCCTGATAGGATTGTTTTGCCAATGTAGGGTCCAGACCAATTAGGTCTAAATTTACCCCTTGGATCTAAATCTTTTTTCCTTAGTGCTTTTAACACCAAGTCTCTTACTTTGATATTTCTTTTCTTGACCTTCTAATTAAAATGCCTAGCAATACGAGTTTGGTAATATTGAGTGTGATGTTGAGCTTCTAGTCGTTTCTCGTCGAGTAGAATCAATTCTTCATATCTTGCCCTAGTCCATTCAACTTCATCGAGTTTACTCTCTAACGCAATGCGTAGAGATGGTATTTCTAGTTCGACAGGTTATACGGCATCCATTCCATATACCAAGGAAAATGGCGTATTTCCTTTTGATGTACTGATTGACGTGCGGTAACCCCACAATGCGAAGTGAAGTTTGTTTGGACAATCCTTATAATTTTCCGTCATTTTCTCGATGATAGTCTTTAAATTTTTATTAGCTGCCTCGACTGCTCCATTTGCTTGAGGTCTATAAGGGGAAGAATGATGATGTTGAATGCCACATTTTTGTAGCAATTCTTCACATTCGGCTTGAAAGTGAGTTCCATTGTCACTTATCATTTCATGTGGGACCCCGTATCAACAAATAATATTTCTCTCGATAAAGAGTGCTACATGTTTTGTAGTGAGTTTAGCGTATGATTGCGCTTCGACCAACTTTGTGAAGTAATCAATTGCTACTAAAATATATTCGTTGCCTCCTGTTCCTTGGGGAGTGATTTTGTCAATGATGTCAATTCGCCATGTAGAGAATGGCCATGGCGATGTGTTGGTGTAGAGCAAGGATCGAGGGACATGTTGTAAATTGGCATAAATTTGGCACTTAGGGCATCTTTTTATGTATTGATGGAAATCCCTATTCATCGTAGTCCAATAATATCCTTCTCGCATTATCTTTTGGACTAACATTTTGCCATTTATATGAGTGCCACAAATTCCTTCGTGGACTATTCTCATTGCTCTTTGTGCATCCTTCTTTCCTACACATAGGAGAGCTCGACCTTTAGGTACCCTTTTAAGTAGCTCGTTGTCTATGAGTACATATTAGGAAGCCAAAAGCCTTAGTGCTCGTTTTGCTCTTTTGTTAGCATGAGGAGGGTATTCTCCTTTGGTGACATAATTGAGTATGTCCGTGTACCACGGTTCTTCTTCTTCTTCTTCTTCTTCTTCTTCGCCTTGGACTACTTCTTCGTCTTCTACAGCCTGGATGTATGCTGGTTTGTTCCTTTTTTCTATAGTTAGAGGCATTTGCTCGATTTCCGTGGGAATCCTAAACATTGATGCTATTCTTGCCAAGGCATCGGCAAATTGATTTTATTCTCTAGGTAGATATGTATATTCTACCTTGTCTAACTAATCGGTAAGAGTTTCCAAATGGGTTTGATAAGGGGCTAGGCTTTCGCTCCTTACTTTCCACCTTTTAGATATCTGATTGATGATCACAGAAGAGTCTCCGAATATCCTTAACTTTTTTACTCCCAATGCCAAACCTGTTTCAAGGCGTACCACGCATGCTTCATATTCAGCAGCATTGTTGGTAACGTCGAAATCAAGCTTTATAGAGATTGGAACATGCTCTTTTTTAGGTGATACTAGTAGTACTCCAACGCCACATCCCTTTTGGTTTGAGGCTCCGTCGAAGTACAAGGTCCAAGTATCATCTTCAGTAACCATTAGGTCTTTGTCTGGAAATTCATTATCTTACATTGGCGTCGAGTCCGCTATTGGAAAATCTGCTAGAAAGTCTAACACCACGGATCCATTGATAGCTTTTTGTGGCATAAACCTTACATCAAACTGGGCTAGATTGACTATCCATCTTGATATGCGTGCATTGAGTGTAGATTTCTCGAATAGATACTTGAGTGGATCTAATTGGAAGACTACGAAGACACACATCTTGAAACAGCCTAGCCCTGCGTATCCATCCATGAATGAGAGAAGCGCGTGATTTGCCGTGTTGTCTACCAGAATATCGATGTGTGGCAAAGGGAAGTCGTCCTTTGGACTTGCCTTATTTAGATCTCGATAGTCGACACACATCCTTACCCTTCCGTCTTTCATCGGAACTGGGACGACGTTGGCGACCCATTCGAGGTACTTGGATACCTTGATGAAACCTGCAGTTATCTGTTTTTGAACTTCTTCTTTTATTTTAAGGGCTATGTCAGGTTTCATTCGACGCAACTTTTGTTTTACAGGTTTCATTCCTGGAATTAGTTGTATAGTGTGTTGAGCTATTTCTCTATTAATGCCTGGCATATCTTCATATGACCAAGCAAATACATCGATAAATTCTTTAAGTAAGTTAATTAAATCGGTTCTTTCTTGTTTATTCAATGTTAATCCGATTTTAACTTCTCTTTTATCAGTTGAATCATTTGTGATATTAATTGTTTCAGTTTCTTCAATTATCGGTATTTTCTTTTTGAGTGTTTCCATTGCTTTAATAATTTCTTTGTCTTTTTCATTGTTAGTTAAGCAATGCTCGTCATCTTGGGTTAGAGAAGAACACGAGAAGTAAGGAGAATGAGAAATATTATTATACTCTGAGATCATTACATCAAAGAGTGATATGTCCTCAGGGACTAGATCACTAATTATCCTAGGAGAAGAAATAAGAGGGGGAGGTGTTACTACTAAAGACTTAGAAGACTCTAAAGGGAAAGACTCTAACTCAGACTATTACTTAGACGACTCTTCAAACATCGGCCCTTGCCCTGTCGTGATGGATATCTTCCTTCCACTTGGAGTAGTCACCTTGATAGTCTTGCGCCAGCCTTGTAGTGATCCTTCAGCTGGAGTAATTAGCTTCGAGGGATCGAAGCTTTCACTTTGTAGGACTGTTTAAATGAGCGAGGAGTTATCCTCTTTATAAGTTGGCTCATTCTTTTCTCGCCCAAACAGTAATCCCATGACGTTAAAGTCAAAGCATGGGGGTGCTTTCTCCTTGTGGACAGGAGTTGGAATTTCATCTGTGAAGTAGCAATCCAAGAAAATCTCGAATCCCGGTTGCCTTATGCCGTTTACAACAAATGGCTCGGGAAATTCATGGCAAGGATAGTCCCCTACTTCTTTTATAAACTGACCGTTAAGCGTAAGAGGGTACTGATCCATTGAAATTGCTTTCTTTTGATTGCGAGCGTCCCTACGTGCTTTTGCCTTTTCCTGGGCTTGCTTGAGATCTTTCCGAGTCGGTTCGAAACCAAGTCCGAAAGTGTCTAATTTAGGAAGGCCAGGTGATTCCAACGGTTTTGCCATTTCTTTCGTCTTCCCTAGGGTCATCCCAAGAAAGTGTCCTTGTTTCTTCAGCATGGCATTGACAATCATGTTTGAATGGGGGTCATGGAAAAGAGGGGTCCTTTCATCCTCCAAGATTAAGGATACTTCTTCGTTAAAGCCCCATAAATCTTCATCATCCTCGTCGTGCTCCACATTAATAATTGGATTCTCTATGGATTTGAGTCTCATAGGCGAAGCATCGATGGTGATTGGAATTCCCCCAACTATAGCTTTTACTTGTTGGTGGAGAGAGGAAGGGACGGCCTTTAGATCATGAAGCCAAGGGCGTCCCAACAACAAGTTGAAAGAAGCTTTAATATCTACTACTTGGAAAGTAGTAGCATGTTCTATTGCTCCTGCCGTTACATATAGGGTAATCTTGCCAAGAGCTTGACGACGAGTGTTATCGTAGGCCCTTATTCCTTGTGTAGACGGAGTTAAATCTTTGTCCCTAATGCCGAGCGTTCTCGCAGTTCTAAGAGGACAGAAGTTGATGGCCGATCCATTGTCTACAAGAGTCATAGGAACATTCATCCTTTTGCAAACTACTGTGAGGTTAAATGCCTTGTAATGTTTGTCACCTTCTAGGGGTAAATCTTTGTCAGAAAAGGTGATTAAATTAATCGGGCTAGGAAGGTCACTTGTGAGGAAATTGGCTAGTCCCTCAGGAGTAGTGTCAGAGTCTATCCCAATTTTGTCCAAGACATTCATTACAGCCAACCTATGTTCTCGAGACGTTGCCGGAAGTTTCCATACATTCATCTCAACTTTTGTCTTCATAAACTGCTTAACAATATCATTGTCTTCCATGATAGGTATTGGAACTTGTTGTGTGGTTGGCATAGGTTGTGTTGAAACGGGAGGTTGCATTCTCCCGGATCTTGTGAGGACGTCTATTGATGAGTCTTCTTCAGCCCAAATGTCATCTGTGGTGTATGACACAGAAGGTATAGATCCTACTACGTCCTTTAGATAGACATCTTCTTCATCACTGTCCCAAACTCCATTAATGGTCGTATCCTCTTCTTGTTGAATTTGGACTAGTTTCTTTTCATCAATCATTTTCTGTACCAAATCCTTGAATTTGAAACAGTTTTCTATAGTGTGACCCCCTGATTGATGATACTGACAGTAATATCTATTTTTCCTTTTCAATGATTCAAATGGTCTTGGTTCGAGAGGTTTGATCTCGCTTCTCTCGGAGAGCATTTCGAACATTTGTGCATATGGGATCCCAATTGGAGTGTAAATTCTATTGCTCTTCTTGGGTCTTTCAGTGACTTGTAAAGGAAAATGCTTTGCCTCATAAGTCGTTCCCTTGCTAACTAGAGGTAATGAGATCTTATTAGCTTCCACAAGATCTTGAATGAGGTTTTGAAATCTGTAGCATTCATCAGTGGTATGACCGTTTCCTCGATGGTATTTGCAGTAGGATTTGGGATCCCACCTTGGAGATCGCTTTTCTAATATTGGATCCTCTGCTGGACTAATAGGTTTGATTAGTCCTTGATCATATATACGATCAAAAATAGCATCATAGGTCATTCCTATGGGTGTGAATTCTCTTTTATCTTTCGGGAGTGGAAGCTCATCATATTTCTTATGGAGTTCGTTCATATAGCTCTGAGAGCTTCACGTAGTAATTGCGATACCTCTCTCACAGACAGTGTGAGCAATTATATATCATCCTTATTTTCCGGTTGTGGAAGGTTATCCTTGACATCGAAAAAGATTTCCTCTTCTTTTTATATGGCACGGAGATTTCCTCTTCTTTTTCTATGGCACGGATTTCTTTGACAGGTCTAATAAGAGATGAGGGGTCAACCTCGTTTTCTTCATCGGAGATAGCCAGGGTATGAGCGAGAGGTGCATTGTCAATGCTTGGCTTCTTACTGGCAGGGGGCAACGACAGCTTGTTGTTATCAATTAAGTCTTGGATAGCTTCCTTAAGCTTCCAACAGTTTTCAGTGAGATGGCCCCTACCTTGGTGATACTTGCAGTGTGCATTGGGGTTCCAATTAGCCGACCTCTTCTCAATTGGTGGGTCCCCAAATGGTCCAATAGGAGTTATAAGACCTTTTGCATTGAATCGATCAAATGCGGTGTCATAACTCATGCCAATAGGAGTGAAGTTCCTCCTAAATGGTTTCTTCTGTCCTTGATTGTTCGTAGCAAGGACTTCTCCTAAATTAAAGGTGTTAACAATGTTTGAGTGGGTGGTTTTGAAAGAAGAAGGATTGTGGTTCTTCTTCCCTTTCCAGCCACTGTTGGAGTTATTGTTGGCAGCTTTTAACTTGGCCAAGTCATCTTCAATATTGATCCCAATGTCATAAACGGCCTTGAAGGTATGGAGATTATTTTGATATTTGAGATGCTTGGAATATTTTTCTTGGAGATTTTTGATGAACAGTCTCACAGATTCTTTTTCACTTGGCACCTCAATCATCTTAGCTGAGGTTTCTCTCCATTTTTTAAAGAAAGAGGTGAAGCCTTCATTCTCTTTCTGCTTGAGGATTTCAAGTTCCCTATGGTCAGTCTCGACTTGAATGTTGCACTTGTACCTATCAACGAAAGCGTTTGCTATGGACTCCCAGGTAGAGGTCTTTTCTTTCTCGAGAGAAAAGAACCATTGTTGGCAAACGGTCTCGAGAGATAGTGAGAATAGAGAGGGGAAAACTTTCTTATCGATACCCTTAATACTCATTATTGTTTCGAATGCTCTTAAATGAAAATAAGGGTTTTCAGTTGCTCTGAATTTTGGGATGTCGTTGGCATTGAACTTCTGCGGAAGAAGATCTTTGTCCACCGAGACCCCTTGTGATGTAAGCTCTTGAAACTTGTAGTCGCTAAACAACTTGCATAAACTCTCTTGCATGAGGTCCATCTGTTGTTGCTTCACGGGATCATCGATCTTGAGTGCGAGAAGCTTCAGTGTCTCAGTCACGGTAGCCAGTTGGTTCTTAAGATCATTGACTTCTTCTTGTGTTGCCATTATGGTCTTAGCTTTCCTCTTACGAGCTATGGGTTTGTTGAAAAGTTGGACTTGTATGAAGAGGTTGTCTTTGATTAACCGTCCTTTCTTTCTTGACCACGCGCTGTAAATTAAACCATTTTGCGTTTTAATTACTTGACTCGAATCAACTTGACTTTACGGTTTATTTTAAGGAAGGAAAAAGAAAAGGGTGCATATTTTTTGGCAAAATAATGTACATATTTTTAGGAAACTAAGTATAGTTTTTTTTTTTTTTTATTGGAGGATTAATATCCGACTTACCCCCTTAAATAAATGACGGAAAAAAACACGTACACAAGACTCTCTTAAACATGGTCAAAGTATGTGTATTGGTGTGTGCGTTGAGTGTGAGTGACATGCTTGGACTCTTGTGTAAGACCATGGGACTCAGTGCCTAAACTCGATCATTGACTCAAATAATTACTTTTGACAGCAAAATTTAACCAAATTAATTAGAAAATTGATTAATTAGACCCTAGGTGATGACTCGACTAATAATCCGAACTGTCGGCCAGGCGACAGGATTGGCGTCGCACTGTGGAGCTTGGCGCCAGACGACAGAACTGTCGTCAGGCACTACACTCCATAATGTGGCGCTACAGCTCAGACCTTTGCGCCAATATTGGAGCTTCGGTCTGGGATTGTTTTCGGTGTTATTAGTCAATTGGGGTATGCCTAAAGTCGTATTAGGTCAAATCCGATAAAAAAAAAATTAGACTTTATTGACTTAAATTAATTAGGCAAAGTTCTTTAAGTCATTAATTTATTTAGTCTCAACACAAGTCAACAAACGGTTAAGAGAAACATAGAATATATATGCACAACAAATAATGCACAATTATTCAAGTAGGCACAATATGATGCAATGCGTTTGCCACCTAACCATGGCTCTAGTTCTCTAAAGTTCGGGATATGGGTCAGTCAAAAGAGGGTCCATGGTTAATTGTCCGGATGCACCGCGCGGAAGCCTAACCGTGAAGGGTTGGCGCGAGTGGATGGGACACCGCGAGTTTAGAAAAAACTCGCTTCCATGGTTTGGTGAATTCAACATCTCGGATGTACCCTTTGTTGCACGGAGCGTTCAATCGGGTAGATGGAGCATGAAATCCCAGAGGGTTATGTCCATATGTAGAACACATATGGGTTTCAGAAAAGTGAGAAAAAATTCAATCAGGAAGTAGGATAGAGCAAACAATACGAATAACCGGTCGAAATTAGAACGCATATTTCTAGCTCGGTATTGGGGGAAATTGGCGCCAGCAATCAGAGACAGGCCCCAGCTTTTAACTGTAGCGCCTGGCGCCAATACTGGCGTCTGACGCTACAACTAAAATACTTACGCTACTTCCCACATGCCTTAGCAACTTTCTGTGCTCGATAAAATTTTCCAGTTTCGCGTGGTGTTATTTCGGTCCTAGTTGTGAAAAACATTCCTCAACTTTCCTACGTGTAAAATCCTATGTTTTTAACTCATTACGGATGGTCTTTCCAATGAGATCTTTTTTATGCATATGACAATAATGATAATAAAAATTACGCACATGAAATACTTAGAACTTTTCGAGTCTCATCCACTTATTCTAAATCATTGCCGAAACAAATTCAGGTTTTAAAATAGAAATCCTCCCCAATGGAGTCGCCAAAAACTATAGGGAATAATTTCAAGCTTTAATCCCACTAGCTTGAACCCCACTGTGACCATACACTAAAGTACGGTGGCGTCCAAAAGGGAAGAAGATAGAGCAAAAGAGTCGCCAACAAGTTTTTTAGGAACTTGTAAACCGTTCATAGGATGAAGGTTACACCCCTTAACGATCCAAGAGATCGTCAACCCCATAAGGTCTTGAACCAAATACGGGTTCGGGGATGAAGGTACAAATCCAACCTAAAAGAGATTGAACCTGCCCTAATAATAGGCCTCTACTTTATTCTGATCGTATTCATGTGCGCTTTCTGACTAAAATGCAATCATTAGGATTAACCTTAAACCTGTTTATCTATGTTGGTTGAATTTAATGCACAAATAAACTATTATTGGCGATCACTTGAATTATAATCACATTAACCCTAGCAAGATTATTAATTTCTTATTAAGCATGATTACAAGTATAATTTCCTTTTAAATATGCAATAAAGGCGATCAAGCAATAAAAATAAATATCAAGCAACATAATAATCATAAATAAAATAATCATCAACAAAATAATAATAATATTCATAATCATGTTCATGTTAATATTAAAGCATAATAAACATAGCAAGATCCTAGGCATGATACTAACAAGATTAATAACAAACCCTAGCATGTCACCAAGCAATAAAAATCAAATTTTTAACCCTAACATGATACTAACATGAATAAATATTAGGAAGAACATAGGAAGCATCATAGGAATCATAATAAGCATATTTGATATTAAAGTTACCCTAAACATGATACTAGGAATATCATAATAACAATATAAACATGATTTCTACATCATAATATCACTTAATCAATTAAAGTACTTACTTTGATGCTTCGTACCTCTTTATAATAACAAAATACACACGTTAGTAACTTCAAGGAAAATAATAATCAAAACAATTAAATTAAATAATTGAAATAGAGATTTGGGACCAAACCCTCAGAAATTAAAACCTTTCACGTCTAGGGCAAAGGCAACTTCGAATATGGCTAGGTGTTTCTAGATCTTGCGAATGCGGAATTTTGTATGTGAAAACAAAGTTTAAAGAAAAGAGAAAGAAAGAATTGAATGATTAAGAGAATGAAAGAATTAGAGAATGCTAATTAAAACTGATTATAGATGAGAACTCGTGAATGAGGAGAATTGGTGAGTGAAAACGGAGTTTTTAATACGCTGTTTATAGAGAAAATCAGCCAAAGAGATAAAATAAGCAAAACAGAGTATGACGCACAAAAAACAGAGTTGGCGCAAACCCTTGCTAACTGGCGCTAGGCACCAACACTGGCGCCAAGCGCCAATGGCTAGCGCCAGGCGCCAGGCCTTGTTCCAGGCGCCAAAGCCTGGGGTTAGGTGTCAAGCCTGGTTTTAACGCGTTTTCAAAAATCAGATAAATTTGTCGTACTGGAGGATAAAATCATATAATTTCCTCGAAAATGCTATTTGATTTTAATTTAAACTCTGAAAAGTCAACAAGTCAATTTATCAATGCTAATTTAATTAGGAATGAAAAGAACCTTCTAGAAGATTCTAGAAGACTAAAACCATTCCTAATTGCATTAGGAATGATAAATAATATTAGGCCCTCCCCTAGATCATTGGGCCGCATATAAGGCTCAAACCAGGCCCAGTTTAGTAAATTGGCCATAACTTCCTCAATATTCATCGGAATTGGGCTTATAATATATCGTTGGAAAGCTCTTGTCAGGCCCCATCCAACTACACTACTATTGGACCCATATCATGGACCAACCAAACTGGATTGGCTGTTTTCTTAAAATAAGTTTTCAAAAACAGAGAAAAGAGAAAAGAAATTAAAACTTTCTGCAACACTAGACTTTCCACACTTTCACTTCATTCGATTATGATTCGACGTGAAAGGTACTCATCACTGGGTGTGGTTTTGGGGAGACGCAAATGGGTGTCTACAGCAGGCGAGCCTTGCTATGAGCCTGATAATGTATTTGCTCATGCTACTTATGCTTTCAACACTTATTATCAGAACATAGGAAAAGTACTCAACATTATACGTGAAGTTCACATTTTTGCTTAGTAATTATACTAGTGCTTGAAGAAATATAAGAAGAGTATCCTAATCATCTATCGAGATAAGATACTATCAAATAACATGTGCACAAAGATGACCTTATAGGACTTGAAAATGCTAATCATTCATATCATAACAGTATAATCAATCATTCATATGTGCGTTTTAATTTAAAAAAATAAAACTGCCAAGAAAGAAACATCAATGATTTCCCCCTGAAGACAAGTTAGCTGACATATTGGAAACTGACATGTTAGCAAAACAAAGGGAAACAGATTGGAAGTTGATATGTTAGCTAGTAAGTGTTGAGAAAAAACAGGATAAAACCATTCTGTTGGATTCAGGTTCTTTAGGTAAAGTATTCATTCTCCCTTAAAAACTCAAGAGCTATTTCTTATGTAGTAAATGAATCCCCAAATCTCATTATATTGCTGATCTATTCTATAAGCATTATTAGAGCGGCTCACAATATCTAAAGCAACCTCAATCTTTGCTCAACCTTAGCAAAGAAATCCCACACATTCATTAGTATAGAACTACAGATAAAATAATATTCCATTCTATCATGCTTTATATCATGGTTTTAGGCTCAAATATAGCAGCATGATATAACAGCAAAATATGGATGATAAGTCGTAGACATCTTAGGCATTCAGTTCTGAATTCAATTCTGAATTCATTTCTGGATTCAGTTCTGAATTTAGTTCTGAATTCAAACTTCAAATAAATTAGGTTTGAATTCAGTTCTAAATTCAATTCTAGATTCAGTTCTGAATTTAGTTCTAGATTCAGTTCTGAACTTCATATCTAAATTCAGTTCTGGATTTTAGCTCTGATTTAAGTTATAAAGAAAAATGTGACTTTGTTACCTGATGTTTTGCCTTTCCTAAGAATTCAGATGCTTTGTTTAGAAGACCCGGAGATGCATTCCCTTGACGAACTGCACCTACAATCTGATAAAATTGTCCAACAAGCGCTTTAAGAAGAAGATTGTTTAGTCCAACCAATCATTTTTGTCCTAGGAATACTGACAACATCATCGGGAATAAAAAACAACAGCAACAACATTGCAAAGCAACAGTAGCAAGGTCAAAATCTGTCTTCAGCAAGTAATGTTATATTGCTATGTAACTCTCATAGCTATGAATATGGATTTGCAGTTCTGTATTTATTCCATAATGACAGGATCCTGTTACATAATAACTTGAATAATAATTACCCCCACATAAAATAACAGCTTGATCAGGGCTCCACTTTTAGAGTTTTAGGCTCATGCAGCAAGAGTTTTCACAGCTGCTAGTTTTTAAGTATATTTGAACACTAAATCAGGTTTCTATCTACATGGAACTTTAAAGAATGTTGCAGCTCCTCTAAGTGGTACATAATCTCTTTGTAAGATACAATAAAGTTCATGGAATTATTCAAAGAGATAGTATTCCATACAATCATCAGGATTCTACAACTTTATTAATTAAGTATTTTTTTTTTTTTTTTTTTTTTTTTTTTGCAAAGTCAGAAAGCTAGAGGGTACAAATAAGACAACAAATTACTAACTCGTAATTTTATTCTACAATTTAATTGAAGAAAAATATATTACAATTGAGTTAAAGAGAGTCGATTTTAACTGAAGTTCATCTTTTGCTAACTCATAATTTCAGAGTATAATTTCTATAATTAAATTATTTCTCTCTTATATTAATAAGATATTCAAACATAGACAAAACTTTACCAAAAAAAGGATAAATATGTATACAAAAACCTAGCACATAAAATGGCTCTTTCACCTATAAATAAGTAAGAAAAAGTTCTTAAATAAATAAACATGTCTCCTTACAAGCTTGTGAATATCATTCTCTGCAGTTTTTGAAGCAATTGCTGACCTCCTTGGAAAAAAATGTAAGCTTAGATTTATTAAACTTGAGTCCTAGAGTCTTATAGGTAAGTTATTAGTACACAAATAGTATTTCTTTTATTGATTTCAATCAAAGTACATAACAATATGGGACTACCCACAGGCAAGTGAGGTTGGGCCATAGGTGAGCTTAGCTTTGTCAAAGTAGAATCCTAGTAGTTTTATAAGCTCAAAAAAATGATTTCTTTTATTGATTTATGTCTAAATAACACAAGATAGGACATAATCACAACAACGAACACACACACACACACACACACACACACACACACACACACACACAAGATAGGACATAAACACATCCATGAAGATAGCTGGGGCAGCATCTCAGTCAACAAAGGAAGGCAGTAGTGAGTTTGCAATAACACCTCAATGCGTGCAGCAGCAACATCAAACAATAACAGCAGCAACATCAAACAAGACCAAAAACAGAACAACAATTAATAATAAAAGCAACAGCACATAGGTACCTGCAACACCCAACCTGTTGCCAAGCCACCAGCCATGACGCTGCCAATGTGGCTGCTATATTATGTCAGCAAGACAAGAGCATCAGGGAGATCAAGTGAAGAAGAAACTTCTTCAAAACCTCTTAATCACAGTCCCTAGTACGCCTTTAAAAAAAAGAATGGAAGAAACCAAACCAAAAGAACTTTAACACTATATTTGATGCATAGATCTAAAGGAGGAATTAATTATTAAATTGTAAAATCATATTAAAACCAACAAAATTACAAGTAATATTTGCTAGGTAAAAGCAACAACCAAAGATGAATTGAATTTGATTAAAACTAACTAAAAAAAAATCTATCAAACATCCAATTAAAAGGAACAAGAAACTGTCATTCCTGTTTGGTTCTCTTTGCTTCATTACTTACTACTTCTAAAAATCATAACTTTTCTTTAGGAATTTACTTCAAAATCTCCAATTTAATCGATTGTATATAACGTCTTTTAAATTCGCACATGAAATCTACAATTCAATAAATTGAATATAAACTTCTTTAAAATTGCAAGCATATATTCAAAAATAAACAACATCAGATCATAATTTTGTGATAATATTGAAAAAAAAAGTTGGTAAAAACAATTTAATAGACTTTAATCAAAAGAGAAATTCGAATTCGTTCTAAAATGAAAGATGTACCTTATAATCAACGGCGACATAGAGAGTGATTAAATCGATCACAGTGCAAAGTGAGTAGAGAAATTTCACCAAGCATAATTTGGGGAATTGCAACAAGATCTAGATTTAGATCGAATTCATGAATCTCGTGAAGGAGGGAGGAATAATTAGGGTTGAGAACTAAGTAGTCTGTTTTTTCTTTTCTTTTTTTTTTGGGTTTATTTTCCCCTTAAAATTGAAATGTGGGCTGAGTTGTGAGGTACTAACAATTCACGTGCGTGACATGAGCTTGTCTTCGACGCTTTTCAGTGACAAAAATTGCTTTCGTCACCTAAAAGCGTCGACAAAACGCGGATACTAAATTTATCCACTGAAACCCCTTACCCTGCGTCGAGGCAACAACGTCGAAAAAACACTCATTTTGTAGTAGTGACATTCAAACAAAGCTTTTTAAATTAAATGAAAGTCAAACACATTCACACAAAGCTTTTTGAATTAAATGAAGGTCAAACACATTCAAATAAAGCTTTTTGAATCGAATAAAAGTCGAATGCATTCTACGAAATTAATTGATTCAATTGAAAGTCAAACACATTCAAACAAAGCTTTTTGAATCGAATGAAAGTTAAACACATTCAAAGAAAAAATATTTAATCAAATGAAATCAAACACATTCAAATAAAACTTTTTAAATCAAAGGAAAGTCAAACACATTGAAACAAAGCTAATTGAATTAAATGAAAGTTAAACACATTTAAAAGAGCTTTTTGAATCAAATGAATTTCAAAAATATTCATACAGAGCTTTTTGAATCGAATGAATGTTGGGGTTTGGTGAGTCCAACTCACCGCGGAAACAAACCCAAAACTAAGACCGCACTCGCAATAAATAAAACCATAAACATAAAAAATTAATCACAAGATTAAGACAAGATAATTACCTTTGGAGCGTGCTTCGCCCAAACGGAACGAGCTCTTACTTAGAAAGCATGCCTCGAAAATACGACGGCCTCCAACTATAGTCCACCCACAACCAGACCACCGAAAATGGTCCAATGCCTTAGAGTTAGCAAGGCCCGACCAAAAACCCGAGTGATTAATGAGTTCAAAGGTTTTCACAATGGTGATGTCTTTTTCAACTCTCACTCAAGTGATTTTCCCAATACCCCTACTTGGGTATTTATAGGGAAAATAAGAGAGTGAAAAGCTCTCCTATTAATGTGGGAGAATTTCATTTTTTCCATTTTATTTTAAAGCTAAAATAAAATTAATAATCAAATTAGAAATAAATCAACAAGTGGCAAGCTCATGTGAGAGGTTAGGTGAGGACCATTTGGAGGAGAGGGGGACCAAACTTGCTCCCCACTCCCTCTCCAAAAACCGGCCAACACACCCCTTCAAGCTCCTCTAAATTCGCGCCACGTGGCACCCACACTTGGGCACCAAGGCACCCAAGGTGGGCTGCCTTGCCGCAGCTGCCCAATAGGCCCAGCAGCGCTAGCACGCGCGCAATGTCCTAGCCATGCTGCTGCTAGGTGTTGTGGCTGGCGCGCATTGCGTTCTAGCTGTTGTGGCTTGTTGCGGCATGGCTGCTAGCCAATGCGCGCACAAGGCAACCTCTTAGCAGCGCTAGCACGCACTAGGCTATGCCTAGTATTGCGATGCTAGCCACCACGCCCGTAGCACTCGGTTTGCTCAGGGCATTTCGATGCTAAGGGTATTTTGGTCTTTGTTGATTTATTATTTTCATGTCTTGTCTTTTATTATTTCCCGACTCGACTTTCGACGTTCGGTTTCGACGCTCTAAGCTCAAATTCCCGACGTCTAAATATTAATTACTCGGTTGACTTATTAATTAATTCATAATTAATTAGTCGCTTTGATTCGTTAGTTACTTGGGTATGACCCGAAGGGTTCAGTCAAGATTAAGCTGTAATATTAATTATGCATTAATATTACTGATCGGAAGCGCCCTCCACCCAGGAATTCCGATTACTTGACCTTACTGAATATATTAGCTTTCTAATAATTCTGGACCCACAAACGGAATAGTACACTTGTTCGAAGGACACCATTCCTTTCAAACTTCCACTTGTCCTTCCTTACAAGTGCGCATTTAGTGTACAACCTTTTTCCTATGTCACTTAATGTCTCTTCATGATCTATAAGGTAAGATTATTTCGTCATTCTTATTACGTCCAGAAGTGTTTCTCGATTCCGATTCCGACTGTCAATAAACGGTAGATCACGACCATGCATTTTTACAGTCTCGCTCTACGAGAGGCCTTGTAAACAACAAAGACGTCTTCCCTATTTTTAGTAGGGGGACATTTCTAGTCTTGTAATGTAGCTTCTCTTGCTAAGAGAACCTAGCCGCCCGAGTGATGTCGTTATAGTCCCCTATTACGCAGACGTTTGACAACTATTAAAGCGGACTAGTACTCAAATAAGAAAGCTCACAATACTCATGGTCAAGGAAAAAGGTTCCGAGATCAATAATGAGAAATATACTGTTGACGATTTTTAATCTCTTAAAGTATTCTCATAGGTTGATCCAGTATGGTTCTAAACCAATACCTTTGCAAATGATTCATGACGATCATGTCCTTTTACCACAAGAAACTATGCTATAAATCAAACTACACACTAATCTCAACTGGTTATTAATTGTCCATCGTTTAAATGACCTCGATTAGGGATAATTTTCGATTATAATATTCAATGTTCACTTAATAGGTGTTTCCTTACCAAGACTGGTGTTGATACCCTATTTTTAATATTCCAAGTATCGAATGGACTCATATTTTAATTCTAAACCACAATTAAATAGCCAACGGAGTAATGAAAATTGCATGATATTTTAAATTACTCCAAAACCTGAATGGTTCATCTTAAGATAAATGGTTTTTCCGAATGTTTTAAGAGTATCACTCTTTATAAAACATCTATAGAAATCACACCCATATCTAATACGCTTGATTTCTTTCATGTAATTGTGAATGTTGTCATTAACTTATTGTGTAGGTTTAGTTATAACTACTTTGCTAATCTTAGCATCTTCATTACTGATCACTTTCATAATAAGATGATAAAATTTGAGAGTTTCCTGGATTATATGTGATTTAGGATTTATTGTCCAAGTGATGGCTCCCACTCATTTTCCTGATTGAGACCTTCAACTTGACAACCTACAATCATTAACGTTCAACTTGACAACCTACAATCATTAACGCACGCAATGGCCTAGCCATGCTGCTGCTAGCTGCTGTGGCTGGCGCGCATTGCGTGCTAGCTACTGCGGCTTGTTGCGGCATGGCTGCTAGCCAATGCGCACACAAGGCAGCCTCTTAGAAGAGCTAGCACGCACTAGGCTATGCCTAGTGGCGGAGCTAGGATTTTGAGTACGGGGGGACAAATTTCAAATGTTTATAATTCGACAAAATTTTTAAGACAAAAATTGCTCGCATGATTTGTTTTATTACAGAGTATATATTTGAATCGCATTTGATAATTATTCCTATATGCATAACAAAAGAAGAGTTGATATGAGTTTCATCGCATATCAAGAAAATTACCCAACAAAAGGAAGAGATGTTTTGTTTGTAAACCCCGATTCTAGGTTATGTAATCCAATAATTGATAAGTATGAATCAATTACCTTATCATAAAATCAAAGATATGACGGATTTTTTTATTACCTTTGAAAAAACAAATTATGCAACTAACTAGTTAATGAAATTATTATAATGTAATTTATATTAATGAAATTTGAAATTTAGTCTCAAAGTAATTTGTGGTAATCTATTATTAATAAAAATGTATATATATAATTAAGGCACACATAATTAAAGAGATTGATAAAAAAAAAATTAATACATAATTAGATAGATAAATGTCGGCTTCAAAAAAAAAAAAAGATAGATAAATGTCAATCAAATAGGGACTTAAAAAGTAATAATATTTTATTTATTTATTTTTTTTGGAAAAAAGACTTATACTAAAAATTTATATGAACTATAAACTATTTAATGAAATCCAAAAACAATAATAAAAAAAAAAAAGAAAAACAAGAATTAGAAAGTTAAGTCAGATTATCAAAATCAGAAGGATAAAAAAGCAAAAAAAATAAAAGAGGTAAAATGAGCGCGGAAGGAATCGAACCTGGTCCAATAAGAGAGGGAAAAACCTTAATCTCACTCAACAACCACCAGGCCATGTTCATGTTAGTCTTTTATTAATGTATGTATAATAAATATATACGTTATTACTGAAACTTTTTAAACAACAATTTTTTTTTTCTGTAATTGGGGGGACAGCTGTCCCCCCATGTCCTAACGTGGCTCTGCCACTAGCTATGCCTAATATTGCGATGCTAGCCACCATGCCCCTAGCACTTGGTTTGCTCGTGGCATTCCGATGCTAGGGGTATTTTGGTCTTTGTTGATTTATTATTTTCATGTCTCGTCTTTTATTATTTTCCGAGTCGACTTTCGACGTTCGGTTTCGATTCTCTAAGCTCGAATTCCCAACGTATAAATATTAATTACTCTGTTGACTTATTAATTAATTCATTATTAATTAGTCGCTTCGGTTCGTTAGTTGCTTGGGTGTGACCCGAAAGGTTCAGTCAAGATTAAGGTGTAATAATAATTATGCATTAATATTACTGATCGGAAGCGTCCTCCACCTAGGCATTCCGATCACTAGACCTTATTGAATATATTTGCTTTCTAATAATTCTAAACCCACTAACGAAATAGTACACTTGTTCGAAGGACATCATTCCTTACAATGAAAGTCAAATGCATTCAACGAATCTCATTGAATAAAATGAAAGTCAAACACATTAAAAAAAAAAAGCTTTTTGAATCATATGAAAGTCAAACACATTCAAACAAAGCTTTTTGAATCAAATGAAAGTAAAAAACTTTCACACAAAGATTTTTAAATAAAATGAAAGTCAAATGCATTCAACGAAACTAATTAAATCAAATAAACGTCAAACACATTCAAACAAAGTTTATTTATTCAAATGAAAGTCAAACTCATTCAAATAAAGCTTTTTGAATCGAATGAAAGTCAAATGCATTCAACGAAGTTAATTGAATCAAATGAAAGTCATACACCTTCAAACAACTCCTTTTGAATCAAATGAAAAATAAACACATTCAAAGAAAGCTTATTGAATCAAATGAAAATTAAACACGTTAAAACAATGCTTTTTAAATCAAATGAAAATCAAACACATTCAAAAAATGCTTTTTGAATCAAATGAAATTCAAACACATTCAAATACAGATTTTTGAATAGAATGAAAGTCAAATGCATTCAACGAAGCTAATTAAATCAAATAAAAGTCAAACACATTCAAATAAATCTTTTTAAATTAAAGGAAAGTCAAACACATTCAAATAAAGCTTTTCGAATGAAATGAAAGTAAAACACATTCAAAAAAAGCTTTTTGAATCGAATGAAAGTGAAATGCATTCAACGGAGCCAATATAATAAAATGAAATTCAAACACATTCAAACAAAGCTTTTTTATTCAAATGTATGTCAAACACATTCAAACAAATCGTTTTGAATCGAATAAAAGTCTAATGCATTCAACGAAGCTAATTAAATCAACTTAATGTCAAACACATTCAAACAAAGCTTTTTGAATTAAATGAAAGTCAAACACATTCAAACAAAGTTTTTTGAATCAAATGAAAGTCAAACACATTAAAATAAAGCTTTTTGAATCGAACGAAAGTCGAATACATTCAACGAAGTTAATTGAATCAATTGAAAGTCAAACACATTCAAACAAAGCTTTTTAAATTAAATGAAAGTTAAACACATTCAAAGAAAACTTTTTGAATCAAATGAAATCAAACACATTCAAATAAATCTTGTTGAATCAAAGGAATGTCAAACACATTGAAACAAAGCTAATTGAATCAAATGAAAGTTAAACACATTTAAACACTACTTTTTAAATCAAATGAAAGTCAAACACATTCAAACAATGGTATCCAATTGAATGAAAGTCAAACACATTCAAACAAAGAAAAATTGAATCAAGTGAAGGTTAAACACATTCAAACTAAAAATTTTGAATCGAATGAATATCAAACACATTCAAACAAAGCATTTTTAATCAACTTAAAGTCAAACACATTGAAACAAATCTTTTTTAATCAACTGAAAGTCAAACACATTAAAACAAATCTTTTTGAAAGAAAAGAAAGTCAAATACATTCAAAACAAGCTTTTAAATTCAAATGAAATTCAAACACATTCAAACAAAGCCTTTTGAATCGAATAAAAGTTAAATGAATTCAACGAAACTAATTAAATAAATTAATGTCAGACACATTCAAAGAAATCTTTTTAAATTAAAGGAAAGTAAAAAACATTCAAAAAAAGCTTATTAAATCAAGTGAAAGTCAAACACATTCAAACAAAGCTTTTTGAATCGAATGAAAGTCAAAAGTATTCAAAAAAAGTCTTTTGAATCGAATGAAAGTCATATGCATTGAACGATGCTAAATGAGTCAAATTAAAGTCAAACACATTCAAACTAAGCTTTCTGAATGAAATGAAAGTCAAACACATTCAAACAAAGCTTTTTGAATTTTATTTTTTCCAAAAAAAAAAAATAAACAAAAAATGCTTTTTGAATTGAATGAAAGTTAAATGCATTCAACGAATCTTATTGAATAAAACGAAAGTCAAACACATTCAAACAAAGATTTTTGAATGGTATGAAAGTCAAATATATTCAAAAAAAGCTTTTTGAATCAAATGAAAGAAAAACTTTCAAACAAAGCTATTTTAATAAAATGAAACTCAAATGCATTCAACGAAGCTAATTAAATCAAATGAACGTCAAACACATTCAAACAAAGTTTTTTGATTCAAATGAAAGTCAAACTCATTCAAATAAAGCTTTTTGAATAGAATGAAAGTGAAATGCATTCAACGAAGTTAATTGAATCAAATGAAAGTCCTACACATTTAAACAACTCTTTTTCAATCATCTGAAAATTAAACACATTCAAAGAAAGCAAATAGAATCAAATGAAAGTAAAACACATTCAAACAATGCTTTTTAAATCAAATGAAAGTCAAACACATTCAAAAAAAACCTTTTTGAATCAAATGAAATTCAAACACATTCAAATAAAGCTTTTCGAATCGAATGAAAGTCTAATGCATTCAATGAAGCTAATTTAATCAAATGAAAGTCAAAGATGTTCAAATAAATCTTTTTATATTAAAGGAAAGTCAAACACATTCCAATAAAGCTTTTCGAATCAAATAAAAGTAAAACACATTCAAAAAAAGCTTTTAGAATCGAATGAAAGTGAAATGCATTCAACGAAGCTAATATAATCACTAGTAGAAAAATTGAAATGGCCACCGCTTAAAGGCCACCGGTTTTTGAAAACCGGTGGTTTAAAAAATGGCCGCGAATAAGGTATTTATTATTGCCACCGGTTCAAACCGAACCCGTGGCAATAATGCTTAAGGCCACCGGTTTTGAACCGGTGGCAATTTTTTAATATATAAAACGCGCGGCCCTTTAGCTTCTTCTTCTCTTTCCCCATATACTTCACTGTTTTATTCTTCAAAGCAAAACTCCAGTAGTACGAGCCACCAGTGACGCCGCACCACCATCCAAACCCTACCACCACACACTCCACCAGCGACGCCGCACCACCTTCCACCACCTCCGCACTCCCTCCGAACCTCCTCCACCAGTGAGCAAAGCAGCGCGCACCACAAGGCGAAATTCGAATTTTCGGGGGAACTCCCTCCACCACTGACCAGGTGCGTGGTCCGTCCACCACCTGTCCGCACTGACGCCACAGCCACCGCACCACCATCCCACAGCCACCGTTCAAAATTGCAATTACTTGACGGTAATTTTTTCTGAATTTCTGATTTTTTTGTTGTTGTTGTTAGGGTTAAAAGTTGAGAGAATGCATC
The DNA here is from genome assembly GCF_948465745.1 of Chenopodium album. Lineage (NCBI taxonomy): Eukaryota > Viridiplantae > Streptophyta > Magnoliopsida > Caryophyllales > Amaranthaceae > Chenopodium > Chenopodium album. The sequence goes on from NC_137842.1 coordinate 24,977,198, forward strand.
TTTAGAATGCAAGAAATTGATTAATTGTGTGTATCTTTAGAATGCAACAAATTGATTATTTGTTCATGAATTAGGTTAATTGAAAAAAAAAAAACTGCAATTACTTGATATTTTGGTGATTGGCAGAGAAATTATTTGTACAAGTCAAACCAGTAGCTGGTGTAGAATCATCTTCTCTTGGTGCTTTTGTCAAAGCAACAAACGGCATAATATATTTTGAGGTAAAGATGTGACCTATATCTTTCTGATGACATATTACATGATGTTGTGTGCTTGTGTTATACTTTGTAGTATCTTTCGGTTTGCTTTCTTTAGAAATAAATAAAAACAAAGAAAGAAAAGACTCTTGCACATTCAGAGTATTTACTTACTATTTATGTTATTTTGATTTTTTTTTTTATCATCGCTTCATATTAAGATTTTTTTATTGCATTATTAACCGGAATGTAAGCTAAATTATGTGTTCAAGCATTTGTGGCTGTAGTTGTTATCTGATATCTTAGTTTTGTATTATTGTTTTTAGAGTGAATAGTGGCAATATAATGAAAGTGATTAAGATGAACAAACAAGAACAATTAAAAATTTGAAAGTGGAGAAGAAGACACAATAGTTGGGAGAGAATTGGACCTCTCACTATATCTCTTTTTGAAGTACTTTAAAGAGAATTGCACTTAGTAGTTTTGTAGTTTTGTTGATGCGAAGGAACATGGCAGATTTCAACTAATCTATGAGTTCTGTACTAAAATATTAGCATAACTGACAACTGTATGACCTCCACACGATAATTGAGAATTAGAAATGTTAAAATGAACTCTAATTTCCGAAAATACACATCTTAGACCACGCTTGGTGTCTATTTGTTTGGATGTTGGAGAGTTTCTTAGTTAAATTGATTGTTAGGTTTTATTAGGAAATTTTGAATTGATTGTTAGGTTTAATTAGGAAATTTAGAATAAAGTGGAGATTATTAGTAACCTTGTTAATTAATTAGTTGAATTTGGTTGTATGTTTTAATGTGTAATTTTAGGTGGTTTTATAGTTCTTGACAAAATTACTAACTTTTATTTTTTGTTTTATTTTTTATTTTTGTAGATTCATATTATGAAGTGAAGCACAAGTTTATTAGCTATTCAAGTGGGAAGTTCGAGACATTACATCCATTATACTTGCTATTGGTATGAACTATAAACTTTATGGAGCTATATATATTTCTTTCTATTTATCTATTTGATAAAAGTTTGTTCATGATATTACAAGTTGTGTCTTGTTTAATAATAAATAATTACAATAATATGTTGAATGTTTGCATCATCATATGCCTAGATACCCGTTCAAGGCTTTCTCATTAGGAGAAAGTCTTGAATAGTCCCCGGTTGGGACTATTCTTGAATGTTTACTCTCACTTAGGTGGTGAATGTATGTCTTTTTTTCGATTTTAAGGAACATCTTGGCTGTCCATTTCTTCTCCATGTTCTCTGGGTACATATGTGGGTAAGTAATTATCTACATCTTGTACTTGGAGAACTGGGGGGAAGTGCTGCCGGATTTTCCTTAAAATTGGAAAGTTGACATACATTCACTAGTGAGAGTAGACATTCAAGGATGGGTTAGGTTGGAGTGATAAGGAAACTTTGGAAACATGCATTTGTTCACTATATGAATGGTATATTCACGATGTGTACTTGAAGTTGATTTACATAAGATATGTAGCAATTGTACATTATTGATAATATGTTGTTATATATGTTTAGAGACACTTTACTAAATGGGAAAGGATCGTGGTTGGATGTATGGTAGACGTGATACAATGGATTTTTGGAATGGGGTTCAAGAGTTTTGCGAGACGGCTTTATCTTATCAGCGCAAAATTGGTGAGGAAGGCCTATACTGTCCTTGTGTTGATTGTAATAATGTCAAGGTGGTTAATAGTGTTGAAATCATTAGAGATCATGTACTTTGTCGTGGGTTTAGACTTAAATACCATGTGTGGATTTGGCATGGTGAAAGTGGAGAGTACAGTGAAGATCTTGATGGGAATTATGTGCATGATAAAAGCAATGAGATTCATGTGAACGAGGAATGGGAGAATGATGAATATGTTATTGATAGTGGTGAGGATGGAGCTGAGGATCATCCAGTGGATGAGGTCGAGGATAATGACGTGGATGAGATGTTGCATAATGTCGAAGGTGATGTGTTTGAATTACTATCGGAGGCTTCCAAAAAGCCTTTGTACCCTGGGTGCAAAAAATACTCCAAACTTTCTGCCGTGCTAACACTTTTTAACATTAAGTCGAAGCATGGGTGGACGGACGTTAGTTTTACTTCTTTGTTGACCGCATTAAGTGAGATGTTCCCTGATGGGAATGAAATTCCTACGTCTTACTATTATGCAAAGAAGCTTATGTGTCCATTTGGTTTAGAGTATAAGAAGATACATGCCTGTCCTAATGATTGTATTTTGTATCGTAATGAGAATGAACAATTGGAGAAGTGTCCACGATGCAAGCAATCGCGCTACAAGCGCATGAGTTGCAATCCTGGTATGAAGGGACCTCCTGCTAAGGTGTTGTGGTATCTTCCTATTATTCCAAGGTTTAAGCGTCTATTCTCAACACCAAAAGACGCTAAAAACCTGAGGTGGCATGCCGAGGGAAGGAAGAAAAACAGAATGCTGAAGCATCCGGCTGACTCCCCGCAATGGAAGAACATTGATTTGAAGTTTCCGGAGTTTGGTAATGAAGTCAGAAATTTAAGACTTGGGTTGTGCACAGACGGGATGAATCCATTTGGCACTCTTAGTACCCAACACAGCACTTGGCCGGTTCTTTTAGTGATCTACAATTTGCCTCCTTGGTTATGTATGAAACGGAAGTATATAATGCTTTCATTGCTAATAACGGGACCTAGGCAACCTGGAAATGACATAGATGTTTACCTTGCGCCACTAATTGACGATTTGAGAAAGATGTGGGACGAAGGGGTTTCTTGTTTTGATGCTCATAAGAACGAGGTGTTCACATTGCGTGCAGCCCTTATGTGGACCATGAATGACTTCCCTGCATATGGCAACCTGTGTGGGTACAAGGTTAAAGGGAAAAAAGCATGCCCCATATGTATTGATGAAACATCAAGCATATACCTTAAGAATTCTCACAAAGATGTGTATATAAGGACTCGAAGGTTCCTTAGGCGTGATCACCCATACCGTAGGCAAAAAAAGGCTTTCGATGGGACAGTGGAAGAGGAGATTGCGCCTAGGCCATTGACCGGTGTTGAGGTTTATGCTCGAGTTAAGGGTATACGAACAGTGTTTGGAAAATCTGAAAAAGCTCCGGTCTCAACAGCTCTTTTCAAAAAAGAATCAATTTTGTGGAAGCTTTCGTACTGGAAAGAACATGATGTTAGGCACTGTGTAGATGTGATGCATATAGAGAAGAATGTGTGTGATGCTCTTGTGGGAACACTTTTTAATATTTCAGGCAAAACAAAGGATGGAAAGGGTGTACGGTTAGATTTGGAAGAGATCGGGATTCGTCCGGAATTGTGGCCTCAAGAAAAGGTTACAAAGGGGAAGGATAGAAAGGGAAAGGAACCGGAACAAGAAACTGTAAATGTTTCGAAAAAAGGAAATGGGAAGAGCAAGGGAAAGGGAAAGGCCGCGAATACTTCAAAGAGTAGAGATGAGGGTAAAGGCAAGGTTGAGAAGAAGTATTTACCACCGGCTTGCTACACATTGTCAAGGGTTGAAAAGCGGATGTTTTGTGCATGTCTTTACGACATTAAGGTTCCATCTGGGTACGCATCTAGCATGAAAAGATTTGTATCCTTAAGTGGAGAACTGAAGCTGACAAGTATGAAATCGCATGATTGTCACATGTTGATGCAAGTATTTCTACCGATTGCAATACGTGGTATTTTACCGAAGCACGTGAGAGAAGCTATTACAAGCCTATGTTCGTTTTTCAATACAATATGCAGCAAAGTGCTTGATCCTTGTACACTTGATGCTTTGCAAACGGATGTGGTTGTGACTTTGTGCAAATTTGAGATGTATTTCCCACCCTCCTTTTTTGACATAATGGTGCATCTCATTCTCCATTTGGTGCGTGAGATTAAGTTGTGCGGTCCAGTTTTCTTGAGGTGGTGCTATCCTTTTGAAAGACACATGGGCACATTGCAAGATAAAGTAAGGAATCCGGCTCATCCGGAAGGAAGCATGATTCAAGGGACCGTGAGTGAGGAGATTGGTAATTTTGTGGCCGACTATTTAGCCGTTGCTGAACCTATTGGTCTTCCTGCTTCTCGACATGAAGGGAGACTGGATGGTCATGGCACAATTGGGTCGAAACGAATGTCACCGGATCGAGACCAGTTCTTACAAGCACACCTTTATGTGTTGCACCATGTTGCTGATGTTCACCCATATTTAGATGAGCACATGGCTAGTTTGCGTGATGAATTTCCATCGAAAGGTGAAAGGACACTAATGCAGTTGCATAATAAGAGGTTTGTGAGTTGGTTTAGTCAACGAGTGATGAGTCGCTTGGATGACAGTGTCACCGATACAGTAAGGTGGCTTGCTTATGGTCCTAGGGATGATGTTCGCTCATTTGAGGGATATGACATCAATGGGTACACTTTTTGGACAGAGGGTCGAGATTTGAAATCTACGTCGACCCAAAACAGTGGAGTAACGCTTGTTGCATCGTCAAGGGAGTTTGCAAGTGCTAAGGATAAATCACCTGTCGATGCAAAATTGTCATACTACGGTCGAATTCAAGAAATATGGGAGCTTGATTATTGTAACTTCACGGTTGCTCTTTTCAAATGTAAGTGGGTTGATAATATCAGGCGTAATGTCAAGTATGATGACTTTACTCTTGTAGATCTTGGGCACTTGAATGATAGTGCGGAACCGTTCATCCTAGCTTCTCAAGCTAAGCAAGTGTTCTATGTAACTGACCCAGTCGATTCAAGATGGTCCATTGTGCTAGCTGGGAAAAGAAGAATCCTAGGCATTGGAGATGTTGAAGATGAGGAAGAATACGATGCATTTGATGATTCAGCACCTTTCACTGTTCCTAGACCTATTGCATCAAATGACATAGACGACCAGACATGTTATATGCGGTCAGACCACAACGAAGGAATATTAGAATGAAGTACTATACCATTTAATTTGAACTTGTAAGCAATTAAAAGTATTATTAAATTTAATCAAAAGTTAGGTAATTTTATGAATAGTTGGAGGGGAAATGTATGATATTGTTATCGTAGTTGCTAAATTTTCACAAATTCTTGTTAATGAATGAAGTATATCTCAAAATTGACATATTATGATATAATTTAATTTTTTTAGTGTTAACGGTACTAGATAATAACAAGTTATGTCAAAATGCATCAAAAATGATAGAATTTAATATTTTATATACTAACATGTATTATGACCTATATGTCAACATTTTTATCTCTTATGGACCTAATATCGTGTTATGTTTGTAATGACAAGTGTTTATAACTCATGGAGGACGATTATGACCCACTAGTAGAGGATTTGGAGGATGATGATGATGGCTATGAGGATGAGGATGAGGATGATGACGAGCCATATGATGTCAACAAGGAGACTGATTTGGGTGAGCCAGAAGATCAGGAACAAGATGCTTATGAGCAAAGGCTTGATGAATTTGAAATTTTAGCTGAACGTGCGCCTGCTATTGATTCTTCAATTGTTGAGATTGTTGGTGAGAACAATACTCCTCAAACTCAAAGCCAAGGAAAGGAGCAATTGAACACAGGTGGTGGAGTGGGGATAAAGGCACCGGCTAACAGATAGGGTAGGGGTCCGACAACAAGTTTTAAGAAGCCAACCGGTCCCATGGTGTTGGAGTATGACAAAAGAGGCCGACCTACTGGCCAATGGATTCGAAAATATGCAAACCAACTTGGCATATGTTCGCGCAAAATCCCCATTACACTTTCTTGGAAGCAAGTACCTCCAGGCTTGATTCAAACATTTTGGGATGATACCAGGGCAAGTGTTTTATTCAAATGCACATTTACATGTATTACAAATAATTTCACCGTATGTTAGTTTGTAAATGGAAAATAATAATGGCTTGTATTTGTGATTGCAGAAGCTGTTTAGTATTCCTAATGATCCCCAAAAGAGAAGGGTGTTTGATTCTTTACTAGCGGAGAGATTCAGAGGCTTCAAGACCCACTTGACCAGTGGATGGATCTATAAGAAAAAGAAACACAAGAAGAAAGCTTCCAAGGGAAATGAAGGTGAAGGTGGAAATGAGGAAGATGTTGAGGAACAAGACCCACCGTGGAAAAAATGGCCAAGCGTGACGGAGGAAGAGTGGAAAGACTTTGTTATTCAAAGAACTCGACCCAAAGCAATTGTAAGAACTACTAAATCTAATGAGAATTGTATAACATATTGACTCTTTTTGCAGTAATGATGCTAACATTACTATTTATGTAGGAAATTCGAGAGCAAAACAAGGAAAATTCATTGAAGAAGGAGTACCGCCATCGTACAGGGGCCAAGACATTTGGTGAATGGAGGCAAACTTGGAAGAAGGAGGGTATATACCCCGCTTTGACTCAAGGGTCATCCTCAGAACCCTCCAACTCCACGATCACTACGTTGGTTAGTCGTGCTGGCGATTTCATTTGTTCCCTACATTCCGTTGATAAGGACACCGGAAAATGGGTCATCAAGGAACCGGAAAAAAAAGTGGCGGATAAAATTGTAAGCTATTTGAAACTTTAGCATAACTTTACCATACAAAAACATTTTATGTATTCATGTTAACATTTTTTCTTATGCTAATGCTTGAGTACACTACAGAAGTTGTTGAAGGCAAGCTAGTCCCGACTATAGAGGAAGACCCCTTCACCTTGGCTTTGGGAAAGCCCTACCATCCAGGCCGGGTAGTAGGTATGGGAGGGACGTTGCTAGGATGGGAGAAGGTGATGGGTTCAGAATACACAAAAAAGGGAAGATCTCGAGGAAGTGTTAACTCACCGGAAGAATTGGATGCTAAGGTGGCATCCATCAAGGAACAAGTTCGCAATGAGTTAATAGGTGAATTCAATGCTTGGGCGAAGCAAATGAATTTACCCTTGCCGTTCCCCTCGACTACACCAGTCAACTCCAGTAGTCACCCAAAAGGACAAGGAGAAGAGGAGATACATGAGGTAGTTTTCTATCTATTAGTTTTGGCCTAGCTTGTGAGTTACGTGAGATCTAATGTGGCATTATTGATTAATTATTGCAGGTTGTTACTCCCACACATGCGGACTCGAGGGAGGTTGATAATCCAACACCCCATGAATTTCCAGATTTAGAGGTGAATTTGGGATTCGAGGGAGCGTATTTGGTTTTAACATAGTGAATTTCGTTACATGATCAATTGTGTAGGAAAAGACCCTTTTTGATAATTTCAGTTTTTACAAGTGAATTTCGTTACTGGTGTAGGTAGAGACCGAGTGTACACTTCTAGCCCCGGGGCTATCAAATGGAGGAGAGTTGCAGTTGGTGGCGTATGGAAGTGCACAAGCAACGACTGGTGATGAGGTCCATTTCCAATCGCTTAGGCCACAACATTACTCGGTCGGGATCAATTCTTACATTGCTGGGTTTGAAAACATCCCACTACCGGTGCCTATAGTGGATGATGGGATTACTCTTCTTTGGGAAGCAAAGGGTAGCTATGTGCAATGGCCACGTGCTTGGGTGAGGTTGATCAACGAGGTAATATTTATTTTGATGTTGTGCAAAATAACAAATCTTGATGCGTACTTATTAGCATTAAAGCCCGGCCAAAAATTTTTGAACTCTAATTATCTTTGTTTTGATCAGATTTCGAAAAAAAGTCAACCATCAAAGAGAAGGAAGGTGGTGAAGCCTAAAAGCGTTGATCAACCTATAAAGAAGATGAGTGAACAAGGGTCGAAGAGTGAACAAGTGTCGAAGAAGAATTCTTCGAAAGGTTCAGCCATGCAACCTACTCCACTTGTTGGAGACAATGTCCTTCAATCGCTCACTAAGGATTTAACTTTTCTACACAATCGTTTTAGTCATTTGCCTAGTGACGATCCCATTGAAATTGCACTTCCTAAGGCAATGTTCCATTATGATGAGGATGCAAGTGCATGGTTAAACAAACAAGATGTGAAAGAATTTTTAAGCGGTTCAATGCTTAACATTTCTCTCATTCAAATATTCATGAGGTACGGGCTCATGCCACTTAAATTAATTTGTTGTATATATTAGTGTTGTTTATCCTTCATATATATGTCAATTAATTTTTCATTGCACATGCACGTAGAGCACTACGGGAGCACTTAAGTGACACTGATTCCCCTAGTAAAGTTGGGTGGTTATGCCCCGAACAGACATCCGAGACTAGAATCTTACACAACTCCCCCGAGGTGATGTATTATGTTAACCATAATATTCGGGAATCAATGCGTGCGGGAGACAAGTTCATATTCGCCCCATGTTATGAGGAGTACGTTTAACCATGTGTAATTCAATTCTTTCTACATTTGAATTATTTGTTGTACCCTAATTATTGATGTGTTTGTGTATTGTTAATTTTTGTAGGTATCATTGGTTCCTCATGGTGATTTGTCCTGCTAATAACATAATCTTTCACCTTGATTCAGCTCGATCAACAAAGAAGTACCTCGTCATGTCTGTACTACAAAAGTAAATATAGCTACCTAGTGTTGAGTATCTTAACCTAACTCATTTAGTAGTCAAACTAATCAAATTTTATTTTACTTTCCTATAGTATTATGAAGAAGATACATGGTCGTGCTCCACGGGGTCCTACATGGAAATCACCTATGGTAATGCCACATCATATTGTGATTATCTTAATAAACAGTGCTAAAACAATTGTGGGTTTTATGTGACGTTTGATTCATTTGATTTGTTCCTATGCTAGTGCCCACAACAAGATAATGGAGTTGATTGTGGATTATACGTGATCAGATTCATGCTTGAGATAGCGACTCATTGTTCAAACACCATACATCTTGATGAGGTACGACCTTAAACTTAGTAAAATGCCCTTTTTCTTTGATTTCAAGGCTTAGCCACTTATAACTAAGTATAATTGACATGTTATGAGAAAGAACTTGGTCATTTGTTTAAAATTGTAGAAAATGGGCAAGTAGAAGTCAAATAGGCCTTATTTTGGCTATTTTGAATGAAAATGCGACCTTAAACTTAGTAAAATGCCATTTTCTTTTGATTTCAAGGCTTAGCCACCTATAACTAAGTATAATTGACATGTTATGAGAAAGAACTTGGTCATTTGTTTAAAAATGTAGAAAATGGGCAAGTACAAGTCAAATAGGCCTTATTTTGGCTATTTTGAATGAAAATGCGACCTTAAACTTAGTAAAATGCCCTTTTCCTTTGATTTCAAGGCTTAGCCACCTATAACCATGTATAATTGACATGTTATGAGAAAGAACTTGGTCATTTGTTGAAAAATGTAGAAAATGGGCAAGTAGAAGTCAAATAGGCCTTACTTTGGCTATTTTGGATGAAATTGAGACCTTAAACTTAGTAAAATGCCCTTTTCCTTTGATTTCAAGGCTTAGCCACCTATAACTAAGTATAATTGACATGTTATGAGAAACAACTTGGTCATTTGTTTAAAAATGTAGAAAATGGGCAAGTAGAAGTCAAATAGGCCTTATTTTGGCTATTTTGGATGAAAATGCGAATGTTTTTAATTTATTCTAACATAATTTAATATATATTCCCAGTTTTGCAAGGTGAAAAAGGGGGATCCGTTAACTAGCAAGGAGCTTAATGAAGTTCGAGACATGTTGGCATCTTTCATCACCTTCAATTTGTAAATGTGGCATCATTTTGAATTTATACTTTGTTTATTATTAACTTTTAAACTACAATATTGACTAGTTATTAGTATTGTTTGTATTTATTTATATATCACACTTTATTTAATTTGTTGTATTGCATTTAGATTTTAATTATAAAAGTAGTCTAAATATATATTTTTAATTCTTGTTATGATTATTATTAATAATTATATTATGGCAAAATTTTAAGGAATAATATGCCAGAATATTATAGCAGGATCAGTTGCAGGAATAATTGCAGGCCAAAAAAAAAAAAAAAAAAAAAAAAAGATCCTTTTATTGCCACCGGTTTACCGGTTCGAACCGGTGGCAATAGTCTACCTTCAGCAGCTAAAAAAAGGCGCCATTTTTTTATTGCCACCGGTTAACCGGTGGCCATAATTAGTATTACCACCGTTTAACCGGTGGCCATGACCACTATTGCCACCGGTTTTGAACCGGTGGCCATTTTCTGATTTATTGCCACCCCCCAAATGACCACCGGTTCAAAACCGGTGGCAATGGGGGGTTTTCAACCGGTGGCCAATTGCATTTTTCGCCTAGTGAATCAAATGAAAGTTAAACACATTCAAACAAAGCATTTTTAATCATATAAATGTAAAACACATTCAAACAAATTGTTTTGAATCTAAAGAAATTTAAATGCATTCAACGAAGCTAATTGAATCAAATGAATGTCAAACACATTCAAAAAAATCTTTTTAAATTAAAGGAAAGTAAAAAAAATTCAAAAAAAGCATTTTGAAACAAGTGAAAGTCAAACACATTCAAACAAAGATTTTTGAATCGAATGAAAGTCAAATGCATACAAAAAAAGTTTTTTGAATCGAATGAAAGTCATATGCATTCAATTATGCTAATTGAATCAAATGAAAGTCAAACACATTAAAACTAAGCTTTCTTAATGAAATAAAAGTCAAATACATTCCAACAAAGCCTTTTGAATCGAATGAAAGTCAAATGCATTCAAAGAATCTAATTGAATAAAACCAAAGTCAAACACATTCAAACAAAGCTTTTTGAATCATATGCTGTAATACCCCGTATTTTTTATATGTATTTTATTTAATATATATACATTTTATACGTATTTTATTTAATATATATATTTTATAAGGGCATTTAAATAACTCTAGCATTTTAATTATGATGTTTTAGTTATTTATCCCATGTAAATTGGGAATATTTTACAAAAGCAAAAGTCGTTTAATTAATTAATTAGTAGAAGTTGGGGTTTTATTTTAAGAAATTATGATTTAACAAGTTTTAGTAGGGAAGGGATTAGGAAAATCTAAAGGAGGAAAGTTTAGGGTAAAAGGGGAGATAGAGAAGGGGTATAAATATCCCTCTTATGAGGCAATTCAACGTTGCCCAGAGTGGAGAAAACCCAAGGTAAACTTCTCTCCCTTTTCTCTTTATTTTTCTCTTTCTTTTTTTTTCTTTCTCTCTCCTTCCCTTCCCCTCTTGCCGCGCACACCACCACCGGCAGCCACCACCGGTGGGCCGCCGGCCACCAGCACCAGCCGGCAACAGCGCCGACCACCGGCAGTGGCGTCGGCCCCCTGCTGTCGGCAGCCCACTTTTTCGAAAAAAAAAAAAGGTTTTCTTTCTAAAAATCAAATCTTTATTACCTAAAACTAATCTATGCAATAGTCTTTTTATAAATTATGAGTTTGGAGATTTAATTTTGATGTTTGTTATTGTAATTGTGTTAATTAATTTTTTAGATTTGGTTTTTAATTAAAAAGCCCCAATTTTTTAAATCCTAGGTTCTTGATTCATGATTTATTGAAAGATTATGATGTATAATAGGGTAGGCCTTTGTTTTAAGTGTTTTAAAACCTAATTACAGCAAGTTTTAAGTATAATAAAGTGCTGGAATTTTATGTAGAACACTTGATATTGGGTTTCTTGAAGAAATTTTAATTACCCACTAATTGGGACTTAATTTATGGTGTTTTAAATATAATTTCAGCTTATTCTAATTAAATAATGAAGGGTTTTAAAATAGTATATATTGCTGGAAATTTGTTTAGAGTGGATATTAATACTCTATTATGGATCTAATGTGTAGGAGACTTTGAAGTAAGCGATTTCCACTAGTCGTGGCAGTTTTAATAACGTACTCAAGGTACGTACGCGTACTTAGCTTATTTTGGTGATGTAGAATCATGCTAGGTTTGTTAGTAATTAATTACAAGTAGTATCATGCTATGGAATTGTGAATTTATGGTGTTAATGATTGAATTGTGAAGCATGAATTATTTGTGATAGTTTTAGATTGGAAGATCATATTTTGGGCATGTTGCGTTTGAACCACAATTTTATTTATGGCATGTTAGAAGGCATGATTAATTAAACTACATGTTTAATTATGTTTGGAATATTGAAAAGGAATTTTATTATGGTTCAAATAATTTTTATTGATGCTTTAAGCATGAGGAAGGAGCTATATAAGTGTCTATGTACACAAGGAATAAATTGTATGTTGGTGCCTATGTGCACTTAAGGTGTTTTTAACACCGAGGGATAGGATTTTTGGCGCTTTATGCGTTTAAGGTGTCTTTGACACTGAGGTAGAATTAAAAAGGGTTCAACAATAAATAATATGTGGTCACTAATTATTCAAGAATTAAATTGGTATGTGTGTTTGATTGAATAATTATTGTTGATTGACTTATTATGCTTTGAGAGTCATCACCAAGTCTAATAATATATAAATAACGAAAAGTGAAAGAGATTACGCACCAAAACTCTTGGAACGTATATACCTTGAGTATGAACAATGGGGGGAGTTATGGGGTTTTATATTTAACCATAACTTCCAATGGAGTACAGGACGTTGTATATTCCTTTTTTATTATTTATTATTATGCGTAGGAATTCCGCCACCTTTGTGTGGTTTTGTCGCTGGCACGGTTAGCTCCCGTGCCAGTTAACCTCAAATTTATTTGGGGGGGGTTAGGAGGTGGAAACCCGTTCGATGCGTAATCAATGCAAAATGAATTAATTAGGGTCTAGTCATTGTATTGTGTTGATTGGTGTGTTTGTGAACAGGTGCAATGAGGTAAGTGTGTGTTGATAGGTGAAAGCATGTTAGTGTGGCTATTTTACGCTTATGTACTCAGATTTTCTAGTTCTTATTCTTCTTCTTCTTCTTCTTCTTCTTCTTCTTCTTCTTCTTCTTCTTCTTCTTCTTCTTCTTCTTCTTCTTCTTATTATTATTATTATTATTATTATTATTATTATTATTATTATTATTATTATTATTATTATTATTATTATTATTATTATTATTATTATTATTATTATTATTATTATTATTATTATTATTATTATTATTATTATTATTATTATTATTATTATTATTATTACGAAAATACCTCGATTTGCGTGTTGTTATTTTTTAACAAATTTAGCTCGGATTTTGCAAAAAAATAGAAATACCTCGTTTTGCGTGTCGAGAAATATCTAAGTAGCTAAGACACGCAATTCGAGATATTTTCTTGACACGTAAAACAGGGTATTTTCTTTGCAAATCCCGAGCTGAATTCGGACCCAATAAGAGTAAAAATGACCCCGAAACCAATACGCAAATTGAGATATTCCTCGATACGCAAAATGAGGTGTTTCCATTACCTTTTTGCGAATTCCGAGCTTAATTTGGACCCATTAAGGATAAAAATGACCTTGAAACCTAACCAAAACAATTTCCGTCACAAGAAATAACAATACGCAAATCGAGATATTCCTCGACACGCAAAACGAGGTATTTCCATTGCTTTTTTGCGAATTCTGAGCTTAATTTGGATCCATTAAGGGTAAAAAAGACCCCGGAAACCTTACCCAGACAATTTCCGTCACAAAAAATAACAATACGCAAATCGAGATATTCCTCGACACGCTAAACGAGGTATTTCCATTATTTTTTTGCGAATTCCGAGCTTAATTTGGACTCATTAAGAGTAAAAATGACCCTCAAACCTTACCTGAACAATTTTCATAAAAAAAATAAATAACAACACGCAAATTGAGGTATTTTTTTAATAATAACAATAATAATATTAAATAATAATAATAATAATAATAATAATAATAATAATAATAATAATAATAATAATAATAATAATAATAATAAGAAAATAAAAAAAAATTTATATTAAAAAAAAAAGTCGCCGGAATTCGGCCACTTTTGGCCGGAAATTTTCTTGTATGGTGCTAAGTGCACCCATGCTAATACTTCAGGGTGTTTTGGCTATTTTTCTTAGTTCAGGGTCCTGAGTGCACCCAAGCTAAAGTTCAGAGTGTTGAGGCCAATTTTTTAAAATAAAGCTTTTTGAATCGAATAAAAGTCAAATGCATTCAACGAAGTTAATTGAATCAAATGAAAGTCCAACACATTCAAACAACTCTTTTTGAATCAAATGAAAATTAAACACATACAAAGAAAGCTTATTGAATCAAATGAAAGCTAAACACGTTCAAACAGTGCTTTTTGAATCAAATAAAAGTCAAACACATTCTAACAAAGGTATCCTATTGAATGAAAGTCAAACACATTCAAACAAAGCAAATTGAATCAATTGAAGGTTAAACACCTTCAAACTAAAAATTTTGAATCGAATGAATATCAAACACATTCAAACAAAGATTTTTTAATCAACTTAAATTCAAACACATTGAAGCAAAGCTTTTTGAATCAAATGAAAGTCAAATACATTAAAACAAATCTTTTTCAAACAAATAAAATTCAAACACATTAAAAAAAAACCTTTTTAATTTAAATGAAATTCAAACACATTCAAACAAATCTTTTTGAATCGAATGAAAGTTAAATACATTCAACGAAGCTAATTAAATAAATTACAGTCAAACACATTCAAAAAAATCTTTTTAAATTAAAGGAAAGTAAAAAACTTTTAAAAAAAAAAGCTTTTTGAATTAAGAGCAAGTCAAACACATTCAAACAAAGCTTTTTTAATCGAACGAAAGTTAAATGCATTCAAAAAAAGCCTTTTGAATAGAATGAATCTCATATGCATTCAACAATGCTAATTGAATCAAATGAAAGTCAAACACATTAAAAATAAGCTTTCTGAATGAAATGAAAGTCAAACACATTTAAACAAAGCTTTTTGAATCGAATGAAAGTCAAATGCATTCAACGAATCTAATTGAATAAAACAAAAGTCAAACACATTCAATCAAAGCTTTTTGAATCGTATAAAAATCAAATACATTCATACAAATCTTTTTGAATCAAATAAAAGTAAAAAAACTTTCAAACAAAGCTTTTTGAATAAAATGAAAGTCAAATGCATTCAACGAAGCTAATTAAATCAAATGAACGTCAAACACATTCGAACAAAGTTTTTTGATTCAAATGAAAGTCAAACTTTTTCATATAAAGCTTTTTGAATCGAATGAAAGTCAAATGCATTCAACGAAGTTAATTGAATCAAATGAAAGTCCAACACATCAAACAACTCTTTTAAAATGAAAATTAAACACATTCAATGGAAACTTGCTTATTGAATCAAATGCTATTCATACACATTCAAACAATGCTTTTAAAATCAAATGAAAGTCAAACACATTCAAAAAAGCTTTTTAAATCAAATGAAATTCAAACAAATTCAATTAAAGCTTTTTTAATCGAATGAAAGTCAAATGCATTCAACAAAGCTAATTAAATCAAATAAAAGTCAAACACATTCAAATAAATCTTTTTAAACTTTTTAAACTAAAGAAAAGTCAAACACAATCAAATAAAGCTTTTAGAATCAAATGAAAGTAAAACATATTCAAAAAAAAGCTTTTTGAATCGAATGAAAGTGAAATGCATTCAAGGAAGCGAATATGATCAAATGCAAGTTAAACACATTCAAACAAAGCTTTTTTAATCAAATGAATGTCAAACACATTCAAACAACACTTTTTGAATCAAATGAAAATGAAACACATTCAAAGAAAGCTTATTGAATAAAATGAAAGTCAAACACGTTCAAACAATGCTTTTTAAATCAAATGAAAATAAAACACATTCAAAAAAAGCATTTTGAATCAAATGAAATTAAAACACATTCAAATAAAGCTTTTTGAATTGAATGAAAGTCAAATGAATTCAACGAAGCTAACTAAATCAAATGAAATTCACACACATTCTAATAAATTGTTTTAAATTAAAGGAAAGTCAAAACACATTCAAATAAGGCTTTTCGAATGAAATGAAAGTAAAACACATTCAAGAAAAGATTTTAGAATCGAATGAAAGTGAAATGCATTCAACGAAGCTAATATAATCAAATGAAAGTTAAACACATTCAAACAAAGCTTTTTTAATCAAATGAATGTTGAACACATTCAAACAAATCGTTTTGAATCGAATAAAAGTCAAATGCATTCAACAAAGCTAACTGAATCAAATGAATATGATACACATTTAAACAAAGCTTTTTGAATTAAAGGAAAGTCAAATACGTTCAAACAAAGCTTTTTGAATCAAATGAAGGTCAAACACATTCAAATAAAGCTTTTTGAATCGAATGACAGTTGAATACGTTCAATGAAGTTAATTGAATCAATTGAAAGTCAAATACATTCAAACAAAGCTTTTTGAATTAAATGAGAGTTAAACACATTCAAAGAAAACTTTTTGAATCAAATGAAATCAAACACATTAAAATAAATCTTATTGAATCAAAGGAAAGTCAAACACATTGAAACAAAGCTAATTGAATCAAAAAAAAGTTACACACATTCAAACAATGCTTTTTGACTCAAATAAATGTCAAACACATTCAAACAAAGGTATCCAATTGAATGAAAGTCAAATACATTCAAACAAAGCATATTGAATCAAATGAAGGTTAATCACATTCAAACTAAAAATTTAGAATGAAATGAATATCAAACACATTCAAACAAAGCTTTTTTAATCAACTTAATCTCAAACACATTGAAACAAAGCTTTTTTAATCAAATGAAAGTCAAACACATTAAAACAAATCCTTTTGAAACAAATGAAAGTCAAACACATTAAAAATAAGCTTTTTAATTCAATTGAAATTCAAACACATTCAAACAAATCTTTTTGAATCGAATGAAAGTCAAACGCATTCAAAGAAGCTAATTAAATAAATTACAGTCAAACACATTAAAAAAAATCTTTTTATATTAAAGGAAAGTAAAAAAACATTAAAAATAAAAACTTTTTAAATTAAGTGAAAGTCAAACACATTCGAAAAAAGCTTTTTAAATTGAATGAAAGTTAAATGCATTCAAAAAAAGCCTTTTGAATCGAATGAAAGTCATATGCATTCAACAATGCTAATTGAATCAAATGAAAGTCAAACACATTCAAACTAAGCTTTCTGAATGAAATGAAAGTCAAACACATTCAAACAAAGCTTTTTGAATCGAATGAAAGTCAAATGCATTCAACGAATCTAATTGAATAAAGCGAAAGTCAAACACATTTAAACAAAGCTTTTTGAATCGTATAAAAGACAAATACATTCAAACAAAGCTTTTTGAATCAAATGAAAGTAAAAAACTTTCAAAAAGAGCTTTATGAATAAAATGAAAGTTAAATGCATTCAACGAATTGAAGTTAATTAAATCAAATGAACGCCAAACACATTCGAACAAAGTTTATTGATTTAAATGAAAGTCAAACTTTTAAAATAAAGCTTTTTGAATCGAATGAAAGACACATGCATTCAACAAAGTTAATTGAATCAATGAAAGTCCAACACATTCAAACAACTCTTTTTGAATCAAATGAAAATTAAACACATATAAAGAAAGCTTATTGAATCAAATGAAAGTCAAACACATTCAAACAACGCTTTTTAAATCAAATGAAAGTCAAGCATATTCAGAAAAAGCTTTTTGAATCAAATGAAATTCAAATACATTCAAATAAAGCTTTTTGAATCGAATGAAAGTCAAATGCATTCAACGAAGCTTATTAAATCAAATAAAAGTTAAACACATTCAAACAAAGCTTTTTTAATCAAATGAATGTCAAACACATTCAATAATCTCTTTTTGAATCAAATGAAAAATAAACACATTCAAAGAAAGCTTATTGAATCAAATGAAAGTCAAACACATTCAAACAATGCTTTTTAAATCAAATGAAAATCAAACACATTCAAAAAAAGCTTTTTGAATCAAATGAAATTCAAACACATTTAAATTAAGCTTTTTGAATAGAATGAAAGTCAAATAAATTCAATGAAGCTAATTCAATCAAATGAAAGTCAAACACATTTTAATAAATTGTTTTAAATTAAAGGAAAGTCAAACACATTCAAATAAAGCTTTTTGAATCGAATGAAAGTTAAATTCATTCAACGAATCTAATTAAATAATATGAAAGTCAATCACATTCAAACAAAGCTTTTTGAATCGTATGAAAGTCAAATCCATTCAAACAAAGCTTTTTGAATCAAATGAAGGTCACAAACTTTCAAACAAAGCTTTTTTAATAAAATGAAAGTCAAATGCATTTAACGAAGCTAATTTAATCAAATGAACGTCAAACACATTCAAAGAAAGTTTTTTGATTCAAATGAAAGTCAAACTAATTCAAATAAAGCTTTTTGAATAGAATGAAAGTCGAATGCATTTAACGAAGTTAATTAAATCAAATGAAAGCCCAACACATTTAAACAACTCTTTTTGAATCATATAAAAATTAAACACATTCAAAGAAAGCTTATTGAATCAAATAAAAATCAAACACATTCAAACAACGCTTTTTAAATCAAATGAAAGTCAAACATATTCATAAAAAGCTTTTTGAATCAAATGAAATTCAAATACATTCAAATAAAGCTTTTTGAATCGAATGAAAGTCAAATGCATTCAACAAAGCTAATTAAATCAAATGAAAGTCAAACACATTCGAATCAAATGAAAGTCAAACAAATTTTCAGGGCTTGACTATTCTTAACTTTTCTCTCTTCTCTCTCTTTTCCAATGGCGATTTTCTAAGCTGGTCCCTTTGCTTAGCTTGATCATAAATGGCAAAGAAGAAGAAGCAATTTACTCCATGCCCTAATAATGCATCAAAAACACAAAAACAATCTATGCAATTGTCGAATGATAGATCATTAGGTGTTGTGACTTCATTTGGTCCTATCCCAGAATGTGGTGATGAAGATCTAGTCACACCGCCGCCTCATTTGGTTAACAAATCTGCTGGGATGATATCAAAGGCTGACCTTCGATTGCTTGAGATCCATCATCAATTGGTAATGGCTAGTCAAAAGAAGAAATGACTGAATCAGTCACTAGGGTCTCCCCGGTTACTGTTCCATTGAATCCTGTTGCTGATTCAAGCCCGATTTCTGTTCCGGTGGATCCTGCTTGTTCAATGAGCTCGATTTTGACTGAGAATCAAGGTAATCAAGAAATGACTAGTCAACAGAAGAAATCGACTGAATCAGTTACTAGGGTCTCCCCGGTTGCTGTTCCATTGAATCCTGTTGCTGATCCAAGCCCGATTACTGTTCCGGTGAATCCTTCTCGTTCTATGAGCTTGATTCCGACTGAGAATCAAGGTAATTAACCATCTGAAGTTCCTGATGCCATGCGTGCAGGGGTTGAAGGGAAATGGGATGGGAAGCTTACTGGTAAAGGAGCTCCCCTGTCTTTTGTCGCTTCAAAGGTTCAAGAGGGTAAAAGAATTGCTCAATTGCAGGAATCTGAACTGAATGCAGGTAAATTGAGATGGAAAAATGCTATTGTGTTCTATGTTGTTGAGTATTACCCTACTATTGCTTCTGTTCATAGATATTTTTGCTGAGAACTGGAGTAGTATAGGGAGACTTGAAATATATTGGCATGATGATGGTTATTTTGTTATTAATCTGAAGTCTGAGGATGATATGAATATGATTTTATGCTCTGGACCTCATATGTTTTATGGCAAGCCAGCTATAGTTAAAGCTTGGAGTTCCAAGTTTGATTTTCAGGCTGAAGTTCTGAGGACTGTTCCCCTATGGGTTAAGTTCCCCAATCTTCCCTTAAATTGTTGGGGAGTGGACACTCTTAGTAGAATAGGTAGTCTATTGGGAGTGCCTATCTGTGCAGATGAATGTACTACTAGACAGATGAGGGTTTCTTTTGCTAGGGTGTTAATTGAGGTTGATATAACCAAAGAATTGCCTAGTTCTTTTCTACTTGAAAGCCCTACTGGTGAGATAATTGAATTAAAGGCTATTTTTTAGTGGAAGCCGCCTTTCTGTAAGAAGTGTAATAAGGCAGGACATGATTTTGCTGATGTTAAAAGTGGCAAGCAAACTCACACTCAGAAACAAAAACCAGCAAATAAGCCTTTAGCTCAGGAAAAGGTGTGGGTGCCTAAGCAGAAGCAGACTGTTCCTGCTGAAGGCCCACCTGACCCTGAGCAGGTTCAAGCTACTCCAGCTGCTGCTCCTGGAAATGTTAATCCTGATGATGGCTGGAGAGTAGTGGGAAGGAAGAACAGAAGCAGCCACAGTGTCAGAAATT
Organism: Chenopodium album; assembly: GCF_948465745.1. Classification (NCBI taxonomy): domain Eukaryota; kingdom Viridiplantae; phylum Streptophyta; class Magnoliopsida; order Caryophyllales; family Amaranthaceae; genus Chenopodium; species Chenopodium album. The sequence goes on from NC_137842.1 coordinate 24,997,640, forward strand.
TACAGCCAATTGCACAATCTAGTGCGTTTTTGGCTCTCAATGTTGAAGATGGTGGGTTTTTCATCAACACTGGCGGAGGTCAGTCAATACCCCCTCCTGTTTTATGATCATCTGCTCCTGGAATGTCAGGGGTTTGAATGACCCTTGCAGGGTAGCTAATGTTAAAAGGCTACTTAGAAATCATTCAATTGAGGTCATTGGCTTGCTTGAGACTAAGGTAAAGCAGGGAAAATTCAAGACTCTCCAGAAGAAGTTTGGGTTATCTTGGTCTTGGGTTGATAACTACTCCTACTCTCAGAAAGGTAGAATTTGGGTTGGGTGGAATTCAGATGTTCTTAATCTTGATATTATAATAGTCCATGAGCAGTTTATTCACTGTGGTGTTAGTCATAGAGATTCTACAGCTCCAATCCTTTGCATTTTTGTTTATGGTCTCCACTCTATTCATGATAGGAAAGCGTTATGGACTGGGATTCAGACTCTTGGTTTGCAGCAGGATCCTTGGATTTGTGTTGGGGACTTCAATTCTGTTCTATGTTCTGCTGATAGAATCAATGGCAATCCTGTTTCAGATTATGAGGTGAGAGATTTTCAAGGTTTTGCAGATATTATGGAGTTTTGTGAGATGAAAAGCAAAGGTCCTTTTTATTCTTGGTCTGATAAGGCTCATGAAGGGCCTAGGACCTGTACTAGAATTGATAGGGGCTTGGTCAACAAGAGGTGGTTGGATATTTATGGGTATGTTGAGGCCTTTTATCTTAATCCTGCTCTTTCTGACCATAGCCCTGTCTTGATTGAGCTTTGTTCTGCTCCTTCTTCCCAAGGAAGGCCTTTCAGATTCTTGAACTGCATAGTAAAGCATGATCAGTTTTCGAATATTGTTAGGGATGCTTGGGGTAATGCTGTGACTGGAAATGCAATGCTAAGAGTGTGGAATAAACTTAAAAATGTTAAAAGAAAAATTAAGGATTTGCATTTGAAGCATTTTGCTAAAACTGCTGAAAGGCTTGAAGCTGCTCTTGTTGATTTGGATAGTATTCAGAGTGATATTGCTGTTAATACTAATAATCTTGAGCTTCAACTGAAAGAGACTGAAGCCATTGCTCAAGTCAAGTACTGGACTGGAATCCAGGAAAGTATTTATAAGCAGAAATCTAGAGTGGAATGGGTGAAACTGGGTGATGCTAATAACCATTACTTCTTTTCTATGATGAAGCAAAGACACTCTAGGAATAGAATTGACTCAATCTATAATGAGCAGGATATGCTTATTAGAGATCCAAGTCAAGTGGTTGCTGAAGTGTGTAATTTTTATAAGAAGCTTCTTGGTGATAAAGCTGACTGGTTGCCTGCTGTTGATTTGGTGACTATGAGAAAAGGGAAGCAGTTAAGCTTTGCTTCTCAACAGCTTTTGATTGCCCCTATCACTCATGCTGAGATTGACAAATCTTTAAAAGGCATTGATGACTCAAAAGCTCCCGGGATAGATGGTTTTAATGCTTATTTTTTTAAGCAAGTCTGGAATGATGTTAAATCAGATGTTTATGCTGGGGTGAGGAATTCTTTGATACTGGGTTTATGCAGAGGCATTGGAACTGTACTACCATTACTTTGGTTCCTAAAGTTCTAAATCCTTCTTATGTGGAAGAGTTCAGGCCTATAGCTTGTTGTACTGTGCTGTATAAGTTAATTTCTAAGGTGATAACAGCAAGACTAGCTCAGGTCATTGGGGAGGTTGTGGATGATGCTCAGGCAGGGTTCATTCCTGGGAAGCATATTGGGGATAATATCTTGCTTGCTACTGAATTAATTAAAGGTTATTCTCATAGATTCATCACCCCAAGGTGCATTCTCAAAATAGATTTGAAAAAGGCCTATGATTCTCTTGAATGGAGCTTCTTAAGGGCTGTTATGGAAGAGATGAGTTTCCCTAAGCAGTTTATTGATTGGGTTATGGGATGTATTACTTCTGTTTCCTTCTCAATTCTCTTAAATGGGTTTCCTAGTGTTCCTTTTGATGCAAGGAAAGGGTTAAGGCAAGGAGACCCTATGTCTCCCCTTCTTTTTGCTATTGGGATGGAGTATCTCACAAGGTGCTTACATGATTTGAAGTCTACTCCTGACTTTAACTATCATCCCAGATGTGATAAAATGAGTATCACTCATCTTATGTTTGCAGATGATTTATTGATGTTTGCTAGAGCTGATTTGGTCTCTGTCCAGTTGCTTTTTCAAGCTTTTCAGAAGTTTTCTAAGGCTTCTGGTTTGTCTGCTAATTTGGACAAGAGTGAAGTGTTCTTTGGTGGTGTTAGTGAAGATGAGAAACAGATTTTAAGAGATTCTCTTGGTATGTCCCAGGGCAATCTTCCTTTTAGGTATCTTGGGGTACCTTTGTCTTCAAAGAAGCTTACTATAAGCCAATGTAGGCCCTTGGTTGAAAAAGTTACTGCTAGAATCACAAGCTGGGCAGCTAGGCATCTTTCTTATGCTGGTAGGATCCAATTGGTGAAAGGGGTGCTTTTTGGGATCCAAACCTATTGGGCTCAAATTTTTATCCTTCCAAAGAAAATCCTTAAAGAACTTGAGGCTAGGTTTAGGTCTTTTCTTTGGACTGGAACAACTAATTTCTCAAGGAGAGCTCTGGTGGCTTGGGATACAGTTTGTTTGCCTAAAGTAAGTGGGGGGTGGAATGTCCTTTCTCTTCCAATTTGGAACAAAGCAACTGTGACTAAGCTACTTTGGGACCTGTCTCACAAAGCTGATAATTTGTGGGTGAAATGGGTTCATATCTACTACTTCAAAGGAAAGGATTGCTGGGATTTCCCTGTTCCTAATTAAGAAGTGCTCTTGGGTGCTTAGGAAAATATTGCAGTGCAGAGAGGTTGTAGATAGTGTAGGGGGATGGGGTAACTTTGTTCAAGGTACTGTGATGAAGATTAGGAAGTTATATGCCTTGCTTAGACCCCAAAGTCAGAAAGTTGATTGGAGAAGACTGATTTGCAATAATAGAGCTACTCCTAAGAGTGTCTTCATTTTGTGGCTTGTTCTTTGGAACAGGTTGGTGACAAAGGATAGGTTATTAACTTGGAATATCCAATGTGATCCTATCTGTTTGCTTTGCTTACAGAAAGCTGAGACAGTTCAGCACTTGTTCTTTGAATGTTCCTATGGTCATAGAGTGTGGAAAGCTGTCTTAAAGATTTTGCATTATAATAGGCAAATTCTGCACTTTGCTGATGAAATCAAGTGGCTGATGAAGAATTGCAGAGCTAAGAATGGGTTGTTGATTATGGCTTTGCTGAGACAGTTTACAGCATCTGGATTCAAAGAAACTCGGTTGTTTTTAATGGAGTCTGTAAACCTGCTGAAATTGTTGTCCGAGATATTGTTTTTAATATGGCTTGTAGGTGTTCTGAGTCAGACTGTGCTTTACTTGTTAGCTAGTGTCTGTCTGCTGTTGGTTTGTTGTATAGCCTGTTTGTTCAGTCCTGCTATTGGTTTAGCTGAGTCTAGAAAGGGCTCTTGTTCTATTGTTGTCTTGTCCCCTGCTCCTTTTCTTCCTTTTTCTGTAAGGGGACCGGCTCTGGTCTTGCTTCTAGGGTGAACCCTTCCTAGAAGGTGGCACCTTAGTTGCAGGACCTGTTTTGGAGTTTGATGCCTGTTTCAGGCTTTGTAGGTTGGTGTTTGCAACTTAGCTTTTTGTAAGTTGCTTTCTTGTGCTATTTTGGTAATAAAATTTTATTTACCAAAAAAAAAAAAAAAAAAAAAAAAAAAAAAAAAAAGTCAAACACATTCAAATAAATCTTTTAAAATTAGAGGAAAGTAAAACACATTCAAATAAAGCTTTTCGAATCAAATGAAAGTAAAACACATTAAAAAAAAAGCTTTTTGAATCGAATAAAAGTTAAATGCATTCAACGAACCTAATATAATCAAATAAAAGTTAAACACATTCAAACAAAGCATTTTTAATCAAATGAATGTAAAACACATTCAAACAAACCGTTTTGAATCGAATGAAAGTTAAATGCATTCAACGAAGCTAATTGAATAAAATTAATGACAAACACATTCAATAAAATCTTTTAAATCAAAGGAAAGTAAAAAAATTCAAAAAAATCATTTTGAATCAAGTGAAAGTCAAACACATTCAAACAAAGATTTTTGAATCGAATGAAAGTCAAATGCATACAAAAAAAGCTTTTTGAATCGAATGAAAGTCATATGCATTAAACGATGCTAGTTGAATCAAATCAAAGTCAAACACATTCAAATTAAGCTTTCTTAATGAAATAAAAGTCCAACACATTCCAACAAAGCCTTTAGAATCGAATGAAAGTCAAATGCATTTAACGGATCTAATTGAATAAAACGAAAGTCAAACACATTTAAACAAAGCTTTTTGAATCATATGAAAGTCGAATACATTCAAATAAAGCTTTTTGAAAGTCAAAAACTTTCAAACAAAGCTTTTTAAATAAAATGAAAGTCAAATACATTTAACGAAGATAATTAAATCAAATGAACGTCAAACGCATTCAAACATGGTTTATTTATTCAATTTGCTTTGTTTGAAGATAATTAAATCGAGTGAAAGTCAAATGCGTTCAACGAACTTAATTGAATCAAATGAAAGTCAAACTCATTCAAACAACTCTTTTTGAATCAAATAAAAATTAAACACATTCAAAAAAAGCTAATTGAATCAAATGAATGTCAAACACATTCCAATAAAGCTTTTTGAATTAAATGAAAGTCAAACACATTTAAACAAAGCTTTGTGAATCAAATAAAGGTTAAACACATTCAAATTCAGCTTTTGAATCGAATGAAAGTCAAATGAATTCAACGAAGCTAATCAAATCAAATGAAAGTCAACACATATAAATCTTTTTAAATTAAACGAAAGTCAAACACATTCAAATAAAACTTTTCGAATGAAATGAAAGTAAAACACATTCAAAAAAAGCTTTTTTAAATCGAATGTAAGTGAAATGAATTCAACGAAGCTAATATAATCAAATGATAGTCAAACACATTAAAACACAGCTTTTTAATAAAATGAATGTCAAACACATTCAAACAAATCGTTTTGAATCGAATAAAAGTCAAATGCATTCAACTAAGCTTATTGAATCAAATGCATGTCAAACACATTCAAACAAAGCTTTTTGAATTAAATGAAAGTCAAACACATTCAAACAAAGCTTTGTGAATCAAAGGAATGTCAAACACATTCAAATTAACCTTTTTGAATCGAATGAAAGTCGAATGCATTCAACGAAGTTAATTGAATCAATTGAAAGTCAAACACATTCAAACAAAGTTTTTGAATTAAATGAAAGTTAAACACATTCAAAGAAAACTTTTTGAATCAAATGAAATCTAACACATTTAGATAAATCTTATTGAATCAAAGGAAAGTCAAAAACACTGAAACAGGGCTAATTGAATCAAATGAAAGTTAAACACATTTAAACAGTGCTTTTTGAATCAAATGAAAGTCAAACCCATTTAAACAAAGGAATTTAATTGAATGAAAGTCAAACACATTCAAACAAAGAAAATTGAATCAAATGAAGGTTAAACTTATTTAAACTAAAAATTATGAATAGATGAATATCAAACACATTCAAACCAAGCTTTTTTAATCAACTTATAGTCAAACACATTGAAACGAAGCTTTTAGAATCAAATGAAAATGAAACACATTAAATCAAATCTCTTTGACACAAATGAAAGTCAAAAACATTCAAAAAAAGCTTTTTAATTCAAATGAAATTCAAACACATTCAGACAAAGCTTTTTAAATAGAATGAAAGTCAAATGCATTTAACGAAGCTAATTAAATAAATTAAAGTCAAACACATTCAAAAAAATCTTTTTAAATTAAAGGAAAGTAAAACACATTCAAAAAATGGTTTTTAAATCAAGTGAAAGTCAAACACATTCAAACAAAACTTTTTGAATCGAATGAAAGTCAAATGCATTCAAAAAAGCCTTTTAATTGAATGTAAGTCATATGCATTGAAGGATGCTAAAAGAATTAAATGAAAGTCAAACACATTCAAACTAAGCTTTCTGAATGAAATGAAAGTCAAACACATTCAAACAAAGATTTTTGAAACGAATGAAAGTTAAATGCATTCAACAAATCTAATTGAATAAAACAAAAGTCAAACACATTTAAACAAAGCTTTTTGAATCATATGAAAGTTAAATACATTCAAACAAAGCTTTTTAAAACAAATGAAAGTCAAAAACTTTCAAACAAAGCTTGTCGAATAAAATGAAAGTCAAATGCATTCAACGAAGCAATTAAAATCAAATGAACGTCAAACACATTCAAACAACGTTTTTTGATTCAAATGTAAGTCAAACTCATTCAAATAAAGCTTTTTGAATCGAATGAAAGTCAAATGCGTTCAACGAACATAATTGAATCAAATGAAAGTCAAACACATTCAAACAACTCTTTTTGAATCAAATAAAAATTAAACACATTCAAAAAAAGCTAATTGAATCAAATGAATGTTAAACACATTCAAATAAAGCTTTTTGAATTAAATCAAAGTCAAACACATTTAAACAAAGCGTTGTGAATCAAATAGAGGTCAAACACATTCAAATTAAGCTTTTGAAACGAATGAAAGTCAAATGAATTCAACGAAGCTAATTAAATCAAATGAAAGTCAACACATTCAAATAAATCTTTTTAAATTAAAGGAAAGTCAAACACATTCAAATAAAGCTTTGGGAATTAAATGAAAGTAAAACACATTCAAAAAAAGCTTTTTGAAACGAATGTAAGTAAATTGCATTCAACGAAGCTAATATAATCAAATGAAAGTCAAACACATTAAAACAAAGTTTTTTAATCAAATGAATGTCAAACACATTCAAACAAATCGTTTTGAATCGAATAAAAGTCAAATGCGTTCAACTAAGCTTATTTAATCAAATAAATGTCAAACACATTCAAACAAAGCTTTTTGAATTAAATGAAAGTCAAACACATTCAAACAAAGCTTTGTGAATCAAAGGAAGGTCAAACACATTCAAATTAAGCTTTTTGAATCGAATGAAAGTCGAATGCATTCAACGAAGTTAATTGAATCAATTGAAAGTTATACACATTCAAACAAAGCTTTTTGAATTAATTGAAAGTTAAACACATTCAAAGAAAACTTTTTGAATCAAATGAAATCTAACACATTCAGATAAATCTTATTGAATCAAAGGAAAGTCAAACACATTGAAACAGGGCTAATTGAATCAAATGAAAGTTAAACACATTGAAACAATGCTTTTTGAATCAAATGAAAGTCAAACCCATTTAAACAGAGGAATTCAATTGAATGAAAGTCAAACACATTCAAACAAAGCAAATTGAATCAAATGAAGGTTAAACATATTTAAACTAAAAATTATGAATAGATGAATATTAAACACATTCAAACCAAGCTTTTTTAATTTACTTAAAGTCAAACACATTGAAACGAAGCTTTTAGAATCAAATAAAAGTCAAACACATTAAAACAAATCTTATTGACACAAATGAAAGTAAAAAACGTTCAAAAAAAGCTTTTTAATTGAAATGAAATTCAAACACATTCAGACAAAGCTTTTTAAATCGAATGAAAGTCAAATGCATTTAACGAAGCTAACTAAATAAATTAAAGTCAAACACATTCAAAAAAATCTTTTTAAATTAAAGAAAAGTAAAACACATTCAAAAAATGCTTTTTAAATCAAGTAAAAGTCAAACACATTCAAACAAAACTTTTTGAATCGAATGAAAGTCAAATGCATTCAAAAAAGCATTTTAATTGAATGTAAGTCATATGCATTGAAGGATGCTAAAAGAATTAAATGAAAGTCAAACACATTCAAACTAAGCTTTCTGAATGAAATGAAAGTCAAACACATTCAAACAAAGATTTTTGAATCGAATGAAAGTTAAATGCATTCAACAAATCTAATTGAATAAAACAAAAGTCAAACACATTTAAACAAAGCTTTTTGAATCATATGAAAGTTAAATACATTCAAACAAAGATTTTAAAAACAAATGAAAGTCTAAAACTTTCAAACAAAGCTTGTCGAATAAAATGAAAGTCAAATGCATTCAACGAAGCAATTAAAATCAAATGAACGTCAAACACATTTAAATAACGTTTTTTGATTCAAATGTAAGTCAAACTCATTCAAATAAAGCTTTTTGAATCGAATGAAAGTCAAATGCGTTCAACGAACTTAATTGAATCAAATGAAAGTCAAACACATTCAAACAACTCTTTTTGAATCAAATAAAAATTAAACACATTCAAAAAAAGCTAATTGAATCAAATGAATGTCAAACACATTCAAATAAAGCTTTTTGAATTAAATCAAAGTCAAACACATTTAAACAAAGCTTTGTGAATCAAATAAAGGTCAAACACATTAAAATTAAGCTTTTGAATCGAATGAAAGTCAAATGAATTCAACGAAGCTAATTAAATCAAATGAAAGTCAACACATTCAAATAAATCTTTTTAAATTAAAGGAAAGTCAAACACATTCAAATAAAGCTTTTGGAATGAAATGAAAGTAAAACACATTCAAAAAAAGCTTTTTGAATCGAATGTAAGTAAATTGCATTCAACGAAGCTAATATAATCAAATGAAAGTCAAACACATTAAAACAAAGTTTTTTAATCAAATGAATGTCAAACACATTCAAACAAATCGTTTTGAATCGAATAAAAGTCAAATGCGTTCAACTAAGCTTATTTAATCAAATAAATGTCAAACACATTCAAACAAAGCTTTTTGAATTAAATGAAAGTCAAACACATTCAAACAAAGCTTTGTGAATCAAAGGAAGGTCAAACACATTCAAATTAAGCTTTTTGAATCGAATGAAAGTCGAATCATTCAACGAAGTTAATTGAATCAATTGAAAGTTAAACACATTCAAACAAAGCTTTTTGAATTAATTGAAAGTTAAACACATTCAAAGAAAACTTTTTGAATCAAATGAAATCTAACATATTCAGATAAATCTTATTGAATCAAAGGAAAGTCAAACACATTGAAACAGGGCTAATTGAATCAAATGAAAGTTAAACACATTGAAACAATGCTTTTTGAATCAAATGAAAGTCAAACCCATTTAAACAGAGGAATTCAATTGAATGAAAGTCAAACACATTCAAACAAAGCAAATTGAATCAAATGAAGGTTAAACATATTTAAACTAAAACTTATGAATAGATGAATATCAAACACATTCAAACCAAGCTTTTTTAATCAACTTAAAGTCAAACACATTGAAACGAAGCTTTTAGAATCAAATGAAAGTCAAACACATTAAAACAAATCTTATTGACACAAATGAAAGTAAAAAACGTTCAAAAAAAGCTTTTTAATTGAAATGAAATTCAAACACATTCAGACAAAGCTTTTTAAATCGAATGAAAGTCAAATGCATTTAACGAAGCTAACTAAATAAATTAAAGTAAAACACATTCAAAAAAATCTTTTTAAATTAAAGGAAAGTAAAACACATTCAAAAAATGCTTTTTAAATCAAGTAAAATTCAAACACATTCAAACTAAACTTTTTGAATCGAATGAAAGTCAAATGCATTCAAAAAAGCCTTTTAATTGAATGTAAGTCATATGCATTGAAGGATGCTAAAAGAACTAAATGAAAGTCAAACACATTCAAACTAAGCTTTCTGAATTAAATGAATGTCAAACACATTTAAACAAAGATTTTTGAAACGAATGAAAGTTAAATGCATTCAACAAATCTAATTGAATAAAACAAAAGTCAAACACATTTAAACAAAGCTTTTTGAATCATATGAAAGTTAAATACATTCAAACAAAGCTTTTAAAAACAAATGAAAGTAAAAAACTTTCAAACAAAGCTTGTCGAATAAAATGAAAGTCAAATGCATTCAACGAAGCAATTAAAATCAAATGAACGACAAACACATTCAAACAACGTTTTTTGATTCAAATGTAAGTCAAACTCATTCAAATAAAGCTTTTTGAATCGAATGAAAGTCAAATGCGTTCAACGAACTTAATTGAATCAAATGAAAGTCAAACACATTCAAACAACTCTTTTTGAATCAAATAAAAATTAAACACATTCAAAAAAAGCTAATTGAATCAAATGAATGTCAAACACATTCAAATAAAGCTTTTTGAATTAAATCAAAGTCAAACACATTTAAACAAAGCTTTGTGAATCAAATAAAGGTCAAACACATTCAAATTAAGCTTTTGAATCGAATGAAAGTCAAATGAATTCAACGAAGCTAATTAAATCAAATGAAAGTCAACACATTCAAATAAATCTTTTTGAATCGAATAAAAGTCAAATGCGTTCAACTAAGCTTATTTAATCAAATAAATGTCAAACACATTCAAACAAAGCTTTCTGAATGAAATGAAAGTCAAACACATTCAAACAAAGATTTTTGAAACGAATGAAAGTTAAATGCATTCAACAAATCTAATTGAATAAAACAAAAGTCAAACACATTTAAACAAAGCTTTTTGAATCATATGAAAGTTAAATACATTCAAACAAAGCTTTTTAAAACAAATGAAAGTCAAAAACTTTCAAACAAAGCTTGTCGAATAAAATGAAAGTCAAATGCATTCAACGAAGCAATTAAAATCAAATGAACGTCAAACACATTCAAACAACGTTTTTTGATTCAAATGTAAGTCAAACTCATTCAAATAAAGCTTTTTGAATCGAATGAAAGTCAAATGCGTTCAACGAACATAATTGAATCAAATGAAAGTCAAACACATTCAAACAACTCTTTTTGAATCAAATAAAAATTAAACACATTCAAAAAAAGCTAATTGAATCAAATGAATGTTAAACACATTCAAATAAAGCTTTTTGAATTAAATCAAAGTCAAACACATTTAAACAAAGCGTTGTGAATCAAATAGAGGTCAAACACATTCAAATTAAGCTTTTGAAACGAATGAAAGTCAAATGAATTCAACGAAGCTAATTAAATCAAATGAAAGTCAACACATTCAAATAAATCTTTTTAAATTAAAGGAAAGTCAAACACATTCAAATAAAGCTTTGGGAATTAAATGAAAGTAAAACACATTCAAAAAAAGCTTTTTGAAACGAATGTAAGTAAATTGCATTCAACGAAGCTAATATAATCAAATGAAAGTCAAACACATTAAAACAAAGTTTTTTAATCAAATGAATGTCAAACACATTCAAACAAATCGTTTTGAATCGAATAAAAGTCAAATGCGTTCAACTAAGCTTATTTAATCAAATAAATGTCAAACACATTCAAACAAAGCTTTTTGAATTAAATGAAAGTCAAACACATTCAAACAAAGCTTTGTGAATCAAAGGAAGGTCAAACACATTCAAATTAAGCTTTTTGAATCGAATGAAAGTCGAATGCATTCAACGAAGTTAATTGAATCAATTGAAAGTTATACACATTCAAACAAAGCTTTTTGAATTAATTGAAAGTTAAACACATTCAAAGAAAACTTTTTGAATCAAATGAAATCTAACACATTCAGATAAATCTTATTGAATCAAAGGAAAGTCAAACACATTGAAACAGGGCTAATTGAATCAAATGAAAGTTAAACACATTGAAACAATGCTTTTTGAATCAAATGAAAGTCAAACCCATTTAAACAGAGGAATTCAATTGAATGAAAGTCAAACACATTCAAACAAAGCAAATTGAATCAAATGAAGGTTAAACATATTTAAACTAAAAATTATGAATAGATGAATATTAAACACATTCAAACCAAGCTTTTTTAATTTACTTAAAGTCAAACACATTGAAACGAAGCTTTTAGAATCAAATAAAAGTCAAACACATTAAAACAAATCTTATTGACACAAATGAAAGTAAAAAACGTTCAAAAAAAGCTTTTTAATTGAAATGAAATTCAAACACATTCAGACAAAGCTTTTTAAATCGAATGAAAGTCAAATGCATTTAACGAAGCTAACTAAATAAATTAAAGTCAAACACATTCAAAAAAATCTTTTTAAATTAAAGAAAAGTAAAACACATTCAAAAAATGCTTTTTAAATCAAGTAAAAGTCAAACACATTCAAACAAAACTTTTTGAATCGAATGAAAGTCAAATGCATTCAAAAAAGCATTTTAATTGAATGTAAGTCATATGCATTGAAGGATGCTAAAAGAATTAAATGAAAGTCAAACACATTCAAACTAAGCTTTCTGAATGAAATGAAAGTCAAACACATTCAAACAAAGATTTTTGAATCGAATGAAAGTTAAATGCATTCAACAAATCTAATTGAATAAAACAAAAGTCAAACACATTTAAACAAAGCTTTTTGAATCATATGAAAGTTAAATACATTCAAACAAAGATTTTAAAAACAAATGAAAGTCTAAAACTTTCAAACAAAGCTTGTCGAATAAAATGAAAGTCAAATGCATTCAACGAAGCAATTAAAATCAAATGAACGTCAAACACATTTAAATAACGTTTTTTGATTCAAATGTAAGTCAAACTCATTCAAATAAAGCTTTTTGAATCGAATGAAAGTCAAATGCGTTCAACGAACTTAATTGAATCAAATGAAAGTCAAACACATTCAAACAACTCTTTTTGAATCAAATAAAAATTAAACACATTCAAAAAAAGCTAATTGAATCAAATGAATGTCAAACACATTCAAATAAAGCTTTTTGAATTAAATCAAAGTCAAACACATTTAAACAAAGCTTTGTGAATCAAATAAAGGTCAAACACATTAAAATTAAGCTTTTGAATCGAATGAAAGTCAAATGAATTCAACGAAGCTAATTAAATCAAATGAAAGTCAACACATTCAAATAAATCTTTTTAAATTAAAGGAAAGTCAAACACATTCAAATAAAGCTTTTGGAATGAAATGAAAGTAAAACACATTCAAAAAAAGCTTTTTGAATCGAATGTAAGTAAATTGCATTCAACGAAGCTAATATAATCAAATGAAAGTCAAACACATTAAAACAAAGTTTTTTAATCAAATGAATGTCAAACACATTCAAACAAATCGTTTTGAATCGAATAAAAGTCAAATGCGTTCAACTAAGCTTATTTAATCAAATAAATGTCAAACACATTCAAACAAAGCTTTTTGAATTAAATGAAAGTCAAACACATTCAAACAAAGCTTTGTGAATCAAAGGAAGGTCAAACACATTCAAATTAAGCTTTTTGAATCGAATGAAAGTCGAATCATTCAACGAAGTTAATTGAATCAATTGAAAGTTAAACACATTCAAACAAAGCTTTTTGAATTAATTGAAAGTTAAACACATTCAAAGAAAACTTTTTGAATCAAATGAAATCTAACATATTCAGATAAATCTTATTGAATCAAAGGAAAGTCAAACACATTGAAACAGGGCTAATTGAATCAAATGAAAGTTAAACACATTGAAACAATGCTTTTTGAATCAAATGAAAGTCAAACCCATTTAAACAGAGGAATTCAATTGAATGAAAGTCAAACACATTCAAACAAAGCAAATTGAATCAAATGAAGGTTAAACATATTTAAACTAAAACTTATGAATAGATGAATATCAAACACATTCAAACCAAGCTTTTTTAATCAACTTAAAGTCAAACACATTGAAACGAAGCTTTTAGAATCAAATGAAAGTCAAACACATTAAAACAAATCTTATTGACACAAATGAAAGTAAAAAACGTTCAAAAAAAGCTTTTTAATTGAAATGAAATTCAAACACATTCAGACAAAGCTTTTTAAATCGAATGAAAGTCAAATGCATTTAACGAAGCTAACTAAATAAATTAAAGTAAAACACATTCAAAAAAATCTTTTTAAATTAAAGGAAAGTAAAACACATTCAAAAAATGCTTTTTAAATCAAGTAAAATTCAAACACATTCAAACTAAACTTTTTGAATCGAATGAAAGTCAAATGCATTCAAAAAAGCCTTTTAATTGAATGTAAGTCATATGCATTGAAGGATGCTAAAAGAACTAAATGAAAGTCAAACACATTCAAACTAAGCTTTCTGAATTAAATGAATGTCAAACACATTTAAACAAAGATTTTTGAAACGAATGAAAGTTAAATGCATTCAACAAATCTAATTGAATAAAACAAAAGTCAAACACATTTAAACAAAGCTTTTTGAATCATATGAAAGTTAAATACATTCAAACAAAGCTTTTAAAAACAAATGAAAGTAAAAAACTTTCAAACAAAGCTTGTCGAATAAAATGAAAGTCAAATGCATTCAACGAAGCAATTAAAATCAAATGAACGACAAACACATTCAAACAACGTTTTTTGATTCAAATGTAAGTCAAACTCATTCAAATAAAGCTTTTTGAATCGAATGAAAGTCAAATGCGTTCAACGAACTTAATTGAATCAAATGAAAGTCAAACACATTCAAACAACTCTTTTTGAATCAAATAAAAATTAAACACATTCAAAAAAAGCTAATTGAATCAAATGAATGTCAAACACATTCAAATAAAGCTTTTTGAATTAAATCAAAGTCAAACACATTTAAACAAAGCTTTGTGAATCAAATAAAGGTCAAACACATTCAAATTAAGCTTTTGAATCGAATGAAAGTCAAATGAATTCAACGAAGCTAATTAAATCAAATGAAAGTCAACACATTCAAATAAATCTTTTTGAATCGAATAAAAGTCAAATGCGTTCAACTAAGCTTATTTAATCAAATAAATGTCAAACACATTCAAACAAAGCTTTTTGAATTAAATGAAAGTCAAACACATTCAAACAAAGCTTTGTGAATCAAAGGAAGGTCAAACACATTCAAATTAAGCTTTTTGAATCGAATGAAAGTCGAATGCATTCAACGAAGTTAATTGAATCAATTGAAAGTTATACACATTCAAACAAAGCTTTTTGAATTAATTGAAAGTTAAACACATTCAAAGAAAACTTTTTGAATCAAATGAAATCTAACACATTCAGATAAATCTTATTGAATCAAAGGAAAGTCAAACACATTGAAACAGGGCTAATTGAATCAAATGAAAGTTAAACACATTGAAACAATGCTTTTTGAATCAAATGAAAGTCAAACCCATTTAAACAGAGGAATTCAATTGAATGAAAGTCAAACACATTCAAACAAAGCAAATTGAATCAAATGAAGGTTAAACATATTTAAACTAAAAATTATGAATAGATGAATATTAAACACATTCAAACCAAGCTTTTTTAATTTACTTAAAGTCAAACACATTGAAACGAAGCTTTTAGAATCAAATAAAAGTCAAACACATTAAAACAAATCTTATTGACACAAATGAAAGTAAAAAACGTTCAAAAAAAGCTTTTTAATTGAAATGAAATTCAAACACATTCAGACAAAGCTTTTTAAATCGAATGAAAGTCAAATGCATTTAACGAAGCTAACTAAATAAATTAAAGTCAAACACATTCAAAAAAATCTTTTTAAATTAAAGGAAAGTAAAACACATTCAAAAAATGCTTTTTAAATCAAGTAAAATTCAAACACATTCAAACTAAACTTTTTGAATCGAATGAAAGTCAAATGCATTCAAAAAAGCCTTTTAATTGAATGTAAGTCATATGCATTGAAGGATGCTAAAAGAACTAAATGAAAGTCAAACACATTCAAACTAAGCTTTCTGAATTAAATGAATGTCAAACACATTTAAACAAAGATTTTTGAAACGAATGAAAGTTAAATGCATTCAACAAATCTAATTGAATAAAACAAAAGTCAAACACATTTAAACAAAGCTTTTTGAATCATATGAAAGTTAAATACATTCAAACAAAGCTTTTAAAAACAAATGAAAGTAAAAAACTTTCAAACAAAGCTTGTCGAATAAAATGAAAGTCAAATGCATTCAACGAAGCAATTAAAATCAAATGAACGACAAACACATTCAAACAACGTTTTTTGATTCAAATGTAAGTCAAACTCATTCAAATAAAGCTTTTTGAATCGAATGAAAGTCAAATGCGTTCAACGAACTTAATTGAATCAAATGAAAGTCAAACACATTCAAACAACTCTTTTTGAATCAAATAAAAATTAAACACATTCAAAAAAAGCTAATTGAATCAAATGAATGTCAAACACATTCAAATAAAGCTTTTTGAATTAAATCAAAGTCAAACACATTTAAACAAAGCTTTGTGAATCAAATAAAGGTCAAACACATTCAAATTAAGCTTTTGAATCGAATGAAAGTCAAATGAATTCAACGAAGCTAATTAAATCAAATGAAAGTCAACACATTCAAATAAATCTTTTTAAATTAAAGGAAAGTCAAACACATTCAAATAAAGCTTTTGTAATGAAATGAAAGTAAAACACATTCAAAAAAAGCTTTTTGAATCGAATGTAAGTAAATTGCATTCAACGAAGCTAATATAATCAAATGAAAGTCAAACACATTAAAACAAAGTTTTTTAATCAAATGAATGTCAAACACATTCAAACAAATCGTTTTGAATCGAATAAAAGTCAAATGCGTTCAACTAAGCTTATTTAATCAAATAAATGTCAAACACATTCAAACAAAGCTTTTTGAATTAAATGAAAGTCAAACACATTCAAACAAAGCTTTGTGAATCAAAGGAAGGTCAAACACATTCAAATTAAGCTTTTTGAATCGAATGAAAGTCGAATGCATTCAACGAAGTTAATTGAATCAATTAAAAGTTATACACATTCAAACAAAGTTTTTTGAATTAATTGAAAGTTAAACGCATTCAAAGAAAACTTTTTGAATCAAATGAAATCTAACACATTCAGATAAATCTTATTGAATCAAAGGAAAGTCAAACACATTGAAACAGGGCTAATTGAATCAAATGAAAGTTAAACACATTGAAACAATGCTTTTTGAATCAAATGAAAGTCAAACCCATTTAAACAGAGGAATTCAATTGAATGAAAGTCAAACACATTCAAACAAAGCAAATTGAATCAAATGAAGGTTAAACATATTTAAACTAAAAATTATGAATAGATGAATATCAAACACATTCAAACCAAGCTTTTTTAATCAACTTAAAGTCAAACACATTGAAACGAAGCTTTTAGAATCAAATGAAAGTCAAACACATTAAAACAAATCTTTTTGACACAAATGATAGTAAAAAACATTCAAAAAAAGCTTTTTAATTGAAATGAAATTCAAACACATTCAGACAAAGCTTTTTAAATCGAATGAAAGTCAAATGCATTTAACGAAGCTAACTAAATAAATTAAAGTCAAACACGTTCAAAAATATCTTTTTAAATTAAAGGAAAGTAAAACACATTCAAAAAATGCTTTTTAAATTAAGTGAAAGTCAAACACATTCAAACAAAACTTTTTGAATCGAATGAAAGTCAAATGCATTCAAAAAAGCATTTTAATTGAATGTAAGTCATATGCATTGAAGGATGCTAAACGAATTAAATGAAAGTCAAACACATTCAAACTAAGCTTTCTGAATGAAATGAAAGTCAAACACATTCAAACAAAGATTTTTGAATCGAATGAAAGTTAAATGCATTCAACAAATCTAATTGAATAACACAAAAGTCAAACACATTTAAACAAAGCTTTTTGAATCATATGAAAGTGAAATACATTCAAACAAAGCTTTTAAAAACAAATGAAAGTAAAAAACTTTCAAACAAAGCTTGTCGAATAAAATGAAAGTCAAATGCATTCAACGAAGCAATTAAAATCAAATGAACGACAAACACATTCAAACAACGTTTTTTGATTCAAATGTAAGTCAAACTCATTCAAATAAAGCTTTTTGAATCGAATGAAATTCAAATGCGTTCAACGAACTTAATTGAATCAAATGAAAGTCAAACACATTCAAACAACTCTTTTTGAATCAAATAAAAATTAAACACATTCAAAAAAAGCTAATTGAATCAAATGAATGTCAAACACATTCAAATAAAGCTTTTTGAATTAAATCAAAGTCAAACACATTTAAACAAAGCTTTGTGAATCAAATAAAAATCAAACACATTCAAATTAAGCTTTTGAATCGAATGAAAGTCAAATGAATTCAACGAAGCTAATTAAATCAAATGAAAGACAACACATTCAAATAAATCTTTTTAAATTAAAGAAAAGTCAAACACATTCAAATAAAGCTTTTGGAATGAAATGAAAGTAAAACACATTCAAAAAAAGCTTTTTGAATAGAATGTAAGTAAATTGCATTCAACGAAGCTAATATAATCAAATGAAAGTTAAACACATTAAAACAAAATTTTTTAATCAAATGAATGTCAAACACATTCAAACAAATCGTTTTGAATCGAATAAAAGTCAAATGCGTTCAACTAAGCTTATTTAATCAAATAAATGTCAAACACATTCAAACAAAGCTTTTTGAATTAAATGAAAGTCAAACACATTCAAACAAAGCTTTGTGAATCAAAGGAAGCTCAAACACATTCAAATTAAGCTTTTTGAATCGAATGAAAGTCGAATGCATTCAACGAAGTTAATTGAATCAATTGAAAGTTAAACACATTCAAACAAAGCTTTTTGAATTAATTGAAAGTTAAACACATTCAAAGAAAACTTTTTGAATCAAATGAAATCTAACACATTCAGATAAATCTTATTGAATCAAAGGAAAGTCAAACACATTGAAACAGGGCTAATTGAATCATATGAAAGTTAAACACATTGAAACAATGCTTTTTGAATCAAATGAAAGTCAAACCCATTTAAACAGAGGAATTCAATTGAATGAAAGTCAAACACATTAAAACAAAGCAAATTGAATCAAATGAAGGTTAAACATATTTAAACTAAAAATTATGAATAGATGAATATCAAACAAATTCAAACCAAGCTTTTTTAATCAACTTAAAGTCAAACACATTGAAACGAAGCTTTTAGAATCAAATGAAAGTCAAACACATTAAAACAAATCTTTTTGACACAAATGAAAGTAAAAAACATTCAAAAAAAGCTTTTTAATTCAAATGAAATTCAAACACATTCAGACAAAGCTTTTTAAATCGAATGAAATTCAATTGCATTTAAAAAAGCTAACTAAATAAATTAAAGTCAAACACGTTCAAAAAAATCTTTTTAAATTAAAGGAAAGTAAAACACATTCAAAAAATGCTTTTTAAATCAAGTGAAAGTCAAACACATTCAAACAAAACTTTTTGAATCGAATGAAAGTCAAATGCATTTAAAAAAGCCTTTTAATTGAATATAAGTCATATGCATTGAAGGATGCTAAAAGAACTAAATGAAAGTCAAACACATTCAAACTAAGCTTTTGGAATGAAATGAAAGTAAAACACATTCAAAAAAAGCTTTTTGAATCGAATGTAAGTAAATTGCATTCAACGAAGCTAATATAATCAAATGAAAGTCAAACACATTAAAACAAAGTTTTTAATTTTAATCAAATGAATGTCAAACACATTCAAACAAATCGTTTTGAATCGAATAAAAGTCAAATGCGTTCAACTAAGCTTATTTAATCAAATAAATGTCAAACACATTCAAACAAAGCTTTTTCAATAAAATGAAAGTCAAAGACATTCAAACAAAGCTTTGTGAATCAAAGGAAGGTCAAACACATTCAAATTAAGCTTTTTGAATCGAATCAAAGTCGAATGAATTCAACGAAGTTAATTGAATCAATTGAAAGTTAAACACATTCAAACAAAGCTTTTTGAATTAATTGAAAGTTAAACACATTCAAAGAAAACTTTTTGAATCAAATGAAATCTAACACATTCAGATAAATCTTATTGAATCAAAGGAAAGTCAAACACATTGAAACAGGGCTAATTGAATCAAATGAAAGTTAAACACATTGAAACAATGCTTTTTGAATCAAATGAAAGTCAAAGCCATTTAAACAGAGGAATTCAATTGAATGAAAGTCAAACACATTTAAACAAAGCAAATTGAATCAAATGAAGGTTAAACATATTTAAACTAAAAATTATGAATAGATGAATATCAAACACATTCAAACCAAGCTTTTTTAATCAACTTAAAGTCAAACACATTGAAATGAAGCTTTTGGAATCAAATGAAAGTCAAACACATTAAAACAAATCTTATTGACACAAATGAAAGTAAAAAACGTTCAAAAAAAGCTTTTTAATTGAAATGAAATTCAAACACATTCAGACAAAGCATTTTAAATCGAATGAAAGTCAAATGCATTTAACGAAGCTAACTAAATAAATTAAAGTCAAACACATTCAAAAAAATCTTTTTAAATTAAAGGAAAGTAAAACACATTCAAAAAATGCTTTTTAAATCAAGTAAAAGTCAAACACATTCAAACAAAACTTTTTGAATCGAATGAAAGTCAAATGCATTCAAAAAAGCCTTTTAATTGAATGTAAGTCATATGCATTGAAGGATGCTAAAAGAACTAAATGAAAGTCAAACACATTCAAACTAAGCTTTCTGAATGAAATGAAAGTCAAACACATTTAAACAAAGATTTTTGAAACGAATGAAAGTTAAATGCATTCAACAAATTTAATTGAATAAAACAAAAGTCAAACACATTTAAACAAAGCTTTTTGAATCATA
This sequence comes from Chenopodium album, assembly GCF_948465745.1. NCBI lineage: Eukaryota > Viridiplantae > Streptophyta > Magnoliopsida > Caryophyllales > Amaranthaceae > Chenopodium > Chenopodium album. Next base: position 25,018,270 of record NC_137842.1, read on the forward strand.
TGAAAGTGAAATACATTCAAACAAAGCTTTTAAAAACAAATGAAAGTAAAAAACTTTCAAACAAAGCTTGTCGAATAAAATGAAAGTCAAATGCATTCAACGAACCAATTAAAATCAAATGAACGACAAACACATTCAAACAACGTTTTTTGATTGAAATGTAAGTCAAACTCATTCAAATAAAGCTTTTTGAATCGAATGAAAGTCAAATGCGTTCAACGAACTTAATTGAATCAAATGAAAGTCAAACACATTCAAACAACTCTTTTTGAATCAAATGAATGTCAAACACATTCAAATAAAGCTTTTTGAATTAAATCAAAGTCAAACACATTTAAACAAAGCTTTGTGAATCAAATAAAGGTCAAACACATTCAAATTAAGCTTTTGAATCGAATGAAAGTCAAATAAATTCAACGAAGCTAATTAAATCAAATGAAAGTCAACACATTCAAATAAATCTTTTTAAATTAAAGGAAAGTCAAACACATTCAAATAAAGCTTTTGGAATGAAATGAAAGTAAAACACATTCAAAAAAAGCTTTTTTAATCGAATGTAAGTAAATTGCATTCAACGAAGCTAATATAATCAAATGAAAGTCAAACACATTAAAACAAAGTTTTTTAATCAAATGAATGTCAAATACATTCAAACAAATCGTTTTGAATCGAATAAAAGTCAAATGCGTTCAACTAAGCTTATTTAATCAAATAAATGTCAAACACATTCAAACAAAGCTTTTTGAATTAAATGAAAGTCAAACACATTCAAACAAAGCTTTGTGAATCAAAGGAAGCTCAAACACATTCAAATTAAGCTTTTTGAATCGAATGAAAGTCGAATGCATTCAACGAAGTTAATTTAATCAATTGAAAGTTAAACACATTCAAACAAAGCTTTTTGAATTAATTGAAAGTTAAACACATTCAAAGAAAACTTTTTGAATCAAATGAAATCTAACACATTCAGATAAATCTTATTGAATCAAAGGAAAGTCAAACACATTGAAACAGGGCTAATTGAATCAAATGAAAGTTAAACACATTGAAACAATGCTTTTTGAATCAAATGAAAGTCAAACCCATTTAAACAGAGGAATTCAATTGAATGAAAGTCAAACACATTAAAACAAAGCAAATTGAATCAAATGAAGGTTAAACATATTTAAACTAAAAATTATGAATAGATGAATATCAAACAAATTCAAACCAAGCTTTTTTAATCAACTTAAAGTCAAACACATTGAAACGAAGCTTTTAGAATCAAATGAAAGTCAAACACATTAAAACAAATCTTTTTGACAGAAATGAAAGTAAAAAACATTCAAAAAAAGCTTTTTAATTCAAATGAAATTCAAACACATTCAGACAAAGCTTTTTAAATCGAATGAAATTTAATTGCATTTAACAAAGCTAACTAAATAAATTAAAGTCAAACACGTTCAAAAAAATCTTTTTAAATTAAAGGAAAGTAAAACACATTCAAAAAATGCTTTTTAAATCAAGTGAAAGTCAAACACATTCAAACAAAACTTTTTGAATCGAATGAAAGTCAAATGCATTTAAAAAAGCCTTTTAATTGAATATAAGTCATATGCATTGAAGGATGCTAAAAGAACTAAATGAAAGTCAAACACATTCAAACTAAGCTTTCTGAATGAAATGAAAGTCAAACACATTCAAACAAAGATTTTTGAATCGAATGAAAGTTAAATGCATTCAACAAATCTAATTGAATAAAACAAAAGTCAAACACATTTAAACAAAGCTTTTTGAATCATATGAAAGTTAAATACATTCAAACAAAGATTTTAAAAACAAATGAAAGTCAAAAACTTTCAAACAAAGCTTGTCGAATAAAATGAAAGTCAAATGCATTCAACGAAGCAATTAAAATCAAATGAACGTCAAACACATTCAAACAACGTTTTTTGATTCAAATTTAAGTCAAACTCATTCAAATAAAGCTTTTTGAATCGAATGAAAGTCAAATGCGTTCAACGAACTTAATTGAATCAAATGAAAGTCAAACACATTCAAACAACTCTTTTTGAATCAAATAAAAATTAAACACATTCAAAAAAAGCTAATTGAATCAAATGAATGTCAAACACATTCAAATAAAGCTTTTTGAATTAAATCAAAGTCAAACACATTTAAACAAAGCTTTGTGAATCAAATAAAGGTCAAACACATTCAAATTAAGCTTTTGAATCGAATGAAAGTCAAATAAATTCAACGAAGCTAATTAAATCAAATGAAAGTCAACACATTCAAATAAATCTTTTTAAATTAAAGGAAAGTCAAACACATTCAAATAAAGCTTTTGGAATGCAATGAAAGTAAAACACATTCAAAAAAAGCTTTTTTAATCGAATGTAAGTAAATTGCATTCAACGAAGCTAATATAATCAAATGAAAGTCAAACACATTAAAACAAAGTTTTTTAATCAAATGAATGTCAAATACATTCAAACAAATCGTTTTGAATCGAATAAAAGTCAAATGCGTTCAACTAAGCTTATTTAATCAAATAAATGTCAAACACATTCAAACAAAGCTTTTTGAATTAAATGAAAGTCAAACACATTCAAACAAAGCTTTGTGAATCAAAGGAAGCTCAAACACATTCAAATAAGCTTTTTGAATCGAATGAAAGTCGAATGCATTCAACGAAGTTAATTTAATCAATTGAAAGTTAAACACATTCAAACAAAGCTTTTTGAATTAATTGAAAGTTAAACACATTCAAAGAAAACTTTTTGAATCAAATGAAATCTAACACATTCAGATAAATCTTATTGAATCAAAGGAAAGTCAAACACATTGAAACAGGGCTAATTGAATCAAATGAAAGTTAAACACATTGAAACAATGCTTTTTGAATCAAATGAAAGTCAAACCCATTTAAACAGAGGAATTCAATTGAATGAAAGTCAAACACATTAAAACAAAGCAAATTGAATCAAATGAAGGTTAAACATATTTAAACTAAAAATTATGAATAGATGAATATCAAACAAATTCAAACCAAGCTTTTTTAATCAACTTAAAGTCAAACACATTGAAACGAAGCTTTTAGAATCAAATGAAAGTCAAACACATTAAAACAAATCTTTTTGACAGAAATGAAAGTAAAAAACATTCAAAAAAAGCTTTTTAATTCAAATGAAATTCAAACACATTCAGACAAAGCTTTTTAAATCGAATGAAATTCAATTGCATTTAACAAAGCTAACTAAATAAATTAAAGTCAAACACGTTCAAAAAAATCTTTTTAAATTAAAGGAAAGTAAAACACATTCAAAAAATGCTTTTTAAATCAAGTGAAAGTCAAACACATTCAAACAAAACTTTTTGAATCGAATGAAAGTCAAATGCATTTAAAAAAGCCTTTTAATTGAATATAAGTCATATGCATTGAAGGATGCTAAAAGAACTAAATGAAAGTCAAACACATTCAAACTAAGCTTTCTGAATGAAATGAAAGTCAAACACATTCAAACAAAGATTTTTGAATCGAATGAAAGTTAAATGCATTCAACAAATCTAATTGAATAAAACAAAAGTCAAACACATTTAAACAAAGCTTTTTGAATCATATGAAAGTTAAATACATTCAAACAAAGATTTTAAAAACAAATGAAAGTCAAAAACTTTCAAACAAAGCTTGTCGAATAAAATGAAAGTCAAATGCATTCAACGAAGCAATTAAAATCAAATGAACGTCAAACACATTCAAACAACGTTTTTTGATTCAAATGTAAGTCAAACTCATTCAAATAAAGCTTTTTGAATCGAATGAAAGTCAAATGCGTTCAACGAACTTAATTGAATCAAATGAAAGTCAAACACATTCAAACAACTCTTTTTGAATCAAATAAAAATTAAACACATTCAAAAAAAGCTAATTGAATCAAATGAATGTCAAACACATTCAAATAAAGCTTTTTGAATTAAATCAAAGTCAAACACATTTAAACAAAGCTTTGTGAATCAAATAAAGGTCAAACACATTCAAATTAAGCTTTTGAATCGAATGAAAGTCAAATGAATTCAATTAAGCTAATTAAATCAAATGAAAGTCAACACATTCAAATAAATCTTTTTAAATTAAAGGAAAGTCAAACACATTCAAATAAAGCTTTTGGAATGAAATGAAAGTAAAACACATTCAAAAAAAGCTTTTTGAATCGAATGTAAGTAAATTGCATTCAACGAAGCTAATATAATCAAATGAAAGTCAAACACATTAAAACAAAGTTTTTAATTTTAATCAAATGAATGTCAAACACATTCAAACAAATCGTTTTGAATCGAATAAAAGTCAAATGCGTTCAACTAAGCTTATTTAATCAAATAAATGTCAAACACATTCAAACAAAGCTTTTTGAATAAAATGAAAGTCAAAGACATTCAAACAAAGCTTTGTGAATCAAAGGAAGCTCAAACACATTCAAATTAAGCTTTTTGAATCGAATGAAAGTCGAATGAATTCAACGAAGTTAATTGAATCAATTGAAAGTTAAACACATTCAAACAAAGCTTTTTGAATTAATTGAAAGTTAAACACATTCAAAGAAAACTTTTTGAATCAAATGAAATCTAACACATTCAGATAAATCTTATTGAATCAAAGGAAAGTCAAACACATTGAAACAGGGCTAATTGAATCAAATGAAAGTTAAACACATTGAAACAATGCTTTTTGAATCAAATGAAAGTCAAACCCATTTAAACAGCGGAATTCAATTGAATGAAAGTCAAACACATTCAAACAAAGGAAATTGAATCAAATGAAGGTTAAACATATTTAAACTAAAAATTATGAATAGATGAATATCAAACACATTCAAACCAAGCTTTTTTAATCAACTTAAAGTCAAACACATTGAAACGAAGCTTTTAGAATCAAATGAAAGTCAAACACATTTAAACAAATCTTTTTGAAACAAATGAAAGTCAAACACATTCAAAAAAAGCTTTTTAATTCAAATAAAATTCAAACACATTCAGACAAAGCTTTTTAAATCGAATGAAAGTCTAATGCATTTTACGAAGCTAATTAAATAAATTAAAGTCAAACAAATTCAAAAAAAACTTTTTAAATTAAAGGAAAGTAAAACACATTTTAAAAAAGCTTTTTGATTCAAGTGAAAGTCAAACACATTCAAACAAAACTTTTTTAATCGAGTGAAAGTCAAATGCATTAAAAAAATACTTTTTAATCGAATGAAAATCATATGCATTAAAGGATGCTAAATGAATTAAATGAAAGTCAAACACATTAAAATTAAGCTTTCTTAATTAAATAAAAGTCAAACACATTCAAACAAAGATTTTGGAATCGAATGAAAGTTAAATGCATTCAACAAATCTAATTGAATAAAACGAAACTCAAACACATTGAAACAAAGCTTTTTGAATCATATGAACGTTAAATACATTCAAACAAAGTTTTTTAAATAAAATGAAAGTAAAAAACTTTCAAACAAAGCTCTTCGAATAAAATGAAAGTCAAATGCATTCAACGAAGCAAATAAAATCAAATGAACTTCAAACACATTCAAACAACGTTTTTTTATTCAAATGAAAGTCAAACTCATTCAAATAAAGCTTTTTGAATTGAATGAAAGTCAAATGCATTCAACGAAGTTAATTGAATCAAATGAAAGTGAAACACATTCAAACAACTCTTTTTGTATCAAATAAAAATTAAAGACATTCAAAGAAAGCTAATTGACTCAAATGATCGTCAAACACATTCAAACAATGCTTTTTAAATCAAATGAAAGTCAAACACATTAAAAAAAAGCTTTTTGAATCAAATGAAAGTCAAACAAATTCAAATAAAGCTTTTTGAATAAAATGAAAGTCAAAAAAGGTTTTGGAATCGAATGAAAGTTAAATGCATTCAACGAAGCTAATATATCAAATGAAAGTCAAACACATTCAAACAAAGCTTTTTTTAATCAAATGAATGTCAAACACATTCAAACAAATCGTTTTGAATCGAATAAAAGTCAAATGCATTCAACGAAGATAATTGAATTAAATGAATGTCAAACACATTTAAACAAAGATTTTTTAATTAAATGAAAGTCAAACACATTCAAACAAAGATTTTTGAACCAAATGAAGGTCAAACACATTTAAATAAAGCTTTTTGAATCGGGAAAAAAAGAGGGTTAACTTTTTCTTGACTTTTCTCTCTCCCATGGCGATTTTCTGAGCTGGTTTTTTTCACTCGGTGATTGATTATGGCTAGGAAGAACAAGCAGGCAACTCCAACTCCTCAGCCCTCAAACTTAGCGTCTTTGACTTCAGTGAATTCTGGCTTGAATCAACTCAATGCTGATGGTTTTTCTACAAGCATTTCTTCGATCCCTGAGGAATCTGATATGGATGAACTGGTTACGCCACCTCCTCATCTGGTGAATCCTTCTGCTGCTGGTAAGATTTTTTGAATTGAACTTAGAGCTCTTGAATTGAATCATGAATCTATTTTACCTAGTTTTCTGCAGAAATCCAATGAAACAGTAACGAGGGTTTCTCGGGTTACTGTTCCATTGGATCCTGGAACTATTAATGGAGATCCAGCTCAATTGAAAGGTACTGGAAACAATTCTGATGTTCCTAATGCTGGTGCTAGTCTCAGTTTTGAAGATATTGCTCCAGATCTAACTCGATCAGTTACTAGAGCTCCTAGAGTTACTGTTCCATTGAATACTAAAGCTGACTCTACTACTGCTGGCATGGGTGTGCTTGAGATTGCTGATAATGCTTCTGTGGGTGCTGAGGTGCCTCAGGATGCTAGATCTAGTCCTAAACTCACTGCTAAAGGAGCTTCTCTGGCCTTTATTGCTCCCGTGCTTAAAAATGGAAAGTCTGTTGCTCAGTTGCAGAGTACTGAATCGCAAGCAGGTAACCTCAAATGCAAATAATCTGTTATTTTTATGTTATTGGTTATTACCCTACTATTGCTGCTGTGCATAGATATATCTCTGAAAATTTGAATTCCATTGCTAAACCTGATATATTTTGGCACGATGATGGTTACTTCTTGATTAAGATGCAAAATGATTCTGATATGCATACTTTTATGAATGCTAGTCCTCATATGTTCTATGGTAGAGCAGCTATTGTTAAACCTTGGAATGATAAGTTTGACTTTCATTCTGAGGTCCTCAGAATTGTCCCTCTATGGGTTAGACTTCCTAATCTTCCTCTCAATTGATGGGGGGTTGATACCTTGAGTAGAATTGGATGTGTTATTGGGGTGCCTTTGTATGCTGATGATTGTACTTCTAAGCAATTAAGGGTTACCTTTGCTCGATTGCTTATTGAAGTTGATATTACTAAACCTTTACCTAAGAGTATTTGGGTTGAGAATCCAGATGGCAACCTCATTGAACAGAAGCTTATATTTGAGTGGTCTCCACCTTTTTGCAAGAAGTGTACTAAGGTTGGTCATGACTGTAATGCTCCAACTAAAAAGACTCGGGCTCAGCAAAAGCAGCTTGGTACTAAGGAGCAAGCTAAGGAGAAAACTAAGGTTTGGGTTCCTAGGCAACCTAATCCTGCTCCTGCTACTGTTCCTATATCTAATTCTGTGAATGAAACAGTCCATGGTGCTACTGCTATTAATCCAGCTCCTACTGCACACAAAGCTAACTCTGATTATGATTGGAGAATAGTTGGCAGGAAGAATAGAAGTTTCAGTGTTTCTCATCCTGGTCCAGATTTGTCTAGCTCTAATCCTTATTCTTCTTTGTTTAAAGATACTCACACTGATTCTATCGGGGGTGATGGTAATCCCCCTCTGGGAGGATGATTGTTGTCTCTTGGAACATTAGGGGTCTTAATGACCCTAATAAAGTAGCTTCTGTTAAGAAGTTACTCTCTGAGCAATCTGTTGATGTAATTGGTATTCTGGAAACCAAGGTGAAACTAAAGAATTGTGTCAAATTACAGAAGAAGTTTGGCAAAGCTTGGTCTTGGTTCTGCAATTATGATCATTCTTATAAAGGAAGAATTTGGGTTGGTTGGTTACAGGACAAAGTGAATGTGACTGTTCTTTCTTCTCATGAGTAGTTTATTCATACTAATATTTGTTCTAAAGACTTACAACGTCATTTCTTAGTTACCTTTGTGTATGTTCTTCATTCTATTCATGATAGGGTTCCTCTTTGGACTGGTATTAATAACATTTCAGTTTCTTCTGATCCTTTGCTTCTCATTGGTGATTTTAATTCTATTCTTCATGATGGTGATAGGTTTAATGGTGCTCCTATTACTGATTATGAGGTAAAACACTTCAAAGAATGTATTAAGACCATGGACTTTTGTGAAATCAAGAGTAAGGGTTCTTTCTTTTCTTGGAACAATAAAGGGCATGGTGATGATAGGATTGCTACTAGAATTGATAAGGGTCTGGCTAATCAAGCCTGGATGTCTGTTTACAGTTCTGTTGAAGCTATCTTTCTCCCTCCCTTACTTTCTGATCACTACCCTATTTTGGTTAAGGTCTGTTCTCATAATCTTGGGAAGGGAAGGCCTTTCAGATTTTTGAATTGCCTTGCTGATCACAAAGATTTTTGCTCTATTGTTGAAGCTGGCTGGATTAAGGTGTCTAAGAGTACTGCTATGTCTGATGTTTGGCAGAATTTGAAAACTGTTAAACAAGGTCTTAAGAGCTTAAACACCAAATATTTTGAAAATATTGATTAAAGAGTTGAACAAACAAATGCTACTTTAATTCAAATCCAAGGAAAGCTTGCTGATGATATTACCAATGTAGAATTACATTTACAGGAAGCTGCTGCTATTGAGCAAATTAAACATTGGATGAGTATTCAGGAGCACATATACAAACACAAAGCTAGAGTGGATTGGATCAAATTAGGAGTTTCTAATTCTCACTATTTCTTTTCTATTATGAAGCAAAGGCAAAGTAGGAATAGAATTGATTCTATTTTTACTGATCTTGATGTGTTGCTGAAAGATCCTATTCAAGTGGAACAGGAGATTGTAAGTTTCTATAAGGTTCTTCTGGGTACTAGAGCTTCTTCTTTGCCTGCTGTTGATATTCAAACTATGAGTGCTGGTAAACAGCTAGACCAAACTGCTATAGATATTCTGTCTACAGATGTTGCTTATTCTGAGATTGATGCTGCTTTGGCTAGTATTGGCAATGACAAGGCTCCTGGTATTGATGGCTTTAATGCTGTCTTTTTCAAGAAGGCTTGGCACATTATTAAGCATGACATCTATACTGCTGTTACTCAGTTCTTTCAAACTAGTATTATTGCTAAGCAATGGAGTTGCACCACAGTTACTTTAGTTCCTAAAGTCTCTCATCCTTCTTATGTTAAAGAATTCAGACCCATTGCTTGTTGTACTATGGTCTATAAATTAATCTCTAAAGTGCTTACTCATAGAATTGCTCAGGTTGTGGGCTCTGTTGTTAGTGATTCTCAATCTGGTTTTATTCCTGGGAAGCATATTAGGGATAATATTCTTTTAGCTACTGAGCTCATCAAAGGTTACACTCACAATTATATCACTCCCAGATGTATGCTCAAGATTGATTTGAGGAAAGCTTATGATTCTATTGAATGGAGCTTTCTTAAGACTGTGCTTGAGGAAACTGGCTTTCCTCAAAAGGTGGTTAATTGGATTATGACCTGTGTCTCTTCTGTTTCTTACTCTATAATGGTGAATGGTTTTCCTTCTAAGCCTTTCCCAGCTCAAAAAGGGTTGAGACAAGGTGATCCTATGTCTCCTTTTCTGTTTTCTCTGTGTATGGATTATCTGTCTAGGTATTTGAAATAGATGACCCATGATCCTAATTTCAATTTTCACCCTAGATGTGAGAAGCTTGGTATTACTCATATGATGTTTGCTGATGACTTATTGCTCTTTGCTAGAGCTGATGCTGGTTCCATTCAGCTTGTTTTGAATACTTTTCAGAAGTTTTCTAGTGCCTCTGGTTTGTCTGCTAACCTTAGCAAAAGTGAAGTGTATTTTGGTGGTGTACTTGAAGCTGAAAAAGATAACTTACAGGCGATTCTTGGGATGAGTAGGGGTACCCTTCCTTTCAAGTATCTTGGTGTTCCTCTTTCTTCTAAGAAGTTGACCATCTCTCAGTGCAGGCCTTTGATTGAAAAAATTACTGCTAGAATTGATAACTGGTCTGCTAGACATCTCTCTTATGCAGGAAGGTTACAACTCATTAAGAGTGTTCTTTTTGGCATTCAAGCTTATTGGGCTCAAATCTTCATTCTTCCCAAAAAGGTGCTTAGGGAAATTGAATCCAGATTTAGGGTGTTTCTTTGGACTGGCAAAAATGTTTATTCTAAGAAAGCTCCTGTTTCTTGGAATCATATGACCCTCCCTAAAGTTTGTGGTGGTTGGAATATCACTTTACTAAGTGATTGGAACAAAGCTGTTGTTTGCAAGATTCTATGGGATTTAGCTCATAAATCTGATAATTTATGGGTTAAATGGGTCCATATATACTATTTCAGCAACAAGGATCTTTGGTCTGCTGCTATTCCTAAAAAGTGCACTTCGGTCTTAAAGAAAATTCTAGGGTGCAGGGAAGTTATTGACAGCATTGGTGGTTGGGCTGCAGTTACTCATAATGGAAAAATGAGTATCTCTAGAGTGTACTCTAAAATAAGGCCTCAAGCTGATAAAGTGAGCTGGAAGAGACTTGTTTGTAACAATCGAGCTTCTCCTAAGAGCATTTTTATAACTTGGATGGCTCTGAAGAATAGAATGGTGACTAAGGATAGGCTTATTCAATGGCACATTAACTGTGATCCTTTATGCTTCTTTTGCCAGAACTATGATGAAAGTGTTGCTCATCTTTTCTTTACTTGCTCTTATTCTAGAGAAATTTGGTAGAAAATTCTTGATTTGCTGAATATCCAGAAGACAGTGCAATGTTTTGAGCTTGAACAACATTGGGCTTCAAGGTTCTGCAGGAAAGCTAACAGGAAGGGTACGCTTTATTTGATGTTCTTTGCTTAAACTGTTCATAGCATTTGGCTTCAGAGGAACAATTTAATGTTCACTGGTAACTGTCAGTCTGCTGAGGTGGTATTTACAGAAATTGTTTATAGGGTTATTGTTGGGTGCTCTGAGTCTGACAGGAAATTCATGTACCTTTGATGTTCTAGTTCTGGCTTGTAGGTGTTTTTGATCTGGTGCTGTGTTCAGGGTGGCTGCTTTTGTTTTGCTCTGGTGGTCTGCTTGTATTGCTGTTCTGAGCTAATGCAGGGATCTGCTAGTTACTATGCTTTTCTGCTGCTGCTGTTCTGTTTCAGCTTTTGTATCTGTTGTTGTTCTGTGTGTTGCTGCTGTTTGCTGATGCTGTGTCTGTTCTGTGCAGCTGTTTGCTGCTGCTTTTGTCTGCTTCAGCTGTTGTATCTTTGCTGCTGCTGCTTGCTGTTGCTGTGTTTTGTGCAGTTGCTGCTTCTGTGTTCTGCAGGTGGTGCAATGTTGGTTTTTGTTTGTTGCGGTTTGCTTGCTCTTGGTGGCATTTGGTCTGGTGCTTGCTTGGTGCTGTTGTTCTGCGTTTTGGCAGGGGTTTCAAGCTTGCAGTTTGCTTGTTGATGCCTTGTTTTAATAGAAATTGTGTATTTAGGCTTGTGTTGTTTGCTTTGTTGTTTGTTGGCTGTGCTGTTGTCTGGTCCTGGTTTCCAGAACCCTTCCTAGAAGGTGGCTGGGAATCTGAGTCCAGTTTGTTCTAGGCCCTACCTAGAACCCTTCCTAGAAGGTGGCTAGGTAGGATCTAGAACTGGTTTTGGGGGTTGGCCTGTTTTTCAGGTCTTGTGGTGTTCTAGTGGTAGTTATAACTTAGCTCTTGTAAGTTGTAACTTTCTCTCTTTGGTAATAAAATCTTATTTACCAAAAAAGCTTTTTGAATCGAATGAAAGTTAAATGCATTCAACGAAGCTAATTGAATCAAATGAAAGTAAAATGCATTCAACAAATCTAATTGAATCCAATGAATGTCAAACACATTCAAACAAAACATTTTGAATTAAATGAAAGTCAAACACATTCAAAAAAAGCTTTTTTGAATCAAATGAAGGTCAAACACATTCAAATAAAGCTTTTTGAATCGAAAGAAAGTCGAATGCATTCAACGATGTTAATTATATCAATTGAAAGTCAAACACATTCAATCAAAGCTTTTTGAATTAAATGAAAGTTAAACACATTCAAAGAAAACTTTTTGAATCAAATGAAATCAAAAACATTCAAATAAATCTTATTGGATCAAAGGAAAGTCAAACATATTCAAACAAAGAAAATTGAATCAAATAAAGGTTAAACACAATCAAACTAAATTTTTGAATTGAATGAATATCAAACACATTCAAACAAAGCTTTTTTAATAACCTTAAACTCAAACACATTGAAACAAAGCTTTTTGAATCAAATGAAAGATAAACACATTAAAACAAATCTTTTTGAAACAAATGAAAGTCAAACACATTCAAAAAAATCTTTTTAATTCAAATACTTTTTAATTTAAATGAAATTCAAACACATTCAAACAAATCTTTTAGAATCGATTGAAAGTAGAATGCATTCAACGAAGCTAATTAATTAATTAAAATCTTTTTAAATTAAAGTAAAGTTAAAAATATTAAAAAAAAAAAAAAGCTTTTTGAATTAAGTGAAAGTCAAACACATTCAAACAAAGCTTTTTAAATCGAATGAAAGTTAAATGCATTAAAAAAAATCCTTTTGAATCGAATGAAAGTCATATGAATTCAACGATGCTAATTGAATAAAATGAAAGTCAAACACATTTAAACTAAGCTTTCTATATGAAATGAAAGTCAAACACATTCAAACAAAGCCTTTTGAATCTAATGAAAGTTAATTGCATTCAACGAATCTAATTGAATGAAAGAAAGGTAAACACATTCAAGCAAAGCTTTTTGAATCATACGAAAGTCAAATACACTCAAACAAAGCTTTTTGAATCAAATGAAAGTAAAAAAATTTCAAATGAAGGTTTTTTAATAAAATGAAAGTCAAATGCATTCAACGAAGCTAATTAAATCAATTGAACGTCAAACACATTCGAACAAAGTTTTTTGATTCAAATGAAAGTCAAACTCTTTCAAGTAAAGCTTTTTGAATCGAATGAAAGTCAAATGCATTCAACGGAATTAATTGAATCAAATGAAAGTCCAACACATTCAAAAAACTCTTTTTGAATGAAATTAAAATTAAACACATTCAAAGAAAGCTTATTGAATCAAATGAAAGTCAAACACTTTTAAACAATGCTTTTTAAATCAAATGAAAGTTAAACACATTCAAAAAAAGCTTTTTGAATCAAATGAAATTAAAACTGTAGGGAATATTTCAAGCATTACTACTAGCTTTAACCCCACTGTGATCATACACTAAAGTACGGTGGCGTCCAAAGGGATAGAAGATTGAGCAAAAGAGTCGCCAAGAAGTTTTAGGAACTTGTAAACCGTTCACAGGGTGAAGGTTACACCCCTTCACGATCCAGGAGATCGTCAACTCGAATAGGTCTGGAACCATGACTGGTAGTTCGGGGATGAAGGTACAAATCCAACCTAAAAGAGATTGAACCTGCCCTAATAATATGCCTTTACTTTATTCTGATCGTATTCATGTGCGCTTTCTGACTAACATGTAAGCAATAGGATTAACCTAAACCTGTTTAATCTATGTGGGTTGAATATTAATGCACAAATAAAGCTATTATTGGCGATCACTTGAATTATAATCAAATTAACCCTAAACAAGATTATTAATTATCTTATTAAGCGTGATTACAAGTACAAATTCCCTTTAAACATACATAAAAGGTGTGATAAAGCAATAACAATAAATATCAAGCAACATAATCATGATAACAATAATAATAATTATAATCATAAATCACAAAAATAATCATAATCATGTTAAAGCATAAGATTAATAGCAAGATCCTAGGCATGATACTAACAAGATTAATAACAAACCCTAGCATGTCACTAAACAATAAAAATCAAAGCTTTAACCCTAACATGATACTAACAATCATAAATATTAGGAAGAACATAAAAGGCATCATACTTTTTATCATACTTGATATTAAAGTTACCCAAGACATGATACTAGGAAGATCAAAACGCCCTAACATAACATTAGGAATCATAATAACAACCTAAGCATGATTTCTACATAATAATAACAATTAAACCATTAATGTACTTACTTGGATGCCTCGTACCTCTTTCTAATAACAAAATACACACGTTAGTAACTTCAAGGTGTATCTAGGTCTTGTGAATGCGGAATTTTGTAAAAAAAAAGGTAGTAGGTTTAGAGAAGAGAGAAAGAAAGTTGATGATCGTAGATTGGAGGTTGTAGATTGGAGATTCTCGATGAGAATTGATGAAAATTGATGAATGAAAATGGAGTTTTTAGAAGGCTATTTATAGAAAAAATCAGCCAAAAAGATAGAAAATCGAAACAGAGTTCTGACGCGCAAAAACGAGGTTAGCGCCAGACGCTGACATTAGCGCCAGGCGCTAACGCTAGTGCTAGGCGCCAGGCTTAGCGTCAGGTGCTAATGACTGGCGTTTGGCGCTGATTAAATTTCTAACGCGTTTTCTAAAATCAGATAGAAATTAACCGTACATGAGGATAAAATCGTATTTTCCTCAAAAACATTCTTTTATTCTAATTAAAACTCTAAAAAGTCAACAAAAGTCAATTTATCAATGCTAATTGAATAAGGAATGAAAAGAACCATCTAGAAGAATCTAGAAGAATAAAACCATTCCTAATTGCATTAGGAATGATAAATCCATATTAGGCCCTCCCCTAGATCATTGGGCCGCATATAAAGCTCAATCCGGGCCTAGTTAGTAATTTGGCCATAACTTCTTCATTATTCATCGGAATTGGGCTTATAATATGTCGTTGGAAAGCTCTTTTCAAGCGCTATCCAAATACACTACTATTGGACCCATTTCATGGACCAACCAAACTGGATTGGCTGTTTTCTTAAAATAGGTTTTCAAAGCAGAGAGAAGAGAAAAGAAATAAAAACTATCCGCAACACCAGACTTTCAACACTTTCACTTCATTCGATTATGATTCGACGTGGAAGGTACTCATCACCGGGTTTGGGTTTTTGGAGACACAAATGGGTGTCCACAGAAGCCCCCACTTTGACTGAGTTTGGAGAAACGTAATTTTCGAAAACAGAAGTCAAAGTATCGATAGGGACGGAGAATGATTTAGAACGTTCCGGAGCCTAAATCATTCTTATAACGCCGATACCTGCAAACTAGCGTTAGTTAAAAGGATAAAAGACTTAAGAAACGCGTATCTTGCACCGTCGAGCACACGTCTCTTAAGGTAACCGATTTGCTACCGCATTGTTGTATTTCTGTAATTTTTTTGACCACCTCCTACAAGCTAGAGAATGCCGCCTGAAGACTGCTACGCTTGTAACTGCCTCCAATTCCGCCATGATAGACTTCTGCAAGCTAGAGAACCCCATCAAAGATTTCTTCGCTTGAAACAACCTCCAGTTGTTTGTGCCAACTCTCCGCAAGCTAGGGAACGCTGCAGAAGATATCCTCGCTTGAAGCTATCCTCATTTGTTGCGATAATATTCCAAAGAAAATTACCGAAGACCTACGCTTGTCGATCTTTAAAATCTCGCTTGAACTTTGTTTCCGCTATGCCTGTACGTCGGCGCTTCTGCTGCTTTTGAACCTGTATGTCGGTGCCTTTCGCTGAATGAACCAGTATGTTGGTGACTTTTGTTGAATGAACTAGTATGTCAGTGCCTTTTGCGATGAGTCAATGCTTAGGCGCTTTAAGCTAAGTGAGACGATCTTTCATCAGCTCGATCACTTTATGTAATTGTAATCAAGCCGATTACTAAAATCGTGTCAAAATGCTTAGAGGGGCTAACTGGTATACCAAGGAACCCAAAATATATTGAAAAAGATTGGAATAACCGTACTGAGTGGTTGAGAAGTCTCGCGCTGCTGAAATAACGCTAGCGCCGCTTCTTTGGCTGTAGCGCCAGACGCTGGTACTAGCGCCAGGCGCTAAGCCTTAACGACTGAAGCCAAGTTCTGACGCTTGGCGCTAGAGTCGGGTTTTCCTTAAATACCCTTCTCTTCTTCATTTCCGCTACTGCTGCTCGCGTTTTTGCTTGAGAAATTCTCAGAACTTCATTTGATTCGTTCTTTCTCGTTTCTCAACCGAATTCGCTTAAATTTGTTGCAATTTAAATCTTGTTCCATCCATTTTCCTGATCTATGTAAGTTTCCTCCGAACTCACACCGATTTTAATGAATTTCGCATGCATTTGTTCACGAATTTCTTGAAAATTCGAAATTTAGATTGCTAAATTCTCTTTGTTTATCAAATTTTGTGCCATGAAATTGCTTGATTATGTTTATATATTGCCATGGGAGTAATTTGATACTTGTTTGACTCAATTTGGTGAAGAAACGAACAAATCACCATTGTTGAACCTCTTAAGGTCGGGAAGACAATGTGGCTTGTTCTTGATGTTTTTGCTAGCAATTCTTGTCCAATTTGTCACAATAATTACTATTGTATTTCAAGAAATTGTTTGTTTGCTTGAAAAATTTCGTGTATGCTCAATATGAATTTGTGCTCTGTTTTAGTACTACGTACTCTTTTTTTTGCGAATATAGTATCATGCGGCTAGGCGAACCTTAGATACCATAGAACCTTAATTTATGATGATTCTGCACAATGTAGCATGGCTAGACAGCGAGGCTCTAGTTCACGGTCCCGAGACGTCTAACGGGAGCATGAGCCTGTAGAGGACGACGCTGATCCGTCCACTTCGCTCGGCCGACTCCCTGAGTGGGATGAGCGGACCTTGTACTTCTCTCCCGTTCACCACATCTCTAAGAGGGTGAGACAGGGCATCACAGTTTGGAGGACACGCTGCCATGGTTCCCGCTGTGACGGTTTGGGCGACCTATACAAGATGTACATCGCCAATGACGACGAGACGAGACTTCTATGGGAGTCTTGCGGACTGACTACACTATTTGAGACCTTGGAGGCCATGATTGCCTCCAGCGGGGGTCACCATGTAGTCCGTGCTCTCGTGGAGTTCTTTTGGGACACCACTAACACTTTCCACTTCCCTTGGGGTGAGATGATGGTCACCCCGACCGACTTCAGTCTTATTACGGGACTGAAGTTTAACTCTGTGGCGCTACCGTTCGACAGTGAGATTAGCGTCTTTTCTCCTGAGGTCGAGGAGCTGTTGGGTCCGATTGCTATTCGGGCTCGAGCTGAGGTAGAGTTGACTCAGTTAAGTTCTAGGGGGATTCGCCGCTCGACTTTAGCAGCGACTTTTGATGATGGTGCGCCTTCCCGAGAGCAGCCGGTGCGCATCTTTGCAATTATCTTGATGTCAGGGACGTTTTCTCCTGACAAGGGTAATAGGGCGCTGCTTTACTACCTTCCTACTGTCCGCGATCTTCACCGGATCAAAACTTACGACTGGGCCAGCTTGGCCTATCCGGACTTCATCCGAGCGTTGCGGGACTCGTGTCGACATCGGTCCTTCACCGGGAACGTTGCTCTATCTTATTTTTGGAGGGTCGTAGAGGTATACTTTATTTCTTGTAAAGTTTATCTCTAACTTTTAGTTAGCGCTTGCTGATAATTTTTGCCTTTTGTAGGTCTGGTTCTACGAGTACTTCCCTTCAGCTACGCCGGCGAGACCGTCGCCACGCAGGTGTCCAGTAAGTGCTTCCTAGGGAAGCCGCCGCATTGGGATGTCCACTGCCAATGTCTGAGATTGGATCATCTTGGTATGGTTCTTTGCATATTTGAACATTTTGTGATGCCTTTGATAGATTCATGTCTAATAGGCGTTCTTTGTAGGAGCCTGACGTGTTGTACCGACCGTGGGTCGACTTGGCGATCCTTAGGCTAGCCGTGCAGTATTTTGCTGAGCGTCGCTATTTCTTGGGGATCTATGGAGCGATTGCATATCTTGGGGAGAGGGTTTCTATTCAGCATTCCTCGGATACTTTTGTCGTTCCTGCTCCTCCACCGCGTCACATGTTTGATGTCGCGAGGCTGGTGAGCATGTCAAAGGGAGCTGGTACCCCTTGGAGATCTTACACGATCCTTTGGCGGTGCTATGAGGAGGAGCTAATGCCGTTGTTAGCTCCAGTTCCTGTACCTGCTGAGGATGTGGCGGTATGAAATGTGCCTCAACTTACCTATCATGTGGAATTCAAGCCTTATTTGTAGAGATTGTGGCTCATATGAGGTTATTTCGGGTTTTTTGTGTGATTTTGCATTTATCCCATATTCGGTAATATCCTTCTTTTCCCTCTCTCTCTTACTTATTGTGACTTGAAGATCATGTGTTGGTAATGTTGGATTAATTTGTCCTTGTTTTCCCCTCCTTAGTTTCATCGTTTATGATTTGAGAGCTTGGTTTCATTCAAGCTTGGGGGAGGGTATTCTATCATGTTTGGTGGGATGTTGATTCATATATGCCATGCACGTGAGTATATGCATTTCCATGTTTTTCATGCTTTTGGAAAATCCAAAAATATTTTTGTTTACTTCAAGGCAAGTTTAGCAAATTGTGTTTTGTTTGTTCTTATTTTGGACATTATATCTTTTGGATTTGTTTACTCTTGAATGCCTTTCTTCCTAAGTGGTTAATGTGTGCACGGTTTGAGAGTGTCATTGGTTGACTCTAGGATATTACATGCTAAGGTAGCCGGGTTAAGAACTTTTAGGGCGCCATGAAGCCTTAGTTCACGGGTATGTGGTAAGATGGTGTTGCTCTCTATAGTGGATTTGGCACCCTTAGTTGGTATTTGCTTAGTTATAATCCCGTGTGAGGTAACATTGTTCTAGCCTTCATCACTTTGTTGTGTGGCACATTTGGATCCTTAACTATGCATGTCTTGATCCTTGTTTTGACTTATAGCTCCCAAGATCGTGACCGAAGCACTCTAGGGGAGGAAAAGGGCACTTCTTTCTCATTTTTCTTTATCTTCTTTTTATTTTGTTACAAATTTGATTTTCTATTTTGCATAAACCTACTTGCTAACCAATTTGAGCCTTATGTTTCCCGCTCTTGTTTAAACCACATTACAAACCTAATGGCCTATGTTTACCAACCTTTTAGTTAGTGAAGCATTGGCATGTGAGGTTTGAGTTTTGAGTTGTTGATCATAGACAAGATGCACTTTGAGATTTGGTTAGAGTTGAGCTTGTAAAGAAATATGCAAATTTATGAAAATCAAATGAAGTTTCAAGAAAAAGCCGTCCATGATAAAAAAAAAAGGGGCAAGGACAATAACAAAAAAAAAAGAGAAAAAAAAACAAAAACAAAAACACCAAAAATATTTTAGATGGTTTCATTTTCTTCCCTAGTTTAAGCATTGAGGACAATGCTTTGTTCAAGCTTGGGGGGAATATTGTGTTTGTGTTGAGTAAGCTTTGGGGAATGGCATTATTGGTATTTTTGTTTGATATTTAGTGAATTCTTGAGTGTTTTTGAGTGTCGGCCGCACTTTTTGCTTCACTTAGGAAATATCACCAAATTTTAAATTTTTATCCCACCTTAACCCTTAGCCTTACGTTACAACCAATAAAAAGACCCTTGGACTCTAGTGAGTTAGGTCAAAAGAACGGTGGAGGGAGATAGACTTCAAACCTATGGAAAGAGTATGCATAGTTGAGACGTCGGGATTACCTTCTCAAAGTTTTTCATTTCTTTATCTTTTTCCGGTTCCTTCGTGGAATCTTGAGAAGCTATCTTAAGGGTTGATTTGAAGCTAGTGGAGAGAACGTGGCCCGATTGGTTGGGGCTAGGGTGGATTGAGTCCTAAGTAGTTCTCTATGCTTAGCATGTGTTATGTTTCAATCAACCATTGACATCTTGGAACGTGCATACATTTGTCCATTTAGAAAGGTTTGCATTCATTAGTACTTGTCCTTATCTCTTGTCCATATATGAGCTTGTGTTTTGCTTTTTCTTTTCGTGTTTCTTTTTCGTTACCTTTGGTTTTTGTTGCCTTGCCTTGGTTTTTGTCAAGAGTTGTGGGTTAAGCTCTTGGGAAACCCTCACGAGACCTCACTCGTCCTCATAGGCAACTTTGGGGTTTTAAGGGCTTGTTGTAGCTAAAAACAACCGTGATTCCTACGACAGTGAGTTAGTGTACATTCTTTTCCCTTGTTTCTATTTGGTTTCTTTTGGTTTCAATAATTCCATCTTGTTCTCTTTTGCCTTAGCTTTGCTCGAGGACGAGCAAAGGTTTAGCTTGGGGGAATTTGATAAGTGATATTTATGTCACTCGTAGGGGTAGTATTTAGGTTATTTTCGTGTCTATTTTTCCCTTATTTTCCTTTTATTCTCTTGTTTTCTCTTTAATAAAGTCTCCAGTTTATTTTGGTAATTTTGGTGTGTTTTAGTTTATTTTCTTATTTTATTAGTTTTAGTCTATTTTCCTATTTTATTTTACTTATTTCTATTTTATTTATTTTATTTTATTTGTCTTGGTTTTATTTTATTTCGTCCTTTATTTATTTTTATTTTATTTATTTCTATTTTATTTATTTTATTTTATGTCCCGATCCTCTCCTCGGTTTTCTTTGTGTGTAGGTTTGCAATCGTATTAAGGTTCAAAGCTCAAGTGTGTTCCGAGTTTCAAAGTCATATTCGCGTTCGGGTCCCAAGTTGAGTCAAATGCCAAACGAGCACAATTCACAAGCTTTCAATATCAAGCCCCTGCTGCTCTATTATCCTACACCACACCTTTCCTTATCCTACACCACACCAAAACGCCAAACCTCCCCTGCTCCCTCATTTCCCCTGCTGCCCAGCCACGCATCTCCCCTCACAATCCCTCACACTCCCCTGCTTCACCCCATCAACACCACCAACAACAGCAACAGCAGCAAACCCCCAGCATCTCCAACCACCACTCACTCCCTCACCACCTCACAACATCCGCAACAAACCCCTCAGCCACCATAAAGCCCCAGCAGCGTCGGCATCAACAACACCAAAACCGCACCACCTCTGCTTCCATTCGACCACCAGCAACCAGCAGTCACCACCGCAACTCACCGCAGCAAACCCATCTCAACCACATCCACCTAATTACAACAACAAGAACGCAAACAACATTACCCACCAATCAGAGAAGCCGCTTCAATCGAACCTCCGAATTTTCCCAAATCAGCAATTGCAGCTACCCAGGCCTCCGCGGGCGCGCAACCCTGTCAGAAGGCGCACACAATTGGGCTCCAAAGAACAGAATGATACAGTAGCATTTGCGCGACCTCTGCGCGATGTCTTCGCGGGCGCGCAAATGTGGGTTCAATCACGAACTTCTCACGTGATTTTTATGAAAATCGAAGGGCCACGATTTAATGCTAGATGATTGTAGTTGATGAACGGTGGTGATTGAGCAACCATGGCCGTTGATGATGGAGTATTGACGGTGGTGATTGCTTGGATGATGCGTGGTGATGAAGAGCAGCCACGAAGAAGATGGAGAAATTGAGTCTGATGTTTTGGGGGGAATTGTGGGTTTACTTTTATTTTTCTTTTTCTTTTTTTATGTTTATTTTTGTTTTCCTTTTTCCTTTTCTGATTTTCTTTTCTTCTTTATTTTCTTTTCTCTTTTTACTTCTTTTCTCTTTTATTTCCTTTTTATTTTCCTTTTCTTTATTTATTTGTTTTCTTTATTTATTTTTCTATTTTTCCTAGTTTTATGAAGTTAGTATAAATACCCATTTTTGGGGTAATTAGGACGATAATTATTATCCATTATTCTATTCTCTAATTTAGTTTTAGGAGAGCTTCTCTCTCTAGGTTTAGATTAGATTAGATTAGTTTAGAGAGAGAAAGTAAGGGTTTTTCCATTGATGAATTTGGATATTGAAGAAGGAGCTTGATTGAATCTTTGCAAATCTTCATCTTTAATTAATGAGCAATCTCTTACTCTCTTTCTCTATTTTTGTATTTAGTTTTATTTGCTTATTTTGATTTTCCTTCATTGCTTGTTGGTCATGTTAATTCTTGATTATTTGTTGATTAATCTTGTTATTATCATGATTAGTGAGTAATTTCCCCCATTGAGGGGATGGTTGTGGTGTAGTTGGATCTTGAGCATGTTCTAGGTTTAGAGTTGATTTATTTGTGATTAAAGTCTTTATATGCTTGATATTCTTTAATCTACTTGCAAAATGCATGTTGTTAGTTGATTAAAGGTGAAGCTTTGCTAACAAGGAACGGAAGTTGACTTAGTTAAGGTTCATTAGTATCGATTGTTATTTAATAGTACCTCCTAGTATATGGTTCTAATGTGGAAACATAGAGGCTATGTTAGGAGAAGCCAATTGACCCCGGAAGGCGGCTAGATTGGACCTTTTATTTCGATATTTGAGCATGTTTAGTTCATAATTAATTCAACTTCTATGCTTTTGTTTATGTTCAAGTGAATGCTACACCTAAACCATTTCCCTTAATGTTTTATCTCTAGTTTTAGTTTGTTTAGACCTTAGGTTTACCTTCCCTTATTCCGGACTAGCTTAATTGTTGATAGCATTTGGTAGTGTTTAATCGTTCTCTGTGGTTCGACCCCTATGCTTGCCTTATACTCGTATTAGGTTTGTTTAGGTGTATAAATTGTATTTGATTGAGGTGTAGTCGTTTGACGACGCGATTATTACCTTGTCAAATTGGCGCCGTTGCCGGGGAACGGCTTCCATTACCGTTGTGTTATCTTGTTGAGACTAGTCCATTGTATATATTTTTCCTTTGATTTATTTTTGTTCTCTTTGTTTTGTTTTTGTTGATGAAAGATGGCTTGTATTTCTATTCCTCAATTTGATAATGAACCGTTTTGGGTGTATTTTAATAGACTTGAGGATTTCTTGGATGGTGTTAAGGGTTTTACCAAGGGTGATTATTGTGAAATCATTAATTTGGGATTAAATGAGCATTTTAGAGGAGTGGTTGATAATATGCTAAATGGTGATCTTGAAACTATGTCTTCGGATGAAGCTTGGGATTTCTATTCATGGTTAGCTAGGGATAATTATGATTGGGAGAGGGCCAATCATGAGACTTATGTTCGGGATTCTCATGCTTTTAATGTTGATGCTAATTGTCATGATTTGTCTAATATGAATTCCCATGATGTGCTTGATGCTCCCCATAGTAACCATGTAATGCATGATTTTAACTCCCCTCCCTCTATAGCTCAATGTAATGAGGTACATTCTAATGATGATGAAGTGCATGTTCTTTCTCATATTGCATCAAATTTTTGCATGAATTCTAAAGGTGTGTCCCATAGTTCCCTAGATGATTCCAATGAGCAAGCTTTTGATTCCTCTATCCCCGATGATTTGGACTCATTTGAGATTATGGCCCAAATATTTCTTGCATTTCAAACGAAAGCCCATAACCTTTTGAGTGAGTTCATTGATAATGCTTCATTAGAAAGAGATGAGTTTGAGAGGAATTTGCCCCCATTCACTCTTGGATTTGAGATGGTAGGACTTGAGAAATGTATGGGAGATGTTGTTCAAGATGATGAAGAGGAGGTTGAGGTTGAATCATTTGGAGTTTTTGAGCTTGAGGGAGATGTAGATCGTGAGGGTTCTTCATTTGAGGATTCCATGATTGATTTCCATGCCCTCATTAGTGATGTGAGACCTTGTGGTGAGGGAGTAGCTACCCCTTTTCCCCTCTCTCATACACCTTTCTCTCAAAGGTTTAACCATATCCCCTACTATCCTATGTTCCTCCCTTCTTTTCTCAAAGAACCGCTTAGGAATCCTCCTCCTATCCATGCTTCCGAAGCCCCCAACTCTTTTATTGTTGATGAGGAAAAGAGTTATAATGCCAATCAAAAAGATTTTTATGAGGATAGTTTGCCTCCCTATCTTTCTTTTTCTTCTTATTTTGTTGATTTTTCTTTTGATTCTTTTACTTTTTCTTTTCCCCCTTCTCTCAAACATAAAGTCTCCTTGTACTTTATGTTTGCTTGTCATATGAGCATCGCGTATGCTCTATTTCTTGATATGTTTGCCGGTGCATATGACAAGCTTTTGCGTTCTTTGTCGGGATATTTACTAGATTGGTCTCGCTTGGACGTTAAACAAGCCTTTGCGGGAAGTAACCCGTGTTTTATTGCTTTCATTTTCTTTTGTTTTTAGATTAGATTTTCTCTCATGGACGTGTTTGTGTTCCTTGCTAGGTACACAACTTGATATACTCTTGCACATTGGTGATGATCAAGAATCAAGGAAATGTGCCTCAACTTACCTATCATGTGGAATTCAAGCCTTATTTGTAGAGATTGTGGCTCATATGAGGTTATTTCGGGTTTTTTGTGTGATTTTGCATTTATCCCATATTCGGTAATATCCTTCTTTTCCCTCTCTCTCTTACTTATTGTGACTTGAAGATCATGTGTTGGTAATGTTGGATTAATTTGTCCTTGTTTTCCCCTCCTTAGTTTCATCGTTTATGATTTGAGAGCTTGGTTTCATTCAAGCTTGGGGGAGGGTATTCTATCATGTTTGGTGGGATGTTGATTCATATATGCCATGCACGTGAGTATATGCATTTCCATGTTTTTCATGCTTTTGGAAAATCCAAAAATATTTTTGTTTACTTCAAGGCAAGTTTAGCAAATTGTGTTTTGTTTGTTCTTATTTTGGACATTATATCTTTTGGATTTGTTTACTCTTGAATGCCTTTCTTCCTAAGTGGTTAATGTGTGCACGGTTTGAGAGTGTCATTGGTTGACTCTAGGATATTACATGCTAAGGTAGCCGGGTTAAGAACTTTTAGGGCGCCATGAAGCCTTAGTTCACGGGTATGTGGTAAGATGGTGTTGCTCTCTATAGTGGATTTGGCACCCTTAGTTGGTATTTGCTTAGTTATAATCCCGTGTGAGGTAACATTGTTCTAGCCTTCATCACTTTGTTGTGTGGCACATTTGGATCCTTAACTATGCATGTCTTGATCCTTGTTTTGACTTATAGCTCCCAAGATCGTGACCGAAGCACTCTAGGGGAGGAAAAGGGCACTTCTTTCTCATTTTTCTTTATCTTCTTTTTATTTTGTTACAAATTTGATTTTCTATTTTGCATAAACCTACTTGCTAACCAATTTGAGCCTTATGTTTCCCGCTCTTGTTTAAACCACATTACAAACCTAATGGCCTATGTTTACCAACCTTTTAGTTAGTGAAGCATTGGCATGTGAGGTTTGAGTTTTGAGTTGTTGATCATAGACAAGATGCACTTTGAGATTTGGTTAGAGTTGAGCTTGTAAAGAAATATGCAAATTTATGAAAATCAAATGAAGTTTCAAGAAAAAGCCGTCCATGATAAAAAAAAAAGGGGCAAGGACAATAACAAAAAAAAAAGAGAAAAAAAAACAAAAACAAAAACACCAAAAATATTTTAGATGGTTTCATTTTCTTCCCTAGTTTAAGCATTGAGGACAATGCTTTGTTCAAGCTTGGGGGGAATATTGTGTTTGTGTTGAGTAAGCTTTGGGGAATGGCATTATTGGTATTTTTGTTTGATATTTAGTGAATTCTTGAGTGTTTTTGAGTGTCGGCCGCACTTTTTGCTTCACTTAGGAAATATCACCAAATTTTAAATTTTTATCCCACCTTAACCCTTAGCCTTACGTTACAACCAATAAAAAGACCCTTGGACTCTAGTGAGTTAGGTCAAAAGAACGGTGGAGGGAGATAGACTTCAAACCTATGGAAAGAGTATGCATAGTTGAGACGTCGGGATTACCTTCTCAAAGTTTTTCATTTCTTTATCTTTTTCCGGTTCCTTCGTGGAATCTTGAGAAGCTATCTTAAGGGTTGATTTGAAGCTAGTGGAGAGAACGTGGCCCGATTGGTTGGGGCTAGGGTGGATTGAGTCCTAAGTAGTTCTCTATGCTTAGCATGTGTTATGTTTCAATCAACCATTGACATCTTGGAACGTGCATACATTTGTCCATTTAGAAAGGTTTGCATTCATTAGTACTTGTCCTTATCTCTTGTCCATATATGAGCTTGTGTTTTGCTTTTTCTTTTCGTGTTTCTTTTTCGTTACCTTTGGTTTTTGTTGCCTTGCCTTGGTTTTTGTCAAGAGTTGTGGGTTAAGCTCTTGGGAAACCCTCACGAGACCTCACTCGTCCTCATAGGCAACTTTGGGGTTTTAAGGGCTTGTTGTAGCTAAAAACAACCGTGATTCCTACGACAGTGAGTTAGTGTACATTCTTTTCCCTTGTTTCTATTTGGTTTCTTTTGGTTTCAATAATTCCATCTTGTTCTCTTTTGCCTTAGCTTTGCTCGAGGACGAGCAAAGGTTTAGCTTGGGGGAATTTGATAAGTGATATTTATGTCACTCGTAGGGGTAGTATTTAGGTTATTTTCGTGTCTATTTTTCCCTTATTTTCCTTTTATTCTCTTGTTTTCTCTTTAATAAAGTCTCCAGTTTATTTTGGTAATTTTGGTGTGTTTTAGTTTATTTTCTTATTTTATTAGTTTTAGTCTATTTTCCTATTTTATTTTACTTATTTCTATTTTATTTATTTTATTTTATTTGTCTTGGTTTTATTTTATTTCGTCCTTTATTTATTTTTATTTTATTTATTTCTATTTTATTTATTTTATTTTATGTCCCGATCCTCTCCTCGGTTTTCTTTGTGTGTAGGTTTGCAATCGTATTAAGGTTCAAAGCTCAAGTGTGTTCCGAGTTTCAAAGTCATATTCGCGTTCGGGTCCCAAGTTGAGTCAAATGCCAAACGAGCACAATTCACAAGCTTTCAATATCAAGCCCCTGCTGCTCTATTATCCTACACCACACCTTTCCTTATCCTACACCACACCAAAACGCCAAACCTCCCCTGCTCCCTCATTTCCCCTGCTGCCCAGCCACGCATCTCCCCTCACAATCCCTCACACTCCCCTGCTTCACCCCATCAACACCACCAACAACAGCAACAGCAGCAAACCCCCAGCATCTCCAACCACCACTCACTCCCTCACCACCTCACAACATCCGCAACAAACCCCTCAGCCACCATAAAGCCCCAGCAGCGTCGGCATCAACAACACCAAAACCGCACCACCTCTGCTTCCATTCGACCACCAGCAACCAGCAGTCACCACCGCAACTCACCGCAGCAAACCCATCTCAACCACATCCACCTAATTACAACAACAAGAACGCAAACAACATTACCCACCAATCAGAGAAGCCGCTTCAATCGAACCTCCGAATTTTCCCAAATCAGCAATTGCAGCTACCCAGGCCTCCGCGGGCGCGCAACCCTGTCAGAAGGCGCACACAATTGGGCTCCAAAGAACAGAATGATACAGTAGCATTTGCGCGACCTCTGCGCGATGTCTTCGCGGGCGCGCAAATGTGGGTTCAATCACGAACTTCTCACGTGATTTTTATGAAAATCGAAGGGCCACGATTTAATGCTAGATGATTGTAGTTGATGAACGGTGGTGATTGAGCAACCATGGCCGTTGATGATGGAGTATTGACGGTGGTGATTGCTTGGATGATGCGTGGTGATGAAGAGCAGCCACGAAGAAGATGGAGAAATTGAGTCTGATGTTTTGGGGGGAATTGTGGGTTTACTTTTATTTTTCTTTTTCTTTTTTTATGTTTATTTTTGTTTTCCTTTTTCCTTTTCTGATTTTCTTTTCTTCTTTATTTTCTTTTCTCTTTTTACTTCTTTTCTCTTTTATTTCCTTTTTATTTTCCTTTTCTTTATTTATTTGTTTTCTTTATTTATTTTTCTATTTTTCCTAGTTTTATGAAGTTAGTATAAATACCCATTTTTGGGGTAATTAGGACGATAATTATTATCCATTATTCTATTCTCTAATTTAGTTTTAGGAGAGCTTCTCTCTCTAGGTTTAGATTAGATTAGATTAGTTTAGAGAGAGAAAGTAAGGGTTTTTCCATTGATGAATTTGGATATTGAAGAAGGAGCTTGATTGAATCTTTGCAAATCTTCATCTTTAATTAATGAGCAATCTCTTACTCTCTTTCTCTATTTTTGTATTTAGTTTTATTTGCTTATTTTGATTTTCCTTCATTGCTTGTTGGTCATGTTAATTCTTGATTATTTGTTGATTAATCTTGTTATTATCATGATTAGTGAGTAATTTCCCCCATTGAGGGGATGGTTGTGGTGTAGTTGGATCTTGAGCATGTTCTAGGTTTAGAGTTGATTTATTTGTGATTAAAGTCTTTATATGCTTGATATTCTTTAATCTACTTGCAAAATGCATGTTGTTAGTTGATTAAAGGTGAAGCTTTGCTAACAAGGAACGGAAGTTGACTTAGTTAAGGTTCATTAGTATCGATTGTTATTTAATAGTACCTCCTAGTATATGGTTCTAATGTGGAAACATAGAGGCTATGTTAGGAGAAGCCAATTGACCCCGGAAGGCGGCTAGATTGGACCTTTTATTTCGATATTTGAGCATGTTTAGTTCATAATTAATTCAACTTCTATGCTTTTGTTTATGTTCAAGTGAATGCTACACCTAAACCATTTCCCTTAATGTTTTATCTCTAGTTTTAGTTTGTTTAGACCTTAGGTTTACCTTCCCTTATTCCGGACTAGCTTAATTGTTGATAGCATTTGGTAGTGTTTAATCGTTCTCTGTGGTTCGACCCCTATGCTTGCCTTATACTCGTATTAGGTTTGTTTAGGTGTATAAATTGTATTTGATTGAGGTGTAGTCGTTTGACGACGCGATTATTACCTTGTCAGTGAGACAGGGCATCACAGTTTGGAGGACACGCTGCCATGGTTCCCGCTGTGACGGTTTGGGCGACCTATACAAGATGTACATCGCCAATGACGACGAGACGAGACTTCTATGGGAGTCTTGCGGACTGACTACACTATTTGAGACCTTGGAGGCCATGATTGCCTCCAGCGGGGGTCACCATGTAGTCCGTGCTCTCGTGGAGTTCTTTTGGGACACCACTAACACTTTCCACTTCCCTTGGGGTGAGATGATGGTCACCCCGACCGACTTCAGTCTTATTACGGGACTGAAGTTTAACTCTGTGGCGCTACCGTTCGACAGTGAGATTAGCGTCTTTTCTCCTGAGGTCGAGGAGCTGTTGGGTCCGATTGCTATTCGGGCTCGAGCTGAGGTAGAGTTGACTCAGTTAAGTTCTAGGGGGATTCGCCGCTCGACTTTAGCAGCGACTTTTGATGATGGTGCGCCTTCCCGAGAGCAGCCGGTGCGCATCTTTGCAATTATCTTGATGTCAGGGACGTTTTCTCCTGACAAGGGTAATAGGGCGCTGCTTTACTACCTTCCTACTGTCCGCGATCTTCACCGGATCAAAACTTACGACTGGGCCAGCTTGGCCTATCCGGACTTCATCCGAGCGTTGCGGGACTCGTGTCGACATCGGTCCTTCACCGGGAACGTTGCTCTATCTTATTTTTGGAGGGTCGTAGAGGTATACTTTATTTCTTGTAAAGTTTATCTCTAACTTTTAGTTAGCGCTTGCTGATAATTTTTGCCTTTTGTAGGTCTGGTTCTACGAGTACTTCCCTTCAGCTACGCCGGCGAGACCGTCGCCACGCAGGTGTCCAGTAAGTGCTTCCTAGGGAAGCCGCCGCGTTGGGATGTCCACTGCCAATGTCTGAGATTGGATCATCTTGGTATGGTTCTTTGCATATTTGAACATTTTGTGATGCCTTTGATAGATTCATGTCTAATAGGCGTTCTTTGTAGGAGCCTGACGTGTTGTACCGACCGTGGGTCGACTTGGCGATCCTTAGGCTAGCCGTGCAGTATTTTGCTGAGCGTCGCTATTTCTTGGGGATCTATGGAGCGATTGCATATCTTGGGGAGAGGGTTTCTATTCAGCATTCCTCGGATACTTTTGTCGTTCCTGCTCCTCCACCGCGTCACATGTTTGATGTCGCGAGGCTGGTGAGCATGTCAAAGGGAGCTGGTACCCCTTGGAGATCTTACACGATCCTTTGGCGGTGCTATGAGGAGGAGCTAATGCCGTTGTTAGCTCCAGTTCCTGTACCTGCTGAGGATGTGGCGGTATGATTTTCAGCTTTTACTTTTCGTTAAGTAGCCACCAAGTAATGCTTCACTGATTTTGATTTACTTTGTTAGGGTGGTCCTGCTGAGTTCGTGCCACCTCGTTTGTCGATCCATTATCAAGGGACATACGGGCCGATTGAGGAGATGATTCCTCCGGCTCGTGAGGGCGAGCGCTTTGTGGAGCGGTCGATTCCTCGTCACCAGACTCGAGTAAGCTTATTTATTAGCAACTTTTGTCCATATATGTTATGCATGTTTACTGACTTACTTCTTTGACAGTTCTCACGCGAGGTGGTCTCGGCGATGGCACGATGCACAGATGCCTTCCGGAGCCAGCTCGTCCGGATGAGGAATGTGGCTACATGTCGTCGGGACGACGCCGTTCAGGAGGTAGCTTCCCTTCTTATGTTTTTGCATTACCGCTTCTATTTTGCATGTTTCTGATCTTAGTTTCTTCTGTCGGGTCAGCCCATTCCTTCTCGTACTCGTACGAGACCGGAGGTACGGAGGGATCCGACGAGGTTTAGCTCGAGACGTCGCGGCACTGGTTCGGGTGGTCGGGGCGGTCGTACTGAGGCTGCCCGTATCGAGGCGGTAGAGGGCTCAGGCTCTTCATCTGAGGGTGCACATGCTGCGCCGGCAGACCTGGGATAGGCTACCTCGGCACTTAGAGGTGGTGGGATGTACGAGGTCGGCTCGTAATCGCAGCAACCTCCACAGCCTCAGCCTCAGGTTGATCTTGGGTGGACGGGTCCTGTGCTGAGTTTTCCTCCTCCCGAGGAGACCGGAGCTGGAGCTGGTTGAGAGGTTACTCCTTGTACGGCGCAGTTTTATAAGATGATGGGTGTACGTCCCCCGGCGCCGTAGTTTGTTCCTGTGCTTTTTATTATTTCATTTTGACTTTGTATAGAACTTTGCCTTTAATTAGACTCATTATTTAGACATGCTTGTATATACATACTATTATGAGTTTATTCATCATTTATTGTTGTTTATCATTTTTTTTTATGTGCATGTTTGTGGTTGCAAAGAATTGTGAAAATTAATTTTCGCAAAAATTCCGTCATTTTTATTATTGATGGAGAGTATCCGACTTTCTCCCCCAAAAAAGAAAAAATGAAAATAAAAGTCAAAAAAATATTGGATTTATAAAAACTTGGAAGTTAGTCTAAATAAAATCCGAAAAATAATATAATTAATAAAATAGTTATATTAATTAAGAGGAAGGAGTTAATGAATTTTTAGAAAAATATATAAAAGAAGAATAAAGAAACCATAAAGTCATTGGCAGACTCGAATCAGGTCAAAAACGCGGTTTTTTTTAAAAAGCTCATACGATAAGAGACATTACCGCCAGCTGGCGCCACGCATTTTGGTGTAGCGCCAGGCGCTACACTTAGCGTTTGGCACCAGGCTCCAGCGTCAGGCGCCAATGTTTGGCGTCTGGCGCTAATGAGCGCTGACTCCGAATCCTTCCTTGATTAAAACTGCGTCGATTTTGTGTATAAATAGCCCCCTGCCTTGCCGATTTTCTTCATAATTTCAGCAAATAATATATTTTCTTAGCTTTAAGAAAAGAATAACAACAAGTCTCTATTCTCCAAAAGTTTTACCAACTATACTCATGCATGGTGTCGGTCTCTTAATGCCAAGGAGAGGAAAGAGTTAGATGTGTTTCACTTGGGGGGTATTTATGGTGTCAAAGGGGTAGATCTTGATTTAGATTTTATTCATACCGCTCTAGAATATTGGGATGTAGACACTCATTGCTTTAGAATAGGGTATGATGAAATTAGCCCTTTGCCGGAAGAATTCGATGCTATTTTAGGCTTCCCTACACTAGATCTTGTAGTAATCCCTAAAATAAACGGATATTATGATAAGGATTTTGAGCACTTCTTCAATTTAAAAGATAAAAATCTATCAAAATTAGTAGGTGATAGTGTAGACACCTAAAAATGTCTCCCCGACACCAAACCCGTTGATGAACACCTTTCACCTCCATTATTGGTCGAGTTGAGTATTTAATCTTTGGAGTGCTTAAATCCATGTTCTATCCAATATATTTCATGAACCAATCAAATTTCTAGCTCATTTCCCTAAACCATAACCTATTTTCCACTTTTCGTGTGCAGATCGCAAAACTGAGAGAAACTGATTTTATGGCTATACAATTTTGATCTTATTATTATTTTGTTGGATATGCCTTTAAAAAATCTTTCCAACCATATATCATAAGCCCAATTCCGAGCTATAACGAAAAAGATATGAGCAAAACACTAAACTCAGCCTAAAACCGACACCCTTCCATTAAAACGTCCATATCTTAAAATCTACATATCATTTTGACTTGATTTTAATTGGGTTGGAAATTATACTTGATAAGATTTCCAATGACATATTATATGCGTTATTCTGAGTTACGGATCAAAAGTTATGATTATTTTAAAAACGGGTAAAAACTGAAATTACCGCGCAGCAGCAAAAATGCCGCGACGCGGCAAAAGCTGACGTTTCACGGGGCTGATTCCCGTGACACGGTGCCCATTTTAGTATTTATGCACAATTTTCTCCCGTGTCACGGTGCAATTTCCTGAGTCACGTTGCCCATTCCGTGACACGGGAATATTCCGTGTAATTTCCGCGTACTTTTTACACCGTGACACGGCATACTGCACTGTGCCACGGTGGACAATGCCGTGTCACGGCATTTTTTCCCCTGTCACGGTGCACATCCCGTGCCACGGGATTTCTCCGTGTTTTCTCCGCGTAATCCCTAAACGCGTTTTCACTTCCCGTAACCTAAATATTTCCTGTGTCACGCAAATTTGTACCGTGTCACGGGAAAGTTTCCCGTCTGACGGTGAGATTTTCCGTGTCACGGTACACTTTTCCGTGTTGCGGGATACTTTTTTAGGGTTTTTATCATTTTAGGGTTCCGTGTGCTCCCTCAACACATTTTCTCTATAAATACCCCCTCATTTCTGATGTACGGGGCAGCAATAATCATTCTCTCTCACCTTGCACCAAAAATCATCCTCTTCTCCCTCTTTAACCTAATTTCTAGCCTCCTTATTCTTCCATAATAATTCCCCTAAGAACTCCAAGGAGTCTATACTTAACCCGAGGTTCCGTCCTTAAACCAAGGCGTGAAAGGTACAAATAACTGAGGGTTTGGACCAAATCAACTCTACATTTATTTAATTTAATTTCCATTTGATTTATATTTTTATTGAAGTTACTAACAATTTATTCATGATATAGCAATTCAAAGGAATGCGTGGAATGTGAGTAATTAATTAATTTAATTACTTATTATTTTTATATTGCTAATATCATGATTAGGTTTATTTATATTTGATTTGACTAATGATATTATTGTTAAATTGCTTCCAATATTAATGTTTGTTCTATTATATTTATTGATCACCATATTGCATGTTTAAAGGGAATGTGTAATTGAAAATCACGCCTAATAAGATAATTTGGACAACCGGTTTAGGATCCTTTTTAATTTTGTTAATTAATTCAAGTGATCACAAATATTTTAGAATTATATGTGTGCATTAATATTCAACCAATTTAGCTTAATAATAGTTTGGAGCAAATTGAATCTTTGTTTGTATGCCTTTGAGATCGCAGGAATCACTTTTAACTATAAGAATCGAGTAGAGGCCAATACGGGCGAATGTGACTACACGACTCACTTCGTACCATCATCCCCGATCCTCCTTTCGTGGTTCCGAACCATATGGAGTTAGTAATCTCATGGATTATGAATGGGGTGTAACCTTCACGGGTCAATCGTTGTTGCCTTCGTTTGTCCCTTTATCGTGGTTGCCTTTTATGATCCGTGAACGGTTTACAAGTTCCTTAAAAACTTGTTGGCGGCTCCCTACTTTCCTTGTCCCTAATCGTATATGTCAATTCCCACTTCCTATGAGTGCCAAGCATATTCACCACATGCTTTTAACGTAGGCGCACTTCAAACGACGCCTACAGGTAGCATAATTAATTTGAAAGAATTCGCTCGCCATTATTTTGATAGACCTTATTCTGACTCTTTCCATGTTTATAGAAGAAGGGCTTTTCTCTTTTGTATGCTCAATCAATATTTTCTCACTAGTGGTAAAAATAATGAGGGTCAAGCAATTATATCAACTGTTTTAGAGCAGATTGAATCTGGGAGAAATCCAATGCCCTTAATAGTTGGAGAGACTATGCTTAGTCTTGATGAATTAAAGAAGAATCCAAAAGCACCTTTTTGGGGCACTCCAATTTTATTACAGGTAGAAAAATAATATTTTTAATTACAGAAATCAAAAAATAATTTTTGTATAGTAATAATAATTTATTTGCATTGAATTTTTTTACAGATGTGGCTAATGGAAAGACTGGAATTAATTAGCCCACAAGACAATGTTGAGAAGTATACTCCAAATTGCTTCGTGAGAAGGAAGAAACGCTTCTCTAAGATGGGGCGCCACGAATGGAAGAAGGTCTTCGAGTCTTATAATTTTTCCATCAAGTGGGTCATCCCTTGGTGGAAAATAGAAAAGATGGTTGGTGTCAACAAGTAGCCTTTCTGCCGTCTTCCAAGTTTGTCCCGAATGACTTTTTATTATCAAGTGATTTCCCAAAAGGTTCCTCCTTCCTTGCCGAATGATGTGAAAAAGTAGCTTCTGAATAAACCTTCAAAGGACGTGAAGAAAAAACAGAGTAAAACTGATGTGAAGAGTGGTATAGGTGACAAAGTGATTCCTCTTAAGGAACGCTTGGGTGAAAGAATTGAGTTCAAAACACCTAAAATGCCTAACAAGAAAAGTACTGCGAAAGATAAAGGAAAAAGGAAAGCTGACAGCACAGAAAAGAAAGCTTGGGTAGAAAAGAAGCATGGGGTCCTAGTTAGGGGAGAGACTATTTACTCAAAGATTGAATGTAGGTCCTCTAAAGGATGCCTACTAGCTAAGGTTATGGATGAGGAAGAAGACGCAAACAAGAATTGGAAAAGGGCTAAGAAAGAGAAAAAAGATTAAGAGCATTGCTTAATTTTCAATTATTAGACTTATTTTTTTTTTCTTTTTTTAAAAATTCAAAGTTAATATATTTAAGCTTTATTTAAATTCCATCAATAATGTAATTTATTTAATTAATGAAATTGCAGCTTTTTAATTAAATTATTTACTTTTAATTTATTTTATTAAAGCAATGAAAACCGAACAATTAATGTTCCAAAAAAAATTTCGAGTACGGAAGTCGAAAATTTTCCGAAAAACACCGAAATATTCCCAGATATTTTTCAGTAAATTGGCGCCATAATTCTGTGACTGGCGCCAGCTAAGGCAGTATGGCGTTAAGCGACGGATGCTATCGTCTGGTGTTGATGTTCATCGGCTGGCGCAATAATTTTTTCTGTGACGCCGATGTTTCGTCGATCTTTTGTTGAATTTATTATTAAGTCTGGGATGCGAGATTTGAAAAAAATAAAGTGGCCGCACCCGTAAAGGGTTGCCTACTGTAGGCGTCGCTCGAAGTGCTTTACTCCTGTCCCTTCTGGCTGAGGTAAGATACTAAACAATTTTTTTCTAAGTGCTTTACTCCGCCTGCAATACTAACTTGATTTGCTTTTGCAGGCTCTGCTGCGGGTAGACGGGCTCAAGCGTCCTTATACCCGCAAACGGGAAGAGGTAAAAAGGGCCAAGAAGTTCGCCAAAGACGCTGATAATGTTGCTTTATATTCCACTATCGTAAATGAACTTGAAACTAAAGCAATCACAATGACACACTATCGTAAATGATCTGAAGACGGCCAACTAGCGGGTGAGCGACGCTGAGACGGCTTACAAGAAGGCGGAGGAGCTCAAAAAAAGGCGGATGAGGGCCTCAACAAGGCTGACGAGGCGCTCAAGAAGGCCCAGGCCGACCTTGGCACACTCCAAGGTGTTTCTAAAGAGAACACCAAACTAAAAGCCAAGGTTGAGAAGCTGGAGAAGGAGGCTGCCAAGGCTCAGATAAACTTTGCAACAACTCTCGAGGCGGAACAAAACCTCCTGGTTGCTGAAAGCGATGCTGACAACGACGCCAAAATGAAGATCACCTGAACTGCCCTGTACCCAGACAAGGATTATGGCATCTGGGCACTGGCTCACAGGTCCGCCGAAGACGTGGTGTACTTGAGAGAGAAAGGTGAGCCAGAGCCTGAGTCCTTCGACGCCTGGGCAGACGCCAACACTGAGCTTCCCGCGCCTGAGCTACCCGGTCCTGGTGAAGCACATGAGATTCCCTCAAATGATGAGGAAGAGAAGGAGGAACAGGAGGAGCCGCTTGTGGGCCAGAAGTGATTTTCAGCTGCAGTATGGCAACTCGTTTTTTTTTCTTTAATCTGCGGCAGTATGCAAAAAATTTTCTTTTCCGGCCTGCGTGCTGAGTATCCTTGTATTTACCGGCTGAGGACCGGGTAATCAACAATTTCTATCTTCTCCCGGACGGGGTCCGGTTAACATTTGATCCACTACAACCGTTTGGTTAGGTGGACTTTTAATGAATTCACCGACTGAGTCGGTTTTTATCATTTTTCATTTATGTTTGGATTTCAACTTTTGCATTTGTGCGTATATGCCTGATTTTTTCTTAACTTATTAAAAGCATGCGGCAATTTTTTGCCTAACTTATTAAAAGCCGGCTATCTTTGCCCCTGGACGGCTGTGCGGTTGGTTTCAAATTGAGTTGGTTGATTGACTTGGGAACGTCTGATGGTGCAAAGAGCATGATACGTTTGTAAGTAAATCAATCACAGTAGTGATTGCCCCAAACCAAGTGCACAGCCGTACACAAACGGGCGTTCCAGTCACTAAGCAAACGGTTTTTCTCCGTCTTAATAGAGATTGCATAGCCATTGCACAACTCTTTTGCCCCAATTAGGATAGAAAGTGCAACAATGGAATAAATAACCTAAGTGAGAACTTCAGCCAGTGGCCGACTGATGCCCCAGGGCATCCGGCATTCGGTAACTTGATCGTTCTTCACAGATCATTCTAGTCAGACGGCTATGAGTTGACCAATTCGGTCGTTCAATTTTTTCCATCTGCATAGGTACGTAGAACCAACGAATAGTCTATTCTCTGCGACGATTGCACCCGGAGGGGTGTCGCCGGACGCCTTTTTTCCATGTTGGGACAGGCGGTTTTATAAAATAAGCAACCATCCGGCCATTTTAGCCTTTGGTCTTGTTTTAGACCGGTTGTATAGCCACTAAGAGTTTTTATGCTTAGTTTTTAATCGGTGCATTGGCCGAGCGTTATTACAACATTGAATTTACACTAAGTGTCAAACTTAGTTGGTTAAACAAAAAAGTCCGTCTGGGTATTACCCAGACGGACAGGCAATTATTAAATCATACTAAGTATCAAACTTAGTTAAATAAATAAAGGATCCATCCGAGTATTACCCAGGCGGTCAAACAATTATAACCTTTACTAAGTATCAAACTTAGTTAGTTAAATGAAGAATCCGTCTGAGTATTACCCTGACGGATAATAAAAAAAACAACAAAACAATTTTGCAAACAAAGTCTGAATTCTCATTAATTGACTCACTGTTTACAAAAATTTACATTCTTAAAAGTAGTACTTTTTCAAATTGTCTACATTCCAAGTTCTAGGCAGGCGTCTGCCGTCTGGATTTTCCAGGCAGTAGGTGTCGTCTCTTACTTCTTCATAGATCCGGTAGGGACCTTCCCAATTTGGAGTTAGCTTTCCCAGCTCATTGGCCCTACCGGTTGCCTCCATTTTTCCTAACACTAAGTCGTCAACTTTCAAGGGACGCTTATGTACTTTCTTGTTGTAAGCTCTGGTCATTCCCAGACGGTAAATCTCATGACGCAGCGGCATTGCCTCTGCGTTTTGGGAGTGAATCCAATGCCAGGCGCATTGCTTCCTAGTTTGCCTCTTCATCATATAGCATGACTCTGAGAGTCGGCTCGTAATGTTCAATGGGCAAGACGGCTTCAGCACCGTAAACCATGAGAAATGGGGTTTCACCGGTTGCCCCCTTTGTTGTTTTCCAGATGGCCCATAGGACATGGATTAACTCTTCTGCCCACAAGCCACCGGCTCTTTCAATTTTCTTCTTAATGCCGTTTGAGATTAGTTTGTTGAAGGCTTCAACTTGGCCGTTTGCTTGGGGTCGGCCGACTGATGCAAAACAGCTTGAGATCCCTTGATCTCCCAACCAAGTTTTGAGCAGAGGCGTCTCAAACTAGGGACCATTATCGAACACTATAGACATAGGCACCCCATACTGGGTGATAATGTTCT
The DNA here is from genome assembly GCF_948465745.1 of Chenopodium album. Taxonomy (NCBI): domain Eukaryota; kingdom Viridiplantae; phylum Streptophyta; class Magnoliopsida; order Caryophyllales; family Amaranthaceae; genus Chenopodium; species Chenopodium album. The sequence continues at coordinate 25,056,764 of NC_137842.1, forward strand.
TCCAAATGAAAGAAATTACGTCTGAGGTCTTGATGTTCTTAACCGCCTCAGCCTCCACCCACTTGGTGAAATAATCCACAGCCACCAAGATGTAGCGCTTTCCGCTTGGAGCAGGTGTGTAAGGACCTAAAATGTCCATGCCCCATTTTGCAAACGGGATTGGGCTGTGGATGGACGTCAGATCAGTAGCCGAACGGTGAATAAGTTTGCCAAAATTTTGGCACTTGTCACATTTCTTCACCAACTCCTTGGCGTTTGCCTCAAGAGTGGGCCAAAAATAATGTCATCTGGCTCTGACGGCTAGGGACCTGCCGCCAATGTGGGAGGCGCAGAATCCCGAGTGCAAGTCTTCAAGAACTTCCTTCCCCTTTTCTGGGGTGACACACTTCAACGAAGGCTTCAGAAACCCCACCTTGAAGAGTTCTCCATTTCTCAACTCAAAGCTTGCAGCTCGCTCCTTTAGGACGGCTGCCTCCTGTGGCGAATCAGGAAGTGTACCGTCTAAAAGAAAGGCCCGGATGCAATCCATCAAGGTAGAGCTTCGGTCAAGAGTTCCAATGGGATCTTCATAGATGCTTCTTTTTTCAAGTACTTCCCAGAAGACTGACCGAGGCGTATCATGGCAGGCGAAAGATGCCAGTTTTGACAATGCATCCGCCTGGTTTTTGTCCGACCTAGGCACTTGATTCAGACGGAATTCCTCAATTGCCCCAGCCTCTTCTTTGACTGCCTGAAGGTATTTCATCATAGCCGGATGAGTTGGCTCGTATTTTCCCTCATACTGGCTAACGACCAATTGTGAATCAGAGTAGGCGTCAATTTTCATTGCCCCTGTCGCCTTACACATACAGATACCGACTAGCAGGGCTTCATATTCCGCCTCGTTGTTAGAGGCCTGAAACTTGAACCGTAGTGCATACTCATATATGTCCCCTTTAGGAGACTCGTAGATTACACCTGCACCACAGCCGTTCTTTGTAGAGCTCCCGTCTACGTACACTTTCCAAACCTGATCAAGATTATCTGGAGCCACCGGACGGGTCATTTCAACAATGAAGTCGGCAAACACCTGACCTTTCACTGCCTTCCTTGGTTCATAAGTTATTTCAAGACTTTGCATTTCAATAGCCCATTTCAATATTCTCCCGGATGACTCCAAGGTGGACATTGGCCGCTTTAGTGGCTGGTTAGTTAAATCACCACCGGATTTGCTACAAAGCAAGGCCAAATTTTTCAACCATGGGATACCGGAGTTGAGCATTTTAGAGAACATGGCTAATGAAGTAAACCGGGAGCTGAACGACGTCTCGCTCAGCAAGGAGAACGACACTGAGAGCATGATCTGAGACGGCTAAATACATGTACAACGTCTCCCTAGGCAAAGGACTGACCATACTAGGTAGAGAATGAAAATGTTCTTTTAGCTTCCGGAATGCCGTCTGAGCATCATCTCCCCATTCAAACCTGGTCTTCTTCCTGATTGCTTGGAAGAAGTAACGGCATTTGTTGCCTGACAAGCTGAGGAAACTCTCCAAGGCGGCCATGCAACCAGTGAGTCTCTGAACTTCCTTGACAGAACGGGGTGACTTCATGTCAATCACCGCCTGTATCTTTTCGGGGTTAGCATCTATCCCCTTTTGATCAATCAGGAATCCGAGAAACTTCCCATACTCAACACCAAAGACGCATTTCTTGGGGTTTAACATGACCTTATGCCGCCTGAGGGTGGTAAATGTTTCTCGGAGATCAACAAGGTGATCCGCGTGTTGCTTGGATTTGACTATCATGTCATCAATGTACGCCTCCACATTCCTCCCAATTTGATTAATGAAGACCGTATTAATCATCCGTTGGAAAGTGGCAGGCGCATTTTTCAAGCCAAACGGCATCACAGTATAACAGTGATAAGTCTATTTTATATATATTTTTATTCCCGATCCCATGGTCATATTTGTGCTTATTTGAGCTCTACGGAGCTATTTTTTATTACTAATATACGTTTTCTAGTGTTTTTGTAGAGTTGGTATTATTTTGTAGGAATTTGCAGATTTATGATAATTCCCGAGCTTATTTAAGCCACTACAAAAATATTAGAGACGGAGCGTATTTTATGACCGTATATTTAAAGCCCAAGATCGAGTTAAAGGAATTTAATTCGGTGATTAAGGGCTCGATAGTAAAGAAGTCCAATTATAAGCTACTATTACGGACCAAGTAATGAAGCCACAAAACATATGACAAACAATAAAGGTCCAAGAGTAAACAAGAAGGTCCAAGGAATAAGCCCATATAATATCACATCAGGTTTGCTGGACATAAAATGGCGGGCCTGATCGGGCGGCCTAATGCCCGATCGGGCGAGTGTGTTGCAATTTTCTTGCTCAACTCGGTTTGCTACAGCTTTGGGCCCATTGATAATATTCATCTTTCACGGTTCAAGGAGAGGAGCATGCTTGTGGGCTATTTTTATTTGGGCTTGCTAAGTTTGGGTTTTGTTTGCTGATGATGTCGGTGTAATAGTAGTAGTTGATTGGGAATCAAATTGCTTTTCCTTTCTTTATAAAAGGAAGGAGTTACGTAGGTTTTTAGCTAGCTTTTATTTAGGAGTTTTCTTAGTTTTTAGTCTTAGTCTTAGTTTTAGTTTTTAAGTTAGTTTTCTTTTCTATTTCTCTCTCTAACTTTTCTCTCTCCTTTTAATTAAACTCTTAGTATTACTTTCTCTTTTATTTCTTCTCCCTTAATCTTATTTTTTTAATTTATTCCTTTCATCATGATTTATTTTATTATTTTGATTAGTTTAGTTTTTAATATGTGTGAGTAGTTTAATTTCTAGGGTTTGTGAGGATCCATAAATAATATGAAGGGGTAATTTATTGTTGTTGATTATCAATGCTAGATTAATTTCCTATTGATTGGATTAATGCTCTGTGACTAGATTAGGCCTATCTTTTATGCATGAGTTTGACAATATTGATTCAAGAATCGAGAGATTAGAATTAATGTTTAGGTCTAGGTTCAATAGGCAAGTTAATTTATAAATGGTTAAGTCAAGATTCGAGAGATGAGATTTAATACCGATAAATTAATTGTGTGATTGTAATAAGTAGCGAGAGCCCTTTTCAATCTGGTTAATTGATGCATTAATGATTGACTATTATTGATTGTTGGTATTTCATGATAATTTCTTATTGGATTGTTTTAATGTTTTACAATTGTGGCTTGTAAAAGTATAGCAATATTAAATTGATGAATCGAGCACATGTTAATTTGATATTAAAGGCTATTTTCAATAAGAGCTTAGATCTAGTAAATTGCGAGAGCCTGTTAGATCTATGTTGATTAATAAATTGCGAGAACTTGTTAATCATGTTACTTATGCAATGTCAATGATTGATTACTATGTTTTACCCTGGAGTATTGTTTATTGGTGAACCTATGCCCTAGATCCCTTTATATATCGTTTTCTTCCTACTCTTATTCTTTGTAGTTTAGTTTCATACTTAATTATAAATATTGGCTACTCAAATAATTTAGATTATAATAATTAATTAGGAGTAAAAAGACTTGTTTCCCTGTGGAGATCGACCCTACTTCCCTATCTACCTTAGCTAGTGATTTAGGTAATTATTTTTTATTAGGGGATACGACTTTACCCTGTCAAAATTTGGCGCCGTTGCCGGGGAAACGGTTTTATTTTTATTTCTAATTATTATTAGAGTCTAGATTATTTTTAATTTTTTTTTATTATTATTTTTTTTTTAATTTTTAATTTTTTTTTTTTTATGAGTTGAAAATATCCATGCTTATGTCACTACAAGAATTATATAATTTTGATGTAGCACCTAACTACTGTAGTTGTCAACGTCTTTGTCATGAAAATCCCGAATGCCCTGATAGTGAGTTTTTTGTGCGTGCTCCGGATGATTTTAGAGTCTTTCCATATACATATGATCATATTCGGAAACGATTAGTTGCTAATGAAAGTTATTGGAAGGCTCTTGATGAAAAAGTCTATGGACACTATAATAGTATGAATGTTATTGAGGATGAAGAACCATCGGTTATAGAATTTGTGGTTGAAAAATCATTGGTTGACGAATCGGTGATTGAAAAATCATTAGTTGTAGAAGCGGTGGTTGATAATTCCTTTGTTGATGATGAGGTTATTTGTGAGGGTAAAATTTTAAAGTCATTATTGGATGATAAAGACAATGACTACCTCCATGTTCGTTCTATTAATTCTAAATTTTTAGCGGAGGAAGTAGAAGGTTGTGGTGTATTTTCATCTCCCTCTTTTGATTTTTCTTTCTACCTTGATTTCTCTTTATGTGCTCCTAAATTTTTCTTTGTATGGATAAATGTGCTTGCTATTAAGCCCTATATAGTGCTTAATGAAATTTTTGCAGGAGCGTTTGATAAGTTACTCAAGGCATTGAATTCTTCCGATTGAGAGAAGGAGTATGGTCGAGCGGGACCTTGATAAACTAGCGCTTTGCGGGAGGCAACCTGTATTTTGTTGTTTTTTATTTATTTATTTGTTTGTGTGTTTTCTTTTTGTTTTGTTTTAGAGAGGTAGAGGAGAGTATATCTTATATTTGTGGGAGTGTGATTTTGTGCAGAGATACTAGAAAAGTTGAGAAAACATCAAAGGGATAAAGGAATCCCGGGGCAATTAGCAGCAGCAAGCTGCCCCGTCAAATCAGTAGCACGGGCCCGATCGGGCAGAGCTCGCCCGATCGGGCGCGCGTACACGTCAGCAAACTTAGTCAACTTCGACAGGCTATAACTTTTGCGTTTCTTATCCGATTTTTGTGTGTGACCTGTCGTTGGAAAGCTCTTCAAGTCTAATTTCCAATGCAATTGGAATAACTGCATTATCATTTAAATATCAAAAGTTATGATCAGAATAGTGCACCTGACTCAAATTTGAACTTTTTCCCACTAACACTTTGTTTCTTTCTTGCCCAATTTTGTTCCAAAGAGATGTATTGCAATCCTCGAGACTTTGGTGACATTGATGTTGTGATGATGAAGAGTAGTCACCTTGACTACTAGCTTCCCTTTAAGACAATGAGGACATTGTCTGATTTAGCTTGGGGGGAGGTTCTCGTGTTCGTATGGTACATCTTTCACTCTCTCTCTTCTCTTTTTACTTTTATTTTTCTTAGTACAGATTTTATTGCTTTCTTAGGTTAGTTTTATTCCAATGAATTATGAATCATGCTTTCCTGTGCCCCTTGATGAAAATTTTTCGAAATTGTTTTGATTCTTGGTTATTGATGATAAATATTGTGGATTAGTTGATCATGATTTGATGTTTGATTGCCTTGAAACCTTAACATGCGTCAATTTTGTCCAACTACTTGTGAATATAGTGCTTGACTAGTTGATTTGGTAAGGAATGTGTGATAGTTCCATAGTTCCTGGTATGTCAATGAATTTGAGTATTGGTTTGCAACTATTAGTAATATTTATATGATTCATTATTATGCACATTGTGGAGGACGAATGTATTTGTTCTTTTAGGTAGCCTCCAGACATTGTAGATACATTTGTTCCCTTCTTGCTACCCATGTTGTTGCCTTGACTTTTTGTTGTTTATTAGCCATATTACAAGCCTATTTTGCCCCATTGGTTACTAGTCCCAAGCTTGGCTTGGGGGAGCTATTAGTGAGTGAGGTGAGGGAGTTTGTAGTGTGCTTATTATTTGCACAATTTGGGTGGGGTTTGAGAAGTTGTTTTGTTGTTATTCATGTTTATTTTTGATGAGTATGAGAGTTATATTTTCTTGAAAAAAATAAAGCATCATGTTATGAAAAAATAGAAGTTCAAAGAAATAAAAAATGTGAAAAAAAAATAAGTGAACTTCGAAAGAAAAAAAAATGTTCAAATGTTCTAGTTGGAGGTTGATCAAAGAAAAATAATTCTGAGCCTCAATGAAAAAAATTCAAGTTTGGAAAATAAAGTTTGTTTATTCACTCTACTTCTTCATTATTATATCTTATGAGTGAAATTGTAAGAGTTGGGATTATTTTATTATGATTGGAGTATATTTGGTTGATGTTAGAGTTGGTTATGTAGGAGATGTATGATCATTATTTATTTTGATCATGGGTTTTATTAGGATTTGCTCCCTTAAGCATAGCTTTTCTCCCACTTGTTCCCAAATGATTCCTACCCCCTTTACCCTAGCCTTACATTACAAGCTTTAAAGACCTTCCGACCTTTGTGCATAGAGTTGTATGAATGTGAAAGTGTTGTTTATCAATGCAAGTTATGACTTGACATATTTCGAGTCGACTACTAGGTTGAGCGTTCATTTTTTTATACACACGAGAGTGTGAGTTGGGAGGGCATTGTTCACATTAAAGGGGTTGGTTGGAGAGCGATCGAGTACATCTTTTACTCGCCACATAAATGAGATTCGAGTGTGTAAGCACTAGTCTTGAATTCTATATGCTCTTGTGGTTTGCTCTATTTGACAATTGTTAGGAAATATTGGTAGTTGGATGGATTTGATTGGTTGACTTTGATACATGTTTGTCAGATTTACCTTGAATTATATTTGTTAATTAAAATTATTTTTGGGGTGAAGTATTGATTTATTTATTCATTGCTTTGCTTAGGGACAAGCAAAGGTTTGGCATGGGGGAGTTTGATAAGTCTATTATATATATATTTTTATTCCCGATCCCATGGTCATATTTGTGCTTATTTGAGCTCTACGGAGCTATTTTTATTACTAATATACGTTTTCTAGTGTTTTGGTAGAGTTGGTATTATTTTGTAGGAATTTGCAGATTTATGATAATTCCCGAGCTTATTTAAGCCACTACAAAAATATTAGAGACGGAGCGTATTTTATGACCGTATATTTAAAGCCCAAGATCGAGTTAAAGGAATTTAATTCGGTGATTAAGGGCTCGATTAGTAAAGAAGTCCAATTATAAGCTACTATTACGGACCAAGTAATGAAGCCACAAAACATATGACAAGCAATAAAGGTCCAAGAGTAAACAAGAAGGTCCAAGGAATAAGCCCATATAATATCACATCAGGTCTGCTGGACATAAAATGGCGGGCTCGATCGGGCGGCCCAATGCCCGATCGGGCGAGTGTGTTGCAGTTTTCTTGCTCAAGTCGGTTTGCTACAGCTTTGGGCCCATTGATAATATCCATCTTTCACGGTTAAAGGAGAGGAGCATGCTTGTGGGCTATTTTTATTTGGGCTTGCTAAATTTGGGTTTTGTTTGCTGATGATGTCGGTGTAATAGTAGTAGTTGATTGGGAATCAAATTGCTTTTCCTTTCTTTATAAAAGGAGGGAGTTACGTAGGTTTTTAGCTAGCTTTTATTTAGGATTTTTCTTAGTTTTTAGTCTTAGTCTTAGTTTTAGTTTTTAAGTTAGTTTTCTTTTCTATTTCTCTCTCTAACTTTTCTCTCTCCTTTTAATTAAACTCTTAGTATTACTTTCTCTTTTATTTCTTCTCCCTTAATCTTATTTATTTAATTTATTCCTTTCATCATGATTTATTTTATTATTTTGATTAGTTTAGTTTTTAATATGTGTGAGTAGTTTAATTTCTAGGGTTTGTGGGGATCCATAAATAATATGAAGGGGTAATTTATTGTTGTTAATTATCAATGCTAGATTAATTTCCTATTGATTGGATTAATGCTCTGTGACTAGATTAGACCTATCTTTTATGCATGAGTTTGACAATATTGATTTAAGAATCGAGAGATGAGAATTAATGTTTAGGTCTAGTTTCAATAGGCAAGTTAATTTATAAATGGTTAAGTCAAGATTCGAGAGATGAGATTTAATACCGATAAATTAATTGTGTGATTGTAATAAGTAGCGAGAGCCCTTTACAATCTGGTTAATTGATGCATTAATGATTGACTATTATTGATTGTTGGTATTGCATGATAATTTCTTATTGGATTGTTTTAATGTTTTACAATTGCAGCTTGTAAAAGTATAGCAATATTAAATTGATGAATCGAGCACATGTTAATTTGATATTAAAGGCTATTTTCAATAAGAGCTTAGATCTAGTAAATTGCGAGAGCCTGTTAGATCTATGTTGATTAATAAATTGCGAGAGCTTGTTAATCATGTTACTTATGCAATGTCAATGATTGATTACTATGTTTTACCCCTGACTATTGTTTATTGGTGAACCTATGCCCTAGATCCCTTTATATATCGTTTTCTCCCTACTCTTATTCTTTGTAGTTTAGTTTCATACTTAATTATAAATATTGGTTACTCAAATAATTTAGATTATAATAATTAATTAGGAGTAAAAAGACTTGTTTCCCTGTGGAGATCGACCCTACTTCCATATCTACCTTAGCTAGTGATTTAGGTAATTATTTTTTATTAGGGGATACGACTTTACCCTGTCAAACAGAATAACCCCAAATCAGTGACGAAGGCCGTCTTCTCTTGATCTTTCTTCCAGAGGGGTATCTGATGGAATCTAGAATAGGCATCCATAAAGCTCATCAAGTCGTGACTGGCTGTAGAGTCGACCAGACTGTCGATCTTTGGAAGTGGGTAACTGTCCTTTGGACACCCCTTGTTGAGGTATGTGTAATCAACACACATGCGCCAGGTCCTATTCGGTTTCTTAATAAGGACCACATTGGCCACCTAGTCGGGGAAATTACAAGGCCGAATGAACCTGGCGTCTAGCAGCTTTTTGACTTCGGCAGCTGCCGCCTGACTTTTTTCATCGCCGTGGTTTCTTTTCTTTTGCCGGATGGGCTTCTTTTTGGGGTCTACGGCGAGTTTGTGGACAGCGAGATCCGGTCTGACGCTTGGCATCTCTTCCACTTCAAAGGCAAAAATGTCTTTGAATTCTTTCAGCAGAAGGTGCAAGCTTGCTCCCAGAGTAGCATGAGCAACCGTCCCACCCTTTACAGTACGCTCTAGATGGCTGTCATCCAGAACGTGATCAATGTTTTCACCAGCCGGTTTGGGACAGAGCTCGTCTGACCGTTCACCAGTCAGTGATTGCTATTTTTTTCTCTTTCTTCACCTCCACCAGCAAAGGTGCCTTTCTTTTCTTCCCGACTGCTGGTGGGACAGGTACTGGGTCGGCATCCTCGACATTGTCAAGGTCTATTGGTTCCTGGCCGCCTGGGGCCACAGTATCTTTGACGCCTGAGAGATAGCACTATCAGGCCGTCTTCTGAGCCCCATTCAAGGAACCAACAGAGCCATTATCCCTCTCATACTTGATGAGCATGAGGGACGAGATGATTACCGCCTTGGCTTCGTTGAGAGTTGGTCGGACAAGGGTATTGTTGTAGGCGGTTAACTCCTCAACGACCAAGAATTTGACGATAATATGTCGTCCCTTGCCTTTCTCTCCCAGCCGGATGGGTAAGTCAATTCTTCCAGCTGGGTAGACCATCCTACCCCCAAAACCAACCAAGGGGTGAGTGACTAGATGCATGCTGCTGACATTGTATTTTAGGTTTTGCAGGCACCGGAGGCTGATGATGTCTGATGAGCTGTTGGTGTCAATAAGGATCCGTCCAACCAGCTGGTTGGCAACCTTTCATTCAATGACGACCGGGTCATCATGCGGGCGGCGGACGCTGCCCCTGTCCTTCTCAGTGATCAGGACGTCTTGAATGGAGGAGCTGGCAGACGCCTGCTCATCATCATCTTTGTCCATCTTTCGAAGATGGCTCTTAGTGCCTCGGATGGTAGGGCCACCACATGAGAACCTTCTTGCTATTGTGTAGACCGACTCCTTGTCAGTATCCGAGCTACTAGCAGGCTGGGGGGTAGTCTTGGAGGAATGACCCTTGTTCTTCTTCTTTGCCCTGGCCGGGGACTTAGAAATGTAGGACTTTAACATCCCCTTGTCAGCTAGACGGTCCAACGCCCGTTGAAGGCTAAAGCAGTCGTTGGTGTCATGGCCAACTTCCTCATGGTATTAGCAGAATTTGTTTTTGTTCCTTGATTGAATGGAACTTTTCATTGGATTCGGCTTCTCTAGGGACAGTCGGTCCTTAATTTCCATGAGGATGGAGTTGCAGTCCTTGTTAAACTCGTACTTAGGGACGTACGGTTTAAATTCTTTCTTCTTCTTCTAGGACGGCTGGTCAGAGTCACTAACCGCCCAAACTTCTTTTCTTTTCTTGCTCTCTTCTTTATTTTTTGTCGGCTGAGCAGGCTAGCTGTGTTTCTGTTTGTCAGACTTCTTGGAGTCCGACTAATTACCAGGCGAGCAGAGGTCGGTTGCTTGAATATAGCTTTCCGCCTCCCTTAGGGCCGCCTGTAAAGTGAAAGCCCCTTTTCAGACTAGGTCGAACTTAAAAGTTGACCCGTCTCTCAGACCCTTGAAAAAGTCTGTAAAAGCTACCTCATCAGACAGTCCTTGAATCTGAATTCTAATCAGACTGAACCGCCTGACATAGGAGCGCAACCCTTCTCTCTCCCCCTGCTTAATGGTGCTCAAGTCCAGGCTTGTTTTCTTAGCAGGGATGTTCATTGAGAAGTTGGAAGCAAACAGGAAGGCAAGCTTCTTGAAACTATCAATGGACCCGGCTGGCAAATTGCCAAACCATTGTTGGGCAATGCCTTCAACGTAGCCATGAGGTGATCTTCCGGGTTGGTGGTACCATCATAGGTACCTACCAATACGTTCTTAACCTTGGCCGGCTGTGCTGCCTCGGTTATCTCCCGGGTGAACTCAGAAGGTTGTTCACCCAGACGAAGCTAACGAAGCTCCCAGTCTAGTGGCTGGACGTTGTGATATGCCGCCTTACCTCCGAAGAGGGCCGGCTGCATATAGTAAGGTGGGTAATGACCTTAGACCTGAGAAGGTACATATGGTGTAGTCCCGATCATCTGAGGGCCAGAGTGGACGGTATTACCGCCTGTCTGACTCTCATGCAAGGAAAGTGCATTCCCTGCAAAAGTATTGTTGAAGCTGTCTGGAAAATTTGACGTAGAAGCCGACTCAGACAATTGTTGATTTCTCTTCCGGTTGATGATCTCCCGGGCATCAAGAGTTGACTTTTTACTTCCCACCGGCTACTGGGTCCGGCGGGTATTATTGGTATTCCTCTTAGGTAGAAGAATTTTGGACCAATCAATGTACCAGCTGCCTTCTCCTTTGGATGAGGAGTGGGCTGCCGATCTCTGACTGACTTCCCCTTTTCCAGAGGAGTCTTCTTAGCCATCTGACCCCTACTTGGGCCAGCCCGGCTCTTAGTGATCAGTTCTTTAATTTCACCCTTGAAACTTGTCATGAATCTCATGAGTTCGTCTCGGGTGACAGGTGCTGATCCAGCTGTCGTATGGGTTTCCCATTTCGGCAGCCCAGGGGGTCGATTTGCACCCGCCTGAGAGGCACCCCGTTACAGAGTCTCTCTGGGCCGGATGTGCTTGGTTATCAGAGAGCCATCATCGGCTGTATAGGTTTCGACCTGAGGAACTTCATCCTCCTGGTCTGTAAAAACTTCTAGGTCATCGCCCAAACGGTTAGGAGGTGGTACAGACTCTTGAACCATCTTCAAGGTACTTTCCCCACAGACGGCACCAAATGTTTTGGGTTTTTTTGTCCCTCGGGAGAGTTACAACACAAAGACTGGCCTGTACCTGCAAAACAAACGTAGACACCGGTTGGGTGGTGCTCCGCCTCCGACGAACAAGTTAGTAACTTGAAGGGAGAGAAAATGGTGCGAAAATTTAGGTGGGTATCTGCTCGGATTCCAACCTCAGATGTCTCTATAACAAGGACAATTTTGTAATAAATGGTAGAACGTGCCCTCTAAAAGAGGGGAATCTCCCTATTTATAGGGTCCTCGGGATTTGTGCTTCTTATTAGGTCATTGAACCCTAATCATTGGTGGGCTGCGCCACATTGCGGCTTTTTCGGGATTTGGGCCTGAAGGCCGCCGTTTTCCCCTGGTTTCTGGAGTGACACGTGTCAAGTAGGGATAGGTCCACCTTGGGCCATCCTAGGGGCTGACACGTGTCATCCTCTGATTGGACCACGTGGCGGGGTAAAATTACCCTAAACAAATGGTGTTCTTTGTTGTTCATGTTGTTCTTTTGCACTTGAAATGATGACATGTTGGTTGTAGATCTTGTAAAATATGCTATGATGCGTCGATCTATTGTTTTTGTGCAATTTTGAGACATGTTTTGTATTGTGTATGTACTACATTGTCATGGAGAAACTAAATACTATAAATAATTCCATTATTTTGCCAATTTTTAGCCTTGAGGTAAAAATTTAGCGTACAATGCAATAAATAACTAAATAACTTAGGAAGTGATGCTAAGCATTTAGATTTTTTATTAAAATGCAACTCGATATAAATAACTAAATGTCTTAGGAAATGATGCTAAGCATTTAGATATTTATTTTTATAATAGCATGCCTAGACGACGGGATCGCGATCTTTCCACTCATGGCCGGCGTCAGGCTTTTCGGGAGGACACTCCCACGATTCCCGAGGGTATGGATGACGATGCCTTAGAGTCTGATCATCAAGCCTCTACGAGTAGAGGTAGGTGGGTTCCACCCCTGTGGACCTAGACCAGTAGGTTTTATGTTCTGAGAACCATGTTTCTTATCGCCCACTTGCCGACATAGTTGACGGCACGCTTCGCCACCACGGTTCTGGAGCCGAAGATTTGATTCCTCGACTTCACCAGATTATCACGAGGGATCCTGCTACAACGCCTTATGGGATTCAGCTGGTTTAGTGGACTTTTATTCGGCGGTCGTAGGGTTTCGCAGCCCCCTGGGTTGTGGTGCGACAGTCATTCGCGCATTGTTGGAGTATTTTAGGGATACTACCAACACCTTTCACTTTGCTTGGAGGGAGATGACAGTGACCCCACTGGACTTTAGCATGATTAGTGGTCTACGCTTCACTTACCGGGCCGTAACACAGATGTCTAATCTTTCTTGGGGAGCGGCTGAGGCAGCCAATTTGTTAGGTCCGACCGTTTAGCATATCAGCACCCAACCAGTGTCACGAGGTGGTCCTAGGAGTGGACGATCGGAGCTGGCTTTGGTTCTAGCCCGTGGTTTTGATATGGAGGAGACATTGGCTGAGCAGCGAGTGCGGATCTTCATTCTGATTCTCATTTCCATGACTCTTTCTCCTGATAGGAGTTCACGTGCACTCCTTTGCTACCTCCCTTCTTTAGTCAGGATCAGTGAGATAGGATCCTTTAGCTGGGCCAGCCTCGGATATGCCGACCTTTTCTTGTCGTTACGCCATGACTGTAGGCAGCTGAACGACGAGTCTCCTGTCACTGTCTACGGTCTATGGAGAGTCGTAGAGGTGACGATCCTTTCCTCTTCTTGTTTTATTTTAAATTGTTCGACTCATGTGCTCAAAGATTACTTTTCATTGCAGCTATGGTTCTACAAGTACTTCCCAGGATTGGCTCCTCGACGGCGTCGTGGAGCGGTTCATGACTTCCCTGTCTGGGCCAGCTGGCGGTACCGAGGAGAGTCGCGGGTGGAGTCTGTCTCTGCGCTGCGCGGGCTGCTACGCCGAGGCACCTCTTCTGTTGGCGTAAGAATTAGTTTTATAGCCTGTTATTTTCACTTTGACATTATTTCCGGTGTTTCATTTCAACTTTATATGGTTTTCAGGTTGCCATTGATGTCCAGTATCGTGCTTGGGCTGGGATGACTAATCTTCCCGAGGCTTTGCAGCTTTCAGCGCACCGCAATGTTTAGGTTGGTACCGGACGCTTTGTCTGGTATTCGGGGGAGCGTGTCGTTCGTCATCACAGTGGTGATCGCTTTGTGGTGCCCTTATCTCCACCGGAGTCGATGCTGGACTCGCTCTTACTTAGGGAGTTGATAAACAGGGGAGAGCGCTGCACTCTTCCTTAGCAGGAGCTTGTGCGCATGGAGGGTGATTATGCGCAGGATTTGCTCCCCTTTTTGGCTCCTCCACCCCGCCTTCCTGAGGTATGATTTCTTTTGAGGAGTTTTGTCGCTAGTCTCTGTTTAAATAGTCAAATAACTTAATTATTCGATCGTATTTTCAGACGACTGTTCGCCCCGTGGGGAGGATTGAGATTCCGCCTCAATCTGTCCGCTACCCAGGGCCGATTGGTATTACTGAAGACCATATTGCCGACGCGCTAGAGGGTTTCAGACAGGCGTAAGAGTCTCTGCCTGAGGTTTTTGAGCCGGTAAGCTTTTGATGCATTATTCATCCCTTTTAACATTGCTTGTTACTGATTTTTCTTTGTTTTGTTCTCAGCCTAACCGCCCGGAGATGATGGGATTCATGAAGCTGGTTGACGCTCTGAAGTACTGCATCATCAAGCTTCGGCGTGGTGCGAGTTGTCGGAGCTGTTCTGGCGATGTTCTTCAGGTATGTTCACTTTTTCCCATTTTTACCATTTGTTTTATTTTGCATTATTGACGTCTTTCGATTTTGTATCTTTTAGGAGCAACGGAGGTCCCGCTCGCGCTTGAGGCATAGAGGCTCGGACGAGAGGGAGCCTAGTCATGGTAGACGATCTCCTGAGGTTCATCGACATTCTCAGTCTATGCGGGATCCTCAGCCGTTTCAGGAGGCTCAGTGGCAGCAGCCTCAGTCTTCCCAGCGCTTTGAGGGTCAGGGTCAGAGGTAGCGACGGTCGTTTTCACAGCCTTCACTGCCTGAGTTTAGGCCTGTTTTGACTCCCGTGGATCCTGTTTTATTTTCAGCTCCATCGTCTGGGATTCCTCCACCGGTGTCGGGCTTGTTTTCAGTTCCAATGTATGGGACGATGCCTCCCCTGTCGATTCCCATTTCTTTGAGTTAGTCTACACCATTTTCCAGTTGGACGGGTCCTGCTTTGAATTTGACTGCTGCTGGAGTTACAAGTACTAGTAGGGATACTACTCCTCGTACACGGATGATGGCGGGACTATTTGGGTTACCGTTCCCATATTCACCGGCTGGAGATGATATTGATCCTAACTCTTCTAGTTCTGCAGATTTTTGACCGAGGGTCTTTATTCGTACATACTTTGATGACACTTGACGCTGCTTATTTATTATGACTCATTTTGTACATTAATCACAGTTTATGTATTTATTAGTGTGTGTTAGTGTGTGCTTGAGACTCATTGTGTGTGATTGTGTATTTATTAATGACACGACAAAAAACGTAAGTGGAGTAAGTGGAGGGTACCGACCTTCCCCAAAAGAAAAAGAAATAAAAGGATAAGAAAAATAATAAATAGAATAAATAAATAAATATATAAAGAAAAAATAGAAATAAATAATAATTAATAAATAAATAAATAAAAATAAAATAATAAAAATAAAATGATAAAAAAAATAAAAAAATTAAAAAAAAGGTTGAGAATTTTATTGGGAATGAAACTCTCGAAAAAATAACGGTGAAGACAAAATAGTAAAAAAAATCCGGATAGATATAGGAAAAGATAAAAAAAGAAAACGCGTGGGCGCCGTGACACGGCACTGTACACCGTGTCACGGCAAAAATTTTCGTGTCGCGGCGCGAATTCCCGTGACACGGTGGGACTCCCCGTGTCACGGTGCGCGTATTCTACAACGGTGTGGTTTACGCGTATGGAAAGATAATTTATGAGTAGTTCCGAGCGCTTTTGCTATAAAATAGGACCAGTATATTCGTGATATGCGTAATTACGAAACACAAAATAATTAGAATTTCATATTTCAATAATAAGGTCTCAGAATTTTAATAATATATTGCGCGACTGGTCTTATTCTTTGACCAATGCTGACAAAATAGAGTTAGAATTGTTTCATGTCAGGGGTTTACTAGCCCTGAGGCATGTAGCGATTGAACATGATTTTTTTAGGGCAGCATTAGACTATTGGAGTCCAGAAACACATTATTTTAAATTTGATTACGATGATATTTGTCCCCTGCCGGAGGAATTCGGTGCCATCTTTGGATTTCTTGCTAGAAATCTTATTGCCATGCCTACCCTACGGGAGTATTATTACCAAGACTTTGAACGCCATCTGAATCTAACAGATCCAAATTTAAATAGAATTGTGTGTGGTAATGAGGTAGACCTAGAAAAACTTGCAAATTTATATTTCAATAGCCCTATCTCTGAGTCTGATCATGTATTCCGTAGAAGGGCATATATTTTTTGCATGTTTAGCAAGCTTTTATTTGCAAACGGTAGGGTAGGACATGCTTGTCTTGCGTCTGTGCTTGAACATGTTGAATCTGGGAGGTCTCCTATGCCTACGTGCCTTGGAGAAACGTGGCCTTGACGAAGAAAAAGCTAACCGAAAAGCCATCAGGAACGGCTCTCTAGTACTGTTGCAGGTAAAAATACGCTCCGAGTAGCCCCCGTGACACAAAACAGGCACCGTGTCACGGTTGCTCTCTACCGTGACACGGTTAACTCTGCCGTGTCACGGTGGAATCTGCAATATTTTTATTTTATTTTATTTAAATTTTTTTTTGCAGATTTGGTTGATGGAGCGTTTAGAACTATTTGAAGCCCCCGACGATATTAAAAAATTTGGCCCTAACGATCTAGTCCGCAGGAAGAAGAATTACTTTGTGAACATGTCGTATGAAGACTGGAAAAATTTTTTTTTGCAAAGAGAGAATTTTCCATTCGTTGGGTTGTGACTTGGTGGAGGCTTACTAGGATGGTTGGTACGAATGATACTCCGTATTACCGTGTTCCTAGTATCTCACGACTGACTTTTTATTGTCCCTCTCGACTGATGCGACAGTATGGACTTGAACAAGTAGGTACACGCTATAACGATAGTCCTCGTGAAGTATCGTTGCATGAAAGTAATGTTCACAAATATGAGACTTATTGGATTGGAAGACCTTTGTGGACCGTTTCTGCAAGTAACCAAGCTCCTCCTCCTTTATCTAATGCATACAAGGCATGGTTGAATCCTAGAAGTAGGAGGGAACGAGTTGGATCACGCAAATCTGATGTGAAAAGCCGTCTTGGAAATAAGAAAGCACCTCCTAAAGATCGTCTAGGTCCAAGAACACAAGGAATTGAGTTTAAGACTCCTATAATGCCGAAAAGGAAGAATTTTAAGAAAGGTGAAAAGGGTGAAAGTTCGATTAGGGGTGTGACGGTTCGGGCTATAAAAGACACATTAATGGTGAAGGTCGACCTAGTTGAAAAAGAGAATGAGGTTCCTAAAGTGAAGAGGGATTAGATCAGTATTGCTTTGCTTTTATGATTTATAATTTTTTAAAATAAGGCGTATGATGCCAATAATTGTAGTCACATTTATTTCAATAATAATAGCATATTTATTTTAGCCTTAAATAAAAAAAGTACAATGAATATATATATATATATATACATATATGTATATATATATATATATATATATATATATATATATATATATTTCTTTTAATATTCGAGTCAAGGAGTCGGACGCAATGGAAGAATGAAAATAAAAAAACATCGAACAAATAATGAATTAGTAAAGACTGCGTCACTAAAAAAAATCGAAAAATCTTAAATTCCACCGTGCCACGGTGAAAAATTCTGTGACACGTTATAAATTCCCGCGTTACGGCGATTTTTTATTTTTTTTTTTTTTTTTTTGCTCAGGTCCACCGTGCCACGGTGGACTGTGCCGTGACACGGTGGAAAATCCCGTGTCGCGGTAAATCTCCCCTTTTTTTTTTTTTTTTTTTTTTGCTCAGGTGCAGCGTGCCACGGTGGACTGTTCCGTGACACGGTGGAAATCCCGTGTCGCGGTAAATCTCCCCCTTTTTTTTTCGTGACGCAATGCTGAACTGACGCGTATACTTTGATCGACGGAGGGAGGATTTTAATTTTTTAAAGTGGCCGGGCCCCCTTGAGGGGTTGCCTACGTATCCTTAAAAAGGAATCAGGCCAAACGTAGCTCTATTGGGTCATGAACCCATGCAACTAGGCATAGAATTTCTTGAGTTGATCCAAGTTGGTTAAATTGTGGAAACCGTTACCGTCCATGTCGACCAATTGTGTCGCTCTGCCAGACAAGATGGCTTTAACAATGTACGGGCATGACCAATTTGGTCTGAAGTTTCCTGTTGGATCCAACACATTTTTACGAAGTGCCTTAAGCACCAGGTCACCCTCATTGATGTTCCTAGTCTTGACTTTTTTATTAAAATGTCGCGCCATACGATGTTGGTAGGTTTGGACATGATGCAAAGTTGCCAAGCTTTTTTCATCGAGTAAGACTAGTTCATCATATCTTGCTCTAATCCAGTCGACTTCATCTAGTTGACTTTCCAACGTGATTTGGAGAGAAGGGATTTCGAGCTCTATTGGTTATACAGCTTCAAATCCATTGACCAAAGAGAAAGGGGTAGCCCCCGTTGATGTACGAATAGAGGTTCGATAACCCCAAAGGGCAAAATGTTGCTTACTTGGCCAATCCTTGTAATTTTCTGTCATCTTTTCGATGATAGTTTTCACATTTTTGTTGGTTGATTTGACTGCACCATTTGTTTATGGTCTGTAAGGTGATGATCTGTGATGTTTGATATGATATTTCTGTAATAATTCCGCGCATTCGGCTTTGAAATACGTTCCATTATCGGTGATCATCTCATGAGGTACCCCATAGCGGCATATGATATTTTTCTCAATGAATTGAGCTACGTGTTTCGCCGTTAGCTTAGCATACGAGGCAGCTTTGACCCATTTGGTGAAATAGTCGATCGCTACGAGGATGAATTCATGCCCCCCTTGTCCTGGTGCCGTTTTTTTTCCCAATGATGTCGATGCCCCAAGTGGAGAAAGGCCATGGAGAAGTATATGTGTAGAGAAGCGAAGGTGGAACATGCTGTAAATTTGCGTAGACTTGACACTTCATACATTTTTTGACGTATTCGTGACAATCTATCTCCATAGTAGTCCAATAATAACCTTGTCGTTTAATCTTTTTAACTAACATCTTTGCATTCATCTGCGTTCCACATATACCGGCATGAAGGTTTTCCATGGTTCTGTGTGCTTCTTTCTTGGCTATGCATAAGAGATTTCTCCCCATTGCAGTTCTCTTGTGGAGTTCTCCCCTGATGAGCACATACTATGAGGCTAGGAGCCTCAAAGCACGGCGTGCCCTTTTATCAGTATTAGGAGGGTATTCTCCTCTTGTCACATAATTAAGGATATTTGTATACCATGGCTCTTCATCTTCTTCTTGTGATTCTTGTTCATCATCGAGTGCGTGAACATAAGCCGGTTCATATCTTCTTTCTATGATCAACGACATTCTGATTGTATCCGTTGGAATTCGCACCGTTGATGCTAATTTAACTAGTGCGTCGGCGAACTGGTTTTCCTCTCTAGGTAAGTACGTATATTCCACTTCATCTAGTTGCTCCGTGAGAGTTTCAAGATGAGCTTGATACGTAGCGAGACTTTCACTTCTCACCTTCCATCTCTTTGAGATTTGGTTAATGATTAGTAAAGAATCACCGTAGATTTTGAGCTTCATAATTCCCAAGGCGACAGCTGTTTCTAACCCCAAAATTCATGCTTCATATTCTGCGGCATTGTTGGTGACATCAAAGTCGAGCTTCATGGAAATTGGAATATGTTCTTCATTGGGTGATACGAGAAAGACTCCTACACCACAACCTTTTTGGTTTGAAGCTCCATCGAAATAGAGCATCCAGCTATCATCTTCAGTCATAAGTAAATCTTCGTCGGGGAAATCGTACTCAACTTCTTCTAGCGGAAAGTCTGCTAAGAAGCCAGAAACCGCAGAACCTTTGATGGCTTTTTGTGGTACAAATTTTCAAGTCAAATTGAGCAAGATTGACTATCCACCTTGATAATCTGCCATTGAGTGTTGCTTTTTCGAACAAGTATTTGAGAGGATCCATTTTAGACAGGACATGCACTATATGAGTGAGCATGTAATATCTTAGTTTCTGTGCGGCCCACACAAGTGCGAGACACAACTTTTCAAGTGGTGTGTATTGTGTCTCATATCCTTGAAGCTTCTTACTCAAGTAGTAGATTGTATTCTCCTTGCTTTCAATCTCTCGTGCTAGCATTGCCCCCATCGTTTCTCTTGTGACCGTAAGGTAGAGTCGAAGAGGAAAGTCAGGTATTGCTGGCTCAAGCACGGGTGGGTTTGCCAGGTACTCTTTGATTTTGCCGAAAGCTTTTTGGCAATCGTCATCCCATGTGACTGGGACATTTTTCTTAAGCTTCTTGAATATAGGTTCACATATCGCTGTGAGTTTTGATATGAACCTACTTATATATTGCAACCTTCCAATGAAACCTCGAATCTCCTTCTCATTCTTGGGCGGTGGAATGGCCTTGATCGCTTTTACTTTTGTGGGATCTATTTCAATCCGTCGAGAACTGATCACATATCCAAGTAATTTTCCTGACGTGACTCCGAATGCACACTTTGCTTGATTTAATCTCATGTTGTACTTGCGGAGTCTTTCAAAGAACTTGCGAAGTGCAATGATATGGCCTGGGCGATCTTTAGACTCAACGATCTTATCATCGACATAGACCTCAACCTCTTTTTTCATCATATCATGTAACAATGTTGTAGCTGCTCTTTGGTAGGTGGCACCTGCGTTTTTCAACCCGAATGGCATTACCGTATATCAATATGTACCCTATTGTGTGATGAATGTGGTTTTCTCCATATCTTCTTCAGCCATCAATACTTGATTATATCCGGCGTAACCGTCCATGAACGATAGGAGTGCATAGTTTGTTGTGTTGTCGACCAGAATGTCAATGTGAGGTAGAGGGAACCCATCTTTCGGGCTTGCTTTATTGAGGTCCCTGTAATCAACACACATTCTTACCCTTCCATCCTTCTTTGGAACTATCACTACATTTGCTATCCATTCCGGGTACTTGGATACTTTGATGAAACCTGCGGCCAACTCATTTCTGATTACTTCTTTGATTTTGAGAGCCACATCCGGTTTCATACGGCGCAGCTTTTGTTTGACAGGCTTCATACATGGAATGAGTGGTATCGTATGCTGAGCTATATCCTTGTCAATTCCTGGCATATCTTGGTATGACCAAGCAAATACATCAACAAATTCACTAAGCAAGTTAATTAGCTCTTTACGTTCATCTTGACATAGTGTTAATCCAATTTTTACTTCTTTAACAGTCGTATCATTGGAAATATTAACTGTTTCTGTATCTTCGATAACTGCCGTTTTATTTTCGTGTTCTTCCATTGCTTTTATTATTTCTTTGTCATTTTTATCATTAGCAAAGCAATATTGATCAGGGCTAGGGGAATGACACGCATCGTAAGCAAAGGTACTCATTGTATTGAATTCATCGGTTAATACATCAAGAGGGGCATGGTCAGATGCGACCTCACCGGAAAGAGAAGACTCAACAAGAGACTCAGGATTGGACTCTATAGCAGAAAGAGGGTCGGCCTCAGACTCTAAAGACTCGTCCACAGACTTAGACTCAGACTCAGACTCAGACCCAGACGACTCAGACTCATCAAACATAGGACCTTTGCCAGCGGTTATTTCCAACTTCTCTCCGCTTGGTGTAGTGATACTCAATGTCTTGCGCCACCCCTTTGAAATATTATCAGCTTGGACGACTAGCTTGGAGGGGTCAAAATCCTTGTTTGCTATAACAGCTTGAACGAGCTCGGAATTATCATTGCAGACGGGCTTAGACTCATTCTTCTCCATTCCAAAAAGCAGGTTGATGCCTAGACCCTCAAAGTTTGGGCTAGCTGGTTTCTCAGTTGTCAAGAGCTCTTCCTCTTCATCAACAAAGTCACAATCGAGGAACATCTCGAATCCTGGTTCACGCTTCCCATCGTGGATGAATGGCTTAGGGAATTCATAGCATGGGTAATATTCCCCTTCTTTGATGTGCTAGCCATTGAGGGTTAATGGATATGTATCCATGGCCATTTCCGTCTTAATGATTCGAGCGTTATTACGAGCCTTCATTTTTAAGAGGGCTTGTTTCACATCTTCTTTTGTAGGCTTGAATCCCAAGCCAAAAGTATCCTTCTTGAGTGCACCAGGATGGCCCCAAAGTTCAGCCATTTTCTTTTTTAGCCCGAGGGTCATTCCAGGGAAATGCCCTTGCTTCTTCATAATCGCATTAATGTTGGTGTTCGAATAGGGATCAAAGTCGAGATGACACTGCTCCTCTTCTTCGATCACGAGAAAAACATCGAGTGAAAACCCCCAAAGATCTTCGTCATGTTCGACATCGACGATAGGAGTGTCGATAACTTGAATGCGCATAAGAGAGGCGTCAATGGTAATTGGAACCCCTCCAACTATGACTTTCACTTTCTGGTGCAGCGATGATGGAATCGCCTTTAGCTCATGAAGCCAAGGGCGTCCTAAAACCGTATTGAAAGAGGCCTTAATATCTACCACCTGAAATTTGGTGCGACGTTCAATGGCCCCAGTAGCTATGTTGAGTATGACTGTACCCACGGCTTGACGGCGAGTATTATCATAAGCTATAATCCCTTGAGTAGAGGGAGTCAGTTCTTCATTCTTTATGCCCAACTTCTTTGCAGTGTGAAGTGGGCATACATTGATTGCAAAGCCGTTATCAACCAGGCTCATAGGGACATTCATCTTCCTACACACCACAGTGAGGTGTAAGGCCTTATTATGTTGATCCCCTTACGGGGGCAGATCCTTGTAAAAAAACGAAATTAGATTGCTAGTACTTGGCAATTTAGTAGTGAGAAAGTTGACCAGTCCTTGAGGAGTCATGTCATCATCAACTCCTATTTTCACCAGAGCATACATCACAGCCTTTCGATGCTCGTTGGAGGTGGCCAAAAGCTTCCATACATTCATCTCCACCTTGGTCTTTTGCAATTGTTTGACCACATCGCTGTTCATAGGGTCGATGGGATCAACTATCGGATGTGTTTGTGGTGGAGGTGGAGGTGGACTAGGTTGTTGCAATCGTCCACTTCTGGTGAGAACCTTGACCTCAAGGTCTCCCCAAACACCTTCACCTGTGCCAAGAGATGAACAGGCTATATCCTTGAGATAGACGTCTTCATCGTCACTATCCCAAATTCCATTCACTTCTTCAGAACTCAAGACAAATATAACTTCCGGCAGAGGTTCATTCACAGGTTGAATGAGTATTGACGGATCAAAGGAGACTTCATCTCCCATGATAGTCAAAGCATCGGAAAGAGGACCTGTTTGAATGTTAGGCTTCTTGCCCCATGGAGGGACAGGAAGTTGATTAGCATCAATTAGGTCTTGGATTGCATCCTTCAACCTCCAACACTTCTCAGTATTATGACCCTTGCCTTGATGAAACTTGCAATAAGCATTGGGGTCATATCTAGCGATCCTATTCTCTGGTCGAGGTTCTGGAAATGGTCCAATTGGCATAATCAGTCCTTGACCATGCAAACGGTCAAAAGCAGCATCATAAGTCATTCCCAAAGGCGTGTAAACCCTCCTTTGCCTTTGGAATCTTTGAGGAGGACCATTAAGGGCCAGCACATCATTGATATTGATATTGTTGGTAGCATTATTAGGCTTGGAAGACGAAGAAGAAGGAGTGTTGTTCTTCTTATTTTTCCAAGTGCTGTTATTATTGTTGCTACCAGTAGTCTTCATCAGTTCATCCTCGATATTCATCCCAGTATTGTATACAACTTCAAAGGTACTCAGAGGCAGAAACTTCAAGTGTTGCTTGTACTTATGAGTCAGATTAGCAATGAACAAGCGAACCATCTCTTTTTCCTTGGAGTGTTGTTTCCCTCCACCTTCTTAAGTAAGTGGTGAAGCCTTCATTCTCTTTCTGTTTGAGAATGGAGAGTTCACATTCAGAAGTCCTGGCCTGAATGTTACACTTGTAGCGATTCATAAAGCTTTCAGCAACATCCTCCCATGTCGCGACATGTTTGGATTACAAAGAGTAGAACCACTGTTGACAGGCATGCTCCAAGGAAAGAGGGAACACTGTAGGGAAGAGTGTCACATCTACTCCCTTAAGAGCCATGGTTGTAGAAAAATCCTTGAACTAGAAAAGCGGATTATCAGTAGGCTTGAATTTGGGAATGTCAGTAGTAGAAAACTTCTCAGGATTCTTGTCCCTTATGGACGAAGAGGTGACAGGTTGTTCCACATAAGTGAATTCTTCAGAAATCTTACTCATCTGTTCCTTAATCTTGTCCATCGCAGCGATAGAGACATTGTTTTGATTGTCTTGCTCTACCGTGTTGACCCTAGTAGTGAGTGTTTGCATCATGTTAGACAACATTTCAATTGTCTTTTTGATGTTCTCGGTGTCTTCCTTAGTAGCCATTGGTTGAAAGTAGACTGGAGATGGATCTTGTGGAGATGATTGTGGTGGTTTCCTTATACGCCTCTTTGGTATAAGAGGTTGTTGAGGTATTGACTCGAACCGTAACAATCTACCCCTACTTCTTGACCAAGTGGTGTGACACCGGAACTAACACACCTTTAATGACCAAACTTAACCTTATCTTATCCGACTTACTCCGAAAAAAAAGGACACAAAAAAAGACTACCCTAAAATACGGTCAAAAAGTGGTGCACGACTAAAGAAAAAAGTGTGTGAACACGATATGTGAGTGATTAAGTGAGGTTATGGACGCGTGTTTTGACCGTACAGCTAGACATAACACCAAAACTGGACATATAAACTATATACGTACGCACAAAAACCGAAAAAGGACTAACGGGACACATTTCCTACTTACCGTGTCACGGTGCTGACTTTCGTGACACGGTGCAGTCTACCGTCAGACAATAGAAAGCCTCGTGTCACGGCATTGTCCACCATGGCACGGTAGAAAATGATGTGACACGGTGCACAGTTCCACGTCTGTTTTGTGATTTTTTTCAAGATTTTAATCGATTTTAGGTCCGTACTAATTACTATGTGGAAATAAAAACCCTCGGTCATAGGTTATACAAAAGAGTAACACACATGAAGGTTAGCACCAAACAACCATGTAGCATTTAGTCACGATGATGTAAAAAGAGTTCGCAGCCTAGAGTTAAGATCTATTTTCAACTATTGGTCAAGCTTTAGGTGCCAAAAGGGTACCATGGTTGAGAGTTTGGACGCGTTAGCAAGGCAGCCTCCCTTGAGGGTGTATGCCAACGGGCGGCTCCGCGAGTTCGTGATGAAATCGAACTCGACTCCATGGTTTGGGTGGATTTAATAACTCGGATGATCCCTTATTGCTATGAGCGTTTTTGGGTTGATAAAGCTTAAATCCCCCGGGCAAAGATGCATGTAGAACACACACGTTTTTTCAGAAAAATTGAAGGAAGTTGACTATGAGAAGAGACAATAAGCCACTGGACTGATTTTAGGACTACTGTGACACGGCCAAAATTCCCATGCCATGGTACGGCACACTGTCAAAAAGTGCACTGTACCGTGACACGACAGTCAGAAAATCTTACCAGTGCCCTGTTTTCCTTCGTACGCAATCAAGTTATTCAATTTTTCTTACGGGACTGACCTAAATGCGACGTTAAAACGTCTATGCATATGCAAAAATGCCAAATTAATCATAGGAATGTTTTTCAAGAATCTTTCAAGTCAAATCCACTCATCTGAATTAAATACCGATCACTCAAATCGATAAATAACAAAGAATCCTCCCTAGTGGAGTCGCCAAATTGTAGGCGTCGCTCGAAGTGCGCCTACGTCAAATCATGTGGTGAATATGTTTGGCACTCATAGGAAGTGGGAATTGACATATACAATTAGGGACAAATAAAGTAGGGAGTCGCCAACAAGTTTTTAAGGAACTAGTAAACCGTTCACGGATCCTAAAAGGCAACCACGAATAAAGGGACAACGAAGGCAACAACGATTGACCCGTGAAGGTTACACCCCATTCATAATCCATGAGATTACTAACTCCATATGGTTCAGAACCACGAAAGGAGGATCGGGGATGATGGTACAAAGTGTGTCATGGAGTCACATTCGCCCGTATTGGCCTCTACTTGATTCTTATAGTGAAAAACATTCCTGCAATCTCAAAGGCATACAAACAAAGATTCAATTTACTCCAACTATTATTAAGCTAAATCGGTTTAATATTAATGCAACACATAATTCTAAAATATTGTGATCACTTGAATTAAGCAACAAGATTAAAAGGAACCTAAACCGGTTGTCCAATTTATCTTATTAGGCGTGATTTTCAATTACATATTCCCTTTAAACATGCAATATAGTAATCATAAAAATAATAGAATTAACATTAATATTGGAAGCAATTTAGAAATAATTCCAACAATATAAAATCGTTAGAAAAATAATAGAAATAAAAGGAACATAATTCTTACTTTAATTCTGTTTGTTTGCAACTACAAAATAATAAACGAGTTAGTAACTTCAAGGAAATAATAATAGAAAAATAATTAAATTAAATTAAATTAAATAGAGTTGATTTAGGGCCAAACCCTCAAACAGTTCTACCTTTGACGCCTTGGCTTAAGGACAGAACCACGAGTAAAGTATGGACTCCTTGGAGTACTTGAAGAAGGAATTTTTAAATAAGAAGGGTAGGCTCATGTTTAGGCTAAAGCATAGAAGAGAGAAAAAACTAGAGAATTAATTGATGCCCCGTACATTAGAAATGAGGGGGTATTTATAGAGAAAATGTGCTGAAGGAACACACGGAACACTAAATTGATAAAAACCCTAAAAAAGTATCCCGTGACACGGAAAACTCTACCGTGACACGGGAAGTCCCACCGTCAGACGGGAAACATTCCCGTGACACGGTGCAATTTTTTAGTAACGCGGGCAATTTTTAGTAAACGGGTAAGAAAACGCGTTAAGGGTTTACGTGGAAAGGACACGGAAATTGCCGTGTCTCAGCAGGTTTCCCTTGTCACGAGAAATCCCACCGTCAGACGGGAATGATTCTCGTGACACGGTGGATTCCTGCCGTGGCGCAGGAATTTTCACCCTGCTTTTCCGTCTAAATACATTTTTAACCCCAATTTCGTTCAGCATTTAAAGTGCCGATTGATAATTTCTGGCCTTTTTTGATTTATTATTATTTGGGATAAAATAAGAAAATAAAAAAATAAAATAAATAAAAGGTTTGGGCCAAAAATAAATAATAAAACAATAAAATAAAAAAGGTTTGGGCTAAAATTAAATAATAAGTTTGGGCTGAAATTAAAACTATGCTTTTACCAAATACAAATTTAATCAAATACGATTTTTAAAGCACTCTCGGGATTAAATACTGAACCCGACCAATAGTAGCGGTGAAAGGTTGTTCATCATCGGGTTTTGTTTTGGGGAGACATTTTTAGGTGTCTACACCTATGTATCCTTTTTTAAGGAATCAGGCCAAACGTAGCTCTCTTGAGTATCCTACTCTAGTAATTATGGGTAGTATTTCTTAAGTTGGTCAAGATTTGTCATGTTCGAGAACTCATTGCCATCCATGTCAGTTAATTTTGCTGCACCTCCTGACAGGATTGTTCTGACAATGTAGGGTCCAGACCAATTAGGTCTGAATTTTTCCCTTGGATCCAAAACATTTTTCCTTAATGCTTTTAACACCAAGTCTCCTACTTTGATGTTTCATGTCTTGACCTTCTTATTAAAATGCCTAGCCATACGAGTTTGGTAACATTGAGTATGATGTAGAGCTTCTAGTCGTTTTTCATCAAATAGAATTAGCTCCTCATATCTTGCCCTAGTCCATTAAACTTTATCGAGTTTTATTTCAAATGCGATGCGTAGAGATGGAATCTCTAGTTCGACAGGTTGTACGACATCCATTCCATAAACCAAGGAAAATGGCATATTTCCTATTGATGTGCGAATTGACGTGCGACAACCCCACAATGCGAAGTAAAGTTTTTCAGGCCAATCCTTGTAATTTTCCGTCATTTTCTCGATGATAGTCTTTAGATTTTTATTAGCCGCTTCGATTGCTCCATTTCCCCGAGGTCCATAACGGGAAGAATGATGATGTTGAATTCCCTATTTCTGAAGCAATTCTTCACATTCGGCTTGAAAGTGAGTTCCATTGTCACTTATCATTTCATGTGGGACTCCGTATCGACAAATAATATTTCTTTCGATAAAGAGTGCTACATGTTTTGCGGTGAGTTTAGCGTATGATTGTGCTTCGACCCACTTTGTGAAGTAATCAGTTTCCACTAGGATATATTCGTGACCTCCTGTTCCTTGGGGAGTGATTTTGACGATGATGTCAATTCCCCATGTAGAGAACGGCCATGGCGACGTGTACGTGTAGATCAAAGATGGAGAAATGTGTTGTAAATTAGCGTAGATTTGGCACTTAGGGCATCTTTTTACATATTGATGGCATTCCCTATTCATTGTAGTCCAATAGTATCCTTCTCGCATTATCTTTTGGACTAACATCTTGCCATTTACGTGAGTTCCACAAATTCCTTCGTGGACTATCCTCATTGCTCTTTAAGCATCCTTTTTTCCTACACATAAGAGAGCTCGACCCTTAGGTACCCTTTTATGTAACTCGTTGTCTATGAGTACGTATTTGGAAGCCAAGAGTCTTAACGCTTGTTTTTCTCTTTTGTCAGCATGGGGAGGGTATTCTCCTTTGGTGACAAAATTGAGTATATCCGCACACCACGTTTCTTCTTCTTCTTCTTCTTCATCCTGGATTACTTCATCATCGTCTATACCTTGAATATATGCTGGTTTCTGCCTTTTTTCTATAGTTAGAGGCATTTGCTCAATTTCTGTAGGAATCCTAACCATTGAGGCTAGTCTTGCCAAGGCATCAGCAAACTGATTTTCTTCTCTAGGTAGATATGTGTATTCTACCTTCTCTAACTGATTAGTAAGGGTTTCAAGATAGGTTTGGTAAGGGGCTAGACTTTTGCTCCTTACTTTCCACCTTTTGGAGATTTGATTGATGATAATGAAGAGTCTGCAAATTTCCGTAACTTTTTTACTCCCAACGCCAAAGCTATTTCAAGGCCTACCACGCATGCTTCGTATTCAGCAGCGTGGTTGGTAACGTTGAAATCAAGCTTTATGGAGATTGGAACATGCTCTTCTTTAGGTGATACTAGTAATACTCCAACGCCACATCCCTTTTCTTTTGAGGCTCCGTCGAAGTACAAGGTCCAAGTATCATCTTCGGTGACCATTAAGTCTTCATCTGGAAATTCATTATCGTGTACTAGCGTCGAGTCTTCTATTGGAAAGTCCGCTAGAAAATCTGACACCACAAATCCTTTGATAGATTTTTGTGGCATGAACCTTACATCAAACTGGGATAAATTGACTATCCATCTCGATATGCGCCCATTGAGTGTAGATTTCTCGAATAAATACTTGAGTGGATCTAATCGGGAAACTACGAAGACTGTATGCATGAGCATGTAATGTCTTAACTTGGTTGTGGCCCACACCAAGGCGATGCATAATTTCTCGAGTGGTGTATAGCGTGCTTCATATTCGAGAATTTTCTTGCTTAGATAGTAGATCCCGTTTTGCTTGCCTTCTACTTCTTGTGCTAACATAGCTCCCATTGTCTCTTTGGTGTTAAGTATAGCCTAAGAGGTATTGCCGGAAGTGCTGATGCTAATACGGGAGGATTTGTGAGATAGGCTTTTTTCTTTTCAAAGGCTTTTTGACACTCGTCATCCCATATTACTGTTACATTCTTTTTAAGCTTTTAAAAGATTAGTTCACATATTGTCGTCAATTTTGATATGAACCTGCTTATGTATTGCAACCGGCCAATAAATCCTCAAATCTGCTTCTCAGTTTTTGGCGGTGGCATTGACATGATTGCCTTGATCTTGGTTGGTTCAATCTCTATTCCTCTAGAGCTTATGACATAACCCAAAAGCTTGCCTGAGGTGACTCCAAAAGCACCCTTTGATGGGTTCAACCTCGTATTGTATTTTCTTAGCTTTTCGAAGAATTTTCTTAAGGCTACTTGATGGCCTGGGCGATCTTTTGACTTTACAATCATGTCTTCCACATATACTTTTACCTCCTTATGCATCATGTCATGGAGTAAGGCAGTCGTCGCACGTTGGTAAGTAGCACCCGCGTTTTTCAACCCGAATGGCATTACCGTGTAGCAGTAAGTACTTCATGGTGTTTTGAAGGTTGTTTTCTCCATGTCTTCTTCTGCCATGAGAATCTGATTATAGCCTGCGTATCCATCCACCAGAATATCGATGTGTGGTAAAGGGAAGTCGTCCTTTGGACTTGCCTTATTTAGATCTCGATAGTCGACACACGTTCTTACCCTTCCATCCTTTTTCGGAACTAGGACGACGTTGGCGACCCATTCGGGGTATTTGGATTCCTTGATGAAACCTGCAGTTATTTGTTTTTGAACTTCCACTTTTATTTTAAGAGCTACGTCGAGTTTCATTCGACGTAACTTTTGTTTTACAGGTTTCATTCCCGAAATTAATGGTATAGTGTTTTGAGATATTTCTCTATTAGTGCCTGGCATATCTTCG
Organism: Chenopodium album; assembly: GCF_948465745.1. Classification (NCBI taxonomy): domain Eukaryota; kingdom Viridiplantae; phylum Streptophyta; class Magnoliopsida; order Caryophyllales; family Amaranthaceae; genus Chenopodium; species Chenopodium album. The sequence continues at coordinate 25,087,283 of NC_137842.1, forward strand.
TATGACCAAGCGAATACATCGATGAATTCTTTAAGCAAGTTAATTAAATTGGTTCTTTCTTGTTCATTAAGTGTAAGTCCGATTTTAACTTCTCTTTTATTGGTTGAATCATTTGAGATATCAACCGTCTCAGTTTCTTCAATTATCGGTGTTTTCTTTTCAAGTGTTTCCATTGGTTTAATAAGTTCTTTGTCTTTTTCATTGTTAGTTAAGCAATGCTCGTCATCTTGGGTTAAAGAAGAACACAAGGAGTAAGGAGAAGAAGTCATATTATTATACTCTGAGATCATTACATCAAAGAGTGATATGTCCTCAAGGACTTGATCACTAACTATTCTAGGGGAAGGGATAGGAGGAGGAGGTGCTACAACTAACGACCTAGATGACTCTATAGGGATAAACTCTGGCTCTGACTCAGACTCATACGACTCTTCGAACATCAGTCCTTGCCCTGTCGTGATGGAGATCTTCCTTCTAGTTGGAGTAGTCACCTTGACGCTCTTGCGCCACCCTTGTAGTGATCCTTTCGCTAGAGTGATTAGCTTCGAGGGATCGAAGCTTTCGCTTTGTAGGACTTTCTGAATGAGCGAGGAGTTATCCCCTTTGTATGTCGGCTCATCCTTTTCTCGCCAAAATAATAATCCCATGGCATTAAAGTCAAAGCATGGGGGTGCTTTCTCCTTATGGATAGGAGTTGGGATTTCGTCTGTGAAATAGCAATCTAAGAAAATTTCGAATCCCAGTTTCCTTATACCATTTACGAAAAATGGTTCGGGAAATTTTTAGCATGGATTGTCCTCTCCTTCTTTTATATATTGCCCATTAAGGGTAAGAGGGTACAGATCCATTGGGATTGCTTTCTTTTGAATGCGAGCGTCCCTACGCCTTTGACTTTTCCTGGGCTCTCTTGAGATCTTTCCGAGTCGGTTCAAAACCAAGTGCAAAAGTGTCTAATTTAGGGAGGCCAGGTGATTCCAGCGGTTTCGCTATTCCTTTCTTCTTTCCTAGGGTCATCCAAGGAAAATGTCCTTGCTTCTTCGGAATAGCATTTACGATCATGTTAGAATGGGGGTCGTGGCAGAGAGGGGTCCTTTCATCCTCCTCGACTAAGAAGACCTCTTCATTAAAGCCCCATAAATCTTCATTGTCTTCATCGTGCTCCACATTAATTATTGGATTTTCTATAGATTTAATTCTCATAGGCGAAGCATCAATGGTAATAGGAATTCCTCCAACTATAGCTTTTACTTGTTGGTGGAGAGATGAGGGGACGGCCTTTAGGTCATGAAGCGAAGGGCGTCCCAACAATAGATTGAATGAAGCTTTAATATCTACTACTTGGAATGTAGTAGCATGTTCTATCGCTTCCGCCGTTACATTCATAGTAATTTTACCAAGAGCTTGACGAAGAGTGTTGTCATATGCTCTTATTCCTTGCGTTGACGGGGTTAAGTCTTCATTCCTTATGCCTAAAATCCTCGCAGTTCTAAGTGGACAGACATTAATGGCTGATCCATTGTCTACAAGAGTCATAGGGACGTTCATTCTGTTGCAAACCACTGTGAGGTTTAATGCCTTATAATGTTTGTCACCTTCTGGGGAAAATCCTTGTCGAAAAAGGTGATCAAGTTGATGGGACTAGGGAGATCACTCGTGAGGAAATTAGCCAACCCCTCAAGAGTGGTGTTAGAATCTATCCCTATTTTGTCTAAGGCATTCATTACGGCCAACCTATGTTCTTGAGATGTTGCCAGAAGCTTCCATACGTTCATTTCAACTTTGGTTTTCTTGGGATGTCATTATCTTCTATGATAGGTATGGGAACTTGTTGTGTGGTTGGCATGGGTTGTGTCAAAATAGGAGGTTGTATTCTCCCGGATCTTGTGAGGACGTCTATTGGTGAATCTTCTTCTACCCAAAAGTCATCCATGGCATATGACACCGAAGGTGGAGTTCCTACCATGTCTTTCAAATAGACGTCTTCTTCGTCGCTGTCCCAAACTCCATTAATATTTGCATCCTCTTCTTGTGGAACTTAGACTAGCTTCTTATCATCAATCATTTTCTGAATTAAATCCTTGAATTTAAAAGAGTTTTCGATAGTATGACCCCCTGATTGATGATATTGACAATAATATCTATCTGTCCTTTTTAATGATTCAAATGGTCTTAGTTCCAGAGGTTTGACCTCGCCAGTCTCGGAGAGCATTTTAAACATTTGTGCGTATTGGATCCCAATTGGAGTATAGAGTCTATTACTCTTCTTGGGTTTATCGGTAACTTGCAAAGAAAAGCGTTTCGCCTCATAAGTCGTTCCCTGTGAACTCTCTCTTAGGTTTATTTTTTGAGAGTGGACCCTCATCATATTTCTTCTGAAGTTCTTTTACGACTTTGAGGGCTTCACGTAGCAAGTGTGATCCTTCCATCATAGTTAGTGTAAGAAACTGTAAGTCCTCTTTACTTGCTAATTCTGGAAGGTTATCCATGGCGTCAAAAAAGATCTCCTCCTCTTCTTCGATAGCATGGATTTCTTTGACAGGTTTGATGAGAGATGAAGGATCAACCTCGTTTTCCTCATTAGAGATGGCCAAGGAGTGAGCAAGAGGCGCATTATCAATACTTGGCTTCTTACTGGCAGGGGGCAATGGTAGCTTGTTGTTGTCGATTAAGTCTTGGATAGCTTCTTTAAGCTTCCAACAGTTCTCGGTAAGATGGCCCCTACCATGTTATTACTTGTAATGTGCATTGGGGTTCTAGTTAGTCGTCCTCTTCTCGACTGGTGGGTCCCCAAATGGTCCAATAGGAGTTATAAGACCTTTTGCATTTAATTGGTCAAATTTGGTGTCATAACTCATACCAATAGAAGTAAAGTTCCTCCTAAATGGTTTCTTTTGTCCTTGATTATTCATAGCAAGAACTTCACTTAGGTTAAAAGTGCTAAAATTGTTTGAGTGGGTGGTTTTGGAAGAAGAAGGATTGTCGTTCTTCTTGCCTTTCCAGCAACTGTTGGAGTTATTGTTGGCAACTTTCAACTTAGCCAGGTCGTCTTCAATATTAATTCACATGTCGTAGACAGCCTTGAAGGTTTGGAGATTATTCTGATATTTGAGATGCTTAGAGTATTTTTCTTGAAGGTTTTTGATGAATAACCTTACAGACTCTTTTTCAATGGGCACCTCAATCATCTTAGCTGAGGTTTCTCTCCATTTGTTAAAGAAGGAGGTGAAGCCTTCATTCTCCTTCTTCTTGAGGATTTCAAGTTCCCTATGGTCGGTCTCAACTTGAATATTGCATTTTTATCTATCAACGAAAGCGTTTTCTATGGACTCCCAGGTGGAGGTTTTTTCTTTCTCGGGAGAAAAGAACCATTGCTGGCAAATGGTTTCGAGAGATAGTGAGAACAGAGAAGGGAACACTTTCTTGTCGATACCCTTAATACTCATTATTGTTTCGAAGGCTCTTAAATGAAAATAAGGGTTATTAGTTGCTTTGAATTTCGGGATGTCATTGGCATTGAACTTCAGCGGAAGAAGATCCTTGTCCACCAAGACCCCTTTTGAGCTAATCCCTTGAAACTTATAGTCACTAGATAGGTTGCTTAGACTCTCTTGCATGAGGTCCATCTGTTGTTGTTTCACGGGATCATCGATCTTGAGGGTTAGAATCTTTAATGCCTCAGTCACGGTAACCAGTTGGTTCCTGAGCTCATTGACTTCTTCTTGTGTTGCCATTACTGTCCTAGCTTTCCTTTTACGAGCGATGGGTTTGTCGAAAAGTTTGACTTATACAAAAATATTGTCTTTGATTAACCGCCCTTCCATTCTTGACCACGCACTGTAATTTAGACCATTTTTGTTTTAATTATTTGACTCAAATCGACCTTGAATTTACGGTTTGAAAGAGGAAAAGTTAAAACAGGTGCATATTTTTGGCAAAAATAAGGTATATATTTTTAGGAATCAAGTATGGTATTTAATCAAGTGATTTAAATTGGAGGATTAATATCCGACTTACCCCCCCTAAAAAAATGACGGAAAAAACGCGCATACAAGACTCTCTTAGACATGGTCAAAAGTGTGTATTAGTGTGAGAGTTTTGTGGTGAGTGTAAGTGACATGCTTTGACTTTTGTGTAAGACCATGGGACTTAGTGCCTAGACTCAATTAATGACTTAACAAGGCATTATTAACAGTAAAAATTAATCGAATTAATTAGCAAACTGTTAATTGGACACAAAGTGATGACTCGAGCAATATTGTCGCCAGGCGCTACACTCTACAGAGTGGCGCTACAGTTCAAACTTCGGCGCCATTACTGGAGCGTCGATCTGAAACTGTTTTCGGTATTATTGCTTAACATGGGTATACCTAAAGTCGTACTAAGCCAACTCTGATCAAAATATTAGACTTTATTTACTCAAATTAATTAGGCAAAGTTCTTTAGTCATTAATTTATTTAATCTTAGCACAAGTTAAACAAACGGTTAGGAAAAACACATAGAGTATGCACAACAAATAATGCACAATTAGTCAAGTAGGCACAATATGATGCAATGAGTTTGCAACCTAACCATGGCTCTAGTTTTCTAAAGTTCGGTATATGGGTTAGTCAATAGAGGGTCCATGGTTAATTGTCCGGATGCACCGCACGGAAGCCTAACCGTGAAGGGTTGGCGCGAGTGGATGGGACACCGCGAATTTAGAAAAACTCGCTTCCATGGCTTGGTGAATTCAAGATTCTCTGATGTACCCTTTGTTGCTCAGCGTGTTCAATTAGGTAGATGGAGCATGAACACCTAGAGGGTTATGTCTATATGTAGAACACATATGGGTTTCAGGAAATTGAGAAAAACTCAATCAGGAAGTAGGATCGAGCAAACAATGCTAAAAACTGGTCGAAATTAGAACGCATATTTTTGGCTCGGTATTGGAAGAACTTGCCGCTAGCAAACAGAGTCCAACGCCACTTTTTGGCTTTAGCGCCTGGCGACAGAAGCTGTCGTCTGGTGCTAAAGTTAAAATACTGGCGCTAATCTTTGTTCGCTGACGCTAGTTCCTACATGCCTCAGCAGCTTTCTGTGCTCGATAAAATTTTCCAGTTTCGCGCAGTGTTATTTCGATCCTAGTTGTGAAAGATATTCCTCAAATTTCCTACGTGTAAAAATCCTTTGTTTTAATTCATTACGGATGGTCTTTCCAATGAGATCTTTTATATGCATATGACAATAATGTTAGTCAAAATTACGCACATGAAATACTTAGAACTTTTCGAGTCTCATCCACTCATTCTAAATCATTGCCGAAATAAATATCAGGAATTAAAATAGAAATCCTCCCCAGTGCAGTCGCCAAAAACTATAGAGAATATTTTAAGCATTATCCCTAGCTTGAACCCCACTGTGATCATACACTAAAGTACGGTGGCGTCCAAAGGGAAAGAAGATAGAGCAAAAGAGTCGCCAACAAGTTTTAGAACATGTAAATCGTTCACAGGGTGAAGGTTACACCCCTTAACGATCCAGGAGATCGCCAACTCCAATAGGTCTGGAACCATGACTGGTAGTTTGGGGATGAAGGTAAAAATCCAACCTAAAAGAGATTAAACATGCCCTAATAATAGGCCTCTACTTTATTCAGATCATATTCATGTGCGCTTTCTGACTAACATGCAAGCAATATGATTAACCCAAAACCTGTTTAATCTATGTTGGTTGAATATTATTGCACAAATAAAGCTATTATTGGCGATCACTTGAATTATAATCAAATTAACCCTAAACAAGATTATTAATTATCTTATTAAGCATGATTACAAGTACAAATTCCCTTTAAATATGCATAAAAGGTGTGATCAAGCAATAACAATAAATATCAAGCAACATAATCATGATAACAATAATAATAATTATAATCATAAATCACAAAAATAATCATAATCATGTTAAAGCATAATATTAATAGCAAGATCCAAGGCATGATACTAACAAGATTAATAACAAACCCTAGCATGTCACTAAACAATAAAAATCAAAGCTTTAACCCTAACATGATACTAACAATCATAAATATTAGGAAGAACATAAAAGGCATCATACTTTTTATCATACTTAATATTAAAGTTACCCTAGACATGATACTAGGAAGATCAAAACGCCCTAACATAACATTAGGAATCATAATATCAACCTAAGCATGATTTCTACATAATAATAACAATTAAACCATTAAAGTACTTACTTGGATGCCTCGTACCTCTTTCTAATAACAAAATACACACGTTAGTAACTTCAAGGAAAATCATAAACAAACAATTAAATTAAATAATTGAAAGTGAGATTTGGGATCAAACCCTCAGAAATTAAAACCTTTCACGTCTAGGGCGAAGGCAAATTCGAACAATGCTAGGTGTATCTAGGTCTTGTGAATGCGGAATTTTGTAAAAAAGGTGAAGGTTTAGTGAAGAGAGAAAGAAAGTTGATGATCGTAGATTGGAGGTTGTAGATTGGAGATTCTCGATGAGAATTGATGAATGAAGACGGATTTTTTAGAAGGTTATTTATAGAGAAAATCAGCCAAAAAGATAGAAAATCGAAATAGAGTTCTGACACGCAAAAACGAGGTTAGCACCAGACGCTGACATTAGCGCTAGGCGCTAACGCTAGCGCTAGGCGCCAGGCTTAGCATTAGGCGCTAATGACTGGCGTTTGGCGCTGGTTAAATTTCTGACGCGTTTTCTAAAATCAGATAGAAATTAACCGTACAGGAGGATAAAATTGTATTTTCCTCAAAAACATTCTTTTATTTTGATTAAAACTCTAAAAAGTGAACAAAAGTCAATTTATAAATGCTAATTGAATTAGGAATAAAAAGAACCTTCTAGAGGAATCTAGAAGACTAAAACCATTCCTAATTGCATCAGGAATGATAAATCCATATTAGGCCCTTCCCTAGATCATTGGGCCGCATATAAAGTTCAAACCGGGCCTAGTTTAGTAATTTGGCCATAACTTCCTCATTATTCATCGGAATTGGGCTTATAATATGTCGTTGGAAAGCTCTTTTCAAGCCCTATCCAACTACACTTCTATTGGACACGTGTCATAGGCGAGCTAAAATGGATTGGCTATTTTCTTAAAATAGGTTTTCAAAAGCAGAGAGAAGAGAAAAGAAATTAAAACTATTCGCAACACTAGATTTTCCACACTTTCACTTCATTCGATTATGATTCGACGTGAAAGGTACTCATCACCGGGTTTGGTTTTGGGGAGACACAAAAGGGTGTCTACAAAAACACATTCAAATATAGATTTTTGAATTGAAGGAAAGTCAAATGCATTCAACGAAGCTAATTAAATCAAGTAAAAGTCAAACACATTCAAATAAATCTTTTTTAATTAAAGGAAAGTCAAACACATTCGAATAAAGCTTTTCGAATGAAATGAAAGTAAAACACATTCAAAAAAAGCTTTTTGAATCGAATAAAAGTGAAATGCATTTAACGAAGCTAATAGAATCAAATGAAAGTCAAACACATTAAAACAAAGCTTTTTTAATCAAATGGATGTCAAACACATTCAAACAAATTGTTTTGAATCGAATGAAAGTCAAATGCATTCAACGAAGCTAATTGAATCAAATGAATGTCAAACACATTCAAACAAAGCTTTTTAAATTAAATGAAAGTCAAACACATTCAAACAAAGCTTTTTGAATCAAATGAAGGTCAAACACATTCAAATAAAGCTTTTTGAATCGAATGAAAGTCGAATGCATTCAACGAAGTTAATTGAATCTATTGAAAGTTAAACACACTCAAACAAAGCTTTTTGAATTAAATGAAAGTTAAACACATTCAAAGAAAACTTTTTGAATGAAATGAAATCAAACACTTTCAAATAAATCTTATTGAATTAAAGGATAGTCAAACACATTGAAACAAGGCTAATTGAATCAAATGAAAGTTAAACACATTTAAACAATGATTTTTGAATCAAATGAAAGTCAAACACATTCAAACAAAGGTATCCAATTGAATGAAAGTCAAACACATTCAAACAAAGCAAATTGAATTAAATGAAGGTTAAACACATTCAAACTAAAAATTTTGAATCGAATGAATATCAAACACATTCAAACAAAGCTTTTTTACTCAACTTAAACTCAAGCACATTGAAACAAAGCTTTTTGAATCAAATGAAAGTCAAACACATTAAAACAAATATTTTTGAAACAAATGAAAGTCAAACACATTCAAAAATGGCTTTTTAATTCAAATCAAATTCAAACACATTCAAACAAATCTTTTTGAATCGAATGAAAGTCAAATGCATTTAACGAAGCTAATTAAATAAATTACAGTCAAACACATTCAAAAAAATCTTTTTAAATTAAGGATAGTAAAAAACATTTAAAAAAAAAAGCTTTTTGAATTAAGTGAAAGCCAAACACATTCAAACAAAGCTTTTTGAATCATGGATAGAGAATCGTCTTGGAGGTTTGACTTTCGTTGACTTTCTCTCTTCTCTCTCTTCTTCATGGTTCTTCATTTTTTATTGGTTTTCTTCATCAAATCTGGGTTTCAATGGCGAAGAAGAAGAAGCAAGCTTTTTCTACACCTCAAGTAGTGCAACAAAAGGCTGCTCATGAAGTTGTTGGGTCGATTTTGAAGAATTTGGGAATTTCAAGTACCCCTTTCGTTCCTAGCCCGATTCAAGAGGGGGATGAACTGCTTACTCCGGCGCCGGCGGTTGTTCAGTCAGCTTGTGGTGCTATTTCCGGTGGTCCATTGGATGCTGAAGCTACTGCCGTTGCTAAAGCTGCTGCTAGATCGAACCAGTCCAATGGAACAGTACCTAGGGTTTCTGGGTTTACTGTTCCATTGAATGATGGTGGATCTGGGCACGGTGGTGAACCAGGTCATTCTGTTCTTTCTTCCTCACCCTCTCTGGAGCATATTGCGCACAAAGTTAATGAAGATCGAGTTGCTTCTCTTTCTGCCTTGGAGTTGAGCTCGCGTAATTATGGTGAAAACCGTGTTGCTTCTTCCCCTGTTCTGGAGCAGAATGTGACTCGAACTTCAGCCTTTACTGGGAAATTGGCTGCAAAAGGAGCTACATTATCCTTTGTTGCTCCGAAAGTGCAAGATGGAAAACTAATTGCTGAGCTACAAGCAGCCGAGCTTGAGGAAGGTAATCGAAAATGGGCTAATGCTCTTGTTTTTTATGTGGTTGGCTTTTATCCTACTATTGCTGCTGTTCTTCATTTCTTTGCTCAACAATGGAATGATATGCAAAAACCAGATGTGTATTGGCATGATGATGGGTACTTTATTATCAATATGTGTTCTAGTGATGATAGAGATACTATACTTTGTTCTGGTCCTCATATGTTCTTTGGAAAGCCTGCAATAGTGAAGCCTTTGTGCCCCGATTTTGATTTTCATGCTGAAATTCTTAGAACTATTCCTCTTTGGGTTAAATTCCCTAATCTCCCACTTAATTGTTGGGGATCTCACACTCTTAGCCGCCTTGGTAGTTTGCTTGGAGTGCCAATTTGTGCTGATGAGTGTACTACTAGACACCTTAGAGTGTCTTTTGCTAGGGTTCTGATTGAGATTGATGTCACAAAGCCTATGCCAACCTCTGTGTGGGTTGAGAGTCCTTCGAAGGAATTATTGGAGATCAGGGTGGTGTATGAGTGGGCTCCTTCTTTTTGCTCTAAGTGTAACAAGATTGGTCATGATTGCTCTGTTAAGCCTCCTTTGCCTAACCAGGCTTCTAAGCAACCGGCTCCTGTTCCTCCTAAGCAAAAGCAAGTTTGGGCTCCTAAGCTTACCCATGTTCCTGCTTCTACTGCTGCTGTTGATGTTGGGGTTTCTGTTCATGGTCAATTTATTATTACTCCACAGGTTCATACCTCTAAGAATTCAGATGAGGGTTGGAGAATAGTAGGGAGGAAAACAAAAAGGCAGCAAACTAGAGTTCATCAGCCTGCTTCTACCTCTAATGCCTTTGTTGCTTTGTTTGCAAACGAAATGGATGGTGCAGGTGGTTTCACTATAAATCCAAGCGGGGGTGAGGTTAATCCCCCTTTGGTGTCATGATTTACTCTGTTTGGAATGTCAGGGGCCTGAATGACCCTGGCAAAGTTGCCTCTGTAAGGAGGTTGCTTCACTCTCATTCAGTTGATGTTGTTGGATTGCTTGAAACAAAAATCAAATTGAAAAATGTTCTCACTTATCAGAAGAAGTTTGGCTCTTCTTGGCTTTGGTTGTGTAATTATGATCATTCTCCCAAAGGGAGGATTTGTCTTGGTTGGAATGTGGATAGAGTAACTGTTAATGTCTTAAAGATTCATGAACAGTTCATTCATTGTACTGTTTCTTCTAAGGATCTCTCTACTCAAATTTATCTCACTGTTGTCTATGGTCTTCACTCTATTCATGATAGGCTTTCTTTGTGGGAGGGGCTTAGAAGCATCTCTATCCAGCATTCTCCTTGGCTTTGTGTTGGTGATTATAACTCTGTTCTTCATGCTTCTGATAGGCTTCATGGTGCTGATGTTACTGATTATGAGACTAGAGACTTTCAGACTTTGGTTGATGATTTGGATCTCACCGAGCTCAAAAGCAAAGGGTCCTTCTACTCTTGGTCTAATAAGGCTCATACTGGCCCTAGAACGCTCTCTAGACTTGATAGAGCCTTTGGTAATCAAGCTTGGTTAGCTTCTCATGGGCATGTGGAGACTGTTTATCTCCCTCCTTCTTTATCTGATCATAGTCCAATTTTGCTGGATATTTGCTCTAGCCTTGTTGGGAAAGGTAGACCTTTCCGATTTCTAAACTGTATTGCTGATCACCCTGATTTTCTTGATACTATTTCGCAGGCTTGGGGCTCTGGTAGTTCTGTTTGGCAGAAGCTGAATTATGTGAAGTCTAGTATCAAATCTCTTACTATCAAGCAGTTTGGTAACATTGAGGGAAAGATTGACCAGGCTAATGTTGAGCTTTCTAGAATTCAAACCTTAATGGCTCAGAACCCTGATGATTTGGATTTATATGCTAAAGAATCTGATGCTATTAAGGTTGTCAAGCACTAGAATGATATTCAGGAAAGCATCTTCAAGCAAAAATCTAAGATTAATTGGGTTAAGCTTGGAGATGGCAATTCTCACTACTTCTTTTCTGTGATGAAGACTAGGCAAGCTAGGAATAGAATTGACTTCATTTTTTATTCTAATCAGGTGTTGCTTAAGGATCCAGATGCCATTTCTAATGAAATTATCTCTTTCTATAAGTCTCTTTTAGGGACTCAGGCTCCTTGGCTCCCTGCTGTTGACCTTGTTACTATGCGGAGGGGTAAGCAGCTTAGCTCTGCTGCTCAGAGCTACCTCATTAGGCCTATTTCTCATGATGAAATTGATGTCGGCCTTAAGGGAATTGATAACACTAAAGCTCCTGGTATTGATGGCTTTAACTCCTTTTTCTTTAAGAGAGCTTGGCATATTGTGAAAGATGATATTTATGCAAGTGTTATTGATTTCTTTACTAATGGGATCTTGCCTAGGCAATGGAATTGCACAACTATTACTTTGGTCCCTAAAGTCCTTTCTGCTTCTCATGTTAAGGATTTTAGACCTATAGCCTGTTGTACTGTGGTCTATAAGCTCATTTCTAAAATCATAATTGCTAGGCTTGCTGCTGTCATTGGTGAGGTGATTGATGATGCTCAGGCAAGGTTCATTCCTAGCAAGCACATTGGTGACAATATTCTTCTTGCAACTGAATTGATCAAAGGCTATGATCACAAATTTATCTCTCCCAGGTGTATGGTTAAGGTGGATTTGAAGAAAGCCTATGATTCGGTTGAGTGGGGTTTCTTGATCACTGTCATGCAGGAGCTTGGTTTCCCTCAGAGATTTGTTGATTGGATCTGGAATTGTCTTACTTCTGTCTCTTACTCTATTCTTATCAATGGTTTTCCTGCCCCCCCCCCCCCTTTGAAGCTAAGAAAGGGTTAAGACAAGGTGACCCTATGTCTCCCTTTCTCTTTGCTATTGGTATGGAATACCTCTCCAGATGCCTTGATGAGCTTAGGTTATCTCCTGATTTTAACTTTCAACCTAGATGTGAAAAGTTAAACCTAACTCACATGATGTTTGCTGATGATTTATTGATGTTTTCTCGAGCTGATAGTGTTTCTGTTAAGCTTCTCTTCCAAGCCTTCTCGAAATTCTCGGGTGCCTCTGGGCTTTCTGCTAATCTTGATAAAAGTGAAGTCTACTTTGGAGGAGTCTCTGTTGATGTCCAGAAAGAGTTGAGGGAGCTTCTTGGTGTTTCTCAAGGCTCCATTCCTTTTAGGTATCTTGGGGTCCCTCTCTCTTCTAAGAAGCTTACTATTGCTCAATGTAGGCCTTTGGTGGAGAGAGTCACTACTAGAATTCAAGGGTGGATGGCTAAACACTTGTCCTATGCTGGGAGGCTTCAATTGGTGAAGAGTGTGTTGTTTGGTATCCAGACTTATTGGGCTCAAATTTTTATTCTTCCGAAGAAAATTCTGAAAGAGATTGAGGCTAGGTTCAGGTGCTTTCTTTGGACTGGATCCTCTGCTCCTGCTAAGAAGTCTTTGGTTGCTTGGAATAATGTCTGTCTTCCTAAAGTTTGTGGTGGCTGGAACCTGCTTTCTCTTCCTGAGTTGAATAAAGCAGCTGTCACTAAGTTGCTTTGGGATATTGCTCACAAGGCTGATAATCTTTGGGTTAAGTGGGTTCATATCTACTATTTCAAGCATAAAGATTGTTGGACCACCCCTACCCCTGCTAGATGCTCTTGGTTTTTGAAGAAGATTTTGAGTTTTAGAGATATTGTGAATGATCAAGGGGGATGGGATGGATTCGTTCAGGGCAAAAAGTTTAAAATCAAGAAGCTTTATGTTGCTATTAGGCCTCAAGTGCCTAAAGTTCGTTGGAAGAGAGTTACTTGCCATAACTTAGCAACTCCCAAAAGTGTTTTTATCTTGTGGCTAGCTTTGTGGAATAGGATTGTCACTAAGGATAGGTTGCTTCAATGGCACATCTCTTGTGATCCAAAGTGTTTCCTATGTCTGAATGGCAATGAAAGTGTTCAACATCTTTTTTTTTTTATTGTGATTTCTCTAGGAAGGTTTGGAGTAAGGTTTTGGGGATCTTACATGTTTCCAAGCCTCTTCAACAGTTTAGTGGTGAGATTGATTGGATGAAGAAAATCTGCAGAAGTTCCAGATTGAAGAATAAAGTGATCCAGGTGGCCTTCACTGAAACAGTTTATGGTATTTGGATTCAAAGGAATGCAGTTCTCTTTACTGGTTGTTGCAAATAAGTTGATGCCCTTGTTCGGGATATTGTCTTTCACTCAGTTTGTAGAATCCCGGCGGGAAGCAAATATTTGATTATTTAGGGCTTGTCTCGGGCTCCTAGTGTTTGTGTTCTGGTTTCCTTGTGTTGGGTTTTGATGCTGGGATTCCCGTTGCTTCTTTTTGTATTGGTTTCCTTTTCTGCAGGCTGTTTCTACTGCTGGTAGCTCTGCTGGTGTTGTGTTGCTGTGCTCTGCTGTGCTGCTGTGTTGCTGTTGCCTGCTGTTTGTGCTGCTGCACTGCTGGTGTGTTGCTGCAGTCTGTTGTTGCTGGTTTTGCTGTTGTTTGGTTGCTGCTGCACTGCTGTATGCTGTTGCTGATCTGCTGCCTGCCTGTCCGGTGCTGTGCCTGCTGTCTGCTGCAGTCTGCTGCTGGTGTTGCTGTGTTGCTGTTGCTGTGCCTGCTGCTTGTTGTTACTGCTGGTCTGCACTGCTGGTCTGCTGTCTGTGCTGCTGGTCTGCTGTCTTGCTGCTGCTGCTCTGTTCTCTGACTTGCTGTGCTTGTGCTGGTGCTGCTTTGCACTGTTGTACTTGCTGTTTGCTGAGCTGCTGCTTGCTCCCTGCTGTCTGCTGTTTGGTGCAAGCTTTGGTGCTCTTTTTGTTGCCTATTTTTGTTTTTTTGGTGTTTTGGTCAGTTTGCAGGCATGTCTGCTTCTGATTGTTGTTTTGTTGGTTTTTAGGTGTGTGGTTTTGTTGTTTTGTTGTTGTCTGGTCCTGGTTTCCGGAACCCTTCCTAGAAGGTGGCCGGAAATCTGAGTCCAGTTGTTCTAGGCCCTTCCTAGAACCCTTCCTAGAAGGTGGCTAGGTTTGGATCTAGAACTGGTTGTGGGGTTGGTCTGTTGTTTTCAGGTCTTTTGGTGCTCTGGTGGTAGTTATAACATAGCTTTTGTAAGTTGTAACTTTCTTTCTTTCGTAATAAAATCTTATTTTCCAAAAAAAAAAAAAAGCTTTTTGAATCGAATGAAAGTTAAATGCATTCAAAAAAAGCCTTTTTAATCGAATGAAAGTCATATGCATTCAACGATGCTAATTAAATCAAATGAAAGTTACACACATTCAAACTAAGCTTTCTGAATGCAATGAAAGTCAAACACATTCAAACAAAGCTTTTTGAATCGAATAAAAGTCAAATGCATTCAATGAATCTAATTGAATAAAACGAAAGTAAAAAAACATTCAAACAAAACTTTTTGAATCATATGAAAGTCAAATACATTCAAACAAAGCTTTTTGAATCAAATGAAAGTAAAAAACTTTCAAACAAAGCTATTTGAATAAAATGAAAGTCAAATGCATTCAACGAAGCTAATTAAATCAATTGAACGTCAACCACATTCGAACAAAGTTTTTTTATTCAAATGAAAGTCAAAATCTTTCAAAAAAAGCTTTTTGAATCGAATAAAATTCAAATTCATTCAACGAAGTTAATTGAATCAAATGAAAGTCCAACACATTCAAACAACTCTTTTTGAATCAAATGAAAATTAAACACATTAAAAAAAAGCTTATTAAATCAAATAAAAGTCAAACACATTCAAATAATGCTTTTTAAATCAAATAAAAGTCAAACACATTCAAAAAAGCGTTTTGAATCAAATGAAATTCAAACACATTCAAATAAAGCTTTTTGAATCGAATGAAAGTCAAATGCATTCAACGAAGCTAATTAAATCAAATAAAAGTCAAACACATTCAAATAAATATTTTTAAAATAAAGGAAAGTCAAACACATTCAAATAAAGCTTTTCGAATCAAATGAAAGTAAAACACATTCAAAAAAAGCTTTTTGAATCGAATGAAAGTGAAATGCATTCAACGAAGCTAATAGAATCAAATAAAAGTCAAACACATTGAAACAAAGCTTTTTTAATCAAATGGATGTCAAACACATTCAAACAAATCGTTTTGAATGGAATGAAAGTCAAATGCATTCAACGAAGCTAATTGAATCAAATGAATGTCAAAAACATTCAAACAAAGCTTTTTAAATTAAATGAAAGTCAAACACATTCAAACAAAGCTTTTTAAATCAAATGAAGGTCAAACACATTCAAATAAAGCTTTTTGAATCGAATGAAAGTCGAATGCATTCAACGAAGTTAATTGAATCTATTGAAAGTTAAACATTCAAACAAAGCTTTTTGAATTAAATGAAAGTTAAACACATTCACAGAAAACTTTTTGTACTTAATTAAATCAAACACATTCAAATAAATCTTATTGAATCAAAGTAAAGTCAAACACATTGAAACAAGGCTAATTGAATCAAAAAAAAGTGAAACACATTTAAACAATAATTTTTGAATCAAATCAAAGTCAAACACATTCAAACAAAGGTATCCAATTGAATGAAAGTTAAACACATTCAACCAAAGCAAAATTAATTAAATGAAGGTTAAACACATTCAAACTAAAAATTTTGAATCGAATGAATATCAAACACATTCAAACAAAGTTTTTTTACTCAACTTAAACTCAAGCACATTGAAACAAAGCTTTTTGAAACAAATGAAAGTCATACACATTAAAACAAATATTTTTTAAACAAATGAAAGTCAAACACATTCAAAAATGGCTTTTGAATTAAATGAGTGTCTACATAAACACATTCAAATAAAGCCTTTTAAATCGAATGAAGGTCAAATGCATTCAACGAAGCTAATTAAATCAAATAAAAGTCAAACGCATTCAAATAAATCTTTTTAATTTGAAGGAAAGTCAAACACATTCAAATAAAGCTTTTCGAATGAAATGAAAGTAAAACACATTCAAAAAAAGGTTTTTGAATCGAATAAAAGTGAAATGCATTCAACGAAGCTAATAGAATCAAATGAAAGTCAAACACATTGAAACAAAGCTTTTTTAATCAAATGGGTGTCAAAGACATTCAAACAAATCGTTTTGAATCGAATGAAAGTCAAATGCATTCAACGAAGCTAATTGAATCAAATGAATGTCAAACACATTCAAACAAAGCTTTTTAAATTAAATGAAAGTCAAACACATTCAAACAAAGCTTTTTGAGTCAAATGAAGGTCGAACACATTTTAATAAAGCTTTTTGAATCGAATGAAAGTCGAATGCATTCAACGAAGTTAATTGAATCTATTGAAAGTTAATCACATTCAAACAAAGCTTTTTGAATTAAATGAAAGTTAAACACATTCAAAGAAAACTTTTTGAATCAAATGAAATCAAACACATTCAAATAAATCTTATTGAATCAAAGGAAAGTTAAACACATTGAAACAAGGCTAATTGAATCAAATGAAAGTTAAACACATTTAAACAATGATTTTTGAATCAAATCAAAGTCAAACACATTTAAACAAAGGTATCCAATTGAATGAAAGTCAAACACATTCAAACAAAGCAAATTGAATTAAATGAAGGTTAAACACATTCAAACTAAAAATTTTGAATCGAATGCATATCAAACACATTCAAACAAAGCTTTTTTACTCAACTTAAACTCAAGCACATTGAAACAAAGCTTTTTGAATCAAATGAAAGTCATACACATTAAAACAAATATTTTTGAAACAAATGAAAGTCAAACACATTCAAAAATGGCCTTTTAATTCAAATCAAATTCAAACACATTCGAACAAATCTTTTTGAATCGAATGAAAGTCAAATGCATTTAACGAAGCTAATTAAATAAATTACAGTCAAACACATTCAAAAAAATCTTTTTAAATTAAGGAAAGTAAAAAACATTAAAAAAAAAAAGCTTTTTGAATTAAGTGAAAGCCAAACACATTCAAACAAAGCTTTTGGAATCAAATGAAAGTTAAATGCATTCAAAAAAAGCCTTTTCAATCGAATGAAAGTCATATGCATTCAACGATGCTAATTAAATCAAATGAAAGTTAAACACATTCAAACTAAGCTTTCTGAATAAAATGAAAGTCAAACACATTCAAACAAAGCTTTTTGAATCGAATAAAAGTCAAATGCATTCATCAAATCTAATTGAATAAAACGAAAGTCAAACACATTTAAACAAAACTTTTTGAATCATATGAAAGTCAAATACATTCAAACATAGCTTTTTGAATCAAATGAAAGTAAAAAACTTTCAAACAAAGCTATTTGAATAATATGAAAGTCAAATGCATTCAATGAAGCTAATTAAATCAATTGAACGTCAACCACATTCGAACAAAGTTTTTTTATTCAAATGAAAGTCAAACTCTTTCAAAAAAACCTTTTTGAATCGAATAAAATTCAAATGCATTCAACGAAGTTAATTGAATGAAATGAAAGTCCAACACATTCAAACAACTCTTTTTGAATCAAATGAAAATTAAACACATTAAAAAAAACTTATTGAATCAAATAACAGTCAAACACATTCAAACAATGCTTTTAAAATCAAATAAAAGTCAAACACATTCAAAAAAGCCTTTTGAATCAAATGAAATTCAAATACATTCAAATAAAGCTTTTTTAATCGAATGAAAGTCAAATGCATTCAACAAAGCTAATTAAATCAAACAAAAGTCAAACACATTCAAATAAATCTTTTTAAACTAAAGGAAAGTCAAACACATTCAAATAAAGATTTTCGAATCAAATGAAAGTAAAACACATTCAAAAAAAGATTTTTGAATCGAATGAAAGTGATATGCATTCAACGAAGCTAATATAATCAAATGAAAGTTACACACATTCAAACAAAGCTTTTTTAATAAAATGAATGTCAAACACATTCAAACAACTCTTTTTGAATCAAATGAAAAATAAACACATTCAAAGAAATCTTATTGAATCAAATGAAAGTGAAACACTTTCAAACAATGTTTTTTAAATCAAATGCAAACCAAACACATTCAAAAAAAGCTTTTTGAATTGAATGAAATTCAAACACATTCAAATAAAGCTTTCTGAATCGAATCAAAGTCCAATGAATTCAACAAAGTAAATTAAATCAAATGATGGTCAAACACATTCTTATAAATCTTTTTAAAATAAAGGAAATTCAAACACATTCAAATAAAGCTTTTCGAATGAAATGAAATTAAAACACATTCAAAAAAAGCTTTTTGAATCAAATGAAAGTGAATTGCATTCAACGAAGCTAATATAATCAAATGAAAGTCAAACACATTCAGACAAAGCTTTTTTAATCAAATGAATGTTAAACACATTCAAAAAATCGTTTTGAATCAAATAAAAGTCAAATGCATTCAACGAACCTAATTGAATCAAATGAATGTCAAACACATTCAATCAAAGCTTTTTGAATTAAATGAAAGTCAAACACATTCAAACAAAGCTTTTTGAATCAAATAAAGGTCAAACACATTCAAATAAAGCTTTTTGAATCGAATGAAAGTCGAATATATTCAACGAATTTAATAGAATGAATTTAAAGTCAAACACATTCAAACAAAGCTTTTTGAATCAAATGAAAGTTAAACACATTCAAAGAAAACTTTTTTAATTAAATGAAATCAAACACATTCAAATAATTCTTTTTAAATCAAAAGAAAGTCAAACACATTGAAACAAAGCTAATTGAATCAAATTAAAGTTAAACACATTTAAACAATGATTTTTGAATCGAATGAAAGTCAAATGCATTTGAGGAATCTAATTGAATAAAATGAAAGTCAAACACATTAAAACAAAGCTTTTTGAATCATATGAAAGTCAAATACCTTCAAACAAAGCTTTTTGAATCGAATGAAAGTCAAATGCATGCAAAAAAAGCTTTTTGAATCGAATGAAAGTCATATGCATTCAACGATGCCAAATGAATCAAATGAAAGTCAAACACATTCAAACTAAGCTTTCTGAATGAATTAAAAGTTAAACACAGTAAAACAATGCTTTTTGAATTGAATGAAATTCAAATGCATTCAAAGAATCTAATTGAATAAAACGAAAGTCAAACACATTCAAACAAAGCTTTTTGAATCATATCAAAGTCAAATACATTCAAACATAGCTTTTTGAATAAAATGAAAGTCAAATGAATTCAACGAAGCTAATTAAATCAAATAAACGTCAAACACATTCACACAAAGTTTTTTTATTCAAATGAAAGTCAAACTCATTCAAATAAAGCTTTTTGAATCGAATGAAATTCAAATGCATTCAATGAAGTTAATTCAATCAAATGAAAGTCAAACGTATTCAAACAACTCTTTTTGAATCAAATGAAAATTAAACATATTTAAAGAAAGCTTATTGTATCAAATGAAAGTCAAACACATTCAAACAATGCTTTTTAAATCAAATGAAAGTCAAACACATTAAAAAAAAGCTATTTGAATCAAATGAAATTCAAACACATTTAAATAAAGCCTTTTGAATCGAATGAAGGTCAAATGCATTCAACGAAGCTAATTAAATCAAATAAAAGTCAAACACATTTAAATAAATCTATTTAATTTAAAGGAAAGTCAAACACATTCAAAATTAGCTTTTTTAATCGAATGAAATTGAAATGCATTCAACGAAGCTAATAGAATCAAATGAAAGTCAAAAACAATCAAACAAAGCTTTTTTAATCAAATGAATGTCAAACACATTCATAAAAATCATTTTGAATAGAATGAAAGTCAAATGAATTCAACAAAGCTTATTAAATCAAATGAATGTCAAACACATTAAAACAAAGCTTTTTGAATTAAATGAAAGTCAAACACATTCATACAAAGCTTTTTGAATCAAATGATGGTCAAACACAATCAAATAAAGCCTTTTTGAATCGCATGAAAGTCGAATGTATTCAACGAAGTTAATTAAATCAACTGAAAGTCAAACACATTCAAACAAAGCTTTTTGAATTAAATGAAAGTTAAACACGTTCAAAGAAAACTTTGAATCAAATGAAATAAAACACATTCAAATAAATCTTATTGAATCAAAGGGATGTCAAACAGTGCTTTTTGAATCAAATGAAACTCAACAAAGCTAATTGAGTCAAATGAAAATTAAACACATTCAAACAGTGCTTTTTGAATCAAATGAAACTCAAACATATTCAAACAAAGGTATCCAATTGAATGAAATTCAAACACGTTCAAACAAAGCAAATTGAATCAAATGAAGGTCAAACACATTCAAACAAAGATTTTTGAATTAATTAAAGTTAAACACATTCAAAGAAAACTTTTTAAATCAAATGAAATCAAACACATCGAAATAAATAATTTTGAATCAAATGAAAGTCAAACACATTCAAATAAATCTTTTTGAATAAAAGAAAAGTCAAACACATTCAAACTAAGCTTTTTGAATCAAATAAAAGTCAAACACATTCAAACTAAGCTTTTTGAATCAAATTAAAGTTTAACACTTTTAAACAAAGCTTTTTGAATCAAATGAAAGTAAAATGCATTCAATGAATCTATTTAAATAAAATGAAAGTCAAATACATTCAAACAAAGCTTTTTGAATCATATGAAAATCAAACACATTCAATCAAAGCTTTTTGAATCAAATGAAAATCAAACACATTCAAACAAATTTTTTTTAATCAAAGGAAAGTCAAACACATTCAAACAAAGCTTTTTAAATAAAATGAAAGTCAAACACATTCAAAAAAGCTTTTTTAATCGAATGAAAGTCAAATGAATTCAACGAATTTAATTGAACCAAATGAAAGTCAACTACATTCAAAGAAAGCTTTTTGAATCAAATGAAAGTCAAACAAATTCAAACAAAGCTTTTAAATTTAAATCAAAGTCAAACACATTTAAACAAATATTTTCGAATCAAATGAAAGTCAATCCCTTCTAACAAATCTTTTGAATCAAAAGAAAGTCAAACACATTTAAACAAAGCTAATTGAATTAAAAAAAAGTTTAACACTTTCAAACAAAGCTTTTTGACTTAAATGAAAGTCAAACACATTCAAAAAAAGGTTTTTGAATCGAATGAAAGTCAAACACATTCAAACGAAGCTAATTGAATCAAATGAAGGTCAAACACATTCAAATTAAGCTTTTTGAATAAAATGAATGTTGGGGTTTTATGTGTCCGACTCACCGCCGAAACAAACCTAAAACCAAGAATGCACTCGTAGTAAATAAAACCAGAAACATAATTAAATTAGTCACAATATTAAGATAAAACGATTACCTTTGAAGCGTGCTTCGCCCGACTACTTGGTCTCTTACTTGAAAGCTAGCTTCGAAATTACGAAGCCTCCGACGATAATCTACTGGCAACAACGATCACCGGCAAGGTCCAATGTCTTGGGTTTAGCAAGACCCGACTGATAAGTGACTTTTATGTCACTTTTAGGGTGTTTATTGAGTCGTATTCCGGCTTACTTTCCAATAATTTCACCCTTTTTATCCTTTATTTCTATTATTTTATTATTCTTGTCTTTTATTCTTTATTTTGAGTATTTTTGTAATTTTCTATAGTTTTTAGTTTATTTTCGTGTTTTATTTTATTTTTCTTTCTTTTAATGTTTGTAGTTTAAGTCGTTAGTTTATATTTTTAATAATTTCTCTTTTTATCTCGTTTTCTTATTTATTTTAGTTTCGTATTTTATTTTATTTTATTTTATTTCATTTAATTTTATTATTTCTTTAGTTTTAGCATCTTATTTTATTTTATTTTATTTATCTTATTTTATTTTACTTTATTTTACTTTATTTTATTTATTTTATTTTATTTTCCAATTCACCCTCGTGTTGTTTTTGGTTGTAGGCGTTCCGGGTTTCAAAGTCATGTTCGAGTTCGGAGGTCCAACGTTCGAGGTTCAATATACGTGTCTCAAGTTTTGAGTCATAAATGGAGTTTCGAACTCAAGTCAAACACTATTCACAATGCCCCTAACCGACCTAGCTGCTGTCAGCCTTATCCTTCACCACAACATAACCTATCCTCCACCACACACTCGATCTCCTCGTCCTCCCCTACTCCCTGCTTTTCCTCATCACCAACAGCAACATCAATTACAACCAGCAGCCCCCTGCTCCAGTTAACTAAAATCAACCACCAGCGCCACCAATAGCAACCTCCCACAAACCACCACACATCACAACACCAACAGCAACAGCAGCGACAACAACCATCAACAACACCAACATCGCAACACTCCCCTGCTCCAACTCTCCTTTTCACGCAGCACCTCCAACCAGACCAGCTTCCACCTGCGACCACAGCCGCGCCAGCCACCCAGCCTAAACACCTCTGCCACCAGTCAATACCCACGCAATCCCACACACACACACACCAACAGCAACAGCCACCCCGCAACTCCAACCAAACCACCTCCAATTCTTCTCCATCAACCGTCGCAACCAATACACCAGCCACCGCCAAAACCACTATCAATCACCACCAAACCACTCACCAATTAAACCCCGCAACACCAATTAAACCACCAGCCCTTCACCCACAATTAACCACCCAAATATCCAACCCAATTACTCACCAATTACAGCCGCATTTCGCCCAACACCCAAACTCACAGAGCTGCTACTCGCGGCCGCGCAACCCTGTCAGAAAGCGCACAAAATGGAGTCCTAAATCAGATTCGAGGCAGAAGCTTTGCGCGACCTGTGTGCGTCTTCTGTGCGGGCGCGCAATCGTGGGTCAATCACGAGCTTTTCACGTGATTTTTAATGAGAATTGAACGGCTTTGATTGATGCTTGATTGATGACGATGAGGATTGACGGTGGTGATTATGATAATTGATGATGCGTGATGGTGATGATGGAAGAAACAGAGCAGCCGAATGAAAGAGAAGGGGAGATCGTGATTGCTGGGGGAAATTGGGGATTTTGGGGTTTTTATTTTCTTTTATTTTTATTCCCCTTTTCTATTTCCCTTTTCTTTTCTTTTGTTTTATTTTATTTTATTTATTTGTTTTCTTTTATTTATTTTATTCTATTTAGCCTTGTATATAACTACCCTTTTGGGGTTATTTTCTCTCAACCTTGAACACTCAACAATTAATTTTAGATTAGATTAGATTAGTTTAGCCTTTATTTTCTCTCTCTTAGGGTTAGGAGTAGTTTAGAGAGAGAAAGATGGGATTTTTCATGGAGTTTTTGGGATTTTGAAGAAGCAAATTTGTGGATTTTTCCTCTCATAAATTCAATGAGTTTTCCTAACTTTCTCTCACCTTTATTGCTTTCATTTATTATTGTTTTTGCTTATTTATTTGTTTATTTGAGTAGATTAATTAGTTTAGTTGTTGATTCTTGCTTTTATTATTATTTTACCTTGTTTTCCATATTTTTGTTCATTATGTTAGTTTAGGTTTTGTTCTAGGGAAATGGATGAAGGTTATGTTAATTAATTTAATGATTGATTGTGGTTAGTATGAAATTGTTTCTTGATTATTGTGTATGGATGATGCTTTTATGGATTAGAATCTTTTTAGCTAATTGATTCTATGCTTTTAATTGTGTTTTCAATCAATTGTGCGAAAGTGAGTTGTTTGAGAACCCTAAATTCCTCCATATCTTTGCTAGGCTAGTTGCACGAGAGTGGATTAGTCTAGTAGGATTATTAACATGTTTAATTGCGCGAGAGTGAGTTAAATGTGTAAATCGTCCTAATTGAGGTCATTTTCATCTAATTGTTTGATGTTGTTGAATGCATTGATGTAATTGGATTCCACTTTCCCTAGTTTTAGTTATTTGCTCTTAGTAGTGTTTAATTGAACCTCTCTTACCTCACAAGCTTTCCTAGTAGTCTAATTAGCATAGATTGATACACTTAGTCCTTTTGGGTTCGACCCTTTACTTACCCCTATACTTGTATTAGGGTAGTTTAGGTATTATACATTGTTAATTTGATTAGGGTTAGTAGACTAACGACACTATCTAATTCTCGATCAAATTTTGGCGCCGTTGCCGGGGACTAAGGCGTTCATTAGTTTGTGTTGATTAGATTAGCTAGGTTCTTGTATATAATTTGATTTGTGTTTGCTTTTCTTTGTTTGATATTTGTATAAAAATGGCATGCTTATCTTTTCCTCAATTTGATGGTGAACCCTTTTATGCTTACTTTGAAAGACTAGATGGTTTTCTTAGTTACCATGGGTGTTCTCTTAATGATGCTTGTGATATAGCTTATTGGGGCATGAATGAGTATACTAGGGGAATGGTTGAGGACATGAATAATGGTAGATTTTGTCATTTGTCTATGCATGATGCGTGGGATTTCTTCACATGGCTTGCTAAGGATTCTTTAGATAGAGAATCTCATGTTTCTTACTTTGATTCTCAATGCCAAGATTCTTTTAATTTTTGCATGAATTCTCTTGATACTTCTTATGTGCCTAGTGATAATCCAAGTATGCAAATTGACACCTTTCCCCCTTATGCTCATTTTGATGAGGTTTGTGCTAATTTTGATGATGTGCAATTTGACTTTGATCATGAACCTCAACCCAATAACATTGAAGCCCAAATTCTTTCTCAAATGCAATATCTCACCCAACAACTCCAAGAGCTTCAAGAGGAACAAAAATTGAGAGAAGTGAGGCTTGCCCAAGTGATGAGTGCTTTGGTTGATGTAAATGGATGTGAGGCACCTTATTTGGAGTGTGAGAGTGTTTTTGAGAATGATGTGGGCCAAGGACGTGAAGTTGAGGGGAGATTTTCTTGTGATGAGGGGATTTTTGAGGATTTTGATCCTTTTCATTCCCCATTTGAGCTTGAATGCCATCCTTCCCCTTATTTACCCCCTTTGAGAGCTTCCCTTGGTGAGGATGTGAGTGAGCCATCTTCAATTTTGAATGAGGGATTTCATGAGGATGATGATGATGAGTTTGAGCAATCAAGAGAGATTGAAAGTCCCTTGAGTGATGGTGGAAGAGTTGTGAATGAAGAAAATATCGATTTTGAGGTTTCCAACCCCCTTCCCCATCTTGATGAGTCTACCTTGCATGTTTGTGACCCTTCTATCCATGAGTCTTTGGACTCATTTGAGGTTATGGCTAGTATGTTCATTGAAGGTGTAACAAATCATCATAGCCTCTTGAAAGAGTTCATTGGCAATGCTTCATGGGAAAGGGATGAATTTGAGAGAAACCTTTATCCTTTCATGCATGGTTTAGAGACTCTAGGCTTTGAGGATCTTGAGGGAGTTGTTGTTCATCGTTGTGATAGAGAGGAGGATGAGGTTGTTTCTATTGGAGAGTTTTTGTTTGAGGGAGATGTGAGTCATGAGTGTTCTTTTGAGGATTCTATGATTGATTTTCATGCCCTCGTTGATGATGTGAGGCTTTGTGAGACCATTTTTTCTCCTCCCCTTCCTCATGTCCCTTTCTCAAGGAGATTTGACCACATCCCCTACTATCCCATGTTCCTCCCTTCTTTTGTCAAAGAGCCTATTGAGGACCCTCTCTTGTTTGATGAGACTTTTCCTTCTCATCCTCCCATCATTGAGGAAATGGGTGATTATGCCACCCAAAAAGATTTTGAGGAGGTTTTGCCTTTTTATTCTTTTCCTTACTTTTCTTCTTCTTCCTCTTCTTATTTTCTTGATTTTTCTTTTGATTTTTCTTCTTTCTTTTGGCATCTTCCTCCTCATTTACGTGCAATAATCTTGTTGCACGTCCTCCTCTCGTCATTTGCCTACTTGTTATCATATGAGATGTGTAGTAGTGCATTTGATAAGCTCTTGCGTTCGTTGCAATATTATTTACTAGAGCGGTCTCGCTTGGACGTTAAACAAGCCTTTCTCGGGAAGTAACCCGAGGCTTTTATTGCTTTCATTTTCTTTTCTTTTTAGATTAGATTTTCTCTCATGGAAATGTTTGTGTGTCCTTTTGCTAGGTACATGACTTGATATACACTAATGCATTGGTTTGGATCAAGAATCAAGGAAGTTTGATGCCTATTTTTGCTAGCATATGGAAATCGAGATTCAATTCAAGAGGAAATCGGCTTTGAAAGGTTAAATTGGTTCATTTGCGGGAAATTACACCCACCAATATCCGGTAACATCTTTCTTAGCTCTTTCTCTAATGGTTGGTAACTCGTTGGACATGTGTTGGTTTGTTGGGTTGATTTCTTTCTTTTCCCCTCCCATGTTTTATATGGTTTATGTTTGAGTATATTGTCTCATTCAAGCTTGGGGGAGGGTATCCTATCATGTTTGGTGGGATGTTGATTCGTTTATGCCATGCACTTGAGTATATGCATTTTCATGTCTTTTCTTATATTTTGAAAAGTCCAAAAAGATTTTTGTTTACTTTCAAGGTAATTTTGGCAAAATGTGTTTTGTTTGTTCTTATTTTGGACATTTTGTTTTGGAATTGCATTCTTGAATGTTTTTCTTCCTAAGTGGTAAATGTATGCACGGTTTGAGAGTGTCATTGGTTGACTCTAGGATACTATATGCTAAGGTAGCCGGTTTAAGAACTTTTAGGGGTCCATGAAGCCTTAGTTCACGGGAATGTGGTAAGATGGAGTTGCTCTCTATAGTGGATTTGAAACCCTTGGTTGGTATTTGTTTGGTTATAATCCCTTGTGAGCTTCATTTGTTCTAGCCTTCATCACCTTGTTGAGCGGCTATTTAGGATCCTTGACTATGCATGTCTTAATCCTTGTTTTGACCTCTAGCTCCCAAGATCGTGACCGGGCCTCTCTAGGGGAGGAAAAGGGCACCTTTTCTCATTTTTCTTTATCTTCTTTTTATTTTGTTACAAATTTGATTTTCTATTTTGCATCAACCTACTTATTAACCAATTTGAGCCTAATGTTTCCTGCTCTTGTTTAAACCGCATTACAAACCCAATGGCCTATGTTTACCAACCCTTTTAGTTAGTGAAGCATAGGCATGTGAGGTTTGAGTTTTGAGAGTGTTGATCATGAGCAAGAAAACTTTGTGAATTGGTTTAAGTACAGTATTTGAAAGTTGAGCTTGAAAAGAATATGCAAAAAGTTCGAGAAGAAAGATGCAATTCAAGAAAATCAAATGAAGTTTCAAGAAAAAGCCGTCCATGGTTAGAAAAAGGCAAGGACACATATAAAAAAATAAAAAAAAAAAAAGAAACAAAAAACACAAATATATTTTAGTTTGGTTTCGTTTTCTTCCCTTGTTTAAGCATTGAGGACAATGCTTCGTTCAAGCTTGGGGGGGGGGGGAGCGTTCCTTCATTCTTTTTGTATATATTGTGTGTTAGTGTTGAGTAAGCTTGTGGGAGATGGCATTATTGGTATTTTTTTTTTGATATTTTGTGAATTCTTGAGTTTGTTTTTGAGAGTAGGCCACTCTTTTGCTTCACTTAGGAAATATCACCAAAATTTTCAAAATTTTACCCCGCCTTAACCCTTAGCCTTACGTTACAACCTAATAAAAGTCCCTTAGACTTTAGTGGGGTTAGGTCAAAGAACGGTGGAGGGAGATAGATCTCAAACCTATGGAGAGAGTATGCATAGTTGAGATGTCGGGATTACCTTCTCAAAGTTTTTCATTTCTTTATCTTTTTGAATTAAATGAAAGTCAAACACATTCATACAAAGCTTTTTGAATCAAATGATGGTCAAACACAATCAAATAAAGCCTTTTTGAATCGCATGAAAGTCGAATGTATTCAACGAAGTTAATTAAATCAACTGAAAGTCAAACACATTCAAACAAATCTTTTTGAATTAAATGAAAGTTAAACACGTTCAAAGAAAACTTTGAATCAAATGAAATAAAACACATTCAAATAAATCTTATTGAATCAAAGGGATGTCAAACAGTGCTTTTTGAATCAAATGAAACTCAACAAAGCTAATTGAGTCAAATGAAAATTAAACACATTCAAACAGTGCTTTTTGAATCAAATGAAACTCAAACATATTCAAACAAAGGTATCCAATTGAATGAAATTCAAACACGTTCAAACAAAGCAAATTGAATCAAATGAAGGTCAAACACATTCAAACAAAGATTTTTGAATTAATTAAAGTTAAACACATTCAAAGAAAACTTTTTAAATCAAATGAAATCAAACACATCGAAATAAATAATTTTGAATCAAATGAAAGTCAAACACATTCAAATAAATCTTTTTGAATAAAAGAAAAGTCAAACACATTCAAACTAAGCTTTTTGAATCAAATAAAAGTCAAACACATTCAAACTAAGCTTTTTGAATCAAATTAAAGTTTAACACTTTTAAACAAAGCTTTTTGAATCAAATGAAAGTAAAATGCATTCAATGAATCTATTTAAATAAAATGAAAGTCAAATACATTCAAACAAAGCTTTTTGAATCATATGAAAATCAAACACATTCAATCAAAGCTTTTTGAATCAAATGAAAATCAAACACATTCAAACAAATTTTTTTTAATCAAAGGAAAGTCAAACACATTCAAAAAAAGCTTTTTAAATAAAATGAAAGTCAAACACATTCAAAAAAGCTTTTTTAATCGAATGAAAGTCAAATGAATTCAACGAATTTAATTGAACCAAATGAAAGTCAACTACATTCAAAGAAAGCTTTTTGAATCAAATGAAAGTCAAACAAATTCAAACAAAGCTTTTAAATTTAAATCAAAGTCAAACACATTTAAACAAATATTTTCGAATCAAATGAAAGTCAATCCCTTCTAACAAATCTTTTGAATCAAAAGAAAGTCAAACACATTTAAACAAAGCTAATTGAATTAAAAAAAAGTTTAACACTTTCAAACAAAGCTTTTTGACTTAAATGAAAGTCAAACACATTCAAACAAAGGTTTTTGAATCGAATGAAAGTCAAACACATTCAAACGAAGCTAATTGAATCAAATGAAGGTCAAACACATTCAAATTAAGCTTTTTGTATCGAATGAATATCAAACACATTCGAACAAAGCTTTTGAATCAAATGAAAGCTAAACACATTGAAACAAAGCTTTTTGAATCAAATGAATGTTGGGGTTTTATGTGTCCGACTCACCGCCGAAACAAACCTAAAACCAAGAATGCACTCGTAGTAAATAAAACCAGAAACATAATTAAATTAGCTAGTCACAATATTAAGATAAAACGATTACCTTTGAAGCGTGCTTCGCCCGACTACTTGGTCTCTTACTTGAAAGCTAGCTTCGAAATTACGAAGCCTCTGACGATAATCTACTGGCAACAACGATCACCGGCAAGGTCCAATGTCTTGGGTTTAGCAAGACCCGACCGATAAACCTGAGTAATTGAGTTCAAAGGCTTTCACTAAATGTGATACTTTTTCCAACTCTTTAGTTCAAGGGTTTTCACTTACTTGTGATCCCCTTTCCAACTCTTACTCAAGCAAGATTTCCAATGCCCTTACTTGGGTATTTACAGGAAATGATAAGAGTATGATTGTTTCTCCCACCAATGTAGGATAGTGAGATTTTCACATTTTATTTTAAAGGTAAAATAAAATTATTTAGGCTAGCTAGTAATAAATCAACAAGTGTCATATATTCATGAGAGAGCAAGTGAGGACCACTTAGAGATGGGGGGACCAAACTTGCTCCCCACTCTCTCCCTCTCCATGCAACACATGTCCTCCCTTTCAAGGCTCCCATTTAATCCTCCCTCACACTTGGCGCAGCTACCCGCGCACTCGACTCAGCTACCCGCACCATGGAGTTGCGAGCTACTGCTACTTGCGGCTAGCAAGCCGAGCACTCCAAGTGCAGGCTGTTGCTGCTTGCGGCTAGTGTGCCGTGCACTTCGAGTGCGGGCTGCTGCTGCTTGCTGCCCCTAGGTGTCGAGGCTGGCCCTTGGCTGCTAGCAATGGTGCACTAGCACGCACCATCCAGCCTAGGCGCGACTTGGTGCGCATGCTAGCCACCATGCTATGCTTTATGCCCCTAGCACTCGGATTGCTCGGGGCACTCCAATGCTAAGGGTATTTTGGGAATAATGTTGATTTATTACTATTTGCACGTTTTGACGCTCTAAGCTCGAATTTCCGACGTCTAAATAAATAATACTGGGTCGACTCATTAATTCCTTCCAAATTAATTGGTCGCTTTGGCTCGTTGATTGCTTGGGTGTAACCTGAAGGGTTTAGTCAAGATTAAGCTGTAATATTAATTATGCATTAACATTACTGATCGAAAGTGGCCTCCATCTAGGCATTTTGATCACTTGACCTTACTGAAAATATTAGCTTTCTAATAATTCTGTAACCACTATCAGAATAATACACTTGTTTTCGAAGGACACTTTTTCTTTCAATCTCCCACTTGTCCTTCCGGACAAGTGTGCTTTTAGTGTATAGCCCTTTTTCTATGTCGCTTAATGCCTCTTCATAAACTATAAGGTAAGAATTATTTGTCATCCTTATTACGTCCAGAAGTGTTTCTCAATTTCGAGTCCGACTGCTAATAAACAGATGATTTCTAAAATCCATCCGAGCAAGGCCATGCATTTTTACAGTCTCGCTCTACGAGAGGCCTTGTAAACAACAAAGACATCTTCCCTATTTTTAGTAGGGGGACATTTCCAGTCTTGTAATGTAGCTTCTTTTGCTAAGAGGACCTAGCCGCCCGAGTGATGTCGTTATAGTCACCTATTACGCAGACGTTTGACAATCATTAAGGCGGACTAGTACTCGAATAAGAAAGCTCACAACACTCATGGTCGAGGAAAAAGGTTCCGATATCAATAATGAGAAATATACTTATGACGATTTTTAATCTCTTAAAGTATTCTCATAGGTCTATCCATTATGGTTCTAAACCAATACCTTTGCAAATGATTCATGATGATCATGTCCTTTTAGCACATGAAACGGTGCTATAAATCAAACTACACACTAATCTCAACTAGTCATTAATCGTCCATCATTTAAATGACCTCGATTAGGGATAATTTTCGATTATAATATTCAATGTTCACTTAATAGGTGTTTCCATACCAAGACTGGTGTTGAGACCCTATTTTGAATATTCCAAGTATCGAATGGACTCATATTTTAATTCTAAACCACAATTAAATAGCAAACAAAGTGATAAAAATTGCATGAAATTTTAAATTACTCCATAACCTGAATGGTTCATCTTATGATAAATGGTTTAGACAAATGTTTTAAGAGTATCACTCTTTATAAAACATCTATAGAGATCACACCCATAT
The DNA here is from genome assembly GCF_948465745.1 of Chenopodium album. Lineage (NCBI taxonomy): Eukaryota > Viridiplantae > Streptophyta > Magnoliopsida > Caryophyllales > Amaranthaceae > Chenopodium > Chenopodium album. The sequence goes on from NC_137842.1 coordinate 25,118,706, forward strand.
CTAATATGCTTGATTTCTTTCATACAATTGTATGTTGTCGTTCACTTATTACATAGCTTTAGTTATAACTACTTTGCTAATCTAGCATCTTCATTAATGATCACTTTCATAATAAGATGATAAATTTGAGAGTGCCATGGATTATATGTGATTAGGATTTATTGTCAACGTGATGGCTCCCACTCATTTTCAAGATTGAGATATTTAACTTGACAACCTACAATCATTAACGTTCAACAACGAACTTTCCATAGAACATCTTCTTTATTATTGCCTTTAAGGCAACAATATTCTTAACAGATATTTTAATAGACTTCCCGATGATGCTTTGCTTGGGTTTCACTTCAAACGGCTCACAATGATTTGGGATACCCTAATCACTTGTGATAATGGAAATTTACATTAAATTCCCGCACATTAGACATGGATGCGCGTCCATGTTACCATTCTCAAGCCACGACTCATTTTTAGCTCGAGCTTACAAACGGCTTCATTGTTAAGGATCTAATCCTTGTTAAGGTTTGTGCTTGCAACATCAATTCTCAAATTGTATTTGTTTCCACAAGTCAAGAACTTATCCTATTACTTATCCAAGTACTTTGGATGTTCTTCGCCATAATCTAACAATCTATTACATAGATTCAGGTTGATTGGTACTACATACATACTTCACATGCTCTAAGCAAGTAAGTCGTGCAACGATTACATATCATAGCGTACATGATGGATTAAGTAGCAGAGTGTGGGGAATATTTCAAGCATTACCCCAAACTTGAACCCCACTGTGATCATACACTTAAGCATGGTGGCGTCCAAAGGTAAAGAAACTAGTGCAAAAGAGTCGCCAACAAGTTTTAGGAACTTGTAAACCGTTCATAGGGTGAAGGTTACGCCCCTTAATGATCTAGGAGATCGTTAACTCCAATAGATCTGGAATCAAGACCGAAAGTTCAGGGATGAAGGTACTAATCAAACCTAAAATAGATTGAACCTGTCCTAATAATAGGCCTCTACTTTATTTTGCTCGTATTCATGTGCGCTTTCTGACTAACATACAGTCAATAGATTAACCCTAAACTTCTTTATCTATGTTTGTTGAATATTAATGCACAAACAAAACTATTATTGGTGATCACTTGAATTATAATCAAATTAACCCTAAAATTATCTTATTAATTATCTTATTAAACGTGATTACAAGTACAAAATTCCTTTAAACATGCATAAAAGGCATGATCAAGCAATTACAATAAGCATCAAGCAACATAATAATAATAATAATAATAATAATAATAATAATAATAATAATAATAATAATAATTATTATTATTATTATTATTATTATTATTATTATTATTATTATTATTATTATTATTATTATTATTATTATTATTATCCAAATAATTATAATCATAATAACGATCATGTTAAAAATAAATCATAATAATACAATATCCTAGGCATGATACTAACAAGATTAATAACAAACCCTAGCATGTCACTAAGCATTAAAGACCAAAGCTTTAGCCCTAACATGATACTAACATGATATTAATAAAGAAAATAGGAAGCATAATAACAATCATACTTGATCTAAGGAACTTATTCTTTACCCTAAACATCATACTAAGAAAAGTATCCTATCATGATACTAGGAAAAGCATCCTAACATGATACGTGAAATCAAAATAACAACCTAAACATGATTTCTATATCATAATATCAATTAAACATTTAAATTACTTATTTGGATGCCTCGTACCTTTTTCTAATAACAAAATACACACGTTAGTAACTTCAAGGCAAATATAAAATCAAACAATTAAATTAAATAATTGAAATAGAGATTAAAGAAAGTTTAGACTAGATTTCGGACTAAACCCTCAGAAGTATCAAACCTTTCACGTCTAGGGAGAAGGCAACTTCGAACTTGGCTAGGTGTGTCTAGTGCTAATGTATGAGGAATTGTGTTTGTAAAAGGCTAGGCTAAAAAGAGGGAGAGAGAATCAAGAAATTCTTGATGAGAGTTGATGATTTGAAAAAGGGGAGAAATGACCTCTATTTATAGAGAAAAAAGAGGGATGGAGAATAAGAAAAGAATCCGAATTCGAATCGAAATAAAACTCGATGGACAGCTGTTTTTGCCGATTTTATTTTTATCATATCTTTTGATCCACAAGTCCAAATAAGGAATATAATATGTCTTTGAGAAGATCTTGAAGTCTAATTTCCAACCCAATTAGAATAAGATTTAAAAAAATTTGGAGATTAAAAGATATGGCCAAAATAGTAGGACGGTGTCAGTTTTAGATACAGATTTGTATCTCATTCATATCTTTTTCGTTATAACTGGGATTTAATATTACAATATATCATTGGAAAGATAATTTCAAGATCTATAAAACCATATAAAATTTGGATAATGATTATGACGCACGAAAATAATATCTGACTGTCTTTAAATATCTTTAAATTCGAATAGAATTAGGACTTAAGAAAACGGAAAGATTTTATAAAAGGAAAGTTTTTATTTAACTCAAATTCTTTAATCTTATCTTTTTAAAAAGGATAACTAAGATATTTTAGAAACTTATGGAAGGTTCTTATTAATATTAATTAGTTTAGGAATAAGACCTTTGGACCCTCCACATGATAATTGGGCCGTAAGTAAAATCCGATTTGGGCCCAGTTTAATATTTTTGCCATAACTTCCTCATTATTCATCGGAATTGGGCTTATAATATATCTTTGGAAAGGTATTTCCAAGACCCATACAAATAAATAATTATTGGACCCATATCATGACCAAAATAAACTGGAATGTATGTTTTTCAAAAATAGTGTAAGAAAAGAAATATTTTCAAAAACAGAAAGAAGAGATATTTTAATAAACACATCCTCATCACTAGACTTTTCCCACTTTCGTTTTGTTCGATAATCAAATGACATGAAAGATATTCATCACTAGGTTTGGTTTTGGGGAGACACAAATGGGTGTCTACACAGAGTAATTCTCAAACCTATTCCATCCATGTGACACTTTAGCTCATTCAGTTTCACTGAGTCTTGCTACATTATTTGCTATGTGATATGGTTGAAAGTCTCTACTAGAGTCTTTCTTGTTTGACTTAGTATTTAACCTATCTCATACTTAATTCAAACATTTACTTAGCGTTATACATACGGGTCGAAAGGCTTTCAAAGGCCTTCAATTCATGTTTAACACGGTAAATTCTTTTACTCATTTAAACATTTAATTAATTCTATACCATATAACTTAATACCCAATACGTACTAAGCATCGTCTTTTGTTTGGTCCACTATCAAAAATGCTTTCAAATCTAATCATTTAGCATTTGATATTTATTTCACAATATAGTTCGTAAACTTTTCGTTGGACCTTTATATAATTTTCTTTTTCTCCCATTAAACTTCTTATTTATAATAATTTCTATGTTTCTCCATAAGTGAATCCTCTTATTAACTTCATGAGAAAACATGTTCCAATTCCTATATGCAATGCTTCCGTAAGTCCCATAATGGATTCCTTGAGCTTGCTTTCAAATCTAGCATTATTTAGATTTTCAAAACCTTAGACTATTTTCATAGTTACTTCCAAAATCCTATTTTAGAAAGGAGGTTTTGGTATCTATTTTTTCATATTTCATATGTGCAATTTTATTAGAACAATCACGAAAACACTTTGGCATTTCGATTGGTGAATAGGTTTATATTAAAATCAACTCCGTGAATTTAATTGTTTCCGTTTCAATCAATCTAGCTATGTATACATATATACATTTCCAAATTTGTTAGTTTTCTACTTGAAAACTTATTTGCAATCGATGGGTCTTTCACCCTTTATGCAAATTAATCAAGTTTTAAAACATGGAGTCTATTTCGGATTTTTATGGCCTCTAACCATTATTAGGAATTTGGATTTGTCGTAGCTATTTTACAAGACATTATTCCCTTACTATCTAATAGTATATAGTATGCTTGTAAGTCTTAGGTTATTTCTAACTTAAATGAAAATTTATAGGATTCAACCCAAGCCTTTGTTGAATTCTATACCTATACGGGGGTATTTTATCAAACACTGAGTTTTAAGGCACTTCTAAAGCCCTTTCATTTTCTTGATCTTACTCAAACTTTTCAAAAGTTTTTTGTGAAATGAATTCTCTTTTATGGCACTTTTAAATTACTTTTGAGTATTCTTGATCAAGTATTCTCACAAAGCCCTTTTAAGGTCTTACGAGATTCTTAGTTGTAGTTTGTTGCTTAGCTTTATTGTCATCGAGTTCATTTTCCTCCCACTTGTTGTTTTGGAAATGTGTAACTTTCCAAAAAAACACCACTTAGAGCAACATTATGTTCTCAATTAGGTTGTGGAGGTAATGCCCGTGGTCGCACTTGAATGCTTACAAAGAGACATCTATATTGTCTTTGGGTAAACGTTTGGTTTAAAACAAACAGTTAGCTCCCACTTAAGTTATCTTAGGCTTTAATGAGCCATTAAGCTCCCACTCAACCACATAGATCTTGCTAAGCCGGTGAGCTACCACCGAGTCACTTAGCTCCCACTGAGCCAGTGAACTCCCGCTGTGGCTAAGACTTTTAGACATACACTTGAAAAGACATCTAGAATATAATTATATCCATAACTGAATATCGCTTCCTTTCTTATCTTTGACATTTTGTTTAGTGTAGCATTAGTCCTTTGTGCAAATCTTATGAACTTTATAGGAAGGGATGTGATCCATCATTTTTCGAGTCATTTTTAAATGGCATCGAGGTCACCATGAAGACAAACTATGTTCTTTGTGGAGTTATTTATGAAAATTTCAATTTTATAACTTTGTGATGGTCACGGTTGGCCTAAGAAAACATCGCTCGATCTAATCTAGACATTTTGATATCTTTCCAAGTCGATTATGTACTTCACTGAGCTCTTGAACTATTTAAGGTCAAGTTTGTTCACATTTGATGAATATAGCCATATTCTTTCAAATTCTTTGTGAAACCTTGAAGTAAATGAATCCTTTTTAGCTTTTGTAGTTAATTGTCTATACCAAGAACAATAGCTCTTCACTTTGTCGGTTTCAACAAGTAAGACTTGCTTGTCTTAAAATGATTCTGAATCGATCAACTATCAAGAGCCTATCTAATGGAGGCTTGAGTACGTTCTTCTCGATCTGACATTGCTAAAGATGTTCGGAACGCAAATCATGCCCATGACTTTGAGCTTTTGTCAGTTTATCATGTTAAGAAAATGTTTGTTTATAATCAAGCATTCTTGACTCATGGTTTAGACAACCATGCCATTCAAATAAATTTGCAACTATTACTCATTGCTTTGAATGTAAGTCTTTCCGTGTGTAAACGGATTGTTTGCTGATTATGGAACACAATAACCATTAATTTGTTCCGGCCTTAGCTTAAAAGGTCTTTTAATAAAGCATACGACCTTACAACTGATGTAGCACCACTTGCTTCATTCTAAGCTTTCCCCTAGATTGAACCCCACTGTGATCATACACTAAAGTACGGTGGCATTCAAAGGGAAAGAAGATAGAGCAAAAGAGTCGCCAACAAGTTTAAGGAAGTTGTAAAACGTTCATAGGGTGAAGGTTACACCCCTAAACGATCCAGGAGATCGTCAACTCCAATAGGTCTGGAACCATGACTGGTAGTTCAGGATGAAGGTACAAATCCAACCTAAATGATATTGAACCTGCCCTAATAATAGGCCTCTACTTTATTCTGATCGTATTCATGTGCGCTTTCTGAGTAACATGCAATCAATAGAATTAATCCTAAACCTGTTTATCTATGTTGGTTGAACATTAATGCACAAATAAATCTATTATTGGCGATCACTTGAATTATAATCATATTAACCAGAAATAAGAGTATTAATTATCTTATTAAGCGTGATTACAAGTACCAATTCCCTTTAAACGTGCATAAAGGGTGTGATGAAGCAATAACAAAATATAAAGCAGCATAATAATAAATCATCATAATAATAATAATCATAATAAAAAATATTCATGTTAAAGCATAATTTTAATAGCAAGATCCTAGGCATGATACTAACAAGATTAATAACAAACCCTAGCATGTCACTAAACATCACTACACCAAAAACTAGAATAAGAAACGCAAGAAACAAAACGGTTAACTTAGATAGGCGATCTTTAGGATTATATAGAACGCATATCTAAGTTAACCATTCTATATGATTTATTTTATTATTTTTATTAAATTGTGATTTTATTATATAGAACGCATTTCTTATTTAACCGTTCTATTCAATATATCCAAAATTTTACACTCACAATATAGATCGCCCCTCCTATTTAACCGTTCTATATGTTTAACATTATTATTTTTATTTTAAAAAAAAAAATATCATACCAAAAGGCCCAAAATTCTAACCCTAACTACTCTTTCCTCTTAGCCGTCATACAATCATTCTCCTTCATAACTTCCCCTCATCTTTTCCTCTTCTCTCACTTCTTTCCTCCTATGAAACTCTTTATGCTTTCTCTTCTACCTTCATCCCTTAGTGTTCTAAAAACTCCACGCTGAAGCCCGATTTAACTCCGAGCATCGCCACTGATGTTACACAAAATGCGGTGTGCGAAAGATCAATTCTCAATGTTACAAAAACTGCGGTGTGCGAAAATCCGTCGTCTTCTTCCTCTGTTTACAACTAGCCTTGTTTTTAACCCCAACTTCGATACAATTAATGCGATGTGTGAAAGATTAAGCCATTGAATCTCTGTTTTGCTCTATTTATGTCATAACTCATAAGTTGTTGCGGGTTGATTGGTGTTTAATATTATGGAGGTAGCTTGTTAATTCTCAATTATTAATTTTAGATCTATAATTTTATCATCAATTTATTTTTATGTTATGATTTGGATTAAATTTTTATTTTCATCTTTGATTTATGGGTGCTTCTTGTGACTTCACTATTTGCGTGCATTATCGGTGGACGGAGGCGCCACAGTGGTTGAGGTCCGACCTTGGTGGAAGCGCTGATGGTAGTCCAGGTGCTTCTTGTGACTTCACTATTTGCGTGCATTATCGGTGGAGGCGCCGCGGTGGTTGAGGTCCGACCTTGGTGAAAGCGCTGATGGTAGTTCAGGTTGGTGTTGAAGTGTCACTGGTGGTTCAAGTTGGTAGAAGTGCCGCTGCGGTTAAATTAAATTATTAAGTGGTTTTGAATTTAAAGGGAAAATCAAGTTGGTGTTCTTCTGAAGTTGTAAACACATTGATAATTATTAAGTTAGGTTAGAGAATTGTATCAAAATGTACTTGAGATGTAATTACAATAAAGTTTGTTTTAATGAATATATATATATATAATTCAATTTTATTTATTGATTATTGATGATGCAGATTACGAAATAGTATATATGCAATTTTCATGACGCAAAATTATTATTTTATTTTTTTTAAAAAAAAAACAACAAAGAGAACTGTTATCTCTTCTAACCGTTCTCTTTTATCATTTTTTATAAGCATATAAAACAGGAAAGAGAACGGTTATTTTTTGCATATAGAACGCCTCTTGTACCTGTTCTCTTTTCCTTTACATATAGAACGCCTCTTATACCCGTTCTGTAAACTTTACACATCGCTTAGCAGAAGATTGCCTCTGAGGTGTTCTATAAGGCCTATTATAACCGTTCTCTATTCCGTTTTTTGTAGTAGTGCATGTAAAAATCAAATATATATATCCCTAACATGATACTAACTTGCTATTAGGAAAGAAAATTAAAGGCATACTTTTAATCATACTTGATATTAGGAATTTTTAGTTGTTACCCTAAACATGATACTATGAAGATCAAAACACCCTAAAATGACATTGAGAATCATAATAACAACCTAAACATGATTTCTATATCACAATACCAATAAAACCAATAAAGCACTTACTTGGATGCCTCGTATCTCTTTCTAATAACAAAATACACACGTTAGTAACTTCAAGGAAAATAATAAACAAACAATTAAATTAAATAATTGAAAGAGAGATTTGGGACCAAACCCTCAGATTATAAAACCTTTCACGTCTAGGGCGAAGGCAACTTCGAATTATGCTAGGTGATTCTTGGTCTTGTGAATGCGGAATTTTGTATGTATAAAGGTTTTCTTAGAATAAGAGCGAGAGAGAATAAGTTTTATCTTAGAGAGAGAGGAGATAATTAGAGAGTTGGTTATTAAAAAAGGAGGTTTTAGGAGGCTATTTAGAGAAAATCAGCCAAGCGGATAGAAAAACAAATCAGAGTTTCGGCGAGGATGAAACAGATTAGCGCCAGTCGCTGAACATTAGCGCCAGGCGCCAAGCATTAGCGCCTAATGTCTGTCGTCAGCCGCTAATTCATATTTTCAGGCTTTTTCTTAATTCAGATAAAATTTAGCTATACAGAAGGGCAAAATCGTATTTTCCTTAAAACCAATCTTTTTTTCTGATTAAAACTCTAAAAAGTCAACTAAAGTTAAATTATCAATGCAAATTGAATTAGGAATGAAAAGAACCTTCTAGAAGAATCTAGAAGACTAAAATCAATTCTAATTGCATTAGGAATGATAAATCCAGATTAGGCCCTCCTCTAGAGCATTGGGCCGCATATAAGTATCAACCGGAACCAATTTAGTAATTTAGCCATAAATTCCTCATTATTAATTGGAATTGGGCTTATAATATATCGTTGGAAAGCTATATTCAAACCCCATCCAACTACACCATTATTGGACCCTTGCAATGGACCAAATCAAACTGGATTGACTGTTTTCTTAAAATAGGTTTTCAAAAACAAACAGAAAAGAAAAGAAATTAAAACTATCCGCATTACTAAACCATCCACACTTTCACTTCATTCAATTATGATTTGACGTGAAAGGTACTCATCACCGGGTTTGGTTTTGGGGAGACACATTTAGGTGTCTACAGAAACCCCCACTTTGTCTGAGTTTGGAGAAACGCAAGTTTTGAAAACAAAAGTCAAAGTATCGATAGGGCCAGAGAATGATTCAGAACGTTCTGTGATCCTAAATAATTATTGTAACGCCGATACCTGCAAAACTAGCATTAGTTAAAACAGATAAGAGAGTTAAGAAATGCGTATCTTGCACCGTCGAGAACACGTGTCTGAAGGTAACCGATTTGATGCTGCAATGCTGTATTTTTTGTATTTTCGTATTTTTGACGGCCTCCTACAAGCTAGAGAATGCCGCTTGAAGACTGCTACGCTTGTAACTGTCTCCAATTCCGCCATGATAGACTTGTGCAAGCTAGAGAACCCCATCGAAGATTGATTCGCTTGAAACAACCTTCTAGCACTTTGTGACCATCTTCTGCAAGCCAGGGAACTTTGCTGTATGAACCATTATGTCGGTACCTTGCGATGAGCCAATGCTTAGGCGCTTTATGCTAAGTGAGACGATCATTCATCAGGTCGTTCACTTTATGCGATTGTAATCGAGCCGATTACTAAATCATGTCAAATTGCTTAGAGGGGCTAACTGGCATACCAAGGAACCCAAAATGTTGCAAGAGGTCGGAGCAACCGCACTGAGTGGCTGAACTCTCTGTCGCCGCTGAAATATTGCTGGCGCCGCATGTTTGGCTCTAGCGCCAGGCGCTAAGCCTTATCGTTTGGCGCCAAGGCCTGTCGCTTGGCGCTAGAGTCGGGTTTTCAATATATACCCCTTTCTTCTTTATTTTCGCTGCTGTTGTCCATTTTGCTCGAGAAATCACCGCGGAACTTCAATTCATTTGTTCTTGCTCATTTCTCAACCAAATTCGCTCAAATTTGTTGCAAATAAAATCTTATTTCATCCATTTTCCCGATCTATGTAAGTTTTCTCCAAACTCACTCCGGTTTTAATGAATTTCGCACATGTTTGTTTACAAATTTCTTGAAAATTCAAAACTTGAATTGCTTAATTCACTTTGGTTGTCAAATTTTATGCCATGAAATTGCTTGATTATGTTAATATATTGCCTTAGGAGTAATTTGAGACTTCTTTGACTCAATTTGATGAAGAAACGAACAAATCACCATTGTTAGACCTCTTAAGGTCGGGAATACAATGTGGCTTGTTCTTGATGTTTTTGCTAGCAATTCTTGTCCAATTTGTCACAATAATTACCATAGTATTGAAAGAAATTGTTTGAATGCTTAAAAATGCCGTACATGCTCACTTTAAATTTGTGCTCTATTTAGTACTACGTTCTCTGTTTTTTTTTTTTTTTTTTTTTTTTTTTTTTTTGCGAACATAGTATCATGCGGCTAGGCGAACCTTATATACTATAGAACATTAATTTATGATGATCTTGCATAATGTAGCATGGCTAGATGGCGAGGTTCGGGTTCACGGTCCCGAGACGCGCGACGGGAGCATGAGCCTGTACAGGACGACGCCGACCCGTCCACTTCTCTTGGTGCTCTCCCTGAGTTGAATGAGCGGACTCTGTACTTCTCCCCCGTCCACCACATTTCTGAGAGGGTGCGACGTGGGATAACAGTTGGTAGGACGCGCTACCATGGTTCAGGCTGCGACACCTTGGGCGACCTATACAAGATGTACATTGGCATTGACGGAGAGGTGAGACTTCTTTGGGAGTCTTGCGGATTGACTGCAATTTTTGAGACCTCGGAGGCCATGATCGCCTCTAGTGGGGGTCAACACGTGGCTCGTGCCCTGTTGGAGTTCTTTTAGGACACCACCAACACCTTCCACTTTCCTTGGGGTGAGATGATGGTCACCCCGATCGACTTCAGTCTTATTACGGGACTAGAGTTTAGTTCTGTTGCGCTGCCGTTCGACAATGAGATCAGCGTCTTTTCTCCTGAGGTCGAGGAGTTGTTGGGTCCGATTTCTATTCGGGCTCGTGGTGAGGTAAAGTCGACTTAATTCAGTACCAAGGGGATTCATCTTTCGACTCTAGCGGCGGCTTTCGAGGATGATGCGAACACCCGAGAGCGGTGGGTGCGCATCTTTGTGCTTACCTTGCTTTTAGGGACGTTTTCCCCTGACAAGGGTAGTAGAGTGCTACTTTACTACCTACCTGCGCTCCGTGATCTACATTTGATCGGAACTTACGCCTGGGCCAGCTTGGCCTATGATGACTTTGTTCGAGCGTTAAGAGACTCGTGTCGACACCGGTCCTTCACGGGAAACGTCGCTTTGTCCGGCTTTTGGAGGGTCGTAGAGGTATACTTTATCTCCCATAAAGTTTAGCTCTAAGATTTGGTTATTTCTTGCTGATGCTTTTTCCTATTGTAGATCTGGTTCTACGAGTACTTTCCCTCGGTTGCGCCGGCGAGACCGTCGTCGCGCAGATTTCCAGTGAGTGCCTCTTGGGGAGGCCGCCGTGCTGGGATGTCTATTGCTTATATTCGAGATCAGATCATCTTGGTATGGTTCATTGCATATTTGAACACGTTCGTATTACCTTTGATGGATTCTTATCCGATATGCGTTCTTTGCAGGAGCCTGACGTGCAGTACCGGCCGTGGATCGACTTAGTTGTCCTTGGGTTAGCCGCGCAGTATACTGCTGAGCGTCGCTATTTCTTGGGGACATATGGAGCAGTCGCATATCTTGGAGAGAGGGTTGGTATTCAACATTCCTCAAACACTTTCGTCATTCCTGCTCCTCCGCCGCGTCACATGTTCAACACCGCGAGGTTGATGAGCATGTCAGAGCGAGTTGGTACCCCTTGGCGATCTTATACAATCCCTAGGCGGTGCTATGAGGAGGAGCTACTGCCGTTGTAAGCTCAAGTCCCTGTACTAGATGAGGAGGTGGCGGTACGATTTTCATCTTTTACCTTCCGTTAAGTAGCCCCCATGTAACGTTTTACTAACTTTGATTTGCTTTCGTCAGGCTGGACCTACTGAGTTCGTGCCACCTCGTATGTCCATCCATTATCAGGGGACGTACAGGCCGATTGAAGAGATGATTCCTCCGGCTCTTGAGGGTGAGCACTTCGTGGAGCGGTCGATTCCTCGTCACCAGACTCGGGTAAGCTTTATTTATTTGTAATTTTTGTCCATATATGTTATGCATCATTACTGACTTTATTTCCTTGACAGTTCTCGCGCGAGGTGGTCACGGCGATGGCACGGTGCATAGATGCCTTCTGGAGCCAGCTCGTTCGGATGAGGAATGTGGCTACATGTCGTCGCGACAATGCCGTTCAGTAGGTTGTTTTGGTTTCTTATTTTTGCATTACTGCTTCTATTTTGATTGTTAGTGACTTAGTTTCTTCTTTCCAGGTCAGCCATTCCTTCTCGTACCAGGACGAAGCTTGATGTGCGGAGAGAGCCGGCAAGGTCTAGCTCGAGACGTCGCCGCTCTGGTTCTGACTGTCGGGGTGGTCGTTCTGAGGCTGCCCGGACCGAGGAGGTGGAGGGATTAGGCTCTTCATTTGAGGGTGCACACGCTGTGCCGGTAGGCCAGGGAGAGGCTACCTCGGCTCTTAGAGGTGGTGGGATGTACGAGGTTGACGGACCCTGAGCTGAGTTTTCTACCTCCCGAGGAGACTAGAGTTGGTGGAGAGGTTACTCCTCGTACTGCGCAGTTTTATGACATGATGGGTGTACGTCCTCCGGCGCCGTAGTTTATTCTTGTGCTTTTTTTTTATTTTATTTTGACTTTGTATAGAACTTTGCCTTTATTAGACTCGTTATTAAACATATTTGTCTATACATATTATCTATGAGTTTATTTATTTAACATAAATTTATTATTTTTTCATTTTTATGTGCATATTTGTGTGTACAAAGAGTTATTTTTGCGCAAAAATTCCGTCATTTTTATGAGTGATGGAGGGTATCCGACTTTCTCCCTCAAAAAGAAAAAAAATAAAAAATGTTGGATTTAGAAAAACTTAAAAATTAAGTCTAAATAGAATAAAAAAAAAAAAATCTAATTAATATGATTGATATATTAATTAAGAAGAAGAAAAATATAATTAGAAAAAGGGTATAAAAAGAATAAAAGATCGTAATGTCATCGGTCAGACTCAAATCAGGCAAAAAGGCGGTTTTTCCAAAAGCTCGTGTGATAAGACTCATCAGCGCCATCTGACGCCACGCGTTTTGGGTTAGCACCTGACTCTACCGTTTAGCGTTTGGCGCCAGGCTCTAGCTTCAGGCGCCAATGTCTGGCGTCTGGTACTGATGAGCGTTGACTCCGAATCCTTCTCGGATTGAAACTATGCTGATTTTGTGCATAAATAGTACCCTGCCCAGCCGATTTTATTCATAATTTCAGCAGATTAAATATAACCTTAGCTTTTGAAAAAATAATAATGTCATTAGTCTCTAAAAGTTTTACCAACTTCACTCATGAATGGTGTCGGTCTCTAACTGCCAAAGAGAGAAAGGAATTAGACTTTTTTCATATGGGGGGTATTTATTGTGCTAAGGGGGTAGATCTTGATGTAGACTTTATTCATACCGCCTTAGAATATTGTGATGTGGATACTCATTGTTTTAGATTAGGGTGTGATGAAATTAGCCCTTTGCCGGAAGAATTCGGTGCTATCTTAGGCTTCCCTGCATTAAATCTTGCAGTAATCCCTAGAATAAATGAATATTATTATAAGGATTTTTAGTTGTTCTTTAATTTAAAAGACAAAGATCTAACAAATATAGTAGATGGTATCATAGTTAATTTGAAAGAATTTGCTCGCCATTATTTTGATAGACCTTATTGAATCTTTTCATGTTTATAGAAGAAGGGTTTTTCTTTTTTGCATGCTTAATCAATATCTTCTCACTAATGGTAGAGCTAATGAGGGTCAAGCAATCATATCAACTGTTTTGGAGCAGATTGAATCTGGGAGAAATCCAATGCCGTTAATTGTTGGAGAGACTATGCTTAGTCTTGATGAATTAAAGAAAAATCTAAAAGCACCTTTTCGGGGCTCTCCAATTTTATTACAGGTAGAAAAATAATATTTTTAATCACAGAAATCAAAAACATATTTTTGTATAGTAATATTAATTTATTTGCATTGAAATTTTTTTACAGATGTGGCTAATAGAAAGACTATAATTAATTAGCCCTCCGAACAATGTTGAAAAATATACTCCAAACTGCTTTGTGAGAAGGAAGAAACGCTTCTCTAAGATGGGCGCCATGAATGGAAGAAGGTCTTCGACTCTTGCAATTTTACTATCAAGTGGGTCATCCCTTGGTGGAAAATAGAAAAGGTGATTGGTGTCAACAAGCAACCCTTCTGCCATCTTCTAACAAGGGTCAGAACTAGGTCGTTGAAACTAACCCCTACCCTAGGCCAAACAAAATTTGTAATCTCTCACCACACCCTTACACAAGTATAATAGTAAGTTGAGGGTCGAACCACTAAGGAACGGTGGGCGATTATCTATTGCCTAAGTCAAGCTACTCCACAATGGTAGGGTGTAGGTATGTAAACTAGGACAAGGATGACTAAATAACGAATTGAAATCAAGTATGTAAACGCTAGGGCTAGGATCCACATGTAATCGTAACGGATTCAACTAATTGGGAGGTCAAAGTGACTAAGTCAAGCAATGTAAGGGAAGACCAATGATGCAACCAAAAGAGCGTATCAAGCTAATTTCCTAGAGGTCTAACTAGCGTCAACTACGATAAACTCTAGCTAGGAACGTCACAAGACACATCAATCGTTAAATGCAAGCCACAAATCAATGGTCCGTATCAATGTGAACTTACAATACAATCTAGTGCAACAATCATAGTTAGCTACTCTTTAATTAATTACATACATGCATATGATCATCAACCAATTTAATCACATAATCAACTCCATCAATTTCCCCAATTAGCATTAATCCACTACTCATACATGCTTCACCATTACCCTAGCCAGCAATGTACTCACTAGACATTGAAATTAAGATCAAAACAACACTAAGCAACAAATTCATCATGATCAAATCAAACAAGCTAAAATCAAACACAAATCAATCAAACTTCACTCAAACTAGAACAATCAACAAAACAAATAAAATCAAACTAAAGATCAAACTATAGATTGAATTAAAGAAAAGGAATCCTTACAAACTTGATCAAAAATAAAAGGAAATGAAGAAATCTTCAATCATCAACAATCCACCATGAATTTCTCTCTCTAAAAACCTAGAGTTTCTCTCTCTAAAATCTCTCTAATTATGATCTAATTGTGATCTAATTGAATTCTCTAATCATCCTCCTCTAAAAATATAAGGAAAGACTATATAAAGGAAAGGAAGGCTCGGGAATCCTCGGAACATGATCATAACCTGAAAATACACGAAAACAAGCATTTAAAAGGGAAAAAGACCAAAAAAACAAAGAAATGCACAAAGAAAGAAAACTATCTAAGGAAAGCACAAACTAAAGAAATAAAGAATAAAACTAAGGAAAACTAAAGAAAAGAGCTATAAAATAGCATGAAATTCATCTTAAAGAAGCCAAATAAGTGCCATAAATGACACTCATCATCTTCCAAGCTTGTCCAGGATGACTTTTTATTATCCCTGCATGGTAAAAACACAGTACGGCCTACTTCACACAATACCTTCCGAGGATCTTCGTTGTCCCTATGAATTTCCTGTGTCTCAAGAAGTAGACAAATTTTATGTTTATTGGAGCGCTAGACCTTTATGAGAAATGATTACCCAAAAGGTTCCTCCTTCCTTGCCCAATGATGTGAAGAACTGGCTTCTGAAGAAACCTTCAAAGGACATGAAGAAAAATCAGAGTAAAACTGATGTGAAGAGTCGTCTAGGTGACAAAGTGATTCCCGGTAAGGAACGCTTGGGTGAAAAGGTTGAGTTCAAAACACCTACAACGCCTAGGAAGTAAAGCTCTACGAAGGATAAAGGAAAGAGAAAAACTGAAACTTCAGAGAAGAAGGCTTGGGTAGAGAAGAAACATGGGGTCCTAGCTAAGGGAGAAACTATTTACTCAAAAATTGAATGTAGGTCCTCTAAAGGATGCCTACTAGCTAAAGTTATAGATGAAGAAGAGGATACAGATAAAAATTGGAAGAGAGCAAAGAAAGAGAAAAATGGTTAGAGCATTGCTTAACTTTCAATTATTAGACTTAATTTTAAATATAAAGTTAATTTATTTATATTCCATCAATAATGTAATTGCTAGTTTATTTTATTAATGAAATTGCAGTTTTTTTTAATTAAATCATCTCCTTTAAATTAATTTATTTAAGCAATGAAAACTGAAAATTTAATTTTCCTGAAATTTTTTCGAGTACGGAAGTCGAATATTTTCTGAAAACACTAGGTGAAAAATAGCATTTGGCAGCGGTTCAAACCCTGTCTAAGAAACCGGTTTGAACTGCTTTCTATGTGGGGGGTGCCAATTACCCCCCGTTTTAGCACCGGTTCAAAATCGGCGCCCTAAACATGTTTTGGCACTGATTAACCGGTTGCCAAAACAGTTAAAGGCACCTGCCCTAAACATGTTTTGGCACCGGATAACCGGTGGCAAAAATAGTTAAAGGCACCGGTTAAGCGGTGCCTAAAATAGTCTCCCGCGTTTTTTTTTGGTGGTAGCTAGTTTTGGCACTAGTTAACCGGTGCCTTTTTACTCAATATAATTTTTTTTCCATTTTTCGTGCAATAATATTTAAAAAAAAATCCAGTTTCCAGCAATAATAATAACCTGTGATTCCAGAAATAATATTAAATAAAATCATTAATAATATTATTATTATAATTACTAATAATAATATTATTATTAATTATTATAATAAGATACAAAAATAATATTAAAAACTAGAATTCATATATATATATATAGATATAAATATTCCCAAACGCAATACAATAAAAAAAAGTGTTATATATATATACAAATGATAGTAAGTAAATATATAATGAATAATAAAATAGTTCAAAAGTTAACCTAAATTTACAATTAAAATGCCATTTACAAGTTGAAGGTGATAAAAGATGCCATCATGTCGCAAAGTTCATTAAGCTCATTGATTGTCAACGGACCATCCTTTTGGAGCTTGCAAAACTTGAAATACAAAAAAATTATGTTAGAATTAATTAATAAGGCAAAACAATATGTATTTTATCAAATATGACCTATATGACTTCTATTTGCCCATTTCCTACATTTCTTATCAAATGAACTATTTCTTTATCATAAAATGTCAATGACACCTAGTTTTATGTGTCTAAGCCCTAAAATTGAACCAAAAAAGCATTTTATTAAAGTTTAAGACGCTTTTTACTCAAAATGGCCCAAATATGGCCTATATAACTTTGCTATGCCCATTTCCTACATTTCTTATTAAATGAACTTTATTTATCTCATAATATGTCAATATTATCTAGTAATAGGTGTATAAGGAAAGAAATCACATCAAAAGAGCATATTTACACAAAATGGCCCAAATATGGCCCATATGACTTCTATTCAGCCCATTTTCTACCTTTCATGTCAAATCACCTTTTTAGTTCTCATAACATGTCAATGTTGGGTAATATTAGGTGTCTAAGGCTAAAAATCACATCAATATAGCATTTCATTAAGTTTAACAACGCATTTTACTCAAAATGGCCCAAATATGGCCTATTTGACTTATATGTAGCCCATTTCCTACATTACTTATCAAATGAACTATTGGTTTCTCATAACATGTCAATGTAACCTATTTTTATGTGTCTAAGCCCTAAAATTGAATCAAAAAAGCATTTTTTTAATGTTTAAGACGTTTTTTTTACTTAAAATGGCCCGAATATGGCCTATATGACTTTACTTTGCCCATTTCCTACATTTTTTATTAAATGAACTTTATTTATCTCATAACATGTAAATATTATCTAGTTATAGGCGTATAAGAAAAGAAATAACATCAAAAGTGCATATTAACACAAAATGGCCCAAATATGGCCCATATGACTTCTATTCAGCCCATTTTCTACCTTTCTTGTCAAATGACCTTTTTATTTGTCATAACATGTCAATGTTGGGTAATATTAGGTGTCTATGGCTAGAAATCACATCAATATAGCATTTCATTAAGTTTTAGGACTTACCTCATCAAGATGTTGAGTGTTCGTACAATGAGTCACAATGTCAAGCATGAATCTCATCACATACAAAGCACAATCAAGTGCATTTTCTTGTTGTGTGCACTAGCATATGACAAACAAATAACATAAGTGAAACATGCAAAGGAATTTAGCAAATATTTACTATCATAGATTTTGAAGATAATCACAATATCATGTAAATTACCAACGGTGACTTTCATGTTGGACCCTTTAGAGCACGACAATGTAGCTTCTTCATAACACTATAGTAAATAAAGTACATTCAATTTTGATTAGTAGTATGACTACTAAATTAGTTATTATTAGCAATTATCATCACTAGGTAGCTATATATATTTACTTTTACAATGTAGACTTCACGAGCCACTTCTCCGATGATCGAGCTGAATCAAGGTGATAAATTGTCTTATTATTACAAATGACCATGAGGCTCCAATTCTCCCTACATAAGTTCACAATAGACAAGCAAATTAATATTTAGGAGTCAACATATAATGAGGCCAAATCGATTGAATTTGACATAGTTAGACTTACTCCTTATAGCATGGGGCGAATATGAACTTGTCTCGCGCTGATTCCCTGATACTTTGCTCAACATAGTACAACACGTCATGGGGGTTGCCTATGATTCTAGTAGTGGATAACTTCTTGGGGCATAACCACCCAACTTTACAAGGAGAATCAGTTTCAGTTAAGTGCTCCTGTAGTGCTCTACGTGCATGAACATTGAATAATTTAATCACATGTAGGATAATCACCATAAATTTGAATAACTTGAAAAATTGTAGATTATGTGGGCATTGAAGTACCTCATGAATGTTTGAATGAGGGAAATGTTAAGCTTTGCACCACGTAGAAATTCCTTCACATCTTCTTCGCTGATCTATGCAACTCCATCCTCATCATAGTGGAACATTGCCTTAGGAAGTGCAACTTCCATGGGATCGACCAAATGACAAGCATGGTTGTGAAGAAAGGTCATGTCAGCAGAGAGTGATTGAAGAATAATGTCTTCAACTAGTGGAGTAGGTTGCATGGGTGAACCTTTCGAAGAGTGCAACTTTGACACTTGTTCACTCTTAGACCTTTGTTCACTTTGCTTCTTCTTAGGTTGATCAATGCTTTTAGGCTTCTCCACCCTCTTTATCTTTGAACTTTTGCTTCCATGCGAAATCTGAAATAGTTTGAGAATAAATAAGTGTATAAGTTGATAAATGAAGAAAATAGGCAAGTGAGAAGCCATTTTGGCTCAAAATGGCTTTATTTTGATGAATTGGACCCAAAACCTAAGAACTTATCTTCTTTTATGTAATTTTAACTGACAATCACTTATGAGATGGTTTGAGAATTAATAAGTTTATAAGTTGAGAAATGAAGAAAATAGGCAAGTGAGTATCCATTTCGGCTCAAAATGGCTTTATTTTGATGAAATGGGCCCAAAAACATAGAACTTAGCTTCTTTTATGTAATTTCAACTAACAATCACTTATAAATATGTAATTATGGGATAGTTTAAGAATGAATTAGTTTATGAGTGAGAAATGAAGAAAATCGGCAAGTGAGTAGCCATTTCGGCTCAAAATGGCTTTATTTTGATGAAATGGGCCCAAAAACTTAGAACTTTGCTTCTTTTATGTAATTTCAACTCATAATCACTTATAATTATGTAATTATGATATGGTCTGAGAAAGAATAAGTTCATAAGTTGAGAAATGAAGAAAATAGGCAAGTGAGAAGCCATTTCGGCTAAAAATGGCTTTATTTTGATGAAATGGGCCCAAAAACTTAGAACTTTGCTTCTTTAATGTAATTTCAACTCACAATCACTTATAGTTATGTAATTATGATATGGTTTGATAAAGAATATGTTCATAAGTTGAGAAATGAATAAATTAGGAAAGTGCGAAGCCGTTTTGGAAAGAAATTGCTTTATTTTGATGAAATGGACCCAAAATGTAACCTAATTAGCTTCTTTTATGTCATTTCAAGTGACATTCGATCGCTTATTATTGTGTAATTAAGATATGGTTTGAGGAATAACAAGTTCATAAGTTGAAAAATGAAGAAAATAGGCATGCGAAAAGCCATTCCGCTAAGTGAGTTGAGAAAAAAAAAAAGGCTCAAATTTTTTTTTAAAAAAAAATACGCAACTTCCGCCAAACCGAAACACCCGAGGGAGCCGCCCCTGCTGCCAGAACAGCGAAGGCAGCCCGCGCTGAGGCCACAGCAGCCCTAGAAGCCACCTGCCAAGGCTGCTGCAGCCGTGGCAGCCGCCTGTCGAGGCTGCTGCAACTTTGGCAGCAGCCTGCCTGGGCTGCTGAAGCCTTGGCAAGTGGCTGCCATGGCTGCTGCTGCCCAGGTAGGGGCTGCAGCAGCCCGGACAGCCTGCTGCCTGGCCTGTAGCAGCCCTGGCAACCGCTGCCTTGGCTGCTGCACCCCTGGCAGCCGCTGCCGGAGCTGCTGCAGCCGAGGTAGCAAGCTACCGGGACTGCTTCAGCTAGTGCAGCCGCTGCCAGGGCTGCGTGATTCCGACGCCAGAGCAGCCCTTGCCGAAACCAGAGCTGCGCGGGCAGCGGCTCCCTAGGTCTGAGCTTCCTGGGCAGCCGCTCCGGAGGCCGGAGCAGTGCAGGGAGCACCAGCCGAAGCCACCGCTTCCTCGGCATCAGAGATGGGGGCCGGGGAGTCGTGCTATTTCGGCGGTTTTATTTTCAAAGTGCCTAACGGTTATTTAACACTAAAAAATTGAGAAATAAATAATTTACCTCCTTATTAATCAACTTGACCCATGCACGTGGCCAATCAAAGAAGCTACCTATAGCTTACCAAATCTTTGTTATCTCAAACTCCTCTATCGTTACGGGTAGTGGGATTTCTTCAAACCCCTCAACCATCGAATTGATCCCAACCAAGTAATGATGTGGCCCCGCCGTAGCACCGGTCGTAGCTTGGGCACTACTATATGCCACGAAACTCAACTCCATACTATTTGCATGCCCCGGGGCTAAAAGTGCACACCGGGTGTCTTCCTACACAAGTAATTATAAAAAGAAGATAGTTAAATAGGTCTTTTACTACATCATAGATAATATAACAAAATTCATTAAGGTAGAGGGTTACAAATCACCTGTAACTCTGGATATTCATGCGGTGTTGGATTATCAAGCTCCCTCGAGCCTACATGTGTAGGAGTAGGAACCTGCAACAGTACATCAATCATGCCACCTCAGATCTCAATTAACTCAGTATTTTAAAACTTTTAATAACCAAATTAATTTTACCTCAGGTGGCACATCTTCACCACGTATCTCATCTCCTCCATGTCTATCACCTTCTCCTTGTCCTTTTGGTTGAGAACATGAGTCGGCTGGTGTACTCGCGTGGAATGGCAAAGTCGGTAAGTTCATCTGCTTCGCCCAAGCATTGAATTCACCTACTAACTCGTTGCGTACTTGTTCTTTAACTGTGCCTCCTTGGCATCCAACTCCCCCGGTGAGTTAACACTGGCTCGAGAACTACCCGATTTCGTGTATTCTGGATCCATCACCTTTTGCCATCCAAGCAATGACCCTCCCGAACCTACTACTCGTCTTGGAT
The DNA here is from genome assembly GCF_948465745.1 of Chenopodium album. Lineage (NCBI taxonomy): Eukaryota > Viridiplantae > Streptophyta > Magnoliopsida > Caryophyllales > Amaranthaceae > Chenopodium > Chenopodium album. The sequence goes on from NC_137842.1 coordinate 25,140,413, forward strand.
GGTATGGCCTTCCCAAAGACATGGTGAAAGGGTCATTCTCCACACTTGGTTCAAATTTGCCCTCAACTAGCTCTTGAGTGTACTCAAGCTGTAGCAAAAGGAAAAAGGAGGTCAGTAAGACAGTTAATGGTTTGTATAGTGATTTTGATGCAAAAGTGACTTAAAATTCAACAGTTCATAGGTAACTAACAAGCTTATCTGCCATTTTTTTGGTTTCAGGACCCTTGATGACCCATTTTCTGGTTTCCTTATCAAAGGTATGGAGAGAACAAAAAAAATCACCAGCAGGACTCACCAAAGTAGTGATCGTGGAACTAGAGGGTTCCTTCGATGCCACTAGAAGCGATTTAGGGTATAAACCCTATCGACCCACTCAGGTCTCTTTTTAGCAAATGTCTTAGGCCCCATACGATGGACGTATTCCTTCATCTCTGCATTCTTTTTATTTTGCTCTCGAAGTTCCTACATAAAAACAAATGTTAGTATCATTGCTACAAAAAGAGTCAAGCTATTATTCAATTGAGATCAGATTTACACAAACTTACAATGGCTTTCTTTTGGGTCTTCATTCTAACGAACTCTTCCCATTCTTCTTTTGACACGGTCGGCCATTTTTGCCACGGGAGAAGTTCATCCTCATCAACTTTCTTCTTATTTGATTTCTTCTTCTTCTTGTAGATCCATTCATTAGTCAAGTTGGTCTTAAAGCCTCTGAATTTTTCCGCTAATAAATATTAAAACACCCTTCTCTTCTCGGGATCATTAGGAATAGAAAACAGCCTCTGGAAGCACAAATTAAAACCGATTATTAGTTTCTATTTAGTAACATAAGGTTAAGGTTTCTTAAATTGTCTAAATGTGCCAAAAACACACTTACCTTTGTATCATCCCAAAATGTTTGAATCAAACCCGGAGGTTCTTGCCGCATTACAAGTGTAATGGGGATTTTCCGCGCACACATGCCAACCTGATTAGCATATTGTCGACGCCATTTGGGCCCGGGTTGGCCGTTGTTTTCATACTCCATGACCATGGTTTCCGTCCGGTTTCTTAAAACTTCTCATCGGACCCCTTCCCTTTCTTTGAGCCGGTGCCTTTACCCCCCTCCACCACATGTGTTGTTTTGATCTTGTTCTTGTCCATGAGTTTCAGGAGTCGGGTTCTCACCAACAATCTCACGTGTTGTATTTTCAATAGGTGGTGCACGTTAAGCTGAAAATTCAAATTCTTCAAGCCTACGCTCAAACTCATCTTGAGCCTGATCCTCTGGCTCACCCAAGTCATCCTCCTTATTTCCCAGCATAAGGCTCATCATCGTCCTCGTCCTCATCCTCGTAATCGTCCTCATACTCATCATCGTCAATGTCCTCTACACAATGAGGGTCATGATCGTCCGCCATGAGATATAAGCACCTGTCAAAGCAATCATAAAACAATATTAGTGTATAGTAAAGTATGAGTGCAAATGAGTACACTTAGGCAATTTCAAACTAAAAACATGTTAAATATAATGAATATGGGTTGTTAGAATGAATAAGTGTTAGTTCATACACAAAACAAAGGGAATTGGGTTAAATAGAAGCTATTTAAGCCATTTTCACCTACTTATGGTCCTATAACCTTGTATATGCATAATAATGAGTACACTTAGGCAATTTCAAACTACAAACATGTTAAATATAACGAATATAGGTTGTTAGAATGAATAAATGTTAGTTCATACACAAAACAAAGGAATTGGGTTAAGTAGAAGCTATTTAAGCCATTTTCACCTACTTATGGTCCTATAACCTTGTATATCCATGATAATGAGTACACTTAGGCGATTTCAAACTACAAACATGTTAAATATAAAGAATATAGGTTGTTTGAATGAATAAATGTTAGTTCATACACAAAACAAAGGAATTGGGTTAAGTAGAAGCTATTTAAGCCATTTTCACCTACTTATGGCCCTATAACCTTGTATATGCATGATAATGAGTACCTTTAAGCAATTTCAAACTACAAACATGTTAGTTTATATACAAAACAAAGGATTTGGTTCAAATACAAGCTCATTTATGTCATTTATGGTCATTTTTGCCTACTTATGCTCCTATATACATGATAACTAAACTATATTTGCAATGAAACCATTACTAACTTTTAATCAAACTACCTCAATGTGAAATTCCTTCGTTGTAGTCTGATCGCATATAACCTGCTTCGTTGTCTATGTCATTTAGTACAACATGTCTAGGAATAGTGAAAGGTGCTGAATCATCAAGCACATCATATTCTTCCTCATCCTCAACATCTCTAATGCCTAGGATTCTTCTTTTGCCAACTAGCACTATAGACCATTTTGAATCCACTGGGTCAGTTATGTAGAACACTTCCTTAGCTTGAGATGAAAGGATAAATGGTTCCGCACTATCATTCAAGTGGCCAAGATCTACAAGAGTAATGTCCTCATATTTGACGTTACGCTTGATATTATCAACCCACTTACACTTAAAAAGAGCAACCGTGAAGTCACAATAATCAAGCTCCCATATTTCTTGAATTCGGCCATAGTATGACAACTCTGCATCGATAGGTGATTTATCCTTAGCACTTGCAAACTCCCTTGACGATGCCCCAAGCGTTACACCACTGTTTTGGGTGGAGGAAGATTTCAAATCACGACCCTCGGTCCAAAAAGTGTACCCATTGATGTCATATCCCTCAAATGAATGAACATCGGCCCTAGGATCGTACGCAAGCCACCGTACTGTATAATTCACATTAGTATCATCCAATCCACTCATTACTCGATCACAAAACCAAGTAACAAACCTCTTATTATGCAACTGCATAAGTGCCCTTTCACCTTTCGATGGAAATTCATCACGCAAACTAGCCATGTGATCGTCTAAATATGGGTGCACATCTGAAACATGGTGCAACACATAAAGGTGTGCTTGTAAGAACTGATCTCAATCTAGTGACATTCGTTTCAACCCAATTGTACCATGACCATCAAGTCTACCTTCATGTCGAGAAGTAGGAAGACCAATAGGTTAAGCAAGGTCTATGTAGTCCGCCACAAAGTTACCTATCTCCTCACCCACGGTCCCTTGCATCATACTTCCTTCAGGGTGAGCCCGGTTCCGTACTTTATCTTGTAATGTAACCATGTTTCTTTTAAAAGGGTAGCACCACCTCATGAACATTGGACCGCACAACTTAATCTCACGCACCAAATGAAGAACCAGATGAACCATTATGTCAAAAAATGAGGGTGGTAAAAACATCTCAAATTTGCATAAAGTCACAACCACATCTGCTTGCAAAACATCTAGTGTACAAGGATCAAGTACTTTGCTACAAATTGTATTGAAAAACAAATAAAGGCTTGTATTCGCTTCCCTCACGTGTTTCGGTAGAATACCACGGATTGCAATCGGTAGGAATACTTGCATCATAATGTGACAATCATGGGATTTCATACTTGTCAGCTTCAATTATGCATTTAAGGTTACAAATCTTTTCATGTTAGATGATTACCCTGATGGAACCTTAATACTCTAAAGACATGCACAAAACATAAGTTTCTCTACCCTTGACAATGTATAGCAAGCCGGGGGTAAATAATTCTTTTCATCCTTCCCTTTACCCTCAACTTTCTTCTTTAACGCATCTTTGGCCTTTCCCTTTCCCTTGATCTTCTCCTTCCCCTTTTTGGAAACATTTTCCTCTTCTTTTCTCGATTCCATCCCCTTTCTAACCTTTTATTGAGGCCACAATTCTAGAGGAATCCTCATCTCTTTAAAATCTAACCGTGCACCCTTTCCGTCCTTTGTTTTGCCTTGAATATCCATAAGCATTCCCAAAAGAGCATCACACACATTCTTCTCTATCTGAATCACATCAAGACAATGCCTAACATCATGTTTTCTCCAGTACAGAAGCTTCCAAAAGATTGATTCTTTCTTAAACAGAGCAGCTGAGACTACAGTTTTTTCTGATTTTCCAAACACCGTTCGTATCCCTTTCACACGAGTACAAATCTCAGCACCAGTGAATGGTCTAGGCGCAGTATCCTCTTCCACTGTTCCATCAAAAACCTTTTTCTGCCTACGGTACGGGTGATCACGCCTAAGGAACCTTCGAGTTCGTAGGTAGTTATCTTTGTGAGAATGAGTAAGGTATACGCTTGATGTGTCATCAATACACATGGGGCATGCTTTTTTCCCTTTGACCTTGTACCCACACAAGTTGCCATATGCAGGGAAGTCATTCATGGTTCACATAAGGGCTGCACGCAATGTGAACATCTCGATCTGATGAGCATCGAAAACGGAAACCCCTTTGTCCTACATTTTTCTCAAGTCGTCAATAAGCGGCGCAAGGTAAAAATCTATGTCGTTTCCAGTTTGCCTAGGCCCCTTTATTAGCAATGAAAGCATTATATACTTACGTTTCATGCACAACCAATGAGGAAAATTATAAATCACTAAAACAACCCGCCATGTGCTGTGTTGGGTAATAAGAGTGCCAAATGGATTCATCCCGTCCGTGCACAACCCAAGCCTTAAATTTCTGCCTTCATCACCAAATTTCTCAAACTTCAAATAAATGTTCTTCCACTGTGGAGAGTCAGCTGGATGCTTCAGCATTCTTTTTTCTTTATTCCCTCTGCATTACACCTCAAGTTTTTAGCGTCTTTTGGTATTGAGAACAAACGCTTAAACCTTGGAATAATGGGAAAATACCACAACACCTTAGCAGGAGGTCCCTCTGTACCAGGATTGCAACTCATGTGCTTGTAGCGCGACCGCTTGCATCGTGGACACTCCTGCAGTTGTTCATACTCATTTCGATACAGAATACATTCATTAGGACATGCATGTATCTTCTTATACTCCAAACCAAAGGGACACATGAGCTTCTTTGCATAATAGTAAGACTTAGGAATTTCATTCCCATCAGGCAACATATCACTTAATGCGGTCAACAAAGAAGTAAAACTAATGTGCGTCCACCCATGCTTCGACTTAATGTTGAAAAGTGTTAGCACGGCCGATAGTTTGGAGTATTTTTTGCACCTAGGATACAAAGGCTTTTTGGAAGCCTGCGATAATAACTCAAACACTCCACATTCAACACCATGCAACATCTCATCCACTTGTTCATCCTAGACCTCATCTGCCTGATCAACATCGGTTCTATCCTCACCATTATAAAAAATGTAGTTATCATTCTCGTATTCCTCGCCCACATGAATCTCATTGCTTCTAACATGCACATCATTCCGATCAAGATCCCCACTTTCTCCGTGCCAAATCCACACATGGTATAAATGCATAAACCCACGACATAATACAAGATCTCTAATGATTTCAACACTATCAACCACATTCACATTATTACAATCAACACAAGGACAATAGAGGCCTTTGCCATCCAGTTTGCGTTAATAAGCTAAAGCACTCTCGCAAAACTCTTGAACCCCATTCCAAAATTCCAATGTATTGCGTCTACCATACATCCAACCACGATCCTTCTCCAGTTAGTAAATTATCTCTAAACATATATAGCAACATATAATGAATAATGTGTAATTCAAGTACATATTTTATGTAAATCAAATTCAAGTACAAAACGTGAATATACCATTCATATAGTGAAAAAATGCATGTTTCCAAAGGGTCCTTATCACTCCAACCTAACCCATCCTTGAATGTCTACCCTCACTAGTGAATGTATGTCAACTTTCCAATTTTATGGAAAATCCGGCAGCATTTCCCCCTAGTTCTCCAAGTACACGATGTGGATAATTAATTACCCACATATGTACCCAGAGAACATAGTGAGAAAATGGTAAAATCAAAAAGAAAACATACATTCACCGCCTAAGTGAGAGTACACATTCAAGAACAGTCCCAACCGGGGAGTATTCAAGACTTTCTCCTAATGAGAAAGCCTTGAACGGGTATCTAGGCATATGATAATGCAAGTATTCTATATATTGTTGTATTTTTTTGCAATCAAACAATACACAAGTTGCAATTTCATGAATAAACTTTTATTAAATGGATAAATAGAAAGAAATATAGCTTAGTAAAGTTTATAAGTCATACCAATATAGCAACTACCCACTTGAGCCTAAAATGTAGTCCTCAAGCAAAACTCGTGCTTCAATTCACAAATCTATTAAAAAAACTAAACAATAAACAAAAATTAGGTTCAATATTATGTATGTAATATTTCTTTCTCATAACATGTCAATTCACTAATTTATTTATAAGCTAAAACACATCATTCATCGAACTAAAAATTGCTAAACTATGTATTCACTACTTTAATTCATCTAATTTATTCAAAATTGCTAAACTAACAAGGTTACCAATCTCTAATTTTTTCAAAATTACCTATCAAAAAAACTTAAAAGTAACCATTAAAACATTTCAAAATTCATCTACTTTAGTAACAAGGTTACTAATATCTAATTTATTCAAACATACCCATCAAAACAACTTAATATTAACCATTTAAACATTCTAAAATTCAACTAATTTAGTAACAAGATTTTAATCTCTAACTTATTCAAAATAACCCATTAAAACAACTTCAAATCAACCATTAAAAGTAAAATACCAAATTTCAACTACTTAAGTACCAAGGTTAATATGTATTCTATAATTAATTCAAATTTTTCAACCAAAACAAATTAAATTATCCATTAAAACATAAAAAAAAAATATCCAACTAATTGATAAAAATCACTAATATTTTCACAAATTCCAAATAAAACAACCTAAAATTGAGAAAAATTGGAGCAGTAATTATATTAAAACCTAAATTATAATTTGCAAACAATGATTCAACATGCAAAATACATTAATATAAGTACATAATTGGAAATTAATTGTGAAATAAAAAACAAAAGGAAAAACCTTGAGGGAAGACGGAGGGCAACAACAGCTCGGTGGTGGAGGAGGGCAACAGCAGCAGGTGGCGCGGCGACCTTATGGGTAGCTGAAGCACGGTGGCGCGGCGAGCTTCAGGTGGTGGCGTTGCGAGGCTTCAACACCTTCACAGTGAGTGAAGGGCAGGGGAGAAAGAGAAGGTGGTGGCGGGGCTGGTGGCCGACTTGTGTTGGCGGGGCAAGGGAGAAAGAGAAGGTGGTGGCGGGTCTGGTGGCCGGCGTCGGTGGTGGGAAAATGGAGAGAGTGCAGTGAGGGTTTATGCACTCGAATGCAACAGTGAATCGATTGAATGAAAATGAAAGAGACAAGAAGGATGAAGAAAGAAGAAGTAGCTTAGGGCACGTTTTTTTTAATACACCGGTCCAGTGGCACCGGTTCAAACTGGTGCCCTTTTGATTCTTGGCACCGGTTTAAGCTGAACTGGTGCCTTTTCTAGTTGTAGAAAATTGCGCCCAATTTTAGGCCAATTTATGACACCGGTTTGGCCTGAACCGTTGCCTTTATGGGATGCCTTTTTGTATTTTTCTACTAGTGAAAACACCGAAACATTCCCAGGTACTTTCCACAAAAAATGGCGCCGCGCTTTTACGACTGGCGCCATCTGCGGGAGTCTGGCGTCAGGCGACGGACATTGTCATCTGGCGCTAGGGTCCATCGGCCGGCGCCGGGATACTTTTTCTGTGATGTCGATGTTTCGTCGATTTTCTGTCGAATTTATTATTGAGTCTGGGATACGTGGTTTGAAAAAAATAAAGTGGCCGCACCCGAAAAGGGTTGCCTACGTATCCTATCTTCAAGAATCAGGTCAAACGTAGCTCTCTTGAGTGTCCTACTGTGGGGAATAAATTTCAAGCGTTAAACCCCTAGCTTGAACCCCACTGTGATCATACACTAAAGTACGGTGGCGTCCAAAAGGGAAGAAGATAGAGCAAAAGAGTCGCCAACAAGTTTTAGGAACTTGTAAACCGTTCACAAGGTGAAGGTTACACCCCTTAACGATCCAAGAGATCGTCAACTCCATAAGGTCTAGAACTAGATAAGGGTTCGGGGATGAAGGTACAAATCCAACCTAAAAGAGATTGTACCTGCCCTAATAATAGGCCTCTACTTTATTCTGATCGTATTCATGTGTGCTTTCTTAGTAACATGCAATCAATAGGTTCAACCCTAAACCTGTTTATCTATGTTGGTTAAATTTAATGCACAAATAAACTATTATTGGCGATCACTTGATTTATAATCAAATTAACCCTAAACAAGATTATTAATTATCTTATTAAGCGTGATTACAAGTACCAATTCCCTTTAAACATGCATAAAAGGCGTGATCATGCAATAAAGAATAAATATTTAATCAAGCAACATAAATAATCATCATGAATAATAATTATAATAGCAATAATAATATCATCATGAATAAAATAATCATCATCAAAATAACAATAACAATAATAATAATAATAATAATAATAATAATAATAATAATAATAATAATAATAATAATAATAATAATAATAATAATAATAATAATAATCATCATAAATTATAACAATTATAATAATAATCATGTTCATGTTAATATTAAAGCATAATAATAGCAAGATCCTAGGCATGGTACTAACAAGATTAATAACAAACCCTAGCATGTCACTAAGCAATAAAAATTATATCTTTAACCCTAACATGATACTAACAATCATAAATATTAGGAAGAACATAGGAAGCATTGTAACAATCATATTTAATATTAAAATTACCCTAGACATGATACTAAGAATATCATAATAACAATTTAAATAGGATCTCTACATCATAATATCAATTAAAACCATTAAAGTACTTACTTTGATGCCTCGTACCTCTTTCTAATAACAAAATACACACGTTAAAAACTTCAAGGAAAATAATAAAACAAACAATTAAATTAAATAATCGAAAGAGAGATTTGGGACCAAACCCTCAGAAATTAAACCTTTCACGTCTAGGGCGAAGGCAACTTCGAATATGGCTAGGTGTTTCTAGATCTTGCGAATGCAGAATTTTGTATATAAAAAAACAAAGTTTAGAAGAAAGAGAAAGAAAGATGAATGAGAAGAGAATGAGAGAATTAATGAATGATTGCAGATGAAAACTGATTGTAGGTGAATGTAGATTGAAAAGATGGTTGTTGATGAGAATTGGTGAATGAAAACGGATTTTTTACGACGTTATTTATAGAGAAAATCAGCCAAAAAGATAAAATAAACAAAAGAGAGTATTGGCGCACGAAAAACAGAGCTGGCACCAACCCTGGCGAACTAGCGTCAGGCACCAACACTAGCGCCAGGCGCTAATGGCTGGCGCTAGGCGCCAGGCCTGGTTCCAGGCGCCAATGCCTGGAGTCAGGTGCCAAGCCTGTTTTTAACGCGTTTACGAAAATCAGATAAGTTTGCCGTACTGGAGGATAAAATCGTATATTTTCCTCAAAAATGCTATTTGATTTTAATTAAAACTCTGAAAAGTCAACAAAAGTCAATTTATCAATGCTAATTGAATTAGGAATGAAAAGAACCCTCTAGAAGAATCTAGAAGACTAAAACCATTCTTAATTGCATTAGGAATGATAAATCATATTAGGCCCTCCCCTAGATCATTGGGCCGCATATAAGGCTCAAACCGGGCTCAGTTTAGTAAATAGGCCATAACTTCCTCAATATTCATCGGAAATGCGCTTATAATATATCGTTGGAAAGGTCTTTGCAAGCCCCATCCAACTACACTACTATTGGACCCATATCATGGCGCAACCAAACTGGATTGACTGTTTTCTTAAAATAAGTTTTCAAAAACAGATAGAAGAGAAAAGAAATTAAAACTTCCCGCAACATTAAACTTTCCACACTTTTGCTTCATTCGATTATGATTCGACGCGAAAGTTACTCATCACTGGGGTTGGTTTTGGAAAGACACAAATGGGTGTTTATAGAAGCCCCCACTTTGACTGAGTTTGGAGAAACGCAAGTTTCGAAAACAAAAGTCAAAGTATCGATAGGGACGGAGAATGATTCAGAAGGTTCTGCGATCCTAAATCATTCTTGCAACACCGATACTTGCAAACTAGCGTTAGTTAAACAGATAAAAGAGTTAAGAAACGCGTATCTTGCACCGTCGAGCACACGTCCCTGAAAGTAATCGATTTGCTGCCGGTTTACTGTTGTTTTGATGACCTCCTACAAGCTAGAGAATGCTATCCCGCTTGAAAACCGCTACGCCCGTAACTGCTTCGAAATTAGAAGATTGCTTCGCTTGAAACGATCCTCCTCCGCTATGATAATATTCCACATCCAAGGGAATACCATCGAAGATTGATTCTCTTGAAACAATCCTCATCCGCATTGATAATATTCCACGTCCAAGGGAATACTATCGAAGATCGCATCTCTTGAAACAATCCTCAGTTGTTTGTGACAACTCTCCACAATCTACGGAACACCACCTTGTTGTTTCGATGTTCACTCGTCTCTGAACAAAGAGCTTCTTTTTGATATGTTCAATTTCCGCTGTGATTGTCTTCGAAAAGATCACTGCTTTTTAATCCTTAATGCTTCCATGCCAGTAGGTCGACGCTTTGTTGCTTGTGAACCAGTATGTCGGTGCTTTTGCTGTGATGAAAATCCTCTTTTCTTTGGGAATAGTTGCCAACACAACTCTTGTATGATGTATGACAATCCGATTTAAGGAAAGTTGTCAATGCTTCGTAAAAATCCATCCTTGGAAATGTTGCCACGATGAAGCGACAATCCATATCTCAGAAAATTTGCCAAAATCCAATTTTTGGGAAAAGTTGCTAATGCTTCGTAACAATTTATCCTTGGAAATGTTTCCACGATGAAGCGGCAATCCTTTTGGGAAAATATTGCCACTATTTACAATCCGCGTCTTGGAACATTTGCAAAAAAGAGTCGACCGACAATCCACTTCGGGAAAATTTGCCACTTACTGAAATGAATGACAATCCACATTGAGGAACTTTTGCCGATATTTATGATGAATAGAAACCTACAACAATCCTTTGGGAAATTTTTCCATAGGGAACTGGGTGTATGGCAATCCAATCTCGGAAAACTTGCCAGCGATGTATGAATGTATGACAATCCGAACTTGGAAAAACTTGCTAAACAAAGAAGGAGCACGACAATCTTGGAAACTTTGCAAGAGATGACAATCCAATCTTGGAAAAATTGTCGTTGAAGAAGATGCACGACAATCCATTTTTGGAAATATTGTCAGTTGGGGATGACAATCAAATTTTTGGAAAAAATTGTCGTTTAAGAAGAATGCGCGACAATCCATGTTTGGAAATATTGTCGTTTAAGAAGAATGCGCGACAATCCATATTTGGAAATATTGTCGTTTAAATGCTTGCTTTTAAACCGCTACGTTGGTGCTTGTAATGAGCCAGTGCTTTAGGTGCTTAAGCTAAGTGAGACGATTTTTTTGTCAGGTCAATCACTTACTGCGATTGTAATCGAGCCGACTACTAATCATGTCAATTTGCTTATAGGGGCTAACTGGCGTACCAAGGAACCCAAAATTGCTGCATGAGGTCGAAATCACCTTTCTGAGAGGCTTCAAGCTCTGTCGTTGCTGAGATATTTCTGGCACCAAGAATTGGAGTAGGGTCTTCCCTATTCTGCTGCACCTGTATTTATTTTTTACTATAGAACTTTGCCAATTTCTTTAATCATCTTAGGGTTGACCTAAGTCTTAATTATCTTAGGGTTGACCTAAGGTTTAATGTTGCTTGACTCAATAACTTGACACGACTCAAGGTATAAACTTGACTCAATGTGTTCGACTGACTCGAGGTTGACTCGACTCGAATTGAAATGAAACGTGCGACTCATGACCCGTGTGTGCATAGTGTTGATTCATGAAACTCGATATGTATATGACTCGAAATGCAGAAAAACAAAAATTTCTGTCATTTTTATGGAGGGTACCGACTTTCTCCCGAAAAAGAAAGACGTGAAAAAAGAATCAAAGTGTTTGAAGGTGCATGTTGAATGTGCTTAGTCAAATGTTGTGCAAGGATTAATTCATCCTAGGCTTTCTCAATTGTTGACTCCACGATTAAAGTATTTGGGTAACTTAGGCACGGAGGCTAAGAACTTCGTACTTTGTGATGCAATGATGAGTGATGTTGATATGACAAGGCATGCTTCAATGTTGTGTTAAGATTTTATGACAAAGGGTTCCTAAGGGAAGTATATTTGGTCATGTATTTGTGCAGTGTGTGAAAGTGACACTAAAGTTAGGCGGCAAGAGCTAAGTGTGTGGAGAGATATTATTTGTTAAAAGAGTCAAATGGTGGTGACTCTTAGGCTAAGTAAGCTAATGATGTAGGGATCAAGCCCCCAAGTCAAGCTCTAAGTAAATAGGTATGAGCATAGAATATCCCTTGATATGATCAATTACGAATGTAAATATGACTGCATGTTTATTACGACCGCACCTCGATGTGAGGTTGCTTACGTATCTGTTAGGAATCAGGCCGAACGTAGCTCTAGCCGAACCTCGCACAAGTGTGTGTATACCTCAAAAAGGTCTTTTGAGGGGTTGTAACATGGTTAGGCTAAAGGTTATAAAAGAAGGGGATAAAAAGGCTCAAGACCCTAGATAAGCCCCCAAGGTGTGCAACCTTGCTTTTGAATCTTTATATTTTTATGCTTGAGTTTCTACTCTTTTTTAGCTCTCTTTTATCTTTTTCTTTAGCATCTATTTTATTTTCATAAGTGTGGGCAATCCCGATCATGCGGTCTATCACTCACTTGGCATTCATGTTTCTCAGGCACGGTACCGAGCACTCGATAAGAGACGCAATCTGAGACGTGTTCTTATCGAAGATATTTTCATATCAAAGACATTGGAACACTTGCCCTTTTGTACACTTTTATTTATTATTTTGCTTTTGCTTATTTTTGCTACATTAATTTTTTGAATCACTTTAGCCTTTTTTTAGAATTGTATAAGTTGCATACCATCCCATCCCAAGGTAAAAAAGAAGGGTTTATCGTTAGACGAGGCTCAAAGTCGTTTATGAAGAAAGGATTGCATATTTGAAAGGTGAAAGGAGATATGACGTGGCTACAAGGGGTGCCTCAAATCATTGGTATACCTTGTGCTTAATTCGACATGGATTTTTTTTTTATTTATATTTATATATATATATTTTTTTAACGTAATATAATGAAATGATCATATATAAGGAAATAAATGCTCATTTTATTAAAAAGGGAAAAGGAAAAAAAACTACAAAATTAATCTAAAGGAAAAGAAAAGGTGCCTATGCTAGACTTATTGGGGAATGAAAAAAAAATGAAAAATAAATAGAAAAAGAGGTCATGAAATCTTGTCGTTGAAACTCGCCTCTGTCTTGTGCTGTTTGCTCCGACATCATCCAGTCTTCTAGCTAGCTAGAGGCAATGGGATCTTATTTGCCTCTATGAGATCTTGAATGAGGTTTTGAAACCTGTAGCATTCATAAGTAGTATGACCGCGCCCTCGATGGTACTTGCAATAGGAGTTTGGATTCCATCTCGAAGATCGATTTTCTGGTGTTGGATCCTCGGTAGGGCCAATAGGTTTGATTAATCCTCGATCATAGAGACGATCGAAAGCAGCATCGTAGGTCATTCCAATGGGTGTGAACTCTCGCCTGGGTTTCCTTTTAGATCCTTGATTGTCCATGGCTAAGACACCATTATGGTCAAAGGTACTAACATTATTACTAGAGTGGGCGTTTTCGGAAGAAGAAGGATTATCGTTCTTCTTTCCTTTCCAGCCACCGTGGTTACTATTGTTAGCAGCTTTTTGCTTTGCGAGGTCGTCTTCGATTTCAATTCCGATGTCATAAACGGCCTTCAAAGTGTTCAAGTTGTGTTGATATTTTAAATGCTTTGAATACTTTTTTTGGAGATTCTTGATAAACATCCTCACAGATTCCTTTTCGGTGGGGACTTCAATCATCTTGGCGGAAGTTTCTCTCCATTTATTAAAGAAAGAAGTAAAGCCTTCATTCTCTTTTTGTCTAAGCATCTCAAGTTATCTATGGTCGGTTTCAACTTGAATATTGCACTTGTACCTATCAACGAAAGCGTTCACTATCGATTCCCAGGTAGAAGTTTTCTCCTTGTCAAGGGAGAAGAACCATTGTTGGCAAACGGTTTCAAGAGATAGTGGGTACAGAGAGGGGAAAACCTTCTTATCGATACCCTTAATACTCATTATAGTTTCGAAAGCTCTTAGATGAAAATAAGGGTTATCATTTGCCTTGAATTTAGGGATGTCAGTGGCGTTGAACTTATGCGGAAGAAGTTCCTTGTCCAGCGAGACCCCTTGTGAACTCATGCCCTGAAATTTATAGTCACTAGATAGCTTTCTCAAGCTTTCTTGCATGAGGTTCATTTGTTGTTGCTTCACGGGATCATCGACCTTGAGGGTGAGGAGCTTTAGTGTTTCAGTCATGGTAACTAGTTGGTTCCTAAGCTCATTGACTTCTTCTTAAGTTTCCATTATCCTTTTAGCCTTCCTCTTTTGACGAATCGGTTTATCGAAAAGTGAAACTTGAATAAAGAGGTTGTCCTTGATTAATCGCCCTTCTTTCCTCGACCAAGTACTGTGGAAAAGGAATTTGGGGATATTCATTGTTAATTACTTGACTCAAACTTTATTCAACATGCAATGAATGGGGGAAGTGAAGAAAGATTGGAATAGAATGTGAAAGAAGATTTAGATGGAGGGATATGAAAAATTAGGAATAGGATGTACCCTCCAACTCAAATGACGGAAAAGACCGACTCATGCATGAACCTAAGACATGGTCATGCTGACATATACTCAACGTGTGTGCTAATACTAGTGAGTGTAGATGGTACGTTAAGACTGGTGTCATGACCATGTGGCTAGACTATGTTACTAGACTCAAGCAATGACTAAGTTAAGACTTCACGTATATGCATTTAACTTGACAGACTGTAGTATTTTAGTCATAACTTTTTATTTGTGACACTGATTTGGATGAAACCAACGCCAAATTAAAGATAAACCTTGGGGCTACAGATCCATAATTTGTACGACTCGTAGTTCTTTCTAGAACTCCAGCTATGACCAAAACATGTTGACGCTTGTGCAGTATACGGGAATAAAAATCCGGGTTGACTTAAAGGAACTATGACTCGATTTTAGGTATATTTATTAGCTCTAATTAATTAATTAATTAATAAAATAAAGTCCTTTAGCCATTAATCAGTTTGTTTAGTCTTAACACAAGTCAAACAAACGGTTAAGAAAAATCACATAGAGTATGCACAACAAATAATGCACAATTAGTCAAGTAGGCACAATATGATGCAATGAGTTTACAACCTAACCATGGCTCTAGTTCTCTAAATTTCGGGATATGGTTTAGTCAATAAAGGGTCCATGGTTAATTTTCCAGATGCACCGCGCGGAAGCTTAACCTTGAAGGGTTGGCGCGAGGGATGGGACACCGCGAGTTTTAGAAAAAACCCGCTTCCATGGTTTGGTGAATTCAACAATCTCGGATGTACCCTTTGTTGCACGGAGCGTTAATTCGGGTAGATGGAGCATGAATTCCCAGAAGGTTATGTCCATATGTAGAACACATAGGGTTTCAGAAAAGTGAGAAAAAATTCAATCAGGAAGTCGGATCGAGCAAACAATACGAAAGACCGGTCGAAATTAGAACGCATATTTCTGGCTCGGTATTGGGGGAGGTTCGCGCCAGCAATTAGAGACTGGCGCCAGTTTTTTACTGTAGCGCCTTGCGCCAATGCAGGCGTCTGGCGCTATGGCTAAATGTCTGGCGCCAAGCTCTGGCCCCTGGCGCTACTTCCCACATGCCTCAGCAGCTTTCTATGCTCGATAAAATTTTCCAGTTTCGCGCGGTGTTATTTCGGTCCTAGTTGTGAAAGATATTTCTCAAATTTCCTACGTGTGAAATCCTATGTTTTTAACTCATTACGGATGGTCTTTCCAATGACATCTTTTTTATGCATATGACAATAATGTTAATCAAAATTACGCACAAGAAATACTTAGAACGTTTCGAGTCTCATCCACTCATTCTAAATCATTGCCGAAACAAATTCAGGAATTAAAATAGAAATCCTCCCCAGTGGAGTCGCCAAAAACTGGGGGGAATAAATTTCAAGCGTTAAACCCCTAGCTTGAACCCCACTGTGATAATACACTAAAGTACGGTGGGGTCCAAAAGGGAAGAAGATAGAGCAAAAGAGTCGCCAACAAGTTTTAGGAACTTGTAAACCGTTCACAGGGTGAAAGTTACACCCCTTAACGATCCAAGAGATCATCAACTCCATAAGGTCTAGAACCAAATAAGGGTTCGGGGATGAATGTACAAATCCAACCTAAAAGAGATTGAATTTGCCCTAATAATAGGCCTCTACTTTATTCTGATCGTATTCATGTGCGCTTTCTGACTAACATGCAATCAATAGGTTCAACCCTAAACCTGTTTATCTATGTTGGTTGAATTTAATGCACAAATAAACTATTATTGGCGATCACTTGAATTATAATCAAATTAACCCTAAACAAGATTATTAATTATCTTATTAAGCGTGATTACAAGTACCAATTCCCTTTAAACATGCATAAAAGGCGTGATCAAGCAATAAAGAATAAATATATAATCAAGCAACATAAATAATTATCATGAATAATAATTATAATAGCAATAATAATATCATCATAAATAAAATAATCATCATAAATTATAACAATTATAATAATAATCATGTTCATGTTAATATTAAAGCTTAATAATAGCAAGATCCTAGGCATGATACTAACAAGATTAATAGCAAACCCTATCATGTCATTAAGCAATAAAAATTATATCTTTAACCCTAACATGACACTAACAATCATAAATATTAGGAAGAACATAGGAAGCATCGTAAGAATCATATTTAATACTAAAATTACCCTAGACATGATACTAGGAATATCATAATAACAATTTAAACAGGATTTCTACATTATAATATCAATTAAAACCATTAAAGTACTTAATTTGATGCCTCGTTCCTCTTTCTAATAACAAAATACACACGTTAGTAACTTCAAGGAAAATAATAAAACAAACAATTAAATTAAATAATTGAAACAGAGATTTGTGACCAAACCCTCAGAAATTAAACCTTTCACGTCTAGGGCGAAGGCAACTTCGAATATGGCTAGGTGTTTCTAGATCTTGCAAATGCATAATTTTGTATATAAAAAAACAAAGTTAAGAAAAAAGAGAAAGAAAGATGAATGAGAAGAGAATGAGAGAATTAATGAATAATTGCAAATGAAAACTAATTGTAGGTGAATGTAGATTGAAAAGCTGGTTGTTGATGAGAATTGGTGAATGAAAACGGAGTTTTTACGACGTTATTTATAGAGAAAATCAGCCAAAAAGATAAAAAAAGCAAAACAGAGTATTGGCGCACGAAAAACAGAGCTGACGCCAACCCTGGCTAACTAGCGTCAGGCACCAACACTAGCGTCAGGCGCCCATGGCTGGCGCCAGGCGCCAGGCCTGGTTCCAGGCACCAAGCCTGTTTTTAACGCGTTTTTGAAAATCAGATAAGTTTGTCGTACTTGAGGATAAAATTGTATATTTTCCTCAAAAATGCTATTTGATTTTAATTAAAACTCTGAAAAGTCAACAAAAGTCAATTTATCAATGCTAATTATATTAGGAATGAAAAGAACCTTCTAGAGGAATCTAGAAGACTAAAATCATTCCTAATTGCATTAGGAATGATAAATCATATTAGGCCCTCCCCTAGATCATTGGGCCGCATATAAGGCTCAAACCGAGCCAAGTTTAGTAAATTGGCCATAACTTCCTCAATATTCATCGGAATTGGTCTTATAATATATAGTTGGGAAGGTCTTTTCAAGCCCCATCCAACTACACTACTATTGGACCCATATCATGGACCAAACAAACTGGATTGGCTGTTTTCTTAAAATAAGTTTTCAAAAACAGAGAGAAGAGAAAAGAAATTAAAACTTTCCGCAACACTAAACTTTCCACACTTTCACTTCATTCAATTATGATTTGATGCGAAAGGTACTCATCACTTGGTTTGGTTTTGGGGATACACAAATGGGTGTATACACCTACTCAAGTAATTATGGGTAGTAATTTTTAAGTTGGTCAAGATTTGTCATGTTCGAGATCTCATTGCCATCCATATTAGTTAATTTTGCTGGACCTCCTGATAGGATTGTTTTGACAATATAGGGTCCAGACCAATTAGGCCTAAATTTTCCCCTTGGATCTAAAACATTTTTCCTTAATGCTTTTAACACCAAGTCTCCTACTTTGACGTTTCCTGTCTTGACCTTCTTATTAAAATGCCTAGCCATACGAGTTTGATAGCATTGAGTATGATGTAGAGCTTTTAGTCGTTTTTAATCAAGTAGAATTAGCTCCTCATATCTCGCCCTAGTCCATTCAACTTCATCGAGTTTGTTTTCTAATGCAATGAGTAGAGATGGTATCTCTAGCTCTATAGGTTGTACGACATCCATTCCATAAACCAAGGAAAATGGCGTATTTCCTTTTGATGTGCGAATTGACGTGCGATAACCCCACAATGCGAAGTGGAGTTTGTTAGGCCAATCCTTGTAATTTTCTGTCATTTTCTTGATGATAGTCTTTAAATTTTTATTAGCCGCTTCGACTGCTCTGTTTGCCTGAGGTCTATAAGGAGAAGAATGATGATGTTGAATGCAATATTTTTTTAACAATTCTTTTCACTCAGCTTGAAAGTGAGTTCCATTGTCACTTATCATCATGTGGGACTCCATATTGACAAATAATATTTCTTTCGATTAAGAGTGCTACATGTTTTGAAGTAAGTTTAGCATATGATTGTGCTTCAACCCACTTTGTGAAGTAATAAATTGATACTAAGATATATTCGTTACCTCCTGTTCCTAGGGGAGTGATTTTACCAATAATGTCAATTCCCCATGTAGATAATGGCCATGGCGAAGTGTAGGTGTAGAGTAGGGATGGAGGAACATGTTGTAGATTGGCGTAGATTTGGCACTTAGGGAATCTTTTTACATATGACAATCCCTATTCATGGTAGTCCAATAGTATCCTTCTCGCATTATCTTTTGGTCTAGCATCTTGCCGTTTATGTGAGTTCCACAAATTCCTTCGTGGACTATCCTCATTGCTCTTTAGCATCCTTTTTTCATACACATAAGAGAGCTCGGCCCTTAGGTACCCTTTTGTGTAACTCGTTGTCTTTGAGTACGTATTGGAAAGCCAAGAGTCTTAATGCTCGTTTTGCTCTTTTGTTAGCATGGGGAGGGTATTCTCCTTTGGTGACATAATTAAGTATATCCGTATACCACGGTTCTTCTTCTTCTTCTTCTTCTTCATCTTGGATCACTTCATCATCTTCTATAGCTTGAATATAGGCCGGTTTATGCCTTTTTTCTATAGTTAGAGGCATTTGTACGATTTCCGTAGGAATCCTAACCATTGAGGCTAGTCTTGCTAAGGCATCAGCAAATTTATTTTCTTCTATAGGTAAATACGTGTATTCCACCTTCTCTAACTGATTAGTGAGAGTTTCCAGATAAGTTTGGTAAGGGGCTAGGCTTTCGCTCCTTAATTTCCATCTCTTAGAGATCTGGTTGATGATCAATGAAGAGTCTCCGAATATCCGTAATTTTTTCACTCCCAATGCCAAAGCTGCTTCAAGGTCTACCACGCATGCTTCGTATTCAGCAGCGTTGTTGGTAATCTCAAAATCAAGCTTTATGGAGATTGGAACATGCTCTTCTTTAGGTGATACTAGTAATACTCCAACGCCACATCCCTTTTGGTTTGAGGCTCCATCGAAATATAAGGTCCAAGTATCGTCCTCCGTGACCATCAAGTCTTCGTTAGGCAATTCATTGTCGTGTATTGGCGTTGAACCTTCTATAGGAAAGTCTGCTAGAAAATCTGAAACCACGGATCCTTTGATAGCTTTTTGGGGAATGAATCTTACATCAAACTGGGCTATGTTGACTATCCATCTTGATATGCGCCCATTGAGTGTAGATTTCTCAAATAAATACTTGAGTGGATCTAATCAGGAAACTACAAAGACCGTATGCATGAGCATGTAATGTCTTAACTTGGTTGTGGCCCACACCAATGCGAGGCACAATTTCTCAAGTGGTGTATAGCGTACTTCATACTCGAGCATCTTTTTTCTTAGATAGTAGATCGCATTTCTTTGTCTTCTACTTCTTACGCAAGCATGGATCCCATTGTTTCTTTGGTGACTGTTAAGTACAACCTAAGAGGTAAACCTGGAAGTGCTGGTGCCAATACGGGAGGATTTGTGAGATAGGCTTTGATCTTTTCAAAGGCTTTTTGACACTTGTCATCCCATTTTACCGGTACATTCTTTTTAAGATTTTTAAATATTGGTTCACACATTGTCGTCGATTTTCATATCAACCTGCTTATGTATTGCAACCGGCCAATAAATCCTCGAATTTTCTTCTCGGTTTTGGGCGGTGGCATTGACATTATTGCCTTGATCTTGGTTGGGTCTATCTCTATTCTTCTAGAGCTTATGTCATAACCCAAAAGCTTGCCTGAGGTGACTCCAAAAGCACACTTGGATGGGTTAAACCTCATGTTGTATTTTCTTGGCCTTTCGAAGAATTTTCTCAAGGCTATTTGATGGTCTGGGCGATCTTTTGAATTCACAATCATATCGTCCACATATAGCTCAACTTCTTTGTGCATCATGTCATGGAGCAAGGCAGTCGCCGCTCGTTGGTAAGTAGCACCCGCGTTTTTCAACCCGAATGGAATTACTGTGTAGCAATAAGTACCCCATGGTGTTATGAAGGTTGTTTTCTCCCTGTCTTCTTCTGCCATGAGAATTTGATTGTACCCTGCGTATCCATCCATGAACGAGAGAAGTGCATGATTCGCTTTGTTATCTACTTGAATATCGATGTGTGGTGAAGGGAAGTCGTCCTTTGAACTAGCCTTATTTAGATCTCAATAGTCGACACACATTCATACCCTTCCATCCTTTTTCGGAACTGGGACGACGTTGGCGATCCATTCGGGGTATTTGGATACCTTGATAAAAACCTGCAGTTATTTTTTTTAACTTCTTATTTTATTCTAAGAGCTACGTCGGGTTTCATTCGACGTAAATTTTGTTTTACAGGTTTCATTCATGGAATTAGCGGTATGGTGTGTTGAGCTATTTCTCTATTAATGCCTAGCATATCTTCATATGACCAAGCAAATACATCAATTAAATCTTTAAGTAAATTGATAAAATCGGTTCTTTCTTGTTCATTAAGTGTTAATCCGATTTTAACTTTTCTTTTATTAGTTGAATTATTTGAGATATCAACCGTATCAGTTTCCTCAATTATCGGTGTTTTCTCTTCAAGTGTTTCCATTGCTTTAATAAGTTTTTTGTCATTTTCATTGTTAGTTAAGCAATGCTCGTCATCTTGGGTTAAAGAAAAACACGAGGAGTAAGAGGAAGATGACATATTATTAAATTTGGAAATCATTACATCGAAGAGAGATATGTCCTCAAGGACTTTATCGCTAACTATCCTAGGGGAAGTGATTGAAGAAGAGGGTGCTACAACTAAGGACTTAGATGTCTTTACAGGAAAAGACTATGACTCTGACTCTGACTCAGACGACTCTTCGAACATCGGTCCTTGCCCCGTTGTAATGGAGATTTTCTTTCCGCTTGGAGTAGTCACCTTGACTATCTTGCGCCTCCCTTATAGTGATCCTTCTGCTGGAGTGATGAGTCTTGAGGGATCAAAGCTTTCGCTTTGTAGGACCGTTTGGATGAGCGAGGAGTTATCCTCTATGTACGTTGGCTCATCTTTTTCTCGCCCAAATAGTATTCCCATGACATTAAAGTCAAAACATGGGGGTGATTTCTCCTTGTGGATAGGAGTTGGGATTTCATCTAGAAAATAGCAATCTAGGAAAATTTCGAATCCCGTTTGTCTTATGCCATTTACGATAAAATGTTCGGGAAATTCGTAGCATGGGTAGTCCTCTCCTTCTTTTATGAATTGTCCATTGAGGGTAAGAGGATACCGATCCATTGGGATTGCTTTCTTTTGGATGCGAGCGTTCCTACGTGCTTTTGAATTTTCCTGGGCTCGCTTGAGATCTTCCCGAGTCGGTTCAAAACCAAGTCCAAAAGTGTCTGGTTTAGTGAGGCCAGGTGATTCCAGCGATTTTGCTATTTCTTTTTTCTTTCGTAGGGTCATCCCAGGAAAATGTCCTTGTTTCTTCAGAATAGCGTTCACTATCATATTAGCGTGGGGGTCTTGGCAGAGAGTAGTCCTTTCATCCTCCTCGATTAAGGAGACCTCTTTAATAAAGCCCCAAAAATCTTCATCGTGCTCCACATCAATTATTGGATTTTCTATAGACTTAATCCTCATGGGTGAAACATCGATCGTAATGGGAATTCCCCCAACTATGGCCTTTACCTGTGGGTGGAGAGATGAAGGGACGACCTTTAAGTCATGAAGCCAAGGGCGTCCCAACAATAAATTGAGTGAAGCCTTAATATCTACTACTTGGAATGTAGTAGCGTGTTCTATAGCTCCCGCCGTTATATTCATAGTAATCTTGCCAAGAGCTTGACGACGAGTGTTTTCATAAGCTCTTATTCCTTGCGTTGATGGGGTTAGGTCTTCATCCCTTATGCCTAGCATCCTCGCAGTTTTGAGTGGACAAACATTAATGGCCGATCCATTGTCTACAAAAGTCATAGGGACGTTCATCCTCTTGTAAAATTTTGTAAGGTTAAATGCCTTATAATGCTTGTCACCTTTTGGAGGTAAATCATTGTCGGAAAAGGTGATCAAGTTTATAGGACTAGGGAGATCACTCGTAAGGAAGTTAGCCAACCCCTCAGGATTGGTGTTAGAATCTATCCCTATCTTATCCAAAGCATTCATCACTACCAACCTATGTTCTCGAGATTTTGCTAGAAGCTTCCATACATTCATTTCAACCTTGGTTTTCTTGAACTGTTTGATAATATCATTGTCTTCTATGATAGGTAAGGGAACTTGCTGCGTAGTTGGTATAGGTTGTGTCGAAATAGGTGGTTTCATTCTCCCCGATCTTGTGAGGACGTCTATTGATGAATCTTCTTCAACCAAGAAGTCATCCATGGCATATGACACTGAAGGTGGAGGTCCTACCATGTCTTTTAAGTAAACGTCTTCGTCATCACTGTCCCAAACTCCATTAATACTTATGTCTTCCTATTATGGAATTTGGACTAGCTTTTTGTCATCAATCATTTTCTGAATTAAATCTTTAAATTTAAAACAGTTTTCAATAGTGTGATCCCCTGATTGAGGATATTGACAGTAGAACCTATCTGGCCTTTTTAATGATTCAAATGGTCTCGGTTTAAGAGGTATGACCTCGCCACTCTCGGAGAGCATATTGAACATTTTAGCATATGGAATCCCAATCGGAGTCTAGAGTGTATTACTTTTCTTGGGTTTTTCAATTACTTGCAGAGAAAAGGTTTTATTCTTTGTGGATGGGTCCTCGTCACATTTTTTCTGAAGTTCTTCTAATTGTTTCTTCGCAACTTCAAGAGCTTCACGCAGCAAGTTTGATCCGTCCAACATGGACAATGTAAGCAATTGTATGCCCTCTTTACTTGCTAGTTCAGGAAAGTCATCCATGGCATCGAAAAAGATCTCCTCCTCTTCTTCAATAGCATGGATTTCTTCGATAGGTTTGATGAGAGATGAGGGATTTACCTAATTTTCCTCATAAGAGATGGCTAAGGAGTGAGCAAGAGGTGCACCATCAATGCACGACTTCTTACTTGCAGGAGGCAATGGCAGTTTGTTGTTGTCGATTAAATCTTGGATAGCTTCCTTAAGCTTCCAATAATTTTCGGTGAGATGGCCCCTACCTTGGTGATACTTGCAATGGGCATTGGGGTTCTATTTAGCCGTCCTCTTCTCGACCGGTGGGTCCCCAAATGGTCCAATAGGAGTGATAAGAACTTTTGCATTTAATCGGTTAAATGCGGTGTCATAACTCATACGTATAGAAGTAAAGTTCCTCCTAAATGGTTTCTTTTTTCCTTGATTATTCATAGCTAGGACTTCACTTAAGTTAAAGGTACTAACATTGTTTGAGTGGGTGGTTTTTGAAGAAGAAGGATTGTCGTTCTTATTGCCTTTCCAGCCACTGTTGGAGTTACTGTTAGCATCTTTCAGCTTAGCCAAGTCGTCTTCAATATTGATTCCAATGTCATAGACGACCTTGAAGGTATGGAGGTTATTCTGGTATTTGAGATGCTTGGAGTACTTTTCTTGAAGGTTTTTGATGAATAACCTCACAGATTCTTTTTCACTTGGCACCTCAATCATCTTTGCAGAGGTTTCTCTTCATTTGTTGAAGAAAGAGGTAAAACCTTCATTCTCCTTTTGTTTGAGGATTTCAAGTTCCCTATAGCCAGTCTCAACTTGAATGTTGCACTTATATCTATCAATGAAAGCGTTTACTATAGACTCCAAAGTAGAGGTTCTTTCTTTCTCAAGGGAGAAGAACCATTGTTGGCAAACGGTTTCAAGAGATAGTGAGAACAAAGAGGGAAACACCTTCTTGTCGATACCCTTAATACTCATTATTGTTTCGAAGGATCTTAGGTGAAAGTAAGGGTTGTCAGTTGCTTTGAATTTCGGGATGTCGTTGGCATTGAACCTCTGCGGAAGTAGATCCTTGTCCACCGAGACCTCTTGTGAGCTAATTCCTTGAAACTTATAGTCACTAGACAGTTTGCTCAGACTCTCTTGCATGAGGTCCATCTGTTGTTGCTTCACAGGATCATCGATCTTGAGGGTTAAAACCTATAACGCCTCAGTCATAGTAATCAATTGGTTCCTGAGCTCATTAACTTCCTCTTGAGTTGTCATTATTGTCTTAGATTTCCTTTTACGAGCGATCGGTTTGTCGATTAGTTGGACTTGAATAAAAAGGTTGTCTTTGATCAAACGTCCTTCCTTTCTTGACCACGCGCTGTAAGTTAAACCATTTTTGTTTTAATGACTTGACTCAAATTGACTTTGACGTTACGGTTTTGAAAAAGAAAAAAAATAAGGCAAAAATAGGGTGTATATTTTTGGCAAAAATAAGGTGTACATTAAGTATAGGGTTCAAACAAGTGGTTTAATTGGAGGATTAATATCTGACTTACCCCCCAAAAAAAATGACGGAAAATACGCGCATACAAGACTCCCTTAGACATGGTCAAAGTGTACATTAGTGTGTGCTTTATATGGTGAGTGTAAGTGACATGCTTTCACTCTTGTGTAAGACCATGGGACATAGTGTTTAGCCCCGATTAATGACTTGACAAGGTATTATTACCAGTAAAAATTAACTGAATCGACTAGAAAAGTGTTCAATTAGACGTAAGGTGATGACTCGAGCAACAAACCGAACTGTCGTCAAAACGACAGGGCTAGCGCCACTCTTTGCAGTGTAGCGCCAGACGACAGGACTGTCGCCAGGCGCTACGCTCCACAGAGTGGCGCTGCAGTTTTAATCTTGGCGCCATTGTCGGAACGTCGATCTGGAACTGCTTTCAGTATTATTACTCTACAGGGTAAGCCTATAGTCATACTAAGTCAACTATGATTAAGTTATTAGACTTTAATTACTCAAATTAATTAATTAATTTGGAAAAGTTCTTTTAGTCATAAATCAGTTTATTTAATCTTAACACAAGTCAAATAAACGGTTAGGAAAAACACATAGAGGATGCACAACCAAAAATGCACAATTAGTCAAGTAGGCACAACATGATTCAATGAGTTTACAACCTAACCATGGCTCTAGTTCTCTAAAGTTCGGGATATGTGTTAGGCAATAGAGGGTCCATGGTTAATTGTCTGAATGCACCGCGCGGAAGCCTAACCGTAAAGGGTTGGCGCGAGTGGATGGGACACCGCGAGTTTAGAAATCTCGCTTCCATGGTTTGGTGAATTCAACATTCTCGGATGTACCCTTTGTTGCTCAGAGCGTTCAATCAGGTAGATGGAGCATGAATTCCCAGAGGGTTATGTCCATATGTAGAACACATATGGGTTTCAGAAAAGTGAGAAAAACTCAATCAGCAAGTAGGATCGAGAAAACAGTGCTAAAAATTGGTCAAAATTAGAACACATATTTCTGGCTCGCTATTGGAAGAACTTGGCGCCAGCAAACAGAGGCCAGCGCCATAATTTGGCTTTAGCGCCTGGCGAAAGAAGTTGTTGCCTGGCGCTAACGTCAAATTGTTGCCGCTAGAGTTTGTTCCCTGACGCTAGTTCCTACATGCCTTAGCAGCTTTCTGTGCTCGATAAAATTTTCCAGTTTTGCGTAGCATTATTTCGATCGTAGTTGTGAAAGATATTCCACAAATTTCCTACGTGTAAAAATCCTATGTTTTAACTCATTACGGATGGTCTTTTCAATGAGATCTTTTTTATGCATATGACAATAATGTTAATCAAAATTACGCACATGAAATACTTAGAACTTTTCGAGTCTAATCCACTCATTCTAAATCATTGACGAAATAAATTTCAGGAATTAAAATAGAAATCTCCCCAGTGGAGTCGCAAAAACTCTAGGGAATATTTCAAGCATTATCCTTAGCTTTAACCCCACTGTGATCATACACTAAAGTACGGTGGCGTCCAAAGAGAAAGAAGGTAGAGCAAAAGAGTCGCCAACAAGTTTTAGGAACTTGTAAATCGTTCACAGGGTGAAGGTTACACCCCTTAACGATCCAGGAGTTCGTCAACTTCAATAGGTCTGTAACCATGATTGGTAGTTTGGGGATGAAGGTACAAATCAAACCTAAAAGAGATTGATCCTTCCCTAATAATAGGCCTCTACTTTATTCTGATCGTATTCATGTGTGCTTTCTGACTAACATGCAATCAATAGGATTAACCCTAAACCTGTTTATCTATGTTGGTTGAACATTATTGAACAAATAAATCTATTATTGGCGATCACTTGAATTATAATAATATTAACCCGAAACAAGATTATTAATTATCTTATTAAGCGTGATTACAAGTACCAATTCCCTTTAAACGTGCATAAAAGGTGAGATCAAGCAATAACAAAATATAAAACAACATAATAATAAATCATCATAATAATAATCATCATAATAAAAAATATTCATGTTAAAGCATAATTTTAATAGCAAGATCCTATGCATGATACTAACAAGATTAATCATAAACCCTTGCATGTCACTAAACATATAAAAATAAAATATATATAGCCCTAACATGATACTAACATGATATTAGGAAAGAAAATAAAATGAATACTTTTAATCATACTTGATATTAGGAATTTATAGTTGTTACCCTAAACATGATACTAGGAAGATCAAAACACCCAAACATGACATTAGGAATCATAATAACAACCTAAACATGATTTCTATATCATAATATCAATAAAACAAAAAAAAACACTTACTTGGATGCCTCGTATCTCTTTCTAATAACAAAATACACACGTTAGTAACTTCAAGGAAAATAATAAACAAACAATTAAATTAAATAATTGAAAGAGAGATTTGGGACCAAACCCTCAGAAATATAAAACCTTTCACGTCTAGGGCGAAGGCAACTTCGAATTATGCTAGGTGTTTCTTGGTCTTGTGAATGCGAAATTTTGTATGTAAAAAGGTTGGCTTAGAATAAGAGCAAGGGAGAATAAGCTTTAGCTTAAAGAGAGAAGAGAATTAGAGAATTGGTTATTAAAAACGGAGGTTTTAGTAGGCTATTTATAGAGAAAATCAGCCTAACATATAGAAAAACAAATCAGAGGTTCGACGAGGATAAAACAGATTAGCGTCAGGCACTGAACATTAGCGCCAGGCGCTAAAGCAAGCGCCAGGAGCTAATGTCTGTCGTCAGGCGCTATATAATATTTTCACGCGTTTTCTTAATTCAGATAAAATTTAGCCGTACAGAAGGGCAAAATCGTATTTTCCTTTAAAACAATCTTTTATTCTGATTAAAACTCTAAAAAGTCAACCAAAGTAAATTTATCAATGCTAATTGACTTAGGAATGAAAAGAACCTTCTAGAAGAATCTATAAGACTAAGATCAATTCTAATTGCATTAGGAATGATAAATCCATATTAGGCCCTCCTCTAGATCATTGGGCCGCATATAAGTATCAACTGGGCCCATTTTAGTAATTTGGCCATAATTTCCTCGTTATTCATCGGAATTGGGCTTATAATATATTGTTGGAAAGCTCTTTTCAAGCCCCATCAAACTACACCATTATTGGACCTAGATTATCTTCAATAGTTTGAGGTCACTTTCAAAGTGGAACACTCAAGCAGTATCCGATACTTTGTGAAGATAATGAGTTACAATGTTAACTTCAATAACATGAATT
The DNA here is from genome assembly GCF_948465745.1 of Chenopodium album. Lineage (NCBI taxonomy): Eukaryota > Viridiplantae > Streptophyta > Magnoliopsida > Caryophyllales > Amaranthaceae > Chenopodium > Chenopodium album. Next base: position 25,168,935 of record NC_137842.1, read on the forward strand.
CTTTAGTAAAATGGAATCTCATTCCTTTTCTTTGTTCCTCGTTTCCAATATTTCATATCATACTTTATCACATAATTTTTAAGAACCATTTCTTTAAGAGTCTTTGACTTTTATACTTTTTTAGGCATGATTAAGCACCTAGTGCGCCGTAAAATAAAGTTTCATCTTTTCCTTTAATTCATGCTTGAATTACTACATCAATGAGTCCTACTCATCTATGTATTAAGCAAAAAGATATTTTGGTTGTCAATATTGATAATATGAGTTTGCAACTCAATACTTCATGTTTTATCAAAACTACATAGTATTTTGAATACATGATGTCCAACCCTCCTTTCGGACTTTGTTATAAAAGTCATTTATGAGAATTGTATTTTAGAAATGCTTTACTTTTCCATTCTCAAAGATTTCCTTTACCAATCATGCAAAACAATATACTTTGATTTGGAATTCTATAAATATAAGTGCAAAGTGTTACCATTTATCAAGTAAATAACATAATAAGTTTAAAAATTAAAAGGTATTCATGAATATTTCTAACTTATTTAATGTCTTATTCACAGTTAAAATTTGTCCCCTTTTTAGTGAAAATAAATCGATTCCAAGATCCAAGGAAACAAAGAGTGGCTAAGCATGCTTTGGCTGGTCTTAGCACTCAATCTCCCAAGGTAAGCAACACTTTGCTAATGGTTCAAAGCCACTCTTGGTTGAATAAATCGTCGCATCTAATACTCTCTCAACAATTTATTCACTTTACGACAACATGTTAGGACACCATCACTCATATCGTTGAGTACAACAAAAAACAACTTGCATACCCGGTATGCCTTATGAGTCTAGGGAGTAGTAGTGATGCATCGCTTTGGCGTAGCCCATTACTACACTTAATAGGTCGATAAGTATTGTTTTGGAATGACAATTTTACTCAATATTTAGGGACCTAGGCTTTCTATGTTTGTTGATTTAAGTGAACTTAATTAATCATCACAACATTCGAAATCCTAAACATGCATCTAACATATAATTCATACATAAGTAATCATGAATATGTGAAGCATAAGCATTTTGATGCATTTTGGCAACTAGCACGACCCCTTGAATTCTTCAAGTCTTCAAAAGGTCTTCTTTTGCAACTTCATGACTTTTTCTTCCAAGAACCTCTGTCTTCAAGACTTGACCAAAATTATGCAACTACTAGTATCTACAATTAGGACTAATCTAAATATTAAGGTACAAAAATACTTCACGGTACGCAGACCGTATTTAGATTTACAAAAATACATCACGGATCGCAGTCCGTATTTTCTATCCTAATCGGGCCCCACTAGTTTCCACTTTTATAAAACATGTGAGAGAATATACATTCCATTCATCCATTCACTATTTGTGAATGACCAATGAATTTTTCAACAATAAACAAGTAACAATGCATAAACATGCGATAACTAGTAACTAATCTAGGTGGTTAATCCAATTAACACACCTAATTACAACTAGTCAAAGTTGTTTTAACCGATTATGTAAATAAGCGCAATTAATATTCAAAGCTCCCACTAAATTCCGCATCCATCTTAATTAATCCAATTAATTTAACCGGTTAAAAACCAATTATTTGCCAATTTTTTTTTTTGCAAATGTCGCTCTTAAAACTGAGGCCTAGCCTCCAAAATTTATTAAAATAATTAAAACCAAATTAAATTAATAAAATAATTAAAACGCAAAATAAGCAAACACGAAGCCAACCGTACTCAAGTGGTTCACGCACTACATACGTGCTATATGAAAGTAAAGGTTGTCTAACAACCCCGCACTATACAGCTTGGCGAAAGTGCCTTCACCACCCCACGTAGCACTAGCTAGGCCGAGCCTAGTAGCGTTTGCTATGGGTTACAAGGTGCTAGACACAAGGTCACGACTGCTTGCGCCTATACCAAAACTCCAAGTACATACACGCACTTAAAACGCTCGCACACCCTACCGCACCATAGCACCCATGGCTGCGCTACGGTAGCACGCACCCACGTAGCACAGCCGTAGCACGCTGGTGCTTGGCTGGTGCTGCTGCTGTGGCTGGGCGCGCATGCCACGCACATGGCCGCACGCAACCACCGAGCAGCCCCTTGGCATCCACATGCGGGCTGCTATACAACCCGGCCGGCAACGGGAGGCTTTGCCTCGATTTGCGTGCCATAGCCTCAGGATTTAAATCCCAAATTTTGGGTGACAATTTATTAATTCTAAATTAATTTTAGAGCTAATTTTAAAGAACAAAATTGAAAATTTAAACAAGTCTAACTTAAATAAAATCATCCAACTGCATGTAACCAAAATTATTTCCAAGAACCAATCTTTAATAAAATTGGTTTTACTTGGTGCAACAAAAATAAGAGGAAAATTAATCACTATTAATTTAACTTAATTAATCTTGAATTTTTGATAAAATAAAAGGGAGTTGGAAGAATGAACATAAGTTCAATAAAGATTCCAACTTTAATACTTGTGAATCCTTGAAAAGTTATATCTTTTAATATGAAGATAAACAAATTTCTATCACAAGTTTAAAACTTTATGATTCCAATCAACTTAAAAAATTATAAAATTTACAAAGTTCAACAAAAATTCATGAAATTTAGTAACTCAAAGTTTCAATCACTTAACACAATAATTAAAGATTGAATCTCTAGTACTTAGAATCCTCAAAGAACAACAATTTCACACTTAATGCAATTAATTTGCAATTATGTGAAAAATAAAACCAAGCTTTCAAACACAAATAACCACCAAGTAATCACACCTAAAGAGGTTTCAAATTGCATATAAAATATGTATTGAACCAATTACATAAACACCATCAATATGTAATTAATTTTCAAGGTTAGAGAGACTTAAAAATTTTCATAAAAACGAAAAACCCCATAAATATTTTCATAAAAACAAAAACCCCCTCAAAAACCGAGTCCTAAAAGTATAAAACCATTTCCAGAATGCCTTTTCCACCCAAAATTCACTATTTTTTGGTCAAAATATGGGTTCGGAAGCTTGATGAGTGACATTTATGTCACTCTTAGGGAGTAGTTTTAGAGTTATTTCCGTGTTTATGTTCCCTTATTTTCCCTTTTATTCTCTTGTTTTCTTTTTAGTAAAGTTTCTAGTTTATTTCTTAGTTTTAGTATGTTTTAATTTAATTTCTTTATTTAATTTGTTTCTATTTTATTTTCGTATTTTATTTGCTTTCGATTTATTATATTTCGTTCATTTTCTTCGTTACTTTCATAGTTTTAATTAGCTTTATTATTATTTTGTTATTTTTTTTTACTTTATTTGCTTGTATAGTTTTTGTTTAATTTTTGTTAGTTTTAGTTTTATTTATATTTTTTCTATTTTACTTTATTTATTTCTATTTTATTTATTTCATTTTATTTGTCTAGATGTCTCCTCGGTTTTGTGTTCAGGGTCCCCGGTTTCATGTCAAGTGAGTTCGGAATCCGGGGACGAGATAAAGTGTGAGCCTTTTACTTTGCTGGCTAGTGCCCACCACCTATCCTTCACCCCACCTCTTTCTTAACCTCCACCACATTGACAACCCACATCAGTTCCCCATCTCTTTCCTACCTTGCTCCAATTCGCATCCAGCAATTCCAGCCAACAAAAACCACATAATTCCCTTATTCCAATTCAAACAGCAGCAAACCGCAACCAACCCAGCTATACCAAAGCTTAACCGCACCTTCAGCCACCCTTAACATCACTTCCCCGACTCCAACCACCATTGCAGCAACCACAACTCACCCTTCACCAAACCCGCAGTAACACAGCTTGCACCACCGTCAGCCGCATCCAACCAACACCCACTTCACCACCAACCCAGCATCAATTACAGCAGCAGCCGCGCAAACTCCGGACACTGCACATCGCACCCCTGCCGCAGCTCCTCAACTTCTCCAACCACAGCAACAAATCACACAACAAGCAGCCTAAAATTAGATCAAAATGCAAGTTCATTTGGGTTCGAGCAAACCGTTGAACAATTCGGTCGAAGTGCCAAAACATTTAGCAGTCAGAAACTTTCGAAGTTTTCTAAATTGAAGAGGTGTGGTCAAACACACCCATGGTTCGACCGAACCAACCCCGTAGTTCGGTCGAACCTACCCTAGGTTCGACCGAACCACTCCACGAGCTTCACACGGGGTTATTAATGAAGATCAACAGCTTGAATTGATGCTCGATGAGTGATGTTGAATATGAACGGTGGCGATTTCATGATAAAGCTTGATGATGGATTTTGATAGGGTGTGAAGTAGGGGAATTAATCCCATTTTTAGAGCAGCCAAAATATCGAAGAAGAGGGGGAAAAGGGTCTGATGTGTTTTGTGGGATTTTGGGGTTTTATTTTTCCTTTTCCTTTTATTTTTATTTCTTTTCCTTTCCCTTTTCTTATTGATTTCTTTAGTTTTATTTTATTTAGTTTGGTTATTTTATTTTCCTTTTATTTCTTTATTTATTTCCTTCTTTTATTTTTCTTATTTTGGCTAAGTTAGTATAAATACCCATTTTTGGGATATTTAGTATATAAAAACAATTGAACAATTAACAATTATTCTATTCTCTAATTAGTTTTTAGGAGAGCTTCTCTCTCTAGGCTTAGCTTAGTATTAGAGTAGTTTAGAGAGAGAAAGTGAGGGTTTCACCATTGTTGAGCTTGGATATTGAAGAGGAAGACTGATCATCTTGCTTGTAGATTTTCACATTCAATCAATGAGAATCTCTAACTTTCTCTCCTCTATTTTATTTGCCTTTTATTATTATTATTTTTGTTGTTGGTATTGCTTGTTAATCATGTTGATTCTTGATTATTTGTTGATTAATCTTTTTGTTATCATGATTAGTGAGTAATTCCCTCATTAAGGTGATGGTTGTGGTGTAGTTAGATTTTGAGCATGTTCTAGGGTTTAGAATTGATTTATTTGTGATTAAAGTCTTTATATGCTTAATATTCTTTAATCTTCTTGCAAGTGCACATTGTTGGTTGATTAAAGGTAAATCTTTGCTAACAAGGAACGGAAGTTGTCTTAGCTAGGGTTCATTATTATCGGTTGTTATTTAATAGTACCTCCTAGTATATGGTTCTAATGTGGAAACATAGAGGCTATGTTAGGAGAAGCCAATTAACCCCGGAAGGCGGCTAGATTGGATCCATTACTTCGATATTCAAGCATGTTTAGTTCTTATTTAATTCAATTTCTATGCATTTGTTTATGTTCAAGTGAATGCTATACCTAAACCATTTCTCTTAGTGTTTTATTTCTTGTTTTAGCATCTTTAGACTTTAGTTTATTTATCTCCTATTCCGGACTAGCTTAATTGTCGATAACATTTGGTGGTGTTTATTCGTAACCTGTGGTTCGACCTCTATGCTTGCCTTACACTCGTATTAGGTTTGTTTAGGTTGTATAAATTGTATTTGATCTAAGGATAAACAATTGACGACGCGTATATTCCCTTGTCAAATTGAATTCCCCCAAGCTAAACCTTTGCTCGTCCTCGAGTAAAGCTAAGGCAAAAGAGAATAAGATGGAATTATTAAAAGCAAAAGAAACAAAATAGAAACAAATAGAAAGAATGTACACTAACTCACTGCCGTAGGAATCACGGGTGCATTTGGCATATGCATCAAGCCCTTTAAACCCCCATGTCGCCAAAGAAGACGAGTAAGCTCTCGTAAGGGTTTCCTAAGAGGTTTAACCCACAACTCTTGACAAAAACTAAGGCAAGGCAACAAATGGAAAAAGAGAAGAAACATGAAAAGAGAAAACAAACACAAGCTCATATATGGTCAAGAGAACGGGACAAGTACTAATGAATGCAAACCTTTCTAAATGGACAAATGTATGCACGTTCCAAGATGTCAATGGTTGATTGAAACATAACACATGCTAAGCATAAAGAACTACTTAGGACACAATGTACCCTAGCCCCAACAAATCGGGCTACGTTCTCTCCACTAGCTTCAAATCAACCCTTAAGCTAACTTCTCAAGATTCCACGAAGGAACCAGAAAATGATAATAAACATGAAAAACTTTGAGAAGGTAATCCTGACTTCTCAACTATGCAAAGTCTTTCCATAGATTCTAAGTCTATCTCTCTCTATCGTTCTTTTGACCTAACCCACTAGAGTCCAAGGGTCTTTTTATTGGTTGTAACGTAAGGCTAAGGGTTAAGGCGGGGTAAAAATTTGAAATTTGGTGAAATTTCCTAAGTGAAGAAAAAAGTGCGGCCGACACTCAAAAACAACTCAAGAAGTCACTAAATATCAAACAAAAATACCAATAATGCCACTCCCCCAAACTTATTCAACACCAACACACAATAAATACAAAATGAAGGAACGACCCCCCCAAGCTTGAACAAAGTATTGTCTCCAATGCATAAACTAGGGAAGAAAACAAAACTATCAAAAATATTTTTATTATTTTTGTTTCTTTTCCAATTTTTTTTCCTTTTTTTATTCGTTGTCCTTGCCTTACTATGGACGACTTTTTCTTGCAACATCATTTGATTTTCCTAAATTGTATCTTTCTTTTGAAACTTTTCTTGCATAGTCATAACAAGCTCAACTTTAAATACCTACTTAAACCATATCTCAAAATGCTTCTTGTTTATGATCAATATTATCAAAACTCAAACCTCACATGCCAATGCTTCACTAACTAAAAGGGTTGGTAAACATAGGCCATTATGTTTGTAATGTGGTTTAAACAGGAATGGGAAACATAAGGCTCAAATTGGTTAGCAAGTAGTTGGATGCAAAATAGAAAATCAAATATGTAACAAAACAAAAAGAAAATTAAGAAAAATGAGAAAGAGTGCCCTTTTCCTCCCCTAGAGTGCTTCAGTCACGATCTTGGGAGCTGTAAGTCAAAACAAGGATCAAGACATGCATAACTAAGGATCCAAATGTGCCACACAACAAATTGATGAAGGCTAGAACAATGTTACCTCACAAGGGATAATAACTAGTCAAATACCAACCAAGGGTGTCAAATCCACTATAGAGAGCAACACCATCTTACCACATACCCGTGAACTAGGGCTTCATGGATTCCTTAAAGTTCTTAACCCGACAACCTTAGCATGTAATATCCTAGAGTCAACAAATGACACTCTCAAATCGGCACACAATAACCACTTAGGAAGAAAGTCATTCAAGAGTAAACAAATCCAAAAGATATAATGTCCAATCCAAGTTAAAACAAAGACACAACACCTAATTGCCTTGATTAAAACGAAAATCTTTTTGTATTTTTTAAAAGCATGAAAAACATGGATATGCATATGCTCAAGTGCATGACATATATGAGTCAACATCCTACCAAACATAATAGAATACCCTTTCCCAAACTTGAATGAGACCAAGCTCTCAAATCATGAACAATGAAACCAAAGAGGGGAAAACAAGGAGAGATTAATCCAACATTACTAACACATGATCTTCAAGTCACAATGAGTAAGAGAGAGGGAAAAGAAGGATATTAACGGATATGGGGACAATGCAAAATCACATAAAAACCCGAGATAACCTCATAGGGTCCATAATCTTTATAAATAAGGCTTGAACTCCACATGATTGGTAAGTTGAGGCACATTTCCTTGATTCTTGATCATCACCAATGCACAAGAGCATATCGAGTTGTGTACCTAGCAAGGAACACAAACACGTATATGAGAGAAAATCTAATCTAAAAAGAAAAGACAATGAAAGCAAAAAAAAAAAACACAGGTTACTTCCCGAGAAAGGCTTGCTTAACGTCCAAGCATGACCAATCTAGTAAATAAACCGACAAAGAACGCAAAAGCTTGTCATATGCACCGGCAAACATATCAAGAAATAGAGCATACACGATGCTCATATGAAAAACAAACATAAAGTACAAGAAGACTTTATGCTTGAGAGAAGGGTGAAAAGAAAACGTGTTGTAGCCAAGCCTAACAACTTGGTTATGGACGTTTCTTTGGTCCAAGATGTAGCATCATGCATTGGTGCTATGCGTTCTATCCATGTGCTACAAGATATTCAATCACTTGAATTTCTTGTTGTTCTTATTAACTAGTTTATTCTAGTTCATTTTATGCTTTGAATAAATTGTAAACTTTAGTCATATTTTAAGTTTGCAAATTAGTTATATTTTTCTTAGTTCTTTTTAGTTGATTTTAGTTCAAAAATATAATGTCACATTCACATCAAGAAGGCAGCCATTTAAGCTTGAGAAGAAGCATGGAATCCGAAATTCATTTAAAAGGAATTTCAAAGCTTTGACTTGGGTGTTACAATCAGTTTCAAAGAGGAATTACAAGCCTTAAATTCAGCCTTCAAGTGGCCGTTTATTTCAGTTAGCATTGGAGCATCTAAAGGGCGTCCAAGTACATCCTTGTCCACATACATTCAAGCTTATTTCAACGCTTGAAACAAGGAGGAGTTACACTTCTTTGCTGTTTGAATTTGGGCGTAAATATTGGAGGAAATACATCTCCAAATTGCTGGTTTGTTGGGCGTGAATCAAGGGGGAGTTACACTCTCTTATTTTTATTTTTATTTCAGCCATAATTTGGAGGTTACAAACCACGATTTTCTCTTTGATGTATCTAGTTAAATAAGGCTTCTTTTATTAATGTATATAGACAACAAAAAGCAGATTTGTACTTAGCTTAGGCGTGTAACAAGTAAGCTGAAAAGCCACTTAAGTTAGCTTATACTTAAGGATGCTTGTTTACTATAAATAGCAAGCAAATGTGAATGAAAAAATCAGATTATTCAAACAAAAAAAACTTGTCTTACATTCGTTTCTTGGATTAGAAACAAAAACCTAAAATTCATAGATTTGGAATTTCGTTTCCTTTTCTTAGTTAGCTAGTTTAGGCTACTAGTTGGCTTATGATCTTAGGAATCCAAACCGTTTCTTAGTGGTGTGACTTTATATAAGAAGCCTTTGGTTCTTTAGCCTTAATTATCCTTTGGTTTATCCCTTGTGTATTTCGAGTGTTACTACAAATATAAAACATTTGGCGCTAGAAGGAGGGGAATGTTGCAAAACAAATACCTAAACACATACCCCAAACACATACCCAAACACATACCCTAAACACAAACCATGTCCAGCGTTCCACCACCTAATTGGCAAGAATATGCCAACAACTTTGAACAAGAGAAAGAAGATATGGAGCAACGAATGCAATTTTTTCAAGATCAGTTAAAAGATCTTTCTACTAAGTCGCTCCATCAAAAAGAGGGTTCACCCAATAATAGTGATGAAGGGTTGAGTGAATCTAATTTCAATCACAATGAGAGACCTTTTCATGAAAGAGAAAGTTCACGGCCTAACAATGACATTAAGATTGACATCCCGGAGTATGATGGCAAACTCGATGTTGATGAGTTTGTAGAATGGCTTAGAACGGTGGAGAGAGTGTTTGATTACAAATAAACACCGGAAGAAAAAAAAGGTGAATATTGTAGCCTTGAAGTTAAGAAAATATGCCTCAACTTGGTGGGCTAGTGTGTGCGCCAAGAGGGAAAGGCAAGACAAAGAGAAAGTGAGATCGTGGACTAAGATGAAAAAGATGTTGAAACAAAAGTTTCTTCCCACATACTATGTGCAAGAAAACTTTTCCAAGTTCCACAACCTCAAACAAGGTACAAAATTTAGTAGAAGAATATGCTAGGGAATTTGAAGGATTTGTCATGAAATGTGGAGTAGATGAAGATGAACCTCAAACATTGGTGCGCTTTTTGGGAGGACTTGACCCAAAAATAGCCAATGTGGCCGAGCTACACCCTTACACCACCCTTTAAGAGCTAATTATCTTAGCACATAAGATTGAGCAGCAACAAAAAGCAAGAGGCAAAAGTGATTTATCACGTTTTGCATCTCAAACCTCATTTCCCCAAAAAAAGCAAACATCCAATTTCCCACCTTTCAAACCCACATCCAATCAGCCTACTTTTAAACCACCTTCACAAAACAACCAAAATTCCAACCCAAAACCATCCCCAAGAAGATGTTTTAGGTGTCAAGGCCTGTGACATTTGGCTAGTGATTTTCCAAATAAAATGATTGTTACTTTCATTGAGCATGAAGAGGAGGATGAATTAGAAGTTGAAGAGGACATCAACCTTGAGGAGAATTATGAGTATGCGTGTCTTGGACCGGATGAAGGAGAATGCTTGGTGGTTCGACATACACTAAGCAATATGATTGGCAAAGAAGGGAGTTTGCAAGGTGAGGCAATCTTTCACACTCGTTGCACCATTGGTGGTAAGGTATGTACCTTGATTATTGATGGAGGTAGTTGTACCAATGTAGCTTCACAAGTAATGATAGACAAACTGAAAATAAAATTCGTTCCTCACCCTAAACCTTATTTGATTCAATGGCTAAATCATGGTAAAGGGATTCAAGTAACACAACAAGTCTTGTTATCATTTAGCATTGGTAAAACTTATGAGGAAGAATTATGGTGTGATGTTATGCCTATGGATGCATGTCATATTTTACTTGGTAGACCTTGGCTATTTGATAGGCGTGTGATGCATGATGGGTATTAAAACACTTATTCCTTCACTAAGGATGGACAGAAAATAATCCTTACCCCTCTAAACCTCAAAAACGGCCACCCCACATCCACACTTCCCACTTCCCTTACCACTCTCATAAAATCAGAATTGCATGAGTATAAAGCTCACAAACAATTTATTTTGAGCCAACTTGATACCCCTTACCAACGTCACAAAAAGAACAACACCCACTTCTCACCCCTCTTCTCAAAACCTTTTCCCATGTTTTCCCCGAAGACATTCCCCATGGCCTACCCCCAAACCATGACATACAACACAAAATTGATCTTGTTCCCGGATCAATGCTCCCAAATAAACCAGCCTATAGAACCACTCCAAAAGAAACTGAAGAGATTAGGAGGCAAGTGGAAGAATTACTGTCTAAGGGTCTTATTCGTAAGTCTCTTAGTCCATGTGCTTGTCCTACTTTGATTGTGCCTAAGAAGAATGGACAATGGAGAATGTGTGTTGACAGTAGATCAATCAATAAGATCACTATCAAGTACCGGTTTCCTATTCCAAGGTTGAATGATTTGCTTGATGATTTGCATGGTTCTAAAGTATTCTCTAAAATTGATTTGAGAAGTGGCTACCATCAAATTCGTATTTTCGAAGGAGATGAATGGAAGACCGCTTTCAAGACAAAGGAGGGCCTCTATGAGTGGCTTGTGATGTCATTTGGTTTGTCTAATGCACCATCTACATTTATGCGCCTTATGAATTAGGTTATGCAACCGTTCATGGGAAAATTTGTTGTAGTTTATTTTGATGATATTTTGGTGTATAGTAGGGAGGAAGAAGAGCATTCTATGCACTTGCAACAGGTTTTTGAAGCCCTTGAACGTGAGAAATTGTATGGTAACTTAGAGAAGTGTCATTTCTTCACTTCCCAAGTTATTTTTCTTGGCTTTAAAGTCTCATCACAAGGCATTGAAGTTGATGAAAAGAAAGTTGCTGTAATTCGTGAGTGGCCCACGCCACAAACCATTCAACAAGTTCGAAGCTTTCATGGACTTGCTTCTTTCTATAGAAGATTTGTGCAGAATTTTAGTACTTTCATGGCACCTATCACCGAGCTAACTAAAAATCAGAAGTTAGTTTGGAATTACAAGGCTCAAAAGGCCTTTGATGAGGTAAAACATCAACTTACTAGTGCACCTATTCTTGCTTTGCCTAACTTTGATAAAGTTTTTGAAGTTGAATGTGATGCTAGTGGAGTTAGGATTGGTGCTGTTTTGTCACAAGTTGGGCGTCCCCTTGCCTACTTTAGTAAAAAATTCAATGAAGCACAACGAAAGTATAGTACCTATGATAAGGAGTTCTATGCTCTTGTTCGTGCTTTGGACCATTGGAGACATTACCTCATTTCCTAGGAGTTCATCCTTCATTCAGATCATGAAGCACTCAAATATCTTCAAACCCAACAAAAACTCCAACCACGCCATGCCAAATGGGTGGAGTATTTGCAAGATTTTCATTTTGTGATCAAGCATAGGAGAGGCGCCATGAACAAAGGAGCTGATGCGCTTTCAAGGAGATACACACTCTTTAATTCTTTCAAAGCAAGGGTGATTAGTGTTGAAGATGTGAAAGCAAGTTACAAAAATGATTATGATTTTGGTGATTTATTTTTTAAATGTTCTAATCATGCTTACAAAGATTATTACATTTTAGATGACTATTTGTTCAAAGGAAACAGGTTGTGCGTTCCAAGAACAAGCCTAAGGGAATCTCTTATCAAAGAGTTTCATGAAGGAGGAATGGCGGGACACTTTGGCATAGAGAAGACTACTCTTCTTGTCCAAGAATACTTTCATTGGCCTAGATTGGTCCGTGATGTGGAGTTCATTGTGAAGAGATGTGTGATATGTCAAAAAGCCAAGAGTCATAGTCTTCCACAAGGCTATCTTTTGCCTTTACCTATTCCACAAGCACCATGGGAGGATGTTAGTCTTGATTTCGTTGTGGGACTTCCTATTACCCAACGAAAGAAAGATTCAATAATGGTTGTTGTGGATCAATTTTCTAAAATGGCTCATTTCATTGCTTGTCATTCAACTTATGATGCTACTCATGTTGCTAACTTGTTTTTCAATGAGATTGTTTGTTTACATGGTGTGCCTAAATCCATGGTGAGTGATCGTGATCCAAAATTTCTAAGTCATTTTTGGCTTACATTATGGAGGAAGATGGGCACGAAATTGAACTTTAGCACTTCAAGTCATCCTCAAACAGATGGTCAAACCGAAGTGACTAATAGAACTTTGGGATCCTTGTTGCGGTCTTTGGCTACCAAACATCCCAAGCAATGGGAAGAGATGCTTCCTCATGCGGAGTTTGCTTACAACCGTGTGCCTAGCAAGACAACAGGTTTGAGTCCTTTTGAAGTTGTGTATGGATTCAATCTGTGCACTCCTATTGATCTCACTCCCATTCTATCACCAAACAAGTTTAACAATGATGCCGAGGTGCGTGCAAAAGAAATCAAGTCTATGCATGAGCAAGTTCGTTCCAAAATTGAACAAGCTAATGCAAAGACAAAGGCCAACTATGACAAGAAAAGAAAGGAGGTCTGTTTCCAACCTGGTGACTTAGTTTGGATTCATCTTCGAAAGGAAATATTTCCTTCCAAAAGGCGGTCCAAGGTTAGTCCTCGTAGTGATAGTCCATTTGCTATTGTTGAAAAGGTGAATGATAATTCTTACAAAGTTGAGTTGCCCAGAGATTATGGTGTTTCTAGCACCTTTAACGTGGCTGATTTATCACCTTACTATGATGAGTTTGTAGAGTTGCCGAGTTTGAGGGCAAACTCTTTTCAAGAAGGGGGGAATGTTGTAGCAAAGCCTAACAACTTGGTTATGGACGTTTCTTTGGTCCAAGATGTAGCATCATGCATTGGTGCTATGCGTTCTTTCCATGTACAGCAAGATATTCAATCCCTTGAATTTCTTGTTGTTCTTATTAACTAGTTTATTCTAGTTCATTTTATGCTTTGAATAAATTGTAAACTTTAGTCATATTTTAAGTTTGCAAATTAGTTATATTTTTCTTAGTTCTTTTTAGCTGATTTTAGTTCAAAAATATAATTTCACATTCACACAAAGTACATGTGCAAGATACATCAAGAAGGAAGCCATTAAAGATTGAGAAGAAGCATGGAATCCGAAATTCTTTTAAAAGGAATTTCAAAGCTTTGACTTGGGTGTTACAATCAATTTCAAAGAGGAATTCACTACTACAAAATTGGCCAAAGAGACCAAAAATAATAGACCTGTTAACTACATAAGCGGTCTCTTAGTTCCTAGAGACGATTTACCATTAAAAACCGGTCTCAAAATAAATTCAAAAGACCAGTTTTTAAAGATAACCGGTCTCTTGGGGTATTTTAGAATATTCTTACATTTTAATTAAAATAGTTTGAGACCAATTGTTTTACAAAGCCGGTCTCTAGGTGATGTTTTTTTTTATTTTTTCAAATTAAAAATTGGCAGAGACCAGTGGAAAGTAATAACCGGTCTTTGGTTTTCCTAATTCTAAACCGCCAAAATCCCTAAAATAATTTAATTTCACTTTCTCTTCTGCTTCAAATTTTTGCTTTCCCCTTAGCGTAATGTCGATCAAACTCCTTCCCTTAGCTTGACACCGCGCTAAGCTAGCCACCTCCTTCTCCACTTGCCGGCGTACCTCTGTCCACCTCCACCTAAAGGTTGCCGGCGCGACTGCAGACTGCACTCAAATTCCATCCATAATTGCATTCAATTCACTCCATTGTTACACCACTGTTCCATTGCAATCAAACTTTGTGACGTTCGCACTCCATTCTTCCGGCGCACTCCATTCTTCCACCACTGAAGTTCGCACTCCATTCTTCCGCCGCACTCCATTCTTCCGTTCGATTTTTCATTAAAACCCTAACTTTGGAGAAGGCCGCGCGCGCGAGGTATTATTTATTTTTATTTTTTTCTTTCAGTTTCGATTTATTCATTCAATTATTGTTGTAACTATGTATGTGGTACATATAATTCATAAAAATGAATGATTTTTGTTCATAATCTACTGTTTTATTGAGGTTACCTTGTTTGTTTTGCTATATTATTCATAAAAATGCATAATGATTCAAATTCTTTTCAGTTTTTCTGTTGTATCTATTTGCATAAAATTTGTATGTTAATCGTTTTGTTATACTGAGCTGGTTAGTTGATTTGACTTAGAGAGCTTTGTTTAAGATACGAGCAGTTATACCACTGGTTAGTTCTTAGGAATTTGATTTTCCCGCAAAATTTCCGTTTTGTACCTTTGTAAAAGGTGTATAAAATATAGTATATAAGCTAACCCCACATGTAAGGATTCCTAAAATAATTGCATGTGAAAAAATATGTGCTAAGAAGGATCTTTACCTTGTTCCTTCTTTTGCTAAGCATATTTATGATGCAGGTTGATGTGGTCTTCGTCTGTTTGGATGTCTCCTTTTGTTGTAAACGGTAATAGTAATACCACTAGTATGCTTATCAGCTTTGTTTTAATAGTTCTCCTTTGCTATTTGTATTATATCGGTTTAGCTCTGTACTTCAGTACTTTTCTTTCTGATAGTACTAATAGTAGTGGCTGTACTAGGTTGCAGTTTCAGGATCCCTCTCTCAGCCATGTATTTTGGATTAGTATTAGCTTGACTAGTGGGGATTTTGCTTTTGGTGTAACAAACTTTATGAGGCTTTAAGCCTGTAATATATTCTCTTCGTTTGTGTTAAAAAAAGAAAAAATATGTGCTATAAAAAATCACAGAACATGAATGTGGAAGCTCTTCAAATTTGATGTTCATGCTGCTCACATTCAAAAATAAATAGTAAATGACTAGTGGTCCATGTTTCTACTACTCTTTACTTTGCATAGTATATTGTTTGTGCTTAAAAAATGAATAGAAAAATGGAATAGCTTATTGCTATTGTTTAATGAATATGATATTTGTTTTTTTACACAATATTAATATATTCTTGCAATTATTTTTTAAATACATATATATATTAATTTATAGATTTTGTAAATCTTGTGGTTATATTCCAAATTTCCTTTATATAAGCTTTACTTACGTGATATTTTTAAGTTAATTTATCTCAATCTTGTTTTTCGACTTTTATACAATATTAATATACTCATGCAATTATTGTTTTATTTATATATATAGTTTTATAGATGTTGTAAATTTTGTGGTTGTATTCCAAATTCCCTTTATATGAGCTTTACATATGTGACAGTTTTAAGATTTGAGGTCTTGTTCTTGGTGGTTAGAAATGGATCGAAATTGGATATCAACATCGAAGCCGGGTGACCCTGAATATGAAGCAGGGGTTAAGGAATTTATTAAATTTGCAGTAGAAACAGTGGAGGCCGCTCCAAGCTACGTTGTCCTTGTTTTATGTGCCATAATTTTTTACATAAGAGACCCGATGAAATTCTCAATCATTTAAGTAAATGGGCATTTGATAAAACATATACCCGTTGGATCTGGCATGGAGAGTTTAGGGACATACAAGATAGTGTTAGTGGTGAGAAAAGGGATGATGTGCGCAAAGTTCATAATAATAATGAGGGTGATCGGTTGGAAAACATGTTGCATGCAGTTGGGGATCAATTTGATAACAACCCTTCCATGTTGGAGAGCTTGTTAAACGACTCTGAAAAACCATTTGAAGGTTGCACCATGTACACAAGGTTATCAGCCATACTCAAATTATACAACCTGAAGGCTGGTCATGGTTGGACAGGCACAAGTTTTAATGTGTTATTGGAATTGGTGAAAGACATGCTTCCCAAAGACAATGTCCTTCCTATTGGTACATATGAGGCAAAAAAGACACTAAGCTGTATGGGTTTACCTTATGAGAAAATGCATGCTTGCCCTAATGATTGTGTATTTTATCGTAATCAATATGAATCATTAGAGAGTTGTCCAATTTGTAAAGCCTCACGGTATAAGAAAGGGGATCGGGGAGTACCTTCCAAAACATTATGGTATTTTCCAATAGTACCAAGGTTTAAGAGGTTATTTTCAAAAGCAGGAGATGCAAAGAAGTTAACGGCATTTTGATGGTCGAGTAGACGATGGAATGCTTAGACACCCGGCTGACTCTCCGCAGTGGAGGTTTATTGATGCATAATTTACGCCTTGCATTGTCCACAGATGGTTTCAATCCATTTGGTTCCATGAGTAGTACGTATAGTACATGGCCCGTTATGTTGGTGACCTACAATTTACCCCCATCATTATGCATGAAGAGAAGGTATATGTTCCTTTCGTTGCTAATTTCAGGGCCAAAACAGCCGGGAAATGACATTGATGTGTACTTGGCACCTCTTATTGACGATTTGATTATGTTTGGGAAGAAGGTGTGGAAGTTTTTGATGCACATCACAAGGAGAAGTTTAATCTGAAAGCAATGCTATTTTGCACCATTCAAGATTTTCCGGCTTATGGAAATCTTTCGAGGTATACTGTGAAAGGGGAAACAGCTTGTCCTATTGGTATGGAGGATTGCAAAGGAGAGTGGTTAAAGGAATCTGGAAAGAATGTTTATCCGGTTCATCGTAAATTTTTGTCGTCTGATCATCCATATCGAAGGAGAAAAAATGCGTTTGATGGGACACAAGAATTCAAAGGGCAACCAAAAGTCATGTTAGGTAAAGAGGTCTTCGAAAAGGTGAAGGACATTGAAATTACTTTTGGAAAGAAACACAGATCCACTCTTTCTAAGAAGGGTTTCAAAAAGTGTTCATGTTTTTGGCAATTGTCCTATTGGAAATTTCTCTTTGTGAGACATTCACTTGATGTTATGCATATTGAGAAGAATGTGTGTGATAGCTTGATTGGTACATTACTCAATATCCCCGGTAAGACAAAGGATGGTAAAAAATCTAGAGATGATTTGAAGCATATGGGGATTAGAGATGAAATGCATGCTGTTACGAATGAGAAAGGTCGAGCGTACTTGCCTCCTGCTGCTTACACATTGTCCAGAAAAGAAAAACTCGAGTTTTGTGAAAGCTTGGCTGGAGTAAAAGTGCCTGAAGGTTATTCTTCGAATATTCGTAGCCTTGTGTATAGTGGTGGGCATGGGCCGTGCCGGGCCTGCCGTGGGCCGTGCCTAGGCGGGCCATGAACAGTGTCGTGCCGGGCCGTGCCGGCCCACGGTGGAGGCGGGTCGTGCCGTGCCGTGCCGGCCTTCAAGGTTTCCCTGTCCACGGCACGGCACGACCCACCGTGCCGGTCGTGCCGTGCCGGGCCGCCCGTCGTGCCGGCCACCGTGCCGGCCCACGGTGGAGGCGGGCCGTGCCGGCCCACGGGCCACGGCTTACCCTTTTTTCTTTTTTTTTTTTAAAAAAAAAAATTAAAAAAAACTTTAAAAAAACTTGAATTTTTTTTATGAAAGAAAAAATTGAATTGAATAATTATACAATTTAATATTTGAATTTAATAATTATTAAATTTTTTATGGAGTTAAGTTATATTAAATATTGTTTAAATTATATTAATATTTATTGTTCATTCATAATTTACTATATATCATATTATTCATATAACTATATAAGTATTAGACAAAAATTAAATAACAATATAACATATTCCATAAAATTAAAAGTTGAAAAAATTCATTCATAAAAATTTATTAAGTAAAAGATAATATGAAGTACAAGTGTACAACTAACAATAATTGATGAATAACTTATTTTGTTATTTTATTATACGGCTAATGTTAATAGAGTACATAGCCAACATAGGAAATACTAACATTTTCACTAATTAATAGAGTACATAGGAAATACTAGAATTTTCGCTAATTAATATTAATTCTCGAGTTGTTGGTAATCTTCAATCAAGGTCTTCATTATCTTCTTCGTCTTCATCTTCGGCTTCATGTTCACTAGCTAATGCGGAGGAGCTAGTTGAACCAGAACGATCGGAACCATCGATGTTGTCGTTGGCCGTAAAAGTACGATCTTGGATGCGTTCTTGGGCATCCATCCAATCCTTCAAGCAAACACACATTTCTAGTGTTTCGGGCTTCAAACTTGTTCTTCTATCGTCTAGAACCCTTCCCGAAGCACTAAAAGCTCGTTCCGAGGCAACGGAGGAGGCTTGGATGCTGAAAATATCACGTGCCATTGCCGCCAAAATTGGATGCTTTGTGCTTTGGGATTTCCACCAATCTAGGATGTCCATCCCCAACCTCGAATCTTCGTCCAAGCCTTTCATGAAGTCGTAGTTTAAGTACATTTGCAACTCCGAAACATCGCTTTGTGTTCGCCTTGATGATGATCCACTACCTGAAAACTTAGATAACATGTTAGCAGCTTGGGCCGCCAAACTTTTGCCCGTTTTACTTACGCTTTTGGATGTTTGAGAAGGGGCAAAATGAGTGACGGTTCCATATTTAGATTCATAAACTCTATATAACTCAAAAAATTTATCTTTCACATGATTTTTATATTGTTCGACACCATCACCGAGTTGCATGCATTCATAGTAAATATCAATTAGCATAAATGTGCCATCATACTTTGATCTAGGATCTAAAATAGAAGCAAACATATAAACCATAGGAAGCTTAGTGTAATATTTACGCCATTTAGCCTCCATTTGTGGAACATAATCATTGTAATCTTGTTGTGATCGATGTTCATAAAGAAGTTGAGCAAATAAACATGCATTTTGAAGGAAAGAATGAATGCAAGGAACATAAACAGAAGAAAAACAGTGAGTCATACTATATAATAATTGTAAAAATTGCATATATTTTTCACAATTATCCCAATCGGAGTCTGCTATCATGAATTGTGGATACTTATTATTGTAAAACAATGAAAATGGAACTCTATACGAAAGTGCCTGACTCAACATGTCATAGGTGGAGTTCCACCTAGTTGGACAATCCGTTTTAATTCTAATAGGCTTTATCTTATTTTGCTTAAGATATCTCCTCCATTCCTGATACCTACTGCTAGAAGACATAATAGACAAAACAGCATTTCGAATTTTGGAATAGTATGGACCAATTGCTTCTTGTCCATCCTTAACACACAAGTTTAAAACATGACAAATGCATCTAATATGTAATGCATCTCCATCCATTATGACATTATGCAAGTTTGGTTTAATTAGATTAGCACTAGCTGTCATGGATGTTGCATTATCAAACGTCATGGACATGATTTTGTCCCTAAGACAATATTCATCAAGAGCACTCATAATACAATTAGAAATATTAAAGGCCGTATGGGGGTATTCAAGCAATTTGAAATAAATAATACGTTTTTGCAATAACCATTCACTATCAACCCAATGACAAGTAACACACAAATAATGTAAACCATAACCACCATCCCATGCATCAGAAGTTATAGAAACTCTTGAAGTAAGAGTTTTAAGTTCTTCAATTAATTTCATTTTGTATTCTAAGTAAGTTTTCATGGCAGCTGTTTTAACGGTTTTTCGGGAGATTTTTTTGTGTTGGGGTTGTAGTGCTCGTTTAATGTAATTGTTAAACGGATCACTTTCAGCAAAAAGAAAAGGTTGTTCGGCTTGGACTATCATTCTCCCAAGTTCATCCCTATCCCTCTCATAATTGTAAGTGAAGCCATAAGGATGGAATTGAGAAATTTTTGGTTGAGTTGGGTCAGTACTAGGGGCACCACATTTTTCACTGTGTCGGTTTAGGTGCCCCGTACCGCCTTTGGCTGGAGCCGAATAAATATTACCACAAGTTTTACACTTGGCTTTTTCACCATCTCTACTTAACAAGAAATATTGCCAACATTTACTCTTTCGGTTTTTCAAAAGGGTCATTTCTTCTTCGGTGTACCATTCAATGAATGGGTTATCAGATGGGGGAATAGTATTTTGGACGGATGGGTCACTAGAGCCGGCAGGTTGTGTGTTGCTTGCTTGAGTTGTTTGATAGTTAAATTCAAAAGGCATATCATGTGCGGAGGCATAATAAGGTGGAGATTGGGTGCTTTGCCATGGTTGGAATGTCCCTTGTTGATCTAATCCGGTGGGAAAATCGGTAGAAAACCCGGGGTGGGTGGTGGCCATTGTAGGGATTTGCATAGTAGGGATTTGCATTGTAGGGGGGGGCATAGAAGAGCCTTCCAATGGTCGTTTAGATTTGGCTTTTTTAGAGGAGGATTGGTTCGGGTTTGATGCCATGATTAATTAAGATTATTAACTAATAAATAATAATTAACAACAATATTAACAATTATAACAAATTAACAATTATAAGTTTATAACACTAACAAAGTAACAAATTATAACAAATTATAACAATTAACAAGTATAAGTAAGTTTTTTTTCTTAATTATTACTTAATTAGTAAGTTAATAAATTTTCAAAAATAATTATAATAATAGTAGATTATCTAAATCAATGAGATCCCAGGTAGGTTATGGTTAGGATCGACGTTGTCCAGAGCCCAAATCCCGCCTTAGACAGATTTCAACAATCCAAATAACCCACAATTAAAATAGAAATTAGTTTTTATGTAATTAAGTAGTTCCAAGTATACAATAATAATAATAATAATAATAATAATAATAATAATAATAATAATAATAATAATAATAATAATAATAATAATAATAATAATAATAATAATAATAATAATAATAATAGTAACAATAATAATAATAATAACAATAACAATAACAAATTAAAATAAAGTTGAGTTAGATCTTACAACGACGCTTCAACGCTTTCCCAAATTTATAATTTCTCGAATTTATAATTTCCCGAAATTATAATTTCCCGAATGTAAATATAACAAAGTATTTTTTTTTTTTTTTGGTAGTAGACTAATAATATTAAAAATGTAAAATTTATAAGAGAATAAGAGATTAAGAAATATTAAGAGATTATAATTTATAAATTATAATATATGAGAATAATGAGATTATGAGAATAAGAGAGTAAGAGAATGAGATGAGAAGTTGAGTTGTGGAAAGAATTGGAAGTTTAGGGTGGTATTTATAGGTGAAAATATAGCCGTTTATAGCCGTTTATGGCCGTTTATGGCCGTTGGAGGGAAAACAAAAACAGCCTTATAGCCGTTAGCCCGCGGGCCGTGCCTGCGGGCCGTGCCTGCGGGCCGTGCCTGCGGGCCGTGCCACGGGCTATTGGCCGGGCTCGTGCCGTGCCGGGCTGCTTTTTGGTTTTTTTTAACCGCAGCCCGCACGAGGCACGAGGGGCGTGCCATCGTGCCGGGCCGGGCCTGCCGGCGGGCCGTGCCGTGCCGGGCCATCCTCGTGCCGTGCCCGGGCCGCCCGCGTGCTGACCCGGCCCACGCCCAGCTTTACTTGTGTACATGGAAACTTTGAAACTTGTAGGCCTTAAGTCTCATAATTGCCATGTTTTAATGCAGCACTTGTTACCTGTAGCAATTCGTTCTATTCTGCCTAAAAATGTTCGTTATGCTATAATTAGACTTTGTGGAGTTTTTCATGAGATTTATAGAAAAGTGATTGATCCAAGAGAGTTGACTGCATTAGAGGATGAAATTGTTGAAATTTTGTGTCAATTAGAGATGTTTTTTCCTCCATCATTTTTTGATATCATGATCCATTTACCGATTCACTTGGTTAGAGAGATACGATATTGTGGTCCAGTTCACATGAGAAATCAATGGTGTTTTGAAAGGCAAATGAGAACTTATAAGGGATATGTGAAGAAAGCTTTTCATCCTGAAGGTTGTATTGCCGAACGAATATTTTACGAAGAAGTTCTTGCTTATTCCAATGACTATGTGCTAAATGCAATACGACTAGGGCTTCCTGTATCTCGTCATAGTGGATGAATGGATGGTGAGGGGACCATAGGTCGAAAAGTACGTGACCTATCCTATGTTGATTGGCATAAGGCTCATTTATACATTATTAATAATGAGGATGAAGTTATGCCGTATGTTGAGAAACACATGAGCTTCTTGAGGAAAAGCAACAGGAGAGCAAATGAGAAGTCATTAGCTGCTGAACATAGTAGGTCATTTGTTAGTTGGCTGGAGGATTATGTAATGAAGGAGCTCATAGATTCTTCGACTCCATTTTCTGATCGACTAAAGACTTTGGCATTTGGACCCGATTTTAGTGCAACTTATTATTCTGCATATGTTATTAACCGTTGCACATTTTACACAAGGTTTCAAGATGAACTTAGTACTATGCAGAATAGTGGGGTTACTTGAGAGGCTGAAGCTATGCATTTCGCTAGTGCTAAAGACAAGAATCCTGTGTGTGGTATGATGAACTATTATGGGGTCATCGAAGAGATTTGTGAGCTGCATTACTCTAGTTTTTCGATACTTGTTTTTAAATGCCAATGGGTCGACAATAACAATGGGGTTGAACATGATAGGTTCGGCTTACATTGGTGAATTTGAATAAAGCTGGTCACAAAGAAGATCCTTTCATACTAGCAAGTCAGGCAAGACAAGTCTTTTATATGACTGACCCATCAAACAAGAGAATGTCAGCAGTTATAGCACCAAAGCCCCGACATATTTTTGATGATTATGGTGAAGATAGTGTGTTGGATGATGGTTATGTTAGGAGAAAGGAGCAAGTACACATTGAGGTTGATGTTACAGATGATATTTAAATATATGTTAGAGATGACCACAATGAAGGCATGTGGGTTGACAAAGAAAAAAAGGGGAAAAAGCAAAAGCGTGGACATAATAAGTCCTTATGTATTTGAGGTGTGTTTCAATTACTAGGTGGTAACATTAATTTTCAAGTCTTACTTTTTTTGTGCGACTTGATTTATAAATGTTTGCTTGTCAAAATCATTTCTCATTGCCATCTATATATTAATGTTTAATTCACGTTATGGTTTTTATAGCATTTTATTTAGTTTAACTAACCAAATTGATTTTTTTTTTATCTTTTCAATAGGTTGATGGCTCGGAAAAGAAAGCGAGTGCGTGAAACCGAAAATTCTGACAACAACGAATGCGAGGAAGAAAGAGGTCGCACGGTGCTTAGAATGGTTGGGAAAGCTATCCTGGCTGGCTCCAAAATCCCTTTACAATGGCATCCAACCAAAAGAATCCCTATTGGGAGTCATAGAGGTCATTTTTCCACCTATATTTGTGTAGTTGTGCGTGAAAGAGTAAGTATCACCTACAACAAGTGGTTAGATGTTCCACAAGCAGTCCTAGATCATTTGTATGACAATATCTCGGTAAGTAAACTGAGTTCATATGTTACATAATAAAAAAAAGTTTAGGGTTATATATATGTATGTCTAACATATGACATTATATGAATGTAGAGGGGGTTTGATGTCCTTGAAGGTCGCAAAAGATGGATACTAAATCGTGCTTCTGATCGATGGAGAGCTTTCAAGACTAGACTAAGACTTAGGTGGTTGTATCTCAAAGATGGATCAATTATCAGTACACCACCTTTGAAATATCCTTTTATAACTCCGGATTATTGGGGGGCATTCATCACAGCTTGTAGTTTTAATGACTTCAAGGTGCTAGTTCATCATTATGGCATTACCTTATTAATTTTTTTTTTGTGTATGGCTTTATAATTTAATGTTTGTGTAAAATAACTTTGAATGTGTACTTAATTGCAGAAATTGAGTGAAAGTAATCGTGAAAGGTCTAAAAAGAAGACCTCAAAATATCGAGGTGGGAGACTTGGCTATCAATATTTTGAAGAAGAAATTCTAAGTATATGTTGCTTTTATTCTGCCCTTGATATGATCTATACTAAAGTGCCCTTGATATCACTAAAATTTGCAGCCACCTGTTGTTCTGTTTTGTTTGTGGTTGATTGAGTTGCATTATCATATATGAGAGTTTCATGACATATATATGAGGTGTCTTGATCTTAGTCATGAAAGTTTAGCTGATATTGTTAAGGTTAGAGACATATGGATAGCTCTTTTGTTTCCCCTAAAGCTAGAGAGACTTTGTTTCTTAAAATCTTGGATAAGGCGTGATACGTATAATATCAAGCCTCTACTGAGTGTGAGTGTTTGATATGCCTGAGTTCATATGCCTCAGGTAATTTTTGCCAGGCTCTTCCTACATTTGAGTCCTTTTGTGTGAAAAAGATTATTACCAGTTTCTGAGGTATGTCTAGAACAGCATCGCTAAAATCAGCACCTTCAATGATGGCACCAGCAAGGTCACTTCGAGTAAGGACTGATCTTACAAGGACAGCATTTGTAAGATTTTCATCATTTAGGACCTGAAATTTTAGGAAAACCTGCCTGAGTAAGCAGAGAATAACCTCATCCTTACTAAATCAAGTTTTAATAAATGAAATTAAAAGCTAAATCTAAAGTAATTAGCATGATTTAGATAACTGCAAGATTTCTGAAACAGAACAAATAGATTGTGAAGTTTGGAGCTGACAGAAAACAAAAATAAGAAGGTATATAAAGAGAAGACCAAGTGGAGGAGGTCATTTGTATCTTTATCACCTATATAATGCTCGAACATATGAGAATTATCATATATGAGAATTCTACTGTCTTGTGCTGCCAACTTGCTGTTGCATTATCATATATCAGAATTCTACTATCTTGTGCTGCCAACTTGCTGTTGCTGATGTCACCTTCTCTCTCCTTAACTAACTCTGTCATCTTAGTTTAATAGATTCAAACCTTGTAGTGCTTGTACTAACAGCTGCTGCAAATCTTAGTTTTAGTGTTGTTATTCAGCAGTAAGAAGTTTAAATTTTCCAACCCAATTCATAAGCTTCCCCTGCTTTATACAACTAATATTTTTATGTCCCTAGAAACCATATGAGGTTCAAATTAACATTTACAATAAGCCACTCTTTTTAGACTTTTAACATGATGGTTCAAACAATGCAGCAAGATTTTACCTCAAGAAGGGTAAATATATATTCAGTGATGACTTAATTTCAATTAGAATTCTTCTTGTCTCCAACCTCAAACCATATCAAGCTTTGCTTAAATGACCTTCTATTCATCCATATGCATAAGTTCTTCCATTTATGTTCCCTTTCCTATTTTTGAGTTTACAACATTATCATTATTGTTTATCAGAGAAGAAAAAAAACCTCTGAAATGCAGATGCAAAGTGGCAAGTTTGCAGGAAGAAATTTTTTTCGGCTTGCAAGATACTTGGTAATGGCAAGAGAAAAGTCACTTGGTGTCCCACTGTCTAATGTTAATGGCTAGCAAAAGATGCAGCTCTTAATGATCAGGATGATTCACTTTTGCATACACTTAGTTTTCTCTGCTTATATTATAATGAAACCCATGCCTTTTACCTCTTTGACTCTGCATTTACCAACTAACAATAATCAATTTATCTTTTATGCAACACCCTATAAAAATTAATTGATCCCAATTCAAAATATAAATTAAGTGATACCAATTCTAATTTTAATTTTGTAGCTATAGATGGCTGTAAAAGTTTGAAAACACAAAGTTGATAAGATGAGCTCCTACAGAACAAGAAAATAAATTGGAATTGCATGAGAAGGGGGATTACTCTAATATTTTCTGCTGCAATAAGAAGTTCATAAATATCCGTTTAGAACTTTAAGTTTGTATTGCTGGCCTTTTCCTGCTTTAGTGATTATTGCATGTTTGTGTTAGGTATATACCTTTTTCAAAGCAGTTTATTTTATGATTATGTATTTTCACAATGTAGGAGAAAGATCTCAAAAAGCAAGGAATACATGTCTTAAACGTGCCTCGACATTTGACTTGGATTAAAGCTCATTCTCACGTCAAGAATGGAGTTCTAACCGTTGACAATCCTGCTGATAAAGAAATCCATGATGCAATAGTAAGTTAGCAACAATCTGATGTAATTTCTTGGTGTTTTTGTAACCACCTTCATGTAATATAAGTTCCTTTTCGGCTAAAAATAGATACTAACCGTTTATGATCTTGGCCTCGTTTTACAGATTAGATTGGAGGCCCAAGTACAAAAAGGTGAAATAGTTGCTACAGGTCGAGATGATATCTTGTCAAGAGCTTTAAACAAACCAGAGCATGGAGGTTCTGTTAGGGCTGTTGGATCAGACATAACTAACAAGGAATACTTTGGATACAACAAACTAACCGCACCTAGCGAATTACATGCTAGAATGAATGCGATGAACTCAAGGATGGCAACAATGAGCAAGCAGCAAAACTTTATAATTTCCTTCATGATGTCATGCTTAACCCAAGAGCAATTAGGAGCATTCATGGCTGGTGGTGCTCAACAAGGTGTTTTTGGTGGCGATCTTGCAAATTCAGGTGAGCTGCTTGGTGGGGAGGCAGCAGGTTCGGGTGGTTTCCTTGGTGCTTTTGGGAACCATTTTGGTTCTGGTGACATGAGTGGTTCTAGTAGCCAAGGGGCAGCTGGAAAAGTGTTGGATGCTGCTCATTTAGACAGCTCATTTGGTAATGGTGTCCCTCTTACACAACTCTTGATGGAAGGTATGGAAAGACATGACGTTAAAAGGCATCACTTTGGACATGATTCACCTGTGGATAAATCTCACGAACAAGCCTATACTGAGCAAAGAATTGCGACAAACTCAGAACCTCAGTACACAAAAAGCCCAATCGTGGTCCATCCTCAACTTTAGAACCTCGAGACAGCGGCAGAGGCAGAGGCATACCATGTTCCTTGGCCTGAGGAGAACCATACGATTCCAGTTGAGCATACTCCAATCCCCCCACATCTAAGTCAAGTTGTGAATACCAACAGCAACTATACTTTTCTCGAGGTAATACCTGCTTGAATTATGGGCTTTGTTTTCAAGTCTCATATAATGATAAGGTCATTTAAGCGAGATTTCATGTTTGATATCTGGTTGAGCCTTTTGTTTTCAGGGATGGAGTGATTGCCGCTTGGCAATTGAGGGAAGCGACAAAGAGCTACAAATTGTAGCTAACGGAAAAGTTTACATAGAAAACAACACGGAAGTTCTTTGTAATCATAACATATCGTTGCCCCATGGTTATCGTCGAGTAACCATTACAGAAGATTTAATGCCTTCTGCTCCCTTGCCATGTCCCAACGATGAATTGATCTTTGTTTCTCAAGCTAAGAAGGCTTTCACAGCTTGGCCAAATCATTTGATACTGCCCCCACAGGTAAAGGAGCAAATCTGCAGTCTTTTTCTACTGTGCTGTTGCTACTGCATTCTACATTCTGGTAATCTGCATTCTGGTATTCTGCATTCTGCATTCTGATAATTTAATAAAATTGCATATATGTGCTACTAATTTGTAGATTATGTTGGATTGTTGATTATTTTTAAGGAGAGGTTGTGCCAAGATTCAATCAAGGGAGATTAAGAATTTCAGATACAATAAAGAAAAACTTGATTAAAAACCATAATTAGTTTAAAATCAAGGGAGATTAATTTGTTTAAAACCTTAATTTGTTGGTACTAATTAGATTCTGGGAGACTTGATCATCTTGAGCAGAGAATTTCGAGTCAAGTTCTGAAATTGGTGGTTCAATTCCATCAGCTCATTCATTATATGTACATGTATATTAACCATTCTGTTTGATTTCTTTCAGCTTCAATAGGACACTTTAGAGATTTACTATCTCTATTCTGTACAATTCATACCATTATGCTGTCACACCTTCTACAAAAATTTTAAATTCCAAATTGTAACCTCTTATTGTTAAGTAAAGTAACTCTTAGGTGGTTTCCAAACAAAAAACTAACTCTTAGGTGGCATTTTACTCTATTATTCTGCATAATCGTTCTAGTGACTGTTAGGTATATGATTTGTAGCTTTCCCTTTTTATTTCTGAGAGCATTTTTCTTTAAATCGTTTGTGAAAAACTGGTGCTCTACTGCTCTGTTGTCTCAAAGTCCCCTGTAATATGTAATAAATCTCTAGTCTCCACTCTTTAATTTGCAAAATAAATCTAGCTTGAAATTCTTTGAGCAGGAGTGTTTTACTCTACGATACAGGGGGTATACACATCACTTGGAAGAAGCAATATAGAAACTCAAATTTTGTTTTACTGAAATTTGCATGCATAAACAGATTTGCAAAATCAGTCGAAACTTAGCTTAAATCGCAGTAGCTTACTTTGCTTGATTAAGTGGTTTTTAGATTCATGTGCAAGCTTTCTTCTTCTAAAGCTTACATGCGTGTTGTTTTTGTGTGAAACCATATTATTAAGGCGGACAAGCAACTAGATAAGGAGTTGAATATGACCACACCATCCCCACGATCAACATCCTCCCAAGTATCAACCACTCGTACCTATGTTGTTACCGACAAGGATCGTGAGAAGGTAATATCTACTTGGATGCGTGTTATGAGAAAAAAAGCTATGGGAATGCAAAAGACAGGTGATACCATCTCCATAACTATCCCGGAAAGCGTGTTTCTTAACGAAAATGGGTTGGATGTTTCACTTGACTTTGAAGACTTGCTTGATTGGTGTTTCAAAAGGGAGGTCGGAGAATCGCAAATGAAGGTCTTCATGAAGTAAGTTTCCATATAATATAGGTTCTAATTTTAATATTGTTTTTTTTGGCCCATTAACTAATATTCATATGACTTTTCATGGGACAAGGCACCTAAAAGAACGTTGTCAAAAAGAAGGTGTCTCAGGAATGTATGGGTTCTGTGACTGTAATGTTCTTTCACCATTGACACCGACAACGGATGAGCAAGTTCGATCTGACTACTTAGCCCATGTTTTTGGAACCAATGAGGGGAAAAATGTTAATCAATTATTCTTTGCTCCTTATAATGACAAGTTACTGTAGTTCCTTTTTATTTTTATTTTTTAGATCTGAGTTATGTTAAATCCTCAAATTTTAATTAATCCATGGAAATAAATAATCCCACCTATTCCTCGTAATAATCAAAAGGTGGATTGTTATTGTTAGATCAGGCAAAGGTGGGATTATTTATTTCCATTTTTTCGAAAAATTAAGCCATAAAAATACCTTGAAAAATATTATGATTTTTAAAATAAACAAGTGAGGCTCCGATACCGCTGTTGGGGTTTTGGGAGTCCGACTCACCGCGGAAAAAAAAAACCCAAAACCACGACCTCACTCGCAATAAATAAAAACCATAAAAATAATTAAATCAATCACAAGATTGAGATAAAACGATTTCCTTTAAAGCGTGCTTCGCCCGACCACTTGCGCTCTTACTTGAAAGCTTGCTTCGAAATTACGAAGCCTCCGACGATGATCCATCCGCAACAACGATCAACGACAAGGTCCAATGTCTTGGGGTTAGCAAGATCCAACCGATAAACCCGAGTAATTGAGTTCAAAGGCTTTCACTAAATGTGATACCTTTTCCAACTAACTCTTACTCTTAGTGTCGGCTACTACTGCTTGTTGCCCCTAGGTGCCGAGGCTGGCCCTTGGCTTCTAGCAATGGGGCGCTAGCATGCACTAGCCAGCCTAGGCTCAGCTTGGTTCGCATGCTAGCCACCATGCTATGATTTATGTCCCTAGCACTCGGATTGCTCGGGGCACTCCGATGCTAGGGTATTTTGGGAATTATGTTGATTTATTACTATTTGCACGTCTCGTCTTTTATTATTTTTGACTCGAATCCGACACTCGGTTTCGACGCTCTAAGCTCGAATTTTCGACGTCTAAATAAATATTACGTGGTCGACTCATTAGTTCCTTCCGAATTAACTGGTCGCTTTGTCTCGATGATTGCTTGGGTGTGACCCCAAGGGTTCAGTCAAGATTATGCTGTAATATAACACATTAATATTATGGATCAAAAGCGGCCAAAAGCTAGGAATTCGAATCACTTGACCTTACTGAATATATTAGCTTTATAATAATTCTAAACCCACTATCAGAATGATACACTTGTTCGAAGGACACTATTACTTTCATTGAAAGTCAAACACATTAAACAAAGCTTTTTGAATCAAATGAATGTTAAAAACATTTAAAAAAAATCTTTTTGAATCGAATAAATGTCAAATGCATTTAACGAAGCTTATTAAATCAAATGAAAGTCAAACACATTCAATCAAATCTTGTTAACTTAATGGAAAGTCAAACACATTCAAATAAAGCTTTTTTAATCAAATGAAAGTCAAACACATTCAAACAAAGCTTTTTAAATCAAAGTAAAGTGAAATGCGTTCAACGAGGCTAATTGAATAAAATAAAAGTCAAAGACATTCAAACAAAGCTTTTTGAATCAAATGATAGTGTAGAAACCTACTTTTGGCCTCTTGTCTCGAAAGGAAATGCGATGCTGTTACAAAAATCCGTACTTCATGTTAGATAAAAGTTGAAGTCTTTATGGACTACGAAAAGCATTATGAAGTAAGTTAAAACCCATATTTGAGACCAATTTATCTTAGAGCCTTTTCCAATTATTAATTAGGCCTAAAACGTGTTCATATATGTTTAAAATTGATTAATAACGGACCCAAATGCGTTAAATGCAATAATTGGATCTAATTGAACCTACATTGTTGAAAAAATAAGCTAAATAGATGAACCAACCATCAAATTCCCATGAAAAGCCTATACAAATGGATATCACATTCAAAGAGCTTTCCAACGGTATATTATAAGCCCAATTCCGAGCCAAAACAAAGAAGTTATGATCAAAACACTAAACCGGGCCTTAAAACCGACATCCTTACACTCCAATGGCCATAAATTTTGATTGATAACATATTTTTCCCAAATTTCAACGGCATTGGAAATCAGAAATTCATAGCTTTCCAATGACATCTCACACGCCTTAATCCGACTTCGCAACCAAAAGTTATGGATGTTTTAAAAACGCGTTTTCGTATAAGGCAAACCGCAAACCAGCGCAACTCAAACAGTTGCGTAAGCCTTGCGCGCGTGACTCATTGAGATACGCGCGGCACCCTGCGCGACTCAGTGAGTTGCGCGCGCCACCTGACGGCGCGGCTCTAAAACCCTAAACCTAGATCCCTACGCTTATAAATAGGGGTCTTCGTTCAGCATTACAGGGACCGGAGAATTTAGAATTAAAACCCTAGTATTCACAAAACCCTAATCTCTCAACTTCTCTTACTATCATACTATTTTTTCTTCCCTCTTCCCAAATACTTTCAAACCCTAATTGAATCCATTGAAGTCCTTGGAGGTAAAAAGAAGAAAGAAAGTCCATTAACACATTAAACGGAGATTTAACATAAAAGAGGAATGGTTAGTTTCTTGAGCACTTAGATAAATCACTTTTTCTTTTATTGTTTAAATAACATTAATTAAATAAATAGTGTTGTTTGATCACCTTAAACAAACTATTAATTAATTAATTCACATAAAATATTTTTGTTAATCAAGACTAGAATTTGAATAATTAATTGTTGTTTTGCCACTTAAGACAAGGCGAATATTGTTTATTTATTATTCTTTCCCAAATATTGATTAAATAAGAATAATGACTTTTGCAATGTAATTCCTACGTGATTAATGCTTGTAAATAAAATCAACTCACTTAGTCTTTAGGTACCACGTTGCTTATATTGTTTGGTAATGAAATTGTGAAAAAGAAAGAGCTAGTAGAGGCCGTACTAGGGCTAGAATAGCGATTCATCCTTAAAAAAACGTTATTTTAGTACCCTCACTCCCGAACTCATTTCTGGTTTATGTAGACCAATTTGGGCATGGGTAAACTTATGATTCTTGCTAATTATTCCATGAACCCCACATGGAAGAAAGGCATGAACTAGATTTATGAGTTTTCCTAAAACTCATTGGCGACTCATACTTGTTTCTTACAAAAACGCGTGATGAGAGTATAATTTCTAATTCAAGGTCTCCCAAATAGTCAGGAATTCAAATCCTAATACACCCTAACAAGTGTAAAGTCCTAGGCTTTTAAGAAACCATGGGCATTTAAGGAAGGACCCCTTAGGATGGGAACCCCCTCCTTAATGTGGCGACTCCACTGGGGACTTAGAGGTTACAAGATTAGTTCTTAGTTATGGTTCAAGGTTTCCAACACTAGGTTGCCTATAGATTGTAATGAGAACTAACTTAGATAATCTCTAGTTAGATAGCGAGATTCGAACGCATAATATTTTCCTTTTTCACAAAAGTAAAAATTAAACAAGCAACATTGCATCATGCATAAGCATAGCACACTTTAACCATTAGGGACTGGCTCATTGATTAGTGGCTGCCAACACTAGGCTTCTATCCCAAAATCAATAACAATCATCCCACCCATATCATCAACAAAATGTTGACAGAGCGATGTCATGAGTCAACACGTTGAGTGATTGATTTGTGCATCCGTTTCTTAAGATATGGTACCCTTGGACACCCAAGCATTGACCTTAGAATGGCATTGTATGCTTTGACGGTTCCTTTTATGTGCTTATGTGACTACATGAATGTGTGCTTCGTGTCTAATCTAACTAATTCCTACTTGTAACCTAGAGATATAATAAAAAAATACGCAAACATTATGGTTCGACAAAAAAAAGAAATCGTCCTTCTTGCGTTTTCGAAAAAAAAAATTGTCGAACCTACCAGGTGGCACGCGCAACTGTCAAAGTTGCGCGCGGCACCTCCGTGCAACACTGTGCCTTGCGCGCGCCCACTGATCAACGTTTACTTTGACTCGTTACGAGCAATATCATACGGAGAAAACGATACTACAGCTTCAAGGTTAATCGTTAAGTAGGTGCTAAGAATATCTCTTTGGCTAACAACATTGTCTAACTTTTACTATGATCGTTTTTTTTCGAAAAATCCAAAAACATGTTTTCTTTTTGATCGTTCTTTTGCATATTCACAAAATAAAATGTTTTCATCGTCCTTTTTTCATTTTCGTTCTTTTTTCATTTTCGCAATAAAAAAAAAAAAAAAAAGAAAAAGCATGTGGTAGATACTACTCTTGAAGATGCACTTTCCACTTTAGCGCAAGACGGAAAATTACACGCGATACTATTTTTGATTAGAATGATTCATTTAGGTACTTTAAAATCGAACTAATGATATTACTTTTTATGAGGTTCGTCTTTAAAAGTTCTCATCCCTTAATAGGACGTCATCAATATGTTTTTTTTTAAATGTACCTATTTTCGTGTTCATCATGTTTTAGTTGTAATTGATCAACCTTAATTTAAGAGTATAATTTATTTACCTCTTTTATGGTTTAAAAAGAAAATCCCGAGAACTTTACTTGGGATGCTTGCCTCACACACAAAAAAAAAAAAAAAAAAAAAAAAAAAAAGAGAAATGGAACAAAAAAAAAAAGAAATGTCGAATTTTTTTTTTTTAAAAAAAACGAGAGTATGATACAAATATATATATATATATATATATATATATATATATATATATATATATATTATTCACAAAAAAAAGAGAGAAGATAATGAATGATAAAACCGAGAAAAAAAAATTGTCAAACCTACCAGGTGGCACGCGCAATTGTCAAAGTTACGAGCGCCTCCCAAGCGCAAGTTTAGAAGTTGCGTGTGGCACCTCCGCGCAACATTGTGTCTTGTGCGCGCCCACTGTTCAACGTTGACTTTGACTCGTTACGAGCAATATCATATGGAGAAAACGATACTACCGCTTCAAGGTTAATCGTTAAGTAGGTGCTAAGAATATCTCTTTGGCTAACAACATTGTCCAACTTTTACTATGATCGTTTTTTTTTCGAAAAACCCAAAAACATGTTTTTTTAACGTTACTTTTGCATATTCACAAAATATAATTTTTTTATTGTCCTTTTTGCGTTTTCGCATAAAAAAAAAAACGCATGTGGTAGATGCTACTTTGGAAG
Organism: Chenopodium album; assembly: GCF_948465745.1. Classification (NCBI taxonomy): domain Eukaryota; kingdom Viridiplantae; phylum Streptophyta; class Magnoliopsida; order Caryophyllales; family Amaranthaceae; genus Chenopodium; species Chenopodium album. The sequence continues at coordinate 25,203,334 of NC_137842.1, forward strand.
ATGCACTTTCCAATTTAGCGCAAGACGGAAAATTGCCCGCGATACTATTTTTGTTTATAATGATTCATTTACATACTTTATAATCGAACTAATGACATTACTTTTAATGAGGTTCGTCATTAGAAGTTTGCATCCCTTAATAGGACGTCATCAATATGTTTATTCTTAAATGTGCCTATTTTCGTGTTCATCATGTTTTAGTTGTAATTGATCAACCTTGATTTAAGAGTATAATTTATTTACCTGTTCTTTGGTTTAAAAAGAAAATCCCGAGAACTTTACTTGGGATGATTGCCTCACAAAAAAAAAAAGAGAAATGGAAAAAAAAAAGAAATGTCGTTTAAAAAAAAAGAGAGAAGATAATGAATGATAAAACCGAGAAAATGATTTTATTATTTCCTTGATTTTACATTCGGAGGCCATCATTCATTTTAAACAAATAGTAATATATTATCCTTTCAAGATAAGCAGTATGAGAATCATAATTGAAAAAAACGATATTGATCTCTATTGTAATCTAAATGATCAACAAATACTATTGTATATTTGATCATTTTAAGAAGTATGTTTGGGTTGATTAACATTCCTAAAATTTGATTAGCATTTTCAATCAAAATTTCTTGAATTTCTCTTCTACCTTTTTCGAAAACAATTCATTTAAAGTAAAATTCTTAGATGATTACTTTGTTGAAGTCAACACAAATCATGACATTCCATTAATGGTTGTTCGTGAATTTTTTGACATTCTTCATCAACAAACTTGCTTAAAGTGAATTCGTATTACAAGGATTATAAAAAAAAAAAATAAAACAATCATTTTGACTTTGGTTATTGTTTGAATGCTTGGCAGAAAAAGTTTAAGTGAACGCGCTCAATTTCTCGTGATACACATTACTAGATCATCTTCCACATTTGCATACTAGTCCAATCATGGGCGACGAAGCAGCATTGGAGAAACATAGAGAGGAAATCCAAAACCTAAGGGCCCTACGAGAAGAAGAAGCCCAAATGAAGGTTCATAAATAAGCAGAAAAGACTAAAATAAAAGCAGAAAAAGAAAAAGAAAACATTCTACAAGAAAAAGCAAGAGCCGAAAGAGTAGAGGCCTTGGAGAAACTTGTCCTTCGAGCTAACTCAGGGAATAAGTACATCAATTATGAGCTTGCACCACAACCTAGTGGCAAGACTCTCCCAGAAAAGTTCTTAACTACGGATTTGCCAACCTTTAAGGTTACAAACAATCCTAGAACTCACTAATTGAGCTTTATTTGAATTATGGCGTTGAAAGAGGTTGAGCCAAGCCTATATGCATACTACTTTTCCCTCTTTCTTCCCAACTACACTTCAACCGTAATTGAATCTATTGAAGTCCTTGGAGGTACAAATAATAAAGAAAGTCCATAAACATATTAAACGGAGATTAACATAAAAGAAGAACGGTTAGTTTCCAGAGCACTTAGATAAATCAATTTTCTTTTATTGTTTAATTAACTTAAATTGATTAATTAGCGTTGTTTGATCACCTTAAACAAAATTTTAATTAATTAATTCACATAGTATTCTTTCATTAATCAATACTAGAATTTGAATAATTAATTGTTGTTTTATGACTTAAGACAAGGCTAATCTTGTTTATTTATTGTTCTTTCACGAATATTATTAAATAAGAATAACGACTTTTGCAATGTAATTCCTACGTGATTAATGCTTGTAAATAAAATCAACTAACTTTGTCTTTAGGTATCACGTTGCATACATTGTTTGGTAATGAAATTGTGAAAAAGTAAGAGCTAGTAGAGGTCGTACTAGGGCTAAGATAGTGATTCCCCTCTAAAGGGAACGTTATCTTAGTATTCTCGTTCCTGAACTCATTTCTGTTTTATGTAGACCAATTTGGGCACGGGTAAACTTATGATTCGTGCTAATTATTCCATGAACTCCACATGGAAGAAAGGCATGAACGACGTTTATGAGTTTTCCTAAAACTCATTGGCGACTCCTACTTGTTTCTTACAAAAATGCATGATGAGAGTATCATTTCTAATTAAAGATCTCCCAAACAGTCAGGAACTCAAATCTTAATACACCCTAACAAGTGTAAAGTCCTAGGCTTTTAAATGGCCATGATCATCTAAGGAAGGACCCCCCTACGAATGGATCCCCCTCCTTTAATTGGACCCAACTGCTAGATGATGGTTTTATAACCTCGATGCAAAACAAACTTCCACTTGGAATGACGTTGTAAAAGCGTTTTTAACCCAATATGGCGGTAACATCGAGCTCACAACTACCTTGCACGATCTCGAATTGCTTAAGCAAGGGGAAGAAGAAGGCTTCATTGACTTCTTTTCCAGGTGGCGATCAAAGGTTGCTCTTATTCCACAAAGACCTCCGGATCATGAACTTGTCCCAAAGTTCATAGACAATATGTCTCCACCATACAAGTGTCATTTACAATACCTTGGTTTAGATACATTTCAAAAAGTTTATACTGTGGGAACAATAATTGAAAGGGACTTGATAAATGAAACCATGAATCATATAGGTGGACTTGATTTTTAGAGAGGATTTTACCTATGTCAGAAACGGACAAAGTTCGAAGACGCAATCTCAAGAAGTTGTCAATAATTAAAGATGTAACACCCTAGGTCTTGTTTTGTTTCTTTCCTTTGTTTTTTATGATAGACTAAGAGATTCATGTTGTCGAATCTACTTATTTTGTACTCTCATTAATTAATGAATAAAAAATATATTTTCAAGTACGTTTATCTTGTTCTCTTTTCGATCTCTTTGTTGTTATTAACTAGAATTAAATAAAACGTATACATACAAACAGGCAATATCAAAAGGCATACATAGTCAACAGTTTAAGAATCTTGATGAGCTTTGGCTTACAAGATGTATTGAATGAAAAGAGGCCCATCTTAGGCCTACAAAGAAAGGATATGATGATTTCACCAACACAGGAGGCAACTTGAAACTCCATAAATATAATCCCATGTTCTTAACCTTAGAGAAAATCCATCTTTTTGGCAGCCCTTTTGAGCCTCTTCAATTGAGCCTTAGTTATTCAACCTACATTATTCCATACCTTGGGATGGGAATGGTGCAAAGATACAAAAAGGAAATTAGGGGAACGAAACATAAGAGGGGGACAAAAACCCAAAAGGAAAGATCAAATGCAAAAGAAAAAAGGAAAAAAAAATCGTTCTAAACCTAAAAACAAAACTTGTCAAAAAAAAAGAAAAGAAAAAAAGAGAGAGAAAAAGAGAGATGACAAGGAAAAGGCACCTAATGTTGGAAGTTGCCACAAAGCAGAAAGGTTTTAATTTAATAAGCACCAAGAGTAAGGGATTATGGGAGTATACTTGAGCCTGTCCATTCTTCGTAACCTCGCCTAGCCACGTTACAACCTTGGAAAGGCCCTCTTTGAGGTAGACAATAACCATTTACCAAAATCATCATTCCATGAAAATATGGCCAATCTTAGGCCTTTGCACATATGGAGCTACTATTGAGTAGTCATGCCCATATATAAAATGCATAAAGTGTTGAGTTATGATTACAAAATTATATAAAAAATTCAAATGATTTGGATGATTTGATAGCCATTGGCTTGATGACACCATTTTAGTAAAGCAATCAAATCAAATTAAATATCACTCTTAAAAAAAAAACAATCATCTAATTTTCTTTTAATAATAGGGCTATTTATTACCAAGGTAATTCAAGTTCTATATACATTTCCTAGAAAGATAAGGAGTTAATACAATAAATTGATTTGATATATCGACAGCCTTGACGTCAACTCTAGATGTCTTTTACAACTCTTGAGAATTGGTCTTCTCCCTTATATGTTCACCTGCGTGGGATATCTCCATCTTCTCTAAGCGAGGAACATTGATTGAACATGACGCTACATGAAAAAATGATTGTTATCGCTATCACACGTGTACCTCACTGCCAAGTCATCACGATGATTCAAATATTAAGTCAATAATCCTTGCTTTTCGAAAACATGACTAATTTTCTTTTTTTATTCTTGTATGGGAAAGTTGGATTCCCCTTCCTTTTTATAAAAATCTATCTTTTTTTTTCATTTATTTTTTAGGGGGTAAGTCAGGATGATCCCTCCCATTTGGCAACTAAAATACTCGGAAATAGTATAATTTTTCCGCTCTTTGCCTCAAATAGGGGGCTTAAAAAAGCCAGGACATCCCCACTTATCTCTATTTACAGATTTGAATACGCTATTTATGCTGCGAAATCAATGTCATGCAAATCTCATTAAGAACCATCTTAATAACTTTAAATGACAAAGGGAAGAATAACACATCCTATTATTTGACCAAGATAATTAATTATGTTACTTGATCAAACAATTTATGATAAACATATGCAATATTTCGCAAATTGAAAATACAAATCTTGGGGCCTTAAATAAACATGAGAAACATCCCCTAGAATATGTATACATGAATTCCAAAAGTCACCTAAGTCTACACTTGGGGGCTTCAAATTAAAAATATAAGTCTCACCTTAATTTTCATTTTAAAATGAGACTATATTTTGGAAAGCGATTAGAATAATTTTATAAATTATTCTAACACTCCACCAAACCTAAGATTGATAAACATTCATTTTCAGACTATGGTTCTTATTTAATTGAAAGAACTTCACTTTCAATTAGTAAAATATGACAATGATGACAAACACTAAAAAGTAGAACATAAACAAAATTAGATATACAATAGTTTGCTCACATTTTCATATCTTTGTTGAAATAAGTTGCGAATTACAACTTACCTTCATCAATCTTTGACAAAAAAGTGACACTCAATTACGAGCTAGACTTTTCTTTCCATTTTGGGTCCAGTTTTTAAAATAATATGATTATGATATTAGTCTACTAGAAAAATTGCTTTTCAAAACAAACTATTGGACCCTTTTCAAATTTTGAATTCTTATTGAAACAACATGTTTCTAATAAAAATAGTATTCAAAATTTCCTTTCTTAATTTTTATTTTCTCAAAATAAATAAATTTTCGGATTCTCAATAACCTTTTGGATAATACATGTATATACATAAATATTTCCAAAAGGAATGAATAAAGATTCGACTTCTTCTTGACTCGAACTTGTTCTCGCTTAGTTCTCCCGTGAATATTGGCTAAGGGATGGTAAACAAACCACCTACAAGACCAAAATCAAAGATTGATAAGAACAAAGAAAATATTTGATGTTCTAAATTAACTTTAAAAATAAAATCACCGCAATGATCTTTACAAACGTTTATACATTAGGTAAGATTAAAAAACCTTAAACACAATTGTTTTATGTTTTTAAAAAAGCAAAGAACTAACTTTGTTTCTTGAACATGACTTTAACTAAAATGCAAAAGCCATGTCATTATCCTAAATATCTCAAAAACAAAAATAGGATATATACATATGTCCATCCAAATATCATGATTATATGAATGACCTAAACAATAGCAAGTCATTAGAACTACCCCAAAGTAGGGTCTCCAAGACTTGTGAAATAACAAGAATGCACATAACCCGACACATGAGGGCTCCAATATCAACAAAAAACAAAATGAGATATTCATGCCATTCGAGCTACTTTCGAGAATCGCCTAAACTACAAATGGTTTACGTAGATCTCGAGCCTTACAATTTTCAAATAAATCAAAATGAAATAATAATCATATTGTTCCTTTGAAAACTAAGTTTGCAACTAAACTTGGCCATTAAATAGGTTACATACTCGAGCCATTTTCTAGTTCAACTTCAAAAACTAATCTTAGTGCGTAATAGTTGTTTTAATACTTCAATTTACTCTAGAGACTAGAGAGTATGACTAGTATAGAGCAAAAGAAACAAAATCATACTTGCTCATACGAAAGTTTAGTACTCAATAATTCATCATGAAAATTGTATCAAGACACATAATTAATATAAGAAAAACAATTTCATGTGTTAGAATGTAAACAAAGACTCCTAAATTCTAAATTAAGGAGTCTTCATTTCAAATTATTCTCCATTGTTGCACACATTGGAATTTCACAAAGAGGGTAACATCTACTTTATTTTTTTTTTTTTTTTTTTTGCTTCAAAACAGTGACAAAATTTGAACTCAAAAGAAAGAAGTCAAAAGTAGCAAGAATAGACGAAAAAAATTTTAAACAACATTTCATTTTTCCTCTTACTTGTTCTAATGAATGACCAATATTACTAGACTTAGCAAATTTCTTTGTTAAAAATAAGAATGGTAAAAAAACAATTTAAACACACTAGTTTAATCGTTTTCAAGATCCTAGTTGTTATCATAATAAGACGAAACACGGGATTTCTAGACCCATTTCAAGCAACATGAAAGGGTCTAATTATTAAAAACAAACAAGCCAACGATGTCACCCAACACTGGGGGCTACAACATTCAAAATGAAAAATGGGGGCTTACGAACCCGAAATATAACCAAGCTACACCAATTTGATGATCTCTTCAAGAATTTCCTAAACTAACTAGTGTTGTGCAAATATTGAAATCACAGTTTTATAAGTGAATAATCATAACCATCGGTTATTTTTATCATTGATAAAGCCAATTTTGCAACTTACGCATAAAAAAAATATATATATGAGTCGCAAGAACAAATTCATGCTATTATTAAAGTTCAAAATTTCATTTATAATTTTAATGCATAATTTTTGTTCTAAACACTTCAATTTACATTAAAATTAACGAGTATAGTCTATGTGAGAAAAAAAGTTCAAGCACAAAGTCAAAATTAGAATAAACAAAAAAAAAAACACATATATGCTTGACATACTCATACAGGATCAATACCTTATCCCTTCACATGAAATTTGTTGCAATATATTACTTAAACATGTCATAACGACAAACAAACAAATTCATGAAAACAAGTCAACTAAAAAACCCCCAAATTCAAAATTTAGAGTTTAACGGTTTGAAAATCGCCCAAATTAAGCAAAAAATGAACTTCCCTTAGCTTTGAAAATTGAAAGAAAACAAAATTTCTAGAGATAGAAAGGTTCGAAAATGGCGAAAAAGGATGCGAGAGAATGTGAAATGAAAATCGCGTCAGCAATTTCTTTTTACTGAATTAAATGTTGCGCACAATTGAATCAGTTGCGCGTGACATAGCAGCGCAACTTAGAACGATGCGCGCACCTGGCTAGCGCGAACTGAATTGCGTGTTATTAGACGTAATTGTTGGGGTTTGGTGAGTCCGTCTCACCGCAGAAACAAACCCAAATACAAGACCGCACTCGCAATAAATAAAACCATAAACATAATTAAATTAGTCACAAGATTAAGATAAAACGATTATCTTTGGAGCATGCTTCGCCCAACTAGAAGGGGCTCTTACTTCGAAAGCAAGCGTCGAATTACGACGACCTCCAACGATAGTCCACCTACAACTCGACCACCGAAAACGGTCCAATGCCTTGGGGTTAGCAAAGCCCGAACAAAACCCGAGTAATTAATGAGCTCAAAGGTTTTCACAATGGTGATGCCTTTTTCAACTCTTACTCAAGTGCTTTTCCTAATACCCTAACTTGTGTATTTATAGGGAAATGCATAAGTGTGAAAAGCTCTCCCATCAATGTGAGAGAATTTGATTTTCCCATTTTATTTTAAAGCTAAAATGAAATTAATAATCAAACTAGTAATAAATCAACAAGTGGCAAACTCATGTGACAGGTTAGGTGAGGACCATTTTATTTTCCCTAACCTTGCGCCACTTGGCAACTCCCACTTGGGCACCAAGGCACCCAAGTGGGCTTCCCATTTGCTGCTGCCCTTCTCTCGACCCAGCCATCCCGGCAACACAAAATGCGTGCTGCTCGCATTCTCTTGGTCGGCACCCCTGCTCTTGCGTGTGGGCTGTTGCTGCCAAGAGCTGATGCTAGCATGCCGCGCACCTAGTGCGGGTTGCTAGTTGCAGCATGCTAGCACACTACACACTAGGTGCGGGCAGCTAGCCGCAGCTTCCTAGCAAGCCCTGCACTTGGTGCGGGCTGCTAGCTTGGCTATACCCCCTAGCACTCGATGTTCCGATGCTATGGGTATTTTGGTCTTTGTTGATTTATTATTATTTTCACGTCTCGTCTTTTACTATTTTTCGACTCGACTTCCGACGTTCGATTTCGACGCTCTAAGCTCGAATTCCCGACGTCTAAATATTAATTACTCGGTCGACTTATTCAGTAATTCCTAATTAATTCGTCCCTTCGGTTCGTTAGTTTCTTGGGTTTGACCGGAAGGGTTCTGTTTGGGGTAATTTTACCCTGACGCGTGGTCCAATTAGAAAGTGACACGTGTCACTTGGGGTTAGTCCAAACTAGACCAGCCGCTGTTTGACATGTGTCATCCCAAATGAATAGGAAATAAGGCGGCCTTCATGGCCCAAATAAGGCGGAGGCGGCACAGGAACATAAAGACAAAGGATATCATCTCTTTCATTTGGAAGAACATCATAACCCGGTTTGGGGAACCTATGTCTTTGGTGTTTGATAATGGCCCTTAGTTTGAGACGCCTCAGCTCAAGACTTGGTAGAGGGATCATGGGATCTCCAACTGTTTTGTAAAAGTCGGCTGACCCCAAGCAAACGGTCAGGTTGAAGCCTTCAACAAACTCATCTCGGACGGCATAAAAAAGAAAATTGAAAGGGCCGGTGGTTTGCGGGCAGAAGAGTTGATCATTTCCTATGGGCCATCCGGACAGCAGCCAAATGGCCAACCGGTGAAACCCCATTTCTCATGGTGTACGGTGCTGAAGCCGTCTTGCCCATCGAACATTACGAGCCTACCCTTAGAGTAATGCTCTATGATGAAGAGGCAAATTGGGAGGCCATGCGTCTGGCATTAGACTCTCTCCCAAAATGCAGGGGTAATGCCAACTTGCATCATGAGATATACCGTCTGAGAATGACAAGAGCTTACAACAAGAAAGTGCACAAGCGCCCTTTGAAAGTTGGCGACTTTGTGTTTCGGAAAATGGAGGCAACTAGTAGGGCCAATGAACTTCAAAAGCTGACTCAAAATTGGGAAGGCCCCTTACCGAATCTATGAGGAAGTTAGAAACGACACCTACTGCCTGGAAAACCCAGACGACAGGCACCTGCCTAGGACTTGGAATGTAGAAAATTTGTAAAAGTACTACTTCTGAGTTGTAAAATTTTGTAAGCAAAAAGTTTATTAATGAGAAATCGCTTTTTGTTTCAAATTTTCTTTCCCCTTTTTCCAAGCTCTGAGGCCGTCTGCGAAATTCACAGACGGCCTAATTATTGAACTCTCTAAGTTTGAAACTTAGTAGACAATTCAATGTTCGTTTTACATGAGGCCACTGGCCAGATAACTAAACTAGGCACAAAACCGCTTAGTGGATATACAGTCGGTCTCTACCTAGACAAGAGGCCAATGGCCGGATGGCTGTTTGTTTTATAAAATCGCCTGTCCCGACATGGACAAAGGCGTCCGGCAACACCCCTCCGGGTACGATCGTTGCAGAGGGCAGCCTACCTGTTTGCTCTACGTACTTATGCAGACGGCAAATATTGAACTACCGAATTGGTCAACTCATAGCCGTCTGACCAAAAAAGTTCAAAGAACGATTAAGTTTTCGAAATACCGGATAACCCCAGACATCAACCGGTAACCGACCGAAGTTCATAAGCTTATTAATCTAAAGTTGCACCAAACCCCCCTCCCCACCAGGGCAACAATGGTTGTGCAACGGCTACGCAACCGTCAAAAGGACATGAGGCTGATGGCCGGATGGTTATTCGAATTTCGTCTACTCCAATGAGTAATAAGGCGACCGGTAACACCCCCCTGGGTTTAATCATCACAAACACTACCAAAAAGTGAACCTATACATACAAGCGGCATGGTTCAACTCATTGTAGCCTTACCTGGGTGTAGGGAATATTTCAAGCGTTAATCCCTAACTTGAACCCCACTGTGATCGTACACTAAAGTACGGTGGCGCCCAAATGGAAAGAAGATAGAGCAAAAGAGTCGCCAACAAGTTTTTTAGGAACTTGTAAAACGTTCACGAGGTGAAGGTTACACCCCTTAACGATCCAAGATATCGTCAACTCCATAAGGTCTTGAACAAAATAGGGTTCGGGGATGAAGGTACAAATCCAACCTAAAAGAGATTGAACCTGCCCTAATAATAGGCCTCTACTTTATTCTGGTCGTATTCATGTGCGCTTTCTGACTAACATACAATCAATAGGATTAACCCTAAACCTATTTATCTATGTTGGTTGAATATTAATGCACAAATAAATCTATTATTGGCGATCACTTGAATTATAACCAAATTAACCCTAAACAAGATTATTAATTATCTTATTAAGCGTGATTACAAGTACAAATTCCCTTTAAACATGCATAAAAGGTGTGATCAAACAATCACAAGAAATATAATCAAGTAACATAATAAATAATCATAATAAATTATAAAAATAATAATCATAATTATAATATTCATAATCATGTTAAAGCATAATAATAATAGCAAGATCTTAGGCATGATACTAATAAGAATAATAACAAACCCTAGCATGTCACTAAAAAAAAAAACCAAAGCTTTAACCCTAACATGATACTAACATCATAAATATTAGGAAGGATATAAAAGGCATCATACTTTTAATTATACTTGATATTAAAAATACCCTAGACATGATACTAGGAATCAAAATAACAATCAAAAAATGATTTCTACATAATAACATCAATAAAAACCACTAAAGTACTTACTTGGATGCCTCGTACCTCTTCCTAATAACAAAATACACGCGTTAATAACTTCAAGGAAAATAATAAAACCAAAAAATTAAATTAAATAATTGAAAGAGAGATTTGGGACCAAACCCTCAGAAATTAAAACCTATTACGTCTAGGGCGACGGCAACTTTGAATTATGCTAGGTGTTTCTAAATCTTGCGAATGCGGAATTTTGTATTTGAGAAAAGGCTAGTTTAGAAAAGAGAAGGAAAGAATAATCAAGAAAATCTTGATGAGAGTTAGTGAATGAAAACAGAGCTTTTAGGAAGCTACTTATATAGAAAATCAGCCAAAAAGAAGAAAAAAAAAAAAAAAAAAAAACCAAAACAGAGTTCTAACGCGTATAAAACTTGATTAGTGTCAACGCTGGCAATTAGCGCCAGGCGCTAATAATCATTTTTACGCGTTTTATTTTTTATTATATATTTTGATCCGGAAGTCCAAATAAGGAAAATAATATTTAGTTGGAAATCACTTGAAGTCTAATTTCCAACCCAATTCGAATCAGATAAATATCTTTTGTAGATAAAAAGATATGGACGAAATAGTGAAAGGGTGTCAGTTTTGGATAGATTTTCATGTCTCATTCATATCTTTTTCGTTATAACTCGGATGTAATATTATAATATATCATTGGAAAGATAATTTCAATATATATCCAACCATATAAAATTTGGATAAATATTACGAGTCACGAGAAAAATATATGAATATATTCCACTTCGTACAAAACAAGGATTCTCAAAAGGAGTAGTTTTATTCAATTTCAAACTCTTTAAAACATAATTATCAATCCTAACTCCATTAGGATTTAAGTGAAACTTCTAGAGTATTATAAAAGACTATAATCAATCCTAATAATTTTAGGAATGATAATTAATAATAGGCCCTCCTCTAGATCATTGGGCCGCATATAAAAACCAAATCGAGCCTAGTTTAGTATTTTGGCCATAACTTACTCATTATTCATCGGAATTGGGCCTATAATATATCGTTGGAAAGGTCTTTTCAAACCCCATCCAACTACACCATTATTGGACCCTTATCATGGACCAAAATAAACAAAAATTCACGTTTTTTAAAAAATAAGGTAAGAAAAGAAATATTTTTAAAAACAGAAAGAAGAGATATTTTAATAAAAACATCCTCATCACTAAACTTTTCACACTTTCGCATTATTCGATAATCAAATGACGTGACAGGTATTCATCACTGGGTTTGGTTTTGGGGAGACACAAATGGGTGTCTACAGAAGCCCCCACTTTGACTGAGTTTGGAGAAACGCAAGTTTCGAAAACAAAAGTCAAAGTATCGATAGGGACGGAGAATGATTCAGAATATTCTACGATCCTAAATCATTCTTGTAACGCTGATACCTGCAAATTAGCGTCAGTTAAACAGATAAAAGAGTTAAGAAACGCATATCTTGCAGCGTCAAGCACACGTCTCTGGGGGTAACCGATTGTTGCATTTTTCTGTTGTGACAACCTTCCACAAGCTAGGGAACGCCATCTTGCTGTTTTGATGTTCACTCGTCTCTAAACAACAGAGCCTTTTGGATATGTTCACGCGTCTCTGAACAAAGAGCTTTTGAATGATATGCCCACGCGTCTCTGGAGCAAAAGAGCTTGATGATATGATGATATGTCCACGCGTCTCGGAACAAAGAGCTTTTAAATGATATTCCCACGCGTCTCTGGAGAAAAAGAGCTTGATAAAAGGATGCCCACGCGTCTCTGAGCAAAAGAGCTTGAAAGAAATGTCCACACGTCTCTGAACAAAAGAGCTTTAAAGAAATGTCCACGCGTCTCTGAATAAAAGAGCTTGAAAGAAATTTCCACGCGTCTCTGAACAAAAGAGCTTGAAAGAAATGAATGTTTGTTGTGATAATATTCCGAAAGAAAACTTCTAAAGACTAACGCTTGTCGATCTTTAAAGCTCACTTCAACTTTGCTCCCGCTATGCTAGTACGTCGGCGCGTTTGCTGCTTTTGAACCATTATGTCTGTGCCTCTGCTATTTATGAACCAGTATGTCGGTGTCTTGCGATGAGCCAATGCTTAGGCACTTAAAGCTAAATGAGACGATCTTTCGTCAAGTCGATCACTTATTGCGATTGTAATCAAGTCGACTACTTAATCATGTCAAATTGCTTATATGGGCTAACTGCCGTACCCAGGAACCCAAAATTGCTGAAGGAGGTTGAAATAACCGTTCTGAGAGGCTTCCAGCTCTGTCGCTGCTGAAATATCTTTGGCGTCAAGAATTGGCTCTGTCGCCAGACGTTGGGATCTAGCGCCAGGCGCAGAAATCTGTTGCCAGACGCTAGATGTCTTCGTCTAGCGCTGGAGTCGGGTCTTCGCTATTTTGCTCTTGATGCCACTGTTGCTTGGTTTTGCTCCAAACTTTGAGCTTGGTCGTTTCCTTTCAACCAAATCCGCTCAAATCTTTTGTTAATTAAAGCTCTTCTTTTCCAATTTACCGATTAATGTAATTCCTCTTATCTCGGAGTAATATCCTGTGTCATATTCGCGGTTTTTTTGAAAAAATTCGGGAATGTCCTCGCTTGATGGGATGTACCTACATTTATATATTTGACTATAGGACCTTGCTTGTCTTTCTTTAGGGTTGACCTAAGACTTAGTGTTGACTCATTGACTTTTTGTGACACAAGGTATAAACTTAACTCGCTGTGATTGACTCGAGGTTGAATCGACTCCAAGTGTTTGACACATGTGTTAGACTCAAATAAAGGTGATATGACACGACATGACTCAATGTGTACATGACTCGTGTGTGCATGGTAATGTGATTGTACGACTCGAAAATGCAAAAAAGTAAAAATTTTCCGTCATTTTTGTGGAGGGTACCGACTTTCTCCCGAAAAAGAAAGACGTGAAAAAAGAATCAAAGTGAAGTTTTTGAAGGTGCATGTTGAATGAGCTTAGTCAAATGTTGTTTCTCACAGTACAAGGATTATAACGTCTTAGACTATCCGAGTTGACTCGATAATGAAAGCATTTAGATAACTTAGGCGCGGAGGCTAAGCTCTTCATACTTGGATGCAATGATGATTATGATTGATGGGTGATTTTGCCATGACAAGACATGCTTCAGCGTTATGTTAAGATTTCATGACAAAGGGTTCCTTTTGGTCATGCACCTGTGCGGTGTGTGAAAGTGACACTAAGGTTAGGCTGCAAAGGCTAAGTGTGTGGAGAAAATATTATTTTTAGAAGAGTCAAATAATGGTGACTCTCAGGCTAGGTAAGCTAATGATGTAAGGATCAAGCCCCCAAGTCTAGCTATAAGGGATGAGCACAGGGGATCCCTTGATATGATCATGGTGTGAGTGTGTGAATGTGAATATGAATGCATTTTTATTACGGCCGCACCTCGATGTGAGGTTGCCTACGTATCCGTTAGGAATAAGGCCGAACGTAGCTCTAGCCAAACCTCACACAAGTGTGTGTATACCTCAAAAAGATCTTTTTAAGGGTTGTAACGTGGTTAGGCTAAAGGTTATAGAAGAAGGGGATAAAGGCTTAAGACCCTCGATAAGCCCCCAAGGTGTGCAACCTTGCTTTTGAATCTTTATATTTTTATGCTTGAGGCTTGCTTCTCTTTTTTAACTCTCTTTTCTCTTTTTTTTTTTCTTTAGCATTTATTTTTATTTTTATAAGTTTGGGCAATCCCGATCATGCGGTCTATCAGTCACTTGGCATTCATGTTTCTCAGGCACGGTACCGAGCACTCGATAAGAGACGTAATCTGAGACGTGTTCATGTCAAAGACATTGGAACACTTGCCCTTTTGTACACTTTTTTTTTTCCTTATTTTATTTATTTTTTACTATTTTAATCTTTTGAAATCACTCAAGCTTTTTATGAAATTGAAAATTGCATAAGTTGCACACCATCCTATCCCAAAGTTAGGTAGATATAGGTTGAAAAATGAAAGGTCTATCGTTAGACGAGGCTCAAAGTGGTTTATGAAGAAAGAATTGTAAATTAGAAAGGTGAAAGGCAATATGATGTGGCTATAAGGGGTGCCTTAAATCATTGGTATACCTTGTGCTTAGTTTGATATGGATTTTTTTTTTTTTATTATGCAATGCAATGTGATGATCATATGTAAGAGAATAAAATGCTCATTTTTATTAAAGGAAAAGAAATAATGATCCTACAAAATAAATCTAAGGGGAATAAAAAGGTGCCTATGCTAGACTTATTGGGGAAAAGGTGAATAAAAAATAGAAAAAAGATTATAAAATCTTGTCGTTGAAGCTTTCTTCTTGTCCCTTGGCTCATCATCACTTGGTGTTCTTGCCGACTGGAGGTATTGGAAGCCCGTTATTATCGATCAAATATTGGATTGCTTCCTTTAGTTTCCAACAACTCTCAGTAGTATGAACCCTACGTTGATGGTACTTGCAGCGTACATTTGGGTTCCAACTAGGCAATCTCTTCTCAAGTGGGGGATCTTGAATAGGTCCAACAGGAGTAATGAGTCCCTTGGCATGGAGTCGATCGAACGCATTATCGTAGCTAATTCCAATAGGGGTGAAATCCTTTCTCAGTTGCTTTCTAAATCCTTGATTATCCATGGCTAAGATCTCATTAAGTTCGAAAGTACCAACACTGTTACTCGAGTGGGTATTTTTGGAAGAAGAAGGATAGTCGTTCTTCTTTCCTTTACAGCCACTGTTTTTATTGTTGCTAATCTTGGCCTTCTTGTCGCGCGGGGGAACATGAAGGAGATTTGAATCAATGAGGTCTTAAACACGATCCTTGAGAGAGAGACATGCTTCAGTGGTGTGACCACGACCTCTATGGTATCGAAAGTAAGAATTTGGATCCCAAATGGGAAACCATTTTTCGGGCGGAGGGTCTTGACTAGGACCAACGGGGTGAATAAAACCTTGATCGTGAAGATAGTCAAAAGCTTCATTGTAAGTCATTCCTATTGGTGTGTATTCTTCAATTGTCCGTTTTTCCCGTGGCTTAGGAGCATTGAGTTCTTCATTAAATCCTTGGCGATAATTTTGTTTGATAATCTTCACCCGATTTTCTAGTCCTTGTACCACATTCAAGAGCATGGAAACGACATCTTGCAGTTTTCGAACATCCTCTTTTAGACTTGACGAGTCTTCCCTGGTATTATCTAAGAAAAGACTTTCATCCTCCTCAATTATGGCCACTTTGTCGAGAGAGGTTATATAAGCTGTCTCAATCATGGGCTCACCTACAGGTGTGATAAGAAAGGATGAGTTGAAGGATGTTTGATCTTCTTCAATGGCTAGAACCTCGGAAGTTTTATTGTCATCGATCAGATCTTGAATAGCTTCTTTGAGTTTCCAACACTCCTCAGTGTCGTGACCCTTTCCTTGGTGATTTTTTGCAGTGATTATTAGGGTCCCACTTGGGTGGCCTGTCTTCTGGAACTGGATCTTTGATGGGCCCTATGGGCATGACTAGTCCTTTGTGATGTAGCTTCTCGAAAGCTATTTCATAACTCATACCGAGTGGAGTGAACACACTTTTTGACCTTTGGATTCGCGATTTAGAGGCGTTCGTAGCATATACCTCATTAATGGGAGAGGAAGAAGAAGGATGGTCGTTCTCCTTTGCTTTCGCACTATTATCTTTCAGAAGGTCATCTTCAATGTCAATGCCTATATTATACACAGCCTTGAAAGTATTCAAGTTGTTTTGGTATTTTAAGTGCTTTGAATACTTCCCTTGGAGATTCTTGATAAACATCCTCACAGATTCTTTTTCGGTTGGAACCTTGACCATATTAGCAGAAGTTTCCCTCCATTTGTTGAAGAAAGAAGTGAACCCTTCGTTTTCTTTTTGTTTTAACATCTCAAGTTGTCTGTGGTCTATTTCGTCTTGAATGTTAAATTTATATCTATCTATGAAAGCATTTGTTATGGAATCCCAAGAAGAGGTTTTCTCTTTGTCAAGGGAAAAGAACCATTGTTGACAAACGGTGTCAAGGGATAAAGAAAACAAAGAATGAAAGACTTTCTTCTCAATCCCCTTAATATTAATTATAGTTTCAAAAGCTCTTAGATGAAAGTAAGGGTTATATGTTGCCTTGAATTTTGGGATGTCGTTGGCATTGAACTTATGCGGAAGAAGTTCCTTGTCCAGCGAGACCCCTTGTGAACTAATGCCCTGAAATTTATAATCACTAGATAGCTTGCTCAAGCTTTCTTGCACGAGGTTCATTTTTGTTGCTTTACAGGGTAATCAATTTTGAGGGTTAAAGCCTTTAACGCCTCAGTCACTTCAGTCAATTGACTCCTAAGTTCATTGACCTATTCTTGACTTGCCATTATCTTTTTAGCTTTTTTCTTTTGACGGGTCGGTTTATCAAAAAATAAGACTTGAATAAAGAGGTTGTCCTTGATTAATAGCCCTTCTCTCCTCGACCAAGTACTGTGGAAAAGGAATTTGGGGATATTCATTGTTAATTATTTGACTCAAGTCTATTCAACATACATAGATGGAAGAAGGTAGGAAGAATGAAGGTTGTGGTAAGGAGAAAGCATGTAGATGGAGTGACATGAAAAATTAGGAATAGAATGTACTCCCACTTAAATGACGGAGAAAACCGAATCATGCATGAACCTATGACATGGTCATGGTGTACATATATATAAAGTGTGTGCTAGGACTAGTGAGTGTAGGTGACATGTTAAGACTCGTGTCATGACCATGTGGCTATACTATGTGACTAGACTCGAACAAAGACTATGTTAAGACCTCACGTATATGCATTAAACTGGACAAACTGTGGTATTTTAGTCATAACTTTTGATCTGTGACTCTGATTGGGATGAAACCAATGCCACATTAAAGATAAAACTCGGGGCTACAGATCTATAGGTTGTACGACTCGTAGTTCTTCCTAGACCTTCGTCTATGACCAAAAAAAGTTGACGTTTGTGCAGTATACGGGAATAAAAATCCGGGTCGACTTAAAGAACTATGACTCGATTTTAGGTATATTTATTAGATCAAATTATTTAATTAATTAATTAAGCAAAGTCATATAGTAATTATTTAGTTTATTTAGGCTTAATCACATGTCAAACAAACGGTTAGGAAAAACACAGAGTATGCACAAGCAAAGAATGCACAAGTAGTCAAGTAGTCACAATATGATGCAACGAGTTTGCAACCTAACCATGACTCTAGCTCTCTAAAGTTCGGGATATGGGTTAGTCAATAGATGGTCCATGGTTAATTGTCTGGATGCACCACGCGGAAGCCTAACCGTGAAGGGTTGGCGCGAGTGGATGGGACACCGAGAATTTAGAAAAACTCGCTTCCATGGTTTGGTAAATTCAACATTCTCGGATGTACCCTTTGTTGCACAGAGCGTTCAATCAGGTAGATGGAGCATGAATGCCCAGAGGGCTATGTCCATATGTAGAACACATATGGGTTTCAGAAAAGTGAGATAAACTCAATTAGGAAATAGGATCGAGCAAACAGTGCTAAACACTGGTCAAAATTAGAACGCATATTTCTAGCTCGGTATTGGAAGAACTTGGCGCCAGCAAACAGAGTCCATCGCCAGTTTTTGGCTTTAGCGCCTGGCGACAGAAGATGTCGCCTAGCGCTAACGTCAAAATGTTGGCGCTAATCTTTGTTCGCTGACGCTAGTTCTTACATGCCTCAGCAGCTTTCTGTGCTCGATAAAATATTCCAGTTTCGCACAGCATTATTTCGATCCTAGTTGTGAAATATATTCCTCAAATTTCCTACGTGTAAAAATTCTATATTTTAACTCATTATGGATGGTCTTTCCAATGAGATTTTTTTTATGCATATGACAATAATGTTAATCAAAATTACGCACATGAAATACTTAGAACTTTTCGAGTCTCATCCACACATTCTAAATCATTGCCGAAATAAATTTCAGGAATTAAAACAGAAATCCTCCCCAGCGGAGTCGCCAAAAACTGTAGGGAATATTTCAAGCGTTAATCCCTAGCTTGAACCCCACTGTGATCATACACTAAAGTACGGTGGCGTCCAAAGGAAAAGAAGATAGAGCAAAAGAGTCGCCAACAACTTTTTGAGGAACTTGTAAACCGTTCACGAGGTAAAGGTTACACCCCTTAACGATCCAAGATATCGTCAACTCCATAAGGTCTTGAACAAAATAGGGTTCGGGGATGAAGGTACAAATCCAACCTAAAAGAGATTTGACCTGTCCTAATAATAGGCCTCTACTTTATTCTGGTCGTATTCATGTGCACTTTCTGACTAACATACAATCAATAGGATTAACCCTAAACCTATTTATCTATGTTGGTTCAATATTAATGCACAAATAAATCTATTATTGGCGATCACTTGAATTATAACCAAATTAACCTTGAACAAGATTAGTAATTATCTTATTAAACGTGATTAGAAGTACAAATTCCCTTTAAACATGCATAAAAGATGTGATCAAACAATAACAATAAATATAATCAAGCAACATAATAAATAATCATAATAAATTATAAAAATAATAATCATAATAATAATATTCATAGTCATGTTAAAGCATAATAATAATAGCAAGATCCTAGGCATGATACTAACAAGATTAATAACAAACCCTAGCATGTCACTAAACAATAAAAATCAAAGATTTAACCCTAACATGATACTAACATCAAAAATATTAGGAAGGATATAAAAGGCATCATACTTTTAATCATACTTGATATTAAAATTACCCTAGACATGATACTAGGAATCAAAATAACAATCCAAGCATGATTTCTACATAATAACATCAATAAAAACCACTAAAGTACTTACTTGGATGCCTCGTACCTCTTTCTAATAACAAAATACACGCGTTAGTAATTTCAAGGAAAATAATAAAACCAAAAAATTAAATTAAATAATTGAAATAGAGATTTGGGACCAAACCCTCAGAAATTAAAACCTTTCACGTCTAGGGCGAAGGCAACTTCGAATTATGCTAGGTGTTTCTATGTTTTGCGAATGCGGAATTTTGTATTTGAGAAAAGGCTAGTTTAGAAAAGAGAGAGAAAGAATAATCAGGAATATCTTGATGAGAGTTGGTGAATGAAAACGGAGTTTTTAGGAAGCTATTTATAGAGAAAATCAGCAAAAAAGATTAAAAAAAAAACCAAAATAGAGTTCTGACGCGTTTAAAACATGATTAGCGTCGACGCTGGCAATTAGCGCCGGCGCCAAGCCTTAGTGACAGGCGCTAATGCTTAGCGTCAAGCGCTAATAATCAGTTTCACACGTTTTTGTTTTTATCATATCTTTTTATCCAAAAGTCCAAATAAGGCATATAATATGTCGTTGGAAATCTCTTGAAGTGTAATTTCCAACCCCATTTGAATCCAATAAAAATATTATGTATATAAAAAGATATGGACGAAATAATGGAAGACTGTCAGTTTTGGATAGATTTTCATGTCTCGTTCATATCTTTTTCGTTATAACTCGGATTTAATATTATAATATATCATTGGAAAGATAATTTCAAGATCTTTCCAACCATATAAAATTTGGATAAATATTATGAATCACGAAAATATAATCTGAATATATTTCACTTCGTACAAAACAAGGATTCTCAAAAGAAGTAGTTTTATTAAATTTTAATATCTTTAAAACATAATTATCAATCCTAACTCCATTAGGATTTAAGAGAACCTTATAGAGTATTCTAAAAGACTATAATAAATCCTAATAGTTTTAGGAATGATAATTAATAATAGGCCCTCCTCTAGATCATTGGGCCGCATATAAAAACCAAATCGGGCCCAGTTTAGTATTTTGACCATAACTTCCTCATTATTCATCGGAATTGGGCTTATAATATATCGTTGGAAAGGCATTTTCAAACCCCATCTAACTACACCATTATTGGACCCTTATCATAGACCAAACTAAACTAGAATGCATGTTTTTAAAAAAATTAGGTAACAAAAGAAATATTTTCAAAAACAGAAAGAAGAGATATTTAAATAAAAACATCCTCATCACTAAACTTTTCACACTTTCGCTTTATTCGATAATCAAATGACGTGAAAGGTATTCATCACTGGGTTTGGTTTTAGGGAGACACAAATGGGTGTCTACACTGGGTAATTTGAATTACCCTTCGAAATTTTACGTTTTCCCAAGGCTGGAAAGCATATTTGGATTGCAAACCCCTCAGGCGGCCCTTTGCCTCCTTCTTATGACAGGACAGGCGGCTCTTCGCCTTTTGTCTGATACCTTGACGACCTTTTTCCGTCTGATCCTCAGCGCTCGAGAGGCTGATCGACCTTTTTCCTTGAATGCCTGTCATATGAGCAGCTGTGTGCTTGGTTTGAGGCAATCACTGTTGTGATTGATTGACTTGCAAACATATCATGCTCTTTAAAGCATCAGACGTTTCCAAGCCAATCAATCGATTTAAAGGTGAAACCAACCACACAGCTGCCCAGGGGCAAGAGCATCCCGATTATCATTTGCCGCATGCTTTTCATAAGTTAGGCAAAAGCAAAAAATTTCAAGCATACTTGCAAAAATTTGAAAATGCAAAATTCAAGAGCAAAGTGATCAAAACCGACTCAGTCAGCGCATTCATTAAAAAACTACACAACCAAACGGCTGTGGTAGAACATTATTAACCGGACCCCGTCCGGGAAAGTGATGCAAATTGTTAATTAACCCGACTCCTCAGCCAGTAAAAACAACATATACTCGGCACGAAGGCCAGAAAGTAAGTAATCTTGCATACAACCGCTAAAAAAGAAAAAATAAAAATGGCATACTGCCGCAGAAATTCATTGTTAAGCTGCAGACGGGTCCACCTCGTCATCGCCCCCTTCATCTTCTTCATCTTCCTCGTCAGAAGGAATCTCATGCGCTTGACACGGGACGGGGTGACCAGGTTCCGACAGCTCAGCGTGCGCCCAGGCTTTAAACGACTCTGGTTCTAGCTCGCCTTTCGCCCTAAAAAATACAACCTCTTCAATGTATTTTTGAGCCAGTGCCCAGACGGCATACTACTTGTTTGGATACAAGGCGTTCCAGACAATCTTCATCCTAGCGTCGTTGTCAACCTCACTCTCGGCAACCAGGCGCTCTTCTTCCGCCTCCAAGGTTGCCTTAAAGTTCAGCTGCGCCTGGGTCGCTGCCTCCTCTTGCTCTTTGACCTTGGCCTTTAGGTCGATGTTCTCTTTGGAGACCCCCTTGAGAGAGTCCAGCTCCGGCTTAGCCTTGTCAAGCTCCTCTTGAGCTTTTTTTAGCGCCGTCTCAGCATCCCCGGCCTTCTGCTTGAACGCCTCAAGGTCCTTCTCGAGCTGCTCAATCTTCGACGCCTGCGTCATCACCGTGGCTTTAGTCTCAAGTTCATTTATTACAAGAGTATAGAGCAACGTTTTCAGCGTCTCTTGCTAATTTGTTGGCTCTCTTTACCTCTTCCCGCTTGCGGGAGTATGGACGTTTGAGATCGTTTACCCGCAAAAGAGCCTGCATAAAACGAATCAGGTTAGATCTGCAGGCGGAATAATACTTGAAGTTTATTTCCTTTATTTTCTTTACAGCTCACCTCAGCCAGAAGGGATAGAATGCATTCCAGATTGAAAGTCTCTATCCCAGGGATGTTGTCTTTATCCCTCTTCCAGGCGGCGTCAAGCATGGCCTTGGCATGCTTCTGGACGTCTGGCAAGCAGGGAGAGACATCTGCACCACAATCAAAATTTGATGAGTGCGAAATACAGGCGGCACCAATCTGTTGCCGACCGTCTGAGGAAGAAGTCTGTTGGGAGTGGGATTTCACTCGCAAAGGCCACCCTAATTCAGGCGGGGACTCAAATGGGTTAGCCTTACCTTAAGAGGCGGTATGGCGAGAGCCACCTGCAGGCGCTGTAACCCCTCTACCAACGGATAGGGGGTTGACGAGGTCAAGGCCAAAGTTGCCGTCTACCTCCTGCATCTTTCCCCCTAGACGCATTTGAGTCTTCCCGGCTTTGGCTCTTGGAGTCAAAGAGGAGCCAGACTTCTTGTTTTTGGAGGGTTAGAGGCGGAGTCATCCCTAGCCCGTTTGAGAGACTTCTCAAACGTTTTTGGGATTTTGCCTCCCTACAAAGCGGATACAAGTTAGTCATGCATCCGAAAATGAAGCTTGTAAAGTAAAAGTAAAAAAGGGGTCAGGCGTCTTACGTTGGCCCTGATAGCAGCCGCCTGCTTTTCCCCAATGTCTCTGCGGATGGTGGCGGAGGACCGCTTGGGTGTCTTCTCGTCTAGGAGCATGGCTAAAGCTTCTTCTACAAAAAGAGCAAGAATATCAGTAATTTCCAATTTGACATGGAAATACCCCAGACGGTCTTAAGGTCAGGCACATACGTTTGGTAAACATTGTGCTGAGCCCGCAGGCGGATAAAAAGGCCTCGTCTCTGAACTAGGCGCTTTTTGGAATCCAATTTTTTAGAACCTTTATTGTTTCCCCGGTTGACAGAGTAGCAATTTGAAGACCAAAAAAGTTGGTCTCAATTATTTTATCGTAGTCCTCATCCGGAATCCGGGAAAGACAACACTTTCGGCCTAGAAGGTCGGGCTTCTTATTGTACCGGCATAGTTAAAAATTTTGTCGTCGGCTAGGTGCAGACAGCAAGTAGAAGCGGTGCTTCCACCGTCGAATTTGGACACCTTGTCCAAAGTCATCATGTACTGAGGGAGGATGGTCATTGTATACCACGCCATACAGCCGCCTGGGTTGCGACTCAAGTAATGCATATGGGCAAAGGCCTCCCAGCCGGGATGCAGCCCCTGGAACTCATAGGCGGCAACAGACCCCAGAATGTTCGCCAAAGAATTGGGGGTAAGGTCCCAGACTCCTAGGGCATAGCCTCTTAGAATTCTCTTCACCGCCTAGTGAAGAGGAAATCTTAGCCCAACTAGGAACGCCGCCTCATAACAGCCAAAGTAGGCATTGGCGTTCCTCTTGTCATCTTTTCAAGAGACGGTGCCCTCTACAGGCGATACCCGGATGCTATAATTACCGGATAGGTGTCGCATGAGTTTGAAATTCTCTAAGTTTATATCCATGTTTGCCCTATCTTTGGCAGAGACGTGGATCAAGAAGGGGTCATCCTTCTCACTCCATTTTTCCTCTCCTCCACCTCATTATCCTCAAGCGCTGACATAGGTTCGTCACTGCTCTCAGAGTTGGAGGCGGAGCTTTCTCCGGATGACTCCTCATCTTGCGAGTAGGGCATAGAGACGGCCTCCTCACCGTCTCTCTGGTCGCACTCATCAAGAAAAGAATCTCCAAGGGTTAAAGGGGCACCCGGAGGAGACCTCTCATTAGCCGTCGGGTTTTCCCTACCTGACGTCTCCCCCTCAGGCGGTTGCCCTCCTGAGCCCTCGCTCCTATAGTCGGGATATACGGTCGTCTGCATTGTCCGAGCCAATGTGTCCTGCACAGACACATTTACGGTCATATTCAAAGCATAAGGGTGGTCCAAACACTCTAAGGTGGCACTCCCAGTCCTAGACGCAGCCGTATCAGGAGACCAGTTGGACTCTAACCTTGGATGTGCCGTGTGTGTTGGTGATGCATCCATTTATTGCAAAGAATATATACAAGCGAGATAAAATGAAAAGAGCTGAGAGAGACAGAGGCGGTACCTTAGAATTGATATCTGAAGGTAAGGCGGAACCGGCTGGGGCAAGCGTAAATGAGCGTAGTAATTTGTGCTTGAAAGCTTGGTTTTATTTTTCACATAATTGCAAACTAATTGCAGTAAATGTGAAATTGTTGTTCTTTGAGGCTTCCAAGTATTAAAGATTCAATCTTTAATTACGTTAAATGATTGAAACTTTATATTACTAAATTCTATGAATTTTTGTTAAACTTTGTTGATTTAATCATTTTTTAGTTGATTGGAATCATAAAGTTTGAAACTTTGTGATAGAAAAATTATTTATCATCATATTGGAAGATACAATTTTTCAAGGATTCACAAGTATTAAAGTTGGAATCTTTGTTGAACTTATGTTTATTTCTCCAACTCCCTCTTATTTTGTCAAAAACTCAAGGTTAATTTAAATTAATTAAATTAATAGTGAGTAATTGCCCTATTATTTTTGTTCCACCATGTTAAACCAATTTAATTAAAGAATGGTTCTAGGGAATTATTTTGGTTATTTACATGCATTTTAAAAATTTTATTTAAGTTAGACTTGTTTAAATTTTTTATTTTGCTTAAATAAATTAGTTCTAAAATTAATTTAGAATTAATAATTATGTCACGAAAAATTGGGATCAAAATCCCGAGGCTATGGCACGCAAAACGAGGAAACATAGCAGCCCGCATGTGGCTGCCAAGGATGCAGCCCCGAGCTTGCGCGTGAGCCGATGTGTGGCTGTTGCTTGCTGCCAATAGCATGGCGTGCCAGCAAGCACTAAGAAGTAGCACGGCGCAGCAGCAACAAGGTGATGTGCGCGCTTGTGCGTGCTTCCTTGCGTGGCTGGCCGCGGCTAGTGCAAGCACGAGCACATCGTGCATTGCTTGGGACTTGGTGCATGCGTCGTTTAATCAGGGGTATGCGTAGACGTTGCTTGCAAAGCAATGTAGTGCAATGAATTCGTTCAACATGGCCATCAAGGGCCACGTTATTGATGTGTGAAAGTTCGCTGATATGGGCGGTGTAACGCTTAGCGACATCGGGCCCACTCCTACGTTCATTGAGCATCAAACGGTTGTGTGAAATGTGAGCACTCCATGTCTTAGTGCTAGGCACTTAGACACTTTGGACTACGTATTTTTGCTTAAAAATTGTCGTTTTAATTATTTTATTCTAATTAGTTTTAATTATTTTAGTAAATTTTGGAGGCTAGGCCTCAGTTTTGAGCGGCATTGGCAAAATTTATTTTAACAAATTTTGGGATTTACCGGCTTAATTAATTGGATTAATTAAGTTGGATGCGAAATTTAGTGGGAGCTTCGAATGTTAATTAAGCTTATTTACATAACCAGTTAAAACAACTTTCAGTAGTTTTAATTAGGCGTGTTAATTGGATTAACCACCTAGATTAGTTACTAGTTCACACGTGTTTATGCATTGTTACTTGTTTATCATTGTAAAATGCATGGGTCATTCACCAATAGTGAATGGATGAATGGAATGTATATTCTCTCACAGGTTTTATGAAATGACAACTAGTGGGGGCTGATTAGGATAGAAAATACGGACTGCGATCCGTGATGTATTTTTGTAAATCTAAATACGGTCTGCGTACCGTTGAGTATTTTTGTACCTTAATATTTAGATTAGTCCTAATCGTAGATACTAGTAGGTTCATTTATTTTGGTCAAGTCTTGGAAGACGAAGCCATGAAGTTGCAAATGAAGACCTTTTGAAGATTTGAAGATCTCAAGGGGTCATGCTAGTTGCCAAATGCATCTATATTTATGTTTTCGGTATATATATATATATGTATATATATATATGTATATATATATATATATGTATATGTATATATATATATATATTTTACATATATATATATATATATATACATATATATATATATATATATGTATATATATATGAATTATATGTTATATGCATGTTTAGGATTTCGAATGTTGTGATGATTAATTAAGTTCACTTAAATCAACCAACATAGAAACCCTAGGTCCCTAAATATTGAGTTAAAACTTGCCATTCCAAAACAACACTTACCAACAGAACGAGGGTAGTGGTGGGCTACGCCAAAGCGAGGCATCACTACCTCTCCTAGGAGCGTAAGGCATACCGGGTATGCAAGTTGGTTTTGGTTCTACTCAACGATATGAGTGATGGAGTCATAACATGTCGTGGTAAAGTGAATAGATTGTTGACAGAGCATTAGATGCGGCGATTTATATTCAACCAAGAGTGGCTTAGAGCCATTATCAAAGCGTTGCTTACCTTAGGAGATTGAGTGTTAAGACAAGCCAAATCATGCTTAACCACTCTTTGTTTCTTCGGATCTTGGAATTGACTTATTCTCGCCAAATGGGGACAATTTTAATGTGTGGATAAGACGTTTAGTAATATTGAAGATTTTCATGAATACCTTTTAATTTTCAAACTTATTAGGTTATTTACTTGATTAATGGTTATACTTTGCACTTATATTTGTAGAGTTCCAAATCAAACTGTACTGCTTTCCATGATTGGTAAAGGAAATCTTTGAGAATGGTTCTCAAAGAAAAGTAAAGCATTTCTAAAATACAATTCTCATAAATGACTTTTATAACAATGTCCGAAAAGACGGTTGGACATCATGTATTAAAAATACTAGGTAGTTTTGATAAAAAATGAAGTATTGAGTTGCAAACTCAAAATTGTCAATATTGACAACCAACATATCTTTTCGCTTAATACATAGATAAGTAGGACTCATTGATGTAGGAATTCAAGCGTGAATTAAAGGAAAAGATGGAACTTTGTTTTACGGTGCATTAGATGCTTAATTATTCCTAACAAAGTATAAAAGTCAAAGACTCTTAAAGAAATGGTTCTTACAAGATTATGAGTAAAGTATGATAAGAAATATAGGAAACGAGGAACGAAGAAAGGAATTAGATTCCATTTCAACCCATTAGTTCATATTATTGTATTTATTTTAGCAATTCGTTATATTCACAAGTATCGGATACTGCTTGAGTGTTCCACTTTGAAAGTGACCTCAAACTATTGAAGATAAGCTAAGTTATCGACTTACAAGCTAAGAATGAAGCAAGTGGTGCTACATCAGTTGTAAGGACGTATGCTTTGTTTAAAGACGATTAAGATAAGGCTAGAACAAATAAATTGTTATTGTGTTCCATAATCAGCAATTGATCCGTTTACACATGAAAAGACTCACATTTAAAGCAATGAGCAATAGTTGCAAATTTATTTGAATGGCATGGTTGTCTAAACCATGAGTCAAGAATGCTTGATTATAAACAAACATTATCTTAACATGATAAACTAGCAAAAGCTCAAATTCATGGGCATGATTTGCATTCCGAACATCTTTAGCAATGTCACATCGACAAGAACGTACTCAAGGCTCTATTAGATAGGATCTTGATAGTTGATCGATTCGGAATCGTTCTAAGACAAGCAAGTCTTACTTGTTGAAACCGACAAATTAAAGAGCTATTGTTCTTGGTATATACAATTGACTCCGAAAGCTAAAGAGGATTCATTTACTTCAACGTCTCACAAAGAATTTGAAAGATTATGGCTATATTCATCAAATGTGAACAAACTTGACCTTGAATAGTTCAAGAGTTTAGTGAAGTACATAATCGGCTTGGCAAGACATCAAAACGTCTAGATTAGATCGAGCGATGTTTTCTAGAGCCAAGCGTGACCATCACAAAGTTATAAAATGAAATTTGCATAAATAACTCCATAAAGAACATAGTGTGTCTTCACGGAGACCTCGATGCCATTTAAAAATGACTCGAATAATGATGGATCACATCCCTTCCAATAAAGTTCTTAAGATTTGCACGAAGGACTAATGTTACACTAAACAAAATGTCGAAACTAAGAAAGGACGCCATATTCAGTTATGGATAGAATTATCTTCTAAATGTCTTTTCAAGTATATGTTTAAAACTCTTAGCCACATTGGGAGTTTATTGGCTCAGTGGGAGCTAACTGTTTGTTTCATCACAACGAACTTTTACCCAAAGACAATATACATGTTTCTTTGTAAGCATTCAAGTGAGACCATGGGCATTACCTCCACAACCTAATTGAGAACATAGTGTTTGTTGCTCTAAGTGGTGTCTTTCTAGAAAGTAACACGTTTCCAAAATGACAAGTGGGAGGAAAATGAACTCGATGACCATCGAGCTTAGCAACAAACTAGAGCTGAGAATCTCAGAAGACCTTAAAAGGACTTCGTGAGAATGCTTGATCAAGAATACTCAAAAGGACTTTACAAGTGCCTTAAAAGAGAATTAATTACTCACAAAACATCAAAAATGTTGGAGTAAGATCAACATAATAAAAGGGCTTTGGAAGCGCCTTGAGACTTAATGGTTGATGCAATTGCCCCGTATAGGTATAGAATTCACGAAAGGCTTGGGTTGAATCCTTTAAATTTTCTATTAAGTTAAAAATAAACCTAATACTTACAAGCATACTATTTACTATTAGATAATAAAGGAATAATGTCTTGTAAGATAGCTACGACAAATCCAAATTCCGAATAATGGTTAGAAGCCATAAAAATCCTAGATAGACTCCATGTTTGAAAATCATGTTTGAAACTTGATTAATTTGCATAAAGGGGGAAAGACCCATCGATTGCAAATAAGTTTTCAAGTAGAAAACTAACAAATGTGGAAATGTATATAAACACATAGCTAGATTGGTTGAAAAGGATACAATTAAATTCACGGATTTGATTTTAATAAAAACCTATTCACCAATCGGAATGCTAAAGTCTTTTCTTGATTGTTTTAGCAAAATTTCTCATATGAAATATGGCAAAATAGATACCAAAACCGCCTTCTCAAAATAGGATTTTGGAAGTGACTATGGAATAGTCTAAGGGTTTTGAAAATCTAAATAATACTAGATGTGAAAGCAAGCTCAAGGAATCCGTCATTGGATTTAAGGAAGCATTGCATATAGGAATTGGAACGTGTTTTCTCATAAAGTTAATAAGGGGATTGGCTTATGAAGAAACATAGAAATTCTTATGAATAAGAAGCTTAGTGGGAGCAAAAGTAAATTATATAAAAGTCCAATAAGAAGTCTACGAACTCTGTTGTGAAATAACTCTCAAATGCTAAATGCTTAGATTTGAAAGTATTTTTGACAATGGACCAAACAAAAGACGATACTTAGTACGTATTGGGCATTAATTTCTATTGTATAGACTTAATAAAATGTTTGAACGTGTAAAGGAGTTTACCGTGTTAAACATGAATTGAAGGACTTTGAAACACTTTTGACCCGTATGTATAAAACTAAGTAAATGTTTGAACTAAGTATAAGCTAGGCTAAATACTAAGTCAAACATGAAAGACTCTAATAGAGACTTTCAACCATATCACACAGCAAAATGTTTAGCAAAGACTCGGTGAAACTGAATGAGCTAAAATGACAAATTGATGGAATAAAACTGAGAATTACTCTGCCATTTAATCTATCATTTACGTTGTGATATGGAATCGTCGCAGGACTTACTTGCTTAGAGCATGTGAAGCATGTATGAACCACCAATCAACCTGAATCTATGTATTAGATTGTTAGATTATGGCCAAGAAAATCCAAAGTACTTGGAAAAGTAACAGGATGAGTTCTTGACTTGTGGAAACTAATACGATTTGAGAATTTATGTTGCAAGCACAAACCTTAACAAGGATTAGATCCTTAACAAGGAAGCCGTTTGTAAGCACGAGCTAACAATAAGTCGTGGCTTGAGAATGGTAACGTGGACGTGGATCCATGTGTAATGTGCATGAATTTAAGGAAAATTTCCATGATCACAAGTGATTAGGGTATCCCAAATCATTGTGAGCCGTTTGGAATGAAACCCTAGCAAAGCATCATCAGGAAGTCTACTAAAATATATGTTGATAATATTATTGCCTTAATGGAAATAATAAAGAAGATGTTCTATGGAAAGTTCGCTGCTGAACATTAATGATTGTAGGTTGTCAAGTTGAAGGTCTCAATCATGAAAATTAGTGGGAGCTATCACTTGGACAATAAATCCTGATTCACATATAATCCATGACACCCTTAAATTTATCTTTATTATAAAAGTGATCAGTAATGAAGATGCTAAGATTAGCAAAGTAGTTATAACTAAACCTATGCAATAAGTGAACGACAACATTCACAATTGCATGAAAGAAATCAAGCATATTAGATATGGGTGTGATTTCTATAGATGTTTTATAAAGGGTGATACTCTTAAAACATTCGGAAAAACCATTTATCATAAGTTGAACCATTCAGGTTTTAGAGTAATTTAAAATTTCATGCAATTTTCATCACTCCGTTTGCTATTTAATTTTGGTTTAGAATTAAATAATGAGTCCATTCGATTCTTGGAATATTCAAAATAGGGTATCAAGACCAGTCTTGGTAAGGAAACACCTATTAAGTGAACATTAAATATTATAATCGAAAATTATCCCTAATCGAGGTCATTTAAACGATGGACAATTATTGACCAATTGAGATTAGTGTGTAGTCTGATTTATAGCACTGTTTCTTGTGCTACGCGGACATGATTGTCATAAATCAGTTGCACATGTATTGGTTTAGAACCATACTGGATCGACCTATGAGAATACTTTAAGAGATTAAAAATCGTCATAAGTATACTTCTCATGATGGCTATCGGAACCTATTTCCTTGACCAAGAGTATTGTGAGTTCTCTTGTTTAAGCACTAGTCCGCTTTGATGTTGTCAAACGTCTGCCGTAATAGGAGATTATAACGGCAACACTCGGGCGGCTAGGTCCTCTCAGTAAGAGAAGCTACATTACAAGACTGGTAATGTCCCCCTACAAAAATAGGGAAGATGTCTTTGTTGTATACAAGGCCTCTCGTAGAGCGAGACTGTTAAAATACATGGCCGTGCTCGGATGGATTTTAGAAATCATCTGTTTATTGACAATCGGACACGGAATTGAGATACACTTCTGGACGTAATAAGGATGACGAAATAATCTTACCTTATAGTTCATGAAGAGACATGAAGAGACATAGGGAGATTGAAAGGAATGGTGTCCTTCGAACAAGTGAATTATTCTGATAGCGGGTTCATAATTATTAGAAAGCTAATATATTCAGTAAGGTCAAGTGATCGGAATGCCTGGGTGGAGGCCGCTTCCGATCAGTAATATTAATGTATAATTAATATTACAGCTTAATCATGACTGAACCCTTCGTGTCACACCCAAGAAAATATATGAACCGACTCGACGAATCAATTCGAAAGAAATTAATTCGTCGTGCAGAGTGTTAAATATTTAGACGTCGGAAATTTGAGCTTAGAGCGTCGAAACCAAGCGTTGGAAGTCGAGTAAAAAATAAAAAAAGACAAGACGGCAAAATTAGTAATAAATCAACAATGACTAAAATACCCTTAGCATCGGAATCCCGAGTGCTACGGGATTAGGCAAGCTAGCAGCCCGCACCATGTGCGAGGCTTGCTAGCGAGCCACGACCAGCAGTCCGCAAGCATTGCGTGGCTTGCAGGCGCGCGCTACTGCTAGCAGCCCGCACATGTGCATGGCTTGCTAGCAGCGCCCATCGGCTGCAGCAGCCCGCACATATGTGTTTGGGCGTGCTGGGCCGAGAAGGCTGCAGCTACCAGCTCGCATGTGCGGGGCTAGGCTGGGCCGAGTGCTAAGGCAGGTCATTGGAAAAGCATGTGAAGGGAGTATGTTTGTGTGAGGACAAGTGGCACAAGAAGAGGAAGGAGTGGGGAGCAAGTATGGTCCCCTCCTCTCCAAGTGGTCCTCACTTCTCTTTACATACAACAAGGACACTTGTTGATTTATTACTTGCTTACCTATTTTATTTATTTCACTTTTAAATTAAATTGGGAATTTCATGATCCCACATTGATGGGACTGAAATTCTCACTCCCACTTTTCCCTATGAATACCCATGTTGGGTTTTGGAGTAAAGTGCTTGAGTGGGAGTTAGAAAGAGCATTGCATTTTAGCAAAAACTCTTAAACTCCATTAACACTTGGGTTTTGGTCGGACCTTGCTAACTCCAAGGTAGCGGACCTAAAAAGTCGGTGTTTGTCCTTTGTGGGTCATTGGAGGCTCGGTATTTTGGGAGCTAAAGCTTTCAAGTAAGACCCCATTTGGTTGGGCAAAGCACGCGTCAAAGGTATATTCCGATTTTATCCTGTTATGTTTATTTGTTATGCTTTATGGTTTTATTAATTGCGAGTGGTTCTTAGGGTCGGGGTTGTTTCCGCGGTAAGTTGGACGTACCAAACCCCAACAATTTGAACAAAGATTTTTGAATCAAATGAAAGTCAAACACATTAAAACAAAGATTTTTAATCGAGTGAAAGTAATACACATTCAAACAAAGCTTTTTGAATCAAATGAAAGTTAAACACATTCAAACAAAGCTTTTTGAATCGTATAAAAGTCAAATGCATTCAATGAAGCTAACTAAATCAAATGAAAATCAAACACATTCAAAAACAGTTTTTGAATTAAATGAAAGTCAAACACATTCAAACAAAGCTTTTTGAGTTGCATGAAAGTCAAATGCATTCAACGAAGCTAACTTAATAAAATGAAAATCAAACACATTCAAACAAAACTTTTTGAATCAAATGAAAGTCAAACACATTCAAACAAAGCATTTTGAATCAAATGAAAGTCAAACACATTCAAACAAAGCTTTTTGAATAAAATGAAAGTTAAACACATATAAACAAAGCTTTTTGAATCGAATGAAAGTTTAATGCATTTAACGAAGCTAATTGAAATAAATGAGAGTCAAACACATTTAAACAAAACTTTGTAAATCAAATGATAGTCTAATGCATTCAATGAAGCTAATTAAATAATATTAAAGTCAAACACATTCAAACAATTCTTTTTGAGTCAAAGGAAAGAAAAACACATTTAAACAAAGTTTTTGAATCAAATGAAAGTCAAACACATTCAAACAAAGCATTTTGAATCAAATGAAAGTCAAACACATTCAAACAAAGTTTTTGAATCAAATGAAAGTTAAACACATTCAAACAAAGCCTTTTGAATCAAATAAAGTAAATGATAATCAAACAAAGCTTATTGAATTAAATGAAAGTCAAACACATTCAAACAAAGCTTTTTGAATCGAATTAAATTCAAATGCATTTAACGAAGCTAATTGAATCAAATGAAAGTTAACCACATTCAAACTAAGCTTTATGAATCAAATGAAAGTCAAACACATTCAATCAAAGATTTTTGAATCGAATGAAAGTCAAACACACTCAAACAAATCTTTATGAACTTAATGAATGTCACATGTATTCTACGAAGATAATTGAATTAAATGTAAGTAAAAAACATTCAAAAATAAAGCTTTTTGAATCAAATAAAAATCAAACACATTCAAACAAAGCTTTATGAATCAAATGAAAGTCAAACACATTCAAATAAAGCTTTTGGAATCAAATGAAAGTCAAACACATTCAAACAAGGCTTTTTGAATCAAATGAAAGTCAAACACATTCAAAAAAAGCTTTTTGAATCGAATGAAAGTCAAATGCATTCAACGAACCTAATTGAATCAAATGAAAGTCAAACACATTCAAACAAATAACATCCTAAAGTTGCAACTAAAATATTCCAAAGTTGCAACTAATATGAAACTAATTGAATCAAAAAGAAGTCAAGCACATTCAAAAAAATATTTTTGTATCAAATGAAAATCAAACAAAGTCAAACAAAACTTTTTAAACCAAACACATTCAAACCAAGATTTTTGAAATGACATAAATAAAAATGCATTTATCGAAGCTAATTAAATCAAATAAAAGTCAAACATATTTGAACAAAGCTTTTTGAATAGAATGAAAGTCAAACACATTAAAACAAAGCTTTTTGAATCGAGTGAAAGTAAAACACATTTAAACAAAGCATTTTGAATCAAATGCAAGTCAAACACATTCAAACAAAGCTTTTTCAATTGTATAAAAGTCAAATGCAATTAACGAAGCTAACCAAATGAAATGAAAATCAAACACATTCAGACAAAGCTTTTTGAATTAAATAAAAGTCAAAACACATTCAAACAAAGTTTTTTTAATCTCATGAAAGTCAAATACATCCAACGAAGCTAAATGAATCAAATGAAAATCAAACACATTCAAACAAAACTTTTTGAATCATATGAAAGTCGAAAACATTCAAACAAAGCATTTTGAAACAAATGAAAGTCTAAAACATTCAAACAAAGCTTTTTGAATAAAATGATCGTTAAACACATTCAAATAAAGCTTTTAAAATCAAATAAAAGTCAAACACATTCAAACAAATATTTTTGAATCAAATGAAAGTCAAACACATTCAAACAAATCTTTTTGAATCGAATCAAAGTCTAATGCATTTAACGAAGCTAATTAAATCAAATGAAAGTCAAACACATTCAAACAAAGCTTTTTGAATCAAATGAAAGTCAAACACTTTCAAACAAAGCTTTTTGAATCAAATGAAAATTAAACACATTCAAACAAAGCTTTTTGAATCAAATGAAAGTCAAACACATTCAAACAAAGATTTTTGAATCAAATGAAAGTCAAACACATTCTAACAAAGCTTTTTGAATCGAATTAAAGTCAAATGTATTTAACAAAGCTAATTGAATCAAATGAAAGTTAACCACTTTCAAACTAAGCTTTTTGAATCAACTGAAAGTCAAACACATTCAAACAAAGCTTTTTGAATCGAATAAAAGTCAAACACATTCAAACAATTCTTTAAAAATTGAATGTGTTTGACTCTCTTTCTTTCTATGAAGCTAATTGAACAAAATGAAAGTCAAACATATTCAAATAAAGCATATTTTATTAAATGAAAGTCAGACATATTTAATCAAAGCTTTTTGGATTGAATGAAAGTCTAATGCATTCAACAAAGTTATTTGAATCAAATGAAAGTTAAATACATTTAGACAAAGCTTTTTAAATTAAATGACAGTCGAACACATTCAAACAAAGCTTTTTGAAACTAATGATAGTCAAATGCATTCAACGAAGCTAATTGAATCAAATGAAAGTAAAAAACATTCAAACAATGCTTTTCGAATCATGAAAGTAAAACACATTCAAAAAAAGCATTTGGAATCGAATTAAAGTCGAATGCATTTAACGAAGCTAATTGAATCAAATGAAAGTCAAACACATTTATACAAAGCTTTTTAAATCAAGTGAAAGTCAAACACATTAAAACAAATCATTTTGAATCAAATGAAAGTCAAACACATTCAAACAAAGCTTTTTGAATCAAATGAAAATTAAACACATTCAAACAAAGATTTTTTAATCAAATGAAAGTCAAACACATTCTAACAAAGCTTTTTGAATCGAATTAAAGTCAAATGCATTTACCAAAGCTAATTGAATCAAATGAAAGTTAACCACTTTCAAACTAAGCTTTTTGAATCAACTGAAAGTCAAACACATTCAAACAAAGCTTTTTGAATCGAATAAAAGTCAAACACATTCAAACAATTCCTTAAAAATTGAATGCGATTGACTCTCTTTCTTTCTATGAAGCTAATTGAACAAAATGAAAGTCAAACATATTCAAATAAAGCATATTTTATTAAATGAAAGTCAGACATATTCAATCAAAGCTTTTTGGATTGAATGAAAGTCTAATGCATTCAACAAAGTTATTTGAATCAAATGAAAGTTAAATACATTTAAACAAAGCTTTTTAAATTAAATGACAGTCGAACACATTCAAACAAAGCTTTTTGAAACTAATGATAGTCAAATGCATTCAACGAAGCTAATTGAATCAAATGAAAGTAAAAAACATTCAAACAATGCTTTTCGAATCATGAAAGTAAAACACATTAAAAAAAAGCATATGAAATCGAATTAAAGTCGAATGCATTCAACGAAGTTAATTGAATCAAATGAAGGTCAAACACATTTAAACAAAGCTTTTTAAATCAAGTGAAAGTCAAACACATTAAAACAAACCATTTTGAATCAAATGAAAGTCAAACACATTCAAACAAAGCTTTTTGAATAAAATGAAGGTCAAACACATTCAAACAAAGCTTTTTAAATCATGAAAGTCCTACACATTTAAACCAAGCTTTTTGAATAAAATGAAAGTCAAAAGCATTCAATGAAGCTAATTGAATCAAATGAAAGTAAAACACATTCAAATAAAGCTAATTGAATCGCATGAAAGTCAAATGCATTCTACAAAGCTAATTAAATCAAATTAAAATAAAACATTTTCAAACAAAGCATTTTAAATAAAATAAAATTCAAACACATTCAAACCAAACTTTTTTAAAAGAAAAAAAAGTAAAATGCATTTAACGAAGTTAATTAAAACAAATGAAAGCCAAACACATTGGAACATGGCTTTTTGAATCGAATGAAAGTCAAACACATTGAAACAAAGCTTTTTGGATCGAGTGAAAGTAAAACACATCCAAACAAAGCTTTTTGAATGAAATGAAAGCCAAACACATTCAAACAAAGCTTTTTGAATCAGTAAAGTCAAACACATTCAAACCAAACTTTTTTAATCAAATGAAAGTCAAAAGCATTCAATGAAGCTAATTGAATCAAATAAAAGTTAAACACATTCAAATAAAGCCAATTGAATCGTATGAAAGTCAAATGCATTCTACAAATCTAATTGAATCGAATTAAAATCAAACACATTTTAACCAAACTTTTAGAAAAGAAAAAAAGTCAAATGCATTTAACGAAGCTAATTAAATCAAATGAAAGTCAAACACATTGGAACATAACTTTTTGAATCGAATGAAAGTCAAACACATTTAAACAAAGCTTATTTAATCTTATGAAAATAAAACACATTCAAACAAATATTTTTGAATGAAATGAAAGTCAAACACATTCAAACAAAGCTTTTTGAATCGTATGAAAGTCAAATGCATTCAACGAAGCTAACTTAATCAAATAAAAATCAAACACATTCCAACAAAGCTTTTTAAATTAAATGAAAGTCAAACACATTCAAAAAAAGATTTTTGAATCATATGAAAGTCAAATGCATTCAATGAAGCTAACTAAATCAAATGAAAATCAAACACATTAAAACAAAACTTTTTGAATCAAATGAAAGTCAAGCACATTCAAATTAAGCTTTTATAAAAGAAAGAAAGTTCAAATGCATTCAACGAAGATAATTAAATAAAATCAAATGAATGTCAATCACATTCGAACAAAGCTTTCTGAATCGAATAAAAGTCAAATGCATTCAACGAAGCTAATTAAATCAAATGAATGTCAAAAACATTCAATCAAAGCTTTTTAAATCAAAAGAAAGTCAAATGAATTGAAACAAAGCTTTACGAATCAAATGATAGTCAAACACATTCAAACAAAGGTTTTTGAATAGAATGAAAGTCAAACACATTAAAACAAAGCTTTTTGAATCGAGTGAAAGTAAAACACATTCAAACAAAGCATTTTGAATCAAATGAAAGTCAAACACATTCAAACAAAGCTTTTTGAATTGTATAAAAGTCAAATGCAATTAACGAAGCTAACCAAACGAAATGAAAATCAAACACATTAAGACAAAGCTTTTTGAATTGTATAAAAGTCAAATGCAATTAACGAAGCTAACCAAACGAAATGAAAATCAAACACATTAAGACAAAGCTTTTTGAATTAAATGAAAGTCAAAACACATTCAAACAAAGTTTTTTTAATCTTATGAAAGTCAAATACATCCAACGAAGCTAAATGAATCAAATGAAAATCAAACACATTCAAACAAAACTTTTTGAATCATATGAAAGTCGAACACATTCAAACAAAGCATTTAGAAACAAATGAAAGTCTAAAACATTCAAACAAAGCTTTTTGAATAAAATGATCGTTAAACACATTCAAATAAAGCTTTTAAAATCAAATAAAAGTCAAACACATTCAAACAAATATTTTTGAATCAAATGAAAGTCAAACACATTCAAACAAATCTTTTTGAATCGAATCAAAGTCTAAAGCATTTAACGAAGCTAATTGAATCAAATGAAAGTCAAACACATTCAAACAAAGCTTTTTGAATCAAATGAAAGTCAAACACATTCAAACAAAGCTTTTTGAATCAAATGAAAATTAAACACATTCAAACAAAGCTTTTTGAATCAAATGAAAGTCAAACACATTCAAACAAAGATTTTTGAATCAAATGAAAATCAAACACATTCTAACAAAGCTTTTTGAATCGAATTAAAGTCAAATGTAGTTAACAAAGCTAATTGAATTCAATGAAAGTTAACCACTTTCAAACTAAGCTTTTTGAATCAACTTAAAGTCAAACACATTCAAACAAAGCTTTTTGAATCGAATAAAAGTCAAACACATTCAAACAAATCTTTAAAAATTGAAAGTGTTTGACTTTCTTTCTTTCTATGAAGCTAATTGAACAAAATGAAAGTCAAACATATTAAAATAAAGCATTTTTAATTAAATGAAAGTCAGACATATTCAATCAAAGCTTTTTGGATTGAATGAAAGTGTAATGCATTCAACAAAGTTATTTGAATCAAATGAAAGTTAAATACATTTAAACAAAGCTTTTTAAATTAAATGACAGTCGAACACATTTAAACAAAGCTTTTTGAATCTCATGATAGTCAAATGCATTCAACGAAGCTAATTGAATCAAATGAAAGTCAAAAACGTTCAAACAATACTTTTCGAATCATGAAAGTAAAACACATTCAAAAAAAGCATTTGGAATCGAATTAAAGTCGAAAGCATTCAACGAAGCTAATTGAATCAAATGAAGGTAAAAAACATTTAAACAAAGCTTTTTAAATCAAGAGAAAGTCAAACACATTAAAACAAATCGTTTTGAATCAAATGAAAGTCAAACACATTCAAACAAAGCTTTTTGAATAAAATGAAGGTCAAACACATTCAAACCAAGTTTTTCAAATCATGAAAGTCCAACACATTCAAACCAAGCTTTTTGAATAAAATGAAAGTCAAAAGCATTCAATGAAGCTAATTGAATCAAATGAAAGTAAAACACATTAAAATAAAGCTAATTGAATCGCATGTAAGTCGAATGCATTCTACAAAGCTAATTAAATCAAATTAAAATAAAACACAATCAAACAAAGCATTTTAAATAAAATAAAATTCCAACACATTCAAACCAAACTTTTTTAAAAGAAAAAAAGTAAAATGCATTTAACGAAGCAAATTAAAACAAATGAAAGCCAAACACATTGGAACATGGCTTTTTGAATCGAATGAAAGTCAAACACATTGAAACAAAGCTTTTTGGATCGAGTGAAAGTAAAACACATCCAAACAAAGCTTTTTGAATGAAATGAAAGCCAAACAAATTCAAACAAAGCTTTTTGACTCATTAAAGTAAAACACATTCAAACCAAACTTTTTGAATCAAATGAATGTCAAAAGCATTCAATGAAGCTAATTGAATCAAATGAAAGTTAAACACATTCAAATAAAGCCAATTGAATCGTATGAAAGTCAAATACATTCTACAAATCTAATTGAATCAAATTAAAATTAAACACATTTAAACAAAGATTTTTAAATCAAATAAAATTCAAACACATTATAACCAAACTTTTAGAAAAGAAAAAAAGTCAAATGCATTTAACTTTTTGAATCAAATGAAAGTCAAACACATTGGAACATAACTTTTTGAATCGAATGAAAGTCAAACACATTAAAACAAAGCTTATTTAATCTTATGAAAACACATTCAAACAAATATTTTTGAATTAAATGAAAGTCAAACACATTCAAACAAAGCTTTTTGAATCGTATGAAAGTAAAATGCATTTAACGAAGCTAACTTAATCAAATGAAAATCAAACACATTCAAACAAAGCTTTTTGAATTAAATAAAAGAAAAACACATTCAAACAAAGATATTTTAATCATATGAAAGTCAAATACTTTCAATGAAGCTAACGGAATAAAATGGAAATCAAACACATTCAAACAAAACTTTTTGAATCAAATGAAAGTCAAGCACAATCAAATTAAGCTTTTATAAAAGAAAGAAAGTTCAAATGCATTCAACGAAGATAATTAAATAAAATGAAACTCAAACAGATTGGAAAAAAAAATTAAAACCAAATGAAAGTCAATCACATTCAAACAAAGCTTTTTGAATAAAATGAAAGTCAAATGCATTCAACGAAGCTAATTAAATCAAATGAATGCCAAAAACATTCAAACAAAGCTTTTTAAATCAAAAGAAAGTCAAATGAATTGAAACAAAGCTTTACGAATCAAATGATAGTCAAACAAATTCAAATAAAGCTTTTTGAATCAAATGAAAGTCACACACATTCAAACAAAGATTCTTGACACAAAAGAAAGTAAAACACATTCAAACAAAGCTTTCTACATCAAATGATAGTCTAATGCATTTAATGAAACTAATTAAATTAAATTAAAGCCAAGCACATTCAAACAAGTCTTTTTGAATCAAAGGAAAGAAAAACACACTATAAAAATTGTTTTTGAATTGAATGAAAGTCAAATTCATTCAAACAAAGCATTTTGAATCAAATGAAAGTCAAACACATTTACACAAAGCTTTTTGAAAAAAATGAAAGTTAAACACATTCAAACAAAGCTAATTGAATCCAATGAAAGTCAAACATATTCAAACAAAGATTTTTGAATCAAATGAAAATAAAACACATTCAAACAAGGCTTGTTAAATCAAATAAAGGTCAAACACATTGAGAACACGCTTTTTGAAAAGAAAAAAAGTCAAAATGTATTTAACGAAGCTAATTAAATGAAATGATAGTCAAACATATTTCACCAAAGCTTTTTGAATCGAATGAAAATCAAACACATTAAAACAAAGCTTTTAGAATCGAGTGAAAGTAATACACATTCAAGTAAAACATTTTGAATCAAATGAAAGTCAAACACATTCAAACAAAGCTTTATGAATCATGAAAGTAAAACACATTATAAAAAAGCATTTTGAATGGAATTAAAATCGAATGCATTCAACGAAGCTAATTGAATCAAATGAAGGTCAA
This sequence comes from Chenopodium album, assembly GCF_948465745.1. NCBI lineage: Eukaryota > Viridiplantae > Streptophyta > Magnoliopsida > Caryophyllales > Amaranthaceae > Chenopodium > Chenopodium album. The sequence continues at coordinate 25,244,979 of NC_137842.1, forward strand.
ACACATTTAAACAAAGCTTTCTAAATCAAATGAAAGTTTAACACATTAAGACAAAGTATTTTTAATCAAATGAAAGTCAAACACATTCAAACAAAGCGTTTTGAATTAAATGAAGGTCAAACACATTCAAACAAAGCTTTTTAAATCATGAAAGTCAAACATATTCAAACCAAGTTTTTTGAATTCAATGAAAGTCAAAAGCATTTAATGAAGCTAATTTACTCAAATGAAAGTAAAACACACTCAAATAAAGCTAATTGAATCGTATGAAAGTCAAATGCAATCTACTAAGCTAATAAATCAAATTAAAATAAAACACACTCAAAAAAAGCATTTTAAATCAAATAAAATTCAAACACATTCAAACCAAGCTTTTTGAAAAGAAAAAAAGTAAATTGCATTTAACAAAGCTAATTAAATCAAATGAAAGTGAAACACATTGGAACATGGCTTTTTGAATCGAATGAAAGTCAAACACATTCAATCAAAGCTTTTTGAGTCGAGTGACAGTAAAACACATTCACACAAAGCTTTTTGAATGAAATAAAAGTCAAACACATTCAAACAAAGCTTTTTGAATCATGAAAGTCAAACACATTCAAACCAAGCTTTTTGAATCAAATGAAAGTCAAAAGCATTCAATGAATCTAATTGAATCAAATGAAAGTAAAACACATTCAAATAAAGCGAATTGAATCGTATGAAAGTAATATGCATTTTACAAAGCTAATTGAATCAAATTAAAATCAAACACATTCAAACAAAGCTTTTTAAATTTAATAAAATTCAAACACATTCAAAACGAGCTTTTAGAAAAGAAAAAAAGTCAAATGCATATAACGAAGCAAATTAAATCAAATGAAAGTCAAACACATTGGAACGTAGCTTTTTGAATAGAATGAAAGTCAAATACATTAAAACAAAGCTTTTTGAATCGAGTGAAAGTAAAACATATTCACACAAAGCATTTTGAATAAAATGAAAGTCAAACACATTCAAACATAGCTTTTTGAATCGTATGAAAGTTAAATGCATTCAACAAAGCTAACTTAATCAAATGTAAATCAAACACATTCAAACTAAGCTTTTTGAATCAAATTAATGTCAAACACATTCAAACAAAGATATTTGAATCATATGAAAGTCAAATGCATTCAATGAAGCTAACTGAATAAAATGAAAATCAAACACATTCAAACAAAACTTTTTGAATCAAATGAAAGTCAAGCACATTCAAATTAAGCTTTTATAAAAGAAAGAAAGTTCAAATGCATTCAACGAAGATAATTAAATAAAATGAAACTCAAACATATTGGAAAAAAAAAATTTTAACCGAATGAAAGTCAATCACATTCAAACAAAGCTTTTTGAATCGAATGAAAGTCAAATGCATTGAACGAAGCTACTTAAATCAAATGAATGTCAAAAACATTCAAACACAACTTTTTAAATCAAAAGAAAGTCAAATGAATTTAAACAAAGCTTTACGAATCAAATGATAGTCAAACACATTCAAACATAGATTTTTGAATCAAATGAAAGCCACACACATACAAGAAAAGATTTTTGACACAAAAGAAAGTAAAACACATTCAAACAAAGCTTTCTACATCAAATATAGTCTAACGCATTTAATGAAACTAATTAAATTAAATTAAAGCCAAGCACATTCAAACAAGTCTATTTGAATCAAAGGAAAGAAAAACACACTATAAAATTTGTTTTTGAATTGAATGAAAGTCAAACTCATTCAAACAAAGCATTTTGAATCAAATGAAAGTCAAACACATTTCCACAAAGCTTTTTGAATAAAATGAAAGTTAAACACATTCAAACAAAGCTAATTGAATCCAATGAAAGTCTAACACATTCAAACAAAGATTTTTGAATCAAATGAAAATAAATCACATTCAAACAGGGCTTGTTAAATCAAATAAAGGTCAAACACATTCAGAACACGCTTTTTGAAAAGAAAAAAAGTCAAATGCATTTAACGAAGCTAATTAAATGAAATGATAGTCAAACACAGTTGACCAAAGCTTTTTGAATCGAATGAAAGTCAAACACATTAAAACAAAGCTTTTGGAATCGATTGAAAGTAATACACATTCAAATAAAACTTTTTGAATCAAATGAAAGTCAAACACATTCAAACAAAGCTTTATGAATCATGAAAGTAAAACACATTATAAAAAAGCATTTTGAATGGAATTAAAAACGAATGCATTCAACGAAGCTAATTGAATCAAATGAAGGTCAAACACATTTAAACAAAGCTTTCTAAATAAAAATGAAAGTTAAACACATTAAAACAAAGCATTTTGAATCAAATGAAAGTCAAACACATTCAAACAAAGCGTTTTGAATTAAATGAAGATCAAACACATTCAAACAAAGCTTTTTAAATCATGAAAGTCAAACATATTCAAACCAAGTTTTTTGAATTCAATGAAAGTCAAAAGCATTTAATGAAGCTAATTTACTCAAATGAAAGTAAAACACACTCAAATAAAGCTAATTGAATCGTATGAAAGTCAAATGCAATCTACTAAGCTAATAAATCAAATTAAAATAAAACACACTCAAAAAAAGCATTTTAAATCAAATAAAATTCAAACACATTCAAACCAAGCTTTTTGAAAAGAAAAAAAGTAAATTGCATTTAACAAAGCTAATTAAATCAAATGAAAGTGAAACACATTGGAACATGGCTTTTTGAATCGAATGAAAGTCAAACACATTCAATCAAAGCTTTTTGAGTCGAGTGACAGTAAAACACATTCACACAAAGCTTTTTGAATGAAATAAAAGTCAAACACATTCAAACAAAGCTTTTTGAATCATGAAAGTCAAAGACATTCAAACCAAGCTTTTTGAATCAAATGAAAGTCAAAAGCATTCAATGAATCTAATTGAATCAAATAAAAATAAAACAAATTCAAATAAAGCGAATTGAATCGTATGAAAGTAATATGCATTTTACAAAGCTAATTGAATCAAATTAAAATCAAACACATTCAAACAAAGCTTTTTAAATCAAATAAAATTCAAACACATTCAAAACGAGCTTTTAGAAAAGAAAAAAAGTCAAATGCATATAACGAAGCAAATTAAATCAAATGAAAGTCAAACACATGGGAACGTAGCTTTTTGAATAGAATGAAAGTCAAACACATTAAAACAAAGTTTTTTGAATCGAGTGAAAGTAAACCATATTCACACAAAGCATTTTGAATGAAATGAAAGTCAAACATATTCAAACAAAGCTTTTTGAATCGTATGAAAGTCAAATGCATTCAACGAAGCTAACTTAATCAAATGAAAATCAAACACATTCAAACTAAGCTTTTTGAATCAAATGAATGTCAAACACATTCAAACAAAGATATTTGAATCATATGAAAGTCAAATGCATTTAATGAAGCTAACTGAATAAAATGAAAATCAAACACATTCAAACAAAACTTTTTAAATCAAATGAAAGTCAAACACATTCAAATTAAGCTTTTATAAAAGAAAGAAAGTTCAAATGCATTCAACGAAGATAATTAAATAAAATGAAACTCAAACACATTGGAAAAAAAAAATTTTAACCGAATGAAAGTCAATCACATTCAAACAAAGCTTTTTGAATCGAATGAAAGTCAAATGCATTGAACGAAGCTACTTAAATCAAATGAATGTCAAAAACATTCAAACACAGCTTTTTAAATCAAAAGAAAGTCAAATGAATTTAAACAAAGCTTTACGAATCAAATGATAGTCAAACACATTCAAACAAAGATTTTTGAATCAAATGAAAGCCACACACATACAAGAAAAGATTTTTGACACAAAAGAAAGTAAAACACATTCAAACAAAGCTTTCTACATCAAATATAGTCTAACGCATTTAATGAAACTAATTAAATTAAATTAAAGCCAAGCACATTCAAACAAGTCTATTTGAATCAAAGGAAAGAAAAACACACTATAAAATTTGTTTTTGAATTGAATGAAAGTCAAACTCATTCAAACAAAGCATTTTGAATCAAATGAAAGTCAAACACATTTACACAAAGCTTTTTGAATAAAATGAAAGTTAAACACATTCAAACAAAGCTAATTGAATCCAATGAAAGTCTAACACATTCAAACAAAGATTTTTGAATCAAATGAAAATAAATCACATTCAAACAGGGCTTGTTAAATCAAATAAAGGTCAAACACATTCAGAACACGCTTTTTGAAAAGAAAAAAAGTCAAATGCATTTAACGAAGCTAATTAAATGAAATGATAGTCAAACACAGTTGACCAAAGCTTTTTGAATCGAATGAAAGTCAAACACATTAAAACAAAGCTTTTGGAATCGAGTGAAAGTAATACACATTCAAATAAAACTTTTTGAATCAAATGAAAGTCAAACACATTCAAACAAAGCTTTATGAATCATGAAAGTAAAACACATTATAAAAAAGCATTTTGAATGGAATTAAAATCGAATGCATTTAACGAAGCTAATTGAATCAAATGAAGGTCAAACACATTTAAACAAAGCCTTCTAAATAAAAATGAAAGTTAAACACATTAAAACAAAGCATTTTGAATCAAATGAAAGTCAAACACATTCAAACAAAGCGTTTTGAATTAAATGAAGATCAAACACATTCAAACAAAGCTTTTCAAATCATGAAAGTCAAACATATTCAAACCAAGTTTTTTGAATTCAATGAAAGTCAAAAGCATTCAATGAAGCTAATTTACTCAAATGAAAGTGAAACACATTCAAATAAAGCTAATTGAATCGTATGAAAGTCAAATGCAATCTACTAAGCTAATAAATCAAATTAAAATAAAACACACTCAAAAAAAGCATTTTAAATCAAATAAAATTCAAACACATTCAAACCAAGCTTTTTGAAAAGAAAAAAAGTAAATTGCATTTAACAAAGCTAATTAAATCAAATAAAAGTGAAACACATTGGGACATGGCTTTTTGAATCGAATAAAAGTCAAACACATTCAATCAAAGCTTTTTGAGTCGAGTGAAAGTAAAACACATTCACACAAAGCTTTTTGAATGAAATGAAAGTCAAACACATTCAAACAAAACTTTTTGAATCATGAAAGTCAAACACATTCAAACCAAGCTTTTTGAATTAAATGAAAGTCAAAAGCATTCAATGAATCTAATTGAATCAAATAAAAATAAAACACATTCAAATAAAGCGAATTGAATCGTATGAAAGTAATATGCATTTTACAAAGCTAATTGAATCAAATTAAAATCAAACACATTCAAACAAAGCTTTTTAAATCAAATAAAATTCAAACACATTCAAAACGAGCTTTTAGAAAAGAAAAAAAGTCAAATGCATATAACGAAGCAAATTAAATCAAATGAAAGTCAAACACATGGGAACGTAGCTTTTTGAATAGAATGAAAGTCAAACACATTAAAACAAAGCTTTTTGAATCGAGTGAAAGTAAAACATAATCACACAAAGCATTTTGAATGAAATGAAAGTCAAACACATTCAAACAAAGCTTTTTGAATCGTATGAAAGTCAAATGCATTCAACGAAGCTAACTTAATCAAATGAAAATCAAACACATTCAAACTAAGCTTTTTGAATCAAATGAATGTCAAACACATTCAAACAAAGATATTTGAATCATATGAAAGTCAAATGCATTCAATGAAGCTAACTGAATAAAATGAAAATCAAACACATTCAAACAAAACTTTATGAATCAAATGAAAGTCAAGCACATTCAAATTAAGCTTTTATAAAAGAAAGAAAGTTCAAATGCATTCAACTAATATAATTAAATAAAATGAAACTCAAACACATTGGAAAAAAAAAATTTAAACCGAATGAAAGTCAATCACATTCAAACAAAGCTTTTTGAATCGAATGAAAGTCAAATGCATTGAACGAAGTTAATTAAATCAAATGAATGTCAAAAACATTCAAACACAGCTTTTTAAATCAAAAGAAAGTCAAATGAATTTAAACAAAGCTTTACGAATCAAATGATAGTCAAACACATTCAAACAAAGATTTTTGAATCAAATGAAAGCCACACACATACAAGAAAAGATTTTTGACACAAAAGAAAGTAAAACACATTCAAACAAAGCTTTCTACATCAAATATAGTCTAACGCATTTAATGAAACTAATTAAATTAAATTAAAGCCAAGCACATTCAAACAAGTCTATTTGAATCAAAGGAAAGAAAAACACACTATATAATTTGTTTTTGAATTGAATGAAAGTCAATCTCATTCAAACAAAGCATTTTGAATCAAATGAAAGTCAAACACATTTACACAAAGCTTTTTGAATAAAATGAAAGTTAAACACATTTAAACAAAGCTAATTGAATCCAATGAAAGTCCAACACATTCAAACAAAGATTTTTGAATCAAATGAAAATAAATCACATTCAAACAGGGCTTGTTAAATTAAATAAAGGTCAAACACATTCAGAACACGCTTTTTGAAAAGAAAAAAAGTCAAATGCATTTAACGAAGCTAATTAAATGAAATGATAGTCAAACACAGTTGACCAAAGCTTTTTGAATCGAATGAAAGTCAAACACATTAAAACAAAGCTTTTGGAATCGAGTGAAAGTAATACACATTCAAATAAAACTTTTTGAATCAAATGAAAGTCAAACACATTCAAACAAAGCTTTATGAATCATGAAAGTAAAACACATTATAAAAAAGCATTTTGAATGGAATTAAAATCGAATGCATTCAACGAAGCTAATTGAATCAAATGAAGGTCAAACACATTTAAACAAAGCTTTCTAAATAAAAATGAAAGTTAAACACATTAAAACAAAGCATTTTGAATCAAATGAAAGTCAAACACATTCAAACAAAGCGTTTTGAATTAAATGAAGATCAAACACATTCAAACAAAGCTTTTTAAATCATGAAAGTCAAACATATTCAAACCAAGTTTTTTGAATTCAATGAAAGTCAAAAGCATTCAATGAAGCTAATTTACTCAAATGAAAGTGAAACATATTCAAATAAAGCTAATTGAATCGTATGAAAGTCAAATGCAATCTACTAAGCTAATAAATCAAATTAAAATAAAACACACTCAAAAAAAGCATTTTAAATCAAATAAAATTCAAACACATTCAAACCAAGCATTTTGAAAAGAAAAAAAGTAAATTGCATTTAACAAAGCTAATTAAATCAAATAAAAGTGAAACACATTGGGACATGGCTTTTTGAATCGAATAAAAGTCAAACACATTCAATCAAAGCTTTTTGAGTCGAGTGAAAGTAAAACACATTCACACAAAGCTTTTTGAATGAAATGAAAGTCAAACACATTCAAACAAAACTTTTTGAATCATGAAAGTCAAACACATTCAAACCAAGCTTTTTGAATTAAATGAAAGTCAAAAGCATTCAATGAATCTAATTGAATCAAATAAAAATAAAACACATTCAAATAAAGCGAATTGAATCGTATGAAAGTAATATGCATTTTACAAAGCTAATTGAATCAAATTAAAATCAAACACATTCAAACAAAGCTTTTTAAATCAAATAAAATTCAAACACATTCAAAACGAGCTTTTAGAAAAGAAAAAAAGTCAAATGCATATAACGAAGCAAATTAAATCAAATGAAAGTCAAACACATGGGAACGTAGCTTTTTGAATAGAATGAAAGTCAAACACATTAAAACAAAGCTTTTTGAATCGAGTGAAAGTAAAACATATTAACACAAAGCATTTTGAATGAAATGAAAGTCAAACACATTCAAACAAAGGTTTTTGAATCGTATGAAAGTCAAATGCATTCAACAAAGCTAACTTAATCAAATGTAAATCAAACACATTCAAACTAAGCTTTTTGAATCAAATTAATGTCAAACACATTCAAACAAAGATATTTGAATCATATGAAAGTCAAATGCATTCAATGAAGCTAACTGAATAAAATGAAAATCAAACACATTCAAACAAAACTTTTTGAATCAAATGAAAGTCAAGCACATTTAAATTAAGCTTTTATAAAAGAAAGAAAGTTCAAATGCATTCAACGAAGATAATTAAATAAAATGAAACTCAAACACATTGGAAAAAAAAATTTAAACCGAATGAAAGTCAATCACATTCAAACAAAGCTTTTTGAATCGAATGAAAGTCAAATGCCTTCAACGAAGCTAATTAAATCAAATGAATGTCAAAAACATTCAAACACAGCTTTTTAAATCAAAAGAAAGTCAAATGAATTTAAACAAAGCTTTACGAATCAAATGATAGTCAAACACATTCAAACAAAGATTTTTGTATCAAATGAAAGCCACGCACATACAAGAAAAACTTTTTGACACAAAAAAAAGTAAAACACATTCAAACAAAGCTTTCTACATCAAATATATTCTAATGTATTTAATGAAACTAATTAAATTAAATTAAAGCCAAGCACATTCAAAAAAATCTTTTTGAATCAAAGGAAAGAAAAACACACTATAAAAATTGTTTTTGAATTGAATGAAAGTCAAACTCATTCAAACAAAGCATTTTGAATCAAATAAAAGTCAAACAAATTTACACAAAGCTTTTTGAATAAAATGAAAGTTAAACACATTCAAACAAAGCTAATTGAATCCAATGAAAGTCTAACACATTCAAACAAAGATTTTTGAATCAAATGAAAATAAAACACATTCAAACAAGGCTTGTTAAATCATATAAAGGTCAAACACATTCAGAACACGCTTTTTGAAAAGAAAAAAGTCAAATGCATTTAACGAAGCTAATTAAATGAAATGATAGTCAAACACATTTGACCAAATATTTTTGAATCGAATGAAAGTCAAACACATTAAAACAAAGCTTTTGGAATCGAGTGAAAGTAATACACATTCAAATAAAACTTTTTGAATCAAATGAAAGTCAAACACATTCAAACAAAGCTTTATGAATCATGAAAGTAAAACACATTATAAAAAAGCATTTTGAATGGAATTAAAATCGAATGCATTCAACGAAGCTAATTGAATCAAATAAAGGTCAAACACATTTAAACAAAGCTTTCTAAATCAAATGAAAGTTAAACACATTAAAACAAAGCATTTTGAATCAAATGAAAGTCAAACACATTCAAACAAAGCGTTTTGAATTAAATGAAGGTCAAACACATTCAAACAAAGCTTTTTAAATCATGAAAGTAAAACATATTCAAACCAAGTTTTTTGAATTCAATGAAAGTCAAAAGGATTCAATGATGCTAATTTACTCAAATGAAAGTAAAACACATTCAAATAAAGCTAATTGAATCGTATGAAAGTCAAATGCAATCTACTAAGCTAATAAATCAAATTAAAATAAAACACACTCAAAAAAAGCATTTTAAATCAAATAAAATTCAAACACATTCAAACCAAGCTTTTTGAAAAGAAAAAAAGTAAATTGCATGTAACAAAGCTAATTAAATCAAATGAAAGTGAAACACATTGGAACATGGCTTTTTGAATCGAATAAAAGTCAAACACATTCAATCAAAGCTTTTTGAGTCGAGTGAAAGTAAAACACATTCACACAAAGCTTTTTGAATGAAATGAAAGTCAAACACATTCAAACAAAGCTTTTTGAATCATGAAAGTCAAACACATTCAAACCAAGCTTTTTGAATCAAATGAAAGTCAAAAGCATTTAATGAATCTAATTGAATCAAATAAAAATAAAACACATTCAAATAAAGCGAATTGAATCGTATGAAAGTATTATGCATTTTACAAAGCTAATTGAATCAAATTAAAATCAAACACATTCAAACAAAGCTTTTTGAATCATGAAAGTCAAACACATTCAAACCAAGCTTTTTGAATCAAATGAAAGTCAAAAGCATTCAATGAATCTAATTGAATCAAATGAAAGTAAAACACATTCAAATAAAGCGAATTGAATCGTATGAAAGTAATATGCATTTTACAAAGCTAATTGAATCAAATTAAAATCAAACACATTCAAACAAAGCTTTTTAAATCAAATAAAATTCAAACACATTCAAAACGAGCTTTTAGAAAAGAAAAAAAGTCAAATGCATATAACGAAGCAAATTAAATCAAATGAAAGTCAAACACATGGGAACGTAGCTTTTTGAATAGAATGAAAGTCAAACACATTAAAACAAAGCTTTTTGAATCGAGTGAAAGTAAAACATATTAACACAAAGCATTTTGAATGAAATGAAAGTCAAACACATTCAAACAAAGCTTTTTGAATCGTATGAAAGTCAAATGCATTCAACAAAGCTAACTTAATCAAATGTAAATCAAACACATTCAAACTAAGCTTTTTGAATCAAATTAATGTCAAACACATTCAAACAAAGATATTTGAATCATATGAAAGTCAAATGCATTCAATGAAGCTAACTGAATAAAATGAAAATCAAACACATTCAAACAAAACTTTTTGAATCAAATGAAAGTCAAGCACATTCAAATTAAGCTTTTATAAAAGAAAGAAAGTTCAAATGCATTCAACGAAGATAATTAAATAAAATGAAACTCAAACACATTGGAAAAAAAAATTTAAACCGAATGAAAGTCAATCACATTCAAACAAAGCTTTTTGAATCGAATGAAAGTCAAATGCCTTCAACGAAGCTAATTAAATCAAATGAATGTCAAAAACATTCAAACACAGCTTTTTAAATCAAAAGAAAGTCAAATGAATTTAAACAAAGCTTTACGAATCAAATGATAGTCAAACACATTCAAACAAAGATTTTTGTATCAAATGAAAGCCACGCACATACAAGAAAAACTTTTTGACACAAAAAAAAGTAAAACACATTCAAACAAAGCTTTTTACATCAAATATATTCTAATGTATTTAATGAAACTAATTAAATTAAATTAAAGCCAAGCACATTCAAAAAAATCTTTTTGAATCAAAGGAAAGAAAAACACACTATAAAAATTGTTTTTGAATTGAATGAAAGTCAAACTCATTCAAACAAAGCATTTTGAATCAAATAAAAGTCAAACAAATTTACACAAAGCTTTTTGAATAAAATGAAAGTTAAACACATTCAAACAAAGCTAATTGAATCCAATGAAAGTCTAACACATTCAAACAAAGATTTTTGAATCAAATGAAAATAAAACACATTCAAACAAGGCTTGTTAAATCATATAAAGGTCAAACACATTCAGAACACGCTTTTTGAAAAGAAAAAAGTCAAATGCATTTAACGAAGCTAATTAAATGAAATGATAGTCAAACACATTTGACCAAATATTTTTGAATCGAATGAAAGTCAAACACATTAAAACAAAGCTTTTGGAATCGAGTGAAAGTAATACACATTCAAATAAAACTTTTTGAATCAAATGAAAGTCAAACACATTCAAACAAAGCTTTATGAATCATGAAAGTAAAACACATTATAAAAAAGCATTTTGAATGGAATTAAAATCGAATGCATTCAACGAAGCTAATTGAATCAAATAAAGGTCAAACACATTTAAACAAAGCTTTCTAAATCAAATGAAAGTTAAACACATTAAAACAAAGCATTTTGAATCAAATGAAAGTCAAACACATTCAAACAAAGCGTTTTGAATTAAATGAAGGTCAAACACATTCAAACAAAGCTTTTTAAATCATGAAAGTAAAACATATTCAAACCAAGTTTTTTGAATTCAATGAAAGTCAAAAGGATTCAATGATGCTAATTTACTCAAATGAAAGTAAAACACATTCAAATAAAGCTAATTGAATCGTATGAAAGTCAAATGCAATCTACTAAGCTAATAAATCAAATTAAAATAAAACACACTCAAAAAAAGCATTTTAAATCAAATAAAATTCAAACACATTCAAACCAAGCTTTTTGAAAAGAAAAAAAGTAAATTGCATGTAACAAAGCTAATTAAATCAAATGAAAGTGAAACACATTGGAACATGGCTTTTTGAATCGAATAAAAGTCAAACACATTCAATCAAAGCTTTTTGAGTCGAGTGAAAGTAAAACACATTCACACAAAGCTTTTTGAATGAAATGAAAGTCAAACACATTCAAACAAAGCTTTTTGAATCATGAAAGTCAAACACATTCAAACCAAGCTATTTGAATCAAATGAAAGTCAAAAGCATTTAATGAATCTAATTGAATCAAATAAAAATAAAACACATTCAAATAAAGCGAATTGAATCGTATGAAAGTATTATGCATTTTACAAAGCTAATTGAATCAAATTAAAATCAAACACATTCAAACAAAGCTTTTTGAATCATGAAAGTCAAACACATTCAAACCAAGCTTTTTGAATCAAATGAAAGTCAAAAGCATTCAATGAATCTAATTGAATCAAATGAAAGTAAAACACATTCAAATAAAGCGAATTGAATCGTATGAAAGTAATATGCATTTTACAAAGCTAATTGAATCAAATTAAAATCAAACACATTCAAACAAAGCTTTTTAAATCAAATAAAATTCAAACACATTCAAAACGAGCTTTTAAAAAAGAAAAAAAGTCAAATGCATATAACGAAGCAAATTAAATCAAATGAAAGTCAAACATATTGGAACGTAGCTTTTTGAATAGAATGAAAGTCAAACACATTAAAACAAAGCTTTTTGAATCGAGTGAAAGTAAAACATATTCACACAAATCATTTTGAATGAAATGAAAGTCAAACACATTCAAACAAAGCTTTTTGAATCGTATGAAAGTCAAATGCATTCAACGAAGCTAATTTAATCAAATGAAAATCAAACACATTCAAACTAAGCTTTTTGAATCAAATGAATGTCAAACACATTCAAACAAAGATATTTGAATCATATGAAAGTCAAATGCATTCAATGAAGCTAACTGAATAAAATGAAAATCAAACACATTCAAACAAAACTTTTTGAATCAAATGAAAGTCAAGCACATTCAAATTAAGCTTTTATAAAAGAAAGAAAGTTCAAATGCATTCAACGAAGATAATTAAATATAATGAAACTCAAACATATTGGAAAAAAAAATTTTAAACCGAAAGAAAGTCAATCACATTCAAACAAAGCTTTTTGAATCGAATGAAAGTCAAATGCATTCAACGAAGCTAATTTAATCAAATGAATGTCAAAAACATTCAAACACATCTTTTTAAATCAAAAGAAAGTCAAATGAATTTAAACAAAGCTTTACGAATCAAATGATAGTCAAAAACATTCAAACAAAGATTTTTGAATCAAATGAAAGCCACACACATACAAGAAAAGATTTTTGACACAAAAGAAAGTAAAACACATTCAAACAAAGCTTTCTACATCAAATATAGTCTAATGCATTTAATGAAACTAATTAAATTAAATTAAATCCAAGCACATTCAAACAAGTCTTTTTGAATCAAAGGAAAGAAAAACACACTATAAAAATTGTTTTTGAATTGAATGAAAGTCAAACTCATTCAAACAAAGCATTTTGAATCAAATGAAAGTCAAACACATTTACACAAAACTTTTTGAATAAAATGAAAGTTAAACACATTCAAACAAAGCTAATTGAATCCAATGAAAGTCTAACACATTCAAACAAAGATTTTTGAATCAAATGAAAATAAAACACATTCAAACATAGCTTGTTAAATCAAATAAAGGTCAAACACATTCAGAACACGCTTTTTGAAAAGAAAAAAAGTCAAATGCATTTAACGAAGCTAATTAAATGAAATGATAGTCAAACACATTTGACCAAAACTTTTAGAATCGAATGAAAGTCAAACACATTAAAACAAAGCTTTTGGAATCGAGTGAAAGTAATACACATTCAAATAAAAATTTTTGAATCAAATGAAAGTCAAACACATTCAAACAAAGCTTTATGAATCATGAAAGTAAAACACATTATAAAAAAGCATTTTGAATGGAATTAAAATCGAATGCATTCAACGAAGCTAATTGAATCAAATGAAGGTCAAACACATTTAAACAAAGCTTTCCAAATCAAATGAAAGTTAAACACATTAAAACAAAGCATTTTGAATCAAATGAAAGTCAAACACATTCAAACAAAGCGTTTTGAATTAAATGAAGGTCAAACACATCCAAACAAAGCTTTTTAAATCATGAAAGTCAAACATATTCAAACGAAGTTTTTTGAATTCAATGAAAGTCAAAAGCATTCAATGAAGCTAATTTACTCAAATGAAAGTAAAACACATTCAAATAAAGCTAATTGAATCGTATGAAAGTCAAATGCAATCTACTAAGCTAATAAATCAAATTAAAATAAAACACACTCAAAAAAAGCATTTTAAATCAAATAAAATTCAAACACATTCAAACCAAGCTTTTTGAAAAGATAAAAAGTAAAATGCATTTAACGAAGCTAATTAAATCAAATGAAAGTGAAACACATTAGAACATGGCTTTTTGAATCGAATAAAAGTCAAACACATTCAAACAAAGGTTTTTGAATCGAGTGAAAGTAAAACACATTCAAACAAAGCTTTTTGAATGAAATGAAAGTCAAACACATTCAAATAAAGCTTTTTGAATCATGATAGTCAAACACATTCAAACCAAGATTTTTGAATCAAATTAAAGTCAAAAGCATTCAATGAAGCTAATTGAATCAAATGAAAGTAAAACACATTCAAATAAAGCTAATTGAATCGTATGAAAGTAATATGCATTTTACAAAGCTAATTGAATAAAATTAAAATCAAGCACATTCAAACAAAGCTTTTTAAATCAAATAAAATTAAAACACATTCAAAACGAGCTTTTAGAAAAGAAAAAAGTCAAATGCATTTAACAAAGCTAATTAAATCAAATGAAAGTCAAAAACATTGGAACATAGCTTTTTGAATAGAATGAAAGTCAAACACATTAAAACAAAGCTTTTTGAATCGAGTGAAAGTAACACACATTCACACAAAGATTTTTGAATGAAATGAAAGTCAAACACATTCAAACAAAGCTTTTTGAATCGTATGAAAGTCAAATGCATTCAACGAAGCTAACTGAATCAAATGAAAATCAAACACATTCAAACTATGCTTTTTTAATCAAATGAATGTCAAACACATTCAAACAAAGATATTTGAATCATATGAAAGTCAAATGCATTCAATGAAGCTAACTGAATAAAATGAAAATCAAACATATTCAAACAAAACTTTTTGAATCAAATGAAAGTCAAGCACATTCAAATTAAGCTTTTATAAAAGAAAGAAAGTTCAAATGCATTCAACGAAGATAATTAAATAAAATGAAACTCAAACACATTGGAAAAAAAAATTTTAAACCGAATGAAAGTCAATCACATTCAAACTAAGTTTTTTGAATCGAATGAAAGTCAAATGCATTCAACGAAGCTAATTAAATCAAATGAATATCAAAAACATTCAAACAAAGCTTTTTAAATCAAAAGAAAGTCAAATGAATTTAAACAAAGCTTTACAAATCTAATGATAGTCAAACACATTCAAACAAAGATTTTTGAATCAAATGAAAGCCACACACATTCACACAAAGATTTTTGAATCGAGTGAAAATAACACACATTCACACAAAGATTTTTGAATGAAATGAAAGTCAAACACATTCAAACAAAGCTTTTTGAATCGTATGAAAGTCAAATGCATTCAACGAAGCTAACTGAATCAAATGAAAATCAAACACATTCAAACTAAGCTTTTTGAATCAAATGAATGTCAAACACATTCAAACAAAGATATTTGAATCATATGAAAGTCAAATACATTCAATGAAGCTAACTGAATAAAATGGAAATCAAATGCATTTAAACAAAACTTTTTGAACCAAATGAAAGTCAAGCACATTCAAATTAAGCTTTTATAATAGAAAGAAAGTTCAAATGCATTCAACGAAGCTAATTAAATAAAATGATACTCAAACACATTGGAATTTTTTTTTTTAAACCGAATGAAAGTCAATCACATTCAAACAAAGATTTTTGAATAGAATGAAAGTCAATTGCATTCAACGAAGCTAATTAAATCAAATGAATGTCAAAAACATTCAAACAAAGCTTTTTAAATCAAAAGAAAGTCAAATGAATTTAAACAAAGCTTTACGAATCAAATGAAAGTCAAACACATTCAAACAAAGATTTTTGAATCAAATGAAAGTCACACACATTCAAACAAAGATTTTTGACACAAAAGAAAGTAAAACACATTCAAACAAAGCTTTCTACATCAAATAATAGTCTAATGCATTTAACAAAACTAATTAAATTAAATTAAATTCAAACACATTCAAACAAGTCTTTGTGAATCAAAGGAAAGAAAAACACACAATTAAAATGTTTTTCAATCGAATAAAAGTCAAACACACTCAAACAAAGCATTTTAAATCAAATGAAAGTCAAACACATTTAAACAAAGCTTTTTGAATAAAATGAAAGTTAAACATATTCAAACAAAGCTAATTAAATCAAATTAAAGTCAAACACATTCAAACAATGATTTTTGAATCAAATGAAAATCAAACACATTTAAACAAAGATTTTTAAATCAAATCAAGGTGAAACACATTCAAACCAAGCTTTTTGAAAAGAAAAAAAAAGTCAAATGCATTTAACGAACCTAATTAAATCAAATGAAAGTCAAACACATTTGACCAAAGCTTTTTGAATCGAATGAAATTCAAACAGATTAAAACAAAGCTTTTGGAAATGAGTGAAAGTAATACACATTCAAATAAAGCTTTTTGAATCAAATGAAAGTCAAACACTTTCAAACAAAGCTTTTTGAATCATTACAGTAAAACACATTCAAAAAAGCATTTGAATCGAATTAAAGTCAAATGCATTCAACGAAGCTAATTGAATCAAATGAAGGTCAAACACATTTAAACAAAGCTTTCTAAATCAAATAAAAGTCAAACACGTTAAAACAAAGAATTTTGAATCAAATGAAAGTCAAACACATTCAAACAAAGCATTTTGAATTAAATGAAGGTCAAACACATTCAAACAAAGCTTTTTAAATCATGAAAGTCAAACATATTCAAACCAAGCTTTTTAAATCAAATGAAAGTCAAAAGCATTCAATGAAGCTAATTTAATCAAATGAAAGTAAAACACATTCAAATAAAGCGAATTGAATCGTATGAAAGGAATTTGCATTTTACAAAGCTAATTGAATCAAATTAAAATCAAACACATTCAAACAAAGGTTTTAAAAATCAAATAAAATTCAAACACATTCAAACCAAGCTATTAAAAAAGAAAAAAAGTCAACTGCATTTAACTAAGCTAATTAAATCAAATGAAAGTCAAACACATTGGAACATAGCTTTTTGAATCGAATGAAAGTCAAACATATTAAAACAAAGCTTTTTGAATCGAGTGAAAGTAAAACACATTCAAACAAAGATTTGTGAATGAAATGAAAGTCAAACGCATTAAAATCAAGTTTTTTGAATCGTATGAAAGTCAAATGCATTCAACGAAGCTAACTAAATCAAATGAAAATCAAACACATTCAAACAAATCTTGCTGAATTAAATGAAAATCAAACACATTCAAACAAAGATTTTAGAATCTTTTGAAAGTCAAATGCATTTAATAAAGCTACTTGAATTTCCCAAAAAAAAAAAAAATAAAAATAAAAATAAAAACCTACTTGAATCAAATGAAAATCAAACACATTCAAACAAAAATTTTTGAATCAAATGAAAGGCAAGCACATTCAAATTGAGCTTTTATAAAAGAAAGAAAGTTCAAATGCATTCAACAAAGCTAATTAAATAAAATGAAACTCAAACACATTGGAAAAAAAATTATTAAACCGAATGAAAGTTAATCACATTCAAACAAAGCTTTTTAAATCATTTGATTCAAAAAGCTTTGTTCGAATGTGTTTCACTTTCATTTGATTCAAAAAGCTTTGTTTGAATGTGTATGACTTTTAATTAAATCAAAAAGCTTTATTTTAATGTGTTTGACTTTGATTTGATTTAAAAATCTTTGTTTAAATGTGTTTGAATTTCATTTGACTCAAAAAGCTTTGTTTAAATGTGTTTGACTTTCATTCGATTCAAAAAGCTTTGTTTGAATGTTTTGTTCTTCATATGATTTAAAGAGCTTTTTTTTTTTTGGAAAATATGAGAAATTTTATTATCAAAAGGAAAGTTACAACTTACAAAAGCTAAATTATAACAAACAACAAACCCGTAAGACCTGAAAAGGAAACAGGCCTACCAACCACCAAACAGTTCAAGCTCAATCTCCTGCCACCTTCTAAGAAGGGTTCAGGAGAAAGAAACAAGAACAACCGGAGCTCAAGTTTCCAGCCACCTTCTAGGAAGGGTTCTGGAAACAAAGCCCGGGAACACATAACAAACACAGAGCAAGACAGACCTACAAGCAAAAACCCCACTCCTGCAAACTGTAAAAAAAAACCTCCACCTAGACTCAGCTACAAAAACAGCAGGGCTAGACAAAAGAAGGTATAACAGCAGTGAAAGAAAAACAGTCAACTAAGCACCACAACAAAGTGCTGATCTAAAACCAGAAAAACCAACAAACCAGACCAGCAACTGCACCAAAAATCAGCAATAGCAGAACAGCAGCCAGAAACAGCAACTGAGACCAGCAACAGAAGCAGACTTCAACAACAACAAAGTTGACTTGCAGCAACTGCATCCAGCAGACTAGCATCCAGCAGACCAGCAGCCAGCAACGGCAGCTGAAACCAGCAACAACAGTAGATTACAGCAACATCAACAAAGACAGCAACAGGTTCAGCAACCAAAACCAGTTGACTTGCTGACCAGAACAGCAACAGAGCTGCAACAGCACAGCAGAACAGCAGCCAGCAACAACAGAACACAGCAACAACAGCTGCTGACTAGAACAACAACAGAGCAGCTACATCACAGCAGAGCAGTCAGCAACAGCAACAAAACTCAGCAACAGCAGCTGATTTCAGCAACAACAACAGAAAACAGAAACAACAGCAGAGACCACCAGCAGTACAGAAACCAGCAACAGCAACAAAAACAAAACAGCAACAGCAATTTCAAAAACCAGAAATCAGAAATCAGCAGTTAAGAATCAGAAATCAGCAACAAGTCAGCAACAAGTCAGCAACAACATCAGAAAACTAGAACAGCAGAAGCAGCTCCCTGAAAACCAACTAAGCAATCAAGTTTTTGCTTCCCGCTGGGATTCTACAGGCTGAATGAAAGACAATATCCCTAGCTAGGACATCAACAGGCTTGCAACAACTAGTAAAAAAAACTACATTGCTCTGAATCCAAATACCATATACTGTTTCAGTGAAGGCTACATGGATCACTTTGTTTTTCAATCTGGAACTTCTGCAAATTTTCTTCAACCATTCAATCTCATCACTAAACTGCTGAACAGGCTTGGAAACATGTAAGATACCCAATACCTTGTTCCAAACCTGTCTAGAGTACTCATAATCAAAGAATAAGTGTTGAACACTTTCATTGCTATTCAAGCACAAGAAACACCTTGGATCACAAGAAATGTGCCATTGAAGCAACCTATCCTTAGTGACAAGCCTATCCCACAAAGCTAGCCACAAGATAAATACACTTTTAGGAGTTGCTAAGTTATGACAAATGACTCTCTTCCAAGGAACCTTAGGGACTTAAGGCCTAATAGCAGCATAAAGCTTCTGGATTTTCATCTTGTTGCCCCGTATGAAACCATCCCATCCCCCTTAATCATTCACAACATCTCTACAACTCAGAATCTTCTTCAAGAACCAAGAGCATTTAGCAGAGGTAGAAGTGGTCCAACAATCTTTATGCTTGAAATAATAGATACGGACCCACTTAACCTATAGATTATCAGCCTTGTGAGCAATATCTTAAAGTAACTTAGTGACAACTGCTTTATTCCACTCAAGAAGAGAAAGCAAGTTCCAGCCACCACAGACTTTAGGGAGACAAACATAATTCCAAGCAACCAAAGATTTCTTAGTAGGGGCAGAAGATCCAATCCAAAGAAAGCACGTGAATCTAGCCTCGATCTCTTTTAGAATTTTCTTTGGCAAGATAAAAATTTGAGCCCAATATGTCTGAATACCAAACAACACACTCTTCACCAACTAAAGCCTCCCAGCATAGGACAAGTGTTTAGCCATCCACCCTTGGATTCTAGCAGTTACCTTCTCCACCAAAGGCATGCACTGATCAATAGTAAGCTTCTTAGAAGAGAGAGGGACCCCAAGATACCTAAAAGGAATAGTACCTTGAGAAACACCAAGAAGCTCTCTCAGCTCTGTCTGAACATCAACAGAAACTCCTCCAAAATAGACTTCAGTTTTAATAAGATTAGTAGAAAGCCCGGAAGCACCCGAGAATTTCAAGAAGGCTTGGAAGAGAAGCTTAACAAAAACACTATCAGCTTTAGAAAACATCAATAGATCATCAGCAAACATCAGGTGAGTTAGGTTTAACTAT
The DNA here is from genome assembly GCF_948465745.1 of Chenopodium album. Lineage (NCBI taxonomy): Eukaryota > Viridiplantae > Streptophyta > Magnoliopsida > Caryophyllales > Amaranthaceae > Chenopodium > Chenopodium album. Next base: position 25,265,423 of record NC_137842.1, read on the forward strand.
TCACATCTAGGATGAAAGTTAAAATCAGGAGTTAACCTAAGCTCATCAAGGCATCTGGAAAGGTATTCCATACCAATAACAAAAGAAAGGGAGACATAGGGTAACCTTGTCTTAGACCTTTCTTAGCTTCAAAAGCAGGGGCAGGAAAACCATTAATAAGAATAGAATAAGAGACAGAATTAAGACAAGTCCAGATCTAGCTATCAAATCTCTGGGGGAAACCAAGCTCCTGCATAACAGTAATAAAGAATTCCCACTCAACTAAATCATAGGATTTCTTCAAATCCACCTTAACCATGCACCTATGTGAGATAAATTTGTGATCATAGCCTTTGATCAATTCAGTTTCAAGAAGGATATTGTCACCAATGTGCTTGCCTGAAATGAAACCTGCTTGGGCATCATCAATGACCTCACCAATGATAGCAGCGAGTCTAGCAGTTATGACCTTAGAAATGAGCTTATAAACCACAGTGCAACAGGCTATAGGTCTAAAATCCTTAACATGGGAAGCATTAGGGATTTTAGGAACAAGAGTGATAGTTGTGCAATTCCATTACTTAGGCAAGGTTCCTTTAGTGAAGAAATCAATAACACTAGCATAAATATCAACTTTCACAATATGCCAAGCTCTCTTAAAGAATAAGGAGTTAAAGCCATCAATACCAGGAGCTTTAGTGTTATCAATTCCCTTAAGGGCAGCATCAATTTCAGCATGAGAAACAGGCTGAATGAGATAACTCTGAGCAACAGAGCTAAGCTGTTTACCCCTTCTCATAGTAACAAAATCAACAGCAGGAAGCCAAGGAGCCTGAGTCCCTAAAAGAGACTTATATAAGGAGATAACTTCATGAGAAATAGCATCCAGATCCTTAAGCAAAACCTGGTTAGAGTCAAAGATGGAGTCAATTCTATTCCTTGCTTGTCTATTCTTCATCACAGAGAAAAAATAATAAGAATTGCCATCTCCAAGCTTAATCCAGTTGATCCTAGATTTTTGTTTGAAGATGCTTTCCTGAATATCATTTTAGTGTTTGACAACCTTAATAGCATCAGATTCTTTAGCATATAAATCCAAATCATCAGGATTCTGAGGCATTAAGTTCTGAATTCCAGCAAACTCAACATTATCTTGATCAATCTTCTCCTCAATGTTGCCAAACTGCTTGCTATTAAGAGACTTGATACTAGACTTCACATAATTAAGCTTCTACCAAACAGAACTACCAGAACCCCAAGCTTGAGAAACAGTATCAAGGAAATCAGGATGATTAGCAATACAGTTTAGAAACCTGAAAGGTCTACCTCTCCCAGCAGGGGCAGAACAAACATCCAACAGAACTGGATTGTGATCAGATAAAGAAGGGGGGAGATAAACAATCTCAACATGCCCATGAGAGGCCAGCCAAGCTTGGTTACCAAAGACTCTATCAATCCTAGAAAGAGTTCTAGGACCAGTGTGAGCCTTATTTGACCAAGAGTAGAAGGCTCCTTTGTTCTTGACCTCAGTGAGGTCCAAATCATCAACCAAACTCTGGAAATCTCTAGTCTCATAATCAGTAACATCGATACCATGAAGCCTATATGAAGTATGAAGGACATAGTTAAAGTCACCATCATAAAGCCAAGGAGAATGCTGAATAGAGATGTTCCTAATTCCTTCCTACATAGGAAGCCTATCATGAATAGAGCAAAGCCCATAGACAACAGTGAGATGAATTTGAGTAAAAAGATCCTTAGAAGAGACACTACAATGAATGAACTGTTCATGAATTTTCAAGACATTGACAGTTACTCTATCTGCATTCCAACCAAGCCAAATCCTCCCTTTGGGAGAATGATCATAATTGCACATCCAAAGCCAAGAATAGCCAAACTTCCTCTGATAAATAAGAACATTTTTTTATTTGATTTTTGTTCCAAGAAGACTAATAACATCAACTGAATGAGAATGAAGCAAACTCTTTACAGAGGCAACTTTGCCAGGGTCATTCAGGGCCCTGACATTCCAAATAGAGTAAATCATGACACCAAAGGGGGATTAACCTTACCCCCGCTTTGGATTTATAGTGAAACCACTTGCACCATCCATTTCATTTGCAAATAAAGCAACAAAAGCATTAGAGGTAGAGGCAGGCTGATGAACTCTAGTTTGCTGGCTTTTTGTCTTCCTTCCAACTATTCTCCACCCCTTATATGAATTTTGGGAAGTATGAACCTGTGGAGTAATGACAAATTGCCCATAAACAGAAGCATCAACATCAACAACAAGAGCAGGAGCTTGGCTAGGCTTAGGAACCCAGACCTGCTTTTGCTTAGGAGCAACAGGAGCTGGCTGCTTATGAACCTGCTTAGGCTTAGCAAGACCAGGTTTAGTGGAGCAATCATGACCAACCTTGTTGCACTTAGAACAGAATGGTGGAGCCCACTCATACACTACCTTAAGCTCCAATAGTTCCTTTGAAGGACTCTCAACCAAGACAGAGTTAGGCATAAGCTTTGTAACATCAATTTCAATTAGGACCCCAGCAAAAGACACTCTAAGTTGTCTAGTAGTAAACTCATCAGCACAAATTGGCACTCCAAGCAAACTGCCAATACGGCTAAGAGTGTCAGATCCCCAACAATTAAGTGGGAGATTAGGAAACTTAACCTAGAGAGGAACAGTTCTCAGAATTTCAGCATTAAAATCAAATTTAGGACACCAAGGCTTAACTATTGCTTGTTTTCCAAGGAACATATGAGGACCAGAACAGAGTATAGTATCTTTATCATCACTAGAACATAGATTAATGATAAAGTACCCATCATCATGCCAATAAACATCTGGTTTCTGCATATCACTCCATTGTTGGGCAAAAAAATGAAGAACAACAGCAATAGTAGGGTAAAAGCCAACCACATAGAAAACTAAAGCATTAGACCACTTTTTATTACCTGCATCAAGCTCGGATTCTTGTAATTCAGCAACTTGCTTCCCATCCTGAACTTTCAGAGCAACAAAGGACAAAGAAGCTCCTTTGGCAGCCAAATTTCCAGAGAAAGGAACAGCCCGATCCTCACCATGTTTATGCGCATTCTGCTCCAGGGAAGGTGTAGGATGGTGAGAAGGAACTATCGGCTCAGATCGCTGCTCAGATCCTCACGCAACCAATGGAACAGTAAACCCAGAACCCCTAGGTACCGTTCCATTAGAAATCCTCGAATCTGGCCTAGCAGTTGCTTCAGCAAATAGAGCAACGGTCTCAGCATCGCTTCTGGGAATAGCTCCACATGCTAGATGCACCAATGTCGGCGCCGGAGTAACCAGTTCATCCACCTCTTGAATCGGACTAGGAACAAACGAAGTGCTTGAATTCCTTAAATTCTGCAAAATTGTGTCAAAAGCTTCATGAGTAATCTTCTGTTGTACTACTTGAGGTGTAGAAGTATTCTGCTTCTTCTTCTTAGCCAACGAAATCCAAAATTGATGAAGAAAACCGATCAAAGATGAAGATCCATGGAGAACAGAGAGAAAGTCAACGAAAGTCAAACCTCATTTGATTTAAAGAGCTTTGTTTGAATGTGTTTGACTTTCTTTCAATAAAAAAAAGCTTTGTTGAATGAGTTTTACATTAATTTGATTTAAAATGCTTTTTTTGAATGTGTATGACTTTCATTTGATTCAAAAAGTTATTTTTGAATGTGTTTGACTTTCATTTGATTCAAAAAGCTTTGTTTAAATGTGTTTGACTTTCATTTGATTGAAAAAGCTTTATTTGAATGTGTTTGACTGTCATTTAATTTAAAAAGCTTTGTTTGAATGTCTTTGACTTTCATTTGACTCAAAAATCTTTATTTAAGTGTGTTTCACTTTTATTCGATTCAAAAAGCTTTGTTTGAATACATTTGACTTTTATTTGATTCAAAAAGCTTTGTTTGATTATATTTTACTTTCATTTGATTAAAATAGCTTTGTTTGAATGTGTTTGACTTTCATTCGATTCAAAAAACTTTGTTTGAATGTGTTTGACTTTTATTTATATCAAAACCTTTGTTTGAATGTGTTTGACATTCGTTCGATTCAAAAAGCTTTGTTTGAATGTGTTTGAAAATCATTTGACTCAAAAAGTTTTGTTTTAATGTGTTTGACTTTCATTCGATTAAACAAGCTTTTGTTTGACTTTCATTGGATTCCAAAAGCATTGTTTGAATGTGCTTGACTTTCATTTGATACCAAAAGCTTTGTTTGAATGTGTTTGACTTTTATTTGATTTAATTAGCTTTGTTGAATGCATTTGACTTTCATTCGATTCAAAACGCTTTGTTTGAATGTGTTTGTCCTTTATTTGATTCAAAAAGATTGATAAGAATGTGTTTTACTTTCATTTGATTCAAAAAGCTTTGTTTAAATGTGTTTAACTTTGATTTGACTAAAAAGCTTTGTTTGAATGTGTTTAACTTTCATTCGATTCAAAAAGCTTTGTTTGAATACGTTTGACTTTCATTTAATTAAAAAAGTTTTGTTTGAATGTCTTTTACATTCATTTGATTTCAAAAGCTTTGTTTGAAGGTGTTTGACCTTTATTTGATTCAATTAATTTTGTTAAATTCATTTTACTTTCATTCGATTTAAAAAGCTTTTTTTGAGTGTTTTTGTCCTTCATTTAATTCTAAGAGCTATGTTTGAATGTGTTTAACTTTCATTCGATTCAAAAAGCTTTTTTAAAATATGTTTGACTTTCATTATATTCAAAAAGCTTTGTTTGAATGTGTGTGACTTTCATTTGATTCAAAAATCTTTGTTTGAATGTGTTTGACTTTCAATCGATTCAAAAAGCTTTGTTTGAATGTGTTTGACCTTCATTTGATTCAAAAAGCTTTTTTTGACAGTGTTTGACTTTCATTCGATTCAAAAAGTTTTGTTTGAATATGTTTGAATTTTTTTGGTAAATATAGATTTTATTGCCAAAAGAGAAGAGTTACAACTTACAAAAGCTAAGTTATAACAAACACCTAACACCAAAAGACCTGAATCAACAGGCTAAACAACAACAAAAAACAGTTCTAGTAACTACCCTAGCCACCTTCTAGGAAGGGTTCTAGAGAGAAATAGGAACAAACTGGACTCAAGAATCCCAGCCACCTTCTAGGAAGGGTTCTGGAAAGCCAGGACCAAACAAACCAAAAGCAAAGCAAGCAGCAGGAAAATAGCCTGCAACCACAAGACAGAAACAAGCAATAGAACTGCAAACTTATAAAAAGGATTCAAACCTCCCCCTAGACTCAGTTGAAGAAACAGCAGGACTAGACGAAAGAGGTGGAACAACAGCACAACAATTTACAAACCTAGAAAGCAACAACAACAACCCAAAAAACACAGGCTGACAGAGAACCAACCTAGAAAATCACAGGAAAGTAATTTCCTATCAGCATCCTTGCATCTAACAGCCACTCTATACACAATATCCCTAAACACCAGATCTGTAGGAAGACAGGTGCCATTTAACATAATATTGTTCATTTGAAGCCAAATACTATGAATAGCTTCAGCAAAACACATAATATAGATTCTACCCTTGCTGCTAGATCTTCTAGAGTTCCTGAAAAGCCACTGCTGTTCATTCTGAAAATATTGAGCTGGCCTCTGAATCTTCAATAAAGTCAGAATCTGTTCCCAAATATCTTTAGAGTAAGGACACATAAAGAATAAATGAGAGACACATTCACTGCTATTCTGACAAAAGGAGCAAGTAGGATCACAGGTAATATTCTATTAAAGAAATTTATCTTTAGTAACCAATCTGTTCATCAAGGTTAGCCAAGTAATAAAAATGCTCTTAGGGGAAGCAGAATTATTACAGGTAATTCTTTTCCAGCTCACTTTAGGGGCTTGAGGTCTAATCTGGTGATAAATTTTAGCAATACTCACCTTATCAGCATGCATAACATTAGCCCAGCCACCAACACTATCAATAATATTCCTACAACTCAGGATTTTCTTCAATACCTATGTGCATTTGTTAGGAATAGGAGCAGCCCACGCATCCTTATTATTAAAATAGTATATATGAACCCATTTGACCCACAAATTATCAGATTTATGAGCCAAATCCCAAAAGATTTTGTAGATGGCAGCCTTATTCCAATCACTAAGAAGGGTAATATTCCAGCCACCACAAACTTTAGGAAGAGGCATATGAGCCCAGGAGACAGGAGCTTTCTTAGAATATGTGCTTTTACCAGTCCAGAGAAAAACTCTAAACCTAGATTCGATTTCTCTAAGAATCTTCTTTGGTAAGATAAAAATCTGAGCGCAATAATCCTGAATACCAAAGAGAACACTCTTAATAAGCTGAAGCCTGCCAACATAGGAAAGATGTCTTGCAGTCAAGCTTTCAATTCTAGCAGTAACCTTTTCAATTAGAGGCCTACATTGAGTAATAGTCAGCTTCATAGAAGATAAAGGAACACCAAGATACTTAAAAGGAAGGTTGCCTCTACTCATACCCAAAATAACATGTAAAACAGCTTTCTCACTTTCAGCAATTCCACCAAAGAAAACCTCACTTTTGCTGAGGTTAGCAGATAAACCAGAGGCAATAGAGAACTTCTGAAAAGCTCCTAAAAGGAGCTGAACAGATATGACATCAGCCCTAGCAAAAAAGAGCAAATCATCTGCAAACATCACGTGAGTAATACCCAACTTTTCACATCTAGGATGATAATTAAAATTAGGATCCTGAGCCATTTCAACCAAACATCTAGAGAGGTATTCCATACACAAAGCAAAGAGAAAAGGAAACATAGGGTCATCTTGTCTTAAACCTTTCTAAGCAGGGAAAGGCTTGCAAGGGAAGCCATTCACCATAATAGAATACAAGACAAAAGAGACACAAGCCATGATCCAGTCAACCACTTTGTTAGGAAAACCAGTTTCTTCCAAGACAGCCTTTAAAAAGCTCCATTCCACTAAGTCGTAAGTTTTTCTCAAATCAACTTGAACATAGACCTAGGAGTGATAAACTTATGAGAATAACCTTTGTTAAGTTCAGTGGCCAGCAGAATGTTATCACCAATGTGCTTCCTAGGGATGAAGCCAACTTGAGCATCACTAACAACAGAGCCCACCACTTGAGCAATCCTGTTAGGGAGAACTTTAGAGATCAACTTATAAACCATAGTGCAGCATGCTATAGGCCTATATTCATTAACATAGGAGGGATGCTAAATTATAGGAACTAAGGTGACAGTGGTGCAACTCTACTATTTAGCAATGTTTCCAGAAGAAAAGAATTGAGTAACAGCAGCATAAATGTCATGTTTAATAAGTTGCCAAGCTTTTTTGAAGAAGACAACATTGAAGCCATCAATTCCAGGGGCCTTATCATTACCAATACTAGCCAGAGAAGAGTCAATCTAAGAATGAGTAACATCAGCAGCAAGAATCTCAATAGAGTTCCTGTCAAGTTGCTACCCAGATCTTATAGTATGAATGTCAACAGCAGGCAAGGAGGCAACCCTAGTACCCAAAAGAGCTTTATAGAAACCCACAATTTCATTTTCAATTAAAGTAGGGTCTTTCAAAAGAACATCAGAATAAATAAAAATAGAATCAATTTTGTTTCAACTTTGCCTTTATTTCATAACAAAAAAGAAATACTGAGAGTTAGAATCTCCCAGCTTAATCCAATAAGCTCTAGATTTATGTCTATAAACATTCTCTTGAATATGCGTCCAATATTTAAGCTGATCAATAGCTTCAGACTCCTGAAGCTGCAGAGAAACGTTGGAGTTGTCCAGGGCAAGTTGCTCCTTAATTTAAATTAAGGTAGAATGAACAAGGTGCACCCTTTCTGCAATATTAGCAAAGTGTCTGGTATTGAGGTTCTTAAGGCCCTGCTTAACATACTTAAGATTCTGCCACACATCAGTCATAGCAGTAGAAAGAGAAACCTATTTCCAGTTATCTCCAACTGTAGAACAAAAATCATCGTGCTCAGCTAAACAGTTTAGAAACCTGAAAGGTCGACCTCTACCAGGAACATGATGACAGATTTCAACTAAAATAGGACTATGATCAAAAAGAAGAAGAGACAGGTAAATAGCTTCAACAGATACATAAGCATTAAGCCAAGCTTGATTCACTAAGCCCCTGTCAATTCTAGTTGCAGTTCTATCAATACCATGTCTTTTATTATTTCGAGAGTAAAAATGGCCTTTACTCTTAATTTCACAAAGATCAAGATTCACAACAAACTCCTTAAAATGTCTGATCTCATAATCAGTGATAGAGGTACCATTAATCCTATCCCCATCATTAAGAAAAGAATTGAAGTCACCAATAAGAAGCCAAGGAGCAGAAGAAACATTAAAATTGCCAAGATCATTCAAGAGAGGCACTCTATCATGAATAGAATGTAAACCATAAACAAAAGAGCAAATGAGGTGATGTTGTAAGTCTTTAGAACAAATATCCACATGGAGAAACTGCTCATGAGAAGCAAGAACACTCAGAGTAACTCTATCTTGCAGCCAACCAAGCTAAATTCTACCTTTTGGGGAACTAGAGTAGTTACAGCACAAGGACCAAGTATGGCAAAACTTTTTTTGTAACTTGAAACTATTCCCCACCTTAACTTTAGTTTCAAAAATACCAATCACATCCACAGACTGCTCATGAAGCAACTTCTTGACAGAAGTCACCTTATTACGGTAATTAAGACCCCTTATATTCCATGCAACAATAATCATTCCCCTAGAGAGGGATTACCATCACCCTCGATAGGCATTATTTCAGCAATTTCATCTTCCAATAGCACATACTATGAGTTAGAGTTACTAGGAATAGCCAACTGCCCACCACCCAAAAGAGGTCTTGATATTTTACTCACCACTCTCCAATCATCATTAGAGTAGACAACAAAAGAAGTATGAGTAGGAGTAATCAAGGGCTGGGAATCAAAATTAGAATGTGTGCTAGTGCCCTGATCCGGGATAGAAGCAGGAAAAGATGTAGGAGCTGGGACATTAGTAGATGCAGCAGGAACAGACTACTTCTAAACCCAGACCTTCTGTTGTTTAGGTTGAGCTTTCTCTCCCTATTGAGCCTTAGGTTTAGAAACAACCTTTTGCTTAGGCGCATTACAGTCATGTCCCACTTTGTCACATTTCTTACAGAAGGGAGTAAACCATTCAAAAATAACTATGAGCTCAAGAATCTCTCCCAAAGGACTATCAACAGTCACAGAGCTGGGAAGGGGTTTAGTAACATCAACCTCAATAAGCATTCTAGCAAAAGACACTCTAAGTTGCCTAGTGGTACACTCATCAGCATATAAAGGTACACCAATCAAGCTACCAATACTACTTAAAGTATCTAAGCCCTAGCAATTCAAAGGCAGATTTGGCAATCTAACGCATAATGGAACTGTCCTAAGTATCTCAGCTTAAAAATTGAATTTATCACTCCATGGTTTAACAATAGCAGGCTTGTTATTAAACATATGAGATCCAGAACTCAGAACAGCATTCTTATCATCATTTGACACATATTAAATATAAAATAGCTATCATTATGCTAGAAAATCTCAGGTTTAGCAAAATTACTCAAGTTTTGAGCAATGAATTTATGAACAGCAGCAATAGTAGGATAAAATCCAACAACATAAAAGATAATTGCATTGCACCATTTAGAGTTACCTACTGAAATTTCAGCTGCTTGGATCTGAGCTACAGGTTAGCCACTCTTCAAAATTGGCGCCACAAAGTTCAGGGCAGCACCCTTAGCAGTCATCTTACCACGAAACAAATTAGACTTGTTCACATAATTCTTACTTTGTTTAGCTGAACTAGGTTGTTCAGGGTGATCTATAGATTCAGAAACAACCTGAACAGTATCATTTGGTTGCTCAGCCGTAGTTTCAAGCAATGGAACAGTACCCGGCAAAACCCTAAGTACTATTCCATTGAATTTCTGAAAATTTGATGTAGCAAAGGATTCCTCTAGAATCATCAATTCAGCCTCAGTGATCTTCCCTCCAGATGGATGCACAAGATAAGCTGGTGGGGAAACCAACTCTAGGTCATCTTCAACCTCAGGAATTGCACTAGGGGACACACTCAGATTCTTCAATCGATTAATATCAACAAGAGTCAGAGATCCAAAAGCAGAAGACCGAGGAAGAGGAGTAGCTTATTTCTTCTTTCGAGCCATGGAGATCAGAACTGAGTGAGAAACCAACTTCAGATTAAAAACCACCATGCAAATCAACCACAAAACCAGAGCTTCTCTCTCTGAATACGTTTGACTTTCATTTGACTCAAAAGGCTTTATTTGAATGTGTTTGAATTTATTTTGAATCAAAAGCTTTGTTTAAATTGCTTAACTTTCATTCAATTCAAAAAGCTTTGTTTGAATGTGTTTGATTATCATTTGACTCAAAAAGCTTTGTTTGAATGTGTTTGCCTTTCATTCGATTCATAAAGCTTTGTTTGAATGTGTTTGACTTTCATTAGATTCTAAAAGCTTTGTTTGTATATGTTTCACTTTCTTTTGATTAAAAAATTTTTGTTTGAATGTGTTTTACTTTTATTTGATTCCAAAATCTTTGTTTGAATGTGTTTGACTTTTATTTGATTCAATTAGCTTCGTTGAATGCATTTGACTTTCAATCAATTCCAAAAGCTTTGCTTGAATGTGTTTTACTTTCATTTGATTCAAAAAGCTTTGTTTAAATGTGTTTTAGTTTCATTTGATTTAAAAACCTTTGTTTGAATGTTTTTTACTGTTATTTGATTCAAAAAGCTTTGTTAGAATGTGTTTGACTTTCATTTGATTAAAGAAGTTTCTTTGAATGTGTTTTACTTTCATTTGATTCCAAAAGCTTTGTTAGAATGTTTTTGACTTTTATTTAATTTAATTAGCTTCGTTGAATGCATTGACTTTCATTCGATTAAAAAAGTTTTTTTAAAATGTGTTTGTCTTTCATTTGATTCAAAAATCTTTGTTTAAATGTCTTTCACTTTTATTCAATTTAAAAACCTTTGTTGAATGTGTTATACTTTCTATTAATTTAAAAAGCTTTTTTGAAATGTGTTTGACTTTCATTTGTTTCAAAAAGCTTTGTTTAAATGTGTTTAAATTTCATTTGATTAAAAAAGCTTTGTTTGAATGTGTTTGACTTTCAATCAATTCAAAAAGCTTTGTTAAAATAAGTTAGACTTTCATTTGATTCAAAAAGCTTTGTTTGAAAGTGTTTGACTTTCATTTGATTCAACAAGCTTTGTTTTGAATGTGTTTTACCTTCAGGTTATTCAAAAAGCTTTGTTTGAATGTGTTTGAATTTCATTTGATTCAAAAAGCTTTGTTTAAATGTTTTTTACTTTCATTTAATTCAAAAAGCTTTGTTTGAATCTTTTTTACTATCATTTGATTTAAAAAGCATTGTTTGAATATGTTTGACTATCATTTGATTAAAAAAGTTTTGTTTTAATGTGTTTGACTTTCATTTGTTTGAAAAAGCTTTGTTTGAATGTGTTTGAATTTCATTTGATTCAAAATGCTTTGTTTGAAAGTGTTTGACTTTCATTCAATTCAAAAAGCTTTGTTTGTAATGTGTTTGACTTTTAGTTGATTCAAATAGCTTTGTTTGAATGTGTTTGACTTTCATTTGATTGAAACAGCTTTGTTTGAAAGTGTTTGACTTTCAGTTGATTCAAAAAGCTTTGTTTTGAATGTGTTTGACTTTTAGTTAAATCAAAAAGCTTTGTTTGAATGTGTTTGACTTTCATTTGATTAAAAAAGTTTTGTTTGAATGTGTTTTATGTTCATTTGATTTCAAAAGCTTTGTTTGAATTTGTTTTGACTTTGATTAGATTTAATTAGCTTCGTTGAATGCATTTGACTTTCATTCAATTCAAAAAGCTTTGTTTAATTGTTTTTATCCTTCCTTTGATTCAAAGAGCTTTGTTTGAATGTACTTGACTTTCATTCGATTCAAAAAGCTTTGTTGAAATGTGATTGACTTTCATTTGATTCAAAAAGCTTTGTTTAAATGTGTTTATTTTCATTTGAGTCAAAAAGATTTGTCTGAATGTGTTTGAATTTCATTCGATTCAAAAAGCTTGATTTGAATGTGTTTTACTTTCATTTGATTAAAAAAGTTGTGTTTTAATATGTTTGACTTTCAATTGACTCAAAAAACTTTGTTTGAATGTGCTTTACTTTCGTTTGATTCAATTAGTTTCGTTGAATGCATTTGACTTTCATTCGATTCAAAAAGCTATTTTTGAATGTGTTTGACTTGCATTTAATTAAAAAGCTTTGTTTAAATGTGTTTGTCATTCATTTGATTCAAAAAGCATTGTTTGAATGTGTTTTACTTTCATTAGATTCAAAAAGCTTTGTTTGATTTTGCTTGACTTTCATTTTATTAAAAAAGCATTGTTTGAATGTGTTTGACTTTAATTTAACTCAAAACGCTTTGTTTAAATGTGTTTGTCATTCATTTGATTCAAAAAACTTTGTTTGAATGTGTTTTACTTTCTTTTGATTTAAAAAGCTTTGTGTGAATGTGTATGACTTTTATTTAATTAAAAAGCTTTGTTCGAATGTGTTTTGACTTTAATTTGATTCAAAAAGCTTTGTTTTAATGTGTTTGACTTTCATTTGATTCAAAAAGCTTTGTTTGCATGTGTTTGACTTGCATTTGATTAAAAAAGTTTTGTTTGAATGTGTTTGATTTCATTTGATTCAAAAAGTTTTGTTTGAATTTGTTTAACTTTCATTTGATTCAAAAAGATTTGTTTGAATGTGTTTTACTTTAATTTGATTCAAAAATCATTGTTTAAATGTGTTTACTTTCATTTGATTTAAAAAGATTTGTTTAAATGTGTTTGAATTTCATTCGATTCAAAATGCCTGATTTGAATGTGTTCTAATTTCATTTGAGTCAAAAAGCTTTGTTTGAATGTGTTTGACTTTAATTGGACTCATAAAGATTTGTTTGAAAGTGTTTTACTTTCATTCGATTCAAAAAGCTTTGTTTATATACAATTGTCTTTCATTTGACTCAAAGAGTTTAGTTTGAAAGTGTTTGTCTTTTATTTGATTCTAAAAGCTTTGTTTTCATGAGTTTGACTTTCATTTGATTAAAAAAAGTTTTGTTTGAATGTATTTTACGTTCATTTGATTCCAAAAGCTTTGTTTGAATGTGTTTGACTTTTATTTGATTTTATTAGCTTCGTTGAATGCATTTAACTTTCATTCGATTCAAAAAGCTTTTTTTGAATAGGTTTTACTTTTTTGAATGTGTTTTACCTTCATTTGTTTCAAAAAGCTTTTTTTGAATGTGTTAGGGTTTCATTTAATTCAAAAATCTTTGTTATAATATGTTAGACTTTAATTTGACTCAAAATCTTTGTTAAAAAGTTTTTGACTTTCATTCGATTCAAAAAGCTTAGTTTGAATGTGTTTTACTTTTATTTGATTCAAAAAGATATGTTTGAATGTGTATGAGTTTTATTTAATTCAAAAAGCCTTCTTCGAATGTGTTTGAATTTCCTTTGATTCAAAAAGCTTTGTTTGAATGTTTTTGACTTTCATTTGACTTTAAAAGCTTTTTTTAAATGTGTTTGACTTTCATTAGATTCAAAAAGCTTTGTTTAAATACGTTCAACTTTCATTTGACTGAAAAAGCTTTGTTTGAAAGTGTTTGACTTTCTTTCGATTCCAAATGCTTTTTTCGAATGTGTTCGACTTTCATTTCATTTAAAAATAATTTTTTTAATGTGTTAGGTTTTCATTTGATTTTAAAAGCTTTGTATAAATGTGTTTGTCATTCATTTGAATTAGAAAGCTTTGTTTGAATGTGTTTGACGTTCATTCGATTTAAAAAGCTTTGTTTAAATGTGTTTGTCCTTCATTTCATTTAAAAAGCTTTGTTTGAATGTGCTTGACTTTCATTTGATTCAAAAAGCTTTGTTTGAATGTGTTTGACTTTCATTTCATTCAAAAAGCTTTGTTTGAATGTGTTTGACTTTCATTCGATTCAAAAAGCTTGGTTTAAATGTGTTTGACTCTCATTTGATTCAAAAAGCTTTGTTTGAATTTGTTTAAATGTGTTTGACTTTCATTCGATTCAAAAATCTTTGTTTATATACATATGACTTTCATTTGACTCAAAGAGCTTTGTTTGAATGTGTTTGACTTTCAATCGATTCAAAAAGCTTTGTTCGAATGTGTTAGACTTTCATTTAATTTAACAATATTTGTTATCATGTGTTGGGTTTTCATTTGATTCAAAAAGCTTTATTTAAATGTGTTTGTCATTCATTTAATTCAAAAAGCTTTGTTTGAATGTATTTTAATTACATTTAATTAAATTAGCTTCGTTGAATGTATTTGACTATCATTCCATTCAAAAAGCTTTTGTGTGAACGTGTCAGATTTTCATTTAATTTGACTCAAAATGCTTTGTTTTAATGTGTTTGACTTTCATTTGATTAAAAAAGCTTTGTTTTAATGTGTTTGACTTTTATTCGATTCAAATAACTTTGTTTGAATGTGTTAGACTTTCATTTGTATCAAAAAGCTTTTTTTGAATGTGTTTGACGTTCATTCGATTAAAAAAGCTTTGTTTGAATGTGTTTGTCCTTCATTTGATTCAAAAAGCTTTGTTTGAATGTGTTTGACTTTCATTTGATTCAAAAAGCTTTGTTTGAATGTGTTTGACTTTCATATGATTCAAAAAGCTTTGATTTGAATGTGTTTTTTTATTCATTTTATTTAAAAAGCTTTTTTTGAATGTGTTTGACTTTCATTCGATTCAAAAAGCTTTGTTTATATACAATTGTCTTTCATTGACTCAAAAATCTTTGTTTGAAAGTGTTTTACTTTTATTCGATTCAAAAATCTTTGTTTGAACACGTTTGACTTTCATTTGACTCAAAAAGCTTTGTTTGAAAGTGTTTGATTTTCATTCGATTCAAAAAGCTTTGTTTGAATGTGTATGACTTTAATTTGATTCAAAAAGCTTTGTTCGAATGTGTTTGACTTTCATTTGATTCAAAAAGTTTTGTTTGAATTTGTATTACTTTCATTTGAAGCTAAAATGTTTGTATGAATATGTTTGACTTTTATTTGATTCAATTAGCATTGTTGAATGCATTTGACTTTCATTCGATTCAAAATGCTTTGTTTGAATGTTTTTCCTTTGATTTGATTCAAAGACCTCTTTGACTTTCATTTGATTTAATAAGCTTTGTTTGAATGTCTTTGACTTTTATTTGATTAAAAAATCTTTGTTTGAATGTCTCTGACTTTTATTTAATTCAATAACCTTTGATTGAATGTGTTTTCTTTCATTTAATTCAAAAAGCTTTGTTAGAATGTGTATGACTTTTACTTAATTCACAAAGCTTTGTTTGAATGTGTTTGACTTTTACTTAATTCACAAAGCTTTGTTCGAATGTGTTTGACTTTCATTTGATTCAAAATGCTTTGTATGAATGTGTTTGACTTTTATTTGATTCAAAAAGCTTTGTTTAAATGTGTATAACTTTCATTCGATTCAAAAAGTTTTGTTTAAATATGTATGACTTTCATTTGACTCAAAAAGTAGTGTTTGAATGTGTTTGATTTTCATTCGGTTTAAAAAACTTTGTTCTAATGTGTTTAACTTTCATTTGATTCAAAAATATTTGTTTGAATGTTTTAGGATTTCGTATGATTCAAAAAGCTTTGTTTAAATGTGTTTGTCATTTATTTGATTCAAAAAACTTTGTTTAAATGTATTTTTATTTCATTCGATTTAATTAGCTTCGTTGAATGTATTTGACTTTTATTCCATTCAAAAAGCTTTGTTTGAATGTGTTTGACTTTCATTTGATTAAAAAAGTTTTGTTTCAATGTGTTTTACGTTCATTTGATTCCAAAAGCTTTGTTCGAATGTTTTTTACTTTTATTTGATTTTATTAGCTTCGTTGAATGCATTTGACTTTTATTCGATTTTATTAGCTTCGTTGAATGCATTTAACTTTTATTTGATTCAAAAAGCTTTGTTTAAATGTGTTTGTCATTCATTTTACTCAAAAAGCTTTGTTTGAATGTATTTTAATTACATTTAATTTAATTAGCTTCGTTGAATGTATTTGACTTTCATTCCATTCAAAAAGCTTTTGTTTGAACGTGTCAGATTTTCATTTGACTCAGAATGCTTCGATTTAATGTGTTTGACTTTCATTTGCTTAAAAAAGCTTTGTTTAAATGTGTGTGACTTTCATTCGATTCAAAAAGCTTTATTTAAATGTGTTTATCCTGCATTTGATTCAAAAAGCTTTGTTTGAATGAGTTTGACTTTCAATTGATTCAAAAAGCTTTGTTTGAATGTGTTTGACTTTTATTCGATTCAAAAAGCTTTGATTGAATATGTTTGAATTTAATTCAATTAAAAAAGCTTGATTTGAATGTGTTTTTTATTCATTTTATCAAAAAGCTTTTTTTTAAATGTGTTTGACTTTTATTCGATTCAAAAAGCTTTGTTTATATACAATTGTCTTTCATTGACTCAAAAATCTTTGTTTGAAAGTGTTTAACTTTTATTCGATTCAAAAATCTTTGTTTGAATACGTTTGACTTTCATTTGACTCAAAAAGCTTTGTTTAAAAGTGTTTGATTTTCATTCGATTCAAAAAGCTTTGTTTGAATGTGTATGGCTTTCATTTGATTCAAAAAGCTTTCTTTGAATGTGTTTGACTTTCATTTGATTCAAAAAGTTTTGTTTGAATTTGTATTACTTTCATTTGATTCTAAAAGGTTTTTATGAATACGTTTGACTTTTATTTGATTCAATTAGCTTCGTTGAATGCATTTGACTTTCATTCGATTCAAAATGCTTTGTTTGAATGTTTTTCCTTTGATTTGATTCAAATACCTCTTTGACTTGCATTTGATTTAATAAGCTTTGTTTGAATGTCTTTGACTTTTATTTGATTAAAAAAGCTTTGTTTGAATGTCTCTGACTTTTATTTATTTCAATAAGCTTTAATTGAATGTGTTTTCTTTCATTTGATTCAAAAAGCTTTGTTAGAATGTGTATGACTTTTACTTAATTCACAAAGCTTTGTTCGAATGTGTTTGACTTTTACTTAATTCACAAAGCTTTGTTCGAATGTGTTTGACTTTGATTTGATTCAAAATGCTTTGTATGAATGTGTTTGACTTTCATTTGATTCAAAAAGCTTTGTTTAAATGTGTATAACTTTCATTCGATTCAAAAAGTTTTGTTTAAATATGTATGACTTTCATTTGACTCAAAAAGTAGTGTTTGAATGTGTTTGACTTTCATTCGGTTTAAATAGCTTTGTTCTAATGTGTTTGACTTTCATTTGATTCAAAAATATTTGTTTGAATGTTTTAGGATTTTATATATGATTCAAAAAGCTTTGTTTAAATGTGTTTGTTATTCATTTGATTCAAAAAACTTTGTTTAAATGTATTTTTATTTCATTTGATTTAATTAGCTTCGGTGATTTGACTTTTATTCCATTCAAAAAGCTTTGTTTGAATGTGTTTGACTTTCATTTGATTCAAATAGCTTTGTTTGAATGTATTTTACTTTCATTTGATTCCAAAAGGTTTGTTTGAATGTGTTTAACTTTTAGTTAATAATATTAGCTTTGTTGAATGCATTCTAATTTTATTTGATTAAAAAAGCTTTGAATGAATATGTTTGTCCTTCATTTGATTTAAAATGCTTTTGTTTGAATGTGTTTGACTTTCATTTGATTTAAAAAGATTTATTTAAATGTGTTTGATTTTCATTTGATTCAAAAAGCCTTTTTTGAATGTGGTTGACTTTCATTTGATTAAAAAAGCTTTGTTTGAAAATGTTCCACTTTCATTTGATTCAAAAAGCTTTGTTTGAATATGTTTGACTTTCATTCGATACAAAAACCTTTTTATTAATGTGTTAGACTTTCATTTGAATAAAAGATCTTTATTTTAATGTGTTTGACTTTCATTCGATTCAAAAAGCTTTGTTTGAAGGTGTTTGACTATCATTTGACTCAAAAAGCTTTTTTTAAATGTGTTTGACTTTTATTCGATTCAAAAAGCTTTATTTAAATGTGTTTGACTTTCATTGGATTCCAAAAGCTTAGTTTGAATGTGTTTGACTTTCATCTACTTAAAAATGTTTAGTTTTAATGTGTTTTACTTTCATTTGATTACAAAATCTTTGTTAAAATGTGTTTGACTTTTATTTGAATTAACTAGCTTTGTTGAATGCATTTGACATTTATTCGAATCAAAAGGCTTTGTTTGAATGCGTTTGTTTTTCATTTGATTCAAAAACCTTTGTTTGAATGTGTTTTACTTTCATTCGATTCAAAAAGCTTTGTGGAGTTTGTTTTACTTTCATTTGATTGAAAAAGCTTTTATCAAATGTGTTTAACTTTCATTTGATTCAATAAGGTCTGTTTGAATGTGTTTGAATTTCTTTTGATTTAAAAAGCTTTGTTTGAATATGTTTGACTTTCAATTGATTCAAAAAGCTTTGTTTGATTGCGTTTGTCCTTCATTGGATTCAAAAAGCTTTGTTTAAATGTTTTTTTACTTTCATTCGATTCAAAAAGCTTTGTTGAATGTATTTTACTTTTTTTTTTTATTCTAAAAGCTTTTTTGAAATGTGTTTGACTTTCATTTGATACAATTAAGTTTGTTGAGTGTGTTTGAATTTTATTTGATTCAAAAATCTTTGTTTGAATGTGTTTGACTTGCAATCGATTCAAAAAGCTTTGTTTGAATGTGTTTTACTTTCCTTTGATTCAAAAAGCTTTGTATGAATGTGTTTGACTTATATTTAATTTAAAAGCTTCGTTCGAATATTTATGACTTTCATTTGTTTCAAAAAGCTTTGTTTGAATGTGTGTTACTTTCATTTGATTCAAAAAGATTTCTTTGAATGTGTTTGACTTTAATTTATTCAAAAACCTTTATTCGAATGTGTTTTACTTTGATTTGATTGAATTTGTTTCTTTGAATGCATTTGACTTTCGTTTGATTTAAAAAGCTTTCTTTGAATGTGTTTGAATTTCATTTGATTCAAAAGGATTTGTTTGAAAGTGTTTAAATTTCATTTGGTTCAAAAAGCTTTGTTGATTGTGTTTTACCTTCATTTGATTCAAAAAGCTTTTTTTGAAGGCAAAATTGGCCTCAACACTTTGAACTTTGGCTTGGGTGCACTCAGCACCTTGAATTAAGAAAAATAGCCAAAACACCCTGAAGTATTGGCATGGGTGCATTTAGCACCATACAAGAAAATTTCCGGCCAAAAGTGGCCGGATTCCGACGACTTTTTCTTTTTTAATAAAAATATGTTTTTATTATTATTATTATTATTATTATTATTATTATTATTATTATTATTATTATTATTATTATTATTATTATTATTATTATTATTATTATTATTATTATTATTATTATTATTATTATTATTATTATTATTATTATTATTATTATTATTATTATTATTATTATTATTATTATTATTATTATTATTATTATTATTATTATTATCATCATCATCATCATCATCATCATCATCATCATTATTATTATTATTTAATATTTTTATTGTTATTATTATTATTATTACAAAAATACCTCGATTTGCGTGTTGTTATTTATTTTTTTACGAAAATTGTTTGGGTAAGGTTTCGGGGATCATTTTTACCCTTTATGGATCCAAATTAAGCTCGGAATTTACAAAAAAGTAATGGAAATACCTCGTTTTGCGTGTCGAGGAATATCTCGATTTGCGTATTATTATTTTTTGTGACGGAAATTGTTCGGGTAAGGTTTCGGGGGTCATTTTTATCCTTAATGGATCCAAATTAAGCTCTGAATTCGCAAAAAAATAATGGAAATACCTCGTTTTACGTGTCAAAAAATATCTCGATTTGCGTGTCTTAGCTACTTAGATATTTCTCGACACGCAAAACGAGGTATTTTTGTTTTTTTTGCAAAATCTGAGCTAAATTTGGACCCATTAAGTGTAAAAATGACCCCGAAACTTTACCTGCACAATTTCCGTCAAAAAAATAACAACATGCAAATTGAGGTATTTTCGTAAAAATAATAATAATAATAGTAATAATAGTAATAATAATAATAATAATAATAATAATAATAATAATAATAATAATAATAAGAAGAAGAAAAAAAACATTTTTTATAAAAAAAACATTTTTTATTAAAAAAAAAACATTTTTTATTAAAAAAAAAGAAGTCGCCGGAATCCGGCCACTTTTGGCCTAAAAATTTCTTGTATGGTGCTAAGTGCACCCATGCTAATACTTCATGGTGTTTTGGCTATTTTTCTTAGTTCAGGGTGCTGAGTGCACCCAAGCCAAAGTTCAGAGTGTTGAGGCCAATTTTGCCTTTTTTTGAATGGGTTTTACTTTAATTTGATTCAAAAGTTTTTGTTTGAATGTGTTTGACTTTCATTTTATTAAAAAAAACTTTGTTGGAATGTCTTTGACTTTTTATTTAATTTAGGAATTTTTTTTAAAAAGGACTTTTTAAGTGCATTTCTTTGTTAAAAAAGGACCTTTTAAAGCTAAAGTTGTCTAGAGGGTACAAATTTTGGAAAAAATTTGTGACTTGGGACCACTTGCCGGAAGCCAAAGTTGACTGCACAACTCTAGCATTAACCAGGACTTGCGGCCACCATTTTCCTCCACCCCATCGCCGCCTTCTTCCCCCTCCCAAAACCTTGTAATTTAGGGATGAGAAAATGGAGCAAAGAGAGAAGATGAAATCAAATTTCTGAGTGATCGAGTTTAATGAAATTAGGGTATGAAATTTGATTGATTTTTGACGAATTTGGGGAAAGTTGAGATCTTTGAGATTAAGATCGAACCCTTACCGGAGATTAAGTTGAAAACGGAGGGGGTGGGTAATCAGGCGAGAAAAAGGATCGGGGTTGAGGAAAGGGAGGCGGCTTGGGTGTCGCTTAGACAATGGAGGGGGAGAGAGGGGGCTAAAGGGGGGGGGGCGGTCTGCCATGAAAGGGGAAGGGGGAGGGGTTGGGCTAGGGTGGTCAACGCCGTACTTGGTGGGTCAAATTCGACTTTCCGACGAGTGGTCCCAAGTCACAAATTTTTTCCAAAATTAATACCCTCTAGACAACTTTAGCTTTAAAAGGTCCTTTTTAACAAAGAAATGCACTTAAAAGGTCATTTTAACAAATTTTCCTTTAATTTAATTAGCTTCATTGAATGAATTTGTCTTTTATTCGATTCAAAAAGCTTTCTTTGAATTTGTTTGTCCTTCATTTGATTCAAAAAGCTTTGTTTGAATGTGTTTGACTTTCATTCTATTCAAAAATATTTTTTGAATGTGTTTTACTTTCATTTGATTCAAAAAAGATTTTTTGAATGATTTTTACTTTAATTTGATTCAAAAGGCTTTGTTTAAATGTATTTAACTTTCATTTTATTAAAAAGCTTTGCTGGAATGTGTTTGACTTTTTAGTTAATTTAATTAGCTTCAGTGAATGCATTTGACTTTTATTCGTTTCAAAAAACAATGTTTCAATGTGTTTGTCCTTCATTTGACTTCAAAAGCTTTGTTTGAAAGTGTTTGACTTTCATTTGAGTCAGAAATATTTGTTTCAATGTGTCAGGTTTTCATTTGATTCTAAAAGCTTTGTTTAATGTGTTTGTCATTGATTTGATTCAAAAAGTTTTGTTTGAATGTAGTTTAATTTCATTCACTTCAAAAAGCTTTGTTGAATGTATTTGACTTTCATTCAAATAAAAAAGTTTTTGTTTGAATGTACTTGAATTTATTTGATTCAAAAAGCTTTGTTTGAATGTCTTTGACTTTTATTTGATTTAATTAGCTCGTTGAATGCATGTCAATTTCATTCGATTTAAAAAATTTTGTTTGAATGTGTTTTACTTTCATTTGATTCCAAAAGCTTTGTTTGAATGTGTTTGACTTTCATTCAATTCAAAAAGCTTTGTTTCAATGTGTTTGACTTTCATTCGATTCAAAACTCTTTGTTTAAATATGTTTGACTTTCATTTGAATCAAAAAGCTTTGTTTGAATGTGTTTGATTTTCATTCTATTCAAAAAGCATTGTTTGAATGTGTTTGACTATCATTTGCTCAAAACGCTTTGTTTTTATAAGTTTGAATTTCATTTGATTCAAAAATCTTTATTTGAATGTGTTTGACTTTAATTTGATTTAATTAGGTTCGTCTAATGCATTTGAATTTCATTCGATTTAAAAAGCTTTATTTGAATATGTTTTACTTTCATTTAATTCCAAAAGAATTGTTTTGAATGTGTTTGACTTTTGTATTATTTAATTAGCTTCACTAAATGCATTTGACTTTCATTCGATTTAAAAAGGTCTGTTTGAATGTGTTTAAATTTCATTTGATTCAAAAATCTTTGTTTGATTGTGTTTGACTTTCAATCGATTCAAAAATCTTTGTTTGAATGCGTTTTTCCTTCATTTGATTCCAAAACCTTTGTTCGAATGTGTTTGACTTTTATTCGATTTAAAAAGCTTTGTTGAATGTATTTCACTTTTATTTTATTCAAAAAGCTATTTTGAAATGTGTTTGACTTTCATTTGATTCAAAAAGGTTTTTTCGAGTGTGTTTGAATTTCATTTGATTCAAAAAGCTTTATATGAATGTGTTTGACTTTCAATCGATTCAAAAAGCTTTGTTTGGATGAGTTTTACTTTCATTTGATTTAAAAAGATTTGTTTGAATGTTCTTGACTTTCAGTCGATTCAAAAAGCTTTGTTGAATGTGTTACACTTTCATTTAATTGAATAAGCTTCTCTCAAATGTGTTTGACTTTCATTTGATTCAAAAAGCTTTGTTCAAATGTGTATGGCTTTCATTTGTTTCAAAAATCTTTGTTTGAATGTGTGTTACTTTCATTTGATTCAAAAAGATTTGTTTGAATGTGTTTGACTTTAATTTGATTCAAAAACCTTTGTTTGAATGTGTGTTACTTTCATTTAATTCAAAAGGCTTTTTATGAATGTGTTTTACTTTAATTTGATTCAAAAGGCTTTGTTTGAATGTGTTTAACTTTCATTTTATTAAAAAAGCTTTGTAGGAAAATGTTAGACATTAATTTGATTTTATTAATTCGTTGAATGCATTTGAATTTCATTCGATTTAAAAAGCAATGTTTGAATGTGTTTTACTTTTAGTTGATTCCAAAAGCTTTGTTTGAATGTTTTTTACTTTCATTCGATTCAAAAAGCTTTGTTTGAATGTGTTTGACTTTCATTCGATTCAAAAAGCTTTGTTTGAATGTGTTTGACTTTCATTTGAATCAAAAAGCAATGTTTGAATGTGTTTGACTTTCATTCTATTCAAAAAGCTTTGTTTGAATGTTTTTTACTATCATTTATCTCAAAACGATTTGTTAGTATGTGTTTTACTTTCATTTGATCCAAAAAGCTTTATTTGAATGTGTTTGACTTTCATTTTATTTAATTAGGTTCGTCTAATGCATTTGAATTTTATTCGATTTAAAAAGCTTTGTTTGAATGTATTTTACTTTCATTTAATTCTAAAAGCATTGTTTTATTGTAATTGAGTTTTATATTATTTAATCAGCTTCGTTAAATACATTTGACTTTCATTCGATTTAAAAAGCTTTGTTTGAATGTGTTTGTCTTTTATTTGACTAAAAAAGCTTTGTTTGAATTTGTTTGACTCTCATTCGATTCATAAAGCTTTGTTGAAAGTGTTTTACTTTTATTTGATTCAAAAAGCTTTTTTGAAATACGTTTGACTTTCATTGGATTCAAAAAGATTTTTTTGAATGTGTTTGAATATCATTCCATTCAAAAAGCTTTTGTTTGGATGTTTTTTACTTTCATTCGATTCAAAAAGCTTTGTTTGAATGTGTTGTACTTTCATTTGGTTCAAAAAGCTTTTATTGAATGTGTTAAACTTTCATTTGATTCAAAAAGCTTTGTTTTAATATGTTTGACTTTCATTTGACTCAAAAAGCTTTGTTTAAATGTGTTTGACTTTCATTCGATTCAAAAGGCTTTATTTTAATTTGTTTAACTTTTATTTGAATTAAAAAGCATTGTTTGAATGTGTTTGACTTTAATTTATTTCAAAAAGCTTTGTTTGAATGTGTTTGACTATCATTTGACTTAAAAACCTTTGTTTGAATGCGTTTGACTTTCATTCGATTTAAAAAACTTTGTTTGAATGTATTTGACTTTTATTCGATTCAAAAAGCTTTGTTTAAATGTATTTGACTTTTATTTGATTCAAAAAGCTTTGTTTGAATGTGTTTAACTTTCATTTGAATCAAAAAGATTTGTTTGAATGTGTTTGACTTTAATTTGATTTAAAAAGCTTTATTTGAATGTGTTGTACTCTCATTTGATTCAAAAAGCTTTTGTTGAATGTGTTAGACCATTCTTTGATTCAAAAAGCTTTGTTTGAATATGTTTGACTTTCATTTGATTTAAAAAGCATTGTTTAAATGTGTTTGACTTTCATTTGATACAAAAAGCTCTGTTTGAATGTGTTTAACTTTCATTCGAATCAAAAAGCTTTGTTTGAATGTGTTTGAGTTGCTTTGATTCAAAAAGCTTTGTTTGAATGAGTTTAACTATCATTTGACTCAAAAAGCTTTGTTTGAATGTGTTAGACTTTCATTAAATTCAAAAAGATTTGTTTGAATGTGCTTGTCATTCATTTGATTCAAAAAGTTTTGTTTGCATGTATTTTAATTTTATTTGATGTAATTAGCTTTGTTGAATGTAGTTGACTTTCATTCCATTCAAAAAGCTTTTGTTTGAATAAGTTTGACTTTCATTCAATCAAAAAGTTTTGTTTGAATGTGTTGTACATTCATATGATTTAAAAAGCTTTTAAGTCAAAGCCAAAATTATGGTAATCAAAACCAATGTTATGGAAATCACAACCAAGGTAGTGGTAATCCTAATCAAGGTGGTGGTAACCATAATCAAGGTTATGGTCAAAATCAAAATAGGGGTACTTGGAACAATCAAGGGAGGGGCAATTTTCAAAATAATGCTTAAAGAGGTCCCCCACCCGGATTTGTTCCAAGGACTCAAGGAGAAAATTCTTATTCACAACCTTCTTCACCTAGGACCAATTTGGAAGAAATAATTGAGAATCAAACCAAGTTGTTGAACACATACATGGCCGTTAGTGATAAAAAGTTCAATGAAATGATGACCCACAATAAAATGCTTGAAAACCAAATTTCTCAACTTGCTAATGCTTTGAAAGATCATGCAAGCCCTTCTTCTTTACCTTCCCAAGGTCTTGATCCCAAGAAACACGTGAATGCTATTGTTACAAGGAGTGGTAAGGTTCTTGAGGAGAGATTGCCTAGGAAGGGTGAAGATAAGGAGATTCCTAAGGAAGCCTTGGTTGAGAATGAGGGCGATAGGGCATCATTGGATGAGGTTGTGGTTGAGACACCTAGAGAGGTGAGAGTAGAGAAAGAAATTGTGAAACTCAAGCTCCCTTACCCACAAAAATTCATGAGACACAAATTGGATGAATAATTTGGGAAATTCATTGATATGCTAAAACAACTTCATCTTTCTCTACCTTTTACCGATGTGATCAACCAAATGCCAAATTATGCCTAATTCCTCAAGGAAATTTTGAGTGGGAAAAGGACTTGTGAGGTTGTGGAGACTATCAACTTGACCGAAAATTGTAGTGCTATCATCATGAACAAAATGCCACCCAAATTGAAAGACCCCAGGAACTTCTCCATCCCTTGTGCCATTAACAAGATGCAAATTGATAATGCCTTATGTGACTTGGGAGCTAGTGTGAGCATAATGCCATATTCGGTTTATCAAAGACTTGAACTAGGGGAACTCTTACCTTCTAACATTACCTTGTAATTAGCCGATAGGTCAATCAAGTTTCCAAAAGGTAAGGTAGAAGATGTTCCATTGAGGGTTGGGAAGTTTGTGTTCCCGGTAGATTTTATTGTGCTTGAAATGGATGAAGATGCTACCATTCCAATCATTTTAGGTAGACCCTTTCTTGCTACCTCGGGTGCTATGATTGATGTGAGGAGTGCAAAGATTTCCATTAAGGTAGGAGATGAGGTCATTGAATTTGATTTGAATGAAAGCATGAATTATCCATGTTCTTCTCAAGAAAATTGCATGATGATTGATTGACTTGATCATGTTGTGTGTTCCATGCATGAGAACTTGCTCACCTCTAACGATGCTCTTGATAATGTTTTGTTGAATAAGGACAAAGTAGGTACACCATGCAAGGAAGTGACATTCTATGAGGAATTGCTTAATGGAAGCATGGAGGAAGTGGATGAGCTAATGTGCTTGAAAATCTCAAGCCAAGAAGCTTTGCAAGAGGCCACATCAAAAGAAGGTAACGGTGTGCCTATGGTAGAGCTCAAACCTCTACCATCACACCTTAGGTATGAGTTCTTGGGCCCTCATTCCACTTACCCCTTGATAGTTAGTGCATCCTTGAGCGTGAGCCAAGCTCAAGCGTTATGTGGTGTTTTGAGAAAGCACCAAGGTGCTTTGGGGTACAAAATTGATGATCTTAAAGGTATAAGCCTCGCCTTGTGCCAATACCACATAACATTTGAGGAAGGCACCCTTCCTTCTATCGAACGAAAAATAAAACTACATCCCCAAATGGGAGAGGTAGTTAAGAAGGAGATCACCAAGCTATTGGATACGGGAATCATATTCCCCATCTCTAGCTCAAGGTGGGTCTCCCCCGTGCATGTCGTTCCAAAGAAAGGAGGCATGACCGTGGTTGAGAATGAGAAGGGTGAGCTCATTCCAACTAGGACGGTCACGGGTTGGCGGATGTGTATAGACTATAGACGTCTAAACACATCCACCAAGAAGGATCACTTCCCTCTTCCATTTATTGATCAAATGCTTGAAAGACTAACAAGGCACAAGTTTTATTGTTTCCTCGATGGATATTCGGGATTCTTCCAAATCCTCATCCACCCCGATGATCAAGAGAAAACTACCTTCACATGTCCTTATGGGACCTTTGCCTATCGAAGAATGCCCTTTGGGTTATGCAATGCACCCGCTACATTCCAAAGGTGCATGATTTGTATTTTCGGGGACATGTTGGAGGAGGAAATGGAGGTCTTCATGGATGAATTTTCGGTGGGGGGTGTTTCATTTGAGGAGTGCCTTGTGAACCTTGAGAAGTGTTTGGAAATATGTGTTAAGGTCAATCTTGTTTTGAATTGGGAGAAATGCCACTTCATAGTGGAGGAAGGTATAGTGCTTGGGCACAAGATTTCAAATAGAGGTATTGAAGTGGATAAGGCAAAAATAGAAGTGATTGAGAAACTTCCACCTCTGGTGAATGTCAAGGGTGTGAGATCGTTCCTTGGTCATGCGGGTTTCTATAGGAGATTCATCAAGGATTTTTCACTTATTGCTAAGCCCCTAAATGACCTTCTTCAAAAGGATGTTGAGTTAATTTTTGATGACAAATGCTTGAAGGCATTTGACAGATTGAAGAAGGCCCTAATCTCCACTCCTATTGTTCAAGCCCCAAGGTGGGATCTTCCTTTTGAATTGATGTGTGATGCTACTGATTGGGCGATTGGAGGTGTTTTGGGACAACGTGTAGACAAGAAGCTTCATGTGATTTACTATATGTCCAAGACACTCAATGGGGCTCAAAAGAACTACACAACAACGGAAAAGGAATTTTTAGCAATTGTCCACTCTTTTGAGAAATTCAGTTGTTACTTGTTGGGTTCCAAGACAATAGTTTTCACGGACCACGTGACCCTCAAGTATCTATTTGCCAAGAAAGAGTCCAAGCCTAGGTTGATTTGATGGGTGCTTGAATTGCAAACTTTTGAGATTGAGATTAGGGACAAGAAGGGTGCGGAGAATGTTGTGGCGGACCATCTTTCTCGCCTTGAGGGTGATCAAATTCATGATTATGGTTCACCAATTGAGGATAGAATGCTTGATGACTTCTTATATGCCATAGAGGTGAAGGAACTCCCATGGTATGCCGACTTGGTGAATTTTCTAGCATGTGGGGAGTTTCCACCCTCTTTCTCAAAGAACCAAAGGAAGAAAATCAAAAGGGAAGCAAGACATTACTTGTGGGATGATCCCATCCTATACAAACGAGGGGTTGATGGCTTACTTAGGCGTTGTGTTCCAAATGAAGAGGTGCCTAGTGTTTTAAGGATGTGCCACTCGGACCCTAGTGGTGGGCATATGGGTGTTTCCAAGACCGCTACCAATGTTCTTCAATGTGGTTTGTGGTGGCCGCATCTCTTTAAAGATTCATGGGGCTTTGTGAAGTCATGCGACCGATGTCAAAGGGTTGGGAATATCTCCAAGAGGAATGAGATGCCTCAACAGCCAATTCTTGAGTTAGAGGTGTTCGATGTTTGGGGGATTGACTTCATGGGACCATTCCCATCTTCATATGGTAATCAATTAATACTTGTGGCTGTAGACTATGTTTCTAAATGGGTTGAGGCCATTGCCTCCCCCTACTAATGACCACAAAGTAGTGTTGAAGTTGTTCAACAAAATCATCTTCCCAAGGTTTGGCGTGCCTAAGGCTGTGATAAGCAATAACAGATCTCATTTTGTTCACAACTCCTTCCAAAAGATGTTGAGGAAACATGGAGTGCATCAACGGTTCGGCCTTCCATATCATCCTCAATAGAGTGGCCAAGTCGAGGTCTCCAATCATCAAATAAAGCTCATTCTTGAGAAGACGGTTGCAAGGAATAGAAAGGATTGGTCGAACAAGTTAGATGATGCTCTTTGGGCTTATAGGACGGCTTTTAAGACACCTATTGGTACCACTCCATATCCCTTGTCTATGGCAAATCATGCCATCTCCCGGTAGAGCTTGAACATCGTGCCTTGTGGGCCATCAAGAAGATAAATTTTGACTTAGCTAGTGCGGGGGAGAAGAGGTGGTTGGATCTTCATGAGTTAGAGGAACTTCGACTTGATGCTTACGATTGTGCTAGCACCTACAAAGCTCGCTCCAAGGAGGTTCATGACAAGTTGATTGAGAAAAAGGAGTTTTGTGTAGGTGAAAAAGTCCTCCTCTACAATTCAAGGACGAAGTTGTTCCCCGGAAAGCTCATGTCAAGATGGAGTGGACCATTCTTGGTGAAAGATGTTTTTGATAATGGTGCCGTGGAGATTTCTCCTTTGAACTCCTCATCTTCATTTAAGGTTAATGGTCATCGGCTCAAGAAGTACTATGATGGAGTGTTTGTTGGACTTGTTCACAAAATGATTCTTTTTAAGCCATCTTGAGATGGTGGTGCACGTCGAGCTAACGACGTTAACCAAAAGCGCTTACGGGAGGCAAGCCGGATTCTCATCTCATTTCTCTTTCCTTTCTTTTCTTTTATTTTTCCTTGATTGGTTTTTGATTTTATTTTGAGTTGGTTTTGTGTTTGTTTTGTAGGTCGCCTATTATCATCACTTGTTGGAAAGAAGGGGTTTGATGAAGAGTTTAGAGTGCAGGGGAGAGGGCTCCCCGAGGGCTTGGAGAGATCTCGGGGGCCTCTTCACCTTTTTGAGGCATTTCAATCCAAGGACTTCCCGCGGTTGCCCCGTGGTCTCTCCGCGGGCGCGGGAGGTTTTGGAGAGGGCGCGTGATGTTTGGAGAGGGCGCGGCCCTCAATTAAAGCAAATTTGGAAATCCATTCCAGGGACTTCCTGCGGTTGCCCCGCGGTCTCTCCGCGGGCGCGGGAGGTTTTGGAGAGGGCGCGACATTTTTGGAGAGGGCGCGGACCTCCGTCAGGTATAAAAATCCCAAAAATTCCTGGAGCTCCCCTCGGTTGCCCCGCGGTCTCTCCGCGGGCGCGGAGAGTTGCCGCGGGCGCGGCAGAGTCGGGAGAGGGCGCGGCAATCTGGGTTTGTTATACCCGGGTGCGCCCCTCTCCTCTCTCTCTCCTCTCTTATTTTCTCTTCTTCTCCTTATTTTTCCCCTTTCTCTCTCTACCTCCTCTCAAACCCTAACCCCAAAACATCAATTTCCCACCTATTTCTTCAACTTTTGCCTAAAATTTTCACAAATTCTTCCATATTGCTCCATTTTCATCACTCCTACTCTACTTTGTCATGGTTTTTCGAGAAATTTCGGGTCTTTGAAGTGCCTTGAGTTTAATTTGAGTCTCCAATCTTGGTATACTTCTAACCTTTGTAATATTTTTGTCAATTTCAATTGATTTCTTTACATTGGTTTGTTTACCTAGATTTTGAGCATGATTTTTGTGTTTTATGGCTGATTTTTGGGAAATTTGGTATATTTGGGTGATTGTTACTTTTTCTTGTTGATTCATGATTATATTGATGATTGATTGTTGATATTGTTGTTTGTTGTTGGATTTTGGTTGTTGTGTTGATTGGAACAGGTACCTTGTAGTTTGTGGTGGTTTGGTTGGATTTGTAAGGAGGGTTGTGAGTAATTTTGGTGGTAGTTGTTTTGTTTGAGGGAGTTTGTGTTGTTCATGAGAATTGTGTGAATTTTGTCAATATGGATTTGATAAGAAGATTGAAAAGTAGCATGAAGCGCTCAAACCAATCCCCCGGCAATCTTCTCAAGGCCAATCCTCAAACCCTCAATCCCAACCGCATTCCACAACTCAAGATGATGCTCCTCCTCCTCCTCTACCCCCTCTCAAGTTTTGGAACCGGTCTAAACAAACCCCCATCTATAACAAAATGAAAGACCGGAAGTTTAGACCTTCCCGCCATTACTTTCGTGAGGACATGGCCAAGCTAGGAATTGACAATGACCTTGACATCCTTCTAATGCGAGCGCGGGAAATCTGGAGAGGGCGCTCCATCTCAGAGAGACCGCGGCCCCCTGATTGAGTTTTGGGAGCAGGGGATTAGCCACGGGCGCGGCATCTTTGGCCGCGGGCGCGGGTTTATCCTGCCGCGGGCGCGGGTGTTGCCCAGAAAGCCCGCGGGGGGTTCCGTACCCATTTCTCCGCGGCCGCGGATTCATCGAGAGAGGCCGCGGGATTTGCCGGTTTCATCTTTACTTATAAATAGAATTGTAATTCCTTTTTGAAACCAACTTTTTGATAATATTTCATTAGCTTAGTTTTAGAGAGAGAATTTAGAGAGAAGTTAGAGAGAAGTTCTTGGTTTTGGATTTGTAACTCAACATTTGATCAATCAAGTTTGGATTTCTTCATTTTCAATCATCAATATTAGTGAGAATCTCTTCCTTCTTTCATCTCTTACTTACTTGCTATTTGATTTATGCTTGTTGCTTGTTTTTCTTTGGATTTGAATTTAATATTGTTGAATATTTTGATTTCTCTTAGATTTTGATATAGAATGATGATTAATGCAATTTCTAGTTATTTGTTCTTGAATTTCACCATGATTAGTGAGTAGATTAGTTGCTAGGGAAAGGGGGAAGCATGTTTGATTAATGAAATTGCTAGTTGATGCTCTTTGATTGATTGATTTGTTGCAATTAAATTGGTTGACATAGTTTTGCATGTGATTGATTAGACTAGGAATTATCAACCTATAAGATTAATCTAGATTGCATTGCAACTCTTAATGACATGAACAATTGATTTGAAAGTTGCTCTAATTGATTGGGTTTACATGTGATTTTTCTTGATTTGCCTTTCATAGTGAGACCTAGATTGGCCTATAGGAGGTAGCATTTGAACTCTTTTGATTGCTACTATTGTTTGTCCATTGCAATACTTGAATTAATTTATTGAGCTCTAAACTAGCATTATCATTGAACTTGCATGTGGAACCCATATCCCTAGTGTTTAGACCTTTGATTTACTTGATTAGACTTGTTTTAGTTTACCATAGTGCCAACCATAATCTCAACTCTATCTTCGAGGTAGCTTTATTTAGACTCTAGTTTTCATAATTGCATTCCCTAGGGATCGACCCTTAACTTGCCCTATATTCATATAAGGTTGGTTAGGTGTTTACAAATTTAGTTTGACTTGGGAGAAGGGTAGATAACGACATACATTTTCCTCTCGTCAATGTTTGACTTTCATTTGATTCAAAAAGATTTGTTTGAATGTGTTTGACTTTAAATTGATTCAAAAAGCTTTGTTTGAATGTGTTTTACTTTCATTTGAATTAATTAGCTTCTTTGAATGCATTTGACTTTCATTTGATTCAAAAAGCTTTGTTTGAATGTGTTTGACTTTCATTTGAATTAGAAAGCTTTGATTGAATGTGTTTGACTTTCATTTGATTCAAAAAGCTTTGTTTGAATGTGTTTGACTATCATTTGACTCAAAAAGCTTTGTTTGAATGTGTTTGACTTTCATTTGATTCAAAAAGATTTGTTCGAATCTGTTTGTCATTCATTTGATTCAAAAAGTTTTGTTTGAATTTAATTTCATTTGATTTAGTTAGTTTGAATGTATTTGACTTTCATTCCATTAAAAAAGCTTTTGTTTAAATGTGTTTGACTTTCATTCGATTAAAAAAGCTTTGTTTGAATGTGTTGTACTTTCATCTGATTCAAAAAGCATTATTTGAATGTGTAAGACTTTCATTTGATTCAAAAAGCTATGTTTGAATATGTTTGACTTACATTTGATTCAAAAAGCTTTGTTTAAATTTGTTTGACTTTCATTCGACTCAAAAACCATTGTTTGAATGTGTTTAACTTTCATTTGAATCAAAAAGATTTGTTTGAATGTGTTTGACTTTCATTCGATTCAAAATGCTTTGTTTGACTATCATTTGACTCAAAAAGCTTTTTTTAAATGTGTTTGACTTTCATTCGATTCATAAAGTTTTTTTTTATTGTGTTTAACTTTCATTTGATTCAAAAAGCTTTGTTTGAATATGTTTAACTTTCATTCGATTCAAAAAGCTTTGTTTTAAAGTGTTTAACTTTCATTTGAATCAAAAAGCTTTGTTTGAATGTGTTTGACTTTCATTTGATTCAAAAGCTTTGTTTGAATATGTTAGACATTAATTTGGTTCAAAAATCTTGTTTTTGAATGTGTTACACTTTCATTTTACTTAAAATGCTTTGGTTGAATATGTTTAACTTTCATTTGATTTAAAAAGCTTTTTTTGAATGTGTTTGACTTTCATTTGATTAAAAAAGATTTGTTTGAATGTGTTTGACTTTAATTTGATTTAAAAAGATTTGGTTGAACGTGTTTTACTTTCATTTGATTCAATTAGCTTCGTTGAATGCATTTGACTTTCATTTGATTCAAAAAGCTTTATTTGAATGTGTTTGACTTTCATTTGAATCAAAAATCTTTGTTTGAATGTATTTGTGTAAACACCTATTTGTGTCTCCCCAAAACCAAACCCGGTGATGAGTACCTTTCACGTCGAATCATAATCGAATGAAGTGAAAGTGTGGAAAGTCTAGTGTTGCGGATAATTTTTATTTCTTTTCTTTCTCTTTGTTTTTGAAAACCTATTTTAAGAAAACAGCCAATCCAGTTTTGTTTGGTCCATAGCAAGGGTCCAATAATAGTATAGTTGGATGGGGTTCGAAAAGAGCTTTTCAACGATATATTATA
The DNA here is from genome assembly GCF_948465745.1 of Chenopodium album. Taxonomy (NCBI): domain Eukaryota; kingdom Viridiplantae; phylum Streptophyta; class Magnoliopsida; order Caryophyllales; family Amaranthaceae; genus Chenopodium; species Chenopodium album. Next base: position 25,299,026 of record NC_137842.1, read on the forward strand.
AGCCTAATTCCGATGAATAATGAGGAAGTTATGGCCAAATTACTAAACTGGACCCGGTTTGATATTTATGTGCAGCCCAATGACCTAGAGGAAGACCTAATATTGATTTATCATTCCTAATGCAATTAGAATTGATTTTAGTCTTCTAGATTCATATAAAAGGTTCTTTTCATTACTAATTTAATTAGCATTGATAAATTGACTTTAGTTGACTTTTTAGAGTTTTAATCACAATAAAAAAAGTGTTTTTAAGGAAAATACGATTTTTCCCTTCTGTACGGCTAAATTTTATCATAATTAAGAAAACGCGTAAAGTTGGTTTCTAGCGCATGGCGCTAAGGCTTGGCGTCTAGCGCTAGCTTTAGCTTCTTGCGCTAATGTCCAGCGTCTGGCGCCAATAGTGTTTTATTCTCTTCGAAACTCGTATTCGTTTTTTATCACATCCGGCTGATAATCTCTATAAATAGCCTCCTAAAACCTCTGTTTTCCATCATCAACTCTCATCCAGAAATTCTTGATTACTCTCTCTCTCTAGCTTTTTGCATACAAAATTCTGCATTCATAAGATCTAGAAACACCTAGCCAAATTTGTAGTTGCCTTCGCCCTAGACGTGAAAGGTTTTAATTTCTGAGTGTTTGGTCCCAAATCTCTTTTTCAATTATTTAATTTTATATTTTCCATGAAGTTACTAACGTGTGTATTTTGTTATTAGAAAGAGATACGAGGCATCCAAGTAAGTGCTATAATTGATTTATTGATATTATGATATAAAAATCACGTCTAGGTTGTTATTATAATTCCTAGTATCTGTAGACACCTATTTGTGTCTCCCCAAAACCAAACCTACTGATGAATAACGTTCATGTCATTTGATTATCGAACAAAGCGAAAGTGTGAAAAGTCTAGTGATGATGATGTTTTTATTAAAATATCTCTTCTTTCTGTTTTTGAAAATATTTCTTTTCTTACCCTATTTTTTTTAAAAAACGTGCATTCCAGTTTAGTTTGGTCCATGATAATGGTCCAATAATGGTGTAGTTTGATGGGGCTTGAAAAGACCTTTCTAACAACATATTATAATCCCAATTCCGATGAATAATGAGGAAGTTATGGCCAAAATACTAAACTAGGCCCAAACCGGATTTTACCTATGACCCAATGATCAGGTGGAGGGTCCAAAGGTCTAATCCTACTCCTAAACTAATTAGGATTGATTAGAAGCTTCTATAAGTTTTTAAAAGATCTTAATAATCCTTTTTGAAAAGATAAGATTAAAGAATTTGAGTTAAATAAAAACTTTCCTTTTTTAAAACTTTTCTTTTTTCTTAAATCCTAATTCTATTCGAATTTAAAGATGTTCAAAGACAGTCAGATTTTATTTTTTGCCTCATAATATATATTCAAATTTTATATGGTTGGATAGATCTTGAAATTATCTTTCCAATGATATATTATAATATTAAATCCGAGCTATAACGAAAAACATATGAATGAGATACAAAACTCTATCCAAAACTGACACCGTTCTACTATTTTGGCCACATCTTTTTATGTACAAAATATTTTAATCTGATTCTAATTGGGTTGAAAAGTAAAATTCAAGAGCTTTCCAACGACATATCATATGCCTTATTTAGACTTCTAGATCAAAAGATATTTTTTCGACTTCAAGAGCTTTCCAACGACAAAATCCGTAAAAACTGCTGTCCATCGAGTTTTATTTCGATTCGAATTCGGATTCTTTTCTATTTTTCGACTCTCTTTTTTCCTATAAATAGAGGACATATCTCCCCTTTTTCAATCACCAACTCTCATCAAGATATTCTTGATTACTCTCTCTCTCTTATTCTAAACTAGCTTTTCCCATATAAAATTCCGCATTCACAAGATCTACACACATCTAGCACTGCTCGAAGTTGCCTTCCCCCTAGACATGAAAGGTTTTAATTTCTGAGGGTTTGGTTCCAAATCTCTCTTTCTATTATTTAATTTAATTGTTTGATTTTATTATTTTCTTTGAAGTTACTAATGTGTGTATTTAGTTATTAGAAAGAGGTACGAGGCATCCAAGTAAGTGATTTAATTGTTTGATTGTTATTATGATATAGAAATCATGTCTAGGTTGCTATTATGTTTCCTAGTGTCATGTTAGGGTGTTTTGATCTTCCTAGTATCATGTTTAGGGAAAAGGTTATAACATCAAATATGCTTATTATGATTCCTGCGATGCTTTCTATTTTCTTTCTTGATATTCATGTTAGTATCATGTTTGGGCTAAAGATTTGATTTTTATTGTTTAGTGACATGCTAAGGTTTGTTATTAATCTTGTTAGTATCATGCCTAGGTCTTGCTATTATTATGCTTTATTATCAACATGATTATTTTAATAATTGTCATAATTATTATTATTATGATGATGATTATTTATTATGTTGCTTTATATTTATCGTTTTTTCTTGATCACACCTTTTATGCATGTTTAAAGGGAATTGGTACTTGTAATCACGCTTAACAAGATTATTAATAATCTTGTTTAGGGTTAATTTGATTATAATTAAAGTGATCGCCAATAATAGTTTTTTTTGTGCATTAATATTCAACCAACATAGATAAACAAGTTTAGGGTTAAACCTATTGATTGTATGTTAGTCAGAAAGCGCACATAATATGAGAAGAATAAAGTAGAGGCCTATTATTAGGGCAGGTTCAATCTCTTTTATGTTGGATTTGTACCTTCATCCCCGAACTACCAGTCATGGTTCCAGACCTATTGGAGTTGACGATCTCCTGGATCGTTAAGGGGTGTAACCTTCACCTCGTGAACGGTTTACAAGTTCCTAAAACTTGTTGTCGATTCTTTTGCTCTATCTTCTTTCCCTTTAGACGCCACCGTACTTTAATGTATGATCACTGTAGACACCCATTTGTGTCTCCCCAAAACAAAATCCGGTTATGAGTACCTTTCACGTCGAATCATAATCGAATGAAGTGAAAGTGTGGAAAGTTTAGTGTTGCAGATAGTTTTTAATTTCTTTTCTCTTCTCTTTGCTTTTGAAAACCTATTTTAAGAAATAAGCCAATCCAGTTTGTTTGGTCCATGATACGGGTCCAATAGTAGTGTAGTTGGATAGGGCTTGAAAAGACCTTTCCGAAGATATATTATAAGCCTAATTCCGATGAATATTGAGGAAGTTATGGCCAAATTATTGAACTGGGCCTGGTTTGAGCATTATATGCGGCCCAATGATCTAGAGGAGAGCCTGATATGGATCTATCATTCCTATTGCAATTAGGAATTATTTTATTCTTCTAGATTCTTCTATAAGGTTCTTTTCATTCCTAATTCAATTAGCATTGATAAATTGACTTTTGTTGACTTTTTAGAGTTTTAATCAGAACAAAAGAATGTTTTTGAGGAAAATACGATTTTATCCTCCTGTACGGCAATTTCTATCTGATTTTAGAAAATGCGTCAATAATTAAGTTAGCGCCAAACTCCAGCATAAGCGCCTGACGCTAAGCTTGGCGCTTGGTGCTAGCGTTAGCGCCTGGCGCTAATGTCAGCATTTGGCGCTATCCTCGTTTTGCGCGTCAGAACTCTGGTTCAATCTTCTGACTTTTTGGCTGATTTTCTCTATAAATAGCCTCTTAAAATCTCCGTTTTAAATCATCAATTCTCATCAATCCTTCTAAACTAATTCTTATTCTTTCTAATTCTCTTCATTCACCAACTCTCATCAAGAAATTCTTGATTACTTTCTCTCTCTCTCTTTTCTAAACAAGCCTTTTTTCAAAATACAAAATTCCGCATTCGCAAGACTTAGACACACCTAGCCAAGTTCGAAGTTGCCTTCGCTCTAGACGTGAAAGGTTTTAATTTCTAAGGGTTTGGTCCCAAATCTCTCTTTTTATTATTTAATTTAATTGTTAAAATTATTATTTTCCTTGAAGTTACTAACGCGTGTATTTTGTTATTAGAAAGAGGTACGAGGCATCCAAGTAAGTGCTTTAATTGTTTGCATTGATATTATGATATAGAAATCATGTCTAGGTTGTTATTATGATTCCTAGTATCATGTTAGGATGCATGATGTTTTGAATGATAACAATGATTCCTAGTATTATGTTTAGGGAAAAGGTTATAATATCAAATATGTTGATTCCTGCGATGCTTCCTATATTCTTTCCTAATATTTATGATTGTTAGTATCATGTTAGGGTTAAAGCTTTGATTTTTATGCTTAGTGACATGCTAGGGTTTGTTATTAATCTTGTTAGTATCATTCCTAGGATCTTGCTATTATTATTATGCTTTAATAATATCATGATTATTGTTATGATTATTTTAATTTTTATTATTATTATGTTGCTTGATATTTATTTATTGCTTGATCACACCTTTTATGCATGTTTAAAGGGAATTTGTACTTGTAATCACGCTGAATAAGATAATTAATAATCTTGTTAGGTTTAATTTGATTATAATTCAAGTGATCGCCAATAATAGTTTATTTGTGCATTAATATTCAACCAATATAGATAAACAGTTTTAGGTTAAATGTATTGATTGCATGTTAGTCAGAAAGCGCACATGAATACGATCTGAATAAAGTAGAGGCCTATTATTAGGTCAGGTTCAATCTCTGTTAGGTTGGATTTGTACCTTCATCCCCGAGCTACCAGTCATGATTTCAGACCTATTGGAGTTGACGATCTCCTGGATCATTAAGGGTTGTAACCATCACCTCGTGAACGGTTTACAAGTTCCTAAAACTTGTTGGCGACTCTTTTGCTCTATCTTCTTACCCTTTGGACGCCACCGTACTTTAGTTTATGATCACAGTGGGGTTCAAGCTAGGGATAATGCTTGAAATATTCCCTACAATAACAGTGGGGTTCAAGCTTGGGGTAATGCTTGAATATTCCCTATAGTATTATGTTAGGATGCTTGATGTTTTGAATGACAACAATGATTCCTAGTATCATGTTTAGCGTAATAACTATAATTTCTAATATCAAATATGACAATTATGATTATTATGATGCTTCCTATTTTCTTTTCTAATATTCATGTTAGTATCATGTTAGGGCTAAAGCTTTGATCTTTGATGTTTAGTGACATGCTAGGGTTTGTTATTAATCTTGTTAGTATCATGCCTAGGATCTTGCTATTATTATTATGCTTTAACATGATTATTTTAATTATGATTATTATTTATTTAATTATTATTATGATTATTATTATTTTGATTATTATTATGTTGCTTGATGGGAAATTCTCAACGGCAACCCCTAACTTTTGCTACGCACCAATGGTGACCTCCCCTTTTTTTTTATTATACAAAATGACCTTAGTTAAAAATTTCATCTCACTCATAACCTTACGTCATTAAATATTAACTATGGTTAGATTTATAATTTAAAAAAAAAAACTTAAAAAATTAACTCAACCACTAAAAACTAGCCACCACCTGCTCAGCCACCATCTCCCTTTCCGCCGACTTCCCTAGATTCTTGCGACCTCCAGTGACGCTACCTAGGCTCCCAGACCGCCGGTGACGCAACGCCAGCCCCACCTCGACCACCTTCAAGTCAGATTCCCAAACCCCCGCCCACGACCCAGCCTCTCTCTCCTTCTCACCGTCACCACCACTAGACTGCCGAACTCAAAACCACCAATCAGTCGCACACCACCACTATACAGTGCGGCGCCAGTCCTAACGTTTTGTCGATAGTTCGGTTTATTGCTCGAGTCATCACTTTGTGTCTGATTAAACAATTTGCTAATTAATTCTGTTAATTATACCTTGTTCAGTCATTAATTGAGTCTAGTCACATAGTCCAGCCACATGGTCGTGACATGAGTCTTAACATGTCACCTACACTCACTAGTCTTAGCACACACTTTGAGTATATATCACTATGACCACGTCTTAGGTTCATTTGAGTTTGGGGTATATTCTATTCCTAATCTTCCACATATCTCCATCTACATGCTTTCTCCATATCACCACCCTCATTTTTCTACCTTCTTCTATCCATTGCATGTTGAATAAATTTTGAGTCAAACAATTAACAATGAATATCCCCAAATTCCTTTTCCACAGTACTTGGTCGAGGAGAGAAGGGCGATTAATTAAGTATAACCTCTTTATTCAAGTCTTACTTTTTGATAAAACGATTCGTCAAAAGAGGAAGGCTAAAAAGATAATGGCAACTAATGAGGAAGTTAATGAACTTAGGAGTCAATTGACTGACGTGACTGAGGTGTTAAAGGCTTTAAGCCTCAAAATTGATGACCCTGTGAAGCAACAACAAATGAACCTCATGCAAGAAAGCTTGAGCAAGCTATCTAGTGACCATAAATTTCAGGGCATTAGTTCACAAGGGGTCTTGGTGGATAAAGAACTTCTTTCGCATAATTCCAATGCCAACAACATCCCGAAATTCAAGGCAACTGACAACCCTTATTTTCATTTAAGAGCTTTTGAAACAATAATGAGTGTTAAGGGTATTGATAAGAAAGTGTTTCGCTCTATATTTTCTTTATCTCTTGAAACCGTTTGCCAACAGTGGTTCTTTTCCCTTGACAAAGAGAAAACCTCTACCTGGGAATCGATAATAAATTCTTTCATTGATAGGTACAAGTGCAATATTCAATTTGAAACCGATTATAGACAACTTGAGATGCTAAGACAAAAAGAGAATGAAGCCTTTACTTCTTTCTTTAATTAATGGAAGGAAACTTCCGCTAAGATTATTGAGGTCCCTACTGAAAAGGAGTCCGTCACTACTAAAAAACTTGGAAAAAAGACCCCTAATTAAAGATCCGTTATTTAACTAACGGGTCTGTTTGATGTAAAAGATCTAACATTAATTATGACGGGTCTCTTATGTGTATTAAAAAAAACTTTTAATAAATAAGAGACCCGTTATCAAACCTAACAGATTTCTTCATTATAATAGGTCCCACATCTTTGAGAAGAGAAGAGAAATAATAGATCTGTTCTATATTATGACGGGTCTCTTACATTATTTTCTCTTCTTGACAGCAGCTTTAAGTTCCCCAACATACTCCACTTTTTTTATTTATTAAATCTATCCCTTCAAATTCTTTCATTCTGTCTCATCAAACCCTCTGCCCAAGCCAAAATTAAAACCCTCGTCTTTCCGCCGTCATCTTCTTCCCTTGAATCCCTTCTCCATTGAATCAAAACACTACATTCACACTAATATTGGTAAAAATGGGCTCTTTCTCTAATTATCCTCTCATTTTTCTCTTGTGGAAAAATAAACAACATCAACCAACAATCGATTCAACATATCTACAAAAATCAATAATTGCATTTAAGTTTTCCAAAGATCGAACCCTAATTCAAGGTCTACTTCAATTTTTCCAAGGCAGAAAGAAGTTCAACCTCTTGTGCTAATAGATCTAGAAATTATGAAGATATATTGTCTAATTGATGACCTAACTTATGATCAAAATTGAGGTAATCGATCTATAATTTGATTTTTCAATTTAAAATTTTCTCTCGATATTTAAGATTTGATTATTATTTAACTTTTGAAATTTATTTAATATGTAATTTCCTACCATTCGCCTCTATATTTTTCTCATATTGAACAAATTTATGAGTTGAACTTTATGAAAAGTACTGCAATTTTTTATGTATGCTTTTATGAATTGTATTTGTTGCGGTCTAGTTGCTTATGAAGTTGTGATTTCTGTCAAGGTTTCATATTAGTTTTCTTGTAAATTCTTAATTACAATTGCTTTCATCTTTGTTTTTGGTTGTAGTCGTATTTTCGGGTCTCGCCTTTGGGGTAATTGCTCTGCATTGGCCGAGATGGTTGTCGTATATCCTTGGAGTTATTCACTTTTACAATTTGTAGTTACTGGAGTTTTCTCTCCCTTGTCAAGTGGATAATTATGTTGTTTATTAGAGTGTTGGTTGTAGTATGAGTACATTGTTTTCTTAATGAAGAGTATGTAATTTGTATTATTATTTTTTTGTTTTTTCAGGTTTCCATGATTTCATTGCACTATGTTCTCAAACAAAGGAGAAATGAAATGGAGTATTAAGCGTTGTTGCTTTCACTATAATTGTATATTTCATCAAATTCAATTATTTATTTTTTGTTGCAATTTTATGTTGGATGAGATTTTTTGTATAACATCAATTAAATTTAATACATTCCTATTTTCTGTGGTGTTAAATTGTAACTTGCAATTTATGAATTATCTGCCAATTTTTATATAGCGTATTAAAAAAAATATCAAATAAAAACAAAAAAAAAATAACAGGTCTATTTTTCATATAAATAAAAACAAAGAGACCCGTTATTTGACATGGTAGTTCTATTTGATACCCACTAAACAGACCCCCTATCTCAAATAACAGGTCTATTTTTCATATAAATTATTGATTTTATAACAGACATAACAGACCCGTTATCACATACAACGGGTCTATTTGTCTTTGCAAACAGACCCCCCTAACGAACGGGTCTCTTTATCAAACAGACCCCTGAGCTAGAGACCCGTTGTGAGGCGGTCTCTTAGGCATACTTTAACGGGTCTCTTATGCAATTTTTGTAGTAGTGCGTGAGGATGTTTATCAAGAATCTCCAAGAAAAGTATTCAAAGCACTTAAAATATCAACACAACTTGAATACTTTCAGAGCCGTCTATGACATAGGTATCGAGATCGAAGACAACCTCGAAAAACAAAAAGCTACTAACAATAGCAACCATAGTGGCTGGAAAAAAAAGATGAACGACAATCCTTCTTCTTCCGAAAATGCCCACTCTAGTAACAATTTTAGTACCTTTGACCATAACGGTGTCTTAGCTATGGATAATCAAGGATACAAAAAGAAACCCAGGAGAGAATTCACACCCATTGGAATGACCTACGATGCTGCATTTGATCGTCTCTATGATCAAGGATTAATAAAACCTACTGGCCCTACCGAGGATCCAACGCTAGAAAATCGATCTTCGAGATGGAATCCCAACTCTTAATGCAAGTACCATCGAGGACGTGGTCATACTACTGATGAATGATACAGATTTCAAAATCTCATTCAAGATCTCATAGAAGCAAATAAGATCCCATTGCCTCTAGCTAACGAGAAGACTGGGTGATGATGAAGCATACGACACAAGACAGAGGCGAGCTTCAACGACAAGATTTCATGACTTCTTTTTTCTATTTCTTTTTTTTTATTTCTTTTTTTTTTATTTACCCTTTCCCAAATAAGTCTAGCATAGACACCTTCATATTCCCCTTAGATTAATTTTATAGATTCTTTCTTCCTTTTAATAAAATGAGCATTTATTTTCTTGCATATTATCATTTCATTAAATTGCATTAAAATATACCAATGATTTGAGGAACCCCTTGTAGCCACATCATATTACCTTTCACCCTTCAAATATACAATCCTTTTTTGATACACCACTTTGATCCTCGTCTAACGATAGACCTGTCTTTCTTCAACCCACATCTACCTAACTTTGGGATGGGATGATGTGCAACTTATGCAATTTTCAATTTCATAAAAATCATGGGTGACTTCAAAAGATTAAAATAGCAAAACATAAGTAAAAATAAATAAATAAAGTGTACAAAAGGGCAAGTGTTCCAATGTCTTTGACATGAACATGTCTTTAATATGAGCATGTCTCAGATTGCGTCTCTTATCGAGTGCTTGGTACCGGGCCTGAGAAACATGAATTCCAAGTGAGTGATAGACCGCATGATAGGGATTGCCCGCACTTATAAAAATGAAATAAATGCTAAAGCAAAAGAAAGCGCTAAAAAAGAGTAGAAAGCCTCAAGCATAAAAATACAAAGATTCAAAAGCAAGGTTGCACACCTTGGGGGCTTATCTAGGGTCTTGAGCCTTTATCCCTTTCTTGTATAACCTTTAGCCTAACCACATAACAACCCTTAAAAAGACCTTTTAGAGGTATACACACACTTGTGCAAGGTTCGGCTAGAGCTACGTTCGGCCTAATTCCTAGCGGATACGTAGGCAACCTTACATCGAGGTGCGGCCGTAATACACATGCATTCATATTCACATTCACACACTCACACCACGATCATATGTAGGAATTTCCAATGCTCATCCCTTTTCATTTAGAGCTAGACATGGGGGCTTGATCCGTACATCAATAGCTTACCTAGCCTAAAGAGTCACCATCATTTAACTCTCTTAAAAAATAATATCTTTCCACACACTTAGCCCTTGCGGCCTAACTTTAGTTTCAGTTTCACACACTGCACAGATACATGACCAAATATACTTTCCCTTAGGAACCCTTTGTCATGAAATCGTAACACAACGTTGAAGCATGTATTGTCATATCAAAATCACTCATCAATCATAATCATCATTGCATCGAAGTATGAAGTGCTTAGCCTCCGCGCCTAAGTTACCTAAATACTTTCATTATCGAGTCAACTAGGATAGTCTAAGATGTTACAATCCTTGTACTCTGAGAAACAACATTTGATTAAGCTCATTCAACATGCACCTTCAAAAACTTCACTTCGATTCTTTTTCGTGTCATTCTTTTTCAGGAGAAAGTCGGTACCCTCCACGAAAATGACGGAAAATTTTTGCTTTTTTTTTTTTGCATTTTTTAGTCGCACAATCATAATATAATGCACACACGGGTCATGAGTCACACGTGTCATTTCACTTCGAGTCGAGTCAACCTCGAGTCAACTACAGCGAGTCAAGTTCATACCTTGAGTCACGACAAGTCAATGAGTCAAGCAAAACTAAGTCTTAGGTCAACCCTAAAGAAAGATAAGCAAAGTCCTATAGTTAAAGATTAAATGCAGGTGCATCCCAGCAAGCAAGAACATTCCCGGATTTTTTCAAAAAAAGCAGCGAATATGATACATGAGGTTCTTCCAAGATGAGAGGAGTTTGAGCAAAATTACATAGATCAGTAAATTAGAGATGAAGAGCTTTAATTTACAAAATATTTAAGTGGATTTGGTTGAAAGGAAACGACCAAGTTCAAAGTTCAAAGCAAAACCGAGCAATAGTGGCAGCAAGAGCAGAATAGGGGAGACCCGACTCCAGCGCCAGACAAAAACATTTGTCGTTTAGCAACAGATTTCAGCGCCTGGCACTAGATCTCAGCGTCTTGCGACAGAGCCAATTCTTGGCGCCAGCGATATTTCAACAGCGACATAGCTCGAAGCCTCTCAGAACGGTTATTTCGACTTTATAAAGCAATTTCGGGTTCCTTGGTATCCCAGTTAGCCCCTATAAGCAAATTGGCATGATTAGTAGTCGGCTCGATTACAATCGAAGTAAGTGATTGACCTGACAAAAAAGCGTCTCACTTAGCTTAAGCGCCTAAAACATTGGCTCATTACAAGCACCAAGACATCGGTTCAAAAGCAAGCACATCACTTATACGACAATTTTTCCAAGATTGGATTGTCATCTCCAACTGACAATATTTCCAAAATATGGATTGTCACGCATTTTCTCCAAAACGACAATTTTTCCAACATTGGATTTTCATCCGTGGCAAAGTTTCCAAGCGTGGATTGTCGTACTCCTTCTTTGTTTGGCAAGTTTTTCCAAGTTCGGATTGTCATACATTCATGGATCTTTGGCAAGTTTTCCGAGATTGGATTGTCATACACTGAGTTCCCTATGGAAAAATTTCCCAAAGGATTGTCGTAGGTCTCAACTCATCAAAAATTCCGGCAAAGGTTCCTCAACATGGATTGTCATTCATTTCAGTAAGTGGCAAATTTTCCCGAAGTGGATTGTCGATCGACTCTTTTTTGCAAATGTTCCAAGACACGGATTGTCAATTGTGGAAATATTTTCCTAAAAGGATTGTCGCATAGCATTGACAAATTTCCATGGTGGATTGCTTTCAAGAGTTATATTCCAAGATGTGGATTGTCGATCGTAGCAAAATTCTTATGACAGATTGTTACGAAGCATTGGCAACTTTTCCCGAAAATGGATTTTTGGCAAATTTTCCGAGATACGGATTGTCTCTTGATCGTAGCAACATTTCCAAGGATGGATTGTTACGAAACATTGACAACTTTCCCTAAATCGGATTGTCATACATCATACATGAGTTGTGTTGGCAACTATTCCCAAAGAAAAGAGGACTGTCATCACAGCAAAAGCACCGACATACTGGTTCACAAGTAGCAAAGCGTTGATGTACTGGCATAGCAGCATTAAGGATCAATAAGCAGTGATCTTTTCGAAGACTATCACAGCGGAAATTGGAGGCAGTTACAGGCGTAGCAGTCTTCAGGCGGTTACCTCTAGAGACGTGTGCTCGACGGTGCAAGATACGCGTTTCATAACTCTTTTATCTGTTTAACTAACGCTAGTTTGCAGGTATTGGCGTTACAAGAATGATTTTGGATCGCAGAACGTTCTGAATCATTCTACGTCCCTATCGATACTTTGACTTTTTTTTCGAAACTTGTGTTTCTCCAAACTCAGTCAAAGTGGGGGCTTATGTAGACACCCATTTGTGTTTCATGAAAACCAAACCCGGTGATGAGTACCTTTCACGTCGAATCATAATCGAATGAAGTGAAAGTGTGGAAAGTCTAGTGTTGCGGATAGTTTTTGATTTCTTTTCTCTTCTCTCTGTTTTTGAAAACCTATTTTAAGAAAATAGCCAATCCACTTTGGTTGGTCGATGATATGGGTCCAATAGTAGTGTAGTTGTATCGGGCTTGAAAAGACCTTTCCGACGATATATTATAAGCCCAATTCCGATGAATATTGAGGAAGTTATGGCCAAATTACTGAACTGGGCCTGGTTTGAGCCTTATATGCGGCCCAATGATCTAGAGGAGGGCCTGATATGGATTTATCATTCCTAATGCAATTAGGAATGGTTTTAGTTTTCTAGATTCTTCTAGAAGGTTCTTTTCATTCCTAATTCAATTAACATTGATAAATTGACTTTTGTTGACTTTTTAGAGTTTTAATCAGAACAAAAGAATGTTTTTGAAGAAAATACGATTTTATCCTCCTGTACGGCAATTTCTATTTGATTTTAGAAAACGCGTCAATAATTAAGTTCGCGCCAAACGCCAGCATTAGCGCTTGACGCTAAGCTTGGCGCCTGGCGCTAATGTCAGCATTTGGCGCTAACCTCGTTTTGCGCGTCTGAAGTTTAGTTTGATTTTCTATCTTTTTGGCTGATTTTCTCTATAAATAGCATCCTAAAAACTCCGTTTTAAATCATCTATTCTCACCTATCCTTCTCATCTAATTCTCATCAATTCTTATTCTTTCTAATTCTCTTCTTTCACCAACTCTCATCAAGAAATTCTTGATTACTTTCTCTCCCTCTCTTTTATAAACTAGCCTTTTCTCAAAATACAAAATTCTGCATTCGCAAGACTTATACACACCTAGCCAAGTTCAAAATTGCCTTCACTCTAGACGTGAATGGTTTTAATTTCTGAGGGTTTGGTCCTAAATCTCTCTTTTTATTATTTAATTTAATTGTTAAAATTATTATTTTCCTTGAAGTTACTAACACGTGTATTTTGTTATTAGAAAGAGGTACGACGCATCCAAGTAAGTGCTTTAATTGTTTGCATTGATATTATGATATAGAAATCATGTCTAGGTTATTATTATGATTCCTAGTATCATGTTAGGATACTTGATGTTTTGAATGTTAACAATGATTCCTAGTATTATGTTTATGGAAAAGGTTATAATATCAAATATGCTTATTATGATTCCTGTGATGCTTCCTATATTCTTTCCTAATATTTATCATTGTTAGTATCATGTTAGGGTTAAAGCTTTTATTTTTATGCTTAGTGACATGCTAGGGTTTGTTATTAATTTTTGTTAATATCATGCCTAGGATCTTGCTATTATTGTTTTGCTTTAATATGATCATGATTATTGTTATGATTATTTTAATTTTTATTATTATAATTATGTTGCTTGATATTTATTTATTGCTTGATCACACCTTTTATGCATGTTTAAAGGGAATTTGTACTTGTAATGACGCTTAATAAGATAATTAATAATCTTGTTAGGGTTAATTTGATTATAATTCAAGTGATCGCCAATAATAGTTTATTTGTGCATTAATATTCAACAAACATAGATAAACAGTTTTAGGTTAAATGTATTGATTGCATGTTAGTCAGAAAGCGCACATGAATACGATCAGAATAAAGTAGAGGCCTATTATTAGGGCAGGTTCAATCTCTTTTAGGTTGGATTTGTACCTTCATCCCCGAGCTACCAGTCATGGTTCCAGACCTATTGGAGTTGATGATCTCCTGGATCGTTAAGGGGTGTAACCTTCACCTCGTGAACGGTTTACAAGTTCCTAAAACTTATTGGCGACTCTTTTGCTTTATCTTCTTTCCCTTTGGACGCCACCGTTCTTTAGTGTATGACCACAGTGGGGTTCAAGATGGGGATAATGCTTGAAATACTCCCTACAATCACAATGGGGTTCAAGCTTGGGGTAATGCTTGAAATATTTCCTATAGTATCATGTTAGGATACTTGATGTTTTGAATGACAACAATGATTCCTAGTATCATGTTTAGGGTAATAACTATAATTTCTAATATCAAATATGACAATTATGATTATTATGATGCTTCCTATTTTCTTTTCTAATATTCAAGTTAGTATCATGTTAAGGCTAAAGCTTTGATCTTTGATGTTTAGTGGCATGCTAGGGTTTGTTATTAATCTTGTTAGTATCATGCCTAGGATCTTGCTATTATTATTATGCTTTAACATGATTATTTTAATTATGATTATTATTATTATAATTACTATTTTGATTATTATTATTTTTATTATTATTATGTTGCTTGATAGGAAACTCTCAACGGTAACCCGTAATTTTTGCTACGCACCAATGGTGACCTCCCCTTTTTTTTATTATACAAAATGACCTTAGTTAAAAATTTCATCTCACTCATAACGTTACGTCATTAAATATTACATATGGTTAGATTTATAATTTAAAAAAAAAAACTTAAAAAATTAACTCAACCACCAAAAACCACCCACCACCTGCTCAGCCACCATCTCCCTTTCCGGCGACTACCCCAGATTCTTCCGACCGCCGATGATGCTACCTAGGTTCCCCGACTGCCGGTGATGCAACGCCAGCCCCACCTCGACCACCTTCAAGTCAGATTCCTAAACTCCCGCCCACGACCCACTCTCTCTCTCCTTCTCACCGTCACCACCACTAGACTGCCGAACTCAAAACCACCAATCAGCCGCACACCACCACACAAAACACCGCACCTCCCTCATAAGCCCACACACTTACCGCCAACTGCCCTGCAACAACCATTATCACCACCATCCTAGCCACGCTACATCTACCATACGCAACCACATTCATCTCCCAACCCACCAATCAGCCACCTTGCCCCTAGTGCAGCCCTCAACAACCACCTTACACACCATCTTACAATTTATGGCTAATTGTTCATATTCCAACAATGTAGAATGGAATTGGAACAACCCTAGAAATTGGGAAAAATCTAAGAATTGACAATTGCTTGATTTAAGGTTTGAAAAACACATTGTGATTGAAAATAGAGGACAATCGAACGAATTAATGCTCTGATTGCTCAATTGCGAACTTAATTTGAGCGAAAACGGTGGTTGTAGTGGAAAGAGGAGAGAGAGGAAGGGTCGTCGACGGGGTATGGGTTCTAGGTAATGGTGGGGCTGGGGGTAGCATCGCCGGCGGGGGGAACGGGGAACCCTAGATGTTGGCAGGAGGTGGTGAACTAGTGGTGGGGCTGGCTGGGTTGGAGGTTTTTTTTTTAGTTTTTTTTTTCAATGTTAACCATAGTTAGTTTCTTTTAATTATTTAACTCTCATAAATGTCACAAGTGAGATGAAATTTTTAACTAAGGTCATTTTGTATAATAATAAATAAAAAAGGGGGGAGATTACCATTGGTGCGTAGCAAAAGTTGGGGGTTACAGTTGAGAATTTCCCTTGTTATATTTGTATTTATTGTTATTGCTTGATCACACCTTTTATGCATGTTTAAAAGGAATTTGGTACTTGTAATTACGCTTAATAAGATAATTAATAATCTTGTTTAGGGTTAATTAGATTATAATTCAAGTGATCACCAATAATAGTTTTGTTTGTGCATTATTATTAAACCAACATAGATTAAACCTATTGATTGCATGTTAGTCAGAAAGCGCACATGAATACGATCAAAATAAAGTAGAGGCCTATTTTTAGGGCAGGTTCAATATCTTTTAGGTTGGATTTGTACCTTCATCCCCGAACTACCAGTCATGGTTCCAGACCTATTGGAGTTAACAATCTCCTGGATCGTTAAGTGTAACCTTCACCTCGTAAACGGTTTACAAGTTCCTAAAACTTGTTGGCGACTCTTTTGCTCTATCTTCCTTCCCTTTGGATGTCACCGTACTTTAATGTATGATCACAATGGGGTTCAAGCTAGGGATAATGCTTGAAATATTCCCTACAATATTTGGCGACTCCGCTGGGGGGGATTTCTATTTTAATTCCTGAAATTTATTTTGGCAATGATTTAGAATGAGTGGATGAGACTCGAAAAGTTCTAAGTATTTCATGTGCGTAATTTTGATTAACATTATCGTCATATGCATAAATAAGATCTCATTGGAAAGACCATCCGTAATGAGTTAAAACATTGGATTTTTACACGTAGGAAATTTGAGGAATATCTTTCACAACTAGGATCGAAATATTTGTCGTGCGAAACTGGAAAATTTTATCGAACACAGAAAGCAGCTGAGGCATGTAGGAACTAGCGTCAGAAAACAGAGTCTAGCACTGATGATTTGACTCTGGCACCAAGCGACATCTTTTGTCGCCAGGCGCCAAAGCCAGATCGCGGCACCGGCCTCTGTTCGCTGGCGCCAAGTTCTTCCAATACCGATCCAGAAATATGCGTTCTAATTTTGACCAGTTTTTAGCACTGTTTGTTCGATCCTACTTCCTAGTTGAGTTTTTCTCACTTTTCTGAAATCCATATGTGTTCTACATATGAACATAACCCTCAGGGAATTCATGCTCCATCTACCTGATTGAACGCTTTGTGCAACAAAGGGTACATCCGAGAATGTTGAATTCACCAAACCATGGAAGCGAGTTTTTAACTCGCGGAGTCCCATCCACTGGCGCCAACCCTTCAAGGTTATGCTTCAGCGCGGTGCATCCGGACATTTAACCATGGACCCTCTTTGACTAACCCATATCCCGAACTTTAGAGAACTAGAGCCATGGTTAGGTTGCAAACTCATTGCATCATATTGTGCCTACTTGACTAATTGTGCATTATTTGTTGTGCATGCTCTAAGTGTTTTTTCCTAACCGTTTGTTTGACTTATGTTTAAAATTAAATAACCTACTTAATGACTAAAAGGACTTTGCTTAATTCCTTAATTCATTAATTAATTTTTAGTAATTTAAGTCTAATAATTAAATCAGAATTGACCTAGTACGACTTTAAGCATACCCTGTAGAGTAATAATACCGAAAGCAGTTCCAGATCAACGTTCCAGCAATGGCGCAACGATTTGGACTGCAACGCCACTCTGTGGAGTGCAGCGCCTGGCGAAAGCTCTGTCGTCTGGCGCTGCACTGCACAGTGCAGTGCCAGTCCTGTCGTTTCTACGACAGTTCGGTATATTGCTCGAGTCATCACTTTGTGTCTAATTAAACAGTTTGCTAATCAGTTCGATTATTTTGTTGATAACAATACCTTTGTTAAGTCCTTAATTAAGTCTTGTCACATAGTTTAGCCACATGGTCTTACACAAGAGCCTTAATATGTCACCTACACTCATTAGTCTTAGCACACACTTTGAGTATATGTCACTATGACCATGTCTTAAGTTCATGCATGAGTTGGTTCTGTCCGTTGTTTAAGTTGGGGTTACAGTCTATTCCTAATTTTTTTCATATCTCTCCATCTACATCATCTTTCTTTACATCACAACCTTCATTATTTCTACTTTCTCCTATCCATTGCATGTTGAATAGAGTTGAGTCAAATAATTAACAGTCGATATCCCTAATTTCTCTTTCCACAGTACTTAGTCAAGGGGACAAGGGCGATTAATCAAGGACAACATCTTTTTTTTTTTTTTTTTTTTTTGGTAATTAAGATATTTTATTGCCAAAAAATATTGAACAATTTACAACCAAGTTCCAGAGAGGAACAGAACTAGAATAGGAAAACCTAGTAATAACAAAGCTAAACTAGCTTATCTATCCAATCTCTACTTTCCTTAGCTATCTTTTTTGTAACTATATTCCTAAGTCTAGTTACAATATCAAATTTAATACTCTGAACAACAGTATGTATACACAAAATCTTCTACTCCCACAAAGTAGTGTTCCTTGACTTCCAAATCTGATATATACAGGCTAGTATACACAAATGCAAAACCCTTCTACAAAAATCCTTTTTAACTCTTCTAATGGCACGTCTAGCACTGGTCAGATTTACTAGGTTGATCCCAATACCTAGCCATTGGATGATTTCCTTCCAAATCATCTGCCTATACTTACATCTAAAGAAAAGATGCTCATGATCTTCCTACATATAACCACAAAGTAAACAAGAAGCATATGTAAAAGTTTCAAATCTCATCAGTTTGTCCCTAGTCATTAACCTGTTATGCCAAGCAACCCAGCGAACGAACTTGTGTTTAAGGACAACCCATTTTTCCCCGACAACCTTGTCCCAATTGTAGCCTATCAAATCAGGTCTCAGGACCTTATACTTCCTGCTAATACTATACACACCCTGCCCTATGCGAGAAGGATCCAACACACTCTTCATCCAATCCTTTACTCTGCAAATTTGCTTCCAAACCAACTCGAATCAGCTTTAGGCTGATAATCAAGCCAGTTCTAATTCTTAAGATAAACTGCATTAATCCATCTTACCCACAAATTTTCTTGCTTTAGAGAAATAGCCCAGACATGTTTCCCCAGAGCTGTAGTGTAGGCGTCGCTCGAAGTGCGACTACGTTAAAGCATGTGTGAATATGCTTGACAATCATAGGAAGTGGGAATTGACGTATACGATTAGGGACAAGGAAAGTAGGGAGCCGCAAACAAGTTTTTAAGGAACTTGTAAACCGTTCACAGATTATAAAAAGGCAACCACGATAAGGGACAACGATAGGCAACAATGATTAACCCGTGAAGGTTACACCCCATTCATAATCCATGAGACTACTAACTCCATATGGTTCGGAACCACGAAAGGAGGATCAGGGATGATGGTACGAAGTGAGTCATGGAGTCACATTCGCTCGTATAGGCCTCTACTCGATTCTTATAGTGAAAAGTGATTCCTGCGATCTCAAAGGCATACAAACAAAATATTCAATTTGCTTCAAACTATTATTAGGCTTAATTGGTTAAATATTAATGCAACACATAATTCTAAAATATTTGTGATCACTTGAATTAACAACAAGATTAAAAAGGAACCTAAACCGGTTGTCCAAATTATCTTATTAGGCGTGATTTTCAATTACATATTCCCTTTAAACATGCAATATAGTGATCATAAAAATAATAGAATAAACATTAATATTGGAAGCAATTTAACCATAATTCCAACAATATAAAATCGTTAGAAAAATAATAGAAATAAAAGGAACATAATTCTTACTTTGATTATGTTTTTTTGCAACTACAAAATAATAAAAGAGTTAGTAACATCAAGGAAATAATAATAAAACAATAATTAAATTAAATTAAATTAATTAGAGTTGATTTGGGGCCAAACCCTCAAACATTTCTACCTTTCACGCCTTGGCTTAAGGACAGAACCACGAGTAAAGTATGGACTCCTTGGAGTACTTGAAGAAGGAATTTTTTAATAAGAAGGGAAGGCTAGTGTTTAGGTAGAGCATAGAAGAGAGGAAAAGTAGAGAATTAATTGATACCCCGTACATCAGAAATGAGAGGGTATTTATAGAGAAAATGTGCTGAGGGAACACACGGAACCCTAAAATGATAAAAACCCTAAAAAAGTATCCCGTGACACGGGAAGTCCCACCGTCAGACGGGAAACAATCCCAAAACACGGTGCAATTTTTTGAGTGACGCGGGAAATATTTAGTAAACGGGGAAGAAAACACGTTAAGGGTTTACGCGGAAAGGACACGGAAATTCCCGTGTCACAGCAAGTTTCCCGTGTCACGGGAAATCCCACCGTCAGACGGAACATATTCCCGTGACACGGTAGACTCCTGCCGTGGCGCGGTAATTTTCAGTCCGCTTTTCCGTCTAAATACATTTTTAACCCTAATTTCGTTAAGCATTTTAAGTGCCGATTGATAATTTTCGGCCTTTTTCTGATTTATTATTTGGGCTAAAATAAGAAAATAAGCAAATAAAATAAATAAAAGGGTTGGGCCAAAAATAAATAATAAAACAATAAAATAAAAAAGGTTTGGGCTAAAAATAAATAATAAAACAATAAAATAAAATAGGTTTGGGTTAAAATTAAATAATAAGTTTGTGCTGAAATTAAAACTATGCTTTTACCAAACATCAAGACTAATCTATGAACTATTCAAAAATACGAATTTAATCAAATACGATTTTTTAAGCACTATCGGGATTAAATACTGAACCCGACCAATAGTGGTGGTGAAAGGTTGTTCATCATCGGGTTTGGTTTTGGGGAGACATTTTAGGTGTCTACAGAAGCTCCCACTTTGACTGTGTTTGTAGAAACATCATTTTTGAAAACGATAGTCAATGTATTCGATAGGGACGGAGAATGATTTAAGATGTTCTGCGATCCTAAATCACTCTGTATACGCCGATACCTGCAGAAAAATGTTAATTCCTCAGATAAAAGAGTAAAAGGCTAGAATACGCATCCGGCACCAGTGTATCAGTGACAAATGAGTTTGGCAGCTTCCTATGCTTGAAGGAATCCACCGGATGACGTTTGTTGAAATGCTTTCCATGCCTGAGGTAAGCCGACTGAGGAGTTTGGTAGTTTTCTATGCTTGAAGAAACCTACCGGATGATACTTTCCATGCCGTAGGAAAGTCGACGTATGAATTTGGTGTCATTCTATGCTTGAAGAAATCCACCGATGATGCTTTTTATGCTTGAGGAAAGCCGACTTGGCGGTTTTCTATACTTGAAGAAAAATCCACCGATAACGCTTTCCAAGCTTGAGGTAAGCCGACTTGGCGGATTTCTATACTTGAAGAAAAATCCACCAATAACGCTTTCCAAGCTTGAGGAAAGCCGACTTGGAGGTTTTCTATACTTGAAGAAAAATCCACCGATAACGCTTTCCAACCTTGAGGAAAGCCGACAACTAATGTAATCGCTGAAATTTGCAAGTGCATGATGGTTCGATTATCCCCGAATGTGCTTAAAATATCGACAAAAATTGACTTTAATGCTTCTTGGGGCAAAATAGTAATTTTGGTACCCTCCGACCGTCAGTCAGAATTTTCTTCGTAATTTTACTGAAAAATTACTGTCCATTTTCGCGAAAAATCGTGCAATTTTGGTCAAAATGCCAGGAATATTCGCTAATAGCTTCAAGGGATATGTAGGGCAGGCGCAGGACCACCGTGTCACGAAAAAGAGTTCCCGTGACACGGCAGGGAAACCCGTCACGCGGAGCAAATTCCCATGATGCGGGAAATGCGTTGGCTGCTAATTAGTCAAATGGCATCTTTGACCAGTCCAAACCACTTGCGCCATGTCAATATGTTACCTTTACATGGTAACGGAAACCGTCGCACGGGAAACGGGATGTAACGGGATACTTTTTTTACTTTAAATTCAAGCTGTTCTATGCCATTTTCTTGCAATTTTTGCACTTCCTCTTCTCCATTTTCTTTTTTTTTTCTTCTGCTCAAATTACCGAGCCACGGCAACGGTCACTAGCGCTCGGAGTTTGTGCCCGTCAGACGGAGTTCTCTTCCGCGGCGCGGCGGTTCTGCTGGTTCGTATTTCCGTTTCTTTTTTTCTTCGCTGAAATTTTGCTGCTGCTCGTTTCTGCGGTTGATGTCGCCGTCGCCTGAGGTTGCCGCTGCTACTGCCGAAGTTCCGCTACAACCCAAGCTCACCGTGACACAGGCCGTTCTTACCGTGTCACGGCAGCAGCTGACCGTGTCACGGCGTTCGTGCTGCGGTCTTCACGGTTGTTCGAGCTTTTGGAGCTCAAATTTTCATCAATTCTGCTCTAATTTTTTGCTACTTTCCTCATTTTTTATTCTCTACAAGGATCCATGTAAGTTTCCTTTGATTTTTGTCTCGAATTTGCTTCGAACGAATAATTTCATGTAAAAACCCTTAAAAATCAATTTGGGGATTTTTTTGATTTTGAGGTTTATGTTAAAATTCTTGCCATGAATTTACTTGCATATGTGTGTATGTGTGATTGTGAGAGATTTGAGACAAAAATTGCATGATTTGGTGAAGAATTGAGCAAATCACCATTTTTGGTGCTACTTGTGGTTAAATGGTGTTCCTTGTTGTTCTTTTGCACTAGAAATGATGACATATGCTATGATGCGTTGGTCTATTGTTTTTGTGCAATTTTGAAACATGTTTTGTGTTGTGTATGTACTACATTGTCATGGAGAACATAATATCATACAATTAGGAGAACATAGTATTAGTTCGTCATGGAGATACTAAATACTATAAATAACTCAATAACTTAGGAAGTGATGCTAATCATTTAGATTTTTTTTATTAAAATGCAACTCGATATAAATAACTAAATGTCTTAGGAATGATGCTAAGAATTTAGATTTTTATTTTTATAATAGCATGCCTAGACGACGGGATCGCCATCTTTCTACCCATGGCCGGCGTCAGGCTTTTAGGGAGGACACTCCCACGATTCCCGAGGGTATGGATGACGACGCCTTAGAGTCTGAGCCTCGGGCCTCTACGGGTAGAGGTAGGTGGGTTCCACCCCCGTGGACCTCAGACGAGTTGGTTTTCTGTCGTGAGAACCACGTTTCTCATCGCCCACTTGCTGGCATAGTTGACGGCACGCTCCGCCACCACGGTTCTGTAGCCGGAGATTTGATTCCTCGACTTCACCGGATCATCACGAGGGATCCTGCTACGAACGCCTTATGGGAATCAGCTGGTTTAGTGGACTGTTATTCGGCAGTCGTAGGGTTTCGCAGCCCCCGGGGTTGTGGTGCGACAGTCGTTCGCACGCTGTTGGAGTATTTTTGGGATACTACCAACACCTTTCACTTTGCTTGGGGGGAGATGACAGTGACCCCTCAGGACTTTAGCATGATTACCGGTCTCCGCTTCACTAACCGGCCCGTAGCACATATGTTAGATCTTTCTTGGGGAGCGGCTGAGGCAGCCGATTTGTTAGGTCCGATCGTTCAGCATATCAGGACCCAGCCAGTGTCTCGAGGTGGTCCTAGGAGCGGGCGATCAGAGCTGGCTTCGGTTCTAGCCCGTGGTTTTGACATGGAGGAGACATCAACTGAGCAGCGAGTGCGGATCTTCATTCTGATTCTCATTTCCATGACTCTTTCTCCTGATAGGAGCTCACGTGCACTCCTTTGCTACCTCCCTTCTTTAGTCAGGATCAGTGAGATAGGATCCTTTAGCTGGGCCAGCCTTGGATATGCCGACTTTCTCTTGTCGTTACGTCATGGTTGTAGGCAGCTGAGCGACGAGTCTCCTATTACTGTCTACGGTCTATGGAGAGTCGTAGAGGTGACGATCCTTTCCTCTTCTTGTTTTATTATAATTTGTTTGAATCATGTGCTCAAAGATTACTTTTCATTGCAGCTATGGTTCTACAAGTACTTCCTAGGGTTGGCTCCTCGACGGAGTCGTGGAGCGGTTCATGACTTCCCTGTCGGGGCCAACTAGCGTGACCGAGGAGAGTCACGGGTGGAGTCTGTCTCTGCGCTGCGCGGGCTGCTACGCCGAGGAACCTCTTATGTTGGCGTAAGAATTAGTTTTATAGCCTGTTATTTTCTCTTTGACGTTATTTCCGGTGTTTCATGCTAACTTTTTATGGTTCTCAGGTTGCCATTGATGTCCAGTATCGTCCTTGTCTAGGATGACTAATCTTCCCGAGGCCTTCCAGCTTTCAGCGTACTGCACTGTTTTGGTTGGTACCGGATGCTTTGTCTGGAATCTGGGGCAGCGTGTCATTCGTCAGCACAGTGGTGATCGCTTTCTGGTGCCCTTATCTCCACCGGAGTCGATACTGGACTCGCGCTTGCTTAGGGAGTTGATAAACAGGGGAGAGCGTTACACTTTTTCTTAGCAGGAGCTTGTGCGCATGAAGGGTGATTATGCACAGGACTTGCTCCCCTTTTTGGCTCCTCCACCCCGCCTTCCTGAGGTATGATTTCTTTTTAGGAGTTTTATCGCTAGTATCTGTTTAAATAGTCGAATAACTTGATTATTCGATCGTATTTACAGACGACTTTTCGCCCCGTGGGGAGGATTGAGATTCCGCCTCAATCTGTTCGCTACCCATGGCCGATTGGTATTACTGACGACCATATTGCTGACGCGCCAGAGGGTTTCAGACAGGCGCAGGAGTCTCTGCCTGAAGTTTTTGAGCTGGTAAGCTTTTTATGCATTATTTATCCCTTTTAACACCTGCATTATTCATCCCTTTTAACACCGCTTGTTATTGATTTTTCTTTTGTTTTGTTCTCAGCCTAACCGCCCGGAGATGACGGGATTCATGAAGCTGGTTGACGCTCTGAAGTACTACATCATCAAGCTTCGGCGTGGTGCGAGTTTTCGGAGCAGTTTTGGCGATGTTCTTGAGGTATGTTCACTTTTTCCCATTTCTACCATTTATTTTATTTTGTATTGTTGATGTCTTTTGATTTTGTATCTTTCAGGAGCAACAGAGGGCCCGCTCGCGCTCGAGGCATAGAGGCTCAGACGAGGGGGAGCCTAGTTGTGGTAGACGATCTCCTGAGGTTCATCGGCATTCTCCGTCTCCGCGGGATCCTCAACCATTTCAGGAGGCTAAGTGGAAGCATTCTTAGTCCTCCCAGCGCTTTCAGGGTCAGGGTCAGAGGCAACGACAATCGTGTTCACAGCTTTCATAGCCTTAGTTTAGGCCTGTTTTGATTCCCGTGGATCCTGGTTTATTTTTAGCTCCATCGTCTGGGATTCCTCCTCCGGTGTCGGGCTTGTATTTCAGTTCCCGTGTATGGGACGATTCCTCCACCAACGATTCCCATGTCTTTGAGTCAGTCTACACCGTTTGCCAGTTGGACGGGTCCTGCTTTGAGTTTGACTGCTGCTGGAGTTACAAGGACTAGTAGGGATACTACTCCTCGTACTCGGATGATGGCGGGACTCTTTGGGTCACCGTTCCCATATTCACAGGCTGGAGAGGATACTAATCCTAACTCTTCTAGTTCTGCAGATTTTTGACCGAGGGTCTTTATTTGTACATACTGTGATGACGCTTGACGCTGCTTATTTATTATGACTCATTTTGTACATTATTCACAGTTTATGTATTTATTAGTGTGTGTTAGTGTGTGCTTGAGACTCATTGTGTGTGGTTGTGTATTTATTAATGACGCGACAAAAAAAACAAAGGTGGAGTAAGTGGAGGGTACCGACCTTCCCCAAAAGAAAAAGAAATAAAAAGAAAAGAAAAAACTGAATAAGTTTTACAACTACTTTAAAATAAATATGTTTTGAAATGGGACGAGGTTTATAACTTCCCCAAAGAAAAATAAAATAATAATAGAAAGAAAATAATTAATAATAACGATGAATAAAAATAAAAATAAATAAATAAGTAAATAAATAAATAGATAAAAATAAGATGATAAAAATAAAAAATAAAAATATTAAAAAGAAGTTGAGAATTTTATTAGGGATGAAACTCTCGAAAAAACAGAAAAATAAATGGTGAAGATAAAATACTAAAAAAAATCTGGAAAGATATAGGAAAAGATAAAAAAAAAAAAAAAAAAACGCGTGGGTGCTGCGACACGGCACTGTACACCGTGTCACGGCAAAATCTGTCGTGTCGCGGCACAAATTCCCGTGACACGGTGGCACTTCCCGTGTCACAGTGCGCGTATTCTATAACGGTGTGGTTTACGCGTACCGAAATATAATTTCTGAGTAGTTCCGAGCACTTTTGCTACAAAATAGGACCAGTATATTCGTGATATGCATAATTACGAAACACAAAATAATTAGAATTTCATATTTCAATAATAATGTCTCAGAATTTTGATAATACATTACGCGACTGGTCTTAGTCTTTGACCAATGATGACAAAAGAGAGTTAGAATTGTTTCATGTCAGGGGTTTACTAGCCCTGAGGCATGTGGCGATTGAACATGATTTTCTTAGGGAAGCATTAGACTATTGAAGTCAAGAAACACATTGTTTTAAATGTGATTACGATGAAATCTGTCCCCTGTCGGAGGAATTAAGTGCCATCGTTGGATTTCCTGCCAGAAATCTTATTGCCATGCCTACCCTACGGGAGTATTATTACTAAGATTTTGAACGCCATCTGAATCTAACAGATCCAGATTTAAATAGAATTGTGTGTGGTAATGAGGTAGACTAAGAAAAACTTGCAAATTTATATTTCAATCGCTCTAGCTCTGAGTCTTATCATGTATACCTTAGAAGGGCATATATTTTTTGCATGTTTAGCTAGCTTTTATTTGCAAACGGTAGGGTAGGACATGCTTGTCTTGCATCTGTGCTTGAACATGTTGAATCTGGGAGGTCTCCTATGCCTACGTGCCTTGGAGAAATATTTCGTGGCCTTGACGAAGAAAAAGCTGACAGGAAAGCCATCAGGAAGGACTCTCTAGTACTGCTGCAGTAAAAATACGCTCCGAGTAGCCCCCGTGACACAAAACAGGCATCGTGTCACGGTGGCTCTCTGCCGTGACACGGTGAACTCTGCCGTGTCACGGTGGAATCTGCAATTTTTTTTTCCCGAGTGATTTTTTTTTTCGCAGATTTGGTTGATAGAGTGTTGAGAACTACTTGAAGCCCCCGACGATATTGAAAAATATGGCCCTAACGATCTAGTCCGCAGGAAGAAGAATTACTCTGTGAACATGTCGTATGAAGACTGGAAAAATTTCTTTGCAAAGAGAGAATTTTCCATTCGTTGGGTAGTGCCTTGGTTGAGGCTTACTAGAATGGTTGGTACGAATGATACTCCGTATTGTCGTGTTCCTAGTATCTCAAGACTGACTTTTTATTGTCCTTCTCGACTGATGCGGCAGTATGGACTTGAACAAGTAGTTCCATGCTATAACGATAGTCCTTGTGAAGTATCGTTGCATGAAAGTAACATTCACAAGTACGAGAATTATTGGATTGGAAGACCTTTGTGGATCGTTTCTGCAAGTAACCAAGCTCCTCCTCCCTTATCTAGTGCATACAAGGCATGGTTGAATCCTAGAATTAGGAGGGAACGAGTTGGATCACGCAAATCTGATGTGAAGAGCCGTCTTGGAAATAAGAAAGCACCTCCTAAAGATCGTCTAGGTCCAAGAACACAAGGGATTGAGTATAAGAGTCCTACAATGCCGAAAAGGAAGAATTATGTGAAAGGGAAGGGTAAAGAGAAGATGATCTATAGATAGAAACAACCGAAGAATTTTAAGAAAGGTGAAATGGGTGAAAGTTCGACCAGGGGTGTGAAAGTTCGGGCTACAAAAGACACATTAATGGTAAAGGGCGACCTAGTTGAAAAAGAGAATGAGGTTCCTAAAGTGAAGAGGGATTAGATAAGTATTGCTTTGCTTTTATGATTTATAATATTTTAAAATAAGGCGTATGATGCTAATAATTGTAGTCACATTTATTTCAATAACATATTTATTTTAGCCTTAAATAAAAAATTACAATGAATTATTATTATTATTATTATTTTAATATCTGAGTCAAGGAGTCGGACGCAATGGAAGAATGAAAATAAAAAAACATCGAACAAATAATGAATTCGCAAAGACTGCGTCACTAAAAAAAATCGGAAAATATGAAATTCCACCATGCCACGTTTGAAATTCCCGCGTCACGACAATTTTTTTATTTTTTTTGCTTAGGTCCACCGTGCCACAGTGAACTGTGCCGTGACACGGTGGAAAGTCCCGTGTCGCAGCAAAAACTCCTTTTCTTTTGTTGTTGTGACGCAATGCTGAACTGGCCGGAGGGAGGATTTTAATTTTTAAAGTGGCCGGGCCCCCTTGATGGGTTGCCTACATATCCTTAAAAAGGAATCAGGCCAAACATAGCTCTATTGGGTCATGAACCCATGCAACTAAGCATAGAATATCTTGAGTTGATCCAAGTTGGTTAAATTGTGGAAACCGTTACCGTCCATGTCGACCAATTGTACCGCTCCGCCAGACAAGATGGCTTTAACAATGTACGGACCTGACCAATTTGGTCTGAATTTTCCTCTTGGATTCCAACACATTTTTGCGGAGTGCCTTAAGCACCAGGTCACCTTCTTTGATGTTCCTAGTCTTGACCTTTTTATTAAAATGTCGCACCATAAGCTGTTGGTAGGGTTGGACATGATGCAAAGCTGCCAAGAGTTTTTCATCAAGTAAGACTAGTTCATCATATCTTGCTCTAATCCAGTCGACTTCATCTAGTTGGCTTTCCAGCGCGATTCGGAGAGAAGGGATTTCGAGTTTTATTGGTTGTACAACTTCAACTCCATAGACCAAAGAGAAAGGGGTACCCCCGTTGATGTACGAATAGAGGTTCGATAACCCCAAAGGGCGAAATGTAGCTTACTTGGCCAATCTTTGTAATTTTCGGTCATCTTTTCAGTGATAGTTTTCACATTTTTGTTGGCCGATTCGACCGCACCATTTGTTTGTGGTCTGTAAGGTGATGATCTATGATGTTTGATATGATATTTTTGTAATAATTCCGCGCATTCGGCTTGGAAATGCGTTCCATTATCACTGATCAACTCATGAGGTACCCCATAGCGGCATATGATATTTTTCTCAATGAATTGGGCTACGTGTTTGGCAGTTAGCTTAGCATATGAGGCAGCTTCGACCCATTTGGTGAAATAGTCGATCGCTACGAGGATGAATTCATGCCCCCCTTGTCCTGGTGGCGTTATTTTTCCAATGATGTCGATGCCCCAAGTGGAGAAAGGCCATGGAGAAGTATATGTGTAGAGAAGCGAAGGTGGAACATGTTGTAAATTTGCGTAGACTTGACACTTCATACATTTCTTGACGTATTCGTGATAATATCTCTCCATAGTAGTCTAATAATAACCTTGTCGTTGAATCTTTTGGACTAACATCTTCGCATTCATGTGCGTTCCATATATACCGGCATGAAGATTTTCCATGGTTCTGTGTGCTTCTTTCTTGGCTATGCATAAGAGATTTCTCCCCATTGCAGTTTTCTTGTGGAGTTCTCCCCTAATGAGCACATACTGTGAGGCAAGGAGCCTCAAAGCACGGCGTGCTCTTTTATCAATATTAGGAGGGTATTCTCCTCTTGTCACATAATTAAGGATATCTGTATACCATGGCTCTTCATCTTCTTCTTGTGATTCTTGTTCATTGTCGAGTGCGTGAACATAACCCGGTTCATATCTTCTTTCTATGGTCAACGACATTCTGATTGTATCCGTGAGAGTTTCTAAATGTGCTTGATACGTAGCGAGACTTTCACTTCTCACCTTCCATCTCTTGGAGATTTGGTTAATGATTAGTGAAGAATCACCGTAGATTCTGAGCTTCTTAATTCCCAAGGCGACAGCTGTTTCGAACCCCAAAATACATGCTTCATATTCCGCGGCATTGTTGGTGACATCAAAGTCGAGCTTCATGGAAATTGGGATGTGCTCTTCATTGGGTGATACGAGCAAGACTCCTACACAACAACCTTTTTGGTTTAAAGCTCTATCGAAATAGAGCATCAAGCTATCATCTTCGATCATGAGTAAATCTTCGTCAGGGAAATCGTACTCATCTTCTTCTTTCTCAACTTCTTCTAGCGGAAAGTCTGCTAAGAAGTCAGAAACTGCAGAACCCTTGATGGCTTTTTGTGGTACAAATTTCAAGTCGAACAGAGCAAGATTATCTATCAACCTTGATAATCTACCATTGACTGTTGCTTTTTCAAACAAGTATTTGAGAGGATCCATTTTGGACACGACATGCACTGTATGAGTGAGCATGTATATCTTAGTTTCTGTGCGGCCCACACAAGTGCGAGACACAACTTTTCAAGTGGTGTGTATCGTGTCTCATATCCTTGAAGCTTCTTACTCAAGTAGTAGATTGCATTATCCTTGCTTTCAACCTCTTGTGCTAGCATTGCCCCCATCGTTTTTCTTGTGACCGTAAGGTAGAGTTGGAGAGGAAAGTCAGGTATTGTTGGCGCTAGCACGGGTGGGTTTGCCAGGTACTCTTTGATTTTGTCGAAAGCTTTTTGGCAATCGTCATTCCATGTGACTGGGACATTTTTCTTAATCTTCTTGAATATAGGTTCACATATCGCTGTGAGTTTTGATATGAACCTACTTATATACTACAACCTTCCAATGAAACCTCGAATCTCCTTCTCATTCTTGGGCGGTGGCATGGCCATGATCGCTTTTACTTTTGTGGGATCTATTTAAATCCCTCGAGAACTGATCACATATCCAAGTAATTTGCCTGACGTGACTCCGAATGCACACTTTGCTGGATTTAATCTCATGTTGTACTTGCGGAGTCTTTCAAAGAACTTGCGAAGTGCAATGATGTGGCCTGGGCGATCTTTAGACTTAATGATCATATCATCGACATAGACCTCCACCTCTTTGTGCATCATATCATGTAACAATGTTGTAGCTGATCTTTGGTAGGTGGCACCCGCATTTTTAAACCCGAATGGCATTACCGTATAGCAATATGTACCCCATTGTGTGATGAATGTGGTTTTCTCCATATCTTCTTCAGCCATCAGTACTTGATTATATCCGGCGTAGTAGTCCATGAATGATAGGAGTGCATGGTTTGATGTGTTATCGACCAGAATGTCAATGTGAGGTAGAGGGAACCCGTCTTTCAGGCTTGCTTTATTGAGGTCCCTGTAATCAACACACATTATGACCCTTCCATCCTTCTTTGGAACTGGAACCACATTGCTATCCATTTTGGATACTTGGATACTTTGATGAAACCTGCGGCCAACTGCTTTCTGATTTCTTCTTTGATTTTGAGAGCCACATCTGGTTTCATACGGCGCAGCTTTTGTTTGACAAGCTTCATACTTAGAATGAGTGGTATCGTATGCTGAGCTATATCCCTGTCAATTCCTGGCATATCTTGGTATGACCAAGCAAATACATCAACAAATTCACTAAGCAAGTTAATTAGCTCTTTGCGTTCAACTTGACTTAGTGTTAATCCAATTTTTACTTCTTTAACATTCGTATCATTGGAAATGTTAACTGTTTCTGTATCTTCGATAACTGTCGTTTTATTTTCGTGTTCTTCCATTGCTTTTATTGTTTCTTTGTCATTTTTATCATTAGCAAAGCAATATTGATCAGGGCTAGGGGAATGACACGCATCGTAAGCAAAGGTACTAATTTTATTGAATTCATCGGTTAATACAACAAGAAGGGCAAGGTCAGCTGCGACCTCACCGGAAAGAGAAGACTCAACAAGAGACTCAAGATTGGACTCTATAGCAGAAAGAGGGTCGGCCTTAGACTCTAAGGACTCGTCTACCGACTTAGACTCAGACTCGGACTCGGACCCAGACAACTCAGGCTCATCAAACATAGGACCTTTGCCAGCGGTTATTTCCAACTTCTCTCCGCTTGGCGTAGTGATCCTCAATGTCTTGTGCCACTCCTTTGAAATATTGTTAACTTGGACGATTAACTCGGAGGGGTCAAAAACCTTGTTTGCTATAACAGCTTGAACGAGCTTGGAATTGTCATTGCAGATGGGCTTAAACTCATTCTTCTCCATTCCAAAAAGCAGGTTGATGCGTAGATCATCAGAGTTTGGGCTAGCTGGTTTCTCAGTTTTGAAGAGCTCTTCGTCTTCATCAACAAAGGAACAATCAAGGAACATCTCGAATCCTGGTTCACGCTTTCCATCTTGGACGAATGGCTCAGGGAATTCATAGCATGGGAAATCTTCCCCTTCTTTGATGTACTGTCCATTAAGGGTAAATGGATATGGATCCATGACCATTTCCGTCTTCATGATTCGAGCGTTATTGCGAGCCCTCATTTTTAAGAGGGCTTGTTTCACATCTTCTTTTTTTGACTTGAATCCCAAGCCAAAAGTATCCTTCTTGAGTGCATCAGGATGGCCCCAAAGTTTAGCCATTTTCTTTTTGAGCCCAAGGGTCATTCCAGGAAAATGACCTTGCTTCTTCATAATCGCATTAATGTTGGTGTTTGAATAGGGATCAAAGTCAAGATGACACTTCTCCTCTTCTTCGATCACGAGAACATCATCTAGTGAAAACCCCCAAAGATCTTCGTCTTCTTTGTCATGTTTGACATGGACGATAGGAGTGTCGATAACTTGAATGCGCATAGGAGAGGCATCAATGGTAATTGGAACCCCTCCACTATAGCTTTCACTTTGTGGTGCAGCGATGATGGAATCGCATTTAGCTCATGAAGCCAAGGGCGTCCTAACAACATATTGAAAGAGGCCTCAATATCTACCACCTGAAACTTGGTGCGACGTTCAATGGCCCCAGTAGTTATGTTTAGTGTGATAGTACCCACGACTTGACGGCGAGTATTATCATAAGCATGAATCCCTTGGGTCGAGGGAGTCATTTCTTCATTCTTTATGCCCAACTTCTTTGCAGTGCGGAGTGGGCATACATTGATTGCAGAGCCGTTATCAACCAGGCTCATAGGAACATTCATCTGCCTACACACCACAGTGAGGTGTAAGGCCTTATTATGTTGATCCCCTTTCGGGGGCAGATCCTTGTCAGAAAACGAAATCTGATTGCTAGTACTTTGCAATTCTGTAGTGAGAAAGTTGATCAGTCCTTGAGGAATCATATCATCATCAACTCCTATTTTCACCAGAGCATTTATCACAGCCTTTCGATGCTCGTGAGAGGTGGCCAAAAGCTTCTATACATTCATGTCCACCTTGGTCTTTTGTAATTGTTTGACCACATCATTGTTCACAGGGTCAATGGGATCAACTATTGGTTGTGATTGCGGTGGAGGTGGAGGTGGATTAGGGTGTTGTAACCGTTCACTTCTTGTGAGAACCTTCACCTCAAGGTCTCCCCAAACATCTTCACATGTACCAAGAGACGAACATGCTATATCTTTGAGATAGAAATCTTTATCGTCACTATCCCAAATTCCATTAACTGCTTCATAGTTTGAGACAAATACAACTTCCGGCAGAGGTTCATTCACAAGTTGAATGAGTATTGACAGATCAAAGGACACTTCATCTCCCATGATAGCTAAAGCATCGGAAAGAGGACCTGTTTGAATGTCAGGCTTCTTGCCCCCTGGAGGGACAGGAAGTTGATTAGCATCAATTCGGTCCTGGATTGCATCCTTCAACCTCCGACACTTCTCAGTATTATGACCCTTGCCTTGATGAAATTTGCAATAAGCATTAGGGTTATAGCTAGCAGTCCTATTCTCTTGTCGAGGCTCTGGAAATGGTCCAATTGGCATAATCAGTCCTTGACCATGAAAACAGTCAAAAGCAGCATCATAAGTCATTCCCAAAGGCGTGTAAACCCTCCTTTGCCTTTGGAATCTTTGAGGAGGAGCATTAAGAGGCAGCACATCATTGATATTGATATTGTTGGTAGCATTATTGGGCTTGGAAGACGAAGAAGAAGGAGTGTCGTTCTTCTTGTTTTTCCAAGTGCTGTTATTATTGTTGTTACCAACAGTCTTCATTAGTTCGTCCTCGATATTGATTCCACTATCGTATACAGCTTCAAAGGTACTCAGAGGCAGAAACTTCAAGTGTTGCTTTTACTTATGAGTCAGATTGGCATTGAACAAGCGAACCATCTCTTTTTCCTTGGGGGGATCCACCAAGAGCGCGGCTGTTTCCCTCCACTTGCTTAAGTAAGTGGTGAAGCCTTCATTCTCTTTCTATTTGAGAATGGAGAGTTCACGTTCAGAAGTCTTGGCCTGAATGTTACACTTGTAGCGATTCATAAAGCTTTCAGCCACATCCTCCCAGGTCGCGACATGTTTGGATTCCAAAGAGTAGAACCATTGTTGACAGGCATTCACCAAGGAAAGAGGGAACATTGTAGGGAAGAGTGTCACGTCTACTCCCTTAAGAGCCATGGTTGCAGAAAAAGCCTTCAAATGGAAAAGCGGATTATTAGTAGGCTTGAACTTGGGAATGTCAACAGTGGAAACTTCTCAGGAAGCTTGTCCCTTATTGACGAAGAGGTGACAGGTTGTTCCACATAAGTGAACTCTTCAGAAATCTTACTCATCTGTTCCTTAATCTTGTCCATCGCAGCGGTAGTGACATTGTTTTGATTGTCTTGCTCTACCGTGTTGACCCTAGTGGTGAGTGTTTGCATCATGTTAGACAACATTTCAATTATCTTGTTGATGTTCTCGATGTCTTCCTTAGTAGCCATTGGTTGAAAGTAGACTGGAGATGGAT
The DNA here is from genome assembly GCF_948465745.1 of Chenopodium album. NCBI lineage: Eukaryota > Viridiplantae > Streptophyta > Magnoliopsida > Caryophyllales > Amaranthaceae > Chenopodium > Chenopodium album. The sequence continues at coordinate 25,333,774 of NC_137842.1, forward strand.
CTTGTGGAGATGATTGTGGTGGTTTCCTTGTAAGCCTCTTTCGTATAAGAGGTTGTTAAGGTATTGACTCGAACCATAACAATCTACCCCTGCTTCTTGACCAAGTGCTGTGACACCAAAACAAACACCCTTTAATGACCAAACTTAACCTTAACCCATCCGGATAAAAAATAAAAATTAAAAAAAATTGAATTTTAAAAATCTATAATTTTTAAATTCTATCTGTTTATTATTATTATAATTTTTTTTTTAAATATGGGAGGATACTATTCGACTTACTCCGAAAAAAAAAATGACACAAAAAAAGACTACCCTAAAATACGGTCAAAAAGTGGTGCACGACTAAAGAAAAAAGTGTGTGAACACGATATGTGAGTGATTAAGTGAGGTTATGGACGCATGTTTTGACCGTACAGCTAGACATGACACCAAATTGGACTTATAAAATACATACGTATGCACAAAAACCGAAAAAGGACTAACGGGACACATTTGCTGGGCACCGTGTCACGGTGATGACTGTCGTGACACGGTGCAGTCTACCGTCAAACGCTAGAAAGCCCCGTGTCACGACACTGTTCACCGTGGCGCGACAAAACATGCCGTGACACGGTGCGCAGTTCCAGGTCTGTTTTGCGATTTTTCCAAATTTTAATCGATTTTAGGTCCGTACTAATTAGTATGTGGAAAAAAAAACCCTCGGTCATGGGTTAAAAAAAAAAGAGTAAACACATGAAGGTTAGCACCAAACAGCCATATAGCGTTTAGTCACAATGATGTAAAAAAAGTTCGCAACCTAGAGTCAAGATTTATGTTCAACTATTGGTCAAGCTTTGGGTGTCAAAAGTGTACCATGGTTAAGAATTTGGACGCGTTAGCAAGGAAGCCTCCCTTGAGGGTGTATGCCAACGGGCGGCTCCCCGAGTTCGTGATGAAATCGAACTCGACTCCATGGTTTGGGTGGATTTAATAACTCGGATGAACCCTTATTGCCATGATCATTTTTGGGTTGATAGAGCTTAAATCCCCCGAGGCTAAGACGCACGTAGAAAACACACGTTTTTTCAGAAAAATCGAAGGAAGTTGACTGTGAGAAGAGAAAATAAGCCACCGAACTGATTTTAGGACTGCCGTGACACGACAAAGATTCCCGTGCCATGGTACGGCACACCGTTAGACGGTGCACTGTACTGTGACACGACAAATTTTATCGTGGCACGGCAGTCAAAAAATTTGACTGGTGCCCTGTTTTCCTTCGTACGCAATCAAGTTATTCAATTTTTCCTACGGGACAGACCTAAATTCGACGTTAAAATGTCTATGCATATGCAAAAATTCCAAATTAATCACAGGAATATTTTTCAAGAATCTTTCAATTCTCATACACTCATCTTAATTAAATATCGATCACTCAAATCGATAAATAACCAAGAATCCTCCCTAGTGGAGTCGCCAAATTGTAGGCGTCACTCTAAGTGCGCCTACGTTAAAGGATGTGTAAATATTCTTGGCAATCATAGGAAGTGGGAATTGACGTGTACGATTAGGGACAAGGAAAGTAGGGAGCCGCCAACAAGTTTTTAAGGAACTTGTAAACCGTTCACGGATCATAAAAAGGCAACCACGATAAGGGACAACGATAGCCAACAACGATTGACCCGTGAAGGTTACACCCCATTCATAATCCATGAGATTACTAACTCCATATGGTTCGGAACCACGAAAGGAGGATCGGGGATGATGTTACGAAGTGAGTCATGGAGTCACATTCGCCCGTATTGGCCTCTACTTGATTTTTTTGTGAAAAGTGATTCCTACGATCTCAAAAGCATACAAACAAAATATTCAATTTGCTCCAAACTATTATTAGGCTAAATTGGTTAAATATTAATGCAACACATAATTCTAAAATATTTGTGATCACTTGAATTAACAACAAGATTAAAAAGAAACCTAAATCAGTTGTCCAAATTATCTTATTAGGCGTGATTTTCAATTATATATTCTCTTTAAACATGCAATATAGTGATCATAAAAATAATAGAATAAACATTAATATTGGAAACAATTTAACCATAATTCCAACAATATAAAATCGTTAGAAATATAATAGAAATAAAAGGAACATAATTCTTACTTTGATTATGTTTGTTTGCAACTACAAAATAAAAAACGAGTTAGTAACTTCAAGGAAATAATAATAAAATAATAATTAAATTAAATTAAATTAAGTAGGGTTGATTTGGGGCCAAACCCTCAAACAGTTCTACCTTTCACGCCTTGGCTTAAGGACAGAACCACGAGTTAAGTATGGACTCCTTGGAGTACTTGAAGAAGGAATTTTGTAATAAGAAGGGTAGGCTAGTGTTTAGGCTAGAGCATAGAAGAGAGGAAAAGTAGAGAATTAATTGATGCCCCGTACATAAAAAATGAGGGGGTATTTATAGAGAAAATGTGCTGAAGGAACACACGGAACCCTAAAATGATAAAAACCCTAAAAAAGTATCCCGTGACACGGCAAACTGTACCATGACACGGGAAGTCCCACCGTCAGACGGGAAACATTCCCGTGACACGGTGCAATTTTTTAGTGACGCGGGAAATATTTAGTAAACGGGGAAGAAAACACGTTAAGGGTTTACGCGGAAAGGACACGGAAATTCCCGTGTCACAGCAGGTTTCCCGTATCACGGGAAATTCCACCGTCAGACGGGATAGATTCCCGTGACACGGTAGACTCCTGCCGTAGCGCGGGAATTTTCAGTCTGCTTTTCCGTCTAAATACATTTTTAACCCTAATTTCGTTCAGCATTTTAAGTGCCAATTGATAATTTCGGGCATTTTTCTGATTTATTATTATTTAAGCTAAAATAAGAAAATAAGCAAAAAAAATAATTAAAAGGTTTGCGCCAAAAATAAATAATAAGACAATAAAATAAAAAAGGTTTGGGCTAAAAATAAATAATAAAACAATAAAATTAAAAAAGGTTTGGGCTAAAATTAAATAATAAAATAATAAAATAAAAAAGGTTTGGGCTAAAATTAAATAATAAGTTGGGGCTGAAATTAAAACTATGCTTTTACCAAACATCAAGACTAATTCATGAAATATTCAAAAATACGAATTTAATCAAATACGAATTTTTAAGCACTCTCGGGATTAAATACTTAACCCGACTAATAGTGGCGGTGAAATTTTTAGGTGTCTACATGTAGTATTCCAATCCTTTATGCTTCTCACACCCAAACCACCTTCCTTCTTCCTTATACAAACTGTGTCCCAAGCAATGTAACCTGATCTATTCTCCATATCTCCTCCCAAAAGATAATTCCTGCAGATAGCATTGATCTGATGAAAAAACAGACTTGAGAAGAACCATAATCTGAGCCCTATACACTTGGATGCTTAATAACACTGAGTTTATTAATGTCAATCTTGCAGCAAAGGGCAAATGTCTGGAACTCCAAACTCTGATTCTTGCACACATTTTGTCAATTAGATGCTCACATTCAACAGTTGAAATTCTTTTAGAACAGATAAGAACACCCAAGTATTTAAAAGGAAGCTTCCCTTTAGAAAACCCAATAAGATAAAAAGGACCTCTTGAACAGTCTCAGCATTCATTCCAGTATAGAAAATAGAAGTTTTCTCAGGACTAGCTTCCAGACCAGTTGCTTTAGAAAAAGCATCAAAACCCTTCATAACCATCTTGACATATTTCAGATGCCCTTTGCAGCAAAGAATTAGATCATCCACAAAACAAAGATGAGTCAACCCCACATCCTTGCATCTAGGGTTAAAACTAAAGTCTTTATGCTTACTCACAACTATCAAAATTCTTGAAAGATACTCAATGCATAGCACAAAAAGGAGAGGATAAAGGGGATCCCTTGTCTCAAACCTCTTTTTGAAGAAAAGAAACCATGCACAGAACCATTAATCATCAAGGAAAACTTTAGATTCCTAACACAAATCATAATTAGATGAATGAAATGGGAAGGGAACTCCAAAGCTATCAACATTTCTTAAATAAAGTCCCATTCAACAGTATCATAGGCTTTCTTCAAGTCTAATTTAATCAAACAACTAGCAGCCACATTTGCTCTCCTATACTGTCTAACTAAATTTTGACACACCATGATGTTATGCACTATAAATCTGCTTTGCACAAAGGCACTCTGATTATCAGTAATGATGTATGGCAAAACCTCCTTCAATCTGTCATAGAGCACCTTAGAGATGCACTTATAAATCACATTGCAGCAGGCTATTAGCCTATACTCAGTGACATTTGCAAGGCATTTAGTTTTTGGAACTAAGGTCAGTGAAATTGCATTTTTTTCTCTAAGCATCTTGCCATGCTTCAAAAAATCAAGAACAGCTTCACTAATATCCTGCCATACTACATCCCAGGTCTCTTTATAGAAATTGCTCCCAAAACCATCAGAGGCCTGGGGCTTTGTTACCATCAATAGCAAACATTGCATTTTTAATCTCTTGTATAGTAAAAGATGCATCCAGCTTTGTTTTTAACTCAGAAGAGACTAAAGGACCAGACTGAACAATAGCTCTATTCACCTGAACTCTACAGTCATTTGAGCTTCCGAGCAAAACATCATAATATTGAAGGAAAGCATTTGGCACCTCACCGGAATCATCAATCCAATTGCAAGACATATCATGAATAGTATAAATTTTAATCTGCAAATGTCTCTTCTTCAAAGCTACATGAAAAATAGCATTTTTCTGATCCCCTTTAAGAAGCCAAGTCACTTTAGACTTTTGACTCAAAAAAGAAACATAATTCTGCCGAGAAAGAAAGTATTCCTTCCTTGCCTCACTTTCCAAGCTTCTCTTATCAATATCATTAGGATTCTGATGCATAGCATTTTGACAATCCTACAGTTTATCAGTAGCTATTTTGTAAGCTATTTCAACATCATGAAAACCCTTCTTATTTAAGCCAATTAAAGCTTTTATAACTTCCTTAAATTTCCTAGTAACTTTATACATCCAAGTACCCTGCACCTTCACCTTCCAGGCTACAGAAACAATGTCTTTAAAATCTGGAGCCTTACTCTACATATTAAAGTACTTGAAAGGTTTTTTCCTAGTAATCTGCTCAGGATAAACAGACACAGTACCAGGACAATGATCAAAATCTCCTTCATTTAGAAAGCACATCTCAGAATACTCAAAGATATCTTCCCACTTTCTATTCACCATTCCCCCATCAATCTTAGAGAACACCCTAGTTGTGCCCTCTTGATTGTTGTTCCAGGTGTAAAAATTCCCACTATATCTAATATCAGCAAAATCATAGTCAGCTACACATTGCCTGAAGTCTGCCATGTCATTCCAAGAAACAGGAGCCCCAATTCTCTCTTCAACATTAAGAACACAATTGAAATCTTTTAAGATCAACCAAGGATCATCAATTGAGCTATGCAGACTTCTCAAACTATCCCAAAGAGGACCTCGATCCCTTGCATTATTAAAAGCATAGATAAAAGTGCAATGAAAAGGTAAACTTCTATTTTTTGCTTTTAAAAGCATAGATAAAAGTGCAATGAAAAGGTACACTTCTATTTTTTGCTTTAACAATGCAGTGAATAATCTGATCAGTGATCAACAAAACTCTAACATCAAAGGACTGAGCCTTCCATGCTAAAACAATTCTTCCATTAGGATGATTATTATTATTACTAGTGAAGCACCACCTATTAAAAAGTCTAAGGTAAAACTTTCCCATATTGGAACTTTTTACCTTAGTCTCCAAGAGACTAACCAGACCACAATTATTAGCCTGAATAAATTGCTTTATTTTCAGCTATTTATTGGCTAGATTGGCCCCTCTCACATTCCATGTAAGGATTCTATACATAACTGTTAGAGGGCTCCCCCCCCCCCTCAATAGTATGGAATCCAAGTTCATTGTGTTCAACAGTATGAACCTCCATTGTATTTTCCTGCTCAAGCACAGCAAAAGTATTCTGCGCAGGCACATTTACACCTGAACCAGAACTTTTCCTTGTTGGTTTAGTCACAGTCTGAAACCCATCCTCATCTTGAGTTTCCTTCTCCTGACCTATCACAGCTATAGCACTGAAATTAGTCTTAGGTCCCTGTTGTTCTTACTTCTACTTAGGAACCCACATCCTCTGCTACCCCTTCATACAATCAGAAGTCACATCCCACATTTTCTTACAAGGACAACATCTTTGTTCAAGTCTTACTTTTTGATAAACCAATTCGTCAAAAGAGGAAAGCTAAGAAGAAAACGGAAAGTCAAGAAGAAGTCAATGAACTTAGGAATCAGTTGACTAATGTAACTGAGACATTGAAGGCCTTAAACCTCAAAATCGATGACCCTGTGAAGCAACAACAAATGGAGTTCATGCAAGAAAGCTTGAGCAAGCTATCTAGTGACTACGAGTTCCAAGGCATTAGTTCACAAGGGGTCTCGTTGGATAAGGAGCTTCTTCCGCAATAGTTCAATGCCAACGACATCCTAAAATTCAAGGCAACAGATAACCCTTAGTTTCATCTAAGAGCCTTTGCAACTATAATGAACATTAAGGGGATTGATAGGAAAGTCAATTGGTCGTAGGGTCACGCTGAACAAGGAGCTCGGGGTGACTGTGGTGAACATAGTAGTATGCGGGATCACCCCGATAATCACTCCCCCCTGAGACCCTATAATCATAAGGCGGGAAGTTGCGCCTTGGCACATCGGGGTCCTCAACCCCGGGCTAATATGGGTACGTAGGGAGGTTGTCATCACCCCGGGAAGGTACCGGTCCTTGTTGGGGTGGCACATTAGGGTAGTTGACCAGAGGTGTGACCTCCCCCCTACGCACACTAGCGTCATACAAGGCGCTAGTTTGATAAGACAAAGTTTGGTGGTCTGAGTACATACCTTGCATGCTCAATTGCATGCGCTCCATGTTGGCACTCATGGCCTCCATCTCTCGGAGATAAGCATCTCCTTGGAAATCTTGTTGTTGTTGTTGTCTTTGTTGTCTTCTTTCTCTTCTTCTTCTTTGAGCATCATCATGAAAATCCCCGGCAACGGCGCCATTTTGACAAGAGGAAAATGTATGTCGTTATCTACCCTTCCCCCAAGTCAAACTAAATTTGTAAACACCTAACAAACCTTATATGAATATAGGGCAAGTTAAGGGTCGATCCCAAGGGAATGCAATGATGAAAACTAGAGTCTAAGTCAAGCTACCTCGAAGATGGAGTTGAGATTACGGTTGGCACTATGGTAAACTAAAACAAGTCTAATCAAGTAAATCAAAGGTCTAAACATTAGGGATATGGGTTCCACATGCAAGTTCAATGATAATGCTAGTTTAGAGCTCAATCAATTAATTCAAGTATTGCAATGGACAAACAATAGTAGCAATCAAGAGAGTTCAAATGCTATCTCCTATAGGCCAATCTAGGATTCACTATGAAAGGCAAATCAAGAAGAATCACAAGCAAACCCAATCAATTAGAGCAACTTTCAAATCAATTGTTCATGTCATTAAGAGTTGCAATGCAATCTAGATTAATCTTATAGGTTGATCACTCCTAGTCTAATCAATCACATGCAAAACTATGTCAACCAATTTAATTGCAACAAATCAATCAATCAAAGAGCATGAACTAGCAATTTCATTAATCAAACATGCTTCCCCCTTTCCCTAGCAACTAATCTACTCACTAATCATGGTTAAATTCAAGAACAAATAACTAGAAATTGCATTGATCATCATTCTATATCAAAATCTAAGAGAAATCAAAATATTAAACAATATCAAACTCAAATCCAAAGAAAAACAAGCAACAAGCATAAATCAAATAGCAAGTAAGTAAGAGATGAAAGAAGGAAGAGATTCTCACTAATATTGATGATTGAAAATGAAGAAATCCAAACTTGATTAATCAAATGTTGAGTTACAAATCAAAAACCAAGAACTTCTCTCTAACTTCTCTCTAAATTCTCTCTCTTAAAACTAAGCTAATGAAATATTATAAAAAAGTTGGTTTCAAAAAGGAATTACAATTCTATTTATAAGTAAAGAAGAAACCGACAAATCCCGCGCCCTCTCCCAATGAACCCGCGGCCGCGGAGAAATGGGTACGGAACCCTCCGCGGGCTATCTGGGCAACACCCGCGCACGCGGCAGTATAAACCCGCGCCCACGGCTAATCCCCTGCTCCCAAAGCTCAATCAGAGGGCCGCGGTCTCTCTGAGACGGAGAGCCCTCTCTAAGTTTCCCGCGCCCGCGGAGAGCCTGCGGGGCAACCGCGGGTAGTTCCTGCCAAAATCTGGCAATTTGTGTTTCTTGAGCCCGCGCCCGCGGCCTGCTGGCAATACCTTGGAGACCTCTCCGAGGCCTCTCCGAGTATTCCTTTGCAAAGGTGATTCTCCAAGTACCTACACAAGCAAACAAAGAAAGGAAATAAAAGGGAAAAAGAGCCAAATAAAAGGAAAACACGAGAAAAACACGAGAACCCTAAAGAAAAGAGGAGAAAGAGAAACTAAAGGAAAAAAGACCCAAAATATGAGAAGAAAGCATGAAAAAGGGAAAGAAATAACCCTAAAAGACTACCCTATGAGTGCCATAAATGACACTCATCAAAAGGTCGAAAAGAGTGTTCACTCCACTTGGTATGAGTTATGAAACAGCTTTCGAAAAACTACACTACAAAGGAGTAGTCATGCCCATAAGACCTATCAAGGATCCAGTTTCAGAAGCCAGGCCACCCATGTGGGATCCTAATAAACATTGCAAATATTACCAGCAAAAGGGTCACGACACTAAGGAGTGTTGGAAACTCAAAGAAGCTATTCAAGATCTTATTGATGACAATAAAATTTCTGAGATTCTAGCCATCGCAGAAGATCAAACATCCTTTGATTATTCACCCCTTAACACACCTGTAGGTGAGCCCATGATCGAGACAACTTATAACCTCTCTTGATGAAGTGGCCATGGCTGAGGAGGATGAAAGTACTTTCCTAGATAATACCAGGGAAAACTTGTCAAGTCTAAAAGAGGACGTTCGAAAAATGCAAGATGTCATTGCCATGCTCTTGAATATGGTAGAAAGGCTAGCAAATTGGATGATGGTTATCGAACAAAATTCTCACCAAGGATTTAATGAATAACTCAATGCTCCTAAGCTAGGGGAGAAACGGACCATTGAAGAATACACACCAATAGGAATGACTTACAATGAAGCTTTTGACTGTCTTCACGATCAAGGTCTCATTCACCCCATTAATCCTAGTCAAGACCCTCCGCCTGAAAAACGGTATCCTAATTGGGACCCAAAAATCTTATTGCCGATAACATGGAGTTAGTGGTCACACCACCCTCGCTCTCAAAGATCGTGTTCAAGACCTCATTGATTCAAGTCTCCTCCATGTTCCTCCAAGAAAAAAAAAAGGCCAGGATTAGTAACAATAACAACAATGGCTGTTAGAAAAGAAGAACGACTAACCTTCTTCTTCCGAAAACACCTACTCTAGTTACACTGTTAGTACTTTTGACCTTAATGAAATCTTAGCCATGGATAATCGAGGATTTAGAAAGCAACTAAGAAAGGATTTCAGCCCTATTAGAATTAGTTGCGATGATGCTTTCGATCGACTCCATGCAAAGGGACTCATTACTCCTATTGGACCCATTCAAGATCCCCCACTTGAGAAGAGATTGTCTAGTTGGAACCCAAATGTACGCTGCAAGTACCATCAAGGTAGGGGTCATAATACTGAGAGCTGTTGGAAGCTAAAGGAAGCAATCCAATATCTGATCGACAATAACGGGCTTCCAATACCTCCAGTCAGCAAGAACACCAAGTGATGATAAGCCAAGGGACAAGAGGCAAGATTCAACAACAAGATTTCATGATCTTGTTTCTATTTTTTATTTACCCTTTCCCCAATAAGTCTAGCATAGGCACCTTTTTTTTTCTCCTTAGATTTATTTTGTAGGATCATCTTTCTTTTCCTTTAATAAAATGAGCATTTATTTCCTTGGATATGATCATTACATTGCATTGCGTTAAAAAAATCCATACAAATTAAGCACAAGGTATACCAATGATTTGAGGCACCCCTTGTAGCCACATCATATCACCTTTCATCCTTCAAATATGCAATCCTTTTTAGTAAACCACTTTGAGCCTCCTCTAACGATAGACCCTTCATTTTTCAACCTATATCTACCTAACCTTGGGATAGGATAGTGTGTAACTTATGTAACTTCATAAAACGCTTGAACGACTTCAAAAGATTAAAATAGCAATAAATAAATAAATAAATAAATAAATAAATAAATAATAATAATAATAATAATAATAATAATAATAATAATAATAATAATAATAATAATAATAATAATAATAATAATAATAATAATAATAATAATAATAATAATAATAATAATAATAATAATAATAATAGTGTACAAAAAGGGCAAGTGTTCCAATGTCTTTCACATGAACATGTCTTCGATATGAACACGTCTCAGATTGCGTCTCTTATCGAGTGCTCGGTACCGTGCCGGAGAAACATGAATGCCAAGTGAGTGATAGATAGCATGATTGGGATTGCCCACACTTATAATATGTGCAAAAGCAAAAAAACAGAGCTAAACCTCAAGCATGACAATACAAATATTCAAAAGCAAAGTTGCGCACCTTGGGGGCTTATCTAGGGTCTTGAGCCTTTTATCCCTTTCTTCTTCAACCTTTAGCCTAACCACGTTACAACCTTTCAAAAGACCTTTTTGAGGTATACACACTTGTGCGAGGTTCGGCTAGAGCTACGTTCGGCTTGATTCTTAACGGATACGTAGCCAACCTCACATCGAGGTGCAGCCGTAATAAAAATGCATTCATATTCATATTCACACACCATGATCATATCAAGGGATCCCCTATGCTCATCCCTATCTACATAGATCTAGACATTGGGGCTTAATCCTTACATTATTAGCCTACCCAGCCTAAGAGTCACCATCATTTGACTCTTTTCAATATATTTTCCACATACTTAGCCTTTGCGGCCTAACTTTAGTGTCACTTTCACACACATCACAGATACATGACCAAATACACTACCCTTAGAAACCTTATGTCATGAAATCTTAACATAACGCTGAAGCATGCCTTGTCTTATCAAGATCAATCATCATTAAATCACAAAGTATGAATTACTCAACCTCCCCGCCTAAGTTACCTAAATACTTTCATTATCGATTCAACTAGGATAGTAAAAGATGTTACAACCCTTGTACTATGAGAGATAACGATAACAAATTAAGCTCATTCAACATGCACCTTCAAAAACTTCGCTTCTTTCTTTTTTCGCGTCTTTCCTTTTCGGGAGAAAGTCGGTACCCTCCACAAGAATGACGGAAATTTTTTTCTTTTTTTGCATTTTCGAGTCGCACGATCACAATACAATGCACACACGGGTCATGAGTCACACGGGTCATTTCACTTCGAATCGTGTCAACCTCGAGTTAATCACAGCGAGTCAAGTTTATACCTTGAGTCGTGTCAAGTGACATTAAACCTTAGGTCAACCCTAAAATAACTAAAGAGATTAGAAATCTCCTTTAGTCAAAGATAAATACAGGTGCATCCCAGCGGCAGCAAGAGCAGAATACGGAAGACCCGATTCTGGCGCCAGACGAAAACATTTAGCGTTTGGCAACAGATTTCAACGCCTGGCACTAGATCCCTCCGTCCGGCGACAGAGCCAAATCGCGGCACCAGAGGCATTGTAGCGGCGACAGAACACTTAACCACTCAGAGCAGTTATTTCAACTTCTTTTAGCAATTTTTGGTTCCTTGGTACGCTAGTTAGCCCCTATAAGCAATTTGACATGATTAAGTAGTCGGCTTGATTACAATCGCAATAAGTGATCGACCTGATGAAAGATCGTCTCACTTAGTTTAAAGACCCTAAACATTAGCTCATCGCAAGACACCGACATACTGGTTCATAAAAAGTAGAGGCACTGACATAATGGTTCACAAGCAGTAAAAGCATCAACGTACTAGCATAGCGGAAGCAAAGTTCAAGCGATCTTTAAAGATCGACAAGCGTTGGTCTTCGGAATATTATCGCAACAATCATTCATATCATCAAAGTTCTTTTGCTCAGAGACGCGTGGGCATATCATCAAAGCTCTTTTGCTCAAAGACGCGTAGGCATGTCATCAAAGCTCTATTATTCAGAGAAGCGAGGACATATAATCAAAGCTCTATTGTTTAGAGACGCGTGGACATATCATCAAAGCTCTTTTGTTCAGAGCAAGTGGACATATCATCAAAGCTCTCCTGATCAGAAACGCGTGGGCATCCTATTAAAGAAGCTCCATTGTTCAGAGACGAGTGAACATCAAAAAAGCAAGATGACGTTCCTTAGCTTGTGGAAAGTTATCACAACGGAAATACAGCAACAAATTGGTTACTACAGAGACGTGTGCTTGGCGGTGCAAGATACGCGTTTCTTGACTCTCTTATATGTTTTAACTAATGCTAGTTTGCAGGTATCAGCGTTACATGAGTGATTTAGGATCACAGAACGTTCTGAATCATTCTCCGTCCTTATCGATACTTTGACTTTTGTTTTCGAAACTTGCGTTGTGTCTCCCTCAAAACCAAATCCGATGATGAGTACCTTTCACGTCAAATCATAATCGAATGAAGTGAAAGTGTGGAAAGTCTAGTGTTGTGGATAGTTTTTATTTCTTTTCTTTCTCTCTGTTTTTGAAAACCTATTTTATGAAAATAGCCAATCTAGTTTTGTTTGGTCCGTAGCAAGGGTCCAATAATAGTGTAGTTGGATGGGGTTTGAAAATAGCTTTCTAATGATATATTATAAGCCAAATTCCGATGAATAATGAGGATGTTTTGGCCAAATTACTAAACTGGGCCCGGTTTGATATTTATGTGCGGCCCAATGACCTACAGGAGGGCCTAATATTGATTTATCATTACTAATGCAATTAGAATTTATTTTAGTCTTCTAGATTCTTCTAGAAGGTTCTTTTCATTCCTAATTTAATTAGCATTGATAAATTGACATTAGTTGACTTTTTAGAGTTTTAATCACAATAAAAGAAGTGTTTTTATGGAAAATATGATGTTGCCCTTCTATACGGCTAAATTTTATCAAAATTAAGAAAACGTGTGAAGTTGGTTTCTAGCGCCTGACGACAGCATTAGCGCCTGGTGCTAAGGCTTGGCGTCTGGTGCTAGCCTTAGCGTCTGGCGCTAATGTCCAACGTTTGGCGCCAATAGTGTTTTACTCTCTTCGAAACTCTGATTCGTTTTTTATCACATCCGACTGATTTTCTCTATAAATAGCCTCCTAAAACCTCTGTTTTCCATAATCAACTCTCATTAAGAAATTCTTGATTACTCTCTCTCTCTCTCTCTCTCGCTCCCTCTCTCCCTCTAGGTTTTTGCATACAAAATTCCGCATTCACAAGATTTAGAAACATCTAGCGAAATTCGAAGTTTCCTTTTCCCTAGACGTGAAAGGTTTTAATTTCTGAGGGTTTGGTCCCAAATCTCTCTTTCAATTATTTAATTTAATTGTTTAATTTTATATTTTCCTTGAAGTTACTAATGTGTGTATTTTTTTGCTAGAAAGAGATACGAGGCATCCAAGTAAGTGCTTTAATTGATTTATTGATATTATGATATAGAAATCATGTCTAGGTTGTTATTATGATTCCTAGTATCATGTTAGGATGTTTGATGTTTTGAATGACAACAATGATTCCTAGTATCATGTTTAGGGTAATAACTATAATTTCTAAAATCAAATATGACAATTATGATAATTATGATGCTTCCTATTTTCTTTTCTAATATTCATGTTAGTATCATGTTAGGGCTAAAGCTTTGATCTTTGATGTTTAGTGACATGCTAGGGTTTGTTATTAATCTTGTTAGTATCATGCCTAGGATCTTGCTATTATTATTATGCTTTAACATGATTATTATTATTATTATTATTATTATTATTATTATTATTATTATTATTATTATTATTATTATTATTATTATTATTATTATTATTATTATTATTATTATTATTATTATTATTATTATTATTATTATTATTATTATTATTATTATTATTATTATTATTATTATTATTATTATTATTATGTTGCTTGATTTATATTTATTGTTATTGCTTGATCACACCTTTTATGCATGTTTAAAGGGAATTTGGTACATGTAATCACGCTTAATAAGATAATTAATAATCTTTTTTAGGGTTAATTTGATTATAATTCAAGTGATCACCAATAATAGTTTTTTTTGTGCATTAATATTCAACCAACATAGATTAAACAGGTTTAGGGTAAACCTATTGATTGCATGTTAGTCAGAAAGCGCACATGAATACGATCAGAATAAAGTAGAGGCTTATTATTACGGCAAGTTCAATCTCTTTTAGGTTGGATTTTTACCTTCATCCCCGAACTACCAGTCATGGTTCCAGGCCTATTGGAGTTGACGATCTCCTGAATCGTTAAGGGGTGTAACCTTCACCCTGTTAACGATTTACAAGTTCCTAAAACTTGTTGGCGACTCTTTTGCTCTATTTCCTTGCCTTTGGACGCCACCGTACTTTAAGGTATGATCACAGTGTAGTTCAAACTAGGGATAATGCTTGAAATATTCCCTATAATTGACTTTTATTTGATTAAAAAAGCTTTGTTTGAATATATTTGACTTTCCTTTAATTGAAAAAGCTTTGTTTGAATGTGTTTAACTTTTTTTTTATTTTTTGGTAAATAGCATTTTATTACCAAAAGAGCAGAAGAAAATACAACTTACAGCAAGCTATGTTGTAAACCCCAAACTACACAGCCTGAGCCAGGCACCAAACCAAAATCAGATCTTATGACTAAGTTGCCACCTTCTATGAAGGGTTCACCCTAGAGATTGAACCTGAGCCTGCCCCCTAATCTTCTCACCACCTTCTAGGAAGGCTGAAAAAAGAAAGGGAACAGGCACTACTACAAAATTGGTCAAAGAGACTGTAAATAAGAGACCCTTTAATTAGATAACCGGTCTCTTTGTTTCAAGAGTTCGAGTTTTACAAATCACGGGTCTCTCTTAGTTTTTAAATTTTTAATTTTAAAAAAGGAGACCCTTTTTTAAAAGGTAACAGGTCTCTCTCGATATTTTTTTTATGAAACTTTAAAACAGAAAGACCTGTGTTAAGATAACCGGTCTCACCTTATTTTTCCCAAAAAAAAAAAATATTTGGAGAAACCTGTTACATCACTAAAATGGTCTCTCATACACTAGCTCTAATTAAACCCTAGAACTTCTCCTATCTTCAACCCGCCTCCATCTTCTACCTCTTCTCTTAGCTCTCTCTCTCTTCTCTCTCTATTTAGTCCCTATCTTTTTCTTGAAATCTTCCTATCATGGGAAACTACGGTGTCAACGAACAGTTTCTCAATCCATGGGAAACTTCGTCGATCCGATGGTAAGCATGAACGAAAACCCTATATCCCTAATAACTTTTGAAATTTGTCAAATCCAAGTGGGCTACAATTGCAATTTGTCAAATCTATTTTAATTTTTTGATTTTGTCGTTAAAATGTCGACAGGTGCAAATCGGTGCAGCTAGGAAGCAGTGAAAGAAATTATTGCCATTTTATGATGTCTCGTATTTCTTCTAATTCCAATGTTTGTTTTTTTTAATTATAATTTTAATCATTGTTTTTTTTAATCTATTGTTTATCAATTGTCGGCATGATTTTATGAATAGTTTGTATGAGGTAGAATAAGAGGAAAATCAAAATTTTAAGATTACAAACTATAATCTGTCAAAATTACTCGTCAATTTATCCTAATTTTTTTGTACTTTCTTTTCTTTATGAGTATTGATCTCTTACAATCTTAGTCGACCAGATTTGGGTTTGAATTTGAACAGAGTAAAATGGTTGCAATCTGGGGGAAATTAAAGCCCAATTGCATGAATTATACGAAAAGAAAGGGAAACGTCTTATAATATGCAAAATATAAAGTTAAAGTTGGTGGTTATTTAGTTACTTTTCTTCTGCCTTCATCTACTGTTAACTCATTGGTATACTAGATGAAATGTGAGGTAACTGTTTATTTTTAGTTCTTTTAACGATTTATTTAATAAAAACTATGTAATTTATAAGTTATTTTGATTATTTTGGAAAATGATTTTTTCTGAATCAGGTTTATGGGATTTTGTAAGAACATTGAAGGTATTGGACAATTGAGAGTTCGAGATTTTGCAGTTGAAGAATTCGTTTCCATCTCTTCCACTTTGTATATAACTATACATATAATTTCAATATAATTTTGTAATGGATTTCAAGTTTGATAAAATAGTTTGTATCTAAATATGAAACATTTAATTATGCAATTTTGATTCTTTTAATGGGAAGGTGTAACTTGCAATATTCCAGTAATTTCAACATAGTACTCCGTATCTATAACAATAATTAAATGCTTAATTTTTTTTTTATTTTAAATGAGACCAAAGAGATCGGTTGAGTTAAATAAACAGTCTTAGTTTTTGAAAAAAAGAGATTGCCTACCTTAAATAGGTGGTCTCAGATTTCTAAAAAAAGAGACTGCCTATGTTAGATAGGCGGTCCCAATTTTCAAAAAAATGAGACCACTTATCTTAGATAGGCGGTCTCATTTTTTTCATTGTAGAGACCGTTTCTAATAAAGCAGTCTCTTTGCCAAAGAGACCGCAGAGCTAGAGACCGCCTCTAAAGCATTCTCTTTGGCCTTTTTCAATGGGTCTCTTTGGCCTTTTTTATAGTAGTGAGGACAACAAACAAAAACATCCAAGACTTTCCCAAACTCAGCTACAACACACAACAGGACTGGACAAATAGGCCATACAACAAAAACAACAAACAGATAAGAAAGTAGCTAATTAACAAAGCACTATCTGTCTCATTGCATCTACAGGCCATATTAAAAAAAATGTCTTTAATTGGAATCTCACCAGGTTTGCAGACACCATTAAAAACAACTGAGTTCCTCTGACTTCAGATGCTGTAAACTGTCTCAGGAAAGGCCATAAGCAGTAGTCCCTTTTTGGCTCTGCAATTATTCATTATCCACTTGATTTCATCAGTAAACTGCAAAACTTGTCTATTATAATGCAACACTTTCAAAACAGCTTCCCACACTTTCTAAGCATAAGAACATTCAAAGAAAAAATGTTGAACTGTTTCAGCTTTCTTTAAACAAAGCAGGCAAACTGGATCAAAGGGGATATTCTATGCCAATAACCTATCCTTTGTAACCATTATGTTCCAAAGAGCAAGCCACAAAATGAAAATACTCTTAGGAGTAGCTCTATTATTGCATAAAGCTTTTTAATCTTCATCACATGGCCTTGAACAAAGTTACCCCACCCACAACACTGTCTACAACTTCCCTGCATTGCAGAATTTTCCTAAGTACCCAAGAGCATTTCTTAGGAACAGGGCAATCCCAACAGTTTCTGTCTTTGAAGTAATAGATGTGTACCCACTTAACCCAAAGGTTGTCAGCTTTATGAGATAAATCCCAAAGTAACTTAGTCACAGCAGCTTTATTCCAAATTGGGAGAGAAAGGACATTCCACCCTCCACTCACTTTAGGCAAATAAACTGTATCCCAAGAAACAAGGGCTAGTCTTGAAAAACTAGCTGTTCCAGTCCAAAGAAAAGCTTTGAATCTTGCTTCAATTTCTTTAAGAATCTTCTTTGGAAGGATAAAGATTTGAGCCCAATAAATTTGAATCCCAAAAAGAACCCCTTTCAGTAACTGGATCCTACCTGCATAAGAAAGGTGTCTAGAAGCCCAGCTTGTGATTCTAGCATTAACTCTTTCAACCAAGGGTCTGCACTAGTTGATAGTTAATTTATTTAAAGACAAAGGCACCCTAAGGTACCTAAAAGGGAGAATGCCTTGAGAAACCCCAATAGCACCGCTTAATAATTTCTAATCTTCTTCATTAACACCCCCTAAGACCACCTCACTCTTATCTAAGTTTGCGAAGAGGCCAGAAGCCATAGAAAACTTGTGTAAAGCTTGATAAAGCAACTGAATAGAAACTATATCAACTCTAGCAAACATCAAAAGCTCATCTGCAAACATTAGATGAGTGGTACCCATTTTCTCACACCTTAGATGGTAATTAAAGTCAGGATTAGCCTGTAAATCATGCAAGCACCTTGAAAGGTACTCCATCCCAATAGAAAACAAAAAGGGAGACATAGGATCTCCTTGCCTTAACCCCTTACTTGCATCAAAAGGAACACTAGGAAACCCATTCAACAGAATTGAAAAAGAAACAGAAGTAATACACCCCTTAACCCAATCAATAAACTGCTTAGGAAAACTCATCTCTTCCATAACAGCCCCTAAAAGGTTCCATTCAGGGGAATCATAAGCTTTTTTCAAATCCATTTTAAGAATGCAACTTGGGGTAATGAGTCTATGAGAATATCCTTTAATCAACTCAGTTGCGAGCAAGATATTATCCCCAATATGCTTCCCTGGAATAAACCCTGCTTGAGCTTCATCAACAACCTCTCCAATAACTTGAGCCAGCCTAGCTGTTATCACTTTATAAATCAGCTTATAAATCACAGTACATCAAGCTATAGGTCTAAACTCTTTCACATATGAAGGAATAGGAACCTTAGGAACCAGAGTAATGGTAATACAGTTCCATTGTTCTGTATAACACCAGTAGTAATGAACTCCTGAACCCTAGCATAGACATCAGATTTAACATTATTCCACACTTGCTTAAAGAAATAAGCATTAAAGCCATATATCCCTAGAGCTTTGAAGTCATTAATGTCCTTTAAAGCCTTGTCAATCTCAGCATGAGTAATAGGAGCAATCAAAAGTTGCTGAGAAGCAGAACTTAACTGTTTCCCTTTTCTCATAGTTATCAAATCAATAGCAGGCAACCAAGCAACTTTTTCACCCAGCAGCTTCTTATAAAACTTTCAGATTTCAGCAGCTACCAGATTATATTCTCTAAGCAAAACATCCTGCTCATTATTTATAGAATCAATTATGTTTCTAGAGTGCCTTTGCTTCATCATAGAAATGAAATAATGATTATTAGCATCACCCTATTTCACCCATTCCACTCTAGATTTCTATTTATAAATGCTCTCCTTAATCCCAGTCCAATACTTAACCCGAGCAATGGCCTCAGATTCCTTAATTTGAAGCTCAGGACTATCAACATTCTCAGAAATATCATTTTGAATGCTATCCAAATTAATAAGAGCAGCTTCAAGCCTTTCAGCAGTTCTTCTAAAGTGCTTCAAGTGCAAAGCCTTAACTTTGCTTTTAACAATTTTAAGTTTATTCCAGACTCTCATCATAGCATTTCCAGGCACAAGATCACTCCAAGCATCCCTTACAATATCCTGGAACTGGTGATGCTTTGCTATACAATTTTAAAACTTGAAAGGTCTTCCTCTAGAAGAAGGGGCAGAAGAAAGCTCAATCAAGATAGGACGATGATAAAAAAGAGCAAGATTAAAGTAAAGAGCCTCAACATGCCCATAGACATCCAACCAGCCCTAGTTGATCAAACCTCTGTCAATTCTAGTGCAAGTCCTAGGCCCATCATGAGACTTATCAAACCATGAATAAAAAGGACCTTTGTTCTTAATCTCACAAAATTCTATAGTATCAACAAAGACTTGAAAGTCCCTCACCTCATAATCAGAGACAGGATTACCATTGATTATGTCATCAGAACAAAGGATACAATTAAAATCCCCAACACAAATCCAAGGATTTTACTACATACCAAGACCCTTAATCCCAGTCCATAAAGCTTTCCTATCATGAATAGAGTGAAGACCATAAACAAAATAACATAGGATTGGATCTGTAAAATCTTTATGACTGACAGCACAATGAATAAATTTCTCACGCACTGTTAGAACATCAAGATTGAGCACATCAAGATTCCACCCAACCCAGATTCTTCCTTTTTGAGAGCAACAATAATTATCAACCCAAGATCAAGGCAATCCAAACTTCTTCTGCAAAGTCTTGCATTTACCATTTTTCACCTTAGTCTCAAGTAAACCAATGACCTCAATTGAATGATTTCTAAGCAGCCTTTTAACATTGGCTACCCTGCCAGGGTCATTCAAACCCCTTACACTCCAAGAACAGATAATCATATGTATGGGAGAGGGAATTGACTGACCCCCGCCAGTAATAATGAAAAACCCACCATATTCTTCATTGAGAGCCGAGAAAGAACTAGATTGTGCAATTGGCTGAGAATTTCTGACACTATGGCTACTTCTGTTCTTCCTTCCCACAACTCTCCAGCAATCATTAGAATTTCAATCACTAGGAGCTACAGCTGAAATAGCTTGAACAGGCCCAGATACAGGTGGTGCTTCAGCAGGAACAGATTGTTTCTGCTTAGGAACCCACACCTTTTTTTGAGCTTGTTGCTTGTATGCTTGTTTATGGTTCAAAGCTTGAGGATGTTCACTGCTTTTGATAGCAGCACAATCATGACCTGCCTTATTACACTTCTTATAGAAGGGTGACTTCCACTCAAACACTACCTTCGACTCAATTATGTCACCACTAAGACTTTCAATCAGAACAGAACTAGGAAATTCCTTAGTTATATCAATCTCAATTAATACCATAGCAAAAGAAACCCTCATTAAAGGAAGGTTAGGGAACTTAACCCACAAAAGAACAATCCTCAGAACTTCTGCGTGAAAATCAAACTTAGAACTCAAAGCTTTGATTATAGCTGGCTTGCCAAAAGACATATGAGGACCAGAGCATAGAATCATATTCTTATTAGCCTCAGATTTCAAATTGATCATGAAATACCCATCATCATGCCAATATATATCTTGTTTTCCTATACTACCCTAGTTCTCAACAATAAATCTATGAACAACAGCAATAGTAGGGTAATAGCCAACAACATAAAATACAATAGCATTCTTCCATTTCAAATTACCTGCATTCAATACAGATTCATGCAGCTAAGCTATTCCTTTTACATCTTGAACCTTCGGGGCAATAAAAGACAGGGCAACTCCTTTAGTAGTGAGCTTCCTATCCCATTTCCCTTCAACTTCCTTAGTTTCAGCCTTAGGAAAATTAGAAGACTGATTACAATGCTCCTTAGCTGGAATCGGGCTCAAAGGTCGCCCAGGATCCACAAGAATAGTAATCAGGTTTGAAAATTGAGCAGGATTCAATGGAATAGTAATCGGTGAAACCCTAGTTACTGTTTCATTAGATTTCTTCGATTAACCTGCAAAAAATGATTGATGATGTTTCACTAAAAGAAGAAGATCATCTGTTGATATCATTCCAGTAGATGGATGAACCATATGAGCCGGCGGCATAACCAGTTCATCACCACCTCCTTCTAGGATCGAACTAAAAGAACTTGAGAATCCTAATAATCCATCATTCAACACATTCAGATTAGAAGTTTGTAGTGTATTTTGAGGACTAGGAGTAGATTGCTTCTTCTTCCTTGCTATTGATGATCAAACAAAGCAAAGAAACCAGCTTAGAAAATCACCATGAAAGGGGTGAGAGAAGATAGAAAAGTCACCGCAAAGTCAATGCCCCAATGAATGTAATGTGTATGAATGTGTTTGACTTTCATTTAGTTCAAAAGCTTTGTTTGAATGTGTTTGACTTTCATTTGATTGAAAAAGATTTATTTGAATGTGTTTGACTTTCATTTAATTCAAAAAGATTTGTTTGAATGTGTTTGACTTTAATTTGATTCAAAAAGCTTTGTTTAAATGTGTTTTACTTTCATTTGATTCATTTAGCTTGGTTGAATGCATTTGACGTTCATTTAATTCAAAAAGCTTTGCTAGAACGTGTTTAACTTTTATTTGATTCAAAAGATTTTTTTAAATGTGTTTGAATTTCATTCGATTAAAAAAGCTTGATTTAAACGTGTTTTACATTCATTTGATTCAAAAAGCTTTGTTTTAATGTGTTTGATTTTCATTTGATTCAAAAAGCTTTGTTTGAATACATTTGACTTTCATTTTACTCAAAAATCTTTGTTTGAATGTGTTTGACTTCCATTCGATTTAAAATGCTTTGTTTGAATGTGTTTGACTTTTAGTTGATTCAAAAAGCTTTGTTTGAATGTGTTTGACTTTCATTCGATTAAAAAAGTTTTGTTTGAATGTGTTTTACGATCATTTGATTCCAAAAGTTTTGTTTGAAAGTGTTTTACTTTCATTCGATAAAAAATTGCTTTGTTTGAATGTGTTTGACTTTCATTCCATTAAAAAAGCTTTGTTTGACTGTGTTTGACTTTTATTTGATTAAAAAATCTTTATTTGAATGTGTTTGACTTTCATTTGATTATAAAAGTTTTGATTAAATGTGTTTTACGTTCATTTGATTTCAAAAGCTTTGTTTGAATGTGTTTGACTTTTATTTGGTTTAATTAACTTCGTTGAATGCATTTCACTTTCATTTGATTCAAAAGCTTTGTTTGAATGTGTTTGTCCTTTATTTGATTCCAAAAGTTTTGTTTGAATGTGTTTGACTTTTATTCAATTAAAAAAGCTTTGTTGAATGTATTTGTCTTTCATTTGATTCAAAAAACTTTTTTTAAATGTGTTTGACTTTCATTTGATTCAAAAACCTTTGTTTGAATGTGTTTGACTTTCATTTGATTTAAAAAGTTTTATTAGATTGTATTTTACGTTGATTTGATTTCAAAAGTTTTGTTTGAATGTGTTTGAATTTTATTTGATTTAATTAACTTCGTTGAATGCATTTGACTTTAATTCGATTTAAAAAGCATTCTTTGAAAGTGTTTGTCCTTCGTTTGATTCTAAAAGCTTTGTTTGAATGTGTTTGACTTTCATTCGATTAAAAAAGCTTTGTTGAATGAGTTTGACTTTCATTTGATTCAAAAAGTTTTTTTAAATTGTGTTTGACTTTGATTTGATTCAAAAACCTTTGTTTGAATGTGTTTAAAATTCATTTGATTTAAAAAGCTTTGTTTGAATGTGTTTTACTTTAATTCGATTCAAAAAGCTTTGTTTGAATGTGTTTGTCCTTCATTTGATTCAAAAAGCTATGTTTGAATGTGTTTGATTTTCATTCGATTCAAAAAGCTTTGTTGAATGTGTTTTACTTTCATTAAATTCAAAAAGCATTGTTTTAATGTGTTTAACTTTCATTTGATTCAAAAGGCTTTGTTTGAATGTGTTTTACGAGCATTTGATTCCAAAAGCTTTGTTTGTATGTGTTTTACTTTCATTGGATTCAAAAAGCTTCGTTTGAATGTGTTTGACTGTCATTCGATTCAAAAAGCTTCGTTTGAATGTGGTTGACTTTCATTTAATTCAAAAAGCTTCATTTGAATGTGGTTGACTTTCATTTAGTTCAAAAAGCTTTGTTTTAATGTGTTTGACTTCCATTTGATTAAAAAAGTTTTGTTTGAATGTGTTTTACGTTCATTTGATTTCAAAATCTTTGTTTGAATGTATTTAACTTTTATTTGATTTAATTAGCTTCGTTGAATGCATTTGACTTTCATTCGTTAAAAAAGCATTGTTCGAATGTGTTTGTCCTTCATTTGATTCAAAAAGTTTTGTTTGAATGTGTTTGACTTTCATTCAATTTAGAAAGCTTTGTTGAATGTGTTTGACTTTCATTTGATTCAAAATGCTTTTTTTGAATGTGTTTGTCCTTCTTTTGATTAAAAATCCTTTTTTTGAATGTGTTTGACTTTCATTTGATTCAAAAAACTTTGTTGAAATATGCTTGACTTTCATTCGATTCAAAAAGCTTTGTTTGAATGTGTTTGTCCTTCATTTGATTCAAAAAACTTTGTTTGAATGTGTTTCACTTTTATTCGATTCAAAAACCTTTGTTGAATGTGTTTTACTTTCATTTTATTCAAAAAGATTTTTTGAAGTGTGTTTGTCTTTTATTTGATTCAAAAAGCTTTGTTTGATTGTGTCTAAATTTCATTTGATCCAAAAAGCTTTGTTTGAATGTGTTTGACTTTCAATTGATTCAAAAAGCTTTGTTTGAATGTGTTTTACTTTCATTTGATTCAAAAAGCTTTGTTTGAATGTGTTTGACTTTTATTTGGTTCAAAAAGCTTTGTTCGAATGTGTTTGACTTTCATTTGATTCAAAAAGGTTTGTTTGAATGTATTTGACTTTCATTTGATTCAAAAAGATTTGATTGAATGTGTTTAACTTTAATTAAATCCAAAAAGGTTTGTTTGAATGTGTTTTACTTTTATTTGATTTAATTAGCTTTGTTGAATGCATTTGACTTTCATTCGATTCGAAAACCTTTGTTTGAATGTGTTTGACTTTCATTTGATTTAAAAAGATTTGTTTGAATGTGTTTGAATTTTATTCGATTCAAAAAGCTTTGTTTGAATGTGTTTTACTTTCTTTGATTCAAAAATCTTTGTTTGAGTGTGTTTGACTTTCATTTGACTCAAAAAAGCTTTGTTTGAATGTATTTGACTTTTATTCGATTCCAAAGCTTTGTTTGAATACGTTTAACTTTCATTTGATTCAAAAAGCTTTGTTGGAATCACTACTACAAAACTGACATTCAGTAACACCAAAAGGCAACACTTTTAGATTTATAAAATTCTCTAATATATAAGTAACAGCTATGTAACAATTTGGTTTTGAATAACACACTGTAGTAACACTTTCGTATTATGTGGCACTGGTTGTAACACTCTAATATTAGATAGCACTTGGTTGTAACACTATAACATTAGGTAGCACTTATAATTGTAACACTTTGAACCTTTGATCTTAGTTAAGATTTGGTTGTAAACCTATATTCCGTAATACTTTGATTTTAGTGGCATATGTAAAAAAATTAAATAAAAAATAAAATACAAAAACAAAAACAAAAACATTTTTATATTACTATTCTTGTTCTCTCTTTGGTCTTTTCCCAAATCCCTGTTCTCAATAATGCCACTATTAAAAACTCCTTTTGTCACTCAGCGCCCCACCGGCCACCCCTCGCCGGCCATCCCAGATCCCCACCCATGACCAACAAATGCGGCTACCCCTCGAGCACCCTAGTTGAGTTACAAATTAACAATTCACATGTCCGTTGTCTGTCATCTTTCAATCTTGCACTCTCGACGGCGTCGTTACTCACGGAGTTGATCGGAGTCTTTATATATTTCAGGTAATCTTTTACTGTTTTGTTAGTTCTTTGTTGTATTGTCGATTTGTTGTTCAATCTAGGGTTATTTGTTTTTTTTCTCTTGCTCCAATTGTTTTTTAAAATTTTACAAATTAAGATATTTGATTGTTAAATTAAGCTATTCTTAATCTAAAATCTTATTCAGGTATTCGAATTTTGATTGTTGAAGTCTTTTTTTTTTTTTTTTTTTTTTCAAGACTTGAAGTTAAGTATTTTAGAAATTAGATATTAAAGTTTTATTTATTTTTTTGTATTGTATTGGAGCTTGATAAAGGGTATAATTCTAGAGAGTTTGCAAGGGATTAAATTGGTTTTTTTTTTTTTTTTGGTAAATAGAAATTTTATTACCAAAGAATAAGGTTACAACTTACATCAAAGCTAAGCAGTAACACCCCAAACACCAAAGACCAAACTGGCCAACCAAACACCAAAACAAATTCCAGTCCTAGCCTAGCCACCTTCTAGGTAGGGTTCTAGGAAGAAAAGGAACCAAGTACTGGACTCAAGAACTTAGACACCTTCTAGGAAGGGTACTAAGAACCAGGTCCAGAACAACAACCTAAGCAGAATACAGTAAATATCTATCAATGCTATTTCATCTGTAAGCAACCCAAAAAATTATCTCCCTAATCAACTCAGAAGCTAATTTTTAGTTTCTTGTAAACAAAAAAGCATTTCTTTGAAGCCACACATTATAGACTGTTTCACAAAAGCACATCACAATGAGTCTGCTCCTAGCATCAGTTTTCCTGCAGCATTTTGCAATCTAGATCACTTCATCAGCAAAGCTTAACACTAGCCTAGTGAAACCCAAAATTTGTAACAATGAAGACCAGATCACATTTGAATAACTGCAATCAAAGAACAAATGGTACACATTCTCATTAGCACCAGCATAGAAAAAATGGCAAGGATCACAAGGGAAACTTAGACTAACTGTCTGTCCTTAGTGACCAATCTATCCAGAATAGCAAGCCAATTGACAAAAATACTCTTTGGTGAAGCTTGATTGTTGCAAGTGATTCTCTTCAAGGGAACTTTAGGGCCCTGAGGTTTAATGATATTGTATAGTTTCTTGATCTGCATCTTGCCATTGACAGTAGCATTATCCCATCCACCAATATCACTTAAAATTTCTCTACAAGCAAGGATCTTTTTCAAAATCAAGGAAGCCTTGTATGGAATAGGAGCAGTAAAAAAGTCTTGCCTGCAAAATAGTAAATGTGAACCCATTTGACCCAAAGGGTATCAAATTTGCTAGCAAGGTCCCAAAGCACTTTAGTTATAGCTGCTTTGTTCTAGTCTTCCAAGGAAATCAAATTCCAACCACCACAAGACTTGGGAAGGCACATAAACTTCCAGGAAACAAGAGCTTTCTTTGTAGGGTTACCTTTCCCAGTCCATAAGAAGCACCTGAACCTAGATTCTATCTATAATAATTTTCTTTCGTAAAATGAAAATCTGAGCCCAGTAAGCTTGAACACAAAAGAGAATACTTTTAATTAACTGTAACCTGCCAGCATAGGACAAGTTCTTAGTAGCCCAAGTATCAATTCTGCCTGTAATCCTTTCAATTAAGGGCCTACATTCAGAAATAGTGAGTTTCTTAGAGGACAAGGGAACACCAAAGTAATTAAAAGGGAGAGTACCATTAGCCATTCCCAAAACCTGCTGAAGCTCACACCTAACATGATCCAAAATACCCCCAAAGAAGGCATCACTTTTATCCAAGTTTGTATATAAGCCAAAAGCAACAGAATATTTCTGAAAAGCCTTAAAAAGAAGCTTTACAGAACCCAAATCAGCCCTAGAGAACACCAGTAAATCATCTACAAACATTAAATGAGTAATCCCAAGTCTCTCACACCTAGGATGAAAGTTAAAATCTGGATCCTTAGTCATATTCTGCAAACACCTAGACAAATACTCCATACATAAAGCAAAAAGGAAAGGGGACATAGGATCACCTTGTCTTAAACCTTTCTTTGCTTGAAAAGGAGCAGAAGGATATCCATTGATCATAACTTAGTAAGAAACAGAAGTTATACAACTCATAATCCATGTTATAACCTTGTTAGGAAATCCCAATTCACCAAGCATAGTCTCAAGGAAACCCCATTCAAGTGAATCATAGGCTTTCTTAAGATCAATATTTAACATGCCCCTAGGTGTAACAAATTTGTGAGAATAGCCTTTGATCAACTCTGTAGCAAGTAGAATGTTATCCCCAATGTGCTTCCCAGGGATGAACCTTGCCCCGAGCATCATTAATAATAGAACCCACCACCCTTGCCAATCTAGCAGTTATGACCTTAGAGATCAACTTATAATCAAGGGTGCAACAAGCAATAGGTCTATATTCCTTAACATATGAAGGATTCTGAACCTTTGGAACCAGAGTAAGAGTAGTACAACTCCAGGATTTCTCAAGAACACCAGTTTCAAAGTAATCAAAAATAGCCCTATAAACATCAACTTTCACATGGTTCCAAGCTTGTTTAAAGAACACAACATTGAATCAATCTATGCCACGAGCTTTGTCATCTCCAATACTAGCCAAAGCTTGGTAAATTTCAGCATGAGAAACAGGAGCAGAAAGAATATCAATGTCATCAGAGGAAAGCTGCTTCCCAGCCCTAACAATAGCAACATCAACAGCTGGCAAAGTACTAGCAGCAGAAACTAAAAAATTCTGATAGAAGTTAATAATTTCAGCTTGAAATAAATCTGGATCCTTCAGCAGAACATCATCACTATTATAAATAGAATTAATTCTATTCCTATTCTGCCTTTGTTTAAGAACAGAAAAGAAAAAATGAGTGTTAGAATCCCCAATCTTGATCCACTCAACTCTTGACTTTTGCTTTAAGATACTCTCATAAGTATCCATCCAATACTTCACTTTTTCTTTCCCATCAGCCTCCTGATTCTGAAGAAAACATTAGTAAAGTCCTCAGCCAATTGAGATTGAACCTCAGTAAGATGAGACTTAGCAGCTTCCAATCTGTCACTAATCTAGGTAAAATGATTAGTATTCAGATCTTTAAGACTTGACAGATTTCAGTTTCTTCAAGATTTGCAACATAGAGTTACCAGTAACATTGACATTCCAGTGAGAAGACACAACTTCCTGAAAATCCTTATGAGAAGCAAGGAAATTTAGAAATCTAAAGGGTTTGCTCTTCCCAGCAACAGAGTGAACAAAATCCACCAAAACAGGGCAGTGATCAGACAAAGAAGGAGAGAGAAAGACAGCCTTAGTTTGACTATAAGCCATCATCCAACATTCATTTACCAAACCTCTATCAATTCTGGTATCAATCATATCCATTCCATGACCCTTATTATTCCAAGAGTAAAAGAAAACTTTACTCTTAATTTCAACAAGATCCAAGTCATGAACAAAATCCTGGAAATCCTTAACCTCATAGTCAGTAACTGGATTCCCATTAAGCCTATCCTGAGAAGACAAGACAGAATTGAAATCACCAATACAAAGCCAAGTTAATTGAATATTACCTAAACCTTTGATAGTAGTCCATATAAGAGCTCTATGTTGAATAGATTGCAGCCCATAATCAAAGGTACGGACAATTTGATGTTGCAAATCCTTAGTAGAGATAACAGTATGAACAAACTGCTAATTAACAGCTATAACATCCAAAGAAACAGCATCAGGTTTCCAGCTAACCCGGATTCTACCCTTGGGAGAGAAAGAATAATTGCAAATCAACTCCCAAGCCCTGCCAAACATCTTTTTTACATAATCAAATTTATGTAGTTTAACTTTAGTTTCTAAAATAGCTACAACATCAATAGAGATCTCTGAGTAACTACTTAACATCAGTCACTTTATTGGGATCATTCAGACCCCTAATGTTCCAAGTTGAAATAATCATGGTACTAGAGGGGGATTACCATCATCCCCGATAGGATTAGCAGCCTCCTTATCAGCCATTACAGCATTGTAAGCATTCACCCTAGTAACAACATGTTGAGTCTGTCTGACAGTCTAAGCTTTGGTCTTTTCCCCACCAATCTCCATCCATCATTAGAATTAACTAAATGATCTTGAGTAGGAGTAGTCATAGGAGGATTAGTAAGTTGTACAATATCTGCATTGACCTTTGCCTGAGGAACAGTATTTTGAGTTTTAGGAACCCAAACTTGTTTCTGAGCAGTTTCTTTCTAACCTGGAGCAAGGCCAACCTTCTTTTGAGGAACCTTAGGAGCAGAACAGTCATGTCCAGCCTTGTCACATTTCTTGAAAAATGGGGGCTTCCATTCAAACTGAACCTTATGCTCAACAGTTTCACCAGTTGGACCCTCCACCAGAACAGAATCAGGATGGGCCTTAGTTACATCCACCTCAACCTGAATCCTATCAAAAGACACCCTAAGTTGCCTAGAAGTACACTCATCGGCACAAATAGGCACACCCAATAGACTGCCAATGTTTCTTAGGGTATTAGTTCCCTAACAGTTCAAGGGCAAGTTTGGGAGCTTGACCCATAAAGGGATTGTTCTGAGCACTTCAGAGTGAAAATCAAACTTTTCACTCCAAGGTTTAACAATAGCAGGTTTTCCATAAAACATATGGGGTCCAAAGCACAACAAAGCATTCATATTAGCTGCATAATGTAAGTTGATAACAAAATAACCATCATCATGCCAGAAGATTTCTGGTTTTCCAAAATCACTCCAGTTCTGAGCTATAAACCAATGCGCAACATCAATAGTAGTGTATTACCCCACAACATAGAATATTACAACATTACACCACTTCTTATTACCCTCTAGCAAATCAGCTGAAACCAATTTAGCAACAGGCTTACCCTTCTTAATAACAGGAGCAACATAGGACAGAGAAGATCCCTTTGCAGTAAGTTATCCACGGAATGAGTTATCATTCTGTGAATCAGGAGCGACCAATCACTCAGAATGTTCAGGTAGATCAGCATTTGGCATGGAAACATTCAGATTGGGAAGAGAAGAAGTATCAAGAACAAAATCCAATGGAACAGTAACTAGAGAAACCCTAGGTAATGTTCTATTAAAATCCTTGGAAATCGAGTCAAAATTTAGGTCCTTAGCTGCAGCAATGGTGTTTACATCACTTCGGGGCAACATTCCAGCAGATGGATGAACTAATCCAGAAGATGGAGTAACAAGTTAATCAACTTCATCAATCGAATATAGGTTGAAAGTAGACCCATAATTCTTTAAACTTTCTAGAATCTTATCAATCTAAGCTATATGAGTCTGTTTTACAGCAGCTTGGGGGAGAGGGGTAGCTTGTTTCTTCTTCTTTGCCATTGTTAAAGATCTAAAGGAGGAAAACCATCAAAATCACAGAACCATGGAAGAGAGAGAAGAGAGAAAAGTCAACGCAAAGTTAACGCCCCCTTGATTCTTCTTCTTATTCGAATGTGTTTGGATTAAATTGGTTTTAGTCAATGGTAATAAATTGAATTGGTTAAAAATGATTGAAATTCTAAAAGATGGATGTAGGTACTTTGCTACAGCTTAAGCTAGCATTTAATTCAAAATTTTAATGTCTATCTAAGTGCTCAAACTCCCACTGATCTATGAAATAATTTGAAATATTTATTGGGTATTGTAGGGAATATTTCAAGCATTACCCCAAACTTGAACCCCACAGTGATCATACAATTAAGAATTATGGCATCCAAAAGGAAAGGAAGATAGAGCAAAAGAGTCGCAAACAAGTTTAGGAACTTGTAAACCGTTCACAAGGTGAAGGTTACACCCCTTGACGATCCAGGAGATCGTTAACTCCAATAGGTCTGGAACCATGACTGGAAGTTCGGAGATGAAGGTAAAAATCATATCTAAAAGAGATTGAACCTGCCTTAATAATAGGCCTCTACTTTATTCTTCTCGTATTCATGTGCGCTTTCTGACTAACATGCAATCGTTAGGTTAAATATTAATGCACAAACAATCCTATTATTGGCGATTACTTGAATTATAATCAAATTAACCTAAACAAGATTATTAATTATATTATTAAGCATAATTACAAGTACAAATTCCTTTTAAACATGCTTAAAAGGTGTGATGAAGCAATAACAATAAATATAATACCAAGCAACATAATAATCATAATAATAA
This sequence comes from Chenopodium album, assembly GCF_948465745.1. Taxonomy (NCBI): domain Eukaryota; kingdom Viridiplantae; phylum Streptophyta; class Magnoliopsida; order Caryophyllales; family Amaranthaceae; genus Chenopodium; species Chenopodium album. Next base: position 25,365,209 of record NC_137842.1, read on the forward strand.
CAATAATAAATCATTATCATCATTATAATAGCCAAAATAATAATAATAAAATTAATCATGTTAAAAATAAAGCATAATAATAGCAAGAACCTAGGCATGATACTAACAAGATTAATAACAAATCCTAGCATGTCACTAAACATAAAAGATTAAAGCTTTAACACTAACATGATACTAACTTGAATATTAGGAAAGACAATAAAAGGCATCATCATAATTGATATGAGCAAATCACCCTAAACATGATACTAGGAACTTATTATTGTCACCCTAAACATCAAATTAATAAAAGCATCCTAACATGATACAAGGAATCAAAATAACAACCTAGACATGATAATATCAGTAAAGCAATTAAAGTACTTACTTGGATGCCTCGTACCTCTTTCTAATAACAAAATACACATGTTAGTAACTTCAAGGAAAATATAAATTCAAAGCAATAAAATTAAATAATTGAAAGAAAGATTTGGGACCAAACCCTTAGAAATCAATCCTTTCAAGTCTAGGGCGAAGGCAACTTCGAATTATGCTAGGTGTGTCTAGATCTTGTGAATGAGGAATTTTGTATTTGAGAGAAGGCTAGTTTAGAAAAGAGAGAGAGAGAGAGAGAGAGTATCAAGAATTTCTTGATGAGAGTTGGTGAGTAAAAACAGAGGTTTTAGGAGGCAAATTATAAAGAAAATCAACCGAATATGATAAAAAAAGAACCAGAGTTTCGAAAAGAATAAAACACGACATTGTCGCCAAACACGCCCTTGTCGCCAGACGACAGGGTTGTCGCTAGGCGATATACGTGTCGCCGCGACGCCTGGCCTGTTGCCAGACGATAGCCTGTAGTGCAGCGCTGCAATTAGTTTTTCCACTGGTTTTCATATTTTGATAAAATTTAAGCTTACGAGGGGTAAAACTGTAATTTCCTTAATAACACTTCTTTAAAACGCTTAATACTCAATTATCAATGCTAATCACATTGGGATTCAAAAGAACCTACTAGAAGATTCTAGAAGACTATAATCAATCCTAATTGCATTAGGAATGATAAATCATAATAGACCCTCCTCTAGATCATTGGGCCGCATATAAAAATCAAACCTTGCCCAGTTTAGTAATTTGGCCATAACTTCCTCATTATTTTCAAACCCAGCCCAACTACAGTTTTATTGGACCCTTGTAATGGAATTAGATAAACTAGATTGGCTATTTCCATAAAATAGGTTTTCAAAAACAGAGAGAAAGAAAAGAATTCAAAATCTAACCGCAACACTAGACTTTCCACACTTTCACATCATTCGATTATGATTCGACGTGAAAAGTACTCATCACTGGGTTTGGTTTTGGAGAGACACAAATGGGTGTCTACAGAAGCCCCCACTTTGATTGAGTTTGGAGAAACGCAAGTTTCGAAAACAAAAGTCAAAGTATCGATAGGGACGGAGAATGATTCATAACGTTCTGCGATCCTAAATCATTATTGTAACGCCGATACCTGCAAACTAACTTTAGTTTAAAACAAATAAAAAAAAGTTAAGAAATGCGTATCTTGCATCGTCGAGCGCACGTCTCTAATAGTAACCAATTTGTTGCATTTGCTGTTGTGACAACCTTCCACAAGCTAGGGAATTCTATCGAAGATAACTTCTTTTGAAATCACCTCCAATTGTTTGTGACAACCCTCCACAAGCTAGGGAACGCCGTCGATCAATGCTGCTACATCTCGAGCCTTTTCCTTGAATCATAGTGACAACTTTCCCATTCATAGAAAAAGTTGTCGAAGACCACCTCATCACGAACTGCCCTTCTCAAATCTTGGTGACAATCTCCAAAATCTAAGAGGATGTCATCGAAGACCGCCCATCTCGTGCTATCTTCTCAAATATTTGGTGACAACGTCCATAATCTTAGCGAATGTTGTCGAAGACTTCCCATCTCGTGTTTTCTTCTCAAATGTTAGTGAAAACCTCCACAATCTTAGAGAATGTTGTCGAAGACTGCCCATCTCGTGCTATCTTCTCAAATCTTGGTGTCAACCTCTAAAATCTTTGTGAATGTTGTCGAAGACCGCCCATCTCGTGCTATCTTCGCAAATCTTGGTGACAACCTCCACAATCTTAGTGAATATTGTCGAAAATAACATCACTTGAAGTCATCCTCAGTTGTTGCGGTAATAGTCCAAAGGAAACTATCGAAGACCAACGATTGTTGATCCTTAATGCTGCTTGAATTTTGTTATTGTAGATACTTGCTGAAATTGTTGTTGTGCCAATACGTCGACGCATTTTTGCTGTTTGTGAACCATTACATCGATTCTTTTTACTTGTTGTGAACCATTATGTCGGTGCCTTTTCAAAGAGCCAATATTTAGGCGCTTTAAGTTATGTGAGACGATCTTTTATCAGGTCGATCACTTTATGTGATTGTAATCGAGCCAATTACTAAATCACGTCAAATTTCTTAGAGGGGCTAACTGGTGTACCAAGGACCGAGAAATTTCTGCACTAGGTCAACATAATCTAATATGGGGGACACACATTGTGTCGCCGCACTAGCTGGAAAATGTGTCGCTGCACTTTGCTTCTGTCGCCAGGGGACAGATTTTGTCACCAGGCAACATCCTTGTTGTTTGGCACTGGGGTCGGGTCTTCCCTGTATTTCCTTTGCTGGTGCTGTTCGTTTCTCGGTTTTGCTCCAAAATTTGAACTTGGTTATTTCCTTTTAACTAAATACGCTCAAATCTTTTGTTAATTAAAGCTCTTCATCTCTAATTTACTGATTCATGTAATTTTGCTCAAACTCCTCTTATCTTGGAAGAATTACATGTGTCATATTCGCGGTTTTTTCAAAAAAATTCGGGAATGTCCTTGCCTGCTGGGATGCACCTGCATTTATATTTTTGACTATAGGACTTTGCTAATCTCTTTCTTTTGGGTTGTCCTAAGGCTTAGTGTTGCTTGACTCATTTTCTTAACATGACTCAAGGTATAAACTTACTCACGTGTGACTCGTGTGTGCATAGTGTTGACTCAATGTGATAACACGACATGGCTCAATATGTACATGACTCGAGTGTGCAATGTAATGTGATCGTGCTACTCGAAAATGCAAAAAAGCAAAATTTTCCGTCATTTTTGTGGAGGGTACCGACTTTCAACCGAAAAAGAAAGACGCAAAAAAAGAAAGAAGTGAAGTGTTTTTTTAATTACATTTTAAATGAGCTTAATCCAAGTATATGCGTTTGATGTCGTCTCTCAAGGTGCAAATGTTAATTCATCCTAGGCTATCCTCGTTGACTCAATAATGAAAGTATGTTGGTAACTTAGGCACGGAGGCTAAGCACTTCATACTTAGTGATGCGATAACGATTACAAGTGATGAGTTATTTTGATATGACAAGGCATGCTTCAACGTCGTGTTAAGATTTCATGACAAAGGGTTCCTAAGGGGAGTATATGTGGTCATGTATTTGTGATGTGTGTGATAGTGACACTAAAGTTAGGCCGCATGGGCTAAGTGTTTGGAAAAATATTATTTTGAGAAGAGCCAAAAGATGGTGACTCTTAGGCTAGGTAAGCTAATGATGTAAGGATCAAGCCTCCAAGTTTAGCTCTAAATGAAAAGGGATAAGCATTGGAAATTCCTAGATATGATCAATTATGAACGTAAATATGAATGCATTTTTATTACGGCCGCACCTCGATGTGAGGTTGCCTACGTATCCGTTAGGAATCAGGTCGAACGTAGCTCTAGCCGAACCTTGCACAAGTGTGTGTATACCTCAAAAAGGTCTATTTAAGGGTTGTAACATGGTTAGGCTAAAGGTTGAAGAAGAAGGGGATAATAGGCTCAAGACCCTAGATAATCCCCTAAGGTGTGCAAACTTGCTTTTGAATCTTTATATTTTTATGCTAAAGGCTTTTAACTCTTTTTTTTTATAGATCTCTCTTTTGCTTTAGCATTTATTTTATTTGTATAAGTGTGGGTAATCCCGATGATAGGGTCTATTACTCACTTGACATTCATGTTTCTCAGGCACGGTACCGAGCACTCGATAAGAAATACAATCCGAGACGTGTTCTTATCAAAGATATTTTCATATCAGAGACATTGGAACACTTTCCGTTTTGTACATTTTTATTTAATTTTTATATTTGATTAATTTTTCCTATTTTAATCTTTTGAAGTCACTCAAGCTTTTTATGAAATTGAAAATTGAATAAGTTGCACACCATCCCATCACATCCCAATGTTAGGTGGATGTAGGTTTAAGAAAGAAAAGTCTATCGTTAGACGAGGCTCAAAGTGGTTTATCAAGAAAAGATTGTATATTTGAAGGGTGAAAGGTAATATGATGTTGATACAAGGGGTGCCTCAAATCATTGGTATACCTTGTGCTTAGTTCAACATGGATTTTTTTTTTTTTTTTTTTTTTGTGCAATGCCATGATCATATGAAATGAAATAAATGCTCATTTTATTTAAAAAGTGAAGGGTAAAAATCAAACTCTAAGAAATAAACTCAAGGAGGATGAAGGGTGCCTATGTTAGACTTATTGGGGAAAGGGTTTGATAAAAAGAATAATAAAGCTTGAAATCTTGGTGAGAAGCTTTCCTTGTGCATTTCTTTCATCATTACCCTCATTTTTTTTTGTTAATCACATGACTCAAACTTGATTCAACATACATGGATGGAAGAAGGTAGGAAGAATGAAGGTTGTAATATGGAGAAAGCATGTAGTGAATGGAAAGATGATGTAGACGGAGAGATATGAAAAAAATTAGGAATAGAATCTACCCCCAACTCAAATGACGGAAAAAACCGACTCATGCAAAAACCTAAGACATGGTCTTGGTGACATACACAAAGTGTGTGCTAAGACTAGTGAGTGTGGGTGACATGTTAAGACTTGTGTCATGACCATGTGGCTAGACTATGTGACTAGACTCAAGCAAAGACTAAGTTAAGACTTCATATATGTGCATTAAACTGGACAAGCTGTAGTATTTTAATCATAACTTTTCATCTGTGACTTTTATTGGGATGCAACCAACGCCAAATTAAAGTTAAACCTCAGTGCTACAGATCAATAGTTTGTACGACTCGTAACTCTTCCTAGAATTCCGGATATAACCAAAACAAGTTGACGCTTATGTAGTAAATGGGAATAAAAATACGGATTGACTCAAAGGTATATTTTTAGCTAAAATTATTTAATCATATAATTACGCAAATCCCTTTAGACATTGGTTATTTTATTAAGACTTATTTGTCAAACCAAATAGTTAGTTTAATCACATGTAAGTATACACAAGTAAGAGATGCCAAGTAGTCAAGTAGTCACAACATGATGCAATGAGTTTGCAACCTAACCATGGCTCTAGTTCTCTAAAGTTCGAGATGCGGAAGCGTTACGTTTGGAAGGGTAGGCGAGAGTGGATGGGACCCCGCGAGTTAAACTCGCTTCCATGGTTTGGTGAATTCAACATTCTCGGATGTACCCTTTGTTGCTCATAGCGTTCAATCAAGTAGATGGAGCATGAATTCCAAGAGGGTTATTTCCATATGTAGAACACATATGGGTTCAGAAAATAGAGAAATACTCAATCAGGAAGTAGAATCGAGCCAACAGTGCTACAACTGGTCGAAATTAGAACTCATATTTCTGGCTCAGTATTGGAAGAACGCCACGCCAGCCAACAGAGACCGTCGCCGCAATATAGCCTTGTCGCCTGGCGAAAGAAGTGTCGCTCGGCGACAGAGTTATATCATCGGCGACAGGCTCTATTTGCTAGACGCCAGTTCCTACATGCCTCAACAGCTTTCTGTGTTCGATAAAATTTTCCAGTATTTCGCAACATTATTTCTATCCTAGTTGTGAAAGATATTCCTCAAATTTCCTACGTGTAAAAAATCCTATGTTTTTAACTTTTTACGGATGGTCTTTCCAATGAGATCTTTTTTATGCATATGACAATAATGTTATTCAAAATTATGCACATTAAATTATTAGAACTTTTCGAGTCTCATCCACTCATTCTAAATCATTGTCGAAATAAATTTTAGGAATTAAAATAGAAATCCTCCCCAGTGAAGTCGCCAAATAATTTAGGGAATATTTCAAGCATTACCCTGAACTTGAACCCCACTGTGATCATACACTTAAGTATGGTGGCGTCAAAGGGGAAGGAAGCTAGAGCAAAAGAGTCGCCAACAAGTTTTAGGAACTTCTAAACCTTTCCTAGGGTGAAGGTTACACCCCTTAACGATCCAGGATATCGTTAACTCCAATAGATTTGGAACCATGACTGGAAGTTCGGGAATGAAGGTACAAATCCAATCTAAAAGAGATTGAAACTGCCCTGATAATAGGCCTCTACTTTATTCTTCTCGCATTCATGTGCGATTTCTGACTAACATGCAACCATTAGGTTAACCCTTAACCTGTTTAATCTATGTTGGTTGAATATTAATGCACAAACAAACCTATTATTGGCGATCATTTGAATTATAATCAAATTACCCTAAACAACATTATTAATTATCTTATTAAGCATGATTACAAGTACAAATTCCGATTAAACATGCATAAAAGGTGTGATCACGCAATAACAATAAATATAATACCAAGCAACATAATAAGCATCATCATCATAATAAATAATTATCATCATCATAATTTCAAAAATAATAATAATTTAATTATTCATGTTAAAAATAAAGCATAATAATAGCAAGATTCTAGACATGATACTAACAAGATTATTAACAAATCCTAGCATGCCACTAAACATCAAAGTTTAAAGCTTTAGCCCTAACATGATACTAACATGAATATTAGGAAAGACAATAAAAGGCATCATCATAATTGATACTAGCAAATCACCCTAAACATTATACTAGGAACTTATTGTTGTCTCCCTAAACATCAAATTAAGAAAAGCCTCCTAACATGATACTAGGAATCAAAATAACAACCTAGACATGATTTCTATATCATAATATCAATAAATCAATTAAAGAACTTACTTGGATGCCTCTTTCTAATAACAAAATTCACACGTTAGTAACTTCAAGGATAATATAAAATCAAAGCAATCAAATTAAATAATTGAAAGAAAGATTTGGGACCAAACCCTTATAATTCAAACCTTTCACATCTAGGGTGAAGGCAACATCAAATTATGCTAGGTGTGTCTAGATCTTGTGAATGCGGAATTTTGTATTTGAGAAAAGGCTAGTTAGAAAAGAGAGAGAGAAAGTATCAAGAATTTCTTGATGACAGTTGGTGATTAAAAACGGAGGTTTTAGGAGGCTATTTATAAAGAAAATCAGTCGGATATGATATAAAAAGAATCAGAGTTTCGAAAAGAATAAAACACGACGATGTCGCCAAACACGCCTTTGTCGCCAGGTGACAGACGTGTTGTCGTGACGTCAGGACTGTCCCCAGGCGACAGCCTGTAGTGCAGCGCTGCAATCAGTTTTTCTAAGCGTGTTCATATTTTGTTAAAATTTAAGCGTACGAGGGGTAACTGTAATTTCCTTAAAAACACTTCTTTAAAAACTATTAAAACTCAATTATCAATGATAATCACATTAGGATGAAAAAGAACCTTCTAAAAGATTCTAGAAGACTTTAATCAATCTTAATTGCATTAGGAATGATAAATCATAATAGGCCATCCTCTAGATCGTTGGGCCGCATATAAAAATCAAACCGGGCCCAATTTAATAATTTGGCCATAACTTCCTCATTATTCATCGGAATTGGGCTTATAATTTATCGTTGGAAAGCTCTTTCGAACACAACCTAACTACACTATTATTGGACCCCTTGCATGGACTAAAGTAAACTGGATTGGCTATTTCCATAAAATAGGTTTTTAAAAACAGAGAGAAAGAAAAGAATTAAAAACTAACCGCAATACTAGACTTTCCATACTTTCACTTCATTCGATTATGATTTGACGTGAAAAGTACATATCACTAGGTTTGGTTTTGGAGAGACACAAATGGGTGTCTACAGAAGCCCCCACTGTGACTGAGTTTGGAGAAACACAAGTATTGAAAACAAAAGTCAAAGTATCGATAGGGACGGATAATGATTCAGAACGTTCTGCGAACCTAAATCATTCTTGTAATGCTGATACCTGCAAACTAACGTTAGTTTAAATTAATTTAAAGAGTTAAGAAACGCGTATCTTGCATGGTCAAGCACACGTCTCTGATAGCAACCGATTTGTTGCATTTGCTGTTGTGACAACTTTCCACAAGCTAGGGAATGCCATTGAAGATATCTTCTCATGAAATCACCTCTAGATGTTTGTGACAACCCTCCACAAGCTAGGGAACGTCGTCGATCAATGGTGCTACATCTCGAGCCTTTTCCTTGAATCATAGTAACAACCTTCCCAATCATAGCAAAAGTCGTCAAAGATCGTCTCATCACGAACCGCCCTTCTCAAATCTTGGTGACAACCTCCATAATCTTAGAAGATGTCATCGAAGACCGCCCATCTCGTGCTATCTTCTCAAATCTTTGGTGACAACGTCCACAATCTTAGCGAATGCTATCGAAGACTGCCCATCTCGTGTTGTCTTATCAAATGTTTGTGAAAACCTCCACAATCTTAGAGAATGCTGTCAAAGACCGCCCATCTCGTGCTATCTTCTCAAATCTTGGTGACAACCTCCACCTTCTTAGTGAATTTTGTCGAATATAACATCACTTGAAGTTATCCTAAGTTGTTGCGGTAATATTCCAAAGGGAACTACCGAATACCAACGCTTGTTGATTCTTAATGCTGCTTGAATTTTGCTGTTGTAGATACTTGCTGAAATTGTAGTTATGCCAATACGACGACGCATTTTTTATGTTTGAAAACCATTATGTCGGTGGTTTTTACTTCTTGTAAACCACTATGTCGGTTCCGTTGTATGAGCCAATATTTAGGCTCTTTAAGTTAAGTGAGACGATCTTTAATCAAGTCGCTCACTTAATGTGAATGTAATCGAGCCAATTACTAAATCATGTCAAATTTCTTAGAGGGGCTAATTGGCATACCAAGGACCCAGAAATTTCTATACTAGGTCCGCATAATCTTATATGGGGGACACGCATTGTATCGCCACACCAGCTAGAAAATGTGTCGCCGCACTTTACTTCTGTCGACAGGCGACAGATGTTGTCACCAGGAGACATCCTTGTCGTTTGGCGATTGAGTCGAGTCTAACCTATTTTTCCCTTGCTGCTGCTGTTCGTCGCTCGGTTTCGCTCCGAAATTTGAACTTGGTCGTTTCCTTTTAACCAAATCCGCTCAAATATTTTGTAAATTAAAGCTCTTCATCTCTAATTTAGTGATCCATGTAATTTTTCTCTAACTCCTCTCATCTTGGAAGAATTACATGTGTTATATTCGCGGTTTTTTTCCAAAAAATCCGGGAATGTCCTCGCCTGCTGGGATGCACCTACATTTATATTATTGACTATAGGACTTTGCTCATCTCTTTCTTTAGGGTTGTCCTAAGGCTTAAAGTTGCTTGACTCATTGTCTTGACATGACTCAAGGTATAAACTTGACTTAATGATGACTCACTTCGTGTGACTCGTGTGTGCATAGTGTTGACATAATGTGATAGCACGACAGGGCTCAATATTTATGGTCTTGGACGATTAATAATGATTTATCTTTAGAATTTTGCTACTTAATAGATCCACTTACTTTTATGATGTCAATGTTAATAACTACTATTGCAATTCTGGTTCTTTTTTGTAGTAATAATTATATGTCTCATGATCAAGGATATTTGAGATTTTTTGCGTATAGGAGTTTTTTCAATACTTTTATGCTGGGATTAGTTACTAGTTCGAATTTAATACAAATTTATGTTTTTTGGGAATTAGTTGGAATGTGCTCGTAACTATTAATAGGTTTTTGGTTCACACGCTCTATTGCCGCAAATGCTTGTCAAAAAGCGTTTGTGACTAATCGTGTAGGAGATTTTGGCTTATTATTAGGAATTTTTGGTTCTTATTGGATAACAGGCAGTTTTGAGTTTTGAGATTTGTTTGAAATATTAAAAAATTTAATTAATAATAATGAGGTGAACTCCTTATTTTGTATTTTATGTGCTTTCTTGTTATTTGCTGGTGTAGTTGCTAAATTGACCCAATTTCCCCTTCATGTATGGTTACCTTATGCTATGGTGGGGCCTACTCCTATTTCAGCTCTCATCCATGCTGCTACCATGGTCGCCACGGGAATTTTTTTTAGTTGCTCGACTGCTGCCTCTTTTCCTAATTCTACCTTCCATAATGTATGGAATTTCTTTTATAGGTATAATAACAGTACTACTAGGGGGAACCTTAGCTCTTGCTCAAAAAGACATTAAGATAAGTTTAGCTTATTCTACAATGTCTCAGTTGGGTTATATGATGTTAGCTCTAGGTATGGGTTCTTATCGAGCTACTTTATTTCATTTGATTACTCATGCTTATTCAAAAGCATTATTGTTTTTAGGATCTAGATCTCTTATTCATTCAATGGAAACTGTTGTTGGATATTCTCCGAATAAAAGTCAGAATATGGTTCTTATGGGGGGTTTAACAAAACATGTACCAATTACAAAAACCTCTTTTTTAATAGGTACACTTTCGCTTTGTGGTATTCCGCCTCTTGCTTGTTTTTGGTCCAAAGACGAAATTCTTAATGATAGTTGGATGTATTCACCAATTTTTGCAATAATAGATTATTTCTCAGCTGGATTAAGCGCTTTTTTTATGTTTAGAATTTATTTACTTAAGTTTGAAGGACATTTAATCGCTTTTTAAAAAAATTACAGTGGAAAAAAAACCAGTTCTTTTTATTCAATATCTTTATGGGGTCAAGAAGGATTGAAAAGCATTAATCAAAAATTTCTTTTATTAACCTTATTAACAATGAATAAGAAGGAAAGGGTTTCTTTTTTTTTTTCGAAAAAACCATACCAAAATAAAATTAATGGAAATTTAAGAAAAATGCGTCAATCTTTTATTACTGTTATTGATTTTGACAATAAGATTATTTCTACCTATCCTCATGAATACGATAATACTATATTATTTCCTCTAATTTTTTAACGTCTGTTTACTTTCTTCATTGGAATCATAGGAATTCCATTCAATCAAGAAGGAATTGCTTTGGATATATTAACTAAATGGTTAACCTCATCTATGAATCTTTTAGATTCAAATTCCAAAAATTCTGTTGACTCGTATGAATTTTTTATAAATGCAACTTTTTCCGTTAGTATAGCTTTATTTGGAATATTTATAGCCTTTTTGTTTTATAAACCCGCTTACTCATCATTAAAAAATTTTTACTTAATTAATTTATTTGATAAAAGAGGGCAAAAAAGAATTTTGGGGGACAAAATGATAAATATCATATATAATTGGTCCGCTAACCGTGGTTATATCGATGCTTTTTACGTAAAATTTTTAATTAAGGGTGTAAGAGGTTTGGCTGAACTAGTGTCATTTTTTTATAGACGAATAATTGATGGAATTCCGAATGGTTTTGGTGTTACAAGCTTTTTTGTAGGCGAGAGTATCAAATATGTAGGGGGCGGGCGAATCTCATCTTATTTTTTTGGTATTTTTTTATGTATCAATTTTATTTCTTTTTTTTTTGCAAATATTCAATTTTATTTTTAGTTTTATCATTACATAATCTAGTTTTTTTATCGATTACATCTATATAAAAAAAGTCCTTTGTCTAGAACTGTAATTCTATTAGCAAATTCATTGCTTAAGCTGTTTTTTTTTTGTTCGTTCGTATAAATCCAATAATTGTATAGTTCATCATCATATAAGAATTTTTCTGTTGTAGCCAAAGAAATCTTTCTTTTTATCATTTCCCAGAAAATGGATAAACTAGGTGGATATGTAAAAAAAATTCTTTGTTTTCCATCATTTTGACATGTATAAAAAAAATATTGTGACATTTCATTTCTTACCGCATTTTCAAACCGAGTGCTTTTTATATATCGCGTTGGACGATTCCAACGTTTATAGTCGAAAAGAAGAAAAAGAAGGGGTTTTTAAAACCAGAATAGGTTTTTATTTTCTTCTTTAAGTATTTCGAACTTTGAAATATCTTGATTCCCAGAATAAGAAGTTGGGCTATTTTTATAGCATGCTTCTTTTAAGTGCAAGTGAAATTCAACCTTTATTTTGTCCTTTCCATTCACTCGGATCTTTCCCATTTCATTCATTTTGATTGTGTCTGGATCCTTCTTTTCTTCCGAAAAAAGGGAAGGAGAAGGATCTTCTTCGGTGAATCCCTCTTCTTCCTTTTTAGTCTCCTTCGTTTCGGAAGTTTTTTCTATTTCTACATCTGTTTCTTCCTCACTTTCTTTCGTTGTTCAGTTTCTTAGTAAAAATAGTTGACGACATTCTTCCTAGAAAGTAGACACAGGTAATAAAGAAGAGAATACTAAAGATTCAAGCCATAGAATTTCTCAATTCTGACACAAGGTACTTATTAGATCTAATAGATTTATTTTGTTGTATCCAGACTAACACCAACCCAACCCATTTCATGAATAAAATGTGACCAATTAACCAACCAACAAAACTACTTGTTACAAATAGCATCTTGTTGTTGCATCGAAACATATAAACGTTGACTAATCGGGCTAACATTGAACTTGGTAAAAAGAAATAGTTGAATAATTGAAAAATGAGATTATTCAGGAATACACATTGAATGCTGAGATTACGCATTGAATTTCTGCTAGTCGATCCATAATCAAAAAAGTGTTTGTGATTGTTCCAGAAGAAATGAAACAAAAGATAGGGTTGAGCTAGGACAGTTATTGTATGAGGTCTACCCAATGCTAGATGCAAGGGCGTATAATAGATCGATATGAACATCATGAGTTGTCCCATAATAAAACCAGTTGTTGCTGATACCTTCTTCTCCTTCTTCCATAACCTGAGTTCGGAGAAGGAAGAGATAAGAGGGCCCTATGGAGAATGTGGTCAGAAATCCATAATAGAGTCCGACCACAACAACCGAATTGATTATCTTAATGCATAAGGATACTAGATTACCTAGTAGAAAAGATTGAAAAATCATCACAAACCTCCCTTTTTATTTTGTATTGCAATTTCTGGATTATTATATGATGATTTTTTAACTTTCCATATATAGGAAAGAGATAGACTAGAACCCACATCTCTTATGTTGATGACACCAATGGGATATTAAATGAATGGAATTGGGATATGGATGGAATATAATGAAATAGAGCCACTTTGAGGTTCCCTATAAATGAGGCATGGAAGGGAGCCATTACGAAGAAGTTCCGGGAGTTATAAAAGAAGCTTCAAGCTCATATTGGTCATGGTTTGAGAACGGGAATTGAACTCTATCAGATCCAGTCTCCCGTTGTTCCTCAGTAGCTTAGTGGTAGAGCGGTCGGTTGTTAACTGATTGGTCGTAGGTTCGAATCCTACTTAGGGAGATTGGATTCATTCTTCATTCATTAATTCAGAATGAGGGGGCTCGCTTTGACCGTTAAGAGTAGGTAAGTGAGTGACCATGTACATGACTCGTGTGTGCATTGTAATATGATTGTGCGACTCGAAAACGCAAAAAAGAAAAATTTTCCGTTATTTTTGTGGAGGGTACTGACTTTCTCCTGAAAAAGAAAGACGCGAAAAAAAAGAAGCAAAGTTTTTGCAGTTGAATGTTGAATGAGCTTAATCCAAGTATATGCGTTTGATGTTGTCTCTCAAGGTGCAAAGGTTAATTTATCCTAGGCTATCCTAGTTGACTCAATAATGAAAGTATGTAGGTAACTTAGGCACAGAGGCTAAGCACTTCATACTTCGTGATGCGATAACGTTTACATGTGATGAGTTATTTGATATGACAAGGCATGCTTCAACATCGTGTTAAGATTTAGTGACAAAGAGTTCCTAAGGGGAGTATATTTGGTCATGTATTTGTGATGTGTGTGATAGTGACAGTAAAGTTAGGCCGCAAGGGCTAAGTGTTTGGAAAAATATTATTTTGAGAAGAGCCAAAAGATGGTGACTCTTAGGCTAGGTAAGCTAATGATGTAAGGATCAACCTCCCAATTCTAGCTCTAAATGAAAAGGGATGAGCATTGGAAATTCCTAGATATAATCAATTATGAACGTAAATATGAATGCATTTTTATTATGGTCGCACCTCGATGTGAGGTTGCCTACATATCTGTTAGGAATCATGTCGAACGTAGCTCTAGCCGAGCCTCGCACAAGAGTGTGTATACCTCAAAAGGTCTTTTTAAGGGTTGTAACGTGGTTAGGCTAAAGGTTGAAGAAGAAGGGGATAAAAGGCTCAAGACCCTAGATAATCCCCCAAGGTGTGCAACCTTGCTTTTGAATCTTTATATTTTTATGCTTGAGGCTTTTAACTCTTTTTTTTTTTAGCTCTCTCTTTTGCTTTAAAATTTATTTTATTTTTATAAGTGTGGGCTATCTTGATCATGCGGTCTATCACTCACTTGACATTCATGTTTCTTAGACACGGTACCGAGCACTCGATAAGAAACGCAATCCAAGACGTGTTCTTATCAAAGATATTTTCATATCAGAGACATTGGAACCCTTGCACTTTTGTACACTTTTATTTATTTTTTATTTTTGCTTATTTTTTGCTATTTTAATCTTTTGAAGTCACTTAAGCTTTTTATGAAATTGAAAATTGCATAAGTTGCACACCATCCCATCCCATCCCATCCCAAGGTTAGGTGGATGTAGGTTGAAGAAAGAAAGGACTATCGTTAGACGAGGCTCAAAGTGGTTTAACCAAAACACGTTGACGCTTATGGAGTATATGAGAATAAAAATCCGGATTGACTCAAAGGTACATTTTTAGCTCAAATTAATTAATCAATTAATTAAGCAAAGCCCTTTAGTCATTGGTTAGTTTATTAAGACTTATTTGTCAAACCAAACGGTTAGTTTAATCACATGTAAGTATGCGCAAGTAAGAGATGCACAAGTAGTCAAGTAGTCACAACATGATGCAATTAGTTTGCAACATAACCATGAATCTAGTTCTCTAAAGTTCGGTATATGGGTTAGGCAAAGAGGGTCCATTATTATGATTCCAAATGCATCGCGCGGAAGCCTTACCTTTAGAATTGTTGGCGCGAGTGGATGGGACCTCGCGAGTTAAACTCGCTCCCATGGTTTGGTGAATTCAACATTCTCGGATGTACCCTTTGTTGCTCAGAGAGTTCAATCAGGTAGATGGAGCATGAATTCCCAAAGGGTTATGTCCATATGTAGAACACATATTGGTTTCAGAAAAGTGAGGAAAACTCAATCAGGATGTAGAATCTAGCCAACAGTGATAGAACTGGTCGAAATTAGAACTCATATTTCTGGCTCGGTATTGAAAGAACCAGCGCCAGCTAACAGAGACCGTCGCCACAATATAGCCCTGTCGCCTGGCGACAGAAGTGTTGCTCGGCGACAGAGCCATATCATCGGTGACATGCTCTGTTTGCTAGACGCCAGTTCCTACATGCCTCAGCAGATTTCTATGTTCAATAAAATTTTCTAGTTTTTCGTAGCATTATTTCGATCCTAGTTGTGAAAGATAATCCTCAAATTTCCTACGTGTAGAAAATTCTATGTTTTTAACTCATTACAAATGGTCTTTCCAATGAGATCTTTTTTATTCATATGACAATAATGTTAATCAAAATTACGCACATAAAATGCTTAGAACTTTTCGAGTCTCATCCACTCATTCTAAATAATTGCCGAAATAAATTTCAGGAATCAAAATAGAAATCCTCCCCAGTGGAGTCGCCAAAAACTGTAGGGAATATTTCAAGCATTACCCCAAACTTGTGATCATACATTTAGGCATGGTGGCGTCTAAAAGGAAGGAAGCTAGAGCAAAAGAGTCGCCAACAAGTATTAGGAACTTGTAAACCGTTCACTGGGGGGAAGGTTACACCACTTAACGATCCAGGATATCGTTAACTTTAATAGGTCTGGAACCATGACAGGAAGTTCGGGGATGAAGGTACAAATCCAATTTAAAAGAGATTGAACCTGCCCTAATAATAGGCCTCTACTTTATTCTACTCGTATTCATGTGCGCTTTCTGACTAACATGCAATCATTAGGTTAACCCTAAACCTAATTATTCTATGTTGGTTGAATATTAATGCACAAACAAACCTATTATTGGCGATCACTTGAATTATAATCAAATTACCCTAAACAAGATTATTTATTATTTTATTAAGCATTATTACAAGTACAAATTCCTTTTAAACATGCATAAAAGGTGTGATCAAGCAATAACAATAAATATAATACCAAGCAACATAATAATCATCATCATAATAATAAATAATTATCATCATCATAAAAGGGAAAATACTAATAATTAAATTAATCACGATAAAAATAAAGCAAAATAATAGCAAGATCCTAGGCATGATACTAACAAGATTAATAACAAAACCTAGCATCTCACTAAACATCAAAGATTAAAGCTTTAGCCCTAACATGATACTAACATGAATATTAGGAAAGACAATATAAGGTATCATCATAATTGATATTAGCAAATCACCCTAAACATGATACTAGGAACTTATTGTTGTCACCCTAAACATCAAATTAAGAAAAGCATCCTAACATGATACTAGGAATCAAAATAACTACCTAGACATGATTTCTATATCATAATATCGATAAAGCAATTAAAGTACTTACTTGGATGCCTCGTACCTCTTTCTAATAACAAAATACACACGTTAGTAACTTCAAGGAAAATATAAAATCAAAGCAATCAAATTAAATAACTGAAAGAAAGATTTGGGACCAAACCCTCAAAAATCAAACCTTTCACGTCTAGGGCGAAGGCAACATCAAATTATGCTAGGTGTGTCTAGATCTTGTGAATGCGGAATTTTGTATTTGAGAGAATGCTAATTTAGAAAAGAGAGAGAGAGAGTATCAAGAATTTCTTGATTAGAGTTGGTGAGAAAAATGGAGGTTTTAGGAGGCTATTTATAAAGAAAATTAGCCAGATATGATAAAAAAAGAATCAGAGTTTCGAAAAGAATAAAACATGACGTTGTCGCCAAACACGCCCTTGTCGTCAGACGATAGGGCTGTAGTGCAGCGCTGCAATTAGTTTTTCCACTGGTTTTCATATTTTGATAAAATTTAAGCGTACGAGGGGTAAAACTGTAATTTCCTTAAAAACACTTCTTTAAAACTCTTAAAACTCAATTATTAATGCTTATCACAATAGGATTCAAAAGAACCTTCTAGAAGATTGTAGAAGACTATAATCAATCCTAATTGCATTAGGAATGATAAATCATAATAGGCCCTCCTCTAGATCATTGGGCCGCATATAAAAATCAAACCGGGCCTAGTTTAGTAATTTAGCCATAATTTCCTCATTATTTTTCGAAATTGGGCTTATAATATATCGTTTAAAATATCTTTTCGAACCCGACCCAACTACATCGTTATTGGACCCTTGCCCTGGACTAAACTAAACTGTATTGGCTATTTTCATAAAATAGGTTTTCAAAAATAGAGAGAAAGAAAAGAATTAAAAACTAACCGCAACACTAGAGTTAAGACACTTTCACTTCATTTAGTTATGATTCAACATGAATAGTACTCATCACTGGATTTGGTTTTGGTGAGACACAAATGGGTGTCTACAGGTATATTTTTTATTTTTTTTAATGTAATTTGTTGCTATATGATATAATCATTTTTGGTAGGAAGTGAAGTACTCTCTAATTGTATTTATAATTGAGCTGTCAATGAGTTGCATTGTTGATCTAAAAATTGTGGGAAGTTTAATCTTTAGTACACTACTGTATTATACAACTTTGGTTTATAAATTGAAATGGGTTGGGCATTGCAATCAAAATACTTAATTTTAACATCCAAATTATATAAACATAATATCAAATTAATTTACATGCGTGCCATATCATGACTTGGATGATAATGTTAATGTGAATTGGGAGTTGGATAGACATGAGATTAGTTGGAATTGTGTAATTAAACTAGGAAACTATCATAAATAGGGGATACAAATTACTATTACCTGCTTCTAGAGAGATGAATGATATGCTACCTTTAAAAAAACTACAGAAATAAATGGATTGTGGAGGTCAAATTGTAAGCTATTATGTTGTAATATGTCCAGTGAGTAGAGATTGTGGTTGGTATGGAGACAATTTTTATTTTATTTGAATGGATATGGCTGGTTTATCCTCTTCTATACGGGGCTTTCTTCCTTGTATTTGAACCCTAACATAGTTTATTCTATGTTATATGTAGTGATGATAGGATATAAGTGATGAGAGATTATAAAATTGAAGCTTTTCTTATATCCACAAGAGAAATGCCTTACAAAAATTTGGAGGTACTTTAATTGAAACTTTAATACTTGATAGAATTTTTTTTTATCCCCTTTTCATCAATCAACTCATTGCTTGAGTAAAGAGATACATTGTCCTAGGTGTTGGTGTGAAATCTTATTGAAAAGTAGCAACCAATGTATGTTTCGAATATCATTAATATAATAAATAAGAAAACATAGCATTTGATGTATCTTGCAGGATTTCTTATCTAAGAACATCAGTCAAATATAAATAGAAAGTAGCTAGGAAGGGTTCCTATTAGTTTGGTGAATCCCCAATCCTTTTAAAATCTCTTTGACAGGTTTACTTTTTCTTGTCTGCCTCATAGGAAAATGTTTAATTTACTCCCTTTGCCACACGAAAGTTTCATTTCTATTTTGTATGTGAAAGTAAATTAGTTGTCCCTTATAGTTTTATAGGATATAGAACTTTTACATGCGGGATCAAAGAAATTTGAAGATTTATTAAGGTTAATTCTAATAAAATTGAAGTTGCTTGCACAAAAAAAACCTAACCCGTGTCCCTTCATTCATTACAGATAACTCGTAATGTCATAGTTGAAGATGATGGGTAAGATATATGGATTCATTTACGACATAGCTCTGTTGTTAAATACTAGTGATTTCTTTACAAAAAAAATTCCATACTAGTGATGCATTTATATGTAGGCCTTCACCTGCATTTGTATTATGGTTTATGCCTTTATAAGCATGTTGATGTTTTTGTGTGGATTATTGACTTATAGTATTAAAATAGTAGTATACAAAGTTTATATAAACTAATTCTAATTACATACATGCAGGGTCAAAGAAATGATGATGAATTTGATGGTGCAGTGCATTTTGAGATCAAAAGACATATACTCATGCATCGATTAATATGATTGAAGATGGATAAGAACAATTAAGAACTACTAGATATTTTCTCTATTTGTTTCTCTAAACAAAATTGAGATTAATGTATGGTTACTTAATAACATAGTATCACCAATGCATATTATTCAAATCCACTTGTATTTTTGTATAAGATATAAAATAATAAATCAATATAATTTAATTTTAATTGTATATTAGTTTTTTCCTTCGTCTCCTCAACAACAACAACAACAACAACAACAATAATAATAATAATTGTTACCTATTGATTAAAAAGATGTTACATTAGTTTATAAAAGTGATGCATAATGTTTGAAAAAGTTCTACTATAGGATTGACAAATATTACTAACGATAAGTAAGTGTTACATAAGAAATAAAAAGTAACACTTTAAAAATGATAATCATAGTATAAATAGTGTTACATAAGAGGGTTTATAGTAACACTCTTAAAAGTGGTGTCGTACGTCACCCAAAGTGTAACATAACACTTTAGGTAACATGGGCGGATGTATCACCCATTTAAGTGTTACCTATTGTCTATAATAACACTTTTACTACTTTATATAACACTTTTTGGGTGTTACTTAAGGTTAAATATGTACTAGTGAATGTGTTTGACTTTCATTTGATTCAAAATGGTTTGTTTGAATATGTTTGAATTTCATTCGATTCAAAAAGTTTTGTTTGAATGTGTTTGACTTTCATTTGACTCAAAAAGCTTAGTTTGAATGTGTTTGACTTCCAATCGATTCAAAAAGCTTTGTTTGAATGTGTTTGACTTTCATTTGATTCCAAAAGCTTTGTTTGAATGTGTTTCACTTTTATTTGATTAAAAAAGTTTTGTTCGAATGTGTTTTACTACGATTTGATTCCAAAAGTTTTGTTGGAATAAGTTTGACTTTTATTTGATTTAATTAGCTTCGTTGAATGCATTTCACTTTCATTCGATTCAAAAAACTTTGTTTGAACGTGTTTGTCCTGTATTTGATTCGAAAAGTTATGTTTGAATGTGTTTGACTTTTATTCGATTCAAAAAGCTTCATTGAATATGTTTCACTTTCATTTCATTCAAAAAGCTTTTTTTGAATGTGTTTGACTTTCATTTGATTCAAAAAGTTTTGTTTGAATATGTTTGACTTTTATTTGAT
Organism: Chenopodium album; assembly: GCF_948465745.1. Taxonomy (NCBI): domain Eukaryota; kingdom Viridiplantae; phylum Streptophyta; class Magnoliopsida; order Caryophyllales; family Amaranthaceae; genus Chenopodium; species Chenopodium album. Next base: position 25,385,690 of record NC_137842.1, read on the forward strand.
TCAAAAAGCTTTGTTTGAATGTGGTTGACTTTCACCCGATTCAAAAAGTTTTGTTTGAATGTGTTTGATTTTCATTTGATTCAAAAGCTTTGTTTGAATGTGTTTGATTGTCACTCATTTCAAAAAGCTTTGTTTGAATGTGTTTGACTTTCATTTGATTCAAAAAGCTTTGTTCAAATGTGTATGACTCTTATTTAATTCAAAAGGCTTTGTTTGAATGTATTTGAATTTCATTTGATTCAAATAGATTTGTTTGAATGTGTTTGACTTTTATTTGATACAAAAAGATTTGTTTGAATGTGTTTGACTTTAATTAGATTCAAAAAGCTTTGTTTGAATGTTTATTACTTTCATTTGATTTAATTAGCTTTGTTGAATGCATTTGACTTTTATTCGATTCAAAAAGCTTCGTTTGAATGTGTTTGACTTTCATTTAATTCAAAAAGATTTGTTTGAATGTGTTTGAATTTCATTCGATTCTAAAAGCTTTGTTGAATGTGTTTTACCTTCATATGATTCATAAAGCTTTTTTTTTAATGTGTTTTACTTTAAAATGATTAAAAATGCTTTGTTTGATTGTGTTTGACTATCATATTGTTAAAAAAGGTTTGTTTGAAAGTGTTTGACTTTTTATTTAATTTAATTAGCTTTATTAAATGCATTTGACTTTCATTCGATTCAAAAAACATTATTTGAATGTGTTTTTTCATCATTTGTCTTAAAAATCTTTGTTTGAAAGTGCTTGACTTTCATTTGTTTCAAAAATATTTGTGTGAATGTGTAAACCTTCCATTTGATTCAAAAAGCTTTCTTTGAATGTGTTTGACTTTCATTTGATTCAAAAAGCTTTTTTGAATGTCTTTTACTTTCATTTGATTTAATTAGCTTCGTTGAATGTATTGGACTTTCATTCGATTCAAAAAGCTTTGTCTGAATGTGTTTGACTTTCATTTAATTCAAAAAGCTTTGTTTGAATGTGTTTGATTTTCATTTGATTTAATTAGCTACGTGTAATGCAATTGAATTTCATTAAATTTAAAAAGCTTTGTTTGTATGTGTTTGTCCTTTTATTTTATTCTAAAACTTTTTTGAATGTGTTTGACTTTCATATTCAAAAAGCTTTGTATAAATGTGTTTTACTTTTATTTGATTCAAAATGCTTTTTTGAATGTGTTTGACTTTCATTTGATTGAAAAAGTTTTGTTTTAATGTATTTGACTTTCATTTGTATAAAAAAGCTTTGTTTGAATGTGTTTGACTTTAATTCGATTAAAAAAACTTTATTTGAATGTGTTTGACATTCATTTGACTCAAAAAGCTTTGTTTAATATGCTTGCCTTTTTTTTTGGTAAATAGAAATATGTTACCAAAGAATAAGGTTACGATTTACATCATAGCTAAGCTGTAACACCCCTAACCTTAAAAGTACAAACTGGCCAACCAAACACCAAAACAGATTCCAGTCCAAGCCTAGCCACCTTCTAGGAAGGGTTCTAGGAAGAACAGGAACCAACTACTGGACTCACGAACTTAGGCACCTTCTAGGAAGGGTACTAGGAACCAGGACTAGAACAACAACCTAAGCTGAATATAATGAATATCTATCAATTCTATTACATCTGCAAGCAACCAAAAAAATTACCTCCCTAATTAACTCAGAAGCTGATTTACAGTTTCCTGTAAACATTAAAGCATTTCTTTGAAGCCACACATTGTAGATTGTGTCACAAAAGCACAACATAATTAGTCTGCTCCTAGCATCAGTTTTCCTGCAACATTTTGCAATCCAGTGCATTTCATCAGCAAAGCTTAATATAGGCCTAGTGAAACCCAGAATTTGTAACATTGAAGACTAAATCACATTTGAATAACTACAATCAAAGAACAAATGGTTCACATTCTCATTAGCACCAGCACAAAAGAAACAACAAGGATCACAAGGGATTTGCCAAACTAATAGTCTGTCCTTAGTGACCAATCTATCCAGAATAGCAACCAAGTGACAAAAATACTCTTTCGTAAAGCTTGATTGTTGCAAGTGATTCTCTTCCAGGGAACTTTAGAGCTCTGAGGTTTAAGGATACTGTGAATGTGTTTAACTTTTATTCGATTCAAAAACCTTTTTTTGAATGTGTTTTACTTTCATTTGATTCAAAAAGCTTTTTCTTTTTTTTTGTTTTTTTTTTGGAAAATATGAGAAATTTTATTACCAAAAGGAAAGTTACAACTTACAAGAGCTAAGTTATAACAAACACCAAACCCACAAGACCTAAAAAAGAAACAGGACAACCAAACACCAAACAGTTCAAGCTCAATCTCCTGCCACCTTCTAGGAAGGGTTCAGGAGAAAGAGACAAGAACACCCGGAGTTCAAGTTTCCAGCCACCTTCTAGGAAGGGTTCTGGAGACTATGCCCGGGAACACAGAATAACTACAAAGCAAGACAATCCTACAAGCAACAACCCCACTCTTGCAGACTGTAAAAAAGAAAACCTCCACCTAGACTCAGCTGCAAAAACAGCAGGGCTAGACAAAAGAGGGTATAACAGCATTAAAAGAAAAACAGTCATGCTAGGCACCACAACAAGGTGCTGACCTAAACCACCAAAACCAACAAGCCATCCCAGCAACTGCACCAAAAACAGAACAGCAACCAGAAAAAGCAACAGAACCAGCAACAGAACAACAGCTGACTTCAGGAACTGCAACCAGCAGAACATCAGCCAGCAATAGCAACTGAAACCAGCAACAGCAGTAAATTACAGCAACAGCAACAAAGACCGCAACAGGTTCAGCAACACTAGAACCAGCAACAGCAGTTGCTGACCAGAATAGCAACAACACATCATAGCAGCCAGCAACAGCAACAACAACATAGTACTCAGCAACAACAGCTGCTGAACAAAAAATCAACATAACTCAGCAGCAACTGCTGATTTAAGCAACAACAGCACAGTACTCAGCAACAGCAGCTGCTGACCAGAACAACAACAGAGCAGACAGCACATCAGAGCAGTCAGCAACAGCAACAAATTCAGCAACAGCAGCTGATTTCAGCAACAACAACAAATAATAGAAACAAAAACAAAGACCAGCAGCAGTACAGAAATCAACAAGAGCAACAAAAACAAAACAACAACAACAAAAACCAAAAACCAGAAACCAAAAATCAGTAGTTAGGAATTAGGAATCAAAATCCAACAACACCATCAGAAAACCAGAACAGCAAAGCAGCTCCCTGAAAACCAATTAAGCAATCAAGTATTTGCTTCCCGCTGGGATTCTACAGGCTGAATTAAAGACAATATCCCTAACTAGAACATCAACACGTTTGCAACAACCAATAAACAAAATTGCATTCCTCTGAAGCCAAATACCATATACTGTTTCAGTGAAGGCTACATGGACCACTTTGTTTTTCAATCTGGAACTTCTACAGATTTTCTTCAACCATTCAATCTCATCACTAAACTGCTGAACAGGCTTGGAAACATGTAAGATACCCAACACCTTGTTCCAAACCTGTCTAGAGTACTCACAATCAAATAATAACTGTTGAACACTTTCATTGCTATTCAAGCACAAGAAGCACCTTGGATCACAAGAAATGTGCCATTGAAGCAACCTATCCTTAGTTACAAGACTATTCCACAAAGCTAGCCACAAGATAAAAACACTTTTAGGAGTTGTTAAGTTATGACAAATGACTCTCTTCCAAGGAACCTTAGGGACTTGAGGCCTGATAGCAGCATAAAGCTTCTTGATTTTCATCTTGTTGCCTTGTATGAAACCATCCCATCCCCCTTGATCATTCACAACATCTCTACAACTCAGAATCTTCTTCAAGAACCAAGAGCATTTAGCAGGGGTAGGAGTGGTCCAACAATCTTTATGCTTAAAATAATAAATATGGACCCACTTAACCCAAAGATTATCAGCCTTGTGAGTAATATCCCAAAGTAACTTGGTGACAGCTGCTTTATTCCACTCAGGAAGAGAGAGCAAGTTCCAGCCACCACAGACTCTAGGGAGACAGACATAATTCCAAGCAACCAAAGACTTCTTAGCAGGGGCAGAGGAACCAGTCCAGAGAAAGCACCTGAATCTAGCCTCGATCTCTTTCAGAATTTTCTTTGGCAAGATAAAAATTTGAGCCCAATATGTCTGAATAACGAACAACACACTCTTCACCAACTGAAGCCTCCCGGCATAGGGCAAGTTTGACTTTCATTTGATTCAAAAATATTTGTTTGAATGTGATTGACTTTCATTTGATTTATTTAGCTTCATTGAATGCATTTTACTTTCATTCGATTCAAAAAGCTTTGTTTGAATGTGTTTGTCCTTCATTTGATTCAAAAAGCTTTGTTTGAATGTGTCTGACTTTCATTCAATTTAACAAGCAATGTTTGAATGTGTTTTACTTTCAATTGATTCAAAAAGCTTTGTTTGAATGTGTTCGACTTTCATGTGATTCAAAACGTTATGTTTGAATCTGTTTTTCTTTCATTTGATTTAATTAGCTCTGTTTGAATGTGTTTGAATTCATTTAATTCAAAAAGCTTAGTTTTAATGTGTTTGAATTTCATTTTATTTAATTAGCTTTTTTGAGTGCAATTAACTTTTTTTCGATTGAAAAAGCTTCGTGAATGAGTTTTACTTTCAGTCGATTCGAAAAGCTTTGTTTGAATGTGTTTAACTTTAATTTGATTCAAAAAGCTTTGTTAAATGCATTTGACTTTCATTTTATTCAATTAGCTTTGTTTGAATGTGTTGGTTCTACATTTTATTCAAAAAGCTTTGTTGGAATGTGTTTATCATTTATTCGATTCAAAAATATTTGTTTGAATGTGTTTTTCTTTCATTTGATTCAAAAAGTTTTGATTTAATGTGTTTGACTTTCATTTGGTTCAAAAAGCTTTGAATGTGTTTGAATTTCATTTGATTCAAAAAGCTATGTTCGAATATATTTGACTTTTATTTGATATAATTTGATTCGTTCAATGCATTTGACTGTCATTCAATTCAAAAACCTTTGTTTGAATGTGTTTAAATTTCATTTAATTCTAAATGCTTTTTTTTAATGTGTTTGACTTTAATTTGATTTAATAAGCTTTGTTTGAATGTGTTTGACTTTCATCTGATTCAAATAGCTTTGTTTGAATGTGTTTGACTTTCTTTTGAATAAAAAATCTTTGTTTTAATGTGTTTTGTTTTCATTGATTCAAAGCGCTTTGTTTGATTGTGTTTGACTTTCATTAGATTCAAAAAGCTTTATTTGAATGTGTTTGACTTTCATTTGATTCAAAAAGCTTTGTTTGAATGTGTTTGACTTTCATTTGATTCCAAAAATTTTTATTTGAATGTGTTTGTCTTTTATTTGATTTATTTAGCTTCTTTGAATGCATTTGACTTTCATTCGATTAAAAAAGCTTGTTTGAATGTGTTTGTCTTTCATTTGATTAAAAAAGCGTTATTTGAATGTGTTTGACTTTCATTCGATTCAAAAAAAATGTTTGAAAGTGTTTTACTTTCATTTGACTCAAAAAGTTTTGTTTGATTGTGTTTGACTTTCATTTGATTCAAAAAGCTTTATTCGAATATGTTTCACTTTCATTTAACTCAAAAATCTTTATTGAAATCATTTGACTTTTATTTTATTCAATTAGCTTTGTTTTAATGTGTTTGTCCTACATTCGATTCACAATGCTTCCTTTGAACGTGTATGGCTTTCGTTTGATTCAAAAAGCTTTGTTTAAATGTGTTTGACTTTCGTTGTATTCAAAAATATTTGTTTGAATGATTTTTACTTTCATTTGAATCAAAACGCATTGTTTGAATGTGTTTGACTTTTATTTGAATGAAATAGCTTCACTGAATAAATTGGACTTTCATTCGATTCAAAAAGCTTTGTTTGAATGTGTTTGTCCTTCATTTGATTCAAAAAGTTTTGTTTGAATGTGTTAGTCTTTCATTTGATTTATAAGCTTTGTTGAACGCATTTACATCTCATTCGATTTCAAAAACTTTGTTTGAATGTGTTTTACTTTCATTTGAATCCAAAAGCTTTGTTTGAATGTGTTCAACTTTTAATTGATTTAATTAGCTTCGTTGAATGCATTTGACTTTCATTCGATTCAAAAAGCTTTGTTTGAATGTATCTGTCCTTTATTTGATTCAAAAAGCTTTGCTTGAATGTGTTTGACTTTCATTGAATTCAAAAGCTTTGTTTGAATGTATTTTACATTCATTTGATTCATAAAAGCTTTTTTAAAAATGTGTTTGACTTTTATTTAATTCAAAAAGCTTTGTTTGAATGTGTTTGACATTCGTTTGATTCAAAAAGCTTAGTTTGAATGTGTTTGACTTTCATTTGATTCAAAAAGTTTGTTTAAATGTGTTTGAATTTTATTCGATTAAATAAGTTTTTCTTGAATGGGTTTTACTTTCATTTGATTCAAAAATCTTTATTTGAATGTGTTTTACTTAAATTTAATTTCAAAAGACTTGGTTTAAATGTATTTTACTTTCATTTTATTATAAAAGCTTTGTTTGAATGTGTTTGACTTTTTATTTAACTTAATTAGCTTCGTTGAATTCATTAGACTTTTATTGGATTTAGAAAAAATTATTTGAATGTGTTTGTCCTTCATTTGACACAAAAAGCTTTGTGTTAAAGTGTTTGATTTTCATTTGATTCAAAAATATTTGTTTGAATGTGTTAGGCTTTCATTTGGTTAAAAAAGCTTTTTTTGAATGCGTTTGTCATTCATTTGATTTAAAATCTTTGTTTGAATGTATTTTACTTTCATTTGATTTAATTAGCTTCGTTGAATGTATTTGACTTTCTTTCGATTCAAAAATCATTGTTTGAAAGTTTTTTTACTTTCATTTGATTCAAAAAGCTTTGTTTGAATGTGTTTGACTTTCATTTGATTTAATTAGCTTCGTTGAACGCATTTGGATTTCATTCGTTTTAAAAAGCTTTGTTTGAATGTGTTTGACTTTCATTTGATTCAAAAAGCTTTGTTTGAATGTGTTTGTCCTCCATTTGATTAAAAAAACTTTGTTTGAATGTGTTTGAATTTCATTCGATTGAAAATGCTTTGTTTGAATGTGTAATACTTTCATCTGATTCAAAAAGCTATTTTTTATTTTTTTTTTTAAAAAAATAAAGAATTTATTACCAATAGATAAACAGTTACAACTTACAGAGGTTAAGCTATAACAATACACAGACACCACAAGACCTTAAAAGGCCACATAACCATCAAAATCCCAAGAGCCAACCTAGGCACCTTCTACTAAGGGTACTAGGGAGACCCAAGAGCAAAAACTGGACTCAGGTTTCTAGCCACCTTCTAGGAAGGCATTTGGAAAAAAGGACCAGACAAAAGCACCTAGAAGTAGTAGAACAAACAAGATTGACCACTACAAGAAAACAGGCTAAAAGAAGCCTGAAAAACAAAACTGCCAAGAAAACACAGCAAAAATACAAAATCAACTAGTTTTTGCCAGGAACAGGATACCTGCAAGGAACAGCAAATAAGATGTCTCTAAAAACAGCTTCACAAGACTTGCAGCTTCTTGTAAAGACCAAAGAATTCCTTTGCAACCAAATGTGGTAAACCGCTTCAGCAAAACACATCCCCAACAGTCTGTTTTTAGCTCTGTCTTTCCTGCAGATTTTAGCAACCCACATGATTTCAGCATCAAATGGCAAAATAGATTTGTTGTATAAAAAAATAACCAATATCCTTACCCAAATGTCCTTAGCAAATATGTATTCTAATACTAAATGTCGAATAGACTCAAGATGCAAATTGCAAAGAAAACAGGTAGGATAACATTGCATATTCCATTGTACCAGCTAGTCTTTTGTAAGCAATCTGTTCCTAACAGCAAGCCACAGAATGAACAAGCTCTTAGGGGTAGCAGAGTTGTTAATGAACAGTCTTCTCTAAGGAACCTTGGGAGCTTGAGCCATAATCTTCAAATAAATCTTCTTAATTTTGATTTTATCACCCTGTTTGACAGCATCCCAACTCCCAATATCATCAATTACAGTTATACATTTCAAAATTCTGTTAAGAATCCAAGAACATTTCCCAGGAGCAGGTTTGTTCCACCAGGGTTTGCCTTTGAAGTAATAAATATGCACCCATTTCACCCATAAGTTGTCAGCTTTATGAGCAAGATACCAAAGTAATCTAGAAATAGCAGCAGTATTCCATTCAGGGAGAGAAAGAAGGTTCCAACCTCCACTAACTATGGGAAGAGAGTCTTAAGACCAAGAAACAAGGGATTTCTTGGAGGGGTTAGCTTTCCCAGTCCATAAGAAAGCTCTAAACCTTGCTTCAATTTCTTTTAGAATCTTTTTAGGAAGAATAAATATTTGAGCCCAATATGTTTGTATACCAAACAGAACACTCTTCACTAACTGGAGTCTACCAGCATAAGAGAGATGACTAGCAGACCAACCATTAATCCTGGAAGTCACTTTATCAACAAGAGGTTTTCATTGAGCAATAGTCAACATTTTTGAAGAAAGAGGAACCCCAAATAATTAAAGGGAGTAGTACCAACGGCAACCCGAATCACATTCAAAAAGCTTTTTTTGAATGTGTTTGACTTTTATTTGATTCAAAAAGCATTGTTTGAATAAGTTTGACTTTTATTTGATTTATTTAGCTTCGTAGAATGCATTTGACTTTCATTCGATTAAAAAAGCTTTGTTTGAATGTGTTTGTCCTTCATTTGATTAAAAAAGCTTTGTTTGTATGTGTTTGAATTTCATTTGACTGAAAAAAGCTATGTTTGAATGTGATTTACTTTCATTTGTTTCAAAAAGTTTTGTTTGAATGTGTTTAACTTTCATTTGATTGAATTAGCTTCGTTGAATGCATTTGACTTTTATTTGATTCAAAAAGCTTCGTTATATATGTTTTTCTTTCATTCAATTCAAAAAGCTTAGTTTGAATGTGTTTCACTTTCATTTGACTCAAAAAGCTTTGTTGAAATCATTTGACTTTCATTTTATTCAATTAGCTTTGTTTTAATGTGTTTGTCCTACATTCGATTCAAAAAGCTTTGTTGTAATGTGTATGGCTTTATTTTGATTTAAAAAGCTTTGTTTGAATGTATTTGACTCTCATTGGATTCAATTTAAAAAGCATTATTTGAATGTGTTTGACTTTCAATTGATTTAATTTGCTTCATTGAATTCACTTGACATTCATTTGTTTCAAAAAGCTTTGTTTGAATGTGTTTTTCATTCATTTGATTCAAAAATCTTTGTTTGAAAGTGTTTGACTTTCATTTGGTTCGAAAAGCTTTATTTGAATGTGTTGAACTTTCATTTGATTCAAAAAGCTTAATTAGAATGTGTTTGATTTTTTATTTAATTTAATTACCTTTGTTGAATGCATTTGACTTTCATTCTATTCAAAAAACATTATTCGAATGTGTTTGTCCTTCATTTTTCTTTAAAAGCTTTATTTGAAAGTGTTTGACTTTCATTTGATTCAAAAATATTTTTTTGAATGTGTAAAGCTTCCATTTGATTCAAAAAGCTTTGTTTGAATGTGTTTGACTTTCATTTGATTAAAAAAGCTTTTTTGAATGTCTTTTACTTTCATTTGATTAAATTAACTTCGTTGAATGTATTTGATTTACATTTAATTCCAAAAGCTTTGTTTGAATGTGTTTGAATTTCATTTAATTCAAAAAGATTTGTTTGAATGTTTTTCATTTTCATTTGATTTAATTAGCTACGTAGTATGCAATTAAATTTCATTTATTAATTTAAAAAGCTTTGTTTGTATGTGTTTGTCCTTTATGTGACTCAAAAAGGTTTGTTTGAATGTGTTTCACTTTAATTCTATTCAAAAAGCTTTGTTTGAATGTGTTTGACTTTCATTTGATTCAAAAAGCTTTGTTAGAATGTGTTTGACTTTCATTTGATTAAAAACGTTTTGGTTAATTGTGTTTTATTTTCATTTGATTCAATTAGCTTCGTTGAATATATTTGACTTTCATTCGATTCAAAAAGCTTTGTTTGAATGTGTTTGCCCTTCATTTGATTCAAAAAGCTTTGTTTGAATGTGTTTCACTTTCATTTTATTAAAAAAGGTTTTTTCAAATGTGTTTGACTTTCATTTGATTTAATTAGCTTCGTTGAATTCATTTGACTTTCATTCGATTAAAAAAGCTTTCTTTGAATGAGTTTTACTTTGATTTTATTCAAAAAGCTTTGTTTTAATGTGTTTGACTTTCATTCAATTTAAAAAGCTATGTTTGAATGTGTTTTACTTTCATTTGATTCAAAAAGCTTTGTTTGAATGTGTTTGACTTTCATTTGATTCAAAAAGTTATGTTTGAAAGTGTTTTACTTTCAATTGATTCAAAAAGCTCTGTTTGAATGTTTTTTACTTACATTTTATTCAAAAAGCTTTGTTTGAATGTGTTTGACTTTCATTTTATTTTTTATATTTTTTTTGGTAAGTAAGTAATTGTATTGCTAACAAAACAGATTTACAAGTATACAGAAAAAAAAGCCTGACAGGCCAGGCTAGCTCCACCCTACACTAGACCAAAATTGGCCACACAGCCCCCTAGGATCCTATCCCCTAAGATTCCACCTTCTAGGAGGGTTTCACCCTAGGGGAAAGAAAACCAAGCTCACATAAGTAAACTACTTCCTTCTAGGAAGGCTACAGAGTAAAACTGAACAACAAGCAATAAAGAATTACCCTATATGGCTTCTTATGCTATACAAGCATTTACAATTATCCCTACCCCACTTATCATTTATTGTTTGTTGAATTCTATTGACAAGCTCTCTTCCTGTACCTTATAAAAGGACTCTAGGATGAATAACAGTAGTCTTCCAGAAAGAATGATTCCTAGCTACCCAGATGTGATAGAATGTTGCTATAAGCATAGTTTTGGCAGTTTATCTTATTACAGTATTCAGCATCTTCCTCTGCCAATGCTTCAAAGGTCTTCTGAGATCAAAGTTGACTTCCACAATTCTATGCCAAGTAGCCAAAATTTGCAGACGTTTCTTACTATAGCTGCATTCAAAAAACAGAAGAGAATGGCGTTCCTCTTTTTCACCACAAAGTAAGCAAGCACTATCTAAATAGCAACCAAATTTCTTCAATTTATCTCTAGTTCTGAGTTTTTCTTGAGCAACCATCATGGCTCTAAAGCAATGTTTTGGAACATTCAGCTTATTCCAAACCCATTTTGCCCAATCTACTTTATCATAAGCACCTCTCAATCATCCATAACAGTCAGCAATTCTGTATTTTTTGCTCATCCAATTATTCTCAAAGAAACCCAATCTAAGTTCATTCTTCAGTCTGCAAATGTTTTCCAGCCCCACCCAGCACTAGGCTTGGGCTCATAATCCCACCAATCTCTACCTTTAATAAAAACTTAATGAACCCATTTTACCCAAAGAGTATCAGTTTTCTTTGCTATTTTCCATACATAAGCACCTAGGGCAGCTTTATTCCATTTATCACAGTCCCTAACACCCAAACCCAAAGCATTCTTCTTTCTACAGATCCAATCCCAAGCAATGGGAGGAATTTTATTCATGGTAGCTCAACCTGTCTAAAGAAAAGCTCTGCACAATTGAGTAATTCTATTAATAACACCTTTTGGCAACAGGACACATTGAGCCCAATAAGTATGTAAACTCATCAAAACTGAATTTACAAGAGTTACCCTAGCTGCATAGAACAGGTTTCTACTAGACCACTAAGTAATCCTAGCAAGCATCTTATCAATAATACCATCAAAATTAGCATTCCTTAGATATTTAGAATTGAGAGGGATGCCTAAATATCTGAATGGCGCTTCTCCTATAGTAAAACCTGTCCTGTCCAAAATTTTCTGCCTTTCCTCTTCCTTGACATTACCAAAATAAATTGTTGTCTTGTCATTATTTGCCTCAAGACCAGAACAATACTAAAAAAATTTCAAATCCCTAAACAACAAATCTACATAATCACTATCACCATGTGCAAACAACATAAGATCATCAGCAAAAACAAGATGATTCAGCTTCATGTTCTTGCACCAGTAATGGAACTTGAAATCTTTTTTCTTTCCAATCTTCTTAAGTAACCTAGTTAGATATTCCATCACAATCACAAATGGCAAGGGAGATAAAGGATCAACTTGTCTTACACCCCTTTTCCCTTTAAAAAAAGCCATTCACACCTCCATTTATCATAAGAGAGAAAGCAGGTGTACTCACACATTGCCTTATCCGATTTATAAATTGATCTGGGAATCCCAATCCATGCATCATATCCTGAATAAAGCTCCAGTGAACAAAATCATAATCTTTTTCAAGTCCACCTTAATAGTGAACCTAAGAGAGAATCTTTTGTTGTTTTAATGACTAAGCATATCCTGACAGACAAGGATATTGTCAAGTATTGATCTGCCTTGAACAAAAGCTCCCTGAACCTCATTTATCAAGCTAGATAGAACTTCCTTCAATCTCTCACATAACATCTTAGAAATCATCTTGTACGCAACATTGCAGCAGGCAATTGGTCTAAATTGAATGACCTGATTTGCCCTGACAATCTTAGGAATCAAAGTGATCATGGTAGCATTTAACTGTTTAAGCAAACAACCATTATTTAAAAAATCCAAGACAGCATCAGTGACACTCTCACCCACCATACTCCAAGCAGATTTGAAAAATTTGCTAGAGAAACCATCAGGACCTAGAGCTTTGTCATCTTTAATATGCCACAAAGCTTGTTTCACATCCTTGCTTGTAAAGGATCTGCAAAGATGCTCCTTATGAGAGACATCCAAAATAGGCCCTTCCTGAATTACAGACTGACTAATATGCCTTCTAGCAGCAGACTGAGTCCCTAATAGACCTTGATAGTACTGAACAAAAGCATTTGCTATCCTATCTGGATCTCTAACAAGCTCACCATCCCTTTTCATAATGCTACAAATTCTATTCAATAGCCTTCTCCTTTAATGCTTACATGCATGAAAGTAAGCAGAGTTAATATCTCCATCTTTAAGCCAATGAAGTTTAGCTTTCTGCTTCAAATAACTATATCTAGCATCATGAGCAACCTTGAAAGCCTTTCTAGCTTCAATCTCTAGAGCAATAAGATCCTCATTCATTGGATCCATATCTAACTTTTGCTGAATGTCTTTTAAAGTTACAGCAGCTAACGCTTCCTTAGTTTCAATACAGGAAAAATTATCCATTTTCTCTTTCAAATTCTTCTTCATATTGCTCAATTTTTTAACAATCTGAAACATTGGAGTTCCTTGAACTTAGTAATTCCAAACATCTTTTTTCCACCTCAAGAAAATTAGGGGCGTCAGTCCAAGAATTAAAAAACTTAAAAGGCTTTTAATTCCATCCTTACCACCATGCATTTGCACAACACAAGGACAATGATCCATAAGCCCTTCAGGCAAAAAAGTATCCACAATATGCTGATACTTGTTAAGAAATTCATCATTAACAAGAACCCTATTAATCCTAGAACAGACCCTACTTCCCCCCTCTTGCTTATTACTCCAGGTAAAGAAGGAACCAGCTGTCTTGAAGTCACATAACCCAGTATCCCTAACACACTGCCTGAATTGATCCACTTCAACAAAACTAACAGGTGATCCAACTCTCTCATCCATATTCAGAACATTGTTAAAATCACCTCCAATAATCCAAGGATCTTGTATGTTCCTGCTAAGACCAATCAGACAATCCCACTAATCCTTCCTCTAAGTTCCCATATTCATACCATACACCATGGAAACCCAAAATCTATGACCAGAAGCTTTATGCTTAACAAGAGCATGAATTACTTGAGTTTCCACAACAATATTATCAACATCAAAGACCTCAAGAAACTAAATGAACCAAATTCTTCCATTAGGGTGCTTATTATGATTCGTAATAATGGCCCACTCACTCCCAAAGTTGGTGAAAACCTTTGCAAACTTCTTAGCTTTCACCTTAGTTTCAAGGAGACCAAACAAGCCAATACTATGTTGTCTTAAGAACCACAAGACATCACAGATTTTACTAGCCTTATTTAGTCCCCTTACATTCCAAAATTCACAATTTTCCATGGAGAGTGAAGGAACATTCCCCCCTATCCCATCTTCCAAAGATAACACCCCCTACAATAATTTCCGTCTATTTTCGACGCTTTTAACGCCTATTATCGACGCAAAAAAGCGTCGAAATTTTATTTCTCGACGCTTTTCGTGAGTCGAGAAATTTGTAGGACACTGAAAAGCGTCGAGAATTTCGACGCTTATTTACGTCCAAATTTTTATACTAAGAATCCATGTTTGGATTTTTCGCGCAATTTCTAAAAGTTTGTGACGCTTTTTCATGTCTATGATTATGAAGTTTTCGACGCTTTTTACTGTCCTTAACTCCTAATACATAATTTATCGACTTCTTTAGTAGTATATATTTTCAAAGTTAGCGACGCTTTTTAACGACCACGTCATTAAAAAATTTTTCTATACTATAAAATGCTTCGAGAAAAATGTTCTATACTATTAAATGCTTCGAGAATTTTTTATAATAGTAGGGAAGGTAATTGAAGATAGCTTATAAATATCATTGTGCTACAAAAAATTCCGAAATTAAAAAATTATAAAAAAAATCTCAGTTTATTGTATATACATTAATTAGCATCTTCCCTTATACTCAAATATTTGTACAAGAGCAAAACTAGCTAGCACAACAATGTTTCTAAGTAATTAGTTATAATATTACAACTAATGAAGTGTTTTTTTTTAATTTTTTTTTATTTACAAGAACTAATGAAGTTTTGGATTTTCATTTCTTCACAAACAATCTTCAATCAATTTCCAATTTAGTTTCTCCTTGATCAATCAGCTTGCAAAGGAGGCTTAAAGTAGAGGTTAAGACTATGACCGATAACTCATTGTTGGCCATGAATTCATGGCACACCCTCTGATTTTTCTGGAGTCATGGGAAGGAATTATTGTTTTAGCGTGGCGTGGGGAGACAGACAGCAACAGTAGCAGCATCGCGGTAAAGCGACAACGACATGGTATCCTGTAGCAACAATAAGCTCACTAAAAGATTTGCTTCAAATGTATAATCGAAAAGGCATGGCCTAATGTATGACAGGCTCACTATAATACTTGTTGATATTGGTTTCTTAAGAAGATATAAAGTTGTTAGTAACACCAAAAACTAATGAAATTCCCTAACCAACAAGAGTTGGGTGCACATCCTGTCTAAATATTACATTGAACAAAATCACAAATTTCATGGATCCTCATAACTTTATAAATATTGTCTTATTTCATTTTTATTAGGTTGAAATCACCGTCAAATAGATTAGGTTGAAGTCTCTATTGTACTCCATAAACTCATAGGTAGAATCTTACCAGGATAAACAGTACATGCTTTTCCAGTTAACTGCAGACCAAATGCTCAATCAATCAAACAAAATTTGCAATAATGTCCTCATATATGATAATATATACTATTACTTACTACTTAATCAGCTTACTAACCAATCCATTTATGTTAGTCGTATTTTTAATGGATAAATAACCTTAAAAGGGATAAAAATTTAGAATCCTGCAATTCTAGTCAGGACCAAGTTTTTGTACCTGTTCTGTCACGTCCCATTTGCATTTCAAGGAAGACTAGCTCATGTTTTGATGAAGGTGCTTAATCTATATCACCACCATCCTAACAGCCATAATGCACAAGCTATGTAATGGGAATAAAATAATAACGAAACATAAGCTTCACCACCTTAAACATAAAGGCAATAAAAGCTCAAGTGTTTCCAGCCACCGTTAACTCATAACCAAATCAAGCATTCCACCTTGCAAAAACAGGACTGCTAACATATCTTTTTTAAGAAATTTTAAATATTCAGCTGAAATATTAACATAGTTAAATGTAAATTGTATATTGTAAGCCAATGCAAACTTATAAAACTGCGAAAGATCATTGTTTTTTTCTTCAAAATTTAATGATTGCTTAGTTCAAGGAAATAAAAATACAAAGAAAATTCTGATAAAGGTGTAGCATATACAACTTCTTTTTTTTCTGACATCCAAAACCAATTCATCTATTTCATCGCCACAATTAGATCCCATTTATATATATATATATATATATATATATATATATATATATATATACAACTTCTTTGTTTTCTGACATCCAAAACCAATTCATCTATTTCATCGCCACAATTAGATCCCATTTATATATATATATATATGTATATACATATATGTATGTATATATGTATATATATATATACATATACATATATGTATATACATATATATATACATACATATATATATACATATGTATATAATGTGTATATATATATATGTCTGTATATATATACAGACATATATATATATACACATTATATATATATATATATATATATATATATATATATATATATATATATACATATATAAAATAAATTTATAATTATACTACTACTTCAAAATAGTAAAAGACGCATTAAAATGTGTTCATTAACACGTAAAGACAATGCAAGAAAATAAAAAATCGTACTATGCAAAAACTAGATTGCATTGTAAATTATAAATGTTAGTTTGTATGTGCTAAGTTTGATTAAGCCTTGATGACTAAGCTTGATTGCATTGTAAATCATTTTGACATGTCCATTTGATTTATAATTTGCAATTGTTGGATAGTTAGAATTGTGATTCTTCTAGTTTGTCTTTCATAATGGAGACGTAGCTTGATGATTAGGCGATAACTCTTCGATTCTTATTGATAGCTCTTACTACTAGTCCTTTCAACTATTGATTAGCTTGACTTTCCCCAAATGTGTGCAATTATCATGATACATGTTGATCCCTATTTCCTAGTGTTTTATTATTATTATTATTATTATTATTATTATTATTATTATTATTATTATTATGAGGATACAAAGTTCCAAGATAAAAAAGAAAAGCATGAAAATAAATAGCAAGCACACAAAATAAATATTACTTACAGAGGGATAAGCCGAGACATAGCCACACCTCTATTATCCTCCTCTAAAATACGACTAAGTTCTACCTGAACATTATATTATTATCATAGACTTCCAATTGAGAATCCTTAATGACTCCACGATTTGCTAACCAATCCGCCGCTCTATTCTCTTCTCTGAAAATGTGAGCTACAGTAATTTGCCAACGATCAACGCAAATAAGATTTAAGCATTGTTGTATATCATGAACACATTCACCTCTTCTAGCGTCTTTCTTCTGCATTTCTTGGACCACTACCAAATCATCCAATTGAATTTCTAGCTACTCAATTTGGAGGGTTAGGGCCAGCTCTAAACCTCTTACCAAGGGAAAAACCTCCTCTCTATAAGCAGAGCAATACCCATAGCTTGCTACAAAAGCCATCACAAAGCTACCAGCATAGTCTTTAATAATTCCACAACCCCCAGCTAGCCCAAGGCTGCCCTTAGCCGCACCATCGCAATTTAGAACATACTACCCAAAAGAAGGAGCATGCCAATTAATGTTGGCAGGTATCTTATCTTTGTTTTGTGCTAATTCATCAACTGAAGCATCCCAAATTGTTCTCCTCGCTTCATCATACATGACTTGAAGAAAACCTCCAAAATCTAAAGGGATTTTATTCATTCGATTGTACACAAAACAATTTCTGTAACGCCAAATCCACCATATCGTGACTCCAAAATAAATAGGTCAAGATTCTTTACCTGCAATGTCGTCATCTCTTGCACTTTCAGTAATCAACTCTTTGACATTTCCTCGAAAGAACCGATGCATTATCGAGTCATCCATCGTTTTTCTCCACACCATTTTTGCAGCTAGGAAGTCACGAATTATGTGCAATGTGCTTTCTTCAAAAGCCCCACAAATTTAGCACTTGGGGCTATCCGTCATCTTTCGCTTGAAAAGGTTCAAATTTCCTAGCACTTTATCATGACAAGCCAGCCACATAAAGGCTCTAATACATTGTTACACGGGTAAATTCCTAAAAAAGTGGAAACTAGGTCCTTAACTAATCCTCCCTAAGCCAAACACAATTTATAATCACTTAACAAACCTAAATATAAGTATAGAGGTAAGTCAAGTATCGAAACCCTAGAAACCGTTTTTTTCAAATGCTTTCAATTGTGCGCATAGGCTAGGTTGAAATTAAGGGTGAAGAATACAATAACTAAGAATAATGAACTAAAAAAACAAAGAATGAAACAATTAAAACACTAGGGAGTAGGGATCAACAATTAATCATGACAATTGCAATAACTTAGGAAGAACATGCCAATCAGTGGTTGTGAAGACTAATAATAAGATCTATCAATTGGAATCACTGAGCTATTTCCTAATCATTAAGCTAGTAGTCTCGCCGAATAACAAACTGGGAGAATAACAATCCAAACCAATGGACAATTGCAATTCCTAAAACAATGGGTCGTGTCATTATAAATCACAATGCAATCTAGACTAATTCTCAAGGCCTAATAAAATTACACTCATGCAAATTTACACTAATCACTTTAATCTCAACAATCAATCAGCTAGTTCCTAAATTAACCAAAATCAATCAATCATAGAAGTTTCACCCAATCCCTCGTCAAACAACTACTTAAGAATCTTCATCTAATGAACAAGCAACTAAGAAATTAAGAATCAACAAAATGTAAAGAACAATTACACTAATCAAGAATCAAACATCAAAATCAAATCAAATAAACATGAAATTAAACAAAGCAATAAAATGAGATAGAGTTAGAAATCCTCATTGATTGATTATGGAGATCTTTAATACAATTGTCACCTTGAATCTTCTATATCTCAAATCCCCAAAGAAATCTCCAACTTTCTCTCTGTAAATCTACTCCTAAATTAACCCTAAAACTAGAGGGGGAAACTCTCAACTAAGCTAAAATTATTATCAAAATTATGTCAAAAACTTCTTACAAAAGTAGGGTTGAAAAACCCTTTATAAGAGGCATAAGAACGAAATTGAACAAAAACGAAAACCCGAAGTGGCGAGCCCTCGCACGGATCTGCACGCCCAAGCGTGTGGCCACGCGCTTTTGGGTTTCTTCGACTTCTTCCTAGCCTTGTGCGCTCGCAAATTGGTCTTCGTGAGTGCACGCAATATGTTAATGATAGTCACTAAGCATGGCAGATTCAAACAGAGTTGAGGGTGGGTTCAACATCGCGATTTCATGAGAGCGCGGCTTGAGAGCGCAAGAGCTAGAACTTGGAGCATCCACTTTATTGCACCATGTTCTTTCCCAATAATATGAGCTTGCTCCAAAAGCATCTTTCAACTTAGAAAACTAACAATATCAAGACCCGAACCTCATACAATACCTACAACCATAAAAAGAGAAGAAACAAAGGAGAAAATACTAGATTCCTAGCCTTTTCTCTTAGCGGAGTCACTTCACCAGCCATTGTATCCCTCTTTGAGCGAGCCTGCTGAATCTCCTTATCCTTTTGAATAAGGGCCAAACCATGATTCTAATACTCCTTCTTCACCGTAAGAAAGGCATTGGACAAGTCACAAACAGACTTAACGAGCTGCAAACAAGAAAGAAGACAGAAATAAACTAAGGTAAAAGCCAAAAAGCGAGAAAAATAATCCAAGCAACAAATAAAAGAATAAGCTAGAGAAGGAAAGTAAAACTAAAAAAAATAAATAAAAAGAAAGGTAAAGAGCAAAGGCTGACCTTCTGCAGATCATGGCACGCAGTGGCCACAGGGAGACTGAATGAGCTACTGGTAGAATCAGCGGGGAGACAAACCCCCTAAGTAAGACGGTATCCCAAAGTGCCGCCATCTTGAGGTTTGTCAACAAACAAGGACTCATCAACCCTAACATTCATTAATGGACGGAATGGAGCATTCTCAGCTCCAGCAGGGAACAATAGGGGTCAGAGCATAACATCAATGGCACTTTAGAGAACTCTATGGGTCCAGTAGGTTGAAAGGTGCTTCAAGCAGAGAGTGATCTAAGGTCGCGGAAGACATATTCTCAAAAGCATCACCTAAGAACTGGTGAACGCAACGGTTAAGCTCGCTGGAGTTTTGAGTGCCAACCTCCCTACCAGCATTCTCACCCGGAAGCCCAGTGTTGGCAAAATAAGAGGCAAAAGGATCAAGGGCAGAAAAAGTCAAAGCCTTGTTAGTAGTGGGCCAATCGGTGTCAACAATGGGAGAGGTCATAGGATCATCCTCTAAATCTATGCCTAGTTGATCTTGCTTGTGGGTAATCCCTAGTTGAGAATGCCCGCCCCTGTTAGCAATCCACAAGTGACCTCGTAGCCCTGAAGGGCGAGGTGGAATTCTGAGAAGCTCCATAATAGTTTCATCGGGGAGCTTAAAATCAAAGGCATCAGTAGAAGGAAAAGTAGTGTCCTTAGTAACAACAATAGCATCGACATCAATACAAAAGAGCGAAACATGCTCATAAAAAGTTATTTGCTTCATACCCGCAGCGGTAGTATTCTCAACCTCCTTAAAGGGAAACTTAAGAACATAATTCGCAAAATTGTCACCATTATTTTTTGAACTATTTAAAGCTTGATTAAGTGGCTCCTTTTCCATAGAAGTCTGAGGTGCCACTTGGCCGAAAGTCGCAGCAGGCTGCTTCTCAGGAGAAGCACCCTACGCAACTAACGCCTCAAACCTTGAAGCAACTTCCATGGGTGCTGCACGAATCTCACGCCGACTCCCTATAGTGGAAGAGGAAGGCTCAGCCTCAGCACGGCTAGACCTTGCATGGTCAGCAACTACCACAATACCAAAGACAAACCGCAGTTCAACTGGAGCCAAGCGCACCTCCTTCTTCAGAGAGCCAACATAAACCTGTAAGGTCTCAAAAAGCTCTCGGGGATTATAAGGAGTGGCACTAAGGGGATCCTTCCAGTTGGCAGCCAACCCAAGAATGTGCCTTTCCAGCTTATCATAACCTGAAAATCAAGTGGCCAAGAAACAAAAAGCGTAACGTAATATGGTAGAAATAAGAAAAGAAGAAGAGTACTCATAAAATGCGCAAAAAAGAAAAACAAAACTTAGCATACTCATGTGTAGAGCATAAACGCATGGTAGAGAGCTTTTCATTGCCTATAATGTGAAGAGAGTTAGGTAGCCAAATCTTGGGAAACTTTGTATCACCCGTTCTTTCTCCCTACAAAGCATCAAAGGCTTCTATCTCTCGAACAAGCTCAGCTGGGGAAACAGTAACCCATTTGATGAGCATTAAGGTTGTTTTTACCTTCTTTTCTTAGCTTTCCCTCTTAATAAATGCTTAGTTTTATGATTTTCCTCTTTATTTTACCTTTTCTCTTTAATTTTATGGTTTACTGCATTTTGATTGTTTTTCTAGTCTTTTCTCCTTTATTTGCTCTCTTTTTGTGGTTATAGGTATTTTACAAGGTTCGGGTCTTGATATGGATGGATTACTAAGGTGGAAGATGCTTTTGGAGCAAGCTCGGCAATAGGAAAGCTCAAGATGCAAGGAAGTGGGTTCTCCAAGTTCTAGCTCTTGTGCACTCAAGTCGTGCTCTCATGAAGATGGGTGTTGAACCCACTGTCAAGTGCTTTTAGGGACTGCCACTCTTGGTGTCCATCATCATTATTCGGTGTGCTCATTCGAATCCATTAGCAAACCCACGAACCCTCGAGAAGAACCGAAGAAACCGAGAGGAACGCGGGTGAGCAGCATAGTGGTGCAAGCACACAGCACAGTGGCACATGCGCACCCCTATGGGTCCCTGTTTTGCTCGTCTTTGTTTTGCGCCTCTTATAAATACCTATTTGTAACCCTATTTTTGTAGGTAATTAAAGATTGAAATTAGATCATAATTTTACCTTAGTTGAGGGCTTCTCTCTCTAGATTAAGGGTTAGTTTAGGAGTAGATTTTAGAGAGAGAAAGCGAGGAATTTCAATGGTGATTGAGAGATTGAAGATTCAATGGTAAAAATTTTGTTCAAGATCTTCTCTATTATCAATGAGCATCTCTAACTCTATCTCATTTTATTGTTTGGTTTAATATTCAAGTTTGTTTGGATTGATTTTGATGTTTGATCCTTGATTAGTGTAGTTGTTCTTCATATATTCATTTATTCTTGATTGCCTTAGTTGTTTGTTGATTAGATGATGATGTTAGAGTAGTTGTTTAGCTAGGGATTGGGTGAAACTTGTATGAATAATTGATTGTGCTTAATTTGGGAATTGTGTTGATTGATTGTTGAGATTAAAGTGATTAATGGAAATTGCACATGTGTGTAATTAAATAGGCCTTGATAATTACGCTAGATTGCATTGTAAGTCTACATTGATATGGACCATTGATTTTTATCTTACAATTATCGATTGAGTTTGATTTGTGAAGTTCCTAGTTACTGTCTCTCGTAGTTGGCGATAGTTAGACCTCTAAGAGATAGCTTGTCGAGCTCTTTTAATTTCTCTTAACATTAGTTTTTGCAACCATTGCTACAATTGTCATGATTACTTCTTGATCCCCCTTCCTAGTGCTTTATTTGTCTTCGTTTTGTTAGTTGGTTAGTGTTTACCATTTATCATTAGACTTCGACCTAGCTTAGGTGCATAATTAAGAGCGCTTGAACATTACCATTCCTTTGGATTCAACCCTTTACTTGCCTAGTTGCCTCTATACTTGTATTTAGGTTTCCTAAGTGTTATAAATTTGGTTTGACCGAAGGAGGATTAGTTTCAACGACCTAGTTCACCCCTCGTCAAAATGGCGCCGTTCCCGAGGGATCAGAACGGTGTCTATGTTTGAGATTTATTTTTTTTTGCTTGAGTCTAGGTCTTTGTATATACTTTTCTTGTAAGAAAAATTGCTACCAATAATCTAAAATTTGCCTCGTTCGCCTAAATTAATCCCAACTTTCGTTTATTATCTATCACTCCCAACTTCAGGGGGTATTAAATTCTATTGCACCCAACAAGTAATCTAACCTGATATTGTAGGTTACCTAGACACGTGTCCACACGTGATAGGTCCAAACAAAAAAAGAAACAAAATTACAAAAAAATAACAAAAAAAAAAAACTAAAACCAAAATACCAGCCACCCTCTCCCCACCTCCTAACTCACCGGAACCCTAACCCCAGCCTCCAAACTCGCCAGAAACAGGCCCACAAATCCCCTTAAACCACCAAAAACAACTGGTCGTTCTCTCCCCATTTACCCCCGTAGCACCACGACAACCACTGCGCACCAGCCATGCACCACAACACAACCGTACCACGACCACGCATCTCACTTCCCAAGTTCCCCAGCTATTTTCACCCTCTTAACCGCCGTTTTCTCCCCTTCCCTGCCGAATTCCGCCTACCTATCCTTTTCCCGTCGAATTCCACCCCTTTCCTCGTCGAATTCTGCCCTCTTTCCGTTCCCCGATTTCCTTTCCTCGGTTTTGGTGCGCGAGAGGAGAGACATGGGGCTGTGGTTGTGGTCGTGGAGAGTGAAGGAGCATGGGAGGGTGGGTGGTGGTCGTGGCGCCGACACCACGGCAAGAAAGGGGGTCTAGGCGGTGATCGGTGCTCTAGGGGAAGGTGTTTGTGGCTGTGGGTGGGTGGGTGGGGCGGGTTGTTGCTGTCATGGGGAAGGTTTTGGTTTTTTTTAATCTTTAATTTATTTTTATTTTAATCAATCATTATGTGACACGTGTGCAACTAATCACAAGTCAACAAAATTTACCTCTTCAACTGGTTTCAAGTCATTTGGGTGCAATAGAAATTAATACCCTCTAAATTGGGAGTGATAGATAATAAACGAAAGTTGGGATTAATTTGGGCGGACGAGGCAAAGTTCAGATTAATGGGAGCAATTTTTTCCTTTCTTTTATTTGATTTTTGTTACTTTTTTGAAATAAAAAATGGCATGACTATCATTTCCTCGATATGACAATGAGCCTTTTTTTGAATATTTTCATAGACTTGAGGAATTTCTAGATTATAAATTTTTTAATCTTTGGGAAGCTTATGAGATTTGTTATTTTAGTTTGAATGTGCAAATTAGGAACGAAGTTGAAAGTATGCATAATGGTGAATGTAGAGCATTGTCAATTGATGATGCTTGAGATTTCTATGTTTGGTTTGGTAAGGATGCTTATAATAGGAGTAGTCATGATTCTAATGTTGATGTGCATTGTCTTGATTCTTCTAATTTTAGCATGATTTTCTATGATTTGTCCATGATCCCATTGGTGAACCTAGAATAAATGCTTCCAATTCTATTTCCCCTTTTGTTCATGATGATGTGGTGCATGCTCCAGTTGATGTTAAAGGTGTGTTTCAATTTTCTCCATTATTTACCATGTCTCCTTGTGATGTGCTTCGTTCCCTTAGTAACGAATCTCATGTGTTTGATTGTGCCCCCCACTCCCCAATATGATGAGTATGCTCAAGATTTTAATGTTGATTCTTCCAATCTTGGTTGTACTTCTTCTTCTCTTTTTGAGCCTCAACCTTTGACACCTTCTCAATATCTTGTTGATATATTTGAATCTCAAATTAGGTGCATTGATCTTAGTAATGAGCTTGTTCCTAGTAAGGAGTCGATTCTTAATTCTATGAGAAGCCAATTAGAGATGATGAAAAAGAATGAGCGTATTGAGGAGGAAAAGATAAGAAGAGATGAGTTAGAAAGTGACAAGGGAATAAACGCGTCGTCAATTGTCTATCCCTAGATCAAATACAATTTATACAACCTAAACAAACCTAATACGAGTATAAGGCAAGCATAGGGGTCGAACCACAAAGAACGGATAAACACCACCAAATGTTATCGGCAATTAAGCTAGTCTGGAATAGGAGATAAATAAACTAAAGTCTAAATATGCTAAAAAAAGAAATAAAACACTAAGGGAAATGGTTTAGGTATAGCATTCACTTGAACATAAATAAAGGCATAGAAATTGAATTAATTATGAACTAAACATGCACGAATATCGAAATAAAGGATCCAATCTAGCCGCCTTCCGGGGTCAATTGGCTTTTCCTAACATAGCCTCTATGTTTCCACATTAGAACCATATACTAGGAGGTAACTAAGTCAACTTCCGTTTCTTGTTAGCAAAGATTCACCTTTAATCAACCAACAATGTGCACTTGCAAGAAGATTAAAGAATATCAAGCATATAAAGACTTTAATCACAAAAAATCAATTCTAAACCCTAGAACATGCTCAAGATCCAACTACACCACAACCATCCCCTGAATGGGGAAATTACTCACTAATCATGCTAATATCAAGATTAATTAACAAACAATCAAGGATAAACATGATTAACAAGCAATACCAACAACTAAAATAATAATCAAAATAAAGCAAATAAAAATAGAGCAAAGAGAGTTAGAGATTCTCATTGATTGAATGTGAAAATCTACAAACAAGATAGTCAATCTTCTTCTTCAATATCCAAGCTCAACAATGGTGAAACCCTCACTTTCTCTCTCTAAACTATCCTAATTCTAACCTAAACCTAGAGAGAGAAGCTCTCCTAAAACTAATTAGAGAATGGAATAGATGGTTATTGAATAATTTTTTCCTCCCTTCTAATTACCCCCAAAATGGGTATTTATACTAAGCTAGGAAAAATAGAAAAATAAAAGAAAAGAAAATAAAATAAATTAAAAAGGAAAAGTAAAATAAGAAAACTAATATAAAAGTAAAAGAAAGAAATAAGAAAAAAGGTAAAAGAAAAGAAAGAAATAAAATTAAAAAGAAACTAAACCAAAATCGATTCCCACAAAACACAACCAGACTCTCTTCTTCGAAATTGGCTGCTTCAATTATCATCTTCACCATTCATCAAAATCCATCATCACCGCACATCATCATCGCAAATCAAAGATCAACGGCCATCACCAAGCTTCAATCGTTCGATCCTCATTAAATATCATGTGTGAGGCTCGTGGAGTGGTTCGGTCGAACCATGGGTTTGTGTAGCCAAACTACGGGGTTGGTTCGGTCGAACCGTAGGTGTGTTCGACCACAACTCTTTAATTTACAGAACTTGAAAGTGTCTGACTTTTGCTTCGACCGAACTCTCAACGGTTTGCTCGAACTTGATTAATTTGCCATTTGCTCTGATTTTTGGCCGTTGCTTGTGCAAATTGGTGGTTTGATGTGGCGCAAAGTTTTGCTGCTGTTGATTGTTGCGAGTGCGGCTGATTGTGGGTGTAAATTGGTGCGGTGGTGAAGTTGGTTGCTGCGGTTTGGGCTAGTGGAGATGCGCCGCTGCTCTTTTGGTGGTGAGAGTTGCAGCGGTAGAGATGGTGGCAGGCGTGGGAGGCGCAACAACTGCTGCGGGCTGCTGCTATAGTAGCTGTTGCGGTGGTGATTGCTGTAGTTGTTGGCGACTGGAAGTGAGGAGTTATTGGTGAAGGGTGAGCGCTGGTTGTGAGATGTGGGGGTCTGGTTGTGGTCGTGTGCGGTGGTGAGAGCAGGGGGTTTTGGTTTGTTTTGGTGTGGTGGAGGTTAAGGAAGGTGGGGTGACAGATAGGAGGCAGCAGGGGCTTGATGTTGGGTGGCAATTGAAAAGCCTCGGCTTGGACTTTGAACTCGAGCCTATACACAAACAAACCCGAGGGTGAAACCGAGACAAATAAAATAAAATAAATAAAATGGAAATAAATAAAATAAAATAGAAAAAGAGAAGTAACACTAAACTAATAAAAATAAATAAAAGTAAAATAGAAATAAGAAAAATAAAACTAAAACTAATAAAGTCATATAACTACACAATTAAATAAAATAAACTTAAAACTAATTAAAACTATGAAAGTAACAAAGGAAAGGAGCGAAATAAAATAAATCGAAAACAAATAAAATACGAAAATAAACTAATTATAATAAAAACTACGAAAAGAACTAAAACACGACAAAATTACCAAATAAACAAGAAATGTTATTAAAGAGAAAACAAGAGAACGAAAGGGAAAATAAGATAAAACAAACACGAAAATGACTCTAAAACTACTCCTTAAGAGTGACACAAATGTAACTTATCAAATTCCCCCAAGCTAAACCTTTACTCGTCCTCGAGCAAAGCTAAGGCAAAAGAGAACAAGAAGGAATTATTGAAAGCAAAAGAAATAAAATAGAATTAAAGAGAAAGAATGTACGGTAACTCACTGCCGTAGGAATCACGGATGCATTTAGCGTATGCATCAAGCCCTTTAAACCCCTATGTCGCCAAACAGGACGAGTAAGCTCTCGTGAGGGTTTCCTAAGAGGTTTAACCCACAACTCTTGGCAACACATAACATTCAAGGCAAAGGTGAAATCAAGAAAACTCGAGTTTTGATATTTCAAACCAAACACAAACAATGGGCTAAATGCACAAGAATACAATCCTTTCTAGACATTAAAGGTAGCCAAGCAAAAGAATATCTAAGGTTGATGCACACATAAAGCATGCAAAGGGTAGAAAACTTAGAGGGACTTACATTCCTCCTTATCTCCAACCAAACTTCCGCATCCTCTCTAGTTTTGCTTCCACTTTTAAGGTGATATCTCGAGATTCCTCGAAGGAACCAGAAGAAATAAGCAATGATAAACATTTAGGCTACCCGACATCTTGGCATCGATAGCTCGCTCAATAGGCTTGGCTTGATTACCCTCCACCGGTAGTAACTAAACCTTACTAAGGTCAAAAGGTCTTAAAAGGGTTGAAACGTTTAGGCTAGGGTGAAGGGTGTGGAAATAAATTTGGGAATTGGTGGTAAACTTAGAAGTGAAGCAAGGTTGATCATTCCTCAATTCAAACTCAATAAACTACCAACTTTCAAATAAAAAATTCTAGCAACTCCTCCCCCAAGCTTATTCTTTTTCAACCAAACAACAAATATTTTTGTATTTTCTCACCTTTTTTTTTCATTTCTTTTTATTCTTTGCTCTCGCCTCTTTTAACTTTGAGCGACTTTTTCTTTTATTTCCTTTATTTTCTTCTCATTTGCTCAAACCATTCCACATAACAAATATAAACACAAGTACCAAAATTTGAGTTTTTCACTTCTTTTTCATTCTCTTTTTCTCACTTTCATTAACCAAAAATACAAATCAAGTCCCAAGAATGCTTCACAAAAACTAATAAAGTTGAAAATAAAGCAAAGGTCCATTGGTTTGTAGTGTGGTTATGCCAAAGAAGGGAAAATGGCTCAAATTGGGTTACTAAATGAGCAAATGCAAAATAAAAATAAAAGAATAGAAAATAATAAAACAAAACAAAGATCCTAATTGCCTTCGTCTTCCCCTAGGTTGGTTCGGTCTCGATCTTGGGTAGATTAAGACAAATTCTCGATATAAGCTAGCAATGCCAAGGATCCAAACGCCACACATGCAAGAAATGTAGAAGGCTAGAACAATATAGACACATCCTTACAAGAATGACGGTAGTGGAGTAGCAAAAATCACCTTTAAAGCTTCAACTAGCTAGAGAGCGACAACCATCTTACCACAAACCAAGTGAGCTAAGGTCGCAAAGCCCTTAAGTTCTACTACCTTGGCAACGCTATATGTGTGAACCAACCTCGACATTCAAGTGCATGAAAACCTCTAACAACTAGCAAAGAGGGTATTCTAGGTGCTAAAGCCCAATTATTTCCAAGTTTAAAACAAAACATTTTGAAACTTTGCCTTGAATGCCATGGAAAGACACTATACACACAAATATTCACAAAACCAACAATACTCAAGAATGCATATACAATTGTGCAAGATGAAAGCATGATCAATCAAAGCTACAAATACCAAAAGTCAACTCTATAAGGCGCTCATGGCCATCCAAACATAGAAAACCAATCTCAATAATAGACTTTGGCAAGTATGAGAGAAATAAATCAAGCAATCATGAGACTATGGATTAAGAAACAACGAAGAGATATAGATAACCACCCAAGCTAGCGAATAGCTACTCCCCCAAGCTAGAATGGAGCATTGTCCTCAATGCTCAAAATAAAGGCACAAAGGGTGGGTGTGAGGGGAAGAAAGAAAACACATTCACACAACAATTCATAATTCATTCAATCCAAATGCATATAATAAAGCAAAGATGAGGGAATAAGGAAAGAGTAAACCAAATGTGAGGTGGGTATTGAAACCCGCAATTGAGCACATTGTCCACAATTTAATCTAATTCCTCATCTTTGTTGCTTTTCCAAATGCAAGCAATCATTGGTGTGCTTCTTCTCAAGGAGCTCAATCCAAAATCCTTGCACATGAGTATATGCATCGAGTACCTATACACATAGCAAGAGAGTAAACAAAAATGAGAAACACAAAAGAGAGAAAAAGAAAGCAATAAAACACGGGTTACTTCCCGAGAAAGGCTTGCTTAACGTCCAAGCATGACCAATCTAATTAATCCGACAAAGAACACAAAAGCTTGTCATATGCACAGGCAAACATATCAAGAAATAGAGCATACACGATGCTCATATGACAAGCAAACATAAAGTACAAGGAGACTTTATGCTTGAGAGAAGGGAGAAAAGAAAAAGTAAAAGAATCAAAAGAAAAATCAAGAAAATAAGAAGAAAAAGTAGAAGAAGAAAAAGAAAAATCCTCACAAAAATCTTTTTGGTCGGCATTATAACTCTTTTCCTCATCAACAATGAAATAATTGGGGGCTTCGGAATCATGAATAAGAAGAGGATCCCTAAGAGGTTCTTTGAGAAAAGAAGGGAGGAACATAGGATAATAGGAGATATGGTTAAACCTTTGGGAAAAAGGTGTATGAGAAAGGCAAAAAGGGGTAGCTAATCCCTCATCAAAAGATCTCACATCACTAATGAGGGAATGAAAATCAATCATGGAATCCTCAAATGAAGAACCCTCACGTTCTACATCTCCCTCAAGCTCAAAAACTCCAAGCAATTCAACCTCAACCTCCTCTTCACAACCTTGAACAACATCTCCCTTAAATTTATCAAGGCCTACCATCTCAAAATCAAGAGTGAATGGGGGCAAATTTCTCTCAAACTCATCTCTTTCTAATGAAGCATTATCAATGAACTCTCTCATAAGGTTATGGGCTACCGTTTGAAACTCAAGAAATATTTGGGCCATAATCTCAAATGAGTCCAAACCATCATGGATAGACGAGTCAAAAGCTTGCTCATTGGAATCACCTAGGGGACTATGGGGCACACCTTTAGAATTCATGCAAAAATCGGATGCAATATGAGAAAGAACATGCACTTCATCATCATTAGAATTTACCTCATTACATTGAGCTATACAGGGAGGGGAGTTGAAATCATGCATTACATGGTCACTATGGGGAGCATCAAGCACATCATGGGGATTCATATTAGACAAATCATGACAATTAGCATCAACATTAAAAGCATGAGAATCCCGAACATAAAGTCTTATGATTGGCCCTCTCCCAATCATAATTATCCCTAGCTAACCATGAATAGAAATCCCAAGCTTCATCCGAAGACATGTCTTGAAATTTACCATTTAACATATTTTCAACTACTCCTCTAAAATTCTCATTTAATCCCAAATTGATGATTTCACAATAATCAACCTTGGTTAAACCTTTAAAACCATCTTGGAAATCCTCAAGTCTATTGAAATACACCCAAAACGGTTCATTATCAAATTGAGGAATAGAAATATAAGCCATTTTTTCCAATAAAGCAACACAAATAAAAACCAACAAATCAAAAGAAAATTATAAAAAATGGACTAGTCTCAATAAGATAACACAATGGTAATAGAAGTTGTTCCTCGGCAACGGCGCCAATTTGACAAGGGAATAAACGCATCGTCAATTGTCTATCCCTAGATCAAATACAATTTATACAACCTAAACAAACCTAATACGAGTATAAGGCAAGCATAGGGGTCGAACCACAGAGAACGGATAAACACCACTAAATGTTATCGACAATTAAGCTAGTCCGGAATAGGAGATAAATAAACTAAAGTCTAAATATGCTAAAACAAGAAATAAAACACTAAGGGAAATGGTTTAGGTATAGCATTCACTTGAACATAAACAAAGGCATAGAAATTGAATTAATTATGAACTATACATGCTCGAATATCGAAATAAAGGATCCAATCTAGCCGCCTTCTGGGGTCAATTGGCTTTTCCTAACATAGCCTCTATGTTTCCACATTAGAATCATATACTAGGAGGTACTATTAAATAACAATCGATAGTAATGAACCTTAACTAAGTCAACTTCCGTTTCTTGTTAGCAAAGATTCACCTTTAATCAAACAACAATGTGCACTTGCAAGAAGATTAAAGAATATCAAGCATATAAGGACTTTAATCACAAATAAATCAATTCTAAACCCTAGAACATGATCCAGATCCAACTACACAACAACCATCCCCTTAATGGGGAAATTACTTACTAATCATGCTAATATCAAGATTAATTAACAAAAAATCAAGGATAAACATGATTAACAAGCAATACCAATAACTAAAATAATAATCAAAATAAAGCAAATAAAAATAGAGCAGAGAGAGTTAGAGATTCTCATTGATTGAATGTGAAAATCTACAAACAAGATAGTCAATCTTCTTCTTCAATATCCAAGCTCAACAATGGTGAAACCCTCACTTTCTCTCTCTAAACTATCCTAATTCTAAACTAAACCTAGAGAGAGAAGCTCTCCTAAAACTAATTAGAGAATGGAATAGATGGTTATTGATTAATTTTTTCCTCCCTTCTAATTACCCCCAAAATGGGTATTTATACTAAGCTAGGAAAAATAGAAAAATAAAAGAAAAGAAAAGAAATTAAATTAAAAAGGAAAAGTAAAATAAGAAAACTAATATAAAAGTAAAAGAAAGCAATAAGAAAAAAGGGAAAAGAAAAGAAAGAAATAAAATTAAAAAGAAAACAAACCAAAATCGATTCCCACAAAACACAACCAGACTCTCTTCTTCAAAATTGGCTGCTTCAATTATCATCTTCACCATTCATCAAAATCCATCATCACTACACATCATCATCGCAAATCAAAGATCAACGGCCATCACCAAGATTCAATCGTTCGATCCTCATTAAATATCATGTGCGAGGCTCGTGAAGTGGTTCGGTCGAACCATGAGTTGGTGCGGCCGAACTACGGGGTTGGTTCGGTCAAACCGTGGGTGTATTCGACCACACCTCTTCAATTTACAGAACTTGAAAGTCTCTAACTCGTGCTTCGACCGAACTCTCAACGGTTTGCTCGAACTTGATTAATTTGCCATTTGCTCTGATTTTTGGTCGTTACTTGTGCGAATTAGTGGTTTGATGTGGCGCAAAGAGCTGCTGCTGGTGATTGTTGCGAGTGCGGCTGATTGTGGGTTTAAATTAGGGCGGTGGTGAAGTTGGTTGCTGCGGTTTGGGCTAGTGGAGATGCGCCGCTGCTCTTTTGGTGGTGAGAGTTGCAGCGGTGGAGATAGTGGCAGGCGTGGGAAGCGCAACAACTGCTGCGGGCTGATGCTATAGTAGCTGTTGCGGTGGTGATTGCTGTTGTTGTTGGCGACTAGAAGTGAGGGGTTATTGGTGAAGGGTGAGCGCTGGTTGTGAGATGTGGGGGTCTGGTTGTGGTCGTGTGAGGTGGTGAGAGCAGAGGGTTTTGGTTTGTTTTCGTGTGGTGGAGGATAAGGAAGGTGGGAGACGGATAGGAGGCAACAGGGGCTTGATGTTGGGTGGCAATTGAAAAGCCTCGGCTTAGACTTTGAACTCGAGCCTACACACAAACAAACCCGAGGGTGAAACCGAGACAAATAAAATAAAATAAATAAAATGGAAATAAATAAAATAAAATAAAAAAAAGAGAAGTAACACTAAACTAATAAAAATAAATAAAAGTAAAATAGAAATAAGAGAAATAAAACTAAAACTAAAACTAAAACTAATGAAGACATAAAACTATACAATTAAATAAAATAAACTTAAAACTAATTAAAACTGTGAAAGTAACAAAGGAAAGGAGCGAAATAAAATAAATCGAAAACAAATAAAATACGAAAATAAACTAATTCTAATAAAAACTACGAAAAGAACTAAAACACGACAAAATTACCAAATAAACAAGAAATGTTATGAAAGAGAAAACAAGAGAAAGAAAGGGAAAATAAGATAAATAAA
Source organism: Chenopodium album (assembly GCF_948465745.1). NCBI lineage: Eukaryota > Viridiplantae > Streptophyta > Magnoliopsida > Caryophyllales > Amaranthaceae > Chenopodium > Chenopodium album. The sequence continues at coordinate 25,418,885 of NC_137842.1, forward strand.
CACGAAAATGACTCTAAAACTACTCCCTAAGAGTGATACAAATGTCACTCTTCAGAAAGCCAATTGTCATCCTTGATGCTTGTTTGCAAAAAATCTATATCTAATGTGTGTTTTGAGGATGATGATGATAATTTTAAACAACCAAGAGAGTGTGAGGATCCTTTTTGTGAGCATTTGAGTGATGGTGAAGGAGTTGTGTATGAATAGAGTGTCAATGTCGAAAACCCCAACCCTCCTTCCCATCTTCATGAATATCAAGTGTATGTTTGTGACCCTTCAATCTATGAGTATAAAGACTCTTTCGAGGAAATGTCCCATTTGTTTATTGAGAGTCATATGAGGACTTATAGATTTTTAGATTATTTCATTGAGAACGCTTCTTGGGACTTAGATGAGTTTGAGATGAATCTACCTCCATTCATGTATGGTTTTGAGGCCTTGTGTTTTAAGATAGTTGAAGGAAAGGTTGTTTATTTTGGTGGAAACGAGCTTGGGGTTGATCCCCTTGGAGTTTTTGAGCTTGAGAATGGTGTAGATTGTGAGAGTTCATCATTTGAGGACTCTATGATTGATTTTCATGCCCTCTTTGGTGATGTGAGACCTTGTGTTGAGGGAGTTGCTATCCCTTTTCCCATTTCTCATACCTCTTTTTCTCAAAGGTTTGACCACATCCCTTCTTGCCCTATTTTTCTCCCTTCCTATCTCAAAGAGCCTATTAGGGAGCCCTTTTTTATGGGAGATTTTCATGTCCCTCATTCATCATTGTTGAGGAAGGGAGGAAATATGGCAACCAAATATTTAGTGAGAAGGAATTGCCTTTTTCTTTTTCTTTCCATTCTTCTTTCCCCCCTTCTACTTCTTATTTGCTTGAATTTTCTTTTGATCCCTCTTCTTCTTTCTTTTGGCGTCTCCCTTCTCACTTGCGTGCAATAATCTTGTTGCACGTTCTTATCCCATCATTTGCCTATCGTTTATCTTATGAAATGATTAGTAGTACATTTGGCAAGCTGTTGAGTGCTTTGAATTATTATTTTCTAGAGCGGTCAAGCTTGGACCTTATGTAAGCCTTTCTCGGGAAGTAACCCGTGTTTTATTGCTTTCATTTTCTTTTCTTTTTAGAGTAGATTTTCACTAATACGAATGTTTGTGTGCCTTTTTCTAGGTACAAGACTTGATATACTATGGTGCATTGCTTTAGATCAAGAATCGAGGAAGTAAACTCCACAAATGCTAGCATATGGAAAACAAGACTCAATTCTAGATGAATTTGGCTTTGAAAGGTTGAATTGGGTCATTTGCGGGTATTTACACCCACCTAACATCCGGTAATATCTTTCATTGTTCTTTCTCTAATGGTTAATGCCGTGTTGGATATGTGTTCGCATTGTTGGGTTGTTCTCTTTGTTTTCCTCCTCCCATACATGGATCCTTTGATCTATGTTTGAGCGTGTTGTTTCATTCAAGCTTGGGGGAGGGTATTCTATCATGTTTGGTGGAATTTTGATTCATATATGCCACTCACATTTGTATATGCATTCCCATGTTCTATATCTCGAAAAACTCCAAAAAGGTTTTTGTTTCTTTCAAGAGAAATTCGTAATGTGTCTTTATTATGTTCTTGCTTTGGACATAATACTTTTTAACATTAACTCACTTTCATAGGAATCACGGTCAAAAAGTATGGGAGGAGGTTAAAAAGTATGGGAGGAGGTTAAAATTGACCGTGATTCCTACGAAAGTGAGTTAATGTTAAAAAGTTTTATGTCCAAAGCAAGAACAGAATAAAGCACATTACGAATTTCTCTTGAAAGAAACAAAAATATATTAGGAGTTTTTCGAGATATAGAACATGGGAATGCATATACAAATGTGAGTGGCATATATGAATCAAAATTCCACCAAACATGATAGAATACCCTCCCCCAAGCTTGAATGAAATAACATGCTCAAACATAGATCAAAGGATCCATGTATGGGAGGAGGTAAACAAAGAGAACAACCCAACAATGCTAACACATGTCCAACACGGCATTAACCATTAGAGAAAGAGCAATGAAAGATATTACCGGATGTTAGGTGGGTGTGAATACCCGCAAATGACCAAATTTAACCTTTCAAAGCCAAATTCGTCTAGAATTGAGTCTTGTTTTCCATATGCTAGCATTTGTGGAGTTTACTTCCTCGATTCTTGATCTAAAGCAATGAACCATAGTATATCAAGTCTTGTACCTAGAAAAAGGCACACAAACATTCGTATTAGAGAAAATCTACTCTAAAAAGAAAAGAAAATGAAAGCAATAAAACACGGGTTACTTCCCGAGAAAGGCTTGCATAAGGTCCAAGCTTGACCGCTCAAGAAAATAATAATTCAACGCACGCAAGAGCTTGCCAAATGCACTACTAATCATTTCATAAGATAAATGATAGGCAAATGACGGGATAAGAACGTGCAACAAGATTATTGCACGCAAGTGAGATGGGAGATGCCAAAAGAAAGAAGAAGAGGGATCAAAATAAAATTCAAGCAAATAAGAAGTAGAAGGGGGGAAAGAATAATGGAAAGAAAAATAAAAAGGCAATTCCTCCTCACTAAAGATTTGGTTGGCATATTTCCTTTCTTCCACAACAATGATGAATGAGGGACATGAAAATCTCCCATAAAAAAGGGCTCCCCAATAGGCTCTTTGAGATTGAAAGGGATAAAAATAGGGCAAGAAGGGATGTGGTCAAACCTTTAAGAAAAAGAGGTATGAGAAATGGGAAAAGGGGTAGCTACTCCCTCTACACAAGGTCTCACATCGCCAAAGAGGGCATGAAAATCAATCATAGAGTCCTCAAATGATGAACTCTCACAACCTACACCATTCTCAAGTTCAAAAACTCCAAGGGGATCAACCCCAAGCTCCTTTCCACCACAATAAACAACCTTTCATTTAACTATCTCAAAACCCAAGGCCTCAAAACTATGCATGAATGGAGGTAGATTCATCTCAAACTCATCTAAGTCCCAAGAAGCGTTCTTAATGAAATCATCTAAAAATCTATAAGTCCTCATATGACTCTCAAAAAACAAATGGGACATTTCCTCGAAAGAGTCTTTATACTTATAGATTGAAGGGTCACAAACATACACATGAGACTCTTGAAGATGGGAAGGAGGGTTGGGGTTTTCGATATTGACACTCTATTCATACACAACTCCTTCACCATCACTCAAATGCTCACAAAAGGGATCCTCACACTCTCTTGGTTGTTTAAAATCATCATCATCATCCTCAAAACACACATTAGATAGGGATTTTTTGCAAATAAGAATCAAGGATGACCATTAGCTTTCTAACTCATCTCTTCTTCTCTTTTACTCCTCAATACGCTCATTCTTTTTCATTATCTCTAATTGGCTTCTCATAGAATTAAGAATCGACCCCTTACTAGGACCAAGCTCGTTACTAAGATCAATGCACCTAATTTGAGACTCAAATATATCAACAAGAGATTGAGAAGGTGTCGAAGGTTTAGGCTCAAAAAGAGAAGAAGAAGTACAACCATGATTGGAAGAATCAACATTAAAATCTTGAGCATACTCATCATATTGGGGAGTGGGGGGGCACAATCAAACACATGAGATTCATTATTAAGTGAACAAAGCACATCACAAGGAGACATGATAAATAATGGAGAAAATTGAAACACACCATTAGCATCAACTTGAGCATGCACCACATCATCATGAACAAAAGGGGAAATAGAATTGGAAGCATTTGTTCTAGGTTCACCAATGGGATTATGGACAAATCATGGAAAATCATGCTAAAATTAGAAGAATCAAGACAATGCACATCAACATTAGAATCATGACTACTCCTATTATAAGCATCCCTACCAAACCAAACATAGAAATCCCAAGAATCATCAATTGACACTGCTCTACATTCACACTTATGCATGCTTTCAACTTCGTTCCTAGTTTGCACATTCAAACCAAAATAACAAATCTCATAAGCTTCCCAAAGATTAAAAAAATTATAATCTAGAAATTCCTTAAGTCTATGAAAATATTCACAAAAAGGCTCATTGTCATATCGAGGAAATGATAGCCATGCCATTTTTTTTTTCAAAAAAGTAACAAAAATCAAATAAAAGAAAGGCAAAATTGCTCCCATTATTCTGAACTTTGCCTCGTCCGCCTAAATTAATCCAACTTTCGTTTATTATCTATCACTCCCAATTTAGAGGGTATTAATTTCTATTGCACCAAGTTGAAGAGGTAAATTTTGTTGACTTGTGATTAGTTTCACACGTGTCACATAATGATTGCTTAAAATAAAAAAAAAATTAAAGATTAAAAAAAAACCAAAACTTTCCCCATGACAGCAACAACCCGCCCCACCCATCCACCCACAGCCACAAACACCTTCCCCTAGAGCACCGACCACCGCCCAGACCCCCTTTCTCGCCCTGGTGTCGGCGCCACGACCACCACCCACCCTCCCATGCTCCTTCACTCTCCACGACCACGACCACAACCACAGCCCCATGTCTCTCCTCTCGCGCACCAAAACCGAGGAAAGGAAATCGGGGAACGGAAGGGGGATGAATTCGACGAGAAAAGGGGTGGAATTCGACGGGAAAAGGGATTGGTAGGCGAAATCTGGCAGGGAAGGGGAGAAAACGGCGGTAAAGAGGGTGAAAATAGCGGGGGAACTGGGGAAGTGAGATGCTTGGTCGTGGTACGGTTGTGTGGTGGTGCGTCGCTGGTGCGCAGTGGTTGTCGTGGTGCTGCGGGGGTAAATAGGGAGAGAACGACCAATTTTTTTTGGTGGTTTAAGGGGATTTGTGGGCCGGTTTCTGGCGAGTTTGGAGGCTTGGGTTAGGGTTCCGGTGAGTTAGGGGGTGGGGAGAGGGTGGCTGGTATTTTGGTTTTAGTTTTTTTTTGTTATTTTTTTGTAATTTTTTTTTTATTTTTTTTTTTTTGGACCTATCACGTGTGGACACGTGTCTACGTAACCTACAATATCAGGTTAGATTACCTGTTGGGTGCAATAGAATTTAATACCCCCTGAAGTTGGGAGTGACAGATAATAAACGAAAGTTGGGATTAATTTGGGCGAACGAGGCAAATTTCAGATTAATGGTAGCAATTTTTCCTAAAAGAAAAGTATATACAAAGACCTAGACTCAAGCAAAAAAAATTAAATCTCAAACATAGACAACGTTCCAATCCCTCGGGAACGACGCCATTTTGACTATGGGTGAACTAGGTCATTGAAACTAATTCTCCCTCGGTCAAACCAAATTTATAACACTTAAGAAACCTAAATTCAAGTATAGAGGAAACTAGGCAAGTAAAGGGTTGAATCCAAAGGAATGGTAATGTTCAAGCGCTCTTAATTATGCACCTAAGCTAGGTCGAAGTCTAATGATAAATGGTAAACACTAACCAACTAACAAAACGAAGAACCAAACAAATAACGCACTAGGAACGGGGATCAAGAAGTAATCATGACAATTGTAGGAATGGTTGCAAAAACTAATGGTAAGAGCAATTAAAAGAGATCCACAAGCTATCTCCTAGAGGTCTAACTAGCGCCAACTACGAGAGACAGTAACCAGGAACTTCTCAAATCAAACTCAATCGATAATTGTAGGCTAAAAATCAATGGTCCATATCAATGTAGACTCACAATGCAATCTAGCGTAATTATCAAGGCCTATTTAATTACACACATGTGCAATTTCCATTAATCACTTTAATCTCAACAATCAATCAACAGAATTCCCAAATTAAGCACAATCAATTATTCATACAAGTTTCACCCAATCCCTAGCTAAAAAACTACTCTAACATCATCCTCTAATCAACAAACAACTAAGGCAATCAAGAATAAAAAATATATGAAGAACAACTACACTAATCAAGCATCAAACATCAAAATCAATCCAAACAAACTTGAATATTAAACCAAACAATAAAATGAGATAGAGTTAGAGATGCTCATTTATAATAGAGAAGATCTTCAACACTTTTTTTACCATTGAATCTTCAATCCCTCAATCACCATTGAAATTCCTCGCTTTCTAATTTCAATCACCATTGAAGCCCTCAACTAAGGTAAAATTATGATCTAATTTCAATCTTTAATTACCTAAAAAAATTGGGTTACAAATAGGTATTTATAAGAGGCGCAAAAAAAAGACGAGCAAAACGGGGACCTAGAGGGGTGCGCCAGTGCCACTGTGTTGTGTGCTTGCACCACTGTGCTGCTCACCCGCGTTCCCCTCGGTTTCTTTGGTTCTTCTCGAGGGTTCGTGCGTTCGATAATGGATTCGAATGAGCACACCGAATAATGATGGACACCAAGAGTGGCAGTCCCAAAATGCACTTGACAGTGGGTTCAACACCCATCTTCATGAGAGCACGGCTTGAGTGCACAAGAGCTAGAACTTGGAGAACCCACTTCCTTGCATCTTGATCTTTCCTATTACCGAGCTTGCTCCAAAAGCATCTTCCACCTTTGTAATCCATCCATATCAACACCCGAACCTTGTAAAATACCTATAACCACAAAAAGAGAGAAAATAAAGGAGAAAAGACTAGAAAAACAATCAAAATGTAGAAAACCATAAAATAAAAGAGAAAAGGTAAAATAAAGAGGAAAATCATAAAACTAAGAATTTATTAAGAGGAAAAGCTATGAAAAGAAGTTAAAAAAAACCTTAATGCTCATCAAATAAGTGCCATTTATGACACCCATCACATGGATAGGGTTACTGTTTCCCCAGCTGAGCTTGTTCAAGAGATAGAAGTCTTTGATGCGTTTATGCTCTACACATGACTATGCTAAGTTTTGTTTTTCTTTTTTGCGCATTTTATGAGTACTCTTCTTGTTTTCTTATTTCTACCTTATTACGTTATGCTTTTTGTTTCTTGGCCACTTGATTTTCAGGTTACGATAAGCTAGAAAGGCAAATTCTTGGGTTGGCTTCCAACTGGAAGGACCCCCTTAGTGCCACTCCTTATAATCCCCGAGATCTTTTTGAGACCTTATAGGTTTATGTTGGCTCTCTGAAGAAGGAGGTGCGCTTGGCTCCAGTTGAACTGCGGGTTGTCTTTGGTATTGTGATAGTTGCTGACCATGCAGGGTCTAGCCGTGCTGAGGCTGAGCCTTCCTCTTCCACTATAAGGATTCGGCATGAGATTCATGCAGCACCCAAGGAAGTTGCTTCAAGGTCTGAGGCGTTAGTGGTGTAGGGTGCTTCTCCTGAGAAGCAGCCTGCTGCGACTTTCGGCCAAGTGGCACCTCAGACTTCTATACCAAAGGAGCCACTTAATCACGCTTTAAATAGTTCAAAAAATAATGTTGACAATTTTGCGGATTGTGTTTTTAAGTTTCCCTCTAAGGAGGTTGAGACTACTGCTGCTGCGGGTATGAAGCAAATAACTTTTTATGAGCATGTTCTGCTCTTTTGTATTGATGCCGATGCTACTGTTGTTACTAAGGACACTACTTGTCCTTCTACTGATGCCTTTGATTTTTAGCTCCCCGATGAAACTATTATGGAGCTTCTCATAATTCCACCTCACCCTTCAGGGCTGGGAGGTCACTTGTGGAGTGCTAACAGGGGCGGGCATTCTCAACCCGGGATTACCCACAAGCAGGATCAATTAGGCATAGATTTAGAGGATGATCCTATGACCTCTCCCATTGTTGACACCGAATGGCCCACTACTAACAAGGCTTTGACTTTTTCTGCCCTTGATCCTTTTGCCTCTCATTTTTCCAACACTGGGCTTCCGGGTGAGAATGATGGTAGGAAGGTTGGCACTCAAAACTCCAGCGAGCTTAACCATTGTGTTCACCAGTTCTTAGGTGATGCTTTTGAGAATATGCCTTCCGCGACCTCAGATCACTCTCTGCTTGAAGCACCTTTCGTCCTACTGGACCCATAGGGTTCTCTAAAGTGCCATTAATGTTATGCTCTGACCCCTATTGTTCCTTACTGGAGCTGAGAATGCTCCATTCCGTCCATTAATGAATGTTAGGGTTTATGAGTCCTTGTTTGTTGACAAACCTCAAGATGGCGGCACTATGGGATACCGCCTTACTTAGGGGGTTTGTCTCCCCGCTGATTCTACCAGTAGCTCAATCAGTCTCCCTGTGGCCACTGCGTGCCATGATCTGTAGAAGGTCAGCCTTTGCTCTTAACCTTTCTTTTTATTTTTTTTTTATAGTTTTAGTTTCCTTCTCTAGCTTATTCTTTTATTTGTGGCTTGGATTATTTTTCTCGCTTTTTGGCTTTTACCTTAGCTTATTTTCGTCTTCTTTCTTGTTTGCAGCTCGTTAAGTCTGTTGGTGACTTGTCCAATGCCTTGCTTACGGTGGAGAAGGAGTATTAGAATCAAGGTTTGGCCCTTATTCAAAAGGATAAGGAGATTCAGCAGGCTCGCTCAAAGAGGGATACAATGGCTGGTGAAGTGACTCCGCTAAGAGAGAAGGCTAGGAATCTAGTATTTTCTCCTTTGTTTCTTCTCTTTTTATGGTTGTAGGTATTGTATGAGGTTCGGGTCTTGATATTGTTAGTTTTCTAAGTTAAAAGATGCTTTTGGAGCAAGCTCACAACATTGGGAAAGCACATGATGCAATAAAGTGGATGCTCCAAGTTCTAGCTCTTGCGCTCTCAAGCTGCACTCTCATGAAATCGCGATGTTGAACCCACCCTTTCCTCTGTTTGAATCTTCCATGCTTAGTGACTATCATGAACATATTGCGTGCACTCACGAAAACCAATTTGCGAGTGCACGAGGCTAGGAAGAAGTCGAAGAAACCCAAATGCGCGAGGCCACACGCTTGGGCTTGCAGATTCGTGCAAGGGCGCGCCAGTTCGGGTTTTCGTTTTTGTTCAGTTTCGTTCTCACGCCTCTTATAAATGGTTTTTCAACCCAACTTTTGTAGGAAGTTTTTGAAATAATTTTGATAATAATTTTAGCTTAGTTGAGAGTTTCCCCCTCTAGTTTTAGGGTTAATTTAGAAGTAGATTTACAGAGAGAAAGTTGGAGATTTCACTGGGGATTTGAGATATTGAAGATTCAAGGTGACAATTGTATTAAAGATCTCCATAATCAATTAATGAGGATTTCTAACTCTATCTCATTTTATTGCTTTGTTTAATTTCATGTTTGTTTGATTTGATTTTTATGTTTGATTCTTGACTAGTGTAATTGTTCTTTACATTTTGTTGATTCTTAATTTCTTAGTTGCTTGTTCATTAGATGATGATTCTTAAGTAGTTGTTTGACTAGGGATTGGGTGAAACTTCTATGATTGATTTATTTTTGTTAATTTAGGAACTATGCTGATTGATTGTTGAGATTAAAGTGATTAGTGTAAATTTGCATGTGTGTAATTTGATTAGGCCTTGAGAATTATGCTAGATTGCATTGTGATTTCTATTGACACGACCCTTTGTTTTAGGAATTGCAATTGTCCATTGGTTTGGATTGTTATTCTCCCAGTTTGTTATTCGGCGAGACTACTAGCTTAACGATTAGGAGATAGCTCAGTGATTCCAATTGATAGCTCTTATTATTAGTCTTCACAACCACTAATTGGCATGTTCTTCCTAAGTCGTTGCAATTGTCATGATCAATTGTTGATCCCTACTCCTTAGTGTTTTATTTGTTTGATTCTTTGTTTTGTTAGTTCATTAGTCTTAGTTATTGTATTCTTCACCCTTAATTTCGACCTAGCCAAGGCGCACAATTGAAAGCATTTGAAAATAACCGTTTCTAGGGTTTCGATACTTGACTTACCTCTATACTTGTATTTAGGTTTGTTAAGTGATTATAAATTGTGTTTAGCTTAGGGAGGATTAGTTAACGACCTAGTTTCCCCTTTGTTAGGAATTTACCCGTGTAACAATGTATTAAAGCCTTCATGTGGCTGGCTTGTCATGATAGAGTGCTAGGAAATTTGAACCTTTTAAAGCTAAAGATGACGGATAGCCCCAAGTGCTACTGATGTGTCTATTTTATATAGTATTTTACCCCCGTCCCTTGGTCGTAATTAGTAGTATTTTTGGCTCTTTAGAGCCACTTTTATTACTAATTGGTGTTTTCTAGTGTTTTCGTAGATTTAGTTGACTTTTGCAGGGATTTATGCTTTTGGAGTATTTTCCCGAGATATTTTGGAGCAATCACGAACATTGGTGAAGCACGACCAGAGTTTATAGCCCAGGGCCGGTTAGAGCCATCGAACCGGTGATTAAGGGCTCGGTATAGGTGATACCGGGGCATTTGGACCGAGTATTCAAGACCCAAAGAGGAAACCTAGATTGGCCCGAAGAATTGGAGCCCAATCGAAGTCCAAACAGTGGCCCAAATGAGCCGCCCGGCCAAAAAGGCTGGCGCCCGGAGGCGCGCCCGGCTGGGCGGGAGAAGCTTAGTCTGGCTCCCGGTGACGCGCCCGGCCGGGCGCGAGATTTGTACTATGATAAAAAAGGCGCGCCCGATCGGGCGCGTGTTTTATTAGTTGATGTTTAACGTAGTTTTAATTTGTTTTAGTTTAGGATTTTTGTACGGAGTATAAATAATCCTCCGTAATACGTTTTTAGGATCTCTTCTTCTCCTCTTTACTCTTTCTTTACTTTCTTAATTATTCTCTTAGAATTCTCTCTCTAAACTTTTGTTCTTAATTCTTCCATTAATTCCAGATTACTTTTTGGTAACAATTTCTTCCCCTTTAATTTCAGTTATTTTATTTACTCCCTTGATTATGCTTTTATTTATTTATTTGATTAGTTTAGTCATGATGATTTGTGAGTAGTTTAATTTCTAGGGTTTATGGGGATCTAATAAATAATATGAAGGGGTAAATTGTCGTTGTTAATTATCAATGCTAGATTAATTTCCTATTGATTGATTTAATTCTCTGTGACTAGATTAGGCCTATCTTTTATGCATGAGTTTGACAATATTGATTCAAGATTCGAGGAATGAGAATTGATGTTTAGGTCTAGTTTCAATAGGCAGGTTAATTTATAAATGGTTAAGTCAAGATTCGAGAGATGAGATTTAATACCGGTAAATTAATTGTGTGATTGTAATACGTAGCGAAAGCCCTTTACAATCTGGTTAATTGATGCATTGATGATTGACTACTATTGATTTTTGATATTGCATGATAATTTCTTGTTGAATTGTTTTAATGTTTTACAATTGCGGCTTGTAAAAGTATAGCAATATTGAATTGATGAATCGAGCAGATGTTAATTTGATATTAAAGGCTATTTTCAATAAGAACTTAGATCTAGTAAATTGTGAGAGCCTGTTAGATCTATGTTGATTAATAAATTGCGAGAGCCTGTTAATCATGTTATTTATGCAATGTCAATGATTGATTACTATGTTTTACCCTGGAATATTATTTATTGGTGAACCTATGCCCTTGATCCTTTTATATATTGTTTTCTCCCTATTCCTATTCTTTGTAGTTTAGTTTCATACTCAAACATAAATATTGGTTACTTACATAATTTAGATTATAATAATTAATTAGGAGTAAAAAGACTTGTTTCCCTGTGGAGATCGACCCTACTTCCTTATCTACTTTAGTTAGAGGATTTAGGTATTTACTTTTGATTAGGGGATACGACTTTACCCTGTCAAAATTTGGCGCCGTTGCCGGGGAAACGGTCTTATTTTTATTTCTGATTGTTTTTGTAGTCTAGATTATTTCCCTTTTTGTCTCACAGAGCGATAGTTCTCTGAGACAAATCTCATATTTGCTTCTAGTTTTTGTTTATGCCCAGGTGTTCCAGATCAGGTTACATCCCATTCGATCCTGAGATCGAACGTTCCTTCCATAGACAGAAAAATTTCTACAAGTAAATCCTGGCGGATTCTGGTGATAATAACAATAATCACCGCGATCCTCCAACTGATTCTAGCGATTTAGAGGTATCATCAGACGTAGAATCAGAGATGACGGCTCCAAAGAAGCTTAGTGATTATTCACAACCAAAGCTTACGGATTTTCGACATCTCACCCCTACTCCGGCTCTTGATGGGGTTCAATTCGAAATCAAACCTCAATTTATAACGATGATAGAGAGGAAGCAATTCAGTGGAGCCAAGGGTGAAGACCCAAATCTTCACATTGCCGACTATTATCAATATTGCAACACCATCAGGCAAGCCGGGGTTACTCAAGACCAAATCAGGGAGATTCTTTTTCCCTTCTCTTTAACTAGAAAAGCTATATTGTGGTTTAATGGCTTAAATAGAACTACACTTGGTATAACTTACTGGGAAACTCTTGTTTTGAATTTCTATAACAAGTATTATCCTGCAGAGAGAACAGCAGTACTACGGAGTGCGATTCAGAACTTTGCCCAAGAAGCCGATGAATCTTTATATGAGGCTTGGGAGAGGTTCAAGGACTTACAAAGAGAATGCCCTCACCATAATTTAGCACAATGGCAGTTAATCCAAGCCTTTTATAACGACATTGGAAATTCCTCTAGAATAATTTTAGACTCTGCAGCTAGTGGGAGATTCATGAATCTTAATGTTGATGATGCAGGTCAGGTTATTGAAGATATGGCGATACACAATTCCCAATATGGGAATCCCAGAGGATTTGCTAACAAGGGGAAGCATAGTGTCGACTCTGTATCCTTTTTGCAAGCTCAACTAACCTCTATTTGCCAAAAATTAGATAATCTGAGCACTGCTAATGTAGCTAATGTTTCTGCAATTAATAATAATTCTAATGAGGTTTTCTGTGAAAATTGTGGTATTGTAGGTCATTGGGAGTAAGATTGCAGGAGTTCCGTGGAGCAAGTTAATGCCTTCCAAGCTTATAGGCAGAATAACCCATACTCTAACACCTACAATCCTGGGTATCGGAATCATCCGTACCTTTCCTACCGGAGCACTAATGTTCAAAATCCACCACCAAAAGAACCACAGGCGCCACAGCAGCAAAAATATTATCATCCCAATGCTAGCCAGAAGAACCAGCCACAACAACCCTCCCCATCTTCTGACCCTTCTCTGGTGGAAATTAGAGCAATGTTGGCTAATATGCAAAAGCACATGGAGAGCAGAGACGCGACAATTGATCAAATTCTAGCGCATAATAAAATTATGGATAATCAAATTGCGCAACTCTCCGCTACTCTACAAGCCCGCCAACAGGGAGCTCTACCAGCACAGCCGAATAGGCCTACGGATCAAGCATTTGCAATTACTCTAAGGAGTGGTTAAAACTATGAAGGGCCCTCTAAGCCCAGAGTTGATGAACCTGTTTTATTAAATAATGCTAATCTTGATTCCGTTAAACCAAACAATGTAGTTGATAGCCCTGCAGGGCTAAAGGATAATACTAACATGTCTAATTCTACATTGCAGGGTACAACTCAAGAGAAGGTGGATACTCCAGACAAGAATAATAATGCTCCAAAGCCAATTATCAAACTTCCTTTCCCCAATCATCAATTGAAGACAAACTTGGATAAGCAGTTTGGTAAGTTCCTAGAGGTGGCAAAAGATTTGAAGGTAACAGTTCCCTTTACTGAATTGATCACGCAAATCCCCTCATATGCAAAATTTATGAAAGAAATATTGACGAGAAAAAAGTCTATTAGTGAGGTAGAGATAGTAGCTTTCACTGCAGAGTGTAGTGCCGTACTTCAGAATAAGTCTCCACCTAAATTCAAAGATCCGGCTAGTTTTTCTATCCCTTGTCATATTGGCAATCTCTTGATTGATAATGCATTATGTGATTTGGGTGCTAGTGTTAGCGTCATGCCATTATCTGTGTGTTCTAAGTTGAATATGGGTAAGTTAAAAGCTACCAATATAACTCTGCAAATGGCCGACCGTTCTTTCAAATACCCCCTAGGTGTTTTAGAGGATGTCCCCGTTAGAGTAGGTAAATTTTATATACCTGTAGATTTTGTTGTTCTTGATATGGCTGAGGATACGCAAACCCCAATTATTTTGGGTAGACCATTCCTTAACACTGCAAGAGCAGTCATAGATGTAAGAAGTGGTAAGTTAACACTATCAGTAGGGGATGATAAAGTTGTTTTTAATCTGAATAATGCCCCTAAAAGCTCCATGACTGAGGAGAAATGTTTCAGTGTTAATGTGGTTGTAAATTATTCTAACAAGTCCTAAGCTCTTGAAAAAGATCCCTTGGAGGCGGTATCTTGTGTTGCATCCTTTTCATATGAGATAGACAAATGGCAGAAGGAAGTCGATGCAATAGAAAGAGCACTCTACAATGTTGGTCTTGGTTTCGAGGATGAACAAGTGGAACCGATCGAGCAAGTTGTACAAATCGAGCCTATGGTAAGTGTTCCGCCAGATCGATTTGCAAGTGTTGAACGCAATGACACTTTGAAACCACATCCGATCGAAGAAGGATTTTTAGTGCGTAGCATTGAAGATCCCCCAGTCCAAGTCAAGGAGGATCCACCAGATAAGGTGATTTGGCGTCCAACAGGGTATGTCAGAAAGCTGAATCGCAGCCTGAACACCGCTAGACCGGGTGAGAAACCGCCCGATCAATCGTTAGGCCAAGGGTCCTAGAAATTGTAGTTGGTAAGAAGGTCGTGCGGGACCTAGATAAACCAGCGCTTTGCGGGAGGCAAACCGTATTTTTAATGCTTTTTAAACGAGTTTTTCTTTTCTTTTTCTTATGAGAGGAGAAATGAGGGAATTTAACGAGTTCTATGAGTGTTTGTACAGGTTTGAAGAAAAAGAGTTAGCCAAATTTTCGAGAAGAGAAGAAAATTAATATTTCGCCGATTTAGTCTCGGGCCCGACCGGGCGAAGCTCGCCCGATCGGGCGCGAGAGCAATGATCTAAAAATAAGAAATTTCGCCGGACTAGGCGAGTGGCGCCTGATCGGGCACGAAACTTGACGTTTACGAACTTAATTGTCCGCCCGATCGGGCTAGCCTCGCCCGATCGGGCTAGCCTCGCCCGATCGGGCTAGCCTCGCCCGATCGGGCGCGAGAAGGGCGAAAATAATGACTTAAAAATTGCCCGACCGGGCGAATGGCGTCCGACCGGGCGCGAGGGCTAGAAGAATATCAGGACGATAGATCGCCCGACCGGGCGCGAAAGGTTACGAATTTAAACACATCAGATCGCCCGACCCGGCAAAGTCCGCCCGACCGGGCGCGAGAACCAGCATAGGAAATATCCCAGATCGCCCGACCGGGCGACCCACCGCCCGACCGGGCGCGAGTTGTTCCGCGTCTTCTTCTTCCTTCTTTTCTTCTTTCTTTCTCCATTTCTTCTTTCTTCCATTACTTTCTCTATCTAAAACTCAAATTTTCTCTAACTTGTCTCTAAGATTTATCCTCCATTACAAACCCAAATTCAAAACTCTTTACATATTTGTGATCCTCTCTTCATCCTCTTCACTTTCATATAAAATTTTTTTCAGTTTTAATTCAATAAATTTTCAAACCCATTTTTTGAACATGGCATCAAAGAGGGCTAGGTCCATTTTTTGTAGGAGCTCCAGTTCGAGGGAGGAATACGACCCGGACTTACAACTCCCGTATTGGCCGACGATCCGGATTGTGAGTCGGGAACAAAAGGAACGGCTAGAGCATTTGGTCGGTTGTGAGGTAATTCCTTCTCGGTGGTTACACCGCCCTACCCTAGAATAATTTGGTTTGTATGATTTTGTTAAACGATTTTTGAATGACATTAGCATGAGAAAATTTGTTGACATGCACTACCCTACATAACGAGAACTTACTTGTGAATTCCTGTCCACTTTTCATGTTGTTAGTAGTAGAAATGGGCCTAATTTATTTTTCAGGTTAAATAATAGAAATATTAGTTTAACTTTTGTAGAATTTTGTAAAAATTTTTAATTAAATTCTGAATTATCTCACCAGTGGCATGCAGACTATAAAATGGGTGACTTATATTATGCTTTGACTGGTTTACCTACCCCCGACCCCCAACATGCTAGTACCAAACCTATTCACCACCCTGTCCCAAAAATCTGGCAAAGATTTGCCGGTTTGTGTTTTTTAGGTAGGGCCGAGCCTCATAACGCTCAAACTAACGAACTAGCTGTCATAGGACATTTTGTGTACGGGTACGGAAAATTGAACATTGGTAGGTTTATATTTCACCATTTGAGTAGGCATGCCACAACCAGTACCACTTCAGGTTCCTTGGACTAAAGGTTAAGGTATCTAGAGAGGAACCAGGGTAGAGCTCTCTACCCTATGTACGATGATTATGCTCGTCGGGGCAACATTCCCGACGACGCTATTCACCCTGACTGGTTTCAGCCACCACCCCAGGGATACGATAGGGATCCCACTGCCCGTAGTATTTACACTAACTATTCTTCTTTCTTCGGGTACGGGCAAGACATTCCTTTCTAGGGACCGGCGGGGGGGCTTTTTCACGCTGATTATTTTGGTGGTAGCTCTTCTGGTGCAGGTGGTGCAGGTGGTGCAGGTGGCAGTGGAGGTGCGGGTTTCGGCTCGATGGATGAGGATGACGAGGACTAGCTATGCTGGGCTAGTTTCCGAGCCAATGAGGACATTGTCTGATTCTGGCTTGGGGGAGATTTTGGTTTGGTATATTTCTTTTTCACTTTTCTTTTATTTCTGGTGTGTTTTATTAGGTTAGTTTTCTTGCTTTCTAGGTTAGTTTTATTGGTTTCTTTATATAGAAAAATAAAAAAATAAAAAATTTGAAAAATAAAAAAATCCAAAAATACGTTCCAATGAATTATAAATTATGGTTCCCTGTGCCCCTTACTTGAGAAAATTGTTTTGATTCCTGGTATTTGATGATAAGCATTGTGGATTAGTTGATCATGATTTGATGTTTGATTTCCTTGAAACCTTAACATGCGTCAATTTTGTCCAACTACTTGTGAATATAGTGCTTGACTAGTTGATTTGGTTAGGAAATGTGTAATAGTTCCTGGTATGTCAATGAATTTGAGTATTGGTTTGCAACTATTAGTAATGTTTATATGATTCATTATTATGCACATTATGGAGGACGAAGGCATTGTTCTTTTAGGTAGCCTCCAGATGATTGTAGATACATTTGTTTCCCTTCTTGCTACCCATGTTGTTGCCTTGACTTTTTGTTGTTTATTAGCCACATTACAAGCCTATTTTTCCCCATTGGTTACTAGTCCCAAGCTTGGCTTGGGAAAGCTATTAGTGAGTGAGGTGAGGGAGTTTGTAGTGTGCTTATTATTTGCACAATTTGGGTGGGATTTGAGAAGTTGTTTTGTTGTTAATCATGTTTTTTTTTAATGAGTTTGAGAGTTATATTTTCTTGGAAAAATAAAGCATGATGTTATGAAAAAAATAGAAGTTCAAAGAAAAAAAATGTGAAAAAAAATTAAGTGAACTTCAATCAAAAGAAAAAAAAAAAAAGTGTTCAGTGTTCAAATGTTCTAGTTGGAGGTTAGTCAAAAGGAAAGGAAAAAAATAATAGAGCTTCAATGAAAAATTCAAGTTTGGAAAATAAAGTTTGTTTATTCACTCCACTTCTTCATTATTATATCTTATGAGTGAAATTGTAAGAGTTGGGATTATTTATATTGTTTGGAGTTGTATTTGGTGAATTTTTGTTGGAGTTGAGTATGTTGGAGATGATTAGTCATTATTTATTTTTGACTTTGGTTTTACTAGGATTTGCTCCCTTAAGCATAGTTTTTCTCTCACTTGTTCCCAAATGATTCCTACCCTTTACCCTAGCCTTACATTACAAGCTTTAAAGACCTTCCGACCGTTGTGCATAGAGTTGTATGAATGTGAAAGTGTTGTTTATCAATGCAAGTTATGATTTGACATATTTCGAGTCGACTAGTAGGATGAGCGCTCAATGTTTTTTATACACACGAGAGTGTGAGTTGGGAGGGCATTGTTCACATAAAGGGGTTGGATGGAGAGCGATCGAGTACATCTTTTACTCGCCACATAAATGAGAGTTGAGTGTGTGAGCACTAGTCTTGAATTCTATATGCTCTTGTGGTTTGCTCTGTTTGGAAATTGTTAGGGAAGATTGGTAATTAAATGGATTTGATTGGTTGACTCTGAAGCATGTTTATTTGATTTATCATGAATCGTTTGCGCTTGATTTTTACTTTTTGGGGTGAAGTATATTTATTGATTCATTGATGAGATCTTTGTTTAGGGACCAGCAAAGGTTTGGCTTGGGGGAGTTTGATGTGTCTATTTTATATAGTATTTTACCCCCGTCCCTTGGTCGTAATTAGTAGTGTTTTTGGCTCTTTAGAGCCACTTTTATTACTAATTGGTGTTTTCTAGTGTTTTCGTAGATTTGGTTGACTTTTGTAGGGATTTATGCTTTTGGAGTATTTTCCCGAGATATTTTGGAGCAATCACGAACATTGGAGAAGCACGACCAGAGTTTATAGCCCAGGGCCGGTTAGAGCCATCGAACCGGTGATTAAGGGCTCGGTATAGGTGATACCGGGGCATTTGGACCGAGTATTCAAGACCCAAAGAGAAAACCCAGATTGGCCCGAAGAATTGGAGCCCAATCGAAGTCCAAATAGTGGCCCAAATGAGTCGCCCGACCAAAAAGGCTGGCGCCCAGAGGCGCGCCCGGCTGGGCGGGAGAAGCTTAGTCTGGCGCCCGGTGACGCGCCCGGCCGGGCGCGAGATTTGTACTATGATAAAAAAGGCGCGCCCAATCGGGCGGTGCCTCGCCTGATGGGGCGCGTGTTTTATTAGTTGATGTTTAACGTAGTTTTAATTTTTTTTAGTTTAGGATTTTTGTACGGAGTATAAATACTCCTCCGTAATACGTTTTTAGGATATCTTCTTCTCCTCTTTACTCTTTCTTTACTCTCTTAACTATTCTCTTAGAATTCTCTCTCTAAACTTTTGTTCTTAATTCTTCCATTAATTCCAGATTACTTTTTGGTAACAATTTCTTCCCCTTTAATTTCAGTTATTTTATTTACTCCCTTGATTATGCTTTTATTTATTTATTTGATTAGTTTAGTCATGATGATTTGAGAGTAGTTTAATTTCTAGGGTTTATGGGGATCTAATAAATAATATGAAGGGGTAAATTGTCGTTGTTAATTATCAATGCTAGATTAATTTCCTATTGATTGATTTAATGCTCTGTGACTAGATTAGGCCTATCTTTTATGCATGAGTTTGACAATATTGATTCAAGATTCGAGGGATGAGAATTGATGTTTAGGTCTAGTTTCAATAGGCAGGTTAATTTATAAATGGTTAAGTCAAGATTCGAGAGATGAGATTTAATACCGGTAAATTAATTGTGTGATTGTAATACGTAGCGAAAGCCCTTTACAATCTGGTTAATTGATGCATTGATGATTGACTACTATTGATTTTTGATATTGCATGATAATTTCTTGTTGAATTGTTTTAATGTTTTACAATTGCGGCTTGTAAAAGTATAGCAATATTGAATTGATGAATCGAGCAGATGTTAATTTGATATTAAAGGCTATTTTCAATAAGAACTTAGATCTAGTAAATTGCGAGAGCCTGTTAGATCTATGTTGATTAATAAATTGCGAGAGCCTGTTAATCATGTTATTTATGCAATGTCAATGATTGATTACTATGTTTTACCCTGGAGTATTATTTATTGGTGAACCTATGCCCTAGATCCTTTTATATATTGTTTTCTCCCTATTCCTATTCTTTGTAGTTTAGTTTCATACTCAAACATAAATATTGGTTACTTAGATAATTTAGATTATAATAATTAATTAGGAGTAAAAAGACTTGTTTCCCTATGGAGATCGACCCTACTTCCCTATCTACTTTAGTTAGAGGATTTAGGTATTTATTTTTGATTAGGGGATACGACTTTACCCTGTCAGCTACATTTGTGGGGCTTTTGAAGAAAGCACATTGCACATAATTCGTGACTTCCTAGCTGCAAAAATGGTGTGGAGAAAAACGATGGATGAATCGATAATGCACCGGTTCTTTCGAGGAAATTTTAAAGAGTTGATTACTAAAAGTGCAAGAGATGACGACATTGAAGGTAAAGAATCTTGACCTATTTATTTTGGAGTCACGATTTGGTGGATTTGGCGTTAGAGAAATTGTTTTGTGTACAATCAAAGGAATAAAATCCCTTTAGATTTTGGATCTTTTCTTCAAGTCATGTATGATGAAGCGAGGAGAGCAATTTGGGATGCTTCAGTTGATGAATTAGCACAAAACAAATATAAGATACCTGCCAACATCAATTGGCATGCTCCTTCTTTTGGGTAGTATGTTCTAAATTGCGATGGTGCGGCTAAGGGCAGCCTTGGGCTAGCTGGGGTTTGTGGAATTATTAAAGACTATGCTAGTAGCTTTGTGATGGCTTTTTCTAGCAAGCTATGGGTATTGCTCTGCTTATAGAGCGGAGGTTTTTTCCTTGGTAAGAGGTTTAGAGCTGGCCCTAACCCTCCAAATTGAGAAGCTAGAAATTCAATTTGATGATTTGGTTGTGGTCCAAGAAATGCAGAACAAAGACGCTAGAAGAGGTGAATGTGTTCATGATATACAACAATGCTTAAATCTTATTTGCGTTGATCGTTGGCAAGTGACTGTAGCTCACATTTTCAGAGAAGGGAATAGAGCGACGGATTGGTTAGTAAATCGTGGAGTCATTAAGGATTTTCAATTGGAAGTCTATGATAATAATATAATGTTCAGGTAGAACTTAGTCGTCTTTTAGAGAAGGATAATAGAGGTGTGGCTATGCCTCGGCTTATCCCTCTGTAGGTAATATTTATTTTGTGTACTTGCTATTTATTTTCATGCTTTTCTTCTTTCTCTTAGAACTTTGTATCCTTATTTTATTAATAATAATAATAATAATAATAATAATAATAATAATAATAATAATAATAATAATAATAATAATAATAATAATAAAACACTAGGAAATAGGGATCAACATGTATCATGATAATTGCACACATTAGGGGAAAGTCAAGCTAATCAATAGTTAAAAGGACTAGTAGTAAGAGCTATCAATAAGAATCGAAGAGTTATCGCCTAATCATCAAGCTACGTCTCCATTATCAAAGACAAACTAGGAGAATCACAATTCTAACCGTCCAACAATTGCAAATTATAAATCAAATGGACATGTCAAAAGGATTTACAATGCAATCAAGCTTAGTCATCAAGGCTTAATCAAACTTAGCACATGCAAACTTCCATTAATCATTTACAATGCAATCTAGTTTTTGCATAGTACGATTTTTATTTTCTTGCATTTTCTTTACGTGTTAATGAAAAAATTATTAGTGTGTAAAAAATATGAACACATTTTTTTAATGCTTTTTTTACTATTCTGAAGTAGTAGTATAATTATAAATTTATCATATATATATATATATATATATATATACATATATATATATATATGTATATATATATATATATATATACATACATATATATATGTATATATATATATATATATATATATATATACATATATAAATGTATATATATGTATGTATGTATATGTATGTATAGATGTATATATATGTATGTATATGTATGTATATATGTATATATATATTAATAAAAATCATAGTTAGACCTGTTTTTGACCCAAGACCCGCTAGACACGATGGATCTGGGTTTGGGTCTGGGTCCTCCTTAAAAATTCGGGTCTGGGTTAAAGGATTTATGTCTTTGTCGTGTGTAATTACTAGATATATAAATGGATCAAATTATGGAGATAATTAAGTTCGGACATTTGGATCGTCGTTTTATCATAGCTAGAGTAATTAATGATCTTTGGGCTAGATAAACGGATCCTATAAGGTCACACAAAGGGTTTTAATCGGGCAAGAGAGGACGAAGCCTATGATGGGCCTCATCCCCTACTACGGCAGACCATATGAAGAGGATTAAAGGGTTTTGGGATTCCTAACCCTATTCTAATTATAATGTGATTATAAATAGAAAGGTGCCTAGGGTTTGCATGACACAGTAATTCAGTTGATCAGTAAGATCAAAACCCGAGTTAGCAAACACAAGACCAACCCCCTCTCATACTCCTCTCTCTCACGGCTCTCTTTCCTCCCTCAGCGCCAGTGTGGTGGTTCGTGGCGGTAGTGGATTATGGTGCTCGGCTTAGTCCATTAAAGGTTGTGATCGAGGTATTTCTCAATCACTCGACCAATCTAGTATTGTTGGACAGCTTGTTTGAAGCTCGTGGACTAAGTAGAGGAGCAACGCTTGGGGCTCTATTCTCTGCTTAATTTGTCAAGTGTTTGCTACGTGGAATTCACGCTTCAAAGGTATGATTATCTGTCTTGTGTGTTATGCATGCTATCTTGGGATTAGGTGCTAGATTGAATATGATTTATTATTTTCCGTTGCGTAGTACCTATAAAATCCTACGGTGGTATCACTTAGCCTCTTGCATGAACGCGCTTGATCATATTAATACAATTAATTTGAAGTCCATGTTAATTTTATAATCAATTAAGAGGGAGAAATTAATTGAATTATGGTTCAATTGTTATATTTAATGTGATTAAACTTTTGGAATTGATTAAATGCGATTTAAATATGTTCAACTACCCATGAAGAGGGCCAAAATTTAGCCCTAAAATGTTCGAAATTTTCAAACCCCGAACCCTAAATTATGAATTTTTTCGAAAATTCATAGCCCTAAATTATGATTTTAATTTTTATTTTTTTGATTAAGTTTGATTTAATTCAAATTGTTTTATGTTTCATGATAATCGGATTGATTTTACATAAAAATGTTATGTGTATGATCATCGATTTAATTTTAAGAGTTAGAATAAAATTGGGATTAATTTTATGATGAACCCTAATTTTAGAGTTGAATGTTCATTTAATTTTAATTTTTGGACTAATTTATTTTAATTTTGATTTATTTTAATTAAATTAAAAACCAAAAAAAAAATATTTTTTAAGGCCGGTAGCCGCGACTGGGTGGCGCAACCACGGCGGTTACCGACTTGGTGGTTTGTCCAAGAGGGAGGGGAAGGGAGGGTGGCGGTCTAGGGTGGTTGAGGCAGCAGCTGTGCAAGCGTTGCACGCTGCTGCCACTAGTGGAATAATCACTATCCGTAACGGGCAAAAACAGCCTATCCGTAATGGGCAACGGGTGTTACGTTTGCGGCAGTTACAGATTGAAAATGTTATTTGTAACGGGCAGTGTCCGTTACAAATAAGTAGTTATTTTTAACGGGAAAAACAAGTGCCCATTACGAATAAGTTGTTATTTGTAATGGGCAAAACAATTGCCCGTTACGAATAACTAGTTATATGTAACTGGCAAAACAAGTGTCCGTTACGAATAGCCCCGTTATTCGTAATGGGCATTACATTTACCCGTTACAAATAGGTTTTGATCCAATTAAAAAAAATGTCTACCACATTTTGTACAGCTAGCTTTCACATGCTTATATCAAATAATATGATAAATTTATATTTACACTTAATATGTATTGGTTTTAATTCCGATAAAAATAAATTCAAATATAACACATACACTGAATACAACATTATATCTCTAGAACTGCTCATAAACCCATCACATTGTATGATTAAAAATGTCCCTGTTATGAAGTATCTCCTTCCTTGTCCCCTTGACCTGCCAATTAAGAACCAAGCTTGACATGAATCGTCAAAACTAAACATTACACTTTTTGTTAGGCTAAGACACTAATTTTCACGGTCTGGGTGTTGAAGGCAAGAGTTCTCTGCATGATCCGATACAAAAACACCCGGACTATGACACTAAGGAATTTCCAAGAATTTTGTGTCCTCGTATAAAGCTTTAAGTCTTAGTAATTAGTAAAGTATTAGATTTGCCATTTTAATTTGGACCTATAATAACATACTATGGAGCCATGGTTCTGGAATAGTGCATGCCATACCTTTATATATGATTTTACAATGAAATGGCCACAGCTAAACATGATTTGCATGCAGTTATCGTTGAGTTCCCAGAAGGTCTAAGTGAGATTTTCAGCTCGGATCATTTAAATCTGTGTTTCTATACCTTACTTAATAAGATATATTCCACTGATTAGTAAGAAATCTCTTTTCTTGCATGCTTTGAAAAAATCTCAAGTATGTAATAGAACCAAACCAATCAAATTGAACATGTAAGAAAATCACGGAGAACTATGTAGAAATGTAGAGTACCAAGATAGATCTACCAGTTTTAATGAGGCATATGTGGCATACTTCTTATCTTATATGAATGAATAAGATCTAGAAATACAATCCTTGGAGTAATTTGGATGAAAACTTGGAACACAGGATCTATAGCAAATCCTTTTATAAATCAAATGCAACACACTACATTAAATAATATGACATTTTTCAGGGAAAATTAAATAGACATACCACACTACATTAAATAATATGACCTTCTAAATAATTTAATTTTAAAATAATTATTTAATTAATTATTGAAAAAATTTTTTAAAAAAAAAGAAAAAAACCTACCACCACCAACGTTCCCCCAGCGAGCCACCACCAACGACACCCCCTGTCAGCCACCACAAACGAACCCCCTCGCCGGTGCGGAATCCGACCAGGACCTCCGCCGGCGCTTCTCCTCTTCCCCTGAACTGTCGTGCCTCCCTCGAAAACCCCATTGAATCACCTCAAAAACCCCCTACCTCACTCGAAAAACCGTCCCCTACACACCGGCCGACGTCGAAACCCCCCTCCCCCGCGTCGGCGAACGAATTTGCCTTGTCCCGATGCCATCTCCACCCCATTGAACCACCACGTATGCCGAAACCCTAAAACCAAAATCTAGGGTTTCGATTTTTGTGTTTTGGGGTTTCGTGGTGGTGGTTTTCGGCAAGTTTCGTGGTGAAGGTTAGAGGGGTTAATCGGGGATGGGATGGAGGTTTTCGGCCGTTTTGCGAAGGTTAGAGGGGTTAATCGAGGCCGGGATGGAGGTTTTCGGTGATTTGCGAAGGTTAGAGGGGTTTTTCGAGGTTGTCTGGTGTTTTAAGGGTGGTGGTTATGGTGATTTCGGGGGTAGGATTTGGGTCAAGGGGTGATTTCGAAGTTGGACTTAGATCGTCAGGGTGGTTGTTTGTATTGGGGGGTTCCAGCCGGCCGATTTCGAGGGTTTAGGGTGGCGGCCAGCCAGTTTTAGGTGGGCCTAGGGTAAGGGTTAGGGTTTCGCGGTGGCTTGGGGGGTTGGGGGTGGGTGGTGGGTTTTTTTCATTTTTTTTTTTACATATTTTTGTTTTTGTTTTAACTTTTTTTATTTGGACCAATTATTGAGTGCCACGTGGCATTATTAACCTTAATGACTAACGGTGTTAACCTCCGTTGGTCATTAATGGCATGTTGTGACATTTCCATAAAACTAAAGATTATATGGTGTATTAGAAAGTTTTTGGTGGTATACGATGAATTAAGCTTAAACTCAGTGGTATTTGGTGAAAAATTAAATAAAGGAAGCATGGACACATGAATCAGAAAAATAAATCACCAATCAGCCACCAACATCTAGCAAAAAAGCAATAATCAGGAAGTGCCCAGACAATATCAAAAACGGTTGGATGAGGTGTACCTACCTACCAAATAGAAATATCATTGCTGATTTCCCATATGATAGCTTGCTTGCTGGTTTAACAGTCAGTCAATGACATGTCTATTTTTATATAGCATTTTACCCCCGTCCCTTGGTCATAATTGGTAGTGTTATTGGCTCTTAAGAGCCATTTTTATTACTAGTTGGTGTTTTCGTAGTTTTGGTTGACTTTTGTAGGGATTTGCACTTTTGGAGCATTTTCCCGAGATATTATGGAGTGACTACGAGCATTGGAGGAGCACGACCAGTTTTTATTGCCCAGGGCCGGTAAGAGTCATCGAACCGGTGATTTAGGGCTTAGCATTTGAGATTCCGAGGCATTTGGGACCGAGTATTCAAGACCCGAAGAGGAAATCCGAATTGGGCCGAAGAATCGGAGCCCAATCAATAAGTCCAAGCTAGCCCTAGTGCCCGAGCCTGGCCAAAAAGCTACCGCCTAAAGGCGCGCCCGGCCGGGCGAGGAAGAGTAGTTTGCACCCGAGTTTGGACGCGAGAGACGCTCCTATTGAAGAAAAGGCGGGCCCGATCGGGCGCGAGATATTTAGAGTGCTGATTCGGCAATTTATTTTAGTTTTAATTAGGAGTAATTGTTTTAGATAAAAATACGATTTTAATGCTTTCGATTCGTACTACTTCTCTTAGACTTTCTTCTCTCTACAACTTTTGTTTTCTACTTTGTTCTTAATATAACTCCTTAATTCTGAATATTTTGGTAACGATTTCTTCTACTTTAATCTCAGTTATTTACTTTATTTCTTTCATCATGTCTCCTTTAATTATTTTGTTTAGTTTATATTTAATTATGTCTAACTAGTTTCCTTTCTAGGGTTTGTGGAGATCCATAAATAATATGAAGGGGTAATTTATTGTTGTTGATTATCAATGCTAGATTAATTTCCTATTGATTGTTTAATGCTCTGTGACTAGATTAGGCCTGATCTTTTATGCATGAGTTTTACAATATTAATTCGAGATTCGAGAGATGAGAATTGATGTTTAGGTCTAGTTTCAATAGGCAGGTTAATTTGTAAAATATTAAGTCGAGATTCGAGAGATGAGATTTAATATCGGTAGATTAATTCTGTGATTGTAATACGTAGTGAAATCCCTTTATGATCTGATTAATTGATGCATTTATGTTTGATTATTATGTTTTATCCTGGAATGTTATTTATTGGTGAACCTATGCCCTAGGTCTTTTATTCATTGATTTTTCTATTCTTATTCTTCTCTTCTTTTACTTTCCGTAGTTTAGTTTCCTTTCACCATAATATTTTTTTGTTACTTAATAATTTTTATTGCTTTAATTAATTAGGAATAAAAAAACCAGTTTCCCTGTGGATTCGACCCTACTTCCCTATGTGCATTAGTTAGAGGATTTAGTAATTACTTTTGATTAGGTGATACGACTTTAGCCTTTCAGTCAATCAAACACCATTATCTGATAAGCTACCTCCATGAGATTCTGAAATTCACAAGCAAAACATCAATCATCCATAGCTCTTAGATTCCAACTAGATTAATTCAACAAAAACGCCAGTCAATAACAACACCACATTAACTGACTGTGATGAGGCACACATATGTGATTCCATTGTTGTCATGTTAAAGCACAAATTGCACATACTTATAAAGATTAAATACAACAGTTTATTTATCAAATTGTGTATCTGTATCATTTACTTACTATACAAATGACAATTAATAATAGGGACTGATTTTTGGGTCCGAGTGATGCCTCGAGTTATTGGAAAGATTATAATAATCAACATCTTATACATAAAGTTGTCAGGTTAGTTGCGTGAGATTAAGCAAGCAATGTTATAATGCTTCAGCACAGAGTTGCTTTGCATCTTTCATTTTCATGATAAAGAATGTCTGATGAGCTCACTAAATAATAAACTTGAAGTCTTGAGCTGATTCAAATTGACAAGCATATGTATCTTTTAAATTTCCTTTGTTTCTATTTTCTCCTAATTATTAAACTTCATCTTTAAATTCACTATGATTTAGTCAAAAACAGGTATAAATAAGTACTCTATCCTCTAAATATCACACTTAGCTAAATAAATTCACATCCAATTTTCAAGCATAAATAAATTAAGTGAAAAATCGCAAAAAGTTCATGAAACAAATTACATTTCTCAAACAAAGAAGCAATCCTATATTATAATGTATCAATCAAACATATAAAATACCAAATAAAATAGATCGAAAAAAAAAAATCCAGAGAAAAGCAGAAAATCCAGAGCACGAAATGAATAGGACCATGAGAAGGTTTGGTGTTCATCCTCTTACGAAGGTACTTAATCTTATACCGAACAAGACCACCAGAAAGTGTGATCTCTTCGCAACGAACAACAACAAAACGTTGCCCAGAACTTGTGGCGCAAATTTGAAACACCCGTCTCTTCTGGTTGCATTGAGGAAAGACCTTGAGAAGGATCCGGCGCAACCCCTGTTAATAAACCCTTGGATCTATAAAGCAAATAAAAACCCCTAATTTAACCATTTTTTCTCTACGATTGATGGAGGAGAGGAGAGAAGGACTGAGTTCGAAATGAGGAAAAGAGATGAATGACGGCCGTGAAATGAGAGGAGGGAAAGGGGGTGAATGACGACCGAAATGAGAGGAGAGAGAAAGGGAGTGAATGACGGGCGTGAAATGAGGGTAAGAGGTGAAAGCCGTGAAACCCTAATAAAAAACCTAATGGGCTCCTCTATAAGTTGGGCCAAGAATTTGTAACAGGCAAAATAGTGTACGTTGCAAATACTTATTTATTTGTAACGGGCACTAATTTGTCCGTTACAAATACATACGTATTCATAACAGGCACTATTTGGCCCGTTACAAATAAATAAGTATTCGTAACGGACACTATTTTGCCTGTTACAAATATCTTAATTGTAACGGGCAAAACTTTGCCCGTTACAAATAGCCTTTTACGAATGAGATTTTTTCCACTACTGTGCCGTGGCTGCCACTGCTACGGGGTGCTGGTGCCTTATGGTAGTGGCTGCTGTGAAGCAGCCAGCCATTGTGGCTAGCCTCAGCTAGCCAATCATGGTGGCCCGCACCATGTAGTCACGGTTTTCAAATAAAAAATTTCTGTTTTGAAAAATATTTAAAGATAATTACAAAATTAGTTTGGGATAAAATTGGTTTATTTTAGACAAAATCTTTTATTTAGGATAAAATCAAATATTCAAAATTTGTTATATTTGATGTTGTCCATATTTAAAGTTGTTACTCCCTCCGTCCCAAATTACTTGCAACAGTTTGACTTTTTGCACTATTCACACATCTCCTTCTGACCATCTTTTTTAACTGTTATATGAAAGTCAATGTAATCATGTAAGATGTTTTTGGGTCTATTTTAATGTACAGTTACTTAATATAAACTTTTCATAACTTATATAAATATATAATAAAAAAGATATCAACGGTCAAACATTTACATCGGCAAGCGTGTTCAGTCAAAATGTTGCTAGTAAACTAGGACGGAGGGAGTAAATTGGTAATTATCCATAGTTAAAGTGGTTAATTTTGGATAAGATTGATTCGGATATTCAGAGCATATTCCAAAAGGATAATAATTGATTTAAATAATGTGATTATCCCATAATTAGATAAGGATATAAATGATTTTAAAATTATTTGATTGGCTAATAATTAGGATAGAATCTCCTAAAGTTGTTAGGATAATCATGGAAGATTAAATATGATTTATCTTTCTGCATTAAAATAAGATTTGATTCTATCTCATGCATAAATTAAAGTATATGATATTTTACAATTAGTCATGAATAATATATGATGTTATCTAATTATGATTTAAAATATAAGATATTTTAGGAAATGCGTTACCTTAATTATGAACATTTGATGTTGTAGTTTAGACAAGCATGTTGAGTGATTTATTATATGGCATTTATATAATATATTATATTATGTTGATGTATATATAGACTAGTATGATTCATAGATTCTAAAATACGATCTGCGCATCGTGATGTATTTTTGTAATCTAAATACGGTATGCGTACCATTAAGTATTTTTGTAACTTTTATTTAAAGTAAATAGATTAGTTAATTAAATAGTGTTAGTCCAAAGAAGCCCATGAAATAAAGGCACAAAGGAGCAAGGTGGATGGAGATCCATGATGATTCAAGTTGGAGCTTTTCATTTCTAGTTTTCTTAGGATTAAGGGGCCTTATTATGTCATGTTTTATTGCATTAGTAGATTATGCATGATTAGATTTTATTTATGTTGATTGATGATGCGCTAGAGTTCACTAAATAATCACAACATGATGAATCTAGGTCCTACTAATATTGAGAATGCTTTTCCAATTAGATACCCAACAATCCTTGGATAGTGAGTGATAGGTCGGCCTCCGCAGAGTGTCACTTGTTATTTTAGACATTGTGGGGTGGATCATGTTCTACATATTTAATTGGTTATGCTCAACAATGTTACCTAAAGCGTTTAGAACCTTGAAGCAAAGGGTAATAATTAAGTATATGATGGTTAATTATTCAACTAAAAGTAACAACAGTTGAAATCAGTAAAGAGTTTACTCACCTTGAAAATGTAATGCTTGATGGTAGGGCCTCAGTTAGGTCAACTATTACACAAATAAAGGGTCTTGGATTTACTTAAAATTCAATTGGGATCAACTAATATTGAATAAAGTCCTTTAAAGTTACCCATTTAATTCGTATATGGTATTTTAATGTTTAATTAAACATAATTATTAAACTTTGCTTTATTTTTACATAGATGGGTAGCCGTAACAATGATGATAGTAATTCTTTACTACCAACTATGAAAACAATGCTTAATTTTCTCAAGTTCATGGGAAAGCGAACTTAGAAGTGTTCCAAGGAACGAAAATCTCGAATTTCGTTTAGACTTACCAATTGAGGGCAGATTTAGTCCAGGCATGACTTTTGAGAAGCATTTGAGAAATGATCAAATTCTAATAGTCGCATATGTAATGTTGTATTCTATTCTAGAGGATTGGGCTAGAAGATTCATGGACTATGAACCTTATCTATTATTCAAGTGCTTACGTGATGTTCGCAATGGAATACTGAATTCCCATGTTGATGGGAAATTGGATGGAAACGTCGAGGAAATCATTAATATGGTTCCCAAGAACGACAACTCCTGGACTGGAAATATTAGGTTTGAAACCTATAAGATCAAGGTGGCGAGATAATTTCGAGAAAACTATTGTCAAGCCACTCAGTACAGATTCATGTGGATATGATGGTTAAACTATTTAACCGCATGAGTATGTTAGGGAGACCATACAAAGACCATCAGGTTCGTGATATAATTCTGCATTCTCTACGTGATTGTTTTGATCTTGAGAAACTTTCATTAGATGATAATGATTCTGCAGTCAAGCTAGTTGATTTACTCTAGAATCACGCAGAGAATTACCTGAAAGGAGAATAAGCCAGAGCTTGAAAAAGAATGTCCTCACTAGGATGAAGTGACCGGTAAGAGTTACCTAACACTCTTGTTATAAACATTTTAACTTTCACTAAGGTATGTGATACCAAGTTGCAGTGCTTAACATTACCAATGTTGCAAAGGAACTGCAAATAAGTGAGGCTAGCAAAGGAAATGGAGCTTGAAGGTGTACTAGCGGTTTCTGAGTGGCCAGAGATAGATTCATAGTTTTATTTTCTAATCAGTTTATCATGTTTTTAGAACAATTTCAAGTTTTGATGAGACAATTTACAATGTTAGTTTAAATACTGATTCTTTTTTACTTGGTTTGGACAAGTGTTGATCCATGACCAAGGTAATAAATTATTTTCATTTTGCTAGATATGAGTTATTTTGTTTTATGACAATGATATAAGTAGATCACAAAAGTAATATTAGTTGATTCAAAATAAACTTACTTACAACAAAGTAAGGTTAGGTCACATAACGATTTTGCAGATCCAAAGTAACAATTGGATGGACTCTGATTCTCATATGATTATGAATCACTTGAGAATTAGAAGTCATGCTTAATAAGGTAAGATGACCAAGTTGCTTTTTAGTTGAAAGGGTAAAAGAGCTAAAATGACCTTTTTGAACACAAACATATGATGTGTGTGAACCGATAAGTTCAAGAATTAGCAAAAAGATTTAACTATTTCATTGCTTTTACTTACGATTTAAGTAACTATATTGATAATTACTTAATGAAGTAAAGTTTGGGATCATTGAAATGTTCAAAATTCAAAAATGAAATGTAAAATCAGTTTGAGATAAACAATTGAACACCACAATATGATTGTTGTGATAAATATTTAACTCAAAATCAATGATCATCTAAAAGGGACTTGTTGAATTAATTCACAATCCAAAAACATTACAATTAAAATGTATAAAGAAGGAATCAAACTTTTCTTGCCATTGTTCGATCCAAGATTTAATGATTTACAAATATCATTTTGAGGATACAACAACAATTGCGAATATACTAAACATGAAACTTAACCAAAGCAGTAGAAAAGATGTCATAAGAGTTATGATTTTGGAAATGTTCTATAACTTATCTTTTCAAAACAGGATTAAGGGTAATGAAATCAATGTACAATGTTTACAAAGATGACATAATGCACCCTAGATCAAACAAATAGTTATTCACGAGTTTTTCATGGAAACTAAGAGGTATTATTCCTACAATCGCATAGATAACAAAGTGTTTGTGATAGTGTCTTTATATAAATAAATCTCTTCCTACAAAGCCAAGTGGGAGTACAGTTATATCTAGATGAGATTCTTAGACGAGCAACAAATGGATGTAAATAACACCACATCAGAGACGAAAGCATATGAAATCAGCTAATTTAATAAACCATATGTCGAAGCGAGCTAATTCCACTAGCAAGGCTTCTATCGACCCACTTGAATGAAAGGCTTCAAAGAGTTGAAGAAAATAATTTTATTTTTGCTCATACCTATTGTAGGTTACTTGGGATCAAAACAAACAGTTTGTTGAAATTCTTATAAAAGATGGATTCTAAAATTTTCCTATTGGAATGGTTGGAATCCATGCCCTACAGGTAATCTTTGGATAAGTATCAACTCAGGAAATGGCGTAAAGCCATGAAATCCAAAATGGACTCGACTGTCTTTAAAGAGGTGTTAGTCCATGATAGTCTTACAAATGAGGTAAAACCTATTAGTTGTGTAAACCTATTCGGATTCTTCTAGTGATTGTTGATCTCGATTACGAAGTTTAGCATTGGATATCAATTATCACCTTCTTGAAATGTTCTTGATGGAGGATATGTATATGATACAACCTAAGAATTTTAAAATCCGGAAATCCTAGAAAGTTTTGCAAACTTTAGAAATTCATTTAATTGATTGAAGTAAGCATAAGGGAGTTAAAACATTCATTTCGATTAGGCAATCAAACATTTTTATTTCCTAAAAGAACGATAAGGAATCTTGTAGAGACAAAAAGTTTAGTGGGAGAAATTGGTCTTCTTGGTCACGTATGTAGATGACATACAGTTCATATGAAATGACATATCAATGCTTGAATAAGTGAAGTAGTGGTTAAGGAGTTGTTTCTATATGAGAGGCTTAGGAGATGTTAAATACTTATCGAGAATCAAGATCAACGAAGTGAATCTTGAAGAATGATTCGACAACATCGAGAGACTTATGTTGATAAGAATCTTAACAAGTTCATGAAGCAAGACTCTATGAGAGGATATATTCCCATGTTTCATGGTATTACGCTCAGTAAAACTTAGTGCCTTTCAAAAGCTAGTAGAGTTAAGTTGTTTGGATAGTGTACCTTATGCTTTTGCAAAACGTCCATTATATGTGCCATGATATGTAGAAAGTAAGATGTTACATATGACTTGTGCATGTGTAGTAGGTTTAAAGTAAATTCATAATAAGCATACCGAAAGTTGCAAAGAGAAAATCCTTGAGTACTTGAGAAGGATTAAAGGAATGTTTCTGGTATATGGTGTTAAAAGTGAATAAGTTGTCAAAAGGTTATTCGAATGCAAGTTTTCAAGCAGGCAAGATGATTCTAGATGTTGATCTAGATGCACATTTATGTCTGGTGATGAAGGACAGTAAGCTTAAAGAGTTCAAAGCAAAATGCTGTTGCATACGCAATATTAGAATATGTGTTTTATAGCTACAGTAAAAGTAGTTAAGGAGAAAGTTTGGATTAAATTGTCCTATGACTAAAGGATACCTTTGTAAAAAACAAAGGAGCCAGGGTCACATCACAAATCCAAACAAATAGATATGAGATATTACCTCGTTTATGAGATCAATGACAAGCGGGATGTCGTGATCTGTAAAGTTTTATTATGAGTGAGAAATTATTAAACCCCCTTCATAGACTAAGATATGAGAGTCATATCAAAGACTTGGATTGAAGCAAATTATGTAATTTAAGTTGTATATATTTTGAGAATACATATTACATAAGGAATGCATCAATTTGAAGAATTATGTTTAAAATAGAAATTATTATTTCTCTTATTTAATTATGGTTTTGGAAATTAAATAAAATGTCTAAAATTATTATGAATTGATGGGCTCATCAGGTTGATGACCTGGTGAATGAAACCCCATAGGTGAACAAAGTTCATATATTATTTAAGTTCCTAGTTCGAAATCATTAAAGTGGACATATATAATTTCAATAAATGGATTAGCGTGTAAGATTGATTAGATAGCGCAGTTTCATGGGCTATAGGGGCATAGTGATGCTCGGTCAATCACTTGGATATGCATGAATGATTCATGATCGAACTAATGACCAACTTTGAAATTCAAGTATAGAAATTCCGAATATATTAGTGGATTCCTTTGACATGAGTGGAACAATGATTTCATATAATGGATGTTATGATTGTGGTACACTCAAACGGCTACCCGTAACTGGAGATTATAAAGGGTGTTTCCTGGTTATTTCAAAAGTTGAAAGGGAGCCTTGTTGCCACAAGATTTAATTGAGTCTACCTATTAAATTAGGAAATATGTCATGGCCGCTTGAAGAGGGAGAATTAAGAAAATACGTGGCCGCGTTAAAATGCATTACTCAATAATCATTTGGTTTTGTAATTCTAACTCTGATTTCAAGAAACGATTTGTAGATTAATATGATCTCAACATGTGATACAATCATATTAACAAATCGACACATATTGACTTAAGGAATTTGAATATTGCACACTTGTCTCAAACAAGTGGGAGATTGAAGGATTTATGTCTTTGTCGTGTGCAAATACTAGATATATAAATGGATCAAATTATTGACATAATTAAGTTTGGAAATCTGGGTCGTCGTTTTATCATAACTAGAGGTACTAACAATCTTTGGGCTAGTGAAATAGCCTAAAGCCCAATTGGGCGGATCCTATAAGGTCACACAAAGGGACTAGATCGATCACGAGAGGAAGAGGCCCATGATGGGCCTCATCCCCTAGTATGGCCGGCCATAAGAAGAGGATTGGAGGGTTTTAGGCTTCTAAACCCTAGTCTAATTATAATGTGATTTTAAATAGACTAGGTGCCTAGAGTTTGCATGACATAGTAATTCACTTGATTAGTAAGATCAAAACCCGAGTTAGCAAATACAAGACCAACCCCCACTCATACTCCTCTCTCTCACGGCTCACTCTCCTCCCTTGGCACCAGTTTGGTAGTTCGTGGTTGTCGGCTTTGTATATTAAAGGTGGTGATCGCGGTTTTCCTCAATCACTCGATCAAACTAGTATTGTTGGACGACTCATTCGAAGCTCGTGGACTAAGTAGAGGAGCAACGCTTGGAGCTCTGTTCTCTCCTTGATTTGTCAATCATTTGCTATGTGGAATTCACGCTTTAAAGGTATTTATTATGTGTCTTGTGTGTTATGCATGCGATCTTGTGATTAGATGCTAGATAGAATATGATTCATGTTTTCCGCTGCGTAGTACCTATAAACTCCAACATAAGTCTGGGTCTCTGTGGACCCGATTGATGCGGTGTTTATTAAAATGCCGAGTTTTCGGCCAATTCAACTGATACGAACTAAATTTCGCCCGCATTGACCGATATTAACTCACAATTGGTTAATTTCCAATGAAGTACTTGCTTTTAAGGGATTTTTTTATTTAAATAATCTTCTTTTGGATAGGTGGGGATAAAGGGGCAGTATTTTATCAAAAATATTGAACACCACCACGTGATACTTTTTTAGACCTCTCCTCTCTCCTTAATTTACTACTCTTGTACAGTTGTGTACCATGTATAGTGTGAGCATAAATACTTCGTATAAATCGTATTTATTTTAGTGAAATTCTAATTTAGTTGCCTTAAATTTAATTAATAATTATAAAATATATATATATAAAATAAAATAAAATCATAAAATATTTTTTTTTAAACAAAATTTTTCCGTTACAACCGCGACCTATCCTGTGACAAACGCATCAATTCGGATACCGTGATACTTTGACCGTTTCCGCGATCGCGACGAATACTGCATTTTTATTCTATGTTAAGGAGAATCCAAATAACAGTAAATCATGCAAACAAATATTTGAAATGAAAATTAGTTACACTCCAGAGAAATCTCCCAATAAAGTTTAGTTTGATAGTTTTATTAAGCTCAGGTCAATGTTTAAAAAAAAAAAACAAAAAAACAATAATCGTCCAAAGAGGTGCTCAAGCAAAATTGCAAAATGACAAAAGTTCATATAAGAGTTGTGAAAATGGAACTTCAATTCTCTTTCAAAATCAATCTAAAATAGTTATCAACAGTCACAACATTTTACATATAGTGCAAAAGAATGGAAGATCTCAAGTCTCCGGTCCAACAATAAGAGCACCCAAGCACCATTCCCACCAAAACTAGTTGGATGAAATTCTCAGCAGAGAGATGTGATGCACTGAAGATGAGTGAACTTATCATTACTGCCTTATACCATTCCATACAGGATGAAAGAGAGGTCAAGAAAAACCATCTGTATACAATCTCCTACAGCAGGGCAGCTACCACACAATATACAAGTGTACAAGCAGTCTGAGCTATATTGCCGCTCAACAATATTTCCTTCACTACTTGATTATTCATATCCTAGATGAATCAGAACCAAAATTGTTGTGTCAAGTGCAGTTTTACAGCAAACTGTAAGCATAAAATTAATGAGAACATTATAAATTATCTCATGCAATTGAGAATTCAAGCTAAAATTAATGGCAACAATAGTAATACAATCTGCCAACGAATGCCCTTCACATTTATATGCACCAAACCAAGTTTTGATTTGTTAGCACATACCTCTTAAATATGAACATTATTATGAGCCAATAATATTAGTTTCCTCCTTATACATATCCCTCTTCGGACTTGGTGATATCTTTTGATTACATAACTTTTTAGGGGTCCTGAAAATAAATGCAAATCTCATACCAAGATTCAAATCTGAGCCTCCAACGGTATAATGGCTCCATGTTTCAAAAACATGTCTTTTTTGGTAAAGTGTCGGCTGTGGTTAAGTTAATGAAATTGTATGGTAAAAAATTGATCCCTATGGAATCACAAGGATACTATATGATTAACGGAAAGATAGGTCGTTAAGCTACTACCTTAATCAAATTAATCATTTATAATACCTAAACCTACACTAAACTAGTTAGTGGCAAGTAAAGGGTCGAACCACTAGGGAAGCACACTAATTCAACATCAATAATCACTAATGCAAGAGTGAAAAAGGGATTTTTTTTGTTGGTTTTGTTGAGTAAGAACACTAAAACTACAACTAAGCAAGAAAATGATGATTAAAATCAAGGGAAAATGACGCCAGGGATACGGGGGTGTCCAACAATGGTGATTATCATGAAACGCATGCCAAAGAACACAAGATTCTACCTACACAATTCATTCTCATGCAATAGTCTAGGAAAATCAATGAAAGAGGTCTACACTAATAAGGATCATTCTCATGCATCCTATTAGTTACAATTAAATCAAGAGAATAAAGAAGCATAATCCATAAAAACTCCACTTTAATAACTCATTCTCATGCAATCAATAAAATAGAGATGATCTTAATCTAGTTCAACTCACTTTCATGCATTTAAATTAGAAAACATCAAATAGACTGCAACAATAATCTCAAGCTAATAAAAATCATGTCTTCCATCAATTTACGGCATAAGTTCAATCCAACCATCATCATTCATCCAATTTCAACTCATATCTTTCACCCCCTTCCCCTAGCTACAAGTTTAGCCTAGAGAAGGGAGATTAAACATGATATCAAAACTAGAAATAAACTCAAGACACTCAAAACAAAACATGATTAAAATTAATGAAATCAATAACAACTAGATGAACTAATAAGATTAAGAAGAATAAGTAACAATAAAACAAATAAATATATCTAAAAGAAAGGAGAAGAGATTACTAAAGAAAGGATAAATGAAAGATGAAAACTTGGATTCTTGCTTGATTGATTGAAGATTAAAACTTGAGCAAAGTTGAATACAATAAAGGATGCTTGAATAACAATCTACTTTCTCTCTCTAGATTAGGCTAATGTTCTATGGATTTAGTACTTAGTGTCCTCTATTACAAAGAGTCCCGTCTATATATATGTGGCTCACCCAAAAGAAATAAACTTGGGATACAAGGCACAAAGAAATCAGAAACCCAGCGGTGCGGGCCCGCACACGACACATGCGCACCAACAAAGTAGAAGTGTTTGCCCTCTCAGCATAGTGCGCGGCCGCAACTTTGAGGATACGGGAAAATCAAGCGCGCACACACAGTAAACCTGCGCGCCCGCGCAGAAGGTCGCGCGCCCGCACGGAAGCCGTAGAATAGGTCGTGCTAGCTCTCTAGTTTGGCTTTGTTTCTTCAGCCTGGCTGCGCGGGTTCTGACAGGGCTGCGCGCCCGCACAGCCAAGGGTGTGCGCCTGCGCAATAGCCGCATAGCATCCCGCGTAGAACAGTTTGCTTGGCTCCTTTAAATCCTTTTTCTTTCTGCACAAAATACCTACAAAACAAAAGCATGGAAATCAAAATAAAAAGAAGGCGAGAAGACTAAGAAAATGGAAGATAAAGGAGAAACGAAAAGAGGAAACAAAACTAGGTAAAAATGCTTAGAAAAAGGGCCAAACAAGTGAAAATGAGGGGAGAATCCTTAGAGAAAAAGGATAAAAGAGTGGTATAAATGCCACTCATCAAAATCCCCTACACTTGCGTCTTACTTTTCCTCAAGCAAGGAAAACTAGAACAAAAAGACAAACACAACAAACATAACATGACAAGGTTTTAGCAAAACCAATCAAGTCTCAAGGTAATGAAATGCTCCATTTGGACTCACACGCAAATAAATGCACCAAAGATACTTATCTTTCTCAATTCAAAGAGGGAAAACACATTCCAAGATGCTCAAGGTTGAAAAAGACAAACCTAAGCTAAGCATAGAGAACTAATGATTTCATTCTCCGCCCTAACCCCAACCAAAACGGTCCGCGTTCTCTCCACTAGCTTCAATTCATCCCCTAGCTAGCTCCTCATGATTCCTCGAGGGAACCGGAAAAAGAAATTTTTATGTGGAATCATAAGGTCATCCCGACATCTCAACTATGCATACTCTCTCCATAGGGTTGAAATCTATCTCCCTCCACCATTCTTTGACCACGCCCCTCTAAAATCCAAGGGTTGTAATGTCATGGCTAGAGGTTAAGGTTGGGAAACAATTTGAAAATTTTGGTGGCAATTCCTAAGTGAAGCATAAGAGTGGCCATCTCTCAAGAACATCCTAAGAATTGAACCTATTCTCGAACTTACAACCTTTCAAAACAAACCACACCACATTACTTCAATTCTTTCTTGCTCAATTTCAACATTATCAAACTCGAACCTCACAAGCCAATGCTTCACTAACTACAAGGGTTGGTAGAACATAGGCCGATAGGTTTGTAATATGGATAAGTCAAGAAAGGGGAAATAAGGCTCAAATTGGTTAGCAAGTGGGTGAATGTAAAAATGAAAACCAAATTTGTAACAAAACACAAAGAAAACAAAGAAAAATGAGAAGAAATTCCCTCTTCCTCCTTTAGAGTTATATGGTCACGATCTTGGGAGCTAGACGCCAACACAAAGATTAAGATATGCATAGTTAAGGATCCTAAATGCCGCTCACAAGAAAGATGAAGGCTAAAACAAATGACACTCACACGGGATAAGAAATATAGCAAATACCAACAAAGGGAATCCTATCCACCATAGAGAGCAACACCATCTTACCACTTTCCCGTGAACTAGGGGTTTAAACGTCCTCAAAAGTTCTAAATTGGGCTACCTTAACTTACAATGTGTCTAATTCAACCCAAAGCATTCTCAATTTGTGTAAACCCTCATCAACTAGGAAGATAAGCATTCAAAGACACATCGTCAAGAGAGGCAAATCAATCCAAAAGAGTGAGCAAACTACAAATCAAAAATAATTTCAAATTGTCATAATTATGTTTGTAACACAAAAAGGGGAAAACAAAACAAAAGAAAGAGGAAGAAATAAAAAAGGTTCACATACGAGGCATATAATCCAATTAAATCCCAATCGTCATACAAGTGATCGTTCGGTAACAACATCAACGATCCCAGGTTCCATAGAACCAAAAGCAAACATCCTCGAATCATTCAACTATTTCCTAAGCTAAACCTAAGCTAAACTCCCAAAGAAAAAGAAAATAAAAGAGAGAAAAGGTCTCACCAAACGCCGCTTGAAATGAAGACAAGATAAATTATGCAATCTCACCGAGGGGGCTCGATTTGCCCCTTAACTTCCTTTATCTCCATTTCCAAGCTTGAAAAGTGAGCCAAAACGAAAGAAACGATTGAGATAAAACAAAAATAAATAAAAAAGTTAAAAATCAAAGAAGGAAACTACAACTTTAAACAAAATGAAGAAATAGAAATAAAATAGAACAATCTTAAAAAAAAAATTTGGATTAAGGGAAATTTGGATTATAAAGAGTTTGGATTTTTCTTCATAGGAGCGCCATCACCTACACAAACACTTGAAAATTCATTAGAAAAAGCTTATCAAAATCACCCAGAGACATCATCATCACAATCAAGAAGATAAGTCAACATCAAAAAATGATAAAGCAACCCGAACCATGTAAGCTCTACTACCTAAAATGAAGTCCCCCCCCCACACTAGCATGATGACAAGCCTTCCCACACACTATCAAAAAACATCCCTTTGCTTCTTACACACCCCCCCCACACTAAAACAATGCACCGTTCGCGGTGCGCCAAATTAAAACATTGGGAGGGGAGAAATAAAGAAAAAGGGGGAATAGTGGCCACTAGGGCCGGCTTCGTCATCATCTCTATCATCTTCGGTGTCATAAGAGAAACCGTCCAGAGGGATGCCGTGTGGATCCCAACCACCGGTGAAACCCGGAGGCCAACCATAGTGACCTTGGAAGAGGTCTTGTTGCCATTGAGGCAACGGGACGAAAGGGGCGACAAGCTGAAGAGGGGAAGGGTGGGTAGGGTCGACATATGGATAGTTGGGGTCACCCCTAAAATCGCTCCCCCCCGGGGCACGATAATCGTACCCGGTTTCCGTCATGTAGTCTACCCAACAAACACCGTGAGAGGAGGGCCCTTGCCAATAGGGCCAAGTAGGTTGCGATCCCTGCCACTGAGGGACCGGGCCTTGTTGGGGTGGCCAATAAGGGTAATTTATCGGGAGGTGACCTCACCCCTATCCACGGCCGCACCATAGAGAGTTTGGGTTTGCATAAACATACCCTGTTGGTTCTCTATCAGGCTTTGCATGCCAAGTTGCATGCTCATCATTTTTTGTTCAAGGCTACTCATGCCTTGACGTTGTTGCTATTGTTGATGATGTTGTTGTTGTTGTTGTTGTTGTTGCTGATGTTGTTGTGGTTGCTGTTGTTGTTGTTGTTGTTGATGATGTTGTTGCTGCTATTGTTGTTGTTGCAGATCGACTACCATATTCCTTGCACCACCCAAAGAAATGGGTAACACACCATTGTCAAGTGGAATTTTCTATACATTCCTAGCGTTTTGCTCCAAGGATGTAAGGTTTGGGTAAGGCAAGATACAATGGTGCTCGTGGTCAACAATCCAAGCATGAAAATTGTTCGCATCTAAAGTTCCTTCCACTAAGCTTGCACACCATGAAAATGGAGGATTTTTGGGTATTTTGGAGAGAGAAAGTGGGTAAATTTGTGAGTAGAGTGAAAATTTTTAATGAATTTGAAGGAAAACAATGGAATTTGTGAGAAATGGGTGAAATTGGAAGGTTGGGGTTTGAGTTTGTGAGGAGAGAGAAGAGAGCATGAAATAAGGTTTGGGAAAATATGAGGGCGAAATGGGGAAGAAGAAGTTATAACCCGATTTTCCAAGCTCTGCGCACCCGCACAGGAGTTCTGCGCACAATTTTGAATAAAAGTGTGCGGGTTCTGACAGGGCTGCGCGCCTGCACAGGGGTCGCGCAGAGCAACTTCAATTTCTTTCTATTCTCATCTTCGATATAGAAAATCCTTTACTCCTTCATCATCCAAACACCTATTAACCAAAAGAAAAATGAAATTCAAATTCAAATTCAAAGAAGAAAGTGAAATCGGAATAGTTAAAAAAATATAGAAAGGAGTTAGAAACTCGGGTT
This sequence comes from Chenopodium album, assembly GCF_948465745.1. Classification (NCBI taxonomy): domain Eukaryota; kingdom Viridiplantae; phylum Streptophyta; class Magnoliopsida; order Caryophyllales; family Amaranthaceae; genus Chenopodium; species Chenopodium album. Next base: position 25,461,228 of record NC_137842.1, read on the forward strand.
GCCTCCCGAGAAGGGCTTCTTTATGAGGTCACTAGCTTGACCATGAGGAAAATTCTTCAAGTGGGAGGCTTGGGATCCAAAGGATCAAGCATTAGACATTCGATGATTCCAACTTCTTCCTTGCAAAAGTAATGCTTTAAACGATGACCATTAACCATAAAATTGTTACCATCCGCATCTAACTCAAAGGAGCCATAAGGAGTAGAATTTGATATCACAAAAGGACCCGACCACTTTGATTTGAGTTTACCCGAAAACAAACGAAGCCTTGTGTTGAAAAGCAAAACCTTGTCTCAAACCTTAAAGTTCTTGTTTCGAATATGTTGGTCATGCCACTTTTTAGTCTTATCCTTATATAACCTTGAGCTCTCATAAGCATCATCTCTAAGCTCTTCAAGTTAATTCAGCTTAAACAACCTCTTATCACCGGCCAACAATAAATCCATATTTAGCTCTTTGATGGCCCACCAAGCCTTGTATTCTAACTCAACTGGCAAGTGACAAGCCTTTCCATCGACCAACCTATAGGGGGTCGTGCCGATTGGAGTCTTGTACGCCGTCCTAATAGCCCATAATGTGTCATAAAGTTTGAGAGACCAATATTTCCTTAATTTGTTCACCATCCTTTTAAGAAGATTTTTTATTTCACGATTCGAGACCTCCACTTGTCCTTGATCGAGTTTGAGGGTGGTAAGGTAATCCAACCTAGTGATGAACGCCATACATCTTGAGAAGAGTTTCAAATTGCTTTTTGGCAAAATGGGAGCCTCCATCACTAATTAGCACCCTCGGAACCCCAAATCTAGGAAAAATGATCTTCTTTAGAAGCTTAAGCACAACCTTGTGATCATTGGTAGGTGAGGGTATGGCTTCAATCCATTTCGTCACATAATCAACCGCTACCAAGATATATAGATTTCCACAAAAAGAAACGAGAAAGGCCCCATAAAGTCCACTCTCCATACATCAAATGGCTCAACTTCTAAAACACTTTGTTAGGTCATTTAGTCCCTCTTGGTAATGCCTCCACTCCTTTGACATTTATCACATTGCGCAACGAATTTGTGGGCGTCTCTATGCATTGTCGGCCACCACAATAAAGATTGAGAGATTTTTTCCACTGTTTTGTCAACACCACCATGTCCTCCACATGGTAGTGAGTGGTAATGCTCAAAAGATCCTTGAACTTCATGGTATGGAATACACTTCCGAAAAAGTCCATCTCCACATTTCTTGAATAGGTATAGGTCGTTCCAAAAGTACCTCTTCACTTCCTTGAAAAACTTCTTCTTTTGTTGACAAGAAAACTCCGGGGGAACGACTCCACAAGCAAGATAGTTAGCTATATCCTTATACCAAGGGGTAGAAGTTGACACCATAGCCATGAGAGCCTTGAATCCTACCTCATCATTAATCGATACATCCTCCTTGTTCTCAAAAGGTAGCCTAGACAAATGATCCGCTACATAGTTCTTCGCTCCCTTTTTGTCCCTCATTTCCATGTGAAAGTCTTGGAGAGACAGAACCCAACGGATCAAGCGAGGCTTTTCTTCTTTCTTGGTCATGAGATATCGCACCGCGATATGATCCATGTACACAATAACTTTTGAGCATATAAGATAGGACCGAAACTTATCGAATGCAAACACTACCGCTAGCATCTCTTTCTCCGTTGTTTTATAATTATTTTGAGCCTCATCGAGAGTCCTACTTGCATAATAGATGACACATGATTTCCCTTCTTTCTTTTTACCAAGAAAAACACCTACTGCAAAGTCACTAGCATCGCACATTAGCTCAAAAGGCAAACTCCAATCCGGAGCTTGCACAACGGGAGAAGAAATGAGAGCTTCCTTGAGCTTACGAAATGCCTCAAGGCAAGTCTCATTGAAGCTAAAAACAACCTCCTTTTTGAGTAATTTGGTCAAAGGTTTGGCGATTGATGAAAAACCTTTGATAAACCTCCGGTAAAAACCGGCATGCCCAAGAAAAGCTCGTACCCCCGTGATGGAAGTAGGAGGGGGCAACTTTTCAATCACCAAAACTTTGGCCGGATCAACCTCAATGCCATTTTTTGAAACCTTATGGCCGAGGACAATGCCCTCCTCGACCATAAAATGGCACTTTTCCCAATTTAAAACCAAACTCATCTGTTGACACCTTTTCAAAACTTTTTCAAGGTTAAAAAGACAAGTGTCAAAAGACGAGCCACCAACACTAAAATCATCCATGAAAACTTCAATTTCTTTTTCAAGCATTCAGAGAAAATGGAAGCCATGCATCTTTGAAAAGTAGAGGGAGCATTGCATAATCCGAATGGCATTCTTCGGTATGAAAATGTCCCATATGGACATGTGAAAGTAGTTTTCTCTTGATCACTTGGATGGATAGGGATTTGGAAAAATCCGGAGTACCCATCCAAGAAACAAAAGAAAGCATGGATAGAAAGCCTTTCAAGCATTTGGTCCATGAAAGGGAGAGGAAAATGACCTTTCTTGGTGTTTTTGTTCAATCACCTATAATCAATGTACATTCTCCACCCAGTCACTATCTAGGTGGAGATTTCCTCTCCCTTTTCATCCTTTATTATGGTCATTCCACCATTCTTTGGAACTACATGAACCGGGCTAACCCATTTGCTATCGGAGATAGCATAGATGATGCCCGCCTCACGTAGTTTCAAAATTTCTTTCTTCACAACTTCTTGAAGGTTGGGGTTCAACCTTCTTTGAGGTTCAATGGAGGTGGAATGATCATCTTCAAGATGAATACGATGCATGCATAAAGAAGAGCTAATACCTATGATATACCCTATCACGTTCTTATATTTTCTTAAAACATCAAGATGTTTTTCCAAATTAAGACCATATAGGGTAGCATAGACAATAATAGGGTATTTTCCCTCCTTATCAAGAAAATCATATTTCAAAGAAGGGGGAAGGGGCTTGAGTTCTACCTTGGGAGGAGGCTTAGAACTCTCCTCCAATTTCTCCTCCTTAGACAAAAGCTCGATCTCAACATGTTGTTCAACTTCCACCTTTGATGATTCCTCCATTACCATGACAAACTCCTTAACCTCTTGAGAGTGGAACTCTACTTTGCATGTAAGAGCTTCTATCACTGGATCTTGAGGTCTCATCATGAACCTCCCCAAGCGATCTAGCTCCTCATTCACAACATCAACTTTATAGCATTTTTCAACCATGGGGGTCTTGAGCAATTTAGAAAACTCAAAGACAATATTTTCATCGGCCATCTCACATGTGATGGTGTTGTTCTTGCAATTGATGACCGCCCCCAATGTTTTAAGAGATTCATGTCCCAAAATCAAAGGAGTGTTAACATCTTCCTCCATATCCATCACTACAAAGTCACAAGGCACGTAGATGTGTCCCACTTGAATTGGAACATCCTCAAGCTCTCCACAAGGGAATTTCACCGACCGATCGGCCAATTGAATTGTCTTCCTTGTAGGGATCATCTCTATATTGAATTTTTGAGCAATAGATAGAGGTATTAAACTAACACTTGCTCCAAGATCGGCTAAGGCGCCCTTAGCTTCCATGTTCCCAATTTTCACCGGCAAAGTGAAACTTCCCAGGTCTTTTTCCTTCTTGGTCATCTTATGTTTGACAAGAGCACTCACTTGATGTGGAAGGGTGATAAGCTCATCATTGAGCTTCCTCTTGTTGGTGACAATATCTTTAAGGAACTTGGAGTAAGATGGCATTTGTGTCACAACTTCAAGAAAAGGGAGGTTGATATGCAAATTCTTCATGACACTAAGAAATTTTGCAAAGTTGTCATTCAACTTCCTTTCCGCAAGCCGACCGGGAAAAGGAACCGGTCCATCAAGATTCCTAGCCTCACTAGGAATTTAAGTTGTCTTCTCATTGTCAAGCTTCTTCTTCTCCAAACCTCCTTCTATCTCATCACCCTTTTCTTTCTTACCTCCCTTGTTTTCATTCACACTCTCCTCTCCTCCCTTCTTTTCCTCACTATCCCCTTCATTTGGCCCTTCATAGGAAGTTCCCGACCTCAATGTGATCGCCTTTCATGTATTGGGTTTTGGGTTGTGAGATGGATTAGGTTGTGGATGTCCGAGTAAAGTAGATGGTGAATTGAAAGGAGTTCTCTCGGCCAATTGAGCTTGTTGTGAATCAACCATCTTGTTGTGAGCTCTTGTCTCTTTCATTTGTTGCCCAAAAGATTGCATTTGCGCATGCATGTCTTGGAGGAGTTGAGTTTGAGTTAGCACCGCTTGAGGTGCTTGTTCTTTATGATTTCTTTGAGGTGCTTGGGTATGATTGTTGTATTGGTTGTTCCTTGCGTAGCGTCCTCTTGGGTTTTGGGGTTGAGATGGAGGTGGATTTTGATATTGAGGGTTGGAGTTGTAGGAAGGTTGAGCTTGTTGGTTTCATTGTTGAGGTTGAGGTACAAACCCGAGATGTGGTTGTCTCCAAGCTACTCCACCGCCACTTCCTTTAAATCCCTCTTGCCTTGTGTTGTATGCCGCTACATGCTCGGGGCTTAAACCTCCATAATAAGATGTATCATGGTTCGTTCCTCCACAATTTTGACAAGAGAAAGAGTTAACTTGAGAGGAGCTTGCTCCACCGCTTGAACTTGCATTCACACTCGTGTTCAACTTGGAAAGCTCTTTTGTTAGTTGATAAATTTGATGTTGTAATTGATCAACTTTCTCTAATTCGTAAATACGACCTTTCTTTGGAGCATTTCTTCTTCGGCCCCCCCAAGAGTAATTCTTTGCTAACTCTTCTATTGTGGCTTCAACTTTATTTTCAGGGATTTTTATTAATTGACCACCCGCCCCCGCATCCAAATTGGCTCTTGACATGGGCTCCAATCCGTCGTAGAAAAACCGCATGAGCAACCCTTGATTGTACTCATGGTGGGGACATGTTTGTACCAACTCTTTGAATCTCTCCCATGCTTCACCAAGACTTTCATCGTCATCTTGCTAAAATGATGCGATTTTCCTTCTCATTTCGGTGGTCTTCTCCTCGAAGATAAATCGCTTCAAGAACACCTTTACCCCTTCCCTCCATGTTGTGAGAGTGTTAGGATTTACTTGCTTTAGCTATTTCATTACTCGTCCGGTGAGAGATTGTCGAAAAAGGTGCATACGAATGTAGTCTTGACTCACTTCATTGGTTTGCTTCATTGCGCAAAATTCAAGGAATCGGTCCAAATGTTCAATAGGGTCCTCACTTGCACTTCCGGATAATTGCTCCGATTGGACCATTCTAGTATATTGTGGATGGATTGAGAAGTTGGTTTTCGTGACGGGTAGCAAAATCCCTCCCGTGAGCTCATAATCCCCCGAATTTCCGAACTCACAAAACAAAACATCATTCTCTTGTCCCGCCATTGATCCGCTTGGTGAACTTGAAGAGTAAGTATCACTCTCACTATCAACTATATCACCAAAACCTACGGACTTGTCTCAAGGTTCGGTTGATCTCATGGTCAATTTGATGTGAGGGTGCTCCTTGAGACCTCCTAAGCATTCACCAAAGCTAAGAAAACAATTAGCAATGACAAGGATGATAAAACAAAAAAAAACAAAAAGAAAAGAAAGTAAAATGACTCTAACAAAAGCAAAAATAGACGCTAAACAAGCCTCTTCCCCGGAAACGGCGCCAAAATTTGATCAAGGGTTAGATAGGTAGTTAATCTACTACCCTAATCAAATTAATCATTTATAATACCTAAACCCACACTAAAATAGTTAGTGGCAAATAAAGGGTCGAACCACTAGGGAAGCACACTAATTCAACATCAATAATCAGTAATGCAAGAGCGAAAAGAGGATTGTTTTTGTTGGTTTTGTTGAGTAAGAACACTAAAACTACAAGTAAGCAAGAAAATGATGATTTAAATCAAGGGAAAATGACAATAGGGTTACGGGGGTGTCCAATATGATTAGAAAGAGGGGAATAATGGTGATTATCATGAAACACATGCCAAAGAACACAAGATTCTACCTAAACAATTCATTCTCATGCAATAGTCTAGGCAAATTAATGAAATAGGTCTACACTAATAAGGATCATTCTCATGCATCCTATTATTTACAATCAAATCAAGAGAATAAAGAAGCACAATCCATAAAAACTCCACTTTAATAACTCATTCTCATGCAATCAATAAAATAGAGATGATCTTAATCTAGTTCAACTCACTTCCATGCATTTAAATTAGAAAACATCAAATAGACTGCAACAATAATCTCAAGCTAATAAAAATCATGTCTTCCATCAATTTACGGCATAAGTTCAATCCAACCATCATCATTCATCCAATTTCAACTCATATCTTTCACCCCCTTCCCCTAGCTACAAGTTTAGCCTAGAGAAGGGAGATTAAACATGATATCAAAACTAGAAATAAACTCAAGACACTCAAAACAAAACATGATTAAAATTAATGAAATCAATAACAACTAGATGAACTAATAAGATTAAGAAGAATAAGTAACAATAAAACAAATAAATATATCTAAAAGAAAGGAGAAGAGATTACTAAAGAAAGGATAAATGAAAGATGAAAACTTGGATTCTTGCTTGATTGATTGAAGATTAAAACTTGAGCAAAGTTGAATACAATAAGGATGCTTGAATAACAATCTACTTTCTCTCTCTAGATTAGGCTAATGTTCTATGGAATTAGTACTTAGTGTCCTCTATTACAAAGAGTCACGTCTATATATATGTGGCTCCCCCAAAAGAAAGAAACTTAGGCAACAAGGCGCAAAGAAATCAAAAACCCAGTGGTGCGCCCCCGCACACGACATATGCGCGCCCGCGCAATAGAAATGTGTGCCCTCTTAGCATAGTGCGCGGCTGCAACTTTGAGGGTACGGGGAAATCAAGCGCGCCCGCGCAGAAGGTCGCACGCGCGCATAGAAGCCGCACAATAGGTCGCACAAACTCTCTAGTTTGGCTCTGTTTTTTCAACCTGGCTGCGCGGGTTCTGAGAGGGCTGCGCGCCTGCACAGCCAAGGGTGCGCGCCTGCGCAATAGCCGCACAGCATCTATCCCTCGTAGAACAGTTTGCTTGGCTCCTTGAAATCCACTTTCTTTCGGCACAAAATACCTACACAACAAAAGCATGGAAATAAAAATAAAAAGAAGGCGAGAAGACTAAGAAAAGGGAAGATAAAGGAGAAAAGAGGAAACAAAACTAGGTAAAAATGATTAGAAAAAGGGCCAAACAAGTGTGAATAGGGAGAATCCTTAGATTAAAAGGATAAAAGAGTGGCATAAATGCCACTCATCACTATAGTAGAAAAAGATGGTAAATAAAATGTATGTATCATAAGCATTCAATACATTTCTGAAGTGGTATAAATGGTAAATAAAATGCATGTAAATAAAAAAAAATGACCTAGTTCTACCCCTCGTCAAAATGGCGCCGTTGCCGGGGTACGGTGTCTATGTTTGAGTGTTTTTGATTCCTTGAGTCTAGTTTATAATATATTTTTTCTTTATTTGATTTTTGTTTGCTTTGTAAAAAATGGCATGTCTATCATTTCCTCAATATAACAATGAGCCTTTTTGTGAATATTTCCATAGACTTGAGGGATTTCTTGACTATCATTGTTGTAGTCTTTAAGAGGCTTGTGAGATTTGTTATTTTGGTTTGAATGAGCAAACTAGGGACATAGTTAAAGGAATGCATAATGTTATATTTAGAGCATTTTCTATTGATGATGCTTTGGAATTCTATGTTTAGTTTGCTTTGGAAGTTCATAATGGGGGTAATCATGCTTCTAATTTTGATTTGCAATGTGTTAATTCTTCTAATGCTAGCATGATTTCCCATGATGTGTCACATGATCCCACAGTTGAACCTAGAACAAATGCTTCCAATTCTATTCCTCTTTTATTCATGATAATGAGGTGCATGCTCATGTTGACAAATCTCATATGATTGAATGTGCCCCAAATCCCCTATTTAATGAAAATGCTCATGTGTTGTAATGATGATGATCATATCCTTGGTTGTGACTCTTCTTTTACTATTGATATACCCTCTTTGCCTTTTCATTCTCTAAAATCTTGTGATGAGTCTCTATTCCCCTTTAACCAAATTGAAGAATCTTTGAGGGAGTTAAAGATGAATCCTAATCTTAGGCCCTTAGAGAGACAAATGATGGAAACTTTAAGGATCCAATTGGAGATGATTAGAGAGGGTGAGGATCTTTTTAATGAAGAATTGAAAAGAAAAGAAAAGTTAGAAAATGAATTGTTATTCTTGATGCTTTTTTGTGAAAAACCCCAATCTAATGTGTGTTTTGAGGATGATGATGTGAATTTTGAGCAACTAAGAGGGTGTGAGGATCCCATTTCTAAGCATATGAGTGATGGTGAAGGAGTTGAGAATGAAGAGAGAATTAAATTTTTAAATCCTAACCCTCTTTCCCATCATGATGAGCCTCAAGTGTATGTTTATGAGCATTAAATCTATGAATACATAAACTCTTTTGAGGTAATGTCCCATTTTTTTTTGTGCGAGTCATATGAAAATTCATAGATTTTTGGATGAATTCATCGAAAAAGCTTATTGGGATTTAGATAAGTTTACGATTACTCTACCTCCACTCATGCACGGTTTTGACGACTTAGGTTTTGAGATAGTTGAAGGAAAGGTTGTTTATTATGGTGCAAAGGAGGATGAGATTGATTCCCTTGGAGTTTTTAAGCTTGACGACTCTATGGTTGATTTTCATGCCCTCATTGGCGATGTGAGACCTTGTGTAGAGGGAGTAGCTACCTGATCCGTGCCATTTATGGAACCTTTAGGCTATGTTTTCATTATATTTCTATGCTCCTTTGTAGTCGTTTATGTCGTGTTTTTAGAGAATAATGCTCGATTCGCGTGTTTTTGTGTTAGTTTAAAGAAATGCATGCTTTTAATGGCTTTCTTATCATTTTATTCATTTCTCGGCTATTTCTCTTGCTTATCCGTTTCTTTGTCTTGTTTTGTAGGTACGTTGCGAGATATATGCATGGGAATTGAAAGTAGCACCCACTAGAATCAATATGCACTTTTCGCAATTGAATTTGAGTTTGAAACAAAGGAAAACGAAGGATTGCAAAGTATCAAATAGGACCTTTGTGCATTGTTTTAGTCATATCTCAAGTTCTACAGATCGGATTAGGGTGATTCAAGTTGGTTTGGAAATTAGACTTGAAGAGCTTTCCAATGATAGGTCGCACGCCTTCATACAATTCTTAGATCAGAAGTTACAGCCTTCTGAAGTTGGCCCTGGAAAACTGCCGCGGGCGCGGGCTACAGTACCCGCGGGCGCGGGGTTGCTACAGCTCCAAAACTGCCGTATTTGGGCAGTAAGAACCCGCGGTTGTCCCGAGGGTGCGGGCCATGGCCCCGCTAGCGCGGGCTTGGGCCGCGGGCGCGGCTATTGGGGTGTCCGTTCCCCTCCGCGGGCGCGGCCGATTTCTCCGCAGGCGCGGGTTTCTAGGTCTTTTACGATTTTAAGCTTCTTTTCTCCTTTTGTTTATATAGTTTTTGGTTTTCTTTATTCTTCATTCATGTATTTCTTTAGTTTTAGAATAGTTTTCTCTCTCTTAGGTTGAGAGCTTCTCTCTCTAGATTAGGCTAGATTAGGAGTAGTTTTAGAAAGAGAAAGTGAGGAATTTCAATGGTGATTGAGAGATTGAAGATGCAAGTGTGATAATTGTGTTGGAGATCTTCTTAATTATCAATGAGCATTTCTAAACTCTATCTCATTCAATTGCTTTGTTTAATTTGATGTTTGTATGGTTTGATTTTGATATTTGATGTTTGATAAGAGTAATTGTTCTTGATATTTTGTTGATTCTTGTTCTCTATACTTGATAGTTGATTTGATGATGTTGTTTGAGTAGTTGTTGGCTAGGAATTGGGTGAAACTTGTATGATTGATTAATTGTGATTAATTTTGGAATTGTGTTGATTAATTGTTGAGATTAAAGTGATTAATGAAGGTTTGCATGTGTGTAATTCAATTAGGCCTTGAGAATTATGCTAGATTGCATTGTATTTGCTAATGACATGAACAATTGATTTAGGAATTGCAATTATCAATTGGTTTTGATTGTGATTCTCTTAGTTTGTTATTCATAGTGAACCCTAGCTTAACAATTAGGAGATAGCTCTTTGATTCCTATTGATTGCTCTTATCATTAGTCCTCACAACCTTTGATTGGCATGCTCTTCCCAAGTTGTTGCAATTGACATGATTACTTGTTGATCCCCGTTCCTAGTTTTTTATTTCCTTGGTTACTTGTTTTGTTAGTTGTTAGTATTCTCTCTTACTTTCATCTTCGACCTAGCTTAGGCGCATAATTGAAAGTGCTTGAACATTACCGTTCCTTTGGGTTCGACCCTTGACTTGCCTCTATACTCGTATTTAGGTTTGTTAAGTGTTTATAAATTTAGTTTGACCGAGGGAAGATTAGATAACGACCTAGTTTTCCCCTCGTCAAAATGGCGTCGTTGCCGGGGAACGGTGTCTATGTTTGAGTGTTTTTGATTGCTTGAGTCTAGGTCTTTGTGTATACTTTTCTTTTACTTGATTTTTTTTTGTTTGTTTTGTATAAAATGGAAAATACCTTATTTCCTCAATTAGAGGATGAACCATTTTGGGTTTACTTTAATAGACTAGAGAACTTTATTAGTTACCATGGTTGTCATATTTGGGAGGCTTGCGAGATTTGTTATCATAATTTGAATGAGCAAACTAGAGACATTGTTGAAAGCATGTTTAATGGTGGATTTCGGGCATTGCCAATCGATGATGCTTGGGACTTTTATGTATGGTTTGCTAGAGATAGTTGTGATCGTGGTCATGGTTATTCAAATGCTTCCATTGATGATTGTTATGGTCCATGTTCCATGAATGATGAACCTTGTATGCCTACTTGTGCCCCCATTCCCCAATTTGATGATGCCACTCATATCTCTAATGTTGATCCTTGCATGCTTGCACATAATTCTTTCCCCAATGATGCTCCTCAATGCTTTTCATCTTTCCAATCTTTAGATCCTACCTTTGAGTCTTCTTATAATCAAATTGGTGGTTCTTTGAGAAAATTGGAGATGAATTCTAATTTGGAACCAAATGAGATGAGATATTTGGAGATTGTGAGAAGCCAAATGGAAATGTTGAAAAAGTTGGAAGAGAGTAATGAGGGTGTTTTTAGGAAGAATGAGGAGATGGAGAGTCAATTGTCATCAATATTGAATGTAAATGAAGTTTCTACCACATTGGTAGGTATGGAAGACGATGATGATGATTGTTTTGAGAGCTCCAAAGTATGTGAGGAGGATATTAGAGAGCCCATGAGTGAGGAAAAGGGTGTAGAGATGGATGTTCCTAAAGAGTGTTTGCATTTTAAACCTCCTTCCAAATTTGAATTTCGTTCCATTGAGCCTTTAGATGGAGTTGAAGAGAAACTAAAAATGTTGGCTTCTCTTAATTTTGAGGAAATGGTAATTCAAGTTATGAAGGATGGGACATTGCAATTTTTGAAGCGTGAAGAAGTTGTGAGGAAAGAGAGTAAGGACGAAGAGGATGAAGTAGTCTCCATGGGAGATTGGATGTTTGAGGGTGATGAGGACCAAGAGGTTTTGAGTGTTGAAAAACCAATTGGTGAGTCAATTCTCCCACCCACCTCCCTTGATTGTGATTTCATTCCTCCATTCCTTAATTTTGAAAACCAACCTTCTTCCACCCCATCTCCTTTAATTAATAACCATGGTTTCTTTGAGGGTGAGGCCTTGAGCTTAGACGATTTTGATGAAGAAAAGGTCCCTTATGATAAGGTTGAGGAGGTAGAGCTTACTTTTGATGATTATGAAGATGAGAGTGAAGGGTTTGGTGAGGTTGAGTCTCCAACTCCTATCTCAAATCTTAAACCATTGGTTTCTTCTTTCACCTTTGATGATCATTTCTCTTCTACATTTTCCACCATTGAGAATGGTGAGGCCTTTTTAGTGGGAGATTGTACTTCTCATGTTTATTTTGAGCTACCTCCCAAGTTTGACCCTCAACCCTTTGATGAGCTTCCTTTTAACCTTGATGATGATTTGAAGCTTTTGAGAGCTCATTTAGGACGTGAAGTTTTTGAGGAGGGTGTGATTGAGAATAAGCTAAATTTGAATAATGACGAGTTGGAGAAGAGCCCTTTGGATGTGAGTTCATTGGATGAGAGAGTTTGGGTTTCAATAGATAGTGGTGTAAGTGAACAACCAATTCCTATTTCTTTACCTTGCACCTCATTTTCAAGAAAGCTTGATCTTATTCCCTCCTATCCCATGTCATTACCTTCTTTTCTCATATCCACTCCTCTTGAAAACCCTTTAGTCCCCCAAGTGCCACATTTGATGACTTTTGAGGAAGATGGTGGGATTTCCAACCAAAAATATTTTGTTGAGAAGAGTATGCCTTCTTCTTTTTCTTTTATTTCTCTTCCTTTTTCTTATATTCTTGTTTTTCCCTTCTCTCTTTCTTCTTCTTCTTGGCATACTTCTTCTCAACTCCATAGGTGTGCACTAATCTTGTTGCATACCTTTATTTTGTCATGTGCATACTTACTTTCCTATGAAATGTGTAGTAGTGCATTTGACAAGCTCTTGCGCGCGTTGAATTATTATTTTCTAGAGCGGTCAAGCTTGGACCTTAAGCAAGCCTTTCTCGGGAAGTAACCCGTGTTTTATTGCTTTCATTTTCTTTTCTTTTTCGAATAGATTTTATCTCATGAAAATGTTTGTGTTCCTTTTTCTAGGTACATGACTTGATATACTTTGGTGCTTCTATTTGGATCAAGAATCAAGGAAGATTAGCACCACATTTGCTAGCATATAGAAGGCAAGATTCAATAATAGAGGTTGTTAGCTTTGAAAGGTTAAAATTGGGTCATTTGCGGGTATTTACACCCACCTAATATCCGGTAATATCCTTCCTTGCTCTTTCTCTAGTGGATGATGACTTGTTGGACATATGTTGGTTTGTTGGATTGATCTCCTTGTTTCCCCCTCCCATGGTTTCTATGCCTTATGATTGAGCATGTTGTCTCATTCAAGCTTGGGGGAGGGTATTCTATCATGTTTGATGGGATGTTGATTCGTATATGCTATGCACCTTTGTATATGCTTTTCCATGTTCTATTATTTTGAAAAACTCCAAAAATATTTTTGTTTTTATCAAGGCAAATTTGCAATGTGTTTTGTTTTGTTCTTGCTTTGGACGTAGTAACATTTGGACTTGTAAACTTGAATGCTTTTATTCCTAAATGGTAGTGGTGTGCACGGTTTGAGATAAGTTTGGTTGATTCTAGGATAAAGCATGCTAAGGTATTTGTCTAGAACTAGGGGGATCATGAAGCCGGATTCTACTTGTTTGTGGCATGTTTGGTAGTTGCTCCCTATCTTCGATTTGACAACCTTAGTGAGTTTTTTGCTACAACCATGTGAGATTTATATTTGTTCAAGCTTTCAATATTTTCTTGCATGAGTGGCGTGGATCCTTGACTTTCGCAAACCTAATATTGAATCTTAACGTATGATTCCTAAGACCAAGACCGAACCATCTAGGGAGGACAAAGGCATCTTTTCGGGGTGGTACTTTTTCTTTTCTAGGATAGTTTTCATTTTCTTCGGTTTTTGGGTTTACATTTGCCTACTTGCTAACCCTTTGAGCCTTTTTCCCTTCTTTTCAAGCCACATTTCTAGATGTTGAGCCTTTTGTTTCATTTTCGTTTCCATTCTTGGTTTTTGTGAAGCAATTGTTCATTATTGTTGGAGTTTGTGGTGGAGGAGTTTGGATATTTGGTTCTCTAGCTTGAAAGCAAGTTTGTGTTGTGTATATTTTGTGAATAATGGCAAGTGAATAAATGAAAAAGCCGTCCAAAGTAAAAAAAAAAAAAAGGCAAGGATAAAGCAAGTGCAAATTTGAAAAAGCCATTCATAGTTAAAAGAGGTGAGGACAAAGAACTAATAAAGAATTATGAAGAAAAAAAAAAGAAAAAAGTAAAAAATGCAAAAATATTTTTATGTGAGTTTTCTTCCTTTTTGAGCATTGAGGACAATGCTCCATTTAAGCTTGGGGGGAAGCATTCTCACGCTTTTTGTGTATATGTTTGTGATCTTAGCTTTGAATAAGCTTGGGGGTGTTGGTATTTTTGTTTGGTGATTACTTGGTTATGGTGTAAAGAATTGCGCAATCTTTGCTTCACAATTTAGGTTAACAACCAAATTTTAACTTTAGCCTACCTTAACCCTTTTTGCCTTACGTTACAACCTTTGGGAAGACCTTTTGACCTAGGGGTTGAGTCATTCATCGGTGGAGGGAATCATGGGTTATAGCCTAAGGAAAGGGGAAGCGAATTCAAGATGTCGAGTAAGCCAAAAAATTGATCTTTTTTCGGTTCCTTCGCAGAATCTATGAGATGCTCACTATGGGGAGATATGAGATTAGTAGGGGGAACGCGGTAAGACCGTTTGGGATGAAAGTGGAGTGTGATAACTAGTTCCTATGCTTAGCATTTTTATGTTTCAATCAACCTTAGGTATGTTATAGCGTGCACTCCCTTACTTGTTTAGAAATATTTGCATTCATTGTGCTTGTACATTTGCAAAAGTCCTTTCATGAACATTTGTTTGCTTTTCTTGTATTTTGTTTTCTTTTTCATGCTTTGCCTTGTTTGTATTATTATGAGAGTTATGGGTAAACTCTTAGGATACCCTTACGAGAGCATCACTCGTCCTTTAGGGCGATCTAGGGGTTTAAATGGCTTGTCTTTAGTTGCTAAAATTGACTGTGATTCCTACGAAAGTGAGTTAGTGTATATTCCCATCTTCTCTGGTTTTCTCGTTTCTTTCTTTGCTTGAATAATGTCATCATTTTTCCCTTGGGTTGGATTTTGTTTTGCTCGAGGACGAGCAAAAGTTTAGCTTGGGGGAATTTTATCCGTGCCATTTATGGCACCTTTAGGCTATGTTTTCTTTATATTTCTATGCTCCTTTGTAGTCGTTTATGTCGTGTTTTTAGAGAATAATGCTCGATTCGCGTGTTTTTGTGTTAGTTTAGAGAAATGCATGCTTTTAATGGCTTTCTTATCATTTTATTCATTTCTCGGCTATTTCTCTTGCTTCTCCGTTTCTTTGTCTTGTTTTGTAGGTACGTTGCGGGCTATATGCATGGGAATTGAAAATAGCACCCACTAGGATCAATATGCACTTTTTAGAATTGAATTTGAGTTTAAAACAAAGGAAAACGAAGGATTGCAAAGTATCAAATAGGACCTTTGTGCATTGTTTTAGTCATATCTCAAGTTCTACAGATCGAATTAGGGAGATTCAAGTTGGGTTGGAAACTAGACCTGAAGAGCTTTCCAATGATAGGTCGCACGCCTTCATACGATTCTTAGATCGGAAGTTACATCCTTCTGAAGTTGGCCCTTGAAAACTGCTACGGGCGCGGGCTACAGTACCCGCGGGCGCGGGGTTGCTACAGCTCCAAAACTGCCGTATTTGGGCAGTAAGAACCCGCGGTTGTCCCGAGGGATCTCCGAGGGCGCGGGCCTTGGCCCCGCGGGCGCGGGCACTGGCCGCGGGCGCGGCTATCGGGGTGTCCATTCCCCTCCGCGAGCGCGGCCGATTTCTCCGCGGGCGCGGGTTTCTGGGTCTTTTACGATTTTAAGCTTCTTTTCTCCTTTTGTTTATATAGTTTTTGGTTTTCTTTATTCTTCATTCATGTATTTCTTTAGTTTTAGAATAGTTTTCTCTCTCTTAGGTTGAGAGCTTCTCTCTCTAGATTAGGCTAGATTAGGAGTAGTTTTAGAGAGAGAAAGTGAGGAATTTCAATGGTGATTGAGAGATTGAAGATGCAAGTGTGAAAATTGTGTTGGAGATCTTCTTAATTATCAATGAGCATTTCTAAACTCTATCTCATTCAATTGCTTTGTTTAATTTGATGTTTGTTTGGTTTGATTTTGATATTTGATGTTTGATTAGAGTAATTGTTCTTGATATTTTGTTGATTCTTGTTCTCTATAGTTGATAGTTGATTTGATTATGTTGTTTGAGTAGTTGTTGGCTAGGAATTGGGTGAAACTTGTATGATTGATTAATTGTGATTAATTTTGGAATTGTGTTGATTAATTGTTGAGATTAAAGTGATTAATGAAGGTTTGCATGTGTGTAATTCAATTAGGCGTTGAGAATTATGCTAGATTGCATTGTAATTGCTAATGACATGAACAATTGATTTAGGAATTGCAATTATCAATTGGTTTTGATTGTGATTCTCTTAGTTTGTTATTCATAGTGAACCCTAGCTTAACAATTAGGAGATAGCTCTTTGATTCCTATTGATTGCTCTTATCATTAGTCCTCACAACCTTTGATTGGCATGCTCTTCCCAAGTTGTTGCAATTGACATGATTACTTGTTGATCCCCGTTCCTAGTGTTTTATTTCCTTGGTTACTTGTTTTGTTAGTTGTTAGTATTCTATCTTACCTTCGTCTTCGACCTAGCTTAGGCGCATAATTGAAAGTGCTTGAACATTACCGTTCCTTTGGGTTCGACCCTTGACTTGCCTCTATACTCGTATTTAGGTTTGTTAAGTGTTTATAAATTTAGTTTGACCGAGGGAAGATTAGATAACGACCTAGTTTTCCCCTCGTCACTACCCTATACCCCATCCCTTCTTGTCCTATTATTCTCCCTTCCTATCGTAAAGAGCCTATTGGGGAGCCCTTTTCTATGGAAGATTTTCATGTCCCTCATTTCATCATTGTTGAGGAAGAGAGAAAATATGCAAACCAAAAATTTTGTGAGGAGGATTTGCCTTTTTTCTTTTCTTTCCCTTCTTATTTTTCCCCCTTCTTCTTCTTACTTTCTTGTTTTTCATTTTGATCCTTCTTCTTCTTTGTTTTGGCATCTCCCTTCTCACTTGCGTACAACAATCTTGTTGCATGTTCTTTTCCCGTCATTTTCCTATCTTCTCTCTTACGAAATGTGTAGTATTGCATTTGACAAGCTCTTGCGTGCATTGAATTATTATTTTCTAGAGCGGTTAAGCTTGGACCTTAAGCAAGCCTTTCTCTAGAAGTAACCCGTGTTTTATTGCTTTCATTTTCTTTTCTTTTTAGTATAGATTTTCTATCATGGAAATGTTTGTGTGTCTTTTGCTAGGTACTGATAGGTTGTCGTACACCTGTAAAAAATAATTTCCTAACAAAACCAACTAATAATGTAGTAGGGTAAGTAGGGTCGAATCCACAGAGAGATGGCTATTCAATCTAGCTTTCAAGGTATGGAGAAACTAAACTATGTCGCAAAATTGGGATAAAAATATAGTCTAAATTAAAAGAGGGAAAAAATAATAAATAAAAAGACCTAGGGTTATGGTTCACCATGTTTATAGTTCTAAATCTATCGAATATCAATAACAATTCAATCAATCAATTATCTAGAGCAATTGGTAAGCCTACAGTCAGGTCTTAACGCTCTCAATTCAACATATGTAGTTCGGTCGCTAACATAATCAGAATTGCTAATTGTAGGTAAGCCTCTAAAAGTAATATCTTTCGATTCAAACTCTTATTAACAATAATTAATCAAACAATTGATCAGGTTGCAAGATTAACAATAAAACACTATCAATTAGAGAAATCAATAATCAAAATATTAAAATTATCAATCAAGATTCATAATATAAACATGGATTCCAAAACCCTAGAAATAAACTATTCTGGCATGAAATAAATAATAAAAACTAGATCAAAGGAAGAAAACATAAATAAAAGCAAGAAAATAGAAATAAAATACCTTAATGAATAAAATTAATAAACTCAAGAACAATCCATGGAGAATCCATGGAATTGCTCATGAGAAAAACTAGGGCTAAGAAAACGAACGTAAAAACGGCCTAAGGGAAAAATAATAATCCTCACCCCTTAAAAGGTTTCACTTTACTCCCTTATGAACAGTAACTCATGTGTGAATAGCATGTGTGAAATAGCTGATGTGTCATTTTTTCCTCCTTTCCTTTGTTTTATGAATCATTCTGACTTACTTTTTACCTTGGAATTTTCTTCTTTCTCCTTTCTTGATTTTGAGTTATTATACTTCAGAGCTCTAGAAATTCAACTTAGCTTGAATGCATCAACTTTCTCACTCCTCTAATCCTCTCTCAGTTTTCTTGCTTTCTCTCTCTTATATTTCTCTTACCTAGAAGGTTATGGAGATAAAGCATGCTTTGCCAACAAGAGCTTCAAAAGTTTTGACAACCAGAGCTTTAAAAGTTTTTTTTTTTTTATTAGGTAAATTTTGATTTTTTTTAGGGAACTAATTTTGTGGCTTTTTAATTTATTTATCTAATGTGAAAACCCTAATTTCAGGGAAAAATATTCATAAAGAAAAAATGGAGAGAAGAGGAGACTTCAGATACAATATGGCGTGGTTAAGAAGGCATATCATTTACTTCGATTTACTGAATTTTGATCTTATTATATAATCCTATAGAATTTATGTTATCATATAATTAATTTACATTTCACTATTTTTAAAACAGACCGAGAAAGGCCTTGAAGCAGCAAAGTGTTTATGAGGTAATCATCCAATTCTGTAAAATACTAAATTTGCTAAATAATTAAGTTAAATTATTCTAATTAATAATATTAAGGAAACTGCAGCTTAAAGAAAACAGGAAAGGGAAAGCGTCCCGGGAAAGGAGGAAACAGGTTATGGAAGAGCATTAGTTTGTAATTCAAGACTCCTAGATAAGCTATTGAAGGTTAATTCTTTTTCTTTTTTTAGGTTGAGTTTAAGTATGTTAAAATGAAGTGAATATATTAGTTTTTTATTGGTCACTGGAATGACGACTCTGGCATTGATGACCTTGCTTAACCTCGAGATATTGTTGTTGTTGTTGTTGTTCATGTTCTTCACTCTTCTACTAGTTTGTATTCATTTTAATTGTTTTTTTTAAATTTTAATTTTGGGTTTGTTGAATTATTTGTAAGAGGCTTCTTCTTTCTCTATCTGTTAGTCCCTTTTCTAGGTGGACAATTGAGTCTGATGAGGAGAGAGAAAGAAGAGAATGATACTATAAAATGGCGTAACACAATAGTGGGATACCCATGATTGAAATCTACCCGTCTTTGGTTAATAAAGTTGATAAGAAATTCGCTAAGATCAGGGATTTCCCTCTTTATGAACGCAATAGGTACATTTCTTTTGTTGTTGTTTTTTTTTTCTCCGATTTTCAAGCCTTTTGATTGTTGATTTTAAGGGGTAATGATTGTTGATTATACTTTTATTTTAATCTACTTATTTTGAATGGGTTTTGTACTTTTGTGTTTGAATTGGGTTTTCTTGTTATTATTTTGGAATTGAAATTATCCCCAAGTTATTATCACCAGATTGTTGTGAAAATCTTTTATGAAGAAGATGATAATGATAATTTATGCCAGTTTATCTTAATTTAATTCCATGGATGGCTTTATAAAGGTTGGTTTAATGTGAATTTTTATAATCATTGAGTAAGGGCTCTTGTTTTTGGGCTTTTGCGACGAACGTCTATGTTGTCATGACATTCTCTGTCTTCATCTGGAATGGTTGGGTTCTGTTCAACCGCTTTGTTGGGGAATGCAATGGTGTTGGGGGTTAGTGCTTAAGATTGTTGGGAGATTTGTGTTTTCTACGTCTTTGGCTACTAAGAGTTTGTCGTTTAAGATGAATATGCTTTAGCTACTAGGAATTTGTTGTTTAAGATGAATTTGCTTTGGCTAAAAAGAAGTTTGTCGTTTATGATGAATGTGCTTTATTTTGATGTTTCCCAGGTAATTTTAAGGTTTTTATTTGCTTTAGAAATTCATTTAATTCTTTCAATTTCTGGTAAATATGTAGCTTTCTTGCATAAAGATTGTTTTTTGGAGAGCGAAAGATTTGATCTTTGTTGTAGTGTGACATTGGGTTGATTTATTTATTTTCTGGAGTTTGGTTTTTAAAAATGAATGTTGTGGTTAATTTATTCCGTTGGTGAAGGAATTAGGTTCTGGCTTGGTTTGGAGATGAAACAAATGGTTTTGATTGTTTAATTAGTGTGACATTGTGTGTTTATTGCTTGGCTTCCGTTTAATGATATGCTAAAATGCCTAAACTTTAGCTTAATTATGCAGTTGCTTAGAATGCTTCTTGCAAGATGGTTCTGAAAGAAGAAAAAAATTCTTTTCAATGGTTTGTTATTAGCTGTTCAAGAGAGTAGATTGTCTAGATTTTTGTTCTTCTTAAATTAGTTGCAATAGGATATATAGCTTATATGTGCTAAGATCATTACTAGGATCATAAAAGTTGATAGAAATGTTGCCTTGCTGGCTTGGATTCAATACTTGCGAAGTTGCGATCTTTCATTTTGGAAAATGAAATGTTTGGGAAGTCCGGCAGGTGGAACTCAGTTGTGTTCTATTCATTGTCGAATTTCAAAATCCTGGTCAGGCCTTTGGCTTGAGGTAGCAATTTGACATAAGGATGATAAGTCAACTTCTAAAGGAAAATCTATATAATTTGCCAATAACATCACCCTCCCCGCTATTATCATAAAACGATATAGTATGCATATGTGAATCTTGTGCTTATAGGTTTGTTCTTCTCTTTTAGCAACATATGAGATGTTATAGACTTATTGCATAAACTCTTAAATCAATATATTTGGTTTGACAGATGTCATACTCACAAATATATACATTTGTTGCCCAACCTGTGCCTAATGAAAACCAGTAATATGAATTGAATGTGACGAAATTTTGAATGTCACTAGAGAAAGGAGATGCGAATGATGCGAAAATTGCTAGCGAATCATTGTAATAGGTTCTTGTTAATTTCTACCCTCTTGCAGGGCAGTTAACTATTAGCCCTGATGGTAAATTGATCGTTGATTGTACTAGGGAAGGACCGTTGTTTGTCAAGGAAGAGGCGAATTTTTATGTTAGAGCTGGTGGGAATAGTTGGTGTTGATCCCATGTTGCTAAAGAACCTTTTTTATGATGTTCCTTTTGCTGAAAAATATCATTAAGACTCCTATTTTAACTTGTTTAGGTATTTTTTTTTTCTATTTTTGAAGTTCAAAAATTTTATATATGTATTATTTTTTATCCCTATCTAATAAATAATTTGGTGAGATTTACCTAAAATGGTTGGGAAATAAATTGCTATATGAGATGTTTATACTATTAATGTCTTTATAGTCATTTTTGCATGTATTGACATAGGAAGTTTAATACTACTTGCAACATCAAAATCGGGTAATAGCAATTTATTTATAGTGTCCTTTGTAAATTTATATTGATGTTCAATACTAGCCTCTATATAGTAAATTTGATTTATAATTATGACCTTTTTGTGTCCAAGTTAGTTTATAGAATTAATTTTGGTTTGGTTTTTGTATGTAAGGATAATGCCTTAGTGCTTTGATTGGACTATTAGTTTCATTTTTATAAACCTATTAAAATGTTTAGCTACTTTTTTTTTTGCATACTTTGATCCAAGTGGAATAATGTGATTGTACCATATAGTTTAATCTATGGATGTTAGTTCTGTTTAACACTCGTTTCATGCTTTAGCATTTGTGGTGGAATCCTAGAATAGCTATTTCAGCTACTAACTATGCCTTCCTGTCTGAGGTACTGTCGTTGGGATTTCTATCTCGATCCTGAATATATTGATTGTTGTCAGTTCATTCTATTTATGAATACAACATGCAAGCATAGAGGTTTTGTTATGATATCATATTATGTCAGTTTTTTTTCCTTGTAAATACTTTTCCGTTTTTATTTTCGTTAGGCTTTCAAGATCTTAAGTTACTTTCTCTTCATTGAAGTTTTTAGGACCTCCATCTGAGAAGGGTATCAATCAGGGAACATTAGTAATCTTTAATTTGGATCTATCGATTTCAACTTTCAAATGAGGAACTGCATCTAATATTTGGGGCTTGTGGAGAGGTCAAAGAGGTGATTGAGTTTTCCTCTTACATATGCTTTGTGTTTATTAGTTTTCATATTTTGGTAGCTGACAATAATCTTACTTGTTACCTTCTACTGGTAAAACTCTACATCAATAACCGCAATCCACATCTATGTTGTAACCCTTGTGCACTTTTACTCTATAGATATGAGATCACAACTCAGGACGGATGAGAGATCATAAAGAATTTAGGAGATTAGATCGATGTTGGCTATCGTGAAAATGATATGAGGTAATATGATCAATAGCTACAACTTAGATGCTGCTTATGAATTAAAATTTACATCAAAGAACAATTTAATGTCTATCAGACATGAAATGACTTACACTAGAGCACTAGCAGATGCTCAGTTGCTTGTACGACATCAAGATATATATAGCTCATCATGTTGTTTTTAGTGTAAACATTAAATTGATGTACATTACATCAAGATTTATAGCCACAAATGTTGTAGCTACAATTTTTTTTTTGGATGTATACTTATATTATAATTTTGTTTTACAATTATATTCAAAATATCTGAGCTTGATTTTAACCAGTTTTACAAGCCCTTTTGCTACTAATTTACACAATAATACATTAATACACTTAACATTACACGTATTAGTTGCATATCATAGCAAGCTCTAAATAGTGGTTATATATGCAATAAAGTGACATTGATAGTTTGATAATATTAACTATTTAGTGTAGAAATTACAATAAACATTGCAAATTGTGGAAGAGACATATTGTCCATGAAAGAGGGAATGGAGAGAAATTAGTGAACATGAAAAAATCAAACTTATTATTAATCTCTTTAGAATAAAATATTTTAACCTTGTGGTATAATAGTTTTAAATTGTTAACTAATTGCTTCTTTTTTGTTTCTATAACCAATTAGCCATAATAGATTATATCAATGAAAAGATAGATAGGTTTTTCATACTTGTGAAACCATAAGAAAGAGGTTTATATGCAAGCATGAATTAACTATGAACATCACAAATTTATATAAATATTTATATGAGAGAGAGAGTTATCACTTTTAAGAGGTCATGTGTTGAGTAAAATTTCGGTGAAAATAAAACACTTAAAAAGGTTACTAAAGAAGGTAAACGGTTTATATAATCACTGTAATAGTATGACATAAAATTAAATACGTAGTATTAATCATTTTAGAAAAAAAGTAACATTCTGACCATTAAGCTAAAGAAAGTCATTATTCCTACTTGACATATGACTTAGCAAGTTAGCATATATGGTGTACAAAATGTCACTCAATTCGATTATTTGTTATTGACAATGCTTATTATTCTACACTAACAACATGACATGTGCAAATAATTTTGTTTGATATATTTGCTTACTAAGCTACACGTACTATACATTCATTACACGGTGCACTTGTAACCCATCATAACTTATACCAATAGTATAAGGTAGATACACCTTAATGTTGCATCGTATGTATTTGGCCACAAATTTTTCATGCAAGAATAAGACAAATTCAAGCATTCTAAATAACTTACTAATATAAAATAAGAATTTTTTTACAAATTACTTTTTAAACCCTCAACCATTCAAAAAAATTTAGTTAATAATCTAATAAATAAATTATACATTTAAGTATTTCAAAAACCATGTACAATCACTAACTATTAATGCAATTCAATTTATCAATATGTAAATTCACTAATTAATATTCATTAATTCATAATTATCTAAACAAAACCTACACATTATCCAAAAGATATCACTTTTCCAGTCTCACACACTAACAACACCACATTGCTTCGCACGCAACGCGCGTGTAGCACCGCCCTAGTCCTTTGAAGTATTTATAAACTTCTTAAATCTTATTTAAAACTAATTAAAGAAAAGAAAGAAGAAAATATAAATTACATAAGTTCCAATGCTATTGGGCGATAGATGATGATGTGGCAAAAAACCGTAAGTGGGGTCGAGGGATCGATACAAGTTATATGTGCACCGATAATGCTTCGTGGGCTTCTTTAGCTGCTCGGCAAAACCTGCGGGTGCAGGCACAGCCTGCGGGCTGGCAGTAGCACCTGCTGGTGTCGAGTGGTTGCGGGATAGGGGCGCATCAATAATCCCTCAGGTGGCTGACTGCATCACTCGGATTCAAACCCCTATAACTTCTGTTCTAGGAATCTTCTTGGAACGTGTGACCTATCATTGGAAAGATTTTCAAGTTCAGTTTCTAACGCAACTTTAATCGCTTCAATACGAATTGTAGAACTCAAGTTATGATCAAAAGAGTGGACAAAGGTCAGTTTTGACACTTTGTAAACAATCGTTTAACTTTGTTTCTAACTCAAATTTGATTCCGAAAGGTGCATAGCGACCCTTATGAATGCTATATTCATTCCTCGTGCATATTAATCTCAAAATCTTCGATTAATAAACTCAATTCATCGGCTTCCATCTAAATATCATAGGAATCTACTATAAACACTCTAAAAGCGTCCAAATGACTATAAAATCACCTGAAACATTAAGAAAAATACAACATAGTGTAATAGAGAACAAAACAAACAACTTATGCATTTGCGTCCTAAAAAGCAACAAAAAGACCTTAAAAGCTACTACAAACTTAGCATAAACGTGCTTATAAATCCTATATGAATGTGATTTATCAGGTTCATGACTTGATGTACTTTGGTGCTTCGATTTGGATCAAGAATCAAGGAAGTTTGACTCCTATTTTTGCTAGAATATGGAAGGCAAGGTTCACTTCTTGAGGAAATTAGCTTTGAAAGGTTTAATTGGGACATTTGCGGGTATTTACACCCACTTAATATCCGGTAATATCTTTCGTTGCTCTTTCTCAAGTGGATGATGACTTGTTGGATATATGTTGGTTTATTGGATTGATCTTTTTGTTTTCCCCTACCATGGTTTCTATGATTTATGTTTGAGTGTATTGTCTCATTCAAGCCTGGAGAAGGGTATTCTATCATATTTGATGGGATTTTGATTCATGTATGCTATGCACCTTTGTATATACTTTTCCATATTCTTATAGTTTGAAAAACTCCAAAAAGATTTTTATTTTTATCAAGGCAAAATTACAATGTGTTTTGTTTAATTCTTGCTTTGGTCATAATACTTTTGGACTCGTATAGTTGAATGATTTTCTTCTTAAATGGTGATGGTGTGCCCAGTTTGAGAGTATGTTTGGTTGATTCTAGGATAGAGTATACTAAGGTAGTCTCATAGAACTTTTGGAACCTTGAAGCCGAGTTCTATTTTTTTGAAAATTTGCAATTGCTCCGTTTTGGTGAATTTGAAGCTTATAGTGAGTTTTTGCTACAAACTTGTGAGGTTTCATGATTTTCAAGCCCACTTCAATTAATTGCATGAGCGGCATGGATCCCTGACTATTGCGGACCTAATCTTGAATCTTGACTCATAATTCTCAAACACGAGACCGAACCATCTAGGGAGGACAAAGGCATCTTTTCGGGGTGGTA
This sequence comes from Chenopodium album, assembly GCF_948465745.1. Classification (NCBI taxonomy): domain Eukaryota; kingdom Viridiplantae; phylum Streptophyta; class Magnoliopsida; order Caryophyllales; family Amaranthaceae; genus Chenopodium; species Chenopodium album. The sequence continues at coordinate 25,486,762 of NC_137842.1, forward strand.
ATTTTTCTTTTTCTAGGTTAATCTTCTTTATTTCTAGTTATTGGGTTTACATTTGCCTTTTTGCTAACCATTTGAGACTTTTCCCTTCTTTTCAAGCCACATCTTTAGAACTTTGAGCCTTTTTTTTCTTTGTGTTCCATTTTTGGTTTTTGTGAAGCAAATGATCATGTTCTTGGAGTTTGTGGTATATGAGTTTGGAATTTTGGTTCTATTTGTAAGCAAGCTTGTGTTTTGTATATTTTGTAAATAATGGCAAATGAATAATGGAAAAAGCCGTCCAAAGTTAAAAAAGGAAAGGACATAATAATGCAAAGTTGTAAGAGTTGTCCATAGTTAAAAGAGGCAAGGGAAATTCCTTTGAATATATGCATAAAAAGAAAAAAAATGTGAAAAATGAGAAAATTCAAAAATATTTTGATGTGAATCTTTTCTCCCTTTCTAAGCATTGAGGACAATGCTTCATTTAAGCTTGGGGAAGAAGCGTTAATGCTTTTTGTATATATGTTTGTGAGTATAGCTTTGAATAAGCTTGGGGGTGTTAGTTTGTTTTTGTTTGGTGACTACTTGATTGTGATTCTAAGAAAGGGCTCGTTCTTTGCTTCACTATTAAGGATACCGCCAAATTTTTAAATTTTAGCGTACCCTCAAACGTTTTCCTTTACGTTACAACCATTGGGAAAGACCTTTCGACCTAGAGGTTGAGTCACATATCGAGGGAGGGCATTATGAGTTAAAGCCTAAGGAAAAGGGATGCAAAGTCAAGATGTCGAGAAACCTCATGTCTATTTGTTTTTCTGGTTCCTTCGAGGAACTATAATGACGCTCACTAAAAAGTAGATTTGAAGCTAATTGGGAGAATGTGCTTAAATATTTTGAGATAAAAGTGAATTGGGTTTCTTTAGTTCTCTATGCTTAGCATATACTATGTTTCAATCAACCTTAGAAATCTTAGAACGTGCACTCCCTTACTTGTTTATAAAGATTTGCATTCATTTATGCTTGTACATTTGAAAAAAGTCTTTTCATGAACATTTGTTTGCTTTTCTTGTTTTTTAGTTTCTTTTTCATGCTTTGCCTTGTTTGTATTATTACGAGAGTTATAGGTTAATCTCTTAGGAAACCTTTACGAGAGCATCACTAGTCCTCTATGGCGATCTAGGGGTCTAAATGGCTTGTCTTTAGTTGCTAAAACTGACTATGATTCTTAAGAAAGTGAGTTAGTGCATATTCTTGTCTCTTCTCTTGTTTTTGTTTGTTTGAATAAGATCGCCATTTCTTCCTTGGTTTTGTTTTTCTCGAGGACGAGCAAAAGGTAAGCTTGGGGGTATTTGATGGGTGACATAAATGACACCCATTTGATGAGAATTTAGGTTGATTTCTTCCTCTTTTCATAGCTTTCATGCTCAATAAGTGCCTAGTTTTATGCTTTTGCTCTTGGTTTTACCTTTCCTTTCTTATTTTGTAGCTTTTGTGCATTTTATTGGTTTTTCTACTCTTTTCTCCTTTATTAGCTATTTTTTGTGGTTGTAGGGATTGTACGAGGTCCGGGTCTTGATATTGGTGATTTACTAAGGTGGAAGATGCTTTTGGAGAAAGCTCACGGCAATTGGAAAGCTCAAGATGCAAGGAAGTGGATTCTCCAAGATCTAGCTCTTAAACTTTCAAGTCGTGCTCTCATGAAGATGGGGTGTTGAACCCACAATCAAGTGCTTTTGGGAATGTCTCTCTTAGTGTTTATCATCATCATGTTGCGCGTTCATTCAAAGACCTTAGCAAACGCAGGAAGCCGCGAGAAGATCGAAAAAACCCAGAAACGCGCAGGCGCGCAAAGCACGGGAGCGGGTGCGCAGCCCCTATGCGCGGGCGCCCCACCCTTGCTCGCGCAGCCTTGCCTCTCTGGGTACTTCCTTGCTCGGTTTTTTTTTAGCGCCTTCTATATACATCTTTGTAACCCAACTTTTGGGGCAAGTTTTAGAATAGGTTTTGGGGAGAATATGAATTCATAATTTTAGCTTAGTTGAGAGCTTCTCTCTCTAGTTTTAGGGTTAGTTTAGGAGTAGATTTTAGAGAGAGAAAGTGAGGAATTTCAATGGTGATTGAGATATTGAAGATTCAATGGTGACAATTGTGTTGAAGATCTTCTCTATTATCAATGAGCATTTCTAACTCTATCTCATTTTATTGATTTGTTTAATATTCTTGTATGTTTGGGTTGATTTTGATGTTTTATGCTTGATTAGTGTAGTCGTTCTCCTTATATTGTTGATTCTTGATTTCTTTAGTTGTTAGTTGATTAGATGATGATGTTAGAGTAGTTGTTTTCTAGGGATTGGGTGAAACTTGTATGATTGATTGATTGTGCATAATTTGGGGATTGTGTTGATTAATTGTTGAGATTAAATCGATTAATGGAAGTTTGCATGTGTGTAATTCAATTAGGCCTTTAGAATTACTATAGATTGCATTGTAGTTTCTCATGATACAGACCATTGATTTAGGAATTGCAATTGTTGATTGAGCTTGATTAGTGATGCTCCTAGTTAGATTCTCTCGTAGTTAGCGCTAGTTTGACCTCTAGGGGATATCTTATTGACTCTTTTGATTTAGCTTGCTATTAGTTTTCATAACCATTGACTTACATGTATTTCCAAGTTTCTACAATTGTCATGATTACTTGTTGATCCCCGTTCCTAGTGCTTTATTTGTTTTGTTTCTTTGTTTGGTAGTTGGTTAGTGTTCTCTTTTTATCTTGGACTTCGACCTAGCTTAGGCACATAATTGAGAGTGTTTGAACATTACCATTCCTTTGGGTTCGACCCTTGACTTGACTCTATACTAGTATTTAGGTTGGTTAAGTGGTTATAAATTTAGTTTGACCGAGGAAGGATTAGTTTCAGCGACCTAGTTCCACCCCTCGTCAGCCACCTTCGTCCGAGGTGGCCCGAAATGAACCCGTCCACAAGGACGGAGGGGATGAGCCGACTCTGGAGAACACGACCAGTCACGACATAGCTCCGTATGTTGAGTTTTTGGGAACTAAGATTCCTGGTTCTCAAACTGGTGGAGAGCTGCCCTCCCCGCCCAGGGCGGCCGAGTAGCCCCAGCTGGCGCCCCCTCCTGAGGGCGTCCACGCTTTGCAAATATCTCAAAAGGTACTTGTACCTCTTCGTCCTTTTCCCTTTTGATATTTTTGTTTTCTTTTCTTCAGAACTTTAACTTGTTTTTATTTTGCAGAAACTTCTGAGGATTTGGACGTTCGTGCCCCTGATTCTTCCTTAAATGGGGCCGAACGCAAGACTGTCCGGGACTCTATTCAAAAGTTCGTCCCGTCCTAAACTCAGGACAAATACCGGGATATCCATGATAGGCACCTCGGTCCAATGACCAACAGCTGCGTTGAGGTAGACTTCTGGTTCTTCAACCAATCTACTTAGCCAAATTTTTGCTATTTTGCTTTCTTTTACTAATTATTTTCTGTTCGTACGCAGCTTCTCCTTAGGCTCTTTGCCTTCTAAGACTGGCGTCTGAGAAGAGGCGCAAGCTCGAGGCAGCCTAGATAGATCTCCACAAGCTGTAGGACGTAAACACCTGCCTGCCGGCCGTAGAGACGGCTCACCATCAAACGCTAACGAATGCTCTATCCGAGAAAGTTACTTGGTTGAATGAGGACATCGTCAAGATGGACGATGCTCTTAAGCTGGAGAAGCTGGCAAACAAGGCCCTTACCAAAGAGAGGGACAAGGTCGTCTCGCTTGCGGCCAGTATGCAGGAGGCAGCCGACACCTCGGACCAGCTAAGGATTAAGCTAGAGACCAGCCAGGAAGCCTTGAACGCAGCTCTTCAAGCTGCGGATGAGAGCAACCAGGAGGCCGAGCGTTTGAGGATGGAGGTAGAAGAGATAAAAAATCAACTAAGTGCTCCAAGGCCTATTCCTCCAGCTGACGTTGTCCGCATCGAACAGACAACACTCACTCGCCTCAAAAACCGTTTTGAGGACGTCGTTGCCATGACGGTGGAACCAGACAAGCTTTCTTATTATTATGAGCGGTTCACCAAAAGGCTGGACTTGCTCATTATGAATGAAGTGTGTGAGGTTGTTGGTCAACCTTACTTTCCCTTTGTCGAGACTCCCGGCTACAACGAAAATGAAGCCGAGGGCGACGATGAAGAGGTGGTCGAGGATGAGGTCCCCCCTAATGATAACGCGGCCAATGCCGATAATGCGACCAATGACGACAATGCTGATAATGGGGGGTATGATGCGGCCTAGTGAGGAGCCTCATCTACAGCTTATTTTAAGCTTTTGGTCTTCAATTTTTGTTTTCTATCTGCCTTCATTGTGAACAATTTTTATTGGCCGCCTGTTTTGAGCGGTCTTTGTAAGGATTTCACCGCCTTCTTAGTGGTTTTAATTTTTAATTCAACTTGCTGCCTTCTGAGCGATTTTTTGGATTTTCGTACTAGGCAATTTTTATGCATTTACATTATTTTTTTATATATGCTTATTGCTCATTCGTACAAGTACTGAGGGTATGCCCCTTTATTCGGCATGTGCCTAGTCCAAATTCCAGGTGCTTTGATTAACTTAGTAGATTTATACCTTGAAGGGTATGACTATATTTAGTTAATTAAATCATATATAATTATTCCCCTTGGACTAGGTGAACGCCGAATCAATTTTAAAGTATACGGCCTTTGTTGGCTTTTGGTTGAGTCGTCCGTTGAAACTATCCCACGAACAGGCTCAAGAAATTCCAAGTATGAACTCAACTTATGAATTCCTATTTACTAGGCTCGGTTGCCTAGTGAATCCTTGCCCTAAACTAGGCTATTTATGCCTTAGACAATTTTTATTTCCCTCTTGGTCTACAAGTCGTCTTGATAGGGTCGAACAGTTTGACTAGCCTTTAAGCTTGTTGACCGAGTGGCTAATCAAGGTATGCCCTTGCTATTTTCAACAGTCAACATTTTATTTAAATGTGGCCGAGTGACTTGGCTAATGATGCCCTCTATTAACTTTTTAAGTAGCCGCCACATGACTAGTGCACGAATGCCTACTGTTAGGATTTTCACTCAGCCAATTCAGTTTATCGCTCGACTTAGTGTGGCCGAGTCAATTCATTATGTTGGATTCTCATTGAGGTCCTACTCGGCCTACACTTCATTCCCTACGTTGGGAAGGTCCGAGTTGCTATGTTGAAGCAACATTGGTTTCTCATTTCAGGTGCCCATCAGGCTTATTTGTGGTGCCCGACAAGCATAGTTGTGAACATCTAAGTTTTCAATTTTATTCGGCATTTTTAGCTTGCTATATTATGAACATAACTATAGAAAATAAAATTAACAACAATGCTTGACTTTTCATTAATATTTGTCAAAATTTTACATTGTTGGTGGTCGTTCTTCTTAATTACATCGTTCGCCCATGAAGGCTTAGTTAGACTAATTGGTCATAAAGACTAATGCAAAATTTGGCTGATAAGCTTTAAATTTAATATTTTTTTCAAATTGTCTGTATTCCACTTTCGAGGAATAGGACGGATGTCTAAGGCTTCAAGACGATAAGTACCATCTCTCACTTCTTCTGTAATCCGGTAGGGCCACTCCCAATTTGGGGTGAACTTCCCATCTTCATTGGCTCGGCCCACAACTTCTATCTTCCTTAAAACCAGATCCCCATCTTCAGCGGACGCTTAGACACTCGGCGATTGTATGCCTTTGTCATCCTCAGATGATAGATTTCGTGTCTGAATGGCGCATTGCCCCTAGCTTCCGGAAGGAAGTCTAGAGCAGTCTTCATGGCCTCCCAATTGACCGATTCATCATACAACATCACCCTGAGGGTAGACTCGTACATCTCAATTGCGAGAACTGCCTCAGCACCATAGAAAGAAAAGAATGGGGTCTCCCCTGTGGAGCTTTTTGCTGTTGTTCGTATGGACCATAACACATTAACCAACTCATTGGCCCATAGGCCGCCTGCTTTTTCAAGCTTACGCTTGATACCATTGGAGATCAACTTGTTATAGGCCTCTACTTGGCCGTTGGCTTGTGGTCAGCCGACTGAGGCGCAGCAATGAGCTATGCCATGGTCTCCCAACTATTCTTTGAGCTGGCGCGTTTCGAATTGGGGTCCATTATCGAACACCATTGATTGTGGCACCCCATAGCGAGTAATTATGTTTTTCAAAATAAAAGCTGACATGTCCGTCTACTTAATCCGTCGGACGACCTTGGCCTCGACTCACTTTGTGAAGTAGTCGACTGCTACCAACACATACCGCCTTTGCCCTGATGCTGGCGTGTACGTCCCAAGATGTCCATGCCATGTTTTGCAAAAGTAGGCATTGTCGTTCCTCTTGTCATTCTTCCAGGAGACGGTGCCCTCTTCAGGGGGCACCCATATGCTGAAATTACCGGATAGGGGGCGCATAAGTTTGAAATTCTCCAAGTCCTTTTCCATGTTTTCTCTATCTTTGGCAGAGACGTGGATCTTGAAGGGGTCGTCTTTCTCACTCCATTTTTTCCTCTCCTTCACCTCACTATCCTCAAGCGGTGAGATAGGTTCGTCACTGCTCTCAGAACTGGAGGCAGAGCTTTCTCTAGATGACTCCTCATCCTGCGAGCAGAGCATAGAGACGGCTTCCTCACCGTCTCTCTTATCGCATTCATCGACGAAGGAATCTGCAGGGGTTGAAGTGGCACGCGAAGGAGACCTCTCAGCAGCCGTCGGGTTTTCCCTACCTGACGTCTCCCCCTCAGGCGGTTTCTCGCCTGAGCCCTCGCTTATATAATCAGGATCTATGGCCGTCTGCATTGTCCGAGCCATTGTGTCCTGCACAGACACAAAGACGGTCGGATTCCAAGCATAAGGGTGGTCCCAACACCCCGAGGCGGCACTCCCTGTCCTAGACTCAGCCGTACTAGGAGACCGGCTGGACTCTAACCTAGGCTGTGCCGTGTGTGTTTGTGATGCATCCAATTATTTCAAGAAATATATACAAGCAAAAATAATGAAAAGAGCTGAGAGAGACTGAGACGGTACCTTTACATTTGATATCTAAAGGTAAGACAGAACCGGCTGTGGTAGATGGGAACGAGCTTGATTGCTTGCGCTTGACACAGACGTAAAAGAAGACTCTCTCTCTCTCTAAGTTTATCTCTCCTATTGTTTTTGTAAACGTACAAAATAATGAGGGTAAACGGCTATATATAGGGGGTAAATTCGGGGGCATCTCTATAATTTCCGCAGAAGGTGAACAGTCAAAAACTGGCAGTAAAATCACCCCCTAATGGAAGAGTGACACATGTCACAGATGCCACGTGGAATGCCACGTCACATCTGTGAGGGGCAAATGTTTGGGGTAATTTTACCCTACCACGTGGTTCAATCAAAAAGTGACACGCGTCACGTGTCACCTTAGGGTTAGTCCAAAATGGACCGACCCCTATTTGACACGTGTCATTCTAAAGAAATGGGAAAAAGGCGGCCTTCATGGCCCAAATCCCGAGAAAGCCGCAATGCGGCGCAGCCCACCAATGATTAGGGCTTGATGATCTAATCAGGGGCACAATTCCCAAGAATTGGAGGCACGTTTTACCATTTATTACACATTTATTCTTTGAAAGAGACATCTCGAGCATGGAATCCGAGCAGATACCCACCTAAATTTCTGCACCTTTTTACTCCTATTCAAGTTACTAACTTGATCGTCGGAGGTGGAGCTCAACCTACCCGTAGTCTCCGTTGTTTTGCAGGTGCAGCTCACGCCGGACAAGACTTTGTGACATAACTCTCCTGAGGGACAAAAACACCCAAAATAGGAACCTCGTTAGGCTGAAAATGGGGCCAATGCTGATGATGTGTCTGATGCTAATAATGGTACCGAGGAAGCAACCCAGTGAGGAGCCTTCCTCTTCTGCAACTTTTAGCTTGTCTTTCCCTTTTCTGTTTCTGTTAAACAATTTTAATTTTATTGATGCCTGTTTTAAGTGGCTATGTAAAGATATTTTGCCGCCATCTGAGCGGTTTTTAATTTATGCTAGTTTTGCCGCCTTTTGAGCGGTTTTATACATTTTAGAAATTTTGCCCAATTTATTTATGCTTTTTATTGCTTTTCGTACAAGCACTGGGGGTATGCCCCTTTATTCGGCGTTTGCCTAATCCATATTCCGAGTGGTTTGATTAACTTAGTAGATTTTATACCTTGAAGGGTATAACTACTAATAAGTTATTTAAATCATATGTAATAATTTCGCTAAGACTTGATGAATGTCGAATCAATCATTAAGTATACGGCCTTTTTATTAGCTTTGTTTGAGTCATCTGTTGAAGCTATCGTTTGGACGGACTCAAGAAATTTCAATTATTATCTCAACTTGTAATTTTTCGTTTACATGGCTCGTTCGCCTAGGGAAGCCTTCATCTTAAATAGGTAAAAATACCTTAGGCAGATTTTTAACCTCCTGCTTGTCTTTCGTTCAGCCTGGTGGGAAAATTCCAAAACCCTAGAACATGCTCAAGATCAAACTACACCACAACCATCCCCTTAATAGGGAAATTACTCACTAATCATGATAATAACAAGATTAATTAACAAATAACCAAGAATCAACATGATTAACAAGAAATATTAACAACTAAAACAAAAATAATCAAAAGAAAGCAAATAAAATAAAGGAGAGAGAGTTAGAGATTCTCATTGATTGAAGATGAAAGTATACAAACAAGATGATCAATCTTCATCTTGAAAATCCAAGCTCAATAATGGTGAAACCTACACTTTCTTTCTCTAAACTACTCTAATTCTAAGCTAAACCTAGAGAGAGAATCTCTCCTAAAACTAATTAAGAAAATAAAATAAATCAATTTTTCCTCTTACCCTAAAAATGGGTATTTATACAAATCTAGGAAAATAGACTAGTAAAAAAAAGGAAAATAAAATAAGTAAACTAAAAAAAAAAAAAAAAAAGGAGAATAAAATAAATAAAAGAAAACTAAATAAAAATAAATAAAAATAATAAAACCCAAAAGTCCCACCTAAAAAATTCAGACCTGCTATTCTCTTCTTTTCGAATTGGCTGCTCTAAAAATGGGGGAATAATCCCCTACTTCCCATTTCACCAAATTCCATCATCAATCGTCACCGAAGAACCACCACCGTTAATCCACATCGTTCGCAATCAAGTATCAATCAACGCCGTTCGATTTTTATTAAAATCACGTGTTAATCTCGTGATTGAACCCACATTTGCGCGCCCGCGTAGACGTCGTGCATTGGTCGTGCATAGCTTACTGCCTACAATCTGAATTTGGACTCCATTTGTGCGCCTTCCGACAGGGCTGCGCGCCCGCGAACATCCCTAATCAAATTGGGGCTGAATTAAGGTTCAATTGTGGTTGCTTGAAGAGGGAATTGTTGAAAAGTGGTGTCCGAAATTCGCTGCTTTGCGTGGGCGGAAAATGGTGGCTGGAGATTGAGGGTGAGATATTGTGAAGGTGGTGTGTTTGGCTAGCTGAAGTAGAGATGTGGGCTTCTTTGGTTTTTGGTTGTGTTGCGAGTAAGGCAGCGGCTGAAGGAAGCATCAGCATTGTGTGGTGACGAATTGTGGTTTTCTGCAATGAAAAGAGTTGGTGCGGTTTGGATTGGTTGTTTGTGTGAGCAGGGATGCTGGTGGTTCTGTAGCTCGGTGGTCAGGTGGTGATTGGAGGTATGTAGCTGCGATGGTGTAGGGCTGTAGGGCGAAGCTTGGTTGGTGCTGTTCGAATTGGAGTAGGGGAGTAAGGGATTGAGTGGCTATAGTTTAGTGGTGATTGATGGGAGGTGGAGATGCGGTTGGAGGCTGATTGTTGCGGTGGTGATTGGTGGTTGGAATTGCAAGTCAGGTGTGAATTGGTGGACTGATTTGGTTGTGGTGGCAGGGAGTAAGGGTGTTTGGTGTGAGTAGGGCAGCAGGGAAGTTGGTTAAGGTGTTTGGTCATTGACAACTGACACGAACCCGAAAACCGAACTCACTTAACTTGAAACCCGAACACCTACACACAAAACCGAGGAGAGGAATTGAGACACATAAAATAAAATGGAAATAAATAAAATAAAATAGAAAAAAAAAAGAAATAATACTAAACTAATAAAAATTAAATAACACTATACAAGTAAATAAAATCAAATAAAATAAGAAATAAACCATAAACTAAATAAAACTATGAAAGTGACAAGGAAAAGAACGAAAAAAAAAAAATCCAAAGCAAATAAAATACGAAAATAAACTAGAAACTAATTAAATAAAGAAATTACACTGACACATACTAAAACTAAGAAGTAAATTAGAAACTTTATTAAATAGAAAACAAGAGCATAAAAGGGAAAATAAGATAAAAAGAACACGAAAAAGAACCTAAACACTATCACTAAGAGTGACATAAAAGTCACTCATCACTTCTTCACAAGCACAAACTCTTCCCTCCCAATTTAAGGGGAGAGGTACATCTTCTTACTCTAACCCTCTTTTCGCTTCTGGTTACATGATTAGAGAATGTTTTGTTTGCGATTTATGTGGAAAGAATGATCATGATGCTTCTAATTGCCCCAATGTTCCTTGTCATTGATGTTATGAATATGATGGAAATGAGAAAGAGAATGTGAATTATGTTGATAATAATGATTTTTGACCGAGATTTAATGTTGAAAAGAATGTTAGGAATAGGAATTATCATAACCATGGGAGCTATGATAGTTATAACCAAAATAGTGGTTATAGGAACCAATTAACCCAAGGTTTCGTGATAATCATAACAACTATTGTTATAATGATCAAAGTCACAGCCAAGGATATGGGGATCATAACCTAGGTTATGGTAACCATAATCGAAATTTTGGCCAAAATCATGGTAGGGGTATTTGGAGTAATCAAAGAAGGGGAAATTTTCAAAATGATGTTCAAAGAGGCTCCCCACCCGAATTACTCCAAAGATCCAATGGCAAGATGATAATTCCTATGATCAACAATTTCAATCTATGAGTAGGCTTGAGAATTTCATGAAAGATCAAGCAAAAAAGTTGAACGATCACATATCATCTAATGACAAATTTGTCAATGACATGTTGACTAATGGTAAGATGTTGGAGACCCAAATTTTTCGATTTACCAATGTTTTGATGGAGTATGTTACCCCTTCTTCTTTACCCTCACAAGGAATTAATCCTAAGGAACCGGTTTGTTCTATCACCACTAGGAGTGGTAAGGTCCTTGAAGAAAGTGTTTCTAGGAAGAGTAAGGAGGGTGAAAAGGAGAGTTACTAGAGTGAGGGGAATAAGCATAAAGAGTCTAGCAAAATGAATGAGAGCTCTAATGAGGAGACTAAGGAGAAAAAGAGGAAGCAAGATGAGGTTTACAAACCTGAACTTCCTTACCCCCAAAAGTTCAATAGGCACAAATAGGATGAACAATTTGGAAAATTCTTCGAGATGCTAAGGAAAATTCATCTTTCTATTCCTTTCACCGAAGTCTTGGAACAAATGCCAAACTATCCTAAGTTTCTTAAGGAAATTTTTAGCGACAAGAGAGATTGCAATATGGTGGAACCGGTGAATTTGAGGTAATGTTGTAGTGCCCTTATCCATAATGACTTACCCCAAAAGTTTAAAGACCCGGGGAATTTCTCCACCCCTTGCAATATTAAAGGAAAATTGTTCCAAAATGCCCTTGTGATCTTGGTGCTAGTGTTAGCATCATGCCTTATTCCGTCTTCAAGAAATTTAAGATAGGTGAGCTCCTTCCAACCAACATGACCCTTCAATTGGCTGACCGTTTTATTAAGTTTCCTAAAGGTAAAGTTGAGGATGTCCCCCTCAAGATAGGAGAATTCACTATACCCGTTGATTTCATTGTGCTAGAGATTGTGGAAGATGACCATATTCCTATCATTTTAGGGAGACCTTTCTTAGCTACCTTAGGAGCTTTGATAGATATTAAGGGAGGTCGTATTACTTTAAGAGTTGGTAACAATGAGGAAATTTTTAAGCTAAACCAATGCATGAGTCCTTGTCCCTTATAAAAGGAATCATGAGTGCTAATTCCCTTTAGTCATTTGATAATGTGTGTATGATTGATTCTTCAACTAACGATGTTCTTGAGAATTGTGGTGATGTGCTTGTAATTTTTGATTGCATGAAAGTTAGTGAAGAGATAAAGGAGCTTTCAAAGCCTATGGACGAAGAGGTAATTGGGATTCCGCATTGGTTTAAGCTTCGCCCTCAAGAGGAGGAGGTTGATTCCAAGGATGTGGATGGTGTGAAACCGTCTACAAGAAAGAACAAGGCCAAGAAGATGGCAAGAGCTTCTAGGAGGAAGAGAATGAGATTGAAGTTGAATCACGAGAAGGTTGTTTTTTAAGTTCGAGCAAATGAAGTCTCATCAAGCAACAATGAGAAGTTGCTAAAAATTGAAGAAGAATATGTACCTTCCGCCACTTTGAATAAGGTGGTGTTCTTTGACCCACCATTATTTGGAGGAAGGGTCGACCTAAGGACCATAAGCAAGCGCTTCCCAGGAGGCAACCCTTTTTCTTTTGATTTATATTTTTCTTGATTTTCTTTCTTTTGTTTCTTTCTTTTCTTTCTCCGGTTTTCTATTTGGATTGATAGGTTAATTTCGTGAGAATCGGATTACTTCAAGTGAGCATGAGCAATGGATAGGTGTTTCGCGGTTTTAGATGTTATTATATTCGATTTTATCGAATATTGAGGTAAAGGGGTAAGAAATTTTAGTAAGGTAAGATAGGGAAGATTATGCTAAAACTTTGAAGAAAGTTTGAACTTGGTGGGTTAATTGTGGTGCTATCATTATTTTGGGATGTTGAACCCACCGTCAATATCTTTTGAAACTACCATATTTAATGGGTTCAATAGCCCCGGGATGATATTGAACGAAGAGCCCACAGGTGAACGCACCAAAGAAGCAAGAAAAGTGGAATGCCAAGCGGCGCGGGCGCGTGCGACAATGGCGCGGGCGCACTTCCAGGCCGCGCGGGCGTGCACCCCTGTGCTGTGACCATTTTTCTTCTTCTTATTCCTTTCTTTTCCTCATTTCTTCTTCTTCTCTATCAATTCAAACACACCTACCTAACTCAAAACCGCACAAACCCTAACCATACTCTCATCAAATTTCATCATCAAATCTTCCAAATTCCGTCAAAAATCATAAAAATCTTTCTACAAATTAATCATTTTCAACAGAAATTACACTCCTTTCATCCATATCAATCTCCAATTTCTCTCCTCCATTGTTGAAGCAATTTGGGGTTTGTCATTCATTAGGGAATTGTTGGCAAAAAATTGTTCAATCTTGCTCCTTGTATTATATAATCATCTTCTTTTACTCTTAATTGCATTATTATATCATATAGTTGCAAGTATTAGATTGTTCATGGTTGTAAATAGTAATCGTATGAATTTTGGTGATTTTGATGATTGATATTGAATTTTGGATGTTTATTTGTGTTGTTTGTTGATTGATAATAGTTTACATCGTGTTGTTTGATGTTTTTATAGCATATTTGAGCATATTTTTTGTGGATTGGTGAAGTTGGGTTTTGGTAGTTTGGTTGTGATTGAAGTTGGTCGGTTGAACGAAGATGTGATTAAGGTGTGATTGGTGTTTTGGAGTGTTTAAGAAGTTGAATTTGTGATTTGGTTGTGATTGTTTGGTGAATCATCATGTCTAAATATTTGAAAGCCATCACTTCCAAAACCAAGAAGAGAAAAAAAAACATTTCCATAGAAGAACCATTACTTTATAACACATCTTCCCCTCAATCACAAAACCTTGGACCCCTTCCCATTCCTAAAACTCTTTTCGTTGACAAAGCCAACAAGCGTACTTGGCAAAGCTTCCAAAAGAAAACCTATAAGCCCTCACGATATTACCATCCATTTAGCATGATAAAGTTGGGGATCAATGATGATTTATGGGTTCTATATAATAATCTTGGCTTTAGAACGCATGCTATTAAAAGCTACCGAGCTTACTTTGAGCCTACTTGGGAGTTCTTGGCTTCTTTGAGTGTGACTCCTAATTGTGATAAAGAATATGAGATCTCCTTCCAGCTTTTCAATGATGCTCATGTCATGTCCTTGGCCGAGTTGAATGTGGCCTTGGATTTCAATCCGAATGCGGATCTCCTCTTCTTCGATCGCGAGCACGAGTATTTTGATGGTGTCTCTCCTGATGCCTTTTGACATACCATCTCGATTTTTAACAAGTTTGGTGCTCGTTATTCTCTTACAAGCGACATTTATCAACCATCTATGAGAGTGCTCCATAGGCTATTTGGGTACTCGGTGTTCCCTAAACAAGATTTGTGTAATTTGTCGCTCCCCGAGTTGCGAGCTTTGTGGATAGCAACTAGGGAAGAGTATAGGGGTCGGTTAAACCTTGGGCGGATTTTTCTTGAAGAATTGTTTGGACATGAGGGGTAGCCCGTTGGCTAAAATTCCTTGTGGTAGCATGATCACAAGGTTGGCTACGAAGCTCAAGTATGAGAGGTATCTTCTTTCTTGCACGTCGGTAGGGGATCTTGACTCCCTTTACCTTGATATCAAGCAATTGAAGCAAGTGCAATTCCTAGACAAGAATGAAGATGATGAGGTCTTTGATTGGCTTCATAGGGGTACCCATTGGTGCTATCTTCCGATCCCCTCTCTTACCTCTATTCAATGGCATGCCCCGAATGTATGGTTTGTGCCCTCTAGTAACCGCATCCCCGGGGAGGATGAATATATGGAAGATTTTCTCAATGAGGTAAGGCAAGCCCAATAACATCAACAACATCATCAACAACATCATCACCAACATCATCAACAACAGCAACATAAAGAACAACAACACCGAGTTTGCTAATCCCGACTTGGATGCTCTTAATAGGAAAATGAAGGGGATGCAAATTCATTTGGAAGGCATGTATGATCAAGATTTTGTAGCAATGTAGAATAAAATGGGGGGCATTATATGATGCGGGTGTTCACCGGGGAGATATCACTCCCCCGGTTAACTACCCATACTTTCCATCCCAACATGGTCCTATACCATCTTATGGGGGTGATGGGGTACCTACATACCCATATTGGAAAGGACCCCGGGGTCCAACATCGAGACTCGCTCATTCCCCGATGAGCACGGTAACTATGATTACCGTGTTCCTGGTAGGAGCGACTATAGGGGTGATCCTAACTACCCCTATGTGCACCCCGAGCACCCACTACCGCTCGCTTTGCCCGAGCAATTTACTCCCCTTGCCCCATGGCAGCAAGATAACTTCAAGGGGTACTATGGTTGGTCACCCGGTTACACCGGGGGATGGGATCCTCATGGTCCCCTATCTGGGTTTTCCTATGATAGGGATGACCAAGATGGCGCCAGACCGAGTGGTAGTGGTAGCTAGTTCCCTCATTTTTGTGCCGTTTGCCTCCATCCCTTATTTTATGTGTGCTTGCTTTGTATTGATGGGATGTTGGTATTCATGTTTAGCTTGGGGAGCTTCATTTTTCTTAGGGGTTTGTCTCGGTGGCCAATATTGTTGTTGACCTTGACTTGTTTTTCTTGGCCTCTTTGTTTGATAGTCTCATATCTTCATCTCTTTTTGATGGTGTTTGTTTGTTGCTTTTATGAGCTTTCCATGCCTATTATTTCTATCTTATTCTTGTTGTTGTAGTGATGATTCTTCTTTGATGATGATGCATGTGTTGCTCCCACAAATCCAAAACCCTAATTTCAAAATCCCATTAAATCCAAATTTTTAGTTTAGTGTTAGTTGTTAGATTAGTGTGTAGTTCCTTTAGTTTAATTACTTTGTGGTTTACTTCTTGATAGTTTAATCTTTCTTATTTCTTGTTAGTTTAATTTGGCTTGATTTTGCTTTCTTTTATTTTGTTTTGAAGATACTAACTGTTTCTTTGTTTATAGTTCCTTTTTCTATTCTTATTCTCCCTTGGCTTTGTGGATGATGCTAATGATTCTTGGAGCTTAATGAGGGTGGTATACTTTTCTCCTTATTTCTATTAGCATTGCTTGGAAGCCAAGTGAGATCATTCTTATTTGTTTTCTTTTATTTTATTTTCTTTTCTTTTCATAGATGCATAGATTAGGATTAGTTAAGGAGAATTTGAATGGTTCGAGGATGTAATGCTTGTAACACCTTAGAGTGTTTGGGGTCATTGACTCTGTTGTCGAATGACCACTTGTTTGACAATTGGGAATTACATGTTCTACTTGCATCTTTGTTCCTTTCTTTACTTTCCTACTTTTCCTCTACCTTTGATTTCCTATTTTTCTTTTATTTTCTTTACTTTTCCCTTATTTTTCTTTCTTTTTTATTTTTGTTTGAATAAAGTTTTTGAGGCTTTCCTTTTTTTATTTATTGACTTTCTTGTGAATTGGACTATATACCAACGGACTTTTGCTTTTGAATTAACATCTTCCTAATTGATAGTGGTATGCATGGTTTGAGAATATGCTTGGGTTATTCTAGGATAGCGTATGCTAAGGTAGCATGTTTAAGAACTAAGGGATCATGAAACTGGATTCTACTTGTTTGTGGCATGTTGGTAGTTGCTTCCTATAGTCGATTTGACAACTTTAGTGAGTTTTCGCTACATCCATGTGAGGTTTACTTATTTTTCTAGCCTTCTACAATTACTTGCATGAGCAGCATGTATCCTTAACTATTGCAAACCTAATCTTGAGTCATGGCTCATAATTCTCAAACACGAGACCGAACCATCTAGGGAGGACAAAGACATCTTTTCGGGGTGGTATTTTTTATTTTTCTAGGATAAATCTTCTTTTCTAGTTATTGGGTTTACATTTTCCTACTTGCTAACCGTTTTAGCCTTTTCCCTTCTTTTCAAGCCGCAGCTTTA
Source organism: Chenopodium album (assembly GCF_948465745.1). Classification (NCBI taxonomy): domain Eukaryota; kingdom Viridiplantae; phylum Streptophyta; class Magnoliopsida; order Caryophyllales; family Amaranthaceae; genus Chenopodium; species Chenopodium album. The sequence continues at coordinate 25,503,681 of NC_137842.1, forward strand.
GAACTTTGAGCCTTTTGTTTCTTTTTGTTCTATTTTTAGTTTTTATGAAGCAAACGATCACGTTCTTTGAGTTTGTGGTATTTGAGTTTGGAAGTTAGTTTTATTTGTAAGCAAGCTTGTCTTGTGTATATTTTGTGAATAATGGCAAGTGAATAAATGGAAAAGCCGTCCAAAGTTAAAAAAGGCAAGGACATTTAATTGCAAAGTTGTAAAAGCCGTCCATAGTTAAAAGAGGCAAGGACAACGAATAAAGTATAAAAATGAAAAATTGTAATAATGATAAAAGCAAAGCAATCCAAACGCTTTGGCAAAAATGACAAAAATGTCATAAAATGTCATTTTTTTTATTTTTTTTATTTTTTGAGAAAATTTAAAAAAATATTTTGATGTGATCCTTTTCTCCTTTTCAAGCGTTGAAGACAATGCTTCCTTTAAGCTTGGGGGATAAGCGTTTACGCTTTTTGTATATATGATTGTGGTTATAGCTTTGAATAAGCCTGGGGGAGTTAGTTTGTTTTTGTTTGGCGATTTCTTGGTTATGAGGAGAAGGTTTGATCACCCTTTTGCTTTACTAATTGAGAATACCGCTAAATTCTAAATTTTAAGCCTACCCTCACCCTTTTTGCCCGTACGTTAAAACCATTGGGAAAGACGTTTTGACCTAGATGTTGAGTCACATATTGAGGGAGGGAATTATAAGTAATCTTTTTTTATTCGTCCGCAGCTTCTTTCAGGACTGGCGTCAGCAGCAGAGACACGAGATCCAGTCGGAATGGGAAAACATCTGGCGCCTCCAATACGAAAACAATAATCATCTAGTTGTCGAACAAGTCCGCCACCAAACCTCCATGAAAGCCCTGAACGAGAAGGTGGCCAAACAAGCTGAAGACATCATCAAAATCGATGATGCTCTTAAGCAGGAACGATTGGCAACTGAAGCTCTCACCAAGGAGAGAGATGAGGCGGTCACCTAGGCGGCCAGTTGGAAGAAGGTGGCTGAGTCCTCGGACAAGCTTAATGCCGAGATAGAGTCCAACAGGGAGGACTTAAAAATGGTGCTAAAGGCTATGAAAGAACGGAATCAGGAGGCAGAGCGTCTCAGGAAGGAAGTAGTGGAGCTGAAGCAGCAGCTAAAAGCTTCAAGGCCTATCCCTCCACCAGACGTCTTCCGAATTGAGCAGTCAGCCCTTACTCGTCTCAAGAACTGGTTTGAGGATGCTTTTTTCCATGATGGTGGAAATGGTTGAGCTAGGCTACTGTCAGGAACGCTTCACCAGAAGGCAAGGCTTCCTTACCATGAGGGACGAGTGCGAAGCTGTTGAGCTACATGTCTCTCCCTTCGTCGAGACTTCTTCCCCCCTCCCAACGACGTTGAAGATGGAGAGGACGAGGAAGAAGATACGGCCGAGGATGGGAACCACCTCAGGCTGACAATGCGGCCAATGCTGATGATGTGTCCGATGTTGATAATGGTACCCAGGAAGCAGCATAGTGAGGAGCCCTCCTCTAGTGCAACTTTTAGCTTGTCTTTTCTTTTTCTGTTTCTGTTAAACAATTTTAATAATTATTGCTGCCTGTTTTAAGCGGCTTTGCAAAGATATTTTGCCGCCTTTTGTTTGATTTTTATGCATTTTAGAAATTTTGCCCAATTTATTCATGCTTTTTATTGCTTTTCGTACAAGCACTGGGGGTATGCCCCTTTATTTGCCATTTTCCTAGTCCATATTCCAAGTGGTTTGATTAACTTAGTAGATTTAAAACTATGAAGGGTATAACTACTAATAAGTAAGTTAAATCATATATAATGATTGCCCTAAGACAAGGTTAATGCCGAATCAATCGTTAAGTATACAGCTTTTTATTGGCTTTTTTTTTAGTCATCTGTTAAAGCTATTGCTTGGACGGACTCAAGAAATTTCAATTATTATCTGAACTTGTAAATTTCCGTTTACATGGTTCATTCGCCTAGGGAAGTCTTCGTCTTAAATGGGTAAAAACACCTTAGGCAGATTTTTAACTTTCCGCTTGTCTTTCGTTCGGCCTGGTGGGGCCGAATGATAAGATTGGCCTTCTAGGCTAGTTGGCCGAGTGGCTATTCATGCTTTTTATTGCTTTTCGTACAAGCACTGGGGGTATGCCCCTTTATTTGCCATTTTCCTAGTCCATATTCCAAGTGGTTTGATTAACTTAGTAGATTTAAAACTATGAAGGGTATAACTACTAATAAGTAAGTTAAATCATATATAATGATTGCCCTAAGACAAGGTTAATGCCGAATCAATCGTTAAGTATACAGCTTTTTATTGGCTTTTTTTTTAGTCATCTGTTAAAGCTATTGCTTGGACGGACTCAAGAAATTTCAATTATTATCTGAACTTGTAAATTTCCGTTTACATGGTTCATTCGCCTAGGGAAGTCTTCGTCTTAAATGGGTAAAAACACCTTAGGCAGATTTTTAACTTTCCGCTTGTCTTTCGTTCGGCCTGGTGGGGCCGAATGATAAGATTGGCCTTCTAGGCTAGTTGGCCGAGTGGCTAAGCAAAGTATACCCTTGCTTAACATTCTATTCGGCCAACGTAAGGCTGATGGCTGAGTAGCATCGTTAGGGAAGCCCTTGCTTAGCAATTTCCTCGGCCCAAATGCATTCCCTTCTTTTTCTGGGTGCATCATTGTTCGATTAGGGGTTGCTGTGTCAGTCCGTTTTTACATGCTCGCTGTGAGTTTTTAATCGGCTTGCACTCTATGCTCTATTTTGAGATGATTGAGGTGCTATGTTGAAGAAGCATTGGTATCTCTTTTTAGGCGGCTATTGTGTCTACTTTTTTGGTGGCTGATTAGCATTTCTGTGAGCCACCTTGTTGTTACATTCATTAGGCATTTAGCTTAACAATATAGACATTATAAACAGGAAAAAGACAAAGAATTTAACAACAATGGTTTGAATTTTCATTAATATTTGTCAAATTTTTACATTGTTGGTCGCCGTTCGGCTTAATTTCATTGCTCGGCCATTAAATCTTAGATGCAAGAATTGGTTGTTAAGCTTTAAACATGATATTCTTTCATGTTATCCGTATTCCATGTACGAGGATAGGACGGCCATCTAAGGCTTTGAGTCAGTATGTTTCGTCTTGCACTTCTTCTTTGACTCGGTAGGGCCCTTCCTAGTTCGGAGCTAACTTTCCATATTCATTAGCTTGGCCCACTGCTTTCATCTTTCTTATGACTAAATCCCCCAATTTGAGAGGTCGCTTAGACACTCGGCAATTGTATGCCCTTATCATCCTTGGACGATATATTTCATGTCTAAGCGCCACATTCCCCTAGCTTCGATATATTGGCCGACTTGTCATATAACATTATTCGGAGGGTGGGCTCGTACATCTCAATTGGGAGCACTACTTCGACACCATATACTAAAAAATGGAGTTTTCCAGTCGAGCTTTTTGTTGTGGTATAGATGGACCATAGTATATTAACCAACTTGTCTACCAACAGGTCGCCTGCCTTCTCAAGCTTACGATTGATGCCATTGCAAATCAGCTTGTTATAGGCCTCAAATTGGCCGTTTGCTTGGGGAAGGCCGACCAAGGAAAAAACAGTGAGTGATGCCCTAGTCGCTTAACTATTCCTTATGTTGGCTCGTTTCGAACTGGTGTAGACACCCATTTGTGTCTCCCCAAAACCAAACTCAATGATGAATACCTTTCATGTCATTTGATTATCAAACAAGGTGAAAGTGTGAAAAGTCTAGTGATGAGGATGTTTTTATTAAATTATCTCTTCTTTTTGTTTTTGAAAATATTTCTTTTCTTACCCTATTTATGAAAAACGTACATTCCAATTTATTTTTGTCAATGATAAGGGTTTAATAATAGTGTAGTTGGATAGGGATCGAAAAGAGCTTTCCAACGATATATTATAAGCCCAATTCCGATGAATAATAAAGAAGTTATGGCCAAAATACTAAATTAGGCCCGATTTGGTTCTTACTTACGGCCCAATGATCTAGAGGAGGGCCTATAATTCATTATCATTCCTAAATCTATTAGGATTGATTATATTCTTCTTGAATACTCTAGCAGGTTCTTTTGAATCCTAATGGAGTTAGGATTAAGAATTATGTTTCAAAGAGTTTGAAATTGAATAAAACTACTCCTTTAAAGAATCCTCATTTTGTACGAGATGGAATATATTCAGATTTTATTTTCGTGCCTCATAATAATTATCCAAATCTTATATGGTTGGATAGATCTTGAAATTATCTTTCCAATGATATATGATAATATTAAATCCGAGCTATAACGAAAAAGATATGAATGGAATATGAAACTCTATCCAAAACTGACATCCTTCCACTATTTAGGCCATATATTTTTATCTACAAAATATTTTAATCTGATTTTAATTGGGATGGAAAGTAGACTTCAAGAGCGGCTTTTTACGTCTTTTTGTCCATTTTGATTGCCTTTATCCCATTTGTTGTTGTATTTGTATTCTTGATTCTTTCTTTTCACTCTTCCCCATTGTCTTCATCAAGTAAAATGACTTATGTTTTTCGGTTTCCCATTTTTTTCTTCTTTGGGGGCTTTTCTTTATTTGTATACTTTAGAATGTATGACGCATCTGATAGTCAGAATATGAGTAAGCCCCACACGGCCACTGAGTCATATTCTTCTTCTTCCAAGTCTTCCCATTTAGGTGAGCGCTCTACACACACTCCTTTTACTTCTCCTGTTTATTCCCCCTTTTCTATTCAAATAGGTATGCCTTTTGATAGTCCCTCCGCTGCAAGCAGGGCGGGTACTACCATGGCTTCTTCCTCTCCTCCCGAGCTGGGTAGTAGTTGTTCTGCTGAAACCAGTGTGTTCCAACCTTTTCACCCTTGACCTCGTCCTAACTTTTTCGACCCCTACTGTGAGCGGGAACTGACCCTGAATGGGGTGCCCGTGCCCCACCTCGCTCTTTTGAGGAGGCGTGCAGTGTGCCATGAGATTCTGGCTGACATGGTAAAGGCTAATCCCCCTGATGTTTCCCTTGTTAGCCCCATTCCCCATGTTTAGCCTTTAAACACTTTTGCTTGGCTAGATGACATGGCTGACATACATCAGTTTGACCATTATGTAGTACATGGTGGGAACGCTGCTACGTCTTCATTGTCTCCTTCTCCGGTTGCTGCCTAGGACAGAATAGCTGGGTCTCCCATTGAGCGCGCCTTTTATGATTATTAGCCTTCTTATCTTGTGTAAGCCCGTTGAAGAGGGATAATCTGACTTCTTTCTAGATGACAAATGCCATGGTCCCAAGAACTGCGTGCTAGATTCTAATAGGCGTAAGGATGCTAGGAGGTTAAATCTTGCATCTGTGCGACATAAATTTTATGGGTTTGGTTAAGGTTATGAGCTAGTCCTCCCTGCAGAGGGTGCGAAGCTGTCTGCTCCCCGGGTTGGTCACATTGCAGTGTTTGCTTCCCAGTTGGACTTGGGTTTGACGTTTCCCCTTGACCCCACTCTTCAGAAGGTGTTTCGAGCTTTCAACCTTTGCATTGCTTTGCTGCACCATGCTTTTATGCATACCTTGATATGCTTTCTGTGGTTTATGCGGTTTCGGAGGTATATTGAGTCTTTGCACCTGTTTAAGTCTTTAATGAGCTTGAAAATGTCTTCTTCTAGTTCTGAGTCAGGATGGTATTACGTAGCTCTCAAGGAAGGCAAAATACTGTCCTACCCGAAGCTTGGTCGCTTCCGGGACTGGGCTGGCAAATTCTTTTAGGTTAAGGTGCCTTTCTTGATCTTTTGCTATGTCGCGCAACTTCCGGGAGATTCGCACCAACATGGTGAAGAGAGGTGAACTAGGTCGTTGAAACTAATCCTTCCTCAGTTAAACTAAATTTATAACACTTAACAAACCTAAATACAATTATAGAGGCAAGTTAAGGGTCGAACCCAAAGGAACGGTAATGTTCAAGCGCTCTCAATTATGCTCCAAGCTAGGTCGAAGTGTAAGGATAAAGGTAAACACTAACCAACTAACAAAACGAAGAACCAAACAAATAAAGCACTAGGAACGGGGATTAACAAGTAATCATGACAATTGTAGCAACTTAGGAACAATATGCAAATCAATTGTTGCAAACACTAATGGTAACAGATATAAAAAGAGCTCGACAACCTATCTCCTAGAGGTCTAACTAGCACCAACTACGAGAGACACTAACCGGGAACGTCACAAATCAAACTCAATCGACAATTATAAGCTAAAAATAAATGGTCCGTATCAAAGTAGACTCATAATACAATCTAGCATAATTCTCAAGGCCTATCGAATTACACACATGCGTAATTTCAATTAATCACTTTAATATAAACAATCATCAACACAATTCCCAAATTAAGAACAATCAATCAATCATAACAGTTTCACCCAATCCCTAGCCAAACAGCTACTCTAACATCATCATCTAATCAACAAACAACTAAGGTAATCAATAGTAAATAGTATATGAAGAACAACTACACTAATCAAGCATCAAACATCAAAATCAATCTAAACAAACTTGAATATTAAACCAGGCTGTAAAATAAGCCAAACAACTACTCTAACATCATCATCTAATCAACAAACAACTAAGGTAATCAAGAATCAACAATATATGAAGAACAACTACACTAATCAAGCATCAAACATAAAAATCAATCTAAACAAACTTGAATATTAAACCAGGCTATAAAATAAGATAGAGTTAGAAATGCTCATTGATAATAGAAAAGATCTTTAACACAATTGTCATTATTGAATCTTCAATCTCTCAATCACCATTGAAATTCCTCACTTTCTCTGAACTATGCTAAAATTATGATCTAATTTCAATCTCTAATTACGTACAAATATTGGGTTACAAATAGGTATTTATATAAGGAGCGAAATGAAGACGAGCGAAACAGGGACCCGGAGGGACGTGTCCGCGCCACTATGCTGCGCGCCCGCGTTCCTCTAGGTTTCTTCGATTCTTCCCGAGGGTTTGTGCGTTCTCTAATGGCTTTGAATGAGCGCATCGAATGATGATGATGGACACCAAGAGTGGCAGTTCGAAAAAGCACTTGACAGTTGGTTCAACACCCCATCTTCAGGAGAGCACGACTTGAGAGCGCAAGAGCTAGAATTTGGAGAACCCTCTTCCTTGCATCTTTAGCTTTCCTATTGTCATGAGCTTGCTCCAAAAGCATCTTCCAACTTTGTAATCCATCCATATCAAGACCTGAACCTCGTACAATACCTACAACCACGAAAAGAGAGAAAATAAAGGAGAAGATACTAGAAAAACCATCAAAATGCACAAAAGCATTAATTAACAGAGAAAAAGAAAAATAAAGAGCAAAATCATAACACTAAGCATTTATTAAGAAGGAAAGCTATAAAAAGAAGGTAAAAACAACCTCCCATCAAATGGGTGCCATTTATGACACCCATCAAATACCCCTAAGCTTACCTTTTTCTCGTCCTTGAGCAAAAAAAAAAAAAAAAAAAAAAAAAAAAAAAAAAAAAAAACCAAGGGAAAAATGATGAGCTTATTCAAACAAACAAAAAGAAATAGCGAAGAGACAAGAATATACACTAATGCACTTTCGTAGGAATCACGGTCAATTTTAGCAACTAAAGACAAGCCATTTAAACCCCTAGATCGCCCTAGAAGACGAGTGATGCTCTCGTAAAGGTTTCCTAAGAGATTAAACTATAAAACTCGTAATAATATAAACAAGGAAAAGCATGAAAAAGAAACCAAAATACAAGAAAAGCAAACAAATGTTAATTAAAAGACTTTTCCAAATGTACATGCACAAGTGAATGCAAATATTTCTATACAAGTAAGGGAGTGCACATTCTAAGATATCTAAGGTTGATTGAAACATAGAATATGTTAAGTATAGAGAACTAATGGAACGCGATTCACTTTCACCTCAAAAACATTTTAGCACATTCTCCTACTTAGCTTCAAATCTACGTTTAGTGAGCGTCTCTATAGTTCCTCGAAGGAACCGAAAAAACAAATAGATTTGAGGTTTCTCGAAATCTTGACTTTGCATCCCCTTTCCTTAGGCTTTAACACATAATGCCATCCCCCGATATGTGACTCAACCTCTAGGCCAAAAGGGTTTTTCCAAAGGTTGTAACATAAGAGAAAAAGGTTGAGGGTAGGCTTAAAATTTAAAATTTGGTGGTACACCTATGTTGTGAAGCAAATATTGGCCAAATCTCAACACCAAAATCAAGAAGTCACCAAACAAAAACAAACAAACACCACCAAGCTTATTCAAAGCTATAACCACAATATATACAAAAAGCATAAGACGCTTCCTCTTAAGCTTGAACTAAGCATTGTCCTCAATGTTTAAAGTAGAGAGAAACATTTACATCAAAATGTTTTTGAATTTTCTCATAATTCACTTTTTTTTACTTTTTGCCAAAGCTTTTTGAATTTGCTTTGCCATTTCTCATTTTTTTAGTTTTTTTCGTTTTTATCTTTATTCATTGTCCTCACCTCTTTTCACTATGGACGACTTTTTAAACTTTGTATTTGAATGTCCTTGCCTTTTTTGACATTGGACGACTTTTTCATTTTTTCACTTGCCATTATTAACAAGATATACAAAATACAAGGTTGCTTAGAAATAAGAATCAATATGCAAACGCATATACCACAATCTCCAAGAACATGATCATTTGCCCCACAAAAACCAAAAATGGAATAAAAAGAAACAAAAGGCTCAAAGTTCTAAAGATGTGGCTTAAAAAGAAGGGAAAAGGCTCAAATGGATAGCAAGAAGGCAAATGCAAAACCCAAGGAATTAACAGAAAGAAGATTAATTTAGAAAAGAAAAGTTACCACCCCGAAAAGATGCCTTTGTCCTCCCTAGAAGGATCGGTCTCGTGTTTGAAAATTATAAGTAGCGATTCAAGATTAGGTCCGCAATAGGCAAGGATCGATTTCGCTCATGCAAGTATTGTAGAAGGCTTGAAAATCATGAAACCTCATAAGGTTGTGGCAAAAACTCACTATTAGCTTCAAATTCACCAAAATGAAGCAATTGCAAATTTTCAAACACAAAAGAAGTTGGCTTCAAGGTCTTAAAGGTTCTAAGCGACTTCCTTAGCATACTCTATCTTAAAATCAACCAAACATACTCTTAAACCGTGCACACCGTTACCATTTAAGAATAAATCCATTCAACTATACAAGTCCAAAAGTATTATGTCCAAAGCAAGAATAGAATAAAGACACATTGCGAATTTCCCTTGAAAGAAACAAAAATCTTTTTGGAGTATTTCGAGATATAAAACATGAGAATGCATATACAAATGTGAGTGGCATATATGAATCAAAATTCCACCAAATATGATAGAATACCCTCCCCCAAGCTTGAATGAAACAACATGCTCAAACATAGATCAAAGGATCCATGGGAGGAGGAAAACAAAGAGAACAATCCAAAAATGCTAACACATGTCCAACACGGCATTAACCATTAGAGAAAGAGCAATGAAAGATATTACCGGATGTTAGGTGGGTGTAAATACCCGCAAATGACCCAATTTAACCTTTTAAAGCCAAATTCATCTAGAATTGAGTCTTGTTTTCCATATGCTAGCAATTGTGGAGTTTACTTCCTCGATTCTTGATCTAAAGCATTGCACCATAGTATATCAAGTCATGTACCTAGAAAAAGGCACACAAACATTCGTATTAGAGAAAATATATTCCAAAAAGAATAGAAAATGAAAGCAATAAAACACGGGTTACTTCCCGAGAAAGGCTTGCATAAGGTCCAAGCTTGACCGCTCTAGAAAATAATAATTCAACACACCCAAGAGCTTGCCAAATGCACTACTAATCATTTCATAAGATAAACGATAGGCAAATGACGGGATAAGAACGTGCAACAAGATTTTTGCACGCAAGTGAGAAGGGAGATACCAAAAGAAAGAAGAAGAGGGATCAAAAGAAAATTCAAGCAAATAAGAAGTAGAAGGGGGGAAAGAATAATGGAAAGAAAAAGAAAAAGGCAATTCCTCCTCACTAAATTTTTGGTTGGCATATTTCCTCTCTTCCTCAACAATGATGAATGAGGGACATGAAAATCTCCCATAAAAAAGGGCTCCCCAATAGGCTCTTTGAGGTAGGAAGGGAGGAAAATAGGGCAAGAAGGGATGTGGTCAAACCTTTGAGAAAAAAAGGTGTGAGAAATAGGAAAAGGGGTAGTTACTCCCTCGACACAAGGTCTCACATCGCCAAAGAGGGCATGAAAATCAATCACATAGTCCTCAAATGATGAACTCTCACAATCTACACATTCCTCAAGCTCAAAAACTCCAAGGTGATCAACCTCAAGCTCCTTTCAACCACAATAAACAACCTTTACTTCAACTATCTCAAAACCTAAGGCCTCAAAACCATGCATGAATGGAGGTAGATTCATCTCAAACTCATCTAAGTCCCAAGAAGCGTTCTCAATGAAATCATCCAAAAATCTATAAGTCCTCATATGACTCTCAAAAAACAAATGGGACATTTCCTCGAAAGAGTCTATATACTCATAGATTAAAGGGTCACAAACATACACTTGAGACTCATGAAGATGAGAAGGAGGGTTGGGGTTTTCGATATTGACACTCTATTCATACACAACTCCTTCACCATCACTCAAATGCTCACAAAAGGGATCCTCACACTCTCTTGGTTGTTTAAAATCATCATCATCATCCTCAAAACACACATTAGATAGGGATTTTTTGCAAATAAGAATCAAGGATGACCATTAGCTTTCTAACTCATCTCTTCTTCTCTTTTCCTCCTCAATACGTTCATTCTTTTTCATCATCTCTAATTGGCTTCTCATAGAATTAAGAATCGACTCCTTACTAGGAACAAGCTCATTACTAAGATCAATGCACCTAATTTGAGACTCAAATATATCAACAAGAGATTTAGAAGGTGTCGAAGGTTGAGGCTCAAAAAGAGAAGAAAAAGTACAACCAAGATTGGAAGAATCAACATTAAAATCTTGAGCATATTCATCATATTGGGGAGTGGGGGCACAATCAAACACATGAGATTCATTATTAAGGGAACGAAGCACATCACAAGGAGACATGGTAAATAATGGAGAAAATTGAAACACACCATTAGCATCAACTTGAGAATGCACCTCATCATCATGAACAAAAGGGGAAATAGAATTGGAAGCATTTGTTCTAGGTTCACCAATGGGCTCATGGACAAATAATGGAAAATCATGCTAAAATTAGAAGAATCAAGACAATGCACATCAACATTAGAATCATGACTACTCCTATTACAAGCATCCCTACCAAACCAAACATAGAAATTCCAAGCATCATCAATTGACGATGCTCTACATTCACCATTATGCATGCTTTCAACTTCGTTCCTAGTTTGCACATTCAAACCAAAATAACAAATCTCAGAAGCTTCCCAAAGATTAAAAAAAATTATAATCTAGAAATTCCTATTTCTATGAAATTATTCACAAAAAGGCTCATTGTCATATCGAGGAAATGATAGACATGCCATTTTTTTTTTTCAAAAAAGTAACAAAAATCAAATAAAAGAACGGAAAAATTGCTCCCATTAATCTGAACTTTGTCTCGTCCGCCTAAATTAATCCCAACTTTCGTTTATTATCTATCACTCCCAAGTTTAGAGGGTATTAATTTCTATTGCACCTAAATGATTTGAAACCGGTTGAACAGGTAAATTTTGTTGACTCGTGATTAGTTGCACACGTATCACATAATGATTGCTTAAAATAAAATAAAAATTAAAGATTAAAAAAAAAACCAAAACCTTCCCCATGACAGCAACAACCCGCCCCACCCACCCACCCACAGCCACAAACACCTTTCCCTGGAGCACCGACCACCGCCCAGGTTGGCTGATATTTTGGTTTTAGTTTTTTTTTTGTTATTTTTTTGTAATTTTGTTTTTTTTTTTGTTTGGACCTATCACGTGTGGACACGTGTCTAGGTAACCTACAATATCAGGTTAGATTACCTGTTGGGTACAATATAATTTAATACCCCCTAAAGTTGGGAGTGATAGATAATAAACGAAGTTGGGATTAATTTGGGCTAACGAGGCAAAGTTCAGATTAATGGTAGCAATTTTTCCTAAAAGAAAAGTATATACAAAGACCTAGACTCAAGCAAAAAAAAAATCTCAAACATAGACACCGTTCCGATCCCCCGACAACGGCGCCATTTTTTACGAGGGGTGAACTAGATCGTTGAAACTAATCCTCACTCGGTCAAACCAAATTTATAACACTTAAGAAACCTAAATACAAGTAAGAGGCAACTAGGAAAGTAAAGGGTTGAACCCAAAGGAACAGTAATGTTCAAGCGCTCTTAATTATGCACCTAAGCTAGGTCGAAGTCTAATGATAAATGGTAAACACTAACCAACTAAAATAATGAAGAACCAAACAAATAACGCACTAGGAACGGGGATCAAGAAGTAATACTTACAAATGTAGCAATGGTTGCGAAGACTAATGGTAAGAGCAATCAAAAGAGCTCGACAAGCTATCTCCTAGAGATCTAACTAGCGCCAACTACGAGAGACACTAACTAGGAACTTCACAAATCAAACTCAATCGACAATTGTAAGCTAAAAATCAATGGTTCGTATCAATGTAGACTCACAATGCAATCTAGCTTAATTCTCAAGGCCTATTTAATTACACAGATGTGCAATTTCCATTAATCACTTTAATCTCAACAATCAATCAACACAATTCCCAAATTAAGCACAATCAATTATTCATACAAGTTTCATCCAATCCCTAGCTAAACAACTACTCTAACATCATCATCTAATAAACAAACAACTAAGGCAATCAAGAATAAAAAAATATATGAAGAACAACTACACTAATCAAGCATCAAACATCAAAATCAATCCAAACAAACTTGAATATTAAACCAAACAATAAAATGAGATAGAGTTAGAGATGCTCATTGATAATAGAAAAGATCTTCAACACAAATTTTACCATTGAATCTTCAATCTCTCAATCACCATTGAAATTCCTCGCTTTCTCTCTCTAAAATCTACTCCTAAACTAACCCTAAATCTTAAGAGAGAAGCCCTTAACTAAGGTAAAATTATGATCTAATTTCAATCTTTAATTACCTACAAAAATTGGGTTACAAATAGGTATTTATAAGAGGCACAAAACAAAGACGAGAAAAAAAAGGACCAAGAGGGGTGTGCCTGTGCCACTGTGTTATGCGGTTGCACCACTATGCTGCTCGCCCTCGTTCCTCTCGGTTTCTGTGGTTCTTCTCGAGGGTTCGTGCGTTCGTTAATGGATTCGAATGAGCACACCGAATAATGATTATGGACACCAAGAGTGGCAGTCCCAAAAAGCACTTGACAGTGGGTTCAACACCCCATCTTCATGAGAGCAAGGCTTGAGAGCACAAGAGCTAGAACTTGGAGAACCCGCTTCCTTGCATCTTGAGCTTTCCTATTGTCGAGCTTGCTCCAAAAGCATCTTCCACCTTAGTAATCAATCCATATCAAGACCCGAACCTTGTAAAATACCTACAACCACAAAAAGAGAGCAAATAAAGGAGAAAAGACTAGAAAAACAATCAAAATGCAGAAAACCATAAAATAAAAGAGAAAAGGTAAAATAAAGAGGAAAATCATAAACTAAGCATTTATTAAGAGGGAAAGCTAAGAAAAGAAGGTAAAAACAACCTTAACGCTCATCAAATGGGTGCCATTTATGACACCCATCACCTGGATAGGGTTACTGTTTTCCCAGCTGAGCTTGTTCGAGAGATAGAAGCCTTTGATGCTTTGTAGGGAGGGAGAACGAGTGATGCAAAGTTTCCCAAGATTTGGCTACCTAACTCTCTTCACATTATAGGCAATGAACAACTCAACTCTCTGCCATGCGTTTATGCTCCACACATGAGTATGCTAAGTTTTGTTTTTCTTTTTTGAGCATTTTATGAGTACTCTTCTTCTTTTCTTATTTCTGCCTTATTACGTTACGCTTTTTGTTTCTTGGCCACTTCATTTTCAGGTTACGATAAGCTGGAAAGGCACATTCTTGGGTTGGCTTCCAACTGGAAGGACCCCTTTAGTGCCACTCCTTATAATCCCTCAGAGCTTTTTGAGACCTTACAGGTTTATGCTGGTTCTCTGAAGAAGAAGGTGTGCTTGGCTCCAGTTGAACTGCGGGTTGTCTTTGGTATTGTGATAGATGCTGACCACGCAGGGTCTAGCCGTGCTGAGGCTAAGCCTTCCTCTTCCACTATTGGGAGTCGTCGTGTGATTCGTGCAGCACCCAAGGAAGTTGCTTCAGGGTCTGAGGCGTTAGTGGCGCAGGGTGCTTCTCCTAAGAAGCAGCCAGCTGCGGCTTTTGGCCAAGTGGCACCTCAGACTTCTGTGGCAAAGGAGCCACTTAATCAAGCTTTAGATAGTTTAAAAACAATGTTGACAATTTTGCGGATTGTGTTCTTAAGTTTCCCTCTGAGGAGGTTAAGACTACTGCCGCTGCGGGTATGAAGCTAATAACTTTTTATGATCATGTTCTGCTCTTTTGTATTGATGTCGATGCTACTGTTGTTACTAAGGACACTACTGGTCCTTCTACTGATGCCTTTGATTTTCAGGTTCCCGATGAAACTATTATGGAGCTTCTCAGAATTGCACCTCGCCCTTTAGGGCTGCGAGGTCACTTGTGGAGTGCTAACAGGGGCAGGCATTCTCAACCAGGGATTACCCACAAGCAGGATCAACTAGGCATAGATTTAGAGGATGATCCTATGACCTCTCCCATTGTTGACACCGATTGGCCCACTACTAACAAGGCTTTGACTTTTTCTGCCCTTGATGCTTTTGCCTCTCATTTTGCCAACACTAGGCTTCTAGGTGAGAATGCTGGTAGGGAGGCTGGCACTCAGAACTCCAGTGAGCTTAACCGTTGCGTTCACCAGTTTTTAGGTGATGCTTTTGAGAATCTGCCATCCGCGACCTCAGATCACTCTCTACTTGAAGCACCTTTCGTCCTACTGGACCCATTGAGTTCTCTAAAGTGCCATTGATGTTATGCTCTGACCCCTACTGTTCTCTGCTGGAGCTGAGAATGCTCCATTCCGTCCATTAATGAATGTTAGGGCTGATGAGTCTTAGTTTGTTGACAAACCTCAAGATGGCGGCACTTTGGGATACCGCCTTACTTAAGGGGTTTGTCTCCCCTCTGATTCTACCAGTAGCTCAATCAGTCTCCCTGTGGCCACTGGGTGCCATTAGCTGCAGAAGGTCAGCCTTTGCTCTTAACCTTTCTTTTTATTTATTTATTTTAGTTTTAGTTTCCTTTTCTAGCTTATTCTTTTATTTGTGGCTTGGATTATTTTTCTCGCTTTTTGGCTTTTACTTTAGCTTATTTTCGTCTTCTTTCTTGTTTGCAGCTCGTTAAGTCTGTTAGTGACTTGTCCAATGCCTTGCTTACGGTGGAGATGGAGTATTAGAATCAAGGTTTGGCCCTTATTCAAAAGGATAAGGAGATTCAGCAAGCTCGCTCAAAGAAGGATACAATGGCTGGTGAAGTGACTCCGCTAAGAGAGAAGGCTAGGAATCTAGTATTTTCTCCTTTATTTCTTCTCTTTTTATGGTTGTAGGTATTGTATGAGGTTCTGGTCTTGATATTGTTAGTTTTCTAAGTTGAAAGATGCTTTTGGAGCAAGCTCATAGCATTGGGAAAGCTCATGATGAGATAAAGTGGGAGCTCCAGGTTCTAGCTCTTGCTCTCTCAAGCCGCGCTCTCATGAAATCGCGATGTTGAACCCACCCTCAACTCTTTTTGAATCTGCCATGCTTAGTGACTATCATGAACATATTGCATTCACTCACGAAGACCAATTTGCGAGGGCACGAGGCTAGGAAGAAGTCGAAGAAACCTAGAAGCGCGCGGCCACACGCTTGGGCGTGCAGATCCGTGCGAGGGCGCGCCACTTCGGGTTTTTGGTTTTGTTCAGTTTCGTTCTCACGCCTCTTATAAATGGTTTTTCAACCCAACTTTTGTAGGAAGTTTTTAACATAATTTTGATAATAATTTTAGCTTAGTTGAGAGTTTCCCCCTCTAGTGTTAGGGTTAATTTAGGAGTAGATTTACAGAGAGAAAGTGGGAGATTTCATTGGGGATTTGAGATATTGAAGATTCAAGGTGACAATTGTATTAAAGATCTCCATAATCAATTAATGAGGATTTCTAACTCTATCTCATTTTATTGCTTAGTTTAATTTCATGTTTGTTTGTTTAAATTGATTTTGATGTTTGATTCTTGATTAGTGTAATTTTTCTTTACATTTTGGTGATTCTTAATATCTTAGTTGCTAGTTCATTAGATGATGATTCTTAAGTAGTTGTTTGACTAGGGATTGGGTGAAACTTCTATGATTGATTTATTTTGGTTAATTTAGGAACTATGCTGATTGATTGTTGAGATTAAAGTGATTAGTGTAAATTTACATGTGTGTAATTTGATTAGGCCTTGAGAATTATGCTAGATTGCATTGTGATTTCTAATGACACGACCCATTGTTTTAGGAATTGCAATTGTCCATTGGTTTGGATTGTTATTCTCCAAGTTTGTTAGTCGGTGAGACTACTAGCTTCACGATTAGGAGATAGCTCAGTGATTCCAATTGATAGCTCTTATTATTAGTCTTCACAACCACTGATTGGCATGTTCTTCCTAAGTTGTTGCAATTGTCATGATTTATTGTTGATCCCTACTCCCTAGTGTTTTATTTGTTTGATTCTTTGTTTTGTTAGTTCATTAGTCATAGTTATTGTATTCTTCACCCTTAATTTCGACCTAGCCTAGACGCACAATTGAAAGCATTTGAAAATAACCGTTTCTAGGGTTTCGACACTTGACTGACCTCTATACTTGTATTTAGGTTTGTTAAGTAATTATAAATTGTGTTTGGCTTAGGGAGGATTAGTTAACGACCTAGTTTCTCCTTTGTTAGGAATTTACCCGTGTAACAATGTATTAGAGCCTTCATGTGGCTGGCTTGTCATGATAGAGTGCTAGGAAATTTTAACCTTTTCAAGCGAAAGATGACGGATAGCCCCAAGTGATACATTTGTGGGGCTGTTGAAGAAAGCACATTGCACATAATTCGTGACTTCCTAGCTGCAAAAATGGTGTGGAGAAAAACGATGGATGACTCAATAATGCACCGGTTCTTTCGAGGAAATGTCAAAGAGTTGATTACTGAAAGTTCAAGAGATGACGACATTGAATGTAAAGAATCTTGACCTATTTATTTTGGAGTCACGATATGGTGGATTTAGCATTAGAGAAATTGTTTTGTTTACAATTGAAGGAATAAAATCCCTTTGGATTTTTGAGCTTTTCTTCAAGTCATGTATGATTAAGCGAGGAGAGAAATTTGGGATGCTTCAATTGATGAATTAGCACAAAACAAATATAAGATACCTGCCAACATCAATTGGCATGCTCCTTCTTTTGGGTAGTATGTTCTAAATTGCGATGGTGCGGCTAAGGGAAGCCTTAGGCTAGCTGGGGGTGGTGGAATTATTAAAGACTATGCTGGTAGCTTTGTGATGGCTTTTGTAGCAAGCTATGGGTATTGATCTGTTTATAGAGCGGAGGTTTTTTCCTTGGTAAGAGGTTTAGAGTTGGCCCTAACCCTCCAAATTGAGAAGCTAGAAATTCAATTGGATGATTTGGTTGTGGTCCAAGAAATGCAGAAGAAAGAAGCTAGAAGAGGTGAATGTGTTCATGATATACAACAATGCTTAAATCTTATTTGCGTTGATCATTGGCAAGTGACTAAAGCTCACATTTTCAGAGAAGGGTTTTGAGCGGCGGATTGATTAGCAAATCATGAAGTCATTCAGGATTCTTAATTGGAAGTCTGTGATAATAATATAATGCTCAAGTAAAACTTAGTCGTACTTTAGAGGAGGATAATAGAGGTGTGGCTATGCCTCGGCTTATCCCTCTGTAGGTAATTTTTATTTTGTGTGCTTGCTATTTAATTTCATGCTTTTCTTCTTTCTCTTGGAACTTTGTATCCTCATTTGAATAAAATAATAATAATAATAATAATAATAATAATAATAATAATAATAATAATAATAATAATAATAATAATAATAATAATAATAATAATAATAATAATAATAATAATAATAATAATAATAATAATAATAATAAAACACTAGGGAATAGGGATCAACATGTATCATGATAATTGCACACATTTGGGGAAAGTCAAGCTTATAAATAGTTGAAAGGACTAGTAGTAAGAGCAATCAATAAGAATCGATGAGTTATCGCCTAATCATCAAGTTATGTCTCCATTATGAAAGATAAACTAGGAGAATCACAATTCTAACCATCCAACAATTGCAAATTATAAATGAAATGGACATGTCAAAAGGATTTACAATGCAATCAAGCTTAGTCATCAAGGCTTAATAAAACTAAGCACATGCAAACTTCCATTAATCATTTACAATGCAACCTAGTTTTTGCATAGTACAAATTTTTATTTTCTTGCATTGTCTTTACGTGTTAATGAACAAATTATTAGTGTGTAAAAAATATGAACACATTTTTTTAATGCGTCTTTTACTATTTTGAAGTAGTAGTATATGTATGTATATATATATATATATATATATATAATTAATAAAAATCACAGTTAGACCCGTTTTTGACCCGAGACCCGCTAGACACGATGGATCTGGGTTTGGGTCTGGGTCCTCCTTCAAAATTCGGGTCTGGGTTTAAGGATTTATGTCTTTGTCGTGTGCAATTACTAGATATATAAATGGATCAAATTATGGAGATAATTAAGTTCGGACATTTGGATCGTCGTTTTATCATAGCCAGAGTAATTAATGATCTTTGGGCTAGTAAAATAACTCAAAACCTAAATAGACGGATCCTATAAGGTCACACAAAGGGTTTTGATCGGGCACGAGAGGACGAAGCCTATGATGGGCCTCATCCCCTACTAAGGCAGACCATATGAAGAGGATTGGAGGGTTTTGGGCTTCCTAACCCTAGTCTAATTATAACGTGATTATAAATAGAAAGGTGCCTATGGTTTGCATGACACAGTAATTCAGTTGATCAGTAAGATCAAAACTCGAGTTAGCAAACACAAGACCAACCCCCTCTCATACTCCTCTCTCTCACGGCTCTCTCTCCTCCCTCGGCGCCAGTGTGGTGGTTCGTGGCGGTGGTGGATTATGGTGGTCGGCTTAGTCCATTAAAGGTTGTGATCGCGGTATTTCTCAATCACTCGACCAATCTAGTATTGTTGGACAGCTTGTTCGAAGCTCGTGGACTAAGTACAGGAGCAACGCTTGGGGCTCTATTCTCTGCTTAATTTGTCAATTATTTGCTACGTGGAATTCACGTTTCAAAGGTATGATTATTTGTCTTGTGTGTTATGCATGCTATCTTGGGATTAGGTGCTAGATTGAATATGATTTATTATTTTCCGTTGCGTAGTACCTATAAAATCCTACGGTGGTATCACTTAGCCTCTTGGATGAACGCGCTTGATCATATTAATACGATTAATTTGAAGTCCATGTTAATTTTATAATCAATTAAGAGGGAGAAACTAATTGAATTATGGTTCAATTGTTATATTTAATGTGATTAAACTTTTGGAATTGATTAAATGTGATTTAAATATGCTCAACTACCCATGAAGAGGGCCAAAATTTAGCCCTAAAATGTTCAAAATTTTCCAACCCCTAACCCTAAATTTTGAATTTTTTCGAAAATTCATAGCCCTAAATTATAATTTTATTTTTTAATTTTTTGCTTAAGTTTGATTTAATTAAAATTGTTTTATGTTTCATAATAATTAGATTGATTTTACATAAAAATGTTATGTGTATGATCATCGATTTAATTTTAAGAGTTAGAATGAAATTGGGATTAATTTTATGATGAACCTTAATTTTAGAGTTGAATGTTGATTTAATTTTAATTTTTGGACTGAAATATTTTAATTTTGATTTATTTTAATTAAATTAAAAACCAAACAAAAAAATTAGTTTTAAGGCCGGCAGCCGCGGCTGGGTGGCGCAGCCACGGCGGTTGCCGACTTGGTGGTCTGTCCAAGAGGGAGGGGAAGGGAGGGCGGCGGTCTAGGGTGGCTGGGGCAGCAGCTGTGCAAGCGTTGCACGCTCCTGCCACTAGTGGAAAAATCGTTATCCGTAACGGGAAAAAAAAAGCCTATCCGTAATGGGCAACGGCCGTTACGTTTGCGGCAGTTACAGGTTGAAAATGTTATTTGTAACGGGCAGTGTCCATTACAAATAAGTATTTATTTTTAACAGGCAAAACAAGTGCCCATTACGAATAAGCAGTTATTTGTAACGGGCAAAACAATTGCCCGTTACGAATAAGCAGTTATTTGTAACTGGAAAAACAAGTGCCCGTTACGAATAATCTCGTTATTCGTAATGGGCATTACATCTACCCGTTACAAATAGGTTTTGATCCAATTAAAAAAAATGTCTACCACATGCTAGACAACTAGCTTTCACATGCTTATATCAAATAATATGATAAATTCATATTTACACTTAATATATATTGGTTTTAATTCCGATAAAAATAAATTCAAATATAACACATACACTGAAAAAACATTATATCTCTAGAACTGCTCATAAACCCATCACATTGTATGATTAAAAATGTTAATAATTAAAAAAAATAATAATAAACCGGGAACACCACGTCACCACCAGCAACACTATAGCAGCAACCAAGAACCTAGCAACTAAAGAGCAGTAGCAAAATGGCAGCTAAGAACAACAGCTAAGCGCAGCAGCAACTAATTAAGAGCAACAGGCCAGCAGCAACCAAATCACTTTAGCATCGATCAATGCCCAAATTTTCATGTCCGTTGAAAAAATCCAAAGTTTCATTATCTCCAAATCACTTTAACATAGTGTACTTCGTAATTAAATCCTAGAAAATTAAAAAAAAAATTAAAAATTCTTGACCCAGCTGCAAGAAAATCACCCGAATTCTATCATTATAATCAAGGTATAGAAAAATCCCATTTTCAATTACAACCACTATAAGGTATAACAATTATTATCAACACAGTACAAATATTCAAGAATTTGTCCTGATTAATATATCATAACAACCCGCTTTCAATTGTTTAAAAGAAGTGAAACCCGGTTAACTACATACCATTAATGCTAGCTCCTTAAAAGAAGCTTTGGTATTTCCTAGTTATGAAGTATCTCCTTCCTTTTCCCCTTGACCTGCCAATTAAGAACCAAGCTTGACATGAATCGTCAAAACTAAACATTACACTTTTTGTTAGGCTAAGACGCTAATTATCACGGTCCGGGTGTTGAAGGCAAGAGTTCTCTGCATGATCCGGTGCCAAAACACCCGGACTGTGACACTAAGGAATTTCCAAGATTTTTGTGTCCTCGTATAAAGCTTTAAGTCTTAGTAACTAGTAAAGTATCAGATTTGCCATTTTAATTTGGACCTATACTAACATACTATGGAGCCATCCATGGTTCTGGAATAGTGCATGCCACACCTATATATATGATTTTACAATGAAATAGCCACAGCTAAACATGATTTGCATGCAATTATCGTTGAGTTCCCAAAAGGTCTAAGTGAGATTTTCAGCTCGGATTATTTAAATCTATGTTCTATACCTTACTTAATAAGATAGATTCCACTGATAAGTAAGAAATCTCTTTTCTTGCAAGCTTTGAAAAAATCTCAAGTATGTAATAGAACCAAACCAATCAAATTGAACATGTAAGAAAATCATGGAGAACTATGCAGAAATGTAGAGTACTGTAGGGAATATTTCAAGCATTAAACCCCTAGCTTGAACCCCACTGTATCATACACTAAAGTACGGTGGCGTCCAAAAGGGAAGAAGATAGAGCAAAAGAGTCGCCAACAAGTTTTTGTAGGAACTTGTAAACCGTTCATAGGATGAAGGTTACACCCCTTAACGATCCAAGAGATCGTCAACTCCATAAGGTCTAGAACCAAATAAGGGTTCGGGGATGAAGGTACAAATCCAACCTAAAAGAGATTGAACCTGCCCTAATAATAGGCCTCTACTTTATTCTGATCGTATTCATGTGCGCTTTCTAATTAACATGCAATCAATAGGATTAACCCTAAACCTGTTTAATCTATGTTGGTTGAATTTAATGCACAAATAAACTATTATTGGCGATCACTTGAATTTATAATCACAATTAACCCTAAACAAGATTATTAATTATCTTATTAAGCGTGATTACAAGTACCAATTCCCTTTAAACATGCATAAAAGGTGTGATCAAGCAATAACAATAAATATCAAGAAACATAATAATAAATAAATAATTATAATCATGACAATAAAATTATAATCATCAAAATAACAATCATAAAGAATAATAATCTTAATAATAATCATCATAAAATCATCATCATAAAATAATAATAATAATATTCATAATCATCAAAAATTATAACAATTATAATCATAATCATGTTCATGTTAATATTAAAGCATAATAAAAATAGCAAGATCCTAGGCATGATACTAACAAGATTAATAACAAACCCTAGCATGTCACTAAGCAATAAAAATCAAATCTTTAACCCTAACATGATACTAACAATCATAAATATTAGGAAGAACATAGGAAGCATCGCAGGAATCATAATAAGCATATTTGATATTAAAGTTACCCTAGACATGATACTAGGAGTATCATAATAACAATGTAAACATGATTTCTACATCATAATATTAATTAAAACCATTAAAGTACTTACTTTGATGCTTCGTATCTCTTTCTAATAACAAAATACACACGTTAGTAACTTCAAGGAAAATAATAATCAAAACAATTAAATTAAATAATTGAAATAGAGATTTGGGACCAAACCCTCAGAAATTAAACCTTTCACGTCTAGGACGAAGGCAACTTCGAATATGGCTAGGTGTTTCTAGATCTTGCGAATGCGGAATTTTGTATGTGAAAACAAAGTTTAGAAAAGAGAAAGAGGAAGAGAATAATCAAGAAAATCTTGATGAGAGTTGGTGAATGATTAAGAGAGAATTAGAGAATTAATGATTGCGAATGAAAACTGATTGTAGGTGAGAATTCGTGAATGATGAGAATTGGTGAATGAAAACGGAGTTTTTAATACGTTATTTATAGAGAAATCAGCCAAAAAAATAAAATATCAAAACAGAGCACTTGGCGCACGCAAAACGAGATTGGCGCACGCAAAACAAAGCTGGCGCCAGAACCAGCTTATTGGCGCCAGGCGCCAATGGCTAGCACCAGGCGCCAATAGCTGGCGCCACGCCTGGTTCCAGGCGCTGATTTCAGAAATTCACGCGTTTTTGTTTTTATCATATCTTTTGATCCGGAAGTCCAAATAAGGCATATAATATGTCGTTGGAAAGATCTTAAAGTCTACTTTCCAACCCAATTAGAATCAGATTAAAATATTTTGTAGATAAAAAGATATTTCTAAAATAGTGGAAGGGTGTCAGTTTTGGATAAAGTTTCATGTCTCATTCATATCTTTTTCGTTATAACTCGGATTTAATATTATAATATATCATTGGAAAGATAATTTCAAGATCTATCCAACCATATAAAATTTGGATAAATATTATGAGGCACGAAAATAAAATCTGAATATATTCCACTTCGTACAAAACAAGGATTCTTAAAAGGAGTAGTTTTATTCAATTTCAAACTCTTTAAAATATAATTATCAATCCTAACTCCATTAGGATTTAAAAGAACCTTCTAGAGTATACTAAAAGACTATAACCAATCCTAATAGCTTTAGGAATGATAATTAATAATAGGCCCTCCTCTAGATCATTGGGCCGCATATAAAAACCAAATCGGGCCCAGTTTAGTATTTTGGCCATAACTTCCTCGATATTCATCGGAATTGGGCTTATAATATATCGTTGAAAAAGTTCTTTTCAAACCCCATACAACTACACCATTATTGGATCCTTATCATGGACCAACCAAACTGGATTGACTATTTTCTTAAAATAAGTTTTCAAAAACAGAGAGAAGAGAAAAGAATTAAAACTATCCGCAACATTAGACTTTCCACACTTTCACTTCATTCGATTATGATTCGACGCGAAAGGTACTCATCACTGGGTTTGGTTTTTGGGGAGACACAAATGGGTGTCTACAAGTACGAAGATAGATCTACCAGTTTTAATGAGGCATATGTGGCATACTTCTTATCTTATATGAATGAATAAGATCTAGAAATACAATCCTTGGAGTAATTTGGATGAAAACTTGGAACACAGGATCTATAGCAAACCATTTTATAAATCAAATGCAACACACTACATTAAACAATATGACCTTTTTCAGAAAAAATTAAATAGACATTTTCAGGATAAAAGGCAACCAACCTCGAAGATTAGACTCAAAACCACAATTGGTCAAAAAATTAGCAACCATGTCTCCCAACTCTTGTCGCCAGTTTGGCACATCATTGGCTTCGGTTACAGGCCAGACAATTGCAGTCTCTGTTGCAAAATTGACACTCGCAGAAGACACTTGAGACTGTTATACATAGCCCTATGAATTTACCTTCAACACAAAAATCTCTTTATAAAGTAATAAGAAAGTAACAAATTCAAGGCATGCTTGGCAACCTGCATAGTTTAACACAAACAGAAGCAAGCTCATCATATGGGAAATCAGCAAGCAAGCTCTCATATGGGAAATTCCTCTTATGGATATCTACCACCCCTTTCACACCCATAATCCTAACCTAGACTCTAAACGTAAGAAAATGATGTTGCTTCTTAATAAACCTCACAGATACAATATATCATCTACTAAAGTCTAAAAGTCTATGTTTCCACTTATAAAATTGCTAGATGACAAATATAATGGTACTACTGCACTAATGTAGCTGCTTTGGCTTTTCTACTAGGCTCTCTACTTGAAGTAAATTAGGCCTGGTAATTTCGATTGTAAAGAGGGGGGTAAGAGAGATATGTGAACAATTAATGTCCACACAGCCAACTCTAATTTCCTAACAATAGCAAAAGGTTACCTCGAGGGATTTCAGCCAAGTCAAGTTTAAATCAGGATTATTAATCAACAAAAAAGGCAAGTGTATACACATAACCTTAATTTCATTTAAAAGCATGCTCGTTATAAAAAACAAATTTCCTTAACCAATCACAATAATGCAGAGTTAACGAATTTGAAGATCTTCACAAGCAAAATTGATCCCCTTCCTCCCCCCGCACAGCTGCCATCCCCCACCTTGACCCAAATGGAAAAGACTAGATGATCAGCAAACCCATAATACTCAGGATGTGAGCACAAGCAATTGAATAACCCAGTTATGACCGCTAACACAAAAAAAGAAGCCTTCAACATAGCATAACTAGATGGACTCTGGCAGCTATTGGACTCGGCCCCATACCAATACCGCCCCCCTCCCCCTTATGAGGAAAAAAAATAATAAATAAATAAATAAAGGAAGCATGGACACGTGAATCAGAAAAATAAATCACCAATCAGCCACCAACATCTAGCAAAAAAGCAATAATCAGGAAATGCCCAGACAATATCAAAAACGGTTGGATGAGGTGTACCTACCTACCAAATAGAAATATCATTGCTGATTTCCCATATAATAGTTTGCTTACTCCTTTCACAGTCAGTCAATGATATGTCTATTTTATATAGTATTTTACTCACATCCCTTGGTCATAATTAGTAGTGTTTTTTAGCTCTTTAGAGCCACTTTTATTACTAATTGATGTTTTCGTAGTTTTGGTTGACTTTTGTAGGGATTTGCACTTTTGGAGCATTTTCCCGACATATTATGGAGTGACTATGAGCATTGGAGGAGCACGACCAGTTTTTATAGCTCAGAGCCAGTTGGAGTCATTGAACCGGTGATTAAGGGCTTAGCATTTGAGATTCCGATGCATTTGGGACCGAGTATTCAAGACCCAAAGAGGAAATCCGGATTGGACCGAAGAATCGGAGCCCAATCAATAAGTCCAAGCTAGCCAAAGTGCCCGGGCCCGGCTAAGAAAGCTACCGCCTAATGGCGCGCCCGGCCGGGTTGGGAAGAGTAGCTTGCGCCCGACTTCGGGCGCGAGGGAAGCTCCTATTGAAGAAAAGGCGGGCCCGATCAGGCGCGAGATTTTTAGAGTGCTGATTCGGCAATTTATTTTAGTTTTAATTAGGAGTAATTGTTTAAGATATAAATACAATTTTAATGCTTTCGATTAGTACTACTCCTCTTAGACTTTCTCCCTCTTCTTAGCTTTAGATTAGTTTCTCTCTCTACAAATTTTGTTCTCTACTTTGTTCTTAATTCAACTCCTTAATTATGATTATTTTGGTAACGACTTCTTCTACTCTAATCTTAGTTATTTACTTTATTTCTTTCATCATGTCTCCTTTAATTATTTTGTTTAGTTTATATTTAATTATGTCTAAGTAGTTTCCTTTCTAGGGTTTGTGGAGATCCATAAATAATATGAAGGGATAATTTATTGTTGTTGATTATCAATGCTAGATTAATTTCCTATTGATTGTTTAATGCTCTGTGACTAGATTAGGCCTGATCTTTTATGCATGAGTTTTACAATATTGATTCGAGATTCGAGAGATGAGAGTTGATGTTTAGGTCTAGTTTCAATAGGCAGGTTAATTTATAAAATATTAAGTCGAGATTCGAGAGATGAGATTTAATACCGGTAGATTAATTCTGTGATTGTAATACGTAGCGAAAGCCCTTTATGATCAGATTAATTGATGTATTGATGTTTGATTATTATGTTTTACCCTGGAATGTTATTTATTGGTGAACCTATGCCCTAGGTCTTTTATTCATTGATTTTCGTATTCTTATTCTTCTCTACTTTTACTTTCCGTAGTTTAGTTTCCTTTCACCATAATATTATTTTGTTACTTAATGATTTAGATTGCTTTAATTAATTAGGAATAGAAAAACTAGTTTCCCTGTGGATTCGACCTTACTTCCCTATCTGCATTAGTTAGAGGCTTTAGGAATTACTTTTGATTGGGTGATACGACTTTAGCCTGTCAGTCAACCAAACACCATCATCTAATAAGCTACCTCCATGAGATTCTTAAATTCACAAGCAAAACATCAATCATCCATAGCTCTTAGATTCCAACTAGATTAATTCAACAAAAACGCCAGTCAATAACAACACCACATTAACTGATTGTGATGAGGCACACATATGTGATTCCATTGTTGTCATGTTAAAGCACAAATTGCACATACTTATAAAGAATAAATACAGCAGTTTATTTATCAAATTGTGTATTTGTATCATTTACTTACTATACAAATGATTATTAATACTAGGGACTGATTTTTGGGTCCGAGTGATGCCTCGAGTTATTGGAAAGATTATAATAATCATCATCTTATACATAACGTTGTCAGGTTAGTTGCGTGAGATTAAGCAAGCAATGTTATAATGCTTTAGCACAGAGTTGCTTTGCAGCTTTCATTTTCATGATAAAGAATGTCTTATGAGCTCACTAAATAATCAACTGGAAGTCTTGAGCTGATTCAAATTGACAGCATATGTATCTTTTAACTTTCCTTTGTTTCTATTTTCTCCTAATTATAAAACTTCATCTTTAATTCACTATGCTTTAGTCAAAAACGGGTAGAAATAAGTACTTTATCCTCTAAATATCACACTTAGATAAATAAATTCATATCCAATTTTCAAGATTAAATAAATTAAGTGAAAAATCGCAAAAAATTCATGAAACAAATTACATTTCTCAAACATAGAAGCAATCCTATATTATCATGTATCAATCAAACATATAAAATACCAAATAAAATAGATCGAAAAACGAAAAATCCAGATAAAAGCATGAAATACCCTCGAACCGTATGCCAAAAGATCATAGAAGGAGCACGAAATGAATAGGACCATGAGAAGGTTTGGTGTTCGTCCTCTTACGAAGATACTTCATCTTCTACCTAACAAGACCACCAGAAAGTGCGATCTCTTCGCAACGAACAACAACACGTTGCCAAGAATGCGTTGCGCAAATTTGAAACACCCGTCTCTTCTAGTTGTGTTGAGGAAAGACCTTGAGAAGGATCCAGCGCAACCCCCGTCAATAAACCCTTGGATGTATAAAGAAAATCAAAACCCCCAATTCAACCATTTTTTCTCTACGATTGATGGAGGAGAGGAGAGAAGGACTGAGTTCGAAATGAGGAAAAGAGATGAATGACGGCCGTGAAATGAGAGGAGAGGAAAGGGGGTGAATGACGGCCGAAATGAGAGGAGAGAGAAAGGGAGTGAATGACGGGCGTGAAATGAGGGAAAGAGGTGAAAGCCGTGAAACCCTAATAAAAAACCTAATGGGCTCCTCTATAAGTTGGGCCAAGGATTTGTAACAGGCAAAATAGTGTCCGTTACAAATACTTATTTATTTGTAACGGGCACTAATTTGTCCTTTACAAATACATACGTATTCGTAACGGACACTATTTTGCCCGTTACAAATAAATAAGTATTCGTAACGGACACTATTTTGCCCGTTACAAATAGCCTGTTACAAATGAGATTTTTTTCCACTATTGTGCCGTGGCTGCCACTGCTACGGGGTGCTGCTACCTTATGGTAGTGGCTGCTGTGAAGCAGCCAGCCACCGTGGCTAGCCTCGGCTAGCCAACCATGGTGGCTAGCACCATGCAGTCACGGTTCTCAAATAAAAAATTTATGTTTTGAAAAATATTTAAAGATAATTACAAAATTAGTTTGGGATAAAATTGATTTTATTTTAGATAAAATCTTTTATTTAGGATAAAATCAAATATTCAAAAGTTGTTATATTTGATATTATCCATATTTAAAGTTGTTACTCCCTCGGTCCCAAATTACTTGCAACAGTTTGACTTTTTGCACTATTCACACATCTCCCTTTGACCCTCTTTTTTAACTGTTATATGAAAGTCAATGTAATCATGTAAGATGTGTTTGAGTCTATTTTAATGTACAACTACTAAATATAAACTTTTTATAACTTATATAAATATATAATAAAAAAGATATCAACGGTCAAACATGTGCATCGGCAAGCGTGTTCAGTCAAAATGTTGCAAGTAAACTGGGACAGAGGGAGTAAATTGGTAATTATCCATAGTTAAAGTGGTTAATTTTGGATAAGATTGATTCGGATATTCAGAGCATATTGCAAAAGGATAATAATTGATTTAAATAATGTGATTATCCCATAATTAGATTAGGATATAATTGATTTTAAAATTATTTGATTGGCTAATAATTAGGATAGAATCTCCTAAAGTTGTTAGGATAATCATGGAAGATTAAATATGATTTATCTTTCTGCATTAAAATAAGATTTGATTCTATCTCATGCCTAAATTAAAGTATATGATATTTTATAATTAGTCATGAATAATATATGATGTTATCTAATTATGATTTAAAATATAAGATATTTTAGGAAATGCGTTACCTTAATTATGAACATTTGATGTTGTAGTTTAGACAAGCATGTTGAGTGATTTATTATATGGAATTTATATAATATATTATATTATGTTGCTGTATATATAGACTAGTATGGTTCATAGATTCTAAAATATGATCTGCGCATCGTGATGTATTTTTGTAATCTAAATACGGTATGCGTACCATTAAGAATTTTTGTAACTTTTATTTAAAGTAAATAGATAAGTTAATTAAATAGTGTTAATCCAAAGAAGCCCATGAAATAAAGGCCAAAAGGAGCAAGGTGGATGGAGATCTATGATGATTCAAGTTGAAGCTTTTCATTTCTAGTTTTCTTAGGGTTAAGGGTCCTTATTATGTCATGTTTTATTGCATTAGTAGATTATGCATGATTAGATTTTATTTATGTTGATTGATGATGCGCTAGAGTTCACTAAATAATCACAACATGATGAATCTAGGTCCTAGTAATATTGAGAATGCTTTTCCAATTATATACCCAACAATACTTGGATAGTGAGTGATAGGTCGGCCTCCGCAGAGTGTCACTTGTTATTTTAGACATTGTGGGGTGGATCATGTTCTACATATTTAATTGGTTATGCTCAACAATGTTACCTAAAGCTTTTAGAACCTTGAAGCAAAGGGTAATAATTAAGTATATGATGGTTAATTATTCAACCAAAAGTAACAATAGTTGAAATCATTAAAGAGTTTACTCACCTTGAAAATGTAATAATTGATGGTAGGGCCTCAGTCAGGTCAACTATTACACAAATAAAGGTTCTTAGATTTACTTATAATTCAATTGGGATCAATTAATATTGAATAAAGTGCTTTAAAGTTACCAATTTAATTCGTATATGGTATTTTAATGTTTAATTAAACATAATTATTAAACTTTGCTTTATTTTGACATAGATGGGTAGCCGTAACAATGATGATAGTAATTCTTTACCACCAACTATGAAAACAATGCTTAATTTTCTCAAGTTCATGGGAAATCGAACTTAGAAGTGTTCCAAGGAACGAAAAATCTCGAATTTCGTTTAGACTTACCAATTGAGGGCAGATTTAGTTCAGGCATGACTCCTGAGAAGCATTTGAGAAATGATCAGATTCTAATATAGTCGCATATGTAATGTTGTATTCTATTCTAGAGGATTGGGCTAGAAGATTCATGGACTATGAACCTTATCTCTTATTCAAGTGCTTATGTGATGTTTGCAATGGAATACTGAATTCCCATGTTGATGGGAAAGTGGATGGAAACGTCGAGGAAATCATTAATATGGTTCCCAAGAACGACAAATCCTGGACTGGAAATAATAGGTTTGAAACCTATAAGATCAAGGTGGCGAGATAATTTCGAGAAAACTCTTGCCAAGCCACTCAGTACAGATTCATGTGGACATGATGGTTAAACTATTTAACCGCATGAGTATGTTAGGGAGACCATACAAATACCATCAGGTTCATGATATAATTCTGCATTCTCTACATGATTGTTTTGATCTTGAGAAACTTTCACTAGATGATAATGATTCTGCAGTCAAGCTAGTTGATTTACTCAAGAATCACGCAGAGAATTAACTGAAAGGAGAATAATCCAGAGCTTGAAAAAGAATGTCCTCACTAGGATGAAGTGACAGGTAAGAGTTACCTAACACTCCTGTTATAAACATTTTAACTTTCACTAAGGTATGTGATACCAAGTTGCAGTGCTTAACATTATCAATGTTGCGCAGGAACTGCAAATAAGTGAGGCTAGCAAAGGAAATGGAGCTTGAAGATGCACTAGCGGTTTTTGAGTGGCCAAAGATAGATTAATAGTTTTATTTTCTAATCAGTTTATCATGATTTTAGAACAATTTTCAGTTTTGATGAGACAATTAAAGTGTTAGTTTAAATACTGATTTGTTTTTACTTGGTTTGGACAAGTGTTGATCCATGACCAAGGTAATAAATTGTTTTCATTTTGCTAGATATGAGTTATTTTGTTTTATGAAAATGATATAAGTAGATCACAAAAGTAATATTAGTTGATTCAAAGTAAACTTACTTACAACAAAGTAAGGAGGTCACATAACGATTTTGCAGATCCAAAGTAACAATTCGATGGACTCTTATTCTCATATGATTATGAATCACTTGAGAATTAGAAGTCATGCTTAATAAGGTAAGATGACCAAGTTGCCTTTTAGTTGAAAGGGTAAAAGAGCTAAAATGACCTTTTGGAACACAAACATATGATGTGTGTGAACCAATAAGTTCAAGAATTAGCAAAGAGATTTAACTATTTCATTACTTTTACTTACAATTTAAGTAACTATATTGATAATTTCTTAATGAAGTAAAGTTTGGGATCATTGAAATGTTCAAAATTCGAAAATGAAATGTAAAAATCAGTTTGAGATAAACAATTGAACACCACAATATGATTGTTGTGATAAATATTTAACTCAAAATCAATGATCATCTAAAAAGGACTTGTTGAATTAGTTCACAATCCAAAAACATTACAATTAAAATGTATGATGAAGGAATCAAACTTTGCTTGCCATTGTTCGATCCAAGATTTAATGATTTACAAATATTGTTTTGAGGATAAGCATTACAACAACAATTGCGAATATACTAAACATGAAACTTAACCAAATTAGTAGAAAAGATGTCATAAGAGTTATGATTTTGGAAATGTTCTATAACTTATCTTTTCAAAATAGGATTAAGGGTTATGAAATCAATGTAAAATGTTTACAAAGATGACATAATGCACCCTAAATCAAACAAATAGTTCTTCATGAGTTTTTCATGGAAACTAAGAGGTATTATTCCTACAATCGCGTAGATAACAAAGTGTTTGTGATAGTGTCTTTATATAAAGAAATCTCTTCCTACAAAGCCAAGTGGGAGTATAGTTATATCTAGATGAGATTCTTAGACGAGCAACAAACGGATGTAAATAACACCACATCAGAGACTAAAGCATATGAAATCAGCTAATTTAATAAACCATATGTCGAAGCGAGCTAATTCCACTAGTGAGGCTTCTATCGACCCACTTGAATGAAAGGCTTCAATGAGTTGAAGAATATAATTTTATTGTTTCTCATACCTATTGTAGGTTACTTGGGATCAAAACAAACAGTTTGTTGAAATTCTTAGAAAAGATGGATTCTAAAATTTTCCTATTGGAATGGTTGGAATCCATGCCCTACAGGCAATCATTTGATAAGTACCAACTCAGGAAATGGCATAAAGCCATGAAATCCATAATGGACTCCATGTCTTTAAAGAAGTGTTAGTCCATGATAGTCTTACAAATGAGGTAAAACCTATAATTTGTGTAAACCTATTCGGATTCTTCTAGTGATTGTTGATCTCGATTACGAAGTTTAGCATTGGATATCAAAAATCACCTTCTTGAAATGTTCTTGGTGGAGGATATGTATATGATACAACCTAAGAATTTTAAAATCCAGAAATCCTAGAAAGTTTTGCAAACTTTAGAAATTCATTTAATGGATTGAAGTAAGCATAAGGGAGTTAAAACATTCATTTCAATTAGGCAATCAAACAGTTTTATTTCCTCAAAGAACGATAAGGAATCTTGTAGAGACAAAAATTTTAGTGGGAGAAATTGGTCTTCTTGGTCATGTATGTAGATGACATACAGTTCATATGAAATGACATATCAATGCTTGAATAAGTGAAGCAGTGGTTAAGGAGTTGTTTCTATATGAGAGGCTTAGGAGATGTTTAGTACATATCGGAAATCAAGATCAACGAAGTGAATCTTGAAGAATGATTCGACAACATCGAGAGACTTATGTTGATAAGAATCTTGACAAGTTCATGAAGCAAGACTCTATGAGAGGATATATTCCTATGTTTCATGGTATTACGCTCAGTAAAACTCAGTGCCTTTCAAAAGCTAGTAGAGTTAAGTTGTTTGTATAGTGTACCTCATGCTTTTGCAAAAGGTCCATTACATGTGCCATGATATGTACAAAGTAAGATGTTACATATGACTTGTGCATGTGTAGTAGGTTTAAAGTAAATTCATAAAAGCATACTGAAAGTTGCAAAGAGAAAATCCTTGAGTACTTGAGAAGGACTAAAGAAATGTTTCTAGTATATGGTGTTAAAAGTGAATAAGTTGTCAAAAGGTTATACGAATGCAAGTTTTCAAGCAGGCAAGATGATTTAAGATGTTGATCTAGATGCACACTTATGTCTGGTGATGAAGGACAGTAAGCTTAAAGAGTTTAAAGCAAAATGATGTTGCTTACCCAATATTAGAATATGTGTTTTATAGCTACAGTAAAAGTAATTAAGGAAAAAGTTTGGATCAAATTGTCCTATGACTAAAGGACACCTTTGTTAGAAACAAAGGAGCCAGGGTCACATCACAAATCCAAACAAATAGATATGAGATATTACCTCGTTTATGAGATCAATGACAAGCGGGATTTCGTGATCTGCAAAGATTTATTATGAGTGAGAAATCAATAAACCCCTTTCATAGACTAAGATATGAGAGTCATATCAAAGACTTGGATTGAAGCAAATTATGTAATTTAAGTTGTATATATTTTAAGAAGACATATTACATAAGGAATGCATCAATTTGAAGAATTATGTTTAAAATAGAAATTATTATTTCTCTTATTTAATTATAGTTTTGGAAATTAAATAAAATGTCTAAAATTATTATGAATTGATGGGCTCATCAGGTTGATGACCTGGTTAATGAAACCCCACAGGTGAACAAAGTTCATATATTATTTAAGTTCCTAGTTTGAAATCATTAAAGTGGACATAAATGATTTCAATAAATGGACTAGCATGTAAGATTGATTAGATAGTGCAGTTTCATGGGCTATAGGGGCATAGTGATGCTCGGTCAATCACTTGGATATGCATGAATGATTCATGATCAAACTAATGACCAACTTTGAAATTCAAGTATATAAATTCCGAATATATTAGTGGATTCCTTTGACATTAGTGGAACATTGATTTCATTCAATGGATGTTATGATTGTGGTACACTCAAACGGCTACCCGTAACTGGAGATTATAAAGGGTGTTTTTCCTGGTTATTTCAAAAGTTGAGTGGGAGCCTGGTTGCCACAAGATTTAATTGATTCTACCTTTTAAATTAGGAAATGTGTCATGACCGGTTGAAGAAGGAGAATTAAGAAAATACGTGGTCACGTTCAAATGCATTACTCAATAATCATTTGGTTTTGTAATTCTAACTCAAATTTCAAGAAACGATTAGTAGATTAATATGATCTCGACATGTGATGCAATCATATTAACAAATCGACACATATTGACTTAAGAATTTGAATATTGCACACTTATCTTAAACAAGTGGGAGATTGAAGGATTTGTCTTTGTCGTGTGCAAATACTAGATATATAAATGGATTAAATTATGGACATAATTAAGTTTGCACGTTTGGGTCGTCGTTTTATCATAACTAGAGGTACTAACAATCTTTGGGCTAGTGAAATAGCCTAAAGTCCAATTGGGCGGATCCTATAAGGTCACATAAAGGGACTAGATCGGGCACGAGAGGAAGAGACCCATGATGGGCCTCATCCCCTAGTATGGTCGGCCATATGAAGAGTATTGGAGGGTTTTGGGCTTCCAAACCCTAGTCTAATTATAATGTGATTATAAATAGACTAGGTGCCTAGAGTTTGCATGACACAGTAATTCACTTGATTAGTGAGATCAAAAACCGAGTTAGCAAACACAAGACCAACCCCCTCTCATACTCTCTCTCTCTCACAGCTCACTCTCCTCCCTTGGCGCCAGTGTGGTAGTTCGTGGTGGTTGACTTAGTATATTAAAGGTGGTGATCGCAGTTTTCCTCAATCACTAGATCAATCTAGTATTGCTGGACGGCTTGTTCGAAGCTCGTGGACTAAGAAGAGGAGCAACGCTTTGGGCTCTGTTCTCTCCTTGATTTGTCAATCATTTGCTACGTGGAATTCACGCTTCAAAGGTATGATTATGTGTTGTGTGTTATGCATGCTAGATTGAATGTGATTCATGTTTTCCGCTGCGTAGTATCTATAAACTCCTACATAGGTCTGGGTCTTTGTGGACCTGACCCAGACCCGACCCATTGCCATCTCTAGTCTAACCATTTGGAATGGTAATCCCTAAGCTAGGTTGAACCCGTTAATGAAAGAGAGAACTAAAGCTAATCAACTAACACTATAAACAATATAAAATAAAGTTTTCTTTTTTAAAAAAGACTAATAGGGCCAAGATCCACATTGTGTAACTAATAAGCTAAAGAGTATAGAATAAAAATTCGGCCGGTATGTACCGGATTTGAAGCCTACTGATCCGAGATTTCCCGATTGATGCGGTGTTTATTAAAACGCCGAGTTTTTAGCCGATTCAACCGATGCGAACTAAATTTCGCCCGCATTGACCGATATTAACTCACAACTGGTTAATTTCCAATGAAGTACTTGGTTTTAAGAAAAAAATGGAGAAACCTCCATTAAAATCGATAGAGTTCTTGAAAGAGGAGAGAGAAACTAGTTGAGCAGGTGAGAGAGAGAGAGAGTGTGGGCTGGCAGGATTTTTTTATTTAAATAATCTTCTTTTGGATAGGTGGGGATAATGGGGCATTATTTTATCAAAAATATTGAACACCACCACGTGATACTTTTCTAGACCGCTCCTCTCTCCTTAATTTAGTACTCTTGTACAGCTGTGTACCATGTGTAGTGTGAACTTAAATACTTCGTATAAATCGTATTTATTTTAGTGAAATTCTAATTTAGCTGCCTTAAATTTAATTAATAATTATAATATATATATATATATATATATATATATATATATATATATATATATTTAAAATAAAATAAAATCATATAATATATTTTTTTGGTTTAATAA
The DNA here is from genome assembly GCF_948465745.1 of Chenopodium album. Lineage (NCBI taxonomy): Eukaryota > Viridiplantae > Streptophyta > Magnoliopsida > Caryophyllales > Amaranthaceae > Chenopodium > Chenopodium album. The sequence continues at coordinate 25,540,285 of NC_137842.1, forward strand.
ATATAAAACAAAATTTTGCTGTTACAACCACGACCTATCCTGTGACAAACGCACCAATTCGGATACCGTGATACTATGACCATTTCCGCGATCGCGACGGATACCCCATTTTTATTCTATGCTAAGGAGAATCCAAATAACAGTAAATCATGCAAACAAATATTTGAAATGAAAATCAGTTACACTCCAGAGCAATCTCCCAATAAAGTTTAGTTTGATTAAGTTCATGTCAATGTTTTTTTAAAAAAAAAACAAAAATCGTCCAAAGAGGTGCTCAAGCAAAATTGCAAAATGACAAAAATTCATATAAGAGTTGTGAAAATGGGAACTTCAATTCTCTTTCAGAATCAATCTAAAATAATTATGAACAGAGTCACAACATTATACATAGAGTGCAAAAGAATCGAAGATCTCAAGTCTCCGGTCCAACAATAAGAGCACCCAAGCACCATTCCCACCAAAACTAGTTGGATGAAATTCTCAACAGAGAGATGTGATGCACTGAAGATGAGTGAACTTATCATTACTGCCTTATACCATTCCATACAGGATGAAAGAGAGGTCAAGAAAAACCATCTGTATACAATCTCCTCCAGCAGGGGTGCTACCACGCAATATACAAGTGTACAAGCAGTCTGAGCTATATTGCCGCTCAACAATATTTCCTTCACTACTTGATTATTCATATCCTAGATGAATCAGGCCCAAAATTGTTGTGTCAAGTGCAGTTTTACAGTAAACTGAAAGCATAAAATTAATGAGAACATTATAAATTATCTCATGCGATTGAGAATTCCAGCTAAAATTAATGACAATAATAGTAATACAATCTGCCAACGAATGCCCTTCACATTTATATGCACCAAACTAAGTCTTGATTTGTTAGCACATACTTCTTAAATATGAACATTATTATGAGCCGATTATATTAGTTTCCTCCTTATACATATCCCTCTTCGGACATGGTGATATCTTTTGATTACATAACTTTTTAGGGGTCCTGAAACTAAATGCAAATCTCATACCAAGATTCAAATCTGGGCCTCCAACGGTATAATTGCTCCATGTTTCAAAAACATGTCTTTTTTGGTTAAGTGTCGGTTGTGGTTAAGTTAATGAAATTGTAAGGTAAAAACTTGATCCCTATGGAATCACAAGGATACTATAGTAGAAAAAGATGGTAATAAAATGTATGTATCATAAGCATTCAATACATTTCTGAAGTGTTATAAATGGTAAATAAAATGTATGTAAATAAAAGAAATGATATAGTCATGAGAGATTTACAAGGCATACAATGCAATATGGTAAGCATTTATCGCAGCTTGATAGTCTAATACTAGAGAATTTCCTTGACTCTTTCTCTTTATCTCATTGGGAAGTTGCTATTAATAAAAATTTCCAAAAGTGTTAAGAAAGAGCTTGTATCATCTTGTTGCTTGGCCTTGATACTCAACGACTTGTTATTTTCTTGCCATGATCAATGTCTTTCTTTGCTATCACTGATCGAGTCAGGGGATTGTTTAGGGCCGCACATTTTGGGCGAGCTTATGATGGGGCTTGACCATCCATTTAAAGAAAAACATGGTTTTGTCAAAGAATGTCTTGTTGTGCCTCAACTTTGGCTATGTGAGAAATTCAGGCTACGTGAGAATACCATAAATATTCTCAATTGTGACTCTCTTATTTGCAAATTAATTGTGTTTCGTTTAATTTATTTGTGGAGAATCAACCCTATTTACCATTATAATCGTTAATTGGTAGTTGGGTTAATTTGATAAATTGATCTACATATCCATAACTTAATAGACCTGGTGTCAACCCTGAACATGCTAACTTTTTATTTTTCTCTTCTTTTTCTAATCTATAAATACACCTTACTTGTAATTTATTGAGCTTCAATTTCATTTTTTTCACTGTTCACCAGCCTAATTAGAGAGAGTAAGTGAAGAGCTCAATAATATATTTTTTTTTTATTTATTTCTTCCTTTCTAGCTATCTTTTGCGTTGTTCATCCATGAGGTTTAATATTGTGCAATGAGCCAATGACATTGATTATGTTGTGTTTTTTGCTTAATTTTGGCCAAAAGCATATACTATAGCAGTTTGTGCCATATTTGTAGGTGTTTTGCTCAGGAGTTCTTAGAGTTGAGTGAAACGAGAAGCTGCTGTGAGCAAGAGTGCAGCCTGTGCTCCTTGGAAGCCTGTGAGGAGCAGCAGAAGCGTGAACAGAGCCAGCTCCATGAGCAGCCCACACCAAAAGCAAAAGCATAGCATAGTAGCAACTGCAGCAGCAGCTCAGCAAGGCCCCAACGCTTTGGAAGCAAGGCCTTAGGCATGCAGCAAGAGTCCAAACAATGGCGTAATTAGAGAGAAAGTGCAAAATTAATTAATTTTCTTCATTAATCAAGTATTCAACTCCGCCAGTGGGTTTCCCGCCAGTGGGTTTCCCGCTGCCAGTCCCAAGCCTGGATAAAGGAGGAGGGTTACGGTAGGCCAGTGACAGCCAGTATAAAACTTCGTCACATCCCATGACATGAGCCAAACAGATATTTTCGTGGGGGCGTTCCCTACTCAGCGACGCGCTGCACTTCCTAGACCCGGGTGTAGTGATAAGTATGCAAGGGTTGCTAGGTCGTCGCCCAGAAGCGACGCGCCACATTGCCCGAGTGTGGTGTCAAATGAGCAAGGGCGTGCCATTGGGGCGTTCCCTACTGAGCGACGCGCTGCACTTCCCAGACCCGGGTGCAGTGATAAGTATGTAAGGGTTGCTAGGTCGTCGCCCAGAAGCGACGCGCCATATTGCCCAATTGTGGTGTCAAATAATCAAGGGCTTGGAGTTGGGATCAGGAGGGAGCGTGGGAGAAAAGAATTTAGTTTGCGGATTGGTTCTTGGAATGTGGGGTCTCTTACGGGAAAATCAGCAGAATTGGTAGAAGTAATGAAAAGACGACGCGTGAACATCATGTGCCTCCAAGAGACAAGATGGACAGGAGAAGGAGCTCGAGGCTTGGTTTTGGGGTATAAGGTATGGTATGTTGGGCAAGAAACGAGCCACAGAACAAGGAATGGTGGAGCTAGGAACGGAGTTGGTGTGGTTCTCGATGAGAGGTTGGCAAAAGAGGTGATCGAGGTCTATCGGAAGAACGATAGGTTGATAAGGCTGAAGTTGCTATGTGGCAAGGAGATTGTGAATGTTATCAGTGCTTATGCTCCCCAAGTGGGTTTAGATGCAGAAGAGAAACGACAATTTTGGGAGGACCTAGACGAGGTGGTGCAGGGTGTCCACCACTCAGAGAAGTTATATATTGGAGGGGATCTAAATGGGCACGTTGGGGCGAGCCGAGATGGCTATGAGAGTGTCCATGGAGGCTTTGGGTATGGGCAGAGGGACGCCGGTGGTGAAGCTATTATGGATTTTGCCCAATCATATGATTTAATTTTGGCTAATACTTGGTTTAAGAAGAGGGATTCACACTTGATAACTTTTCGGAATGGAGCAAATGCAACTCAAATAGACTTCCTGCTCACAAGGAGCATAGATAGACAAAGTTGCATAAACTGTAAGGTTATCCCAGGGGAGAGTGTGGTCACCCAACACCGGCTATTGGTAATGACTATTCGTCTGAAAGAGAAGGCGAAGAAAAAAGTTAGACAAGAAGAACCAAGGATAAGATGGTGGACCCTAAGGGATGCAAAAGCTAAGGTTTTTACAGAAAAGGTAATTGAAGAAGCGGATTGGGATGGAGAGGTGGATCCGGACATGACTTGGTTACGAATGAAGAACTGTTTCCTAAGAGTGGCCAAAGAGGTCTTAGGGGAAGTAAGGGGAAGAACTTCGGTACAGAGAGATACTTCGTGGTGGAATGAAGAGGTGAAAGCAGTAATTAAGCAAAAAAGGGAATGCTATCAAGCCTTAGGAAAATGTAGGAGTGATGAAACCTTTGCAGCGTATAAGGAGGCTAAGAGCAAGGCAAAGGCAGCTGTTCGCCAAGCAAAAGAAAAGGCATATCAGGAGGTTTATGAAAAGCTTGATTCCAAGGAGGGAGAAAGGATCATTTATAAGATGGCAAAGAGAAGACAAGAGGCAAGGAAGGATATTGGCATGGTGAAGTGTGTCAAAGATAAGAACCAAATGGTCCTAGTGCAAGAGGAGGGCATCAAGGACAGGTGGAAGGGGTACTTCGATGAATTATTTAATGGAAGTAATGGAGTTGTGATAGGAGATACCTCTATGAGTGATGAAGAAATCAACATGGAGTATGTGCGAAGGATTAGGAGAGTAGAGGTGGAGATTGCACTGAGGAAGATGAAACCTAAGAAGGCGGTTGGCCCTGATGGGGTACCGATAGAGGTGTGGAGGTGTTTGGGTAAGATTGGTATTGATTGGTTAACAAACCTTTTCAACAAGATATGGACGGCTACAAGGATCCCACAAGATTGGAGGAAGAGCACCTTGGTCCCGGTTTATAAAAACAAAGGAGACGCTCAAGATTGTTCTAACTATCGAGGAATTAAGCTTATGAGCCATACTATGAAGTTGTGGGAAAGGGTGATTGAACAAAGGTTGAGGGCATGCACAAGCATTTCAGATAACCAATTTGGTTTTATGCCTGGGAGATCTACTATGGAGGCAATCCATTTGATAAGACAAATGATGGAGTTTTATAGGGTAAAGAAGAAAGATCTTCATATGGTCTTTATTGATTTAGAGAAGGCATATGACAAGGTGCCAAGAGAGATACTTTGGTGGGCAATGTTGAAGAAAGGTATCCCACGAAGGTATGTAGACCTAGTTAAGGATATGTATCGGGATGTGTCAACAAATGTGAGGACATGCGGAGGGTTGACAAAAGATTTCCCTATTACAATCGGATTGCATCAAGGGTCTGCATTAAGCCCTTTTCTTTTTGCAACGGTTCTAGATGAATTAACTAGACCAATTCAAGATGAGGTTCCATGGTGTATGCTGTTCGCAGATGATATCGTTTTGGTGGATGAGACTAAGGATGGGGTTAATGTCAAGTTGGAGCAATGGAGGCAAAGGTTGGAATCTAGAGGGTTTAAGCTAAGTCGGAGTAAGACTGAATATTTGGTATGTCGTTTTGGCACTCAGAGGGGGACAAGCAATGAAGTGGTGAGTTTGGATGGAAAGGATTTGACCATGAGTGAATGTTTTAAGTACCTAGGGTCGATCATCCAGAAGAATGGTGACATTGATCAAGACGTGACCCACAGGATTAAGTCAGGGTGGCTTAAATGGAGAGCGGCCACGGGAGTGTTATGCGACCGCAGCATTCCCTTAAAGTTGAAGGGAAAATTCTACAGGACTGCCATAAGACCAGTGTTGCTCTATGGTACAGAATGTTGGGCTTCTAAGAAAGAGCATATTAAAAAGATGGAGGTTACGGAAATGCGCATGTTAAGGTGGATGTGTGGAAACACTTTAAGAGATAGAATCAGAAATGAGGTTATTCGCAAGAAAGTAGGTGTGGCGGACATTGTAGATAAATTAAGGGAAAATCGTCTGCGTTGGTTTGGACATGTAAGACGGAGACCCGAGGGTGCACCGGTGCGAAGAGTGGAAGAGTGGGACCATGGAGGGATTAAACGAGGAAGAGGGAGACCAAAGATGACTTGGTTGGAAGGAGTGAGGAAGGATATGAAGTGCATGGATTTACGTGAGGATGAAGTTTTGGATCGTAAGGGATGGAGGAGAAAGATTTATGTTGATGACTACACGGAATAATCAAATTTGGTTCATGTTAGCCGACCCCACTTTTGGGATTAAGGCTTTGATTGATTGATTGATTGATTGATTAATCAAGTATTCCAAGTTTTAATTTCAAGTTGTGGATCAAGTTTAGTAAGTAAGATGTCTTTACTTGCAACTAAATTTCTGCTTTAGTTGCCAAGTTACTATAATAGATTGGTTAGTATAACTGTGATTAATTTGCTTCCTCTTTGTATGATCTTAATGATGTTGATAATGATTAATATTTTGATTGTATTTTATTTCATTATGCCTAATGAGTAGTTTCTTTAGTTAGGGGATTAGGTGAATCTTGATCAAATGGTTATTATCGTTTAATTAGAGGAATTTTGGGTGTTCGCTCAATGATCAAAGTGATTATTTAAGGTAATTTTACCCTCTAAATGTATTTTAGTAATTTCATTATTTACTGGAATTGGGCATACTTGGTGGTCCAAGCATCTGATATAGGCGAAATAAGGAAGAGAAACAAATTTGTTAAATTTGGCGGGAAATTCTGTTATTTGGATGAGACTGTTACATTTTTGTCTTTTAATGCTTAGTTCAATTACAGTTGTATTAGGGGAATCTTTTTGTTAGTGTCATGCTTTATTAGTGACCTTGGGTTGTAATTAAAAAAATTATGAAAAGAAATTACAACTTCTCTCTCTCTCTCTCTCTCTCTCTCTCTCTATTCTGTTATCTTCTTCTTCTTTCTTTTTTTGGTAACTGTTCGATTGAATTCTAGAGCTAAAGCTTTAGCTCCAGCTGAGTATAAGGTTTTCCACCTTATCAGTGGTATCAGAGCCAGGTTGTGCTGCACTCAAACCATTCGAGCACCATTTGTAACAACTCGGGTAATTAGAATAGAGAGAAGGCTGGAGTCTCAATCATCAACATCAACTCAGTTAGCTCAGCAATTTGAAGAGATGATGAAAATGATGCAGAAACTTCACCAAAATTGGGGTATAATCCTAAACTTGAGTTCCCTAAATTTGATGGTAGTAACCCTAGGATCTGGATTAAAAAATGCTGTAAATACTATTATTTATGTAAAATACCAGCATCAGAAAGTCAATCTGGCTTCTGTGAATATGATTGGTAAAGCAGAAAATTGGATCTCAAGCTATCTTGCTAACAGATCTAATGTAGATTGGAGTGATTTTGTTATTAGATTCAAGGATGAAAGAGGGATGAATGTGGTTGAGGAATTCAATAGATTACAACAAAACGACAGCACTAAATCATATGTTGATGAGTTTAAGAGCCTGAAATCAATTATGATTCAGAATAGCCTTTGTTTGCTGGAAAGTTTTATTGGGGGTCTTAAACCCGGAATAAGACCCTTTCTGAGAGCCTTTAAACAACAGACTATTGCTGCTGCCATGGAAGATGCCAGGTTGCAGGATGAGACCATCTTAGCAAACACCCCCAAAACCATGAAAACAAACACTACCTACACTAAACCCTACCAAAACAACAAACAACCTCCCTTACTTCCTACTCCACCAACACCACCCCTAACCTTAGCCAAAACTACCCTTAAACCATACCAGAAACCCAAGTATGTTCCTGCAGATGTGAGGGCTGAAAAGATAGCTAGGTGACTGTGTTATTATTGTGATGCTCCTTATGATAGGAATCACAAGTGCCAGTTTAAAGAACCTCAGCTATTCACTATTGAGATTCCTGGACTAGATGAAGTGGAGAAAGCAGTAGTGGAATTAGAGGAACAGGACATTGATGACAGACTGATCCTAGAATCTCTTTGTGTGCATTGTCTGGTGGGCAGAGCTTTCATACTATGAGAGTGAAGGCTATAGTGGGGAATATTCCTTTACATACCTTGATTGACTCAGGAAGCACACATAATTTTCTCGACATTCACATAACTGAAAAACTTGGGATGCAAAACTGAAATCTTTGAAGGACAACCTATAATGATGGCGGATGGGAATAGGCTGGTCTGTTTGCAGACAGTTTTCTTGGACTATGGGAAAGCATAAATACATGACTGATGTCATGTTAATTACCTTAGGCAGTTGTGATATGGTACAGTAGTTTGGGTTCCATTTCTTGGGATTTCAAAGAGCTCACTATGAAATTTCATATGAATGGTGATAAGGTAGAGCTCAGGGGTAACCCAATCAAGAAGGCGAAGGTGCTAACACCAGAACCTCTCAGAAATTGTTAGATGGAGCAGCTCAAGTTTGCTTAATGCAAGCCATTGATCTTTCAGGCCCTTCAACTCGCTCTTGCTTAATGCAAGTGAGTGGCAGTGAAGATAATCATCCAATTGTTGCAACAGTTTGCAAGGGTTTTTAAGGACCATGTGGAGTTACCACCCAGCACAGAAATGTTTGACCATAGGATTCACTTGGACCAAGGTGCAGGAACTGATTAGACCCTATAGATATCCTTTAAAACAAAAGGACATCATAGAGCAGCTGGTGCAGGAAATGCTTGACAGAGAAATTATACAAACAAGCACAAGCCCCTTTGCTTCACAAGTGGTGCTTGTTGGGAAGAAGGATGGAACTTGGAGACTCTGTGTTGATTACAGGAGCTGAACAAAAGAACAGTAAAGAACAAATTTCCAATTCCAGTATTGGAAGAATTAATTGATATCTGGAGTAGTAATTTTCAGCAAGCTCGACTTAAGAGCAGGCTATCATCAACTCAGAATTCACCCAAATGATGGGTTTAAAACTGCTTATAAAACTCATGAGGGTCACTATGAGTTTTTAGTCATGCCATTTGGCCTTACCAATGCCCCTTCTTCATTTCAAAGCTGGATGAATGCTGTGTTCAAACCCTTGTTAAGGAAATGTGTGTTGGTGTTCTTTGATGATATCTTGGTGTATAGTAGAAGCCTAGAAGAGCACTAGCAACATCTTGCAGAAGTATTCACTATAATGACTCAGCACTCTCTTTATGCAAAAGAGAGTAAATGCTCTTTTGTTACTTCAAAGGTCTAATACTTAGGGCATTTTATTTCTGGAGCTGGGGTTGAGACTGACCCAAGTAAGATTGCTACTATAAGTTCATGGACTGTTCCATCTTTTGTAAAAGATTTGAGAGCTTCCTTGGTCTAGCTGGGTATTACAGGAAGTTCATCAAAGGGTATGCAATCATTAGCAAACCTTTAACAGACTTGCCTAAGAAGGGTGGTTTTGAATGGTCAAGTTGCTTTTGAAAAGTTGAAACAAGCTTTGGTATCTGCACCTGTATTAGCACTCCCAGATTTCTCTGAACAATTTATTGTTGAGAATGATGCTTCAAAAACAGGCATTGGTGCTGTATTAATGCAGAATGGACACCATCTGGCTTTAATTAGTAGGTCCCTGGGATCTAAGTGGCAGAAACAATCTGTTTATGAAAAAGAACTCCTAGCTATGGTTTTTGCAGTTTAAAAGTGGGAACAATACCTCACTGGATCCCATTTTGTGGTCAAGAAAGATCAGAAGAGCTTAATGTGGCTATTACAGCAAAAGATCTCTACTACATTCCAACAGTTCTGGGGTTTGACTATAAGATAGGGCTGGAAAAGAAAATACTGTAGCTGTTGCTCTATCTAGAGTTATATCTTACTCTGTGCTATTACTGTAGTAGATTCTGACTTGGTACAATGCATCAAAGATAGTTACCATTTAGATGATAATACTATGGTGATTCTAACCAAACTCAATCAAGGAGAAGTTGTTGCTGGTTTTTCCTTGCAGGAAAGCATGGCAAAATTGTGGTGGGACCTGATGAGAATCTCATAAAGAAGTTAATAAGTTGGCAGCATGCATCCATAGAAGCAGGGCACTAAGGAAGGGATCAAACTCTCAAAAGGTTGCACTCTCTCTTTCCTGGAAGGGTTTAGCAAGGGATGTGAGCCAATTTTTCAGGAAATGTAAAGTTTGTCAAGTTTCTAAGTATGATACAGCTGCTAAATCAGGAGCTTTACATCCTTTACCAATTCCATAACAGATATGGACTGAATATTTCAATGGATTTCATCACTGGACTTCCAATGTCCGTGTCTAGAAATGTGATCTTTGTGGTTGTAGATAGAATGAGTAAATATGCCCACTTCTTGTCTATGAAACATCCTTTCACTGCAGTTGATGTAGCTCAAGCTTACTTAGACAATGTCTTCAAACTCCATGGGTGGCCAAGGAGCATTGTAAATGACAGGGACTCAGTCTCCTAAGCCAATTCTGGAAAGGACTCTTTTCCTTATATGGCACAGAATTCTTATTATCATCGGCTTACTGGGTATTGAACCTTGAGACTTATTGGTACAACACCCACTTTCATACTGCTGCAGGAATGACACCATATGAAGCAGTATAATGCCAACCTCCACCAGTTCATCTTCCATACTTGCCTGGTGAATCTAGCAATGAGGTGGTGGACAAGAGTATGTAGAAGGGGGAAGCAGTGATTGAACTTTTGAGAGAAAATCTTATCAAGGCTCAACAAAGAATGAAGCTTCAGGCTGATAAAAAGAGATCAGAAAGAAGCTTTATGGTGAATGATTGGGTTTGGCTAAAGTTGCAGAACTATAGGCAACAGTCTGTGAAGTATAGGGGATGCAATAAACTTGCTGCAAGGTACTTTGGTCCTTTTCAGGTCACTGATGTTATTGGTAAAGTGGCTTACAAGCTGAAGCTTCCTAGTTCTGCCAAAATTCACAATGTGTTCCATGTCTCACAGCTTAAGGCTTTTCGTGGTGATCTTCCAGCTGCTGCATTTCTGATAACACGAGTTCCCCTCTCTTATTACCATTAGCTGTGCTGGAGTAGCAGTTCAATTAGCTGGTACACCAAGCAATCAGGTTTTGGTTCAGTGGCAAGGTAAGCCTAGACATGAAGCTACTTGGGCTGAGAAATCTGAATTTCCGGCTCAATTCCCTGGTTAAGCTCATCTCTTGCCTTGAGCACAAGTCTTTTAAAGGGGGAGGGTATGATATAGGCGAAACGAAATAAGGAAGAGAAACAAATTTGTTAAAGTTGGCGGGAAATTCTGTTATTTGGATGAGACTGTTATTTTCATTTTTGTCTTTTTGTGCTTAGTTCAATTACAGTTGTATTAGGGGGAATCTTTTGGTTAGTGTCATGCTTTATTGGTGACCTTGGGTTGTAATTAGAAAATTATTAAAAGAAATTACAACTTCTCTCTCTAATCTTCTCTCCCTTTTCTCTCTCTCTCTCTATTCTGTTATCTTCTTCTTCTTTCTTCTTTTGGTAACTGTTTGATGGAATTCAAGAGCTAAAGCGTTTTTAGCATCACTCGATTTGACAGGACGAGCAGGCTCCCTTGCTTTCACATAACGAATTTATAGTGCTGCATAATGTTTGTTTGATTTGATAGGGTAGCCTTTGATGGCATTATTTGAATGACAATGAATGCGAGTTTGGATTTCTTTTAATTGATAGCTCTATATCAAATTTCTTTTACTGTTTAAGTTCAGGAATCTAAACATAGGATGTTTTAGATAAGATCATGCTAGGGATTGGTTGCTCTTATAATCTAGCCTTTGTTATGCTCATTCCCTAGTGACTTCAATATCTTATATCAATCTCAATAGCTTAGCGTATCTCTAGTAGACTCTAGATCAAACAACACCTTGGACTTCGAATTAGCATAATATTGACATTTGACACACCTTTTGCTTGCAGACCAAACCCTTGCTAGCCATTGTATTTGGTTTGTTTAATTTTTGTTATAAAATTATTTGATTGAGTGTGAAATTTCACAACAATTTTATGCTTGTCACTCAGTTGACAAGTTATAAGAACAAGAAAATGATGAGGTTAGCAGACTAACCTTATGGCCAACCAATTTGTCACCAATAAATTCTACAAAGAACATGGCTAGAATAAGAATTGCGAAACCCAGAAGAGCACTAGAGATCCAGTTCCTCTCATTCTGTTTTTTGCCAACTCGAAAGAACCTAACAGGCATATGCTTTGCAGTAAACTGCAGCAGCAGTACAGCAGAAAACAGCTCCAGAATCTCAATCAAAAGTATGGCTACTGCCTACACAAAAGAAGGGAAAATAACGAAGTTTTATATGATGGGTAATCTCTGACAAAAATTACCATTTCTCTGAATCAAGAACATGATAATTCCTGAATAACTATTTTAAAGGCATATTTGATCAACATTTCTTCAGCAAATGGGTTAAAAGTCTTAAAACAATACCGAGCCATGGTACCCAATTCACCCATCCAAAAATGCATATTTAACTATATAAAGCCAGAAATGAATACAGCATCAATTTCCAAAATAATTGAACTAAATTTCATAAATGCAGCAAAACAAGATTCAAATAATTATTCATTCCTATAATTTCACCATCCAATTAGAAACATTCTACCGGTCAATAACATGATAATTATATTTTCATTTACAAAAAAAAAAAAAAAAAAAAAAAATCAACATCTCATTACAATCACTAGCAAAGGTATCAGTAACTTAAAGAGAATTTACCTTGATTTGAGGCTCGAGATCAGGCTGATGCAAAAGATTAGCAATAACAGATAATCCACCAAAACTTAATGGTATATGCAAGCTAAAAATATACAAAGCCATTGTGCTCCAAACACTCCCACTTTCCCATGGTGGGTCGGATTCCAGTTGTGAGAAACTCTGTTTGAAAAATAAATCCAAAAATAAATAAAGGTTGAAGCAAAAATTCAATTGATGAATTATTATAGAAAAAAAAAAAAAGGATTTCCACCTGCACGGTGTGCTTGCATTCTTCATGGTTTTTGCAGCAGATATTAGATTGGATTTTGGGTTTGAAAAAGTAGGAGATTGGTTTTTGAAGAACTAATTTATGAGTGGCAGAAGAAGAAAATTGAATTTGGTTACTAAATTTGGCGGGCATATACTGAGTTGTGCTTAGGGATGTCAATGGGGCGGGGCGGGGCGGATGTTGGCCTTCCCATCCCCATCCCCACCTAACATTTTTATCCCCATCCCCATCCCCATCCCCGCGGCGGGTCTAATATTCATCCCCATCCCCACCTCGGCGGGTACAACTCCAAAACCATCCCCGCCCCACCCCCCACTTGGATATCCATCCCCGCCTAATCCCCACCAAATACCCGCCTAATCCCCACCTAAGACCCACCAAATTTCCGTGTCTTAAATACACAATCCTACATAATTAATACGGATTATAATATTAAAAAAAAAATTCTTAATATTACACACATTTTTGTTTATAATATAAGTGTAGTACAAAATATTATAATTAATATTTATTTCACGTAATTATTTTATAAAATAATATAAAAGTATATAGATGTGGGTATGAGGTGGGGATGGGGCGGGTACGAAGTGGGGCGGGTGGGGCGGGCGGGGATGGGGTGGGTACAACTTAAAATCCACCCCCGCCCCATCACCCATGGCGGGTATCGTTTTCATCCCCATCCCCGCCCCACCACCCGCCAAACCAAGACCCATCCCCGCCCCATTGGGGCGGGGATGGGGCGGGTCTCCTACTTGACCCGCCCCACTGACATCCCTAGTTGTGCTGAGTATTTCCATTTTTCTTTCGCGGTGTTAGGTCCTGTGCCTAGACAGCGCCACGCCCATACCTGGATCAAAACCTACCTTTTGTGTCGATATCGACGATATGAATGGCTTGCTAAAATTGAAAAAAATAATTTTTTGTTATCAAATATTTGCGGATGTCCATAATATTCCTATAGTCTCTACAATATTTTTTTTTTTTTTTTTTGACACAAAATCTCTACAATATTCTAGGTTTAGTCAGTGATATTTTCTAAGAAAAATCCTAGCTATTCTGTATGTGCATTGTGTATAGATATCCCTAATTTTCTCTCTTTACAACAAAGCTCATAGCAACCGATTAAAATTAAAAATCTACCATCAAAAGTCGGTGATCCCTTCCATGATTCCGATTTGGTGAAAAAAAAAATATAGGATATAAACGACCACTTTTTTCTTAGGAATTTGGAGAAGGAAATATCCCACATGATCTGAAACAATACCAACGAAGTTTTGTGATGTGAGATTTGCCAATTGCAAAGTCCTCGTTCGATGAATGTTTGTACCTAATTATATTAATTCTTATTATGTGGGAAAACCAATTCAAGTTGGTAATAAGAACACATCCAATAATTTGTTCTTATTCAGGTAAAACTTCTTTTGTCTCCTATATAATTCATTTTAATTTAATTCGTGTTTTCGATTGGATACGAGTGAAAAAAATAAAAATAAAAATAATCGGCATTAATTTTTCTAATTATGTGTTGGGTTACTTGAATTGCATGTGTACGACTACTTTGTATTTACAGAGTTTGTTATTCTATATACTTCGTATCTCTATTAATTTAGTGATATAAATTAATGGTCTAAACTTATGAATTGAGTTTTAGATGGAGTTTAAGGGTATGTTCTCATTAACTGAACTCAGCTGAACTGAACTGAACTGAACTAAATTGAACTGAACCGAACTGAAATGAACTGAACTTATTAATTAGTGATTTATAACTACGGATTAGTGATCTTTGATTATTTATTATTATTATTATTATTATTATTATTATTATTATTATTATTATTATTATTATTATTATTATAAAAATAATAATAATAAAAAAATATATATTAAGTCAATCAATTTAATTACAAGAAATTGGTGGGGAGTCGAGATAAAATCTGGGCCCCCATCCCTCTAGCTATTGCGAACCCGATCCTATTAAAGATGTGAGCAGCCGCACGAGCACCAATATCCTGAGTCTTAGAGAACGCCTGAACCCGCTTCAGCAACGCAATAGCATCTTTCTCTAATTCCCCCAACGAAGAAAAGGAGAAAGGAAGAAAACCATAGCCAATAGCCATGCAACACGCCCCATACTTGTCCCGCTTCCGCTGAGCCGCCTCCGACACAACACGACCAGGAACGAAGTCAGACAACCGTGATTGCGTTAAAGGTGAAGATCCCGTCAAGTCAACACATACATCAAGGATGCTATTATTATTATTATTATTATTATTATTATTATTATTATTATTATTATTATTATTATTATTATTATTATTATTATTATTATTATTATTATTATATCTCAAAAACAAAAGTCATACAACCTACAATAAATTAGTGGGTAGCCGAGATACAATCTGGGCCCCCACTCCTCTAGCTATAGCAAATCCTACCCTAGTGAAGATATGAGCTGCAGCACGAGCCCCAATGTCTTGCGTCGTCGAGAACCTCTTAATCCGCTTCAGTAATGCAACAACCTCCTTCTCTAATTCCCCAAGTGAAGAAAAGGAGAAGGGAATGAAACCATATCCAATCGCCTGACATCGAGCTTCATACTTAACCCGCTTCCGATGAGCAGCATCAGCCACAACCCGCCCAGGAATAAAGTCAGATAGCCCTCTCAAAGGAGAAGACCATGTCAAATCAACATAGGCATCGCGACCACGATCCCATGAATAAAGTAACACATCCGCAGGTCTGAGGGCCTCGTCGTTCCCTCCAGCCAACCCAATGTCAACCTCCTTTCTCGCTGAAATCCCAGAACGATAGCAAACATCAACAAGGGTATTCCGAACAACATTATGCCGATGTTTAATACCCACAATACCAGCACAAGACACCGCGTGATCACCGAAAATATCTCCAGCAAAAACCCTCGAACAAGCAGAGCACGACGTCGAGATAGAGAACAATGGAACACCCAACCGATAGGACAACACACAACGATAATTCTTGGCGTTCATCGTCTGACCTAACCTCGAAATAGGAACCGCCCGAAGCCAAGCAGAGGTGTGATCACCCTGCTGTGATGTCCATATTATTATTATTATTATTATTATTATTATTATTATTGCTATTATTATTATTATTATTATTATTATTATTATTATTATTATTATTATTATTATTATTATTATTATTATTATTATTATTATTATTATTATTATTATAAAAAAAAAAACCTACAGAGTCAATCAATTTACAATATCTGGGCCAACACCCCTCTAGCTATAGAGAACCCGATCCTTCAAAAGATATGAGCAACTGCATGAGAACCAATATCCTGAGTCTCAGCGAACATCTGAATCCGCTTCAACAACGCAATAGCATCCGTCTCTAATTCCCCCAACGAAGTAAAGGAGAAAGGAAGATAACCATAGCCAATAGCCCTGCAATGCGCCCCATACTTGTATTGCTTCCGTTGAGCCGCCGCCAACACAACACAACCTGGATTGAAGTCAGACAAACCCAATTGTGTCAAAGGTGAAGAGAGTGATGAAGACCCCGTCAAATCAACACATACATCAAGGCCTCTATCCCAGGAATAAAGCAGCACATCTGCTGGTTGTAGAGCCCCGTTGTTTCCTCCAATCAACCCAATGTTAACCTCCTTTTGAGCAGAAATCCCAGACCGAAAACAAATATCAACAAGGGTGTCACGAACAACATTGTGTCGATGTTTAATACCCGCCATCCCAGCACAAGACACTACATGATCCCCATAAATATCCCTATAATAATAATAATAATAATAATAATAATAATAATAATAATAATAATAATAATAATTATTATTATTATTATTATTATTATTATTATTATTATTAAGTGTTATTAATAAATATTATTATTATTATTAAATATTATTATTATTATTATTAAATTTTATTATTAATTATTAATTATTATTATTATTATTATTATTATTATTATTATTATTATTATTATTATTATTATTATTATTATTTCGCTTCTTCGTTTCTTTGATTTGTGTTGTAGGTCTGTTGAGTTTCTCTAGGTTTGATTATTAAGGAGGGAGCTCGAGCGCATTCAAGGAAGTTAATGGAGCTAAATCCGAGAATGAAAACATGCAATTCAAGTTAGCTCCGCAAGCAAAAGTACCGTGGAAACAATGTTTTGGTTCGAAGTGTTCAAGTGCTCGGAGAATAAAAGGGCTTCCCTTCTTTCGGGCATCGCCTCGAGTGCACTAATGGTAGGGATGCTCGGGAGCGCGGAGATCGATCGAGAAAGCAAAGGAGGCAAGCCACTAGCACCACAGCAGGGGTGCGCATGTTCAGACCTCACTATGCGTGCGCGCAGACCCTGCTTTGCACGCACGCGGCTAGGCTAGTACTTGACACTTTTTATAGCTTTTAACTTTTCCTTTTTTAGGGAGATGACTTATTTTTGTACTTGACACTTTTTTCCAGAAATAGAAGAGAGAGAAAGTAGAAAGAGAAGCTTAGGATTACTTGATTGTACTTCAAATTTGATCTTGGATTTCTTCTTCAAATCAATGAAAGTTTGTGAGATTTCTTTCCTTTGAATTTACTTTTTTTGTAATTTCCTTAAATTCTTGAATGTTTGATTTGAATTTTAATCTTTGCTTTGGAAAATGTTGAATCATTGAACTTCTTCTTGATTAAACTTGAAATGTATATGTTTGTGATTCAGCTTGTTTTGTTTTTCAATTTCACCATGACTAGCGAGTAGATTAGTTGCTAGGGAGAAGGGGAAGCATGCTTGATTGATGATTTTTGCTATTTGATGATCCTTGATTGATTGAATTGTTGCAATTAAATTGGTTGACATAGTTATGCATGTGATTAATCAGACTAGGAGTGATCAACCTATAAGATTAATCTAGATTGCATTGTAAATTTCAATGACATGAACCCTTGATTTGAGAATTGCTTTAATTGATTGAATTTGATTGTGATTTTCCTTGTTAGACATCCATAGTGAACCCTAGCTTGGCTTATAGGAGATAGCTTTTGGATTTCCTTGATTGCAACTATTGTTTGTCGTTTATAATGTTTGAATTGATTGAGTGATCCATCAAGCATAATTCTTTTGGGCGATTTTTGGAACTCCCTTGGGACACTGGTCACGCTCTAATCTGGCAACGGGACGCGTACACCTGCAAAACACGAATCTTCGATTATCAAAGATTCACCTCCGACGATTAAGTAAGAGACCGGAAACGGAATAAATATACAAAGGAAAAGTAGAGAGAAGTTGGAGCAATTGGTGCTATATTAAATGTTATGTCATAATCCACCCCTTCCATCAGCAATGATTAGGGTATTTATAGGGGTGGGGATTTGTGCCCTTTATAGTAAGTGACCTAGAATTTAGGGTCATTGAATGGCTGCGCAATATGCGTAGGACATGTGTCCCCTGGGGTGCCCTTTTGCGGCTTTCTAGCTACTTTTGGGCCTCCTTATGTAAGGGGCCTTTATGACATATTAGACTTCAGGTGCTTTCCTTGCTCATTATACGTGTTATCTTCTTGTGGTGACACGTGTTGCCCATTTATTGGGTCACGTGTCATCATTGGGCTGGACCACGTATTTAGGGTATTTTCACCCTAAACATTTTCCCCCTCAGAGGGGGTGGCTTGTCCCAACTGGGCCGCCTCCTCTGACTTCCACCTCGTTCGAGTGCCTTGGGCGAGTTTAGAGCATCTTAAATTTGTAAGCTGGATTCGGACGACAGCGTCCGTCCGCTATATTGGGCTAAAATCCTGGTCTGAATGACCTGAGCTCTTTTACAAGCTTGGCTGAATTGTTCGTGCTGAGTGGGTTGAGCGGCCTTGAATTGGGCCACATGCCTAGGTGGCCTTGTCTCAACGATAACAAGGAGCAGCGCCGAATGGTCGGTCGGTCATCAGCGGCCGACGAGACTTATCTGATATTACTTTGAATTGCACTTTCCAAGGGAACGGTTCAACTTCCGAGATTCATGCATAGAGTTACAAGTGTTTATGACGCCCGTTCGTATTCCGTCATAAATAGGAAGGTTTTTACACGAATTCTGTCAAACGGAAAAGTTAACCGTTAGACTTCTAGGTTAAATTCTTTAAATGTTAACCCTTTGGCATTCTTTAGGCGGGAACCAATTTTTACCAATTTACCCATCTAAATTTTGCCTATAAATAGGAAGGGTTTGACCTTCATTTTTTACTTTGGATTTCCTTGCTTTCTAGAGAGAAGTCAAAGCTTCTAGAGAGAGAAAGTTACTTCTTCCCGGATTCTTCGAGAGCTCTGCCGCACATTCGAGTTTTCCTTCCAAGATCTTGCGTTTTCCGGCCTTTCTTCAACTAAGACCTCCCAAGAACTTCTTCAAGTCTTTAAACTTTCTGCTCGGACAAAGGTAACAGAATACTCTCCTTTTCTTTAATTTTCTTTTCAACTTTTTGCTTTATTTTTCAAACATCCTGGATCAACACTCGGCCTCGTCCGTTTCTCCTCATGAGGCCGTCTGTTTGCCTAGGACTGAGTAATCTAGAGTGGAACGGGACGAGTCCTCGTCTTTATGAAGTGGGTCCATTTCTAGTGCGTACCAACTCACCCCCACCTATTCTTCTGTGTCCCTGTAGCCAAGCATGGCGCGTACGAGGCAACCGAATGATCTCCATGCCGTAAGAAATCCTGACGGCACTCTAGTTCAACCTCTGGCCTCCTATGATCCGAACAACTCGGACGTGGGGACCAACCCCTCAAACACAAACACATACACCACCACTACTATTGACAGTAGTGCGTGTTCAGTGGTCGAGGTGACCACCTCTTTTGAAGAGCGCCAGAATCAATTAGACACCTCCACTTCTGGGAGGGGTCATAGTATAAACCGTGCTTTATTTGCTAACTCGATCCTTGGAGCGGATCAGTTACCGACTTCTTTGCCCCCTTCTTCTCCTAGGTTGATCATAGGTCGAACTAAACAAGATCAGCCCGAGCAGTCATTGCACCACCACCGTATTCAATTTAGAAAAAATCGGCAGCAATCATCGGTGGCTGCTCAGGTACTATACCAAAATCAGCCAGGCCCTTCTACTGAGGCTGGGCGAACTCTTGCTCCCCCTTTCTCTCAAGCTCTTAGGTCGGCCAGACCTAGGACCAACTTAGTAATTACCGAACCCACTGACTCCCCCCGCCCTGCTCCATCTGGAAGTCACAGTTTTGGGCCGGGGCAAAAGACAAGGGAAAAGCCCCTTTGGTGCCCGAAGGACCAGTGATGGTCGAGCCAAGGCATGGCTCGGTCAGAGGAAGTTCCACTGAGGTGGACTAGCTGGACAGGGTCTTATCCCAAGACTTTGGTTCAACAAGGGACCTTGAACCTCAGCCAGCCGAACAGCAGGCTAAAAATGCCGCCGATGAGGCAGAAGAAGAAGATAATGATTTCAGCAGCCCTTACGGCTACATGATCGGGGACGTCGCCTTGACGTACCTCAATAATAGGTTCGAGGAATGGGAAGAATTCTTCATGCTAGGAGAAGGTTATACAATTACTCCCCCTCGAACCTCTGGCTCCGTCGCAGCCTCGGAGGATCCCAGGAAGATCCGCTGGGGCTTCAATGTATATAGGGCAGCCTTTGAGGTTGGCCTTCTCTTTCCTCTTCACCCATTCATCCAGGAGCTGCTAGACGAATATTAGAAAGCTTTGATCGAGCTATCGTTGAACATCTGGGTCAACATTTTTGTTACTTGGTGACCATTCTTCGGATGGGCTTCATCCCCAACTTTCCCGTCTTCTGTGCCATGCACAATATGACGAAGATGGAGGCAGACTTAGACGGGTGGTTTGTTCTGAGCACCCGGCCGAAATACATGGTGACTCTGCTCAAGCCGTCCAAATGGCGCGACTAGAAGCATATATTCTACCTTGTCCAGACAGGGGATCGAGAGTTCAACAAGAAGATGAACAAATTTAACTCCTTTCCCCTCCATCTTGGACGAGGGGATCACCGACCGACTCGCCCCCCCTTTCACCCAGACCACGCCGATCAACTTGACTATTTCAGGGTCAAGCGAGAATTTAGAGGGGTCGCCGGGTATCCGTCATTCCGAGGTGGATTCCCTTAGTGATCTAGCTAAGGGATCCTATCATCATGTCCTCCTTCGGCCTGCTTAAGAACTATCCCCAAGGCTGACCTTCGCTGTACACATTGTCACTTTTTTTCTTTGAAAATTTACTAACTCCCAATGCTTTTTTATTTTCAGAGGAAGCCGCAACCAAGCTCGACCCAGCGTAGAGGGGAGACATGGACATGAATGAGTTCAACATGGAGCGTTACAAGCTCATGAGAGATCAATATGAGAAGGCTAAGGGGGTACAACTGATCTCTTTGCCTTGAAAATATTTTTTTTTATTTTTTTATTGTTTTACGCATGACCTGCTTACTTGGAGAAGCATTACATTGCTGGTTGGTTCGGACATTGCTCCGGGCCAAGTGAAATAGAAATGTAGGTTCTTACCTTCAACCCTACTGGATAGGGGTGGAGTACCTTTGGCCAACTGGACTTTAACTTAATGTTCTTTGCTTTAATGTAACTCAAACGATGATCTCTAATTGAACCCTTTTTCTTGCTTTTCCAGTTAGCTACCCCTAGGCCTGCGATCAAGTAGTCGGCGCCTGCTTCAAAAGATGATGAGTCGTCAAAGGCTCGCTAAGTTTCGGTGTCCGGGACTCCGGCGGCCAGGGCTAGGTCGCGGGTTGCATTAGTGCAACCTAAAGGAAAACAACCTAGCTGGCACCTAGTGGGGACTCTAGGCCCTCGGAGCCACTGATGGGTGACATAAATGGCACCCATTTGATGAGCATTTAGGTTGTTTTCTTCCTCTTTTCATAGCTTTCATGCTCAATAAATGCCTAGTTTTATGCTTTTGCTCTTGATTTCACCTTTCCTCTCTTATATTTGTAGCTTTTGTGCATTTTGTTGGTTTTTCTACTCTTTTCTCCTTTATTTGCTCTATTTTCGTGGTTGTAGGGATTTTACGAGGTCCGTGTCTTAATATTGGTGATTTACTAAGGTGGAAGATGCTTTTGGAGCAAGCTCATGGTAATTGGAAAGCTTAAGATGCAAGGAAGTGGATTCTCCAAGTTCTAGCTCTTGTGCTTTCAAGTCGTGCTCTCATGAAGATGGGGTGTTGAACCCACAATCAAGTGCTTTGGGGACAGCCTCTCTTAGTGTTTGTCATCATCATGTTGCGCGCTCATTCGAAGACATTAGCAAACGCACGAAGCCGCGAGAAGATCGAAGAAACCCATAAACGCGCGGGCACGCAAAGCACGGGATCGAGCGTGCCACATGCCTGCGCGGGCGCGCAACCCCTATGAAAGGGCTCGCCACCACTGCTCGCGCGGTTGCCCTTTCTCTGGGTACTTCCTTGCTCGGTTTTTGTTCGCGCCTCCTATATATATCTTTGTAACTCGATTTTTGGGGCAAGTTTTAGAATAGGTTTTGGGGAGAATTAGAATTCATAATTTTAGCTTAGTTAAGAGCTCTCTCTCTAGTTTTAGGGTTAGTTTAGGAGTAGATTTTAGAGAGAGAAAGTGAGGAATTTCAATGGTGATTGAGAGATTGAAGATTCAATGGTAAAAATTGTGTTAAAGATCTTCTCTATTATCAATGAGCATTTCTAACTCTATCTCATTTTATTTCTTTGTTTAATATTCATGTTTGTTTGGGTTGATTTTGATGTTTGATGCTTGATTAGTGTAGTTGTTCTCCATATATTGTTGATTCCTTATTTCTTTAGTTGTTAGGTTATTAGATGATGATGTTAAAGTAGTTGTTTTCTAGGGATTGGGTGAAACTTGTATGATTGATTGATTGTGCATAATTTGGGGATTGTGTTGATTAATTGTTGAGATAAAACTGATTAATGGAAGTTTGCATATCTGTAATTCGATTAGGCCTTGAGAAATATGCTAGATTGCGTTGTAGTTTCTAATGATACGGACCATTGATTTAGGAATTGCAATTGTCGATTGAGCTTGATTAGCGATGCTCCTCGTTAGAGTCTCTCGTAGTTGGCGCTAGTTTGACCTCGATGAGATAGCTTGTTGACTCTTTTGATTGGGCTTGCCATTAGTCCTCATAACCATTCACTTGCACGTATTTCCAAGTTGCTACAATTGTCATGATTACTTGTTGATCCTCGTTCATAGTGCTTTATTTGTTTGGTTTCTTTGTTTGGTATCTTTGTTTGGTAGTTGGTTAGTGTTCTCTCTTTATCTTGGACTTCGACCTAGCTTAGGCACATAATTGAGAGCGCTTGAACATTGTCATTCCTTTGGGTTCAACCCTTACTTGTCTCTATACTAGTATTTAGGTTGGTTAATTGTTTATAAATTTAGTTTGACCGATGGAGGATTAGTTTCAGCGACCTTGTTCTACTCCTCGTCAAAATGGCGCCGTTGCCGGGGAACGGTGTCTATGTTTGAGTGTTTTTTATTGCTTGAGTCTAGGTCTTTGTATATTTTTTTTATTTGATTTTTGTTTGCTTTGTAAAAAATGGCATGTCTATCATTTCCTCAATATAACAATGAGCCTTTTTGTGAATATTTCCATAGACTTGAGGGATTTCTTGACTATCATTGTTGTAATCTTTAAGTGGCTTGTGAGATTTGTTATTTTGGTTTGAATGAGCAAACTAGGGAGATAGTTAAAGGAATGCATAATGTTATATTTAGAGCATTTTCTATTGATGATGCTTGGGAATTCTATGTTTGGTTTGCTTGGGGAGTTCATAGTGGGGGTAATCATGCTTCTAATTTTGATTTGCAATGTGTTAATTCTTCTAATGCTTGCATGATTTCCCATGATTTGTCACATGATCCCATAGTTGAACCTAGAACAAATGCTTCCAATTCTATTTCCTCTTTTGTTCAGGATAATGAGGTGCATGCTCAAGTTGACAAATCTCATATGATTGAATGTGCCCCAAATCCCCTTTTTAATGAAAATGCTCATGTTTGTAATGATGATGATCATATCCTTGGTTGTGACTCTTCTTTTACTATTGATATACCCTCTTTGCCTTTTCATTCTCTAAACTCTTGTGATGAGTCTCTAGTCCCCTTTAGCTAAATTGAAGAATCTTTAAGGGAGTTAGAGATGAATCCTAATCTTAGGCCCTTAGAGAGACAAATGATGGAAACTTTAAGGAGCCAATTGGAGATGATTAGAGAGGGTGAGGATCTTTTTAATGATGAATTGAAAAGAAAAGAAGAGTTAGAAAATGAATTGTTATCCTTGATGCTTGTATGTGAAAAAACCGCAATCTAATGTGTGTGTTGAGGATGATGATGTGAATTTTGAGCAACCAAGAAGGTGTGAGGATCCCATTGCTAAGCATATGAGTGATGGTGAAGGAGTTGAGAATGAACAGAGAATTGAATTTGAAAATCCTAATCCTCTTTCCCATCATGATGAGCCTCAAGTGTATGTTTATGAGCCTTCAATCTATGAATACATAAACTCTTTTGAGGTAATGTCCCATTTTTTTTGTGAGAGTCATATGAAAATTTATAGATTTTTGGATGAATTCATCGAGAAAGCTTATTGGAATTTAGATGAGTTTACGATTACTCTACATCCACTTATGCACGGTTTTGAGGACTTAGGTTTTGAGATAGTTGAAGGAAAGGTTGTTTATTATGGTGCAAAGGAGGATGAGATTGATTCCCTTGAAGTTTTTAAGCTTGAGGAGGTGTAGATTGTGAGAGTTCTTCATTTGAGGACTCTATGGTTGATTTTCATGCCCTCATTGGCGATGTGAGACCTTGTGTAGAGGGAGTAGCTACCCTATATCCCTTTTTCTCAAAGGTTTGACCACATCCCTTCTTGTCCTATTATTCTCCCTTCCTATCTTAAAGAGCCAATTGGAGGAGCCCTTTTCTATGGAAGATTTTCATGTCCCTCATTTCATCATTGTTGAGGAAGAGAGGAAATATGCAAACCAAAAATTTTATGAAGAGGATTTGCCTTTTTTCTTTTCTTTCCCTTCTTATTTTTCCCCCTTCTTCTTACTTTCTTGTTTTTCCTTTTGATCCTTCTTCTTCTTTGTTTTGGCATCTCCCTTCCCACTTGTGTGCAACAATCTTGTTGCATGTTCTTATCCCGTCATTTTCCTATCTTCTCTCTTACGAAATGTGTAGTAGTGCATTTGACAAGCTCTTGCGTGCATTGAATTATTATTTTCTAGAGCGGTTAACCTTGGACCTTAAGCAAGACTTTCTCTGGAAGTAACCCGTGTTTTATTGCTTTCATTTTCTTTTCTTTTTAGAATAGATTTTCTATCATGGAAATGTTAGTGTGTCTTTTACTAGGTACTGATAGGTTGTCGTACACCTGTAAAAAAATAATTTCCTAACAAAACCAACTAATAATGCAATAAGGTAAGTAGGGTTGAATCCACAGAGAGATGGCTATTCAATCTAGCTTTCAAGGTATGGAGAAACTAAACATTGTCTCGAAATTGGGATAAAAATATAGTCTAAATTAAAAGAGGGAAAAGATAATAAATAAAAAGACCTAGGGTTATGGTTCACCATGTTTATAGTTCTAAATCTATCAAATATCAATAACAATTCAATCAATCAATTATCTAGAGCAATTGGTAAGCCTACGGTCGGGTCTTAATGCTCTCAATTCAACATATGTAGTTCGATCGCTAACATAATCAGAATTGCTAATTGTAGTCAAGCCTCTTGTTTTGGGTGTTTTTGTCCCTCGGGAGAGTTACGTCACAAAGATTGGTCCGGCTGAGTTGTACCTGCAAAACAACGGAGACTCCGGGTGGTTGGAGCTCCGCCTCCGAAGATCAAGTTAGTAACTTGAAAGAGAATAAAGAGTGCAGAAATTTAGGTGGGGATCTGCTTGGATTCCAAGCTCAGGTGATTCTGCGATGAGAGAGAAAGTTGGTGTAATAAATAATTGAATATGTCCCCAAAATGGGGAAATATCTCCCTATTTATAGGGTCGTTGGAGAATGTGCCCCTATCTAGGTCACTTGACCTAGATTTTAGTGGGGTGCGCCGTTTTACGGCGCTTATAGGGATTTGGGCCCTTGAAGGCCGCCATTTCATAAGCCTATCTGAGGGGGCCACATGTCAAGAGGATATTGGGCCACTTGAGCCATCGTGAGCTCACCACGTGGCCTCCTCTCATTGGTCCACCTGTCTAGGGTAGTTTTACCCTAAACATTTTCCCCTCACAGGGGTCACGTGCATGTCACGTGACACTTGTGACACGTGTCCACCCATCAAGGGTGAACAATAACAACGGATAGTAATTTGAAATTCAAACAGGAATGCCCCCGTTTCACCCTTCTATAAATAGAAGTTTACCCCCCTCCTTTTTCTCACTATTTCATTTTCTTTGACTTTCTAGAGAGAGAAAAAGGAGAATTTTAGAGAGAGACACTCTGCTTCCGTCTGCGTGAGAATTTTCACGATTCCTGCGTGCTAACGTTGCAACACCCGGTTCACCGTCTGTAGCTATTTTCAGATTTTTCAGAGCTAAAGTAAGGTAATCGCCTGTACCATCTTTAGCTTTTCTCTTTTTCAACTTGTATACATTCTTTCTCCGCTTGTATATATAGTTTAGAAGTAAAAATGAGTTCTCAATCCACACACTCGGCACTGCCTAGGACACTTAGCCGGTCCCCTAGAACGGCTTAGTCTAGAACAGGGGGTGCCTTTTATGGACTGTCAGAATTGCTGTGCTCATCTCCGAATTCCTCCCTATCTGTGTCTGTGCAGGACACAATGGCTAGAGTCAAACAGACGGCCAGAAAGTCTAGGAGTCGGCGCACTATGGCAGTGCCAGCCGATGAGATTGTTCCGGATGGGGAACATGAGGATTTGGATGAGAGTGGTTCTTATGAAGAGGCTCCCTCTTCATCCTTTGCGGCTGACTATCAGCAGCCGCCGAAATTCGCTGATAACCCCAACCCTAAAAGAATTAGAATGCTTCCAGGTGACATTGCCCTGTTAAATAGCGGTTTTAAGGCCTTCAAAGAGAAGCACCCCTTTGGAAAGGGGTGAGATATTATCGTCTCGCCTGCTGATGAAGTAATGGCATGGGACGATGACATTGATAATGTAGACCACTACTTTGTCTGCTACGAGGCGGTTATAGAAGCCGGCCTCCGGTTCCCCCTCCATACCGGGATTAGGAAAATCCTAAAGGGGTATGATTTGGGAGTTTGGCAGCTCACCCCCAACTCATGGGTGAACATTTTTAGTTACATTGCCGTCTGCGAGCTCCAGAACTTAGCTCCCAGCTTCTCCGCCTTCGCTTATATGCATTACTTGAGCAAGGCACCAGGCGGTCATGGGGCGTGGTACACTCTTTCTACCTTGCCCCAATACTTGATGAGTTTCGACAAGGTGTCGTGGTCAGGGTGGAAAGATAAGTTTTATTTGATTTCTTCACCAACTCTGAGACACAACCGGACACTGCGCCGGTACAACAAGGAACCAGTTCTTCTGAGTAGGAAATGCCCCCTCCCGGCGCTCTTTACTAGGGCCCGGGAACAAATAATGGAGCCGGGTTTCTTTGAAACCACTACTGAGCCCATGGAGGATGGGACTCATATTATAGTTCCAATAAACTGGACCCCCCACCCGTAATACTTCAAGGACGAATGCTTCTTGTCCGCCTGTGGGTTAAGTCCCCATGTTTCCCAAGGGTAGATCAACTTGCATCTGGAATGTTTGTAACTTTATTTTTTTTAATTACAAACTTTCCATAATTTCTTCTAACTTTTATTTTCTTCGTGCAGCCGGTGCCTTGAAGATGGTTGACCTAGCCAAAACCCCGGCTAAGTCAGCGGCGCTATTGCGCAAGGAGGCTGCTATTACAAAGAAAGCAGTCGTTGAAGACAAAGAGTCCAAGAAAGGCTGGGTAAGACCGCCTGACTTAGTATTAATATTATATATATATATATATATATATATATATATATATATATATATATATATATATATATATATATATATATATATATCTTTTTTTTTTGCAAAGGCAACTTGCCGGTTGGGTATATTTAACTTTCTTAATTTGCAGGACTCTACAAAACGCATGCCTCGATCCTTCTCCAAGATTTTCAAAAGGCAAGGAGAGGATTTGGAAAAGGCTCCGGCTGCCAAGGCCCCCCAGGAAGGACCCTCCCCGGTCAAGCTCTACTGCCAAAACCGATCGTCCCACGACCAGTGGCAAATCCTCTACTGCAATGAAGATTCTGAGCAAAGGCTTAGAGCGTTCGCAGCAGAATGCGTCGGATGCCTCCACGGCATCGAAGGGTGGTCCGCCACCTAATGTTGCAGCCGGTGCGGAAACAACCAGGGAGGAGGAGGCTCCTAAGCCCCATCTGGAAACCCAAGGTAAGGGAAAGATTGAAATACCTTTGCCACTTGACTTTATGAGAGTCAAGACAAAGGTAGACCCCTCCGGGAGTTCAGTCAACAGTCGGCAACGGATGAATGCCAACTATGCTGCTTCCTTCTCACAGAGTACTTCTACTTTTGGTGAAGATCTTACATCCGACGAGCCAGATCTTGTTGGTTTTGCAAAACGGATGGTGAGGACCCTCACCCGGTCAGAGAAGAATTCAATACCTAATCTGCAGGTAGTGGACTTCGACCGGATAATGGGCCAGCTGGATGAGGTAAAGAATCCCCACCTTAACTCTGATATCTTTTCTTTAGTTTAACTAAATATGCCATAATCCGGCTTCTCTTTTCTCAGGTAATGCTGAGAGTGGACAGGCTCTAAGGCCCCTTCAGGCGGAAAAAAGAAGAGATAAATGACGCCAAACGGAGGACCCTTGAAAACCTCAACTCTGCTGAATATGCTAATTATATGTGTGATTTAGAGATTCAAGCAGTAGAGTTGAAACAGGAGGAGCTGGTCCGAAGCTTGACGGCTGCAAATGATGAAGCCACCAGCCGGGCTAATGACCTTGAGCAAAAACTGAAGGATGCCAATTCTGAGCTCAAGGCATTAGAAGATGCTGACTAGGAAAACGCCCAAATCCGGGCAAACGTCTCCAGTCTGGGGGTCGAGATCGTCAATCTGCGGAGTAAGCAATCGGATGAGATCGCCCAAGAGCAAAAAAGGATGATAGAAGAGAACGAGCGGGACAACGAAGCCCGCCTGAAGATAACGTAGGGGCTGCTCTACCCAGATGTAGACTTCGAGGTCTATAAGCTTAGGTATGATTACGCCACAGCGGTGTACGATGCCAAAGTGTTGGGTGAGGCTCCTCCGCCTTGCTTCTAAGATTGGGCTGCCGAGCAAGGGTATGAAGTCTCGGACAATGAGGAGCTGGCGGAGGAAGAGCGAAATGAAGGTAATCAGCCTCAAGTAGCTGATGACCAATCTGAAGCCCTCCCAACCGGCCAAGACCAGCCGGAGCAGCAGCTTCCACCTCAGCCTTAGGCAAGCCTCCCCAAATTCAGCGGCAGTATGCCAAGCTAAAATTCTTTCTTTTTCAGCTTGTAAGCCGAGTATGTTGTATCTTTACCAAATGTTGAGTTGGGTAAACAATTATTTCTTTGCTTTTTCACTGGATATGAGTCCGGTTAACAATTATTATGGCCTTAGTGCCATCCTTAATATTTATATGAAGTAATCCGACTCAGTCGGTTGTTTATACATGTTTGTGTTTGAATTTTTTGGATTTTGCGTATATACTGCAATTCTTTAATATTTTGCCCAACTTAAAAAAGCATGCAGCAATTTCCAATTCGGGTGCTCTTGCCCCTAGACGGCTGTGTGGTTGGTTTCATTTCAAATTGATTGATTGGCTTGAAAACACTTGATACTTGGAGAAGTATGAGGTTTTTTAAGGCCAATCAATTACAATGGTGATTGCCCCAAACCAAGAGCACAGCCGGCCATTAGAACGGGTGCTTCGAGTCTCTTACCTAGATGGCAATATTCCGTCTAGGATTATTACATAGCCATTACACAAAATCTTTTTCCCCAATTAGGAGATAGAGTGCAACTTTGGAATAAATAATCTAAGTGGAAACTTCAGCCGGCAACCGACTGATGCATCGGGGCATCTGGTATTCGGTAACTTAATCGTTTCTCATAGATTATTCTGGTCAGACGGCTATGAGTTGACCAATTTTGTCGTTCAATCTTTGTCGTCTGCATAGGTACGTAGAACTGACGAAGAGTGTGTTCTTTGCAATGATTGCACCCGGAGGGTTGTCGCCGGACGCCATTGTCCATGTTGGGACAGGCGGTTTTATAAAATAAGCAACCATCCAGCCATTTGGCCTTTGGTCTTGTTTAAGACCGGTTGTATAGCCACTAAGCGTTTTTGCACTTAGTTTTTTCAAGCTGGCCATTGGCCACGCGATATCATATTTACACTAAATGTCAATTTTAGTTGGTTAAGCAATTAGTCCGTCTGGGTATTACCCATGCGGAATGGTAATTATAACATAAAATTACACTAAGTATCAAATTTAGTTGGTTAAACAAGTAGTCCGTCTGAGTATTACCCAGGCGGATAAGTAATTATATCATTGAATCTACACTAAGTGTTAAACTTAGATAGTTAAGCAAAAGTTCCGTCTGAGAATAACCCAGGCGGATAAGTAATTATAAAGATAGCAAAACAATTTTGCAAACAAAGCCTGATTTCTCATTGATGGACTCACTGTTTACAAAAAAATTATATTTCTTAGAAGTAGTACTTTTTTAAATTATCTACATTCCAAGTTCGAGGTAGACGCCGGCCGTCTGGAGTTTCCAAACTGTAAGTGCCATCCCTGACTTCTTCATAAATACGGTAGGGGCCTTCCTAATTAGGAGTTAGCTTTCCAGCCTCATTGGCCCTACCGGTTGCCTCCATTTTACGTAACACAAAGTCGTCAACTTTCAAAGGACGCTTGCGTACTTTCTTGTTGTAGGATCTGGTCATTCTCAGACGGTATATCTCATGGCGTAGGGCAGCATTGCCCCTGCGTTCCGGGAGGGAGTCCAATGCTAGCCGCATGGCCTCCTAATTTGCCTTTCATCATAAAGCATGACTCTGAGAGTCGGCTCGTAATGTTCAATGGGCAAGACGGCTTCAGCACTGTATACCATAAGAAATGGGGTTTCACCGGTTGCCCCTTTGACAGTCGTCCGGATGGCCCATAGGACATGAATTAGGTCTTCTGCCCATAAGCCACCGACTCTTTCAATTTTCTTTTTTATGCCGTCTGAGATGAGCTTGTTGAAGGCTTTAACTTGGGCGTTTGCTTGGGGTCGGCCGACTGATGCAAAACAATGTGAGATACCCTGATCTCCCAACCAAGTCTTAAGGTGAGGCGTTTCAAACTAAGGGCCATTATCATACACCATAGACATAGGTACCCCGAATCGGGTGATGATATTCTTCCAAATGAAAGAGATGGCATCCTTTGTCTTGATGTTCTTGACTGGCTCAGCTTCTACCCATTTGGTAAAGTAATCCACAGCCACCAAAATATAGCGCTTTCCACCTGGAGCAGGCGCATAAGCACCCAAGATATCCATGCCCCATTAAGCAAACGGGACAAGGCTGTAGATTGCCGTCAGATCAGTAGCCGGGCGGTGAATAAGCTTGCCAAACCTCTGGCATTTGTCACACTTCTTCACCAACTCTATAGCGTCTGCTTCAAGAGTAGGCTAAAAGTAATGTCGCCTGGCTTTGACGGCTAGGGCCCTGCCGCCTATATGAGAGGCATAGTATCCAGCATTTCTTCAAGAACATCTTTCCCCTTTTCTGGGGTATCACACTTCAATAGAGGTTTAAGGAAACCCGCCTTGAAGAGCTCTCCGTTTCTCAACTCGAAGTTTTGTACTCGCTTCTTCATGACGGCTTCTTCCTGTGGTGAATCAGGAAGTATGCCGTCTGCTAAATATGCCCGGATGCCATCCATCTAGGTAGAGGTCCGGTCCAGGGTTCCAATGGGCTCTTCATATATACTTCTCTTTTCAAAAACTTCCCAAAAGACTGACCGAGGCGTATCACAGCAGGCGGATGAAGCAAATTTGGACAACGCATCCGCCTGGTTGTTATCTGACCTGGGCACTTGACTCAAACGGAATTCCTCAAGTGCCCCGACCTCTTCTTTGACTGCCTAAAGGTAATTGATCATAGCTGGATGAGTTGCCTTATATTTTCCCTCATACTGGCTTACGACCAACTGTGAATCAGAGTAAGCGTCAATTTTAGTTGCCCCTGCTGCCTTACACATGCGAATTCCGGCTAGCAGGGCTTCATATTCCGCCTCGTTATTTGAGGCTTGAAACTTAAACTGCAGTGCATATTCAAATATGTCCCCCTCAGGGGACTCATATATAATTCCTACACCGCAGCTGTTCTTCGTCGAGCTCCTGTCTACATTCACCTTCCAAACCTGATCAATGTTATCCGGTTGAACCAGTCGTATCATTTCAACAATGAAGTTGGCAAACGCCTGACCTTTCACTGCCTTTCTAGGTTCAAAAGTGATTTCAAGACTTTGCATTTCAATAGCCCATTTCAGCATTCTGCCGGATGATTCTAAGGTAGACATTGGCCGCTTGAGGGGCTGATCGGTGTAAATTACCACCGGATGGGCCAGAAAATACGGCTTCAATTTCTTGAAGGCCATACATAAGGCAAGGCTAAAATTTTCAACCATGGGATACCGGAGCTCAGCATTTTTTAGAACATGGCTAATGAAATAGACCGGGAGCTGAATGTCGTCTCTCTCAGCAAGGAGAACAGCACTGAGAGCATGATTTGAGACGGCTAGGTACATATATAACGACTCTTTGGGAAGAGGGCTAATAAGCCTTGGCAAAGAGTGCAAGTACTCTTTCAACTTTTGAAAGGTCGCCTCAGCATCATCCCCCTATTCAAATCTGGTCTTCTTCCTCATTGCTTGGAAGAAGTAATGGCATTTGTCACCTGACCGGCTGAGGAACCTCCCCAAAGCCGCCAGGCAACTGGTTAGCCTTTGTGCTTCCTTGACAGTGCGGGGTGACTTCATGTCAATTACCGCCTGTATCTTCTCGGGGTTAGCATCTATCCCACTTTGATCAATCAGGAACCCGAGAAACTTCCCAGACTCAACACCAAAGACGCATTTCTTAGAGTTTAACATAACCTTATGCCGCCTGAGTGTGGTGAAGGTTTCTCGGAGATCAGCAAGGTGATCCGCCTGCTGCTGGAATTTGACTATCATGTCATCAATGTACGCCTCCACATTCCTCCCAATTTGATTAATGAAGACCGTATTAATCATCCGTTGGAATGTAGCCGGTGCATTTTTCAAGCCAAACGACATCATAGTGTAACAGAATAACCCCTGATCAGTGACGAAGGTCGTCTTCTCTTAATCTTTTTTCCACAGGGGTATCTGATGGAAGCCGGAGTAGGCATCCATGAAACTCATCAAGGCATGCCCGGTTGTCGAATCGACCAAACTGTCGATCTTTGGAAGTGGGTAACTGTCCTTGGGACATGCCTTGTTGAGGTATGTGTAATCAACACACATACGCCAGGTACCATTCGGCTTCTTTACAAGCACAGCATTCGCCACCCAGTCGGCAAAATTACATGGCCGAATGAACCCAGCGTACAACAGCTTTTTTACTTCGGCAGTTGCCGCCTGACTTCTCTCCTCCCCGTGATTTCTTTTCTTTTGCCGGATGGGCTTCTCTTTAGGATCCATGACGAGTTTGTGGACAGCAAGATTCGAGCTAACGCCTGGCATCTCCTCCACTTCAAAGGCAAAAATGTCTTTGAATTCCTTCAGCAGGAGGTGTAGATCTGCATCCAATTCAGCATGAGCAGCCGTCCCAACCATAATAGTATGCTCTGGACGGCTGTCGTTCAGAGGTATATCAATATGGTCTCTAGCCGGCTGGGGACGGAGCTCAGCTGATCGCTCCCCGGTCAGTGATTGCTATTTTTTCTCTTTCTTCACCTCCACCAACAGCGGGGCGTTTCTTTTCTTCCCGACT
Organism: Chenopodium album; assembly: GCF_948465745.1. Taxonomy (NCBI): domain Eukaryota; kingdom Viridiplantae; phylum Streptophyta; class Magnoliopsida; order Caryophyllales; family Amaranthaceae; genus Chenopodium; species Chenopodium album. Next base: position 25,573,844 of record NC_137842.1, read on the forward strand.
GCTGGTAGGGCTGGGGCTGGGGAGGCATCAGCATCCTTGAGATTGTCAAGGTCTATTGGTTCTAGGCCTTGATCGCCTAGGGTCACAGTATCTTTGACGGCTGAGAGGTAGCACTCGCGGGCCGTCTTTTGATCCCCATTCAAGGAACCAACAGAGCCGTCATCCCTCTCATACTTGATGAGCATGAGGGAAGGGATGATTACAGCCTTGGCTTCGCTAAGGGTTGGCCGGCCTAGAATAATGTTATAGGCGGTCAGTTCCTCAACAACCAAGAACTTGACGACCAGGTGTCGACCTTTTCCTTTTTCACCCAGCCGGATTGGTAAATTAACCCTTCCGACTAGGTAAACCATTCCACCCCCAAAGCCAACCAGGGGGTGTGTAACCGGATGCATGCTGCTGACGTTGTATTTCAGCTTTTGCTGGCACCAGAGACTGATGATGTCCGATGAGCTGCCGGTGTAAATAAGGATTCGTCCAACCAGCTGGTTGGCAACCTTACATTCAATGACGACCAGGTCGTCATGCGGATGGCGAACGCTGCCCCTATCCTTCTTAGTGATCAGAACGTATGGGAAGGAGGAGATAGCAGACGCTTGATCATCATTATCATTGTCCATCTTTTGAAGATGGCTCTTGGTGCCCCGGATAGTAGGGCCACCGTATGAGAACCTGCCTGCTATGGTGTAGACCGACTCCTTATTAGTGTCCGAACTGCTAGCAGGATGGGGTGTCTTAGACGACTGCCCTGGGTTCTTCTTATAAGTCCCTTTGGACTTAGAGATATAGGACTTTAACATCCCCTTGTCAGCCAAACGGTCCAACGCCCGTTGAAGGTTGAAGCAGTCATTGGTGTCATGGCCAACTTCCTCATGGTATTGGCAGAATTTATTTTTTTTCCTTGATTGAATGGAACTTTTCATTGGATTCGGCTTCTCTAGAGACAGCCGGTCCTTGATCTCCATGAGGATGGAGTTGCAGTCCTTGTTAAACTCGTACTTAGGAACGTACGGTTTAAATTCTTTCTTCTTCTTCTGAGACGGCTAGTCAGAATCACTAACCGCCCAGACTTCTTTTCTTTTCTTGCTCTCTTCTTTTTTCTTGGCCGGCTGAGCAGGCCGGCTGTCTTTCTGCTTATCAGACTTCTTAGAGTCCGTCTAGTTTCCAGGCGAGCAGAGGTATGTTGCTTGAATAAAGCTTTCCGCCTCCCTCAGGGCCTCCTGTAAAGTGAAAGCCCCTTTTCTGACTAGGTCGAACTTAAAAGTTGACCCGTCTTTCATACCCTTGAAAAAGTCTGTAAAAGGTACCTCATCAGACAGTCCTTGAATCTGAATTCTGATCAGATTGAACCGCCTGACATAGGAGCGCAATCCTTCTCTCCCCCCCTCCTTAATGGTGCTCAAGTCAAGACTTGTTTTCTTTGCAGGGATGTTCATCAAGAAGTTGGAAGCAAACAGGAAGGCAAGCTTCCCGAAACTATCAATGGACCCGACTGGCAAGTTGCCAAACCATTGTTGGGCAATGCCCTTCAATGTAGCCGGGAAGCATCGACACCAAGTGGCATCATCCAACCCCTGTAAGTACAAGAGGTTGGTGTAAGCCATGAGGTGATCTTTCGGGTTGGAGGTACCGTCATAGGTGCCTACCAACAGATTTTTAACCTTGGCCGGCTGTGCCGCCTCGGTTATCTCCCGGGTGAACGCAGAAGGTTGTTCACCCCAGCGGAGCAGACGAAGCTGCCAGTCCAATGGCTGGACGTTGTTGTATGCCGCCTGACCTCCAAAGAGGGTCAGCTGCATGAAATAGAGAGGATACTGGCCGTAGACCTGAAAAGGTACATAAGGTGCAGTCCCAATCATCTGAGGACCAGAATAGACGGTATTACCGCCTGTTTGGCTCTCATGTAAGGAAGGTACATTTCCTGCAGAGGTGTTGTTGAAGCTGTCTGGAAAGTTCGACGTAGAAGCCGCCTAAGACAATTGCTTATTTCTCTTGCGGGTGATGATCTCCCGGGCGTCAAGAGTTGACTTTTTGCTTCCTATCGGCTGTTGAGTCTGGCGGGGATTGTTGGCATTGCTCTTAGGCAGAAGAATTTTGGACCAATCAATGGTCCCGGCTACCTTCTCCTTTGGATGAGGAGTTGGCTGCCGATCTCTGACTGACTTCCCCTTCTCCAGAGGAGTCTTTTTTGCCGACTGACCCATACTTGGGCCAGCCCGGCTCTTCGTGATCAGATCTTTAATTTCACCGTTGAAACTTGTCATGAACTTCACGAGTTCGTCTCGAGTGATGGAAGCTGATCCGCTGGCCGTATGGGTTTCCCCTTCTGGCTGCCTAGGGGGTCGATTTGTACCCGCTTGGTTGGCACCCCGCTCTAGAATATCTTTGGGCCGACTGCGCTTGGTTATCAGGGAACCATCCTCGGCTATATAAGTTTCGACCCGAGGATCTTCATCCTCTTGGTCCGTGAAAACTTCCGGGTCGTCGCCTGGACGCTTATTAGGAGGTGGTACAGACTCTTGAACCATCCTTGAGGTACTCTCCCCATAGAGGACGCCAAATGTTTTGGGTGTTTTTGTCCCTCTAGAGAGTTACGTCACAAAGATTGGTCCGGCTGAGTTGTACCTGCAAAACATCGGAGACTCTGGGTGATTGGAGCTCCGCCTCCGAAGATCAAGTTAGTAACTTGAAAGAGAATAAAGAGTGCGGAAATTTAGGTGGGGATCTGCTTGGATTCAAAGCTCAGGTGATTCTCTGATGAGAGAGAAAGTAGGTGTAATAAATGATTGAATGTGTCCCCAAAATGGGGAAATATCTCCCTATTTATAGGGTCGTTGAAGAATGTGCCTCTATCTAGGTCACTTGACCTAGATTTTAGTGGGCTGCGCCGTTTTACGGCGCTTCTAGGGATTTGGGCCCTTGAAGGCCGCCATTTCAGAAGCCTATCTGAGGGGGCCACGTGTCAAGAGGATATTGGGCCACTTAAGCCATCCTGAGCTCACCACGTGGCCTCCTCTCATTGGTCCACCTGTCTAGGGTATTTTTACCCAAGACACCTCTAAAAGTAAGATCTTTCGATTCAAACTCTTATTAAAAATAATTAATCAAACAATTGATCAGGTTGCAAAATTAACAATAAAACATTATGAATTAGAGAAATCAATAATCAAAATATTAAAATTATCAATCAGGATTCATAATATAAACATGGATTCCCAAACCCTAGAAATAAACTACTCTAGCATGAAATAAATAATAAAAACTAAATCTAAGGAAGAAAACATAATTAAAAGCAAGAAAATAGAAATAAAATACCTTAATAAATAAAATTAATAAGCTGAAGAACAATCCAAGGAGAATCCATGGAATTGCTCATGAGAAAAACTAGGGCTAAGAAAAAGAACGTAAAAACGGCCTAAGGGAAAAATAATAATCCTCACCCCTTAAAAGGTTTCACTTTACTCCCTTATGAACAGTAACCACATGTGTGAAAGAGCTGATGTGTCATTTTTTCCTCCTTTCCTTTGTTTTATGAATCATTCTTACTTACTTTTTACCTTGGAATTTTCTTCTTTCTCCTTTCTTGATTGATGAGTTATTATACTTCAGAGCTATAGACATTCAACTTAGCTTGAATGCATCAACTTTCTCACTCCTCTGATCCTCTTTCAGTTTTCTCGCTTTCTCTCTCTTGCATTTCTCTTAGCTAGAAGGCTACGGAGATGAAGCATGCTTTGCTAACAAGAGCTTCAAAAGTTTTGCCAACCAGAGCTTTGAATTTTTTTTTTGTTTTTGTTTTTTTTTTTATGGGTAAATTTTGATTTTTTTTAGGGAAGTAATTTTGTGGATTTTCAATTTATTTATCTAATATGAAAACCCTAATTTCATAGAAAAATATTCATAAAGAAGAAATGGAGAGAAGAGGAGACTTCGGATACAATATGGCGTGGTTAAGAAGGCATATCATTTACTTTGATTTACTAAATTTCGATCTTATTATATAATCCTATAGAATTTATGTTATCATATAATTAATTTACATTTCACTATTTGTAAAACAGACCGAGAAGGCCTTGAAGCAGTAAAGTGTTTATGAGGTAATCATCCAATTCTGTAAAATGCTAAATTTACTAAATAATTAAGTTAAATTATTCTATTTTAATAATATTATGGAAATTGCAGCTTGAAGAAAACAGGAAAGGGAAAGCGTCCCGGGAAAAGAGGAAACAAGTTATGGAAGAGCATTAGTTTGGAATTCAAGACTCCCAGATAAGCTATTGAAGGTTAATTCTTTTTCTTTTTTAGGTTGAGTTTAAGTATGTTAAAATGAAGTGAATATATTAGTTTTTTATTGGTCACTGGAATGACGACTTTGGTATTGAAGACCTTGCTTAACCTCGAGATCTTGTTGTTGTTGTTATTGCTCATGTTCTTCACTCTTCTACTGGTTTGTATTCATTTTAATTGTTTTTTTTTAAAATTTTAATTCTAGGTTTGTTGAATTATTTGTAAGAGGCTTCTTCTTTCTCTATTTGTTAGTCCCTCTTCTAGGTGGACAATTGAGTCTGATGATGAGAGAGAAAGAAGAGAATGATACTATAAAATGGCACAACACAATAGTGGGATACCCATGATTGAAATCTACCGGTCTTTGGTTAATAAAGTTGATAAGAAATTCGCTAAGATAAGGGATTTCCCTCTTTATGAACGCAATAAGTACATTTCTTTTGTTGTTGTTTTTTTTTTCTCCGATTTTGAAGCCTTTTGATTGTTAATTTTAAGGGGTAAATATTGTTGATTATTGTAGACACCTAAAAATGTCTCCCCAAAACCAAACCCGATGATGAACAACCTTTCACTGCCACTATTGGTCGGGTTTAATATTTAATCCCGAGAGTGCTTAAAAAATCGTATTTTATTAAATTCATATGTTTGAACAGTCCATGTGTTGATGTTTAAAGGTTTTGATGATGAGGAACTTAAGTTACAGCAAACTCATCTCATAAAGACTTTTCAAGTGTTTGTGCAGCCTAGGTGAAATTGATCTTGGAGATGGAAGAAGTAACTAAAACTGAGAAGACTTGAAGGAGTTCTTTATCAAGAAAGTTATTCAATATAAAAGAAGAGTTCCCTAACAGGAACTGAGTTCCCTCACAGGAACGTTCCTTCACAGGAACTTGAAGATTGCTGACTAAGATCTTTGGAGGAACTTAGTAAGCGTGGAGCCCAAGTAAACCTACCAGAACAAGAGTACAGCGCAACAATGTTTTAGTTAAGATTTTATCTTCTAGATTCATTGTTAAATATGTTAAGTAGGATATGCATGAAACTTATTAGAAGCGTGACAGTTAGCTTGGCAAATAAATTAAAATCGGAAAAGATAAAAGATAGAAATCGGAAAAAGATTTTCTTTAAATATTTATCTCTTAAAATCAGTTTGTTAAAAAGATATTATGATTTTTAATTCAATATCTCTATCTTATTTTCTGAAAAGATTTTCTTCAAAGGATTTAATTAAAAAACCGTGTTTTAAGATAAGTTAAGTTTTACTTATTTATCTTTATGTAAACCTACTGTTTATACAGGTAATACTCGTATAAATAGTAGAGAATAACATGAGCCTAGGTTTTTTGTGAGTTTTATGCGTGAAGAATTTACAGAGCTACAGTCGTGTAAGTTTGCCAAGCTTATCATACTGTCATATTAGTTTCGGGTCTCATGCATAGCTTGCCGATCATATATTAGGTGTTAATTCTTGTATTTGGTTACGGGTTTATTAGGGTGAGAGTATTTTTATCATTGCATACAGAGAGAGCTTCTGGTGAGAAGGGGGAAAATCTGTACTTAGGGAGTACGAGTGAGTTTGAGTGTGGGACTCAAACTGGGTAGAACAAGGTGTTGTTCTGTAGCAAGTTCGAGTGGAAACTTGTGAGTAGAGACTGATTTATAATAGGTTATAACTTGGTGTTTGCCCTATTATAGTGGAATTATTTGTGTTTGAAATCCCTAAGGTAGGGTCGAGGTTTTACTTCTAGTTGGGCACTAGAAGGTTTCCTCGTAAAATCTGTGTGCATCGCAAGTTCCTATTTTGTTCTGTTTTATATTTGCAAAATTATTATTTAGGAACTCAACTACAATTCACCCCCCCCTCTTGTAGTGTTCATCTCAATTAACAATTGGTATCAGAGCACGGTTCTCACGTGCAAGCAGATAATTTTGCTGAGTAAGTTCCTGGAGAGATGAATTACAATGAGAAACTTGAAGAAGGGTACTCTACCCAACGTCCACCTATGTTCAACGGTAAGTTTTATGCCTACTGGAAGAACAGGATGGAGATATTCATCAAGGCCGAAAATTACCAGGTTTGGCGTGTAATTGAAACTGGTGATTTTGAAATAACTCAAACCAATGACAAGTATGAGGTAGTTTCTAAATCTATTTCTGATTATGATAAAGAAGATTATCAGAAACTTGAAATGAACGCTTTAGCTATAAAGTATCTGCACTGTGGACTTGGACCCCATGAACATAATCGTATCATGGGATGCAAGTCTGCCAAACAGATTTGGGATTTGTTACAGGTAACTCATGAAGGTACTAACGAGGTATAATGTTCTAAAATAGATTTATTGATGTCTAGGTATGAAAGGTTTGAAATGCAATCCAAAGAAACCATAGAAGAGATGTTTACTAGATTCAATGATATTATTAATGAATTGAACTCCCTTGGCAGGCAAATTCCTATTGACGAACAGGCAAGAAAAATCTTGAGAAGCCTACCACAAGATGAACGCTGGAGATCCAAGGTTACTTCCATGCAGGAAGCTAAAGACTTTACTAAGTTCAATATGGAACAACTAGCTGGATCATTAATGACTCATGAACTTCATCTGAGTTCCAACACTGAAAGTTCCAGAAATAAAGGTTTGGCACTCAAGGCTGAAGACTCAGAAGGATCAGATGTTGATGAAGAAGAGATGGCTATGCTAGTAAGGAAATTTAAGAAGATGATGAACAATAGGAAGTTTGACAGGAACAAGAAGTATACAAGTTCCAGAAACACAACTTGTTTCAAGTGTGGATCAAAGGATCATTTTATCAAAGATTGTCCTGCTCAAGATGGAGAGAAAGGAAAGACTAAAGGCAAGGAGCAATCCAAGGAGTCAAGAGTCTACAAGCCTTACTTCACCAAGGACAACGTTAAGAAAGCCATGCTTGCTGCTTAGGGAGATACATATTCAGAAGAAGAAGAGGAGGATCAACCATCAGAAGAAACTGCTAATTTATGTCTAATGGTAAAAACTGATGAAGCTGCCAAGCTAAAGGAGCTTGAGTCTGAGGTATGGTTCTCTTACAATCAATTAAAACATCTGTCTAAAGAGAATCTAATAGATACTGTTTTGGAAATCCAAGAAGATCTAAAAGAATTGCATAGATCCAAACATCTAAGTGATAAAGCTTTGATAACTTACAAAGAGAATAGTGAATGGGTTGATAACATGAAGTTTGACATTCAATACAGGTTCTTCAGTCTGTTTGATGACAATAAAATTCTAAAAGAGACTCTAGAGAACTTAAAACAAGATAACATACTCTTGAATGTGGAATTGTCTTTGTTAAAACTAAGTGTTGATACTCCTAACTCTGAAGTTCCTCCACCGACTGATTATCCGAATTTTGAAAAATTGAAACATGATTTGGAAGAGTTAAAAATGGATAAGGCACGTCTTGAGGGGGAACTTGAGAGGGCTAGGAAAGGTAAACAACCAATAGAGTATAGAGTTCCTGATTGGATCACTAAGGCTCAAACTAAGAATACTGAAGGTTTAGGTTTTAAAAAGAAGTTCCAGAAAGAAAAGAAGTATGTCAACTTGCCCAGTAGCATTGTTTGTTATTTCTGTGGCAATACAAGGCATAAGCAAGCTAAGTGCCCTAATAAAGAACAAAGCACTCAGAAGAATATCAAACATGTAAAACAAGTCTGGGTAAAGAAAAATGAATCAACCCATGTTACACAGGAACCTAAGGAAACCTGGGTTCCTGACTCTAACGTTTAAATTCTTCTTGCAGGTTCCAGTGAGGGGGAACAACACTTGGTACCTCGACAGTGGTTGTTCTAAGCACATGACTGGAGATAAAACTAGATTTATCTCACTGGATGCCTACTATGGTGGAACTGTGACCTTTGGTGATAATATGAAAGGTGATATAATTGCTATTGGCAAGATAGGAAGGTTACGTTCCCATGCTATTGATAATGTATTTTTGGTCGAGGGCCTCAAGCACAATTTGTTAAGTATTTCTCATTTTTGTGACAAAGGTAACTCTGTTAGCTTTACTTCAAATAAGTGTAGAATCATCCACAATGACACTAGGAACATTATTTTAGAAGGAACTCGAAAAGGGAACACATATGTTGTGGATCTTAACGAGGTTCCTAACAGTAGTTTAACATGTCTTAGTGTTATTGAGGATGATCCTCTTTTATGGCACAAAAGATTTGGCCATGCAAGCTTTTCTTTACTGGATAAATTAAGATCTAAGAACTTAGTGGAAGGACTTCCTTGCATTAAGTTCCTATATGACAAAGTGTGCGAAGCTTGTGCTAAAGGTAAACAGACCCGAATTTCTTTCAAGTAAAAAAGGATGGTAAGTACCAAAAGACCTTTGGAACTCATTCATATGGATATCTGTGGTCCAATGAGAATCCAAAGTAGAAGTGGTAAGAAATATGTAATGGTTATTGTTGATGATTTTTCAAGGTTTACTTGGGTTTTCTTTCTTGTAAGTAAGGATGAAACGTTTGACGAGTTTGTTGCTTTTGTTAAGAAAGAACAGAGAAGAACAGGTAATCAGTTGATACATCTTAGATCTGACCATGGAACAGAATTTGAGAATTCAAAATTTGATGAATTTTGTGCTGAGTATGGTATGGATCACAATTTCTCTGCCCCAAGAACTCCACAACAAAATGGAGTAGTGGAACGCAAGAATAAGAGTCTTGAAGACATGGCAAGAACAATGCTGATATCAAGCAGGCTGCCTAGAAATTTCTGGGCTGAGGCAGTGAACACAGCGTGTTATATACTCAACAGAGTATCTGTTAGGGCCATCACCAACAAAACTCCTTATGAACTTATGAAAGGGAGAAAACCTAATATTTCTTACTTTAGATCTTTTGGTTGTAAATGTTTTGTTCACAATAATGGTAAAAGGAACTTGGGAAAGTTTGATGAACGTAGTGATGAGGCAGTTTTCCTAGGATATGCCTCAAATAGTAAAGCTTATAAAGTTTATAATAAAAGAACAATGTGTGTTGAGGAGTCTGTACATATTATATTTGATGAGACTGAAAATTTGGTTGATGTACATGATTGTGATGATGATTTCGAGATTAGACTTGTGCGTAAGCAAAATCCAGATGAGGAATCAGTATCACTGCAGAAGCAGCAAGTTGAAATTGCAGAAGTAACAAATCCTGAAGCAAATGTTGAACCAGAGTTGGAGAATGCACCAGGAACTCAACTTCAAGAACAGATTGAAAATCATAATGAAGGCCAAAATGTGGAAACTCCTGAAGAAGTTCAACCTGAGTTCCAGAATCAAGTTCCTACAGAAGAACCAGTCAACAATAATGAAGAGAGGATGTATCCAATCAAAGATTTCACTCCAAGGTCCTGGAAATATCAGAAATCTCATCCAGTTGACACAATCATGAGTGACATCACAAAAGGAACTCAAACCAGATCTCAGCTTAGGAACTTCTGTGCATTCAATGCATTCCTTTCTTCCATGGAACCTAAAAATTATGTTAAGGCTTTAACTGACGCAGACTGGATTAATGCTATGCAAGCTGAACTAAATGAATTTGAAAGAAATAAAGTTTGGCATCTAGAACCTAGACCTAAGACAAGAAGTCTATTGGAATAAAATGGGTATTCAGAAACAAACTAGATGAACATGGTATTATTGTCAGGAACAAAGCTAGACTAGTTGTACAAGGTTTCAACCAGCAAGAAGGAATTGACTATGAAGAAACATTTGCACCTGTAGCTAGGTTAGAAGCTATTCGTTTACTTACTGCTTTTGCTGCTTATATGGGTTTTAGGCTGTACCAGATGGATGTCAAATGTGCATTCTTAAATGGATACTTAAATGAGGATGTCTATGTGGAACAGCCTCCTGGATTTGAAAATCCAGAGTTCCCAAACCATGTCTATAAGCTTGACAAGGCTCTTTATGGGTTAAAGCAAGCTCCTAGAGCATGGTATGAAAGATTATCTAAGTTCCTTTTGGCTAATGGTTTTAAACGTGGCAAAATTGATAAAACATTGTTTTTAAAGTCAAATGGAACTGATATCTTAGTTGTACAAATTTATGTTGATGATATTTTATTTGGTGCAACTAACGAATCTCTGTGCAAGTATTTTGCTGACCTTATGAGTGGAGAATTTGAAATGAGCATGACTGGAGAATTAAATTTCTTTCTTGGTTTGCAAATTAAGCAAACTGAAGAAGGAATTATGATTCATCAGCAAAAATATATTAAGGAACTGATCAAGAAATACAAGTTGGAAAATGCCAAAACCAACAATACTCCTATGGGAATTGCTACTAGATTGGATGAAGATCCATCTGGAACTTGCATTGATCAATCCATGTATTGAGGTATGATAGGCTCACTACTTTATCTAACAGCTAGTAGACCTGACATATCTTTTAGTGTAGGTCTGTGTGCCAAGTTCCAAGCAAATCCAAAGGAGTCTCACTTGAAAGCAGTAAAAAGAATCCTTAGATACCTGAAAGGAACTGACGATTTGAGTCTCTTCTATCCTAGAAGTGATTCTTTTAATTTGAATAGTTTTACAGATGCTGACTATGCAGGTGACTTGGTAAACAGGAAAAGCACTTCAGGTATGGTACAGTTTTTAGGACCTTGTTTAGTTTCTTGGGGTTCCAAGAAGCAAAACACAGTTGCTTTATCTACAGCAGAAGCTGAGTATGTAGCTGCAGCAGCATGTTGCTCACAAGTCTTATGGATAAAACAACAGGTCAGAGATTTTGGTATTATTTTTTATTGTGTGCCTATTTATTGTGACAATACAAGTGCTATATGTATTTCTAAAGATCCAGTTCAACACTCAAAGGTAAAACATATCCACATTAGGCATCACTTTCTTAAAGAGAATGTGGAGCAAGGGAATATTAAGTTAGAATTTTGCCAAACTGAAAATCAAAATTGCTGATATTCTAACTAAGCCCTTGAACAGAGAAAGATTTGAGAAATTGAGACTGGAACTTGGAATGATCAAGTTAAAGTACTAGTCTCTGAAGTTCCAAGATATGGCAAAGTCAAAAATATTGTAAATAGAGCAAAAAGAACTTCTACCACAAACTTGGTGTGATAAACATAGCTAAAGTGTCACCGTTGTTAACTGCCAAAGGTAAGTTCATTAAATTGCTCAACGGCTTAAGTTATTAAATTTGTACATTGCATACATGTTGAAAGCGTGTTCCAATTATGTTTTATAGAAACTTCATTCAAGAATAACTGAATTTGGAAATTTAAAATTTTTGAAAGATTCATCCAGTGTTTAAATTTTGAAAAATTAATTGAATTTGTTCAATTAATAACTAAACAGTGAAAACTTCCTAAATTCTCTCACACCGCTTCATTTATTATAAAAGCAAATTTTCACCCACTTCTTTCACCTCACTGTCACATCGAATTTACTCCCTCTCAGTAAAACTTTGAAAACCCCTTTAAAACCCTTCCTTAAGCTTCAATGGTGATCATTGCTGAGTTTGTTTCCTCTGAAGAATCCCAAAGTCCAGAAAACTCAATTAAGGAAGAATCATCTCCTTTAGCCATGGTAAACTACAAAGCATCTTCTACCTCTCAAACACCTTCTGAAAACCCTAAGAAATCTCCTCCAAAACCAAAAGAAGTAGAGAGTAAAATCGATCAAGGGGATTCCTCTGTCTTGAATGTTCTTCAAAAATTAAAGGAGTGGAAGGAAAGAAAACAAAGTATAAAGTCTCTGGAAGAGCACATTGAGGAAGTTGATGAATTTGAGAAAGAGAAAAACCCGGAAGAGACAACAGAGGAGAACAGAGAAGAAGAAGAAATAAGCGAGGGAGAAGAGGAAGAAAAAGAAGAGGAGAACAACTCAGAAAAGGAAGAATCGGAAAAGGAAGATGAAGAAGAGGAGGTAACTGATCAAGAGGAACTTGAATCAATGGCAAGAAGGTATGTAGTAGGTCATCGTCTTGACGCTGTGTGGTGTAGGAAAGCAAGATTTTTAGAGTTTCTTGATCTAATTAAATTTCAAGGTTGGGAATTTCTGTTGACTAGGGTTTCATCAAATTACTTGTATCCTGCTGCTATGAATGAATTTTGCCAGAATTTTCAGGCAAAATTGGGAATAATAACGAGCATGGTGAATGATGTAAAGATTGAATTGGACCTAGAAACTCTAGGTAAAATTCTAAAAGCTCCTACTGAAGGTTTTGATACTTACTTGAAGGGAAAGGGTAGTATCAATGTAGGAAATTTCATGGCTGGGGATATAGTAGAGGAATTAGGAGGTCAGAGGGGTAAGAAGGTCATGAGTCATAATGATTTAAGCCCTCTAAATAAGCTACTATTTAATTTGGTGAAAAAGACTATTCTGCCTAGGACTGCTAAGAAGGGGGAGGCATGTTTAATGGATATGGCTGTAATCTTCTGCATTTCAAAGAAGATTAAGGTGAACTTTCCTTCTTTGATGTATCAACATCTAGCTCTGTGTTTCAAGTAGGACAAAAGTGGTGTATGGAGCCATTTTGTCTACTGTTTTTGAAAATGCAGGAGTGATCTTAAAAGGAAAATATGGGGCTTTGAATGAGAAGCCAGAAAATGTGATCAATGAGGAAACCCTTGCTGGGTTTAGTCTGGAAGTAGTACAGGGAAAAATTCAGAAATTAGAGAAAGGAGAGAAAAAGAAAGAGAGAGTTACAGGGAAGAGGAAGGAAAAGGCTATGTCAGAACAGCCTGTAAGGAAGAGTAGGAGGATTTCTGCCATTAGTGTTCCTCAAACTAGCATGAAACAACCACTGGAATTGGATGTCGAGGAGAATATCCTTGAAGGGCAAGTTGCTGAGTTGGCTGACAGAATGGAGAGGGTAGAGAGTCAATTGAAGGACTCTACTGGAAAAATTCATATGCTGACACTTGAAAAATTGGTCCAGGAGCAGGGGAAGGAGTTGAAGGAACTCAAGAGAATGATGCTCAAACAGACCAAGGACCTTCAAGAACAGAAGAAGTTCCAGGAGAAAGAACTTCACAAAGCTCTACAGGAACAGAAGGAGGAGTTCCTGGTGAAGCTCAAGGGGGTTGAAGAAAAGTTGGAGGCCTCTGCAAAGCAAACAAAGGAGGACTTCAACAAGATTCTGGAGTTCCTTGAAACGTAGCCTACCCCATTTCAAAATCAGCCTAGCTTTTTCTTTCACTGTCTTAGTTATGAACATATTTAATTTTCGTTTTTAAATATTTGAACAATTGATTTTGATTGTAAATTTTTAAAATTGTTCATCTGGATGTTAAATATTTTTAATGAAAAGTTGGAACTCTTGCTTATACTTGTGTGTTGTGAATATTTCGAACACTTATGCTGAAGAGTAGATCTTACTTGAGGTTGTTTAGCAGCGCTGCCTTTAGTTTCCCACACTCGATGAATTGCTTGTGGGGCTGTTGGTGGATGTTTAATAAACTTGAAAATACAGGACTTTTTGATAATGCCAAAAGGGGGAAAAGAAGAAGCAAACATGGAGGCTAAAGTTGTTCTGGGTTCCAGTTGAGAAAGTATCATAACTTTCTCAGTTTAGTTTATTTTTAGTTTACTTAGCTTACTTTTTGTTTTTGTTTTATTTCTGTTGTGTGTTTATTTTCTGTCAATAAAATTAAAATACAAAAATACGACCTTTTATTTTGTTTTAACTTTCTCAAGAGTTTGCTTAAGTTTGTCATCATCAAAAAGGGGGAAATTGTTGATGTTTAAAGGTTTTGATGATGAGGAACTTAAGTTACAGCAAACTCATCTCATAAAGACTTTTCAAGTGTTTGTGCAGCCTAGGTGAAATTGATCTTGGAGATGGAAGAAGTAAATAAAGCTGAGAAGACTTGAAGGAGTTCTTTATCAAGAAAGTTATTCAATATAAAAGAAGAGTTCCCTAACAGGAACTGAGTTCCCTCACAGGAACGTTCCTTCACAGGAACTTGAAGATTGCTGACTAAGATCTTTGGAGGAACTTAGTAAGCGTGGAGCCCAAGTAAACCTACCAGAACAAGAGTACAGCGCAGCAATGTTTTAGTTAAGATTTTATCTTCTAGATTCATTGTTAAATATGTTAAGTAGGATATGCATGAAACTTATTAGAAGCGTGACAGTTAGCTTGGCAAATAAATTAAAATCGGAAAAGATAAAAGATAGAAATCGGAAAAAGATTTTCTTTAAATATTTATCTCTTAAAATCAGTTTGTTAAAAAGATATTATGCTTTTTAATTCAATATCTCTATCTTATTTTCTGAAAAGATTTTCTTCAAAGGATTTAATTAAAAAACCGTGTTTTAAGATAAGTTAAGTTTTACTTATTTATCTTTATGTAAACCTACTGTTTATACAGGTAATACTCGTATAAATAGCAGAGAATAACATGAGCCTAGGTTTTTTTGTGAGTTTTATGCGTGAAGAATTTACAGAGCTACAGTCGTGTAAGTTTGCCAAGCTTATCATACTGTCATATTAGTTTCGGGTCTCATGCATAGCTTGCCGATCATATACTAGGTGTTAATTCTTGTATTTGGTTTCGGGTTTATTAGGGTGAGAGTATTTTTATCATTGCATACAGAGAGAGCTTCTGGTGAGAAGGGGGAAGATCTGTACTTAGGGAGTACGAGTGAGTTTGAGTGTGGGACTCAAACTGGGTAGAACAAGGTGTTGTTCTGTAGCAAGTTCGAGTGGAAACTTGTGAGTAGAGACTGATTTATAATAGGTTTTAACTTGGTGTTTGCCCTATTATAGTGGAAGTATTTGTGTTTGAAATCCCTAAGGTAGGGTCGAGGTTTTACTTCTAGTTGGGCACTAGAAGGTTTCCTCGTAAAATCTGTGTGCATCGCAAGTTCCTATTTTGTTCTGTTTTATATTTGCAAAATTATTATTTAGGAACTCAACTACAATTCACCCCCTCCTCTTGTAGTGTTCATCTCAATTAACACCATGGATTAGTCTTGATGTTTGGTAAAAGCATAGTTTTAATTTCAGCCCAAACTTATTAATTAATTTTAAGCCCAAACCTTTTTTTATTTTATTGTTTTATTATTTATTTTTGGCCCAAACCTTTTATTTAATTATTTTCTTATTTTAGCCCGAATAATAAAAGCTAGAAAAGGCCCGAAATTATCAATCGGCACTTAAAAAGCCGAAGGAAATTAGGGTTAAAAATGTATTTAGACGGAAAATGGACTGGAAATTCCCGCACCACGGCAGACTGCCACCGTGTCACGGGAATCCTTCCCGTCTGACGGTGGGACAACCCGTGACACGGGAGGTCTGCCGTGACACGGGACATTCCGTGTCTTTTCCGCGTAAACCCTTAACGCGTTGTTTATCCCGTTTTCTGAAAATTTCCCGCGTCACATCAAAAATGTACCGTGTCACGAGAAAGTGTACCGTCTTACGGTGGAGCTTCCCGTGTCACGGTACAGTTTGAACGTGTCACGGGATACTTTTTTAGGGTTTTTATCATTTTAGGGTTCCGTGTGCTCCCTCAGCACATTTTCCCTATAAATACCCCCTCATTTCTAATGTACGGGGCACCGAGTAATTTTATTATTTTATTTTCTCTCTTCTATGCTATTAGCCTAAACACTAGCCTACCCTTTTCACTTCAAAATTCCTTCTTCAAGCTCTCAAAGGAGTCCATATTTTACTCGAGGTTCTGTCCTTAAACCAAGGCGTGAAAGGTAGAATTGTTTGAGGGTTTGGTCCCAAAATCAACTTTATTTTATTTAAATTAATTTAGTTATTCTTTTATTTATTTCCTTGAAGTTACTAACTCGTTTATTATTTTGTAGTTGCAAACAAACAGAATCAAAGTAAGGATCATGCTCCTTTTATTTTTATTATTTTTCTAACGATTTTTTGTTGTTGGAATTGTGATTAAATTGGTTTTAATATTAATGTTGTTTTATTATATTTATGATCACCATATTGCATGTTTAAAGGGAATATGCAATTGAAAATCACGACTAATAAGATAATTTGGACAACCGGTTTAGGATCCTTTTTAATCTTATTATTAATTGAAGTGATCACCAATATTTTAGAATTATGTGTGCATTAATCTTAAACCAATTTAGTTAAATAATAGTTTGGAGCGAATTGAATTATTGTTTGTATGCCTTTGAGATCGCAGGAATCATTTTTCACTATAAGAATCGAGTAGAGGCCAATACGGGCGAATGTGACTCCATGACTCACTTCGTACCATCATCCCCGATCCTCCTTTCGTGGTTCCGAACCATATGGAGTTAGTAATCTCAAGGATTATGAATGGGGTGTAACCTTCACGGGTCAATCGTTGTTGTTTTCGTTGTCCCTTTATCGTGGTTGCCTTTTATGATCCGTGGACGGTTTACAAGTTCCTTAAAAACTTGTTGGCGGCTCCCTACTTTCCTTGTCCCTAATCGTATATGTCAATTCCCACTTCCTATGAGTGCCAAGCATATTCACACATGCTTTAACGTAGGCGCACTTCGATCCACGCCTACAATTTGGCGACTCCACTGGGGAGGATTCTTAATTATTTATCGATTTGAGTGATCGGTATTTAATTAAGATGAGTGGATGAGACTTGAAAGATTCTTGAAAAAATATTCCTGTGATTAATTTGGCATTTTTGCATCTGCATAGACGTTTTAACGTCGCGTTCAGGTCTGTCCCGTAGGAAAAATTGGATAACTTGGTTGCACGCGAAGGAAAACAGGGCACCAGTCAGATTTTCAGACTGCCGTGCCACGGCAGAATCTGCCGTGTCACGGTACAGTGCACCGTCACGGTACAGTCCTAAAATCAGTCCGGTGGCTTATTTTCTTTCCTCACAATCGACTTCCTTCGATTTTTCTGAAAAAACGTATGTGTTCTACATGCGTCTTAGCCCCGGGGGATTTAAGCTCTATCAACCCAAAAACGCTCATGGCAATAAGGGTTCATCCGAGTCATTAAATCCACCCAAACCATGGAGTCGAGTTAGATTACATCATGAACTCGCGGAGCCGCCTGTTGGCATACATCCTCAAGGGAGGCTGCCTTGCTAACGCGTCCAAACTCTTTACCATGGTACCCTTTTGACACCCAAAGCTTGACCAATAGTTGAACATAGATCTCGACTCTAGGTTGCGAACTTTTTTTTTTTACATCATCGTGCCTAAATGCTATGTGGTTGTTTGGTGCTAACCCTCATGTGTTTGCTCTTTTATTTAACCCATGACCGAGGGTTTTTATTCTCACATAGTAATTAGTACGGACCTAAAATCGATTAAAATCTGAAAAAATCACAAAACTGACCTGGAACTGCGCACCGTGTCACGGCATGTTCTGCCGCGCCACGGTGAACAGTGCCGTGACACGGGGAAGTCTACCGTCTGACGGTAGACTGCACCGTGTCACGACAGTCTGCACCGTGACACGGTGCCCAGGAAACTGTCCTGACAGTCTTTTTCTCGATTTTTGTGCGAATGCTGTGTCTAGTGTTGTGTCGTGTCTATCTATACGATCAAAACACGCGTCTATAACCTCACCTAATCACTCATATATCGTGTTCACACACTTTTTTTTTGTCGTGCACCACTTTTTGACCGTATTTTAGGGAAGTCTCGTTTTTGTGTCGTTTTTTTTCGGAGTAAGTCGGACGTTTCTTTTTAATCCGGAGAGGTTAAGGTTAAGTTTGGTCATTAAAGGTGTGTTTGTTTCGGTGTCACAGCACTTGGATAAGAAGCAGGGGTAGATTGTTACGATTCGAGTCCATATCTCAACAACCTCTTATACCAAAGAGGCGTACAAGGAAACCACCTCAATCATCTCCACAAGATCCATCTCCAGTCTACTTTCAACCAATGACCACTAAGGAAGACATTGAGAACCTTAACAGGACAATCGAAAGATTGTCTGACATGATGCAGACACTCACCACTAGAGTCAGCACTGTAGAGCAAGACAATCAAAACAATGTCACTACTGCTGCAATGGACAAGATTAAGGAACAGATGAGCAAGATTTCTGAAGAGTTCACTTATGTGGAACAGCCTGTCACCTCTTCGTCCATAAGAGAGAAGCTTCCTGAGAAGTTTTCCACTGCTGACATTCCCAAATTCAAGCCTACTTATAATCCGCTTTTCCATTTGAAGGCTTTTTCTGCAACTATGGCTCTTAAGGGAGTAGATGTGGCACTCTTCCCTACGGTGTTTCCTCTTTCCTTAGAGCATGCCTGTCAACAGTGGTTCTATTCTTTGGAATCCAAGCATGTCGCGATCTGGGAGGATGTTGCTGAAAGCTTTATGAATCGGTACAAGTGTAACATCCAGGCCAAGACTTCTAAACGAGTGTAACATCCAGGCCAAGACTTCTAAACGTGAACTCTCCATTCTCAAACAGAAAGAGAATGAAGGCTTCACCACTTACTTAAGCAGGTGGAGAGAAACAGCTGTGCTCCTGGTGGATCCTCCCAAGGAGAAGGAAATGGTTCGCTTGTTCATTGCCAATCTGACTCATAAGTACAAGCAACACTTGAAGTTTCTGCCTCTAAGTACCTTTGAAGCTGTATTCGATATTGGAATCAATATCGAAGATGAACTGATGAAGTCTGTTGGTAGCAACAATAACAACAGCACTTGGAAAAATAAGAAGAACGACACTCCTTCTTCTTCGTCTTCTAAGCCCAATAATGCTACCAATAATATCAACATCAATGATGTGCTGGCCCTTAATGGTCCTCCTCAAAGATTCCAAAGGCAAAGGAGGGTTTACACGCCTTTGGGAATGACTTATGATGCTGCTTTTGACCGTTTGCATGGTCAAGGACTGATTATGCCAATTGGACCATTTCCAGAACCTCGACCAGAGAATAGGATCGCTAGATATGACCCCAATGCTTATTGCAAGTTTCATCAAGGCAAGGGTCATAACACTGAGAAGTGTTTGAGGCTGAAAGATGCAATCCAAGACCTGATTGATGCTAACCAACTTCCTGTCCCTCCAGCGGGAAAGAAGCCTAACATTCAAACAGGTTCTCTTTCTGATGCTTTGGCTATCATGGGAGATGAAGTCTCCTTTGATCCGTCAATACTCATTAAACCTGTAAATGAACCTCTGCCGGAAGTTGTATTTATCTCAAGTATTGAAGAAGTGAATGGGATCTGGGATAGTGATGATGAAGACGTCTATCTCAAAGACATAGCCTGTTCATCTCTTGGCACCAGTGAAGATGTTTGGGGGGACTTTGAGGTCAAGGTTCTCACCAGAAGTGGACGGTTGCAACAACCTAACCCACATTCACCTCCACCTCCACCACAATCATATCCGATAGTTGATCCCATCGACCCTGTGAACAACGATGTGGTCAAACAACTGCAAAAGCCCAAGGTGGAGATGAATGTATGAAAGCTTTTGGCCACTTCCCACGAGCATCGAAAGGCTGTGATGAATGCTCTGGTGAAAATAGGAGTCGATGATGACATGAATCCTTAAGGATTGGTCAACTTTCTTACTACTGAGCAGCCAAGTACTAGCAATCTGATTTCCTTTTCTGATAAGGATCTACCCCCGGAAGGGGACCAACATAATAAGGCCTTACACCTCACTGTAGTGTGTAGGCAGATGAATGTTCCCATGAGCCTGGTTGATAATGGCTTTGAAATCAATGTGTGCCCACTCCGTACTGCAAAGAAGTTGGGTATAAAGAATGAAGAATTGACTCCCTCCACTCAAGGGATTCGAGCTTATGATAATACTCGCCGTCAAGCCGTGGGTACTATCATACTGAATATAACTACTGGGGCCATTGAACGTCGCACCAAATTTCAGGTGGTGGACATTAAGGTCTCTTTCAATCTGTTGTTAGGACGCCCTTGGCTTCATGAGCTAAAGGCGATTCCGTCATCGCTTCACCAGAAAGTGAAAGCCATAGTTGGAGGGGTTCCGATTACTATTGATGCTTCTCCTATGCGCATTCAAGTTATTGATACTCCTATCGTCCATGTTGAACATGACGAAGAAGATTAAGATCTTTGGGGGTTTTCACTAGATGATGTTCTCGTGATCGAAGAGGAGGAAGAGTGCCATCTCGACTTCGATCCCTATTCAAACACCAGTATCAATGCCATTCTGAAGAAGCAAGGTCATTTCCCTGGAATGACCCTGGACTCAAGAAGAAAATGGCTGAATCTTAGGGCCATCCTGGTGCGCTCAAGAAGGATACTTTCGGCTTGGGATTCGAGCCAACAAAAGAAGATCTGAAACAAGCTGCATTGAAGATGAAGGCTTGCAATAACGCTCAAATCACGAAGACGAAAATGGCCATGGATCCATATCCGTTCACCCTCAATGGCCAGTACATCAAAGAAGGGGAAGACTTCCCATGCTATGAATTCCCTGAGCCATTCGTCCATGATGGGATCCGTGAACCAGGATTCGAGGTGTTCCTCGATTGTGACTTCGTTGACGAAGACGAAGAGCTCTTCACAACCGAGAAGCCAGCTAGCCTGAACTCTGATGATCTAGGAATCAACCTTCTTTTTGGAATAGAGAAAAATGAGTCCAAGACGGTCCGCAATGATAACTCCGAGCTCGTTCAAGCTGTCATAGCGAACAAGGATTTTTACCCCTCCGAGTTAATTGTCCAAGTTGACAACATTTCAAGAGGATGGCGCAAGACATTGAGGATCACTACGCCGAGTGGAGAGAAGTTGGAAATAACCGCTGGCGAGGGTCCTATGTTTGATGAGTCTGAGTTGTCTGGGTCCGAGTCCGAGTCTGAGTCTAAGTCTGTAGACGAGTCCTTAGAGTCTGAGGCCGACCCTCTTTCTGCTATAGAGTTCAACCCTAAGACTCTTATTGAGTCCTCTCTTTCTAGTCCTAATAATTCTGGTGAGGTCGCAGCCGACCTTGCCTCTCTTGATGTATTAGCTAGTGAATTCAATAAAATGAGTACCTTTGCTTACGATGCGTGCCATTCCCCTAGCCCTGATCCATATTGCTTTGCTAATGATAAAAATGACAAAGAAATAATAAAAGCAATGGAAGAACACGAAAATAAAACAACAGTTATTGAAGATACAGAAACAGTTAACATTTCCAATGATACGACTGTTAAAGAAGTAAAAATTTGATTAACACTAAGTCAAGATGAACGCAAAGAGCTAATTAACTTGCTTAGTGAATTTGTTGATGTATTTGCTTGGTCATACCAAGATATGCCAGGAATTGACAGGGATATAGCTCAGCATACGATACCACTCATTCCAGGTATGAAGCCTGTCAAACAAAAGTTGCGCCGAATGAAACCAGATGTGGCTCTCAAAATCAAGGAAGAAATCAGGAAGCAATTGGCCGTAGGTTTCATCAGAGTATCCAAGTATCCGGAATGGATAGAAAATGTGGTTCCAGTTTCAAAGAAGGATGGAAGGATCAGAATGTGTGTTGATTACAGGGATCTCAATAAAGCAAGCCCAAAAGATGGGTTCCCTCTACCTCACATTGACATTCTGGTCGATAATACAGCAAACCATGCACTCCTGTCATTCATGGATGGTTACGCCGGATATAATCAGGTATTGATGGTCGAAAAAAACATGAAGAAAACCACATTCATCACGCAATGGGGTACATATTTCTATACGGTAATGCCATTCGGGTTGAAAAACGCAGGTGCCACCTACCAAAGAGCAGCTACAGCATTATTACATGACATAATGCACAAAGAGGTGGAGGTCTATGTCGATGATATGATCGTTAAGTCTAAAGATCGCCCAGGCCATATTATTGCCCTTCGCAAGTTTTTTGAAAGACTCCGCAAGTACAACATGAGATTAAATCCAGCAAAATGTGCATTCGGAGTCACGTCAGGAAAATTACCTGGATACGTGATCAGTTCTCAAGGGATTGAAATAGATCCTACAAAAGTAAAAGCGATCATGGCCATGCTACCACCTAAAAATGAGAAGGAGATTCGAGGCTTCATTGGAAGGTTGCAGTATATAAGTAGGTTTATATCAAAGCTCACAGCGATATGTGAACCTATATTCAAGAAGCTTAAGAAGAATGTCCCACTCACATGGGATGATGACTGCCAAAAGGCTTTCGACAAGATCAAAGAGTATTTAGCAAACCCACCCGTGCTAGCGCCAGCAATACCTGACTTTCCTCTTCGACTCTACCTTACGGTCACAAGAGAAACGATGGGGGCAATGCTAGCATAAGAAATCGAAAGCAAGGAGAATGCAATCTATTACTTGAGCAAGAAACTTCAAGGATATGATACGCGATACACACCACTTGAGAAGTTGTGTCTCGCACTTGTATGGGCCGCACAGAAACTAAGACATTACATGCTCACTCATACAGTGCATGTCGTGTCCAAGATGGATCCTCTCAAATACTTGTTCGAGAAAGCAACACTTAACGGCAGATTATCAAGGTGGATAGTCAATCTGGCTCAATTTGACTTGAGATTTGTGCCACAAAAAGCCATAAAAGGTTCTGCAGTTTCTGACTTCTTAGCAGACTTTCCGCTAGAAGAAGCTGAAAAAGAAGAAGATGAGTACGATTTCCCTGACGAAGATTTACTCATGACCGAAGATGATAGCTGGACGCTCTATTTCGATGGAGCTTCAAACCAAAAGGGATGTGGTGTAGGAGTCTTGCTCGTATCACCCAATGAAGAGCACATCCCAATTTCCATGAAGCTCGACTTTGATGTCACCAACAATGCCGCAGAATATGAAGCATGCATTTTGGGGTTAGAAACAACTGTCGCCTTGGGAATTAAGAAACTAAGAATCTACGGTGATTCTTCACTAATCATTAACCAAATCTCCAAGAGATGGAAAGTGAGAAGTGAAAGTCTCGCTACGTATCAAGCTCATTTAGAAACTCCCACGGGGCAACTAGATGAAGTGGAGTATACGTATTTGCCAAGAGAAGAAAACCAATTCGCCGACACACTAGCTAAATTAGCATCAATGGTGCGAATTCCAACTGATACAATCAGAATGCCACTGACCATAGAAAGAAGATATGAGCCGGCTTATGTTCATGCACTTGACGATGAACAAGAACCACAAGAAGAAGATGAAGAGCCATGGTATACGGACATCCTTAATTATGTGACAAGAGGAGAATACCCTCCTAATACTGATAAAAGTGGACGCCTTGCTTTGAGGCTCCTGGCCTCACAGTATGTGCTCATCAGGGGAGAACTCCACAAGAGAACTGCAATGGGAAGAAATCTCTTATGCATAGCCAAGAAAGAAGCACATAAAACCATGGAAAACCTTCATGCTGGTATATGTGGAACACATATGAATGCAAAGATGTTAGTCCAAAAGATTCAACGACAAGGTTACTATTGGACTACTATGGAGAGAGATTGTCACGAATACGTCAAGAAATGTATGAAGTGTCAAGTCTATGCAAACTTACAGCATGTTCCACCTTCGCTTCTCTACACGTATACTTCTCCATGGCCTTTCTCCACTTGGGGCATTGACATCATTAGAAAAATAACACCACCAGGACAAGGGGGGCATGAATTCATTCTCGTAGCAATCGACTACTTCACCAAATGGGTCGAGGCTGCCTCATATGCCAAGTTGACGGCAAAACACGTAGCTCAATTCATTGAGAAAAATATCATATGCCGCTATGGGGTACCACATGAGATGATCAGTGATAATGGAACACAATTCCAAGCCGAATGCGCGGAATTATTACAGAAATATCATATCAAGCATCACCGATCATCACCTTACAGACCACAAACAAACGGAGCAGTCGAATCGGCCAACAAAAATGTGAAAACTATCATCGAAAAGATGACAGAAAATTACAAGGATTGGCCAAGTAAGCTACATTTCGCCCTTTGGGGTTATCGAACCTTTGTTCGTACATCAACAGGGGCT
The DNA here is from genome assembly GCF_948465745.1 of Chenopodium album. Classification (NCBI taxonomy): domain Eukaryota; kingdom Viridiplantae; phylum Streptophyta; class Magnoliopsida; order Caryophyllales; family Amaranthaceae; genus Chenopodium; species Chenopodium album. The sequence continues at coordinate 25,598,059 of NC_137842.1, forward strand.
ACCCCTTTCTCTTTGGTCTATAGAGTTGAAGCTGTACAACCAATCGAGCTCGAAATCTTTTCTCTTCGAATCGCATTGGAAAGCCAACTAGATGAAGTCGACTGGATTAGAGCAAGATACGACGAACTGGTCTTGCTTGATGAAAAACGCTTGGCAGCTTTGCATCATGTCCAAACCTACCAACAGCGTATGGCACGACATTTTAATAAAAAAGTCAAGACCAGAAATATCAAAGAGGGTGACCTAGTGCTTAAGTGATAAGTGACTTTTATGTCACTTTTAGGGTGTTTATTGAGTCGTATTCCGACTTATTTTCCAATAATTTCACCTTTTATATCCTTTATTTCTATTATTTTATTATTCTCGTCTTTTATCTTTATTTTGAGTATTTTTGTAATTTTCTATAGTTTTTAGTTTATTTTCGTGTTTTATTTTATTTTTCTTTCTTTTAATGTTTGTAGTTTAAGTCGTTAGTTTATATTTTTAATAATTTCTCTTTTTATCTCGTTTTCTTATTTATTTTAGTTTCGTATTTTATTTTATTTTATTTTATTTCATTTAATTTTATTATTTCTTTAGTTTTAGCATCTTATTTTATTTTATTTTATTTTATTTTATTTATCTTATTTTATTTTACTTTATTTTACTTTATTTTATTTATTTTATTTTATTTTCCAATTCACCCTCGTGTTGTTTTTGGTTGTAGGCGTTCCGGGTTTCAAAGTCATGTTTGAGTTCGGAGGTCCAACGTTCGAGGTTCAATATACGTGTCTCAAGTTTTGAGTCATAAATGGAGTTTCGAACTCAAGTCAAACACTTCACAATGCCCCTAACCGACCTAGCTGCTGCCCACCTCTTAACCTACACCACACCATCCCTTAACCTCCACCACATCACTTCCCCTGCTCCAACTCTCCTTCTCCCTGCTCCCAGCTCTTCAACACCACCTCTCTTCCCACTCACAGCAACCTCCACCCACCAACACAATACCACCACACACCTTCAACCCCACAACAACACCTTCAGCCGCAACCAATTCACCAATTACTCCAATCCATAGCCACGCAAAACCACCAAAATCACCACCCACAGCGCCCCTGCTCACCTCACACCAAGAACCACCAAAACGCCTCCAATCAGCTTCGCAATTCACCCCACACAACACCAATTTCCAGCCACCGCAACCAATTCACCCAAGCAAACACCAGCCACCACAAAACCGCCTCCAATCGCACCTCCCCTGCTCCCTCAGCTCACAATCAACCACCACGCGATTCTCACACCACCAGCCACAACAATAACAGCAACCACCAGCAATCACCACCGCCAACTCCCAATTCGAGTCCCAGCAATCGTCAAACACTCACCAACAAACCCAATTACAGCAGCCACGATTTGTCCCAACTCATCCCCGCATCACCAAACCGCAATCAATTGGCCCGAATTCGAAATTGCAGCAACCCATATCATCGCGGCCGCGCAACCCTGTCAGAAAGCGCACGAGATTGAGTCCAAAATCAGAGTCGAGGCAGAAGCTATGCGCGACCTCTGCGCGGTGTCTTCGCGGGCGCGCATTCGTGGGTCAATCACGAGCTTTTCACGTGATTTTTAATGAGAATTGAACGGCTTCGATTGATGCTTGATTGATGACGATGAGGATTGACGGTGGTGATTGAGTGATAATTGATGATGCGTGATGGTGATGCAGGTGATGCAAATCAGAGCAGCCAAGATCGAAAGAGAAAGAAATGGAAGCTGATTTGTTTTACTGTTTTGGGGATTTGTTGGGTTTTGTTTTTGTTTTCCTTTTTCTTTTCATTTTCTTTTATTTTATTTTATTTTTAGTTTAGTTTTATTTTTGGTTTTTTAAGTTTAGTTATTTTAATTATTTTAGTTTAGTTTTTATTTCTTTTTAGTTTTTTTCTTTACTTTATTTTATTTAGCCTTGTATTATAAATACCCCTTTGGGGTTATTTTCTCTCAACTTTTCACTCAACAATTAATTTTATATTAGATTAGATTAGTTTAGCCTTTATTTTCTCTCTCTTAGGGTTAGGAGTAGTTTAGAGAGAGAAAGATGGGATTTTTCATGGAGTTTTTGGGATTTTGAAGAAGCAAATTTGTGGATTTTTCCTCTCATAAATTCAATGAGTTTTCCTAACTTTCTCTCACCTTTATTGCTTTCATTTATTATTGTTTTTGCTTATTTATTTGTTTATTTGAGTAGATTAATTAGTTTAGTTGTTGATTCTTGCTTTTATTATTATTTTACCTTGTTTTCCATATTTTTGTTCATTATGTTAGTTTAGGTTTTGTTCTAGGGAAATGGATGAAGGTTATGTTAATTAATTTAATGATTGATTGTGGTTAGTATGAAATTGTTTCTTGATTATTGTGTATGGATGATGCTTTTATGGATTAGAATCTTTCTAGCTAATTGATTCTATGCTTTTAATTGTGTTTTCAATCAATTGTGCGAAAGTGAGTTGTTTGAGAACCCTAAATTCCTCCATATCTTTGCTAGGCTAGTTGCACGAGAGTGAATTAGTCTAGTAGGATTATTAACATGTTTAATTGCGCGAGAGTGAGTTAAATGTGTAAATCGTCCTAATTGAGGTCATTTTCATCTAATTGTTTGATGTTGTTGAATGCATTGATGTAATTGGATTCCACTTTCCCTAGTTTTAGTTATTTGCTTTTAGTAGTGTTTAATTGAACCTCTCTTACCTCACAAGCTTTCCTAGTCGTCTAATTAGCATAGATTGATACACTTAGTCCTTTTGGGTTCGACCCTTTACTTACCCCTATACTCGTATTAGGGTAGTTTAGGTATTATAAATTGTTAATTTGATTAGGGTTAGTAGACTAACGACACTATCTAACCTCGATCATTAAGGCACTTCGTAAAAATGTGTTAGATCCAAGAGGAAAATTCAGACCGAACTGGTCAGGCCCGTACATTGTTAAAGCCATCCTGTCTGGAGGAGCGGCACAATTGGTAGACATGGACGGTAACGGCTTCCATAATTCAACCAACTTGGATCAACTCAAGAAATTCTATGCCTAGTCGCATGGGTTCATGACCCAATAGAGCTACGTTTGGCCTGATTCCTTTTTAGGATACGTAGGCAACCCCTCAAGGGGGCCCGACCACTTTAAAATAAAAAATGCTCCCTCTGTTGATCAAATATGCGCGTCAGTTCAGCATTGCGTCACGGCCAAAAAAAAAAAAAAAAAAAAAAGAAGGAAAATTGCCGCGACACGGGACATCCCACCGTGACACGGTGGGCCTGAACGAAAAAAAAAAGGAAGGGAAATTCCCGTGACACGGGATTTTATCCCGTCTGACGGGAGAAGTTCCCGTGCCACGTCACCTTTTGTCGGCCAACAAAAAAAAAAAGGGAAAATTGCCGTGACGCGGGAATTTGTACCGTGTCACGGGACCCTTTCACCGTGACATGGTGGAATTTCAGTTTTTCCGTTTTATTTTTAGAATAGTGGCGCATTCATTGCGAATTCATTGTTCGAGTTTTTATTTTCGTTCTTCCATTGCGTCCGACTCCTTGACTCGGATAAATAAATAATAAATAAAAGTCATTGTAATTTTTTATTTTTAAGGCTGAAATAAATGTGCTATTATTATTAAAATAAATGCGACTACAAGTATTGGCATCATATGCCTTATTTAAAATAAAAATTAAATCATAAAAAGCAAAGCACTATTGATCTAATCTCTCTTCTCTTTAGGAACATCCTTCTCTTGGTCAATTAGGTCGGCCTTCACCATTAATGTGTCTTTCGTAGCCCGAACCGTCACACCCCTAGTCGAACTTTCACCCCTTTCACCTTTATTGAATTTTTTCGGTTGTTTCTCCCTATAGACCATCTTTTCTTTACCCTTCCCTTTCACATAATTCTTCTTTCTTGGCATTATAGGAGTCTTAAACTCAATCCCTTGTGTTCTCGGACCTAGACGATCTTTAGGAGGAGCTTTCTTATTTCCAAGACGACTATTCACATCAGACTTGCGTGATCCGAATCGTTCCCTCCTACTTCTAGGGTTCAACCATGCCTTGTATGCACTAGATAAAGGAGGAGGAGCTTGGTCACTTGCAGAAACGGTCCACAAAGTTCTTCCAATCCAATAAGCCTCGTACTTGTGAACGTTACTTTCATGCAACGATACTTCACGAGGACTATTGTTATAGCGTGGAATTACTTGTTCAAGTCCATACTGCCGCATCAGTCGAGAGGGACAATAAAAGGTCAGTTTGGAGATACTAGGAACACGACATTATGGAGCTTCATTCGTGCCAACCATCCTAGTAAGCCTCCACCAAGGCACCACCCAACGAATGGAAAATTCCCTCTTTGCAAAGAAATTTTTCCAATCTTCATACGACATGTTCGCAGAGTAATTCTTTTTCCTGCGGACTAAGTCGTTAGGGCCATATTTTTCAATATCGTCGGGGGCTTCAAATAATTCCAAACGCTCCATCAACCAAATCTGCAAAAAAAAGAAAAAAAAAATTAGTTGAAAAAAAAAATAATAAATTTTTTTTTTTTTTGCAGATTCCCGTGACACGGCAGGGTTAACCGTGTCACGGCAAACACCCACCGTGACACGGTGCCTGTTTTATGTCACGGGGGCTATTCGGAGCATGTTTTTACCTGCAGTAGTACCAGAGAGCCCTTCCTGATGGCTTTTCGGTCAGCTTTTGCCTCGTCAAGACCACGAAATGTTTCTCCAAGGCATGTCGGCATAGGAGATCTTCCGCATTCGACATGCTCAAGCACAGACGCTAGACAAACATGTCTTAACCTACCGTTTGCAAATAGAAGCTTGCTAAACATGCAAAAAATATATGCCCTTCTACGATACACATGATAAGACTCAGAGATAGGGCGATTAAAATATAAATTAGCAAGTTTTTCTAAGTCTACTTCATTACCACAAACAATTCTATTTAAATCTGGATCTGTTAGATGCAGATGGCGTTAAAAATCTTGGTAATAATATTCACGTAGGGTAGGCATGGCAATAAGATTTCTAGCAGGAAATCCAAAGATTGCACCAAATTCCTCCGGCAGAGGACAGATTTCATCATAATCAAATTTGAAACAGTGTGTTTCTGGACTCCAATAATCTAATGCTGCCCTAAGAAAATCATGTTCAATAGCTACGTGTCGCAGGGCTAGCAAACCCCTGACATGAAATAATTCTAACTCTCTTTTTTCAGCATTGGTCAAAGAATAAGAGCAATCGCGCAATGTATTATCAAAATTCTTAGACATGATTATTGAAATATAAAATTCTAAATTATTTTGTGTTTCGTAATTATGCATATCATGAATAAACTGGTCTTAATTTATAGTAAAAGCGCTCGAAACTGCCCAGAATTTATCTTTTCATACGCGTAAAACACACCGCTGACTAATACGCGTCCCGTGACACGGGAAGTTCCACCGTGTCACGGGAACTTTTGCCGTGACACGGCAAGTTCTGCCGTGACACGGTGTACAGTGCCGTGTCACGGCACTTCACGCGTCTTCTTTTTTCATCTTCTCCCGTATTTATCCGGATTTTTTATAGTATTTTATCTTCACCGTTTATTTTTCGGTTTTTTGAGAGTTTTATTTCTAATCAACTTCTCATCTTTTTTTATCTATATTCTTATTATTATTATTATCTTTATTTTATTCATCACTTTATTTCTTTTTCTTTTGGGGTAGGTAATTTCATTTATTTATTTTATTACTTTTATTTTCGCTTGTCTTTTTATTTCTTTTTCTTGTGGGGAAGGTATTTTTATTTCTTTTCGCTTCTCTTTTTATTTCTTTTTCTTTTGGGGAGGGTAATTTTATTTTGCTGGTCTTTTTATTTCTTTTTCTTTTGGGGAAGGTCGGTACCCTCCATTACTCCACGTATGTTTTTTTTTCGTCGCGTCGTTAATAAATACACAATCACACACAAGGAGTTTCAAGCACACACTAACACACAATAATAAATACATAAACCGTGAATAATGTACAAAGAGTCGTAATAAATAAACATGTCAAATGTCTAGTATGTACAAATAAAAACCCTCGGTCAAAAGTCCCTATAGCCAGAATCAGTATCGTCTCCACCCTGTGCATATGGGAACGGCGAGCCGAAGAGTCCTTCCACCATCCGAGTACGGGGAGTAGTGTCCCTACTAGTCCCCGTAACCCCAGCAGTAGCCATGCTCAAGGCAGGACACGTCCAGCCGGAAAACGGTGTAGACTGGCCAAAAGACACTGGAATCGTCGGTGAAGGCATCGTCCCATATATCGGAACCTCAGGAGATCGTCTACCACGACCAAGCTCCTCCTCGTCCGAGCCTCTAGGCCTCGAGCTCGAGCGGGACCTCCGTCGCTCCTGAAAGATACAAAATCAAAAGGTGTCAACAATGCAAAATAAAAAAAATGGTAGAAGTGAAAAAATGAATGATACCTCAAGAACGTCGCTAGAGCTCCGACAACTCGCACCACGCCGAAGCTTGATGATGCAATACTTCAGGGCGTCCACCAGCTTCATGAATCCCATCATCTCCGGGCGGTTAGGCTGACGATAAAACAAAGAAAATCCAGTAACAAGCAGTGTTAAAAGGGTCAATAATGCGTCAAAGAAAACTCACCGGCTCAAAGACCTCGGGCAGAGACTCCTGCGCCTGTCTGTAACCCTCTGGTGCGTCATCAATATGGTCCTCGGTAATACCGATCGGCCCTGGATAGCGGACAGACTGAGGAGGAATCTCGATCCTCCCCATAGGGCGGATGGTCGTCTGAAAATATGATCGAATAATCAGGTTATTCGACTATTTAAAACAGAGACTAGTAAAGAAGATCCTCAAAAGAAATCATACCTCAGGAAGACGGGGTGGAGGAGCCAGAGAGGGAAGCAAGTCCCGCACATAGTCACTCTCCATGTGAACGAGCTCCTGCCATGGAAGAGTATAGCGCTCTCCCCTGTTGATCAACTCTCTGATCAAGCGGGAGTCCAGCATCGACTCTGGTGGAGATGAGGGCACAACAAAACGATCGCCGCTATTATGACGGACGACTCGCTCCCCCAAATACCAGACAAAGCGTCCGGTACCAACCAAAATGGTACGGTACGCTGAAAGACGCAAGGCCTCAGGTAAATCAGTCATCCTAGCCCAAGGACAATACTGGACCTCAATGGGAACCTGGAAACCATAAAAAGTTGGCGTGAAACAATAGAAACAATGTTAGGAGGAAAACACAACAAAACTAGTCCTTACGCCAACAGAAGAGGTGCCTCGGCGTAGTAGTCCACGCAGTGCCAGGACGGACTCCACCCGCGACTCTCCTCGGTCACGCCAGCTGGCCCCGACAGGGAAATCATGGACCGCTCCGCGACGCCGGCGAGGAGCCAATCCTAGGAAGTACTCGTAGAACCATAGCTGCGATAAAAGTAATCTTTAGCACATGAGTCGAACAAGCTAAAGTGAAACAAAAAGGGAAAAGATCATCACCTCTACGACTCTCCACAGACCATAGACGGTGATAGGGGACTCGTCATTCAGCTGCCGACAGCCATGATGTAGCGATAAAAGAAGATCCGCGTACCCAAGACTGGCCCAGCTATAGGATCCTATCTCGTGGATCCTGGCCAAAGAGGGGAGGTAGCAAAGGAGCACGCGTGAAATCCTGTCAGGAGAGAGGGTCATAGAGATCAGGATCAGGACGAAGATCCGCACTCGCTGCTCAGCCGTCGTACCCTCCATGTCGAAGCCACGAGCTAAAACTGAAGCCAGCTTCGATCGTCCACTCCTAGGACCACCTCGAGACACTGATCGGGTCCTGATGTGCTGAACGATCGGACCCAACAAATCAACTGCCTCAGCCGATCCCCAAGATAGATCAGACATCTGACCTACAGCCCGGTCGGTGAAGCGCTGCAACCCCGGGGGCTGCGAAACCCTACAACCGCCGTGTAGAAATCTACTAAGCCAGCCGATTCCCATAGGGCGTTCGTAGCAGGATCCCTCGTAATGATCTGGTGAAGTCGAGGGATCAAATCGTCGGCTCCGGAACCATGTTGGCGAAGCGTGCCATCGACTATGCCGGAGAGTGGGCGATGAGAGACATGGTTTTCACGGCAGAAAACCAACTGGTCTGGAGTCCACGGAGGTGGAACCCACCTACCCCTACTCGTAGAAGTCCGAGGCTCGGACTCTAAGACATCGTCGTCCATGCCCACAGGGACAGTGGGAGTGTCCTCCCGAAAAGCCGGACGCCGGTCGTGGGTAGAAAGATCGCAATCTCGTCGTTTAGGCATACTATTATAAAAATCTAAATGTTTAGCATCATTTCCTAAGACATTTAATTCAAGTTGCATATTTATAAAAATAAAAATCTAAATACTTAGCATCATTTCCTAAGTTATTTAGTTGTTTATTGAATTATATGCAAAATTTTTACCTCAAGGCTAAAAATTGGCAAAATTATGGTATTTAGTTTCTCCATGACAAATTAATACTACAGTTCTCCTAGCCGCATGATACTATGTTCTCCATGACAATATAGTACATATGCAAAATATGAATCAATACATCATTTCACAAGATTCACCACCATTTTTTCACCATTTCAAGGACAAAGGAGTAACATGAACATTATTTCACAAAGTAGTACCCAAAAATGGTGATTTGCTCAATTCTCCATCAAATCATGCAATGTTTGTCTCAAATTCCTCACAAACACACATACATACATATACAAGTAAAATCATGGCAAGAACTTCAACATAAAACCTCAAAATCAAAAATCCCTAAATTGATTTTTAAGGGTTTTTTCATGAAATTACTTTAAATTCAAGACAAAAAATCAAAGGAAGCTTACATGGATGCTTGTAAAGGGTCGAAAATGAGGAAGATAGCAAGAAATTAGAGCAAAATTGGTGAAAATTTGAGCTCCAAAAGCTCGAAAAAACCTCGAAGAACTGCGCGGCCGCCGTGACACGGCTGAGTTTTGCCGCGGCTCGGTGGAGAACAGACGTGTCACGGGGAGCAAGTCCCGTGTCACAGAAAGAGCAGACGTTGCCAGAGCCTCGTTGTGCAGCAGCAACACCGACGAGCAACAGCAGCGAACAACAGTAGCAGCAGCTCGCAGCAGAAGAAAAAAATAAAAAGAAAGGGGAATGCAAAACCGCCGTGGCACGGTTGCCGTTCCCGTGTCACGGTAAGCTCGGACGGCCGCCGGTTTCTCTTAGACGTGGCGCGGCGTTTGTGTGAAGCAAGAAGATGAAAATGGAGAAGTATAGAGAGAGGATATGAGAAATGGCGAAATGGTGAAGCAGAAATATGAATTTAAAGCAAAAAAAGTAACCGTTGCAAACCCCGTTCACCGTGCCACAGTTACCGTTGTTGTATAACGGTACAATTTGACGTGGCGCGCTGATTCACGCGTTGACCAATTCAAACAGAAAAATATAAAAAAAAAGGGGAAAATGTATTCCCGTGACACGGGATTTTATCCCGTCTGACGGGAGGAGTTCCCGTGTCACGGCGAAGTAGTGACGTGGCACGGTAGCTCTGCACATCGTCAGCGAATATTCCTGACGTTTTTGACCAGTTTGAATGATTTTTCGAGCTTATTGGGCGATTATTTTTCGCTAGAATTACGCGGAAAATTCTAACAGATATTTAAGGGGGACTAAAATGACCATTTTACCCCTAGCAAACATCAAAGTCTATTTTTCGGCATTTTAAGCACTTAATATGGTCGGATAATCGGCCTAAAATTGTGAATCATCTGCGGCCCACGAACCATCATACACTTATAAATTTCAGAAATCGTCGGCTTTCCTCAGGCTTGGAAAGCGTTATCGGTGGATTTTTCTTCAAGTATAGAAAACCGCCAAGTCGGCTTTCCTCAGGCTTGGAAAGCGTTATCGGTGGATTTTTCTTCAAGTATAGAAAACCGCCAAGTCGGCTTTCCTCAAGCATGGAAAGCGTTATCGGTGGATTTTTCTTCAAGTATAGAAAACCGCCAAGTAGTCGGCTTTCCTCAAGCATGGAAGGCATTATCGGTAGAATTCTTCAATCATAGAATGACACCAAATTCATACGTCGACTTTCCTCAAGCATGGAAAGTGTCATCCGGTAGGTTTCTTCAGGTTTAGAAAGCTACCAAACTCATCTGTCGGCTTTCCTCAAGCATGGAAAGCATTTCAACATACGTCATCCGGTGGATTCCTTCAAGCTTAGGAAGCTGCCAAATTCGTTTGTCACCGATACACTGGTGCCAGATACGTATTCTATCCCTTTACTCTTTTATCTGTGGAACTAACATTTTTCTGTAGGTATCGGCGTACACAGAGTGATTTAGGATCGCAGAACGTCTTAAATCATTCTCCGTCCCTATCGGCTACTTTGACTATCGTTTTTGAAACTGACGTTTCTACAAACTCAGTCAAAGTGGGGGCTTCTGTAGACACCTAAAAATGTCTCCCCAAAACCAAACCCGATGATGAACAACCTTTCACCGCCACTATTGGTCGGGTTTAATATTTAATCCCGAGAGTGCTTAAAAAATCGTATTTTATTAAATTCATATTTTTGAACAGTCCATGGATTAGTCTTGATGTTTGGTAAAAGCATAGTTTTAATTTCAGCCCAAACTTATTAATTAATTTTAAGCCCAAACCTTTTTTTATTTTATTGTTTTATTATTTATTTTTGGCCAAAACCTTTTATTTAATTATTTTCTTATTTTCGCCCGAATAATAAAAGCCAGAAAAGGCCCGAAATTATCAATCGGCACTTAAAAAGCCGAAGGAAATTAGGGTTAAAAATGTATTTAGACGGAAAATGGACTGGAAATTCCCGCGCCACGGCAGACTGCCACCGTGTCACGGGAATCCTTCCCGTCTGACGGTGGGACAACTCGTGACACGGGAGGTCTGCCGTGACACGGGACATTCCGTGTCTTTTCCGCGTAAACCCTTAACGCGTTGTTTATCCCGTTTTCTGAAAATTTCCCGCGTCACATCAAAAATGTACCGTGTCACGGGAAAGTGTACTGTCACGGGATACTTTTTAAGGGTTTTTATGATTTTAGGGTTCCGTGTGCTCCCTCAGCACATTTTCCCTATAAATACCCCCTCATTTCTGATGTACGGGGTACCGAGTAATTTTATTATTTTATTTTCTCTCTTCTATGCTATTAGCCTAAACACTAGCCTACCCTTTTCACTTCAAAATTCCTTCTTCAAGCTCTCAAAGGAGTCCATATTTTACTCGAGGTTCTGTCCATAAACCAAGGCGTGAAAGGTAGAATTGTTTGAGGGTTTGGTCCCAAAATCAACTTTATTTATTTAAATTAATTTAGTTATTGTTTTATTTATTTCCTTGAAGTTACTAACTCGTTTATTATTTTGTAGTTGCAAACAAACAGAATCAAAGTAAGGATCATGCTCCTTTTATTTTTATTATTTTTCTAACGATTTTATGTTGTTGGAATTGTGATTAAATTAGTTTTAATATTAATGTTGTTTTATTATATTTATGATCACCATATTGCATGTTTAAAGGGGATATGCAATTGAAAATCACGACTAATAAGATAATTTGGACAACCGGTTTAGGATCCTTTTTAATCTTATTATTAATTGAAGTGATCACCAATATTTTAGAATTATGTGTGCATTAATCTTAAACCAATTTAGTTAAATAATAGTTTGGAGCGAATTGAATTATTGTTTGTATGCCTTTGAGATCGCAGGAATCATTTTTCACTATAAGAATCGAGTAGAGGCCAATATGGGCGAATGTGACTCCATGACTCACTTCGTACCATCATCCCCGATCCTCCTTTCGTGGTTCCGAACCATATGGAGTTAGTAATCTCATGGATTATGAATGGGGTGTAACCTTCACGGGTCAATCGTTGTTGCCTTCGTTGTCCCTTTATCGTGGTTGCCTTTTATGATCCGTGAACGGTTTACAAGTTCCTTAAAAACTTGTTGGCGGCTCCCTACTTTCCTTGTCCCTAATCGTATATGTCAATTCCCACTTCCTATGAGTGCCAAGCATATTCACACATGCTTTAACGTAGGCGCACTTCGATCGACGCCTACAATTATACTTTTATTTTAATCTACTTATTTTGTATGGGTTTTGTACTTTTTTTTTAATTGGGTTTTTCTTGTTATTATTTGGGAATTGAAATTATCCCCAAGTTATTATCACCAGATTGTTGTGAAAATCTTTGATGAAGAAGATGACAATGATAATTTATGCCAGTTTATCTTAATTTAATTCCATGGATGGCGCTATAAAGGTTGGTTTAATGTGAATTTTTATAATCATTGAGTAATGGCTCTTGTTTTTGGGCTTTTGCGACGGACGTCTCTGTTGTCATGACATTCTCTGTCTTCATCTGGGGTGGTTGGGTTCTGTTAAACCGCTTTGTTAAGGGATGCAATGGTGTTGGGGGTTAGTGCTTAAGATTGTTGGGAGATTTGCGTTTGTTACGTCTTTGGCTACTAAGAGTTTGTCGTTTAAGATGAATATGCTTTAGCTACTAGGAAATTGTTGTTTAAGATGAATTTGCTGTGGCTAACAGAAGTTTGTCGTTTATGATGAATGTGCTTTATTTTGATGTGTCCCAGGTAATTTTAAGGTTTGGATTGCTTTAGAAATTCGTTTAATTCTATCAATTTTTGGTAAATATGTAGTTTTCTTGCATAAAGATTGTTTTTTGGAGAGCGAAAGATTTGATCTTTGTCGTAGTGTGACATTGGGTTGATTCATCTATTTTCTGGATTTTGGTTTGTAAAAATGAATGTTGTGGTTAATTTATGCCATTGGTGAAGGAAATAGGTTCTGGCTTGGTTTGGAGATGAAACAAATGGTTTTGATTGTTTAATTAGTGTGACATTATGTGCTTATTGCTTGGCTTCCGTTTATTGATTTGCTAAAATGCCTAAACTTTAACTTAATTATGCAGTTGCTTAGAATGCTTCTTGCAAGATGGTTCTGAAAGAAGAAAAAAATTATTTTCAATGGTTTGTTATTAGCTGTTTAAAAGAGTAGATTGTCTAGATTTTTGTTCTTCTGAAATTAGTTGCAATATAATATATAGTTTATATGTGCCAAGATTATTACTAGGATCATAAAAGTTGATAGAAATGTTGCCTTGCTGGCTTGGATTCAATACTTGCGAAGTTGTGATCTTTCATTTTGGGGAATGAAATGTTTGGGAAGTCCGGCAGGTGGAACTCAGTTGTGTTCTATTCATTGTCGAATTTCAAAATCCTGGTCGGGCCTTCGGCTTGAGGTAGCAATTTGACATAAGGATGATAAGTCAACTTCTAAAGGAAAAATCTATATAATTTGCCAATCATATCACCCTCCCCCGCTATTATCATAAAACGATATAGTATGCATATGTGAATCTTGTGCTTATAGGTCTATTCTTCTCTTTTAGCAACATACGAGATGTTATAGACTTATTGCATAAACTCTTAAATCGATATATCTGGTTTGACAGATGTCATACTCACAAATATATACATTTGTTGCCCAACCTGTGCCTAATGAAAATTAGTAATATTAATTGAATGTGACGAAATTTTGAATGTCACTAGAGAAAGGAGATGCGGATGATGCAAAAATTGTTAGCGAATCATTGTAATAGGTTCTTATTAATTTCTACTCTCTTGCAGGGCAGTTAACTATTAGCCATGAGGGTAAATTGATCGTTGATTGTACCAGGGAAGGACCTTTGTTTGTCATGGAAGAGGCGAATTGTTGTGTTAGAGCTGGTGGGAATAGTTGGTGCTGATCCCATGTTGCTAAAGAACCTTGTTTATGATGTTCCTTTTGCTGAAAATATCATTAAGACTCCTATTTTCACTTGTTCAGGTATTTTTTTTCTATTTCTGAAGTTCAAAAATTTTATATATGTATTATTTTTTATCCCTATCTAATAAATAATTTGGTGAGATTTACCTAAAATGGTTGGGAAATAAATTGCTATATGAGATGTTTATACTATTAATGTCTTTATAGTCATTTTTGCATGTATTGACATAGGAAGTTTAATACTACTTGGCGCATCAAAATCGGGTAATGGCAATTTATTTATAGTGTCCTTTGTAAATTTATATTGATGTTCAATACTAGCCTCTATAGAGTAAATTTGATTTATAATTATGGCCTTTTTGTGGCCAAGTTAGTTTATAGAATTAATTTTGGTTTGGTTTTTGTAAGTAAAGATAATGCCTTAGTGCTTTTATTAGACTATTAGTTTCATTTTTATAAAGCTATTAAAATGTTTAGCTACTTTTTTTACATAATTTGATCCAAGTGGAATAATGTGATTGTACCATATAGTTTGATTTGAGGCTGTTAGTTCTGTTTGATACTCAGTTCATGCTTTAGCATTTGTGGTGGAATCCTGGAATAGCTATTTCAGCTACTAACTATGCCTTCCTGTCTGAGGTGCTGTCATTGGGAATTTCTATCTCGATCCTAAATATATTGATTGTTGTTAGTTCATTCTGTTTATGAATGCAACATGCAAGCATAGAGGTTTTGTTATGATATCAAACTTGTAAGCTAGGTTTCATGATTTTCAAGCCTACTTCAATTACTTTCATGAGCGGCATGGATCCTTGACTATTGCTGACCTAATGTTGAATCTTGACTCATAATTCTCAAACACGAGACCGAACCATCTAGGGAGGACAAAGGCATCTTTTCGGGGTGGTAATTTTTCTTTTTCCGGGTTAATCTTCTTTATTTCTAGTTATTGGGTTTACATTTGCCTTATTTCTAACCATTTGAGACTTTTCCCTTCTTTTCAAGCCACATCTTAAGAACTTTGAGCCTTTTGTTTCTTTGTGTTCCATTTTTGGTTTTTGTGAAGCAAATGATCATGTTCTTGGAGTTTGTGGTATATGAGTTTGGAATTTTGGTTATAATTGTAAGCAAGATTGTGTATTGTATATTTTGTGAATAATGGCAAATGACTGATGGAAAAGCCGTCCAAAGTTAAAAAAGGAAAGGACATAATAATGCAAAGTTGTAAGAGCTGTCCATAGATAAAAGAGGCGAGGGCAATTGCTTTGAATATATGCATAAAAAGAAAAAGAAATGTGAAAATTCAAAAATATTTTAATGTGAATCTTTTCTCCCTTTCTAAGCATTGAGGATAATGCTTCATTTAAACTTGGGGGAGAAGCATTAATGCTTTTTGTATATATGTTTGTGAGTATAGCTTTGAATAAGCTTGGGGGTGTTAGTTTGTTTTTGTTTGGTGACTACTTGATTGTGACTCTATGAAAGGGCCCGTTCTTTGCTTCACTATTAGGGATACCACCAAATTTTTAAATTTTAGCCTACCGTCAAACGTTTTCCTTTACGTTACAACCATTGGGAAAGACCTTTCGACCTAGAGGTTAAGTCACATATCGAGGGAGAGCATTATGAGTTAAAGCCTAAGGAAAGGGGATGCAAAGTCAAGATGTCAAGAAACCTTAAATCTATTTGTTTTTCCGGTTCCTTCGAGGAACTATAAAGACGCTCACTAAAAAGTAGATTTGAAGCTAATTAAGAAAATGTGCTTAAATATTTTGAGATGAAAGTGAATTGCGTTTCTTTAGTTCTCTATGCTTAGCATATCCTATGTTTCAATCAACCTTAGATATATTAGAATGTGCACTCCCTTACTTGTTTATAAAGATTTGAATTCATTTATGCTTGTACATTTGTAAAAAGTCTTTTCATGAACATTTGTTTGCTTTTCTTGTATTTTAGTTTCTTTTTCATGCTTTGCCTTGTTTGTATTATTACGAGAGTTATAGGTTAATCTTTTAGGAAACCTTTACGAGAGCATCACTCGTCCTCTATGGAGATCTAGGGGTCTAAATGGCTTGTCTTTAGTTGCTAAAATTGACCATGATTCCTAAGATAGTGAGTTAGTGTATATTCTTGTATCTTCTCTTATTTTTGTTTGTTTGAATAAGATCATCATTTCTCCCTTGGTTTTGTTTTGCTCGAGGATGAGGAAAAGGTAAGCTTGGGGGTATTTGATGGGTGACATAAATGGCAACCATTTGATGAGAATTTAGGTTGTTTTCTTCCTCTTTTCATAGCTTTCATGCTCAATAAATGCCTAGTTTTATGCTTTTGCTCTTGGTTTTACCTTTCCTCTCTTATTTTGAAGCTTTTGTGCATTTTATTGGTTTTTCTACTCTTTTCTCCATTATTAGCTATATTTTCGTGGTTGTAGGGATTATACGAGGTTCGGGTCTTGATATTGGTGATTTACTAAGGTGGAAGATGCTTTTGGAGAAAGCTCATGGCAATTGGAAAGCTCAAGATGCAAGGAAGTGGATTATCCAAGTTCTAGCTGTTGCGCTTTCAAGCCGTGCTCTCATGAAGATAAGGTGTTGAACCCACAATCAAGTGCTTTTGGGACTGCCTCTCTTAGTGTTTATCATCATCATGTTGCGCATTCATTCGAAGACCTTAGCAAACGCACAAAGCCGCGAGAAGATCGAAGAAACCCAGAAACGCACAGGCGCGCAAAGCACGGGAGCGGGCGCACAGCCCCTATGCGTGGGCGCGCCACCCCTGCTCGTGCAGCCGTGCCTCTCTGGGTACTTCCTTGCTTGGTTTTTTTTCGCGCCTCCTATATATCTTTGTAACCCAACTTTTGGGGCAAGTTTTAGAATAGGTTTTGGGGAGAATTAGAATTCATAATTTTAGCTTGGTTGAGAGCTTCTCTCTCTAGTTTTAGGGTTAGTTTAGGAGTAGATTTTAGAGAGAGAAAGTGAGGAATTTCAATGGTGATTGAGAGATTGAAGATTCAATGGTGATAATTGTGTTGAAGATCTTTTCTATTATCAATGAGCATTTCTAACTTTATCTCATTTTATTGATTTGTTTAATATTCAAGTTTGTTTGATTTGATTTTGATGTTTGATTATTGATTTGTGTAATTGTTCTTCATATATTGTTTATTCTTGATTTCTTTAGTTGTTTTTTTTATTAGAAGATGATGTTAGAGTAGTTGTTTGCTAGGAATTGGGTGAAACTTGTATGATTGATTGATTGTGCATAATTTGGGGATTGTGTTGATTAATTGTTGAGATTAAATCGATTAATGGAACTTTGCATGTGTGTAATTCGATTAGGCCTTTAGATTACTATAGATTACATTGTAGTTAGTCATGATACGGACCATTGATTTAGGAATTGCAATTGTTGATTGAGCTTGATTAGTGATGCTCCTAGTTAGAGTCTCTCGTAGTTGGCGCTAGTTAACCTCTAGGAGATATCTTGTTGACTCTTTTGATTGAGCTTGCTATTAGTTTTCATAACCATTGACTTACATGTATTTCCAAGTTGCTACAATTTTCATGATTAGTTGTTGATCCCCTTTCCTAGTGCTTCATTTGTTTTGTTTTTTTGTTTGGTAGTTGGTTAGTGTTCTTTCTTTATCTTGGAATTCGACATAGCTTAGGCACATAATTGAGAGTGCTTGAACATTACCATTCCTTTGGGTTCGACCATTGACTTGACTCTATACTAGTATTTAAGTTGGTTAAGTGTTTATAAATTTAGTTTGACCGAGGGAGGATTAATTTCAGCGACCTAGTTCCACCCCTCGTCAGCCACCTTCGTCCGAGGTGGCCCAAAATGAACCCGTCCACAAGGACAGAGGGGAAAAGCCGACCCAGGAGAACACGACCAGTCATGACATAGCTCCGCATGTTGAGTTTTTGGGAACTAAGCTTCCTGGTTCCCAAACTAGTGGAGAGCTGCCCTCCCCGCCCAGGGCGGCCGAGTAGACCCAGCTAGTGCCCCATCCTGAGGGGCGTCCGCGCTTTGAAAATCTCTTAGAAGATACTTGTACCTCTTCGTCCTTTTCCCTTTTGATATTTTTGTTTTATTTTCTTCAGAACTTTAACTTGTTTTTATTTTTTGCAGAAACTTCTAAGGATTTGGACGTTCGTGTCCCTGGTTCTTCCTTAAATAGGGCCGAACGCAAGACTGTCCGGGACTCTATTCAAAAGGTCATCCCGTCCAAAACTCAGGACAAATACCGGGGTATCCATGATAGGCACCGTGGTCCAATGATCAACAGCTGCGTTGAGGTAGACTTCTGGTTCTTCAACCAATCTACTTAGCTAAATTTTTGCTATTTTGCTTTCTTTTACTAATTATTTTCTGTTCGTATGCAGCTTCTCCTTAGGCTCTAAGCCTTCTAAGACTGGCGTCCGAGCAGAGGTGCAAGCTCGAGGCAACCTAGACGGATCTCCACAAGCTGCAGGACGTAAACACCGGCCTGCCGGCCGTAGAGACGGCTCGCCATCAAACGCATACGAATGCTCTGTCTGAGAAAGTTACTTGGCTGAATGAGGACATCGTCAAGATGGGCGATGCTCTTAAGCAGGAGAAGCTGGCGAACGAGGCCCTTACCAAAGAGAGGGACAAGGTTGTCTCGCTTGTGGCCATTATGCAGGAGGCGGCCAACACCTCGGAACAGCTAAGCGTTGAGTTGGAGACCATCCAAGAAGCCTTGAACGCAGCTCTTCAAGCTGCGGACGAGAGCAACCAGGAGGCCGAGCGTTTGAGGAAGGAGGTAGAAGAGCCGAAAAATCAGCTAAGTGCTCCAAGGCCTATTCCTGCAGCTGACGTCGTCCGCATCGAACAGACAGCACTCACTCGCCTCAAAAACCATTTTGAGGACGCCTTTGCCATGATGGTGGAATCAGACGAGCTTTCTTATTATTAAGAGCGGTTCACCAAAAGGCTGGACTTCCTCATCATGAATGAAGAGTGCAAGGTTATCAGTCAACCTTACTTTCCCTTTGTCGAGACTCCCGGCTACAGCGAAAATGAAGCCGAGGGCGACGATGAAGAGGTGGCCGAGGATGAGGTCCCCCCTGATGATAACGCGGCCAATGCCGACAATGTTACCATGACGACAATGCTGATAATGGGGGTGATGATGCGGCCGAGTGAGGAGCCTCTTCTGCAGCTTATTTTAAGCTTTTAGTCTTCAATTTTTGTTTTCTATCTGCCTTCATTGTGAGCAATTTTTATTAGCCGCCTGTTTTGAGCGGTCTTTGTAAGGATTTCACCGCCTTCTGAGTGGTTTAAATTTTTAATTCAATTTGCCACCTTTTGAGCGGTTTTTTGCATTTTCGTACTAGGCAATTTTTATGCATTTAAATTATTTTTTTATATATGCTTATTGCTCAGTCGTACGAATACTGGGGGTATGCCCCTTTATTCGGCGTTTACCTAGTCCAAATTCCAGGTGGTTTGATTAACTTTGTAGATTTATACCTTGAAGGGTATGACTATATTTAGTTAATTAAATCATATATAATGATTGCCCTTGGACTAGGTGAACGCCGAATCAATTTTAAAGTATACGACCTTTGTTGGCTTTTGGTTGAGTCGTCCGTTGAAACTATCCTACGAACAGGCTTAAGAAATTCCAAGTATGATCTCAACTTGTGAATTCCCATTTACTGGGCTTGTTTGCCTTGGGAATCCTTGCCCTAAACTAGGCTATTTATGCCTTAGGCAATTTTTATTTCCCTCTTGGTTTACAAGTCGTCCCGATATGGTCGAACAATTTGACTGGCCTTTAGGCTTGTTGGCCGAGTGGCTAATCAAGGTATGCCCTTGCTATTTTCAATAGTCAGCATTTTATTTAAATGTGGCCGAGTGACTTGGGTAATGATGCCCTCTATTAACTTTTTAATCGGCCGCCACATGACTAGTGGACGAAGGCCTACTGTTAGAATTTTCACTCGGCCAATTCAGTTTATCGCTCGACTTAGTGTGGCCGAGTCAATTAATTATGTTGGACTCTCATTGAGGTCCTACTCGGCCTACACTTCATGCCCTACGTTGGGAAGGTTCGAGTTGCTATGTTGAAGCAACATTTGGTTCTCATTTTAGGTGCCCATCAGGCTTATTTGTGGTGCCCGACAAGCATAGTTGTGAACATCCAAGTTTTCAATTTTATTCGGCATTTTCAGCTTGCTTTAATTATGAACATAAATATAGAAAATAAAATTAACAACAATGCTTGACTTTTTATTAATATTTGTCGAAATTTTACATTGTTGGTGACCGTTTTGCTTAATTACATCGTTCGCCCATGAAGGCTTAGTTAGACTAATTGGTCATAATGACTAATGCAAAATTTTGCTGATAAGCTTTAAACATAATATTTTTTTTCAAATTGTCCATATTCCACCTTCGAGGAATAGGACGGATGTCTAAGGCTTCAAGACGATAAGTACCATCTGTCACTTCTTCTGTAATCTGGTAGGGCCCCTCCCAATTTGGGGTTAACTTCCCATCTTCATTGGCTCGGCCCACCACTTCTATCTTCCTTAAAACCAGATCCCCATCTTCAGCGGACGCTTAGACACTCGGCAATTGTATGCCTTTGTCATCCTCAGACAATAGATTTCGTGTCTGAATGCCGCATTGCCCCTAGCTTCCGGAAGGAAGTCTAGAGCAGTCTTCATAGCCTCCCAATTGACCGATTCATCATACAACATCACCCTGAGGGTAGGCTCGTACATCTCAATTGGGAGAACTGCCTCAGCTCCATAGAAAGAAAAGAATGGGGTCTCCCCTGTGGAGCTTTTTGCTGTTGTTCGTATGGACCATAACACATTAACCAACTCATCAGCCCATAGGCCGCCTGCTTTTTCAAGCTTGCGCTTGATACCATTGGAGATCAACTTGTTGTAGGCCTCTACTTGGCCGTTGGCTTGTGGTCGGCCGACTGAGGCAAAGCAATGAGCTATGCCATGGTCTCCCAACCATTCTTTGAGTTGGCGCGTTTCGAATTGGGGTCCATTATCGAACACCATAGATTGTGGCACCCCATAACGAGTAATTATGTTTTTCCAAATAAAAGCTGACATGTCTGTCTACTTAATCCCTCGGATGGCCTCGACCTCGACTCACTTTGTGAAGTAGTCGACTGCTACCAACACATACCGCCTTTGCCTTGATGCTGGCGTGTACGTCCCAAGATGTCCACACCCTATTTTTCAAAAGGGAGGGGACTACTTATGGCCGATAAACTATTAGCTGGGGGATGAATTAGGGTTGCAAACTTCTGGCACTTATCACATTTTTTTACCATCTGCATGACATCTATATTTAAGCTCAGCCAGTAATACCCTAAGTGGGTGGGCTTTTTGGCCAAAGCTCTTTCTCTAATATGCGAACCACAATGTCCCTGGTAGAGGTCGTCCAGCACATCATTCCCCCTCTCTAGGTAATACATTTCTGATAAGGTTTCACAAAAGCTTTCTTGAATAGGTCCCCGTTCTTCATCTTGAACCAAGCCACTCTCTTTTTCATCAACCAGCTCTCTTTTGGATCGGCCGGAAGCAATCCAACCCTCGGATAGGAAATGACAACGTCCATATATCCAAGCTGAGCTTCTGTTAATGGTCTGTACTGGCTCGACATCAATGCTTATTTTTTCCGCTACTTCCCAAAACACCGATCTGGGAGTATCAAATGATGTTGAGGATGCTAATTT
Organism: Chenopodium album; assembly: GCF_948465745.1. Taxonomy (NCBI): domain Eukaryota; kingdom Viridiplantae; phylum Streptophyta; class Magnoliopsida; order Caryophyllales; family Amaranthaceae; genus Chenopodium; species Chenopodium album. Next base: position 25,619,650 of record NC_137842.1, read on the forward strand.
GGAGAGGGCGTTAGCTTACTGATTGGACGAACGGGGCACTTGTTGTAGAGTAAAATGCTCAAGGCTCTCGACCTCTTCTTTAATTTTCTTCAAATATTTCATCATGGCCGGCTCCCTTACTTCGAAGTCACCATTCACCTTGCTGACTATTAGCTGGGAGTTTGAGCTCACATCAACCTTGGTTGCTCCAGCCGCCTTACACATTCTAAGGCCAGCTAGGAGAGCTTCATACGCAGCCTCATTATTTAAGGCTTGGAATTGAAATCTCTGCGCACATTCAAACTTATCTCCTAGGGGGGATTGATAGATAATTCCAGTACCGCATCCGGTTGCTGTTGCACTTTCATCCACATAAACCTTCCATATCTGATCCCCAGTCGGATGTAGGTCCGGCCTAGTCATTTCTGCCAAAAAATCAGCAAAATCTTGACCCTTGATTGCTTTTCTAGGTTCTAATGTGATGTCAAAACCCCTAAGATCCAAGGCCCACTTTAGCATTCGGCCACTGGCTTCCAAGGTTTCTAACGACTTCTTAAGAGGTTGACCAGTGTAGACTACAATCGAATGGGCTAAAAAATACGGCTGCAGCTTCTTGGATGCCATAAACAAGGCCAGACCAAACTTTTCAATGGGTGGGTACCTAAGCTTGGCATTACGCAGCACATGGCTAATGAAATAGACTGGAATCTGATCGTCGTCTTGTTCCACGAGGAGAACTGCGCTTAAAGAGTGATCTAAAATAGCGAGATACATGTATAATTTTTCATCTTTGAGTGGACTGACGAGCCGAGCCAATGTATGAAAAAGGCTTTTCAGCTGTATAAAGGCTTCCTTAGGCTCTTCAGTCCACTCGAACATAGCTTTCTTCTTAATAGTCTGGAAAAAGTATCAGCACTTATCCCCTAGTTTTTTTTAAAATCGGCTGAGTGAAGCTAAACAGCTGATGGGTGTCATAAATGGCACCCATTTGATGAGCATTTAGGTTGTTTTCTTCCTTATTTTCATGGCTTTCATGCTTAATAAATGCTTAGTTTTATGCTTTTGGTCTTAGTGTTTCGGGGGTTTTTGTCCCTTGGGAGAGTTACAACACTGAGACTGGATTCAGCAATGGACGCTTGTACCTGCAAAGCAAACGGACAGCCGGATGGTCGGTGGTTCGCCTCCGAAGATTAAGTTAGTAAGTATTCGGTAGTAAAACGTGCGGAAGTAAAGTTATCTGCTTTGATTCCAAGCTTAGGTAAAGTGATGTCTGTTCCTTGAAAATGACAGCTCTGTAATGAGAAAGTGACGTGTTGTCTCGTATTGCGTGTATCCATCCTATCATAAATGTAGGAACTGTCCCTATTTATAGGGTCCTTTGGGAAAGTGTGCCCTCCCAAGGATCTGGTGACCTAGGTATTAGGTCACGCCGCAAAACGGCGCCTCAAGGTTTGGGTCCTTGAAGGCCGCCATTCCAGAGGCAATGTCGAAGTGACACGTGTCACTGAGCTCAAAAGGCTTTTGGGCATCTTTTAGGGTGACACGCGTCGCCCTCTAAATGGTCCATGCTGGATCATCGATCTTTTTAGGACACAAGGATGTTTGCCCACCACGTGTCGTCATCTCATAGGTTCAGATGGCACTTTTACTAATGACACATGGCAGTTTCTGATTGGGCCACCTGGCCGGGTAAAAATACCCAAATCATTTGCCCCTCACAGGGATCACGTGCATTGCACATGGCACCTGTGACAGGTGTCATCATCTGACTGGACGGATTTTCAAATTGCATTTTGGGGGGAAAAATTAGGGTTTCCCCTTTCTATAAATAGGAGGGTTTGACTTCATTTTTTTTTTCACACATTTGCGAATCTTGGAAATTCTCTGGACTTTTGACTTTCAAAGACTCTCAAAGACCTAAACTTTGTCAAGCATCTGATGCTCGGCTTTCTGTCCGTCTGCTTCAGCCAACCAGGCGTCTCGTAATACCTTCTTCTAAGGTAATCGCCTGCTCTTTTCTTTTATTCTTTCTTGCATTTTTCATTTTTCAAATGGTTTCCGAAACGTACACGGCATGGCCTAGGTTGGCGATCAGCCGGTCACTGGGGACGGCTGAATCTAGAACTAGGAGTGCCGAATGCTCGTTCGAGAACTTTCCTTTAAGTACATCTCTAAATCCGACAGTGTCTGTGCATCTGCAGGACACGATGGCTCGAACAAAGCAAACAACGAGGAGATATAGGCCGGATGGTTTCTTTTACCATTCGGACAGTGAAACTGTAAACTCTAACGGCTCCATTAGGGTGCCTGCTAGCGAAATTTCTAAGCACCCCCCAAACCCTTCTTCTGACCTTCCCCTAACTCCAACTTATTACTCTTCCCCTTCTTCAAGCGGCACCCCCAGTGATACTATACTGCGGGAAGCCGACAGTCAGTACCAGGCCGAGCCTTCAGAACAGGCGTTGGAGGAGAGTCAAGGGGAGGACCCTGCTGGCCCTAGCCGACAGTCCCTTAGCTCTGGGGAGAGTTCTGATGACGATTCGGCCTCGTCATCTTCTGTTAATGCCTCCGTCACCTCAGAGGAGGCCCGAGCAAAAATAAGCACTGCAAGGGAATCTTTGTCAGTGGAAAAGGGGGGGAAGGCTGGGAAGAGCCGAGTGCTTCTAGGCGCTTGGAACGCGCCCCCTACTATCACCATGTTCCGCAAAGCAAGCGGACCTCTATGACATTCGGTCTTGCTAATTTCAAGCGCAAGACTGTAATGGGTCATGGCTTTTCCTTGTCCGTTCCCAACAAGGATGACACGATAACCTGGCCGACCCTGGCCAGTTATAAGGACCAAGCCTTCGGCTGCTACGAGGCGGTCCTTCAGGCTGGTCTACGCTTCCCTCTCCATCCGGTCGTGGAGAGAATACTGGACGGATACCAACTGGGTATCTGGCAACTTGCCCCGAATTCATGGATCAATATCATCGGGTAAGTTGCCGCATGTGAAATGATGGAGGTGGATCCCAGATTTGAGGCATTCGCTCACATGCATTATCTCAGCCGAGCGCCTGCCAAGGGCGGCGAAGTCTGGTACACCTTGTCCACCTACAAGGGGTACATGATGGCAGTCGGCAAGGAGAACAAGTGAAAGGACTGGAGAACAAAGTTCTACATAGTCCATTCCTCTGATAGCCGACTGAACCAAAAATATAATAGGTGGAACAAGGATCCGCCCCTCCTGGCTGGCAAGAGCGCCTTGCCCCTCTCCCTAGGCGGGCCCAGGAGGAAATTTTTTACCAGGGTTTGTTCAAAGTGTCCATTCGGACAAATGAGTAGGGGGAGAAAATAGTTGTCCCCTAGAGCTACATTCCCCTTTACAAGTGGCTGGAAGATGGGGTGTTCTTGGCCGCTTGTGGGCTAAGCTCTGAGATGCCGAGAGGTAGTCGGTCGTCTGATTTTATGCAACCTTTAAATTGTTTTTCAATGTATGTTTATAAAGTCTAACTCCTGCTTTTGGTTTAGATAAAGATATGGAAAAGGGGTCTCGGCAACAAGGAAGCCGGCTGCCGTCTCTGAAGCAAAATATCGCTCAAACGTCCTTAATCGGGCGAGTGACGAGCAGAAAACAGCCGGTACTCCCAAGGTAGCTATTTATGACACTTGGTATATTTTTCAACAAAGGTTAAATTTTGGCCGCCTGTTTTTCTGACGCCTTTCTGTTTGCTCATGCAGAGTGGTTCCACCAGGCCCTCTCCCTCCAAGCAATCCCAACCCAAGATTCAAAAAACTGGGGCTGGTGATGTGAGTGCATCCGACAAGAACCGGAAGCACATTGCTCACAAGCCCAAGAGAGGGGACGGCTCTACTCTCGAAGCTGACAGGGAGGTCAGCAAACCGGATGCTACTCAGGCATCGAAGGGTGGCTTTAAGCAACCCAACACTGCTGTCGGCTCAGCAGGAGAGAAGAGGCGTCACGGGAAAGAGGAGGAGGCTCAGCAAGACGGTATAAACCGCGCCTTTACTGAATTTCTATGTTAAGATAGTTTCTTAGAACTTCTTTGACTAACTTTTAATTTTGCAGCTCCTGTGCAAAGGCCGACTGTCGTCCAAATGTCCAAGGATATGCTGAGGGCGCTTGACCCAGACGACAAGGCGTCCGTAAGGGGAGTCGACACCCTCAACTTGGATGCCATCTTGGGGAACCTCTATGAGGTAAAAAGTTAGCTTAATTTTCTTAGTATTTAAGCACATATCCGACTGGTCTTGACCATTTGGCTCTTTTCTCATTTTCAGGCTATGCTGCGCATCCAGAGGCTAAGAAGGCCAATCCAAGAGAAGTCTAAAGAGGTAACATCCGCTAAAGCTCGAGCCGAGTCCGCCTTAGACCGAGCTCAATTTGAAATTGCTCAGAATGAGCTTCTGACCCTTGATATGATGTATTCCCAGGCGGACGCCAACCTGCAGGTGAAGAGAGACTTGGATTCGGCTCGCTCCAAAATCAATGACCTTAAGGCCGATTAAAAGCCTTAAGGAAAAGCTTGAGCCTCTTCAAGAGGCCAGGAAAGAGGCCGAGAGGGCCAAGGAGCGGGTTGGCCGCCTGGAGGTGCGCTTGTCGAACCAGGAGAAGCATCTGAAGGCCAAGTTCCAGTCCTGAGCTGAGGAGGAGAAGCAGGCCCTTGTCAAACAAATGATGGAAGACTATGAGGCCATCATGCGGATGGCATGGGAGGCGGTATAGCCGGGTGCTGATTTTGGCATCTGGAAATCCAAGTTTGATCAAGCAAACGAGGATTTCAATGTTGAACTCCTTCGCCAGGCTGAAGAGGAGGCGAACAAGGCTGATGCTGAGGGCGAAGAGGCCGGCTCCCCTTCAGGCTCTTCTGGGGACGAGGCGGGGGACGAGGGATGCGGCTGCCCATGTTGATAACTCCCCTGCCCCTTAAGCTTTTTATAAGTTATTTCTGCGGCTGAATGGCCATTTATCTCATGTTCCGGCCTCCGTGTCGAGTATTTGTGTATCTTTACCGACCGAGGGGTCGGGTAAATTAACAATTTCTCTGGCTTTGCCAGCAAACAGTCTTACCCAGTCGTCTGGTGATGATTGGGCTTTATAATTTGAAATCAATCGGCCGTTTGGCTGAAGTTATTCATATTGTTGTTTTAAATTTTTTCATTGCATGTTTTTTGGCTAAGTGTTATAACCTGTATACCATGCGAATGTTCTTGCCCCTGGACGGATGTCGAGTGGTTTCGGTTGAGTGGATTGATTGACTTAGAAATTATTGATACTTAGAAGAGTATGCATGGTTTCTAAGTCAATCAATCACTATGGTAATTGCCCCAAACCACACGACAGACGGCCATCCGGAGTTAATGAATGATTGTTTTTATTCGGCCAGTGGCACAAACGAAATGCAAAATTCTTGACTAAGCAATTTTTCTTAAAAGAAAACTTTCGCATGTTTTGCCCCAAAAGCTAAAAGCAGGCGTGTCCAACCATAGCCCTCATCGAGGTAAGATGCTAAGTTTTAACTTAGTCTTAATTTTACTTAAGAATAGTCCGCCTGTCTTGCTCCAAGAGCTAAGAACAGGCGCATCCGGCCTAATGCCTCAATAGCCTCTGCTTATGAAACAATGACCCTTTTCGACTGTGCTAGAATAGTTAGAAAATTCTGGCCTTTTAGATTTCACTTTCGATTAAATCAAACGACTACGAATGCTGCCTTAGCATTCGGTAGGGCCGCTTGGTGTATTTGTAGAGCAATGTGCCACCCAAATGGGAGATTCTTCTCCTCGACGAATTCGCCCGGATGGACGTCGCTGGTTATCTGACTCATGTTGGAGCAGACGGTCATACTCATGTTGGAGAAGACTGTGACCATTCGGACTCTATTTGTTTTTAACATCCGGCCATTGACCTCAAAATGATTTATCTGGCCTTAGGCCTTCTAAAGAATTAAGAATATATTCGTTAAGTGTTAGCATAAACTTAAAGAATTTCGTAGAAACGACTACTTTAAAGCAGTCGGCTCCTTCACAGAGATTGGGGCGTCTGCTGTTGGGACAGACGTTATCCAAATACATTGGCCGTCTGTATTTTGGTACAGGCGACACTAATAATAAAAAGACAAGTTGGGAATGAAGGCATATTCTCATTAGCAAAATTTAAAATGACAAAATTTGAGGTATTTACATTCGTACTTAGAAATAGTACTTTTTCAAGTTGTCTACATTCCAAGTTCGAGGAAGCTTCCTACCATCTGGTTCTTCCAGGCGGTAGGTGCCGTCTCTTACTTCCTCATATATTCGGTAGGGGCCTTCCCAATTTGGGGTCAGCTTTCCCTATTCATTCGCCCTACCGACTGCCTCCATTTTCCGTAGCACAAAGTCCCCCACTTTGAGAGGACACTTGTGTACTATTTTGTTGTAAGCTCGTGTCATTCCCAGACAGTAAATCTCATGGCGCAAGTCAGCATTGCCCTTGCGCTCCAGAAGTGAGTCTAATGCCAGCCGCAAGGCCTCCCAGTTAACTTCTTCGTCATATAACATGACTCGAAGAGTCGGCTCATAGTGTTCAATGGGCAGGACAGCTTCTACACCATACACCATGAGGAACGGGGTTTCTCTAGTTGCCCCTTTAGCAGTCGTTCTGATGGACCAAAGGACGTGTGGTAATTCATCCGCCCAAAGACCACCAGCCCGTTCAATTTTCTTTTTAATCCTGTCTGAGATTATCTTGTTGAAGGCTTCGACCTGGCCGTTTGCTTGAGGCCGGCCGACTGATGCGAAGAAGCTTGAGACCCCTTGTTCTCCCAGCCAAGTCTTGAGTTGAGGCGTCTCAAATTGAGGACCATTGTCAAAAACAATAGACATGGGCACCCCGAAGCGAGTGATAATATTCCTCCAGATGAAGGAAATGACATCTTTTGTCTTGATGTTTTTGACCGCCTCCGCCTCTACCCACTTGGTAAAGTAATCCACAGCTACCAATATGTAGCGCTTGCTGCCTGGTGCCGTGGTGTAAGGCCCAAGTATGTCCATGCCCTATTTGGCAAAGGGTATTGGGCTGTGGATGGCCGTCAGGTCTGTGGCCGGACGATGGATGAGCTTGCCAAACTTTTGGCACTTGTCACATTTTTATACCATCTCCATGGAATTTGATTCCAGAGTAGGCCAAAAATAGAGCCGCCTGGCCTTGGCAGCTAAGGACCTGCCACCTATATGGGAGGCGCAGAAACCCGCATGCAAATCTTCGAGGACCTCTTTACCCTTCTCTGGGGTAACGCACTTCAATAGGGGTTTCAAGAAACCAGTTTTGAAGAGTTCTCCTTGCCTCAGCTCGAAGTTTGCCACTTTCTTCTTCAGAGCAGCCGCCGTCTACAAGAAAAGCCCAGATGTTGTCCATCCATGTAAAGCTTCGGTCGAGAATTCCAATGGGGTCTTCGTTAGATATACTTCTCTTTTCCATGACCTCCTAGAAGACCGACCGAGGCGTTTCACAGGAGGCGGATGATGCTAGCTTTGACAGACCATCTGCCAGATTATTTGAAGATCTGGGCACCTGAGTTAGATGGAACTCCTCAAGTGTCCCAACTTCACTTTTGACCGCCTGCAAATATTTTATCATGGCCGGATGAGTGGCCTCGTACGTTCCATTGACCTAAAGTACGACTAGTTGAGAATCAGAGCAGACGTCAATCTTCTTTGCCCCTGCCGCCTTGCAATACCGAATGCCGGCCAACAGGGCCTCATACTCGGCCTCATTGTTAGAGACCTGGAACTTGAACCGTAGTGCATATTCGTACTTATCTCCCTTAGGAGATTGACAGATAATCCCTGCACCACAGCCATTCACAATGGAGCTCCCATCCACATACACTTTCCAAACCTTGTCAGTATTCTAGTTGCCCCTTAGGCGAATTCTTGCCCCTTTATTGCGTTCCTTGGTTTGTAAGTGATTTCTAATCCTTGCATTTCAATCTCCCATTTAAGCATTCGTCCAGAAGAGTCCAAGGTTGTGGGTGGCCGCTTGATCGGTTGGTCAGTATAGACCTCTACCGCATGCGCCAAGAAGTAGGGTTTTAGCTTCCTGATGGCCATGTAAAGGGCAAGGCTAAATTTCTCAACCATGTGGTACCGAAGCTCTGCGTTCCTTAGAACATGGCTAATGAAATACACCGGGAGCTAGATGCCGTCTCTTTCAGCTAAGAGAACGACACTGAGGGCATGATCAGAGACGGCTAAGTACATGAAGAGCTTCTCTTTGGGCAAAGGGCTAACAAGCCTTGGCAAAGAGTGCAGATGAGTTTTCAGCTTTTGAAAGGCCGCCTCTGCATCATCCCCCCATTCAAAGTTGGTCTTCTTTTTGATTGCCTGGAAAAAGTAGAGACACTTGTCGCCTAACCGACCGAGGAATCTCCCGAAGGCCGCCAGGCAACCTGTTAACTTTTGCACTTCCTTCACAGTACGGGGCGACAACATGTCGATTACCGCCTGTATTTTCTCAGGGTGTGCCGCTATTCCCCTTTGGTCAATCAAAAATCCGAGAAACTTCCTAGACTCAATGCCAAAGACACACTTTTTTGGGTTTAACATGACCTTGTGCCGCCTGAGTGTGGCGAATGTTTCTCGGAGATCAGCAAGATGATCCGCCTGTTGTTTGGATTTGACTATCTTGTCATCAATGTACGCCTCTACATTCCTTCCAATTTGATTAATGAAGACCGTGTTAATCATTCGTTGGAAAGTAGCAGGCGCATTCTTCAAACCAAACGGCATCACCGTATAACAGAACAACCCCTGATTAGTGACGAATGCCGTCTTTTCTTGATCTTTTTTCCACAGGGGGATCTGATAGAAACCTGAATAGGCGTCCATAAAACTCATCAGGGCATGTCCAGCTGTTGAATCGACCTGACTGTCGATCTTAGGCAGTGGATAGCTATCCTTTGGACATGCCTTGTTGAGGTCTGTGTAGTCAACACACATCCGCCAAGTTTCATTCAGCTTTTTTACTAACACAGCGTTAGCTACCCACTTAGGGAAATTGCACGCCCGAATGAACTTGGCGTCTAGCAGCTTTTTAACTTCGCGGCTGCCGCCTGACTTCTTTCTTAGCCATGGTTTCTTTTATTTTGCCGGATGGGCTTCTTTTTAGGATCCACGGCGAGTTTGTGTACAGCGAGATCTGGGCTGATGCCTGGCATCTCTTCCACTTCAAAGGCAAAGATGTCTTTGAATTATCTCAACAGCTTATGAAGGCTTTCACCCAGCTTTACAAATGCAACCGTCCCCACCTTAACCGTCCGCTCTGGGCGGCTGTCGTCCAGAGGGATATCAATGTGTTGGCCAGCAGGCTGGGGACGGAGATCATCCGACCGTTCCCCGGTCAGTGATTGCTATTGTTTTTCTTTTTTAACCACCACCAGCTGACCAGTCTTTCTTTTCTTTCCGGCTGATGGGGCCGATTGTTCTTCCTTGAATTCGTCGAGGTCGATCATTTGCTTGCCCCGGCCGGATGCTACGGCCGCAGGCTTGACGTCCGAGAGGTAACACTCTCGAGCCGTCTTTTGGTCCCTATTGAGGGAACCGACTGTTCCATCATCCTTCTCATACTTGGGACGCATGAGAGCAGGGATGATGACGGTCTTACACTCATTTAGAGTGGGGCAGCAAAAGATGAGGTTGTAAGCTGTAAGCTCTTCAACCATTAGGAAGCGGATGGTCATGTGCCGACCGTCTCCCCTGCTTCCCAGGCGGACAGGTAAGTCAATGCGTCCGACTAGGTGCACAAGTCCTCCCCCAAACTCAACAAGGGTGTGGGAGACCTCCATCATGCTATCCAGTTTGTACTTGAGATTGGATAAGCATTTGAGGCTGATGAGGTCCGAAGAGCTTCCTGTGTCAATCAAAATTTGACCAACCAACTGGTTGGCCACCTTGCATTCAATGACCATAGGGTCATCATGCGACCGACGGACTTTGCCTTTGTCCTGCTCGGTGATGACAACTTTAGGGAAGGCGGATGTGCCTGACGCCTCTCCTTCCTCAACCAAGTTGACCATGTTTCTCAGATGGTCCTTGGTGCCCCGAATGGTCGGGCCACCACCGGCAAATCTGCCTGCTATGGTGTATACAGGATCTTCATCAGTTTCGGCACTCACAGCAGGCTGGGAGTCTTTTTCTTTGACTGCCCCGGATTTGCCTTTGAAGTCACTTTGGACATCACATAGGACTTCAGCTGTCCTTTGTCGGCCAGACGGTCGAGCTCCCGCTTGAGACTGAAGTTGACGTTCGTGTCATTGCCGACATCCTCATGGAAATGGCAAAGCTTGTTCTTGTTCCAATTTTCAGTGGAACCTTTCATAGGAGTCGGCTTCTCAAGAGTCAGCCGATCCTTAATTTCCAATAGGTTGGAGCAGCAGTCCTTGTGGAACTCGTACCTTGGGACGTACGGTTTCCACTCTTTTTTCTTCTTCTTGGCCGGTTGATCAGAGTTATCAATGGCCCAGACTTGTTTTTTCTTTTTCCTCTCTTCTGGCTTAGGAGCCGGTTGAGCAGTCCGACTCTCCTTCTATTGGTCGGACTTCTTATGGTCCGACTGCTTATTGGAGGAGCAGAGTTAGGTCGCCTGTATATAGGCTTCCGCCTCTCGTAAGGCTCCTTGTAGAGTAAAGATTTGTTTGCGGACGAGTTCGTACTTAAAAGTAGACCCGTCCTTCAGACCCTTAAAGAAGTCTGTGAAGGCGACCTGATCAGACAACCCATGAATCCGGATTCGTACCAGATTGAACCGCCTGACATAGGAATGCAAGCCTTCTCTATCTCCCTGCTGTACATTTCCCAAGTCAAGGCTTGTCTTTTTGGCAGCGATGTTCATAGAGAAGTTTGAAGCGAACAAGAACGCAAGCGTCTTGAAGCTATTAATGCAAGTAGCCGGCAGATTGTTGAACCACTGTTGGGCTATGCCCTTCAGGGTGGCAGGAAAGCAACGACACCATGCGCCATCATCCAACCCCTATAAATACATGAGGTGGGTGTATGCTAGCAGGTGGTCTTCTAGGTTGGAGGTCCCGTCATAGGTTCCAACCAGATCATTTTTAACTTTAGCCGGCTGTTCGGCTTCAGTTATTTCCCTGGAGAAGGCAGAGGGTTGATCTCTAAGGTGTTGCAGCCTAAGCTGCCAGTCCATCGGCTGATAGCCGTATGCCGCCAGTCCTCCAAAGAGGGGAGGCTGCATGTAAGGTAAAACCGGCGACTAGTACAATGGTTGAGCCATGTACTAGGCCGACTGTAACATATGAGGGCCAGACTGAACCCGTGGGCTGCTTGCTGGGGTCTCATGTACAGACTGGGAACACCTAACAGAGGTATTCCGAAAGCTATCATGATAAGTCGACGTTGAAGCCGACTCTGATAGCTGAGTCTTCTTCTGCTCAATGTATTGTCGATCATCAGAGAATGTTTTCTTGCTACCATCCGGCTGTATGTGCCGGATGGCTTTTCTTGTGCCCGTTTCTGGGAAACGGAGCCTGGTAAGGTCAAATTGGGGCCGAGCCTTCTCCGTAGGGGCAGGATGAGGAGTCGGATGACGGTCCCTGACCGACTTCTGTTTGCCAGCTTGGGCTGGCTTCATGGCCGACTGCTCCTTTATGGGAGTAAGCGACTTCTTGAAGGCGAGTTGTTTGATTTCACCCTTGAGACTGCTCAGGATTCTCATGAGTTCATCTCGAGTGACGGGAGTCGATCCTGCCGCCTGGGACGGATCACCCGTCCGCACTGGGGTCTTTTTGGCTGGCCAACAGTTTTGCTTGGCCCCGCCTGATCAGTGTTACACTCCCGCTTTTCCAAACTGCGGATGCGTTTTGAGATAAGGGACCCGTTAGGATCCACATAGGCTTCGACGTCAGCGTCGTCCCCTAAGTCATGGTCTGTCTGGACCTCTATGTCTTCTAGAGGCCGATTGGCCTCTGGATTCGGTACAGGGACTTGTGAAGCCATTTCAGAGCTACTCTCCCCACAGACGGCGCCAAATGTATCGGGGGCTTTTGTCCCTTGGGAGAGTTACAACACTGAGACTGGATTCAGCAAAGGACGCCTGTACCTGCAAAGCAAACGGACCGCCGGATGGTCGGTGGTCCGCCTCCGAAGATTAAGTTAGTAAGTATTCAGTAGTAAAACGAGCGGATGTAAAGTTATCCGCTCGGATTCCAAGCTCAGGTAAAGTGTCGTCTGTTCCTTGAAAACGACAGCTTTGTAATGAGAAAGTGACATGTTATCTCGTATTGCGTGTATCCATCCTATCATAAATGTAGGAACTGTCCCTATTTATAGAGTCCTTTTGGAAAGTGTGCCCTCCCTAGGATCCGGTGACCTAGGGATTAGGTCACGCCGCAAAACGGCGCCTCAAGGTTTGGGCCCTTGAAGGCCGCCATTCCAGAGGCAATGTCGGAGTGACACATGTCACTGAGCCCAAAAGGCTTTTGGACATCTTTTAGGGTGACACGCGTCGCCCTCTGAATGGTCCATGCTGGATCATCGATCGTTTTAGGACAGAAGGATGTTTGCCCACCACGTGTCGTCATCTTATAGGTCCAGATGGCACCTTTACTGATGACACATGGTAGTTTCTGATTGGGCCACCTGGCCGGGTAAAAATACCCAATTACTTAGTCTTACCTTTCCTCTCTTATTTTTGTAGCTTTTGTGCTTTTCTATGGTTTTTCTAGTCTTTTCTCCTTCATTTGGTCTATTTTCGTGGTTGTAGGTATTGTACGAGGTTTGGGTCTTGATATTGGTAATTTACTTAGGTGGAGAAAGCTTTTGGAGCAAGCGCATAGCAATTGGAAATCTCAAGATGCAAGGAAGTGGATTCTCCAATTCTAGCTCTTGCACTCTTAAGCAGTGCTCTCATAAATATGGGGTGTTGAACCCATAATCATGTGCTTTTGGGACTGCCTCACTTAGTGTTCATCATCATCATGATTGTGCGTTCATTCGAAGACCTTAGCGAACGCACGAAGCCGCGAGAAGATCGAAGAAACCCAGAGAAGCGCGGGCATGCAAGGCACCGGCGCGAACGCGCCACCCCTGCAGCGTGGGCACGCCTTCCCTACATCGCGGGCGCGCCTTCCTGGGTATTTGTTTGCTCCGTTTTTTTTTTTTGCGCCTCTATAAATACCTTTGTAAACCAGATTTTGGGGCAAGTTTAGAATAAGCTTCATTTCAATTTTTGATCATTTTCTTTGCTTAATTGAGAGCTTCTCTTTCTTGTTTTAGGGTTAGTTTAGGAGTAGATTTTAGAGAGAGAAAGTGAGGAATTTTAATGGTGATTGAGAGATTGAAGATTCAATGGTGACAATTGTGTTGGAGATCTTCTCTATTATCAATGAGCATTCTTAACTCTATCTCATTTTATTGCTTTGTTTAATATTCAAGTTTGTTTGATTTGATTTTGATGTTTGATTATTGATTTGTGTAATTTTTCTTCATATATTGTTGATTCTTGATTTCTTTAGTTGTTTGTTGATTAGATGATGATGTTAGAGTAGTTGTTTGCTAGGAATTGGGTGAAACTTGTATGATTGATTGATTGTGCTTAATTTGGGGATGGTGAATTGTTAACACTACTACAAAAGTTTGCAAAGAGACCTGTTAAAATATGCCTGAGAGACCGCCTCATAACGGGTCTCTATTTCAGGGGTCTGTTTGATAAAGAGACCCGTTAATTAGGGAGGGTCTGTTTATAGGGTCAAAAAGACCCGTTGTAAGTGATAGTGGGTCTGTTATGTTAGTTATAAAATAAATAATTTAATAGAAAAAGAAACCTGTTATTCAAGATATGGGGTCTGTTTAATGGGTATCAAACAGACCCCTCATGTCAAATAACGGGTCTTTTTGTTCTCTAATTTTTTTTTAAAAAAAACTTATTTTTTCTTTAACTTTTATGTGCTTTGGCAGGTTTGCATTTAAATTTCGATAATTTTGTTTTCATGCTTATAAAAAATGGCTGAAAAATCATAAATTATAAGTTACTCAATACTATAGAAATAGCAATGAGTAAAATTTATGTGATACAAAAAAATCATCCAATATAAAATTGAAAAAAAAAAATATTATAATTTACTAAAATTTACAATTATATTACATGAACAACTAAACAAGGCTTTAGTACTAAATTTTCTTCCTCCTTTGTTTGAAGTCACGTAAACCTGACAAAACAAAAACAAAAAGTAATGAATCATTGTCAGAATTATACTAAAAAACTGATTTGAAAACCCATTCAATAAATAAAAAAAGAAAAATTAAATACACCACAGATTATTGAATTGAAACAAATCATAAACATCACAAGTAATTAGTAACATTAATAAATAAAAAAAAGAAAAATTAAATACATTACAGAATATTGAATTGAAACAAATCATAACATCACAAGTAACTAGTACTAATTTATAGCACAAAAAATTGCAAAACCCCATACTCTGCATAACATTCGGTTAATAAGTTTGTTGAGAAAAGTATAAAATCAATCAAAAGTTCAATAACAATCCAATTAAATTATAAATTTCCAGACAAATTCAGAAATGAAAAAATCAAATTATGGATAGATTACCTCAATTTAGATCGGAAGTTAGGTCATTAATTGGACAACAATTCTTCATATTTTCCAGATCTATTATCATAAGAGGTTCAGTATCTCTCTGCCTTTGAAGAATTAAAGTATACCTTGAATTCGGGATACCATAACCATTCACCATCAACTTCAAGCAACTGAAATACGCCGCGTGTCGTCTTTTAATTCGATTCTAGTACAAAAGCAAGCATCTTGGTTGTTTGTTGAAAATCGCATATTTGGTCAAATGAGAAGAGAAAAAGCAAGCATATTGAGGGGGAGAGATCGAAAAAGCTCGACCCAGAGTGCCCATTATATCATATTTTAGAGTATTTGCAGAGTTTTTGTTTATGGAGGAAGGAAGAGGAAGCTAGTGACGGCGGATTCATAAAAAAGAGAGGATGAGGGTTTTCATTTGGCATTGGGGTTAGGCAGAGGTTATGAAGAGAGAAGAGAGAAGGTGAGTGAGTTTTAAAGAATACAAATCATACAATGATTAAAAATTAAAATAGAGTACCACATTGCTGCAGGATCAAAGGTAATATACCCGTTAAACTTGAGAACGGGTCTCTTATCACCCCCATTTTTCTCAAATGATTTAAGATGTGGGACCTAATATAACGGAGAAACCCGTTAGGTTTGCTATCGGTTCTCTTATCTCTCTTTTTTTTTCTTACGCCAAAATTCATACACATAAGAGACCTGTTATAACTTATGTTGGATCTCTTATATCAAGCAGACCCGTTATTTAAACAACAGGTCTTTTATCAAGGGTATCTTTTCCAAGTTTTGTAGTAGTGTAAGATTAAAGTGATTAATGGAAGTTTGCATGTGTGTAATTCGATTAGGCCTTGTGAATTATGTTAGATTGCATTGTAGTTTATAATGATACAGACCATTGATTTAGGAATTGCAATTGTCGACTGAGCTTGATTGGTGATGCTCCTAGTTAGATTCTCTCGTAGTTGACGCTAGTTTGACATCTAGGAGATAGCTTGTTGACTCTTTTGATTGAGCTTGCCATTAGTCTCCACAACCATTGACTTGCATGTATTTCCGAGTTGTTACAATTGTCATGATTACTTGTTGATCCCCGTTCCTAGTGTTTTATTTGTTTGGTTCTTCATATTGTTAGTTGGTTAGTGTTTACCTTTTATCCCTAGACTTCGACCTAGCTTAGGCATATAATTTAGAGCACTTGAACTTAACCGTTCCTTTGGATTCGATCCTTGACTTGCCTCTATACTTGTATATAGGTTTGTTAAGTGTTTATAAATTTAGTTTGACCGAGGGAGGATTAGTTTTAACAACCTAGTTCCACCCCTCGTCAGCAGCCAGTCAGTCTTTGCACTTCTTTGATTGTTCTCGACGACTTCATGTCTAAAGTAGCTTGAATTGTTTTAAGTTGGCCTCAATTCCTCGCTGATAGATAAGAAACTCGAGAAATTTGCCGAACTCAAATCCAAAGACACATTTACTTGGATTTAACATCATCTTATGCCGTTTGAGTTCGGTAAACGTTTCTCGAAGGTCCTTGAGTTGGTCGGCCGACTCTTTTGACTTGACAATCATGTCATCAATATAAGCTTCCATGTTTTGGCCGATCTGATCTCTGTGTTGACGAGTCTTTGAAAAGTAGTCGGGGCATTCTTGAGGCCGAATGGCATGAATTTATAGCAGTACATCCCCTACTTAGTCACAAAAGCAGTTTTCTCTTGATCTTCCTCCCACAATGGGATCTGGTGGAATTCGGAGTATACGTCACTAAAACTCATAAAGGGCATGTCCGGCCGTCACTAAAACTCAATTTTTATCAAAGGAAAGCTATCCTTCAGACATGCCTTGTTGAGGTCAGTATAATCAACACACATTCTCCATGTTCTATTTGGCTTCTTAACAAGGACTACATTGGCTACCCAATCTGGATAGTAACATTGCCGAATGAACCCGGCTTCCAACAGCTTTCGCACTTTAGCTACGGCCGCCAGATTTCTCTTTTCCCCGTGGTTCCGTTTCTTCTAACGGACGGGCTTTATAAGCGGGTTAACAGATAACTTGTGCACAACTAGGTCTTGACTAATACTCGACATTTCACTTACTTCAAATGCAAACACATCTTTGAAATCCCTTAGCAGCTTGACTAGGTTGTACCCAAGAAATTGTACGGCTATAGTGCCTAAGTTGAACGTCCGAATAGGTTGGTCCGAATCCAGCACTACATCCTGGTGATCGCCGGCCGGCTGGGGCCTTAACTCTTCTAGCCAGCCGACGGTCATTAATTGCTATGCTTGCTCTCTTTTGGCCGCCTTTCTCTTTTGGCTGACCTGGTATGCTTAGAGTGACCCTTCATCTAAGTTTGGCTCGATTGACTTTACTTGCCCACGAATGGTCGGTTTCACAACTAATTGATTACATTCTTTTGCCATTTTCTGACTTCCCGATCGAACCAATCTGCCCGTCCGATCTTTGAAACTTCATCAGCATAAGGTGTGGCACAATAATTGCCTTGGTTGCAATCAAGGCGGGTCGGCAGAGTATGACATTGTAGCGTGTTATCTCATTGACCACTAGGAAGCGGACCACTATGTCCCTTCTTGCCCCTTTCTTCCCCAGCCGGACCGACAAATCTATATTTCCGGCTTGGTGAATAAATGCCCCTCCAAACCCAACCAACGGCTGAGAGACGTCCTTCAGAGCATCTTCTGAGAATTTCAAAATTTTCAAATAGGAGAGGCTAATAGTATCGGACAAGCTACCCGTATCAATCAGTATCCTCTTAAACTTCAAATTGGCTTTCTTCAGAATAAATACAATCGGATCATTGTGCAAGGTCTTGACCTCTCTTCGGTCGGCCTTACTCACTGTTACCTCTGGGAAAGGCTTGGCCTTAACCCCTTCGGTATGCATTACACCCTTTCCAAAATTCCATGTATCCTTCTTAATTCCTGTCATGGTCGGGCCGCTTGCAGCGAAATTGCCTACTATGACAACCACAAAACCAGAGTCCGTGCTGTTCCCATCTTTTTCCTTTTCATTTTGATTTTTCTTCTCAGACTTATTGTCTGTCTGTAGACACCCATTTGTGTCTCCCCAAAACCAAACCTAGTGATGAATACCTTTCACATCGAATCATAATCGAATGAAGTGAAAGTGTGGAAAATCTTGTGTTGCGGTTAGTTTTTAATAAAAATCTTTTCTTTCTATTTTCGAAAACTTACTTTATTTTATGAAAATATCCAATCCAGTTTAGTTTGGTCTATAATAAGGGTCCAATAATAGTCTAGTTGGATTAGGCTCAAAAAGAGCTTTCCAACGATATATTATAAGCTCAATTCCGATGAATAATGAGGTAGTTATGGCCAAATTACTAAACTGGGTCCGGTTTAATCTTTATATGCGGCCCTATGATCTAGAGGAGGGCCTATTATGAATTATCATTCCTAATGCAATTAGAATTGATTATAGTCTTCTAGAATCTTCTAGACGGTTCTTTTGAATCCTAATGTTATTAGGATTGATAATTAAGTTTTATGTGTTTATTTGGAATAAAAGAAGTGTTTTAAGTGAAATTTCAATTTTACCCATCGTACGGACGTTTACAATTTGATTTTATTAAAAAATAAGAAAACGTGTGGAAAAATCGCCTGCAGCGCCGAACGACAGGTTGTCGCCTCGGGACAGGCACTGCCGCACGGCGACATCAACGACTTGTTTTATTCCTTTTCGAACTCCGATTCTTTTTTATCTAATCCGGACTGTTTTCATTATAAATAGCGTCCTTAGACCTTCACCCCTTCTCACCAACTCTCATCAAGAAATTCTTGATACTCTCTTTGTTTTTTTTCTAAACTAACCTTTTCACAAACAAAATTCCGCATTCACAAGATCTGGATACACCTAACCAAATTCGAAGTTGCCTTCGCCCCAGACGTGAAAGAAAGAGGTACGAGGCATCCAAGTAAGTGCTTTAATTGTTAATTGATGTTTTGATATAGAAATCATGTTTAGATTGTTATTTTGTTTCCTAGTATCATGTTAGGATGTTTTATTGCTTCTTAGTATCATGTTTAGGGTAATTTCTAATATAAAGAATGATTAATAGAATGCTTCCTATTTTCCTTCCTAATAGCATGTTAGTATCATGTTAGGGTTAAAGTTTTGATCTTTGATGCTTAGTGACATGCTAGGGTTTGTTATTAATCTTGTTAGTATCATGCCTAGGATCTTGCTATTATTATGCTTTAACATGATGATGATTATTTTTATGATTCATGAGATTATTTTTAATTATGATTATTATGACTATTATTAGTGTTGTGATTATTATGTTGTTTGATATATTTATTGTTATTCCTTGATCACGCCTTTTATGCATGTTTCAAGGGAATTGGTACTTGTAATCACGCTTAATAAGATAATTAATAATCTTGTTTATGTTAATTTGATTATAATTCAAGTAATTGTCAATAATAATCTTATTTGTGCATTAATATTCAACCAACATAGATAAACAGGTTTAGGGTAAACTTAATGATTGCATGTTAGTCAGAAAGCGCACATGAATACGAGAAGAATAAAGTAGAGGACTATTATTAGGGCAGATTCTTTCTCTTTTAGATTGGATTTGTACCTTCATCCCCAAACTTCCAGTCTTGGTTCCTGACCTATTGGAGTTGATGATCTCTTGGATCGTTAAGGGGTGTAACCTTCACCCTGTGAACGGTTTACCTGTTCCTAAAACTAGTTGGTGACTCTTTTTCTCTAGCTTCCTTCCCTTTGGACGCCACCACGCTTAAGTGTATGATCACAGTGGGGTTCAAGTTTAGGGTAATGCATGAAATATTCCCTACAGTTTTTGGCGACTCCACTAGGGAGGATTTCTATTTTAATTCCTAAAATTTATTTTTGTAATGATTAAGAATGAATGGATGAGACTTGAAAAGTTCTAAGTATTTCATGTGCGTAATTTTGATTAACATTATTGTCATATGCATAAAAAAGGTTATCATTGGAAAGACCATCCGTAATTAGTCAAAAACGTAGGATTTTTACACGTAGGAAATTTAAGGAATATCTTTCTGTAGACACCCAGTTGTGTCTCCCCAAAACCAAACCCAGTGATGAGTACCTTTCACGTCGAATCATAATCGAATGAAGTGAAAGTGTGGAAAGTTTAGTGTTGCGGACAGTTTTAATTTCTTTTCTCTTCTCTCTGTTTTTAAAAACTTATTTTAAGAAAAACATCCAATCCAGTTTGGTTGGTCCATGATATGGGTCCAATAGTAGTGTAGTTGGATGGAGCTTGACAAGAGCTTTCCAACGATATATTATAAGCCCAATTCCGATGAATATTGAGGAAGTTATGGCCAATTTACTAAACTGGGCCCGGTTTGAGCCTTATACGCGGCCCAATGATCTAGAGGAGGGCCTAATATAGATTTATCATTCCTAATGCAATTAGGAATGGTTTTAGTCTTCTAGATTCTTCTAGAAGGTTCTTTTCATTCATAATTCAATTAGCATTGATAAATTGACTTTTGTTGACTTTTCAGAGTTTTAATTAAAATTAAAGAACGTTTTTTGAGGAAGATACGATTTTATCCTCTTGTACGGCAATTTTTATCTGATTTTAAGAAAACGCGTGAATTTCTGAATCAGTGCCAAACGCCAGCTGTAGCGCTTGGCGCTAGCATTGGCGCCTGGCGCTAATGTTGGCGTCTGGCGCCAATAGCGAGCGTTGGCGCCAACATCGTTTTATGTGCGCCAGAACTCTGTTTTTATATTTTATCTTTTTGGCTGATTTTCTTTATAAATAACGTCGTAAAAACTCCGTTTTCATTCAAGCGTTTTCGTAAATAACGTCGTAAATTAATCAACAATTCTCTCTCTTTCTCTCTCTCTCTTTTCTAAACTAGAATATATAAATTCCGCGTTCATTAGATCTAGAAACACCTAGCCATATTCGAAGTTGCCTTCGCCCTAGACGTGAAAGGTTTAATTTCTGAGGGTTTGGTCCCAAATCTCTCTTTCAATTATTTAATTTAATTATTGTTTTAATTATTATTTTCCTTGAAGTTACTAACGTGTGTATTTTGTTATTAGAAAGAGGTACGAGGCATGAAAGTAAGTACTTTAATGGTTTAATTGATATTATGATTGTTATTTTGATTCCGAGTATCATGTTAGGATGTTTTCATTAATTTGATGTTTAGGGTGACAACAATAAATTCCTAATATCATGTCTAGGGTAACTTTAATATTAAGTATGATTGTTATGATTCCTTTTATGTTCTTCCTAATATTTATGATTGTTAGTATTATGTTAGAGTTAAAGCTTTGATTTTTATTGCTTAGTGACATGCTAGGGTTTGTTATTAATCTTGTTAGTATCATGCCTATGGTCTTGCTATTATGATATATGCTTAAACATGAATATGATTATGATTATAATTGTTATGATTTATGATGATTATTATTGTTATTATTTTTATTATTTATTATGTTGCTTGATATATATTCATTGTTATTGCTTGATCACGCCTTTTTGCATGTTTAAAGGGAATTTTTACTTGTAATCACGCTTAATAAGATAATTAATAATCTTGTTTAGGGTTAATTTGATTATAATTTCTAGTGATCGCCAATAATAGATTTATTTGTGCATTAATATTCAACCAACATAGACTAAACAGGTTTAGGGTACACCTATTGATTGCATGTTAGTCAGAAAGCGCACATGAATACGATCAGAATAAAGTAGAGGCCTATTATTAAGGCAGGTTCAATCTCTTTTAGGTTGGATTTGTACTTTCATCCCCGAACCCTATTTGGTTCAAGACCTTATGGAGTTGACGATCTCTTGGATCGTTAAGGGGTATAACCTTCACCCTGTGAACGGTTTAAAAGTTCCTAAAAAACTTGTTGGCGACTCATTTGCTCTATCTTCTTTCCCTTTGGACGCCACCGTACTTTAGTGTATGATCACAGTGGGGTTCAACGTAGGGGTAATGCTTGAAATATTCCCTACACTTTCACAACTAGAATCGAAATAATACTGCAAAAACTGGACAATTCTAAGAACACAAACAACTGCTGAGGAATGTAGGAACTGGCGTCTAGGAAACAGATCCTGTCGCCAAAGATATGGCTCTGCCGCCTGGCGAAAGGGCTCATATCCTGGCGACAGACTCTGTTGGCTGGCGCTGTGTTCTTCCAATACCGAGCCAAAAATCTGCCTTCTTGGTTCGACCAGTTCTAGCACTTTTGGCTCGATTCTACTTCCTGATTGAGTTTTTTTCACTTTTCTAAAACCCATATATGTTCTACATATGGATATAACCCTTTGGGAATTTATGCTCCATCTACCTGATTGAACGCTCTTAGCAATAAAGGGTACATCCGAGAATGTTGAATTCACCAAACCATGGAAGCAAGTTTATCTCGCGAGGTCCATCCACAAAACCACTTAATGTGTTTTACTAGCACCATTAAAGGGAGTTGATCCTAAACTTTATGATTTAACTTTCCCTTTATCTTTAGACCCAACCGCGAGAGAATGGTACTATGGGTTGGATCCAAAATTTAAAACAACATGTGAAGATGTAGTTTCGTCTTTCATTACCCAATATGAGAGTAACGTAGAGTTCAAATCGACTCTACGTGAGCTTGAAATGCTTAAGCAAGGCGACGATGAAGGTTTCCTTGCTTTCTATGGTAGATAGCAAGAAAAGGCGGCCCACCTTGCCTAAAGGCCACTTAAACTCGAGTTGGTACAAAAATTCATTCACAACTGTCATGAAAAGTACAACAAACATCTACGTTACCTTGGTCTAGACACTTTTCAAAAGGTCTATTCTATGGCTACTAGGATTGAAGATAATCTTGCTAAAGAAAAAGCAAATAAATCCCATTATCATCATCAACCTAAGAATAACTACAAAAAGGGGAATGATAATACATCATCCTCTATTGATGTATTTGCGACCACCACGCAATATAATAATATGAATCAATACAATAATAATGAGCCTAGAAGGAGGTGGACAAAAGAAAGAAAATTTAACCATTTCCTGTAAGCTATAAAGAGGTACTTGAAAAACTAAGCGACAAAGGCTTACTTGCGCCAACAGGGCCAACACCACCCACTCCATCAGAAACAAGGTTTCCTTAATGGGATGGTAATGCTTATTGTTCTTATCATAGGGGCGTTGTGCACGATACTGAACGATGCTACTTCCTATGCACAAAATACAAGATTTAGTAGAGGATGGGAGAATTCCCATGCCTAAACCTAACAATAATGCATCCCCATTAGGGATGTTTCATATTGATGAGGATTATATGGGAAGTGGTATGTTCAATCCATTGGATTATATCACACCTATAGAAAAACCTCTAGCCACAATACTCATAGGGGTAACTAACAATTTATGTGGATTATGGGGCGACGACTTTCAAGACTTATATGTCTCTAAGTATGGCGCTGTCCCACCTCCATCTTGTTTACAAAATGAGACAAATGGAGCACTTGATTGGGATCATTTCTTGAGGAAGTCACAAGACCTATCAAATCTCTCCTTGGATGAACATTGGCATCAAGCACAACTCATGGACCATCTTGAAATGGAAGCACACCCAAAGCCTCTAGAAGAAAGTTGGTTTGTGAGTGCTACAACTAATCCAAATGAGGTAGATCATCTAGCTCCTTCTGGGCGAGTTTATCAAGCACCACCACCATTAAATGGATCTTCGACCACACAAATCAAACTCAAGGTCACATGCAAAACACAATACCACCTCCACTAGATGTAGAGGATCCATTGGTTAAACAACTTCGCCAATCCAAGGCGAATGTTAGCATTTGGGAACTCTTAAGTACTTCTAAAGAATATAGGAATTGTCTTATGAATTCTCTAACGGCCTTGTCTGTAAACACATAAACGACCCCTCAGGATCTCGTTAGCTTGCTTACTAGTGAAAAATCCGACAAATCAATCATTTTCACTAATGATGATTTGCCTTCAAAAGACACTACCCACAATAGTGCAATATACTTAACTGTGGGGTGTAAGGGATACAACATCCCTCTTACTTTGGTAGATAATGGGTCAAGTGTAAATGTATGCCCATTGCGAACTGTGAAATATTTAAGCCTTAATCCAGAAAAATAACTTTCAATCAACAACACAAAGTATTAGGGCCTACGATAACTCGAGAAGATCGGTGTGTGGAACTGTTAAGCTACCAATTACCACAGGCCCAATCCAAAAGATGGTTGAATTCCATGTTATGGACATTAAACCTACATTCAACCTTCTACTTGGACGTCCTTGGATACATGAGCTTGGTGCAATATCATCATCACTTCATCAAATGATTAGGTTGAACTATCTAGGGCTTCCGATGACTATACATGCTTCTCCACTCAAAATAGCCATAAATGACCAATCCCTTTTGGAAATAAATCATGATAATGATGAAGAGGACATGTGGGTATTTGCCGCAGAGCCAATCTACACAATCAAAATGGAAGAAGGCCTTGAAGAATCATTCAAGCTTGATCCATATTCTACCAAGATAGTAAACAACATCTTATTCAAGAGTAGTTACTTTCCTAGGATGCCTTTGGGAATGGGAATGAAGAAATCCCTCTTACTTCCTATCCCAAAGAAAAGCTTCTCCTTTGGATTGGGATATAAACCAACCAAAGAAGAATTAGAGTCTCACGATGCAAAGTAAAAAACACGTAGAGACAACAATAAGAAAGGGATAGTCACTTTACTCCCATCCTACCAACGAACCCTTAATGGACAATTCATTAGGGAGGGAGAAGATTACCCATGCTACGACTTTCCAAAACCATTAGTTCTGGAAGGAATCAAGAAGCATGGATTCAAAATATTCCATGATTGCTACTTCTTGAATGATGATCTTAAAATCGTTGAATCAAAACACCCAATTCCAGGGTGCAATGATGGGCAAGCATTTAACTTACTATTTGGACTAGAGCAAAATCATGTCGCTACAATGACTAATCAGAATGCCATTCAAGATGAAGCTTTTGACCCAACCTCGTTGATTACCCCTTTAAATGAAACCTTTGAGCATGGATGGAGAAGATCTTTCAAATGGACCAATCACAAAGACGATAAACTGGAGATCATCACAGGCGAAGGGAAGATGTTTGAAGAATCAGACGGTGAATCTAGCATAGACTCTAGGGAAGCTGAAAATTTAGGCCTTGTGGCCATTAATGAGTCTTTATTTTCTAGTTATAAGGATAAGGATCCCAAAAAGGATTCTTCTCTTGATGTACTCTCTTTTGAATTTAATAATATGAGCTCTATTTCCGAGTATATGCCTTCTCTTGAATCTTTCGAATGCTATAACAATCAATCTAATGAAGATGATAACATTAATAAATTGGTTGAACTAATGAATGGACGAGAACAAAAGAACCCTATCGTTGAAGAAACTGAAATAGTTAATATAGGAACTAACGAAAATAAGAGATAAGTCAAAATTGGCTTAACTCTAAATCCGGAAGAGCGATTGACTCTCATATCGACGCTCAAAGAATTCGAAGACGTGTTTGCTTGGTCATATAAGGACATGCCTGGAATAGATAAGGAAATCGCGGAACATACCATTCCCTTGAACCCTACTACTAATCCAGTAAAACAAAAACTTCGACGAATAAAACCTGATGTCACATTAAAAATAAAAGAAGAAATACAAAAACAGTTGGACGCCGGTTTTATTCGCGTATGTAATTACCCAGAATAGGTAGCGAACATCGTTCTAGTCCCTAAAAAGGACGGACGAGTTCGCATGTGTGTCGACTTTAGGGATCTTAATAAAACTAGCCCTAAAGACAATTTTCATCTACTACATATTGATATATTGGTAGATAGCACGGCATAACATGCGATATTATTCTTTATGGATGGATACGTAGGTTACAAAAAAATTTTTATGGCAAAAGAAGATGAAGAACAGACATGTTTTATAATCCCTTGGGGTACGTATTGCTACACAGTCATGCTATTTGGTTTAAAAAATGCAGGAGCTACGTACCAGAGAACGGCTACGACTCTCTTAATTGGATGATATGATGCATAAATAAATAGAAGTGTATGTGGATGATATGATCGAAAAGTCCAAAGATAGAATGGGACATATAAAGGCTTTATGCAAATTTTTCACTCGCATCAAAGAATATAAAATGCAATTGAATCCACAAAAATGAGCCTTCAGAGTAACTTTTGGACCAATCACAAAGGCGATAAACTGGAAATCGTCACAGGCAAAGGGAAGATGTTTGAAGAATCGAATGATGAATCTATTATAGACTCTAAGGAAGCTGAAAATTTAGGCCTTGTGGCCGTTACTGAGTCTTTATTTTCTAGTTCAAAGGACGAAGATCCCAAAAAGGATTCTTCTCTTTATGTACTCTCTTTTGATTTTAATAATATGAGCTCTATTTCCGAGTATATGCCTTCTCTTGAATCTTTCGAATGCTATAACAATCAATCTAATAAAGATGACGAAATTAATAAATTGGTTGAACTAATGAATGAACGAAAACAAAAGAACCCTGTCATTGAAGAAACTGAAATAATCAATATAGGAACCAATGAAAATAAAAGAGAAGTCAAAGTTGGCTTAACTCTAAATCTGGAAGAGCGATCGACTCTCATATCGACGCTCAAAGAATTCAAAGAGGTGTTCACTTGGTCATACAAGGACATGCCTAGAATAGATAGGGAAATCGTGGAACATACCATACCCTTGAACCCTACCTCAAAACAAGTAAAACAAAAACTTCAACGAATGAAACTTGATGTCGCATTAAAAATAAAAGAAGAAGTAAGGAAACAATTGGACGCTGGTTTCATTTTCTTATTTAATTACCCAAAATGGGTGGCGAACATCATCCCAGTCCCCAAAAAGGATGGACAAGTTCACATGTGTGTCGATTTTAGGTACCTTAATAAGGCTAGCCCTAAAGACGATTTTCCTCTACCACATATTGATATATTGGTAGATAACATGACTGAACATGCGATGTTATACTTTATGGATGGATACGCAGGTTACAACGATATTTTAATGGCAAAAATATACGAAGAAAAGACATGTTTTATTACCCATTGGGGTACATATTTCTACACAGTCATGCCATTTGGTTTAAAAAATGCAGGAGCTACGTACCAAGAACGGCTACGATTCTCTTGCATGATATGATGCATAAAGAGATAGAAGTGTATGTGGAGGACATGATAGTAAAGTCCAAAGATAGAATGGGACATATAAAAGCTCTACGCAAATTTTTCACAAGCATAAAAGAATACGAAATGCGATTGAATCCACAAAAATGCGCCTTCGGAGTAACTTTCGGCATGTTACTCGGATACGTAGTAAACACACGTGGTATTGAGATCGATCTCTCTAAAATAAAGGCAATTGTTGACATGCCTCCCCCTCAAACATAAAAAGAAATTAGGGGGTTCCTTGGAAAATTGCAATACATTAGTCGATTCATTAACAAATTGACTATGACTTGTGAGCCAATATTTAAAAAACAGAAAAAAGAGGAAAAACATGAATGGGACGATCAATGCCAAAAGGCCTTTGAGAAAATTAATGATTATCTCAAAAGTCCACCAATTTTAGCACCACCAGTACCAAAACTACCTCTTATGCTACATATCACTGGTACAGACACAGCCACAAGTGCCACGTTAGCACAAGAGGTAGAAAAAGTCGAGCATGCAATATATTACATAAGTTAAAAATTCATTCAATATGAAACAAAATATAGCACCTTGTGTAAGGAGAGTGATCCCATTGTAAGGGGTACTCTCCTAAGATGCCCTTGACCACTTAAAAGCCCAAGACTTTACACTTTTTAGGGTGTAGTAGGATATGAATTCCTGACTGTTTGGGGGACCTTGAATTAGAATTGATTTTATCATTACGCTTTTATGTAAGAAACAAGTAGGAGTCGCCAATGAGTTTTAAGAAAAACTCATAAATCTCGTTCATGCCTTTCTTCCATGTGGAGTTCATGGAATAATTAGCACAAATCATAAGTTTACCCATGCCTAAATTGGTCTATAAACCAGAAATGAGTTCGGGAGCGAGGGTACTAAAATAATGTTCCTTTTAGAGGG
Source organism: Chenopodium album (assembly GCF_948465745.1). NCBI lineage: Eukaryota > Viridiplantae > Streptophyta > Magnoliopsida > Caryophyllales > Amaranthaceae > Chenopodium > Chenopodium album. The sequence continues at coordinate 25,647,406 of NC_137842.1, forward strand.
GAATCGTTATCATGGACCTAGTGCGGCCTCTACTAGCTCTTCCTTTTTATAGTTTCATCACCAAACACTATATGCAACGCAATACCTAAAACTATGTTAGTTGATTTTATTGACAAGCATTAATTCACGTAGGAATTACATCGTAAAGTCGTTATTCTAATTTAATCAAATTCATGAAAAGAACAAGAAACTAACAAGATTCGCCTTGGCTTAAGTGATCAACCAACAATTATTTAATTCAATTCTAATCTTTATTTAACGCAAGATACTATGTGGAATTGATTAATTACTTATTTTAATTAATTAAAGTCCTTTTTAAAAATAAAATAAATGTTATTTAATTAAGTGCTCGAGCATTTACCATTTCTCTTTGCTAAATCTCCGTTTAGAACACTTATGGACTCCTTCTTTTTGGGGAACCTCCACCGTAATAACAAAATATCGAAAGGGTGAGTGTTTAGGAAAAGAGGGGCTAGATTGCACAAGTTCATAAGTTATTTTGCCAGAGTTTTAGGTTAATTTCTCTCTGTTTAAGCCTTGGTATAAGCTCGTATTTATAAGGAATTATTAGGTTTAGGGTTTCGAGCATTCTGCTGCAGCAGGTGTCGCGCACAACAGAATGAGTTGTGCGCGGCATCCTAGAGCAAGTGATTTGGTTGCACTGCTAAGGGCGGCGCAACTAATTGTCTTCCGCGCGGCTTTATGTCAAGATTCGATTTTATATTTTCCGTATTGTAGACACCCAAATGTGTCTCCCAAAAACCAAACCAGGTGATGAGTACCTTTCACGTTGAATCATAATCGAATGAAGCGACAGTGTGGAAAATTTAGTGTTGCGGATAGTTTTAATTTCTTTTCTCTTCTCTCTGTTTTTGAAAACTTATTTTATGAAAAACAACCAATTCAGTTTTGTTGGTCCATGATATGGGTCCAATAGTAGTGTAGCTGGATGGGGCTAGACAAGAGCTTTCTAACGATATATTACAAGCCCAATTCCGATGAATATTGAGGAAGTTATGGCCAATTTACTAAACTTGGCCCGGTTCGAGCTTTATATGCTGCCCAATGATCTAGGGGAGGGCCTAATATGATTTATCATTCCTAATGCAATCAGGAATGGTTTTAGTCTTCTAGATTCTTCTAGAAGGTTCTTTTCATTCCTAATTCAATTAGCATTGATAAATTAACTTTTGTTGACTTTTCAAAAGTTTTAATTAAAATCAAAGAGCATTTTGGAGAAAAATACAATTTTATCCTCCTATACAACAATATTTATCTGATTTTTGAAAACGCGTCAAAAGCAGGATTAACGCCTAACGCCAGACATTAGCGCCTGACGCTAACGTTGGCGCCTAACGCCAATGTCCAACGTTGGCGCCAGCTCTGTTTTCTGTGCGCCAGACTCTGTTTTGATATTTTATCTTTTCGGCTGATTTTCTCTACAAATAACGTATTAAAAACTCCGTTTTGATTCGCCTACAACCAGTTTTCATCAATATTCACCTACAACCAGTTTTCATTCATCAATTCTCTCATTCTCTTTAATCATTCACCATCTCTCTCTCTCCCTCTTTCTAAACTTGCTTTTCAAATACAAAATTCCGCATTCATTAGATCTAGAAACACCTAGCAATATTCGAAGTTGCCATCGCCCTAGACGTGAAAAGTTTAATTTCTGAGGGTTTGGTCCCAAATCTCTCTTTCAATTATTTAATTTAATTGTTTGTTTATTATTTTCCTTGAAGTTACTAACGTGTGTATTTTGTTATTAGAAACAGCTACGAGGCATCAAAGTAAGTACTTTAATGGTTTTTATTGATGTCATGATGTAAAAATCATGTTTAAATTGTTATGATATTCCTAGTATCATGTCTAGGGTAATTTTAATATTTAGTATGATTGTTACGATGCCTTGTATTCTCTTCCTAATATTTATGATTGTTAGTATCATGTTAGGGTTAAAGATTTGATTTTTATTGCTTAGTGACATGCTAGGGTTTGTTATTAATCTTGTTAGTATCATGCCTAGGATCTTGCTATTTTTATTATGCTTTAACATTATTTATGATTATTCTTATAATTGTTTTTATTATGATTATAATTTTATTATTGCTATAATTATTATTATTATGATTAATATGATTGTTATTATGATGATTATAATTATTATTTTGATTATTAATTATGTTGCTCAATATTTATTGTTATTGCTTGATCACACCTTTTATGCATGTTTAAAGGAAATTAGTACTTTTAATAACGCTTAATAAGATAATTAATAATCTTGTTTAGGGTTAATATGATTATAATTTCAAGTGATCGCCAATAATAGATTTGTTTGTGCATTATATGCAACCAACATAGATAAACAGGTTTAGGGTAATCCTATTGATTGCATGTTAGTCAGAAAGCGCACATGAATACGATCTGAATAAAGTAGAGGCCTATTATTAGGGCAGGTTCAATCTCTTTTAGGTTGGACTTGTACCTTCATCCCCGAACCCTTATTTGGTTCTACACCTTATGGAGTTGACAATCTCTTGGATCGTTAAGGGGTGTAACCTTCACCATGTGAACGGTTTATAAGTTCCTAAAACTTGTTGGCGACTCTTTTGCTCTATCTTCTTTCCCTTTGGATGCCACCGTACTTTAGTGTATGATCATAGTGGGGTTCAAGCTAGGGGTTTTGAAGCTTGAAATTTATTCCCCACAGTTTTTTGCGACTCCACTGGGAGGATTTCTATTTTAATTCCTGAATTTGTTTCGGCAATGATTTAGAATGAGTGGATGAGACTCAAAACGTTCTAATTATTTCATGTGCGTAATTTTGATTAACATTATTGTCATATGCATAAAAAGATCTCATTGGAAAGACCATCTATAATGAGTTAAAAACATAGGATTTTACACGTAGGAAATTGGAGAAATATCTTTCACAACTAGGACAGAAATAACACCGCGCGAAACTGGAAAACTTTATCGAGCACAGAAAGCTGCTGAGGCATGTGGGAATTAGCGCCAGGGGCCAGAGTATTGGCGCCAGAATTTTAACTGTAGCACCAAACGCCAGCATTGGCGCCAGGCGCTCATGCTAAAAACTGGCGCTTGTCTCTGCTTGCTAGCGTCGGCTTGCCCAATACTGAGCCAGAAATATGTGTTCTAATTTCGAACGGTTTTTCGTATTGTTTGCTTGATCCTACTTCCTGATTGAATTTTTTTTTCTCACTTTTCTGAAACCCATATGTGTTCTACATATGGACATAACCCTCTGGGAATTCATGCTCCATCTACCCGATTGAACGCTCTGTGCAACAAAAGGTACATCCGAGAATGTTGAATTCACCAAACCATGGAAGTGAGTTTTTTCTAACACTCGCGGTGTCCCATCCACTCCCGCCAACCCTTCACGGTTAGGCTTCCACGCGGTGCATTCGGACAATTAACCATGGACCCTCTATTGACTAAACCATATCCCGAACTTTAGAGAACTAGAGCCATGGTTAGGTTGCAAACTCATTACATCATATTGTGCCTACTTGACTAATTGTGCATTATTTTTTGTGCATATATTCTATGTTTCTCTTAACCGTTTGTTTGACTTATGTTGAGATTGAATAAATTGATGACTTAAAGAACTTTGCCTAATTAATTAATTTGAGTAAATAAAGTTTAATATTTTAATCAGAATTGATGTAGTACGACTTTAGGCATATCCCTGTTGACTAATAACACCGAAAACAGTCCCAGATTGAAGCTCCAGCATTGGCGCCAAAGCCTAGACCGTAGCACCACTCTGTGGAGTGTGGCGCCTGGCGACAACTCTGTCGTCTGGCGCTAAGCTACACAGTGCGACGCCAATCCTGTCGTTTTGCCGACAGTTCGAATTATTGGTCGAGTCATCACCTAGTGTCTAATCAACCAATTTTCTAATTAATTAGGTTAATTTTCGCTGTCAATAGTACTTAGTCGAGACATTAATTGAGTCTAGTCACATAGTCTAGCCACATGGTCATGACACCAGTCTTAACATGTCACCTACACTCACTAGTCTTAGCACACACTTCGAGTATATGTCACCATGACCATGTCTGAGGTTCATGCATGAGTCGATTTTTTCCGTCATTTGAGTTGGGGGGTACATCCTATTCCTAATTCTTCATATCCCTCCATCTACATCATTTTTTCTTCACGTTCTATTCCATCTTTCTTCACTTCCTCCATCCATTGCATGTTGAATAAAGTTTGAGTCAAATCATTAATTATAAATATCCCAAATTCCTTTTCCACAGTACTTGGTCAAGGAGAGAAGGGCGATTAATCAAGGACAACCTCTTCATTCAAGTCTCACTTTTTGATAAACCTATTCGTCAAAATAGGAAGGCTAAAAAGAGAATGGCAAGTCAAGAAGAAGTCAATGATCTTAGGAACCAATTGGTTACCGTGACTGAGACACTGAAGCTCCTCACACTTAAGATCGATGATCCCGTGAAACAACAACAGATGAACCTCATGCAAGAGAGTTTGAGCAAGCTATCTAGTGAATATAAATTTCAGGGCATGAGTTCACAAGGGGTCTCGCTTGACAAGGAACTTCTTCCTCATAAGTTCAACGCCACTGACATCCCTAAATTCAAGGCAACAGATAACCCTTACTTCCATCTAAGAACTTTCGAAACTATAATGAACATTAAGGGTATTGATAAGAAGGTTTTTCCCTCTCTGTTCTCACTATATCTTGAAACTGTTTGCCAACAATGGTTCTTCTCCCTTGATAAAGAGAAAACCTCCACCTGGGAATCGATAGTAAACGCTTTCGTTGATAGGTACAAGTGCAATATTCAAGTTGAAACCGACTATAGACAACTTGAGATGCTAAGACAAAAGGAGAATGAAGGCTTTACTTCTTTCTTTAATAAAAGGAGGGAAATTTCCGCTAAGATGATTGAGGTGCCCACTACAAAAGAATCTGTAAGGATATTTATCAAGAATCTCCAAGAGAAGTATTCGAAGCATTTAAAATATCAACACAATCTGAATACTTTCAAGGCCGTTTACGACATCGGAATTGAAATCGAAGATGATCTCGCAAAGCAAAAAGCTACTAACAATAGTAACCACGGTGGCTGGAAAGGAAAGAAGAAAGACAATCCTTCTTCTTTCGAAAACGCCCACTGTAGTAACAATGTTAGTACCTTTGATCTCAATGAAGTTTTAGCCATGAATAACCAAGGGTCTAAGAAGCAACTAAGGAAAGACTTCACCCCTATTGGGATGAGCTACGATACTGCCTTCGATCGACTCCATGCCACAGGACTCATTACTCCCATTGGACCTATTCAAGATCCCATACCTGAAAAGAGATTGCCTAGTTGGAATCCAGACGAACACTGCAAGTATCATCAAGGTAGGGGTCATACTACTGAGAGTTGTTGGAAGCTAAAGGAGGCTATACAACATTTGATTGATAATAACAAGCTTCCCATGCCTCCAGTAAACAAGAAGAGCGAGTGATGATAAAGGAAACAACACAAGATAAGAGGCGAGCTTCCACGACAAGATTTCGCTACCTCTTTTTTTCTATTTCTTTTTTATTTACCCTTTACCTAATAAGTCTAGCATAGGCACCTTTTTATTCTCCTTAGATTAATTTTTGTAGGATCATTATATATTTTCTTTTAATAAAATGAGCATTGATTTCCTTATATATGATCATTTCATTACATTGCATTAAAAAAAAAAAAGAGAGAAAAAAAATCATTGTCAAATTAAGCACAAGGTATACCAATGATTTGAGGCACCCCTTGTAGCCACATCATATCTCCTTTCACCTTTCTAATGTACAATCCTTTTTTCATAAACCACTTTGAGCCTCGTCTAACGATAGACCTTTCTTCTTTCAACCCACATCTACTTAGCCTTGGGATGGGATGGTGTGTAACTTATGCAATTCTAAAAAGTTTGAGTGACTTCAAAAGACTAAAATAGCAAAGATAAGCAAAAGAAAACAAATAATAAAAGTGTACAAAAGGGCAAGTGTTCCAATGTCTTTGATATGAAAATGTCTTCGATATGAACACGTCTCAGATTGCGTCTCTTATCGAGTGCTCGGTATCGTGTCTGAGAAACATGAATGCCAAGTGAGTGATAGACCGCATGATCGGGATTGTCCACACTTATAAAATAAATAAATGCTATAGCAAAGGAGAAAAGAAAGAGCTAAAAAAGAATAGAAACTCAAGCATAAAAATATAAAGATTCAAAAACAAGGTTGCACACCTTGGGGGCTTATCGAGGGTCTTGAGCCTTTATTCCCTTCTTCTATAACCTTTAGCCTTACCACGTTACAACCCTTAAAAGACCTTTTTGAGGTATATATACACTTGTGCGAGGTTCGGCTAGAGCTACGTTCGGCCTGATTCCTAACGGATACATAGGCAACCTCACATCGAGGTTCGGCTGTAATAAAAATGCATTCATATTCACATTCACACTCTACACCATGATCATATCAAGGGATTCCCTATGCTCATCCCTATTCATTTAGAGCTAGACTTGGGGGCTTGATCCCTACATCATTAGCTTACCTAGCCTAAGAGTCACCATCATTAGACTCTTTTTTCAAATAATATCTTTCCACACACTTAGCCCTTGTGGCCTAACTTTAGTGTCACTTTCACACACCGCACATATACATGACCAAATATACTTCCCTTAGGAACCCTTTGTCATGAAATCTTAACACAACGCTGAAACATGCCTTGTCACATCACTCATCACTCATAATTGTCATTGCATAACGAAGTATGAAGTGCTTAGCCTCCGTTCCTAAGTTACACAAATACTTTCATCATTGAGCCAACAATTGAGATAGCCTAGGATGAATTAATCCTTGCACCTTGAGAGATAGTATCAAACAACATTTGACTAAGCTCATTCAACATGCATCTTCAAACTTTCGATTCTTTTTCGCGTCTTTCTTTTTTGGGAGAAAGTCGGTACCCTCCACAAAAATGACGGAATTTTTTTGCTTTTTTGCATTTTCGAGTCGCACAATCACATTACGATGCACTAACAAGTCATGTACACATTGAGTCATGTCGTGTCACATCACTTTGATTTGAGTCTAACACATGTGTCAAACATCTTTGAGTCGAGTCAACCTCGAGTCAATCACAGCGAATCAAGTTTATGCCTTGAGTCGTGTCAAGTCAATAAGTCAAGCGACCTTAAACTTTAGGTCAACCCTAAGATAATTAAAGAGATTGGCAAAGTTCTATAGTAAAAAATAAATACAGGTGCAGCAGAACAGGGAAGACCCTACCCCAGCGCCGGACGAAAACATCTAGCGTCTAGAAACAGATTTCAGCACTTGGCGCTAGATCACAGCGTCTGGCGACAGAGTCAATTCTTGGCGCCAAAGATATTTCAGCAGCGACAGAGCTTGAAGCCTCTCAGAACAGCAATTTCGGGTTCCTTGGTACGCCAGTTAGCCCCTATAAGCAATTTGACATGATTGAGTAGTCGATTTGATTACAACCGCAAATAAGTGATCGACCTGAAAAAAGATCGTCTCACTTAGCTTAAAGCGCCTAAGAATTGGCTCATCACGGAGACACCGACATACTAGTTTTAGCGGAAGCAAAGTTTAAGCGAGCTTTAAAGATCGACAAGTGTTGGTCTTCGGTAATTTTCTTCGGAAAATTATTGCAACAACTGAGAATGACTTCAAGTAAAGTTATTTTCGACGGCATTCGCCAAGATTGTTGAGGTTGTCAATCAAGATTTGAGAAGATAGTACGAGATGGGCGGTCTTCGACGACATTCGCTAAGATTGTGAAGGTTGTCACCGAAGATTTGAGAAGATAGCGCGAGATGAGGATTGTTTCAAGAGAAGCAATCTTCGATGGTATTCCCTTGGACGTGGAATATTATCAAAGCAGAAGAGGATCGTTTCAGGTGAAGCAATCTTCTAATTTTGAAGCAGTTACAGGCGTAGCGGTTTTCAAGCGGGATGGCATTCTCTAGCTTATAGGAGGTCATCAAAACAACAGTGCGGTAGCAAATCGGTTACTTTCAGAGACGTGTGCTCGACGGTGCAAGATACGCGTTTCTTAACTCTTTTATCTGTTTAACTAACGCTATTTTGCAGGTATCGGCGTTACAAGAGTGATTTAGGATTGCAGAACGTTCTGAATCATTCTCCGTCCCTATCGATACTTTGACTTTCGTCTTCGAAACTCGCGTTTCTCCAAACTCATTCAAAGTGGGGGCTTCTATAGACACCAAAATGTGTCTCCCCAAAATCAAACCCGGTGATGAGTACCTTTCACGTCAAATCATAATCGAATGAAGCGAAAGTGTGGAAAGTTTAGTGTTGCAGATAGTTTTAATTTCTTTTCTATTCTCTCTGTTTTTGAAAACTTATTTTAAGAAAAACAGCTAATCCATTTTGGTTGGTCCATGATATGGGTCCAATATTAGTGTAGTTGGATGAGGCTTGACAAGAGCTTTCCAACGATATATTATAAGCCCAATTCCGATGAATATTAAGGAAGTTATGGCCAATTTACTAAACTGGGCCCGGTTTGAGCTTTATATGCGGCCTAATATGATTTATCATTCTTAATGCAATCAGGAATGGTTTTAGTCTTATAGATTCTTCTAGAAGTTCTCTTCATTCCTAATTCAATTAGCATTGATAAATTGACATTTGTTGAATTTTCAAAAGTTTTAATTAAAATCAAAGAGCATTTTTGAGGAAAATACGATTTTATCCTCCTGTACAGCAATATTTATCTGATTTTAAAAAACGCGTCAAAAGCAGGATTAGCGCCTAACGCTAGACATTAGCACCTGGTGCCTGGCGCCAGCAATGGCGCGTGGCGCTGATGTTGGCGCCTGGCGCCAATGTCTAGCGTTGGCGCCAGCTCTGTTTTCTGTGCCCCATTCTCTGTTTTAATATTTTATCTTTTTGGCTGATTTTCTCTATAAATAACGTATTAAAAACTCCGTTTTGATTCACCTACAACCAGTTTTCATCAATATTCACCTACAACAAGTTTTTATTCATCAATTCTCTCATTCTCTTTAATCATTCACCATCTCTCTCTCTCTCTCCCTTTTCCTAAACTTGCTTTTCAAATACAAAATTCCTCATACATTGGATGTAGAAACACCTAGCCATATTCGAAGTTGCCTTCGCCCTAGACGTGAAAGGTTTAATTTCTGAGGGTTTGGTCCCAAATCTCTCTTTCAATTATTTAATTTAATTGTTTGTTTATTATTTTCCTTGAAGTTACTCACGTGTGTATTTTGTTATTAGAAAGAGGTACGAGGCATCTAAGTAAGTACTTTTATGGTTTTTATTGATGTTATGATGTAGAAATCATGTTTAAATTGATATGATATTCCTAGTATCATGTCTAAGGTAATTTTAATTTTAAGAATGATTGTTACGATGCCTTTTATTCTCTTCCTAATATTTATGATTGTTAATATCATTTTAGGGTTAAAGATTTGATTTTTATTGCTTAGTTACATGCTAGGGTTTGTTATTAATCTTGTTAGTATCATGCCTAGGATCTTGCTATTTTTATTATGCTTTAACATGATTTATGATTATTCTTATAATTGTTTTTATTATGATTATAATTTTATTATTGCTATAATTATTATTATTATGATTAATATGATTGTTATTATGATGATTATTGTTTTGATGATTATAATTATTATTTTGATTATTTATTATGTTGCTCGATATTTATTGTTATTGCCTGATTACACCTTTTATGCATGTTTAAAGGGAATTTGTACTTGTAATAACGCTTAATAAGATAATTAATAATCTTGTTTAGGGTTAATGTGATTATAATTTCAAGTGATCGCCAATAATAGATTTGTTTGTGCATTATATGCAACCAACATAGATAAACAGGTTTAGGGTAATCCTATTGATTGCATGTTAGTCAGAAAGCGCACATGAATACGATCTGAATAAAGTAGAGGCCTATTATTAGGGCAGGTTCAATCTCTTTTAGGTTGGATTTGTACCTTCATCCCTGAACCCTTATTTGGTTCTAGACCTTATGGAGTTAACGATCTCTTGGATCGTTAAGGGGTGTAACCTTCACCCTGTGAACGGTTTACAAGTTCCTAAAACTTGTTGGCGACTCTTTTGCTCTATCTTCTTTCCCTTTGGATGCCACCGTACTTTAGTGTATGATCACAGTGGGGTTCAAGCTAGGGGTTTAAAGCTTGAAATTTATTCCCCACACGTATAATTCTGAATCTTCTGCAGCGCAACTCTTGGGGTTGCATTGGGTGTCGCGCGTAATTGAATTAGTTGCGAGCGGTAGCCCAGCGCGACTCTTTGAGATGTGCACGGCTTTTTCTGCGGTAGCACTAAAATTTAACCTAGGCGCTCCTAAATCCGTCATTATTAGAGTTTAAGCATTGACTTAAGCCTAACTATGATCTGGTTTAGTTAATTAGACCTTTGTTTTGGGTTTTCCTTTAATTTGGGCTAGTCTTTTGTGTTTTATGGCTTAACTAGTTATCCATAAGTATTCTTCACTTTGATCCAACACGATGATGGTTTTATTTATCGTCATTGCACTTCCTGTCTAGACATGAGGCAAAAAGTAGATGTCTACAGTTATCCCCTACTTTGATCGAGTCTAGAATAGACGATGATCAAAGTAGTCAAGGAAATAAATCTGAGACTCATTATGCAAAGTTCTCTAAGGATAGAAAATCTTTCAGTAATGTTTAAGGATGTCAAAACAATCCTTGGTTCCCTAAGTGTTTGAAACAAGTAGCTATTAAGTCTAGAAACGTTTTTTTTTTTTTCTTAACGCGCTAAAGAATCTAGATTGATCCTTTGCAATTGTAGAACGCTTTTACAAGGAAAGGTGTTCTGGGTGATGTCAAGTCATGAGAAGAGATTGGTTTTAAAAGAATAAAAGAGGAAGATTTCCTCTCAATCGTGTCATCGTTGGTCTAAAGTCCCTCGATATGTCATTGAAACTTCAGCCTGACTTTAACAAAGTAAAAGATGAAAAAGGGTTTTCGGTATTCGAGCCGAAATGGTCCGGTATTCGAGGCAGAAGTCCACAAGATAGAAATATATGTCTCAGGACTGGAGGCATATATCCAAATTCGGTGAGAGGGAAGAAAGTCAAAAACTCTCTCATCAGTTTTGTCCACAAGATGTGTACACGTGTCTCTGGACTGGGGGCATGTGACTACATAGGTGCGGCATCGTCTCGTCGCATCCTTATACAGGGGATGGATTCGACACCCTAACTGTCCAGTAAATTAGTAACCACACTAACTACCGTATTTGCTTTAATTCAAGAAGTGCCTGTTCTTGAAGATTTGGCGCGCCTGTCGACTCGTGAGCTAACGCCTACAATAATTCTCTACCTTTTAGTCCTAAGAGGTAGATCTTGCAAAGCTTGGGCTGAGTGAAATTTTACGCAACACCTACGCCGTACAATTTTGCGCCGTACGATACGCCATTTGCATTTTTACGCTGCATGAAAACGCCTTCTTTTTTTCTTCGGACGTGAAAAAAGAAGAAAACCTGGACATTTGTAACGTTAGTACAGTAAAATGACAAACATGTCTATGGGTGATTTTACGTAAAGCACCACCATAGAAAGTCTCAAGGCACTCTTACGAAAAATGTTCAAAACGTATAGTTGGGGAAGGCACATAGCACGGTGTGTATGCAACATGATGCAAAAAACTAACAAAAAAGAAAACAAACTACAATATTGTAAAGAGGGTGATCCCATCGTAAGGGGTACTCTCATTAAATGCCCATGGCCACTTAAAAGACTAGGACTTTACACTCGTTAGGGTATGGTAGGATTTGAATTCCTGACTTTTTGGGAGACCTGGAATTAGAAATGATACTCTAATCTTGCCTTTTTGTAAGAAACATGTAAGAGTCGCCAATGAGTTTTAGGAAAACTCATAAACCTCTTTCATGCCTTTCTTCCATGTGGAATTCATGGAATAATTAGCACGAATTATAAGTTTACCCATGCTCAAATTGGTCTATATAAACCAGAAATGAGTTTGGGAGCGAGAGTACTAAATTAAAGTTCCTTTTAGGGAGGAATCGCTATTCTAGCCCTCGTACGACCTCTACTAGCTCTTCCTTTTTCACAATTACATTACCAAACAATAAATGCAACGTGATACCTAAAGACTAAGTTAGTTGATTTTATTTACAAGCATTAATCACGTAGGAATTACATTGCATAAGTCGTTATTCTTTGTTTAATCAATATTCATGAAAAGAACAAAATAAACAATATTCGCCTTGTCTTAAGTGATAAAACAACAATTAATTATCAAATTCTATTCTTGATTAACAAAAGAATACTATGTGAATTAATTAATTAAAAGTTTGTTTAAAGTGATCAAACAATACTATTTATTAAATTAAAGTTGTTTAAACAATAAAGGAAAAGTGATTTATCTAAGGGCTCAGGAAGCTAACTATTCTTCTTTTATGTTAAATCTCTGTTTAATATGTTTATGGACTTTGTTTCTTCTTCGTTCCTCCAAGGACTTCAATGGAATCAATTAGGGTTTGAAAGTATTTGGGAAGAAAGAAGAAAAAGTAGTATGATAGTAAGAGAAGTTGAGAGATTAGGGTTTTGAGATTACTAGGGTTTTAATTTTGAATTTTCTGGTTCCCGTAATGCTGAACGAAGACCCCTATTTATAGGCGTAGGGATCTAGGTTTAGGGTTTTAGAGCCGCGCCGTCATGTGGCGTGCGCAACACTCAGAGTCGTGCTGGGTTCCTGGATGTTTGTGCGCAAGTAAGTGGTGAAGCCTTCATTCTCTTTCTGTTTGAGAATGGAGAGTTCACGTTCGGAAGTCTTGGCCTGGATGTTACACTCGTAACGATTCATAAAGCTCTCAGCAACATCCTCCCAGGTCGCGACATGCTTGGATTCCAAAGAATAGAACCACTGTTGACAGGCATGCTCTAAGGAAAGAGGGAACACCGTAGGGAAGAGTGTCACATCTACTCCCTTAAGAGCCATAGTTGTAGAAAAAGCCTTCAAGTGGAAAAGCGGATTATCAGTAGGCTTGAATTTGGGAATGTCAGCAGTGGAAAACTTCTCAGGAAGAGGTGACAGGCTGGTCCACATAAGTGAACTCTTCAGAAATCTTGCTCATCTGTTCCTTAATCTTGTCCATTGCGGCAGTAGTGACATTGTTTTGATTGTCTTGTTCTATAGTGCTGACTCTAGTGGTGAGTGTCTGCATCATGTCAGACAATCTTTCAATTGTCCTGTTGAGGTTCTTAATGTCTTCCTTAGTGGCCATTGGTTGAAAGTAGACTGGAGATGAATCTTGTGGAGATGATTGAGGTGGTTTCCTTGTACGCCTCTTTGGTATAAGAGGTTGTTGAGGTATGGACTCGAACCGTAACAATCTACCCCTACTTCTTGACCAAGTGCTCTGACACCGAAACAAACACACCTTTAATGACCAAACTTTACCTTGACCCATCCGGAAATTTTTATTTTTTATTTTTTTTTTATTAAAAATCTATAATTTTGAAATTCTACTTGTTTATTTTTTATTAAAAATCAATCTCACTTTTTTTTTTTTTTTTTTTTATTAAAAATCTATAATTTTGAAATTCTACTTGTTTATTTTTTTTTTTTAAATAAAACATATGGGAGGATACCATCCGACTTACTCCGAAAAAGAAACGACCCAAAAAAAAACAAGTCTTCCCTAAAATACGGTCAAAAGGTGGTGCGCGACTTAAAAAAAGTGTGTGAACATAATGTGTGAGTGATTAAGTGAGGTTATAGACGCTCGTTTTGACCGTATAGTTAGACACGACACAAAACTGGACACAGTATTCGCACAAAAATCGAAAAAAGGACTGACAGGACACTTTCCTGGGCACTTTGTCACGGTACAGATTATCGTGACACGGTGCAGTCTACTGTCAGACGGCAGACAGCCCCGTGTCACGGCACTGTTCACCATGGCACGGCAGAAAATGCCGGGACACGGTGCGCAGTTCCAGGTCAGTTTTGTGATTTTTCCAGATTTTAACCGATTTTAGGTCCGTACTAATTACTATGTGAGAATAAAAACCCTCGGTCATGGGTTAAACAAAAGAGAAAACACATAAAGGTTAGCACCAAACAACCACATAGCATTTAGGCACGATGATGTAAAAAAAGTTCGCAACCTAGAGTCAAGATTTATGTTCAACAATTGGTCAAACTTTGGGTGTCAAAAGGGTACCATGGTTAAGAGTTTGGACGCGTTAGCAAGGCAGCCTCCCTTGAGGGTGTATGCCAACGGGCGGCTCCGCGAGTTCGTGATGAAATCGAGCTCGACTCCATGGTTTGGGTGGATTTAATAACTCGGATGAACCCTTATTGCAATAAGCGTTTTTGAGTTGATAGAGCTTAAATCCCCCGGGGCTAAGACGCATGTAGAACACATACGTTTTTTCAGAAAAATCGAAGGAAGTCGACTGTGAGGAAAGAAAATAAGCCACTGGACTGATTTTAGGACTGCCGTGACACGGCAAAAATTCCCGTGTCACGGTACTGTGCACCGTCAGATTCTGCCGTGGCACGGCAGTCAGAAGATCTGACTGGTGCCCTGTTTTCCTTCGCGCGCAACCAAGTTATCCAATTTTTCCTACGGGACAGACTTGAATGCGACGTTAAAACGTCTATGCAGATGCAAAAATGCCAAATAAATCACAGGAATATTTTTTCAAGAATCTTTCAAGTCTCATCCACTCATCTTAATTAAATATCGATCACTCAAATCGATAAATAATTAAGAATCCTCCCTAGTGGAGTCGCCAAATTGTAGGCGTCGTTCCAAGTGCGCCTACGTTAAAAGCATGTGTGAATATGCTTGGCACTTATAGGAAGTGGGAATTGACATTACGATTAGGGACAACGATTAGGGACAAATAAAGTAGGGAGCCACCAACAAGTTTTTTAACGAACTTGTAAACCGTTCACGGATCATAAAAAGGCAACCACGATAAAGGACAACGATAGGCAACAACGATTCACCCGTGAAGGTTACATCCCATTCATAATCCATGAGATTACTAACTCCATATGGTTCGAAACCACGAAAGGAGGATCGGGGATGATGGTACGAAGTGAGTCATGGAGTCACATTCGCCCGTAATGGCCTCTACTCGATTCTTATATTGAAAAGCATTCCTGTGATCTCAAAGGCATACAAACAATAATTCAATTCGCTCCAAACTATTATTTAACTAAATTGGTTTAACATTAATGCACACATAATTGTAAAATATTGGTGATCACTTCAATTAATAATAAGATTAAAAGGATCCTAAACCGGTTGTCCAAATTATCTTATTAGGCGTGATTTTAAATTACATATTTCCTTTAAACATGTAATATGGAGATCATAATAAAAATAGTAGAACAACATTAATATTATAACCAATTTAATCACAATTCCAACAACATAAAATTGTTAGAAAAATAATAAAAATAAAAGGAGCATGATCATTACTTTGATTCTGTTTGTTTGCAACTACAAAATAATAAACGAGTTAGTAACTTCAAGGAAATAAATAAACAATAATTAAATTAAATTAAATTAAATAAAGTTGATTTTGGGGCCAAACCCTCAAACAGTTCTACCTTTCACGCCTTGGCTTAAAGACAAAACCTCGAGTAAAATATGGACTCCTTTGAGTGCTTGAAGAAGGAATTTTGAAGTGAAAAGGGTAGGCTAGTGTTTAGGCTAAAGCATAGAAGAGAGAAAATAAAATAACAGAATTACTCGGTGCCCCGTATATCAGAAATGAGGGGGTATTTATAGGGAAAATGTGCTGAGGGAGCACACGGAACCCTAAAATTATAAAAACCCTAAAAAAGTATCCCGTGACACGGTCAAACTGTACCGTGACATGGGAAGCTCCACCGTCAGACGGTACACTTTCCCGTGACACGGTACATAATTGATGTGGCGCGGGAAATTTTCAGAAAACGGGATAAAAAACGCGTTAAGGGTTTACGCGGAAAAGACACGAAATGTCCCGTGTTACGGCAGACCTCCCGTGTCACGGGAAATCCCACCGTCAGACGGGAAGAATTCCCGTGACACGGTGGCAGTCTGCCGTGGCGCGGGAATTTCCAGTCCATTTTCCGTCTAAATACATTTTTAACCCTAATTTCCTTCGGCTTTTTAAGTGTCGCTTGATAATTTCGGGCATTTTCTGACTTTTATTATTCGGGCTAAAATAAGAAAATAATTAAATAAAAATAAATAAAAGGTTTGGGCCAAAAATAAATAATAAAACAATAAAATAAAAAAGGTTTGGGCTTAAAATTAATTAAAAAGTTTGGGCTGAAATTAAAACTATGCTTTTACCAAACATCAAGACTAATCCATGGACTTTTCAAAATTATGAATTTAATAAAATATGATTTTTTAAGCACTCTCGGGATTAAATAATAAACCCGACCAATAGTGGCGGTGAAAGGTTGTTCATCATCGGGTTCGGTTTTGGGGAGACATTTTTAGGTGTCTACAGAAGCCCCCACTTTGACTGAGTTTGTCGAAACGTCAGTTTCGAAAACGATAGTCAAAGTAGCCGATAGGGACAGAGAATGATTTAAGACGTTCTGCGATCCTAAATCACTCTGTATACGCCGATACCTGCAGAAAAATGTTAGTTCTACAGATAAAAGGAGTAAAGGGATAGAATACGTATCTGACACCAGTGTGTCGGTGACAAATGAGTTTGGTATTTTCCTATGCTTGAAGGAATCCACCGGATGACGTTTGTTGAAATGCTTTCCATGCTTGAGGAAAGCCGACTGAAGAGTTTGGTAGGTTTCTAAGCCTGAAGAAAGCTACCGGATAATACTTTCCATGCCTGAGGAAAGTCGATGAACGAATTTGGTGTCATTCTATGCTTGAAGAATTTCACCAATAATGCCTTCCATGCTTGAGGAAAGCCGACAACGGAATTTGGTGGTTTTCTATACTTGAAGAAAAATCCACCGATAACACTTTCCAAGCCTGAGGAAAGCCGACTTGGCGGTTTTCTATACTTGAAGAAAAATCCACCGATACCGCTTTCCAAACCTGAGGAAAGCCGACTTGGCGGTTTTCTATACTTGAAGAAAAATCCACCGATAACGCTTTCCAAACCTGAGGAAAGCCGACTTGGCGGTTTTCTATACTTGAAGAAAAAATCCACCGATAATGCTTTCCAAGCTTGAGGAAAGCCGACAATTGCTGAAATTTGTAAGTGTATGATGGTTCGATTATCCCCGAACGTGGGCCGCAGATGATTCACAATTTTAAGCCGATTATCCAACCATATTAAGTGCTTAAAATGCCGAAAATAGACTTCGATGCTTGCTAGGGGTAACATGGTAATTTTAGTCCCCTTTAAGTATCAGTTAGAATTTTTCGCGTAATTCCAGCGAAAAATAACCGCCCAATAACTTCGAAAAATCATTCAAACCGGTAAAAAATGCCAGGAATATTCGCTGACAATGTGTAGAGTTGTCGTGCCACGTCACATATTTGCCGCGACACGGGAAATTCTCCCGTCAGACGGGATAAAATCCCGTGTCACGGGAATATTCTATATATTTTTTATTTTTTTTTTTATTTTGCTGTTTGAATCGGTCAACGCGTGAATCAGCGCGCCACGTCATCAGTGTACTGTTACACAATAACGGTAACCGTGGCATAATTAACGGGGTGTGCAACGGTTACTTTTTTGGCTTTAAATTCACGCTTTTGCTTCACCATTTCGCCATTTCCTTGCTCATCTCCTATCTCTATCTTTTCCATTTTTTCCTTCTTGCTCACACAAATCGCCGCGCCACGGTTAAGACAATCCGGCGGCCGTCCGTCCTCACCGTGACACGACGGTTCTGCTTTTCTTTCTCTTTATCTTTTTTTTTTAATTATTATTTTCGCGACTTGCTGCTGCTGTTATTCGCTGCTGCCTTTTACCGTTGTTGTTGCTGTTGCTGTTTACTACCGGAGCTGCCACCGGAGCTCCGTTGCCTTTCGAGCTCACCGTGACACGGGACAGCCTCGCCGTGTCACGGATTCAGCTGACCGTGTCGCGGCGGTCTGCTGGTGGCCGGAGCTTTTTCGAGCTTTTGTTGCTCAATTTTCTGCCGATTTTACTCCAAATTTTTTTCCATACTCCTCATATTCGAACCTCTACAAGGATCTATGTAAGTTCTTCTTAATTTGTGCCTCAATTTTGCTTCAAAAGTAATTTCATGAAAAACCCTTAAAAATCAATTTGGGGATTTTTGATTTTGAGGTTTTATGTTGAAATTCTTGCCATGATTTTACTTGTATATGTATGTATATCTGTTTGTGAGAAATTTGAGACAAAAATTACATGATTTGATGGAGAATTGAGCAAATCACCATTTTTGGGTACTACTTTGTGAAATGATGTTCATGTTACTTCTTTGTACTTGAAATGGTGAAAAAATGGTGGTGAACCTTGTGAAATGATGTATTGATTCATTTTTTGCATATGTACTATATTGTCATGGAGAACATAGTATCATGTGGCTTGGAGAACTGTAGTATTAGTTTGTCATGGAGAAACTAAATACCATAATTTTGCCAATTTTTAGCCTGGAGGTAAAAATTTAGCATATAATTCAATAAATAACTAAATAACTTAGGAAATGATGCTAAGTATTTAGATTTTTATTTTTATAAATATGCAACTTGAATTAAATGTCTTAGGAAATGATGCTAAACATTTAAATTTTTATAATAGCATGCCTAGACGACGAGATTGCGATCTTTCTACCCACGGCCGGCGTCAGGCTTTTCGGGAGGACACTCCCACCGTTCTTGAGGGCATGGATGACGATGTCTTAGAGTCCGAGCCTCGGACTTCTACGAGTAGGGGTAGGTGCGTTCCACCTCCGTGGACTCCAGACCAGTTGGTTTTCTGCCGTGAAAACCATGTCTCTCATCGCCCACTCTCCGGCATAGTCGATGGCACGCTTCGCCACCATGGTTCTGGAGCCGGCGATTTGATCCCTCGACTTCACCAGATCATTACGAGGGATCCTGCTACGAACGCCCTATGGGAATCGGCTGGCTTAGTAGATTTCTATACGGCGGTTGTAGGGTTTCGCAGCCCCCGGGGTTGCGGTGCGATGGTCGTTCGCGAATTGTTGGAGTATTTTTGGGATACTACCAACACTTTTTATTTTGCTTGGGGGGAGATGACGGTGACCCCCCTAGACTTCAGTATGATCAGCGGGCTACGCTTCACCGACCGGGCTGTAGCTCAGATGTCTGATCTGTCTTGGGGATCGGCTGAGACAGCTGATTTGTTGGGTCCGATCGTTCAGCACATCAGGTCCCGACCGGTGTCTCGAGGTGGTCCTAGGAGCGGACCATCGGAGCTGGCTTCAGTTTTAGCTCGTGGCTTCGACATGGAGGATACGACGGCTAAGCAGCGAGTGCGGATCTTCATCCTGATCCTGATCTCTAACACCCTTTCTCCCGATAAGAGTTCACGTGTACTCCTTTGCTACCTCCCCGCTCTGGTCAGGATCCATGAGATAGGATCCTATAGCTGGCCAGCCTTGGATACGCCGATCTCCTCTTATCGCTACGTCATGGCTGTCGGCAGCTGAATGACGAGTCTCCCATCACCGTCTATGGTCTGTGGAGAGTCGTAGAGGTGATGATCTTTTCCCTTTTTGTTTCACTTTAGCTTGTTCGACTCATGTGCTAAAGATTACTTTTCATCGCAGCTATGGTTCTACGAGTACTTCCCAGGCTTGGCTCCTCGCCGGCGTCGTGGAGCGGTCCATGATTTCCCTGTTGGGGCCAGCTGGCGTGATCGAGGAGAGTCGCGGGTGGTGGAGTCCGTCCCTGCACTGCGTGGGCTACTACGCCGAGGCACCTCTTCTGTTGGCGTAAGGATTAGTTTTGTTGCGGTTTTCCTTCTGACGTTGTTTCCGTTATTTCACGCTAACGTTTTGTGGTTTCCAGGTTGCCATTGATGTCCAGTATCGTCCTTGGGCCGGGATGACTGATCTACCAGAGGCCTTGCGTCTATCAGCGTACCATACCATTTTGGTTGGTACCGGACGCTTTGTCTGGTATTTGGGGGAGCGAGTCGTTTGTCAGCATAGCGGCGATCGTTTTGTGGTGCCCTCATCTCCACCAGAGTCGATGCTAGACTCCCGCTTGATCAGAGAGTTGATCAACAGGGGAGAGCGCTATACTTTTCCATGGCAGGAGCTTGTTCACATGGAGAGTGACTATGCGCGGGACTTGCTTCCCTCTCTGGCTCCTCCACCCCGTCTTCCTGAGGTATGATTTCTGTTGAGGATCTTCTTTACTAGTCTCTGTTTTAAATAGTCGAATAACTTGATTATTCGATCATATTTTCAGACGACTATCCGCCCTGTGGGGAGGATCGAGATTCCTCCTCAGTCTGTCCGCTATCCAGGGCCGATTGGTATCACCGAGGACCATATTACTGATGCGCCAGAGGGTTACAGACAGGCGCAGGAGTCTCTGCCCGAGGTCTTTGAGCCGGTGAGTTTTCTTTGATGCATTATTCACCCTTTTAACACTGCTTGTTACTGACTTTTCTTTGTTTTATCCTCAGCCTAACCGCCCGGAGATGATGGGACTCATGAAGCTGGTTGACGCCCTGAAGTATTGCATCATCAAACTTCGGGGTGGTGCGAGTTGTCGGAGCTCTAGCGACGTTCTTGAGGTATCATTCATTTTTTTACTTCTACCATTTGTTTTATTTTGCATTGTTGACACCTTTTCATTTTGTATCTTTCAGGAGCGACGGAGGTCCCGCTCGCGCTCGAGGCCTAGAGGCTCGGATGTGGAGGAGCTTGGTCGTGGTAGACGATCTCCTGAGATTCACCGGCGTTCTCATTCTCAGCGAGAGCCTTAGACTACTCAGCCATTTCAGGAGGCTCAGTGGCAGTAGCCTCAGTCTTCTCAGCGCTTTCCGAGCCAGAGTCAGGGGCAGCGTCAGTTGTTTTCACAGCCTCCACAGCCTGAGCTTGGGTCTGTTTTGACTCCCTTAGATCTTGGTTCATTTTCAGCTCCATTTTTCGGGATACCTCCACCGGTCTCGGGCTTGTTCTCAGTTCTGATGTATGGGACAATGCCTTCACCGACGATTCCAGTGTCTTTGGACCAGTCTACACCGTTTTCCGGCTGGACGGGTCCGGCCTTGAGTTTGACTACTGCTGGGGTCACAGGGACTAGTAGGGATACTACTCCCCGTACTCGGATGATGGAGGGACTCTTCGGCT
Organism: Chenopodium album; assembly: GCF_948465745.1. NCBI lineage: Eukaryota > Viridiplantae > Streptophyta > Magnoliopsida > Caryophyllales > Amaranthaceae > Chenopodium > Chenopodium album. Next base: position 25,668,769 of record NC_137842.1, read on the forward strand.
CACCGTTCCCATATGCGCAGGGTGGAGATGATATTGATTCTGGCTCTAGAGACTTTTGACCGAGGGTTTTTATTTGTACATACTATGATGACACTTGACATGTTTATTTATTACGACTCTTTTGTACATTATTCACAGTTTATGTATTATTGTGTGTTAGTGTGTGCTTGAGACTCATTGTGTGTGATTGTGTATTTATTAATGACGCGACAAAAAAAAAAAAAAAACAAGAGTGGAGTAATGGAGGGTACCGACCTTCCCTAAAAGAAAAAGAAATAAAAAAGACAAGCTAAAATAAAATTACCTTTCCCAAAAGAAAAAGAAATAAAAAGACAAGCAAAAATAAATAAAATAATAAAGAAATAAAATAAATAAATGAAGTTATCTTCCCCAAAAGAAAAAGAAATAAAAAGACAAAAAATAAATAAAGTGATAAAGAAATAAAATCTTCAAGTGATAAAAAAAAAAAAAAAAATTAAAATAAAGTTAATAATAATAATAAGAATATAGATATAAAAAGGTGAGAATTTTATTAGAAATAAAACTCTAAAAAAAAACAGAAAAATAAACGGTGAAGATAAAATACTATAAAAATCCGGATAGATACGAGAAAAGATGAAAAAAGAAGACGCGTGAAGTGCCGTGACACGGCACTGTGTACCGTGTCACGGCAGAACTTGCCGTGTCACGGCAAAAGTTCCCGTGACACGGTGGAATTTCCCGTGTCACGGGACGCGCATTACTCAGCGGTGTGTTTTACGCGTATGAAAAGATAAATTCTGGGTAGTTTCGAGCGCTTTTGCTATAAAATAAGACCAGTTTATTCATGATATGCATAATTACGAAACACAAAATAATTTAGAATTTCATATTTCAATAATCATGTCTTAGAATTTTGATAATACATTGCGCGACTGGTCTTATTCTTTGACCAATGCTGAAAAAAAAGAGTTAGAATTATTTCATGTCAGGGGTTTGCTAGCCCTGTGACACGTAGCTATTGAACATGATTTTCTTAGGGCAGCATTAGATTATTGGAGTCTAGAAAACACTGTTTCAAATTTGATTATGATGAAATTTGTCCCTTGCTGGAGGAATTCGGCGCAATCTTTGGATTTCCAGCTAGAAATCTTATTGCCATGCCTACCCTACGTGAATATTATTACCAAGATTTTGAACGCCATCTGAATCTAACAGATCCAGATTTAAATAGAATTGTTTGTGGTAATGAAGTAGACTTAGAAAAACTTGTTAATCTATATTTTAATCGCCCTATCTCCGAGTCTTATCATATATATCGTAGAAGGGCGTATATTTTTTGCATGTTTAGCAAGCTTTTATTTGCAAACGGTAGGGTAGGGCATGCTTGTCTAGCGTCTATGCTTAAACATGTCGAATCTGGAAGATCTCCTATGCCGACGTGCCTTGGAGAAACAATTCGTGGCCTTGACGAGGCAAAAGCTGACCGGAAAGCCATCAGGAAGGGCTCGCTGGTACTACTGCAGGTAAAAATACGCTCCGAATAGCCCCCGTGACAAAAAACAGGCACCGTGTCATGGTGGGTGTCTGCCGTGACACGGTGAAACCTGCCGTGTCAAGGTAATCTGTTTTTTTTTTTTTTTTTTTTTTTTGACTGATTTTTTTTGGTTTTTTTTTTTTTTTTTTTTTTTTTTTTGCAGATTTGGTTGATGGAGCTTTTGGAATTATTTGAAGCCCCCGACGACGTTGAAAAATATGGCCCTAATGACCTAGTCCGCTGGAAAAAGAATTACTCTGCGAACATGTCGTATGAAGATTGGAAAAATTTCTTTGCAAGGAGGGAATTTTTCATTCGTTGGGTGGTGCCTTGGTGGAGGCTTACTAGGATGGTTGGCACGAATGATACTCCATATTGTCGTGTTCGTAGTATCTCAAAACTGACCTTTTATTGTCCCTCTCGACTGATGCGGCAGTATGGACTTGAACAAGTAATACCACGCTATAACGATAGTCCTCGTGAAGTATCGTTGCATGAAAGTAACATTCACAAGTACGAGGCTTATTGGATTGGAAGACCTTTGTGGACCGTTTCTGCAAGTGACCAAGCTCCTCCTCCTTTATCTAGTGCATACAAGGCATGGTTGAACCCTAGAAGTAGGAGGAAACGATTTGGATCACGCAAGTCTGATGTGAAGAGTCGTCTCGGAAATAAGAAGGCCCCTCCTAAAGATCGTCTAGGTCCGAGAACACAAGGGATTGAGTTTAAGACTCCTATAATGCCAAGAAAGAAGAATTATGTGAAAGGAAAGGGTAAAGAAAAGATGGTCTACAGGGAGAAACAACCGAAAAAATTCAAGAAAGGTGAAAGGGGTGAAAGTTCGACTAGGGGTGTGACGGTTCGGGCTACGAAAGACACATTAATGGTGAAGGCCGACCTAATTGACCAAGAGAAGGATGTTCCTAAAGAGAAGAGAGATTAGATCAATAGTGCTTTGCTTTTTATGATTTATAATTTTTATTTAAAATAAGGCATATGATGCCAAATACTTGTAGTCGCATTTATTTTAATAATAATAGCACATTTATTTCAGCCTTAAAAATGAAAATTACAATGACTTTTATTTATTATTTATTCGAGTCAAGGAGTCGAACGCAATGGAAGAACGAAAATAAAAAAAAAAACGAACAATGAATTCGTAACGAATGCGCCACTAAAAACGAAAAATCTGGAATTCCACCGTTTCACGGTGAAAAAGTCCCGTGACACGTTACAAATTCCCGCGTCACGGCATTTTTTTTTTCTTTTTTTTTTTTTTCGCTCAGGGCCACCGTGTCACGGTGAACAATTTCCCCCTTTTTTTTTTTTTTTTTTTTTTTTTTTTTTGGCCGTGACGCAATGCTGAACTGACGCGCATATTTGATCAACAGAGGGAGGATTTTTATTTTTTAAAGTGGTCGGGCCGCCTTCAGGGGTTGCCTACGTATCCTAAAAAAGGAATCAGGCCAAACGTAGCTCTATTGGGTCATGAACCCATGCGACTAGGCATAGAATTTCTTGAGTTGATCCAAGTTGGTTAAATTATGGAAGCCGTTACCGTCCATGTCTACCAATTGTGCCGCTCCGCCAGACAAAATGGCTTTAACAATGTACGGGCCTAACCAGTTCGGTCTGAATTTTCCTCTTGGATCTAACACATTTTTGCGAAGGGCCTTAAGCACTAGGTCACCCTCTTTGATATTCTCGGTCTTGACTTTCTTATTAAAATGTCGCGCCATACGCTGTTGGTAGGTTTGGACATGATGCAAAGCTGCCAAGCGTTTTTCTTCAAGTAAGACCAGTTCGTCGTATCTTGCTCTAATCCAGTCGACTTCATCTAGTTGGCTTTCCAATGCGATTCGAAGAGAAGGGATTTCGAGTTCGATTGGTTGTACAGCTTCAACTCCATAGACCAAAGAGAAAGGGGTAGCCCCCGTTGATGTACGAACAGAGGTTCGATAACCCCAAAGGGCGAAATGTAACTTACTTGGCCAATCTTTGTAATTTTCTGTCATCTTTTCGATGATAGTCTTCACATTTTTGTTGGCCGATTCGAATGCACCATTTGTTTGTGGTCTGTAAGGTGATGATCTGTGATGCTTGATATGATATTTCTGTAATAATTTTGCGCATTCGGCTTGAAAATGTGTTCCATTATCACTGATCATCTCATGTGGTACCCCATAGCGGCATATGATATTTTTCTCAATGAATTGAGCTACATGTTTTGCCATCAGCTTAGCATATGAGGCAGCTTCGACCCATTTGGTGAAAAAGTCGATTGCTACGAGAATGAATTCATGCCCCCCTTGTCCTGGTGGTGTTATTTTTCCAATGATGTCAATGCCCCAAGCGGAGAAAGGCCATGGAGAAGTATACGTATAGAGAAGCGAAGGTGGAACATGCTGTAAGTTTGCGTAGACTTGACACTTCATACATTTCTTGACGTATTCGTGACAATCTCTTTCCATAGTAGTCCAATAGTAACCTTGTCGTTGAATCTTTTGGACTAACATTTTTGCATTCATGTGTGTTCCACATATACCGGCATGAAGGTTTTCCATGGTTTTATGTGCTTCTCTCTTGGCTATGCATAAGAGATTTATTCCCATTGTAGTTCTCTTGTGGAGTTCTCCCCTGATGAGCACATACTGTGAGGCCAGGAGCCTCAAAGCACGACGTGCCCTTTTATCAGTATTAGGAGGGTATTCTCCTCTTGTCACATAATTGAGGATATCTGTATACCATGGCTCTTCATCTTCTTCTTGTGGTTCTTGTTCATCGTCGAGTGCGTGAACATAAGCCGGCTCATATCTTCTTTCTATGGTCAGTGGCATTCTGATCGTATCAGTTGGAATACGCACCATTGATGCTAATTTAGCTAGTGCGTCGGTGAATTGGTTTTCTTCTCTTGGCAAATACGTATATTCCACTTCATCTAGTTGCTCCGTGAGAGTTTCTAAATGAGCTTGATACGTAGCGAGACTTTCACTTCTCACTTTCCATCTCTTGGAGATTTGATTAATGATTAGTGAAGAATCACCATAGATTCTGAGTTTCTTAATTCCCAAGGCGACAGCTGTTTCTAACCCCAAAATGCATGCTTCATATTCAGCGGCATTGTTGGTGACATCAAAGTCGAGCTTCATGGAAATTGGGATGTGCTCTTCATTGGGTGATACAAGCAAGACTCCTACACCACATCCTTTCTGGTTTGAAGCTCCATCGAAATAGAGCGTCCAGCTATCATCTTCAGTCATGAGTAAATCTTCGTCAGGGAAATCGTACTCATCTTCTTCTTTTTCAGCTTCTTTTAGCGGAAAGTCTGCTAAGAAGTCAGAAACCGCAGAATCTTTGATGGCTTTTTGTGGCACAAATCTCAAGTCAAACTGAGCAAGATTGACTATCCACCTTGATAATCTGCCATTGAGTGTTGCTTTTTCGAACAAGTATTTGAGAGGATCCATCTTGGACACGACATGCACTGTATGAGTGAGCATGTACTGTCTTAGTTTCTGTGCGCCCATACAAGTGCTAGACACAACTTCTCAAGTGATGTGTATCGCGTTTCATATCCTTGATGTTTCTTGCTCAAGTAACAGATTGCATTTTCCTTGCTGTCGATCTCTTGTGCTAGCATTGCCCCCATAGTTTCTCTTGTGACCGTAAGGTAGAGTCGAAGAGGAAAGTCAGGTATTGCTGGCGCTAGCACGGGTGGGTTTGCCAAATACTCTTTGATTTTGTCAAAAGCCTTTTGGCAATCGTCATCCCATGTGACTGGGACATTTTTCTTGAGCTTCTTGAATATAGGTTCACATATCGCTGTGAGCTTTGATATGAACCTACTTATATACTACAACCTTCCAATGAAACCTCGGATCTCCTTCTCATTTTTGGGTGGTGGTATAGCCATGATCGCCTTTACTTTTGTAGGATCTATTTAAATCCCTCGAGAACTGATTACGTATCCAAGTAATTTGCCTGACGTGACTCCGAATGCACATTTTGCTGGATTTAATCTCATGTTGTACTTACGGAGTCTTCCAAAGAACTTGCGAAGTGAAATGATATGGCCTGGGCGATCTTTAGACTTAACGATCATATCGTCGACATAGACCTCCACCTCTTTGTGCATCATGTCGTGTAACAATGCTGTAGCTGCTCTTTGGTAGGTGGCACCCGCGTTTTTCAACCCGAATGGCATTACTGTATAGCAATATGTACCCCATTGCGTGATGAATGTGGTTTTCTCCATGTCTTCTTCGGCAATCAATACCTGATTATATCCGGCGTAACCATCCATAAATGACAAGAGTGCATGATTTGCTGTACTATCGACCAGAATGTCAATGTGAGGTAGAGGGAACCCATCTTTTGGGCTTGCTTTATTGAGATCCCTATAATTAACACACATTCTGACTCTTCCATCCTTCTTTGGAACAGGAACAACATTTGCTATCCATTCCGGATATTTAGATACTCTAATGAAACCTGCGGCCGACTGCTTCCTGATTTCTTTCTTGATTTTGAGAGCCACATCCGGTTTCATACAACGCAGCTTTTGTTTGACAGGCTTCATACCTGGAATGAGTGGTATCGTATGCTGAGCTATATCCCTGTCAATTCCTTGCATATCTTGGTATGACCAAGAAAATACATCAACAAATTCACTAAGCAAGTTAATTAGCTCTTTGCGTTCATCTTGACTTAGTGTTAATCCAATTTTTACTTCTTTAAAGTCTTATCATTGGAAATGTTAACTGTTTCTGTATCTTCGATAACTGCTGTTTTATTTTCGTGTTCTTCCATTGCTTTTATTATTTCTTTGTCATTTTTATCATTAGCAAAGCAATATTGATCAGGGCTAGGGGAATGACACGCATCGTAAGCAAAGGTACTCATTTTATTGAATTCATTGGCTAATACATCAAGAGAGGCAAGGTCGGCTGCGACCTCACCAGAATCATTAGGACTAGAAATAGAGGACTCAACAAGAGACTCAGGGTTGAATTCTATAGCAGAAAGAGGGTCAGCCTCAGACTCTAAGGACTCCTCTACAAACTTAGACTCAGACTCGGACTCGGACCCAGACGACTCAGACTCATCAAACATAGGACCCTCGCCAGCGGTTATTTCCAACCTTTCTCCACTCGGTGTAGTGATCCTCAATGTCTTGCGCTATCCCCTTGAAATGTTGTCAGCTTGGACGATTAACTCGGAGGGGTCAAAATCCTTATTCGCTATGACAGCTTGAAAGAGCTCGGAGTTATCATTGCGGACCAGCTTGGACTCATTTTTCTCCATTCCAAAAAGAAGGTTGATTCCTAGATCATCAGAGTTCAGGCTAGCTGGCTTCTCAGTTGTGAAGAGCTCTTCGTCTTCATCAACGAAGTCACAATCGAGGAACACCTCGAATCCTGGTTCACGGATCCCATCTTGGACGAATGGCTCAGGGAATTCATAGCATGGGAAGTCTTCCCCTTCTTTGATGTATTGGCCATTGAGGGTGAACGGATATGGATCCATGACCATTTCCATCTTCGTGATTCGAGCATTATTGCGAGCCTTCATCTTCAATGAAGCTTGTTTCAGATCTTCTTTGGTTGGCTTGAATCCCAAGCCAAAAGTATCCTTCTTGAGTGCACCAGGATGGCCCCAAGATTGAGCCGTTTTCTTCTTGAGTCCAAGGGTCATTCCAGGGAAATGACCTTGCTTCTTCAGAATGGCATTGATACTGGTGTTTGAATAGGGATCGAAGTCGAGATGGCACTTTTCCTCCTCTTCAATCACGAGAACATCATCTAGTGAAAACCCCCAAAGATCTTCATCTTCTTCGTCATGTTAAACATGGACGATAGGAGTATCAATAACTTGAATGCGCATAGGAGAAGCATCGATAGTAATTGGAACCCCTCCAACTATGGCTTTCACTTTCTGGTGAAGCGATGATGGAATCGCCTTTAGCTCATGAAGCCAAGGGCGTCCTAACAACAGATTGAAAGAGGCCTTAATGGCCACCACCTGAAATTTGGTGCGACGTTCAATGGCCCCAATAGTTATATTCAGTATGATAGTACCCACGGCTTGACGACGAGTATTATCATAAGCACGAATCCCTTGAGTGGAGGGAGTCAATTCTTCATTCTTTATGCCCAACTTCTTTGCAGTACGGAGTGGGCACACATTGATTGCAGAGCCATTATCAACCAGGCTCATAGGAACATTCATCTGCCTACACACCACAGTGAGGTGTAAGGCCTTATTATGTTGATCCCCTTCCGGGGGCAGATCCTTATCAGAAAACAAAATCAGATAGCTAGTACTTGGCGACTCAGTAGTGAGAAAGTTGACCAGTCCTTGAGGAGTCATGTCATCATCAACTCCTATCTTCACCAGAGCATTCATCATAGCCTTTCGATGCTCGTGGGAAGTAGTCAAAAGCTTCCATACATTCATCTCCACCTTGGTCTTTTGTAGTTGTTTGACCATGTCGCTGTTCACAGGATCGATGGGATCAACTATCGGATGTGATTCTGGTGGAGGTGAAGGTGGATTAGGTTGTTGCAACCGTCCACTTCTGGTGAGAACCTTGACCTCAAAGTCCCCCCAAACGTCTTCACTAGTTCCAAGAGATGAACAGGCTATGTCCTTGAGATAAACGTCTTCATCATCACTATCCCAAATTCCATTCACTTCTTCGGTACTTGAGATAAATACGACTTCCGGCAGAGGTTCATTCACAGGTTGAATGAGTATCGACGGATCAAAGGAGACTTCATCCCCCATGATAGCCAAAGAATCAGAAAGAGGACCTGTTTGAATGTTAGGCTTCTTGCCCCCTGGAGGGACAGGAAGTTGATTAGCATCGATCAGATCTTGGATTGCATCCTTCAGCCTCCAACACTTCTCAGTATTATGAACCTTTCCTTGATGAAACTTGCAATAAGCATTGGGGTCATAGCTAGCGGTCCTATTCTCTGGCCGAGGTTCTGGAAATGGTCCGATTGGCATAATCAGTCCATGACCATGCAAACGGTCATAAGCAGCATCATAAGTCATTCCCAAAGGCGTGTAAACCCTCCTTTGCCTTTGGAAATCTATGAGGAGGAGCATTAAGGGCCAGCATATCATTGATATTGATATTGTTGGTAGCATTATTGGGCTTAGAAGACGAAGAAGAAGGAGTGTCGTTCTTCTTGTTTTTCCAAGTGCTGTTGTTATTGTTGCTACCAACAGACTTCATCAGTTCATCTTCGATATTGATTCCAATATCGTATACAGCTTCAAAGGTACTCAGAGGCAGAAACTTCAAGTGTTGCTTGTACTTATGAGTCAGATTGGCAATGAACAAGCGAACCATTTCCTTCTCCTTAGGGGGATCCACCAGGAGCGCAGCTGTTCCCCTCCACCTGCTTAAGTAAGTGGTGAAGCCTTCATTCTCTTTCTGTTTGAGAATGGAGAGTTCACGTTCAGAAGTCTTGGCTTGGATGTTACACTTGTAACGATTCATAAAGCTCTCAGCAACATCCTCCAATGTTGCGACATGCTTGGATTCCAAAGAATAGAACCACAGTTGACAGGCATGCTCTAAGGAAAGAGGGAACACCGTAGGGAAGAGTGTCACATCTACTCCCTTAAGAGCCATAGTTGTAGAAAAAGCCTTCAAGTGGAAAAGCGGATTATCAGTAGGCTAGAATTTAGGAATGTTAGCAGTGGAAAACTTCTCAGGAAGCTTCTCTCGTATGGACGAAGAGGTGACAGGCTGTTCCACATAAGTGAACTCTTCAAAAATCTTGCTCATGTTTTCCTTAATCTTGTCCATTGCGGCAGTAGTGACATTGTTTTGATTGTCTTGTTCAACAGTGCTGACTCTAGTGGTGAGTGTCTGCATCATGTCAGACAATCTTTCAATTGTCCTGTTGAGGTTCTCAATGTCTTCCTTAGTGGCCATTGGTTGAAAGTAGACTGGAGATGAATCTTGTGGAGATGATTGAGGTGGTTTCCTTGTACGCCTCTTTGGTATAAGAGGTTGTTGAGGTATGGACTCGAACCGTAACAATCTACCCCTGCTTCTTAACCAAGTGTTGTGACACCGAAACAAACATACCTTTAATGACCAAACTTAACCTTGACCCATCCGGAAATTTTTATTTTTTATTTTTTTTTATTAAAAATCTATAATTTTGAAATTCTACTTGTTTATTTTTTATTAAAAATCAATCTCACTTTTTTTTTTTTTTTATTAAAAGTCTATAATTTTGAAATTCTATTTGTTTATTTTTTTATTTTTAAATAAAACATATGGGAGGATACCATCCGACTTACTCCGAAAAAAAAAACGACACAAAAAAAAACAAGTCTTCCCTAAAATACGGTCAAAAGGTGGTGCGCGACTTAAAAAAAGTGTGTGAACATAATGTGTGAGTGATTAAGTGAGGTTATAGACGCGTGTTTTGACCGTATAGCTAGACACGACACAAAACTGGACACAATATTCGCACAAAAATCGAAAAAAGGACTGACAGGACACTTTTCTGGGCACCGTGTCACGGTACAGATTGTCGTGACACGGTGCAGTCTACTGTCAGACGGCAGACAGCCCCGTGTCACGGCACTGTTCACCGTGGCACGGCAGAAAATGCCGAGACACGGTGCGCAGTTCCAGGTCAGTTTTGTGATTTTTCCAGATTTTAACCGATTTTAGGTCCGTACTAATTACTATGTGAGAATAAAAACCCTCGGTCATGGGTTAAACAAAAGAGCAAACACATAAAGGTAAGCACCAAACAACCACATAGTATTTAGGCACGATGATGTAAAAAAAGTTCGCAACCTAGAGTCATGATCTATGTTCAACAATTGGTCAAGGTTTGGGTGTCAAAAAGGTACCATGGTTAAGAGTTTGGACGCGTTAGCAAGGCAGCCTCCCTTGAGGTGTATGCCAACGGGCAGCTCCGCGAGTTCGTGATGAAATCGAACTCGACTCCATGGTTTGGGTGGATTTAATAACTCGGATGAACCTTTATTTCCATGAGCGTTTTTGGGTCGATAGAGCTTAAATCCCCCGAGGCTAAGACCCATGTAGAACACATACGTTTTTTCAGAAAAATCGAAGGAAGTCAACTGTGAGGAAAGAAAATAAGCCACCGGACTGATTTTAGCACTGCCGTGACACGGCAAAAATTCTCGTGTCACGGTACTGTGCACCGTTAGACGGTGCACTGTACCGTGACACGGCAGATTCTGCCGTGGCACGGCAGTCAGAAGATCTGACTGGTGCCCTGTTTTCCTTCGCGAGCAACCAAGTTATCCAATTTTTCCTACGGGACAGACCTGAATGCGACGTTAAAACGTCTATGCAGATGCAAAAATGCCAAATAAATCACAGGAATATTTTTTCAAGAATCTTTCAAGTCTCATCCACTCATCTTAATTAAATATCGATCACTCAAATCGATAAATAATTAAGAATCCTCCCTAGTTGAGTCGCAAAATTGTAGGCGTCGTTCGAAGTGCGCCTACGTTAAAAGCATGTGTGAATATGCTTGGCACTCATAGGAAGTGGGAATTGACATTACGATTAGGGACAACGATTAGGGACAAATAAAGTAGGGAGCCGCCAACAAGTTTTTTAACGAACTTGTAAACCGTTCACGGATCATAAAAAGGCAACCACGATAAGGACAACGATAGGCAACAACGATTGACCCGTAAAGGTTACACCCCATTCATAATCCATGAGATTACTAACTCCATATGGTTTGGAACCACGAAAGGAGGATCGGGGATGATGGTACGAAGTGAGTCATGGAGTCACTTTCGCCCGTATTGGCCTCTACTCGATTCTGATATTGAAAAGCATTCCTGTGATCTCAAAGGCATACAAAAAATAATTCAATTCGCTCCAAACTATTATTTAACTAAATTGGTTTAACATTAATGCACACATAATTCTAAAATATTGGTGATCACTTCAATTAATAATAAGATTAAAAGGATCCTAAACCGGTTGTCCAAATTATCTTATTAGGCGTGATTTTCAATTACATATTCCCTTTAAACATGTAATATGGTGATCATAATAAAAATAGTAGAACAACATTAATATTAAAACCAATTTAATCACAATTACAACAACATAAAATCGTTAGAAAAATAATAAAAATAAAAGGAGCATGATCCTTACTTTGATTCTGTTTGTTTGCAACTACAAAATAATAAACGAGTTAGTAACTTCAAGGAAATAAATAAACAATAATTAAATTAAATTAAATTAAATAAAGTTAATTTTGGGGCCAAACCGTCAAACAGTTCTACCTTTCACGCCTTGGCTTAAGGACAGAACCTCGAGTAAAATATGAACTCCTTTGAGTGCTTGAAGAAGGAATTTTGAAGTGAAAAGGGTAGGCTAGTGTTTAGGCTAAAGCATAGAAGAGGGAAAATAAAATAAGTGAATTACTCGGTGCCCCGTACATCAGAAATAAGGGGGTATTTATAGGGAAAATGTGCTGAGGGAGCACACGGAACCCTAAAATGATAAAAACCCTAAAAAAGTATCCTGTGACACGGTCAAACTGTACCGTGACACGGGAAGCTCCACCGTCAGACGGTACACTTTCCCGTGACACGGTACATAAATGATGTGACGCGGGAAATTTTCAGAAAACGGGATAAAAAACGCGTTAAGGGTTTACGCGGAAAAGACACGGAATGTCCCGTGTCACGGCAGACCTCCCGTGTCACGGGAAATCCCACCGTCAGACGGGAAGAATTCCCGTGACACGGTGGCAGTCTGCCGTGGCGCGGGAATTTCCAGTCCATTTTCCGTCTAAATACATTTTTAACCCTAATTTCCTTCGGCTTTTTAAGTGCCGATTGATAATTTCAGGCCTTTTCTGACTTTTATTATTTGGGCTAAAATAAGAAAATAATTAAATAAAAATAAATAAAAGGTTTGGGCCAAAAATAAATAATACAACAATAAAATAAAAAAGGTTTGGGCTTAAAATTAATTAATAAGTTTGGGCTGAAATTAAAACTATGCTTTTACCAAACATCAAGACTAATCCGTGGACTGTTCAAAAATATGAATTTAAAAAAATATGATTTTTTAAGCACTCTCGGGATTAAATACTAAACCCGACCAATAGTGGCGGTGAAAGGTTGTTGATCATCGGGTTTGGTTTTGGGGAGACATTTTTAGGTGTCTGCAACGTGTCTCAGGACTAGGGGCACGTGACTACATAGGCGTGACATCAGTCTCGTCACTTCTTTAAACAGGGGATGAATTCGATACCCTAACTGTCTAGTAAGTTAGTAAGCGCACTAGCTACCGTATTTGCTCCCATTCTAGAAGTGTCTGTTCCTGAATTTTCAGCTCGCCTGTCGACTCGTGAGCTAACGCCTACAATAATCCTCTACCTTTTAGTCCTGAGAGGTAAATCTCGCAAAGCTTGGGCTGTGTGAAATTTTACGTTACACCTACGCCGTACAATTTTGCGCCGTACGATACACTTTTTACATTTTTACGCTACATGAAAACGCCTTCCTTTTTGCTTCGGATGTGAAAAAAGAAGAAAACCCGGACATTTGTAACGTTAGTACAATAAAACACAAACCTGTCTATGGGCGCTTTTACGTAAAGCACCACCGCGGAACGTCTTAAGGCACTCTTACGAAAAACATTCAAAACGTATGCTTCGGGAAGGCACAAAGCACAGTGTGCATGCAATATGATGCAAAATACTAACAAAAAAGAAAACAAACTACAATATACAAAGCAATTTAAAAAGATTTCGATAATTTGCGTGCCATTACGTCTAATAGCGAGCAAAAACCATTAAAATGATCAAACGAATCAAAATCAAAATCCCGCTCTTTTTAGTGACCAGTATCCACGCGGAACTTAGTAGGTCGCGCTGGCCAGGCGCGCGCATCTTTCTGAGTTGCGCAGGTCTGTTTCGCGCAACTAATTTAGTTAGGTGTGACTTTTAAGTCGGCAAAAAGAGAATCGCTGAGCGCGATTTTTCATTTCGCTTTCTCTCTCCTTCCTTCACGATTTTCGCTTCTTTCTCTCTCTAAAGAGCTCGGATTTTCTTGTTTTTCGAAGCTAAAGGAAGTAGATCTCGTCCCTTATTTATAGTTGAAAAAGGATCCGATAATTATATTATTTTCAAAACTGGACCTAAAATGGAAGAAAAGTCTAGCTCGTAATTGAGTGTGACTTTTTTGTCCAAGATTGATGAAGATAAGTTGTAATTTGCAACTTATTTCAATAAAGATATGAAGATGTGAGCAAACTTTCGTATATCTGATATTGTTTATGTTTTTCTGCTTGTCATTATTGTCATATTTTTCTAATTAAAAGTGAAGTTCTTTCAATTAAATAAGTACCGTAGTTTGAAAATGAATGTTTAACAAACCTAGGTTTGGTAAAGTGTTAGAATAATTCATAAAATCATTTAAATCACTTTCTAAAATATGGTCTCATTTTAGAATGAAAGTTAAGGTGAGACCTTTATTTTTAATTTAAAGCCCCCAAGCGTAGACTTTAGGTGGCTTTTGGAATTCATGTATACATATGCTAAGGGATGTTTCTCATGTTTATTTAAATCCCCAAGACTTGTGTTTTTAATTTGTGGAATATTGCATATGTTTATCATAAATTGTTTGATCAAGTAACATAATTAATTATCTTGGTCAAATAATAGGAAGTGGTATTCTTCCCTTTGTCATTTAAAGTTATTAAGATGGTTTGTAATAAGCTTTGCACATGACATTGATTTTGCAGCATAAATAGCGTGTTCAAATCTATAAATAGAGAGAAATAATGGGGATGTCTTGGCTTTTTTAAGCCCCTAATTTTAGTCAAAGAGCTAAATTTTTTTGCTATTTTTGATTATTTTACATGACAAATGGGAAGGATCATCCCGACTTGCCCCCTTAAAAAAGAATTGAACAAAAAAACGGATTTTTATAAAAAGGAAGGGGAATCCAACTTTCCCATAGAAGAATAAAGAAAGACAATTGGACATGTTTTCGAAAAGCAAGGATTATTGACTTAATATTTGAATCATCGTGATGACTTGGCAGTGAGGTATACGTGTGATAGCGATAACGATCATTTTTTTTTCATGTAGCGATCATGTTCAATCAATATTCCTCGATTAGAGAAGATGGAGATATCCCACGTAGGCGGACATTTTAGTTGCTCATGACAAGTGAAAAGACAAAATCTTAAGAGTTGTAAAAGACATCTAAAGTTGACGTCGAGGCTGTCGGTATATCAAATCAATTTATTGTGTTAACTATTTTTCTTTCTAGGCAATGTATATAGAACCTGAATTACCTTGGTAATAAATAGCACTGTTATTAAAAGAAAATAAGATGATTATTTATTTTTTTTTTTTTAAAAAAGTGATAGTCATCTCATTTTTCTTTGGCAAAGGATATGGAAAACATCGAATTTAGTTTGATTCGATTGCTTTACTAACATGATGTAATCAAGCCAATGGCTATCAAATCATCCTAATCATTTGAAATTTTTTTTTTATGATCTTGTAATCATAACTCAACACTTCATGCATTTTATATATGGGCATGACTACTTAATAGTAGGTCCATAAGTTCAAAGGCCTAAGATTGGCCATATTTTCATGGAATGATGATTTTGGTATATGGTTATGGTCTATCTCAAGGAGGGCCTTTCCAAGGTCGTAACTTGGATAGACTTGGAGTTATGAACAATGGACAGGCTCAAGTATACTCCCAAAATTCCTTACTTTTGGTGCTTCTCAAATTTAAACCTTTCTTCTTTGTGTGGCAACTTCCTACATTAGGTGCCTTTTCCTTGTCATCTCTCCTTTCTTTCTTTTTTTTTGACAAGTTTTGTTTTGGGTTTTAAATGTTTTTTTCTTTTTTCTTTTGCATTTGATCTTTCCTTTTGGGTTTAGACTAACTTTGTGTCCCCCTCTTATGTTTCGTTCCCCCAATTTCCTATTTGTATCTTTGCACCATTCCCATCCCAAGGTATGGAATAATGTAGGTTTAATAACTAAGGCTCAATTGACGAGGCACAAAAGGGCTGCCAAAAAGATGGATTTTCTCTATGGTTAAGAACATGGGATTATATTTACGGAGTTTCAAGTTGCCTCTTGTGTTGGTGGAATCATCATATCCTTTCTTTCTGGGCCTAAGATGGGCCTCTTTTCAGTCAATACATCTTGTAAGCCAAAGCGCATCAAGATTATTAAAGTGTTTAGTATGTATGCCTTTTGATATTGCCTGTTTATATGTATACATTTTATTTAATTCAAGTCAATAACAATAAAGAGATTGAGAAGAGAACAAGATAGACGTACTTGAAAATATATTTTTTATTCATTAATTAATGAGAGTACAAAATAAATAGATTTGACAGCATGAATCTCTTAGTGTATCATAAAAAACAAAGGAAAGAAACAAAACAAGACCTAGGGTGCTACATCTTGAATTGTTGACAACTTCTTGAGATTGCTTCTTCGAGCCTTGTCCGTTTCTGACGTAGGTGAAACCCTCTCTAAAAATCAAGTCCATATATATGATTCATGGTTTCATTTATCAAGTCCCTTTCAATTAATGTTCCCACAGTATAGACTTTTTTAAATGTGTCTAAACCAAGGTATTGTAAATGGCACTTGTATGGTGGAGACATATTGTCTATGAACTTTGGGACAAGTTCATGATCTGGAGGTCTTTGTGGAATAAGAGAAACCTTTGATTGCCACCTGGAAAAGAAGTCAATGAAGCCTTCTTCTTCCCCTTGCTCAAAAAATTCGAGATCACGCAAGGTAGTTGTGGGCTCGATGTTATCTCCATATTAGGTTAAAAACGCTTTTACAACGTCACTCCAAGTGGAAGTTTGTTTTGCATCGAGGTTATAAAACCATGATCTAGCATTTGGGTCCAATGAAAGAGGAAAAGTACATGCATATAGGCTTGGCTCAACCCCTTTGAATGCCATAATTCCAATAAAGCTCATTAAGTGAGTCTTAGGATTGTCTGTAACCTTAAAGGTTGGCAAATCTGTAGACAAGAACTTTTCTAGTAGAGTCTTGCCACTAGGTTGTGGTGCAAGCTCATAATTGAAGTACTTATTCCTAAGTTAGCTCGAAGGACAAGTTTCTCTAAGGCCTCTACTTTTTCGGCTCTTGCTTTTTCCTGCAGAATGTTTTCTTTTTTTTTTTATGTTTTTATTTTATCCTTTTCTGCTTTTTTATAAGCCTTCATTTGGGCTTCTTCTTCTCGTAGGCCCTTTAGGTTTTGGAGTTCCTCTCTAAGTTTCTCTAATGCTGCTTTGTCACCCATGATTGCACTAGTATGCGAATGTGGAAGATGATCTAGTTATGTGTGTCACGTGAAATTGAGCGCGTTCACTTAAACCTTTTCTGCCAAGCATTCAAACAATGAACCAAAGTCAAAATGATTGTTTTATTTCCATTTTTTTAATCCTTGTAATACGATATCACTTTAAGCAAGTTTGTTGATAAAGAATGTCAAAAAATTCCGAACAATCATTAATGGAATGTCATGATTTGTGTTAACTTCAACAAGGTAATCATCTAAGGATTTTACTTCAAATGAATTGTTTTCGAAAAAGGTAAAAGAGAAAGAGAAGAAAGTTTGATTGAAAGTGCGCATCAGATTTTTAGAAATAATAATCGACCCGAACACACTCCTTAAAATGATCTAATATACTATAATATTTGTTGATCATTTAGATTACAATAGAGATCAATATCGTTTTTTTTTTAATTATGATTCTCACATTGCTTATCTTTAAAGGATAATATATTACTATTTGTTTAAAAAGAATGATGGCCTCCGAATGTAAAATCCAAGAAATAATTTAATCATTTTCTCGGTTATATCATTCATTATCTTCTTTTTTTTTTCCGTGTTATTTTTCTCTCTCTCTCTTTTTTTTTTTTTTTTTTTTTTTTTGTATGAGACAATCATCCCAAGTAAAGTTCTCGGGATTTTCTTTTTAAACCATAGAAGAGGTAAATAAATTTTACTCTTAAATCAAGGTTGACCAATTTCAACTACAAAAAATGATGAACACGAAAATAGGCACGTTCTATTAAGAGATGCGAACTTCTATTGATGATGTCAAGTTTTCGAGAATAAACATATTGATGATGTCCTATTAAGAGATGCGAACTTCTAATGACGAACCTCATAAGAAATAATGTTATTAGCTCAATTATCAAGTACGTAAACGAATCATCATAATCAAAAATAATATCGCGCGCAATTTACCGTCTTGCGCTAAGGTGGAGAGTGCATCTTCAAGAGTAGCATCTACAACATGCCGTATTTTTTTTTTTGCAAAAACGATATTTTTATTTATTAAATTGTTTATTTTTTTGCAAAAACGCAAAAGGAACGAAAAAAAAAACATGTTTTTCGAAAAAAGACGATCGTAGTAAAAGTTAGACAACGTTGTTAGCCAAAGTGATATTTTTAGCACCTAGTTAACGTTTAACCTTGAAGCGGTAGTATCGTTTTCTCCGTATGATATTGCTCGTAATGAGTCAAAGTCAACGTTGAACAGTGGGCGTGCGCATGACTCAAAGTTGCGCGGAGGTGCCGCGCGCAACTTCAGAACTTGCGCTTGGAGGGCAATTTTTTTGGGGGGGGGTTCGAAAACGCTATTTTTTTGGGGGGGTTCGAAAACGCTATTTTTTTAGGGGGGGGGTTCAAAAGCGCTAATTTTTTTGGGGGGTTCGAAAACGCAATTTTTTTTTTTTTTTTTTTTTGGCGAACCATAATTTTTGCGATTTTTTTTAAAATTATATCTCTAGGTAACAAGTTGGAATTAGTTAGATTAGACACGAAGCAAATATTCATGTAGTCACATAAGAACATAAAAGGAACCGTCAAATCATATAATGTCATTCTAAGGTCAAGACTTGGGTGTCCAAAGGGACCATATCTTAAGGAATGATGCACGAATCAATCACTCAACGTGTTGACCCACGACATAACCCTCCCAACATTTTGTTGGCGATATGGGTGGGATGATTGTTATTGATTTTGGGATAGAAGCCTAGTGTTGGCAACCCCTAGTCAATGAGCCGATCCTCAATGGTTAAAGTGTGCTATGCTTATGCATGATGCAATGTTGCTTGTTTTATTTTTACTTTTGTGAAAAAGGAAGATATCATGCGTTCGAGTCTCTCCGCTAACTAGAGATTATCAAAGTTAGTTCTCGTTACAATCCATAAGCAACCTAGTGCTGGAAACCTTGAACCATAACTATGAACTAATCTTGTAACCTCTAAGTCCCCAATGGAGTCGCCATTATAAGGAGGGTGATCCCATCTTAAGGGGTACTCTCCTTAAATGCCCGTGGCCACTTAATATCATAGGACTTTACACTTTTTAGGGTGTAGTAGGATTTGAATTCCTAACTGTTTGGGAGACCTGGAATTAGAAATGATACTCTCATCACGCCTTTTTGTACGAAACAAGTAGGAGTCGCCTATGAGTTTTAGGAAAACTCATAAACCTCGTACATACCTTTCTTCCACGTGGAGTTCATGGAATAATTAGCACAAATCATAAGTTTATCCATGCCCAAATTTGTCTACATAAACCAGAAATGAGTTCGGGAGCGAGGGTACTAAAATAACGTTCCTTTTAGGGAGGAATCGCTATTCTAGCCCTAGTACGGCCTCTACTAGCTCTTCCTTTTTCATAATCTCATTACCAAACAATATATGCAATGTGATACCTGAAGACTAAGTTAGTTGATTTTATTTACAAGCATTAATCACGTAGGAGTTACATTGCAAAAGTCGTTATTTTTTGTTTAATCAATATTCGTGAAAAGGACAAAATAAACAATATTCGCCTTGTCTTAAGTGATAAAACAACAATTAATTGTCAAATTCTATTCTTGATTAACAAAAGAATACTATGTGAATGAATTAATTAAAAGTTTGTTTAAAGTGATCAAACAAAACTATTTATTCAATTAAAGTTATTTAAACAATAAAGGAAAAGTGATTTATCTAAGGGCTCAAGAAACTAACCGTTCTTCTTTTATATTAAATCTATGTTTAATGTGTTTATGGACTTTCTTTCTTCTTCGTACATCCAAGTACTTCAATGGAATCAATAAGGGTTTGAAAGTATTTGGGAAGAAAGAAGAAAAAGTAGTATGATAGTAAGAGAAGTTGAGAGATTAGGATTTTGAGAATACTAGGGTTTTAATTCTGAATTTTTCGGTCCCTGTAATGCTGAACAAATTCCCCTATTTATAGGCGTAGTGATCTAGGTTTATGGTTTTAGAGCCGCGTTGTCAGGTGGCACGCGCAACTCTTAGAGTTGCGTCAGGTGGCGCGCGCAAATTTGCCTTATACGAAAACACATTTTTAAAACTTCCATAACTTTTTATTGCGAAGTCAGATTAAAGCGTGTGAGATATCATTGGAAAGAACTGAATGTCTACTTTCCAATTCCATTATAATTAGGTAAAAATACGTTATGCATCCAAAGTTATGGCCATTGGAGTGCAAGTGTGTCGGTTTTGGGGTCCGGTTTAGTGTTTTGATCATAACTTCTTCGTTTTGGCTCGGAATTAGGCTTATAATATACCGTTCGAAAGGTCTTTAAAAGGGCTATCCATATGTATTGGCCTTGAACGGGAATTTGGTGGTTGGTTTATCTGTTTGGATCGGTTATCAACAATGTAGGTTCCATTGGATCCAATCATTGCATTTGACGCATTTGGGGTCCGTTATTAATCAACTTTAACATGCATGAGCATGTTTTAGGCCTAATTAGTAATCAAACAAGGCTCTAAGATAACTTGATCTCAAATATGGGTTTTCAACTTACTTCATAATTCTTTTCATAGTCCATAAACATTTCAACTTTGATCTAAAAGAACGGATTTTTGTAACATCATCGCACTTCCTTTCGGGACAAGAGGCCAAAAGTAGGTGTCTACAAATATGCAAAGCAATTAAAAAAGATTTTGATAATTAGCACGCCGTTACATCGAATAACGAGCAAACACCATTAAAAAAATGATCAAACAGATCAAAATAAAAATCCCGGTCTTTTAGTGACCAGTATCAACGCGCAACTTAGAAGGTCGCGCTGGCCAGGCACGCACATCGTTCTGAGTTGCGCTGGTATGTCACGTGCAATGAATTCAGTTGCGCCCGACATTTATGTCAGTAAAGTGAAAATCGCAAACGCGATTTTTCACTTCACTATTTCTCCTTCCTTCGCCATTTTCGACTATTTCTCTCTCTAGGAAGCTAGTTTGTTTTTTGTGATTTTCGAAGCTTAAGGAAGCAAATTTCTTCCTTAATTCATATTTTCCGTAAACCAATGTAATTTTTTTTGCTAAAATTTGTTCTTTTTCGGCTGAATTTGAAAGATTTTCGAATCATTAAATCCCAAATTTCGAATTTGGGGGTTTTTAATCCGGTTCATTTTTCTTGAAATTGTTTACTCTATGTTGTTATGCTATGTTTAAGGAGTGTTTTGCAACAAATTTCATGAAATATTGTTAAGTATTGAACCTTGTATGAGCATTTCTTTGTCCAAGTTGGTTCTTGCTTTTTTTTTTTTAATTTTGCTTGATTTTATTGCTTTTTCTTGCTCATTTTTGTTATAATTACTGATTATGAAGTATATTATAGTGATGGAACTAATATAACTTTCATAATTCATTTTAATGAATTTTGAATTGTTAAAAAAGGCGCGAAACATACTCTTAGCTTATTTTTGCCATATTCGAACTTCAAAATTGTTTGGTAGACGATAATTATGTTTATATTACTGTTATTCGTCTAGAATTAGTTGATTCTTTGAGATTTTGGTATACAATCCCTTGAATACTTAGTTAAACTGGTATAGGATGACTTTTGTGGGTGTTAGAAGCCCCCATTTACTGAGTTTAACTGCAGGTATCGTAGCCCCCAAGTATGGGTGGCATTAGATTTTCGTGTTTTACCCTATCGGCAGCCGTTATGCTGCAGAAATGGGTCTAGAATACGTATATTAGTTTAGTTTAGGAAATAATGTAAACTAATTAAAGAAATTTTATCCGTCATAGCATGGACTCGCCTCCATTTGTCATTGCTAAGCAGGTTCTTGTTATGGGGGTTTTTGTCCCTCGGGAGAGTTACAACACTGAAACTGGATTCAACTAAGGATGCCTGTACCTGCAAAGCAAACGGACCGCCGGATGGTCGGTGGTCCGCCTCCGAAGATTAAGTCAGTAAATATTCGGAGATAAAACGTGCGGAAGTAAAGTTATCTGCTTGGATTCCAAGCTCAGGTAAAGTGCTGTGTGTTCCTTGAAAACGACAGCTCTGTGGTAAGTGACGTATTGTCTCGTATTGTGTGTCAAAAATTCTCTCTTTTTTTCGTGTCCCGTCATAAATGACGTAATGTCCCTATTTATAGGGAAAAGTGTGCCCTCCTAGGATCTGGTGACCTAGGAGTTAGGTCACGCCGTTTGCGGCGCCTCGGGATTTGGGCCTTAGAAGGCCGCCATCCCAGGGCCAATACCTGAGTGACACGTGTCACTGTGCCCAAAAGGATTCTGAAGCACCTTCAGTCCACGTAGGACGGAGAAGAGTCCACCCTCCACGTGTCATCACTCCATAGGTCCAAATGGCACCTATATGGAGGACACGTGGCGCTTTCTGGTTGGGCCACCTGGCCGGGTATAAAAATACCCAAATCATTTGCCCCTCACAGGGGACACGTGCATTGCACGCGACTCCTGTGACAGGTGTCAGTATCTGAGTGGTCAGATTCAAAAATTACTGGAGGGAAAAATTAGGGTTTTTACCCCCCTATAAATAGTAAGGTTTGACCCCCCTCTTGGATTCACACCTTGGCGAATCTCTGGAGAATCTTGGACTTTTTGACTTAAAGAATCTCAAAATTCCCTAAGCGTTTTTCAAGCATCCGACACTCGGCTACCAGTTCGACTGTTCTTTAGTCAACCAGGCGTCTTTCTCCCTTCTTCTAAAGGTAACGCCTGTATTTTCTTTTTACTTCATTTTTTCTTTGTTTTCGAAAAAATGGTTCCCCAATTGCATGCGGCACGGCGTAGGATAGTGATCAGCCGGTCACCGGGGACGGCTGAATCTAGAACTAGCAGTGCCGAATGCTTGGCCAAAGACCCTGCTTTGCGAACTTCTCCGAATCCGACCGTTTCCGTGTCTGTGCAGGACACTATGGCCAGAATCAAAAGAACAGCAAGGCAGTGTAGCTCCGATGGAGTTTTCTACCATTCGGATGGGTCGACTGTTTTTTCAGACGGCTCAATAAGAGTGCCTCGAAGTGAGCTGTCGGAACACCCTGACAGCCCTTCCTATCTTCCTCCTACCCCCACTTATTACCATTCGCCCACATCTAGTGGAACTCCCAGTGATGGAATCCTGGGGGAGGCGGATGAAGAATATCAACCCGGGCCTTCTGGACAGGCGCCGGAAGAGAGTCTAGGGGAGGACCCCGTTGGCACCAGTCGGCGGTCCCCTAGCTCTGATGAGAGCTCTGATGACGAGTCGGCCTCGTCATCTTCTTCAGAGAATGCCTCCATAGCTTCAGAGGCGGCTAGATCAAACATAGATTCTGCCAGAGAGTCCCTGGCAGTGGATAGAGGGGAAAGCTGGGCCGAGCCGAGTGCTTCCAGGCGCTTGGAGAGAGCCCCCTACTATCAGCATGTTCCGCCAGGCAGGCGGAGTGCCATGGCATCCGGCCTTGCCAATTTTAGGCGCAAGGTCGTCCTAGGCTATGGCTACACTTTGTCGGTCCCTAACGAGGGCGACACCATAACCTGGCCGAGCCTGGCCAGCTATCAAGACAAAGCATTCAGCTGCTATGAAGCGGCCTTCCAAGCTGGCCTCCGCTTCCCTCTCCATCCGGCCGTGGAGAGGATCTTGGACGGATACCAACTGGGTATCTGGCAACTTGTACCCAACTCCTGGATCAATATTCTGGGGTACGTTGCCGCCTGTGAGATGCTGCAGGTGGAGGCGAGCTTTGAAGCGTTCGCCCATATGCACTATCTGAGCAGGGCGCCTGCTAGGGGCGGTGAAGGCTGGTACACCTTGACCACTTGCAAGGGGTACATGATGGATGTTGGCAAAGAGAACAAGTGGAAAGACTGGAGGACTAAGTTTTATATAGTCAAGTCTATCGACAGCCGCCTGAACCAAAAGTATAATAGGTGGAATAAGGATCCACCTCTCCTAGCAGGCAGGAGCGCATTGCCGCCTATTCCCAGGCGGGCAAAGGAGGAGATCATGGACGCGGGGTTGTTTACCGTGTGCGTGTGGACGAACGATGAGGGGGACAAGGAGGTCACCCCTCAATGCTATCTCCCTTTGTACAAGTGGTTTGAAGAAGGGACATTCTTAGCCGCCTGTGGGCTAAGTTCTGAGATGCCGAGAGGTAGTCGGCCGTCTGTTTTGTATGTAATTTACTTCTGCTTTTCAGTACTTGTTTAAGGAAGCTAATCACTTGTTCATTTTTGCAGACAAAGCAATGGAAAAGCTCTCGGCCACAAGGAAGCCGGCTGTATCTGCTGCTCGATATAGGTCGAATGTTTTAAACAAGGCAGAAGTAACCACTCACACCAAAGTGGATGAACAGAAAACTGGCGGCACCTCAAAGGTAGAAAATTGTTATACTTTCATTTCTGACCAATATTAAATTTGCCCGAATGATTTCTAACTTGCGTTTATCTTGTGTTGATGTAGGGTGCGCCTTCCAAATCTCCTTCAAAACCATCCAACCCTAAAATCCAAAAGACTAGGGCGGGTGACGTGAGCGCATCCGGCAAGGGCGGCCGGAAGCACGTTGCTCATAAGCCCAAGAAGGGCCCAGACGCCTCTTCTCTCGAAGCTGAAAAGGAGATAAGCAAACCGGATGCCCAGAGGGCATCGAAGGGTGGCTTTAAGCAACCCACCACTGCTGTCGGCTCAGCAGGAGAGAAGAGAAGCCTGGGGAGAGAGGAGGAACAGAAGGACGACGGTAAAATCCATTCGCCCCTATTGTTCTTCCATTTAGATGTACTTGAGTTATTTTCTCTAACTTTCTCTCCTTCTCAGTTCCGGTGCAGAGGCCGACTGTAGTCCAGATGGCCAAGTCCATGCTGAGGGCGGTCGATCCTGACGACAAGGCGTCTGTCAGAGGAGTCGGCACCCTTGACTTGGATGGCATCTTGGGGAACCTCTGCGAGGTATGAGTTAGCTCAAGCAACTTTTTTTTTTTTTTTTTTTTTTTTAAAGCACTATTTCTTTATCCACCTGGTTTTAACCATTCGGCTCTTTTGCAGGCCATGCTGCGCGTCCAAGGGCTCAGGCAACCCCTCAAGGAGAAATCCAAAGAGGTAACAGTCGCTAAAGCTCAGGCCGAGTCCGCCTTGGATCGAGCTCAATTTGATATTGCTCAGAATGAGTATCTGACGCTTGATATGATGTATTCGCAGGCGGAAGCCAATATGCAGGTGAAGAAGGACCTGGACTCGGCCCGCCTGCGCATCACTTCCCTTAAGAAAGAGATTACAACTCTTAAGGAGAAGCTCGAGCCTCTTCAAGATGCCAAAGAAGAGGCCGAGAGAGCCAAGCAGAAGGTGGGCCGCCTGGAGCAGCGCCTCAGCAACCAGGAGCATCAGCTGAAGTCCAAGTTTGAGTCCGTGGCTGATCAAGAGAGAGAGGCTCTTGTTAAGCAAATGATGAGCGATTATGAAGCCATCATGCGGGACACTTGGGCGGCTGTACAGCCGGACTCCGACTATCAGATTTGGAAATCCAAATTTGACGAAGCCAGCAAAGCATTCGACGCTCGCCTTATTGAAGAGGCTGAGAATGCTGAGGCCGAGGAAAGTTCTGGGTCTGACTCTTCTGGGGAGTCGTCCTCGGGCGGCGAGGAGGAGGATCAGGCGGAGGAGCCAGACAAAAAGGAGGAAGAGCAGCCGAAGGACGACAAGCCGGCTGCCACTGAAGAGGCTCTCCCCTGATCACTTAAGCTTTTATGCTTTTCTGCGGCCGAATGGCCATGTACTTTTCTTTTCCGGCCTGTGTGCCGAGTATTTGTATCTTTACCGACCGAGGGGTCGGGTAATTTGACAATCTTTCTGGCTTTGCCAGATAACAATCTTAACCAATCGTCTGGTGACGATTGGTCTTTAATTTAAATCCTTCGGCTATTTGGCTGAAGTTATCCATATTGTTGTTGTCCTTTGCATTTTGAATTTTTCATTGCATGTTTTTGGCTAAGTATTATAACCTGTATACCATGCAAATGTTCTTGCCCCTGGACGGATGTCGGGTGGTTTCGGTTTATTGGATTGATTGACTTAGAAATTTTTGATACTTAGAAGAGTATGCATGGTTTCTAAGTCAATCAATCACTATGGTGATTGCCCCAAACCACGCGGCAGACGTCCATCCAGAATTGGCAAACATAAGTGTTCATTCGGCCATTGGCTCGAACTAACTCAAAATTCCAACTTAGCTAATTTGCTAAGGGTAAACCTCCGCTTGTTCTGCCCCATAAGCAAAAACAAGCGCCTCCGGCCATAGGCCTCTTTGAGATAAAATGCTAAGTTTGTAACTTAACCAATTTTCTTTAAAAAAAATTGTCCGCCTGTCTTGCCGCATAGGCAAGGATCAGACGTCATCCGGCCAATAGCCTCAATAATTGCTAAGTAGTTAACTTAACTTGTATAAAATATTCCGCCTGTTTTGCCCCTGAGCAATAACAGGCGCATCCGGCTTTATGCCTCAATTAGCCTCTACTCATGAAACAGTGACGACTGCGTTAAATAGAAAATTCAGGTCTTTTAGATTTCACTTTCGATTAAAACAAACGACTGCGAATGCTGCCTTAGCATTCGGTAGGGCCGCTTGATATATTCGTAGAGCAATGTGCCACCCAAATGGGAGATGCTTCTCCTCGACGAATTCGCCCAAATGGACGTCGCCGGTTATCTGACTCATGTTGGAGCAGACGGTCATGCTCATGTTGGAGCTGACTGTGACCATTCGGTCTCTTTTTGTTTATTAACATCCGGCCATGAGCCTCATCATGATTTTATCTGGCCTTAGGCCTCTTAAATGATCAAGTAAATATTCATCAAGTGTTGGTGTAAACTTGATGAATTTCGTAGGGACGACTGTTCTAAAACAATCGGCTCCTTCAGAGGGATTGGGGCGTCTGCTGTTGGGACAGACGCTTTCCAAACATATTGGCCGTCTGTATTTGGTACAGGCGGCACTTAAAAAACTTGAATATAAAGATAAGTTGGGAAATGAAGGCATATTCTCATTAACTATACGTGAGATTTACAAAATTGAGGTCTTTACATTCGTACTTAGAAGTAGTACTTTTTCAAGTTGTCTACATTCCAAGTTCTGGGCAGCTGCCTGCCGTCTGGTTCTTCCAGGCGGTAGGTGCCGTCTCTTATTTCCTCATAAATTCGGTAGGGGCCTTCCCAATTTGGGGTTAGCTTTCCCTGTTCATTCGCCCTACCGACTGCCTCCATTTTCCGTAGCACAAAGTCCCCCACTTTGAGAGGACGCTTGTGTACTCTTTTGTTATAAGCCCGAGTCATTCTCAGACGGTATATCTCATGACGCAAGGCAGCATTGCCCCTGCGTTCTGGAAGTGAGTCCAATGCTAGGCGCATGGCCTCCCAATTTGCCTCTTCATCATACAACATGATTCGAAGGGTAGGCTCATAGTGCTCAATGGGCAGAACAGCTTCTGCACCATACACCATTAGGAATGGGGTTTCTCCCGTTGCCCCTTTAGCAGTCGTTCTAATGGACCAAAGGACGTGTGGTAATTCATCCGCCCAAAGGCCACCAGCCCGCTCAATCTTCTTTTTAATTCCGTCTGAGATTAACTTGTTGAAGGCTTCGACCTGGCCGTTTGCTTGTGGCCGGCCGACTGATGCGAAGAAGCTTGAGACCCCCTGGTCTCCCAGCCAAGTCTTGAGTTGAGGCGTCTCAAATTGAGGACCATTGTCAAAAACCATAGACATGGGCACCCCGAAACGAGTGATTATGTTCCTCCAGATAAAGGAAATGACGTCTTTAGTCTTGATGTTTTTGACTGCCTCAGCCTCTACCCACTTAGTAAAGTAATCCACAGCCACCAATATAAAGCGCTTGCCGCCTGGTGCAGTTGTATATGGCCCTAGAATTTCCATGCCCCATTTGGCAAAGGGTATTGGGCTGTGGATGGCCGTCAGGTCTGTAGCCGGACGATGGATGAGCTTGCCAAACTTTTGGCACTTGTCACATTTTTTCACCATTTCCATGGCATCCGACTCCAGAGTCGGCCAAAAGTAAAGCCGCCTGGCCTTGGCCGCGAGGGATCTGCCGCCTATATGGGAGGCGCAGAATCCCGAATGCAACTCTTCGAGAACTTCCTTCCCCTTTTCAGGGGTAACACACTTCAACAGAGGTTTCAAAAAGCCAGCCCTGAAGAGCTCTCCTTGTCGTAACTCGAAGTTAGCTGCTCGTTTTTTTAGAACAGCCGCCTCCCGTGGTGAGTCAGGGAGCGTGCCGTCTGCAAGATAGGTCCGGATGCTGTCCATCCAGGTTGAGCTTTGGTCAAGAATTCCAATGGGGTCTTCCTCTGATATACTTCTTTTTTCCATGACCTCCCAGAAGACTGACCGAGGCGTTTCACAGGAGGCGGATGATGCCAACTTGGACAGAGCATCGGCCTGGTTGTTTGAAGACCTGGGCACCTGAGTTAGATGAAATTCTTCAAGTGACCCAACTTCACTCTTGACCGCCTGCAAATATTTTATCATGGCCGGATGAGTGGCCTCGTACGTTCCATTAACCTGGAGTACGACTAGTTGAGAATCAGAGCAGGCGGATACCTTCTTCGCCCCTGCCGCCTTGCAATACCGGATGCCGGCCAGCAGGGCCTCATACTCGGCCTCATTATTAGAGACCTGAAACTTAAACCGTAGTGCGTATTCGTACTTATCTCCTTCAGGAGATTGACAGATAATCCCCGCACCACAGCCGTTCACAGTGGAGCTCCCATCCACATACACTTTCCAGACCTGGTCCGTATTGTCCGGAACAACCGGCCTTGTCATTTCGACAATAAAGTCAGCGAATGCTTGTCCCTTTATTGCCTTCCTTGATTCATAAGTGATTTCTAATCCTTGTATTTCAATTGCCCATTTGAGCATTCGTCCAGAAGACTCCAAGGTTGTGAGTGGCCGTTTGATCGGTTGGTCAGTATAGACCTCTACTGCATGCGCCAAGAAGTAAGGTTTAAGCTTCTTGATGGCCATGTAAAGGGCAAGGCCGAATTTCTCAACCATGGGGTACCGAAGCTCCGCATTTCTCAAAACATGGCTTATGAAATACACTGGGAGCTGGATGCCGTCTCTTTCAGCTAAGAGGACAGCACTGAGGGCATGATCAGAGACGGCTAAGTACATGAAGAGCTTCTCTTTAGGCAAAGGGCTGACAAGCCTCGGCAAAGAGTGCAGATGAGTTTTTAGCCTTTGAAAGGCCGCCTCTGCATCATCCCCCCATTCAAAGTTTGTCTTCTTTTTGATTGCCTGGAAAAAGTAGAGACACTTGTCGCCTGAACGGCTGAGGAATCTCCCCAGGGCCGCCAGACAACCTGTTAGTTTTTGCACTTCCTTCACAGTACGGGGCGACTGCATGTCGATTACCGCCTGTATTTTCTCAGGGTTGGCCTCTATTCCTCTTTGGTCAATCAAAAATCCGAGAAACTTCCCAGACTCAACACCAAAGACACACTTTTTTGGGTTAAGCATGACCTTGTGCCGCCTGAGTGTGGCGAATGTTTCTCGGAGATCAGCAAGGTGATCCGCCTGCTGTTTGGATTTGACTATCATATCATCAATGTACGCCTCTACATTCCTTCCGATTTGATTAATGAAGACCGTATTAATCATTCGTTGGAAGGTAGCAGGCGCATTCTTCAAACCAAACGGCATCACAGTATAACAGAACAACCCCTGATCAGTGACGAATGTCGTCTTTTCTTGATCTTTTTTCCACAGGGGGATCTGATGGAAACCTGAATAGGCGTCCATGAAACTCATCAGGGCATGTCCGGCTGTTGAGTCGACCAGACTGTCGATCTTAGGCAGTGGATAGCTATCCTTTGGACATGCCTTGTTGAGGTCTGTGTAATCAACACACATCCGCCAAGTTCCATTCGGCTTTTTTACTAACACAACGTTAGCCACCCACTCAGGGAAGTTGCACGGCCGAATGAACTTGGCATCTAACAGCTTTTTTACTTCGGCAGCTGCCGCCTGACTTCTTTCTTCGCCGTGGTTTCTTTTCTTTTGCCGGATGGGCTTCTTTTTAGGATCCACAGCGAGTTTGTGGACGGCGAGATCCGGGCTAATGCCTGGCATCTCTTCCACTTCAAAGGCAAAAATGTCTTTGAATTCCTTGAGCAGCTGGTGAAGGTTTTCACCCAACTTTGCAAAGGCAATCGTCCCCACCTTAACAGTCCGCTCTGGACGGCTATCATCTAGAGGGATATCAATGTGCTCTCCAGTAGGCTGGGGACGAAGATCATCCGACCTTTCCCCGGTCAGTGATTGCTATTGCTTTTCTTTTTTGACCACCACCAACTGATCAGTCTTTCTTTTCTTTCCGGCTGGTGGGGCCGACTGTTCTTCCTCGACATCGTCGAGGACAATCATTTGCTTGCCCCGGCCGGATGCTGCGGCCGCAGGCTTGACGTCCGAGAGATAACACTCTCGAGCCGTCTTTTGGTCCCCATTAAGGGAACCAACTGTTCCATCATCCTTCTCATACTTGAGTAGCATGAGAGCAGGGATGATGACGGCCTTACACTCATTAAGAGTGGGTCGGCAAATGATGAGGTTGTAAGCCGTGAGCTCTTCAACCACTAGGAGACGGATGGTCATGTGTCGACCGTCTCCCCTGCTTCCCAGGCGGACAGGTAGGTCGATTCGTCCGACTGGGTGCACAAGTCCTCCTCCAAACCCAACTAAGGTGTGGGTGACCTCCATCATGCTATCCGGTTTGTACTTGAGATTGGACAAGCATTTGAGGCTGATGAGGTCAGAGGAACTTCCTGTGTCAATCAGAATTCGGCCAACCAGCTGGTTGGCGACTTTACACTCAATGACAACAGGGTCATCATGCGGCCGACGGACTTTGCCTCTGTCCTGTTCGGTGATGACAACTTTAGGGAAGGTGGATGTGCTAGATGTATCCCCCTCCTCAACAGAATTGACCATCTTTCTTAGATGGTCCTTGGTACCCCGAATGGTCGGGCCACCACCGGCAAATCCGCCTGCTATGGTGTACACCGGTTCTTCATCAGTTTCGGCACTCACAGCAGGCTGGGGAGTCTTTTTTTTGGACTGCCCCGGATTTGCTTTTGAAGTCACTTTGGACTTCACATAGGACTTAAGCTGTCCTTTGTCGGCCAGACGGTCGAGCTCCCGCTTGAGACTAAAGTAGTCGTTCGTGTCATGGCCAACATCCTCATGGAAATGGCAATGCTTGTTTTTGTTCCTATTTTCAGCGGAACCTTTCATAGCAGTCGGCTTTTCAAGAGTTAGCCGATCCTTAATTTCCAAAAGGATGGAGCAGTAGTCCTTGTGGAATTCGTACCTTGGGACGTACGGTTTCCACTCTTTTTTCTTCTTCTGGGCCGGTTGATCAGAGTTATCAATGGCCCAGACTTGCTTTTTCTTTTTGCTCTCTTCTGGCTTAGGAGCCGGCTGAGCAGACCGAGTCTCTTTCTGCCGGTCGGACTTCTTATGGTCCGACTGCTTATTGGAGGAGCAGAGTTCGGTCGCCTGTATGTAGGCTTCCGCCTCTCGCAAGGCTCCTTGCAGAGTAAAGATTTGTTTGCGGACGAGTTCGTACTTAAAAGTAGACCCGTCCTTCAGACCCTTAAAGAAGTCTGTGAAGGCGACCTCATCAGACAGCCCATGAATCTGGATTCGGACCAGATTGAACCGCCTGACGTAGGATCGCAAACCTTCTCTATCTCCCTGTTGTACATTGCCCAAGTCAAGACTTGTCTTTTTGGCAGGGATATTCATAGAGAAGTTTGATGCAAACAAGAACGCAAGTGTCTTGAAGCTATTTATGCAGCCAGCCGGCAGGTTGCCAAACCACTGCTGGGCTATGCCCTTCAGGGTGGCTGGAAAGCAACGACACCATGCGGCATCATCCAACCCCTGTAAATACATGAGGTGGGTGTATGCTAGCAGGTGGTCTTCTGGGTTGGAGGTCCCGTCATAGGCTCCAACCAAACGTTTTTAACTTTGGCCGGCTGTACGACTTCAGTTATTTCCCTAGAGAAAGCAGAGGGTTGATCTCCAAGGTGTTGCAGCCTAAGCTGCCAGTCCATCGGCTGATAGCCGTATGCCGCCTGTCCTCCATAGAGGGTAGGTTGCATGTAAGGTACAACTGGCGCCTGGTACAATGGATGTGCCATGTACTGGGCAGACTGAATCACATGTGGCCCAGACTGAACCCTTTAGCTGCTTGCTGGGGTCTCATGTACAGACTGGGAACACCTCACAGAGGTATTCCGAAAGCTATCATGATAAGTCGACGTTGAAGCCGACTCTGATTGCTGGGTTCTCCTCTCCTCAATGTATTGCCGAGCGTCAGAGAACGTTTTCTTGCTACCATCCGGCTGTATGTGCCGGATGGGTTTTCTTGCGCCCATTTCTGGGAAACGGAGCCGATTAAGGTCAAATTGGGACCTGGCCTTCTCCTTAGGAGCAGGATGAGGAGTCGGCTGACGGTCCCTGACCGACTTCTGTTTGCCAGCTTGGGCTGGCTTCTTGGCCGACTGCTCCTTTCTAGGAGTAGGCGACTTCTTTGAGGCGAGCTGCTTGATTTCACCCCTGAGGCTGCTCAGGAGTGACATTAGCTCATCCCGAGTGACGGGAGCTGATCTTGCCGCCTGGGAAGGATCAACCGGCCGCCCCGAGGGCTTCTTTGGCTGGCCAGCAGTTTTGCTTGGTCCTGCCTGAACATGGGGACGCTCTCGCCGTTCCTTACTGCGGATGCGTTTAGAGATGAGGGATCCATTTGGATCCACATAGGTTTCGACATCAGCATCGTCACCTGAGTCATGGTCCGTTTGGACCAGTACATCATTTGGAGGCCGAATGGTCTCCGGATTTGGTACAAGCTCTTGTGAAGCCATTTCAGAGGTACTCTCCCCACAGACGGCGCCAAATGTTACGGGGGTTTTTGTCCCTCGGGAGAGTTACAACACTGAAACTGGATTCAACTAAGGATGCCTCTACCTGCAAAGTAAACGGACCGCCGGATGGTCGGTGGTCCGCCTCCGAAGATTAAGTCAGTAAATATTCGGAGATAAAACGCGCGGAAGTAAAGTTATCTGCTTGGATTCCAAGCTCAGGTAAAGTGCTGTGTGTTCCTTGAAAACGACAGCTCTGTGGTAAGTGACGTATTGTCTCGTATTGTGTGTCAAAAATTCTCTCTTTTTTTCGTGTCCCGTCATAAATGACGTAATGTCCCTATTTATAGGGAAATGTGTGCTCTCCTAGGATCTGGTGACCTAGGAGTTAGGTCACGCCGTTTGCGGCGCCTCGGGATTTGGGCCTTAGAAGGCCGCCATCCCAGGGCCAATACCTGAGTGACACGTGTCACTGTGCCCAAAAGGATTCTAAAGCACCTTTTGGGTGACACGTGTCGCCGACTGAATGGTCCCTGCTGGACCTTCAGTCCACGTAGGACGGAGAAGAGTCCACCCTCCACGTGTCATCACTCCATAGGTCCAAATGGAACCTATATGGAGGACACGTGGCGCTTTCTGGTTGGGCCACCTGGCCGGGTATAAAAATACCCAAATCAGTTCTCAGTGGTCCAGGCGAGGTAGTTTTCTCTTAGAAGAGGGCGACCCGTCCTCAAGAGGAGGTTCGAGAGCAACGCGTTGCGGCGGATCGACGTTGCTAGGAGAATGTTGTTTGGGAGGGTTCTCCAAACTGGGAACCTAGGGTCCTTAAGTGGGACCCAGATCATAATGTCTCGATCAGAGGGTGGCGCGGCATTGGTAGTTTTTCGCGCCTTTGTTTCTTTCTCTTTTCCTTCGTTTCTTCTTTTTAAACCATAACCGTTTTTATTTTTATTCTTTTAATTAGAGTGAGCCTAACATGCGTTTGTACGGCTCTAGTGACCAACGAGCCCGTTTTGAGAGTTTGCCCGAGTTGGCAAAGGAGATTATAACACTTTCTTGGATTGACTCTCAGTTAGCGGCTCTTTGGGATTTATCGGGTCAGCCTACATCGTCAGCTTTCCTCCGTGGATTGCTGGAGTTTTGGTGGGATTCAACCAACAATTTCTTCTTTCCATGGGGAGAGATGACGGTTACCCCTTTTGACTTGTTTATGATTACGGGTTTTCCTTTTGGAGGCGAGCCTGTAGTCATAGAGTTCGTTACGGGGTCAGATGAGGGATTGCGCGACCTTGTGGGGGACCGTCTTGCGTTGGCCCTTCATGTGTACGCGCAATCTTGTCCGTACTCGGTTCTTGCCGATGAGTTGTCGGCTGACATGCTTGGCCTACAGTGTACGCCTGAGCAGCTGGCTCTGATTTTACATTGCGCACGTTCTATCCGTCACCATCTTGGGTGATCGAGGAGAGCGTTTCGCCATTAGGTTACTTATTTGCCTCAGCGATTTGGGGAAGTAGGTGACCTGAGTTGGGCGGAGGTGTCGTATGCCCGTATGCTTACGG
The DNA here is from genome assembly GCF_948465745.1 of Chenopodium album. NCBI lineage: Eukaryota > Viridiplantae > Streptophyta > Magnoliopsida > Caryophyllales > Amaranthaceae > Chenopodium > Chenopodium album. The sequence goes on from NC_137842.1 coordinate 25,703,089, forward strand.
CAATGGGCAAGGCGACCCGGGTCATGGATGCCGCGGAAGCTACTGAGGTGCCTCGGATCTCGCTTACGTGGAATAATCGTATCCTCGATGTACGTGTTTTAAGCTTCTTTCGGTTATTACTTTCGCTTTTTCCTTTAAGCTTATCTTTTCTCAATTTCAGGCTTGGGGATACTCGTACCTGCCTTTCTTAGCCCCTTGGGTTCTTGGGGCTTCTCGTTTTCCTATCGGCCATCGATTAATCGCGATTAAGAAGAGACGAGATACTTCTTCCGGCAACTTTTGCCAAAGGAACCTTTCGGTGACTCGTGTGTCAGTGAGTATTCCAACCACATGTGCTCTTTTTTTATTTTATTCATTTTCTGACGATTTTTCATGTGGTTTCGTTTTATAGATCGATCTCCGTCCTTGGAGTTTGGTTGTCGGTGTCCCTGAGGCTATCTTGTCTGGCATGGTTCGTTGCTTTTTCCAGGCCCTCTATACGGGACTCTCGGTGTTCCAGAGGACAGGCGCTTGGTTTTTAGGCGAGCGTTATCTCTGGCAGCTTTCGTCCGAGGAGCCTTTTGTTCCAGCGGATTCCCTGATCCGGATGTTGCGTCCAGACTTGCTGTCTACCGTGGATCGAGCTTAGGCGATCCTTGTTTATCCAGCGGAGCAGCATGTGCTGCCGGAGGATTCTTATCCGGCTTTTATAGCATCCAGACTGACTCCTTTTTCGGCTTTCGTTCCGGTTAGTACTCTAACTCTCTATTTTCCTTATTTCAATTTATTTTTCGGAAATTTGACCCTTTTATCGTTTTTTTTTTTTTTATTTTACATTTGTAGCCCCGAGTTTTATCTTTAATTTGGCGTTGGTTTCATCCCATTTAGAGTCATAGATCAAAAGTTATGACTAAAATACCAAAGCATGTCCGGTTAAATGCATATACGTGAGGTCATAACTTAGTCTTTGTTCGAGTCTAGTCACATAGTCTAGCCACATGGTCAAGACACAAGTCTTAACATGTTACCTACACTCACTAGTCTTAGCACACACTTTGTGTATATGTCAACATGACCATTTCTTAGGTTCATGCATGAGTCGGTTTTTTCCGTCATTTGAGTTGGGGGTACATTCTATTCTTAATTTTTTTTTTTTGGTAAATAAGAAATTTATTGCCAAAATAAGAAAGTTACAAACTTACAAGAAGCTAAGCTGTAACAACATCAAACACCACAAACCAAAAAGGCAAAACCAACACCAACAGTCCAAGAATCTACCTAAACCACTTTCTAGGAAGGGTGCTTGAGAGAAACAAGGACATCTACTGGACTCAAGCTCACAACCACCTTCTAGGAAGGGTTCTGAGAGCCAGGACCAGACAAGAACACCTAAGACAGAAACAACACACAACAATAGACTAAAACAGCAGTTGTAAGCACCAAAACCAACCTATATCAACAAACAAAGAAACTAAAGCAGCTAAGATAAAAAAGAAAAAGACACCAAACCACAAACTGCCAAAACAGAAAAGCAAAACCAACGCCCAAGCTGCAGCAGACTTGCTGTCAGACTTGCTGACCAGATACCAAAAACAGCAGCAGCAGCAAACCAGAAACAGCAGTAGCAGACCAGAACAGCAGCAGGAACAACTTGACAGACTTGGTGAATCAGAACAGCCTGCCAGAACAGAGCACCTGCAGATAACAGCAACAATTGCAGCTCCATGTCTTAGCACCTGAGAACCAGCTGCCACCCAGAAACCAAGCTGCAGCAAACAGAAAACAGCAGAACCAAGCTGGTGCAGACTTCAGAAAACCAGAATAGCATCAGCAACCTGGCAGAACTGATATCAGACTGCAGTAAACCAGAAAATAAGTGAAGCAAAAGCAGCTTCCTGTCTGCTCCATTGCACCTAACAACAACATGAAAAACAATGTCTTTAAAAACAATTTCTGCAGGGTTACAGTCACCTGTAAACATCAAACTATTCCTATGCAGTCATATACTGTAAATAGCCTCAGCAAAACACATAGAGTATACTCTTCCCTTGCTGCTAGACTTCCTGCAGTTCTTAACTATCCATTGCTGTTCAATGTCGAAAGGTTGAACTGATTTTTTCACATCAAGAAGCTTCAAAATCTGTTCCCAAATAGTCTTAGAGTAAGGACAACAAAAAAACAAGTGAGAAATAGTTTCACAAGAGTTCTGGCAGAAAAAGCAAATAGGATCACAACTTGCATTCCACTTAACAATTTTGTCCTTAGTAGCAAGTTCATCAAGCAAGGCTAACCAAGTAATGAAAATACTCTTAGGAGCAGCTTGGTTATTGCAAACAATTCTTTTCCACCCTACTTTAGAAGCCTGAGGTCGAATCCGGGCATAAAGTTTAGCAATACTCATTTTCCCATTTTTCATAATAGATGACCAGCCACCAATATCATCAATAATATCTCTGCAAGTCAAGATTTTCTTCAACACCCAGGAGCATTTCTTGGGCATAGTAGCAATCCAGATATTTCTATTGCTGAAATAATAGGTATGCACCCATTTCACCCACATATTGACAGCTTTATGAGCAAGATCCCAAAGAATCTTACAAATAGCAACATTATTCCAATCACCAAGAGAGGTAATATTCCAGCCACAACACACCTTAGGAAGAGACATATGACGCCATGAGACAGGGGCCTCTTTTGCATAAGTGTTCTTCCCAGTCTAAAGAAAAATCCTGAACTTAGATTCAATTTCCCTAAGAATCTTCTTAGCTAAGATGAAAATCTGAGCCCAATAAGCCTTAATACCAAAAAGAACACTTTTGATAAGCTGTAACCTACCAGCATAAGACAAGTTTCTAGAAGTCCAACATCCAATCCTAGTAGTAACCCTTTCAACCAAAGGCCTACACTGAGCAATAGTAAGCTTTTTAGAAGATAAAGGCACCCCAAGATATCTAAAAGGCAAGCTACCTCTACTCATGCCAAGAACAGTTTGCAGCTGATCTTTATCAAAATCAGATATGCCTCCAAAATAAACCTCACTCTTACTTAAATTAGCCATCAGACCAGAAGCACAAGAGAATTTCTGGAAAGCCTGCAAGAGAAGCTGAATAGAGATGGAATTAGCCCTAGAGAAGAGGAGAAGATCATCTACAAACATCATATAGGTAATACCTAATTTCTCACATCTAAGATGAAAATTGAAATTAGGATTCCCTATCATTTCCTTAAGGCACCTAGATAGGTACTCCATACATAAAGCAAAGAGAAAAGGAGACATAGGATCTCCTTGTCTAAGACCCTTTTTGGCAGGAAAAGGCTTTGCAGGAAAACCATTAACCATCACAGAGTAAGAAACATAACAGACATAATCCATAATCCACTTCACAACAGTATGAGGGAAACCAAGCTCTTCTAAAACAGTCTGCAAAAGGGCCATTCAACAGAGTCATAGGCCTTTCTCAAGTCAATCTTGATCATGCACCTAGGAGAAACAAACTTATGAGAGTAGCCTTTGATAAATTCAGTAGCCAAAAGAATATTGTCACCAATGTGCTTACCCGGGATAAACCCAGGTTAAGCATCATTAATAACAGTCCCCACCACTTTTAGAGATCCTGTTTATGAGAACTTTAGAGATCAACTTGTACAACACGGTAAAACAAGCAATAGGCCTAAATTCTTTGACATAAGAAGGATGCTGAACCTTAGGCACTAAGGTGATTGTTGTACAATTCCACTATTTAGAAATGACACCAGTCTCAAAGAAAGAGAAGATAGCAACATAAATATCAGTTTTAACCATAGGCCAGGCCTTTTTGAAAAAAAACAGCATTGAAACCATCAATACCAGGCGCCTTATCATCTCTAATCTGAGCTAGAGCATTATCAATCTCAGAAGTAATAACAACAGTAGTCAAAATAAGCACAATCTCATTTTCAATAGGAGCAAGAACTGAGTTTAGAACCTCTCCTAATAGTGGCTAGATCAACAGCAGGGAGATAACTAGCACTAGAACCAAAGAGTCCTTTGTAAAATCCCACAATCTCATTTTCAATAAGCACAGGATCTTTCAAAAGGATATCATCCTCAGTGAAGATAGAATCAATTCTATTTCTACCTTGCCTGTGCTTCATAACAGAAAAGAAGTAGTGAGAATTGGAGTACCCCAGCTTAATCCAATCAACCCTAGATTTGTGCTTATAAATGGACTCCTGGATATACATCCAATGCTTCACCATATTTACAGCTTCAGCCTCTTTAACATGAAGGTCAGAATTAGAATAGTCCATAGCAAGCTGGTCTTGAATAGCTTTCAAAGAGGCAAGAGCCACATCAACTTTCTAATCAACATTAGCAAAATACTTAGTGTTCAGATCTTACAGGTTCTTTTTTACAGTTTTCAAATTCTGCCAAATAGTAACCATAGTAGAAGAATCTGAAACACTATGCCAGCTGTTTTCCACAATAGAACAAAAATCAACATGATCAGCTAGGCAATTAAGAACCCTAAAAGGTCTCCCCTTAGCAGGAACAAATCTACACACTTCAACCAAGAGAGGATTATGATCAGAAAGAAGAGGAGGAAGATAGATGGCTTCAACATGAGCATACTTGTTCAACCAGGCCTGATTCACTAGCCCCGTGTCAATCCTTGTAGCAGTTCTAGTAGCACCATGGCCCTTATTAGACCAAGAGTAGAAAGAACCTTTGCTCTTGATTTCACAAAGATCAAGATTGTCAACAAAACTTCTGAAATGATTAACCTCATAATCAGTGACAGCATTACCATTAATTCTATCATAAGAGTTGAGAACATAATTAAAGTCACCAATAATAAGCCAAGGCCCAGAAACAGCTCCAAGACTAGAAATACCATCCCAAAGAGGTAACCTGTCATGAATAGAATGCAAGCCATACACAAAGGTACAGAAAATCTGATGCTAAAGATCTTTAGAGCTAATTTGGACATGAATGAACTGCTCATGAGAGGAGAGGATAGAGAGATTAACCTTGTCATGCAACCAGCCAACCCAGAGTCTACCCCTATGAGAAGATGAGTAGTTACAAAACCAAGACAAGCAGGCCCAAATTTCTTCTGAAGCTTGACACTCTTATCACATTTAACCTTAGTTTCCATGATACCAATAACATCTAAAAACTGTTCAGCTAGCAGTTTCTTAACAGAAACTACTGTGTAGGGATCATTAAGACCCTTGATATTCCATGATAGGATAATCATGACCCAGAGGGGGATTACCATCACCCCTGATAGGAACAAGATCTCCAGCACCATCACCATTTTTAATAAAAGCAGCACAAGTATTAGAATGAGGAACCTTAGTAAAGACAGGAGGATTACTATGACTTCTATGTTTCCTTCCCACCACTCTCCAATCATTATCAGAATTAGCTTGCAAAGTAGTTGGGGCAGGAGTGAAAACACCAGCACTCTGAACAGTATCATTACCCCCAGATTCAGGCACACTAGGTTCAGGTGCAGGAACAGTGGTAGGTTGGGGCTTAGCAACCCAAACCTTTGCTTGTTGCTTAGGCTGCTCCTTAGAAGCCACCTGCTTCTTTTGAGGCTGAATCTTCCTAGGAATAGTACAGTCATGGCCCACTTTGTTACATTTACTACAAAAGGGGGGTGTCCATTCAAAAACAACTTTTTGTTCAATCAAAACACCATCTGACTCTCAAACCAGATAGTCTTGGAAAAAGCCTTGGTTACATCAACTTCAATGAGCAACCTTGCAAAAGAGACCCTCAACTGTTTTGAAGTTCATTCATCAGCACATAAAGGGACTCCTAAGACACTTCCCAGTCTGCTCAAAGTGTCCACACCCCAGCAATTCAAAGGTAAGTTAGGTAACTTAACCCATCAAGGAAGAGTTCTCAAAACCTCAACATGAAAATCAAATTTCTCAGACCAAGGCTTAACAATAGCTGCCTTACCAAAGAACATATGTGGACTAGCACTAAGAACAATATTCATATCATCAGAGTTTTGCATTTTAATAAGAAAATAGCCATCATCATGCCAAAACACATCAGGTTTAGCTACGGCACTCCAATTCTCAGCAATATATCTTTGAACTGCAGTAATAGTAGGATAATAGCCTATTACATAAAAAACTACAGAGTTCTACCACTTGAGATTACCTTCATTAATTTAAACTTGCCATCTTTGAGCACAGGAGCTACAAAAGAGAGGGCAGAGCCCTTAGTTGTGAGCTTAGCAGATCCTGGCTTAGCAGCAGGAATAAAATCAGGCTGTGGGGGAACCACATCATTCTCCAAAGTAATCGGGTCAGCAATTGGAGCAGAATCGAGCTCGGAAATCAATGGAACAGTACATTCAGAAACCCTAGGTACTGCTGTGTCTGGGATTCGAGGAATTGATCCAAAATTGAGGACAGGATTACCTTCAGCCATCTTAGAATCATCCTTCGAAGCACTGCCTGCATTAAACCAGAAGGGGTGGCTCTGAAATCTAATGGAACAGTAGATTGGGGTACTGTTTTATTAGCTTTGATCAATCGGCTATGAAAATCCTCAAGAGCTTTCAGCTCAGCTCTAGTAATCTTCTCAATCGAGAATCGACTCAAATGAGAAGGTGGAGTGACAAGTTCATCAGGGTCCTCATCAACTTCCGGAATCGAAGTAGAGCCAGAAAACCTAGAAACATTCAATCGATTAACACAATCATTCAACAAAGATAAAGAAGATTTTGAAGGGTGATTCAAGTTATTTGATGGTTTAGGAGTAGATTGCTTCTTCTTCTTCGCCATTGAGACTCAATTAAGCTGAAGTAAAACCAACAAACTCAAATCGCCATGGGATGAAAGACAAGAGAGAAAATTCAACGCAAAGTCAAACCTTCAATATAATGCATGTTGAATAGAGTTGAGTCAAATAATTAACAATGAATAGCCCTAATTTCCCTCTCCAAAGTACTTGGTCAAGAAAAGAAGGGAGATTAATCAAGGACAACATATTTGTTCAAGTTCTACCTTTTGATAAAGTAGTGAGTCGGAAAAGAAAAGATAATAAGATAATGGTAAGTCAAGAAGAAGCCAATGAACTCAAGAAACAGTTGGCTTGCGTAACTAAGACATTGAAGGCCTTAAACCTCATAATAAATGACCTTGCTTGTGAAGCAACAACAAATGGACCTTATGCAAGAAAGCCTGAGCAAGCTATCTAGTGACTACAAGTTCCAAGGCATTAGTTCACAAGGGGTCTCGCTAGACAAGGAACTTCTTCCACATAAGTTCAATGCCAAGGACATCCCAAAATTCAAGGCAACAGATAACCCTTACTTTCATCTTAGAGCTATTGAAACTATAATGAACATTAAGGGGACTGATAAGAAAGTCTTTCATTCCTTGTATTCTTTATCTCTTGAGACTGTTTGTCAACAATGGTTCTTTTCCCTTGACAAAGAGAAAACCTCTTCTTGGGATTCCATAAAAAACGCTTTGATAAATAGATATAAGTGCAACATTCAAGACGAAACAGACTACAGACAACTTCAGATGTTAAAACAAAAAGAAAACGAAGGGTTCACTTCTTTCTTCAACAAATGGAGGGAAGCTTCTGCTTATATGGTCAAGGTTCCTACTGAAAAAGAATCTGTGAGGATGTTCATCAAAAACCTTCAAGAGAAGTATTCAAGGCACTTAAAAAACCAACACAACTTGAATACTTTCAAGGCTGTGTATAATATAGGCATTGACATTGAAGATGACCTTCTTAAAGATAATAGTGCGAGAGAAAAGAAGAATGAACATCCTTCTTCTTCCTCTCCCATTAATGAAGTACATGATACGAACGCCTCTAAACCACGAATCCAAAGGTCAAAAAGAGTGTTCACTCCACTTGGCATAAGTTATGAAGCAGCTTTCGAAAAGCTACACCATAAAGGACTACTCATGCCCATAGGGTCTATCAAAGATCCAGAAACCAGGCCACCCAAGTGGGTTCCTAATAAGCACTGCAAATATCACCAAGGAAAGGGTCACAACACTAAGGAGTGTTGGAAACTCAAAAAAGCTATTAAAGATCTGATTGATGACAATAAAACTTCCGAGATTCTAGCCATTGTAGAAGATCAAACATACTTCGATTCTTCACTCCTTAACATACCTATAGGTGAGCCCATGATCGAGACAGCTTATATAACCTCTCTTGATGAAGTGGCCATGATTGAGGAGGATGAAAGTATTTTCTTAGATAATACTAGGGAAGACTCATTAAGTCTAAAAGAGGACGTTCGAAATTTACAAGATGTCGTTTCCATGCTCTTGAATGTGGTAGAAGGATTAGCAAATCGGGTGATGGTTATTAAAAAAAATTCTCAAACAAGGATTTAATGAAGAACTCAATGCTCCTAAGCCACGGGCGAAACGGATCATTGAAGAATACACACCAATAGGAATGCATTACAATGAAGCTTTTGACTTTCTTCATGATCAAGGCCTCATTCACCCCATTAGTCCTAGTCAATACCCTCCGCCTAAAAAAGGTGTCCTAATTGGGACCCAAAATCTTATTGCCGATATCATAGAGGTCGTGGTCACACCATGGAAGTATTTCTCGCTCTCAAAGATCGTGTTCAAGACCTCATTGATTCAAGTCTCCTCCATGTCCCTCCAAGAAACAAGAAGGCCATGATTAGTAACGATAGTAACAATGGTTGTAAAGGAAAGAAGAATGAATATCCTTCTTCTTCCGAAAACACCTACTCTAGTAATAGTGTTGGTACTTTTGACCTTAATGAAATCTTAGCCATGGATAATCGAGGATTTAGAAAGCAACTAAGAAAGGATTTCACCCCTATTGGAATTAGCTACGATGATGCTTTCGATCGACTCCATGCAAAGGGACTCGTTACTCTTATTGGACCCATTCAAGATCCCCAACTTGAAAGAGATTGCTTAGTTGGAACCTAAATGTACGCTGCAAGTACCATTAAGGTAGGGGTTATACTACTGAGAGATGTTGAAAGCTAACGGAAGCAATCAAATATTTGATCGACAATAACGGGCTTTCAATACCTCTAGTCGGCAAGAACAGCAAGTGATGATAAGCCAAGGGACAAGAGGCAAGCTTCAACGACAAGATTTCATGATTTTTTTTATATTTTTTGTTTACCCTTTCCCCAATAAGTCTAGCATAGGCACCTTTTTATTCTCCTTAGATTTATTTTGTAGGATCATTATTTATTTTCCTTTAATAAAATGAGCATTTTATTTCCTTGCATATGATCAATGCATTGCATTGCATTTTAAAAAAAAATAAATTCATGTCAAACTAAACACAAGGTATACCAATGATTTGAGGCACCCCTTGTAGCCACATCATATTGCCTTTAACCTTTCTAATTTACAATCCTTTCTTCATAAACCACTTTGAGCCTCGTCTAACGATAGACCTTTCAGTTTTCAAACTACATCTACCTAACTTTGGGATGGGATTGTGTGCAACTTATGCAATTTTCAATTTCATAAAAAGCTTGTGTGACTAAAAGATTAAAATAGCATAAAATAAATAAAATTGTACAAAAGGGCAAGTGTTCCAATGTCTTTGATATGAAAATGTCTTTGATAAGAACACGTCTCAGATTTTGTCTCTTATCGAGTGCTCGGTACCGTGCCTGAGAAACATGAATGCCAAGTGAGTGATAGACCTCGTGATCGGGATTGCCCACACTTATAAAATAAAATAAATGCTAAAGCAAAAGAGAGAGCTAAAAACGAGTCAAAAGCCTCAAGCATAAAAATATAAAGATTCAATAGCAAGGTTGCACACCTTGTTTGCTTATCGAGGGTCTTGAGCCTTTATCCCCTTCTTCTATAACCTTTAGCCTAACCACGTTACAACCCTGAAAAATACCTTTTTGAGGTATACACACACTTGTGCGAGGTTTGTCTAGAGCTACGTTTGGCCTGATTCCTAACGAATATGTTCGAGGTGCTACCCTAATAAACATGCATTCATATTCACATTCACACACCATGATCATATCAAAGGATCTCCAATGCTCATCCCTATCTACTTAGAGCTAGAATTGGGGGCTTGATCCTTACATTATTAGCTTACCTAGCCTAAAGAGTCACCATCATTTGACTCTTCTTGAAATAATATTTTCCCACACACTTAGCCATTGCAGCCTAACTTTAGTGTCACTTTCACACACCGCACAGATACATGACCAAATATACTTCACTTAGGAATCCTTTGTCATGAAATCTTAACACGACATTGAAGCATGCCTTGTCATATCAAAATATCTCATCACTCAATCATCATTGCATCACAAAGTATGAAGTACTTAGCCTCCGCGCCTAAGTTACCTAGATACTTTCATTATCGAGTCAACTAGGATAGTCTAAGATGTTACAATCCTTGTACTATGAGAGACAACATTAATGGATTAAGCTTATTCAACATACACCTTCAGAAATTTCGATTCTTTCTTTTTTCGCGTCTTTCTTTTTCGGGAGAAAGTCGATACCCTCAAAAAAAATGATGGAAAATTTTTGCTTTTTTGCATTTTTGAGTCACACGATCACAATACAATGCACACACAGGTCATGAGTCACACGTGTCATTTCACTTTGAGTCGAGTCAACCTCGAGTCAATCCTAACGAGTCAAGTTTATACCTTGAGTCATGTCAAGTCAATGAGTCAAGCGACAGTAAACCTTAGGTCAACCTTAAAAATAATTAAAGAGATTAGCAAAGTCCTATAGTCAAAGATAAATACAGGTACATTCCAGCGGCATCAAGAGCAAAATAGGGAAGACCCTACTCTAGTGCCAGACAGCAACATCTAGCGCCTGGCAACATATTTCAGCGCCTGGCGCTAGATCCAAGCGTCTAGCGACAGAGCAAATCGCGGCGACAGAACGCTTAACCACTCAGAGTAGTTATTCAATCTCTTTCAGCAATTTTGGGTTCCTTGGTACGCTAGTTAGCCCCTATAAGCAATTTGACATGATTAGTAGTCAGCTTGATTATAATCGCATTAAGTGATCGGCCTGACGAAAGATCGTCTCACTTAGCTTAAAGCGCCTAAACATTGGCTCATACTGGTTCATAAACAGAAAAGGCACCGACATAATGGTTCACAAGCAGCAAAAGCGTGGATGTATTGGCATAGTGGAAGCAAAGTTCAAGCGAGCTTTAAAGATCAACCAGTGTTGGTCTTCGGAAGTTTTCTTCGGAATATTATCGCAACAAACATTCAAGTTTCAAGCTCTTTTGTTCAAAGACGCGTGGACATCTCATCAAGCTCTTTTGTTCAGAGACGCGTGGACATTCCTTTCAAAGCTCTTTTGCTCAGAGACGCGTGGGCATCCTTTTATCAAGCTCTTTTGTTCAAAGACGCGTGGACACATCATTCAAAAGCTCTTTGTTCAGAGGCGCGTGAACATATTCAAAAGTCTTTATTGTTCAGAGACGAGTGAGCATCAAAATATTAGGATAGCGTTCCATAGATTGTGGAAGGTTATCACAACGACAAATGCAACAACATATCGGTTACCCTTAGAGACGTGTGCTCGACAGTGCAAGATACGCGTTTCTTAACTCTCTTATCTGTTTAACTAATGCTAGTTTACAGGTATTGGCGTTACAAGAATGATTTAGGATCGCAGAACGTTCTTAATCATTCTCCGTCCCTATTGATAATTTGACTTTTGTTTTCGAAACTTGTGTTTCTCCAAACTCAATCAAAGTGGGGGCTTCTGTTGACACCCATTTGTTTCTACACAAAACCAAGCCTGGTGATGAGTACCTTTCACGTCGAATCATAATCGAATGAAGTGAAAGTGTTGAAAGTCTAGTGTTGCGGATAGTTTTTAATTCTTTTCTTTCTCTCTGTTTTTGAAAACCTATTTTAAGAAAACGGCCAATCCAGTTTGGTTTTGTCTATGGCAAGGGTCAAAAAATGGTGTGGTTGGATGGGGTTTGAAAAGTGCTTTCCAACAATATATTATAAGCCCAATTCCGTTGAATAATGAGGAAGTTATGGCCTAATTACTAAACTAGGTCCGGTTTGATATTTATGTGCGGCCCAATGATCTAGAAGAGGGCCTCATATTGATTTATCGTTCCTAATGAAATTAGAATTGATTTTAGTCTTCTAGATTATTCTAGAAGGTTCTTTTCATTCCTAACTTAGTTAGTATTGATTAATTGACTTTAGTTGACTTTTTAGAGTTTTTTTCAGAATAAAAGAAGTGTTTTTAAGGAAAATACGATTTTGCCCTTCTGTACGGCTAATATTTATCAAAATTAAGAAAACGCATGAAAACGGCTATTAGCGCCTGGCACTAACCTTCAACGCCTGGCACTAACCTTAAGCGCATGGAGCTAATGTCAAGTGTCTGGCGCCAATAGTGTTTTATTCTCGTCGAAACTCTGATTTGTGTTTCTATCCATCCGAATGATTTTCTCTATAAATAGCCTCCCAAAACCTTCGTTTTTTATCATTAATTTCCATCAATAACTCTCAACTCTCTAGTTTTCTAATTCTCTTCTCTCTCTAAGCTAAAGCTTGTTTTCTCTCTCTTTTCTAAACTAGCCTTTTCTCAAACAAAATTCCGTATTCATAAGATCTAGACACACCTAGCCAAGTTCAAAGTTGCCTTCGCCCTAGACGTGAAAGGTTTTAATTTCTGAGGGTTTGGTCCCAAATCTCTATTTCAATTATTTAATATAATTCTTTGATTTTATTTTCCTTGAAGTTACGAACGTGTGTATTTTGTTATTAGAAAGAGGTACGAGGCATCCAAGTAAGTGATTTAATTGATTTATTGATTTTATGATATAGAAATCATGCTTAGATTGTTATTTTTATTCCTAGTATCGTGTTAGGATGTTTTATTGATTCCTAGTATCATGTTTAGGATGTTCCTAGTATCACGTAGGATGGTTTCTTTAGTATGATATTTAGGGTGATTTGCTTATATCAATTATGATTTCTATGATGCTTCCTATTTTCTTTCCTAATAGCAAGTTAGTATCATGGTAGGGTTAAAGATTTAATCTTTGATGTTTAGAGGCATGCTAGGGTTTGTTATTAATCTTGTTAGTATCATGCCTAGGATCTTGCTATTATTATGCTTTAACATGATTATCGATTATTATTGTTATTATGATTATTTTTATAATGGTTATTATTTTTTATGATGATTATTATGATATTATGTTGCTTGATATATATTTATTATATTGTTATTGCTTGATCACGCATTTTATGCATGTTTAAAGGGAATTGGTACTTGTAATCACGCTTAATAAGATAATTAATAATCTTGTTTAGGGTTAATTTGATTATAATTAAAGTGATCGCCAATAATAGTCTTATTTGTGCATTAATATTCAACCAACGTAGATAAACAGGTTTAGGGTAAACCCATTGATTGCATGTTAGTCAGAATAAAGTAGAGGCCTATTATTAGGGCATGTTCAGTCTCTTTTAGGTTGGATTTGTACCTTCATACCCAAACTACCAGTCATGGTTCCAGACCAATTGGAGTTGACGATCTCCTGGATTGTTAAGGGGTGTCACCTTTACCTCGTGAACGGTTTACAAGTTCCTAAAACTTGTTGGCGACTCTTTTGCTCTATCTTCTTTCCCTTTGGACGCCACCGTACTTTAGTGTATAATCACAGTGGGGTTCAAGCTAGGGATAATGCTTGAAATATTCCCTACAGTATGTTGGGAACCCCGTGTCAGAAAAACTACGTCCATTCTTCTTCAATTTTACGCTTGTTAAGAATTCAACGTCCGGGGAATGTCCTCACTCTGTTAGCCTCAACATTTTTTGGCTGATCGACAATTCACAAACGCTCCATGAGCCAAATCTAAAAAGAAAATAAAATTATTTTGCGATTTACACAAGCAGTTGGTGTGCACATCAAAATCAGTTTTCGTTAGGGTCTCCCATGAAACCGTTTTGCGCAAATCGGTTACTTTCAGAGACGTGTGCTCGACGGTGCAAGATACGCGTTTCTTAACTCTTAAATCTGTTTAACTAACGCTAGTTTGCAGGTATCGGCGTTACAAGAATAATTTAGGATTGCAGAACGTTCTGAATCATTCTCCGTCCATATCGATACTTTGACTTTCGTCTTCGAAACTCGCGTTTCTCCAAACTCAGTCAAAGTGGGGGCTTCTGTAGACACCCAAATGTGTCTCCCCAAAACAAAACCCGGTGATGAGTACCTTTCACGTCGAATCATAATCGAATGAAGCGAAAGTGTGGAAAGTTTAGTGTTGCGGGTAGTTTTAATTTCTTTTCTCTTTTATCTGTTTTTGAAAACTTATTTTAAGAAAAACAGCTAATCTAGTTTGGTTGGTCCATGATATGGGTCCAATAGTAGTGTAGTTGGATGGGGCTTGACAAGAGCTTTCCAACGATATATTATAAGCCCAATTCCGATGAATATTGAGGAAGTTATGGCCAATATACTAAACTAGGCCCAATTTGAGCTTTATATGCGCCCCAATGATCTAGGGGAGGGCCTAATATGATTTATCATTCCTAATGCAATCAGGAATGGTTTTAGTCTTCTAGATTCTTCTAGAAGGTTCTCTACATTTCTAATTCAATTAGCATTGATAAATTGACTTTTGTTGACTTTTCAAAAGTTTTAATTAAAATCTAAGAGCATTTTTGAGGAAAATACTATTTTATCCTCCTGTACAGCAATATTTATCTGATTTTAGAAAACGCGTCAAAAGCAGGATTAGCGCCTAACGCCAGACGTTAGCGCCTGGCTTTAAGCCTGGCGTCTGGCGCCATTGTCCAGCGTTGGCGCCAGCTCTGTTTTCTGTGCGCCAGTCTCTGTTTTGATATTTTATCTTTTTGGCTAATTTTCTCTATAAATAACGTATTAAAAACTCTGTTTTGATTCACCTACAACCAGTTTTCATCAATATTCACCTTCAACCAGTTTTCATTCATCAATTCTCTCATTCTCTTTAATCATTCACCTTCTCTCTCTCTCTCCCTTTTTCTAAACTTGCTTTTCAAATACAAAATTCCGCATTCATTAGATCTAGAAACACCTAGCCATATTCGAAGTTACCTTCGCCCTAGACGTGAAAGGTTTAATTTCTGAGGGTTCGGTCCCAAGTCTCTCTTTCAATTAATTAATTTAATTGTTTGTTTATTATTTTCCTTGAAGTTACTCACGTGTATATTTTGTTATTAGAAAGAGGTACGAGGCATCAAAGTAAGTACTTTAATGGTTTTTATTGATGTCATGATTTAAAAATCATGTTTAAATTGTTATGATATTCCTAGTATCATGTCTAGGGTAATTTTAGTATTAAGTATGATTGTTACGATGCCTTTTATTCTCTTCCTAATATTTATGATTGTTAGTATCCTGTTAGGGTTAAAGATTTGGTTTTTATTGCTTAGTGACATGCTAGGGTTTGTTAATAATCTTGTTAGTATCATGCCTAGGA
This sequence comes from Chenopodium album, assembly GCF_948465745.1. NCBI lineage: Eukaryota > Viridiplantae > Streptophyta > Magnoliopsida > Caryophyllales > Amaranthaceae > Chenopodium > Chenopodium album. The sequence continues at coordinate 25,718,559 of NC_137842.1, forward strand.
TCTTGCTATTTTTATTATGCTTTAACATGATTTATGATTATTCTTATAATTGTTTTTATTATGATTATAATTTTATTATTGCTATAATTATTATTATTATGATTAATATGATTGTTATTATGATGATTATTGTTTTGATGATTATAATTATTATTTTGATTATTTATTATGTTGCTCGATATTTATTGGTATTGCTTGATCACACCTTTTATGCATGTTTAAAGGGAATTTGTACTTGTAAAAACGCTTAATAAGATAATTAATAATCTTGTTTAGGGTTAATGTGATTATAATTTCATGTGATCGCCAATAATAGATTTGTTTGTGCATTATATTCAACCAACATAGATAAACAGGTTTAGGGTAATCCTATTGATTGCATGTTAGTCAGAAAGCGCACATGAATACGATCTGAATAAAGTAGAGGCCTATTATTAAGGCAGGTTCAATCTCTTTTAGGTTGGATTTGTACCTTCATCCCTGAACCCTTATTTGGTTCTAGACCTTATGGAGTTGACGATCTCTTGGATCGTTAAGGGGTGTAACCTTCACCCTGTGAACGGTTTACAAGTTCCTAAAACTTGTTGGTGACTCTTTTGCTCTATCTTCTTTCCCTTTGGACGCCACCGTACTTTAGTGTATGATCACAGTGGGGTTCAAGCTAGGGGTTTAACGCTTGAAATTTATTCCCCACACGTATAATTCTGAATCTTCCGCAGCGCAACTCTTGGGGTTGCATTGGGTGTCGCGCGCAACTGAATTAGTTGTGAGCGGTAGCCCAGCGCGACTCTTTGAGATGTGCACGGCTTTTTCTGCGGCAGCACTAAAATTTAACCTAGGCGCTCCTAAATCCATCATTATTAGAGTTTTAGCATAGGCCTTTGATAGGCACAATTTAGGCCTGCCCACCACGACAGACTTCACTACTTCTTTGCGGGCTTAAGCCTAACTATGATCGGGTTTAGTTAATTGGTCCTTTGTTTTGACTTTTCCTTAAATTTGGGCTAGTCTTTTGTGTTTTATGTCTTAACTAGTTATCCATAAGTATTCTTCACTTTGATCCAACACGAAGATGGTTTTATTTATCGTCATTGCACTTCCTATCTAGACAGGAGGCTAAAAGTAGATGTCTATAGTTATCCCCTACTTTGATCGAGTCTAGAATAGACGATGATCAAAGTAGTCAAGGAAATAAATCTGAGACTCATTTTGCAAAGTTCTCTAAGGATAGAGAATCTTTCATTATTGTTTAAGGATGTCAAAATAATCCTTAGTTCGCTAAGTGTTTGAAACAAGTAGCTAATAAGTCTAGAAATGTTTTTTTTTTGTCTTAACTTGCTAAAGAATCTAGATTGATCCTTTGCAATTGTAGAACGCTTTTACAAGTAAAGGTGTTCTGGGTGATGTCAAGTCATGAGAAGAGATCGGTTTTAAAAGAATAAAAGAGGAAGATTTCCTCTCAATCGTGTCACCGTTTGTCTAAAGTCCCTCAATATGTCATTGAAACATCAGCCTGACTTTAACAAAGTAAAAGATGAAAAAGGGTTTACGGTATTGGAGCCGAAATGGTCCGTTATTTGAGCCTGAAGTCCACAAGATAGAAATATATGTCTCAGGACTGGAGGCATATATCCAAATTCGGTGAGAGGGAAGAAAGTCAACAACTTTCTCATCAGTTTTGTCCACAAGATGTGTACACGTGTCTCTGGACTGGGGGCACATGACTACATAGGTGCGACATCGTCTCGTTGCATCCTTATACAGGGGATGGATTCGACACCCTAACTGTCCAGTAAATTAGTAACCACACTAACTACCGTATTTGCTCTAATTCAAGAAGTGCCTGTTCTTGAAGATTCGGCGCGCCTGTCGACTCGTGATCTAACGCCTACAATAATTCTCTACCTTTTAGTCCAGAGAGGTAGATCTCGCAAAGCTTAGGCTGAGTGAAATTTTACGGAACACCTACGCTGTACAATTTTGCTTCGTACGATACGCCATTTGCATTTTTACGCTGCATGAAAACGCCTTCTTTTTTGCTTCGGACGTGAAAAAAGAAGAAAACCCGGACATTTGTAACGTTAGTACAGTAAAATGACAAATTTGTCTATGGGTGCTTTTACATAAAGCACCACCATAGAAAATCTTAAGGCACTCTTACGAAAAACGTTCAAAACGTATAGTTGGGGAGGGCACATAGCACGGTGTGCATGCAATATGATGCAAAAAACTAACAAAAAGAAAACAAACTACAATATTGTAAAGAGGGCGATCCCATCGTAAAGGGTACTCTCATTAAATGCCCATGACCGCTTAAAAGCCTAGGACTTTACACTCGTTAGGGTATAGTAGGATTTGAATTCCTGACTTTTTGGGAGACCTGGAATTAGAAATGATACTCTCATCATGCCTTTTTGTAAGAAACATGTAGGAGTCTTTAATGAGTTTTAGGAAAACTCATAAACCTCGTTCATGCCTTTCTTCCATGTGGAGTTCATGGAATAATTAGCACGAATCATAAGTTTACCCATGCTCAAATTGGTCTATATAAACCAGAAATGAGTTTGGGAGCGAGGGTACTAAAATAACGTTCCTTTTAAGGAGGAATCGCTATTCTAGCCCTCGTATGACCTCCACTAGCTCTTCCTTTTTCACAATTACATTACCAAACAATAAATGCAACGTGATACCTAAAGTCTAAGTTAGTTGATTTTATTTACAAGCATTAATCACGTAGGAATTGAGTTGCAAAAGTCGTTATTCTTTGTTTAATCAATACTCGTGAAAAGAACAAAATAAACAATATTCGCCTTGTCTTAAGTTATAAAACAACAATTAATTATCAAATTCTAATCTTGATTAACAAAAGAATACTATGTGAATTAATTAATTAAAAGTTTGTTTAAAGTGATCAAACAATACTATTTATTCAATTAAAAATATTTAAACAATAATGGAAAAGTGATTTATCTAAGGGCTCAGGAAACTAACTATTCTTCTTTTATGTTAAATCTCCGTTTAATATGTTTATGGACTTTGTTTCTTCTTCGTACCTCCTAGGAATTCAATGGAATCAATTAGGGTTTGAAAGTATTTGGGAAGAAAGAAGAAAAAGTAGTATGATAGTAAGAGAAGTTGAGAGATTAAGGTTTTGAGAATAGGGTTTTAATTCTGAATTTTTCGGTTCCCGTAATGCTGAACAAAGATCCCTATTTATAGGCGTAGGGATCTAGGTTTAGGGTTTTAGAGCCGCGCCGTCAGGTGGCGCGCGCAACTCTCAGAGTCGTGCTGGGTGCCGCGCGCATCTCAATCAGTTGCGCGCGCCAGTAATTGAGTTGCCTTGGTTTGTGGTTTGCGGTTTGCCTTATACGAAAACACGTTTTTAAAACTTCCATAAATTTTTATTGCGGAGTCGGATTAAGGCGTGTGAGATATCATTACAAAGCTCTGAATGTCTACTTTCCAATGCCGTTAAATTAAGTTAAAATATATTATGGACAAAAGTGTAAAAGGGGAAGATTTCCTCTCAATCGTGTCATCGTTGGTCTGAAGTCCCTCGATATGTCATTAAAACTTTAGCCTGACTTTAACAAAGTAAAATATGAAAAAGGGTTTTCAGTATTCGAGCCGAAATGGTCCAGTATTCGAGCTTGAAGTCAACAAGATAGAAATACATGTCTCAGGACTAGTGGCATATATCCAAATTTAGTGAGAAGGAAAAAAGTCAGCAACTCTCTCAACAGTTTTGTCCACAATATGAGTACACGTGTCTCAGGACTAAGGGCACGTGATTACATAGGCGCGACATCGTCTTGTAGCTTCTTTATACAGGGGATGAATTCGATACCCTAAATGTCTAGTAAGTTAGTAAGCGCACTAGCTACCGTATTTTCTCCCATTCAAGAAGTGTCTGTTCCTGAACGTTTAGCGCGCCTGTCGACTCGTCAGCTAACGCCTACAATAATTCTCTACCTTTTAGTCCTGAGAGGTAAATCTCGCAAATCTCTGGCTGTGTGAAATTTTACGTTACACCTACGCCGTACAATTTTGCGTCGTACGATACACTATTTACATTTTTACGCTGCATGAAAACACCTTCCTTTTTTGCTTCGGACGTGAAAAAAGAAGAAAACCCGGACACGTAACTTAAGTACAATAAATGACAAACCTGTTTATGGGCGCTTTTACGTAAAGCACCACCGCGGAACGTCTTAAGGCACTCTTACGAAAAACGTTCAAAACGTATGCTTGGGGAAGGCACAAAGCACAAAGTGCATGCAATAAGATGCAAAATACTAACAAAAAAGAAAACAAACTACAATATGCAAAGCAATTTAAAAAGATTTTGATAATTTGCGCGCCATTACGTCTAATAACGAGCAAAAACCGTTAAAATGATCAAACGAATCAAAATCAAAATCCCGGTCTTTTTAGTGACCAGTATCCACGCAGAACTTAGTAGGTCGCGCTGGCCAGGCGCGCGCATATTTCTGAGTTGCGCAGGTTTGTTTCGCGCAACTAATTTAGTTAGGTTTGACATTTAAGTCGGCAAAAAGGAATCGCTAAGCGCGATTTTTCATTTCGCTTTCTCTCTCCTTCCTTCACGATTTTCGCTTCTTTCTCTCTCTAAAGAGCTCGGATTTTCTTGTTTTTCGAAGCTAAAGGATGTAGATCTCGTCCCTTCTTTATAGTTGAAAAGGGATCCGATAATTATATTATTTTCAAAACTGGACCTAAAATGGAAGAAAAGTATAGCTCGTAATTGAGTGTGACTTTTTTGTCCAAGATTGATGAAGATAAGTTGTAATTTGCAACTTATTTCAATAAAGATATGAAGATGTAAGCAAACTTTTGTATATCTGATTTTGTTTATGTTTTTCTGCTTGTCATTATTGTCATATTTTTCTAATTAAAAGTGAAGTTCTTTCAATTAAATAAGTACCGTAGTTTGAAAATGAATGTTTATCAAACCTAGGTTTGGTGAAGTGTTAGAATAATTCATAAAATCATTTAAATCACTTTCTAAAATATGGTCTCATTTTAGAATGAAAGTTAAGGTGAGACCTTTATTTTTAATTTAAAGCCCCCAAGCGTAGACTTTAGGTGGCTTTTGGAATTCATGTATACATATGCTAAGGGATGTTTCTCATGTTTATTTAAATCCCCAAGACTTGTGTTTTTAATTTGTGGAATATTGCATATGTTTATCATAAATTGTTTGATCAAGTAACATAATTAATTATCTTGGTCAAATAATAGGAAGTGGTATTCTTCCCTTTGTCATTTAAAGTTATTAAGATGGTTCGTAATAAGCTTTGCATGACATTGATTTTGCAGCATAAATAGCGTGTTCAAATCTATAAATAGAGAGAAATAATGGGGATGTCTTGGCTTTTTTAAGCCCCCAATTTGAGTCAAAGAGCTAAATTTTTTTTACTATTTTTGATTATTTTAGATGCCAAATGGGAAGGATCATCCCGACTTACCCCCTTAAAAAAGAAATGAACAAAAAAACGGATTTGTATAAAAAGGAAGGGGAATCCAACTTTCCCATAGAAGAATAAAGAAAGACAATTGGACATGTTTTCGAAAAGCAAGGATTATTGACTTAATATTTGAATCATCGTGATGACTTGGCAGTGAGGTATACATGTGATAGCGATAACGATCATTTTTATTTCATGTAGCGATCATGTTCACTCAATATTCCTCAATTAGAGAAGATGGAGATATCCCACGTAGGCGAACATTTTAGTTGCTCATGTCAAGTGAAAAGACCAATTCTCAAGAGTTGTAAAATACATCTAAAGTTGACGTCGAGGTTGTCGATATATCAAATCAATTTATTGTGTTATCTTTTTTTTTTCTAGGCAATGTATATAGAACCTGAATTACCTTGGTAATATATAGCCCTGTTATTAAAAGAAAATAAGATGATTGTGTTTTTTTTTTAAAAAAAAAAATGTGATAGTCATCTCATTTTTCTTTGGCAAAGGATATGGAAAACATCGAATTTAGTTTGATTCGATTGCTTTACTAACATGATGTAATCAAGCCAATGGCTGTCAAATCATCCAAATCATTTGAATTTTTTTTTATATGATCTTGTAATCATAACTCAACACTTCATGCATTTTATATATGGGCATGACTACTTAATAGTAGGTCCATATGTGCAAAGGCCTAAGATTGGCCATATTTTCATGGAATGATGATTTTGGTATATGGTTATGGTCCACCTCAAGGAGGGCCTTTCAAAGGTCGTAACTTGGATAGGCTTGGGGTTATGAACAATGGACAGGCTCAAGTATACTCCCAAAATTCCTTACTTTTGGTGCTTTTCAAATTTAAACCTTTCTTCTTTGTGTGGCAACTTCCTACATTAGGTGCCTTTTCCTTGTCATCTCTCCTTTCTTTCTTTTTTTTTGACAAGTTTTGTTTTGGGTTTCAAACGTTTTTTTCTTCTTTATTTTGCATTTGATCTTTCCTTTTGGGTTTAGAATAACTTTGGGTCCCCCTCTTATGTTTCGTTCCCCCAATTTCCTATTTGTATCTTTTCACCATTTCCATCCCAAGGTATGGAATAATGTAGGTTGAATAACTAAGGCTCAATTGACGAGGCACAAAAGGGCTGCCAAAAAGATGGATTTTCTCTAAGGTTAAGAACATGGGATTGTATTTATGGAGTTTCAAGTTGCCTCTTGTGTTGGTGGAATCATCATATCCTTTCTTTCTAGGCCTAAGATAGGCCTCTTTTCATTCAATACATCTTGTAAACCAAAGCGCATCAAGATTCTTAAAGTGTTTAGTATGTATGCCTTTTGATATTGCCTGTTTATATGTATACATTTTATTTAATTCAAGTCAATAACAATAAAAATATTGAGAAGAGAACAAGATAAACGTACTTGAAAATATATTTTTTATTCATTAATTAATGAGAGTACAAAATAAATAGATTTGACAGCATGAATCTCTTAGTCTATCATAAAAAACAAAGGAAAGAAACAAAACAAGACCTAGGGTGCTACATCTTGAATTGTTGACATCTTCTTGAGATTGCGTCTTCGAGCCTTGTCCGTTTCTGACGTAGGTGAAACCATCTATAAAAATCAAGTCCATATATATGATTCATGGTTTCATTTATCAAATCCCTTTCAATTAATGTTCCCACAGTATAGACTTTTTGAAATGTATCTAAACCAAGGTATTGTAAATAGCACTTGTATGGTGGAGACATATTGTCTATGAACTTTGGGACAAGTTCATGATCTGGAGGTCATTGTGGAATAAGAGAAACCTTTGATTGCCACCTGGAAAAGAAGTCAATGAAGCCTTCTTCTTCCCCTTGCTCAAGCAATTCAAGATCGCGCAAGGTAGTTGTGGGCTCGATGTTATCTCCATATTAGGTTAAAAACGCTTTTACAAAGTCACTCCAAGTGGAAGTTTGTTTAGCATCGAGGTTATAAAACCATGATCTAGCATTTGGGTCCAATGAAAGAGGAAAAGTACATGCATATAGGCTTGGCTTAACCCCTTTGAGTGCCATAATTCCAATAAAGCTCATTAAGTGAGTCCTAGGATTGTCTATAACCTTAAAGGTTGGCAAATCTGTAGAAAAGAAACTTTTCTGGTAGAGTCTTGCCACTAGGTTGTGGTGCAAGCTCATAATTGAAGTACTTATTCCTAAGTTAGCTCGAAGGACAAGTTTCTCTAAGGCCTCTACTTTTTTCGACTCTTGCTTTTTCTTGCAGAATGTTTTCTTTTTCTTTTATGTTTTTATTTTAGCCTTTTATGCTTTTTTATGAGCCTTCATTTGGGCTTCTTCTTCTCGTAGGCCCTTTAGGTTTTGGAGTTCCTCTCTAAGTTTCTCCAATAATGCTGCTTTGTCACCCATGATTGCACTAGTATGCGAATGTGGAAGATGATCTAGTAATGTGTGTCACGTGAAATCGAGCGCGTTCACTTAAACCTTTTCTACCAAGCATTCAAACAATGAACCAAAGTCAAAATGATTGTTTTATTTCCTTTTTTTTAATCCTTGTAATACGATATCACTTTAAGCAAGTTTGTTGATAAAGAATGTCAAAAAATTCACGAACAATCATTAATGGAATGTCATGATTTGTGTTGACTTCAACAAGGTAATCATCTAAGGATTTTACTTCAAATGAATTGTTTTCGAGAAAGGTAAAAGAGAAAGAAAAGAAAGTTTGATTGAAAGTGCGCATCAGATTTTTAGAAATATTAATCGACTGGAACACACTCCTTAAAATGATCAAATATACTATAATATTTGTTGATCATTTAGATTACAATAGAGATCAATATCGTTTTTTTTTTTAATTATGATTCTCATATTGCTTATCTTTAAAGGATAATATATTAATATTTGTTTAAAAAGAATGATGGCCTCCGAATGTAAAATCCAAGAAATAATTAAATCATTTTGTCGGTTATATCATTCATTATCTTCTTTTTTTTTTTTTTTTTTTTTGAGGATAATATATATATATATATATATGTATATATATATATATATATATATATATATATATACATACATTTTATATCATACTCTTTTTTTTTTTTTAAGAACGCCATTTTTTTTCCGTGTTATTTTTCTCTCTTTTTTTTTTTTATTTTTTTATTTTTTTTTTGTATGAGACAATCATCCCAAGTAAAGTTCTTGGGATTTTATTTTAAAACCATAGAAGAGGTAAATAAATTATACTCTTTAATTAAGGTTGACCAATTTCAACTAAAAAAAATGATGAACACGAAAATAGGCACGTTCTATTAAGAGATGCGAACTTCTATTGATGATGTCAAGTTTTCGAGTATAAACATATTGATGATGTCCTATTAAAAGATGCGAACTTCTAATAACGAACCTCATAAGAAATAATGTTATTAGCTCAATTATCAAGTACGTAAACGAATCATCATAATAAAAAATAATATCGCGCGCAATTTACCGTCTTGCGCTAAGGTGGAGAGTGCATCTTCAAGAGTAGCATCTACAACATGTGGTATTTTTTTTTTTGCAAAAACGATATTTTTGTTTATTTATTTGTTTACTTTTTTGCGAAAACGCAAAAGGAACGATAAAAAAAACATGTTTTTCGAAAAAAGACGATCGTAGTAAAAGTTAGACAACGTTGTTAGCCAAAGTGATATTTTTAGCACCTATTTAACGATTAACCTTGATGCGGTAGTATTTTTTTCTCCGTATGATATTGCTCGTAATGAGTCAAAGTCAACGTTGAACAGTGGGCGCGCGCATGACTCAAAGTTGCGCAGAGGTGTTGTGCGCAACTTCAGAACTTGCGCTTGGAGGGCAATTTTTTTTGGGGGGGGGGGTTCGAAAACGCTATTTTTTTGGGGGGGGGGTCGAAAACGCTAAGTTTTTTTTGGGGGGGGGGGTTCAAAAGTGCTAATTTTTTTTGTGGGGGTGAAAAACGCAATTTTATTTTTTTTAATATTTTTATTTTTGGCGAACCATAATTTTTGCAATTTTTAAAAAAAATTATATCTCTAGGTAACAAGTTGGAATTAGTTAGATTAGACACGAAGCAAATATTCATGTAGTCACATAAGCACATAAAAGGAACCAACAAATCATATAATGTCATTCTATGGTCAAGACTTCGGTGTCCAAAGGTACCATATCTTAAGGGATGATGCACGAATCAATCACTCAACGTGTTGACCCGCGACATAACCCTCCCAAGATTTTGTTGGCGATATGGGTGGGATGATTGTTATTGATTTTGGGGTAGAAGCCTAGTGTTGGCAACCCCTAGTCAATAAGCCAATCCCCAATGGTTAAAGTGTGCTATGCTTATGCATGATGCAATGTTGCTTGTTTGATTTTTACTTTTGTGAAAAAGGAAGATATCATGCATTCGAGTCTCTCTCGCTAACTAGAGATTATCAAAGTTAGTTCTCGTTACAATCCATAGGCAACCTAGTGTTGGAAACCTTGAACCATAATTATGAACTAATCTTGTAACCTCTAAGTCCCCAGTGGAGTCGCCACTGTAAGCAGGGTGATCCCATGTTAAGGGGTACTCTCCTTAAATGCCCATGGCCAAATGCCCATGGCCACTTAAAATCCTAGGACTTTACACTTGTTAGGGTGTAGTAGGATTTGAATTCCTAACTGTTTGGGAGACTTGGAATTAGAAATGATACTCTCATCACGCCTTTTTGTACGAAACAAGTAGGAGTCGCCTATGAGTTTTAGGAAAACTCATAAACCTCGTTCATACCTTTCTTCCATGTGGAGTTCATGGAATAATTAGCACAAATCATAAGTTTATCCATGCCCAAATTTGTCTACATAAACCAGAAATGAGTTCGGGAGCGAGGGTACTAAAATAACGTTCCTTTTAGGGAGGAATCGCTATTCTAGCCCTAGTACGGCCTCTACTAGCTCTTCCATTTAACAATATCATTACCAAACAATATATGCAACGTGATACCTAAAGACTAAGTTAGTTGATTTTATTTACAAGCATTAATCACGTAGGAATTACATTGCAAAAGTCGTTATTCTTTGTTAAATCCATATTCGTGCAAATAAAAAAATAAACAATATTTGCCTTGTCTTAAGTGATAAAACAACAATTAATTATCAAATTCTATTCTTGATTAACAAAAGAATACTTTGTGAATGAATTAATTAAAAGTTTGTTTAAAGTGATCAAACAACACTATTTATTGAATTAAAGTTATTTAAACGATAAAGGAAAAGTGATTTATCTAAGGGCTCAGGAAACTAACCGTTCTTCTTTTATGTTAAATCTCCGTTTAATGTGTTTATGGACTTTCTTTCTTCTTCGTACATCCAAGGACTTCAATGGAATCAATAAAGGTTTGAAAGTATTTGGGAAGAAAGAAGAAAAAGTAGTATGATAGTAAGAGAAGTTGAGAGATTAGGGTTTTGAGATTACTAGTGTTTTAATTCTGAATTTTCCGGTCCCTGTAATGCTGAATGAATACCTCTATTTATAGGCGTAGTGATCTAGGTTTACAGTTTTAGAGCCGCGCCGTCAGGTGGCGCGCGCAAAATTGCCTTATACGAAAAAGCATTTTTAAAAATTCCATAACTTTTTATTGCGAAGTCAGATTAAGGCGTGTGAGATATCATTGGAAAGAACTGAATGTCTACTTTTCAATGCCATTAGAATTAGGTTAAAATATGTTATGGATCTAAAGTTATGGCCGTTGGAGTGCAAGTGTGTCGGTTTTAGGGTCCGGTTTAGTGTTTTGATCATAACTTCTTCGTTTTGGCTCGGAATTAGGCTTATAATATACCGTTGGAAAGGTCTTTGAAAGGGATATCCATATGTATTGGCCTTGCACGGTAATTTGATGGTTGGTTTATCTGTTTGGATCGGTTATCAACAATGTAGGTTCCATTGGATCCAATCATTGCATTTGACGCATTTGGGGTCCGTTATTAATCAAGTTTAAACATTCATGAGCATGTTTTAGGCCTAATTAGTAATCAAACAAGGCTATAAGATAACTTGGTTTCAAATATGGTTTTTCAACTTACTTCATAATTCTTTTCATAGTCTATAAACATTTCAACTTTGATCTAACATGAAGAACGGATTTTTGTAACATCATCGCACTTCCTTTCGGGACAAGAGGCCAAAAGTAGGTGTCTACAAATATGAAAATCAATTAAAAAATATTTTGATAATTAGCACGCCGTTACATCTAATAACGAGCAAAAACCGTTAAAAAAATGATCAAACGGATCAAAATAAAAATCCCGGTCTTTTTGTGACCAGTATCCACGCGCAACTTAGAAGGTCGCGCTGGCGAGGCACGCGCATCATTCTGAGTTGCGCTGGTATGTCACGCGCAAGGAATTCAATTGCACGCGACATTTATGTCAGTAAAGTGAAAATCGCAAACGCGATTTTTCACTTCACTATTTCTCCTTCCTTCACCATTTTCGACTATTTCACCCTCTAGGAAGCTAGTTTTTTTGTGATTTTTGAAGCTAAAGGAAGCAAATTTCGTCCTTAATTCATATTTTCCGTAATCCAATGTAATTTTTTTGCTAAAATTTGTTCTTTTTCGACTGAATTTGAAAGATTTTCGAATCATTAAATCCCAAATTTCTAATTTGGGGGTTTTTGATCCGGTTCATTTTTCTTGAAATTGTTTTCCTTATGTTGTTATTCTATGTTTAAGGAGTGTTTTGCAACAAATTTCATGAAAAATTGTTAAGTATTGAACCTTGTATGAGCATTTCTTTGTTCAAGTTCGTTCTTGCTTTTTTTTTTTATTTTGCTTGATTTTATTGCTTTTCCTTGCTCATTTTTTTTATAATTACTGATTATGAAGTATATTATAGTGATGGAACTAATGTAACTTTCATAATTCATTTTTGTGAATTTTGAATTGATAAAAAAGGCGCGAAACATACTCTTAGCTTATTTTTGCCATATTCGAACTTCAAAATTGTTTGGTAGACGATAATTATGATTATATTACTGTTATTCGTCTAGAATTAGCTGATTCTTTGAGATTTTGGAATACAATCCCTTGAATACATAGTTGAAACTAGTATAGGATGACTTTTGTGGGTGTTAGAAGCCCCCATTTACTAAGTTTAACTGCAGGTATCGTAGCCCCCAAGTATGGGTGGCATTCGATTTTCGTGTTTTACCCTATCGGCAGCCGTTATGCTGCTAAAATGGGTCTAGAATACGTATATTAGTTTAGTTTAGGAAATAAAGTAAACTAATTAAAGAAATTTTATCCATCATAGCATGGACTCGCCTCCATTTGTCAATGCTGAGGAGGTTCTCGGTGGTCCGGGCGTGGTAGTTTGCTCTCGGAAGAGGGCGACCCGTCCTCGAGAGGAGGTTCGAGAGCGACGCGTTGCGGCGGATCGACGTCGCTAGGAGGATGTTGTTTGGGAGGGTTATCCAAACTAGGACCCTAGGGTCCTTAAGTGGGACCCAGATTATAACGTCTCGATCAGAGGGTGGCGCGGCATCGTTAGTTTTTCGCGCCTTTATTTCTTTCTCTTTTCCTTCGTTTCTCCTTTTTAAACCATAACCGTTTTTATTTTATTCTTTTAATTAGAGTTAGCCTAGCATGCGTTTGTACGGCTCTGGTGACCAACGAGCCCGTTTTGAGAGTTTGCCCGAGGTGGCAAAGGAGATTGTAGCACTTTCTTGGATTGACTCTCAGTTGGCGGCTCTTTGGGATTTATCAAGTCAGCCTACATCGTCAGCATTCCTCCGTGGATTGCTGGAGTTTTGGTGGGATTCCACCAACACTTTCTTTTTCCATGGGGAGAGATGACGGTTACCCCTTTTGACTTCTTTATGATTACGGGTTTTCCTTTTGGAGGCGAGCCTGTAGTCATAGAGTTCGTTAAGGGGTCAGACGAGAGATTGTGAGACCTTGTGGGGGACCATCTTGCGTTGTCCCTTCACGTGTACGCGCAATCTTGTGGGCTGACGAGCTTGACCGGCAGTGTACGCCTGAGCAGCTGGCTCTAATTTACATTGCCCACGTTCTTTCCGTCACCATCTTGGGTGATCGAGGAGAGCGTTTCGCCATTAGATACTTATTTGCCTCAGCGATTTGGGGCAAGTAGGTGACCTGAGTTAGGCGGAGGTGTCGTATGCCCGTATGCTTACGGCTATGGGCAAGGCGACCTTGGTCATGGATGCCGCGGCAGCTACTGAGGTGCCTCGGATCTCGCTTACGTGGCATAATCATATCCTCGATGTACGTGTTTTAAGCTTCTTTCGGTTATTACTTTCGCTTTTTCCTTTAAGCTTATCTTTTCTCGATTTCAGGCTTGGGGATACTCGTACCTGCCTTTCTTAGCCCCCAGGGTGCTTGGGGCTTCTCGTTTTCCTATCGGCCATCGACTAATCGTGATTAAGAAGAGATGAGATACTTCTGCTGGCAACTTTCGCCAAAGGACTCTTTCGGTGACTCGTGTGTCGGTGAGTATTCCAACCACATGTGCTCTTTTTTTATTTTATTCATTTTCTGACGATTTTTCATGTGGTTGTGTTTTATAGATCGATCTCCATCCTTGGAGTTTTGTCGTCGCAGTCTTTAAGGCTATCTGGTCTGGCATGGTTCATTGCTGTTTCCGGGCCCTCTATACGGGACTCTCGGTGTTCCAGAGGACAGGCGCTTGGTTTTTAGGTGAGCGTTATCTCTGGCAGCTATCGTCCGAGGAGCCTTTTGTTCCAGCGGATTCCCTGATCCGGATGTTGCGTCCGGACTTGCTGTCTACCAAGGATCGAGCTCAGGCGATCCTTGTTAATCCAGCGGAGCAGCAGGTGCTGCTGGAGGCTTCTTATCCGGCCTTTTTTAGCATCCAGACTGACTCCTTTTCCGTCTTTCGTTCCGGTTAGTACTCTAACTCTCCATTTTCCTTATTTCAATTTATTTTTCGGAAATTTGACCCTTTTATCGTTTTTTTTTTTTACATTTGTAGCCCCAAGTTTTATATTTAATTTGGCGTTGGTTTCATCCCATTCAGAGTCACAGATCAAAAGTTATGACTAAAATACCACAACATGTCCAGTTTAATGCATATACGTGAGGTCTTAACTTAGTCTTTGTTCGAGTCTAGTCACATAGTCTAGCCACATGGTCAAGACACGAGTCTTAACATGTTACCTACACTAACTAGTCTTAGCACACACTTTGTGTATATGTCACCATGACCATTTCTTAAGTTCATGCATGAGTCGGTTTTTTCCGTCATTTGAGTTGGGGGTACATTCTATTCTTATTTTTTTTTTTTTGGTAAATAAGAAATCTAATGCCAAAATAAGAAAGTTACAAACTTACAAGAAGCTAAGCTGTAACAACACCAAACACCACAAATCAAAAAGGCAAAACCAACACCAACAGTCCAAGAATCTACCCAAACCACCTTCTAGGAAGGGTGCTAGAGAGAAACAAGGACATCTACTGGACTCAAGCTCACAACCACCTTCTAGGAAGGGTTCTGAGAGCCAGGACCAGACAAGAACACCTAAGACAAAAACAACACACAAAAATAGACTAAAACAACAGTTGTAAGCACCAGAACCAGCCTATATCAGCAAACAAAGAAGCTAAAGCAGCTAATATAAAAAAGAGAAAGACACCAAACCACCAACTGCCAAAACAGAAAAGCAAAACCAACACCCAAGCTGCAGCAGACTTGCTGTCAGACTTGCTGACTAGATACCAAAAAAAGCAGCAACAGCAAACCAGAAACAGCAACAGCAAACCAGAACAGCAGCAGCAGCAACCTGACAGACTTGCTGAATCAGAACAGCATGCCAGAATAGAGCACCTGCAGATAACAGCAACAATTGCAGCTCCATGTCATAGCACATGAGAACCAAATGCCACCCAGAAACCAAGTTGTAGGAAACAGAAAACAACAGAACCAAGTTGCTGCAGACTTCAGAAAACCAGAACAGCATCAGCAACCTAGCAGACCTGAAATCAGACTGCAGTAAACCAGAAAATAAGTGAAGCAAAAGAAGCTTCCTGTCTGCTCCATTGCACCTAACAGCAACATGCAAAACAATGTCTTTAAAAACAGTTTCTACAGGTTAACAGTCACCTATAAACATCAAACTATTCCTTTGCAGCTATATACTGTAAATAGCCTCAGCAAAACACATAGAGTATACTCTTCCCTTGCTGCTAGACTTCCTACAATTATTAACTATCCATTGCTGTTCAATGTGAAAAGGTTGAACTGATTTTTTCACATCAAGAAGCTTCAAAATCTTTCCAAATATTCTTAGAGTAAGGACAACAAAAAAACAAGTGAGAAACAGTTTCACAAGAGTTCTGGCAGAAAAAGCAAATAGGATCACAACTTGCATTCCACTTAACAATTTTGTCCTTAGTAGCAAGTTTATCAAGCAAGGCTAACCAAGTAATGAAAATACTCTTAGGAGCAGCTTGGTTATTGCAAACAATTCTTTTCCACCCTACTTTAGAAGCCTGAGGTCGAATCCGGGCATAAAGTTTAGCAATACTCATTTTCCCATTTTTCATAACAGATGACCACCCACCAATATCATCAATAATATCTCTGCAAGTCAAGATTTTCTTCAACACCCAGGAGCATTTCTTTGAAATAGTAGCAGTCCAGATATTTCTATTGCTGAAATAATACGTATGCACCCATTTCACCCACATATTGTAGCTTTATGAGCAAGATCCCAAAGAATCTTACAAATAGCATCTTTATTCCAATCACCAAGAGAGGTAATATTCCAGCCACCACACACTTTAGGAAGAGTCATATGACGCCAGAAGACAGGGGCCTTTTTTGCATAAGTGTTCTTCCCAGTCCAAAGAAAAATCCTGAACTTAGATTCAATTTCCCTAAGAATCTTCTTAGCTAAGATGAAAATTTGAGCCCAATAAGCCTGAATACCAAAAAGAACACTTTTGATAAGCTGTAACCTACCAGCATAAGACAAGTTTCTAGAAGTCCAGCATCCAATCCTAGTAGTAACCCTTTCAACCAAAGGCCTACACTGAGCAACAGTAAGCTTTTTAGAAAATAAAGGCACCCCAAGATATCTAAAAGGCAAGCTACCTCTACTCATGCCAAGAACAATTTGCAGCTGATCTTTATCAAAATTAGAGATGCCTCCAAAATAAACCTCAATCTTACTTAAATTAGCCATCAGACCAGAAGCACAAGAGAATTTCTGGAAAGCCTACAAGAGAAGCTGAATAAAGATGGAATCAGCTCTAGAGAGGAGTAGAAGATCATCTACAAACATCATATGGGTAATACCTAATTTCTCACATCTAGGATGAAAATTTAAATTAGGATTCCCAGTCATTTCCTTAAGGCACCTAGATAGGTACTTCATACATAAAGCAAAGAGAAAAGGAGACATAGGATCTCCTTGTCTAAGACCCCTTTTGGCAGGAAAAGGCTTTGCAGGAAAACCATTAACCATCACAGAGTAAGAAACATAACAGACACAATCCATAATCCACTTCACATTAGTATGAGGGAAACCAAGCTCTTCTAAAACAGTCTATAAAAGGGCCATTAAACAGAGTCATAGGCCTTTCTCAAGTCAATCTTGATCATGCACCTAGGAGAAACAAACTTATGAGAGTAGCCTTTGATCAATTCTGTAGCCAAAAGAATATTGTCACCAATGTGCTTACCCGGGATAAACCCAGCTTGAGCATCATTAATAACAGTCCCCACCACTTTAGAGATCCTGTTTATGAGAACTTTAGAGATGAACTTGTACAACACGGTACAACAAGCAATAGGCCTAAACTCTTTGACATAAGAAGGATGCTGAACCTTAGGCACTAAGGTGATAGTTGTACAATTCCACTGTTTAGCAATGACACAAGTCTCAAAGAAAGAGAAGACAGCAGCATAAATATCAATTTTAACCATAGGCCTGGCCTTTTTGAAGAAAACAGCATTGAAACCATCAATACCAGGTGCCTTATCATCTTCAATCAGAGCTAGAGCATTATCATTCTCAGAAGTAGTAACAACAGCAGTCAAAATGTCAATAGAGCCAGAACTGAGTTGAGAACCTCTCCTAATAGTGGCCAGATCATTAGCAGGGAGAGAACTAGCACTAGAACCAAGGAGTCCTTTGTAAAATCCCACAATCTCATTTTCAATAAGCACATGATCTTTCAAAAGGACATAATCCTCAGTGAAGATAGAATCAATTCTTTTTCTACCTTGCCTGTGCTTCATAATAGAAAAGAAGTAGTGAGAATTGGAGTACCCTAGCTTAATCCAATCAACCCTAGATTTTTTCTTATAAATGGACTCCTGGATATACATCCAATGCTTCACCATATTTACAGCTTCAGCCTCTTTAACATGAAGGTCAGAATTAGAATAGTCCATAGCAAGCTGGTCTTGAATTGCTTTCAAAGAGGCAAGAGCCACATCAACATTAGCAAAATACTTAGTGTTCAGATCTTTCAGGTTCTATTTCACTGTTATCAAATTCTGCCAAATAGTAACCATAGTAGAAGAATCTGAAACACTATGCCAGCTGTTTTCCACAGTAGAACAAAAATCAACATGATCAGCTAGGCAAATAAGAAACCTAAAAGGTCTCCCCTTAGCAGGAACAAATCTACACACTTCAACCAAGAGAGGATTATGATCAGAAAGAAGAGGAGGAAGATAGATGGCTTCAACATGAGCATACTTGTTCAACCAAGCCTGATTCACTAGCCCTGTGTCAATCCTTGTAGCAGTTCTAGTAGCACCATGGCCCTTATTATACCAAGAGTAGAAAGAACTTTTGCTCTTGATTTCACAAAGATCAAGATTGTCAATAAAACTTCTGTAATGATTAACCTCATAATCAGTTACAACATTACCATTAATTCTGTCACAAGAGTTGAGAATATAATTAAAGTCACCAATAATAAGCCAAGGCCCAGAAACAGCTCCAAGACTAGAAATACCATCCCAAAGAGGTAACCTTTCATGAATAGAATACAAGCCATACTCAAAGGTGCAGAAAATCTAATGCTGAAGATCTTTAGAGCTAATTTGGACATGAATGAACTGCTCATGAGAGGAGAGGACAGAGAGATTAACCGTGTCATGCAACCAGCCAACCTAGAGTCTACCCCTATGAGAAGATGAGTAGTTACAAAACCAAGACCAAGCAGGCCCAAATTTCTTCTGAAGCTTAAAACTCCTATCACATTTAACCTTACTTTCCATGATACCAATAACATCCACAAACTGTTCAGCTAGCAGTTTCTTAACAGAAACTACTTTGCAGGGATCATTAAGACCCTTGATATTCCATGATAGGATAATCATGACCCTAGAGGGGGATTACCATCACCCCCGATAGGAACAAGATCTCCAGGACCATCACCATTCTTAATCAAAGCAGCATAAGTATTAGAATGAGGAACCTTAGTAAAGACAGGAGGATTACTATGACTTCTATGTTTCCTTCCCACCACTCTCCAATCATTATCAGAATTAGCTTGCAAAGTAGTTGGGGCAAGAGTGAAAACACCAGCACTCTGAACAGTATCATTACCCCCAGATTCAGGCACACTAGGTTCAGGTGCAGGAACAGTGGAAGGTTGGGGCTTAGCAACCCAAACCTTTGCTTGTTGCTTAGGCTGCTCCTTAGAAGGCACCTGCTTCTTTTGAGGCTAAATCTTCCTAGGAATAGTACAGTCATGGCCCACTTTGTTACATTTACTACAAAAGGGGGGTGTCCATTCAAAAACAACTTTTTGTTCAATCAAAACACCATATGGACTCTCAAACCAGATAGTCTTGGACAAAGGCTTGGTTACATCAACTTCAATGAGCAGCCTAGCAAAAGAGACCCTCAACTGTTTTGAAGTACATTCATCAGCACATAAAGGGACTCCTAAGACACTGCCCAGTCTGCTAAAAGTGTCCACACCCCAGCAATTCAAAGGTAAGTTAGGTAACTTAACCCATATAGGAACAGTTCTCAAAACCTCAGCATGAAAATTAAATTTCTCAGACCAAGGCTTAACAATAACTGCCTTACCAAAGAACATATGTGGACTAGCACTAAGAACAATATTCATGTCATCAGAGTTTTGCATTTTAATCAGAAAATAGCAATCATCATGCCAAAACACATCAGGTTTAGCTACGGCACTCCAATTCTCAACAATATATCTATGAACAGCAGCAATAGTAGGATAATAGCCTATTACATAAAAAACTACAGAGTTCTTCCACTTGAGATTACCTTCATTAATTTAGACTTGCCATCTTTAAGCAAAGAAGCTACAAAAGAGAGGGCAGAGCCCTTAGTTGTGAGCTTAGCAGATCCTGGCTTAGCAGCAGGAATAAAATCAGGCTGTGGGGGAACCACATCATTCTCCAAAGTAATCGGGTCAGCAATTGGAGCAGAATCGAGCTCAAAAATCAATGGAACAATACATTTAGAAACCCTAGGTACTGTTGTGTCTGGGATTCGAGGAACTGATCCAAAATTGAGGACAGGATTACCTTCAGCCATCTTAGAATCATCCTTAGAAGCACTGCCTGCATTAAAACAAGAAGGGGTGGCTCTGAAATCCAATGGAATAGTAGATTGGGGTACTGTTTTATTAGCTTTGATCAATCGGCCATGAAAATCCTCAAGAGATTTAAGCTCAGCTCTAGTAATCATCTCAATCGAGAATCGACTCAAATGAGAAGGTGGAGTGACAAGTTCATCAGGGTCCTCATCAACTTCCGGAATCGAAGTAGAGCCAGAAAACCTAGAAACATTCAATCGATTAACACCATCATTCAACAAAGATAAAGAAGATTTGGAAGGGTGATTCAAGTTATTTGAAGGTTTAGGAGTAGATTGCTTCTTCTTCTTCGCCATTGAGACTCAATTAAGCTGAAGTAAAACCAGCAAGCTCAAATCGCCATGGGAGGAAAGAGAAGAGAGACAATTCAACGCAAAGTCAAACCTTCAATACAATGCATGTTGAATAGAGTTGAGTCAAATAATTAACAATGAATAGCCCTAATTTCCCTCTCCACAGTACTTGGTCAAGAAAAGAAGGGCGATTAATCAAGGACAACATATTTGTTCAAGTTCTACCTTTTGATAAACTAGTGAGTCGGAAAAGAAAAGATAAGAAATTAATGGTAAGTCAAGAAGAAGCCAATGAACTAAAGAAATAGTTGGCTGGCGTAACTAAGACATTGAAGGCCTTAAACCTCATAATCAATGACCTTGTGAAGAAACAAAAAATGGACCTTATGCAAGAAAGCCTAAGCAAGCTATCTAGTGACTACAAGTTCCAAGGCATTAGTTCACAAGGGGTGTCGCTGGACAAGGAACTTCTTCCACATAAGTTCAATGCCAACGACATCCTAAAATTCGAGGCAACAGATAACCCTTACTTTCATCTTAGAGCTATTGAAACTATAATGAACATTAAGTGGATTGATAAGAAAGTCTTTCATTCCTTGTTTTCTTTATCTCTTGAGACCGTTTGTCAACAATGGTTCTTTTCCCTTGACAAAGAGAAAACCTCTTCTTGGGATTCCATAACAAACGCTTTCATAAATAGATATAAGTGCAACATTCAAGACGAAACATACCACAGACAACTTGAGATGTAAAAACAAAAAGAAAACGAAGGGTTCACTTCTTTCTTCAACAAATGGAGGGAAGCTTCTGCTAATATGTTCAAGGTTTCTATTGAAAAAGAATCTGTGAGGATGTTCATAAAAAACCTTCAACAGAAGTATTCAAGGCACTTAAAAAACCAACACAACTTGAATACTTTCAAGGCTGTGTATAATATAGGCATTGACATTGAAGATGACCTTATGAAAGATAATAGTGCGAGAGAAAAGAAGAATGACTATCCTTCTTCTTCCTCTCCCATTAATGAAGTACATGATACGAACGCCACTAAACCACGAATCCAAAGGTCAAAAAGAGTGTTCACTCCACTTGGCATAAGTTATGAAGCAGCTTTCGAAAAGCTACACCATAAAGGAATATTCATGCCCATAGGGTCTATCAAAGATCCAGAAGCCAGGCCACCCAAGTGGGATCCTAATAAGCACTGCAAATATCACCAAGGAAAGGGTCACAACACTAAGGAGTGTTGGAAACTCAAAAAAGCTATTAAAGATCTGATTGATGACAATAAAACTTCCGAGATTCTAGCCATTGTAGAAGATCAAACATGCTTCGATCCTACACTCCTTAACATACCTATAGGTGAGCCCATCATCGAGACAGCTTATATAACCTCTCTTGATGAAGTGGCCATGATTGAGGAGGATGAAAGTATTTTCTTAAATAAAACTAGGGAATACTCATCAAGTATTAAAGAGGACGTTCGAAATTTACAAGATGTCGTTGTCATGCTCTTTAATGTGGTAGAAGGATTAGCAAATCGGGTGATGGTTATATTATTGAACAAAATTCTCAAATAAGGATTTAATGAAGAACTCAATGGTCCTAAGCCACGGGCGAAACTGATCATTGAAGAATACACACCAATAGAAATGCATTACAATGAAGCTTTTGACTGTCTTCACGATCAAGGTCTCATTCAACCCATTGGTCCTAGTCAATACCCTCCTCCTAAAAAAAGGTATCCTAATTGGGACCCAAAATCTTATTGCAGATATCATAGAGGTCGTGGTCACACCGCCGAAGTATGTCTCGCTCTCAAAGATCGTGTTCAAGACCTCATTGGTTCAAGTCTCCTCCATGTCCCTCCAAGCAACAAGAAGGCCAAGATTAGTAACGATAGTAAAAATGGTTGTAAAGGAAAGAAGAACGAATATCCTTTTTCTTCCGAAAACACCTACTCTAGTAATAGTGTTAGTACTTTCAACCTTAATGAAATCTTAGCCATGGATAATCGAGGATTTAGAAAGAAACTAAGAAAGGATTTCACCCCTATTAGAATTAGCTACGATGATGCTTTCGATCGACACCATGCAAAGGGACTCATTACTCCTATTGGACCCATTCAAGATCCCCCAATTGAGAAGAGATTGCCTAGTTAGAACCCAAATGTTCGCTGCAAGTACCATCAAGCTAGGGGTCATACTACTGAGAGCTGTTGAAAGCTAACGGAAGCAATCCAATATTTGATCGACAATAACGGGCTTCCAATACCTCTAGTCGGCAAGAACACCAAGTGATGATAAGCCAAGGGACAAGAGGCAAGCTTCAACGACAAGATTTCATGATCTTTTTTCTATTTTTTATTTACCCTTTCCCCAATAAGTCTTGCATAGGCACCTTTTTATTCTCCTTAGATTTATTTTGTAGGATCATTATTTATTTTCCTTAAATAAAATAAACATTTTATTTCCTTGCATATGATCATTGCATTGCATTGCGTTTTTAAAAAAAAAAAAAAAATTCATGTCAAAATAAGCACAAGGTATACCAATGATTTGAGGCACCCCTTGTAGCCACATCATATTGCCTTTAACCTTTCTAATTTACAATCCTTTCTTCATAAACCACTTTGAGCCTCGTCTAACGATAGACCTTTCAGTTTTCAAACTACATCTACCTAACTCTGGGATGGGATTGTGTGCAACTTATGCAATTTTCAATTTCATAAAAAGCTTGTGTGACTAAAAGATTAAAATAGCATAAAATAAATAAAAGTGTACAAAAGGGCAAGTGTTCCAATGTCTTTGATATGAAAATGTCTTTGATAAGAACACGACTCAGATTCTGTCTCTTATCGAGTGCTCGGTACCGTGCCTGAGAAACATGAATTCAAAGTGATTAATAGACCTCATGATCGGGATTGCCCATACTTATAAAATAAAATAAATGCTAAAGAAAAAGAGAGAGCTAAAAACGAGTCAAAAGCCTCAAGCATAAAAATATAAAGATTCAATAGCAAGGTTACACACCTTGTTTGCTTATCGAGGGTCTTGAGCCTTTATCCCCTTCTTCTATAACTTTTAGCTTAACCACGATACAACCCTGAAAAATGCCTTTTTGAGGTATACACACACTTATGTGAGGTTCGTCTAGAGCTACGTTTGGCCTGATTCCTAACGGATATGTAGGCAACCTCACATCGAGGTGCTGCCGTAAAAAACATGCATTCATATTCACATTCACACACCATGATCATATCAAGGGATGTCCAATGCTCATCCCTATCTACTTAGAGTTAGAATTGGGGGCTTGATCCTTAAATTATTAGCTTACCTAGCCTAAAGAGTCACCATCATTTGACTCCTCTTGAAATAATATTTTCCCACACACTTAGCCTTTGTAGCCTAACTTTAGTGTCACTTTCACACACCGCACAGATACATGACCAAATATACTTCCCTTAGGAACCCTTTGTCATGAAATCTTAACACGACATTAAAGCATGCCTTGTCATATCAAAATATCTCATCACTCAATCATCATTGCATCACAAAGTATGAAGTACTTTGCCTCCGCGCCTAAGTTACCTAGATACTTTCATTATCAAGTCAACTAGGATAGTTTAAGATGTTACAATCCTTGTAATATGAGAGACAAAATTAATGGATTAAGCTTATTCAACATGCACCTTTAGAAATTTCGATTCTTTCTTTTTTTGCGTCTTTCTTTTTCGGGAGAAAGTCGGTACCCTCCAAAAAAATGACGGAAAATTTTTGCTTTTTTGCATTTTTAGTCACACGATCACAATACAATGCACACACGGGTCATGAGTCACACGTGTCATTTCACTTTGAGTCGATTCAACCTCGAGTCAATCACAACGAGTCAAGTTTATACCTTGAGTCGTGTCAAGTCAATGAGTCAAGCGACAGTAAACCTTAGGTCAACCCTAAAAATTATTAAAGAGATTTGCAAAGTCTTATAGTCAAAGATAAATATTGGTACATTCCAGCGGCATCAAGAGCAGAATAGGGAAGACCCTACTCTAGTGCCAGACAGCAACATCTAGCGCCTGGCAACAGATTTCAGCGCCTGGCGCTAGATCCCAGCGTCTGGCGACAGAGCCAAATCGCGGCGACAGAACGCTTAACCACTCAGAGTAGTTGTTCAATCTCTTTCAGCAATTTTGGGTACCTTGGTACGCCAGTTATCCCCTATAAGCAATTTGACATGATTAAGTAGTCAGCTTGATTACAATCGCATTAAGTGATCGGCCTGACGAAAGATCGTCTCACTTAGCTTAAAGCGCCTAAACATTGGCTCATGCTGGTTCATAAACAGAAGAGGCACCGACATAATGGTTCACAAGCAGCAAAAGCGTGGATGTACTGGAATTGTGGAAGCAAAGTCCAAGCGAGCTTTAAAGATCAACCAGCGTTGGTCTTCGGAATATTATCGCAACAAACATTCAAGTTTCAAGCTCTTTTGTTCAAGAACGCGTGGACATCTCATCAAGCTCTTTTGTTCAGAGACGCGTGGACATTCCTTTCAAAGCTCTTTTGCTCAGAGACGCGTGGGCATCCTTTTATCAAGCTCTTTTGTTCAAAGACGCGTGGACACATCATTCAAAAGCTCTTTGTTCAGAGGCGCGTGAACATATTCAAAAGTCTTTATTGTTCAGAGGCGAGTGAGCATCAAAATATCCGGATAGCGTTCCATAGATTGTGGAAGGTTGTCACAACGACAAATG
Source organism: Chenopodium album (assembly GCF_948465745.1). NCBI lineage: Eukaryota > Viridiplantae > Streptophyta > Magnoliopsida > Caryophyllales > Amaranthaceae > Chenopodium > Chenopodium album. Next base: position 25,743,726 of record NC_137842.1, read on the forward strand.
CAGCAACATATCGGTTACCCTTAGAGACGTGTGCTCGACGGTGCAAGATACGCGTTTCTAAATTCTCGTATCTGTTTAACTAATGCTAGTTTACAGGTATTAGCGTTACAAGAATGATTTAGGATCGCAGAACGTTCTTAATCCTTCTCCATCCCTATTGATACTTTGACTTTTGTTTTCGAAACTTGTGTTTCTCTAAACTCAATCAAAGTGGGGGCTTCTATAGATACCCATTTGTGTCTCCACAAAACCAAGCCCGGTGATGAGTACCTTTCACATCGAATCATAATCGAATGAAGTAAAAGTGTGGAAAGTCTAGTGTTGCGGATAGTTTTTAATTCTTTTCTTTCTCTCTGTTTTAAAAAACCTATTTTAAGAAAACAGCCAATCCAGTTTGGTTTTGTTCATGGCAAGGGTCAAATAATGGTGTAGTTGGATGGGGTTTGAAAAGTGCTTTCCAACAATATATTATAAGCCCAATTCCGATGAATAATGAGGAAGTTATGGCCAAATTACTAAACTAGACCCGGTTTGATATTTATGTGCGGCCCAATGATCTAGAAGAGGGCCTAATATTGATTTATTGTTCCTAATGCAATTAGAATTAATTTTAGTCTTCTAGATTCTTCTAGAAGGTTCTTTTCATTCCTAACTTAATTAACATTGATTAATTGACTTTAGTTGACTTTTTGGAGTTTTATTCAGAATAAAAGAAGTGTTTTTAAGGAAAATATGATTTTTCCCTTCTGTACGGCTAATATTTATCAAAATTAAGAAAACGCATGAAAACGGCTATTAGCGCCTGGCGCTAACCTTCAACGCTTGGCACTAACCTTCAGCGCTTGGCGCTAATGTCAAGCGTCTGGCGCCAATAGTGTTTTATTCTCGTCGAAACTGTGATTTGTGTTTCTATCCATCCGACTGATTTTCTATATAAATAGCCTCCTAAAAACTTCGTTTTTTATCATCAATTTCCATCAATACCTCTCAACTCTCTAGTTTTCTAATTATCTTCTCTCTATAAGCTAAAGCTTATTTTCTCTCTCTTTTCTAAACTAGCCTTTTCTCAAACGAAATTCCGCATTCATAAGATCTAGGCACACCTAGCCAAGTTAAAAGTTGCCTTCGCCCTAGACGTGAAATGTTTTAATTTCTGAGGGTTTGGTCCCAAATCTCTATTTCAATTATTTAATATAATTCTTTGATTTTATTTTCCTTGAAGTTACGAACGTGTGTATTTTGTTATTAGAAAGAGGTACGAGGCATCCAAGTAAGTGCTTTAATTGATTTGTTGATTTTATGAAATCATGCTTAGATTGTTATTTTTATTCCTAGTATCGTGTTAGGATGTTTTATTGATTCCTAGTATCATGTTTAGGATGTTCCTAGTATCACGTAGGATGCTTTCTTTAGTATGATATTTAGCGTGATTTGCTTATATCAATTATGATTTCTATGATGCTTCCTATTTTCTTTCCTAATAGCAAGTTAGTATCATGGTAGGGTTAAAGATTTAATCTTTGATGTTTAGAGACATGCTAGGGTTTGTTATTAATCTTGTTAGTATCATGCCTAGGATTTTGCTATTATTATGCTTTAACATGATTATCGATTATAATTGTTATTATGATTATTTTTATAATGGTTATTATTTTTTATGATGATTATTATGATATTATTTTGCTTGATATATATTTATTGTTATTGCTTGATCACGCATTTTATGCATGTTTAAAGGGAATTGGTACTTGTAATCACGCTTAATAAGATAATTAATAATCTTGTTTAGGGTTATTTTGATTATAATTAAAGTGATCGCCAATAATAGTCTTATTTGTGCATTAATATTCAACCAACGTAGATAAACAAGTTTAGGGTAAACCTATTGATTGCATGTTAGTCAGAAAGCGCAGATGAATACGATCAGAATAAAGTAGAGGCCTATTATTAGGGCATGTTCAGTCTCTTTTAGGTTGGATTTGTACCTTCATTCCCAAACTACCAGTCATGGTCCAGACCAATTGGAGTTGACGATCTATTGGATTGTTAAGGGCTGTAACCTTCACCTCGGGAACGGTTTACAAATTCTTAAAACTTGTTGGCGACTCTTTTGCTCTATCTTCTTTCCCTTTGGACGCCACCGTACTTTAGTGTATAATCACAGTGGGGTTCAAGCTAGGAATAATGCTTGAAATATTCCCTATAGTATGTTCGGAACCCCGTGACAGAAAAACGACGTCCATTCTTCTTCATTTTTATGCTTGTTAAGAATTCGACGTCCGGGGAATGTCCTCACTCCGTTAGCCTCAAGAAATTTTGGCTGATCGACAATTCACAAACGCTCCATGAGCAAAATCTAAAAAGAAAATAAAATTAGTTTGCGATTTACACAAGCAGTTGTTGTGCGCATCAAAATCAGTTTTCGTTACGGTCTCCCATGAAACCGTTTTGCGCTGGAATACGACGTAAATAAAAAAAACGATTTACACAAGCAGGTGGTCCTTCCAACGCAACTTCATGATTTGCATTGGAATACGACGTAAATAAAAAAAACGTACGTGTAATAGGAGTGGACTTCCCATAAAACCGTTTTCGTTAGGGTCTCCCTTAAGTCGATTCAAGCATAGAACGGTTTCCGCTAAAGCCAAAGGAGCGGGTGAATAACATTCCTTCTATTTGTTCTACTATGGACGCCATATTCTTTGCCTGTCCTAAGTAAACAATTAACAACAAGACAATAACATAAAGCATGAATTTTGAAGCGTTATTTACTCATGTTGTCACGAGGGGCGACAAAATGTTTAATAAATTGGATAAAATTCACGCCTTCTTCACTTCCAATGTTAGTCATATCATTATCGGACAAACCAAAAAATCTTAGGAATATAGGTTTGGAATCCGACAAGGTAGGCGCATAAGTCACAGGGAGAGTGTTTGTAGGGAAGCCTAGCAAGGCCTCAAACTCACCAGGTAGTGGGACAATCTCGTCCCCTTTAAACGAGAAAAGATGATGGTTAGAGTCCCAATGGTTGACGGCGGCATGAAGAAAATCAAAATTGATCACTAGTTGCATATAGTTCAATAAAGGGTCCAAGTGGTAAAATTTGAAAGCTATTTTATCCTCAGTTGAGAGAGAGGTGACCCATTGCTTCAAGCGTTGTTTAAAGGTATTCACCATTGTTCAAATAAAAAGAGAGAGAGAGAGAGAGAATTTAGAGAGATTAATTGTTTTAGATTCTTATTACTAAGCGAATGAATGCGAGATACTTAAAAGCCTACATAAGTTCACCAGCTGGTTTTCGCTCGAAGGAATGTTCACCAGCTGGTTTCGTGCGCAACTCATGAGTTGCGCGCGATGTACGCGCGCAACCAATTTACATGCGCGCGACAATCGCTCGCAACTCCTACAATTGCTTGTGTCTACACTGTCGCGACATGTGAGTTAGGATTATTTCCGTATTTTTAACTACATAATAACGGAACCCACGAGATCTTAAGACAAATCATACGCTTACCTTTTACTAACCTTTGTGTCCTTTACCTTAATATTTTCTTATTTTTCATATTTTCTTTTTTATTTTTCTTTACTTTCTTTTTCTGTTTTCTTTTTTATTCCTTTTTTTTTTCTATTCCCTTATTTCCTTTTTGTTTTTTTTTCGAGGGGGGTAAGTCGGGAACCTTTCACACCCTTGGAAAATTTTGCTTGGAAATTTTTTTTGCAAATTTTCTATAATACAAAAAAAACAAATAAAAAGAGAAAAAGGTAAAAAATAAAAATAATAATAAAAAAATGTACACATTGAAACAAAAGAAAATGACATACGTACAAAAAACGTGTCATATGTACAACAAAAGATATATACATTTGTTTCCTAATTAAAAAAATGCCTATACAAAGGAAGTCAGGATGGTCGGCGACTCCTAGACTGCTGCTGCACATTGTGCAAAATCCAAATGAAGATTAATACATAAATTATTGATAACTTCTTTAAAAGAAAAATAAATAATAAACGTACCTCGACCATCCGATGATTACGGCATGACAAAGTGAGGACATCTCTCCGATAAGCAGCTCGAAAAGCGCGCAAAGTCTTCACCATGCTGTTCACGGTGTCTCGCGGAACATATTCTAAAAGACTGGGATAGTCAGAAAAAAATGTATATGAAAATGTATATACATACATATGCATAGGGAACATACCGACTCACCCGTCTCAGGAACGAACGGTATCCTCTCCTCATCCTCCGTTGCTAGAAGGATCTCACGAATTACCGAACCAACGACATCGGTATACATGATCTCCGCTGTAGGAGGCACCCAACCACCTAGCTCAACCCGCTGAAAAATAAATAAAAGGGTCAAAGTTCCAAAAAATAAATATAAATAACAAAAGAAAGTTAAAGTACAAACCAGAACAAAAGCTGGGAAAGAAATCAGCCTAGATGCAATGAAAGTCATATAAGATGCATCCGGAAGCACCAGCTGCTCTGCTAGATAATAAAGGATCACTTGAGCTCGATCCTCGGTAAACATCAAGTCCGGAAGTAACATCCAGATCGGAGGATCCATAGGAACCAAGAGCTCCTCGAATGCATACTGCTAGAGAAAACGCTCGCCTAAAAACCAAGCGTGTGCCTCTGAAGGACTGGAAGTCCCTGATAAATAGCCCGGTAATGGAAAAGAATCATGCCGGACCTAAAAGCCTTAGGGACTCCGACGATCAAGCTCCAAGGACAGAGATCGATCTACGAACACAACCACATGAAAAATCGACAGAAAATAAATAAAAATCAAAAGATGCACATTTAGTTAGAATACTCACCGATGCACGAGTCGCAGAAAGAATCCTCTGGCGAAAGTCGCCGGCAGAAGTGGCTCGTCTCTTCTTAATCGTGACCAATCGATGGCCGATAGGAAAACGAGCAGCCCTAAGCATCCTGGTGGCTAAGAAAGGCAGTTACGAGTATCCCCAAGCCTTAAACCAAAAAAGGATTAGCCTAAAGAAAAAAAAAAGCAAAACAAATTGAAAGAAGCTTAAAATACGTACCTCAAGGATACGACCATGATAAGTAAGGGAGATCCGATGCAGCTCAATAGCTGCCGCGGAATCCATCACCTAGGTTGCCTTGCCCATAGCTGTAAGAATACGGGCATACGACACCTCCGCCCAATTTAATTTACCTACTTGCCCCAAATCACTGAGGCAAATAAGTAACCCCATGGAAAAATACGCTCCTCGATCACTTAAGATAGTGACGGAAAGAACGTGAGCAATGACTGAGTACGGACACTTCCGATCAAGCTCATCATCCGACAACTCATCAGCAAGGACTGAGTACGGACAAGACTGCGCGTACACGTGAAGGGCCGACGTAAGACGGTCCCCCACAAGGTCGTGTATTCTCTCGTCTCACCCCTCAACGAACTCTATGGCTAGGGGCTTGCCTCCAAAAGGAAAACCCGTAATCATAGAGAAAGGGGTAACTGACATCACTCCCCATGGAAAGTGGAAAGTGTTGGTAGAATCCCACAAACACTCCAGCAAACCACAGAGGAAAGCTGACAACGCAGGCTACCTCAATAAATCCAGAAGAGCCGCCAGCTGGGAGTCAATCCCTGAAAGCACCACAATCTCCTTTGCCACCTCGGGCAAACTCTTAAAACGGGCTTGTAGGTCAGCATAGTCGTATAAACGCATGCTAGGCTCACTCTAAGTAAAATAAAAAAAACAGTTATGGTTTAAAAAGGAGAAGAAACAAAAGAAAAAAGAAAGAGACGAAGGCGCAAAGAACTCACGATGCTGCGCCACCCTCTGATTGAAACATGATGGTCTGGGTCCCACTTAAGGACCCTAGGGTCACAGTTGGGAGGAGCCTCCCAAACCACATCCTCCTTGCGACGTCGATCTGCTGCGATGGTCGCTCTTGAACCTCCTCTCGTGGACGGGTCACCCTCTTCCGAGGCGAACCGCCTCGTCTGGACTACCTAGAATCTCCTAAGCATCGACAAATAGAGGTAAGTCAATGCTATGATGGATAAAGTTTCTTTATTAGTTTACTTTATTTCCTAAACTAAACTAATACATGTATTCTAGACCCATTTTGGCAGCATAACGACTGCTGATAGGGCAAAACACAAAAATAGAATGCCACCCATACATGGGGGCTACGATACCTGCAGATAAACTCAGTAAATGGGGGCTTCTAACACCCACAAAAGCCATCCTATACCAGTTTCAACTAAGAATTTAAGAGATTGTATTTCAAAATCTCAAAGAATTAACTACTCCTAGACGAATAACAGTAATATAAACATGATTATCGTCTCCCAAACAATTTTGAAGTTTAAACATGGCAAAAATAAGCTAAGAGTATGTTTCGCGCCATTTTTCAACAATTCAAATTTCCCAAAAATGAATTATGCAAGTAATATTGGTTCCATCACTATAATCTACTTCATAATCAGCAATTATAAGAAAAATGAGCAAGACAAAGCAATAAAATAAAGCAAAATTCGAAGAAAAAGAGCAAGAACGAACTTGAACAAAGAAATTGTGTTTTGCCCTATCATAACCATTTTTCATGAAATTGGTTGCAAAGCACTCCTTAAACATAGTATAACAACATGGAACATATAATTTCAAGAAAAATAGACCGAATTGAAAACCCCCAAATTCGAAATTTAGGGTTTAACAGTTCGAAAATTGTCCCAATTAAGCCTAAATCAAACGAAAAATAACAAAAAACTTACATTGGATGATGGCAAATACGAATAAGGGACGAGATCTACTTCCTTTATCTTCGAAAAACAAGAAAATATGAGCTTCCTAGAGAGAGAAAGGGGCGAAAATGGCGAAGGAAGGAGAAATAAATAGCGAAATGAAAATCGCGCTAAGCGATTTCATTTTGCTGACATAAATGTCGCGCGCAACTGAATCTGTTGCGCGTGACATACTAGCGAAACACAGAAAGATGCGCGCGCCTGGCTCGCGCGACCCACTAAGTTGCTTGCGGATATTGGTCACTAAAATGACCAGAATCTTGATTTTTCAACGGTTTTTGCTCGTTATTAGACGTAATGGCGCATAAATTATCAAAATATTTCTAAATTGCTTTGCATATTGTAGTTTGTTTTCTTCTTTGTTATTTTTTTTGCATCATTCTTGCATGCACACCGTGCTTTGTGCCTTCCCTAAGCATGCGTTTTGAACGTTTTTCATAAGAGTGTCTTAAGACGTTCCGTGGTGGTAACGTAAAAGCACCCATAGATAGGTTTATCATTTTACTGTATTTACGTTAAAAATGTCCGGCTTTTCTTCTCTTTTTAGGTCCGAAGCAAAAAGGAAGACATTGTCATGCAGCATAAAAATGCTAAAGGCGTATCGTACGGCGCAAAATTGTACAGCGTAGGTGTTGCGTAAAATTTCACTTCAGCCTAAGCTATTGCGAGATCCACCTCTCGGAACTTAAAGGTGGAGGATTACTTTAGGCGTTAGCTTACGAGTAGACAGGCGCGCCGAACCATCAGAACAGACACTTCTTGAATGGAAGAAAATACGGTAGTTAGTGCGCTTACTGGACAATTAGGGTGTTCGTCCACCCCCTGTATAAAGAAGCGACGAGACGATGTTGCGCCTATGTAGTCACGTGCCCCCAATCCTGAGACACGTGTACTCATCTCGTGTACAAAACTGCTGAGAGAGTTGCATACTTTCTTTCCTCTCACTGGATTTGGATATATGCCTCTAGTCCTAAGACATGTATTTCTATCTTGTGGACATCCGGCTCGAATACTGGACCATTTTTGCTTGAACATCGAAAACCCCTTTTTCATCTTTTTACTTTGTTAAAATCTGGCTAAAGTTTCAATGACATATCGAGGGGCTTTAGACCAACGATGACATGATTGAGAGGAAATCATCCCCTTTTATTCTTTTAAAACCGATATCTTCTCATGACTTGACATCACCCAAAACACCTTTACTTGTAAAAACGTTTTACAATTGCAAAGGGTCAATCTAGATTCTTTAGCGCGTTAAGACTAGAAATAAACTTTTCTAGCCTTAATAGCTACTTGTTTCGAACACTTAGTGAATAAAGGATCGTTTTGACAACCTTAAACATTTCTGAAAGATTCCCTATTCTTTGAGAACTTCGCAGAATGAGTCTAGGATTTATTTCCTTGACTACTTTGATCATCGTCTATTCTAGACTCGATCAAAGTGGGGGCTAACTGTAGACATCTACTTTTGGCCTTATGTCTCGACATGAAGTGCAACAACGATAAATAAAACCATCTTCGTGTTGGATCGAAGTGGAGAATGCTTATGATAACTGGTTAAGCTACAAAACCCAAAAACTAGCCTAAACTAAATAACCAAAGCTAAAACGAGGTACAATTAATTAAATCCTATCAATATTAGGCTTAAGCCCGTGCTTAAAACCCAATAATGACGGATTTAGCAGCGCCTAGGTTAAATTTTAATGCTGCCACAGGAAAATCCGCGTGGATCTCAATCAGTCGCGCTAGGCAGGTGCGCACAACTAAAAAGTTGCGCACGACACTCAGCGCATCCCCAGAGATGCGCTCACGGAAGATTCAGAATTTTATAAAAATATAGAATCGAATCTTACCATAATGTCGCGTGCAAGAAAATAAGTAGCGCTGCCTATAGCAGCGCGACTCAATCACTTGTGCTGGGATGTCGCGTGCATCTCATCCAGATGCGCGCGACACCTACTGCGACAGAATTTTCAAAACCCTTAACCTACTTATTCCCTATAAATAAAGGCTTACTTCGTGGCTTAAACACACATAAAATAACCTAAAACTCTGACGAAATACTTGTGAACTTGTGCTACCTAAACTCTCTTGTCCTAAACACTCACCCCTTTATTTTTTGTTACTATGGTGGCGGTTCTCCAAGAAAAAGGTATCCATAAGTGTTCTAAACGGAGATGTAGCAAAGAGAAGTGGTAAATTCCCGAGAACTTAGATAAATCACATTTATTTTCTTGTTTAAAGGAACTTTAATTAATTAATTAGTGTTGTTTGATCATATTTAAAGGACTAATTAATTATTTTCACATAGTATCTTGCGTTAAATAAAGAATAGAATTGGATAATTAATTATTGGTTGATCACTTAAGCAAAGGCGAAAATTATTTATTCTCTTGTTCTTTTCACGAATTTGATTAAATAAAGAATAACGACGTTGCAATGTAATTCCTATGTGAATTAACGTGTGTAAATAAAATCAACTAACTTAATTTTAGGTATCGCGTTGCATATATTGTTTGGTAATGAAAATTTCAAAAAACGAAGAGCTAGTAGAGTCCGTACTAGGGCTATAGTAGCGATTCCTCTCTAAAAGGAACATTATTTTAGTACCCTCGCTCCCAAACTCATTTCTGGTTTATGTAGACCAATTTGGGTATGGTTAAATTTACGATTTGTGCTAATTATTCCATGAACTCCACATGGAAGAAAGGCATGAATGAGGTTTATGTGTTTTCCTAAAACTCAGTGGCGACTCCTACTTGTTTCTTTCAAAAAAGCGTGATGAGAGTATAATTTATAATTCAAGGTCTCTCAAACAGTCAGGAATTCAAATCCTAGTACACCATAACAATTGTAAAGTCTTAGGCTTTTAAGCGGCCATGGGCATCTAAGGAAGGACCCCCCTACGATGGGGATCACCCTCCTTACATAAACGCTTTTAAGCGGCCATGGGCATATGAGGAGGTGGAAACTGATCGTAGAGAATTGAATTACTTAAACAAAAAGAGAATGAAGGCGTCACTTCTTTCTTTAATATATGGAGAGAAACTTCTGCTAGAATGATTGAAGTACCAAGTGAAAAAGAATCTGTGAAGATGTTCATTAAGAACCACCAAGAAAATTACTCCAAGCATCTTAAGTACCAAAATAACTTACATACTTTTACGGCTGTCTATGATATTGGGATTAACATTGAAAATGATCTTGCTAAACAAAAAGCTGCTAATAATAATAACTCCAACAGTGGCTGGAAAGGCAAGAAGAACGACAATTCTTCTTCTTCCAAAACAACCCACTCAAATAATGTTAGCGCTTTTAATTTGAGTGAAGTCCTTGCTATGAACAACCAAGGAAAAAAGAAACCATTTAGGAGGAACTTTACTCCTATTGGTATGAGTTATGACACAACATTCGACCGACAGAATGCAAAAGGTCTTATAACTCCCATACGACCATTTGGGGATCCACTTGTTGAAAGGAGGACAACTAACTGGAATCCCAACGCACATTGCAAGTATCACCAAGGCAGAGGCCATCTCACTGAGAAGTGTTGGAAGCTTAAGGAAGCTAGCCAAAACTTAGGAACAAGTCACATACATGTCTACATTTACTTGAAAATTATGTACAGTTTAATAAGTATTAATTGTACTGTCCTCCAATAGTTTACCAACGGTGACATTCCCGTTATGTTTATCACACCAAATTTGTGATAGATGTTTTATTTCTTCTAATTAATCCCGTAATTGAAAATGCCATACCTAGGAACTTCAGTTGCAATCAATTCAGCTTGATCATCCTAAGTTCCAGTCTCATGTTCTCAAAGCGTTCTCTGCTCAAAGGCATTGTCAGAATATCAGCAATTTGATTATCAGTTGGACAAAATATTAACTTTATATAGACTTTTTTCATATTATCTTTTAGAAAATGATGTCTAATGTGGATATGCTTGGCTTTAGCGTGTTATACTGGATCTTTTGATATTAAGATAGCACTAGTGTTATCACAATAAATTGGAACACATTCAAATTTTAAACCAAAATCACATATTTGTTGTTTTATCCATAACATTTGTGAGCAACATGCTGCAACAGCTACATATTCATCTTCTGGGCTGGACAAAGCAATTGTGTTCTGTTTCTTGGAACCCCAAGAAACTAAGCATGGTTTAAGGAATTGAGTCATACCTGATGTGCTCTTTTTGTTAACTAAGTCACTTGCATAGTAAGCATCTATGTATCCAACTAGATCAAATGATTCATTTCTTGGATAGTATAAGCATAAATCATCGGTTCCTTTTAGATACCTAAGTATCCTTGTGACTACTTTAAGATGAGATTCCTTTATATTAGCTTGGAACCTAGCACCCAAACTTACACTGAACGATATTTCAGGTCTACTAGCAGTAAAATATAATAAGGAACGTATCATACCTCGATATATCTTCTAATCTATGCAAGTTCCAGTTGTGTCTTCATCTAGTCTGATGTTAGTTCCCATAGGTGTTCTTATAGACTTGGAACTTTCCATCTAATATTTCTTTACAATTTCCTTCACATATTTTTGCTGGTGAATCATTATGCCTTTCTGAGTTTTCATAATTTGCAAACCAAGAAAGAAGTTTAGCTCATCCATCATACTCATTTCGAACTCGCCACTCATAAGGTCAGCAAAATACTTAACCAAAGTTTCATTAGTTCCACCAAAAATAATATCATCAACATATATCTCTACAACTAAAATGTCAATTCCTTTAGATTTCAAAAAGAGTGTTTTGTCTTTTTTTTCCTCTTATAAAATCATTAGTTAATAGGAACTTGTATAACCTCTTTTAGTAAACCATTTAAAAAGGCACATTTGACGTTCATCTAGAACAATTTAATATCCATGAAAGCTGCAAAAGCAATAAGAATGCATATAGCTTCTAACCTGGCAACTGGTGCAAATTTCACATTAAAGTCTATGCCTTCTTGTTGATTGTACCCCTTGACAACCAGTCTAGCCTTGTTTCTCACAATTATTCCATTCTCATCAAGCTTGTTCCTATACACCAATTTTAGTCCAATGACTTTCTTGTGTTTCAGTCTAGGAACTAGGTTCTAGACTTTGTTTCTTTAAAATTCACTCCATTCAGCTTGCATTACTATTATCCAGTTTGTATCTTGTAAGGCTTCATCACAGTTCTTTGGTTCCATAATAGATAAGAATGAGAAAAATGCACAAAAGTTCCTCAGCTTGGATCGAGTCTGAGTTCCTTTTGTTATGTCACTCATGATCATGTCCATCGGGTGAGACATTTGATGTTTCCAACGTTTAGGGGTAAAGTCTTTATTTGGATAAAATTTCTCAGGTTCAGCACCGTTGTCTTTTATCTCTTGATTCAATGGTTCTGAATCCTCAGGTTCTTGGTTCTAAGGCTCTAGATGTTCCTCATGAGGAAATTCTATTTCAGCTATCGTTTTATTTTCAGCTACATGATTCTGGTCTTGCTGCTTCATAGATATAGTTGATTCCTCATCAGGGTCCTGTCTTCTTACTAACCCTATTTTGAAATCATCATCATCATCATCCTACACATAAATCACATAATCAGTTTCATCAAAAATTTTATGTACAGATTCTTTAACATACATTGTTCTTTTATTATAAACTCTATAAGCATTACTATTAAAGGCATATCCTAAGAATACAGCCTCATCAATCCTTTCATCAAATTTTCCCAAGTTTCTCTTAACATTGTTGTGCACAAAGCACCTACAACCAAATGATCTAAAGTATGAGATATTTTGTTCTCTTCCTTTCATTATTTCATAGGGTGTCTTATTGGTTATTGCTCGAACAGAAACTCTATTTAGTATATAACATGTTGTATTTACTGCTTCATTCCAGAAGTTCCTAGGCTGTCCACTGGAAATTATCATTGTTCTTGCCATATCTTCCAAGCTTCTATTTTTCCGTTTAACAACTCCATTTTTTTCTGGACTTCTGGAAGCTAAGAAGTTATGGTCCATTCCATGTTCATTGCAAAATTCATCTAACTTTAAGTTTTCAAAATCAGATCAGTTCCATGATCTTGCCTCAGATGAACTAATTGGTAACCTGTTCTTCTCTGTTCTTTTTGTACAAAAGCAACAAACTCATCAAACGTATCATCCTTGCTTACAATAAAGAAAACCAAGGTAAATCTTGAAAAATCATCTACAATAACCATTACATACCTTTTACCACTCCTGCTTTGTATCCTTAAAGGACCACAAAGATCCATATGGATAAGTTCCAATGGTTTTGTGGTGCTTACCATATTCTTAGACTTGAATGATATTCGCATGTGCTTACCCTTAACACATGCACTACAGACTTTATCTTTTAGGAACTTGATGGATAGAAGTCCTTCCACAAGTTCTTTTGATCTAAGTTTATCAAGCAAAGAAAAACTAGCATGGCCAAACCGTTTGTGCCATAGTAAGGGATCATCCTCAATGACACTAAGATAAGTCAGGCTACTACTTGGAACTTCATTGAGATCCACAACATATGTGTTCCCTTTTCTAGTTCCTTCAAAGATAATTCTATTAGTGTCATTGTTGATGATTCTACAAAGATTAGAAGTAAAGCTAACTAAGTTACGGTTATCACAAAATTGAGATATACTTAATAAATTGTGTTTAAGACCCTCGACTAAAAAACCAATTTCTATAGCATGAGAACTTGACCTTCCTATTTTACCAATAGAATTAAATTCACCTTTCTTATTATCTCCAAAGGTCACAGTTCCTCCGTAGTAGGCATCCAGTGAGAGAAATTTAGATTTGTCTCCAGTCATATGCTTGGAACAACCACTGTCGAGGTACCAAGTGTTCTTCCCCCTCACTGGAACATGCCTGAAAACTAAGCGTTACTTTATAAAACCTAGGTTCCTTGGGTTCCACTATTTTGGAAAAAGAGTCAGATTTCTTTATCCAGACATGCAGCTCAAAGATGTCCTGTGCCACCACAATAGTAACATAATTTTTTAGTAGGCACATCCACATATTTCTTGTTTCTCCGAGACTTCTTTTTATAACTTAGTCCTTCTTTATGTTTATTTGGAGCGTTAGCTATCTGAGATGGAATTCCATTATTAATAACTTCTTTACCTTTCCTAGTTCTAGCAAGTTCCTCCACCAAGGTTTGATTTTTCATTTTTACTTCTTCCAAATTTGATTTTAGTTTCTAAAAATTTGGAAGTTTGCTTGCAGGAGGAACTTCATAATCAAGAGAATTAATTCCAAGTTTAAATTAAGCTAGCTCTACGTTTAACATAATGTTATCATGTTTTAATTTTTCAACTTGTTCTCTTAGAAGGACATTTTTATCATACAGATAAAATAATCTAGTATGAATATCAGTATAAATATTGTAAACCCATTCATTTTGTTCTTTTTGGATTTTTAAAGCTTAATCAGTTTGGAATTTTAACATATTTAATTCAATACAGTCATCTTGAAGTTCCAGAATGATGTCCATAAGATGTTATTTGTTTAAATGTTTAAGTTGTCGATAGTCATGCCATACCTCAAACTCAAGTTCCTTCAGACAAGCTTCATTGTCAGTTTTAGCCATCCAACACAAGTTGGTTGTTTCTTCCACGGATTCTCTTTCTCCTTCTTCTTCGGAGTCAGAGTTTTCATATACAGCCACCATTGCTTTCCTGACATCTTCCTAGGAGAATGATGATTTGTAGTACTTGCTTTGATCCTTCCCTTTGTATTTGGGTTTCTCATCCTCCTTAGGTTGAGGGCAGTCTCTGATGAGATGTTCCCTAGAGCCACATCCAAAGCACTTGATCTCCTTGGAACATAGTTGTCCTCATTTGCTCTTGTCTCCTCTCTTTCCCAGCATCTTCCTAAACCTCCACACAAGCATTGTTGTCTCAACATCATCATCTTCAGAGTCGCTTGATCCATAAGCCTTTTGAGCCAGGCTTTTATTCTTGTAACTCTCAGTGTTTTCTCCAAGATGAAGTTAATGAGGGAGCAGGGATCCATTGAGTTGTTCAAGGTTGAACTTGGTGAAGTCCTTTGATTCCTATAGAGCGGTAACCTTGGATCTCCACCTCTCATCTTAAGGAAGACTTTTGAGAACTTTTCTCACATGTTCATCAATGGGTATGGACCTGCCTAAGATTCTAACTCATTAACAATGTTAGTAAATCTAGTGAACAAATCCTGAATGGATTCCTTATGTCGCATTTCAAATCTTTCATATTTTGACATTATTAGATCAATTTTGGAACGTTTAACTTCATTTGATCCTTCACGTGTTACTTATAATAAATCCCAAATCAACTTTGCAAACTTACAACCCATGATTCTATTATGCTCATGAGGTCCTAGTCCACAATGTAAGATTTTCACTACTTGAGCATTCAAAACATATTTTTCATAATCTTCTTTATCAAATACAGCCAATTGTTTAGGGAATACCTCTTTGTTTGAATTGGTTTTTGTTACCTTAAAGTCACCACTTTCAATGACTCTCCATACTTGATAATTTTCAGCTTTGATAAATATCTCCATTCTATTCTTCCAGTATGAATAGCACTTGCCATTGAACATTGGTGGTCTTTTGGTCGAGTACCCTTCTGCAAGTTTCTCGTGTGCATTCATCTCTTCAGGAACATACTCTACAAGGTTGCTTGTAATTTTGTAAGAACCTGCTCTGATACAAATTGTTGGTTTATATGAACTACTACGAAAGGGAGGGGGGGAATAGTAGTAGGTTCCAATCGTGAAACTTATGCGGAAATTAAAAACAAAACATAAAAGGAACATAAAGAACACAACAAGTTTTACTAGGAAACCATCCAGTGCCTAGTAGGAAGTAAAACCTCAGCCCTATTGGGACTTATAAACAAATTACACAATAATATGCAACTCTCCTAGTACAACCTATTACACAGACCTTTGCTTCGCATGTTCCACTACAGGCACTTGCCACTTGATAGGACACCTCCTACCAGACCTAAGACACTTCCTAGGTACCTTTTCCAATTAACCCATGACACTTCGTAGGTGACCCAAGACATCTCTGAGGTTCCTTTCGCTTAAACCAAGACACTTCTCAGGTTCCTTTCACTCATTGTGCGGTCCCAGCTACCACTTGAATTTTAGAGAATCTCAAACTCATACATTCTAACGTGAATTTGTAGAGAATTAACAACTCACCCCAAAACCAATTACAACACATAAATGGAAAGCTACACATGAAACCCGAAATCAAATGATAAAGCTTAAACCTTTGGCAAACTTACTCTTAAGCACTAACTGGTTTTCATGCTTAAAACTCTTATTTTCCTTCACTAAATTATTTCTATATTTATAGAGGTTTTTTAGTTCACAAAAAAGTGTTTTCGTAAATATGATAATCTTAAACTGAAATCTAATCTTATCACTTTAAAACCGAAATCAAAACTGAGTTAAAAAAGATTTTAGAAGATAAAATCAAATCAAAACTTTTTCATAAAAACTCTAATTATCTTTTACGAATTGATGAGCTTTCCAAGATTTACTTGATTTCTAATAAGTTCCAAGCATCACAACCAATTACATGCTTACATCAACCTAAAAAACAAACTTATCTTTTATAAAACTATAAGTTATGAAGTCCATCTTTTTTTAGTTGATATTTTTGAGCTTTGCACTTATCTTTGGTCATTGAGGTTTTCCCTAGCATTACACCGGAACCAGGTCATTACAACCCGTTGTGAAGTTCCTGTTAAGAACCTTCGGGAAGTTCCATTTCTGGAACTCTTCTTCTATCTTTACTTGTCCTCATGGATCTTCTAAAGTCCCTTTGTTTCAGTTCCTACTTCAACTCTAAACCTGCGAACAACACAACATTAGAAAATTCTTAATAGATGGAAGTTTGCTTATTTCTTAACATCATCATCAAAACTTCATAAGGGTCAACAATCAATATCTATCTATATATATATATATATATATATATATATATATATATATATATATATATATATATATATATATATATATATATATATATATGTATATATATATATATATATATATATATGTATATATATATATATATATATATATATATATATATATATATATATGTATATATATATATATATATATATATATATATATATATATTTATGTATATATATATATATATGTATATATATATATTTATGTATATATATATATATATATATTTATGTATATACATATATATTTATGTATATACATATATATATATATATATATACATATATATATATCATATCCCCCATCGAAAAAAAATAACAAAAAAGAAAACAAACAAGAAAAAAACGAAAAAGAAAACACAAGAAAAAGAAAGGTGGAAGGAAATAAGAAAATAAATGAAAAAAAAGAAGGTACAGGAAATAAAAAGAAAGTAAGAAAAAAAAAAAGAAAAAAGAAAAAGAAAAAAAAAGTATGGAGAAAGGAAATAAAATTATCAAAGGCAAGCGTATGGTAAATAATAAAATTCCGTTAATGTTCTATTGTTTTGTAGCCCAAAATACGGAAATAAGCCAAACTACATTTTGCGACAGAACAAGGTGCGCGCAACTAGATGGGTTGCGCGCGGTTGTTGCGCACATGGGAATCGGATGTGCGCGCCACCTGCGGGTGAACTTTCCTTAAAACAAAAATTGCCAAAACTTTGCCCCATTTGGGTCTATATAAACGTGGTTTCATGTAGGATTTTGATCATCTCGCATTCATTCGTTAGTAAACTTATAAAGAAAAAACATTATGCTCTCTATTCTTTTTTTTTTATTGGCGAAAACCTTTGAACAATGCTTGAAACAATGGGTCACTTCCCTTTCAATAGAGGATAACCAAGGTTTTAAAATACACTACCTTGACCCCTTATTGAGTTTAATGCAACTTAATATTAATTTTTATTTCCTCTATGCCACTTTTAATCATTGGGACTCGAACCACCATCTTTTCCTCTTTAAATGGGATGAAATTGTCCCGTTCCCTGGTGAGTTTGAGGCTCTACTAAGTTTGCGTACATATACTTTCCCCGTGACATATGCTCCTAACTTGTCAAATTATTCCAAACCTATATTTCATAGATTTTTTGGCTTGAATGACAATGATATAGCCAACATTGGGGCAGAAGAAGGCGTGAAATTAATTCAATTTATTGAACACTTCTTCACCCCTTGTGACAACATGACTAAAAAATGTTTTAAAATTTGTGCTTTATGTTTTATTCTTGTTGTCAATTGTTTGCTTAGGAAAGGTAAAGAGTATGGAGATTATTCCATGTCCATAATAGAGAAAATAGAAGAGTTTCACTCACCAACTCCTTTAGCTTTGGAAAAAAATGTTCATTTCTTTAATCGCCTTAGAGGAGACCCTAACGAGAACGGTTTCACGGGAAGTCCACTCTTATTACACATATATTTTCGAATTTTTTTTTCGTCGAATTCAGCGCAAACAAGAAAGTTGAGCTGGTCCACCTAGTGCAATCTTTTGGGATGCGCGCGCTACTTTCTTGTATAACGTTGCAAATTAAATTTTCTTTAATTTTTTTTTTATATATGGCTCATGGAACGCTTGCGAATCGTTGATCAGCCACAAAATCCTGAGGCTCATGGAGTGAAAACATTCCCTAGACATCGAATTCTCTACTAACATACGAATGAAGATGAATGGATGCCTTTTTTCTGTCACGGGGTTCCTAATATACCCTTTGTGATTCCATATCATGGTGGAACATAAGGAGTATGATTGGAAATAGTTTTAATTGTCCCTATACTAGGCAGTTGGGCCTTTCTAGTACTACTTACACTTTTTCTTGCAGGGTGATGAGACAATATGGGATGAAACAGTTTATCCCCTAAAAGATTGTGATGCCCCTAAGGAAGTGATTTTTAAGCCCAAACGAATTCCCCGCTTGATGGAATATTGGTCAAGTCTTCCTAGGTAGGTACAGCAAAATCCCATAGCGATCATTGTACTATCTTCTTTTTACAAGGCTTGGATGAATGCGGCTGACAAATGAGAGTTAAACAAGGCTCGATAAAAAAATCAAGCCGCCTCGGCTCGTTATCCACCCAAGCCTTTAATGCATTCGACCACCACTACTCTTCCTAATTGCCAAAATAAAGGACTGAGAAGAAAGTTAGACTTCTCCTCATCACCTAACGCTTGTTCAAGGGAACCAAAAAGGAAGACTCCTCCTAAACCTGCGCAAAAAGGTGTGAATATTAAGGAACCTTCACCAAATCCTCTCAAAAGGCTCTTATTCCTAAGTTGAAGAACAATGTTTGGGTCAAGAAGAAAGGCGAAGAGGAAAGCTTTAAGGTTGTTGAAAGTACTGCGATGGAAACTACTCTTTCGTCTAATGTGACAATTGAGGATATAGCAAAACCTTAGAGTGATACACACTTGTAAGTAGTTTAATTTTGAATAAAGTGTAATCACAACTATTTTTTTTAATTAATTGTTTATTATCTAGTTTAATAATGTCTTCTTTAATTTCTATGGGAATAAAAAATGAGCTCTTTTTTTCATATATGAACTAATCATAAAGATAGCGTACATATTCATATTACAAAATAAGGTCTTTGTGTAGGTCTTTGAAAAAATTATTATTATTTTTTTTATAATTCCTTTAATTCCTCCTGTAGAAATTAAATGAAAAATTAATCAAACTTTGTTTAATGACTTAAAAAAAAGTTTAATTTTTATTGAGTATATATGATGTTTGAGAAACTCCCTTATTTTATCGCTAGTAAAAATCGAAATTTTATTCGAGCATAAAATTAAGAATCTATAGTCTGTCATCAGGCGGCGCGCGCAACATCAAAGGTTGCGGTTGCTTGTTGCGCACAACAAATTTTGTTGCGCGTGATATCCGCGCGCAACTGATTTAGTTGCGTGCGACACCTGTGCTACGAGCTTTAAAATTTTTTTTAATCATTTTATTAACCCCCAACTGTGAAGAGTTTTTTAGTAATGTTTGAAAATTTTCTAAACACTTTGAATGGTACGTGTGTTTTTTATTACCCCCCAAGTGTTATGAGCTTTACCGTGTGGTTCAGTAAGGTGCATAACACATAAAATCTTTATTTGAATGCTAAAAGATATGATTTTTAATGAATGAACGAGTATATCCAAATTTTCATATGTAATATGTTTTAAGTCGACCAATGTTTATTAATTGAGGGATTTCATCGCCACCAATATCCAATAATCTGACAACTCCTCCTGATATAATTTTAATAATGTGTATGGTCCTATCTAATTAGGTTTAAATTTCCCTCTTGTATCGGCTGGCGGACCCCTATCCTCTTTTAGTCCAAAGTGACCTTCTTTAATATTTCGGTGTCATACCCTTTTGTTAAAGGGTTGTGCAATGCGTTGTTGGTAGACTTGTACATGATGTCAATCTTTTAATCGTCGTTCGTCGTGAAATAAAAGCTCAACATACCTCGCACTTTCAAATTTAGCTTTAAGTAGCCTACTCTCGAGTACGATGCATAGGGATGATATTTCTAGTTCAACTGGTTGAACTACGTCCATTCCAAAAACCGAGTATGAATTACTCCTATTGATGTTTGTATGAATGTTCTATAACCCCATAGAGCGAAGTGTAGTTTGTTCGGCCAGTCCTTATAATTTTCTGCCATTTTCATAACGATGATTGTTATGTTTTTATTCACCGATTCTACAGTCCTGTTCAATTGAGGTCTATATGGAGATGAGTGATGATATTTTACTTTATAACAAGTTAAGAGGGTCTCAACTTCTGCTTTGAATTGAGATCCCTGATCACTAATTAGTTCGTGTGGAACTCCTTATCTTCAAAATATGTTTCGCTCGAGAAACTTTGCAACATATTTAGAAGTGATATTAACTTAAGAAGTGTCCTTAATGCACTTAGTAAAGTAATCGATGGCTACTAGTACGTACTTGTGTCCTCCTGCTCCTTTTGGAGAAACTTTACAAATTATGTCAATTCCCCATGTCGAAAAAGGCCATGAGGAAGTAAGGTTGTAAAATTGGATGGTGGAAGGTGCTGTAAATTAGCAAACATTTAGCACTCTAGACATTTCTAGACATATATTATGCAATCATGTTCCATAGTGGACTAAAAGTATCCATGTCGTAAGAATATTTTAGCAAGAAATTTTCCATCCACGTGAGGTCCACAAATACCTCTTTGAGGGTACTCCTTAAGGCATGTGGATTTTTGTTGGTCTATACGCAATAAGCTTTGAATGTTAGGTCCTTTTTTGCATGATTGACCATTTAATAAACCATATTAGTCTACGAGTGTTATAAAATCCCAGCTCGTTTGTCTTTCGATGAAGTATTTTCAAGATATAAGCCATGAGTAATATATTATAGGATATGATCACACCCATATTGAAAGGAATAGTGTCTTTTGAACAAGGGTATTATGCCAATAGGGGGTTCGAAATTATTAGAAAGCTAATTATTCAGTGAGGTCAAGTGATCGGAATGCCTGGATAGAGGCCGCTTTCCATCAGTAATATTAATGCATAATTAATATTACAGCTTAATCTTGACTGAACCCTTTGAGCCACACCTAAGAAACTAACAAGCCGAAGCGACGTATTAATTAGGAATTAATTAATAAGTCAACTGAGTAATTAATATGTAAACGTCGGAAATTCAAGCTTGGAGCGTCGGAAGTCAAATAAAAAATGGTAAAAGACGAGACCTGAAAAATTACAATAAATCAACAATGACCGAAATACCCCTAGTATCTGTAAAACCGAGTGCTAGGGGAGCGACAAAAATCTAGCAACCCGCACCAAGTGTGTGTGGCAATGCTAGCATGCGGCACCTAGCAGCCCGCACACTTGGTGTATGGCTTGCTAGGTCGTGACAGGTAGCAGCCCGCACACTTGGTGTGTGGCTTGCTAGGCTGTGGCAGCTAGGAGCCCACGCTTTTGGGCGCAAGTGAGGTGGGCTGAAGCCTCACAACCACCCCATGGATGCCCACAAGGCAACCAAGGGAGCCCAAGTGAGCTGCCATGTTTCGCAACTCAAATGGGGGGGAGTTAAGGGAGGTGGTCGGTTATGGGAGCATGAGTGGGGAGCAAGTTTGGTCCCCCCCCCTCCTCCAAGTGGTCCTCACCTGCTCGTCCTTGTATGCTTGCCACTTGTTGATTTATTACTAGTCTAATTGTTAATTCTATTTTAGCTTTAAAATAAAATGGAAAAATCAAATTCTCCCACATTGATGGGAGAGCTTTTCACACTAGTAGTGAAAACACTTGAGTAAGAGTTGGAAAAGGCATCACTAGTAGTGAAAACCTTTGAACTTAAGAGTTGAAAAAGATATCACCTTACTGAAAACCATTGAACTCAATTACTTGGTTTTTCGTTCGGGCCTTGCTAACTCCAAGGCATTGGACATAGTCGGTGTTCGAGTTTTGGGTGGACTTCTGTCAGAGGTCGTCGTAATTTCGAGGCTAGCTTTCCAAGTAAGAGCCCCTCGAGGTTGAGCGAGGCACGCGTCAAATGTATATTTATTAGCTTAATCTTGTCATTAAGTTAATTATGTTTATGGCTTTATTTATTGCAAGTGCGGTCTTGTTTTTGGGTTTGTTTCCACGGGGAGTACGACTCACCTAAACCCAACAGCGGTATTGGAACCTCGCTCGTTTATTTTTAAAATCATATTATTTTTAAAATTAATGGCTTAATTTTTCCGGTTTTGAGTTGCTAATTAGATTAGTAGCTCGTTTTATCCATTTTAACCTTGTATTAGAACTGACTTCAGCTTCCGAACCTAGATTTTGACCCAATAATAGTAAATTTTTTGGTGGAAAAGGCGTTCTTGAAATGGTTTTACCCTCTTATAACTTAATTTTTAGCCAAAAAACGACCATAAATGCACTTTTCGAAGGTTTTTTCATTTTGACGAAAAATTTTAAGTCTTTCTAACTAGAAAATTAATTGCATATTTATGGTGGTTATGTAATTGGTTCAATATATATTTTACATGCAATTTTAAATTACTTTAGGCATGATTACTTGGTAGTAATTTGTGTTTCAAAGATTGGTTTTATTTATCACATAATTGCAAATTAATTGCATTAAGTGTGAAATTGTTGTTCTGTGAGGCTTTTAAGTACTAAAGATTCAATCTTAAATTATATTAAGTGATTTAAAATCTAAGTTATTAATTTAAATTCCATGAATTTTGGTTGAACTTTGTTGATTGAATCAATTTTAAGTTGATTGGAATCATAAAGTTTGAAACTTATGATAGAATTTTGTTTATCTTCATATTGGAATATATAATTTTTCGAGGATTCACAAGTATTAAAGGTTGGAGTCTTTATTGAACTTATTTTCATTTTTCCAACTCCCTTTTATTTTGTCAAAATCTCTAGATTAATTTAAATTTATTAAATTAATAGTGAGAAATTTCCCTCTTATTTTTGTTACACCAAGTTAAACAAATTTTATTAAAGAAAGATTTTTTGAATAGTTTTTGGTTTTATGCACTTGGATGAATTTATTTAAGTTGGACTTGTTATATTTTCATTTTTCCTCAAAATTAATTGATTCTAAAATTAATTTAGAAATTGGTTAAATGTGTCACAAAAAATCGGGATATTTTCCGAGGTATGAGCACCTCAAATCGAGGCCGAAGAAGCTCGAGGTAGCTCTCAGCTAGCCGAACTGCGTGCTCACGCAGCCATGGGCTGCCAAGGCTGCTTGGGTGCCTCAATTATGGTGTTGCTGTGTGTGCCATGTATAGGTTGCGGTGCGTGCACCCCTTGGCGTACCATGGCTGCCTTGTGGCTTGCATTTAGGGTGTGTAGGTTGCGGTGCGTGCACCGCTTAGGGTGCTTGCATTTAAGCTTCCTTTGAGTGTTGTTTTTGTGCATAGCTTGGTACATAATTAAGGGGGAATATGCATAGACATTTCTTGCGAAGTAATGTGGTGCGATGAGCTCATGCAACATGGACATAATGAGCCACAAATTGGTGTGTGAAAGTTCGCTAATGTGGGCGGTGTAACGCCTAGGGACATCGTGATCCACTCCCACGTTTCTTGAGCATCATTCGGTTGTGCGAGTAGCGAGCATTCCAAGTCTTAGTGCTAGGCACTTGGATATTTGGGACTACATAATTTTTGCTTATTTTTTCGCTTTAATTATTTTATTAATTTTATTTAATTTGGTTTTAATTATTTTAATAAATTTTGGAGGCTTGGCCTCGGTTCAATGAGCGGCATTTGCAAAATTTTATTATTTCAAATAATTGGGTGTTACCGGGTTTAATTAATTGGATTAATTAAGTTGGATGCGGAATTTGGTCGGCGATTCAAACATTAATTGCGCTTATTTACATAATCGGTTAAATCAACTTTGATTAGTTTAATTGGGCGTGTTAATTGGATTAACCACCTAGATTAGTTACTAGTTGTCGCGTGTTTATGCATTGTTACTTGTGTTTATCGTTGTAAAATTCATGGGCCATTCACAAATAGTGAATAGATGAATGGAATGTATATTCTCTCACAAGTTTTATAAAATGACAACTAGAGGGGCCTAATTAGGATAGAAAATACGGACTGCTATCCGTGATGTATTTTTGTAAATCTAAATACGGTTTGCATACCGTTAAGTATTTTTGTACCTCAATATTTAGATTAGTCCTAATCGTAGATATTACTAGTTGCATAATTTTTGTGGCTTGCATTCGGAGGTTCTTGGAAGACAAAGCCATGACGTTGCAAAAGAAGACCTGTTGAAAGCTTGAAGAATCCAAGGGGTCATTCTAGTTGCCAATATGCATCAAAATGCTTATGCTTTACATATTTATGATCATTTATGTATTAATTATATGTGAGATGAATGTTTAGGATTTCAAATGTTGAGATGATTAATTAATTTCACATAAATCAACTAACATAGAAACCCTAGGTCCCTAAACATTGAATAAAATTGCCATTTCAAAACAACACTTATCGACCAATTGAAAGTATTGATGAACTACGCCAAAGCGAGGCATCACTACTACTCCCTAGACTCATAAGGCATATCGGGTATGCAAGTTGGTTTTGGTTGTACTCAACGATATGAGTGATGGAGTCCTAAAATGTCGTGGCTAAGTGAATAAATTGTTGAGAGAGCATTAGATGCGACGATTTATTCAACCAAGAGTGGCTTTGAGCCATTAATAAAGCGTTGCTTACCTTGGGTGATTGAGTGCTCAGACAAGCCAAAGCATGCTTAGCCACTCTTTATTTCCTTCACTATGTAAAAAAAAAAAAAAGATTTCCACCGCCCTAAGGCCACCGGGTTTTTAAAAATCGGTGGGGAAAATCGGCAGAAAAATAGGCGGGATTTTGAGGGGTGATTTTTGCCACCGGTTCAAACCAAACCGGTGGGAAAAACCATTATTCCCACCGATTTGGTTCAAACCGGTGGCCTTTTATTTTAAAAAAAACCATATATAAACCCCCTAACCCTACCCAGCCAGCCTCCTCACTTCTTCTCTCTCCTGCTCTCTCCTCTCTCCTCTCAAGAAATACCCAGAAAAATCAGATCCCAAATTGCGGCAAATTCACCAAAAATTCTCTTTGCACTTCCAATCCTAAATGTCGATAGTGTTGCAGCGATGTGCTTGATTCTATGTGTACTACTAAGCCTAAAGCTTGGCGCCTTCCTTCCCAAATCTTCACTTGCGATTGAACTTATTTCATTCATTTTCTTAGACAAACCACTGCTGCCACCAAGTCCAACATGCATGATTTTTTGCTAGATGTAATTGATTCTCGTCTCGTCTCTCTTCTCTCTGGGGTTAATTGATTTTGTTTAGTTTTTTGCGTTTAATTGAGTGCCGAAATTATTGGGTTTAATTTCGAAATTGATGGGTTCGATATTGTTTGAAATTTCTGGGTTTTAGTTTTTTGCTGGGTGTGATTGATTTTTGAAAGTTTATGGGTACATGCATGATTTCTAAGTCTTTTTTCCGCATTTTTTTTTGAGTTTTAATAATTTGTGGTTTTTTTTTCGCATTGTTTTAATTTTAATAATTTTTGGGTTTGCTGGGTTTGATCGATAACAATTTCCGGGTTTTCTTTTTCTGGGTTTTTTTTTCTGGGTGCCTTTTTTGGGTTCTCTTTTATTGGTTTTTGTTTAATTTCTTGGTTTATGGGTTTTTTTTTATTTTTTCGCAGCTTAAATTATTTATGTTAAACAATTTATTTTTTGTTTTAATTGATGCATACATATTGATTTAGATCTTAAATCGAAGATGCGGGAATATTGATTTGGATGATGTCTGGGGTTTTTTTATTTAAATGTTTTAATTTTTTTTATATGTTGTAATTGTTAGATTATATTGTAATTTTGATGTCCGTAGTTGTGATCGAAAATTAATCATTAATAAAATTATGATGTTGCGTTTCTAATTGTTTGATTTTTTTTTTTTTTTTTTTTTTTTTTTTTTTTTTGCAATATGTATGAATTAAAATTCAATCTTATTTAAGTATTATGAATGGTTTTTCATTAAAATTCTTTCAAATGTAGAATCATCTCTTCAAGTAACTCAAACAACCAATTTTCATTACGCTCAATTCTCGACAAGGAGAAGTTGAGTGGGACAAATTTTCTTGATTGGCAAAGAAATTTGCAAATTGTACTCATGCAAGAGCAAAGGGAATATGTCCTTGATGAGGAAATGCCCGATGCTCCTAATGAGGAAGTGACTCAGGTTGCCCTAAACCGATTCCAAAGTGCCAATCGGGATGTCAAATGCATCATGTTGGCCACAATGTCTCCCGAGCTTCAAAAGACTTTCTTTGAGAAGGAGACAACTTTTGAGATCATTTTTGAGCTGCAGAATATGTTCCAAGAGCAGGCCCAACTGAGAGGTTTGAAACCCACAAACGGATATTTGAGAGCAAGCTCAAGAAAGGAGAGTAAGTAAGCCCACATGTAATCAAAATGATAGGATTATTTGAGAACATGGGAAGGCTTGATGCAGGGTATTCAACCGAGATGGGAATTAACATCATTCTGCACTCACTGCACAATGGCTATGATTAGTTCAAGATGAACTATAATATGCCTAACATGGAGAAAACCCTCATTGAGCTTCATGGTATGTTGAAGCAAGCCGAGCAAACACTCAATGATGAAGGAAAACATGATATGCTCATGGTCAATAAGGGCAAGCCATTCAAGCGCATGGGAAAACCGAAGAAAGGCTTCAAGGGGAAAGATAAGAAGAACTTTCCACCTAAGCCAAAAGCTACCAAGGACAACAAGAAGAAGAGACATTGGAAGAGAGATTGGCTCAAATTCAAGGAAGATAAGAAGAATGGAACCGTTTCTTCTGAATCAGGTACATTCGTCATAGACTTAATCTTCACTAGCTCAACATCATGGGTATTAGATACCGGATGTGGATCACACCTTTATTCCAATTCTAAAGGACTAAGGAACGTTAGTAAGCTAGAGAAGGGAGAGGTTGAACTCCGCGTCGGCAATAGAGCCAGAATTGTCGTATCCGTTGGAACTCTCAGTTTGTCTTTGCCTTCTGGGCTTGTTTTGAACTTGATAGTTGTTACTATGTTCCCAACATTACCAAAGGTTTTGAATTTCGAGTAAAAGATAATGAATGTTTGTTTACGTCGAACATACTGATGTATGTGGACTAATGAGCTCCTCTACAAGAAATGGACATCGATATTTCATCACCTTCACAGACGACTACAGTAGATATGGCTATGTCTACCTAATGTCGCATAAATCTGAATCATTTGACAAGTTCAAAGAATTTCAGAGTGAAGTGGAAAATTAGCTTGGCAAGAAAATCAAAGCCCTTTAATCGGATCGAGGTGGTGAATACTTGAGCCAAGAATTCGATGACCATTTGAAAGATCATGGCATAATTTCAGAACTGACACCTCAAGGAACTCCACAATGGATTTTAGTATCCGAAAAAAATAATGAACCTTGTTAGACATGGTACGATCAACCATGGGTCTTAGTGAAATTCCTATCTCTTTCTGGGGACACGCACTTTTAACTGCGGCACTAACACTAAATCGTGCTCCATCGAAGGATGTAGAAATGTTTCCATACGAGTTATGGACGAAGAAACCTCCTAGGTTGTCTTTTCTAAAGATATGGGGATGCGAAGCATATGTTAAGAAATTGATTTTTGAAAAACTTCATCACAAATCTTATAAGGTTTACTTTGTGTGCTACTCAAAAGAAACCAAAGGTTATTACTTCTACAACAAATTGGAGAACATAGTGTTTGTTGCTCGCAATAGTGTCTTTTTGGAGAAGGATCACCTTTCTAAAATGACAAGTGGGAGGTAAATTGAACTCGATGAAGTTTGTGAGGATTAGCAACAAAATCAGAATGACAGCCAAAGTGCTCAAACAACATCTGTTGACGAAGGTCAAAGTGATCAAAATATGCAAGGTCGAACTGACAATGCAAATCCTCAGTCCAGGACGTAGGTCTCAGAGGCCGAGATTTCAACCAGATAGATATCTTAGTTTAGTATTAACCGAGAATCAAGACATCCTTATCATGGATGGAGATGAACCGGCAACCGACAAGCAAGCGATGGCAAGCACCGACTCTACTGAATGGCAAGAGGCCATGAGATCTGAAATGGATTCCACGTTTGAAAATCAAGTTTGGGACTTGGTTAACTTACCCGAAGGCTACACACCTATCGGATGTAAGTGGATTTTCAAGTTGAAAACCGGCAAAGATGAAAATATATTCACTTACAAAGCTAGATTGGTAGCAAAAAGTTATAGACAAGTTCATGGTATTGATTACGATGAAAACTTTTGCCTAATCGCAATGCTTAAATCCGTTCGGATCCTCCTAGCGATTGCTGCATATTACAATTGTGAAATATATATGGTATATGGACGTCCAAACCGCCTTCCAAAATGGTATTTTTGAAGAAACTATGTATATGACATTGCCTGAAGGTTTTGTCGACCAAAACAACGCTAGAATGGTATGCAAGCATAAGAAATCCATTTGTGGATTAAAGCAAGCAAGCACAAATTTGGAATCTGCGATTCAATGAAGCCATTAGTAAGTTTGGTTTTATTTAGAATCCAGACGAGTCTTATGTTTACAATAAGGTTAGATGTAGTGACATCACCATCCTAATCTTATATGTTGATGACATATTACTCATTGGAAACAACATTCCATTGTTTGAGCCCGTAAAGGCTTGGCTCGGAAAATGTTTCTCAATGAATGACTTAGGAGAGGCTCAGTACATATTAGGCATCAAGATCTATAGGGATAGATCAAAAAGGATGATATGATTGAGTCAAAGTACTTATATTGATAAGGTACTAGCTTGTTTCCTAATTGAAGAGGCCAAGAGAGGTCACCTACCAATGTCACATGGCAAAACTTTAAGCAAGATGCAGTGTCCTAAGACACCTGATGAGCGAGAAAGGATGAATCGGATTTCATATGCTTCTCTAATTGGATCGATCATGTATGCCATGATATGTACTAGGCCAGATGTATCGTATGCCTTGAGCGCTACGAGCCTATACCAATAAGACCCAAGAGAGGTGCATTGGACTGCGGTCAAGAATATCCTAAAAGGAACAAGGATAAATTCCGATTCTATGGTAGCAGAGATAAATTAGTTGTTGAGGGTTATACCGACGTAAGCTTCCAGACAAAAAGAGACGACTTCAAGTCACAGTCTGGGTAAATATTCTGTTTTAGTGGAGAAGCGTTTAGTTAGAAGTGTGCTAAGCAAAGCACAACTGCGGATTCTACAACTGAAGCCGAACACTTGGCAGCATCCTGTTGGGGTTCGGTAAGTCCAACTTACCGCGGAAAAAACCCCGACCCAAAGAACCACTCGCAATTAATAAAACCATAAAGCATAACAAATAAACATAAAAGGACCAAATGGGCTCTTACTTGAAAGCTTTAGCTCCGAAAATACCAAGCCTCCAACGGTATCCACCCACAAAGGACGAACACCGAATTTTTAGTTCCGCTACCTTGGAGTTAGCAAGGTCCGACCAAAACCCAAGTGTTAATGGAGTTTAAGAGTTTTTGCCATAATGCAATGCTTTTTCTAACTCCCACTCAAGTACTTTTCTCTAAAACCCAACATGGGTATTTATAGAGAAAAGTGGGAGTGAGAATTTCAATCCCATCAATGTGGGATCATGAAATTCCACAATTTAATTTAAAGCTAAAATAAATTAAATAGGCAAGCAAGTAATAAATTAACAAGTGTCCTTGTTGTATGTAAAGATAAATGAAGACTACTCGGAGAGGAGGGGACCATACTTGCTCCCCACTCCTTCTTCTCCTTGTGCCACTTGTCCTCACACAAACACACTCCCTTCACATGCTTCCCCAATGACTCGCCCTAGCACTCGACCAAGCCTAGCCCCGCACATGCGGGCTGCTAGCTGCTGCCTTCTCGGCCCAGCACGCCCACGCACATATGTGCGGCCTGCTGCTGCGGATGGGCGCTTCTAGCAAGCCACGCACATGTGCATGCTGCTAGCAGTGGCGCGAGCGTCAGCAAGCCACGCAATGCTTGCGGGCTGCTGGCCGTGGCTCACTATCAAGCCTCGCACATGGTGCGGGCTGCTAGCTTGCCTAATCCCCTAGCACTCAGGATTTCGATGCTAGGGGTATTTTAGTCATTGTTGATTTATTACTAATTTTTTCGTCTCGTCTTTTACTATTTTTGACTCGACTACCGACGCTCGGTTTTGACGCTTAGATCTCGAATTTCCGACGTTTAAATATTTAACACTCGGGCGACGAATTAATTTCTTTCGTATTAATTCGTCGAGTCGGTTCGTATATTTGCTTGGGTGTGACCCGAAGGGTTCAGTCAAGATTTAGCTGTAATATTAGTTTTACATTAATATTACTGATCAGAAGCGGCCTCCACCTAGGCATTCCGATCACTTGACCTTACTCAATATATTATCTTTCTAATAATTCTGAAGCCGCTATCAGAATAATAAACTTGTTCGAAGGACACCATTCCTTTCAATCTCCCACTTGTCCTTCCGGGCAAGTGAGCATTTAGTGTATAGCCCCTTTTCTATGTCTCTTCATGTCTCTTCATTAACTATAAGGTAAGATTATTTGGTCATCCTTATTACGTCCAGAAGTGTTTCTCGATTCCGAGTCCGACTGTCAATAAACAGATGATTTCTAAAATACAGCCGAACACGGCCATGCATTTTTATAGTCTCGCTATACGAGAGGCCTTGTATATAACAAAGACATCTTCTCTGTTTTAGTAGGGGGACATTCCCAGTTTTGTAATGTAGCTCCTCTTACTAAGAGGACCTAGCCGCCTGTGTTTTTCCGTTATAATTCCCTATTACGGAAGACGTTTGACTACATCAAAGCAGACTAGTACTCAAACAAGAGAACTCACAATACTCATGGTCAAGGAAATAGGTTCCGATAGCCATAATGAGAAGTATAGTTATGACGATTTTTAATCTCTTAAAGTATTCTCATAGGTCGATCTAGTATGGTTCTAAACCAATACCTGCACAAATGATTTATGACAATCATTTCCTCGTAGCACAAGAAACGGTGCTATAAATCAGACTACACACTAATCTCAATTGGTCATTAATCGTCCATCGTTTAAATGACCACGATTAGGGATAATTTTTTATTATAATATTCAACGTTCACTTAATAGGTGTTTCCTTACGAAGACTAGTCTTAATACCCTATTTTGAATATTCCAAGAATCGAATGGACTCATTATTTAATCCTAAACCACAGTTAAATAGCAAACGGAGTGATAAAATTGCATGACATTTTAAATTACTCCAAAACCTAAATGGTTCATCTTATGATAAATGGTTTTTTCGAATGTTTTAAGAGTATCTCTCTCTATAAAACATCTATAGAAATCTCTTCAATATCTAATATGCTTGATTTCTTTCACGCAATTGTGAATGTTGTCGTTCACTTACTGCATAGGTTTAGTTATAACTACTTTGCAAATCTTAGCATCTTCATTACTAATCACTTTCATAATTAGATGATAAAATTTGAGAGTGTCATGGATTATATGTGATTTAGGATTTATTGTCCAATTGATGGCTCCCACTCATATTCATGATTGAGACCTTCAACTTGACAACCTACAATCATTAACGTTCATCAACGAACTTTCCATAGAACATCTTCTTTATTATCGCCAATAAGGCAACAATATTCTCAACATATATTTTAGTAGACTTCCTGATGATGCTTTGCTTGGGTTTCATTCTAAACGGCTCACAATGATCATGGAAATTTTCCTTAAATTACAACACATTACACATGGATCCACATCTATGTTACCATTCTCAAGCCACGACTTATTGTTAGCTTGTGCTTATAACCGACTTCCTTGTTAAGGATATAATCCTTGTTGAGGCTTGTGCTTTCAACATCAATTCTCAAATTGTATTTGTTTCCACAAGTCAAGAACTCATCCTGTTACTTATCCAAGTACTTTGGATGTTCTTGGCCATAATATAACGATCTAATACATAGATTCAGGTTGATTGGTGCTTCATACATACTTCACATGCTCTAAGCAAGTAAGTCACGCGACGATTCCATATTGCAACGTACATGATGGATTAAATGGCAGAGTAATTCTCAATCTTATTCCATCAATTTGTCATTTTAGCTCATTCAGTTTCACCGAGTCTTTGCTAAACAGTTTGTTGTGTGATATGGTTGAAAGTCTCTATTAGAGTCTGTCATGTTTGACTTAGTATTTAGCCTAGCTTATACTTAGTTCAAACATTTACTTAGTTTATACATACGGGTCGAAAGTCTTTCAAAGTCCTTCAATTCATGTTTAACACGGTAAACTCGTTTACACGTTCAAACATTTTATCAAGTCTATAAAATAGAACTTAATATCCAATACGTACTAAGTATCGTCTTTTTCTTGGTCCATTGTCGAAAATACTTTCAAATCTAAGCATTTAGCATTTCATAGTTATTTCACAATAGAGATCGTAAACTTCTCGTTAGACCTTTACTTTTGCTCCCACTAAACTTCTTATTCATCAGAATTTCTATGTTTCTCCATAAGCCAATCCTCTTATTAACTTTATGAGAAAACACGTTCCAATTCCTATATACAATGCTTCCTTAAATCACATAACGGATTCCTTGAGCTTGCTTTTAAATCTAGCATTATTTAGATTTTCAAAACCCTTAGAATATTCCATAGTCACTTCCAAAATCCTATTTTGGGAAGGCGGTTTTGGTATCTATTTTGACATATTTCATATGAGCAATTTTGCTAAAACAATCACGAAAAGACTTTAGCATTCCGATTGGTGAATAGGTTTTTATTAAAATCAACTCCGTGAATTTAATTGTATCCTTTTTAACCAATCTAGCTATTTATGCATATATATTTCCATATTTGTCAGTTTTCTACTTGAAAACTTATTTGCAATCGATGGGTCTTTCACCCTTTATGTAAATTAATCAAGTTTCAAACATGATTTTCAAACATGGAGTCTATCTCGGATTTTTATGGCCTCTAACCATTATTCGGAATTTGGATTTGTCATAGCTATCTTGCAAGACATTATTCCGTTACTATATAATAGTAAATAGTATGCTCTTAAGTCTTAGGTTTATTTCTAACTTAATAAAAAATTTATAGGATTCAACCTAAGCCTTTGGTGAATTCTATACCTACACGGGGTTATTGCATCAAACACTGAGTTTCAAAGCGCTTCCAAAGCCCTTTGATATTCTTGATCTTACTCCAACTTTTCAAAAGTTTTGTGAGAAATGAATTCTCTTTTAAGGCACTTAAAGTCCTTTTGAGTATTCTTGATCAAGTATTCTCACGAAGCCCTTTTAAGGTCTTCCAAGATTCTGAGCTCTAGTTTATTGCTAAGCTCGATGGTCATCGAGTTCATTTTCCTCCCACTTGTCGTTTTGAAAACGTGTTACTTTCCAGAAAGACACCACTTAGAGCAACAAACACTATGTACTCAATTAGGTTGTGGAGGTAATGCCCATGGTCTCACTTGAATGCTTACAAAGAGAAATGTATATTGTCTTTGGGTAAAAGTTCGTTGTGATGAAACAAACAGTTAGCTCCCACTTGAGCTATCTTAGCCTTTAATGAGCCATTAAGCTCCCACTCAACCACCTAGCTCTTGCTAAGCTGGTAAGCTCTCACTAAGTCACTTGGCTCCCACTGAGCCAATGAACTCCCACTGTGGCTAAGAGTTTTAGACATATACTTCAAAAAGACATTTAGAAGATAATTCTATCTATAACTGAATATGGCGTCCTTTCTTAGCTTTGACATTTTGTTTAGTGTAACATTAGTCCTTCGTGCAAATCTTAAGAACTTTATAGGAAGGGATGTGATCCATCATTGTTTGAGTCATTTTTAAATGGAATCTAGGTCTCCGTGAAGACACACTATGTTCTTTGTGGAGTTATTTATGAAAATTTCATTTTCATAACTTTGTGATGGTCACACTTAGCTTAAGCAAACATCGCTCGATCTAATCTAGACGTTTGGATATCTTGCCAAGTCGATTCTGTACTTCACTAAACTCTTGAACTATTCAAGGTCAAGTTTGTTCACATTTGATGAATATAGCCATATTCTTTCAAATTCTTTGTGAGACGTTGAAGTAAATAAATCCTCTTTAGCTTTCGAAGTCAATTGTCTATACCAAGAACAATAGCACTTTACTTTGTCGGTTTCAACAAGTAAGACTTGCTTGTCTTAGAACTATTCCGAATCAATCAACTATCAAGAGCCTATCTAATAAAGCCTTGAGTACGTTCTTGTTGATGTGACATTGCTAAAGATGTTCGGAATGCAAATCATGCCCATGAATTTGAGCTTTTTCTAGTTTATCATGTTAAGATAATGTTTATTTATAATCAAGCATTCTTGACACATGGTTTAGACAACCATGCCATTTAAATAAATTTGCAACTATTTCTCATTGCTTTTAATGTGAGTCTTTCCGTGTGTAAACGGATCAATTGCTGATTATGGAACACAATAATCATTTATATGTTCTAGCCTTAGCTTAAAAGTCTTTAAACAAAGCATACGTCCCTACAACTGATGTAGCACCACTTGCTTCATTCTTAGCTTATAAGTTGATAACTGAGCTTATCTTCAATAGTTTGAGGTCACTTTCAAAGTGGAACACTCAAGCAGTATCCGATATTTGTGAAGATAACGAATTGCTAAATTAACTACAATAATATGAAATCATGGGTTGAAATGGAATCTTATTCCTTTCTTCGTTCCTCGTTTCCTATATTTCTTATCATACTTTATCTCATAATATTTTAAGAATCATTTCTTTAAGATTCTTTGACTTTTATACTTTGTTAGACATAATTAAGCATCTAATGCGCCGTAAAACAAAGTTCCATCTTTTCCTTTAATTCACGCTTGAATCTACATCAATGAGTCCTACTTATCTATGTATTAAGCGAAAAGATATCTTGGTTGAATATTGACAATTTTGAGTTTGCAACTCAATACTTCATGTTTTATCAAAACTACCTAGTATTTTGAATACATGATGTCCAACTGTCCTTTAGGACTTTGTTATAAAAGTCCTTTAGAGAATTATATTTCAGAAATGCTTTACTTTTCTTTGAGAACCATTCTCAATGATTTCCTTTACCAATAATGGAAAGCAGTATAGTTTGATTTAGAATTCTACAAATATAAGTGCAAAGTATAACCATTTATCAAGTAAATAACATAATAAGTTTGAAAATCAAAAGGTATTCATGCAAATCTTCAATATTATTAAACGTCTTATCCATGCATTAAAATTGTCCCCATTTGGCGATAATAAGTCAATTCCAAGATCCGAAGAAACAAAGATTGGTTAAGCATGCTTTGGCTTGTCTTAAAACTCAATCTCCTAAGGTAAGAAACGCTTTGCTAATGGCTCCAAGCCACTCTTGGTTTAATAAATCGTCGAATCTAATGCTCTCTCAACAATTTATTTACTTTTCCAAACATGTTTTTACTCAATATTTAGGGACCTAGGGTTTCTATGTTGGTTGATTTAAGTGAACTTAATTTATCATCACAACATTTGAAATCCTAAACATGCATCTAACATAAAATTCATACACATAAACATATATATATATACATCGAAAAACATAAATATAGATGCATTTGGCAACTAGCATGACCCCTTGAGATCTTCAAATCTTGAAAAGGTCTTCATTGCAACTTTCATGGCTACGTCTTCAAAGAACCTCCATCTTCAAGACTTAACCATAATTGAATGCAACTACTAGTATCTACGATTAAGACTAATCTAATTATTAAGGTACAAAAATACTCAACGGTGCGCAGACCGTATTTAGATCTACAAAAATACATCACGGATCGCAGTCCGTATTTTCTATTCTAATTGGGCCCCACTAGTTGCCATTTCATAAAACCTGTGAGAGAATATACAATCCATTCATCCATTCACTATTTGTGAATGGCCCATGCATTTTACAAAGATAAACAAGTAACAATGCATAAACACGATTTAACTAGTAACTAATCTAGGTGGTTTATCCAATTAACACTCCTAATTAAAACTAGTCAAAGTTTTTTTAACCAATTATTTAAATAAGCGTAATTAACATTTGAAGCTCCCACTAAATTCCGCATCCAACTTAATAAATCCAATTAATTAAGCTTGTAAATCTCAAAATTTGTCAAAATAAATTTTGCCAATGCCGCTCATAACCGAGGCCTAGCCTCCAAAATTTATTAAAATAATTGAAACTAATTAGATTAAACAAATAATTAAAACGACAATTTTTAAGCAAAAATACGTAGTCCAAAGTGTCTAAGTGCCTAGCACTAAGACATGGAGTACTCACATTTTGCACAACCGTTTGATGCTCAATGAACGTGGGAGTGGGCCTGATGTCGTTAAGCGTTACACCGCCCACATCAACGAACTTTCACACGTTAATAACGTGGCCTTTGATGGCCATGTTGAACGAATTCATTGCACTACATTGCTTCGCAAGCAATGTCTACGCGTACCCCTAATTACACGACGCATGCACCAAGTCCCAAGCTATGCACGATGTGCTCGTGCTTGCACCAGTCGCGGCCAGCCACGCAAGGCAGCATGCACAGGCGCGCACATCACCTTGCTGCTGCTGGGCCGTGCTGCTGCTTGGTGCTTGCTGGCGCGGCATGCTGCTGGCAGCAAGCAGCAGCCACGCATCGGCTCACGCGCAAGCTCGGGGCTGCATCCTTGGCAGCCACATGCGGGCTACTATGCAGCCCGGCTAGCCAAGTGATTTTTTGCCTCGTTTTGCGTGCCATAGCCTTGGGATTTTGATCCCAATTTTGCGTGACATAATTTTTAATTCTAAATTAATTTTAGAACTAATTCATTTGAGCAAAATAAAAAATTTAAACAAGTCTAACTCAAATAAAATTTTAAAGTTCATGTATCCAAAATAATTCCCAAGAACCATTCTTTAATTAAATTGGTTTAACTTGGTGCAACAAAGATAATAGGGAAATTACTCACTTTAATTTAATTAATTTAAATTAACCTTGAGTTTTTGACAAAATAAGAGGGAGTTGGAAAAATGAACATAAATTCAATAAAGATTCCAACTTTAATACTTGTGATTCCTTGAAAAATTACATCTTCCAATATGAAGATAAACAATTTTTTTATCACAAAGTTCCAAACTTTATGATTCTAATCAACTAAAAAATGATTAAATCAACAACGTTTAACAAAAATTCATGGAATTTAGTAATATAAAGTTTCAATCACATAAAATAATTAAAGATTGAATCTTTAATACTTGGAGGCCTCAAACAACAACAATGTCACACTTAATGCAATTAGTTTGCAATTATGTGAAAAAATAAAACCAAGCATTCAAGCACAAATTACTACCAATTAATCATGCCTAAATAAGTTTATAATTGCATATAAATATGTATTGAACCAATAACTTAACCACCATAAATATGGAATTAATTTTCAAGGTTAGAAAGATTTAAAAATTTTCGTAAAAACGAAAAAAAACCCTCAAAAATAGCATTTCTAGTTGTTTTTTTGCTAAAACCGTCCTCTGAAAGGATAAAACCATTTCCAGAACACATTTTCTATAAAAAAATTCACTATTTTTGGGTCAAAATCTGGGTTCAGGGATGAAGGTAGCTCTAATACAAGGTTAAAATAGAAAAATTAAGCCATAAAAATAACCTTGAAAAATATTATGATTCTAAAAATAAACGAGCGTGGCTCCAATACTCCTGTTGGGGTTTAGTAAGTCCAACTTACCGCGGAAAAAACCCCGACCCAAAGAACCACTCGCAATTAATAAAACCATAAAGCATAATAAATAAACATAAAAGGATAAAATCAGAATTTACCTTTGACACGTGCTTCGCCCGACCAAATGGGCTCTTAATTACTTCAAACCTTTAGCTCCGAAAATACCGAGCCTCCAACGCTATCCACCCACAAAGGACGAACACCGACTTTTTAGGTCCGCTACCTTAGATTTAGCAAGGTCCGACCAATACCCAAGTGTTAATGGAGTTTAAGAGTTTTTGCCAAAATGCAATGCTCTTTCTAACTCCCACTCAAGCACTTTTCTCTAAAACCCAACATGTGTATTTATAGAAAAAAGTGGCAGTGATAATTTCAATCCCATCAATGTGGGATCATGAAATTTCACAATTTAACTTAAAGCTAAAATAAATTAAATAGGCAAGCAAGTAATAAATCAACAAGTGTCCTTGTTGTATGTAAAGACAAGTGAGGACCACTTGGAGAGGAGGGGACCATACTTACTCCCCACTCCTTCCTCTCCTTGTGCCACTTGTCCTCATACAAACACACTCCCTTCACATGCTTCCCCAATGACTCGCCCTAGCACTCGACCCAGCCTAGCCCCGCACACGCGGTCTGCTAGCTGCTGCCTTCTCGGCCCAGCACGCCCACGCACATATGTGCGAGCTGCTGCTGCCGATGGGCGCTGCTACCAAGCCACGCACATGTGCGGGCTGATAGCAGTAGCGCGCGCGCCAGCAAGCCATGCAATGCTTGCGGGCTGCTGGATGTGGCTCGCTAGCAAGCCTCGCACATGGTTTACAATGCTAGGGGTATTTTAGTCATTGTTGATTTATTACTAATTTTGTCGTCTCGTCTTTTACTATTTTTTACTCGACTTCCGACGCTCGGTTTTGACGCTCTGAGCTTGAATTTCTGACATCTAAATATTTAACGCTCGGGCAACGAATTAATATATTCCATATTAATTCGTCGAATCGGTTCGTATATTTGCTTGGGTGTGACCCGAAGGGGTCAGCCATGATTCAGCTGTTATGTGAATTATACATTAATATTAATGATCGGAAGCGGCCTCCACCCAGGCGTTCCGATCACTTTACCTTACTGAATATATTAGCTTTCTAATAATTCTGAACCCGCTATCAGAATAATACACTTGGTCGAAGGACACCATTCCTTTCACATCCGAGGTAGCTAAGGAGGTAGTTTGGATTCGCAAGTTCATTTGTGAACTTGGTGTTGTACCCTCCATCAAGGCACCAATTGACCTCTATTGTTACAATAATGGAGCTATTGATCAGGCTAAAGAGCCAAGAGAACATCAGAAGGTCAAACATGTCAAGCGTCATTTCACATGATCTGAGAATGGAAATCAGAAGGTGAAATCAGAATTTGTAAAGTTGGAACGGATGACAATGTAGCCGATCCACTTACTAAACCTTTGCCTCAATTGAAGCACAACAAGCACGTTTAGACAATGGGAGTCAGGCACATCGGTGATTGGCTTTGATTTCCTTATTTTAGTGCTTTAATTAATTTTAGACAATTTTAATGTAAAACACTATGATGAACCATTCAATTTTAGAGTAATTTAATTTTTCATGCGATTTAAATTACTCCGTTGGCTATTTAATTGTGATTAAGAATTATATAATGTGTCCATTTGATTCTTGGAATATTTAAAATAGTTTATCAAGACTAGTCTTGGTAAGGAAACACCCATTCCGTGAACATTGAATATTATAATCGAAAATTATCCCTAGTTGAGGTCATTTAAACGATGGACGATTACTGACCATTTGTGTTTAGTGTGTAGTTGATTTATAGCACCGTTTCTTGTGCTACAAGGACATGATCGTCATGAATCATTTGCGCATGTCATGGTTTAGAACCACACTGGATCGACCTATGAGAATACTTCAAGAGATTAAAAATCGTCATAACTATACTTCTCATTATTTCTATGGGAACCTTTTTCCTAGACCATGAGTATTGTGAGCTTTCTTATTTGAGTACTAGTCCGCTTTGATTATTGTCAAAGTTCTTCCGTAATAGGGGATTATAACGGCATCACTCGGGCGGCTAGGTCATCTCTGTAAGAGAAGCTACATTATAAGATTGGAAATGTCCCCATACTAAAATTAGGGAAGATGTCCTTGTTTTTTACAAGGCCTCTCGTAGAGAGAAACAGTAAATGTGCATGGTCGTGCTTGGATGGATTTTAAAAATCATCTGTTTATTGAAAGTCGGACTCAGAATCGAGAAGCACTTGTGGACGTAATAAGGATGACAAATAAATCATACCTTATAGTTCATGAAGAGGCATTAAGCAACATAGGATAAGGGCTATACACTAAAAGTAAACTTGTCCAGAATGACAAGTGGGAGATTAAAAGGAATAGTGTCCTTCAAACAAGTGTATTATTCTGATAGGGGGTTCGGTATTATTAGAAATCTAATTTTTCAGTTAGGTCAAGTGATCGAAATGCCTTGGTGGAGGCCGCTTCCGATCTGTAATATTAATGCATAATTAATATTACAGCTTAATCTTGACTGAGCCCTTCGGGTCACACCCAAGCAACTAACGAGCCAAAGCAACGTATTTCTTAGGAATTAATTAATAAGTCGACCGAGTAATTAATATTTAGACGTCAAAAATTCGAGCTTGGAGCGTCGAAACCGTGCGTCGGAAGTCGAGTTGAAAATAGTAAAAGACGAGATGTGAAAAATAATAATAAATCAACAATGACCGAAATACCCCTAGCATCGGTAAAACCGAGTGCTAGGGGCACGGCAAAAAGCTAGCAACACGCACCAAGTGTGCGTGCCAATGCTAGCATGCGGCAGCTAGCAGCCCACACACTTGGTGCGTCGCTTGCTAGGCTGTGGCAACTAGTAGTCCACGCTTTTGGGCGCATGTGAGGTGGGTCGAAGCCTCACAACCACCCCATGGCAGCCCACAAGGCAACCAAGGGTGCCCAAGTGAGCTGCCATGTGGCGTTACTCAAATGGAGGAGAGTTAAGGGAGGTGACCGATTATGAGAGCATGAGTGGGGGGCAAGTTTGGTCCCCCCCCCCTCCTCCAAGTTGTCCTCGCCTACTCCTCCTTGTATGCTTGCCACTGGTTCATTTATTACTAGTTTGATTATTAATTTTCTTTTAGCTTTTAAATAAAATGGGAAAATTAAATTCTCCAACATTGATGGGAGAGATTTTGACATTCATGAATTTCCCTATAAATAACCATGTTAGGGTATTGAGAAAATCACTTGAGTAAGAGTTTGAAAAGGCATCACTAGTAGTGGAAACCTTTGAACTCAAGAGTTGAAAAAGACATCACCTTTGTGAAAACCTTTGAACTTAATTACTCGGGTTTTCGTTCAGGCCTTGCTTACTCCAAGGCATTGGACCTAGTCGGTGTTCGAGTTTTGGGTGGACTTGCGTTGGAGGTCGTCGTAATTTCGAGGCTACCTTTCCAAGTAATAGCCCCTCGAGGTCGGGCGAAGCACGCGTCAAAGGTATATTTATTTTCTTAATATTGTCATTAAGTTAATTAAATTTAAGGTTTTATTTATTGTGAGTGCAGTCTTGTTTTTTGGTTTGTTTCCGCAGTGAGTCGGACTCACAAAACCCCCAACACATATCTAATATGCTTGATTTCTTTCGTGCAATTGTGAATGTTGTCGTGCACTGATTGCATAGGTGTAGCTATAATTACTTTGCTAATCTTAGCATCTTCATTACTAATCACTTTAATAATAAAATGATAAAATTTTAAAGTGCCATAGATTATATGTGATTTAGGATTTATTGTCCATGTGATTGCTCCCACTCATTTTCATGATTGAGATCTTCAACTTGACAACCTACAACCGTTAATGTTCAACAACGAACTTTCCATTGAACATCTTCTCAACATATATTTTAGTAGACTTCTTGATGATGCTTTGCTTGGGTTTCACTCTAAATGGCTCACAATGATTTAGGATACCCTAATCACTTGGGATCATGGAAATTTACTTAAATTCCTGCACATTACACATGGATTCACATCCATGATACCATTCTCAAGCCACGACCCATTGTTAGCTTTTTCTTATAAACGGCTTCAATGTTAAGCTTTGTGCTTGCAACATCAATTCCCAAATTGTATTTGTTTCCACAAGTTAAGAACTTTATCCTATTCTTATCCAAGTACTTTGGATATTCTTTGCCATAATCTAAC
Organism: Chenopodium album; assembly: GCF_948465745.1. Classification (NCBI taxonomy): domain Eukaryota; kingdom Viridiplantae; phylum Streptophyta; class Magnoliopsida; order Caryophyllales; family Amaranthaceae; genus Chenopodium; species Chenopodium album. The sequence continues at coordinate 25,786,149 of NC_137842.1, forward strand.
GATCTATTACACAGATTCAGGTTGATTGGTACTATATACATACTACACATGCTCAAAGTAAGTAAGTTATGTGAATATTCCATATCGTAGCGTACATGATGGATTTAATTGTAGAATGATTCTCAATTTTTTTCCACCCATGTTATAGTTTTAGCTCATCATGTGTCACTGAGTCTTGCAAAACTATTTTCTATGTGATATGGTTGAAAAGTCTCTACAACAGTCTTTCTTGTTTGACTTAGTATTTAGCCTATCTCATACTTATTTCAAACATTTACTTAGTTTTATACATACAGGTCCAAAGTCTTACAAAGTCCTTTAATTCATGTTTAATACAGGAAATTCCGTTACACGTTCAAACATTTTATTAAGTCTATACAATAGATCTTAATACCCAATATGTACTAAGTATCGTCTTTTGCTTGGTCCATTGTCAAAAATACTTTTAAATCTAAGCATTTAGCATTTGATATTTGATCGAAAACAGAGGTCGTAAGCTTCACGTCGGACCTTACAAGATTGACTCTTGCTCCCACTAAACTTCGTATTCATAAGTATTTCAATGTTTCTTCATAAGTCATTCCTTTTATTAACTTAATGAGAAAATTCCAATTCCTTTATGTAATGATTCCTTCAATCCCATAACGGGTTTCATGAGCTTTTTTTCAAATCTAGCATTATTTAGATTTTCAAAACCCTTAAACTATTTTCATAGTCACTTCCAAAATCCTATTTTAGGAAGGTGGTTTTGGTATCTATTTTGCCATATTTCATTTGTGCAATTTTGCTAGAATAACCACGAAAACACGTGAGCATTATGATTAGTGAATAGGTTTTTATTAAAATAACCTCCGTGAATTTAATTATATCCTTTTCAACTAATCTAGCTATCTATGCATATATATTTCCACATTTGTTAGTCATCTCCTTGAAAAATTATTTGAAATCGATGAGTCTTTCACCCTTCATGCAAATAATCAAGTTTTAAACATGAATTTCAAACATGAAGTCGATTTTGGATCTTATGGCCTCTAACCATTATTTGTAATTTTGATTTGACGTATCTATCTTACAAGGCATATCCGTTACTATCTAACAGTAAATAGTACGCTTGTAAGTCTTAGTTTTATTTCTAACTTAATAGAAAATTTATAAGATTCAATCCAAGCCTTTGATCAATTCTAAACCTATACGGGGTTATTGCTTCAAACACTAACTTTCAAGGCGCTTCCAAAGCCCTTTGATTATCTTGATCTTACTCTAACTTTTCAAACGTTTTGTGAGTGATGAATCACTACTACAAAAAACCCCTAATAAGTCGGACGTTTAGAGTCACCTATACATAAGGTGCGACTTATAAACCTATCGAGTCGCCTCATTTTTATTAGGCGACTTGTTAATTTGGAGTTAAAATCAATAAAGCACCTAACGAGTCGCCTAATATATATGAGGTGACTTTATAAGTTAACATGTCGCCTCATATACGCATGCGACTCTATAATCTGACTTATTTGATGGTTTAAATTAGATTTTCAAAGTCACCTGTACATAAGGTGCGACTCGAAACCCTGTCGAGTCGCCTTATAAATATTAGGCGACTCAATAGGTGAGTTTTCTTATCTACGACTCTCACCTCATGAGTCGCCTGATATTTATAAGGCGACTCGATAGGTTAAAAAGTCGAACCTTATACACAGGTGACTTTTAAAATCTAATTTAAGCCACCTAATAAGTCGGGTTATTGAGTCACATGCATATATGGTGCGACTTGTAAACCTATCAAGTCACCTCATGTATATTAGGCGACTCATTAGGTGCTTTGTTGATTTTAACCCCAACATAACAAGTCTCCTAATAAGTATGAGGCGACTTGATATGTTTACAAGTCGCACCTTATATATAGGAGACTCTAAAATTCCGACTTCTTAGGTGCTTTATTATATGATCACTACCTAATAAGTCGCCTAATACGTAAGACACGACTCGATAGGTTAATTCTGAAAATGTATATAAAATAGTTACAATATCATATATATATGAAAAGTAACTTTGGCATAATGGCAAGAACTTCAACCTTCCATGCAAAGAAACACAGATTAAGCATGCTGAGTGTGATAAACACTGACATTATATGAGCTAATAAAAATAGTTGGAAAAAATGTTGATTTTTTACGTGTCGCCTCTTTCAACACAAGAGACACAATAGATTAACTTATGGAGTTGCCTCTTTTAACACAAGTGACACAATAGCTTAACAAATAGAGTCGCCTAACAACTAATAGGCGACTTATATAAAAGCTATCAAGTCGCCTCAGAGGCGACTCCTAAAGTTGGAAGCTATTGTGTCAGTGGCTGTGGAGTCGCCTTTAAAGCGACTCGTTAGGTCATTTACAGGCGACTCGATAGGGGTTTTTTGTAGTAGTAAATTATCTTTTAAGGAAATTATATAGTCCTTTTGAGTATTCTTGATCAAGTATTCTTACAAAGCCCTTTTAAGGTCTTTTGGGATTCTCTGTTCTAGTTTGTTGCTAATCTCGATGGTCATCTAGTTATTTTCCTCCCACTTGTCGTTTTGGAAATGTGTTACTTTCCATAAAGACACCACTTAGAGAAAAAAACATTATATTTTCATTTAGGTTATGGAGGTTGTACTCATAGTCTCACCTGAAAGCTTACAAAGAGACATGTATATTGTCTTTGGTTAAAAGTTGTTGTGAAACAAACAGTTAGCTCCCACTTAAGCTATCTTAGCCTTTAATGAGCCATTAAGCTCCCACTGAACCGCCTATCTCTTGCTAATAAGCCGATGAGCTCCCACTGACCAGTGGACTCCCACTGTGGCTAAGAGTTTTAGACAAATACTGGAAAAGATGTTTAGAAGTTAATTTTATCCATAACTTAATATGGTGTCCTTTCTTAGCACCGACATTTTTTTTTTGCGTAACTTTAATCCTTTACGCAAATCTTTAAGAACTTAATAGGAACGTGTGAAATCCATCATTGTTTGAGTTATTATTAAATGGCATCAAGGTCTCCGTGAAGACACACTAAGTTCTTTGTGGAGTTATTTATGAAAATTTCAATTTCACAACTGTGTGATCGTAACTCTTGGCTCAAGCAAACATCGCTCGATCTAATCAAGACGTTTTGATATCTTGCCAAGTCAATTTTGTACTTCATTGAACTCTTGAACTATTCAAGATCAAGTTTGTTCACATTTGATGAATATAACCATATTCTTTCAAATTCCTCGTGAAACGTTAAAGTAATTGAATCCTCTTTAGCTTTCGGAGTCCATTTTCTATACCAAGAACAATATCTCTTTACTTTGTCTATTTTTAAAAAGTAAGACTTGCTTGTCTTAGAACGATTCAGAATCAATCAACTATCAAGAGCCTATATAGCCTTGAGTACGTTCTTGTTAATCTTACATTGCTAAAGATGTTCGGAACACAAATCATGTCTATGATTTGAACATTTGTAAGTTTTCATGTTAGTGAAATGATTGTTTATAATCAAGTATTCTTGACTCATGGTTTAGACAACAATGCCATTCAAATAAAATCGCAAATTTTGCTCTTTACTTGGAATGTGAGCCTTTCTGTGTGTTAACAGATTGTTTTCTGGTCATGGAACATAATAATCATTATTTATTTTTTCCAGCCTTAGCTTAAAAGGTCTTTAAACAAAGCATACGACCATACAACTGATATAGCACCACTTGCTTCATTCTAAGCTTGTAAGTCAATAACTTAGCTTATCTTCAGTAGTTTGAGGTCACTTTAAAAGTGGAACACTCAAGAAGTATATGATACTTGTGAAGATAATAACTGCTAAGTGATGAGTGACATTTATGGCACTCTTAGGGAGTAGTTTTAGAGTTATTTCCGTGTTTATTTTCCCTTATTTTTCCCTTTTATTCTCTTGTTTTCTTTTTAATAAAGTTTTTAGTTTATTTCTTAGTTTTAGTATGTTTTAATTCAATTTCTTTATTTAATTGGTTACTAGTTTATTTTCGTATTTTATTTATTTTTGATTTATTTTATTTTGTTCCTTTTCTTTGTTACTTTCATAGTTTTAATTAGCTTTGTGTTTATATTGTTATTTTATATTACTTTCTTTGCTTGTATAGTTTTTGTTTAATTTTTGTTAGTTTTAGTTTTATTTCACTTTTTTCTATTTTACTTTATTTATTTCTTATTTCTTTATTTCATTTTATTTGTCTTGATTTCTCTTTGGTTTTGTGTTTAGGGTCCCGGGTTTCATGTCAAGTGAGTTCGGAATTCGGGGACGAGACAAAGTGTGTGCACTTTACTTTGCTAGCTGCTGCCCACCTCCAATCCTTCACCCCACCTCTATCTTAACCTCCACCACATCAACAACCCACATCAGCTCCCCATCTCCTTCTTGCCCTGCTCCAATTCACATCCAGCAATTCCATCCAAAAATAACCACGCAATTCCCCTGTTCCATTTCGAGCAGCAGCAAACCGCAACCAACCCCGCATCTCCAATCAACACCTGACCACCGTCAACAGAGCATCCACCACCAACCTCCAATAACATCCCACATCAGCTCACACCTCCACCTCACAGCCACATCCAACCAACACCCACTTCACCACCAGCCCAACATCAATTACAGCAGCTCCTCACAGCCACCCCGGAAAACCAAAGCACAACCGCACCTAACACCAGCCCTAACTCACTTCCCCTGCAGCCGCGCTGCACACCGCTACGACAAACAACCAGCCCACACCATCATCACCGCATCATTGCAGCCAACACCTCACCAATCACAACCCTTCAATCAAGCGCCCAAAATCAGAGCAAATAGTAAATCAATCGGGTCGGGGCAAACTGTTGAGGAGTTCGGTCGAAGTGCCAAAACAGTCAGAAACTTTTGAAGTTTTCTAAATTGAAGAGGTGTGGTCGAACATACCCATGGTTCGACCGAACCAACCACGTAGTTCGGCCACACTAACCCATGGTTCAACCGAACCACTCCACGAGCTTCACACATGGTTTTTAATGAAGATCGAATGGCCTTGATTTGATGATCGATTATAGCTGTTGAGGATGAACGGTGGTGATTCTTTGATGAAGCTTGATGATGGATTTTGATGGATGTGGGGATTGAATCCCAATTTTAGAGTAGCCAAATTTCAAAGAAGGGGGAAAAGGGGTATGAGGTTTTTTGGGATTTTGGGTTTTATTTTTCCTATTTATTTTTATTTTTAATTTTATTTCTTTAGTTTTATTTTACTTATTTTATTTTTATTTTCTTTATTCTTTTTAATTCCTTTTCTTTATTAATTTCCTTCCTTTATTTTTCTATTTTCTTAGCTTAGTGTAAATACCCATTTTTGGGATAATTAGTGAAAAATTATTCTATTCTCTAATTAGTTTTTAGGAGAGCTTCTCTCTCTAGGTTTAGCTTAGGATTAGAGTAGTTTAGAGAGAGAAAGTGAGGGTTTCACCATTGTTGAGCTTGGATTTTGAAGAAGAAGATTGATCATATTGTTTGTAGACTTTCATTTTCAATCAATGAGAATCTTTACCTCTCTCTCCTCTATTTTTATTGCTTTCTTTTTATTATTGTTTAAGTTGTTGGTATGGCTTGTTAATCATGTTGATTATTGATTATTTGTTAATTAATCTTGTTATTATCATGATTAGTGAGTAATTTCCCCATTAAGGGGATGGTTGTGGTGTAGCTTGATCTTGAGCATGTTCTAGGGTTTAGAATTGATTTATTTGTGATTAAAGTCTTTATATGCTTGATATTTTTTAATCTTCTTGCAAGTGCATATTGTTGGTTGATTAAAGGTGAATCTTTGCTAACAAGGATCGGAAGTTGACTTAGTTAGGGTTCATTGTTATCAATTGTTATTTAATAGTACCTCCTATTATATGGTTCTAATGTGGAAGCATAGAGGCTATGTTAGGAGAAGCCAATTAACCCCATAAGGCGGCTAGATTGGATCCTTTACTTTGATATTCGAGCATGTTTAGTTCATAATTAATTAAATTTCAATGCCTTTGTTTATGTTCAAGTGAATGCTATACATAAACCATTTCTTTTAGTGTTTTATTTCTTGTTTTAACATCTTTAGAATTTAGTTTATTTATCTCCTATGCCGCACTAGCTTAATTGTCGATAACATTTGGTGGTGTTTATTCGTTCCCTGTGGTTCGACCCCTATGCTTGCCTTATACTCATATTAGGTTTGTTTAGGTTGTATAAATTGTATTTGATCTAGGGGTAGACAATTGACGACGCGTTTATTCCCTTGTCACTAAGTTAATGAGAGTAACATGAACTCTTTAGCCGGAATGGAATCTTATTCCTTTTCTTTGTTCCTCATTTCCTACAATTTTTATCATACTATATCTCATAATCTTTCATAATCATTTTTCTAAGAGTCTTTGACTTTTATAATTTTTTTTTTGGTAAATAGAAATTTATTACCAAAGGGAAAGATACAACAAACAAAAGAAAGCAAAAACAGCCTCCAAACATCACAAGACCACAAAGGCCAAACAAAAACCAAAACAGTTCCAAGTGCACTCCTAGCCACCTTCTAGGAAGGGTTTTAGGAGGAATCAGGATTAACTACTAGACTCAAGCAACTGGCCACCTTCAAGGAAGGGTTACAAAAGCTAGGACCAGAAAAACATGCTAAACACAAAAACATGTATACTGCGACAAACAGAATGCAAATAGACACAACATCACTAGAACAAACTATTGCAGCAGAATCAGTTTGTTGTCGGCAGCAGGGCATCTGCAGGCAATTCTAAAGACAACATCCCTAAAAACAAAATCTGTATGTAAACAATAGCCTGTAAACATAGTGTTGTTCCTCTGAATCAAGATAGCATAAATTTCCTCAGCAAGAAACATCATATACAACTTCCTAACAACTTTAGTCTTCCTACAATACTTAATGCTCCAGGTAATTTCTTGATTGAAATCTTGCACAGTTTTCCTGCATTTCAAAAGAGCTAAAACTCTCTACCAGATCTTATTAGAGTAGCTACACTAAAAAAATAAGTGATTGACACTCCCATCAGCTGTCACACAAAGCACACAAATTGGATCACACTGCAAGTTCGAAGACAAAAGCCTGTCTTTAGTCATCAACCTGTTCCATGAAGCCAGCCAAAGAATGAAAATGCTCTTTGGAGAAGCATGGCTATTACAAACTAACCTTTTCCAAGGCACTTTAGGAGCTTGATATCTCAAACACCTATAAATTTTCTTGATTTGCACTCAAGGCCCTCTCTAACCTTATCCCAGCCACAAATATCATTGATAATCTACCTGCATTTGAGAATTCTTCTCAACACGCAGGAGCTTTTCTTAGGGATAGTAGTTTCCCAACAATATTGGTTCTTTAAATAATACACATGCACCCACTTTACCTAAAGAGAGTCAGCATATCTTCTTAGAGAGCACATAAAATTGACTCTAGTAAGTCTGAAACCCAAATAACACACTCTTAATCAATTGCATCCTTCCAGCATAAGAAAGGTGTTTAGCAGCCTAACCATTAATCCTTACTGTAACTCTATCTATGAGGGGCTTGCATTGTCAAATGTTGAGCTTTTTAGAGGACAAAGTTACACCAAGGTACCTAAGATATGCAGAAGAGTAGCCTAAGCTTGATCAAAGATCCCCCCAAAATAAGCTTCACTTTTATCCAAATTAGTAGAGCTTCCAGAAGCTAAAGAGAACTTATTAAAAGCTTGAAGAGGCAACTTGGAAGAACATTCATCAGCTTTAGAAAACAACAACAAATCATTAGCAAACATTAGATGACTTAAATGGAGCTTTTCACATCTAAGGTAAAAATTGAAGTCAGGAATAGTATAAAGCCCATGTAAGCACCTTGAGAGATACTCCATACCAATAGAAAATAGGAAGGGAGACAAAGGATCACCCTGTCTATGTAACACCCTAGAAATTCCTTTCTTTTAAATACCCACTTTACTTTTTAAAATACGATTTAGGAATATCTAAGACATTACCGAAACCGTGAAAACGGCTAAGGAAACTATCAAAGATACACAGCGGAAGACTTTAAATTAAAAAAAACGTTTAAACAAGTCGACTCAAAAGTCAACCAAATGAAAGTAAAGTTTAAAACCAAACAAACAAAGTCAAATAAAATCAAACTACAACTTGGAACCATTAAAGGCCCTTATTCAAAACCGTTCCAAAACCAAGCCTTTGCGTTAGTCCAAATGAAAAGTATCATTTATAAACAAAGCATAAAACACATCGTAAACTATTGGAAACTAGCATGATTCACTCTTCACTCATGCCCCGTAATGAATATGCTTCAATACCTGAAAAGTTTATCTCTACTTGTCCCTACTACTCTCCATTGAAAATGGGTCGTCATAGGGCAAAGATAAAGAAATGAATAAACACACACAGTCAGGAAAGCTAAGTACGTAGGCGTAATTAAACACACTAACATGCTTTCACCTATCAACACACACTTACCTAAATGCACCTGTTTATAAGCACACACAACAATCAACAAGACACTTTACTAGACACTAAACAATTCATTTAGCGCTGATTACGCATCGAACGGGTTTCCAACTATACCTCTCCCAAATAAATTGAGGTTAACTGACACAGGAGCTAACCGTGCCAGAAACAAAACCACTCAAAGGTGGCGGAATTCCTGCGCATAATAATAAATAAAAAGGAATATACAACGTCCAGTACTCCATTAAAAGTTATGGTTAAATATAAAACCCCATACTTCCCCCCATTGTTCATACTCAAGGTATATACGTTCCAAGAGTTTTGGTGCGTAATCTCTTTCACTTTACGTTATTTACATATTATTGGAATTGGTGATGACTCTCAAAGCATAACAAATCAATCAACAATATTTATTCAATCAACCAAACATACCAATTTAATTCTTGAATAATTAGTAACCAAATATTAATTAATGTTGAACCCTTTTAATTCTACCTCAGTGTCAAGGACACCTTAAACCCATAAAGCGCCAAAAATCCTATCCCTTGGTGTTAAAAACACCTTAAGTGCACAAAGGCACAAACATACAATTTATTCCTTGTGTAGATAGACACTTATATAGCTCCTTCCTCATGCTTAAAGCATCAATAAGAATTGTTTGAACCATAATAAAATTCCTTTTTAATATTCCAAACATAACTAAGCATGTAATTTAATTAATCATGCATTCTAACATGCCATAAGTAAGAGTGTGGTTCAAACACAACATGCCAAACATTAATTTTCCAACTATTAATTCATCTCAAATAAATCATGCTTTCTAATTTAATCGCCAATATCAATAATCCACAATTTCCAATCATAAATCTTAGCATGATACTATTTAGGATTAATTAAATCAAGCCTAGCATGATACTACATCACCAAAAATATGCTAAGTACGCGAACATACCTTGAGTACGATTTTAAAATTGCCACGACTAGTAGAAATTGCTTACTTCAAAGTCTCCTACACATTAAAATCATAATAGAGTATTGAAATCCACTCTAAACAAATTTTCAGCAATATATACTATTTTAAAACCCCTCATAATTTAATTAAAGTAGCTGAAATTATATTTAAAACACCATAATTAAATCCCTATTAATGGGTAATTAAAATTTCTTCAAGAAACATAATATTAAGTGTTCTACATAAAATTCCAGCACTTTATTTTAATTAAAACTTGCTGTAATTAAGCCTTAAAACACTTAAAACAAAGGTCTACCGCAATATACATCATAATCCTTCAATTACTCATATATCAAGAACCTAGGGTTTCAAAAATTGGGGATTTTTTAATTAAAAACCAAATCTGAAAATTAATTAACATAATTATAATAATCACACATCAAAACTAAATCCCAAAACTCATAATTTACAATTAGATTAAAGCATAGATTAAATTTGAGCAAGAAACATTTGATTTTTTATTTTATTATTATTTTTTTTCGAAACTCACGACTGCCGACTGCAAGCCGGCGCCACTGCCGGCTGCTGCCAGCACTGGTGGTCGCCGCTGCTGCCGGCTGGGTGGCTGGTGGTCGGCAGCCCAACGGTGGTGGTGGTGCGAAAACAAAAGGGGAAGGGGAAGGAGAAAGAAAAAGAAAAAGAAAGAAGAAAAATATGGAGAAAAGGGAGAGAACTTTATCTTGGGTTTTCTCCACTCTAGGCAAAGTTGAATTGCCTCATAAGAGGGATATTTATACCCCTTCTCTATCACCCTTTTACCCTAAACTTTCCTCCTTTAGTTTTTCCTAATCCCATCCCTACTAAAACTTGTTAAAATCATAATTTCCTAAAATAAAACCCCAACTTTTATAAAATAAATAATTAAACAAACTTTCCTTTAGTAAAAATATTTCCAAACTTACATAGGATAAATAATTAAAACACCATAATTAAAATAAATTAAATACCCTTATAAAATACGTATTTTAAATAAAATACGTATAAAAATATGGGGTATTACAGTCTACCCCCCTTAAAAAAAGTTTCGTCCCAAAACTTGGGAAACGAAATTCAAAACTTTTCCTCTTTATGTATAGTATTGCTGTACCTTTTGTCATTCCTTTACTCCTTTGTGTCTCTTTGAGAGCACTAATACTCAAAATACTTAATAGAATTTGTGCAAAAAGCACCAAAAATAAGTAAAATATAGGGAAAAAGCGCGAAATTCTATCGCATTCTACCCCCCTTAAAGAAAATGAGTTACGCCCCGTAACTCCACATACCTGAAACAGCTCCGGGTATTTCTTTTTCATTTCATCTTCTGCCTCCCATGTGGCTTCCTCATATTCTTGGTTAGACCAAAGTACTTTCACAATGTTAACGTTCTTATTGCGTGTACTACGCACTTTACTGTTAAGAATCTTGACAGGTCTCTCCTCATAAGTTAAGCTTTGATCTAACTCAATGGTTTCGGGTTGTAGCACATGGGATTTATAAAGAATGTACCTTCTCAATTGGGACACATGAAATACATCATGTACTTTACTAAGCTCCATAGGTAAGGCTAACCTATAAGCTACTTTGCCTATTCTTTGTAGTATTTCATATGGACCAATGTATTTTGGACTGAGCTTTCCTTTCTTTCCAAATCTCATCCCCCCTTTCATTGGTAACAACTTTAACAACACTTTATCACCAATTTCGAACTCTTCTTCCCTTCGCTTTAAGTCTGCATAGCTCTTTTGGCGATCTTAAGCTGCTTGAATTTTAGCTTGAATTTCCCTTACTTGCTTAACTGTATCTTCAATCGTTTGAGGCTCTAGGATCATAGTTTCAATAATGTCGTTTCAACAAATTGGACTACGACATTTCCTCCCATACAAAGCCTCAAATGGTGCCATTCCTATGCTCGCATGGTAACTTTTATTGTAGGAAAATTCAATTAAATCCAAGCTATCTTCCCATCCTCCCTGGAAGTTTATTACACAAGCTCTCATCATGTCCTCCAAGGTTTGAATGGTTCTCTCAGTTTGCCCATCTGTGGCAGGGTGAAATGCCGTACTCATCTTAAGTGTTGTACCAAAATTTTCTTGTACACTTTTCCAGAATTTTGAGAGAAACCTGAAATCTATGTAAGATACAATATCCTTTGGAACCCCATGTAACCTCACAACATGTTTGTTGTAAGCTTTCGCAAGTTGCTCCATCTTCCAAGTTTCTTTTATTGGTATAAACACTGCTGATTTTGTAAGTCTATCCACCACTACCCAAATGGTATCATTTTCACTCTGTGACTTAGGAAGGCAAGTCACAAAATCCATTGAAATGCAATCCCACTTCAATCCTGGAATTTCTAATGACTACACCGTCCCTTGAGGCCTATTGTGCTCTGTATTCACCTTTTGACATGTTAAACACTTTGCCACAAACTCAGCAACCTCATTTTTCATTCTAGGCCACCAAAACATTTTCTTCAAATCTTTATATAGCTTGTCTCCTCCCGGGTGTACTGAGTAAGGTGTATTATGGCCTTCTTCCATCAACTTTCTCTTCACTTCCACACATTTCTGTGGTACGCACCATCGATCTTTGTACCTCAAACTCCCATCTTTTTGAATCTTGAAGTCTGTAGTTTTTCCCTGCTTAATTTTCTCGCGAATCGTATCCAACTTTACATCTCCCTCTTGGTTGGCTCGAATCTCGATGCTTAGACTCGCAAGAATACCCGCTGGTACTCCCCATTCTACAACTTCTAAATTCAATTTCATCATTTCCCTACATAACTCATTAGTTACTACTAACGAGTTTAGTCCATTACTAGTTTTATGACTTAGAGCATCCGCAACTACATTCGTTTTTCCTTCGTGGTATTGTATGTCTAAATCATAATCCGTCGTATACTCTAACCATCTCCTTTGACGAGAGTTCAAATTCTTTTGGGTGAAAATATATTTTAAGCTTTTATGGTCTGTGTAAATTCTATATTTCACTCCATACAAATAATGGCCCCAAATATTTAGTGCAAAAATGATTGCATCTAATTCCAAATCATGGGTTGGATAGTTTATTTTGTGGGTCTTTAACTGCCTCGATGCATATGCAATCACCTTCCCATTTTTCATAAGCACGCAATTTAAACCATTCTTTGATGCAACGCTATACACATCATACAATCCACTATCATCCAGAAGTGTAAGCACTGATGCTGTAATTAGTTTGTGTTTCAAGAGTTGGAACGCCTCTTCACACTTATCGTCCCACTCAAAATTCTTGTCCATCTTCATCAAGGTGGTCATAGGTTTAGCAATCTTGGAAAAATCCTTGACAAAACGCCTATAATACCCTGCTAAACTTAAGAAACTCTGCACGTCAGATACTGTCTTTGGTGTAGGCCAACTCTTAACAGCTTCTATTTTGCTGGGTCTACCTCTACTCCGTCCTTGGACACGAAATGTCCCAAGAAGGCTACCTTTTCCAGCAAAAACTCACACTTAGAGAATTTTGCATAAAGGTGATTTTCTCTTAGTGTTTGCAAAATTGCCCTTAGGTGTTCTGCTTGCTCTTCCTTGCTCTTTGAGTACACTAATATATCATCTATGAACACTACTACAAACTTATCCATAAATTGATGAAACACCTTATTCATCAAATCCATAAAGATTGCTGGAACATTTGTCAATCCAAAAGGCATAACTTTAAACTCGTAGTGTCCACATCTTGTCCTAAATGAGGTTTTAGGAATGTCCTCGTCGGCAATCCTCAATTGGTGATACCCAGATCTCAAGTCGATCTTTGAAAACACTATGGCACCCTTTAGTTGGTCAAACAAATCATTAATTCTTGGTAAGGGATACTTATTCTTTATGGTTACTTTATTTAGTTCCCTATAGTCAATACACAACCTCATACTTCCATCCTTCTTTTTCATGAATAGAACTGGTGCACCCCAAGGAGAAGCACTTGGTATAATGTATCCCTTTTCCAATAAATCTTGCAATTGCTCCTTTAATTCACTCATTTCTGCAGGTGCCATTCGATATGGTGCCTTGGATATTGGGGCTGTTCCGGGAACTAAATCTATGGTAAAGTCGATTTCCCTCTTAGGTGGCATTCTAGGAATCTCCTCTGGAAATACATCCAGAAATTCATTGACTACTTCTATATTTTCTAGATTTGTCACTTCTTCATGGTCCATATTCCTAACACTACAGAAATATACTGGATGTCCCTTCTTCATGTATTTTGCTAATTTTAGCAGTGATATTAACCTTGGGCACTTGGTTTTACCATTCATCCAGTAAGTCACCAATTAATTTCTGCTTGTGACCATCTTCACTTTCTGTAATCTACAACTAATCTCAGCATTATACTTACTCAACCAGTCCCTTCCCAGAATAAGATCAAAGTCACTCAGCCCAAACTCAATAAGGTCAGACGGGAATATCTTTCCTTCTCTTTCTAAAGGCACATTTCTAAAGGTTTTGGTACATTTCACTACCCCACCTGTCGGAATGTTTATGGGTACATCTACTACTTCTACTGTCTTTAAACAATCTTTAAGTTTTGAAACAATACCCTTAGACACAAAAGAAAAAGTTGCACCAGAATTAAACAATACTTTATTAGGAATAAAGTTAATAGAAAAAGTACAAGTGATAACATCTTTCGTGGCATCCGCCTCATGCCTACTCAGAACATTCAGTTTCCCTGCAGTTCCACCCTTCTGTTCGCTATTCCCACTGGTGGTGTTACTGTTCTTCGCCCCATTCTGTTGCACTCCCTTATTCCCAGTAAAGTTGTTGTTGTTCCCCTGGAAATTCCTCTGGTTTCCTTCTGAATTATTGTTGTTTTTCCTGTTCCCATTGCTATTCTTGGAGAAACACTCATACTCCCAATGCCCAAGTTTATTACAAACACGACAAGCGACCAAATTGCCCTCGCAATCCTTTCCAGGGTGGTTATTTCTACACCTCTTGCAAAAATAAATCCTCCCATTCTTGTTATTCCCCTGTTTATTGTTTCTAGCCCCTCCATTGTTGTTACGGTTTCCCTGACGGTTATTACCCTGGAAGTTATTATTGTTGTGAAGGTTATTGTTATGGTGGTACTTCTTCTTCTTAAAACCATTATGGTTTCCCTGCTGGTTTCCAGAAACCTGCCCCACTTTTTTCCTCTTCTCCTTTCCTTCTATTTCATCTAACTCCTTCTTCTTCTTCTCCTCCAATGCATAAAGGTGTGCGGCCATTCCATATACTACTTCATCCAGGGTCTCAAATACTTGCCCGCACAGCTTTAACTACAAATCAGTAGTTAAACCACTCTCAAACTTCCTAGCTTTTGCTTTCTCCGTAGCAACAGACTCTTCAGCAAAACGGGACAACTCAATAAACTTGGTGTAGTATTCCGTAACTGACATCCTTTCCATCTTAAGGTTTGAGAATTCCTCAGCTTTCTGCTTCTGCAAAAATCTAGGATAAAACTTGTCTCTCACTTTCTCTTGGAATTTAGTCCAATTGAACCCAAGTAGCGCTCTAATGGTAGTCTCATTTTGTTGCCACCAAAGGTCAGCTTCACCCCTCAGATAGTAAGTAGCACAACTCACTTTTAATTTTTCAGGGCATCCCACAACTCCAAATAGTTTCTCAAATTCCCTCAACCAGTTTTCCAATATGGTAGGGTCAGGCTCCCCTTGATATGTTGGTGGATTACTTTGTGCCACCTTCTTAAAGAGCTCCCCCTGAGCATCCCCATTACCAGTTGAGTTTCTTGCCAATTGTTGGGCAACTGTTGCCAATTGCCTCACTACTTCATTCAAATCATTTCCACCATTACCAGAACCTCTCCCCCCTGCCATTTTATTTCTCCTTAATTAAGGACAAGGGTCTATATTAGAAATGTCTATGGTTAGTTCTCAAGACATACACCCATCTATTACCTAGCACTCTTTAAACATTCACAGTAAAATTTGAAGCTAACAAATTGGGATAGCGAAAGCTAAGAATTCCCTAAATTTCTAGCTTTGTCAATCAATTATTGATTGCTAACCAACCATACATTTAATAAAGCATCACATAGATAAAAAAAAAAAAAATAATTCCCATAGATGACCATAGCTTAGAAATATTTATTAGAATTTAGTTGCTTGGAATTTTGGCTATTGGAATAGTGATGTGAAATGGGAGAAATGGAAAATAAATGAATTTATTTATTAGTAATATATAAAAAAATTGACAAGGAAATAAATGAGGTCTTATTAATTAAAATAGACTGAAATTACTAAAATAAAAATTGCTTTCTAGAAACTTGTGTGGTCATGCCACTTATTAATTTAAAACTAAAATAATAATAACTAAAATAAAGACTGTAAATTCATGATGAGGAAAGTTATAAAATCTAATCCTTTCGAACGTTGTCCCTTTTGTCAGTGGATTGTTTGTAGCTTGAAAGATAGAAATCAGAATCATTTGACTCCTCCATTGGTTCAGATGTCTCAGGTTCGGGTTCTACTTGTACAAACTCCCCTTCTTCCTGCTCATCTGATGAAATGTCTATTATTATTGGAGTTGGAGGTGGATTAGGATTAGAAATCTCCATAAGTGAACTATCTCCCTCTTGTTGTTCTCCATTTTCTGTCTAACTACCCCCTGACGAAGAAGAAGAAGAATTTCTTAGTTATTGATTAGGAGGAGGATTGTTCCCTACTGGATTATCGTAGTAGTAGTCAGGGTAGGGAAGATTTAAGTGCTGACAATGAGCTTTTTCCACTCTTACGAGATATTTAGTCAAGAAAACATAATCTGGATACCACTGGCCATAATAGTCTTTGTATTTATGGTAATTCAGAATGTCTCCTGGAAGGTAAAAATCGGAAAATCTCTATTTGACAGCAATGTAAGGAGGCTCCTCTAGAAGACAATCGACAATCATAGCCGAAATACGATCAGGGGTGACATAAACTCTGTCTCGCAAGACATTGCTCATGTAGGAACAAAAGTATCTGATCTTTTCTACAAAGTCGTAGGGGTGTTTATTATGTTTCTTTACAAGTGATCCCATTTGTGTATATTTGCTAGGAAAGATTAGCATCATGTAGAGAAAAGGCTTAGAAAAGAATTCCTTCCGAAAAAAATAAAATAAATAATATAGTCTTGTAGGAAATTAAGTTTGGTGTTCAATCATACAATTTTGAAGGATCACATAGAATAATACACATATTGCATGCTTTCATCAATAAACGTCTAGTCAAACAACATGCTTGAACACTCAAAATAAAATTATGCACACAGGGAAGAAATTAAATTCTAGCCTATGTGCTCTTTCTTTTCCTACCCAAGCTCACCAACATGTTAATAAAAGCTTTTAACACATAATTCTTACCTCAATCCTTGCTCCCTGCAAAACATAACAAACAAAAAAAGTATATATATATTTTTACCCTGCTAAAAAAAAATTTTGAAATTAATGGGAAGAGGGCCAAAAATTTCGGCCCTACTAAAAAAAATTCCGACACTCTAAAACAAAAAAATTCGATTGTCCCACTTATAAAAAATCGAACCAAAATAAAATAAATAAAAAAATATAATTCAGCCCTTAACAAAAATAAAAGAAATAAAATCAGAACAAATAACATTGCATAATTAAATTAACACTTGGCCAAATTTAAATCATAGTAAGAAAAACGTTTTCGGGTTAGTGGTAATTTAAAATCTCAACCAAAGCTCTGATACCACATTGTAACACCCTAGAAATTCCTTTCTTTTAAATATCCACTTTCCTTTTTAAAATACGATTTAGGAATATCTAAGACATTACCGCCACCGTGAAAACAACTAAGGCAACTATCAAAGATACACAGCGGAAGACTTTAAATTAAAAAAACCGTTTAAACAAGTCAACCAAATGAAATTAAAGTTTAAAACCAAACAAACAAAGTCAAATAAAATCAAACTACAACTTGAAACCATTAAAGGCCCTTATTAAAAACCGTTCCAAAACCAAGCCTTTGCGTTAGTCCACATGAAAAGTATCATAAATAAACAATGCATAAAACACATCGTAAACTATTGGAAACTAGCATGATTCACTCTTCACTCATGCCTCGTCATGAATATGCTTCAATACCTGAAAAGTTTATCTCTACTTGTCCCCACTACTCTTCATTAAAAATGGGTCGACATAGGGCCAAGATAAAGACATGGCCAAACACACAAACACACACAATCAGCAAAGTTGAGTACGTAGGCGTAATTAAACACACTAACATGCTTTCACATATCAACACACACTTACCTCAATGCACCTGTTTACAAGCACACACAACAATCAACTAGACACTAAATAATTCATTTAGCGTTGATTACGGATCGAACGGGTTTCCAACTATACCTCCCCCAAATAAGTTTAGGTTAACTGACACGGGAGCTAACCGTGCCAGCGACAAAACCACTCAAAGGTGGCGGAATTCCTGCGCATAATAATAAATAAAAAGGAATATACAGCGTCCTGTACTTCATTAGAAGTTATGGTTAAATATAAAACCCCATAACTTCCCCCCATTGTTCATACTCAAGGTATATACGTTCCAAGAGTTTTGGTGCGTAATCTATTTCACTTTACGTTATTTACATATTATTGGACTTGGTGATGACTCTCAAAGCATAATAAATTAGTCAACAATATTTAGTCAATCAACCAAACATACCAATTTAATTCTTGAATAATTAGTGACCACATATTATTTAATGTTGAACCCTTTTAATTCTACCTCAATGTCAAGGACACCTTAAACGCATAAAGCGCCAAAAATCCTATCCCTCGGTGTTAAAAACACCTTAAGTGCACAAAGGCACCAACATACAATATATTCCTTGTGTACATAGACACTTATATAGCTCCTTCCACATGCTTAAAGCATCAATAAGAATTGTTTGATCCATAATATTCCAAACATAACTAAGCATGTAATTTAATTAATCATGCATTCTAGCATGCCATAAATAAAAGTGTGGTTCAAACACAACATGCCAAACATTAAATTTCCAACTATTAATTCATCTCAAATAAATCATGCTTTCTAATTTAATCACCAATATCAATAATCCACAATTTCCAACCAGAAATCTTAGCATGATATTATTTAAGATTAATTAAATCAAGCCTAGCATGATATTACATCACCAAAAATATGCTAAGTACGCGAACGTACCTTGGGTACGATTTTAAAATTGCCATGACTAGTAGAAATTGCTTACTTAAAAGTCTCCTACACATTAAAATCATAATAGAGTATTAAAATCCACTCTAAACAAATTTCCAGCAATATATACCATTTTAAAACCCCTCATAATTTAATTAAAGTAAGCTGAAATTATATTTAAAACACCATAATTAAGTCCCTATTAATGGGTAATTAAAATTTCTTCAAGAAACATAATATTTAGTGTTCTACATAAAATTCCAGCACTTTAATTTAATTAAAACTTGCTGTAATTAAGCCTTAAAACACTTAAAACAAAAGTCTACCGCAATATACATCATAATCCTTCAATAACTCATATATCAAGAACCTAGGGTTTCAAAAATTGGGGCTTTTTTTAATTAAAAACCAAATCTGAAAATTAATTTACATAATTATAATAATCAAACATCAAAACTAAATCCCAAAACTCATAATTTACAATTAGATTAAAGCATAGATTAAATTTGAGCAAGAAAGATTTGATTTTTTATTATTTTTTTTTTCGAAACTCACGAATGCCAACAGTAGGCCGGCGCCACTGTCGGCTTCTGCCAGCACTGGTGGTCGCCGCTGCTGCCGGCTGGGTGGCTGGTTGTCGCGGCCCACCGGTGGTGGTGGTGCAAAAACAAAAGGGGAAGGGGAAGGAGAAAGAAAAAGAAAAAGAAAGAAGAAAAATAAGGAGAAAAGGGAGAGAAGTTTACCTTGGGTTTTCTCCACTCTGGGCAAAGTTGAATTCCCTCATAAGAGGGATATTTATACCCCTTCTATATCACCCTTTTACCCTAAACTTTCTTCCTTTAGTTTTTCCTAATCCCTTCCCTACTAAAACTTGTTAAAATCCTAATTTCCTAAAATAAAACCCCAACTTTTATAAAATAAATAATTAAACAAACTTTCCTTTAGTAAAAATATTTCCAAACTCACATAGGATAAATAATTAAAACACCATAATTAAAACTATTTAAAACCCCTTATAAAATACATATTTTAAATAAAATACGTATAAAAATACGAGTTACGTATAAAACTGAGTACTGTCTTTTTGTTTTTTTCACCTTTTGGGTACTTTATGTGTTTTTTTTCACCTTTTAGGTACTCTAGTTAGAAAACCGGTGACTTAACCCAACATTAACCCACTGGAGCAAAACTCAATACCTTAGCTAAATAAATCCAAAAAAAACTCAGTACCTTCATTTAATTTTCAATCCTAAAAAACTCAGTCCCCTATTTAATACATGCGCAGCAACCAAAATAGGTAAGTCCTTAAATATGTTTATGCAAATACAGAGTATATTTCACTCCCAAAAAAAAAGTTTAAAACAAAATAGTCAAAGCAACATCACCTAATGAGTTGATTAAGGTTTTGAGATATGTAACATCAAAATCAACATCCAAGTCATTGAAAAATTTCAGTTCACCACCCACATATGATGAATTACTCTGCCAATGCCCACCATGATGAACTATAATGCAAGGTGCAATGTCATCAGCCATATCTACAAATCATTTAGAAGTTGGATTCATGTTATGAGAGGTACATTACCAAAGATCAAATACAATGCATAAGAAAAGTCACACTGCATTGTCATTAACACTTTAACAAAAAAAAGAGAGTATGTAAAGAAAGATGAATTATAAGACAAACTAAACCATTTTCCATTTGATCAACAAAATATTTCATTACAAAGATAATCATTTGAATCAATTAGTTGTCAATGCTTTGACAATGTGTTACAAAAAGGGACATTCTCACAATGTCATCTAGCATTGACAACAACATCTAAAGGGCTACAAGCAAAAAACAGTTCTGCCCCCATCTAACTAAGTTAGCTATACAAACCCAAAATGCTAACTACAACAACCCCATCCACCTACACCTACAACTACAGCTACTCCTCCCCAAACAAACAAGGGAAGCCATCACAATAGGTTGTCCAGTCACCAGTCATGTGAGCCCAAAAGTCATGACCTCCATTGTTAACTATGTCATCAGCTTCCCACCCTAGGTGGGCATTGTAGTTGTTGAAGTGATGGTAGGGAACAATCCTACGCTTATGGACGATCCTCCAATAGTCCATACAAACCCTCCCAGCCTCAAGTTGATCTTCCCAGCTAAGTTTGGGGAACACATGGAGCACCATAATTTGCTCCATACCTAAAACAGGGTGTGCCTCCTCAATGCCAAATCTTATCATCTCCCTCAACCTCCTACAAGTATTAGAGGCCGCAGCCGTAGAAGAAGCTTCCAATCTTGGGAAAAAATTAAAACGAAGGACTTCAAGGTGTAGCAATGGGTGAGCATCCTCAAGACCATCCATTTTCCTCCTACAATCACCAAAGACAACAACTTCTTTAATCTCTCACACTAAGACTCTGTTTTTATCAAAACCCTAACAACCACACATCTGACTAACTAACGCAACCAAAATCAAACACACACCAAACACATAACCCATTTTAGCACATCCACCATCTAATTTACACACATAATCGCATAATTTAAGCACAAAATTTTAAAAAAAAACACATAACCCTAAAACCTAAATATACCCATTCGAAACTTTGAACAATTTCGCAAAAAAAACCACAAAACCAGAAGTTCAGGATGCTTACTTAACAATCTTCAACAATGGAATGTGAATTACCACTTTTGGAAGCCCCCAAATCAGAAGAATGTTCAAGTTTGCAGAGAGAATTTGAGAAGACGAACAGAGGAATAAATGAGAAATGGCCCCTAAATAAACCCCCTTGGTTATCCAAACGCTGTGTTTCATTTTAAGCCAAAGAAATGAGTTGCTTGTACAGCAAGCTCCCACTCCCCCAGGCACATGTGTTAAAATCCAATGCGCCGCCATCAAATCATCCTCAGACGCATTTAATAGGGGACTCAGTTTTTTACGCTTTCCATTTCACTTTTTAAAGCGGGTCCCACATTTAACCAAGGTACTAAGTTATTTACTCACCTTTGGTTAAATTTTTGACGGAATATTCCTTTCAGTACCCAAAAGGTGAAAAAAAACATAGAGTACTCAAAAGGTGAAAAAACTAAAAAGAGAGTACCTACTTTTATACTTAACTCATAAAAATACGGGGTATTACAGTCTAAAACCTTTCTTAGCAGCAAAAGAAGGAGAAGGGATGCCATTAATGATAACAAAAAAGGAGACAGTAGTAACATAGTTCATAATCCATCCAATAAAAATCCCAAGAAACTTCATTCAATAAAAATCCCAAGGAACTCAGCTAAGATAGTTTCCAACAAACTTCATTCAATAAAGTCATAAGCTTTCTTCAAATCCACTTTGATCATGAACCTAGGAGTGATATGCTTATGAGAGTAACCCTTAATCAGCTCAGTAGCCAAAAGAATGTTGTCACATATGTGCTTACCAATATTAAAACCAGCCCGAGCTTCATCACAACATCCCCTATAATCCTTGAAATTCTAGCTGCCAGAATCTTTAAAACGATTTTATATGACACAATATAGCAAGCAATGTGCCTGAAATCCTTAGCAAAGGAAGGATTCTGAACTTTAAGATCTAGAGTAATAGTTGTGCAATTCTAGGCTTTTTACATAACTCTAGTTGTAAAGAATTCTAGCACAACAGCATAAATATCACTCTTAACAATATGCCAGGACTTATGAAAAAAGAAAGAGTTAAAACCATCAATACCAAGAGCTTTGGTGGCTTCAATTCCCTTAATGGCTTCATTAATCTCACCTGTAGTCACATGAGCAATAAGAGATTGCTGAGCAGAAACTGACAATTGCCTCCCTTTTCTTAAAGTGACAAGATAAACTACAGTCAGAGAAATGGCAGCAGACCCCATAAAATTCTTGTAAAAACCAACAATCTAATGCTCAACCTCATTAGGTTTCTTCAACATAATGTTATCATCACTAGTAGAAAATATCAAAAAGGCACCCCCTAATTGGCACCGGATAAGTCCAAACCGGTGCCAAAAATGGCCTACAAAATTGGTGGGAAGCTGAACTAGAATAAAAGGCACCGGTTCACTTCAAACCGGTGCCAAAAACACAAAGGCCACCGGTTTGAACTGGTGCCTTTGTGAACCGAACCTTTTAATTATTAAAAAAATAAAAAAACCGCCCTTACTCTCTCTCTTTAATTAAAACCCTAAAACCTTGCTCCTTCTCTCTCCTCTCAGTTCGCCTCCTTCACTCTCTCCTCTCCATTCTCGATCCTCTGCTCTCCCTTCTCTCTCCTCTAGCTCTCCTTCCTAATCACTTCTCTTTCTCTACAACAACAATAACACCACCGCAACAACAACAACAACACCACCGCAAAGTCGCCACCACAAAGTTCGATGTTCTCATTCGATTTACTCATTTTTTCCCGACAATTTTACCACCACCGTAACATCATCACCACCACCAGCGATTTCCTCAATTTTTTTCGCATTTTCTCTCCCCCTCGTGATGAAATTAAAGGTTTTCAGGTCAAATTCGACCATGAAAACTCTAGATTTTGAGTTTTCATGGTCGAATTCGACCTTTATAACCCAAATTTAAGCTAATTTCGGGGGTTTTTGGTGTAATTTGAGGTAAAATCTCTTTTTTTCTCACTTTTTTTTGAGATTTTTGGTGGAATTCGAAGGTTTGAGGGTGTGTGTCTGGATTAGCTCGAGTGCATTCAAGGAGTTTGATGGAGCGAATTGTGGAATTGAGATTACATTTTTTTTTCGAGTTTTTTTTTTTTTTTTGAATAGCCGAACACTATTTTTTTGAGTTCCATATTACCATATATTTTGTTATTGTTTTTTGGTTTAATTTGGTTGCAATTGTTTTTTTTTTTTTTTTTTTTTTTTTTTTTTTTTTTTTTTTTTGTCCTATAATGTTTAAAAATTTAAGATTGTAGTTTATTTAGGATTTATATTAATTTTGGTGTCCAAATTTGATGCAGGTTTTACACTCCACACAGAAAAAGGATTCAGATATGAAGATGATGTAGATTTTGGTGTTTTAATTCGATGTTGTAATGTAATATTTTTATTTTCTTTTTCTGAAATTGTAATATAATGTTGTAATGTAATGTCATATCAATTTTTTCTGTAATTTGATGAATATATATATATTTGATGAATGTGATTATTGTACGTATTTTGTTTTTAATATTATTTTCTGTTAATATTTAAGTTTAAAAAAAGACAAAAAAAAAATTTATATTTTTTAGTCACTTTTGGCACCGGTTAACCGGTGCCAAAAACAAGCAAATAATTTTTTTTTCCATTTTTGGCACCGGTTATCTGGTGCTAATTCTGAGTTTTGGCACCGGTTTGAACTGGTGCCTTTTTAAACCACTTATTGCCACCCCCTTTATTGGCACCGGTTCAAACCGGTGCCTTAGGCCAGGTTTGAACCAGTGCCAATTCAATTTTTTCACGTAGTGCATGAGTGTAAATAGAATCAATTCTATTAACACTCTTTCTATGCTGCATAACAGAAAAGAAATAATGAGTATTACCATCTCCCAACTTGAATCCATTCAATTCTAGATTTTTGTTTATAGATATTCTCTTGAACATATCTTCAATACTTCACTTGTTGTATACAATTATTTTCAGCAAGGACCAAATCAGGGTCAAAACCATCATTTAGCTTCACCTACACCTCTTAAAAAGCTACCTGACCAACATCAATTCTAGCATACGCATTGCTAAAGAGCTTAGAATTTAAATCATTCACTTTAGCTTTGAAAATCTTTAGTTTATTCCAAACTTTACCCATAGCAGAGCCGTAGCCTGAACTGTCCCAAGCTTCTCTAACAGAATCGTCAAAATTAGCATGAGAAGCAATACAATTAAGGAATCTAAAGGGTCTTCCCTTTCTAGGAAAAGAAGCAAAAACATTAAAGAGCAAAGGGCTATGATCAGACATGGAAGGAACCAAGTAAATAGCCTCAACATGAGCATAGTGATCAAGCCAACATTGATTAACCATGCCTCTATCAATCCTAGTACATGTTCTAGGCCCTGAATGAGCCTTATATGAACAAGAATAAAAGAAACCTTTACTCTAAATCTCAAGAAGCTCCACATAATCAATAAACTGTTTGTAATCACTAACTTCATAGTCAATAACTTCAGTCCCATTCAATCTATCATCAGTATTCAAGACAGAATCAAAATCCCTTGCACAAAGCCAAGGAAGATTTGGGATATGCAACCCTTTATTGCCAGCCCAAAGATCCTTCCTGTCACGAATAGAATGGATCCCATACACAAAAGTGCAAACAATTTCTTTCTGAAAATCCTTAGAACTAATAATACAATGAACATATTGCTCATTGACAGCCAGAACCTGAAGAGTAAGCCTATCATTTCTCCATCCTATCTAAATTCTGCCTTTCTGAGAACAAGAATAGTTATCAGTCTAAGCCCAACCTCTACCAAGTATCCTCTACATAGTCACTTCAGTCTTCTTTCTTATTTTTGTTTCAAAGAGAGCAACAACATCAACACTTTATTTATAAAGCAACTGTTTTACATCAGCCACTATATTAAGGTCATTAACACCTCTTATGTTCCATGTGAGGACTATTATGATTCTAGATGGGGATTACAATCACCTCCGTTAGGAAATAGCCCAAGAGTATCATCCAAGGCAAAATATGAATTTGAATTAGCAATTCTAGTAGTAGTATAAGTAGAACCGTGAGTCTTATGCCTTCTTCCTACTATTCTCCCGTCATCCGAGTTGTGTTGATGAGCAGGAGTAATAGTAGAAGCACCATGAAGATAGTGGTCACCATTATTAGAAGAACCAGCAACAACAGGAATAACCATAGGAATTGCAGGAAAAGGAGGAGGACCAGCAGGAACAGGGCCCATCTTAGGCTTTGGAACCCAAACCTTGACTAGTTCCTTTGCAGTTTGTTTATTCGGAGCTGGTTTCTTAGTTGGTGGCTTAGCGGGAGCATCACAGTTATGGCCAACCCTATTACAATTTTTACAGAAAGGAGGATCCCACTCAAATATAATTTCTTACTCAATCAGTTCACCTGCAGGACTCTCAACCCATATACTAGAAGGAAGAGGTTTAGTAGCATCTACCTCAATGAGAAGCCTAGCAAAGGAGACTCTCATTTCTTTAGATGTACACTTATCAGCACAAATAGGCACCTAAATAATACTCCCCATTCTGCTAAGAGTCTCAATACCCCAGTAGCTGAGAGGCAAGTTAGGGAGCTTAACCCATAAAGGAATTGTTCTAAGAACTTCATCATGAAAATTAAATTTCTCAAATAATGATTTAACAATAGCAGGTCTACCCATAAACATATGAGGGCCAACATTCAGAATAGTATCCTTATCGGCAGAATTTTGCAAATTGATGAGAAAATAACCATAATCTTGCCAATATATATTAGGCTTAAGAACACTACTCTAATTATCATAAATGTACCTGTGTACAGCAGCAATGGTGAGATAATATCCTAGAACATAGAAAACAACAGTGTTCCTCCATTTTATTACCCTACTCCAGTTCTACAGTCTAAAGCTGAGCAACAGTCTTTCCATCTTTGATTACAGGGGTAACAAAGCACAGGCTGATACCCTTAGAAGTAAGCATCTCTTGAGAAACCTTATTCCAAGGATTTCTTTTTTGAGGTTGATTAATTGTCTTAGGCTGTCCAGGTGGTTGATTAACACCTATAAGAACACTTCCCAAAGCAATCAAAGAAGAATCGGTCATGGAATCTAATCGAACAGTAGTTTGCAAAACCCTAGGTACTGCTAGGTTTACATCCCTTACAATTGATCAAAAATTGAGAGCATTACTACTTCCAAGCAAATCAAAATTATTATATGGAGCAACTCTTGTACCAATTAAAGTAGAATCAGATCAAAAAACTAATGGAACAGTATTTTTGGGTAATGTTTTACTGGATTTTGTTCAAGTGAGCACTCAACACATAAACTTTCTCAAGAGCTTTCAAATCTGCTCTAGTAATCTTCCCAACAGAAGGATGAACTAAATCAGTTGGAGGAGTAACTAGCTTTTGAAGATCATCAGTTTCTTCAGGAATCGAAGCAGACCTAGAAAATCCATGATCATTCAATTGATTTAATCCATCAATCAAAGTAATTGATGAAGCTATATTAGTTTGATTTAGGTTATTTTGAGGTATGGGGGTTGATTGTTTCTTCTTTCGAGCCATGGAAACCGATTAAGTAGAAGGAAAACAAGCAGAATAAAATCACCATGGAAGGAGAGTGAAGAGAGAAAAGTCAATGCCCCTTCGATTCAAAAAGCTTTTTACTCAATTACACTCTTGACTTTTATACTTGTTAGGCATAATTAAGCATATAATGCGTCGTATAACAAAGTTCCATCTTTTCCTTTAATACGTACATCAATTACTACATCAATGAGTTGTACACAACAACGTATAAAGCGAAAAGATATGTTGGTTGTCAAGCATCGACAATTTTGAGTTTCCAACCCAGTATACTTCATGTTTATCAAAACTACATTGTGTTTTGAATACAAGATGTCCAACCCTCCTCTCAAACTTATAACAGGCATTTATGAGAATTGTATTTTTAGAATTGCCTTACCTTTCTTTGAGAACCATTCTCAAAGATTTCCATTACCAATCATGGAAAACAATATAGTTTGATATGTAATTCTACAAATATAAGTGCAAAGTATAACCATTTATCAAGTAATATAAGTGCAAAGTATAACCATTTTTTAAAAAAATAATAAGTTTGAAAATTAAAAATTACATTCATGGAAATTTTCAATCTTATTGAACGTCTTATCCACGCATTAAATTTGTCCCCATTTGGGGAGAATAAGTCGATTCCAAGATCCAAAGAAAACAAAGAGTGATTAAGCATGCTTTGAATTGTCTTAACACTCACTAGTAGAAAAAATGTGATGGGAAGCGGTTATTGGGAAGCGGTTTACCAAATCCGCTTCCCATTTGCTTAATAAAAAAAAAAAAAGAGGGAAGTGAAATGGCCAGCGGTTTTGGCGCGAACCGCTTCCTTTTCAATTAATGGCCAGCGGTTTGGCCTTGAACCGCTTACCATTAGTTAAATTGGCAAGCGGTTCAATGCCAAACCGCTTACCATTTTAAAAAAAAAAAAAAAAGCGGGCTTCGTTCAATTCACTCCTTCTCTTCTCCTCCCTGTTTCATTCATTCAATTCCAACTTCCCAAAATTTTCAATTCCCCCGCCTTCACTCCTCCTCTCTGTCTCCCTCATCCTCACCTGTCTTCTCACTTAACTTGTTTAGATTCCGGCCACCACCGTACCACCACCACTCCATTTTTATTTTTTTTTTATTTTGCCTTTTAAATGAATTAAGTGAAGCTGCGGCGTTTGGGGGTCGTGCGTGGGTCGTGGGTTGAGGCTGCTGCTGGTGGTGGGTCGAGGCGGCTGCTGCTTGGTCGGAGGTTGATGGTGGTTGCTCGAGGCCGCCGGTGTTAGCTGGTGGTGTTCGTGGGTGTACTTGGTGGTGGTGCATGTTCGAGGGTGTTGTTGAACCGAGCCCAAGCACGCACTCTAGCTTCAATCTTCAATCTTTGTCTTTCTCACTCTCAAATTAGGGTGAGTTCTTGCTAAATTTTAGTTTCATATGTATTAATTAGTATTAATTGTTTGTTATTCCAAAATTTCAAGTTAGGGTTTTAAGTAGTTAATCCAAGTTTCATATGTATATATATATATTGTTTGAATTTGAGTAGCTTTGAATGAAATTTATGAATAGAATATATATTAGTTAACATTTTAGTTTGTTAAATGTGGTTAGTAAATTGCAATGTATGAATATATATATATATGTAAACTTAGTTTGATTTTGTATGTATGTTAATTTAATTATTAGCCCTATTTAAATGATTGAACTTGTTTATTGTTGAATGTCAAATAAATGCAAATAATAATTGAATGCTTGCATCATCATTTGCCTAGATACCCGTTCAAGTCTTTCTCAATAGGAGAAAGTCTTGAAAAGTCCCCAGTTGGGACTGTTCTTGGACGTTTAATCTCACTTAGGTAGTGAATGTATGTCTCTTTTTCGATTTTAAGGAATATCCGGGCTTCTCATTTTCTCACCATGTTCTCTGGGTACATATGTAGGTAAGTTATTACCTACAACGTGTACTTGGAGAACTGGGGGGAAATGCTGCCGGATTTTCCTTAAAATTGAAAAGTTGACATACATTCACTAGTGAGATTAGACGTTCAAGGATGGGTTAGGTTGGAGTGATAAGGATCTTTTGGGAGCATTCATTTTTACGATTTATGGATGATATATATGCTATGTACTTTGATTACATAATATATGTTACATTTATCATTGTTTGAAATGTGTTGTTATGTTTAAAGGTAATTTAAATCGTCAATGGATCGCGGTTGGATGTATGGTAGACGTGATACATTGGAATTTTTTAATGGGGTTCAAGAGTTTTGCAAGAGTGCTTCACAGTATCAGCTTAGAACGGGTGTCAATTACCTTTATTGTCCTTGTGTCAATTGTAATAATTTCATAAGGGTCAATAGCGTGGATACCATCATGGCTCATGTACAATGTCATGGGTTTAGGCCTCAATATCATGTTTGGGTTTGGCATGGTGAGAAGGGAGCGTATAGGGAGAATGTTGTTGGCAATGAGACGCATGTTGAAAGTGCCAAGATTCATGTTAAAGAAGAAAATGGGAGTGATGATGGTGGTGAAGGGGATGACACCGAGGATGGTGGTGGTGATGATCACTTGGATGAGATGATGCGTGATGTTGAAGGTGAATTTGGTGACCGACCTGATGTATTTGAGTCATTATCAGAGGCTGCCAAAAAGCCTTTGTATCCCGGGTCCAAAAATTACACAAAACTCTCAGCCGTGCTTACACTATTTAACATTAAGTCTAAGCATAACTGGAGTGACACTAGTTTCACTTCTTTGTTGACTGCGTTATGTGATATGTTGCCAGATGGGAATAAACTTCCTAATTCCTATTATTATGCAAAGAAACTAATGTGTCCATTTGGGTTGGAGTATAAAAAGATACATGCATGTCCTAATGACTGTGTTCTGTATCGAAATGAATATGAAGAGTTGGAGGAGTGTCCACGTTGCGGTAAGTCGCGTTACAAGCGATCAAGCTGCAATGCTGGTAGTAAAGGACCTCCTGCCAAGGTGTTGTGGTATCTTCCTATTATTCCAAGGTTAAAGCGTCTATTTTCAATTCCAAAAGACGCCAAGAACCTGAGATGGCATGCTGAGGGAAGAAAGAAAAATGGTTTGTTGAAGCATCCTGCTGACTCTCCACAATGGAAGAACATCGATATGAAGTTTAGGGCATTTGGTGGTGAAGTCAGAAATTTAAGGCTTGGGTTGTGCACAGACGGTATGAATCAATTTGGCACTCTTAGTAATAAACACAGCACATGGCCGGTACTTTTAGTGATTTACAACTTGCCTCCGTGGTTGTGTATGAAACGGAAATATATAATGCTTTCACTTTTGATAACGGGGCCTAGGCAACCTGGAAAAGACATTGATGTTTACCTTGAGCCCCTTATTGATGATTTGAGAAATATGTGGGACGAAGGTGTTACCGTTTATGATGCCCATAAGAACGAGATGTTTCTTTTGCGTGCTGCCCTTATGTGGACCATCAATGATTTTCCTGCATATGAAAATCTGTCCGGGTACAAGAACAAAGGGCATAAAGCATGTCCCATTTGTATTGATGACACACCGAATGTGTACCTTGACCACTATGGCAAAGATGTGTACGTGAGGACCCGAAGATTTCTTAGGCGCGATCATCCGTATCGTAAGCAGAAAAAGGACTTCGATGGGAAAGTTGAGGAGGGGGTTGCGCCTAGGCCATTGAGTGGAAAAGAGGTTTATGAGAGAGTGAAGGGTATTCCATGTGTTTTTGGTAAAACAACGAAACCAATTGACCCACACGCTCTCTTTAAAAAGGAATCAATCTTTTGGAAGCTTGAGTACTGGAAAGAACATGATGTTAGACATTGTCTCGATGTGATGCAAATAGAGAAGAATGTTTGTGATGCAATTCTGGGGACAATTATGAACATTCCTGGAAAAACGAAGGATTGCAAGAATGCGCGGTTAGATTTGCAAGAGTGGGGTGTTCGTCCGGAGTTGTGGGTTCAAGCTAAGGTAGGGATGGCGAAGGTTAAGGAAAAGGGAAACGAAGATGGTGGTCAAAACCGTAAGGGGAAGCGCAAGGACAAGGCCACGGGTATCGCAAAGAAGAAAGGTGATGGAAAAGGAAAAAACCAAAAGGTGTATTTACCTCCAGCTTGCTACACATTATCAAAGGAAGAAAAACGGAGGTTTTGTGCTTGTTTGTATGACATTAAGCTTACTTCTGGGTTCTCGTCAAACATGAAAAGGTTTGTTTCCTTAAATAGAGAATTGAAGTTGACAAGTATGAAATCCCATGATTGTCACATGATGATGCAAGTTTTCCTACCGATTGCACTTCGTGGAATTTTACCAAAGCACGTGAGAGAAGTTATAACAAGCCTCTGTGGGTTTTTCAATACTATTTGCAGAAAAGTTCTTGATCCCTTTACACTTGATGCTCTCCAGGCGACTGTTGTGGTAACTTTGTGCAAATTTGAGATGTTTTTCCCACCTTCACTTTTTGACATAATGGTGCATTTGATTCTGCATTTGGTTCGTGAGATTAAGTTGTGCGGTCCAGTATTTATGAGGTGGTGCTACCCTTTTGAACGTCACATGGGTACACTGCAAGATAAAGTAAGAAATCCAGCCCATCCGAAAGGTAGTATGATACAAGGAATTGTGTCCGAGGAGATTGGGAATTTCGTGGCAGAGTATGTTGCCGTTGCCGAACCTATTGGGCTTCCTACATCCCGACATGAAGGGAGACTTGATGGTCATGGCACAATCGGGTCAAAAAGGATATGGGCTGCTCGAGATCAAATCATGCAAGCTCACTTATTTGTGCTTCATCATATTGTGGAGGTTCACCCATATTTAGAAGAGCACATGGATAGTTTGCGTGTTGAATATCCATCAAAAGGGGAAAGAGCACTAATGCAGTTGCATAATAAGATGTTTGTGAAGTGGTTCCATGATCGTGTGATGCGTCAATTGGATGAGACTGTGTCTGATACAATAAAGTTGCTAGCTTATGGTTCGAAGGAAGATGTTCATTCATTTGAGGGATATGATATAAATGGGTACACATTTTGGACTGAAAGTCGGGATCAGAAATCCTCATCGACTCAAAATAGTGGTGTCACTCTTGTGGCTTCATCAAGAGAGTTTGCAAGTGCGAAGGATACATCACCAGTTGACGCACTATTATCATACTATGGACGAATTCAGGAAATATGGGAACTAGATTACCGTGACTTCAAGGTTGGTATATTCAAGTTTAAATGGGTCGATAATAATAGGCGCAACGTGAGAAATGATGACTTCACTCTTGTAGATCTTGGCCACTTGCGGGATAGTCTTGAACCATTCATCCTTGCATCTCAAGCTAAGCAAGTGTTCAATGTAACTGACCCGTCCGATCCAAGATGGTCCATCGTCCTATCTGGCAAAAGGAGAATTTTAGGGGTTGGAGAGGTTGAGGACGAGGAAGAATATGATGCATTTGATGACTCTCCCCCTTTAACTGCTCCTACACTTGATGTAGCAACTGATGTAGATGATGATGCTACTTATATTCGATCTGACCACAATGAGGGAATACACGAATGAGGTACTTTTATTAATGCATGTTTCATTTACTAAATATCTTATGCTCCAACAAGTTTGTTTTTTTTTCGGGAAGTGTTTTATTTTTTTTGTATTTTCAACGTATAAGGATGTAATATTCACTAAATATATGAATTGTTTAGAGGATTATATGTGAATTTGTTATAAAACCAAAGAAGTTGGGTAAGTGTTTGTCTTTCATCGTGCCTCAGAATTGATTGCCATTACTGATGACTAACAACATGCTTTGCTTGTTTACTGTAGGTGTGCACATATCATGGATCCTGATGAGAACCTTCATTCTAATGAGGATATAGATGATGATTCTGGGGACGAGTTGTATGATGTTAATAAGGAGACGGATATGGGGGAACCGGAAGACCAAGCTTATGACCAGTTCCAACATAAGCTTGATGAATTTGAGCGTATAGCTGAAACTGCCCCACCTATTAATGATAATGTGGTTACCGAAGGTGTAGGTGATTCACATTGTGAAACTCAAATGCAAAGGCAAGTGAAAAAACCGGTGGTGGAGGAGGGGTAAAGCCACCGGTAAACAGAAAAAGTAGGGGTGCAACTAAAGCTTTCAAGAAACCCGACGTTCCTATGGTGCTTGAGTTTGATGAGTTAGGTCAACCTACTGGCCAATGGCGCGACAAATTTTCTAGTCAAGTTGGCATTCTTACTCGTAAAATACCAATCACACTTGAGTTTGCCGAGATACCTCACGGGTTGCTTCAAACATTTTAAGACGATACTATGGTAAGAATTTATTTAATGCAATCAAACTTTTTTTTTAAATTCATATATATCAAAAAAAAAAAAAAATTGCAAAAACAACCCCCGGGCCTAACCCGAGGGCTGCAGCCGACAACTGTCCGGGGCTGCTGCCTGGGTGCTGCAGCTGCCTGGGCTGCCGCAGCTGCCTGGACTAGCTGCTGCAGCTGCCTGGGTGCTGCAGTTGCATGGGCAGCAGCCTGGGCTAGCTGCTGCAGCTGCCTCGGCAGGTGCCTTGCCCGATTCTCGGGTTTTTTTTTTTTCCTTTTTTTTTCATTTTTTTTTTCTCTTGCCTAACGTGGATGTTTGAGCCAATTACAGAGTATGTTCTATATTCTTGATGAGCCGGCCAAGAGAAAAGTGTTTGAATCTTTTGTACAAGAGAGATTCAAAAACTTCAAGATTTACTTGAGGACGAGATGGATCCATAAGAGAAGAAAGAGAAGACCAAAGAAAAATGTGCCTGCAGATGGAGAAGAAGAGAAACTTGATAAGAAACCGTGGGATTTATATCCACAAATAACGGTGGATGATTGGGAGAAGTTTGTGGAAAAATCTTCCACTAGGACCGCACTTCTATGTTTTTATTTATCAATAGAGTCGGCTACTCATATTTAGTTTCTTACAATGACTGATGCTAACATATATATCTGAATGTGTAGGAAAAAACCGAACAAGCTAGAATCAATGCCGGAAAGAAATTGTATAATCATCATATGGGTTGTAAGACCTTTTGCGGAGTCAAGACCAAAGTGGGTCAAAGCGGGTCTATACCCCAAATCCATAATGTCATCAACTGATAAACCACTTTCTTCCTCTGTGACAACTTTTGTTACTTGTGCAATTGACTGGTTGTGTGCTATGCATGGGTTGGACAAGGAAACCGGCAAGTATGTCATGCAACCGGATAAGAAAGTAGTAGCAGATGCACTTGTAAGCAAATTTTTCTACTTATTAATTGTATTTCCTTGTCAAGTACATTGTACTTAGATCTGATAAATTTTTATGTGTTGTTAAAGCTCGAGCATACTTCGGAAGTGATTAAAGGAAAGCTGACTCCAAGCATCGCACATGATCCTTTCACCTTAGCTTTGGGAAAACCATACCACCCTGGGCGAGTAATTGGTTTTGGCGGGAAACAACTAGGGTGGGAAAAGGTGATGGGTTCAGAATACACCAAATCAGCAAAAAGCAGATCAAGTGTTAATTCGCCAAATCGGATTGATGAGAAGGAAAAGGAATCAATTAAGG
Organism: Chenopodium album; assembly: GCF_948465745.1. Classification (NCBI taxonomy): domain Eukaryota; kingdom Viridiplantae; phylum Streptophyta; class Magnoliopsida; order Caryophyllales; family Amaranthaceae; genus Chenopodium; species Chenopodium album. Next base: position 25,820,659 of record NC_137842.1, read on the forward strand.
CGGAGATACGCGCGGAGCTGCAAGAACAGATGCAAAGTCAATTCAATGCCATTCTGAAGCACATGAACTTGCCGCCTTCGCCATTTCCCTCGAGTACCCCAGTAGACTCATGTAGTCACCCAGGAGGCCCCGAGGACGATCCAGTAGTTGAGAGAGAGGTAATTTTAGTACTAGGACGAATTACGTCATATGAAGTTCGTCTAATGAGGTGGTTTGCAAGTTTAATTATTTAACTTTTGCAGGATCCAAGTCCTACGGATGCAGAGTCACTGAAGAGAGCAAATCCGATGCCTGAACCTTTCCCAGATGTTAAGGTGAACTTCACTACCTAATCAGCTTTTCTTATGTTAGGCTTTTGTTTATTATTTCTTAATTTCTGTCCTAACTCCTAACCAAATATGTAGGAAGAGACGCCTTGTGAGCTTCTTCACCCCGGGGAAACAACCGGTGGACATTTGCAGTTGGTGGGGTATGGTAGTGCACAACCTTTTGACAAGGTGCATTTTAAGTCTAATACTAGCACCCATTACATCTCGGTCGGGATCGATTATATAGTTGCTGGGTTTGAGGACTTACCACTACCGGTGCCTAGAGAGGAATATGATTTTTTTAAGCTGCGTGACGCGACCGGGAGCTTTGTGCAATGGCCACGTGATCGGTTGAGGTTGGTAGGAGGGGTAAGTAAACAATACTTGTATGTAACTACTTGTATGTAACTAGATTAACATGTGCTTTGTACAATGACCATGTTTTTTTATGCTACTAGATTACTATGGAAATTCAGTCCGCTAAAAGAAAGAAGGTGGAGAAGCAAAAATCCAAGGAAGAAGGTCCTCCGAAGATGGAACAAGGACAAGTGTCGAAGAAGAGTTCGAGAACTTCATGTACTCCAATAGTAGAAGCCAAAGTCCTTAGGTCGCTTTCGAAAGCATGTACTTTTCTTCACAACCGTGTTAGTGAGTTGCCTACGGGTACACATATTCAAGTGAACTTGCTTAAGGCATTGTTCCACTATGATGAGGATGCGATCCCATACATTTCTAGAGAGGATGTGACGGAATTTCTAACCGGTTCCATGCTTAACATATCCATCATTCAAACATTCATGAGGTAAATTAACGAGACTATTTCTAAAAATATTGTATTTTTGATATTTTCATACCAAAACAATGCAACTAGTAATTACTTGCACACATTACTTTCTTGAAGGTCACTACAGGAGCTCCTTGCTAGTAAACCCGATGGTGAAGCAGCAGTTGGGTGGTTATGCCCCGAGCAGACCTCTGTAACCAAATGCTTGAATAACCCTCGTGATGTGATAGATTACCTTGAGCGGGCTATTAGAGAATTAATGCGTGAGGGAAACAAGTTTTTATTAGCCCCTTGTTTTGAGGAGTAAGTGTAAATATATCACTCTTAGTTTGTTTGTTAAGTATAGATGTTGACGCATAACAATTGATTGATATGATATTTGCTTAAATATACATGTAGTCTACATTGGAGCCTTATGGTGATTTGTGTTTCCAATAACACAATCTACTACTTTGACTCGGCTCGTATATGGCCACCAAGGAAGTTGCTAGTGAATAACCTATTGAATAGGTACATACCACTTCCTACATATTGTTTTGTATCATCACTTAAGTGATTGAGTGACTATGTTCCTAAATCGTTTGTTTTTTATTTTTTTGAAGTGTTATGAAGAAGTTACATTGTCGTTCGGTTGCGGGTCCCACGTGGAAATATGCGAAGGTAAAGCCTCGATATATTGATTTTTTAAAAAAATTGCCTTGAGTTTTGGCTATGCATGACTATTTTAACATTGTGTCATTTTAGTGTGCGCAACAAGACAACGGCGTTGACTGTGCCCTCTACGTGATGAGGTTTATGAATGACATAGTCAATAGCTGCACTGAAGCCCAACACATTGAGGAGGTACTTGTTTTTACTTTTTTCCGGTTCGATTTCGAGTAAAAGTCGTCCTAAAACTAAGTATAATGCTAATTTAGTATGATTTCAAACATTAGACACCTAAGACTAGTTATAATTGACATGTTATTATCAAGAAATTGCTCATTAGATAAGAAATGTAGAAATCGGGCAACGTAGTAGTGAAATAGGCGATTTCGGGTAAAAGCCGTCCTAAAACTAAGTATAATGCTAATTTGCTATGATTTCAAACATTAGACACCTAAGACTAGTTATAATTGACATGTTATGATAAAGAAATTGCTCATTAGATAAGAAATGTAGAAATCGGGCAACGTAGTAGTGAAATAGGCGATTTCGGGTAAAAGCTGTCCTAAAACTTAGTAGAATTCTAATTTGTAATGATTTCAAACATTAGACACCTAAGACTAGTTATAATTGACATGTTATAATAAAGAAACTGCTCATTAGGTAAGAAATGAAGAAATTGGGAAAGTGAGCACCCGAGGCAACAACAGCACCCGAGGCAACAGCCTCGGGTTATGCTAGGCAGCTGCAAGCAGCCAGCCACCAAACTGCAACAGCTGCCAGACAGCTGCAGCAGCAGCCTAGGCAGCTGCCCAGGCACCACCAGCAGCAGCCTAGGCAGCTGCACAGGCAGCCGCAGCAGCCACCTGGCACCTGCAGCAACAGCCAGGCCGCTGCACAGGCAGCTGCAGCAGCAGCCTAGGAGCTGCACAGGCAGCTGCAGCAGCCACCAGGCAGCTGCACAGGCAGCTACAGCAGCAGCCTAGGCAGCTGCAGCAGCCAATAGTGAGCTGCACAGGCAGCTGCAGCAGCCAACAGTGAGCTGCACAGGCAGCTGCAGCATCCACCAGTGAGCTGCACAGGCAGCTACAGCAGCCACCAGGGAGCTGCACAAGCAGCTGCAGCAGCCACCATGGAGGTGCACAGGCAGCTGCAGCAGCCACCAGGCAGCTGCACAGGCAGCTGCCAAGGCAGCTGTAGCAGCCACCAGGGAGCTGCACAGGCAGCTGCCAAGGCAACTGCTGCAGCAGCCCAGGCAGCATTCGTTCGTGAAACCGAGCCGTTCATGCAACTTTGTGTAATTTTTGCGTACTTGCATTGTTAGTGTATTATGGACAATGTTTGTGAAAAAAAATTCCAAACGGAAAAAAATATAAAAAAGGGCAAGTAGAAGTGGAAAAGGCGATTTTGGGTAAATGTCGTCCTAAAACTGAGTAAAATGATCTTTTGCTATGATTTTAAACATTAGACACCAAAGACTAGTTGTAATTGACATGTTATGATAGATAAATAGCTCATTAGATAAGAAATGTAGAAAACGGGCAAAGTAGTAGTGAAATAGGCGATTTTGGGTAAAAGCCGTCCTAAAACTAAGTATAATGCTAATTTGCTATTATTTCAAACATTAGACACCTAAGACTAGTTATAATTGACATGTTATGATAAAGAAATTGCTCATTAGATAAGAAATGTAGAAATCGGGCAAACTAGTAGTGAAATAGGCGATTTCGGGTAAAAGCCATCCTAAAACTTAGAATAATGCTAATTTGCTATGATTTCAAACATTGGGCACCAAATACTAGTTGTAATTGACATGTTATGAGAGATAAATAGCTCATTAGATAAGAAATGTAGAAAACGGGCAAAGTAGTAGTGAAATAGGCGATTTCGGGTAAAAGCCGTCCTAAAATTTAGAATAATGCTAATTTTCTATGATTTCAAACATTGTACACCAAAGACTAGTTGTAATTGACATGTTATGATAGATAAATACCTCATTAGATAAGAAATGTAGAAAACGGGCAAAGTAGTAGTGAAATCGGTGATTTCTGGTAAAAGCTGTCCTAAAACTTAGAATAATGCTAATTTGCTATGATTTCAAACATTGGACACCAAAGACTAGTTGTAATTGACATGTTATGATAGATAAATACCTCATTATATAAGAAATGTAGAAAACAGGCAAAGTAGTAGTGAAATAGGCGATTTCGGGTAAAAGTCGTCCTAAAACTTAGAATAATGCTAATTTGCTATGATTTCAAACATTGGACACCAAAGACTAGTTGTAATTGACATGTTATGATAGATAAATAGCTAATTAGATAAGAAATGTAGAAAACGGGCAAAGTAGTAGTGAAATAGGCGATTTCGGGTAAAAGTCGTCCTAAAACTTAGAATAATGCTAATTTGCCATGATTTCAAACATTGGACACCAAAGACTAGTTGTAATTGAAATGTTATGATAGATAAATAGCTCATTAGATAAGAAATGTAGAAAACGGGCAAAGTAGTAGTGAAATAGGCGATTTCGGGTAAAAGCCGTCCTAAAACTTAGAATAATGCTAATTTGCTATGATTTCAAACATTAGACACCTAAGACTAGTTGTAATTGACATGTTATGATAGATAAATAGCTCATTAGATAAGAAATGTAGAAACCGGGCAAAGTAGTAGTGAAATAGGCGATTTCGGGTAAAAGCCGTCCTAAAACTTAGTTGAATGCTAAATCGGGCAAGTTAGAATGATGTTTGAAATATTTAACATATATACATTATTATTTTTAATTATTAGTTTGAATTTTATGTAATATATATGAATGATGTTTAATGTTTGGTATTTTTTTGTTTTCAAAGGTTTGTAAAAGGGAAGGCCCTTTGACAAAGGAAGAGGTTGATGAAATTCGCGACATGTGGGCTTTTTTTGTGACATTTGATGGCATCTAGGTAGAATATATAATATATATGTGTTAGTTAGATAATGACTTGGATTGAGTTTTATTTTATTATTTTTTTTATGAACAATAAATATTAATATTTAGTTGTTACCGTATCTTTTTATTATTTTTATATATAGTACGTAAATCCATATGTACATTATATTACTTATTTGAAATTAGTACTATACATTATTTATGAGTTTTATATATGTTATTATTATTATGCATTTTATTGTTATTGAATTATTATTATTTTAAAATTTGTAATATTTTTAATTAATTATTATTTATTAATATTAATTAATATAATATTATTAATTAATAATAATATTAATAATAATAATAATTTTTAAAAAACTGGAATAATGTGCTTCTCAAAACAGGTCACTAATAATATTATTATTTTTAATTATTATATATATTAAAATAAAATAAAAAATTACAAATTGAAGCGGTTTGGCGCCAAAACCGCTTCCCATTTGCACTGCACATAATGTTATGTGAAGTGCAAATGGCAAGCGGTTTTGGCGCCAAACCGCTTGCCATTCTCCCCAAATGGGAAGCGGTTCTGAACCGCTTGCCATTTGCTTGGCAATTGGCAAGCCCCCTAAACCCATGCGGTTCAGACCCGCTTCCCATTTGGGGGTTTGAACCGCTTCCCATAATGTTTTTTCTACTAGTGACTCAATCTCCTAAGGTAAGCAACTCTTAGATAATGGCTCAAAGCCACTCTTGGTTGGATAAATCGTCCAATATAATGCTCTCTCAACAATTTATCCACTTTTCCACGACATGTTAGGGCTCCATCACTCATATCGTTAAGTATAACCAAAACAAAATTGCATACTCGGTATGCCTTACGTATCCTAGGGAGTAATAGTGATGCCTCGCTTTGGCGTAGCCCATCACTACTCTCAATAGGTCGATAAGTGTTGTTTTGGAATGGAAAGTTTTACTCAATATCTTAGGGACCTATATTTTTCTATGTTAGTTGATATTAGTGAGCTTAATGAACCATCACCACATTCGAAATCCTAAACATGCATCTATAATATAATTCATATATAAATACTCATAAATATGTATCAATAGCATTAATAAAGATGCATTTGGCAACTAGCATGACCTTTTGAATCTTCCAGTCTTCAAGGGACGACTTTTGCAACTTCATTTCCTTGTCTTCCAAGAACCTCCGTCTTCAAGACATGACCATAATTATGCAAATACTAGTATCTATGATTAGGACTAATCTAAATATTAAGGTACAAAAATACTCAACAGTTCGCAGAGCGTATTTAGATTTACATAAATACTTCATGGATCGCAGTCCGTATTTTCTATCCCAATCGGGCCCCACTAGTTGCCATTTTATAAAACCTATGAGAGAATATACATTTCATTCATCCATTCACTATTTGTGAATGACCCATGCATTTTACAACGATAAAACAAGTAACAATGCATTAAACGCGCGTAAACTAGTAACTAATTTAGGTCGTTAATCAAATTTTCATGCCTAATTAAAACTGGTCATAGTTGTTTAATTGATTATGTCATTTAACGAAATTAATAATTGAAGCTCTCACTAAATTCCACATTCATCTTAATTAATAAAATTAATTAAGCCGGTTAACCCAAATATTTGCCAAAATTAAATTTTGCAAATGCCACTCAAAAGCTGAGGCCTTGCCACCAACATTTATTAAAATAATTAAAACCAAATTAAATTAATAAAATAAAATTAAAACGGCAAAAATTAAGCAAAAATACGTAGTCCAAAATGTCCAAATGGCAAGACCTGGAGTGCTCACTAGTAGCACAATTGATTGATGCTCAATGAACGTGGGAGTGGTCCGATGTCTCAAAGCATAATACCGTCCACATTAGCGAACTTTCACGCACCAAGTTGTGGCCCTTGATGGCCATGTTGTATGCACTCATTTCACCGCATTACTTTGCAAGCAATGCCTACGCTTACTTACCCTTATTAAGAACCAACGTACATACACATATGTAGTAAGCCCTGCACCACAAGTCTCGACCACACACAAGCAACCACTGACAAGGGTCGGACTAGGTCGTTGAAACTAACCCTACCCTATGCCAAACAAAATTTGTAATCTCTCAACACACCCTTATACAAGTATAGTGGTAAGTCGAGGGTCGAACCACTAAGGAATGGAGGGCGATCTTATATTGTCAAGTCAAGCTATTCCGGAAAGGTTAGGTAAGGGTGTGAATGCTAAACAACTAAACAAGCTAGGTTGGGACAAATGTAATAAACACTAGGGCTCTGGATCCACATATACTTGTAACGGATTCTGCTAATTGGGAAAGAGTTGACTAAGTCGAGTGATGCGAGGGAAAACCAATCATGTAACTAAAAGAGCATATCAAGCTATTTTCCTAGAGGTCTAACTAGCGTCAACTGCGATAAACTCTAGCTAGGAACGTCACAAGACACCTCAATCGTTAAATGCAAGCTACAAATCAATGGTCCGTATCAATGTGAACCTATAATGCAATCTAGTGTGAATAACTAGGGTGATCAAGGCTAAATCAAACACACACATGCACATAATCAATTAACCAATTTAATCACATCATCAACTCCATCAATTTCCCCAAATTAACATTAATCCATTACACATATATGCTTCTCCATTACCCTAGCAATCAAACTACTCACAATCCATAGAAATCAAGATCAAAACAAAGTTAAACAACAAATTCATCATGATCAAATTAAACAAACTAAAATCAAAACACAAATCAATCAAACCTCAATCAAACTTGAACATTCTACAAAACAATTGAAATCAAACTAATGATCAAACTAAAGATTGAATTAAAGAAAAGGAATCCTTACAAACTTGATCAAAGATCAAAGGAAAGGGAGAAATCTACAATCATCAACAATCCACCATGAAATTGTATCACTAAAACCTAGAGTTTCTCTCTCTAAAAATCTCTCTAATTTGATCTAAAACTAATTATCCCTTCTATTCTAATCATTCTCTCTCTAAAATAGAAGGAAAAACTATATATAGTAAAACTAACAAGAGAAAAGTTAGTTAGATCGTCCAAAAGAAACCCCGGAATGCGCGGTCGCAACAAGGGAGAGACGCGACCGCGAGAAAATGGGTACGGAACAGGGGCCCTGGCAGGCGCGCCCGCATCCACATCAGGCGCGCCCGCGCCACCCAAGTGCGCGGCCGCACCACCCTCGTGCGCGCCCGCACCTTGTAGCAGGGGAGCTCTCTCTTCTTCGTCCTAGCTCATCCTTGTGCGCTCGTCTTGGTGATGATGATAAACACTAAGGTAGGAAGTCTTGAAATGGCTCTTTTGGTGGGTTCATGCCAAAGATGATGCCCCCACCGCATGCATGCACCGATCTCATGAACTTGCTCCATGTATTCATTCAAATTTGAGCTCCAAATGACAAACAAGAGGCATCCAAAATGATGGGAAATATGAGAGGAAGGCTCGGGAATCCTCGGAACACGATCATAACCTGAAAATACACGAAAACAAGCAAATAAAAGGGAAAAAGACCAAATAAACAAAGAAATGCACAAAGAAAGAAAACTAACTAAGGAAAGCACAAACTAAAGAAATTAAGAACAAAACTAAGGAAAACTAAAGAAAAGAGATATACAATAGCATGAAATTCATCCTAAAAGAAGCCAAATGAGTGCCATAAATTACACTAATTAGCCACAAGCAGCCAAGCCATAGCACTGCAGTCCACACATGGTTGGCTTGCTACTGCACCATGGTGCTATTGCTACCACGGCTAGGCAGCCGTGCTTGCTTATTATGGAAGCAGCCACGTATGGCTGCACCATGTCGAGGTTGTCCTTGGCAGCCACATGCGGGCTGCTATGAAGCCCGACTCGCCAAGGGGCATTTTTCCCTCGATTTGCATGCTACACTAGGGTTTTTAACCCCATTTTTGCGTGACTAATTAATTAGATCTAAATTAATTTTGGAATCAAACAAATTGAGCCAAAAATGAAAAATTAATACAATAAGTCTAATTTAAAATAAAATTCATAAAAGTGTATACAACAAAAATTGTTTCCAATAACAATTCTTTAATAAAATTGGTTTAACTTGGTGCAATAAAATATGAAGGGAAATAACTTAATATTTATTAAATAAATTTAAATTAATCATGAGATTTTTACAAATTAAAAGGGATTTGGAAATATGAACACAAAGTTCAACATAAAATTTCAAAATTAACACTTGTGAATCCTTGAAAAATTAAATTTTCCAATATATAGATAAATGAAATTTCTATCATAGGATTCAAACTTTATGATTCCAATCAACTTAATACATAATTAAATAAAAAGTTCAACAAAAAATTTATGGAATTTAGGAACTTAAAGTTTACATCACTTTAAAACAGTTAAATATTGAATCTTTAATACTTGGAAGCAAAAAAGAACAAACTTTTCAAACTTATTGCAATTAATCTGCAATTATTTGAAAAATATAACCAAACTTTTATGCGCCAATTACTACCTAATAACCATGTTTAAAGAGGTTTAAAATTGCATATAAATTAATGAATGAACCAAATACATAACCACCATAAATATGCAATGAATTTTAATGGTTATAAAGACTTAAAATTTTTCGTCAAAACGAAAAATCCCTCGAAAAGTGCATTTCTAGTCGTTTTTTGGCAAAAAAACACAGCCCAAATAGGGAAAAACATTTCTAGAATGCCTTTTCCACCAAAAATTCACTATTTTTTGGCGACAATCTGGGTTCAGGGCTGAAATTAGCTCTAATACGGGTTTAAAATTAATAAAACCAAGTTACTAATCTAATTAGCAACTTAAAACTAGAAATATTATGCCATAAAAACACCTTGAAAATTTTATTATAAAAATAAATGAGCAAGGCTTCGATACTGCTATTGGGTTTCGGTGAGTCTGACCCATCGCGAAAACAAACCCGACCCAAAAAAAACTCATAATATTTAGAACTATAAAACATAATTAACATAAACACAAGACTAAGTAAGAGATTATTACCTTTTGTAGTGTGCTTTGCTCACTTAATTGAGCTCTTAATTCGAAAGCCCCTTAGCCCCGCTCACACGGGGACCTCCTACAAAGTCCACCTGGAATGTGAGCACTGAACTCGGTTTATTGCCTTGAAGTTGCCCGACCTAAACTCGAGTAATTGTGTTCAAAGGTTTTCACACTATGATGCCCTTTTCAACACTTACTCAAGTGAATAATCCCAAGGCATGCCTTGGGTATTTATAAGGAAAGCTTTCTTGTGAATTCCACTCATCTTTAAATGTTGTACTTTGTCACAAAAAGATCCCACATGGAAAGATTGGTGAATTCAATCCTTACATAATAAACCAAGAAATAACTAATTAATAACTGTCACATAGTTAGGTGAGGATAACTTCCTCATTTGCTCCCCAAGGCAACTCACATGCATTGTGAGCTAATCGTGTGTCACCCAACCTTGAGCCCCTAATTGGGTTTGGTTGGGCCACTACTTATTTGGCCCGTGTTCATGACCCTTCACCCGGGTTCACGGCCCAAGAAATGTGGCGCTGTTGTCAACGTGGCACACTGCCACATGGCACCCTACCACTTGGCGGTGGATGCCAATGTGGTTGCTGCCACATGGCGCTGCCATATGCACTACCATGTGGCACACTCCTATTTGGCACGGTTCCCTAGCCTTTCACGAGGCTAGAGTTTTAATTGTTACTTGAAGCATTTTCCCGTCTTGCCAATTCCTAAATTTTTGGTTAACTTTCGATGCTCTAAGCTTGAATTTCAAACGTCTAAATATTAATTACTTGGGTAACACATTAATTCCTTCCGAATTAAATAGTTTCTTCGGTTTGTTAAGGTTCTTGGGTGTGACTAGAAGGGTTCAGTCAAGATTAAGATGTAATATTAATTATACATTAATATTACTGATCGGAAGCGGCCTTCACCTAGGCATTCTAATCACTTGACCTTATTAAATAGCTTTCCAATAATTCCAAACCATCTATCGGAAAAATACACTTGTTAGAAGGGCACCACTCCTTTCATATACCTCTAAGTTTAGCACACCTATGCTAGATGCTGCTTCTAACCAAAAAAATTCACGCTTTACATTTTGTGGCATTATTAGTAACCTGAAAGTTTACTTTTACAGAGATTGGTGTATGTTCTCCCTTTGGACTTATGAGTAACACTCCCACACCACACCCTTTTTTATTTGATCCGCCGTCAAAGTACATTACCCATTTATCATCTTTAGTCATGAGAATCTCTTCATCCTGAAGATGAGTAGTTTCTGCATGACTTTGTTGAATAGGAAGTTGGGCCAGAAAATCAGATATGATTTTCCCTATAATTGATTTTTCAAGAATAAATTTTAGTTCAAATTCGCCAACATTACCAACCACTTGGATATTCTTCCTTGTATATGTGGTTGTTCAAACACATACTTTATCGGATTTTGTTGTGAAATCACATGAGTGGTGTGTGGTAGCATATAATGTCGTAGTTTTTTAGTTGCCCACACCAATGATAAACTTGTTTTTTCCAATGTTCAATATTTTGTTTTGTTTTGAATTTATTTTTTGCTTATGTAATATATTGCACGCTCGATTTTTTCTACCTCTTGTGTTAACATGTCTCAGCTCCTATGGTCGTGTTTGTGACTTTGATGTATAGCTTCAGAGGTAGTTTCGGTACTAGTGGTGCTAAAATTTGTGGACTTTTGAGAATATCCTTGATTTTCTCACAGGCCTCTTGGCATTGATCATCTCATTCATGTTTTTCCGCTTTTTCAATTTTTTTAAATATTGGCTCACAAGTCATTATCAACCTGTTAATCGACTAATGTATTGTAGTTTGCCAAGGAACCCCCTAATTTCTTTTCCTATTTGAGGGGGAGGCATATCAACAATTGCCTTTATTTTAGAAGAATCGATCTCAATCCCACGTGTGCTCACTACGTATCCGAGTAACTTGGCAGAAGTTACTCCGAAGGCACATTTTTGTGGATTCAATCGCATTTTATATTCTAATATACGAGTGAAGAATTTGCGTATAGCTTTTATGTTTCCTATTCTATATTTGGACTTCACAATCATATCATCCACATACACTTCTATTTCCTTATGCATCATATCATGCAAGAGAGTCGTAGATGTTCTTTGGTACATAGCTCTTGCGTTTTTAAGAAAAACGACATGACTGTATTTGTACCCAAAGGGGTGATAAAGCATTTTTTGTCTTCTTTTTCCACTAGTATTTGGTTGGAACATGCGTATCAATCCATAAAGGATAACATCGCATGTTCAGCCGTGTTTTCTACCAAATATGTCAATATGACGTAGAGGAAAATCGTCTTTAGGACTATCCTTGTTCAGGTCCCTAAAGTCAACACACATGCGAACTCGTCCATCATTTTTAGGGATTGAGACGATGTTTGCTACCCATTCTGGGTAATTACATACGCAAATGAAGCCTAAGTCGAATTACTTTTGTACTTCTTCTTTTATTTTCAAAGCGACGTCAAGTTTCATTCATGGACGTTTTTGTTTTAGTGGTTTAGAAGTAGGGTTCAAGGGAAGGGTATGTTCCACAATTTCCCTTTCTATTGTGGGTGTCTTCGAATTCTTTGAACGTTGATATAAGGATCGATCACTCTTTGGGATTTAAAGTTAAACCAATTTGACTTCCCTTTTGTTATCATTAATTCCTACATTGATTGTTTTAGTTTCTTCAATTACAGGATTCTTTAATTCTCTATCATTCATTAATTCAACAAATTTGTTAATATTTTCATCTTTAATAGATTGATTATTATAACATTCAAAAGATTCAGGAGAGGGCATATACTCGGATATAGAACTCATATTATTGAAATCAAAAGAAAGTAAATTAAGAGAAGAATCCTTTTGGGATCTTCGTCCTCAAAACTAGAAAACAAAGACTCGACAATGGCCGTAAGTCCTAAACTTTAATCTTCCGTAAAATCTAAAGTAGACTCATCGTTAGATTCTTCAAACATCTTCCCTTCGACAGTGATGATTTCCAGCTTACGGTTAATACATTTGAAAGTCTTCCTACAACCATACTCAATGGTTTCATTAGAAGAGGTGATCAATGAGGTTGGGTCAAAAGCTTCATCTTGGACGGTCAAAATATTTATCTTGGATGGCATTCTGATTAGTCATTGTAGCAACTTGGTTTTGCTCTAGTCCAAATAGCAAGTTGAATGCTTGTCTATCATAGCACCCTAGAGTTGGGTGTTTTGATTAAACGATTTCAAAATCGTCATTCAAGATGTAACAATCATGGAATATTTTGAATCTAGGCTTCTTGATACTGTCTAGAACTAATGGTTCTGGAAAGTCATAGCATGGTTAATCCTCTCCCTCCCTAATGAATTTTCCATTAAGGGTTTTATTGTAGGATGGGAGTAAAGTGATTATCCCTTTTTTTATTGTTGTGTCTACGTGCTTTGATCTTAGCATCGTGAGACTCTAGTTCTTCTTTGGTTGGTTTATATTCCATTCTATAAGAAAGCTTTTCTTTTGGATAAGAAGTAAAATTGATTTCTTTATTACTTTTCCCAAAGGCATCCCAGGAAAGTAACTACTCTTGAATACGATGTTGTTTACTATTGGGTGGAGTATGGATCAATCTTGAATGGTTATTCAAGACTTTACTCCATTTCTAGATTGGAAATTGCCTCCGCAGAAAATCCTCACATGTCCTCTTCGTCATTATCACGCTTTATTTCAAAAAGTGACTGATCATTTATCGTTATTTTGAGAGGAGAAGCATGTATAGTCATAGGAAGACCTTGATAGTTCAACCTTATTATTTGATGAAGCGAGTATGGAATCGATCCAAGTTCATGTATCCAAGGACGTCTAACAATAAGATTTAATGTAGGTTTAATTTCCATGACATGGAATATAACCATCCTTTGTATTGGGCTTGTGATAATTTATAGATTAACAGTTCCACACATACACCGATCTCCTTGAATTTTCATAGGTCTTAATGCATTGTGTTATTGATTGAAAATCTTTTTCTAGATTAAGACCTAAGTATTTTTTAGTTCATAATGGGCACACATTTACAGTTGACCCATTCTCTACCAAAGTAAGAGTGATGTTGTATCCCTTGCACCGTATAGTTAATTATAATGTGTTGTTGTGGGTAGTGTCTTTTGAAGGAAAACCTTCATTAGTAAAAATGATTGATTTGTCGGAATTTTCGCTAGTAAGAAAGCTAACGATATCCTGGGGGTTGTGTCCGTACATACAGACAAGGCCTTAAGAGCATTCACAAGAGGATTCCTATGTTCTTTAGAAATACTTAGGAGTTCCCAAATACAAATATTTGCCTTGGATTGGCAAAGTTGTTTAACAAATGGATCTTCCACCTCAAGTGGAGACGGTATTGAATTTTGAACTTGACTTTGAACTTGATTTTGAGTGGTTGAAGATACGTTTGGTGATGCTTGATAAACATGCCCAAAATGAGTTAGATGATCTATCTCGTTTAGGTTTGTTTTAGGACTCATGAACCAACTTACTTCTAGAGGTTTTGAGTGTGCCTCCATTTCAAGATGCTCTAGAAGTTGTCCTTGATGCTATTGTTCATCAAAGGAGATTTTTGATAAATCTTGTGATTTCCCCATCCAAGAAATGATCCCAATCAAGCGCTCCACATGTCTCATTTTGTAGACAAGGTAGAGGTGGGACGACGGGGTACTTAGAGACATTTAAGTCTTGAAAGTGGTCATCCCATAACCCACACACTTCATTAGTTGCCCCTATGAGTGTTATGGTTAGAGGCTTCCCTATGGAAGTGATATAGTCCAAAGTATTGAATGTATCATTTCCTATACGATCCTCATCAATGTGAAATGTCCCTAATGGGGATACATTGTTGTTGGGTTCAAGCGTAGGAAATCTCCCATCGTGTACTAGATATTAAATCTTGTGCTTTAGGACAAAGCAACATTCAGGGTCGTGCCCAACAACTCTATGATAAGCACAACAGGCATTGTCATCCCACTGAGTGTTTCTTTTTTCTGGAGGAGTGGGTGGCGTTGGCCCTGTTGGTGCAAGTAATCCTTTTTCGTTTAATTATTCTAGTAATTTTTTTGTAGTTCACTGGAAATTGTGTAAACCTTCTTTCTCATGTCCATCTTCTTCGAGGGTTATTAACATGGTATTGATTTGTGATATTATGTTGTGTGGAAGTCGCAAATAGATGAATAGAGGATGAAGTGTTATCATTTCCATTTTTGTAGTTGTTCCTTGGTTGATAACGATCAGGCTTATTTACCTTTTCTTTAGCAAGATCATCTTCAATCCTACTAGCCACAATATACACCTTTTGAAACGTGTCTAAACCAAGGTAGCCTAGATGTTTATTGTACTTTTCATGACAATTGTCAATGAACTTTTGTACTAACTCGAGTTCAGGTGGCCTTTGGGCAAGGTGAGCCGTCGTTTCTCGCCATCTACCCTAGAAAGCAAGGAAACCTTCATTGTCGCCTTACTTAAGCGTCTCGAGTTCATGTAAAGTTGATTATAACTCTACATTACTCTCATATTGGGTGATGAAAGTCAAAACTACGTCTTCGTATGTTGTCTTGAACTTTGCATCTAGCCTATACTACAAATCTCTTATGCGGTTGGGTCTAGAGATAAAGAGAAAGTCAAAGCATAAAGCTTAGGATCAACTCCCTTTAATGACATGGTGCCAGTAAAGCTCATTAAATGATTTTTTAGGATTATTGGTTACCTTGATGATTGGCAAGTCCATAGCTACGAACTTTTCTGGTAAAGCTAGTCCTGTAAGAGGAGGAAACTTTTCTTCGCCGAAGTACTTGTTCCCCATTGTGGAACGAAGAACAAGCTTCTCCAACGAATTTTCTTTAATATATAATTCCTCCATCTTCTGTTGCAAGGCCAAAGTTTCTATATTTTTCTTTTCAGTTTTTTTACGTTTTTGAATCCTTCTCTCCTTGTCCTCTTGAGCCCTTTCTTCTCTCAAACGACCAATCTCTTCTTGGAGTTGCTCTTTGGTTGAAAATGTTGTTGGACTAGAATTAGTTGCTGAGGGAAGGTGGTTTGAAAGGTGTGAATCGTTTAATTGTAAACGTAGAATGCGAGCGCCCGGGAGTCTTCATTCCCAAGCTTGGAACCTGGCCCTAATAGAATTACAAAGGGATAAGTAGATCAATATGATTGTTTATGAGACAAAAGAAGAAGAAAGGGAGAAAGAAAAGACGCAAGATGCATTCGATTGGATAACACCACCTTTACACAATTCTTTAATAAAGATATTGTTTTAACAAGTCGATTGTTTTTTAAAGAATCAAAAGGACTCGTAACATCAGGTGCACGTAAGTAGCTAGGTTGTTCATGGAAGGCGCTCACATCCTTGGATGTTGTGCTGGGGGTGGTCGCGCAACTGAGTGAGTTGCGCGAGCCACCTGCTCATGCGATTTTTTTTTGTTTGAGCAGGTTTCTTTTTTATTGTATGTTATTTATTTCCGATTTTTTTATGTTACCCTTCGAATACATATCAAAATTACAAAGACACAATTTCGTAATTGGGAACCTAAACCAAACTAAAAAGAAATAAGAAAAGTTATCCTAAACACGTCACATAATCATGTAATCACATATGCATACAATAAGCCAAGGTTCACACAATACATTTCTAAGGTCATAAGCATTGGTGTCCAAAGTTACCATATCTTAAGGAATGATGCACAAATAAATCACTCAACGTGTTGACTACTGACATAGCCCTCCCAAAATTTTGTTGACGATATGGGTGGGAAAATTGTTATCGATTTAGAGATAGAAGTCTAGTGTTGGAAACCCCTAATCAATGAGCCAATCCCCAAAGGTTATAGTGTGCTATGATTATGCATGATGCAATGTTGCTTGTTTGGTTTTACTTTCATGAAAAAGGAAGATATTATGTGTTCAAGTCTTGCTATCTAGCAAGAAATTATCCAAGTTAATTCTCTTAAAACCCATAGGCAACCTAGTGTTGGAAACCTTTGACCATAACTAAAAATTAATCTTGTAACCTACTATTCCCAAGTGGAGTCGCACCTGTAAGGAGGGTGTTCCCATCGTAGGGGATCTTTCTCCTTAAATGCTCATGGCCCTTTAAAAGCCTAGGACATTACACTTGTTAAAGTGTATAAGGATTCGAATTTCTGACTTTTTGGGGGACCTTCAATTAGAAAGGATCCTATCATCACGCATTTTTGTAAGAAACAAGTAGGAGTCGCCAATGAGTTTTAGGAAAACTCATAAACCTCGTTCATGCCTTTCTCCCAAGTAGAGTTCAAGAGATATTTAGCACAAATTGTAAGTTTAACCATGCCCAAATTGGTCTACATGAACCAGAAATAAGTTCAGGAGGGAGGGTACGAACATAACGTTACCTTTTTTGGGGAATCGCTATCTTAGCCCTAGTACAGCCTTTACTAGCTCTTCCTTTTTTACAATTTCATCAAACAAAATATGCAACGCGATACCTAAATACTATGTTAGTTGATTTTATTTACACGAATTAATCATGTAGGAATTACGTTGCAAAATTCTTTATTCTTATTTAATCAATATTTGTGAAAGGAACAAAAATAAACAAGATTCGCCTCGTCTTAAGTGATCAATTAACAATTAACTATTCAATTCTATTCTTTATTTAGCGCAAGATATTATGTTGAATTAATTAATTAAAATTTTGTTTAAATTGATCAAACAACACTAATTAATTAATTAATGTTATTTTAAACAAGAAAATAATGTGATTGATCTAAGTGCTCGGGAATTCACCACTTCTCTTTGCTAGATCTTTGTTTAAAACACTTATGGACTCCTTCTTGTTCGAGAACCACCACCGTAGTAACAACTATTGAGCGGGTGAATGTTTAGGACTTGAGGGTTTGATAGTTCATAAGTTCACAAAGTTTATGCTAGAGTTTTAGGTTAATTTATGTCTCTTTGAGCCTCGTATTAAACCTCTATTTATAAGGAATGGGTGCGTTTAGGCCGGGTTTTGAGCCTTCTGCCATAGCAAGTACTATGGGTGCGACAGCCTAGCGCAAGTTATTGAGATGCGCTACTTTGTGCAGCACAACTAATGATCTTGCACGCAGTACTATGGTAAGATTCGATTTTATATTTTATAGTTGCGCTGGGTGATGCACACAATTGAGTAGCTTGCGCACGCCATACCAGCGCGACTCATTGATATACGCACGAATTTCTCTGCAATAGCATTGATTTTTAACCTAGGCGCCTCTAAATCCGCCATTATTAGGTTTTAACCTCAGGCTTAAGCCTAATTAAGATCGGACATAGTTAAATAGATCTTATTTCATTTGTTTTTGGGTTAGGCTAGTCTTTTTTGTGTCCTTGTGATCGAGGTTAAAGTAGGTCGTTGGGACTACTAACCCTAACAAAATTTTAAATTTATAATACCTAAACTCACACTAAACTAGTTAGTGCCAAGTAAAGTGTCGAACCCAAAAGGACTAAGTGCATTAATTTGTGCCAACTAGACTACTAGGAAAGGTTGTGAGATATAGAGAGATTAAACCAAATACTACTAAGAGCAAATAACTAAAACTAGGGAAAGTGGAATCCAATTACATCAATGCATTCAACAACATCATACAATTAGATGAAAATGACCTCGATTAGGAATATCAACACATTTAACTCACTCTCGCACAATTAAGCATGTTAATTATCCTACTAAACTAATTCACTCTCGTGCAACTAGCCTAGCAAAGGTATGGAAGAATTTAGGGCTCTCAACCAACTCACTCTCGCACAATTGATTGAAAGCACAATTAAAAGCATAGAATCGATTAGCTAGAAAGATTCTAATCCATAAAAGTATCATCCATACACAATAATCAAGAAACAATTTCATACTAATCACAATCAATCATTCAATTCATTAATATAACCTTCATCCAATTCCCTAGAATAAGACCTAAGCTAACATAATGAAGAGAGACATGGAAAACAAGGTAAAATGAGAATTAAAACAAGATTAAACAAACAAACTAATTAATCTACTCATATCAATAAACAAAAAGCAAAAACTAAGAATTAAGCAAAGAAATAAAGATGAGAGAAAGTTAGAAAATGCACATTAAATAGATGAGAAGAAGTTCCACAAAGTTGCCTTGTCAACCTCTCAAAAACTCCATGGAAATACAACATTTCTCTCTCTACACTACTCCTAAACTAACCCTAAGAGAGAGAAAATATAGGCTAAACTTATCTTATCTATTTAAAATAAAATGTTGATTAAAAGTCTCTTTTTAAAATATCCCCAAAGAGGGTATTTATAATACAAGCTAAAATAACATAAAAGAAATTAAAAAAGAAATAAAACTAAACTAAAACAATTAAAATACTAAACTAAAAACCAAAAAAAAACAAAACTAAAAATAAAATAAAATAAAATAATATAAAATGAAAACGAAAAGAAAAACCCCAAAACCCACTAAATTCCCCCCAAAACACGAAAAACAAATCAGACTCCCCAAACTCCTTTCACTTTCAAATTCCCCTGCTCCAATTCAAGCACCCATTCACACATCATCATCACCGTTCATACTCCATCATCATCAGCAATTATCACTATGCAGCCGTTTGATTTTCATTAAAAGTCACGCGCGAAGCTCGTGAAATGGTTCGGTCGAACCATGGGTTGGTGCGGCCGAACTACGGGGTTGGTTCGGTCGAACCATGGGTGTGTTCGACCATACCTCTTCAAATTACAAAAGCTCAAAAGTTTCTGACTCGAACTTTGACCGAACTCCTTTGGTTTGCTAGAACTTGATTAATTGCTATTTGCTCTGATTTTGGGCGCTTGATTGAAGTGAATTGTTGCGATTTTTCGGCTGCTACTATTGCGGTTGTTTTGGTGGCTGACGGAGTGCGAGTTGGCTGGGATTGGTGGTGAATTGCGTGGCTGAAGGAGGGTGGTTTGGGTTGTATTTTGGTGATGTTAGTTGCGGTTTATGGGAGCAGGGGAGTTGTTGCGATTTTGGTCGTGGTTTAGTGAATTAAGGTTTGTTTTGCGTGGCTGTGGAGGCTGTTGGTGTTGTTTGGTGATGTTGGTGGTTAATTGGTTGTATATTGAAGGTGAGTGGAAGGTGGTAATTGCTGGCGGATTGGTGGTGTTGGTTGGGCTGATTGGAGTTGCGTGGTTCAAGTGGTGGTTCGCAAGTGGTTGCGTGAGGTGGTTGTTGAGGGCGTTGTTGTGGCTGTGATAGGTGGTGAGTGAAGGTTAGATTGGTGGTGGTTTGGTGACTGTGGAGGTTGTTGGTGTTGGGTGGATGTGGTTGGGATGGTGGTGCGCTGGTGAATGTGTGGTGAAGGGGGTTGCATTGGTGGAGCTGGTGGTTTGGGTGGCTGAAGGTGGTGGTTTGGGTGGCTAAAGGTGGTGGTTTTGGTGGTAGGTTGCTGCCAGGGGAGTTGGTGTTGGGTGGCAATTGAAAAGCCTCGGCTTGGACCTTAAACCCGATCGACCACGGACCCGAAAACACCTACAACCAAAAACAACACGAGGGGATTTTGAAAAGATAAAATAAAATAAAATAAAATAAATAAAATAAAATAAGATAAGATAAGATAAAGTAAAATAAAATGCTAAAACTACATAAATAATAAAATACAAAGAAATAAAATAAAATAAAATAAAATAAAACAAACTAGAAACTAAAAGAAAATAAAATAAATAAAATGAGAGAAGCGGGAAATTATTAACTAAAACTACAAAAATAAACTAAAAACTAATAAAAACTACTAAAATACTCAAAATAAAGATAAAAGACGAGAATAAGCAAATAAAAGAAATAAAGAACAAAATGGGCTAAATTATTGTAAAATAAGCCGGAAAACGACACAATAAACACCCTAAAAGTGACATAAAAGTCACTTATCAAACTCCCCCAAGATAAACTTTTGCTCGTCCTCGAGCAAATTAACATGAAACACGAGAGAAGGAGAGTGAATTATTCAAGCAAAACTAAGATACTAAAGGAGACAAGAATTTACACTAACTCACTTTCGTAGGAATCACGGTCTATTTTAGAGGACGAGTGTGCTCTCGTGAGGGTGTCCTAAGAGTTTAACCCACAATTCTAAACAAAAACCAAGGCAAGGCAATAAAAAGAAAAGAAAAATAAACAAAACAAGAGAAAGAAAACACAAAGTTCATATTTGGACGAGAGATAGGAACAAGCACCAATGAATGCAAACCTTTCTAAATAGACAAATGTATGCACGTTCCAAGATGTCAATGGTTGAATGAAACATAACATATGCTAAGCATAGAGAACTAATGGGGACACAATCCACCCTAGCCCCAACCAATCGGGTCGCGTTCTCTCCACTAGGCTCAAAGCAACCCTTAAGCTAGCTTCTCATGATTCCACAAAGGAACCGGAAAAAGATAAAGAAATGAAAAACATTGAGAAGGTAATCCCGACATCTCAACTATGCATACTCTCTCCATAGGTTTGAAGTCTATCTCCCTCCACCGTTCTTTGACCCAACCCCACTAAAGTCTAAGGGTCTTTTATTGGGTTGTAACGTAAGGCTAAGGGTTAAGGCGGGGTAAAAATTTGAAAATTTTGGTGATATTTCCTAAGTGAAGCAAAAGAGTGGCCTACTCTCAAAAACAAACTCAAGAAGTCGCAAAATATCAAACAAAAATACCAAAAATGTCATCTCCCCCAAGCTTATTCAACACTAACACAATATATACCAAAAACGAAGTAACGCTCCCCCCCCAAGCTTGAACGAAGCATTGTCCTCAATGCTTAAACTAGGGAAGAAAACGAAACCAAACTAAAATATTTTTGTGTTTTTTGTTTCTTTTTCAATTTTTTTTTTTTGTAGATAATTATTTGATGTCCTTGCCTTTTTTTTACTATGTACGACTTTTTCTTTAAACTTCATTTGATTTTCTTGAATTGCATCTTTCTTCTCAAACTTTTTGCATTTTCTTTTCAAGCTCAACTTTCAATACCGTACATAAACCAATTCACAGAATGTCTTGTTCAATTTTAACACTCTCAAAACTCAAACCTCACATGCCAATGCTTCACGAACTAAAAGGGTTGGTAAACATAGGCCATTAGGTTTGTAATGCAGTTTAAACAAGAGCGGGAAACATTAGGCTCAAATTGGTTAATAAGTAGGTCGATGCGAAATAAATAACCAAATTTGTAACAAAATAAAAAGAAGATAAAGAAAAATGAGAAAAGGTGCCCTTTTCCTCCCCTACAGTGGCTCGGTCACGATCTTGGGAGCTAGAGGTCAAAACAAGGATTAAGACATGCATAGTCAAGGATCCTAAATAGCCGCTCAACAAGGTGATGAAGGCTAGAACAAATGAAGCTCACAAGGGATTATAACCTAACAAATACCAACCAAGGGTTTCAAATCCTCTATAGAGAGCAACTCCATCTTACCACAATCCCGTGAACTAAGGCTTCATGGACCCCTAAAAGTTCTTAACCGACTAACTTAGCATATAGTATCCTAGAGTCAACCAATGACACCCTCAAATCGTGCATACATTTACCACTTAGGAAGAAAAACATTCAAAGATTCAAGTCCCAAAACAAAATGTCCAAAATAAGAATAAACAAAACACATTTTGCCAAAATTACCTTGAAAGTAAACAAAAATATTTTAGAATTTTCAAAATAAAAGAAAAGACATGGAAATGCATATACTCAAGTGCATGGCATAAATGAATCAACATCCCACCAAACATGATAGAATACCCTCCCCCAAGCTTGAATGAGACAATATACTTAAACATAAACCAAATAATCCATTGGAGGGGAAAAGAAAAAAAACAATCCAACAAACCAACACACGTCCAACGAGTCACCAACCATTAGAGAAAGAGCTAAGAAAGATATTACCGGATATAGGTGGGTGTAAATACCCGCAAATGACCCAATTTAACCTTTCAAAGACGATTTCCTCTTGAATTGAATCTCGATTTCCATATGCTAGCAAAAATAGGCGTCAACTTCCTTGATTCTTGATCCAAACCAATGCATAAGTGTATATCAAGTTATATACCTAGCAAAAGGCACACAAACATTTCCATGAGAGAAAATCTAATCTAAAAAGAAAAGAAAATGAAAGCAATAAAAACCTCGGGTTACTTCCCGAGAAAGGCTTGTTTAACGTCCAAGCGAGACCGCTCTAGTAAATAATATTGCAACGAACGCAAGAGCTTGTCAAATGCACTACTACACATTTCATAGGATAACAAGTAGGCAAATGAAGGAAGGAGGACGTGCAACAAGATTATTGCACGTAAGTGAAGAGGAAGATGCCAAAAGAAAGAAGAAAAATCAAAAGAAAAATCAAGAAAAAAAGAAGAGAAAGAAGAAGAAAAATAAGGAAAAGAATAAAAAGGCAAAACCTCCTCAAAATCTTTTTGGGTGGCACAATCACCCATTTCCTCAATAATAGGAGGATGAAAAGGAAAAGTCTCATAAAAAAAGAGAGGGTCCTCAATAGGCTCTTTGACAAAAGAAGGGAGGAACATGGGATAGTAGGAGATGTGGTCAAATTTCCTTGAGAAAGGGACGTGAGGAAGGGGAGGAGAAACAATGGTTTCACAAAGCCTCACATCACCAATGAGGGCATGAAAATCAATCATAGAATCCTCAAAAGAACACTCATGACTCACATCCCCCTCAAACAAAAACTCTCCATTAGAAACAAAACGATGAACACCAACTCCCTCAAGATCCTCAAAGCCTAGAGTCTCTAAACCATGCATGAAAGGATAAAGGTTTCTCTCAAATTCATCCCTTTCCCATGTAGCATTTCCAATGAACTCTCTCAAAAGGCTATAGTGATTTGTTACACCTTCAATGAACATACAAGCCATAACCTCAAATGAGTCCAAAGACTCATGGATAGAAGGGTCACAAACATGCAAGGTAGACTCATCAAGATGGGGAAGGGGGTTGGAAACCTCAAAATCGACATTTTCTTTATTCACAACTCTTCCACCATCAATTAAGGAACTCTGATCAATCTCTCTTGATTTCTCAAACTCACTATTATCATCCTCATAAACTCCCTCATTCAAACATGAAGATGGCTCACTCACATCCACACCAAGGGAAGCTCTCAAAGGGGGTGAATAAGTGGAAGGATGGCATTCAAGCTCAAATGGGGAAGGAAAAGGATCAAAATCCTAAAAAATCCTCTCATCATAAGAAAATCTCCCCTCACCTTCACACCCTTGCCCTACATCATCCTCAACAACACTCTCACACTCCAAGTAAGGTGCCTCAAGTCCATCTAAATCAAACATAGAACTCATCACTTGGGCAAGTCTCACTTCTCTCAATTTTTGTTCCTCTTGAAGCTCTTGGAGTTGTTGGGTGAGATATTGCATTTGAGAAAGAATTAGGGCATCAATGTTATTGGGTTGAGGTTCATGATCAAAGTCAAATAGCACATCATCAAAATTAGCACAAACCTCATCAAAATGAGCATAAGGGGGAAAGGTGTCAATTTGCATACTTGGATTATCACAAGGCACATAAGAAGTATCAAGAGAATTCATGCAAAAATTAAAAGAATCTTGACATTGAGAATCAAAATAAGAAACATGAGATTCTCTATCAAAAGAATCCCTAGCAAACCATGTGAAGAAATCCCAAGCATCATGCATAAACAAATGACAAAATCTACCATTATTCATGTCCTCAACCATTCCCCTAGTATATACTCATTCATGCCCCAATAAGCTATACCACAAGCATCACTAAGAGAACACCCATGGTGACTAAGAAAACCATCTAGTCTTTCAAAGTAAGCATAGAAGGGTTCACCATCATATTGAGGAAAAGATAAGCATGCCATTTTTATACAAAGAACAAAGAAAAGCAAATAAAAATCAAATAATGTACAAGAATCTATCTAATCTAATCAACACAAACTAATGAACGCCTTAGTCCCCGGCAACGGCGCCAAAATTTGATCGAGGTTAAAGTAGGTCGTTGGGACTACTAACCCTAACCAAATTAGAAATTTATAATACCTAAACTTACACTAAACTAGTTAGTGGCAAGTAAAGGGTCGAACCCAAAAGTACTAAGTGCATTAATTTGTGCCAACTAGACTACTAGGAAAGGTTGTGAGATATAGAGAGATTAAACCAAATACTACTAATAGAAAATAACTAAAACTAGGGAAAGTGGAATCCAATTACATCAATGCATTCAACAACATCATACAATTAGATGAAAATGACCTCGATTAGGAATATCAACACATTTAACTCACTCTCGCACAATTAAGCATGTTAATTATCCTACTAAACTAATTCACTCTCGTGCAACTAGCCTAGAAAAGGTATGGAAGAATTTAGGGCTCTCAACCAAATTACTCTCGCACAATTGATTGAAAGCACAATTAAAAGCATAGAATCGATTAGCTAGAAAGATTCTAATCCATAAAAGCATCATCCATACACAATAATCAAGAAACAATTTCATACTAATCACAATCAATCATTCAATTCATTAATATAACCTTCATCCAATTCCCTAGAATAAGACCTAAGCTAACATAATGAACAAAGACATGGAAAACAAGGTAAAATAAGAATAAAAACAAGATTAAACAAACAAACTAATTAATCTACTGATATCAATAAACAAAAAGCAAAAACTAAGAATTAAGCAAATAAATAAATATGAGAGAAAGTTAGAAAATGCTCATTAAATAGATGAGAAGAAGTTCCACAAAGTTGCTTCTTCAACCTCTCAAAAACTCCACGGAAATCCAAGATTTCTCTCTCTACACTACTCCTAAACTAACCCTAAGAGAGAGAAAATATAGGCTAAACTAATCTAATCTGTCTAAGATAAAATGTTGATTAAAAGTCTCTTTTTAAAATATCCCCAAAGAGGGTATTTATAATACAAGCTAAAATAACATAAAAGAAATTAAAAAAGAAGTAAAATAAACTAAAACAATTAAAATACTAAACTAAAAACAAAAAAAAAAAGAAAACTAAAAATAAAATAAAATAAAATGAAATGAAAAGGAAAAGAAAAACCCCAAAACCCACTAAATTCCCCCCAAAACACCAAAAACAAATCAGATTCCCCAAACTCCTTTCACTTTCAAATTTCCATGCTCAAATTCAAGCACCCATTAACGCATCATCATCACCGTTCATACTCTATCATTATCAGCAATTATCACTTTGCAGCCGTTTGATTTTCATTAAAAGTGACGCGCGAAGCTCGTGAAATGGTTCGGTCGAACCATGGGTTGGTGTGGCTGAACTACGGGGTTGGTTCGGTCGAACCATGGGTGTGTTCGACAACACCTCTTCAAATTACAAAAGCTCAAAAGTTTATGACTTGAACTTCGACCGAACTCCTTTGGTTTGCTCGAACTTGATTAATTGCTATTTGCTCTGATTTTGGGCGCTTGATTGAAGTGAATTGTTGCGATTTGTTGGCTGCTACTGTTGCGGTGGTTTTGGTGGCTGACGGAGTGCGAGTTGGCTGGGATTGGTGGCAAATTGCGTGGCTGAAGGTGGGTGGTTTGGGTTGGAGTTTGGTGATGTTAGTTGCGGTTTATGGGAGTAGGGGAGTAGTTGCGATTTTGGTGGTGGATTGGTGAATTGAGGTTGGTTTTGCATGGCTGTGGAGGCTATTGGTGGTGAATTGCTGGTAGATTGAAGGTGAGTGGAAGGTGGTAATTGCTGGCGGATTGGTGGTGTTGGTTGGGCTGATTGGAGTTGTGTGGTTCAGGTGGTGGTTCGCAAGTGGTTGCGTGAGGTGGTTGTTGAGGGCGTTGTTGTGGTTGTGATAGGAGGTGAGTGAAGGTGAGATTGGTGGTGGTTTGGTGACTGTGGAGGCTGTTGGTGTTGAGTGGATGTGGTTGGGATGGTGGTGCGCTGGTGAATGTGTGGTGAAGGGGGTTGCATTGGTGGAGCTGGTGGTTTGGGTGGCTGAAGGTGGTGGTTTGGGTGGCTAAAGGTGGTGGTTTTGGTGGTAGGTTGCTGCCAGGGTAGTTGGTGTTGGGTGGCAATTGAAAAGCCTCGGCTTGGACCTTAAACCCGATCGACCACGGACCCGAAAACACCTACAACCAAAAACAACACGAGGGGATTTTTAAAAGATAAAATATAATAAAATAAAATAAGATAAGATAAAGTAAAATAAAATGCTAAAACTAAATAAATAATAAAATACAATGAAATAAAATAAAATAAAATAAAATAAAACAAACTAGAAACTAAAAGAAAATAAAATAAATAAAATGAGAGAAGCGGGAAATTATTAACTAAAACTACAAAAAAAACTAAAAACTTATAAAAACTACTAAAATACTCAAAATAAAGATATAAGACGAGAATAAGCAAATAAAAGAAATAAAGAACAAAATGGGCTACATTATTGTAAAATAAGCTGGAGAACGACTCAATAAATACCCTAAAAGTGACATAAAATTCACTTATCACCTTCTGATTCAATTAGTTATCCAAAAGTATTCTCACATTGATCCAACACAAAAATGGTTTTATTTATCGTCCTAGCACCTCTTGTCGGGATTGGAGGCCAAAAGTAGATGTCTACAATAGGCAGTTTCAAAACCCCATTTTTGGTGGGTTCAACATCCATAATTCATGTGCCCACCATCTTGAAGCTCAATTCTTCTCAAACCTTCTAATAAGCACAAGGACACTTCAAGTTCAAAATTTGCTACCAAGATTGTTGGAAAACAAAACTCCATCATCTCAAAACTAACTAAAATCCCAACAAACAAAGAAAAGAAATTAGTTCATAAGCATCAAGGGGAAAATTAAAAATCAAAAGAAAAATGGAAATAAAGTTAGAAAGTCGGGTTACCTCCCGAGAAGCGCTTGTTTAAAGTCATTAGCTTGAAGTTCTCCACCCCTTCTCAAAGGGGTCACAAAGAGCCATTTTTTGAACAAGGCCAACAAAGACACCATCATCATACTTCTTGAGCCTATGGCCATTCATTTTGAAAGGACGTAATGAATCCATTGAATAAATTTCCACAACTCCACTAAGAAAGACTTCTTGCACTGTGAAAGGACCATTCCATCTAGACATGATCATTTCAAGAAACAATTTCATCTTAGAATTGTAGAGGAGGACCTTGTCACCAACACAAAACACCTTTTTCTCAATAAGCTTGTCATGAGCTTCCATAAAGTGCTTTTCGTAGGTGCTTGCACAATCATATGCATCAAGGCAAACCTCTTCCAAATCCTTAAGATCTAACCACCGTTGCTCTTTTACACTTGCTAAATCAAATTTGATTTTTCTTGATCGCCCAAAGACCACGGTGTTCAAGTTCCATTAGAAGATGGAAAGACTTGCCATATACAAGATGATATGGAATGGTGCCAATATGGATCTTAAATGTCGTTCGATATGCCCACAAGGCATCATCAAGTTTGTCCACCCAATCTTTTCTATTTATAGCAATCGTCTTCTCAAGAATCAACTCCATTGACACCTCAACTTGACCACTTGTTTGAGGATGATAAGAATGGCCAAACAATTGATGAACCCCATGCTTCTTCAACATCTTTTGAAAAGCATTATGCACAAAATGTGAGCCATTGTCACTAATCACTGCCTTGGGAACACAAAACCTTGGGAAAATGATATTCTTAAATAATTTCATCACCACCTTGTGGTTTTTTGTTGAGGAGTCAATGGACTTAACCGATTTTGACACATAATCCACCGCCATAAGAATCTATTGGTTTCTAAAAGAAGCAAACAGTCCCATAAAATCAATTCCCCAAATATCAAATACCTCCAACCAAATGATTAGTTGTTGAGGCAATTCATTTCCCTTTGAGATTTTCCCAGTACGTTTACATCAATCACATGTCTTGACAAAACCCCAAGTGTCCTTTAAGAGATGAGGCCACCACAAACCACTTTGAAGAATCTTAGTAACTGTTTTAGAAACACCCATATGACCACCGCTAGGATCCGAATGACACATTTTAAACAAACTTGGCACCTCCTCATTTAGAACATAACGTCGTAGAATGACATTCATTCCTCTTTTGTACAAGATGGGATCATCCCATCAATAGTGCCTTGCCTCTCTTTTCAGCTTCTTCTTTTGGTTTTTTTAGAATGAGGGCGAACATGTTCTCTGGTAGTCTTCGTTTGAGGAGCCTGTTGTTCATGTGGCTCCTCTAATCCGAATGCTACATCCGGACCTGATGTCTACTTAGGATCAAGCTCAAGCGACCCTTGGTTATCCAACGGAGCAGCTAGTTGATGAGTGTCATTTATAGCACTCATTTTTTCTCTTTTAGGGTGATTTTAGATTGCTTTTATAGCTCAATTCATTACTTTTTCCTTAGCTCTTAATTTCTTTAGTTTGCCCTTTCCTTAGTAGATTTTTCATTTTTCATGTATTTCTTGGTTTATAATGTCTTTTTCCCTTTTATTTTATTTTTTTTTCCTTTCATTTTCTAGTTAAGATCGTTGTCCAAGGATTCTCGAGGTTTCCTCCCGAGTTTTGCATTCATTAGGATTCTTAGTGTCTTCTATTTGAAGCCGAAGTTTTCAGATGTGCAAGTTCTAAGTAAGCTTAGGCCGTTCATTCATGCCGTGGGGGCACCAATTCTGGTGTTGAACCCAACGTAAATTGTTTTAGGTTCTGCAATGCTCTGTGTTCATCAAGAGCACCAAGTGGAGCGCACGAGGAGCATCGAGTAAAAGAAGAAGGAAGCAGCCCTATTCCAAGGCGCGGGCGCACGTGGCCTTAGCGCGGCCACGCCTGTTGCTCCCCTTGTTCCGTAGCCTCTTTTGCGCGGTCGCGCATCCTGTTTAAGAAGGTCGCGCCTTTGCGGGTCTATTTTGGACAATCTAACTAACTTCTCTTTGTTAGTTTTACTATATATAAATTTTTCATCTAGTTTTAGTGAGAGAAGTAGATTAGAGAATTGATTGTAGAAGTTTAGAAAGAAGTTTTGAGGGAATTCATTAGAGTATTAGGTTACATTTTTAAAGAGAGAAACTCATGGTTGATGATTGATATTTCTAAGCACATTTTCTTTTGATTTTACCAAAGTTGATAAGGATTTCTTTTAATTTAATGCAATCTTTAGCTTTAGATTTCTATTGTTTTTTTATTAGTTGATTATATTTGTTTGATTGAAATGATGATGATGAATTTGTAAATTAGTTTCATTTTGATTTTAATTTTTTCCATAGACTGTGATTATTGTACTTGCTAGGAATGAGGTGAAGCATGTTTGAGTGATGGATCATAGCTAATTGGGGGGTTTTTTTTATTGGTTTAGCGTTGTAATTAATTTGGCTGATTGATTTTGTCCACGTGTGTTATTAGTAAAAGAGCAGCTAACTTTAATTGTCATGCTAGGTTTCATTGTGTGCCTACATTGATAAAGAACATTGATTTGTATCTCACATTTGTCAATTGAGCATGGTTTGTGACGTTCCTATTTAGAGTCTTTCATAGTTGGCGCTAGTTAGACATCTAGGAGATAGCTTATTGAGCTCTTTTGATTGCATTGTCTATCTTTTCTTGCAGTACTCAAATTAGTCAATCTCCAACCCGATTAGTGTGTGTCCATTGCAAGAATATGTGGATCCTAAGTCCATAATGTTTGATATATTGATTTACTTTGTTTGTTTAGTTGAATTTAGATAACCTTCACTACCTCTTACGTTTCAAAATAGCTTACTTAAGCCGTAACAAACTTCCCCCCATTCCTAGTTATTCGAGCAGAACTTGCCTTATTACTAGGTGTATGTTTGGTTATATCATCTTCCTTGTCATTTTGCTTTTTCTTTTTTGATTTGTTGTGTGTCCAAGAATACGTGAATTATTACTTCAAGACGTACGAATTCAACATACCCTTCTCGGCTAGTTTATCCAGTAACCTTTTAAAATCGATGGAAGGAATGGTGTCCTTCGAACAAGTGTATTATTCTGATAGAGGGTTTGGAATTATTAGAAAGCTAATTATTCAATGAGGTCAAGTGATCAGACTGGGTGGAGGCCACTTTCGATCAGTAATATTAATGTATAATTAATAATACAGCTTAATCTTGACTAAAACCTTCGGGTTCACACCCAAGCCACTAACGAACCGAAGCAACGAATTAATTTGGAAGGAATTAATGAGTCGCCCGAGTAATTAATATTTCAACGTTGTAAATTAGAGCTTGGGGCATCGAAGCTGAGCGTCGGAAGTCAAATAAAAAATAATAAAAGACGACATGAGAAAAATACTAATACATCAACGAAATTACCAAAATACCCCTAGCATCGGAATGCCCCAAGCAAACCGAGTGCTAGGGGCATATGGTCTATCATGGTGGCTTGCATGCGCACCAAGCCAAGCCAAGTTTGGCTGGTGTGTGATAGCGCACCTATGCTAGCAAGGCTGGCCGCAGCAATGTTCGCGCATGGTAAAGCAGCCCGCCGCAAGGGCCAGTACGCATGGTGCACCAACCTGCAGCAGCTAGAAGCAGCATGGTCGTGCCTTACATGCTTGTTAGAAGAAGGCCTCGGCCAAGCAGCCCTCACGCAAGTGCGTGGCTTGCTGGGCCGAGTGTGCGGCAGCAGCAATGCACCCACACTTGTGAGGCTTGGTACCCAAGTGTGGGTGCTAATTGGCGCAATTTGAAAGGTGGGATTAAGGGTGTAGGTGGAAGTTTTTAGGGAGAGCTTGGGGAGTAAGTTTGGTCCCTCCCCTTCCCCCTCCCCCCCCCCCCCCCTCACTCTCCAAATGGTCCTCACCTAACCTCTCATGTGAGCTTGCCACTTGTTGATTTATTAGTAGCTTTATTATTATTTTATTTTAGATTTAAAATAAAATGGAAAAATCAAATCACCCACATTAATGGGTGAGATTTTCTCACTCTTTAATTTCCCTATAAATACCCAATTTGGGGAATTGGGAAAAGCACTTGAGTGAGTGTTGAAAAAGGCATCACCATTGTGAAAACCTTTAAACACAATTAATTACTCGAGTTTAGGTCGGGCTTTGCAAACTCCAAAGCAATAGACCAATTTTGGTGATCTCGTTGAGGGTGGACTTCGTTGGAGGTCCTCGTGTGAGCGGGGCTAAGGGCTTTGGAAGTAAGAGCTCAATTAATTGAGCGAAGCACGCTACAAAGGTAATAATCTCTTACATAGTCTTGTGTATATTTAATTATGCTTTATGGATATAGTTATTGTGAGATTGGTTTTAGGTCGGGTTTCTTTCCACAGTGGGTCGGACTCACCGAAACCCAACAACTGATGCATTCGTTCGTGTCATGTCCCATGTCCTTGTGGTAATGACAGTATTTGTTTTTGTTACGGTACTAGGCCGAGCCTCTCAGTGGTTGGATCTTCTCGAACTCAAATTAATCTTTGATTTCCATCAAGATTAAGTAACAATCCTTGTTATACTCATATTAAGGTTCGTACGCCTTGGCCTTTTTTTACTTTGTATGCTGGCAGTCGTCCACCCGGACATTCTTTCGCTTATTTCCTTCTGTTTTCTTCCCGACCGAGTCTTGCTGAGAAGGTTGCTTCTTCTTAGCCCCCTTGGTCGGCTGTTGTGCTTTCTTAAGCGAACAAAAATTAGATGCTTTGATGTAGGCTTCGGCCTCCCGCAACACGCTTGCGTAATTTCGAACCTTTTGGCTGACTAAATGAAACTTCAAACCATTATGCCTTAATCTCAGGAGAAATTCCTACTAGGCCATTTCATCCGGAAATTTATGAGTTTAGGCTTTTTCTTAGTTGAATCTTTGCACATACGAACGCAACCCCTCGTTTTTCTTTTAGACGATCGTAACCAGGTTAAGTCTGGTGTTCTTTAAGGGGATATTGTAGGAGAAGTTTCCAACAAACAATAAGATAAGAGTAGTGAAATAGTTGATGCACCGGACTGGAAGGTTGTTAAACCAAGCTTACGTAACACCCTTCAAGGTGGTCGGGAAGCATCGACACCATGTGGCATCATCTACACTTTGAAGATACATTAAGTTCTTGTACGATGTGATATGCTCTTTTGGGTTGCCTGTACCATCATAGGCATCCACAAGTACGATCTTCACCTTATCTGGTTGAGGAGAGTTGAGAATTTCTTGAGAAAATAAGGGCGGCTTGTCACCAAGATTTGACAGACGCATCTGCCAATCAATGGGCTGAGGTTGTGCGGCTAGCCCGGCCAGGTACATAGCCTGATAGAATGGCTGGCCATAATGTTCGTACTATCAGAAGACAGGGGGGTTAGTCAGCATAATTGCATTAAAATTCTAGGGGCTCTGATATTTAAATGGTTGAACAACTGAAATCGGAGTTTGAATATGATGAGCTTTACTTCTGCTAGTCTTGGTCGAGCTGGTATGTTTGGAAAGTGAGGGGGTTTGAGAATTCATCTGGCATTGTGGGAGTAGAGGTAGTGTCCGATTAGGCTGCTCGATCCCGCTGCTTGTGCCGAATATATTACTTTGCATTTTTCCAGCGCTGTAACGGTTCAGGCTCTTCCCTTTGAAGATGTCTCAATGGTATGCCTCCTAGCAGACTGTGTTTTCTTAAGGAGCCTGAACATGTTTGTCAGTGGCACCCTAGGAGATCTTTCATGTCGTCTAAAAGGGGTGTTTCCAACAACTTTGACATTGGTGGCCTTGTTATGGGTCTTCTTTTTAGTGCCCTCTCCTCCTCTCTTGGGCGACGGCCTAGATGAAGAAGGCATCTTACCCTCAAACTCCCTTGGGAGCTTTCTTAAGGCAAGCTTAAGTGAACCAACAGTCACGGGAGGATCCTCGTTCTCATGAAATGAAGCAGTTAGAGGATCAGTACAATAGATTATTGCAACTATATCCTATACATGTCCGTCCTCACCATGACCAGGACATGTATTCAGTGCCTAACCATCTATTGCAATAACCGGACGAGTATCTCCATAGACGACGTCAAATGTTTCGGGTGATTTTGTGATTTCCCTTGCGACACGAGTCACTCCTTTGACAAACGCCCCGACACCTGCGAAACACGGATATTTTATGGACGGAATATTCGACTCCGACGGCTAAGTTAGTAACCTAAAATCAAAAAAGCTATAGAGAGAAAGTAGAGAGAAGTTGGAGTTGTTTTTAATGCTCTATTGAATTTTATATCATAATTCACCCCTCCCATCATAAATGAATAGGGTATTTAAAGGATGGGGATATGTGCTTTTTAGGGTTATTAACCTAAAATGACGATTTCTGATTCGCAGCGCAATCAGGTATGGACACGTGTCATCGGGGTGCACCATTTTGCGACTTTTTTGGGATTTTGGCCTCCAGATGTAAGGAGGTCTCTTTTCTTTGTTTATTAAGTGCTCTTAGCTTAGTAGGGCTTACATACGTGTCATCTTCCTATAGCGACACGTGTCACCTTTGATTGGGCCTCGTGTCAGTAAGGGATAAGTCCATGTTTGGGGGTAATTTTTGCCCCAAATAGGGTTTAAAGGGAGAATTATTATTGTTAAGAATTTTAATTGGAAGAAAGATATTTTGAATTATTATGAAATAATTTCCTTATAGAGTTTGTGTATAAACCAAAAATAAAATTAGTAGAAAATTTTTAACCAGGAGATGACATGTGTCATTCTTACCTTCTCGATTTTCGTTTTAGTATAAGTTGATAAATTGATTATGATTATTAAAATTAAAGAAAAAGGTATTGCATGCATACATACACACAAAGTGTTTGGTGCGCGAAGGTTGGCTGATATATTTTACTCGTTGACTTATATGTTTCATGTGTTGGCTGATATGTATCAATTGTTGGCTGATATGGTTTTTTGTGTTGGAAAATATATTCTTTTTGTTGGCCGATATGGTTTGTTTTTTCCCTTTTGTTGGCTAATATCTGACATAATTTGGGTTATATTTTTCTTAAGTTGGCTAGACTATTTATTTTGTTGGCTCATATATATATATATATATATATATATATATATATATATATATATATATATATATATATATTAATTATTGGCTTATATGTTTCATTTTGTTGGCTGATAAGTTTATTTTGTTGGCTTACATATTGCTTTTGTTAGCTGATATTCTTTGTTTGTTGGCTGATACGTTTCATTTGTTGGCTGATATTTTCCTTTTGTTGGCTTAAATGTATCTTTTGTTGGCTAATATACTCCTCTTGTTGGCTTGTATGTATCTTTTGCTGGTGGATAATTTCCTTTTATTGGCTGATACATTTTTTTTAATGTCTTTAATACTGGCTTATATGAAATATCAATTGGCTTATATACTACTTGTATTACCTTAGGTACATAGTACACAACTACAAACTATTTTAATTTTATTTTCTCGATCTCCTCTTTCCCTCTTTTCCTCTCTTTCTCTCTATTACAT
Organism: Chenopodium album; assembly: GCF_948465745.1. NCBI lineage: Eukaryota > Viridiplantae > Streptophyta > Magnoliopsida > Caryophyllales > Amaranthaceae > Chenopodium > Chenopodium album. The sequence goes on from NC_137842.1 coordinate 25,855,856, forward strand.
TCACTAAATAATATCAGCCAAGCCTAAGATTTCTTTCTCTCTCCTCTTTCTCCCTCTTCCTCTCTCCTCTTTATTCCTTTCTCACGCCAAAACAATCAATATTTGACATATTATTGCTAAACACCGCCAACATAAATGATCACCATTGCCAACATTTAGTGTGAATGGACAATCATACCCTTACTTCTTTACCACCACTTATCCTCCTAGCGACCCACAAGCCCTTCCGATCAGTGATGACCACCACCACCCATATTGGAGACCCACCAAACCCTCCTCTATGACGACCCGCCACCTCTCCTCGCAGGCAGGAAGAAGGTGGTTTAATATTTTTTTTTTATTTCAGACAACCGCGATAACCTGAGCCTAAAACTAGTTACTGTAGGGAATATTTCAAGCCATCCCGCACTTGAGCCCTACTGTGATCATACACTTAAGCATGGTGGCATCCAAAGGGAAGGAAGATAGAGTAAAAGAGTCGCCAACAAGTTGTAGGAAGTTGTAAGGCGTTCACAAGGTGAAGGTTACATCACTTAACAATCCATAACAATCCAGGAGATCGTTAACTCCAATAGGTTTGGAACCATGACTGGAAGTTCGGGAATGAAGGTACATATCCAACCTAAAAGAAATTGAACCTGCCCTAAAAATAGGCCTGTACTTTATTCTTCTCGTATTCATGTGCGCTTTCTGACTACACATACAATCAATTGGTTTAACCTATACTCGTTTATCTATTTTGGTTGAATATTAATGCACAAATAAAACTATTATTGGCGATCACTTGAATTATAATCATATTAGCCCTCAACAAGATTATTAATTATCTTATCAAGCGTGATTACAAGTACAAATTCCCTTTAAACATGCATAAAAGGCGTGATCAAGCAATAAAAACAATATATATGAAGCAACATAATCATAATAACTATAAGAATTATAATCAAAATAACAATCATAATTAAAATAATCATGTTAAGGCATAATATTAACAATCATAATCATGTTAAAGCATAACATTATTAGAAAGATCCTAGGCATGATACTAACAAGATTAATAACAAACCCTAGCATGTCACTAAACATAGAAATCAAAGCTTTTTCCCTAACATGATATTAGGAAAGAAATAAAAAGCATCAAAATAATCATACTTGATATTAGAAATATTAATTAACCCTAAACATGATACTAGGATGCAATAAAACATCCTAACATGATTTATATATCAAAAGATCAATGAAACAATTAAATTACTTACTTCGATGCCTCGTATCTCTTTCTAATAACAAAATACATGCATTAATATCTTCAAGGAAAAATAATAATCAAAGAATTAAATTTAATAATTGAAATAGGGATTTGGGACCAAACCCTCAAAAATATCAAACCTTTCACGTCTAAGGCGAAGGCAACTTCGAACTTGGCTAGGTGTGTCCAGAACTAATGTAAGAGGAATTTTGTAAAAGGGATAGTTTAGAAAATCAATAGATAGAGAAGGAAATCTTCTAGGTTTTAGAGTGAGAAAGAGAGAGATGATTGTTGTTAATGATTAAAAACGGGGAGATACGACCCCTATTTATAAAAAAAAAAAATAAAAAATAAAAAAAAAAACAGCACGCAAACGATAGAAAAGAGTTTGTGTCTTATTCGGAATAAAAGACCTCATGTCTCCAACAACGGGAGCAGCGCCAGAAGACAAGCTCGTCGCCAGGCGACAGGTATCGTCGCCATGTATCATCGCCAAGCGACAGACCAGTCGTTTGGCGTTAGGACAACTTTTATGCGGATTTTGTTTTTATCATATTTTCTATCCATTAGTCCAAATAAGTCATATAATCTGTCGTTGGAAAGCATTTAAAGTCTACTTTACAACCCAATTAAAATCAGATTAAAATCCTTTTTAGATAAAAAGATATGGCTGAAATAGTGGAAAGGTGTCAGTTTTGGATAGAGTTTCGTATTCCATTCATATATTTTTTGTTATAGCTCGGAATTAATATTATAATATATCATTGGAAAGATAATTTCAAGATTTATCAAACCATATATGATTGGATAAATATTTTGAGGGACAAAAATAATATTTAACTGTCTTTGAACATATTTAAATTCGAATAGGATTAGGATTTTAAAAAAGGGAAGTTTTATTCAATTTCAATCTCTTTCATTTTATTTTTTCAAAAAGAATATTTAAGATCTTTTAGAAACTCATACAAGATTCTAATATATCATAATTAGTTTAGGAATAGGATTAAACCTTTGGACACTCCACGTGATCATTGGGTCATAGGTAAAATCCGGTTTGGGCCAAGTTTAGTATTTTGGCCATAACTTCCTCATTATTCATCGAAATTGGGCTTATAATATATCTTTGGAAAGGTCATTTCAAGAACCATTTAATTACACTATTATTGGACCCATATCATGGACCAAACTAAACTGGAATGCACGTTTTTCAAAAATAAGGTAAGAAAAGAAATATTTACAAAAAAGGAAAGAAGAGATATTTTAATAAAAACATCCTCATCAATAGACTTTTCACACTTTCGCTTTGCTCCATAATCAAATGACGTGATAGGTATTCATCACTGGGTTTGGTTTTAGGGAGATTCATTTGGGTGTCTACAGAAGCCCCCAATTTCACTAAGTTTGGAGGAACGCAAGTTTCAAAAACAAAACTCAAAGTAGTGTAGGGAATAATTTCAAGCGTCAACCCCTAGCTTGAACCCCACTGTGATCATACACTAAAGTACGGTGGCGTCCAAAAGGGAAGAAGATAGAGCAAAAAAGTTCGCAACAAGTTTTAGGAACTTGTAAACCGTTCACAGGGTGAAGGTTACACCCCTTAACAATCCAAGATATCGTCAACTCCATAAGGTCTTGAACCAAATAAGGGTTCGGGGATGAAGATAAAAATCCAACCTATAAGAGATTGAACCTGCCTTAATAATAGGCCTCTACTTTATTCTGATCGTATTCTTGTGCGCTTTTTTACTAACATGCAATCAATAGGTTTACCCTAAACCTGTTTATCTATGTTGGTTTAATTTAATGCACAAATAAATCTATTATTGGTGATCACTTGAATTATAATCAAATTAACCCTAAACAAGGTTATCAATTATCTTATTAAGTGTGATTACAAGTACAAATTCCCTTTAAGCATGCATAAAAGGCGTGATCAAGCAATAAAAATAAATATATATATCAAGCAACATAATAATAATCAAAACAATAATCGTAAAAAATAATCATCATAGTAATTATAACAATTATAATCATAAATCATAAAGAATAATCATAATAATAATCATTATAATAACAACCATATTAATAATAATAATATTAATGTTAAAGCATAGCCAGATCCTAGGCATGATACTAATAAGATTAATAACAAACCCTAGCATGTCACTAAACAATAAAAATAAAATCTTTATCCCTAACATGATACTAACAATCATAAGTATTAGGAAGAATATAAGAATCATCGTAACAATCATATTTGATATTAAAGTTACCCTAGACATGATACTAGGAATCAAAATAACAATCTAAACATGATTTCTACATCATAACATCTATAAAAACTATTAAAATACTTACTTTGATGCCTCGTACCTCTTTCTAATAACAAAATACACACGTTAGTAACTTCAAGGGAAATAATAAAATCAACAATTAAATTAAATAATGGAAATAGAGATGTGGGAGCAAACCCTCAGAAATTAAACGTTTCACGTCTAGGGCGAAGGCAACTTCGAATATGGCTAGATATTTCTAGATCTAATGAATGCGGAATTTTGTATGTCAAAGCTAGTTTAGAAAAACAGAGAAAGAGTAATCAAGAGAATCTTGATGAGAGTTAACGAATGATTATTGAAAAGAATGAAAACTTGTTGTAGGTGAAATCTGGTGAATGAAAACGGAGTTTTTAGCACGTTATTTATAGAGAAAACCAGCCAAAAAGATAAAATATCAGAACAGAGTCTGGCGCACAAAAAACAAGGTTGGCGCCAACGCTGGCTATTAGCGATCATTTGAATTATAATCATATTATCCCTAAACAAGATTATTAATTATCTTATCAAGCGTGATTACAAGTACAAATTCCCTTTAAACATGCATAAAAGGAGTGATCAAGCAATAACAACAATATATATCAAGCAACATAATCATAATATCTATAACAATTAAAATCAAAATAACAATCATAATTAAAAAAATCATATTAAAGCATAATATTAACAATCATAATCATGTTAAAACATAACATTATTAGCAAGATCCTAGGAATGATACTAACAAGATTAATAACAAACCCTATGATCGGGATTAATAGGTCGTTGGTTCTACTAACCCTAATCAAATTAACAATTTATAATGCCTAAACTTACACTAAACTAGTTAGTGGCAAGTAAAGGGTCGAACCACTAAGGAAGCTCACTCGTCCAACATCAATATCACTAATGCAAGAGTCAAGAGGGGAAATGTTTTTGTTGATATATTGGATAAAAAGCACTAAAACTACGAATAAGCAAAGATAAAGACGAATAAAATCAAGAGAGAACAACGCTAGGGATACGGGGGTGTCAAACATGATTAGAAAAAAGGGGAATAATCATAGTTATCATGAAGAACATGCCAAAGAACACAAGATCCTACCTAAACAATTCATTCTCATGCAATAGTCTAGGCAAATCAATGAAAGAGGTCTATGCTAATTAGGATCATTCTCATGCATCCCATTAGGCACAAGCTAACCAAGGAATAAAGGGGCACAATACATGGAACTCCATTTTTAACAACTCATTCTCATGCAATCATTAAAATAGAGGTGATCTAAATCTAGTTCAAATCATTTTCATGCATTTAAACTAGAAGGCAATCAAATAAAGTGCTACAATAGTCTCAAGTCAATAAAAATCATATCTTTCATCAATTTAAGGCATGTAATCAATCCACTATCATCATTCATCCAACATTCAACACATATTTTCCACCCCCTTCCCCTAGCTAAAAGATTAGCCTAGAGAAAGGAGATTAAACATAATAGCAAAACCAAAAATATATTCAAGAAACACAAAACAAAACATGATTAAAAACAATGAAAACAATAATAACTAGATGAACTAAAAAGACTAACAAAAATAAGCAACAATAAAGCAAATAAATAAAGCTAAAGGAAAGGATTAGAGATTACTAGAGAGAGGATTAATGAAAGATGAAAACTTGAAGGAATTGCTTGATTGGAAATTAAACTTGACCAAAATTGATTACTTGGAAGAAAATTGAGCAATAATCTACTTTTTTCTCTCTAAAAACTATCTAATCTAATCTAAAAATAAAAATGTTAAGTGTTAGTTGAGAGAAAATAACCCCAAAGGGGTATTTATAATACAAGGCTAAATAAAATAAAGTAAAAGAGAAAACTAAAAAGAAATAAAAACTAAACTAAAATAATTAAAATAACTAAACTTAAAAACCAAAAATAAAACTAAACTAAAAATAAAAGAAAATGAAAAGAAAAAGGAAAGCAAAACAAAACCCATCAAATTCCCCAAAACCCACGAAAACCATCAGCTTTCCCCCTTTCTTTCTCTTTCGATCTTGGCTGCTCTGTTTTTCTTTCCATCATCACCATCACGCATCATCAATTATCACTCAATCACCACCGTCAATCCTCATCGTCATCAATCAAGCATCAATCAAAGCCGTTCAATTCTCATTAAAAATCACGTGAAAAGCTCGTGATTGACCCACGAATGCGCGCCCGCACACAGGTCGCACAGAGGACGCGCAAAGCTTCTGCCTCGACTCTGATTTTGGACTCAATTGTGTGCGCTTTCTGACAGGGCTGCGCGGCCGCGAGGTCTGGGTTGCTCCTTGCTGTGAATTTGGTTCGATTGGTGCGATTGGAGATGCGAATTGGTGGTGAAATGGGAGGTGAGGTTGGGTGGTTTCGGTGCGATTGGGAGGAGCAGGGTTTTGTGGCTGGTGGTTTAATTGGTGTTGCGGGGTTTAATTGGTGAGTGTGTGTGTGGGATTGCGTGGGTATCGACTGGTGGCAGAGGTGTTTAGGCTGGGCGGCTGGCGCGGCTGTGGTCGCAGGTGGAAGCTGGTCTGGTTGGAGGTGCTGCGTGGCTGGGATTGGTGGAGTTGCGATGTTGGTGTTGTTAGGGTTGTGAGGTGGTGTTGTGAGGGCTGGTGGTGAATTGGGAGAGCAGGGAGCAGGGGAAGTGATGTTGTGTGTGTTGGAGCAGGGGAGATGGTGTGGTGGAGGTTAAGGGATGGTGTGGTGTAGGTTAAGAGGTGGGCAGCAGCTAGATCGGTTAGGGGCATTGTGAAGTTTGCTCGAACCTTGGACCCCGAACACAAACTTGACTTTGAAACCCGGAGCGCCTACAACCAAAAACAACACGAGGGTGAAATAGAAAATAAAATAAATAAAATAAAGTAAAATAAAATAAGATAAATAAAGTAAAATAAAATAAAATAAAATGCTAAAACTAAAGAAATAATAAAATTAAATGAAAAGAAATAAAATAAAATACGAAACTAAAATAAATAAGAAAATGAGATAAAAAGAGAAATTATTAAAAATATAAACTAACGACTTAAACTACAAACATTAAAAGAAAGAAAAATAAAATAAAACACGAAAATAAACTAAAAACTATAGAAAATTACAAAAATACTCAAAATAAAGAATAAAAGACAAGAATAATAAAATAATAGAAATAAAGGATAAAAAGGGTGAAATTATTGGAAAGTAAGCCGGAATACGACTCAATAAACACCCTAAAAGTGACATAAAAGTCACTTATCACCCTAATATATCACTAAACAAAGAAATCAAAGCTTTTTCCCTAACATGATATTAGGAAAGAAATAGGAAACATCAAAATAATCATACTTGATATTAGAAATATTAATTAACCCTAAACATGATACTAGGAAGCAATAAAACATCCTAACATGATTTCTATATCAAAAGATCAATGAAACAATTAAATTACTTACTTCGATGCCTCGTATCTCTTTCTAATAATAAAATACACACGTTAGTAACTTCAAGGAAAAATAATTATCAAACAATTAAATTAAATAATTGAAATAGGGATTTTGTACCAAATCCCCAGAAATATAAAACCTTTCACGTCTAGGGAAAAGGCAACTTCGAACTTGGCTAGGTGTGTCTAGAACTAATGTAAGAGGAATTTTGTAAAAGGGAAGGTTTAGAAAAAGAATAGAGAAAGAAGGAAAGCTTCTAGCTTTTAGAGTGAGATGATTGTTGTTAATGATTAAAAACGGGGAGATACGACTCCTATTTATAGAAAAAATAGCACGGAAATGATAGAAAAGAGTTCGAGTCCTATTCAAAATGAAAGACCTCTTGTCACAAACGACAGGAGAAGTTGATGTGTCCAATTTATATAGTGTTTTACCCCCGTCCCTTGGTCATAATTAGTAGTGTTTTTGGCTCTTTAGATCCACTTTTATTACTAATTGGTGTTTTCTAGTGTTTTTGTAGTTTTTTAGGAAATTGCACATTTGGAGCGTTTTTCGGGTTTTTCATGGAGCAACTACGAACATTAAGAGGACACGACCATCTTTGAATCCCAGGACCGGTTAGAACCGGTAATTATGGGCTCAGTGTGTGATACCGGGTCATTTGGACTAGGTATTCAATACCCGAAGAGGAAATCCTGATTAGGCCGAAGAATCAAGCCCAATCAAAGTCCAAGCCTCGAGAAGAAGACCGGGCCTGATCGGGCACGCTTGCGCCCGATCGGGCGGGCGCGCAGAAGAGGGCACCAGCAAAAGGCTCGCCCGATCGGGTGAGCGTTAGCTCGATCGGGCGCGGCTGCCCAGAAGAACCTTGAAGAAAAAGGCGGGCCCGATCGGGCGCGTGTTTTTGGAGGCATCTGATTTCCTAGATTTTTGTTTTCAATTAGGATTTGTTTTATGGGTGTTTAAGTACGATTTTTGTACGTAATTTTGATTACCTTCTCTTTTAGACTTTCTCTCTCTACTTCGAATATTTTCTCTCTTTTAAATTCTCACAACTTTGTTCTTAATTCCATTCCTTAATCCAGATTACATTTGATAACAATTTCTTCTCTTTTAATTTCAGTTAGTTTCTTTATTTCTTTCATCATGTCTTATTTTATTGTTTTGATTAGTTTAGATATAATTATGCGTGAGTAGTTTTATTTCTACGGTTTATGGGGATCTAAAAAATAATATGAAGGGGTAATTTGTGATTGTTGATTATCAATGCTTGATTATTTTCCTATTGATTGATTTAATGCTATGCAATTAGGTTTGGCCAGATTTAATTGTATGAGTTTAGCAATATTGATTCGAGATTCGAGAGATGAAAATTGATGTTCAGGCTTAGTTTCAATAGGCGGACTAATTTATAAATGGTTAAGTCGAGATTCGAGATATGAGATTTAATACCAGTAAATTAACTCTGTGATTGTAATACGTGGCGAAAGCCTTTTATAATCTGATTAATTGATGCATTGATGACAACTTATTATGATTTACCCTGGAATATGGTTTATTGGTGAACCTATGCCCTAGGTTTTTTCCTTCATTGATTAACTTCTTATTTTACTCCCTTACTACTCTTACCTTTAGTAGTTTAATTGCCTTTTTACGATAATTAGTTTACTTGATAATTAAGATTGCTTCTAATTAATTAGGAATAAATTGACTTGTTTCCCTATGGTTCGACCCTTCTTCCCTGTGTACATTGTTAGTGGATTTAGATTTTATTATTGATTAGGTGAATACGAGTTGAGGCTCTCAAATTTTGACGCCGTTGCCGGGGAAACGTTTTACTTTTTTATTTTCTGATTATTTTTTGTAGCATTGATTATCCCCTCTTGTCTCAGAGAACGTTAGTTCTTTGAGGCAATTCTCATATTTGTCTTTTAGTTCCTTGTTTATGCCTAGGTGTTCCAGATCAGGTTACATCCCATTCGATCCTGAGATCGAGCGCTCGTTTCATAGGCAAAAGAATCTTTATAGACAAATCATGGCGGGTTATGAGGAAAACAATAATCGAAGAGACCCTCCAAGTGATTCTAGTGTCTCAAAAATTCCTTTAGATACAGAATCAGAGATGACGGCTGAAAAGAAGCTCAGTGACTATTCGCTGCCAAAGCTCAAGGATTTTCCGCACCTTACTCCCACTCCGGCACTTGATGGAGTACAATTTTAATCAAGCCCCAATCTATCACCATGATAGAGAGAAAGCAATTTAGTGGAGCTAAGGGTGAAGATCCTAATCTTCACATTGCAGATTTCTGCCAATATTGCAACACCATTGGACATGCCGGGGTCACGCAAGACCAAATCAGGGAGATTCTTTTTCCCTTTTCATTATGTGGCAAAACTAAATTGATCCAAGCTAATCTTTCTACAATGGACTTGGAAATTCATCTAGATTAGTTCAAGATTCTGCAGCTAGTGGGAGATTCATGAATTTAAATGTGGACGATGCCGGACAGGTTATCGAAGATATGGAAATACACAATTCCCAATACGGGAATCCGAGAGGGTTTGCGAATAAAGGAAAACATAATGTTGATTCCGTATCCTTTTTACAAGCTCAATTAACATCTATTTGTCAGAAACTAGATAATCTTACTGCTACTCCTAACTCTGTAGCTAATGTTTCTACTGTTGCTAACAATGAAGCTTTATGTGAAAATTGTGGAATTCTAGGAAATTGGGAGCAAGATTGTAGGAGTTCCGTGGAACAAGTTAATGCCTTCCAAACTTATAGGCAAAATAACCCATATTCCAACTCCTATAATCCTGGTTTCCGGAACCATCCATATCTTTCGTACCGGAGTAGCAATGTACAAAACCCTCCACCTTCATAACAACCACAACATCAACCTCCACCACAGCAGAAATATTACAATCCTAATTCTTGCCAGATAAACCAAGCACAACCCTCATCATCTTCTTACCCTGCTATGACAGAAATTAGAGCAATTCTTACCAACATGCAAAAGCATATGGAGGGTAGGGATGCGCAAATTGATTCAATTTTAGCTCATAATAAAATCATAAATAATCAAATTGCACAACTTTCATCTACCCTATAAACCCGTCAACAGGGAGCTCTACAATCAAAACCAATCCATCCAATAGATCATGCCAATGCAATCACTCTAAGGAGTGGTTCACATTATGATGAACCTCCTATGCCAAAGGAAGATGGACCAGTTCCTGATCCAGATTCCTCTATACCAAACGCTAATCTTGCTAACCCTGCAGGGCTACAAACAGATACTAACCCTTCTAATGTTTCTTTGTAGGGTAAATCTCAGGATAAGGGAGGAGATGTGCAGAGCCTAGTTATCAAACTACCGTTCCCTAATAGACAATTGAAGAGTAAGTTTGATAAGCAATTCGGTAAGTTCTTGGAGGTTGTGAAAAACTTGCAGGTAACAGTTCCTTTCACTGATTTAATCACTTAGGTTCCTGCATATGCTAAATTTATAAAAGACATTCTGACTATGATAAGGACCTTTAATGAGGTAGAAACTGTAGCTTTTACAGAGGAATATAGTACCTTATTGCAAAATAAATCCCATCTTAAATTAAAGGATCCTGGTAGTGTTTCTATCCTATGTCATATAGGGAATGTTTTTATTGATAAAGCTTTGTGTGATTTGGGTGCCAGAGTTAGTGTTATGCCATCGTCTGTCTGTGCTAAACTTAATATGGGTGATTTAAAAGTTACTAATATAACTTTGCAAATGGCAGATCGTGCTGTAAAATACCCTCTAGGTATTTTAGAGCATGGCCCTGTAAGAGTTGGTAAATTTTTTATCCCTATTGATTTTTTAGTTTTAGACATGGCTGAGGATACACAAATTCCCATTATATTAGGTACGCCTTTCCTCCATACTGCAGGAGCCGTTATTGATGTGAAAAATGGTAAACTAACCATTTCTGTTGGTGATGATAATGTTACTTTTAATTTAGGGAAAGTTTTGAAAGGACCTATGCTAGAGGAATATTGTTGTCTTATTGATGTAATTGATATAATGGATGATATTTGTGATGATAGCTTACCGCAGGTTCTTGCAAGGGATCCCTTGGAGGAAATTCTTTGTGGGAATTTATCTGCAGATAATACAAGCGTCTGGGGTAATGAAGTACATGATATTGAAAGAGCTCTTTCCTTAAAAGAGTTAGACCCCAAGGAGACAATGAAGGTAGTAAATTTATTTCAGGAATCGAAACCTGCAGAGGTCAAGAAACCAGAACTAAAACCTCTTCCTTCTCACTTAAAATATATTTTTCTAGATGAGCAGGAACTATACCCCGTGATCATCAGTATTGCACTTGATGAACTACAAACTTCCCAACTTCTAGGGGTTCTTCAAACCCATAAGAGAGCAATTGGGTACAATATTGATGACCTCAAAGGTAGTAGCCCTGAATTTTGTATGCACAAGATACATTTTGAGGATAACTATAAGCCCTGCATTCAACCCCAGAGAAGGTTGAATCCTAATATGCAGGAAGTAGTCAACAAAGAGGTTATGAAATTACTCGATGCAGGTATTATCTATCCTATTTCTGACTCCAAGTGGGTAAGTCCTGTGCAGGTAGTGCCTAAAAAAGTTGGGATGACTGTGATTACAATTGAGAAAAATGAATTAATCCCCACTAGAACTGTAACAGGGTGGCGTATGTGCATTGATTATCGTAGACTAAATACTGCCACTAAAAAGGACCACTTCCCCCTCCCCTTTATAGATAAAATGCTTGAGAGGTTAGCCAACCATAAGTTCTTTTTCTATTTGGATGGGTTTTCGGGATTTTTCCAAATTCCAATTCACCCTGAAGATCAGGAAAAGACTACCTTTACATGCCCTTATGGTACTTTGCATATCGTAGGATGCCTTTTGGTTTATGTAATGCCCCCGCTACCTTTCAACGTTGCACGATGAGCATTTTTTCTGATTTCATAGAGTCTATTATGGAAGTCTTTATGGATGATTTTAGCGTGTATGGTTCTTCTTTTGATTCATGTTTAATAAATCTCGCTAAAATTTTGAAACGATGTGAAGAATGCAATTTGGTACTAAACTGGGAGAAATGTCACTTTATGGTGACAAAGGGAGTAGTTCTAGGTCACATTGTATCCGATAAGGGCATACAAGTAGATAAAGCTAAGATTTCAATGATTGAGCAATTACCTCCCCCAGTTAATGTTAAGGGAGTTAGAAGTTTCTTAAGTCAGGGTTTTATCGTCACTTTGTCAAAGATTTTTCTAAAATTGCTAAACCACTGACTCAGCTTTTACTCAAGGATGCCCTTTTATTTTTACTGACGAGTGTCTTGAGCCTTTCAACAGGATTAAGCAGGCTTTGATATCGGCACCCATCATATGTGCTCTCGATTGAAATCTACCTTTCGAGATTATGTGTGATGCAAGTGACTTTCCACTAGGAGCTGTGCTTAGACAGAGAAAGAACAAAGTTTTGCATGCTATTTATTATGCAAGCAAAACTTTGGATGAAGCCCAATTCAACTATGCCACTACGGAGAAGGAGTTTCTTGCTGTCATATATGCTTTAGAAAAATTTAGATCATATCTTGTTAGTTCTAAAGTCATTGTTTTTACTGACCATGTAGCTTTGAAGTACTTGATAGCTAAGGCGAAATCAAAGCCTAGGCTACTCCGTTGGGTTCTTTTGCTCGAAGATTTCAATATTGAGATAAAATATAAAAAGGGAGCAGAGAACGTAGTGGCAGACCACTTGTCACGTATCAGGTATGATGAGGGTAAGGATTCTCTTCCTATAGATGATTCTTTCCCTGATGACAACCTGTATGCAGTTGTAGAGCAACACCCTTGGTATGCTGACTTTTCTAATTATTTAGTGGGTGGTACTCTACCTCCTGACTTGTCCTACCAACAGAAAAAGAAATTCCTTTCTGATGTTAAACATTATTTTTGGGATGAACCTTTTTTGTTTTGTGAGTGTACAGATGGATTATTTCGCAGGTGTGTTCCCGAATGGGAAGTTCACGGTGTGCTTACTAGTTTCCACAACTCACCATATGGAGGACATCATGGCCCTACCAAAACAATGGCCAAGATTAATGAGTCAAGTTTCTATTGGCCTACTATGTTTAAGGATGCTAACATTTGGGGCGTTGATTACATGGGACCGTTCCCTTCTTCAAATGGGAATTGCTGTATACTTGTCGCCGTTGATTATGTATCCAAGCGGGTTGAGGCCATTGCTACTCCTACTAATGATGCCAGGGTGGTCCATAGACTTTTCAAGAATACTATCTTTCTAATATTTTTAGTGCCTAGAGCATAATCAGTGACGGAGGATCTCACTTTCATGAGCGGAAGTTAACACCCTCCTCAAAAAGTATGGTATCTACCACAGGACAGGTTTAGCCTGCCATCCCCAAACTAGTGGCCAAGTTGAAGTTTCCAATTGTGAGATCAAGGCCATTCTAGAGAAGGTGGTGGCAAAATCAAGGAAAGATTGGAGCGATAAGTTGGATGACACCCTTTGGGCATACAGAACTGCGTTTAAGACCCCAATAGATACTACTCCATATAGACTCGTGTACAATAAAGCATGTCATCTTCTGGTGGACTTAGAATACAAGGCATATTGGGTTATTAAGGAGCTCAATTTGGATGCCAAATTAGCGGGAGAAAAGAGGTTACTTCAACTTAACCAACTCGATGAGTTTAGGTTGACAGCCTATGATAGTGCTCGTATCTACAAGGAGAAGACAAAGAGATGGCACGACAAGATGATCCTTCCGAGAGAATTTAAAGATGCTAATAAAGTGTTGTTGTTCAACTCTAGACTTCAACTTTTCCCAGGAATTTTAAATTCAAGTTGGTCGGGTCCTTTTACTATCAAAAGGTCTAACAAATTTGGTTCTGTGGAGGTATTCGATGAACATGGTAATGAGTTCAAAGTTGATGGCCAGAGACTCAAGCTATATTATGAGGAGGCTACGATTGGTGCAGTTGAACTACTTCACCTAAGCGGTTCCGGTTCATTTTGAACTTCAATGTGGTAAGAGGGTCGTTCAGGATCTAGATAAACCAGCTTTTGCGGGAGGCAACCCGTATTTCTTGCTTTCTAGACTAATTTTTCCTTTATTTTATTTTTAATTTTTTTAGAGAGATGAGGAGAGTGCAATTTTACCTTTCATAAGTGTTTTTGTACAGGTATTAGATCATAAAGTAAGGAGTTTTAAAGAGAAAAAGTTCGAAGAAAAGAACCATCGGATTTGGGTACGGGCCCGATCGGGCGCGCACCTAAGGGTTCAAATTTAGCAAATATGTGCCCGATCGGGCAAGGAGTCTCAATAAGGTGCGCAATTTGAGTTTTATCGGAGCTTTAATTCGCCCGATCAGGGGCGCAATGAAGGAAGAAAAATCAAGGGAAATTCGCCCGATCGGGCGAAGCTGCCCGATCGGGCGGATTTTTGGAGAAATCGAGTGAAGTAAAAAAGAAATGTCGGGCAAAGCTCCCCAATCGGGCGAGCAAAATGGCGAAATTCATGTTCGAGTTCGCGCCCGATCAGGCGCGCACTTCCAAATTCAGTAGAACATATCTTCGCCCGATCGGCCGAGGCTCTCTCAATCGGGCACGTCTATTTGATGGCCGAACTTAAATTTCTTTTCTCCTCCTTTCTTTTCTTTTTCCTTCTTACTTCTTCTTCATTCACACTTTCTCTCTCTAAAACCTCAATTTTCAAACCTTCAAACTCACTTTCCTTTCATGATCTCCTCAAATTCATCCATCAAAACTCAAAAATTGTCACATATTCTCCATCCTTACACCTTCCTCTACATTCTCCACTAAATTTCTACCACTTTCTCTCAAGATTTCTCAAAACCCTTAGATAGAGAAAGCTTCAAATCCTACCTTCTACACATAAAATGGCTTCAAAGAGATTAAGACAACAAAGAGGTGAAGGTTCGAGGCAACAACAACAACCTATGGTCGACCCGGAGCTTCAAATTCTGGGATGGGAGGAAGTTGTCATAACCTCAACCAAACAACGAGCTAGGATGCTTAACCTTATCCATAGCCAGGTAATTTCTACTCGATTTGTACATCATCCTACTTTGTCTAGGCTAGGAATTGATAAACCAGTAGAGAAATTGTTCAAAGGTATAGGAATGAGTGGATTCTTTCAAATGCATTATGACACCTATGATTATTTGATTTTAGAATTTGTTTCTAGCTTCAATGTTATTAAAACTAATGCTTTGATCACTCATGTCCAATTCCGATTGCTAAACAATGATGTGCGTTTAATTTTAAAAGAATTTGGTAAATTGTTTGAGCTTAAAATGGATAAGCCTATTGAACCCTCCATAGACCACATTGCCGTAGTCTATAAAAGACTCACCAGGGAGGGTTTACTTAACCTCCAACATGCCAAGGGGACGTGGATTCAACATCCTGTCCCAAAGTTTTGGCAAAGGTTTGCCGGCCTCACAATCGTTGGGAGGCATGAACCGACAAACGTTAGGAGGGATGAACTTGAATTGTTGGCTTCCTATATGATCCCCAATGCTGAAAAACTGAACATACCACATAGGATAGCCCAACATTTTAAAAGGGTGGCCAATGCGGCCGATGGGGGTAGGTATAGGGCGCCTATCTATTTTGGGGGGTTGGTGACCAATATAGCAGTGAAACACCTAGGATAAAACCCGACTGATAATAGGAAAGTGGAGAGTTCTACCCTCATGGACCTAGCATACTTAGGGGGCCTTAACTGGGTGCAACCTATGGGAGGTGATACTTGGTTGATAGTCCACCGAGAGTTGGATAGAAGAGATCAAGCCTTAAAGCTACTCAACCCCGCCTTGACCAAATTTGAGAAGGGGAGGCCTTTCTACACTTTAGAGTTAGATGGTCAAGGCGAGGTTCAAGAGCCTCACCATTCACCACAACCCCACCATTCACCGCAATACCAACCACCACCCCAATACCAACCACCACCCCAACCCTACACATATGGCATACCCACCTCCTCCGTCGATTATAACATCGACCCCCATGCCCCTTATGACTTTTCAGCTTTTAGGAGCCAGCTATACCGTATTGAGAGAGGGCAAGAGATAGTGGGGGGCATAGTGCACAACCTAGACTCTAGGTTAGACACCCTAGATAGGAGGGTTGGCCATGTTGAGAGGAACCTCGGGAGGGGTTTGTACCCCATGTATGACGATTATGCACGCCGAGGGGCTATTCCCCTGAGGCATTAGTTCCCGATTGGTTCCAAATACCCCCAAGGAGGGTATTCAACCCCTGGATCCTATCGTACTTATATGGACTACTCTTCAGTCCATGGTTATGGGGCTGATGCTGCTTTTGTGGGGATAAGGGGAAATGTAGAAGCTAACTACTTTGCAGATGGTTCGGGTTATGGTGGTGCGGGTACGAGCCAGGGTGGTGCCGGCTCAAGTTATGGAGGAGGCTACCAGTGGATGAATGAGGATGATGACGAGAAGTAGCTTCTCCTAGTTACACTACCAAGTCAATGAGGGCATTGCTTGGTTTGGCTTGGGAAGAGATATCTTGTACATATGGTAACTCTTTCTCTCTTTTATCTATTTATTGCTTTCTAGTATAGATTTTATTGCTTTCTAGTGTAGTTTTTATTGCTTTCCTTTAAGAAAAATTACAAAAAAATTCAAAAATATAAAAAATTCAAAAATATGTTCCAATGAATTGTAAATCATGCATCCCTGTGTAATACCGTCCATTCTGGCCCTCATATGATTGGAGATGTCCCGTATGTGCCTACTCATGCTTACGGGCATTATTCTCCTCACTTCATGCAGCCGGCCTTCTTTGGGGGTCAGGCAGCATATCCAAATGTCCAACCATTGGACTGGCAGCTTCGTCTGCTGCGCCTGGGTGAACAACCTTCTGCGTTCACTCGGGAGATAACCGAGGCGGCACAGCCGTCCAAGGTTAAGAATGTGTTGGTTGGTACCTATGATGGCACCACCAATCCGGAAGACCACCTCATGGCTTACACCAACCTCATGTATCTGCAGGGGTTGGATGATGCCGCTTGGTGTCGATGCTTCCCGGCTACATTGAAGGGCATTGCCCAACAATTGTTTGGCAACCTGCCAGCCGGGTCCATAGACAGCTTCAGGAAGCTTGCCTTCCTGTTTGCATCCAACTTCTCAATGAACATCCCTGCTAAGAAAACAAGCCTTGATTTGAGCACTATTAAGCAGGGAGAGAAAGAAGGGATGCGCTCATATGTCAGGCGGTTCAATCTGATAAGAATTCAGATTCAGGGATTGTCCGACGAGGTAGCTTTTACAGACTTTTTCAAGGGTCTGAGAGACGGGTCGACTTTTAAGTTCGACCTCGTCAGAAAAGGGGCTTTTACCCTACAGGCGGCCCTGAGGGAGGCGGAAAGCTACATTCAAGCTACCGACCTCTGCTCGCCTGGTAGCCTGTCGGACTCTAAGAAGTCCGACAAACAGAAAGTCAGCCGATCAGCTCAGCCGGCCAAAAACAAAGAAGAAAGCAAGAAAAGAAATGAAGTCTGGGCGGTTACTGAGTTTGACCAACCGTCCCAGAAGAAAAAGAAAGAGTTTAAATCGTACGTCCCCAAGTACGAGTTTAACAAAGATTGCAACTCCATCCTCATGGAGGTAAAGGACCGGTTGTCCATTGAGAAGCCGAATCCTATGAAGAGTTCTGTCCAGTCACGGAACAAAAATAAATTTTTTCAGTTCCATGAGGAAGTTGGCCATGACACCAACGACTGCTTTAGTCTTTAGCGGGCGTTGGACCGTCTGGCTGACAAAGGGCTGCTAAATTCCTACCTTTCTAAGTCCCCAGCCGGGGCAAAGAAGAAAAACAAGGGTCAGTCCTCCAAGACTACCCCCCAGCCTGCTAGTAGTTCGGATACCGACAAGGAGCCGGTCTACACCATAGCAGGCGGGTTCTCCTGTGGTGGCCCTACCATCCGGGGTACCAAGAGCCATCTTCGAAAGATGGACAAAGATGATGATGAACAGGCGGAAGCCGGCTCCTCCTTCCCAGACGTGTTGATCACTAAGAAGGATAGGGGCAGCGTCCGCCACCCGCATGATGACCCGGTGGTCATTGAATGTAAGGTTGTCAATCAGTTGGTTGGACGGATCCTTATAGACACCGGCAGCTCATCAGATATCATCAGCCTCCGGTGCCTGCAAAAGCTGAAATACAACGTCGGCAGCATGCATCCGGTCACCCATCCCTTGGTTGGTTTTGGGGGTGAAATGGTCTACCCAGCCGGGAGAATTGACTTACCCATCCGGCTGGGAGAGAAAGGCCAGGGACGACATATTGTCGTCAGATTCTTGGTCGTTGAGGAGCTGACCGCCTATAACATCATCCTTGGCAGGCCAACCCTCAACGTAGCCAAGGCAGTAATCATCCCGTCCCTCATGCGCATCAAGTATGAGAGGGATGACGGCTCTGTTGGTTCCTTGAATGGGGATCATAAGACGGCCCGAGAGTGTTATCTCTCAGCCGTTCGAGATACTGTGACCCCAGGCGGACAGGAACCAATAAACCTTGACAACGTCAAGGATGCCGACCCAGCTCCTGCCCCATCAGCAGCCGGGAAGAAAAGAAAGGCTCCCCTGCTGGTGGAGGTGAAGAAAGAGAAAAAATAGCAATCACTGACCGGTGAACGGTCAGATGAGCTCCGTCCCCAACCGGCTGGCAAAAGCATTGATCTCGTTCTGGACGACAGCCGTCCAGAACGTACTGTTAAGGTTGGGACGGTAGCTCATGCTACCTTGGGTGCAAGCTTGCACCTTCTGCTTAAGGAATTCAAAGACATTTTTGCCTTTGAAGTGGAGGAGATGCCAGACGTCAGCCCGGATCTTGCTGTCCACAAACTCGCCGTGGACCCCAAAAAGAAGCCCATCCGGCAAAAGAAAAGAAATCACGGCGAGGAAAGAAGTCAGGCGGCAGCTGCCGAAGTTAAAAAGCTGCTAGACGCCAGGTTCATCCGGCCCTGTAATTTTCCCGACTGGGTGGCCAATGTGGTCCTTGTCAAGAAACCGAATGGGACCTGGCGCATGTGTGTTGATTACACAAACCTCAACAAGGCGTGTCCAAAGGACAGTTACCCTCTTCCAAAGGTCGACAGTTTGGTCGACTCTACAACCGGTCACGCCTTGATGAGTTTTATGGATGCCTACTCCGGCTTCCATCAGATACCCCTGTGGAAGAAAGATCAAGAGCAGACGGCCTTCGTTACTGATCAGGGGCTATTCTGTTATACTGTGATGCCGTTTGGCTTGAAAAATGCGCCTGCCACTTTCCAACGGATGATTAATACGGTCTTCATTAATCAGATTGGGAGGAATGTGGAGGCGTACATTGATGACATGATAGTCAAATCCAAACAGCAGACG
The DNA here is from genome assembly GCF_948465745.1 of Chenopodium album. Lineage (NCBI taxonomy): Eukaryota > Viridiplantae > Streptophyta > Magnoliopsida > Caryophyllales > Amaranthaceae > Chenopodium > Chenopodium album. The sequence goes on from NC_137842.1 coordinate 25,875,343, forward strand.
GATCACCTTGCTGATCTCCGAGAAACATTCACCACCCTCAGACGGCATAAGGTTATGTTAAATCCTAAGAAATGCGTCTTTGGTGTTGAGTCTGGGAAGTTTTTCGGATTCCTGATTGATCAAAGGGGGATAGAGGCTAACCCTGAAAAGATACAGGCGGTGATAGACATGAAGTCATCCCGTTCTGTCAAGGAAGTCCAGAGACTCACCGGTTGCCTGGCCGTCTTGGGGAGGTTCCTCAGCCGGTCAGGCGACAAATGCCTCTACTTCTTCCAAGCAATCAAGAAGAAGACCAGATTTGAGTGGGGGGATGATGCTGAGGCGGCGTTCCAGAGGTTAAAAGAGCATTTGCACTCTCTGCCTAGGTTGGTCAGTCCCTTGCCTAGAGAGACGTTGTACATGTACTTAGCCGTCTCAGACCATGCCCTCAGTGCCGTTCTCCTTACTGAGCGAGACGGCGTGCAGCTCCCGGTTTACTTCATTAGCCATGTTCTTAAAAATGCTGAACTCCGGTACCCCATGGTTGAGAAATTTGGCCTTGCTTTGTATATGGCACTTGAGGAATTACGGCTGAATCAGGTGCCCAGGTTGGAAAACAACCAGGCATATGCATTGTCGAAACTGGCATCTTACGCCTGCCATGATACGCCTCGGTCAGTCTTCTGGGAAGTTATTGAAAAGAGAAGCATCTATGAGGATCCCGTTGGAATTCAACTGCTTGACTATCCGCCTGGGTAATACTTAGACGGATTCTCCATTTATCAAACTAAGTTTGATACTTGCCTGTCCGTCTGGGTAATACCCAGACAGACTCGTTTGCTTAAAAAACTAAGTTCGATACTTAGTGTAAATTCAACACTGATTAAGAGACTAAGCACAAAAACGTTTAGTGGCTACACAACCGGTCTCAAACAAGACCAGAGGCTAAAATGGTCGGATGGTTGCTCTTTTTATAAAATCGCATGTCCCAACATGGACAAAGGCGTCCGGCGACACCCCTCCCGGTGCAATCGTCGCAGAGAACAAATTATCTGTCGGTTCTACGTATCCATGCAGACGGCAAAAATTGAACGGCCAAATTGGTCAACTCATAGCCGTTTAACCGAAATAACCTATGAAGAACGAATAAGTTCCTAAATACCGGATGCCCATAGGCATCAGTCGGTCACCGGCTGAAGTTCTCACTTAGGTTATTTATTCCAAAAATTGCACCTCACCCCAATTGGGGCAAGAGTTCAACGGCTATGAAATCTCTACCAAGACGGGCATAAGCCGTCTGGGTAGTGACTGAAACGCTTGTTGGTGTACGGCTGTGCACTTGGTTTGGGGCAATCACTACTGTGATTGATTAACTTACAAACATATCATGCTCTTTGCAGCATCAAACGTTTTCAAGTCAATCAACCAGCTCCAATTGAAACCAATCACACAGCCGTCCAGGGGCAAGGACAGCCAGACTATTGACTAGTTAGGCAAAAAATCACCGCATGCTTTTCATAAGATAGGCAAAAATTAAAAATTCAAATGCAAAATAATCAAAACCGACTAAGTCATTGCAATTCATAAAAGTCCATCCAACCAAACGGTTGTAATGGATCAAATGTTAACCGGACCCCGTCCGGGAGAAAGAAATTGTTAATTAACACGGCTCCACAGCCGGTAAATACAAGAATACTCGGCACGCAGGCCAGAAAAAGAAAGTTTTGGCATACAGCCGCTGAATAAAAAGGAATTAAAAAAGCAAAGACTGGCATACTGCCGCTGAGGGGTCACTTCTGGCCTGCAGACGGAGCCTCCTGGTTCTCCCCCTTCTCCTCATCATCTGAGAGAATTTGGTGCGCTTCGCCGGGACCAGGAAGCTCAGGCGCGGTCGGCTCATTGTTGCTGAGCCAGGCTTCAAAGGAGGAAGGCTCTGGCTCGCCTTGCTCTCTCAAGTACACCACGTACTCGGCATAGCTGTGTGCCATTGTCCAGATGATATAATCAGCGTCTGGATACAAGGCAGCCCAAGCAATCTTCATACGGGCGTCGTTGTCAGCATCACTCTCAGCAACAAGGCGTTTTTGCTCCGCCTCCAGGGTTGCTGCAAAGTTTTTCTGAGCTTGAGCAGCATCCTTCTCCAGCCTCTCAACCTTGGATTTCAGTTTGCCAAGGTCCGCCTGGGCCTTCTTGAGCGCCTCATCAGCCTGTTTGGCGCTCTCGTCTGCTTTCTTCTGGGCCTCCTCCGCCCCCTTCTTGGCCGTCTCAGCATCCGTTACCCGCTGGTCGGCCGCCTTCAGATCTAGCTCCAGCTGCTGGATTTTAGACGCCTGTGTCATAATTATTGCTTTAGTTTCAAGTTCATTTACGATAGTTGAGTGGAAAGCAATATTATCAGCTTCTATGGCGGACTTCTTGGCCCTTTTTACCTCTTCCCGTTTGCGGGAATAAGGACGTTTGAGCCCGTCCACCCGCAGCATGGCCTGCAAAAAGCAGGCGGTATAAGAATTACAGGCGGGATAATTACTTGGAAAAAATAACATGGAAGTGACAAGTTTCTTACCCCAGCCAGAAGGGATAGAATGCGTTCAAGATTGAACGTCTCTATCCCAGGGATATTGTCCTTATCCCTCTTCCGGACGGCATCAAGCATGGCCTTGGCGTGCTTCTGAACGTCTGGCCAGCGGGGAGATTGATCTGCACCACAATCAATACGTGATGAGTGCGAAACTAAGGCAGCACCTATCTGTTGCCGACCGTCTGAGGATGACGTCTGTAGGGAGTGGGATTTCACCCGTAAAGGCCACCCCAGCTCAAGCGGGGATTCAAAAGGGTTCTTACCTTCAGAGACGGCCAAGCGGGAACCGCTTGCAGGCGTGGTGAACCCTGCGGTTGCTGAGGGGATGACAAGATCAAGGCATAGGCTGCCGCCTACCTTCTCGAGTCGCCCCGCTATTCGCATCGTTTTAGCCCCGGCTGTGGCGCCAGGAGTGGACGTAGAGGCGGACTTTTTTATTTTGTTAAGAACGGCTGGGGCCTCCTCTCTAGCCCGCTTGAGGTTCTTCTCAAACGATTTCCCAACTTCTTTCCCCTGTGAAAATAAACAAGTCAAGGTTAGTATCCGGGATAGACAGTTTATAAAATAAACTTAAGAAAGGGTCAGGCGCTCATTACCTTGGCCCTGAGCTCGGCCGCAGCTTTCTCCGCAAGATCTTTGCGGATGGTCGCAGAAGACCTCTTGGGGGTGTTCTCCGACTGCAACATGTTTAGCGCTTCTTCTGCAAAAAGAAAGAAATTGGTCAGAATTATAAATAAATTCCGATAGAAAAATACTACAGACGGTGTGAACCCAGGCGCATACGTTTATTAAACATGTGCCCTAGCCAGCAGGCGGCTAGGAAACATTCAACCCTGAACGAGGTGCCCTTGGGAATCCAATTCTTAGGGACTTTTATTGTTTCCCCGGTTGACAGAGTTGCGTCTGTGAGGCCGAAAAAGTCTGCCCCGATTATTTTGTCAAAGTCTTCCTCTAGGATCCGGGGAAGAGCGCACTTCTTGCCCAACAAGTCAGGCTTCTTATTGTACAGACGGAATTCATAATTTTCCCGTCTAGTTGGGGCTGAGATCAGGTAGAACCTGTGCTTCCAGCCATCGAACTTTGAGACCTTGTCCAAGGTCATCATGTATTGCGGCTGTGTGGTTAGGGTATACCACGCTCTCCAGCCGCCTGGGCTTCTGCTGAGGTAATACATGCTTGCAAAAGCCTCCCAGCCGGGGTTAAGCCCTTGGAACTCGCAGGCGGCAACATACCCCAGAATGTTGGTACAGGAGTTGGGGGTAAGTTGCCAGAGCCCAAGGCCGTAGCCTCTCAAAATTGCCTTCACCGCCTGGTGAAGGGGGAAGCGAAGGCCGGCTTTGAACGCCGCCTCATAACAGCCAAAATAGCTGTTGGCGTTCTCTTGATCATCCCCCCAAGCGATGGTGCCCAGCTCAGGCGGCACCCGGATCCTATACCCGTCTCCTAGCGGGTGCATTTTCTTAAAGTTCTCTAAGTTCCCTCCCATCTGGATTCGGTCCTTGAAGGAGACGTGGATGCTGAAGGGATCGTCCTTCTCACTCCATTTTTTCCTTTCTTCCTCCTCGCTATCCGGAAGAGGGGGCAAGTCATCGCTGCTCTCGGAGGTAGAGGCGGAGCTGTCGCTCTCCGTCTCCCCCTCGCTTTGGTCTATGGGGGCAGAGGCGGCCTTGTCGCCGCCTCGATCGCACTCTTCCAAAAAAGAGTCTGCAGGGGTTGAAGGGGCGCGCGGAGGGGATCTCTCCAGAGACGTCTGGTTTCCCTGACCAGACGTTTCTCCCTCAGGCGTTTGGCCGCCTGAGCCTTCGCTCTTTTAATTCGGGTCCGTGGCCGTCTGCATTGTCCGAGCCATGTTGTCCTGCACAGACACATAACTGGTCGGAATCTATGGCAAAGGGTGGTCCCAACACCCCGAGCCGGCACTCCCAGTCCTAGACTCAGCCGACCCTGGTGACCGGCTGGACTCTAACCTAGGTCGTGCCGTGTGTGTTGGTGATGCATCCATTTATTGCAAGAAATATGTACAAGCGGTGAAAAAAGAAAAGAGCTGAGAGAGACAGAAACGGTACCTTTCGAGTTGGTATCTGAGTGTAGGCGGGACCGGCTGTATCGCTGAGGAACAAGCTTTTTGCTCACGTCTGACTCAAACAAGTGACTTCTGCTCTCTCAAAGTTTTTCTCTCTTGGAAATTTTTGTAAGCGTACAAAATTATGAGGGTAAAACGGCTATATATAGAGGGTAAATTTGGGGGCATTTCCGTAATTTACCAAGAAGGTGAACAGTTACTTTGTAACGGTAAAATTACCGCCAACCGGAGCGTGACATGTGTCACAGATGCCACGTGGCGTGCCACGTCACATCTGTGAGGGGCAAATGATTAGGGTAATTTTACCCCGCCACGTGGTTCAATCAGAGGATGACACGTGTCAGCCTCAGGATGGCCCAAAGTGGACCAATCTCTGCTTGACACGTGTCACTCAAGAAAAGAAGGGAAAAAAGGCGGCCTTCAGGCCCAAATCCCGAGAATGCCGCAAAACGGCGCTGCCCACCAATGATTAGGGTTCAGTGACCTAATCAAGGGCACAACTCCCAAAGACCCTATAAATAGGGAGATACCCCTCATTTTGAGGACAGAACGTTTTATCATTTAATACACCTGCATTCTCTTACATTAGAGAAACACCTGAGCTTGGAATCCGAGCAGATACCCACCTAAATTTCCGTACTCTTTATTCCTCTTCAAGTTACTAACTTGATCGTCGGAGGCGGAGCACCACCCAACCGGTGTCTCCGTTTGTTTTGCAGGTACAGCTCATCCCGGATCAGTCTTCGTGTTGTAACTCTCCCGAGGGAAAAAAACACCCAAAACACCTGGCATGTCAAGGAATTTGAGTACTGGTTTGCAACTATTATTAATGTTTGTATGGCTCAATATTATGCACATTGAGGAGGACAAAGGCATTTGTTCTCTTAGGTAGCTTTTAGATGATATTAGATACATTTGTTCCCTTCTTACTACCCATGTTGTTGCTTGTGCCCTTTTTATTAATTATTTACCCACATTACAAGCCTGTATGAGCCCTATTGGTTACTATTCACAAGCTTGGCTTAGGTTGGCTTAGGTTGGCTTGGGGCCGATTACCATTCGGGCCCGAGTTGAGGTCGAGACATCTCAGTTCAGTGCTAGGGGGATTCGCCGCTCGACTCTGGCAGCGGCTTTCGATGATGATGCGACCACCCGAGAGCAGCGGGTGCACATCTTTGCGCTGATTTCGTTGTCAGGGACATTCTCCCCTAACAAGGGTAGTACGACACTTCTTTACTACCTTCCTGCTGTCCGCGATCTACCCCGGATCGGGACTTATGACTTGGCCAGCTTGGCCTACGCTGACTTCATTCGTGCACTGAGGGACTCGTGTCGACACCGGTACTTTGGGACGAATGTTGCTTTGTCCGCCTTTTGGAGGGTCATAGAGGTAAACATTATTCCCTATAAAGTTTAGCTCTACAATTTAGCTAGCACTTGCTTATAATTTTAACTCCTTGCAGATCTGGTTCCAAGAGTACTTCCCTTCTGCTGCACCGGCGAGACCGTCGCCGCACGGATTTCCAGTGAGTGCTTCTTGGGGCAGCCGCCGTGTGGGGATGTCCACTACATATGTCCGAGATTGGATCATCGCGGTACAATTTTTTCTTATTTGTCATTTTCGTGATGCTCTTTGCAGGAGCCTGAGGTTGTGTACCGGCCATGGGTTGGCTAGGCAGTCCCTGGGTTAGCCGCACAGTACTCTGCTGAGCGTCGCTATTTCCTGGGGACTTACGGAGCGATTGCGTACTTGGGAGAGAGGGTTAATAGACAGCATTCCTCTGATGTTTTTGTCATTCCTGCTCCTCCACCACATCACATGTTTGACGTCGCGAGGTTGTTGAGCATGTCAGAGGGAGCTGGCACCTCTTGGCGATCTTTCACGATCCCCGGGCGATGCTATGCGGAGGACCTACTGCCGTTGTTAGCTCCAGCCCCTGTACCGGCTGAGGATGTGGGGGTAAGATTTTTCAGCTTTTACTTTCCGTTAAATAGCCCCCAAGTAGTGCTTTACTGATTTTGTTTTGCTTTATTAGGACGATGCTACTGAGTTCGTGCCACCCCGTATGTCTATCCATTACCAGGGAACATACGGGCCGATTCAGGAGATGATTCCTCCGGCTCCCGAGGAAGAGCGCTTCGTAGAGCATTCGATTCCTCGCCACCAGACTCGGGTAAGCTTATTTATTTGCAATTTTTGTCCATATATATTATGCATGTTTACTGACTTATTTCTTTTGACAGTTCTCAGGCGAGGTGGTTTTGGCGATGGCACGATGTATAGATGCCTTCCAAAGCAAGCTCGTCCGGATGAAGAATGTGGCTACCTACCGTCGGGACGACGCCGTCCAGGAGGTAGTCTTTCTTTCATATGTTTTTGCATTACCGCTTCGATTTTGCCTTGTTTCTGATTTAATTCTTTTTGTAGGGTCAGCCTATTGCTTCTCATACCCGCACAAGACCTGTGGTGCGGAGGGATCCGGCGAGGTCTTGCTCGAGACGTCGCCGCACTACGTCAGGGGGTAGAGGCGGTCGCTCCGAGGTTGCCCGTACCGATGTGGCGGAGGGCTCGGGTTCTTCTTCTGAGGGTTCTCACGTTGCACCGGTAGGCCAGGGAGAGGCTACCTTGGCTTTTAGAGGTGGTGGGATGTACGAGGTTGGCTCGTCATCGCAGCAGCCTTTGCAGCCTTAGCCTCAGGTTGATCTTGGGTGGAGTGCACCCACGTTGAGTTTTCCTCCTCCTGCGGAGACTGGAGCTGGAGCCGGAGCTGGTGGAGAGGTTACTCCTCGTACGGCGCATTTTTATAAGATGATGGGTGTACGTCCCCCAACACCGTAGTTTGTTCTTGTACTTTTTTATTATTTTAACTTTGTATAGAACTTTGCCTTTTAGTTAGACTCATTTTTTAGACATATTTTGTATATACATACTATTACTAGTTTATTTTAATTATCATGTTTTATTTTCATTTTTTATTATTTTCATTATTATGTGCATGTTTGTGTGTGCAAGAAAGTGTGACAAGTAATTTTGCGCAAAAATTCCAACATTTTTATTATTGATGGAGGGTATCCGACTTTCTCCCCCAAAAAAAATGAAAAAAAGAAAAAGTCAAATAAAAGCTTGGGTTTATAAAAAACTTGGAAAGTAACCTAAATGAAATCCAAAAAAGAATAATATAATAATATAATAGCTATGTTAATTAAAAAAAGAATAAAAGATGTTTGGAAAAGATAAGGGAGTCGTAAAGTCAATATCAAACATGAATCAAGGTAAAAACGCGATTTTAGAAAGTGTGCATGACGTGGCTGATTAGCGCCAGCTGACGCCACGCAATTGGGTGTGGCGCCAAGCTTTGGCGTCTGGCGCCAATCGCGACGTCTAGCGCAAATTAGTGCTGGCTCCGTATTCTACCCTAATTAAAACTGCTCCTAAATCGTGCATAAATAGCCCCCTGCCCAGCCGATTCTTTTCATAATTTCAGCAAATAAAAATAATATCATGTCTCTAGACACCAAAACTTTAACCCAATACACCAATGAATGGTGTCGGTCTCTTAATGCCAGAGAAAGAAAAGAATTAGATTTGTTTCATTTGGGGGGAATTTATGGTGTTAAAGGGGTAGATCTTGACTTAGATTTCATTCATACCGCTCTAGAATATTGGAATGTTGATACACATTGCTTTATAATAGGGTATGATGAAATTAGCCCTTTGCCGGAAGAATTTGGTTCTATTTTAGGTTTCCCTGCAATAGACCTCATAGTAATCCCTAGAATAGATGCATATTATTACAAGGATTTTGAACGCTTCTTGAATTTAAAATAAAGGGATTTATCAAGAATAGTAGATGGAAACATAGTTAATTTGAAAGAATTTGCTCGCCATTATTTTGATAAACCTCTTTCTGAATCTTTTCTTATTTATAGAAGAAGGGCTTTATTATTTTGCATGCTTAATCAATTTTTTCTTAGTAGTGGTAAAAATAATGACGGTCAATCAATTATAACCACCGTACTAGAACAAATTGAATCAGGGAGAAATCCAATGCCATTGATAGTTGGAGAGACTATGATTAGTCTTGATGAATTGAAAAGGAACCTAAAAGCACCTTTTCGAGGCTCTCCAATTTTATTACAGGTAGAAAAATAATATTTTTATTTACAGAAATCAAAAAATATATTTTTGTATAGTAATAATAATATATTTGCGTTGTAATTTTTTTTTTAGATGTGGCTAATGGAAAGGCTAGAATTAATTATCCCTCCGGACAACATTGAGAAGTACACTCCAAATTGCTTCGTGAGGAGGAAGAAACACTTCTCTAAAATTGGGCTCCATGAGTGTAGAAGGGTCTTTGAATCTCGCAATTTTGCTATCAAGTGGGTCGTCCCGTGGTGGAAAATAGAAAGGATGGTTGGTGTCAGCAAGCAACCTTTCTATCGTCTTCCAAGTTTGTCTCGTATGACTTACTACTATCCCTGCAGGGTAAAAAGACAATACGGCTTGCTTCAGAATATTCCTTCCGGAGATCTTCGTCCTCCCTACGAGTACCCTGACTCCCAGGAAGTAGACAGATTTGATGCTTATTGGAGTACAAGACCTTTATGGGAAGTAATTACCCAAAAGGTTCCTCCTTCATTGCCCAATGATGTGAAGAAGTGGTTGCTGAGGAAACCCTCAAAGGACTAGAAGAAAGATCAGGGTAAAACCGATGTGAAGAGTCGTCTAGGTGACAGGGTGATTCCTACCAAGGAACGCTTAGGTGAAAGAGTTGAATTCAAAACACCTGCAATGCCTAGGAAGAAAAGTACTACAAAAGATAAGGGAAAAAGGAAAGTTGACACCACAGATTAAAAGGTTTGGGTAGAAAAGAAGCATGGAGTCCTAGCTGAAGGAAAAACTATCTACTCAAATATTGAATGTAGGTCCTCTAAAGGATGCCTACTAGCTAAGGTTATGGATGAGGAGGAGGAAGCAGACAAAAATTGGAAAAGGGCTAGGAAAGAAAAGAAAGATTAGGAGCATTTCTTAATTTCCAATTACTAGACTTAGTTTATATTTTTTATTTAAAGTTAATTTATTTCAACTTTATTAAAATTCCATCAATAATGTAATTTTATTTTATTAACGAAATTTCAGCTTTTAATTAATTATTTACTTTAAATTTATTTTATTAAAGCAATAAAACCAAAAACAATTAATTTTCCAGAAATTCTTCAAGTACGGTAGTCGAAAATTTTTCGAAAAACACTGAAATATGCAAAGAATTTAGCTGTGAATTGGCGCCGCATATTTGCGACTGGCGCCGGCCACAACGGTCTGGCGTCAGGCGCAAGTGCCGTCGGCTGGCGTTGATGGTTGTTAGCTTGCGCCAGAATTTTCTCTGTGACGCCGATATTTCGCCGATCTTCTGTTGAATTTTTTATTAATTCTGGGACCCGAGAATGTCGAAAAATAAAGTGGTCGCACCCGTAAAGGGTTGCCTACGTATCCTTTCTTAAGGAATTAGGCCAAACGTAGCTCTCTTGAGTGTCCTACTCAAGTAATTATGGGTAGTATTTCTTAAGTTGGTCAAGATTTGTCATGTTCGAGAACTCATTGCCATCCATATCAGTTAGTTTTGCTGCACCTCCTGACAGGATTGTTTTGATAATGTAGGGTCCAGACCAATTAGGTCTAAATTTTCCTCTTGGATCTAAAACATTTTTCCTTAATGCTTTTAACCCAAGTCTCCTACTTTGATGTTTCTTGTCTTGACCTTCTTATTTAAATGCCTAGCCATACGAGTTTGATAACACTGAGTGTGATGTAGAGCTTCTAGTCGTTTTCCATCGAGTAAAATTAGCTCTTCATATATTGCCCTAGTCCATTCAACTTCATCGAGTTTGCTCTCTAACGCGATACATTGAGATGGAATTTCTAGTTCGACAGGTTGTACGGCATCCATTCCATATACTAAGGAAAATGGCGTATTTCTTGTTGATGTACGGATTGACGTGCGGTAACCCCACAATGCGAAGTGAAGTTTATCAGGCCTATCTTTATAATTTTCCGTCATTTTTTCGATGATAGTCTTTAGATTTTTGTTAGCTGCCTCTACTGCTCCATTTTCTTGAGGTCTGTAATGGGAAGAATGATGATGTTGAATGCCATATTTTTGTAACAATTCTTCACATTCGGCTTGAAAGTGTGTTCCGTTGTATCCTATCATTTCATGTGGGACTCCATATCGACAAATAATATTCCTCTCGATAAAGAGTGCTACATGTTTTTGCAGTGAGTTTAGCGTATGATTGTGCTTCGACCCACTTTGTGAAGTAATCAATTGCTACTAATATATATTCGTGGCCTCCTGTTCCTGGCGGAGTGATTTTGCCGATGATGTCAATTCCCCATGTAGAGAATGGCCATGGCGACATATAGGTGTAGAGTAAGGATGGAGGAACATGTTGTAAATTGGCATAGATTTGACACTTAGGGCATCTTTTTGCATATTGATGGCAATCCCTATTCATTGTGGTCCAATAATATCCTTCTCTCATTATTTTTTGGACTAACATTTTGCCATTTATATGAGTGCCACAGATTCCTTTGTGGACTATTCTCATTGCTCTTTGTGCATCCTTTTTTCCTACACACAAGAGAACTCGACCCTTAGGTACCCTTTTATGTAGCTCGTTGCCTATGAGTACATATTGGAAAGCCAAGAGTCTTAATGCTCGTTTTGCTCTTTTGTCAGCATGGGGAGGATATTCTCCTTTGGTGACATAATTGAGTATATCCGTGTACCACGGTTCTTCTTCTTCTTCCTCTTCGTCTTGGACTACTTCGTCGTCTTCTACAACCTGGATGTATGTTGGTTTGTGCCTTTTCTCTATAGTTAGAGGCATTTGCTCGATTTCCGTGGGAATCCTAACCATTGAGGCTAGTCTTGCCAAGGCATCAGCAAATTGATTTTCTTCCCTAGGTAGATATGTGTATTCTACCTTCTCTAACTGATCGGTAAGAGTTTCTAGATAGGTTTTGTAAGGGGCTAGACTTTCGCTCCTTACTTTCCACCTTTTAGATATTTGATTGATAATCAAAGAAGAGTCTCCGAATATCCTTAACTTTTTTACTCCCAATGCCAAAGCTGTTTCAAGGCCTACCACGCACGCATCATATTCAGCAGCATTGTTGGTAACGTCGAAATAAAGCTTTATGGAGATTGGAACATGCTCTTCTTTAGGTGATACTAGTAAAACTCCAACGCCACATCCTTTTTGGTTTGAGGCTCCGTCGAAGTATAAGGTCCAGGTATCATCTTCAGTGACCATTATGTCTTCATCTGGAAATTCATTGTCTTGTATTGGCGTCGAGTCTTCTATTAGGAAATCTGCTAGAAAGTCTGACACCACGGATCCTTTGATAGCTTTTTGTGGCATAAACCTTACATCAAACTGGGCTAGATTGACTGTCCATCTCGATATGCTTCCATTGAGTGTAGATTTCTCAAATAGATACTTGAGTGGATCTAATCGGGAGACTACGAAAACGGTATGCAATAGGTAATGTCTTAATTTGGTTGTGGCCCACACCAAGGCGAGGCACAACTTCTCGAGTGGTGTATAGCGTTCTTCGTATTCGAGCATCTTCTTGCTTAGATAGTAGATTGCATTTTCTTTACCTTCTACTTCTTGTGCTAGCATAGCTCCTATTGTCTCTTTGGTAACCGTCAAATATAACCTAAGAGGTATTCCGGTAAGTGCTGGTGCTTATACGAGATGATTTGCAAGATAGGCTTTGATTTCACAATAATGTCGTCGACGTATACCTCGACTTCTTTATGCATCATGTCATGAAGTAAGGCAGTTGCTGCGCGTTAGTAAGTAGCACCCGCGTTTTTTAACCCGAATGGCATTACCGTGTAGCAGTAAGTGCCCCATGGTGTTATAAAAGTTGTTTTCTCCATGTCTTCTTCTGCCATGAGAATCTGGTTGTAACCTGCGTACCCATCCATGAACCAGAGGAGCGCGTGATATGCCGTGTTATCTACCAGAATATCGATGTGTGGCAAAGGGAAGTCGTCCTTTGGACTTGCCTTATTTAGATCTCGATAGTCGACACACATTCTTACCCTTCCGTCTTTCTTCAGAACTGATATGACGTTGGCGACCTATTCGGGGTATTTGGATACCTTGATGAAACCTGTAGCTATTTGTTTTTAAACTTCTTCTTTTATTTTAAGAGCTACGTCGGGTTTCATTCGACGTAACTTTTGTTTTACGGGTTTCATTCCTAGAATTAGTGGTATAGTTTGTTGAGCTATTTCTCTATTAATGCTGGCATATCCTCGTATGACCAAGCAAATACATCGATAAATTTTTTAAGTAAGTTAATTAAATCGGTTCTTTCTTGTTCATTTAGTGTTAATCCGATTTTAACTTCTTTTTTATTGGTTGAATCATTTGAGATATCAACCTTTTCAGTTTCTTCAATTACCGGTGTTTTCTTTTCGAGTGTTTCCATTACTTTAATAAGTTCTTTGTCTTTTTCATTGTTAGTTCAGAAATACTCGTCATCTTTTGTTAGAGAAGAACACAAGAAATAAGGAGAAGGAGAAATATTATTATACTCTGAGATCATTATATCAAAGAGTGATATGTCCTCAGGGACTTGATCACTAACTAATCTAGGAAAAGAAATAGGAAGGGAAGGTGCTACTACTAAAGACCTAGAAGACTCTATAGGGAGAGAATCCGACTCAGACGACTCTTCAAACATTGGTCCTTGCCTTGTTGTTATGGATATTATTCTTCCGCTTGGAGTGGTCACCTTGATAATCTTGCGCCACCCTTGTAATGATCCTTCAGCTGGAGTGATTAACTTCGAGGGATTGAAGTTTTCGCTTTGTAGGACGGTTTGAATGAGCGAGGAGTTGTGTTCTTTGTAAGTTGGCTCATTCTTTTATCGCCCAAATAGTAATCCCATGACGTTAAAGTCAAAGCATGGGGGTGCTTTTTCCTTATGGACAAGAGTTGGGATTTCATGAGTGAAATAACAATCCATGAAAATCTCGAATCCCGGTTGCCTTATGCTGTTTACAACGAATGGCTCGGGAAATTCATGGCATGGATAGTCTTATCCTTCTTTTATAAATTGGCCATTAAGTGTAAGAGGGTACTAATCCATTGGGATTGCTTTCTTTTGAATACGAGCATCTCTACGTGCCTTTGACTTTTCCTGGGCTCTCTTGAGATCTTTCCGAGTTGGTTCGAAACCAAGTCCGAATGTGTCTAGCTTAGGGAGGCCAGGTGACTCCAGCGATTTTGCTATTCCTTTCTTCTTTCCTAGGGTCATCCCAAGAAAATGTCCTTGTTTCTTCAGCTTAGCATTTACAATCATGTTGGAATGGGGGTCATGGCAAAGAGGGGTCCTTTCATCCTCCTGGATTAAGGAGACTTCTTCGTTAAAGCCCCATAAGTCTTCATCATCCTCGTCGTGCTCCACATTAATGATTGGATTTTCTATAGACTTGATCCTCATAGGCGAAGCATCGATGGTGATAGGAATTCCCCCAACTATAGCTTTTACTTGTTGGTGGAGAGATAGGGGGACGACCTTTAGGTCATGAAGCCAAGGGCGCCCAAATAGTAAATTGAACGAAGCTTTAATGTCTACAACTTGGAAATTAGTAGCATGTTCTATTGCTCCCGCTGTTACGTTCAGAGTAATTTTACCAAGAGCTTGACGTCGAGTGTTGTCGTAGGCCCTTATTCCTTGTGTAGACGGAGTTAAATATAAATCGCTTATGCCTAGAATTCTCGCAGTTCTAAGTGGACAGACGTTGATGGCCGATCCATTGTCTACAAGAGTCATAGGAACATTCATTCTCTTGCAAACTACTGTGAGGTTTAATGCCTTGTAATGTTTGTCACCTTCTGGAGATAAATCCTTGTCGGAAAAGGTGATCAAATTAATTGGACTAGGAAGATCACTTGTGAGAAAGTTGGCTAACCCCTCAGGAATAGTGTCAGAATCTATCCCAATTTTGTCCAAGGCATTCATTACAGCCAACCTATGTTCTCCAGATGTCGCCAAAAGTTTCCATACGTTCATCTCAACTTTTGTCTTCTTAAACTGCTTAACAATATCATTGTCTTCAATGATAGGTACGGGAACTTGTTGTGTGGTCGGCATAGGTTGTGTTGATCTGGGAGGTTGCATTCTCCCGGATCTTGTGAGGACGTTTATCGATGAGTCTTCTTCAGCCCAAAAGTCATCCATGGCGTACAACACAGAAGGTGGAGATCCTACTATGTCTTTCAAATAGACGTCTTCTTCATCACTGTCCCAAACTCCATTAATGGCTGCATCGTCTTCTTGTGGAACTTGGACTAGTTTCTTTTCATCAATCATTTTCTGAACTAAATCCTTGAATTTGAAACAGTTTTCGATAGTGTGACCCCCCTGATTGATGATACTGACAGTAATACCTATCTCTCCTTTTCAATGATTCGAATGGTCTTGGTTCGAGAAATTTGATCTCGCCACTCTCGGAGAGCATTTCGAACATTTGTGCATATGGGATCCCAATTGTTGTGTAAATTCTATTACTCTTCTTGGGTTTTTCAGTGACTTGTAAAGGAAAACGCTTTGCCTCATAAGTCCTTCTCATGGGTGTGAATTCTCTCTTGAGTTTGCTTTTCAGGAGTGGAACCTCGTCATATTTCTTTTGAAGTTCCTTTATAGCTTTGAGAGTTTCACGTAGCAAATGCGACCCTTCAATCATAGACAGTGTGAGCGATCGTATGTCCTCTTTACTCGCCGGTTCTGAAAGGCTATCCACGGCGTCGAAGAATATCTTCTCGTCTTCTTCAATGACATGGATTTCTTTGACAGGTTTAATGAGAGACGAGGGGTCAACCTCGTTTTCCTCATCAGAGATAGCCAAGGCATGAGCGAGAGGTGCATTATCAATGCTTGGCTTCTTACTGGCAGGGGGCAATGGCAGCTTGTTGTTATCGATTAAGTCTTGGATAGCTTCCTTAAGCTTCAAACAGTTTTCGGTGAGATGACCCCTACCTTGGTGATACGTATAGTGTGCATTGGGGTTCCAATTAGCCGACCTCTGATCTTTTCGACTGGTGGGTCTCCTAATGTTCCAATAGGAGTTATAAGACCTTTTGCATTTAATCGATCAAATGCGGTGTCATAACTCATGCCAATAGGAGTAAAGTTTCTCCTAAATAGTTTCTTTTGTACTTGATTGTTCATAGCAAGGACTTCTCCTAAATTAAAAGTGCTAACGTCGTTTGAGTGGGTGGTTTTGGAAGAAGGATTGTCGTTCTTCAATCCTTTCCAGCCACTATTGGAGTTATTATTGGCAGCTTTTAACTTAGCAAAGTCGGTCTTAAATATTGATCCCAATGTCGTAGACGGCCTTGAAGGTATGGAGAATATTTTGATACTTGAGATGCTTGGAATATTTTTCCGGAAGGTTTTTGATGAACAACCTTACAGACTCTTTTTCACTTGGCACCTCGATCATCTTAGCTTAGGTTTCCCTCTATTTGTTAAAGAAAGAGGTGAAGCCTTCGTTCTCTTTCTGCTTGAGGATTTCAAGTTCCCTATGGTCAGTCTCAACTTGAATGTTGCACTTGTATCAATCAACGAAAGCGTTCGCTATGGAATCCCAGGTAGAGGTATTTTCTTTCTCGAACCATTGTTGGCAAACGGTCTCGAGAGATAGTGAGAACAGAGAGGGGAAAACCTTCTTATCGATACCCTTAATACTCATTATCGTTTCAAATGCTCTTAAATGAAAATAAGGATTATTAGTTGCTCTAAATTTCAGAATGTCATTGGCATTGAACTTCTGCGAAAGAAGATCTTTGTCCACCAAGACCCCTTGTGAAGTAAACCCTTGAAACTTGTAGTCACTAGATAGCTTGCTTAGACTCTCTTGCATGAGGTCGATCTGTTGTTTTTTCACGGGATCATCGACCTTAAGTGTGAGGAGCTTCAGTGTTTCAGTCATGGTTACCAGTTGGTTCCTAAGCTCATTAACTTCTTCTTGTGTTGCCATTTTGGTCTTAGCTTTCCTCTTACGAGCTATGGGTTTGTCGAAAAGTTGAACTTGTACAAAGAGGTTGTCTTTGATTAACCGTCCTTCCTTTCTTGACCACGCGCTGTAATTTAAACCATTTTGCGTTTTAATTACTTGACTCAAATCGACTTGACTTTACGGTTTTTTTAAAGATGAAAAAAAATAAAATAAAAAAATGGGTGCATATTTTTTCCAAAAATAATGTACATATTTTTAGGGAACTAAGTATAGTTTTTAAATTGGAGGATTAATATACGACTTACCCTCCTAAAAAAAATGACGGAAAAAACGCGCATGCAAGACTCCCTTAGACATGGTCAAAGTGTGTGTATTGGTGTGTGCGTTGAGTGTAAGTGACATGTTTGAACTCTTGTGTAAGACCATGGGACTTAGTGCCTAAAATCGATTAATGACTCAACCAAGTACTATTGACAGCGAAAATTAACCGAATTAATTAGCAAACGGGTTAATTAGACATTAGGTGATGACTCGACCAATAATCCGAACTGTTGGCAAAACGACAGGACTGGCGTCGCACTGTGTAGCATAGCGCCAGACGACAGAGCTGTCGCCAGGCGCCACACTCCACAGAGTGGCGCTACAGTCCAGACTTTAGCGCTAATTCTGGAGCTTCAATCTGGGACTGTTTTCGGTGTTATTAATCAACAGGGTTATGCCTAAAGTCAACTAGGTCAATTCTGATTAAAATATTAGACTTTATTGACTCTAATTAATTAATTAATTAATTAATTAGGCAAAGTTCTTTAAGTCATTAATTTATTTAATCTCAACACAAGTCAAACAAACGGTTAAGAAAACATAGAATATATGCACAACAAATAATGCACAATTAGTCAAGTAGGCACAATATGATGCAATGAGTTTGCAACCTAATCATGGCTCTAGTTCTCTAAAGTTCGGGAACTGGTTTAGTCAATAGAGGGTCAATGGTTAATTTTCCGGATGCACCGCGCAGAAGCCTAACCGTGAAGGGTTGGCGCGAGTGGATGGGACACCGCGAGTTTTAGGAAAAACTCGCTTCCATGGTTTGTGAATTCAACAATCTCGGATGTACCCTTTGTTGCTCAAAGCGTTCAATTAGGTAGATGGAGCATGAATTCCCAGAGAGTTATGTCCATATGTAGAACACATATGGGTTTCAAAAAAGTGAGAAAAAATTCAATTAGGAAGTAGGATCGAGCAAACAATACGAAAAACTGGTCAAAATTAGAACGCATATTTATGGCTTGGTATTGGAAGAATTTGGCGCCACGAACAGAGACTGGCGCCAGGTTTTAGCTGTAGCGCCTGGCGCCAATGCTGGCGTCTGGCGCAACAGTTAATATTCTGGCGCCAATGCTCTGGCCCCTGGCGCTAATTCCTACATGCCTCAGCAGCTTTCTGTGCTCGATAAAATTTTCCTGTTTCGCGCGGTGTTATTTCGGTCCTAGTTGTGAAAGGTATTTCTGAAATTTCCTACGTGTAAAATCCTACGTTTTTAAATCATTACGGATGGTCTTTCCAATGAGATCTTTTTTATGCATATGACAATAATGTTAATCAAAATTACGCACATGAAATACTTGGAACTTTTCGAGTCTCATTCACTCATTCTAAATCATTGCCGAAACAAATTCTGGAATTAAAATAGAAATCTTACCCAGTGGAGTCGCCAAAAACTGTAGGGAATAATTTCAAGCGTTAACCCCTAGCATGAACCCCACTGTGATCATACACTAAAGTACGGTGGCGTCCAAAGGGTAGAAGATAGAGCAAAAGAGTCGCCAACAAGTTTTAGGTACTTGTAAACCGTTCACAGGGTGAAGGTTACACCCCGTAACGATCCAAGAGATCGTCAACTCCATAAGGTCTTGAACCAAATAAGGGTTCGGGGATGAAGGTACAAATCCAACCTAAAAGAGATTGAACCTCCCTAATAATAGGCCTCTACTTTATTCTGATCGTATTCATGTGCGCTTTTTGACTAACATGCAATCAATATGTTTACCCTAAACCTGTTTATCTATGTTGGTTGAATTTAATGCACAAATAAATCTATTATTGGCGATCACTTGAATTATAATAAAATTAACCCTAAACAAGATTATCAATTATCTTATTAAGTGTGATTACAAGTAAAAATTCCCTTTAAGCATGCATAAAAGGCGTGATCAAGCAATAAAAATAAATATATATATCAAGCAACATAATAATAATCAAAACAATAATCATAAAAAATAATCATCATAATAATTATAACAATTATAATCATAAATCATAAAGAATAATCATAATAATAATAATCATTATAATATCAATCATATTAATAATAATAATAATCATGTTAAAGCATAGCAACATCCTAGGCATGATACTAATAAGATTAATAACAAACCCTAGCATGTCACTAAACAATAAAAATTAAATCTTTAACCCTAACATGATACTAACAATCATAAGTATTAGGAAGAATATAAAAAGCATCGTAACAATCATATTTGATATTAAAGTTACCCTAGACATGATACAAGGAATCAAAATAACAATCTAAACATGATTTCTACATCATAACATCAATAAAAACTATTCAAATACTTACTTTGATGCCTCGTACCTCTTTCTAATAACAAAATACACACGTTAGTAACTTCAAGGGAAATAAGAAAATCAACAATTAAATTAAATAATGGAAATAGAGATTTGGGACCAAACCCTAAGAAATTAAACCTTTCACGTCTAGGACGAAGGCAATTTCGAATATGGCTAGATTTTTCTAGATCTAATGAATGCGGAATTTTGTATGTAAAAGCTAGTTTAGAAAAAGAGAGAAAGAGTAATCAAGAGAATCTTGATGAGAGTTGGCGAATGATTATTGAAAAGAATGAAACCTGGTTGTAGGTGAAATCTGGTGAATGAAAACGGAGTTTTTAGCACGTTATTTATAGAGAAAATCAGCCAAAAAGATAAAATATCATAACAGAGTCTGGCGCACAAAAAACAAGGTTGGCGCCAACGCTGGCTATAGGCGCCAGACGCTGACCCTGGCGCCAGGCGCGCGCCAAGCGCTATAGCTAGCGTTTGGCGCTGACCTGGAAATTCACGCGTTTTCTTAAAATCAGATAAAAATTGCCGTACAGGAGGATAAAATCGTATTTCCCTCAAAAATGCTCTTTGATTTTAATAAAAACTCTGAAAAGTCAACAAAACTCAATTTATCAATGCTAATTGAATTAGGAAAGAAAAGAACCTTCTAGAAGAATCTAGAAGACTAAAACCATTCCTAATTGCATTAGGAATGATAAATCTATATTAGGCCCTCCCCTAGATCATTGGGCCGCAATATAAGGCTCAAACCGGGCCCAGTTTAGTAAATTGGCCATAATTTCCTCAATATTCATCGGAATTGGGCTTATAATATATCGTTGGAAAGCTCTCGTCAAGCCCCATCCAACTACACTACTATTGGACCCATATCATGGAACACCCAAACTGGATAGGCTGTTTTCTTAAAATAAGTTTTCAAAAACAGGGAGAAGAGAAAAGAAATTAAAACTATCCGCAACACTAAATTTTCCACACTTTCACTTCATTCGATTATGATTCAACGTGAAAGGTTCTCATTACTCGGTTTGGTTTTGGGGAGACACAAATGGGTGTCTACAGGTAGCGATAGGGACAGAGAATGATTCAGAACGTTCTACATTCTTAAATCATTCTTGTAACGCCGACACCTGCAAACTAGCGTAAGTTAAAAAAGATAAGAGAGTTGAGAAACGCGTATGTTGCACCGTCGAGCACATGTCTCTTAGGGTAATCGATTTATTGCTACATTTGTTGTTGTGACAACCTTCCACAAGCTAGGGAACACCATATTGCTGTTTTTGATGTTGTGGTCGTGCTTTGTCGCTATTGATGTTCACTCGTCTTTGAAAAAAAATAGCTTTATTTTTTAGGATTGTTCACTCGTCTCTGACACAAAAGAGCTTTGTGATGCAGAGGCTAAGTACTTCATACTTTAGGTAACTTAGGCGCAAAGGCTATCCTAGTTGACTTGATAATGAAAGTATTTAGGTAACTTAGACGCAGAGGCTAAGTACTTCATACTTTGTGATGCAATGATGATTGATATAGATATGAAAAGTCGTGCTTCAACGTTGTGTTAAGATTTCATGACAAATGGTTCCTAAGGGAAGTATATTTGTCATGTATCTATGATGTGTGTGATAGTGACACTAAAGTTAGGTCGCAAGGGCTAAGTGTGTGGAAAAATATATTGAAAAGAGTCAAATGGTGGTGACTCTTAGGCTGGGTAGGCTAATAAATTAAGGATCAAGCCCCCAAGTCTAGCTCTAAATGAATAAGGATGAGCATTGGAGATCCTTTGATATGGTCATGGTGTGAGTGTGTGAATGTGATTATGATTGCATGTTTATTACGGCCGCGCCTCGATTTGAGGTTGAATTGGCTACGTATCCGATAGGAATCAGGCCGACCGTAACTCTAGCCGAACCTCACACAAGTATGTGTATACCTCAAAGAGGTCTTTTAAGGGTTGTAATGTGGTTAGGCTAAAGGTTGAAGAAGAAAGGGATAAAGGCTCAAGACCCTAGATAAGCCCCCAAGGTGTGCAACCTTGCTTTTGATTCTTTGTATCATTATGCTTGAGGTTTCTCACTTTTGAGCTCTTTCTTTTTTTATTTTGCTCTCCTTTTTTTTATTTTACATTTTTCATATTTGAATCTTTTCTATAAGTGTGGGCAATTCTGATCATGCGTTCTATCACTCACTCGGCATTCATGTTTCTCAGGTACGGTACCGAGCACTCGATAGAAGACGCACTCTGAGACGTGTTCATATCAAAGAGATGTTCATGTCAACGACATTGGAACACTTGCCCTTTTGTACACTTTTATTGTTTTTGCTTTTTTTTAATCTTTTGATTCACTCAAGCTTTTGTTCTTTGAAAATTGCATAAGTTACACACCATCCCATCCCAAGGTTAGGTAGATGTGGGTTGAAGAAAGAAAGGTCTATCATTAGACGAGGCCTAAAGTGGTTTATCAAGAAATAATCTATATTTGGAAGGTGAAAGGAGATGTGATGCGGCTACAAGGGGTGCCTCTCATCATAAGTATACCTTGTGCTTAGTTCGACATGAAATTTTTTTTTAATGCGATGTAATGAAATAATCATATGCAAGAAAAGAAATGCTCATTTTATTAAAAAGTGAAGGGTAAAAATCAAACTCTAAGAGATAAATTCAAGGAGGATAAAGGGTTCCTATGCTAGACTTGTTGGGGAAGGGTTTGAAAAAAAAAAAAAGAAAGCATGAAATCTTGGTGAGAAGCTTGCCTTGTGCATTTGTTTCATCATTACCCTCAATTTTTTTATTTTTTGTCAATCACATGACTCTAAATCGTTCAACATGCATGGATGGAAGAAGGTAGGAAGAATGAAGTTTGTGATATGGAGAAAGCATGTAGAGAATGGAAAGATGATGTAGATGGAGAGATATGGAAAAATTAGGAATAGAATGTACCCCCAACTCAAAGGACGAAAAAAACTGACTCATGCATGAACCTAAGACATGGTCATGGTGACATATACACAAAGTGTGTGCTACAACTAGTGATTGTAGGTGACATTCTAATACTTGTGTCATGACCGTATGCCTATACTATGTGACTAGACTCGAACAAAGATTAAGTTAAGACTTCACGTATGTGCACTAAACTGGACAGGCTGTAGTATTTTAGTCATAACTTTTTATCTATGACTCCAAACTGAGCGAAACCAACGCCAAATTAAAGATAAAACTAGGGGCTACATAACCATAGGTAGTAAGACTCGTAAATCTTCATATAGCTCCGGATAACCAAATCAAGGTTGATGCTTGTGCTACATACGGGAATAAAAATCCGGGTTGACTCAAAGGAACTATGACTCTATTTTAGACATATTTATTAGTTTAAATTAATTAATTAAGCAAAGTAATTTAGTTTACTTAGAGTCATACAAAAGTTAAACAAACGATTAACTTAGTCACATAATAAGTATGCATAAGTAAGAGATGCACAAGTAGACAAGTAGTCACAACATGATGCAATGAGTCTGCAACCTAACCATGGCTCTAGTTCTCTAGAGTTCAAGATATGGGTTAGTCAAATAGGGTCCATGGTTATGAGTTTGGATGCACCGCGTGGAAGCCTTACCTTTGGAAGGATTGGCGCGTGTGGATGGGACCCCGCGAGTTAAACTCGCTTCCATGGTTTGGTGTGTTCAACAATCTCGGATGTACCCTTTGTTGCCAGGAGCGTTCGATTGGGTAGATGGAACGTGAATTCCAATAGATTTATGGCCATATATAAAACACATATGGGTTTCAGAAAAAAAGGAAAAAACTCAATCAGGAAGTAAAATCGAGCAAATAGTACTAGAAAACTAGTCGAAACAAGAAGGTAGATTTTTGGCTCAGTAGTGGAAGAATTCGGCGCGAGAAAATAACGTCGTCGCCAGACGACAAGCTTGTTGCTAGGCGACGACGCCATCGTTTGGCGCTGACACTGTTTTATCAGCGCTAATTCCTACATACCTCAGCAGCTTTCTATTCTTGAATTTTCCAGTTTTTTTCGTAGCATTATTTCGATTTAAGTTGTGAAATATATTTCCCTAAATTCCTACGTGTAAAATCCTATGTTTTTTACTCATTACGGATGGTCTTTCCATTTAGAATATTTTTATGCTTATGCCAATAGGTCTGGAACAATGACTGGAAGTTAAGGGATGAAGGTACAAATCCAACCTAAAAGAGATTGAACCTGCCCTAAAAATAGGCCTCTACTTTATTCTTCTCGTATTCATATGCTCTTTCTGACTAACATACAATCAATAGGTTTAACCTAAACCTGTTTATCTATGTTGGTTGAATATTAATGCACAAATAACACTATTATTGGCGATCATTTGAATTATAATCATATTATCCCTAAACAAGATTATCAATTAACTTATCAAGCGTTATTACAAGTACAAATTCCCTTTAAACATGCATAAAAGGAGTGATCAAGCAATAACAACAATATATATCAAGCAACATAATCATAATATCTATAACAATTATAATCAAAATAACAATCATAATTAAAAAAATCATATTAAAGCATAATATTAACAATCATAATCATGTTAAAACATAACATTATTAGAAAGATCCTAGGCATGATACTAACAAGATTAATAACAAACCCTAGCATGTCACTAAACATAGAAATCAAAGCTTTTTCCCTAACATGATATTAGGAAAGAAATAGGAAGCATCAAAATAATCATACTTGATATTAGAAATATTAATTAACCCTAAACATGATACTAGGAAGCAATAAAACATTCTAACATGATTTCTATATCAAAATATCAATGAAACAATTAAATTACTTACTTCGATGCCTCGTATCTCTTTCTAATAATAAAATACACGCGTTAGTAAATTCAAGGAAAAATATTAATCAAACAATTAAATTAAATAATTAAAATAGGGATTTGGTACCAAAACCTCATAAATATCAAACATTTCACGTCTAGGGCGAAGGAAACTTCAAACTTGGCTAGGTATGTCTAGAACTAATGTATGAGGAATTTTGTAAAAGGGAAGGTTTAGAAAAAGAATAGAGAAAGAAGGAAAGCTTCTAGCTTTTAGAGAGAGATGATTGTTGTTAATGATTAAAAACGGGGAGATAAGACCCCTATTTATAGAAAAAATAGCACGGAAATGATAGAAAAGAGTTCGAGTCCTATTCAAAATTAAAGACCTCTTGTCGCAAACGACATCAGAATTTTATGTGTCCAATTTATATAGTGTTTTACCCCCGTCCCTTGGTCATAATTAGTAGTGTTTTTTGGCTCTTTAGATCCACTTTTATTACTAATTGGTGTTTTCTAGTGTTTTTGTAGTTTTGTAGGAAATTGCACATTTGGAGCGTTTTCCGGGTTTTTCATGGAGCAACTACGAACATTAAGAGGACACGACCATCTTTGAAGCCCAGGACCGGTTAGAACCGGTGATTAAGGGCTCGGTGTGTGATACCAGGTCATTTGGATTAGTTTAGATATAATTATGCGTGAGTAGTTTAATTTCTACGGTTTATGGGGATCTAATAAATAATATAAAGGAGTAATTTGTGATTGTTGATTATAAATGCTTGATTATTTTCCTATTGATTGATTTAATGCTATGCTATTAGGTTTGGCCAGATTTAATTGTATGAGTTTAGCAATATTGATTCGAGATTCGAGAGATGAGAATTGATGTTTAGGCTTAGTTTCAATAGGCGGACTAATTTATAAATGGTTAAGTCGAGATTCGAGAGATGAGATTTAATACCAGTAAATTAACTTTGTGATTGTAATACGTGGCAAAAGACTTTTATAATCTGATTAATTGATGCATTGATGATTGCTTATTATGATTTACCCTGGAATATTGTTTATTGGTGAACCTATGCCCTAGGTTTTTTCCTTCATTGATTAACCTCTTATTTTACTCCCTTCCTACTCTTACCTTTAATAGTTTAATTACCTTTTTACGATAATTTGTTTACTTGATAATTAAGATTGCTTCTAATTAATTAGGAATAAATTGACTTGTTTCCCTGTGGTTTGACCCTTCTTCCCTATGTACATAGTTAGTGGATTTAGGTTTTATTTTTGATTAGGTGAATAAATTGACTTGTTTCCCTATGGTTCGACCATTTTTTTTTAATTTTCTTATTATTTTTTGTAGCATAAATTATCCCCTCTTGTCTCAGAGAACGTTAGTTCTTTGAGGCAATTCTCATATTTGTCTTTTAGTTCCTTGTTTATGCCCAGGTGTTCCCGATCAGGTTACATCCCATTCGATCCTGAGATCGAGCGCTCGTTTCATAGGCAAAAGAATCTTTATAGACAAATCCTGGCGGGTTATGAGGAAAACAATAATCGAAGAGACCCTCCAACTGATTCTAGTGTCTAAAAAATTCCTTTAGATACAGAATCAGAGATGACGGTTGAAAAGAAGCTCAGTGACTATTCGCAGCCAAAGCTCAAGGATTTTCAACACCTTACTCCCACTCCGGCTCTTGATGGAGTACAATTTGAATCAAGCCCCAATCTATCACCATGATGGAGAGGAAGCAATTTAGTGCAGCTAAGGGTGAATATCCTAATCTTCACATTGCAGATTTCTGCCAATATTGCAACACCATTAGACATGTCGGGGTCACGCAAGACCAAATCAGGGAGATTCTTTTTCCCTTTTCATTATGTGGCAAAGTTAAATTATGGTTTAATGGTTTGAATAGAACTGCACTTGGTATTACTGACTGGGAAACTCTTGTATTGAATTTTTATAATAAATATTACCCTGCATAGGGAACAGTTGTACTAAGAAGTGCTATTCAGAATTTCGCTCAAGAGGACGATGAAACTTTATATGAGGCTTGGGAGAGGTTCAAGGATCTATAGAGAGAATGCCCCCACCACAATCTGGCATAATGGCAATTGATCCAAGCTAAGCTTTCTACAATAGACTTGGAAATTCATCTAGATTAGTTTAAGATTCTGCAGCTAGTGGGAGATTCATGAATTTAAATGTGGTCGATGCCGGACATGTTATCGAAGATATGGAAATACACAATTCCCAATACGGGAATCCGAGAGGGTTTATGAATAAAGGAAAACATAATGTTGATTCCGTATCCTTTTTGCAAGCTCAATTAACATCTATTTGTCAGAAACTAGATAATCTTACTACTACTCCTAACTCTGTAGCTAATGTTTCTGCTGTTGCTAACAATGAAGCTTTATGTGAAAAATGTGGAATTGTAGGGCATTGGGAGCATGATTGTAGGAGTTCCGTGGAACAAGTTAATGCTTTCCAAACCTATAGGCAAAATAACCCATATTCCAACTCTTATAATCCTGGTTTCCAGAACCATCCATATCTTTTTTACCTCAGTACCAATGTACAAAACCCTCCACCTTCACAACAACCACAACAGCAACCTCCACCATAGCAGAAATATTACAATCCTAATTCTGGCCAAAAAAACCAAGCACAACCCTCATCATCTTCGTACCCTGCTATGACAGAAATTAGAGCAATTCTTACCTGCATGTAAAAGCATATGGAGAGTAGGGATGCGCAAATTGATTCAATTATAGCTCATAATAAAATCATGGATAATCAAATTGCACAACTTTCATCTACCCTATAAACCCGTCAGCAGGGAGCTCTAAAATCACAACCAATCCATCCAACAGATCATGCCAATGCAATCACTCTAAGGAGTGGTTCACAATATGATGGACCTTATATGCCAATGGAAGATGGACCAGTTCCTGATCCTTATTCCTCTATACAAAATGCTAATCCTGCTAACCCTGCAGGGCTACAAACAAATACTAACCCTTCTAATGTTTCTTTGTAGGGTAAATCTAAGGATAAGGGAGGAGATGTGCAGAGCCTAGTTATCAAACTACCGTTCCCTAATAGACAATTGAAGAGTAAGTTTGATAAGCAATTCAGTAAGTTCTTGGAGGTTGTGAAAATATGCAGGTAACAGTTCCTTTCACTGATTTAATCACTTAGTTTCCTGCATATGCTAAATTTATGAAAGACATTATGTTTAGGAAAAGGACCTTTAATGAGGTAGAAACTGTAGCTTTTACAGAGGAATTTAGTGCCTTATTGCAAAATAAATCCCCTCTTAAATTAAAGGATCCTGGTAGTGTTTCTATCCTATGTCATATAGGGAATGTTTTTATTGATAAAGCTTTGTGTGATTTGGGTGCCAGTGTCAGTGTTATGCCATCGTCTGTCTGTGCTAAACTTAATATGGGTGATTTAAAAGTTACTAATATAACTTTGCAAATGGAAAATCGTTCTGTAAAATACCCTCTAGGTATTTTAGAGCATGTCCCTGTAAGATTTGGTAAATTTTTTATCCTTATTGATTTTTTAGTTTTAGACATAGCTGAGGATACACAAATTCCCATTATATTAGGTAGGCCTTTCCTCCATACTGCAGGAGCCATTATTGATGTAAAAAATGGTAAACTAACCATTTTGGTTGGTGATGATAATGTTACTTTTAATTTAGGGAAAGTTTTGAAAGGACCTATGCTAGAGGAATATTGTTGTCTTATTGATGTAATTGATATAATGGATGATATTTGTGATGATAGCTTGCCGCAGGTTCTGTCAAGGGATCCCTTGGAGGAAATTCTTTGTGGGAATTTATCTGCCGATAATACAAGCGTATGGGGTAATGAAGTACAAGATATTGAAAGAGCTCTTTCCATAAAATAGTTAGACCCCAAGGAGACAATGAAGGTAGTAAATTTAGTTCAGGAATCGAAACCTGTAGAGGTCAAGAAACCTGGACTAAAACCTCTCCCTTCTCACTTAAAAAATATTTTTCTAGATGAGCAGGAACTATACCCCGTGATCATCAGTATTGCACTTGATGACCTACAAACTTCCAAAATTCTAGGGGTTCTTCAAACTCATAAGAGAGCAATTGGGTACAATATTGATGAACTCAAAGGTAGTAGCCCTGACTTTTGTATGCACAGGATACATTTTGAGGATAACTATAAGCCCTGCATTTAACCTCATAGAAGGTTAAATCCTAATATGCAGGAAGTAGACAAGAAAGAGGTTATGAAATTACTCGATCCAGGTATTATCTATCCTATTTCTGACTCCAAGTGGGTAAGTGCTGTGTAGGTAGTGCCTAAAAAAGGTGGGATGACTGTGATTACAAATGAGAAAAATGAATTAATCCCCACTAGAACTGTAACAGGGTGGCGTATGTGCATTGATTATCGTAGACTAAATATTGCCACTAAAAAGAACCACTTTCCCCTCCCCTTTATAGATAAAATGCTTGAGAGGTTAGCCAACCATAAGTTCTTTTGCTATTTGGATGGGTATTCGGGATTTTTCCAAATTCCAATTCACCCTAAAGATCAGGAAAAGACTACCTTTACATGCCCTTATGGTACTTTTGCATATCGTTGGATGCCTTTTGGTTTATGTAATGCCCCCGCTACCTTTTAACGTTGCATGATGAGCATTTTTTCTGATTTCATAAAGTCTATTATGGAAGTCTTTATGGATGATTTTAGCGTGTATGGTTCTTCATTTGATTCATGTTTAATAAATCTCGCTAAAATTTTAAAACGATGTGAAGAATGCAATTTGGTACTAAACTGGGAGAAATGTCACTTTATGGTGACAAAGGGAGTAGTTCTAGGTCAAATTGTATCTGATAAGGGCATACAAGTAGATAAAGCTAAGACTTCAGTGATTGAGCAATTACCTCCCCCAATTAATGTTTAGGTGTTAGAAGTTTCTTAGGTTAGGGTTTTATCGTCGCTCTATCAAAGATTTTTCTAAAATTGCTAAACCACTGACTCAGCTTTTACTCAAGGATGCCCCTTTTATTTTTACTAACGAGTGTCTTGAGCGTTTCAACAGGATTAAGCAGGCTTTGATATCGGCACCCATCATATGTGCTCCCGATTGAAATCTACCTTTCGAGATTATGTGTGATGCAAGTGACTTTGCACTAGGAGTTGTGCTCAGACAAAGAAAGAACAAAGTTTTGCATGCTATTTATTATGCAATCAAACTTTGGATGAAGCCCAAGTCAACTATGCCACTACGGAGAAGGAGTTTCTTGCTGTCATATATGCTTTAGAAAAATTTAGATCATATCTTGTTAGTTCTAAAGTCATTGTTTTTACTGACCATGCAGCTTTGAAGTACTTGATAGCTAAGGCGGAATCAAAGCCTAGGCTACTCCCTTGGGTTCTTTTGCTCCAAGATTTCAATATTGAGATAAAAGATAAAAAGGGAGCAGAGAACGTAGTGGCATGCCACTTGTCACGTATCAGGTATGATGAGGGTAAGGATTCTCTTCCTATAGATGATTCTTTCCCTGATGACAACCTGTATGCAGTTGTAGAGAAAAACCCTTGGTATGCTGACTTTGCTAATTATTTAGTGGGTGGTACTCTACCTCCTGACTTGTCCTACCAACATAAAAAGAAATTCCTTTCTGATGTTAAACATTATTTTTGGGATGATCCTTTTTTGTTTTGTGAGTGTACAGATGGATTATTTCGCAGGTGTGTTCCCGAATGGGAAGTTCACGGTGTGCTTACTAGTTTCCACAACTCACCATATGGAGGACATCATGGCCCCACCAAAACGGTGGCCAAGATTAATGAGTCAGGTTTCTATTGGCCTACTATGTTTAAGGATGCTAAGATTTGGGGTGTTGATTACATGGGACCGTTCCCTTCTTCAAACGGGAATTGCTATATACTTGTCACCGTTGATTATGTATCCAAGTGTATTAAGGCCATTGCTACTCCTACTAATGATGCCAAGGTGGTCCACAGACTTTTCAAGAATACTATCTTTCTAAGATTTTGGGTGCCTAGAGCTATAATTAGTGACGGAGGATCTCACTTTCATGAGCGAAAGTTAACACCCTCCTCAAAAAGTATGGTGTCTACCACAGGACAGGTTTAGCCTGCCATCCCCAAACTAGTGGCTAAGTTGAAGTTTCCAACCGTGAGATCAAGGCCATTCTAGAGAAAGTGGTGTTAAAATCAAGGAAAGATTGGAGCGATAAGGTGGATGACACCCTTTGGGCATACAGAACTGCGTTTAAGACCCCAATAGATATTACTCCATATAGACTCGTGTATAGTAAAGCATGTCATCTTCTGGTGGACTTAGAATACAAGGCATATCGGGCTATTAAGGAGCTCAATTTGGATGCCATATTAGCGATAGAAAAGAGGTTACTTCAACTTAACCAACTCGATAAGTTTAGGTTGACAACCTATGATAGTGCTGGTATCTACAAGGAGAAGACAACGAGATGGCACGACAAGATGATCCTTCCGAGAGAATTCAAAGATGCTGATAAAGTGTTGTTGTTCAACTCTAGACTTAAACTTTTCCCAGGAAATTTAATTCAAGGTGGTCGGGTCCTTTTATTATCAAAAGGTCTAACAAATTTGGTTTTGTGGAGGTATTCGATGAACATGGTAACAAGTTCAAGGTAAATGGCCAGAGACTCAAGCTATATCATGAGGGGGCTACGATTGGTGTAGTTGAACTACTTCACCTAAGCGGTTCCGGTTCATTTTGAGCTTCAATGTGGTAAGAGGGTCGTGCAAGACCTAGATAAACAAGCGCTTTGCGGGAGCCGACCCGTATTTCTTGCTTTCTAGACTAATTTTTCCTTTATTTTATTTTTATTTTTTTTAGAGAGATGAGGAGAGTGCAATTTTACCTTTCTTAAGTGTTTTTATAAAGGTATTAGATCATAAAGTAAGAAGTTTTAAAGAGAAAAAGTTCGAAGAAAAGAACCATCCGATTTGGGTACGGGCGCGCACCTAAGGGTTCAAATCGAGCAAATATGTGCCCGATCGGGCAAGGAGTCCCGATCGGGTGCGCAATTTGAGTTTTATCGGAGCTTTAATTCGCCCGATCAGGCGCGCAATGAAGGAAGAAAAATCAAGGGAAATTCGCCCGATGGGGCGAAGCTGCCCGATCGAGCGGATTTTTGGAGAAATCGAGTGAAGTAAAAAAGAAATGTCGGGCGAGCAAAATGGCGAAATTCATGTTCGAGTTCGCGCCCGATCGGGCGGAGGTCGCCTGATCGGGCGCGCACTTCAAAATTTAGTAGAACATATCTTCGCCCGATCGGGCGAGGCTCTCCCGATCGGGCGCGTCTATTTGATGGTCGGGCTTAAATTTCTTTTCTCCTCCTTTCTTTTCTTTTTCCTTCTTACTTCTTCTTATTCATTCACACTTTCTCTCCCTAAATCCTCAATTTTCAAACCTTCAAACTCACTTTCCTTTCAAGATCTCCTCAAATTCATCCATTAAAACTCTAAAATTTTCAAATATTCTCCATCCTTACACCTTCCTCTACATTCTCCACTAAATTTCTACCACATTCTCTCAAGATTTCTCAAAACCCTTAGAGAGAGAAAGCTTCAAATCCTACCTTCTACACATAAAATGGCTTCAAAGAGATTAAGACAACAAAGAGGTGAAGGTTCGAGGCAACAACAACAACCTATGGTCGACCCGGAGCTTCAAATTCCGGGATGGGAGGAAGTTGTCATAACCTCAACCAAACAACGAGCTAGGATGCTTAACCTTATCCATAGCCAGGTAATTTCTACTCGATTTGTACATCATCCTACTTTGTCTATGCTAGGAATTGATAAACCGGTAGAGAAATTGTTCAAAGGTATAGAAATGAGTGGATTCTTTCAAATGCATTATGACACCTATGATTATTAGACTTTAGAATTTGTTTCTAGCTTCAATGTTATTAAAACTAATGCTTTGATCACTCATGTCCAATTCCGATTGCTAAACAATGATGTGCGTTTAATTTTAAAAGAATTTGGTAAATTGTTGGAGCTTAAATCGGATAACCCTATTGAATCCTCCCAAGACCTTATTGCCGTAGTCTATAAAAGACTCACCAGGGAGGGTTTACTTAACCTCCAACATGCCAAAGGGACGTGGATTCAACATCCTGTCCCAAATTTTGGCAAAGGTTTGCCGGCCTCACAATCTTTGGGAGGCATGAACCGACAAACGTTAGGAGGGATGAACTTGAATTGTTGGCTTCCTATATGATCCCCAATGCTGAAAAACTGAACATACCACATAGGATAGCCCAACATTTTCATAGGGTGGCCAATGCGGCTGATGGGGGTAGGTCTAGGGCGCCTATCTATTTTGGGGGGGTTGGTGACCAATATAGCAGTGAAACACCTAGGATAAAACCCGACCGAGCATAGGAAAGTGGAGAGTTCTACCCTCATGGACCTAGCATACTTAGGGGGCCTTAACTAGGTGCAACCTATGGGAGGTGAGACTTGGTTGATAGTCCACCGAGAGTCGGGTAGAAGAGATCAAGCCTTAAAGCTACTCAACCCCGCCTTGACCAAATTTGAGAAGGGGAGGCCTTTCTACACTTTATAGTTAGATGGTCAAGGCGAGGTTCAAGAGCCTCACCATTAACCACAACCCCACCATTCACCCCAATACCAACCACCACCCGAACCCTACACATATGGCATACCCACCTCCTCCGTCGATTATAACATCAACCCCCATGCCCCTGATGACTTTTCAGCTTTTAGGAGCCACCTAGACCGTATTGAGAGAGGGCAAGAGATAGTGGAGGGCATAGTGCACAACCTAGACTCTAGGTTAGACACCCTAGATAGGAGGGTTGGCCATGTTGAGAGGAACCTCGAGAGGGGTTTGTACCCCATGTATGACGATTATGCATGCCGAGGGGCTATTCCCCTGAGGCATTAGTTCTCGATTGGTTCTAAATACCCCCAAGGAGGGTATTCAACCCCTGGAGCCTATCGTACTTATGTGGACTACTCTTTAATCCATGGTTATGGGGCTGATGCTCCTTTTGTGGGGATGAGGGGAAATGTAGAAGCTAACTACTTTGCAGATGGTTCGGGCTATGGTGGTGCTGGTACGAGCCAGCGTGGTGCCAGCTCAAGCTATGGAGGAGGCTACTAGAGGATGAATGAGGATGATGACGAGAAGTAGCTTCTCCTAGTTACACTCCGAAGTCAATGAGGGCATTGCTTGATTTGGCGTGGGGGGAGATATCTTGTACATATGGTAACTCTTTCTCTCTTTTATCTATTTATTGCTTTCTAGTATAGATTGTATTGCTTTCTAGTGTAGTTTTTATTGCTTTCCTTTAAGAAAAAATACAAAAAAATTCAAAAATATAAAAAATTCAAAAATACGTTCCAATGAATTGTAAATCATGCATCCCTGTGTCCCATACTTGGAAAATATTGTTTTGATTCTTGGTATATGATAATGAGTTTTGTGAATTTGTTGATCATGATTTGAAGTTCTAAACATGCGTCAATTTTGCCAACTATTTGTGAATATAGTGCTTGACTAGTTGATTTGGTTAGGAAATGTATGATAGTTCCTGGTATGTCAAGGAATTTGAGTATTGGTTTGCAACTATTAGTAATGTTTGTATGGCTCTATATTATGCACATTGAGGAGGACTAAGGCATTTGTTCTCTTAGGTAGCTTTCAGACGATACTGGATACATTTATTTCCTTCTTGCTACCCATGTTGTTGCTTGTGCCCTTTTTATTGATTATTTAGCCACATTACAAGCCTATATGAGCCCCATTGGTTACTAGTCCCAAGCTTGGCTTGGGTTGGCTTGGGGCCGATTACCATTCGGGCCCGAGCTGAGGTCGAGACATCTTCGTTCAATGCTAGGAGGATTCGCCGCTCGACTCTGGCAGCAGCTTTTGATGATGATGCGACCACCCGAGAGCAGCGGGTGCGCATCTTTGTGCTGATTTTGTTGTCAGGGACATTCTCCCCTGACAAGGGTAGTAGGGCACTGCTTTACTACCTTCCTGTTGTCCGCGATCTACCCCGGATCGGGACTTATGACTGGGCTAGCTTGGCCTACGCTGACTTCATTCGTGCACTGAGGGACTCGTGTCGACACCGGTCCTTTGGGACGAATGTTGCTTTGTCCGCCTTTTGGAGGGTCGTAGAGGTAAACATTATTCCCTATAAAGTTTAGCTCTACATTTTAGCTAGCACTTTCTTATAATTTTAACTCCTTTTAGATCTGGTTCCACGAGTACTTCCCTTCTGCTTCGCCGGCGAGACCGTCGCTGCGCGGATTTCCAGTGAGTGCTTCTTGGGGCAGCCGCTGTGTGGGGATGTCCACTGCATATGTCCGAGACTGGATCATCGCGGTACGATTTTTTCTTATTTGTAATTTTCGTGATGCTTTAAGTAGACTCTCGCCT
Organism: Chenopodium album; assembly: GCF_948465745.1. Lineage (NCBI taxonomy): Eukaryota > Viridiplantae > Streptophyta > Magnoliopsida > Caryophyllales > Amaranthaceae > Chenopodium > Chenopodium album. Next base: position 25,909,986 of record NC_137842.1, read on the forward strand.
GATTGATGCTCTTTGCAGGAGACTGAGGTTGTGTACCGGCCATGTGTTGGCTTGGTAGTCCCTAGGGTAGCTGCACAGTACTCAGCTGAGCGTCGCTATTTCTTGGGGACTTACGGAGTGATTGCGTACTTCGGAAAGAGGGTTGCTAGACAACATTCCTCTGATGTTTTTGTCGTTCCTGCTCCTCCACCACGTCACAACGTCGCGAGGTTTTTGAGCATGTCAGAGGGATATGGAACCTCTTGGCGATCTTGCACGATCCCCAGCGATGCTATGCGGAGGAGCTACTTCCGTTGTTAGCTCTAGCCCCTGTACCGGCTGAGGATGTGGGGGTAAGATTTTGTTTTGCTTTATTAGGACGATGCTGCTGAGTTCGTGCCACCCTGTATGTCTTTCCATTACCAGGGGACATACGGGCCGATTGAGGAGGAGCGCTTCGTAGAGCGGTCGATTCCTCGCCACCAGACTCAGGTAAGCTTATTTATTTGCAATTTTTGTCCATATATATTATGCATGTTTACTGACTTATTTCTTTTGACAATTCTCAGGCGAGGTGGTTTCGGCGATGGCACGATGTATATATGCCTTCCAGAGCCAGCTCGTCCAGATGAGGAATGCGGCTACCTGCCGTCGGGACGACGCCGTCCCAGAGGTAGTCTTTTTTTCATATGTTTTTACATCACCGCTTCGATTTTGCCTTGTTTCTGATTTAATTCTTTTTGCAGGGTCGGCCTATTGCTTCTCATACCCGCACGAGACCTGAGGTGCGGAGGAATCCGGCGAGATCTAGCTCGAGACGTCGCCGCACTACGTCAGGAGGTAGAGGCGGTCGCTCCGAGGCTGCCCGTGCCGATGTGGCGTAGGCCTCGGGTTCTTCTTCTGAGGGTGCTCACGCTGCACCGGTAGGCCAGGGAAAGGCTGCCTTGGCTTTTAGAGGTGGTGGGATGTACGAGGTTGGATCGTCATCGCAGCAGCCTTTGCAGCCTCAGCCTCAGGTTGATCTTGGGTGGAGTGGACCCACGTTGAGTTTTCCTCCTCCTGCGGAGACTAGGGCTGGAGCCGGAGCTGGTGGAGAGGTGATCGAAGTTTCAATAGGTCGTTGGTTCTACTAACCCTAATCAAATTAACAATTTATAATGCCTAAACTTACACTAAACTAGTTAGTGGCAAGTAAAGGGTCGAACCACTAAGGAAGCTCACTCGTCCAACATCAATATCACTAATGCAAGAGTCAAGAGGGGAAATGTTTTTGTTGATATATTGGATAAAAAGCACTAAAACTACGAATAAGCAAAGATAAAGATGAATAAAATCAATAGAAAATTACGCTAGGGATTCGAGGGTGTCAAACATGACTAGAAAGAGGAGAATAACGGTGATTATCATGAAACATATGCCAAAGAACACAAGGTCCTACCTAAACAATTCATTCTCATGCAATAGTCTAGGCAAATCAATGAAAGAAGTCCATGCTAGTTAGGATCATTCTCATGCATCCTATTAGACACAAGCAAATCAAGAGAATAAAGAAACACAATTCATACAACTCAATTTTAACAACTCATTCTCATGCAATCATTAAAATAGAGGTGATCTTAATCTAGTTCAAATCACTTTCATGCATTTAAACTAGAGGGAAATCAAATAAAGTGTAACAATAATCTCAAGCCATCAAAAATCATATCTTTCATCAATTTAAGGCATGTATTCAATCCAACCATCATCATTAATCCAACATTCAACACATATTTTCCACCCCCTTCCCCTAGCTAAGAAATTAGCCTAGAGAACAGAGATTAAACATAATAGCAAAACAAAAAATAAATTCAAAAAACACAAAACAAAACATGATTAAGAACAATGAAAACAATAATAAATAGATAAACTAAAAGGATAACAAAAATAAGCAACAATAAAGCAAATAAATAAAGCTAAGGGAAAGGATTAGAGATTACTAGAGAGAGGATTAATGAAAGATGAAAACTTGAAGGAATTTCTTGATTGGAAATTAAACTTGACCAAAAATTGATTCCTTGGAAGAAAATTGAGCAATAATCTACTTTATCTCTCTAAAAACTATCTAATCTAACCTTAAGAGAGAGAAGCTCTCCTAAACTAACTAAGAAAATAACATAATGGCCTCCTCCCTAATTACCCCAAAAATGGGTATTTATATACAAGCTATGAAAATAAAAGAAAAGAGAAAATGAAATGGAAAATAAAATAAAACAAACAAAAGAAAAAAAGAAAAAGGAAATAGAAAAGGAAAATAAAAGTAAAATTAAAAGAAATTAAAATCCCAAAAGCCCCAAAATCCCATCAGACCCGATTTCCCCTTCTCTTCTTCCTTAAATTCCCTACTCTTGATTTCATCATCAACATCACCACCACGCATTATCAACGGCTCAAATCGAAACACCATCATCACCGACATCTTCATCAACCAGCAAATCAATCAAGGCCGTTAAATTTTTATTAAAACTCGCGTGAGAAGCTCGTGATTGACCCACAATTGCGCGCCCGCACAGACATCGCACAGAGGTCGCGCAAACTTACTGCCTCGACTCTGAATTTGGACTCCAATTGTGTGCGCCTTCTGACAGGGCTGCGCGGCCGCGGAGGAGGCTTGAGATGGTATGAGTTGCGCGGCTATGAGGTGAGTAATTTGGTGGTGATTTGGGTGGTTGTTGTTGATTGGAGGTGGTAATTGTTGGCAATTTGGTGGCGAAATGGGAGGTGACGGTGGTGTTGGTGGTTTAATTGGGAGGCGTAGCAGGTGTTGCGGGCTGGTCGTTGTTGTGGGGTTGCACGATGGCTGTGGTGTTGGTTGCGGTGATGCTGGGCTGTGAGAACGGCTGATGGTTGGATTGGGGTGATCGGCGGTGGTTGAAATTGGTGCTGTTGGAGTTGTTATTGCAGATTGTTGTTGCAGATGGTGTTGGTGTTTGTTGTTGTAGCTGTTGGTGTTGCGTGGTGGTGTGTTGCTGGTGGGAGCAGGGGAAGTGCAGGGGAGGTTGTGTGTTGTTGCTGTTGTGTTGTGGTGTAGGGTAAGGGGATTGTGTGGTGAAGGATAACAGGGCAGCAGCTAGGGTGTTGCTTGGAAGCTTGTGAATTGTGCTCGAACCTTGGACCCCGAACACAAACTTGACTTTGAAACCCGGAACACCTACAACCAAAAACAACACGAGGGGAAATCGGAAGATAAAATAAAATAAAATAAAATAAGATAAATAAAGTAAAATAAAATAAAATAAAATGCTAAAACTAAAGAAATAATAAAATAAAATAAAATAAAATAAACTAGAAACTAAAAGAAAATAAATAAAATGAGAGAAGCGGGAAATTATTAACTAAAACTACAAAAATAAACTAAAAACTAATAAAAAGGGCAAAAATACACAAAATAAAGATAAAAGACGAGAATAAGAAAATAATAGAAATAAAGGATAAAATGATGAAATTATTAGAAAATAAGCCGGAATACGACTCAATAAACACCCTAAAAGTGACATAAAAGTCACTTATCAAACTCCCCCAAGCTAACCTTTTGCTCGTCCTCGAGCAAATTAACATAAAACACGGGAGAAGGAGAATGATTTATTCAAGCAAAGCTAAGACACTAAAGGAGACAAGAATGTACACTAACTCACTTTCGTAGGAATCACGGTCAATTTTAGCAACTAAAGACAAGCCCTTTAAACCCCTAGATCGCCCTAGAGGACGAGTGTGCTCTCGTGAGGGTGTCCTAAGAGTTTAACCCACAACTCTAAACAAAACCAAGGCAAAACAAAAAGAAAAAGAAAAGCAAAAACAAAAAGCAAGCACAACCACGACCAACATGACATGACAAGGCTTAAGGAAACCAAACAAGCTTTTAGATAGAAAATGCTCCATTTGGACTCAAAACATAGAGATATGCACCAAAGAATGCTCACCTTTCTTAATTAAATGAGGGAATAAACGTTCCAAGATGCTCATGGTTGAAAGAGACAAACCTAAGCTAAGCATAGAGAACTAATGATTTCACTCTCCGCCCTAGCCCCATCCAAGACGGTCCACGCTCTCTCCACTAGCTTCAAATCATCCCTTAGTTAGCTCCTCATGATTCCTCGAGGGAATCGGAAAAAGAATTTTTTATGTGGAATCATAAGGTCATCCCGACATCTCAACTATGCATACTCTCTCCATAGGGTTGAAATCTATCTCCCTCCACCGGTCATTGACCTCACCCCTCTAAAGTCAAAGGGTCTTTACTAGGGTTGTAACGTAAGGCTAAGGGTCAAGGCGGGGCAACAATTTGAAAATTTTGGTGATATTTCCTAAGTGAAGCAAAAGGGTGATCAAACCTCAAAAACAAACTCAAGAAATCACCAAACATCAAACAAAAAAAAAAACAATAATGCCATCTCCCCCAAGCTTATTCGACACCCACACTCAATAAAAACAAAAACGACGTAACGCTCCCCCCCAAGCTTGAACAAAGCATTGTCCTCAATGCTAAAGCTAGGGAAGAAAACGAAACCAAACTAGTTTAGTTTTTTTTTTTTTTTTTTTTTTTTTTGTTTTTTTTTTTTTTTTTTTTGTCTTTGCCCTTTTTTTTTAAACTTTGGACGGCTTTTTCTTAAAATTTGCTTTGTTACAAACAATATATACAATTTACTTTCTTGCTTGGTGCAAAGAGCATAATACTTTCTCATTTTATTACAACACAAAACAAACTCTTAAACCGAAATGCTTCACAAACTAAGGGATAGGGAAACGAAAGGTCATAAGGCTTGTAATGTGGCTCATAATCAAGAAAGGGAATAGGCTCAAAGGGTTGGCAAGAGGAGCAAATGCAAAATAAGAACAAAATAAGTAACAAAACAAAAAGAAGATAAAGAAAAAAGAGAAAAATGGTGCCCTTTTCCTCCCCTAGAATTGCTTGGTCACGATCTTGGGAGCTAGAAAACAACACAAGGATTAAGTTATGCATAGTTAAGGATCCTAAATGCCGCTCACAAGAATGATGAAGGCTAGAACAAATGACGCTCACACGGGATAAGAAATAAGCAAATACCAACCAAGGGAATCCTATTCACCATAGAGAGCAACACCATCTTACCACTTTCCCGTGAACTAGGGGTTCAAACGTCCTCAAGAGTTCTAAATCGGGCTACCTTAGCTTACAATGTGTCTAATTCAACCTTAAGCACTCTCAAACCGTGTAAACCCTCATCAACTAGGAAGATAAGCATTCAAAGACACATCATCATGAAAGGCACACAAATCCAAATGAATGAGCAATTCCAAATCAAAATAATTTCAACTCGTCATAGCCATGTTTGTCAGATAAAAAGGGAAAAACAACACAAAAACAAGAGGAAGAAATAAAAAGGTTCACAAATGAGGCATGTAATTCAAGTAAATCCCAATCGTCATACAAATGACCGTTGATAACAACATCAACGATCCCAGGTTCCTTAGAACCAATGCAAACAACCTCGAACCATTCAACTTCTTCCTAAACTAACCTTAAACTAAGCACTCAAAGAAAAATTAAAAGAGTGAAAACAAGAACGGTCTCACCGAGAGGTTGGCTTAAAAGAATAATGGAGCATAAAATCGAGTTCACCAAATGTCACTCCGCTCCAAGCTTCCAAAATGCAACCTACAAGGCAAGATAAGACATAAAAGAAAACATTAAAAGAAAACAAAGAAAGAAAACAAAAAAGAAAAAGAAAAGGGGGGGGAAAGGGTAGAAATCCTCCGGGTTGCCTCCCGGGAAGCGCTTGTTTATGGTCTCTAGCTTGACCCTTCACCTCCTTCAAGGTGGAATAAAGAACATCACCCTCATCAACTTGAGGAGTGAAGCATAGATGCCCCCAAGCTTGAGAACTAGCACTCCTTGAGGTCTCAAATCACCACAAGGGAAAGGAGGGAATGAATCAAGAGCCAATGGTGGCTCATCTTTTCTTTTTCTCTTCTTCTTGTCGTTTCTTCTTCTTTTTTCTCTCTTCTTTCTTTTCCTTCTAAAAGGGCGATGAAGCTTGGAATCCTCGATATTAGGAAGGGTAACCTCACCTTCCTCAAGAGAGCCTTCAAACCAAGCGGGAACTTCAAGAAAGTCATCATACCTCATTGTCACCTTACCATCACATGGAGGTAAGCTCTCATTATCCATCACACCATCGACCACATCAACTCTACATACGCTCACCGCCATAGGGCTCTTCAAAACAACATTCTCAACTAGCCTACAAGGGAAGGGAACCGGGCCTTCAAACTTGCTTGGTTCACTAAAATCTAATGGCTCCTCATTTTGTTCTTGAACCTTCTTCTCAACCACATCCTCCACAACCTTGCCTTCCTTACTTTCATCCTCCTTGCAAGTTTCGAGATGATAAGCATATGAAGGGTTAGTAGATGATTGTAAGGGGAGTTTTGCGGTTAAATGGAGAGAAGAAATGTTGGCTAGTTGGGAGTCAACAACTTCATTGTGAGATTTGATCTCTTGGAATTGTTGAGTGAGAATTTGACGTTGTTGAAGAATTTGGGTTTGTGTGTGGTCGGGTGGTGATTGTTCTTCATACTCTTGAGGATTTTGGTCATGATGTTGACCTTGAAAGTTCCCCATTTGGATGTAAGGGTAAGAAAAATTTTCGGTTAGAGGATTGAAAAGAGGTTCATCTTGGAGGTAGGAGTTTTCTTGTTTTGGAGGTTGTTGAAGTTGTTGAGATTGAGCTTGGGTTACAAACTCTTCTTCCCTCTAAGTCAAAGCCTCACCTTGCTTAGGATTGAACTCTCTACAATACGATGCATCATGATCCGTCCCACCACAACAACCACATGAGAAATCAATGATTTGTGACGGTTTTGAACCCAAACCTACACTTGAGTTCAACTTGGAAAGACCTTCATTCAAGAGTTCAACTATGTGCTTAAGTTGACCGACTTTCTCCAACTCATAAAGATCACCTTGCTTTCCTTGGGACCTTCTTTGACCTCCCCAAGAATAGCTAGTAGCCACCTCTTCAATTATAGCTTCAACTTGGCTTTGAGGGATCTTAATTAATTGGCCACCGGCACCCGCATCTAGATTGGTTCTTGAAATTGGCTCTAAGCCATCATAAAAGAATCTCATGAGCAAATTATGGTTGAATCCATGGTTAGGACATGCTCTAATCATATCCTTAAACCTTTCCCATGCTTCCCCAAGAGTTTCATCCGGTTCTTGCTCAAAAGAAGCTATCTTCCTCCTCATTTTTGCGGTTTGCTCATCGGAAATGAACCTCTTGAGAAAGGCCTTCGCAACATCTTTCCATGTGGTGAGAGAGTTGGGCTTCAAAAGCTTGAGCCATTTCTTTGCTCTTCCGGTGAGAGATTGCCGAAAGAGATGCATACGAATGTAATCTTGGCTCACTTCATTTGTTTGCATCATTGCACACAACTCAAGGAATCGGTCCAAATGCTCAATGGGGTCTTCACTTGCACTTCCGGAAAATTGCTCAACTTGTACCATCCTAGCATATTGTGGATGGATTGTGAAATTAGACTCGGTGGTTGGGAGAAGTATACCACTCGTGAGCTCATAGACTTCCGGATTTCCAAACTCCCTAAAAAGAAGGTCATCCTCTTGTCTTGCCATATCTCTCTTTGAATACAACAAAGCTAAGCACACGATTAGCAATGACAAGTAGGATTAAAAAAAGCAAAATAATAAAAAGAAAGCAAATAAAATGACTCTAACAATAGCAAAAATAAATGCTAAACAAGCCGCTTCCCCGGCAACGGCGCCAAAATTTGATCGAAGTTTCAATAGGTCGTTGGTTCTACTAACCCTAATCAAATTAACAATTTATAATGCCTAAACTTACACTAAACTAGTTAGTGGCAAGTAAAGGGTCGAACCACTAAGGAAGCTCACTCGTCCAACATCAATATCACTAATGCAAGAGTCAAGAGGGGAAATGTTTTTGTTGATATATTAGATAAAAAGCACTAAAACTACGAATAAGCAAAGATAAAGATGAATAAAATCAATAGAAAATTACGCTAGGGATTCGGGGGTGTCAAACATGACTAGAAAGAGGAGAATAACGGTGATTATCATGAAACATATGCCAAAGAACACAAGGTCCTACCTAAACAATTCATTCTCATGCAATAGTCTAGGCAAATCAATGAAAGAAGTCCATGCTGGTTAGGATCATTCTCATGCATCCTATTAGACACAAGCAAATCAAGAGAATAAAGAAACACAATTCATAAAACTCAATTTTAACAACTCATTCTCATGCAATCATTAAAATAGAGGTGATCTTAATCTAGTTCAAATCACTTTCATGCATTTAAACTAGAGGGAAATCAAATAAAGTGTAACAATAATCTCAAGCCATCAAAAATCATATCTTTCATCAATTTAAGGCATGTATTCAATCCAACCATCATCATTAATCCAACATTCAACACATATTTTCCACCCCCTTCCCCTAGCTAAGAAATTAGCCTAGAGAAGAGAGATTAAACATAATAGCAAAACCAAAAATAAATTCAAGAAACACAAAACAAAACATGATTAAGAACAATGAAAACAATAACAAATAGATAAACTAAAAGGATAACAAAAATAAGTAACAATAAAGCAAATAAATAAAGCTAAGGGAAAGGATTAGAGATTACTAGAGAGAGGATTAATGAAAGATGAAAACTTGAAGGAATTGCTTGATTGGAAATTAAACTTGACCAAAAATTGATTCCTTGGAAGAAAATTGAGCAATAATCTACTTTATCTCTCTAAAAACTATCTAATCTAACCTTAAGAGAGAGAAGCTCTCCTAAACTAACTAAGAAAATAGCATAATGGCCTTCTCCCTAATTACCCCAAAAATGGGTATTTATATACAAGCTATGAAAATAAAAGAAAAGAGAAAATGAAATGGAAAATAAAATAAAACAAACAAAAGAAAAAAAGAAAAAGGAAATAGAAAAGGAAAATAAAAGTAAAATTAAAAGAAATTAAAATCCCAAAAGCCCAAAAATCCCATCAGACCCGATTTCCCCTTCTCTTCTTCCTTAAATTCCCTACTCTTGATTTCATCATCAACATCACCACCACGCATTATCAACGGCTCAAATCGAAACACCATCATCACCGACATCTTCATCAACCAGCAAATCAATCAAGGCCGTTAAATTTTTATTAAAACTCGCGTGAGAAGCTCGTGATTGACCCACAATTGCGCGCCCGCACAGACATCGCACAGAGGTCGCGCAAACTTACTGCCTCGACTCTGAATTTGGACTCCAATTGTGTGCGCCTTCTGACAGGGCTGCGCGGCCGCGGAGGAGGCTTGAGATGGTATGAGTTGCGCGGCTATGAGGTGAGTAATTTGGTGGTGATTTGGGTGGTTGTTGTTGATTGGAGGTGGTAATTGTTGGCAGTTTGGTGGCGAAATGGGAGGTGACGGTGGTGTTGGTGGTTTAATTGGGAGGTGTAGCAGGTGTTGCGGGCTGGTCGTTGTTGTGGGGTTGCACGATGGCTGTGGTGTTGGTTGCGGTGATGCTGGGCTGTGAGAACGGCTGATGGTTGGATTGGGGTGATCGGCGGTGGTTGAAATTGGTGCTGTTGGAGTTGTTATTGCAGATTGTTGTTGCAGATGGTGTTGGTGTTTGTTGTTGTAGCTGTTGGTGTTGCGTGGTGGTGTGTTGCTGGTGGGAGCAGGGGAAGTGCAGGGGAGGTTGTGTGTTGTTGCTGTTGTGTTGTGGTGTAGGGTAAGGGGATTGTGTGGTGAAGGATAATAGGGCAGCAGCTAGGGTGTTGCTTGGAAGCTTGTGAATTGTGCTTGAACCTTGGACCCCGAACACAAACTTGACTTTGAAACCCGGAACACCTACAACCAAAAACAACACGAGGGGAAATCGGAAGATAAAATAAAATAAAATAAAATAAGATAAATAAAGTAAAATAAAATAAAATAAAATGCTAAAACTAAAGAAATAATAAAATAAAATAAAATAAACTAGAAACTAGAAACTAAAAGAAAATAAATAAAATGAGAGAAGCGGGAAATTATTAACTAAAACTACAAAAATAAACTAAAAACTAATAAAAAGGGCAAAAATACACAAAATAAAGATAAAAGACGAGAATAAGAAAATAATAGAAATAAAGGATAAAATGGTGAAATTATTAGAAAATAAGCCGGAATACGACTCAATAAACACCCTAAAAGTGACATAAAAGTCACTTATCAAGAGGTTACTCCTCGTACGGCGCAGTTTTACGAGATGATGGGTGTACGTCCCCCGGCACCGTAGTTTGTTCCTGTACTTTTTTATTATTTTTACTTTGTATAGAACTTCGCCTTTTAGTTAGACTCATTTTTTAGACATATTTTGTATATACATACTATTACTAGTTTATTTTATTTATCATGTTTTATTTTCATTTTTTATTATTTTTATTATTATGTGCATGTTTGTGTGTGCAAGAAAGTGTGACAAGTAATTTTGCGCAAAAATTCCAACATTTTTATTATTGATGGAAGGTATCCGACTTTCTCAACCAAAAAGAAAAATGAATAAAAGGAAAAGTCAAATAAAAGCTTGGGTTTATAAAAAACTTGGAAAGTAACCTAAATAAAATCCAAAAAAGAATAATATAATAATATAATATCTATGTTCATTAAAAAAAGAATAAAAAGATGTTTGGAAAAGATAAGGGAGCCGTAAAGTCAATATCAGACATGAATCAAGGTAAAAACGCGATTTTAGAAAGTGCGCATGACGTGGCATATTGGCGTTAGCTGACGCCACACAATTGGGTGTAGCGCCAGGCGCTACACTTAGCGTGTGGCGCCAAGCTTTGGCGTTTGGCGCCAATCGCGGCGTCTAGCGCCAATTAGCGCTTACTCCGTATGCTACCCTAATTAAAACTGCTCCTAAATCGTGCATAAATAGCCCCCTACCCAGCCGATTCTTTTCATAATTTAAGCAAATAAAATAATTCTTGGACTTCGAAAAATAATATCATGTCTCTAGTCACCAAAACTTTTACCCAATACACCAATGAATGGTGTCTGTCTCTTAATGCCAAAGAAAGAAAAGAATTAGATTTGTTTCACTTGGGGGGAATTTATGGTGTTAAAGGGGTAGATCTTGACTTAGATTTCATTCTTACCACTCTAGAATATTGGAATGTTGATACTCATTGCTTTAGAATAGGGTATAATGAAATTAGCCCTTTGCCGGAAGAATTTGGTGCTATTTTAGGTCTCCTTGCAATAGACCTCATAGTAATCCCTAAAATAGATGCATATTATTACAAGGATTTTGAACGCTTCTTCAATTTAAAAGAAAGGGATTTATCAAAAATAGTTGATGGAAACATAGTTAATTTGAAAGAATGTGCTCGCCATTATTTTGATAAACCTCTTTCTGAATCTTTTTATATTTGTAGAAGAAGGGCTTTCTTATTTTGCATGCTTAATAAATTTTTTTCTTAGTAGTGGTAAAAATAATGAGGGTCAATCAATTATAACCACCGTACTAGAACAAATTGAATCAGGGAGAAATCCAATGTCATTGATAGTTGGAGAGACTATGATTAGTCTTGATGAATTGAAAAGGAACCCAAAAGCACCTTTTCGAGGCTCTCCAATTTTATTACAGGTAGAAAAATTATATTTTTAATTATAGAAATAAAAAAAATATATTTTTGTATAGTAATAATAATTTATTTGCATTGCAATTTTTTTTCTTTACAGATGTGGCTAATGGAAAGGCTAGAATTAATTAGCCCTCCGGACAACATTGAGAAGAACACTCCAAATTGCTTCGTGAGGAGGAAGAAACGCTTCTCTAAAATTGGGCGCAATGAGTGGAGAAGGGTCTTCGAATCTCGCAATTTTGCTATCAAGTGGGTCGTCCCGTGGTGGAAAATAGAAAGGATGGTTGGTGTCAACAAGCAACCTTTCTGCCGTCTTCCAAGTTTGTCTCGTATGACTTACTACTATCCCTGCAGGGTAAAAAGACAATATGTCTTGCTTCAGAATATTCCTTCCGGAGATCTTCGTCCTCCCTACGAGTACCCTGTATCCCAAGAAGTAGACAGATTTGATGCTTATTGGAGTACTAGACCTTTATGGGAAGTAATTACCTAAAAGGTTCCTCCTTCCTTGCCCAATGATGTGAAGAAGTGGTTGCTGAGGAAACCCTCAAAGGACTTGAAGAAAGATCGGGGTAAAACCGATGTGAAGAGTCGTCTAGGTGACAGGGTGATCTCTGCCAAGGAACGCTTACGTGAAAGAGTTGAATTCAAAACACCTGCAATGCCTAGGAAGAAAAGTACTACAAAAGATAAGGGAAAAAGGAAAGCTGACACCACAGATAAAAAGGTTTGGGTAGAAAAGAAGCATGGAGTCCTAACTGAAGGGGAAACTATCTACTCTAAGATTGAATGTAGGTCCTCTAAAGGATGCCTACTAGCTAAGGTTATGGATGAGGAGGAGGAAGCAGACAAAAATTGGAAAAGGGCTAGGAAAGAAAAGAAAGATTAGGAGCATTGCTTAATTTCCAATTACTAGACTTAGTTTATATTTTTTATTTAAAGTTAATTTATTTCAACTTTATTAAAATTCCATCAATAATTTAATTTTATTATATTAATGAAATTTCAGCTTTTAATTAATTATTTACTTTAAATTTATTTTATTAAAGCAATGAAAACCGAAAAAAATTAATTTTCTAGAAATTCTTCAAGTACGGAAGACGAAAATTTTCCGAAAAACACCGAAATATGCCCAGAATTTAGCTGTGAATTGGCGCCGCTTATTTGCGACTGGCGCCGACCACAGCGGTCTGGCGTCAGGCGCAAGTGTCGTCGGCTGGCGCTTATGGTCGTTAGCTTGCGCCAGCATTTTCTCTGCGACGCCGATATTTCGCCGATATTCTGTTGAATTTTTAATTAATTTTGGGACGCAAGAATGTCGAAAAATAAAGTGGCCGCACCCGTAAAGGGTTGCCTACGTATCCTTTCGTAAGAAATCAGGCCAAACGTAGCTCTCTTGAGTATCCTACTCAAGTAATTATGGGTAGTATTTCTTAAGTTGGTCAAGATTTGTCATGTTCGAGAACTCATTGCCATCTATATCAGTTAGTTTTGCTGCACCTCCTGACAGGATCGTTTTGACAATGTAGGGTCCAGACCAACTAGGTTTAAATTTTCCTCTTGGATCTAAAACATTTTTCCTTAATTCTTTTAACACCAAGTCTCCTACTTTGATGTTTCTTGTCTTGACCTTCTTATTAAAATGCCTAGCCATACGAGTTTGATAACACTGAGTGTGATGTAGAGCTTCTGGTCGTTTTTCATCGAGTAAAATTACCTCTTCATATCTTGCCCTAGTCCATTCAAATTCATCGAGTTTGCTCTCTAACGCGATACGTAGAGATGGAATTTCTAGTTCGACAGGTTGTACGACATCCATTCCATATACTAAGGAAAATGGCTTATTTCCTGTTGATGTACGGATCGACGTAACCCCACAATGCGAAGTGAAGTTTGTCAGGCCAATCTTTATAATTTTCCGTCATTTTTTCGATGATAGTCTTTAAATTTTTGTTAGCTGCCTCAACTGCTCCATTTTCTTGAGGTCTGTAAGGGGAAGAATGATGATGTTGAATGCCATATTTTTGTAACAATTCCTCACATTCGGCTTGAAAGTGAGTTCCGTTGTCACTTATCATTTCATGTGGGACTCCATATCGACAAATAATATTCCTCTCGATAAAGAGTGTTACATGTTTTGCAGTGAGTTTAGCGTATGATTGCGTTTCGACCCACTTTGTGAAGTAATCAATTGCTACTAATATATATTCGTGGCCTCCTGTTCCTGGCGGAGTGATTTTGCCTATGATGTCAATTCCCCATGTAGAGAATGGCCATGGCGACGTATAAGTGTAGAGTAAGGATGGAGGAATATGTTGTAAATTGGCGTAGATTTGACATTTAGGGCATCTTTTTACATATTGATGATAGTCTTTAAATATCCTTCTCTCATTATTTTTTGGACTAACATTTTGTCGTTTATAAGAGTGCCACAGATTCCTTCGTGGACCATTCTCATTGCTCTTTGTGCATCCTTTTTTCCTACACATAAGAGAGCTCGACCCTTAGGTACTATTTTATGTAGCTCGTTTCCTATGAGTACATATAGGAAAGCCAAGAGTCTTAATGCTCGTTTTGCTCTTTTGTCAGCATGGGGAGGATATTCTCCATTGGTGACATAATTGAGTATATCCGTGTACCACGGTTCTTCTTCTTCTTCTTTCTCTTCGTCTTGGACTACTTCGTCATCTTCTACAGCCTGGATGTATGCTGGTTTGTGCCTTTTCTCTATCGTTAAAGGCATTTGCTCGATTTCTGTGGGAATCCTAACCATTGAGGCTAGTCTTTCCAAGGCATTAACAAATTGATTTTCTTCCCTTGGTAGATATGTGTATTCTACCTTCTCTAACTGATCGGTAAGAGTTTCCAGATAGTTTTGGTAAGGGGCTAGACTTTCGCTCCTTACTTTCCACCTTTTAGATATTTGATTTATAATCAAAGAAGAGTCCCCGAATATCCTTAACTTTTTTACTCCTAATGCCAAAGCTGTTTCAAGGCCTACCACGCATGCTTCATATTCAGCAGCATTGTTGGTAATGTCGAAATCAAGCTTTATGGAGATTGGAACATGCTCTTCTTTATGTGATACTAATAATACTCCAACGCCACATCCCTTTTGGTTTGAGGCTCCGTCGAAGTATAAGGTCCAGGTATCATCTTCAGTGACCATTAAGTCTTCATCTGGAAATTCATTGTCTTTTATTGGCGTCGAGTCTTCTATTGGGAAATCTGCTAGAAAGTCTGACACCACGGATCCTTTGATAGCTTTTTGTGGCATTAACCTTACATCAAACTAGGCTAGATTGACTGTCCATCTCGATATGCGTCCATTGAGTGTAGATTTCTCAAATAGATACTTGAGTGGATCTAATCGGGAGACTACAAAGACGGTATGCACTAGCATGTAATGTCTTAACTTGGTTGTGGCCCACACCAAGGCGAGGCACAACATCTCGAGTGGTGTATAGCGTGCTTCGTATTCGAGCATCTTCTTGCTTAGATAGTAGATTGCGTTTTCTTTGCCTTCTACTTCTTGTGCTAGCATAGCTCCCATTGTCTCTTTGGTAACCGTCAAATATAACCTAAGAGGTATTCCGGGAAGTGCTGGTGCTAATACGGGAGGATTTGCAAGATAGGCTTTGATCTTTTCAAAGGCTTTTTAACACTCATCATCCCATATCACTAGTACATTCTTCTTAAGCTTTTTGAAGATTGGTTCACATATTGTTGTCAATTTTGTTATGAACCTACTTATGTATTGCAACCGGCCAATAAATCCTCGAATTTGTTTCTCAGTTTTGGGCGGTGGCATTGACATGATTGCTTTGATCTTGGTTGGGTCTATCTCTATTCCTCGAAAGCTTATGACATAACCTAAAAGCTTGCCTGAAGTGACTCAAAAAGCACACTTAGATGAATTCAACCTCGTATTATACTTTCTTAGCCTTTCGGAAAATTTCCTTAAGGCTTCTTAATGGCCTGGACGGTCTTTTGATTTCACAATCATGTCGTCGACGTATACCTCGAATTCTTTATGCATCATGTCATGGAGTAAGGCAGTTGTTGCGCGTTGGTAAGTAGCACCCGCGTTTTTCAACCCGCATGGCATTAACGTGTAGCAGTAAGTACCCCATGGTGTTATAAAAGTTGTTTTCTCCATGTCTTCTTCTGCCATGAGAATCTGGTTGTAACCTACGTACCCATCCATGAACGAGAGGAGCGCGTGATTTGCCGTGTTATCTACTAGAATATCGATGTGTGGCAAAGGGAAGTCGTCCTTTGGACTTGCCTTATTTAGATCTCGATAGTCGACACACATTCTTACCCTTCCTTCTTTCTTCGGAACTGGGACGACGTTGGCGACCCATTCGGGGTATTTGGATACCTTGATGAAACCTGCATTTATTTGTTTTTGAACTTCTTCTTTTATTTTAAGAGCTACGTCGGGTTTCATTCGACGTAACTTTTGTTTTACGGGTTTCATTCCTGGAGTTAGTGGTATACTGTGTTGAGCTATTTCTCTTAATGTCTGGCATATCCTCGTATGACCAATCAATTACATCGATAAATTCTTTAAGTAAGTTAATTAAATCGGTTCTTTCTTGTTCATTTAGTGTTAATCCGATTTTAACTTCTCTTTTATTGGTTGAATCATTTGAGATATCAACCGTTTAAGTTTCTTCAATTACCGGTGTTTTCTTTTCGAATGTTTCCATTGCTTTAATAAGTTCTTTGTCTTTTTCATTGTTATTTAAGCAATACTCGTCATCGTTAGTTAGAGAAGAGCACAAGAAATAAGGAGAAGGAGAAATATTATTATACTCTGAGATCATTATATCAAAGAGTGATATGTCCTCAGGGACTTGATCACTAACTAATCTAGGAAAAGAAATAGCAAGGGAAGGTGCTACTACTAAAGACCTAGAGGACTTTATAGGGAGAGACTCCGACTCAGACTCTGGCTCAGACGACTCTTCAAACATTGGTCCTTGCCCTGTTGTGATGGATACTTTTCTTCCGCTTGGAGTAGTCACCTTGATAGTCTTGCGCCACCCTTGTAGTGATCCTTCAGCTGGATTGATTAACTTTGAGGGATCGAAGCTTTCGCTTAGTAGGATTGTTTGATTGAGCGAGGAGTTGTGTTCTCTGTAAGTTGGCTCATTCTTTTCTAGCCCAAATAGTAATCCCATGACGTTAAAGTCAAAGCATGGAGGTGCTTTCTCCTTATGGACAAGAGTTGGGATTTCATCTGTGAAATAACAATCCATGAAAATCTCGAATCCTGGTTGCCTTATGGTGTTTACAACGTATGGCTCGGGAAATTCATGGCATGGATAGTCTTCTCCTTCTTTTATAAATTGGCCATTAAGTGTAAGAGGGTATTGATCCATTGGGATTGCTTTCTTTTGAATACGAGCATCTCTACGTGCCTTTGACTTTTCCTAGGCTCGCTAGAGATCTTTCCGAGTCGGTTCGAAACCAAGTCCGAAAGTGTCTAGCTTAGGGAGGACAGGTGACTTCAGCGATTTTGCTATTCCTTTCTTCTTTCCTAGGGTCATCCCAAGAAAATGTCCTTGTTTCTTCTGCATAGCATTTAAAATCATGTTGGAATGGAGGTCATGGCAAAGAGGGGTCCTTTCATCCTCCTGGATTAAGGAGACTTCTTCGTTAAAGCCCCATAAGTCTTCATCATCCTCGTCGTGCTCCACATTAATGATTGGATTTTCTATAGACTTGATCCTCATAGGCGAAGCATCGATGGTGATAGGAATTCCCCCAACTATAGCTTTTACTTATTGGTGGAGAGATGAGGGGACGGCCGTTAGGTCATGAAGCCAAGGGCGCCCCAATAGTAAATTGAACGAAGCTTTAATGTCTACAACTTGGAAAGTAGTAGCATGTTCTATTGCTCCCGCTGTTACATTCAGAGTAATTTAACAAGAGCTTGACGTCGAGTGTTGTCGTAGGCCCTTATTCCTTGTCTAGACGGATTTAAATATTCATCGCTTATGCCTAGCATCCTCGCAGTTCTAAGTGGACAGACGTTGATGGCCGATCTATTGTCTATTAGAGTCATAGGAACATTCATTCTCTTGCAAACTACTGTGAGGTTTAATGCCTTGTAATGTTTGTCACCTTCTGGAGATAAATCCTTGTCGGAAAAGGTGATCAAATTAATTGGACTAGGAAGATCACTTGTGAGAAAGTTGGCTAACCCCTCAGGAGTAGTGTCAGAATCTATCCCAATTTATTCCAAGGCATTCATTACAGCCAACCTATGTTCTCGAGATGTCGCCAAAAGTTTCCATACGTTCATCTCAACTTTTGTCTTCTTAAACTGCTTAACGATATCATTGTCTTCATGATAGGTATGAAAACTTGTTGTGTGGTCGGCATAGGTTGTGTTGAACTGGGAGGTTGCATTCTCCCGGATCTTGTGAGGACGTCTATCGATGCGTCTTCTTCAGCCCAAAAGTCATCCATGGCGTACGACACAGAAGGTGGAGATCCTACTATGTCTTTCAAATAGACGTCTTCTTCATCACTGTCCCAAACTCCATTAATGGCTGCATCGTCTTCTTGTAGAACTTTGACTAGTTTCCTTTCATCAATCATTTTCTGAACTAAATCCTTGAATTAAAAACAGTTTTCGATAGTGTGAACCCCCTGATTGATGATACTGACAGTAATACCTATCTGTCCTTTTCAATGATTCGAATGGTCTTGGTTCGAGAGGTTTGATCTCGCCACTCTCGGAGAGCATTTCGAACATTTGTGCATATGGGATCCCAATTGGAGTGTAAATTCTGTTACTCTTCTTGGGTTTTTCAGTGACTTGTAAAGGAAAACGCTTTGCCTCATAAGTCGTTCTCATGGGTGTGAATTCTCTCTTGAGTTTACTTTTCAGGAGTCGAACCTCGTTGTAGGGAATAATTTCAAGCCTTTAAAATCCCACTAGCTTGAACCCCACTGTGATCATACACTAAAGTACGGTGGCGTCCAAAAGGGAAGAAGATAGAGCAAAAAAGTCGCCAACAAGTTTTTTTAGGAACTTGTAAACCATTCACGAGGTGAAGGTTACACCCCTTAACGATCTAAGAGAGATTGAACCTGCCCTAATAATAGGCCTCTACTTTATTCTGATCGTATTCATGTGCGCTTTTTGACTAACATGCAATCAATAGGATTAACCCTAAACCTGTTTATCTATGTTGGTTGAATATTAATGCACAAATAAATCTATTATTGCCAATCACTTGAAATTATAATAAAATTAAACCTAACAAGATTATTAAATATCTTATTGAGCGTGATTCCCTTTAACATGCATAAAAGGCGTGATCAAGCAATAAATAATAAATATCAAGCAACATAATAATAAATATCACAACAATAATTAATTATAATAACTATAAAAATAATCATCATCACAATAATAATAATAATATTCATAATCATCATAAATTATAACAATTATAATCATAATCATGTTCATGTTAATATTAAAAAATAATAGTAGCAAGATCCTAGGCATGATACTAACAAGATTAATAACAAACCCTAGCATGTCACTAAGCAATAAAAATCAAATCTTTAACCCTAACATGATAATAACGATCATAAATATTAGGAAGAACATAAGAAGCATCGTAAGAATCATATTTAATATATTAAAATTACCCTAGACATGATACTAGGAATATCATAATAACAATATAAACATGATATCTACATCATAATATCTATAAATCAATTAAAGTACTTACTTTGATGTTTCGTACCTCTTTCTTTAACGTCTAGGGCGAAGGCAACTTCGAATATGGCTAGGTGTTTCTAGATCTTGTGAATGCGGAATTTTGTATGAAAAAAGCAAAGAAAAAATTGAATGTTTTAAGAGAGATGAATGATTTAGAGAATGCTAAAGAATTAATGATTGTTGATGAAAACTTGCAAATGAGGAGAATTGGTGAATGAAAACGGAGTTTTTAATACGATATTTATAGAGAAAATCGGCCAAAAAGATAAATTAACAAAACAGAGTCTGACGCTCAGAAAACAGGGCTGGCGCCAACCCTGGCTAGCTGGCGCCAGGCACCAGCACTAGCGCCAGGCACCAATGGCTAGCGCCAGGTGCCAGGCACCTGCACTAGCGTCAGGCGCCAATGGCTAGCGCCAAGCGCCATACCTGGTTCCAGGCGCCAAGGCCTGGGGTCAGACGCTAAGCTTGATTCCAACGCGTTTTCGAAAATCCGATAAGTTTACCGTACTGGAGGATAAAATAATATAATTTCCTCGAAAATGCAATTTGATTTTGATTAAAACTCTAAAAAGTCGACAAAAGTCAATTTATCAATGCTACTTGAATTAGGAATGAAAAGAACCTTCTAGAAGAATCTAGAAGAATCATTGGGCCGTACATAAAGATCAAACCTGGCCCAGTTTGGTAAATTGGCCATAACTTCCTCAATATTCATCGGAATTGGGCCTATAATATGTCGTTGGAAAGGTCTTTGCAAGCCCCATCCAACTACACTATTATTGGACCCATATCATGTACCAACCAAACTGGATTTTCTTTTTTCTTAAAATAAGTTTTCAAAAACAGAGAGAAGAGAAAAGAAAATAAAACTTTCCGCAACACTAGACCTTTCCACACTTTCGTTTCATTCGATTATGATTCGACGTGAAAGGTACTCATCACTGAGTTTGGTTTTGGGGAGACACAAATGGGTGTCTACAGAAGCCCCCACTTTGACTTAGTTTGGAGAAACCCAAGTTTCGAAAACAAAAGTCAAAGTATCGATAGGGAGGGAGAATGATTCAGAACGTTCTGCGATCCTAAATCAATCTTGTAATGCCGATACCTGCAAAACTAGAATTAGTTAAACAGATAAAAGAGTTATGAAAAGCGTATCTTGTACCGTCGAGCACACGTCTCTAAAAGTAACCGATTGTTTTGATGACCTCCTGCAAGCTAGAGAATGCCATCCCGCTTGAAAACCGCTACGCCTGTAACTGTTTCCAAATTTGGAAGATTGCTTCGCCTGAAACGATCCTCCTCTGCAATGATAATATTCCACATCCTAGGGAATACCATCGAAGATTATTTCTCTTGAAACAATCTACATCCGCATTGATAATATTCCACATCCTAGGGAATACCATCGAAGACAACTTCGCCCGAAATTACCTCCAGTTGTTCGTGACAACTTTCCGCAATCTAGGGAATGCCACCTTGCTGTTTCGATGTTCTGAACAAAGAGATTCTCTTTGATATGACTCCAATTTCTGCTGTGATAGTCTTCGAAAAGATCACTGCTTCTTAATGTTTGGTATGCCAGTTTGTCGGCGCTTTGCTTCCTGTGAACCAGTATGTCGGTGCTTTTGCTGTGATGACAATCCTCTTTTCTTTGGGAATAGTTGCCAACACAACTCTTGTATGATGTATGACAATCCGATTTAGGGAAAGTTGTCAATGCTTCGTAAGAATCCATCCTTGGAAATGTTGCCACGATGAAGCGACAATCCGTATCTCGGAAAATTTGCCAAAATCCAATTTTTTTAAAAGTTGCCAATGCTTCGTAACAATCTTTCATAAGAACTTTGCTACGATCGACAATCCACATCTTGGAATATAACTCTCGAAAGCAATCCATCTTGGAAATTTGCCAATGCTATGCGACAATCCTTTTGGGAAAATATTGCCACTATTGACAATCCGCGTCTTAGAACATTTGCAAGAAAGAGTCGACCGACAATCCACTTCGTGAAAATTTGCCACTTGCTGAAATGAATGACAATCCACGTTGAGGAACTTTTGCCAAAATTTATGATGAATAGAGACCTACAACAATCCTTTGGGAAATTTTTCCATAGGGAACTGGGTGTATGACAATCCAATCTCGGAAAACTTGCCAGCGATCTACGAATTTATGACAATCCGAACTTGGAAAAACTTGCCAATAAAGAAGGAGCACGACAATCCACGCTTGGAAACTTTGCCAGAGATGACAATCCAATCTTGGAAAAATTGTCGTTGAAGAAGGTGCACGACAATCCATTTTTGGAACTATTGTCAGTTGGGGGTGACAATCCAATTTTTGGAAAACTTTGTCGTTTAATAAGAATGCGCGACAATCCATATCAGGAAATAATGTCGTTTAAGTTCTTGCTTTTGAACCGATGCTTTGGTGCTTGTAATGAGCCAATACTTAGGCGCTTAAGCTAAGTGAGACGATCTTTCGTCAGGTCAATCACTTATTGCGATTATAATCAAACTGACTACTTAATCATGTCAAATTGCTTATAGGGTCTAACTGGCGTACCAAGGAACCCAAAATTGCTGTATGAGGTCGAAATCACCTTTCTAAGAGGCTTCGAGCTCTGTCGCTGCTGAAATATCTCTGGCGCCAAGAATTAGAGTAGGGTCCTCCCTATTCTGCTGCACCTGTATTTATTTTTTACTATAGAACTTTGCCAATCTCTTTAATTATCTTAGGGTTGACCTAAGGTTTAGCGTTGCTTGACTCATTGACTTGACACGACTCAAGGTATAAACTTGATTCGATGTGATCGACTGACTCGAGGTTGACTCGACTCGAAGTGAAATGACACGTGTGACTCATGACCCGTGTGTGCATAGTGTTGATTATGTGACTCAAAAATGCAAAAAAGCAAAAATTTTCCGTCATTTTTGTGGAGGGTACCGACTTTCTCCCGAAAAAGAAAGACGCGAAAAAGAAGAATCGAAATTTGAAGGTGCATGTTGAATGAGCTTTGTCAAATGTTGTTTGATACTATCTCTCAAGGTGATAGGATTAATCCATCCTAGGCTATCTCAACTGTTGACTCCATGATGAAAGCATTTGGGTAACTTAGGCACGAAGGCTAAGCACTTCATACTTTGTGATACAATGATGATTATGAGTGATGTTTATATGATAAGGTATGCTTCAACGTTGTGTTAAGATTTCATGACAAAGGGTTCCTAAGGGAAGTATATTTGGTCATGTATGTGTGATGTGTGTGATAGTGGCACTAAAGTTAGGCCGCAAAGGATAAGTGTGTGGAAAAATATTATTGTTAAAAGAGTCAAATGGTGGTGACTCTTAGGCTAGGTAATCTAATTATGTAGGGATCAAGCCCCCAAGTCTAGATCTAAATGAATAGGGATGGGCATAGGAAATCCCTTGATATGATCATGGTGTAAGTGTGTGAATGTGAATATGAATGCATTTTTATTACGGTCGCACCTCGAGTGAGGTTGCCTGCGTATCCGTTAGGAATCAGGCCAAACGTAGCTCTAGCCGAACGTCGCACAAGTGTGTGTATACCTCAAAAAGGTCTTTTTAAGGGTTGTAACGTGGTTAGGCTAAAGGTTTGAAGAAGAAGGGGATAAAGGCTCAAGACCCTAGATAAGCCCCCAAGGTGTGCAACCTCGCTTTCGAATCTTTATATTTTTGTGCTTGAATTTCTACTCTTTTTTTTTTAGCTCTCTTTTATCTTTTGCTTTAGCATCTATTTTATTTTTATAAGTGTGGGCAATCCCGATCATGCGGTATATCACTCACTTGGCATTCATGTTTCTCAAGCATGGTACCGAGCACTCGATAAGAGACGCAATCTGAGACGTGTTCTTATCGAAGATATTTTCATATCAAAGACATTGGAACACTTGCCCTCTTGTACACTTTTATTTATTTTTTATTATTGCTTATTTTTTGCTATTTTAATTTTGATCTTTTGAAATCACTCAAGCTTTTTAGAATTGCACAAGTTGCACACCATCCCATCCCAAGGTTAGGTAGATGTAGGTTGAAAAAAGAAGGGTATATCGTTAGACGAGGCTCAAAGTGGTTTATGAAGAAAGGATTGTAAATTTGGAAGATGAAAGGAAATATGATGTGGCTACAAGAGGTGCCTCAAATCATTGGTATACCTTGTGCTTAATTCGACACGGACTTTTTTTTTTTTTTTTAATGCAATGCAATGTGAGGATCATATGCAAGGAAATAAATGCTCATTTTATTAAAAGAAAATAAAGAATCTACAAAATTAATCTAAGGAAAGGAAAGGGTGCCTATTCTAGACTTATTGGGGAAAGAAAAGATGAAAAAGAAATAGAACAAGAGGCCATGAGATCGTGTCGTTGCAGCTCACCTCTTGTCTTGTGTCATTCGCTTCATCATCACCCAGTCTTCTCGCTAGCTAGAGGCAATGGGACCTTGTTTGCTTCTATGAGATCTTGAATGAGGTTTTGAAACCTGTAGCATTCATCAGTGATATGACCGTTTCCTCGATAGTACTTGCAATAGGAATTTGGATTCCATCTCGAAGATCAATTTTCTAGTGTTGGATCCTCGGTAGGGCCGATAGGTTTTATTAATCCTCGATCATAGAGACGATCGAAAGCAGCATCGTAGGTCATTCCAATGGATGTGAACTCTCGCCTGGGTTTCATTTTAGATCCTTGATTGTCCATGGCTAAGACATCATTATGGTCAAAGGTACTAACATTATTACTAGAGTGGGCGTTTTCGGAAGAAGAAGGATTGTCGCTCTTCTTTCCTTTCCAGCCACCGTGGTTGTTGTTGTTAGTAGCTTTTTGCTTTGCGAGGTCGTCTTTGATTTCAATTCCGATGTCATAAACGGCCTTGAAAGTATTCAAGTTGTGTTGATATTTCAAATGCTTCGAATACTTCTCTTAAAGATTCTTGATAAACATCCTCACAGACTCCTTTTCGGTGGGGACCTCAATCATCTTGGCGGAAGTTTCCCTCCATTTACTAAAGAAAGAAGTAAAGCCTTCATTCTCCTTTTGTCTTAGCATCTCAAGTTGTCTATGATCGGTTTCAACTTGAATATTGCACTTGTATCTATCAACGAAAGCGTTTACTATCCATTCCCAGGTAGAGGTTGTCTCCTTGTCGAGGGAGAAGTACCATTGTTGGCAAACGGTTTCAAGAGATAGTGAGAACAGAGAAGGGAAGACCTTCTTATCGATGCCCTTAATGTTCATTATAGTTTCGAAAGCTCTTAGATGAAAATAAGGATTATCTGTTGCCTTGAATTTAGGGATGTCAGTGGCGTTGAACTTATGTGGAAGAATTTCCTTGTCCAGCGAGACACCTTGTGAACTCATGCCCTGAAATTTATAGTCACTAGACAGCTTGCTTAGACTCTCTTGCATGAGGTTCATCTGTTGTTGCTTCGCGGGGTCATCGACCCTAAGTGCGAGAAGTTTCAGTGTCTCAGTCACGGTAGCCAGTTGGTTCTTAAGATCATTGACTTCTTCTTGAGTTGCCATTATCTTCTTAGCCTTCCTCTTTGGACGAATCGGTTTATCAAACAGCGAGACCTGAATAAAGAGGTTGTCCTTGATTAATCGCCCTTCTCTCCTTGACCAAGTACTGTGAAAAAGGAATTTGGGGATACTTATTGTTAATTATTTGACTCAAACTTTATTCAACATGCAATGGATGGAGGAAGTGAAGAAAGCTTGGAATAGAATGTGAAGAAGATTTAGATGGGGGGATATGAAGAATTAGGAGTAGAATATACCCCCAACTCAAATGACGGAAAGACCGACTCATGCATGAACCTAAGACATGGTCAAGGTGACATATACTCAAAGTGTGTGCTAAGACTAGTGAGTGTAGATGGTGCGTTAAGACTCGTGTCATGACCATGTGGCTAGACTATGTGACTAAGACTCGATTAATGACTCGACAAGGTGTTATTGACAGCGAAAATTAACCGATTTAATTAGCAAACTGGTTAATTAGACACTAGGTGATGACTCGACAAATAATCCGAACTGTCGGACAAGCGACAGGACTGGCGTCACACTGTGGAGCTTGGCGCCAGACAACATAGCTTTCGTCAGGCGCTACACTCCATAGGGTGGCGCTACAGCTCAGACCTTGGCGCCAATATTTGAGCTTCGGTCTGGGACTGTTTTCGGTGTTATTAGTCAACTGGGGTATGCCTAAAGTCGTACTAGGTCAATTCCGATTAAAAAAAATTAGACTGTATTGACTCAAATTAATTAATTAATTAGGCAAAGTTCTTTAAGTCATTAATTTATTTAGTCTCAACACAAGTCAACAAACGGTTAAGAGAAACATAGAATATATATGCACAACAAATAATGCACAATTAGTCAAGTAGGCACAATATGATGCAATGCATTCTCAACCTCACCATGGCTCTAGTTCTCTAAAGTTCGGGATATGGTTTAGTCAAAGAGGGTCCATGGTTAATTGTCCGGATGCACCGCACGGAAGCCTAACCGTGAAGGGTTGGCGCGAGTGGATGGGACACCGCGAGTTTTAGAACAAACTCGCTTCCATGGTTTGGTGAATTCAACATCTCGGATGTACCCTTTGTTGCACGGAGCGTTCAATCGGGTAGATGGAGCATGAATTCCCAGAGGGTTATGTCCATATGTAGAACACATATGGGTTTCAGAAAAGTGAGAAAAAATTCAATCAGGAAGTAGGATCGAGCAAACAATACGAAAAACCAGTCAAAATTAGAACGCATATTTCTGGCTCGATATTGGGGGAAATTGGCGCCAGCAAACAGAGACTGACCTAATAATAGCCCTCTACTTTATTCTGATCGTATTCATGTGCGCTTTCTGACTAACATGCAATCAATAGGATTAACCCTAAACCTGTTTATCTATGTTGGTTGAATATTAATGCACAAACAAATCTATTATTGGCGATCACTTGAAATTATAATCAAATTAAACCTAACAAGATTATTAAATATCTTATTAAGCGTGATTACAAGTATAGATTCTCTTTAACATGCATAAAAGGCGTGATCAAGTAATAAATAATAAATATCAAGCAACATAATAATAAATATCACAACAATAATTAATTATAATAACTATAAAAATAATCATCATCACAATAATAATAATAATAATAATAATAATAATAATAATAATAATAATAATAATAATAATAATAATAATAATAATAATAATAATAATAATAATATTCATAATCATCATAAATTATAACAATTATAATCATAATAATGTTCATGTTAATATTAAAACATAATAGTAGCAAGATCCTAGGCATGATACTAACAAGATTAATAACAAACCCTAGCATGTCACTAAGCAATAAAAATCAAATCTTTAACCCTAACATGATACTAACAATCATAAATATTAGGAAGAACATAAGAAGCATCGTAACAATCATATTTAATATATTAAAATTACCCTAGACATGATACTAGGAATATCATAATAACAATATAAACATGATATCTACATCATAATATCAATAAATCAATTAAAGTACTTACTTTGATGCTTCTTACCTCTTTCTTTCACGTCTAGGGCAAAGGCAACTTCAAATATGGCTAGTTGTTTCTAGATCTTGTGAATGCGGAATTTTGTATGAAAAAAGCAAAGAAAGAATTGAATGTTTTAAGAGAGATGAATGATTTAGAGAATGCTAAAGAATTAATGGTTGTTGATGAAAAGTTGCGAATGAGGAGAATTGGTGAATGAATTCGGAGTTTTTAATACGATATTTATAGAGAAAATCAGCCAAAAAGATAAATTAACAAAACAGAGTCTGACGCTCAGAAAACAGGGCTGGCGCCAACCCTGGCTAGCTGGCGCCAGGCACCAGCACTAGCGCCAGGCGCCAATGGCTAGCGCCAGGAGCCAGGCCTGGTTCCATGCGCCAAGGCCTGGGGTTAGACGCCAAGCTTGATTCCAACGCGTTTTCGAAAATCCGATAAGTTTACCATACTGGAGGATAAAATAATATAATTTCCTCGAAAATGCTATTTGATTTTAATTAAAACTCTAAAAAGTCAACAAAAGTCAATTTATCAATGCTAATTGAATTAGGAATGAAAAGAACCTTCTAGAAGAATCTAGAATACTAAAACCATTCCTAATTGCATTAGGAATGATAAATCATATGAGGCCCTCCCGTAGATCATTGGGCCGTACATAAAGCTCAAACCTGGCCCAGTTTGGTAAATTGGCCATAACTTCCTCAATATTCATCGGAATTAGGCCTATAATATATCGTTGGAAAGGTCTTTGCAAGCTCCATCCAACTACACTACTATTGGACCCATATCATGGACCAACCAAACTGGATTGGTTGTTTTCTTAAAATAAGTTTTCAAAAACAGAGAGAAGAGAAAAGAAAAAAAAAACGTACTCATCAACTACACTAGACCTTTCCACACTTTCGTTTCATTCGATTATGATTCGACGTGAAAGGTACTCATCACTGTGTTTGGTTTTGGGGAGACACAAATGGGTGTCTACACTCGTCATATTTCTTTTGAAGTTCCTTTATAGCTTTGAGAGTTTCACGTAGCAAACGTGACCCTTCAATCATAGACAGTGTGAGCGATCATATGTCCTCTTTACTCGCCGGTTCTGGAAGGCTATCCACGGCGTCGAAGAATATCTTCTCGTCTTCTTCAATGGCATGGATTTCTTTGACATTTTTAATGAGAGACGAGGGGTCAACCTCGTTTTCCTCATCAGAGTAAGCAAAGGCATGAGCGAGAGGTGCATTATTAATGCTTGGCTTCTTACTGGTAGGGGGCAATGGCAGCTTGTTGTTATCGATTAAGTCTTGGATAGCTTCCTTAAGCTTCCAACAGTTTTTTGTGAGATGGCCCCTACGTTGGTGATACTTACAGTGTGCATTGGGGTTCCAATTAGCCGACTTCTTTTCGACTGGTGGGTCTCCAAATGGTCCAATAGGAGTTATAAGATCTTTTTCTTTTAATCGATCAAATGCGGTGTCATAACTCATGCCAATAGGAGTAAAGTTTCTCCTAAAGAGTTTCTTTTGTCCTTGATTGTTCATAGCAAGGACTTCTCCTAAATTAAAAGTGCTAACGTTGTTTGAGTGGGTGGTTTTGGAAGAAGAAGGATTGTTGTTCTTCTTTCCTTTCAAGCCACTGTTGGAGTTTTTGTTGGCAGCTTTTAACTTAGCCAAGTCGTCTTCAATATTGATCCCAATGTCGTAGACGGCCTTGAAGGTATGAAGATTATTTTGATACTTGAGATGCTTGGAATATTTTTCTTGAAGGTTTTTTATTAACAACCTTACAGACTCTTTTTCACTTGGCACCTCGATCATCTTAGCTGAGGTTTCCCTCCATTTGTTAAAGAAAGAGGTGAAGCCTTCGTTCTCTTTTTACTTGAGGATTTCAAGTTCCCTATGGTCAGTCTCAACTTGAATGTTGCACTTGTATCTATCAACGAAAGCGTTCGCTATGGACTCCCAGGTAGAGGTCTTTTCTTTCTCAAGAGAAAAGAACCATTGTTGGCAAACGGTCTCGAGAGATAGTGAGAACAGAGAGGGGAAAACCTTCTTATCGATACCCTTAATACTCATTATCGTTTCAAATGCTCTTAAATGAAAATAATGATTATTAGTTGCTCTGAATTTCGGAATGTCGTTGGCATTAAACTTCTGCGGAAGAAGATCTTTGTCCACCGAGACCCCTTGTGAAGTAAGCCTTTAAAACTTGTAGTTGCTAGATAGCTTGCTTAGACTCTCATGCATGAGGTCCATCTGTTGTTGTTTCACGGGATCATCGATCTTAAGTGTGAGGAGCTTCAGTGTTTCAGTCATGGTTACCAGTTGGTTCCTAAGCTCATCAACTTCTTCTTGTGTTGCCATTATGGTCTTAGCTTTCCTCTTACGAGCTTTGGGTTTGTCGAAAAGTTGGACTTGTACGAAGAGGTTGTCTTTGATTAACCGTCCTTCCTTTCTTGACCACGCGTTGTAATTTAAACCATTTTGCGTTTTAATTACTTGACTCAAATTGACTTGACTTTACGGCTTTTTTAAAGATGAAAAAAAATAAAATAAAAAAATGGGTGCATATTTTTGCCAAAAATAATGTACATATTTTTAGGGAACTAAGTATAGTTTTTAAATTGGAGGATTAATATCCGACTTACCCTCTTAAAAAAAATGACGGAAAAAACGCGCATACAAGACTCCCTTAGACATGGTCAAAGTGTGTGTATTGGTGTGTGCGTTGAGTGTAAGTGACATGTTTGGAGTCTTGTGTAAGACCATGGGACTTAGTGCCTAAACTCGATTAATGACTCAACCAAGTACTATTGACAGCGAAAATTAACCGAATTAATTAGCAAACTGATTAATTAGACACTAGGTGATGACTCGACCAATAATCCGAAATGTCGTCAAAACGAAAGGACTGGCGTCGCACTGTGTAGCGTAGCGCCAGACGACAGAGCTGTCGCCAGGTGCCACACTCCACAGAGTGGCACTACAGTCCAGACTTTAGCGTCAATTCCGGAGCTTCAATCTGGGACTGTTTTCGGTGTTATTAATCAACAGGGGTATGCATAAAGTCGTACTAGGTCAATTCTGATTAAAATATTAGACTTTATTGACTCAAATTAATTAATTAATAAATTAATTAATTAGGCAAAGTTCTTTAAGTCATTAATTTATTTAATCTCAACACAAGTCAAACAAACGGTTAAGAAAACATAGAATATATGCACAACAAATAATGCACAATTAGTCAAGTAGGCACAATATGATGCAATGAGTTTGCAACCTAATCATGGCTCTAGTTCTCTAAAGTTCGGGATATGGTTTAGTCAATAGAGGGTCCATGGTTAATTGTCCGGATGCACCGCGCAGAAGCCTAACCGTGAAGGGTTGGCGCGAGTGGGTGGGACACCGCGAGTTTTAGGAAAAACTCGCTTCCATGGTTTTGTGAATTCAACAATCTCGGATGTACCCTTTGTTGCTCAGAGTGTTCAATCAGGTAGATGGAGCATGAATTCCTAGAGGTTTATGTGCATATGTAGAACACATATTGGTTTAAGAAAAGTGAGAAAAAATTCAATCAGGAAGTAGGATCGAGCAAACAATACGAAAAACTGGTCGAAATTAGAACGCATATTTCTGGCTTGGTATTGGAAGAATTTGGCGCCATCAAACAGAGACTGGCGCCAGGTTTTAGCTGTAGCGCCTGGCGCCAATGCTGGTGTCTGGCGCAACAGTTAAAATTCTGGCGCCAATGCTCTGGCCCCTGGCGCTAATTCCTACATGCCTCAGCAGCTTTCTATGCTCGATAAAATTTTCCAGTTTCGCGCGGTGTTATTTCGATCCTAGTTGTGAAAGATATTTCTGAAATTTCCTACGTGTAAAATCCTATGTTTTTAACTCATTACGGATGGTCTTTCCAATGAGATCTTTTTTATGAATATGACAATAATGTTAATCAAAATTACGCACATGAAATACTTGGAACGTTTCGAGTCTCATCCACTCATTCCAAATCATTACCGAAACAAATTCAGGAATTAAAATAGAAATCCTCCCCAGTGGAGTCGCTAAAAACTGTAGGGAATAATTTCAAGCGTTAACCCCTAGCTTGAACCCCACTGTGATCATACACTAAAGTACGGTGGCGTCCAAAAGGGAAGAAGATAGAGCAAAAGAGTCGCCAACAAGTTTTAGGTACTTGTAAACCGTTCACAGGGTGAAGGTTACACCCTTTAACGATCCAAGAGATCGTCAACTCCATAAGGTCTTGAACCATATAAGGGTTCGGGGATGAAGGTACAAATCCAACCTAAAAGAGATTGAACCTGCCCTAATAATAGGCCTCTACTTTATTTTTATTGTATTCATGTGCGCTTTTTGACTAACATGCAATCAATAGGTTTACCCTAAACCTGTTTATCTATGTTGGTTGAATTTAATGCACAAATAAATCTATTATTGGCGATCACTTGAATTATAATCAAATTAACCCTAAAAAAGATTATCAATTATCTTATTAAGTGTGATTACAAGTACAAATTCCCTTTAAACATGCATAAAAGGCGTGATCAAGCAATAAAAATAAATATATATATCAAGCAACATAATAATAATCAAAACAATAATCATAAAAAATAATCATCATAATAATTATAACAATTATAATCATAAATCATAAAGAATATTAATAATAATAATAATCATTATAATATCAATCATTTTAATAATAATAATAATCATGTTAAAGCATAGCAAGATCTTAGGCATGATACTAATAAGATTAATAACAAACCGTATCATGTCACTAAACAATAAAAATCAAATCTTTAACCCTAACATGATACTAACAATCATAAGTATAAGGAAGAATATAAGAAGCATCGTAACAATCATATTTGATATTAAAGTTACCCTAGGCATGATACAAGGAATCAAAATAACAATCTAAACATGATTTCTACATAATAACATCAATAAAAACTATTAAAATACTTACTTTGATGCCTCGTACCTCTTTCTAGCAACAAAATACACACGTTAGTAACTTCAAGGGAAATAATAAAATCAACAATTAAATTAAATAATGGAAATAGAGATTTGGGACCAAACCCTCAGAAATTAAACCTTTCACGTCTAGGGCGAAGGCAACTTCAAATATGGCTAGATGTTTCTAGATCTAATGAATGCGGAATTTTGTATGTAAAAGCTAGTTTAGAAAAAGAGAGAAAGAGTAATCAAGAGAATCTTGATGAGAGTTGGCGAATGATTATTGAAAAGAATGAAAACTGGTTGTAGGTGAAATCTGGTGAATGAAAACGGAGTTTTTAGCACGTTATTTATAGAGAAAATCAGCCAAAAAGATAAAATATCATAACAGAGTCTGGCGCACAAAAAACAAGGTTGGCGCCAACGCTGGCTATTGGCGCCAGACGCTGACCCTGGCGCTAGGCTGGCACCAGGCGCTACAGCTAGCGTTTGGCGCTGACCTGGAAATTCACGCGTTTTCTTAAAATCAGATAAAAATTGTCGTACAGGAGGATAAAATCGTATTTCCCTCAAAAATGCTCTTTGATTTTAATTAAAACTCTAAAAAGTCAACAAAAGTCAATTTATCAATGCTAATTGAATTAGGAATGAAAAGAATCTTCTAGAAGAATCTAGAAGACTAGAACCATTCCTAATTGCATTAGGAATGATTTATCTATATTAGGCCCTCCCCTAGATCATTGGGCCGCAATATAAGGCTCAAACCGGGCCAAGTTTAGTAAATTGGCCATAATTTCCTCAATATTCATCGGAATCGGGCTTATAATATATCGTTGGAAAGCTCTCGTCAAGCCCCATCCAACTACACTACTATTGGACCCATATCATGGAACAACCAAACTGGATTGGCTGTTTTCTTAAAATAAGTTTTAAAAAACAGGGAGAAGAGAAAAGAAATTAAAACTATCCGCAACACTAAACTTTCCACACTTTCACTTCATTTGATTATGATTTGGCGTGAAAGGTACTCATTACTGGGTTTGGTTTTGGGGAGACACAAATGGGTCTCCACAAGTAGCGATAGGGACGAAGAATGATTCATAACGTTCTACAATCTTAAATCATTCTTGTAACGCCGACACCTGCAAACTAGCGTAAGTTAAAAAAGATAAGAGAGTTGAGAAACGCGTATATTGCACCATCGAGCACATGTCTCTGAGGGTAATTGATTTATTGCTACATTTGTTGTTGTGACAACCTTCCACAAGCTAGGGAACATCATCTTGCTGTTTTTGATGTTATGGTCGTGCTTTGTCGCTATTGATGTTCACTCGTCTTTGAAAAAAATAGCTTTCTTTTTTAGGATTATTCACTCGTCCTTGAACAAAAGAGCTTTTGGAAGAAATGTCCACACGTCTCTGAACAAAAGAGCTTTTGGAAGAAATGTGCACGCGTCTCAGAACAAAAGAGCTTTAATAGGATGCCCATGCGTCTCTGATTAGGAGATCTTGAAAGTCATGTCCTCGCGTCTCTAAACAAAGAGCTTTGAATGATATGCCCACGCGTCTATAACCAAAAGAGCTTTTTGATATGTCCACACATCTCTGAATAAAAGAGTTTGAAAGGATTGTCCACGCATCTCCGAACAATAGAGCTTTGATACTTGAATGTTTGTTGCGATCGTTCGGTTGGCTGCGATCAGGAGCTTTGCTGAATGGTTGTATCCTGTGAAAATCAAAATATTGCCAAAAGACTTTGCTAGTGTTTTTCTTAGAATTGACTTAAGGCTTGATGTTTTTCTTAGGGTTGACCTAAAGTGATTGCCTGACTTGAGGTTGACTCAATGTGACTAATTGACTTAAGGATGACCCAAGATGAATTGAAACGTTTGACTCATGACTCATGTGTGCATTGTATTGTGATGTGCTTGACTCAAAATGCGAAAAAACTCTTTTCAAAAGTTTTCCGTCATTTTTGTGGAGGGTACCGACTTTCTACCGAAAGAGAAGAACAAGAAAAAGAATCGAAGTGTTTAATGGTGCATGTTGAATGAGCTTAATCCGTTAACGTTGTCTCTCATAGTACAAGGATTGTAACGTCATTTTTGAAACGTGATGCAATGATGATTGATATAGATATGAAAAGTCGTACTTCAACGTTGTGTTAAGATTTCATGACAAAGGGTTCCTAAGGGAAGTATATTTGGTCATGTATGTGTGATGTGTGTGATAGTGACACTAAAGTTAGGCCGCAAAGGCTAAGTGTGTGGAAAAATATTATTGTTAAAAGAGTCAAATGGTGGTGAATCTTAGGCTAGGTAATCTAATTATGTAGGGATCAAGCCCCTTAGTCTAGCTCTAAATGAATAAGGATGAGCATTGGAGATCCTTTGATATGATCATGGTGTGAGTGTGTGAATGTGATTATGAATGCATGTTTATTACGGCCGCGCCTCGATGTGAGGTTGGCTATGTATCCGATAGGAATCAGGCCGACCGTAACTCTAGCCGAACCTCGCACAAGTATGTGTATACCTCAAAGAGGTCTTTTAAGGGTTGTAATGTGGTTAGGCTAAAGGTTGAAGAAGAAAGGGATAAAGGCTCAAGACCCTAGATAAGCCCCCAAGGTGTGCAACCTTGCTTTTGATTCTTTGTATTATTATGCTTGAGGTTTCTCACTTTTGAGCTCTTTCTTTTTTTATTTTGCCCTCCTTTTTTATTTTACATTTTTCATATTTGAATCTTTTTTATAAGTGTGGGCAATTCTGATCATGCGGTCTATCACTCACTTGGCATTCATGTTTCTCAGGCACGGTACCGAGCACCCGATAGAAGACGCAATCTGAGACGTGTTCATATCAAAGAGATGTTCATGTCAAATACATTGGAACACTTGCCCTTTTGTACACTTTTATTGTTTTTGCTTTTTTAATCTTTTGATTCACTCAAGCTTTTGTTCATTGAAAATTGCATAAGTTACACACCATCCCATCCCAAGGTTAGGTAGATGTGGGTTGAAGAAAGAAAGGTTTATCATTAGACGAGGCCTAAAGTGGTTTATCAAGAAATAATCTATATTTGGAAGGTGAAAGGTGATATGATGCGGCTACAAGGGGTGCCTCTAATCATAATTATACCTTGTGCTTAGTTCGACATGAATTTTTTTTTTAATGCGATGTAATGAAATAATCATATGCAAGAAAAGAAATGCTCATTTTATTATAAAGTGAAGGGTAAAAATCAAACTCTGAGAAATAAATTCAAGGATGATAAAGGGTGCCTATGCTAGACTTGTTGGGGAAGGGTTTGAAAAAAAAAAAAAAAAAAAACATGAAATCTTGGTGAGAAGCTTGCCTTGTGCATTTGTTATATCATTACCCTCAATTTTTTTTATTTTTTGTCAATCACATGACTCAAACTCGATTCAACATGCATGGATGGAAGAAGGTAGGAAGAATGAAGTTTGTGATATGGAGAAATCATGTAGAAAATGGAAAGATGATGTAGATGGAGAGATATGGAAAAATTAGGAATAGAATGTACCCCCAACTCAAAAGACGAAAAAAACTGACTCATGCATGAACCTAAGACATGGTCATGGTGACATATACACAAAGTGTGTGCTAAAACTAGTGATTGTAGGTGACATTCTAAGATTAAGTTAAGACTTCACGTATGTGCACTAAACTGGACAGGCTGTAGTATTTTAGTCATAACTTTTTATCTATGACTCCGAACTGAGCGAAACCAACGCCAAATTAAAGATAAAACTAGGGGCCACATATCCATAGGTAGTAAGACTCGTAAATCTTCCTAGAGATCCGGATATAACCAAATCAAGGTTGATGCTTGTGCTACATAGGGGAATAAAAATCCGGGTTGACTCAAAGGAACTATGACTCTATTTTAGACATATTTATTAGTTTAAATTAATTAATTAAGCAAATTAATTTAGTTTACCTAGAGTCATACACAAGTTAAACAAACGGTTAACTTAGTCACATAATAAGTATGCATAAGTAAGAGATGCACAAGTAGACAAGTAGTCACAACATGATGCAATGAGTCTGCAACCTAACCATGGCTCTAGTTCTCTAGAGTTCAAGATATGGGTTAGTCAAATAGGGTCCATGGTTATGAGTTCGGATGCACCGCGTGGAAGCCTTACCTTTGGAAGGATTGGCGCGTGTGGATGGGACCCAGCGAGTTAAACTTGCTTCCATGGTTTGGTGAGTTCAACAATCTCGGATGTACCCTTCGTTGCCAGGAGCGTTCGATTGGGTAGATGGAACGTGAATTCCCATAGAGTTATGGCCATATATAAAACACGTATGGGTTTCATAAAAAAAGGAAAAAACTCAATCAGGAAGTAAAATCGAGTAAACAGTACTAGAAAACTAGTCGAAACAAGAAGGTAGAGTTTTTGCTCAGTAGTGGAAGAATTCGGCGCGAGAAAATAATGTCGTCGCCAGACACTGGCACCGTCGTCAGACGACAAGCTTGTTGCTAGGCGACGACGCCATCGTTGGGCGCCGACACTGTTTTATCAGCGCTAATTCCTACATACCTCAGCAGCTTTCTATTCTTGAATTTTCCAGTTTTTTTCGTAGCATTATTTCGATTTAAGTTGTGTAATATATTTCCCTAAATTCCTACGTGTAAAAATCCTATGTTTTTTACTCATTACGGATGGTCTTTCCATTTAGAATATTTGTATGCTTATGCCAATAGGTCTGGAACAATGACTGGAAGTTAAGGGATGAAGG
Source organism: Chenopodium album (assembly GCF_948465745.1). Classification (NCBI taxonomy): domain Eukaryota; kingdom Viridiplantae; phylum Streptophyta; class Magnoliopsida; order Caryophyllales; family Amaranthaceae; genus Chenopodium; species Chenopodium album. The sequence goes on from NC_137842.1 coordinate 25,946,716, forward strand.
TACAAATCCAACCTAAAAGAGATTGAACCTGCCCCTAAAAATAGGCCTCTACTTTATTCTTCTCGTATTCATGTGCTCTTTCTGATTAATATACAATCAATAGGTTTAACCTAAACCTGTTTATCTATGTTGGTTGAATATTAATGCACAAATAAAACTATTATTGGCGATCATTTGAATTATAATCATATTATCCCTAAACAAGATTATTAAGTATCTTATCAAGCGTGATTACAAGTACAAATTCCCTTTAAACATGCATAAAAGGAGTGATCAAGCAATAACCACAATATATATCAAGCAACATAATCATAATATCTATAACAATTATAATCAAAATAACAATCATAATTAAAAAAATCATATTAAAGCATAATATTAACAATCATAATCATGTTAAAACATAACATTATTAGCAAGATCCTAGGAATGATACTAACAAGATTAATAACAAACCCTAGCATGTCACTAAACATAGAAATCAAAGCTTTTTCCCTAACAGATATTAGGAAAGAAATAGGAAGCATCAAAATAATCATACTTGATATTAGAAATATTAATTAACCCTAAACATGATACTAGGAAGCAATAAAACATCCTAACATGATTTCTATATCAAAAGATCAATGAAACAATTAAATTACTTACTTCGATGCCTCGTATCTCTTTCTAATAATAAAATACACGCGTTAGTAACTTCAAGGAAAAATAATAATAAAACAATTAAATTAAATAATTGAAATAGGGATTTGGTACCAAACCCTCAGAAATATTAAACCTTTCACGTATAGGGTGAAGGCAACTTCGAACTTGGCTAGGTGTGTCTAGAACTAATGTATGAGTAATTTTTTAAAAGGGAAGGTTTAGAAAAAGAATAGAGAAAGAAGGAAAGCTTCTAGCTTTTAGAGAGAGATGATTGTTGTTAATGTTTAAAAACGGGGAGATACGACCCCTATTTATAGAAAAAATAGCACGGAAATGATAGAAAAGAGTTCAAGTCCTATTTAAAATGAAAGACCTCTTGTCGCAAACGATAGGAGAAGTTGATGTGTCCAATTTATATAGTGTTTTACCCCCGTCCCTTGGTCATAATTAGTAGTGTTTTTGGCTCTTTAGATCCACTTTTATTACTAATTGGTGTTTTCTAGTGTTTTTGTAGTTTTATAGGAAATTGCACATTTGGAGCGTTTTCCGGGTTTTTCATGGAGCAACTACGAACAATAAGAGGACACGACCATCTTTGAAGCCCAGGATCGGTTAGAACCGGTGATTAAGGGCTCGGTGTGTGATACCGGGTCATTTGGACCAAGTATTCAAGACCCGAAGAGGAAATCCTGATTAGGCCGAAGAATCAAGCCCAATCAAAGTCCAAGCCTCGAGGAGAAGACCGGGCCCGATCAGGCACGCTTGCGCCCGATCGGGCGGGCGCGCAGAAGAGGGAACCAGCAAAAGGCTTGCCCGATCGGGTGAGCGTTAGCTCGATCGGGCGCGGCTGCCCAGAAGAACCTTGAAGAAAAAGGCGGGCCCGATCGGGCGCTTGTTTTTGGAGGCATCTGATTGCCGAGATTTTTGTTTTCAATTAGGATTTTTTTTATGGGTGTTTAAGTACGATTTTTGTACGTAATTTTGATTACCTTCTCTTTTAGACTTTCTCTCTCTACTTAGAATATTTTCTCTCTCTTAAATTCTCTCAACTTTGTTCTTAATTCCATTCCATTATCCAGATTACTTTTGGTAATAATTTCTTCTCTTTTAATTTCAATTAGTTTCTTTATTTCTTTCATCATGTCTTATTTTATTGTTTTGATTAGTTCAGATATAATTATGCGTGAGTAGTTTTATTTTTACGGTTTATGGGGATCTAATACATAATATGAAGGGGTAATTTGTAATTGTTGATTATCAATGCTTGATTATTTTCCTATTGATTGATTTAATGCTATGCAATTAGGTTTGGAAAGATTTAATTGTATGAGTTTAGCAATATTGATTCGAGATTCGAGAGATGAGAATTGATGTTTAGGCTTAGTTTCAATAGGCGGACTAATTTATAAATGGTTAAGTTGAGATTCGAGAGATGAGATTTAATACCTGTAAATTAACTTTGTGATTGTAATACGTGGCGAAAGCCTTTTATAATCTGATTAATTGATGCATTGATGATTGCTTATTTTGATTTACCCTGGAATATTGTTTATTGGTGAACCTATGCCCTAGGTTTTTTCCTTCATTGATTAACCTCTTATTTTACTCCCTTCCTACTCTTACCTTTAGTAGTTTAATTGCCTTTTTACAATAATTTGTTTACTTGATAATTAAGATTGCTTCTAATTAATTAGGAATAAATTGACTTGTTTCCCTATGGTTCGACCCTTCTTCCCTATGTACATAGTTAGTGGATTTAGGTTTTATTTTTGATTAGGTGAATACGACTTGACCCTGTCAAATTTTGACGCCGTTGCCGGGGAAACGTTTTTTTTTTTATTTTCTGATTATTTTTTGTAGCATAGATTATCCCCTCTTGTCTCAGAGAACGTTAGTTCTTTGAGGCAATTCTCATATTTGTCTTTTAGTTCCTTGTTTATGCCCAGGTGTTCCAGATCAGGTTACATCCCATTCGATCCTGAGATCGAGCGCTCGTTTCATAGGCAAAAGAATCTTTATAGACAAATCCTGGCGGGTTATGAGGAAAACAATAATCGAAGAGACCCTCCAACTGATTCTAGTGTCTCAAAAATTCCTTTAAATACAGAATCAGAGATGACGGCTGAAAAGAAGCACAGTAACTATTCGCAGCCAAAGCTCATGGATTTTCCGCACCTTACTTCCACTCCGGCCCTTGATGGAGTACAATTTGAATCAAGCCCCAATCTATCAGCATGATAGAGAGGAAGCAATTTAGTGGAGCTAAGGGTGAAGATCCTAATCTTCACATTGCAGATTTCTGCCAATATTGCAACACCATTAGACATGTCGGGGTCACGCAAGACCAAATCAGGGAGATTCTTTTTCCCTTTTCATTATGTGGAAAAGCTAAATTATGGTTTAATGGTTTGAATAGAACTGCACTTGGTATTACTGACTGGGAAACTCTTGCATTGAATTTTTATAATAAATATTACCCTGCAGAGAGAACAGCTGTACTAAGGAGTGCTATTCAGAATTTTGCTCAAAAGGCCGATGAAACTTTATATGAGGCTTGGGAGAGGTTCAAGGATCTACAGAGAGAATGCCCCCACCACAATCTCGCACAATGGCAATTGATCCAAGCTAAGCTTTCTACAATGGACTTGGAAATTCATCTAGATTAGTTCAAGATTCTGCAGCTAGTGGGAGATTCATGAATTTAAATGTGGACGATGCCGGACAGGTTATCGAAGATATGGCAATACACAATTCCCAATACGGGAATCCGAGAGGGTTTGCGAATAAAGGAAAACATAATGATGATTCCGTATCCTTTTTGCAACCTCAATTAACATCTATTTGTCAGAAACTAGATAATCTTACTGCTACTCCTAACTCTGTAGCTAATGTTTCTATTGTTGCTAACAATGAAGCTTTATGTGAAAATTGTGGAATTGTAGGGCATTGGGAGAAAGATTGTAGGAGTTCCGTGGAACAAGTTAATGCCTTCCAAACCTATAGGCAAAATAACCCATATTCCAACTCTTATAATCCTGGTTTCCGGAACCATCCATATCTTTCGTACCGGAGTACCAATGTACAAAACCCTCCACCTTCACAACAACCACAACAACCACAGCAGCAACCTCCACCACAGCAGAAATATTACAACCCTAATTCTGGCCAGAAAAACCAAGCACAACCCTCATCATCTTCTTACCCTGCTATGACAGAAATTAGAGCAATTCTTCTCAACATGTAAAAGCATATGGAGAGTAGGGATGCGCAAATTGATTCAATTTTAGATCATAATAAAATCATGGATAATCAAATTGCACAACTTTCATCTACCCTATAAACCCATCAGCAGGGAGCTCTACAATCACAACCAATCCATCCCATAGATCATGCTAATGCAATCATTCTAAGGAGTGGTTCACATTATGATGGACCTCCTATGCCAAAGGAAGATTGACCAGTTCCTGATCCAGATTCCTCTATACTGTAGACACCCATTTGTGTCTCCCCAAAACCAAACCCAGTGATGAGTACCTTTCGCGTCGAATCATAATCGAATGGAGTGAAAGTGTGGAAAGTCTAGTGTTGCGGATAGTTTTAATTTCTATTCTCTTCTCTCTGTTTTGAAAACTTATTTTAAGAAAACAGCCAATACAGTTTGGTTGGTTCATGATATGGGTCCAATAATAGTTTAGTTGGATGGGGCTTGCAAAGAGCTTTCCAACGATATATTATAAGCCCGATTCCGATGAATATTGAGGAAATTATGGCCAATTTACTAAACTGGGCCCGGTTTGAGCCTTATATGCGGCCCAATGATCTTAGGGAGGGCCTAATATGATTTATCATTCCTAATGCAATTAGGAATGGTTTTAGTCTTCTAGAATCTTCTAGAAGGTTCTTACTTTTCAGAGTTTTAATTAAAATCAAATAGCATTTTCGAGGAAATTATATGATTTTATCCTCCAGTACGGTAAACTTATCTGATTTTCGAAAACGCGTTGGAAAAAATCTTGGCGCCTAACCCCAGGCCTTGGCGCCTGGAACCAGACCTGGCACCTGGCGCTAGTGTTGGTGCCTGGCGCCAGTTAGCCAAGGGTGGCGCCAGCTCTGTTTTCTGTGCGTCAGACTCTGTTTTGTTTATTTTATCTTTTTGGCTGATTTTCTCTATAAATATCGTATTAAAAATTCCGTTTTCATTCATCAACAATCAGTTTTAATTAATATTCATCAACAATCAGTTTTCATTCACAATCATTAATTCTTTAATTCTCTCTTAAATCATTCAATTCTTTCTTTCTTTCTTCCAAACTTTGTTTTCTCATACAAAATTCCGCATTCACAAGATCTAGAAACACCTAGCCATATTCGAAGTTGCCTTCGCCCTAGACGTGAAAGGTTTTAATTTCTGAGGGTTTGGTCCCAAATCTCTCTTTCAATTATTTAATTTAATTGTTTTGGTTATTATTTTCCTTGAAGTTACTAACATGTGTATTTTGTTATTAGAAAGAGGTACGAGGCATCAAAGTAAGTACTTTATTTGTTTTATTGATATTATAATGTAGAAATCATGTTTAAATTGTTATTATGATTCTTAATATCATGTTTAGGGAAAAGGTTATAATATCAAATATGTTTATTATGATTCTTGCGATGCTTCCTATGTTCTTCCTAATATTTATTCATGTTAGTATCATGTTAGGGTTAAAGATTTGATTTTTAATGCTTAGTGACATGCTAGAGTTTGTTATTAATCTTGCTAGTATCATGCCTAGGATCTTGCTATTATTATTATGCTTTAACATGATCTATGATTATATTTATAATTGTTTTGATTATGATTATAATTTTATTGTTGTTATAATTATTATTATTATGATCAACATGATTATTATTATGATTAGTATGATTGTTATTATGATGATTATTCTTAATTATATTTGCGATGATTATAATTATTATTGATTATTATTATGTTGCTTGATATTTATTGTTATTGCTTGATCACGCCTTTTATTGCATGTTTAAAGGGAATTTATACTTGTAATCACGCTTAATAAGATAATTAATAATCTTGTTAGGTTTAATATGATTATAATTTCAAGTGATTGCCAATAATAGATTTGTTTGTACACTATACTCAACCAACATAGATTAAACAGGTTTAGGGTTAATCTTATTGCTTGCATGTTAGTTAAAAAGCGCACATGAATACGATCAGAATAAAGTAGAGGCCTATTATTAGGGCAGGTTCAATCTCTTTTAGGTTGGATTTTTACCTTCATCCCCGAACCCTTATTTCGTTCAAGACCTTATGGAGTTTATGATCTCTTGGATCGTTAAGGGGTGTAACCTTCATCCTATGAACGGTTTACAAGTTCCTAAAAAACTTGTTGGCGACTCTTTTGCTCTATCTTCTTCCCTTTTGGACGCCACCGTACATTAGTGTATGATCACAGTGGGGTTTAAGCTAGGGGTTAACGCTTGAAATTATTCCCTACATATACCAAACGCTAATCCTGCTAACCCTGCAGTGCTACAAACAGATACTAACCCTTCTAATGTTTCTTTGTAGGGTAAATCTCAGGATAAGGGAGGAGATGTGCAGAGCCTAGTTATTAAACTACCGTTCCCTAATAGACAACTGAAAAGTAAGTTTGATAAGCAATTCGGTAAGTTCTTGGAGGTTGTGAAAAACATGCAGGTAACAGTTCCTTTCACTGATTTAATCACTTAGGTTCCGGCATATGCTAAATTTTTGAAAGACATTCTGACTAGGAAAAGGACCTTTAATGAGGTAGAAACTGTAGCTTTTACAGAGGAATGTATTGCCTTATTGCAAAATAAATCCCCTCTTAAATTAAAGGATCCTGGTAGTGTTTCTATCCCATATCATATAGGGAATGTTTTTATTGATAAAGCTTTGTGTGATTTGGGTGCCAGTGTTAGTGTTATGCCATCATCTGTCTGTGCTAAACTTAATATGGGTGATTTAAAAATTACTAATATAACTTTGCAAATGGCAGATCGTTCTGTTAAATACCCTCTAGGTATTTTAGAGCATGTCCCTGTAAGAGTTGGTAAATTTTTTATCCCTATTGATTTTTTAGTTTTAGACATCGTTGAGGATACACAAATTCCCATTATATTAGGTAGGCCTTTCCTCCATACTGCAGGAGCCATTATTGATGTAAAAAATGGTAAACTAACCATTTCTGTTGGTGATGATAATGTTACTTTTAATTTAGGGAAAGTTTTGAAAGGACCTATGCGAGAGGAATATTGTTGTCTTATTGATGTAATTGATATAATGGATGATATTTGTGATGATAGCTTGCCGCAGGTTCTTGCAAGGGATCCCTTGGAGGAAATTCTTTGTGGGAATTTATCTGCAGATAATACAAGCGTCTGGGGTAATGAAGTACATGATATTGAAAGAGCTATTTCCCTAAAAGAGTTAGACCCTAAGGAGACAATGAAGGTAGTAAATTTAGTTCAGGAATCGAAACCTGTAGAGGTCCAGAAACCTGAACTAAAACCTCTCCCTTCTCACTTAAAATATATTTTTCTAGATGAGCAGGAACTAAAACCTCTCCCGTATTGCACTTGATGACCTACAAACTTCCCAACTTCTAGGGGTTCTTCAAACCCATAAGAGAGCAATTGGGTACAGTATTGATGACCTCAAAGGTAGTAGCCATGACTTTTGTATGCACAAGATACATTTTGAGGATAACTATAAGCCCTGCATTCAACCCCAGAGAAGGTTGAATCCTAATATGCAAGAAGTAGTCAAGAAAGAGGTTATGAAATTACTCGATGCAGGTATTATCTATCCTATTTCTGACTCCAAGTGGGCAAGTCCTGTGCAGGTAGTGCCTAAAAAAGGTAGGATGACTGTGATTACAAATGAGAAAAATGAATAAATCCCCACTAAAACTGTAATAGGGTGGCGTATGTGCATTGATTATCATAGACTAAATATCGCCACTTAAAAGGACCACTTCTCCCTCCCCTTTATAGATAAAATGCTTGAGAGGTTAGCCAACCATAAGTTATTTTGCTATTTGGATGGGTATTCGGGATTTTTCCAAATTCCAACTCACCCTGAAGATCAGGAAAAGACTACCTTTACATGCCCTTATGGTACTTTTGCATATCGTAGGATGCCTTTTGGTTTATGTAATGCCCCCGCTACCTTTCAACGTTGCATGATGAGCATTTTTTCTGATTTCATAGATTCTATTATGGAAGTCTTTATGGATTATTTTAGCGTGTATGGTTCTTCATTTGATTCATGTTTAATAAATCTCGCTAAAATTTTGAAACGATGTGAAGAATGCAATTTGGTACTAAACTGGGAGAAATGTCACTTTATGGTGACAAAGGGAGTAGTTCTAGGTCACATTGTATCTGATAAGAGCATACAAGTAGATAAAGCTAAGATTTCAGTGATTGAGCAATTACCTCCCCCAGTTAATGTTAAGGGAGTTAGAAGTTTCTTAGGTCAGAGTTTTATCGTCGTTTTATCAAAGATTTGTCTAAAATTGCTAAACCACTGACTCAGCTTTTACTCAAGGATGCCTCTTTTATTTATACTGAAGAGTGTCTTGAGCCTTTCAACAGGATTAAGTAGGCTTTGATATCGGCACCCATCATATGTGCTCCCGATTGAAATCTACCTTTCGAGATTATGTGTGATGCAAGTGACTTTGCACTAGGAGTTGTGCTTAGACAGAGAAAGATCAAAGTTTTGCATGCTATTTATTATGCAAGCAAAACTTTGGATGAAGCCCAAGTCAACTATGACACTACGGAGAAGGAGTTTCTTGCTGTCATATATGCTTTAGAAAAATTTAGATCATATCTTGATAGTTCTAAAGTCATTGTTTTTACTGACCATGCAGCTTTGAAGTACTTGATAGCTAAGGCGAAATCAAAGCCTAGGCTACTCCGTTGGGTTCTTTTGCTCCAAGATTTCAATATTGAGATAAAAGATAAAAAGGGAGCAGAGAACGTAGTGGCAGACCACTTGTCACGTATCAGGTATGATGAGGGTAAGGATTCTCTTCCTATAGATGATTCTTTCCCTGATGACAACCTGTATGCAGTTGTAGAGCAACACCCTTGGTATGCTGACCTTGCTAATTATTTAGTGGGTGGTACTCTACCTCCTGACTTGTCCTACCAACAGAAAAAGAAATTCCTTTCTGATGTTAAACATTATTTTTGGGATGATCCTTTTTTGTTTTGTGAGTGTACACATGGATTATTTTGCAGGTGTGTTCCCGAATGGGAAGTTCACGGTGTGCTTACTAGTTTCCACAACTCACCATATGGAGGACATCATGGCCCCACCAAAACGGTGGCCAAGATTAATGAGTCAGGTTTCTATTGACCTACTATGTTTAAGGATGCTAACATTTGGGGTGTTGATTACATGGGACCGTTCCCTTCTTCAAACGGGAATTGCTATAAACTTGTCGCCGTTGATTATGTATCCAAGTGGGTTGAGGCAATTGCTACTCCTACTAATGATGTCAGGGTGGTCCACAGACTTTTCAAGAATACTATCTTTCTAAGATTTTGAGTGCCTAGAGCTATAATCAGTGACGGAGGATCTCGCTTTCATGAGCGGAAGTTAACACCCTCCTCAAAAAGTATGGGGTCTACCACAGGACAGGTTTAGCCTGTCATCCCCAAAATAGTGGCCAAGTTGAAGTTTCTAACTGTGAGATCAAGGCCATTCTAGAGAAGGTGGTGGAAAAATCAAGGAAAGATTGGAGCGATAAGTTGGATGACACCCTTTGGGCATACAGAACTGCGTTTAAGACCCCAATAGATACTACTCCATATAGACTCGTGTACAGTAAAGCATGTCATCTTCTGGTGGACTTAGAATACAAGGCATATTGGGCTATTAAGGAGCTCAATTTGGATGCCAAATTAGCGGGAGAAAAGAGGTTACTTCAACTTAACCAACTCGATGAGTTTAGGTTGACAGCCTATGATAGTGCTCGTATCTACAAGAAGAAGACAAAGAGATGGCACGACAAGATGATCCTTCCGAGAGAATTCAAAGATGCTGATAAAGTGTTGTTGTTCAACTCTAGACTTAAACTTTTCCCAGGAAATTTGAATTCAAGGTGGTCGGGTCTTTTTACTATCAAAAAGTCTAACAAATTTGGTTTTGTGGAGGTATTCGATGAACATGGTAACGAGTTCAAGGCTAATGGCCAGAGACTCAAGTTATATCATGAGGGGGCTACGATTGGTGCAGTTGAACTACTTCACCTAAGCGGTTCCGGTTCATTTTGAGCTTCAATGTGGTAAGAGGGTCGTGCAGGACCTAGATAAACCAGCGCTTTGCGGGAGGCAACCCTTATTTCTTGCTTTCTAGACTAATTTTTCCTTTATTTTATTTTTATTTTTTTTAGAGAGATGAGGAGAGTGCAATTTTACCTTTGATAAGTGTTTTTGTACAGGTATTAGATCATAAATTAAGGAGTTTTAAAGAGAAAAAGTTCGAAGAAAAGAACCATCCGATTTGGGTACGAGCCCGATCGGGCGCGCACCTAAGGGTTCAAATCGAGCAAATATGTGCCCGATCGGGCAAGGAGTCCCGATCGGGTGCGCAATTTGAGTTTTATCGGAGCTTTTATTCGCCCGATCGGCCCGCGCAATGAAGGAAGAAAAATCAAGGAAAATTCGCCCGATCGGACGGATTTTTGGAGAAATCGAGTGAAGTAAAAAAGAAATGTCGGGCGAAGCTCGCCCGATCGGGCGAGCAAAATGGAAAAATTCATGTTCGAGTTCTCGCCCGATTGGGTGGAGGTCGCCCGATCGGGCTCGCACTTCCAAATTCAATAGAACATATCTTTGCCCGATCGGGCGAGGCTCTCCCAATCAGGCGCGTCTATTTGATGGCCGGGCTTAAATTTCTTTTCTCCTCCTTTCTTTTCTTTTTCCTTCTCACTTATTCTTCTTCATTCACACTTTCTCTCTCTAAAACCTCAATTTTCAAACCTTCAAACTCACTTTCCTTTCATGATCTCCTCAAATTCATCCATCAAAACTCTAAAATTTTCACATATTCTCTATCCTTACACCTTCCTCTACATTCTCCACTAAATTTCTACCACTTTCTCTCAAGATTTATCAAAACCCTTAGAGAGAGAAAGCTTCAAATCCTACCTTCTACACATAAAATGGCTTCAAAGAGATTAAGATAACAAAGAGGTGAAGGTTCGAGGCAACAACAACAACCTATGGTCGACCCGGAGCTTCAAATTCCAAGATGGGAGGAAGTTGTCATAACCTCAAATAAACAACGAGCTAGGATGCTTAACCTTATCCATAGCCAGGTAATTTCTACTTGATTTGTACATCATCCTACTTTGTCTAGGCTAGGAATTGATAAACCGGTAGAGAAATTGTTCAAAGGTATAGGAATGAGTGGATTCTTTCAAATGCATTATGACACCTATGATTATTTGACTTTAGAATTTGTTTCTAGCTTCAATGTTATTAAAACTAATGCTTTGATCACTCATGTCCAATTCCGATTGCTAAACAATGATGTGCGTTTAATTTTAAAAGAATTTGGTAAATTGTTTGAGCTTAAATCGGATAAGCCTATTGAACCCTCCCAAGACCACATTGCTGTAGTCTATAAAAGACTCACCAAGGAGGGTTTACTTAACCTCCAACATGCCAAAAGGACGTGGATTCAACATCCTGTCCCAAAGTTTTGGCAAAGGTTTGCCGGCCTTACAATCTTTGGGAGGCATGAACCGGCAAACGTTAGGAGGGATGAACTTGAATTGTTGGCTTCCTATATGATCCCTAATGATGAAAAACTGAACATACCACATAGGATAGCCCAACATTTTCAAAGGGTGGCCAATGCGGCCGATGGGGGTAGGTCTAGGGCGCCTATCTATTTTGGGGGGTTGGTGACCAATATAGCAGTGAAACACCTAGGATAAAACCCGACCAAGCATAGGAAAGTGGAGAGTTATACCCTCATGGACCTAGCATACTTAGGGGGCCTTAACTGGGTGCAACCTATGGGAGGTGAGACTTGGTGGATAGTCCACCGAGAGTCGGGTAGAAGAGATCAAGCCTTAAAGCTACTCAACCCCGCCTTGACCAAATTTGAGAAGGGGAGGCCTTTCTACACTTTAGAGTCAGATGGTCAAGGCGAGGTTCAAGAGCCTCACCATTCACCACAACCCCACCATTCACCCCAATACCAACCACCTCCCCAATACCAACCACCACCCGAACCCTACACATATGGCATACCCACCTCCTCCGTCGATTATAACATCGACCCCCATGCCCCTTATGACTTTTCAGCTTTTAGGAGCCACCTAGACCGTATTGAGAGAGGGCAAGAGATAGTGGAGGGCATAGTGCACAACCTAGACTCTAGGTTAGACACCCTAGATAGGAGGGTTGGCCATGTTGAGAGGAACCTCGGGAGGGGTTTGTACCCCATGTATGACGATTATGCACGCCGAGGGGCTATTCCCCTGAGGCATTAGTTCCCGATTGGTTCCAAATACCCCCAAGGAGGGTATTCAACCCCTTGAGCCTATCGTACTTATGTGGACTACTCTTCAGTCCATGGTTATGGGGTTGATGCTCCTTTTGTGGGGATGAGGGGAAATGTAGAAGCTAACTACATTGTAGATGGTTCGGGCTATGGTGGTGCTGGTACGAGCCAGGGTGGTGCCGGCTCAAGCTATGGAGGAGGCTACTAGAGGATGGATGAGGATGATGACGAGAAGTAGCTTCTCCTAGTTACAGTCCCAAGTCAATGAGGGCATTGCTTGATTTGGCTTGGGGGGAGATATCTTGTACATATGGTAACTCTTTCTCTCTTTTATCTATTTATTGCTTTCTAGTATAGATTTTATTGCTTTCTAGTGTAGTTTTTATTGCTTTCCTTTAAGAAAAAATACAAAAAAAATTAAAAAATATAAAAAATTCAAAAATACATTCCAGTGAATTGTAAATCATGCTTCCCTGTGTCCCATACTTGGAAAATATTGTTTTGATTCTTGGTATATGATAATGAGTTTTGTGAATTTGTTGGTCATGATTTGAAGTTTTATTGTTTGGATGTCTAAACATGCGTCAATTTTGCCAACTATTTGTGAATATAGTGCTTTACTAGTTGATGTGGTTAAGAATTGTGTGATAGTTCCTGGTATGTCAAGGAATTTGAGTATTGGTTTGCAACTATTAGTAATGTTTGTATGGCTCAATATTATGCACATTGAGGATGACGAAGGCATTTGTTCTCTTAGGTAGCTTTCAGACGATATTAGATACATTTGTTCCCTTCTTGCTACCCATGTTGTTGCTTGTGCCCTTTTTATTGATTATTTAGCCACATTACAAGCCTATATGAGCCCCATTGGTTACTAGTCCCAAGCTTGGCTTGGGTTGGCTTGGGGGAGCTATTAGTTGGTGAGGTGAAGGAGTTGTGGTGTGCACTCTATTTGCACAATGTGGGAATAAAAGAAGAGTGATTCTCTTTTGATATTATGATAGGAAAAATATTGATGGTTTGTGTTTCAAAGTTGAAATTTTCCAATGTGAGATAAAAAGAAAAAAAAAAAGACTAAAAAAAAAAATTGTTTCAAATGTTCAAATGTTCTATGTGAAGGTTGCTCAAGAAAATAAAAAGTTCAAGTTTAAAAAAATAGAAAGAAAAGAAAAAAAAAAGTAGTTCAAAGTTTGCTTTAATTCACTCTATTTCTTATTATCATACTTTGTGAGTGAATATGTAAGAGTGGGATTGTTGTTTTATGTATGGGATTGCTTGGTGAATTTTTGTGGAGATAAGTTGCGATTAGAGATGATTTGATCATTACTTGTTTTTGACCCTGGGTTTTATAAGGATATGGTTCCCTTAAGCATGGCTTTTCTCTCACATTTTCCTAAATATATCCTACCCTTTACCCTAGCCTTACATTTCAAGCTTTAAAGACCTTCCAACCTTTGTGCATAAGAGTTGTATGAATGTGAAAGTGTTGTTTATCAATGCAAGTTATGATTCGACATATTTCGAGTCGACTAGTAGGTTGAGCGTACATCTTTTTAAACACACGAGAGTGTGAGTTGGGAGGGCATTGTTCACATATAAAGGGGTTGGTTGGAGAGTGATCGAGTACATCTTTTACTCGCCACATAAATGAGAGTTGAGTGTGTGAGCACTAGTCTTGAATTTTATATGCTCATGTGGTTTGCTCTACTTGACAATTGTTGGGGAGGAAGAATGATTAGATGAATGAGATTGATTGACATTGAAGCATGTTCATTAGATTTGCCTTGGATCGTTTGTGCTTGATTTTGTTTACTTGGGATAAAGCATGTTTTATATGTTCATTGATGAGCTCTTTGCTTAGAGACATGCAAAGGTTTGGCTTGGGGGAGTTTGATGTGTCCAATTTATATAGTGTTTTACCCCTGTCCCTTGCTCATAATTAGTAGTGTTTTTGGCTCTTTATAGCCAATTTTATTACTAATTGGTGTTTTCTAGTGTTTTTGTAGTTTTGCTTGAGTTTTTTTAGGAAATTGCACATTTGGAGCTTTTTCCAGGTTTTTCATGGAGCAACTACGAACATTAAGAGGACACGACCATCTTTGAAGCCCAGAACTGGTTAGAGCCGGTGATTAAGTGCTCGGTGTGTGATACCGGGGCATTTGGACCAAGTATTCAAGACGCGAAGAGGAAATCCGGATTACGCTGAAGAATCAAGCTCAATCGAAGTCCAAGCATCGAGGAGAAGACCGGGCCCGATCGGACAAGCTTGCTCCCTATCGGGCGGGCGCGCAGAAGAGGGCACCAGCAAAAGGCGCGCCCGATCGGGTGATCGTTAGTTCGATCGGGCGCGGCTGCCCAGAAGAACCTTGAAGAAAAAGGCAGGCCCGATCGGGCGCGTGTTTTTGGAGGCATCTGATTGCCGAGATTTTAGTTTTCAATTAGGATGTGTTTTAGGGGTAATTAAGTACGATTTTTGTACGTAATTTTGATTACCTTCTCTTTTAGACTTTCTCTCTCTACTTAGAATATTTTCTCTCTCTTAAATTCTCTCAACTTTGTTCTTAATTCCATTCCTTAATCTAGATTACTTTTGGTAACAATTTCTTCTCTTTTAATTTCAGTTATTTTCTTTAATTCTTTCATCATGTTTTATTTTATTGTTTTGATTAGTTTAGATTTAATTATGCGTGAGTAGTTTTATTTCTAGGGTTTATGGGGATCTAATAAATAATATGAAGGGGTAATTTGTGATTGTTGATTATCAATGCTTGATTATTTTCCTATTGATTGATTTAATGCTATGCAATTAGGTTTGGCCATATTTAATTGTATGAGTTTAGCAATATTGATTTGAGATTCGAGAGATGAGAATTGATGTTTAGGCTTAGTTTCAATAGGCGGACTAATTTATAAATGGTTAAGTCGAGATTCGAGAAATGAGATTTAATACCGGTAAATTAACTCTGTGATTGTAATACGTAGCGAAAGCCCTTTATAATCTGATTAATTGATGCATTGATGATTGCTTATTATGATTTACCCTGGAATATTGTTTATTGGTGAACCTATACCGTAGGTTTTTTCCTTCATTGATTTACCTCTTATTTTACTCCCTTCCTACTCTTACCTTTAGTAGTTTAATTATCTTTTTATAATAATTTGGTTACTTGATAATTTAGATTGCTTCTAATTAATTAGGAATAAATTGACTTGTTTCCCTGTGGTTCGACCCTTCTTCCCTATCTACATAGTTAGTGGATTTAGGTTTTATTTTTGATTAGTTGAATACGACTTGAGCCTGTCAGAAACGCCAGACAACAAGCTCGTCGCCAGGCGACATACCTGTTGTTTGGCGCTAGGACAGGTTTTTTACGGATTTTGTTTTTATCATATCTTTTGATCCATATCTCCAAATAAGTCATATAATATGTCGTTAGAAAGATCTTAAAGGTCTACTATCCAACCTAATTAGAATCAGATTAAAATATTATGTAGATAAAACGATATGGCTGAAATAGTGGAAAGGTGTCAGTTTTGGATAGAGTTTCGTATTCCATTCATATCTTTTTCGTTATAGCTCGGAATTAATATTATAATATACCATTGGAAAGATAATTTCAAGATATATCCAACCTTATAAGATTTAGATAAATATTATGAGAAACAAAAATAATATCAGACTGTCTTTGAACATCTTTAAATTAAAATTGAATTAGGATTTTAAAAAAGGAAAATTTTATTCAATTTTAAACTCTTTGATTTTATCTTTTCAAAAAGGATAATTAAGATCTTTTAGAAACTCATAGATTCTTCTAATAAATCCTAATTATTTTAGGAATAGGATTAAAGCTTAAGACCATCTACATGATCATTAGGTCGTAGGTAAAATCCGGTTTGGGCCAGTTTAGTATTTTGGCCACAACTTCTTCATTATTCATCGGAATTGGGCTTATAATATATTGTTGGAAAGGTCTCCTCAAGTCCCATCCAATTACACTATTATTGGACTCATATGATGGATTAAACTAGCTAAACAAGAATGCAAGTTTTTCTTAAATAAATAGGGTAAGAAAAGAAATATTTTCGAAAAAAGAAAGAAGAGATATTTTAATAATAACATCCTTATCACTAGACTTTTCACGCTTTCACTTTGTTCGATAATCAAATGACTTGAAAGGTATTCATCACTGGGTTTGGTTTTGGGGAAACACATTTGGGTGTTTACATATACCTTGCTCGGTAACAGGAGCCCAAAACCGGTTACGTCAGTTATCGTGCATGGTAACCGATTTTGGGCTCCAGTTATCGCGCACGGTAACCAGTTTTGGGCTCCGATTACCACGCACAGTAACCGGTTTTGGGCTCCGGTTACCGTGCACCTTAACCGATTCCATGGTAACCGAAGCCCAAAATCGGTCATCGTTTTCGGTAACCGGTTTTGGGCTTTAGTTGGTACGATTGCCAGGAAAAAAACCAGCACCTTTTCGCCAAAGAGGGAAGGTGGTGGGTCGTCTTCGAGGGGGATGTTGTGGGTCACCGTTCAGTGTGGTGGTGGTGGTCAACACCAGTCAGTGTGGTGGTAGTGGTGGTCGTCGTTGCCAGTCAATGTGGTGGTGGTGTTAGTCGTCAATTGGGGTGGTGGTGTCAAGGTATTAGTGGTTGGTGCCTTGGTGGCAAGAAAGAATATAGTGGCGAAGTGCTAAGGGTATTGTTGTCCATTCACACCAAATGTTGGCTGTTTTGATCATTATGAATGGAGGTATTTAACACCCCCCATTTCAATTATCAAAATTTACTTGATGTAACAAGTTTCTTATACATATTTAATTAACCATACAAGCTCGCCATTTCTCAAGCCAAAACACCAGCCTTTGTTTCTCACGCCACCACCCAACTAGCCACCACCATCACCACAAACAAAACCCACCCAGCAACGGAAACAACCCACTCACCACCAAACCCACACATCCACCGCTTGAAAAAAGGCCCCAAATGTAACTTCCCATTAGCTGATCCACGTACTAGCGTCGGAATCGAACCTCCTCCAAATCGCACCACCTCAGCGAACGAGCAGTACCGACTGAAGTATACCATGACCATTATTTCCGGCAATAGCAGCGGGGGCTGAAATCATAGTGGTCTGATCTTCCATGTCCAAATTGCCTCCAATAAATCACAAATTGGTGGAAAAAGAAGAAAAAGGAGAGAGAAAGGTTCACTTATCTAATTTCGGAGAGAAGTAAAGTGAAATAGCGGAAAATAAAGAATGGCCACACAAACACTTGGATGCTGGTGGACGCACCCAATAGTTTGCGAAAAGTAAAACGCCAATATATGGGATTATTAAAGTGTATTTTTCCTACTAATTTATTATAAACAAAGTTTATAAAAGAGTTTGGCCTGAATAGTACAATTCATAATTTAGTGTTACCAACATTAATTTTGTAAAAATCATAAACCTATGCACTTTAAACAAATCAACCCCATATATCAGCTAAAAACCCTCTAATAGAATGCTAAAAAAACAAAACGTTTGAATATTACCTTCTCTTTCATCACTCTAAAATTTCAAAAATCCAAAATCAATTCCTTATTGGTTAATCTTGTCGACGTGGCCAATCCATCAACGTTCTATACCGGCCCACCTTATCCTACCCATATTCGTAAAATAAATTATCAAAAACTCCCGCAATTCATTCCAACGTTTTCTCATTTAATCGTCCCAAAAATAAGTTTAAATCATCGTTGTTAAAATTAATTTAAATAAACTTGTTACAATGGCGCTACAAGCTGCATCTTTGGTACCCTCTACTGTCTCATTTCATAAAGAAGTAAGCTCACAATTTTCATCATTATTTTTTTGTTTAATTAATTTGTTTTCATAATTTTAATGTTTGATTTTTTTGGTTTGGTTTGATATCAGGGTAAATGCATTGGTTTTAAAGAGACATCCTTTTTTGGAGTTTCATTCTCTGATCATTTGAAAACTGAATTTTTTGCTCCATCATTGAGGACTAAGGTGAATTTTTATTGCTGTAATTGAGGACTAAGGTGAATTTTGGGTTTTTTTTTTTTTCTCTTAATTCCTATGTTATAGGGCGTCTGAATAGTGTAAACTGTAAAACTTTGCATCTCAGAATGTATGGAATTACGTAGTTAGTATTAATTTAGACCAAAATTAACTTCTAATCTCCTTTTTTCATAAACAGCTCTGTTCAGTTGAGCTCAGCTAAGTTTAGTAAATTAGAACAGGCCCTAACTACATATATATACTAGTATAACATTAAATAGTACGAGGGTAAAACAAGACACATTATCTGGGCTTTGTTTGGTTTTAGATTAACTTTGTTTGTTGTCAACCTTGCTCATAGTCTGACTGATGGTCATGTATGTAATGTGTACTTTTCCTTAAGAAGGTTGTGACTAATAATTAAACAAGTCTGTACCATGCTAGTGAAATATGTGCGAATGAAAACCTATTCTTGTACGAATTTACCTGTAGTATACATGATCGAATTCAGTTTTACAACCATGCTGAACTTCGGTATTGCAAATCTTAGTGGTTTTGTAATAAGAAGTTGATTGAGTTTGTTAAGTAGTTTTGACATGTCTTTAGTATTCTCAACTTAGCGACTGGCAGTTAAAACTTCAGCATACAAGTTTTTATTACCATGATAACAAATTATTAAAATTATTTGAGTACTTGATCCTACTCGGAGCTATAATAATTTGTAGTTCAGTGAGTGGAGGAATGGAGGATGTAATGGAGGAAAATGCGTTAATCCAAACTTGACATGTGATTCATAAATCTTTAAACATGAACTACTGTATTTGCTTCTGAAAAATCAAACACATTAATGTCTAGTATATATGCACGACATTATTCCAATATTATGTAAGAGTGTAAGACGTATCAAATTACTCCCTTTGGAAATCCAGATATTATTAGAGGGCGTTTGGATTGGCAGTATTAAATTAAGGGGTAATAAAAGTCAAACCAAACAAAATTAAAGTAAACATAGGAGAGAGAGAGCTAGTGATGATGCGATTGTAAGAAGATTTATATAGTGATGGTGTGGTGATAGGTGAAGAAAGGGAACTACTACCCTTATTTTGGGGGTAATAGGTTATACTAGGGGAAGGGTGGGCAACCTAATACCCTCATTTTAAGGGTAATAATTCCTCCTCCCCTCTCTTTTCCTTATGTCACTACAACCTTAATTCATTCATAAACACTTTGTCTCCCTACAATAGTACCTCTAATCAACTATAATATCTCATTTGACTTTTATTACCCCCTTAATTTATTACCCCCATTCCAAGCACCCCCTTAGTAGTAAGTTTTCATCTGCTGTTTAATTTGCTACATTGTTATGTTATCGTTGTTTGTCTACCCTTTTGTTAATTGGTAAATACCTCATTTTCTAGATAATGGTTGAATAATTGTTCCTCATTTTTGACACAAAAGTTTTTCTTAACAGCAAGAAACGAGAAATGGAATGATTAAAGCTCAAACAGTTACAGCATCTCCATCAGCCGACCAAGCTACCCTTGAAGGAAAGAAGACACTGAGAAAGGGAAATGTAGTTATTACAGGAGCCTCATCTGGGCTGGGCTTAGCCACGGCCAAGGCCCTCTCAACGATGGGAAATTGGCACGTAACCATGGCCTGTAGAGATTTCCTCAAAGCAGAGAAAGCAGCCATTAGAGTAGGTATGCCCAAAGGAAGCTACTCTGTCATGCACCTTGACCTTGCCTCCCTTGAAAGCGTACGCCAATTTGTAGATAACTTTCGGTGTTCTGGTAAACCGCTTGATGTTTTGGTTTGCAATGCTGCTGTGTATTTGCCTACTGATAAAGAGCCTACCTTTACTGCTGATGGCTTTGAGCTTAGTGTTGGGACCAACCATCTTGGGCATTTTCTTTTATCAAGGTTGCTCATTGATGACCTGAAGCAGTCCGACTATCCATCAAAGCGTCTTATCATTGTTGGCTCTATCACAGGTAACATACTGCAGTACTGTCTTACGGAGTAATTTATATCAGAAATTAGATACAAAACATGTTGCTGATATGTAATAATGTTTATTTTATAACAGGGAACTCAAACACAGTAGCTGGGAATGTTCCTCCAAAGGCAAACCTTGGAGATCTGAGGGGACTTGCCGGAGGGTTGAATGGGGTAAACACCTCATCAATGATTGATGGAGGTGAATTTGATGGTGCTAAGGCCTACAAAGACAGCAAAGTTTGCAACATGCTCACTATGCAAGAGTTCCACAGGCGGTTCCATGAAGAAACTGGAATTACTTTTGCATCACTCTACCCTGGATGTATTGCGGAGACTGGTCTGTTCAGAAATCATGTGGCGTTGTTCAGAACTCTTTTCCCACCCTTCCAGAAATACATTACAAAAGGTTATGTTTCTGAGGAGGAGGCCGGAAATAGGCTTGCACAGGTGAGTTTAGATCATATTCATAATCAATATTTATTGCAATACAAGATTATGAAACTTGTACCCCAGTAGATGAACTGTAAACTATTCTGTTAACAGGTGGTCAGTGATCCGAGCTTGACGAAGTCAGGGGTTTACTGGAGCTGGAACAAAAATTCAAAATCCTTTGAAAATGAGCTGTCAAAGGAAGCTAGTGATGAAGAGAAGGCAAGGAAATTGTGGGAGGTTAGCGAAAAACTTGTTGGAATGGCTTAGAAATATTTTATATATTACTGCATTCAGCAGCCAAGTATCCAACAGTTATGTTTTCAATAGAGTGATAGGATAAGTAGTGCAAAGGTAATGTAGAATTGAACAATGCAGTGTATGAAATCGGAAAACATATCATTCTAAAGCTTTCCATGATTGCATTCATCTTGTATCTCATTCTGAGTGGTATTGTTATTTGTGACTTCTATATTTGTTAATTTGAATTGTTAGTATTAGATACTGACTTTCATCTTGTTTCCTTCTGTTATTTAAACTGTGAATTGGTTACTACCCTCCAATATTTTGCGGAGATGGATGACTGTTACCTAGTAGCTTTTGTGCATTTTCAAATTGGTCGCAAAAACTATATTTCTTTCTAAAGAACTGATATAAATTAAGTCTGTAGGAGGAGGCGAACCTTCTAGGAAGGATTCCCTGGACAATGCAAAGTTAAGAAATTTGCTGGCCCTGAAGTTTTAATGAGTGGTATCTTGATATATATAACGTGTTTTTATCCTTAAAGGCTAGTAGCTATACTGCTGTTAACATTGTGTTTAATATGCTATACAACTCAGGCAATATGTGTAATTTTTCATCCCAAAAAGTGTAATTCCATGCAAAACTAAACGACTAAACAATACACTGCTGTTGGCCTGTTGATATAATATCTACGATCACCTTCCCTTGGGAGCCAGACACTTGAAAGCCTGTTCTTGTTTATTGCTGAAGCTAATTTAAAAAAGAACTGAAGTACTGTGAATTCACTATGATTCCCATAATTAAATAAGTTACAGTTCTACACTTAAATTTACTGATTCCAAATATCAGAAGTCAGTCTTCTTCTCTGAAACCTGTCCAGCATAGCCTATGTTTTGGTTTCATCTATTCAAGACCCCTTTTGTTCAGTGCAGAGACTGATTAGGGTCATGAAGATAGTAGCTTTTCCGCTATTAGAGGTGTGTACATCTTGACCTCTCAGTTACGATGATTGTGTAAAACCTGATACTCCAGTTTCAATGATTCGTACATCTTGATCTTGCAGTTCAAAAAGTGCTAGAGCTGCTAAAAGTGACCTATCTTATCGTTGTTTGTTTATCTTTAAAATGCTTAAATGGTGGTTTTCTACCATTAACGAGTATAACTTGACTGACGTACTGCCATAATGCCGTTGAAACTAATCCTCCCTCGATCAAACTAAATTTTAAACACTTAACAAACCTATATACTAGTATAGAGGCAAGTCAAGGGTCTAACCCAAAGGAACGTTAATGTTCAAGCGCTCTCAATTATACGCCTAAGCTAGGTCGAAGTCTAAGGATAAAAGGTAAACACTATAACCAACTAACAAAATGAAGAACCAAACAAATAAGCACCAGGAACGAGGATCAACAAGTAATCATGACAATTGTAGCAACTCGGGAACAATATGTAAATCAATGGTTGTGAAGACTAATGGCAAGCTCAATCAAAAGAGTCAACAAGCTATCTCCTAGAGGTCAAACTAGCGCCAACTACGAGAGACTCTAACTAGGAGCATCACTAATCAAGCTCAATCGACAATTGCAATTCCTAAATCAATGGTCCGTATCATTAGAAACTACAATGCAATCTAGCATAATTCTCAAGGCCTAATCGAATTACACACATGCAAACTTCCATTAATCACTTTATTCATACAAGTTTCACCCTATCCCTAGCAAACAACTACTCTAACATCATCATCTAATCAATAAACAACTAAAGAAATCAAGAATCAATAATATATGAAGAACAATTACACTAATCAACAATCAAACATCAAAATCAAATCAAACAAACTTGAATATTAAACAAAGCAATAAAATGAGATAGAGTTAAGAATGCTCATTGATAATAGAGAAGATCTCCAACACAATTGTCACCATTGAATCTTTAATCTCTCAATCACTATTGAAATTCCTCACTTTTTTCCCTCTAAAATCTACTCCTAAACTAACCATACACTAGAGAGAGAAGCTCTCAACTAAGCTAAGAATATGATCAAAAACTAAAATGAAACTTCTTTCTAAAATTTTTTCCAAAAATCGGGTTACAATGATATTTATAGAGAGCGCGAAAAAAAAAACCGAGTAAGCAAATACCCAGGAAGGCGCGCCCGCGCCCGTGCTTTGTGCGCCCGCGTCATTCTGGGTTTCTTCGATCTTTTCGTGGCTTCGTGCGTTCGCTAAGGTAGCACGATTATGATGATGATGACCACTAAGAGAGGTAGTCCCAAAAGCAGTTGATGGTGGGTTCAACACCCCCCATCTTCATTAGAGCACGACTTGAGAGCGCAAGAGCTAGAACTTGGAGAATCCTCTTCCTTGCATCTTGAGCTTTACAATTGTCATGAGCTTGTTCCAAAAACATCTCCCACTTTAGTAATTCACCAATATAAAGACTCGAACATCGTACAATACCTATATCCACGAAAATAGAGCAAATAAAGGAGAAAATAGTAGAAAAACCAACAAAATGCATAAAAGCTACAAAATAAGAGAGGAAAGGTAAAACCAAGACCAAATGCATAAAACTAAGCATTTATTAAGAATGAAAGCCTTGAAAAGAAGGTGAAAACAGCCTAAATGCTCATCAAATGGGTGCCATTTATGACACCCATCAAAGTTCAATTTGAATGGACACCACCTTATTGTAAAAAGTGTGATAAGGTTGGGCATGATTGTAATACTCATTAGGCTAAGGTTGTCTTTAAACCTAAAGCTTCTTAAGAAAATCACAAACAACTCAACCACAGCAGAAGAAAATCTGGGCTCCAAAATAGGCTGTTACTGGTCCTAATTCTGTTCCTGTCTCTGAATTTGCTGATCAAGGAAAGGGTAACAATCAGGCCCCTGCTGACACTCTTCTAGTAACTCCTGCGCATACATCTTTTGCTACAAATTTAAATGATGATTAGAGAGTGGTTAGCCAGAGAACTAAACCCCATATTGATGTTAGGCAGCAAGATATTCCTAGCTCCTCTAATGGCTATTCTTCTTTGTTAGAAGATGAAGCTGCTAAAATATTTCCTATTAAGGGTGATGGTAATCCCTCTCTATTGGAATGATTGTTGTTTCAATGAACATTAGGGGTCTTAATGACCCTGACAAGGTAGCTGCTGTTAAGCAGTTGCTAAAAGATCATGATGTTGATATTATTGGTATTCTGGAAACCAAAGTTAAAAGCCATAATCTGTATTCTGTTCAGAAGAAATTTGGTAGATTCTGTCTTGGCATTGTTCTTATGCTCACTCTATGAAAGGTAGGATTTGGGTGGGTTGGAAAAATGATAAAGTTACTCTTGATGTTTTAGCTGATCATGAACAATTTGTTCATACTAAGATTAGCTCTAAAGATTTGTAGCATGTCTTTTTATGTTCCTTTGTCTATGGCTTGCACTCAGTTCATGATAGAAGACTTCTTTGGTCTACTTTAAAAGCTTTGGGGAGTTCTTCTCTTCCTTGGATCAGTTTAGGTGATTTTAATTCTGTCTTTTGCTTAGAAGATAGAGATAATGGAAATCATGTTACTGATGCTGAGGTTAAGGATTTTAAGTATTGTATTGATATAATGGAGTTCACTGAAGTAAAAAGTAAAGGCTCCTTCTACTCTTGGTCAAAAAAGGAGGAAGGTGATAGTAGAACTGCCACTAGGATTGATAGAGGGATTGTTTATGAAGCTTGGGTACATGATTATGGTCACGTTGAGGTTGTTTATCTCCTTCCCTCCCACTCTGTTCATTGTCCACTTCTTTTTGAGATTTGCATTGCTGCTACAGGAAAAGGGAGACCTATCAGATTTTTAAACTTTCTTGCAGATCATAAAGATTTCCAAGAAACTGTTAAACATGCTTGGGATTTCTGTACTTCCCATGACTCTCCAATGGTTTCTGTTTGGAACAAATTAAAGGTTGTTAAGTCTGGTTTGAAGACTCTTAATACTATGCAGTTTGCTAATGTGGCTGGAAAGTTAGAGATTCCTCAGTAGAAACTTAGTGAAATTCAGGTTAAACTGGCTGCTGATTGGACAAACTCTCAACTACAAGTTTCTAAGTTGCAGGCTATTGATACTGTGAAGCATTGGATGCACATTGTGAGTAGCATTTTCAAATAGAAGTCCATGATTGACTGGATTAAGCTTTGAGATGCTAATTTTCAGTATTTCTTTCCATGATGAAGTAGAGGCAAAGTAAAAACAGAATTGATTCTATCTATAATGACCAAGGGGTTCCGTTGAGAGATCTAGCTCTTAAATCTGATGAAATTATTGGTTTTTACAAGAACCTTCTTGGTTCTGCTTCTACTTCTCTTCCTGGGGTAGACTTGGTGATATGTCCGATTTATATAGTGTTTTACCCCCGTCCCTTGGTCATAATTAGTAGTGTTTTTGGCTCTTTAGAGCCACTTTTCTTACTAATTGGTGTTTTCTAGTGTTATCGTAGATTTGGTTGATTTTTGCAGGAAATAGCTCTTTTGAAGCATTTTCCCGAGATATTATGGAGCGATTACGAGCACTAGAGAAGCACGAACATTTTCTATAGCCCAGGGCCGGTTAGAGCCATCGAACCGGTGATTAAGGGCTCGGTAAATTGGGATACCAAGGTATTTGGACCGAATGATCAAGACCCTACGTGGATATCCGGATTGGGCCGAAGAAATAAACCTAATCGAAGTTAAAAGCCTCGAGGTGAAGCAAGGGACCGATCGGGCGCGGCTATTTATAAGAGTACGCAGAGAAAAAGGCGCGCCCGATCGGGCGGCCTTTAGCCCGATCGGGCGCGTGTTATTTTAAGGAGTTAATTTTTGACGATTAATTTTGTTTTAGTTTAGGATTCTTGATCAGTATAAATACTTTTCCGTTAAGCAAGTTTAGGACCTTCTTTTCTCTCTTTCTTAGATTTTCTCTCTCTACTTAGCTTTTAGATTAGTTTTTCTCTCATATACTTTATTCTTAACATTATTCTTAATTCCAGATTTCTTTGGTAACAATTTCTCTTCTTTTAATCTTAGTTATTTATTTTATTTCTTTGATCATGTATTTCTTTATTACTTTGATTTGCTTAGATTTAATTATGTGTGAGTAGTTTTATTTCTAGGGTTTGTGGGGATCCATAACTAATATGAAGGGGTAATTTATTGTTGTTAATTGTCAATGCTAAATTAATTTCCTATTGATTGATTAAATGCTCTGTGACTAGATTTGCGCAAATATTTTATGCACGAGTTTGAAAATATTGATTCGAGATTCGAAAGATGAGAATTGATGTTTAGTTTTAGTTTCAATAGGCAGATTAATTTATAAATGGTTAAGTCGAGATTTAAGGGATGAGATTTAATACCAGTAAATTAATTGTGTGATTGTAATACGTAGCAGAAGCCCTTTATGATCTGATTAATGTATGCATTGATGATTGATTATTATGTTTTACCCTGGAATATTATTTATTGGTGAACCTATGCCCTAGACCTTTTATTCATTATTTTCTCCTTATTCTTAATCTTTGTAGTTTAGTTTTATATCCAAATTTACATATTGGTTACTTGATAATTTAGATTATATTAATTAATTAGGAATAAAAAGACTCGTTTCCCTGTGGATTCGACCCTACTTCCCTATCTATTATTAGTTAGTGGTTTTAGGAATTACTTTTGATTAGGTGATATGACTTGAGCCTGTCAAAATTTGGCGTCGTTGCCGGGGAAACGATCTTATTTTTATTTTTGATTATTTTTGTAGTCTAGGTTATTTCTTTTTGTCTCAGAGAACGTTAATTCTTTGAGGAAAGTCTCATATTTCCTTTTAGTTTTTTTTTTGTTTATGCCCAGCTGTTCTAGATCAGGGTAAATCCCATTCGATCCTGAGATCGAACGATCGTTCCATAGACAGAAGGATTTCTACAAGCAAATTGTGGCGGATTCTGGTGATAATAATAATCACCGAGATCCTCCAACTGATTCTAGCGATTCAGAGGTATCATCAGATCCAGAATCAGAGATGACGACTCCAAAGAAGTTTAGTGATTACTCACAACCAAAGCTTACAGATTTTCCACACCTTACTCCCACTCTGGCTCTTGATGGGGTACAGTTTGAGATTAAACCCCAATTTATAACGATGATAGAAAGGAAGCAATTTAGTGGAGCTAAGGGTGAAGACCCAAATCTTCATATTGCAGACTATTGTCAGTACTGTAATATCATCAGGCAAGCTAGGGTCACACAAGACCAAATCAGGGAGATTCTCTTTCCTTTTTCTTTAACTGGAAAAGCCAAACTATGGTTTAATTGGTATAACTGACTGGGAAACTCTTGTTTTAATTTTTTATAACAAGTATTATCCTGCGGAGAGAACAGTCGTACTACGGAGTGCAATTCAGAACTTTGCCCAAGAAGCCGATGAAACTTTATATGAGGCTTGGGAGAGGTTCAAGGACCTACAAAGAGAATACCCCCACCATAATTTGGTACAATGGCAGTTAATCTAAGCCTTTTACAATGGCATTGGAAGTTTATCTAGAATAATCTTAGATTCTGCAGCTAGTGGGAGGTTTATGAACCTTAATGTTGATGATGCAGGTCAAGTTATCGAAGATATGGCGATACATAATTCCCAATATGAGAATCCTAGAGGGTTTGCTAATAAGGGGAAGCATAGTGTTGACTCTGTATCCTTTTTGCAAGCTCAATTAACCTCTATCTGCTAGAAATTAGATAATCTTAGCCCTGTTAATATTGCTAATGTTTCTGCAATTAATAATAATGCTAATGAGGCTTTCTGTGAAAATTGTGGAATTTTAGGTCATTGGGAACAAGATTGCAGGAGTTCCGTGGAGCAAGTTAATGCCTTTCAAGCTTATAGGCAGAATAACCCATACTCCAACACCTACAATCCTTGGTATCGGAATCATCCGTACCTTTCCTATCGGAGTACTAATGTTCAAAATCCACCACCACCACAAGAACCACAGGCGCCACAACAACAACAACAGAAATATTACCACCCCAATGCTGGCAAGAAGAACCAACCACAACAACCCTCCTCATCTTCCGACCTTTCTTTGGTAAAAATTAGAGCAATGCTAGTAAACATGCAGAACCACATGGAGAGTAGAGATGCCCAAATTGATTCAATTCTAGCACACAATAAAATTGTAGATAATCAAATTGCGCAACTTTCCGCTACTATACAAGCCTGTCAACAGGGAGCTCTGCCAGCACAACCGACAAGGCCTACGGATCAAGCCTATGCAATTACTCTAAGGAGTGGTTCAAACTATGAAGGGCCCCCTATGCCCAGAGATGATGAACTTGTTTTAATAAACAATGCTAATCTTGATTCCGTTAAACTAGACAATGTAGCTAATAGCCCTGAAGGGCTAAAGCATAGTACTAATACATCTAATTCTACATTGCAGGGTACAACTCCAGGGAAGGTGGCCACTCCAGATAAGAGCAATAATGCTCCAAAGCCAGTTATCAAACTTCCATTCCCCAATCGTCACTTGAAAACAAATTTGGATAAGCAGTTTGGTACGTTTTTGGAGATGGTAAAAGACTTGAAGGTAACAGTTCCCTTCACTGAATTAATCACACAAATTCCTGCATATGCAATATTTATGAAGGAAATATTGACAAGAAAAAGGTCTATTAGTGAGGTAGAGACAGTAGCTTTCACTGCAGAGTGTAGTGCCATACTTCAAAATAAATCTCCACCTAAATTAAAAGATCCTGGTAGTTTTCTATCCCTTGTCATATTGGCAATCTAATGATTGATAGTGCATTGTGTGATTTTGGTGCTAGCGTTAGTGTTATGCCATTATCTGTGTGTTCCAAGTTAAATATGGGTAAATTAAAAGCTACTAATATTACTCTACAAATGGCCGACCGTTCTTTCAAATACCCCTTAGGTGTTTTAGAGGATGTTACTGTTAGAGTAGGTAAATTTTATATACATGTTGATTTTGTTGTTCTTGATATGACTGAGGATATGCAAACTCCTATCATTTTGGGTAGACCGTTACTTAAGACTGCAGAAGCAGTTATAGATGTGATAAGTGGCAAATTAACACTATCAATAGGGGACGAAAAATTATTTTTAATCTTAATAATACCCCTAAATGCCCCATGAAAGAGGAGAAGTGTTTTAGTTTTAATGTGGTTCATAATTATTCTAACAAGCCCCAAGCTCTTGTAAAATATCCCTTGGATGCGGTATCTTGTGTTGCATCCTTTACAGATGAGATAAACAAATGGCAGAAGGAAGTTGATGCAATAGAAAGAGCCATTTACACTGTCGGTCTTAAGGATGAAAAGGTGGAATCAATAGAGCAAGTTGTGGAAATTGAGCATGCGGTGACTGTTCCGCCAGATTGAGTTGCAAGTGCTAAATGCAATGAAAATTTGAAGCAACCTTCGATCAAAGAGGGATCCTTAGTGCGTAACATTGAAGAGCCCCCAATCCAAGTCAAGGAGGATGCACCAGACAAGGTGAATTGGCGTCCCACAGGGTATGTCAGGAAGCCGCGTCGTAGCCTAAACATCGCTCGACCAGGTGAGAAACCACCCGACCAAGCGTTAGGTCAAAGGTCCTAGTTCTTGTACTTGGTAAGAAGGTCGTGCGGGACCTAGATAAACCAGCGCTTTGCAGGAGGAAACGCGTATTTCTTGCTTTCTAGACAAGTTTTTCTTTTATTTTTATTATTATTTTTTTTAATTTTTAGAGAGGAGAGGAGAGCGCAATTTTACCTTCTGTAAGTGTTTTTGTACAGGTATAGATTTGACAGGTACGAAGACTTAAGAAAAGAAGTTGAAAATAAAGAAGAGATCCGATTTGGGATCGGACCCGATCGGTCGCGCAAGTAAAGAAAATTCCATCTTTATTTTTGCCCGATCGGGCAAGCTCTGCCCGATCGGGCGCGCAAGTGATGTTGGAAATCAAGCTATTTTCGCCCGATCGGGCAAAATTTTTGAAAAATCGAGTAAGGAGAAAAGATATGTCGGGCGGAGCTTGCCCGATCGGGCGTTTATTTAAACTTTCAGAATAAACTATTTTCGCTCGATCGGGCGCGCCACTTTTTGGCCGACCTATTACTTTCTTTTCTTCCTCTTCTTTTCTCACTTTCTCCTTATTTCATCTTCTTCTTCATCACTTTCTCTCTCTAAAACCCCCATTTTCATACCTTCAAACTCTACTTCTTTTCAAGATCTCTAATTCTTCCATCCAAACTCAAATTTTTTTACATATTCTTAATCCTCTCATCTTTCCCTTCGATCTACACTAAATTTCTACCACTTTCTCTCAATTTTTTCCAAAACCCTAAGAGAGAGAAAGCTTCAAATTCCACCATTTCTCATAAAAAAATGGCCTCCAAAAGATCTAGAACCGTAAGGGCTGAAAGCTCAAGGAAACAACAACCACGATTGGTTGACCCGGAGCTGCAAGTTCTAGGATGGAGCGAGGTGGTGATAACCTCATAAGAAGAACGACAAAGGATACTTAACCTCATCTCGAGGCAGGTAATTCCTACACGCTTTGTTCATCATTCTACACTTTCTAGATTAGGAATCGATAAATGGGTAGAAAAATTGTTTAAGGGTATTGGAACTAGTGGTTTATTTCAATTGCATTATGATACTTATGACTATCTAACTTTGGAATTTATTTCTAGTTTTAATGTGATAAAATCTAATGCTTTGATTACTCATGTCCAATTTCGTTTGCTTAATAATGATGTGAGATTGACTTTGAAAGAGTTTGGTAAATTATTTGAGTTGAAATCGGATAGGCCTATTGAACCGTCCCAAGACAACATTGCCGTTGTCTATCAATCCCTCACGGGGGATGCTAATCTAAACCTCCTACATGCCAAGGGCACTTGAATACAACATCCCGTGCCAAAATTTTGGCAACGGTTTGTTGGCCTAACTATCTTTTGGAGGCATGAACCCGCCAATGTAAGGAGGGATGAACTAGAGTTGTTATGGTCTTACATGATCCCTAGGAGTGATAAACTAAACATACCTCATAGGATAGCCCAACACTTCCAACGGGCGGCCAACGCGGCCGAGAGTGGTAGGTCTAGGGCCCCTATATATTTTGGCGGTTTAGTCACCCACATAGCGGTCAAGCACCTTAACTTTGTTCCTAACGACTTTAGGAAGGTAGTAGGCCCAACTCTTATGGACTTACCCTACTTAGGTAGCAATAGGATCAATGTCATAGGGGGTGAAACTTGGTGGGTAATCCAAAGGGAGTTGGGTAGAAGGGACAATGCCTTTACGTTGCCTAACCCCGTTTTGACTATGTTTGAGAAGGGTCAACCTTCTTACACATTTGTTTTAGGTAACCAAGGTGAGGCTCAAGCGGCTCACCAAGCACCACTTTCACCACAACCTCAATTTCACCCTCAACCACCACTCCATCCCTACACATATGACATCCCCACTTCTTTCACGAACTATAACACCAACCCAAACGCCTCTTATGACTTCTCGGCTTTTAGAAGCCAACTAGATAGGATTGAGATGGGGCAAGGGAGAGTGGAGAGTATGGTGCAAAACTTAGATACGAGAGTAAGGTCTCTAGATAGGAGGGTGGGGTATGTGGAGAGAAACCTTAGGATGGGTTTATATCCCATGTATGATGACTACGCATGTCGGGGGGCTATTCTCCCCGACTCACTTGTTCCTGATTGGTTTCAATATCCTCAAGGAGGATATTGGGACCCCAAGTGCCTTTGGTACCTATGTGGACTACTCTTCGGTCCACGATTATGGGACCGATGCTGTTTTTGGTGGGCTTGGGAGGAATGTAGACCCTAACTATTTTGCAGGTGATTCGGGTTATTGATGAGTGGCATTTATGCCACTCTTTTATCCTTTTTCTCTAAGGATTCTCCTCTCATTTGCACTTTTTTGGCCCTTTTTATAAGCATTTTTACTTAGTTTTGCTTCCTCTTTTCTTTCTCCTTTATCTTCCCTTTTCTTAGCCTTCTTGCTTTGTTCTTATTGTGATTTTCATGCTTATTCTTTGTATGAACCATCGGGATGTTCAAGAGGAGGAAGCTAAGCTCAAGGGAAGCTGGAGGAAGCATGATTCAGAAAAGGTTTGGCCGAACCTCCTGAAGGTGTGGCCGAACCAAGGTGTGGCCAAACCTGCTCAGTGGTTCGACCAAACATCGAGGCAGGGACAAGATGAAATTTGGCAGTTTTGCAGGAGTGGCCGAACCACAGGAGTTCGACCAGACCAGGATCAGGGAGGTTCGACCGAACCTACCCATGGTTCGGCCGAACCTACCCTGTAGTCCGGCCGAACCTTCCCATTGTTCGGTCAGACCTCTCCTTTTATCAGCTGGCTCTGTACGGACTATATAAGTCTCATCTTAGAACGTTTTGGGAGATTATATTAACTTAGTTTTAATTTTTCTACATTTTAGCTTAATCTAGAGAGAGAAACACTATTAGTCTTCATTGGTAGAGAGAGAAAGTGTGGTTTTCTTCATTGATGAACTTGGATTTTGAAGAAGCAGTTTGTTCAATCCTTTGTAGACCTTCATCTTCAATTAATGAGCAATCTCTTACTCTTTCTCTTTACCTTTGTTTTTGATTTTTCTTATTTGCTTTGATTTTTCTTCTTTTCTTATTAATCATGTTGATGCTTATTGATTTGATGATTGATATTGTTTTCAATATGATTTGTGAGTAGTCACCTAGCCAAGGGTGTGGGGATGGTGTAGTTGCTAATTGTTCATGCTTTTAATGTTGGGGTTATGTTAATGGTGATTAAATTCTTTGCATGCTTGATATTCTTTGGTCTTTCTTGCAAATGCACATTGTTAGTTGATCAAAGATGAGTCTTTACTAACAAGTAACGGAAGTTGACTTAGTTGAGATTCAATACTATCGATCATTCTTTGTTTGCACCTTCTAATATATGGTTCTAATGTGGAAACATAGAGGCTATGTTAGGAGAAGCCAATTAACCTCAAAAGGCGGTTAGATTGGACCCCTTTACTTTGGTATTCATGCATGTTTAGTTTACCATTGATATGCTACTTTGTTATTCCATGATCAAGCGTCAACATCACCTACCCATTTCCCTTGGTGCCTAGCTATATTAATTTTAATCCATTTCGTTCTTAGTTTAACCTTTTAGTTATTCACACTTCTTGTTCCGAGATAGCTTAGACTCTAGGTAATGAATGCAGTTCTTAAGCATTTCTCCCTATGGTTCGACCCCTCTTATTTACCCTATACACGTATTAGGTCAGTAAAGCGTTATAAATTCATTTGATTTAGGTGTAGTCGCTCAACGACACGATTATTGCCTTCTCAAATTGGCGCCGTTGCCGGGGAGACGGCTTCCATTTCTATTTCATTGCTTGTTTGAGACTATCTTATCTTTATTTGTTAGTGTTTGCTACTTTTGTTACTTGTCAGTGCTTACGTTCTTCTTAGCTTTTTTGTATGAACAGAGGACGAACCCGCTCAAGATCTTTGATTCCCATCGATCCAGAGCTAAAGAGGTGTTTGTCCCTACTTCGAAGAGAAGCAAGAGCAAGGAGTAGAAATTCCCACAATCCAACGAGAGGAGTAAGAGAATTAGAAGATACTCCACCCTCTTCACCCTCAAGTAAAGAATTAGATAGCCCTAAATCATCTTCGAGTTCAGAAATCAACCCTTTCTCAACCTATAAGTTTGAGAGTGAAGAAGGTTCTAAAATGGGAGAGAATACGCCTTTGAGTTGTCTTGGGGCCCCTGAAGCTTTTAGAGCGCAAAGTGGGATCCTAACTCCTACTACTCAAGCCAACAATTTCGAGATCAAGCCTAATTTGATTGCTTTGATTGAGAGGAAACAATTCTCGGGTGGAAAGTTTGAGAGTCCTCATGAGCACCTAAAAGAGTTTGAGAAATATTGTGACATAATAAAGGCCAATGGAGTGACTCAAGAATATATTCGCCTCAAAATGTTTCCATTTTCGCTAATTGGGAGAGGTCTAGAATGGCTAGAGAAGGAGGTGCCCCCTAATTCTCTCACAACATGGGACCAAGTTACTACGCCTTTCTTGAGGAGGTTTTATAACCATAGGAAGACCGCCGAGGCTCGGTCTTTGATTCAAGGTTTTCGCCAAGAGTGGTGAGTCTGTAAGTGCGGCATGGGAACGATACAAAGAGCTTCAACGTCAATGCCCACACCATGGGATACCCAAGTATCAACTCATTCACACTTTCTATGAAGGTCTCACACCTTAAGGAAGAACAAGCCTAGACGCCGCGGCCGGTGGTCCAATCATGAACAAAGGAGAGCATGAAGTGGAGTGTATTATAGAGGAAGCCGCAAAGCACTATGATGATTGGTACGAAGGAGAAAGGGATGCTACTTCTAGCAAGGGTGTTTATGCATTGGAGCAAGCCAACGCAATCAACAACCTTTCTACCCAAATCTCCAAAATGACCAAGCAAATGGATGAATTGATGAAAGAAAGGTCCAACCTTCATGGTAATACCTCCCCTTCAACCAAGGGAGGCAATGGTATGGATAATTCCACCCCCTCTTCTTACAATACAATGCCCCAAGGATGCATGTTTTGTTCTAATTGTGAAACTTATGATCATGATACCTCTCATTGTGTATATGCTTGTGAAGTTCAACCCCCTTCCCATGAACATGATAGTAATATGGAAAATGTCAATGCTATGAATTTTGCTCCTAGAATGGGAAATGTAGGAAACTTGAGGCCAAACTCCAATCAAATGGGGAATTGGAATCAAGGTGGAAACCGTGGTTGGAACCAAAGTGGTGGTGGTTATGATAACCAATACCATGGTGGGGGAGTCCCTTCCAATTTCAATGGAAGAGGCTACTCTAACCAAAGGGGGTATGGTAATCAAAACCAACAACCTAATTCCCGATACCATGACCATCAAAATCAAAATTTTGGTGACCAAGGTAACATGGGAAATAATCAACAAAGCAATGTTCCTAACCAAGGCACCAGAGGCAATAGGGGCCAATTTGTTTTTAACTATGCCCAAACTAATAGGCCTCCGGGTTTCCATCAACCCCAACTTCCTCCACCTCAACAACCTCTTCAACTTGAAGCCCCTCCAATCGATCCCGTGATGGCTAAATTAGATGCTCTTTTGAAAATGCGTGAGGAGGATCAAAAGAAACATGAAGAGGCCCAAAAACGAACCAATGCTCATATGAAAATGCTTGAGACCCAAATTGCTCAACTTGCATCTAATTCATCCCCTTATTCTTCTTCTTCTTCTTCTTCTTATTCTCACATCCCAAGTCAAGGAGTCAACCCAAAACCTTTGTATGCCGTGACAACTAGGAGTGGGAAGGTAGTAGGGAGTGACCCTTTAATTGAGGAAGAACCCCAAGAAGAGGTGGAGTTAGAGAATGAGGGTGAAAAACCCAATGAGCCATTGAGTGTTGAAAAGGAAAAACATGTTGAGGTGCCCAAGGAAAAAGAAGCCACCCCCTTGCCCCTAAATCGCCAACCTAGAGAGGAGAAGCTACCCTTTCCACAACGATTTGTGAGAGCTAAACTTGATGCCCAATTTGGGAAGTTTTTGGAAGTCATTAAGAATTTGCATATTTCCGTCCCTTTTGTAGATGCTATGAAGCAAATGCCCCACTATTCCAAATTTTTGAAAGACCTTTTGAGTGGGAGAAGGGAGTGTGGGACGGTGAGTTTGACCGCCAATTGTAGTGCAATTCTTTCAAACAAACTACCTACCAAATTGAAATATCCGGGTAACTTTTCCATCCCTTGTTCTATCAATGGCATTGAATTTGATAAAGCCTTGTGTGATTTAGGAGCAAGTGTGAGTCTCATGCCCTATTCCGTCTACCAAAAGCATAGTGTAGGAACCCTCTCTCCCACTAACATTACTCTCCAACTAGCGGACCGTTCCGTTAAGTTCCCCATGGGCAAAGTTGAGGACATTTCCCTTAGGGTAGGAAAGTTCACATTCCCCGTGGATTTCTATGTGCTAGAGATGGATGAGGATGAGAGGATTCCTATAATTTTGGGTAGGCCATTTCTAGCTACTTCTAGAGCTATCATCGATGTGAAGGAGGGGAAGATATCCTTGAAAATTGACAATGATTATATTGAGTTTGATTTGAATAATGTCATGCAACAACCCTCCTCAAGTGGTGAATGCTTTAGGGTAGATGTTCTTGATACCGTTCTTAATGAATTTTCTCGCTCCCACTTGCATGCTACTAATGATCCTCTTGAAAGTGTGTTGTTGAATGAATCAAAGATAGGTACTCACAAAGAAGACATACAATTCTATGAGGATTTGCTTGAGGAAAGCAAGAAGTAGTGCAAGGGCGCGAGCATGGAAGAAGAGGCTCCTTACATTCATGACCTCTTTCAAGTTGAAGAAAGAGAAGAGAGCCCCAATGGTAAGGGAGCACCAAAGGTAGACTTGAAACCTCTACCTTTGGGCTTGAGGTATGCATTTCTTGGTCCCGATGAGTCTTTCCCCGTGATTGTAAATTCTAACCTAACGGAGGAGCAAACCTCCCTCTTGATCAATGTTTTGAGAAAACACAAGAAAGCTTTGGGTTATACCATTGATGATATCAAAGGTATTAGTCCATCTTTATGTATGCCAAAAATTGATCTAGAGGGAGATGCCAAACCCGTTAGGCAAAGGAAAAGAAAGCTTAACCCTTCCATGCAAGAGGTTGTGTGGAAGGAAGTGACTAAGCTTCTTGATGCGGGAATCATTTACCCAATTTCTCATAGTGATTGGGTATCTCCCGTGCAAGTTGTGCCTAAGAAAAGGGGGCATGACGGTAGTTAAAAATGATCATGATCAACTAGTACCCACTAGAATTGTTACCGGTTGGCGCATGTGTATTGACTATCGCCAACTTAACACAAGTACATGAAAAGATCATTTTCTACTACCATTCATTGATCAAATGTGGGAAAGGCTTACAAAGCATTCCTTCTATTGTTTCCTTGATGGTTACTCGGGATTTTTCCAAATCCCAATTGACCCCAAGGATCAAGAGAAGATGAATTTCACATGCCCCTACGGTACTTATGCGTATCGTAGGATGCCTTTCGGGCTTTGTAATGCCCCCGCAACATTCCAACGTTGCATGATGTTCATTTTTAGTGATATGATTGAGGATGAGATAGAAGTCTTCATGGATGACTTCTCCGTTGGAGGAGCCACCTATGAAGATTGTCTATCTAATTTATCTCGTTGCTTAGAAAGGTGTGAGAGGGCTAACCTCGTGTTGAATTGGGAAAAGTGCCACTTTATGGTGGAAAGTGGGATTGTTCTTGGGCACAAAATTTCCCATGCCGGCATTGAGGTTGATAGAGCCAAGGTTAAGGTCATCGAAAAACTTCCCCCCCCCCCACCAACGTGAGGGAAGTGAGGTCTTTTCTTGGCCATGCCGGGTTCTATCGGCGCTTTATTAAAGATTTTTCAATGATCGCTAAGCCTCTCACATCCCTATTGCAACAAGATAAGGAGTTTGTGTTTGATGATGCTTGTCATAAGTCCTTTTGTAGGTTGAAAGAAGCCCTTTGCACCGCTCCTATTGTCCAAGGTCCGGATTGGTCTCTTTCATTTGAGCTCATGTGCGATGCAAGCGACGAGGCCATTGGATTGGTTCTTGGACAACGAAAGGATGGGAAACTTCATGTCATACATTATTTGTCTAAAACTCTCAATGATGCCCAACGAAACTACACAACTAGCGAGAAGGAGTTCCTAGCGGTGATCCATTCATTCGAGAAGTTTAGAACCTACCTCATTGGTTCTAAGACAATTGTGTATACCGACCACTCGGCTCTCAAATATTTGATAGGGAAGAAGGAAGCTAAACCAAGGTTGTTGAGATGGGTTTTAGTCCTCCAAGACTTCGATTATGAGATGAGAGACAAGAAGGGAGCCGAGAATGTGGTGGCGGATCACCTCTCAAGGTTGGGCGGTGCAAGGTTTGAAGATGATGGCTTGCCAATAGAGGACGCTCTAAGAGATGATGTGCTATATGTCCTTGAAGTTAAATTGGAGCCGTGGTATGCGGATATTGTGAATTACTTAGCTTGTAGTGCCATACCGCCGGATTTCACTTCGCAACAACGTCGAAAACTCAAGCACGAGGCCAAGAGATACATTTGGGATGATCCCATTTTATTGAAAAGAGGGGTCGATGGTTTGTTGAGGAGATGCGTCCCTAACGACGAGGTTAAAAGTGTTCTCCATATGTGCCACTCTTCTCCTTGTGGTGGGCATATGAGTGCTCAAAAGACCGCCTCAAAGGTCCTTCAATCTATGCTCTTTTGGCCTTCTCTATTCAAGGATGCTTGGATATTTGTCAAGACTTGTGATAGATGTCAACGGATGGGGAATATTTTTAGAAGGGATGAAATGCCACAAAACCCCATACTTGAGCTTGAAGTTTTTGATGTGTGGGCTATAGACTTCATGGGCCCTTTCATTTCTTCACATGGGAACAAGTATATTTTGGTCGCCGTTGACTATGTGTTTAAGTGGGCGGAGGCCGTGGCTTCTCCTACGAATGACTCTAAGGTGGTGGTCAATCTTTTCAAGAAAGTGATCTTCCCGAGATTTGGTGTTCCAAGAGCAATAATTAGTGATGGGGGATCGCATTTCAAGCACCACACCTTCGTTCGACTACTTGATAAGTATGGGGTGTCTCACAAGCGAGGGCTTGCTTACCACCCTCAAACGAGTGGTCAAGCGGAGGTCACCAATAGAGAGCTTAAGGTGATTTTGGAGAAGACGGTTGCTAGGACAAGGAAGGATTGGTCCTCCAAACTCATTGATTCACTATGGGCTTATAGGACCGCCTTCAAAACTCCAATAGGTACCACTCCCTACAAGCTTGTCTATGGGAAAAATTTTCATTTGCCCGTGGAGATGGAGCATCGAACGCATTGGGCAATCAAGCAAATCAACTTTGATCTCCATAGTGCGGGTGAGAAAAGGCTTCTAGAGCTACATGAGTTAGAGGAGTTGAGGATGAATGCCTACGATAGCGCAAGCATGTATAAGGCGCAGACTAAGGCTTGGCACGATGCTCAAATTGTCAAGAAGGAATTCGTCAAAGGCCAAAAAGTCCTCCTATTCAACTCTCGCTTGAAGCTTTTCCTGGGCAAACTTAGGTCAAGGTGGAGTGGGCCGTACATTGTCACGGAAGTGTTTCCATATGGAGCCTACGAAATCTCCCAAGACGGCCACTCTCCTTTCAAAGTCAACGGTCACCATCTCAAGCCCTATTATGAAGGATTCCCAAGTGATGAACCGATTTCTGTGACACTTCTTGATGTGCATCCTCAATTCGATCCTCCTTGATCAACTCAAGGAACGTCGAGCTAACGATGTTAACCAAAAGCGCTTCCGGGAGGCAACCCGAGTTTCTAACCTTTTTCTACTTTTTCTTTTCATGTTGCTTCTATTTTTCCATCTACAACTTTGGATTGTTGGGATTTTTGAGTTTTGATTGTGTTTGGGTTTTTGATATGCTTTGCATCTAACATGATTGCATGGTGTTTAGATGTGTGTTAAGGACTATTTTTACTTGCGTGATTCTTTATGGGAGTTTGGCCGAACCACTTTATGTTCGGCCACTGCAGCATTTTCAAGGATTTATGGCAACATTATGCCAAGAACAAAAATTTTGCATTCTGGAAGAAGGTTCGACCGAACCTAAGGATGGTCCAGGTTCGGTCACTCCTCTATTTTTGTGAATTTGCTGGAACTTTCTGCCCGGATTTCAGAAAATTAAGTTTTGGCCATGGTTCGACCGAACCAAAGGGGAGTTCGATTGAACTTTCACTGTGGTTCGACCGAACATACCCTTGGTTCGGCCGAACCATTCTTCAGATTTGAAAAAAAATGCTGCTGCCATATGTTTTATGCTGCTGTATTTTCGTGACCCTCATTCCCATTTTCGACACCTACCCCTTTCTCCTCCTTCTCACTCTAAACCTCAATTACACCTCCCCTTACAACCTCAAATCTCCATCAAAATCACTCCAATCTTCACCCTTTCTCACTTATTTTCCATCCTCTACTCAATTTCTACAATCTCCACCAAAAATTCCTCACAAAAAACCCATCTTTTCATTTTCCCCAATTTGAAGGGTTTAAGTGCTTTGGTGTTTTTGGGTTTTTACTTGCTTCCAATCAATTGTGGTATGTTTTCCCTAGCTTTTGCAAGTTTATTTCTTCAATTTCTCATAGTTTTTCCATGTTTTACATATTTAAGTATGAATTGTGGTATTCTTGAAATTGTTAGTAATAACTTGTTTGATTCATGTGGTTCTTTGGATTGACTTGTTGCAATTGATTGGTTGCTGATAGTAGAACATGTTGTTATGATGATTATGCATGTTTGCCTTAGTTTTATTTTGATCTCAATGTCTTTGCTTAAGATTGTTGATTTCATACTAGGGTGTTCATGTTACCATTTTATGATTGAGAAATTCATGAGTTGGATGTTGTTGGAGATTGTTATTCATTGTTTTGGTTTGATTTTGATGGTTTGATGAATGGATATCATGAAAATTAGGGGACATCATGCCAAATTTCACCTAGACTTTGTTAGGACTAATATAGGAATGACATAGGAATTCTTATTCAAACCTTGGTTCAAATGTATTCATGCATGCCTTGAATTGTATACTCTCATGCATA
Source organism: Chenopodium album (assembly GCF_948465745.1). NCBI lineage: Eukaryota > Viridiplantae > Streptophyta > Magnoliopsida > Caryophyllales > Amaranthaceae > Chenopodium > Chenopodium album. The sequence continues at coordinate 25,987,349 of NC_137842.1, forward strand.
CACTTTTACCTTGGCTAGCTACTTGGCTTCTTATGTCATTTCTTATCAATTTGTTCTAATGATATGCTCTTGGTGAATTTGTAGAATCAAAATGTTCAGCAAGGGAAAAGGAAAGTCAAAGAGGAAGAGAGTGGAAGAATCTTCAGGACCGCAATTCCCACCTCCTCCCGGCATCAATGATCATGGCATTATTGCTTCGGACGAGCAATTTTGGCCCATCTATGAGTCACTCATCAAGCGTCCGATTCGGTCTACAAGATTCTTTTGCCCCCAAACTTTGAGGAATCTGGGAATATTGGATGAGGTGGTAAGGTTGGCTCAAAACTTTAGATGGGGTGACTTCATTCACCTCCACGCTCACACTTACGAGCGTGTGACTTTGGAATTCCTTTCCTCTCTTCGCAAGGAAGTTTTGGAGCCGGAAGATGTCGATGAGGATCCTCAACTCATGATTCACTTCAGAATGTTCAACGAAGATCACTCTTTAACGGAAAGTGATCTAAATGAGATCTTCTTTTGGCATGCCACCGGCCTTGATCACCCGTCCGAAATGACCTCCTCTCATCGCATTCCTTACAACAAGCAAGAGTGGTGGAGGAGTATCACCAACAAGGATAGGTTTCAAACCAATACCTCAAAGGTCAAAAACATCATTCATATAGCCTTGAGGTATTTTGTACGGCTTCTCCAATATGCCGTGTTCTTCAAAGCCAACCTCGGCTCCATGGTAAAAGACGAGGTTGCTTGCCTATTCTTGGCCAATAATCCTCAACGGCTCAAATTTCAATGCTCCTCCACCTTCATCCAACGGCTCTTGGATACTAGGGATAACCGTCTCGGTGATGAGATATTTATGGGTGGCATGATTACTATCATTGCTCTTTCTTTGAAGAATGGAGCATACAAAGATCAAATTGAATTGCTCCCACCCGTGCACCAAACCCCAGAAGAGCTCACCGACGAGTTCCCTCCCTATGCTCTTTCCATAAGCGCCCTCCGTCACAGCCGCTTCCTCAACTACACTAATAACAAGCGCCGATTCATCCTCTTGGTCGATAGGGAGATCGAATGGTGTGTCCTCCCGGACCCCGACCTCACTACGGTGGACCACTCCGCTCCTCTCAAATGGAAGATCCCTCAGCAAAACATCCCCAATGAGCTGAGGCAAACTAGAGCCCGGGGTGGAGTTCCTCAACCTCCACCGGTCCTCCATCAAGAGCAAATCATTCCCCCCCTTAGCGGGGGAGGTGAGGCATCTTCTTCTGCTTCCATTCCTCCTTTTGATTTCAATGCCCTTTGTAGTACCCTCGATGATATCCGTCGAGACAATCAAGCTTCCATTAAGCAATGGGGGTACTACGCAAGGGCAAATTATGACAATCTTGTGCAAGCGGGCATTCAAGCGCCCTATGTGAACTACCCTTACCACCCTCCTCAAGAGGGTCCGGTCAATCATTGGGGACCCTATGACCCTCAACACCCCACCCCCCCTTGCTACGCCTATTGGGAAGGTCCCATCGACCCTACCTAACGCGTTGGCACCCCCCCATACGACCCCTATCGTCCGGGTGGGTGTGATCTGGCTTATGACCCGGCATCCACATCCACCCCCGCTCCTTTTGATGGTGGTTGGGGTGCCCAAGGATGGCCCTATGAGCACTTTAACCAACCCTTCCACCCTTTCATGGACACTCCCGGGTTCGATCCTGATAACCCCCCTCACCTAGCCCGGGAGGAGATGATAACCAGTGATGAGGGTTCTTTTCCCTCCCCCCCGATCTTCTCGCTTGTAACTTTTGCTCGAGACGAGCAAAAGAATAGTGTGGGGGAGGATGTCCTTTTGGTTGGTTGAAGTGTACATAGGAAGGTAGAGTGGTAGGGTAGTTGCTTGCACATAAGGAGGATAGTGAGGATATTGGCCTTGTGGTATTGATGTGGCGTTGTGACGGTGGTGATGATGTTGGTGATGTTGTGATGGTGATGTGATGAGATGGTGATGTTGTGATGATATTGATGTGGTGATGTGATGATGATGATGATGTTTTATGATTATTTTTGCTGATTTCTGATGATTTTCTTTGATGATTCCTGAGTTCTTGTAGGTCGAGATGCTCCCGAGAAAAAAATCCAAATTTCCCGAAAATCCAAATCCCCTTAATCCAAACTTTGTAGATAGCTTTTTATTTATTTTTTCTTCTTTTTGTTTATTTCTTTAGTCTTTTTCTTTGTTTTCTAACCTTTTCTTGTTTTGTTGTAGTTTCTTTTGTTTGGCTCATCTTTATTGAAGCTTGAAGCGGAGTTGTAGGACGTTAAGGAGTAACACTAGCTCCCTTGGTGAGATTGGATATATTACCTTGTCTTATATTTCAAGCGGCATTCGGTGAGACCTTTCCTCTCTTTCTTTTTCTTTTTCTTTGAGTGCTTAGTTTAGGTCTAGTTTAGGAAGAGTTGAATGGTTCGAGGTTGATTGATTTTGGTTCCAAGGAACCTGGGATTGTTGATGTTGATATCAACGATCACTTGTATTTCTATTGGGATTTATTTGATTTACATGCCTCGATTATGAACCTTTTTAATTTCTTCCTCCTTTGTGTGTGTTTTTCTTGTCCTCTTTTGTGTAACAAGCATGACTATGGCAAGTTGAAATATTTTTGATGTGGATTTGCTCATTCATTTGGATTCGAGAATTTGTGTGCCTTTTTGATGGCATGACTTTGAATGCTTACCTTCCTAGTTGATGAGGGTTTACACGGTTTAAGAATGCTTAAGGTTGAATTAGACACATTATAAGCTAAGGTAGCCCGGTTTAGAACTTTTGATGACGTTTGAATCCCCTAGTTCACGGGAAAGTGGTAAGATGGTGTTGCTCTCCGTAGTGAATAGGATTCCCTTGGTTGGTATTTGCTTATTTTTATCCCGTGTGAGCGTCATTTGTTCTAGCCTTCATTATTCTTGTGAGCGGCGCTTTGGATCCTTAACTATGCATGTCTTAATCTTTGTGTTGGTATTTATCTCCCGAGATCGTGACCAAACAACTTTAAAGGAGGAAGAGGGCATTTCTTCTCATTTTTCTTTGTTTTCTTTGTGTTTTGTTACAAATTTGGTTTTCATTTTTACATCCAACCACTTGCTAACCAATTTGGGCCTCATTCCCCTTTCTTGATCTAGCCATATTACAAACCTATCGGCCTATGTTCTACCAACCCTTGTAGTTAGTGAAGCATTGGCTTTTGAGGTTCGAATTCGAGAGTGTTGGTTTTAGGGCAAGAAAGTTGTGAATATTGGTTCAAGAGAGATTTTGAAAGTTGTTCATGAAAGAAAATATTTGCAAAAAGTTTGTGAGGAAGGATGCACCGTATGAAGACCAAAAGAAAAAAAAAGAAGAAAAAAGAAAAAAAGAAAAAAGAATAAAAAAAACAGAAAGAAGAGTTGAAAAAAAGAAAAGAAAGAGAAAATGATGAGAGAAATGAAGTAATGTTGTGAAATTTTGTATTGAAGGTTGCAATTTGAATTTAGGTTCAATTCTTAGGTTGTTCTTGAGAGATGGCCACTCTTTTGCTTCACTTAGGATTTGCCACCAAAATTTTCAAATTAATTCCCAACCTTAATCCCTAGCCATGACATTACAACCCGAGTTAAGACCCTTGGACTTGGAGGAGTGCGGTCAAAGAACGGTGGAGGGAGATAGATTTCAACCCTATGGAAAGATTGTGCATAGTTGATATGTCGGGATAACCTTATGACTCCACATAAAATTTCTTTTTCCGGTTCCCTCGAGGAATCATGAGGAGCTAACTTGGGGATGATTTGAAGCTAGTGGAGAAAACGCGGACCGTCTTGGTTGGAGCTAGGGCAGAGGATGAAATCATTAGTTCTCTACGCTTAGCTTAGGTTTGTCTCTTTCAACCATGAGTATCTTAGAACGTGTTCCCCCTCTTTGAGTTGAGAAAAGTAAGCATTCTTTGATTCATGTCCCTTTGTTAGAGTCCATTTGGAGCATTTCCCATCGTGAATCTTGATTGATTTTCTTAACCCTTGTCATATTATGCTTGTTGTGTGTGTTGTCTTTTTGTTTTAGTATTCCTTGCTTGAGGACAAGCAAAAGGCAAGTGTGGGGGATTTTGATGAGTGGCATTTATGCCACTCTTTTATCCTTTTCTCTAAGGATTCTCCCCTCATTTGCACTTGTTTGGCTCTTTTTCTAAGCATTTTTACTTAGTTTTGCTTCCTCTTTTCTTTCTCCTTTATCTTCCCTTTTCTTAGTCTTCTCGCTTTGTTCTTATTGTTATTTTCATGCTTATGCTTTGTAGGAACCATCGGGATGTTCAAGAGGAGGAAGCTAAGCTCAAGGGAAGCTGGAGAAAGCATGATTCAGAAGAGGTTCGGCCGAACCTCCTGAAGGTGTGGCCGAACCAAGGTGTGGCCAAACCTGCTCAGTGGTTCGGCCGAACGTCGAGGCAGAGACAAGATGAAATTTGGCAGTTTTGCAGGAGTGGCCGAACCACAAGAGTTCGACCAGACTAGGATCAGGGAGGTTCGACCGAACCTACCCATGGTTCGGCCGAACCTACCCTGTAGTCCGACCGAACCTACCCTGTAGTCCGGCCGAACCTTCCCATTGTTCGGTCGGACCTCTCCTTTTATCAGCTGGATCTGTACGGACTATATAAGTCCCATCTTAGAACGTTTTGGGAGATTAGATTAACTTAGTTTTAATTTTTCTACATTTTAGCTTAATCTAGAGAGAGAAACACTATTAGTCTTCATTGGTAGAGAGAGAAAGTGTGGTTTTCTTCATTGATGAACTTGGATTTTGAAGAAGGAGTTTGTTCAATCTTTTGTAGACCTTCATCTTCAATTAATGAGCAATCTCTTACTCTTTCTCTTTACCTTTGTTTTTTATTTTGCTTATTTGCTTTGATTTTTCTTCTTTGCTTATTAATCATGTTGATGCTTATTAATTTGATGATTGATACTGTTTTCAATATGATTTGTGAGTAGTCACCTAGCCAAGGGTGTGGGGATGGTGTAGTTGCTAATTGTTCATGCTTTTAATGTTGGGGTTATGTTAATGGTGATTAAAGTCTTTGCATGCTTGATATTCTTTGGTCTTTCTTGCAAGTGCACATTGTTAGTTGATCAAAGATGAGTCTTTACTAACAAGTAACGGAAGTTGACTTAGTTGAGATTCAATACTATCGATAATTCTTTGTTTGCACCTTCTAATATATGGTTCTAATGTGGAAACATAGAGGTTATGTTAGGAAAAGCCAATTAACCCCGGAAGGCGGTTAGATTGGACCCCTTTACTTCGGTATTCATGCATGTTTAGTTTACCATTGATATGCTACTTTGTTATTGCATGATCAAGCGTCAACTTCACCTACCCATTTCCCTTGGTGCCTAGCTATATTAATTTTAATTCATTTCGTTCTTAGTTTAACCTTTTAGTTATTCACACTTCTTGTTCCGAGATAGCTTAGACTCTAGGTAATGAATGCAGTGGTTAAGCACTTCTCCCTGTGGTTCGACCCCTCTATTTACCCTATACACGTATTAGGTCAGTAAAGCGTTATAAATTTATTTGATTTAGGTGTAGTCGCTCAACGACACGGTTATTCCCTTGTCAGTTATGGAGGAGCCGGTTCTAGCCATGGGGGAGGCTATTCGAGGATGGATGAAGATGAAGAGTAGTTACTCTAGCTACAATCCCAAGTCAATGTAGGCATTGCTTGATTTGGCTTGGGGGGATGATCTTGTTTTAGGTACAATCCCAAGATGAAGTGTAGTTCTTTATTGCTTTTCTATATTAAAAATACAAAAAAATTTGAAAAATAAAAAAATTCCAAAAATACGTTCCAATGAATTATAAATCATGCTTCCCTGTGCCCCTTACTTGAGAAAATTGTTTTGATTCTTGGTATATGATGACAAATATTGTGGATTAGTTGATCATGATTTGAAGTTTGATTGCTTAGATTCCTTAACATGAGTCAATTTTTCCCAACTATTTGTGAATATAGTGCTTGACTAGTTGATTTGGTTAGGAATGTGTGATAGTTCCTGCTATGTCAAGGAATTTGAGTATTGGTTTGAAACTATTAGTAATGTTTATATGACTCATTATTATGCACATTGAGGAGGATGAAGGCATTTGTTCTCTTAGGTAGCCTTCAGACGATATTAGATACATTTGTTCCCTTCTTGTTACCCATGTTGTTGCTTGTGCCCTTGATGAGTGGCATTTATGCCACTCTTTTATCCTTTTTCTCTAAGGATTCTCCCCTCATTTGCACTTGTTTGGCCCTTTTTCTAAGCATTTTTACTTAGTTTTGCTTCCTCATTTCTTTTCTCCCTTATCTTCCCTTCTGTTAGTCTTCTCGCTTTGTTTTTATTTTGATTTCCATGCTTTGGTTTTGTAGGTATTATGCGCCGAAAGAAAGAGGATATCAAGAAGCCAAGCTAATTTTTGTGCGCGGGGTGTTGTGCGGCTTCTGTGCGAGCGCACATGTTAGGCTGTGCGGGCGCGTAACCCTGTCAGAACCCGCACAACCAGACTGAAGAAACAGAGCCTAAACAGAGAGTTTGCGCGACCTTGTGCGCGACTTATGTGCGGGCGCACACACCTGGTGCGCGGGCGCGTAGGAGTAATGTGCGGGCGCGCTTATTTTCCCCGTACCCTCAAAGTTGCGGCCGCGCACTACGCTGAGAGGGTGCACACACCTAATGCGAGGGCGCGCACGGCTGGGTTTCCGATTTATTTGCGCCTTGTTGTCCAAGTCTCTTTCTTTTGGGGGGGAGCCACATATATATAGACGGGACTCTTTGTAATAGAAAACACTTAGTACTAATTCCATACAATATTAGCCTAATCTAGAGAGAGAAAATAGATTGTTATTCAAGCTTCCTTTATTGTATTCAACTTTGCTCAAGCTTTAATCTTCCATCAATCAAGCAAGTATCCAAGTGTTCATCTTTCTTTAATCCTTTCTTTAGTAATCTCTTCTCCTTTCCTTTAATATTATTTATTTGTTTTATTATTACTTATTTTTGTCAATCTTATTAGTTTATCTAGTTATTATTGATTTCATATATTTCAATCATGTTTTGTTTTGAATTTCTTGTGTTTATTTCTAGTTTTGATATTATGCTTAATCTCCCTTCTCTAGGCTAAACTTTTAGCTAGGGGAAGGGGGTGGAAGATATGATTTGATATTGGATGAATGATGATGTTTGGATTGCACTTATGCCATATATTGATGAAAGACATGATTTTTATTAGCTTGGGATTATTGTTGCACTCTATTTGTTGTTTTCTAGTTTAAATGCATGAAAGTGATTTGAACTAGATTTGGATCACCTCTATTTTAATGATTGAATGAGAATGAGTTATTAAAGTGGAGATTTTATGGATTGTGCTTCTTTATTCTCTTGATTTGATTGTAACTAATAGGATGCATGAGAATGATCCTTATTAGTGTAGACCTCTTTCATTGATTTGCCTAGACTATTGCATGAGAATGAATTATTTAGGTAGAACCTTGTGTTCTTTGGCATATGTTTCATGATAATCACCATTATTCTCCTCTTTCTAATCATATTGAACACCCCCATATCCCTAGCGTCATTTTCTATTGATTTTAATCATCATTTTCTTGCTTACTTGTAGTTTAAGTGTTCTACTCAACAAAACCAACAAAACAATCCCCCTTTCACTCTTGCATTAGTGATATTTGATGTTGAATTAGCGTGCTTCCCTGGTGGTTCGACCCTTTACTTGCCACTAACTAGTTTAGTGTAGGTTTAGGTATTATAAATGATTAATTTGGTTAGGGTGGTAGCATAATGGTCGAGGTTAGATAGTGTCGTTAGTTCTACTAACCCTAATCAAATTAACAATTTATAATACCTAAACTACCCTAATACGAGTATAGGGGTAAGTAAAGGGTCGAACCCAAAAGGACTAAGTGTATCAATCTATGCTAATTAGACTACTAGGAAAGCTTGTGAGGTAAGAGAGGTTCAATTAAACACTACTAAGAGCAAATAACTAAAACTAGGGAAAGTGGAATCCAATTACATCAATGCATTCAACAACATCAAACAATTAGATGAAAATGACCTCAATTAGGACGATTTACACATTTAACTCACTCTCGCGCAATTAAACATGTTAATAATCCTACTAGACTAATTCACTCTCGTGCAACTAGCCTAGCAAAGATATGGAGGAATTTAGGGTTCTCAAACAACTCACTTTCGCACAATTGATTGAAAACACAATTAAAAGCATAGAATCAATTAGCTAGAAAGATTCTAATCCATAAAAGCATCATCCATACACAATAATCAAGAAACAATTTCATACTAACCACAATCAATCATTAAATTAATTAACATAACCTTCATCCATTTCCCTAGAACAAAACCTAAACTAACATAATGAACAAAAATATGGAAAACAAGGTAAAATAATAATAAAAGCAAGAATCAACAACTAAACTAATTAATCTACTCAAATAAACAAATAAATAAGCAAAAACAATAATAAATGAAAGCAATAAAGGTGAGAGAAAGTTAGGAAGACTCATTGAATTTATGAGAGGGAAAATCCACAAATTTGCTTCTTCAAAATCCCAAAAACTCCATGAAAAATCCAAGCTTTCTCTCTCTAAACTACTCCTAAACTAGAGAGAGAAACTCCTAATCTAACCCTAAGAGAGAGAAGCTCTCCTAAACTAACTAAGAAAATAGCATAATAGCTCCCCCCTATTTTACAAAGAGTCCCATCTATATATATGTGGCTCCCCCAAAAAAAAGAGACTTGGATAACAAGGCGCAAATAAATCGTAAACCCAGTCGTGCGCGCCCGCACATGAGTCTTGTGCGCCCGCACACAGGTGTGTGCGCCCTCTCATCGTAGTGTGCGGCCGCAACTTTGTGGGTACGGGGAAAATAAGTGCGCCCGCACATAAGTCATGCGCGCCCGCGCAAAGGTGTGTGCGCCCGCACATCGGTCGCGCATAGGGTCGCGCAAACTCTCTGGTTTTGCTCTGTTTCTTCAGTCTGGCTGTGCGGGTTCTGACAGGGCTGCGCGCCCGCACAACCGCACATGTGCGCCCGCGCATAAGCCGCACAGCACCCCGCGCACAACAGATAACTTGGCTTCTTGATATCCTCTTTCTTTCGGCGCATAATTCCTACAAAACCAAAGCATGGAGATCAAAATAAAAACAAAGAAAATAAGATAAATTAAATAAATTAAGAAAATAAGCTAAAAACTATTAAAAACTACTTAAATACTCAAAAACAAGATAAAAGACGAGAATAAGTAAATAAAGAAATAAAGGACAAAAAGGGTTAAATTATTGGAAAAATAAGCCGAAAAACGACTCAATAAACACCCTAAAAAGTGGCATAAAAGTCACTTATCAAACTCCCCCAAGCTAACCTTTTGCTCGTCCTCGAGCAAATTAACATGAAACACGAGAGAAGGAGAGTGATTTATTCAAGAAAATCTAAGACACTAAAGGAGACAAGAATGTACACTAACTCACTTTCGTAGGAATCACGGTCACTTTTAGCAACTAATGACAAGCCCTTTAAACCCCTAGATCGCCCTAGAGGACGAGTGTGCTCTCGTGAGGGTGTCCTAAGAGTTTAACCCACAACTCTAAATAAAAACCAAGGCACGGCAATAAAAAAAAGAAAAGAAAAAGAAACATAAAAAAAAGAAAGAAAACACAATTTCATATTTGGACAAGAGATAGGAACAAACACCAATGAATGCGAACCTTTCTAAATAGACAAATGTATGCACGTTCTAAGATGTCAATGGTTGATTGAAACATAACATATGCTAAGCATAGAGAACTAATGAGGACTCAATCCACCCTAGCCCCAACCAATCGGGTCGCGTTCTCTCCACTAGCTTCAAATCAACCCTTAAGCTAGCTTCTCATGATTCCACGAAGGAACCGGAAAAAGATAAAGAAATGAAAAACTTTGAGAAGGTAATCCCGACATCTCAACTATGCATACTCTCTCCATAGGTTTGAGATCTATCTCCCTCCACCGTTCTTTGACCTAACCCCACTAAAGTCTAAGGGACTTTTATTAGGTTGTAACGTAAGGCTAAGGGTTAAGGCGGGGTAAAATTTTGAAAATTTTGGTGATATTTCCTAAGTGAAGCAAAAGAGTGGCCTACTCTCAAAAACAAACTCAAGAATTCACAAAATATCAAAAAAAAATACCAATAATGCCATCTCCCACAAGCTTACTCAACACTAACACACAATATATACAAAAAGAATGAAGGAACGCTCCCCCCCCCCCCAAGCTTGAACGAAGCATTGTCCTCAATGCTTAAACAAGGGAAGAAAACGAAACCAAACTAAAATATATTTGTGTTTTTTGTTTCTTTTTTTTTTTTTTTTTTTTTTTTTTTTTTATATGTGTCCTTGCCTTTTTCTAACCATGGACGGCTTTTTCTTGAAACTTCATTTGATTTTCTTGAATTGCATCTTTCTTCTCGAACTTTTTGCATATTCTTTTCAAGCTCAACTTTCAAATACCGTACTTAAACCAATTCACAAAGTTTTCTTGCTCATGATCAACACTCTCAAAACTCAAACCTCACATGCCTATGCTTCACTAACTAAAATGGTTGGTACACATAGGCCATTGGGTTTGTAATGCGGTTTAAACAAGAGCGGGAAACATTAGGCTCAAATTGGTTAATAAGTAGGTTGATGCAAAATAGAAAATCAAATTTGTGACAAAATAAAAAGAAGATAAAGAAAAATGAGAAAAGGTGCCCTTTTCCTCCCCTAGAGAGGCCCGGTCACGATCTTGGGAGCTAGAGGTCAAAACAAGGATTAAGACATGCATAGTCAAGGATCCTAAATAGCCGCTCAACAAGGTGATGAAGGCTAGAACAAATGAAGCTCACAAGGGATTATAACCAAACAAATACCAACCAAGGGTTTCAAATCCACTATAGAGAGCAACTCCATCTTACCACATTCCCGTGAACTATGGCTTCATGGACCCCTAAAAGTTCTTAAACCGGCTACCTTAGCATATAGTATCCTAGAGTCAACCAATGACACTCTCAAACCGTGCATACATTTACCACTTAGGAAGAAAAACATTCAAGGATTCAAGTCCCAAAACAAAATGTCCAATATAAGAACAAACAAAACACATTTTGCCAAAATTACCTTGAAAATAAACCAAAAATCTTTTTGGACTTTTCAAAATATAAGAAAAGGCATGGAAATGCATATACTCAAGTGCATGGCATAAATAAATCAACATCCCACCAAAGCATGATAGAATACCCTCCCCCAAGCTTGAATGAGACAATATACTCAAACATAAACTAAATAATCCATGGGAGGGGACGAGAAAGAAATCAACCCAACAAACCAACACATGTCCAACGAGTCACCAACCATTAGAGAAAGAGCTAGGAAAGATGTTACCGGATATTGGTGGGTGTAAATACCCGCAAATGAACCAATTTAACCTTTCAAAGCCGATTTCCTTTTGAATTGAAATCTCGATTTCCACATGCTAGCAAAAATAGGCATCAAACTTCCTTGATTCTTGATCCAAACCAATGCATAAGTGTATATCAAGTCATGTACCTAGCAAAAGGCACACAAACATTTCCATGAGAGAAAATCTAATCTAAAAAGGAAAGAAAATGAAAGCAATAAAAACCTCGGGTTACTTCCCGAGAAAGGCTTGTTTAACGTCCAAGCAAGACCGCTCTAGTAAATAATATTGCAACGAACGCAAGAGCTTATCAAATGCACTACTACACATTTCATATGATAACAAGTAGGCAAATGAAGGGAAGAGGACGTGCAACAAGATTATTGCACGTAAATGAGGAGGAAGATGCCAAAAGAAAGAAGAAAAATCAAAAGAAAAATCGAGAAAATAAGAAGAGAAAGAAGAAGAAAAATAAGGAAAAGAATAAAAAGGCAAAACCTCCTTAAAATCTTTTTGGGTGGCATAATCACCCATTTCCTCAATGATGGGAGGATGAGAAGGAAAAGTCTCATCAAAGAAGAGAGGGTCCTCAATAGGCTTTAAGACAAAAGAGGGGAGGAACATAGGATAGTAGGGGATGTAGTCAAATTTCCTTGAGAAAGGGACATGAGGAAGGGGAGGAGAAACAATGGTCTCACAAAGCCTCACATCACCAATGAGGGCATGAAAATCAATCATTGAATCCTCAAAAGAACACTCTTGACTCTCATCTCCCTCAAACAAAAACTCTCCAATAGAAACAACCTCATCCTCCTCTCTATCACAACGATGAACAACAACTCCCTCAAGATCCTCAACGCCTAGAGTCTCTAAACCATGCATGAAAGGATAAAGGTTTCTCTCAAATTCATCCCTTTCCCATGAAGCATTGCCAATGAACTCTTTCAAGAGGCTATAATGATTTGTTACACCTTCAATGAACATACTAGCCATAACCTCAAATAAGTCCAAAGACTCATGGATAGAAGGGTCACAAACATGCAAGGTAGACTCATCAAGATGGGGAAGGGGGTTGGAAACCTCAAAATCGATATTTTCTTCATTAAAAACTCTTCCACCATCACTCAAGGGACTTTCAATCTCTCTTCATTGCTCAAACTCATCATCATCATCCTCATGAAATCCCTCATTCAAAATTGAAGATGGCTCACTCACATCCTCACCAAGGGAAGCTCTCAAAGGGGGTGAATAAGGGGAAGGATGACATTCAAGCTCAAATGGGGAATGAAAAGGATCAAAATCCTCAAAAATCCTCTCATCACAAGAAAATCTCCCCTCACCTTCACACCCTCGGCCCACATCATTCTCAAAAACACTCTCACACTCCAAATGAGGTGCCTCACATCCATTTACATCAACCAAAGCACTCATCACTTGGGCAAGCCTCACTTCTCTCAATTTTTGTTCCTCTTGAAGCTCTTGGAGTTGTTGGGTGAGATATTGCATTTGAGAAAGAATTTGGGCTTCAATGTTATTGGGTTGAGGTTCATGATCAAATTCAAATTGCACATCATCAAAATTAGCACAAACCTCATCAAAATGAGCATAAGGGGGAAAGGTGTCAATTTGCATACTTGGATTATCACTAGGCACATAAGAAGTATCAAGAGAATTCATGGAAAAATTAAAAGAATCTTGGCATTGAGAATCAAAGTAAGAAACATGAGATTCTCTATCTAAAGAATCCTTAGCAAGCCATGTGAAGAAATCCCACGCATCATGCATAGACAAATGACAAAATCTACCATTATTCATGTCCTCAACCATTCCCCTAGTATACTCATTCATGCCCCAATAAGCTATATCACAAGCATCATTAAGAGAACACCCATGGTAACTAAGAAAACCATCTAGTCTTTCAAAGTAAGCATAGAAGGGTTCACCATCAAATTGAGGAAAAGATAAGCATGCCATTTTTATACAAAGATTGAACAAAGAAATGCAAACAAAAATCAAATTATATACAAGAACCTAGCTAATCTAATCAACACAAACTAATGAACGCCTTAGTCCCCGGCAACGGCGCCAAAATTTGGTCGAGGTTAGATAGTGTCGTTAGTTCTACTAACCCTAATCAAATTAACAATTTATAATACCTAAACTACCCTAATACGAGTATAGGGGTAAGTAAAGGGTCGAACCCAAAAGGACTAAGTGTATCAATCTATGCTAATTAGACTACTAGGAAAGCTTGTGAGGTAAGAGAGGTTCAATTAAACACTACTAAGAGCAAATAACTAAAACTAGGGAAAGTGGAATCCAATTACATCAATGCATTCAACAACATCAAACAATTAGATGAAAATGACCTCAATTAGGACGATTTACACATTTAACTCACTCTCGCGCAATTAAACATGTTAATAATCCTACTAGACTAATTCACTCTCGTGCAACTAGCCTAGCAAAGATATGGAGGAATTTAGGGTTCTCAAACAACTCACTTTCGCACAATTGATTGAAAACACAATTAAAAGCATAGAATCAATTAGCTAGAAAGATTCTAATCCATAAAAGCATCATCCATACACAATAATCAAGAAACAATTTCATACTAACCACAATCAATCATTAAATTAATTAACATAACCTTCATCCATTTCCCTAGAACAAAACCTAAACTAACATAATGAACAAAAATATGGAAAACAAGGTAAAATAATAATAAAAGCAAGAATCAACAACTAAACTAATTAATCTACTCAAATAAACAAATAAATAAGCAAAAACAATAATAAATGAAAGCAATAAAGGTGAGAGAAAGTTAGGAAGACTCATTGAATTTATGAGAGGGAAAATCCACAAATTTGCTTCTTCAAAATCCCAAAAACTCCATGAAAAATCCAAGCTTTCTCTCTCTAAACTACTCCTAAACTAGAGAGAGAAACTCCTAATCTAACCCTAAGAGAGAGAAGCTCTCCTAAACTAACTAAGAAAATAGCATAATAGCTCCCCCCTATTTTACAAAGAGTCCCATCTATATATATGTGGCTCCCCCAAAAAAAAGAGACTTGGATAACAAGGCGCAAATAAATCGTAAACCCAGTCGTGCGCGCCCGCACATGAGTCTTGTGCGCCCGCACACAGGTGTGTGCGCCCTCTCATCGTAGTGTGCGGCCGCAACTTTGTGGGTACGGGGAAAATAAGTGCGCCCGCACATAAGTCATGCGCGCCCGCGCAAAGGTGTGTGCGCCCGCACAGCGGTCGCGCATAGGGTCGCGCAAACTCTCTGGTTTTGCTCTGTTTCTTCAGTCTGGCTGTGCGGGTTCTGACAGGGCTGCGCGCCCGCACAACCGCACATGTGCGCCCGCGCATAAGCCGCACAGCACCCCGCGCACAACAGATAACTTGGCTTCTTGATATCCTCTTTCTTTCGGCGCATAATTCCTACAAAACCAAAGCATGGAGATCAAAATAAAAACAAAGAAAATAAGATAAATTAAATAAATTAAGAAAATAAGCTAAAAACTATTAAAAACTACTTAAATACTCAAAAACAAGATAAAAGACGAGAATAAGTAAATAAAGAAATAAAGGACAAAAAGGGTTAAATTATTGGAAAAATAAGCCGAAAAACGACTCAATAAACACCCTAAAAAGTGGCATAAAAGTCACTTATCACATAACAACCTATCTCTCTCGTGATCAAATTTTGGCGCCGTTGCCGAGGAGGCGGCTTGTTTAGCGTCTATTATTGCTTTTGCTAGAGTCATTTTGCTTTCTTTTCTTTTTGTTTTTTTTTGTTTTTTTTTTGTTTTATCATCCTTGTCATTGCTAATTGTTTGCTTAGCTTTGGTGAATGCTTAGGGGGTCTCAAGGAGCACCCTCACATCAAATTGACCACGAAATCAACCGAACTTTGAGACAAGTCCGTAGGCTTTATCAAGATGAGGGAAGAGGTTTTGGTGATATAGTTGATAGTGAGAGTGATACCTACTCTTCAAGTTCACCACGCGAATCAATGGCGGGACAAGAGAATGATGTCTTGTTCCGTGAGTTCGGAAATCCGGAGGATTATGAGCTCACGGGAGGGATTTTGCTACCCGTCACGGAAACAAACTTCTCAATCCATCCACAATATACTCGAATGGTCCAATCGGAGCTATTTTCCGGAAGTGCAAGTGAGGACCCTATTGAACATTTTGACCGATTCCTTGAATTGTGCGCAATGATGCAAACCAATGAAGTGAGTCAAGACTACATTCACATGCACCTTTTCCGACAATCTCTCACCGGACGAGCAAAGAAATGTCTAAAGCAAGTAAAGCCTAACTCTCTCACAACATGGAGGGAGGTTGTAAAGGCGTTCTTGAAGCGCTTTATCTCCGAAGAGAAGACCGCCGAAATGAGAAGGAAAATTGCATCATTTTAGCAAGAGGCCGATGAAAGTCTAAGTGAAGCATGGGAGAGATTGAAAGAGTTGGTGCAAGCATGTCCCCACCATGAGTACAATCAAGGGTTGCTCATGCGGTTTTTCTACGACGGATTGGAGCCCATGTCAAGAGCCAATTTTGATGCGGGGGCGGGTGGTCAATTAATCAAGATCCTTCAAAATCAAGTTGAAGCCACAATAGAAGAGGTAGCAAAGAATTACTCTTGGGGGGGCCAAAGAAGAAACGCTCCAAAGAGAGGTGGTATTTACGAATTGGAGAAAGTTGATCAATTATAACATCAAATTGATCAACTAACAAAAGGGCTTTCCAAATTGAACACGAGTGTGAATGCAAGTTCAAGTGGTGGAGCAAGCTCTTCTCAAGTTAACTCTTTCTCTTGTCTAAATTGTGGAGGAACGAACCATGATACATCCTATTGTGGAGGTTTAAGCCCCGAACATGTAGCGGCATACAACACAAGGCAAGAGGGATTTAGAGGAAGCGGCGGTGGAGTTGCTTGGAGACAACCACCACCCAGGTTTGTACCTCAACCTCAACAATGGAACCAACAAGCTCAACCTTCCTATAACTCCAACCCTCAATATCAAAATCCACCTCCATCTCAACCCCAAAACCCAAGAGGAAGTTATCCAAGGAACAACTAATACATCAATCAAACCCAGGCACCTCAAAGAAAACATCAAGAACAAGCACCTCAAGCGGAGCTAACTCAAACTCAACTCCTCCAAGCCATGCATGCGCAAATGCAATCTTTTGGGCCACAAATGCAAGAGATAAGAGCTCACAACAAGATGGTTGATTCACAACTAGCTCAATTCGCCGAGAGAACTCCTTTCAATTCATCATCCACTCTACCCGGATAACCACAACCTAACCTATCTCACAATCCAAAACCCGATACATGCAAGGCGATGACATTGAGGTCGGGAACTTCCTATAAAGGACCAAATGAAGGGGATAGTGAGGAAAAGAAGGGAGGAGAGGAGAGTGTGAATGAAAACAAGGGAAGTGAGAAAGAAAAAGGTGATGAGATAGAAGGAGGTTCGGAGAAGAAGAAGATTGAAAATGAGAAGACAACTTCAATTCCTAGTGAGGCTAGGAATCTTTATCGACTGGTTCCTTTTCCCGGTCGGCTTGTGGAGAGGAAGTTGAATGACAAGTTCACAAAATTTCTTAGTGTCATGAAGAATTTGCATATCAACCTCCCTTTTCTTGAAGTTGTGTCACAAATGCCATCTTATTCCAAGTTCCTCAAAGATATTCTCACCAACAAGAGGAAGCTCAATGATGAGCTTATCACCCTTCCACATCAAGTGAATTCTCTTGTCCAACATAAGATGCCCAAGAAGGAAAAAGACCCGGGAAGTTTCACTTTGCCGGTAAAAATTGGAAACATGGAAGCTAAGGGCGCCTTAGCCGATCTTGGAGCAAGTGTTAGTTTAATCCCTCTATCCATTGCTCAAAAACTCAATATTGATATGATCCCTACAAGGAAGACAATTCAATTAGCCGATCGATCGGTGAAATTACCTTGTGAAGAGCTTGAGGATGTTCCAATTCTAGTGGGACACATCTACGTGCCTTGTGACTTTGTAGTGATGGATATGGAGGAAGATGTTAACACTCCTTTGATTTTGGGACGTGAAGCTCTTAAAACTTTGGGGGCGGTCATCAATTGCAAGAACAACACCATCAC